>NC_054846.1:15615000-21055000 GCF_018345385.1 Vulpes lagopus | reverse complement strand
ATGAATAAATGTTAAGAGGGAAATGACTGAATTTAAATTTAAAATCCTGTAATCCCCACACTTCTAAGTCTGCAGATGAACCTGACTTGCTCACTCATCACAGACTTCTCTGCATGGTCTGTCACCCTGTACGTGCCCTGGTTCATCAGACCTAAGAGCACAAACTGACTGTACTCTACCCATAAATATTTGTTATTTTTCTTTTGTGTGTTATTCTGATTAATTACAAATACTTTGACTTGAAATGAGCCTGAGGAAGAGTTGTTTGTTTGTTTTAAGATTTTTATATATTTATTTATTCAAGAGAGTAAGAGATAACATGGAGGTCAGAGCAGAGGGAGAGGGACAAGCAGACTCTGTGCTGAGCACAGAGACTGACGCAGGGCTCAATCTCAAGACCCTGAGATCATGACCTGAGTTGAAACCAAGAGTCAGACGCTGAACAGACTGTGCCACCTAGGCACCCTAGTTTTTTTTATTTTAAAAAGGTTTTCTTCTCAGCCTCATGACCACTGATGAGATGATTCCTGCCAGCATCACCCCTCCTCCCCCCTACCCCCCACTGCTTGGTGCCAGTGGTGGTCTGTTTCAAACTGGTGATTCTCTGTTGTGAACATTCTAAGATATGGCGGACAACACAATATCAAACAGTATAGAGCTTCAAGCTCGCTCTTTAAAAATTGAGCCCAAAAGTGACTGTAACTTTCCACTGGAGAGTTTAACATCCTACAATCATCAGTGTCTACAAGTGCTGTTAACCAGCTCTACTGATGCAAACATTTCTTTGTAAGCATTTACTGAGATATTATAAATTACTTAACTACAGCAGTGTACTTTCTCTCCCTTAATCTTGATCTGATCCCTGAGGGGCTATTTATTACAGATATATACAACTTGTCATTATAAGTGAAGTTAATGTAATATGACACAAGTAGCACACATTGTTTAAATGTGTTCCAGAAAGCTAGCAAATTTAGTTCAGGGAATACTTATATGCTCTTCTGCCTGAAAAGCAGCAAGAAAGGAGCGAGGCTGGAGCGGGGGTGGGTAGGAGCAAAATATTAAACACTGCTCACTGTAGGTGGCCAATTAATACCCTGTATCCAAGCTGAAACAAATCCTTCCACTATATACATAAAGCATATAATCTCTTATCTGCTTAGGCATTATCAAATATTTTAGCAAATCCTAGTAACTTCAAACACAGGTTTAATGGAATGCAGTGCTAAAACATGCAAAGTCAAGAATCAAGTTTTTTAAGAACATAATCTGTTTTAGAAGGTTTCAAGAGAACTACTTTGCAATCCCATTATAATCTCATCCCGTGAGGAAAGATGACTGATTTGGCAAAACAACATTACATGTGTTAAAGCAAAATGCACAGTTGATTTTGCCTTCTCAAAAAATCAAAGCCATAGGCAGAAAAATCATTTTAATTCCCTAGAAGCTGAAGGAGTACAGGGCCATGGTTCAAGTTCTCCACATTTGGTCCTAAGATAATATTAATTTGAGAGGGAATTCTACTAGTGGTCACATGATATTAACAGTATCATGTAGCTGGGAAATGTGCCAGTATTAATTCAACGTTGTGGTTTTTATCTCATCATCAAGTTAAAAGTAATACAATTCATTATACCACAAGCATGCAAAAATCACAAAACAAAGCCCAAACACCAACATATCCAATAATAAAGCTCCGATAAAATTTCAGTTTTCACTCATTTGTACATATACTTTAAAAAGGATCCATTTCTCCAGTATATGTCCCTTTCTCCTGGATAACTGGAATATATTTTAAAGGGGTTTTTTTATTCTTCATCATTTCCATCTTCATCTGGGATTGTGTTCATGCACTCAGGGTGGTTTAGATGAAAGCTCAGAAAGTAGGTAAAGTGAGAGAAATCTCCCTTGCAGAATCAGACAACCACAGCATGAAGCCAGAGAGAAAAGTGAAGAAGTGGACAGAGAGACACAGACAAAACTATATGTAGGAAACGGATCTTTCCGTGTATTTTAAAGCAAAAGCTGAGTGATATACTTGATTTATAAGTGTAACATTCTATGCCTTTTATATAAACCAGAATATAGAGATCCAAAAGATAGTTCCTAGCTAAACATGGTGGGGAGGTGGGTGGGTGGGGAACCATTTGATTTTTTTTAAAAAAGGAATGATTTCTCAGTAGGGTTTGCATAGCTTAAGGAATCTAGTGCTTGTGAGTGATGCAAGATAACACTTTCTTGTAATTTTATATAGTAAGCAAAGATTTAGAATATTTACAGACCACCCTGAGTAAGAACGTCACTGGATTCTAGGAGCATGCTCATACCAGAACATTCATCTTAAAAAAAAAAAAAGTGTCCAATGGCCGTCGGGCCATATATGGCTGTAGGGGAAGGTATGTCTTTGACTTCCTAGTGCCTGCAGAAGTAGAGCACAAAGTCATGACAGCCTGCTGAAGGATTTTCTTTCTTTAATTTGTTATAATCACTGAGTTTTTATCAGATCTGGCCATCGACTGTACTACAACACTAAGGTTCCCCACATTATAATCTCTGACAGAAAAAGATTGTAAAGACACTCGTACTGCTTTGAGTGACAGTCTGCTGGGGTGAATGATTCAGTGCAAAACAAAGTTCCTCAATCATCTGCATGCCCGCAAACTGCCATGTGTTGGTATTTGGGTGCTGCTAGCTCGCCCTCTGGTCCTGGGCTGACACAGAGAGGAGGTCTGGGTATGACATTCTAGACTGTACACGGCCAGACTGGTATAAGCTCCTTTTTCTGATTTATGGGTCGGTCTTGAAACAGTCACAATTTCTCCTTATTAAAATGGATGCAGGAGCGTTCCAAACTTTGAGTCAGACAGAATTCCTTTCATTTTTATTCACTCCACTGTAATTGTAATGAATTACAGTATTCCACTATTTATATCCTCAACATACATTTTCACAGAAGTTCCCTGTCACTCTACATTAGTCAACAGATGCTACAATGTCTGATCTTAAAGATTTCGAGGCCCCTGTGGATTTTTCCCATTACTCAGGCAGCGAGGTTTTCCCCATTGGTTATTTCCTCTATGGTAATAAAGTCACTTTTGGATAAGCATTAACTCTTTCATGGCTCCTCTAGCTGTAGCATGATATAGCAGTAAACAAAACAAATAACACTACATTTGTCTGAGGGAGGGCTCATTTCTACTTACACATGAATTTAATGGTTATTAAGTTATTCAGTTACCTTTTTCTGAAATGCTAAAAATAGTCTTAAAAAATCATTTACAGTAATTGCTTTCCTACCAAGCAACTGTTTACAGTGGGTGATTCCAGGCAACTGATACAGCAATGTTTTCTATCAGCAAGGACATATAACCAACATTCTTAGCACTGCATGTTTACCTGCAAGTCATAATCTACTTGGGGTGTAGGTTGCCAAATACTTTGTTTTAGGGTATCAGTTCAATTTGTTTTTAATTAACTGGAACATCTGGGTTTTCTTCCTTCCTGAAATCCTGAAGAATGTAATATAAGTCTTCAGTCTAACATTACTGTTCTAGAAAACATAGACTTATGCAAAACTCTCCTCGTCATTTAAATTCTGCAACCTTTAAGTCTGAAGTATCAGAGGACCTCAGATTTGGCGGTAATTCACAATATATAAGTATTTATTTTAAGAGTAGGCAAATATGACTTGCCTTCCTAAATTCAGGAGATCGGCATTTCCAAACCACAATTATCTGTATGGATTTCTTGACTTGGATCAAAAAAAAAGTAGATGCTATTTCATCTATATATTTAGCCACAGGGCCTATATGCTTTACTTTATGCACATTAATCCATTTATTGCTTTTAAAAATATTTTTAGTAGCCCTTGTACTAAATTACAGAGGTTCATGAGGTTCATAAAGATAACTTCTTAATGTCTAGGAGATCTGGAGTTCTGGTAGGCATCTTGCTAAAAATGTGGTACCAACACAGATTGTGTCTTTACCCAGTATGCCTGTGAGAAAAATTACCTTAAGTCAAATTCTCTTTCGTTGGACATCAAAAAGTAGATCATAAGATACCGTTCAAGTGTGGGATTGCCTACTGTCTTTCAGAAATGACTCACTATTACCTTCCCTCACCTGATTCTGGAGGGCTGAAGGGACAGCAGCATATGCAAATGTTGACAGGAGGAAAACTTGACTGACCTAAACCCTTCTCATTCCTGGAGCTCACACATTTTAGGGATTTGCATCCAGAGGCACACACAAGACTTGAAGACACATATAATACTTGCTGAGAGTATTTTAAAAGATATTCTTTGAATCTCAGCTAGAAATACATTTGTTATCTTCCACTGAAAAGCTTTCTGATTGCAGATTTATTTCTCCGTTTATAAGGAATCAGAAAAAGCAAACAAAAACAATAATCCTGAGAATATTCAACTTTTGCAATTTTCAAAAACCCTTTGGATTGTATGATTTAGGTTACATTTTCAAAACTCACAATACTCAACGAGCAACCTATGGCTTACTCAAAATCAGGGGCTTCCCCACAGTGTCCCTGGGAGGCTCAGTAGGAAAGGAGCTCAAAGGTAGGTGGGAGGGATCCCTGGGTGGCGCAGCGGTTTGGCGCCTGCCTTTGGCCCAGGGTGCCATCCTGGGGACCCAGAATCGAATCCCACGTCGGGCTCCCGGTGCATGGAGCCTGCTTCTCCCTCTGCCTATGTCTCTGCCTCTCTCTCTCACTGTGTGCCTATCATAAATAAAAAATAAATAAAAATTAAAAAAAAAAAAGGGAGGTGGGAGAAAGGCCCAGAGAGAAAACTGGCCTTTCAGCCACATGACCGTACATTTGGCTGTTGTGTACATAGAAGGTCATCATAAGATTCCATTTGGGAAAAGATTCTGCCCCTCAGAGAAAGAAAGAAATGTCACAAAATACATTACACACTAAATTAATGTGTTACCAGAGGGATTGCAGAAATCCAGAATGGCTGTTTTTTAGCAAGAAGACTGTTTTTTTTTTTTCCCTCAAATAAGAATTTATGTAGACTAGTAGAATTGTTTTGAAATTTGAATAAATTCAGTATTCAATATGGAAATGTAAATCAGTTATTAACCTACAGAAAAAAAGGAAAAGATTTTATAAGGCAACTAAGGAGAGGAGTGTGTTAATATAAAAATAATTATTCTTTGGGCTATAAACATAATACGTTTCCATTGTCAAAAAATTTGAACATGTAGAAAGGAATTTTTAAAGTGAGATCAAATCAAATGTAGGCCCATTATCAGCTATTCCGTGGATGTGTGGATGCAGAAACATCGCCACTATCATAATGAATACACTTCTGTAGCCTAGGTATTTAATTTAAAATTGTCTTGTGTGGTTACTTATGCATTAAAAAAAAAACACATTTCTCTTAAGGAGGAAATTGAAAAGACAGAATTGAAGAAAGTTGTCATTGGTATAAAATTTTAAGAAGCATGAAACAGGAACCTTAGGTCTTTTCAAACATCTCCACCTTTTCCATTTGGACAATCCCAGGTAATAAGCAGGATTTGTCTTGAAGCTATTTTCTTGGAGGTAGGAACCTTAGTGTTCTGGGTCTCTAGAAATGCCATTTTATCTATCTGAGGGATATCATCCCCACTGGTCTACACTTCACTTTCCTAGTTTCTTTTTCCATTATCTCATAAAGAAAATAGCTATAAAATAAATAAAAAGCAATTTCTACTGTGAGAAGAAAAGCCAAATAATCAGTTCAAAAATAATTGTCTTAATGAACTGCTAAGTCTAAATTAGACCTCCTGATGTAAACTAAAATAAAATGCCCACAGCTTGTGATAAATTAATGATTATTGCACATGTTAAGCAAAAAATTATCTAGTCTGTCTGCGAGCTAAAAAAAGGCAAGATTTCCCAACCAAAGGTCAGAGGAAATGGGTTTGGGGGATGGAGAGATTCACCCAATGCTAAGTGTGAAGGTCTACTAGGATTTTCTCCAAATGCATTTTAGATTAAGTACCATAGAATTGATGATCTACTTAAAGTTCACAGCTACTACAACTATTTAAACACATTGGGATAAGTGTTAATCCCACTACAGAAAAACTGAAACAGTCAGCCTAGTGGTAATCGTAATCTAGAAATAGGTTAAAGGCCTCTCTAGCTTCTTTGAGCCTCTCTCTATAACCTGCTCCTGCAACGAAGTTAGCATGGTTAACTTTTAATTATCATGTTAGTTTAGTTATAGGCTTCACATCCTCCCTAACTTTGCCTGAAACCAGCCCTGGGTTGCCTACCCTCCCATTGACTCAGAAGGCAGCCTATAAATCCTCTACCGTAACAACAACTTTTCTACCTGTCTCTCTGCTCGCATCATTTTCCCCAATATCCAAGGAAGTCCTAGTCATTGGGTGTTCAACAACATCCATTACATAAATGAACAAACAAGTGACGACAAACACATTATTTAATTAAAATAAAATTAAATTAAAGGAATAAATGTATAGGAAGGGAAATAAAATTTTACCTGAGATGTTGCCATTATAGTGTCAGCATGGCACTTTTGCCATTTGTTTTTGTGCATGCACCTAGGACATTAAACTCCACACTACCAGGTGAATTCCACTTGCCAGCTGTAACCATTAAAACATCACCTGCTGTCAAACATACCTTTCAGTCCCTGAGTGTTATTTGAGAGAACTAAGGACCTCAGCCTATAGCATTTCTTTTGAATACAAAATCATTAAGGGTTAATGACCCAATGCCTTGCTCTAGGCCCAAAACTATTTCTAATCAGTCATTAGTCTCCCCCTACGTGGCCTGAAACTCCATGATTATTGCTTAATTTAAGCACAAACTACTATGCGGGCAGAACATTGCCTATCTCTCTCCTTTAAACATAATGAGCACAGATTTCCATGAATTTAATCAGTTGTTTACATGTGACTTGGTTCTTGGCAATAACAAAAATTGTGTCCTTCACTTTTATAAAATTTTAAACATACTATCCTGAGAGGTCAGGTCATATTGGTTATTTCTTCCATGGATCAAATCATGATATTTAAGATTTGATATTTTAAAAGTTGCAGATTGTATAACATTTTATTTCAATGTCCTATGTAACTCTCTATTCAACTTTTCTCTTTTAGCACAAATTTGATTCATTTCTTGAAATCTATAATAGCGTTATCTAACGACAAAGTGACCCAGGTTTCTTCAGGCAATTTGATAATCATATGATTTCAGAAATACCTTGGATTTCTTAAATTAGTAACAGAAAATGTATCATGGATTTTTCCAAAGTTTTGCTTTACAAATATTTACTGCCACACCAAACTTTGTTTTAGTTCTTCCGTCTACTTGATAATCCCCTGATTAGACCATCCCATGCTCGGAGGAGCCAAAGAAAAATTGTGGAGCCTGCCAAAGGCAAATAGACTGTGTATTTCTTTCAAAATTCTATTTTTTTTCAATAGCTTGTGCTTTTTTTCTGATAAAATAAACGATTCAGACTAACAAGCCACTCATTGATCTTTGACCTTTTCAGCCACATCAAAAGCATCTTAAAAGCCAATTAGTGGAAATACAGAGAAAAGGTCATTTTGTTACAGCGCTCAACATCGGAACCATAATATTTTACATAGATTCAAGTTATCCATGGCTTTCATTACAAAAGTAGAAAGATAAATACTTTAATCATAAAGCAGGTAGGTATTTTGTGCATGCACAAATGATTTTTGTTTTCCTCATGTTGAGTACAGTCATTTCCTTAGCACAGCCAATGCACAGGGTCTCTAGTAAATGCTTTCTTGATGATCTCTTTTGATGTAGAACAGGGACAACACTGATAAATGATGGCTATTGATAATCCCCAAACCTCATTTTAACCTCTGCTTTAATTGCTTTCTCAAAACAGCCCTTTACCAGACTATTTCAGAAAAAAAGAAATACACATAAGATTAAACATGGCTTTTTTTTCTCTTTCTCCCTTTTCTGCCCTGATAGTACTGATTTTAGGTAGCATAACAGAAAACACAGAGAAAATCCAGGACTTAGATGACTGCAGAACTGAATAGAAGCCCTCAGAAATTAAAATTATGATTTTATTAAGATTATCATTCAATATATTTGTAGTTAAATGTCTAAAGATCAATTGTTTTGGGGACTCATTTATTAATTTTTTAAATTTTTTTTGAAGATCGACAATTTTAAGGGCCCCAGGCTAGATATACTTTGACATACATAATAATACAAAAGACATGATTACTGTCCTAAGAAGATTGTATTTACTAGAGGATGATATAATCTGGTAAATCCCTCCCTATGTTGTGCTGCATGTGATGTCTTTCTGCCAGTTTAATACAAAACAATAGAAATCATTTTGATTTTGGTAGCAAGCATTTTCCTGTGGGACAGAGAATCAATTCATCTTATTTTTAAATGAGAGTATCTGATTTTTTCTCTAAGCAAGACATTATTTTGTATATATGGCAGAAAAGTAAACAAGTATATATATTTAAAGAAAAACCTAGAACAAAAATCTAAATATATCCTGAAATGCAGCATAATGCTATAATGCTATAATCTAAAAAATATGTGGAACTTGTAGAATAAAGTCTCCAAGGTCACTTGTAACATACAAGTATCAGGTATTGAAAAACTGTATTAGACTTTGATTTTCTGAGCAGGAATTTCCAGTCTTTTCCTAAATGCTTTTCCTTTAAAGTACAAGCAGACCACATTCATCAAAACCAGATGCTAATGTCTCTCTGCTCAGCTTCAGTTATCAATATCAAGCTTGAAAGATCCAAAACATTTTTGTAAAAAATTGACTGTGCATGTGATCAGGTCATATTCACCAGGGTTGACATGAGCCAAGGACCATAAATGCCTTTGAAATGAAAAAGAAAAAAAAAATCAAGGTCCTTCAGACCATGTTTTTCTCTTTAATTTTTTTAAGTTAAAAAATTATTTGTTCAAGAAATGTTACATACATGTGCAGTATGCATGCATGTACACACACACACACACACACACACACAGAGTTTTGTTAAGGTCTGCTAAATATTAGGCCAAGAGAAAAACCAAACTCCCTCATTTGGTCTTTTGAAAATTGCTGACATTGAACGGATCAGCCCTTCAAAATCTGCACTGCTCTGTTGTCCACAGTGTGTCCTTATGATGGAGGTGTACAGTCAGCAATCAAGGGCACCAGCCTTGCCACTCCCACAGTCTTGAGTGAATGGAGCAAACCACAAGCTATAGCTTCACAGCTAGTACTAATATGTTGGTAGAGATGGGGCTACATTTTATGCTAATATCCTTAAGAGAGTAAAGAAATCCTTAAGTTCCTTTGATACTCTTCCCTTAGGCATCCAAAATTCTAACCATGTATCACTTTTCTCCAGCTATATTTAAATAGTCCACATAAAAATCTTTCCTTTCCTTTTAGAGGATAATACTAATGGCAATGATATATTAAACAAAAACATACCAGTTTTTAAAACACATTTACGTCCTTGATTTAAACTTTTAAAATTCACTGCAGCTACAGAAGTTCAAAGAAATAAGTAATCAAATTTTTTAAAAAAACAACTTGACTTCATGAATTCACTAATTGCCATAGAATTGATTAGAAGTACCAACTTGATGTTAATATTGTAGTATAATATATGACAGCAGGTAGCATAATTTAATGCTACCTCTGTATTAAATGTAAGCAACTATATTAAATATGATCTAAACACTATTTAGAATTTTAATCTTAAAGATAGTTAAATGCTGTGTTAGGCATTAAATGTTCAATGATAAAGCAATCAGAAGCTCTGCCCTCATAGGACTTATAATCATACAATAAACACACTCATGAACACCTAAACCAACAAGTAAATAAATGAAATGGTAATATGTACAATGAAGAAAACAAACAATACAGTAAGACTTATTTAATTTTGTCATTCATAGATAGTGTGATGGTTAATATTATGGGTCTAGTGGTCCATGGGTGCCTAGATATTTAATTAAACATTTTTCTGGGTATGTCTGTGAGGATATTTCTCTTTTATTTTCCTTTTTTTTAAAAAAAATTATTTATTTGAGAGACAGAGAAAGAGAGCACAAGAAGGAGGAACAACAGAAGATGAGGGAGAAGCAGGTTACCCACTGAGCAGGGAGTTCGATGTAGGGCTTGATCCCAGGACCCTGAGATTATGACCTAAACCAAGGCAGATGCTTAACTGCTTAACCAACTGAGCCACTCAGGCACCCTTGTGAGATTAACGTTTGAATTGATAGACTAAATAGAAAAAAGCAGGTTGCTCTCTCCAACATGAGTGGGCTTCATCCAATCAGTTGGATCCCTGAATAGAACAAAAAGTTGGAGTACAGGATAGCTCCTCCTGTCTAGGACATCCTATCTTCTGATTCAAACTGAAATGTTAGCTCTTCCTGGGTCTCCAGCCTACCAACCTTTGTACCAGAACTACACCATTGGCTCTCCTGGGTCTCCAGCTTGCCAACTGCCAGTCTTGGAAACTGTTAACCTGTTAACAGTTTAACAGGTTAAAAACTGTTAAAAGCTGAAACTGTTTTTAAAAGTTGGATCACTACAAGTCGTGATTGGAGAGAACAAATTAAAGATGCTGAATGGGTTGAAAGCAACATAAGACAGAAAGAAGAGTGGTGGTAAAGACGGAAAGGAGGAAACATGGTTTTGAAGGTAAAGTCACCAAAACTAGCTCATGGCTGAGACAGATGAAGAAGAAGGTGGTAATGTGAAGGACGATTCTTATGGTGATGGCTTGAGCAGGTGAGTTGAAACAATTGGATGAGAAATAGATGTGTAAAGGGATAACAATAGTAAAATATGGGGCATATTTACTTTCTAAACATTGTAGTCCAAATGGTGATTTCCAAAAAAAAGAAAAAAAAAATGCATGTAAGAATCTGAAGAGGGATCCCTGGGTGGCTCAGTGGTTTAGTGCCTGCCTTTGGCCCAGGGCGTGATCCTGGAGTCCCAAGATGGAGTCCCACGTCAGGCTCCTGGCATGGAACCTGCTTCTCCCTCTGCCTGTGTCTCTGCCTCTCTCTCTCTCTCTCTCTCTCTCTCTCTCTCTATCATGAATAAATAAACAAAATCTTAAAAAAAAAAAGATGAAGAAGAGTGTCTTTAAAAGAAGCGCTCTTCTTTAAAAAAAAAAAAGAATCTGAAGAAATAGATTCAGGAAGGAAAGAAGTCTTAATTGAAGAGTTATCTTTGGGACCCATAGACTTGTAAATAGTATTAAAGGTGTGGCAATGACTGAGATCACTTAGACAATGAACACAGACTCAGAAGAAAAGACCACATAGGGCTGACTCCTGAGTAACAATTTAAAGTTTGGGAAGACAATGAGCCCACAGAAAATACTAAATGATCAGTAAGCAACATCAGGAGAGTATGATGTCTCAGAGTCATATGAAGAAGTGTCATGAAGAATGGTGGAAGCAAGAGTGTTAATAAGAGTGTTAGGAGTTAATGAGAACTGTTAAGAGGAGACTATTAAAATTTGGCAGATGGAAATGACTGAGAGATGAGGGGAAAAACCCATAAAGAAGTAAGTATCACCATATCTTGTAGAGTGAAAGATCACCTTAGTAAATGATTCTTTCAATACTAAGAAGTTCATATCATAACCAACATAACAGATTTGAGGAAAATCTGAAAATAGAAGAATTCTATACATAATCTCAAGAATTGCCAGCTTTTCTAAAATGGTGTGTCAATTCAATATACACCATTCCACTGAGGGCATTATTATGTTAGAAATATATTTTAATAGGTAGTTTTTCTGTAAAGTTAAATTCTTATTGTGCAAAGAAAAAACTGTGCCAAAATTCCTAAGAAGTTCCATTGAAAATCTAACTCAAAGATCTTATCATGCTAGAGAACTAGGCCTCGTGTTGTCCCCTTGCCATAAACAGCTATAAAACTGGAAAGAATATGAGTAACAATTATTCACAGACATTGAGATAGCACAAAGTATAGCACTATAATCCCTGAAAGAAAGGAAACAAGGCAAGTCCCCCATGCTGCCCTGGCTCTCTGCTTAGAGATATGCCTGACTTGTGGTATAAAAAGAAGGATCTGAAGCAGAGCACAGGTGTATTACTATTTTGAGAAGACAGAGACAATGGGAACTTAAGGAGCAGAGTATTGGAAAGAAGGGAGAAATCCATGGAAGAACTCAAGATCTCTCCTTAAGGGTTCCCTTAAGCCTTTGGCCGAATACTAAGCCATATATACTTAGTATAAAGCTCAGTGGGTCTGAGCAAAGAATGACCAAAGATCTGAATCATTCTCAGACATTATTCATGAGATATTTATGTACAAATTTCCATAGTGCAAAAATTTCTTCAACATTTGAGAAATTTGGTAAAGATCTCAGAAAGGTCATTCTTAAGTAGGAAATCTAACTGCATTGGAGTAGTCCTCATTGGGCTTTAAAAACAGGACTTGAAAGGATCAAGATGAGATGTAAGTAATGAACTGCCTGCCAGAATAAATCCAGCACTCGTAAAAAGAAGACAACACAAACCATATAGTCACCAATGTAGCATTGATGATGTCTACAATCTAATGAAAAGATTTCTAGATTGGTGATAGGGATAAATTAATAGGAAAATATAATCCATATCCAGGAGAAAAATCAGTAGAAAGTAATAGACTCAAGAATGACAGAGACAATAGAATTAGCAGATGAGGACTTTAAAAATATAACATCTGAAATGAAAATTTAACTGAAAGGGATTAACAATAGAATAGACACTCAGAAGAAAATATCAGTGAATACACAGAAGATACTTTTCAAAGTAAAACACAAACTAAAACATGAAAATTAAATTAACAGAGCCTCAGTAACCTGTGGGAAAATATCAAGGAATCTAATATCCGTGTAATGCTAATCTTGAAAAGTGGGGCAGAGGAGAAGAGGAGAAATATTTGAAGATTAATTGAAAATTTTTCAAATAAAAACTACAAACCTATGGTTTATAAATCCATAACAATTCTAAAAAGCCCAGTAAACCTTATGCAGAATAAAAAGAAAACTATGTCTAGGCATATCATAATTAAACTGAAAAAATTCAGAGAAAAACAAGCACATCTTGTGGAAAGGAACAAAGATAAGAATGACTACAGACATCTTGAATTAAACTGTGCAAGCCAGAAGATCTTTAAAGTGCTGAAAGAATGAGGGGGAAAAAAAATGTCATTCTGGAAATAACCTTCTAAAATGCAAGCAAAATCAGGCCAACAAAAAACTATGAAACTGTAGCTAGCAGTTTCCTCCTCTACAGGAAATGTTAAAGGGAGTTCTTTCAGTAAAAGGAAATGATAACAGATGGAAACTTATGTCTATTTCAAAGAATGAAAAGAGCCAAAATAGTAAGTATGTGATTAAATATTAAGAATTTTTATCTTTCCTAATTTAAAATATATATACATATTTGACTAATTAAAACAATGAAGGTATTTATGATGTTTATAACCTGTAGAAAATGAAATATATGACAAAAATAGAACAAAGTTCAAGAGAGAAAATGGAAATACACTGTTTTAAGGATACTACCTTATATATTAGGTGGTATAGTATTATATGAAGGTAGAATATGATACATTAATGATGCATATTCTGAACTCCAGAGCAACTACTAAAATATTAAATAACTTTAGCTTAAAATTGAAGAGTAAAAATGACATGATTGCTAAAATATAGATAATTATCCAGAAGAAGGCAGGGAATGAGAAAACAAAGAATAATTAGAAAACAAGTAGATGCTAGATTTAAAGGAAATCCTGTCAATAATTACATTGGATATAAATGATATAAACCATACAAGTGACAGCAGGGATTATTGTACTGGATTTTTTTAAAAAGAGCAAGACTTAACTATATTGTCTCTACAGAAATACACTTTAAATATACAGACACTGGTCACAAGTACAATGATTGAAAATATATATCATGCTCACAATAACCTAAAGGAAGTTGGGGTAGCTATATTAATAGCAAACAAAGTAAATTTCAGAACAAAAATTACCATAAGGGAAGAATATTTTGTAATGATAAAGAAGATATAACAATTTCAAATGTGCATACACCAAACAAAAGAAGTTCAAAATAGATGAAGGAAAAGCAAAAATCCTCTCTGAGTAATTGATAGCATAAGTAGACAAAATCAGCAGGATTTAGCAAGCATGTAAATTTGACCTAATTATCAACTATCAACCAATTTGACCTAATTATCATTTATTGAGCATTCTCCTCGACATCAGCAGAATGCAGACATCACTGTCAAAGGCACATGGACATTTACAAGCTACATGTTGGCCAATCAAACAAGTGTCAATAGATCTAAAAGGATAATAATCATCTAGAATATGTTAACAATGGAATTAAATCACAAGTCAATAATGAAATGTATTCTTAAATTCCCAAATATTTGAAAATAAACACATTTCTAAATAACCCAAGGGTCAAAGAAGATATCCCAGGGGATATTAGAAAATATTTTTAACTGAGTTGAGATGAAATCACAGCACATTAAAATGTGTGGGTTAAAGCTAAAACAATGCTGACTAAAACTAAAAAAAATGCTTATGTAAGAAAATAATGAATGTCTAAAATCAATGATCCTTATATTTTCCACCTTAAACTAGAAAAAACAGTGCAAATTACACTCAGGAGAAGAAAGGAAATAATGGAATGTAAACCAATGAAATAGATCATAAACAATTACAAAATAAAACCAAAACCTGGTTCTTTGAAAAGAGTAATAAAATTCATAAGGCTAAAGTTAGATTAATGGGAAAAAAAGATGGAGAGAAAAGACACAAAAACTAATATCAAGAGTGAAAGGGGAACATCTCTACAAAACCTATAGATAGTAAATTATAATAAGGAATTATTAGAACAAATATATGCCCATAATTTGTAAGCTTAGATAAAAAATTAACACATTCTTTGAAATAGAAAAATTTCCAAAACTGACCAAACAGGAAATTAAAATTTGAATAGCCCTATGGTTAGGGCTATATAACTATAATGAAAAACCTCTTCTCATCCAATTTTAAAATAAATAAGTCTTAGAGATGTAACTTACAGACAGCATGGTGACTATAGTTAATAATACTGTATTTCATATTTGAAGTTGCTGAGAGAATAGATCCTAAAAGTTCTTTTTTTTTTAATATTTTTTTAAGATTTTTTTTTTTAATGATAGACATAGAGAGAGAGAGAGAGAGAGAGAGGCGGAGACACAGGAGGAGAGAGAAGCAGGCTCCATGCCGGGAGCCTGACTTGGGACTCGATCCCAGGACTCCAGGATCGCACCCTGGGCCAAAGGCAGGTGCCAAACCGCTGAGCCATCCAGGGATCCCCTAGATCCTAAAAGTCCTCATCACAAGAAAAAAAATTCTGTAGCAATGTATGTTAACTAGACTTATTGTGGTGATCATTTCCAATACATTCAAATGCCAAATTATTATATCATACATGTGAACCAATGTAATCTATGTCTATTATACCTCAATTAAATTTTTTTAAAATTTCCCTTAAAGAGTAATAAAGGCTCAGATAGCTTCACCCGAAAATTATATCAAATATTTATTGAATAAATAATGCCAATCTTATGCAAATTATTTTAGAAAGTAGAGGAGGGAAGGCACATTTCTTAATTTATTTTATCAAAATTGGTACCTCCAAAAAATTGATACCACCACCAGACAGAGAAAAGAAAATTGCAGACTAATACCCCTTGTGAAATTAGATGCAGAAACGCATTAGAAAATATTGGCAAATCAAATCCAATAATACGCAAAAAGATACATCATTTTTTCAATTTTACTTTTTATGTTTGGGTTCAAAGCTGTCTGTGAAAGAACAAACTCCCTGGGAGCCTCAGGTTGGAACTGCTTTCAAATCGACCAAAATCTAACTTCAGGTCTCTGGTAAAATGCAAAAAAAAAAAAAAAAAAAAAAAAGACAACAAATTATTTTTATTCATGAAGGCATGCTCCTTTGCAATGTTACTTTACAATTTCATCCCATCAAGAGGAATACTCTATGCCTCCATCCTTGGAATCTGTCCTCATTCGCCGCTTTGGCCAATAGAAAACAGCAGAGGTGAATTCAGTTGGTTCAAGCTTAGAACTCAAGAGACCTTGTTTCCATTCTTGCTTTTGGAAGCCTGCCACAACACAAGAACAAGCCTGAGCTGTCCTGCTGGATGATAAGCGACCACTGGGAAGAGAGCCAATGTCCCCTAACTTACAGCTACCATGGAGCAGATCCCAGACACCTGAGATGAGTTGAGTCCAACCTATGGCAGCAAACTGTCAGCAGAACCTAGACCAAACGGCTGACCTGAAAATCATTTCCAACTTTCAACTTCTCTCACAACTTTGCCCTGCTAAGTGATCGGCAGGGAGGAGAGGGATCAAACTAAAATGAAGGACCAGAGTGACTTTAAAGATTTATTTAATTAGAAATACAAACAGTTCCCTTGACCTTGATCTTCAACTTTATTTATACATTTGACTTGTTTTTGATGCAGTGTATTATGGCTATCAATATATAAAGAAGGGACATAAATAGTTAAATAATTGATATATTTTTTCATTTTAGTGTATGTTTCCAAGGAAAATAAAATTAAAAAATAATCTTCATTAGAATAGTTCGGTCATTATGGATTAATTTATATGAGCCTTATTTGGAATCATGTCTCCTGCCAGAAGTTGTTAATGCCAGATGTTTGTGTTGAAATCTCCAATATGTAGCTCATTAATTTATACACTCAGCAAACATTTCTTCATTATCTACTATGTGCTAGGCCCGATACTAGACTAATATTACAACAATGGAGAAGACAAAGACCCTCTTGCAGCTTCTCAAAGCCCTGGTTTTTAGAGATTATCACTGGAGTGAATTGCACTTTAGTTAGTAGAGCACTAAAGCTTTTAAATTATATTGTTTTAAGGATCTCTGTAGTAGAAATGCACCCTCTGTCATTTACATTTTTTCTGTACTATTTTAAGTAGAAGAGAAAGGGATGAGGCTGTAGTCCCTGGATCTAATTCTAGATGTACCCATGAAATGTCACACATGTGAAGGGCATCTGTTATGTATTTTTGCCACAGAAATACAATCAAGTACTGCTGTGGGAGAGGGCACATATATGACTAAGCCGTTGTGAACAGGATGGCAGAGTACAGGATCATCTAGGTGAGAAGGCCATAGTGAAGGCTTTATATCCAAGTTAACTCTTGATGTGGGAGGTAAATGGGTGCTTCTACTTGGACAAGATGTCAAAGAAAGAGAGCATATTGCAGGTATAGGGAACGATATTACCAAAGATGTAAAATGAAGGAAATGGTGCTTGGCATGGATGTTAATATGGCATGGGGTATGAAGCAGGGAGAGGAAGGAGCGGGATTAGCAGCAAAACAGGTAAGAGGTGAAAGAGACTGTCTGAGGCTGGATCATGGAGAGCTCAGCATGCCACACCATGCTGAGTTCAGACTTGTCTCTGTAGATGATAGGGAAATTACTGAAGCATTCTGAGCAAGTGAGCAGTGAGAATTAGACTTATATTTTAGAAAGATTTCTCTGGAGGTATTTTGGACAGTAAATGGATGCATGGAGACAAGTGAGTCATAGTTAAAAACAGCAGCAGCAACAACAACAACAACAACTATTATAATAGAACAGTGAGAGAAAGCAAAAGCCTAAGCGGTAGGCTACCTCAGTGGTAGCAAAAGAGGGGAACGCCTGTTGATCATTAGGACTTGACCCTGTTGGAATGTGATTGGGGACAGAAGAGGAAGAGGCCAAGATGACTCATCTTTTGGATCTGGGGCATCTACTATGTGAAGAGTAGACTCATGAAGCACACTAGGAAACAAGCCAACACATTTCTGGGGATTTCAAAAGATTGATGATGTTAGCAGACTGTGGTACCTGCTTGTCCTTGAAATAGAGTCTGGAAGAGGTGATTTTCTGGGATGTCCAAGGGGAGTGTTTCACAGGTATCTGCTTCCTCAGTTCTGCCCACTGGCTGAGAAAGGGTCTCATACACACTTATGCTAATGCTGAAGGATAATGGACTAATAATCTTCTTTCTCTTTCAGATGAAAAAGGATTGACACTATGAACCAGAAATCAGTGCAGAGTCTACCCCAAAGAATCAAAAAGTTCTTTTGCATTTACATTGTTCTGGAATTAATGACCATGTGCTCTTAAGCCAGTCTCTGGACCTCATTTTTCTGAGTATGCTGAACTACATGGTTCCTACATTCTCCATCTGGCTCCTTTAACAACAAAATCTGTACTGTGTTGGACAACAATAAGCCAACGACCTCATTATTGAATGAGTCCTAAGAGTGAGTCGGCATGCTTATTAGAATGGAATGGGTATGCCATTTCATCAAAAAAATTTCCAGAGCTTCGTCAGCTGGAGGCTTTCCTTTTAGGATAGCACCTCCATTCTCTAAGTATTTTGCACTAAGATAACTTTTTCTTTTAGGAACTATGACTCTCAGAGTGCCAAATATGATAAGATATTCTGAAGCAGAAGTCAAATAACAAAGGGTATCTATTTACTATTCCTTTTTTCTATAAAATAAAAATTAAACATTTTTTCCTCTCCTAAATTTAATATTCAGCCTGTCAAAGGACTCAAAAATAACCTCTTTTTCTTATGAAAAAGACCAAGGCAAAACCCTGAGGACATTTTTGAACGTTTAGTAATAGTGTTCTTGACTGGTTTAAGGTTATCTTCACAAAAGCAATGTAAATTTAAAGGAAAGTAGTGGAACTGAATTTTTTCAGTTTTTCATATGAATCCTCAAGAGAATGAGTTTGACATTACTGCCTCTATGACCATCAGGATATCATTTCCCTTCCTCTGCCCATACAGTTGTATATTCAAGAAAACCAGAAACTCATTTATTGGTTTTGCTTCTTCTCCCCATGGGACTTGCCAGTGTTCTCAATTTAAATCTAAGGCATAAGTGCAATGGGCTGACTTTAGCTTAACAATAAAGTCACAAAATCACAAATATATAAGAAATATGTTGCATGGATTCAAATATCCCACAAACTATTCAGTTTCAGTTGCTAGTTCTGCTTTATTCAAATATACTGCATGTTTTAAATCCTTATTTTTGCATGTTTATGAATGGGAACTGAAGAATTTGTGACAATATTAAGCATATGGAAGATCTGGGTAGCTCCCAATTAGTCTTTTTTGGTGTTATTAGCCTTATTTGGTGTTATTCTCATGCAGATGAGTTAGGTCTGCTATTGATATAAAATCCTGAACACTGGGGGCACCTGGGTGGTTCAGTGGTTGAGCGTCTACCTTTTGCTCACATCATGATCTCAGGCTCCTGGGATCCAAGTCCCTGAGGGGAGCCTGCTTCTCCCTCTGCCTATGTCTCTGCCTTTCTCTGAGTCTTTCATGAATAAATAAATAAAATAAAATATCTTGTTAAAAAATCCTGAACACTGAATTCAGTGATGGACTTGTAAATAATGAAATTGCGACTTACTTTCGTTCTCAACTCAAGAAGGTGGTTAGGGGACCATGTTTCTGTAGGGGTCTGGTCTTCCAAATATGTTGGCAGTTCTTGGCTTCCCCTCAGGTTCTGGTTGGTATGGAATCTGTTTTTCTTTGAAGGCTATTCCAAGACTTGAGTAGAATGATTTGTATCTGGGTCTGTTTTGCTTCTCAGGTGGTATCATACTCCCTTGCAGAGACCTTGCCAGGAATAACCTCTGTTGGAAGGAAAGGGAAAGGAGGGAGGCAGAGAGGGATAAGGAAGAAACAGAGCATATCAGATGGACTTTATATTTCAGAGTTTTGAGAAAGAAAGCAGGACTTACTGTGGAATTCATTTAAATAAATATTCCATTACCTAGATAATCATACTGAGTGTTTTGGTACAAGATAGGAAAGATATAGCTTGATGGTTATTCACAGATGGCTGCGAGTACAATATTAAACCACAGTGCGATTTGATGCATGAAAAAAAAAAAAAAGACCTTATTAGGCTGCACTGTTGGAAACATGGTGCCTGAATCATAGAATGCAGAAGTCCCTCTGGATGCTGCTGCTTTCACATTGCTTTGAAGGATTGCAGTGAATCCAACTATCACAATCTAAAGAGGATGGTAACAAATTAGAACTTACCTAAATTGGCCACCAAGTAACCGTAGCACAAAAGACAAGATATTTGTGGAAGAATAAAAGAGAGTCAACATATTTATCTCAGACTCAACAAGGAGTATGTTGCATTTCTAAAGTGTGTTTGACTGACACCTGAGTCAGAATCACTTTTTTTTTTTTTAATGCAGATTTCTTGGCTGCACCTGTAAATTACAGAATCAGAATCCTGAGGGCCAGCTGGGGAGTGATGCCCTTCTTAAAGAAGCTTCTCAGGTGACCTTCCTGCACACAAACATTTGAGAACCGCTGGAATGGAGAGCCTGAGTGCAATCTTCCAGAGATCAATGGGCCATCATAACGTAGACAGAGGAGGGGATGCATGTGATATTGATCCATAGATGGAACTCAACCACAGGGAGGCAGATTTCAGTAAAACTAACCCATGAAATCAGAAGCATTTTTTTCATCAGAGACAGTTTTATTTTCTTCTGCATACCTTCATTTCTCAACAAAGTACATTCGTTTTATGGTGCCAAGTAAATAGTTGTAGAATGGGCGAGTGAGTAACTCTCTAATCAGAATGATCATATATTCTGGTTATTCGGTTTCATAGGGCGGTTCTTGCTTTACACCTCTTAAGGCAATAGCTTTTCCAGTTTAGCATTTTCTCCTGGATTTCTCTTTTAATTTTAATTCCAGCATAGTTGACATGCAGTGCTACATTAGTTTCAGGTGCACAGTATTTAATACAGTGATTCAACAATTCCATACATCACACATCACTCAGTGCTAGATTTCTCAGTTTTTTTAAAGGAAAGTTTTATTATTATCGCAAAGTGCATTAAAACAAGACAGGGTAGTTAAGCCTACTTCCACTTTGTATTTCCAGCTTCTGCCATGGTCTCACCCACTACTTGTGCAGTATACGTAGGTAAACAGAATTCTCACTTTTAACATGTGGTTAAATCTGAAAGGTGACCAGCAATGATTCTTCCTCTGTTTCCCGTATCCATTCCCAACACCACCCTTTATAAGAGAACATGCAGAAAGCTGGCTGGTAAATAAGTACCTGAGGATCCCAACAACCGAGGGCAGCTAACTTGGTCCAGCCACAGATAGTGCATAGACAAGCAGTCTATGTTGCTATTGCTGTGGGCCACTTGGTGGCCCAATCTACCATGCCTTTGCTCATACTTGGCTTGCAAGGTACATAAAGCCACCATGCACCAGTCAGCAAGGGCAGAGAAGAATGTAGAAAATGACAAAGTAGGTGTTCATAGCCATATGCAGGAAACAAAGGCCAAGACAGAACATGAAACAAATAATTGGAACAAACAGTGTTGGATCTTCAATTTTTTAGTTATTTTACTATTTAATTCTATTTTTATTTTTTTCAACAAACCCTGTTAGCAACAGTATGCTGGAAAAAAATGAAACTATATGTGTAATTAAAATTTAAGTTCTGAATTTCTAGTTCACAAAATTTATTGACAATTCCCTGTCATACAAATCCAGAAAACACTAATCTGCTAACAACGCATTAGTGTTTCATTAGGTTGAACTATATAAAATTGCTATTTTGTAGATCCAATGCAAAGAGTTTCAGTAATATCATACAATTCAATTAAAATACCTCCTGTTATTAGTTATGTTATGATGATAATTTATCATGACACTAACAGAAAGTGAATTTATGTATTATTTTTGAAACCTAACTTTCCATTTAATCAAAAGACTACTTTCATACACAAATTTCACTCATTTTCCATTATAGGAGTTGTGGGGTTTTATTTTGTATGCATTACCAAAAGTTGACTTTGTTAGCAATAAAAGAACTTGCAAACATTTAAATGATACCAGTTTCATATCAGGAAATATCAGATGCTTCAACTGAGAAATCAGCTAAGTAGATTATAACTGGAAATTCACAAGTGGCAAAGTACCTTGGTAATATGAATACAAATTTTGGAGGAGCAAATAACTTTAGTGAAATAAATTTTCTTTCCAAATTAAGAAACCTGTGAAACAGAAATACACTTAGAATTGGATTTGCCGGGATGCCTGGGTGGCTCAGCGTTTGAGCAGCTGCCTTTGGCTCAGGGGGTGATCCCAGGGTCCGGGATTGAGTCCCACACAGGGTTACTTGTGAGGAGCCTGCTTCTCCTTCTGCTTGTGTCTCTGCCTCTCTCTCTCTCTGTCTCTCATGAATAAATAATAAAATCTTAAAAAAAAAAAAAGAATTGGTTTTGCCATACAAATAATTCGTGATTGCATCCCACAATAGGATGATCTCGAGTTGTTAAAATTTATACTTTCACATACACATAAAGCAATAATGCTCTGAATTGTGATGAAACCTATGCTAAATAAGAGAAATTCATTTAACAGGGTAATATACACTTTTTTTCTTTCCTGTCCATCATCAGTTCAGCACTAGAAATGACAAGGTTCTAAAGAACTTCTTTGTAAATTGTCTACATATCCTAAATAGCAGGGAACTTTTTGTATGTAACTCCTCTAGATTTTCGTTACAGCCTTTTTAATCAATAAAAATATTTAATCAAAGTATTCAACAAACAAATTTTCTTTTTTCTATTGTTTCAAGTTTTTATTTAAATTCTAGCTAGTTAACATATAGTGTAATACTGGTTTCAGAAACAGAAATTAGTGATTCATCACTTACATATACCACCCAGTGTGCATGACAAATAAACATTTTCAAAAAGCAGGTGAAGTTTTAAGAAAATTGCAATAATTGAAAGCAAAGTTTACAGACCAGAACACATTGAAATTGCTCCCCTTATAAGCAAGGGAATAACTGAGCAAACACAGCCAGGAGAGCTCAAATTCTGTACCAGATTTCATTTTTAAATCCTAGAATTGCCTTTTGAAATATTTTGAGTTGTGGGAAGAATCATTTGATCAAGTTCCTACTTTTATTGGATATATGTATCTTCTAAATAAGAATGAAATGAGGGCAGCCTGGGTGGCTCAGTGGTTTAGTGCCGTTTTTGGACAAGGGCCTGATCCTGGAGACCTGGGATCGAGTCCCCCGTCCGGCTCCCTGCATGGAGCCTGCTTCTCGCCCTGCCTGTGTCTCTGCCCTTCCCCTCTCTCTGTCTCTCATAGATAAACAAAATCTTAAAAAAAAAAATGAATGAAATTGAAAAGGCATAATTTTACAGCATTTAAATTTGGTGAAATGTCTAAAAGAATTATAAAAGATCTTATTTATAGCAAAGAAAAATACCCTGCATCAAGGCAAAAACATAGCACCTGTGAAAATATCTATGCATTTCAATGTAGAAAAAAATTAGAATTGAAAGTTTCCTTTAGTAGAATTTGCTCTGAGCTTACCAGTCACCTCAGCATGTGCATAAATTAATTTCTCAATTATAAATATCATGATATAGAGAGGATCAATTGATGATGTCAATAATTTCATATGCATTCATCATAAACTATCATTTTGAAGGGGATTGAAGACAATTTTATGAAAAAATTAAAATATTAAGACCACATTGAATTAATATGTTCCTTGGCAAAATGCCAATGACATGTTTTTAGAGATATACATAGCTAAGAAATTAACCAATACAGGAATGTGTACAAGAAAGAACTATTTCGACAATGTGATTTTTTTAAATGTTGAGATCAATATGAGGAATCATTTTAAATGTTTTAATTTATATAGATGTTTTGAAATAGTTTTCAAATACAACTATTTTATAGGTCCACCAATTTACTAAGATCAATTTGTCAATCCATAAACATTTTAAAAATTAAATAACTGAATTAGTTTTAATATCCATCCTCTTCGTTTTAAATGTATCACAGTTTTGACAAATTGTGTGGTCGTCCTTCTTTCAGTGGCCAATGAGAGCTAGATTAGGCATCACAGGAAGACAGTAGTGGATGTCATGTCCTCCAGAATTTTGAGAACAGGATAAAATGAGCCTGGTAAAGGATGCTGAAGATGGCACATCTGAATCAGGAGAGAAGTTAGACTAAATCACTGGATTTCAATCTTTCACATCCGGTTGGTATAATCACTTTTTAATTTTAGATGACGTCTGTGCAAAAGAGAGAAGTAAAGCCATCATTTTTTAATTGTTGTCCATCAACTAAGAAAAAGGAAGGAAAGAGGAAGAGAGGGAAGGAGGGGAGGAAAGGAAGGAGAAAGAGAGGATGGAAAGGAGAGAGAGAAAGGCAGCAGAAGGGCCAGGAGGATCTGACAACCAAGATGCCCTTCCCCTGTAAGGACATTATGCTGAAGGATTACTTTCTTCTTGAACCATACCTAAGTGTCCGCGAGTGATCTCCTTTACAGTCTTCTTAAGGCAATGATCGTTATGCCAGGAAATGGCCAAGAGCCTAGCACAACACCTGCAGAACGTAGTCGAGACAGATGCTGGTGGGGAGGAAGAAAGGAAGACTAGGAGAAGCACTCATGGTCCTGTTTGCTGCACCCAAGTAAGCATGGATCTTACATGCTTGGACAGGCACAACCAGCTGGAGCTCGAATGTCACACGGGGGGGCAGCACACGGAGTGAAGGTGAAGTTTTCTTGGTAGCTATCAGGAAAACTGCAGACCAGACTATGCCAGCATCTCACTGGGAACAGTAGCACCTCTAGGTGAGTCAGTGAGCTGTGAAGGCCTCATGATGCTGCCCTAGCTACTGCAGTGTGATCGTTCAGGTCACAGCACGGGGAGCTCCCCACTTTGAATCAAGGCATGGCTGGCTCCACACCTCATAGCCTAGAAGATCCTGAGTAGTGTCCTGAACATATCTAAGCCTGTGTCTTCATTTGTAAAGTGAAGATAATATTTTTTTTTATATCATTCTGCTTTGGGGAGGATTCAGTAAAAGAATGTATAACTAATGCTCTGTTTATTGCCTGATAATATTGGGTAAGCACTCATTAAATCACAGCTGTTATTACTTATTACCAACATTATTGTTGTTAACATGATTATTATTATTTTATGACTAGGTAGCTTTCTGGTTTTCTGCTGTGCCCTTCAGAACTTCAGTATTATGATTATTGGTTCATTCTTTCAACAAACGTTTATCATTTATTTTTTAAGATTTTATTTATTTGAGAGAGATAGGGAGAGAGGGCAAGCATGAGCAGGGGGGGAGAGGCAGAGGGAGAAGGAAAGGGAGAAGCAGACTCCCCACTGAGCAGGGAGCCCGACATGGGGCTCGATTCCAGGACCCCAAGATTACGACCTGAGCCGAAGGCAGATGCTTAACTAACTGAGCCACCCGGGTGCCCCTCAACAAATGTTTATTAAATTCCTACCAAATGCAGGATACTGAAATTATCGGCATTGAAAGGTGAATAGACATGTTGCAAGATCTCATGTCTAGCTGAGGAAACTAGACTTTTTTGCCTCTTTGGGAACAGTCTATTCAAAAGTGGTATAACTGAATCTCTATTGCTTTGTCATATGACCTAAGTCAAGGAAGAGTCGTGTTGTGCTCCTTGGGACAGTTTGCTATCTGTGTATTCTTTGTTGAGGTCCATCAGTTGGACCTTACTATGGATTAGAGAGACAAGTCAGTGTTGCCAAAATTATCTTAAGTGGCAGTATGGTGGCAATGGCAGTGTGTGGTTTGTGGCAAATGGGGCTTAGCTGCTGACTTTGCCATACCTCAACTGTCTTCCCTCTGAGCTGCCTGCAGGCTCCTGAGAAGGCGGGGCTATTTGTGCCTCCATACAGAAGATTTCATAAGTTGCTCCCTTTGTTCCAACCATCCATCCCCAACCGGCCGCAGCGCAGCCTAATCTCCCAACTTGGCCTGTATGTCGTCTCCTCTAGGAAGCCCTACTGACAAACTGGCCCCGAGGCCGATCACTCTCTGTAAACTTCTGTAATTACACAGGAAATACTTTTTGTTCTTCAATGATACGTGTTTCTATCTTTGCACTAATGATAAATCTCTTAGAGATAGAAACTATTTCTTACCGATCTTCTATCTCTGGCACAACAATACCTAGGACATAAGTGGAAATCTAAAAAGAACTTTGCAGAATAGGCGGGTGAATGACTGAATTAGTGTAATGATTATAGTAGTACAGATATGTAGGATTAATTATTCTACCCTGAAACTTTTCCTGCATCATCAACAGTCTGTGGAAGTGACCTATTTTTTTTTTTTTATTTCACGATCTTGATTTTCTTACTCTAGCCAAACTGACAGAACTATCCCCTACTTACTTTTACTAACCAATCTCTGAACATCCAACTAAATGTTTCAGAACCTAAATACCATCCTCCCCAGATACTTCGGATAACTGCTGCCAGACATTCTCACTCACCTACAAACCATCTAGATTTGTCATCACTTTTATTTTCCTATAAGCCCCAACATGCTTTCTGCATTACTTCCAAACCTGATGACAATCCTAATTCTCTTCCTTCTCCCAACCCTCCAAGACCGTAGCCCTTCCACCTGTCTTGACCCCATATCTCCTCAGTTGTTGATAACCCTGGCCTCAAGCTTGCTCCTCTTCTACTTTTCATTAATCTATTTCTCCTTCAGGATCTTTCTCAGCTTTGTTCAAGAGAGTTGGCTTTTACTTTTCAAAAACAGTCATCACTGAATTTCAGCTGCCCCTTCACCCAATACATGTTCTTTTGTTATTAATCTCTTATCCCTGTCCTCCTCCCCAGGCTCCTTTCAGGCCACATTTGGATGTGCACAGGTCTTGCTTATCCTCGCAAAGTTATCACGATATTCCACATGTTAATCCAACTGCCACTCGAGATTCTCCTACTGTTCATCATGTCTAAATCCATGGGGAAATTCCTTATTCCCTTCCAATTTGAGACTTAATTGCAGTAGTAACAAGAAATTAACAAGTCAGTTTCAGAGTCAAAGCCAAAGTCAACTGCTTTTTCTCAAGATTTTGACTTTTGGCCCTGCCCACTCTCTGTCTTCAGCACTGCAGATATTGACCACTTTTGTGTTTGTTCACTTCCCGTCCCTAATCAGTCATTGATTCAACACCATCTTTCTGGTTCCATTATAACCAAACAACACTCAACCTGTATTGTAAGCACTGAGAAATATTCAACTTGATATGAAAGCTCTTAGGCAACTAGTGCAATGTGTGGCACATAATAGTTCCTTAAATATCAACTCTTTATGTTTCCTCTTCTCTTTGTCCATAGCAACACCATGAGATTTTATTTCACAGGCAGAAACTGAGTACCAAAAGATTGATTAAATTTTCCTAGCTTTTAGGTCTAATCACTAACTGTATAAGAACCAGGAACCAGAGGTTCCATCTCCAGGTACAGGTGTACTGATTGTCCATTTGACTTTTCTGCTGCTAAAGTATACTTTATACCATGAAATTTCATTTCTGCAAACTCCAGGGAGACTTCCAGATTTAGCAATTATTTGAAACACAGGGAGTTCTAACCATACGATTGGTAAATATGCCCCTGTTTAAAACAAACTAAGAGATGCAAAGACAAAACGAATTTGAAAAACAGAAAAGAGCACTGGGTGTTATTCTGTATGTTGGCAAATTGAACACCAATAAAAAATAAATTTATTATTTAAAAAAAAGAAAAAAGAAAAACAGAGAAGAATGCATTACCTACATTGCAAAAAGATACTTATTTTACCAAGGGGGACCTGCTGATAGAAGTACCACTAAAAAGTGCAGTAGATTGTTACTTAAAATCTGATGTAAATTATACAATTTGTATAATTAAATATACATATTGTTGTATAAATATTCTGTCATTTAAAAAAGCATTTAATTGGACAGCCCAGGTGGCTCAGTGGTTTAGCACCACTTCATCCCAGGGCCTGATCTTGGAGACCCGGGATCGAGTCCCACGTCAGGCTCCCTGCATGGAGCCTGCTTCCCCCTCTGCCTGTGTCTCTGCCTTTCTCTCTCTGTGTGTGTCTCTTATGAATAAATAAATAAAATCTTTTAAAAAAAAAAGCATTTAATCTTCAGAGTTTGATTTACATAAAAACTTTTCAAAACCATCATGTGAACCATGAGGTATGTGGTGACACCGTATAAGTAGATGCCACAGCTGGGTGCTCAGCGAGGGGTGCATGCACCAATAAGATGACATGATGCTGACTTTGTGAATCTTATTACAATGCTCTCTGATAGCTTCACCACTGACTAGCTTGGCAACCTTGGGAAAATTATCTCACCTCTACTAAACTATGGTTGATGCATTTATAAAATGGTGATAATGCCCTAGAATGAAAAATAATGTTTATCTAGTGTCTGATGTAACACTTGGCACAATATAAAGCTGTTTTCCTGTATTTCTCCTCTGCTAGCCTCTTCATGAGAGTTTCTGAAAGCGGTCTCCCTCTAGTCCATAAAGTTAACACTCCCACTGCAAACCCTAAAGCATTTCTTCAGAAATCACACCTCTGTTCTTTCACATGTTTGTAATAGGAAAAAAATAAAAGGAAATATCCTCAATGCCCAACTATAAGGAGTTGGTTAAACATACTTTGAAACACCCATTTATGTGAAATGGTCCATTCTACATGAAATGTTAATGTGGATTTTTTTATTTATTAGTATCAAGAGCAATTCATGATATATTAATTGAAAATGACAGGTGCAAAATAATACATACAATATGATACTATTTAAATAAGCCTTATGCATATAGGCACATATATATTTACACATAACAACATATATCATAACTGAATTCTTTATAGTTGGACATTGAGGATGTTTCTTTTTGTTTTTTCCTATTATAAGCAAGCTAAAGAACATAAATTCAATTTCCTAAAAAAAAAAAAAAGGTTTCACACAGTATGGAGATTGTACTTTAAAATTTCAACTAAAAATTGTTATCTCAATGTAGAGGCTCTGAGTGGCTCAGTGGTTGAGCATCTGCCTTTCGCTCAGGTTTTGATCCCAGGGTCCTCCCACAAGGAGCCTGCTTCTCCCTCTGCCTGTCTCCACCTCTCTCTCTGTCTCTCATGAATAAACAAATACAATTTTTAAAGAATTTTTATCTCAGCATAATGGGATTCTGCTTGATTTAAAGATTCTTTTAAAGTCTATATTACTTAACTTTTCAAAAAATAAATATATATTACTTGCTTAATTTTAAAAAGTTATAAAAGTGGACAAAAACAAACAAACCCTATGTTCATTGTACTACATCATATACCCTGGCAGGTCAACATACCACACGTATATCTCTCATGCACAGGTGACATGCTGAAAGTCTAAATGGCAAAATACAGCAATTCCCTTTTTAAACTCATACAAGTATCTGTTATCAATGTTAATTTATTAATTGCCTTTGTGTTTATGCAAATTCTAAATGTGACTAATAGTTTAAATACCATTACTAAATCATCACTACAGTCAATATACAAGTATTGATGTAGCTTGTATTCGTAGAGGGGAAGAAAGCATACAGATTCAAACAAACTTGGAAAATCCAAACAGAGTCTTTTATTAGTGGCTCCTAATGACCCACAATGAAGGCTAAACATCTTGGCTAAACAATTATCTTTGAGAATTGAAATGTAAACAGAAAAAAAATTCACTGTTTTCCCTTACCCTGTGTGGCTATTCCTCTCAGGCAATAACAAATCCACATACATTCCATCAATTTTTTAAAGTTTCTGTTGCAACTTTAAAAGTTGTCACTTTCTTATTTAGAAAACAAAATTATGTAATTATATATCTGTGTACCCAAACAAATGGCCTTTCCTCTAAACAAAATCCAGTATGAAACTATGTAAGAAATCATCAACTTTGTTCCTAGAACCAGGCATATAAAATGCCTCTAAGTGTTATTTCTTATTTTGCTCCTTCTACTAATGGTTGCTTCTCAAACTTTATCATGCCGCTTGGCAAAATTTGGGCATATTTATCTGCATGCCAGTCTGTAGAATTATGTCCCAAGAGCTGTTCAATGGTAGAAGTTCTGGTGCTGATTAAAAGCCCTAGAAATAAACTGTAAAATGTGTGGAGGTCTCTCTGTGTGTTTAGAAGAAGGGGGCTTCCCCAAAAATCAATTTCTGCCTTAACACTGGGCCCTAAGGAAATGAGTACAAACTGAAGAAATTGATCTGGTGCCTCTATAAGCCCCAAGCTGCTAAATGAAAGTCAATGAGGATACCATTTGTTAAAACTCAGAACATTATAGTCTCATAGACTTTAATTTTGATGGACATTATTTTTAGACTAATTTCCTACAACTATCATGAATAAGGAACCATTTCAGAATCCTCCCTTTAAGAGTTACAAACTCTTTATTATAGAGATAGAACTAAAATAAATTTCTTTCATTTTATTTTTCTACAAACATCAACCTGTGCAAAGATAGAGACAAACAACATTGCCAAAAGCAAATATAACTTCCGGCTGCTGGTATTAGCAGTGTATCAACCTTTATTGCCTTGCCTTGGGACTCTTGTTGCCTACTTACTAAAGAAATGACACTTCTTAAAAAGTGCAAATGTTCTAACATGGCACTCATAATAAATGGAGAGAAAAGCACACAAAAAAAGGAAATAGTAAATAATTATATTAAACCCTGTAGCCCTTTACTTGGCCATCTGTCTTCAATTTCAGGCATGTTGATTTTGAGTAGTGTCCATTGTAACCAAATATAATAGGATAGGCAAGCTAATGGACTACAACACATCCCATCTTTAATGTGATGTATCACTAAGGCAAAGCCACCCAAGATGCAAGGCAGCTACTGTTTTTCTGTGTAACTACTAGTTTTTAGTACAGGACCCTGGGGAAAATAGTAGCCTCATTTATCCCTGTGTCTGTTGTAAATTCTCAGACTGCTGCCCTACCCTTTTTCTCCCTTCTTGACCTTAATCTTCAAAAAAAAAAAAGAAAGAAAGAAAGATGTGGTGAAGCTACAAAAAAGATGTAGGCAAAGGAGAGAGAGGTAAGATTTGGATTCCTCTGAAAGAAAAATATATGTTTATTATTTTCATCACCAGTCAGGATTTCTCAGTAAATTGTAAAATCAATTTTCCCAACATGGAAACAGTCATTGGCCAATGTAATTAGTGATCAACTGTGTCTTTCTGTTTTCCTCTCCAGGAACTAAATCTTTTCTTCAGAAAATACCTATTTGGCTTATGTTTTTAAAGTTTATTTAGAATATGTATAAAACAGGGGGATCCCTGGGTGGCTTAATGGTTTAGCACCTGCCTGTGGCCCAGGGCGTGATCCTGGTAGTCCCGGGATCAAGTCCTGCATCGGGCTCCCTGCGTGGAGCCTGCTTCTCCCTTTGCCTGTGTCTCTGCCTCTCTCTCTCTGTCTCTCATGAATAAATAAATAAAATCTTAAAAAAAAAAAAAAGAATATGTATAAAACACTATTCCCTGAAGTGCTGCATTTAATTTCTCGCTTGTGAAAAATATTGAAAATATTATTAGAAATGAAATACAGTGTGTTACAAACTAGGGAACTTAAGAGGTTGCACTGGAGAGCAAGAGTCTCCTTAATCCATTTCCATTTGTGTATAGAACAGATTGAGTGATTCTGATTTAACAGGATAGTTGATTATAAAGCTCATTAATGTAAGAGATTAAGGATCTCTTCCTGAATTCATTTCCTTCTCTAACTGACTTTACCTTTTCCATCTATTCCACTTTAACTATTCAAATGAAAAAGGATCCTCCCTATTCATTTGAGCTGCTTTAGAACAGAAAGTTGATTCCTCATTCACAAGAGCTAAGAAGCAGTATGAACTGCTTCAGGCTAGAATTCTCCTTTTTTTAGCGGGGGTTCTTACTTGTGCACATCATTCTTATGCAGAGTGTGGTAGGCAGAATTCTGAAAGTCCTCCCTACAGTGTGCACACACTGCAGACTCCCTCTCCTTGAGTGTGAATGAGATCGTGAATATGATGGATTTCACTACTGTCATTCGATCACATTATAGTAAATGTGACAAGTTTTTGCAGGTGTAATTAATGTTCCAAATCAAATGACTTTTAGTAAGAAAAGGGGAAATGCTGAATAGCTGTGGCCTAATCAAGTGAACCCTGAGAAGGGATGAGTCCATCTTCAAAGAAGAGATTCAAAGTGCAAGGGCTTCTCCTGCTGGCCCTAAAGGAGCAAACTGCTTCCTTATAGAGATGGCCAGATACAGGAAATGGTGAATGGCATGTAGGAGTGGAGAGTGACCCCTATCTGATGGCCTGTAAGAAAATGGGAACCTGAGTCCTATAGCTGCAAGAAACTGAAGTCTTCCAAAACCTGAATGAGTTTGGAAGACCCTAAGTCTCAGATGAAATCAGAGCCCAGACTGATACCTTGACTTTAACCTAGTGACATGATGAGCAGAGGACCCAGGGAACTTGTGTCTGGACTCCTGACCTATGAAAACTTATGAGATAATGTTCTATTTTGTTTTAAGTCACTACACTGTGGTCCTTTGTTATAGACAACTAATACACACAGCACGTGAATCCATTCAAGGGCATTGTAAGGTGTTTGGTAATTAATTTCCCCCAATCATCAGCTTTACATTCATTCCTCTGAACTGTCACTATTTGAGAGAACTCATGATAGATACATAATAGCAAAGACAAACTCATTTCATCTTTGGAATATTTAAGCTGAAACCTAGACCCCTCCTATTTTATAGATGAGAAAACAGGTTCAGAATAATTGTCTAGTAAATGGTTACCAGTAGAAAGTCAAAATTAGAAAAAAAAAATTGATATCTATTCCAAAGTCCTTTCCACAATGGTTGAGAACTAGGTTAAGATTTTCAACTGTTTAGTTATAATGAAATTAATCCCTCCCACTTCTGTATTGTGTTAGCACTGTTCTGTGTGGTTGATCTTTGTATTTTCTGTAGCACCCAATATGATCTTTTAGAGTTGTAAACTCTAAAAAAAGAAACTCCTTTAGAGTTTCTCACAGTGTATCATATCAGCAGAGTACCTTGTAACTGTCAAGTATTTAATGAATATTTTGTGAATTAGTGAATGACTTTAATGAGGCTGTATGGAAGGGAGAGATAAGTAGAAACATTAGTCTGTCTATAAATTATAATTGAGTGGAAGAATAGGGGCAGGCAATTATGAAAGCACAAAGGCTTTACAACCAAATGCCTTAAAAAATTAAGATTTAGAGACATATTTACAATACATATTGATGAAATACTTAAAACACTAATATAGTCAAACAAAATCACCAATTAGAATCATCATAATGAAACAGAATTCCAGGGCTATGATTTCACCTAAAGCTTCAGCAGTATAATCATCTTTTCTTCTTGCCTCACGTGTCACTCTCTCTATGAAGACTGCTATCTCAAAAATTAGATCAATGTGAAAAAATGCCTTCACCAATCTCAGGTCATGCTAACATCTCTTTCAGGGGAACTTCAACAGTATTCTAGATTGGAAAGACATAGAACCCCAGATTAGCCTCAGAATTCCTCAGCTCTTGCTTTAATGAGGGATGTTCATTGACTGAACTCTACAGTTTTCTGAAGGTTCTCATTATGTAATTGGAAGGATCATCAGGAAACTTGAGACTACTTGAGGGAAATTACTAGTTTTCCAATTCTTATCCTCAGGGTCTAGTGTGAGGTTTCTGTATGAAATGGGAGTAAATGATGTAATTCACTCCTGCTGATTCCCCAGTTGTCAAAAGCCCAGACCTCAGTGAGGTTGGCATTAGCATCTTATGGGAGATCCAGGCATTCGGGGGCAGCAGTACTGAAGGCAGACTAGCTCGTGGAATATGGCTGTGTGAAACATAATCAATTTAAGAAGTCACTGTTTCTAACTGAGGATCTTGAAGATTTTCTGTCTTTCTCAAGTCTAATCTCCTCTTGAATAAAAGACATAAAAATGTATGCTTCCTAGAGCAAAATTTTATTTTGCATCCACCAAGGTTTTTATGTAAGGGGAAAATGCTGACATTTGCATTAGATTTATTCTTAATTTCAGAAAAACATGACCAATAAAAATGCTATTGAAGTGTGAGTAAAGTAATTGAAGGACAAAATAAGGAAAAGGACCAAATGTCATCCAAAACAAACTATTCTGGAATGTTATTTACTCCAGTGTTGGACTTCGACATAAGTGAGCCACAAACTGAAGGTCCAATCTGGAGTAGATAGATTACCGTGGCCCCAAGGCCCAGAGGTCACTATTAGGGCAGCAATCCAGGAAAAGAATGCTCAATAAAGGCTCTATGTCAGAGACATGCAGACCCTGTTTGTTAGTTTTTTAGTCCTGGTTTTTAGTCTTGAACTCCTAGAAGGAACCATTATTCGTTGATATCATATGGATACGCTTTATCCATAAAGCAATCATTTGCCAAGAGCAGTAGAAGTGTTGGCTAACATGGTAATCATATTGCAATACATAAATGTATCAAATTGACAGGCTCTACATCTTAAACTTATGGGTAGATATGTATCAATTAAACTTCAATTTTCTTTAAAGGAGCACATTAGTGGCATGAAAGAGCAAAAACTATTTACAAAGATATTTACATTATCACAACTATATAAGTAACACATGGCAAGGATCTGGTAAGTCTATCAAAAACTTCAAAATAAGGTTGGTAGATAAAATACAGGATGCCAGGTCACATTTAAATTTAACATAAATGACAAATAATTTTTTAGCTTGGAAATACTGAATTAAATATTATTCACTGTTTATCCGAAATCCAGTTTTAACTGGGCGTCCTGAATTTTAATTTGCTAAATCTGACAACTCTCCCAAAGATATTAGATGAAATCACTCTGGATTTCCCAGACTCAATATTTTACCCTTTAAGTAATTAGCTTACATATTACTTGAAAAGAAAACAAACAAACAAACAGTAGCATCAATAGTCATTTCCTAATTCCTTTCTTCATTGGCCTATGTACACTGCTCTGGACAGAAGGTAAAGGTCCAGTAACAACTATCTTAACAAGTGCAGCTAAAATATTAGAACAGCATCTGGTAGCTATTTCAACCTAACTCTTAATCACCTTTAATCAAACACTTTCAAGTGGACATTAAGGTTTCATTTATGAAGTACATAGTATAATCTAACACTCTTCCATGCTGTGTCAGCAGAAAATCAAGATGCAGTCTTTTGGTGTAAGGAGCTTAACTAAATTCATGTTAAGGAGTGGGGTCCATTCAGAAAATAATAAAGGCCTGCAACTTGTCCGGTGTTAAGTGTGTGCTATACAGACTCATTCATTTATTTATGGATCAGTAAGAGCCATTGTCAGGCCTTGTTGAGAAAAGCATGAATAAATCAAAGTCTCTTGTCTTATGGTACTTCCATTCTAGCTGAGAGTAGATTGAATAGAAAAATGAATTCACAAGGAAATGTCTACTAGTAATAGTTTTTATGATGACTATAAGAAGGGAGGTAGTGGGTAAACTTAGATTTGGGGCAAGCAAGGTTTTCCCATGCAAGAAGAAGGAAAAACCTATAAGATTGTGGAGAATCAGTCTTTCAGCAGAGAATGGAGGTAGTATGAAGACCCTAAGGTAGAAGTGGCCACAGCAAGAACAAGCTTATAGAGGAATAGAGAGAGGGCCTGAGTGGCTGAGTCAGCAAAGGGGAGGGGGAGACAGGGCCATTTAGGTCAGGATTTTGTTCTAAGTATCACCGAAAGACAGTGAAAGATTTTAAGCAAGAGACAGTATCAAGAGCTGTTTTAAAAGAAATCATTCTTGCTGCTGCAAAGATATGGAATTGTCTGCACACAATAACCAAGAAAAAGTGGAAACAGAAGCAGTGATGGATAGACTATGACCCAAAGCAGAAAAGGCAATAGTGGTTCATCTCAAGTTGGAATGAAGATGGGGATAGAGGTTATGTGTGAGATATATTCTCAAGGCAAAGTCAATAGGACTTGTTGATGAAAAGGTAGAAATCAAGAGTTCTTCCTAGGATTTTGGCTAGAGCACCTGGATAAATAACAATATCACTTATTGAGAGGGAAAAATCAGGTAATCAAAATTCTAAAAGTTTGAGATGACTTGAGTTAGCCAAGCAGATACATTAAGTTGGAGACAGTTCTTCCCCTCCAGGAGGAACTTGTGAGTGAATGAAGATTTGCCCTTGAAAAAGGATTGGATTGAAACGGTTAAGGGAGGAATGTTCTGAATTTCCAGCAGAAGGAATAAAATTAGAAGAGAAAATGAGCACAAAATGTGGTTGGAGGTGGAAGAATGGGAAATTTATGTTGGGGAAAGGTCAGAGGTAAAATCAGAACTGTCAGGTAGGATTAGTTTATGGGGACCTTCAACAGGAAGAGTTCAAATTCTTCCTCTAAAAAACCATGGAACCATTGCCAATTATAGAGTAAGCTGGAATAAATCTCAGTTCTGTCTTGTTCTCTATTATGTCCCCAGTTCTTAATACAGAGTTTGGTACATGGCAAGTGGTCAGTTTATTAAATGAATGAATGGAAAATGAATGAATGATTGTAGAGCTAAGTGTATTTGCAGAGTGATGGGTGGAGAAATCAATGAAAGGGTTGGCTCCCTATTTCAAACATCTAGATTTTTATATGAGGAGATAAAACCTTTGTATACTACAGAGGCGAAGAGCAGAAAATGGAGGTGTCTTATTATACTGCCCAACATGGCAAGATGACAAAGGTAGGCAGGAAATTCAGGCTTAGTCTGAAACATTTAAAATAGCACAAGAGATTTCTTTGTTTTTTATTAGTTTAAGGTAGAATTTAGTTACTCATCAGTTGCATACAACACCCAGTGTTCATCACATCACAGGCACTCCTCAATGCCCATCACCCAGTTACCCCATCCCTCGACCCGCCTTCTCTCCCACATCCCTCAGTTTGTTCCCTAGAGTTAAGAGTTTCTTATGGTTTGCCTCCCTCTCTATTCTCATCTTATTTTATAAAATAGCACAAGAGATTTATATTAAAACAATGAACTTGACAGAGAATGTAGTTGGTTAATGAAATTAAGAAAAATTTGGATAAGATTTTAAAATTTTTCTAAAAATCAAGAAGCACAAACTTTCTCTCAGCTATCCTGTGTCATGCCGTTCAATGCTTAGATAATTTTATAACAAAAATCACATATAACAAAGTTTATGTGACTTTTTTTTCAGTGATTTGTAACGGTTCTTCTGGAATTGAAAATGGATTATTTTCTAGGGCACAATATTTATATCCATAGTGGAACAATGAGTCAGGATCTCACTTTCTTTGTTATCTGCCATTGTTCCAGATAGTGACTATTTTCTACAAAAGTTTGTAATTGTCATACATTTGTATTTATATGGGCAGATACACACGTATGTTATAGTTTTGTGATAGTAGAGATGGTTATGTTGCATTGCTTAATGGAGAATCAAAACTAAAAGTCACTGCTCAGAACACAAAGAGAGAAACAGAAGATGGAAAATCCTCCAGTAAAGTCAGTAAGCTATGTTGGCACTCACTTGCTGTTGGCCTCAAAGCTCTCAGATTATACACTCCTTTTATTGGATTATTACTTTAATGGGACTTTTTAAAGGGCATTTTAATAGCCTCCTTGTTTCAACAGATATACATTGAAAGGCATTTGGAATACTTCCCAGTTGCAACATTTTTGATCTTCACATTTCTTAGAATTCTGACAACCTACCAGGTAACAGTTAGTATGATATTATGCTGACACATTCCAAAACTGGCAGTTGTTAGATTTGCCAGTGCAGATTGTTATCCAAATCCCATGGGCCTGAGATTTATTGCCTTTTCCTCTTACCCACCTCTCTGTAGACCCTTCCCCTTCCCTCTTTTTTTTTTCTTTTTAACTCCTTGACTAAATACACTATGGATGTGTTTTAGGCACATCATAACTATCCGTAGTAAATGTGTAACCCCATTTTTAAAAAAAAGCAATAGCCACAGAAGTCCTTACAGCATGAATTTGCACTATTCTGTGCAATTTGGGGAATCAAAGCCAGCTCACTTAGAGCAAAGATGTTTGTTTTCTTCACCCAAAGTACCATTCTGAGAGCTCTCCCAAATCACAGATCATTTATAGGTGATGATCTGTAAACCTTCCAAAAAGCTAAATCCAGTAACTGCTGCGGCCACTTACCCAGACTTCTCCTTTCCCAAGTGAAAACTTCAAGTATGGAAAGAAACAGGGAGGGAAGGAATCAGAAAATGATTATAAAGAAGCTTCAAAGGCTGTCTTTGGACAGCTAATGACAACAAGGGCCAGACAAGTGTAAACTCTCCTGGTATGGAGTTGGCTTCAAAATCCAGTTGGAATCCATAAAGGAAGCAAAGAAAGAGTTAGGCCACAGGATGAGACAGTGTCCTGTCTTATAGTGGAGCTCCCTGACCTCTGCTCAATGTCAGGTTTTTCAAGGTTCATATAAGGAGCAAGAAGGGTGTGGAAACTGGCATGTCTACTAGGCCAAGTCTCTAGTATACTCCAGTGTAGCACTTGGTCCCATGCATTCTTTCCTTCTTTCATTATTCAACAAAGATTTATTGGGGCACTACTATGGGCCAGGCATAGAGCTAGGAACTCAAAATATAAAGACACAAATAGGGACACCTGGGTGGCTCAGTGGTTGAGCATCTGCTGTTGGCTCAGTGCATGATCCTGGTCTGGGGATCGAGTCCCACATTGGGATCCCTGTGAGGAGCCTGCTTCTCTCTCTGCCTATGTCTCTGCCTCTCTATCTGTGTCTCTCAAGAATAAATAAATAAAATCTTTAAAAAAAATGAAGACACAAATAAGGCCTGGCCTCAAGATAGGCCACATCTTAAGAGAGGGATAGGCGTATTAGCAGATAAATAGAGTCCAATAGTAAAAATAAAATAGAAATCTATGTACTAGCAATTATGAAAATTGGGAGATACGGGCCCCTAATCCAGCTGCAGTGACCCTGGGGGGAAGGATTTCTGAGTTGAATGGTCAATATGAGGAGTTGATATAGAGGCGAGCTTGGAGCATGGAAGGCTATGAGGACCAAGTTGACATAACAGCAGATACACCAAGTTGACAACTCATGTGACGCATTTGGAGAACTCCACGCAGTGCAGCTTTTCTGTTTTGTAAAGTGTGAGGTGTGAACAAAGAGAAATGGTGCTGAAGAAATCAGGCAGTCATCAATATGGAGGGCCTGAAGTTTCTGATATGGACATGTGCTTCCCATAATCTCTACCTCTAGTCACATGTGACTGTTTACATGTAAATTAAATAATATTTCAAAAAATAAAAATTTAGTCCTTCAGTTGTACTAGTCACATCTTATGTGCTCAATCAAACCTCACATGAGGTTTGCAGCCAGCATAAACAGTGCAGATTGTAGGACATTTTCATCAGCACAAAGAGTCCTAGTGGGGCAGTGTTGGTTTGTGCAGTCCTGAACCAGCAAAGTGTTTCACATAGGGAAGTCAGATTTAGGTCTTAGATTAATAGCAGAGCCTGTAGAGGACAAATTCCAGGAGACAAGATGAAGACATAAGATCATTTAGAAAGACTGTTTCATAGTCCATGAAGCTCCCATTCCAATGGGGGAACACAAAAGGCAATAAATAATAGTAAAATTTGTCGCATGTCAGAGAGTGACAAGTCTTAGAGACAAAAACAAAGAAAAGAAGGACAATGGAAGTGGCTGATTGTGGGTCATCATTGTAAGTAAAGTGTTTAGGGAATGTCTCACTGAGAAAGTGACACTAGACCAGAGACAGGAAGGAGGTGAAAGTATGATGTAGGCATCTGGGAAAGAGCACAGCAGGTGCATGTATCTCCTGGCTTCCTGAGGACACATATGAGTCATGATTTAAGATTTTTGTATTCTTCATCTCAGCATATCAGTCAGGGTTCTCCAGAAAAAATAGAACCCAATATTATATGTGTGTATGTATATAAATATATGTGTATGTATCAAAAGGTGTTTTTAAGGAATAGCCTCATGCAATTATACCACTGCAGAGGCTAGAAAGTCCAAAATCTGTAGAGCAGGCTGGAAATTCAGGCAGGAGTTAATGTTTCAGTCTTGAGGCAGAATTCATTTTTCTCCAGGAAACTTCAATTGTTGCTCTTAAGGTCTTCAACTGATTAAATGATGCCCATCCACATTATTAAGGATAACCACCTTTACATAGTCAACTGATTGTATATGCTAACCACATCTGCAAAATACCTTCCCAGCAGCATCGGGACTCACCATCACACTTATCAACTCCCCATGTTTCAGATAAGGGAATCAAGGTTTATAAAGACAAGAAACTTGCACAAACTCACTCAAGGTGAAGAATAAATAAGCTTAACACCTATCTAAGTGCCCTGACACCAAATCTCTAGTGCTCTTTTTGTTGCCCAGTGTAGGTAAACCAGACAGAGAAGCCTATATTAGACCACATAGATTTAGAGAGGATATTCGGACATGCATATATTTTATGAACGTCACAACTGAACTCTATTTTCAAATGGAATAGAAAGTGCAGTGTGAAGATTTTTTTCATCCTTGCACTATTTTTGCTTTGTATATGGTTGCACTAAAAATCAGAGTTAATTTACTCATAAATTCAAAGGATAAGAATATCAAATGAGTCCATTAGAGTGCTTTTAAAGAAGTAAAAAAATATTTTTTTCTTTGAAATCAACTAGACATCAGTCTTGTAGAGAGAAGAAAGCAGGGTTAACTTTGTCATTCAGTCTGTCTTTGTAAGAAATAGTTAAGCATCATGGAGATCATGGATATGTTTGGTATTTGGGTAATGCATTTATATTGCTTCTGAAGATATTTTATGTTTTTTTTCTTGATAATTCAGAAGGTTTCCATTTTCCTTCTAATTGCTACTTTTGTAACTAAAACTTTTGATTTATACTTCATTTCCATAGTACCTTTGGCTCACTACTATTAGCATTGATAAAGGTAGCTATTTCCCCTTTGATCTCCTCTCACCTTCATCTTTTGATTACATTATAGCCATGTTTATATTTATCTATATACTTCTGTATTAATCATATCTTTTCCTGTTCTTTATACTTTTAAATATACTTGACAGCTCTACTGCTTCAATGATCAGTTTTAAGCAATTTCTTTTACTTCCAACTACAAAAGGAAAATAAATCAGTGTAACTATACCATTCCATTTTCTCCCTCCCCTCCTAGTATTACTTAAATTATTTCTATATCTTAAAGAGGTATAACACATCATGTTCTATAAGCATAATCTGCATATTTGCTTTAATAACATTATATATATAAACTCGGTTTAGTATAATTTATACTGTAATAGTTTTTCTAAGGGCTCATAGGAACTATATTAACTGATTCCTAATATGTTCAAAACACACTGATGCTGCCTTTTTCCTTGAACAATGGTTACTGGGAAGAAATTATTGAGTTATGTTTTCTTTCCTTGTAGAGATTATAGGCATTTTCTCCAATGACTCAAAAGAATGAAATTTTCCATGGGAAACTCTGGAATGAATTTTCCCCTTAGAGATGACTAAAACTTTTTGCCTTGATATTCATCAAATTTTTAATTTATTGTTGAAGTTCAATGATAATCTCACCATAAACATGGTGTGCCTTTTTGCTTTGCATTTCAAGTTCTCCCATTATTTTGGAATAATTTTCTTAAATCTTAAACAGTTTTTTTCTATTATTTTTGTGCTTCTTTTCTTTAGGAGACCAATTATATGCATGTTGGATCACCTTCGCTTGTCTTTACCATGTCTAAGATTTTTTAAATTAATGCTTTTTAACTCTATTCCTTTCCATTTTATTTTATTTAAAACTCTCAATCCCATCCTCTATGTCTACTATTTTGTTTTTGACCATTAATATTCTTCCTAATATTGCTTCCACTTTGCCATTATTACTGACAATATTTTTCTGGTGAGCGTTCTTCATATGCCTGTTGTTTTTATCCAGTTTATTTCCTCTTTTTGTCTTTTGGCATGTTTGTTTAGAAACTGTGCTGGTTTCTTTTATTGTTTATTTTTATCTCTATCTGTAGGAGATTTGGATCAGCAAGGAGTCAGACTTGTGTCCAGGCTGGCAAGTATTCTCCTTATGACATAGAATTTTTATGTGAGAGTTCTTCCCAGTCTACTGAGATCAATACTGCAGTGTAGTGAAAAATATAATCTCTCTCCTACTGTGATACTTGAACTTTTAAATATAGGGCTTATCTGTATTTTTCATTCATCCTTCTCATTCACACCAAAAAGATTCAGGGAAACTCCTATTCCTATAGATGCAGATCAAAGATTATTGGCTTCATAACTCAGATTATCCCCTCCCCTAAGAGAAGTATGCTCTTGCAAATTTTCCTGAGAACTGCATCCTTTTTCTCTGGTTGGTTTAACATCTTTGCCTTTAGGGTTCTGCAGTTCTGCAGATAGATTTTTTTTTTTTCTATCATGGCTAAGACTTACTCTATCTCCTTAATCTGAGAATTCATATATTTAAGCAAATCTGCAAAGTTTTTATCTTTATCTCTTTGGATATTATTCTCATCCTACCCACACACACACACAATTTTTTTTTATTCTGACTTTATGGCACTTCTACTGGATATATACTGAAATTCAGTTTCCCACATCCAAAATCTCTTTTCTTATTTTTTGCTTATTTATCTCTCTATGCTGCATGCTTAGAAATTTTCTTACAACTATCTTTCTGTTTATGAATTTTATTCTCAGTTATGCTCAATATGCCTTTAACTCAAACATTAAGTATTTTTATAACAATTCTTATGTTTTTCATCTCTAGACATTCTTTTTGAATTTTTTTAAAATATTTTATTTATTTATTCATCAGAGATACACAGAATGTGGCAGAGACACATGCAAAGGGAGAAGCTGGTTCCCTTCAGGGAGCCTGATGTGGGACTCGATCCCAGGACCCCAGGATCACGACCTGAGTGAAAGGCAGATGCTCAACCATTGAGGTCAGGTGACCTCTTTTTGATTCTTTACCATAGGTTTCTTTTCCTTTTTTTTTCTGTAATGCTTTGCTCTTTGCTCTTGTTTTTGCTTTCTACTTGCATGACTTTATTATAAACATACTTATTTTAGAAAACATTAGTTAAATGTATTTTCTGAAGCTTTTGAGCATCTAATCCTACAATTTGATGTGTCCTCCAATTGTTGCTTAGAGTAATGGAGTTTTCTTTGTGCGTTTTATAATTTTGGATTGTGAGCTCATCTTCAATGGAACTCTACCTGGAAGAATTCTTTATGGATTATCAAGGTCATGTCCCTCTAGAGTCACTTTGCAATTGTTTCTTCTAAGCACCCCTGGAAAATACCCACCTTGAGACTCATTTTCATGTTAATTCTTTTGCTTTAAGGGCACCATTATGCAAGTACTGTCATTGGAACATCAAACCCAAGTGTAGGAATGAATTCTCGGGAGACACTTTGCCCTAGCAATAATACAGTCCGAAACAAACAAGTTTCTTTGTTATATCCTTCTGCCAAAAGGAAGGATTTTTATAGCCCAGTTTTTCACTGAGGGTTCAGGCTTGGAGCATCCAGGTTTTTATCTGGGGAAATCCAGGTTCTGATGTGGGGCTGCAAAGCTTCAGGTAAATAAATTCATATTACCTAGACTGACAGCCTCCTATTAACCCTTAGGATAGCTATTTACTTATAACTCTGGTTTTCAATTCTTTCTTTGTTTCTGAAAATAAATTAGATTGATACATATTATCTTAGAAAGTCTAGTAAGTATTCTCTTTTATATAACTGGCCTACTTCTTAACTAGACACATATACATACACACATCCCACATGTACAATGACACTTTACATGCAAATAATTATAGTTTGCATGCAAATAATTACAATTCAATTACAACACTAATTGAACCTTCAAAATGTGACAGTAACTATGCCACTTTATGTGCATTATCTCATTAATAGCATTCTAAGTAGATACTATTGTTATTCCCATTTTATAAATAAGAAAACAGAATTTGAATCTGGGAGACTGCCTTATAGAGATAGAACTAGTATAGAAACCCAAAGTTATCTTGAATCAGTGGCAGATGTTCTTAATCATCATAAAGCTTCCAAGTATGTGAGCTTCCATTTATAAGAGAGAGTTTCAATATATGTATGTCCTTTCTATTTTAAAAACTTTTAGTTTAACAAAATATTCAGTTGTTATAAATTATTAGAGATTGTATAAATGCATTTATGTTGTGTCAACAAATGCCATTTCTATATTTAAAGTCAACTGGAAAATTACTATGGTGAATATGAAAGTTAATTTGCTTTTGCAAACTAGATTTTGAAGGGAGTAGAAATATAATAACCTTTCATTTCTTCTTCATGCTGGGGAATTATCTGTCCACCTAAAGAAATTTTGCAAATTAGTAGATTAATCTTTCAAATATCGAATAGTAACAATTTTAGTAGAAATATTGCTTCCTTTTTTATCACTAGTTACAGTTTTTGAATTGTAATCAGCAATCCATACTCTCCTTTATCACCCCTGAGGATCTCAACGTTTGTAGCTTTTTTGAAATTTTTAAAATAAAGCAACCTCAATAGAACCACTCTGGTTCTATAAACATTGACTTATGTCTTTGAGCCAAAATAGGGAGTCATCAGGATCTCATTTGTTTTCTTCCAAAATATTCCTCTGCTTGGCTAAATTTATGGTATAAATAGGGGTACCTGGGTGGCTCAGTTGGTTTAATGTCTGTCTTCAACTCAGGTTATGATCACAGGGGTTTGTAGGATCCAGCTCAGCAGGGAGTCTGCACCTCCCTCTCTCTATGCCCCCTCCCCACCTCATGCTCTCTCTTGCTCTGCTTTCACTCTCAAATAAATACATAACATTTTCAAAAAATAAACTTATGGTAAAAATAGATTTATAAAGGGCTACTACTGTCTAGCAGCATCAAAGTACAAAGAAAATTGATATACTGACTTAATAATACTAAACTCCTCGATTTTAACACATTTTTGCTATTGTAAATAGTAAAGCAATTAATACTAAACCACAAGATATGAGCATTCTCAAAGTTAATCTATATTAAATTACCTATATTAAATAACATTGGTATTTCTTCTATTGTGAAATAATTGTCTATCTTAATTCTCTGTATAATTATTTGAGTGTGGGTATGTTTCCCACTATATGGTTCATATAGTAATATTACATAATTGGCTTCTAACACTTCCCAACTTATTGATCATCATTTGATTTGTTTAAACTTTTAGATACACAAAGGTATTCAAATATGTTAATATTTGAGATTCAAATATTCAAATATTTTAGGTATTCAAGTATGTGAATTTTAATTTTTATATTTTAAATGCTTTTAATTCTTCTCCCATCCACTTAGAGATGAAACAGATATGTGTTTCTCTTTTCTTTTAGTTTCCATGGTTCTGTTTATTTATATTACCACTCTTATTGATCTGGAATTTATTGTAACATCTGGAGGCAGTAAGAATCTAAATTGTTTTTTTGTTTCCAAATAGATAACCAATCTTCTGCAGTATAATATTTTTTCATAATCCATTCATTTTCAAAGGATTTGACATGCCCTTTTTTAAAAGCAGGTATTAACTGCTTATATATTATGGGCTATATTTAGCTTTCTGCTGTTATTTATTATAAATAACTCCTAGCCAGTTCTACACAGATTTCGTTATTAGTGCTTAATGTATGTTTATATATCCAATAGGCATATTCACCAACCATATATCTAAATGTCCTGTCTTATATTATTCTTCCAAAAAAATCATTTTGACTTATCTTTAACACGTTAGTTCATCATCATAAACTTATTTTATGAACAAAACAAAATCTTTTCTATATATTCAGAGTTCTTGTCGTGAACATCAAATGTTTTGTTACATTGTGATACCATGGCACCCTCTGGATGTTTGCACTTAAATAAATACTGTGGTATGTTTCACCTAAAAAGTATTCCTTGACCAAGAACATTTGGGAAATATTGCCTAATTACTCCCCTCATGAAGATTCGCAATAAATACGAACATATAAAAGACAGAGAAAAAAATCTGTACAGTGAAGAAATCTATACAATATTGTTTAACTCAGTATTTTCCAGATTTTCATGTTATGTTATTTTGTGCTTAGTAATTACTAGCAAACCACCATGATGGTTTTCTTGCCCCGTGTGGTAAGAATGATACTTCCTTTGGCTACTCCCAGTGCTTTTTCATCATTTCTGCCTGAAATGCCCATTGGTCCCCCAGATCAGCAGAGCATTTCTGTACTGTAAATGTGCCTCTAGTTAGCAAAAGACAGAAGTGGTTAGGGATGGCAGGGATGCTGAATGTGTGCTCTGTCAGACCCATCAAAGAGATTTCCATTCCTTCAAGGTGCAGGAGCTAATGGAAGTGACTTCAGTCAAGGAAACAGAGAAGCTGGAGCGGGTTGCCTGAGCCTTCAGAGGAGAGGCAGTCTCCCAGCTTGCCTGCAGCCCAGGGAAAGTGGGTCATTTCACCACTGAGGAATGGCTCTGGGTGGCACTTCAGAGACACTGTGGTGAGGGAACAGACCCCTTATTCATCAGGGGGCAGATAGTGTTTTTCCTCTCCTGTGATAGATTCACGCTGGCCCAGCAGCCTTTATGGTTAGGCGTGACTTCCTGAGGGATTTTCTCTGGATTCACAGAAGGTTCCCTGAATCCCAGGGAAAGCCTGACTCACCCTCAGTCCTGTCAGGGTGGGGCTGGCATGACTTGGATGTGACTGCTACTTGGCTGAACTTACATGATGGTAATTTCAGCCCGAAATCAGCTGCCTCTAGGAGAAATGGAAGCACATGAGGCGGAAAGGCCCCACGAAGGTGCTGACAGGGGTGGAAAGCCTCCTCTCACAGACTCCTCCCTGGTGCCCTAGGGTGACACGTTAGGGAACTTGGAAAATATTTTTTTCTCTACAACTTCCTTTTTTCCTACAGCAGCTTCTCCCACGAGTTCACGTCCCGATATACTAACTGATGCCTAGCCTAATATCTGGTACCCTGCTTTGGACAAGTGGACCCGAGCCAGGAGCTGACCGCCCAGCTTTGAATCTTCAGTCCTCAGCTCCCATACAAATATGCTGAAGACTCCTTCCAATACCATGTCTTGTGTTCTTTATCAACTTTAAATTACAAGCATGATCTTGTTCCATTTAATGACATCCCTGGAAGAGGTACTTATGTTTTTACACACTGTCACACCGGTGCCGACACAAACACATGTATGAGTTCTGTAAACACGCAGGGTGATGGAGCTGTCCTGTCAATAAGCATCTCCAAGGAAGTGAAGGGAGTGTTTACCATTACTTAAAGCACACAGTAGCCAGCCACCAGATTGAGACCAGAATAAGTTGACTCTGAGATTGGTTAGGGAAGGACCTTCCTAGTCAGAGAGGAGGAGAAAAGACACAAGGAAGGGACACTTTACCAAGATATTGGAATCCCAGGTCTGACTCTTACTAGCTGAGTGGCTTCAGGTGATCCACTTAATCAAATCTTTAGCGTCCTGTGAAACCAGGGGTGGCAAAGGTGGTTGCTTCATGGGAATGTTGTTGACAATTAAAAGAGATAACATGCATATATAAAATGCAATTTGCACCCCAGAAATGTGCAGAATTGTGGTGACAACAACAGCCTTTGAGGGGTGAGTGGAGCCTTGGAAATTCGGTGCCCATGAGTGGCTATCTGAAGAAAGGGTCCATAAGTTTCATCGAGAGTCCTCCAACGATTAATGGCTCCCGGAATAAGGGAAAACAGTTGGAAAACATTAAGAGTAGCACCAAAGTAAACATAGTTGTTCCAGATAAATTGATCTTTCCAAAGTTACAAGGATAACAATTTCAAGTTATTATATTTGACTAAAACATATGTGTTGCTTTTCTTCACTTACTGGAATATTACCCTCCTTTCTTCAAAACTCAGGTCATGTGCCCCCCTTGCTTCACACCTGACCGGACCACTCAGGTGACACTTGCGTATTTCCCTTCTTACAGCTTGGCCCTGTTCCTCTGGTTTGTTTCCAGCCGCTGGCAAGCAGGGCTCCAATTTTACACCTTCCTTCAATGCCCAGAATAACCCTTTGCACGTGGTGACTAAGAAATAAATGCATAGCACTGATAATGACATGTTTTGGAGTGTGCTTAATGAACTGCTGAGGAGATCCACATCATAGCCTACCCTATCCATACAGCAAAGAAACCAACATGTCATAACTGCCCCATGAATAAAGGGTGAGGGAAGAAAAGAAAACGGGTCACTATGAGAAGTAGTACACCAATAAATGGATCAGGCAGGTGAGAACACTAGGAAGTAATTTTTTAAAACGATGCAGGATATAACCGACCCTCTAGGCAGGTATTTCACACAGTTTAGAGTTTTCAAACATTTATGACTTGTGCATCAAAAATTCATGGCGGCAATCTATTTTCATCAAGAGACTGAAGTTGAGGTTTAAAGGATAAGCCATCTTTACATTCTGCTGGAGAACAAAGTCCCAATCATTGTTTCCTCTTATGCTCCTGACATGAAACGCATCGCCCATTGTTGACTTGTACATTTATAGAAGTCTCCCAGCACTACCTAGGATAAACAGAATAGGAAAGGAAAGATTCTTAAAATCAAAAGAAAAGCAGCCAAAATGGCAAGTAAATTATCTTTTGTGGTGATAGGGTTGGGAGAGAAAGGGGATATGTTTGTGCAAAGCAACCACAAAGTGCCATCGGAGCTATTGATGGATAAGCTGTTTCTGAAACCTCTGCTTTTTAAAGAACCGTATCAGCAGCACCAAGCAGCTCATTTGCTGCAGATTGGTCTTTAAACTGTTTTGCATAAAATGCTGATAAGTACAACTTAATTTGAGAGAGAAACTATATACATTTTTCATTTAAACACAGAGCAAATGGGAAACCACAGGACATATACAACTGTGGGAGCAGGAGATGAATATGCTTAGGAGAAGGCAAACAAAGATGCTGGATGGGTAAAACAAAATCCTAGGCAGAGCACAAAGTCAGAGAAAAAAAATGACCATTGTGAGTGGAGGTGAATTCCTGCTAAAAACTCAGGCCGTTGCTCTTTTTTCTCCCACAAAGGAGCATTTCTGCTTAAATATTCTAAGAATTTCTAAACCGAAATTATACAGTATCAACTAACAGCTTTCTCTCTGGCCAGTGTATTTTTATGAAGCCCCAGACTAGAATTGGAAAAATTAATTAACTGATATAGATCATTGTGTCTTTAATAAAGCAAGCAGTGATGTCATATTCTGAACACGGTTAGATACAGAAAACCAGCATCAACTCTTGGGATGAATAAGGGTCATATAGCCCTAAAGCATCATTTGTAATATCAGGGAATACTGCAGAGCCACATTTCTTAAATTATGTCGCACAAAACATTAGTAATTTCGAATGTTAGCAGGTGATAATACCAAATTAATGGTTCTATAGTCAAATCCCTCACTCTCTTGCTAATAAAGAAGCACATATATACAGATACACAAAAGAAACATGATCAATGCAGAAATGTTTACAATATGTGTTGATTAATTTTTCAGGCTATGTCCTAAGATTGATCATAGTTCTCCATCCTACTTCTACTTCTATATCCAGAGGTGTCCAAGGGAACACGTGTTTATAAAAACTACACAAATATATACAATATATGTAATATATAAATAATATACTTGGTAAATAATTTAGAGAACTTCTGTACTACATCCCTTATTTTAAGAATCACAATATACATTAAAGACTTCCAAATGTCCAATAGCAGAAAAACCCTGTTTAACCCAAGACTGCTAAGATTTAGCTAATCAAGAGTCTTTTCTTTTCTTTTTTTATATGTAATATTTATCAATAACTCATGGAACACAGAACTTCCTTTGCAGTATACTGGTTTAGGAAAACATTTATTAACATAAATGAAAAAAATGTAAAAGAAAAATGTCACTGTATACACGATGATCCTGTTTTTGTAGGTAATTACATACTTGTTTTTCTATTTTTCCATAACATATATTTTTGTTAGAAAAAATATGCTATTGATAACATTTTTTAGATGCTTCATATTATTTTATTTGGCATGGGGGAAAAGTATATAGAGTATGACCCATTTTCTAAAGTTTCCAAGCTTTCAAATCTCTATAACTGGAGCCAAACACCTTCAGTGAGTGACGGCCTAGTCTTGCTATGCTGGGTGTTGAATGTTGAATATTGAATGTCATGGGAAGTGCCCCAGGCTCCTATTTCTACTCCTAATTGGTGCACCTGAAAAATAACCATTGAACTGAGCTTTGAATCGCCTGCATAATTAGAATAGTATATAACAAGGAGGCCAAATGTAAAGACGAAATATTCCCATGCTTTTTCCCCAAACACTAACTTAGGCACCTGACCAAATACTATTCAATTTCATCTGAATGTCTCTTTCCTGCTTGACTGAACAAAAGGCCCGGGTTTCTCCCCAACTTGGGCAGATGGGCAAAGGGGAGTTGAGCAGCGAGCACTCACCCCACCAGAAGCAGCTGGACAAGAGGGAGAGAAGAGGCATGCCTGGGTGGCTCCGTGGTTGAGCTCTTTGGCTCAGGGTGTGATCCTGGGGTCCTGGGATCAAGTCCCAAATTAGGTTCCCCACATGGAGCCTGCTTCTCCCTCTGCCGGTGTCTCTGCTTCTGTCTTTCATGAACAAATAAAATCTTTTTTAAAGAGAAGGAGAAAGAGAAAGAGAGAGAGAGAGAGGAGAGGTGCATGGCTCTCCATTCCCCATAAGCCTCCTGTTTTAAGGAAAATAGAACTTACATAAAGTGTGCTATAGCAAAGAAGTCTACTGTAAATGAAAATGTGCTATGTGTAAATTTTGCTGTAGCAGAGAAGGAGCTGTGGGGAGTGACAAAGAGGCTGGGGGATACAGCTTCTGCCTTGAAGGTGCTTATAATCAAATGCTTAGTGCAAGAGAAAGGTAGGTAGTGGGATTCATACAATTCAGCTCTACTGGGACGCAGCTCTAAATTATGCACAGTCAGGGAAGTGGGAAGGATTAGAGAGCTGGACAACATGTAGTGTACAGCATTGATTGATCTGGCAAGACGGGGTAAATAAACCAACCAAGAAGTATGTGTGTGTGTGCCTGTGTTACTCACGAGGCTTGCCACAAGACGTGTATGAGCAGGCCCATGCCCTGGGGAGCAGGCTTTTTTTCTGGTTGGTTAGATGGCATCCCTAGAGGAAACATACATACGTACATACATACACTTTGTAATTTGCTTCTAAATAAAGGGATAGAGCCTGGCATTGAGCCTGGAAAATAGGTACTTACTACTTGTTTATTGAATTTAATCAGACCTGTAAGCAGTCAGAGGGCTAGACAGGAGACCACTGCAGTAACACAGGAAATGAGGATTCCTAAGAACCAGAGTTTCTGGTGAGGCTGCTTGAAGAGAGAGAAGACTTGAATGAGGTTAACTTACAAGTCTATTTCTAGGTTTGTCCTACAGCTATCATGACACTATCACTTCAGAAAAATTGCTAGGATTTGAGGATAGACTCAGTGTGAAGGACTGAAAAAAGCTTATACATGGTTCATTACACACAATTCATTTATTCTGAAAATCTGCTAGGGCATTCGGCCACTGTAAGAGATACGTCATGGTGACTCCATCCCTTTTGTAGTATAGTTGACACACAATGTTACATTTGTTTCAGGTGTGTAACGGTATGATTCAACTTCTATGTTATGCCATGCTCCCCACGAATGTAGCTGCCATCTGTCACCCTCTGTATCATCTGTGCAATGCTGTTACACTATCATTGACGATACCTTTTATTCCCAGGAATTACTCCTTCCATAATTCTACCTATTTTTGTAATAAAAAGACATGTAAAGTGTTTCACTACTTGCTATGTTTTAAACCATTAATTCTAATGCAATACAACTGTGTGTGTGTGTCTGTGTGTGTGTGCAAGCACACATCTGGCAACTTGGGAATTCCTGTCCATTATCTGTAATCCAGCAAAACCAAAAAGCATTCATATTGACTTAAAAAAACAATAATCTGAACAGACAAGAAGGTCCTCACTGCACTGACATCATCTTAACAGGGAGAGGGAAAGGAGGACATGGCTGAAACTTCTGCTGGAGTTTCAAGTGATCTGCATCTGACATGGGAAGTGAACCTTCTCAAAATGAATCCCCCTCTTCTGGTGCTCACAGAGCATACTGCTCTTGAGCCCAACCCCAGGACAGCCCTGTTTGCACTGTCAAGTCTTGTATGCATTTGCCTATTGCTTAAATATGAATGTTCTATTCTTGGCTGTTGATGGCAAAGGCCATGTTGCATGCACATCAGACATGAGCAGAAGAAATCCTTGCTTAATATGTGACTCACATGTCTCCCTTCATCACAGACAGAGCCACAGATATTTCCAAACCACAAAACAAAACTCATTTATATCTCTGCCTATAGAAGCTATAAATACTTCAATTCTGTGCATTTGTACAATATTAGGCATAGCTGGGAGTGTTTGTTCTTTCATACATCTGTCCTCCCTGCTTGTCTGGGGAAGCAGCCCCCAAAGAGTATGATGCTATGCATTTCAGTTACTGCCAGCACAATGCCAAAGTATATGGACATGTCTTTTTGTTGCTTTATTGCTTAGAGTGGAGTTCTGAAGTGTATTCTGAACAAGGCTTTGTGTGAGTTGAGTTACCAACTAATAATCCAGTACTAAAATCTCAAAGAAAAATGTGTAGGTTGGAGGGATGGGGGGAAAAAAGTTGCTTCTCTTTTATAGTATATTTGTCTTAATTAGATTAAGAAACTGCCCATCTTCTCTTTCAACCTGGAAATCTTGAAAAAAAGAACAATACAGGACCTTCTAGCTCCAGGATGATTTCAATCCAGGATAGCTTCACCATTCATTTATTTTCCTAAAGGCATTTTGTCCCTGAAATAATTATTCCAGATAAGAAAATTCCCTATCACAACTATGTGAAATCAGACCCAGAGAACACATTCGGGCAGTGTTTCTTGCCGAAAGAGTGGTACTCAGTATCGGGACTTGTTTTTCTCCCAAAGACAGATACCACCAATGTTAGACTGCATTCGCAATGGAAATCATCATTTGGGCACTGAATCCAGCCACAGAGGATTTGGCAAAAAGGCTGTAACCTCTTCTCTCTCCTAACCAGTGAGAATCCCACCACAGTTTTCCATCCGTTGGTGACCTCCATCCTGGATTACCTCAATGCCCTTTGCTTAGGGCTATGGTTAAAGACCTCCCAGAAGCTCCAGCTGTTGGTACAGAATGCATCAGTTGTCTAGTTGTTAACGGTCATAGGCTGACATGACTGAAGTGTCTCTGCCTCCCCAGGGCCCATCTGGCTTAGGTTGGTGGTCTCATGCCCTTTCATCAGCCTGAGTCACTGAGCTTTTTAAGAAATGTATTGGGACTGTTGATATTTTGCAACTTTTGAATCTCCATGTAAATTCACCACTTCTAGGCAAGGAAGTGGATTGGATACAAGTACAAGGTAGGAAACACCCTTGAGAATGGATACCTGTAAATGGAAGTTTTGGTGAGTTCCCTCAGCTTCCACAATAAAGAAGGTAGCAGTAAGATGGCATGACTCTTCGTGACGGGTGCCATGAGGTACACACACTTGCCGGCTGGACGCCACAGACAAGTTGGTCTGCCTATTCAGCTCCTACCATCACAGAAACTAATTATGATTTTGAAGAAAATGAATATGAAATAGCAATTTTCAGTAGAGAATACCTACAACCTGATTCTTCTGCCTCCAGTCTTTAATGAAATCCAAGATTATTGGCTAGTATTCTGGATCTGTTGACTAAGGAAATATGATGAAAAAATAACAAGGCAAAATGTCATTGTCCTTAAATGCTTCACTTCCAAAAGTTTCCTTCTGTGTAACACTTACCTGGAAATCAGAAACAGGAATCCGCGTACCAATTATACGGAAGGCTCTGATGTACCCAGTGGTTATCTGAGCTCATATTAGTGCAGTATTTTTGGTTTGGACTAGGCAAGCATTATTTAAAACTGGGCAATAGAAAACAACTTAAAAATATTTAGAATAACTGAAATAACATTGTAGATATAAAATACGAAGTTATACTAAATAGGTTAGGCATGTGATATAGTGGTAACTTCTGTTCACTCAGAAGAATCAATTAGGGACACCTGTGGCTCAGGGGTTGAGTGTCTGCCTTTAGCTCAGGGCGTGATCCCAGAGTCCTGAAATCAAGTCCCACATCGGGCTCCCTGCATGGAGCCTGCTTCTCCCTCTGCCTGTGCCTCTGCCTCTCTCTCTCTGTCTCTCATAAATAAATAAATAAATAAATAAATAAATAAATAAATAAATAAATAAATAAAATCTTTAAAACATAAAAATAAAAATGAAGAATCAGTTATGATTGCTGACAGCAAAACTTGAGTTGGGCTCAAGGAAGATAATCCATGCACCAAACGGGATGTCCCATGAAAGTGGGACAATCAGCATCCATTTCAGTGACAAAATATTCTAATGAGTAGGCGGAATGACCTGCACAGGTATAAGCATGAAATCATCCACTATCCAAAGAAGAAAGATGGCGGATAATCAAGCATTTTAAGTAAATGCTCATAAGTTGAGAAAGTTAGCTGACAGGAAAAATAGAATTTGCTTCATTTGTAGAACCAATTCCCAGAAATAATGCCATTTTATACTACTCAGTGTATTAAAGTCACTGTAGGCATTATTACCATCCATATTTCAGATATTCCCAGGCAAGTGACTGTTAAAAAAGGTCAGCATATTCAATGAAAATAATTATCTGAGAAAATGCATGTCAGAATATAGGGATAGAGATACTGTACACATGTCACAGGACCTTGAAATACACATCTCCCTAGAAAGAGGCTGGAGCTTCAGTCTTGACTCCTCGTTGTACCCCCTTCACAACACCAGTTACCTTCATACTGATCCCCACACTAGCTGAGGTAGTTACCAGTGACAGGGCCACAGGTCTGTCTGTGCATTTAGTGCAAGTGTAATGACTCTGCCAATGGCTTCAGCATTCTGCCCATGCACAGCGGCACATTGCCTTACATCATATTGGAATCAATTTCCCTTCATATTTACTTCTAGCCCTTAAAGACCCTTTGGATCCAGTACCCTAAGAACGAACATACCTTTGGTTCTTCTAGTCCCAAAAGTCACCATCCTTCAGAGTCAAGGAAGTTATTTCTGACATTCCACAATGTCTGATGCTTCTAAAGGCCAGTGCAGTGACCAAAATACTGTGTTGAAGTATTTTACTAGCCTGTGGCAAAACAAAGGAAACAGAGGGCAAGGTAGTGATTTGTTTTTTTCTTTTTTCCCTAAACTTAAGGTAGACTCTATAAGGCTATCTAGGGGCGTCAGGTGGCTCAGTCAGTTAAGAGTCTGACTCTTGTTTACTGCTCAGATAGTGACCTCAGGGCCCTGGGATTGAGCCCCATGTCCGGCTCCATGCTTAGTAGGGAGTCTGTCTCCGTCTCCCGCTGCCCCTCCCCGTGCATGCTCTCTCTCTCTTATATAAATAATTTTTTAAAAAGGCTATCTGTAGGCTAACTTTATGTATTTCTAAGAACCTTCCCACTTTTTGGTGTTCTTTCTTCTAAAAAAATGATGGCAATGAACCTCTGGCAAGTTTTCCCTTATATCCTTACTTTGTGAAATACAAAGATGAAAATCATGTTATTCCCTTCCCTTCCTCCCTTCTTTCCTCTCTCCTTTCCTTCTTCATCTTTCTTTCACTCTCACATTAGTTTGCTTATTCATTCTTTGCTATTTTACTGTTTTGTGAAATTCAAACATGCAGAAAACAGTGTCATGGACCCCCACTGGTCACCAAGACAGACTGTCATGTCCTCCTTGTACTGATCATGCAGCTCTTTTTAAACCTCCTGAAATCTATCCCTGCACATTCTTAGTATGCAGCTCTGTATTTTCCTTGAAGGACCTGTGGTAGATCCAGAAAGAAGTGGGGAGGGGCTAGAAAGGAAGAAAAGAAACATGAAAAGACAAGACCAGAGATACTCTGTTATCGTGGTTTCCCATGTTTTCCATGTGTCCCCTCAATCAGGCTCATCTTTGCTGCTATTTACAGCTGACTGAGAGAAACATCTCCTTCATTTGCTCCAAGTTTGGGTTGAACATGTACCACTTGAGTAAATTCAATGGATCCAGAGAGGCTGTGGGTCCCTTTCTTTCATTCTAGGGAACTCCAGAGCGACTGGATCACTCCTGTGACACCTTCCCACTGACAGAACAAATCACATTGTCGAAGCACAAGCACTTGAGGGCATGTAAAGACCTGGGGCTCCTAGAGATAACCTGCCCTCCTCAAAATGCAAAAGCAGTGAATGAATAAGAAGGAGACCAAGGTCCCATCCCAGCCCTGCTCTCTCTGACCCTGTGATTTTGAGGGTGTCAGCTTGCAATTTAGGATCAGTTCTCATTTTCTACCTATAATAATTGAAGGTTCCAACCTGCCAGAAAGAGATGTCAGAATATGATGAACCATGCCTGGACCTGAAGGATGGGAGTACTCCCGAATCTGATTTAACCAGTCCCCCTCAGACGGGGCTCCTGAGGTGAAGTGCCACAAAACAATATTATTAATTTGAAATACAAGGGGCTAGCGACTAATATTCCAATTATTCATTAAAATTTCAGCTACAGACTAAAAAGAGAAATTCTGTCCATAGCAAGTAATATTTACTTCAAGACATCTGACACATTTCTATTTCCACTAATATCAGAAACAAGGTAAGGAGGTCCACTACTGCCCCACCATTTAGGATTATCTTGAAGTTTTAGCCAATACATTGAGATATTAAACTTAAATAAGATACCTCACAAATGAAAAGGGGAGTGCAAATTAATCTTAATTTCTCATGATTGTGATTCTGCCTTTTTAAATAGCCAATATAAGGAACTGGCAAGCAATTAAAACTAATAAAAGAATTACAGCAAGAGGGGTGTGAATGTTAAAAAATATATATGTACAAAGTAATTATTTTAAAAATTATTAAGTTGTTAAAGAGATTATTTAGAAGATTAATAGCATGAGAACGGAAGTGGGTAGACATTGGTGGCTGGTGATTATTAGAGATGCAGACAGATACCTGCCCGGTGAAGGAGACAAAAGAGCAAAGACAAAGAGCAGATGGTGTGGTTGGAAGGGTGGGGTGAAGGATGGGGTCTAGTTAAAGTGGAAGTCAAAGAAGGATATAGAGGGAATAATCTGGTTACTCAGAGTCTTCAAATCTAGGCAGAAAAATTTAAACCTGATACAGAAAGACATAGAACACAAGACCTAACAGAGAAAAAAATACCAGTGGTGTAAGGGTTGATTCAAAGCCCATTGTTCTTCTACCTTTCCTCAATTTTCTGCTATTTTATAGTGAAGAATAGGTATTTCTCACAAATCTCCTCAGACTGTGTTTACTGCTTAAAATTGCATTCTTCCATAAATATTTGTTGGGGAGCAACCCCACACTTAGCATATAGCAGTAAAGTAGAAACATTCTACGTCTTATTAAAAGGGAAAAAAGTACCATGTCTCTAGATAAATGTTGTGAAAATAGAAATTTTTCTTAAATAAAACTTTTGGTGGTCTAATATATTTAGTCAAAATTTTGGTGAGATTTGTGTTGATTAATAAGTGGATAAAAACAACTAGATCAGTTGAAAATGAAAATCAATGGAGAGGTGCATTCAGTCAGTTCTCATTGTTAAAATCCTTATAGGAAGTGTAATAATTAATAATATAAAGATTCTACAGTCAAATAAATGGTACAAGAAAGAAAAGTCAAAGACAGATCCTGTTATGTGTAATAATGTTATATTATAAAGGCCACATTATAAATGAAATAAAAAAGGAAAGGCAAAGTTCGAATACAATCTATTAATCAAAAATTGATAATAAAATTAGAGCTTTATCACAAACCATTCACTAAAATTCTTTTCAAGTGTGTTAAAGAGTTAACTGCATATATAAAACTATAAAAAAAGGAAATATAGGTTAGTTTTATGTGCCCTCTGGATGGAGGTTTTTCACGGCATAAAAATCAATGAAAGAATTCAGAGAGTATGTACAGATTCAAATACATAATAAATCACTGCTTGTCAAAACTTACACATTAACTTTTTAAAAGAAGAAATCTAAGCAAATGGCCTAAGTATTGATACTAATAATTAAGAAAATAGAAAACAAACAGAAGTAATATTTGCAGCATTTATGTTCTAATTGTGAAGCAGGCACTTACTTGATAAATCTAAAAGATGTGATCTGACACTGCTATCATCTGAATGCTTGTGTCCCCCCACAAATTCATACAATGAAATTCTAACCCTCAAGGATGATGGAATTAAGAGGTGGGGCCTTTGGGAGGTACTTAAGTGATAAGGGTGGAGCGCTAGTAAAGGGGATTAGTACCTTCATTAAAGAGGCTGCAGAGAGATCCTGGCTTCCTCCTCCATGGAAGGACCCAGCAAGAAGGCCCTCACCAGAGACCAGGATCACACTAGTGTCTAGATCTTGAACTTCCCAGCCTCCAGAACTGTGAGAACTAAATTTCTGCTGTTCATAAGCTACCCAGTCTGATATTTTGTTATAGTGGCCATAATGGACTCAGACAGACACACAGCCACAATAGCACCCTAGGAGAGAAGTGTTGGATTTTTTTTCATCTTTTTAATTAAAAAAAAAAAAAAAGACTCTTCAAAAAAAATCCAGTGAAATAACACTAAAACTTCTATGTTTTAATGATGAGTTGTGTTCAGTAGACATTAATTCAATTTGGTACGCTTCTATCCCAACTGTCTGATACAATTTTCAATTCCTTCGTTGATTTTATTTTAAAGTGCTACTTTGCATCACCCTTGTCTCCTAATTTTAAGCTAAATTGGCCTCCTCAACAGCCCTATCTCAGGAACCCCAGAGCTGCTTCTTACATCAAATCTTTTCTTCTGTAATTAGAAATGCTAACTCTCTTATTGAAAAATGTTTCCTATACACGCTTTCTCACCTAATAAGGTAAAAGATTACTTTTGCCTAAGTCTCTCCTGGAAGTACAAAGAAATCCACAAGGAGGTTAGGCTGACCATCTCCATGGCAGCACTGTGGATTCCTCAGCTGCTTTTTCCAGTTTAAGGATCTGTCTTGACATGCTCATCACTCTCCGTTTCCTGCTTCAACCTCCTTCGCTGCATTTCCTGAATTCTAAGAAACACATTACTTTTTACATTTTTGTACTTCTAAAACTGGAATTTTTAAAAAATATTTTAAGTAACCTATATACCTAACATGGGGCTCGAACTCACAACCGCAAGATCAAGAGTCGCACACTCTACCCACTGAGCCAGCCAGGCACCCCTCTAAGACTGGGGTTCTAATTGAATTTGCCAAAATTTCCTAATTACCTTTCACTCATTACCTTAATCGCAATGCAGAAGTCCTTTCGAATAAAGACAATAGATTATATTCAATATAAAACTTGTAAAATACAAAGCATCATTTAAGAATGACTGTTTTCTCATAAACGGATCTCTCCCCTACAAAAGAAATCTTTAAATTGAGATTTTTAAAGATGTTAATTTCTTTTCTTTATTTAGATTTTAAATAATCCCTTCAAATTTTTGGAAGGACTTAATATTACAAAATATCGTCCCTCGCATTCTAATAAAAGCAATTCTGGATGATCTATAGAAACATTTAACTACTCAGAAGTTGGAAGAAACATTGTTTTGCAAAGAGACACCTGCTTTATTGAAAACAACTGGGCTGCTACTAGCTGCATGTACTTATGGGGCAAAAATGACCGTGCTGGTTTTGATTGTCTGGTTCCCATGCTGCACCTGTCACAAAAAGCTCTGCATATCACCCAGTTGTGTGTTGGTGGATGTTTAACAACTGGTTCTCTGGGGGAAAAAATGGGGGGAAGGGAGAGGCTACCTTGATGTGTGGCATTTGCCAATTTCCTTGGTTTCCCATCACAGCTAATTTCCATCTAACAACATGGCGTCGCTGAACACCATGGGAAGACATGCACGCACACAGGCTCCTGCTTGACTGTGGTGCATACCTGAATTGAATTTCTTTTTTTTAATTTATTCATGAGAGACACACACACAGAGAGAGGCAGAGACATAGAGAGAGAAGCAGGCTCCATGCAGGGAGCCCGATGTGGGACTCAATCCCAGGACCCCCGGATCACGCCCTGAGCCAAAGGCAGAGGCTCAACCACTGAGTCACCCAGGCGTCCCCTAAATTGAATTCTTGAAAAAGAGAGTTGATAAGCTATGCGTGTCTAAAGAGACCCTCAGGCTGGTATCCAAACTTCTTGAAAGAGAAGAATTCTGGTAGGGGATCAAGGATAGAAATTTGAGTGCAGAGGGGTAAGGGCCTGAGTCAGATGTTACACATCCTGTTGGGGAAAAAAAATTGTTTACACATTTGACTGGGGGGAAAATCGTGTAACTGTAGCTTACTAGCTTACTTATTGTACGTATTTGGGGTGGGGAGGCTACATAAACATCCTTTCTATTTCATCTGTGAAATCTTTGGTAAGCTCTACATTGCTCCCTAGTGCTTTGGGATGAATTTTGTGTGGCAGTAGGGTGGTAGGGTGGGTGAGTATGAATTTAAAAATGTGGCGGCCTGCTTCAGGATTGGTGCAGAAATAAAATTCAAGTTGACTCGGGGGTAACAAACTTGCATGTCAAAAGTAATTTCAGAGAACAAAAAGTAGAAGTCAAGTGGACAGAAGGTTTCTAAGAAAGAAGAAACAGAGGGGTTTTTTGTTTGTTTGTTTTGGTTTTTTATTGCTAGGGAGTTTCAACTCACATGGCTGGCCATAGTTAATGGTAGAGAAAAGGCAGAGGAAGGGTAATGTAAAATACATGAATTGCATTAAGTTTCGGGACTACGTGGCTAAGCCAACAATGTTATGACATCATTATCCAAGATCTCTATGTTCTCTTGATGCAAAACATGGATCCAATTTTGGTACAGTCTGATATAGCCTTCTAATCACATTAGGCCCTCAATTTTAAGTATTTAAGACTCTCTCCTGGCTAGAACTTCATTAATTATTTTCATTTTCTGAATCTTTTTCTCAGATTGTTACCTGAGAAAGTTTCATGGTAAAGTCATATGGACCCTGTGAATCAAGATGCATGCAAATACGATTTATTTATCACCATTTTGAATCAACTGGGAACAGAGTAGAGGGATTGACGGGATTTGTACCTAAGCATCTCTTTTGTTCAAGGATAGATCTGGAAATAGAACCAAGTCTTCAGACTTCTGCTTCTATGCTCTATGTTTTAGATAGCATTTATCTGGCTAGGCTGCCAGCTCTCAGACGCACAGAGGCCCCAGAAAGAGAGAGAAGGGGTGCGGTTATACTCTAGTTTGAGAGACATTGGTCCTGTACATTGGTCCTCTCCTGAATAGAAGAGAGAAATGGGGAGGAGGACTGGACGAGGCTGTTGTCTGTGTGGTCCAAAGGCCTTTACTGCTGGAAGTGGGCCCTTCCGGCCACAGTTCTACCAGGAATCTTCTTTTCCCCTTATAGTAAAAACCCTGTTTATAAATATACATGCACCCACACACAAACATATACATCCCTCAAATGTCCAGAGCAGTTCTGTATCCACAGAGATAAATACAGAATAAAGAAGCATGACAGAGACAGATGGATATAGAAGTATTTTTAATTTTTTAAGAAAACATTTGCCCGCTTTGGGGAGAAACAGTTGTTCCTAAGGTTCTAAAGGAAAGGAAACCTGTACTTAGGCTAAACTTCCTCAGGATTAATTATTACTGTATTTGAAATCCAAATGACTTGACCCATCATTAGTGGATAAGTGTAGGCCAGGGAATAAATATCCACACTGTCCACAATAAGACAGGTATCCACACCAAGTTCAAAGGCCCCCGGACTTTACCACACACACATTTAGGCCATCTTTAGAGTTGTAATGATGACGAAAGGTTGGATGTATTCTGAAAGCCCAAGGAGGCAGCCAACACCACCTCAGGCTAATTAGCAGAAACCACAGGTATAACCAGCTGCTAGGCCATTCACGTAACCAATCCTTGAGCCAGATGCCACTTTTGGAAAAACATACCTCAGTACTCCTCATTGAAATTCCGTCTCTGGACTTATAAAGAGTGTACTGTGTGAGCAACACAGGCATGGCTTGGGGCAACTGGGGCCATTCTGTGAGATATAGTGAGAGGCTCTGCTCTGCTTTCCAAATGGCTACTCATTGTAAACAGCTTGTTCAGTGTGCCTGGGAACACAGCACAGCCCCAGCCGGCGGGGACTTTACGCACGCCTATGATTCCAGTCTTGCTGTAGTCTGACTTGTGGAGGAGAGGGATCAGATGGGTATGAAATCTCATATGAAGTAAATGAATGAAGAAGTGTTTTATCAATAAAATTTCATTTACACCTCACAGGCGTATCACTTAAATGACAAAAGCACAGGAACACCTCACATCTTCTTTAAAACATATGTCTTTTTTTCTGTTAATAAACAGAGTACAGACCTCAAACACTTGTGTACTTAATAAGTGTTATTTGAAGATGGTGGCATGTGTTGAATCGAATTCATGCACCAGGCTTACAAAGGGTTCTCTTTGCTCCATCCTATTTAATGTGACTTCAAATCAACTACTATTCCTTCTCTGAGTTTAATACAATTTGGTACCATATTCCATCCATGTTGGCCTTCAATGTTTTTAATATCTACGAGGCCATAATTCAATTTTAATACGCTGTCTCTTACTTTGAACATTTTCTATAGAAATATCTACTCTGAAGAGCAACATTTGGCAAGAAAACTAAACAGATGAGGTCACAAAAGAGTATTTTGTTATAAATACTCTTTTGCACAAAATACTCTTTTGCAACTCGGGACAAACACACACACACACACACACACACACACACACACAAATAACCATGTAGGCCCATATAAGTTAGCATAATGCTTTTTCAGAGTTGGGGAGGGGAGAATTATAAAAAACCAAAAGGCAAACAAACACAAAAAAGGGCAGAGGGAGGGAGGGAGAGAGGCAGAGGCAAAGGGAGAAGCAGGCTCCATGCAAGGAGCCCAATGTGGGACTCAATTCTGGATCCCGGGGTCACACCCTGAGCCAAAGGCAGACACTCAACCACGGAGCCACCCAGGCATCCCAATAAGGTAACTTTATGATTCGTAAAAAGGTTGGCAGAGGATAAGAGCATGTCCCACATACTTTTAGTTTGCTGAGATACACTACCTACTCTCATCATCCATTCTTACTTTTCTGTCTATCCGTTTTTCACATTCTCTACATGATTGCCCAGAATCTTCCTTCTCTATACCATGGTTTCTTATTTTTCCAGTCAAACCGTTTAAAGTCCCTAATAAAGCCATACCCAGAGGCATGTTGGCAATGAACTAACATGTCCTGATGTGTTGGTGGGAAAATATTTGAGGGGGTTACTCAAGTAAATCTGAGTTCATCAAGGAGCCCCCACTCTTCCCAATCTCTGTTGCCCACTCTGACCCCTCCCTTGAACTGGCCACATCCCTTTGATGTTGCAAGAAACAGGGAGCTATACAGTTGTAAATTCTCGACAGCAGAGTAGGAACGTTCCCAATATGATTAATATTCTTACAAATACTTGGTTTGTTTCTTCAAGTACTTGGTGACTTTTTATGGTGAGTGTATTATCTTCAGTAAAGGTTGTTGTTTTTCTTGTCAGGCATGAGTCCTGTGCACCAAGGGTTGTGAAAACATTCTTAAGGAGTGGTTTTGTCTTTGCATCTGCTGGAACCCCACTGGTCCTAGACCAGTTTTTACATAAATATTTAGCAGTATGCCTTAGGTCTTATAGTTTCTGGCATTGCATTCCTTATTTATTTCTGGCATCTGGGGGTTTCTCTCTCTCTTGTGCTAGGTTTTGTAGGACTTCTGTTGTTATTCTGTTTCATATTATCAAATAAATGGAATAAGAAGGGGTGTTCATGTCAGCTTCATCTGCCATATTACCAGAAATTCTGGTCTGATTTACAGTATTTCTGGTCCTTGTAAGAGTAATTCCTCATTGTGAAGTGCTTTAAGGTTATAATTTGGTTTCTAATAAAATCTGACCACAGGAAGAAAATGGACTAGGAGTGCTGTGATTCCTATGACTATTCCTGTCATTGCCAATTCATTAAATAGCCTCTTGGGTTTGAAACAAGTGTCATGAATCTTCTCTAAAGAGAAGGATCAGTTCTCAGAGTATACATAAAATCAACTTTCAAAGCTTGTCAGTCTCAGAGCTAGATGCTGAACATTGATACAACTTCCTAATGTCATAAATGCTACCTTCTGTAGCTTCTTGGGTCACAGCCTGACTATAGATAATTTTCTCTAGTAATAACAGCTCAACATGGCTGTTGGCTGCACACAAATGTGTAGTTTTTTTTTTCTTTTTATTTCATACAGTTTTATTTTAAAGAATTATGATATCCAGTATTTTTCCATGAGAGACATAGATCGACTTGGTATTCAGAAGGTCATGGAACAGACATTTGATCTGCTAATTGGCAAGTAAGTAACTTACAATGGATATCTACTTCCAAAGGGAAAAGTCCCAAAGGGAATAGGGCAGACTCCCAATGAGCAGCACACTTTAGTCCATCATTTGAGGACAGCAGCTCTTCTTTTAAAATAAAAGCAAAATATGTACATTTCCAAAAATTCAAATACTTTGGAAAGGGAGAATATGAAACATAGGACCTATTCCTCCTCTGGGGTTGGGAGGGGGTTTCCTTGAAGTCATAGCCTGGGTCCTCTGTGTCTCATGAATTTCTCTTTAGCTCCATTTTTAATGCTTATCTTTTGAGATGAGAAGCATTCATTCAATTGTCCCCTTCCTAAACTCACTGTGGCTGCGTCTGAAAGTTTTATATTGAGCAAATCTTGGTAGTATAGAAAGATGGCAGATAAATGCCAACCCAAGGCTAGTTTTAAGAGCATGTTCTCAGTGCTAAGTTTTTATTTCCAAGTGATTAATGGTATACTACAAGGTAGCAATTACATTTCTTAAGCTGTAAGAAATCTTAGTTATCTAGCATATATGTGTTGTATGCTAGATTCCACTCCTGGGACACGTGGGCTAAACTGAAGTTAGAATTGGGAGATAAGACTGCAGATACCAAATCAATTAAGTTCAGTTGCTGTTACGTGGAGAGCGTAAGAACAACTGTAACCTAGGTCAGTCTAACTTAAGTTGGACTCTCCCAGAGCCCAATCTCATAGGGAAGTGAAAAATTGTTAATGTGAAAGGCTCTCATGCCTAGGTTAAGTCAGAAATATAAATCAGAGTTAGTCTGAGGCACACAGAACAAACGGCAAAATAATGAAGGGGTGTGTAGGAAGCACAGATGCCAGTGCCAGTGATGTCCACGGCAATTTTGCCTTCGAAGGCATTGGAGATGAGGATCTGTGATCTCCAGTGCTCAGATGTCTGCCCTGTACCCTGGAGGAATGTTCAGAAACTTGCCCTGTGCCTGTATCCCCCAAGCCAGGGGCGGGAGGGGTCTTTTCTTTCCTTCCTTCCCCTTTCTTCTCTTGGCCAGGGGCTTCCTAACCAACCTTCCCTTCCACCCTCTGGGCTGGCTGCACAAAGGATTCTTCTCTCTTTCCAGAGCTAGCCCTCAATGCCAAATTAGCATTTAGTATTTTGCACAAACTCCAAGGGACCATGGCTACCTGCCTTGGGGAGAAACCACAGCTTCCCCTGGGGCTGCTTCTGGCTTCTTGGGGCCATGGGCCAAGGGGATGGGCAGAGGTCTATGTATGGTCTGGCCCAGCTCCCCATCATTAAACTCAGCCTGATTGCTGCCTTTTTTTTTTTTTTTTTTTTTTATAAAGTCACTACTTTAGAGGTTAAGGCTGTCTTCCCATGCCCCACATTTTGTCTTTTTTTTTTCTTTTTTAATTTTTTATTTATTTATGATAGTCACAGAGAGAGAGAGAGGCAGAGACACAGGCAGAGGGAGAAGCAGGCTCCATGCACCGGGAGCCCGACGTGGGATACGATCCCGGGCTCCAGGATCGCGCCCTGAGCCAAAGGCAGGCGCTAAACCGCTGCACCACCCAGGGATCCCTTTTTTTTTTTTTTTTTTTTCAGAATACGAAAGATAGTTTATTGAATCTATACGTCTCCATTAAAATTTTTAAACATAAAAGCTCTGTAACAAACATCACAACTTAGTGTTATCTGTCATATAAATAAAATACACACTAAGATGTACATTATCCACAGCAGGGAACACGGCATGAGCGTGGGAGCAGCAGGGCGGGGAGCACAGGGGCTCTGGCACATGCCCAGGCTCACAATGTTTTAGTTGACATTGCACATCATCTACCTGAGTTTTTAAAAATTAATTTTCAATCATGTGAATATTTAGCAAATTATGTTTGCACTTAATTGTCTTATTTAAAGGATATGCCATTAATTATGTCCACTGTTTAAATTTAGAATTATTAGATGACTTCTGAAATTATTTCTGCCTTTTAAGAAACATAGATAATTTATAATTCTAAGTGATCTACTAAAAAGGACTATGGAGATTATATAGAACACATTTCTTAGAGTCTTCATAGCCCAAAAAAGTATTTAATTTAATGTAATTGAGAAAATAGAATAGAGTGTATGAAATAATTCCAAATGTTTTACTTTATTACATTTTATGTTTTCCCTTCTTTTATTTTTTAAAGATATTAAAGCATAATTCCTCCTCATTACCCATTACCCAATAATAAAAGACATTTTCTTCAAGGTCCAGAAATAAATTAAATTTATTTCTGACAATCCCTGAGGGCTGAAACTGAAAAATGTTTTAATTGTTTTAAACAATTGAGAAAAAAAAAAGTAATGGAAGCCATGTTAACTGCTTAGGAATAAAGTTATCAATGTTCAAAGCCAAATAAACTCTCTCCATTAATTATTCCTAAATATGCTCTGGCCATAATTGAATGCTTAATACATTTTCATGGAAAGGGAAAATTGAACCAACTCATACACACATTCTATTATGCTACATGGCTCAGCACTGTCCACTGTGATGATCTACTTCCTGCTATTCCATTCCTCAATTCACATTCAACATTGAAAGACACTGCACTACATGCTGAGGGCAGCAAAAAGATAACCAAGATAACATTGGTCTTTAAGACCAGTCTAGTTGAAAGTCAGATGTCTATCTATATACTGTCTAACAAAACCTCCTTTAAATATAGAAACAAAGGTTAAAAAGAAAAGAATAGGGAAAGACGATCAGAAGGCTAAGACTACAAAGACTATTCAAAAGAAAGTTTATTTGCTTTATTAATATCAGATAAATTATTCCTACAAGAGACTACTACCATGAAAAAGGTATATTCAGATCAATTTATTAAGAAGACATAATCCTAAATATGTATGTGCCTAATAACAGGACTTTAAAATGCATGAAGAGGGGCTCCCAGGTGGCTTAGTTGGTTAAGTGTCTACCTTCAGCTCAGGTCATGATTTCAGGGTCCTGGGATTGAGCCCCAGGATCTAGACCTGAGTTGGGCTCACTGCTCAGCAGGGAGTCTGCTTCTCCCTCCCGCCCCTCCCCTCAATCACTTTCTCTCTCACTCTCTAATAAATAAATAAAATCTTTTAAAAAAAAGGCATGAAGAAAAATATGTGGTAGAACTCAAAAACTAAATAAATACACAATTACATTTGGGCTTTTTAATACTTTTTTCTTAGTAGTTGATAAAACAAGTAGACAAAAATATGAATAAGGATATAAAAGATTTTAACAACACTATTAAGCAATTTGATCTAATAATTATAAAACACTCCAAAGTCCATATAGAACACATTTTTTCTAATGCAAATGGCTTATTCATGAAGATAGACCATATTTTGTGCAATGAAACAAATCATTAAAAAATTTTTAAATAAAATTATACAAAGTATGTTCTCTGATGTAATGGGATTAAATTAGCAATCAATAATTTTTAAAATCTGAGAAGAATAAATGAAATAGGTTGAAAGAGATTAAGAGGTACAAATCCAGTTATAGAATAAATAAGTCACAGGGATGAAAAGTACAGCATAGGTATAGTCAACAATATCATAATAACTTTGTATGATGACAGATGATAACTATAGCTATTGCAGTGAGCATTTCATAATGTACATAACTCTCAGATCACTAGTTGTACACCTGCAACTAATATAAGATGTCAACTGTACTTCAACTAAGTTTTTTTAAATCTGAAAATTCCCCAAATATTCAGAAGTTAGACTTCAAAATAGCTTTTGATTGAAGAAGAAACAACAAAAGAAATCAGATTACATTTTGAACTGGATGTAAATAAAAGCAGACTGTATCAAAATATGTGGAAGGCAAAAGATACAGCCATTACACTGGAGGGAAATGTATAATTTTAACGTCTATATCAGAAGATTTGAAAGGCCTAAAATCATAAGTTTCCATCTCAAGAAACTAGAAAAAAAAGAGCCATCTTGAAACAAAGTAAATAGATAGAAATAATAGAGATAAGATGAAATAGAAAAGGGACAAAAAATAGAAAAAAATCAATAGAATAAACAAAACAGACTCTGAAAAATTCAATAAAATCAATAAACTTTCAGCCAGACTGATCAGGAAAAGCACAGACAAGATATAATTTATCAATATCAAGAATGAGAGGTGTAACATCTCTACAGATCCTACAGAAGTTTAAAAAGAATATTATATATGTTTTATTGATAATAATTTTAACAATGTAAATGAATGATAAATTTTTTTTGAAAATTGCACACTATCAAGCTCACTCAAGAAAAAATAGACTACCAGTGTATGTATTAAAGAAATTGAATTTGTTTTAAAAATTGGATGCCTTCCTCCTGGATTGGTAAGTAGACACAGAAACAGGATTTTCATTCTTACCACTTCTATTTAACATCATACAGTAAAAGAGAAAGAAAAGGCATATAAATTAGGAAGAAGAAAAACTATCATTAATTGCCAATGACATGACTGTATGTGTAGAAAATCTTATGAAATTTAGAAAAGATACTTCTAGAATTTATAGAAGAGTTTGGCATGACAGTAGGATAAAAAAAAGTCAACACATAAAAATCTTAAAAGGTTAAACATGCATCTGCCATCTGTTCCAACAATCTCCCCTTAGATATATCCCAAGAGGAAAAAACATTTCCATATGTATTGCTATACAACTGATATGTGAATGTTCATAGCAATGCACAGTTGAAAACTGAAAATTTAAAAATTACAAAAGCATTAATTAGTTATTCATTTAACAAAATATATGAAGACCTATACACTAAAACATTGCTGAGAGAATTTTTTAAAGACCTAAATAGATAAAAAGATATATCAGAAGCCTGAATATTAATATAATTTATCCATATTTACCCACAGACTTTATATAATTCCAATCAAAATCCTATCAAAAAATTGAATCTGAAATTTATATAAAAATGCAAATGTTTGGAAGACCCAAAACAAATTTGAAAACGTAGGAAAAATTTGGAGCACTCACATTACCCGATTTCGAGATTTTCTATAAATCTACCTCAATCAAGATGATGTGGTATTGGAATAAGAATAGACATAAAGGTAAAAAAAAAAAAAAACAGACCTATGTATATATGGCATATATTTAACAATACTATCAAGGTAATTCAGTGAAGAGAAGAAAATCTTTTCAACAAATAGTTCTGGAACACTTGAATATTTGTATGCCAAAACAAATGAACCTCAACTATCACCTCATGTTGCATACAAAAATTAACTTGACATGATCATAAACCAGACATAATGGCTAAAACTAGGAAAATTCTAGGACAAAACTTAGAAGAAAATCTTTATGACTTTGGGATTGGTAAAATTTTTCTTAAATTAGATATCAAAGAAAAACACAAAATATTTAAAAAATTATAAATTGAACTTTATACAAATTTAAAACTTCTGCTTTTTTAAAGGGTACTGTTAAGAAAATTACAAAACAAGACACAATCTGAGGGAAAATATTTATAAAACTCCTATCAGACATAAGACTTGTATCTAAATATATAAAGAACTCATACAATTCAATAACAAGACAAATAATCCAAAAAAGGGGGCAGCAAAATATTTGAAGACAACTCAGAAAAAGAAACATAAAAATTATGATGAAAATATGCTCAATATTGTCATCAGGAAAACGATTTTTTTTTAAAAAAATGAGATTTCAAATATACCCCCTAGAATGGTTAAATTTTAAAAGAATCACAATGCAAGAGTTGTGAGGATGAGGAGAAACTACATTTCTCATGCTAATGGGAATGCAAAATGGTACATTCATTTTGGAAATTGGTTTGGAAGATGAATCTATCCTTACCATATGACCCCCCATTTCTACTCTTTGCAATTTAATGAAAAGAAATGAAAATATATCTTCATTGAAAAGCCTGCATGCCAAGTAACTAAAAATGGGAATAACTGAAATATCTATCAGCTGATAAAATGTGGTGCAGCTATACAATGGAATGGCACTACTTAGCAATAAAAAAGAATGAACTCCTGATGTGTGTGTTCTGATAAGAGGAAAAAGGCAAGCACAAAACAATTCTATTAGGTGTCTTCTGTTAGGTGGTAGTTACCTGACTGTAATACATTTGTCAAAATCCTAAATCTATATACTTTAAAAGGATGAATTTTATTGTATGTAAACTCTACTTGAAAATATACAAGCATAACTTGAAGTAGGTTACTGGATTAGAGGAGAGAAGAGGTAACAAATTTAAGAAATGGGTCGAGAGGTTCAAGAACTGAATGACCTGAGTTTCAGAAAGAGTAGAGAAAATCAAGAAGCGTGAATCACCAAAGAAATAATTCAAGAAAATTTCTCAGAACTGAAAGACATTAGATTCCCAACTCAAAGAGACCACTGTATACTCAGTCAATGGATAAAAATAGACTTATATCAAAATACTTTTAAAATACCAGGCAGAAAGGGAATATCTTAAAAGTCTCCTTGCTGAGGGTTAGGGCAGGGGGAAATATGACAAGTCACACACAAAGTATCAGAAATCAGAGTCCACATTTATCAAAGCAAGACAGGAAACAAAAAGTCAAAGGAGCAACCTTTCAAAAGTATGCAAGAAGTTATTCTCTCTACCGCCAAACTGTAGGTTTTAATTGTCAGGTACAAGAAAGAAATGTTCAGATATACAGTATTTCAGACTTGTTTCCATGCACCTTTTCTCATGAAGCTACTGGGTGAAGAAGCTTTGCAGATAGCGTGAAGAAGTAAGAAGATCAGAAATCCAGGAAACAGGATCAGACTAAGAAAATGTGAAAGTTTATACCTAGAATGGCACGAAGGATTGCCCTGAATGAGAGCTGTCCAGGAATAGGCTCACATACCCTGACTAGAGAAGGTCACAAAAGGAAGCTGATAGAACTGTAATTTTGGAACACAGGGAAAGAAGGTTTAGCACATGGGGAAGAATGTGAGGATGAATTAATAAGAAGACTATAGAAAACCAAGCAAATAAAAAACCATGACATTTATTAGCTCCAGGATAAGGTGTTCAAGGAAAAGAAGAGGAGGAGGAAGAGAAGAGGAAGGAGTCACAGAATATACCCTTGCTCAGCTCGGAAAAATATTTACATGGTCATAATAATGCAAACACATAACATTGCTCGAAACCAAAGCATAGCTATATTTGAAGGCCTAGAACATGTGGGAGTTGTGGTGAGGAGGACTGGCTTTAAAAAAAGAAAAAAAAAAAGCGCTAAATCCTCATTTTCCATAGTGGCAACACTTCGCATTGAAACGTCAAGGACTAGCAATCTAAGCATGTTATTTAACAAAAGACTTGAAAGGGGTTGCCATTAAGGGGTGGAAAATGAGGAGCCAACGTGGGCAGAACACTATGGGGTTTGTAATTATTATTTTGTTTTTTATATTTTTTATTATTACAAAATGTAGAACAACAGGATTATTCAAACCATGTGCGTGTATAGATTCAATAAAAATTAAAGTCAGTTTTTAAGTCTGAATGCCAGCTAATAAAACCATCACTCCAACCAGGTGTGCTGCCTGGGGCTTCTGTGGGAACGCAGTGGGAGCACCGACCTGCACCTCGGTTCACCTTGATGCTGGTGCACCACACAGACTTCACAACGCCCTGTGCTGCGTTGATATAGGAGTATAGCACTTCCTTAGCACTTACCTGTGTCACACTGGTCATTATTGACTCAGGTAAGCCTCACACCAACTCTGTAAGGAAGGAGCCTGCTTTGCATCCAGGTTAGGGAGGAGGAAACTGAGAAAGAACTTCACTACCTCCCGTGGTTTTGCAGCTGTTTTGCAGAGTTGCTGACATGCCTTATCAAGCAGGATGGCCCTGGAGTCTGTTTCTCAGCACAGAGTTAAGGAGTTTTACGCGCCCCTAAGATCTCACGAAGGATCTTCCTAACCAGGTAGAATTAGCTGCCAAGCAGCCCAAACCCACACAATGCCCATCACAATCCATAAGCTGGAAGGTATACGGAAATCGCTGCATTGGGCCCTCGGTAAATATGAACGCAAGAGAAAATCCTGTCTTTCTCAAATATTTTTCAAAGGAAATAAAACAAAGAAAAGCAATAATCACACCAGAAACCTGCTCCCTCCTCAGGTAAGATACTAGTTTTGGAGACACTGACTTGAATATATAACTGCTAACTAATGCTTCAGGAGGGTGTGTTCTAACATATCTTGAATCTACCCTGAGGTATTACAGTGAGTAATTAGGTAATTTGGACAAGAATTAGGACCTATTTTTCAAGATAAGTTCTATTTGCAGCAAGAGACTTTTTAAGCATTTCTCTTTCTTTTTTTTCCACTTTAGACGATTTCAAATAAGAATTCAGGAATTAAAATATTTGGGAAGATCACAAAGTATCTTAAATTTGAGTGAAATTTCTCTTTCAGCCAACTTTTGTGTCATTATTTAGAAGTACGCATTAGCCAGAAATAACCATGATAGCTCAGTGTGCATTTCCCCCCATTTTTCTAAATTTATTCAATGACACAGACATACATATCTGTAACAAAATAAAATTATGCTATACATACTAGGATGCAACTTGCTTTTCTTTTGTCTGTAATACATAATTAAAACATTTCCAGATGAGGTACAGAGTCTTACTTGGTTATTTTTAGTAACTACATGGTATTCTATAATATGAATATGTTCTAATTCATTAACCATTATTGATAAACTATTAGATTGTTTTCTTTTTTCTTTGATTTTCTTTTTCTTTCTTTCTTTCTTTCTTTCTTTCTTTCTTTCTTTCTTTCTTTCTTTCTTCTTTCTTCTTTCTTTCTTTTTTCTTTCTTTTTTGCTATTACTAACCATGTCACAATGATCATCCTTGTGCAAATATATTTACAGATTCATATTTTTAATTCTGTAAGATATGACCTAGAAGAGGTCTTTTAAAACACAAATTAGATCATATTTATTTGCTTCATACCTTCTAATGTCTTCCCATTTAGAACAAAATCCAAACTGTTTTCCATGGCCTTGCCAAATACTTAACCCCACCCTGTGCTTCACAAGAAGGATAATGGCATTCTGACTTTCACTTCTTTATCCCATATACAATTTCCCTTGTTCCCTAACCCATCACTTCCATGTCATAGTGCCTCTCGTGAAGGGACATCGCATGCCTAGGCTTTGCTGTAATGAGCAGAACTCATCACTAAATGTTCACCTTATGAATCTTAAGGCCTGAGCTTGACTTTAAGGCAAGGGGCCACATGATTTTGCTGGGCCATGCCAGCCACCTGGAAGGAGCCTGAAACAGTCAGTTCAAGCACATTGACAAGAACCTTTCCAATTCCTCTAGACAATGTGACATCTTAGTTTTCTGGCCAGGATACCTCAGAAGGACCCAGTCAAATGTCTGCAAGTGGATTTTCTTCTGATCCTTGAAAGGATACCACTCCAGATTCAATCTGACTTCAAAAAATAAGAAATGTGTTCTTTCTTCTACAAAGATAATAGAGCTAATTGTACTAAATAGAACTTAAGGAGAGCACTAGAAATACTTTGTATCTCATAAAATATCAGCAATTGAGAGGAAGCCAGCACCACACCTTTTTATCCATCTAATTTTAATATATTAGTTATATACATATATATATTAAGATTCATAGACAACAATGTTGAAGATCTAAAATTTGTCAAAAATTATTGTACCAAAGTTGAAGGTGAAAAATCTCATTAGACAAAAATAATGCTGAATTCATGATCAGTATCAATAGTGAAATGGCCCATAGAGTTAATCTATACACTGATGCTAAAAATTATAGATTATTGTAACAAATTGTAGGTATAGACGTTTTCCTTTCTGTTTCAGAAATAACCCGGAGGAAAATATCTTTCTCTGCCTAGAATTCTGTGAAGGAGGTTCTGGCTGATTCATTAACAATGTTTGACTTTCAAGACTACTAACATAAGCCGGTCAAAGTAAATAACATTCAGAAGGATGTTGGATTGTTCTAGACACCTAAGATATTTGACATGGCAGCTGAGTCAGGATGCTGGACCAGAGAAATACATTTTCGTTATAGATGTCACATAATTTCTGATATTAACTAAATAAGAAAGGACCTAAAAGGTTGAATATGGAGCAATTTGCTTCCTAAAAGCAAGTTATGTTTGTTTTTGTACACTGGTGATAATAATGCCAGGGGGAGAAAAAGCAATAAGCCATAATTTTTTTAGTGTTTCTTCCACGGAGTTCCACTTAACAAAAGTATTTTTGTAAATGGAAGATATATTGTAGAACATACAAAGAATAGGAAAATAATACAAACGTTCACTTTGAGACTTTGAGTTATATGATTCTCTAATTCCTGACTTATAGGTACCAGTAGGAAAGGTTCACCCAACTCACTGAGGCTGAGGGGGAGCCACACTGACTGTTTTTCATGAAGCAAGAGGCATGGTACAAGTCATAATTCAATCCATCTCAAATGAACAAGTATCTGAGAGACACGTAGAAAAATAAAGAACTATAGGCAAAATGGGAAAACATATCTGCAATATTTTGTGCTGTAAGTAGTTTAAAATTCTTAAGATAGTAAGACCTCTTATGACTCAAAAAGGAAAAGATGGACAACCCAATAGAGAAAGGCACTACAGATAAGGACATGGAATTCACACAAAATAGAGGACTAAGTTGCCAATAAATATGTTTAAAAAAAAGCAAACCTAGTATATGGAAATAATGAGATATTTTTTCTCTACCTCCATTACATGAGCAAGTTTTCAGTGTTTTTTGTTTGGCGGGTTGGTTGGTTTTTCTTTTTGATTCTGTTTCAAGTAATATGAAGTTCTGTTGCCACTTGATTATCTTGTTCATATCTTTGCTATGAACTGCAGTTCGGCAGTTCATAGCAAAAGCTGGAAATGTTTACGTTCATTTCAAGCTGTTCGGTGCCAGATACTCTGCTAGGCACTGAATTAAAAACTATCAAAAATGACCCATCCCAGGCCCAGTGGACCACATAGACTCACTGGATGCAGGAGCACACATGCTGTTATATGAAGAGAAGGGGACTACTATGGTAACTCAGACTGATATTTTTCTTTTTTTTTATTTTAATGAGTAAGAGTAAGTAAGTTGATTGGAGGTGGTGAGGGTCAGGGAAGATTTTTATAAAGTTAATAATTACTAAAAGCTTCCACGGCCCTTTATCAGCAGGAACGTAACTTAAATCACTAACCATCTCCTAGAGCAACTGAAGTAACAGCAACAAATTTCTTTTAGGGTGCTGGGAGCTAGATCAAAAGTGATCCCCAAAGGATCTAATAAGCATGAGGTCAGGGCCCAAGCTGCAAACTAAAAGGGTACATTCTCCAGACCCTCCCAGTAAGACTGGTATCTACACAACCTGAAGCAAATAATGCCTCTGGCTCTCCCTGGGCCCACATTCCAATTCCTGTTCGCATTACTCCCTTTCCTGTGTGATTTACAGTGCATGCTTTTAAAATGCAGATTTTTTTCAAGGTTTTATTGTTAGCATTTAAGTCATTAGAATTGTGGCCTCAGTATAGTTACAGAAATTGACTACAAATTCCAAGTGTCCGTGTACGCAGGACTCAGTTATAGATTCTCATCTTTAATCCTTTGCTCATCTATAGTATTAAAGAAATTACGTCTTAAGACGAATGTAGAACCAGTTCCTCTTTAGATTTGTTATCTGTTTTCAAGAACTTTTTTTTTCTTCCTGCCTTCTTTCTTCCTGTATTTGGAGATTATTTGAATACCATGTACTGTAAATGTGTGTGTTTAATGCATATAGAAATGTTTTAAATCAAGGAATTATAAAGAGGGTATGGGTGTATTCAATTCTTTTTTCTTAGAACACAGCTCTGATGGGTGCTAAAAAAGATTTTTTACTTAATGAAAGAAAAATACAAATACAACAAATTAGATTGGCTCTTGTAATTGGCAGGTGTTGGGTTTTCAATGGAGACAAAAGACTACATTTTAGAGCCATTCTTTTCCTTGTGTCTAATTGAAATTTTGTTTCATTGTATGAATCCACAGGGTGGGGGAGTATCTATCCAAGGTATTCTTTGAACTGTCAAAACAGAGTTTCCATCAGTCCTTGCCTAAGGGAGCTATGACCTGGATAGAAAATACCACAAAGTATTAAAGCAAACTTTAGTTTTTTTGACTGCCCCAGTATCTTCCCCTTTTCCTCCCACCGAGGAGTTGGTTCACTGTGGTCTTGTTTGGAATATTCCATGAAGAACACTGACAATGCATCAGATTGGTCATGGTATGAACAATTTTCATGGATGGAAATACAAAGGCCAGGGTTAAATGAAAGCCTTTATAGCAGCTTTGAACAGTAATAAATTCTGATGAAAAGTCTCCCGCCCTGCAGACCATCTTAATCTTTTTCAGGCACACACTGGATAGCTTACAGGAGAAGCAGAGTCTTCTGCAGGAGAGAAGGAAAGAACAAAACCAGGGGCCTTTCATTTAAGCTCAGAGATAAAATTCATCCAAATTTCACAAAACAGTCTTGGGATGTAAATCAAATGAAAAATTCCTTTCATAGTTGGCCCACTGGTGTGCCACCTAAAATGACCAAGCGTGCTCTTCCTGTTTTCTCTGTGTGCCTAAGGGTGAGCTGGAACAATAAGCTGCTGGATGCTGTGATTTATTTGATATTGTAACCCAATGCAAAATGACCTCTGGTATATGACAGAAAATAATCTGGCTTCTTTGAAGGGGGTGGGGGGTGGGGGGAGGGAATGGAATAAGTACTGGTGGCGTTAAAATAAAAAGTAAATAACTTATCACTGTAAGGGTTTCCAAGTATTGCAGCCCACGAAGGCCTGCACTCTGCTTGGAATGTGATAAGGTGGCCAGGCCAGTTGTGAAATACTTCTTTGGTAGGAGCTCTGAGCTGACAAGCCATATAAAGAAGTGTTGCAGATTAGAAGCTGATTTCTTGTCAACATATCAGGGGTGGTCCTTTCACAGCCTAACAATGTGAGGGACACTGAGCCTTGACAGAAGAAGAAACAGAAAAGCCTCGCTTCTAAATAAGAGGAGAAAATGCACTTCAATAATCTAATCTGGACTTTAACTTGAATTGAGCACAGCCTTCTACAGTTGATAAGCAGGGGATATGGAGTGAGGCCAGGAAGCTCACAGAAGGAGCTAGAGCTTAAAGTCAGAAGAACAAAGGTTGACCCCTTTCTTCGTTACCTACTAACTGGAGGATCCTGGGTGAATCTCTAAGCCTCCCTGGGTCTCAGCTTCCTCTGGGTTGAACAGATATAATGATACAAGCCTCTCATCATTGTTGTGAGGTTTAAATAGGATAACAAGGAGGCTGATCAGCAGAGTCTGCCTCGTCCTGGCTCCTTCTTCACCCATTCCCTTAAAATAAGAACATCGCCAAATCAGTGGGCTCTACCACTTTTTATTGTACCTAAGATACAGAGCACATTTATCTCACCAAGCACCGCTCTTCGACAGTTTCTGGCTTTAGTATTTCGACAACTGGAGAATGAATTTAGAAGTTTTCTACTGGATTCTACAACATTGTCTGATGTTGGCCTGAGTCATACAGATTTTTTTTAAAAAACTCCAGTTGACAAGTACTTCTCTGGAAAAGTCACAATGACTCTATCTTAATTTCTACTTATCCTGTACACCATGAATCAGTGCACACTGGTCAAGGCATGACATAAAAGTCATCTAAAAGAGAACGAACTCTAGGCATGCTAGTTACAGTGCAGTGCATGCCTACGGTTTAAGGAACCATCTCCTAATAGGAAAACTAGTCATGCAAACCTAAGTTCCTCTCATCAGGAAGGAGCAGTGAATGTCTCTGTAAATTAGCATTATAATATTGACACAAGCAAGTGTTATTACTTATGTCCAGCCTACGAAGAGCTTCAGTTGGTCTAGAATTGATCAGTAGGGATCCAATAAAAGAAAACAGAATTTGTAACAGTGAAATCAGGCACTTCATAGTCTAATCCTTACATAACAGAATAAGAAACTGAAGCTCTCTGGAGGAGCCTGTGACCTGCACAGTTACTGAGTATCTGAGCCAGAACACAAACCCGGCTGTCTCCTCAGAGGCCCAGGCTCCTTTTGCGTTGCTGTTTCAGATCTCCCCAAACAGGCTCCCGGCTATAATCACAAGCTGGAAATAACCTAAACATTTCCCGAAGTTTTGAAAATGTCACATACATCAGTGCTTTCTAAGATGGCTTTCCAGAGACGTTTAGTGACACTGGAAAAAAAAAGCTTTTCGCAAAAATGAAGCCAGCAGATGGTTATTGTGGAATGGCCATCCCAGTTTTCAACCCCACAAGGTATAAATAAGTACAGAGAAATATCCACTCTTTTGAATGATCATCCAACCCTCTTGAGGTTTTCATCCTCACCAGCCATAAATATCACTTAGCTCTTCCATTCATTTGTGGCCTGGTAATATACCCCACCAGGAATTAAGAATTTCTCATTTCCAAAGCTGGTTTGACCACCCACTTACTGTGTGGCCTTGGACAAGTCATTTAGCGACATTCTCAATCTCAATCATACAGTAAGAATCTTGACTTGACTTATGGCAATGACCTTATTTGCACTTACTACAGCTTTCCATTTGCAAAGCTGATTTTAAAAAAAAAAGTAGCATCATGGTATCACACATATAGGTTGTGTCATCCAAACATGGCAAGATTGGAACACGGGAAAAAAGTGGGAAAAACCCATCAGCACACCACAGTTGAAAAAGACTCTTAGTAACGAGCATTCTTACAAATTATGTTATTAAAAGCAAGGCTCTAATGAGGAATAAATGTCCATAGAAATTTACCACATGTCCATTAAAACACAGTTCCTGCATGAAGCTTCTTTAGAAAGTTCCAGAGACATAGCCTTCACTCTTAGGCTGGGTTAAGAATGGTTTCTCTATGATCTCATAACCCCTTGATTACACTGATGTCATTTCACTTATCACATTACATTATAGTTATTTATTCGTGTATCTGTAGCCCCAGTAGACTTCAGGCCTCACAGGCAGGAACCATGTCTTATCATCTTTACATACACATTGCCTGGCACACAATAGGTATCAAATACCTGGTTTCTTGAGCTCTACCATAATGGGACAGTTGGCAGCATACGGAAGAAGCTGTGCGATTCTGTTCTCGCAGCCAGTGGAGAAATGAAATGATGTTTTTCTGGTAGAGTTTTATTTCCTCAACTTATAAAAAGACACTAATAAAGACTTGAACTTTTTATGAACAATATTTCAGTCTCTCTCACACCTATCTTACTTTAGGGCCTTGAGACAGTGGTCTAAGTATGACTATATCTTATTGATTCTGGCTGAAACACATACACACACATGTGCACACATACATACACTTATACACATACACACACTCACATGCATACACATACATCCACATGTTCATCACATATTCACACACACTTCACATACATACTCTCTTTCTCTCACACATCAATACACACATACTCAAGCCAGAAGACATGCAAAAGAAATAAAATATTGAAAATTTGTATAGGGCTAGAAGTACATGGTAATTATGGGAAGGCCAATAATTTACCTTCATCAATAAGACCCATAGACTTTAGTCCAGGAAACATACCTTTGAGAAAACAGTGAGTGACAGCTTAATATATCGCTCTATACAGGCCTGCTGGCACTCAGCACCTCCTGACTGCTGGGAGAATCTATTGCTATAAATTGTACCAAAGTCAAAGGGCCCTCATTCCACCTTGAAAAATGCCATTTTTCCTGTGAATGTTCTTCTGAGTGTGTTGGAACTTCTTGCCATAGGAATTTAGGTTGGGATATAGATAACCTAAGGATCCTGAAGAATGCCAGCATTCATTCACAATTGTTTTATAAATATTTATCTTTGATACATAAGTCCAAGATCATGCAGAATATTTACCATTTCTGAAAAAAATCAAATACAGTAAAAAAAAAAATCAAGAAACACAAGAGCTAAGCTGCTTTTTTTTACTACTACTACTACATTATTTTGACAATTTTAGTATATCCTTTGTTGCAGTTTCCTATGTTAATGCAAGATGACACTAATTTGTTACTATTATTCTGCCTTCAATTCTTTCCTCATTTCTTTCCTCTGTTTTGATAAAACAAGAGAGAAAATGCTATCATAAATCTATTATTCCTAAGGTAAATTGGCATGAATCAGTGTCACTATGGTAAAGAGAAAGCAGCCAGTAAAAGTCGAGGGGGAGGCTGTGGGCTCTAGAGCTAATCTTCAGCGGCCACATGAATTTAGTAGAGTTACTAAACCTCTCTGGGTTTAATTTCTGCACCTGCCAATGGAAACATTCCTTAGACAGAGACCCAGCAGCTTAACAGCTCACTCAGAGCCATAAAAGAGGAAAGAAACTGTACGGCCCTCGCCCATCATCACCCTGGTACAGAAACTGATCCTCACCACCATAGCCAGCAAGATCGAGTGACAATGAGCAATACTGTCCCCCATCTACCACTACTAAAGTCTAGATGCTACTTGGGACTCCAGCCCAGGAGTTTTTCCTATGGTAGGGGTGGTGGTGTTTTACTCAGAAAACTCTAGGGATTTGGGAATGGAGAAAACAAAGAAAATGATGGAGGTGTGGGGAATGTGCCAGAATCCAAGTTAGAAACGGGTGAGATTAGCCACAGGATCCCTTCTTTGGGGGTCTCAATCTTCAAGAATTTGTCTTTTTTGAAATCAAAGAGAAAGCCAAAGAGAACTATGGCTTTAATCTCGTTCTTCCTTTATTATAACTTCTTTAGGAAATTGCCTTGACAATTTAGGATAGAATGTAACTAATCGAAATATATCTAAATAGTCTGCTGTGCTCCTCTTCCGGAGACCGAATTGGCACAACAGCAGGAGGTGTGGTTCCTTCCCACTCTTTCTGGGCACCAGCAAAGTGGGGTCCTCAGCCTGCTGAGTACATGACAACACACAGCTCCAATATGCCCTGGAACCTCTCCTAGCAAGGAGGGGCTGGGGAGAAACCCCGAAGGTGAGAGGAGCTTTCTAAGGTGGGCAAGCTGGAGAAATAGTAAAACCAGCCCTTCTTGCTGGCCCTGAACGTTAGGTAACTGTGGACCAAAGACATATGGCAAAGGGCCCATCAATCAGGTGGTGTGAGGGAGGGGAGGAGCAAGGAGAGAAAATAAAAGCAAAGCCAAAACACCACCAACAGTGACGCAAATACAGTCAACAGCCTGAAACCACAAAGGAGTCTTCACATGTAAACAGTACCTCAGTCCAGTTCATTATCCATCTATCATTTGAATCCAGCCAGGACCTGGAGAGGCGGAAGGGGTAACCTGAAGCATCCAGGATCTGTCACCACGTGATCTGTTAAATGCAGACTTCAGCATATCACAGAGATTTATCTTTGATCTCCAAATTTCATTGATTTTTTTTTTGTCTTTTCAGAAAGGATATTGCTCTTATTCTTCAATGTAATCAACTCATTACTAACAGTTCTAAGCTCAGTAATTTTCCAAATACAATTTGATTTGCAAATATCATGACTCCAAGAGTAAAAAACAACATGGAATTTGTAAATACTAGAATCTATGGGGATTCTTCTCCTAAAACTAAATTTCATATAAACCTCAAACAAATTAGTAAGAAAAATCTTCAGCCCTCGCACTCCCACCTCCAGGTCGACAGCAGGTTACAAGTAGCACCAATCAGGGCCATACAAAAAATAAAAATAATTGTCACAGTCAAGCTCCCTATAAAAACTTCAGCAGTTAGTAGAAGCCCTGAAACAACTTTTCCTCACTTTAGAGGATATAATTTTCAAGTTCATTTCTCAATATCTGGAATGTATTACATACAACTCTTTAGATATAATTTTTCCCATCCAAACATGGATGGCTTGAGGGGATTTTTCATATTTCTTCCCCCATCACTACTAAGGAAGTGCAGTGCTTAAAGGGCTTTCCAGGTTCCCTGGGGCAGTTTCCCCACTGACCTGGGGGTACCTGTAAGAACTCGAGTTTTCTCCATCCTGTTCTCTGGCCTGCCAAATGAGGATACTGCTTCTTTCCAGCAGCCATGTCATTCCCTGAAGCCACATTGCATAATACATTTCAGATCTTTAGTCACAATATACTAAACATACCCAGGTCCATTTTAAGACTGATTTTGCCCCCTAGTTGTCTCACATAGTATCAAATAGGAGAGGAAATTAGGTCAAATTAAAACTGGCAATAGATCGCCAGTGCTAAGCAGACTTAATGTCCCAGGCTTCTAGTATTCGTTTTAATTATGACAGGAAGGCTACACGTAAGTGAAGAAAGAGCATTCAAGGTTTAAAGATATTTCTTATTGATACAAGAGGTAGTCATTAATTTTTTGAGCATTATAAAGTGTTTTATTGAAGTATGTTACTCTTAACGGCTAGATTTAGATCATTATATTTTTGTAGTCTTGAACATGGTTAAGACAGCTTTTTGCATTTGTTTCCTTTCCAAGAAAAACATCAAAACAAAATTGAAAAAACATTAGCTAAGTGGTTAACTCTTATTAGGAAGTAGCTGAAAGCTTAAGGTAAAATTGGAAGTACAGGCATGAATATGACATGCTTCCATTAATAATGGAGAACTTGAGTTCTTATCGATTATACTTACTCTTTGGAACGTGGACAGAAATCTCACATTTCTAAAGCTAATGGATCCCCCAGATTTCCCCAGCTCCCCTAACCTAGGAAGACCAATGGATTACACAGCCACCACAGCCAGACATCCCTTGTCCTTAATATGGCATCTGCCTTTCTCTTCCACTGCTGTCTACATGCCATCAAGATTCTCTGCTCACACCAAATCAAACCAAACTACCTATGTGTGACATCTTCTTCCACTCTTTCCTCTTTCCAAGTTCATGGAAATCAGGTTATAGGAGACCCTACAGATTTCATTCAAGTTATGTCAAAATGCTAGCTCTTAATGAGCACATTGAATGAAATTTCCCTGGTTCTGCACATTCTGTCTAGGGCAGAGGTTGGCCAAGTAAAGCGCTCAGGCCATATGGTACCAGTTTTTTTTTGTACAGGTCATAAGCTAAGAATTTTTTTATATCGCTTCAAAAGGCTGTGGGAAGAAGGAGAAGAGAGGATGGAGGCCAACGAGGAGAAGAGAGGGCGAGAGGAGGGACAGGAGGAGGAGAAGAGGAAGGGGGGAAGGCAGCAACAGCCCAAGTGGCAGAGACTGGATGTGGCCTGCAAAGTTTAAAATACTGTAGAGCAAAGTTCTGGTCTGGAGACCCCTGGGTCTAGAGACATGGTTGGCCTTAGTTGCAGAATGTGATTTCATTTTAGATCATTTAGGATGAGGACATAAAGAAAGTGCAAGAAGGAAACTGTAGCCAAATCTGACCCTGACACAAAGGAAATTCTGACTAAAGCCTTTTCTAAATAGTTTCCCTTGTGTGGCAAACACTGTTGGAATATCTCCCCAACAGATATTCTCTGGCAATCAGGATTGCGTATCAGGCAGCCATGTGTTTCAGGGGGGCCTCAGGCTGTCCTCCTCCTCAGGGAGGTAAGTTTCAGTGAATCCAGTTGAGGTAATTCCATTCCCCTTGCCAGTGATTGGTTTGGGATTTGGCAAAAGTTGTAAATCTGGCCAATAAATCATAAGGGTAAATTAGCTGTGGGATGCATGAAAACAGTTTACTTATTCTTAAAAGAGAATCCAAGGAAAAAAACATGTCTTCTTCTCCCCTGTCACCTTTGGACATCGCTCGTAAAGACATAATGCCCAGAATCACTGTAGACATCCTGTAACCCACAGACTAAGGAGATAGGTCTAGTGGAAAGTTGACAAAAAAAAAAAAAAATCAACTTTCAAGCCACCTACCTGGGAATTTGGTATGTAAGGTAATGAAATTTCTCTACTATCAAATCTGCTTCTAGTTGTTTCTTTCCCTGTCCCATCCCCTTCAGATCAGAAGCAACCTGATATACCCTGTATAGGTAATGGCTTACAGGAAATATTTCTTGGCTTCATCTATCAAAAAAGAAAAAAAGGAAAAAGAAAAAGAAAAGAAATGCTGATCTTGTCCTAATGGAATAAGCAATATATTTATTAATCTATCCCTTCTGATACATAAGTTTTGAATCTGGGATAAACACATCTCTGGGTACAGTTTTTACAACTAATTCTTAATTTAGAAGAACTATCATAAAAAATAGACTGACCCTCCTAACTGTTGGTAAGTAAATGGTTTTACTTGTATTCAGAAGGGAGATTAGATTTTGGTATAGTTTATCAAAGTTTCTAAGCATTCTACTCAGCGGTATATGCATCCTTTCGCTCACAGATATTTTTCAATAATACCATGGTATTTTGACAATAAATGTCAAATTACTGAGTGAGATTAATGTTAAGAGTCAGAAGCAAAATTCCCAAAAGGGCAGAGCAAATCTTCAAACCCAGGAAGCTAGCTTCTCCACCCCCATGGCCTCTCCCTCTTCCCCACCCATGTTGACATATTCCACACTCCCCCTGCATCCAGCATGCTGTTGGCCATGTGTGTAACCACACTTGTGAGAAGTTACAATAGTTTATTCTTAATGTCTTGGCTTTTACAGCCTAAATTGAGGCCTTTAGTGGCACTTGGAAATTATTTTTGTGGTTTACTTTTATAGATAACACATTTCCCACCCTTACCCCTTTTGCTGGCTCCTTCAGAAACTTGGTTGAGGGAAACCACACAGAATTCTGAAATCTGTAGGCCAGGTGCCCACATCACAGTAACTGGGATCACCATACTGGTGGGTTTTGGCAAGACATCAAAGTCGGTTCTTTCTCCTATTATCATTCCTAACAGGAAATTTGACTCCAGTGAATATATATAATATTTTCAGTAGCTTTAACTCATAACCCATTAATTACTTTTGGTTTTATTTATTGTGCTTCTGGTATTTCTCTTAAATTTAAAACTCTCCAAGAGTCTTTTAATTTTAATATTATACTATTATTTATGGGAAATTGTAGCAGGGATACTGGTGGTAGTAAGAAGGAAGAAATTGATGAAAAATTTTTGTCACTATGCTCTTCCCAGATAACTGAATTCACCAACTTATTTTGCAACGTATGCTGTTGTCTCAACTTCAGCCTAGGATATTTTCTTGTCTCTATCTCAGCACACCAGTAGGCTGGCCACTTATTCACTTACTCACTCATTTATGTGTCCACAAATACTGATTCATAAGGTGCTATGACCCAGATGTTTACAAAGGCCCTGGGGGATTCAGTGATAAACACAATAGACCCAGGCCCTGTCATTATGGAGCTCACAGCCTCATAGAAGAACAAAGCCAAAACAAGAAAAGAAGCTATTACAAGTGGTGGTAAGTGTCATGAAAGAAACAAATGAGGAGCTGAGAGAAAAAATAGGCAATTTTTTCCTTTGGAAAGATTTGAGGAGATGAGTAGTGAAGGTGTAAGAAGAAGACACCCATACAAACACTGATGTTGAGATTGTCCCTAAAAATGTTGACTCTATCCTCTGATTTTACTAAAGTTCATATCATTGTGCGTTATCTATAAGAACAGACTCTGTCTTACTTCCTAGCAGTCTCCAGCTGGAAGAGTCTTTATTATCTTTATCGTTCCCCTGTGTCAATTGACCAGAGCCATAGGGGAGAAAGCTCTTTCTTTTGGAACATTAGGACAAGTACAATTGGCTTCTGGCCTAGAGTTCTGTTAAGTGACTTCTGCATTGGAGCAGAATATGCAAGAAAATTCCAGAAGTGAATAGTCTTGTTAGTGAGGAGTGGGGAGCAGAAATCTTCTAAGTCATATGCACTCAAGCATGGTGGTCTGTCCTTGCCTCTCCCTTGCCCTATTTCCCTCACATCCTCATCCTTATATACTCATACTATTGAGGTAAATGGCAAAAATGGTATAGTAAAACAGTAGCTGTGAAAATCAGCTATAGGTAATAGTGCCCCATGAAAAGAAGCTCACATTATTAGAGAAGAGACAGAAGAAAAAAAAGAAGATTCATATGTATTCTTGTCCCATAGACATCACTGCGACCTGAATTCTGAACAGGAACCCTCACTCCAAATGGGACAGAGTTGTTTGTTGTTTGTTTTTTGTTTTTTGTTTTTTTTATAATCTGGAAAATTTTATTTTAAAAATAACTCCAGTGGGTCTGGATCTCTACCATGTCTTCTGTCTCGGATTGGTATGAAGGCTCTGTGCCACTGTTCTAGTCCCACCACTTCTAGCCGCACAGGTGGTTCTTGCCACTCCAATGATGGAGTGGACGCCTTTGCTTCCAATTTGCTAATTTCTTCTTTTGTTTACATGTTTATGGGGTTTTTTGTAATAATAAATTTATTTTTTATTGGTGTTCAATTTGCCAACATACAGAATAACAACCAATGCTCATCCCGTCAAGTGCCCCCCTCAGTGCCCACCACCCAGTCACCTGCACCCCCCTCCCTCCCTCCTCCCCTTCCACCACCCCTAGTTCGTTTCCCAGAGTTAGGAGTCTTCATGTCCTGTCTCCCTTTCTGATATTTCCTACCCATTTCTTCTCCCTTCCCTTCTATTCCCTTTCACTATTATTTATATTCCCCAAATGAATGAGACCATATAATGTTTGTCCTTCTCCAATTGACTTACTTCACTCAGCATAATACCCTCCAGTTCTATCCACGTGGAAGCAAATTCGTCGTTTCTAATGGCTGAGTAATATTCCATTGTATACATAAACCACATCTTCTTTATCCATCATCTTTCGATGGACACCGAGGCTCCTTCCACAGTCTGGGTATTGTGGACATTGCTGCTAGAAACATCGGGGTGCAGGTGTCCCGACGTTTCATTGCATCTGAATCTTTGGGGTAAATCCCCAGCAGTGCAATTGCTGGGTCGTAGGACTGAGTGAACTCTGCATAGCTCATAATCTCCAATGCTGCCAAGTCACTCTGATGAGTTTACAAGAGTTACAAATCCACCATTCGTTTCTTCCTCACAGAAAACTGATGTGAAAAATACAAGTCATGCTTGGCTACCTTTTCCAAGATTTAATATTCAGAGAGGTGATGGGCTCATCATAAGTGCCAGAACTCAGAATTAAACAACATTTCTGGCTATCAGCTCTATAAAGTGGTATTCTCTGGGAGTCTTTGGGAGACATCTGAACACTCTGGTACCACTCAGTCAAATCTTCTGGGCCAAGCCTATGGATGTTTCAAAAGAAAGCCAGAACAGCCGAGGCACTGGTTTTCATGAAGTTCTCGGAGGCTGCCTGCCAAAGCGAAAGCAGCTGAGTAAACTTGGTGGCCAGACCCACAGCTCAGTAAGTTAGCCCCACCGAGAAGTCAGCCTTGGCAGAGTAAATCCAGCCCCATCGAAATGGATTAAACACAAAGCTTATCTAACAGTTTGGTGGGAGACACTACAATTCTCAGACTGCCTCTAAAAGAGTTAGGAAAGGGGAACATAGTCTGGGATGGACCCAGATTTTGAAAAGGTAACATTAGCCTGAAAATGTATTAGGAAGGAACGGATTCTTCTTCCCTTCTTGCTTCTTTTCCTCCTCCTCCTTCTCCTTCTTCCTTCCTATCAAAGTTAAATTATTTTAAAATGGAAATATTTTCTTTGCATTCATGACTTACCCAACCCATCAGGTTAGCTGCATGATTTTGTGATGGCCAGTGGTCAAATGGAAATGTTAGGTAGAAGCTATAGACAGGAGCAGTCGAAGGAATGCCCGAAGGAATGCCCGGAGGCAGAACCCCAAGTCCTTGAAGGGGAATAGAGACAGGAGCTGGACGTAAGCCACGACAAATAAGCTATATATTAAAAGCGGGGGGGAGGGGGGGGGGGCGGCGGGCACAAATCCTGAGTTTGTGGCTTCTAAGACCCTGGGGCTGACAGATCAAGAGCCACTGTGACACACAGGTACTCTCCTCTTTCACCTCTTTCACCCCTTAGACTCATTATAATTAATTCATTTGCATTGCATCTACAGCCCCACCCAATGGAGAAAAGCTACCAAAGCAGTTCTGATTACAAACCTTGTAGCTTCACAAACTCCCCTTCTCAGCCTTTGGGAGGAGTTTCCTAAATGAGTGGAAGGAGCCTCTATTAGAGACCACCCACCTCCCACTGCACTGCCAGCTCCTCCCAGCCCAGAAAGACCCAATAATATCCAATCCCAAAAGAACCTAGGCCAGTTCCACCTTCCAGAACCTGCCCACTCTCCCACCTTGATAAACTTCTTTGGGAGCACTTGGGTGGCTCAGTGGTTGAACGTGTCTGCCTTTGGATATGGTTGTGATCCTGGGGTACTGGGGTCCTGGTAATCAAGTGCTGCATCAGGCTCCTTGGAGGGAGCCTGCTTCTTCCTTTGCCTATGTCTCTGCCTCCCTGTGTGTGTCTCTCATGAATGAACGAATGAATAAATAAATAAACAAACAAATAAATCCTGTTTTGTCCATGCTACTTTCCTTCTGGCTGTCTTTATTTCCAGGATTCTCACATAAATCTCATGGGGAATCCAAGGACAGAGACCCACATTCACACAGTGCAGACTCTCATCCATAAGAGAAAGAATACTGAACTTACCCAGGGTTGGGTACTAACCCTAGACCTACCCATCTGAACGAGCCAGTTAAAAGTCACATTAACCTAAGTCTGAGTTTCCTCTTTTGTTAAAAAACGCAGTTAAAGTGAATATGGGGCCCTTATTAAAAGCATATTGGGAGAAAACCCAAAATATCAAAAGAACAATGATTATTTAAATACATTAGTAAGTTGTCAGGTTTTAACAACTTTCAAATCCATCATAAGCCAATAATTAAAAACGCCCATAGAAATCAATCCTGCAGAACTTACGTATATCACTGGGTCTCTTATATACACTAGAAATGTGTTCATTCCTGTGGCAAAGTTTTGCATGGTAGCACCTTAAGGTAGGACTTCCTTAATTTTGAAAGTATAAAGACACCATGAAATAAGTGAAAATGACTCAACAAAATGAATACATAACAGCACAAAGATTGGGAGTCCCAAAGACAAAGAAAAAAGAAAGAGAAAGATTCTCATTAGGCCAATAAGAACATTTTAGGTGTAAAATAAATAGGAAAGAATAAAATCAAAATAACATTATGTGTTGATAATTGTGAGTAAAAACTAAAGTATAAAGATCAAGAAATGAAGTCCTATAGGAAAACACTGGGCTTTGTGGCTTTTTATTATTATGCAGAAGGCTTAATGGCCTTTGCTTTCTATCTTAGGAAAGATCATTTTAGCTATATTTTAATTTTCTCTTTTTGCATATTTATAAAAAATCACTTAAACAGAAGCATTGTCACAGTGAAAGGGACCTACATTTTCAAAGGGTCCTGAGATCATGAAAGAAGTGGTCAGTGTCCTTAGCAGCAGAGCACTCCAGGGAGGGCCCCTTCCCCCTCCAGAAAGCTGAGAGCTACTTACTGGTGCGTGAAGTATTTGTGTTCTCTCAAGACCCTGCAGTTAAAGAGAGAGAGAGAGAGGGTGGACCCGGGGTGGACCAGATCAACGTTAGCAAAGCAAACCTGACACTCTGAAGCTTCTGGTAAAGCAACTCTCTTTCTTAAGGAGTAATTTTCTGGGGCCCCCAGTAGGGGTGGGGGCAGCAGCAGAGCAGCTCCCTCCCATCACCTGCTTCCCTGTCTGTGGTCATTTTCACAAGTCAGCAGGGGGTAGAGGCAGGAGGCAAATCCAGCACATCGTCAAAATAACCAAGTGTTCTGTGCCAAAAGGAAATGTGGGCTAAGAACTATAATGAGAGGGTAAGCAAGGAGCCACTGGTTCCAAGCAGCAAGATGTGTCAGCGAGAGAGAACAGCAGCCCTGCTGGCCTGGGTACAGGCCAGAGCCTTAATCTGTAAATCACTGTGAAGCCCAATACGTCAAAAAAATGTGGCCACCCCTGGAGTAAAGGCATAAGGCAACAAAATAACCTCCTGCTCTAACCTCCTGCGGATAACCCATGTGAAAATACAAAAAAGCGCCAGCGTCCAAGAGAAGGGAAGGGTAGCTTGCCAGAACCTAATTATATTTAATCAAGATGGCGAAAAATGATGAGCACGTGTCCCATAATCCCAAATGGAAAACACACGCATATGCACACGCACGGACACACACACACACCACTCCTAAGAAGGCTTGACTGTACATTCTCTCATCTCCCTTTATAAGCCTACTCTAAAATTTCTGGCACGGGCCTGAAAGTCATTAGTAATTTAGCTGAAACGTAAAATTTTACTGCATCGCATTGGTAGCTATTATAAGGTATAAATCTGCGTGGCTCTGGCAGGTTGAATTCCCTCCTACTCCCCTTCATCATGCTACAAAAAGCATTTAACTGTGCTGGGGGTACAGGACTCACATTTTAGAATTAAATTAGAGACATGAGCATACTAAAATACCCTTTCTTTTCTTGATCCACACCAACCATTTTGAACTGCTTTCTTGGGCTATGTCCCACTAGAGAAAATGTGATCTTCATCAAGAAATTTGGATTCAGCAAACTGCCTTACAAAAAACATAGTGTACAAAATCATCAGCGCCAACAAAATCTGTGTTTGCTTTGCCCACATTTATCATATCTTCCCAGGCCCATCATTTTTGGAGGTTGTTGGAGAACACAAACAAGCATCTTACTCATAAATTCCAAGTTTCCCAATCAAATGAAGCTAAAAGAAAGACCACGGATGCTGTTGTTTTGTTTTGTTTTCAGAAATTTTTCTTGTATTCTTACAGTTTATTTCGTGATTTTCTTCAAAATCCTTCCTGGAATCTCTAGGGCTCAGAGACAAATATATTTTCATCACTAAAGTATTTTGTTTTTGAGCATAGTACCATTAGCACATGAGCTCTGAACCTGTACTACCAGAGTGACTTAGTAGAAGGCATATGGCACTGGGATTGACACCTAAATTCTATCTCTTTGGCCAAGGATAGCAATTATAAGAGCTCGTTCAACAAGCCTGCCATTCTTGTGACCACAGCAGCTAGTATTAATGGTCACAGAAGTAGGGGCTCAGGTAAACCTCGATCCAATAGCCCCTTCTGATTGAATCAAAACACAGGCTGCGTCTTTTTCTCAACACGAATCCACAGGTAACCATGACCAATTTATCAAAGTTAGCACTTGAAACAACAAAACTCATTTGTCTTCTCAGGGATAAGCTGTACATACTAGGAGCACAGGGACCATAGTCATTCACTGTGTGGCTCTGGAACGTACCTCAGTATCCAGCACATCGCTGGCTTCAGAAAACATTTATTGAATGCTACTGAACTGTCTGATCCCTCCATTAATTCCAAGAGCTTCCTTCACTAAATAGCTTCTTTTCTTTATTTTGTTTTCCTAGAAAATTGGTAGTGTGTTAATTAATTACTGGTTACCTTATTCTGTTACCAAAAAAAAAAAAATTTAAATGTTAATTAAATGTTACCAACATCATTAACTTTTTTTTTTCTTTTTACAATTAATACTGTGTTCAGTATGACTTAGAGCAAAGTACGTGGGCATGTTGTCTATTCCCTACTCCCTAGCTGGTTAGTATCTGGAATGGAGTAGCCTGAAATACAAATAAATATAGCTTATGGGTTTCCTTCCACTTTGGTGTCCTCTAGAGGGAAAACCCAGTCACCTTTATCAATCTTGTCTAACTTCATAATGTCATGAGAATTTTCTTTGTCTAAGGAAGCAGAACACTTTTTTGCCATGTTATTGGGAGTATCGATATAAAGGTACTTCACACCTTTACTAGTAAGAATACTTTCAGTAATAACTAGCAGAAAACTTCACTGGATGTGTTTAAACCATAAGGGAAGGCTCACTGGCTCATATAATTAAAAATACCAGAGACAGAGTAAGTTATAGGTAAACTTTGATCAAGCCACTCAGTTATGAATCCAACATCTTTTTTTTTTTTTCTTTTTCACTTCTTTCTAAGTAGCATTCATCCTAAGACTGGCTTACTTTACGGTCCCCAAATGGATGCAACTGCCCAAAGTAACACACTTTCTCATTAATTTCTTCAACAACAGCACCGATGTTCCAATATTTCCAGGAAAAGATATGAGATTTAATCCATACAGGTAGCTTAAAATGTATGCCCCAACCTTAACTAGTTATTATAATTTGTGAATAGGACTCACTGATTAAATAAGCCTAGCAAGCTCATGTGTTCCACCTTAGACCCAGAGGTGAAATCATTTTTCTCAGAATCACACAGACCTCCAAACAGAAATCAGTACTATTAGAAAAGGATTTTTGTAAATGATGCCAAAAAGTCAGCCAATAAATATCTGCCATATTTAGGGGCAGTATCTCTTTCAAATGACCTGAGGCAGAAACTCCTGTGTGGTCTATAAGCCATGAATTACTGTCTCCTGAGCATCTGTTATGTTTTACCTCACAAACATTGTAAACAGTATGTAACTCAAATATCTTCTAATCTAACAGCCTCTAAGGACTAATAGAGTTTGGAGGGAATGCATAATTCTTACTGTCACTATAGCCTCTGCATTTATGCCTTCAAGGATCACTCTCCCATAATATTCTCCTACTTTCAAATATTCTCAAGAGGCCCCATAGGTATGTCTTGGGCATATGGAAAAAGGAACACATAGTCTCTGGATATTTTGCCTCCAGCCAGGGTGTATCAGAAATCTACTTGTCCATAGGGCAGTAACCATGGCGATAGGACATCAGCCATCCTTGCCAGGCTCTCACTGGCCCTTCACCAGACTACCACACCCGCTGGAGAATTCGACCCTGGCTATGATGTCATATCATGTATCCAACTATAGAATAACACCATGTCCATTTCAATCCTTACAAACCACCTCACATAAAGCACTGCTTCATGTACTTGTTCTGATTCCCAGTTACCAAAACAAGGGCCGGTTAAGCTATATGTGGTCATGTCCTAGTTACTATCTCTGTAACACCCTCTTCTCACCCAGGTGCCCATCAAAACCGTCTTTTCCTCTGCTCACCTCTGTTTAAAAAAAAAAAATCAACTCCTGTTAGACTCTTGAGAGAAGAATAAGGGTGTATGTCATACTTTTAATTCATTTGAGACATCTGGATACTTGGCAAGTTTCCTTTTTACATTAGTTCTAAAAAGCTCAGAATTAAATATACGGTGCTTTGTCTCAAGAATATGTATGTGCATTCTAAGCTTTATTCCCCAGTGCACATTCTGTCTCTCCTTGTTTCCTTCCCTCCTTATCCAGTGATTCTCATTTCCATTTTCCTGATGATTTTTTTTTACCCTGTAGGTGCATCTCACCCATTGCTCTGCTGTGGTACATTTCCTACATTGTACTCCATGCTTGCAAGGTCCTCCAAGGTCTATGGCTGAAGATATACGTGGCAGTCCCAACCAGTGAAGCCTTTTGCTAGTTCAGTGGGTAAGCTCAGCCTTCTCCCCACCAGCCCTGACCCCCCACTGTCTCTCCTTCTTGATAGCTACAACAGAAAGTGCTGGAAAAATGAACAATTCTTCTATTACCAAAGTGAGGTCATATACCTCAACTAGGAAGAATTTCTCAATAAAGGCTGCTGCCACCTCGAAGATGATGAACGCTTCACTCTTGGAGACAGCTTCTGCCGTCTCTTAACTGGGATGAGGGCATCACTGTTAACTCCAAATAGTGTGAACAATATCTCACCCTGAGGGTAGCATCATTCCGCTCCTGGCTGGCATCTCAAAACTGGGTTTAACCAGGTCATCTGATTCAGCCTCAGGGTTCTTTCATGTGGCCCTGAGGAACATTGCGAAAATTAAGTAAAACAGTTATTAGTTGTTCTTCAAACAAATATTTGGTTTAAATTTAAAAGGTATCTATTTACAAGTAATGAAAGCAAAGTACTTAAAGTCCTTGATGTTTCCCTTCTTGGAGAGAGACAACCTCAGATGTTCTCATGCCAGGGTAGAGAGGGCATAAGTAATTGAAATACAAAGTGAACCCTGCAGTAAGTTCCAGGTAACAGTGGAATGAAAGCATAGACAGAATATTGTTCATCTGGTCTAAACGGTGTGGTACACTGGGAAGGAAAACTGAGTTTGAACACCCATGGGACATTATATAAAGTACGGAGCTCTGTTCAAAGGAAGCACAAGGTCCATTCTTGCTCATCATGAGTAGTGTGAAGGAAGCACGTGGACCAGTGGGGGAAAAATACTGGGAAACATTGGAAACATTTGGAGGGGGTTGATAATCAAATGCCCCAGGAGCTCTAGGCAAAAAAAAAAAAACCCAAAACAATAAAGAGTAATCTCAGATAGTCATAAGAGAATTCTTCTTATGGAAATGCTACTCAGTGTCAGCAGAATGAGGATTCTATATAAAATGGACTCTGCTTGTTCCACGGTGACTTAAATGACAAATGTGCTGTCATTATAAGAATAAATGCCTTCCACAAAGTTTCCACTATCAACTCTTAAACTGGTCTTTCTAAGGCATTGATAATGTTCTTGAGTAGGGAGAGAATGAGGGAGGAAAAATACAGAAGATAAGCACTGATTACATGTTTCAAGAAAGAGAATGAACCTAAAAATAAAGTTCTTTTAAAGGTTGAAAAGAGTAAAAATAAAAACAACATGACACTCCATGTCTTGGAAAATAACAATTTATGATCATAAGTTAATTACATCCCACAGATAAATAAATCTAATTGTAAACCATCAGAAAGAACAAGGAGAGAAGGGCATTTACAGAATTAGAAAGAATTTTTTAAAAATCACTGGTCTAATAAAGCCATTTAGGTACTCATTGATGCACAAATTTTTTTTCTCTGTCAACTGAAATGAACCTGATTTGTTTCACCATCTGACTAGCTTCTTCCTGTTATCTTATATTTGTTGTCTTTCAGGCTGGGATAGCTGAACATTCAACATTATGTCCAAAGAACCGGCATGTGTGTTTTGTAAAATGCAGAACGACACCCTAATTGGGAGACAGCAAGAGGCTGTAGGACCTGCTGCAAGCTAAAACCTAAAATAAACAGAACAGAGGCACTAGTGGATACTTTAAAAAGGAATTTATGGCCCATTTCCTCATCTCCCCTAGGATTTTGCTTGTGAAAATAAATTTGATATTTTCAGCATTAAACAAATATATTTTTCAGAAAGAAAACAGGCCAAAGTTTCACATGTCTAACCCACCATTCCAGTAAGACACCACAAGTGTAATAGCATTAGTGGGACCCTCCATAGGGACATGGGCTCTGAAGTCACCAGTCTGCAGAGCCACCCACACCTGAATATACTGTGCCGCTGCCCTGGGCATGCCAGGCCCACTCACAGGTATCCAATTACTTATTTCGGGACACCTTATCCGTTGAGAACTTGAGAAATGGCAATTTACATTAGGCTAATAGTCTTTCCCTTATTGTTAGAAGTTTCTTTCTCCACAACACTCTTTTCCTTCTAGGGAATAGAAACAGTGACGTTAAGCAAGATAAATCACAGTGTCATAAAATAGATCCCATTTATTTAATAGCTTTCTACTCCAGAAAATGTTGCAGACTTTGAAATTCTGTATAAGTCATATAGTCGGTATTTCTAATATGCCTTAAAAGCCCATTCAACTCCCCCCAGCTGTTGAGGACAGGAAGTAAAGAAAATGAGTCTTTTTCCTGCTAATCCACCTAAGAGGAGTTGAGGGGGCCAGCAGAGCAATTTTGGAATTTTGCTGGGAAACAAGGGACACTAAGGGACATCTAAGGGATACTACCTGATTGTTTGATTAGAATAGTGTTGCCAAGTTATTTTAGATGGGATCCAAATAGCACTAGCTTGAGGTTGCTATGTGCACCTCAAAAACTGTCTCCAAAAAGCTATTAAATGCTGGTGACCATCCATTTCTCTCCTCTTTCTAAAGCCACTGGAGAAGAATTGGAGGATTGGAAGGCCATTAACCCACTGAAGGTATTCAATCTCAGTCTTTCAAACTTTAAAAGCAGATTCTTTAATTTTCTGGGACTCATTGAATCCAACAGTCAGATTAAACTAGAAAATGGAAAATTTCTCAGACATTGGAGAAATTCTGTGTGGGGAATGCACCACAGTTATAAAGTTTCTTGAGAACAGTGAGCAAACTCCTTGAGGACAGGGACAACTGTCTATTCAACTTGGTGAAATTTCCTGCATCCTAGCACAATATGAAGCAACTGTAGATATTCAAGAAATGCTGAATAAACAAATGAATGCATTTAGTGGCAGTTTTCCCAAAGCCTCCATTCTTTAAAATGTTTTGTCGAGGGGATCCCTGGGTGGCTCGGCGGTTTAGCGCCTGCCTTTGGCCCAGGGCGATATCCTGGAGTCCCTGGATCGAGTCCCAAGTCGGGCTCCCAGCATGGAGTCTGCTTCTCCCTCCTCCTGTGTCTCTGCCTCTTTCTCTCTCTGTATATCATAAATAAATACATAAATAAATCATTAAAAAAATAAAAAATAAAAATAAAATGTTTTGTCGATCGAAACTAAGTATGCATTATGAGTATTTCATTATTAACTACATGTTGCTACAGTTAGGAGTTTCTTTTGAACCTGGCTTTCCTTTATTATTTAATTAATTCTTTTTAAAAATGTTTTATTTATTTATTCATGAGAGACACACAGAGAGAGAGAGGCAGAGACATAGGTGGAGAGAGAAGCAGGCTCTCTGTGGGGAGCCTGATGTAGGACTCAATCCCAGGACTCCGGGATCACTTCCTGAGAAAAGCCAGATGCTCAACCACTGAGCCATCCAGGCATCCTTTAATTAATTCAATAGAAACCTATTAAACAATATTTTGTACCATCATCTAGATTAAGTGCTATAAAATACTTTCCCACAGTAAATAAATACACGTATGGATTTTAAAAACATGTTTGGAAAATTATGGAGTCAACTTTACTTGCTTTGACTATTCATCCTAGAAGTTTTAGTGTATAAAATCAATAGAATCACTAAAGGAATAATATCAGCCTTTAAAACTAAAAAAATCTCTATATAAATCCTTTATATATTTTTGAACTCATCTATTATCAACATACTGCTATGATTCATCTACTCTTGCATTTTTTAAAGCTTTTATCTATTTATTTGAGAGAGAAAGAATGAGAGAGAGCATGAGCAGGAGGAAGACGGAGAAACAGGCTCTTCACTGAGTGGGGAGTCTGATGTAGGGCTCAATCCCAGGACCCTGAGATCATGACCTGAACCCAAAGCAGACACCCAACCAATTGAGTCACCCAGGTGTTCTTATCAACTCTTGTTAAGAGCACCTGAAAGTTTTCTACCTACAGATGGAAAGCTAATAGGAGAATACCTTCTTAACTTATGGTATAACCCAACCCCTGGAGTGGATTTTTTTTTAAAGATTTTATTTATTTATTCATGAGAGACACAGAGAGAGAGAGAGGCAGAGACACAGGCAGAGGGAGAAGCAGGCTCCATGCAGGGAGCCTGATGTGGGACTCAATTCCTGGTCTCCAGGATCAGGCCCTGGGCTGAAGGCGGTGCTAAACCGCTGAGCCACTAGGAGTGCCCTGAAGTGGATTTTTTAATGTACTTTAGGCATTGGGGATCGCAGTTCTTATGGAAAACATTGGGATTGAAAATTAAATTTGTATAATATAACAGAGCTATAAAACCTACCAGCACATTTAAAATACAAAGAATCTACATAAGCACCTAGAGCTCTAAACAGCTCTCTTATTGCATCCCAATTGCCCTTTAGATCTTCAAAAGTTTGTTTCCTTGCAGTGTTTTCCCATCCCACTTTCACGGCATTTTTCCTTATGAGGGGTGCAGGAAAGTCTGGGTATTAATTGGTGGAGTTTATGAATTGGGAGAGAGCCCACTGAGGATTTCAATTCCCCAGTAAAAATGCCTTTTTCTCCAGTTTTTTTTTCTTTTTTCTTGAAGTACTTAGATAATTGCATCAGCTCTTTATTTTGCTTGTGTTGACAGTCTGAAAGTGCAATGTGATCATCCCAGCTGGAAGGCTCTGGTACTTTCTTGAACTGTCTCGAGACAATGAAAATGGGTGGTTTTCTCTCTAGACCAAGAACTGTGGTGGAAATTCATGCCCCTAAGCCATGAGGTACAGCCATACCAATTGCATCACAAGCTTTCCAAGAAATCTCACAAACCAAACAGAGCTCATTCTCAATTGATTTGTCTTTGTCTTCATCAGCATCATTTCAGGAGACGGAATACATCCCGCTCTGAGATAGATACTTTGGAAAATTCTACACATGCTTTTTGCACAGGATTGACATTTACACAATCATGAACAACACTTTATGTGGTACTTAGGATTTCTTTAGAGGACCTTTATCCATAGTGCTGACCTGGCTTAACCCTACTTAACTTGTAAAAAATGAAAGGATTATAGAAGAAGGTATATGGCCATGGGCCACTGATGGATTAGACTTCCCATTGTTGTGTTTTCTTAGAGCCTTTGAAGTATAGATTGAGTACAATCTTCCTTAATGTTCTGTGTCATCGATCTTGTTTTGATACAGTAGCTGATCTTCTGGAATTAGGAAAGTGGCAAAAGAATGCATTGTGCTTGTTTTGCTCATAAATGGCCTACCTTTGCAAGGACTTAAAGTTTCCTTCATAACATTCTGGGGCCTGCTCCTCTGCAACTATATAAAGTCTCTGGAGTCTTATTTTTATTTCTTTTATTTTGTTTTTTAAAGATATTTATTTATTTATTTATTTATTTATTTATTTATTTATTTATGAGACACACAGAGAGTGAGAGAGAGAGAGGGGCAGAGATACAGGCAGAGGGAGAAGCAGGCTCCATGCAGGGAGCCGGACGTGGGACTCGATCCCAGGTCTCCAGGATCAGGCCCTGGGCTGAAGGCAGTGCTAAACGGCTGAGTCACCGGGGCTGCCCTGGAGTCTTATTTTTAAACTTGGTCCTGCCAAAGAAATAGGCTCTCTCATACATTGCTTCCTGGTGGAAACTGTAAAAATACAGGTACTCATCAATCTGGCAATTTCAATTCTAGAAATTAATCCTAAGGAAATACTAAGGATGTGTGCAAAAATTTAATCACTAACATAGTCATTGCAGCATTGTTTATGGTAAAGCAAATTTGAAAACACATAAGGGTAAAATGAAATATACCTATAGAATGGAAAAGTAGCCCTGAAACTACATATTGCAAAAGTGTCTGTAGTATTGACTTTGACAGACTTTCTCAATACACAGGCAAATAAAAAAATATAGCCCATTCTATACCCAATGATCTCATTGGGGCGGGGGGGGGGGGGAGAGGGAGCTATAAACCTGCCTAAATGTATGCATTTATACAGTCAAAGCAGCAGGGTAGTCCCTAAAATGTAGATAGTTATTATGTGGTGGGATTATGGGTGACATTTATTTTCTCCTTTTTTTCTTTATCTGCATTTTCCAACTTTTTAAAAATGTAATTACACATTACTTGCCTAGTGATAAAAAATATTCGCAGTTTGTGGGGTTTTCTTGGGTTGGGGGATTTGTTTCTCAAGTCAATGAAGTCAATTGATGTTTAAATTTCAGTAGACTGGTAGGGCTAGCCTGCATGTCGAGGGGAGACAGATCATAGAAGGAATTTTGGACATGGCTTCAGGCCTGAAATCCTAGCTTGGCCTGCTTGCACAGCTTCACTCAGTGTGAATCAGTGATCCCTTTACTTTCCTGGGTCTTAGTTTCCCCACCTTTTCAATAAGGGCACCGCGGCTACCCTGTATGTCTCACACTATTATTACAGGCATCAGATGAAATAATAAAAGCAAAAAGGCTTGGAAAAATTAAGTGTATCAAGCAAAGGGAGTAAGCGGGAATCAGCAGAGGATGCAAACAGCAAATCACAGGCCAATCCAACAGGCTGAGGCACTCTCCTAATCTATCCACCCTTTACCTGCTTCAGCTTCTCTTCTGCACTAGCAAGGAATTCAGCTCACCAGTTTCACAGTGAAGCTCACTTCTCTGTTTCCATCCATGAATTCAGCACTAGCAGATGTGCAAAGAGTCAAAAAGCCAGCTCTGTGTTTTCTTACATTCATTTCTAGTAACCCAGTGAGCCTGCTGCTAACTACCCACCTGCAGGGTGTAGCGCCTCAGACAATTCCACTGCACTTTGAAGCCCTTCCTTGTCGATGTTAAATATGCCATGGTATACACAGTGCACTCTGTTTTCATTTTTCCACCAGAATGTCACAATGGCCACATGAAGGAGAGGTCCTACTTCACAAATCTGCAATATACTTTGAGTAGTCACTCTAGAAAAAAATCCCTCTACTTGGGAGACTTTCTTCATCTTTAAATTTCCTGCTGCTTATCTAGCTCTTGTCCCTGCATTGATAAAAAATGAAAGTCTCATACAGAGTTTATTATGTCTGAAGACTTAGCTGCCCAAGCTGTGGAGCCTAGACTATTAGTTTTTGAGTCACATGCTTCTTGGCTCTCAAGCCTGCAGAAAACAGCTTGGACTTACATGAGAGAAATGAGTTTCCTCAGGTAGCTGGAAAGGAGGATACCATCGTCTGCTTGCTGAAAAAGAATCTTCTACTCCTGTTGGAAAATGACAAACCAAGTTACCAAGGGAGCATCTGCCTTGTTTGGAAGCTTCCAGGCTCCCTGGCCTCTGAGTTAAGAATGATAAGGACATTCTAATAATTCTTACTTTATATTGGATATTTTGAAAAATACTGAAGGCACCTTTATAAAGTGCTTGGGATCCAGTCTTTACTCATAGGCAGAACAATCACTTCCATAAAACAGGCTCTTTTTTGCCAAATGCCAGGTATTTACCAGATTAGCCAAGAATATGGGATCCTGCTGGCAAGAGGAATAAAAGTGGTTTTAGGACAATAAATGTATGTCCTCAACCTTCTGGTGGTAAGCATTAGACAGAGAGTTTGGCTGGCTTCGATTCTGATAACCAGAGAGAACCTTATTCCTGGCTGCCCACCTTGGTACCCTACTGCATAACATTTTAAATCATCTCAGCTGGGCAGCCCAGGTGGCTCAGCGGTTTAGCGCCACCTTCAGCCCGGGCATGATCCTGGAGTCCGGGATGGAGTCCCACATCGGGCTCCCTGCATGGAGCCTGTGTCTCCCTCTGCCTGTGTCTTTGCCTCTCTCTCTCTCTGTATCTCTCATGAATAAATAAATAAAATCTTTAAAAAATAAAAAATAATAAATCATTTCAGCTGCGGTAGATGACAGCCAAAAGCACAGCTCAGCCCAGAAGGGACAAAAGGACAGTGTTGGAGAAAGAAAAGCAGTGGTATTCTTGCTTCATTTTAAAATTAATAGAGTTGGTTATAGTTTCTAAGTACACTTGGAATTCCAGCTGCCAGAGAATGGGTTTGAACACTGAAAGCCCTCTTTAATCCGTGGCCGGCCGACAGGTAGTGGTGCTCTCCAGCAAGCAGGGTGCAGATAACAGCACTGTGAATCCAGCAAAGGGGGCCTGCCAGGAAGCTTCCACACTGTCCTCAGGGAGCTGCCACCACGCAACCAGCGGCTTTGATCTCTACTGAGCCGCCACGGGGGTGCCAACGGTGCGGTGGGTGTCAACGAGGTCATTTTACAGAGACCATCAAAGCCGCTTTCACATAGTAAAGACTAACAACCTGGCCTCTATTTGAACAGCTAGCAGTTCTTCCAACTGTCTAATTCCCAGAGCCTATTAAACAGAAAGCTAAGAAAGAGAGGACGTTGAGTACTGGACAGAAGGGAAGGGAGAAGCAGGGAGCTGGCCTGGGGGTGCTTCTGCTGGGTGCTGGCATCACCCAAGTATCAGTTTTCCTACCCTTAAAATAAACTATTTCTCAGGGTTACACCATTGGAGTACACAGTTGGAGGGAATCATGATTTGGCCAATGATGCATATTAAAATATTAAAAGAATCACCAAAATATCACAAATAGAGATATGTCAGAATACAGGGGAAAAGAATACCCCTGGAGAAGAATTTAAACAAAATAAAACAAGTAAATGGGTTTTCAAATCAGGTTTAAATCCACTGGAAAGAAGCTTAAGGAGATATAATTTAGCAAATAGCCAGTCATAATCCTTATAATCTTGCTCTTCTGACTTAAGAAATCCATGATGTGTTTTCTAAATATTATTTTTCATTAGCAATACAAAAAAACATTGGAAGATAACTGAAAACATTTTTTAGTGTCCCTTCCATCCCTTCCCAACCTGAATTTCTTTTTATGTGAGAATCATAATGTCTTTCATTAAAACATTAAAACAAGACTAATTAGGTGAGAAGTGCTTACCTAAAAAGACCAATTCTATGACAGAGCAATAGCTATCTTTGGAGAGCATGATCTGTTCTCCTTTGGGTTGAGAGGTAGTGTCTAAAAACTAAACATCACTTAAGTGTCATTAATTAGTCTTAAGTGTCAGTAGTTAGTCTTTAAGTAGAAGATAATTTATCATCTAACAATATAAAAGAATAAAATGAATTACATTAGCACTTTACAAAAAAAAAACAAATATAAATAATCAATTAACATGAAAAGATCCTCACCAATGGCCAGGGAGACACAAAATAAAACAACAATAAGATAACATTTTTTTTCTCCTATTAAATTAACAAAAACCAAAAATCAAAAGAGTAATAACATTTAGTGTTGGCGAGAAAAATAAATGGGTCTTCTTTTATATTATTGGTAGGGCATAAAGTGGAATAACCATTTCCAAGGAGAAGGAAAAAATGTAATGGCTTAAAACATTTTAAAATAAATGTTTGTTTTTTTAAGAGAGAGAGAGGCATAGGGGCAGAAGGAGAGGAAGAGAGAGAAGCTTGAGCAGGCTCCACACCCAGTGCAGAGCCCCACGCAGGGCTCAATCTCACAACCCTGAAGTCATGACCCAAGCTGAAATCAAGAGTCAGACGCTTAACTGACTGTGCCATCCAGGTGCCCCTGATTTTTAAATGCACAAATCCAAAATAAATAAATAAATAAATAGATAAATAAATAAATAAATAAATAAATAAATAAATAATTAAAAATAAAAAAAATAAATGCAAAAATCCTACAGAATAGATAAGAATCTCAGTAACCAATTACAGAATCATAGAAACTCAATTGTAACCATTTCAGGATTCCTCTCCATCCCTACCAACAATGCTAAGTCCTGATGTCGTGTCAAGATGTTCAGGAGGAGAGAGAGAGACACATGATCTTCTAAGTCATTAGTCCACATGAAATCCTCTAGGAAGTTATTGTCTCACCCAGTCTTCAGCTGGCACCCCAGACAGGTCACTGATGCGATGTCCCTTGTTCCTGGTGGCATGATCATTTTATGTCCAGCAACTTTCTCTGATCCTTTCATGCCAAGCTCAAGGGCCTGGGAATAATTCTGTGGCTCCTCTGCTAAGCTGGAGATTTGGAATCTTGGCAAGGTTGTTTGTGGGCATATTTGCCTCTATGCAACATACAGCATTTCTTCTCTGGGGTCCCACTTCCTTCATTCCCCCGGGGCCAGCTACCTCACTGAGATTACAACCTGGGAAATATAGGGCCTGGCCTGGCTCTGGACCTGCAAATGCCTCTGCTGTCCTCACTTTCCCTCCATCCCTCCTCCCTCTGCACCATGCCAGAAAAACTTTCTCTAACCTAAAACAGAAGTTCTGCGGTCTTTTATGATGTGTCTCCCACACATTTTGTCTTTGCCAGTTTTCTTCATTCCCCTAAGGATTTGGGCTTTTGGAAACCAAAGTCCTGAAGACATTTTCCCCCTTTTGATTTCATAACTGGAACATAGTTTCTCAGTGACAATGAACATAGAAGACCCTAGCTGCTTGAATATGGCAGGGACAGGAGGGAGAGAGAAAAAACACTGGTAATATTTCCAAAATATCAAATTTATAACCTAGCAATCTACTACTCTCCTGCAGAGCTATAGCAATCCACTGCTACCCTACAAAAAATATAATCATAGATATGTGTAAAGAGGTAGAGACAGACATGATTATTGCACCAGTGCTTGTAATAGTGAAAAATTATAGATAATTTAAATGTCTACCAAGAGGGGAGATGGTTAAATAAATCACAGTAAACAGATACAATGGAATTCTATGTAAACATTAAAAACGATGTGTATGTCTTTACAGGCTGACTTGGAAAGATCCTATGAACGTTGTGAAGTGAAAAGGCAAACTATAGGATGATATGAGACTGATCTGATTTTTTAGAAGATCTGATCTGATCTGATCTCATTTGTTTAAGAAAAAAACCATGCTGTTTCTGTGTATACGTGTGTATATCCCTATGAGCATAGAAAAGGAAGGCAAACATTACTAGTAATAATTCCTGAAAAGTGAAATTAAATGAGGAAGGTCTCTTCCTTTCTTTCCCTTTACAACCCTTTTTAAGATTTAGTTCAATTTAGCGAGCACCTGTTGCCTTTAAAGATTTTTTTAAAGGTTGAAAAATACATTGTAGCAATTATTAATTTAGCTCTAGATGGGACCTCACTCACTCTCAAAGCATATAGAATTTCTCCAAGTATCAGAAGTTCAGACAAAAAATGAAGACCTTACATTCACTGAAGTTTATGGTTCAGTTGCAAAGATTAATCATTTAAGACCCAACGATGATTGTAAGAATCATTTTCTAAAACCCTGACTGTAAAGTAGATTCCCACTGTGAAATATAAGGAAACCAAAATTTAAACATAATTGAAGAAATTTAAACACTGTATCACTCTCTGCCAGGCTCTATTAGTCAAATAAATGCAGGAGATCTTGTTTCAAACAAATGATGACAGTTGACAACAAAGTATAAACACGATCCAAGCTAATATATGTGCTTATTGTTCTTTGTTTTAATCCCCAATACACATCCTCCATTATCTGTGAGATCAACCCCTTTGTGTTGAGTCAAATCTAGGAATAGTGTTTTCTGCCATGAATACCACTGCAATATATAAGGAATCTGAAAGGTCTGAAATCCAGGCCCAAAATGAACACGTGGCATGACTAGAGGTGTTAACAATGGCGTAGCAGGATGAAATTATAAATTCAATGGATATGTTTGGCACAGCATTACAGTGTGGCTGTCTAATCAAAATGCTGATACCATAGATCCCAAACAAGATCTAGTATCTTTATGAAGGATGACAAAAGAAGAACCAAACTGACTGTGTAAGAATATTTTTACTTGGTATATAAAGACAGTGACTCACACTAGCAAATAAGAAAATGACCATATTTGGGTTGCCTGGGTGGCTCAGTTAAGTGGCTGGCTCTTGACTTTGGCTCAGGTCATAATCTCAGGGTCCTCGGATCGAGCCCTGTGTCAGGCTCCATGTTCATCAAGCAGTCTGCTTGTTCCTCTCCCTCTGCTCCTCCCCAACCTGTGCTCTCTATTTATCTCTATATTTCTTAAATAAATAAACAAATAAGATTTTTTTATACAAAAAAAAGTTTGGATCGCCTCAACAGTAAAAGATGCTCATTCAAATATTTCTAATAATTTTTCATCCACTGAATCAACATTTGTTTAATCAGTGCTATGTATCAGGAACATTTAATATTTATTTAGCCCTTACTAGGTCCTGAGCAATGTTCGAATTTCACAAATTTACTCATTTAATCTTTATAAAAATCCTATGAGTCGGGTATATTGACTTTTAAATTTTACAGAATTGAGCATTGAGTCACAGAGATGTAGTAACTCAACCAAGCTCACACAGACTTTTGTCACTGAAGAAGCTGAGATTTGAACCCTGACTAGGGGTTAAACTAGGCTAAAAAGGGGAATTTTTAAAATTGTATCTATATGAGATGATGGATGCCAGCTAAACGCATTGTGGCACTCATTTCAGAGTATATGTAAACCAAACTATTATGCTGTATACCTTACTTATACAGTAATATATGTCAACTTTTCTCAACAAAACTGGAAAAAAATCTTTTTTGCCCAGAAAAAAAAGTAATAAAGAATGCATCCTAGTAGGGGAAACAGAAATATAAAAAATAATTAAAATGCAGGGCACATGGATGGCTCAGTTTGTTGAACTGCTGACTTGATTTTAGCTCAGGTCATCACCTGGGGGTCATGAGACTGAGCCCTGCATCAGGCTTTGCACTCTGTTTGGGATTCTCTTTCATGCTCTCCCTCTGGCCCTCCCCCATCCCCATTCATGCATGCACTCTCTCTCTGTGTGTGTGCCAAATAAATAAATCTTCTAAAAAATAACTAGAATGTAATGCTTTGGGAGCATAAATGTAGGGATGAATAGAGAAAAACCACAAGTATCAGGGTTAAGGTAATAAATACTATGGAAATGTGCACAGGAGGGGTGGGAGCTGGGTAGTTGGAACTCCATATTAGCATATATTTGACTACATGAAAAACTTCCTTAATCTGCCCAAATTAGAAGTCTATAAACTAATCTTCCAAATGTACTAAACCTGGGTATTCTGGAATTTACTTAATTTCAGGAGACTATGATACTATTTAATGCCTTACTTCTATAAGAAACACTTTGTGATCCTGAGAGAAAATACTGCAGCACTTCATTTGATGAGATGAAGCTCTATGATGAGCAAGATCTTCACCTTTAACCCATAACATATGTGGTCCTGGAAGACTGACCAACTGACCTTTAAAACTTTGTCCTTCCCTTCTTAGAAATCATGCCAATAAATGGAATGTCCATTTTCTTTTTCTTCTAACTATTCTAGACACAAATACTCATTTTGCAAAGACATTGGCATGTCATTGGCAAAATTCACTTGTGCTATTTCTATTTATTATCCTTATACCAGACCTCATCCCAAAATAGTCCTGCATAAGATGCCACATGTGTCCTTTAGCACTTCAGGAATTAAGAGCATATGGTCAATAAAAATGGAATCCCTATGACTCCAGACTAAGTTACCCAGAAAAGACATCCATCCAATGCATTTAGTTCTTTCTCAGTGTCAGTTTTTGTTCTAAGCTCTGTTAGGTATATCAATATAAAATTCAGCTGTACAACCCAGTACTTTTAAAAGTTCTATATGAAAAAATAAAAAATAAAAAAATAAAAGTTCCATATGTTAACACTGTCTCAGTCTGTTTGAGCTGCTATAACAAAATACCACACATTCAGTGGCTTATAAGTAACAGAAATTTATTTTTCCCAGTTCTTTTCTCTGGAAAGTCCAGGGCACCAGCAGATTTGGTGTCTGCTGAGTGCCTGCTTCTGGCTTCATCAGTGGCCATCTTCCCACTGTGTCTTCACATGGCAGACGGGGCAAGGCATCCCTTTCATAAAGGCACTGATCCCATTCATGAGGGCACCACCCTCATGACTTAATCACTCCTAAAAATTCCATATCCTAACACCACCAACTTGGGAGTGAGGATTTCAATATGTCCGTTTGTGGGGGATACTAACAGTCCATAGCAAACCCATTTCACAGTATCCAAATAATGGGACTCTCCAAAAAGCCAATGGTCATAGATGCAGATGAAAAGCATAAGCAGTCTTATTTAAATTCTTATTATGCACTAGACAATGGGAACACAGAAATAGCAGACACACGCTCTGCCCCCACAATCCCCAAACCAAAGTTGGAGGAGTTCAATAGACCTGCTTCATGTTCATCACTTTGTAGAGTATATTTTTGAAGTACCTCCTTAATTCAAAAGTAAAGTTTTTGTCAGATAAAGACATCAGGAGCATCCTCTCCAAGACTGAGGGCCAAATTCCTTCCCTTAGAATCCTCACTGGACATTTTCATACTACTAGAGTAAACATATGTAGCCAATACATGGATTTCAGCCAAGGGAAGATTAAAAGAAGAATCTCTTAAATATAACATCAAATCAGTCACTTTTAAGGTACTGGCATAATCATCTGCCAGACAATGACACTTTTAGGGAACAACCATCTGCTGGGGAAAAAAAAGAAAAAGAAAATCTAAAGGTCATCTCATTTCCACTCAAAAGCTGAATTGTAAAAATTATGGTTGGCAAAGTGATATCTCTTCAATCAAAATAAAACATAAAATGATCCTTACTAGGCCAACAGCAGCTGTCCAATTATAATAAACAAAATTCCTCAGTTGATGTCTTTTTCTGGACCCATGTTTTCTTCACCTTTTATTTTTTCCTCAAAAAATTAAATGGAAAGACCCATGGATGGGGTGAAGAAAGAAAGACATTTGGGTCTGGTTTTATGTATGTGTTGGATTATCTGAACTACACAGATAAAACTGGGTGTAAGCCTTAAAATAGAGCAAAGTGTCAATTTCAAAATAAATAATGATAATGGTATTTTCAAGATCAGCTCTTTATTCATGTTCTGTGCCAAAGCATTTAAATGCCCTGTGCTACTCATAACATAATGTGGGTGGTAAAAGAAAAAAAGCCATCCTTACTTCAACATGTAATTCCTAAAGAGTCTATTCATGTCAAGCTGCAAAGATACAATTAATTTATACAACCTCAATATCCTGATGCTGAAGCACAAAGTACACAAAGCAAAACATTCTCTTATTTTGAAAAGAAAAGAATGAACATAAACTCTACTTTATGCAATTGTCCAAAGCTATCTTAGGTAAATAATAAAATAATTTTAATTAACAAATTATTCTAGCAAACCATTTTTATCAGACACTTAATTATGTGTCTTAAGTTTTTAAGTCCAAAAGTTTGAGCCCACACATACTTTTTCCCCATGGGACTTAACAATTGCAGTGCTGGCAATTTTGTAGAATTTGAGATGATCTGGACCTGGCACACCTTAACTCAGTCTAGATGATGACATTTTCCATTCTATAATGAAATAACTGGTTTCAGATACATTTTTAGGCCACATATCTCACCTATGTAGCTATACTCTGTTTTGGGAATACCTCTTCATTTAAAATTAACCTTTGGCCCATTAAATCTAGTTAGCTAGGAACATCAACCACTTAAACTTTTCATCTAATCTGTTTATAGACAAGTTTCATGCATTTCTCTTGAAGAATTCTTAAATAATAATAAGTCAAATTACTTTTTTCAGTAGTTCTTCTCTATGTGAAAAAGAAACAAACAAAAATCTGTAAAAAAAAAAAAAAGTCTTTTCCAAACAACCCAAAATTCAACTCTTCAAATAGCACATTCAAAGCCAACTCAAAAACATTTTTTCAAATTAAAGCATATTTTAATTACACCTGTAAATTACAAAAAATTATTCTAGTCTTAGCTTACAACTGAGTTGCCTTAGGAATTTGAATATACTGATTAAAACCTTATCAAGAATTTGTGAAAGATGCTTTAAGAAAAAATGTACGGTTTTCCCCAGAACAGATAGTCTTTTCTGTTTCTGTTTTGAAAGAAGTCTTGTGAATTTAAGAAGGGCGTGTGTGTGTGTGTGTGTGTGTGTGTGTGTGTATACTTGACAGAGAGGGAGAGAGAACACCCATTAAGTGTCCAAAACATATATTTAAATATCACCAATTACAGAAGCTTTCCCTACACTTAACATTCATGTATAACCTTTGTGTACATATTCAGGTGGGGTCAGTAGAGTATTTATAGGATACAGGGCAGTATTGCTGGGAACCACTTCCCCTTGTGACAGGGTGGTAATGCTATGAGTGGACCATATCCAGGGGAAATACGATAGGGACGGCGCATGCAACAGCATCCTAGAGAGGTCAGAGCTATAATTTCCTAAAGTCTCCAAACCTTGGGAGGTAGGGAGGAGAAAGATAGCTTTAATTCTACAAGCTAGTACATGAGTAAAGAGGTTTTATTTCTTGTAAATGTTTAGTTTATTCTGAAATCAATCCTTCTGTCTTGTTTCTGATAAAGTGTATCTTGCCATTGACCTCAACTCAAGCCAGAAACACTTAAGTAACACAGTATATACAAAGGAGAAGTTGGTGTTCATAACAGTGTAAGGGGTTGGTTCAGTTGCCACCTGTCTTGATGATTAAAATAGAAAGAATGGGCAAACTTCTAGTGGAAGCTCCTAACAGGAGGATTATTTTACGTTTGTGTATCCCACCCATTAATCCATTATGTGTGTGTGCAGTAGGGGTGGATAGGGCAAGTAATGCACGTACTGAAATCTATCTGGCTAGAGAATTCTAAATGCCCATGTTAATGAAATAAGAGAGAATTAAAATCCCAAAGACTAAGATTTGGTCAAAGGAGGCAGCACAGCGTAGTGGGAAAGGCAAGCATACTCAGGTTTCACTTTTACCATATAATAGATGTGCACACTTGAGCAAGTCAAGTTGTTTCTCTTAGCAACAAATTTCCTCTTCTTTAATATAGAGTTGATGGGGTCTTTGTGGGAAGTGAGTGGGACAGTAACACTTAGTAGGCATCCAGTTAATGCTTGCCTCCCCCTCCACTTACTAAACAAAACTTATTAAGAAATCTAAAAATGATCACCTCCTAGCATGTGACCTCTTTGCCCAGGAATCTTCTCAGGTACCTCCCATAGTGCATTTATCACTTCCATGAACTAATGTTCTAACTATAGTTTGTTCCATAAAGGCAAGAACTATGATCCTCCTATACAAACTTGCATCCCAGCTCCCAGCCCAGGGCATGGCACATAATGGGATCTTAAGAAATATTAGAACAAACAAAATAAATGTAATGAATGTATAACCCACATGCACCCCCAACATGGTGAAAGACCAATAGTAAGGCCTTCAAAAAACCTATTTATTCTTATTCCATCTTTATTTCAACATATAAAAGACTGAAGCAAACTTAAGCCATCATAAAAAAAAGAAGGAAAACTCATCTCTGCCACATTTCTGGAACACACCACTTCCAGCTACTCTTTTGCAGACAGTTAGTTGCCTGTGGAGCCACAAATGTTCTGCTTTTCAATTTTATCATAAAAATAAAGGTGTGGTGGAAAAAGCATTAGTTAGAAATTTGAAGACCCAGATTTTGGTCACTCCACATGTGAACACTTGAATAAATCACATTATCTTTGTCAGTCTCATTTTTTTCTCATTTGTGAAATGGAGATAAATCATTCCTGTATTAAATATATGCCTTACCAGTTCACCATCAGAGGATGAGATAAGATACACAAAAGAGCTGGAATACTGTAAACCTCTATACAAAAGTAATGAGCTATTATTCTATTTTATTTATATAATTTATATAAATTCACATGTTGTTAGAATGAATATGTTCTTACAAGGAGGGCAATAGCAGCTGCTGCCAGAGCAGGCATAAGTATGTCTAGTCTGGGCCATAACAACAGAGCTGTTTGAAGAAGATATGAGTCAAGTGGGAAGAAGCAGATGTGTGTGTGTATGTGTATGTGTGTGCATGTATTGAAGGAATAGAAATGAGAGGCACCATCATTTATTGAGCATTTATTATATGCCACAATAAGCCAGTGTGAACATACTCTCCAACAGTTAATCCAAGTCCTTTGCCAAATCCCAATATATTTTCCCCTCAACAATCTTGTTTAAATTATTGTCATATACTTTCTATGAAGAAAGCATGTGCTAGGGGATATGTTAAGCCTACTAGCACCTGTCTCTAGAGATAATAAGTTCTAAACCTACAGTATGAAATGAGCAGTCTTATTCTGACTTCATTCTTCAACAGCATAATTCAGTGGTGTACTTAAGCCACTTACCTCTGACTCTCAAGAGTCAATGTTGTGCATTATCTTTTCAATTCCATTTTCATCAACATTGGCCATTTGAAATCAGCATTGGTAGGAGTTTTTTCACCATACAAATGGGTAAGGGAACAACTGAGGGTTTGCTTTCCCGTGAGAGCCAGCTGTTAAACATTTAGCAGAATACCACTGTTTTATGATTTTCCTCACATCAAGCTGTTTAATTCCTGTATGTCTGCAATCTCCTCTTCCACAAACACTTCTGAGTCTTCTTTTAATCACTAAAATAACTTAAAGGTTAAAGGTTCTGTTTCATAAATTGAGTTCAAAGATTTGTCTAGAAACAAACTGACTCATTTTTGCTTTCCATGAATCTTCTGTCTTTCCCTTTTATTTTCCATTTTTTCTAAACTGTCATAATACCCACCTTTCCCCATTCTATAAATTATTCTCCAACTAAACTCTCCTAGTCTCTGAGGCTTTCCCCTAAAACTAGCAGCAAATTAGATATCCAAATAGAAACATATGTCAAGTCCTTTTCATTTCCATGCACATAGTCAGTGTCTATAAAGTATTTGGGGGAATTACAAGTAAATGAAAGGATGTACTTCTGTCTCCTTTATATTTTATGTGTACCCAAATTTATATGTATCCACACCTCATCTAGGACATTTCTTGCAGGGACAAAACTATAATACAATGGATTGGCTGTAAGACAGCAATCAATAATAAACCTTACTAGCCATTCACGTGCAATCCTTCTCAGCAATGACAATAGACCTATTTGTGAAATAAGTGTCAGTTACCATCTCCTCATCTTAAGTACAATCAGGCATTTCCATGAACTAGCAAATTAAATTCAGCTTCACAACTCCTTAGCTGCAACTTGAACAAGTCACATATACTCTGTGAGCTTCAGTTTATTGTAAAATGGAAAGAATAATAAGAATAATATTCCTTTTGCAGAACTATTGTGAAGATTAGTGATATAATATTAATAGAGTAGCTGACATAGGGCTGTATTATTATTATTATTATTATTATTATTATTATTCATCTGGGAAGTGTTACACTGACACTACATTTTCTTCTTGGCCACTGAACAATGCACTTTTTGACATTTGTCACTTTCTTGACAAATGTCTCTCCTTCTTTGTCTGCTAAAACTTGTCTATCACTACAACATACTTTGAAATAATAAAAACATTATTATATGACATTCTTATATATGTATGTATTGTATATGTATATTTTAAAACATTTTTTAAATAGTGATAAGAGAAAAGGGAGTACAAAATTTGTTCCTCAAAGATATTTTACTGATACAGTCTTATGTATAAGTCCAGGCTTTCTAATATGCATATACAATTATAAAGTGAAATCAAACTATTCATGCACTGTTTTACAATCTGTCTTTTCCACTCAATATATCACGGACCTCTATTATGTAAATAGATATAACTATACAGTAAAAGTTTAACATCTACAATGTGTTCTGATTTATGAATGTCACACCATCTATCAGAGAGAAAGTCCAAACATGGCTCTGATAACCCACTGCAGTTTTTAGGCAAACGTCAGGGATCCTTTTCCGAGGTGCCTGATGGTCTGAGAAAGGGGTTAGCTATATAGTGTTACCACTTCAGAAAAGTCAAATGCAAAGTGATGAGTGCTGGATCCTTACTACCATGATCTTAATAAGGCAAAGAAGAAGGGAAGGAGATGAACCAATGCATTATAGCTAGTTGGCTCTACAGGGTAGAAATTTCCCATGAGACTCCTGGAGAAGAGGACCAAATAGGAGGAAGACAGTGTCAAACAGTTCTTCCTTAAGACTAAGAGCATTGGCCAACTCCAACAGACTAACAACATAAAGGCCATTGCTGTTTGTCCAAATTGTCTTCTTTCTTTCTAGGTTTCTGAAAGGAATGAGGAAACTTTCAGGCAATTGGATGTTTAGTGCAGACTTCTGGGCTGGTATTGTCTCAGGACAGGGCATAAGAGAGATCTTATGCTTAAATAGCATAAGAGAGAAAGAAATATGGATTGTCTCTACCCACCGTATTTTCTTACAGATTATTTCAAACAGAAAAGAATCCAATTAAGAAACCAGTCCAATTTCATTAAAAAGCAGGTAAAAGTCATCATAATTTGAAAATTAACATTAAAATGACCTCATGTTTCAAAACTGCTGTGTTTGAGCCTCTGTGTGTATGTTTGAATGCATCTGGTCTTTCATGCAATCAATTGCTGCTAGCAGCGAAACATGAGTTATAAAAAGTTTTTTTTAAAAATCAGCACATCAAAAGATAGAAAGCTATTATTACTCAGAAAAGGAGAGGAAATGGGGCAACTGGCTTATTTTGTAGTTGTTTTTCACATTCTTTTGGATGCAAACACAGAATTGCCAGTGATGTCTTTTAGTAAAATTGAGTTGAGGCAGTTAGTCAGAAAAACCAGCCATAATATTACCCTTTCTAAAACTCCCCCAAGTCACTCTCATTGGCACCATCTTGGAAAACTGCCTTGACTCCTACCCCCCTCTCTGCTCACTCATTCCCCTCTGCTATTTGGCTGGAGAGCACCCACACAATAAAGCAGAAAAAAAATGCTTGTTACTCTGAGCATGATTCACTTCCACAGAGAGTCACATTTTGAATTGCCTGTCCTCCTCTTGTGTGGCCATCCCTCCCGGCCTTGGGATCTACAGCAGAATAACTGCTTTAGGCCAAAGAGGTTTCTATTCTTTCTTAAGAGTTACCATTTCCTTCCATCAAGAGTGGTTAATAAAAAAAACCCTCTGATCAGTTGTATTCGCTGTGTTTCAATGTCAAGCTGCCATTTAAAGGATTTAAAATTAGGTTGGTTGCTGTTGCTGCCTTTCCTGTAGCCAGTTAATCACAGGATTCTTTGCCGCATTGAGGCCAGAACGGGCATGGCACACGCAACAAGTAAGGAAACCACTGATTACAGGCCAAGTAGCTTATGTGCTTACACAACATGAATTGTTTAAAACACTTTGAACATTATTTTATTTGTTTATAACCATCCTTTACTTAAGAATTGTTTCTCTAGGACCCAGCACTGGGCTTGGCACATTTGTTAATGAGTAAATGGGTTTCTGGGTTTTGCTTGAAAGGCTGGCCAAAACAACAGGCTTTTGCTTGGGCAAATCAAAACTGGCATTTGAGTTGGAGGGGTTCTATACTCATCACTGAACTTGAAATTGTGAGGGCCCTCTGTTCTCCTTCCTGGTTGGGCTACTGTGACCTATTTATTATAATGTTAAAATTCAGAAGAAGCTCAATGTACATTTAAAAAAAAAATCAATGAACTCTCTCAAAATCATATTTTAAGGAAAAACTCCAGATTGCATTTGCCTGAAAGTGCAGTAGTCAGATTTAAGATCCAAGTACAACTATGATGCACAACTCCCATATTTCTCACATTTCTCTGGCATTGCATTAGTAAGAAATTCCTTTTGTTTCAGGATCTTAAAATGTATGTAAAATATTTAGTGTCATGCAGGGAGTGAGCATTAAGAACCCACTAGTTCTGACTTGCTTCTCTATTCTGGCTTGCTGTATACCTTCAGTCATGTCTCTGAATCTCTTGGTGTCTCAGTTTACATGGCCATAGAGTGGAGATAATTCTACTGACCTATTTCATTGGGGTGTTGTGTTGAATAGCTAATTAGTGATTATAAAGTGCATTCAAAGTCCAGTGTACCATAAATTCTCGTAAATGATAATGGCATGTTACAGAGTAGAGAGGCCACATTAGGCCACTTTTATGTAGAAGAAAATTAAAGTGTACTGAGATTTTCATGTCAGTCTAATGTTAAAGATGATAGAAAGCAAACCCCAGCTTATTTCCTTCATGTTATTTTTCTACCTTGCTGAGAAATAAAGGGGTAAGAAGCCTAACATAAGACTAAATATTTCGAAAGAATTATCTTAGATCATTAATTCCTGTGTAAAGCTGCCTGCAACTTCTATATGCTACTGAAACCTGCTTGAAAATATAGCCACGAGGCCCCCTGAGAGCAGGAGTGATACAGTAATCAGTCTCCTGGCTTTTGTTTGTTTATTTCTTTCTTTGTTTTTAATGGTTGGGGAGGACAGACTCATTAAAGATATCGGACCAATCAAAAACTTTCTGTAACTGTGGTAAATGAGTCACAGAACCAAAAGTAATTAGCATATGTAACACACCAAGAATGTTTTAATCCTGTGATAATACTGAGACTAGATTCTACTGTCCTTGAATTCTAAGTTTCACCATGCCTCATAAGTCAAGAACTTGACCCCATTTCTGTTCTCTCAAACAGTATCCAATGCTGCAGTAGCTTCAATATTTCTAAAGTATGTTTACTTCTAAAAAATGAGTAGAGATGCACACCAGATCCTTTGATGTGCCAACTTTGTTGAAGATTGCCAGGCAGAAAACATTGCCATAATCACTGAGGCATATGACCCACGATCTTATGTGGAGACCATATCATGGCAAATATGATCTTAACTCTATAGCAAGATGCAAAGAGAAAGGAAAAAAGAACAGTCAAGGAAGCAAAACATGTGCAAATTGTGCAAATGTTAAGCAAGTATACAGACTTACTTTGACCCACAAAAACATGAGATATAAGCAGAGTGGGATATTTTTTTAGGCCTAAGGAGAAAAATGTACTTAAAATGAAAATTAGGACAATAGGCTGGAAAGCTGAAGACCATGAGCCAATTATAACAATAACTAATATAAATTTATCAATAAGGGTGAGCATGCTGCATAATTTTACATATATTATAGCATTGCATTCTCATAACAACCTTTTGAGAAATGCATTCATTCTTTCAAATTTATTTATTTAGTCTTCGAATTCTAAGTAGGAAAAGAGTAGGTAACAAGGACAACTATTTCTACTATAATAACTTTTAAAAACTGGTTACATTGTAATATATATGTGTGTGTGTGTGTATATATATATATATATATATATATATATATATATATTGAGAAGTTGAGGAATCAAGGAGTATTAAACAGTTGAGCAGCCTCTCACTGCCCATTTTCTATGGAGGATTTGCCTATGAAGACATGGGCTGATGACTGGGCGTGGCCTGCACAGAGGCACTTCACTGGGAAAATATGAAATCAGCAAAGCTTGTAGTGGTCCCCAGGTGGGGCTGGAGGGACAATTGGAAACTTCAGACATCTTAACACATGGTTAGTTTTTCCAACAGTACATTTGCTGAATTCTGAGACTGGGAAGCTTTTATAAAGCAAACTAAAGTCTCCTGTATTACCATGGTATTTAAGAGGCAAAGTCCAACTTGAGGATGGGACCTGCCTCAAAACACATGACTGGACTCCTTCTCAGTATGTTTGCCACATTTGGAAGCAGTGGGAAACAGGAGGTCAAAAAGAAAATCCCAAACCTCTGAAGAGCAGAATCTCCTACAGCCTTTCGAGGCTGCTAAGAGACCTATTGACTTTTAATAAAAAGATGTGGAAAAACATGCTTGAGAAAAAGAGATAAACTGGTTTAAACTGAGTTGTATATTTCTGCAACCCAGTCCTAACTCAGCATAGTGCAGGTTGGCATGAGACATCAATGCCTAACACTATCTTCATAATAGTTCACTATTAGAAGGTGTCATTGTGCCCTTCTAAAGATCCATATACAAAATGTTTGTCATATAATTAAAAATTACTAGATTGTGGAGAGCCTGGTAAATGTGGCTGATAATCAAGGGAATAAAACATAATGGTAGGGAAAAAAATGGTAGGAGATCTTTAAATCATGCACATATGGCGTTAACAGACAAAAGCTTTGAAATAACCAGTTTTAATATATCAAAGAAATTTAAGGGAAAGAGGGGCAAAATTGATGAAAAGATGAAGAATTTTATCAGAAAATTGGACTTATTTCAAAGAATCAGGTTGACACTCCAAAACAACAAAATATAACATCTGAAAATAAGAAGTCCTTGAATAACAGCAGACTGACATGCAGGAGATAGCATAATTGCATAAAAGATAGATCAATAGAAAACATCTAAATTTAAACACAAAAAGAGAAAGATTTTCCAAATTTTTCTAAAATTAGAGGTGAGGATAAAAGAAATGTGATATCTAGTAAAAATGTCAAATTTACCTATAATTGGAATCCCAGAAGGACACAAAAATGGAGAAGGAGAAAATGGAGCAGAAGCAATATTTGAAAAGATAATATCTCAAAATTTTTCAAAGTTGGTGAAAAAGCAACACAAATTCAAGAGTTTTATTCAATCTTAAGCAGGATAAATACACCCCCCCCCAAGAAAAAAAAAAACAAATAAACAAAAACACAACTAGGTATATTGTGGTCAAACTGCTGAAAACCAACAGCAAAGAGAAACATTTTAAATGAGCCAGAGGGAAAAACAACAACAACAACAAAACAGAAAGAACAGCAGCAACAACAAAACCCAGTAACAACCATTAGACTAACAGTGAACTTTTCGATAGAAACCAGGGAACTCAAAGAAAGCAAAATGACATTTTGAATCTGCCACTGGGATGGGGTGGGGGGTAGGAAGTAAACTACCAACCTAGAATTTTATACCCATTGAAAATGTCCTTCAAAAGTGAAGGTGGGATAGAGATGTTTTTAGGCATACAAAAGCTGAGATCATGTATTGTTAGCAAAGTTTCACTAAATGAAATACTGAAGGAAGTTTTTCAGGCTGGAAGAAAATGATTCCAGTTGGAAGCAAGGAACTTCATGCAGGGATACAGAACACTAAAAAGAGTATGTGAATATTTCTTTCCAAAAAAATGTGTATATCTATCTATCTATATATATACATTTATATATAAATACATATATATGTATATTTTATATACATATATATTTTATATATAAATATTAAAATTATATAGAAATATAAAAATGTATATATATTTATACACACGTATATTTTTATATATACATATATGCATTTATATATAAATTATATTTATAATGTGTATTATAAATGTATATATACATTTATATATAAATGTGTGTGCATATATATATATATACACACACACACACACAAATTAAAGTGCTTTTCTAAATATTATTATTAGGGATGTTTGGGTGGCTCAGAAGTTGAGCATCTGACTTCAGCTCAGGGAGTGGTCCCAGAATCCCAGGCTCGAGTCCCACATCAGGCTTCCTGCATGGAGCCTGCTTCTCCCTCTGCCTATGTCTCTGCCTCTCTGTCTCTCTCTGTGTCTTTCATGAATAAATAAAAATAAATCTTTAAAAAAATTATCATACTCATTTTAAAACAAAAGTTGAGGAGTTTGAGACTTAATGTCATGTAACTAGTAAATAGCAGAGTCAGAACAAGACACAAGGTTTTTCTGACTCAAGATGCCAAGCTTTTTAAAATTATTATTATTAAAGATTTTATATATTATTTATTTGAGAGAGTGAATGAGAGAGAGAGAAAGAGTGAGCACAAGCAGGGGGTGGGAGAGAGAGAAGCAGACTCCCTGCTGAGTGGGGACCCCCCAACATGGGGCTCAATTCCAGGACCCTGAGATCATGACCTGAGCTCAAGGCAGATGCTTAACCTACTGAGCCACCCAGGTGTCCCAGACTCTAAGCTGCTAACCACTATGTTAGAAGGTACATTTAAGGACAATTCTCTTTTCAGTTGGGATTTACATACAACACTCAACATTTAACCAAATATTTAAGCAAGAGCATTAAAAAATAACTACCATTTATTATCACCATGTTTTTGATTCCAAAAAATATAAAAGACATAATTTCAAGCAAAAATACAGTAATCCTTCCCCCAGTGGGACATCTGGCAATATTTTATCACCATGAATAAATAAACAAAGAATAAATTCTCCCTTCATTTCATCACAGACCAATGAAAAGTTTATCATAGATCAACACTGGTCCACTCTCTGGCTTTAGGGAACTGACTCAACAGACCAATAGGGTAAAATACAAAGTCACTTAATAAGACTACTGCTAATGAAAATGAAACCAAATAACAAGATAGTTTAGAAGCACAAGGAAATGGGGTAAGGCCCACTATTTAGTGGAATAATGACAGGCATTTCTATACATTTATTCAGCATTCAACAGTATTGAGTTTCTACTAGGTTAGAGGTACAATGATTACTAAGACTGATCTTCTCCCTGCCTTTATAAAGCTTATATTTTATAGTCCACAATCTATAGAATTAATAGTTTAGTGGAAATCAACTATCAGAATAGGGCTTTTGCTATTTGGCCTTCCTTTAGCCATTCTAGCACTTTCAGAAACACTGAGTCAGGAAGAAAACCAAAATAATCACACTGATGGGCCATGGGCTTGAATACCCTGTAAAATAAAAGCCTATATATTATACATAATAAACATAACATAGCATATATATATATTTATATTATTATACATATAATATACATTATAAGCCTATATAATATAATGTATATAATCCTTTCTCCTTATTTCAGCTGCCATGTCTCTAACTTGCCATTCCAACCTTTCTGACCCATTTGAATGTCAACTTGATCAAATAGTAAATTCCTATATATATTTAGATTTACTCCTGGAATCCCTAACTTTGATGCCTACTTTTGTGTCAATACTAAATTGCAGGGATCCCTGGGTGGCGCAGCGGTTTGGCGCCTGCCTTTGGCCCAGGGCGCGATCCTGGAGACCCGGGATCGAATCCCACATTAGGCTCCCGGTGCATGGAGCCTGCTTCTCCCTCCGCCTGTGTCTCTGCCTCTCTCTCTCTCTCTGTGACTATCATAAATAAATAAAAAATTAAAAAAAAAATACTAAATTGCATTAATTCCTATCATTGTATATTTTTAAATCCCTTAGGTAAATTTTCCCTTATAATCTTCTTCTCTAAAGCTCCTTGAAAATCTCATGTATTTATTATTCTGTTAGAGTTCTTTCTTATTGGAATTGCCATTATGTTTTTAAAAGTAAATTATAGGGGATCCCTGGGTGGCGCAGCGGTTTGGCGCCTGTCTTTTGGCCCAGGATCCTGGAGACCCGGGATCGAGACCCACATTGGGCTCCCAGTGCATGGAGCCTGCTTCTCCCTCTGCCTGTGTCTCTGCCTCTCTCTCTCTCTCTGTGACTATCATAAATAAATAAAAAAAAATTTTAAAAAAAGTAAATTATAAAGGCTTAGTGATGTGCTTCAGGACAACTTTTGTTATGAGTATAGAGTTTATTTTTTTATTAATTTTTCCTATAGATTTCTATAAGTATTTTTTAAAAAGATAAAGGCATAATATTACACTAGAATTCTATGATAGTGATCCAGCCATGAACTAAAGTAGGTCAGACATAAAAGTTTGCTGCCTTATCCTCATGCTTAAACCTTTTGCTTCTTTTGATATAAAAGAGATGAAAGGCTTCCTGCTTTTTTCCCACAGTGATGACCGATGCCCTCCACTAAACCTGCAGTACCAAAAGAGGCTTTCTCTCAAAACTTCTCTCCCAATCTTTCTCATGAGCATCCAGAAAAAGTTAAAAGAAAAGAGTCTACCAATGACTGTGAACCTTCCATGTGTCTGGGGCTAGCCCACAGCTGACCTTTAGAAATTCATCAAAATATTAGCTGATTTCTTCATACCCACTTGCATCTTTTTCCCATGCTTTGCCAGCCACAGGTAAGCCAGTTCCGACATTCTGTCTTTCTTGCAGTGATTGAGGAGGTTTTAGATTTCAGATTGCCTGATTGCTCTGCAACCTCAGTTTTCTGACGACCTCAAGAAAAATTATTTTGTAGTTTATCTGGCTTTTTTCCCCTGTGAAGGCAGAGGTGGTATTTTTTTCCAGCTGTCAACATCCTAGGCAGAAGCAAACATCTGCCTCATTCTTGTTAATGCATGCATTCTGTCATTGTCTCACAGGTAATACAAAGACATTTATATTTAGGCTATACCTCTAGATAACGTAGTACACTATCCTGTTTGATAATCTAAATAAACTTATTTTTCTAACCAAAGTCACTCAACTATTAAATCTTATGTAGAACAATATACAAAAGGAATAAAAGAGGTCAACTACATTCAAATAAAAAAAGTTTTTAGTAATAAAGTCTTTCACACACACACATAAAAAGAAGCTAATTAAACAAGGATAAATCAGATCCACCTGCTCTGTTCTTGTGGCAATCCCAGTGCTCCTAGGATGTAGAGAAACATATACATTTCAATGAAACAGAATATTTTTCTGGTCATATATATTCTGGAATATATATTGGTCACTGGTTAGGAGGAATTAAGAACAGAGCTTGAAAATAGTAATCTCCAAATTGTTCTTTTCTTCACTTCTATAATAATGTGTCTGTAATATATGTATATGCACCAAAAAAATCAGAAATATTTTTTAAAGATTTTTTTATTTTGGGGGTACAGAGAACATGAGCCACCCAGGCACCCCTCAGAAATATTTTTAAGTAAACTTCTTGAGAAATACAGGTGAGGAATGTTGACCAATTGTGGACAAAGACAACTTTGAGAAGTCTTTATATGTTTTTAAGGCACTAATAATACAAGTAAGAAAATGTAATAATGACAACAACAAAAATAGGATATGGGAAGAGGATTATTTTTACCTATTAGAAAATCAAGAATGTGATGTAGTTCATGTAGAGATTTCATTTAGTTTATATTTGAATTAAGAGTAATAGTAAGGAGGAACCACATTTATATCACAGAACATTTGTAGTTTATTACATGCATAATTAATCTTAAGTTAATTATTTAATAAAGTCTAAACAGGGGGATCCCTGGGTGGCGCAGCGGTTTAGCGCTTGCCTTTGGCCCAGGGCGCGATCCTGGAGACCCGGGATCGAATCCCACGTCGGGCTCCTGGTGCATGGAGCCTGCTTCTCCCTCTGCCTATGTCTGCCTCTCTCTCTCTCTCTCTCTGTGTGGCCATCATAAATAGTAAATAAAAAAATATATATTCCTTATAAAAATAAATAAATAAATAAAGTCTAAACAGTATTCATCCCATTTTATTATTTTTTTCATTCTAGATCATTTTGTCTTAATAAAGTACAAATTTTAAAAACCTTTCAGAACCATTATAAATTTCCATTCTCTGAGTTAACTTACATAATTTTAATGTTTCATCAGTTCTAAGCATTTACACATGTGTTGTGTCCTTTGATTCTTCATATTCTAAAAAGTATTTTATTTTTAATTAATTAATTATGTATTTATTTTAAGTGATCTCGATACTCAGCATGGGCTCTAACTCATAATCCCGAGATCAAGAGTCACACATTCCTCTAACTGAGCCAGCTAGGTGCCCTCACATTCTATGAAGTATTGTGTAGTCATTTTACAGATCAGAAACTAGAAACACTTATAAAGAAATGAATGATTCAAATATTAAGATGTCATATAGCAAGCTACATTAAGATTAAAAACCTTGATAAAGATAGGAAAAGGGCTTCATAGAGACCAAGGGCGCCAGCTCCTTCCCTCTGGAGTTAAACCTTTAAGGTAAAAAGCAGGAAAATGCAGCACAGATGACCACCTTCATCTCTACCAAATGTTGTGGAGCTGCCTGCCAAAATAAAGAAACCCACCCCTTTCAATGCTGCAAATCTTTCAGTTCAAACTTCTGGTTGCAAAGGAAACAGCACCAATTTGCAACATTCCAGTGCTCTGAGTTGGTTTCTGGAGTCTTCTACGTCTGCTCCATGAGGAAAATGAATTGATGCCATGGTTCTTTGTTACTTTCAATAAACTGCCTCTGGAATTAATAAAGGATCTTGAGGAATGAACTAATGGTGAGAGTTTAGGAAGAAGTCATCAACCTGGAAGTTATAATAAGTAGTCACACACTTGCTGCTGTTTTATATTGATGGAATACCTATTATGTACTAGCACCATGATGAAACACAAGAAGAATGCTTTTGCCAGATATGTATACTTTCCTCTCTTTTAAGCAAGAAATTGTTTCCTTTGGATGACTTGGCAAAGATGGATCATCTGTCAGTGATACTATAATGAGTGGTTTTGAGCCATGTTTTTAAGGTTAGTTTTTTTTAATAAAGTGACACTTGAAGACAATTTTAAGCAAACAAAGGCGGATTATTTGATGGATAGAACATGATAGATTTATCTTATGCCTATAAAAATGCATAGATCTTATTAAAGCAGACAGAAACAAGATGAAGGCTATTTTAAACAAGCAAATTATGTAGAATCATAGACACATTGAAGAAATTGACACAAATATTTGAAAGCCTGTAGTCCACCTAACTATTCACCAGTAGGAACTATTTCAATAAAAGATGGCACATCCGTTGTATACAGTGAGTATACAATACTGTACACCCTTAATTTCATGCACTTTTTAAAAAGATTTTTATTTATTTATTCATGAGAGACACAGAGAGAGAGAGAGTCAGAGACGTAGGCAGAGGAAGAAGCAGGCTCCCTGTGGGGAGCCCGATGCAGAACTTGATCCCAGGACCCCAGGGATCATGACCTGAGCCAAAGGCAAATCGCTCAACCACTGAGCCACCCAGGTGCCCCTAATGTCACACTTTTGAAGATTATTTAATGATACCAAAAATTGTTGATGATATAATATTACTTGAAAGAGAAAGCAGGATATGAACTTTATATTCAGAATAACAGCAGTTTTGTTATACATATCCACACAAATACAATATACACATGTGCATACTATGTTACAAATATAGAAATGAAAAATTAAAGCAATATATCTTGCACAGGATTGGGGATGATTGACAATGTAAACAATTCAGAGATGGAATTGGCTTCAGAGAGGCTTGATCCAAGGTTAAAATCTAGTTTGTCATATGAGATATCTCCACTCTACCTCAGTGGAATTGTTCCCATTCTCAGGTAAGTCCTACCCTAGAGATTTTCCGGGGGCTACATGTAGCCTCATTCAAGTTTTATGAGAAGAAAAGTCTAAACAAAAAACAGTTTAGGTCCTGGTTTGTTTGACTTGTTTCTTATTTCCCAGCACTTCCTGTAGCCAGGAAGGTGTGACCCCTTTTATCCCTCCTCAACTTCCTCACAACTAGAAGTGAGGTGAATCCCATCCATGTTGTCAAAAACAACAGAATTGCCTCCTTTTGTAAAAGGACTAATATTCCATTTTACAGATACACCATGATTTCTTCATTCATCCATGGACAAACACTTAAGCTATTTCCATATATTGGTTATGGTGAATAATGCTGCAGGCAATATGAAAGTGCAGATATCCATTTCAGATACTGGTTTCATTTCCTTTGAATATACGTTTCTGACACTAACTTCAATGTGTGTGCTTTTTGCCACACCAACCAATACTCCAACCACAGCTGGGTGTCCCACAGCTCAAGTCAATCCTGACTCTATTTACCTGGCAATAGCATCAGAAGCCATAGCTTAAGTAAGACCTCAGTCCCACAAACTACATTCCACAAGACTGCCTCGCATTTTAGATGCCAATCACAAGTCCAGCTGATATCTGCACTTCTGATTGGTCTCAACCTCCTCCTTGGGTTCAATTACCTTGCTAGAACAGCTCATAGAACTCGGGAAACCAATTTACTCACTAAATTACTGGTTTATTACAAAAGATACTAAAGGTTGTTAATCAACAGCCAGATAAAAATATATATAGGGTAAAGGCTCAAACAAAGTAGCTTCTGTCCTCATGGAGTTTGAAACCTAGCATGGCAACACATGGATATGTTCTGGTTTACCAATCTAGAAGCTCTCTGAACCCTATCCTTTTGGATTTTTACAGAGGCGTGACTGATTAAATCAGCCATTGGTGACTGATTCAACCTCTAAATCTTCTCCCCTCCCAGATGTCAAAGGGTAGAACTAAAAGTTCCAATCCTCTAGTGGTGGGCTCCATTGGCAATCAGCCCCCATCTTTAGATGTTCTCCAAAAACCACCTTATTAACATAACAAAAGACACCCTGTAGTTCTCATCACAGGGAATTCCAAAGAAGCTCTGTGTCAGAAAGGCAGATCAGGATCAAGTATATATTTCTTATTATAAATTACAATAGCACAGGATGGATACCCAGAAGTGGGATTATTGGATCATATGGTAGTTCTAGTTTAAATCTGGGGGAAAGCTCCATACTATTTTCCAAAATGGCTGTACGAATTTACATTCCCACCAACAGTACACAGGATTTCCTTTTCTCCACATCCTTACCAACACTGGTCATTTCTGTCTTTCTGATATATGCCATTCTAACAGGTGTGAGGTGATATCTCATTGTGGTTTTGATTCACATTTCCTGACGATTAGCGATGTCAATTATCTTTCCATGTACCTATTGCCCACTTGTATGTCCTTCTTGGAAAAAGTGTCTAGGGCCTCTGCTCACTTTTTAATCAGGTATTTGGGTTTTTGTTATTGAATTGTATGAGGTACTTCTATATTTTGGATTTTAACTCATCAGATATATGATTTGCAAATATTTTCTCTTCTTTGTAGGTTTCTCTTTCATCTTGGTAAATTTTTATTTCTTTGGAGATGCTTCTTAGCTGGATGTGTACTTCCACTGATTCATTATTGCTTCTGTTGCTTGTGCTTTTGGTGTCATATTCAAAATATCATCACTAAGACCAATGTCAAGGAGCTTTTCCCCTATGTTTTCTTCTAGGAGTTTTATAGTTTCAGAACTTACATTTAAGTTTTTGACCCATTTTGGGTTGATTTTGTGTATGGTATAGGGTAAGGATCCAATTTCATTTTTTGCATATGGATATCTAGTTTTTCCAATTTATTGAAGTGACCATCTTTCCTCCATTCTTGGTGCTCTGCTGAAGATTAGTTGACTGATTATGTGTAAGTTTATTTCTGTGCTCTCCATTGTTTCATCATATTATGGATCTGTTTCTTGGCAGTACCATATTGTTTTGACTACTAGCTTTATAATATAATTTGAAATCAGGAAGTGGGAAGTCTTCAATTTTGTTCTTTTTCTCAAGACTGATTTGGTTATTCAGGGTCTTTTTAGCTCCATACAAATTTTAGCATTTTTTTTCTATTTCTTTGAAAACTGCTATTGAAATTTTGTATTGAATCTGTAGATTCTGTAATATGTTACAGGTTAACAATATTAATTATTCCAGTCCATGAACACAGGATATCTTTCAATTTATTTATGTTTTCCTCAACTTTTTTTTTTAGTATATGTGCTGCCGAAGCGAGCACTCCTCAACTTTTTTCATCAGTGTTTTATAGCTTTCAGTGTACAGATCTTTAACTTCATTAAATTTATTTCTATGTGTTTTATGCTTAAATGCAATCGTAGGGATGCCTTGGTGGCTCAGTGGTTTAGCATATGCCTTTAGCTCAGGTTGTGATCCCGGGGTCCTGGAATTGCGTCCCACATTGGGCTCCCTGCAGGGATCCTGCTTCTCCCTCCTTCTCCCTATGTCTCTGCCTCTCTCTCTGTGTCTCTCTCGATTAAATAAATAAAATCCTTAAAGAAAACTAAAATAAATGCGATTGTAAATGGAACTGCTTTATCGGTTTTCTTTTTGAATAGTTTTTTGTTAGCATGCAGAAACACAGCCAATTTTTGTACATTGGGTTTGTTTCCTGCAACTTTACCGAATCCATTTATTAGTTCTAATAGGTTTTTGTAGATAACTTTTACCTCTTCTTTTCCAACTTGGAGGCCTTTTATTTATTTTCTTGTCTAATTGTTCTTAGCCAAAATTCCAGGACTATGTTAAATAAAAGTGGCAAGAGTGGGCTACCTTGCTTTGTACTGGATCTTAGAGAGAAAGCTTTCAGTTTTACCCCATTAATTATGATGTTAGTTGAAAATACCCAAATTTTAACACTTATTAAATCTGAACATGGATTGTAGATTATTCTAAATGACTTTATATTATTACTTATAAAGTAATATTTCAATAAGTATGTATAATCTGAGAAATTACAAAGTTTCACAAAGACAAAAGTGTATATTCCCAATATATCACTAAAGTCAGGTTATTCATAGATTGATAGCTTTATAAAGTTATATATTGTTTTATGCATATAGTTTTATAACTATATAGTTTTACAGTTATATGTAGATAGATAAGTTACAGATATATAGTTTATTTGTTTAATCATAAGTTAATGTATGTTTAAAAATCTGAGACTGAGGGTCAAATGTTTCTACAGTTGGGGCCCCTGGGTGGCACAGTCAACTGAGCATCCAACTCTTGGTTTCAGTTCGTCATGATCTCAGGGTGGTGAGATCAAGTTCAGTGTTCAGGCTCTGCACTCAGCATGGAGTCTGTCTACTTCAGATTCTCTCTCCCTCTCCCTCTCCCTCTGCTTCTCCCTCTGCCCTTTCCTCTCCCTTTACCCCTCCCTTTCATGCTCTCTCTCTCTTTGAAATACATAAATAAATCTAAACAAACAAAACAAACCATGGGACATTTAGTGAAAAGAGGGTGACTTCATTGAGGAATAGTTGAGAAATGTTGTTTTTGCAGTAATTTTTTGACTGATTAGAGTTAATGGGTGTCATCAATTATAATTACTTTTCTATTACCAAATGTTTAGATAGCCATCACTATAAACTTCAAAAACTTTCTTAGAAAAAAAATCACTTAGAAAACGTTATGTAACTGCCTGTGCTTGGGTTTTCCTGAGCCATTTCTCTAGTTCCACCTGTCCGTGTGTCAGCCCATTGTCAAGATCTCTACACACACACACACACACACACACACACACACACACACACAAACCAGTAAGGTAGTTTTATTGACATTCCTATGGACAGAGAGTGGGGTATGTCATACAGCACAACTTTATAAACAACACATTTTCTTTTCTTCATTCTCAAAACACCCTTCCCTTGGCAGCTGTCTGAAACCTCCTAGCTCATTTTGCATCCCCTTTTTCTATTTTACTTTTTCTTCTCCTCCCTCCCATATGGTATCCAGCCCCTACCACACTAGGTTGCTTCCCCCTAGGTCAAATGCCCACAGGAGAGGTAGATAGCATAAAGGAAAGAATGAAAATCCAAGTATGAAGGACTGGTGGACTATGACGAATTAGACAGCATATGTCCCATAGTGTACTTGGTACTCTATGGGAATGAGAACCTAGTATTCCCTGAGTTTCCAATTGTCAGGAGATACTCAAAATACGATATTTTTCACATCTTGACAACTAATCCACATTTTAAAAAGATACTATGCAGGCAAAATAAAAGTATTTGCCAGCCAGATGAAACCCATTGGGCTTCCAATTTGTGACTTCTCTAGATCTCTGTTTTCTCTTCCTAAGTGGACCAAGTTAGCCTTCTCTTGGTGTCCTCAATTTGTATAAACAAACATTAGCCACTGCTTGGGTGAATGTAAATGACTCAATTTTTCTGTGTGTATGTGTCTGTGTGTGTGTGTGAGAGAGAGAGGTATAAGATTATAGACACCAAAACTTTCCAATAGAGCCTTACATTTTGCAGTTAGGGCAACCTATGTCAGGAAAGCTGGCGCCAGTTCCTGTTTAGCTCCCTTTTATTTTTTTTTAAAGATTTTATTTATTTATTCATGATAGTCACAGAGAGAGAGGGGGGCAGAGACACAGGCAGAGGGAGAAGCAGGCTCCATGTAGGGAGCCCGACGTGGGATTCGATCCCGGGTCTCCAGGCAGGCACAAAAACCGCTGCGCCACCCAGGGATCCCTAGCTCCCTTTTATTTAAAACCTTTTTTAAAAAGTTTTTTTAGTCATTTAGAATCTTGTCTCACACCAAGACAACTGCTGGGATGCCTTAAACTCTAAAGTTAAATTACCTATGTTGTACACATTTCCTTTTATGTCTTTTTTCCCTTTTGGAAAAAAAAGAAAAATGAGCCAGGCATTGCACAATCATTGATGATTGGTGGTGTTTAGTGGATACCAATGTGTTCAAGCTGCTGTGATAGTCACCACATGAATAAGGTAAGACTGAAAAGTCGATGCCTAGGAGCCTTGATTTTAAACTTTTTCTTTCTCTTTTTTTCTTACCATGTACTATTCAGAGTCCAGTCAAGAAAATGAAAATCTCATTAAGTATTTCAAACAGAGGGATTTAAAATAAGAAATTGGTTACCTAAGTGTTGAAAGACTGAGAGAGCAGAAAGGGAATGCCAAACTAATATCTATAGATAATAACTGCAGGAATGAGCTACTATGGCTTGAGAAGAAGACAGAGAAGAAGAATAAAACACAGTGGGGCTGCTAGAACCAGAAGCCTAAAAAAAGGTTCCAAGGAGATGACATCATACCTTTGAGGAAGGGACACTTTGGCTGGTACTCTGCTGCTACAGACCTAAAAGAAGCTGAAAGAAGCTGGAGTTTGGAGTCAGTGCTGTCACTGGAGCCAAGCTGAGGGAAACAGAAAAACAAACAGAAAGCCTCTCTCCCCTCCTCCCACCTTCTTATCTCCTTCTAGCTTCCCCTACTTGCAGAACCTAACGGAGAACAAGCTGGCACAGAAGAATCCCAATGCTAATCACAGAGCAGTATATACAAGAGTGGATTTGGAATTGAGAGACAAAAGGCAAATTCTGCCACGAACACAAACTCAGTAAGAAATATAATTCACATCAGAACTCAGTATACAACATTTGCATGCATGTCCACTTGGAACAAGTCTCATGCACCGATAGGACATACTAGATTTTCTTTTCTAATATATTCTATTCCTTTTTATTTTTTAATGCTATTTACACACACACACACCCAATAATTTCATGATCCACTAACATCCTAGAAGAGTCTCAAATCTATAAAAGGAGTGGGTAATTCCTTAGACTCCATGGGAGCAAAGTATATCTAGTTGAGAAACAAACAAACAAAAAAGATTCCTATCAAATTCAAACAAAAGTCTATAAGCAATTTGGAAAGTGTGGGGAAAGCATGGGAAGACTTACTTTTCTGATTTCATAGCAGTTTTTGCAAAAAAACAAAAACAAAAACAAAAAGGAAACCCCAGAGAATATTATTGTGTTGGAGTCAGCAAGATTCACATTTTAGTTTTGACCCTGCCTTATCCATCAACATTACAGATGTATGTTTGAAAGTACCATATGACATAGGTGTTTACATGGTGGGTGGCACTGAAATATTTAATGCCCTTTTTAGAGTCAACATTTATCAACAAGGTGGCACATGGAAATTAGGTTTGTTTTCTTTAGTGAATAAGTGTTAGGAAAATTACAGTGTTGTCCACTGGATGGCATAAAAGTTACTAATAACAGATTTTTTATGACTCAAAAAACACAATAGGACTACACTATTTGTTTTTGGTTATTGGCTGTCATCTAGTATAAAGTCAAATTTGTATATGTATTTAAATTTATTAGGGATTCAAGTACTTGGTTCTTATGAAGCCATTTAGATATCTGTATTACTAAAAATACAACTCCTACCCTCCAAAAAATAGATCTGAGACTTGGGGAGAAAAACCAATTAAAATATGCTGTGGCAAACACAAATTAAAATCAACATGGATGGTTTTGGCTCACAGAGTTAATAGATTCATTCACATGTAGAACCTGGGGGAACTTTTGGCTTGGATTATATAGAATTTTATCCTTCACTCTTTTTTTAACCTTGTACTCAAGTTCTCTGTGCATTAGATTCTAAAGTTTATCAGGAAATCCCAGGGGCCGAATCTAGGTTCAGATCCTGCTTCTGCCACTAAAGCACCATTTGAGCTCCAGCAAGTTGATTAACTTCTCAGTCCTAGATCTCCTCAGTTAATGTTCATGAAGATCAAATGAGATGATATATGGAAAAGAATTTGGAAGTTTACAGGTTCTGCTCAAGGACAAAATCTTGCTAAACTCTTCACCTTAGTGTCTAACAATAGCTCAGGACACACATTCAATAGATAGCTTATAACTGATGGAGCATCTTTTTTAGATAAGAACACCTATCAAGAAATCAGAGTTTCTCTAATCTATTTCTGCTATAAAATAGAAATGCGCACTAGGGAGAAAAGGGGCAGGCTTCAAACTCCACTAGCATAGGGTAGTATAAGGATCAAAAGTTTGTGTTCAGAGTCTGTCCAGCTCAGTTCAAATCAAGGCTTCATGAATGCCTGTGTAACCTGGATGAGTTGCTCATCCTCTATATGTCTCATTCTTCTTACCTGCAAAAATGGAGGGAATAAGGACACCTGGGTGGCTCAGTGGTTGAGCATCTACCTTTGGCTCAGGGAGTGATCCCGGAGTCCTGGGATGGAGTCCTACATCGGGCTTCCTACAGGGAGCCTGCTTCTCCCTCTGCCTATCCCCCTGTGTCTCTCATGAATAAATAAATCTTTTTAAAAATGAAGGGAATAACACCATCCAACTCACAGAAATGTTGTGAGATTTAAATAAATATGTACCTGTAAAGTGTGTTGCACTATTGCCTAGCCAATAATAGCCCACAATAATTATCAGATATTTCTATCACTTTCATTCTTATTTCCAGAGTTTGAGGAAGCCCTGCAGAGTTAGAAGGTGGATAGAATGAAAGGAACAACAGAAGAGGTATGAAGTTGGGAGATACCTCAAAATTCTGAGTGTTATGGCAACATCACAATATAAAAGCTCCACAGAGTAGCAGATAAAACCACTGGATCTCTTCCTTTCCAAGATTTTCCAGCTCTCTATTCAGAGAAGTTGTCCAGGGGAACACATCTCTGATTTTATAATTTAAAAACTCCCAGGTTTCATAAATAAAACCACAATATAAGACCACTACATATCTATGAGAAATAGCTAAAGTGGAAAAAAATAGACAACGCCAAGCACAGGGGAGGGTGTGGAGCAATGGAACTCCAGTACACAGATGGTGGTCACGTAAACTGCTAAAAACCACTTTGGAATACTGGTTGGCAGTATCTATGAGAGCTGAGCATATGCATTCTTTGTGATCCAGAAATTCCACTTCTAGGTATATACCCAATAGAAATGAATACATATGTTCACCAAAAGGCATGCACAGAAATGTTCATAGGGACAATATTTATAACAGTCCAAACAGGAAACAACCCAAATTCCATCACAGAAGCATGGGTAAATAAATTGTGGTATATTCACAAAATAGAAGGCTATATATCATAGAGAACAAACAAACCATTGTTACACAACATAGTTGAATCTTACAAACAATATTGAGAAAAGTTGCCATTATATAAAAGAGTGAGTACTTTATGATTCCAGTTACACAAAGTTTAAAAGCAGGCAAAACTAAATTATGGTGTTAGAAGTCGGAATAGTCATTGTCCTTCGAGTGAGCTGGTAATGGGAAAGGGAGCCAGGGTACTTCCAGAGTGATCTTGCGCTCTCTATATGTGGTTCTGGGGACAGATCACATGAGTGTGTTCACTTTAGTGAAAATTTGCCAGTATGTGCACATATGTGTACACACACATACATACATGGATATACAAACAATATATGCATGTTACACTTCAAAAATACACACATATGTGTATGCATGTGCATGTACGTTAAACTTCAGAAAATTTTTTTTTTTTTTTTTTTTTTTTTTATGATAGTCACAGAGAAAGAGAGGCAGAGACAGAAGCAGGCAGAGGGAGAAGCAGGCTCCATGCACCGGGAGCCCGACGTGGGATTCAATCCCGGGTCTCCAGGACCGCGCCCTGGGCCAAAGGCAGGCGCCAAACCGCTGCGCCACCCAGGGATCCCAACTTCAGAAAAATTTTAAATGCAAATAGGTGTCTTGAGCAGTTTAACTATTAAGAAACTATCAGGACCTTAAAAGTACTAAGCTCCCCAGGCACTCTCTCCTTTGTGCTACCAATTAACCCTGTATCCTGGCACCTTAACACGATGCATCAAAATTGCTTGCTTAGATGTTTGTGTTCCCTACTCAGCCATAATCTGCTTAAGGCCACAGCCAAATAAGACTGTATCTTATTTATCATTTTATCTCCAGTGTTCAAGGCAGAGCTTGGCACATAGTAGGGTTCTTAGAAATGTTTCTTGAATAAACACAAAATAAAACTAGTAAGAAATGAGATCCTCTTACTTTATATTTCATAGAAATACACAAAAAATTCACCATATAATAATTCACATATACTTTACTTACTTTATATTTCATAGAAATACATTTTGATGCCAAGATGGCTGAAACATCAGTTTTTGTCAAGTGAGCCACCCAATAGTTTATGTCAACTGTCTTCTGAGTTCTCTGCCAGATTTCACCTAAATCATTGACTGTCTTTCCCTGGTTTTATGGTATCATTAAGTAGCTCTTCTGATCAGAGGAAGCAGACAGCATCACCTTCCTCATTAAAGTTTTCTAGTAGATTCCATGATTGAAAGATGAAAACAAAACCTGTACATAGTCTGGCTAACTCTGAAACATAGCAGAGAAATATTATAACCAAACACATGCATGGTTATGTATTTAAATGATGTACTGAACTTCGCAGAGACAAAGGAAGGATGGTGGAAGCTTTCTAGCTTTGTTACACCTTAAACAATTTTCTGAGAGTCACGGTTTATTGCTTTAAGAAGTATCAAGAAAAATGAAGTAATCATCTGAGACACAAGATGCTATATCATTCTGAGCGTGGGCATTTGTGCTTCCCGCCCTGAAGGGCAAGCTCTTATTATTTTTGAGTCAAACCTGTTTAATTCCCTTGATGTCTCTCTCTTTGTAAAAGTGTCCTTACAGACAACTGCAGAGAGCTAGGACACCTCGGCTTTTATCCCATGTTGGCCATAGCTCTTTGCATTTGAGACTTACGGTACAAAGTGGAATTAGAAAAGTCAATTTCTTGAGGCTCAGAAATTAGTTTCATATTTGCTGTCCTGACAGGAGCCAAAAAGGACAAATTATTGCAACGGTCCATAATGTTTTTCGGGGGGTGGGGATGGGAGCAGGAGATTTATGTCATCCGTTCATCAGTGACCCAACCGGAAAAACATTAGTGAACAATTAAAGAAAGATGACCCTAAGGGGAATGGGGGGGGGGGGATTCAGACACTTTGGTCCAAGCCCCGAAATCTAATGTGATTTTAAGCCGGCCTCAAAATTCAATTTGTGCAGAACCTCTAAGTCACCTACTCGGCAACGACACGCAGCATAATTGCATCTGAACAGCTTCCAGCACACAGAAGATGCCGTGTTCCAGGCGCCCGTGCCCCCGAGGGCCGCGGCCCAGATGACCACACAGGCCGACAGCCCGGGCGCAGCCTGCCCGCCCCCGCGCCCCCCGCGCCCCCCGCAGGAAGCACATGCTGCCGCTGACTCCGCCAGCCCCTGGCTGTCAGGTGGGGCGTCTGCAGCGGCGGCTCCGAGGGCTGCCACCTGGTGCTGTCAGTCGGCCTCAGACCAACAAGAAGAGGGGAGGCATTCATCTATGTGCTTATTTTTCTGTGTTGAGGGTATTTCTTGGGACTCAGAGTGTTCACTTGGCAAGTTCACTGGTCTCTTTAGTTAGGAGGGGAAAAAAGGGATTTTTGCTTGCTTTCCTTTAACTCAGAATTCCCCTCTTTGGGCAAGCTGTTTAGTAATACCTGGTTCGCCCTCATTAAATCTGTGCAGCTTCGCGGTGCAGCAAACTCACTTGAAAATATGTTTGGAAAGTATATGTCCTAATCATCAGAATCTGAGACAGAGTCAGTAAGCCCCGTTATTTTTTAGTGTGTAGCTATAAACGACCACGATAGGCAAATACAAAGTTAGAGCTTTAGTGCCATTAAAAAGAATAGACAAAAACAAAACAGCAATAAATGTCTCAGGAGAAACATGGAGCATTCCTTAGAAAAGACCACTTTTTTGGCTCCTGTCTCAATAGTTTACAGCATGCAAAGGAATAAAAGATTCTCGGCGAATGTCAACAGTTAGATAATATTTCGACCTCAAAAAAGGCTGTTTGTTTTGATCCAAAATCAACTTACATGTAATTTTAACTCCTTACTTGCATTTTGCCTCTACAAATGCAGTACAGCTTACCATAAAACCAGTAAGATATAATGAAACCTGTTAATGAGGAAGCATGATTTGCTTTTACCAGATGGCTTTAAATAGTAGGATAATTTTGAACAGAAAGTAGCACTTGGGTAAGAAGAAAGCCTAATGACACAGATCATTTTTTATTTGATTTATGTTTCTGATGCATGACAAAGTTGTAATGATGATAAAATGTGTAAAGATGCTAGGTTAAGGACAGTGTTGGTGATAATAAGAAAATCATAATAGGGAAATAATCAAGCACTGGGTTTGCTCAATAAACCTAGGTGGAATTATCTAAGTACCTATAGGTTTACTTTTTAAAGCAGGCACCCATATCACCACTAGAAAATTACCTGTATCGCTCTAGCTCTGAACCATATCTTTTCCAGCAATTCTTTTCATCATGTGATTTTCTTTTCTTTCTTTCTTTCTTTCTTTCTTTCTTTCTTTCTTTCTTTCTTTCTTTCTTCCTTCCTTCTTTCTTTCTTTCTTTCTTTCTTTCTTTCTTTCTTCTTTCTTTTTTCTTTCTTCTTTCTTTCTTTCTTTCTTTCTTTCTTTCTTTCTTTCTTTCTTTCTTTTTTGATAACAGGGGATGTTTGAGGAACACAACCATCACATTATGGCAGAACAGACTGTTCTGAACTTCAAAAACATATTACTATGGAAATTGGTGTTCAGAAAGTCATGTGGAAATTGCCATGAGTTTATTTCTGTCTTAATGGCATTTTTAATACTGGAAAGAATGACAGTGGAGGCAGGATCAGAGAATGCTACATGGGCATATTTATGCACGTTTTCTAGTAAACATAAGCACTCCATCACCTTTATTTACATGGCCATATTTTCATTCTACCTGTGTATTTTTAGGAAGTTCAATAAAATATTTGCTCAGAAAGTATTCCGGACATGTGAAGGTCTGAGGTGCCAAGTCACACAAAGAACTGGATGCAAGGGAGGAACAGGAAGTTGAATGGGTGAAAAGTGGTTGGGCAGAGAAGCACAAAAGGGATTCAAAACATGCAGAATGAACCCTACTTTAAGAATCAGAGGAATCAGACCATAACATTAAAGCAGAAACTGTTTTCGTAACTTTTTTCCACAAATGGTGTGTCTTGATTATCTTAAAACTCTGGTAAGCTGCCTGGGCTCACCGACACTTGGGGGAAGCCCCGACAGGGAATGAAAGGGATTTGAGCCTGTTGGGAAGTTTTGGAACCGTCTAAACATCTTCTCTGTGCACTTGCTGATTTCCATCTGTCGCTTACCACCGGCCCCCATGCGACAGCCACACTGTCCTGTGAGTTCGTCCAGGTGTGTTCGAACCATCCACTTAGCCTCCCTCCCACGGGGGTGCTGGTGGAGAGAAAGGGCCGGGGAGCGTCCGGGGCAGATCTACGCTGTGTCCCTAAGGAGGGGGCTCTAACGCAGCTCGGTGCGGGTGGGCCTCAGGCGCATGAGGGAGCTCCAGGGGAGCCAGCAGCCTGTTTGATTTTGCTGAGCTGTGAGAGCATCTGGCTGGCTCACCGATAAGGGGAAGCTCCAGTCAGCCCCTTGATAGTCTCTCCTCAGGTTTTACAATGAGGTAAGAGAACTGCCCTTGAGTACGCAGGAGGGATTGCTGCATTTTAGCAAAGGCTCTGACTGCAAAGAGTTCCCAAGTGTTTAGGCATATTCTATACTCATGTTCGCAGAAACAATATTCCCCATTACTTGCCTCCCATTCTGCTGGCTCTGAAGTGGAAACACCCATCCCCCTGCGTGCACTGTGAGAAATTCCTAGGTTTTGTTTCATGAATTTTTCATGGAAAGCAAAACAGTATTTTCTTTTTAACAGAAGAGCTTTTGAAATGTCTTGAACTTGCTTTGAGTATTTAATCGGATCAGTTTTCTGCAATGTTGCTTCCCACCCTCCTGTTCTCTCATCCAAACCCCAAACTCTTCAGCCACTAGCTTGCTCAGTGCCCTGGTTTGATAACCCTGCAATTGAAGGGTGGGAGTGGCAGGAAAGGCCTCATACCTTTGTTTTTCTGGTTCTCCCCAACACCCTGGTGGCCTACTTGGGTGTCCCACAAGCTCTCTGTGGAAAATAGTGTGTCCCATTTAGCAACAACTCCACCTAGCATGAGTTCCTGAGCTATACTTAAAAACAAGGGTAAGAGAGAGTTGGAATCATTATGCCATGCGAGGAGAACCATTTTCTCTCCATGGTGGTGGGCCACAAAGTAATTTCTGCTTCTACTTTGGCAACCCCTGGGGTAGAGGGAGTGAAATCATGTTATTTTCCAGTGTGACAAAAATGCAATTGGTGTTCAAGGGCATATTTTCAGGGGAAATTTTCAACAAAGTGGAAAAGGTTTTTTATTATTATTATTATTATTATTATTATTATTATCAGGTTAAAAAAAAACAAAAGAAAATTTTTCTGTTTCCTAGGGCTTCTCATAATGTTGGGTTATTTTTTATGTGAAGAAAGAGAAATATGTTCTATATAGATCAGAGTATCTATATCCTCATAGCTACACAAAATGACCACACTTGTTCCTACTTTTTCTTCAAAATAGCTGTTGTCTTTTGTATTTTGTAATATTTATAGAAAAATATGGATTAACTTCATAGACCAGCTTTTTAAGAATCTCAACTATTTAGAATGTTTCCCCTATGCATTAAAAACATGTTAAGGGAGGAGGAGGCATGAATCTGTCAACATTTGCATCTAGAGTACGGTGAACTGAGTATACTCTCTTCTTCAATGATCGGTCTGAAAAACATCCAAGCAATTTTTTTCTAAGTATGGAGTCACTAAAATTTAACATTCACACCCACCCATAAAAGTACTGTGATGCAAAAACTACCCCCGACGTCTGAATTCTCTTACAACATTTCAAAACCTCTTTCTGCCCCCATTTTAATATTATTTACTGCCTTTCCTTTGGGTCCTATGATACTCAATACCTGTCCATCAGTCAGTTATATTTGTTGTAGTATTTTTATTGGATAGATCATGACATTAATTTGTTACATGTTTATATTCAATTTAAAAGTACAAAGCCTTTAAGTTCTGCAATGATGTTGCACTCATTAAGGAACTTCTAAGGCCAAGGACACACCTAGAATTTACAGATGACTAATAAATGTTGAAGGAAAGAATGAATGGATAACAGAAAGACTGACACAAAGACACACATTATATGTATGTATATAATGCTTTAAATATATATATATATATATATATATATATATATATATGTTTAAAAAGACACCAGAAGAATAGGTGAAAGGACTTTTTGTACACAATTTTGAAAAGAGAAAAATAATTTCTTGGCCTTATCTGTGTATTTTCAAAATAAACTCCCTTTTTGAAGAGCAAACAATACACATGCTTTTACTAAGATGGGGACGTGAAGTACGAGGTGGTGATAATGCAGGAGAGACAGCTAAGTCTGGGCAAGGCTACAGTCCATGCTAAGAGTAAGAAGGGGGCTCCTCTCCAGAGTCTTCCTTCAGCACTTTAGATCTTCTACCCTGGGCCACAGTTTTCCCTTATTTTATCACCCTGCTGCTAATGGAAAACCTTGGGTTTTTTGTTAAGGGCTAAAAACTCAAGTGCACCAAATATGCCTAGTTTGGATTCTACTGGTTGAAAAGAAAGCTTTACCTTCTTGTCTCCTTTCCATGTACTCAGAGGATTGGGCAGAGATGAAATGAACAATGGGTTGAACTCATACACATTACAGTGAAAGCTTAGTAGCATAAAAGACTTCTCTGTCATCAAATTTATGGACATATGAGAGCAGATTTCTTTTAAACAAAACTAAAGTAAAATGAAAATATATTTACATATGTATATATTGTAGATCACTATAAATATAGGTATTCCCTGAGGGAAAAGTCAAGTTTGTAATTAAGAATATTCAAAATTTAAAAAAAAAAAGAATATTCAAAATTAGGCATTCGAATCTAAAAGAGTTCTATGAATTACAAAAAGCACTCTGCTATCCCAAAGAGAGGCTTTATAAATAGAAGATTTTGTATATAAGCCTATTTATCTGCAGTCTTGTAAAGAGTTGAGCACTGTCTAGAGAATGTGATCTAAGTAGGCAAACAATTCAGATAATGTAAATTGCAGTTTGAGGTCTAAGAAATAGAGAAAACATGTTTAGTCTAAAAAAATATAGAGACCTAAAATGGCATGCAAAGGCTGAGAAAAGTTTTTCTGGGATGGGATAAGATGAGAACACTAAAATATAAATGAAAATCAAAGAGATTTTGCAGTTTAAAATGGTATGTCAAGGAAGCTCCTCCTAACAATTTGTCCCAAGCTCCCATTCAACTCCCACAGAGACATACAAAATAAAAACGAAGGCCAATTATCTATTACTAGAGTTAGGGATGTATTTTCATAAATGAAGCTAATTCTACAAAAAAATAAAAAAAAAAGGAGACTGCTTAGTAAAAAAAAAAAAAAAAAAAAGGAGACTGCTAGTAAAGCTATGCTTTACTTCTTGAACTAGAGCAGCCTTTTTTACTTAGAAGGGAAGAAGACCTTTCTATTGACATCTAGGTCAGTGACCCAGAGCCCTTTACCAATAAGAAATAGGGGGCATCACTCTTCTGTGGGTCAGAACATGTTTTCTGAGACCAGCAGAGTACTACATTCCCAGACACACTTTTCATATCCATTTTGTGGCTCTATATCCCAGAAAATAAAGGAGTAATAAGTTGGAAAAATACTGATGATTGCACATTGTTTTCTAGGGGGAAAAGGTGGGAAGAAGCTGATTGCAGTATGGTTTCATTGGCTGAGTAACTGGAATAACAGTCTACAGTAGAGGAACCTGGCAGTTTTTACTTACTTTGCTGCTCTTCAAGGCCTTATGTTGATTGAGACAAAATTAATGAAAGAAGATCCACATAGAGACATGCTAACTTATCAGTGTGGAAAGATAAGGACAAAGGGAAAATATCCTATTAAAAATCTAGATACAGGGGATCTCTGGGTGGCTCTGCAGTTTAGCACCTGCCTTTGGCCCAGGGCGTGATCCTGGAGTCCCAGGATCTAGTTCCGTGTCGGGCCCCCTGCATCGAGCCTGCTTCCCCCTCTGCCTGTGTCTATGCACCCCCTCCCCCTCTCTCTCTGTGTGTCTATCATGAATAAATAAATAAAATCTTTTTTTAAAAATCTAGATAGAAATGCAAGCTGACTACAAGAGGTCTGAAATCAGGTTGGTTTTCTTTGAAATAGGAAAAGTCAGAAGATAATAGAAACATAGCTGCACACAGTTTTACAGGAAGAAACTCAGGTAAAAGTCTGATACCCCAGTGAGGATGTTTTCAGTGTGAGAAAGCAACAGAATGATGCTATTTCTTGGTATGTCAGGCCTAAAAACAAACAAAAAGTCAAATGTTCTTCTGGAAAAAATTATACGACACAGTGGTCAAGATTTATTTCAAAAATAAAAGCCTACCAGTTGGAAAGCATTCTATAAAAGCATGGGGGGTAGAACACCCTGAACTCCATTCAATATAGTTGTCTAAGTAATAATATAAATAAATCAAAGACCGGAATGCAAATTTCCCAGGAAAATTTGAAATATCAAACATATAAGCAACTAAAATAATAATAACCTCTATTGATTGCTCGTATTTGCCAGACACCCTTTTACTGTGCAAATTCATTGAATCTCAACAAGAAAATTTATCAAGTGGTTGCCATTATTATCCCTATTTTCCAGATGAGAAAATGGAGGCAGAGAGAATTTCAGTAAATTGCCCTGGGTTACATAACTAAAAACTGATATAATAGCCTGAATTTACAAATCTGAGATGTTTTTAACTCAGAAATTGAGAGAAAGTGGGTAGTAAAATCCTTTAAGGGAATTACACATAGTTCAGATAAATGTGGTTAAAATCTCCCTCTCCTTCTCCCCCACCCCAAATCATTATTTTCCCATCTCTCATCATTTCCCTAAATACTCACACCTTTCATCCATTACTCAAGCCAAAAAACTAGGAGTTATTTTTCATTATTTCCCTTCCTACATAATCTGTGTTTAATCCAACAGAAATGTCCCTTCTTTATCCAATTTATTCTTTTCTTTGTTACACCCTTAGTGCAAGTAACTACCATTCTTCCCACCTCTGACTGCCTCTGTAACTTCCTAAATGATCTCCCTAACTTTTGTCTTAGCCCCCTTTAATCATCTCTTCAGCCAGCAATAAAACACAGCACCATCTTTCACATTCTCCAAAGGCTTCCCACTGCTTTTGTAATAGAACGCTGACCCCTTCATGTGTCCTGCATGTTCTGGCCCCACATTGCTGCTTCAACCATATCCTGGATTTAGCATGCCTCTCAGAGACTTTGACAGCTTTAGTTTTCAATAAATATATTTCATGGAATATTGGAATAATGCAGTGAAGTCATTTGAATCAATATGTATACCTCTTGTCCTTCACTCACTATACTCCAGCCACATTGCTGGATAGTTCCAAATAAATGTTGGATCTAATTGGATAGAAAATTATAGGGTCACTAAAATATTACTAAAGCAAGGGCAAAATTTATCAACTGTCACCAAAATTCTATGTAAAGATAAGGCCATAGCTGTAAATGCCTTTATTAAAAAATAAGGACTAAAAATAAATTTTTTAAAACTTGCATACAAACTATTTGAAAAATATGCTCCTTTAAAAGAAGAAATTCTCTCTGTCTGTCTGTCTCTCTCTCTCTTTCTCTCTCTCGAATAAATAAATAAATAAAATATTTGGGAAAAAAAAAACAGGGGGCAGCCTGGGTGGCTCAGTGGTTTAGTGCCACCTTCAGCCCAGGGCCTGATCCTGGAGATGTGGGATCAAGTCCCACAACAGCTTCCCAGCATGGAGTCTGCTTCTCCCTCTGCCTGTGTCTCTGGCTCTCTCTCTCTCTCTGTCTCTCATGAATAAATAAATAAATAAAATCTTTTTAAAAAATAAATAAAAGAAGAAATTCTTAGATTTATAAATCATATTGTTTTCTGTTTCTGATCATTTAAAAATAGGAAAAAAGCTATAAAAGCTTAGTCAAGGAAAACTTCAATCAAATAATATGAGAAAGGACATATAGGAATATATAGGGATGATTTTTTAAATTTTAAAATTATAGAAAATAATTATCCTAATAAAAATTCGGATCTTAATTTTCAGTGCTGGTTCCACAGCATCTAGAACAGTGCCTGAGACAGAGAGATTTTCAAGAAATATGATGAATACATAAACTTTACCACAAAGTATTACTTGTCTTGAGAAATTTAGAGACTAAAAAGAGCAAAAACTCTAGTGAAGGGAATACTTTATGTTATCAAAGGATTATCTCAAATTCCCAAGCCCTCTCTCGTTCAGTAGATATTTACTGAGCAATACTATATGCCAGAAGCTATACTAAACACTGAAAATAGGCAACTATGACCACCCAAAATAATTGCCTTCATAAAGTTTTATTCTTTTCCTATTATCAACGGAAAAAAATGCACACACATACACACATAAACACACAAACAAACAGGTGCTGATATGTGCTGCGAATGAAACTACAACAGAGTGAGAGGAAAGGGGCAGGGAGCCATGGATAGTCATTCCTCAAAGAAGTCAGAGAAGGTCCCTGTGGTGTTATCTAAGCAGCACCCCTGAAGAAAATGAAGAGCAACCAATACACACAATGAGCAAAAATAGTTCCAGAGAAGACAAAAAATGAAAGGGCCCTGTAGTAAAAGGTGTGCCCATGTCTGGAGCTGAATGAGTCAGACAAAAGTGATAAGACCCAGGCAGGTCATGTGGGCCTCCAAGGCATTGCACTCTGAATAAGAAAGAAGGAAGCCGCTGTGTGGTCCTGATCTGACATGATCTAACCTACACTTGAAATCCATACTGTGATCATAGTGTGGAGAATAGACTCTGGGGTACAAGGAGAAAGCTGGAAAAACAGCTAGGTCATTGCTATAATTCCATCAAGACATGATGGTGGCTGAAACCAAGGTAGTCACAAATGGAAGTAGTAAACCTTGAGCATATTAGTGCCAGATTCTGGATTCATCCTAAATATGGAGCTGACAGGATTTGCTAATGAATGAGGAGAACTTAAACTCTAAGACAGTAAAACATCTTAATAAGCTGTAAAAACAAATAAACAAACACACAAAAACCAAAGCAAACAGTAGAGCACTGGTTCAGTGCAAGGATCAGTAACTAGACCTATGTAAATAGATAACCCATTAACAGATGCTAGAATATATTTTTAAAATTAAGTATACGATAAGCTTGACTTTACAAATCAAATATGTGGAGAAGAAGGAATTAATAAATGGTGCCAAGTTAACTCATAATATATTTTCAAATCATATTCTTAGCTATTACAAAGCCAAAGAATAGTGGATGGAGTGATAAATTTTATGTGATCAATTCTTTAAAGGCAACTATTAATATCTAGAAGAAAATTTGGGGGGCACCTGGGTGGTTCAGTGGTTTCGTTCAGGTCATGATCCCAGGGTCTTGGGATTGAGTCCCTCATCAGGCTCCCCATGGGGAACCTGTGTGTCTCTCATGAATAAATAAATAAAATCTTTTAAAAAGGAGAAAATTTTGATGAATTTTTATCTGAACTGAGTACCTACAGAACTTCTGAATTTAAAAGCAATAAAAGAAAAAAAAAAGAAAAAAAAATTAAAAAAAATAAAAATAAAAATAAAAGCAATAAAAGAAATCACAAAGGAGGATATACTACAGCATAAACTAGATAAAAACATAAAAATTCTATAGATCAAAAGTATATAAACAAAATTAAAACCAAACTAGAAAATTTTGCCAAAAATGGCAATAATTTTTTTATCATATACAAATTTATTTTTTTATAAAAACCAAAACCAAACCCTAACCACCATGACCAGAAATAGGTTTAAAGACCAAGAATAGAAAAGGAACTTCAAAAAAAAAAAAAAAGAAAAGGAACTTCACTGGAATCATGCTAACAATGTTTCTTCCAGAAAACAAATACCGGTGCTGGTCATGATCAGTATTTCCTTAAAATCTTCTGCACTGAAAATGCCACTTAATGTTTCCAGATAGAAGGAATATTGGAAATGTAAAACTGAGATTGTAACTGATAGTATCACAGAACATTCAAGCAGTCAGGTGAGCTATAGGTTAGACATATGGGAAGAATTGCTTTTGGAAAGAAATGCCCAAATGTAATACTTACAAGTGAGACTATCAATTAGAAATTAGAGTTCTAAGAATCACTGAATGCTGTTTGCTGAATATAAGATACCTAATATACTGCTGTGGACAAAAGGAGCAATAAAATATCAGATATCAAATGTGAAATGGCATTCAAAACGATAGTGGACAGTCCCTGGAATATTATATGCAATACTGATGATCAGTGACCCTCTAGAGAAAAAGGAAAATAAAACATCTCAGGGATTGAGAGGCTATGAAAATAAAGTTTAGAAAGCAGGATTCTTCCTCACAGGTGCAAAATTAAAATAATAATAATAATAAATGTACTATATGTTTACTGTAAGCCAGGCAATATGGTAAATCTTTGCAATGTTATCCCATTTAGTCCTCCCAACCAGCCTAGGAAGGAGGTATTCCCATCCTCACCCCACAAGTGAGGAGATGGGTCTAAGGGCCTGAGATCACATAACTAGTAGAGCAGAGAAGGGACTCCAAGAATGGCCTGACTCCGAAGCACGTACTGTTAGTATCTTTAAGTTGCAAAAAAACCAACACGGACTTGTCTTCCACACAGTAGACCTAGAAGACACTCCGCAAAATTTCAAAAAGGAAAACCCAAGGTTAAGGAATCTGATTCATGGAGGCACTAGTGGAATTCCCTTCCCCAGGAGGTTAGAAGTACAACAGACGCAGAAAGGGATTCATTCATCCATTTCCTCATCTCTTCAACAAATATTTACCGAGACCCTACTATGCACCAAGCACTGTGTTAAGCACTGAAACTTAAATTCACAATCAATTTCTAAGGTCAGAAAGGAATGCTTAGAGTGGACATTCTTGGCTCTTTTATATTGAATTTACAAAGAACAAGCATGGTTAAAGAGGGAAGCCTTTCCTTCACTGGCGTAGTGAGCATAATAAACCACAAATCTGACCCATGTCCTTCTGCCTAAATTTAAACCAAGTACATTTTGAGAGGTGGAACATTTGGACTATGGGTCTGGTTTTCTGAACACTTGAAGAAAATAGCAGTAGTTCATAATTTTGGAATGGTAAGATGCTGCCTACTTTTTAAATATGAGATCTGCTGAGAATTTTTTGTACATTTATTCCTATATTCCCGCTGGCTAACAAAATAACTTTAGAGCTGGTTTGTTTTCTATGATGATTTATCTCATATTGGCAATGCTTCCTAATCTGTATCTCCAAGTTTCTTCCACCATCTCTCTCATGATTTCAACTTTGGGATTATTGTAATATGCCCTTTATAGACCCTGGGAAGAGAGCCTGGGTTTTCCTTAAGAATATGTAAAAGAGAAGGTTTACATGGGGTGAAGAGGTTCTTAAAAACATTATATTCTATATTAGCAAATAAAAACACCAGAATATTTTCCATAATTAAATATTCTCTTAGAAATTATAAAGAAGTTCATTCCATCAATGGAATTTGAGCCTAGATGACAGTTTCCCAATCTGGAAATTTCACGTTTGTATATAACCAGTTTACTTGGAAAATAGTGGCTGTATGTTTATCAGCCACCAAAAGCCTACATGTGGGACAACAGATTCCCCAAGAGATGCTCCAGCTCAGTCATCATGAAGGTGAGGCTGGAGCCCAGGAGGGAGAAAATAGATTGCATTGCACATGAGCATGACCTAGTGGCTGATTCATTGAGTGGCATTTATGGCAGTAATAGAAAGGCTATTTGTCTGTTTTCCAAGTGTCAGGGTAAGTGATGTGTATGCAGCTGTTGTTCGTGGAGAGGTGAAAAGCTGGGATGCATTATAGCATCCAATAAAGAAGGTGTAGGTAAGAGAAAGACATTCATGACCTCTTAATATTAAGCAGTTGGGACTCCCCACTGCCTCCAGGAATCTGGCCCATTAGAAGCACTTCCTTGCATAAATAAATAGAATGTTCTTACTGATTTGACACAAGGAACCAAAAATGATAAACTTTGTCTCATAGCGGCTCCCAAATCATTGTGGGGAATTTATTTACACTACCAGATACTTAACACAGCTTACCATGGTGAGTATGATTTGCCATCCCGAGTTCATGAGGGGATGACTGGCCAGTGTGCAATTATATTGTTAAAAAATATAATGTAAGTGGGAGGCATCAACCCTAGAAAGAATGTAAAAGTGCTACATTATGCCTTGTGGCCAAATAAGTATTATATGTACATATATGCCTAAGTACTTCTGTAGTCCTTTGATAACATGACTTTGGATGCCTGTCAACATTTTTATTAAGGTTGACTACATAGAAAGTTATCTGAAGCACTTTTTATACTCTTTCAATGATACTACATTTAATTTTAAATGAGTATTGATACAACAGTTAATATTTTATTCTCATCAGATTTTATAGAACCAGATATTTCCTACCCAGGATCACAAACTTACTACAATATTCATATGATTGGTCTCGGTACTTTTCAGAAAGAAAATAAGGCCAGAGTCCTGCTTTAAAAAATCAACAACAACAACAACAAAAAAGTCCCAAACTCTTCATTTGAAAAATATGTGGCATAAATCTGCATATTATTTTCATGAGACTCATCTATATAAATTTAAATAGTTGTTGAGCCATATTGCCAATGTACTCAAATTCATCGTTAAGTAGTAAACCCCATGAGTGCTAAAAGATTTTTGAAATTATTACATCTCTGATAAGAAGTGAAAGAAATAGCTTTGAAAGTATGGGATAAAGTATGACTTAACAGAATGAGGTTTGTAGGAGTACAGAGACTGGATTCTATTTTCCACTTAGTCACAAATATGCTGCATGATCCAGGTCATCAGTTTCCTGTTCACCAAACATTGTGGGAGGGAGAGACCATAATGTTCTGTATTCAAGTGATTTATGTTGCATGGGCAGAAAAATCTAGCTCAAATTATCTGAAAGGATAAGGGATTTTCTGATTTAGGGAGTGTGGGAGTCCAGAGGTAGGGAGGGTTTTAGGGCTGTACTCAGGCTCCATCTCAGTAATATTATGAAGGACTGATTCTCCTCATGTCTCCACCCTTGGTGTTGGCTGCATCCTTGGCCTGTCCACCCTCATGGTCACCAAATGGCTGCCAACACCTGAGGATACACATTCAGAGACAACATGTCCGCCTCACATTTGAAGCAAACTGCTTTGCATTTTTCTTCTGATTAGACTAACGGGGACCACTACCCCAAAAGTGCCTTAGCTGTGTAGGAGAAGTGTGCCTGCCCCCTAAAAATCTGACATTTGTTAGAGGGGAGTAGGAAAGAATGGATGCTATGTAGACAACCAACAAACATCCAATATAAGGTTTTTTTTACTGATAACGATTCTTCTACTATTCTACTATTCTAATTTCTACTGTTCTAATTTCCTTGGCCTACACTAAGTTTATGCATTTATTTAATATTTATTAAGAATCTAAATCATGGCTCATGGCCCACACCCAAGGAGATCATAGTCTGGTTAGAGAGAGAAAGAGAGAGAGATAAGATAATTATTTCAACAGCCAAAGGAGAGATTTATGAAAATAAATACATCAGAAACAAATGGGTGTGGGAAAGCTATAAAAAAGAGGGAGAGGCATAAGACACCAATCTGATGGGCCTTAAGGAAGAAAGTGGCCAGAGAACAGGCTGAATGGGAAAAAAGGCAGGGTGGGGGCAAAAGGACCACAGAAGATTGTTAGGCCAGATTGTGAAAAGCCACATGCACACGTCTGGAAAGTTTGGATTTGATCTATGGAAATCAGGTAGAAATATTTTGTTTGGGAAGTGGAACATGATTGTAGTTTTCCAAAGCCTAAAAGCATAATGTAGGCCAGAAGGAATTATTTTTATAAAAGTCTCATTTGGTGCGTTGTTGGTGCAAAAGTCTCATTCACAAACAATTGTGAAAAAAAAAACAAAAAACAAACAAAAAAACAATTGTGTACTCTGCACTCCTACTCCAAGCCTCATAAATTAATATAGGTTGTCAACTTATTTTGTTGATTGTTTGCTTGGTTGTGTGGAAGCTTTTTAGTTGGATACTATAGCCTCATTTGTCTATTTTTGCTTTTGTTGCCTGTGCTTTTAGTGTCATATCCAAGAAATCATTGCCAAGACTTATGTCAAAGAAATATTTCCTTATGTTTTCTCCTAGAAGTTTTAAGGATTCAGGTCTTTTTATTGATTTTAGTTGATTTTTATGTATGGTGTAAAATAAAGGTCTAATTTCATTATTTTGCATGTGGCTAGCAAAGTGTCCCGATACCATTTCCTTTAGGTTAACCTTCCTCCATTGGGCATTCTTGTAACCTTTGTCAAATATCAGTTGAGCATATATGTGTGGGTTTATTTCTGGGCTCTCTATTCTGTTTCATTGATTTGTGTATCTGTTTTTTTTTAAGACTTTATTTATTTATTCATGATAGACATAAAGAGAGAGAGATCGAGAGAGAGAGAGAGGGACAGGCAGAGGGAGAAGCAGGCTCCAGACAGGGAGCCCGACACAGGACTTGATCCTGGGACTCCAGGATCATACCCTGGGCCAAAGGCAGGCACTGAACCACTGAGCTACTCAGCGATCTCCGTGTATCTGTTTTTATATCAGTACCATACTATTTTGATTATTGAAGCTTTGTAATATATTTTGAAATCAGGAAATATGTTGCCTGCAGCTTTGTCCTTCTTGTTCAAAATTGCTTTAGCTATCTGTAATCTTTTGTGGTTCCTCATGAATTTTAGGATTGTTTTTTTCTATTTCTATAAAATATGCCTTTGGGATTTTTATAAAGATTGCATTGAATCTGCAGATCACTTTGCAGAAAAACATCTGCAACGTATTTGATAAAGGGTTAACATCCAAAATATATAAGGGACCCCTTCAAATCAGTAGCAAAAAAAACCAATCTGATGAAAAAGGCCAAGAACTAAATAGACATTCCCAAAGAAGACATACAAATGGACAACAGATAAATGAAAAGGTACTCACCATCACTAATGATTAGGAAAATATAAAGCAAAACCACAGTGTGGTATCACCTCACATCTGTTAAGGTGGCTATTATTAAAAAAAAAAAAAAAGAAAAGAAAAGAAAGAAAGTAAGTGTTGGCAAGGACATGGAGAAATGGAAAGAGAATCCTATTTTTTTTAAGATTTTATTTATGTATTCCTGAGGGACACAGAGAGAGAGAGGCAGACACAGGCAGAGGGAGAAGCAGGCTCCATGCAGGGAACCCGATGTGGGACTCGATCTGGGACTCGATCTCAGGATTCCTGGATCACGCCCTGGGTGGAAGGCAGGTGCTAAACCACTGGGCCATCCAGGTGTCCCCTAATACACTATTGATAGGACTATGAAATAGGGTAGCCATTATAGAAAACAATATGGCAGTTTCTCAAAAGACTAAAAATAGAACTACTATATAATCTAGTAACTGGGCATATATCCAAAGGAATTAAAATCAGTGTCTCAAAGAAATATCTGCACCTCCATGTTCATTGTAGCATTATTCACAACAGCCAAGATATAGAAACAACCTAAAAATATCTTGATGGTTGAATGCATAAAGAAAACGTGATATACATATAAATCCAATGGAATATTATTCAGCCTTAAAAAAAAGAAAATCCAGCTATTTGCAACAACAGAGATGAACCTAGAGGACATTATGCTAAGTGAAATGAGCCAAACATAGAAGGACAAATATTACAAGATACCACTTATATGAGGAATCTAAAAAACACAAGCTGATAAAAGCAGAGTGGTTACCAGGGGCTGGGGCTAAAGGGAAACAGACTAAAATATTAGTCAAAGGGTACAAAGTTTCAATAAGTCAGGTGAGTAAGTCCCAGAGAACTACTATACAGCATAGTACCTATAATTAACAATACTGTATTGTATACTTAAAGATTTGCTGAAAACAAAAAAAAAGATTTGCTGAGAGCAAATCTCATGTTAAATGTTCTTATCACAAACAAATGATAATAATAAATAAAGAGGTCAGGAGAAAACCTTCAGAGGTGATGGATATGTTTATGGAGTAGATTATGATGATGGTTGCATAGATATACACTTATCTCCAAATATCATCAAATTGTATACATTACATATATACAGCTTTTTGGATATCAATCATTCCCCAATAAAGTGGTTTTATATCCAAATTACAATGGCCCTGAAACCCAAGTCCCTGTAAAATCCTAGTGCTTTCTATCCTCTACATATATACACCCTTCAAAGCCTCCCCAGTTTTTTTCTGGGGTTTCCACATTGAAAACCAGACTGTCTGCCCCAGTCATTAAGTAGAATCAGTGATGTTCTCCTCCTCTGCTCTGGCTTCTGCTTGTCTGTGTCCTTCTATAAGTAGCCCAAGAAGCTATTTATAGAAACCTCATTTACAACAGGGTTAATCCACTTATTGAGAAAAGAAGCCACTGGTCTGCAAAGCTCTAGAGTGGTGCTGGATTCCAGAGAGAAGGACTCTCACAACTAACTTAGAGCCTGGTTTCCTGAGCTCTGAAACAATTGTCTATGCCCAACAATGCACCAAATGAGACTTTTTAAAAAATAATTCCTTCTCACCTAACCATGGATGTTCATTTATTTTAAGAGACATGGTAGGATCTAAATACTATGATATTTCATATCACCTACCTCCTCAAGGTCCTTATACATATAAAATCTGCCCTCCTGCCACCAGCAACAAAGCCTTCAACCTTATCAAGATGCAGATGGAGACGTGGGGAAGGGGAGGTTGGCTTTTGCACTACCGGCAAATGGGACCAAGCCTCTGGTGCTTCCATAGACTAATTTAGTACTTATCTAAAAAAACTTTGTTTTCATTAGTGTCCTATGAGACTCTCTGAATAACTGGAAATCTCTGGGCCCCTGTATTTTCTCCTGTACATTTCAGAACACCTGGAGTAGATATAGTTTTGGAAGAAGAAAAGACCAATATCAAAACAAATCCCCCAAAGCAGCTGTGCATCCTGGAATCCCCAAGGATCTGGTATATTCCAGACAAACATTCCTTGAGTGTCTTGGAGCTGGACAATTTGACTACAAAGAGAACCCAGTGGTCCAGCTTCTAATGCTCAGACCCTAGGGTAGTCCCAATGATTACCTCAGGGCCAAAATGTCCTTTCTGTGTTGCTGGGCATCATTTTCATGCCTCAGCTTGATATAGAACAAAAGTCATTGAGTTATGGCTCCATTTCAAGAAAGAGGCCTTGTTAACTAACTGCCTAACTGCCAGGTAGAAATGCACAAATCTATTTCGGAAGGGGAAGTGGTATGCAACCTTGGAATAGAGAGCAACTTTGATGGTCACATAGCTGAGGGCCAGCTGACATTTTCACTTCGTTTTCTGGAAAACTATTCAGCCATGTACATCAACTGGAGTTGGAAAGCAAAACAAGTAGTAAAGAGAAAGGGAAGAATTTTAAAGGAGAATGAAACAACCACAACAGGACAAATAATCCTGAATCACAAATTAGAACGCTCCCATTGGCAGAGACACAAAGGTAATATTTTCACTAGAATGAATAGTCCTAGAAAAATTTGTTCTCCAATATCAGACACAACCAGGCCTTTCCTTCCATAGGAGACATGAATGTCTCCTTTTTCCACTTCATCTTTTTCAGTAATCCAAACAAAATTTTAGCAGCAGAAAAAATAATGAATTTAGTCCATTTAGGTCCAGTATTTCCTCGTTAATGTATTAACGTCCTGGCAGTAGTCAAACGGGGCACTCTGACTCCAGAATATTTCCTTTTCTTTTATCACCTTTGGAATTCCAATGGTGCTGAATAACTAATTATAGTCTACTTAATTCTGTACCAGTGCAAGAAGCAGACACCATAAGAGCACATTAATTTCATCCTTCTAAACCTTTGGGAGGCCTTGTATGGTGCAGAGGCAGACTGCTGCTTGAAAAGTTCTTTTTTTTCCATGTGTGTCAGAACACTTTAATTTCAACCACTCTGTTAAGAGGCTGTTGTTTTAGTTCAAAGTGTACACAAAGGAGAGGATCACCACGTATGAACTAATATTTGCGTAACTGTCTTCATTTCCCTAGTGCCCCACAATTCAAGGGCTCTGTACTTTCTTTTTTTTTTTTTTAAAGATTTATTTATTTATTCATTCAGAGAGAGTGAAGAGAGAGGCAGAGACACAGGCAGAGGGAGAAGCAGGCTCCATGCAGGAAGCCTGATGTGGGACTCGATCCTGGGTCTCCAGGATCACACCCCGGGCTGCAGGTGGTGCTAAACCACTGCGCCACCGGGGCTGCCCTGTATTCTTTTCTTTTGCAGTCATGATGGTAAGGAAAGAAAATTGTGTTGTTCCTGAGAAGAACATCTGCCAGAGTCTAGTATTTGGCCTAGTGTTTCTAACAACTCTGTGGTAAATAATGCTTTTACTTTTATCAAGACTAAGGAAGCAACAACAGGGCAGAATGTGGCCCAGGGGGTTAGCTCAGGTAAATTCTCTGTCCCTGAGTGGCTGCTCCATACTCCAGGAGCCAGGGTGCCCATTTCTCTGCCCTCATGTAACAATTTTGAAAACCAATAACCACCCCTTGGGTGGTAGGATTAAAGTATACTTAAATGCAAAATCAACACCAATAAAAGAAACACACAGAGACAGAGAGAGGAGAGAGGAAGAAAAGGAAGGGAAGAGAAGAAAAGAAAAATTGTCCCTGGAAGATGTGGAAAGGGACCTAAGGCAGCCATTGCGGTAGCTCATGGCCCTCTGCTGCGGGCAGTACTTGGGTACAATCCAGTGTTGTCAATCATTCACTCCCAAAGCTGTCATAGGACCTTAGGTTGCAACACAGAACAGCAATATCAAAGCTTGAAGTGGGGCAAAGAGAGGAAGAAAAACATCGCAGTTCCTTGAATGTTACTACATCGCTGCATTTGAAAAGATTTCAAAGTGCCCTCCATTGCCCTTCTTATCTGTCCTTCACCTGACCTTCATTTTTCCCTTCCCTTGTCTCCTCTTCACTGTGTCTTCAAAGCCCCCTACCTAGGGAACCTAACCGAAGGGATACAGTCTACATTACGGAGGGTGGTAGAAGGGAAGAAAGACAACCAGTCTGCTTCTTCATACCTCCTGCCCTGCCCATGGGCACCATTGTCTGTTCTTCCTACCAGACTTCCCAGCCACCTTTGACTGCAGCCAGTGGCTCCCTTGACACCAGCTCCAGTGGTAGCCTCCATCATTTCAAAACCAAGATTCTCAACATCACCCTGTCTTTTTGGCCATTTCAGAGATAGTTTTTAGGCTACTCAGAGTTTCCAAGATACAAATGCCATATCTTTTTTATCCATCTTTTTACTGCCATTGCTGCTTTGATCCATTCAATTGACCATGCTTAAAGCAAAGCTGTGTATCCTCGGTGCTTAATAACAGCATTGCTAGCAATCCTATCAAAATAATGTCTATGTATGCCTGTTCCCCTGAGGGTCTCAGCTTTTTTTCAGTGTTATTATACAATAAAGGTCCCATTATAAGATTGTTTTTCAATTGAGAATTTGAAATAGAAAGGGGTAAGACAAGTCGTATTTACCTTCACAGTTTCACACCCATTCATCTCTAGAGAGAGTGTATGTCTCTTTTGGACCACTGGGCATTGCAGACACGGCCAGGAAGTACAAAACTGTGTTCTCCTTCTGCCCATCCATAAACCATGCTTTGCATCCAGAGCCAAGCAAGGGAGCAGAGGTACCACTCTCCATAGCAGCTAAGCCTGTGGTCTCTCCTCCAGGCCTCCCCAGGGAACAGAGCCTAGAACTAGAGTTGATCCACCTCTGAACATAAGTGTTTTACTGTCCTAAGGACAACATTCCCACCCCCAAGTCTTTTTGGATTTCTTCCCTTTACAGGCCCCACTGAGACGTCTCCCCACTCAGTCAACATTTCAGTTGTCTCTGGCTGGGCCCTCTGGGTAGTAAATAGGTCAATTGTGATGAAAAGGTTCCAGTTATTGCTATTGCTTCTTGCTGCAGGTGGAAAGCAGGTTCCTGTGTGTGCTTCACATTGGGTTCTGCTTACTATCACAGTATACCTTACCTGGTTTTTTTCCCTGCTTCTTTTCTCTGGCCCCTGGCCCATTTCTGTAAAAGTAAGAGCGTCGTTTCTTCAACAAAGGATTTCCTATGCACACTCATAGGTTTGGTAAAACTCCATTGCTTTAATATTTCTTTTCCCCACTTGGGAGTTCTTTCCAAAAAGCACTACACCACAAGTGCTATTGGATGGCATGCAATGTCAGGCTACTTTTTTTTTTGTTTAATTTCATTTTGAGTGCAAGCACTTGCAAAAACCTTAGGCACAGAAGTCCCACCATTGCCTATGCCTGAGTTCTTTCCAGGCTGAGGACCCAGTTATGCAGAGATTGCCTATCTCAGTCCTTTTATCTATTCTTTCATTAGGAAAGCAATGGACAGGGGACCAAAATCACAGCAATTTATTTTGCTACTGTCTGATTAATTCTCTTCCTTGGGAAAAGGATGATGCAGAAATAGATTGAAAGGTTAGCTTTTTTAAAGCTTTGAAATAATCTATACATGTAGGTTTATAGATTAATCATTTACTGTGTGTTCACTTCAGGGACTGGCTACAGGCTTATGTGCACTGCCCTTTTAAATCAATACAATCATCTGATGACTGTATTGTTACTGTCTCCACTTTACAGATGTATACATAGGCTCAGGCTAAGTAACCTGCATAAGGTCTCAAATGAGAAAATATCAAAGCAGAAATATGAGTATATGTATTTTACTAAATCCAAAGCCTGTGCTCCTAACTTCCTCTCCAAAGAGCCTCTCCTTACTGGCAAATTTATATTATCTAAGTTATCTTAATGATCATTTAAAATTGAAGGCACTATAGCTGCCAGCTTTTATTTATTTGTTTGTTTATTGCTAGCTCCTCTATTTATATTTTTTTAAAAAATCTGTACTGTGGGGCAGCCTGGGTGGCTCAGCGGTTTAGCGCTGCCTTCAGTCCAGGGTGTGATCCTGGAGACCCAGGATCAAGTCCCACGTCGGGCTCCCTGCATGGAGCCTGCTTCTTCCTCTCTCTCTCTCTCTCTCTCTCATAAATAAATAAAATCTTTTTTTAAAAATCTGATATTTTTAATAGAGTAATATAAAGCCCCAGGATAATGGAACATGCTCTTGCCCCTCCTTAACCATGTAAGGTCTACGTGCTGAATTGGGAGGTCATCTGTTGACTACTGTGGCCTGTCATGTCTCAGTGTCATGACCTCTCCCATTACAACAGACTGACTGCCTGACAGTTGCAAAACTCCCTCAAATACATCACTAAAATATTTCAAACATGTTACCTGACATGCTAAATGTTCAGCATGGTATTATTGCTCTAGGGTTTTTTTCCTAAGACACTTTTGCATTTGCTCAAATTCCTTGTTAATTCAACTGTACTTCTTATGGCACAACTTTCATAAAGCTGTGCAGATGAGAGTAGAAGTCATTCCAGGGAGGCCATGATGTCAATTTCCACATATAAACAATCTGGACAAATTTGTATGGACCCTGATATTTAGAAGACCCTTGGAGTTCTCCTATCTCTATCAACTATTAATAGTAGGCATTTGCACCATTCTTCTTTTAAATTTTTTTTTGACAGTGAGAGAAACCAAACACAAGCAGAAAGAACAGCAGAGGAAAAGGGAGAAGCAGACTCCCCACTGAGCATGTAGGTTTACAGAGCCCAAAGTAGGATCCAGATCATGACCTGAGCTGAAGGCAGATGCTTAACTGACTGAGCCACCCAGGTGCCCCACACCATTCTTTTAAAGCTGTCTTCACAAAGTATAATCTCATTTAATACCCACAACATCCCTGTGGGTTAGATACTATTATCTCATTTTATAAGTGGAAAAACTAAGGGTCAGAGAGCTTAGATAACCTTGCAAGAGCTCATAGCCAGGAGTGATAAAGTTGACAAGCTCAGACCTTTGACTCCAAAACCAAGGCCACTGCTTCACCACATTCCTAATGTCAAATTGGCAGGTAGTTAGTCCCTTTCTAGATCTTTATAAGGACCTACAGCAAAAGCCAAAATGCATACTTTCTTTTTACCTGAAGGAAGGGCTCCTAGAGTGAGCAAAAAAAGACAAAGCAAAACTTAAGGTCACATCAAATGTCATAAAAAAACATCACTGAGATGAGCCATTACCAACTTGTGGGTTTTTATCTTTCTTTTCTGAAGTGAGGGATGATTCTGCTAACCCAATCCCTTATAAAGTTCAAGTCTAGACCTTTGTTGGAGCTAGCAGTCCATGAAATATGCTACTCATGGAAGCCTATTTGAAAAATCTAAGTCACTAGCAAGAATAAGCATCATAAACTATGATAAATATATATACCTTAGCTGTTTTGCCTTTTGGAATAACACATTTCCATGCTCACATCAGGTAGGTTTTAAACAACATGTACTTCTACAGGATGGGTTCTTAAAGCTTGAAGGCAAAAAGTAAAGGCCAGTAGATTTGATAGATGAGATAGATTCTGGATATGATGTCTAAAATTTTTTTAACAGTGCTCATTTCTTATTTACTTCCTAGTTAACTACCATTTCCAGGAGTGACAAACAAGTGCCCCGCACCTTTCTTCATTTTCTTTTTTTAAAAGATTGTATTTATTTATTCATGAGAGACACAAAGAGAGAGGCAGAGACACAGGCAGAGAGAGAAGCAGGCTCCATGCAGGGAGCCCAATGTGGGACTCAATCCTGGGTCTCCCAGATAACACCCTGAGCCGAAGGCAGGTGCTCAACCACTAAGCCTCCCATGAGTCCCCCCACATCTTTCACTATACCTAACTGTAGTAGTTAATATGTCTTGTTCATCCACATTGTCACAAATGGCAGGATCTCATTCCTTTTATATGGCTCAGTAATATTCCAGTGTGTTCATATGTGTGTGTGTGCATGTCTGTGTGTGCCATTTCTTCCTTATCCATTCATCTATCAATGGACATGGATTGCTTCCATATCTTGTCTATTATAAATAATGTTGCAATAAACACAGAGTGTATATATCTTCTCAAACTAGTGTTTTTACTTTCAGTGGGTAAATATTCAGTACTGGAGTTCTGGATCATATGGTATTTTCTATTTGTAATTTTTTGAGGAACTTCCATACTGTTTTCCACAGTGGCTGCACCAGTTTGCATGCCCATCAACAGTGCACAAGCGTTCCTTTTCCTACACATCCTCACCGAAGCTTATTATTTTTTGTGTTTTTGATTTTAGCCTTTCTGACAGGTGTGAGGTGATATCATGTTTTTTTTTTAAGATTTTATTTATTTATTCATGAGAATACACAGAGGAGAGAGAGAAAGAGAGAGGCAGAGACACAGGCAGAGGGAGAAGCAGGCTCCATGCAGGAAGCCCGACATGGGACTCAATCCCGTGCCTCCTACTTTAGATCATAAATTCACGAACTACGGAGATCGTGTTGTTCTGGTCCATTCTGGCAATGTCCTCTGTGTGGACAAAGGTGCCTGGCACAGAGCAGATGCTCAAAAAACATTTATTGAAGCCATTTTATTGAATTAATAAAATAAAGTAGCTAATTATTAAAGTGTTAGGTCTGGCAAGACCAATATGTAACATAAAGAACAAGATCTTAAAAACGATAGAGGAAGTTAGTAAAAATGACACTCAGTGGCTTCAACTTCTATCATTTTGTTTTGTCCACTAAACTTGGGAGGCATTAGTTACTCACAAGGATCACCAGCAGTGCCTCTCCACCAGCAGACACTGAAGAAAGAAAGCCCTCCCTCTGGGATGCTTGCCCGTGGGGCAATAAGATGTGTTTGCTAAAGAGCAAAGCAACTGCTGAGATGCAGTCATAACTAATAGTCATGCCCTCCCCCCCAGCTCAGGCCCACACCCTTCTCTCTGTCCCAGCTCTTGGGCCCTTCCTTGGGCCAGCTAAACTCCCCAGCCTTCCCAGTGTGGGGAGACATTGCATTGCTCCTTCAGAGCATAAATCCATGTACCAAAACTTACATCAGACAAATAGTCCACATAAGTAAACCCCCTCCCTAGAGCTACCTCAGAGTGTCTCCCTGCTTCCTCCTACATGTTCCACTTTGAGGTTTCCTCATACTTGAATTCCTTCAAGTCTCTTCTGGAACCCTGTAGTATGACAGACATATCAATCATAGCATCGGAGGCTAAAAGAAACATCAAGAGGTAATTTGAGCCAAATCTTTCCCATTTTAAGACACAGGCATATTTAAACAAATTGTAGAAGAGGAGAATCTATTACCTATTTTATTTTAAGCCCTGGAGACAGGAATTCCAAGATCTTTAATCATAACTCAAGTTATTGACAGAGATGGGTGGGTTACTTCTCATCCCAGAAGACCATGACGTGGTCTTTGATTACATCTAGTAACATTAAAAGTTTAAGAAGTTATCAGAGACTTATATTAAGGAATGAATGCTAAATGGCAATAAAGTCAAAACTTATAAATATATTTTTTGTGTTCCTGGATGTGAATGTCAAGACAATCAGTGCTTTGGAGACTTAAAATAAAGACATGGCTCAAAACTGTGGAAGGAGCCTCGGTGTCCATCGAAAGATGAATGGATAAAGAAGATGTGGTCTATGTATACAATGGAATATTACTCAGCCACTAGAAACGACAAATACCCACCATTTGCTTCAACGTGGATGGAACTGGAGGGTATTATGCTGAGTGAAGTAAGTCAATCGGAGAAGGACAAACATTATATGTTCTCATTCATTTGGGGAATATAAATAATAGTGAAAGGGAATAGAAGGGAAGGGAGAAGAAATGGGTAGGAAATATCAGAAAGGGAGACAGAACATGAAGACTCCTAACTCTGGGAAACGAACTAGGGGTGGTGGAAGGGGAGGAGGGCGGGGGGTGGGGGGGAATGGGTGACGGGCACTGAGGCGGACACTTGACGGAATGAGCATTGGGTGTTTTTCTGTATATTGGTAAATTGAACACCAATAAAAATTAATTTATAAAAAAAAAGGATAAGATAAAAAAAAAGAGAGATGGCTCAGATACATTACAAAAGGATAACCATTCACCTTTATCACAAATAAAGTCATCGATACATTGTTAAACAATGCCCACAGGTCTATTCATTCATGTCACTGGTGTGGCAAATAGCCTTCATTAAGCAGAGCACTTAGACTTCATCTCTCTTCCTCCACTAAACTCTTAACCTGTTAGGTTCTCTTCTATTTGAGAGCCACTAGCTGTGGTATATTTGGGGTTCCCTCTAAACAAGCTGATTTCTAAAAATGCTCTTTTTCAAGAAAATTTGGAATCTACACACCTGTATTCCAGGTCCACTATTCTTTTTAAAAAAAAAAAAGAAAAAAGAAAAACAACACTGAATTTTATCTACACTATACAAATCACAATAGAAAAGCACAACAAATAACAAACAAATGATCTTTTTGAACAAATGCTATTGCACAAATCACCATGGCATATGCAAGGCATCATGATACACACTGCAGAGGATACAAAAGAGATCAAAATGCAGTTGACCACCTCCAGTGAAACACCTCTCCTATAAGACAAGATGCCTGAGGACATGGCTACCATCCACGGTGGCTTGTGATAGTTGCAAGAGAGAGACCCAACAATGTGCAATGGGCATACAGAGATCTTCTCAGAAGACACATTTGCCTCTGCCAGAGAAACTGAGGACAGTTTCCCCAAGAAAGTAGCGTTGGAACTTAGCCTTGAAGGATAGTGAATATCTTACTATTTTTTTGATTGCAAGAAGAAAGCTATATCTCAGACTGGCTTCAATAAGGAAAGGTTTTTGTTTCACATGATAAGAAGACCAGAGGTAGAGAGGGCACCAGGTTCAGCATGAGTAGCTTCATGAAGTCCATTAGATTCTATCCATCTCCTCCCGCCTCTTTCAGCCTCCATCTTCACGTGTATCCTTACTTGAGTTGCAGTAGTTCAAGCACCATATCCAGACACAGCCATGGCCTAATAATAAAGATGAGGGACAGTCTCCTCGTTGGAAAGAGAAAGCCTTTACCAGCAGATTTCTTTTATATTTCATTGGCCATGAATGGGCCAAAGAAAGTTTCCTAAACCCATCTCTGCAAAAGAAAGGGAGTCCCCAGGATTGGATTAGACCACTCATCCTTGATAGTGGAAAGGATTTGGAGGCGTCATCACAATGGATAGTCTGCAATTACACAGGCAGAAATAGAGGGTTGGGCATTTCAAGTGGAGTGTGTCATTATTTCAGGAAACATAGGAATCTAATTCAGCTAAAGAATAGGGTAAAAAAAAAAAAAAAGAATAAGGTAGACAGACAGAGGGTACTGAAAAATAAGACCAGAAAATAACTGGGTCTGTATTGTGAAAGAATTTAATACCAAAATAAAGAGTTTGGATTTTATTCTCTGAAACAAAAAAGATGTTGAATATTTTTTGAGTGAAAAAATGAATGGTCAAGGTTAGAACTATATTTTAGTAGGACTATCTTGTTAGTGATTTGTACAATGGATTATGATAGAAAATCATACAACTGAATGACCTAAGAGGCTATAACAATAATCTGGCAAATCATAAAAAGGAGTCAAATTCAGTTAATGGCAGTGGAGCTGGGGGAAAAAAGAGTTTTTTTAGGAATTTGGCAACTAATTGTAGGATATGAGGGATTAGAGAGAGAGGTGGGGTAGAAGATGACTCAGAGCTTTGAAGTCTTGGAAGCTGGACCAATGGAGGCATTATTCACATTAGAAGGGACATCAAGAGGAGTTGTTGTTTAGCTGGTGGGAGAAAGGGCAAGGCTTTACCACTAACTTCTTAAAACTGTCCTTGACCAGGACCTTAATATTCAGCACAGATGAAACATAAAACAGGAGTGATAAGTGATAAAGTCTGTAGAAGAGACATGCTAGTTGTTTTCCACCTTTCCCCGTCTGTCTTTGATTTCTTTCCTGGGTCCCTTCATTGTCTGGCAGTTACTCTCTCAGTGGATAAAATAAAACATATAGAGAAGATATGATTCAAATAAGCCCATTTTGCTACTTGACTCAAAGCTTTCTTTTGTTTTGTTTTTTTTTTTTAAGATTTTGTTTATTTATTCGAGAAACAGATAGAGAGAGGCAGAGGGTGAAGCAAGCTCCACACCTGAAGCCCAATGTGGGACTCATCCCAGGTCCCCAGGATCACGCCCTGGGCTGAAGGTGGCGCTAAACCGCTGAGCCACCCGGGCTGCCCAGCAATTTTTTTTTTTTTTTAACAACAAAGTTTCAGCTAAAGGAGAAGTTTGCCATAAGGAAATCTAATGAAAGAAAATAGAAATCCTCAAAAATAAACTAGTGATTATCATATGATACGAAAAAAGATTTTCTTCCTTTCAAAACAGTCAACCCCAAAACCCCTTTTGAATACTCTCCCTAATATGGCTTTGTTTACAAATATAGTTGATCCTTGAACAATATGATTGAACTATTGGGATCCATTTATACACAGATTTTTTTTCCAGTAAATACAGTATAGTACCATAAATATATTTTCTCTTCCTTAGGATTTTTTAAATAACATCTTCTTTTCTCTAATTTACTTTATTATAAGAATACAGTATATAATATATATAACATACAAAATATATGCTAGTCAACTGTTTATGTTACTATGTTATTATACATATACACGTTATATTATTTATGTTATTAACGTGTCCAGTCACTGGTAGACTATTACTTGATAAGTTTGAAGGGAGTAAAAAGTCACACATGTATTTTTTGACTGCATGGTGAGGAGAGGGTTGGTGCCCCTAACCTCTGAATTATTCAAGGATCAACTGTGCATACCCAAAAATGTTAACTGAACATGTATGGTGATGCAATTCTTATCATTTTAATATTAAAACTACATCAAATGGGATCACAATTGGGTTTAAGATTTCATTTATCTTTGTTCTCCTTGACTGTCATGGTCAGTGCAGAAAACCTACAACTTTGCTACTGTGACTATAAATTTTAACCTTGCCAGATGCCTAGAAGCTAATCAATAAGAGTTTTTAGCTGATTGAGCAATGGCATAGTGATTTCAATTTTGTATTATGCATTCTATATTGGTCTTCTACTGCTGAGTGACAAATTGCCACAAGTTTAGCAGCTTAAAACATGCCCATTGATTGGTTCACAGTTCTATAAATCATAAATTCATCATGGCATGACTAGCTTCTCAGCTCAGTATATCCCAAGGCTGAAATCAAGTTGTTAGTCATCTGAGATTGGAAGTTCCAAGAAAACTCTACTTCCAAACTTATATATATATATTGATAGAATTCAGTTTCTTGTAGTTGTAGGACTAAAGTTCCCATTTCCTTGCTGACTGGCTAGTTCCTAGAAAACACTCTCTGGTGCTTTCCATCTTGTCCCCATTGACAGTTTATACCATGATGTTTGCTTTCTTCCAGGACTGCCAGAGAGCATCTCTAGACCACTCTTTTTTTACTACCAACCAAAGAAAACTCTTTGCTTTTAAAGAACTTGTGTAATTAGGTTAGGCCTACTCAGATAATTTGTGTCTTAGTATCAGCAGATCAGTAAGTTTAAACACATCTCCAAAATCCTTTTACCATATAAGATAACATAATCACAGGAATAACACCAAAACACAGAGGTCATGGAGCCATCTTAGAACTCTGCCTGCCACACTGGCTATAATATTTTACTTATTATTTGCATTATTTTTTGTAATAGCTACTATAGCTATTGTAAATTCCTAATAAATTCTGAATACCTTAGTCCTTTAGTTATTCTCCAAAGATACTAAGCTCATCTCTTTCTTCTAGTTGACTTTTTGAAATTGTTTTTGTTTGGCCTTTACTTCATTCTGTTACACTTCTCTATTTCTTTTTCCCTTTATTTCTCCTTCCTTACTCATTTCACTTTCCATCTCCACCTTCTTCTTTCTCTAGGTTAGTATATTATCAGTTTTGAGTACAGATGCTCTGTAATTACTTCTAATGATACATTACACTCCTAAAGTGTTTCTCATCAAAACCTCAAAACTTATGAGTCTTAATTATGCCTTGTGATATATATGTGCCTCAGGACGAGGAGGGTGATTATTCCATTTTACAGTTGGGAAAACCTGAGATACAAACAGGTCAAGAATCTTCCCAAATCATCCAGTTGACAAAGGGAAGGGTGGAAGCCTAGTTGTTTGCTTTCTCCTCCCTCTGATAATTCTTAGGGAAATTTTTTTAAGTCTCTACCAATGATTCTCACTTCAAAGCACATCCCCTTTCATTGATGGTGTCTTTGCTGCCTACCAGAATCCACTCAGGAATGCTATGCTCAGGAAGGAGCCATTGATGACCTCAAGTCCTGATAGAATGTGTTGAGGGAAATCATGTAGGGGAAAGAGAACCAGAGGCAAAGATTTGTCCTAATAGTGGCCAGAATTTATTGCCGACTGGGAGATCAGTCATACAGTCACCAGGGCCCTGAATGAAAGGGAACATGGAAGCCATCTAGTTTTCCCTTAACAAGTGGTAAAATGAGTCTCAGAAAAGTAAAGTGGCTTAAACTTTATTCTAGAATGAGCTCAGAGCTGAGCAGGTATCAGAGTCCAGGTGTTGGGACACCCATAGCAATGGCCTTTCTACTCTGTCTCATATTTCTCTTTACTTTCCTATCTTTTGGGATAGGAAATGGATGTTTGGAGCCAAGACATTCGCACAGGCTGGAAGTTTGAGGTAGGAGGATGAAACAGCCTTTAAATGTATTTCAAACTCATACATACCTAATACATTTTCTATGATATATGAAGAAATTCTTTTAGTCATCAATGTTTGAGAAGAAAGCAAGTCCTTTGTCCTTCATTTGTGCCTTAACTCTTACCTATCTCCTAAGAGGGAGATGGTCTTACCATCTTATTTATCTTAAAATATTTCTCTAATTTCCAAAATCCACTCCTGACCACCATGTCCTCTGCCCAAACTGAATGTTTGGGGCTGAGAGAAAATGGTCACATTTGAAGATAACACAGGATTACTCTAAACTTTGTGAGTTTCCCAATGTATTTGGTCTATTATTCTGTAAAAGGAAATGGTCATTGTAAGAGGATACAACTTATAATTGTAAAGTTGTCATTCTTAATTAAAGAAGTTTTTCTTGGGCAACCTGGGTGGCTCAGTGGTTTAGTGCCACCTTCAGCCCAGGGTGTGATCCTGGAGACCCGGGATCGAGTCCCACTTCAGGCTCCCTGCATGGAGCCTGCTTCTCCCTCTGCTTGTGTCTCTGCCTCTGTGTGTGTGTGTGTGTGTGTGTGTGTGTGTCATTAATAAATAAAAAAATAAATTTTTAAAAAAGAAGTTTTTCTTGAGGTACTTTTGAAAATAATTCTTAGAGGAAAACCAAACTTCTGTGGAGAACAGGCTGTCAAATAAACATTTCACATGTGCAGGTGGAAGCAAAAATGTCATCCAGTCAGAGGTTCATAGGCACCCAATACTCAAATCAGAAAATTGCAAAGCAGCATGAAAATTACAGAATTTGCCATTTTATTGTGCCTGAAATCTTAAAATTAACCTGCCTGTGTGTCCTTTTCTTGATTATGGCCTTATAGCCCATAGAGCTGAAGGATGAAGTCCATGAAAATCCAGAAAATTCTTTGATCCACTCTAAACTTTTTTCAAAAACAGTTATTTTTCAGAACTTTCACCATTCTGTACACAAAATATCTAAAAAATCTTCTAACTGGAACTAGCCTGATATGGCTACAGAGACTTCCTGAAACATTTTTTTATTGAATTTGAAGTTAACTCTTTTTTTTTTTTTGACAGGAGCTTTCAAATTTTATTTTATCTTTAGTATCTATCAAATTTCTTTTTTTTTAAGATTTAATTTATTTATTCATGAGAGACACACACACAGAGAGGCAGAGACGCAGGCAGAGGGAGAAGCAGGCTCCATGCAGGGAGCCCAATGCAGGACTCAATTCCGGGTCTCCAGGATCACGCCCTGAGCCAAAGGCAGACACTCAACGGCTGAGCCACCCAGGCGTCCCTTTCTTTTTCTTTTTTAAAATCTTAGAGAGTCAGTGGGGGCAGGGGCAGAGATGGAGGGACACAGAGGATCTCAAGAAGACTCCCTGCTGAGTGCAGAGCCTGATCCCACCATCCCAAGATCACGACATGAGCATTTCTGTGGGTGAGACATGCCACAGAGAAACTGTCTTCTCCTCAGCCTCATTATCTATAGAGACATACAAAGGCTGGTAGACTTTGGTTGGTTCTATCACCAGCACTGGAAATCTGAGTCCATTAGTAGCTTCATTTGTTGCCTCAAAAATCATATCTAACTAGAAGTTAAGCCGTTCTTGCCTGGGTGAATGTTCAGTAATGGATTTCTTGAAGTGCTGAATTAATAAAAAGTTCTGAACTAATGACCAGAGGTACCAAACTGGAGGTCTCAGTTTGAACAACTTCTCTGCCGCCTGCACCGCCTTCCCGACATCATTGGCCAACACACCGAGAGTGACAAACTGACCCACATCCCAGTAATTGCTCATTTTCTCCAAGCTCCCTTTCCTTCCCAACAAACTGGTCAGCTGGACACCTATCTTCCTTAGTTCCATTAACTTGTAGACAAATGACCTTCATAAATGAATTTTTTCCATTGAATTAAATTGTCAAAATTTGATTGCCATAACTTGGATTAAAGTCTTATGGAGGCCACCTTCTTTCTAAATACAATTTTTATACAATTTTTATATTAACATCCTAAAACACATATAATTCTTAAGTTTGAGATGTTATTTTTATAATAATTATGGCCCATTAGTAGTATTTTTTTTCAATTATGACAAAGGTAAGATTTTGAGGTACATTCACTAAAATGTTCTAAATTATACTATAATGTCACTAACAATGCTTTTCAGTACAGGAAAATGTTTAGAATTATCAAATAGAAGGAAATGGGTATATAGTCTAGCTTCTGTTTGATACTTTGCATAATTAAGTGTTAAAAATTATACTTTTGGAGACTGTTCAAAGATATGAAGGGAAACTAATGTCATAATGTTCAGTGAAAAGATCAAGACAGCTTCTTGGTGCCTCTGGTTCTTAGGTTTCTTCTTACTCCCCTCCGCCGCTCAGCCTTCACAAAGTAGTAATGGTTAGGTTAGGGAATTAATAAACTTCAACATATTTCAACACAGCTTATCATTTTGTGGCTTTTCTTGATGTCACAAAACTAAATAGTTGAACTTCTTTAACTTGCTAAACATTATATACAGTGAGAATTATACGTAATAGAGAAACTGTAACTGCTTATGATATAAGATTATGCCTACTATCATTGCTATGAGTAAAGATGAGGAAGTAGTGCTTTAATAAACATTAGTAAGGAAAAGATATCACTGATTATTTTCAGATGATATGATTATCTGTATAGAAAACTTACAGAGTAAACTATTTACACTAATAAGAAAGTTGAGCAGTGTTGTTGGACCTAAAATCAACCTACAACATGCAATAATGATCAGCATTTCTCTACATTGCAAGTAATTATTTTTAAATATTTTTTTAAAGATTTATTTATTTATTTTAGAGAAAGAGAGAGAGCATGAGAGAGCACAAGTGGGGGGAGAGGCAGAGGGAGAGAATCACAAGCAGATTCCCTGCTGAGTGAGAGCCTGTTGTAGGGCTTAATCTCATCACCCATGAGATCATGACCTGAGCTGAAATCAGGAGTCAGGCATTTAACTGACTGAGCCACTCAGGCACCTTAAATATATTTAAAAGACCATTAAATATTTTTAAAATATTTTTAAAAGACCATTCAGAGTACCATTAAAAAAAATCTTTACGGTATCTAGGAACTAACAAAGAGTTAATGATACCTGTAAGGAAAAAATGTTAAAACTGTATTAAAAAACCATAAACAAAGATCTGATCTGATGGAGACAGCATTCCATGTACTTTAATGGACGATTTCATATTATAGATTTTTTCATTATTATTATTCATGAGAGACAGACAGACAGAGAGAGGCAGAGACACAGGTAGAGGGAGAAGCAGGCTCCATGCAGGGAGCCTATCGTGGGACTCAATCCTGGGTCTCCAGGATCACACCCTGGGCTGAAGGCAGGCGCTAAACCACTGAGCCACCCAGGCTGCCCACGATTTCATATTATAAAGATACCATTTCTCCTCTAGCCCCAAATAAATCCATAAATTCATTTATAAATATAGCCTAATCAAAATTTCACCTCACTTCTCCTCAGAAACTCAGTAAGCTTATTTTGATATTTATATGGAAGGAAAAAGGCTGATCAATATTTAAAACAACTTTGAAATAAATATTAACAAAGAAGGGTGAGAGGGTGAGGGTGGCTCACTGGTTAAGTGTCTGCCTTTGACTCCAGTCATGATCCTGGGGTTCTGGGATTGAGCCCAGCATCAGGCTCCCAGCACAGTGGGGATTCTCTTTCTCCCTATCCTTCTGCCTCTTTCCCTGTTCATGCTCACTGTCTCTCTCTCTCTCTCTCTGTCTTTCTCAAATAAATTAATAAAATTAAAAAAAGGAGGAGTGCCTGGATTGAGTGTTTGCCTCTGGCTCAGGTCATGACCCTGGGGTCCTAAGATCAAGTCCCCCATGAGGCTCCCCACAAGAAGCCTACTTCTCCCTCTGCCTATTTCTCTGCCTCTCTCTGTGTGTCTCTCATGAATAAATAAATAAAATATTTTTAAAAAGGAGGATGAATTACCCTATCAAAATAAAAACAGGGGATCCCTGGGGGGCTCAGTGGTTTGGTGCCTGCCTTCCGCCCAGGGCATGACCCTGGAGACCCGGGATCGAGTCCCATATTGGGCTTCCTGCATTGTGCCTGCTTCTCCCTCTGCCTGTGTCCCTGCCTCTCCCTCTCTCTGTCTCTCATGAATAAATAAATAAAATCTTTAAAAATAAATAAAAAATAAAAATAAATTAAAAAATAAAAATAAAAACATACGACAGAGCCATAATTAAAATAATACATGGATACAAACACCAGCTAAATAGATTTAACAGAGAGATACAAATCAAAACAACAATAAAATACCATCTCACACCTGGTAGAATGGCTATTATCAAAAAGACAAGAAACAACAAGTGTTGGTGAAGATGTAGAGAAAAGAAAACACTTGTGCACTGTTGGTGAGAATGTGAATTGGTACAGTCTCTATGAAAAGCTGTATGTAGATTCTTCAAAAATTTAAAAATAGGGGATCCCTGGGTGGCGCAGCGGTTCGGCGCCTGCCTTTGGCCCAGGGCACGATCCTGGAGACCCGGGATCAAATCCCACGTCGGGCTCCCAGTGCATGGAGCCTGCTTCTCCCTCTGCCTATGTCTCTGCCTCTCTCTCTCTCTGTGTGACTATCATAAATAAATAATAAAAAAAAATTCAAAAATTTAAAAATAGAACTACCATATGATCCAGCAATCCCACTTCGGAGTATATAACAGAAAGGGAAAAAGAAACCACTACCTTGGAGATTTATTTTTTATTTTATTTTATCTTTTTAAAGATTTTATTTATTCATTCATGAGAGGCAGAGAGAGAGGCAGAGACACAGGCAGAGGGAGAAGCAGGCTCCATGCAGGGAGCCTGACGTGAGACCCAATCCCAGGTCTTTGGGATCATGCCCTGGGCCAAAGGCAGGCACTAAACCACTGAGCCACCCAGGGATCCCCTATCTTGGAGATTTAACTGCATTCTTATTGCAGCTTTATTCACAATAGCCACGACATAGAAAAACCTAGGTGTTCATCAGTGGATGAATGGATAAAGAAAATTACATACACATACACACACATACACACACAAAATGAAATACCATTCATCCATAAAAAAGAAGGAAATCCTGTCTTTTGTCACACGGATAGACAGTATACAAAGTGAAATAAACAAGAGGGAGCAATACTTTATGATATCATTTATGATATTTATTTATATTATATCATTAATACTATATGATATCATTTATATGTGTTATCTAAAAAAGCCAAACTCATAGAAACAGAGTACCATGGTGGTTGCTAGAGGCTGGAGGGTGAGGGAATGAGGAGATATTGATTAAATGGTACAAGCTTTCAGCTAAAGATAAGTAAGCCTTGGGGATCTAATGTATAGCATGGTGACTATAATTAACAATACTGTGTTATATACTTGAAAGTTATTAAGATAATAAATTTTAAATGTTACCACCACATACATGTGTGTACGTGTGCACACACACACACAGTGGTAATTATGTGAGGAAATAGAGGTGTTACCTAACCTTATGTGGTAATCATTTAATATATGTCTGCCAAATCATCACGTTTATACTTTTTTTTACGTTTATACTTTAAATAGTTATATGTCAATAATATATCTGTAAAGCTGGAAAAAATTAATAAAAGGGAGTTTAGTTCACACCCACAAACCTCTGGAGAAAGTATAAACTGGTAAATGATGTTGGGAAAACTGGCAAAGCTTAGGGGGAGAAATAAAACTAAACTCCTGCTTGAATTACAAACCTAAATGTGAAACATTATGTTGTAAAATTAATTTATTTAACATTGATTCAACATGCATTTATTGAGTACCTACTCTGTGCCAACTACTGTTCTAGGTACTAAGCATACATCTCAGTTTGCAAAACAGACCAAGATCCCTTGCTTTGAGGAGATTATATTCTAGAAAAGAAGATAGTGAAGAATCAACAAAGTAAATAATAATAATCAAATAAGTGAAAATGGGGCAAAAAAGAAATAAGGGTGGTTAGGAAGGGCAAGTGTATGGGGTCGCAATGTTTAAAAGGAGTGCTCAGGGTAGGATTCAATGAGAAAGTGATATTAGAACAGAAGCTTGGGGCATCTGGCTGATTCAGTTGGTGGAGCATGCAAACCTTGATCTTGGGGTTGTAAATTCAAGCCCCATGTGAGATGTAGAAATTACTTAAAATATTTTTAAAAAATTAACAAACAAAAAAGAACAGAAGCTTGAAGGAGGTGAGAGAATTAGCCATGTAGGTATCTAAAGGAAGAGGTAGCAGTCGGTGCAAAGACCCTAACGGCAGATGTGCCCATCATGTGGTAGGAACAAGAGAAATGTCAGCATGGCTAGAATAGAGTTAAGTTTGGGGCTTCAAGTGGGAAGGCACTGGCAGATTTTGAGTAGCAAAGTGACATCATCTGATTTACACTTTAAAGGAATCCTCTGGCTGCTGTGATGCAAAACAGAGTAAGAGGGTAAGGGTAGTTGGATGGTAACAATATAGGTGGGACAAGACAGTCAAGTGTTAAATACATTTTGAAGCTAAAATCACCTGAATTCCTGATAGATGGAGTGATCTGTATGAGAGAAGAAGAATGAAGCTAATATGACCTGAGTTTTTGGTCTCAGTAACTGAAAGGATGGAATTACCATCAATTGAGCAAATTAAGTACCATGTCAAAATATATATTTTGAGCTAATGGTAGGAAAGTACTTCTTAAGGTCCTGAAGTATGAGACAGAAGGCAAAAAATTGATAACTTTAATTATATCATTATTAAGGATTTCAGTGAAATGAATAACATCATGGAAAAAAATAATTTTAAAGAAATTGCTTGAAATTTCTAAAATTTACAAGTAGTTAATATCTAAACTAGGTCAGGAAGTCTTACAAATCAACATATAACAACAAAAAAGACAAGAACTACTCCCCAAAATGGTCCAAAGATAATTATGGTAGAAATAAATCAATAGACAATCATATGAAGAAATGGTCAGAATGTAATTTAAAAATTACAGAAAATCAAATGAAATTGACAATGAGGTATCACTTTACATCTAGCATATGGCAAAAATCACAAAGCAGGCTAATACCTGGTAATGTTAGAGACATAGGGATATGGGAACCTGTGTGCTGCTTTGGGTAAGTAGAACAGTGTATACAATGTTAATACTTAGCCAAATGTAGTATATACATCCCTATAACCCAGCAATCTCATTCCTGGACATGAGACTTCCAGAAAATTTTTTACGTGTAACTTTAAGTGGGATAATATAATAATATTCCTTTTGCTGTTATTTGTGATGGTAGAGGGTTGGAGATGATTTAGGTGTCCATCTCTGATGGAACGAATAAATAAAATGTGAAAGACACACGTTATAAAATATTATGTGGAGATTAAAAATGAAAAGCTGAGAAGAATGCAAGCAACCTGCATGGGTCTTAAAAATATAATGTTGAGGGATCCCTGGGTGGCGCAGCGGTTTGGCGCCTGCCTTTGGCCCAGGGCGCGATCCTGGAGACCCGGGATCGAATCCCACGTCAGGCTCCCGGTGTATGGAGCCTGCTTCTCCCTCTGCCTATGTCTCTGCCCCTCTCTCTCTCTCTGTGTGACTATCATAAATAAATAAAAATTAAAAATATATATATATAATGTTGAGGGGTGCCTGGGTGACTCAGTCAGTTAGGTGGCTGCCTTCAGCTCAGGTCATGATAATGAGGTCCTGGGATCAAGCCCCACGACCAGCTCACTACTCAGCAGGGAGACCACTTCTCCCTCTCCTTCTGTCCCTCCCAACTCCACTTATGCTCCCTGTCTCAAATAAATAAATAAATAAATATTTAAAAATATATACAATGTTGAAGGGTAAAAGCATAAATGACAGAACGATTTCTATACAAAAAAAAATCATAATGTAAATGTAAAATATCCATAATGGTTTTACAAGGAGTTTATGTGATATTATCATCAGAAATCAATACACATGATTTAAAGACATTTAAAAGTGTAAAGATTATTGCAGATTATAAGTACATATATACAAGTTCTATTCAAAGTAACAAATTATATATATGTTGTCCAACCTCTTCTTTTATATTCTTCCTCTGATATACTCATCACATTCCTATAATTTTAAAGGCAACCAAATGCAAAAACAGCATCCTCTGAATTCAGCATCTCACCTATATTCCCTCTTTAAAACTAAGTGCCTTCTGCACATCTCTGCCTAGATACCCTTCCAGAATTTCAAACACAACACAGCTGAAATCGAATCTTATTGCTGTCCCCTGACTACTTTCAGAACTTTTAACTGGTATTCAGGACTGGAGTTTCTGGGGCGCCTGGGTGGTTCATCCGTTAAGCATCCGACTCTTGATTTCAGTTCAGGTCATGATCTCAGGGTTATGAGACAGAGCCCTGTGGTGGGGCACACTGGGGCATGGAACCTGCTTAAGATTCTCTCTCTCTCCTTCTCCCTCTGCCTACCTCCCTCCCCTCTCTCATTCTCTTTCTCTCTCAAAAAAGAAAAAAAACCCCAACAGACTAGAGTTTCCTATTCGGTCTTTTAATCCACTGTATATATCATTACCAGTAAAATATTTAAAAGCTTGCTATTGCTTACAGCTATGCCAGGTTAATTCCTTACTATGGTGTTCTAAATCCTCATCAATTAAACCGCAACTCTACCTTTAGTAAGATTTTTTTATCCTTCCTAATCATAAAGGAAAATATTGAGACACTGAACCTCACTAAAATTAAGAACTCCTCTTCATCCAAAGACATCATTAAGACAGGGAAAAGAACCCACATAGCAAGAGGAGCAATTTACAATACAAAAACAGCTTATATCTAGAATATATAAAGAACTCCAAATCAGTTTGAAAGATAGAGATAATTCAACAGAAAAATTAAAAAAAAATCATTTTTAACCGTAAATTCACAGAAAAATATCTAAATGGCCAATAAGCATGAAAAGGTACTCAACCTCATTAGTCATTGTGAGCAAATTAAAACTTCATAACAAAACCAAAAATTAGTAAGGATGAAGAGCAACTTAAACTGTCATATAAATTGGTATAATCATTTAGAAAACTGTTTAGGATTATTTACTAAAGTTAAACATACTAATACCATATAACCCAGGAGTTCAATTTCATTTTTTATTTTTTTTAAGATTTTATTTATTTATTCATGAGAGACACCAAGAGAGAGGCAGAGACACAGGCAGAGGGAGAAGCAGGCTCCCCGTAGAGAGCCTGATGCAGGACTCCATCCCAGGCCCCCGGGGTTAACACCCTGAGCCAAAGGCAGATGCTCAACCACTGAGCCACCCAGGTGCCCCTCCAGGACTTCTATTTTAGATATATACTACATAGAAGTGCATATATATGGATGCAAAAAGACATGTACAAGAATATCCATAACAGTATCATTTAGAATAGCTAAAACTGGAAAGAATCTAAATCTCTACCAACAGTAGAATCAATCAATAAATAATGGTAAGTTCATAGATTGGAGTGCTATGTAACAATGGAGGTGAGCAAACTACTACTATAAGAAATAGCCTGGATGAATCTGACAAACTGAATGCTAAGTAAAATACCTAACACCAAATCTTTCTTCTATGAAATCTTTCATAGAACATTCAAAAACAAGTAAAATTAATCTGTAATGTCAGAAATCAGGATAGTGGTTAATTGGAGGATTAATTAGTAAGAGATGGCACAAGAAGGATTTTTGTATTTTGCTGTTTGATTTTTTTAATTTTTTTTAATTTATTTATGATAGTCACAGAGAGAGAAAGAAAGAGAGGCAGAGACATAGGCAGAGGGAGAAGCAGGCTCCATGCACCGGGAGCCCGATGTGGGATTCGACCCCGGGTCTCCAGGATCGCGCCCTGGGCCAAAGGCAGGCGCCAAACCGCTGCACCACCCAGGGATCCCTGCTGTTTGATTTTTTTATTGGAGTTCTAATTACACAGATGTGCTCACCTAGTGTGATTCATTAAGTCATATCGTTGAGACTTCTTCTTGTTATTCTTCAGTAGAAAGTTTGTTTAAATATGTATCATTATTTAGCTACCTTTAATGGAAAGAGATTTAAATTATTTTCTTATGGCAACATGTATATACTGTATAAAGAAAATCATGGCATGTGTTTCCAACATGACACAAAAATCAAGAATTTCTTTTTGAAGCCAGGTACTTCATATTACATCAAAAATAAGCTGGTGGTGCAATTAGTTAGTCTTAGACAGAGAAGGAAAAAAAAATGCGGAGTTTCTCAGTCCAGAGGAAGATGATAGCTGATCTAGGTTTAGTAAACTCAAATTCTCAGTCTGGGACTTACAATGCACAAAAGTTTTGCAAAAACACAATTATAAATTATGAAAAGTTAAGATGAATGAGACAGCTTATAGAGATTAAGAATGATGGAATGAAGTCAAAGATTTTCCCCTCAGAATAATTCCTGAAAAAACAGAGGCCCTAGATTCCTTGCCAAAAATCTGAATGACATGGTAGTGGTTAAGTCCTGATGATGATGATCATCCCTTCCTTTAGAATAATGTGCCTGTAACCCTTATGAGACTTTATTTTTAGGAAAAGCTGTCAATGCTATGTTGTTTCTGGCAAATTCATCGCATGACATGCCATCCAGCAGAGCTTTTCATGACGCCAGGACATGACTATGCCACACATAAGCTCCCAGATCTCACCCGCTCTGAACAAATTCAAAAGATGCACACTACCCCACACACATATATGGTAAGGCAGACAGGCCCCAGAAAATGCAATTTTGCTTTCTAGTGTTATGTAATCTAGTGAAATATGAAACTCACTAGGTGAGGATCTCTGCAATTTGTGCAGTTGATTTGCATGTGAAATGGGGAGAATTTGAAATCAAAATCCTTAAGAGGAGAGATGTTAAGGGGATACCTCTTAATCTCGTACTTAAGTGTGCTATTGCCAAAATAAACATGTTTTATCTCATGCCCAGCTTCATGCGTTATTGAGTGAATTAAAAATCAGCAAAAATGGGGGCACCTGGGTGGCTCAGTTAGTTGAATGTCCAACTCCTGATTTCAGCTTAGGTCACAGTCTTACAGTCTTGGGTTCAAGTCCAGAATCTGTCTCTATGCTTAGCTGGGAGTCTGAGATTCTCTCTTTCCATCTCCCTCTGCCCCTTCCCATTGCATTCTCTGTCTCTAAAATAAAATTAATAAATCTTTTTTTTTAAATAAAAAATGTGGCTAGTAGTTTCCCAAAATCCTAAGTTTAAGCTATTTATTATAAGATTCATTTAAAAATACATGTAATATAGATGACCAAATAACTTAAATATATTAAAGATGTGGATCAAAGTATTCACAATTGCTGAACCAATGAATAAATATCTTATATTACACATGCCTAGCAAAGTCTGAAGAAGAAATAATATCTCTAGTAAATTATAGCATAGCCTCTTGGCACATACATCCTTCAGATATCTAGTAGAAAAAAACAATTGAAAATCACTTAACTGAATAATTAAAAGGAGATGTTTTATTCTACCAAATAACTTTTTAGAAAATAAATGCATAATTTATCCAAAAATGTAAGTTTATAATTATCTATGGTTCTTTTCCTCCTATCTTCTTTGAGTCCTCTTAACTGAAAATGAAGTAAATAACTTTTTCAGAATGATTTCAAATATTAAGAATAGAAATATTCTAAAACATTTAATATATGCACAGGATTTTATTTTAATGTCAGGCTTTCTTTTTTAAAGAAAATCTTTTTTTAAGATTTTTTTTAAAGAAAATCTTCACCACAGTATTTTTATGTAAATGTTAAGTCATTTAAATTGAAAAACATCTTTAGTTAAGTTGGTTTAAATCCTAATCAGAGACTATGTGTAATACAAACAGACTGCAATGTATATAATAATATGGCATTTTACAGCAAGAAGAAATTGGAGGAAATTTGTTGAAAAACAGAAATTAGAACATATTAAAACATTAAAAAGCTGAACTCGAGAAACTGACTTATCTATACAGCTACAGCTATGAAGTAAATACATTCATAACTTAAATGATGACAAAAATAGTGAAGCAAATAAGTCAAAATCATAAACACAGAAATAACCTCTACAAGTTGTTTCAACTCCTCTCTCACAATTAAACAGAATTCAAAAACCCCAGAAAAAAAATCATCAGCCCATTTCTTTAAAAATCTCATGTAAATTTAACAGCAACCTTAGCAATGCATACTAATGATTCACTGTAAGAAACTCCTTAAGTCAATCTAATTTTTTCATGCTACAATTAAATTCCATTTTCCATTCTTAGTAGACAAAGAACACCTAATTACCAACTTCTATAATAAGCACTCTAACTTACCCATTTTTTTCTTTTCTATAGGTGAAACAGTTCTCATTTATTTTAATTTTCTTCATGTCTTTTTGTCAAATTTTACATACATATATATATATATATTTAGAATTATATTTTCCAAGAGGTTTGTGTGTGCATGTGTATAAGATTTGACAAATAAGAATATATTTAATTTGGGATAGGCAAAGGAGGCTTTATTATTATCCTCATTTGATAAAGGAGAAAGAGCCCAAATAATGATACATAATATATACATACATAATCCATTTGGGGAACTCATGAACAAGCACTGTTCTAAATATTTTATACACATTACCTCCCAACAACCATATAAGGAAAGTATTATTTTATTTGTATTTTACAGTTGAGAAAACTAATGCATTGAGACTTTAATTTATTCTAACTAGAAGTTACGTGACTTTCCCAAGGCTAAGAGACACCCAAGGCACAGTTGGATCCACCTTAGATCTGGTTCTAGGGCTAAGCTAACCCATTATATATATCATACTGCATTACATTTTCCTTGTAAAATGAATTACACTGAACTTGTATACCATAGATTCTCCCATTGACTATCCTAGAACTCAGCAGAGAGACCGTAAATACAACGGGAAAGCATTTTAAAGCATTAATTAATTCTCAGCATTTCTACACATTGGTTCTTCCTCCATTCAAGCAAAGTGGTTTTTAACTATACCACCTAAAGAAAGAGATGAGGCAGCACAAACAGGAAAATGGAGCTGCTTCTGTCTTTTGAATTCCAAAGCCTGGAGAACCAGAAATGACTCTGGTGGAGTGACTGGCATTACTGACCCTAATTCTTCCCAATCTGTACTTATACCATTCATCAGGACTTTGAAATTCCTCCACAAAGACACAGTCTATTTCCCCATCACTTGACTTTAGGCCCAAACGTTTCACTTTCTCTGACCAATGGAATGAAGCAGAAGCGCTAGTAGGTTGTTTACATATGTTGTATATTTATACTTGCCCTCTTATGTTCCTGCTATCACCTTAAGTATACACTTGGCCATCCCACAGGTCTAAGGAAGAGGATTAGAGAAATGTGGACCAAAGACATCCTCTGAGCAATCCCACTTGAACCCAGTTTATATCAGCCAATCCTCAGACACAAGAGTGATAAGAAACACTTTAAGCCATTGAGTTCTGGGATGGTATTCATCACAGCAAATGTTAGCTGCTAGTATATAGAAAGAGATTTAGGAGATTACGTAATAAAGTAGAGCAAATCTTCCCAACCCCCAAATCTAGATACTATTTCCTAGACTGAAAGACTTTCATTGCACTATACTCTACTTTCCATCCTAAATTAATTGTTGGACAAGAGAGTGGAATAAGAAGACAAGGAACTGCCAGAAGCCTCAGTTAGTGTGGAGGAATCAATAAAACAGTCTGTGCCTTGCCCCAAAATTGTGGTTGTTGAGTGATGTGTTGACACAGACAGGCCTAAGAGAGCCTCAGAGAGTTCTGATCCTATACACCCGAGAACAGCACAGGGGTAACAGGGAGTTTCCATGGCTCAACAAAACCCTGGAGGAGCAGAATGTTTTCACTGCACCCAAGATGGACACTGATATATGCATGTAACACAACAGTCTGCAGGGACAGATGGATCAACTGAAAATGCCACCATGAATTGGCTATACTCACAGCTCTGACACCTTAGCAACCCTAAATTTACTGGGACTATGTTCATTCCTACAGAATAGGAGTCCAAAATAAACAGTAAATTATGGAAAATAAAGATTACATTTTTGCATACATTTGTTACATTTGTTTGTTGGCTGAGATTTGTATCATATACAAGCATGCTAATCTTATCAGCAGAAACATAAATGAAGTCTCAAACGTTAACAGAATCTATTTAAACTTATGTCTTTTTAAGATTTCTAAATTACAGTTAGGAGCTGCCTGGGTGACTCAGTCAGTTGAGTGCCTGACTCTTGATTTTGGCTCAGGTCATGATCTCAAGGTTATGGGATTGAGCTTCACATCAGGCTCTGAGCTCAGTGGGGAGTTGGCTTGAGAGTCTCTCTCTTCCTATACCTCTCCCCCCACCCACTCATGCACCTGTGTGCATGCTCTCTTTCTCTCTCTCAAAATAAATAAATCTTGAAAAAATAAAATAAAATAAAACTACAGTTAGTACTTCTGAATGGTAATGACAAAATCTGCCACTGAAAAATAAGAATGAGCACACAAAGGAAAGAAAATATGTATGAAGCAAAAAGTCATTTTTATCTTTGATTTACACATAAAATTTCAGACTACTGATGAATTTTTCTGAGGCCTTTACACAGAAATATATCTTACATCAATGACAACATTTATAAAAACAAGACCAAAAAAATAAAAAAACCCAAGACCTACTTTCTATAATTCTATATTCATAAGTAAAATTTATAATAATTTCAATAGGATGTGAAACCTTTCCAAAATCGATTCTAGGTTAGAAGTTTAAGTTTTTAATTAAAATTCAGAATTTTAACCACTTGTTCCTGTGATTTCTTACTTTTAGGATATGTTGCTTACTTAATTGTGGATGCAGAATAGAATAAAAATATGCTAAAGAGTTAAGAATCATCTTTAGAAAATATATACTCTATAATTATAAAAGCCTGAAGGAAAAGTTTCTAATAGGAAAAACAATATAGGGGTAACTACCCTTTTGTTTGTATTTTTAAGATCTTATCCGAAGACCCCAATATATAACAATTAGCAAGAATATATCAAATTTAATTATCTAAAATATTACTCTCCTAGAAGATTCTGCTTCTAGCCATGAGATGATCACATAGCCCAAATTTATTCTTCCACCATAAACAACTAGAAAATTGAATGATATATATAAAACAACAGTTTCAGATATTAGAATATAGGCAACATAAGACTGATCACAAAGAGAAGGGGAAAAAAATGAAGTGACCCCTAAGGTTATACCAACTTTCTAACTGAAGACAATTTTTGGGCCATGGCACAGGAGGGTAAGCCAAACAAATTGGCAGTACAGTTACATTGAGAGAGCAGCCATAGGAGTCGATTAGAACTGGAAGACAGAGTACCAAAGGAGAGACTCCATACAGGAAAAGCTCCACAAATCTATACAGAGATACTGTGAGTTCTTAGTTAAATATGCGCATGTGGAGGGTGAAATTCCACAAAGCCAGGCAAAAACAAGTTCTAGGTAAAAAAAACAAATTACTAGAGAATTGTAAGCCAAAAAATTCCCAGAGTTCACCCATGGTTTGGAATGGTTTAGTTAAAGCAAATCAGATTATAGCTCAGTCTAAAACAAAACTAGGATTAACAGCTATTCAAAGATGTGGGTGGCCATGAAAAACAAACAAACAAAAATTTGGTTTCTAGTCACTTAAGGTGTTAAATAAAGTATAGCAAGACATTTGATAAGAAATCCAATTATCAAATATGTAACATGACCAGAGCAGCTTCCTTGAAGATCTACTTACTGGTCAGTCCCACATCATTTTGTGGATTATCTGTTCCCAGCTTTGTACAAGTTATTAAAGAATTCATGGGAATGAGCCTACATCTTTTAAGTCATGCTAACAGTAGTAAAATGAAATGGGATTTTAGTAAGTATCCTTTTCCGACCTATCACCATTCTCCTACCCATCTCCTACTCTAATCTGCAAGATGCCTCCTTTACTCTGTCATATATTTCTGTATTAATAAACAGTGATTTTATCTTCAAATTACAGATTGATTTCCTGACGTGACTGAGTTTATTGGATATTTGTTTAACTTATTTCACCTTGCTTGGGTAGGTTTATTGAAGAGGAATTATTTCCAGGTTGTGCTATAAAATGTTGGACAACTGGCTCTCTGAAGAAATAAATCCCTATTTTGTAGCATTAGCCAATTTTAGCAATGTAACTACTCCCACTATGGCTAATTTCAAGATACCAGCATGATGTCACTGAATATACACTTGGGTGGTGCACTGGTTTTTTATTGCAGTCATTAAAACACTAGCACAAACATAGTAGCTTAAGACAAAACAACTTTATTATCTCACAGTTCTGCAGCTTGAGATTCTGACCCATGTCTCACTAGGTTAAAATCATAGTGTTGCCAGGGCTGCACTATTTTCTGGAATCTCTAGGTCAGAATTCCTTCCTTTGCCTTTTCCAGCTTTTGGAGCCCAGGCACATTCCTTGACTCATGGTCCCTTCCTTCATCTTCAAAACCAGCAGTGATGGGTCAAGTCTTTTCTACATTGCACCACTCTGACCTTTCTTCCATCCTATATCCTCCTCTGACACCCAGCCAGGAAAGGTTCTCTCCACTTTTAAGGATCTATGTAATTATGTGGACCTACCTGGATAATCCAGGATAATTTTCCCAAATCAAGGTCCTTTACCTTAATTGCATCTGCAAAGTCCTTTTTGCTTATTACCACATAAGGTAACATATTCACAGGCTTCAGGGAGTAGGACATGAATATCTTTGGAGGTCCATTATTCTGTCTACCATGGAAGAGGAAGCTAACGATTGCTTCTCATGAGTCAGTAAGCACTGGCTCTAGTACACCATTATATTCCTCTGTCTTCCCATATTTTCAAGATACATCACAAAGTAACCTGACCGGTTTTCTCTTTTTGTCTCAATGATGAAGTACACAGCCATTAAGATTTAAATATTTGCACAAAACCAGATGGAAAAAAAAAAAAGCCAAGTCAAATGTACAGTCGCAAATTAAAAACAAACTATAACAATCAGAGTTGTCTTACCTGTCAATCCTCACACTATGTTAAAAGTAACACTGTTTATAGCAGCAGCATCAACAATAGCCAGTCATGGACAGAGCCCAAATGTCCATTGACTCATGAATGGATACACACACACACACACACACACACACACACACACACACACTGGAGTATTATTCAGCCATCAAAAAGAATGAAATCTTCCAACACTGTAGATGGAGCTAGGGTGCATTATGCTAAGGGAAATAAGTCAGTCAGGGAATGATATATACCATATGATCTCATTCATGCATAGAATTTAAGAAAGAAAACAGATGAACAAATGGAAAAGGGGGAGAAAGGGAAACAAACCATATGAGATTTTTAAAAAATATTTTATTAATTTATTCATGAGAGACACAGATTGAGAGGCAGAGACATAGGCAGAGGGAGAAGCAGGCTCCATGCAGGGAGCCTGATGTGGGACCTGATCCCGAGACCCTGGGATCATGCCCCGAGTCAAAGGCAAACACTCAACTGCTGAGCCACCCAGGCATCTCACCCATAAGAGATTCTTAACCATAGAGAACAAACTGAGGTTTGATGGAGGGAGATGGGTGGGGGATGGACTAGACTGGTGATGAGTACTGGGGAGAGAACTTGTTGTGAGGAGCACTGGGTGTTGCATGTAAGTGATATATCACTGAATTCTATTTCAGAAACCAATGCTGCACTATATGTTAAATAATTAAAATTTAAAAAAACAAATAAATAAATGTAACATGGGGAGATTAATTTATAGCACTTCAGTCACCACTACCATGCATTAATGCAAAAGTATAACAGAATGCTAATGACAAAAATTCTATAAGTACAGGTACAAAATTCAAAAGCTCATCTTTACTCTCACATAGTTAAGTGGATTTCCTAGTCACCTACCTTGCATAAAAATGATATATGGGGATCCCTGGGTGGCGCAGTGGTTTGGCGCCTGCCTTTGGCCCAGAGCACGATCCTGGAGACCCAGGATCGAATCCCACATCGGGCTCCCGGTGCATGGAGCCTGCTTCTCCCTCTGCCTATGTCTCTGCTTCTCTCTCTCTCTCTTTCTCTCTGTGACTATCATAAATAAATAAAAATTTTAAAAAAAATTTAAAAAATGATATATGAAATATTTGGAATCTCATTTTTATTATGTTCACCATACATTACTAATGCTATAAATGATGATGATGATGATAATAATAATAATAATAATAAATTACTATCCCAGGAAACAAGAGGCACTATATGGTTTCCTGAGACTCTGTGCTTAAGCCTCAGCATTCTATTTTTTTTCTTTTTTATGATAGTCACACAGAGAGAGAGGCAGAGACACAGGCAGAGGGAGGGAGAAGCAGGCTCCATGCCCCGGGAGCCCGACGTGGGATTCGATCCCGGGTCTCCAGGATCGCGCCCTGGGCCAAAGGCAGGCGCCAAACTGCTGCGCCACCCAGGGATCCCAAGCTTCAGCATTCTAAAGTCAAAGATTTCTGGCCTAATTGAACATGTACAGATCAGAAATAGAAATTATGGATACTTATCCCTGTTTTTCTTGATTTTCTATGTGGTCCTTTAATGGGTTACTAAATTCTTCATAATTTCAGGTAATTCATCCATAAAATAAAATAGGCATAATAATATTTATCTGCTATCCTTAGGAAGTTGTCAAATAACTAGACACTGCACTCTGAAAGCTAAAATTTTAAAAATCTTGCATAGTAAATTAATATATTAATGCTCTGTATGACATTTCATTGCCTTGAAGTCCTTTATCATTCTCAAATGACTTGCAATTGCTAGTATGTAGAGCTGCTGGCTCTACATAGACATTTCCAGGCAAAGCTCAAATGCATCTAACTTACAGGCAGTAAACCCACTTTTGTGGTGGGTATAGCTACTTTCCCTGCTCAGCATCTCTTTCTTCAGTGAATCACAGCTCTAGCATTTTACAGATTTCTAATGGCCTACCCTGGCTATAGGAATGCACATTACAAAGATCAATAAGAACAAACAAATTCTCTTTTCTCTCAGGTCATTAAGCTAATGCTGCCATTGAAAATATTCCTCTGCCATAGAAAGGAGGAGAGCATTATTGCACCAACATAGAAAGAGAACACACAAAGTTCAGACATGCTGCACGTTCAGTTCTAATCCTTCAACCACTGATTTCTACCGGGCCCAACCCAATATCTTTCCTAGACATATCTTTCTTTGATATATAAATAAATAAATTTTCTTTTGATTAGGTTAGTTTCTGACACCTGCAACCAAGAGTTGCAACTAATACATCTGGTATGAGGGAGTAGTTGGTTTAAAAAAGGAAATGCCTACTGCATTAAGTAGATATTTTTACCTTCTTTCAAAAACACAACAAATGAAGCACATGTATGATGCTTCTGAAATGAATTAAGGTTTATATTATAATTTTCAACAGGAAGTCAATGTCAAGAAGTGTGAAAGCTCTGAGACTTTGCCCTACTTGCCAGCTAACAAGTTACCCTGCCATGTTTGCTGGTAGAGACATGACACTCCCAGATCAGAAACAAAGGACAGTTTATTACTCACATCAGCCTTTTTTTTTTTTTTTCAGATCCCCCAAGCCCCAGTTCCCACAGAGTAAATTGACACTGACACATACACTGGGTGTGTTACAGAAAAGAAAGTAACCAAAATCTTTTATAATGAGCATTAAGCTTGCCTGACCTTTGCCCTAGAAAGAGATATCATCTTTATTTTACAGATAGTAAACAAACTCGCCCTCTGCTCAAGAGGGAGGTATATCTTCCAAGGCTGTTCACTACAAACAATGTTGACAAGATAGTCTGAAATAAAGGTACTCAGTGCCTCTGCTCTCAAAACCTACAGTAATACAAGAGACCAATGGAGAACTATGACTCAATAATCAGTACAGCAAGAAAAAATAAATATTTATTGAATAGGTACCTTTTGTCTGCTATGAAGAATCTTGTATTTTCCTTTTAAACTTATTATAGACTCAATATTTAGAGCTATTGTAAAATGGGGGATTGTTGATATAACATTTCAAGGTTGGTTACTTAGGAATACAGTTCATATGATTTTGAACACTTTTATTTCCAGAAAACAAATAGAATATTATCCTTCAAATACATATCACTCATAACCTATTTATTGATAATAAAGGATGAGATTTTTTAAAAAGGAGTACATCTCAGATAGATATTGAAAAGAGGTCAATCTTATTATATAAATGAATCACAAAAAAGATATCAAAACCAATAGTGCGAAGATAATATGTTCAAGATGATTTATAAGCCCAAATAAGCTTCTAATTGTTGAAAGTGGGGAAAAGTTTTTCTACAGTAGAAGCATAGGGTGGATAAAGATGAGAAGGATTTCCATTGCTCTGTGTCACAGTCTTTCTTTCAATCTGGTCTTCTCTCTCTGTCTGCATCACCAGAATATTAGAAAAAAATGTTTAAGGCAGAAAAGGCAGAGTTGTCAGGCTTTGCAGTAACCTCTCCATTTTACTAAAAGTATAATCAAAAAGCTTTACAGTGGCCTTCAGGAAGCTTCATGATCTGCACCTACTCAACCACTAGCTCTCAAACTTCATTCCAGTCCAGCCCCACGTACATCTTTGTTTTTCCTTGAACACACAAGGCTTGTCTTGGAGACTTGGCACTGTTGTTATTTGTGCCTGAATTGTTGTTCCCCCCAAACATCTACATGGGCAACTCTCACTTTCCTAAACCTTTGAGCAAACACTGCTTTCTTGGGGCAGCCAGGTGGCTCAGCGGTTTAGCACCACCTTTGGTCCAGGGCATGATCCTGGAGACCTGGGATCGAGTCCCATGTGGGGCTCCCTGCATGGAGCCTGCTTCTCCCTCTGTGTCTCTGCCTCTCTCTCTCTGTGTTTCTCATGAATAAATAAATAAAATATATTTTTAAATGTTACTTTCTTGTTGAAACCTACTCTGACCACCCACTTTAGGAATGGCTACTTACATTCCCACCACCCTCACTCTCTTGTTCCTCTTTACCCACCATGTTTTTTTTTAATTTTCCCATAGCACTTCTCACCTTCCAATATGCCATATAATTTATAATATTTGTTTTCTGTCTACTCTCATTAAAATATAAGCTACATAAAGACAGAGATCTTTTTTGTTTTGTTCATTAATATATTCAAGTATCAAGTATAAACTATGTCTACTACATTGTGGGTGCTTAAATATACTGAATGATGAATAGGTGAATATAGTATCATTCACTTAGCTTTAACTCTTGTGTCACTTAACATATACAAACCATGGAAACTCACACAACTTGATGAACCTTTCTGAATAAAATAGGAATAGTTGCACCTGGTTCACTGGATAGTTACATGAATTAAATGAGACTCTGTATTGAAGGCATTTAGCACAAAGCCCAGCATAGAATTAGAATGAACTATTGGCTATATAAACAAATTTGAACTCCAATTTAGAAGAGTGCCAAATTCCATTAAGGACTAAATATTTCTAGATATCTTTCCTGAGTTGTAATTGAGAACTCAGAGCCTCAGAATGGGGAAAAATATTTATTCCCAGATGTATTACCATGCTGTGGCTTACAGACCTGAAGTTCACAATGTTCCAACTTGCCACTTCTTGTCTAAAAGAATTTTGTTTCATCCAAAACTTGGAGGTCTCCTCATTTAATTTTCTTCCACATCACTAAAAGAAAAAAAAATTAAATAATTCATCCCAACACGAATTCATGAGATCTAATTATTGGCACTTTACCTTACAAAAATATAATCACTTACCACTTCTTCTAGTTCAGTTCCAGACAGACAAACAAGATTCAATCCTGCCAAAGACTGACCCTGACTGTGGACTTTCTTAGGAAAGGAGCAGGTTTGGAACAAGATTTTTTTTTCAAAGATTTTATTTATTTATTCATGAGAGACACACAGAGAGAGGGAGAGGCAGAGACACAGGCAGAGGGAGAAGCAGGCTCCACACAGGGAGCCCAAAGTTGGACTCCATCCGAGTCTTTAGGATCAGGCCCTGGCCTGAAGGCAGCGCTAAACCCCTGAGCCACCAGGGCTGCCCTGGAACAAGATTCTAAACTCATCTCTGCTTCAGGATTCTTATAAGCCTGAGCTTCCTGTGGATAATAAGAGACCTCAGAATAGTAGCAACCGTAGATCCCAGCCCCCTGGGGTAGTTATTGAGCTTATAATGAACTCTAAGAACCTGAATCATGTACTAGACATGCAATGCTCTAGAAGATACAAGGGTAATAGAAAGTGGTTTGAAAAGTTATAGAAACAGTTATTGCAAAAATGGCAGGCTATGAATTGACTATATGAATGCTAAATCAACGTAGAATAAAGAATTGGAAGAAAAGCAAAAGTAGGGGCACCTACTTAGCTCAGTCAGTTGAGTGTGCAACTCTGTTTCTGCTTGAGTCATGATTTCATGGTTGGTGGAATTGAGCTCTGGGATCAAGCTCTGTGTCTGGCTCTGTGCTCAGTGGGGAGTCTACTTGGAGATTCTCTTCCTCTGCCCCTCCTCCCACTTCTGTGAGCTCTCTATTTCAAATGAACAAACAAATCTTTAAAAAAAATAAAAGGAAACAAAAACTATACGGAAGGATCGAGCTGCAGTCCTTCAGTTCTGCAGAGGTTCTGTAGAGGCCCTGAATGCTTCTTTTCTTAGTCAAAACACCAGCTTAAAATAGTATAAGTCAAAAGAAACAATTTACTAAAATGAGACAGACATATCTTACGGAACTCAAGGGTAGTTGGGCTTCTTAAAGGGATGTGACCAGGAAATGGAAAAGTGTCCAGAATTCAAGAAAATATTTGTTCTCTCAGTCTCTCAACTCTCTTCACAAACTCATTTTTTTTTCTCTATGCCTACATGTTGTCTCTGCTTCTCAGTATGCAGAAGTTGGCTGCCCTGGAGCTCCCTAGTTTACATCACCCCACTTCCCACCACTGCAGAGACTAACACAGCCCTCTGAATCCAAATGCCAGACTCCTGTGCTAGAGAAATGAATTCGTATAGCTTGGGTTAGATATATTCCTATTCCTTTCTTTCCCCTCACCTGCCTCCTCCAATTAACTGTAGCCCAACCAAATATAGCTGACTTGAAGGAGCAGGACAGCGCACCTCCACAGGTGTGTGATCATATTGAATTCTGAGGGAATAAGACGTTATTGTAATTTGGGCAAGTATTCAAGAGCTTATTACTCCTCCATCCTTACCCCACACCTGTGAAATTCTGTGCTCCTTTGAATTCTTCCCCTATGAACTCTCTGAGGGCCTAACCATGGGGTGGAAAGAGAACAGATTTTAAGTCCTGAGTTAGGATTTCCACAGCTCCTTCTTCCAAATTCTTGCCTGTAGCCTATTGAGCAGCATCTGGATCAAACCCTGAAATTTCCGCCTCAAGTTCAGGGATTGAAGGGGGTTGGCATTTTCCTTCCCTCTGGCTTATTACAGGTAGTTTCAGATAAAAAGTGACAGAGACTTTACCAGCCACTGCTTATATAAGAAAAATAAAATATGATCACTCCCCTTCATTAGTAGAGGAATGACAAAAAGAACAAAAAATTACAAAACACTATCAGAAACACAATCACGTAGAAAAAATTGACAGCACAGAGGAGAAAATCAGCAACTCATGTTAATACCCTTTTTCAGGGGACACCTGGGTGGCTCAGGGCGTGATCTCAGGGTCCTGGGATCAAGTCACACATCGGGTTCCCTGCATGGAGCCTGCTTCTTCCTCTGCCTGTGTCTCTGCCTCTCTCTCTCTGTGTCTCTCATGAATAAATAAATAAATAAAATCTTTAAAATAATACCCTTTTTTAAAAAAAGCCATTATCCTTAGAAAGCAGCAAAGGGAAAGCAGCAGTTGTTGGTATTTTGTGGATAAAAAAGTTCAAGCAACCAAAATTAAACAATAAAATGGCTTCCCTAGAATGTTACATGTGATTGCAAGACTGAATTTTCTCTTTGTACATTAAAGAATTCTATGGTAAAGAAACAATTAAGATTTAGCCTTGGTAAAGCACATGAGCATTAGTATTCTTTCTAAGTTTAAATTGATAGATGATTTTTGGTACATTCAATAAAAAAATTTAACGATACATCTTTTGAGTGAGTTATGCGTAAATTAACCGGAAATACTCATGCTTGGCAATAATTTCATTCATAAAGTAATTTAATTGTGTCAGAGTGCTGCTAATTTAAACAAGATGACCTATCCCAAACATGACATTCTTGCATCAGCAGGAGATTCTTAGCTAATAGTATCATAATTTCCAACGGATATTCCAGAAGACATACACATAGCAGTGTCATTATTATAACAGGCTCCACAACCATCACTCACCAAAACTATCCTGGTACCTCCATCTTTTCATTCAGAAAACAGCTCCTGTAAATAAAAAAAAATGAGTGATAGGGCTGAGGCAGTACTTGGAAGAAATTGTGAAAAGTGAACATCTCTGTTTCTCAGAACCACCACTCTTCCTTCGTAGTTTTAGCAGAAGTCTTAATTTATTATATTATCTTTGCTTTTATGTTGTCTTGAGTGAAATTCAATTCCATCTCTCCCTTTGAGTCATGTGGAGTGGCTGCTAATGGGAATGATGACAGCACAGGATTGAGTCATACAGTCAAGAGGGAAAGAAAAGCTGCTACAGCTGATTATCATTTCTCCAGATGCCCCAGCACAGCTCAAGTAGCAGTGATTATAAATTATAAGTGCAGGTCCTTTCCAAACAGCAATGGCAAAGTTAATCAGAGAAAAACAACTGGACGTCTTTGTGCCAAGTATTTATTGTGTGTGGCACAAAGTGCAGGGTTACAAAATCTCTATCTTCAAGAAACTGGCAAACCAGTTCCAAAGACAAGCCATAGACATATAAAAATTTGCAAAACAAAACCATGGTTAAATTCACCAATGGTAGTAAGGAAAGCATTTATTTACAGGATAATAGAGATTTACATAAGCACAGTACAACAGCATACAGAATTTTCACTGGTATAGTCTCATTTAATCCTGATAATCAATCTGAGAAATTGGTCTTGTCTCTCTTTTACAGATGAGAGTCCAATGGTTCAGCAATTTCAAAGTCACTTTCTGACAGTTCTAGTAATGAGGCAGCTTTCCTGATATTTTCTCTTACCAGTCGTTGAGTTATTGTGCTATGTTTAGATAGAACTAAGATACGGAGGACCAGGTAAGACCATAGGTTGTCATGATCTCCTTTGTTGGGCATAGGTATTGCCAGAGTTGAACATCTGGAAAACAAGCAGGTCTCCAAACAAGAACCCAAAACTTTTACATTCAGCCTGCAGGAGGAGCTTTTATTCCTTTGGGCCTCAGTGTCTTGATCTTATTGTTCAAAGACGGTGGAGACTCCTGATAATTGATATAGAACATGTCCACCCACCACAAAGTGGCTGGCCAGGTCCTCAGAGTGGGACAGGGTTGTCCAGTCCCAGAGGACGTAAACCATTTTGTAACCCTTACTATCCTCAATTCATGGTTTTCTGGCTGTGTTTGTTTGTTTTCCCTTTTGTCCTCACTCAGCCCCAACTTTCAACATCTTAGCTGAATATATTGGTCTTCAGTGCTGAGTTGCAAAAAGCAAAGAGCAAATGTACTCCTGAGACATTTGTGGTGTTAAAGGTGGTGGTCCCTGAGGTAAAAGTGAGTCTTAGTCAAATCTACCTATTATTCTCAAAGTGAAGATTTTTCTATGAACAACTAAGGAGTAGTTGAGGTCATTTTACTAGTAGGGAAGGCAGGAGTTTCCTGTTTGTGAAACAGGTTAGTAAGTAAGGTGGGAGTATTGATCTTCAGTTTTCTGACCTTAACACCACCCCTCTTCCTATTGCCACATCCACCTAACACAGAAGAAGAACAATGTGGAACAGTGCTTTTCATGAGGTAGAGACATGACTAATTAGTTAACACTCCTCAGGAAAACCAGTAGAGAATCTTTGATCCATGGAATAAAATATATTTGTATGTAATCAGAGAGATAAGAAAAGAATTTGAATGTAATGTTCCCACAAACACCTAACAAGGTGATTTTCAAGATGGCAGTCATCAGAAGTTTTGAATGCTGAATTTACTCAAGGCTTCATTTTTCAAAGTGCTCTTAAATCTCTTTTGTATCCCCCACCTTTTTCTCCATTGAAAGGTAACTTCAGAGTTTAAAACTCCCCACCACTCAACCACCATATCCACTGGACAGTTGGTACATAGTGTGATTATAGACACCTTCTACTATTCACCCATCATATCAAGTCTTTCTACCTCACAGCCACAGCTATATCCCAACAAGGTTGTGAACTAAGACATGCTAAGGCAGTCTCCTGTATCCTCAGTCTTTTCTGGAATTCTTGCAACTCCTATGTTTGAAATGACTAAGCTCTAGAGGAGTTTGAATTTGCCTCCATCAGTATATCACTAAAACTAAATTTTAAATTTGTTGGTGCTGTGACTGCTGAACTGCTCTTTAGCAAATGTAACAGGAACAGATACGTTGCACAGTTTGAAACCAGTGACTAATATGAAATTTTGCAGAATTTATGAAAGGTGTCACTTCACATTAACCAAAATTTTTGAGTTTGAACCTACCTTAAATATACATAAAAACTATAATAATTTACTCAGATATTTATTTCCCACAAATGATCTACAAGTAACTCTACTCTGCTTCTCTAGTTAAAGATGACCTGAAAAATAAAAGAAGAAGAAAAAGAACAGTTTTTAAAGAAGCACTTAGCTTGTAAAATTACAAGATGATTTTTTTCTTGTGGTTCATAAACTGGCTCTGAGGACAACTCTGAGAAAGTGATGTTAAAATGCTGGAGCCAAGGAATCATCAGGAGAGTTAAGTGTCTAGTTTTCCAAGGTAACAATTTTCAAGGGTACAGTGCTGCCTTCTCTTTATGCTTCCTTCTTTTTTGAAGAGGTTTCTGTTGAAAAAAGTTGATCTTACTTTTTAATGGTTATATATATATGTATATATTTATTATTCATACATATATAAAATATATATGAATATAAATATATATCAATATTAATATGAATATATATATTCATCATTCAGATAAAATATACTCATATATTTCAATGATAATTTGTGTCCACTTTATTAGCTTTAAAGCAATACAATTATAAAAACTATACCAAAATATATCAGTTTTCATCTCAGGCTAGGGGACAGAGTGTGATTGTTATAGTTTTTGTTTCCTTTATGGCTTTCTGTATTTTCCACATTTTCCACATTGAGAATGTATTTCTTTTATAATCAGAAAAAATTAAGAATTATTTATAAAGTAAGCTTATTCATACTGTACTCTGGGGGGGCGGAGGGTGTTAAGCAGTACCATTATTCCTTCTGAGAAAAACCAAAATTTCCTTTCATAAGAAGAAATAAGGTTTATATAAGAATTATATAACCAGACTCTGGTTGGCACCCTATTGAAAGAATTTTCTTTGAGTGGATTTTATGATCCAAAATATTAATTCAGCACATTTCAATGTTCTCTGCTCTGGGTGGCACATTAATTTTCTCTCATTGAGTTCCAAGGAGTTCTGTGTGTGAACAAGCTATCTAGGGAATGGAACTGAAACCTGGCTCAGCAGGCACTCAGCATCTTCTGTCATGGTTCTCTTCATTGTTTACATAGCCCAGAATTCTTTTGGGCCAGGGAAGCATTTGTTTATTGAATTTTCCTTAAGATGCCAGTAGGTTTAAATTAAGGAGGACTTCATTTAGAGAAAAAGCATGCAGAGGGGTTTCATAACACAAAGCATTTGAGAAAATAGAAATATTTTACCCATTCATTTGTTCTTCTCATCTTGAGTAATGTTACATGTCCAACTTAGACATGGGCAAGCCTCTTTTTTTTTTGTAGGGTTCTTTTTAAATTAAAAATTATTCTGTAGTGTAATTAAAATCCCAACTTTTTAACTGCCTTAAGGACTTTCCTCTTTATTCTTATTCACATCAACCCTTCTGGTTCAGGTAACAATAGAAAACCTGATTTAACAGTCATATACTGATGAATAAAGTTAAAAGTTAGATTCTTCTGGTTTCTACAGTTTTCTTCCAGTTCCATAAGGAATTGTTATTAGGGAATCAATGAGCCTTATTTCTCTAAAGATAGAATTTATATTTTGCCCTCTGACATGTGTTGTTATTCTAAGCATGACTCTAGACTAGATATGAAAATCTGATATTGCCAGTGGATACTCACTCAGTAATGAAGCAGAAGTAAAACAAAATTTTCCAGTCTCGTTTTGGATTAGACACTAGCTACTGAGCTTTACTTGACTCTGGGTTTTTGTTTTGTTTTGTTTTTGTTTTTTGACTCTATGTTTTAAGGCAACTCAATGTCCATTTTATTTTCTTTATGTACCTGGACATCAACCTCCATTCAAAGCAAGTGTGAAATGGTATCAGTTAAGAAAACATTAGCAGCCAGAGACATCTTTTTTTTGTGCAAACATTTCAAGCTCATCTCATTTCACTAGATTTCTATTCATAGATACAGTATCTATGGAAATATCCATATGCAGGGGCAGCCTGGGTGGCTCAGCGGTTTAGTGCTGCCTTCAGCCCAGGGCCTGATCCTAGAGACCCAGGATCGAGTCACACATTGGGCTCCCTGCATGGAGCCTGCTTCTCCCTCTGCCTGTGTCTCTGCCTCTCTCTCTCTGTGTCTCTCATGAATAAATAGATAAAATCTTAAAAAAAAATAAAGAAATATCCATATGCAAAATATGAAGATAAGGTAAAATACAGTCACTGGGGGGTACCATTTCTTAATCTATGAAGGAGTTAATACAAGTTTAAAAGACACAATTCCTAAAAATCATTCCTTTGGTTTACTTGGAGTTCTCAAGGTTCTTTTTTTTTTTTTTTAATTTTATTTATTTATTTTTATTTATTTATGATAGTCACAGAGAGAGAGAGAGGCAGAGACACAGGCGGAGGGAGAAGCAGGCTCCATGCACCGGGAGCCTGATATGGGATTCGATCCCGGGTCTCCAGGATCGCGCCCTGGGCCAAAGGCAGGCGCCAAACCACTGCGCCACCCAGGGATCCCCTCAAGGTTCTAATATTATAATATTACTTTGAAGGTGTAACAAAAAGAAAAAATGTACATAGATTCACAAATCTCTTGGTTCCTCAAATAAAAGTACATTTCTTTAAAAAAGAAAACTTCCAAAAGCATTTTAAACTTATATTCCAGTGTAGTTATCATACAGTGTTACATTAGTTTCAGGTGTACAGTATAGTAATTTACCACATTCCATACATTGCCCAGTGCTCATCACAAGTGCCCTCAGTTTGTTTTCTGTAGCTAAGAGGCTGTTTTGTTGACCTGTCTTTGTCTTTTTTCCCTTTGTTTATTTGTTTTGTTTCTTAAATTCCACATGAGTGAAATCATATGATATTTGTCTTTCTCAGACTGATTTATTTCACTTACCATTATACTCTCTAGCTTCATCCATGTTATTACAAATGGCAAGATTTCATTCTTTTTTATGGCTCAATAATATTCCAGTGTGTGTGTGTGTGTGTGTGTGTGTGTGTGTAAAAACCTCTTCTTTATACAATCATCTATCAGTGGACACTTGGGCTGCTTCCATAGTTTGGCTATTGTAAATAATGTTGCTGCAATAAACATATGGGTGCATACATCCCTGTGAATTGATGTTTTTGTATATTTTTTTTATAAATACCCAATAGTGACATTACTGGATCATACTGTCTAGAGTATGATCTAGAGTGGCTGCACCAGTTTGCATTCCCACCAACAATGCACAAGGGTTCCTTTTTCTCCATATCCTCACCAAACACTTATTGTTTCTTGGTATTTTATTTAGCCATTCTGACAGGTTTCAGGGGATATCTCATTGTGGTTTTGACCTGCATTTCCCAGATGATGAGTGATGTTGAACATCTTATCATGTGTCTTTTGGCCATTTGTATCTTCTTTGGAGATGTGTCTGTTAATGTTTTCTATCCATTTTTAATTGGATTATTGGAGTTTTTCATGTTGACTTGTATAAGTTCACTATATATTTTGTATATTAACTCCTATCAGATATACCATTTACAAATATCTTCTCCCATTCAGTAGGTTGTCTTTTTGTTTCGTTGATGGTTTCTTCTACTGTGAAGCACCTTTTATTTTGGTATAGTCCCAACAGTTTATTTTTGCTTTTGTTTCTCTTACCTGAGGAGACATATCCAGAAAAATGTTGCTAGGGCCAATGTCCAAGAGATTATTGCCTATGTTCTCTTTCAGGAGTTTTGTGATTTCAGATCTCACAGTTAGAACTTTAATCCATTTTGAGTTTATTTTTTAATATGATGCAATAAAGTGATCCAGTTTTATTTCTTTGTGTGTAGCTTTCCAGTTTTCCCAATACCATTTGTTAGAGACTGTCTTTGCTCCATTATATATTCTTGCCTCTCTTGTCACAGATTAATTGACCATATAAGTATGAATTTATTTCTGAGCTGTTTATTCTGTTCCATTAATCTATGTGTCTATTTTTTTGTGCCAGTAGCACTCTGTTTTGGTTACTCTAGCTTTGTAATATAACGTGAAATCTTTAATTGTGATTCCCCTAGTTTTGTTTTCATTCTTCAAGATTACTTTGTCTACCTGAGGTCTTTTGTGGTTCTATACAAATTTTAGAATTATTTGTTCTAGTTCTGTGAAATTGCTGTTGGTATTTTGATGGAGAATTCATTAAATCTGTAGATTGCTTGGAGTAGTACAGACATTTTAACAATATCTGTTCTTCTAATCTATGAGCATGGAATGTCTTTCCATTTCTGTGTCATTTTCAATTTCTTTCATCAATGTTTTATAATTTTCAGAGTACAGGTTTTCACCTTGTTGGTTAAGTTTATGCCCAGGTATTTTACTATTTTTGGTGCAATTGTAAATGGGATGGTTTTCTTAATTTCTCTTTCTGCTGCTTCATTAGTACTGTATAGAAATGCAATGGATTTCTGTACATGGATTTTATATCCTGTGACTTTACTGAATTCATTTGTCATTTCTAGTAGTTTTTTGGTGGAGTCTTTAGGGTTTTATATATAGAGGATAATATCACCTGCAAACAGGGAAAATTTTACTTCTTCTTTACCAACTTGGATGCCTTTTATTTCTTTTTGGTTGTCTTATTGCTGTGGCTAGGATTTTCATACCATGTTGAATAAAAGTGATGATAGTGGACATCCTTGTCTTATTCCTGACCTTAGGCAAAAAGTGCTCAGTTTTTTGCCCATTGAGTAAGATGTTCACTGTGGGCTTTTCATATAAGGCCCTTATTATGTTGAGGTATGTTACTTCTAAACTTACTTTGTTGAAGGTATTATCATAAGTGGATATTGTATTTTGTCAAATGCCTTTTCTGCTTCTATTCAAATGATCATATGGTTTTTATTCTTTCTCTTATTGATATTATGTATCACATTGATTGATTTGTGACTATTGAACTATCCTTGCATCCCAGTGCAAGTGGAGTAAACTCCACTTGATCACAGTGAATATTTTTTTTAATGTATTGTTGGATTCAGTTTGTTAATATTTTGTTGAGAATTTTTATGTCTATATTCATCAGAGACATTGGCCTGTAGTTCTCTTTTTTTGTGGTGTCTTTATCAGGGTTTGGTGTCAGGATAATGCTGGCCTCATAGAATCAATTTGGAAGTTCCCCTTCCTCTCCTATTTTTTGGAAAAGTTTGAGAGGAACAGTTATTAACTCTTCTTTAAATGTTTGATAGAATGCTCCTGTGTTGCTATCTGGTCCTGGACTTTTGTTAATTGAGAGTTTTTTGAGTACCAATTCCATTTTATTATTGGTAATAGGTGCACTCAAATTTTATATTTCTTTTGGCTTCAGTTTTGATAGGTTATAAATTTCAGCAATTTTTTAAAAGGGCAGTGGGGGGAAAGGGAAGGGAGAGAGAGAATCTTAAGCAGGCTCTATGCTCAGTGCAGAGCCTGATGAGGGCTTGATCTCACAACCCCAAGATCATAACCTGAGTCAAGATCAAGAGTCAGGCACTTAACTGATTGAGCTACCCATACACCCGTTTCAGTATTTTAAAATATTGTAGAAATGTATAATTGAATGAGTGGGGGGCTCCTGAGTCACTCAGCCAGTTAAGTGTCTGCCTTTGACTCGTGTCATGATCCCAGAGTCCTGGGATCAAGCTCCACATTGGGCTCTCTGCTTGGCAGGGAGTCTGCTTCTCTCTCTCCCTCTGTTCTCTCTCTCTCTCAAATAAATAAATAAAATCTTTTTTAAAATAATAGTTGAATGAGTAGCACAATAACCATTTATTGAGAATGTCTATGATATCAAGAATTTGTTTTTAATTTCATGGATAAATATATATTATTACATTATGGAATTCCTTCCAAAAGATGTGGGAATTGTATTTGTAAAGACTTACTCTGCAGTTTACAGATTATCTCTACTTCATACATTTTATGAAAATTGTTTAAAAATGTTTTGTTTTCGAAACTGTGGTCAAAGTTATTCTGTCCAAGGAAGTCCCATCTCCAAAAATTGCTTTATTTTAGAGGGAGAGAGAGAGAGATAGAGTATGTGTTCATGATTTGGGGGAGGAGGGCTGAAAGGAGAGGGAGAGAGAGCATCTTAAGCAGACTCCATGCCCAGCATAGAGCCTGGGGTAGGGCTCCATCTCACAACCCTGAGATCATGACCTGAGCCAAAATCAAGAGTCAGATGCTTAACTGACTGAGTCACTCATGTGCCCCCTTTAGGAATTGCTTTTAATTACAGGTAATTAGGATGGTGTACCAATTACTTGCAAGAACTTCTTACTTTTTGTTAACCAAGTCTTGATTTTTTAGTTCATGTTTTAATGTTATTTTCAGTTCATTTAAATTTCAGAAAGTTAATGTGGACAATACAATTATAAAAGCAGTCAGCTTTCCTTTCTCTTAGAGCTGTTTGTAATTGGTTTGGCCCTGGCCACAATTATTCTAGAACTAATATCCATCAATTGCATACAATGTTCCAAACACTATGCTTGGTGCTAAGTAAATAATGGTATGACTAAGCAGACTATTATCTCTAGTCACCTATAATGTAATGGGAATAACTGCTACTCAACCAACAATAACCAAACGAAGCAAGACAGGTTCTAAAAGGAAGTGCAAAATACTATGGAATCCCATAAGGGAAAATTAATATTGAGTGAGGTTTTAGAAAAGGTTCTCTGGAGGAAATTACATTTAGGCTGAGACCCAATGGTAGTTGTCTCCCAATATTTTTCTCCTTATACCACTGTAATAGGACTTTACCTGGATATATAGAGGTTCAGAACCAAGACTCCTTCCTTTCTCTGGAGCTAAATGAAGTCAAATGACTAATTTTTGGCAAAGGAAATATGAAGAGAGACAATGTATGAAACTTTTATTTTGTACCTTCAGAGGGAAAGTATATGATCTTATTTCTCTTTTCCTCACTTTCTACTGTCTAGAATATGATAATGGAGACAAGGCATCCTAGAGAACATGATTAAGGGAAATCCTATGAGGATAGCAAAATAATAAGAAACGAGTATGGGCCTCTGTTGATATTCAGAGTATAGTAATCATACCAACTTAAATAAACCTGTCTTATTTAAATCACTGTTATTTTTGTTCTCTGTCACACACAGCTGTACATATATGTTAACACTGTCTTGAAGGAACAGGCTACATAAACCAGAAGAGCACAGCTTCCTAGACAAATAGATAATTATGCAGAACTCATTCATGAAACTAAACTTATTCAATATTTCTGGAATGGAAGTAGATAAAGGCAGATTTATCAAGATGAAGTTGTAAAAGTGCTATAGCAGATTGTTGTAGAAATGACCTCCAATTTATTAGTGTCTCCAAGTATTCATCTAAGCCTGACCATGTGATTTCCCTTGGCTAAATAGACAGCACCCAAGAATGTTAGCAAAGACTTGAAAAGTGCTTATACATAACGTTTTCTCCCTCACATTGCTTTTTTTTTTTTTTTACATTGCTCTTTTGGACCCTGAAACCACCACCTGTGAACAAGCCTGAGCTAGCCTGTTGAAAGATGAGAGACCATGTAGAGCAGAAATGTATAGTCCCAGCTGAGCAACTTTAGACAAACCAACCTGTAATGAGTGAGGCTGTATCTAACCTCCAGCAAAGCTGAAAGATGACCACAGAGATCTGCCAAAATAGCCCAGATGAGAAATGCCTAGCTGACCTACAGAATCATGAGCAAATAAATTGTTTTAAGCTGCTATGTTTTGGGGATGCCTGGGTGGCTCAGTGGTTGAGCGTCTGCCTTTGGCTCAGGGCATGACCTTGGAGTTCCGGGATCAAGTCCCACATTGGGCTTCTTGCATGGAGCCTGCTTCTCCCTCTGCCTATGTCTCTGCCTCTCTCTCTCTATTTCTCATGAATAAATAAAATCTTAAAAAAAATAAGCTGCTATGTTTTGGAATGGTTTGTTACACAGCAAATGCTAACTGATACAAGTAGAGGACAGAATATATGAGCTCTTATGGTTATTATTAATTCAACCCATATTTATTAAGCCACTAACTATGTATCAGACAGTGTGTTAAGTAGGCAATGGAGATGCACCAGTATCCAAGACACAAGGTCTCTGCCCTGATGGAGCTTACATTCTTATTGGCCATACTAAGGAATTTGATTTGTCATAAGGAAAATTAAAAAAAAAAAACCATTAAAAGTCTTTAAAACAAAAGCTAATTAATTCAATTTGCACTTTTAAAAGATTGTTCTATTTACAATGTGGAGAATAGATTGGAAAGGGTAAGTATATACACTGAAAGATGAGTTAATAGACTGACACAATAGTCAGATGAGGGATAATTGTAACTTAAACTGAGATGATACCAGTGGACATAAAGAAGAGAGATTAGTTAGCTAAGATACAGAAAGGACAGGATTTGGTAATTGATTAAAACTATGGAGTAGGGAAAAAGGATGATCTAGGATGACTCACAGGTTTCTAGCTTGAGCAAGTCCTCAGTAAATATTTCTGCCATTTACTGGAGTAAAGAACATGAAAAGTAGATAAGGTCTATGTAATAAAGATTGTCAGTTCAGATTTGAAATGCTCATGAAATATTAAAGTAAAAATAGCAAAAAGATAATTCTGGAGCTACATGAAACATCTGATCTACATATATAAATTTGGAATTATTTGGCATAGTGATGGAAATTAACCCACAGGAGTAGATGAGACTGCCTAGAGAGTGGATAGTGAAAAGGAGAAGAATGGAAGACTTTGGACAGAATTTGGAGGAATGACAACATTTAATGGTTTAGCAGAGAAGGAGAATCTATCTAAAAAAATTTTGAGAAAAAAAATCACCAGAATGGGAACCTAGAATGTGTCTTAATGTAAAAAAAAAAAAAAAAAAAAAAAAAGGAAAAGAATATTTTAAGAAAAAAAATGGTCAATTCTATTGAATGTTGCTGAGTGGCTAAAATAACTGAGGACTGAAATATCTTATTTGGATATAGTAACTGGGAGGCCATGGATGAGATAGCAGATATTACTATAGAGGAGGACTCAGTTGGAAGCCAGGATGGAATGGAGTGAAAAGGCAGTGGAAAACAAGGTAAAAGTGACAGTGTACACAACATTGTCAAGAAGTCAGGCTGTGAAGGTGCACCTGGGTGGCTCAGCTGGTTAAATCTCTGGCTCTTGATTTCAGCTCAGGTCATCATCTCCAGGTCATGGGATTTTGTCCTGCAATGGGCTCTTTATTCAGCCTGGAATCTCCTTGGGATTCTCTCTCTCCGTCTCCCTCTGCTCTTCCTCTTGCTCACACATTCTCTCTATATATCTCTCTAAAAAATTCTTTAAAAAACAAAAAGACGGGGGATCCCTGGGTGGCTCAGCAGTTTGGCGCCTGCCTTCCGCCCACGGCGTGATCCTGGAGATCCAGGATCGAGTCCCGCGTCAGGCTGCCTGTGTGGAGCCTGCTTCTCCCTCTCCCTGTGTCTCTGCCTCTCTCTCTCTCTTTCTCTCTCATAAATAATAAAATTTTTTAAAAATAAAAAAATAAAAAACAAAAAGATATCAGGCTGTCAATAGGAGAGGAAAGATAAGAATGTGACCGCACAGGGAAACATGGGGTCAAAGAATGGCTTAAATATTTACATATTTTAATACTGATGAGAAGAAGCCAATAAAGATGAAGAGGTTGAAGCTATACGTTAAAGTAAGGATGAGATTCAGGTGGAAGAGATGATTGTTTATAGGAGACAAAGCAGTTTGTCCAGAGAGTTGGGGGGGGGGGGGGGGAGAAGAGATAGCAGCAGATGCAGGAATATTTGTGAATCTAGTGGCAAGAAGTCAGAGGAGATCTGATATGATGATTTCTCTCTTTACATGCAAAATACAGGAGGTAGTTGTTATGCTGATAATAAAGAGGTGAGGGAAGTGAGACTTGGAGATTTCAGGAGAGTGAAGAAAGTCTGGAATAGTTGTTATGGGAAGAGGGAAAGCAAACTGAGTTGGGAAGCTGGGTAAAATTGCTGAGCACTGTTGAGAACCAAGTTGAATTTGTGAGCATGAATTTTATAGTAGTGCCATTTGAGTTTAGACTGGGGGAGAGGGATTATTGGGATCACCCAGAGTTGAAGGCTTTTCAGGTGAATGTGGCCAACAGGCAAAAGGTCAAGGGAATCATTAGCAAGATAGTTGAACTACCACAGGAGCATGGAATCTAATCTAAGGAGGATAATGAGAGAATAGGAGGAAATAGGAGAAATAGGAGAAATAGGAGAATAGGAGAAATAGGAGGAAACTGATTCATCAAGAGAAAGAGAGATCAATGGCCTAGAGCACCAAATGAGGTAGAACAGGGCAGAAATAGTTAAGCAGGAAGCCTTGAGGACAAGAGGACAAGCAGACCTTCGGGTGACCCCCATGATGCTCACCTCCCAGTGCTCACACTTTTGTGTGATTCTCTTCACTTGAGAGTAAGTAGGACCTATCAATTGCTTCTAACCATAGAATACTAGCAAAGGTAACAAGATGAACATGATTACATTACTCAAGACTATAATGGCCATCTTAAGAGGAACCTTGTCTTCTTTGCAAGTTTGAAGAAGCAAGCTGCCACGTTGTGAGCTGAACCATGCACCCATGTCAAGGGCCATGTAATAACTGAAAATGTCCTCTTGCCAGCAGTCAACATGAAACTAAGGCTTCCTCTCTTTCTTTTATATATGTTTTTTTTTGTTTGTTTTTTTACATGACCATGTTTCTTTTATATATATATATATCTTTTATATATATATTTTTTATTGGAGTTCAATTTGCCAACATATAGTATAACACACAGTGCTCATCCCATCAAGTGCCCACCTCAGTGCCCATCACCCAGTCATTTTTATTTTTGTAAAGATTTTATTTATTTATTTGACAGAGAGAGAGAGAGCCAAAGATCATAAGTAGGAAGAATGGCAGAGGGAGAGGGAGAAATAGGCTTCTTGCCAAGCAGGGAGCCCAACTTGTGCCCAAGATTGCGAATCCGAGAAAACCACTAAGGAGCCGACACTGATGGAAGTACATGAGGGTTTATTAACAAGCTCGAGCTTGGGTCCAAGTATACCCGACACAGAGGAGTAGGGACTTGGACCCTGAGAAGGGTTACAGCTGGATTTTTATGGGCTGGTCTAGGGGTAAGGTGGGGGTGTGAGAATCTCCAGTAAAGAGGTCTCACAAGCTCTTGCTTCCTTATTCCGATAAGGGCATGCTTTGTGGTTTTTTCTGTAGCCAGGGTAAGGTAGAGTTCACTTCCTGGTCACAGTGGCCTGAGATGGCTGCCGAAGCTACAATGGCTATACTCGTGCCAATGTTAAACTTGAATGGTCCTAATTTTCTCGGCCTCCACACGACTCAGGGCTCGATCCCAGGACTCTGGGATCATGACCTGAGCCAAAAGCAGACACTTAACTGACTGAGCCACCCAAAAGCCCTGAAACTAAGGCTTTCAATCCAACAGCCTGTAAAGAACTGAAATCTGCCAACAATCACATGAGCTTGAAAACAGATCCTTCTCCAGTCTTGCCTCAGTTTAGACTGGATCCCCAGTCAACACCTTTTTGGTAACACTGAGAGACCCTAAAGCTGAGTCTGTACTCCTAACACATAGAAACTATGAGGTAATAAATATGTTTTAAGCTGCCACAGTTTCTCACATAGAAACTATGAGGTAATAAATATGCTTTTAAGTTTGTAATGATATTATCACAAAGCATATATAATTAATAGAGAAGATGTAGTCAAATGGAGAAATATCAAACCAGAAGTGATGACAAAGCACAGGGTATTAGTTCCAGAGGAGGTAGAGGACATGAAGTAAAGGGGTCAGTGGAAACAAGGAGAATTAGAGAAACAAGTTGTGTTATTTGTTTCACAATGACCAAGAACTTATATCTGCAATGAGCTTCAGACTTTAAAAACATGTGATGAAAATAAGTACCAAGAATCCTCAGCTGTGCATATACAGAAAGATGTGGTCTCACATCAATAATGAGAAGATAAGCACCATACTGGGACATCTGTGTTTAGTATAAAATGATAGTACAAACCACCAGCTCTTTTGGAAGCACCATCATGAACATGGTCTTTGGACATGTCTGTGTTTGTACCATAGCTCTGTGATTTACCAGGTATATGGCCATTAGAAATTATCTTCAGGTCACTGAGTTTTTGTTTCTTTCATGTAAAATGTATTATTTCAGTGCGGGGTTGCTATAATGATTAAATGAGATGATAGATGCAAAACACTTACTGCTGTGCCCGGCATAAATACAGCTCAAATACAACTCTTTGCTTCAAGAAACTTTGATTTCACAAGAGTAATTGATCAAATGGACTAGAAAGCAATGTCACATAGGCAGTTAAAGAGAGAAAGCTCTTAGAAGAACCAACATGAAAAAATAGCCACTCATCTGTATAAATAGAATAGCACATAAGGAATGGAGAAATTCATTATGTCTCACCAAAGATGAAGAAAGAGGAAAATCCTAGTTTTTAAAGAAATGAGATAATGGATTAAAATTTTACAGAATGTAACAAAAACTTCAGAAATGTGATCTAAGTTTTTCCTGAAGAGACACTGAATCAATATCCATACTTCACAAGATCAACACACTTTTAAACGTTTCTTTTCCTGTGAGTAAAGACTTCATTTTAGGACTATCTCCATGTGTACTGTTGGCCTTTGTGTTGGTTTCACATGCAGAGCCTCTCACTTCTTCAAGAGTAAAATAAAATTATACTTCCTCAGGTGCGTATTCTTCCTCATGTTAAGTTCTTCTTTAAAAGCAATAAACAATGTACATTTGATGATTAAAATAGAATTATTTTTCATAGGAAAATGAAGTCTAGCTCAGTATGTTTTAAATTCATGCTCCCAAGAATAAACCCACAATTCTCCATTTCTTTACCAAAAAGGGGGGGGAGGGAAGTCATCTGTTTTAAAGGATATGAAATCCTGACATTTGGGTTAATTTACACTTAAATTATCCAAACATATTTCAAAAACTAGTTGATATTTGAGAATATATATTTCAGATATTTTAAATAGAAAAATCACATTTTATGTAAGGTAAACAAACCAAAACACCAAAAGATTGAATCTTGTGGAACCTATGGTCTTATGAAATACAAATAGATTTTAAAGTTAGAAAGCTTTCTTTCTCATCCAACATTTATTCTAAATTTGTGCATGTAAAAATATCTGTAATGTCTACAAAATGCCCAGGTGTTTATAATTATTAATAAGTGAAAATGTTTGCAGAACTTCATGCCCTTGGCCAGGACATAACATTTAGACACATTTCCAACAAAGAACTGAAGGATTTCTTTGATGAGTAAACCACCCATTTTGAAAATAAAAGGGTACATGCAATTCATGAATTTTAGAATAAGGCCAAATTTGTGGTCTCAAACCACCCCACACAAATAATTTTTTAACTATATCATATTCTATCAAATTTTGATATATTGTTGCCTTAGATGTAATGATTTCTTTGGCCCTAAAATTTAAATGCTAAGTTTTTGTTTTAGTTAGAACATTCTTTTACAAATAAATGTATCTGTCCCCGTCCAGACCAATAACCACAAGACTACTGCAAATCCACATTTTAAACTATATGATAAAGGTTTCTATAACATAAATTTTCTCCAGGACAATTATGTTTAAGATAAATAATGTTTTAAATGTTTACTTGAAAATGTTTAAATGATTACATATTTAACTTTGATTTAATTAGATTCATATTTCTTATTTCTAAAGAAATGTTTTGCCAGATTGTCAAATTGAGAAAATTGTACACAGCTTGGCATCTTTGAGAATTAGGTCTTCATCTTGATTAAGGTAGCCTGTTTTGAATAAGTAAGTCTTAGTATTTTTACATTACTCTTGAATTAAACACATCTAGAAATAGAGCATGTTTTCATTCAATAATTAGTAAAGTTCATTTGCATATGTTATTTTGGTGGCTTAGTTGCCAAACATTTAGCTAAATGATAAATAGATACTCATTGACGAATTAAATTTTGCTACAGGGTGGTCTTGATATGAGTCAAAGCCAGAAAATTAATGCTCCAGTTTCCAAAACACCTAATGCACACAAAAAGAATTCTATAGCTGTGTGGGCTTTCAATTCTGTGGATTTATAATGTCTTACATATTTTATTAATTGTCTACATAGTTAAGGTATTATACTTTTTTACATCATTTACGTAGGGCTGAGATACAAATGAGTTAATTTACTTGATGTAATCATTAATTACTGAATCATCTCAGTTGTAATTCTGTTTATGAGGTCATTTCATGATGTAGACTATTTTCCATTATTTTATAATTAAGTACCATTTCTGAACACCCTCTGGTCCCATTAGCTCACCCTTCCAATTCCATTGAAGTAAAATGTATTAGCAAATTATAACACTGCAGCTGATTCAGGTATTTTAAGAAATTGACATTTACTAAAGAAAAAGTCTAGCATATACTATAAAAATAACACTTTAAGTCACTACCGTTAAATAAAACTACTTTTTAAAAATAAGTTTGAGGGCAGCCCCGGTGGTGTAGCGGTTTAGCGCCGCCTGCAGCCCAGGGCATGATCCCAGAGACCCGGGATCAAGTCCCACGTCGGGCTCCCTGTGTGGAGCCTGCTTCTCCCTCTGCCTGCGTCTCTGCCTCTCTCTCTCTCTCTCTCTCTCTCTCTCTCTCTCAATGTCTATGAATAAATAAATAAAATCTTTAAAAAATAAAAACAAGTTTGAATCAGTAACACTCAATTCCAAGAGACGTAACTTCTACTTCTAGCCATCATGAGAAATATATGCAAGAAACTCCTGTTGCAGGCACCCAGGGACCTCCGTTCTAATAGTCCCTCTCTCTGAGACCTACTCCATTCAATGAGCAGAGAGCAAATCAGTGAATTAAGGATTTTCAAGGGCATATGAGCAAAGTTTTTGGAGACAAAAAAAAAAAATTAGATGTGGAGCTGGCTACATAAAAGAGCCTGGTGATAAAGGCAGGTTACAGTCTTTGCAGCTGTGATGAAGTACCGTGAATGCTGCAGATAGAATCCATCTGGGGGATCCCTGAGTGGCTCCGCGGTTTAGCGCCTGCCTTTGGTCTGGGGGGCGATCCTGGAGTGCCAGGATAGAGTCCCACATCGGGCTCCCAGCATGGAGCCTGCTTGTGTGTGTGTGTGTGTGTGTGTGTGTGTGTCTCTCTATCATGAATAAATACATAAATAAATCTTTAAAAATCAAAAAGAATCCATCTGACTCCGACATGATTCCATCATTCCATCAGTGATTCAACATGATTAAGAATCAACTGTATGTATTTAGTAAAGGTCAACTATCTGTAAAGAAACTCATGTAAATTCCATCTGCTAACTAGTGCTCCTGCTCTTAGGGAATTTATATATAGCAATAAAATTTTAGTTAAATTAAATAAGTAAGTATAATGTGTAATGTATAAGAAAAAAGACCTAATTAATCTGTGGTTTTTTAAACGTTTTTTTACAACAAATGATATGTAGCAAAATAACTAAAATTAATTATGAATAAATTAAATATAAATGGAGCAGGGACCAGAGGTAAAGTCTTTTGTGTATCTTACTATAGATTTTATTCTGAATTCACTAAAAATTTACTGAAGAGTTTTATCCAGGGGAATCATATGAAATTATTTGTAGCATACAAAAATCCATTTAGTCGCAGTGGGTATAAAGAAGTCAAGTTAGAGAAAGAAATTATAAGTGTGGAAACCTTAAGAAATTGTTGAAGTAAATCTGGTAAGAAATGATGGGTTCCTAATAAATAATGGACCTACACAATACTTATCAATAACTGGAGAAACCACTAGATGAAACACTATAGGGATTTTTTTAAAGGCTGGATTAGTGTGATAACACACTAAGCCACTAGAAACTTGTTTATTATATGCCCCCTGAAATGATGAAATAGTAACCATCCATAGAGCATTCTTACAAAAATTCTAATCAAGCTTCTAGATCTAAATATGAGTTTATAGAAATTATAGAGATAGAGAAATATCTTTAAAGATACCATGAGGATACAATCAGAAAAATCCACACTGTGAGAAATTCTATAGGAAAGATGACCTGATTCATTCAGCAAACAAATAGGAAAAACAAAAAGAAGGAAGAATCTCTAAACTAAATGAGACTCGATAAAGTAATATAAACCAAATGCAATGTGTGGTACTTGCTTAGTTTCAGATTTGAACCGATCTACTGTAAAAACAAGAAACTATAAGACAACTCAGGAAATATAAACACTTACTGGATATATAAATATATTATTAAGGAAATATTATTTTATGATGATAAAGGTGTTGTGCCTAGGTTTTAAAAAATCTTTTCCCTTTAGAAATTAACTGAATTTTTTACTGATGAATGAGATGACAACCTGGTACTTGTTTTAAAATAATCCAGCGGGGGATCCCTGGGTGGCGCAGTGGTTTAGCGCCTGCCTTTGGCCCAGGGCGCGATCCTGGAGACCCGGGATCGAATCCCACATCGGGCTCCCGGTTCATGGAGCCTGCTTCTCCCTCTGCCTGTGTCTCTGCCTCTCTCTCTCTCTCTCTCTCTCACTGTGTGCCTATCATAAATAAATAAAATAAGAAGAAAAAAAATTTAAAAAAAATAAAAATAAAAAATAAAATAAAATAAAATAAAATAAAATAATCCAGCGGAAGGACAAAATAAGAAGGGAATAGAAATGAAACAATATTAGCCAACTTCTGATGATTGTTGAAACTGAGTTATAGATACATTTTACCATGACTAAATTTTCCTATAGTAAAAAATTAAGAATAATGGCAATAAAAGAGGCAGAAGGTAAGGGGATAGAGGCAAGATGTTACAGGCAAGATGTTGTATTTGAAAGAGGGAGGACAGATGGCTCCTAGGTTTCTGGCTTAGTGATTAGAGGTATAGAAGTGCTGTTCACCAAAGTAGAAGGTACAGATGAGGAGCAGATTTAGGAGTGAAGTTGACAGGTCTGGGTGGGGTGTGCTGAGTTTGAAATAACATATCAAAGTGCAAGTGTTCAACGGGTATACTCGGCAGAGCAGAGGATCAAGAATGTAAGTCCAGGGTATAGAAACATGTAAGAGGTGTAGAAAGGAAGTGAAGACTGAGGAGTAGAATCCAGGTAAATAAAAGGAAAATCATTTGAGATCGGAGTTACTAAAATAAGGAAAGACACAGCTTCAGGGAAAGGAATTGGTCAGTAGTGTGAAAGACCTATAAGTAACAAAAACTAATCCTTAGCTTTAGTAACTAAACAGCAATTGGTGCCCGTTCAAGATTACAAACTGAGCATATGAATTCGTTTCCCCTCATTCCTCAGAACCCATTAAAATTAGAATATATCAGTTTAAAAGGAAGAGGTAAACACAGAGCAGGAAGAAGGACATGAGGGAGTTACCAATGGATGAACTATTTCAACACAGTTCTGGGAGGTGGAAAGTGAGAGGAAAAGTTAAGTAGGCTAGGAAAAGACACAGTCCAGAATAAATAGGAAGAGGCTGCAGCCAACGAAGGGGCCATCCTGCCTTTTAGAACTTATGAGGGGTTATTGACTCAAGGATGCCAGGTGTGATGGCGGCAGAGTATAACAGAGGGCTGAAAACAGAAGCATGTACTTAAAGTCTGCTATTTCCTCATCCTTATATTCAGAATACACAGCAGCCAGGTGTTATCCTCTAGGCAGAAAAAAAAAAAGTAAGCGAAGGTTTTTTTGTGTGTTTTCTAAATAAATTTAATACACTGTTCAGCATAAACAAAATAAATAACTGCTGCTGTTGGAGCATACGGGAAAAACATTCTGAGAGTCAGGGTTCCCCAGGGTAATAACAGAGCCAGGAAGAAGGTCTGGCATGAGTCTGAACAAAAAAGATGGTAGACAAGCTAAAAGGGCTTGATAGAAGGAGAAATACAGTTAGGATCATTAGCTATAATGAAGAGCAAAAATGGTAAAAGACTGAAATAAACTCTTGCCAACTACTTCATGAGGGTACAGATTATATAAAGCTATAGATCTAAGGAGGAAGAAAGACATGAACATTGGCTGGCAATAAGAAACTGAAATGAATCTTCCACTAACTTGGTTACCATTATTTTCTAAATCAAGAAATTGAATTGGTCATCAAAAACTTTTTCACACACAAAAAAGATACCATCGGATGCCTGCTTCTAGCCAAGATGGAGTAACTGGGACCAGATTCACTGTACCACCTGAAACAACTCAACAGGTAATATTATAATGTTATAACCATGAAAACGAAAATACCAGACAAGATATTCAGGTATTGCATATCAACTAAGTAAGTAGAGAATGTTGATCCCTGAGAGCTAGGTGACTATCCCCAGCATACTGCCTAGACAGAATTTCCAGGCTGCAGTGCCGGGGAGGGAATCCAAACAGAAGCAGGCAATAGCCTTGAGTTGACAGAAAAGACACATGGAATCTTGAGAGGCCAAGAGGTGGAGTTCAAAACGCCAAGTCCCAGAGAGGAGACAGCTGCACAGAAAGAGAGCTTTGCAAATCCACAGAGGATACCCCTCAAGTCTTCAGCTGGGTTTTTAGTAGCATATGGCTATGGGGAAATTGCCAGAGGAAAGGGAAAGAACCACTTGAAAGGAGCAGATACCTAGAACTCAGACAAGTCCAAGAATAGTACAGCTCCAAATAGCTACAAACTTCATAATGAAAGGAAAATCAGAAAGAACATCTACAATGATATCACTTCAGTAGTGGAGAAAATTAGCCTTAGATTAAAGGTGATTCTAGGGATCCCTGGGTGGCGCAGCAGTTTGGCACCTGCCTTTGGCCCAGGGCGCGATCCTGGAGACCCGGGATCGAATCCCACGTCGGGTTCCCGGTGCATGGAGCCTGCTTCTCCCTCTGCCTGTGTCTCTGCCTCTCTCTCTCTCTGTGTGTGACCATCATAAATAATAAATAAAAATAAAAAAAAATAAAGGTAATTCTAGCTTCACCTAACACTGTTTAAAAGCAAGCTTAAAAAGATCAAACTGTTACCAAGTCATTTAACTGTACTTCAGAGCAAAGCTCAAGAATGTTTATAGGAATATTAAGCATCTAACAAGGTAAAAAATATTTGGGATTAAATAAAAAACTAGCAGGCATGCAAAGAAATTGGATAATATAAACCATAACAAAGACAAAAATCACTAAGTAAACACAGTCCCAGAAAGTGGCACAGATGATAGAATTGTCAAACAAGGACCTCAAAACAGCTGTGCAACTATATTGCATATGTTCAAGAAAGTACTTTACCTGCTCAATCTTTCCTCTACAAACTTGAAAGATATTAAGAAGGCTGAAATCAAACTTTTTGAGATAAAAGTGTAATGCCTGAAATAAAAAATATCTGGGATGGGATAAATAGCAGTTTACACATTGCAGAATTAAAGACTAGTAAACTTAAATATATAGAATTCACCTAACATAAAATACAGAGAGAATAAAGACTAAAATAAAATAAAATAAAATAAAATAAAATAAAATATGCACCAATAAGCTGTAGAATACAACTGGTCTAATATACATATAATTATAGTATATAATTATATGTAATATATAATATATGTAATTATATATAATATATAATATATAACATATAATTCCCAAAGGAGGGGGGTTGAATATTGGAAGACATAATGGACAGAAATTTTTCCAAATTTGATGAAACTGTAGACCAACAAATCTAAGAATCTCAACAAACCCCAAACACAAGAACTATGAAGAAAACTACACCAAGATATATTAGAATTAAAGAGCTAAAACTCACTGACAAAGGGAAAATGTGACAAGCAACCAGAGAAAAAAGACACATAATATACAAAAGTAGATAAATAAGAATGAGAATGAGTTCTTGTTGGAAAATATAATTAAGACAGTAAAACAGTATCTTTAAAGTACTGGCAGTGAGGGGTGGAACAGTCAGCCCCAAATTCTATACCCAGCACAAATACCTCTCAAAAACCAAGGCACAAGAAAGATTTTTCCAGACAACCCAAAACTAAAAATAAAATCATCACAATTAGACCCTTACTTACAAAAACTGTTAAGACATGTTCTTCAGGGGATCCCTGGGTGGCTGCAGCGGTTTGGCGCCTGCCTTTGGCCCAGGGCACGATCCTGGAGACCCGGGATCGAATCCCACATCGGGCTCCCAGTGCATGGAGCCTGCTTCTCCCTCTGCCTATGTCTCTGCCTCTCTCTCTCTCTCTGTGTGTGTGTGACTATCATTAAAAAAAAAAAAAAGACATGTTCTTCAGACACAAGCAAAATCACGCCAGATAAAAATCTGGATCTATGTTAAGGAATGAAAAGCATCAGAAATGGTGTATGTGTGAAGATAAAACTTTTATTCTTATTTTGAAATCTCCCTGCAGGGAATAAATAAAAATACTCAATCTAAAAAAAGAGAAAAAGAATAACAAGCAAATAAAGAATAAATAGAACAAATAAAAAGCAAATAGTAAGGTAAAGGATTTTAAACCAAACTGAATCAGTACTTAAATCAAATATAAAGGGTCTAAACACCTCAAATAAAAGTCGTAGTTTGCCTTATTGGCAAAAATAAACAAAACTCAACTATATGCTGCCTACAATAAATGCACCTTAAATATAAAGACAGAAATAAAGTAAAAACAATAGGATGGGGGAAAGTCTATTAATACTAATCAAAAGAAAAAAAGAGTGGTTGTATTAGTAATAAAGTACATATTATAGCAAAGATCATTCCCAAAGATAAAGGACATTTCATGATGACAAAGGGGATGATTCATCAGAGAGACATAACAATCTTAAATATTTATACACTCAGTTAACAGAACTTGAAAATATATGAAACAAAGACTGATAGAGCTGTAAGAAGAAACATAAAAATTCTTACCATATCAGAAATGTCAATATTTCTGTCTCTCAATGACCAATAGAACATGTAGGCAGAAAATTAGTAAGGAGGCAAAACACTGAACACTATCTACCAAATCAACCTGATCAACATTGATGCAACACTCCACCCAAAATATACATTGTTTTCAATTTTACACAGAATGTTTACCAAGATAGACATTTTTCTACCCATAAAAAGTCTCAAGATTTTTTAAAAATCATCAGTTTTGTGCATATTATATCCTCTCACTACAATGTAATTGAATTTGAATCAATGTCAGAAAGGCCTCAAAAATATCACAAATATTTGGAAATGAAATAAAACATTTTAAATAACCTCTGATTCAAAGACTCAAAAGTAGGGATGCCTGGGTGGCTCAGCGGTTAAGCGCCTGCCTTCAGCCCACGGTGTGATCCTGGAGTCCTGGGATCAGGTACCACGTTAGGCTCCCTGCGAGGAGCCTGCTTCTCACTCTGCCTCTCTTTCTCTGTGTCTCTCATGAATAAATAAATTAAAATCTTAAAAAAAAAAAAAGACTCAAAAGGAATAATGGAAAGTATTTTGAACTGATTGAAACTGAAAACATAGCATTTAAAAATTTGTAGCATGTGGTTAAAGCAGTACAAAGAGGGAGATGTATAGTGCTAGATGCATACATTTAGAGAGAGAGGTCCCAAATTAATGACTTCAGTTTCCATTTTAAGCAACCAGCCAAATCAGAGCAAATAAAAACCCAAAGTAAGCAAAACAGAGTAAAAAATAAAGATCAAAGGGGAAATCAACTAACAACACAGTAATGGAGAAAAATCAATGAAACCAAAGTCTGATTCTTTGAGAAAACTAATAAAATTGATAAATTTTCAGCCACATTGATCAAGTTGAAGCAAGACAGAGACACAAATTATCAATATCAGAAATGAGAGAGGTGACATTACTACAGATTCTACATAATAAAAGGACTATTAGGCAATGCAGCTGACTCTTGAACAACATGGGCTGAAACTGTGCAGGTCCACTTACACACTGATTTTTTTTTCAGTGAAAACAATACAGTATTTTCTCTTGCTTATAAGAATAAGCGTAAATAGAATACAGCATAAAATGCATATAACATACAAAATATGTGCTAATTGAGTGGGGGGAGTCAGAAGTTATACATGGCTATCGAAGGTAAAAGGATGGCAGGAGAGCAGGCCAAGTGGCTCAGAGGTTTAGCATCGCCTTCAGCCCAGGGCGTGATCCTAGAGTCCCGGGATCAAGTCCCACACCAGGCTCCCTGCATGGAGCCTGCTTCTCCCTCCGCCTGTGTCTCTGCCTCTGTGTGTGTGTGTGTGTGTGTGTGTGTGTGTGTGTGTGTGTGTCTCATGAATAAATAAAATCTCTCTAAAAAAAAAAAAAGGATGGCAGGAAGGATGCATGTTCCTGTCTGCATCCTCCTGGCAATGACCCTTTCTTTATATTGTGTTGTGCACTAAATTGTGTCCCCTCTCAAAAGATATTAAAGGCCTACTCCCCAGTATCTATGAATGTGACCTTATTTTCAAATAAGTTCTTTGCAGATGATCAAGAAGAGGTGGACCTTCATCCAGGGACTGGTGTCTTTATAAAAAGGAGCAATATGGACACACAAACAGATATGGACATAGGGATATGCTATGAGGACATAAAGGGAAGTCCATCTACAAACCAAGGAAAAGAACCCCTGGGCCTATGAGAACTAGGAGAGAGGTGCAGAACAGATTCTCCCTCATAGCCCTTACAAGTGGCACATTGCTAACACTTAGATTTCAGACTTACAGCTTTCCAGAGCTGGTTGTTTTAAACCACCTAGTTTGTGGTACTTCGTGATGGCAGCCTTACAAAACAAATACATCCTGTTAGTGGCATGTGGCTCCAGTCCCCAGCTTTCTTCTAGCACTCCCAGAGCCAACCTCATTTCACCATCCTGGACGGTACCCCCCATGGAGCTGGGCAGCAGCCCTATCTCCAAGGTGCCCTTAGGATCTCAGAGGTCAGCTTCTTTTTTTTTTTTTTAATTTTTTTTTTTTTTTACTGGAGTTCAATTTGCCAACATATAGCATAACACCCAGTGCTCATCCCGCTAAGTGTCCCCCTCAGGGCCCATCACCCAGTCACCCCAACCCCCCCCCACCTCCCCTTCCACTACCCCTTGTTCATTTCCCAGAGTTAGGTGTCTGTCATGTTTTGTCACCCTCACTTATATTTTCACTCATTTTCTCTCCTTTCCCTTTCACTAATTTTTAATTCCCCAAATGAATGAGACCATATAATGTTTGTCCTTTTCTGATTGACTTATTTCACTCAGCATAATACCCTCCAGGTCCCTCCACCGTGAAGCAATTAGTACTTGTCGTTTCTAATGGCTGAGTAATATTCCATTGTACACACAGTCCATCGAAAGATGAAGGGATAAAGAGGTCAGCTTCTGAGTTCTGTAAACCCCAATTCCTCTTTTGTTCCTCACTCCCTAAGGATGGGAGCTGCTCCCTGCAGTTACTGTTTTTTACTTCAGCGCTCTCTTTTTGCTTTTTTCAGTTTCCTGGCACCCATTTGACCAATGCCTTATATTAAATTCATTCTGTAGATACAGGAAATAAGCAGCAGTTTCTTTACCTCTGATGAGGACCCCCAGAGATAATCATTCATTCAGAGTAAAAGCCAAAGTCTGAAACACAGCTTACAAAACCCTGTGTGATATCTGCCCTGCCCTTGCTACTTCTTGTCATTTCCTCTGTCACCCACTCTGTTCCAGCCATACTGGTCTCTTTGCTAATCCTTAGACATACCAAGCATGCTTGCTTCCTGGTCTTTGACTTGCCATTCCCTATGCTTGTAGACATCTGCGCGGATGTGGCTCACTACTTCAAGTCTCTGCCCATACCTCTGAAGACATCTTTCCTATTATTTCCTGACTTTCCTAATTATTATTTCTCTCAACTCCTGCCTTGTCTTTCCCCATAATCCCTTTCCTCTATAGCACACATCACCTCATGGCATACTTTCTATCCATTTGTTATCTACTGCCTTCTCCAGTAGCACACAAGCTCCCAAGAGAATCACTGTTGACTACTAAATGCCCAGTGCCCAGAGCAGAGTGCCAATTTTTGAAAGGAAGACTGAATAACTGTAGAAAAACCATTATTAGCAGCCCTACCATTGAATCAGTGTGCTTGAACTATAACGAATCTTTAATTTTAAAAAGCTATGTGATTTTCTTTGGCTTTGTTGGCTGCCTTTCCTCCATGGAGCCACACTTTGTAGTGGCATCTCCTGAAATTCTTTCATGATAGTGTGCTTTAAGTTGTGTGCTCCCTTCTGTTTAACAACTTGGATTTTTTATAATCCAAATATTTTTCCATTTTAAACCTTTAAAAGTAGTAAGTCGAGCAAGACTGGTCAGCCAGCAGAATTTATGAAGAGACTGGTCCTGGCACGGTGAGGCTGGTGTATGACACTGTATGAGTAGGCTGATGAGTATGAAATGTAGAACACTGATAACACTCTTCGCTGGGAAGCCAAACAAGAAGGAAATATAATTCCTACCCTCACAGAGCTTAAAATCTCATGGGTATTTAACTCCACAAATGAAAAAAATCTTGACAGTTATCAACAGGCACAAATGAAAACAAAAACAAAACACCTAAGTGCTGGTTAGGTAAGATGCAATGGCCATTATCATGCATGGCCATTCAAACTACAATAATGCCTAGAAGTTGAATAAAAACCCACAATTTAAAGAAAGACAAAAAATGAGAACTAGGTACTCGCAAAAGGAAACGAAAAATACATGAATATAACTTCATTAGTTACCTAGAGTTTATCAACTAAACTATTAATTTAATCCCTCACCTTTCTTATTTACATCTTTATTCTGTGCTTTCCCTTAAATGTCTCATACTCTGTTCTGAATACAAATGCTTCTATACTTTAAACGTCAAGGTGGAATTACACCATAAACTCATACCAACTCACCTCAGGTCTCAACTGAATGTCATTTTCACAGAGACTTTTCTCCAGTCACTTAATGTGAGGTAAGTGTGCTTATTATTCTCCATCTTGGCATGTCTCACAGCCCTCACCACAATTTATAAAATCAGAAGTTATTTTGTGACCTTATCTTTTGTCCTCCTTGCTAGAGAATAAATTATCTAGAAGCAGGGTATATTATTTGTCATGACTGTATACATGTATACAAGTACCTGGCACTTAATACATATTTGTTGAAATGTAATAGTACGTATTTCTGTGAAGACCAGAAATCCATTTCCAATACCTAAAATAGTTTTATTTTCAACATTTACTAAGTTTAAGTTGTGCTAATTTTTGACACATAGAAATGTGTACCCACATAACTTTTTTTATGAATAAAACACCTACAAATATAATTCACATCCATGGTAATATATATATATACATACACATATAAATACATATAAACAATTCATATCCATAGCAATATTTTGAGTTTTATCTATGAAATTAATTTCAATTTGGGTCAAATAATTCATCTTTTACGATAAACCTAATCTGTTCATGAGAATCTTCATTCTGTCAGAGGTAAGGAATCCTGGGTAGAACTGGGATATGGTACTGGTATGGTCAGAATTGCCCCCGGCCCACACAGAGTGCCTTGGTACAACTTAGAAAAGGAGCCACACTGCCTGGGTAGACACAGCCTTATACCCATAAACTGAGCTTGATCAGTGGAGCTTGGCAGGATTTCAGCTCTCATCGCCTATCTCAGCGAAGTGCCCTTGTACAGGGCATGATTTGCACATAGGTGGCAAAACTAGAGGGGGCAGGTCAGTGCTGGTGCCGGCAGAAAGGGGTGATCAGGCCACCCTTGCACAGCTTTACTCCTTGCTCAAAAAGGCTGATTTAATTTGTCTGGCTGAGTTTGGTCAGATAGAGGGGTCTCTTCTTTGAACCATTTCTGTTGATTTAGCTGAAGAGACAGATCTCTTTGATGGAAGATCATTTTCACATTCAAGTGTGCACATGGTTCGCCATATCCAAGTGGACCTTCAAGGATTACTCTTAAGAAACAAACAAAATTTTTGATTCCTAAATATTCTGCTGTCAAGTTGGCTATATGTGAACTATGCAACTTCCCCCCTGCAAAAAGGAAGGAAGGAAGGAAGGAAGGAAGGAAGGAAGGAAGGAAGGAAGGAAGAAAGAAAGAAAGAAAGAAAGAAAGAAAGAAAGAAAAAAAAGAAAGAAAGGATCAGAAGTTAGTTAACTTCTATGGCACTGCTCATAGACTTTTTGGAAATTTTATCAGTGGCACTGAGAATAAGCTCAGCTATCTCATCACTGACTCCATTTATTTACCGTCATGACTAACAACGTATAGGATCAATTCTAGCTCCCATGTATCAAGAAAGAACATGTTTATCTCATTTCAGTAATCTTTTATAAACTCTATTCTTAAACCATAGGGTCACAGATAATAAAAGCCACAAAATTTTGAAAAACCAAATTAATTTACCTTTTCAATGTCTTTAGTCTCGAAGCACAAATCATAAGGAAAGCCTGTTCCAAAACTACTAAGATGAATTCATCACTTAGAGTGGGAGCTGAAACCACTGAAATATAATTTTAAAAGGATTTTTATTTTGGAAATAGAACATAAAACTGGGTATTTGGGAATAAAGTATTGGATAGTGGAAAACAACCTAGATTGGGCCCCCGAGTCCTGGTTTTTAAGCTACCTAATTACATGAGATTATGCAAGTGATTTAATCTTGGTGGAATGTCTGTCTTCTCCTGTTTATTAAATGAGTTTAAAGTCTTAAGTCCTTTTAGCTCTATGATTTATTTTATATTAAAAGTCCTCAATGCAGGAAGAATGTCAGATACGGCAGCCTGTGGGACACATAAAGAAGCCGTGAATACAAGAGCCCCTGAGAGAAATGCTAAGTGTGTCATCCCGGACCTGCACTGAGCTCAGGACTGGACCAAATATCGCAGCAGATTTGTTGTTGTTGTTGTTGTTATTCTAATCGGTCACCACTTCCGTGGAAAAATCTCAGCTCCACTGGTAAAACCCGGGTCCAGAAATCGAAAGGCGCAGAAGCAGCCTTATCTAGGCGCTGTGGCCGCTTTAACAGTAATTAGTTCAATCCACCATCACCAACTTTCCACGTGGGCTGGGCGAAGTTTATACCCGAGAAGTGAAGCCGACCCAAATATGGGGAATATTCTTCCATTGCCAAAATGGGAAAACTGCCTTATCTCCTCTCCAAGATCCTACCTACCAGAAAGTCTCCTCCCCTGTTAAATGCTCACAAGGGCAGGTGTGCGACCCTGTCCTGGCTCTTCCTCGCGTCAACTTGCGGGGATCCCGTTAACGTCAGGTCAGCAGGCTCGATCACGTGCAGCTCTTTCTAGAGACGCTTACAGACTCTGTCTGTCTGGGGGAAGGTCTGTACTGGGGGTGCTTGGGATACGCCGGGCGTCCCACTTCTGGATGCCCGCAAACTCGCTACTACTTCTTCCTCCAGGACTAAGCCTCCCTAGTGGCCTCGGTGTTCACACCCCCGGGGAAGTCTCCCCCGGATTTTTTTCCCTCCCCATTTAAAATGAACGCTGATTGCACAGCGCGGCCCGCTCCCCCTCTCCTCCACCTGACGGGGCGGAACCTGCGCTCCCGCGCTCGGGGAGGGGCTCCGGCGCCCCGGGCCGGCCCGCCAGGCTGGGGCTCCCCCACCCCCCGCGGCGCGCGCGCCCGCTCCGCTTGGAGAGCGCGCGGCTCCCCGGCCGAGGACGGAGACTTCTTGTCGAACAGTCTTCGAGCGTCTTAACCTATTCCGCGGCTCGCAGCACTTGCGTTGGCCCCCCCGCCTCTAACTCAGAAGCCAAAGGAGATCTTTACCGACTCGAAATTCAGGTTGAAAATGCGGGGGCTGGGGGGAGTCCGTGCGGCCCGGAGGCGCGCAAGGGGCCGCGAAACGCCCTCGCGCCACCCGCAGCCCGCCGGGCTCGACCTCCCCGCGCGCGGGGCGAGGGGCGGGCGGGGGCCGGGGCTGGGGGCCCTGGGGGGGGCCCCTCCCTTCTCACCCCCCGCGGCCCACTTTCTCCCGCTCGCTCTCCGGAGCCTCGGCTGGGCCGCCGTGACCCAGCGGGAGCGCGGGGGGCCGAGGGGAGGCGACAGGGCGGAAGAGCCGTCTCCGCGCCGCGCCCTCGCCCCGGGCCCCGCACGCCCCCCGCCGGGCGCCGAGGCCAGGACGGCGCGCTCGGCCCCGCCCTGGTCGGCCTCGGCCGCGCCCTCGCCCTGGCCCCCGCCCCCGCCCCCGCCCCGCCGCGGCCACCAGGCCGTCGGGCCCCGGGACGCTCCTGCGCCGGGGCCGCCCCCTCCCCTCCCCTCCCCTCCCCTCCCCTCCCCTCCCCTCCCCTCCCCTCCCCTCCCCTCCCCTCCCCTCCCCTCCCCTCCCCTCCCCTCCCCTCCCCTCCCCTCCTCTCCCCTCCCCTCCCCCGGCCCGGGCGGGGGCGCGCGAGGAGCGGTGACGTCAAGGGGCGCGCGGTGGCAGCACCTCCCCGCGCGCTAGTTAAAAAGAAGAAGAAAAGAGGGAGCGAAACATGAGAGGCTGTGCGAGAAGCTGCAGCCGCCGGCAGAGGAGACCTCAGCATCACCCAGAGCCCAGCGCTGGCCCTGCCCGCGCCTGCCCCGCCGCCGCCGCCGCCGCCGTTTCTCCTCCTGCTACTGTCTCACCTAAACAACTCCCATTACACGGAAAAGTGCACCTCTGTGGCCGTCTTCTCCTCCTCTTCTTCCTCCTCCTTTTCCATCTCCTCCTCCTCCTCCCACTGGCCGGCCGCGGCAGGAAGCCCCTAACCCAGCTGACACTGGCACAACCGCAACCGGTGCCATCCGCACAACTTTGTCTTGCTCCTCGGACTCCCCCAAGGCACTGGACACATCGCCTTGGCCCTTATTTTTTGCCAAGTCGCATCGCTCTACTTTTTTGCCCCCGCCACCGCGCGCTGCCTCTCGAGTGTCCCCCGCAGCCTCCTCCTGGAGCTGCGCCCTGGTGCCCCTGCCGGGCAGTGGCGCCCCCCCCCAGCCTCGCGCGCCCAGCCCCTGCCGCTCGGGGCAGACGATGCTGAAGATGCTCTCCTTTAAGCTGCTGCTGCTGGCCGTGGCCCTGGGCTTCTTCGAAGGAGATGCTAAGTTTGGGGAAAGAAGCGAAGGGAGCGGAGCGAGGAGGAGAAGGTGCCTAAACGGGAGCCCCCCGAAGCGCCTGAAGAGGAGAGAGAGGCGGCTGATGTCTCAGCTGGAGCTGCTGAGTGGGGGAGAGGCGCTGTGCGGCGGCTTCTACCCGCGGCTGTCCTGCTGCCTGCGGAGTGACAGCGCAGGGCTAGGGCGCCCGGACACCAAGGTAAGCGCGCACCCGCCTCACCGACGCGAGGGCGACGTCCGGGCTGGCTGGCTGGGGGCTCCCGGTGCCTCCGGAGATGCTGGCGGCGGGGAGAAGGGCGCAGCTGGTTCCGAGAGCCCCTTTGGATGACTTTTGTGGAGTGCTGGCGTGACCGGAGCTGCGTGTTTCCCTGGGGTGCACAGAGAGCTCCCCCAGCCCCAGGAGTCCCCGGTCGGGATGCTGTGCAAAACCTGCCTGTCTCAGAAGAGGGGAGCTTCCGTGGTACCCGCGTTCTGGGCTGGGGGAAATAGTTTAAAGAATCGCGATTAACCCAGTGTTTGGGATCGAATCGGGCATTGGCTGCGGCGCAACTGTAAATTAAGGCGGCTGTGGTTTCCGGTTTATTTTTCTAGGGTAACAAGATTTGTGCAGTTTTCTCCACGTGCTCGGGTAGGGAGAGGATTGAATCTTGCAGGATGTTGAAGCCCGGTTGGGGTAAGACCCCCGGCCCCGTCGGAAGGGATTGCCTTGCATTACAACAGTTAAACGCTGCGGAAAGGAACCCCTGGTACTCCAGTTGAGAACCCGAAAAACTGGGGAAAGATGTTGCTGGGGCATATTTGTCACCTAAAACGGAGGTTGTTCTCCGCCTCAGTTTGTAATGTTTGGAAACATTATAAATTCAGGCTTTCAGTGTCAGGTTAGTTGTCCAGGAAGATCTGCTCTAGAAATTTGTTTAAGGAGTTATGCATTTACACTTTGCTTGTGTTCTTCAGTTTAAACAAATAGGAAGCAGTGTTGGTTGAGCGTAAAGGCAAGCTTATTTTTGAGTTTGCAACATCTTTCTTGTCATGGGATGCAGCAACGTGTGCTATCCACTGTACTGCAAGCGGGGGAGTGGGGTGGAGAATCACGTCATTAACAATCACTGCACGTGAAATAAACAATCAGGTGTCTTTGCTCCCCCTCCCTTTCCCCATTTTAGGTTTAATTAAGAATTCCTCCGTTACAACACTGCAGTTGTCAAGGTCTGAGAGACTCTTGGAAAACTTGTGCTTCAGTCTTGCTGGCCCAGGCATTTAAAAAAAAAAAAAATACCCAGGCTGAATCTAATTTTTATGCTCAGTTCACGGTAGATTTCACTCTATTCTCATGTAAACAGCTCCTACGAATCAACATATGTGTCTGGGTGGTATCTCTCACTTTGTTTTGTAACAAAAAGCCATATTGCATCATTTAATTTGCTCAAGTCATGCAAATAGGAAAAAATCAATAGGACAAAAAGGGGTCGACTTATCCTCCTCCCCACTAAACTGCTGCCCACACACAGAGTCCTGTTGCTTATGGCAAAAGAATAACAACAACACCATTGTGTTTGTTAGTTGGTTCACTAATGGGTGAAACTAGAGAACATCATTCTCTTTCAGTCCCCAGCTCTGTCCAAATGTTCATGCCTTTTGAGGGAGCATTTGTCCAACTCCCTCTATTCCCAGATGAGTGAGAACTGTCTTGCTGCAGGTTTTCAGCTGCAACTCTCTCTTTATTCTTACCATATGCAGCAGTAGTCTTGAGATTCAGGGAACAGATATTCCAGCATTTTATTCAAAACAATGTCATTAAGCTCCTGTGTGGTAATTGAATTAAATTACAAAAAAGCTACATTCATATCATCTGCAGGGTTTTACCAGGAGCCCAAAGGAACCAGGAAATTCATAGAAAGGTTTAGAAATATTTGCCATTAAGTCTCCCTGTTTGCAGTGTGCATTGTGAATATACCAATGATCTGCAGACCCCTGCAATACTGAACTCTTCCAGGAACATGAGGAATGAAAACTTTGCTAACTAAATATAGTAGGGAGTTGGAGGGGTGGGGGGAGGAACTGAGGGGAGTTATAACCCTTAAGAGGAGTTATATAAATTTTTTTTTCAAGAAATCATTCTTTAGGAAGAAATCTGCCACGTTAGCTATCCACATTCCTTTCCGTTTTACGTGCTTCCAATCTCCAACAAACCCCTACTCATTTGGAAAATGTGTCTGAATTAAATTTGGTACACTAGACTTTGCTGGTTCCATTACAAGTGCTTTATAAACTAACAATACTCAAATTGTTCAAACCAGAAGAGTGATATAGCTGTGCATGTGCATTCTTGACCTGTGTTAGTTCTCAAGTTTTAATAGTTTTTAAAACATGTTATTTTATAATAAACTTCAGTGTTTCCCTGTTTTCCCCTAAGCCTTTCTGGCTTATAATATATGTTAGGGTCTTATTTCATAATGTGTGTACAGGAGAGATGATGGCTATTTGAAAGGACCGTTTTCGTTTATGAAAAAAAAAAAAAAAACCAAGAAGGATTTCTGCAACTTTTCAAGAAGGTACAGGCATAGCATTCTCCTACAGGAAGAAATTTCATAGATAGTAGCCAACGAGGTAGGAATACTGAGCATGCTCAACTGTGCAATTAAATCCAGTTTCTGAACTAACACATTTTCTTTAATGTAATGAACTAGCATTGAGTTCAATTCTTTGGCCGTGGTATCACGCCTTTATATTTTAATTTAGGGGTATATTTTAGTAATTTTATGTATTGTAATGAGATAATTAACTACCATTATAAATAAATACCACCAAAATTTAGGAAGTTATATTGTCTTGGCAATATCTTTGCAGCTTCTAAACACAACATGCTAAAAGGATCTAATTCCCATTAGCTAAACTGAATCTGCAGCCAACTGAAATACCCCCATTTCTAAAACTTAACTTGTAGCCACAGAGGCATAGACGCTCTCTCTACCTTGGGTGGTTTCACAGCGAAGCTGTCAAGGAATGGGTGAAAAGTAATTGTTTTCAAGTGTGCCCTTTTACAATCATTTGTTTGCTCTGGCTCTTTCAGGGACAAAGGCTATTGTTGAACACATCCAACTAAACAAATAACTCATCCTGGGGTCCCTTTAACAGCTGCCTTAGTACAATGATCTATTTACATATTAGCCTAAAATTGAAACTGAACTCTTTAATGACATAATCCAGCACTATAGTCCAGAGTCGCATGTGTTCTACCCAACAGCTGAACAACCTTGTAGGCATATGATTTTTAGAAATAACTTTTTGTGTACCAAGTGATCTTAAGGCGACATCTTAATATACTGTCATGTATTTTCTCCTTTTGTGTGCTCATCGAACCCATGTGGGTGCCTTTTTATCTTCTTTGTTCAGTTACTTGATAAATAAAGAGAAATACAGAAGGTCTCTGTCACCCATTTTACTATTTGTTGATAAGCGATAGTGGTAGGCCACACGCTTCACTGTGTATTTCAGTATTTATCTTACCTTTCTTCTATGGATTTTACTTTCTTGTGGCTAAAGATTAAAGGATGACCTGCCAGATGTTATAAATTAGTCAGCAACAGCCACAATCATTACTAGGCATGCTGTAATAATGTTTCGAAGTTTTACATGACTTTCAAAGTATGTTTAGTTTAAACCACTATAATTTGATGGTTTCATATATGGCTTTTTAAAATCGAAGCAGGAAATTAGCTTAAATTTCTTTTAAGATTGATGATGTTGTCAGACATAAAGTTAAGGACCTATATCGACAGGAGCACATAGGCGAAAAAAGAAAAACTTCCCTACACACACCAAGACTCATCTGTCTAAAACAGTGTTGCATCGTGGACTGAGTCAGTTTAATTGACTTCAGTAAGACTATTGGTTCATTGAAACCAAAGCCAGAATGATGGCTCTATCTATCTTCAAATAGGTATTTACACTGCAGACCTCACACAGAGCAAAATGTTACCATCCTGCTGGGCCAGAACAGCATGAAACTCTACAAAGAATAATATTATACTTGATTTCAGATAATTTATTGAATCTTATTTCTGAAACTTTTCATGAGAGATCTTGTGGCCAGGACACATTCCAAAAATTGTAAAAGAGAAAATTCTTTAGGTACTAAAATCAAGCTCTTCCTGGACAGCAGCTGGGAGAGTATATGGGAATCATTTTGTTTCAGCTGTAAAAAAATGGAAGCATGCATATTCTCCATAAAACTAAAGGTAGTTACATTCCAGTTTTTCAGCCAGCAAAAAAGGTGGCTTCAGCATCCTGCAGTTGTTTTGTTCTTAGTGGACTGCTATACGATAAGCAAACAGAACAAAGTTGAACAGTATTAATATTGAATAGATCTGGTGAGGTCTGCCAGAGTATGGACAATAAAAGACATTTAAAACATTCTTGGAATGCAAATTCTAAGTGCCTGGCATATGTTTCCTTTTAGAAAACTTTAACCATTTAAGCAATTGTCATTTAAATAAATTGATACAAATCAAAATGTAAATATAATTGTGATTAATAATAACTTTTCTAACTGTTGTAGAGAGTTACAACACATTGCATATATATATATTTTTTTTTTTGAAATAGGGTAACATAGAAGGAACTTTCAATCCCTGCATGCTAACATTTTAGCATGCTTATATTCAATGATATTTTTTAGTTGCTTTGTTCTTTCAGGTCCAAATTTTGTGATCAACTAGAATATGTTTATCCTAAAAAATAGAAGCCAACACATTTACTTAGATCAGAACCTCCTTGTGAATGAAGTATTTGCCTTAAACAATGATCTGAAGTTTCAGATGGTAATTTCAGTTCTTAGTTCTAAAGAAATAAAGTATAAATATAGATACATAAACAAAAAAGGTATAAAATTCATTCCCATTGTTTTTTATTATGAAAAACCAGTGCCGTCTAAATATTGTCTCAATATTGTGCTGGTATTGTCTTCTATGTTTATTAGAGGAGCTATTAAAATAATTTTTTTTAAGTTAGTACTAGACATCAAGACCTACTTTATCAACCAATTACTAACTGTAGTGAATTTGTAACTCCCAAATTGGTCTTACTGGAATAAAAGACATAATACTGTATAGATAAAGATAAAGATATTCCTTGTTTTACTAAAATTCACTAAATCCTATACAAAAGCACTTTTATTAAACTCCTGTGTTGATTCATGCATATAACATACCTGAGGAGCTAGTTAGAAAGTTTTTCCTGGCTAAGATAAAATGAATAATAAAAATTGGTCTTAAATCAGTTTTATTCAGCTTCAGATACTATTTTTATGCAACATGAAAAGGAGGTATTTCCCCCACTTTAGGAAACTCTCCCTGTGCAATCTGTAGACTGAAAATTAACTGAAATTAGAGAAATGTAATTCCAGTAATATCCCTGAGAATATCATATTAGGAATATCAGGAGTGAAATATATTTTTACCTAAGACCCAAATAACCATGTCTTAAAAACTGCTTTGCTTGCAGTTGGATAAAGTTTTAAAGAGTTTTAAAGTTAAATAGCAGTCACCATACACTCTGATGCAGAGTAAAATGGTAAAGGGTCTCAATACAGTTGTCATTTAATTTTTCATACCCCAAAAGATAAATAGACTTTGATTGGCAAGAGTAAGAAGCACTTTTGTGCATCCTTACCCTCTGCTTCCCCATTCCAGGCCAAGAGACCTTACTTATATCCTTATTTAAAGCATTCTGTATTTGTGACACGGTAATTTCAGACAACAGCATTGGCTAAACTACATGATTCTACTTATATGATTACAAAAACAAAACAAAACAAACAAACAAAAAAAAAACAGAACTAAACCTAACGTCACCTGACTAAAAAGAAGTTTGTTTCTGATTTATGGCTTTCAGATATTTTCTATGACCAACAACACAGAATGTGGGAAGTTACTGGAGGAAATCAAATGTGCACTTTGCTCTCCATATTCCCAGAGCCTGTTTCACTCACCTGAAAGAGAAGCCTTGGAAAGAGACCTTGTACTTCCCCTGCTCTGCAAAGACTATTGCAAAGAATTCTTTTATACTTGCCGAAGCCATATTCCAGGTAAAAAATAAAATAAAATGGATAAATTAAATAAACTACTGCAGAATATCCTTATAAGATACCTGTTCTTACATGCTCACTTCTAAGAGGGTAAAAATTTTCTCACCTTCCCATATACCTGTTTTGGCCTCACAATTAACCATTTACAAAGTTGTAACATTTCCTTGCTGTTAGAATTACTGTTATTTCAGTATACAAACAGTATGTTCGTTTTGATGAGGTGTTTTACATTTGCTAAATCGATAATACATTGGTAATCTTTACACACATTGGATTTTCAGTACAAATTTCTTGTTGGTGTCATCTTCATCCATCAGCATCAATATCAAGACAGCCTCCTCTTCTACTTAGCTGATAAAAAAGTGCACATTGTCCACAGACTTGGACTTGGACTCTTAAGGTCTTTCTTCCTTGAATAAAGTATCATTAGAAATCCAAACAAAGTAACATCTTACAAAGCACCTTCATGTACAATGCCTAATTTGCTCCTCAAAAACTCTGTGCTGCAAGTAGGAAACGTGGAGTCCTCTCCATTTGACCAATGAAGATAACCAAACCTTGGAAGAAGTTAATGCCTTAACCAAAGTTGTGTGGCGAGGAAGTGATAGGATAGCTAGAGAAGTTCTTAGGCTGACAGTGTCACAAATATACCTCATTACCATATTTGGACCCTAATATACACATAGGTCCCTGGACCTTGATTACTTTTACCATCAAAAGTTTATAGACTTTGGTTGTTGTTGCTCTAGTTGGAAGAATCAACATAGAGATACAAAAGAATTTAATGAGACAGATTCTGTTTAGTTAGGCAAAGTCACACACAAACAAATCTACTGAAGCTAACAGTTTATAAAACTAAATGACACTCAGGAAAGGCTAAGCTTTAAGAACTGTAGGATGCACTTGGAGAACTTTTTTAACTGCTATGCATATTTTACATTTTTCTCTGATCCAGAAAAGTGTACATTTTTTTTGAAAAGTGTACATTTTTAATTTTTGCATAGAGTTGCCTTAATAACCTAAGAAAACATTTTGACTAGGATTGCTTGCTTCCTCTGGGGTACCATGACAAGTATCTAAACCCATTCATGTGAAAATATTATTATTGTTTCTATAAACTACAGCCATGTTTGTAAGGCTTTTCTTAAACCAGCTGTTTCTTCCTCTTTATCACATTCCCCAAAGCAGAGTGGGACAGGTCAGGGTTGCCTAGATGTCCTGCTGAGAACCGATAACAGATTAGGTACCATAAAGGTTTGCTGCAAATTTCAAGTCTCCAAGTTTCGGCTTTACCAATATAATTTAAAAGTAATATGGACACTTAACCATTTTCACCTACCTTTATCTACCTGAGATATGGTGAGAGTCCTTAAATCCACTATGGTGGATTTAAGGACTCACCCATAAGTTCTCCATAGATGTGACGTTATTTTAGCTTCCAAAACAAACAACAAAAAGCAGTATCCAGCAAAAGAGAGAGCGCAGCAAATAGCTCAAAAGCCAGAACTGCAAGCACCTCGCTCCCCAGGATCAACATATGTGGTGACGAATGACAAATTTATTTTTCTACAAAGTTTGTATATATGTAAAACTGCTGAAGTGCATCAAGATGTCAAGTGCTTTTGGTGGCCACCCAGGCTGCCTTGAAAGATAACCAGATGAAAGCTCCACTCCAGTGGTGGATAGAGCAGCAAGGGTGCTTTCCAGGGACAGGCTACAGGCTTTAGCAACCAGCAGAGGGGACTTCCCCTGCATCTGTCAAATGCTAATAATCACCCTAAATACTTGTCCCAAAAGTAAGTTGTAAAAACACACTTTGTGTTAATTTATGTTAATTGATTTGTTTCCAGACTGATCCTTGGCACACAGTTGACCATTTTCTAAAGTATGATAGATAAGATGGTAATCCTCCCCACAGCCCTTGTCCCAACACAGAGGCTCTTTACAATTATAGAACACTTATTTTTCAGAAATTGCCCTCAAAGCAAATTTTTAATATTTTCAACTTCTTACGTCTACATAATGACACGGTTTACTTTTCTCTGGAGTTCAAAAGTGTGAAAAATAGATTTTTTGTGATACTTTCTTATAAGAAGTCAATATATTTGACTATTCTCATTAATAGCCTCATCTTTCTGTACATCAAAAACTTGAAAATACATGACTAAGGCAAATGCTGTAAGGAGTTGAGAGAGGAAAAAAGAAATCTCAGAGGCATCTACATTTTTCCCCAATTGCCCAGTAGGCCAAGAAATAAACATACAAATGCTCTATCCCTTTGCTTCACCTTCATGACTTTAAGAAAGCACCAGTCACTTCGGAATACATGCACATCTGGAAGATAACTGCTTTTTAGAAACTTTAATTCAGAAATATTCAGTCTGCCTATTTTCAAAACATAAGAAATTAAGTCCATCATGAGGATACACTAGTGTTTTATTAGTCGTAGTATTCTCCAGTTGTGAATGGACTTAGGGAAGTAAATTCTTAAAGCTTCTAAGAATAACCAAATTGCATTCGAAAAAACAAAACAAACCACACACGCACACAGGAGCTCCTTGCTCACACCACCGGTCCTGTTTTTTGCCTGCAGTATGGTGAGCAGGGTAAATGTTTTGCTATTCAACTCGGTGATGGCATAGTACACTGTGTGGGAAGCATATAAACGGACCTGCTAAATTAGCCTTGCGTCTTCACCTGTTACCATGAGAATCATGATATAGTTTTTATCACTCCTAGACCATCATCTTTTCAGCTGTAGGTTATTTAGTGTGAAACGCTTGTATACAATTAGTTCGGTTGGCTTAATCCTGTTGCTAATGAGGCCAAGGTCAAGGGTTTGATTCCATAGCCACTCCTGACCCCCGTCAGATATCTTACACATGTGTCTTATTTGTGGAAAACAAATAAGCAAAGGAAAGCAAACAGGACAGAATGGATGGATACATCAAAATCCACTACCTCTATTAGAAAATGCTGCCAAATGCAGTCTTAGTGACCATGGGTTTTGTTTTGTTTTTTCCTTATCATGGTGAACAGCATATACAATGAGGAAAAGTAGCTTTTCCCTAGCATACATGGCCAAGAGAAAAGCTAGAGCTTAGAATATTCCACAGAGAATATTTATTTTCATCAGTATGTTACAGGGTGTTTTGTGGCATAGTAGGACTGGATTCATCATGACACTGGAGAATAATTATAGGTCAACGATATTTGATAAATTATCAGGAATTTTTTTTTAATGCAGCTGCTGGAATAATCAGTGCATTTCCATCATTAGTAGACTTGATCATACTATGATGATCCAGGGTGAACTAAATACCCACCTTCAGTAAAATGCTCTTCAGGGTATTGTTCCAAATAGACGGGTGCCATTTGGTAAATTATAGCTTCCCTGGCAATAAATGTAAGCCCGGTGTCCTGAAACCAGGTCCCTGTTAGCTCTTCACAGCAAAATATATCTTATTAATCACTGTCCACAAAATCAGATTCTTTAAGTTAAAGTATTAATAAAAGTATCGATGTTGCAATTCAAATATTCTAATTATGAGGAAAATGCCCTTACTTTTATGAGAAAGTCTTTTGAGTTCTTGGCTCCCTCCTTCACACTTACTCAGTTTGCTTAGATTCTGTAAAAAATTTGTAGTAATTCATTAATAATGCCTTTTTGTTTTTGTTTTAATTTGGTAAGAAAACACCTCTGGAGCCATAGAGCTTATTAATCTGTAGTCATTAATCCTCAGATATTCCATTTGAAAATGATTTCTCGCTGCTGCATGTTTGTCTCCAGCTAATAACTCCTTGTAAAATAGAATCAGCCATCAGCATTGTTTATTAATTTTCTCTTAAAATGGCATGGTTTTGCATACTGTAATTCTGGAATACAGTTATTTTTTGAAAAGCAAACTTGAAATTTCTTCTCAGTTGCACTCTGAAATTTTTTTGTGATCCTACAGGCAAATATCACATTAAAACAAAATTTCTCATTTACACATTCAGTTATAAATATATCCATAGTATGACAGTATTTCTGCATGCATAATATTGGCATGGAGATCTTGCTGCCTGATGGGAGCTCTGTGTGTGTCCCCAAAAAAAGATCTAGCCCAAAACTGCAAAAACTTTGATTTAGCAACGCAGTTTTCCTTTTCTTCTTTTTACATCAAACAGACTTGTTCAACACTACTGGGCAGTTTTCATCTATATGCTTAGCTAGGAAAGAATGGGGGAGAAAAAGTTATCTTTTGTAAACAGGGAATTGCTGAAGAAGAGTAAATGCGGCTGCAGCCTTCATTCCTCTCCCCAATTTCTAATCCCTGAATTTTTTCAAAGAAAGATAACCTCCTTCCAGCTGCCTTGTCCCTCCCATAGAGCACCCCTCCCAGCTGCCATGCCTCCTTTCAGTCTCACCCCCACCCCCACCCAGACACTCTCTCTCTCACGCACACACACTCTCTCTCTGTCTCTCTCTCTGTCTCTCTCCCAAGGACATCTGCTCTCTCACTTGCCTGATTTCCAAGAAGATGTTTCCCAATAGCCTAGTCACATACTAGCCTTGAAGAGTCTGTCTCAGAAATTTAGGAGTGATACATTTTACCCAAAAGTTAGGTCAAAATGTACCTCAAGACCCTCAGAATTCTAAGATTAGTTTTAGGTTTGAGGGGCCGTAGGTCAAGCTCATAGAAAATAGACTTTTACCATGTTCTACCGGTAAGTGTCACTTGGTTGTCCCAAATTCTTGTTCTTGGAAATCCTTGGAATCCTGGGTGAATCATACAACTTCTAAACATCAGCTAAGTTACAAGGTGCCTTTATCACAAAGCTGTTAGGTATACAGTAATCTGATTTGTTAGGTAAAAATCAAAACATTATCCATAAAGATGTGAGACCTACAGCAGGAAGGTAGGACGTTACACAAGGTCAACTCTGGTAGCAATATCATATTGAGAGCAGAAATCATCAGAATATGGAAGGAATCTTAGTAATATGCTCTCCCCCCAAAACACCTAATACCTTATTAATTCAATTGTGAAAATAATGTCAAAATTCTTTTTTTGTCATAAAGTCCTCTTCTTTTTTAGTCAAATATAGCTGTTTTTATTTGATAAATATTGTCAATTTGTGCAAAAAGAGAAAACATCTTTCAGATCTCTTTAAGTATCTGTTTTGCATTTTTGTTTTGACTTATTATTATTATTATTATTATTATTATTATTATTATTTGGTGTGGGTGGCTTACCAGCTTTCTGATTGAGAAGACTGAAGGGATATTTTTTTTTTTGAAGGGATATTTTAAATACAGTTTCTGTCTTAGAAAATAATCATGGATTTTCTATAAGAGGGATAGGAAAAGGGCACATCACATATGTATTTGAAAATGGACGCTCTGTTCTTAGCACCATTGTAGTGAGTCAGACATTTATTACAGCATATAAGGAGTGAGTGACAGTACAAAAAGAATTATAAAATGACCCAACTTGGCCCCATGATGGCCCATCTCTTTCTCATTCTAATGTGTTCTTCTTAACAAGTTATTTATTATTACTGTAGGGGGAAAAAGTGCTGAATAGTGATCAGATAAACTTATAAGTACAACATATGGTAACTGAAGAAGCTTGCAAACAGAGCCAATGCAATAACAAGATTAATGCTGGATTTGTATTATGTGTATTTTGTTTGAGTCTTTTGAAATATCCAATGCAATATTGTTTCATTTTAATTGAAATTCTTAACTTTTGGTTAAAAATGGAAATCCCAAGACCAAAAAAAAAAAAAAAAAGGTTTTTCTTTCATTATTTTTCTAGGATATTCATATTGTTTCTAAAAATTTTTTTCCTGTATTTTATCTCTTAAATAGGATGTTTTTACTGTGACGGTAAATATTTCTCATCAGTCTTTTTGCATTTCTTTAAAGGTTTCATTCAAACTACTGCTGAAGAGTTTTGCTTTTACTACGCAAGAAAAGATGGTGGCTTGTGCTTTCCAGATTTTCCAAGAAAACAAATCAGAGGACCAGCATCTAACTACTTGGACCAGATGGAAGAATATGACAAAGTGGAAGAGATCAGCAGGTTCATAAAGATAAATGCTCTTTAATCTTAAAAAACAAAAACAAAAAAACCAACTGACAAATCTTGTGGTTTTGATAGTAAATCAACTGTCTGTGCTTGATTCCAGCAGCTATATCCTCCAGATGCTTTTTTTTTTTTTTTCCTTTTTGGTAGTTTGCTTCTCTAATATCATATTTGCTTAAATGCTTTTAATGCTTAGACTAATCTTTTATTATAAGTTTGGCTTCTCTGTGATTCATGTGAACTTCATGATTATAGTTTTAATCTTGACCTTTATGATTGTTGTTAGCTTATGGAAATATTCAGCACAATTATTATTAGCAAATCAGAGTTTTATAAATAGATCTTAGAACTTTCTCTCTGAAGGCCTTTTATTAGAGTAAAGCTAAATTTTAATTATAGTCACTGAAAGATAAAATGATGAGCATATTAAATTTTAAAATATGTAAAATTTTTATTTTAAATCTCTCTTTGACTTTTTGATAGAGGCTGTTTTATTTGTTCCGCTGAAAAGAATTTAAAAGACTCATATTGTGACTTGGGTTAACAGCATGTCACGATTCTCAAAACCATTGGTACCTAGAGGAAATATATTTTGAAAAGGATGCTAAGTGCATTCTTTACATCCTTCACCTCAAGAAAAGCTTACCGGTTTTCTTTAATTTGTTTAGAAAGCACAAACACAACTGCTTCTGTATTCAGGAGGTTGTGAGTGGGCTGCGCCAGCCTGTCGGCGCCCTGCATAGTGGGGATGGCTCTCACCGTCTCTTCATTCTGGAAAAAGAAGGTTACGTGAAGATCCTTACCCCCGAAGGAGAAATTTTCAAGGAGCCTTATTTGGACATTCACAAACTTGTTCAAAGTGGAATAAAGGTTGGCTTTTTAAATTTTATTTATTTTTGTTCTGGCTATGTTAATTTTATTTTAGTTGTTACCATTCTCATTAAAAGTATTTGTAATAAAAGAAATAATATTTAAGGAGAAAATAAGGATTCAACATAAGGGGACAATAATTATGGCAACTAAATTGGGACAGCGACATTAAATTTTTAATGTTATTTGGTAAGCAGTGCAATCAGGTTGATATCTTGACATGCTTTCCTTATGTAATTTACACATTTAAAATAATTCTTGATTTTATGAAGTATGTGTTTAAATGTTGCTTAACAGGCATAATATTTAGAATTTTGTATCAGCACTTGCTAGTAGACACAAAGAGGTCTTTCGGTTATTTTGGCAATAGCAAAGCATTCTCTTACCACATCTGTTTTTGAGTCTGTGTCATAAAAAAATGCTACTTTTACTGTGCCTTTGTTGTACAATGTTTTTACAGGTAAGTCAAATGTTTTCATCTATAATTGGCCATTTTTATATTACATATGCGCATATACTGCCTTCTTTCTGACTTCTCCAATTTGAATTCTCATGTTAAATAATCTAGTAGTGTATAAATAAATGTTTGTCAAGTGTGTTTGACAAGAGCATAACATACTTTACTATGAGCAGTGCTAAGCTATAAAGCAAATTGTGGCATTTTAAAATCAATCAAGGCACACTCAAGAGCTCATGACTAATTTAGAGTGAAACAAAGAAACAGTATAATTTGAGAAGAACTGGTTTTCTTTTTTATTTTTTACCTGGGGAAAAAAGTCAAAGGAGGATTTATACTCTTCTACTCATATGGAAATGAACTCCTCCTTGCTGTATTGAGCTCTTCTCAAAGGTAAGAACATCAGAACCAGAAGAAACAAGTGGGAAAAAGTAGAGGTATATTCCTGATATCGGTTCATTACCTACCATGTAAAATAATTAGAATGATTCAGTTAGAATAGAGGGATTCTAAATTCCATGTTGTTGGTACCACCCAAATTCAGGTGTGCATTGTGACAGTGTCACCAAGACATTCTGCATAAGAGAAGCACTTTGTGGTACTTATGGTCCTTTTTGGAAAAGGACTTTAACACCAACACACAGATCATTTGGAAAATCTGTTTAACTCAGTAGTTTCAACTTTCCCCCAGTAAAAATTTTCATTAGAATTCAGAGCAAATCACCAAAAATCTCTTAAAAGGAAGCATTAATGTTTTGCACATGAGACTTCAGTAAATACATTTTGAAATGTATTCTGGTAATTCACTGCCAGTGGTACCTAAAGAGCAAGGATTAAGATACAACAGCAAGAACATTACTCACTAGCAGTGTATTTTTCTTACTGTGAAAGTTAACCGTACTCTCTATGAAGGAAAAAATTTGGAGAATGTATTTTCAAAATCATCACCTATAATCTCATCAGTTAAAGAATACCACTACTAACATTTTGATATACTTCCAGCTTTTATATTAAAACTAGATGAACTTATCCTGACTGCACAGGTAATACAGGTCCATATTAATAAATGTGGAAACACACAAGAACATGTTTTCTTGTTGTTTTTCTCCTAAGCAGCTTTAAAATAAAATTGAAATCAAACTGTATATACATCTTTTTAGCCTTCTTTTTTTGACATAACAATTTGTCGTGAATATGTTAACAGTTGAAAACTTCTCTCAAAACTTTAGTTTTTATCTTTTCCGGGTATTCCATTTCCTAATTACGAGACATTTAGAGTGACTCCAGTATTTTCTTTTTATCAGTGTAAAAAATATGACTTATCATTCTCGTGTGTATTGTCTAACCTGCTCATGAATGACTTCTTAATGTCCATTTATAGAAGGAGCATTACTGAGATGAAGGACATAAACCATGATACACATTGCCAGTGGCTTTGGAATATATTTTCAAGTATTTGAAAGAATAACATATAGCTTTTAAATATTATTTGAATAACAGTATTGGTTTTAAAAAGATAATGCATGATAAAATGTAGGTATAAGAAATGGTCTCAATTTTGTTGTACGAAGTAAGGAACTCATATTCTTGTTTCTACTTTATTTTAAATGGCTAAGGAATGACTGACTGCCTTTTAATTGGGGCTCCTTCAAAATGCCTCTCTTTCAACTTACGCCCATTTATTGCGATAATGAATGAAAGTTTATCTTCTCCGACTTTGAGACATTTCATCATGCAATAAAATTGCACAAGCCAGATTATGACAGTGCCATGGTTCTAGAGTATCTATGTTCTGCAGGCCTCTGGAAATTCTGTGGAACACCCTTTGTGTCTTGTTTCCTAGGACAGTTCCAGGGCTTTTGGGACTTAAACTTCAAGCTCATCATTATTCAACATTTGTAGAATATATAATATGACATATTTTAAAGTGCAATATTTGAATTCTCTTGGAGTTTGGGACTAGTGATGTCAATAAGATAAGAACCAATCACATGGATATTTGAGTGCATACTGTATAGTGAGCAATGAGACCACAGCCTTGTTCCCTCAGGCAGATGATGCTATGACTGTCCCTTATCTTAGGTTCCATGAAACTTCCATCACAAGTCATCAATTGGAAGTGTTAGAAGAGGCCACTGTTGGTATGATGGGGCAGATGCCAACACAATTGTGGAGTGATCCTACCACTGATTTTTGTGATATGCCCCTCAGAGACTTCTGCAGTAAAAATATTTTCACACCTATTTCACAGTAATTTTTTCAGGCTTCTTGATATATGGGTAGTTAGTGTGTTTGTGGCAGTATTCTGTGCTCCTCAACAATCATTTTACATAACACAAATACCATTTTCATAAATTATTATGTATATAACTTTTCTGTTCTTTCCGTTTTAAAATTCTAAGAGAGGACATAAAGCTTCTTCCACTGACTAAAATGCTGATTGCAATACTCAGATCGCAGAAATTAATAATGTATACTAAAACCTAACCTTCATATGTTTGAAACAGAAGCAAGACAAACCACAGTGAAGGTCCCCCCCCCCATGAATATTAAATAATGACCAGTTTGAGTCAAAAATAAAGAGGAATTCCTGATTATAAGAGTTTCTAAAAGCTAGTGCTTGCTATAAGGGAAACTGGAATTCCATTTCTGCTAATTGTCAATTAAGAATCAGCAGGAATTTCTGTCACCTGGTAAAGGATTGACCTTTTCGTGGCAAGAAACTGGACTTGGTTGATATCCTCAAACTTTTACCAACCCTAGTAAAGCTGGTAAATTCTTGAAATTCTTCAAGCTACTTCAGAGAAGTGCCATCAGCATAGCCAATCACCCAGGGAACTTCCACAACTCTTCCCTAAGTGGTCCTATCTGAAGCTAAAAATATGATGTCTTATTTTAAACGCCCATATTGTGCTGCCTATACTTGTAGGAGATTTCAGCACACGTAATTTTCTATGTCTCACCAAACCAAAGTTATATGCAAAAATGCAAAACACAAGCTGAAAAATTGACTTTCCTTCCTACAGGAAATAAATTGTTGAGTTGGATTGAATGCAATAAATTCCTATGCCATATGAATTTAAACTGCCATTCATTTGGGAAGAGATGATTCCATTCATAACAGCTCAAATCCTAGAAGACTGAGCTTTGTGAAATTGCCCTGTAAAGAGTGAGTCAGAAAAATGTTTTAAGAGTGTGCAGTGATTTGATAGACTTTTGATTATAGTGCTCCGTGTAAATTAACCATTAATACATTGAAGAATGATCCAAGTGCTCATCTGGTGCGCAATCTTTAAAATCATCATTTGTGGGTGTGTATGTGTGTATATGTTTGCACATGCGTTGTTTGTTGTTGTTTTATCCCAAAGGCAGAAATTTTTAAAATTATACTATCTCCCTGGGTAAAAACTTCTTTAAGATACTGGTAGTTTGAAATCTTTAAATTGAGCTTATATCTGAATCCTGGGTCAGACCTTGCACCAAGTTCTAGAACCAGCTTCATCTATCTGAAGTCCTAGGGAATGACAAACCAGTGGTTCTCAGGAATGGCTGCACAGTATAATTGCCTAAGTAAGATCTTTCAAAAATCCTGCTGTTCAAATTAAATCACACTGTCTGGGATTGGAACTTAAGCATTGGTATGATTTTACAGCTTTCTCAATTTCAATGTGTAGCCAATATGAGAGGCGCTGATCTAGACAGAACCAAACCCCTGGGTCAGTTACACATTGAATGAGACGCGTTTTCTCTGCCCAGAGTATACCCAAGTGCTATTACTGAAATGACCACTGGGAGCAAATGGTTGGATCCTAGTTGTCATTTAACCTATGCCTTTTGTCACTTATTTGGCCTATACATACTGCTGTCCACTTTGAGTGAGAAGATGAGTTCATTCTTTTGCCCTGTAAGATTCTTGATATAAAGTTTTAAAACATAGTATTTTAAAATCTCAACAATTCTAATTGGACAGTTGCTTTGCCTGTTAAATTTTTCTTGTTTTTGTTCCTTTTGGAACCTAGTATTCAGCTAGTTGGCAAAACATTATTGTTCCTGTTCCTAAAGTATGTAGTTTGCATTTATATGTGTAAACCCTTTTAAAAATGACAAGGACACCAAAAGTTATTCTAGGGTAATTTTACCAAACTTCTGACTACCACGGATCTGAAAGTCAGCCTTAGCTCTGTGTGTGTGGAGTAAGGACAAGCCTGCACCTGTTACCTACAGGGTGGCCTCTCAAGAAAACCAACACGCAGCTTTCTCTGCCACTCAGTTCTCATGAGCGGCCAGAAGACAGAGAGGCTCACACCCACAACAGCCCTTTTGGCTAGCAACGTGCAGCAGACAAAGCCAAAAGACTTGTCTATCATTGGAACAAGTGTGACTGGACTCCTGTCCCTCTCTATCTACTTGGATCCTCATTTCAAAAGATGCTTTTTGAAGCAATCCTTTTACCAGGGGAGGAGAGGACATAAGGCTGAAAGCTGCTGATTGTCCGGGTGACTGAGCCCATTGAGGTGGGACTCTTGAGAGACAGTGGCCTGGGCGCCCGGGAGCCACGGGAGCATGTGGAGGAGGACGCAGGGTGTGCCGGGGCAAGCCCCAGTGGGGCAGCCTGTGATTTCACATGCTTGTAAATCACACGCATAATTATGAGCATCGAAAGTTTAATGAAATCCAAGTGCTCATCAACCCATTGGGGCTGATGTCCTATTTCGCTGAAGTTTGTCAGAGACTTAACATGTTTTCCTCTGCCTTCAAATTGCTGTCTTACGGCAGCCCATGAAACATTAGTATTTTTTGCTGGAGTGAAATAAGAGCAGAAGTGGAAAGCAATTTACTTATTAAAAGTGGTAGTGGAAAACACAGCTAGCATGCAAACAAATGCATATGTCGATGATTGTACCATGTGTCAAATAGTTCCACAGAAAATCATGAGAAGCCTGCTTTTAAGCATACTTTAGGTTGGAAGAAAGTATGTGTTCCCTTGAAAGAAAGCTGCAAAATATATTTGGTAAATATTACAATAGATTATCACCATCCTAAAATGTTTTTGTGTATATGGCATTTTTCAAGTTCCTGACCGATCACATTACTGCATTAGAAGAGAATTGCTACAGCGGTGGAAATAACCATGAGATAACTTTACTCTAAAAATGATTAGAAAGTTAATTAAATAGTCTGCCCTCAAATAAAAATTTTTTAATGCCTTCCCTTTCTTTGTAGTTTAACATTCTGGTTCCAAACCATTAAGTTAAAATGCAAGCAAAACAGATCTGCAAGTAAAATTTGGGGCCACAGTTATTTTTTTATATCAAGGTAGTAATGAGATGGTATTAAACACAACTATTTTTTTTTTTATTGAGTGTCACTGACACTTTACAACAGAATGCCCTGTACTCTGTGAAAAATGTTGTTTGTAATTTTTAAAGAGGTTGAATCTCATTTCAAATCTATTAGGAATGTCCACAGAGCAATTATTTTATGTAAAGCAAAAAGTCCCCTGGTGTTGTGAAATAATGTCTGTATCATTCATCTCTGGTGTTCTTATTTCTTTATTTTGGCATTTGCAATCCTATTGATAAAGCATTTTAATAAATATAAATGTGCATATATATAGTGCATGCCAGTATAAGCCAGTTTAATCTATAAATTATTTTTCATCATGCATCCTGTTTTTTACTGAGGCAGAAACTGTGAAGTGGCAGATGTAATGTCCCTCCATTGAGTAGAGAAAGGCCCCTTCTCCTACATTTTAGATCCCATAAGTCACAGCTGAGGTGAAGAAAGTTTTTACATTAATGTCTCTATATTTATCTAAGACTTAAAGGGCAGAGGAAATAGAGCCTATAAATCTCAGAAGTCTGTGGTAATCATTAAAACAGGTGAAAAACTAAGAAATCGGGACCCTAGAGAAGGACCCTGCCACTTCTTAAAAAGCATCTGTCTGAACATGGCTGCCACCACCTCACAGATCTGACTAGAAAGAGAAGAAAGAAGAGCTATTGTTGATACCACCTGTCATTGCTGCCCAGTAGCTATGTTATCTCACAAAAAGAAGATAGCGGGCATCAGAAAACGAGCTGTAAATGGAAGAAAGTAGCATAGCACTCTGTTTTAGAGACATTCAATAGCTTTTCTTTCCCCAAACTACAGTCCTCAGGCAAGCCTTGTTGTCAGCAAGTATCCTGCAGTCTTTGTTACTAATCATATTCACCATTTTTTAAGCACTTACTTTGCTCAGCCGTGACACAGATTACCCCAGTAATCCTGACAGTGACCCTGTGAGGCACATATTAATATCCCATTTCACAGATGGAAAGACTGAGGCCCAGAAGTTAGGTAAACTGCCCAGGATAACACAGCTAGCAAGCACCAGAGCCAGATTTCCAAGGCAGTGTTCTGATGCTATGCTCTCCCGCTCTCTGCCTCTGGCTCTGGTGCTTGCCCAAGGAAGCTGACAGCCTAGACCTAGCATCAAGCATACAAACTTGGGTTCCAGTCACTGCATCCACACCATGTGCTGCTTGTTTGTTTGGCCTTAGGCAAGTGATTTAATCTCTCTAGTCTTAGTTTGTCTGTAGAACAGGGATAATAAAAAGTGGTGTCTAACACTTTCCATGTACAATCTCACATGAATCTGAAATACTTTGTAAGTATTAGCTCTTATCATCTATCATACTAACATGAAAAGGGGGTGAAGGAGAGAAAACAAGACAAGCCCCAGAATGACACAGAAGCCTCAGAGGCTACTGTGAACCTTATGCCCTGGCATGTTACACACCCCTTGATATGGGATTGAATGCTAACTAATGGGAGCTCTGTGATAGTATTAGCATTTCCCCCAAAGATATATAGCAGACCCATGGAAACAAAGTTATATTGAGGTATGTGTGTGAATTTTCTTTAATTCAAAAAGATAAACCTAGAATATATTTTTATTTAAGTGTGTAACTAGAGAAAGACAATACCTTCACTTTTATAGCATTGTCTCTTGATAGTAGGTAATATGGCATTGCTACCCTGCCTCATGATGCAAAAGTCCCTAGTTCTGGGATTTCTCAGAACACATGGCTAAGGATGATTAAGCACAGAGCAGTGACCCCTAAGCATGGCAGCAGCCTTTCCTTAGAATTTCTGGGCTTCCATAGTAGTTTTTCTCAACCTGGATATTATAGTAATGAAGGTCTTTTTGTGTGTTTATTTTGGAACATGGTTTGTGTCAATCTGCCATGGAGTTAATAAATTGTAGGATTTGCAAAGGAAATATACTGGGACTGAAAACTAAGAAGGCACATATTTTTGCCCACTAGCAACTATTGCCCAAAGCACAGTTGTAAAATCTCAGGATTTGGGAAGCAAGCCGTTGGGCCAAGTTGCTATGAAGTTAACATGTAATGTCATGACAAAGAGAGTGTATTACTCAACAAAATATTTGTTTAAAAACAGAGATTAGTAAAACATACCATGAAGTCAGGGATGAGAGAACTTTAAAGGAAAACTTCAAAGTTAAACAAGAGCAACCACAGTGAAAAGTGCTGGAGATCAGTTTCAAGAATATGTAAATGGAATGACCTCAACTATCTCCTTCTTGTTTATGTAACATTTTTCTTTTAACAGACATTAATGTTTACATTTCTATAATAAATATATAGATAGATTTATTTATGTTATGTAATATGTAATAATCATATACAATAACTATGTTCTCAATTACAATACATTTTAGTTTATTTCTCGGTAGTATTCTGCAATTGACTTTTAGTTTTTAAGCCGTAAAGAGTGTGATTATGTTGAGCTATCATAATGTCAAGATGACCAGAACTGAGGGCATGTATAAAGTATTTTTTATTATTTATTTATTTTATTTGTTTTGAGGGGGAGGTTTATAAAGTGAGGGGGACAGGATAAGAGAGAGGGCATCTTAAGTAGTCTTCCATGCCCAGCACAGAGCCCCACACGAGGCTCTATCTCCCCACCCTGAGATCATGAACTGAGCTGAAATCAAGGGCCAGATACTCAATTGAATAAGCCACCCAGGCGCCCCTATAAAGTGTTTTTAAAACCTGGATCACTGCCTGGATATTAAATCAGCTTTGGACTTTGCAGTCAAAATATACTTTGAAAAACAAAATGCTGTTTATTGAGGCCATTCTGTAATGTAATATAATGAGAAAAGCTTGAAAAACTCTTTCTTTCAACCATCTAATTTTCTATCTCAGCATGATTTTGTGATACCAGGTGACAACACATGTGGTCAGAGTGGCTCAGGAATTACCATCAAAAGGGAGGTAAAATTTGAATCCTTTACTGAGTGATTTTTTTTTTTTTTACTTTATCTGGACATGACATGTACAATTTAATTTTAAGTTCATCCATTCACTCATTTAAAAATATTGTGTAATTCTACAGGTCTAAATTCCAAATCACAGAAAATCTGTAAAAAAGAAGTTATTTAAGATAAAATATGTGCTAATTACTCTATCAAAGTATATGTAATAGGACAAAAACAGAAAAAGATAACATCAATGAATTTGATTAATTCCATCATTGTTAGCAATTAAAGTCATTCAATCTAATTGTGATCTGAACCCAATAAACTGAAGCTAATATAAAAATAAAACATTATGACAAAAGGATCTTAAAATTTTACATATTGTTAAAAAATTCTTGAGAAAAGAATATTCCTTTCAAATGCCCAAATATAAAATATTCTGGCTTTCTCTTTAAATTCTTAGTTTTTTTAAAAAAAAATTTAATAAGCTATTTCTAAACCAGCCTCTTACCCTAAAGCACCTTTGATCCAAATGGATCACAAACTCAAATAAAATTACATCTGACCGTAGGCTATTTCTAGATACGGAAAACACGTCTGTTCTAAGAACTCTTAGCCAACCAACAGTTTGAAGCTGTTCAAAAAAATTCCTAAAAGAAAGAAAAAAAAAAAAAAAACAGTGTACACAGTGACAATAGAAGATTCTTGACATTAGAAAAAAATTAGGAAAGCACTACTGTAAAAAGGATAAAAAGATAACCAAATTTAATTCCCATTAAATCTTGGGCTTTTTATGAAAGAATGGCGATGAAGTTCTCACAATTCAAACATGTTTGTTGGACGGATGTGAACACACCTGTTCAGAAAAGGTGAAATAAAACTTGAACTGACTTCCTTTTGCACGCAGGTCACCAGCCATCTGTTTTAAGTGATCAGTTCCTAACCTTACACCAGACTCAAGCCTGTGAACTGAGGTTGAAAAAGCCACACAGCTTGTACTCTCTTATCCAGTCTGCTGTGGGTTTTCCCTGTTTAACCACCATTAAAACTTCTCTTTAAATCTCCAGGGGTTTGGAAGATCAGATTAACCCCATGACAGTAATAATGTATTTACACCCAGGGTCTCTGTGTGTATCACTTGGGGCTGATTTCAGGATTTTGTGACTCACAGTGATGTGGCTAGCTCCAAGAAGATTTAGCCAATAGCTGGCATATCTCTTTTTTCTTTTTTTTTTTTTTTTTTGCTGGCATATCTCTTTAATCGCAACCTAAAGACAATGTCTCTTTGTCCAAGGAAGCTTGTGTATGAATGTGTGTATGTGTGTGTGTGTGTGTCTGTGTGCGCGTGCGCATGCGTGTAAGGATGTTGTGTCTATTTTAAGATTTTGGCTTTGATTAAATGTCAATACATATAAAAACTTCTGCACAGAAACAAACAAAAACAAAACATAGCTTTTTGGACATGACTGACTAGGTGAGCTTCTACCCTTGTAAATAATTATTACAGGTACCTACCAAGGGAAGGAAACCTGTGTTGACAGCATCCATTTTCAACACCTTTGATCCCTAAAGTGTTACATTCCTGTCATATCCCACCTCACCTGGGTATGTGTGAGAACAAATCACTAGTGGCCATAGCACTCATCCACTGCCAAGATAAGGGTACCAGTTTTGCCAGTGGTTATTGGACTTGGAACAGTCTACTTAACTTTCTGGGATCTCTGCGTCCTCATCTTTGAAGTCAGAGGAGTAGACTAAATGAAACCTTAGGTCCTTTCTAGCTCCAAATTCTGTGAAATGGAAAGCAGTACAAGTCTCCAGCAGTTTCCAGGGGGAAGCAATCAGTGGGACTCAGGCACTAGACACTTCGCGCTTGCCCAGGTTCAGAGAGTGTGAGGCTTACTTCGCTTTATTCTGACTTTTTTTCCCCTCCTTTGTCCAGATGCAGAAACCCTGCCAGTGTCTGCCAGTGCAGGGCTTACTGAGCACCCTACCACACTGGCAAAGAAGTGCCCTCGCCTTTCTGTGTGGTCCTCATCACTCCAGTTAAACTTTTTTTTTTAAGATTTTATTTATTCATGAGAGAGAGAGAGAGAGAGAGAGGCAGAGACACAGGCAGAGGGAGAAGCAGGCTCCATGCAGGGAGCCCGATGCAGGACTCGATCCCAGGATTCCAGGATCACGCCCTGGGTCAAAGGAAGGCGCTGAACCGCTGAGCCACCCAGGGATCCCCTCCAGTTAAACTTTTAAAAGCTATGAAAGTCAGCTTGGACTGAGACATCAGGTTTCAGTTAATAATGGCAGGATAACGTCTTTAGTGTGTAGGGATAACAGGGTGGCAAGTTTTCAAACCTCCCAAGAATGAAGGTGAAGATGTATTATGACCTTAAAGTGGGCTGAGGAGGAGACCAGTCTGTAGCTGAGTGAAGGAAGAGAAACGTAGTCCAAGAAGGCAAGGTCACAGAGTTGCACATCTGTGTGTTGGTGGGGGTGGGAAGCCTGCATTGTTTAGTGGAGGGTCTTAACATGTTCCAAGGTCTTTGGCTTTTACGTCGAGTGAAATGGGGAATCATTGGAGGATTTTCAACAGAAGAGTGATATGATCTGACTTTAACGATTTCAACAAGATCAATAGCAGCCTTTTTGAGAGTAGACCAGGAAGGGTAAGAGAGTTGTATAGGGGTATAGGTGAAGCAGGGATATAGAACACTGACTCCTCGCACAAGCTCTCCTGTAAATGTGCTTTGTGCCCATGGGCCAGTCATTGACTACTCAAGCTTCAATTTTTTTCACTTGTAAATGAGAGGATCAGTGATAGCTGAGGTTCCTTTCAGTTCCAACTTTTAGTAGGTGAATACTTGGAGGAATATTCAGAAATTTACCCTATTAGGAGACCTGGGTGGCTCACTTGGTTAAGCATCTGACTCTTGATTCCAGTTCAGTCATGACCTCAGCATCATGAGATTGAGTCCCACATCAGGCTTCAAGCTGGGCATGGAGCCTGTTTAAGATTCTTTCTCTCCTTCTCCCTCTGCCCCCCAACCCCCCACTGCTTGTGTGAACTCTCTCTAAATAAATAAATGAATAAATAATCTTTTAAAGAAAGGAAAAAGTTTACCCTATTAAATATAAGCATTTTTTACATATATTGCTTACTGAATTTGTACCTCCTTTCCTATAGGTTTAAAGTACAAATTTTTAAACTCGGTACATTAACAACGTTGAACATTTAATGGGTTCCAGTGAAAGGTTGTAAATGACAGGAAAATATCAGTCATGGTAATATAAAGGAGAGGGCTCACTCCACACCAGTTGTAAATAATTCCTGAAAATAGTAACCACAGTGAAATACTGTATGTGTGCACACGTGCACACACACACACCTCCTTAGGAAACGCAAATTTAAGTGGAGAGAAAGGGTCAGAGGATTATCTTTTTTAAGTATAATTATACTTGGATTTAGCATACAAGAGGCCAAATCCAGGTATCGTGAAGTCAGAGAGGATTAAAGTAATGACAGAACACAAAATTATAGACTTCTAATAAGGATACTCAAATGTTGCAGGGGATTTCTAACGATTTAATTATATAATATTTGCATTATATATATATTTACATATAACATAATATACACAATTATGTTATATAATATACTATATAATTACATATACCACATATAATTGTATATACCGTATACAATATAATTTATATAAAATATAAAATAATGACCTGACTTAGACAGTACTCATAATTCAATCTCAAAAGTGCAATATCCCCGGATATACTCAGTGAATTTCTCCTTTGTTGTTGGCTACTGGAGCTCATTTAACTAACCAGTCCTTCAGAGTATAAATTCAGCTGCCAAAAACGATCTTCTTTTCTACCTGCCTGTGAATCTACAGAAGTTAATTTGGTTGTGGATAGAATAAACTAGATGTGAAAAATTGAAAAGGGAAAGAGGGTAGTGCTTGATCATTTTACTTGCACTTGTAAGGATTTCAGTGCACTGTGTTTCTTTGAGAGAAATCCCATGGTGCCAATTAACCTAACTTATTCCAAAACAATTCTCTGTTTGGAAAGAATAATTTTCATTGTGGGTGTTCCTTGAAATTGTATGCCTCATCCCCTGTTATTACTGAGATGTGTGCTGGGCAATTGAAAGTACCAGCTTCGTTTCCATGCACTGCAGAGATTAGAGCTGTATCCCACACACAGTGTCAGATAATCTGCTTTAATTTTGTTCAATGCACACTTTTAACCTTTAGTAATTTTTTTTAATGTGGAAAAGCCATCTCAACCTAATATTAAATCAAATATTTCATGTCAACACTATCAAAAACACGAAAAGCTGGAGATTTGTTTTAGTCAGGAAATCAATTTTCTTGTAAAAATTTTAAAGCAAGTCAACTTTCTTGGCTTGGTTTAAATGACATTTTCATTTTTTCTTTGAAATGATGTGAATGCCTTTGTTCCTCCAGCATAAGACAAACTGGACTAGAAAAGATTGAAAAGGATTTAACTAACTTAGTAAATCCGTTCTCCACTTTATTAAGTTGTGTTGTCTATTTGGATTTCTGGGGTATTTTTTTTAAAACCTAATAAATCAATTAAGCAATATTCATTCTAAGATTTAATTTGGTGAATAGAATATATGTGCTTTTCATCAGGCCACACATCTTTTTTTTTAAGTCTGAAACCACCACACACAAAGAATTTAATTCTGACAGACATTTGTTCTCAGCATAAATACTTTGGGGCCAATAGTTGTCCCCACTTAATCATGCTTCTTAAAAGTGAATTCCAGAAGACTTGAGGCCCCCAGTGACCCCTGGTAAGGTGAGTTGTCAGTAAATTACTTTTATGATGTGCCCTAGGGAAGCAGGTCTGCTAGAAACTTGGTAGGGAGCTGGCCCCCTCTTGCCTGTAGGGGGATGACCTTTAACTTTATCTAACCTTTGCATTTCTAATTCTAAATTTCTGGGAGGCACTTAGTCACATTGTTGGATATCATATGAAAAGTGAAAAAAGAAAAAAGAAAGAAAAGTGAGACCTTTCCTGTACCCATAAGATAGGCTTAGCTACACATTTGTTGTCAAACTTCCAGATGAAGCATACCAGTCAAGTTTTTATTTCTACAATTTAATTTTTTCCCTTTCTATAATTCATTACAATTGAATTTTAAATGCCATTTAATGAGTTAAAGTATATAAATGAGTTCAAAACGGATTCATAGTTAAATTACGACTGCCGTGGGTGACATTTGGAAAACACTGTAGAAAATTTAATCCCATAATTTTGCTAATTTGAATTTATTGGGCACTTGAAAATTTATAAGAGATATTAAATATGAATGACAGTATTGCATCAGAATACATTTAATTCTTCACAAAATATTTAGTTATTGAAAACCAGTCTTGTCAGTTTTTTTGTTGTCTCCATCATGAGAAAGTTTTTATTGTGCTTTTGGAATAATAATGTACATTGACATTATCAAACAAATTTAGATTAAAGTTTTGGATGAAAAAACATACCCTTATTTGGCTATGTTAGACTGAAAACATTGGGAAATAATGCCTTCTTATGAGATAGAAAATACAAAGTGATCATTAATTTCTCGTTAATAATCAGGGCATAACTTTGTTGATCCAGATGTTCATGTTTTATTTGCCTCAATGTCTAATTTCTCTTCCCATTAGTTTTGGATGACATTTAACGGGCCAATATTTCATTGTTCGGTTTTATTGTCTATAAGAGTATTACATGGTTTAAAAATACGTAATACTTGGACAGCCCGGGTGGCTCAGCGGTTTAGCACCTGCCATTGGCCCAGGGCCTGATCCTGGAGACCCGGGATCGAGTCCCATGTTGGGCTCCTTTCACGGAGCCTGCCTCTCCCTCTGCCTGTGTCTCTGCCTCTCTTTCTGTGTCTCTCATGAATAAATAAAATCTTTTTTAAAAATGTAATACTTACATATTTACACATATATGTATATACCAGAACCCTGTGTGGTGAATGAAATATTGCTAAAGATAAGTTTTTCCCCAACATGGCACACCTAATTTTGAATCACACAGTTTAGGTATAAGTGTAAATGCATAAACTAAATGTAGAATATTTCTATAATCTTTTTGACTTTTATTTCGGATTATAGCTATCTAAGCTTTGCATTTGGTATCAACCCTTTAGGAGAACAACAATAACGGTCATAGACGCATTTACTGTAACAGTAATTTTTCAGTGGGGAAAGAAAGAGATCAGCAAATTCCTTCCTGTAAATCAAAGATTCTGGCTCAGAGCATATATAAACAAGATGTAAGTTTTAAATATAGCTTAAATGCCACCCAGGAGAGAAACTCAATGGTAAAAGAGTTGTCAACAGACAGAAAGGAATCTTTAAATGATGGAGACAATATTAAATTGGTGACACTAATGTTAGGAGTACAAGGGGGCATGTGCTTCCAAACATTTCAGCACAGAATGTCCTCTTCCTTGCACCCCACCCCTAGTTGTTTATTTTTGGATCTGGGAAGTATAATAGTAAAGTAGAATGTAGATGTAACCTGCTGATAACCCTAAGAAGATCTTACTTGAGAAAATGGCAAACTCACAGTTTTGAACCAAATTTGGAAAGAAGAGAATAAAATGTGTGTAAAGACATTAATATTCAGACTGTCTTAAGCTATTTGCTTATTTTAATCCTACCAAAGCATTTGTTTTTCATTCATGTCTACACCTGCTGAGATATGGCTAGGTGTTTTTAATTTGTGTGTTTGTTTTTGTTTTGCTTCATCAAAAATTTTATGTTAAAACATCTTGATGATTTTAATCAATACAACCTACTCCATATTGTCATTGTCTGGAGTCTTGCTATTCAATTACCATTAAACATGGACCAGGAAACAATTCATAATATGCATTAGGTACCAAACAGGATCTATCTTTGGAACGTGACCCAAAACACAGGACTTGGAGTATGGAAGGTAATCCCCTAAAGGAAAATCAGAGTGCTCTGACCACAAGGAATGGATGGTGGGCAGAAAAAGGAATAGGGATATGAGAAAAATTTAATGAGGGAAAGGAAACAAATTAGCTGGTACATAGGAAATGACTCTTAAAGGGTATTGGCAGAAAAGAGACAAGAGCCGTTTATTCAGGAAACATCGTAAGAATTGAGATAAAACTAGACATGTAAACTGAGGCGAGGGACCCATAAAGAGTCTTATGCACTAAGCAAAAGATTCTGAGTTTCTTACTATGGTAGACAATACGGACAGTTATGGCCAGCCCCTAGTGATGTGGTAGGCTTCTGTGGAACCAGTTGGCTTCTTCAGGTGCTGTGACTGCTCTATTTCCCCTTGTAGGGGGTTTGGGAACTTTTCCTAGTCCAGAGGGCAAGGCAGCTTGAGAACTGAATCTAGAAAGAATTGAAAACTGCATGCAAGGGGAGAAGATCCTAGGAAAAACAGAAACTCAGTTCAAATGGGCTTAATCCAAAAACAAAACAAAACAACTCTCAGCTTTGCTTTCCCCTGTTTTGACTTGGAGCTTTCCCTTATGCTAGCTTCATGCTTGGGCAGACTTGCTTCCCATGGCACAGACTGCAGCAGCCCCAGGCTCACTAGTTTAGCAAATCCAGAGGAATACGAGCTGCTTTTTCCTAAGAGTTCCAACATGTGTCTCACAAACTGATGCCACTCATGGATTTCAGAACATGTTGCTTCTGTGATTGGCCAGGCGTGGGTCACCTGCCCTTCTCTGGAGCTAGGGGCATAGATCAGCATAGTCCAAAGCACTGAATCCCAAGCGTAAAAGGAGTAGTACCCCAGATGAAAGTTGAAGTGTTCTAACTAAGGGAAGAGGGTGTGGATGTTGGGCCCCCTGTGTAGACAGCAGACATTCACTGCTCATGGGGCAAGTAAGCCTTCTCTGAATCAGAGTCCAGGTTCTTAATATTTAATTCTGTTTTCCCTCTCCCCCATGCTTCTTTATTACTGAGCTGTCATCTGTCATGTCTTAGGGACATTCAAGAGTCCCTAAGCAGCCCAACTAAATCTTTCTTTAGGTGCAATATACCTAATTAGGTGGTACTTTCTCAATGTTAACTTCATACTATTTTTTGCTTATGTCCACTTTTATTTTTAAGACATATAAACCAAGATACCTATATTTGATGATCAGTAAAATATCCCTCAGGAAACATTGCTGAATCACCAGAAACAATGTGGTCCAAGAGACTGACTGAATAATTTCTAAGCTGCAAAATATGGCTGCTCCAAAAAAAGGATAGATGAGGTCCTTTAGGAGCCACATCTACACAACCCACAGGCCTCCTTAACTTCAAAGTCTTCTGTTGTAAAACTTCTATTTCAATTTCATCCATTAATCATATTTATTAATAAGTCACTATAGAGTTTGCATCCAAATCTACAAGGATACCAGATGTAGGTAGGGAACTGCCCCAACATGCTTAGAGAATATGAAACATTTAATGATAAGGTTTTGTATTTTTATAACATATAGTTTTGGGATATTTTGCACCCTAGAGCTGTAAAATTCACACTTTCTTTCCATTGATGTTGAGCTCCATTATGTGGCAATTTAATTAACTTTGGTAAACAAGTAAGACATGTTTTAATTTGTCTTTAGTCATAATAGTATGATTAATGTGCCTAAAGAGTAATATTGTCACTTTTTTTATACTTTCAGTGTTTACATGAGTCCATTAATGTGCCTTTGCTAGGTATTTAATATGCATGTTAAAATCTGTTCTTGTTTATTTACCTAAATGAAAGCAAGAGGAAGTTTGAAAAGCACAGATCCTGACTCTACCCAAGAATGTGTATGCTTTTATCTCTAACAAGAAAATCTTTAGTCATCTGTTTTCTCATAGGAAGCATTTGTCACATTTAAACATGTTCTTCATATTAATGCTAACTACATACCATAAGCATTCAAAAATAAAAAGCTAATTTCTTTTTAATGAAAAAAACTATTTTATACCTTGTATGTCTGAGTTTTAAATAGGAGTAGTACTACACAAGTGTATGACAGACTTTCCCTTTTGTTCTCTCTGCCTGAATCATGCCTAAGCACTCACTAGCCTTCACTTAAAAAGTTTGCTTGTTTTCTATAACACATATTATATCATTCTCAGTTATATCCATTGTATTCATTCCTTCTAAAGCAATGTTTAATTTGCTCATGTACAAGTTGAAATGACTTGACCTTCTGCTTTATTTCACTACTCCGACCCCTTGTCAGACTGTTCATTCTGCCACTTGGTTCTGTCATATGATGGGAAAGCATTTTTCTTTGAAACTGGCCTTTCACTCTTAGAAGGTCCAGGTGCAATCCAGCCAAAGGATTATCAACCAGAAGATGGTAATAAAGCTACTTTCAGTTTGTTCGAAAAGCAAGGCTATGGAATTCAGCTCAGAGGAATAACCTATTTTCCACAGGGTTTCTGTGTAGGAACTTACGGAATGTCTCCCCTGTGCTTTGTAGATCTGCAAAAGCCATATGGCTCAGTTCCACATGGGGGGAGATGGCTTTAGGTATGTCATTCATTCATTGATGGATTCATTCATCAAGCTAATGTTTATTGCACTTCTTTGGATTGAGCCAGAAGAACTGGGAAAAGTCCAGAAATGTTCTTTTTGTATGTTGATGGATTACAATGAATTAATTATAAACATTCAGATAGAGACTGGTAGTGTTAGAGAAAAAGATGGAGGGAATGAAGAGTTTTGGATTTGTGTGCCAGGGTTACTTTCCAAGCAGGTTCAAATATCTCCCCATTTATTTGCTCAATTATTTGGCATGAGGCTGATTGTTCCCAATATTGACCTGCAAATACTAAAATGCATAAAATTCCCATTTATCCATAACAGGAAATGGGAACTTCTTATTAACTGAATATTTTGATTAGCTAATAATTTAAAAGTTGCCTGGTGAGAGTTATTAGCTTTCAAAGAATACACACAAAAGTGTCATGAAAAACATGAAAATAATGCCAAGTATCATTTGTCCTTAGATGCAAAGTTTGAAACATTATAGTATTAAGGTCATCCTTTGAAATATATCAAGTTTGCCATCCCTTACCGTCCTTTACATGAAACCCTTGAGACAAGATAAATTTTCAGAATTCTAGGATTTTCTGACTTATACTAAATCAATATGGTTCACATATTATGTATTACCTGACAACCCTGGTGGATCTGGGATAGCACTTTTAAACAAATGTACAGAAAAATATCTGAATATTCAAACTCAGTGGAATAAAGACTATAAAATGCTTCACAACAGTTCAAGTCTAGTTTTTCTGGCAAATAAAGCTTTTTGGATTGCAAAAATGCCTAGAAGAGATAGTGGACCTCTCAAATCATAGTATTGTGCTTTAGCGTCTATTTGTCTGGCAGTTGGTTCAACATCAGCTCTTAGGGACAGAGCCGGAAAAGCAAAATTAAGCAAAAATGGCTTCTGAGCTTCAAAGAAAATAGCTGTCACTAACCACCATGTGCTTTAGTCATAAAATCATAAAACTTTTAGAAGTCGAAGGGACCTTTGGAATCACTTACATTCTACAGTTGAGGAAACTAGAGCCTAGAGAAATGAAATAATTTGTTTGAGGTTGGTTAGCCACACAGAGTCATGCTGACATTGAATTATATGTAAAATTTATCTTCATTATTTAACAAGTCTGATGTTCTGCTAGTTTTCCCAGAATGTTCATGTTTCTGAGTGACAGTGAAGAGTGGATTAGAAATGTGCAGAACCTATAGGGCACTCTAGGGGCTGACTTAGCAAGAAGTGGAAACTGATAGAATGTACCATAACCTATCCTGGAGTCTAGACAGCATAACAGAGTCCTGTCAGGATGACAATACCTGTGAGTTGTTTGGGTGCTCCTCATAAAAGAAAATAATGTTTATTCATGAACACAAAGTGAAGGTCTACATGGCACTACTTGTTGCCAACCTATGCACCCCGGGTTAGATCTATTTCTTTTAAAACATCGTCCAATGTCAAAATAGAAAAAAGGAATTGTATTCACTTTTCAATGATATTTCAATTAAATGGAATTTCTTAAGGGAAGAGAGACATGAAACAGCACTATTAATGCTATTGATGATTAGAGTTATTTTCAGGAAAATGATTTCCAGGTATGAAACAAAATACAGATGAGATCTTTCTTTAAAAGGATGACACTAAGGCATTAAAATTGTATTTTCAAAAGCAAGAATGTACGAAATATATTTTTTAAAGCTCAACAGAAAAAAAAGTTCAACAGAAAAAATTCTATTCATTTGCTCTCTTAAAATGCAAATGGCCCTGAGAAAACTGACTTAACCTTACCAGTGTTTTTAGTTTAGTGATACTTTAGCTCTTTTCTTAAGTGCAGATTTTGATGTTAAGCAAGTTTGAGAATGTTTGGGGTTCAAAGAGGAAGAAATAAAAAGAAATGTGAAACCTGAGAAACAAATCTCTAGTTTTATAATCTGACCCACATTAACATAGTAACTTCCAGAATTATGCTCCATTGTCAGATCTCAGGATTTTAAGGTGTTTTTCTTCTTTCATTTCATGTATTTATTTGAGAGACAGAGAGTACAAAGGGGGTGGGGAGCAGAGGGAGACGGTGAAGCAGATTCCCCACTGAGCACAGAGCCGCACATGGGGCTGGATACCAGGACCCTGAAATCATGACCTGAGCTGAAGGCAGATGCTTAACCAACTGAGCCATGCAGGCATCCTTTTTTTTTTGGGGGGGGGGGGGGCAGGGGGGTTATGTTCTTGTCTAAGAATTTTGAAGGCTTATTAATTTGCTTAGGCTATTCATATGCAACGTGACGTTCCTCATTTTCTTCTTAAAGAAGTTGGATCAGACTGAACAGAGATAAAATACTTTTCAGTCTCTATCCTCACTTAGGATAAATGTCCAAAGTGAATGCTTTTACTCTATTCTTCATTTTTATAGAAGAAATAAAGAATAAGTATGATATACTTATGAGTTTTGGAATGTAAAAGGAGACCCATTGTTAAAAAACTGGAGCTAATCACATCATTTCTTTTTGTTTTAGTAGTGTTAAAATATTAACAAAAGATCACTGTGGTTTCAATGGTTGGTTCTTGGAAAATAAATTTAAGATTATAGTTAAATAATTGAATTTAAAGTATGCAATATATTATACCAACTATCAACATATGTGGATATTATATAGTTTGTAGGCCAGAGTACAGTATACTTAAGGCATACTATATAATAATCACTTAGATTAGGGGTTGGCAAACTACAGACCAAATCTGCCCCGCTGCCTGTTTTTATAAATAAAGTTATATTGGAACACAGCCATACCATTTGTTTACATATTATCTGTGGCTTCTTTTGTGCTCCTACAGTAGAATTGAGTAGTTGTCAGAGCTTTTACAACCCACAAAACCTTAAATATTTACTGTTTTGCCCATTACAAAAAAGTTGACTGACCTCAAATTTAGATGATCAATTAGTTATTCTCAGTACACTCCTCTCTGAGAAGTTATGTTGCTTTAAATCTTTAAAGACCACTAGAATATCACTTGTACAATATTTTAACAAAATTAGGGGTATCTTTAAAAAGTTCATGTATTTGTCTAAATGCACATTTTAGTCTTATCTGAAAAACCTGATTTTTTATGGTCTATATTTCTTAGAGTTTTTCACTGTTTAAGACACCATTACCTAGAACTGTTTTTAAGTGTTCTATGTATAGCACTACTGAAAAGAAAATATATAGGTGCTTTTGATTGCATTCTGCTATTTCCTATTCTAAATGATTTATGTTGGATTTCCATCAGTCATTGGCACACCTTGGGATTTTATACATGTCTCAGATCCTAAATGTGTTGTCTTGACCCCCTGGATATGCTGCTGCTTTCTTCCATTAACCGCGGAACATTGTCTATATTGTCTATATATAATTCCATCCTGCTCTCTGCAAAATAGCCTAAGAACATTCTTTGTGAGTTACATCCTTTATTGTAAGACTAACCATATTACACTGCCATTATCTCTCCATGTAGACCATAAGGTCCTAGAAGACAGGGACCATACTGATGTCATCTTCCTATATGCCAGCCTTTGGAATCATTTACTAAACAAAACCTATACTTTTATCTAAAAGCATACTTTTAAATTTTTCCCCCTTTACTCATGTTTAGCAGATGAAATAGGTATGAAAGTAAGGGTGACAGGGTGCCTGGGTGGCTCAGTGGTTGAACGTCTGCCTTTGGTTCAGGGTGTGATCCCAGGGTTCTGGGATCAAGTCTCTTATCGGGCTTCTCACAGGGAGCCTGCTTCTCCCACTGCCTATGGCTCTGCCTCTCTCTCTGTGTCTCATGAATGAATGAATGAATGAATGAATGATCAATCTTCTAAAAAATACCAGTTGGGATGACAAGTTGTCACCCTTTCTTTCCTTCTTTCTTTCTTTAAAAAAGATTTTATTTATTTATTCATGAGAGACACAGAGAGAGGCAAAGACCCAGGCAGAGGGAGAAGCAGGCTCCATGCAGGGAGCCCGATGTGGGACTCGATTCTAGGACCCCGGGATCACACTCTGAGCCAAAGGCAGATTTGAGCCACAAGGCATCCCCAAACTGGTATATTTTTGCGAGTGAAAGGAGAGCCTCCTGATTTTATAAGAACATAGACCAGAACTGTAGCCAAGCAAACCAGGACAAATGGTCACCCTAAAATTTCATTATTTTAAAGTTACAAAATGTCCTTGACTATACCATACCCGATCACTAACTCTTTACATAAAATAGGCATAAAAATGACTTTGATAATGGCAATAAAATGACTAAAAACAAAGTGTTTTAAAAATTGAGATAATGTCAGTTAACTTTAACCCAGTATTTTGTGCCTGATGCAAGCAACACAAAGACCAAGCCTCCTTCTTTTGCTCTCCTACTTCTCTAGTGTCTTCTCCTTGCAGTCATCAAGAAAAGCAGGAAAAGCAGGTGGCTGTCACTACAGACAATTGCCAATAAAAGAAAAAAAAAAAACAGGACTAAGAAGGGGGCTGATCTAGGCTTGTGTCAGGATTAGGAAATAATATCTTGCATAAGGAATCTTGTTTCATTTTTTTTCTTTTTTAAATCAGTTTCTTAAAGAAAAAATATGATCAAGCATGCATCAATCTTGGAATAAGCTTCACTTATACAGTAAAACTTGAGCACATGTTAAATTATGCAGTTCACTATATTCAGCCAGGACTTTCCAGTCCACCCAAAGTTTCCAGTAAAGTTCTGTTTGACCTTTGTATAAAAAGACCACCTTTACTAGGTGACTTATTTTTGCTGCCCTCTTGGGTGGTCAAATGAGGCAGATTTCCGTGTTGAACAACATACAACCTTCTTTTTGCCAACTGAACATTACACTGGGATGTGGCTTGGAGGAACAGTTTCTCAATACTATAAACAACGGCTTTCTTGGAACAGCTTGTTGCTGAAGCATAAAGAGAGGTTACTCTTGGTTTAGCCTTGAGTAGCATGTGAATTGGTTAAGGAAGTAAGTGTGGCTGACCCACCAAATTACAGTGGCCATAATATAATTAAGTTCAGTATCCTCCCTGGAGGCTCTGAGAAGTATTATTATGACACCAAACTTAAAGAAAAGGAATTTTTAAGAGCCAGGAAATTAGTGAGAAGCAGTCTTTGGGGAAATGTTGCAAGGTTTAAAAAAATCAGTAGAAAAAAGAATCAGTAAAAACAGCATAAAAGTTGTTCAAGGAAAAAGGCTGGTTAAAATGCAAAATTTTGTTATCCGTGATCCTGAGTGCATTAAGTGTATCTTTCTAAAAGAGTAAGATGTCTTGGGTTAAAGATGCTATTGGAGTTAGAATGGGGGGCGGGGGATGGGGAATTAAAGATGTGTTCAAATATTGAAAACAAAATAAAAGTAGGAAGTATTCTTAAAAGAAATTATTGGGAAGACATTTGCTCTCTGCTTATCCAAATTAAATTGTACTTAAAAATAAAATTTCTGATAATTTATACTAGTAAGTTACAGACTTCACATAGACTATTAAAAGGTTATTAAAGGTGTAAATGATTCTGAGTGGAAAGAAGGGAACAAAGGAATGAGATAGTAGAGCTATTTACTGGCTTGTCATAAGGCTTGTCATAAGGCCACAGTATTCTCGGCAAAACAGCTTGTGTGGTTGTCAGAGCTTCCCAATAGACTTTAGTCTGGCTCAACAGTCACAGGGACGCAAAGTTTCTCAGAATATGTATGAAATCATAAAACACTGAAAAGAAAGATGCTTAGCCTGGATTTCTTTCCAAATTATTATTGTTCAAGACATTACTCTTTATTTCTTAGGCTCCATGATAGATTGGCTTAAAATAGACGATCAGGTCTTCAGGGCAAGGGTGATTTATTCTTTGGTAATATACCACAGCTTTGTCATTCTATATAATTGTTATATTTAGCCAGTCCTCTTATCATCCATTGGTTGCAACTGAATAATATAGCAGGTAATCCTACTTATGTCTCCTTCAATGTCCTAATAATATTCTCTCCATGTGACCTGCCTAGTGACATTGCAATAAACATTGCTTTCATAAAAGTAGAGTGCTTTGGGGTAGAGAAGGACAGCTACTTAATGTAAAGTATGACCCTTCAGATAACACTGGCCAAACAAATCAAGGGGCTTAATATAGTCTCTGGCAAATTCATCTTTTATACAGCCAGTCTTCTACATACCTTTGGTTTAGAGAAGGGGATGCACCTTTTTAAAATCCACTACATTTCAGAGATGTTACAAAACACACTTCCATTTAATCCTTGCAATAGTCCTATAATCTGGGCATTATTTTCCTATTTTATAGGTAAGAAAACTCGTGTTCAGAAAAGTTACATAATCTTATAAATGATATGTATCTGGTAAATGACAGAACTACGGTTCAAATTCATGCTGACTCTGGTAGTTGTGCAAAATTCATTCAGTAACTGTCTAAGATCCAATCTGTGAACATTTGGAAAAAACTTTGTTCCAGAATCAGCACTGATTTCCAATAAGACTTTCTTCTCGCCCATTACATAATAAACTAATAGAAAGCTACACTTAGCAAGTTCCTGCGCCAAGCAGCCTGTTTTCAAGTAAAGGCCAACCTTGGACTAACTTGTTGAAGCAGAAAAAATGGCTCCATTTGATCTGGCCTTAAGCAGTATAAATTGTAAAGGAAACTAAGTGTGGCTTGCTAGAAGAGTCCCAGTTTGATGCTGGCTGACAGAGTGCCCTTCTGTAGAATTAATTATAGATTCTTTTTTTGAAGTCGTAAGCAGCTAACAGGTGAAAATGCTCTTGCAGGTATTAGGGAAAAGGTTCACCTGTGGTGAGATAAGCCTACCCCTATCCTGAGTGAGTGGGAAGTTTGATTTTTCTGCCAAAATAAATTGAGAGTCTAAATATTAGAACTATGGGGAAGGGTTATGCCCTTCTAATTTATTTAAAGAAACCCAAGGTCTTTTGTTCTTTTGTTTTCCTAAGTCCATTTTATACTCCAAAAGGCACATGTCATGGGGAGCATGTTAAATGTCAAAGAAACTAGGTAAAATGGTAGATATTAATTAACTCTGCCAGATGAAACACTTGTAGAGTGGGAAGTGAGGAAATGCATCATCCAGGAAGTTATATGCCAAGAATAGAGGTTGAAAATTCATCCTCATACAGACAAAACTTCTCAATTCTCTTGTATCTCCTATTCTTTGCAAGATGTAATTACTTGTAAACTGAATGTGGGTAAAGGGCATAGATGTTTGATGGGTTTACAGTGGGAGCATCAAAAACTCTTAACTATAAATGTCATTGGAGCACTCATTTCTCCATAAAGGTTGGTGTGTTGCTAATGTCATCCAGAGCCCATGCCACACCACTATGCAGATAACATTTGGGAGCTGGTTTTAAATATTGAAATCATTTCAATGATTTCAGATAAATACCTTCCAAAAATACAGATAAATTCCTTCCAAAGAGTTTGGGTTGCAAAACTGAAAAACTATTTTCCTAATACGCCAGGTTAGGTCATACAGTTGTCTCAGATCATAGTGTTTAAGCTACACCTGCACATATGTGATCTGAAAAGATAGTTTAACTTCAGAAAACTTTTATTAATGTATTTTATTTCACCCAGAAGGTGTTCTTTGTAACAAACAGGAAACCTCACTAAATATAACCCAAAGTTTAAGCAATGGAAAGGCACATAGATGATGTCGTACATTATAAATATTTTTTGTACTCGCTAGTTTATTTCTAAGGAAATTATGAGAATGACATCATAATGATGACTGACTTTTATTGGTGTTTGTGCTCTGAAGCTCTAGACAAGTAGTTATAAGGAAAAACAAATTGTCTAGTGTTACTCCCTAATACTTTGCCTTATGTTTTCTAGTGACATTAATCCTAGGAAGTGATTCCAGGACTACTATATTATCATTAGTTGTCTTTTACCCATTTATCCCAAAAAACAACATGGTAGTAGAGCACAAAATTTGTTAAAACTCATAATGGGAAATAATTACCTTTTATTTTTGTCTGAACTACTGCTTCACTTAGCCTACAACTCAAAAAACAATTTTAGACTAGTATTTTATAGCCTATTACTTATTGGTATCAGAGAAAAGCTTTTCATAACTATTTATCATATATGTTACCAATAAGCTTCTTTGTCCTATTCATACCAAGTGGAAGTCATACATTCCCTAAATAAATCTCTTTAAATGATTTATTTGATACAATTAAGTCTTAAAAGAGTATAGGGTAGAGATATACATAATACATAGGATAGAGCTATAGGTCTTATAGTCTTCATATAATCAACATATAGTTGAGTGCCAATTAGATATCAGTCATGGGCTGAGTGCTGGGGTACAGTAAAAAAAAAATAAGACTTGACTTCCATTGAAGACTTCTTTATGGTGTAAGGAGACTGGTAGGTACAATCAACACCAAATGATACGATGGTGATGTTGTGTGGTGTGGTGTTCTGGTAATATGTAGAAAGTACTAGGTAGAAAAGAGAGAGGTGTGTTGAACTCTGGAGTCAGAGAATACTTTGTAGAAGAGCTGGATCTGGAACTTAAAGATCAGTACATTCCTCCAGAGCAACTGGATGGCAGTGGTCTTCCAACCAGAGGGAATACCCAAGAGTAAAGGCATCAGGATGTGAAGTTGACTGGCTGAAATTGGAAGAAAATGAGATAGAGCAGAAGATGTTGAGGCCAGAGAAAAAGATTAGGACTGCTTTGTGATTGGTCTTGTGTTTCCTGTTAAGTAATTTGGACTAGTTCTTTAGGTGATGAGAGTGAGAAAGTTTCATTAATGTTTTAAGAAGACAAGTAAAATAATTGGATTTTTCATAAACCTGCATGAAAGAAGTGGGGTACAGCCTTTCTAATCATCTGACACAGCCAATAGAAACAAAAACTTTCATAGCTAAAGAACAACAATGAGTCATCCTTTTTCCTGTCCATGCTTTTCTTAACTCCATTTTAACCTGTATTAGAAAATTACTTGGTTCAAAGGAACCTTAGCTTTATCTGTGTTTTGACCAGTGCAATGGACAGATGCCATTGCACTGTTACTCCAGCACTGATGCAAGTTACTCCAGCATTAATGAAGGCAATTCTGTCTTGGGCCATTTCCTGCTTCTAGACTGTTCTGGAATGATATATGGTATTATACAAAATAATATTCACCGTACATTTGAGAGTTCTCTAGACAATCTCACATGTTTCTGTGATAGTCTGCTGTTTATCATGCAATGGAAAGATTGCTAGTTTTTCAATAAAAGGAATAAATTACTTTATTATTATAGTGATAAGAATGTGGGCTTCCAGATACTGGATTTCTAATATTTACATCATCAGGACCTTACATTTTGGTTATAAGAGTAAGACAAAAAATTTCTTTAAGAGTTTTATATCGAGATCGCTGGGTGGCTCAGCGATTTGGCGCCTGCCTTTGGCCCAGGGAGCAATCCTGGAGTCTGGGGATAGATTCCCGTGTCGGGCTCCCAGCATAGAGCCTGCTTCTCCCTCTGCCTGTGTCTCTGCCTCTCTCTCTCTCTCTCTCTATGTGTGTGTCTATCATGAATAAGTAAATTTTTAAAAAATCTAAAAAAAAAGTTTTATATCATGCATATTAATTCTGATAAGTAATTTCACATTTCCTGCATTCCTGATTCCCAAAATCCAGGCTTATAGGTGGAATATAAAAGGCAATATATTTTGTGTTTGGAAATACTTAAAAAAAAGAGAAGAACAGGGACGCCTGAGTGGCTCAGTGGTTGAGCGTCTGCCTTCAGCTCAGGGCATGATCCTGGAGTCCCAGGATCGAGTCCCACATCAGACTCCCTGCAGGGGAGCCTGCTTTTCTTTTCTTTTCTTTTTTTCCTGCTTTTCCTTCTGCCTGTGTCTCTGCCTCTTTCTATGTCTCTCATGAATAAATAAATAAAATCTTTTTTTAAAAAAAAGAGAATTAACAAAGTAGTTTCTTAATATTGATGATATTTGTGTCCAAAACTTAGCTGATCAACTGCTGTTTCTAGAATTTTACTTTTTTTACATTTACAATAATTATTAAAATATCTTTATAGTTTTTGTTAATGTGTTTGTGTTTATATTTTCTTTATTAATATTCACACATCACATATTAGTATCTTATATAACTGAATGAGCCTATGTAAATTGAGATTTCATATATAAGAAGCCCTTTATAAATTGGTTCCTTTATTTGATTTCAAGTAATTACAAATATACATTAAAACAAGCAGCTTTACTGCAAATGAGAAAACCAATTGTTCTCATCAGTGCCCCTTTCAAGGCCCTCACCCTTAAAGTCACTTGTCACACACACACCATCAAATGAGGAAAAAATATCAAACATTTCATCTAACTGCAGTTTTCCACTTGAAACCATCAAAGTAGAAAAAATAGTTTTCCCTATTGAAATGAAAAAATCCTGAGATCATGACCTGAACCAAAACCAAGAGTCAGATGCGTAACTGACTGAGCCACCCAGGTGCCTCAATCCTCTCTTTTGAAGCTGACCTTTTACTTTTCAAAAGTGGCATCTTAGTTTGAGGTTATATTTCTGACAGAATAATCAATGAATGAATGAATGATTATTCATCCTTGGTAATAATCTCCAACTCTGAATCCTCCCTTACATTTAAGGATAGTATTCCAGTTGCCTTCTGCTGTCTACATGAACCATAAGCCCACCTCTCTGCCCTCTAGCATGAGGAAGAAAAGAGCTGATTAGTGAGCATCGAATAGGTGCCAGCTGAGTGCTAGTAACTGTAAACTTTTATTTTGTGTATTTGCCATTTAAAAAGAAGCCCTGTGAAGTAGAAGTTGTAATTCATTTAAGTAGAAAAAAACCTTGAAGCTCAAGGGTGTTCTATTACTTTCCCAGAGTCAAACAGCCTGTAAGTCGCAAGGCAAGGATTCAAGCCTGCCTCTCACATCGAAGAACCCTCATTTGTTCCACTCCATTAACGTTGTGCCCTCAGACACCTAACACTCCCATGGCCAGAGGGCACATGTGGGAGAGTGTCTCTACTCTTGTGCTCTTCCCTCTCATTTCTCTTTTCCTCAAGAATTAAACTCGATAGTTTCTCTCTGGGAGATGCTGTTCTTCTTTCCTTGGACTTTTCTTCCCTCTCTTTCTCTGTCCTCCCTGAAGTCTTGGCTTGAATGTACATCTTCACAGAAGCTTTCCCTGGCCCCCTAGTCTAAATTAGATTCCCCTTGATATGCTCTCCCTGAACACCCTGTTCTTTTGTAGTCCTTTTCAAAATTTAATTATGTATTAATTTGAGAGTTTACTTGTTTAAAGTGTCCTTCTCCAACTAGAATAAAATAGCCCCAGCCATGGCATCTAGTAACAGTGGCTCACTTTACTGAGTATCAACTGCCTGTAAGGGCCTACTCTACACCTCTCCCTTAACTACCTCCTGGACAACCTAGGAGACAGAAAGTGTCCTCTGAAGTTGATTAAACGGAGACAGAGAGGTTAAGTCAAAAAGCTAACAAGTGAAGCAGCCAAGTTCCAAACCCAGGCAATCTGAACCCCTGAGCTCATGCTCTTAAACACGAATGAGTAGGAATTTGATGTACCATGACATGGAAGCAACTGGCTTACCATATTTACCCCTGATGACTGAATGGGGTGCTGGGAATCTCAGCAAGGGCTGGGCAGTAAGTGAGGATAAGTGGTAATGACATTACAGGTATTGAAGAGAGTGGATGCCGTCAGTCAGGAAGGTGGAACCTTTATAAACACTTCATTTGATTTAGAACCAGAAACGTTTCTTTGCATGGGGATTCTGTGCATTAAAATGGGAAGCATTTGCATGCCATCAGTTTTGTCCAAATTGCTACATATGTTGAATTCTAAACATTAAAAACTCTCATCCGTCTTTCACTCCTTGGCTCTTACCTCAGTTCACTAAGAACATAATCTTATGCAGTTTGAATATCAGAAGTTTCCCCAAATTCTGTCTTTTGGCCCAAAGCTATATTATCCTAGACATTTAAAGTAAATTTGTCATTGTATTAAGAATTGTAGAGAACAGAGCTTCGTTTGCATGGAACACTGCCCTACTGTGACACTTGCATGGAAAAGGGGGACAGACAGACATTGTCCTCCTTAAGATTGGTCTTCATATGTTTGAGGCAATAACAAGCATTGTTCTTCATGTATGTGTATGCGTTCGCAGATTTTTTTTTCTTTTTTGAACTTAAGATATCCAAGCCCAAGCCCTCCCTTTAGTCTTCCTTCATGATTTTATAATTGGCTTCCTGTCTTTTAATGTGGACTTCAGATTTTTTGGATACCTATAAGTATCTATGTATATTATACGTATCTATATATTATAATATATGGTTCCACACTTATTCCATCCCAATGAAATAGTATTATACTTTCCTGATTACAGAAAACATGGGACTGCAAAAATTTATATTTTAAATTGTTACATAATTTAACGTTAAGTATGCATTTTTCAGAAGTATATATCAATTGCTTTTATTCAGAATTAGTATAGATATGTAATATGTCAAACACCAAAAAGAGCTGCTGAATTTGGATATCTGACACATAGCAAAAGTTTGTTTTCTAAATGTTGATTTGAAGCTAATGATACTTTGGAATAAGGATGGTTTTTCAATATAAAAATGTTTTAATTGATCACTTTTTAGTCTTTTAGTGTTGCCAGAATTCTGCATTTGATCATTTTGCAAGATAGTAATTAATAAAAGTATCAACAATTCAAAGAATTTGATTTTGCCATTTTGATAAATTGCGAGTTTAATTGACATATAAATCATGTGAATACAAACCCTACTCAGAAAATAATTTTTAAAGTACCATAATTTTTATATGACCTTGAGGTTGCAGTAATCTATTGCATAACTTTTGAAGAGAAGTCACATAGAAGAAACCTCATATTTTCTTAAATTTATTAGTGTTCCTTGGTGGTCTAAATGGTTGGGGGTTTTTTCAAGGTCTCTTTTCAAAGCAATAATCTTACTTAATCGTTTAATGTTTGTTCTCATATAAGTCAATTTGAGTTCTTAGAGTAACAATAGGAAATATATAATGGCCAAAAGCAGTGAAACATGGCTATGAAACTCAAGAATCCGAGTGTTATATTTCTATATAATGATGTGAGGATAATGCTTTTAGCTGCATGACCACCATATTAGCCACACATCATAAACAACAAATTTGATAAAAGCAAGAGGTCAAATTCATTAAAAACAACTTTGTACCTTTTCCTGTAGTTAAGCATTTATTTTTAATATTGTGATTTTCTTTTATTGAAAGGACCCTGAATCTTCCATTTTCTGACAGGACAAAAAGGACTTCTCAAACTATAAAGGCATAGACCAGATAAAACTATCAAGGAAGCATGCTTTATATTTCTAGGTTTAATGTTTAAAACAAAATGGTCAGACTTTATGCCTCAAAGATTTTAGCTTTAAGGGTGGTGAGATTGTATTAATCCATTTTATTTCATAAGTTTTCCAATTAAACATTTAATATTCCTAATAATTCCATAAAAATTTACTTTCATTCTTACAAACATAAGAACTATTAATTTTCTTAAGACCTTAATTAATAAAATGAAAATTATTCTTCATTATCATAGACCAAGTCATTCTAAGAAAGATATTTCCAAGCTGCAAGACAATAGAAGGACATCTACTTTTTCCTACTCATTAAGTAAAATATATTTGGGGGCTTTGTAGAAATTACTAACAAGATTTGCCAATACTTACCAACTTAATAATTTTTAAAAATAATATATTTAATAATGATCCTATAAAGGAAATCTTTGAGAGAGTATGAGATGGAAAAATGAAACTCCCCAAACATAAATATTTCCTTTATTCTATAGCATCACCTAATCTTTGGGCATATGTATATTTTTGAATGGATGTGCATTGTCTAATACACTTTTTGAATAATCTTAAATTCTCCCTTACTTTAATTGGATATGCAAATTTGAATCTAAATTCAGTATCTTTTATTCAGATAAATGTGTTGTACTATTCAATATTGCTCTGAGGTCACTGTCACAGCTGTTTGTCAATATCAAGAATGCATTTGTGTTTGTCATAGATCTTGGAAGTGTATTTTTAGATATAGTTTGTTTTTAGTATAGAGGAGAGATGCTTATGATTTGCATCAGTATCATTAGAGAACACTCAAATGTTGGACTTGATTTCTAAAAATTCACTCTATGTTTAACTTTAGAGTATATGAATACTATATGTATTTTTTAACTAAGAAAAAAATAATAATTATAATAATTCCACAGTGGCCAAAGTATGTATGTTTCAACTCAAAGATAAAATCAGGTTACCTCCGGTCTTGCAAATCATTTACTAATAAGCCGTTGGTAATAAGCCGTTTCAGCCATTTGAAAAGATGTGGAATGATCTTTATCAAAACTATGTGCTGAGCTTGGTGCTAAATATAAGTATAAATGTGCCTTTCCATTCCTGTAATTTTCTGAAGTCTAAAAGTTCTTTGAATGGTAGGCAGCAAGATAATACTTCTTGTACATAATTTAAATGTATTCCTCATCTGATTAAAATAAAACACATTCTGTGTTTCAAAATAACATTACCTTCTAAAACCTTCACTATTTTACGGGCCCGTTGAATTTGAGGATGGCTCTGACCTCTATCTATTTGCAGTAGCTTTTTTTTATTCAAAGAGCCTGTTGGAATTTACAAAGTGATTTTACATTCTTTGATTATCTAAGCAACCTTATGAGAGGGAGGAAAGATAATTACTAAAAAGTTTTTACTTGCCTCATTAAATAACCAAGTAAACGCCTTGAAAGGATTCTTGAGTGTTCGGCTCTATTTTTTGGTGGTATGTTAGTTTTTATGTATGTTTCATTTAAAAATCCAGTAAGAAGAATAATAAATGAATAATAAAATGAATAAAAATCCAGTAAGAAATATCTCCTCCCTCATGTTTAAATAATGATGTATTTAGTTATTTTAAACCCCTGCTTAACTCACAAAAATATTTGGTGCTTCACATTGAAAGGGACAGGTACATTAAAATTTTAAAGCAGGAGAAAATAGAAAGCACAATATAATGGAGTGAAATAATAAAAGAGGTTTGAAGGAGAATAGAAGTATTCAACAATGGTAGTCATTGGGAGCTAATTGTGTTCATCTCTTCACATACCAGTCAGTGACATCAAGTTGCCAGTTTGAAATTGGCCACGGTGGGAGTACTCACACCATGGAAATATACACAAATCAGGAATTTTTTTTCCAGATAGTCAATTTATCAGCACATTGCCCTAAAACCAGGTTAACATTTGTGTTAAAATAACTGATACATAACCTTCATTTTATTCCCTCATAAAGCTTTAGAAAGTTAAGACCATTTCAGTCATGCCTCAAGCCATGAACAATGGGTACTGATGAAGAAATACAATCTATCCATTGTTTGTTCATTTCTTCATTTAGGAAATAGTTGGTGGGGCAGTGTAACATAATAGTTTACATTATTTGTCCTCCAATCACAGACAGTCTCTGCTTTGCCACTTCTGATTGTTCATTTAAGGCTAGTTACTCAATTCCTCTATGCCTCTGCATCCTTATCCAGAAAATAAAGACAATGACAAAATAGTGTCAAAATCTAAAGTTTTTATAAAGTTTAAGCAAGATAATGCTTGCAAATTACTTAGCATGGTCTCAGGCACATAGTAAGAATTCAGTAGTTATCTTTTAGAACAAGGCTTCGACTCTGGATAAGATTCTTCATAAGATACCAGAAAGATCAGAAATCCCTGCCTTCAGGAAGCTTACAGGCTAGTGGAGAATGATCTAGTTCCTAATTTACATACCTGACATTTTGCTGTGTCTAACAAGGTGGCTGCCCAATATTTTATCAATTTACAGTTTGGTCAAGAAATGTATGCTTTTTCAAATGTAAGGTCTAATGAGTATTAAGCCTCTAAGTTGTAATAGCAAAGTTTAGTGTAGCTACAAAACTTTTCTAAATTATCTTTTTTATTCATTTTTAATTCCCATGAATATTCTTATAGTTTTTGTCAAACTCTTAATTTATTTTTATGTCACCTAAACACATAGCATAAAAGCTTTGCTTTCTCTAGATGCTTCCAACATCTCTATAAATTTTCTTTCTTCAAAAAGTGTTTAGGGCCAGTATTTTGCTTTTGAGAATTTATACTTTTTGTAGTTTTATTATTTTGCTATTTCCAATAGGTGTTTCACACAATTTTAATGAAGCATTTTTTTTTCCTTTAGAGAAGATGTTTTGAAAAACTGAAATTTGGAATATCACAGATATTACTATCCTTTGACACATTTTGAAACAAATAGTCCCCAGTGTTCAAGCCATTCCCTGGTATCATACTGGATTCCTTGCACAGCATCTATTACAGGTTCTCTGGCAGCTCAACACTGCCTGGACAAAGGAAAAGGTCCAAGTCAGTCCACTATCTAACATGCCATACTGTATCAAAAAACACAGTTCAAATAGGTAAAAAGCTTAGGGGAAGATAGAAATATGAGATTTCATTCCATCTGACAAATAGAAAGTTTATGGAAAATAAATCAAATATATATACATACATATACTATTATGGCCATAATAGTTTTTAAGTATGTAAATGAGTATGTTTATGTTTTTCCCCGTACATGTGAGATATCAAAAGAACATTAATATTTGGGATAAGGAGCAACTGGGAAGCTGGATTTCTAGAAAAGAACCACTTCTAATAACTTTATTCTGTGTAGGTTGTAACTTAAACCCAGCATGACTGATCTATATGGCTTATGTTTAAAAAGAGTGGGGAAGAGAATTGTTGAGGAAAGCTAGAGGTCTAGTGATTTTCATCCACAATAGCTGCCATTTGTACTTTTCAAGTCTGTTTTTGCATTTGCATCAGAAGATAAAATGTAGAGTCCTAAACACAGATTTGACATGGATCAATTGCTACATAAGAGAAATCATACACTTCCTAAAATACTTCCTAAAAATTCCGAATTGTTGGGTGTCCAGCAACAGCTCTCCAACTTACTTTGAAGCAGGACAGATCTCTTTGTCAGGGGAGTGTGGTAGAGGTGAGCTTGGGTACTGCAAGAATTTGAAAATTGTATATAGGTTCTTGAAGAACTAGAAGAGTGGGTGAATATAATTAGGCAAAAATCAGGACTTGAAGAGACAAGACAGTGCTTTGAAGAGCATTCAGTTATCAAGAAACGAAGAGAATAATTGGAGTAAGTTAAAGATGTATCTAAAAGAAAAGCCAAACCTGGAAAAATAGAGGCAATTTTAACAAGAAGAAAACAAGTACTATTATAGTTGGCCCTCACTATATTCTGGCTTGTTTCATTCTCAGAGAATAATAAAGGTAAGAAAAGCCAAAAGAGTGGATAATAAAATGTTAATTTCTTTTAATTTATAAAAATGTTAATTTCCAAGTAAGATATGTATGACAGGAAAACTACCAAATTTTTCCCAAGTACTCTTTAACTTCAGTTTCTTTGATAGAGTTGATCAAGCTCTCCTTCTCCCCAGGAAGGAGGATGGGCTAATAAACCTCTCAGATTTTTTTCTGGAGTATTTTCTGACAGCAGGTGAGAGAGTTTTTTTTTTCTCACACCAGCCAGTTGTGTCCAACACCAACTGGGTGTCCATCAATTTCAGCTCTGATGCTGACTAGCCAGAGTTAGCCTAGAGACTGCTGATTAAGGTCTCAGTACCACAAGACTCAGTACCACAAGACTGCCTCCACTTCTGGGACCAGTTGCACAGAGGGTGCCCAGGCTGCCTGCATTTCTACTTAGCTGACTACAAATTCAGGGGTTCCCGTAAGCCTCCCATAAGCCCCACAGAACTCAGGAAATTGCTTTAATTACAATTACTGGTTTATTATTAAGTCTACAACTCAAGAATAGCCAGGTGGAATTGATGCATCTGGCAAGGTATGGGGGAAGGGGACGTGGAGCTTCACACCACCCTCCCAACACCTTATTATGTTAACCAACCCTGAGGCTGTCTAAACTCTGTTGTTTAGGGGTTTCAGGGAGGCTTTATTATGTTTGACTGATTAAATCATTAGATGTGACTGATTAAATCCTGTGCACTGATGATTGAACTCAACTTTCTGTATCTCTTCCTTCCCTGGAGATTGGCAGGGGTGGGGGTTCAAAGTTACAATCCACAAATCACATTTTTTGGTTCCTCTGGCTATCAGCCCTCATCCTGAAGCTCTCCAGGGGCCTGCCAAGAGTCACTTCAAGTGACTGCCAAGTCTGCCAAGACTCAGGTAAGGTTGACAGGGGTTTATTGTGAATAACAAAAGATACTCCTGTCACTCAGGAAATTCCAGGGGTTTTAGGAGCTTTAGGACAAAGACCACAAATATATTTTTCATTATACCGTAGAACCAAATGATGCAGGCCCTCCCATAAACTAACCCAGGATCCTCAGGGAATTGACTCCTTCTGAGACCAAGTTACACTTTTGGAACTACTGAAAAGCATTGCTTCTCATTTTTCCCAGGAGTTGTGAAGAAATTAATGCTCTATAGGATGTTTCGAAACTTATGAACAAAACAAAGTAATACAGGTATAGTGAGCTTAAAATCCTCTAGTTAGTAGAAGTGGTTTGTCTACATTTAATTTTTGCCTTCTTTGCATCCTGTGATTGACACAGAAGTATTGCTCATGATTGAGTTCATGTATGTCCACATGTTACCTGACAGTCTTCTCTTTCTCCTCCTCCTCCTCCTCAATTCTGAAAGGTGTTCTTACTTCATTTTGAAGGGTGGTGGTTGCTCTTTCATCACTGACAGTAAAAGAGTGCTTGCTGTGACAAAGCTTCCCTTAAGTATCTCTCTGTGAATTTATAGATGAACTTCACTTGTCTCCTCTTTCAGGATGCTCCCAGTAGGGCATGGCCAAGACGGCTCATGTCATAAATTCTTTTGATTCTTTTTTAAAAACAGATTAAAATATCCATGTAGTAGGCAGAATAATGTCCCTCTCCAAAAGATGTCCTCATTCTAATCCCTAGAATATGTTACTTTGCATAGCAAAGGGGAATTAAGGTTGCAATGGTGTTGAATCACACCTAGACCACACCTAGGGAGATTATCCTGGATTATCTGGGTAGGCCAGTGGCATCATAAATTCTTAAAAGTGGAAGAAAAAGCAGAGGAGGTCTGAGTGGTGCCATAGGAGGATTCATCCCCATTACTGGCTTTGAAGACAGAGGGAGGAGGACAAAACCAAGGAGTGCCAGATGGCTTCTAAGAAGCTGGACAGGAAGAGGAAACGGATTATCCTCTAGAGCTTCCAGAGAGAAACACAGCCCTACCGACACATTTATTTTAGCCCAGTGAGACCCATGTTGGATGCTAACCTACAGATTTTAAGATAATAGATTTGTGTTGTTTCAAGCCACTTAGTGGTAATTTTTTTACAGCAACAACAAAAAATGAATACATCTGGTATTGTCTTTGAACTAACAATTCTCAGACAAACCTATTTCTCATTTCTGAATAGCAAAAATTTCTAGTCTAAGAGAAGCAATGTTTTTTGCATGAGGGGGAGCCCACATTGATTTCCTAGTTCTCTTGTTCCTTTCCTGGTGTGTGACAACAAACTGTAGATACATGAATGACAATAAGGGAAACCTGCCTCCTAAAAAAAGTATATATTTTATAGAAAATTTTAAAAATATCACCATTCTCTTCTTATATTAATTCTCAGAAACTCCTTCCTTATTAAGAGAACACCAATTCGACTCAAGGTCTTGATTCATATCTGTGTCCTATGCATAAAATAAACTGGAAGATGATCTTACTGTTTGCAGAAACTCTACCTAATATTCTTCATGTAATTTCGATTTCATAAAACCAAGCTTTTTTCTTACCAAGTTTTAGAGTGGAGAAACTTTGGGTGCTAACATGCTAATTAGCCTGTGTGTCCAAAATTACCCGGAATATAAATTCTGTTTACTACTTGTTTTTTGGGCCATGCACTTGTCTATCTAGCCATGTAGCAACGTTTAACTCTCTCCCAACCTCGCACCCAAAAATCAGCAGCACAAAGTATGATGAGTGAAACAACTAAAAACTTACTATGTTATCTGACTTCGTTATCTGTTTTCATATATACTATTAGCTTCTGAAGGATAGAGATTGGTTCTTACCGATTGTTTTGTCTTATCCCTGGTACAAAGCATAATGCCTAACACATAGTAGGTATTTAATGAATATTTGTTGAGTGAATGTCAAATACAAACTTTTTTTTATGAACACTGTATATAACAAGGTACATCTTGAGCTTAGCACTGCATTAGTTTAATTTACATTTCATTGCTTTCTCAATACCGTAAAGCCATTCTGTAGACTCCAAACTTGAAGTTAGTCATTTGCAAAGGGTCACTAAGAAAAATTGTGCAGAAATGAGAAATGATGGGATGCCTGGGTGGCTCAGCAGTTGGGTGTCTGCCTTTGGTTCAGGACGTGATCCCAGATCCCAGGATCGAGTCCCACATCTGGGTCTCTGCGAGGAGCCTGCTTCTCCCTCTGCCTGTCTCTGCCTCTCTGTGTCTCTCATAAATAAATAAATAAATAAATAAATAAATAAATAAATAAAATCTTAAAAAAAGAGAGAGAAATGATGCTTCTCGTTCAGGGCTGCCCAGTCTTGTCTGGTAAAATATAGAAGTCACCATTCCCTGAAAAAAATTAAAGCACATTTTAAAGATTGAAATCAGAAAAAAATCGACTAACTGCATTGGAAGTATGAAGAGAGTATTTTCCTTAAAAATTATAATGAATGGGGATCCCTGGGTGGCGCAGCGGTTTGGCGCCTGCCTTTGGCCCGGGGCGCGATCCTGGAGACCCGGGATCGAATCCCACGTCGGGCTCCCAGTGCATGGAGCCTGCTTCTCCCTCCGCCTGTGTCTCTGCCCCTCTCTCTCTCTCTGTAACTATCATAAATAAATAAAAAATTTAAAAAAAAAAAAAAAAAAAAAAAAAATTATAATGAATGATTATGCCTACAATTTATCTTAAAAAGAATAATTATATATATAATATAAATATTCTATGTATTACATATCATGTATATTATATAACCATTTTACTATTATGTCTCTTTTTCTAATGGATCCCTCCATTGTCTTCAAAGAAGAATATTTTTGGTCAGTTGGTTAGAACTTTGATGTGTTCATCAGGGAAGAGTTGGTCCCAAAACTATAGGACAGGATCTGATCTTGTATTCACATCGAAGTCATCAATACTCTTTCTTTGGGGCTTTTGTTTCTTTTCTGTTGACCGTGTGAAATTACTCCTGAAAGCTGAATGATAACTAGAATGGCAGTTAATTAATTATTTAAAGTCTCTAGGAGGGTTTTATGGTTTACTCTGAAACATGGGTCAATTTAAAGTCTACAGGGACATTATTTTCAAATCGTTCAACTACTTGATTTTTAAAAATCATTTGAGCTTGGCATGGCACTGCCCAGAAGTTGATGCAGTTTGAGAAAGCTGAGCAAAGGGAAGAAAGGGTCCTGTGGTAGGTGGCCTTATGATGCTTGGGTGACATTTCAGTCAGTGAACTTAAAAAAAAAAAAGCATTACCCTCAAACTGAGGAAACCCTAAAGCATTATTTGTAAATTACCTGTTGCTCATCATCTCTAGCATACATACTTTCTCAGAAGCATAATATGCACATCAAGGATTCAGTATTAATAATGAATTACAGGGTATAATATGAATGTTTTGACAAATCACTGTTTTTCACATAAGTCAGGATAAGCATTTTGGACATTAGTTAATGTTTCCAAAAGTATAATGTTAAAAGTTAATATCTTTTTTTTTTCTTTTAAAAGTTAATATCTTTTTGAAAGGAATGGTTCCCTGGACCATGACTTTTCCGTTTGCCATTCTATTAATTGTTTTTTCCCATTTTTGCCAGCTTGGCTAAACTAATCACTAGAGATTCATTCTCCCCAGATGCTCACTAGAAACAATTTGATAATTTGACATTTCTGGAAGGAATCCATGATTTTCATTCCATAAAGCTACACATAATTGAGGGGAAAGGGTAGAGAAGAAGAAGAGAGTCAATAACATTAGCGCAGGGCTTTCCCCTGAGCCTGGAAAGCTGGTTTCTGTTGGTCTGCCATGCCTCTAGGCACCAATGCTCAAGATTTCAGGCTGGGCAGTTTTCTGGTGAAGACTAGTTGAAGCAGCCAGAGAGCCCTGAAGGCCTCAAATGTCTGGCAGTGTTTCTGGTATTGCAGCCTCTAATAGATGCTGCTCCAAAATTAAACCTTTAAGCTCAATCAACATATTTCTCCATATAGATCTTGAAAAATGGCCCACACCTCAAAGATAGGTTTGCATTTGAGAGGTAAATCATGATTCGTCAGTCACATACTTCAAATAGACAATGTAACTCTGAAGACCCAATTCAAGCTAAATGTGAGTCTATAGATACTCCTGACAGTGGTGGTATATCCCCCCTTCTCAACCCCTGAGTCATGTTATACCATGTAGTTTACAAAGCCAATTTTGAAAGACACTCTAGAATATTTATATAATACATTACATTTTTCATCAATATAGTTATGAAAGTATTTCTCAGAGATAACTTAAGAGTCATTAGTCCTATATCTAAGCCAACCAGATCACTACCTTGTACCTGGAAGTTAACTTTAAAAATGTGAAATCATATGTAACAATTAAACAAAATGTACAAGCTGAAAAATTCAGAATTATGGGCTTTTTAAAATTGTGTTTTAAATTTATTTTCTTGTCATCCAAATATCTCACTCTGTTTCCATATTTGGCACTTCAATAAATGCCATGATGCCCCCAAATTCATTCATTGGATAGGTGAATCTCTAAAGTGAATAATTGTCTTCTGTCACTTGTGGATTCATTTAAATATCTTTCCCCATCTTTCTACAGTGCATGAATTCTACGTTCCTAATTCCTGAGAAGCAGCTAGCACAGTTTTAAGCCATGTTGCTTTCCAACTCAAATTCTATTTCAGATGATTTGCTTAAAAACTACAAAAGAACTACTTTAAGCAAAAGCTTCTGATAGTGGAACACAAATATTTGTGAAGTAGGCATAAAGTACTTACCCTGCACTCACAGCTTTTAAAGTGAAATACATTCGGAGGAGGAATTAATCACAAACTAAATCCCACCCCCCAGCTTTCTTATCCATTCGCCAAAGAGGTTTAAATATGCTTTTCTGCAAGCAGTCCTTAGTTATGCATCCCAGCTTTCATTGTCTCATAAGAAAAGATATTTGTTTAATGAAGATATAAAAAAATAACATCCAATCAATATTAAAATCACTATAAAATGGCCTGAAAAATAGAGGTTCATTTTTCATTAATCATAGTCATTAGATCTATACCCATCAATGAGATTGTTTTGATTGAAATTCATACTATGCATATTATGACATACAAATGGAGAGGTTGACTTTTTTGACGTTTGAATAATGCTTTGGTAGTAGTACTGGGAGATTTGCATCCACTTTAGTATTTATACACTCTTAAAATTTGGTTGTTTCCACTTTGTATGGCATATATCTGAAGCAGTTTTTATCTAATCCAAGAGATAAATCAAACAATGTTTACTTAAAGTGAGCTTTTACGCCTAAAACTTCAAACTCTTCAATCTATATAGAATCCAAACCACACACAGCTCTTTGCTTTGGTAGTAATGCATGCTCTTCTGGGGAGAGAAGAGCATAAGGGTGCTTCCATTACTGAGTATACCCTGTGAGGAAGTCGCAGGGTTTGGAGATTATTACCCTCCTGTACGACTTCTGAGGGTAAGTTCCAGCTGTTGGCCACAGGAGATGTGGTGTGTAATGAAATCGCCTGGGCAAAGTGATGTACTAGCAGCAGTTGCTTCATACAGTTTCCATGTCACGTTTTTCACCAGTTTGGATAACTCCTCAGACTACAGAGAAAGCGCTCCCTGATTCACTAGAATTTGAACTTTTAGTCTCTGATCTGGATAATTTCAGATACTTTAATTTCATGATAGAAATTCTTAGACTACTTGTGGGATAAAACAAATGCTACAACCATATTGAGTTTCATCTAGCTGAGTTAGCAGAAAATAAAGATAAAATGCCTTTCTGTTTAAGAACATGATGATGTTTTAATTGTTACAGCATTTGGCATGCCTAATGTATACAATCCTTGACATTCATACAATAACAAAGAAAGTTGTTTGGGAATCTTTCTTTTATTTCTTAGTGTCCCCTTTCCTCTCTGGTATTTCTCTCACCCCCGTGCCAGCCCTGGTTTTTAGCTCTCCTCCTATTTCTCCATCCTTCTATAAAGAAAGCTCTATGCTGTGAAAGACACACGTAAAAATACCTCATTCCTATGTAGATGGGCCAAGGCTGCTTATTACCTAGTTATGATGAACAGACCACCACCGTTGTGACAACTGATGTAGATGCCTCCAGGGTAAAACAAAGGTTTACATATTACACAAGCAATTTAACTGTTTTCTAAACATATTGCCAAGACAGTGGGAGTTGGCAGCCCACACTGTGTTTTAGGTTTGGGAGACTTGGATTAGAAGTGACTGCTGATTATGAACCTTTTTATTTGTATTCTATGAACTACAAGCAACCTAGTAACCCAGCAAAGAATTCTTCACAGCACTTAAATTTGTCTTCCTAGCTTCCCAAGATTGCATACACAAATCACTTAACAAAAGTGGTGTAAGGGTCTTGTGCACAGATAACCACACAAGACAATTGTCTTGTTCTAACCCTTAAGGAGTGCTACAAAGTGAAATGTTTTATAATCCTTTTTTGTGCAGTAGCCCAGGAAGAAAAGAGTTTGGGCAAAGATTATCCAGAAGAAAGAAAGAAAGAAAGACTCTTTTGGGGTTCCAGTTGAAACACAATAAAGAACATAATTAACTTCACAATTCTTTGTTTTTCATTTGACTGCAGGGAGGAGATGAAAGAGGTCTGCTAAGCCTTGCATTCCATCCCAATTACAAGAAAAATGGAAAGCTGTATGTGTCTTATACCACCAACCAAGAACGGTGGGCTATCGGGCCTCATGACCACATTCTTCGAGTTGTGGAATACACAGTATCCAGGTATCACTAAAATGCCCTGCGGCATAAATATTCTTCAACCGTATTTTCTCATGATCTCTTCCTAATTATTTTAGACGTGAAGGTGACAGTAATTAAACCACAATCCCCATCTTGCTGAAAAACCGCACACGTGTACTTAAGGAGAATTGAGAGAAATGGTAGCTTTGGCACTCAATGCTCTTTCAGCCTACATGCTACTTCTGAAACAAAAAATAATGTCATTTATCAGTAATTTTTATTAGATCCATTTCAAGTGTATGTTTCCTAATTTACATGCCAAGTGTCTGCTCCCCTATTTGTGTACCATTTACTTTCTGGTGGGCTCACGTTCCATCTTTAACAATTATGGTGTTGCTTCCTCACCACAATGTAGAAAAAATCCCCATCAAGTTGATTTGAGAACAGCCAGAGTATTTCTTGAAGTCGCAGAACTCCACAGGAAGCATCTAGGAGGGCAACTGCTCTTTGGCCCGGAAGGCTTTTTATACGTCATTCTTGGTGATGGAATGATCACGCTGGATGATATGGAAGAAATGGATGGGTTAAGGTAAAAAAACAAAAAACAAAAAACACCCCTCCCCTCCCCTTGATGTTAAAATATTAAGAGCCAGCCAGGGAAAAGGGGTCAGAGCCAGTCAGTCAAGAAATGTCTTTGGGGAAAGAAACAAACCAAACAAACAAAACCTATCTTTGAATTAGGTGGCCTTGGTTAAATATTTAACTTTGGTTATGAGTGCATTTGTAAAGTAGAGAAGAAGAATTCAGTCGTATGCTGGAGGGTATTTTGGGAAGGCCTCGTAGCCAGAGTTGTAAAGTGCATTATCCGGGGCGAGGTTTACACTGCGCCCCCAGATACACACAGCCCCCGCGCCCTTGGGCTGACACCTTGCGTGCATGGGCTAAGGCTGCAGAACAGCTGCAAGATGCGGCTCAGTAAGGGTGCTGCAGCCTGGCTCCGAGGGCTGCATCTCGGTGTGCCGCTTGTCTGAAACCAAACTGCCCCTACTTCCATTTCCCGCAATACGGAAGATGTAACGTTAATACTTCGGTCTCAGAGGGAATTCTTTTGACCATAAAGCAACTCCCCACATTTCGGTTTAGGTGAAATACATAACGGAAGCAGAACACACTGAACGTTGTCCTACAATTTCTCAGTGATTTCACAGGTTCAGTGCTCCGGCTGGATGTGGACACGGATATGTGCAATGTGCCTTACTCCATACCGAGGAGCAATCCGCATTTCAACAGCACCAACCAGCCCCCAGAAGTGTTTGCACACGGCCTGCATGATCCAGGCAGGTGAGAAGCAATCTTGTCCTCTTGCCTGCCATAAAGACAGGCCGGGCCTCGGGAACTGGGAGAAGAAAGAGGGGTCTAGGCACAGAGCATCCATGGGTGGCATCCAAGGCTGCGCCTCCAAAATCACCAGCTCATTATCTGAACACTCTTTCTTCTATTAATGTGTGAAGCAGGTTGAGGAGACAGAGTAGACATATGTAAAGGAACACATTCATGGAGAAAAATTGCCATAAGGTTCTGGAGTGTTATTAGATCAACACTGTTGGACTCGTGTAATGAAGACTTCAGTTCAAACTGAGAGAGATAACAGACCTTTTAAATTTTCTCCTTAAACCCTTCTAAATGAAATTTTCCATACACATTAATTTTTTAAGTTTATTTTTATTTTTTAAAAACATTTATTTATTTATTTGAGAGAGAGGAGAGGAGGGGCAGAGGTCAAGGGAGAATCTTAAACAGATTTCACACTGAGCACTGAGCCCCACCTGGGGTTCCATCCCTCCCTGAGCCAAAACCAAGAAGTGCCCCATTTCCATATACATTAACTGGGGGTGGTAATAGCTATCTTGTAAGGGTACTATAATGATTTAATACAAATCTAGAAGTAAAGCACAAAGGGCCTGACACACCTGGTAGTTTTAAATAAATTATAGTTCTTATCATAGTTTCACTTAACATATGATGATCAGTATCAGTTTGTAAGGAATTGAGCCCAATGTTAACATTTTTTCACTTAAAAAATTTTAAATACTAAAGTAATTCATATGGACTGTTTACTATAATGAACTATAAAGAAAGGAATACTAAGATGTACATAGAGTGAGAAATTTGGGGTACACTTAAAAATGCTATGAAGCATAATATAGCAATTCTATGATGAAAGCTTGATTCAATCTGTGGTCTCTTATTCATACTATGGGATATTTGGCCATATTCATTCATTTACTGGCTAGGTTATTATTGCTATTTAATGTTTATTGAGTGTTCACTATGTGCAAGGTGAGTATTTCTCAAACTTTTTATTTTTATAATCCCTTATGCCCTTCATCTCCCCTCCATCAAAGTCCAAGTCTACAGTTCATTTCCTTTTTGGCATCTCAGCAGATCTTAAAATCTGTGCGACAGGGAATACTTAAGGTGGGTTCAGGATGTGGAGGAAACTGTCACATTCCATTCCTATAGCTCAGAACTCACAGATACCACCGCAAAGCAGCACTTTGAAGTGAAGCTGCCTGAGTCACAACAATCTCACTGGGGTTTTCGTGCAACCTTCCCGGGGGTCCTGGACCCTCAGTGCAAAAACACAGGGTGAGGCGCTTGACAGGTCTTGCAAGTGGCAGGATGCCTGTGCTGTGGGGTCTTACCTGCTCTGGCAGCAGCAGGCTAAAGGGAAGTCGTGCCTCCCTCCAAGAGTATTTCAAGCAGAGAAAGCTTTAATAAAGCAGAAAGGAAACTAAAACAATTATTGGCTAAAAGTAAAACTGGCTTGTAATAAGCACTTGGGTGCAGAGTACTGTACTAAGTATCTTACCCCATTATCTCATTTATGCCCCTCAGCAGGACTCTGGTAGCTGGCATTGAACAGAAGGCCTAGATATTTCCCATAGACCACCTGGCCCCCACGCAGGCGTAGCCTCCCCATTTGCAACATCTACCACTGGAGTGGGACATTGTTACAATGGATGAACCTACACTGACACGCCGTTATCACCCAAAGTCCAGAGTTTACCTTAGGGCTGCCTGGGGGTTGTACACTCTATGGATTTGGACAGATATATAATGACATGTACCCACCACATGGTATCATACAGAGAAGCTTCACTGTCTGATCTCTTTTTTTCCATAAGAAAGTAAAGGTTAGAAGGGCCAGGTGGTTCATAATGGCCATAATATTCATCCTGAGCTAGGACTGATGGCTTCCCCACCTTCGGGAGACCTGGCCTTTTCTTCTAGATTTGCTCTTTTCTGGATAGAAAGAGGTCAGACCGTCTTTTGTCTCAGTTTCTCCATCTTTAAAAGAAAGACAATACAGGGAAAATTTCTCCCCCTGTGTGGATTTATTTTTTTTTATATTTTATTTTCTTTTTTTTAAGATTTTATTTTTTTTTATTCATGAGAGACAGAGAGAGAGAGAGAGAGAGAGAGAGAGAGAGGCAGAGACACAGACAGAGGGAGAAGCAGGCTCCATGCAGGGAGCCTGACATGGGACTTGATCCGGGGTCTCCAGGATCAGACCCTGGGCTGAAGGCAGGTGCTAAACCACTGAGCCACCCAGGCGGCCCCCCCGTATGGATTTAATTCCACCTTAAGTCACATCATGTCTGTGTCATGTTCCCTGCCAGGCATTGTACTCTGTGAATCATTGAATTAAAGAGGACAATAAAGGGACTGTTGCCACAGAACAGCTAACTCATCTTTGGCAGGTCAGGCTTATAGTTTCCCTATTATGAATGGGATCATTTGGATGTAACAGTTTTTGTTTTGTAGTTGTTACTGTTGAGATGATTGCTACATATGACTCTTTAACATCTTTTAAGATCCAGAACTTACTCTCAGGTTGTTTTGTTTTCTATTTTATTTAATAGCCCCAAAATGGTTTGGTTTGGTTGTCAAGTCATTAATGTATTTTGTTGATCTAAAACAGTGATTCCCAATGGGCTGATTTTGCCTCCAGTGAACATTTGGCAGGGTCTAAAAACATTTTTGGAGGGGCTCGGCTACTGACATCTAGTGGCTGGAGGCCAAAGGTGCTGCTAAACATCCTAGTGTTCCTTACAGAACCTCCCCTCTCCTCCACCTTCCAGTCCCCTGCTCAAAGAATTATCTGGCTCAAAATGTCAATGATGTCAAAGTTGAGAAACTTGAAAACAATTTAACACTATTTTCCACATTTGTGAGAACTTCAAAAATTATATTATACAGCTTAATTTTTTCCCCAACCCAAGCTTCACATGCCTATTCCCTCATGGACTTAAACATCCAACAAATATTGAACCCGTTTTATGTTCCTGGGTTTGAATTAGGTAACAAAAATACAGTGATAAAGAAGCTGGAAGTGGTCCCTGTGCTCATGGAGTTCACAGTCAATGGCTTAAGTCAAAGAAATATTCTAGCTCCAGATTGCAGGTGAGATGAAGACAAAGTCAGTGTAGAAGAGTGCAGTGGTCATGAGGACCAGCTTTATTTTATTCTCTAAATTGTAGTGCTCACTTTCTTTCCTTTGCTAGAGCAGCTTGAGCTTTAGAATATAGCAATCCCGTGTAAAAAACACAAAACTAATGCCAAAACTAATTCTGATTTGTGTGTTGCAACTGTAAATTGCTGCTGCTGCTGGTTCTCATACCTCATAACACACCAACAAATGTTTTAAGTCACAGTGCACATTCATATTAGAGGGAGATACCAAGGGAAATAAGGAAATATTCTCCAGAGGTCATTTAGCTTCAGCAGAGTAAACAAAAAATCTGAATGTTTCTGTTGAGGATCCAAATGAAATAGCTTACAAGGTTCTTGCCAGTCCACAATAGGGTTCCTAAGTCAGGAATCTCCAGTATGAGTTTAGAAAAAAACCCTGGTAGGAATTCATGGATGTCCCCCATGTGTTATGCAGATGTGCTGTGGATCGACACCCCACTGATATAAACATCAATTTAACAATACTTTGTTCAGACTCCAATGGAAAGAACAGATCATCTGCCAGAATCCTACAGATAATAAAAGGGAAAGATTATGGTAAGTAGAGCATAATTCGTTGATTTGGCTTCAGTTTGGGCTTTGTTTTATTTTGCTATATTAACTGAAGAGAAAAGGATTTCTGCAAAATTTGGGAAAGCATAAAAACACTGACCTAACAGTGGTAAGGGATTAAATTGCACAAGTCTAAAGGTCCAGTGACACTTACAAGCCCCAAGAGTTCAGTTTGGGGAATTACCTTTCCCATGGGTTGAAGTGAGCTCTGTAGGTCCAAAAATTTAATGGATCTTCAAAAATTAGCTGTTTATATTTTGCTCATCTGAGAGTCAAAATGAATAAGTTCTATTTATTTGATACATGAAGGAGAACTTGTCTTCACATCTTATATACAGAGGAAAAAGCAAGTTAAAAGTAAGAACTTTTTCAATACCCAATATGCTAGTCTCAGCAATTAGAAAAATTATGTGTTTCAAATAAGAATGTAATTTTTAAGGTGCTATTTTAGAGAAAACAACCTAATAGACTTGTTATTTACCCAAGTCATGAAAATGGGATGTTTAGACATTATTTTTATTTTAAAATTTTATTTATTTATTCATGAGAGACACAGACAGAGAGGCAGAGACATAAAGGGAGAACCTGGCTTCTTGCAGAGAGCCTGATGTGGGAATCGACCTCTGACCTGGGATCATGCCTGGAGCCAAAGGCAGATGCTCAACCACTGAGCCACCCAGGTGTCCCTAAAGTGTTTTAGAGACATATATACAAAATCAAGTTGCGTAATGAAGGCCAAAAAGCTTAATATTTTTCGGTGTTTTCCTATTTACTTCTTTTGGAGGAAGCAATATATAGATTATTATGATTCAGAGAACACAGTAGATTAAGATTATTAAATTGATTGCTCCTTCTATTTACTCATTCAATGCAGATATTTATTTAGCACCAGGAATGAAGCAGCTGTGTTAGCTCAGTGGTATTCAGTTATTTTACTTAATTTTTTTTCAGGTATTTGTGTGTATGTGTGTGTGTGTGTGTGTGTGTGTGTGTGTGTGCATCTTATGAAAGCCAAACCAAAGAATGATGTGGTTTGAAAAAAAATCTTATGAGTCACTGGTTTGATGGAATTTTGGCTATATTTGTAGATTAAACTAAATTCTTGATCACATTCATTGGGGTTCAGCAGAAACTGGCTACACTACTGATAGTGTTACATTTATGTTTTCAAAACACATCCGCAGAGTCCTCTCACAGCAAACACATATATCAGATCGCCATGATGCACACTTTAAATACTTTACAACTTTGTCATCTTGACTTCAATAAAGCAGAAAACAAAATAACCACATCCACAGGACTTACTACATGCCAGCCCCCTAGTAACTTTATAAACTTGACCCATTGCATTCACCAAACAACTCTGTGTAGTGAGTCCTGCTATTGGCCACATTGTACAGAGGGACCTAAGACACAGAGAGGCTAATTATCATACAACACAAAGTGGCAAGGCCTGGATTTGAACCCAGGATGACTGATTCCAGAGGTCATGACCTTCACCATTCAGTTATGCTGCCTTTCAGTGAACTAGTTAAAACTTAATCTTTTCTACTTTTTAAAATACAGTCACCATAACCACGTGGGAAAGGAGAATTACTCAAAATTACCATCTTCCCACAAAAGCTTTTGCCTAAAATACTGCCTGTTGATACTGACTTATTGACATGAAGCACATAATAAATTTTCAGATTAATTTGCAACTGGCTTTCAATCTTTTCCATTGCAATTAGTGTAAATGTATTCAAGTATATAATGACATGCATGGAAAGATTGAGATATTTGACTACACACATGTAATTAAAAAGAATGGCTGCAATAACATTGTTAATCATACAACTCTATAACCAAAACTATTAAAATGGTTTAAATGAAGATATTACTTGAGTGATGATATTTTAAAATATACAAATGTGGTTCAAAGAACTTTTATGTACTATACTTTTATTTTCATTAAAATATGAACTTTCAAACATTTTATATGACTTGACAGAGGTCTGGCTTAATTTACTAAACATATGCAGAAGCATTTCTACCAAAAAATCAATATTAAAACAATTATTATTTTTTTAAGATTTTATTTATTTATTCATGAGAGGCAGAGACATAGGCTGAGGGAGCCCAGTGTGGGACTGGACCCCAGGACCCTGGGATCATACTCTGAGCCAAAGGCAGGTGCTCAACCACTGAGCCATCCAGGTGCCCCCAAATTATTATTTTTTAAAATATTTTAGTTCAAAAACTAAAAAACTAAAAAAATAAAATAAAATACTTTAGTCCTTAAGTAAATAACCATGATTTCCAAAATACTCAGATTCTAATTTTATTGAAAATTTGGTATGTGTGGCAATTTTAACAACAAGCATTGCAGAGCATCCCCATTTCAATAAGCTGCACAGGGAAGCTCTTTATATGTTATACTATTTTAGCCACAGACAATTATATTTATTAAATATCTATAACAAGTATTCATCATGGAACACATTTCATCATGGAACACATTTCAAATTTAACATAAATTACCATAATAATATTACTGAGTCTGTGTTACTTTTATTTCATAAAAATATTTCATTTAATCTAATGTTGTGTTTATTTCTTTCCAGAAAGTGAGCCATCACTTTTAGAATTTAAGCCATTCAGTAATGGTCCTTTGGTTGGTGGATTTGTTTACCGAGGCTGCCAGTCTGAAAGACTGTATGGGAGCTATGTGTTTGGAGATCGTAATGGGTAGGTTTCCTGATACCACAATTTGATGTATCAAATGACATATCCATTGATGAGTGGACACACTACCATAAAATATTTAAATGATTGTCTCCCTTTGGGGGTCAGGTCTGGAACACCCATAAAGATTATTATTTTCTCATTGTTTCATTATGTATGACAGTTTAATTAAAGAACTTCCTAAGAGATGCTTTTTAAAGAAATTTGATTAAGTTCATAAAATAATTTTTTGGAGCAGAGAAGTCTTCAGGTGGACTTTTCATATCATGTAGGCTTTTCCCTTCATCCTTAACATAATTTTACCATAATGAGTAATTTGAAAACTATTGTTATACATGAGTTGTGTGAATATTTTCCAAATTATTTGGAAACTGGAAGGCTCAGAACCTTTATTTTTGCCAGACTTTCAGGAGTTTTAGAGAACTTAATTTGTCTCTGTCAATAAGAAAACTACAAAATTAAATCTTAGCCTAATTTTTCGAGGTCACTTTGTGGACGATTCTCAGGAACTCTGTGATGAAACCCAAATTATGAATCTTGTTTCCCAAGTCACTGGCATTCAGGCATATGGCAGAGCTGATATGCTTGGTCGCTAAAAGGAACCAGAAAAGTTTACTGACCCCATGATCTCCCCCCCTGTCCCTCTCTCTGATTAATAGCACAGCATGGAGTCTAGTCCTGGAGAGGAAGTATCATTCTCTGGATGAAGGGGAGGGCTTTTCTCATACTCAGGTACTTTTAGTGCCCCCCTCCAAACAAAATACTATCTTTAAGTACTTTCTCACCACATGAGAATTTCACAGTATTCGCACACATTATGGGCTATTTTATTTTTCCTTTTAGAAGCCAGGTTTATGGCACAATTATTCATTGTGAGTTTTATTTTAAGCATTTTATTGTGTTTTTTTTTAAGCTAAAGCTTATTTTCATTGTAAGTTTATGGTATCTCTTTGTTGTAGGAATTTCTTAACCCTCCAGCAAAGTCCTGTGAGCAAGCAATGGCAAGAAAAACCACTCTGTCTCGGCAACAGTGGTTCCTGTAGAGGTTACTTTTCAGGTCACATATTGGGATTTGGAGAAGATGAATTAGGTACTGTACACACTATTTCTATGAAATTCCATTCTCACTCCCTTGCCCAAGAGGCTTTGTTTTGTTCTGAAGAATAAGTGTAACAATCTCATCTTCCATTTGCTGGCAGTGTACCTGCAGCAAGGGTGACCTACCATGAAGATTAGAGACGGCCCAGCTACCTATTCTCTCCCAATGAACTTTCTCTGGCGGGGGCGGGGGGGGGTGGTCTTTAAATCTTATTTCCGCTCCAAAAATATAAAACTAACAAAGCAGTTGTTTGTAATGAAGGCAACAAAAAAAAAGAGAAATTTTTGAGTCCTAAAAAGAGAAAATCTTAAATGTCTACTGATTTTTAGAAAATCTGAGCTCATTGGTTTCTGTTCTCTATCTGAAAGCATTTCCACTTGTCCATGTCTCTTGGAATAAGTAAAAAATTTGTTATAATCTCAGCATCACCTTATCCTCTATTTCTAAACTTTATTTTTTTTTCGTCCATCGAGGCACACAGTTTGTACATGATAAGCTAAATTTGTAGATCTGCTTTCCAACAGAATAAAAGTTATCTTCTGAATGACGATCTGTGTTAACATACATTTGCTGGTGTGTTATGAAAATGTACACAGCTTATAAGCAAAAAGAAGCTGATATTGAAATGCTATCACAGAGTGAAAATCCTCCTAATTTTAAATTATAGAGATAAATGTAGCTTTCATAATGACTCAATCTAAAGAATAGCGTCCAAACAAACCATGGCCACTATGCTCCTTTCGCCTCTAGGATGAATTTTAGGTGTTAAAAAAGAAGAGTTGTGTTTCCCATGTAAATCAGAATACTTTCCCTAGAAGTCCAGTTTGAGTTTTATTAATCAAATATAGAATTCATCAGGAAGAGTTCCATGCCATCCATTTAGGTCAACAAGAGACTTAGCGTGAATTTCAGAGCTATAGGACTGTAATGACTTAAAGATGAGAACTCCAATCCCTTTTTTTCTCATTCCAGAATCGAAACATTTACAATTAATTTTCCCTTGATACATCTCCTAGCTCACTCAAAAGTACCAAGAGATACTCTTTCTCGCTGAAATCCTCTATTATAGAATTTAAATTTCATTGGCAAACTCTAGTTTTAAAATATAAATGAGAATTAAAGTGTTTGTGGCAGAGTTAGAAATGAATATTTAGATGTTATGACTGAATCATTCTGATTTCCCCAGACCTTACTGCAAATGATTCACTGTCAATCATCCTGTTAGTGTCACCACCGTTGGTTAAAATATCCAAACATCTATCTGCACATAATACTATGTTGGGAGCAGAACTAACAAATGAAGCATATACAATCCTTAGTGTCAAAAAGCTATAGCATTGTGTATACTTTATAATTAAAATTAAACATATCTTCCTTGAATTATGCTTTAATGTGAAACTCTTTGGCTTTACTTAAGAGCCACATGGGGGTGCCTGACCGGCTCAGTCAGTGAAGCATCCAACTCTTGATCTCAAGATTATGAGTTTGAAAAAAAAAAAAAAAAAAAAAAAAGATTATGAGTTTGAACCCCATGTTGGGTATAGAGATTACCTTTAAAAATGCAGATAAGGTCAGACAGAGCAATAAGGGAGGACATCATAGGCCACTGTCAGGACTTACTTTTGCTCTGAGAGATATTGGAAGTATTGAAACGAAGGAGCATGACCCAACTTAAATGATCTGACTGAAAGAATTTCTATAGCTGATATATTGAAATTAAACATAGAAGAAAAAGGGTAGAAGCAGGGAGATAAATTAGGAGGCTGCTGCCTTAATCCAGGAGGGACGGATGTCTCCTTGCTCTGGAATAGGAGTGGACAGGATGTGGAAAGAAGTGATTGGATTCTGGATGCACTGTAAGGCAGACTTGTGCAACTCTCATCATCTTCAGGCAAGTGATTTCCTGAGGATATACAGAGATACATAGACATACAGATACACACACACACACACACACACACACACAAATATGCATACACCTACACACACACATATATATATATATATACGTAGATATATAAATAGATATAAAAATAAATGTAAAATATCCCATCTACCTATTTATATAAAATATCTGTTTAGGCAATAGGAAGGAAGGCCTTATAATACTATAGATTAACATACTGTATTTCTGTCTTCACAGGTGAAGTTTACATTCTGTCGAGTAGTAAAAGTATGACCCAGACTCACAATGGAAAACTCTACAAAATTGTAGATCCCAAAAGGTGAGATCTCTTTATATTCCTTTAAGTCAAGTAGTGTTTCTCCAAGTTGTTTTACTGTGTTCAAATTGGTGATGAATTGCAACTACCAGTCAACCAACATGAACGCTTCTGCCTTGGCCAGTATGCCAAGTGCTGCCTGGGAGGACCCTCAACTCCAGGCTGTGAGGGCTAGACTTGACTCTGCTGGACTCTAAAGCCTTAATGTGTCCACATATTCCTGTCATTCTTTGTGCTATCAGGGAGTGAATTCTATTTGTGGAATCAGCAAGCCCAGTTACACTCCAGAGGAGGACCTAACATGTAGGACTGTGGCTTCGGCTTTCATTTTGGAAACAATAAACCCTCCTCTTTTTTCCAGAAAACTGGAAACATACTAGCAGAAGTGACAGCTGTTTAGTATGATTTTTTCATCAGGTAATCAAGATAAGCTATTTGGCAGTTCAACATCTGAGCCTCATTTCAAAACTGTCTGGCAGCTCACAGCTCTCATGCAGGCTTCTGTGACTGAACAAATGGAAACTGAAGAAATGTCCTCATTTACCTCAGCAAGAGGAAGACTTGAATGTTGAATCTTTCAAAAAATACATTTGGTCCCCTGTTCCTTTCCACTTGCCCGTCACAACAGCATTATCTTGAACCATAATTAGAAAATTTCATGAATAAAGGCAGAACTGTCAGCAACTGCTAAAATTATATACTATCAAAAATGTATTAGTTATAAGCTTAGAAATGACTGTTAACAAAACCTAAGTCCTCAGATAGCACCCCTGTTGTCAGACTGTAGGTATAGCATGCTGTGAATTTCAAATTCTCTCTGTACTAACTTATCTTTGTGAACCTATTTGCATATTTAAATTCCCATATTTCAAGTCTCTTTTAGAAGAATAAATTCTAATAACCTAAAAAGCTTCCTAGAAGCATGAATTTAGTTCCACTTTAAAAATATTATTTATAAGTCCTAGCATATGTTTTTTTCCGAAAAAAATCACAGACTAACAAAATAGAGATTTTCATCCTTTTCCCATACCACAAAACATGATGTTTCTTGAGAAAACTGTAAGTTGGTGTTGGTACTACAGAATAAAAAGAGGAGTAATCAGTTCTACACGGTCTCTCGGCATATCCCATATACTCACCTGTGACACCCTGATCGCATTCCTCCTCTATGTAACAATCCAAATTTTCCTCCAAAGAAAGAGAAGCACCCATCTATGCCTTGTAGAAGACCTTTTCCTCCTTGGGTGTGAAATGAATGCCCTCTTTGTAAAAAGCAAAGTAATGAATGAAAAAAATATCAGACACTTCTGTGCGGTTGAAGTTGGCAATATTAAAACACAAATCAAACAAAGTAGCAGCATTCTCATGATGAAAAATAATGCTAGGGATTTTACTCAGATCGAATGCTCTTCGTTTCCAAATAGTGGTCGTTAGTCCATTATGTTTGTCAAAGTTGATCTGCTTTTACAGGCTTCCTGGTAGTATTAGAATGAATTCTTCCGTCTTCTCACAAAATCTTTCTCTCTTCATCTGGATTGTTTAGTCTGCTGGTGGTGAATTGAGGTGAATTTTACACCTTCAGTCCATTATTAGTGTCTAATTACCAGAGTTTCCATAAGGGACCTTGGCTTTGTGATCTTGGGGCCTCCTCTAGTAGGGTGGTCTCAGAGTGACATACCTGAAAGGCCTGACTTCTCATTATGGTGCCTGTTTCTGGTGAGTCCTGTCACGTGTGGGGCCAGGGTTAAGATGTGTGTTTGGTTTTCAGAAGGTGGGGGGAGTAACAGAGTCCCAAACATGCTGTCCTCATACACAGGCATAGGAATAAATTTCAAAATGAAGCTGACTATAAGAAAACAAATGTTTTCATAAACATTTGTTGGGAGCTTCATGCTGTTTCAATTTGGATGCCAACGTTTATTATTATAGTATTTCTCCCTAGATGAGTTGAAGTTTTATATAAGCAGACACTTTAGTGTATGTGAACGGGATTATTTTAGAAACACAAGCTAATTACTAGTGTAACAGAGTTCAGAATGTCTGCTTCAGAGCCCAACTGTTTCTCCAAAACTTTTGAGGGAGAATTTGAAGAAAGAGCCTCATCAACTAAAAAAACATTTCTTGTTATAGACATTTCTTGTTATATCAAAAATCTAACTCAAATTCAATCTTAGGTTAATTGTATTTTAGATCTACTGTCTTTAGAATCACTTATTTTCAAACAGCACTTGACTCATGGTCCTGGAAGAGAATAACAAAGAATCATAAAATTTTTGTGGTTGGGGCACCTGGGTGGCTCAGTTGGTTAAGTATCAAACTCTTGGTCTCAGCTCAGGTCTTGATCTCAGGGGTTGTGAGTTCAAGCCCCATGTTGGCCTCCATGCTTGGTGTGGAGCCTACTTAAAAAAATTATATTCTATATTACATGTAATAGAAGTTACATTCTTTCTCACCATAGGATTTATGGTTTTTTTTCTGTTTTTCCCTATACACACATACATACACACACACACATTCACATATAAAAAAGACAAGGGAATTTAAAAACCATCTGCAATATTCTGAAGTCATTCTTGGAAAAGTAGATGAGGTTACAGCATTACCACCTCAGTCTGTAAGGGCAGTTTGGTCTAAGGTTATATGTTACATAATCACTTATATGAGTGTAAAATCATTTTATAGTGAGTGTCCATCTCAGAAAAGGGTGGCAAGATAACCTTTTATAAAAATCAAATATCAGGGGGCAGCCCCTGTGACTCAGCGGTTTAGCGCTACTTTCAGCCCCAGATGTGATCCTGGAGACCTGGGATCGAGTCCCACGTCGGGCTCCCTGCACGGAGCCTGCTTCTCCCTCTGCCTGTGTCTCTGCCTCTCTCTCTCTCTCTCTGTGCCTGTCATGAATAAATAAATAAAGTCTTTAAAAAATTTCAAATATCATTATTTATTTTTTTTTAATTTTTATTTATTTATGATAGTCACAGAGAGATAGAGAGAGAGGCAGAGACACAGGCAGAGGGAGAAGCAGGCTCCATGCACCGGGAGCCCGACGTGGGATTCGATCCCGGGTCTCCAGGATCGCGCCCTGGGCCAAAGGCAGGCGCCAAACCGCTGCGCCACCCAGGGATCCCAAATATCATTATTTATAATTTTTAAAGTGAAAATGCAGTAGGACTGCAACCAGGTTTTCCTAAGGCTTAAGTAAAACTCAGGAGTCATTTAAGGAAAAAGTAAAGAAGGAGTAAATTTTCCTCCATGCTAGAATATTGAACATCTCAGGAATATTGTCAAAGATAAAACAGCTGCATCTCATGAGAGCGTGCAGTTAGGATCCAGTCAATACCAATATCCAGCTTGCTGAGTCAACTCACTAGGTCTCAAAAAGTCTGTAGTCCTGGGTCTTGTCTGCCCTAGTAAGCACAAGAGGTGGGCAGTAATTTTAGTTTCATTTACTTTTGCCATCTAAGACTAATCAAGACAAGGAACAGGGCCATCCTGGAAGGACAGGGAGTCAACTGGTCTTGTGTCCGGAATCTTCCTTACTGGGAGACCCTGCATCAAGTTACTTCACCCTACTGTGCTCTTTGCCGATGAGCGAAGTGCAGATGACCATTCTGCCCCTTCCTCATTTCCACAGAGCGCTTTTGCAGATAATTAAATAATACACTTAAAACATAGTAAGTTCTTTAATATTGTTGGCATTCATTCTATGCACTCAAGAGTTATTTTCAGGTGGTTTCTCAACTTTTAAGGTTGTCTTTCCAAAACTAGGGTAAGAATATCTGTGGAGCTTTCAAGAGCTCTTAATACTTAGTTTCCAAATGTCCAAATCATGTCCTGGATGCGTGTTCTTAATTAAATCTTTTCAGAATCAAACAAATGCTCCTGTGGGGTAGAAATTAAAGAATTCTAACAGTTATGTACCTTCTAAGTTTTATTTTTATAGAACACAATTTTTTTTTCACATTGCTGCCAAAGATTCTTTAATTTTTGTATCAGATGAACTTAGACCAAATGGCTTTTTTTTTTTTTGAAACGTTTCCAGGGTTATTTCTCCAGGAATTTGTAAAACAAAATTATTCTTAATCATATTAATTTAATTACTGTGTACCCAGTCTCACTATATTTTGATATATCATTTATCTGTAATCTAACCAAGTCACACAGACCATTCCCTTAAGAGGTCTATAAATTAACAATGCAAATTCCTGGCTTGAGAGGTCATTTTACAGAAATGTGTATCCTCAAACTCCTGTGTGACCAGTATCAAAAACAGCTCCCCCCAGCCGCCTCCCCACTCTTCCCCTCCATGGCCCTACTTACTGCCTTTTGTTTATTTTTTTCTTAATATCTTCATCCTACTCCTTATTATACTGGATGCTAAAGAGTGTTTTTTTTTTTTTCCCAAAAAATCACTTCATAAGAGGAAATCAGTTCTGTTTATCCTTCACATATGTCTCAGGGAGCCAGCAGGCAGCTCTGCCATCCTAAAGAAAGTCACACATAATAGAGAAGCTTTAGCCCAATAAGCCAGTCTAGTCCCAATTCATCAGTCAAAGTTTTATGCAAGTGGCCCCCCTAGGTTGATAAATCCCCACAGTGCCTGTTGACCCAGCTGCCAAGTCCTCTTGCTGCAGGCGGTGTTTTCATGGCCACCCTGACAGTAATACAAACTGTTTAGCAGCTCCATTGACCTTTCAGCTATTAACAGGGACACAGGCTCCACTAGGGACTAGTTTTCAAACATGACAGAATTTCTTAACACTGGAGGTCATGAACAAGTATATGCCCTATAAAAATCCATTCAGCATGGTGGATTTGAAGTCCAAAAGACCAGGAAGCATGTTCTACATGTTTGCTGTTATTATTTTTTTACATACCAATAACTGAAAGTGGTTATATTCTTATCTCCTGCTTACATTTTATTTTTAATGTACTATATTTTATGTTGTGATGCATTTGTTAGTACATTTGTGACTAATAAATCCTTTCCAAGCTGCCATATAGCATTTGAAATTTTGAGGATTTATTATAAAAGAATGGGATAAGATCAAAGTAGAAACTTCTAATGAATGAACGAGCATACGTACATAATGTATGGTAATGGCCTAAGTGTAACTGGAATTTTAGTCCTACTTTACCAGGATTTGCATATGTAGATATCTGCACACACATTTAAACATATTCAGGTCACACACACCCTGCTGCGTAGAGCCATCACCTATTTCAAAATGAGTAGAAAATATTATATAATGATTCACAGAAAAAAAGTATCTAAATAACCATGTCATTTAAGATGTCCATATGAGGCTTCATATATATATATATATCTCATTTCCTGGACATGTGGCATATGACCATGGCACTCAAAGGAATGTTCTGTTTTATGCTAATTACAGTCTCCCTTAAACTATCAACTTTGAATGTTGGATTATCAATTCCTAGAGTAATTGTACAGACTGCAATGAAGATTTGGTTGAGTTGCCACTTACAAATAGCATTTGTTAAAAAGATATAAATTGAAAAATACGAATAATGAAGCATATATTTTTTCAAAATGAGACTCATTTGTTAAGAGTCAAAAATTCTTAAAAGCATTTCTTTTTAATTACCATGTTTCTTCTTAGCCTGGGACAAAAGTCAGATATTATTAGATCTTCTGAATTTTTTATAATTTGATTGTAAGGCAATTTATCATCAGATATCGCAATACTCGAAATAAAAATAGATTTAACCTTGCATAAAACGCTACATAAATTTGTAGAAAGATGTTTTCTACAGGAAGGTGTACTTTTTATTCTTTTTTATTATTTTTTTAAGAGTTTATTTTTAAGTAATCTCTGCACCCAACATGGGGCTCAAACTTACAACCTCAAGACCAAGAGTCACATGATCTACCAATGGGTCCAGGGATGTGGAAGAAGCTCTATTTTTTTCAAATATTTTATTTATTTATTCATGAGATATACAGAGAGAGAGACAGAGACATAGGCAGAGGGAGAAGCAGGCTCCACGCAGGGAGCCTGATATGGGACTCGATCCTAGGACCCCGGGATCACACCCTCATGCACAACTACTGAGCCACTCATGCATCCTGGAAGCTGTATTTTTTTTAAAGGAAAAACTGCATCTTAGCATCTTAGCGGCTTTTTTTTAACTAATCCATCGTAGTCGAGTTAAATGCTTATGTGACTTGTTTTTGTCAACATTTACAAATGAATCAAAAAGTGTAACATCAAAATTTGGGAATTAGTCACCCTAAGAGTCTTGAAAGAGAATTTAAACCAACATTCTTGTGTTCTCTTAAAGGGAAGAAACTTGTGTCCAATTTTTGTTTCCCATTTAAAGCATTTAGTGTAAAAAAAAAAAAAAAAAAAAAAAAAAAAAAAAAAATAAAGCATTTAGTGTTATTTAAAATTTCTGACTTCCTATGATGTAAAATTAAAACACTGGTACTTCTACAACTTTAAGTGGAAAAAGATTTTTTTTTTTGGTGATTTCTTAAAAAAAAAAAAAGTACCGTAGGCTTTTAAATCTTGAATTTTAATGCAACCAAGGTGTTTTTTTTAAAATGCCTATTTTCCCAGTTATAGACATTTCTTATTTAGTATCTAACATTATTTTTTATCAATTATGGCTTATGAATTAAGTTTTTAAGTTCAAATCTTGCTTTTGGACATAAAATTCTGAACAGAATATATTTCCTTCTTTATATTAGGAAGCAGTGGCATTGACTTTAAATGTACCCTAATTTTTAAATCAGGAGATTTTATCAATCTACAAGAATCTTTTATCTGCTCACGTGTTCAAGATAATGTATTATCTGCTACAATGGGAAAATATAAGTGAGAACTTAGTCCCATTCTCTGAGGACCTTATTTTTACTCTAAAGTGGGAGATCACACATGTTATCAAAAACATAAATATTATTTGAGATAAATAATACTTTGGGACAAAAATATTAAGCAAGAATATTATATGCTGTCAATTGCCGAATTAATGGTCCAGAAAGCTATGGATACTGTGATAGGTAAAATTCGCCATGATTTGGCTCCCCGGCCCAGTCCGTTCTGCTCCACTGTGCATTTAACACTAATTAGCTCCCATATAAAAGAGAATGATGACTCCATAACATGGAAATTATGTAGCTTTTCAAGCAAGTATGGCCAGAATTACAGGAAAAATCACAACCCATCGCCCAGCTGTTAGCTAAGGGGTAAAATGAAAAACAAGTGTCCGCACTGGATTCTTGTCCCCAGTGGGGCCTTCCTGCAGCCTGGGCTCTCTACAGGTGCTACTTGACCCTGGTGTTCATAGCCCACCTCCACTCCACTTTGGATTTGGGTGTTCCTGAACTCCCCTGAGGCAACCTCCAGCTCCTGGGGCCGTTCCCAGGGCTGCCCCAGCTCTCCCACTAGGAACCGAGTTTTTCTGTTTTAGTGCTTTAGTTACAAAGTTGCACACATCTTCAGGGGTCTGTCCCATCCCTGTTTTTCCCATAAGCCCTATTATTTTTAGTATGCAATTATGTAGCATACAAGATTTTTCAGCAATGTGTACATTAAGTTAAAGTGGAAATGCCTGTTTTTCTACATTCATTGCTAATAATTGGGTAGACTAGTTTCTGAATTGAGGACGTTGAAAAATGCAACGGACATTGAATGCAATTTAATAAAAGTGAACTTTTTTTTTTTTTTTTTTGGTTTGTAAAAGCAAATGACGTTATCATCCAGTCTCCTTAATTATTTTTCCTAGGTTTTCCCTTTAAGGAAATAGTGACTTTTTCATTTCCTCATTTTCCCATGGAAATATATATACATTGAGTTAACCTGAAAAGTTGAATGAAGGACATCCACACACCCTTTTACATACTTGTGTATTGTGGTGGTGGTGTTTGAATAGTGAGATTAACAAGGCCTTAAATATGGGTGCCTTTCTCCTAAAGAGGGACAGTTGACTGGAAAAAACACTGGGCTAGTAGATACTTCCAGACCCACAGCCCCCTTCACCAAATCATCAGTGCATGTTTCCCCTTTGAATTTACTGCTTGCTTAGTCTCAGCCTAGCCACCAATCAGCACTATTTTGAGTGAGCACATGCTCAGCATTTAAATTGCAGACCTCAACATGAAGACAACGTTGGTCTCAGAAAAAAGGGTCGAGACCCAGGCCCACTTTTTCAGCACGTTGCAGAAGAGAGAAATATAGTAGTTCAAAGTGATGTCTGGAAAGAAGACGAAACACTGGCTTTATTCATCCTAAATTGAAATTCTATAAATATACAATACAAATTTAAAATTTTAATATGACACAGAATGTATATAAGTTCAGAGCTCTTCCTGAATTTGAACTGTTTCCCTCTACTCCAGTATCAAGATTGCTTGGGACATATGTAAAAAGATTTTTGCAGCCTACATGTGATATAATGTCAAAGACAGTATTCCTTAAGAATACCTCAAATAGGGGGCACCTAGCTGGGGCTCAATCTGAAGAGTATATAAGATTCTTGATCTCGGGGTTGTGAGTTCAAGCCCCACGTTGGGTATAGAGATGACTTAAATAAGCAAATAATTTTAAAAAATAATACCTCAAATGGTACTTGAAAAATACTATTAGGAAATGGTATTGTCATCTATACTACCATGACGTCCCAGAGACAAACGTTGCATGGTTATGCAGAAATAGATTCCATTTTCGCTGTTCTTTTACCTGAATATGATTTTATTATGAATGTGTAAGATTCCTTACAACCAAGTGGAATTTGTATCATGTACTAGCTGCCGCAAAATGATTATCTGTAGTCCCAAAACAGGCTGCAAATTCAGTGGAATCCCAAATTCTACTCCTTGTAGGTAAACTGACTCTGAAAAGACAAATATCAATGTAAACAAAAAGAATTTAGTGAACATCCAGACTTAAAGAAAAATCAATTTATGTGTTGACCTTGGAGAAAAGCATTGAAAGGAGTATGTGAGAGATGACCATGCAGCCCTACCAAGCTAGACAGGTGGGAAACAGTAAAATCTATCCATCATGAGAAGTATCCACCCCCTTACCTTTTTTTTTTTTTTTAACGTAAAAGTGCTGAGTATTGGTTATAGAAACAAGCAGTGGTTACAGATTATTGCTGCATATCAAAATGTTCACAGTGAGGAAACTCGTTACACCATAGAATCTGTGGTGGCTTCCAAAGCCTGCCTTTTTGTGTAGAGGTGAAGACTTCCATCCAAGCATACAATTTCAAAGCATTCTCTACTTGGAGGCCCCTGGCCACACTAATTCATGGCCACATTATTTGCTACTGGCTGGGAAATGGCCTTAACTTAGAACAGTGGGTCTCAAATTTGAATACGTATGTGAATCACCTGACGGAAGTGTAGAATCAGTAAGTCTATGGAGGGGCCTGATATTCTGTATTTCTAACAATTTCCTAGGTGATGCTGGTTCTTCTGGTCTGGCACCATGCTATGGGTGGTAAAGATTTAGAATTAGCACTTTGTTGTTTCTCATGAGAATAGGAAAAACATGGAAGAAAACCAGTTTTGCAAAGTTTAGAGTTGCAAAGGAACACCTTTCCAAGTGTCTCAATGTGAATATATATAAAAGAATAAGACAGTTCCTTTTTTAAAGATTTTTTATTTATTCATTTGAGAGAGAGAGCAGGGAGGGTCAGAGGGAGAGGGAGAGGGAGAAGACAACTCCCTGCAGAGCAGGAGGATTGATGGGGGGCTTGATGCGGTGCTCAATCCCAGGACCCAGGGATCATGACTCCATTCGAAGGCAGATGCTTAACTGCTTGACCGACTGAACCACTGAGGCGCCCTAAGAATAAGACAGTTCTTACATCACCTTCCACCATTAAGCAGATGGTTGATTAAGAGAACCTATAGAATTATTGCTTCTTCTGAAACCCCTTAATGAGTCAGGATTTTATAAGTGAGTATTACTTATGGTTTATTTACCTTGGTTTACAATAACATGAATTTAAAATATAAGCCCCTAACAAAAATTTCAGAATGAATCTCTTTACTTTTTATAAAAAATACAAAAGATTTCTAACACTCTCAATCAGAAGAGCAGGCCTACTCAGACAGGATTTATCCTGTGCTTCTGTATGGATATACAGAATATTTCTCATTTATTGATTTACTTATTCATTATTAATTTAATATCATAAAATTAAAAATATTAATAATCTCATTACCTAGAGACATTCACTGGGTTGGCTTTAGCTAATCACAAAAAGTCATCACATGGGATATGTTACAACTTCTTTTTTTTTTTTTTTTAAGATTTTATTTATTTATTCTTGAGAGAGAGGGAGAGGCAGAGACACAGGCAGAGGGAGAAGCAGGCTCCATGCTGGGAGCCCGACGTGGGACTCGATCCCAGGTCTCCAGGATCACGCCCTGGGTTGAAGGCAGGTGCCAAACCGCTGAGCCACCCGGGCTGCCCTACAACTCTTTTTAATTCAAGAAAGTATCTAAAACCTTTATGCCTCTACTCAAAACCAGACAAAGTGGTTCTGGTTTTCTAAGGTTTCTAAAAAAAAAAAATCTTAAATTCCAGAAACAATGCTTTATGCATTAAAGAATGTTGGACAGGGGATCCCTGGGTGGCGCAGCGGTTTGGCGCCTGCCTTTGGCCCAGGGCGCGATCCTGGAGACCCGGGATCGAATCCCACGTCGGGCTCCCGGTGCATGGAGCCTGCTTCTCCCTCTGCCTGTGTCTCTGCCTCTCTCTCTCTCTCTCTCTCTCTCTATCATAAATAAATAAAATTTAAAAAAAAAAAAAAAAGAATGTTGGACAATTTTTGGCACTAGTCCTTATTGTTTCATTGTCCAGTATAAGGTTTATAAAGTGTGTTTTTCTGATTTAAATTATGTTTGAGGACTATAGAAATAACTGTCAACAAATGGGTCTGATACATTCTTTATTATAAACCTAAATATCCTTTTGTGTAAGTTTCCTGCTTTGAAAGCTACCTTGGATTTTATTCAGGAGAGGTAGGGATCCTAAAGTTAAAAAGTAATTGTTTAAAAGATATCTTAGTATATCTACATTAAAACACCTAATTTTCCAGGCCAATAAAAATAAGAATGAAAAATGGGGAAACCTACTACAGGTATATACTCTAGATTTTTGTTTAGATGCCATGTAGTTGTGTATATGTAATAATTATGTACGCATATGATGGTCTGTTTCTAGGTGACACTAATAATTAAGTTCAAATTTCTTTGTTTTATTCCCTTTTCTGGTCCCTCTTTGCTTGTAAGAAACCTTATTCTTTTCAATGGAAGGAAGAAATATCACTAGAACAGAGAGTGAGTGGAGGAGAATGATTGGGAAGACCAAAACTCTTTGTCAGACTTTACCAATATATAACCAGAAAAATGAATTTCAACATTGACTTAATTCCCAGCTGGAGGAGAAAATAATCCTATCTTAGTGTCATGCTTACTTATGAGTCTGTTATTTATTTACCATGATTATAATTAATATAAAGAAAACAAGTTTCATTTAAAATGAATTTGATCATGCCTTAAAAAAATTTTGGAAGACTTGAGTTAATTTAGGCAATGGAGAGAAATATAGCAAGTATGTTTAGTTTTAAACTTATGATATAAAAGTATAACAACTAGATTTTAATGATATCCTTCCCCTAAATAGTCTGTATATTCCTAATATCTTTACTCAGCACAGAAAAGAAACAAACACTCTCTTAAAACTCCATATTCTTATTTATTCATTCAACAGACTATTTTCCATATGCTACACATTTTCCTAGCTCCTGGGGGACACAAAAGAAGACAGGGAAACATTTGTCTTCATGGAGTTTATAGTTCAGAAAAAGCATTTGAGAAAGTTTCTAGTGTTTTCCTAACTACTATGAATATAAGTAATTGAAGGAGATAAAATATTTTGGTGGCTTAAATGTCATCTTCTAAAACATCCTTCAGTCCTAAACTAATTGCTTCCTTGTCTGTATTCTTGTGTTACTTCATATGCACCTATATCATAACAAAAGTTACACTGCATTATACTTTTGTGTTCGAATGTCTGCCCCATGGTATCTCCATGAGGATTGGAACCCTGTTTTGTTTATGTCTTACCCCATGAAGAGCATAGTACTTGCCTGAGTGAGTGACTGACTAGTCTTGAGGAGGATTGAATATGTCAGAAAGCTTTCATTTCAATTGGGATAGGAAAGGAGATAGGGGAACCCATTCATTAAGAGAAGTGAAGTTCTGGGGATCCCTGGGTGGCACAGCAGTTTAGCGCCTGCCTTTGGCCCAGGATGCCATCCTGGAGACCCGGGATCGAGTCCCACGTCGGGCTCCCGGTGCATGGAGCCTGCTTCTCCCTCTGCCTGTGTCTCTGCCTCTCTCTCTCTCTCTCTCTCTCTCTCTCTGTGTGACTATCATAAATAAATTTTTTAAAAAAATTTTTGAAAAAAAAGAGAAGTGAAGTTCTGTAAGAGATTATTATCCTTGAGGCACCTGGCTGGCTCAGTCAGTAAATCATGGGACTCTTGATTTCAGGGTCATGAGTTCAAGTCCCATATTGAAAAAGAAAGAAAATTACTTAAAAAAAACAAAGATGGGCTGTCATTCATGTAAACTTTCAACTAATTGATCCCCAATAGAATAACAGTTTAAAGAAAGAGAGGATTTCTTTAACATGCTAAGTGAGGAATGTCAGTTGGCCACTTCATTAAAGAAAAAAAGGATTATTTTCCTGCTATTTAAATAAAAACTTAAGGGAATCGTGTTCATATATGATAGCCACATAGTTCTATATAAACTAGAGTAAACAAGCCCAAGTGTGAAATAATTACATCCACAGATAGATAAGCATTTACTAAACTTTAGGCAAAAAAACTTAGAATCCACCCCCCCATCCGAGTTTCCACATATTTGAATGTTTGGTGAGAAATAGTCAAAGCATCTAATTAGAGGATCAGCAGGGAAACAAGAGGCAGATGCACTGCCCTGAAGAATTGTACTTCACTAATGGGTCATTAATTGTCATATCCTTGTTCCTTTTCCTAGTGCACATGAATCAGTGTCCTTACACTTTGCCTCAAATGGGCAGCATCTTCTGGTAGTTGTTATTTAACAGGTCACTTACGTTCTTGATCTAAATGGTGTCCTCTCCTCTTTAAATTCATCTGCTCAGGCATAAACCATATTGTCAAGTAGTGTATGAGCTACGTACCTGCATATTTTGCATCATATATAGCATGTAATATATATATACATATATATATCTTTATGTATGTATATATACATATATATGTATATAAGATATATATGTATATGTATATATATGTATATATATATTACAATTTATTTTAGAGAGGGAGAGAGTGAGCACGGGGTTGGGGGGCAGCTGGAGGGGCAGAGAGAGAGAGAGAGAGAGAAAATCTCCAACAGATTCCCTGATGAAGTGATGAGCCTGATGCAGGGCTTAATGCAGGTCTCGATCTCAAGACCCCAAGATCATGACCTGAGCTGAAACCAAGAATTGGACACTTAACCAACTGAGCCACTCAGACGCCCCAACATGTAATATATTTTTGACACGCTCTACTTTAGAATCTCCTCTTGAATGAGTCAGAAAGAGGGAGGATAAGTGAGTAATCAGTAGAAATTGGATAAACAGAATTTCCATTACCAGTAAAATACCTGTTCACTGAATGCCATAGCCTGTAACAGAAGAGTTTCATAGCCTTTGAAAAATGGTTCTTCTGATGATCAAAAATGCCACCACTGTTTCACAAAGTAAGAATTTTATCAAGGAAGACCTAGAGCCAACCTGGGTTATTCAATAACATAAAAGGAAAGCGAAGTCAATGCCCCCACCTTCCTTGGCATACCCATTTCACTCTTTCTCCACTTCAACCCCTCTTTCTCTTACCCCCAGAAGGATGACCTTGGGGAACACATGGAAATTATTCATTAATGTTGTCTGAGTGAAAATATGCTCAGTTCATAGAATGCCTTGAGAACCTTTCACATAAATTGACAGATGTAATTCTTCTAGATTTAAATAAGAGGTCGAATAAATTTAAGGGAGTTTTCTGAATTGTCCCATTAGTTGCAAAACACAGTACTTTCAACACAGAGGGAGACTCTTACTGGAGAGAGGAGCCAAAGAAGACACTGTATTTTGTTTTTTTGTTTTTTTTGTTTTTTTTTTTTGACACTGTATTTTGAATACAGTTTGGAGTCAGTGAAGAAACAGCCTGAAATCAGGCCCTAAATTATTATCACTTCATATTGCCAGAAAGACAACAAGATAACCTATCTCAAGAAACTGGAGTTTACAGGGCCAAATTATTTGCTTATCTCTGAAGGCTCTATCATTTACTTATTTTAGTGGCTTTGACCTATAATTATCACCTTCTTTGTTACGATACTTAAGGAGTCCAACTGCCTTGGCCATCCTAGTGGTGTTTGACCTAACTTAGTTTACATTCCTGAACTGGAAAGAGCCTTCTCACCACACTGTGGCCCAGGCAACAGTGACTGATAGAGAAGTGCCACTGTGCATGGTTTCTCTAAGATTAGGTAATGAGCAGTGGTGACCCTGCTTCCAGCCTCATCTCACTTGAAAGACAACCTCTTATTTCAAAAACAGTAAGCACTGTAAACATCTGTGAAGGCATCTCTCAGTGCTGGCAGTTGTAGAGCAAGTTAAAGTCTATGACTTTTTACTTAGCAGATACGATGTTTCTGTTTGCTAATAACATTCTTTTTCTTCATAGCAATACAAAATAAAAAATCTGAAAATGCATATGTATATGGATAATTTTTTGCATAAAGTGCTAAAATGTGGAGTCAATAGTATACACACACACACACACACACACACACACACCCCTTCCAGAAAAATCAATGTGAGATAGGTATTTCAGGAGAAATGTAAAATGAAACAAAAATGGATTCCCAAGGTATTTTAGGCTGCAACTGCTCATTTAGGTGAATGCCTTCAGCTCTGTAATATTACCAAATATACCAAAACAAGCAAAAACTATCTCAGATACTATTCCTAAAAATAGTAGGAAAAATGTTGATATGTCTTTAAGAATTTTAATTGCTAGAGATGTTTAGCTACTGAATGGAAAATATCAATTTAATTACAGTTTTAATCAATGAATTTTGATCATGTTACAGTTTCATATAATGTTTACCATGTTCTCTGGTTCAAAACTGGTTGGTTAGATTTTTCCTCACTGGTGTGGATTTTCCTTTCTCAGACAATTGTCTGTCTTTTTGAGTCACTTAAAATAAGTCTCCTTAGAAAGCAAAAGAAATGCTTTGCAAGCTGTAAGATCACGCAGTTTCTTTCTTTCTTTCTTTCTTTCTTTCTTTCTTTCTTTCTTTCTTTCTTCTTTTTCTTTCTCTTTCTTTCTTTCTCTTTCTTTCTTTCTTTCTTTCTTTCTTTCTTTCTTTCTTCCTTCCTTCCTTCCTTCCTTCCTTCCTTCCTTCCTTCCTTCCTTCCTTTCTCTCTCTCTCTCTCTCTTTCTTATTTCTTTTTGAAGATTTTATTTATGTATTTGAGAGAGAACAAGTAGGGAGAGGGACAGGAGGGCAGAGAGAAGCAGACTCCCCACTGAGCAGGGAGCCTGACACAGGACTCGATCTTAGGACCCTGCAATCATGACCTGAGCCGAAGTCAGATGCTTAACCAACAGAGCCACCCAGGCGCTCCAAGACCACTAAATTTCATTCTCATGTTGATTTTCAACCAAAATACACATTGAACTGTTGTCTTCTGATGCAGACCTCTAATGCCTGAGGAATGCAGAGCCACGGTACAACCTGCACAGGTGTTGACTTCGGAGTGTTCCCGACTCTGTCGGAATGGCTACTGTACCCCCACGGGCAAGTGCTGCTGCACCCCAGGATGGGAAGGGGACTTCTGCAGAATTGGTTAGTATTTCTGTTGTCCCCGGGAAAGACTGGACAGTCCTTGGGAACTCAAGAACTTAATGTTAGCTATTTCTTCTAGAATTATCTACTGTTCAAAATTTAGCCATTTATAATATTAACATGCTGTTTCTGAACTTGTCAATGAAATCTTTCCCATTTTCTTATTGTAAACAATTCACTTATATAAGTCAACATAAACATAAAAGAATTCAGTCCTTTCAAAAGGTCAAAAATGAAAACAGTACAACTCAATCCTCTGTACACGCTCCCAGTCCTAGGTTTGAGATTTCACACCAGCCAAGACCTAGTGTTTGGAAAGCCCCTCTCCAAGTGCCAGCATTTTCCAGACACCCCATAAAGGCCTTCCCTAACTTTACTGCTTGCTTTCTTGCTACAGTGCACTAAAAACAGGGTTTTTCAGGGGGTGTTATTAAATAAAAGGGGAAAATGCAATTATCTGGAGGCACATTATGAGATTTTTTAATTCTTTTTGCCACTCCCTTGTGAACCATCAACTAGGTGTGCAGCTGCTCAGAGACAGCAAAAGAGATTTATTCCAGGGTTACTCTATCCTTTTACCAGGGATTTCCTCAATTACATGCAATGATGTTTAAATTCTACTTAATGTGAAGAAAATTAGGTAAATTCAGATACCTGGTTTAAGATGTATGTGTTGAAAATGCATTTTTAGGAGAAATTTTTTTTTCTTTTATCTAGATGAGATGATGGGTGTTAGTTAAATCAATTATGGGAATCATTTCACAGCATATGTAAACTAAATCATCATTGTGTATGCCATTTATTTATCAGTAAAACTGGAAAAGATTGCCATAAGAATAAATGCACTTTTAATGCATTTTCAACAACCAGCATATACATATTCTTACACAAGAATTCGATCTCTGCTATATTCAATATTAAAGCTTCTCTTGCCAAAGAAAATTTGTTTCAAATTAATATTTAATATTAATATTTAATGCCTAAATGTTATATTTTCTTTATTCCAAACATATGTTTGTTCCAAAAATTATAATCACAACTTGTCTATATATTGTCTAACACAATGTAGCCAGCATTTAGTCACATACACAGTATACATTTTAAGCTTAAATTGCTTCGGCACAGATAACTTTACCTGGTTTATTAATACTATATATATCTCGGAGAGAGCTATCATAATTAAAGCTCTACAAAAATTAAGTAATTACAGCAGTTAAAACAAATACTTACCTTTTATTGACCCATTCTGTTTTCTTTTTTCCTTAGCTGACAAAAAAATGACAGTGTTCAAATGCAGAAATATTCTAATTCTTAATATCTTCCTTCTGCTCCTTAATGCCTGACAATACCTATTCTCTCTAGTTCTTTTATATAGTGTCCATTCTGTTGTACTTCTTACTTTGCATTTTGCCTGACCTCTTAAGTCACCTCAAGTTACCAAATAACAAAAAATTACTGAGTGCCTTCTGGTAATAGTATGTTTAAACTGAGAGTAAACAAGTTATTTTGAATATAGGTGGCATTATATATGCCATTTTAGATATTAATAATATCTATATGTGAAGCAAGAACTCTATTAATATACTGACATAGTTCATCTCCCAGAAGTTTTTTTAAATTGTCTAATTTTTCTCTTGCTTTTGTCTTTTCCATTTATCAGCCACAGACCCCTAGGTTTTGATAAATGCACTTAAAAAGGTTAAATAACCCTGTCTCCTGAATGTATAAAAAAATGTGTTCAAGGAATTTGATTCTGTCTACAGTGGCTACACATCCCAGTTTTATCCCATCACTAAAACACAATTAACTTATACAACCAATTTTATCTCTACATCTCATCTTAGTAGTAAATCTTTTTTTTTTTCTTAGAAACCATTTATTTACTTATTTTTTAGAGACAGGGTATGTGCAAGCAGGGGGAGGGGCAGAGGGAAAGAGAGAGAGAGAGAGAGAGAGAATCTTTGGCAGACTCCCCACCCAGCATGGAGCCTGAGGCAGGACTCAATCTCATGACCCTGAGATCACAACCTGAGCTGAAACCAAGAGTCAGAATTTAACTGACTGAGTTCCCCAGCAGTATATCTTTACATTTCCTACCTATATAGTAGTGGTAAGAAGCCTCATATGAAGAGATTCTGTGTGTAGAGTAACACTGAAAAGGATTGCTAAGAATGTCCTTCCCTGGCCAACTGCACTGACCCAAGAATGGGCTACAAAGTGTAATCAGAGATGAAGCAATGCACTGCACCCCCTGGGAGCAAAGGGAAAGGGGAATCCAAGGGAGTCCACATGGGAGATATCCCATCTAACCAAAATTGAGAACTGACTGTTCCTTTATACTGCACTGGAGATGCTGAAGCTGCTAGGTCTCCGTCTTAGGCCAGGCCCTTCCCAGATTTTAAGGTCTTACCCTGGAGGAATGGAAACAGAGAGTTACTTGGAAGGCCCTCTGTTGGAAATGGCCTAGTGGAACAGAGGCTTGAAAGACCTGAAATCTTCATTTTAAATAGAGTCGTTCTGCAAGGGATTGAAATTGTTTGCCATGATCTCTGCTTCCCTGCAAATGTCTCCCATTCTCTACTGAGTTCTAGCCCCCACATAACTAAGGCTCTGGAAACCTTCTTTCCTTCTTGGATTTATTATCTTTTGGATCATTTTGTGACTGGCTACCTGTTTCTTCCCCTTCCCTTACTCAGCAAATATTTGTTGGCCTCATACTTGGTATTCTGACATACAAAACGAAAGTGTGATTTTATTGATTTTTTTTTTCCTCCCAGCAAAATGTGAGCCAGCATGTCGTCATGGAGGTGTCTGTGTTAGACCGAACAAGTGCCTCTGTAAAAAAGGATATCTTGGTCCTCAGTGTGAACAAGTGGACAGAAACATCCGCCGAGTGACCAGGGCAGGTATTCTTGATCAGATCATTGACATGACATCTTATTTGCTGGATCTAACAAGTTACATTGTATAGTTTCTGTTTGGGACTGTTTGAATATTCCTTTCCAATGGGCATTTATTTTCTATCTTGTCATTAAAAAGAAAGACTGTTATCCTGCTACACACTTCCTGTGATTTCATTTTCTTTTCTTAATTTAAAAATAATTTCCAGAAATGTGCAGATCCTGTGTGTGTATGTTGGCACGTTTGTTCACATATGCACGTACACACGCACACTCACAACCCCTATACACGTGGTTGCATAACAGATGGGTTTTAAAAATACATATTTCCTTGTGTGGAGTAATTTACACAGAAATTCCATTGTAAATTGATAACGGAATTTTTATGTCACCAAAAGAGATTATTTGACTTCCCAGAAATTTTCTGTCTGTAATAACTAAAGTCAACTTTAATGGAGTTTTGAAACATTACTGTGCAATCTGATGGATCTAATAAAAAAGGCAATATTTTTATATTAAAGGATTGTAATGTGAGAAAATGTTTCAGAACTCCCTGATGAATTTCTAAATGGGTGATTTGATATAAAACTGTAATCTTCATTTGTATCGATGTATCCAATTACAGAATGTTACCCACATACCTTTTTATTGGCGGAAAAATCTGGTTACTCTAGTTTAATCTCAAGATTGTTTTCAAGTGTTTTATAATTAAATCATAACAGCATATTCTAAAATCAATCTTCCTAAAAGGTCTGCTTTTATTATATATTGTATCTAACAATAGGCACTGGGTTTATGTTACCTATTTATATTTTTTATTTTATTTTTATAATATAGACATCACCTAGATGAAACACCTTTGCCCTGTCCTGTAAAATACTAAAGTTACATTTTTCACCAACTTAATTGGAAAGAAGGGGAGTGAGAAAGCAAACAGTCTTTAATGTGCTGTGGATCTAATCTAGCAATGTATCCTTGTGCCAACATGTAATCATTAACGACGGATGAAAAAGCAAGAAAACAGCCAATCCTTATAAAATTCCAGCATTAAACATATGTAAAATGCTTTTCACCATAGCAAGACTGTCAGTGTATATGTGAATAGAATGTTGCAGATTTCACACTGAACGAAACCTCACTGGAGAAGAGCTCACTCATTTTTAACAAACCTTGGCTATGTAAGCTGTCACTTGTACAAATGTTTTAAATAATAATTCTTGCCAAATATGAGTTTTAATGTATATGTTCCTTTAGAACTCAATGAAAATCCTCTTTGGTTAATGTATGAAAAATTTCTGTAAGTGTTCTGTTCAGGTTTATATAGAAACGCCATATTCTGATTTAAAACAGCAAAAAAAGTCTGATAAACATTTTTCTTAATGATTTTTGAGGCCAGTTCTCCACATTTGGATTAGAACAATATTATAAGGCCTCTTTGCACTACTGAGAAAACATCTATTCTGACGTGCACACACCCGCTATAGGTTGTCCTTCTGTAAACATCTGTTTTTCCAGAATCTGAATTATAGACTAGTATAGATTATGCAGCACAGGCTGACTTCCCAAACCTGCTCCATACCTAGAGGAATATGAACCTCAATTAAAAAAGAATAAAATCGTGTAACCTGTATTTCTCTATTGTTTTAAAGCGAGAGATTTGCAATTAAAGCACAGTGAGCATTTATGTAGAAAGGTTGTTTAAGTACACTGCTCTTGTCTTCCATATATGATTACTTAAGTTTCAAGTGACCTCATGCCAAATGGAAATGGGTTGAGAAACCTTGCTTCAGTGCTTAGTGAACAATAGCCTGCATTAAAAAGTGCATGCATAATTTTGCACAATTTAGATTCAATTGACAGTCTATTCAAAGAAGTCTCAGGATTAAATGAGCATGGAGACCAAATTGCCCTCTTACCCCAGAAAAGGGGTGGTCCCTTCTAGTCACACTAACACTTCATTGGCCCAAGAGTGTGACAAATCTTGCCATGAACCTGCAGTAGCCTGCATCTGGAGGTTAATAGCAGTCTTTTGTCTCCATTGCTTTCTCTTCATAGCCCTTTTACTGAATTCCATCACAGAAAGTTTTACAATTAAAAATAAAATGTCCTGACAACCATTTTTGTAAATGGACCTTACCATCTAATCGTCCCTTATTCAACGTGGGTGACATTAACAAAATGTGAACTTCTGGTGAGGGAGCCAGCTGTCTAAATCTGTCAAATTGTGCAGTTTTATTACACATTCTCCTGTTCATAGTTTCACTGAAAACAATAAGGACCCTGCTGTATATTCAGCAAAATCTGAAAAATCCAAGGTTTCTTCTTACACACTTAATCTTTCCATCTCTTCCAAAAGAATCCTTCCAAAAGAAAAGGTGTTATAGTGCCATTCATCCTCCTATTTAAAAATATCTCTGTTCAGTTGACCAGGCCCAGACTTTTTACACAGACCATTCCCAGATGAAAGAGTTTCAAATGTCTTAGAAAAACATATGTACCCCAGGTGTCACAGCCTTTTCTATCATGAGTCATTAGAATAAAAGACCAAAATCTTCTAAAAGAGAAGATAGCAAGATCCATGGGTATTAAATCTGAGCAAAGACAGTCAAGTCGTTGGAGTCATTTCTTTCTGTTCTTGGGAGAGACATAAAGAGCAGTGGCTAATTGATGGCTACAAACTTTAAACCCTCTGATCATTAAAAAAAAAAAATCTTTTAACCTTTTTTTTTTTTCAATGAGATTTTTAACCTGTGTGACTGGAGAATTATCTTAAATGCTCCATGGTAGACAGGTTGGAATTGGTTTCAAGTATGAGCTAGGGAAAAGTTGATTGTTTTATCATGTGAATGGCAACATCTACTTGGTTCTTAAAGCACACAGTCAGAATGGAGAAAAATGTTTTTGTCATGAATGTGGATTTGCAAGATAAAGATAAAATAAAGAAATAGAAAATATATATATTATTACCCCTCTGTCCATACTGGAGCTTAACTTTGGGTGTCAATTTAATGTGAAAAGCTGTTACGGTAGTTATACCACTGCTTTTGCCAAACTCTTGTCCTGGTTAATAGAACCTTTTTTCTTGCCAGTTTTTAAGGTAGTGAGAAGAAAACTGAATCACTAAACTACAGAGAAGGGAAGGATTTAAAAAAAAAAAAAACTTGTGTGATGATAAAAAGTTCCATCCATACCTTTTCTTCTTGGAATTTTGTTTCAGTGTGGCTATTATAAAATATTTTTATCACAAAGAAGACTCAGAAGTCTTCTCAGATTAATGGACTATATTATAAAGAAAGAGCAGAGAACCCTACACTTACAACATATACACACAATCTAAATAGAAAACCATTCTCTTTTCCATTTATATATACTTCAAAGCAGGCACCTCTTCTCTTTTGATTTCTTTGAAAATGATCACATACCAATGAATTAATAACTTTAATATATTTCTTTTGATATTGCTTTTATTTCTGAATCATAAACTGTAACAGGCCTACCATGTGTAAGACATGAGGTTAGATGCTGCATCTAGGGTCTTTTAAAGTACACATTAACTTTAATTATTAATCTAACATTATTAACTCTGAAACAGAAAAGAGAAACCAAACCCAAAATTTTTAAGTGGAAAAATAAGGTATACAATAGGCAGATGTAGTTGGCTGATCAATAAGTTAAAGTTTCTGACATCTCTATAGAATGTTACCTACAGTATTTATCTCTAGCCCCCACCTCTGTCTCTGTCTCTTTCTTTTCACACCCATCTCCTATGTATCCTTCTTTCTTTCAACCTCTTCCTTCTCTACCATATTTCATAAACAGATATGTTCTCAGTACACCCATAATGAAGATGTTGTGGGGTAGGTTGCTATTGCTTTTGCTCATTATGACCTTTTCTTTTATTTTCCTAAGAAATACCCTCTTCCAGGGTCACATTTGCTCAGACTCTCTATCATGAAGAACAGTAGACAAATATGAAAATATTAGATTGATTATTACAGTTATTGAAAGAAAAAACCAAAAGCATAAATGACTACCAGCCTGGATGCTCCAGTTTGACTTGTATTCCATCATTCATATAGGAAAACAGAATATCCCAGTCAAGAGTTTGAGCTAACAATAGGAAAAGTTAGTAGCTATTTTCTCTTCAGGAATAGGAAATATTCCTATTTATTAGGAATAGTTCTGATAATACCTGAATCAGATATTATTCAGATCTCTATGTAATCTACTTTGAAAAGGATTATTCCAAATCTCTCCTTTCCCCACCTCTGGGATGAGGCTTGAACTTGCAGAGAAATTAGACCAAAGTTCTATGCCCAGAAAATGTACATATTTCTGTATTACCGGTAGGAAGTTAGTCAGCTCATTGTTGTGAATGCCGGCAGTACTTTCAGAAAGTTCTTCTTTAGAATATCTAAAGAAATACATTTACTATCATCGAAATGCTTCTAAGGTTTCCACCTTCTCTGACATTTCATGTATAGTAGAACCTAATAGTATTAATACATTAATGCATTCTATTCATAATACTGAGAAGTTGAATTGACAACCTTATGGGAAGTCAGGTGTTTCCCATATCTCATATTCATAGGACATTTTTGGACATGAATTTCACCAAGAACCATGTAGTAGCAAGGTAAATGATACAAAAGTACTATGGAATTTGGGAGGCTTGATTCCCTAGAACATGTTAAAGAAGACTATTAATTTGAAAGAAAGGAATCTAATTCAAAGAAAAAATTATCAAATCATTATCATCAGTAAGCATAGAAGAAATCTGAAAAGAAACTCTTGTGTCTTTCCTGGCTTTATCTGTGACTAACTTCGTCCAGTTTTAAAGAATTGTTCACTTTATCATTCTTCCAACATATGGGAACATAGTGTTCCTAGCTGTTCATTTTCCTCTGGGTTGTGGATAAATAGGACAATTTGTCCATAACCTTATTTACAAAAGATACCATAACAAATCCTTGCTTGAACTTCTGTTAAGAGGTGGAAAGCTATGGGAACAAGTAGTAAAAGCAGGTATGTGTTTGAGGGAGCTGAGTTAATACAGGTACTAGCTGGGACTTCTATAAATGTTCTTAGGAAGAGTAACATGCAAAGCCACTGGCTCAGATAATCCCTCTGAATTTGACTTAATCTGATGTATTTAACCCAGTTATTATAATATGCAGTTCTCTTTGATCAATCCTCTATTATTCAGCTATCATTCCACTTATTAATCCAACAAATATTTATTGAAGTGCCTAGGATGATTATGTGCTATAGAAAAGGCAAGGACATTTACTGTGGGGGATTGTGAGCCCAGTGGGTATGATGAACATGTTTGAAGCAAAAGACAATAATCACACCCAACCAGCTCCAATTCAGCTCAACTGTAGAATTCAGCAATAATAGTACAGATGGCCTAAAGTACATCTGTGTGTATCTGTACGTGTGCACACACCCATGTATATATATTTATCTATCTGTACAAACACTACATATGTATACACACTATCTATGTAATATATAATATATGTATAATGCATATAAATTCTAACAAGTGTATTTGTGTTATCTTTAAAATAGAACGATTGTATCTTGAAGTGGTAAATGCAGAGAATTGGTTTTTATTGTTGATCTGTGGATTTAATGATTTTTAGGTGAAAAGGATGTTTAAGTGTACAATTTCTTTTCTTAATTTAATATATTTATGTAAATGCATGCCTGAAATTTGGTTAGATTGGCCGTGTTTTGTGTCCTTTAACATGATCAAATGTATTAAACTTTATCTTATGACCTGATGTACATGTGCTATTCTAAATTTCTTTTTTATTTTAGTATTTAAAAGTTTCTCCTAAATATTCATATTGTTATATAAATGCTTATTTTAAATATTCTATACTCAAATGACTTCTTCAAAATATTCTTGCTTTTTGTCACTTTTCATGTTCTAATTTTAAAATGTTATTCCCCAAAGTATATGCCAATGTTAAGGGTCAGTTATTGCATATATATGACCATATCAAAATATTTAAACATGGTCAATAAGCTATTTTGAGCGTAAATTTTAAATCTGCCAATATTCTTTAGAAAGCAAAATTATTTCACCTGAGTCTCCTTTCTTCCGGAATAAATACATCTCTTTGACTCATTGAGAAGAAAAGCTGTTTCTCCCTAAAACATGTTTATTTCAAAGGGAATAAAAAGCATTATAAGTGTCATAGTCCCTGAGGCCAGATTAGTCTCTAAAAGTTTTAAGTTAGGCAAAATCACCCCATGAAAAGTATCCTGTAGTTCATTTCACAGTGATCTGGGAAGGCCCAGAGTGCTCTATTCCTCAGGCTCGGCCCTTCTGGTTCTTAGCTTGCATCCCCACCACTCAGCACTTAATCACCCTGTGTTTCCTGTGCAGATCTGGTCTTCCCACCAGATTATAAATCTCCTGAGGATACCTTCACTTCTTTTTTTTTTTCAAAGATTTTATTTATTTATTAGCGAGAGACACAGAGAGAGAGAGAGAGACAGAGAGAGAGAGACAGAGACATAGGCAGAAGGAGAAGCAGGCTCCAAGCAGGAAGCCTGATGTGGGACTCGATCCCCTGACTCAGGATTACGTCCTGGGTCAAAGGCAGACACTCAACCACTGAGCCACTCAGGAGTCCCGATATCTTCACTTCTATAATCCCTGACAGACCTAGAACAGCTCCTGAATAATTGCCATAAAGAAAAGATAATCCTATGTATGTAACAGACTAGAGACTCAAGTGTTTCTTGCTGTTGCTAATCTCTCTGGGTTCCCTCAGTCTCCCCGGTTTGGCTTCTGAACTCTGCCATCACCAATGTAATAAATTCCCCTGCATTAAATTCCCTTTGTTGTGAACACTTGAAATGGTTTCTGTTTTCCTTTTTTTAGAAACTGATACATGTATTCATAAAAGTGCTTCAGACACAGATGAGGAGAGAGAACATAGTGGAACTGCAAAGGGACATGATGAGATCTCCCGGAGGAGAACACATTCAGAAATCATTGCCTTGAATCCCAGAGTGATCACAGGAAGATGTAATCAGTGAGATCCTACCTAAATCAGATACAAACTCTTGAATTATTTAGGCAGCTACCGATGGAAAAGGCCATTATACTCAACAGTTGACATTAAGAATCTTCATACCTCACATATGTACTATCAGTTTCTAAAACAAAACAAAACAAAAAACTATCAGCTTCTAGTTTTGTCCAGGAATCTGATTGCTAATGTAAGAGATAGTTCTTTGAACTTGCTTCTTTGCACTCACATTTTTTTTTTTAGATTTTTTTAAGCTAATGTACAATTTCCAAAGGAAGTACAACCTAAAATAGCAGCTACACCTAGTATCTCATCAGAAAAAAACACAGTTTTTCCTATTTGGAGTCCCAAACAGGTCCCTCTGGAGATTAAATCCTATCATCATTCAAAGAAATGAGAAGATAAAAGGAAGAAAAACAACTTGGATGAAATATTTCTTCTGCATTTCCATAATTTGATTTATGTTTGATTTCCATGCAATATCTTTGATGATTAAAACAAACAGTTTTAAAAAGGGAAAGAGGGCCAGGAAGAGGGAGTGAGAAGCCGGGGTAGCTCCTGACTGAAACTCATTCTTCTTGGGGACATGCCCACATCAGAAACTACTTGAGCTCATTCTTATAACTTAATAAGATGTTGTCAGATTCTTTTGACATATTTTTAGCTTTATAATTAAAATTACTTGATGCAAAATCCATGTGCTTCATGTAAATCAATTTATATTATCATAGTGTGTTCTATGATCTGCAGTTACTAAAAGCCATGTGTGCCAGGTATATTGGCAGCAACTCTGGGCTGGAGCTATGAGATGTGGATCTTGGGCTCATGTCTCTAGCTCATAAGGCAGGTGATACTGCATAAGATTCTCAACGTACCAGGACTCAGTTTCCTTATGTAGAAAATGAGAGACTCAACCCTAACAGGTATTGCTATTAGATGTTACTAATCCCAGGATTTGTGTGGATTGCAGATCTGAAATTGGCACATCTTAAGAGTCTGTTAACTACCCCATTTCATTTATTTGTGGTGGCTAAATAATTAGAAAAGAAAGTCTTACTCATTTTTCTCGAGGAGTCTCCCAGCCTCTTCTCCTACCTTCTGGGCTTCTCTATTGTTTTCTCTGATGTGCTCTTGGAATCTCCTTTTTCTGCTCCTTCCATCTGAGCATGGCTCTTTCTTAAGTCCTTTCAGGTTTCCTACAGTTCTCACTCTAAATTTCTACCACACTATCTAATCATTTTCTTTGTGCTGAAGAAGTACACCGTTATGGGGAGGCTACATTCCCTCCAGGACCCTAAATGTTTACTTTCGCTACCAGAACCTGTCGGGAACATTATTTTGTCTTCCACGAACTGTATTCTCAAAGACTGCTCTAGGCACCCTACCTGACAGATAGATACCATATTCTAGCTAGATGCAGGGCATAAATGCCTGATACATACCATCTAAAAAGTGGACAGTTCATGATACAGAAGTGTCAGCCTTAAAAATAAAATAGCCAGTGATTTAACCAGCAAAAATAGTTTATTTGAGAATAGCAGAGGAATTACAATTTGGGACATGCAAGATATGGTGAACCATAGGCAAATCCAAAGAATAAAGGAGAGGGGCTTGCTCTTATAAGGGAAGGAAGGGAGTAGGGAGGGATTATTTTAAACAAAAGTCTATTGGAGGAGAGCAAGAATTCAGGTAGTGGTGGTTTCTCATTGGCTGGGGTGTTGCTAGGCAAAAGGAAAATCTTCCTACTTTTTTCTGGAGTATGTAAAGTAAGCTTCTTCCTGCTGGGGAATGTAAAGTAAGCTGTGATTAATGGTACATGAGTGAGAACTCTCCCTTCCTTGCTCTCTCTGTGTTGAATTAGGTTTTCTTTATTTTCACATTTGCCCCTTTGGATCTAGATCTTTCCTCAAATGCATCAGTACTCAATTATCTGGTTATTTATTTATTAAATGTTTGTCTATGTTCCTTGATGCCAGGAAGGACCTTTCCTGAGAGTTATGTCCCATATTGCAGAGGAGAGCAGGTGGTGATGGAAACTATAGAAGCCACATTTGAACAACAATGAAAGTATAAGGCAGAGCTCTTAGGCATTTTCCACCCTCACATTCATACCTTGTCTAGATTGTATGCATTGGAAATCATCTCAAAGCATTAAGCTAACATCATTCTATTTTTAGTGCATCACTTCTGCAGAGAGTTGACAGGCAACAGGTATGAAGTTTAAAAATAATTATGCAAAACAGAATTAAAAACAACATGTCAAGTCCAAGTTATAGGACAGTTATAAACCATGACTGTAAGACCTGAAAGTAGCCAACTGAACAAAGAATCAGGGAGAGTTGGGCAAAATTTGTTATAATCAGTGTGCTTGTTCCCTGATCTTGTATAATTGGGCTTCTACCTCTCTACTGGCATTTATTCAGATACAACAGGTGGTATTGGCTATTGCATAAATGCCTCCTTCTTGAGCAAGTAGGTAATCAAGGGCTATAAGATTGTCCAAAACTACCTTAGCCAGTGAGTCAAGTGATCATTGTTGGGCTGCTACTGCTTTGGCTGTGAATCTCTTAACAATGGGGAGAGATTTCTGATCATGGACATTCATTGGCACTTACTGTGACCCAAGGGGAAAAGGCTGTCCCTACTGAGGCAAACTCAGAGTCATGTGTGACTCCTGGAAGTTGCTGTTTAAGATAGCCATGGAGGCTTAATGGGATGAACCAATGGGAGGACAAATGGAAAGCTTCTAAGTTGTTATGGATATCAAAAGGGACAGTTAAATGTCCTAATAAACATTGACCTCCAATTCACCAACTATCTAACATTCATATGCCCATGAAAATACCATCCACCACAGACAAAAAAGAAGCCAGGTGGAGCACAGAGGCTCTAGATAAGGTCTGGTCATTGAAAGATCCATTAGCTGAAATGTCCTGATTGACCTTTTAAGCAAAGGGTCAGAGGAATTGGAACAACATTCTGTGAGGTACCATCCACTCCTAAAGAGGCCTTTTTTAAAAGCCTTGAAGAAAGGAGTTAACCTTTTGCATCTCCCTTGGGTGCAGGGGGACAGATCATATTTAAATAAGGAAAAAAAAACATGGGGAACTGAATAGCATACGATTTTCAAAAGTGGAAGTGTTTAGTTGAGATAGTACAGTATGGAAACACCTGGCTCTAATATCCTAAGCCAATAGTTTACACTAGTAATCTCGCAGGTATAATTGACGTGGCAAGGGGAACTAAAGAGATTGTTACAGGTTAAGACCAAGAGGAATCAGATATCATGAACATATCCAACCATCAGAAAGGTACCCCTCTCCTTTCTTTTCTTCTCTCTTTTCTTTCAGCAGGCTCCACACCCAGCATAGAGCCCAATGTGGGGCTTGAACTAACGACCCTGAGATCAAGACCTGAGCTAAGACCAAGTCAGACACCCAACTGACTGAGCCACCCAGGTGCTCCAAGGTTTTCCCCTTTTGCAACAGATTGGGAAAAGTGAATAAAAGCATTGTCTTAAAGAAAGAGAAAAATAAGGTAAACAGGGAAAAGATATACAGGTCTGAAGAAAAAAAAAAAAAAAGCTAACTTAAAAAAGGTATAAAAGTCTAGTCCAGTCACCTTGGGAAAGCTGTCTGCTTCAGCTGTCATCTGCTCCAATTCCTGGTAAGTCCCTTTCAGGGAGGGAGTCTTTCTGAAGGCATCCTTTCCAGTGATGAAATCTTCATCATACTCTTTAGATTATGATGTCTGATGTTTTTGTTTCCTGGGAGTGCACTTTGGAAAGACTACTCTACTAAAGTACAGTTATTTCCAACAGAAGCAGTTGGATTTAACCACACTGAAACTACCCCCTTTTATCAGTTGTGGATTAAAGTAAACTGGATGCAGTGGGCATCCTGGGAGTATCTCAAAAGAAGAGAGGATACGGGTTCCAAAAGAAGGAGATCTAAGTTTCAGAAGAAGCAATGGTGGTGCTTTTAGCCAGGGTATTTGAAGAGTTTCTACAAATCTGTCAATTAAGTTTTCATAATGCCATTAGTCTTGGAAGCTGAGGGTGATAAGCTCAGTGAAAATGCTGTAGAACTGGCCAAACAGCGCAAACTTGTCAAAGTACCTGGCCAGTCAAGTGGGTTCCCCAATCACCATGTAGTTCAAAAGTTGGGGGGTGGTTCTCCAAGTATGAAGGATCCTTTCTAATAGAATTTTAGCCGTGGAGAAAGCAGTAGCCTGTCCACAAGGAGAACAGGCTCTTATCAAACTTATGCAAATAGTTTTATTACCATGAAAATAAGAATACTCATTGAGTTCTAGAATTCTTGAGGTATCAGATAGGGAGAAAAAGTCATTGTTTTATGTATGTTCACAAAGATCTATTTTACCAAATTGCTGTAATTCACAGATAGTTTGAGAAAAGTTTCCTTTAATTCAATTCAGTGGTATGAAATTACTAGAGGTCTGTATTCAAAAGAACTTGTCAGAGTCCTTTTTATGAATTTCTCTGAAGGAGAAACACATTTGGTTTTGTTGTTGTTGTAAAGATTTATTTTAGAGAGAAAAAGAGAGTGTGAGGGGAGGGGCAGAAGGAGACTCAAGCAGACTCTCCCCTCTGAGCTCAGAGTCCAACCTGGGGCTCAGTCCCAGGAGCCATAAGATAATGATCTGAGCAAAAACCAAGAGTCTGACACTCAGGCACCCCAAGATGAAACACATTTGTAAAAGCATTGAGTAAAGCAATAACTGCCTATAAATGGCAAAAGGTTTATTTTTCTTATTTTTGTGACATACATTTTTAAATGATGACTGATAACATTATTTCAGGACATGTTGAGAATTTTAGAAATTGTATATAATTTGTGGGACACTTACATGAACACATGCCTATAAAAATATAAGGTAAAGAAGGTTTAGTGTTACTTTTGACAATATTTCCCATGTAATTTAACATATCAAATAAGCCTCATTGGTTTAACATCTCCTTTTTTATAAGGAAAGAGAATGAATCCTTTGAGATGTTCTAAGGGTCCTCTGAAAAAAAAACCAACCTAGTCCCTATAGTCTAAAAGACTTGGAATTTGGTTTGGGGAAGTTTGTGAAATATATCAAAATGTTTTGCACAGTTGACCAAATAGGATCACAGGAAATTATAAAACAATATTTAATTATTCATTTAACCAAAGTGCCCAAAAGATTTCAAAGACAAGTAAAGGTGGCATGACAGCAAAAGCCTTAGTTCATTTTATAATCGTAGTACAATTAACATGTGGTGCTATATTAATTTCAGGTGTACAACATAATGATTCAACATTTCTATGCATCACTCGGTGCTCATGGAGGGAAGTGTACTCTTAATCCCCTTCACCTGTTTTGCCCATCCCTCCCCTCTGGCAACCACCAGTTTATTTTCTGTATTTAAGAATCTGGGGGTTTTGTCTGTTTGCTCTTTTAATAGAGAAAACTCAGCTTTTCTAAGTAATCAATGACCCGATAAAGAAAAAACACAGAATCTCTGTTTGCTAGACAAATTACATTAAAGATAAATAAACTTTGTTTACAATTTCTTATTAAGAGACGAATAATCCAAACAAATCCACAACAAAAAGTCATCCTTTTAACAGAGAGAAATTCTAATTTTGCATGAATGTATTCTAATATTAAAGCTGATTTTTAAATAAGTTCATTTTAATCTTAGCCAGCTTGACCACATATTAAAAAATTTTTTTAAAGTTGTCTATTCCGCAAACTTTCTAGAACTTACTATTCTCTTACTGACAATGCACATCTTACTTTCTTTGCCTCCTTCTCATATATGGTCATTCTCTTCCCTCCTTATTGTTCCTACGAGTTTATTTTTACATAGATTAACTAGAATTCTTAACCATTAGAATCCTTAATTCATAGTGAAAATTAAGAAGTAAGCAATTGTGAACTGACAGATTTATAAATACATTTTATGATATCTAGAAGCATATGCCCTTTTGAATAGTACAGTCTTTCGGTGTGGCACAAGACATGATTATTTGCAGTCCCAAATTTAACTTTAATTTCTCTGTAATAAGAAGCCAAAAGTAGATAAACCTCTGTTCAGTGACTAATGTTTTAGTGTTTTATCTTCCTTGGAAAATGATCCAGATATTTAATGAAATTCCAACGTTTAATTTAACTTAGCAGAACTCGACAGTTTCAAGTTACCAAAAAGATTTGTGGAAGCTACTTTTTTAACTACACATACCATAAAACATAATTATGGCATCTAAAAACTCTTATCCCATTTTTATCTCTCTTAATCATTCGTTCCCAACAATTATGTTTACATTACTCACAAAAACGTTATGAGACATTAGGCAAAGTTAGTCATCATCTCAAGTGGATTTTCTTGCTAACAAGTTTTGTAACAGAACATGAATTTATTTGACTAGTAAACCCAGGTGGAATCAGTTATTTATTGGCATTGTATTTAATGCTGTTAACTCTGAAGACATGCCTATTTTTATTTAGGCAACAACTTAAAAGGAGCTTTTATTTATCGAAGATGATCTCAGCTCATGTGAACTCAAAAAATATTTGGGTTTGTTAATTTACATAAGTGCTTATTTTTCTTTTAAGCTAATTAAATAGGGCTCTTTACAAATTAATTTTGCCAATATGATCTACAGGTAGAAAAATACCACATATCCATAACATACATAACATACAAATAGGCCCAGAGACCCTATACCTTTTGTTTAAAACATTTTAGCCATGTCTCAGTATGTTGGATTTGGGCTTACCTTAGTGGCCTCATTCTAACTAGATGACCTCTGTAAAAGGTTGTATCTCCAAATAAGGACACATTCTGAAGTGCTGAGGTTCGAACTCTAACATAGGAATTTTGTGAGGGAGACACAATTCAACTCATAATGCATGCTCCAGAAATGGCACCACACTTACTGAGGCCCTGTTTCCATTGTCTTACAGGTAGGTGCTTCTCAAGCTCCCCTGTGCCTCTAGTCACTTGGGGACTTTACTAAAGTACAATTTTGATTCAGTAGATCCAGGGTGAGGCCTGAGATTTCATGTCTCTAATAAATCCCAGGCCAGGTCACACTTTGATTTTTTTTTTTTTTTTTTTTTAATTTATGATAGTCACAGAGAGAGAGAGAGAGGCAGAGACACAGGCAGAAGGAGAAGCAGGCTCCATGCACCGGGAGCCCGATGTGGGACTCGATCCTGGGTCTCCAGGATTGCGCCCTGGGCCAAAGGCAGGCGCCAAACCGCTGTGCCACCCAGGGATCCCCAGGTCACACTTTGAATGGCAAGAATCCAAAGCATGGTCCATAGGCTGTTTTTACTCTAAGGACAGAAGAGTATCACTGTCCTCGATGGAAACATGGCTCTGTCTCCAAAAGGGAAAGAAGCAAATGTCTTACATCTTAATACCAGGCTTGTGCTTAATGGAGTAGAATGTGCACCAGAGCACAGAGTAAATATTCATGCGTGGCAGTCAGTCATTCCCACGATGTGGAGCTGGGGCTGCCCGCTGTTGTTACTACAGTTACTGTTTTCATTTTCGGCATTGTAATCGCACAAACAAGTACAATATTTTCATGTATGCTGGAATTCATCTATCTGTTCAAAATAAACTTAAACTGGGCTGCTGAGGCTATATGTCCCATAAATAAAATCTATGTTAGTTTAAAGCTGTGGAAAGTGTGCCAAGATAGTATGTAATAATAACAGGAAACTGTGAAAGACTCCTATCAAGAGAAAAAACCTTAAAAAGGAAAATATCACTATGAATAAAAATATTTAAATGAAGATATAGACTTGAAAAAATAGAAAATAACTTCTGTGTTATATTGAGTTTTCAGAGATAAAGTTTTATACCTTTATCATAACACCAAGATATAATCATGTTACTTAGAGTTATAAACATATCTAGAATTATGTCAAAATGCCTTGGAAGCAACTTTTAACATTGTTCACTGAAGAATAATACTATCTGATTCAAATGTTTATGCACTTTTTAGCACAGGTCTGTCCACTAGAACTTTCTGTGATGACAAAAATGTATTAGGTCTGCACTGCCTGTTATAGTAGCCACTAGCCAGTTACATGTGGCTATGGATCCCTTGAAATGTGGCTGATGTGACTGAGGAACTGAATGTTTAATTTTATTTAGTTTTAATTAAATTTGAATTTAAGTTACCAATATGAAATAGAATGTCTTTTTATATTGGCTACTTCAAAAGCTAGAACTAAAGGTAATTCAGACAGGTTAGTTTAAATGTTTTGGTGATGTGTTTGTTTCATAATCCCTTACATATATATTATTCACATTGAAATGTTTCATATTCCCTGTAACTTTGTTCTGTTTTGACCCTGTAGCTTATTCGAAATAGCATACTGTACTATTGCAGTACCAAAGAGTACTGTATACTCTTCGCTCTGAGATTTTTTACATTGGCTTTGGACCAAAACCAATAAAATTTTTAACTCTAGGTATAGTTTTATAGTACAGTTAACCATTATGCATGTGTGGAAACTATGCACTGTAATAATGTGTATGCACATCTCTGAGTATAAACAAGTGAAGAAGTAGCACCACACACACAGAGTGCTGGTGGACAGACACTTGTCATGTGCCAAACTTCCCAAAGTACAGACAGAGGAACCAGGGTCATGAGAGTATAACTGTGTGCTTTTATTTTGGGTTGTATAAAATTCTCCTGGAAAAGAAGAATTTTGGAGCAATAATCAACATTTAGAGAGAGAAAATCAAATCCGTTAGGCTGCCTGTAAGATTCAGTTCTAACAATTTTACCACATGCAACCTGATGTGCCTGTGAGGCATGAGCCTGTGAGGCTCCAATATTGTACAGACTGACTTCAGAGCCCATAGACATAACCTCTGTGCTCTCCCGTCTCACAAAGAAAGTATATTAAATGTGTACAGAACTTTAACTTAATTCTCTGTTCTTCTATTTTCATTATTTAACAGAGTCACAGTTTATTTCATCATGCAAGCCCTGCAGGGCCACTATGTAAGGTATGGCCAAGCAGAGGGTCTGGGACCCAAAGGAAGTGGGAAGTGAAGTGAAGAAAAGATCTTTTCCTAAATGAAAATAGACACAAAAGGCACAAGACGGTAGCAATTCAGCTAAAACAAGTGGAAATAAGTGGGAGTGAAAATAATAATACCTAATCCTTACATAATGCTATGTGCCAGGCACTTGTTCTAAGTACCACAAGACCATGAAGTCTGAGAATTTCACTCTCCTTAGAAGCTAACAAGTTAGCCTGCCACACTTTCATGAATGCTGGCAGGAGACACGACACTCCTGGCTCAGAGACAAAGGACAGTTTATTACTCAAAACGATAGCCATAACCAGCATCTAGTTTTCTGAGCTCCCAATTTTATAAAATAACACAGGAAGGGCCAGGTGGTACTTGCACACGCAGTGGGTTGAGTTGCAGAAAAGGAACTTTGAGTTTAGGAATGCCAACTCTTTATGATGGACAGTAGGCAAACCTACCTGATCATTTTGTTAGAGGGAGAAGCCACCCCTGTTCTCCAAGGCTGTTTGCTACATAAGCATCCTTGAAAAGAACGTTAGGAACAAAGGCTTTCGGGCCTTCTGCTTTACAAGATGTGCAGAAACATGGAAGACCCATGAAGGATTGTCGCCCAATGAACACTTCACAAATATTTTTAATTCACTTAAACTTCACAACAGCCGTGCGAGGTCGGTGTTCTCACGCCATTTCACAAATGAGGAAATAGAGGAACACAATGTTCCCACAGCTATTAAATGGCAGAATGAGAATTTGAAGTCAACAATTGGGCTCCAGGAGCCGCATTGTCCAACAGGACCATTATGTGAGCCCTGTGTATCACCTAACATGTTCTAGTAGCCACAGTTAAAAAGTAAAATAAGAAACAAGTGAAACTATTTTTAATAATATATTTTATGTAACGCCATGTACCCAGGATATGATTTCAACATGTAATCGATATATAAATTATTCATGAAATAGTTTATATTCTTTTTTACACTTAGTCTTTGAAAACTAGTGTGCACTCTACACGTATAATACATTGTAATTCAGACATAAAATTTTTATCAAAACTACTTGAAAGTTGAAAAAGTAGATTCATGTACCCAATTTGTGGCAAGTAGACTTAAAAGCTTCCAATAACTGAATCAAGTCTTGGTTTTTGAAGGTATACTAATCAGGATGAAACAATTTAAACATTCATTTCTTCAGTCACAGTAGCCACATTCCAAGTGCTCATCAGCTAATGAGCAACACAGTGGCTCCCATATTGTACAGACTGACTTTAGAGCCCATAGACATAACCTCTGTGCTCTCCCGCCTCACAAAGTATATTAAATGTGTACAGAACTTTAACTTAATTCTCTGTTCTTCTATTTTCATTATTTAACAGAGTCACAGTTTATTTCATCATGCAAGCCCTGCAGGGCCATTGGGAGAAGCAAAGAGAGGGTAGTGCAGTGGGGAAGCTCAGAGCACAGGCTCTGGTCAGACGGCTCAGCCCGACCCATCACTTCTCAGCACTTCTCGGGTGACAATCAACATATTTCCTGACCTCCTGAAGCCCCAATTTATCCTTAAGGTAGGGCAATGACACCTCTGAGGATTAAATGAAGCCATTCACATAAAGGGCCTGGCCCAGTGCTTGGCACATAATTCATTCTAAATAAATGTCAGTCATTGTTTGGTAACTAGAGAAAATTTAACATGCCACCAAAAATGTTTAATAGTATACCTCATTTTACGATGCCCATTTGCTTCCTGGAGAGAGGCCTTGTCCCCTCAGCCACGTGGCCCAATGTCACCCTCTAGTGCCAGAAACCTTGCACAGCAGACAGCACATACCAAACCTCCAGAACACCAAACCTCAGAAAGGATGCCTTCATTACTTCAACTTCAGATGCTGGTTGGCTCCAGGTCCCCCAGGCCCCGGCCCTGTTCAACAGTATGCTGGCTTTTAGGCCAGTGCTTCTCAAACTTTAATGTCCTTTCTTACCACTTGCCAGCTAGTCTTGTGAAGAACAGTTGACTCACTAAGTATGAAGTGGAACCTGAGAGTCTATGTTTCTTTAAAAAAAAAAAAAAAGATTTTATTTATTTATCCATGAGAGACACAGAGAGAAAGAAAGAGGCAGAGACACAGGCAGAGGGAGAAGCAGGCTCCATGCAGGGAGCCCGACATGGGACTCAATCCTGGGTCTCCAGGATCATGCCCTGAAGGTGGCGCTGAACCGCTGAGCCACCTGGCTCAAACAGAATCTGTTTCTAAGCAGATTCTGATTCCAACGTTGCTGCCCCATAAACTCCTCTTTGTGTAGCAACATTTCTGGAAATTCTATTTCACATTCCAACTTTTTTCAAAAGTAACCTCCAAAGTGTTCGACTAAAAAACTACAGGAATAAACTAAAAATTGTCTTCTTCTCCTGTAGGCCTGTGCAAGGGGAAAAGCCTTAAATGAATACGGAAGCTGAGAGACACCTGAATTTTAAGGATGGCTTCTAAGAACTATGCTCCTAGCAAGAGAAGATGGGGGTGGATGGACCCCAGGGCAATGCTTATTCTATTCCTTTGACTTCAGAATGTAATTCAAGATCATGTATTATTCTAACTGGAAATCTATGAATTAATGATGACTAAATGAGTTACTCTGTGTTCATAGTTCGAGGCCCAGGGTAACTTGGAGTAGATAATGACATAGTGCTGGGATCACTGGACCAGCAGTGGAAATTAAGTCAGAAGTCACTGACCAGTGGTCTTCCCAGTGCCATATTCAAGAGACACTGGAAGGTTAACATTTGGAAGATGTCATGATCTCTTGTTATTTCATATTTGGTAAAATAGATATAAGGATAGCTGCTATATTTCTGCAAATGTTAAATAAGGTAACATTGTGAAAGTGTCTCAAAAATAGTGTTCCACACATATAGATGTAATTCATTTGAAGTCTGACAGACAAAATTGGCCATTATCTCTTTGGCATTATAGACAAACCGTTTGGTTCTTCTGTCTGGTAAGGAGAAAAGGGGGAAGGGAGATTGGGGTTTCCTTAAATGTGTCTATTTCTTTGAAAACCTTATTAGGGTTACAATGACTTAATTACTACAAATTTCTAGGTATTTGTGTTGCCTCCCACAAGTGACTGCCAAATTCATGATAATATTTATTCTCATCTTGTTTTTAAACATTTATTTCCGATGATGAGTTTAATACACCATGATACAGTCATATTTTGTTGGTAAGTTTGCTCATTGTCTAGCCAGACTCACTATGTTACCAACTTTGGTAAAAACAAAGTCCACAGGATTTTTCAAAGGCATGCTGAGTATCAAATATGGCAATCACATGGGGGGCCTATAGCATTTATCTCAAAGTGCCGTGATATCATTCTGGACATGAGTTCACATTTTTTTTAACCTACTTTCAACCCCTGTTCCACCAAAGATATATGTGCAGATTGGCCTCCGTACTTCCTTGTTTCTTCGTAAGAAATGATTTGATTTGTTCCTGTTGGCTTCTTAGAAGCTTGTTTTAAAATGTTTTGCTCCCACTTGTTCCGACTTAGGATCTCATATTAATGTGCTAATTGATCCCATCTACAACATGAGAAATCAACAAAACATTCATATCAATGTAGTATACTTACTACAACATAAAATGAGAAAGAAAAGTTTGATTACCAAAGTTTTAGAAAAAGAACCAAAAACTGTTGTGCCCAAGATTGCGAATCCGAGAAACCACCAAGGAGCCGACACCGATGCAAGTGCATGAGGGTTTATTTACAAGCTCGAGCTTGGGTCCAAGTGTACCCAACGCAGCGGAGCAGGGACTTGGACCCCGAGACTAAGAGGGGTAGCAGCTTTATAGGGGCCAGTGGCCAATGGGATCGTATCATACGCAGAAAGTTGCACAGTCATGTCGGTTCACACGCAGGTGGCCGATTGAATTACATTTTACCCTATAGTATCCATTTGAGCTGGCCTATTATTTTGGCCAGAATCTGCGGGCAGTTTTGGTGGGCACAAGGGGGGGTGGTTACATTGTTATGAGCCGATTTCCAATTAGGGTGTGCCCAGCAACTTGACTAGGGTGGGGCAGCGCCTTAAGCAATAAGCAGGTCATGTGGAGGTGATACAGGAGGTGGCAGGTGCAGCACAAAATGGAGTTAGTACTGTTCTGCTTGTCCAGGGGTAGAGGATTTTTGTTAAATTTCCTGGGTCCCACAAAACAATATAAACCCAGCCCTGCGTCTCTATAATGAGAGAAAATCAAAGAAAGAAGGTACAAGAGATGAAGGGAATGAAGAAGGAGAAAAAAGAAGGAAGGAGAGAGAGGGGAAGAAATTGGGAGTTTTCTTTGCTATAAGCTTTCTCTTGCTTTTTTTTATAAGATTTTTTTGCTTTTTATTTATTCATGAGAGGCACAGAGAGAGGCAGAGACACAGGCAGGGGGATAAGCAGTCTCCCTGTGGGGAGCCTGATGTGGGACTCAATCCCAGGATCCTGGGATCACAACCTGAGCCAAAGGGCAGATGCTTGACCACTGAGCCACCCAGGTGCCTCTTTCTTTCACATTTATATAATACAACTAGACATTAGGGCCAGAAAACACTGATTTAATCACATGATGGTGTTAAGAACATTTACAACAATGCACCAATTGATAAATAGTTACTAAAGAGCAGTCCAGGCCCTGATGGGAAGACAAAGGTGTAGAGGGCAAGTTCTTCTTTCTCAAAATGCTGAGAGACTGTGGGAGAAGGGAAAATATGCAGACTTAAAAGATAACATTATTTGTGTCTCAAAGTACTTACCTGACAAAGCAAATTTTTAGGCTTAAATCCAACCCACTTTGATTATTCACCTAAGGCCTGTGTTTGGGGCCTGAGTCAAGAGAGAAGGGTGAGATCTTGTGTCACAATTAAAATTCCAGATGAGATTTTTCACTCAATCCATTAAATGAACCCATCATTTGTCACCCTGGGCACCGTGGAGATTCCCTGCTCTTCCCATTTCCCTATATCCAGACTGACCAGACCCTCAGGCCAGCCAAACAATCTTCCACCATCACGGTAAGTGTCATAAGCTCCTGCTTTCAGCCTCTTTGATCAGCCTGTCAATTCAACTCCACCTCAGGATGGATACTCTTCCTTTCATTATTGCGTTTATGAGCTACCTCACTAGAAGCAGAGACAGCCATGACATATACATGCCCAGATTCAGAAAAGTTTACTCACAGGCAGGCAGCCTGGGCCAATATAAATGTGGCATTGTCAGACTGCTACAAACATAATATATTTATTTAATGTTTCTATGAAGTTAAATTTCCTAACAAAAAGATACCACCTGAACATCTCCATAAAAAAGTGAAACAAGATTATGGAACTTCTTGAGATTAAAACTTCATACTACCAGTCTTTCTTCATTATCTAAGTTGCTTCTCTACTCAGTAGGGAAGAGAAACAGCAAGGCTAATATTTGCAAGGAATTCTTATCTGAAAACCACCATGTGAAGATACATCATTACTCTTCCTTTAGGAGACAAAGTGCATTTCACTTACGAAAAAAAAAAAGCAGCTTTTGAGAACCCCCCCCCCCCCAAAAAAAAGTCTACTTGGAACACTTTGATTGAATCTATTCAACCTCAATTCTACTTGTCCCCAAATTCCTTTCCAAGCAATTTAACAAAAACACTTGCAGCATGTGTAGTGAAAGTAGAGCTAATTAAGGGAAAAACTTAAAGGGAGCCCAAACTGTTCAGGAAATAGCTCCTTACCCAGATATAAAACATTATATGGAAAGCTAATGAGTAGCCAAACGTCTCACTATCTGACTAGGTAAAATGCAATCCAGTGATCAGTCAGTGGAGTATCTGCAGCAGAGAACTCCCTTGATGTACCCACTGGCCTGCCTCGGGGGCTCGGGGGGCTACAGGAAAGACTAGACAAGGCAGCAGACCAGAGGGAAGGAAGGTCCTTGCTGGCACAGCCTGCATTTCTGCAATGTGGGGCTGGGTGGTGGGCTTCGAGGACAGGAAGGCCCAGAAACGCAGGGCATGTCAGAATGTCTGTGTCTTCTGAATAGGAACTAAACCCCTGGAGGAATGTTGACTTGGGAGGAAGAAGGGGGTAGGCCAGGCTTCTTACCCTGCTGTATGGTTATTGTTGCGTTCTTTTTTTTTTTTTAATATTTTATTTATTTATTCATAAAGATGCAGAGAGAGAGAGAGAGGGGGGCAGAGACACAGGCTCCATGCAGGGAGCCTGATGTGGGACTCGATCCAGGGTCTCCAGGATCACGCCCTGGGCTGCAGGCGGCGCTAAACCGCTGAGCCACCTGGGCTACCCTATTGTTGCCTTCTTTAGAGACTCTGTGGGTCAAGGGGAAAGATATTGCACAAATTCTGTGTTTTTAACAAAATTGAGTTAAAGCATCGGTTTATCCTGGCTTTGGGGCATTCATTCAAAATTCCATTAAACAATAACTGCACACTCACTTTGGGCTCTGTACAAAGACAGACAAAGATCCAAGCCGGGAAGAACTTTCCTACTAAGGAGGGAGACATAGTAGAGAAATTCACAATAGACAGTGAATTTCGCAGTGATTTGTTGTATATTGTAACAAATGGTATTGTGGCTGGCCGTATCCTCCAAGGTGGCCGCAACAAGATCTCCTATCCCACGTGCCTCCTAGAGTCAACTGGCATGGAGACATAAGGCTTATTGCCCTGATCTTGAACCGTGGCCAATAAGAAGTAGAAATGAAGCTGCAAGCCTTTCAGTATCACCACGTCATAAAAGGTCGTGCAAGTTGCACTTTGCTCACAGGAACACTTCCCTTTTGAAGCCTCAACCACGATGTAAGCAGCTGGATTACCCTGAGGCCACCATGCTTTGAAGCCGCTAAAACTACCCTGCCTGGAGAGACCTTGAGATTACATGAAGGAGAGCGCTGCCCAGCCCAGCCCACGCTCCTGGCCCCCGTGCTGTTCCAGCTCCGGTCACTTCCTAACTGCAATTGCATGAGACACTCTGAACAGAAGCCACTCAGCCAAGCCTTTCTCAATCCCTGTCCCAAAGAAACTTAGAGATACATTAATAGAATGATTGCTTTTGCTTTAAGCCTCTAAGTTTCGGAGTGATTTGTTGTACAGTAGTTGATAAATAAAGCAGTTAAAAGGAAATGAACGGGGTGATGGCAGAGAGTAACGGGACGTGAGACCTACTTGAAATGGAGAGGTCACCGAAATCCCGTCTCAAGAGAAGGATGTGAAGCATCTGGAAAAGGCCATCCAGACAGAAGCAACACCCAAGATCTTGAAGGAGGAAAAGACCAGTCGTGGTCAGGGGGGGTCAGTGTGGCTGAAGTATTGGAAGCAAAAGGAACAATGAGTTGCATGTAGTTAGGAGACAATCATATAAGGTCTTGTAGGCACCTGATAAGCAGTATGGGGTTTTAAGTGCGTTGAAAAGCCTTTAGGTGATTTGAAGCCACTAACTAACACCAGTCCAAACCATTACTACAGACACCTTAGTTCCAAGGCTCTCCCTCCAGGCCACAAGTCCCAAAAATGGGCCTCGGTATCCTCTGGAAACTGAAGTTGACTGACATCAATAAACAATACATCCACCATCTCAATCAGCAGTGTCTGCTCATAATGCAATGGCAGATGTCTCTTTTATCTCAGAGACTGGCACCCTATGTTCTATACAGGATTTCCTGCTGACCAAGATGTCCAGTTTCAAACCCTCTCAACTGTGCACTCTAGTTTTTAATCTTCATACTTACTTCCAGACAAGGAATTTCATTTTTGCATTTCCCTGCAGACCCTACTACTGAGTAGAGACTTGTTGAATGAATGACTTGCTAGAACAATGCAAAACCATGAAAGACACACCAAATGTTTGATTTAGTAGCCAACTCTGTTCATGCAATAAAATGCAGCCTGCAAACCCTGCTCTTAACCCTGCAAACTCCATCCTTAACTTATCTTGATGGGTTCTTCTAGATGAAGTCCTTTGTGCTAAGGGCCTTCAATAAATCTGCCTTGATTTCTGAGGTTTGTGGAGTCTGTTTTTTAAATGGCATTTGGAATTTAGAGACGTTCCCAGACATCAGAGTTCTGTGAGCAAAGAAGGGAGGTAGAGGGGGAGTGGGATGAGTTGGGCAGGGTGGACCGGGTGGTCAACTGGTTCTTATCATAACTGTTTAGTTTCATTTACATTTTTCTCTGGGTTTCTCAGGTCCAGGGCAGTGTTATTTGATGTTGAACACCTGCCTTCACACAGGGAGAGCTGCAGCTAGCCCTGCCAAGAGCAGCATCGACATTGCTGCTCCATAGAATTGTGTAACAGGGCTAAAAGATGGACACCCACAAGCTCCCATCTGCTTCATGGGATTCCAGTTCCAGAGGAGTCACCTTATCCATGATTATAGAAGAGAAGACTCTCTACTTGTGCTTTTAGTGCTTGTGGTAAAAGCAAGCTTGTCAGCACACTTAGGCTACTTGATTTTGTTCATTGATCATTTTTACAGGTCTCAATTCACTCTTTAAGGAGACATGAGTGAAAGACAAGAAAAACCTAGACTATATTGTGCTACGCTGATTCTCAGGGAGTCCTTGGACATACTCTATCAGAGCTGTATTAAAACTGGAAGTTCTGCAACTCAGAGAGCTTTCCATTCTGAGAATCCAGAACAACTCACAGGTTACTAGATAATAACAGTTATACAGGAACCTCGAGAATGGCACTTCTCACATTTTCATTTCTGTACTAATTGCCTGGGCATCTTATAAAAGGCAGATTCAGATACAACAGGTCTTGAGTGGGACCCAAAACTCTAACAAGCTTCTAACAAGCTTCCATGGGATGTCAATGCTGTTGTCCAGAACCACACTTGAGGTAGGAAGAGTCTAGATTCCAGATTCTAGTTTAGACTCCAGATTCTACAGCCCATGCCCCAGGACAGTGGTTCCCAAAGCATGGTCCCCAGACCAGCAGCATCACCGGGGAACTTATTAAAAATGCAGATTCACAGGCCTCACCTACTGGATCTGAAATTTCAGCAACAAGGCTCCTCACTCAGTATGTTAGTGAGCACACGGGGATTCTGATGTACACAAAAGAGTGAGACCTAAGGCACTATCATGATTCCCTCACTCTAGGGGACATAAGAATTTTTAGCCCCTCTCTCCAAACTTTGATCTAATAATCAACAACTCTAGAATCAACAAGTTTGATGTATTTAACACAAATCTAGAGTTTAGAGTTGAAAATCATTTCAAAATGTTTCATCATCACCAGAATGCAATTTCCATATAAAAATCCTCAGCATTTTTCGCATTTAAAAAGATTAATTGTTTAAAAATAATATGATCTCGGAACAAGTCCAAAATCCTGAAAGCCAGGCTCTTAATGCCCAAGTATAGATGCCAAGCCAAGGAGCACTGGAGTTCTTGGAGTCTAGGCACATCTTTGAACATTTCCGGGGGCCTGGTGGTTATCCTTAGAGGGAGATGAATAGATGGCTCAGGGATATCTCAGATTGAAAAGTGCTGGACTTGAGTCATTTCTTTTACTCCAATGGAGTAGGCCAAATGGAGCAACCTCCTAAAATGATTGGCAGGATCAGTAGTCTAGCAAGAATTAGACCGCCCTCCTTACGTAGGCTGGAAAAACATCTCTGACCCCAGACCTTGAGGCAAAATTTCCAGGGTTGCCAAGACCCTGTTAACTGTCTATCACCTCTGAGAGTGTGAAAGGGCAGGTTACCTCTCAGGTCACCAGAGAAGGTGAAATCTGGAGCCTGTCCAGGCCACAGGCCACCACCTGAGACACCCATGAATCAGGCTTAGAGCCTTCATACCTACTCTGATTTCAGCTTTCACAACTGGGATCACTTTGCAATTTCAGTTTTAAGAGTGATCTTGTGGAGAAATACATAAACCCCTCACCAATGCCTCCTCAACTGTAACTGTGGGAGCACAAGACCTTGCAGCAGAATAGTGCTGACTAACAGGATGTTAGGCTCCTACAGCCCGTTTTGGCATCTGAAGCCCTCAATGCACCAGCCCGCACAACCTCTCCACTCCTTCAAACAACTTCAGTGAAACAGAAACATCATGGTCTCCAATCCTCATCAGACGAGAGAGAAGAGAGCGTGTTTGCCCAGGCCTCATCGGAGCTTCTGACTGGGCTCAGGGCTCAGCGCACCAAGAGAGATTTGGGTCCCCAAGGGCGCTCAGGAAGAGGGGAATGAAAAAGAAAAAGGTCATCCTGAGAGGAAACAACTCTGCTTGTGATGTAAGCAACATTAATCACGAAACCAGCAGAATTCCCAGGCAACAGAAAGAGGGCAGGCTTCCGGAAATGTTGATTTTGCTTCAGAATGTGTATTTTTCTCTCTTCTTGTCCTGTGCTAGTCTTTCGACGGGGTCGGTGTTGGTTTGAGGGGAGCAGGGTTGAAGGGAGGTTCCAGCTCCCTCCATGTTGCTCAAATTCATCTTGTGATGTGCTGCCTGAGGGTCAGTGGCTAAGCTTACACTTAAGATCCTGATACTTGGTTTCCTGATGGTTCCCTATGAGTTTCCCAATACCACTTTTGTAATCCACATTTTATTTATGCAACAATTGCAAAAATTTCCCCAAGGGGGTCATTGAGGATGTTATCAAAAGTACCTCAGGTTTTCTGAACTGATAAGTTAATATCTAAAGCTTTTTAGAATGCTGTGATTGCTTTTCTTTCTTTTCTTCTCTCTCTCCTTTCTTTCCTTTTTTTTTTCCTTTTTCTTCTTTTTCTTTTTCTTTCTGTCTCTGTCTCTTTCTCCCTCTCTCTTTCTTTCCTATTTTAAAATGTCAAAGACTTCCTGACATGCTTTGGCCATGGAAATGGAACATATTTTCTCATTAGGTTAATTAATGGCTCTGCTTGGGTGGCATAATTTGGTGTAAGTTTCCTTTTAGAATTCTGTCATAACTAAAAAGGATCTTATTTTTGTTATGTTTTGTGGTGTCTTTAAATTTTTATGACTTCTACTTTGTTTAGTCTGTGTGTAATCCTTCTTTTGAAACCTAATGTCCTAGAAAATTTACAGTTTTCTCTCAAAACTGGCACTTTTTACATTTTATAGTGATTCCTGTTTCTTTGGTCCTCACTAGAACTTCATTGAAGTCCTTAAGGTATAATTCGCAGCTCAGGGAATTTATGATTACATCGTCAAAGTCAACTCCCCAAATGCAATATATTAAATCTGACAAGATGCTGTTCATTAATCTTTGAAATACAGCCAGGTGTGATGTAGTGAAGGGAGCCTTCCAACTAGGAACAGCTGAGGAGCTCCAAACTGCCCCCCGCTGGGGAGGATTCCTTCCTGCTCCCTGCCAAGGCTGCCTGGGTGGGGAGGGAGCCCGCCAGATGCCTTCCTTGGCCAACCGCGGGGTTCCCTGGCTTTGCTGGTGTTCCTGCAGCCCCGCAGCGGCTCACTTCTCTGTGCCTTCATCCAGTCAACAAATATTTATTAGGAGCCCACTTTGTGCCAGGCACGAGGTGGGCCTGGAAAGACCGTGGTTACCCACACAGAATCAACCTTTGCCTCATGGGCTCATGGCTTCGGGCCCAGCCCTACCAGCTATGAACAAAGGCCTCAGAGCTCCTTCAGTCGCTACCATGCACCCATGCGAAACACAGCACACCAGTTGAACGTGCAGCGTCGCTCCTGTCCCTGACACACGGCTTTGGTACGCACTGACTTTCATCCCCTGCCAGGGGGCCTGCAATACAACCTGACGAGCCAGCACCCTGGCTGGGCTCTGCATATGGCACGGCAAGGGGGGCAGCCAAAGCCACTTTGGGGGCAATCGGTGGCTAGATAAGCACTGTGCCTCCAGAACCATGTGGTGGGGAACTCTAGTTGAAAGGCAATGCTTCTTAGAGGAATCTGTGGACCCCTCTGCCTGTCCATAGGAAACGTGGCCAGCCAAATGCGGCATGGTATTCTGGTTTGGATTCTGAAAGAGAAAAAGGCCATGAGTGGAAAAAAGGTAAAATCCATACAAAGTCTGGAGTTCAGTTAATAACAACATGCCAATATCGATTTCTTAGTTTTGTCTAATGTGCATCGCAGTGTAGATGTAACACTGGGGAAATGGGGACAGATGTTTAGAAACTCGTCACACTATCTTAGCAACTTTTCCACGATTTTAAGACTATGCCAAAATAATAGATTTGGTTTTTCTTTTCTTTTTTTTTTTAAAGATGTATTTACTTGGGGGCAGCCTGGGTGGCTCAGCGGTTTAGCACCACCTTCAGCCCAGGGTATGATCCTGGAGACCCAGGATGGAGTCCCATGTCAGGCTCCCTGCATGGAGCCTGCTTCTCCCTCTGCCTGTGTCTCTGCCTCTCTCTCTCTCTCTCTCTCTTTTTTTCTCTCTCTCATGAATAAATAAATAAATAAAATCTTTTTTAAAAATCTTAAAAAAAAAAAGATGTATTTACTTGAGCAGGAGAGCACACATGTGCGCAAGGGGAGAAGGGCAGAGGGAGAGATTCTTCAGGAAGACTCCCTGCCAAGTGTGGAGCCTGATGCAGGGCTCGATCCCATGGCCCTGAGATCATGACCTGAGCTGAAACCAAGAGTCATATGCTCAACCATCTGAGCCACCCAGGTGGCCCAATAAGTTTATTTTTTAAATGTTTGTTTATGTAAAAGAATCCTTAAAATGAATAATAAGCTACTAAAAAAGAAGAGCACATAGTTGGTGTTAGGAAACCATCTAGCTCCCAGTGACAAAATACAAAGTTTTCTTGAAGCTAAGGAGAAATATACATAAAAACTCCAAACCTTGGAAACGGATGGTCTACGAAAGACAATACTCTGACTGGACTTTTCCCTCTCTCATGCTACTTTGAATTTGCTCTCATTGGTTTTAAGATCACCTTTCAAGGCTTGTGTAAAATGAACAAGTATGTAGTGGAATCTTACATTCCAGGTTAAAGAAGCAAGATTCTTACAATTTTATTTTTTAACTCTGAATTTATAATACTCATTCTTTTATTCATTGCCACCTTCCCTAAATCTCTTTTCCTCTCTCTCTCTTTCTCACACACACACACACACACCCCAGAACATTGCTGAAACACAGTTAGCTCGTCCTTTCGTGTATGCACACATGCTCTTCATTTTCCTATATTTGCCTAGCCATGTAGAAACTTCTTTTTAAGTAACATAAGTATTTATGTGTGCAGATTGAAGATATTCCTGGCTTAGAATTACATTCAAAAAGACTTGGCTTGCAGCATCCAATAAATGATCCTTGTTTTTGTTAGACTTGTTACACGGTGGGGTAGTTACACAATATGTGCAGTACACACTCCCACTTAAATCTTTTCAAGGAGAATTTTCTCTTTCAAAATAGAATCGTGGTGATGAAGGCAATTTTTTTTAGCTAGTTGCATGCTTGAAAAGATAATGGTTTTGTAAACCAAGTATAAACCTCTGAACAAACTCCTGGCTGCAATACAGTTTCCTCCAAGAGCAGAGACAGCCTTTCTTTTTCTTTTTTTTCTTTTTTTCCTAAGTAGGCTCCAATGCAGGGCCTGAACTCATGATCCTGAGATCAAGACCTGAACTGAGATCAAGAGTCAGGTGCTTAACCAACTGAGCCACCCAGGCTCTCCAGAGAGAGCCTTTCAACATTCTAATGATGCCTTGTCTAAGATGAAAACTTCTCCCCATCAAGGGAAACGGATCATAGAATTAGACTGTTAGTGCTAGGAGGATTCTTAAAGATCATCTCATGTAATTTTATTGTATTAAAGATGAGAAAACATGGGCAGCCCGGGTGGCTCAGCGGTTTAGCGCCGCCTTCAGCCCAGGGCGTGATCCTGGGGACCCGGGATCAAGTCCCACATGGGGCTCCCTGCATGGAGCCTGCTTCTCCCTCTGCCTGTGTCTCTGCCTCTCTCTCTCTCCCTGTGTCTCTCATGAATGAATAAATAGTTTAAAAAATAATAATAAAGATGAGAAAACAGATGGGGGCTTATGCTGTATTCAAGGCTTTGATGACAGAGCAGAACCAAAACCAGATACCTAGATCTCGGGCCCACTTACTCCCGCTCTGTGCTGCACTGGAGTGACATCCTGGGGCCTAAGCCCTGGGGGCTTTTTTTTTTAATTTTATTTATGATAGTCACAGAGAGAGAGGGGCAGAGACACAGGCAGAGGGAGAAGCAGGCTCCATGCACCGGGAGCCCGACATGGGATTCGATCCCGGGTCTCCAGGATCACGCCCTGGGCCAAAGGCAGGCGCTAGACCGCTGCGCCACCCAGGGATCCCCCTGGGGGCTTTCAATACAAAAACTCAAAAAGTTTGCTTTGTGCTCCATACCTTCATTATTTAAATGAAATAATATGTGCAAACAAGTCACTGATGAACTGGGATGTGCACATACATGTCCTCTCTGATGCTGTTGTTTTCATTATTAGTACCTCCAGTGGGCGAGGAGAGGGACATGATGCATGCAAATTCCACAAATTCTATCCTGGAAAGACAGGCACACTTGACATGCTGATAATCATCTTCTGTGCTATCCCTTCTGATTCCATTGCTTCCCCGTGGGATTCCCTGTTCTCTTGAAGAAACTGCTTTTTAAAATTCCTTTCCTTCTTTTGGACTTTCATTCTCTCTCTTTTAATATGTATATAAGCCGACAAGAAGGACTCACTAAAGAACAGGGCCCAGGTTTCTAGAAAGGCTCTACAAATAGGAAGTAAAACCACATCACACTATTTATCGGCCAAAAGTAATAAACCCAGCCAGCCTCAGCGCCCTCTTGACTTCGTCAGCAACTAACACTCCTCATTTCTCCCTTTCCTTGCAAAGGCAAAGGGAAAAAAAAAAAAATGCCAGGCAAAGAATGCCAGGCAAATCAAACCATGGGAAAAATAACACCTTCAAACTGAGGGCAAAATTCTCCTTTCCAATCCCTGTTGCAGATGTCCCATCCGGTATGCTTGGCCAAGTATGCTGCTCTTGGAATAAGATATGGAACACAGGTTAGAGAGAAGATTTTGGCCAGAGACTCGTTGTTAATTTTTAACGCATAGTTGTAAAGCCTGAGAAATCTCACTATGATTTAGTTTCAGACACTAATCAAAACATACCCATGTGAGATAGTTCCTCATACATCTTTAATAAATATGCCTCTGATTTCCCACAAATTATATTAATTAGATGCTCCTCAAATCAGCGAGTCTGTGCTTATCATTAATTGATAGAATAAATGGCAAACTTGAGATTCAATATTCCAATATTTGCCCCAAACAGAAACTTCCAGGGTGATTGCAGCCTGGAAAAGCCATTCTTGATTCTTGCCTTTTTGGCCCTGGGAATCCATCTGCCTCTTCTCTTTCAAGTCAATAAAGGATTGTTTGAAGACAAGCAAAAAAAGGCCACCTTCTTTTTTTTTTTTTTTTTTTTTTTTAAGATTTTATTTATGTATGAGAGACACAGAAAGAGAGGCAGAGACACAGGTAGAGGGAGAAGCAGGCTCCCCACAGGAAGCCCAATGTGGGACTCAATCCTGGGACCCCAGGATCATGACCTGAGCCTAAGGCGAACACTCAACTGCTGAGACACCCAGGCGTCCCAAGCCTACCTTCTTAATGTCAGCTTTCATCTTTCTCATCAACCAAGAGTAGCAGCTAAGAGACGAAACACACAACCACTTGCAATGAATCACCCTTTCTGAAATACAGGGTATCAAATACTCTGGATTTTAAATCCTGCTCTGTTGTGAACTCACTGTCTGGCATCTCCAGGTTCTCAAACTCCTTCTAAGTCCTCCAACATTCTGTTTTTAAAATAAGGATAGTTTCTCCCAGTCCTAATATTTTCTAAACCTCAGAATGAGATTCTTGTCAAACAGGTAGGAGTACGTAAGTATCTTCCAAGATGCGGTCACTTGGGTAGAGAAAGGCACATACACACTTTCATCTCTTGAAATGGTATTAATAGGGGCAAATGAAAATTCTATGACCAGAAGAAGAAAAAATCTTCCTGATTAGGACACCAGTTGTGTTCTACTCATTTCCCATTTGCCAAACATTGTCTTTAACTGCCCTTCTTGTACCTAGGGTTTCTTCCAAGAGAGGGAAAACAACACTCCAATACATCCAGGAAAACCTTTTCTCCTGTGATTAAAATTTGACCAAGAAGACAACATTTTGAGGTGCTGCTTCATGATTGATCCTTGTTTTATTTTTTTTTAAGATTTTATTTATTTATTCATGACAGACACAGACAGAGAGAGGCAGAGACACAGGCAGAGGGAGAAGCAGGCTCCATGCAGGGAGCCCGATGTGGGACTTGATCCCGGGTCTCCAGGATCACACCCAGGGCTGAAGGCGGCGCTAAACCGCTGAGCCACCCGGGCTGCCCTTGATTCTCGTTTTAAAACAGGTGCTGTCATAAATCAGGAGTTGGCAGGCACCGAGCCCATATTCTGCATGAGACTGTGTGCTCCACACTTAATATTAGGCACTCACTCAGCCACGGCACTTAAAGAGGGAGATTGGGGATCCCTGGGTGGCGCAGCGGTTTGGCGCCTGCCTTTGGCCCAGGGCGCGATCCTGGAGACCCGGGATCGAATCCCACGTCGGGTTCCCGGTGCATGGAGCCTGCTTCTCCCTCTGCCTGTGTCTCTGCCTCTCTCTCTATCTCTCTGTGACTATCATAAATAATAAATAAAAATTTAAAAAAAAGAGGGAGATTGTATCCCTTCTTAGGGAGAAAACTAAGGCACAAAGAAGATAACTTGTCCCGGGTCATTTATGTGTAATAAATGCTGACTTAGAAATTTAAATCAAATGTGCCTAGTTACAAAGCCTTGCCTTTATGGCGGATGAACTTGTTTGTACAAGGTTTTGCCTCTTAGAAAAAACTTAGCTTATTAATGGTATCAAAGTCAAGTTTCGGGATCCCTGGGTGGCGCAGCGGTTTGGCGCCTGCCTTTGGCTCAGGGCGTGATCCTGGAGACCCGGGATCGAATCCCACGTCGGGCTCCCGGTGCATGGAGCCTGCTTCTCCCCTGCCTGTGTCTCTGCCTCTCTCTCTCTCTCTGTGTGACTATCATTAAAAAAAAAAAAAAAAAAAAAAAAAAAACAAAGTCAAGTTTCCTTTGTCTCTCTCTCTCTCTCTCTCTTTTTAAAGATTTTATTTATTTATTCATGAGAGAGAGAGAGAGAGAGAGAGAGAGAGAGAGGCAGAGACACAGGCAGAGGGAGAAGCAGGCTCCATGCAGGAAGCCCAACGTGGGACTCCATCCCGGGTCTCCAGGATCACACCCTGGGCTGCAGGCAGCGCTAAACCGCTGAGCCACCGGGGCTGCCCAAGTTTCCTTCCTCAAGACAAAAGCATGCAGAGTCATGAGATCATAACACTTTATCAGGCACAAATTATTGAATTCAATGAGTACTAACATGAAATCAAAAATATTCTCTTATCCTTATAGAGGATAAGAGAATATTTGCATTTTACAGGTCTGAAAACCAGTGTGTGATGGATCCAACCAATGTTTCAAAAGTCACCAAAGGGGTTGGCTTACACAGCCAACTAAGAAGATTTCACAGTGGTCGTTCTTTTCAAGTATTTCCCTACCTCACCCTAGCTTCCACCACCCAGGGAATTTCAAGAGGCAAAAGGAGCATGGCTGGCAGAGCAGTGGGTCAAAGGCAGGACCTGCAGCGCTGCAAGGGCCACCAAGGTGAAACTCAAAGAACCACCCCTTGAGAGCTTTGTTTTCACGCATGAGAGCCTTTTTGAAATTCACTGACTGGGATTAAACTCCCCAAATGTCTCTTCATCCCATCCCCCCTCCACAGACACAGGCTATTTATTTACTTCTCTCCACCTCCCAGATCTGAAAAAAACAGGGACTGTAAGTGGGAAGTAGCAGGAGGAGCTTCGAGGTGTCCCAGGCCAAGAGATTAGAAGAGATCACGTTTCAACTCCCTACCGTCCCACCCATTTACTCGGCCCTACGGCACCCATCACTCACCCTGACAGGCACACCTTACACCTTTGGCTATCTTCATGGAGGGTGTTTATAAATAAGGGCACCTGTCTGTGAGAGCCAGACATTCATGGGAGCAGCCAAGGAGACAATAGAGGATATGTTTGGGGCGTGTTTATGCCTGAATTTTCCCAATAGCTGGATCTGCATTATATAATAGCCTATATAGGCTTTTGTGACGTTTGTGTTGCAGGAGAGAGAAAGGAACAGGTTCCCTGTCTTCGTACTGGAGACATATCCATAAACCTGTTGCATTCTACAGCAAGTGAACCAAAGGTAAACATCTAATAGTACTTGGAACTCTACTCCTTCTCTGTTAGGGAAGGTTAAAACATGTTGGTTAAATGAAAAGTTTGGCTGAAACTAGATTCTTCCCCAAACACAAAAGAAGGTTGTAATTTCAAGCATTTTCCTCCTTGGACTTAATCGTGAATATTAAGTATTGGTACCCAAGTGCCAGAGTAACAAAGTAAAATAAAGACCACCCATCAACTTAATTCCAAAAGCTTATTTCATGCAACTCAAGCTCCAGTTATCTGAGAGTGAGTGATGCTATTCACAACTGCCCATAACAAAAGTTAAAGCGTTTATGGTAATTTGACTTTTTCATTTTTCACCAGTTTGCTTTCAGATTACTGGGAAAATATTTTTCACTTGTATTCGATGACATGATTTCTAACATATCTTGACTAATTTCTCAACTAGCCAGGATCACCCCAAATGCCACTCACACTGAATCATGGGCCAAAATGTCCAAAACATGATTTGAACACAATAATCCATGAGATACTCCTTAATAGAAGCAACTGACTCTGTGTTACATTTGTAGTATTTGCCACATCTTAAATATCATACCTTTTATTTCCTTTTATGTAGTTTCATTCTATTCAGACCCAAACACTCCAACCTTCTCCCACCAGCACCAACACTCCATCCTCCTCCCTTGACATTTCAAGATGGAAATGAAAGATTCTATCCTTTGTCATTTCAGAGTCCAGAGTGCACTCCTCTTTCCTGTTGAAAACAAGAAACCACAGATGTTTCAGTCAAATTTCTGTGATTAAAATAATTTCTGCAATGGAGACATCATGCCAAAAGCAAAAACACATTCTAATGCATTGTTTGTCTGGAAAAATAAACTGCATTACAGGGAGGAATGTAGAGCAAGGTAATCATAGAAACCCAGAGGCATAATCCAGTTAAACTTCTTGACCTGCATCAAATGTTGACAATTCTAACTTCTCTGTTCCAAGAGAACTTTCTGGGACACATTACCGACATTGCTTAAAAGTCCTGCCACCTAGTGGAAGAAGTAAATAAACTAGACCTCTGGTACCCTGCTAGATGGAGAGACCTTGAGAAAAATAGCTCCTCTATCAACAAGACTTCACTTGAAAAATCATATTGGGTTAGCGTTAGACCTGATATTCATAAAGTATCAAGATTTATTGAAAAGGGTTGTTCTACTCTTCCTGTTCAATGCATCACATTCAAGATGCATAAGACTTAAGATCAAGCCCTCAACTATGGGTGGAATCCACAAAGTTAAGAAATAAACCAAATCCATTCCAGCTTTTCCTGGTGGAGGGCACTCAACTAGGCACTTAATCCTCCAAAAGCTCAGCAGGAAGACTCTTTATAAAAAGAATTTCTTTAGTTGGCAAAAGGAAAATATCCTGCCTGAACAGGAAGGTAGATCATTAGTGGCTGGACCTCACAGATAGCCACTAAGTTTCTGAGAAAACTTCCTGATGAGTCACGTTGGGAAGGAGCTCTCCAGAAGAACTTTGAGCATAGTAGTATTCATGAATAAGATCAACAAGGCTTGCTTGGCCCAAATGATAACAACAGATGTGTTATGACAGGAGTCAGTTCCTCAGTGACTTTAAGAAGGGAACTTGCCTCCCTGTCTACCTGGCAAAGGAAACAAGAGAGTCTGTGATGGGCAAGATCAGAAATAGTGTGGGATTACTGTACATCGCAAATTGACATGTTTCTATGGTGCAAGGCCACTAAATACACTTGCCATTTGCCAAGGCCAATTTTAGATTCTTCTCTGTCCATGATTAAAGGCAAACGCTACTAGGCCACTAGCCCTCTCCAAAGGTCCAAGGCTATTCTGAGAGAAACAACATTTGCTTCTGGTAAAAAAAAATGATGATTCCAGGCTCCAATATTAATTGTATCTTCAATTCCATCCTCTATCTCTGGGACAAACGATCTACTGGCAAACACTTGTGGATAAATGATCTACCAGTGAACACTTGTGATGTTTAAATTAATATGTATAAAACACTTTGGAAGGAGTTATGAAAGACAATCCTACCACTCAATATTCAAGAATTATGTTCTGTGTCTTTATCCAAACTTGCCATTATTTGTTCAGGTTTTTTTTTTAAAGCAAACACCATTGTTTACCGACTTAGATTTGATTTCACAAAGAATTTATTTCACAATTGAAGACTGAAGTGCTTTTCATAATTTAATTGTTAGTATTGCTACATGCAAGAAAGGTTTTTCCATCGCTCTTACAGAAATTTTTTTTCAGTTTTAGAAACAAGAGAACCTATCGAACTGGATCAAAATAAAAGAACTACAGTATTTCCAAAGAATGCAAAATATTTTTTATAACAAGGACTAATTTTTGTTTTATCATTTAATCAGTTATCTCTAAAGATTTCATAGCCACTTCTATGGTTACATCATCTTCTTTCTAAAAAAAATTAAATAAGAAGCCAGTAAATGAACCTGAGGGTTCCCCTACAAAAAATAGCAGAGTCCTTCTGGGTGAAATCAAAGGATACTACACAGTAACTTAAATTTACATAAAGAAAAAAGAGGGCCTGTAAAGGCAAATATATGGATAAAAATAAAAGAATAAATGAAATTTTGTTTATAACTCTTCTTTTTCCCTCCTCTCTGATTTAAAAGACAACAGCACCTAACAATAGAACACCAAAAAAACATGAAGCAACAACTGACAGGATTGAAGGGAGGAATAGACAATTCAACAATAATAGTTGAAGACTTCAAATACTCCACTTTCAATAATAGAACAAGAGACCAAAAAAAATCAACAATTAAATAGAAGACTTGAAATGCATTCTAAGCCAACCACACCTAATGGAGAGAACATTTTACTCAAGAATGGGAGAATGCACATTCTTCTCACATGTACATGAGATATTCTCCAGGCTCTCAATGTTTTTATTGATACAAATATCAATAAATTTAAAAGGTGTAAAATCATACCAAGTTTCTTTTCTGAGCACAAAAGAATAAAATTAGAAATTAATAACAGAAGGAAATTTGAAAAAGTCACAAAAGTGTGAAAATTAAACACCTTCTTAAGAAACTGCTTCAAAGAAGAAATCGCAGGAAAATCAGAAAATGCTTAGAGATGAATAAACCTAAAACACAACATACCATAACTTATGAGATGCAGTTAAAACACAACATACCATAACTTACGAGGTGAGCATACCATAACTTATGAGACTAAGTTAACCATAACTTAGAGGGAAATTTATAGCTGTAAAATGCCTATATTAAGAAAGACGATCTCAGGGGCACCAATTGGTTAAGCATCTGCCTACAGCTCAGGTCATGATTCCAGAATACCAGGATCAAGCCCCATGTCAGGCTCCCTGCTCAGTGGAGAGTCTGCTTCTTCTCCTTCTGCTCCTCCCTCCTGCTCATGCTCTCTCTATCTCAAATAAATAAATACAACCTTTTTTTTTTTTTAAAGAAAGATAGATGATCTCAAATTAATAACTACTCTTCCACCCTAAGAAGAGAAAACTAGGGATCCCTGGGTGGCGCAGCAGTTTGGTGCCTGCCTTTGGCCCAGGGCGCGATCCTGGAGACCCGGGATCGAATCCCACGTCGGGCTCCCGGTGCATGGAACCTGCTTCTCCCTCTGCCTGTGTCTCTGCCTCTCTCTCTCTCTGTGTGACTATCATAAATAAATAAAAATTAAAAAAAAAAAAAAAGAAGAGAAAACTAATGGATGTCAGCAGTTGAGTATCTGCCTTCCGCTCGGGGCATGATCCCGGAGTCCCAGGATAGAGTCCTGCATTGGGCTCCCTGCATGGAGCCTGCTTCTCTCTCAGCCTGTGTCTCTGCCTCTGTGTGTGTGTATGTCTCTCATGAATAAATAAATAAAATCTGAAAGAAAGAAAGAAAGAAAGAAAGAAAGAAAGAAAGAAAGAAAGAAAGAAAGAAAGAAAGACTAAACCCAAAGAAATTTTCCTTTTTGACAAATTAACAAGATGATTCTAAAAGTCTTACGGAAATGCAAGGGACAAAAGGATACCCAAAATAATTTACTGAAGAACCAAGGTGGAGAACTTATATTTCCTAATTTCAAATTTACTCTAAAGCTATAGTAATTAAGACTCTGTGGTACCAGCATAAGGATAAATCAATGGTACAGAATTGAGGGTCCAGAAATAAACCCACACATCTATGGTCAGTTGATTTAGACAAGGCTGCCAATAACATTCAATGGGTGAAAAGAATGGTCTTTTGAACAAATAGTATCCAGACTTAAGGAATTCTTACAACTAAATAATAAAAAGATTAAATAACACCATTAAAAATGGACAAAAGATTTTAGTTGATATTTTTCCAAAGGAAATACATAAATGGCCAATAAGCACATGAAAAAATGCTTACCATGATTAGTCATTAGAGAAATGCAAAAACCACAGTAAGATACCACGTTATACTCACTAGAATAATTATAATCAAAGACTGATAGTAACAAGTGTCGATGAGGATGTGGAATATGAAAGCCTTCAGACATTGTTGGTGGGTGTGTAAAATGAAGCAGCTCTGTGTGAAAAGAGCTGGTACTTTTGGTACTTTCTCAAAAATTTAAACATAGAGTTTCACTCTTAGATATATGTAAGAGATCTGAAATATGTAAACACGTAAATATGCACACAAATGTCACATCGCTATTCATAATAGTAAAAAAATGGAAATAACCTCAAATGATGAGAGGATAAACAAAAGGTGAGATGTCCATTCAATGGAATATTGTTCATCCATAAAAAGATTTGAAGGCTCAGGCTTGCCCTGAATGGATGAACCTTGAAGACATTATGCTAACTTAAAGCAGCCAGACATAAAAGGTGACACATTATATGATTTCATTTATATGAAATATCCGGAATAGGCAACTCCATGGAGACAGAGGGTTGTTTGGTGGATGCCAGGAGCTGAGGAAAGGGAGAAGTGGTGAATGACTACTCATGGGAGAATTCTTTTGGGGATAATGAAAATGTTCTGAAATTAGATAGTGGTGGTATTTACCAACCATGTGAATACACAATATGCCATTGACCTGTACAGTATAAACAGATAAGTTCTATAGTATATGAATTGTATCTCAATAAAAGAAATTTAAATTTTTGAATTATATATAACATAAAAATAAAAAGATGATTATTAGTATCAAACTGTTGCTCCACACACAATTTTCCAATGCCTTGTTCTCACAATGTTGTTCATAGGTCAGCACCAAAGGCATCGACCTGTGAGTTTGTTACATGCAAATCTCACGCTTGCCTCAGATCTACTGAATCAGAATCTGTATTTTAACAAGATCCCCAGGTAATTCATACGCACATTAAAATTTGAGAAACACTACTCTAATTTAAGAGTTTTCATTCTATTTTAGGGTGTATATGAAAAAAATTAAATGGTGTCCCAGAAGCACTCTAATTTCCTTTTGGGGATTACAACTGTGTACCATTATTAGTGGGATGGTAAATTCAGATGCTCCGATTGGTCTTCAGAGGTCAAAGGGATCCTGGAACATCCTTTCTCTTATTACTGACCACCTGCCTTTCATGACCATTCCTTTCTCCACTCACTCTAGCCTGACCAACAGATGAATGGGTATAGGATCAACTCTATCAGACTCCCTCTTCTGCAACTTAAAATCTTAAAGGAAATGACTCAATGAGAGATGAAATAGCTGGTTTCTGTCACTCCAGGAGTAGCCCCCTAATGACTAAATATTCCTTTTTTCAAGTCTGTTTCCCCATCAGTTTGGGGAAAATGTCCTTTTATTTTATTCTTTTTTTTTTTTTTTTGTATATATTAGTCAGAGATGGATTTTGGTGCTTGCACAAAATCCCATTTTAATATTGGTAGATATTAAAATAATTGTTAATGGGTATAGTTGTGATTGTTAAATAACTAGTCAAAGGTTCAAAGCTAGTAAGTGGCAAAATATCCATTGACTGCTGACTGGATAAAGATGTGGTATACATAATACAATGGAATATTATTCAGCCATAAAAGAATGAAATCTTACCATTGGCAATGATGTGGATGGAGCTAGAGAATATTATCCTAATCAAAATAAGTCAATCAGAGAAAGACAAAATTAATGAACAGGGGGAAAAAAAAGAGAGGCAAACAAGAAACAGACTCATAACTATAGAGAACAAACTGTTGGTTACCAGAGGAGAGGAGAGTGGTGGGCTGGGTTAAATGGGTGATGGGCATTAAGAGCACACTTGTTGTGATAAGCACCGGGTGATGTATGGAAGTGCTCAGCCACTAAATTCTATACCTGCAACCAATATGATGCTGTATGGTAACAGGAATTTAAATAAAATGTTGGAAGAAAATAAACAAATAGCAGTCTAGTAAGTGGAAGAGGTAGGAATCAAACAGAACTGTCTGACTACAGGATTCATTTATATAATTCACTTTGAAAGGGATAAGGCAATAGGTAGGAATAAGAGAGGGTGAGATATTGGGGCTCTTAGCCAATCTTGAAGCTGTGGAAGCAGCTGCCCACAGAGTACGCTGAACGACACCTCAGGACTGATCTGAGCTCCTACTGGCAGAACGTGCTCATGCCCCAAGGTTCACAGCAGCGTTGTTCACAATAGCCAAAAGATGGAAACCACCCAACCATTCATCGACAAATAAACAGATGAACGAAATGTAGTATATACATACAATGGAGTAGTAGCCAGCCTGAAAAAGGAATGAAATTCTGACACATGTTACAACACGGATGACCCTTGAAGACAGTATGCTAAGTGAAATAAGCCATATGCAAAGAAGGAATATTGTACAACTCCACTTATATAAGGTATCTAGAAGAGGCAAATTCACAGAGAAAAAGTAGTACAGTGGTTAACAGGGGCAAGGAAAAGGGGTAATGCAGAGTTATTGGGTTTATTAAAAAAGATTTTATTTTTTTATTCATGAGAGACACAGAGAGAGGCAGAGACACAGGCAGAGGGAGCAGCAGGCTCCCTGCAGGGAGCCCGATGCGAGACTTGATCTCGGGACCCTGGGATCACAACCTGAGCCAAAGGCAGATGCTCACCCACTGAGCCACCCAGGTGCCCCCAGAATTACTGTTTAATAGGCACAGAGTTTCTGGTTGAGGTGATGAAAAAGTTCTGTAGATGAATAATGGTGATGGTTACACAACAATGTGGAGGAACTAATAAGACTTAAAAATGGATAAAATGGTGCTAGGGACTGAATATTTGTGTCCTCCCCAAAATTGTGTGTTGAAGCCCTAATTGCCAATGTGATCCTACTCAAAGGTGGGGCATTTGGGAATTAATTAAAGTCGTGAGAGTAGAGCCTTCATGAATGGGCTTAGAGCCCTTCTAAGAAGAGACAGAAGAAAGTTTCTTGTTCTTTTGGCCACATGAGGAATAGAGCGAGAAAGTGGCCATCTATAAATCAGGAAGAAAGCCTGCACTCAAACCCAACCATGCTGGCTCCCTGATCTCAAACTTGCCAGTTTCCAAAAAAGTAGAAATACATTTCTAGTGTTTAAGCCACTCAGGTTATGGTATTCAGTTATAGCAACCTGAGCTAAGACAAAAAGTATATTTTATGTTAAGTACATTTTACTACAACTTAAAAAAAAAAAAAAAGAATTTGTATCCTAAAATGTTAAAATCCGAGAAAGAAAAGTGAAAGTAATATATGATTTACAAGTATTTTTAATGGTAAGATGAGCCTCTTCCAGTTCAAAGTAACAAAAAAAAAAAAAAAAAAACGCAGTTGAAATGAATAATTTGAGCAAAGGGAATTGATGGATGCGTGTAACTACGAGGCCCAAGCTTAAGTCTGGATCCTGGGATGTATCCTTTTTAATTTTTTAAGATTTAATGTATTTATTTGACAGAGAGAGGGAGAGACAGAGAGACAGAGAGTGCGCACAAGTGGGGTGGGGTGGGGTGGGGTGTGCAGCGGGGAGAAGCAGCCCCCCACGGAGCGGGAGCGGGAGCCGCCAGCCCACCAGCCCGGCCCGCTCAGCCGTGGGCCGCCGTGGGCCGCCGTGGGCCGCCGTGGGCCGCCGTGGGCCGCCGTGGGCCGCCGTGGGCCGCAGGGCCTCGCCCCCACTGGGGCTAGAGCTGGCGGCCCGCAGCCTGCAACCCCGGCGCCCAGGCAGCCCCCGCGGGCGCTCTGCTCCGCCGGAGACTTCACAACCGCAGGCCCAGGCTCGCGGCCCAAGGGCGAGGGAAGGCTTCCTCCTCCGCAGAGCCGCCGGCAGCCAGGCGCGCGGGGACGGTCCCCGGGGGCTGCTCCCCAGAAGCCCGGCTGCCCACTGCCGCCGCTGAGGCTCTGCCTGAGGACTCCCTGAGCAGAGCGCTCAGGCCTCCTGGGGATGGGAAGCTTTCAGCCAGTGACAAATGGATCTGATGGGGGAAATATTGCACCTGTCTCACTCTTATTCTTTCTTTCTTCCTTTTTTTTTTTTTTCTTTTCTTTTCTCTCACTATGTCCTAGGTTTACATGACATTCTCTTGCAATTTCCGCCCTTACTTGCCTGTGTCCCCCATTTACCTTCCAACTCCTAAAGGCGGGGTCTGGAGTAAGTAAATATATGAAGAGACTTGTCCAAAGTCACAAGGTAATATGAGATGAAGGTAGGATTTGAACCCACAGAGTCTGGATTCAACTGGGAGCTGAATAAGTGCTATCCCACACCACCACTATCTTCTTTTGGTGCTTTCCCGCCCCTGGGCCCTCACATTTCTTCAGGAAGCCCCAAATGCTCCAGTAGGCCCCTCTGCTGGGGGTTCAGGCTCAGTTTCAGTGCTCATTCAGGTGGGCCCACTGGGCCTGGCATGTCTTCTACAGGATGAAGGCCCAGCTATGGTTAGGTAACAGACGAGGTCGCCGTGCCAGTGCACAGAAGACTGGTAAACCTTGATTCATCCCTAGTGCATTTAGCCAAGATGTCATCATGTGTCACCAACACTTGCATGAGACATTGTAAATAATTAACACATTCTGGGAAAATTACTCTGATGGAAGTTTTTGTGTGAGTGAATAACACATTCTCCCCAGCCAGGAACCACAGGACAGGTGGCCTGGGCATTTTATTTAACAAGGCTTTTTTTTGGGATCCCTGGGTGGCGCAGCGGTTTGGCGCCTGCCTTTGGCCCAGGGCGCGATCCTGAAGACCCGGGATCGAGTCCCACATCGGGCTCCCGGTGCATGGAGCCTGCTTCTCCCTCTGCCTGTGTCTCTGCCTCTCTCTCTCTCTCTCTCTGTGACTATCATAAGTAAATAAAAATTAAAAAAAAAAAAAAAAAACAAGGCTTTTTTTTTTTTCTTTCTAAAGATTATGTTTGAGTGAATTGATTCAATATTAACATAACCTCCTGTCAGAGGAGATAGAAACTGAATTGTAATTGGGTAAAAACATGGTTATCATGGGCCTATTCACCACACAAATACTGACACTTACAATGCTGTTATAAACACAGTAGGAAAGACTGGTTTCATTATTGGCAGGGAGTGCCATCTATGCCTCCCCCCAAAACGACTTGCTACGGTTGACCATTGAGCTGTGGAGGGCCCCCAGAGCAGCCCAGCCATCCACCAGAGTAATAGTAGCCACCTTAACAATGATGATATTGATGGTGAGCAACCATTGTTTATGCTGTTCCAGGCATGGGGCTAAGCACTTGGATGTCTCGACCTAATTTTTTCCCATCATGATAAGTGCACTCTTTAATCCCATCCCCTATTTCACTCATCCTCCTTCCCACATCCCCTCTGGTAACCATCAGTTTGTTCTCTGTAGTTAAGAGTTTGTTTCCTGGTTTGCCTCTCTCTCTCTCTCTCTTTCTCTCTCTCTCTTTTTCCTTTGCTCATTTGTTTGGTTTTTTAATTCCATGTGAGTGAAATCATATGATATTTATTCTTTCTCTGATGGACTTTTTCACTTAGGATTATATTCTCTAGCTCTACCCATGTTGTTGCAAATGGCAAGATCTCATTCTTTTTATGGCTGAATAATATTCCGTTGTACATATACCACATCTTTATCCAGTCATGTATTGATAGACAATTGGGCTGCTTCCATACTTTGGCAATTGTAAATAATGCTGCAGTAAACACAGGGATACATGTATCCCTTAGAATTAGTGTTTTTGTATTTTGAGGGTAAATACCCAGCACTGTGATTACTGGATTGTAAGGTAGCTCTATTTTTAACTTTTTGAGGAACCTCCACACTGTCTTCCAGAGTGGCTGTGCCAGTTTGCATTCCCACCAACAGTGCAAAAGGGTTCCTTTTTCTCCACATCCTCACATATAATACCTGTTGTTTGTTGTGTTTTTGTTTTTAAGTGATTCTGATAGGTGTAATGTAATACCCCACCGTAGTTTTGATTTGCATTTCTCTGATAATAAGTGATGTTGAGCATCTTTTCATTTGTCTGTTGGTGACCTCTATGTCTTCTTTGGAGAAATGTCTGTTCATCTTCTGCCCATTTTTTTAATTGGGTCATTTGGTTTTTGGGGTGTTGAATTAAGTTCTTAATTTATTTTGGATGCTGATTCTTTATTAGATATGTCATTTGCAAATATCTTCTTCTTATCTTTAGTTTTGTTGATTGTTTCCTTCTCTATGCAGAAAATTCTTTTTTTAAAAATTTCTTTTTATTGGAGTTAAATTTGCCCACATATAGCATAACACTCAGTGCTCATCCCATCAAGTGCCCCCCTCAGTGCCCGTTACTCAGTCACCCCAACCCCCCCACCGACCTCCCCTTCCACTACCCCTTGTTCATTTCCCAGAGTTAGGTGTCTCTCATGTTCTGTCACCGTCACTGATACTTTCACTCATTTTCTCTCCTTTCCCTTTATTCCCCTTCACTAATTTTTATATTCCCCAAATGAATGAGACCATACAATGTTTGTCCTTTTCTGATTGACTTATTTCACTCAGCATAATACCCTCCAGGTCCCTCCATGTCAAAGCAAATGGTGGGTATTTGTCGTTTCTAATGGCTGAGTAATATTCCATTGTATACATAGACCACATCTCCCTTTACCCATCATCTTTCAATGGACACTGAGGCTCCTTCCACAGTTTGGCTATTGTGGACATTATGCAGAAAATTCTTATTTTGATGTAGTCCCAATAGTTTACTTTTGCTTTTATTCCCCTTGCCTCAGGAGACCTGTCTGGAAAAAAGATGCTATAGCCAATATCAGAGAAATTACTGTCTGTGTTCTCTTTAAGGCTTTTTATGGTTTCACGTCACACACTTAGGTCTTTAATCCATTTTGAATTTATTTTTGTGTATGGTATAATAAAGTGGCCCAGTTTCATTCTTCTGCATGTTGCTGTTCAGTTTTCCCAACACCATTTGTTGAAGAGAACTGTCTTTTTCCCATTAGATATTCTTTCCTGCTTTGTCAAAGATGAATTGACCATATAATTGTGGGTTTATTTCTGGGTTTTCTGTTTTATCCCATTGATCCATGTGTCTACTTTTGTGACAATACCATACTGTTTCAATTACTACCACTTTGTAATATAACTTGAAATCTGGAATTGTGATGTTTTGTTTTTCCTTTTCAAGATTGCTTTGGTTGTTCGAGGTCTTTTGTGGTTTTATACAAATTTTAGGATTGTTTATTCTAGTTCTGTGAAAAATAATGTTGGTATTTTGATAGGGATTGCATTAAATGTATAGAATGAGTAGTATAGACATTTTAACAATATTTGTCCTTTCAACCCATAAGCATGGAATGTCTTTCCATTTCTTTGCATCATCTTGAATTTCTTTCATCTGTGTTTTAGTTTTCAGAGCACAGATCTCTCACCTTTTCACTTAAGTTTATTCCTAGTTATTTTGCTGTTTGCACCCACCTCACTCTTCAAGAGCAACAGTTTTGAGGCATGTTCTACACCTTCTCCCAGAGTTCTGTGATAGGATTAAGCCCCATTTGCCCAAAATGATAGCCTGCTTTTTAATCCAGCTTTTCTGTTTTACTTCTCTACAATGGTTTCCTGTTGTCACTTCCCATAATAGTCTATATACACTTCAATCCCAGTCTGTGGATCTGATTTTATGGAAACTCAAATTAAGACAACATTGGTGGAGCACCTGGGTGGCTCAGTGGTTGAGTGTCTACCTTCAGTTCAGGTCATGATCCTAGGGCCCTGAGATCGAGTCCCATATCAGGCTCCCCACAGGGAGCCTGCTTCTCCCTTTGCCTGTGTCTCTGCCTCTCTCTGTGTCTCTCATGAGTAAATAAATAAAATCTGTATTAAAAAAAAAAAGACATGTATCATGGAGGGTAAATTCATACTGTTGTCTGTCCTTTTATGTGAAAAAAAATTTGTAGGGGCTATTTGGTTTTATCTCTTCATTTTCTTTAGAACACTCAGTATTTATTTAATACTTAAACTTGAAGAAAATATTTATCCAGAAAAATACATCAAATTGTATGTAGATATATTCATTTGTTAGGGATGCCATAACAAAGTACCACAAACTGGGTGGCTCAAACAACAAAAATGTGTTACCTCACAGTTCTGGAGACTAGAAGTCCAAGATCAGGATGTTGGCACAGTGGTTTCTTTTGAGGTCTCTCTCCTTAGGTAGTAGATAGCTGTTTTCTCTGTGTCTTCATATAGTCTTCCCTCTGCATGTATGAGGACCTGAATCTTTTCTTATAATAACACAAGACATATTATATTATGGCCTACCCTAGAGTCCACATTTTAATTTAATTACTTCTTTAATTATTTACTAACTTCTCCAAATACAGTCACATTCTGAGACACAGGGGGTTAGGCCTTTAATATATGAAGTGAGGGTACATTCAACTCATAACAGGAGGTATCTGTGTATTGTGTCATGTTTGTCATTAGAGGCAAAATGGATAGATGATTTCCCTGTCACACTCTTCTCCACAGATTAGTATAATGCATACCACAAAATAGTGTCCTTTGTTTAGACTTTGATGCTTAGCATTACAGAGTGGACCAAAAGAACTAAAGGGAAGAGATACTGAAAACCAAAATATACAGCAGGAAGGAATCTGTGCACTTCCTGAGTAACATGACTGAATGTTACTTGATGAAGAGTCCTATCACAATCCCCACAGTGAAAGGCTGGGATTCTGTCCTGGTTTCAAGTCTCCACAAAAATCACTAGCCAGAAGTTCTGGTGGTCTTCACCTCATCACCCCTGGAGATTTGATATGACAGATTTATTTTGTATCTTGAGACTGCATTACACACTCATTCCTCTGTGACTTAAATGAGGACATTGAGGTCCAGTGGATAATGCTAGGCTCTCTTCAGCCTGTAGATGGATAGGGGAAATTACGATTGGCTCTGCATGATTGGAGACTGTGATGATAGCATGATTTATGACCAGCAATGCCAATGTGGCTATTATTCAGTATTATGTTATAAATACACTGAGAAATACACTCATGTCACATCACAAGCCAATGTCATCTGAGCAGCTTGATGATATTATGACCCAGGACTCAGCAAAGTATTTCATTAAGGAGACAGGTGGAATGTGAGACATAAATGCAGGGATCAAAAAAGCAACAAAATTGGCTTCTTGCTGCCTAATACATGACCTATCAGTTAGAAAGACCATCTCCACTCAACTGCACGTTTTTGTATTTTGCCACAGCAGTGCCATCTTTCCTTACCACTAGAATTTCTGGCCCTTCTGGGCTTCCTTTCTGCACATATTTCATAGCCCAGAAAGCATGCTTAAATACAGATAGAGATATCTTGGTCAGAAAGTCAACCCAAGTTTGTTTGCTGCCCAATGCATGTCACCAGGCCACAGGGATTTATGTCTTGTTTTGTTTTTAATAGAACTTTCTCTAGACTCCTGATCTTTCCAGATCTGTGGCAATCTGGATCCTGTTTTCTCTTCCCCAGATGTACTTTCAGTTGTTGCCTTTTTTCAATCAATTTCCAGATGTCATTTCTTATTCATTTTATTTCCAGCACATTTTATCCTTTCCTGAACTTTTGCATAATTCTCTCCCATGACACCTTCCTGCGCCTCCTCCATTCCATTCAGATGAATTCCAGAAACCTGCTGCAATTACACCAAATTCAGTTGGCTTTTCCATGCCCCAACTGAATGTGCCCCAGCTCTGAAAGAGAAAGGAATGATTAGTCTGCAGGAGGAACTCCCTTGAATGAGCTCCCAGCTGATAGCCAAATGCTGTTGAGGTCCGAGGTCCAGGCCGAATATTTTCTAAAAAGTCTCTATAGAGAGGAAGAATGTTCACTGGTGCCCTGAAGTCCAAACCACAATTTGTTTTAGAATTTTTTTAAAAAATAATCTCTTTGTGTAAATATCAATCCAGTAAGCCAGAAATGTTTTTTAAATTATCTTGAACAATACAAAAATTGTAAAGAGGTCTTGACTTTCTGTAATACTTCCTGCATTTGGCACTATTTGGAAATGAGATCTTTCACATAAATTAATTCTTTAGACAGTTAAAACATGTCGTAAGGCCCCAAATTGTTGCAAATATTAACTACTTTTACATAAATCTTTCTAGAATGCATTATATTTTAGGGTATACTGATCATAATCTAATGTTTTCCTAATGATTCAGGGTCAAGGTTATGAATATCAGTAGCCATGTCCTGAGGTTTATGAGATGTTAGTTTGCTTTCCTTTACATCAAGATTTCTCAACTAGGCATTATTGTGATTTGGGTCTGGATAATCCTTTGTTGTAGGAGTATGGCCTGTGCATTTTGGAGGCTTAGCAGCATCCTTGGCTTGTACCCACTAGTGCTAGTGGCACCACCTCCTCAGTGGCGACAACCAATAATGTCTAAGAACAACAATGTGTACCACCAATGCATTTTCTCAGCATTGTATGGGAAGCCCTAGTCAATACAATAGAAAAGAAAAAGAAGGGAAAGGTAAAAAGATTGGAAAGAGAAAAAGCACTAGCTTTATTTGCAAAAGACACTACTATATACATAAAAACTTCAAAGTAATCTGCAAACTATTAGAATTAATAAGTGAATTTAGAGCATCACTAATATCAAAATCAACATACAAAGATTAATTGCATTTCTATGACCTAACAAAAAGACAACTGGAAATTGAAATTTAAAAAAAATACTGTATATAATCTCATAAAAAATAAAATAACTAGAAATGAATTTAACAAAAGATGTATATGAGCAATATATACTGAAAACTACAAAATATTAAAGGGAAAGTAAAGAAGACCTAAATAAACTGAGACATGGAACATGTTAATGGATTGGAAGAATTCAAGATTATTAAGATTTGATTCTCCTCAAACTTTTCTATAAATCCAGTGATATTCAAAATCAAATCCTAGGCAAGGATTGATCCCATAATTCTGGGATAGGGAGCAATTTTTAAATAAGACACAAAAATCCACAAAGAAAAATACTGATAAACTAGACCTTATTAAAATCAAAAGGGCAGGGATCCCTGGGTGGCGCAGTGGTTTAGCGCCTGCCTTTGGCCCAGGGCGCAATCCTGGAGACCCGCAATCGAATCCCACATCCGGCTCCCGTGCATGGAGCCTGCTTCTCCTTCTGCTTATGTCTCTGCCTCTCTCTCTCTCTGTGTGTGTGTGTGTGACTATCATAAATAAAAAATATAAAATAAAATAAAAAATAAAATAAATAAAATAAAAAGGGCAGCCTGGGTGGCTCAGTGATTTAGCACCACCTTCAGCCCAGGGTGTGATCCTGGAGACTGGGGATCGAGTCCCATGTTGGGCTCCCTGCATGGAGCCTGCTTCTCCCTCTGCCTGTGTCTCTGGCTCTCTCTCTGTGTCTCTCATGAATAAATAAATAAAATCTTTTTAAAAAATAAAATAAAATCAAGAACTTCTGTTCTGAGAAGACAGCCTTGGAAGTATGAAAGATAAGCTAAGAACATTGAGTGATGTGTATTAAGGAGGGCACATGATGTGATGAGCACTGGGTGTTACAGGCAACTGATAAATTATTGAACACTACATCTGAAACTAATGATACATGTTGGCAAATTGAATTTAAATTAAAAGAAAGAGATGATGTACAGAATATATTAAACACACACACACACACAAAAATCCGTAACACATCAATAAGAGAAAAAAAAGCCCAAAGACTTGAAAAAGAATGGCACAAAAGAGTATATACATACAGACAATAAAAGGATATTCAACTTCATTAGCCATTAGACCCAAATTATAAAACACAATAAAGATACCACTATGCACCCACAAGAAAGACTCAATAAAAAATACTGACAGTACCAGATGTTAGCATGAATGTAAAACCAGCAAAATTTTCATACATTTCTGGTGGGAGTTTAAATAAGTACAATGTCATTGGAAAATTGTTTGATGGTATCTACTAAAGTTAAACAAACATATGTCCACCCAATGACCCTACAGTCCACTCCTACTTATATGTAGAATAGAAATATGGAAATCTTTCTCAAAAAGACAAAAACAAAAATGGATATAAGGATGTGAGAATATTGATCATAGTAGTAGCATTCATAACAGCTGGAAATTGGAAACACCCAAATGTCAGTTAATCAGAGAACAAATTGTGGTATACTCATTGAGAAGAATGAGAAAGAAAGATCATTGCCACATATACCATGAATTTCACACACATAATACTGGGCAAAAGATGACCTTAAAAAATACATACTATATCTATTTATTCTATTTATATAAAATTAAAGAAAATGCAAATTTAATCTGTGACAGCAGAAGTCAAGATAGTGGTTACCTTGAAGGCAGTTTTTATTGGAAGAAGGCACAAGTGGATTTCTGGTGTGCTGCTAATTTCTGATTTCTTGATCTAGGTGGGTGATAACATGGGTGTGTTCTTTTTGTAAAAATTCATCATTATATACCCAAGATCGGTACACATTTTTGTATGATGTATACTTCAATTAAAAAATCACTCAATGGGGATGTTGGGTGCACTATAAACTTCTCCCTCTGCCTGTGTCTCTGCCCCTCTCTCTCTCTCTCTCTCTCTCTCTGTCTCTTATGAATGAATAAATTAAAAGATCTTTAAAAAATCACTCAAAAGGAAAAATCAGTAAGTGTAAGTCTGATGAGAGTTTTAGAAAATAGGATGATATACAAGTATATCATGGAGTACAGATGAAGTCAGGGCAGGTGTCTTCAAGGACATAATATTTAAATTGAACTATACGAATTAACCAGGGAAGGGTGTGTGGTGTGTGAGGAGTCAAAATGAGGAGACTTCTCCAGGGAACGAACAATTTGAACAAAATCCTGGAAGCATAAAAAAAAGCATAGCTTATTCAAAATATTGACAGGAGACTGCCAAGAGCAAAGAGAGCTAGGGTACAAGTGACAAGCTTAGCTTCACTAAGCTGAGACACAGATAGAGTGTGGTCTTCAAAGCCACAGTAAGAATTTTGAATTCTGTCTTATGAACATAAGAAATGCATAGATGGACTTTTAGCACAGACTCATGTGACCTGGTTTATATTATGAGAAGATGGCTACCATGCGGAGAATTCATGAAAGGGAAGGAAGACTGGAGTGGAGAGACAATTTAGGAGGCTGTTGTGGTAGCACAGGTGAGAAATGACAGTGACAGGAGTCTGGTCAGAAGGAATAGAGAGAAAAAAATGTAGGATGCACTCTGATGATTGAATGTCACATGTGAAGGAAAGCCTCAAGTCAGAGAGGCTTCCCAAGGATCCTCCCAAACAATTGGGTGGATAGTGATGCCAATTACTGAAATAAGTGACTACATCAGAGCAAGAAGATGTGTTCACTTTGGTCGAGTTGAGCTTGAGATCTCTACAGGTCACCCAGGTCTGGAGGTCTGAGGTAGACAGCTGGATATATGGATCTGAAATTTTAGAGAGAGGCCTCAATAGGGTGTTAGCAGTTCTACTTTTTATTGATAACAGAATGTGCAGTAGGGTAATATTGTATCATGTTAACATTTACTTTTTTTTCCCCTCAGAATTTTACCCCATAACCATCCTCCATTCAGGCAACAAAACTTTACATAAGACATTAATTGCATGAAAAGAACAAAAGAGTCAAATTCTAGACTTCCGAGTTAAAAGCTTTGAAGGATGCCAAGGTCCAAACTTTGCACAATAAACAATAGATTCAGAAGAATACACAACCAGTTGATTAGTTTTTCTGCTCCAGGAAAGATAAAGGGTTTGAGTGAAGGGCTGGATAAACGAGAAATAACAGACCTTGGTCTTGGGTTATTTCTCTGATAAAGAAACCTATTCCTCACCTTGTAGCTCTACCTACCCTGGGCTGAGTCTTAGGGGAGGAAGAGGAAATAACAGAAATCCCAGATATGTTAGTCAGGGGGTAAAACAGCAGAGGAAACCTTAGACTTTGTGCGGAGCCCAGGGAGGTTCATGTCCTTCAGAGTTGCCTCAGTATGGCCCAGGGAAATAAGCAGACCTGCCTCAATAGGTTGAGTTTCCCACACCCTGGTAAGGCATGAGAAAATCACAGAAGTAGCTGAGAGAGATCTGAATTCTAGGGACCTTCTGGTCAATATAAGAAAAACATGACAATGATTTCAATGGATTTATGATTGAAGTATAGAGGGGGACAAGGATGTAGCAAAGAATCTTACCAAGACGCCACTCTCTTGAGCCTAATGGACTTAATGTATCAGCTCTTGCTATAAAAATGCTGCATAACTATCCCAAAACACAATGATTTAAAACAACCACTTGCTTAGTTGCAGATCAGCTGGGTTTCACTGGCCTAGGTTGCTGTAACTGGGGGATGAGTTCTGCTCTACCTGTCTCTCACCATTTTCCTGGAACTAGTCAGCTAGTCTAGGCTTTTTTTTTCTCTAACAGTGACAGTGGAGGCTCAAGAGTAAGCAAGTCCAACTCTTCATACATGTTTCAAGCTTTTGATCACGTTATGTTTGCCAATATCCCACTGACTAAAGCAGGTCCTAGAGTCAAGGGCTGTGGATAATCTTGTCCATAGTTGGAGGGCAATACAAAGTTACATGATAAGGGAATGGTAGGGAATGAGGGCTATTAATTCTGTCTCTGCCACATCTAAAATTAAATGATGCCCCTGAAAGAGAAGGAAGAAAAAACAATGATGGGACTGTAAAAAGCTAAAAATCTGTGATTAAAAAAAAATAAAATCACATTTTTCTTGATGCTTGCACATGTAGGATTTTGAACTGAGATTCATACCTGTGACAGACAAGAATATTAAAAATAAGAGTACAAACAAAATGCGAAGGAAGTCCAGCATCTCATCCTGACATCAGAGTAACACCAAAAATAAATAACACAATGTTTGATTTGGTCTATGTTACAGAAAATGAGTAGGATTTCAAACAACTGAGGTTAAACAGAAGCACAGTATTATTAAAACTATCTTTTCAATGGCAAATATTTTTGTGGCTGCATAGAATACAGTGATTATCTTCAGACCAGACACCTGCAAACAATAGGAATCCACAGGTGTTATCTTTCTGTTTTCTCAGTGCTCATAAAGAAGGATGAGAGGAGCATGGTCTGCATCCTGAAGGCAGGAACTGTGCAAGAAGAATATGTCAAGGTAGGAGTAGGTATGTGAGGTCTGGGATGGGTAATTCCATCCAAAGTAAAAAGCAGAGAGAAGACATAAGGGAAGCAGAGAGAGAAGCCAGTAAAGCTGGACAAGGATTAGAGAAAATCACAGGAGGACCCTTTTAACCCTAATTTCTGTGGTTTTTCTGATGAAGATGTGGTGTTAATGGTTTCAGAGTTAATCAGAGAGCCATGTGTCTTCAATCTCAGATATAAACCAGATGAAAACAGACATCCCACTTAAGTGGTATTTTAGTGACACAAAGGCTGAAAGAGAAAAAAAAAAAAAGATTTGCATAGTAATGACTCGATCATTGCTTTAAAGCTGCATGGTATTTTCAGAGACCCTAACAACCACCAAATCAAGAATTCAAACCACACCCTGGGAAGGCTGGGCTTCCTTTTGTTAAGAACAAAAACTGAAGATCTCTAAGGTACTCTAACCACGGAATATCTGCCATGTGGACCTACACCCACCTAGGATATTGCCAAAACCCCAAGAAAGTACCATGACTAAGATCCGTGTCTTTCCCTGGGTACTATTTCCGCAGAGAGCTTCTTATGTCTCTTCCCTGACATTTCACAAAAGAGAGAAAAAGGCAAGGAAAAAATATGCCTGAGAAAAGGCCAAGTGTGAAGAAGAATTTGATTTCGGCATCCCATTTAAAAATCTCTACTTACTTCCTCAATCCATATGAGGCTTATTGTCAAACCAACACCATGAAGAGAATCCAGCTTCTGTTTCTACGAAACACTATGCCGTGAGCAAAAGCACAGATTAGACAGATAAATAATAACTATAGCTAATAATCAGTAAATTCCTAACGTGTCAGACACAGTACTAGGAATTCTACATATAAAACCCGTGAGATCCTGACAATGATTTTATGAAGCTGGTACTTTTATTACCCCATTCAATAGGTAGGAAGGCTGAGGCACAAAGAGATTATATTACTTTCCCAAGGTCAACACACTAAGAAAGTGGCAAAGCCATGATTCACGCTGGAATCAGCAGTCTGATTTCAAGGCTCATATGACTTAAGCACTATGTATACGGACTCTTAAAGAAAACATTGGAAATAACACCCTCTTACATTAAACTTTTCCAGAGACTAGAAAAAGAACATTTTCCAACTTATCTCATAAGACCAAAATATTCTTTGCTCTGAACCGAGAAGAATATTACAAAAAAGGAAAATTATCAGCCAATCTCTCTTGGGAAGATAGAAACAAAGCATACTATACAAAATATTAGCATCTGATTTCAGAGAATTCTTAAGAAAAAGACAATCAAATGGAAAAATGGGATTTCATAGAAGTTATCCAAATGGTAAGTAAACAAAATTTTTTTTAAATGTTCAACATCATTAGTCATCAGGGAAGGGCAAATTAAAGCCATGGCATATCCACCAGATTTAATAAAATGAAAAAGATGATAATATCAGGAGTTGATGAGGATGTAAAATAAGAGGAACTCTCACACACTATTGATGAGAGCAAAAATTGGTACACTTTGAAGAAGAGTCTAGAAGCATCTACCACAAGTGAACATTTATATACTCTGTGGCCCAGAAATTCTACTCCTACATATATACTCAACAGAAATTTATATATGGACACAAAAAGACACAAACAAAAATGTGCATAGCATCCTATTCATTTAGGATACAACCTAAATATCTACTAACAGTGAAGATAAATAAATTGTGTTATATTTATACCATGAGGTGCTATACAGCAGTGAAAATGAAATACTGCTGTTCACAATGACTTGAATGAATCTCACAAATTATAATGTTGACCAAAAGAAGCCAGACACAAAGCATATACTTTATGATTCCATTTATATATTGTTTTAAAACAGGCGAAACAAATCTATGGTGATAGAAGGCAGAACACCACCTACATCTGAGAGGAAGCTGCAGTGACTGCAGAAAAAGAAAGGTGCCAGGAATGCTTCATTTCTTGACCTGGTCATTGGTCACATGAGAGTATTCACTTGGTGTTTCAGGTATAGTTTGAGAAGGAGCACCTTGGTGACAGATGTGGGCCAATCCAAATTCATGGTCTACAATAAGTGAACATGGTTCAACCAGATGAGAAAGACATTAAGCAGAATTGACTGCAATATCAACTACACATTCATTGCTTCGCTTTTTGAGTATCTAAAATATGCCTGGAACAATGCTAAGTCCTTCAGTCAAGAAGATGAAAAGACAAACTTCTTGTCAGCAAATTGTTTACAACCTAACTGAAAGAGATGTATAAAAATAATCGATTTCAAACCATAGGGTGCAATTATGGAATGGTGCAAACTGTTCTGAGAGTTTAGGGAAGCCAGGGAAGGATTTCCAGAGGTGGCAAACTTCAACCTCAAAAGGGTTTTGCAGGTGAAAGGGCTGGATGGAGGGTGTAGAGGGAGAGAGTCTGGGAGAAGTATTTGCCTGAGAATTGACAGCATTTGCAAAGAGAGCACAGAGAGACAGTACTGTGAATATTAGGGACATTGGGTATGTAGACATGGCTAGAGCTTAAAATGCAAGATCAAGAACAGGTGAAGGTGGGCAGGTAAATCTTTTACTCTATCTTGGATATCTATCCTGTGGTACATGGGAGCTACTGAAGAATTTGTATTTACTCTAGTGTGAAGGATAAATGGGAGGAAGGTAAAACTGAACACTAGAAGATTGGGTAGGAGGTTTTTGCTGAAATTCAGATGTATGTGTCAGGTTTACCACAGTAATACACAATCCAAAATCTTAGCGGCATACAACAAATACTCATTTCCTCCAAAACCTTTGTATCTTACAACAACAGACTCAGGGGTCTGTTGGTCAGCTGTAGGTTGGTATTAATTCAGCTGGGCTGTGCAGGACCGAGTGTGGCTTGGCTCCAGACATGGCAGATCATGTGTGCTCCGTGGGTCTTCCACATTGGGACACAAGATGAAGGAGCAATGACTTCTGTGGGCCATGCTCTTCTATTATGGATGACAGGCATGCAGGGGAGGTGGGTAGGAATGTGTGATGTCTAAAGCCCCTGCTCAGAGATAGCACACTATCCCTGCTGACCACATTACACCAGCCAAAGTCACATGGCCAACCTCAGTGTGTACAGGACACAGTAGGATTCTCTACCCATAGGGTAAAAGGGGACAGTAAATATTTGCTGAACATATTAACTCAACCTACCACACCAAGAAAAGATTATGAACACCTAAACCAAGGTAGGCAGTGTAGGAATGGACAAGAGGGAGTCAGGAAAGCTGAAACACCCCATAACCAGAGTCTGGGGGCTGGAGCGAGGTGGGATGGGCAGGGATGAACCTTGTCAGGACACTAAGAAACTAGATCAGAACCTTTAACTCAGGAAGTGTCTGACTGGCACAGGGAAGTCAATCTAAATCAATTCACTGATTTGAAAACTTTAGGCAAGATGAGAAATATAAGAATAAACCTCTCAGAAAAGGAGCTAATGGAAGAGAAGATTGCAACGAATGGGGGGAGCAGAGTAGTGACAATATCAAACTGGTCTCAGTTCTGTGGCAATGGGCATCTTGGGAGCTCTCGAAAGGTGGCCCCCAAAGAGAAAATGACAGAACTGATGTGGGAGGAAAGGGAGAGGGGAGAATTTAAGATAAGTCCCAGTTTTCTAGTCTAAGAAACTGGGAGGACACTGGTACTGTCTGCTGACTCAGGAACACAAAAGGAGAGAGGGTTTCAGAGAGAAGATGGTTACATTCAGTTGGGTTTGGTTTCTAGATCTGAGCCCTCTAGGTGGCCATACCTAGGGGAGAGTTGTCTAAACCTCCCTTGTGCCTTTCATCTGTTTTCATATTTGAAACTACCCCCCCCCAACCTAGCGAACGTCTTAAATGCTCCTCCTGATCATTTACGTTTCTGTGCTTCCTTTCTTTGAGCTGCTTGCATCTAGGATTAGCATGCCTCATTCAACCTTGATCATTTATGTTATACCCACATCCCACCCCCATCCACCCAGTAATCATGTGGCCTAAACTATAAATTCCATAAGGTCAAGACTTTGTGTGTCTTTAATATCTCCTATGGAACTTAGCACAGTGATAGGCAAAACCTAAATTAAAAAACTAAAAAATGAATTTAAAAAAAAACCCTGAAAATTGTGTGATGATTAACTACCTCAGTGAAGAATAATAATGACTATCATCCTAAATAATGATGTGGTGTCACTGTAAAGATCATTTTAAAAGGTATCTCTTTTTATTTGGAGAGTGCATCTTACAAATTTTCTTTAAAATGGCATCTTTTTTTACCTAGTTTCAACATTTAAGATGATTCTTATTTTTTAAGCATTTATCTCCTGGTGTACATCTGCATGATTGTATCTTGTTCAAGAAATACTGTTACAGGGCAGCCCCAGTGGCTCAGTGGTTTAGTGCCACCTTCAGCCCAGGGTGTGATCCTGGAGACCTGGGATCGAGTCCCACGTCGGGCTCCCTGCATGGAGCCTGCTTCTCCCTCTGCCTGTATCTCTGCCTCTCTCTCTTTCTGTGTGTGTGTTTCTCATGAATTAATAAATAAATAAAATCTTTAAAAAAAAAAAGAAATACTGTTACAATTTTAACTTTGATACATGTTAAGTGGCGAATGAAAAGTCAGCCTCCTGTAAAAATTAGGCCAAATAATGAACAGTATCAAGAGTTCACAATTTAGATGATCAACTATTTTGTGGTTTCTTGCCAAGAAGACACCAATCCAAAGAGATAGTACATGCTGCGAACATAAAAACACCAGTAAATGCAAAGTATTTTGGAAAGGCGTGCTTATGATTCTTCACATCAAGTCAGTGTTCACTTTAGAAGAAGAGAAGAAGGGGTACCGTTTCATAAGTTCACACTAACACCACTTTTTGTTTTGGGGGCAAGAGTAGAAGACAGGTCTCTAACTTCCAGACCAGAGCTCTAAGACCCACTCCTAACTAGTGGCTGCATCCCAGTAGGGTAAGAATAAAAGATATAGTTGGAGCAGCTAAAATTAAAAGGAATGTTTTAAAATATTTTAGTTCTTCTTTTAAAGGTAGGCTTCAAAAACCTTAATTTTGTGAGGTATTCAACAGGGACCTGGAAAACTGCCCTTAGCATTTTAACATAAATTAAAAATCATTTAAAAAAAAAATCATTTAAGCAGACCTCTTTTCAGCTCTTGCCAACTGCACATTCATTTTTCTGGTCAAGGGCTTTGCCGTTACAAATGAAGGGGGAAATGAAGGTATTAGAGCTTGGGCATATCAGTTTTTTAAAAAAAGGAAGTGAATGTGGATGTTGGATTAACTTCTCTCATATTCGCAATTGCATTTATCTGGGCAAAGAATGTATCCCCCCACAAGGTACTCTTGAAAACATTCTCTGAAAAATTAGGTTGCTGTGTAAAATCTGGAGTTGCTGCAAGTGGTTCTTAAAACCTCATTAGCCCTCCAGAGAGCTATGAAAGTAAAACAGCTCCAGACCTAATGAGAGCTCAGTAAACAGGTTTCCACTGCACCTGTACTGAGAGATGGGTGACCTCCGAGGAGCCTGGAAGCTTAGTTCCATTTTGAATAAGCAACCTCAAAAGTGGGGGGATGGGAAACGGGGAAATGAAGGATAAGAACCTTACTTGCTAATTCTAAACATATGTAGCCTGCACATTAGTGAGCTGAGGTGGGCAAAGGGTAAAACAAAATCTCGCTGAACTGCTTTCCTCAGTGACAGGTATACTTGTTCATTTTTCCACAGGCACCCAGCTTTGGGAGGCTCCACTTTCCTAATATGGGAACAATAGAGGGCAGTCATCACTCATGTCTGAACATGACACTTGCCATCCATGTATTCATATAGAGACGATCATCTTCTGTGAGTCTGCAAAACATCAGTCTCGCTCAGGCTTAGAGTGGAGAAAGTTATACCCACAGCCTAGTGGATTCAAAGTCACCACAGACGGTACCTCTCCCTTTCTTTCGGGGCTTCCTGCATTTCCCAAAGCCAACCAGCAGCTGAATAGAAGAGGCCAGGAGAGGTTTCTTCTCCTCCCATTTTCCCCCATTAGTAGAACATGGCAGAGGAAAAATTGTGACAGTCAACTCACCTGCTGACCTAATTAACGATGGCCCATCTGGAGTCAAAGCAATCGGGGGTCCATTCCAGCAGCAGGAGGAAGCGGAGTTGAGAGGGACGCCACCAGTTACTGGTCATGGAACTTGACAGTCACCTGCATCAGGAAATTGCACATACACGGAACTGTAGAGAGACAGAGTATGTCCCAATGACCATGAATATAGCCAAAAGGCCTTTTTTTTTTTTTTTTCCACTATGCTTAAGCTAGGACTGGCTAGGAAGTAAAGCAAACCTGTGACTATGCTATGAACTCTTTGCTATGGCTCAAGTACTTCCCAGGCAAGACCTTATTCATTAAAAATAAGCTTGAAGGGAGTAAGTTCCCCACACTTCTCTAATTGAGTCTTGCCCCAGTAGGTGGTGAGAGAACCCAACCTACTAATTGTAGCCCCAAGTAAAACATTATAAATTTTGTCCTCTTCAAAGGCACAGGACTAAGATGTCCGATATCAGCAGTCTATCCCTGAAGAGTGCCGTCCCTGCTCTTTGTGGTATTTAGCACAGGATCTACCAGAGTGTGTGTGGATCTGTTTCAATCTGCATCAGCAAATATTTACTGAGAGTACACATTGTCCAAAATACTTTATTAGTATTACATGGGTTATAAAGGAAGCTAAGAGATGACTCCTACTCTCAGGTCCTTGTCCTGCAGAGGAAGGGAATTAGAGATAGATTATACAGGAAGGCCAGGTAAAGTAAGAGCAGTGTCATGAGAGAAGTACCAAAATGTGAAGGAATTTTCCTTATTTTTAAAGATTTTATTTATTTATTTATTTGACAGAGACAGACAGACAGACAGACAGACAGAACCAGCGGGGAGGAGAGGGAGAAGCAGGGGCTCAATCCCAGAATCCGGGGATCATGACCTGAGCCAAAGGCAGATGCTTAACCAACTAAGCCACCTGGGTGCCACAAACATGAAGGATTTTTTTTTTTTTTACATGAAGGAATTTTAAAGAAGGAAGGAGGCATCTGTTTCTGGAGGCCTGAGAGGAAATGGTGATCGAGACAGCAGTGACAGATCAACAGGATTTCAACTTGCAGGGCTAAAAGGAGGAAACTGCTTGGTATAAGTACAGAAAACGAGCAGTCAGAGATCCTCTAGTTGTCCTGTTGGCTGGGGAAAAGGAGATACAAAAAGAAAAGTGAAGGCTGGGGCTGGAAAGGTAGATTCAATCAGCAGTGTTTTCTCCAGGCTCAGGGTACGAATGCCTGCAATAGTTCCTACTGGTACTTGGTATGTACTCACAGCCCTTTCAATCCTATACCCTGCTCTCATACAGCAGGATCTAGAAAGTTAAATATTATGTTTGTAAGGCTCCTATGCAGCTAAGATTTTATATACGATTTAGATTCTGTCAATGAGGGATGCCTGGGTGGCTCAGTGGTTGAGCCTTTGGCTCAGGGAGTGATCCCAGAGTTGCAGGATCGAGTCCCACATCGGGCTCCCCGCATGGAGCCTGCTTCTTCCTCTGCCTGTGTCTCTGCCTCCCTCTATGTCTCTCATGAATAAATAAATAAAATCTTTAAAATAAATAAAATAAAAGATTCTGTTGGTGAGATGTACTCTTGTGAAATTTGGAAAGCAGAAGGAAGATGGAAGCCAGGTTTGTGCAACAGCAGTATCCACTGACAAGATTGAAAATTTGGAGGACATTTCAGGGAAGCTTTCAGGAGTCTATTTTTCTGAAGTCAGGTAGGGATCACTCCTCCAAAGTGAAGATAAGTCACTGCACCTTGCAACCCCTAGAATTATGAAAAAGGTGGGATTTGGTAGCCTCTTTTAGGCTTAGAGGCGATGTAAGTAGGTGCCAACTTTAAGTGTGCTGTTCCTATCTACTTACCAAGAGCATAAGTTATCAATAGTCTCAGTAATGCTGCAAAACAAACTAAACCCAAAAATTAGTGGCTGAAAATAAAAGTCATTTATTATTTCTTATCAGTCAACGGAGGATTGGCTGTTCCAGCTGGGAAAACTCAGCCCTCCTCCACATGATCTCAAATCCTCCAGCAGCCTACCTAGTAGAGGATTCAGGGGAAGAAGCAGAAACACATGAGGACCTTTCCAGCTTCTTCCTGAGTCAAGTTATCTATTATCCTATCGACCAAGACAAATCTGGTAGCCCAGTCAGAGTCAGAGTAGGAAGATACTACAAAGTTACAAGTCCAAGTATATGGATACATGCAGGCCATTAGTTGGGGGCTAGTAAAATAATGGTCTTCTAAACTGAATAAATTTTAAAGCTGCCAGTTTTGAGTAGGGCCCAGAGCAAGAGAAGGCTCTGCTACTAGTCCAGGCTGCAGTTGAAGCGGCTCTGGCTTTATGACCCAGTAAACCCAATACTATTTAAAGTGTTTACAAAAGATGCAGACACAACATGAGTCCTCCAGCAAGCCTTGAGAGGAAAATCCTAAAGTTTCTGGAGCAAGATATATCCTCTGCAATAGGTTTTTCAAGTAAGTACTAATAGTGACTAAATGTCTGCTCTTGAAAAAGTGAGTGAGCATAAGATCTGAATGGCCAATAAAACCTGGTGCTATCTGATACCAGAACTATAAGGTTCCCAAACTGAAGAGGCCACTGGGTACAAGCAGATACAAAAATTATGTAAGTAAGTGACTCAGGTGCCCATGGCACCCACCCCTACTACACTGCAACCTCTCCCCCAACCAATAGCCTTGCTTTATGAGGAGTTCCCTATAGCCAACATGCTGCAGAAGGAAAAAATGTCAGGCCAGTTTATAGCTTTGCAAGATATGCCAGCACCAGCTAAAACTGAACTGCTACACAAGAAATCCCCAGTTAGACACAGCCCAGCAGAAGGACAATCAGAAAGAGAAATATATTCAATGGGCAAAAGCTCAAGCTGTGTACCCAGTTCTCCACTTTGACTAAAAGGAGACACAGAGAGGTGTGCGTCTATAGTGCTCCATAGGCAACAGAATATGGTTGGCCAGACAGTCATGGGTAGAAACGGAACAAAATTAGAGGACTGATTATGAGAAGGTCTAGAGAAAAGGCCTGTGCACAGACTTCAGAAATGGCAGAGAGAGGGGGAGGCCCACTTAGTCAGGAGGAGAAAACCCATTCTGTGAACTTCATTTAGCCTCCTCTCCTACCTTCTCTAGAGCCTGCACATTCAGCATAGCATCACCTCGGCCTGATAGAGATGGAAATGATGTGCGGCTCAGCAATGTGGACTTTCTCTCACTAGGGAAGATAAAGAAAATGCTGTACTAAATGCCTTGCCGTGAGGAAACGTCAGAAAACTTTTTTTAATGTACATTCATTCATTCTCAGGGAGATTTGAAAATAATTTAATAATTTAAATAATTCAAAATAGAGACTGAAGAGGGGAAATGGATATGAGTGAATATTAAATAGTTTAGCTGGAAGATTGAGAGGAAAGAATATCCCCAAACACAGGGCTACGGCACAGAAAAATGGAGACATAGAAGACAGATGATAGGAATGAGGAATTTCAGAAGAAACAGAGAATGGAAGTGATTATTTAAGAATAAAAGAAGGACAGAACATAAAGACTCCTAACTCGGGGAAACGAACTAGGGGTGGTGGAAGGGGAGGAGGGCGGGTGTTGGAGGGGAATGGGTGACGGGCACTGAGGTGGACACTTGACGGGATGAGCACTGGGTGTTTTTCTGTATGTTGGTAAATTAAACACCAATAAAAGTTAATTAAAAAAAAAAAAAGAATAAAAGAAGGACTGGGTGTTATATGCAACTGACAAATTATTGAACTCTACATCTGAAACTAATGATGTACTGTATGTGGGCTAATTGAATTTAAATTTTAAAAAAAGAAATAAAAAAGAAGTTACTCAAAGTAATAAATTCACATATTTAAAAGTTTCAGAATTAGTAAAGAAAAAAAATACTAAATACATCTTGGTAAAATTTCAGAACCCTAAGCATAAAGTACAAATCCTAAAAATGGTCAGAGTAAAATAAGGAGCTGTTCACAAATAAATGAAATTCAGATTGGTATTCACTTTCTCATCACCAACTCTGGATGCTGGAAGACAATGGCAGGAAGTAAGAAAGAAAGTGAAAAAAATGCAGAGTAAATATAATGGAAACAATAAATCAAAACAATTATTAATCATAATATTAAAAGATAACAAAACTCAGATTACAGAGACAGGTGGCAGGAACCAGCTATATGATGATTATATAATAGATATTGTAAAATAAAATGATGCAGGGGAGCCTGGCTGGCTCTGTTGATAGTACATGTGACTCTTGATCTCAGGGTTGTGAGTTCATGCCCCCACATTGGGTATAGAGATTACTTAAAAATAAAATCTTAAAAAAAAAAATAAAGGAAAATGATGCAGAAAGGTTTATTGTAAATAACTAGGAAGATGTACTGGAAAAATAATGCTGGAGTACTAATATTAATATTAGGAAAAAAACAGGAAAAGATATAATTAAGAAAAATATTTACATTGATATTGGCATAAATTACATTGATATTCTTGCAGAATCTACCAAATGATGCAAATACTGGACAAAACCTGCCTTTTGAGAGTGGAAGGCAAAATCCTAAAAAGTATATGAACTAAGTATCAACTCAAGAAGCTAAAGAAAGAGCAAGACAGAGAAAGGGAAGGAGAGAAACAGAGAGGGAGAAGAAGAAGGAGGAGGAGGAGATAGAAGAAGGAGGAAAACCAAATAAGCTAAAAGATAAGTTAATAATCATAAAAATTAGAAAACACAAATAAGTGGATGATTAATCAAATGAAAATATAATTTTTTGATGAGTTCTTTAAAAAGAGCAATTAAATAAACAGACTGTCAAATGTGACCATGGTAAAGAAGAAGAAGAAGACAACTAAAATAATTAACATTAGGACTGAGAAAAAAATGTGGAACAAACTTGAAAATTAGTTGAAATAGATTATTTTTGTAGGAGAAACTAAATAATGAAATTGACTCAAAAAGAACTGAAATCCTGAAAAAACTAATAACCGTAGAGGAAACAAAAACCCTAAAAAGGGCACAATGCCCAGATAACCTTCTGGGCACATTGTATTAAACCTGCAAAGAATAGATAATTCCTGCATTATTTACACTATTAAAGAACATTGAAAGAGGTGGAAAGTTTTCAGTTCATTCTACAAATACAGCATAACACTAAATCATAACCAGATAAAAATAGAGAGAAAAACCACCCACAACAAAACAAGAAACCCAAAGACAAATAGAGGCAAAAATCCCAAATAATATATAAGGGAATTTAATGCAATACTTCACAAAGAGAATTATATCATGAACTAGTAGTCATTTTCACAATAATGCCTAGGATAAGGGCACGTGGGGGGCTCAGTGGCTGCACATCTGTCTTTGGCTCAGGTCGTGATCCCAGGGTCCTGGGATGGAGTCCCACATCCAGCTCCCCACAGGGAGCCTACTTCTCCCTCTGCCTGTGTCTCTGCCTCTCTCTGTGTGTCTCTCATTAGTCTGTCTTTTAGTGTAATTCACTACCCTAAGAGCTTAAAAGAGAAAAAGTATTTGATTATCTCAGTACATATGAGAAGGCATTTGCTAAAATTAGCAATTTTTCCTGATAAGAACAGTTTTTCTTAAGCAACTTGATAGAAGATGCTACCAGACACTTGCATGATGTTTTCAATGAATCATAAAGAGCATTTCCACTAGACTGAAGGGTCCTGCCACTGGCAGCAGAAACTACTCCGGTAGAACAAGGCAGCAAATGAGGGAACAGGGAGATGTATGACCCAGGAAACAGGTAATGCAACACAGCAGAAAGGCAAATGAAAGCCCCAGAATTGTGGTGAAAGAAAAGCCAGCCAGATAGATGTGCAGCAGCAGATCTAGAGAGTGAGGGGTAGGAAGCCGAATGGCCACAGGCAGGATAATTTGAACAAAAGAGGAAAGAAAAGCAAAGACAGAAACTGATAGAACACTGTTAGAATATAATGAGAAGAGATATAGACTTCAGGCAGAATTTCCATATGAATTACTAATACGTACCTAGATAAACAAACAAAAAAAAAGTAGTAAACTATTAACTCTGGGGAGAGTTATTTAAGAAAAATAATCAGATTATAGTACATTATATGACTTATCTGCAAATAATATATATAATCATAAATGTAAACCCTGCATATTGATTTAACCAAAATTGGGATATAACCTTTCTGGGAGAGTGGGATGGTGGGAGGGGCCATTCGTACAAGAAAGCTAATTCCTTATCTTCCATAGTCGGAAGTCATTAGATAATATCTAAAATTTAAAAGTAAAAAGAGACACTAGCAGAAGCATATTATTTAGAAGTATAAACGTGAAAACCAGAAAAAGCAGCTGTAAGAACTGAAAGTGATGCTACTGGGGAGTGCAGGGGTAGACAGGGATGCAGCTAGGACCGCTGGGTTTTGTTGCAAGCTTGTTCACTTTTAAAACTCAATCATTTATTTAAATATCCGCATGTATTACTCTGATAAAAACTTAAATTTATTATGTTTTTAAATTTGAGTATAGTGGACACATGTTTCACTCCTTTCAGGTGTACACACAGTGGTTCAACAACTTTGTATGCTATGCCATGTTCACAAGCGTATATAGCTCTTACCTGTCCCCCTGCAACACTATTAAAATACCATTGACTACGTTCCCGACACTGTGCCTCTTATTTCCATGACTTATTTATTCCACAGCTGAAGTATCTCCCACTTCCCTTTATGCCAATCCACACCCCCCCACAACCCTCTCCCGTCTGGCAACCATCAGTTTGTTCTCTTTATTTTTAAGTCTGATTCTGCCTTTTGTTTATTTATTCAGTTGTTCTGTTTTTTAGATTCCACACGGGTGAAATCATATGGTATTTATCTTTCTCTGTCTGACTTACTTCACTTAGCATAATACCCTCTAGGTCTATTCATGTTGTTGCAAATGGCAAGACTCATCCTTCTATGGCTGTGTAATATTCCTCTGTGTGTGTGTGTGTGACCTCTAGATTTTTAGAAAGCAAGAATGACAATACCTACTAAGGATGTGGAGGAATATATATACTTGGACACTACAGAGAGAGAATAAATTATTATAAGCTTTTCAGTTGAGCATGTTGGCAGTAAGTATCAAAATTTCAAATGTTTCTCTCTCTTAGCCCAATTAATTCCTCCTCTGGCAAATTATTTTCAGGAAAACAACACAGCAGATATGCCAAGATTCACCTTAAAAAATATTCAAAGCTTCATTCTTTAAAATATTGAGATACTTGTGCTATGCATATACATTACTAAGGGAATGATTAAGTAGATTATGTACTTCCTAACAGTGGAATACCTGCAGGCTTATAAAATAATTATATAAAGTAGTGGTTTCCAAATCATGCTCCAAGAGGCTGGACTATTTTTCCAGGGCTGCCATAGCAAAGTACAAAACTGGGTGGCTTAGAGCCACAGAAATTGTCTCATAGTTCTGTAGACTAGAAATCTTAGGTAAAGGTGTCCAGGGGGTTAGTTCCTTTCAAGGGCTGTGAGGGAGAACATGCTTCTCTCCTAGCTTCTTGTGTCTGCTGGCAATCTTTGGTGTTCCTTGGCTTGTAGAAGCATCACCCTGATCTTGGCCTTCATCTTGTATGGTGTCCTCCCTGTGTGTATCAAATTTTCTCCCTTTCTGTGATCAAATTTTCCTTTTTGATAAAGACACCAGTCATATGGGGTTGGGGCCAACCCTAATGACTTCATCTTAACTTGATCATCTGCAAAGTCTATTTCCAAATAAGGTCACACAGGTATCTGGGGTTAGGATTTCAACATCTTTTGTGAGTTACAATTCAAATGCACAACAGAGTCTTATCTTAGCGTTTCTGCAAAGTGCCTCAAAAACCACTACTGAGGAACTGTGGGTACTGAGCTGATGAGCTCTGGACTTCTCTTACTCATTTTAAGTAGAAAAGTTCCCTCCCTTATAAATTAGTATTCTGAGAGTTCATATAGGAAGGTCCACTATTTTAAAGAATTTTAAAACTACCAAGTAAAACTATATTTATGTATGTCTCCAATATATTGCAAATTAAGAAGAGCAGTTTGCAAGCATGTGAACATGTTTCCAGTTCTGTAAAAATACAAAATCTCTATCTATATTCATATTTACAGTACTTAGGTTTAGATTTAGATTATTATTTTTCAAATAAATATTGACAGTGCTAAGATGGCTACAGTTCTAGAAGTATCCTTTATATTTGTCTTCACACTTTTCCATATTTTCTAGGTTTTTAAAAATGACATATCTTTGTAATAATAAAAGATTATAACTCTTTTTTAAAGAGAGAGAGGTCACTTATGACATTTGGCAAATACATGTCAGTGAATTTATTGATACAGTATTATCCATTTGACTTGGCTTATAAGAATTTCAAACCAATATAATTTGAATGACTATTCAGTTCTCTCTAAAACTTCAGTCTTTGCCATTCAAATCCCATCGATAGAATTGAGTCTGCAAACCCAAGTGTCTATCAGTGGATGAACACATAAGTAAATTATGGTGTTTACAGAGAATGGAATATTATTCAGCCTTTAAAAGAAAGGAAATTCTGACACATGCTAAACATGGATGAGGCTTTAGGACATTACGTTAAGTGAAGGAAGCCAGTCACAAAAGGACACAACGAGCTTATTCCATACGAGGTACTTAGAATAGTCAAATTCATAGAGATCAGAAAGCAGAATGGTGGATGCCAGGGGCTGAGGAGATAAGAGAATGGGGAGTTATTGTTTAGGGTACAGAGTTTTGCAAGATGAAAAAAGTTCTGGAGATGGATAGTAGTGATGGTTGTACCCATATGAATGTACCTAATCCCACTGAACTGTACATTCAAAATGGTTTTTGGTGAAAAACTCTAACAAGGACATCAAGAGATTCCTTATTTGGAATATTTAGATGGATTTGCCTGAACTCCACATTCACTCCCCTTGCCCAGGGCAACCTCTCTCCCCAGCCCACCACTCTTCATATCCCATGCCACAAAAAGCCACAAAAAGATTGAATGAGATAATCAGAAAAACCACCCAAGAAAAGAAAAAGGGAGAATCAGTTACATATTCAACAACTCAGGGAACAAGAAAACTCAAATCTGTTCCAGTTCTCTAGTTTCACCTTAAAAGCAGGGAACTGTGGATGTTTGTGTGAAGCCCTTGAAAGCCTAAATTCTCAGCCCCACCACCATGCAGGAGGTTACCAGCATCTCAAGAAAAACAACCAATACCAGAAAAGCTCTTCTTTGTTTTCATTCTTTGCAGTCCTTCAGGAAACTCTTGATAATGTGAAGTGTTATTACTGTGAATGTTGGCCCAGGCAAGTTTACTCTAGAGTCTATCACTGACTGTTCGCAAAATAAAACCATTTTTAAAGCCTGAGAGGAGAGCCAAGTGCAAACCACAAATCAGAAAACCACCAAGGCGGGCTGGCCTCGCTGCCAGAGTTTAATGTGATCTAATGGGAGGACAACAAGATGTGAGAATTTGATTTTACGATGCTCCATGTAACATTTGGCAATACAAAGGGGCCAGGCCCAACTTCCCGATCCTTAAGCAAACATTTGAAGTAATGTTTTACTTTCTCATCAGTTTTAATTCTGTCAACCAGGGTGTTGAGATTCAGCCTGCCCTAGTCATTCTAAAAATGCTGTCTGCTTTGGGTGGTTGTACATTTGTTTAATATCAATTCATATAAGATGAAGATGGGCAGGTGGGGCAGGGGCCAGGAAAATCGGATGAAGCTATTCAATGGCAGTGGATCAACTGGATTTCAGCTCTCTTCTACATTTGTGATTTATTTCATGGGTGGGAGGGCAGGGATTGGGCTAACTGAAGGAACATGCTTTCATAAGCAAAAGCTAATCTCGAGGAGAGAGACAAATCTGGGCTGGATGGGGTCGCCCAGTCTCACACCAAATGGGATTGGAACTCAAGTGTAGTTCTATTTCCCATCACTTGCTAAAGAAAAATAAAAAAAGGAAAAAGAAACAAAATGGTTAGCAATACCCAAACTCTTCACATATGGCAAATTAACAACCGATGACATTATGGAATAAAGAGGGGGCAGTCAGGAAATCCCATTAAGGGCACATGAACAATGGAAGATAAACCAAAGCCACATTTCGTGCTGCTTCTGTTTCTATAGCCAGGATTACAGAATCAGAATCAGACCTCCTTTCCTCTTCTTACAGAATAACGCATTCCTGACAACACCAAACTCTTCCTCCCATTGTCACTGTATAGTTGACTCAATGAAGAAATGTGACACCCACTGACACAAGTTTCTTAAAGCAATAGTTTGCTAAGTGAAGTCATTTCTCAGAATGCAGGAAGAAATATTAGAACTTCTAATTCTATTGACTCTTGACATAAACAATAAGAAAGAAAGAAAGCCTCATTAATAATTAAAATCAGAACGACACTAGGTATCCTCACTTCGTCAGATGTAAATGGTCACATACCACTGTGGACTGTTGAGTCTTCCTGAAAGAAAGCTGAGGTCAACAGTGTTAAGGGCATGACAGGTGCTATGTCAGTTCAGGTAAGATGGGCTGCAGCAATAACTAGACCAAACATGTAATAGCTCAACACAATAGAAATCTATTTCTTGCTCAGGTAATAGTTTTGGTGATCATCAGGATAGCCCAAGGTACACAGGAACTTCCGCCAACGGTCAGCATGGCCATCTGCATTTCTTCCAACCGAAGAAGGGTGGGACGTGGAGAATTAGTTTTAGGAGATTTTTTATAGGCCCAGCCTAGAAGAAGCACACATTTCAGCCCTCCCTGGCAAGAACTTAGTCTCATAACCACACCTAACTACAAATGAGGCCAGGAAATGGAACTTGGTGCTGGGCCCAAGAAGAGGAAAACGGATCATGGGGAGCAGCCGGCAGTCCATAGGCACCCTCAGCCATCTGGTTATCACAACATGCCACAGTCTACGTGTTCCCCTTATGCAGGTTTAACTGTTATAATGAAATTTAATCTCACAAAACGAACATGAGAGACACACACAGAGAGAGAGGCAGAGACATAGGCAGAGGGAGAGACAGGCGCCCTGTGTGGAGCTCGATGCGGGACTTGATCCCAGGGCCTGTGGTCATGCCCTGAGCTGAATGCAGATGCTCAATCACTGAGCCACCCAGGTGCCCCTTATGTTACAGTTTAGTGTAATAATATACTTAATATATTATTTTGAGAAGTTTTCTTAATCTTGTTGATAGATGTGTAGAAGCTTCTTTTGAGATTTCTTGTTTAATAACAAAATACAAAAAGCCACATAGCACTGGGTTCTCCTCATTTTTCCTTTCCTCTGTATTAAAATGTCAAGATAAATGTGAAATAAATGTGAAACAATCTGGCATCAAATAATTCCTTTGTCAACATTGAAAAAATTGCTAAGATTATAAGAAATAAGAATTAAAGTATTCTATTAAATATTGGGGTTTGATTTATAAATGAATGAAAGTACAGTTATTTCCACATATCCCAGATTATAGCACTTGCTAGATCCTTTATCAATATACAATGATCTGTGTGTAGGTGTCTGTTGCACATCTGTGCCTACCTGCACACTCACTATATATATATATTTCATATATATTATTTCATTTCAAATACATTTCAGCATTTATATACTAGAGAATGTATCTTCTCAACAGTCATTCAACCAGTACTTATTAAGCACCTACTCTTACCATAATGGAGTTTTCATTAAAGTATCAATAGTAAAGTTAGCAAAACCAGTATTTTAAGAGAAAATTGTACTGTGTAAGCATAGCCACTGATGGGACAATTTCTTTGACTCAGTTTTTTAATAGGTTTCTGGGATATGTTTACTGTAGCACAAGTGAAATGTATTTGTTCCACCATTCATAGGTAAGCTACTGCAAGAAAATGCTATATAAAATGTCATGGATGTGGTTACTTTTATAAAAACTAGACCTTTAAAATATAGAGGAGTCAATCATCTCATACTCATTAGGATGGCTACATCAAAAAACCAGACAATCAGGGATCCCTGGGTGGCGCAGCGGTTTGGCACCTGCCTTTGGCCCAGGGCGCGATCCTGGAAACCCGGGATCGAATCCCACGTCAGGCTCCCGGTGCATGGAGCCTGCTTCTCCCTCTGCCTGTGTCTCTGCCTCTCTCTCTCTCTCTCTCTCTCTCTCTGTGACTATCATAAATAAGAAAAAAATAAAAAAAAATTTAAAAAAATAAAAAAAAAACAGACAATCAGTGTTGAAGAGGATATGGAGAAATTGGAACCCTTGTGCATTGTTTGTAGGAATATAAAATGGTGCAGCCATTATGGAAAACAATATGGCAGTTCTTCAAAAATTAAAAATAGAGTTACCATATGACCCAGAAACTCTACTCCTGAGTGTATACCCAAAATAACTGAAAGCAATGTCTTTTTTTTTTTTAAAGATTGATTTATTTATTGTGGGGGGGCGGAGAAGGAGAAAGAGAATCCTGAGCAGATTCCCCACTGAGCATGGAGCCTGTGGTAGGGTTGTCATGACCTGAGCTGAAACCAAGAGTCAGATGCTCAATTGACTAAGCCACCCAGGTGCCCAAAAAGCAGTGTCGGAAAGAGTTATCTGTATGCACGCATTCATAACAGCTTCGTTCACAAAAACCAGAATGGTAGAAGCAACCTACATGTCTACTGACAGATGAATGAAAAAATAAAATGTTGTATCTGCATATAATGGGATATTATTCAGCCTTAAAAGGAAGAAAATTCTGATACATACTACAACATGGATGAACCTTGAAGACATTATGCTGAGAGAAATAAGTCAGCCATAAAAAAGACGATTCTTTACATTTACACTGGACGATTTCATTTACATGAATACCTAGAGCAGTCAAATTGAGACAGAGATTGCCAGAGGCTGGGGAACAGGAATGGGGAGCTGTTATTTAATCACTATAGGGTTTCAGTTTTACATGATGAAAAGAATTCTGGAGACTGGTCATACAACAATGTGAATGTACTTAACACTAGTGAACTGTACACTTAGAAGTGGGTAATATGGTAAGTTTGCAATGTGTATTTTATTATAATTAAAATTGTTTTAAAAACAAAGGAGTCGGGCAGCCCGGGTGGCGCAGCGGTTTAGCGCCGCCTGCAGCCCGGGGTGGGATCCTGGAGACCGGGGATCGAGTCCCACGTCGGGCTCCCTGCCTGGAGCTTGCTTCTCCCTCTGCCTGTGTCTCTGCCTCTCTCTCTCTCTCTCTCTCTGAATAAACAAATAAATAAAATATTTTTTTTAAAAAGGAGTCTTAACAATATTTTGTAGTGAGATATGGAGGAACAATGAAAATATTTTCTACCACTCAGAAGTTTGCTGTTTTTTTTAAAGAGCAAAGAACACACATACACACACACACACACACACACACACACACACACACATAATCTGCTTCCAAAGTAAGGATGATATTTTACAATAGCTAAAAAAATAACTGTTCTTTAAGGGAACTCAAGCTATGGTGAGAATATTTCAAAACATACTTAAAAGTACTCTTATCACTGCAGGTGTTGTTGCAGATAATTATACAAATGTAGCCCTATGTAAATTTTTATAACAGAATAATTTCACTTAAAAATCTAGTATTTAAGCTATCTAATAATTTATCAAAGAGTTTTAATGATTTAGAATCATATTAGTAAGACAATGCCAATATAGTAACTTCCAATTAGCCTGTAAGAACAATTGATTGACATTAAGAAAGATGAAAAATTTTTACCCAGATTTCCATAAATCTTTGCAAAATTGAAAAATAGGAGTATTATGATTTAGTAAGCCTCGTCAGTAATGGGTTCTTTTTATTTGGATCTACAAATATTTATAAAGCATCTTTTTAAGATAAGATAATCAAAAATTCAAAACTGAGAAAAAATTCAAAACTGAGACAGATTTTGGATTCATTACATTACAAAATATTAAACCAAAAGTTAGGAAAAATAATGAAGCATATTAATTCACATAACCTTCACTGATAACAGCAAAAGGGGGATTGGTACCACAAATAAAACAGGAAAATAATTATTTCAAAGATTTTATTATTTACTTGACCGAGAGAGAGAGAGCATGAGAGAGAAAGAGAAAGCACAAGCAGAGGGAGAAGCAGGCTCCCCGCTGAGCAGGGAGCCCAGCGTTGGGCTCAATCTCAAGACCCTGGAATCATGACCTGAGCTGAAGGCAGACGCTTAACCAACTGTGCCACCCAGGTGCCCCCAAAGTAAAATAATTTTTAAAATATTTTTCATTTCATTTAAGCCTATGTTAATGTCTCTTTTATACATTTTATAATGTGCATATCAATAAATAGTACATGGATATAATTCATGAATGAGTTAATTTTGTTCATACATAAAATTGTTTTTAGGGATAGGGTTATAAAATTTAATATATGTGCTGCCAAAGCAAGCACTGATAGGCATACAAAATTGAGAGAACACTGTTGTGAAAATTCTGGGAAACCAGTTGGGAAGAAATGTATTACTCTTCATTATAAAAGCAAATGGTCTAAAACTGATATAGAAGGCCAAAACTGGATATGAGGAAGACTTTTCATTATAGTAAAGGTAAGGAGACACAAAATAAATCCTCATCCATCGGAATGATTTAGGTATTATTCTTCCTCAGAATAGAGAGATCAGTTCATTTATTCAAGGAATACTATGTAGCTCTTTTCTTCTTTGTATTAAATGTTGTCCATGAAAGAATTCAGAGTATATATCTGCAGTCAAGAATATGCTTTCTTGGGGATCCCTGGGTGGCGCAGCAGTTTGGCGCCTGCCTTTGGCCCAGGGCGCGATCCTGGAGACTCGGGATCGAATCCCACATCAGGCTCCCGGTGCATGGAGCCTGTTTCTCCCTCCGCCTGTGTCTCTGCCTCTCTCTCTCTCTCTGTGACTATCATAAAAAAAAAAAAAAAAAGAATAGCCTTTCTTAGGGAAATAACACTGTACATGTAGATTTTCCTATATAATCTACATGTATATACTTCTACTTTCATAAATAAGGTTCTCAAATCTGTTTTGGAATGTGCTGAGACGTATTTAAGTAAATAATTACATAAATAAACACTATATTATTTTCTTTTTATCTGACCTCTCTCTTCACATAAACACACAACAGAGGGAAAAACATTATGCTTATATCACAAAACAGATTATATTCTCATTATTTAGAATGCCTTACCTCACCTTCTTCCATCTTACCTGAGTTTTCTTTGTCCTTTGGGGTCCATACCCAAGTTTCATTCAGCAACTTTTTGGGCATACTACTGTGTTACATATGACTATGGTAGATGACTTGCAAAAATGGTCTTTTTTCCTATGCCTATAAGCTCTTTGCAACGTGGCTTTGCAGTTCACCTCATCAGGGAGTAGAGTCTACTTTCCCACTTTTCACATGTGGACGACCTTTGGGACTTTCTTTGGTCAATAAAATGTAGCAGAGGTAAGAGTGTGTCTTGCCTACTTGTAATATGTCACTTGGGACCCTGACTACCCCATAGAATAAGGGAGGGCTAGATGACTGTCCACATGCCAGATAGCTGACATGCTCCAAATGATGGCTCACAAATGCTCTGAAGCTGAGCGACCAGACTTATACATGGATGACAGCATGAGCTAAGAGCAGAAGAGCCACCCAACTGAACTCTAAGGTGGAAACTCACAGAATTATAAGCTAATGAACAGCTATTGTTTTAAGCAACTAAGTTTCGAGGTGTTTTGTTAGGCAGTTTTGGGGTACAATACAATTATGTATTAGGTATAATAAATGGTGGAAACTGGTCATTTCTTCCCTTCAAGGACTTATCTTCTGGGGACACGAGTTTTTAATTGGGAGCCCACTGAGGAATTTAAAGAGACCTTGACTTCTCCGAAATGGTATGTGATATCTGGCATGGATCCTCAGGCGTTTTTTTTGTTTTTTTTTTTTTTTCCCTATGGGTAAAGTGGAGCTCATAGTTTTCATCAATTTCTCCAAGGAGCTGGTCTCCTCCCAAAAGGTTAATACAGTGCAGTCATGGAAGCTATTGACTCATTTGTAAAGAATTATAATATAATGCATCAGATCCAATAATGGAAGCACACGTCAGGCGGTATAGCAACAGAGAAGGAAATTTTTAAGTCTCCTGAGGAATGCAGAGGCTTTCTCAAAGAAATTATTCTTCCAATGCAAGAGGGAGCCCCACAAACAGAAAGAGTCTTTCAGACTGTGGAATGGCAGGGATAACAACAACGCAGAAATGTTAAAAATGCCTGATTTATGTAAAGAAAAGCAAATAGACGCAGCTGGAGGGTGAGATACATAGTTAAGGTTAAGGTATGGCAGATACAACTGGAGAAAACTGGAATCAAGATGGGAAGGGCTTTTATTCCAAGTTAGGAAATTTGAATTTTATAACTGTAAGAATCTACCCCTAAAGGTTCTGAGCAAGGGCAAAACATAATTAGAACTGCATCTTAGAAGAAGTCTCTGGTCTTTAACGTTATAACCATGAAAATATTGAGGTCCATCTTAGGAATGCATTCTTTGGTCAGAGGGTGCTTAAAGAACCACAAGTCTTTCCTCAGCACCTGGAACAAGAGTGGTACCCTTCCCAGCCAAGTCCTGTGAGACCAAGCTGGGCTTGAGGTCAGAGTCACTGGGAATGCAAATTCTGGTGAGTCTCCATTCTACACTGTGGATATCCTACACATACTTCTTGCAGACCAGCTCATCACGGAGCAATGCTACCTAAACCAACACTTCCTCAGAAGGAAGGAAAACAGTGGGGAGACACCGAGATATCCCCAAGAGCTACCTGAGTGGGATCAGCTAGCAACAATGGCTATCAAGATATATCTGATATGAAGTTCTAATCATAAGGTCCATGGGAAGGACACCTGGATGGCTCAGTGGTTGAGCATCTCCCTGGTTGGCTCAGGGAGTGATCCGGGTCCTGGAATCTAATCCCATATTGGGCTCCCTGCATGGAGCCTGTTTCTCCCTCTGCCTGTGTCCCTGACTCTCTCTCTGTGTCTCTCATGAATAAATAAATAAAATCTCGTCCTACACTCCAGCTCCAGCCAGGTGTCACCAGCGACAAGCATGGGCAGCACAAGAGACACCTGCCCAGCAGCCCGTGCCATGTTGGAGTGCACCCCCCGCCCCCTGACAGCCACCTCGACCCGCATAGGACCCTGACAACTGTGGCCACCCCCAGTCTGCAGTTTTACAGATGATAAAACAGGCTCAGAAGGGTCAGGTAACTTGTTGGAGATCACTTGTTGGTGTTAAACAGCAGAGGTAGGACTCAGATCCAGTTTTCCCATGTAACACAGCTCTCTCTCCCTACATCGTAGGCTGGTATGAGTGGGCACCACGGGATCAGGTGAGGATGGCTTCCGGCTCTCCTGCCAGGTGAACCAGGACAAGGATTCAGGAAACAGAAAAAGATGACTTTTAAATCATTCTGAAAACCTACAAATTCTACCTGAGATTTAAAGAGAGAACAGCTAGAACGCTACAGAGAGAAGAGTTTGCGCTTCTAACAAGTACAACTCATTTTTAGCCACTCTGCACTGAGCAAAATGAATAGAAAGAAGAACTCACCACAAAAGAAAGGATCAGAAACAGTCCTCAGTCCCATAAAGTTACAGAATTTGGATTACAATTTAAAGTCAGAAAGCCAATGCAGAAGCAAAATCATAAAGCTACTGGTCACTCTGGAAAAAATCATGAAGGATTCAAGAGACTTCATGACTGCAGAATTTAGATCTAATCAGGCCAAAATTAAAAGTCAATTAAATGAGATGCAATCCAAACTGGAGGTCCTAATGATGAGAGTTAATGAGGTGGAAGAAAGAGGGAGCACATAGAAGACAAGTTGATGGCAAAGAAGGAAGCTGAGGAAAAAAGAGAAAAACAATTAAAAGACCATGAGGAAAGGTTAAGAGAAATAAATGACAGACTCAGAAGGAAAAATCTATGTTTAATTGGGGTTCCAGAGGGCGCCAAAAGGAACAGAGGACCAGAAAGTGTATTTAACAAATCATAGCTGAGAACTTCCCTAACCTGCAGATGGAAACAGGCATTCAGATCCAGGAGATAGATCCCCTCTAAAATCAATAAAAACCGTTCAACACCTTGACATTTAATAGTGAAAATTGCAAATTCCAAAGATAAAGAGAAAATCCTTAAAGCAGTAAGAGACAAGAGATCCCTAACTTATATGAGGAGAAATATTAGATTAACAGCAGACCTCTCCACAGAGGCCTGGCAGGCCAGAAAGGGCTGGCAGGATATATTCAGGGTCCTAAATGAGAAGAACATGCAGCCAAGAATACTCTATCCAGCAAGGCTCTCATTCAGAATAGAAGGAGAGAGAAAGAGCTTCCAAGATAGACAGAAACTGAAATATGTGACCACCAAACCAGCTCTGCAAGAAATACTAAGGGGGACTCTGTAAAAGAAAGAGGAAGCCCAAAGAAATAAGCCACAAAAACAGGGACTGAATAGGTATTATGATGACACTAAATTCATATCTTTCAATAGTAACTCTGAACGTGAATGGGCTTAATGATCCCATCAAAAGACGCAAGGTTTCAGACTGGATAATAGAGCAAGACCCATCTATTTGCTGTCTACGAGACTCATTTTAGACCTAAGGACACCTACAGCCTGAAAATGAAAGGTTAGAGACCCATTTACCATTCAAATGGTCCTCAAAAGAAAGCAGGGGTAGCCATCCTCATATCAGATAAATTAAAGTTTATCCCAAAGACCTTAGTAAGAGATGAAGAGGGACACTATATCATACTTAAAGGGTCTATCCAACAAGAGGACCTAACAATCATGAATATTTATGCCCCGAAAGTGGGAGCTGCCAAGTATATCAATCAATTAAAAACCAAAGTTAAGACATACTTAGATAATAATACACTTATACTGGGAGACTTCAACACGGCGCTTTCTGCAAATGACTGATTTTCTAAGCACAACATCTCCAAAGAAACAAGAGCATTAAATGATAGACTGGACCAGATGGGCTTCACAGATATTTACAGAACTTTAAATCCAAACGCAACTGAATACACATTCTTCTCAAGTCCACGTGGAACTTTCTTCAGAATAGACCACATACTGGGTCACAAATCAGGTCTTAGGATACCAAAAGATTGGGATTGTCCCCTGCAATTTTCAGACCATAATGCTTTGAAACTAGAACTCAATCACAAGAAGAAATTTGGAAGAAATTCAAGCACGTGGAAGCTAAAGACTACCCTGCTAAAAGATGAAAGGGTCAACCAGGAAATTGGAGAAGAATTAAAAAAGATTCATGGAAACTAATGAGAATGAAGATACAACCATTCAAAAATCTTTGGTATACAGCAAAAGCAGTCCTGAGGGGGAAAAAACATCGCAATACAAGCATCCATCAAAAAACTGGAAAAAACTCAAATACACAAGCTAACCTTGCACCTAAAGGAACTGGAGAAAGAACAGCAAATAAAACCTACACCCAGCAGAAGAAGAGAGTTAATAAAGATCCGAGCAGAACTCAGGAGACCAGAAGAACTGTGGAACAGATCAACAAAACCAGGAGTTGGTTCTTCGAAAGAATTAAGAAGATAGATAAACCATTAGCCAGCCTTATTAAAAACAAAAAGAGAAATGACTCTAATTAATAAAATTAGAGGGCACCCCAGTGGCTTAGCAGTTTAGCACCGCCTTCAGCTCAGGATGTGATCCTGGAGACTCAAGATCGAGTCCCACATCAGGCTCCCTGCATGGAGCCTGCTTCTCCCTCAGCCTGTGTCTCTGCCTCTCTCTCTCTCTCTCTCTCTCTCTCATATAAATAAATAATTTTAAAAAAAAGAATCCATCAAAATCCTTGAGGAGAACACAGGCAACACCCCTTGTGAACTTGGCCACAGCAACTTCTTGCAAGATATATCTGTGAAGGCAAGGGGAACAAAAGCAAAATGAATTACTGGGACTTAATTAAGATAAAAAGCTTCTGCGCAGCAAAAGAAACAGTCAACAAACTAAAAGACAACCTACAGAATGGGAGAAGATATTTGCAAATGACGTATCAGATAAAGAGCTAGTATCCAAGATCTATAAAGAACTTATTAAACTCAACAGCAAAGAAACAAACAATCCAATCATGAAATGGGCAAAAGACATGAAGAGAAATCTCACAGAGGAAGACATGGACATGGCCAACATGCACATGAGAAAATGCTCTGCATCACTTGCCATCAGGGAAATACAAATCAAAACCCCAATGAGATACCACCTCACACCAGTGAGAATGGGGAAAATTAACAAAGCAGGAAACAACAAATGTTGGAGAGGATGTGAGGAGAGGGGAACCCTCTTGCACTGTTGGTGGGAATGTGGACTGGTGCAGCCACTCTGGAAAACTGTGTGGAGGTTCCTCAAAGAGTTAAAAATAGACCTGCCCTATGACCCAGCAATTGCACTGCTGGGGATTTACCCCAAAGATACAGATGCAGTGAAACGCCCAGACACCTGCACCCCGATGTTTCTAGCAGCAATGTCCACAATAGCCAAACTGTGGAAGGAGCCTCGGTGTCCATTGAAGATGATGGATAAAGAAGATATGGTCTATGTACACATGGAATATTACTCAGCCATTAGAAACGACAAATACCCACCATTTGCTTCAACGTGGATGGAACTGGAGGGTATTATGCTGAAAGAGGAAAGGAGAGAAAATGAGTGGGAAATATCAGTGAGGGTGACAGAACATGAGAGACTCCCAATTCTGGGAAACAAACAAGGGGTGGTGGAGGGGAAGTGGGCAGGGCGTTGGGGTGACTGAGTGATGGGCACTGAGGGAGGCACTTGACTGGGTGTTATGCTATATGTTGGCAAATTGAACTCCAATAAAAAAAAACTAAATAAGTAAATAAAATCTTAAAAAAAAAAATAAAAGCCCATGGGAATGGATGAAGCCAACAAGAAGACAGGGAGAAAAGCAGAGGCTACCAATGGCAGCCTGCTCTGGACTGAACCAACACAGAAGTTTTGTTTGCCCCACCCAATGTTTTTAAAAACAGTGCTATCTGATGACACTTAAAGGTTCAAACATTTCATCCAAAAAAAAATCAATTTTTGCTTTTTTTGAAAATTAGAAGGCTTTGCAACACTGGTCTCGTGCTTCCGCTTGTCAATAATTAGAAGGAATTGAGAAGCAATGGCTACCTTTACAATGACCACTGGTCCTTCAGTTAGCTATTGCTGTCATTGGTTTCTTTTTTTGTTTAATAAGATTTTATTTACTTATTCATGAGAGACACAGAGAGAGAGGCAGAGACACAGGCAGAGGGAGAAGCAGGCTCCCTGTGGGGAGCCCGATGCAGGACTCCACCCCAGGACCCTGGGATCACGCCCTGAGCCAAAGGCAGATGCTCAACTGCTGAGCCACCCTGGTGGCCCTGTCATTGGTTTCCCTGATCTTATTTACCTGCTGCTCTCTGTAGGCACCTGAATTTGTAACCTCCTGGGTAGAATCAGAGACATGGAAGAATTTGTCTCCTGCAGCAGCTGCTTATAACCCAGTTTCTCTTCCCCATTAAAAGGAAGTTCTTTGATATCAGACCTTAGGCTTTATTCTCCTTTTGATTCCCACAGCACTCTGCCATGGGTAGATAATAGGTATTCCCCCAAGCATTTTCTGAAGCTTTTTGCTTTTTGGTTTGAGGTTTTTATGGGGTTTGTTTGTTTTCCTTTTGGTTTAGGATAAATCAGCATTTGTATATAATTGCACTTTTTAAAATCTGAATTTGATGTCGATTTACCCAATGGTACATCCATAGTTCACTCACCCTTTCACTGTCATTACCTTAAATATCTGCCGTGATCAGAGTAAAAAACACTAACTGCCTATTTCATGCCTAATTCGCTTAAAATTGGAGGGTCTTGTGGAATTTTTATTACCTCCTACTATAAGTAGCAAGAAATTGCACATCCACAGACAAATAATATAGGGAGTTCTGTATTATGTAAACAATACAATAAAAGCTCAAAGAATATCATTGTTCACTTAGAAAAGAGAATAGGGAAGGACTGACTGTGACCATGTTTTGATGATTGGCACAGTGAAGGAGGGAGAAACAAAAGAAATTTCCCTTCTCTCTCTTTTTTTTTTTTTAAAGATTTATTTCTTTATTTATCCATGACAGAGAGAGAGAGAGAGAGAGAGAGGCAGAGACACAGGAGGAGGGAGAAGCAGGCTCCATGCCGGGAGCCCGACTTGGGACTCGATCCCGGGACTCCAGGATCGCGCCCTGGGCCAAAGGCAGGCGCCAAACCTCTGAGCCACCCAGGGATCCCCAGAAATTTTCATTCTCAAAGAGAAGAAAAAAAATAAAACTAAAAAATACTCATGGTTAGAATCTGTTATATCAGGATCTCACAAAGTCTCACTGGCTTTGGCAATAAGTTTTGCTGCATTCTGGAAATACAAAAGAATTTATGTCACAGAAATGCCAAAGCCACCTATCAACATACCCTCAATCGTTGCATTTTAATAATTCTCACCTTTTTTCTGCTAACTGAAGAAAGCAAGAAATGAGCTCATATTAAAAATAGGATACAGCAAGTCTGATATGAAAGTTAAGGGATCAATCAGAAAACTTACTGTCAAAAGTTTCCTCCCCCATTCATGGTTCCCATGAAAATGAAAGATAATAAAAATAAATTTTATTTAATCACATTAACTCATTAATCCCATGAAGACCCAGGTGTTGACTTTCCACCTTTCCCATAAGGCTGAGAAAGTCAATAAAGTGATAAATAAAATGAAGTCTCTCTCAGAACTTTAAAAAAAAACAACAGCAACAACAACCGTGTTTAATGATTAAGAATAATGTACACTTGAGAGTCAAGTCAATTTCTCAAAAATTTCATGAAAAATACCGGAATGTTAGCTGTACCGGACAAATGGGATTTTTTGCAATCTCTTTAAAAGGGAGAGATTTTAATGAGCTTCCCTGTTCACCTTGATTAAATCAGAATTTTAGAGAAAGTAACCTAGCAGAACTTCAGAAATGTGAAGTTCACGTTCAACTAATGAAGGGACAAAGACTTTAATTTTCACTGAATGGTCCTCCCATTTTTGTGTCAGCTTCACACTCTATTAGATCCTCCAGAACAAAAGGCTCAGACCCTCCTACTGGGAATCTTTAGCTGGAGCCCTGGGCACTATTGTTGATTTTATCCTAAAGGGCTTGGGAACACGTTTTATAAACATGAAAATAGAGAGCAAATAAGTGTGAGAAACATTCAGTGAAAGAAGGTCAGTGGAAGTAGCTCATACGCTGTCAAAGCCCCACTGGATTTCCTTTAAAATGATGTAGGTAGATGCATTTCTGGTTAGTGTGTTTAGTCTGATAGAGGTTTGAAAATGATATTCATTTGTCTCTTTCTTTGCATGTGAAAATAATCACAATTTCTCAGGGAAGAATCACCCGCTGGGTTACCAACTGCTGAGCTCATCCTCTCATACAACCGAATACCTTATTTCAGCCTGAGATTCAAGGATGCTTTCTTTGGACAAATCAACATTGGCTACATGTATGGAAATTCTCCTTCCTAGGGTTACCCAATGCAAGTGAGACACTGGAATTCCATTACACCTGCAAACCATCTTTACCCCCCTACTGGATTTGGCACAGAAAGGGATGGAATTGGAACTAGAAACTCCAGGACCTACGTGCCAGATGAATGCTATTTCATGATGTCTTCGATGTTGTTGTTTTCCTTTTAAACAAAAGTGAAATAACACCAAGATGAGTTTCACACATGCTAAAACAGAAAAGAGAAGACATTATTTCTTGACCTTCCAATATATGTGAAACACATTTTTAGCTGGAATAAACAACCTGAAAGTGTATTATATTCACAAATGGCATTTGAATGAAACAGTTGCTTATGGGAGGTGAGAGACACTCCATCTATTAATAGATAGCTGCCAGAAATTAAAAACTCAAAACCTTTCTCAGTTTAAGTAAAAATAAATAAATAAATAAATTTTTAAAAATGAGTCTCCTACAAATCCTACCCCTAAATCAAAAGATGAAAATCATTCAGCTTTAGTATGCAGACCTTTCCAACTAACCATAGGAACAATTCAGCCTAAGAAAGCCACTATTAGCCAGCATGGAATCTCTCATATGCAACAGAAAGTTTTCTCAAGCTCTCAGAGGAGTTCCAAGATTGCATTTTCATGACAAATGATGGTTATGACTAACTAAAATTCTACCACAAAATTTAAAGTTGACAGTAGGCTAGAAATCTATTCAGTGAGCAAGCATTCAGTAACTATGAGCCAACTGGAAAAGACACACCAAATAAAAATCTATATCTATTCCATCATCTATTCAGGACATATTTATTAAGGGCCTACCACATACTCAGTCCCATGCTGGGAGCTGGGGTGTGAGCAAGATAGACATAGTGCTCTTCTCATGTAGAGTAAAAATGGTCTCACTCCAATACTGGGCTTGCCAAGCTATAAATGGTAGTGACATCTCAGATTGATGAAAGAGCTATTATCATTGGTGTCAGAATGGGAGAACTCTTGCTCCAGCTTCCTCCAGGCCAAACTACTGATGGGGTTGCAAAGAACAAATATGCTTAACACTTCTGCGAGTTAAAAAAAAAAAATTACATAGGGGCACCTGAGTGGCTCAGTTAATTAAGCATCTGCCTTTCACTCAGGTCATGATCCCAGGGTCCTAGGTTGAGCCCCATATTGAGCTCCCTGCTCAGTGAGGAGTCTGCTTCTCCCTCTCCCTCTGCCCGCTATGCCTGCTTGTGTTCTCTCTCTCATTCTTTCTCTCTCTCTCTCTCTCTCTCTGTGTCAAATAAGGAATAAGTTTTTAAAAAATTTACATAGAGTTTGCTATATAGACTGAATGTTTGTGTCCTCCCAAAATTCACATGTTGAAACTCTATCTCCCAATGTGATGGTATTAGGAGGTGAGGCCTTTGGTGTCTGATTAGGGTTAGATGAGATCACGGAGTCAAGTCCCTGTGGATGAGATTAGCACTCTTAGGAGTTAGGAAAGCTTCCTTCCTCAGCTCTCCACCATGTGAGCGTAGAAAGAGAAGTCAGCAGTCTGCAACCCAAAAGAGGGTTCTCACCAGAACCCTTCCATTTTGCTACCCAGTCTATGGTATTTTTGTTATACCAAACAAACTAAAATTTATTATGAACTTTTTGTTTTGTTTTTATTGCAGTTGTTATTGTGTCCTCTGTCTCCTCTCTCTGTAGACCCAATCATGAGTGGATTGGAGTAAGATTAAAGTTACTAACCACAGAACACTAACTCTCATTTAGAGCCTTTGGCACTGAGCTGATCCAGACAGACATCACTGTTGTCATCACGGTCATCACTGTCACCATCACTGGAGTCATCAAGATGACTGCAATCCCTACCCGACCAATCCTATGTATTATATCCATAAAATGGGTGTTAGTATTACTCAAATGGCACGAGGGACTTGGTCAGAGAACATATTTCAATATATATCTGCATATATTGAATAACTAATGGATTAGGTATTTTAGAAATTGCACCCAGGCTGGCAAATGCAGATGGGCTGGAGCTGCATGAAAATGTAATAAAAATCTAATAAAACATGTGAGCAAACTCACACATCTGTGGACCGATGGGAGGCATTATGTAATACAGGTCATTGCCACAGCAACTTCTAACCTCTCTCTGGCTACTGCCGCTGGGCCAAGGTTGCGTGTAAAGGGCCTCTGTGAGTTTCCTTCTCTGTCAGCATTCAGAGAAATCATTTTTAACCTCTCTAAAATGAGCTATTAAAATAGAAAGTCTTTGACCCACACTTATGAAAATGATGCTCAAAATACCTCAAGTCTTTGACCTAGGACCCAAGGTCTCACTGCTTATATTTGTTTTTGAAAACATAATATTTCAATGAACACACTTTGCTACTTGCCAGAAGTTTTTCTCTCTGACAAATGTACTAGATGGTAATGTTTGAGATGGGCTACCCAAGGTAGCTTTGGGGAATAATTTCAGAAGTAGTTGAACAATCAGCTATACAAACCACAAAACAGAATGAGAGAAAGGCTTGGAATTTTTAAAAGGCTATATTCACCAGACTATGTGAATAATTTCATATTATTTGGCACAATAATATGAAATTAATACTCAGAAGTCTTCATTTGAAGGAGAATTTAATATGTGTGGGTGTGTGTAAATTTTATTGAATTCCAGAATAACATTAGAATTTCCTCTTTCCATCTACTGACTAATCTTCAACTTGATATTCTAGAATGGCTCTCTTCCATGGATGGAAATTCTATCTTCTACAGTATTAAATATTTAAGGCGTGTAAGTCTGGAAAGTGGGGGTTAGAGGGAAGAAGGGAATCTACTTCTGTACCATCTGAGTGAAAAGCTATCAAAGAAAACTTAGAGAACTGTGTTTTAGAAGTGGAACGTTACATGCTTTGGGATCAACCCTACCTGGATTCAACTCTATCACTTTTTTGGTCATGTGATACATTCCTTCATCTTTATTGCTCAGTTTCTTCATCTGTAAAATGAAGATAATAATAGTACCTATCTCCAAAAACAGGTATGAGTTTTAAATGAATCATTGTATATATAAAGCACTTAGAATTGTGCCTAGAACATAATAAGTACTCAATAACTGTAATGATTATCATAGTTATATTTTAGGTGTTGGTGCAAAAAACAAGATTTCAACAAAAAAAATTATTGTTCAATCATCAGAATCCTGAGTCCAAGCAGCAATGCCAGTGAAACTCAATGACCTCAAAGTGTTTAGTAAATGTGCCATGAGTCAGTTCTTAAAAATTTTCATTAGAAGCTGAATCACTTCTCACATATTTATTGTTAGCTCTCTTAGCCATTTTTGGCCTATTGGTACCAAAAAAACTGCCAAAATGAGGACTAGCACTGATAAAAGGTATGTGCCTAGTCTTCCTAGTGTAAAATCCTAAGAATAAGAACTGATAAATGGAGCTTGACTATCAAATTCATAGGTCTGAAAGATTATTTTTCCCCAGATCAGGTTACATAGAATTCGATAGATGGAATTAGAACTTTCAATTATAATTTATAGAATATTTTATTATAAAACCTTTCTTATATATACAGATTTGTAGAGAATATACATTCCCAGTACACTCAGGGCTGGCATGTCCAGCAACTACTGTGCAGAAGGCACTGTACTTCCTACAATGTGGATGAATGATTCCCGTGGAGGTTACTACAATGTATTCTATGTGAAGGGTGTCCCCTAGGATTGAGCTATGCAACAATGAACCTGAACACAATCCCAGACCTCCAGTTACTACTACTTCCATGTATCATTCAGGAGCCTGCACCCTCAATTTGGTGTTGATTATTCCCATTTTGATACTTTTATTACATATGTATCTATTTGTATAGATTTTCTCTGCTTTGGGCTTTATATGAACAGTATCACTCTTACAAATCATTCTGTAACTTGCTTTTTATAAACTCAACATTATACTTGTAAGAGATAGTCCGATTGACTGGTGTAGCCCCGGTTCATCCATTTTTAACTGCTGAATAGAATTTCAATATATGAACAACCAATGTAATTATTTATCGAGTCTCCTTTTTGAGGAACAGTTACAGCTTTTTATCTCTCTCTGCTTTTTTTTTTTATGAGAACATTGTAAATATGCAATAAATGTTAGCTATTATTACATGTCTTGTTTTGCATTCAATACACTGGTGAACAACAACTATTCCATGGTCCTTCTTGTGTGTCCTTCTATAAATCAGTATCTAAAAAGCTAAAAACTACATTTATCAGTTCCCCTTACAGCAAGAGATTTAGGTTTAGCTAATCAAAAGCAATCATGAAAAGTTTTCAGCATGGAAGTAAGATAGACGCTAAATGCCTGCCATTTCTGCTGCTGCTGTTTATTCACATGTCATGGAGGTACCGAATTTTTCTACATAGAGATGGCAGAAATCCTAGTGTACAGTCATTTTATGAGGTTTGAGAGGCAGGGCATAGTGTATCCATTCTGTCAATGTGAATCATTGCAGACCTGCTGTGGGTTTGGAACTGGCAGCAAGTGATGCCTGATGACATGATAGCTTCCTGTTTGTGGCAGCTTCCTGCTCAGGGTAGTGGGTAGTTTGGTTCTATGGCTGGCAGCTTTCTGATCATAAAAGAGCTGGCCTCAGGAGCCAATTCTGTAGTGTGACTTTGGATGTCATACCTGAGAGCTCAACCAAGAGTCTATTTTTTCATACCACTAATGATTTAATTGAATCCCATCATTAGAGATGGATTTACTATGAAGCTTAAGCTTCAGAGATCCTCACTGTGTGGGGCCCATCGCTGGTATGTGTTTTTATAAAAATTGCAGAAGTAAGATATTTTCACTACTCTAAATTAAGGCCATTATCTCTTCCCACTCAAACTTCCCCTCAGTTACATTTGTTTCTAGGGTTGATGGAGTGGCCTTAGGCATTTTGGGGATCCAATTAAGGAGGAATTAAGAGTATATATTTAGATAGGGTTAAAAGATATACTTTTGTGACAGGAAGGGACAGATTTGGAGATAATATTATAGTCAGAAGGTATCCTACAGTGTTACCACCATTAGAGTGAGTACCGGAGGAGTAACAAAGTTTAAAGTCTACAGAGCAAGAAGATAATTGGTAGAAAACTTCCAAATTTTATAGTTCATATAAGAAAGAGATTTGACAGTGGTTTTTCCAATTTTGACAATAATTCTAAAAATATACATGTCATTATCAATAATGAGTTGTAAAGATGAAAGAAATTTTCTAAACTATGGATAATAAAACCATAGTTACAAAAAACGGAAAGACTAACTTGTCTTTTTATTCTCTCTGTAAAAGTGACAATATAAAGTTATTATCAAGAGGCAATCAAAGCATGTAAAAGGCAAAAAATGTAGGAAAAATACTGTAAAGATACGTTAAGTATTTGATTAATAAAATATTATTTTACTTTACTGGATTTTGTGTTCTTTGTGGTAAATGTCAGCTTTTTAGAATTTGTAATTTGTGGTGATTTCTTTTCTCATTATGAATAAATTTTGAATTTCATACCCAATTTTGTTTTTGTGATATTGTATTTTTTTCCTAAAGAAGCTGCCAAATTTTGTATTAAATTCATGTCCCCAAAGAACTAGGTCTTTCTTTGTCAGTAATAAATCAATTGCTTAAACTAACTAAAGTGGATTCTATTCCCTGCAATGGAATTCTAAAAGAGTAATTAATTAGTATCAGGTATGGTTGCATGTAACCGATTTTCAAAGAAATGGTCTGCTGGAAATAGTTATCTCACCTGGGTGGGTTTGAAAGCTATGACATTTGCAGCAGATGATGAATTATGTTTGCCAAGAATGAAATACCTATCAAATGGAAGGCTTAGTAGAACAGCTGGCTGTTGCACAACCCTTCTGGTAAGAATGAGGAATAAAAGAAATGGGGAGTGAGCTGGCTAATTCTAACTGCATTAGAGAGTTAAGGAGGAGGAGGAGCAGGACAAAGTCCACATTTTAAGTTCTTAATTCAGTGCACAGAGGGTTTGGAATTGGACCTGATAACATGATGTGTTTCCTGTTTGTGGTAGCTTCCTGTTCAGGATAGTGGGTAGTTTGGTTCTACGGCCCTAAATGAACACCTTTCCTTTTCTACCTGCAGGACAGATATAACTAAAAAGCAGATGCAACAGGTTGCCAAAATACAACTTAGGTTAATTCAGTTTCACTTAGCCTCTTGTGTAAAAACACATTAGTTTGGAGAGAGTGGGACACTATAAATAGGGATGGGATGTTTGAATGGATTTAAATGTCTGAAGGTACAAGCCCTGCTGAGCTCTCCAGGCTAGCAAATGTCACACTCCCACCTCTGTCAGATAAATCTGTCATACTTAAAGACCCAATGCAACTGTACCTGCCATAATTAACTTGTAGGAAATATTAATTCTTCTTATGGTTCATCCTGCTAGTTCTTGTTCACTCTGGTCAAGGAGTCAGATTCCATGCAAGTACAAAGTTTGACTAAGGAGGAGAAACCTTAGATAACAAAATAGTGTTAAGATTTTGCTAAATTGTATTAATAAAAATCTGGAGATTTATGGGAATAAATTCTGAGAATGATCATTCAGGCTAAATTTATCAACATGGAGCATTTACTAGACATTCTGGATTCAGTATTCCAGTTCGTAGGGTTTGGAAGTAATCTAAAGTGTTTGCTCAATTAGTTAACTGAAACTTAACTCACAAAATAAAGTTAGGCACCAAGAATTCCTTGAAAAAGGTAGAGATTTTGGGAGAAAGGAATGTTGGGAAAATTTAACATGCATGACTGACTTACCACCCATTACCTGTGAGCCTTGAAGGGACTCGGAGGACCCTCTCTTTACCAAAACATTGAAAAATCACTGCAGTGTCATTCTTTTGCAGGCTACAGATCAAGATAGCAGACATTTCCCCAGAAATAGAATCCTGAGTTTAATAAGGATGAGGCCATTTCAGAGTAGCAGAAACCATGTGGCAGCAAGTAACGACCTAAGGTCAAAGAAATAGACCTATTAAATAGAAATCAGGGATAGTCAGAATGGTTCGATCTATTCTATATACCTCCCACCAAAAGCAAAAAACTTCTTTGGCTGATAAATGGAGGCTTGACTTGAATGAAAATGATAGACAATGAAGGTTGCTCCCCAATTCCTAGATCTGAGCACCAGAGCCCCATGACTAAAGAAGAAACCAGGAATACCTCAGGAAGAAAGTCAAAATGTTGCTGAAAGTCCCCTACTATCATTGTTCTACCTCACCTTCCTGGGGACATTCAATAGTATAATTGTACCCTGGAAAAAGAGAACTACCCATACCTTTACTTAAAGAATTATAATATGGGGGGCTCTGAGTACATGCTAATCCCTGGGGCCCTATATTGCCTTTGTAATCAACTATTAAGAAGGGGGATTTATTGGTGTCAAGTGATAAATGGAATTTTGATCCAAGTCCATCTCGCAATGGGCCCAGCGTGTTCTTGCAGACATCCTGTAGTTATTTCCTATTCCTGTAATGCAGACTTGAAAAAAATGACAACTAGGGGCACCAGGCTGGCTCAGTCAGAAGAGCAAACGACTTTTGATCTCAGGGTTTTGAGTTTGAGCCCCACATTGGATATAGAGATTACTTAAAAAAAACTTTTTAATAAAGAAAAGATTGACAACTAAATTAATTCTCACAATAGCTTCCTGATCTGTGGACTGATGGCTATTATACATGTAGGAAAGCCAAGGGGAAGTTTCTGGAATTACCACTTCTTTCCACAGTAGAAAACAAAAGGTAATATCAAATCTCTAAGAGGAATCAGAGATTAGTGCTATCATCAAAGATCTAAAAGACATAAGGATGGTGATTCTTATCACATCTCCCTTTAACTCTTATTTAGATTGTGCAGAAGACATTCTTGGAGAACAATAGTGGATTATCCCAAACTGGCTTGGTCTGCTATAACAAAATACTATAGACTGGGTAGCTTAACAACAGACATTCATTTCTTGTAGTTCTGGAGGCTGGGAATTCCAAAATCAAGTGACCATAGATTCAGGGTCTAGGGAGAGCCTTCTTCCTGGTTTATAAAGGGATGCCTTCTTGCTGGATCCTCAGATTAGGGGAGAGACCTCTAGTCTCTTCCTCTTCTTATTAGGGCATTAATCCCATTTTGGGGCTCCACCCTCATGACCTCATCTAAATTTAACTCCCAAAAGCCCCACTCCCTAATACCATTACATTGAGGTTATTGTTATAATATATGAATATTGGGAAGATACAGCCATTCAGTCCATTTTGGAATGACTCTGATAAGCACTTGATTAGCAGCTATAGATCTAGCGACTCTCTATCCCTATTTTAGTAAGCAGAAAACAACAGAAGCCCTTCCATTGCACATGGCAGGGAAAGGCATGTGCCATTACCATCTTGCCACAAGGCTAATTAACTCTCCAGCTCTAGTCACAGCGTCCTTTATCATCTTACTTTCCCCAGGAGGTCACAGTGGTGATTAAATTGATGACATCAGACTGATCGGACCTGGTGAGCAAGGAGTAGCAGTTACCCTGAATCTCTTCCTTAAGGGAGATGTATGTTAGAAAATAAGATGTACATAGAAGATAAACCTCATAAAAGTTCAAAGTCCTGACAATTCAGTTCATATGTCACTGGATATCAAGATAGAATTGTAAACTGAAATAAAGAAGGAATGAATAACTCGCAAAATTACATGCAAGGATTGATGGGACTTTAGTTTTCCCCTACTCTGGTGGAGATAAGCAAGTTCTTATTTGTGTGAGTGACAGAAAAAATAAGTTAAGCTTTTATATTGTCGTTTGGAAACCTAAGTCAGGGAAAAAGGGCATGTTGGTGCGCTGAAAAACCACAGAGGTACAATGTGGTATGTCACAGATTGAGATTCACACATGCAGACACTAGACAGATAAAAACAATTCCCCCTCACCTTTACAACTAGGTTCTGGAAGTGATTTAGATTCTACCAATCAGATGAACTCTAGCTTTAGGAGGTAGAAGTGAGGCAGAGCCCTTCTTTAAAATAAAATCTTCTTTAAAATATAATCTAAAAAGGTACAGCTTTCTGCTGCTTCTGTGCTCTCTGGCAAGAGTGATCATGGACTATGTGTTGGCCAAATCCCAGCAGCTAGTCATGAGCTTTGTAGGTGTCAAGAGCCCGAGCAAGTTATCTGTTTTGGTGATGTGATCATCGTAGGCATGGCACTGATCTGGATCCAGCAGTGACAGCAGCAGCTTTCTGATCACGGTGGTTTCCTGATCATGACAGTTACCTGCTGTGACAACTTATTGAACCTGGCAGGGGCAGTCTGGTTCTGGAACCAGCAGCTTCCTGATCGCAGAGGAGCAGCAGCTCCCATGTTGATCTGGTTCTGTTATCCTGGGAAGTCATTCCTGAAATCACAACCTAGAGTTTTTCAGCCCTCTCAATCATTCTAAAGCCATTTAACTACTTCTAATAAATGCCTTCTTGCTTAACAAGCTAGAATAGATTCTATTCCTTGAAGAGGAACTGAGATTGATACCAACTGCATGTAAGTTTATCCAGGGTATATATCCAGGAGTGTAATTCTTGGCTTACAGTACAAACACTCTTAGCTTTATTAGATATTGCCAAAATATTCTACAATCTACTGTGCCAATTTGCATTTTTATAAGAAAACTCCACCAAAATTTGTTATTATGACACTTTTAATTTTTGTTAAATGGATGGGTACAAAAAAGGATCTCATTTTAATTTGCAATTAATGATTTTTCATATGTTGATTGGTAATTCAGTTTTCTTTTTTAATGAGTTTCCTGGTAATATGGTTTGTTCATTTTTCTGCTGAACTGCTTATTTGTATTGATTTGTGAATTCTTTATATATTATGTACACTATAGTTTTGCAATTCCAAATATCTTCTATCTAGTAGCATGCTTTCTCATTTTACTAGGGTTATTATAGTTGCACAAAAAAATCTTCACGTTAATGTAGTTAAATATATCAAGCTTTTGTTTCATTGTCCATGCTTTTTGTGTCTTATCTAAGAAATCTGTTATTACATGTCATAAAGATATTTTCTTATGTCTTCTTTTAGTCTTCTTTTAAAAGTTTTGAATTTTTTCATTTTTACCTCTGTAAGAAATCTGGAAATTATCTTTGTAGCTATATGAGATAGCAATGTGATTTTTATGTTTTGCATAGTTATTTCAGAACCATTAGGTAGTTAGTCTTTACCCCACTAATTGTAATGTTGCCTCTGTCCTGTTCCAGGATTCTACATACGCATACGTTTTTTTCTGGGTCTAGTCAGTTTCACTGCTTATTTTTTCAAGCTTGCAGCAGTACCACAGATTTAATTTTTATAAGCTTTGACATCTGGTAGAGTAAGCCTCACAGCATTTTTGTTAAAACTTGTTTTGGCTATTCTGGGAAGGCAAAAGGCTATATTTGTGGACTACAAGAAATGAAATTAACCAATACAGATAGATTAGGGTGTATCATGTGACTCATACTTTTAAACAGATAAAATACCACATTCTGAACTCTATCAATATGTTTTCCCTTAACTGAATTTATTATTTTAAATTTTTGACCTTCAACTTCAATAACCTTTTGTTCATTCTGATTAACTAGGAATAATTACACATAATTCATCAAGTAGATCAGTGGATCCTAAAACCCATTTTTTAAACTTGTGCTTTAATTACCATACTATTCAGCCACAAAGACAATTATAAAATGATATTTCCAATCTGTTTATCTCTGGGTCTACTAATTTCCTTTGATACTAAAAAGAAGTGTACATGTATGTATTTGTGCATATCCAGTTCATCTTTCAATTTTCCCTACCTCCAAGTAACCTATTTTGACAGTCTGCTTTTCATTTAAATTTAAGAGTGATCCTCCCTATACAAAGCATTCCATAGACCTGACTCATTTAATTCTCACAACATACATATGAAGTAGTGTTTAATAAGAAATACAGATTTGGATTCTAGGGAAGGAAGATGGTGGTAGAGTAGGAGGACCCTAAGCTTGCCTCATCCCACAAATACAACTAGATAATTATCAAATCATCCTAAATACTCCAGAAATTGATCTGAAGACGGGCAGAACAAATTCCATGACTAAAGGTAGAGAAGAAGCCACATCAAAGAAAGTAGGAAGTATGGAGATGAGACTTAGGAGAGAAATGGATCATGGCCACTCTAATGGGTAGGGAGTTATGGTCACAGACAAGGGTGAAAGACAAACTGACATACAGGAGAGCACACAAGGAAAATGTTTGCCCATAGCAATTGGCTTGGAAAGCAAGAAAACCTGAATTTCCTCAGTTCTTGCAACCAGGGGGCCTTAAAGCCTGGAGTTTTAAAGGTCACCATGCTTGGCTCTGGGGGAGCTTGGAGGGCACTGAGACTAATTTTGGAGAAAACACAGGGCAAACAACAGACATACAGTATGGAAACAGTGATCTGGGGAATGTCTGGGGCACACAGTGGGGAGATTATTTGCTCTTCTTGGAGCATGTCCCAGAGAGGCAGTGTTCACAGAAAGGCCATTCCAGGAACATGGGAACTGGCTGGTACCATTTCCCTTCCCTGCCCCTCAGTATAAACACAGAGCCACCTTCAGGAACCAGCACAGCTGCTACCTAACTTACATACACCCAGCCCTGCCACCCCATGCTCTGGTGGAACTGCCCTTCCCAGTCACACCTGCTTCAGTCCCAGTACAGTGGGACCTCTCTTTCAGAAGACCAGCTCAAACTCCTGCCATCACCATGTTTCCCGACCAGGGAGTTTTGCAAAGCCTCAGTTCTGGTTCAGTGGCAACAGGTATCATCTTACGAGCAGATGAGAGCACATCTAGTTAGAATGAGCCACATTCAGGATAGGGACCAAACACTACCCACAACAGGCAAAGAGAACCTTTGCAGACTACTGGCCTAAAGGATAAAGAAGCCAAGACACAACAGCAGAGTCACACAGCACACATGGAAGACAATCCCAAAAGCACCCAGGGGAATAGGGGACAATATACTACAGGACACTACAGAACCTCTTCTTCATAAAATCATAACCTTCAAGAACAGGAGAGATAGCTGACTTTCCTAACACAAAGAAAGAGGAGACAGACAGAGACAAAATAAGAAGACAGAGGAATTTGTCCCAAATGAAAGAACAAGACAGGGCCACGGCCAAATATCCAAGTGAAACAGATATAAGTAGCATTACTGATGGAGAATTTAAAGTAATGATCATAAGTATCCTGGACTGGACTGAGGAAAAGAGTAGAGGGCTCTAGTGAGACCATTAACACAGAGATAAGAAATAACATAGCAGAGATAAAAGGTTTAGTAAATGAAATGAGAAACATGCTTGAAGGGATGAACAGCAGGCTGGAAAAAGCAGAGGAACAAATCATGACATAGAAGACAGAGTAATGGAAAGTAGTTAAGCTGAACAAAAGAGAGAAACAGAATCATGCAAAGTAAGAATAGACTTAGGGAACACAGTGACACCATCAAATATAATGACATTTGTATTATAGGAGTCCCAGAAGAAGAAGAGAGAAAAAGGGAGAGAATTTAATTAAATAAATAATAACTGAAAACTTCCTTAATCTGGGGAAGGAAACAGATATCCAGATCTAGGAGGCACAGAGAACCCCCAACAAAATCAACAAAAGCAGATCCACATCAATACATATTTGTAATTAAAATATAATGATAAAAAATATTAAAAGCAGCAAGACAGAAGACAGTTACATACAAAGGAAACCCCATAAGATTATAAGCAGATTTTTCAGCAGAAACTTTCCAAGGCAAAATAAAGTGGCATGATATATTCAAAGTGCTGAATGGGAAAAACCTGCAGCCAAGAACATTCTATCCAGCAAGGCTATTATTCAGAATAGGAGAGATAAAAAGATTCCAAGACAAACAAAAACTAAAGAAACTCATGACCATTAACCCACACCTGCAGGATATATTAAAGGGGACCCTTTGAGTGGAAAGGAAGGGCCAAAAGCAAAAGTATGAAGGTAGGAAACAAAAAAGCAGTAAAAATTCATATTTCTGTAAAAAAATCAGTCAAGGAATCACAAGATAAAAAGATGTAAAATATCACACCTTATACCTAAAACATGAGGAAAGGAGTAAGGAATTAAAACTTAAACAACTATCAACTCAATATAGACTGCCATATGCAGAAGATGTTATATACTACTGCAATGGTAACCATAAATCAAAAACCACTAATAAATATGCAAAGAATAAAAAGAGAGAAGTCAAAATATATCACTAAAGAAAACCAGTAAACCATGAAAGAGAGAATGACAAGAAAGGATCAGAGAGTCTTCAGAAACAACCACAAAACAAGTACTAAAATGCCAATAAATACATACTTATCAATAATTACTTTGAATGTAAATGGACTAAACACTCTAATCAAAAGACACAAGGCGACAGAATGGACAAAAAACAAGACCCATCTATATGCTGCCTCCAACAGACCCTTTTTAGACCTACACACACCTGTAGATGGAAAGTGAGAGGACTGAGAAACATTTATCATGCAACTGGATGTCAAAGAAAGCAAGAGTATCAATACTTATATAGAACAAAATAGACTTTAAAACAAAGATTAAAAATTTTTTCAAAAATAAAACAAAAATTATAACAAGAGACAAAGAAGGACACTATATAATAATAAAGGGGACAATCCAATAAGAAGATATAACAACTGTAAATATTTATGCACCCAACATGGGAGCACCCAAATACATAAAACAGTTAAAAACAAATATAAAGGAACTAATCAATAATAACACAATAATAGTAGGGGACTTTCACACCCCACTTACATCAATGGACAGATCATCTAAACAGAAAATCTATAAGGAAAAATGGTTTTTTTTTTAATTTTTTTTTAATTTTTATTTATTTATGATAGTCACAGAGAGAGAGAGAGAGAGGCAGAGATACAGGCAGAGGGAGAAGCAGGCTCCATGCACGAGAAGAAAGGAAGGAAGCGGCTCCATGCACCAGGAGCCTGACGTGGGATTCGATCCCGGGTCTCCAGGATCGCGCCCTGGGCCAAAGGCAGGCGCCAAACCACTGCGCCACCCAGGGATCCCGGAAAAATGGTTTTGAATGACACACTGGACCAGATGGACTTAACAGATATATTCAGAATTCCATCCTAAAGCAGCAGAATACACATTCTTTTCAAGTGCACATGGAATATCCTCCAGAATAGATTATGTATCAGGCCACAAAATAAGCCTCAACAAATTTAAAAAGATCAAAGTCATACCATGCATCCCTGTCTCTTTTTTTTTTTAAAGATTTTATTTATTTATTCATGAGATATACAGAGAGAGAGAGAGAGAGAAGCAGAGACCCAGCCAGAGGGAGAAGCAGGCTCCATGCAGGGAGCCCAACATGGGACTTGATCCCGGGACTCCAGGATCATGTCCTGGGCCGAAGGCAGGCGCTAAACTGCTGAGCCATCCAGGGATCCCCCACGCATCTCTTTTGACTACAATATTATGAAACTAAAAGTTTGTGAGGATCACAAATACATGGAGGCTAAATAACATGCTACTAGACAATGACTGGCTCAACCAGGAAATAAAAGAACAAACTAAAAAGTACAAGGTAACAAATGAAAATGAAAACCTAATGGTTGAAAACCTTTGGGTGCAGCAAAAAAACAGTTTTAAGAGGGAATTTTGTAGCAATTACAGCCCTACCATAAGAAGCAAGAAAAATCTCAAATAGACAATCTAATCTTACACCTAGAGGAGCAAGAAAATGAACAAAAAACAAATCCTGAATCCAGCAGAAGGAAGGAAATAATAAAGATTAGAATGGAAATAAATAGAAACTAAAAAAAAAAAAAAAATACAATAGAACAGATCAATGAAATTAGGAGCTGGTTGTTCAAAAGTATCAACAAAATTGATAAACTTCTAGATAGACTTATCAAGAAAAAAAAGAGAAAGGACTGAAATAAATAAAATCACAAAAGAGGGAGGAGAAATAACAACGAACAACACAGAAATACAAACAATTATAAGAGAATATCATGAAAAACTATACATTAACAAATTGGACAATGTAAAAGAAATGTATAAATTCCTAAAACCATATAAACTATCAAAACTAAAACAAAAAGAAACAGAAAATTTGAACAGACTGATAACCAGCAAAGAAACTAAATCAGTAATAAAAAAAATTCTCAATAAACAAAGTCCAGGATCAGATGGCTTCACAGGTAAATTCCTTTTTTTTTTTTTTTTTTAAGATTTTGCTTATTTATTTGAGGGAAAGAGAGACCACACAAGCCAGGGGTGCAGGGGAGCAGAAGGAGAAGCAGAATCCCTGCCAATGCCATCCCAGGACTCCAGGATCATAACTTGAGCTGAAGGCAGACGTTTAACCAACTGAGCCACCCAGGAGCCCCTCACAGGTGAATTCTATTATTTATTAATTTATTAATTTATTTATTTATAGAGGAGAGGCAGAAGATGGAGAGTGAGAATCTTAAGCAGGCTCCACACCAAACATGAAGTCCAACATAGAGCTCAATCTCACAACCCTGAGATCATGATCTGAACTGAATCAAGAGTTGGACACTTAACTGATTGGGCCACTCAGGCACCCCTCTAACAACATTTAAAGAAGAGTGAATACCTATTCTTCTAACATTATTCTAAAAAATGGAAAAGGAAGGAAAACTTCCATTATCTTGCTAAAAAAACAGATACAAACACCACACGAAAAAAACTACAGGCCAATATCTCTGATGAACATAGATGCAAAAATCTTCAACAAAATACAGCAAACTGAATCCAATGATAGATTTTTTTTTTCCAATGATAGATTTTTAAAAATCATCACCACAATCAAATGAAATTTATTTCTGGATTGCAAGTATGGTTCAATATTTGCAAATCAAAAACATGATATATCACATCAGTAAGAGAAAGAATAGGAACCATATGATCATTTAAATAGATATAGTAAAAGCATTTGACAAAGTACAACAGCCCTTCATGATAAAAACCTTCAACAAAGTAAATTTGAGGGAACATCCCTCAACATAATAAAGGACATACATGAAAACCCCATAGCTAACATCATCCTCAATGGGGAGAAACTGAGAGCTTTTCCTCTATAGTAAGGAACAGGAGAAGGACATCCACTCTCACCACTTATTCAACATAGTACTGGAAGTCCTAACCATAGAAATCAGACAACAAAAAGAAATAAAAGGCATTCAGATCAACAAGGAAGAAGTCAAACTTTCACTATTTGCAGACAACATTATACTATATATAGAAAACCCAAAAGACCCACCTAAAAAATTCTAGAACTGATAAATGAATTCAGTAAAATCCCAGGATACAAAATCAATCTACAGAAATCTGTTGCATTTCTATACACTAATATTGAACCTGCAGAAAGAGAAATTAAGAAAACAATTCCATTTATAATTGCACCAAAAATAATAAGATACCTAGGAATAAACTTAACTAAAGAGGTGCTTTCACCTGGTGAAAATGATAAACACTGAAAAAAGAAATTGAAGATGAAACAAAAAAATGGAAAGACATCCAATGCTCATAGATTGGAAGGACAAATATTAAAATATCTATACTACCCAAGGCAATCTATGATGTTAATGCAATCCTTGTAAAAATACAACAGCATTTTTCACATAACTAGAACAAACAATCCTAAAATCTGTATGGAACCACAAAAGATCCTCAACAACCAAGGCAATCATGAAAAACAAACAAACAAACAAAAAACAACTGGAAGTATCACAATTCTGGACTTCAAGGTATACTACAAACCTGTAGTAATCAAAACAGTAATGTAGTGGCACAAAAACAGACACATAGATCAGTAGAACACAATAGAAAATCCAGAAATAAACCCACTATTATATAGTCAATCTTTAACAAGGCAGGAAATAATATCCAATGGGAAAAAAGCACTCTCTGTAACAAATGGCACTGAAAAAACTGGACATCAACATGCAAAACAATGACACTGGACCAGCTTCTTATGACATGCACAAAAATAAAATCAAAATGGATTAAAGGACTAAATGTGTGACCTAAAACCATAAAAATCCTAGAAGAGAGCATAGGCAATAATTTCTCTGACATTGGCCATAGAAACTTTTTTTCTACATGGATCCCCCCCAAAAAAGGGAAATAAAAGCAAGAATAAGCTATCAGACTACATCAAAGTAAACAGTTTCTGCACAGAGAAGGAAACAATTGACAAAACTAAAAGGCAGTCTATTGAATGGTAGAAGATACTTGCAAATGACATATCTGAGAAAGGGTTAGTATCCAAAATATATAAAGAACTTAAACAATTCAACACCCAAAAAGCAAATAATCCAATTAAAAAATGTACCAAAGATATGAACAGACATTTCTTCAAAGACATACAGATGGCCAACAGACACATGGAAAGTTGCTTATCATCAGGGAAATGCAAATCAAAACGAGTTATCACCTCACACTGGTCAGAACGCCTAAAATCACAATATGATCAGCCCACAGAAACAGCAAAAACAAAAACAGTTTTTGGCAATGATGTGCACTTTTGGTGGGGATGCAAACTGGTGCAGCCACTCTGGAAAGCAGTACAGAGGTTCCTCAAAAAGTTAAAAATTGAACTAGTCTACAATGCAGCAGTTGTTGGGTATTTACCCAAGAATAAAAAAATACTAATTCAAAGGGGTACATGTACCCCTACAGCAACATTATTTACAATAGCTAAGATATGGTAGCAGCCTAAGTGTCCATCAACTGATAAATGGATAGAGAAGGTGTGGTATATGTATACAATGGATATTATTCGGCCATAAAAAAATAGAATGAAATCTTGCCATTTGCGACATGAATGGAACTAGAATGGTAAATGAAATGTCAGTCAGAAAAAGAAAATACCACATGCTTTCACTCATATGTGGAATCTAAGAAACAAAACAAGCAAAGAAGAAAGAGAGAGAGAAACCAAGAAACAGACTCTTAATTATAGAGAACAAACAGATGGTTACCAGAGGGGAGGTGGGTGGGGGGTTGGGTGAAATAGGTGATGGGGATTAAGGAGGTCACTTTTGGTGAGCATCAAGAGATTAAAATAAAAGCTTCAAAATATAGATTTGGTCTTCTTCCCCAGTTCCTGTCACACAGCTCCTAAAACCTTATAATATCCTGCAAGAAGTTACTGTGGCCAAGTTCAAAAAGGGTGTTGCCTGTGTTCTCCACTAGGATTTTGATGGAATCTGGTCTCACATTTAGATCTTTCATCAATTTTGAGTTTATCTTTGTGTATGGTGCAAGAGAGTGGTCTAGTTTCATTCTTCTGCATGTGGATGTCCAATTTTCCCAGCACCATTTATTGAAGAGACTGTCTTTCTTCCAGTGGATAGTCTTTCCTCCTTTATCGAATATTAGTTGACCATAAAGTTGAGGGCCCACTTCTGGATTCTCTATTCTGTTCCATTGATCTATGTGTCTGTTTTTGTGCCAGTACCACACTGTCTTGATGACCACAGCTTTGTAGTACAACCTGAAATCTGGCATTGTGATGCCCCCAGCTCTGGTTTTCTTTTTCAATATTCCCTTGGCTATTTGGGGTCTTTTCTGATTCCACACAAATCTTAAAATAATTTGTTCCAACTCTCTGAAGAAAGTCCATGGTATTTTGATAGGGATTGCATTAAACGTCTAAATTGCCCTGGGTAACATTGATATTCTCACAATATTAATTCTTCCAATCCATGAACATGGAATATTTTTCCACCTCTTTGTGTCTTCCTTAATTTCTTTCAGAAGTGTTCTGTAGTTGTTAGGTTATAGATCCTTTACCTCTTTCGTTAGGTTTATTTCTAGATATATTATGCCTTTGGGTGCAATTGTAAATGGGATTGACTCCTTAATTTCTCTTTCTTCAGTCTCATTGTTTAGTGTATAGAAATGCCACTGACTTCTGGGCATTGATTTTGTATCCTGCCACACTGCCAAATTGCTGTATGAGTTCTAGCAATCTTGGGGTGGAGGCTTTTGGGTTTGCTATGTACAGTATCATGTCATCTGCAAAGAGGGAGAGTTTGACGTCTTCTTTGCCAATTTGAATGCCTATTTCTTTTTGTTGCCTGATTGCCGAGGCTAGGACTTCTAGTATTATGTTGAATAGCAGTGGTGAGAGTGGACATCCCTGTCTTGTTCCTGATCTTAGGGGAAAGGCTCCCAGTGCTTCCCCATTGAGAATTATATTTGCTGTGGGCTTTTCATAGATGGCTTTGAAGATGTTGAGGAATGTTCCCTCTATCACTACACTCCGAAGAGTTTTGATCGGGAATGGATGCTGTATTTTGTCAAATGCTTTCTCTGCATCTATTGAGAGGATCACATGGTTCTTGTTTTTTCTCTTGTTGATATGATGAATCACATTGATTGTTTTATGAGTGTTGAACCAGCCTTGCATCCCGTGGATAAATCCCACTTGGTCATGATGAATAATCTTCTTAATGTATTGTTGTATCCTATTGGCTAGTATCTTGTTGAGAATTTTGGCATCTGTGTTCATCAGGGATATTGGTCTATAATTCTCCTTTTTGGTGGGGTTTGGAATTAAGGTTTTGGAATTAAGGTGATGCTGGCCTCATAGAACGAGTTTGGAAGTACTCCATCTCTTTCTATCTTTCAGAAAAGCTTTAGTAGAACAGGTATTGTTTCTTCTTTAAACGTTTGATAGAATTCTCCAGGAAAGCCATCTGGCCCTGGACTTTTGTGTCTTGGGAGGTTTTTGATGACTACTTCAATTTCCTCCCTGGTTATTGGCCTGTTCAGGTTTTCTATTTCTTCCTGTTCCAGTTTTGGTAGTTTGTGCTTTTCCAGAAATGCATCCATTTCTTCTAGATTGCCTAATTTATTGGCGTATAGCTGCTCATAATGTTTTTTTTTAAGATTTTATTTATTTATTCATGATAGACATAGAGAGAGAAAGAGAGAGAAGAGAGGCAGAGACACAGGCAGAGGGAGAAGCAGGGTCCATGCAGGGAGCCCGACGTAGGACTCAATCCTGGGTCTCCAGGATCACACCCTGGGCCAAAGGCAGGCGCCAAACCACTGAGCCACCCAGGGATCCCCTCATAATATGTTTTTAAAATCGTTTGTATTTCCTTGGTGTTGGTAGTGATCTCTCCTTTCTCATTCATGATTTTATTAATTTGAGTCTTCTCTCTCTTCTTTTTAATAAGGCTGGCTAATGGTTTATCTATCTTATTAATTCTTTCAAAGAACCAACTCCTGGTTTTGTTGATCTGTTCTACAGTTCTTCTGGTCTCTATTTCATTGAGTTCTGCTAGAATCTTTATTAACTCTCTTCTTCTGCTGGGTGTAGGATCTATGTGCTGTTTTTTCTGCAGTTCCTTTAGGTGCAAGGTTAGCTTTTGTATTTGAGTTCTTTCCAGTTTTTGGATGGATGCTTGTATTGCAATGTATTCCCCTCTCAGGACTGCTTTTGCTGTATCCCAAAGATTTTTGAATGGTTGTATCTTCATTCTCATTAGTTTCCATGAATCTTTTTAATTCTTCTCTAATTTCCTGGTTGACCCTTTCATCTTTTAGCAGGGTGGTCTTTAACCTCCACGTGCTTGAATTTCTTCCAAATTTCTTCTTGTGATTGAGTTCTAATTCCAAAGCATTATGGTCTGAAAATAAGCAGGGGACAATCCCAATCTTTTGGTATTGGTTAAGACCTGATTTGTGACCCAGTATGTGGTCTATTCTGGAAAAAGTTCCAGGTGCACATGAGAAGAATGTATATACATCCATGAAGGCAAGAGAAACAAAAGCAAAAATGAACTATTGGGACTTCATCAAGATAAGAAGCTTTTGCACAGCAAAAGAAACAGTCCACAAAACTAAAAGACAACCTACAGAATGGGAGAAGATATTTGCAAATGACATATCAGATAAAGGACTAGGACACAAGATCTATAAAGAACTTATTAAACTCAACAGCAAAGAAATAAACAATCCAATCATGAAATGGGCAAAAGACATGAACAGAAATCTCACAAAGGAAGACATAGACATGGCCAACACGCACATGAGAATGCTCTGCATCAGTTACCATCAGGGAAATACAAATCAAAACCCCAATGAGATACCACCTCACACCAATGAGAATGGGGAAAATTAACAAAGCAGGAAACAACAAATGTTGGAGAGGATGTGGAGAGAGGGGAACCCTCTTGCACTGTTGGTGGGAATGTGAACTGGTGTAGCCACTCTGGAAAACTGTGTGGAGGTTCCTCAAAGAGTTAAAAATAGATCTGCCCTACGACCCAGCAATTGCACTGCTGGGGATTTACCCCAAAGATACAGATGCAGTGAAATGCTGGGACACCTGCACCCCGATGTTTCTAGCAGCACAGTCCACAATAGCCAAACTGTGGAAGGAGCCTCAGTGTCCATTGAAGATGATGGATAAAGAATATATGGTCTATGTACACAATGGAATATTCCTCAGCCATTAGAAACGACAAATACCCACCATTTGCTTCGATGTGGAGGGACCTGGAGGGTATTATGTTGAGTGAAATAAGTCAATCGGAGAAGGACAAACATTATATGGTCTCATTCATTTGAGGAACATAAAAAATAGTGAAAGGGAATAAAGGGGAAAGGAGAAAAAATGAGTGGGAAATATCAGAAAGGGAGACAGAACATGAGAGACTCCTAACTCTGGGAAACAAACAAGGGGTGGTAGAAAGGGAGGTGGGGGGATGGAGGTGACTGGGTGATGGGCACTGAGGGGGGCACTTGATGGTATGAGCACTGGGTGTTTTCTATATGTTGGCAAATTGAACACCAATAAAAAAAAAAAAACCCTTTATAATATCCTGAGTAATACAGGATGCTTATTAGAGCATACTTTGTTTTTATACAGAATTGTATAAATTCTTGGTTTTTATGCAGAATTCACTAAAATCCTAGGAATTTCCTAAGTGATAGAAGTCTTTTGTTCTCCCTAATCCATTTTATTTACACCGGATTTATGCGAATGAGGTGACTTAGGGTGAAGTCCCAAATAGCCTCATGACAGGGTTGGTCACCAGAAAGACCAAATGATTAGAGGGTTGGGAATTCTAGCCACTGACCTTCAGGAAGAAGGTTGGAATGGGGAGCTGAATAATAAATATCTATAAAAACTCTTGAAGGATGAGACTTGATGATCTTCCAGGTTGAATTCATCCATTTGCTGGAAGGATGACAGATCCAAGTCCACAGGGACAAAAGCTCCTGCACTAAGAAAACTTCTGGACCTTACCCCATGTATCTCTTCTTCTGGCTGTTCAGCTGTATCCTTTATAATAAATAAGGAAATGTAAGTAAATGTTTCCTGGAGTATTGTATGCCATTCTAGAAAAATATCAAACCTGAGGAGACTGTCGTGGGCACTTCTGTTTGTAGCCAAGTCCAACAGAAGTTGTAGGTAACATGGGAACCCACTGTTTTTAACTGGTATCTGAAGTGCAGCAATCAGTCTTGTGGGACTGAACACTTGATGTTGTGAGGTTTGTTCTAAGTCCAAGCAGTTAGTGTCACAATTGAGTTAAATTGTAGGACATCCAGTTGATGTCCAACAGAGAAGGGAATTGCACTCTTGTGGAAAACACACACACACACACACACACACACGCACACACACACACACCTGGTCTCAGAAATGTTCTCTGTAAGAGTGTAGAGAAACGGTTTTTTTCCCAGAAGTAGGTCCTGTTGTACCATGCCCATTATACAGAAGAGGGAAGCAAGACATAGAGATCTTAAGTAACTGGACCAGGCCGTCTTTGTTAATACATGGCACAACTGAGGCTTGAACCTAGGCTCCATCACTCTCCCTGAAAACCCCTACAACTCCACTACCTCTCACTAAACCAACAAGAGATTATATCATGAACCCGGAGATTTATAGCTACAACCAAGACAAGTACTTACAAAGGAGGAGGACAAGGAGCTATGAGAATATGTAACACGAGGACACAACCTAATCTGGAGGGAACAGGCAGGTAGTTAGGAAAGGCTGTAATGAAGAAGAAATGTTTAAACTGAATTCTGGAAGATGAGCAGCATTTAGTTCTGTGAAAGGCTTTTTCTCTTCTCTTCCAACAAGGGGGTGGAGGCGATTGCAAGTGTACAGTGGTACCTTTGAAGAAGCCAGCGCAGCTGGAATTCAGACAGAGACAGAGGGTGGTGTGAGCTGAAACTGGAGCTGTGGCCTGGTGATCAGGTCAGATGGGTGCCCTGGCAAAGTATTTGGACTTGATCCTTCACCTCCAAAGAGTTTTAAGCCAGAAGTAACATGAACAATGCAGTGGTTTTAAAGAAGATGAGTTTAACACACTAAAAAATGTACAATGCAGGGGTACCTGGGTGGCTCAATAGGTTAAGCAGCTGACTCTTGCTTTCAGCTTAGATCATGATCTCAGGGTCCAGGGATGGAGCCCTGCATTGGGCTCCACACTCAGTGGAAAGTCTGCTTGTGGATTTTCTCTCTCCCTCAGCCTCTGCCCCTCCTCCCCCCCACTCATGTGTGTGCACTCACTCGCTCTGGCTTGCTCTCTAAAATAAATAAATAAATCGTTTTTAAAATTTTAAAAAGAATATTGTTAGAATTTCATTAATAAAAGGAAAAGTCTATGTAAATATTTCCATAATAACCTTTAAAAAATTTTTTTCTGAAATGCTATAAATTTACCATCAAAACCTAAATTTAGCATGGACCAAAAAAACAGAGACCAAGGAGCATAGCATTTGGAGAATTCATATCATACTTTCATCCCCACCATTCAAATTACTATGTGATTCAAGAAAAGTTATGTCATTGCTATGTGTCTCAACTTCCTCATCAGTGAAATGGGAATAGTATTTACTTACAGGCATTTCTTACTACCATTTACCTACCAACAGGAGCCCTCTAAAACTTAGAAGTCTGGTTGAATTTGGCCTAACTCTCTAATCCATGATTAAAACCCTTCCTACAACTTTCTGTAACTTCCAATGGCTCAGGGCCTTGGAAGATCTCCACTTCTAGATTTCACCCATGAAGCTACCTCTGCATAGTCATATGAAGGGAAGGCTGGCCCCTTCACATTCTCACCAAATTTCTGGACTCAGATATTGCATAAATTTCAGGGCTTCCAGGGAGGATGATGATGAGATGATGATGTGGGGTGCTAGTCTTCCATCACCTCATCGATACCATCTTCTGTCTTCCTCTCTTCCTGGTCCCCTTTCTGTCTCACTCAAGAACAACCAAAACAGTGCCTCACTTACTAAGAGTGACCATGCCCATGCCTCAATCCTCACAATCTCACGTTATCAGTCATCACAGTATTTCCCTAGCAAAAACAGCTCTCCTCTTTTAAGAGGAATTATGGTGAAAAACTTTGTCTTCATATCATTACATGCAGATTTCAAAATCACTAACTATAGATGGTAGCTGTGGGACAGGGAAACAGAAAGGACCCCATGAAGGACGGCTTGTTTGCTCCTTTTCCTGCTTCTGTTCTTCGAAGGATCTGCACCTCTACCCTACATGTGGCTTATAGAACTGATAATGTATGTCCTCCTTGTAAAGGTCAAGGAGTTAATGATTTCTTTGGCATCTTCCAAGACAACAGATAACATCCAAGGAGTGACCAGGGTCGTCATGTCATGAACATTTTCCAAGACCAATGACTCACCAAGACCCCTGGCTCCAGGGCATAAGTGACTTAGGGAGGACACCTAAACACTTATCTTTGTTCCTGGATGCCTGAGAAGACATGTGCACCAGACCATAATCTTCATTAAAAACCCCAGGCCCCAAGCAAAGACAAGACTCTTTTTTTTTTTCTTTCCAAGTCTCCCAGATGCTTTGTCTGCATCTGCACTCTCTTTGTGTCTTCAATAAACTCGCTCTCACCTCCTCTTGGATTGTGTTTGACTGCTATCCTTTTCGAAGCAAGGATCCTCTTAGCTGGTCCTGTGGGATCCTCTCTGGGTCCTTGGACCCAGCCAGGCTCCATCAGCTGCTATTATGGGTCTTACAATTATTTGTTGGTGCAGACATACTGTTTCTTAGTATGTAGAAAAACATGCCTTTGAACTTTTATTTAGATTTTCCTTAAGGCAGAACCACCCGCCTATCAAAATCTCTCTTATCCAAACCAAGGATAACAGTATTAGTTAGTGTGTTGCCTAAACATGAATCTCGGAAGGTGGGGCAAGATAGCGGAAGAGTAGGGTTCCCAGGTTACCTGTCCCCACCAACTTACCTAGATAACTTTCAAATCATCCTGAAAACCTACGAATTCGACCTGAGATTTAAAGAGAGAACAGCTGGAATGCTACAGAGAGAAGAGTTTGCACTTCTAATAAGGAGGAAAGTGGAAAAAATAATAAATAATAAATAAATAGATAAATAAATAAATAAATAAATAAATAAATAAATAAATATCCAGTTGGGGAGGGGCCCCGCCAGGAGCCGGGCTAAGGGAGGCGGCGAGAGCCTCCCGGACAGGAAAGTCCAACCCCAAGAAGCAGGAACTTTAAAAATCCGCACCGGATTCTTCCCGGACAGAAAGGCGCTCGCAGGGAGCTCGGGCAGGACCCCAGGAGGGGCCGTGGAGCCCCCAGGCTCCCGGGGTCACTAACAGAGGAGGGGCGCCGGGGGAGAGCGCGCCACACCCACGGGCCGAGCACGGGAAAGGGCTGGAGCCTGGAGCGTGCCCAGCGGAGCCTCGGGAGCATCTCACGGGGGGCTCCTCGCAGAGCGGGCTACGCCGCCCCGGGAGCGCGATTCCAGCAGCGAGCCCAGGGCGCCAGGGGACACAGCCCAGGATCCTGCTCTCCCCTCAGGACAGGCAGAGGCGGGGAGGGCCCAGGAGAGTGAGGACGCTCCTGCCGCCAGGAGCCCCCAACGGTGCAGGTCAGCGCCCCCCGCTCCCGGAGCATCCAGGCCCCTGCGGACTGGGAGCTGCGGTAGTTCCTGCGGGAGCGGACTCCACGGCTGGAGAGCTGGCCGCCGCCAGTGCTGTTGTTCCTCCCGGTGTCACCCTGTGCCGGGACGGAGCACGGCCGCCAGGAAACAGAGGCCTCACAGGGTCAACAACTCCCACTGAGCCATGCACCTGGCAGGGGGCGGGGAAGCTCCCCCAGGTGCACACACCTGAGAATGAGCACAGCAGCGCCCCCCCCCCCCCAGAAGACCAGCTGGAAGGACACAGAAAGAGCAAGTTCTTGACCAAGCAGCGCTGGAAAGCTCCAGGGGAAGTCAAGGGATTTACAGTATGTAGAACCAGAAGATACTGCCCCTTGGGTTTTTCCTTTGTTTACTTGTTTGTTTTTTCTGTTTTTTTTTTTCTTCCTTTTTCCAGTGCAACTCGTTTTTAGCCACTCTGCACTGAGCAAAATGACTAGAAAGTTTAAAGACCACCCTGCTAAAAGATGAAAGGGTCAACCAGGAAATTAGAGAAAAATTAAAAAGATTCATGGAAACTAATGAGAATGAAGATACAACCATTCAAAAATCTTTGGGATACAGCAAAAGCAGTCCTGAGGGGGGAATACATTGCAATACAAGCATCCATCAAAAAACTGGGAAAAAAAATCAAACACACAAGCTAACCTTGCACCTAAAGGAACTGGAGAAAGAACAGCAAATAAAACCTACACCCCAAAAAAACAAACAAACAAACAAACAAACAAAAAAACCTACACCCAGCAGAAGAAGAGAGTTAATAAAGATCCGAGCGGAACTCAGGAGACCAGAAGAACTGTGGAACAGATCAACAAAACCAGGAGCTGGTTCTTCGAAAGAATTAAGAAGATAGATAAACCATTAGCCAGCCTTATCAAAAACAAAAAGAGAAATGACTCTAATTAATAAAATCACGAGGGCACCCCGGTGGCTTACCGGTTTAGCACCGCCTTCAGCCCAGAGCATGATCCTGGAGACCAAGGATCAAGTCCCATGTCAGGCTTCCTGCATGGAGCCTGCTTCTCCCTCTGCCTGTGTGTCTACCTCTCTCTCTCTCTCTCTCTCTCTCTCTCCCTCTCTCCTTTCTCTGTCTCTCATGATAAATAAATAAAATCTAAAAAAAAAAAGTAAATAAAAAAATAAAATCACGAATGAAAAAGGAGAGATCACCACCAATACCAATGAAATACAAACGATTTTAAAAACACATTATGAGCAGCTATACGCCAATAAATTAGGCAATCTAGAATAAAAGGACGCATTTCTGAAAATCCCCAACTACCAAAACTGGAACAGGAAGAAATAGAAAACCTGAAAAGGCCGATAACCAGGGAGGAAATTGAAGCAGTCATCAAAAGCCTCCCAAAACACAAAAGGCCAGGGCCAGACGGCTTCCCAGGGGAATTCTATCAAATGTTTAAAGAAGAAACAATACCTATTCTACTGAAGCTGTTCTGAAAGATAGAAAGGGATGGAGTACTTCCAAACTCGTTCTATGAGGCCAGCATCACCTTAATTCCAAAACCTTAATTCCAAACCCCACCAAAAAGGAGAATTATAGACCAATATCCCTGATGAACACAGATGCCAAAATTCTCAACAAGATACTAGCCAATAGGATACAATACATTAAGAAGATTATTCATCATGACCAAGTGGGATTTATCCCCGGGATGCAAGGCTGGTTCAACACTCGTAAAACAATCAATGTGATTCATCATATCAACAAGAGAAAAAACAAGAACCATGTGATCCTCTCAATAGATGCAGAGAAAGCATTTGACAAAATACAGCATCCATTCCCGATCAAAACTCTTCAGAGTGTAGTGATAGAGGGAACATTCCTCAACATCTTCAAAGCCATCTATGAAAAGCCCACAGCAAATATAATTCTCAATGGGGAAGCACTGGGAGCCTTTCCCCTAAGATCAGGAACAAGACAGGGATGTCCACTCTCACCACTGCTATTCAACATAATACTAGAAGTCCTAGCCTCGGCAATCAGACAACAAAAAGACATTAAAGGCATTCAAATTGACAAAGAAGACGTCAAACTCTCCCTCTTTGCAGATGATATGATACTGTACATAGCAAACCCAAAAGCCTCCACCCCAAGATTGCTAGAACTCATACAGCAATTTGGCAGTGTGGCAGGATACAAAATCAATGCCCAGAAGTCAGTGGCATTTCTATACACTAACAATGAGACTGAAGAAAGAGAAATTAAGGAGTCAATCCCATTTACAATTGCACCCAAAAGCATAAGATACCTAGGAATAGACCTAACCCAGGAGGCAGAGGATCTATACCCTAACAACTACAGAACACTTCTGAAAGAAATTAAGGAAAACACAAAAGAGATGAGAAAATAGTCCATGCTCATGGATTGGAAGAATTAACATTGTGAAAATGTCAATGCTACCCAGGGCAATTTACACATTTAATGCAATCCCTATCAAAATACCATGGACTTTCTTCAGAGAGTTGAAACAAATCAACTTAAGATTTGCGTGGAATCAGAAAAGACCCCAAATAGCCAAGGGAATATTGAAAAAGAAAACCAGAACTGGGGGCATCACAATGCCAGATTTCAGGTTGTACTACAAAGCTGTGGTCATCAAGACATTGTGGTACTGGCACAGAAACAGACACATAGATTAATGGAACAGAATAGAGAATCCAGAAATGGGCCCTCAACTCTATGGTCAACTAATATTCGACAAAAGAGGAAAGACTATCCACTGGAAAAAGGACAGTCTCTTCAATAAATGGTGCTGGGAAAATTGGACATCCACATGCAGGAGAATGAAACTAGACCATTCTCTTACACCATACACAAAGATAAACTCAAAATGGATGAAAGATCTAAATGTGAGACAAGAATCCGTCAAAATCCTAGAGGAGAGCACAGGCAACACCGTTTTTGAACTTGGCCACAGCAGTTTCTTGCAGGATACATCTGTGAAGGCAAGGCAAGTGAAACAAAAGCAAAATGAATTACTGGGACTTAATCAAGATAAAAAGCTTCTGCTCAGCAAAAGTAACAGTCAACAAAACTAAAAGACAACCTACAGAATGGGAGAAGATATTTGCAAATGACATATCAGATAAAGAGCTAGTATCCAAGATCTATAAAGAACTTCTTAAACTCAACACCAAAGGAACAAACAATCCAATCATGAAATGGGCAAAAGACATGAACAGAAATCTCAGAGGAAAACATATACATGGCCAACAAGCACATGAGAAAATGCTCCGCATCACCTGCCATCAGGGAAATAGAAATCAAAGCCACAATGAGATACCACCTCACACCAGTGAGAGTGGTAAAAATTAACAAGACAGGAAACAACAAATATTGGAGAGGATGTGGAGAGAGGGGAATCCTCCTGCACTGTTGGTGGGGATGTGAACTGGTACAGCCACTCTGGAAAACTGTGTGGAGATTCCTCAAAGAGTTAAAAATAGACCTGCCCTATGACCCAGCAATTGCACTGCTGGGGATTTACCCCAAAGATACAGATGCAGTGAAACGCCAGGACACCTGCTCCCCAATGTTTATAGCAGCAATGTCCACAATAGCCAAACTGTGGAAGGAGCCTCGGTGTCCATCGAAAGATGAATGGATAAAGAAGATGTGGTCTATGTATACAATGGAATATTACTCAGCCATTAGAAACGACAAATACCCACTATTTGCTTCAACGTGGATGGAACTGGAGGGTATTATGCTGAGTGAAGTAAGTCAATCGAAGAAGGACAATATATGGTCTCATTCATTTGGGAAATATAAAAAATAGTGAAAGGGAATAAAGGGGAAAGTAGAAGAAATGAGTGGGAGATATCAGTAAGGTGACAGAACATGACAGACTCTTAACTCTGGGAAATGAACAAGGGGTGGTAGAAAGGGAGGTGGGCGGGGGATGGGGGTGACTGGGTCATGGGCACTAAGGGGGCACTTGACAGGATAAGTTCTGGGTGCTATGCTATATGTTGGCAAATTGAACTCCAATTAAAAAAATTAAAAATAAAATAAAAATAAAAATAAATAAATAAAACCAAAATGCAAAGTCAAAAAAAAATTAACAATGAATCTCAATTGACAATAGCTTAAAACAAAGTTTTATTTTTTCACTAGCATTTCACCTGGACTTCAGGTCCACCACAGCTGTTTTTGACAATGTGCAGGCTGTAGTTCTGCTCTGTGAGTCTTCACAATGTAGAACATAGACTAAAGAAGCAGCCCCCGTGTGGGGCATGCCATTCTCACTGCAGATGGAGAAGAGGGCCACAGTCAAACACATCATGGCTCTCAAACCTCCTGCTCAAACATGACATATATGATGCCCACTTACCCCTTATTGGCCCAAGAGTCCCACAGCTAAGTTCAATATCAATGAGTCAAAGTGGAGAGACTGAATATACAAGTGAACAGTGATCAAACTGATGCAATAAGACTCAGACCCATAACCTGGGCAGCAACCAGCCCAGGAAGCCAAACCACAACATCTTTAGCAATTGGCCCCAAATGATCAGGACTTTGTTGATGACTGCCAGAAATGTTTGCCCCTGCTTCCAACTCAGCATCAAGCAGAGCAAGCCAACTATGCTCCCAAACCAATCACATTACATTCCCCACTTCCAGTTAGATCTGCCGCCAGCTTCCCCTTGCCAACAACATCCAATCAGCATACCCAAAACCTTCCCTTTCTTTCTCCATAAAATCGCTCTCCTACTCCCCTGCGTACCTTTGAATCTCTGCCAAATGCTAGTGATGGAGGCTGACTGCCTTGCTATGTAGCAAACTCTGAATAAATAGCCTCTGTTTATTCTCAGTTGGGTGGTCTTTGCTTGTTTCCACAAAATATACCCCTCCCATGGTGGGAGGGTCAGGTGGGGAGGGTTACCGCAAATCATATGGCAATGGGTGAGTATGAATAATTCCCTGTGAGGGAAGGGGAGAAAAAGTAGAGGGGGGACAATACACAATCTGCCATGGTTTACCCTCTGGATCATGAAGAGTTGCTTTCATCCTCTCCACATGCAAAATCTCATGAATTATGAAAGCACATCTGAAGTCCAAGGATCTCCTGATAGTCTCTACTTTGCAACTGGGTATGAGTACTCTTTCTTCAGAGATATATGGACTAAAACACAAGTTATGTGGTTAAGCTATAATAATAGCTCAGGAATAAGATAACAGCAACAAACATTCTTCAGAAAGGGGAAGAATGAGAGATACACAGCAGTAACATGATAATAGCAATTCTTTTTTTAAATTTTTTTTATTTAAATTCAATTTGATTAACATATACTGTATTATTAGTTTCAGAAGTAGAATTCAGTGATTCATCAGTTGCTTATAACACCCAGTGCTCATTATATCATGTGTCCTCCTTAAGCCCATCACCCAGTTAGTTACCCCATCCCCCTACTCACCTCCCCTCCAGCAACCCTCAGTTTGTTTCCTATAGTTAAGTTTATTATAGTTTGCCTCTCTCTTTGTTTTTGTCTTATTTTATTTTTCCTTCCTTTCCCTTATGTTCATCTGTTTTGTTTCTTAAATTCCACATATGTGTGAAATTATATGGTATTTGTCTTTCTCTGATTGGCTTATTTTGCTTAGCATAATAAATTCTAGTTCCATCCACATCATTGCAAATGGCAAGATTTCATTCTTTTGATGGCTGAGTAATATTCCATTGTGTGTGTGTGTGTGTATAACATATAATATATGTGTATATGTGTATATATTATATACATTGCTGCTACATATAATATCATATATAGTATATATTCCATAATAGCCAAAATATGGAGAGAACCCAGATGTCTATCGATAGGTGAATAGATAAAGAAGATGTGGGATTCTTGCTGAAGGCAAGCAATCTGCTAGGGTGACCAGAGATCAAGGGTGGAAGGAATTCTAGAATGGGAGTCAGAGGGGAAAAGTAGTTGAAAAGAGGGCTCCTAAGGGTCAGCATCTTTCTCAGCCTGCTTTCTATCTATAGATATGCAGCGACTGAAAAGTTTGCTCTTATGTCTTGCAGTCATGGTCTTTTCAAATTCAAGCCAGTGGTGGCTCTTTTGAGAATCTCTCTCTCTCTCTCTCTCTCTCTCTCTCTCTCTCTCTTTCACACACACACACACACACTCTCTCTCTCTCTCTCTCTCTCTCTCTCTCTCACACACACACACACACACACACACACACACACACACACACACAGTTGTTGTCTTCATATCTATTTGATTCCAGTTAGGTCCATGTGACAATAGCCACTATAATTTTTTTAAGACCTCTTCTCCACCATAAGTAGTTTGAGTTTATTGGTCTTTTATTGGATAGACAGGCCCTTATCTCTTTTCTCTGAGCTATCTCTTTTCTCCTGTTCAGCTTAAGGATTTATTTGGGAGAGAGGGAGACACCTTAATACAGTTAGAAATTTTAAGAAGGGATGTGGTAACCATGCCCCTTGATTTGTTCTTCTGCCCAGATTAAGTTTGAATTGACCTCTGTTCCTGAAAGCATTCCTAAAGTTTATCTTTTATTGGTAGATAAGAGAAACAGTTACATATTTCAACCCTACAACTCTCAACACTTCTGAATTCTCTCTTTCCTCTCATCCCTGCTTGGCTAATTCCTTGCTGAGTTCATTTCTTCTTTATAGTTGTCAAATGCACCTAGTAACCATTGCAGCACATTAGTGACATTCTGTTTCACCACATCTTAACCTAAAGTCACAAGTATATTAAGATAAAACTATCTACCTTCAAATTATTCTGAACAGCCATTATAACAAATACCACTCAATGTCATAGATTACCATTATTCCCCCTGTCTTTATTTATTTTTTTTTCCTTTTTTTTTTCCCCCTGTCTTTAAAGTTTCTTGTCACACACTGGCCAGAAGCCAATGGCCATATCTCTTAGGATTTTTGTTATGCAGCATTTCACTTCTGGTACCAGTCAGCTTTCCTGTAATAACAAATGATCCCCCAAATTTCTGTGGCTTATAAAAGACTATGTGGTATAGTCAACCACTTAAGGGCATTTACCACATCTGCTCAGATAGGACTAGTCAAAGGAAGTCACGTGGTAAAACTGGAGATCAATGGGACAAAAAGAATACTCTTTAATGGATGAGAACTGCAGGGTAAAAATGTATAATCTCACAAGAACAGGAAGGAAATAATTAAAGAAATCATAATATCAACTACATTGGTTAAGGATAGAACTATTAAAGAAATATATTTTTCTCCCTTGATCTTGACAAGCAAGAGAATTAATAAATGAGTCAAAATCCCCACTAAAACTTTTATAAGAAGAAAAAGAAAAAACAGACTGTGTGTGTGACTTCCTTTTGCTCTCGAATGCTTTGTTTTCACTCCCTCTCTACTTATACATAAAGTGTACTATGTAAAACAAATGAACAAACCAGTCCCCATTAATTCTGCTCACTTTCCATCACTAAGACCGCTGAGACCAGGGACACTGGGTGGCAGTGGAATGGTGGGATTACAGATTCCACCTTTCAGGGACAGAGGTGTATTCCTCCCTCCTTTGGTTTATTAACTTTCACCAGCAGAGTAGGCCAATTCCTAGAATAGCATGTAAATCATAAGGCCACATCTATCCTTTATTAATAAGAGATCTGAAACTATCAGAAAAATCTGCTACAGATCACTAGCTAAATGCCCAAATATACTCTACATTATTCTTTTTGTGTGGTCCAATTTCAGAAGCAGAGACTCAATCTTCTTGAACAGGGCAGCTATTAACTTATACAGGCTTTTGTGCTAACGATGAAAAAGGTGTCTCCCCTTGGTGGACAGATTAGGAAAATATCATTATAAAAAGTTCCCCTTCCTCCCACATGGTGAGTTAGTTAAAGATGCCCCCTGAAGGAGAGCACATGGCTTAACTAAAGAAAGTACCTTTGTAGGATGAAAAAAAATGCATTTTGCTCCCAGCAAATGTAGTCTGTTAGCCAAGGTTTCAGCTTGGTAAGTGCAATGTGGCTTTGATTGAAGCCCCCACTCACCTCTTGGACCAGGTGCCTTTGTTCAGTGCACAAACACACAATTATGAGTGACAGCCCTGCATTTGACATTAAGCATGGGATGCAAAAATCTCATGTAAAACTTGTCCAAATGAATATTTTTCCCCAATAAATTTCATTCTCAGCTTCTGCAGACTAGTGTTGAGTGGTTTAATTAAACTCCACACTGACGTGAGCCAGTCACTAGCATCCATTCTCTATTGAGAAAGGAGCCTTAGGTAACTTAGTGGTTCGAGTACAATAAGACCTTTCTCTTCGCTGTAGGTAATATGTCATGTTTAGTGCCCTCTAATGGAGTTATTTATACACTTCCTTAATGCAGAAACAAGCTAGTGAGGTGGGGTTTTTAGGTTTTCTTTCTTTCTCTCTCTTTCATTATTGTTTTGCATTTTATTCTCCTTTTTGGTTCAATCTTCCACATTCAGATCTTTACCTTTTCTTACCAATCACCAATAACAGTATACTTGAAAATGTTCACAGGATTTTCTCCAGACACCTGCTATCAAGTACCACATGTAGGAGACTTGTACTGTAAATGGCCTTTCATTAGAGAGATTTGCCATATGCTATTATAAAGAAGTCATTCTTCAACTCCTTTGCTTCACACAGCATCATACTCAGCAGTGCAAATGTAAGGATTATTAATGTTTCACAACACTCACAAATGGAGTTTTAACAAAAAATGATCAACAAACTAAGACTATTTACTTTTGGAGAAGCCAGTGTCAAAGCATTGCAGCTGCCTGAACTGTAATATGAGTTCTAATTTTTCAAATTTGTACAGTATCCACTCTGGCAATGTGTGTGTTCGGAGTGCAGAAAGACTGGCTGGTGACTTGTTTTTCTTAAAATATATCTACTCACAGTAGAAGCAGTCATGAATAATCTAGGACCACTCATCAGAAGCCACACAAAGTACATAAAATAGAAAATAAAAATAAATAAATAAATGTTTTAAAAACCTGCTCAGTTCTAATTTGCTCAGTGTAATTTGAAAGTTGACTTTTTAAATAACACCCTTTGAAAAATTTTGTTAAAATTAAAGATATTCATCTATTCACCTAGTTGAGGAGAATCAATGTGGTTGGTTATTTCAATGTAACCAAACTGAGTTTATATGGTTTTAATAAGATGGTTATAAATTTTCATTGCATTATGATCTTCTTGGGGATTCCAAAGGCAACTATCCAGAGATGACTGCTCTCCAAGTATTGTCCTTCTCAACTTTATTTAGTGTGAAGATAAAAAGGAGGATGTTTTCAGTTACAAGTAATGAGGCTCTCAAAATACAAACAAATAAATTATTTCACATAATAAAAGGTCCAGAAGTAGAGAGGGCTATAAGATGGCTAAGTCAGTGTTGAACAACGTTATCAGTTCTATCCTTCTCTCCACTGTGGTTAGCTTTATTCTCAGGCTGGTTACAAGATTTTGGTAGTTCCAGAGCTCATATCCTGATAAAATACAGATGATATATTTTTCTCTTGTATGGATCTCTCTTAGGAACAAGAAAATGTGTCCCAGAGGCTCTCCTCAAAGCTTCTACATCTCATTCCTAAATCACCACTGGCAAAGGCAATGAAATTATCCTTAAATAAATCAGCCCTATTGTTGTAGCTGAGGAGGCATCCATTAGTCCCAGGTACATGACTCCATGGTGTTGGGGGAGTGGAGAGAGAGAGGCAATAGTTTCATAAAAATGGGTTTCTGGTAGAAAAAAAGAAAGAGAAAATGGATACTAAATGAGGAACCAATATAATCCTCTCTGATAGCTAAATCTGGAAGTGCATCTGACCCTTGAAAAACAATGGTTTGCTTCGCTTGGGTCCATTTATACATGGATTATTTTTTGATAAATACAGTAGAGTACCATAAATGTATTTTCTCTTCCTAATGATTTTTTTACCAATATTTTCTTTATTCCAGCCTTACTGTAAGAATATAACATATAATACATGTACAAAATATGTGTTAATTGACTGTGTATCCTATCAGTAAGGCTTCTAGTCAACAGTAGGATATTAGTAGTTAAATTTTGGGGGAGTCAAATGTTACACAGGGATTTTCAACCATACGGATGGTCAGTGACCCAACCCCAATATTATTCAAGGGTTGACTGGAGTTTAAGACATTTTAGTGTCTCCAAACTACTACTGAAATTCTGATTATAAAAACATAAAGATCTTAGATTTTAAGAGATTGTCCAGTTTATTTTTTTTAACATTTTATTTATTTATTTATTTATTCGTGAGAGACACAGAGAGAGAGGCAGAGACATAGGCAGAGGGAGAAGCAGGCTCCCTGAGGGGAGCTGGATACAGGACTTGATCCCAGGATCCCAGGATCACAACCTGAACCAAAGGCAGACGCTCAACCACAGAGCCACCCAGGTGCCCCAAAGATTTTCCAGTTTCTGCATGAGGTTTAATAGGAAAGGAAAGGAAAGGAAAGGAAAGGAAAGGAAAGGAAAGGAAAGGAAAGGAAAGGAAAGGAAAGGAAGAAGAAAATAAAAATCTTATATATTCTTAGAGATTTATTGAGCCTTTTCAACCTCAAAACTAAGAAATTTCACACTCACTATCTTTAGAATAGATATTTTGGCTCCTTTTATTTGCTGAATACTCACCACAAAGAAAGCTGTATGGATTTATGGTCAATAGAAAGACTTGCTGAGAGGCTAAAAAATTATGGGTCTTCTCAAAAGATATAGGAAACATTTCCAGTTTGTTGTGATCTCTGATTTTTTCTGATGCTATAGCTACTGATCCACATATTTTGGGATCCTCTGTAAGTATTTTACAAGTTTTTTAAATAGCCTACCATCTTGCTATTCAAAATATATTCCTTGGACCAGAAGCATCAGCATCATGTGAGAGCTTGTGTGAAATGCAAAGTCTCAGGCCCACCTCAAACTTACAGAATCTGCATTTAAACAAGATTTCAAAGAGATTAATATGCACATTAAAGTCTGAGAAGCACTACCACAAGGTATATGTAGTCACTTCCTTGGCTCCTGGTGCCTGGGGGATACTATACATAATATGAAATACAGCAAATACAGGGTAATATAACTTATTGTAGCATGGAACTTGAGGAGCCAAGAAATTAACATCATGGGCTCCAAAAGTAAAATTCTAATATCAATACTTCATTTACTCATTCATCTAAATATGAAGGATGCCAGAAAAATGTCTGATCCCTTCTTCTGATCACATTAAAACAGTTTCGGTGTTTATTTATTCATTAATTTATTTTTATTTTTTATTTTATTTTATTTTTTTACAGTTTCGACATTTGCACATGGATTTCATGGTACACACTGGAAAGACGAAAGATCAGAACTTGCTTGGAGTCATTTAGATAAATGCTGGCACTATTTCCACCAAATACAGACTCAAGGTAATATGGAGGCCAACACATGGCAGGTGCCCAGTAAATACCCCCATGTTAATTTTTTTAAGTGATAATAAGGCTAAAATTACAAACTGAAGTTTGTTCCTATGGTTTGATCATTTAGACAAGTACAGTATGTTCAGAGGCTTATCTACCACACATTTAGCACACTCCCCTTCTTGGCATTTCTCTCATTTCCTCGAAAAGACTTTTCTGGAGAAACTTCAGATCAGAAGCCAAAGAAAATTCAGCTCAATTTGCCCTGCTCCCCGTAGACCTCCCAATGACTGAAGGCTTTCATTCCCTTCTCTCCCACATTAATCCTGGCTGTGCGTTAGTCACCATCAGTATTTCCCTAGGTTTCATGATGAGAAAGAAGTGAATTTGCTGGACTAGTCTAGACTGAGTTAGCAGATTGATGCTTTATTTTCATGGGTGTTTGTTTTGCATTGCTTTGTTTGTTGTTGTAGTTGTTTTGCATACTACTGATGAAAAATATAACCAAAGATGCCAAGGACTGGCAGCAGCCATCAGAAGCTAGAAAAGGTGAGGCAGGGGTCTTCCCAATCCCCCAGGCTCCAGAGAGAGGTGGCCCTGCTGACACTTTGATTTCAGAAGAATTCTGATTTCCAGAACTGAAAAAAATTTTCTGATGTTTTAAGCCACCAAATTTTTGGTCATTTGTTATAGCAACCATAGGAAATGAATATAGCTTCCCTGCCAGAAAGATCTGGCCATATCAATTAGCTCTTCTTTCTCCTACACTTTCAATCTTTTACTGCCACTTTTCCCTTAGCCCATACATCCGTGCAATATTCTCTCATCTTAAAAAAAAATTACTTATCATTATTAATTTTTTTTTTTACTCTGTACCGCTGTATTCTTTTCAAGTAAACACTTTTAAAATAGTCTGCATGCCACTCTGGAAAACTGTGTGGAGGTTCCTCAAAATGTTAAAAATAGACCTGCCCTACGAGCCAGCAATTGCACTGCTGGGGATTTACTCCAAAGATACAGATGCAGTGAAACGCCGGGACACCTGCTCCCCAATGTTTATAGCAGCAATGTCCACAATAGCCAAACTGTGGAAGGAGCCTCGGTGTCCATCGAAAGATGAATGGATAAAGAAGATGTGGTCCAGGGATCCCTGGGTGGCGCAGCGGTTTAGCGCCTGCCTTTGGCCCAGGGCGCGATCCTGGAGACCCGGGATCGAATCCCATGTTGGGCTCCCGGTGCATGGAGCCTGCTTCTCCCTCTGCCTATGTCTCTGCCTCTCTCTCTCTCTCTCTCTCTGTGTGTGTGTGTGTGTGACTATCATAAATAAAAATAAAAATTAAAAAAAAAAGAAGCTGTGGTCCATGTATACAATGGAATTTTACTCAGCCATTAGAAACGACAAATACCATTTGCTTCGACGTGGATGGAACTGGAGGGTATTATGCTGAGTGAAGTAAGTCAATCGGAGAAGGACAAACATTATATGGTCTCATTCATTTGGGGAATATAAAAAATAGTGAAAGGGAATAAAGGGGAAAGGAGAAAAAAATGAATGAGAAATATCAGAAAGGGAGACAGAACATGAGAGACTCCTAACTGGGAAACGAACAAGGGGTGGTGGGAAGGGAGGTGGGTGGGGGGATGGGGTGACGGGGTGACTGGGTGACGGGCACTGAGGGGGGCACTTGATGGGATGAGCACTGGGTGTTTTCTATATGTTGGCAAATTGAACACCAATAAAAAATAAACAAATAAATAAATTAGTCTGCATGCTTTGTTCCCTCTCCATTTGCTCCCTCTCATATTTCATACTGCTATAGTCAAACTACTCTACCTACCACTCCAGTGAAATACCCTTGTAAAGGTCATCTGTGTTCTCAACATTGCTAAAGCCAGTGAACTCTTGTCACCTTTCATCATATTTGACCTCTTTGCTGTATTTGATACTACTGCCTCCACTCTTTTTGGAATGTATCCTTTTCTCGAATTCTAAGGTGTAAATCGCTCCTAATTCTCTTTCTCTCTTGCCCCATATCATCATAAATTCCCCTGTTGTTCATTTTCCTAGTCCTGTAAACATTGCTAACACTCTAGGTTTTTTCTACTCCTGGCCTTCCTCTCCTTAATGGCTCCCTGGAGAACCTCATCTTTTTCTGTGGCTTTAACTACCACACATATGGATGAAAACCTAATCAACTTCTCAATATAACTCCTTCCCTGAAGTTCTAAGTGCATATAGCAAACTGCTTACCGGTTCTATGTTAGGAAGTGAAAGTACCTACCTTAACACCCCATTAACACCTCAAACTTAATATTCCCAAAATGAAACTCATCGATTCCACCACAAGGAACTGGTATATTTGGGAGTCATTCTAAGGAGCCAATTCTTTATGGCACTTTCAGCTACACATCTCAGACCATCTTTTCAAGGGTGTTAGTACAGCAAGCAACCTTGAAAGACAAAGGCAGTGTTTCTCTCTGGGGTCAGGAAAATAAAGATACATTTCCTGACCAGGACAATAAAGATAATGTCTCTATTATGGGCCAAGATTGGGAAGCTTTGCTAGCAGGCCCTTTAAAGATTAGGAGATTCCTTTGCACAGAGTTCCTCAGCTCTGACAGATGACAGTGTGCTTAGCATTCACTGAGTGTGCTCCACATTGTCCACCTGACTTAGGGAAGAAGAACTGGTGCTGTGCCATAAGTAAGTAACAGTCCAAGTCTGTTTGGCTCATTTTTTCCACATTGACTGCATTTACAAACGTGTGTCCAGGAAGCCTAGCAGTGCCAGTAGTCATCGTCACTTAGAGGTTGCTCAGCCATATGAAGCTATACACCTAGACCGGGAAGAAGAGAGGAAATGGCCAAAATATTGCATAAAAAGTTTGGTATTGGGTTAGTAAAGGCTAGAGATGGAGACATTTGGACAAGGTAAAAGATTAAGGACCTCAAATGAAGGCTGGGAAAGAGCAGAGGTAGTAGACCTTAAAGATCCTTGGGTACTTCCCCCGCTAAGGAAGTCACTAGTTCTCTATCTTAAAAGGCACAGCAGGAATTTGTCTGCAATATGTGAACCACATAGGCCTGACTCATGTGCATCAGACTTGCTTCCTGCTGCCACAGCCCAGAGTCTCATTGTTGAATGAGTGTATCACTCGTGTTGGGCATAAAAAACACCCAGGACCAATCAACAAATAAACAAAAGTGATCTTCCTCTTGTATTAAGTTAAGACACTATTTGCCCTCACCGAAGTCAAAAACTCAGGATCATTCTAAACTCTTCTCTTCCCTTTCTCTTCTCTCCTAACCTCCCACATCAAATTGATGACCAAGTTCTGTCAATTTCCTCTCTATAACATCTCTCATTTATATCCCTTCATCTTCATCACATTTTTATAGCTTTCATTCAAACTGTCAATACTTGGCACCTGGACTCTTGTTACAGTCACCTGACCTATCTCTTTGCCTCAAGTCTTGCTTTCTTCAATTCATTATCCACTGTGCTGCTAAAACTCTTTGTGATTCCTGACTGTCCACTAAGATAAACTCCATGATGAAATATGGCATATAAGGCCCAACACAATCTGGCTTCTACCTCTTTCTCTAACCTTCTCTCTCTCCCCTCTTACTGCATGCCCAAGTACCAGTCATGTTGAAATATCTCCAAAACCCCAACCCCTTCCATACCTCCATGCCTTTGCTCATGCTGCTTTCTCTAAAATGCCCTTTCTTTGGGATGCCTGAGTGGCTCAATGGTTGAGCATCTGCCTCTGGCTCAGGGTGTGATCCCGGGATCCAGGATCGAGTCCCATAATGGGCTCCTTGCAGGGAGCCTGCTTTTCCCTCTGCTTGTGTCTCTGCCTCTCTTTCTCTGTGTCTCTCATGAATAAATAAATAAAATCTTTTTTAAAAAATGTCCTTTCTTTTTCTCCTGCTGAACATTTGACTTGGCTTCAGAATATTCCTCAAATATGATCTCCTCTATGAAGTTTCTTGATATCATTTCTCCTGTGCATTGGGGCCCTAACTGTATTCTGCACACAGTTCAATCATAGCATCGATAGACTTTATTACACTTGAGGTTCCGTGTTTATCCTTCCCACTAAATTGTTAGATAATGGAAGAAGGAATCTGCCATCTTTATCCCTAACACCTTGCACAGTGCTGAACACAGAATAAACACTCAAAAAAAAAAAAAAAGCTTCCTGAATATGTTAATGAATGAGTGGATGAAAAATGTGAATCCAGTTTACTGCCTTAAAGCCATGCAGCAGGTGCTGGAGTGGGACAGAATGCACATGACACCTCTTCCTATTGCTTCACTTTTATACAATGGCAAGTAAGTTAAAATATTTTAAATTAAAATAAGCAAAGACTTACTACAAATCATAGTATAAACACAGAGGATTAATACTGAAGGTAAAATGGTCAAAGAAAGTTCAAACATGATTTGGAACATTTTAGACTGAGGCTTAGACTTCCCCAGGGCAGATGAATTTAGAATTCATATTCTCTACCACTGAGAGTAATTTAGTGAAAAAGTTTCAGAAGTAATGGTAGAGTGTAGTATTTATGGTAAGTAATAAAATGGAACTCACTATATAGATATTACTAGCTAGGATGAAGGGAGGTGTGTATCACCTAAGGCAAAAATACAAGGTCTGGATCCATACAGAAAATAGATTTCAAGATAATTCTTTCCCAAAAAGACTCAAAAAACAAACAAAACAAAACAAACAAACAAACAAAAAAACACGATTCACAATAGAATTCCTTTAAATATCAAATTCTATGACATTTAAAAAATAGCTCAAGTTATGAACATTTGATTCTCCCAACTTTTCATAAATATGAACATTTCTATAAGTTTTTTTTTTCTTTAATTTATTTATGATAGTCACAGAGAGAGAGAGAGGCAGAGACACAGGCGGAGGGAGAAGCAGGCTCCATGCACCGGGAGCCCAACGTGGGATTCGATCCCGGGTCTCCAGGATCGCGCCCTGGGCCAAAGGCAGGCGCCAAACCGCTGCGCCACCCAGGGATCCCTGAACATTTCTATATCCCAGGATTTCAGATCAAGTTAGAGTCAATTGTGACAATTCAGAGACCTAAGTTTATACTGAGGACTCGAGCTTTGCCTGCACTCTTGCTTCTAAGTTGTAGGTACCTGTCATACAAACTAGGGAAAAACTTGAGCCCTACAGTTTCTGTAACTCCTGAGTTGAAATAAAGATAAGGCAAATTTTAAAAATAGTTGACTATATTTGGGGTGCCTGGGTGGTTCAGTGGGTTAAGCTTCTGACTCTTGATTTTGGCTCAGGTTATGATCTCAGTCAGAGTTGTGAGATGGAGCCTTTACTGGGCTCCACACTGGGTGTGGAGTCTGCTTAAGAGTCTCTCTCTTGGGATCCCTGGGTGGCGCAGCGGTTTGGCGCCTGCCTTTGGCCCAGGGCGCGATCCTGGAGACCCGGGATCGAATCCCACATCAGGCTCCCGGTGCATGGAGCCTGCTTCTCCCTCCACCTGTGTCTCTGCCTCTCTCTCTCTCTCTCTGTGACTATCATAAATAAATAAAAAATTAAAAAAGAAAAAAAAAAAGAGTCTCTCTCTTTCTCCTTCTGCTCCTTCCCCCACACCCAACTCACTTTCTCTCTCCCTCTCTCTTTTAAAAAGAAATACATATATATATATAAATAGTTGACTATATTTGTGCAGCACAAAATACTTTTAAGAAAAAAATATCAAGGGACTACATCAAAATAAAAATCATTTGCACAACAAAGAAAACCATTAACAACAAAAAAAGGCAACCTACTGAATGCGAGAAGATATTTGCAAGTGATATATCCAATAAGGGGTTAATATCCAAAATATATAAAGACCTTATACAACTCAACACCAAAACAAAACAAAACAAAAACTAGTCTAATTAAAAAATGGGCAGGGGACCTGAAGAGACATTTTTCCAATAAAGACAGACAGATGGCCAACAGACACATGAAAAGATGCTCAATATCACTCATCATAAGGGAAATGCGAATCAAAATTACAATGAGATATCATCTTATACCTTTTATAATGGCAAAAATAAAAAAGACAAGAAATAACAAGCTTTGTAAGGATATGGAGAAAAAGTATCCTTCATGCACTGTTGGTGGAAATGTAAATTGGTGTAGCCACCGTGGAAAACAGAATGGAGGTTTCTCAAATAAATAAAAATAAAACTACCATATGATCCAGCAATTCTACTACTGGGCATTTACCCAAAGAAAACAAAAACTACTAATTCAAAAAGATATATGCATCCCTACATTTATTGTAGCATTATTTATAATATCCAAGATATGGAAGTACCTAATGTCCATCAATGGACAAACAGATGAGGAAGATTATACACTATAAGACACACACACACACACATACACACTGGAATATTTCGCAGCCATAACGAAGAATGAGATTGTACCATTTGACATAACATGGATGGACCCAGAGGGTATTACACTAAGTGAAATAAGTTAGAATGAGAAAGACAAATACCATATGGTTTACTCATGAGTGGAAACAAAACAAAGCAGAATCAGATCTAGAAATAGAGAACAAACTCATGATTGACAGAGGGGAGGAGGTGGGGGATGGGTCAAATGGGTGAATGGGAATGGGAAATACAGGTTTCCAGTTAGAGAATGAATAAGTCATGGGAATAAAAGCACTACATAAGGAATATAGCAAATGATATTGTAATAGTGATGAAACAGGGCAGAGAGCAGCTATACTGGTAGTGAACATAGCACAATATATGAACTTGTTGATTCACTATGTTGTACACCAGAAATTAACATAATATTATGTGTCAACTATACTTAGAGAGAGAGAGAGAAAAAAGAAAAAAGAAAAAAGAAAGAAAAAGAAAGAAAGAAAGAAAGAAAGAAAGAAAGAAAGAAAGAAAGAAAGAAAGAAAGAAAGAAAAAAGAGAGGGAGGGAGGAAGGAAAAAAATGATCAAAGTTCATCTACTATAGAAACTTTTTAAAAGTTCTCTTTACTAAAGAAAACAATTGTCAAAACAAGTTTAGCTATATTATGCCAACTGTAGATTATCTTCTTGCCACCTTAGAATCCATTTAGAGATAAATTTACATGGCACATATTTTATGTGTATGTCACTAATTACATATAGCAACAAAATCACTTTTCTGTTTAATGACACTTGTTGAACCATTAGTAAATAACTAAGTGCCCACAAGAGTTAGAAAACAAAAGCAATCCAAAAACAGAGGGTGGAGGCAGCTGAAAATTTAAAAGTTGCTCAAAAGACTATCTTGGGTTGATGTAAGAGGAAAATCTGAGAACATTTTCTTTTAAAAAAAAATAATAAAAGGAAACAGAGCATGGAACTTTGGAGCTCAACTTGTGCCTAATCTCTTTGTGTGGGATTTTTTCATTCCAACATGCACCTCCCAGGACAAGCATGGCCGAAATCCCTAAATCATGTTCATCTTCTGAGGATAATATGTAATAAACATAGCCTTCCTTAACATGTGGGGCAGGGCAAAACGCAGTGTGTGTCTCCCATCCTGAAAATCCAAAATGTTTATACAGATAATATCTAGTGAAAATGAACACTAATGGCCACCTTGCTGGGGACAAAAAAGGATGCAGATGTAACAGAAGAGCATGTGACTTAGGGAATATGGAAGCAGTAAGGAGACTCTCATAACTACTTCTGAACTGTATGAACTTTATGTGTGGTTCGTTTTCTTTTCCACTGGGTGGTAGGCACCACCTCCTTTGTCCACTATGATTACCTTCCTAAGGAAGTTCAGATGCCTGGTTCTCACAGCATCAGCATTTGAGCCCACCAAATTGCTGAATCCCTGTTTAAGCAACATCCGAAATTATTTTTGTGGTAAATATGGCATGTGGAGGACACCTCAGATTTCTGTACCTATTCCATTCTACATCTATGGGTGACAAAATCTACTAGAATCTGACAGATGCACACAAAGCAGACAATGTTGTCTTTGAAAATGAGTATTTAAATACCTAGAACATCAATTTCTGGTAGATTGGCTTTACCTCCTTTTTATCTTTTTATATGCATTTCAAAGCAATTCCAGAGCCATAAAGAAGGCAGACATTATTACTATTATGGTCTACCTTAGAGAAAAGACAAAGAACTGATAGAAACCGCCATTTCTAGCCACTGGTGTTTATAGCAGCCATTCCATACTCTTCTGTAAATCCTCTCCATGTGGTATGTATTTGAAGCTGTAAGGTGCAAGTGCTGGAGAAAACCCAGCTCTTTCCTCAGTGAAATAACCTGTTATTCTGTCAAAAGAAAGAAGGTGTTTCTCTGAGACCACCATTACACCTGCTATGCTTTACTGAAATTCAAACCTCCCACTCCCCCAGACCCCCATCTCTCAACCACTCACATCTGGGAGCTGGCTAGCAAAACCACATATGGGTAGGATGTGGGGGAAGGGTTAAAATATGGTTCCTGGATAAACAACTCTTGCAAATGTCTATGGTATTATGTGCATAACTAAATTTGGGTCTAACTATATGGTGAAAATAACCAAACACTTGTACTTTAATTGACACATACCAAAAAAAATTTTTTAAGATATTTGGCAGGGCATTTTGTTTTTGACATTAGTGAAATGCAGCCTAACAGTGTTCTTACTGTAGTCTTGCCCGAAAGTGATCACTTTTCTGTACTTTTCCTATGACAAATTTATTTTCCCTATATGCTTTTGTTGGCTAGCAGCTCTGGCATGACTTGACTGACAATGAGCCAGAAGATCTGAGTTTGGGGAAAATGCACAGTTCTCAAGCCTTGGCACATGATAGATAAGTGCAGAGCAAATACCACACATTCAAGCAAAGCCTTGTGTGTTGGCCTCATCAGCTCACCAAAGGACACCACAGACAAAAATACCCTACAACCTTGGGAACAAAAATTCTAAAAAAATAAATTAGCTTTTCAATGTTAAAATAATTAAACAATTACTAAAGCTTCCATTAGCTACATTTGCTAAGCAGTTGGTCATATGTTATAGGATTTATTTAATTCACATAACTGTTGTCCTAAACAACATATGAGAAGGTCTCCCTCTGATGATTTATCTTTCCTCTAAAGAAGGAGGAGAGGCTATCAGCTCAGAGTGAGGATGGAAGTAGCAAGAGTTGAAAGAAATTATCCTAAGTCATGGACTATGAAAGTTTTTTAACAGCAAATTGTCCAAAGAAGAATATATTAGCAATCTGATTGGGGTATTAGCACTTGATATTGATCTTTTAATCTAATCCTCTAGCATTTAATCACAAGCAGTGCACAAAAGACTTAAGTTCTACGTAACAGTTGATACCAAGGTATGCCAGCATATACCTAGAAAAGAGACCTAAAGATTTCCAGTTCAATGGACAAAAGTGTGCATGCACACACACATATGAAATGGCTTTATTTGTTTTTAACACTAACAACTTGTCTTCATCAGAATCTGTGCAGTTTCATTCAATAGGTGAATGGGTCTGATATCTGGCACATGTTTAAGCCTATCAATAAACCAATGGGGTAACAATTTGTAAAACTTTTCTGGGCCATAATTGTCTGAGAAGTGCCAAACACTAAAAGTTCTTCCCAGAAAAACATACATACACATCAATTTTATGAAAAATTTCAGATGGTTCACAGACTACCATAAAATCTATTGATCAGTTAGCTATTACTGAATGCATCACAAACCAACCCAAACGTAATAGTGTAAGACAATACTACTTACCTGAGTATTATTTGGGTCAACAATTTAGGCTGGATTCAGCTGAACAGTTCTTCTGGTCTTGTCCGGGTTCCCTACCCCCACTTTTGGTGAGCCACAGGTCAATTATGGATGCTGTTTATGCTTCTGGGTGCTGGCTCCTGGAGGCCAGGACACCTTGGCTCTATCTAACAAAGTCCCATGTGGTCTATCATCCTCAAATTTGTCTGGACTTATCCTCATGGTGGAGACAGGTATCCAAGTGAAACAGTTGAAATGCTCAAGGCCTCCTAAAGTCAACTAAAGCCAAATCTCATAATTGGTGCTATGCCTCATTCTCTTAACTAAAGCAAGTCACGAGTCCAGCCCAAACTCATTGGGCTAGAAATAGACCCTACCTCTTAATGTAAGCTGTTATAAAATTATATTGCAAAGGGTATTATTACAGGAAAGGATAGAGAATCGGGGCCAATTTTTCCATCAATTCACCATACCTGTCATGAACCTAAGTTAATAATTTTCTGCAATGAAAACAAAGTAATGGGGTTAAAAGAAAAAGCAGGAGTTTATTTTTACCATGATATATAAGTGCAGAAATCAATAACTGCTTGACATTCCAGAAAGTGCCCTTATGTCCAGTCCAGAGCCAACAGAATATCTTTTTCCTAGTGGCAAGCAAGAAATCTTCAATACTTTTCTGAAAGATATGTTAGGAAATAAATATGCTCCACACAACCTAAAGTTCTCACTTTGTTATTGAAACAGGACATCATGGATTACACATATACACAGTGGAATGAATGTTAGCAATACTGATGGCCAGCTGAGAAAAATGACACTGAATATTCTAAATGTCTGCATCAGTTTTTATGTCCAACTCTATCAAGTAGGGACTTCAAGTCTTTCCTCAAGGATTCTAGAGTAAATAGCACTAACATTTCCCACTAGACCAGAACCCTAAAAAACACTATTTCCAGAAAGCACAGAAAAACTTTAGGATGTTAAAAATTCCAAACAGGAAATATTGAACTCATAATGTGCCCTGAGTGTGTGATGATGGACCCAACAGATGCTGTGGCATCATCAAAAATCAGCTATAAATAGTTTTGAGTATGGTTATGTTTTTCTTCCCCCTAGAAAGAACAGCAAAAAGGTAGTTGACTATAGGAAATTTAGCAAATAATTGACAATAGTTGACTAAATTTAGCAAAATATAAGTCCTTTATTCAGGTGTATTTAGTGTCCATCAAGTCTGACTTTACCATTATCAAAGGGTATACATGTCTAGAAGAGATCTTCTTTGATACTTAAATGCTTTCATTCTTCTTATATTCTTCCCCTAAATTTTAAATGAATTGGTGTAATGACTGAATCCACGAGGATGAATCCTCCATTTTATCCCAAATTCCTCTCTAAAATTCTGTATTGGTTTATTGTTGCCACTATAACAAATGACCACAAACGTAGTGGCTTAAAATGATACAGACTTATTATCTTTACAGTTTTGGAAGTCAAATGCCTCCAATAGATCTCACTGGGTGTCAATAGGCTGCATTCCTTTCCAGAGGCTCTAAGCAAGACTCCATTTCTTGCTTTTTTGAGCTTCTATAGGCTGCCTGCATTCCTTGGCTTGTGGCCTCTTTCCACCTTCAAAGCCAGCAGTGGCTGTTTGGTCTTTCACATCTCATCACTCTGGCACAAATTTACCTCCCACTTTCACTTTTAAGGACCACTGTGATTATATCAGACTCACCCAAATCCAGGATAATCTCCCTATTTAAAGTCACTTGATTAAGAACCTTAAATCTGTCTCCTACCTTAATTCCTCTTTGCCGTATATCATAACATATTCACAGGTTCCCGAGATTAGGACATGGACATCTTTGGGAGGCCACAATTCTGCCAATCACAAAATATAGGCCATCTCATCTCTTTTCTCAGATTACCTTAAATACTGATGTGTAATGATGTGAACCAATTCTTCCCAAGAGAGACTTTGCAGCACATGCTTATGATACCAAGGAGAATTTTTTTAGATGGCAAATTGCGTCTTCCCAATGCAAATTCTAGAAATATCTATCATATCATCATTGAAATGGAAAAGAATGTATCACATTCTTTTTTGACAATAAAAAGGATCATTTGAAAGAATATAATTAGAATATTTTATATATTTTTGATAAGCTACACTCAGTCAATTCAATGCATCAAGCTTGAATATTGATAGGTTCCTTAATACCACAAACCCTCTTCAAGTCCTTGTTTTTACCTCTTTCCTTACCTGCAAAGTGTATGATAATAATTGCTACTTATTTTGAGGTAGTGATCAATATCTTGATTTAATTTTTTTCAAGTTACTAAATAAAGATGAACAATAATTAGTCTTTGCTTTCAACTTATAATAAACTGACACAAAAATGATATGCCCATTTGTAAGCAGACATAAGGATTATTTATGTCTTGTGATCTGTTTATCCTCTTAGACAACAGTGAACATGGTCTAGTCCAGTATATAACTATATATAAGATATGGTAGGATGAAGGCAGGAGTTCTAAAGTACAAAAAAGAAAAAAAGGAAGAATAAATCAGTAAAGGAAGAAAAACCTAGGAAGAAAGGAGACTAGAACTATTACAAATAAATGAGAGAGAGCACTAATTTCCTTGTAATTTAAACAGTGGTTACATGGTGGCTGCCTTATTTTTTCACAAGGTATGACTTAAATTGAAATATTGGTATAAAATAGCATAATATGGTATTGAAAACATAAGGGAGTATGAGAATAAATTAATGCAAACTTGACTGTTGGGTCATTATATGAGGCAACAGCTTTTTTTGCTAATATTCCATTAGAAAAACTACCAATGTCTCCATTAAGAAATGTTCACTCAAAAAAATGATGTGGCAATTTTTGGATATTCCCACTACCAGTATAAATCTGGGAGGAATAAACAAATAGTCATGCGCTGTGGACACTTACTGTATTTATCTAAATCATGGGTGGTCATCTAGTATATTCAGTGTCTCCTTCTTTGATTTTGTTCTGGTCACAGACAACTTTCCATATAAACTGAACCATTTGAGTTTCCCCAATCATGCCTTCTTTCATTCCACTCCTTTCACCTAGAACATCTCTCTCACTTTTCCCAAGAATAATTCCTACTCTTTAATACTGAGTACTTTTGAGAAGTAAACTCTGGCACCACCTTTTCTAGATACTCCTATAATGGTGTGCTCCTTTTATCACTACATGTGGCACATTATAGCATAAATAAGTGTTCTCTTCTCTTCCTCTACTCTATTCTCCAAATTAGTTTTCCTATTACTTGAAGGCAAAGTCCCTATTGTTTTCTTCACTGTACTCTCAATGCCTGACACATAGTGAGTGATCAATAAATGTTAGTTGAATAAATAGGTAAGTGGGAAAGAGAGAGAGAGAGAGAGAAAGAGAGAAAGAACAAGAAAGAGAGAAAGAAAGGAAAAATAAATAAATAAATCTGGGAGAAAAGATGCTTAATAATGCTTATTCACAGCTCAACCATAAAGGTTTTCTACATCTATAAAAGAAATGCCACTTGCTACCATCCATGACTTATAAAAAGGGCATTTATTGACACACCCCGGCCATTCTCAGCATGCTCCATTTTCACAGAAGATCATAGACTATACAGTGTTCTGCTGTATAGTTCAAGAATGATTCCACTCAGTCACTAGAGAGCAACCGATGTGACTGTGAAAAAGAAACTTTGAGAGACTTAATTAATATTCTTCTACCAAAGAGAGATGTAATCTCTCCTGATGTTGATAAGGTATTTTGATTGTTTTACAAAACAAAGTTAAAGACATTTAGAAAAAGAGGTTTTGAGTCATGTGTATATTAAACAAGTGAATGACTGACATGGGGGTTACATTCAGAGGACAACTATCAGTGGTATATAATCAATTTGGAGAAACCTTCCACGTTGTTTCACAGGTATAAGCACTATACCTGTGCTTATCATTTCTTATCATTATTAATGTTGAGAATAAAGGAGTTAAAAACTTGCAGTTGGTTGTGCTCTGTTAAAAATTAATTTAGGGACGCTTGGGGGGAGTCAGTTAAGCAGCCCACTCTTGATTTCAGCTCAGGTCATGATCTCAGGGTCCTGAGGTAAAGCCCTGTGTCGGCATCTGTGCTCAGCTGGGAGTCTGCTTGCCACTCTGCCATTCCTGGCCAACCCACTCATGTTCTTTCTCTCTCTCAAATAAATAAATAAAAGCTTTAAATGATTAATTTAAATGGCTTTGATTAAATGGGTAAATTTCCTATAAAATTAAATAAAAGAAGAAGAAACAAAATATGTGTATATTTTGAAACCAAAATAAATAATTAATATGTAGAATAAAGTATAATTGACAGGTAAACCTTAGGTACAAAAGAAAACAATTGGAACATAATGGGCTAAATTTGACTGTGAGCAGAATGGGTTAGTAACCTAATGTCCTAAACCAGTCGTTCTCCACCAGGGATGATTTTGCCCCACTGGACACATTTGGCAACATCTGGAGACATCTTTCACTGTTATGAGGGGGAAAGGTGCTACCACCTTCTAGTGGATAGAAGCCAGGGATATACTATGCATCCTACACACAACAAAAGTTCACCACCACAACAAAAAATTATCTGACCCAAATTTTCAATATGTTTAAGTTGAGAAACAAATTTTAAAAATATGTGATATAGGAATATAATAAAATAAATGATAATAGGCATTTAAAGTTTCCCCTCAACAATATTCTGTACCAAATCCTTATTAGAACATGGTATCCTAGCTAGGGTATGACCCTTTAGAAAATGTAAGTTGTGAATTATTAAAAATAGGTTCTACTATAATTGCCCATGTCTTGCACGTCTGCTTATAACATAATGCATTATGTTATTACTCTGTCTCCCACCTATTTAGAAGATGTGGAAATAATTTATGCCCATTTTAAAACTGAATTCCATGTCATAGGTTAGCATCAAGAAAGCTAAGATTTCTGGATAAAAAAATACTCACAAATATACTGTCTGATAAACAGACTAAAAAAGAAATCTGAGTAAAATTTAAATTGAATGCTCTGGAGAATAAAGTCAGTTCTCAGTTGTGTGCTAAAAGAAAATCTCTAAAAGTTAAAATACATAGAAAAATATTAAATACACCAAAAATACAAATACCACAAAACTCTAAATGAATGAGCCAAAAATCTTACATTACCAGCATCAAACTATCCCAAAGGTTCAACATGTTTTAATAATATGCATTTTATTGCTAGAAATGTGGTAAAAATGAAGAATGAGGGATTCCAAATCAAAATAAACAAATCTTCAAGTCACTTTAGAGTAGACAACGGTTAGAAAAGGGATAAGGTGCTGGAAATGAAGTTAGAAGAGATCATTTTAAAAAGTGGGAAATGACAAGCAAGTTTTTGTGGTGAGAAGAGTTTATTTTCATGAAGCCACATTGAACAAAATGACACAGTGGAACCATTTTGTGTGGTCCTGTTCATATTTCCATTGGTTGGGCACTGTGCTGATTCCACCATATGCTTTGCAGCCAAATATGACAAAATGTGACTTTTAGCAAAATATGTATAAAGTATTGTTTATTATTTAAATTTCAAAACAAGTATTACATTCAGAATAAGAACCACATACTAGTTAAGCATTATGAAACACACCCTAAGTATGTATGGCCATAGCTTTAGTCTAAATTTCATTTTCTAAATCTTCTTTGGTGAGATAGTTCAATTTATAATATTATTTAATTCATTCAACTGCTCAGTATAACAAATACACTAAATTTCACTTTGATAATACACCATCCAACAACTAAAAGGGAAATTTGGATTGTTGTAACATAATGTGATTTGGAAATGGAGAAAAATGGGAGAAGTCTTCAGACAAGTCTTTTTTTACCTCCTAGCCAGTAGTTTAAACATCTTGGCCAGCAAATCTTTTCCCAGAAATACCAACACAAAATTAAGGATCCTCCTTAGAGTTTCCCTCCCTAGGTGGTAGGAAGAAGCAAGACTCTATTGTGTCAACTCTTGAATAATCAGGAATTAACCACAGTCAGTATTTTTATAAATCAATGCTTTTCTCACTTCTGAAAATTTCTCTGCATTTTCTCTTCATATATGGGAATCACCAGTTCTTTCTGTCCCTCCCATCTCCTCTTCTACAACTTCTCATGAAGCAAATATTATATCTCCTCATTTTAATTTTTAAATTAAAATTAGATTAATTTGAAATTAAAATCCGTGCTTTTAAACACTTTTCTTACTTTTTTCATTTTTAAAAAAATTCATTTATTCATGAGAGACACACAGAGAGAGGCAGAGACACAGGCAGAGGGAGAAGCAGGCTCCCTGCAGTGAGCCTAATGTGGGACTTAATCCCAGGACCCCGGGACCATGACCTGAGCCAAAGGCAGATACTCAACCACTGAGCCACACAGGTGCCCCACTTTTCATTTTTTATTTTCTGCATTCGTATGTTCTCAGATCTTTTAATTTACTAATCTTTCTTCAGTTGTTCCTAACATAACATAAACTTGTTTATCCATTGTTTTTTGCATTTCTAATGACTACATTTTTCATTTCTAAAAGTTCTCTTCAGTTATTTTTCAAATTTACATTTTCTTTAATGATAGAATCTTTTAAAATTGTTTTTTGTCCTTCTTTTGTGGCCTAAATTATTTAATTTCTTTTACAATATTAGTTGATGATTCTTTTTTTTTTTTCCTCACCATTTAAATCATGGGAGAACAACATTCCAGCCAGTGAGCAGATTGTGCTGAAGTGGGACCTACCCTCTCACTTCAAATACATACCTATGCTGAATAAAATAGCACAAACAAAATTAAATAGTTGAATTATAACTTTAAAAAAGAAATGTGCAGGTGCTAAAAATGAAGAAGGAACTTTATTAAAGAAGACTGTATGGGTTGAATTACATCCTCCCCTAAATTCATATATTGAAGTTTTAATCCTCAGTACCTCAGAATATGGTCTGATTTGGAAATAGGTTCACTGCAAATATAAATGGTTAAGTTAGAATAAAGTCATATTAAAGTAGTGTGAGCCCCTAATCCAACATGATGGTATCTTTATAAGAAGGGGAAATTTGGACACACACACACACACACACACACACACACACGTGCAGAAAAATGTCATGTGAAAGTGAAGGCAAAGATCTAGGAGACATTCCTATACACCAAGGAACACCAAAGGCTGCCAGCAAAACACCAAAACTTAGGTGAGAGGCATGAAACACCAAAGGCTGCCAGCAAAACACCAAAACTTAGGTGAGAGGCATGAATCTTTCTCATAGCCCTCAGAAAAACCAACCCTGCTGACACCTTGATCTCAGATTTCTAACCTCCAGAACAGTGAGGTAATAAATTTTTGTTGTTTTAGCCACACAATTTTTTTTTTTTACTTTGCTACAGGAGTCCCAGAAAACTAATACAAGTGGTGAGCTGAAGCCAAAGATATGGGGCTTACTGGGTAATCAGGACCAGTGATGAGCCTTATCATCCATGAGCTAGAGCTTTATGCCTGGGAACTGAAGGGGACTCAAGGGTAGATCCAACTTTACCCAGGAAGGTAAAGTTGAGCTACTGTGTAAGGCCAGGAATCTAGGAAGGCTTCTTTGTGGGTAAAAAGAGACTAGAGAAATTCCATTACTGAGCTAGAGAAATAAAAATGTATCTCCTAAAGCCTTTGGCAAAAAAAGTCTACATATAAGATAATCTTACTACTTCCTTTCACATTTGGATGCCTTTCATTTCTTTTTCTTGCTTAATGGCTCAGGCTGCAACTTTTATTATTATGTTAAATTGAAGCTTGCTTTATCTTAGAGGAAACATATTCAGCCTTTCACCTTGAGAATGATGTTCATGGTGAGTTTTCCAGATATTGTTTTTATTATGTTGAGGTAGTTTCCTTCTGTTCCTAGTTTGTTGAGGGTTTTTATTATGAAAGGGTGTTGAATTTTGTCAAATGCTTTTTCTGCCTCAATTGAGATGATTGTGAATTTTCCCTTCATTCTGTTAATGTTGTATATTACATTGGCTGATTTTTGTATGTTAAATCATCATTGGATGATTCATAATTCATTCCAGGAATAAATCCCACTTGGTCATGGGGTATAATCCCTCTAACACACTGTTTGAATTCAGTTTGTAAGTATTTTGCTGACAATTTTTGCATCGATGTTCATAAGAGATACTAGTCTGTACTTTTTTTCCTGTCCTGTGTGTGTGTGTGTGTGTGTGTGTGTGTGTTTCCTGTAGTTTCTTTATCTGGCTTTGTTATCAGGGTAATGTTGGCCTTACAGAATGAGTTAGGAAGTGTTTATTTCTCTTCAGTATTTGGGAAAAGTTTGAGAAGGACTGGTGTTAGCTCTTCTTTAAATATTTGAAATAAATAAATAAATAAATAAATAAATAAATAAATAAATAAATAAAAATATTTGATGGAATTCACCAAGGAAGCCCCCAGGCCCAGAGCTTTCCTTGTTAGGGGATCTTTGATTGCAGACTCAATTTCATTACTAGTTGTAGGTTTATTCAGATTTTCTAATTCTTCATTATTTAGTCTTGATAAGGTTTTGTATTTTTAAGAATTTGTCCATTACATCTAAGTTATGCAATTTGTCGGCATACAATCATTCATAGTGCTCTCATAATCCATTTAATTCTACAGAATCATGGGATCCCTGGGTGGCTCAGCGGTTTAGCACCTGCTTTTGGCCCAGGGCACGGTCCTGGAGTCCCAGGATCAAGTCCCGTGTTGGGCTCCTGGCATGGAGCCTGCTTCTCCCTCTGCCTGTGTCTCTGCCTCTCTCTCTATGTCTATCGTGAATAAATAAATAAAATATTTTAAAAATTCTACAGAATCAGAAGTAATGTCACCACTTTCATTTTTATTTTAGTATTTTGAGTCTTCTCTCTCTTATATTCTTAGTCAATCTAGCTAAATGTTTGTCAATTTTGTTGATTATTTTGAAGAAAAATTTTTTTGTTTCATTGTTTTCTCTATTGCTTTTCTATTCTCTATTTCACTTATCCCTGCTCTAATTTTTATTTTCTTTCTTCTACTAACTTTCAGCTTAGTTTGCTCTTTTTTTTTTAGTTCCTTAAGTTGTAAATGTTAATTTGAGATCTTCTTTGTTTTTTAGTATAAGTATTTACAACCATAAATTCTCCCTTAGCACTGCTTTCACTGCACCCCATAAGTTTTGGCATGTTGTCATTTTAATTTGTCTCTGTCTTAGTGTGCTAGTGTGGGACACCATAACAAAATATCATAGTTTGGGTACATTAACAGAAATTTACTTTTGTCACAGTTCTGAAGACTGGAAGTCAAAGATCCAAGTACCAGGAGAGTTGATGTCTGATAAGAACTCTCCCCTTGAGTTGTATACTGCCATTGTCTCATCTTGTGCTCACATAAATTCTTGTGCATTGTGGGAGAGAGGTAGTGGCAGAAAGAGCTCTCTGGTGTCTCTTCTAACAAGAACACTAATCCTACTGACTCAGGGTCTCACCATTATTACCTCATTTAACCTTAATTGCTTCCTTAAGGGTCCCATCTCCAAATGCAGCCACACTGGGAGTCAGGGCTTCAACATACGAATTTTGGGGAGACACATTCAGTCCATAACATTCTGCTCCTGGGCCAGGTGGCACCTTCAACATTTTGCTCAGAAATCTCTTCAGCTAAATATCCAATTTCATTGTTCACAAGTTCTATCTTTCACAAAATACTAGAACACAATTCAGCCAACTTCTTTGCCACTTTATAACACAGATCACCTTTCTTCCAATTTCCAATAACTGTTCTTCATTTCCATCCAAGACCTCACCAGAGTAGCCTTTAACATCCATATTTTTGCCAACATTCTATTCCTGATTATTTTTTTAAATGGGGGCTTTCTCTCCAGCTCTCTTCTCTTTTTTAGGAGACCCCACCAGAATCACCATTGACATCCATATTTTGACCAACAGTCTCTTCATGAAAATCTAGAATTTTTAAAGCACTTATCTCCAACAGCCTCCACCCAGTGCCCTTTCCAAAGCCACTTCCATATCTTTTGGTATTTGTTATAGCAGCATACCTACTTCAGGGTACCAAATGTGTCTGCTCAGGCTGCTATACGAAAATACCACAGACTGTGTGGCTCAAATAACAGAAATTCATTTTCTCACATTCTTAGAGGCTAGAATGATCAGGGTCCAGCAGGATTAAGTTTCCTGGCTTCAGTTCTCTTCTTGATTGACAGATGTTCACTTTCTCAGTGTGTCTTCACATGGCTTCTCTTTGGTGGGTGTGTAGAGTCCTCTCTGGTGTTTCTTCTTATAAGGAGGCTGACCCTGGTAAATTAGGGATACACATTTTTAAATTCATTTAACCTTAATTCCTTCCTGAGGGACCTCATCTCCAAATATAGCCATACTGGGGGTTAAGTTTTCAATATATGAATTTTAGGGGGACATAAACATTCAGTCCATAACAGTTTCTAACTATTTGCTAACTCCCTTGTATCTTTTTCTTTGACCCACTGGTTGTTTAATTTTCATAAATTTGTGAATTTTCCAGTTTCCTTCTGTTATTGATTTCTAACATCATCCTATTGTGCTCAAAGAAGATACTTTGTATGATATCTATATCTTAAAGTCTATTTTAAATTTAAAATTCATGACCTAACATATGTCTATCCCAGAGACCATTCCATGTTCGCCTGAGAAAAATGTGTATTCTTTTGTTATTGAGTAGAGTATCCTATATATGTCTATTAGATCTAGTTGGTTTATTCTGTTGTTCAAGTCCTCTAATTCTTTACTTATCTTCTATCTTGTTGTTCTGTCCATCATTGAGAATTGAGTATTAAAGTCTCCAACTATTATTGTAGAAATATCTTTCTCTCCCTTCAATTCTATCAATTTTTGCTAAATATAAAATTTTTGATGGTCTATTATTAGATGTATAAATGTTTATAATGGTTTTATCTTTACTGTATTAAACTTTTTATTAATATATAATGTCCTCCTCTGTCTCTTGTGATCTTTTTTGATTTAAAGTCTATTTTGTCCGATATTAGCATAACTATCTCTGCTCTCTTTTGGTTACTTTTTGCATGGAATATCTTTTTCCATCCTTCCACTTTCAACTAATTTGTGTCTTTGGATCTAAAATAAGCCTCTTGTAGACTGCATATAGTTGGATCTGTTTTGTTTTTGAGAGAGAAAGAGAGAGCAAGTTGGGAGGTGCAGAGGAGAGGGAAAGAAAGAATCTCAAACAGGGTGCACACTTAGTGCAGAGTCTGACACAGGCCTTGATTTCATGACCCTGATATCATGACCTGAGCCAAAATCAAGAAATGGACACTTAACTGACTGAGCTACTCAGGCACCCCTGGATCTGTTGTTTAAACCATTCTACCAATACCTGTCTTTTTATTGGAGAGTTTAATGTATTTACATTTAAAATAATCGTTGATAAGGAGGCACTTACTTCTGTCATTTTGTTATTTATTTTCTATATTTCTTACAGCTTTCTTATCCTTTGTTTCCTACATATGGTCTTTTTTCTATGTAGTTGATTTTAGGGGAGTAAAATGTTTTAATTCCCTTCTAATTTTCTTTTATGTATATTCTATAACTATTTTTCATGTAGTTACCATAGAGATTACATTGAATATCCCAAAGTTATAATACTGTAATTTGAATTTATACCAGATTAACTCCAAAAAGATACAAAAGCTCTGCCTTTTATATATTATCTCTATCTCTTTGGTTAATGATGTCACAAAATTATGTCTTTGTACATTATATGTCCAAGAATTTAAACTAATAATTGTTTTTAAAAATGCACTAGTCTCTTGAAATTATGTTAAAAACAAAACATGAGGTTATAAGTAAAAGTTACAGTAACACTAGCTTTTAAGCCAATAAATTTTTTAAAAGTATTAGTCTCATATAAGTCATGTGAAAAATAAAAAGTGGAGTTATAGACTACTGAGAACTTTATTTCTTCATACAGCTTCAAATTATTATCTAATGTCCTTTTATTTCAATCTTCAGGACTCCCTCTAAGATTTCTTGTAGGGCATTTCTTGTAGTGGTAAGGAACTATACCAGATTTTGTTTACTAAGGAATGTCCTAATTTCTCCCTTACTTCTGAGAAACAGATTTGCCAGATATAAAATTCTTGGTTGACAGTTCTTTCTTTTAACACTTTGAATATATTGGCCTACTGCCTTCTGGTTTCCTAAGTTTCTGGTGATAAATCTGCAAATAATCTTATTGAGGATCTCCTGTGTATGACCATTTGCTTTCCTCTTGTTGCTCTCAAGACTCTCTGTCTTTAACTTTTTGACAATTTGATTATAGTGTGTCTTGGTGTGGATCTCTTTTGATCATCCTACTTGGAATTCATTGAGCAACTTGGATGTTTATCTTCATGTCTTTCATCAAATTTTTGAGGTTTTTAGCCATTACTTCTTCAAATGATCTCTCCTTCCCTTTCTCTCTCTCTTTTCTTTCTCGGACTCCCACAATGTGTAGTACAGTCCACTTGGTGGTGTCCCACAGGTTCTTTAGGCTCTCTTCACTTTTCTTATCTTTTCTTTTTCCTGTTCTTCACACTGGATAACTTCAGCTGTCCTATCTTCAAATTTGCTGAATCTTTCTTCTGCCTGTTCTACTCTTTGAATCCCTCTAGTGAATTTTCTACTTCAGTTATTATACTTCTCAACTATAGAACTTCTTTTTGGCTTCTTTTATGGTTTTCTATCTCTTCAGTGATATTTCCATTTTGTTCATACATTTTTCTTGAACTTTTTCCACATCTTCCTTTAATTCTTTGAGCATTATTATGATACTTGTTTTGTCTAGTAGTTCCGCCTTCTGGTTTTCCTAAAGAATAGTTTCTATTTGTATTTCTTTCCTTTGAATGGGAAATATTACTTTCTTTCTTTATATGTCTTGAGATATTTTTGTTGAAAACTGGACATTTTAATCTAATAATGTGGTATCTCTTGAGATCAGATTCTCCTCTTCCTTCAAGGGTTTGCCGGTTTTGTTTGTTTTGATCCTTGTACACTATCTCCTTGCTGAGGATAACCCTGGGATATAAACAAGGTCTTTTCAGATCTTTTCTGAGCCTGAACCTCTTCTTAGGCATGTGCAATGACTTTATCATTTCCTTTGGATCTGCAGCTGTTTTTGAATGTCCTAGTCTTTAATGTGTGGTTCCCAAAAAGGGGAAAAGGAAGAGGTAAATGAAAGGGGGTGCCAGCTCATCAAAGCCCCTGGAAGTCACTTGAGCCAGGCAGAGAAATGCTTATAACAATGGAGAGGAATGGTGCAACAATGGCTGGCCACTTCTGCATCTGCACTTCCATGAGTAAAAGCAGGAATCAGAACTAAATACCAGACTTTCAATATTTAAAGGACAGAGTCCTTAATGCCCACCCTGGCTCCCGTAAGTTGCATGTAAGCCACTATAGGATCATGTACCAAGCTGCCTGCCTTGGCCTAGGGAGTGGAAGATAGGGGAGCTACCTCTGTGCTAAGAGTTGAAATTAATTGAAATTAAATGTCCAAGTCTTTCTTTGGAAGCTGCAAGCCTTTAATAGACTCTAGGGTTCCAAAATAGTTACACCAGACAGATTTTGTAGTGTGATTATTGTCTAGGTGAAAAGAGAGATTCCTGGTGCTTCCTACTTCATCATTCCAGAATCCTCCTGCCCCGCTAAATATTTTTAAGAAATAGAGTCTGCAAATATCAACATTGCTGTGAACTGAAGTCTTTTCTTTCTTTTAAAGTGGAAAGAAAGAAAGAAAGAGAGAGAGAGAGAGAGAGAGAAAGAAAGAAAGAAAGAAAGAAAGAAAGAAAGAAAGAAAGAAAGAAAGAAAGAAAGAAAAAGAAGAAGAAGAAGAAAGAAAAAGAAAGAAAGAAAGAAAGAAAGAAAGAAAGAAAGAAAGAAAGAAAGAAAGAAAGAAAGAAAGAAAGAGAAAGTTAACATAACCACCTGTTTCTGCTTGGAAGAAATTCTGGAGTGCTAATGCATTTATATAGAATACTGCCTCATGACATCATAGAAAAAACATGGTCTGACATCACATGATTCCCATAACATACAAATATTATTCTTTTTTTAGAATGAATATTATTCTTAATGATGCCAAGATTTTGTTCAAGATGTGGAGTTAAAGGAAAGAAATGAGATCTTTAAGTAAGAGAAACTTACATACATGTAAAATCTGGACTCTGAGAGAGCTGAATTCATGCTGTATATTGGAACACAAATGAAACATAATTTATTCCTTCCTCCCTTTCCTTCCTTCCTTCCCTCCACTCTTCCTTTCTCTCCTTCCTTCCATCATTAAAGAAAGTTATTATATACCATCATGTACCAAGCACTGTTTTAAGACACTAAATAAGCAATGAACACAGAGTCTCTTTTTTTTTTTTCTTTTTAAGATTTATTTATTTATGAGAGACACAGAGAGAGAGGCAGAGAGAAGAGAAGCAGGCTCCATGTAGGGAGCCTGACATGGGACTCGATCTGGGGTCTCCAGGATCACGCCCTGGGCCAAAGGCAGGCGCCAAACTGCTGAGCCATCCAGGTGTCCCAACAGAGTCTCTTCTTAATGGAGTTTACACTTAGACAAAAAATTGTAGACATGACAAATAAATTATATGGTATGTTCAAAGGTGGTAAGTGCTATGGAGAAAAAATATAAAGTGGGAAAAGGAATGAAGAGTGTCAGGGTGGTAAAAGCACTGCCATTTCTTCTGTAGTGTTTAGGGAAACTCTCACTGCAGTAAATCATCTAATATATTTGAATCATAGTCAGTTCTGTCAGTAGTTAAACCTTCCTTTCAATCAGTTAATATACAATACCCAAATTAGCCTAACTTTCTCCACCTGGAGAATCTTTTGATCTTTTTCCTTATTAAATTAAAATGTACCAAAATGCTGTGCTTATTGCTGAGTGGGTCAGGCAGTTTGATGTAAAAAAAAAAAAAAAAACCTGAATAAATACTTCTCCACTCCCACCCCAGAGGTGTATGCAATTATTAGAGTGATTCTTTAAAGGACTTGTTAAAATGCCAAAATAGTGCCACAGAAAACATGTGAAATAAAGATTTAAGTTTTCTTTATGAAAAAAAAGTGTTTAACAAGGGTTTATGGGGTTTTATAAAAACACCTTAACACCTTACAGACCTAAGGGGGAAAAAGCTCTATTTAAGTATCATGCACCAATAGCAGACCACCCAATGCTGATGACTAGAAGCTCCAAACAGACCCATCCTTGGGAGCCTACGTGGAGACCCTAATTTTATGGTCATTTTAATTGTATTTGGGTTATTACCTCATGCCCTAGCAAACACCTACAGTATTTAATAAAAATGAGCACAGAACACTGTTCTAGTTAAAGTATGTACCAAAATCATAAACTAAGTATGCTTCATCATAAATTAACTGGGTGTTTAGTGTTTCTTTGCCTTTAAGTTATATTTATTTTTCTTATAACATGCTATGCTTCACTATATACCAAATCGATGTTAATTGACTTAGCATTTAGACACGCTCTTCTATCTCTAGCTCATATACCCATAAACACACCTGCTCTACATATTATGAAGTGATAAATACTGTTAATCAACTCTCCAGATATTCAAGAGAATAACTACATTAGATCACTGGAGCTGAAAAGCAAATCTTGAAAAGAAAAAGAAAACTCATTTTGTATTTGCCTAGAGTCTAGCTACTACTTACAACAAAGTTGAGTCAGATATAAAAAGTTGTGACCTTCCTCTGCAAAACAAAAGGAACTCTCTTGAAAAACCCAATACCATCATTTTGTATTTGTGTATAGTATAAAAAAATGGATTCTTAGTTTCTTGCTTCAGTGCTCTGAAGAAAAAATAGATGAGGGCAACATATAGAATTTAGAATTGACGTTCTTTACTGCCACCACTGTCGAACTAGATATTCCAACATAAAACCCTTAATTACCAAATTTGTAGCTCCTTCTATTTCTTTACCTGGTCATTCCATAGCCCATCAAATTTAGATCTGCACAATCCTCCCCCTACAACATTACACTAAAGTAGTTCTTGTTTAAGTCTCCTGAAATCTCCTAATCGCCAACATTACTGGTCTTTTTTTCAGTCCTTGGTTGATTTGACTTCTCTGTAACTTCTACCTTATAGAGTACTTCTGCCTCCATGAAACTCTCTCTGTCATGAAACCACCAGCATGATGGTTCCCATCCTCCAGTCTTAGAACTTCTGTCTCCTTCACTGGCTTCTTTTCTCTGAACATCTTTTAATTACAGATGACCCTATATCATCCTATACAGTCTTCTCTTTTCACTCTACAAACAGCCTTTGAGTGATTCTATCAATTCTATTGATCTTAATATACTGACTGTATGGTAATAATTCAAAGTGAATGCATGATGTCCCCTTCTCCAAGAAAAACAGATTCTTTCCTCCATGTCCCGTATTTCAGGAAAGGAAGATATTATTTAAGAGATGCTGGTGCCAAAAACCTAGATGTCCTTTACCTCTCATGTAGGGTTACTAGATATAGCAATTAAAATATAGGACTTTCAACTAAATTTTAATTTCAAGTAAACAATGAATACTTTTTCAGTATTAATATTTCCCAAATACTGAAGTTTAACTGAGCACACTGTATTTTATCTTGCAATCTGATCAAACAATTTTCCGTTGCCTCTATCCTAGACCTACCCACCATTGTCTATTGCTTAGATCTCTAAAATAGCCTTCTAGTCAGACTCCTTGAATGCTTCATGACCCCTTAAAATCCATTTTCTACACAGTAAATATAATGATCTTTAAAAAAAACTGAATTAGAAAAACAAACATGAATTGTATCATGATATTCATCTTCTTATCTACCATCAACAAATCCCTTACTACTATCACCTCTGCCTATCTCTCTAGCCTATACTTTAGTGATTCAATCTAGTTTATTATGTTTTGGCTACAATTATCTTATTTCAATTCTTAAAATTCTTTTAGAGCCTATCTGCCTTCATACATACTACTATTTCCACTGCCCTGGACTTTACTGACTACTGATAACAAAATTTGTAATGTACTGAGGTGAAATTTGCATAAAAGAAATTTAATCATTTTAAAGTGAACAATTCAGCGAAATTTAGGATAGTCACAACATTGTGCAACCTCTACTTCTATAATGTTGCAAAACATTTCCATCACACCAGAGTAAAACCTTTTACTCATTAAGCAGTTTCTTCCCGTTCCCACCTCTCCTTAGCTCTGGCAACAACAAACTACTCTCTGTCTCCATGGACTTGCGTATTTTAGATACTTCGTATAAATGGAATCATATGATATGTGGTATCATGTGTCTGGCTTCTCTCATTTAGTATAACGTTTGGGAGGGTCATTCATATTATGGGATATATCAGTTCTTCATTACTTTTTGTGGCTGAATGATATTCCATTGTGTGTATTTGTTTGGATAACAACCCATTATTTGTTTATCCACTCACTGTTGATGGACTGTTGGGCCACCTCCATCTTTTGGCTATTTTGAATAGTGTTGCTAAAAACATGCTGGTACATGTGCTTTTTTGACTACCTGTTTTCAGTTCTTTTGGGTATATATCTAAGCATGGAAATGTGAATCATATGGTAACTCTGTAGCTTAACTCATAGCTTTTTGAAGAACCACTAAACTGTTTTCCATAGCAGCTGAACCATTTCATATTCCCATTAGCAATGTATGAGGGTTCAAATTTCTCCACATCCTCATCACACTTATCTGACATTTCGATTATAGACATCCTAGTGGGTATGAGGTGTGTCTCATATGGTTTTGATTTACACTTCCCAATGACTAATGATTTTGAGCATCATACATATACACAAAGGGAGAACATATAAAGCTTCTTGCCTGTTTGTATATCTGCTTTGGAGAAGTGTCTATTCAAGTCTTTTGCCCATTTTTTAAACTGGGTTGCTTATCTTTTTGCTGTTAATTATAGAGTTGTTTATATATTCTAGATATTAAACTCTTGTCAGATATGTATTTGCACATATTTTCTTCCACTGTATAGCTGTCTTTCCACTTTCTTGATAATGCCATTTGATACACAAAAGCTTTTTATTTTAATGGTCTCATTTTTTTAATGAGGTAATTATTTTTATTTTTTTATTTGAGACCTAGAGAGAGCACAAGTGGGGGGAGGGGTAGAGGGAGAGAAGATCCAAGCCTACTCCTGCTGACTCTGGAGCCTGATGCAGGGCTTGATCTCACAAGCTATGAGAGCAAAAGCTGAGTGGAAACCAAGAGTTGAATGCTTAACCAACTGAGCCAACCAGGCACCCCTTTAATGAAGTCTAATTTACCTATTTCTTCTTTTGTTGCTTATGCTTTCAGTGTCATATCTGAGAATCAATTATCAAATCCATGGTCATGAAGATTTGCCCCTACATTTATTTCTAAGAGTTTTATGGTTTTAGCTCTTATATTCATAAGGCCATTGATCCATTTTGGGTTAGTTTTTTATATATGATGGGAGGTAAAAGTCCAACTTGACTCTTTTACATGTGGATATCCAAATGTCCAGCACTATAACAGAATTTTCCCCCATCCTCTTCTCCATCTCCTCCCACCTCCCCTTTCCACCCCCTATATATGTTTCAGGGCTTAAATGTTACCTTCCTTGTATACCTGCTCCCTCCCTCTCAGAATAGATGCTATTCTATTATTTAGATATTTAATAGAAATTATTCTATTATCCCTATTATAGGCCAACATTTCACCATGTGCTTAGTTTCTGTCCTCTGCTACATTATAAGCTCTAGAAGGAAAAGGCTATGTCTGTCTGATTCATCCCTACATCCCCATTACCTACCATGGTGCCTGCCATATATATTTGTTGAATTAATAAATTTTTGTTGCATCATCCACTTCCCACAATTTATCTCCAACCCAGGTCCCCAAGCCTCTTCTCAATCACACTTAAGGATTCTTTATTTAATGAATAGAAAATCTTTCTCTTATTTCGAAGTTTCTTGTCTAAAATGATTTATGCCCATTCTTTGCCCATTCCTTCAAAACATGCTCAAATGTTACTTCCATAAAGACTTACCTGACTTCTATAGCTACTTATTCACTTCTTTATAGCACCTCGAAGCTATTTCTATAATAGCACTTAATATATTATAGTTGACTGTTAGAGATCTGGTCTTATACTAGGGTATAAACTCTTCAATGGGAGGGAACAAATATCATTTTCTTTCTTTCAGTGTCTTACACAGTGCCAGATACGTAGTAGGATTCCAAAAAATATTTGTTAAATAATTAGAAAAATGAATATGTGATTGATGAAAAAAACATGAATCAGAGTAATTATTATTTTTCTGTGTTTCCATAAGTGCAAAGACCTGAAAGTTACCTTAGAAATAGCTCGGTTTCCATCATAATCAACAGACCATTTGTAGACCTACTCTTCAAATTTGCTGTGTAAATTATATAGAAATCAAATTCCTGGGTCAGTGAGCTTAGGAAATAAATCAGTAATGAACTTTTTTGAAATTTCCTAGATGCTTAGTACTGTGCTGGGTGCTATGGGACAAAGAAAAGAAAGATAAGGCATGATCTTTGCCCTTATAACTTAGATTAGTGCAAAAGATGAACCGAAATGAAATGATTAATGAATTATATAACAATTAATGGACAATATAAGAATATAGCTAAGAACTAGCTCACATATTAACACTACAAATGCAATGGAATTCAGAAATAAACAAATCAGCTTTTTAATCTAAGAAAACATTATTGCATACTTAATACTGTAACAGGCTCTGTGCTAGATGCTAAGATATAGACCTAAATAAGACACCCCTTTCTTAGTCAAAAACTCCTTTGAGTGCCTAAGTAAAATTATGGATACTCTCTCTAGGAAAATGCATATATGTTAAACATACAGATACACAAACACACACTCACAGCAACATTGTAAATAATATTAGGAGATCATGAATCAAAAATGTCTGATCTGGAGGATTTGTCTAGGGAATATCAAATGATTAAAGGCTGGAAGAAATTAAGCTTCTTCAATGTTTTTTTTTTTTTCTTTCAGAGTGCTTTGCTGGAGTGCATGTTTAAAAGCAAAATATTTATTATTAGTAGAAATAACAGCAAAAAAAGATTGAAGGATTGGTGAACAATTTATACTCCATGAAGAAGTTACATTTTATCCAAAGAAGGACACTTCAGCTGACAAGTGCCACCCAAATGTGGGCTCAGCAATGCCTGATTTTGAAACTTTTCAAGAAAAGTCATAAATTCAGATTTTATGTGAATCCTTCTGGTTTTTAAATGTTGGTGCTGTGAAAGAGACTCTTCTGTGCCTCTTCAACACCCATTCTCCCCTCCTTTCTTACTAACAGAATCCCAATTTTATTGTAGCCACACTGTCCCAATTAAAAGTTGACACTTCCTGGCTTCATTTGTTGATTGGGCAGCCAGTGAAATGTCAGCAGAGTTGTCAGGTGACTTCTAGAGAGGGTTGAGTCACTTGGAACAGATGCTCCTTTTGCCCTTATTCCTTTCTACCTTCTTCCAGCCTGAAATTGGACATGATGGCTGGAGCTCTGAGTTCAAGACATGACTTTGAAAATAAAAGCTATGAGTTAGAGATGGTAAAGCACAAACATGGGTGATGTCTAGGTCCTTGATGACTGTGACGTTTCCATTCCACCCTGACTGCCTACTTCCAAACTTCTTTTACATAATAGAAAAATGGAAAAATTAACCATTATCTTGTTTCAAATATTGTTTGGAGAAAGGGTGTTTGTTTTATGTAGCTAAATAAATTCTATTATTTCATATTTTCTTTTTAAATACAAAGTAAAATATATCTGTGGTCTATATCTAGCTAACAAGTCACCTATTTATGACCCCTTGCTGGGGACACAGAAAGCACACTAAAAGTTAATGTTATGTATGTATATACATGCATATATTTCCTAGCTCTGTCCACTGATAGGCCTAGATGCAATCACACTGCAGAAGAAATGAACATATCACGTATCCAGATCTTGATTTTCAAATGTCATTCTCCTCATGGCAATAGAAAGAACCAGGACATTGGAGAGAAATAGCTGATTCCACTACTAGAGCAGGGGAAATACAGGATGAGCTGGAAATTTCCTGCCAGAAAGTAAAGAAGTAATAACAACAACCACAAGATGATGTGGGCATGTTGAAAGGACACAGGAGCCAATCTCTCTGGAGGCAATCTGATGGCTTAGTATGGGGCAATTTGAACAAGAAAATAAATGATGATAGTAATAGATTGTAATCCATAGAATAAAGTAAACATTCACAAGTCCATACTAATATAAATAATTGAATAAATAAGTAAATGTGGAAGAAGAGACTGAGGTAGGGCTCGATCTCACCATCTTGAGATTACGGCCTGAGCAGAAACCAAGAGTTGGACACTTAACCAACTGAGCCATCCAGATGCCCTGAGATAGCTTTCTTACAGCAGAATTCCAACTAATAAATGTACATTGAATGATGGAAATAAGAATTAGCATTTGGTAATACCTGAGTTAATAATTATTGCAGGCTAGAAAAATCAATGGATTAAAAAATTAGTAAGCAAAAGTATGGTAAAAAAAAAAAAACAACCCAGGATATTACATGGTCTCAATATATCTTTCTACAAAATACTTATTAATCACAAAGGGGAAATACTAACTTTAAGTGCGAAATCTTGCAGACACTTTCTCAACCAAGTGATCAAAAATAACATCATCTACAATGAGACAAATCAACATCACACACTTCCTGATATGATGCCTGAGAAGGATATTACATCACTTTGGTGGTATTCTTGCCAAGAAGGCATAATTCAACATGCATGTTTCAACATGAGGAAACATCAGACAAATCTAAATCAAAAGACATTCTACGAAAATAATGGCCAGAACTCTTCAAAAGTGTCAAAGTCACGAGCAACAAATGATACCTGAAGAACTATCTCAGGTTAGAGGAAATTAAAGTGACATGCCAATTAAATGCAATGCAAAATCTTGGATTGGATCTTGGACCATAAAAAGGACTTGAGTGGGACAAATGGCAAGATTTGAATGAAGTCTGTAAATTAGTTAATAATATTGTTTCAATGTTAACTTGCTGGCTTTGATTATTTTATCATGGCTATAGCATACTAATATTTGGTTAAGCTGAACAAAGGGCACATGGGAAATATTTTTGTAACTTTTTTGGAACTCTGAAATTATTTCAAAATAAAAAGTTAAAAAAACTAACAGGTGTGATACTGAGATATATCTATAACCTCCCAAATGATGTGTCTTTTTGTATGCTAAGAAAATAACTGGTGGTGGGAGCATTTGAATAGCTCAGGATGGGGGCTGGTTGCTAGAGAAACCAACCATCTGATTAGAGGGTTGGGTCTTTCAGTCCCACCTCCAGATCTCTGGGGGAGGGAGGAGCTGGAGTTAACCACTAACAGCCAATGATTTAATCAGTCATGCCTACTTAATAAAGCCCCCATTAAAAACCCTGACCATACGGTTTAGAGAACTTCCAGGTTCCTGAACTTGGGAGGGTGGCAAGTTCAAAGGGCATGGAAGCATTGAATACCTTGTCTCATGCATCTTTTCCAACTAGTTGCTCTTGAGTTGTATCTTCTTATGATAAATCAGTAGCCTACTAAGTTAAGCACATTTTCTGAGTTCTCTTGAGCCTTTCCAGCAAATTATCAAACCTGAGGAAGGGATTATGGGAACCTCTGATGTATAGCTTTTTGGTCAGATGCATAGGTAACCATCTAGATTTGCAATTGGCATCTTAAGTGGGGCGCAGTCTTGTGGACCAGAGCCCTTTAACATACGGGGTTTACACTAACTCCAGGTAGTTAATGTCATAATCGAATTATAATAGGACATCTTAGTTGGTATGCTGAGTTGGAGAATTTCTTGGTGTACAAAACCCACAGGTTGGGTGTCAGAAATGGCTATGTGAGTAGAAGAAATAGTTTTTCCTCTAATAGGTTAATGGTTATGATAACATATTATTCCTTATGTCAACACTATGCTCTTCATGTCTAATAGAGTTGGCTATCTGTGTCACAGAAGATTTCTAGAAAAAAAGTTTTCAATTCATTTTTAAGTAGAACACTGACAGTGGGTACCTCTGAGTTACCAGTGTTATCTTGTGGTGACAACCTCAGACCTATATATGAAATACCCTGAAATAGCATTCAGTGTGTTTTGAGGTGGGCAGTAGTACAATAGAAGTGGCATCTAAGAAAAATCTACATGGCAGATGGTAAGACAGAAAGATTAGAAAGGAAGAGGGGCATAGCCAGGTAATAGACTATGACCTAAATGAGAGTGGAGGAGGATTTGAACTCTGGTTGGCAGTCAGCATAGAGGGCAGGTATTAAAGTTGTTCACATTTTAAAGTTCGGAATTTGAAATCTGAAAAACAAGGAAGGAGCCACAGATGCTAGTTATCATGGAAAACAGTAGCATCTTGATAGAAATAAAGAAATTGGGAGGGACATATGATGAACCCAATTTTGGCCATGTTGAACTTTAAGTAGTGACAGAACATTTGGAGATATGAGGCTGGAACTCAGAAAAGAGATTCAAGCTGGAAGTACATTTGGGTGTCACCAGCAGAAATGTTAACTGCTGAAATCATTAGAATGCATGATCTCTTTGACGGAAAAATCGCAATAAAGAAAATCAGAGAAATGGGGGCTACGAAGGGGAAGAATAAAAATAGGCCATTCTCAGATTTCTCGGCCCAATTATTAACAGAAAATGGGCCACTTCAGTTTTAAAATTACAGCAAGCAAATTTTGTGATAGTACCTGCTTCTCAATGATCCTCCATCTCTGAGAAGGGCTTATGGCCACAGGGATGGAGTCCAGTGCCCACGCTGCCTCATGACTCCGCACCTTGGGTACTGAAGAAAATAATAGAAACCCGGTACAAGGAAAAATTTATCCCTCTCCCTCCCTCCCTCTCTTTCTCCCTCCCTGGTATTTAAAACTTGGAATGTAAAGATATTGCTCCTGGGAGTCAAGTTTATGGGAGAGTCCCATAGAAAAAGTCAACCAAGTCTTATCTCTAAAGTCTCTGAAGCTTAATCCCTGAGGTTTGGTTTTCAATTCTCCATAACAGGGATCCCTGGGTGGCGCAGCGGTTTGGCGCCTGCCTTTGGCCCGGGGCGCGATCCTGGAGACCTGGGATCGAATCCCGCGTCGGGCTCCTGGTGCATGGAGCCTGCTTCTCCCTCTGCCTGTGTCTCTGCCTCTCTCTCTCTCTCTCTGTGACTATCATAAATAAATAAAAATTAAAAAAAAAAAAAAGCAATTCTCCATAACATACCCCTCCCTTTTCAACAAATGCCATCACTCCTTTTTCTCCTTTCAGGGACCAGAAATCAGTTTCCATTGTTTTGAACAAAACAATTAATACCATTGGTCTTTCCATTCGGGCTGTTACAACAAAATACCAGAGACCAGAGAGCTTATAAACAATAGAAATGCATTTCTCTTACATCTGAAGGCTGGGAAGTCTAGGATCAAGGCCCTGGCAGATTTGGTGTCTAGTGAGAACTCATTTCCTGGTTCATAGACAAAAGGTTCAGCCCTCATGACCTAATTATCTCTCAAAGACCCTTCTCTGAACACCCTAACATTGAAGATTAGGTTTCAACATACAAGTTTGCCCAGAGGTGGGGAAGGATGGGGACCAAACACCATAACAATCACAAACATTTAATGACCATTCCCTCCGTGCTACTCAAACTTTAGTGTGGATATGAATCACCCAGGCATCTTTGAAAATGTAGATTCTGATTCATTGGGCCTGAGGTAGAGTATGAGATTCTACATTTCTAACCAGCTTCCAGATGATGCCATTATTGCTGATCTAAAGACACACTTGAAGTAGCAAAGCACCATATGACACGAGCTCTGTCCTCAAGGAAAATGCATAGTCTGGCAAGGCAGACAAGCCATATGCCAGTGAGATGAATAATTTAGGATTTCACTGTGCAGCATAAAGTATGCTGGAGTGATTTTAGACTTGGCTGTGTTTAAACCTACCACGTTTAAACTTGCAAATCACTGAATCAAACTGGACCTCAGTTTCTCCATCTGTAAAATGAGAGTGACAGGATGACTATGTCCTTCTCAACTGTTAAATTCAATCTGTGATTAAAATTAAGATTATTTATACAAACAGGGATAATACCAACTCAGACAATTATCCATATAATATCCATTATATGTGTATAATAAGAAAAGAGTCATAGGGATCCCTGGGTGGCGCAGCGGTTTGGCGCCTGCCTTTGGCCCAGGGCGCGATCCCGGAGACCCCGGATCGAATCCCACGTCGGGCTCCCGGTGCATGGAGCCTGCTTCTCCCTCTGCCTGTGTCTCTGCCTCTCTCTCTCTCTCTCTGTGACTATAATAAATAAAAAATAAAAAAAAATTAAAAAAAAAAAAAGAAAAGAGTCATTTCTCATAAAAATATACATTTAATGATTTCAAAAATGTACACAAAATAGTGGAAAATCAGTTTCATTAATAATGTATATAATATTGTCTCATTTTAAATTATCTTTGAATTCCTGGCTAATTCTAACTTTTCCTCCTTACCTGTATTTTCTACTATCAATAGGTATATTTTTAAAAGAAACCCCAAATCTATTCACCCATCCTTGTGAATCCCTGACTGTCCCAACCCTTCCCAACTGCTCCCCACCTGAGCCCTGTGCTGGGAATGGTTCAGTCTGTCAATATGTATGAAGCTTCTTTTCATGACTGAGCAGAATCTGGAATTAGTTTGTCCAATGTTCCTGGAGGTACATTGAGACCCCCAGGAATTGAACTACCATTTCATCTGACTGGCCTCCTGCCCAGCTTCTGGTTTTCACCCTAGTTCCCTGTTGGGATAGGAGCCCAGCCCTGAACCCCAGCCAAAAAAGCTGTAGCCCTCGCTCTACTTAATTCTTGCCAGCCCAGGAGACAAACCCTGCTAGGGGTACCACCACCACTCCCAGCCCAGCTTCCCCAGTTGCTAGATTGTCTGCTTTAGCCCAGGAAGACCTCCCAGAATTGCTGCTCAGATAACAGCTCAGATAATGGGATATCCAGCAAAACCTGAGAAATTCTCCCCCAGGCCTAACACATTAACCTGCCAAAAAGCCTTTACAAATGACTTCTTTACATTCACAAGTAGACCGACTAGAAATACAGCAACACATTTTGCAGGCTAATTCACTGAACTGACAAAATTAGCAGCTATAGCTGAAAAGGTGAAATGTATTTGCTATTCAGTCATGGTAGGAGCACACACATTAATACATAATTCTGTGCTTGCATTATTGAATGGTTTGTGATCATATAACATCTTTGGGGCTTAGTCTCCTCATCTGTAAACTGATTGGACAACTCTCAAGTCTGTTCAATTAAAATTCTAGATAGATTACTTTTTACCAAGCAATTATATTCACTTTTAGACCCATTCTGTTTCTCCTATAGTATTCTTATGGCTAAGTATAGCCATGATGTCACATGATTTAAAAAAATAAATAGGATAGATCAAGCCTTTATTTTTAGACATTTTCACAAAGGGGTTTCAGTAAATGAACTTTCTAGTGGAAGAGAGAACATGAAAAACATCAGCCTCCAGACATCAGCAGCAGCTCTGCTCAGGGCAGGATCCTCCTTGCCCAAGTGGTGAGGTGGAGGTATTTCCCTACCTTTATTAGCTTATCTTGCTGCCTCCTGTGGAAGCACACATTCTACAAAATCATCAAATTCTATCTTGCACCGTTTCTCTGCACAGATACCACCAATTCCATGTGCACATTCTATCCATTCTTTTTCAAAAGAAATAGGATAGAATTCCATCGACCTGTGTGGAGGCTGAGAAAATTAAGGCCATTCCACCTCAAGTTTAGCATTAGCACAAGTACAACCATCTCAGGCCCCTGTGAATAAGAGCTGAACTTTACAGGAAGAAACCACTCCCCCACTCTAGTCAAGCCACCAGCTCATATAGGAATGCGGGACCCCCAACTGCTGAAGAATGTAAACCCTGCCCTTTGCCTGCCAATTCTGACCAGAATAACAGGCTAGTTCAAACGGACCCTATAGGATGAATTATAATTCAATTGGCCACCTGCATATGGACTGACATGACCATGTAACTTTCTGTATGTGTTACAATCCCCATTGGCCACTGGCCCCTATAAAACTGCTACGCCTCTTAACCTCAGTGTCCAAGCCCCTGCTCTGCTGTGTCAGGTATACTTGGACTCAAGCTTGAGCTTGCTAATAAATCCTCATGTACTTGCATCGGTATCGGCTCCTTGGCGGTTTCTCGGATTCGCAATCTTGGGCACAACACCTGGAATCTGGTTAGGCCACTCAGCACTTTGGATTGTCATCCAATGAGCCAAGTTAAGGGCCAGCCTCTTCTGCACATCAAAGAAAGAATGGCATCCCACCATGGTGCTCCATGGATGATCTACTACTGGATGATCTCTCACACTACTTTATAGTTAGTTGTACATGTGAGTTTTTTTCCTATGACTTCTTTGAAGACAGAGCTTTTGTTTTACTTGGTCCTTGTAGCTGAGTTTCTTACACGGTTATGAGCTCGCAGTAGGCTTCAGTCAACAGAGTGAACTGCAAACATGAATAACTAAGTCACAAGACAACACCTACAATACTACACACTTAAGCAAAATTTGTGAAATGTTTTCTTTATAGTTCTTAACAGTTCCTGACATTCCAAAAAAGTCATTTTTAGATAAAATTAGTCATGTTTAACTTCATCAGAGCAACCTTAAGATATTTTGGCTGTTTGATAGTAAGAAAATGGAGGGGGGAGCAATTATTTGATGAATTAATAGGGTCTTCCTTCCCCAAAGAGAACTTAGGGCAATTTACAATGGCCCACAATGACCCAAAAGAGGTGGGAATTGGCAAACCTCACCTGACTGTTGCCCAGAAGCCCTGAATCTTCCTGCCCAGAAAGAAAACAGCTCACACGAATTTGCATAAGAACAGAAGCACCAAGCCACTCTGGAAAACACTATGGAGGTTCCCCAAGAAGTTAAAAATAGAGCTACCCTATGATCCAGCAATTGCACTACTGGGTATTTATCCCAAAGATACTGATGTAGTGAAACGACAGGATACCTGCACCCCAATGTTCACAGCAGCAATGTCCACAATAGCCAAACTGTGGAGGGAGTCACAATGTCCTTCAACAGATGAATGGAAAAAGAAGATGTGGTCTATATGTACAATGGAATATCACTCAGCCATCAGAAAGGACGAATACCCACCATTTACACTGACATGGATGGAATTGGAGGGTATTATGAGAAGTGAAAAAAGTCAGTCGGAGAAAGACAATTACCATATGGTTTCACTCATATGTGGAATATAAGAAACAGTGGAAGGAACCATAAAGGAAGGGGGGAAACTGAGTGGGGAAAATGAGAAAAGAAGACATACCATGAGAGATTCCTGACTCTGGGAAACAAAGGGTTACAGAAGGGGAGGTGGTGGGGAGATAGGGTGACTGGGTGATGGGCATTAAGGAGGGCACTTGATGAACACGGGGTGTTATACTATATGTTGGCAAATTGAATTTAAACAAAAATTAGGGATGCCCGGGTGGCTCAGCGGTTGAGCGCCTACCTTCCGCCCAGGGAGTGATCCTGGAGACCCAGGATCAGTCCCACATCGGGCTCCCAGTATGGGGCCTGCATCTCCCTCTGCCTGTGTCTCTGCCTCTCTTTCTGTGCGTCTGTCATGAATAAATAAATAAAATCATAAATAAATAATAAAAATTAAAAAAAAAAAACTGAAGCACCAGGACATCAAGGCAAATGATTAAAGTGTTAGGCTAGGGAGGAAGCTAGAACTAGGCTGTAGTAATTTACTTCCTGATGAATTAACATCAAAATGTCTTTGGGTCACTTGAATAATATTTGGTAAAATATGTAAATATTCATTTTTCTTCCTTACCTCTAGTAGAGAAAAAGTGCCTTGAGAGCCTCGCAGAAAGGAGAGTTGTTAAAAAACTAAGTTTCAGGAAAAGATAAAATCATGGCTCCCGTGCAGCTATTAAAATGAACATGAGTCAAAGAATTTCTTTTAAACCATATGATATGAGGGCACCAGGGAGATGTTATAAGCCAGTTCCAAGGAAAAGTCAATGCAGCACAAATTCATAAGGAGTAAAGGAACATTGCACATAGGGCAAAACTAGCTTTTCCGCATGAGGGAGGAAGTAAATTAAAAGTATTGCTGGATCAGACATAATATCTGTATCTATTAGCTCCCTACGACTAACACAGTAGTAGAATAGCTCGAAGACAATGCACTGGGGCTAGAATTCCATCTTTTGGAAGGGTATGCTCTGGATAAGTTTAGCTTTCCATTGAAACACAAAAGTTTTTCTACAGAGTTTACTTGACCTTCGGCCCTAACAGCTTTCTTTAACCTCACAGGTGTTTCAGCCATGCTTTGGCAAGCAAATTGCTGTCATTTCATAAGTGAATTCTCTACTGGTATCTGAGATGCCAATATTTCATAGTGCCTATTAAAATAATGCCACACATGTAGCAGAACAAACCTTACATTTTTAAAATTCCTAGAAACCTGACATTCTCTACTAGCTGAACAGAGAATTCTACCTCTGTGCAGGAATAGGACACAGGGTTTTCCTAATAAGCAAGGCCAAATTATTTTCTCAAAATGCAATAATGACTCTGCTCAAATACTCTGGTGTGTATATGATTGACACCGAGGGTCCTGTGCCATGAACTATGGAAGACAATCTGGGCATGAGGAAGTTTGAAAGCTGGTGGTACCTAATACCAGGCTTCATTGGTATTTGCAGCAACTGCTTCAGGAGTAGCGCTTCCCTGATGGGCCCACAGTATTTCCATAGCTTTAGAACTGTTCTCCCTGGTATTTGTGCTCCTTTATGTCAGCTGCCCAACTGGCAGAAACAAAGGTGCAGACCTGCAAGGAAGACTCTAGATGCAAAGGCAGGACTCGATTCAGAAGCTGAAGCCTTCTTCCCTCTGCCACCATCCCGACAAGCATGACCTCACCCTCGGCCATTCTCCCCCTTCACCACCACCGGAGGTCTCCCTTGGTCATCCTACTGCAATCCAGGCATGGAGGAGCCTTTGTTCACTATCCTAATGTTTTGTGGGTCTATCTGTTCGTTGGACCTCAGCCCCTCAGCTTCCTTCTAACCTGCACCACTCTTTCTCCTCAGGAATATTTTTCTTATCTATTTTCCAGTCGAGGCAGCTGGCAGCTTTACTCAGAATCTAAAGACTCATGTAATTTTGAGCAAGGAGACTGGTAGGAGGGATTAGGATCCCCTTCTCTAAACAGGGAGGAGGGTGGTTCCTAGACAGCCAAGCACTCTGTAAACTACCAATGAGCTGCTTTGACCATAAAAGCAGTTCAGCCTGGCCTTTGGTGAATGTCTGGGGTTTTTTGTTTTTGTTTTTTTGTTTTTTGTTTTTTAAGTAGAATTGTATTCCACCAGCCTAAGTTAGCTGCAAAATATACATTCCAATAGCTGAATGAGTTGACCTATTGTATGGGGTTACTTAGTGTTGTTCATTTAAATACTGGAGAATGTCTGTCAAATACAATGGTTTTCATTGTAGCACAGTTGATGTTAAACTGTTCTGACAGTGAGTAGGCAATAGGTTCAGCAGCTTCTAAAGGGAAATCGTGGTTTGTATTAATAAAACCATGTCATCAGCATCGAGAAGGGCTCATTCTCTACCATTTACTATGCCTTGCAATGTCCTCCCATTTACTTAACAGCCATATCAAGTAATATATGATAGAGCAATAATGCCAAATTAGAACACTACTCTGTTATACATACATTTAGAATTGGAATTTTGCCCTACCCATAAGGAATTCAGAATGCACACCAGGATTATAGAACTTAATAAATAGATTCATTCAAATGATAGCCATTGAGTACATTATTGTTCTATAAACTGAAGATACGAAGAAAAGTAAGATACGGTCTCTGTGGAGAAGACAGTGCAAATGAGTATGACAACATTTTCACAAGGTTAGAATATGGCTAACAGTCATTCTGCTATTTTCTAATAAAATAATAAAAGTAACATATGATTATTATAAAAAAACCATCCACAATCCCATCACTTTATTATTCTTAACTATGTTTTTTTCTGAAAAACAAGAGTAATACTGGTCAGTAGTACATTACTCCTAAAACCTGTTCATTCTTCATGTAAGATATATTATATCCCTAGAGCTGATTCAGAAAAAAAGGATTTGCTTAAGAACAATGGTCTCTATTTCATTTCTTTTTTTAAGCTTTCACTGATAATAAAAGAGTTATTAGATCCCAGTTTAATATATGACTTAATTCTATAGAATACAAGTGACCCTTGAGCAATACGGGTTTGAACTGCATGGAACCACTTACAATTTTTTTTTTAAATAAATATGGTACAGTTCTCTAAATGTATTTTCTCTTATGATTTTCTTAATAACATTTTCTTTCTTCTAGCTTACTTTATTATAAGATGGTATATAATACAAGTAACATACAAAATACATATATTAATCAACTTTTTATGTATTGGTAAAGCTTCTGGTCAACAGTAAGTTTTAAGAAGTCAAAAGTTATGCACAGATTTTCAATTATGCAGGAGGTCAGCACTCCTAAGCCCCATGTTGTTCAAGGATCAGCTACACAAAGAGAGCATCTATGACTGTTTAAAGAAGAGTTAATACCTATTCTGCTCAAACTATTAAATAGAAGAGGAAGGAAAGCTTCCAAATATATTCTACAACCTTGGCATTACCCTGATACCAAAATCAGATAAGGGAATCCCAAAAAAAGAAAAGTGTAGCCCAATATCCTTGATGAACACAGATGCAAAAATCTTCAACAAAATATGAGCAAGGTGCATTCAAAAATACATGAAAAGGATCATTCACCAGGATTGAGTGGGATTTATTCCAGGGAGGCAAGGGTAGTTCAGTGATTGCAAGTCAAGGACCATGATACACCACATCAATAAAATGAAGGATAAAAATCACATGATCATCTCAAGAGATGCAGAAAAAGCACTTGACAGAATTCATCATGCATTCATGATAAAAAAAAACTCTCGACTCACCCTCATGATAAAAAGGGGGCTTAGAAGGATTTGGCCAAAAGACACATGAAAAGATGCTCAACATTACTGATCATAAGGGAAATGCAAATCAAAACCACAAGGAGATATTACCTTATACCTGTCAGGATGGCTAAAATCAAAAAGAAAGGAAATAACATGTATTGCTGAAGATGTGGAGAAAAGGAATCCTTATATGCTATTGGTGGGAATTCAAACTGGTACAGCCAGTGGAAACAGTATGAAGGTTCCTCAAAAAATTAAAAATAAAAATACCACATTTTCCAATAATTCCACTACTATGTATTTACCCAGAGAAAATGAAAACTTTAATTTGAGAGGATATACATACCCCTATGTTTACTGCAGCATTATTTATAATAGCCAAGATATGGAAGCAATCTAAGAGTCCATTGATAGATGAATGGATAAGGGAAATGTCATACACACACACACACACACACACACACACACACACACACAGTATTATGCAGCCATAAAAAAGGAGATCTTGCCACTTGCAACAACACAGACAGACCTAGAGGGTATTATGCTAAGTGAAACATGTCAGACTGAAGACAAATACCATTTCACTCATAAGTAGAATTTTTAAAAAAATGAATAAACAAACAAACAAACAAACAAACAAAAAGCAAATCAGACCTGTAAACACAGAGAACAAACTTATGGCTGTCAGAGGGAAGAGGGGTGAGGGGTTGGGCAAAATGGGTAAAGGGGAGTGGGAGACACAGGTTTCCATTTATGGAAGGAATGAGTCATGGAAATAGAAGGCATAGTATAAGGAACATAGTCAATTATATTGTAATAGCCTTGTATGGTGACAGACGCTAGCTATGCTGGTGGTGAGCACAGCACAGTGCGTAAGCTTGTTGAATCACTATGTTGTACATCTGAAACTAGTGTAACATTGAGTGCCAACTACACTTAAGCAAAAAAATTAAGATAAAATTTTTTTTAAATCTATGCAAAAAAACAATCAATGTGAAAAATGCAAATTAATTTCTTTTTCTCAATGTCAAAAGAAATGAGTGCAAGTCTTTTTTAAAAAGGGCTTCTTCTCTGGATTAGCACCCCAAAATTCAATACCAGGTTTTTCTTTAGTTTACCTCAAACTCTGACTTTAGCCAAGTCATTTTTTTGTACCTAAGTTTTCTCACACAAATCATACCAACACTAGAAGGTGATGAAAACCAAATCATAACTAAGGATTTAAGAGGATAAATAGGTTTAAATTTTTAGAGAAAAAAAAAGCTACAGATATCAAATTCCTTTAAGATAGCAAAGGCATCACTAATGACTGCCCCTTCACGTCTTTGACCTATAATTTCTTCACCTCTAAAATGAAAGATTGAGTTAAATGATATCTATACCTTGGGTTTCATGTGGTGGCAAAATTCTATCACCATGCTGTTTCTATTATCATGAGAACTACATCCAGAAAGGTAAGAAAGAAAACAGCAAACAACCAACATAAGTAGTATATCCATGATAAACATTTCTAAAACACTTCCAATGTAGCTTCTTCATAAGGAAATGAAATCCCAAAGGGGTTTTAGCTGGTGGTAAAAACGTACTCTGTAGCCTACAGTCTGAGTCAGGCACAAAGTTAAGGAGTTAATGTAGGCAGAACCACAACAAAGTGGACATGGTGGCAGAGGGACTTATTTAGAGTGGACTAAAAAAGAATTTGCTATTTTCTCCACTCTGGCTTTATTCAATCTAATAGGAAAAGTATATTTAATAGTGTATATCCAAGTAAACACAGCACTAGGCATTTCTCTAGGCCATTTACAATGCTTCTTGGGTGGCTGAAGACTCTCTGCTTCCAGTGTATTTGAGGTGTGCACTAAGGGCTTAGTATAATGAAGTATTTTAATGGCATACTTACTGAAGCACTTAATCTACTCTTGGGGGGTGAAGAGATCAAGTACATCCCTGTTAAAGCACAGAAGCTTGCTAGAGATAGTATAATGGCTCTTGCAGACTACAGTCCACAGACTCACCCTGTGGTTTGCTGATAACCTCAACTTATCAGAGTTATAATTTGTCACCAGGCATTTTGAATTAGAACCTAAGACATTTCATCAATACCTGTCAATCCACACCCAGCAAAGAAAGCAATACAGTGTCAAGCAAAGGATCTCACTTAACAAGCTGGCCATAAACCTGTCATGGGTTGTTTTTACTTAGCTTCCCTTCTTTTGCTGCTTCCCAAGCCAGATCCCACCAAATATTCAGGATTAAACAAAATCATTCTGAGTTGAGAGAAGTCCCCACAGACTTCCCCACCACACATCTTTGTAACCTGTGAGATAACTGGCTAGCCCATAGAGCTTTGGCTTGTCTATTAAATAAAGAAATTTATCTAAGTGATTTTGAGAGCTAACATTCCATAATTCTATCTTGCTTTTTCTTTCAGTAACTAGTAGTTTAAAGAACCCTGGGTAGAGCCAAATTTCCAATTGTTGTCTCCTCAAGGAAATCTGATTTTTTTCTTTTTTTTCTAAAATAAAATCTATGGAACAAGAAAAGCTGAAGACATCTATTTTAGCTTTATTCCTTTAGGGTAGTATTTAAAGAATGAAACCAGGAATGGCTGCTATTTAAAGAAGCAGTCATAAAAAAAAAAAAAAAGAAGATAAAATTTATGATTTAGAAGAAAATTGTCTTTAATGAAATAATGTCCCATATGACTGCATCTTCTTTTTAAACCTATCTATGTAGGTATAAATACCATGCCAGTATCCCTGTGTTATAAAACAGCTCACAAAAGAAGGGACCCTATAAATGAACTATTTTTATTGCAGGTAAGTTTTTTTTAGACCAAAAAACCCCACCTAGCTGTGGAAAGGCCTTGGGAGTTGAAAATCACTCCTATGTACTACCTAAGGGAAAATGTAATTCTCAGCATTTCCAGTGCAAGCAACAGAAAGAAGATTAAAATTTTCTTAATTGTTGGCCTGTGGGGCTGAAAGAAATACAGTGTAAAGGCCAGATACTCATTCTGTTTTTCTCTATAAACAATGACAGGAAAGACAACACATTTAATCAATAATTTTCAGGTCAGGGTAAGGAGAAGGAGTATACAAGACATCTGCTTTTATAAAGAGGGTCTGATGGGGGGAGAAGGAATGAGTTGAAAGAGCAGGTTCTTGAACCAAGTTGAGTGGCTTACCTCTTTGTCTGAAATGGACAGAATACTTTAGCGAGGTCATACAGAAGGAACTGAATCCCTTCTCCAGGAAGTAGCCTACTCTTAGGCTATGGTAGGATTAGACTAGCTATTTCTAAGTTCCTTCAAGTCTCTTTTTTCACTGATTCCTGGAACTTTCAAAGACTTATCCAAATGAAATACATGCCCAGTCTGAAGGCAAGTCTGCCACAGAAAAAGCCTCCTGTCACATGCAGTTCCATCTCGCCTCAATCAGTTTATTCAAGATTCTGGCCTTTCAGGCTTCTGAGCTCAAATTTTCATCTCAACTACTCCACCTCCTAGAAATACCTAATGGACTATTAAATAATTGGCAAAGAGTAAAAGAAATATTTCATAACTGGTATTTTTATTTTGGTTAGAAAAATTCACAGGTTATTTTAATTCACTGCTATAGTTCTTAGTCCATTTTAGAAGAGCAGTTAGGGCTGGAATTTTTTGATTTACCTTTTCTCTAGATTACCTGCAAATCATTTAAAATGTATCCCCAGTTGGTCCCACAGTCAATTAACGGTTCTTTGCAAAATCCATCTGTAAAGATTCAGTATAAAACACATTTTATTTCCCATTTTGCTTGTGATCCTAAGTTATTTCGTGCCTCTGCTTAGACTAATCCTGACCTAATTCTCATAAAAATAAACACAGTGATGTTGGAGTTCACAACCTTTGAACCAACGCACCACAGTTGCATTGTTGGCACTAACGCTACTCTTGTGGGATGACACAAGAAAATGGAGAGCACCTAAATCCTAGGAAGATGTGACTTGAAGTGTGTGCAGTTCCCACTAAATGAAGAAAGTGTTTAAATCTTACAATCCTGAATTAAGAATCTCCTTCTGTATCCTGTCGAAATGTTCTTTGAAGTTGGCATTCATTACATGCTGACCATCTAGCAGCAATAAGTTAAATGTCTGTTTAGTGATAAGGCCTCCACCTTCTCCATTCACACTTGATCCTGCACTTCTGAGACACAGAACATACACAGGAAGAGAAAACAAAGTCAGTTAATGGAAGTAAACTGATAATTTATTAACTATTAATTGTCCTTCTCATTAACAATAATGGTCCTGAGGCACCTGGTTGGCTCAGTGATTGAGCATCTGCCTTTGGCTCAGGTTGTGATCCTGGGGCACTGGGATCGAAGCCCACATCAGGCTCCCCATAAGGGAGCCTGCTTCTCCCTTTGCCTATGTTTCTGCCTCTCTTTGTGTCTCTCATGAATAAATAAATAAAATCTTAAAAAAAAAAAACAGTGATAGTCCTAATAATTCTATTAGGTTTCAAAAAGTAAATAATATGAAAACCCAAGAATCCACATTAAAATAGAACCCTTTCATTGGCATTTGGTTAAGCAATGAGTTGAAATAAGGAAAGAGCACTAGGTTAAGAGTCAGAAGACCTGGGTCATGTGCTGCCTTGTGGTTTTAGTTGTATCTGTTTTATGGGGGTGACACCCACCTTACCTGCCAGACAAGGCTGCTTTAAGCATTTAAATGAGACAGTGGGTATAAATGAATGTCCCTTGTAAACAATAAAGTGCTTTAGATAACATATGAATAATTCACATTCCTCCTATGTGTACAGAAAATGAAGTATGTTTTTTAAAGAAATTTTTATTAAAAAGTTTCCAAATGACCATAAAAGATTTCCAGTGAAATTTTCTGTCCTTATCAGAAACATAGGGAAGGGGATAGCAAGGTAGCAGCTGCCCAAGGGATCAGAGAACAGAGCAAAATCTGACATCAGGGAGAGTACTGAAAACACTTGAATCTTTCAAGAAAGTTTGAAGACAACAGATTAGCAGTTTTCCACAAGACCCAATTTCAATTTAATTACTGATATTATAACTACAAAGCAGCAAAATAGTCATACAAGCAGAGCTATTTATCGGTCACCTCAGGGTACTTGTCTTTAGATTGGCCCCTTCTCACATCTTCACAATGTTTTTGGACACCTGCAAAATTCTGAAGGCAAAAGAAAATGTCTCTTGCATCCCTATTCATGTCTCTGGGTCCTATGACCCAACATTATTATTAATTTATCAGTAATTATTAATTTATTAATAATGATTATAGTATATTCATACTCAGATTAGGCCATATTTAGATGACAATGCTAAATTGGCTATACGAAGTATTTCACTTGAGATTAGACTAACTCATTTGTGATTTATTGAGAATCCAATGAAGAGCCCTAAAGGTCTAAATGCTTCAGGTCCAGAATTATTTAAACAAGCTCAGAATAATTAAACACAAGCCTCAGTATGATACATAAATAATAGTTCAAGACAAAATTTGGAGATATGTAAGTTTCTCTAAGAAAGCCTGGAGGAAAAGAGATTCCTTGCTCTTTTTTTTTTTTTTTTAAGATTTTATTTATTTATTCATGAGAGATACAGAGAAAGAGAGAGAGACATAGGCAGGGGGAGAAGCAGGCTCCCTGAGGGGAGCCTGACACAGGACTCATCATGGGATCCTGGGGATCACAACCTGAGCTGAAGGCAGAGAGACGGTCAACCACTGAGCCACCCAGGGGTCCAGAGATCCCTTGCTCTTTATGAGGCTCAGTTTAAATGAAATCACATCGATTTATTCTCAAAGTTGTAAAGTCACAAAACAATCACGCAAGCCCCTTATTCTGCAAGGGGTCACAGAGAGAAATATAAATACTTTTCTCTGTATTGAATCAATCTTTCCTGCTTTCCACCTCTCTGTCACTCCATCCTTCTCCTCCGTTCTTCCTTCTTTTTCTTTTTCTAAAAAGCAACAGACTTAGTCTATAAAGAAATAGAAGCAATACGGTCTGGTCACCTTTCCATATTTCTTTATCCTTGTGTCCCCATCCTGCACTGCCCCGTCTCCTCACAGGAGTGATATGAGAGGGAAGGTTTTATTTGTTCAGGTCAAAGGTGGGAGTCCCAGGATAATACTATCCTTTTAATAGTCTTTGTTATGACAGAAAACATAAAACCAGAGGCCGCATACCTATCTTATCCACACATACCATCAACATCAATAGGTATGCTCCCACAGCCTCAGGCAGTGTTTTCTAACAAGCATGCTGCCCTCCAACCACTCCTGCATCCTGATAACTCAGCTAGCTTCTGACTGCTCATCCATTCCCTGTTTTCTCCTCTTCTCTACTGTTTCTAAACACAAAACAGCTAAACCCTACATTTGATCACAGCTACATGAATGTTTCTGATGCTTAAGTAATATGAAATTATTCATTACTGCAATGTGGTATCAATACTAGATGATGTTTTATAGACAGAGACAGATGAGAGAGAGGAAAGTTACTTCAGTAAATATTCAACTTCATCATTTAGTAGCTGTGTGATTTAGTCAAACCAATTAATCTGTTTCCTTCATTCAAAGAAAGGGAGAACAATAATTATGAGATTGCTATAGGGGCTAAATATGATAATATATAAAGAATGCTTCAGAATGACTGGCACAAAGAAAACACTCACAAAGTGTTAATTATTTTTCATGTTGCTGTGAGGACAAGAGGCAGTCTATGGAAGGCAGCAAGTAGAATGCCAGGCCTCAGTAAACATCTCAAAGAACCTCGATGGCTCTACATATTTCAAGTGTTAAACGATGTGAGTGAACAAGATCACTGAACAGCAACACTTGCAATGAACGTGAACAAAGAGAATCAGCAAGGAATTTGATTGTGAAAACACTTGAAAGGGCTTTCTTAGCATATTAGATCATTCAGCTTTAACCTGTGGATATTCAGGATAATGCTATAATTACTCCCCAGGTTGGAAGTAGCATGATCACTGGATAGGCTGAAGTATGTGGTCAGTCATATATTTAACAGGCATGTGGAAACAAAGTCTAATATAGAAAAAACTAAAAATATGATACAATTTCATTATAGTGATAATTCCCTTAACAATCATTTTTATAATGAAATATTTCATATATTTTTAAATGAAAAGAATACACATATAAATAATCTCAAGGTTACTTTCTCAGACCAAGATAAAAAGGCTAGTCTTCTATCAATACTTAGAGTTAATTTTTCCCTTTGTGCCTCTGAGTAGAATTTTGATGCGGCAAGGTCTAGCAACATCAGAATTTTAAATTAAATCAAAAGAGAAAATATCCTATTTTAAGGCCACTCAAACTGTGAAATTCAATGTCCTTTAAAAAAAGAAATCAAGGATATCTGGAAATATGTGGAGAAAAAACTCTATAGATGGGGAAAGAATTCAAGATTTGAGCTTCAGCAATACAGCAGACTATACATTAAAAATATCTTTTGCAAAAAAAAAAAAATATATATATATATATATATATTTTGCTAGCTTAGCTGGAAATGCTGAGACAAAGGACAGGAGATGAGACCTTGGCTCTTGCAAGGTGGAGAATTGAAATTAAGATCCCTGCATAAAACTAGAAGGGCTAAAATCTCAGTTGGGGGCAAAAAAATCTCCCCACCAGCAAAAGAAGACAATAGACAATAGGGAAATTGGTTTATCTGTACTGGGGCAAAGTAAATCCCTTCCTTAGGTATGTATCATCTGGACCTGCACAACACAGAGAATTGCATTTATGTCACATGTGGTCTAGTAAGCCACAAGTCAAAAAATTACAAAGAACTAAGTCCTCAACCAGGGATCTCCAATGAACGCACACAGAAGTAAACTCAAAACGATTCTGGAAGAACACTAACTCAAGCTGTACAGGAATTTTATAGATAAATTCATAACCCAAGATTTAAGACAAAAGAGACAATAAAAACAGTGGATTAAAACACCCAAGAAATTAACACAATAGAAATGTCTGAGAGACCACAAAATAATGACTAAAAGAATTATCATGTATCTTAACTAATTAGTCCAAAATTCTAACAACTAATTCAAATCTGCATTCTTTAACATACATAAAAATGAAAAATGTATGAGCAGCCATTCATGGAGATTAATAATTGCATTTTGGGGGGAAGATCAGGGCAAACCCAGAAATAGGAAATATTCAATTATTTGCCACTGAATTACTCTGGCATCATTTAAGAATATAAAGTTGTAAATGCACTTAATAGTTAGCTACTGTAGGGTAATATGGCCTCCTTTTGGAAATGTGTAAACTGAGGCTCTTTCATCAAAAGTACCTGCAAAAACAGTGATGTGGAGCAAGCACCTACATAGGATCTGGAGGTTCCTGGTCTACACGTCAAAGCGAACATAGTACTTTGAAAGTTGGAAGAGGTGGTGAAAAAGAAAAATGTTATACTCATCTTTAAATTTTATCCTATATTTAACTAATTGTGATGTTTTATAAATTAATAATCAATATATCGAGCATGGTCTCCTTACCTAATTTATTATTCTGAGGCCCCGTATAATAGATATTTATGCAAACATCTCACCATGATATTTATATCTGTTGGTTGATTTTCTTTTACTTAAACCTCCTCTCAGCCACAGTAAGCAAATAAGGAATTCTGTCTATTTTATATTTCCAATCATCCTTGCCACTTCCAGTGCCATATTCCTATCTGGCTTCTCATCACATCTCACCTGGGCTTTTCATTTAGTCATCAAATATTTCATTGCAAGCTTATGTTGTTCCAAATGCTATGTTACTATGATGTTTTCAGAACCTATCTTTATTCCTTCCAATGCGACCTGTTCCATTTGAACCTTACTGATTTAACCATCTTAAAATGTGTATCACTTACCTACCTGTTCAAAATTCATCAAAGGTTCCCTGAAAGAAGATACAGGCCAAACTTTTCACCTTGACATGAAAAGGCCCTCCAAAATCTGGCCCCACACTACCTTTCTAAAGTTTTCTCTCACTTCTCTCCTAAATGTTTACTTGTATTGGTTTGAGAAGCAATATATTCCATGGCTTCTTAGCCTTTTGGTTAAGGTCAGGTGAGAAGCAATAACTTCTTTTTTTTTTTTAACTTCTTTTTTTTTTTTTAAGTGATCTCTAAACTTGACATAGTGCTCAAACTCACGACCCTGAGGTCAATAGTCCCATGCTTGTCTAACTGAGCCAGCCAGGCACCCTAAGAAGCAATATCTTCCAAATAAGCCATACAGATTTCTTCCTCCCAAAACACCAAACTGAGTATAAAACAAAACCCAATTATATTCAATTTACAGAAAACATATAAGGATATGACATGGTCAAAAATAAAAGAATGGAAAAATACATAAATTCAACACAAATCAAAAGAAAACTGGTATAGCTTTATTAAATCAGAAAAGTAGCTTTATGGGGATGCCTGGATGGTTCAGTGGTTGAGTGCCACCTTTGGCTCAGGTCATGATCCCAGGGTCCTGGGATCGAGTCTCACATCGGGCTCCCCACAGGGAGTCTGCTTCTCTCTCTGCCTATGTCTGCCTCTCTCTCCATGTCTCTCATGAATACATAAAATCTTAAAAAGAAAAAAAGAAAAGTAGCTTTATGGCAAAAAAAACCCACAACCATTACTAGAGACAAATAAATACACTCATTATAGATGGTTTGACTCATCAGAAAGATGTAACAGGGAATCCCTGGGTGGTTCAGCGGTTTCGTGCCTGACTTTGGCCCAGGGCAGATCCTGGAGTCCCGGGATCAAGTCCCACGTCAGGCTCCTGGCATGGAGCCTGCTTCTCCCTCTACCTGTGTCTCTGCCTCTCTCTCTCTCTGTCTCTCTATGTCTATCATAAATAAATAAAAATAAATCTTTAAAAAAAATAAAGAAAGATACAACAATTCTAAATGTGTATGTACAACAGACTCAATATATATATATAAAAAGAAAACTGACAGAATTACAAGGAAAGGTAGACAAATCCATAATCATGTAGATTTTCATACAATCTTATTAATTGAAAGAATGAGCAGATAAAAAATCAGTTGAATATAAAATAGTGGATGACATAATTAACCTGATCTAATGAACATATATGGAGCACTGTAACAAAAAACTGTAGTATATAATTTTTTTAATGAAACACTAATAAAAATTGAGCATATGCTGGGCTATTAAAGCACGTTTCAACAAATTTCAAAATATGTTCTCTGACCACAGAGTAATTATGCTAGAAATCAATGATAAACATACTTTAAAGGGCACCTGGGTGGCTCAGTTGCTTGAGCATCCGACTCTTGATTTTTGGCTCAGGTCATGATCAGAGTCATGGGACTGAGCACCTCAGTTGGGCTCTACATTCAATGGGGAGTCTGCTTGAGATTCTCTCTTTCCCTCTCCCTCAAATCCTCCTCCTCTAAAATAAATAAAGAAATATTAAAAAAAAAAACTCAGAAAATCACCATATATTTGGGAAGAAAATTATGAAATGTAATTCTAATTTTTTTTAATTTTATTTATTTATGATAGGCACACAGTGAGAGAGAGAGAAGCAGAGACATAGGCAGAGGGAGAAGCAGGCTCCATGCACCGGGAGCCCGACGTGGGATTCGATCCCGGGTCTCCAGGATCGCGCCCCGGGCCAAAGGCAGGCGCCAAACCGCTGCGCCACCCAGGGATCCCTGAAATGTAATTCTAAATAACCCATGGGTCAAGGAGAAAAACTGTAATAGATACTAGGACATATTCTAACTGAATGACAGTGGATAATTATCAAAACAGTTTTTGCTGAGACTAATGAAAAGAAAAAAGATATCACAAATAACCAATATCAGGAATGATGAGGCACCTAATAATACGGATCCTACAGACAATATAAAGATCATAAAACGATAATATGAATAACTTGGTGGCAATAAATTTGAAATGTAGATGAAAGGGATGAACTCCCAGAAAAATACAAATTACCAAAACTTACACAAGAGGAAGTATAAAAATCTAAATAGTTCTCCATCTATTTAGAATTAGAAATCAAACCTATAATTATGTATTCACAATGAATTCTGTAAATCATTTAAGGAATTATTCTAAGCTCATACAAACTCTTCCAGAAAACAAACAAAAACTTTCCCACTTATTTTATGAAGCCAAAATAATTCCCATACCAAAACATGAAAAGGAAAGCACAAAAAGGAATATAATAGGCTAATATCACTCATGATGCAAAAACCATTGGTGCACATGGATGACAAATTTCTAAACTAATTTTTACCAAACCAACTTCAGTGATTCATAGCAACAAATAATGCCTATAGTCAAGTTGGATTTATTCCAGAAAGATGGTTAATTCAACATGTAAAAATCAACTAATATAAATTCAATATAATAATAATAAAGAAAAAAATCATACAGTTATAAGAAAACTATAGTTATAAGCAGTAACATGGATATATACTACAAAAGTCATGCTGAGTAAAAGAAAACCAACACAAAGGACAATATATATTACCTTTACATATACATATGAACATAATTTCTATTACATTAAACAGAGGCGAAACTCAGTTGCACCTTTTAATTCAGGGTAGAAGCTAACCTTGGAGAGGAGGGAAAAAAGTGTTTGAGAGGGGACACAAAGAGAGCTTCCAGAGTACCATGGTATTCTAATCTTTGGCACGTACATAGGTGTCCACCTTGACCTAATTCATCGAGCTGCTGTTTCATACATTTTACTGTATCTGCATTATGCTTCGTGCACACAATTAAAAGGATAGGGGCTTAAAAAAGGAAAAAAATAAAAGGAAAAAGGCTGACAAAATCAGCCAAAGATTATTGTAGCTAGGACTCAGGTGCCCATCTAATTCTTATACAATCAAGTTACTTCCTTCTAGCTTGCAAATAATGAAGAAAAATTTTCACATACAGAACCTTCCCATTAAAATATTTCCTCTTATGATTTCCTCTTTTAACCAGCTACAGAGTATATGCAAAATGATTACTACTATTTAAAAGAAACTCCTTTCATTATTTTGTTTCTTTATATCACTAGTATATCTCATGCTTCAGTTGACATATCTTGAAGAAGATTTATAGTATGAATAATACTGTTTCAAAGACTTCTTTAGTTTTAAAACAAGGCTCTCTTATTTTGAATCCAAAAGTAATTAGACATAAGATAAGCACAAATTGGACCCAAAGGAATGAAGTTGTGTTCTACTAATAATGATTCTGTTTAAACACACAATGTGCCATATTCCAAGAACTCAAATATTTTTGTAATGGCCACTTGAGAGCCTTATTTGGAGCTGTGTATGATTTCTGATGGTCTTGCTTACAAGTGTATTTTTCTAAGAATTCCACTTACTATCTAAATCTCTGGAATGGAAGGAGGGAACCTGGAATAACGGATCCAAACTGGATGGACATCTCTGAGTCAATCTCTAAGGAATGCTCTTCGGAAAAACACAGAATTCCACCCAACTTTTTACCCCAGACAAACTTCTGTTATTAACCTTCTCCATGGTTCAATCTTAGATAATTATATGTGACAAATATTAGCTAAATGCTTTAATTTACATAAAATTGTTTCAAAAAATAAGGATTTTACTTCACAGTCTCTTCCACAACTTATAATGGTGGTGGGTGTTAGACTACTCATATTGCCTCTCTTCCCCTCCAAAGTTTTAATATAGCATTAAATATAAGAATCATGGAAGAATTTGGATATAAAACTATAACAGGGTAAGATCAAATTTTCACCACACCCTACCCTACTTTTTTTCCACTATGTACCTTAAAGATGTTACAGATTACTCAGGCTAGCATCCCACTATACTATAGGCTGAATATAATCTCAGAGATCCCTGGGTGGCGCAGCAGTTTGGCGCCTGCCTTTGGCCCAGGGCGCAATCCTGGAGACCCCGGATCGAATCCCACGTTGGGCTCCCGGTGCATGGAGCCTGCTTCTCCCTCTGCCTGTGTCTCTGCCTCTCTCTCTTTCTCTCTCTCTCTCTCTCTCTCTCTCTCTCTCTCTGTGACTATCATAAATAAATTAAAAATTTAAAAAAAAATGAATATAATCTCACTCCGTAAATTTGTGCAGTTGTCCATCCCTAAAATGCCTCCCCATTTCATCTCTACTTAAATTTACATGGTTTGGAACTAGAATGTAAATTTAGGAACACTTCTTCCCCACTTCTGATGATTCCTAACTGTAAGGAAGCTCAATTCCTTTACTCTGAGCTTCTCTCCACCCTGTTAAACTGGTCCTGAGGAGGTTAACATCTGATTTTAAAATATAGGAAGAACAATTGAGAATATATGGCTCCGTTCCATCCTCCTGCTTTGAGACAGCATCCTGCCCCATTCAGTGTGCAACCAGCTACAACATGAACCTTAGGGATTTATTATTAGAAACCCAAATTAGCTAAGACTTAAAAAGACATCCATCAGCCTTCAGGAAAGAAGGTAATTATTTCAGCCTTCATCTTCACTATTTGTTTCTCAATTTGTATAGAATCAAGGAAAGAGGCCTCTTCAGATAACGCTGTATATATGAGTGTCTATCTCTTCCACAGGAATCTTACAACTACACTAGGCATTAGCGAAAATCTTTTTTTTTTGTTTGTTTTGTTTTTTTTTTTTTGAAAATCTGTTTCACTCGATTATTATTATTACTTCCAACTGAGTATGTGTGAATGTCCCTAGCCATCATCAGCTAGACTATAAATTCTTTATAAATAAGAAAACATGTTTTCTCCTTATTTGTATTTTACACAGGATTTAAGGCATTCAATAGTACATGCTAATTGTTTGAAAAAAGATGCAGTATTTTTCTCCTAGAAACTATAAGTAAAACAATTGATCACAGCATTGTAAACATCTTTTTATTTGATAGGAATGAGCAATCAAGTATCCATAATAAGTAAAACATGACACTGTGGATTATTCCCTTCTATGTAAATCTTTGTAAAATGTATGCTTTCTAGCCTTAGTGTATTTCCTAAGCCAAACTACTTATCTTTCTTCATTGGCACAGTATCACTATCTTGATCAGTTATTAGAGATCATCTAGAACAGGAACTTCAACTCAGTGGATCAAAATAGAGGAAGCTTACTCTTAGTGGCCCAAAAGAACAACACTGAAGAGAGACAAGTTTGGAGCTAGCAAAATAGTGCTTATCATAAAATTCTGAAGGGTCAAGACAGGACATCAAGTAGCTACCAGCAGCTAAGGGATTCCGATCTAGATCAAAAGTGACAATGCGCCTAGTAGACTGGCTTAGAACTGGTTAGACACAGTAAGTGTGGAACTTCTCTTTTGGCATGATGCTCATTTCCTGCTTCTGGGAATGAATGTGTGTTTTAAAGAATTTACAGGGCTGTTCTTCGCTTGCAACACTGGAAAGTTTTATCAAGTATGTTTTCTTTTTTGGTAAGGTTGAAAAATGCAAGAATTAAGAGTTTTGATATCTTGCATGAGCTCAAAAGGACAACATAGTTAATAAATAAAAAGGCTATGTTAGTCCCCACCCACTTTAACTATCATGGCCAAGGTATAAGTATATGGTAGATGATAAAATGCAGATGCTAAAAAGGGGTTCTAAGGTTACCACACAGGCAGTGCTGCAGAACTAGCGGTTATCTTCTCAAGTCCAGCAGAACTCACAAAGAAGGGGGAAAAACAGCCATTTCTTCCCCATAGATTTCTCAGATTAAACTACATGAGCCGAAGACAAAATAATAATAAAACCAGCTACTTTTTGTTGGATACTGCTATTTGCCACACACTGTGCTAAGTGCTTACTTTTATTATCTTACTTAATCCTCTGAAATGAGTACTGCTGTTATTTACAGTATGCAGATAAGGGTGCCGAGGCTCAAAAAGATTGTGTGAGGCAGATGCTGCTTACTGTTTACCTCTTATCTATTCTCCCTTCTTCCTCGCAGAGAGAATACTGTTTGTAGTTTTTTGTTTTTTTCAGGATGATGTATTTTGTCCTAGAAAATAGTAGTTTGGGCAGCCCGGGTGACTCAGTGGTTTAGCGCTGCCTTCAGCCTAGGGTGTGACCCTGGAGACCAGGATGGAGTCCCATGTCAGGCTCCCTGCATGGAGCCTGCTTCTCCCTCTGCCTATGTCTTGGCCTCTCTCTCTCTCTCTCTTTCTCTCTCTCTCTCTTTCTCTCTCTCTCTCTGTGTGTGTCTCTCATGAATGAATGAATGAATGAATGAATGAATAAATAAATCTTTAAAAAAGAAAATAGTAGTTTGCCATGAATGAATGAATGAATGAATAAATAAATCTTTAAAAAAGAAAGAAAGAAAATAGTAGTTTGCCTAAGGCAACAATGACAATCATGTTCCCTGCTTTCCCAGACAAGCTTGCCTCTCTTTCAGGTAGAGACAGCTGTGTAAGCCAGTTCTCACCAACATGATATAAGCAGCACACTGGAGATTCCGGGGGATAAAGGAAGATATGGCCAGTGCTAGTCTTCTCCCTTCTCTCTCAAGTGTCAGTGTGAGAGTTAGGATGATAATGACTATTTTTTGACCTTGAGAATGACCTAAGAATTCTCAGAGAGCCAGTGTTATTAAGCTGCTGGACCAATGAAGCAAACATGGATCTCCAGACCTTTTAATATACAAGAAATATAAAAACTTATTTAAGTCACTGTGGCAGGGATTTCTATCATTTGTAACTAAATGTATCCCGACACAGTGATTTTGTGAAAATGAGATATAAGATGCAAAAGTATGTCAATGCAAGATCTTAGAAAAACAAGGTGTATTTATTTCATGCTACTGTATGTTGAGAATTGTAATAATGCAAACCATTGAGTTCCTGTCTGATTCTGTTGTCAAGAGTTATTAGCAATACACACAATATAGCATTTATGCGATAATATAGTGCTGGCAGAGCACATAAGTGCTAAGAGGATTTAGAATAAAAGAATTATCAAAATACACAGCATTAAAATCAGATAAGCAAAGGCATTCAAGGGAGTGACTCTTGAGCCAGTTTGTTTAGGAAAGTGGTATCAATTGGTAGAACAGTGACAACACTAAAGGCCACTAGATGTTACATATAAAATACTAAAAATGAGAAGGAGGGAGTTGTGCACAGAAGACAGACAAGCATATTTGCTGGGCTAGGTCGAGAAGTCTGAGGATAATGAAAAGGTTATAAAAGAGGCAAGGAAGATGTATGGCCTTGAAGGGATGCCAAAGGACTTCGGGTTTATTTACATAGGTAAATTTATATAGGTAATGTGGAATTAGTATAGATTTTACAGAAAGCCATATGATGGAATATTGTTTGGATAATTTTATCTTAGCATAAACTAAAGACTAATGGTCCAGCTGGGAGCTTCCTGCAATTGGCTACAATGATATAAATGGAGTGAAACTAAAAGTGAATGTGGTGAAAGTATCTGCAGGACTTGGGGTTACTGAGTATGGGAAGAAGAAGAATCAAAATCATACCTGACTGCCAGTCTAACAATTGAAAATTTCAAGACAAAAAAAATGAGTTTTATTCTAAACAGTCCTAATGACTGAGAAAAAAAAATTAAACTTCCAAAGAATACGTTACTTGCATCTCCTAGTAGTTACTGAATGCTACCTTAAAAAATAAGCACTCTTTTAAAATAGCGAAATTCCTTTTCTTTGTCTTTGATAAACACCTGAGTGTGTTAGAACTTAAGAGCTGGATGGCTTGTTATCATTCTCCTTTTACCTAGACCACCCCTGCTTCATTCTGTAGCCATATCCATTTAACATGTGATTCTCACAAATTTTAACAGTTGAAAAACAAACAGCTGGCTGAACTCTCTGCTTCAGTCTTTTGGATACTTTGCTTCTTGGTAAGTGATCAGTATTTTGATACTGCTGTAGTAATAACAGGAAATGATCTGTTAAAATCTGGATCTCCAGCTATAGATGAATGCCAGGGTAAAGAGGAGAGCTAGTCTCAGAATAAAGTCTATAAAAACAGTTTGGGAAATTACTCCTAGGACCACAGGGAGAGAATCATAATTTACTCCCAACATCAGAAAAGCAAATGCAAAGTGGAAGAATATCTTATGATGATCACTGAACTTCATCAGTGGAAAGCTTAGGCCACAAACCCGTCATTAAAACAACTGAAATGGTAAATGCTAGAGCTTCTGTAATACAGGAGGTGAAATATCATTTCCTGAAATAAAAATTCAGCCAGGAAAAGGTTTCATAAGCAAGTAGAACACTTCTAGATTGGTCCAACTGTAATTTTGCCTATATGTGCAAAATAGTAAGTGGGTTCTATTCACCAGAAAGGACAAGAGAAGACAAACGATGGTAATGGGATTAGCCACAGAATAAAGAGAGGGTACTTTCACCTAAGGAGTCATAGGAGAAGTGGGGAAAGCCAAAACAATGTGGGCAAAAGAAAATAATCTTGGTGTTATAATGGCTAAAAGAACAGAAGGCATGGTAACTAAAATTGCTTTTCAAGATTGTCAGTGTTTTAATTGTTGGAAACTTTCAAACAAGAGTAAATATACAAAACATCACTTAATTTTGAAACACAAATCATCTGTTTCAAATTAATTGTTACTCATAAAAACAATGACAGTCTGGATTCAAGAATAGGCTTGAAAAGTAAATAACTAGATAATATTACAAATAGTCTTTCTTTTAAAAATTCCACTTTCTCCACAAATGTCTTAGCTTTACCTCCATCTTCCTGAAGAGAAAGTCAACTCTCCCTTCTACCCCCTTGCCATCAGAGATTTTACCACTCTAATTTCTGATTTGGCTGAGTAGAGAGAGACCTATTACTACCCCTAATAGACTAGAAGCAACTGGAAACCAAGGTCTGCATCAGATTTACCTTGGTTTCCTAATTAAATCTAAGTTAATACCCAAAATCTACTAGTCTTTTTTAGAGTTGTGTATTTATTAGTATTCAATGAACTGCTGTATTTTAAAATTCATTTTTACAGTTTCTTATAATATTTCCCCAGCTAATAAACTCATTTTCAAAGTATCTTACATTTTAGATTATATGTGAAATTTAAAAATTTAAATCTAAAACTTCATGGTTTGTCCAATACTCAAAGGCATATACTGATTATAAATGAATGAGTGAATTAATTTGCTGTCACTGTTTTATTAACTGTTAAAATGGCTCTTCAATCTTAGGTTTTTTATATTCAGATCCTTTCAGTAACACATAAAACTACTTCAGATCTAGCATCTTTGAATGATTACTATGTGCAACAGGTAGAATAAGCTATTTTTAAATCAGCTTTATTGAGGTATAATTGACATGAAATAAACTACACATATGTAAAGTGTATAATTTGATAAATTTGGACATATGGATGTATCTGTGAAACCAGTATCACAATCCAGATAATGAACATAGCTATCATTCCCCAAAATAGTCCATCCTTCCTTACTTCTCCACACTTCCCATCCTATACAATCATGGATCTGTTTCTGTCATATGATATGTTTGTATTTTCTAGAATTAAAAAAACAAAAACAAATTGTATATACTTTTTTGTATGGCTTCTTTCTCTCAGCATAATTATTATGAAAATTTATCCATGTTGTTGCATGTATTAATTTTTCATTTTTATTGCTAAGTAGTATTCTATTATGTGAGTATATGAACATTTGTTCATATATTTTCCTACTCATCAATATTTGGGTTGTTTCCAGTTTTCAAGTATTACAAATAAAGCTATGAATATTCTTTGTATAAACACACTTTTTTTTTTTTCTGTCGGGTAAATATCAAGAAGTGAAATGACTGGATCACATAATAGGTATATGTTTATTTATTTTTTTAAAGATTCTATTTTATTATTTTATTTTATTTTTTAAGGTTTTATTTATTTATTCATGAGAGACACAGAGAGAGAGAGAGAGGCAGAGACACAGGCAGAGAAGCAGGCTCCATGCAGAGAGCCTGACGTGGGACTGGATCCAGGGTCTCCAGGTTCACACCCTGGGCTGAAGGTGGCACTAAACCACTGAGCCACCCAGGCTGCCCTATGTTTAACTTCTTAAGGAATTACTGAACTATTTTACAAAGTGGTTATACAGTAATTGCAATTTCACCATCATTGGGAGGTCCAGTTCCTCATCTTTGCCAATGCTTGCAATTGTCTTTTTAACAGCAGCCAGCCTAGTGGTTGCAACATGGTATCTCACTGTGTGTGTTTAAGATTTTATTTATTCATGAGAGACACAGAGAGAGAGAGAGAGGCAGAGACACAGGCAGAGGGAGAAGCAGGCTCCATGCAGGGAGCCTGATACGGGGCCCCAATCCCAGGACCCCAGGATCACGCCACTGAGCCACCCAGGTGCCCCTCATTGTGGTTTTTACTTTGCATTTCACTAATGTCCAGTGAAGCTGAGCATCTCTTTACAAACTCATTTGCCAATTCAAGATCTTCCTTGGTAAAATGACTATTCAAATTTTCTGCTTTATTGGGTTGTGTTCTTTTGAGTTGTAAGAATTCATTATTCATATATATATATATTCTAGATACAAATCCTTTGTCGGGTATATTACTTGCACTTTTAAAAGAGAAATGCAACTACTTTAGATAATTATCCTTTGCCAATATACATGGTCTATCTGTATTTTATATAATCCTTATAAAAAGGGATGCATTACCTCCATAATACTCAGCTACCAAGTTTTCCCATGCCTAATAAAGGTGATCAGCCAGCTGGCATATAAAAAATAAAGAATAAGAGTAGAAATAGAAAACGTACTGATTTTCTCAACATTCTTCTTTATCCCTCCTGATTTTAGGAGCCTCTTAACAAACTATTAATAGGAGATAACTGAGTGGATCATGTAAATGATAGTCCTCTTCCTTGTTTCTTCTAAGCAAAATTTTAAAAAGGATTTAGCAAATAGTAACATTACTAATAAAACCTTCTGTACTTTTTATTAGATTTCTCTCTTTTCCTAAGACCCTATGTTTACATGAATGTTTTCCTTATTAGACTAAAGCAAAACATTAAATACAGTACCTAGTGAATACTATTATTTTCTTGATTCTCTCCTTTTCTTTTTTCTTTCTTTCTTTTTTTTTTGTTTCGTTTTGTTTTTGTTTTTAAGTAGGTTCCATACCCAGCATGAAGCCCAACATAATAGGACTTGAACTCACAACCCTGAGATCACGACCTGAGCTGAGAGAGACACTTAACCAACTGAGCCACCCAGGTGACCCTCTTTCCTTTTCTTTTAATTCTTATCCATATGTTTTCCTCTCTTCTACCATTTCCAGCATCACACATCTACATTTGGATTAATGTGCTGATCCGAAATGAGTCTTGGTTACAGATTTTTTTTGGTGACGCTAGAGATCACCTACCATGCTTACTTCAAAGAAACAAAATGAAAATAACAATAAAACTCTTTTTGGAACTCATAGAAAGAACAGCAGAAATTCTGCTGAGTGAAAAAATGAAACCCTTTTTTATAGTATTCATGTAAATTAGTACTCCTTGCCAGAATAAAGCATATACCTAATTATTTTTTAAACTTTACTATTTAATGGATTAAAGACCTAAATGTGAGACCTGAAACATAAAACTCTTAAAAGAAAACACAGGCAGTAATCTGTTGAACATCAGCTTTAGCAGCGTATTTGTGGATTTTTCTCCTCAGGCAAGTGAAACAAAAGCAAAAATAAAATATTGGGACTATATCAAAATAAAAAGCTTTTGCACAGGAAAGGAAACCACCAATAAAACAAAAAGGCAACCTACTCATTGAGAGAAGATATTTGCTATGATATATCCAATAAGAAGTTAATACCCAAAATATGTAAAGAACCTACACAATTTAACACCAAAAAAACAATCTGATTAAAAAATAGGCAAAGCGACTGAATAGACAGTTTTCCAAAGAAGACACTCAAATAACTAACAGACACATGAAAAAATGCTCAATATCACTAATCACCTAGGAAATGCAAATCAAAACCATAATGAGGTATCACCTCCCACCTGTCAGAATGGCTATTATCAAAAAGACAAAAAATAACAAGAGTTGACAAGGATATGGAGAAAAGAGAACTCTTACGTATTGTTGGTGGGAATGTAAATTGATGGAACCACTGTCAAAAACAGTATGGAGGATCCTCAAAAAGTAAAAAACAGAACTACCATAAGGCGCCTGGGTGGCTTAGTTGGTTAAGTGTCTGCCTTCTGCTCAGGTCATGATCTCTGGGTCCTGGGATTGGATCCCACGTTAGGGTCCTGGCTCAGTGGAGAATCTGCTTCTCCATTTCACTCTGCCTCTCCCCACCACCACCCATACCCCCCCAGCTCATGTGTGCACACACTGTTTTTATGTCTCAAATAAATAAATAAATAAAATCTTTAAAAAACAAAACAAAACAAACAAGAACCACCATATGATCCAGCAATTCCACTGCTTTGGGTATTTACCCAAAGAAAACAAAAACACTAATTCAAAAAGATATATGCAACCTTATGTTTATTGAATGATTATTAACAATAGCCAAGATATGGAAGCAACCTAAAGTGTCCATCAGTAGTTGAACAAAGAAGATGTGCTATATAAATACACATGATAGAATATTACTCAGCTGTAAAAAATGAGATCTTGCCATTCATGATATCGAGGGACCTAGAGGGTATTATACTAAGTGAAGTAAATCAAATAAAGAAAAACAAAGACCATCTGATTTCACTTATATGTGTAGTCTACAAAACCAAACGAACTCTCAAATATGGAGAACAAACTGGTGGTTGCTAGAGGGGAGGGAGTTAGGGGGATGGGTGGAACAGGCAAATGGGATTAAGAGTTATAAAATAAATAAAACATGGAAATTAAAAGTACAACACAGAAAATATAGTCAATTACTTTGTATGGTGATAGATGGTGACTACACTCATCCTGGGGAGCACTAAGTAACATACAGAATTATCAAATCACTATGTTATACACGTGAAACAAACAGAACATTGCATGTTAACTATACTTCAATTAAAACAAAAAAAGAACGAAAACTTTACTACTTAAGACTTCAGTCTACCCAGCAATGCAAGAACCACCAAGAAATCTTTCCCAAACAATTAACCAATCTGTGGAAGCTCTTGTAGCTAAACAATGATCCTCCTAAAAAGTAATAGACATATGGGGGGAAAAAATGATACAGAATCAAATCTAATCATTTTAAACCATGGAAAGAAAACACATTTCAGTTCCTTTAAAATATTTTTATATACAAAGAACAATTTTATATACTTTAAAAATTTTTAGGAGAATCATTATCCCTCATTATGCTTCAGTGTCAGACACAAATTTGAAATGAACTCTTCTATAAGCAGCAGAACTGGGATAAATAGCAGATGATACTATCAATCTCTGACCCAATATCAGGATTTAAAGAACCCTGGAATTAAAAGTATTTCATGGAAGTAATTATGTCATAATATAACTATATTCTCCAAATCAGAATGGTTCTCATAAGACACCTAATGCTAAGGTATTTTGACACTGTTTTTTAAAAGGTCCCATATTAAAAAAATAAGCTTCCTCTAGAGAAAGGAAAAAAAAATAATTTTGGCCTATTAAAGATAGTATCTATTGATAAAATATTGTTCCCAAACATGCAATAAATTATTACCTAATGCATGTTCACTGTATGAAATAATCACTTAGTAAAAAATTGTGTATCTCTTAAAATTTTCAGTTCAATTGTTTTTCTTTTGATATACTAAAAAATTTCATGATTGGCTTTAAATCTTTTTTTAATAATGTAAAATATGTGAGCTTTATTATATGTTAAAGAAAATAAAAATAGGATGACCCAAAATTTACTCATTAAAGTTACAATAAAGTACTCTTCGATGCATACAAAATTGCAAAATAACTGATGCTTTTTCGAATAAAGATTCCAGATATATTTACTGATGAGATAAAACAATGATATGTTTAATGACTTTTGTTCTGTGTTAAGGTCACCTTATTGAACGATACATCATGAAATCGATAGTTGTACATCTAGGAAATTTACCAATGGAGCTCTCTTCCACTGGTGTGTATATTTTAATTTGTCTCATGTGGGTGTCTCTTCCATTTTGGTGATTGGCTAGAACAGCAATCTGTATCATGAATGTGCGAGTTGGCTTCTTATGGTTATCAGTTAAGGGAACATGAATCCAGCCACTTGGTTCCACCAATTCAAGTTGCTGCCAAGAAAACAGAAGTCAGATTATATTTTTACCCAATGAATATAATTTATTATAATGAATACATTTTAAAGTTGGCTTATAATTAACATTTTGCTCACTGAGAGAATGACAGTATAACAACCATTACCAGTTATTTGGCATTTTTACATCATGATCCATTCTTACACTTGCTAATAAGCACTCTACATGTACCATGTTATAGACAAAATAAAAATAGATGTATGCAGTCTTAGTGTTTATAGAAACTTGTATACCATTCAAGTTCAGAATCAGACATGTATTAATGTATATAGCCAATGGAAGACCATGTTGATATAAGTAGGAAAAGAATCTAACGTTATATCTCAGGTATACTTTATTTCAAGGACCATACCTAATATACCTGAAACACATTTAAGAATAAATCAGATTATATATAAACTTCAAAAAATATTAACAAAAGAAAATCAATAATTAAAAAAAAAACACAGCTTTTTTTTCTTGAACAACAGTAAGCGATTTATCTAGTCTGGATGATATTCTAAGCCTAAAATCTAGATTTTTAATAAGAAATGCCAGATAAATTTTTTTAATTCTTAATTTTATTTTAATCAAGAGTCCAAAATATCCTTCCTTAACAAGGGAAAGAAAATCATAAGTCAAAAGGTAAACCTAAGTTTCTAAAATTTTTTCTTTGAAGTAGTTTTTAAAAGAAAAATACTTATTTCTAAATTATCTTAATTACTGAACATATATAAACTATATACATCACCAAAAACACAGGTTTACCTTAACAACACAAACAAATGGCAGTGTCAAAGAATCTAAATCTGGATTCTATGAGTTACTCTACTAAAACAATTAATTGAACATGACTGTATCTTCTTATTTTCCTTTCCTCTCTCCCTTCTTTCTTTTTTCTTTCTTTCACTCTTTCATTTCTCTCCTTTTCCTCCTTCCCTCTTTCCCTTCTTCCTTCCTTCCCTTCTTCTTTCTTTATTCTTTTATTCATTTTTTTTTTTATGGAGGAGAAGGGTGGGTAGATAAAAATAGAGATGTGGACAAGACAAAGAGAAAAGGAATCCTATGAAAAGGTAGTTATTTTTTTAAGACAATGATTTCTCCTTTTAACTACAGAATGTAAGAATGAATAAATCTCTACTCCTCATAGTATTTTTAGTCAGTGGTTGTTGTTGCTTTTAAAAAACTTGTATCAGTGCTAACTTACCTTTAAAAAAAGGGGGGAGGGGATCCCTGGGTGGCTCAGCGGTTAAGTATCTGTCTTTGGCTCAGGGTGTGATTCTGGAGTCCCCGCATCGAGTCCCACCTCAGGCTTCCTGCATGGAGCCTGCTTCTCCCTCTGCCTGTCTCTGACTCTCACTCTCTCTCTCTCTCTCTCTTTTTATGCCTCTCATGAATAAATAAATAAAATCTTTTAAAAAAATTTAAAAAATAAATAAATAAAAAGATTTTATTTACTTATTCATGAGAGACACAGAGAGGCAGAGACACAGGCAGAGGGAGAAGCAGGCTCCACGCAGGGAGCCCAATGTGGGACTCGATCCCGGAACTCCAGGATCCTGCCCTGGGCCAAAGGCAGCAGCTTGTGGTGCTGACATTTCTGATGTGGGTGGGATTCACTACGCTGATGCTGTGTTAGAAAAACTGCAAAATGAACTCAGGTATCTCTATGGGAAGGAACTGCTGCTGTGGAGAAACACTGCTAGGATGATGGAAAGCAAACAGGACAATTAACAGAGGGAAGTAAGTCTCTTTTTCCTCTTCCTGCCCTGCAGTCTTCCTCTAGCCTACCCTTTTACCAGAACTTAACAGCCAGGCAAGAGCTCCACATATATGAAATCTTTACTGAGAAACCATTATGTGTTGAACAATGTTATAGGGGCTAAAAATAAAAAATACAGTGGCAAATAAGATCATGCCTGAAAAAAACTACTCAAAGAGGTACAAAAAGATAGGGTTTTTTTTTTTTTTTTTTTTTTAAGATAGGGTTTAAACATGACTTCAGGGGCAGCCAGGGTGGCTCAGCTGTTTAGCACCACCTTCAGCCCAGGGCCTGATCCTAGAGACCTGGGATCGAGTCCCACGTCAGGCTCCCTGCATGGAGCCTGCTTCTCCTTTGCCTGTTGTCTCTGCCTCTCTCTCTGTGTGTCTCTCATGAATAAATAAATAAAATCTTAAAAAAAAAAAAACCCACATGACTTCAAGAAAGAAGTCATAATAAAAATATTAGTAGTGAGGAAGAAAAATCAACAAAAAGAATAAAAAAAGAAAAAATCAATATACTTATAAAATAAAATGTGTCAATAATAATTCCTCAAAAAGAACGCTAATGACAATAATAGCAGCAAGTGCTTACCTGGCACTATTATGTGCCAGGTACTGTTCTAAGTGCATTAAGTATATTAATTTACTTAATCCTAGCAATGAGGCAGGTAACATTATCCTGCTGTCACAAATGAGACAAGTGAGACACAGAAAAGTTAAGTAATTTCAGTGAAGCCACACAGCTGGTAAGTGGCAGAGCTGTGATTCAAACAGGCAGTATGATTCCAGGGACTATGCTTTTATAAATATAATGTGTTTTATATTATATAAAGATAATAATTTAGCGGCTATAATTTTATCTGAAATCCTATATTATACAAAAAAAAACATGAATTAAATGAATTATGGGTAGGAGAGAATTCCCCACAATCCTATCATAATACAACTTCCTTTTAAGCCAACACATAAACATATACACATATGACATAAAGGGAATTATAAAAGAGAACAATAATAGAATTAAATATATATTTCAATTTCAAAAATCTTAAAGAGGAAAAAAGTAAATAGTATTATATATACTAAAAAAAGTTTTCATTTTTAAAAATTTTCATTTATTATTTTTTATATATACTGAAAAAAGTTATACCACCCTACCAAGTAGGGTGGTATATAGAAAGTATAAAATAAGTTGATAAAAGATATATGCATCAAACACCATCTTTAAAAAATCAGGGTCTTGGGGTGCCCAGCTGGCTCAATTGGTGGAGCATGTAACTCTTGATCTCAGGGTTGTAAGTTTGAGCAGCACGTTTGGTAGGGAGATTACTTAAAAATAACAACTAAAAAACAAGAACAGGTTCTCTTGAGGATATTGTGCTAGTAAACTGTGCCAGTTATAGAAGAACAATACTGCATGATTCCACTCACGTAAGGTACCTGCTAGTGTAGTCAAATTCAGAGACAGAAAGTAGAATGATGGTTGCCAGGGGCTGCAGGGAGAAGGGAATGGGGAGTTAGTGTTTAATAGGTATGGAGTCTCAGTTTGGGAAGATAAAACAGTTGTAGAGGTGGATGGTGGTGATGACTGTACAACAATGTACCTAATGCCACAGAACTGTACTTATAAATGATTAAAATGGTAAATTTTATGTTATGTATATTTTACCATACAAAAACTCCAGTTCTCCGTTCAACAAAAAAAAAACCCAAGTCATGTGGTGATATTGAAACCCTAAAATACTGCTGGCTGTAAAATACTGTACTGGCTGTACATTTTACACTGTAAAATGGTGCCACCACTTTGGAAAATCATCTCACAGTTCCTCAAGTGATTAAACATAGTTACTAGATGATCAGCAATTCTATCCTCAGATATATATTCCAAAGAAATTAAAACACATGTTCACCCAAAAAATATATACACAAATGTTTATAACAGCATTATTCATAGTAGCCAAAAGATGCAAACAACCTAAATGTCCGACAGTTGATGAATGGATAAATAAAATAGGCCATACTCATACAATGCAATATAATTTAGCAATAAAAAGAAATGAAGCACTGATATATACATAAATATTTTGAACCTTGAAAGTAAGTGAAATAAACTGGTCACAAAGGACTGCATTCTATATGATTCCATTTATATCAATGTCCAAAGTAGGTAAATCCATACAGACAAAAAGTAAATTGGTAATCACGTAGGGCCGAATAGTGGTGGTGGTGGGGTGCAGGGGATGGGAAGTGATTACTTATCAGTACATGGTTTCCTTTGGGGGTCATAAAAATGTTCTAAGACTGGTGATGCTTGTACAACTCCATGAACACACTAAAAACCAAGGTTATACATCTTAAATGAACTACATAGTATGTAAATTATATCTCAGTAAAGCTGACTACATATAAAAAAAAGGCAAATCTGTTTTAATACAGTGATTAAGAAATATTCTAAATACACCAATAAAAAGAAATTAAAAAAAGAGAAATATTCTAAATACAAGCAAATGTTAAAAATATACTTGACAAATGAAATCAAAGAGAAAACAGAGAGAGAGAGAGAGAGAGAGAGAGAGAGAGAGAGAGATGCCTGGGTGGCTCAGTCAGTTAAGTGCCTGATTCCTGATCTCAGCTCAGGTCTTAATCTCAGGATCATGAATTCAAGCCCCATGTTGGGCTTTAAAAAAAAAAAAAGGAAAGAAAGAAAGAAAGTAGAACTACAAATATTAATTAGATTCTTAAGTTTTTCTGGGGAAAAATGGGGGAGGATAAGAAAAGTTAATATCCAAAAGAGAAAAATGAGGACAAGGAATAAAGCTGGTAAGTCTAGAAAGTGAAACCTAGTACAAAGCCATATTAAATAAATGGTATGGTACTATATTTCATATCAGTAGGTGTGCATTTCATATCAGGTCAGGGTGCATTTGGCTGCAGGTAGCATAAAATCTAATTCAATGAGACTTAAACAATGAGAAAATTTAGCCAATAGGAATATAATAGGAATGCCTGAGTTAATATGGTCACAGGATAGGTTAATTCAAAAGCTCAAGGATGCTCTCTAAGACTCAGGTCCTTTCATCTTCTCACTCTTCCAGGATAGCACTGTTCTCAAACTGATTTCCCTTATAGTAGTCACTTGATGGCTGCAGCACTCCTCCAGAGGCAGAAATTAAATACTACTCACGTCTTGGATCTTTTTTAAGAATAAGCATACCTTGGGGCACCTGGGTGGCTGAGTCAGTTAAGGTCTGTCTTCGGCTCAGGTCATGATCCCAGTGTCGCGGGATGAAGCCCCGCATCTGGCTCCCTGCTCAGTGGGGTGGCTGCTTCTCTTTCTCCTCTGACCTTCCTCATGCCCTACTCATGCTCTCTCTTTCTCTCTCTCAAATTAATAAAATCTCAAAAAAAAAAAAAAAAAAAAAAGAACAAGCACACATTCTCAGAAGCTCCTGTTAAATATCCATCCTTAGGTTAATCATCAACAGAGGAGCAGGACCACCATGATTGGTTTGCCTCAATTTGGACTCATTCCCTGAGTGGTAGCACATAGCTACTTTCTGGAAGGTAGAAAGTTGAATAAAATTGGAGTTCTATCAGAAAAAAAGGTTAAAGAGAATGGATATTGAGTGGAAAACTAACTGCCATAGTGAAGAAAGGATGGCTTTCAAAACTAGCACTGTAACGACTGGTTATTTAATAAAAGTTTAGATTTTAACTTTATACCAAATTCAAAAGTACATTCTTAAAGAATTAAATATCTATACAAATAAACAATCACAATAACAAAACTACAAGAGTATTAGAATAATTATACAAGATCACGTTTACAATCTTCTGGTAGGGTTCACCTTCCAAAGCAGTTCACAAACCAAAAGATAAAGGAAGAAAACAAATTTAACTACAATAAACATCAAAAATTTCTGTAAGGCTAAAAATAAAGTAAAAAATAGTAAAAAACAAAAACAAAAACAAAACAGTAAACTGAGGGTAAAAAACACCTCTATTTCACAACAAAGAAATGAGATCTTAGAAATAATCAGAGGAGCACCTGGGTGGCTCAGTCAGTTAAGGACCTAACTCTTGATATCAACTCAGGTCACAAAACCTTAAGGGGAAAAAATCAACACAAATTTAAAAAATAGACATATGCTATGTACAGTATATATGTATATACAAAAGGAGAAATGTAATGGGCCAACAAACACAAGGAAATTGTTCAATCTCAATAATAGATACAAGTTTAAAAATGTGTGTGTGTGTGTGTGTGTATAATATCATACTGGTAAAGATTAAAATAATTAAGAACTCTCATTATTGGTGAGGGTAAGGGAAATGTACTCTCATAGACTGATATAGAAATTAAATAGGTATAAGCTTTCTGAAAAGTAATCTGGTAAGACCTATCAACATTTTAAATGTAATTAGCCTTTAATAGAGTAACTTCACTTCTGGAACTATACACATAATGATTATAAATATAATAATATTCATATTTGCAAATAAGTTACATGACTACCAATTGAAGGGTGATCGTGGTAACCAGATGACCCTGGTGATTCACGGCTTTTAACTAGTTTCTTCCTACAATGGTTAGGGTTGGCTTTGTGCAACCAACAGAGTATGTCACAAGTGACAATGAGAGACTTTGCAGATAGGTCATAAAAGACACTACAGTTTCTTCCTCTGTTGTGCTACTCCTTCTGGAGAAACCAGCTCCATGACATGAAGACACTGAAGAAGCCCCCAGGAGAGGTCCATATGGAGAGAAACCTAGGCCCAACTTGCCAGCACATGAGTGAACCACCTTAGAAGTGGATTGATTCTCCAGTCTCAGTCAGCGTAGCTGACATACCACTTTAACTGCATGAGAGACTATGAGAGAGAACTGGCTAGCCAAGATCTTTCCAAATCCTTGAACAGAAATCATGAGAGATAATAAATGATAACTGTTGTTTAATACCACTAAGTTTTGGGTTATTTGTTACATAGCAATAGTAAAATACAGACTGGTTAACTAAATAATAGTCCATATCCTGGAATATCCTACAGCAAGTAAAAATGATGTATCTTTCTATATATTTGCAGTTATTTGCAGCTATCTCTGGTTAATTTTAAAAAGTAAAATACTAATAAATAACTTGTATGATCTTATATTTTTTAAAGATTTTTTTATGGATGGAGAAAAAGTCTAAGGATATTCACTAAAATATAGACAATATCTATAGTGATGAGAATATAAATCATTTTCATTTTATTCTAACTTTATGTATTGCCTATGTTTTTCTTAATAAACATGTATTTATCTTATTTAAAAAGCTATTTTTAATTTGATGGTGGTTGGGGGAAGAAAGATTTTCAGGAAGTTTCAATACCTGAGCTTAGTATCTCATTAATAGTACTCCTTTCTTCCACTAATAGACTCATCCTTCTTGGTGATTTATACATCCATTTAACAACGTGGATTCTCCTTTTCTTCATTTCTTCACTTCCAACAATTTTGATTAGTCATATTCACACTTGATCATGAGCAACGGCTGCAATATAGCTGAAATGTTGACTTAAAATACCTCATCTTTACAGGCTCCTAAATTACTGGCTTTCTTTAGTGATACCCCTGGCAATAGTCTTACCCCCAGCAAAACAGCTAGACCACTGATTCCACCTACTTCTTGACTATTCATTAATCCATTCAATCTTAGTTCCTACTTTATCTCAAGACATCTGATAGTTCATCATGACAATCTCTTTACACACTTAAATTCAATGTCTCTCTCTGTTTTTTTGTTTGTTTGTTTTGTTTTTTTTAAGGAAATAATCCTGGTTATATCCAACTCTCTGCTTATTCTACGCCTATTGAAGAAAAATATCCATGCTCACGGTCTCTGGATTAGCTGTTTCTAGGCTTGTCCTCAAATCCTAACATCTCTAATCTTTTCTGAGCTATTGTTTTATTAAAAAAAACTGTTTAGAGGGAGGGGCAAGATGGCAGAAGAGTAGGGTCCCCAGGTCACCTGTCCCCACCAAATTACCTAGATAATCTTCAAATCATCCTGAAAATCTACGAATTCGGCCTGAGATTTAAAGAGAGACCAGCTGGAATGCTACAATGAGAAGAGTTCGCGCTTCTATCAAGGTAGGAAGACGGGGAAAAAGAAATAAAGAAACGAAAGGCCTCCAAGGAGGAGGGGCCCCGCGAGGAGCCGGGCTGAGGCCGGGGGCGAGTGTCCCCAGGACAGGAGAGCCCCGACCCGGAGAAGCAGGAGCTGCACCAACCTTCCCGGGCAGAAAGGCGCTTGCAGGGAGTTAGAGCAGGACCCAGGAGGGCGGGGATGCCCTCAGGCTCCCTGGGACACTAACAGACACCTGCGCCCCGGGAGAGTGCGCCGAGCTCCCTAAGGGCTGCAGCGCGCACGGCGGGACCCGGAGCAGCTCGGAGAGGCTCGGGCAGAGGAAGAGGCTCCGTGCGGAGGGGGCTGCGCGGCTCCGGGAGCAGCTCGGAGGGGCTCAGGCGGCGGCTCCGCGGAGGCAGCTGCCCCGCCAGAGCGCCAATCCAACAGCGCAGGCTCCGGAGCACAAGGCGCCGGGGACACAGCCCAGGATCCGGCCTCCCCCCGGGACAGGCAGAGGCCAGGAGGGCACAGGACGGAAAGGACGCTCCTGCCCCGAGCTGAGCAGATCAGCGGCCCGCCCCAGAGCCTCTAGGCCCTGCAGATGGGAGAGCTCCGTAGTTACTGCGCGGGCTGAAGCCAGGGCTCCAGAGCTGGCCTCCCCAATGGGTTGTTCCTCCTGGGGCCTCACGGGGTAAACAACCCCGGCTGAGCCCTGCACCAGGCAGGGGGCAGAGCAGCTCCCCCAAGTGCTAACACCTGAAATCAGTACAACAGGCCCCTCCCCCAGAAGACCAGCTAGACGGACCAGTTCCAGAGGAAGTCAAGGGACTTAAATTATACAAAATCAGAAGATACATCCCCGGGGTTTTTTTTTTCTTTCTTTTTTTCTTTTTGCTTTTTGATTTGTTTGCTTCCCCTACCCTTTTTTTCCTTTCTTTTTCTTTCTCTTTTTCTTCTCTTTTTTCTTTTTCTCTTTTCTTTCCTTCTTTCTCTCCTCTTTTTCTCCTTTTCCCAATACAACTTGTTTTTGGCCACTCTGCACTGAGCAAAATGACTAGAAGGAAAACCTCACCTCAAAAGAAAGAATCAGAAACAGTCCTCTCTCCCACAGAGTTACAAAATCTGGATTACAATTCAATGTCAGAAAGCCAATTCAGAAGCACCATTATACAGCTACTGGTGGCTCTAGAAAAAAGCATAAAGGACTCAAGAGACTTCATGACTGCAGAATTTAGATCTAATCAGGCAGAAATTAAAAATCAATCGAATGAGATGCAATCCAAACTAGAAGTCCTAACGACGAGGCTTAACGAGGTGGAAGAACGAGTGAGTGACATAGAAGACAAGTTGATGGCAAAGAGGGAAACTGAGGAAAAAAGAGACAAACAAAACACCATGAGGATAGATTAAGGGAAATAAACGACAGCCTGAGGAAGAAAAACCTACGTTTAATTGGGGTTCCCGAGGGCGCCGAAAAAGACAGAGGGCCAGAATATGTATTTGAAAAAATCATAGCTGAAAACTTTCCTAATCTGGGAAGGGAAACAGGCATTCAGATCCAGGAAATAGAGAGATCCCCCCCTAAAATCAATAAAAACCGTTCAACACCTCAACATCTAATAGTTAAGCTTGCAAATTCCAAAGATAAAGAGAAGATCCTTAAACCAGCAAGAGACAAGAAATCCCTGACTTTTATGGGGAGGAATATTAGGGTAACAGCAGACCTTTCCATAGAGACCTGGCAGGCCAGAAAGGGCTGGCAGGATATATTTAGGGTCCCAAATGAGAAGAACATGCAACCAAGACTACTTTACCCAGCAAGGCTCTTATTCAAAATGGAAGGAGAGATAAAGAGCTTCCAAGACAGGCAGGAACTGAAAGAATATGTGACCTCCAAACCAGCTCTGCAAGAAATTTTAAGGGGGACTCTTAAAATTCCCCTTTAAGAAGAAGTTCAGTGGAACAATCCACAAAAACAAGGACTGAATAGATATCACGATGACACTAAACTCATATCTCTCAATAGTAACTCTGAACGTGAACTGGCTTAATGACCCCATCAAAAGGCGCAGGGTGTCAGACTGGATAAAAAAGCAGGACCCATCTATTTGCTGTCTATAAGAGACTCATTTTAGACAGAAGGACACCTACAGCCTGAAAATAAAAGGTTGGAGAACCATTTACCATTCAAATGGTCCTCAAAACAAAGCAGGGGTAGCCATCCTTATATCAGATAAGCTAAAATTTACCCTGAAGACTGTAGTGAGAGATGAAGAGGGACACTATCTCATACTTAAAGGATCTATCCAACAAGAGGACTTAACAATCCTCAGTATATATGCCCCGAATGTGGGAGCTGCTAAATATTTAAATCAATTAATAACCAAAGTGAATAAATACTTAGATAATACACTTATAATTGGTGACTTCAATCTAGCTCTTTCTATACTACATAGGTCCTCTAAGCACAACATATCCAAAGAAACGAGAGCTTTATTTATTTATTTATTTTTTTGAAACGAGAGCTTTAAATGATACACTGGACCAGATGGATTTCACAGATATCTACAGAACTTTACATCCAAACTCAACTGAATACAGATTCTTCTCAAGTGCACATGGAACTTTCTCCAGAATAGACCACATACTGGGTCACAAATCAGGTCTGAACCGATACCAAAGATTGGAATTGTCCCCTGCATATTCTCAGACCATAATGCCTTGAAATTAGAAGTAAATCACAACAAGAAGTTTGGAAGGACCTTAAGCACATGGAGCTTAAGGACCATACAGCTAAAAGATGAAAAGGTCAACCAGGAAATTAAGGAAGAATTAAAAAGATTCACGGAAACTAATGAGAATGAAGATACAACCATTCAAAATCTTTGGGATGCAGCAAAAGCAGTCCTAAGGGGGAAATACATCGCAATACAAGCATCCATTCAAAAACTGGAAAGAACTCAAATTCAAAAGCTAACCTTACACATAAAGGAGCTAGAGAAAAAACAGCAAATAGATCCTATACCCAGCAGAAGAAGAGAGTTAATTAAGATTCGAGCAGAACTCAACGAAATCGAGACCGGAAGAACTGTGGAACAGATCAACAAAACCAGGAGTTGGTTCTTTGAAAGAATTAATAAGATAGATAAACCATTAGCCAGCCTTATTAAAAAGAAGAGAGAGAAGACTCAAATTAATAAAATCATGAATGAGAAAGGAGAGATCACTACCAACACCAAGGAAATACAAACGATTTTAAAAACATATTATGAACACCTATACGCCAATAAATTAGGCGATCTAGAAGAAATGGACGCATTCCTGGAAAGCCACAAACTACCAAAACTGGAACAGGAAGAAATAGAAAACCTGAACAGGCCGATAACCAGGGAGGAAATAGAAGCAGTTATCAAAAACCTCCCAAGACACAAAAGTCCAGGGCCAGATGGCTTCCCAGGGGAATTCTATCAAACGTTTAAAGAAGAAACCACACTTATTCTACTAAAGCTGTTTGGAAAGATAGAAAGAGATGGAGTACTTCCAAATTCGTTCTATGAGGCCAGCATCACCTTAATTCCAAAACCAGACAAAGACCCCACCAAAAAGGAGAATTACAGACCAATATCCTTGATGAACATGGATGCAAAAATTCTCAACAAGATACTAGCCAATAGGATCCAACAGTACATTAAGAAAATTATTCATCATGAGCAAGTAGGATTTATCCCCGGGACACAAGGCTGGTTCAACACTCGTAAAACAATCAATGTGATTCATCATATCAGCAAGAGAAAAACCAAGAACCATATGATCCTCTCATTAAATGCAGAGAAAGCATTTGACAAAATACAGCATCGATTCCTGATCAAAATTCTTCAGAATGTAGGGATAGAGGGAACATTCCTCAACATCTTAAAAGCCATCTACGAAAAGCCAACAGCAAGTATCATTCTCAATGGGGAAACACTGGGAGCCTTTACCCTAAGATTAGGAACAAGACAGGGATGTCCACTCTCACCACTGCTATTCAACATAGTACTGGAAGTCCTAGCCTCAGCAACCAGACAACAAAAAGACATTAAAGGCATTCAAATTGGCAAAGAAGTCAAACTCTCCTTCTTCGCCGATGACATGATACTCTACATAGAAAACCCAAAAGCCTCCCACACCAAGATTGCTAGAGCTCATACAACAATTTGGTAGCGTGGCAGGATACAAAATCAATGCCCAGAAATCAGTGGCATTTCTATACACTAACAATGAGACTGAAGAAAGAGAAATTAAGGAGTCAATCCCATTTACAATTGCACCCAAAAGCATAAGATACCTAGGAATAAACCTAACCAAATAGGTAAAGGATCTATACCCTAAAAACTATGGAACACTTCTGAAAGAAATTGAGGAAGACACAAAGAGATGGAAAAATATTCCATGCTCATGGATTGGCAGAATTAATATTGTGAAAATGTCAATGTTACCCAGGGCAATATACACGTTTAAGGCAATCCCTATCAAAATACCATGGACTTTCTTCAGAGTGTTAGAACAAATTATTTTAAGATTTGTGTGGAATCAGAAAAGACCCCGAATAGCCAGGGGAATTTTAAAAAAGAAAACCAAAAAAAAAAAAAAAAGAAAACCATAGCTGGGGGCATCACAATGCCAGATTTCAGGTTGTACTACAAAGCTGTGGTCATCAAGACAGTGTGGTACTGGCACAAAAACAGACACATAGATCAATGGAACAGAATAGAGAACCCAAAAGTGGACCCTCAACTTTATGGTCAACTAATATTCGATAAAGTAGGAAAGACTATCCATTGGAAGAAAGACAGTCTCTTCAATAAATGGTGCTGGGAAAATTGGACGTCCACATGCAGAAGAATGAAACTAGACCACTCTCTTGCACCATACACAAAGATAAACTCAAAATGGATGAGAGATCTAAATGTGAGACAAGAGTCCATCAAAATCCTAGAAAAGAACACAGGCAACACCCTTTTTGAACTCAGCCACAGTAACTTCTTGCAAGATACATCAAGGCAAAAGAAACAAAAGCAAAAATGAACTATTGGGACTTCATCAAGATAAGAAGCTTTTGCACAGCAAAGGATACAGTCAACAAAACTAAAAGACAACCTACAGAATGGGAGAAGATATTTGCAAATGACGTATCAGATAAAGGGCTAGTTTCCAAGATCTATAAAGAACTTATTAAACGCTACACCAAAGAAACAAACAATCCAATCATGAAATGGGCAAAAGACATGAAGAGAAATCTCACAGAGGAAGACATGGACATGGCCAACATGCACATGAGAAAATGCTCTGCATCACTTGCCATCAGGAAAATACAAATCAAAACCACAATGAGATACCACCTCACACCAATGAGAATGGGGAAAATTAACAAGGCAGGAAACCACAAATGTTGGAGAGGATGCGGAGAAAAGGGAACCCTCTTACACTGTTGGTGGGAATGTGAACTGGTGCAGCCACTCTGGAAAACTGTGTGGAGGTTCCTCAAAGAGTTAAAAATAGACCTGCCCTATGACCCAGCAATTGCACTGTTGGGGATTTACCCCAAAGATTCAGATGCAATGAAACACTGGGACACCTGCACCCTGATGTTTCTAGCAGCAATGTCCACAATAGCCAAACTGTGGAAGGAGCCTCAGTGTCCATCGAAAGATGAGTAGATAAAGATGATGTGGTTTATGTATACAATGGAATATTACTCAGCCATTAGAAACGACAAATACCCACCATTTGCTTCAACGTGGATGGAACTGGAAGGTATTATGCTGAGTGAAGTAAGTCAATCGGAGAAGGACAAACATTGTATGTTCTCATTCATCTGGGGAATATAAATAATAGTGAAAGGGAATATAAGGGAAGGGAGAAGAAATGTGTGGGAAATATCAGAAAGGGAAACAGAACATAAAGACTCCTAACTCTGGGAAACGAACTAGGGGTGATGGAAGGGGAGGAGGGCGGGGGGTGGGAGTGAATGGGTGACGGGCACTGAGGGGGGCACTTGACGGGATGAGCACTGGGTGTTATTCTGTATGTTGGTAAATTGAACACCAATAAAAAATAAATTTATTATTAAAAAAAGAAAAAAAAAGTGTTTAGGGCAGCCCCGGTGGCTTAGTGGTTTAGCACTGCCTTCGGCTTGGGGTGTGATCCTGGAGACCCAGGATTGAGTCCCACGTCAGGCTCCCTGCATGGAGCCTGCTTCTCCCTCTGCCTGTGTCTCTGCCTCTCTCTATCTCTGTCTGTCATGAATAAATAAATAAAATCTTTAAAAAAATAAATTAAAAAAAAAACAAAAAAATCCCTGTTTAATTGACAATTTAAAAACTGTCTATTAAAAAAACAGAGACAATCAGAAAAAATACCATCTTTCCATCAGCTGTTGTACAGTAAAATAACTAACTGCTCCTGAATTTTTCTGAGGCCAGTTCTTCCATTTGCCAACAGATCCCTTTGCGAAGACTTTCCCAACCCAAAGACCCTGATCCCTAATAAACATTCTCTCTCCAAATAATCTTCTCTTAACTGAAGCCTGTCATCAGTATTCAAATATGCCACAATATTTGTTGTTTTAAAAATTAAAAATAAAACCCTTTCTAAATCCTATATTCTCCTCCACCTACTGACGCAATCCTCTGTTGCCTTTTACAGCAAAACTCCTTTAAAGTTTAAAAAAAAGTTTTTTTTACTTTTTATTTTTATCCCACTGCAGTCTGAATTTTATTCCTATCACTGAAACCAATCTTTGACCAATCTGGCCAAAGTTACCAGGGACCCTCAACTTGCCAGATCAATTCCTCTCAGAACAGTTCTTGATACAATTTGTTACTGAATTCTGGATTTTATCTAATGATTTTATTTAATGATCCTGACCACAATATATATTTATATTTAAAGTTTTAAGGTTTTATGTAATATTGTAGTTTAAACACAGTTTTGTATACAAAATACATAACATGGTTTATCAAAGAATGTTAAAAGAATGTTCTAAATTATAGAGAAAATAAATGGAAACTTGGCAAAGAGATAAACTTAAAAGATTAATAAAGTCAAGACTTATTAAAGTAAGTTTAATATTTGAAATCATGTGCTTAAAGATACATCTACCTGAGTGAACTTGGAAAGAGGTCCTTCCCAAGTCAAGCCTATGATAAGATTATAACCTTGTAAGATTGCAGGCAGAGGATGTAGCTTAGATATACCTAGACTCCTGACTCACAGAAACTGAGTATGTGTTGTTTTAACCTACTAAATTTGTAGTAATATGTTACACAGAAACAGAAAACTAATACATAAGGGCATCAGATGAATAATGAATATTGAAAAATTTATATAAGACTAGTAAAAATTCCATGTTAAAAAATATCTAGGGTTTTTACAAGTGTTTATAACTAACTCAAACAGATATAACAAACTGAGACAATTCCTAGTGTTAATTTGAAATAGATATTTCTTCAACATTTCATTTTGGGGAGCCTGGGTAGCTCTGTCAGTTAAATGTCCAACTCTTGGTTTCAGCTCAGGTCATGATCCAAGGACTCGTCAAGCTCTGTGCTCAGTATAGGGTCTGCTTGTCCCTCTTCCTCCCCCTTTGCTCTCCTCCCTGCTGCAGCGCGTGCTCTCTTGGTCTCTAATAAATACATGAAATATATTTTTTAAAGATTTTATGTATTTATGGGACGACTGGGAGGCCCAGCAGTTTAGTGTCTGCCTTTGGCTTCAAGGCGTTATCCCAGAGTCGCAGGACTGAGTCCCACATCGGGCTCCTTGCATGGAGCCTGCTTCTCCTTCTGCCTGTGTCTCTGTGTCTCTGTGTCTCTGCCTCTCTTTCTCTCTGTCATGAATAAATAAGTAAAATCTTAAAAAAAAAAGATTTTATGTATTTACTTGACAGGGAGAGAGCAAGAGAGCACAAGCTGGGGAAGTGGTAGAGGGAGAGAGAGAAGCAGACTGCCTGCTGAGCAAGAAGCCTGATGTGGGGCTTGATCCCAGGACCCTGAGATCATGACCTGAGCAGAAGGCAGACAATTAACCAACTGAGCTACGAGGCACCCCACAAATATAAATATTTAAAAAAAACAAACCACATATTTCATTTATTTTTTTAAAAAGATTTTATTTATTTATTCATGAGAGACAGAGAGAAAGAGAGAGAGAGAGAGAGAGAGAGAGGCAGAGACACAGGCAGAGGGTGAAGCAGGCTCCATGCAGGGAGCCTTACGTGGGACTCGATTCCAGGTCTCCAGGATCACGCCCTGGGCTGAAGGTGGCGCTAAACCGCTGAGCCACCCAGACTGCCCTCATTTCATTATTTGACCATGATCTTGTTTAGTTAATTAGTTCTAAAATATGTGTTTTAGAGGCAACCTACATAGTAGGTATTCCATCTAGTGGTAGGAGAAGCCATGTAATGGACCACAACATCAGCACTACTGACAGCCCAAAGTCTACTGAGTCACTTCTGAACAGGAGCCACCACCTTTCCTTAATATTCCTTCCTTGATATCAGCTCCTATGGTGCAAAGCCTACAATGGTAAAAACTGTATATAAATACAATCCATTAGTTTCTCTATCAAGGTATCTTTCAGCCTGGCTCTGGGATTTTCTACTTCTAATCACCAGCCTGAGTCATTACCTCTATTTTGGCTATGATTTATTTATGAGCACATGTACCCTTCTAAGGATACACTGATTAAATCCACCATAAACAAAGCTTACATTTAAAAAAAACAAGCAACATTTATCAATAAAAATCCTGTGCAGTATTAAATACAAAGTTGTTTATAAGTCCTTTGCTATTGCTAAACACATATCCCTGGAAAATTAATGAAATAAGAAATAGCTGTTTGATAGCTGTTTCAAGAAAGCTGTCCTCTACTCTTCACTCTATCTTTTCCTCCTTCATAAGCCATAGCTGTGACTTGATAAAATTCTATAAAATCTCAAAGAGAACTGTCAACACACAAAGGAGCACATCCTGGAATTTTAACCATCCTTCCACTTATGAAGGAACAGAATCAGTTAACAGCAATGATGACCTACTTGTAGACAAAAAAAAAAGTCTAATATGATCCAAAAGAAACTTCAGAAGTTCCAAATGTGCTATTCTTTACTTAAGAATACCACAAAAGCAACTTAACAAAAGAGAATCCAACTCGAAAAAAGCTCAGTATGGAAAGCAAGCTCTTTTGCCCCAGTGAAGAAGGCAACTACGTAACAAGGTGACTTTGAGGTCAAAACCAGTCACCTTGCTACAGATTGTCAAGACATTCATTTTGGGTGGTAAGTCAGAAAAAATTTCTACACAGACAAATTTACTACAGAAAGAGTTCCTACAGAGTTAAGATTATATTGCTTCACTGGTCTAAAAGTGCCCTCGTTTTGTTTTATTTTTTAAAGAAGTATAACAAAGAGAAAAGAACTAGTATTCTACTAATCTACATGAGCAGTTCTGAATAAATTTGAAATTAATGTCATTTAAAATAATAATTTCATCAAACACCCAAAATGGCAAAGAAATGTTAAGAAGAAACTGCTAAATAGTTTTGGACAACAAAAAAACTTGAGAAACCAAGTTAACCAGACTTAATTATCATTAAAAGAAACCAGTAAATATGAATACATGCATATATACATACTAAAATTATGTTTTAGTTTTGGTTTATGTTTTAGTTCTAAAGAAAAGCTAGGGGGCGGCGAGGGTGGCTCAGCGGCTTAGCGCCGCCTTTGGCCCAGGGTGTGATCCTGGAGTCCTGGGATCGAGTCCCACGCCGGGCTCTCTGTGTGGAGCCTGCTTCTCCCACTGCCTGTGTCTGTGTCTCTCATGAATAAATAAATAAAAATTAAAAAAATAAAAAGAAAAGCTAAATGTCTTATCTAATGAATAATCAAGAAATGACAATAGATAAAAATATGTAGTATAGTAGATCAAAAATAAAAGTAGGATAATTTTACTCCTGTATAATTTATAAGCTTTCCTCATAAGAATGTTGTAATATAATAAGTGTCATCATTGCTCAATCCATGGGACACTTTTCAGTTTGAAATTTCTTATCCTTTCTACATAACTTGATGTAACCTCTGTTGAAATGTTCTTTTCTCATGGCCTCTGATTTCACCTTCTTCAGATATTCCTCTTCTCCCTTTCCCTTTCCCTTTCCTTTCCTTTTCTTTCTTTTCTTCCTCCTTGTCTTTCTGGAGATTCCTTGTTTGTTGCTTAAGTGTTATATTCCTCATAGTCCTGTCCTATAGCTAGTCTCACAACTCAGAATTTAATCTACACAATTGTCTTATATCATCATATCCAGACCTATGACTTCAGATACCTCAAGTGGCTATATGCTGATGGCTCAAAATTTTATACCTCCTTTTTAAGAGGCAACTCCTAAAGGGACCAGCAAGGATCCTATGGAAGGAAAGGCAAGACAGAAAGATTCCACCATAGAAGCTACATGAGAAAGGTCTGGACTCTAAAAGTATCTCTTTTAAGTAAAGAAGATACTTTTAAAAGTATCTTCTCACCAAGGAGAATGGTGGTTGGTAGCAAATCAATGTTTCTGCTGAAAATAACTATAATCATACAATCATTTTAGAGTTATCAGAGCTACTGAAGCAAAGAAGACTAGAGGAGCCCAGGATCCTGGGGAGAAGTCTTTCTGTACCCACTTCCACCATGGGCAGGGTCTAGAGTCTAAGATGAGGCAAGATGCTGAGAACTGTGGTTTTGTCCAGGCAGAGAGCTGCTTCTTGAAGCCAGAGAGACATGCAGAGCTATTACTAGTAATTTTTCAGAAAAGACAAAACTAGAGACTTCAAGAGCTTCAAGCACACATCCTATTTTCCCCTCAAAACATTTGCCACATTGTGAAACTGTCTGAAATGGGAGGCTAAAGGGATAAGCAAGCGGTCAATGAGAGCAGAGCATAGTTTCTGGTAATCTCTCAGGGGTGAAGAAACAAATACTACAGTCTAGAACATGCCAAGGAGAAGGAACCCAGTAAATACATCAGGCCCCTAGATGAAAGCCTTGAGCAACTTTGAGTAGCTATGATATAGGAGGATTTTTTTTTTTTTTATGATATAGGAGTATTAAAGAACAGAGGTAGACAGAACCTTACCCAAATTGCATCAAAGCCTCAACCCAACTTAGAGACTGAGAGGAGTAAAGCTATTCCATCTATCTGTCTAGCCCAGGAAAAACTAAACTTTCTAGAGAAAGAATATATTAAGAGCAGTACTGTCCAGTAGAATAAGAGTGTGGGCCACAAATGTGACCCGTGTACATAATTTAAAATTTTCTAATAACTGCATTTGTAAAAAGTAAAAAGAAACAGGTCAAATTAATTTTATATTTAGTATATATATATATATATATATATATATTTAGTATATAACACTTCAACATGTGATCAATATAAAAGGTTGTTAATGAAATATTTTACATTCTTTTTTGTTATACAAAAAAAAAATCCAGCATTTTTCACTTACAGCACATCTTAAGATTAGTCACATTGCAAATGCTTAAAACTAAAATCCACACACAGCTAGTGGAGCTGAAAAAAAAACTCCCCCCGCCCCCAATGTCTAGCAATCAATAAAAAAATTACTACTATTAACATGGCTAAGAAATAAGAGGCCAAGATGAAGAAAATAAATGAAAAGATAAAGAATTTCATCTGAGAATTGGAATATCCTTTTTAAATGGAAATGATAGAGCTGAAAATAAAATATCTGCAACTAAGAATTCATCAGACTGATTTAACAAGTTATACATATGAAAAGACAAAATGAACATATTCTTCAAAAAAAATTATCAGAGCTAAAAAAGAAGAAACAAAATACGAATAGAACTATCTATTAAGGAAACCATCTCATAATTTAAAATCTATCACAAAACTCCAGTTCCAGAATTTTGCCAGTCAATTCTTCCAAATATTCAAAGAAGAAATTATATCAATTTTGCACAAATGCTTTGGGAATAGAAAAAGAAGGAACACTTTTAAGTGTTTTTATGAAGGTATCATAACTTTAGTTCCAAAACTTGGTAAGGACATAAGAAAGAAAAATTACAGACCAATTTTTCTCATGATAACAATAAATTTAGAGCAAAATATTAGCAATAAATTATATCAAGCAATATATAAAAAGGAAAATGTATCACAGCCAAATAGTTTTGGAGGGTTTACTCCAGGTATACAAGGTTAGATTGTCATTTGAAAATTAGTGGAATTGACTTCACTAATAGAAGAAGGGAGAAAAATCATACAATCAACTTGTTAAATGCAAAAAAAAAAAAAAGGCATCTGAAAAATTCAATAATCATTTATAATTTTAAAAATCTTGGTAAATAGGATTTCCTTAATATGAAAAATAGCATCTTTCAGACAAATTACCTACAGCATTTATATACAATGGTGAAATCTTGGAAACTTCCCCAATGAGATTCTAAGCAAAACAAGATCATCACCACTTCGATTTAACACTGTACTAGAGGTGTCAAGCAGGGAAATACTGCAAAGAAAATGGAAGGAAATAGAGAGAGGAGTAAGAGGGAAGAGACAGGATAAAAAAGGATGGTAAGGGAAGAAAAAAATAACATTATTTGTAAATTATATGACTGCATATCTAGAAATCCAAAAGATTCTATAAACTATTAGATTAATAAGAAAATTTAACAAGATCACTAGATACAAGGTCAATATATAAAGTTATAACTAAAAGAGTCTAGAATTAGTGCAAAGATAGAGTAATAGACCAATGGAACAGCTAAGGGACTACAGAAACAGACCCACACACTTACAGCATTTGATTACGGTCAGAGATGACACTGGTCCAGCAAAGGAAAGATGGTTTCTTCAAATAATGATGCTAGATAATTTGGGCTTCCATTTGATGGGGAAAAAACCCGTAATAATCTTGACACCTACATTTCTCACCATAAACAAAAATGAGTTCCAGATGGATTTCAATGTAAATCTCAAATATAAAAGGTCAGAAGCTTCCAAAAGAAAATAAAACATGTTTGTAACCTTGAAGTAGATAAAATTTTCTTAAACAGGACACAAGAGACACCTGGGTGGTTCAGGGGTTTAGCGCCTGCCTTTGGCCCAGGGTGTGTTCCTGGAGTCCCAGGACTGAGTTTCACATCAGGCTCCCTGCATGGAGCCTTGCTTCTCCCTCTGCGTATGTCTCTGCCTCTCTGCCTCTCTCTCATGAATAAATAAAATCTTTAAATAAATAAATAAATAAACAGGACACAAAAGCACTAATCAAAAACTATTGATCAGCTATCTTAAAATTAAGAACTTTTGTTCATTAAAAAACACAATTATGCAAGTGTAAAAAACAAACTATAGACTGGGAAGTATTATGCCTATATCCAGCAAGGGACATCTATCTTGAATATATAAATATAAATATATCTATACAGAGAGACATATATATGTATATATGTATATATATATATATAAAACCACTGAATTATGAGTTCTCCTATGAATATATATAGCCACTACAAATCAAAGAAGTATATACCCAACAGAAATGCATACAGATGTTTAACAGTGTACACTCAAATGCTCACATGAACATTAGTTATAATAGCCAGACTATCCAAATACACACTAATAGTCAAATGGATCAATTGGAATGAAGTCACAAAATGAAATATTCTACAGCCAATGAGAATGTACAATCTACAACTACCCAACTATATAGATGACTCTCACAGATGTGTTGGGTAAAAGAAACCAGACACAAAAAAGTATAGGCACAGGGTACCTGGCTGGCTTGGTCTGAAGAGCATGCCACTCTTGATCTCAGGATCATGAGTTCAAGCCCCACATTGGGCAGAGCTTACTTCAAAAAAAAATACACAGGCACAATATGGTTCCATCTTTATAAAGTAAAACATCACAAAATAAACACACACAAAAAAGGATTTTAAAACCCAGATGAAAGTAATCTATACGGTTACAAGTCAGAATAATGATTATTAGCCTTGAAGGAGCATAAGGAAACATAGAGGGTTTCTGGACTTTTATTTGGTTGTGGTTATATAGGTGTGTTCAGTTTCTGTAAATTCAATGAGCTTTTTCACTTATGATATATGAACTCTCCTGTTCCAATATAACAATTAAAAGCTAAAAAAAAAAAAAAAAAAATTAAAAGCTAAAAAAAAAAAAAAAGACCCAGAACTTTCTGCTCTATCATGCGCTGTGTGTGTGTGATGTCTGCAGCAGCAGCAAGCATCATGTTCTCATACAACTATGTCCAAAAAGGCTTTTTCTTCTTTTAATTATGAAGGAAAATATTTTCCAGAAGCTATCAGATTTCCCATTGGCCATGTCTGAATCACATGTCTAAGTGGTAACTGAAAGGGAAGGTAACTGAATAGAGAATCAGGCATTTTCTATTTTTATGGAGGAAAGTCGTCTCTGTTGGCAGGGAAGAAAGATGGAGGAATGCTGCATAGGTAATCAACACTTTCTGCTACCTAGAATTATTATTAATGGCCTCTTAACTAGTCTTGCCATAGTCACTTGTCTTCTTCCAGTCTATGCTTGGGTTAGCAGCAGAGTCATCTGATAAAAATGTAAAGTTGAAAAATATTTCATTAGGTTAATTCGGTAAGAATAAATTCACAATCCTTAACACAGTTGATCAGGCCCTGTGTGATCTGGTCCCTGCTTACCTCTTCAGCCATATTCTGAATGGCCTCTCATTTATATTTTAGCCATATAACCTGCAATAATACAAAAACAAATTTACATCGTACAGGAGCTGGCTCTGAAAATATTCTAAAGAGATGACAAATATTAATTATATATCATTTAAAATGGATCAATTATCCTGGATGTATACTGTCATGGATATCTATGGTTATATATATGGGAGCAAATATTTTTAAAAATTTTAATGATCTGCTTGGGAGACAAGGAAAACAGAAGATATAGAGAATCAGTGGCTCAATGCAGGAGGTGTCATAGCTAACAAATGTGAACTCATAAAGAACAGAGAAAACAGAGAGGAAAAATATGAAAGAACATAAGAGCACCTCCCAGAAGGAGAACAGGTGCTTCCTCAATGATGGGCTCCACAGAGCATCCAGCACAATGAAGGAAACACACACACACACACACACACACACACACACACACACACACACAAGCATGGCATAGCAGCACGAAATTTCTGAATATCAAGGGTAAGGAGATTAAAAAAGCTCCTATAGAGAACAACTAATCACATGCAAAGCATCAGGAATCAAAAGTGGTGTTGTATTTCTGAACTTTTACACTGAAAACTATGAGGCAATGGAGAATGTGCTTAAAAGTCTGATGAAAAATTATTTTCAAACTAGAATTCTATACCCAGCCAAATCATCCCTCGAGGGTGAGATTAAAACAAACTTTTCAGTCATGCAAGGTTTCAACAATTTTACCTCCCATGTGGAGGATGCATTCTACCAAAAAAGGAAGTAAATCAAAAAGATGAAGACCTGGGATCCAGGAAACAAGGGATCTACCAAAAGAGAAGGTGAAGGAAATTCCCAGGATGATGTTGAAGAGACATCTTAAGAAAATAGCTTTCAGAGTGGGTCCTCTGAGAAACAGACACCAAGGCATGCATAGCAATTAGAAATTAGAAATACCAGAAATTTATTAGGCAGAACATCTGTGAGAGAACATGGGGAGGAAGGCTAGAAGAGCTATCAGACAACAATGCAGGTCTAACCCCCAGGGAAGGAGACAGGGAAGGAAAGACGGTTGGAAGGTTGGGTGGACTCGTGTTTGACTACAAGGCAGTTCTAGGGAAAATTCAGCATGGCCATCGGGGACTCCGTGAGCCGTTGGCAGCCTGTCAGAGGACTCCAGAGTCCCCAGGAATGAGCTGCTTTTATACCCCTGGTGTCTCAGTCACTGGCTGGAGACAGACTGTGGGAGGCATGGCCTCAGCAGAAATGCAGTGATGGATTTCAGAAAGCAGCAGCTGGGGCCATCAGTCAGTTACTCCCCACAGTCAGAGATCTGAAAGGAACATTCTCATGGCCATCTGTGATGGCTTATTGTAATGTGCCACTGTAGCTAGCCTAAACTACATTTCCCAGGATTCTCTTCCTCACATGTTTCTGGTTACATGAGACACGAGATATTTTCATGCACTATTTGGAAAGCCAAAGTGAAGCAGCAGTCATATTTTGGGTTTTACACTCAAATTGAGGTAGGTGCTTTTGTAGATCACACATGGTATCACTATCTGCTGGTTTGGCTTGCTGTCATGGGGCAGCAGTCAGGCATGCAACTGCTCTACCTTCCTCCTGCAGTTCTGACTCCTGGGACAGTTGCATTTACTCCATGATGAAGGGCATCAGCTTCTGCAGAACGCTCACATCACAAGGTTGGAAGCAGTGAGAACTGATGTGGATTCCACTTCATCTAGTTTGTGCTCATGGGTTCCAGCTTATCTTTGCTTTCCACCACTTCATAATTGTGTTCACTTTTGACTTCCTGCTCTCTGAATTTCAAGCTCCAGCATCAGACATGAAAGCAACAGCCTTAGAATTTAATCACTTCCTATTTGTGTAACATAAAATCGCTATATCAAACCCACATTACAGACCACCACCCATCATTTCCATACACGCATATATGTACATACACGTGTGTATATGCTACATGCACACACATACACATGCTCTGCTTCTCTAACTGAATTTCTACTGCCATGCTGACAATGCTGGCTGAGGTGGAGGTCCAGAAGGGATATCTTCAAGAAAAACAGGTGGAACTGAAAAAGTCCACGTAACTCTTTCAAAAGGTGTTTTATAGGTCTGTTCTGTAAGAGAATTTAGGGATATATTGATAACTGATAACATTTTAAACATTAAGGAAAAAATGAGGCAACCAGTAATTCCATAAAAATAAAACTATACCTAAAAAGGAAATTTAAGAATAGGACATGACATGAACCAAGCATGAACAACACTTATGTGGTCATAATAATGAAAATGTGCAAATTTCAACAAATGCCATGAAAAGTCACACTAGGAAGATGAAGAGAAGGGGAGTCTGTGAGAGAGAGAAGAAATGGGATTATATGACTAAATCCCAATGCTTCAGTTAAGACATTAGATCATGTCTTTAAATATAGATAGGTACCCATACATGTAGAGTTGCACATATCCATTACAGAAATCTGTGTACATATATTATTTAGAAATATTAAAGCAAATACAAGAGAAAAGACTAAAGGAAAAGGATTGCTCCTAAGGAGTGGGATAGGAATGTGCAATAGGGAGATAGGTGTGCTATTGCTATAAATGCTATCACAGTCCTTCTAGACTTTTAACCTATGTACATGTTTCACTCTAGTAAAAATACACTTAAGCTGAAAAATTAAACTTTAAAAGGTAAGCTTAAAAAAATCAAAGTTAGTATAATTGAAAATTAAAGACTAAAACTTATCAAGTTGGCAGAAACAAAAAAAGAGAAGGCAAAATCTGACAATACCAAGTCTAAGCCGCTTAGAGGTCAAAAACAGGCACTAATTGCTTAGGAATGCATACACAGGTGGTAAAACTATAAAGAAAGCTAAGAAATTACCATAAAAAGTTAGGATAGTGGTTACTTCTAAAGAGTAGAGAAAACATTGTGGTAGGGAAGAAAAGAGGGTATACCCCCAGCTTCTGGGATGCTCATAAAGTTCTATTTCTTACCTTAAATAGATTATATACACATATAAACTGTATGAGTATTTTATAAACTCTGGGGACAAGAAAGCACAAAGTAAACAACTAAACTCCAGTGTACATTTGTAGAACTTCTCATGCCATAAAGTTTAGCTTGATAAATTCACTAGTCCTTGATAGTCGAAGTGAACTATAATATGCTGTTAAATGAGCTTTAAAACATTTGAATGTATATTTCATTTAGATGGTAAATTATCTTTTATCCCAGAACAAAAATGAAACAGAAATTGTACTGCAAATCTGCGAAAACCTCATGCAAATATATACAAATTGGGACTTTTCACATGCACGAGTAATTTTTAAGTAAATTAAAAAGTACACTGTCATTCTAGCACCATAAATCTTAATAGTAAATACCTGAAACAAGGAAAGGTTAGAAATAGCATTCACACACACGTCAGTAATATATCTAAGGCAACAGGCTCTTTGATGACCTACCACTGGGTCATAAAACACTGGAAAACAATGGGAGAATCAGGAGTTTGAGATTCCAAAGAATCACTATAAAATGCTTTTGTATCAATCATTTAACCACTAAGAAAATAACTGCTTATGTACAAAATCCATTTGAAGAAGAAGGATACATGGAGATGCAAATACTTTTTAAAAAGAACATTCAATAAAGCAATGAATCCTTTAAAAGGTCTTTTCACAATCAAGCTGCCTTCAAAAGGACTGTTAAAAAGCTAACTAGGGCAAGACCTATAAGAAGCAGGTGACAAACTCAACAGCTGTTTTTGATTAAGAGACATCTAAAATTTTTACTATAAGGCTATCACAATTCTATGACAAGAATGAACAAAAAGCAGAATTCTAACTGCTACATATAATCCTAAACATAAGGAGATGTGGAGCTCTGCAGAGACTGGAAAGAAAGGTAATACAAAGTCTTTAGGAGCAGATGAAAGAGATACTAATTAACTAGGGCTGACTCCAAGTTTTACTGCTTTATGGTTTTTCTTTTGGGGGATCCAACTAACATATTTGGATCACTTACCTTTGCCAGGCATTAAGAGTTTTACATTACTGATTTATTCCAGCCTTGCAACAGCCCTATGATGTACAATATTTTCATCATCATTTTAGATATAAGAAATCTTAAGCAAAAAGAAAGCTAATTTCCAAGGTTCACAGTTGAGTGGCAGAGCAGGAACTCAACCCCCAGCAGATGACTTGAAAGCTATGATCTTGAATCTTTATCAACTCAAAGACATAAATGTATACCCAATAGATATATGTAGTTAAACCCAATTTCAAAAGATAAAATGGAAAAGCATAGTTGTGGATGCTTTTACAACCTATAAAAACATTACCAGTTTTCAAGGCTTTGTGCCTTTTAACTACCATTTATTGAGCTACTATGTGTTAGGCACTTAACATACATTTGTTTTAATCATCCAAACACCACATCCCTAATTTATAGCTGAGGAACCTGAAGTCCACTGAGAGGTTATATAGTTTGCTGAGTGTCACCTAGCTGATGAAGGATGAAGCCAAGATTTGAAAGTAATTTTGCTGCCAAAACTGTGAACATCAAAGTAATAAAGGAGTCTTAAAATGTCTGTGAGGGGGCGCCAGGGTGGCTCAGTCAGTTAAGCATCTGCCTTTGGCTCAGGTCATGATCCCAGGGTCCTGGGATGGAGCCCTGCATCAGACTGCCTGCTTAGCGGGGAGTCTGCTTCTCCCTCTCCTTCTGTTTCTTCCCTCTGCTAGTGCTCACTTGTGCGCTCGCCCTCTCTCTCTCTCAAATAAATAAAAAATCTTTAAAAAAATACATCTGTCTGGAATAAAAATAAAATGAGAATATATTCTGAGTACAAGTGAATAAATATTGACAATTCAAAAAGCTATAATACTATATATATGCTTCAAAGAGATGTGGAACTCTGAAGGGAATTTGGGGAGAAAATAAAAGTACTGCAGCTCTGTGAAAGTCCCACAATACTCATTGTTTCCTGTTAGTTATGGTACCTGGAAGTAAAGCATGACAACAGGAACAAATGAAATTCTTGTTACAGGTCTGGGCAGAGGTCAAAACCCATGACACACCTCCAGTTATATTAAAAATTAAAATGCAAACATCTGTAGTATTTTCAATAACCGGTTTCAAAACAGCTGAAGTAGTTTGCCCATACACATACCATGTTTGCCAGACCTGTGATTTCCCTTGGTCCCATAATTCACATACATAACAGATTTTGTTTATAAATAAAAGTATCAAAAAAAAAAAAAAAAACCTCAAAAAATTCACCTCATAATCTATTTTCAAAGGTGTTTATCCAAATCTAGAACAGCTGTCTAGAATAGTTCAGGTGGAATTATACAAAATGAATATTTTGGAGTATGAAATAATGAATTTTATTTTATACAGATTTTAAATGCTCTTGAACTAACTATACAACTTATTGCTTAGACACTATGAGGTTTGACTTCATCTTGATGAGAATTATTATAATTTTAAGAAAAATGTTAACTTGTTTCCTAAAACTGCAATCAGTGGCAACTGAGTAAAAAAAGCAAAGACATTTTTGTTCTATTCACAAGCACCAACAAACAGCTCAGTGGGGATATGGCAGTGTGCCAGGTTGCCTTGTGAGCAATTAGGCTTCGTGGCAATCAGGAGACTCAGGAGTCTTAGGCCCTTAGAAAACTAGTATGTTAAGGACTTGGTGTTTTTACTTCCTTTTCCAGGAAGCATATGTGAGATACATCTTGTATAGATGACAATCTCTTCCATCGACAGGACTGACAAGGTTGAGACAACTGATAAACAAATTGAGTAGAACATTTGAGAGATTAGTAGCATCATGGTCTACTGGACTTAGTGACTAAATGTACTAACTGGTCCCAGGTAGTCAGTAATCTCATCCCAATAATCAGAAGAAATGATAATTTAAAGTTTAATGCAATTATTATGAAATGTAAATGTACATTTTAATTGGTCAAGAAATTCAGAATGGAATTCAGAGGCAAACAAACCTGAAATTATCTCTTGATGAAAAATAGCTGAAATGGGTAAAAACCCAGGATCAGCAAAGATGTGTGTATATTTACTCTTATTAACCTCTACACAGAAAGTTTCAAAGAAAAAACAAATGATGTTGAATGATTCAAAGAAACCTTATGGGATATTGTGGACATTGACTTCCATTTAACCAAATTTAAGCCTGAAGTTCCCTATTATCTGGTAAATGCTTCTTCTTTTCGATGTTTTATGAATCTGAATGAAAGGCAGAAACTGTGAATACACTGGACCACATTTTCCAAGTTTGCTGTCTTTCTGATACCCAGCTACATAATAAGAATAAAAATGAGTGAATATGATTAGATATGAAAAAAATCAATCTAAGGATCCATAAATGCACTTTCTAATACATTTCTTGATTAGAGTAATTATGCAGGGTTATTTGAAAAATTTTACTAATATTGTCAAAAAGCCACCATATTTAAGTATCTGAATTTCAAGTGGAATACAGAACAAATTTACGATATTTTCATATTCATCTAGCCAAGATACACTTCAACTTTATAAATAAAATAGATTTTAAAAGGCAAAAGTCAATATTTAAATTAATCCTTCGTTATATCAAAAGCTCATTACTTCTCACCTTCAATAGTTATTTCACTTAAAGCTTTTCATTATTTTGTTGTACACAGACATACAAAGCTTTTCTCTATTTCTTGATGTGCCAGTGACAATCATGTAATATACATCTTTATTTCTTCTATAAACAGAAATCCTCACAAATTTAAAATATAAGGACCAACAAATGTTTCACTACACTCAGAAAACACAGAGTCTTTATTCCAAGAGGAACTTTTGGTAAAAAAAAAAATGATGTGTGAACAGCAGACACTGATGTTCACACAAGCATACTGCAGACAACCCAGCAGGCGGTTTTCTGTTTTTTTTGGATTATGCTCTGGAGGTGCTGGCACAATGGAATTTCAATACTATAATTGCTTATTTCTCTGTGTATCTTTAAAATAACAGGTAAAGAAAAAATCAATTACAAAAATAACAAAACAAAATGTTTTTAATTCTTCTTTTCAAAGGATATAATTTATAACCATTACACAAATAGAGAAGAAGCACAAAAGGGGGATAAAAGAAATAAAGTAATGTTCCAAAGGTTCAGTTTACAAGGACCTCACACTAAGTTTTTTTTTTCTCTCTCTCTGCAACTCTTACTAGAAACAGTATTATTTGCTAAAAATGCACTAGCTGCCAAGAGCCATGGTCCATCTAAAGCAAAATGCTTAAGATGGAAATAGAGTGTTAATACAGAAAAAAGAGCAAGATTCAGTATACAAATTTCTGTAAAACCTATTTAAAAAAAGAAAAAGATGAAGTTTTGATTTTGGTATCTTTTTGACTGAAAAGTAACTGCAGCCAAAGATAAAATACTAAAACATATAGTACTGTATTGAAACAAAAAGATGTAATCAAATTTCAAACTTTCTAATTAAACCTTTTTTCTGTAAGTTATTGGGAATTCAACACTAGTCTTGGTTCACATGATAGAACAATGGGAAAATTTTCCGAATGGTTGAACACTAACCCTGACAAGTGTGGAGAGCCAACTACAATACATTATATGGTAGCATAACCTGCCACCCACGTTGCTGAGAGAACAGCTTTCAAACACATGCACTGAGCTGTGAAACCACAAAATCCCTTATTACACATTGTTTCTTACTCTAGGTGAAATATACCATCAATTCTTTCCACTATAAATCTTTTTTTATTACTATTTTTGAAGTCCATTTAACAATCTGACTGTCTTTTCCTTACAATGTAAAAGATGCCTTTTCAAAAAAGAAAATTCAACGGGAATATTATCACCCTATACAGTATTACCATGAAAGCTGTTATCTGCTGCACAATTTCTCATTGCTTATTCTGGGGACCTATTTACCTAAAATGCATTTTGTGCTAACGTTCTTTTTATTTTTCCTTTAAAGACCAAGTCTTGACATTGGTTCACTAAGTTTCTTAGAGCATTTGAAAACATTTGCTTTTAGAAAAACTGATCTACTGCTTTGAGGGTTCTTTATCAAAATACATGATTTTCATCATTACCAAAAACAAGAGAAACAAACTGTCAAAATTTGTCACAGAATGAGTGTCATTCTAAGTCACCTAACATTCCTCCCTTCCCCCACTCTGGCACAAATCCAAACCTATACCAAAAAACAAACAAACAAAAACAAAAACCCATTTTAGAGTCAAGGATATAATGGTGCCCTGACAATACTTGTCTTATATTGGTAAAACATAAACGAAGCAAGACTGCAGGATGACAAACACACTTCATCCTCAGAACAGCACTGTGCTTTGTCAAAGAGGTGTTCTTACCTTTCAGAAAAAAGCCCACTGCAATAATGACTATCAAATCTGTACAAAAAGGATTGATCTACATATCAGGAAGGGTGAAAAATTTTTTAAAAACTTAAGACACTATTTTTACAGAGATTCAATGACACTACTTGGTAGAGATTCAAGATGGCTAAAATTTCTAAAACTGTGTGTGTCCTCTAACATTTTGCCTGATTTATTTCCCTCTGAAATTCTCCCTCCTATCCTTTACATTTCCCTCCCTCCAATTCCTGCCCACCATGATCCACCTCCAGCCACAGTCTGGTAACTGAATCATACATAGCATTCCAGGACAGTTACAGGACATAACAGTTTCTTCTGTGGTTTTCATTTGCAATGTTGTTGGCAAAGAGAATTTTATTTGTAAGTGTTCCTGTTATACTGACAAGGTCAATTAGTCCTATGAACTCTTCTTGGTCTTTCTGCGTGATAACTTGGTGGATTATTCAAGTGGGACCGTTCATAACCCATCAGCTATCACACCTACATTTGCTTATGGTTTATACAAGTAAATAAAGAATTGGAGAATCCTTTAATGTGCGATACCCAGTGCTCTTATCAAGCTTTCCCCAAAGTGCAAAAAGCACTACTGGTCCCAGAAGTTAGGTGGAAATTAGTTTGTATTGTACTTCAAATATTCAAAAGTCTTTAAGTTGTCAAGTATATTTAATTTTTAAAAACACAAAAGGAAGGAGAGTTTGCACTATGTGTTTCCTTATGTGACAGGCAATATGCAAACTTGATCTTAATCATCTTAGGAATCCAATGAAAAAGGCACTATTAACCCTATTCTGTGTATGAGGAACCTAAGGTTTCAGAGGAGTTAAATATGTTCCCAAGTTTCACACAGCTAATAAGTGGCAAAAATAAGAGATGTAAACCCAGATCTGAATAGTTTGCCAAACTGTGTCTTTCAACATTACTCAGCCTAAAAACTATGAGATAATACCCAGTCACCTCCCAGGGTCACTTATACTGCCAAAGCTTCAAAATCACTGTACAGAAGAATGATATTCAATTATTACTCTGCAACAACTAGCAAGAGATGAATGAATGAATGAATGAATAAGGGCATTTTGATAACCACACAGTAGTATCAACACTAAAGTTTTATTAAGAGTAAAACAACATTCATTTTTTTCATATCACTGTCAACCCAAAAGCACTCTCACGTATATGAATGTACATGTGATCTTCCACACACAGGCCTGTACAACTACTTGCTCACATACACACACACAAAGTAATCCAAACTGTCATACCTAATAATCCTGATTTCTAAACCAAAAGTATTGTTTGTTATGCCAGGCTACAGAGAAGTAAAAAGCTGCCTTAATCCTGCAGTTATCAAGGTATCAAATTTCTTTGCAAAGAAAGATTTTTAAATTAAGTGGAATAACTTTTTCCTATAGTACTGTTTTTAAAAACTATCTAATCTAATAAGTCTATTGTGATTACCTCTGTTTTTGCTTTACCAATTTCAAACAATTTGTTCAATCATTAGGGCAAACTGCCCTAACAGCAAACGCCTATTAACAGGAGCAAGCCTGTGTGCATTCCCAAAACTCAATTACTCCCAGCTTCCCTGCAATGGAAGCCTTCAGAGTGGCTAGAAGTGACTCTCAGCGCTTCATTCACTGCTTAGTGGAAATATCTGTAAAAGTATTTGTAGCAATTAGGATAAACAGAGCTTTTATGAAAATACTGGCTTTACTAAAAATAATGACAGTTCAGATGTGTATAAATGACATTTTTTAAATGTCCATTTATCCCCCTACTCTATATGCTTTTTACTATCAATATTGTGTTGGTTTAAAAGAATATATTCTGCAAAGAAAGTAGGAGGGCTGAGAAATAGAATTCAGAATCATCAATATTGTCAGCTTTCCTTACATTCTAAAGGAATCAAAAATAAATTCCATAAGCACAAAAAATTTCAGTAACAGAATACAAAATCAAAAGATGTATCCAAGTTAGTAAGCTACCGCCTTAATTAGTAAAGAAAGATCTAATATATTGACACAATGGATCACTATGTGATCCAACAGATCATATGCTATTAACTGGATCATATCAGAAAAATTACAATTGCTAAATTAAGTATTCCCTTTTAAAAGCCACCTTATACTAATGTCACTGATGCTGCAGTTTCAAAGAATTGAATCTGTAATATTTAAATCCACTGCCAAGGGAAATTTCATTAGAATAAAAAACAAAAAATAGAAAATTTGTATGGGATATAAGCTATGCCAAACAATTGATATTAAAATGCAAAATATCAACATTAATTAAAAATAAAAACCTTCACACTTAGATCTGGCAGTAAGGAACTGAATCCAAGATAACCTCTCTACTCTCTATTACTAGAACATTCCTTATTAAAGAGAACACCCTTATCTACCACTTTCCAACCTTCTGCAGTCATGAAAGAGTAGAGATAGAGCAATCAGGCATTACAAAACTAAAGAAAAAAGACATATGGAAAGATATAAATTTATATTGACTGAGAAACCTATGTTTGGTACATTACAGATGTTTTTACACAGCTTAATCTCATTTCATCTACACAACCACCCAAACAAAACAGGTATTATGATTATCATTTTTTAAAGTAAACAAAGGCTCAGAAAGAACAGAGAAACTGCCCTATATCACAAAATAAAGAAGTAATAGTACCAAGACTGCAACTCTGATCTGACTATAAAACCTGTGATTAAAGCAGCATGTGGCAGAGACAATCGAGAAACATGTTCCTTCCTCTGGCTTAGGTCTCTTCCTTCTGTCCCATTTTGAATACATTATTTAAAACCCAGATTGCAGATTATGAAACAGACTGGGTTTCTGCCCCTGTAAGCCAAGGTTAAGAGAACTCTGAGTTCAATGTTGAGTACAACAGGACTCTGGGGGAATAGCAGCAAGTTTCAGAGGACTACAAATTCAGGTTAAATGGAGTTCAGTGAGTCATGATGATTCCATGCCACTGATAATCCTGATTATAGTCAATAGAAAATTTTCAAATTTTAATTCCATTTCTCTCTCAACACAAGGCAACTTGTCATACAAAATAAGTATTTTAAAGCACGGAAAACCTCTCAGTGCCTTTCACTAATTTTCCTCAGAGAAATAGTAAAATATTTAAACAGATAAAATGAAGACTTAACAACTAGATTTTACAAACTACCTGAGAATAATTTTCATTTTTTATCCTTTCATTCTCTTAAATGTGAAGCAGCTACCCAAAATACTTAGATGTGTGAAGACAGAGATTTCTTTCCATTCCTAAGTTTGTTCTCATTCCCTGAAGCACCTTCCTTATCATACTTAACCTGAGGCTCATCACATTTGGGCCATGATAAGAGGTAAGTTATGAGTCTCCTGGATTCTCTCTAGTAAATTACATTCCCTTGAATCATTATCTCTAAGATCACATGCTTATACCAGACAGTGGGGTTGCTAGGATAGATTCAGTTTAAAAAGTAATCTGCTTTGGACCTTTCTCTAAAGTAAAGCTAAAACAAATGCTCCTCCACTATCTTTAAAGTAAATTCAAGGGCCACTGCATAGACAAAAAAAAATTGCACAAATATAACTGAACACACATGTGCTAACTATTTAGGCATGAGGTTTCATCAAGACAGATACTATCCCTGTGCTGGTAGAAGCCATCAAAGACTTGTGGTAGCTGATAAGAAATATGCTATACTAAAATCAGCAATGCAAGAAACAACAGGTGTTGGCGAGGATGTGGAGAGAGGGGAACCTTCTTGTACTGTTGGTGAGAATGCAAATTGGTACAGCCACTCTGGAAAACAGTATGGAGGTTCCTCAAAAAGTTAAAAATATGGGATGAGCACCAGGTGTTGTATGGAAGTGCTGAATCACTAAAATGTACTCCTGAAACTAATATCACACAGTATGTTAACTAACTGAAATTTATATAAAAACTTAAAAAAAAATGAAAAACGGTATTATTCGACAGAAAGAAAAAAAAGGTTAAAAATAGAACTACCCTATGATCCAGCAATCACACTATTAGACATTTCTCCAAGGAATACAAAAATACTAATTCAAAGGTATACATGCACTCTGATATTTTATAGCAGCATTATCTACAAAGGCCAAATTATGGAAACAAGCCCAAGTATCCACCGACTGATGAATGGATAAAAACGATGTGGTATATAGAATATACCACACACACAATAGAATATTAGCCATAAAAAAGAATGAAATTTTGCTATTTGTAATTGCCATGGATGAAACTAGACAGTATTATGCTAAATGAAATCAGTCTATCAGAAAAAGACATACCATGATTTCACTCATATGTGTAATTTAAGAAACAAAACAAATGAGCAAAGGGAAAAAACAAAAAGAAAGAGGGGCAAAGAAACAGACTCTTAACTATAGAAAACAGAGGAGGGGGGATGGGGGCATGGGCTAAATAGGTGATGGGGACTAAGGAAGGCACTTGCTGTGATGAGCACCAGGTACTGTATGAAGTATGGTATCACTACATTGTATACCTGAAACTAATATAATGCTATATGTTCATTGGAATGCATTTTTAAAAAAGATTTTATTTATTTATTTATTTGAGAGAGAGAGACAGAGATAGCAACAGAGAGCACAGGCAGGGAGGAGAGGGAGAAGCAAGCTCCCCGTTGAGCTGGGAGCCCAACATGGAGCTCCATCCCAAGATCCTGGGATCACGACCTGGGTCAAAGGCAGAAAAGATGCTTAACTGACTGAGCCATCCAGGCACCCCTAACTGGAACTTAAATGAAAACTAAAAAGAAAAAGAACTATTCCATGAAATTACTAAACAGATGGCAGAAGATAAGATTAGTGCACAAAAATATATACACAATTATTAAGTATGTCACAAATTCGGCTCCACAGTTCCTGGCAAAGCAAAGTGAGTATCATTATTGGTTCTAACATAGTACAGAGGTTCTTCTACTTATAAACAGATTTGTTTCCAAAGAGCTATCATTAAGTCCATTTAATCACGTGCAAATTTTTAACTACAGAAGCAACTGCTAATACCATCTATTAGTGACTAACAGAGTTGCCATACTTCTGCCCCCAACCACTGCTCCTTCACAGCAATAGGTTTTTCATATCTACCAAAGTCCCTAAGCTGAAAGGTCTTGAGCAAAGGAACCTGTGTGTGTGTGTATGTGTGTGTTTATTAAAATACAAACAAAACACTCTTTCCTGAATTCAGATCTGAATGAAATTTTTACTCTGGATCTGTACTAAAATGCCACTTTGTGATATAGTGGACTACATCCTCAACAATATTCCTAACAGAATTACAATAATAAATTTTACAATTTCCTCTGTGTCTCAATATAGGCCTATGGAATACCACTAAAGAGAACTTCTATAAAAGCAATTTTACAAAATAATGTAGCCAAAATATAATATTTGTAATAGCTTAAGCACATGCATGTCTTCCAAGCAGCTCCCAATTAAATAAAAGAGAGAGAGAAAGGAAAGAAAATAGGAAATTCAACTCCTGGAAGAACAGCCTGAAGATCTAAGAATAAGCTTTTAAGACTACTGGTAATACAGTCACTGCTTACGCAAGTTCTGTGTGTTAACACCTCTTAACTGTAATTCATAAAACATAGGAAAATAGAGCTTTCAAATTAAGTTCTGATGCTTTAGCAATTATATCTAAAATGAGTATAATACTTAGTGGATAATGAAAACAGATGCATTATTTTTTAAGAGGGCTGTTCATTTTTCTCATGAATCTCAAAGAAACTGCAATTAGAGGAGTTAGTCAAAGGCCACAGTTATTATTGTATATGGCTTTATAAAAAAAGATACACTATGGGAACAATATACATTGATTGGCTAGATTCACTACAATTAAATAAGAGAAAAAGCAAAAACACACTCTAAACACTCTACTACTAAATAATCGGAGTAACTTTTGCTCAACTTCAGAGGAATTTACTGAATATGAATACTTAGATTAACTCATACAAAACTGAAATTCAGTTAATTAAAGAATATAAGATTATGTTCACAGGGATTCTTCTTTTAAAATTGAGTAAAAGGGGCACCTGGGTGGCTCAGTCAGTTAAGTGTCTGCGTTTGGCTCAGGTCATGATCCCGGGATCTGAGGATGGAGTCCCACTTTGGGCTTCCTGCTCAGTGGGGAGCCTGGTCCTTCCTCTCCCTCTGCCTGCCACTCCCCCTGCTTGTACTCTCTCTTACTCGGTCAAATAAATAAATAAAAATCCTTAAAATAAAATAAATTAGGGGATCCCTGGGTAGCTCAGTGGTTTAGTACCTGCCTTTGGCCCAGGGCATGATCCTGGAGTCCCGGGATGGAGTCCCACATCAGGCTCCCTACATGGAACCTACATCTTCCTCTGCCTGTGTCTCTGCCTCTGTGTGCGTGAGTGTGTGCGTGTGTGTGTCTTGTGAAAAAATAAATAAAATCTTTAAAAAAACAAAATTAATTAATTAATTTAATTACAGTAAAATAACATTAAACATTCTACAGAATTAGAATCTGTATTTTCAAAGTTGCTTTCAAAATAGAGATAAAACAGATATATAATATACTGAAGTTGCATTTTAGTAGCAATTGGCTGTAAGTTTGTTATCATGATTTTATTGATTTCTATTATAAAACTGGAGATGTTTTCCTACAGAAAAAAATACTGGAAAAAAATACTGGGGTACTGATCATTATGAAATCTCATTTGCTTTGCAGCAAGAATGTAATCTTAGTGAAGATATATATATATATTTATTTATTTATATATATTTTTATATTTAAAATACTAAGGAAAATAATTTTTAGAGCAGTTTGATACACAGTAAAACTGAGAGGAAGGTACAAAGATTTCTCATACACCTCTTGCCTCCCACCACCAAATGCAGAGCCTCTTTTATATCAACATTACAGTTTCCTCTTGGTGTTGCACAGTCTGTGGGTTTGGACAAATGTAGAATGACACGTGTCTATGATTATGGTGTCATAAAGAGTATTTTCACTGCCCTAAAAATCCTCTGTGCTCTGCCCTTTCATCCCTTCCACCACCCCCAACTTCTAGCAATCCCTAATCTTCCTGTTGTCTCCGTAGTTTTGCCTTTTGCAAAATGTCACATAGTTGAAATTATACAAATAATTCCACATAGTTGGAATTATACAAACAGCGTTTTCAGTCAGATTAGTTTCTTTCATTTAGTAAGATACATTTAAGTCTCCTCCTCCATGTCTTTTCATAGCTTGACAGATCATTTCTTTTTTGCACTGAATAAACATTCCCTTCTGGATGTACCACATTTATTAATCTGTTCACTTACTGAAGGACATCCTGGTTGCCTCCAAGTTTTTGCAATAATTAATAAAGCTCTATAACTATCCATGTGCAGGATTCTATGTGGATATAACTTTTTAACTCCTTTAAGTGAGTACCAAGGAGCACTACTGCTAAGTCATATGGTTGGTATGTTGAGTCATGTAAGAAACCACCAAACTCTTCCAAAGTGGCTATACCCTTCTGTATTCTTACCAACAGTGAACGAAAGACCCATGCTCCTTCCCATCCTTGTCAGCACTGGGCACTGTAAAGTGTTCCAGATTTTGGCCATTCTAATAGGTTTGTAGTGGTACCTCATTTTAATTTGCACTTCCCTGAAGACATGATATGAAGCATATTTTCATATGCTTATTTGCCATCTGCAAATCTTCTTTGGGGAAGTAAGTGTACATTAAGGTTTTTGGCTTATTGTTTTTCTTATTGTTGAATTTTAAAAGTATCATGTATATTTTGGATAAGAGTCTTTTATCAGATGTGTCTTTTGCAAATATTTTCTCCCAGTCTATAGCTTGTCTTCTCATTCTCTTGATATTATGTATTTTCAGCCTGAGGTACTTGTTGCCATGTGATTTTATTTATTTGGTGGCAAAGAATGGGAACCTATGACCCAATATATAAGTCCCAGAACAAGAACTTAATTTTTTTAAGATAGAGTTCTCTATTTGGAAAGAGAGAGAAAGAGAGCATACACAATAAGGAGGGGAAGAAAGAGGGAGAATCTCAAGCAGACTCCCCAATGAGTGCAGTGTCTCATGACCCCGAGACCATGACCTGAAAAGAAATCAAGAGCCAGACTCCTAACCGAGTCACCCAGGCACCCCCAGAGCAAGAACTTATACTCTTCATTATCAAAAATAAGTAACAAAAAAATGTACACAGCTATTTAGTAAACACCACATTAATTTGGAACAAGATAAAAGACTTCAGGCTCAATAAAAATGGAGCTAACATATTATCTGGACAATTTCCCTGCTACTGTCTTAAAGTTATGGTACCACTTAGTCTGAAGCTAGATATTTTCTCATCAGTGCTCCTTGAGGATCTCCTCTGTCCAGTGCCTCTGTCCTACTTAATTAAGCACTAAAGATGAAGACTAACCATGGACCATTCAATTACCTAATTATCATTCTAAGCTAATTACAAAATAGACTATTTGTTCTGAAAATGTTGCTGAAATTGACGAGCTACTATTTCTGTTTTCTACCATCAAATGTAATTGCAAACACAAGAGGAAAGACTACCCACCCCACCCTCAAACATGCAAACCCTAGTGTGATGATATTTCATAACTCTCTTATGAAGGTAAAATGGCCAGAGAAGAATCAATTGGCTCATATTCCCACAGTTTCCACTCCAATATTCTCACTCTTTTATTCAGAGCCTTGGAGATGTTTTTTCTTCTTTCCTTAGAAATGTTATGCTCCAAAGTACACCATGTAAAGCCCGTTAATCATTAAGCAAAAGCAATCAACAGAAAGAAAAGCAAATATTTGTGAATGCTTATACCAAAAGCATTAGCATTACCGTATCAATCAATTTTCCATAGAATATATCAAGGAAGTAAATAAATTTTAAATACATTTCAAAAATCTATAGTTAATCTACCCCGTTAGTAGCTCATTTCCTCAACTCCACACTTCAGTTTTTTTTTTTTTTTAATTTCAAGAAATATTATGGTAACTTATAAGGTGATTTTAAGGGGAAAAATGGAAGGAATATGTATTGCATGTTGATTCCCACCTATCCCACTGACTTGCTGTGTAACACTGGGTAGTTCACCCCACCTCTGTGTCTCATTTGTAAAATAATAATGAGACTGCAATTTATTAGAAGTTGATCACTGGTGATCCCTTAGCCGCATCCAGCCTGAGGACATACCTTGTTTGCCCAGTGTATTTTAAGAATTGGGAAATTTCACACTAAAATCAAGATTTCCACTCTCTCGTTAAAAATTTTAAGATTGACATCACTGGGCCTACCTTCCCATGTGGTAATAAAAGCTGAAACTGAACAGAAGCTGCCTCCTTTGCACAAAGGCATGGAATCTTCATGTTATATCACCTGCCTGACTGCTCAGTTTCTAAGTTTTTGATGAAATTGATTACCTCTAAAGTTTCTTTCAGCTCTAACACTCTCAAAACATTTAGAATGAACCACATAGCCAAAGGTCCATGTAACCTAAGTCTCAACTTTACCTGAATGTAGGAGTACTAAAGAGCATCTGATCACCACTTGAACTTTGGAGACAGAACGAAATAGTAAGTGGTGACTGCTTAGCACAGGGACATGCATGTTGAGAGTGCTGAATAAACAGGAGACATGAGAAACACAAGTAACAGTGCACTAAGGACTCAAAATACAGTTCTATGATGGTCAATCCAATCTAGATCAAAAGTGACGTGCTGATTCTCCTCTTCCAAACACAGCACTGATACCATCAAAGATCTGCTACTTGCCACTAACTTTGAGATCATTCATTCTTCATTCACCATGTATAAAATAAGAGGCTGAGGAAAAAAAATGAAGGTCCTGAGTGGGCTGACCTCAAATAAAATCTATTTTAAAACTATGATAAAATTTTTCAGCAGGTAGTTTTTCAGCAAAATTTGCTGCAGTTCCTTCTGTTCTAATTAGGGCCATTTTTAGTTGCCAAGCATAAAGAAAGTTGCATTCAAGTCCACAGGGCAGCCCGGGTGGCTCAGCGGCTTGGCGCCTGCCTTCAGCCCAGGGTGTGATCCTGGAGACCTGGGATCGAGTCCCACGTCGGGCTTCCTGCATGGAGCCTGCTTCTCCCTCTGCCTGTGTCTCTGCCTCTCTTTCTCTCTGTGTCTCTTATGAATAAATAAAATCTTTAAAAAAAATTTTTCCACAGGGAAAGGGAGCTTATCAAAAAGTTTAGATAGCCATGGGAACCCTGGATAAAGTAAATAACCAGGTACCAGAAAGATCAGCAAATGAAAAATACTGGGAGCACCAGCCATTCCTTCAACTCTATTTTTTCTCTCTGTTGACCAATCTGTGTCCTTGCACCTACTCTATTCGTTCTACACCAACCTACCTCCTCTCATATCTCATAGTCTATGCTCTTCTAACTTTAAAACTTCAGAATGCACATGGCCCTTCACCCTCCCACCCTCTTCATAGCACTACCTCTCTGTATCAAGTCTTGCTACTAACTTGCTTTTCCTGTGAGTCATATTGCTGAGAGAGACAAAAAATTAAAAATAGAACCATCTTATAATCCTGAAATCCCACATCTGGGTATACACCCAAAAGATCTGAAAGCAGGATCTCCAAGAGATATTTATGTTTGCATACTCATGTTCATAGCAGCATTATTCATACCTCCTGTGGAAGGTCGATCAACAGGTGGATAGATAAACATAATGTGGAATGTTATTTAGCCGAAGGGAAGGGAAGGGAAGGGAAGGGAAGGGAAGGGAAGGGAAGGGAAGGGAAGGGAAGGGAAGGGAAGGGAAAGAAGGGAAGGGAAGATATCCTGTCATATGCTACAACCTGGGTGAACCTTGATGACACTGTGCTAAGTGAAATAAACTAGTCAGAGAAAGACAAATACTATGAGCCCACTTACATGAGGTATCTAAAGCAGCCAAATTCATAGGACCAGAAAGTAGAATGGTAGTTATTAGGGGCTAAGGTGAGGAGGAATTGTTCAATGGATATAGATTTTCAGTTTCGCAAGATGAAAAAATTCTGGATAACTTTTGTTCAACAATGTAAATACACTTAACTATTGAACTATATACTTAAAAATGTCAAGATGGTAAATTTTATGTTTTCTATAGCAATTTAAAAACTTTTTTAATTTTTAGAAGGAACCAGACCTGTCCAGAATCTTTTTTGAAGCAAACTATACAAGCATGGGCAAGCATAGTGACCGACTGCTGGTATACTTATTTGACAACTTTTTATTAAGTCCCTACTATTTCCAAAATAAAGGGTGTTGATAATCTATGTCTCTGAAACCGCAGGATCTTTATTTTTTTAAGGTGCATATTTTTATTGTATTGTATCCTGCCATATAATTAAATAAAGGGTTTTTAATTTTGTTTTCTTTGCCTCCGGCTGTTACTACTGTCACTCTGCCTAAAAGAAACAGTGCAATTCTTCCTTAACTGCTATGAAAGAGCACTTGAGAAAAGCCACTCTGGAGCACAATACTCTTAAAAGAAACCTCATCAACTTCAAAGTTTAAGTATGCATCTGCAGTATAAAACCTTCCAATTCAAAACATCATGAAACAAAACAAGAATCTCCTTCAGAATCTTCTTATGTGGCTCAAATACTAGAGTAGGAAAAACTGAATTCCTGCTATTAAATGATTTCATTGGTCTCAATCTATAATTGCAGAAACTATTATTCCAAAGAGTGATTAAACTATTTGCAGAAGCTGCCTTAGTACCGAATCGCATTAAATAAATTGCCTGTTAAAACATAGGCTTAGGCAGGAAGCCTTCAGTCCTCATCTAACTAGATACTCCTGACCATTCTCAGTCTGTCTCTCAATTTCCTTCTAGTTGCTGGCAGCTCCTCCAGCTTTTTCGCATTGAATCATCTTTTTGTTCGCAGCCCTTGAATACTGGCATTTCCATAGTTCCAGCCCCAACACTCTTCTTTCCTACTACATGCACTCCCTGAATGAATCAGAACTCACACCTAAGCTTCTATTTATTAACTGATGATTCTCAAAACTACACCTCTAACCTAAACTTCTTTCCTTGAGTTCTAATTCAATTACCCACTAAAAAGCCCTCCGTCTGAAAAAAATACTGGAAATTAGTGACAAAAACTAATCTCATTAGCTTAACCTTTCTCTCCAACCCCAGAGTTCTTTAACTCTGCACTCCATTTCTGATTAATGGCAACAATCAAACAGGCGCCAAATGTGAGATGCTCTCTTCTACCTACTTGAACCCCCACCCATACTTCCAGTATACTCTAACAATCAGTCACAAGCCCTTTTCATTCTACTTCAACAACATCCCTTTCTTTTGAATCCAATTCCCACTGCCTTGGTTAAATCTTCATAATTTTCACCTGGATACTACATACCCTGTCTTCCCGTTGCTCCAGCCCCAGCATTCCCCAAATTAAACTTTATCAATGTCTCCTCATTTAAAGTCTAAAACTCCCTAGAAGTCTAACATTAAGCACAATCTGATTTTGGCCTATGTATCTTCACTATAACAATTCCCTGAATGAATGTAAACTCCTTACGTACAGAGGCCATATTACCATTACCATCACAATAAATGTGTAGAATGCATACATACTTCCTCAGTCTTTCTTGCCACTCCTCCATACCTACCCAACTTCCAGGAAAATTACTTGCAGTTCTGCCATTATGCCATGCTTTACCAGCTTCTATACCTTTCTATACACCATGCCCCTTCTAAAATGCCTGCACTTGATCCCCACCTGAGGTTTTATATTTATCCTTAAGATTCAGTTGAACCATCACCTCCTTTAGAAAAACTTTTTAAGCCATTGCTCCTAATATTCCATTGTGTTCCCACAGCTCCATGTGTATGTACTAAACGCTATTGTAATCTTTTATTTATTTGCCTGTCTTTTCCACCAAACTATGAAGTGCTTAAGGGCAGAAACAGTGATTATCTTTACTGTATTCCCAGTACCTAATATAAGGCCTGTCACTTAGCAGGCCATAAATAAGCATCTACTAAATAAAGCATGAATCTGTCTTGTAATGGGAATGCTAGATTATACCTCTACAGTCTGTGGTCAAACAACAACAACAAAAAACAAGAGACAAAGAATATTACTCTCTTAAAATATATATAAAGGGGAGCTTGAGTGGCTCAATCAGTTACATGTCTGACTCTTAGTTTCAGTTCTGGTCATGATCTCAGGGTGGGAAGATGGGAGCCCTGTGTGGGGCCCCAGGCTCAGTGTGATATCAGCTTGAGATTCTCTCTTTCCCGCTCCTTCTCTCCCTCTCCTGCTTTCACACTCATGCTTGCTCTTTATCTATCAAAATAAATAAGATCTTTAAAAATATACATATATTCCACTGTGTAACATTTTAGATTCAAAAGGAAATATACCCCAAATGCATAGTCCTCTCAACTCCATTTTGGAAATAAGTAATGTGTAATCATGAATAACTTTTTTTAAATTGCATATATTACTTTTAGAAAGGGATAAGAGAAGATAAAATTTCTGGCCTAAAAATTATATGTATTGCAACAAAATATTCCACACTCATTTCAAAGATGTTCTAGGGTCAGTTATAAAAATTAATTTAAAAAAATATTTTCTTTTGGGGGCATCTGGGTGGCTCAGCCAGTTAAGAGTCTGCCTTCAGCTCAGGTCATGACCCCACCTGGGATGGAAGCCCACATCGGGTTCCCTGCTCAGCAGGGAGTCTGCTTCTCCCTCTAATCCTCTCTACTGCTCCTGTTCTCTCTCTCTCACACTCACTTGCTCTCTCTCAAATTTAAAAAAATTTCTTTTAAACTACCTAAATTCAGCAAAAACCATTTTTTCCAAAGGCTCAATAAATTAAACACTGTCCTATCAAACCAATTTATGTTTATAGGTACCGCCTAAATCATTCTACTTTATATGAAGTTGTTTAAAACAGACCCCTCATTAGAAAGTAAATATAAGTAGATTTTAAGATCAATGGATAGAGTTAAAGACTTTGTCTGCATCTTCTTACACTACCACACACATTAACAGAACTCAAATTATAATAGTAAATGTTCTGCTAATAGAAGAGCTGACTTTTTAACCACTTTTGTCAAAGTACCAAATGTGGACTCCCATAGCCATGCTACTGATTCAAGACATAAGGAAGAGAGCCTAAAGGCTCACCCAGATGGAAGAAAAGAAAAATATCATTACAGCTCTCTTAACATTGATGATTTGTTTCAAGCTTCCTCTTAAAAAAAAAAAATCTTTTGGTAACAGCTTTATTATTTGAAGACAAAAACAAAGCTTAAAATTCACTTAAGTGTTCAATCTTGTGTTCCATTAATATTCTATCCTTTGCGGTCACAAATTTTAGAAGCAAAATGCTAACAATGAATCAAAGGACAACTTTCACATATGCTGAAAGTGTCTGCTTAACCGTCAGTTAACAAGTTGTTTTTTACAGAACTATATAGAAATAATTTTGAGACCTGTCATTCTACATCTAATAAATCACTTTAGTTTCATTTTTAAGTACAAAAATATCTATAATAACTTTTAAAAAGATAAAGAACTAGTTAACAAACTGAAAAGGACTTTAAGTTTCCTTGAATTTTAGCTGGAGATGTTTTCTTCAATGTTAAAATGGTTAATCTAAGATAGACTACTCTGATTTCTAAATGACAAAACATTTCCTTCACACATATTTTTCCTTCTGAGGGCAAAGGGAAAAAACAGCATTAAACCAAAACATAATGCTAAAAGGCAAAGGATTTAAAAAATTTAAAAGCAGAGCACCTGGCTGACTTAGTTGGTAGACCTCATGACTCTCAATCACACAGCTTTGAGTTCAAGCCTTATATTAGGTATGAAGCCTACTTGAAAAATAAATAAATAAATAACCAACGGGATAAATAAAAAATTTTAAAGCAAATATCTTTATTTGAAAACTTCTCTTGAATAACCCTCCAATGTCATGATAGACATGACTTTCTGCATAAAAGTAACACAGTTTGTGATGAAGTGTTTTAAGAAAATAATGCCATAAAGACTCTGAAATGCTAAATCCTCACTTCTATACAGAAGGAATCTTGTGGAAGCAATAAATGACACACATCTCATGAAATGTTCTTAGGCTATTGGTTCCCAACTTCTGTAGAGCAGACAATCATAAAAACAAAAAAGTAGCATGAGTGGCATAAATGAATTCATGTTATCAAGGAAGTTATTCAAGAGAAGCTTTGGTGTCAAAACATTCTATTTGACCAAACCTAGTGTTAGTATCTTGTAATCATTAAGCAGAAAGTCTAAACTTCATTCCCACTGTAAGTGCCTCCTCAGGTATAGAGGTTGAAATATGCATTCTGGAAGAGTAAAGGGAAGGCCTGATCTCTCCATAGAGATTTTTCAACAGAGGTTACAAAGATCAAGATAGAACAGTGTGCTTTATAACTGAAATGAAGGAAAACACAGGATAGAAAAAGAATATTTTTTTGATATGGTAGCCATTAGCTTTTCCTGCCCTGAACTAAATTTTTGTAAAGTTACTACTTTAAATCAATGATAAAATGCCAGAAAGTAGGTTTTTAGAATGTTTCAGGTAAACAAATCCATAATTTCTAGTAAAAAAAGAAAACCCATTAAACACTCTAATACACACTACACCCTCCCGTGGGCAAGCCTCCATGGAAAAATATAAAAAGATTTAGTTGGATTTTCCACTCAGTTAAATCAGTCCTATAACTAATGAAATGATGGCTCTAAAAACCTCATAAAAGTTAACACTACTTTAATCACTTGTCTTAGTATCTGAGTTGGAAGAAAGATTTTTTAAAAATAACAGTTTAGATCCTATAGAGTAGTAATTTAAGCAAATAAAATCATGATCTACTTATCTTCCCTTAAAAAACAAAATATCAGATTATTTCCTTATCTTAGAAAAAAAGGTAAACAGAATAAATCACATATAAAGATGTATAATTAAAAGATAAAGTATACTTTATATCATGAGCTGCAAAGGTGGCACTAATATCTTAAAGCAAAATCCAAAAATTATGGTTCCTTAGTGAGAACTGTGGCAGAAAAGCAGTATGTTCATTAAGTTTTTCAGGAAAACAACTTACATTATCACCTGGTAACGTTTAGTATTACTGGTCTCATGAGGTTATGTGGTCACTACACAGAAATATAAACATACTTGGAATAAAATTAAGAGACTACCTAAAAGAGGTCTTATTCAATGTGGCTAATGTTTCAGTACTTAAGTGATATAACAGAAGCAAAAACCAGATTAAAGTATTCTGCAATGGTCCAAATACCATTTCAAGTTTGTCCAATTTACAACAGAATACAAAGTACATATTTAATACATAAGCCTAGAAATCATGTATGAAGATGTAAATTTCCCCAAATGCATCAAAGATATTTGAATATATATACTCTGAGAAAAACGGGTTACAACTAAGACTACTTAAGGTCTAACAACTAGACTGAGACCAGGAATTAAAGGACAATGGTGACATCTAGTGGACGTTTCAAATATATGCCACACATTTTGGATCAAGATCTGATTTTCAGTGTGTCACATAATTCATAATCCCTGAGAGATTAAAGGACAAACCTTTAATTTTAAACCAAAACAAGCCAGCTCTGCTCCCAAAAGGCTGCTCAATATGAGTAACCCAATCTTGTGTAAATACAAAATGTTTAACAAAGTAAAAAGGTAGCATCTCAAGTCTTTAAAGCACTAAATACTGATTAAATGTATCAGATACATGACTAAAAGAAGGGCTGGCAAAAGATTCAATATAATTATGGTAATAAAAAGAATCTAAAATGATATGAATGAAAAAAGTACATTTTAGAGTACTTGAGGAAGTAAATGAGGAAACTTACAAAGAAAATGAAGAACTGATCAATTTGTGAATTTATTCAAGCCTGGAAAGTACATATTAACCAGTATGGTCAGGCAAAATAAGTATTTTTAAGCCAAAAGAAGAGTATCTTACTTAGGACTATTTTTCAAAGACAAATTAGTATTCAAGAAAATTTAAAAAAAAGAAAAAAAAAGAAAAAGAAAATTTATAGGATCATTCTTTAAAAGTAAAGGGAGATAACTTTATCTTCCTTTAGGAATAAGACCAGGGGGTAGTGGTTTAGCGCCACCTTCAGCCTCGGGTGTGATCCTGGAGACCTAGGATTGAGTCCCATGTCAGGCTCCCTGAATAGAGCCTGCTTCCCCCTCTGCCTGTGTCTCTGCCTCTCTCTCTCTCTGTGTCTGTCATGAATAAATAAATAAAATCTTTAAAAAAAAAAAAAAAAGAAAAAGGTTAAGACCAGGTGATCATCTCAAAAAGTGACAAACTTATCTCAAAGAAGGACAAAGAAACAAAAAACCAACATGCCTGTGTGTGACAATGTCCTTACTTATTTGTCAGTATATAAATAAATTTCACAAGGAACCAACACTGCATTAAATAAGTAAATAATGAAAGAATATGTGATTCTCTTTTTTTTAAAGATCTTACTTATTTATTCATGAGAGACACACAGAGAGAAATAGAGACATAGGCAGAGAAAGGTACTTGATAGGTACTCGATCCCAAGACCCCAGGATCACACCCTGAGCCAAAGGCAGGGTGGCTCAATCACTGAGCCACCCAGATGCCCCAAGAATATGTGATTCTTATTAAGTATTTTAACTAACTCAGGGAAGAAATATAAATGTAGAGACGAGGTCTTATAAACACTAAGTCAAATTAGTCCAGGCCACAAATTGGCTGGAGGTCTTTCAAAAATCACAGGTGCTTCCCAGATCTCACAGAATCACCTAATTTAAAAGATTTTTAATGATTATTTGAAAAAAAAAAATGATTATTTGAGCTCAGTGACTTTCTGACAAGGGCCAGAACTTAACAAGTACAAAGTTGAAACTCATTGAAGGTATCTCTGAAATGTAAATATTGTGGGACTAATAACATTCAGGTCACAAAAGCATTATCCTAATAGCTTCAAAAAGTTATATAGCAGATAAATAAGTTGGGGTATTCAAACAATGGAGTACAACTCCGGAATATAAAAGAATGAAGCACTCTTACATGCAACAACAGGGATGGATTATCAAAAAATTAGGCTGAGCGAAAGAAGCCTTATAAAAAGTTATATCATCTGTGATTCCATCTACACAACATGCTAGAAGAGGCAAAACTGATCTATAGAATGAATGAACAAGCAAACAAAAAAATTAGAACAACACTTACCTCTGAGAGTAGGATAGAGATGGAGATTGATGGGGAAGGGATATGAGGGAATTTTATGGGGTAATGAAAATGTTCTATAACTCAACAGGAGTCGGGATTACACATATGTTTGCTTTTGTCAAAACCAAATAATACACTTAAGATTTGTGTAAACTGTATATAATTGTACTTTAAAAAATGAACCTCAAGCAAATATTCGTAATTCCAGTTATCAAAGAACATGCTGAAGTATCTGAGGTGGTAAGTACAAATATCTGCAACTTATACTGAAATGTATATAAAAATCAGATGAACTGATGGACAGATTATAATAAAGTAAATATAGCAAAATAATAATTATAGAATCTACAAAGTTAGTACACTGCAGTTCACTATACAATTCAGCTTTTCTGTATGTCTGAAAATCTCCATAATAAAACACTGGAAAAAAAGTGAGATGACAATTAGAATTCAAAAAAATTTTCAAATATAAAAACTTAAAATGTTTTCTTAAATATTAGTAATTTTCCTCATACATTAACATTTTAATCTAATGTCAAATATAACTATTTTCTAAAAACAAGACTTACAGGATGACATATTTTTTAAAATGTGAATGACATACCCGAATTTCTTGAAGATTGTGAAAATTATTTCCTACTCTGACCGATATCTTGCTTGGAGTATAGCTTTCATCAGATTTGTAGTCTGCATAAATACATAATGTCTTCACTGTTGTTTTTCTTCTAAAAACAATAAAATAAAAATATGCTCTTTATCATGCGGATAGATCATATCTAAAGCAACTTCTGATCATAGTTTGCTAAAATGAGTACTTCAATCATTTATAATTCCTTTCATTTTAGCAATAAAAATAAATAATAAATATACAGATATACATTTATATGGGCATCTCTTATCTAGAAGATGGTCAAGGGATGCCTGGGTGGCTCAGTGAGTTAAGTGTCTGCCTTTGACTCACATCATGATCCCAGGGTTCTGGGATCCAGCCCTCAATTGGGCTCCCTGCTCAGCTCTGCCCTCTTCTCCCACTACTTGCACGTGCTCTTTCTCTCTCTCAAATAAATAAAATCTTTCAACAACAACAACAACAACAAAAAGAACATGGCCAAGAACCAGATGTTAGCAAATTAAAAACAGTTAAACCAAAAGAGGAACTTTAAAGTGCAAATAAGCATTAAGAATTTCAGTTTTCTTCATTTGTATTTTAGACAAATAAATTATTCTAACAAGCTTGGTTTTATCAGTAAATTACTTAATTTCCTATGCCAATACTTGAAAATAACTACCTCAGTAAGAAATTAAGTCCAGCAAAAAAAAAAAATCATTTGTAATATAATTTTATAATATATAAACATATTATAGCATATGTTTTACAACAGCATAATTTTAAAATATAATGTCTTACTGCAAGAAATAAAATTCTGCCGTCTTTAAAACATACATATCTTAGGAAGATAAGCAAAGACTAATAAAACACAAAATTAATCTCAGAAAAATGCAAGTGGCCAAAAAACATGAAAATGTTTAATCTCTAGAAATCAAAGAAAGGGAAATTAAAATACAGATATTAGTTTTATCACACTGAAAAATATTAAAATGACTAATACTCAAATTTGATTAGAAAAAGATACTTTCATAACCAGTTATGGTACACAGACTTTGACTCATGAATTCAATTTCTAAGAATGCATTAAAAAGCAAAGATAACACAACTACTCAAAAATGGATGCAGAACAATGTTTACCATCCTGGGGTTAAATTACTAAAAAATCATAAACAACCTAAATATCATCTCAATAGGAAATTAGTTAAATAAATTATACTCAGTCTATAAAATTGTATAAGTTATACATACATAGGTTAGAGGAAAGAGCAGATTACAAAACAATATATACAGAAGGACTGCATTTTGGGGAAAACAAAAAAAATTTCAAGGCGTATAATAAACCTATCTATAAGTATACATGTTATATATAAATACATATATACATACTACACATACATAGATGTACATAGAATCATATAAAAAATAATAAAAGTGACTAGTTTGGTAGAGTAGAACTATGGGAGAGCTTTCTTCTTTATGATTCATGTATTTTCTGATTAATTTTTTTTGCATTGAGTATATGCTACTTGGATCATTAGGAAAAAGAAAAACACTAGATAATTTAAACATCAACCAAAAAAACCATTAAGAAGTCTATTTAAACGAGCTTTAAAAGTTAAGTTCTGGTATAAACTGGCACTAACTTAATAACAATGAGTTCCTTGAACAGAAGTAGTCTGTGTCAAAAGTCAACCTATAAAAACAGCAGGGGATCTGTAGCTCTTAGTGAGGGGACCAAACTTCTATAGCCCAAGCTATTCATCAGAAAGGAATGGGGAAAGTTAAGGACTTTTCCTTAAATAATAAAGACAGATCAAGATGTAAAACACTTAAATACCTAGGAACTGCTGACAGGATAAATACCATTTCCAGGTTTTCAGAAGAGGCCAGAGGTATCAAACTGACATCTTTCTCTTTCTGGTGGGCCAGGAAGGAGACATAAGAGGAAGTAAGGGAAGCCGGGGAAATTTTGAAGGGCATACAGAAGATCTTCTCCCTGATGAGCCAGAGGCAGGGAGTGAAAGGTCTTTCTTATTCTGGAGAGATCAAAGATCATGAAGACTCTTGAGGACTTTTGCTTTTCCTTTTTAACAAAAACAGATCTAAAGGATCAAGCTGTTTGCTCAGAATATTTTATCTCCAAGTTATGAAATTCACGATCATTTAGTCACTGGAACCCACAAGATCATCAGGGTAAGATTAGAAAGGCAAAGAAGGGTAACAACAATAATGACTATAAAAACAACAGCAACAGCTAGAAAATAGCAAGTGGATACTGTGGCCCAGAAGTAAGGCTTTATATGCATTATTTCATTCATTCCTCAACCTTGGATATAGAAGCTATTATCACCTTCATTTCACTGATTTAAAATAAGAAAAAACATTATTTTAATAATAACTGGCTAGTAGGTGGGCACAGTTGGGAGTTCAAACATGTGTCCGTCTGTCTGCCTCACATGGTCTTACCTTCCTGTTAATTAATTGTACTTAACTTATTCAACAGTCATTGATACTACTTTACAGTAATATGTAGGTATCTGTAGTTCATTAAATTTTATCTGCCATAAGTTCTTAAGATCCATGTATTCCCAGAAATCATAGGTATAATGTTTGCTATATACATAATTTCATTACATTTGCAAAGGGAACTACAACGTCACCAGAAGTTTAAAAACTGTTACTCTAGGGCAGCCCGGGTGGCTCAGCGGTTTAACACCACCTTCAGCCCAGGGCCTGATCCTGGAGACCATGTCCCACGTAGGGCTCTCTGCATGGAGCCTGCTTCTCTCTCTCTCTCTCTCTCTCTCTTTCTCTCTCTTATTAATAAATAAAATCTTTAAAAAAATAAAAAAATAAAAACTGTTACTCTAGAAGGTATCCATAAAACCTTTTAAAATTATTTATCAATTTTATCTCATGGTGCAGCAAAAAAAATAATATAGCACAGAAACCATGCTATATGTCAAATAGCAATGCATGTGGGAAGATTAAATACATAGATTCTAAGACATCATGGTGGCTATTCAAATTACTCAAAACATCATTATAATAATAATCACCATATACTGAAAGCTTATTCAGTGCCAAGCAACATGCTAAACTCTTAGGATAAAGTACTGTAGGAAGGGAAAAGGGAAAAGAGTAACCCTTCCCCATTTCTGACGACATAAGTAACATTTCTATTCCTCACCCACCCTTCCCTTTCTTCTGAGAAAGAGCTGCTGGCAGGATACATACATTGACTTTGTTCCTTCATGCCATAAATTTAATAGGAGCAGGATCTACCTGGCCTGGCACTTTTATGACTGGATGGGCATGTCTGTTTAATTCTAGGGTTTAATATTAAGAAACACATGTAACTGCAGATGTAAGCCCCTTTCTCAAGCATCAGCTTTGTCGGTTTTACAAGGGTGATATTTTGGTCTTCACTTGCTGACTCCTGGATAAATTTCTCAACTCACTGGGAACCCATGAAATTGTAAGAGAAAACATTAGTAACAGATGCTCCTGGATGCCAACCTAACAGCCCCTTTTCCCTTTCTTCTTCATATTATCCTGCTAAAAGACTATATTCCCCAGCTTCCCTTAAATCTATAAATGACCATATGGCTAAATTATGGCCAGTGAGATTTGAATCAAATGACTATATTTTATAAAGTTTCCTTAAAGGAAGACACACCCTCTTACCTTCACCACCTACTCCTTCCTGTTGCTTAGGATATGGACATGATGGGTAGAATTCCAATAGGCACCTTGAGGTGACCCTCAGGATAGAGCCCTTGAACTAAGAATGCTAGAATCGAAAGAGAAGGTATCTGAGTCCACAATACACTGTGTGGCTGCCATACCACTCTTGAATTGCCAGGTTCCTCTTATATGAAGAGAAAGAGAACATAAACCTCTACTTTGTTTAAAGCATTGTTATTAGAAGCTCTATTACAAAAAAAAAAAAAAAAATAGGCAGCAGCTCTGTTAGCAGAAGGTCTCATTCCTATTTAATCATGTCCCCCATTATAGATAAGGAAATGGAGGCTCAGATGCAGGGTAAGCAAAAAGTCTGATTTACAGATCTAGTAAAGCCCAGAGCCAGAATTTGAATCCAGGTCTGTAGGACTACAATATATAAGAGAAGGTACTAACTCCTGAGGCACAAGACTTAACACTAACGAAATAGTTACAATATTCTATTTATCATTTCATGTTAACATTCTAGATACATTATTACTAAGAGACTGAGACATAAAGAGTCCACAAACTTGCCTAAAACAAAAGGCAAACAAATGGTTTACATTTAGAATAAGTGACTACATTCTTCTTTGTTCCTCATACAATGGTGGAAAATGTCTCTTCGAAGGGAGAAGAAATGGGTAGGAAATATCAGAAAGGGAGACAGAACATGAAGACTCCTAACTCTGGGAAACAAACTAGGGGTGGTGGAAGGGGAGGAGGGCAGGGGGTGGGGGTGAATGGGTGAGGGGCACTGAGGGGGGCACTTGACGGGATGAGCACTGGGTGTTATTCTGTATGTTGGCAAATTGAACACCAATAAAAAATAAATTCATTATTTAAAAAATGTCTCTTCATGTAAAAGTTAATTTTCATCAATACAAACAGAATGCTAAAATGCAAGTTTTCACTAAAGGGTAAGACAACAAATACCATGTTTTAATAGGATATATAAAACCTCAGTGTAATTTTGTCAGCAGTAATGGTTAAAAACAAAACAAAACAAAAAACACCAGTCAGGGATGTCTGCACATGAAGAAGTAACTGCTATAGGACTTGACCCCCACACCATAAACAACTAAATGCCAGACAAACACATATGAAACAACTACCTGCAGACACTGAACAGAAGACAGCACTAAGAATTCTGAGAGACTGGATATAAATGAGGCGAACTCTAAGAACAACTGGGCTTGCTAACTGAAAGGCAATTTCCAGACTGCAATGCAGGGTGGGCACAGCCTAACAGAATCTTTCAGGCTCACTAAGCTGAGGAAGGAGTGATCCTGTGGAAAAACTCCAGAAGTCTGCACGCAGTGTCCTGCACATGCACAGGATGAAACTCTACAAAGACAAGCAAAGAACAGCAGTTGCTGGGCAAGGAACAATTACTGGGAAAATGTAAGCTAAATAATTCCCAGAGGTCACAAAGTGTAGGGAATCACTGGAGTTCCCAAGAACCAAAGTGGGGAGAGTACAAACACCTCTTCAGATATTTAGTATATTCAGTTGAGATCCCAGAAGGGTCAAGCCTTAGTATACTTGAGGCTAATCTTGCCCAAGAAAAGTGATCTTAAAGTGTGGTGTAGGGACTTGTGGAGGACTTCAAGACCCTTTTGGGGGATTGACAAGGTCACAACTATATTCCTAATAATACCAAGATGTTACTTGCCTTTTTCAGAAGCACTCTCTTATGAGTACACAGTGGAGTGTTCCAAATACTATCTGGCATGGGATGTTGCAAAAGATTTAATGAAGAGGCACATATGAGATTCCAGCTGTTCTCTCTTAAGCCAGTCATGAAAGACATTCATACCAAAAAAGTAAATCAATAACATTATTTTCACTATTTTTTTTTTGGAGGAGACAGTTATTTTACATTTCAAAAAATGTTATTTAAGCAAACATATAATAGGTTAATCATTATTTAATTTTAGATGAACAAATATTCTAAAATTCTTCAGCCATAATTTCTAACATGGTAAATACTGACAGATAAAAATAAAATAAAATAAAAGATCTTTGGAGACCTAGATAAAAGTTAATGGTACTAAAACCAAAAAAAAAAAAAAAAAAAAAAGGCATGCCTGGGTGGCTCCGGGGTTCAGCATCTGCCTTCAGCTCAGGATATGATCTCGGAGTTCCAGGATCGAGTCCCACATTGGGCTCCTGCATGGAGCCTGCTTCTCCTCTCTCTGCCTATGTCTTTGACTCTCTCTATGTCTCTCATGAATAAATAAATAAAATCTTTAAAAACTAAAATAAAATGGGGATCCCTGGGTGGCTCAGCGATTTAGCACCAGCTTTCAGCCCAGGGTGTGATCCTGGAGACCCGGGATCGAGTCCCATGTTGGATTCCCTGCATGGAGCCTGCTTCTCCCTCTGCCTGTGACTCTGCCCCCCTCCCCTCTGTTTTCTCATGAATGAATAAATAAAATCTTAAAAAGAAAAAACCTAAAATAAAATAAAACCAAAGAAATTAAAGAACTACTGCCCTAGAGCAGAGATCAGCAAAACATTGCTCACAGGCCAAATGTGGCCCACCACTTATTCCTGTGAATAAAGTTTTATTTAAACAAAGAAGCATCCATTCATTTATCTACTGTCCACAGCTGCTCTGTACTACAAATTCTAACAGCTGCAACAGCCTAAAATATGGTCTGCAAGGCCTAAAATATTTACTATCTATCCTATTACAAAAAGGCTTGTTGAGCCCCACCCTAGAGTAAAAGGTATTCCAAACCCACTGTAAAGAGATCAACTCTCAAAAAGATCAAGTTGATTCCTCAGTAACTTAACTGACTGCCAGAACAAAATCCAATCCTCCTTTAAAATGAAACAATAGGGGCACCTGGGTGGTTTGAGCATCTGCCTTCAGCTCAGGGCATAATCCTGGAGTCCTGGGATGAGTCCCACATCGGGCTCCCTGCATGGAGCCTGCTTCTCCCTCTGCCTATGTCTCTGCTTCTCTCTCTCTGTCTCTGTGTCTCTCATGAATAAATAAAATATATATATATATATATATTTAAAAATAAAATAAAATGAAACAAAATACTAAATCCAGCATCCAATCAAAAATTACTACAAGAATCAGAAAAATGTGACCAGCAATAAGGGAAAAAAATTGGTCAATAAAGATATGGAAAAGACAGAGATGACAGATTTAAAAAAACAAGGAATTAAAAGAGAAAATATAAATATCTACCTACAGGCCCAGCAAACCATCTGAAACTTGTGGCTTAAAAAATAATCATTATTTTGTTTATGAATCTGGAATTTGGGCAGGACTCAGAAGGGAAGTTCTACACAGCTCAGGTGTGGCAGCCTGACTTGAGATCTAAAGGCTTTGCTTCCAAGACAGCTCACTAATATGACTGAAAAGCTGGTGCTGGTTATTGGCTGGGAGCTTATTAGTTAAGGCTTTGGCCTTTGGTCCATTTCTTCATGGGCTTCTCTTTTTGATGTGGGTTTTCTCACAGCATGATAGATGAGCATCAGGAAGAGAATCACATAAAAGAGAAAAAAGGTAGAGGTTATATACTTTTTATGACCCAGGCTTAGAAATAACTGTCATCCATATTCTCAGGCAACAAACCCACAAGGGCCTGACCAGCTGCAACTGAGGAGACATAAATGCCATCTCTTTTATAGGCAGTTGCAAAGCTGTAGAAGGACATGTGCAATAGAAAATAATGTCATGGGATGCCTAGGTTGGTTAGGTGTCTGCCTTCAGCTCAGGTCATAGTCCTGGGATCAAGCCCTACATTGGGTGCCCTGGTGAGTGGGGAATCTGCTTCTCCCTCTTTCTCTCTGCCCCTTCCCCCTTGCTCATGCTTTTTCTCATGCTCTCTCTGGTGCTCTCTCTCATACGTACACACATGCACTACCTCTCTCTCTCAAAATCTTAAAAAAAAAAAAAAGAATGTTGTGAGCATATTGGAAAATACAATGTGTCATAAAGATACTCAAAAGAAAACATGAGCACAATGTGGAAAGATAAAGAGCATTTCTAAAAATGGAATTTGTAGACATGAAGAAATCTGAAATAAAAAATTCACTGGAGAGGATTAACAGCAGTTTAAATATTGCAGAAGACTATGAATGTAATGATATATAATTATAGAAACTCAAAAATTAATCATACAAAACAAAAAGCTCTCATCCCCCATTAAAATAAATAGCATATGGGTGATCTATGAGACAGTATAAAGTAGACTAACATGTAATTGGAGTCCCAGGAAAAAAGCGAGTAGAAAGCATTTGAAAGAATTATAGCTAAAATTTTCCAAATTCAATGAAAAGTACCCAAAGATTCATGAAGGTCAATGATAAACACAAAGAAATTCACATCAGGATAAGTCATAATTACATTGATTTAAAAAAAAAATAGCAATAAAGAAAAAAAATCTTAAAAATAGGAGTAGGGGTGATGAGGAGACACATTAAATACAGAGAAATAAAGATAAGAAAGACAAGAAACTTCATGTCAGAATCACTGATGGATCAGCATCTTTAAAGTGTAAAGAAAAGAAAAGAAAAAAAAAAACACACTAGAATTCAGAACCCAGTGAATTATATTGTAAAAATAAAGACAAAACAGGAGCGTGTGAGTAGGTCAATCGATTAAGCATCCGACTCTTGATTTTAGCTCAGGTCATGACTTAAGGGTTGTAGGACCGAGCCCCGTGTCCAGTTCCCCACTTAGTAGGACGTCTGCTTAAGATTCTCTCTCTTACTCTTCCTCTGCCCTTCCCCCTACCCTCTCTAAAAATAAAATCTTTAAAAAACTAAATAAAAGACAAAATAGAGACATTTTCAAACAAACAAAAGCTGTGAGAATTGGTCACCAACAAATTTGCACAATGAGTAACATTAAAGTTCTTCAGAAGGAAGGAAAATACCAAACAGAAACGTGAATCTATATAAGGGAATAAAGAGTACCAAAAATAAAAAAATTTTAAAAAGAGTACTGAAAATAATAAATATATAAGTGAATATAAAATATTTTTCACATTTAAAATGTTTTCTAAAAGTAATTGTTTAAAGCAATATGTTGTGGAAAAAAATAAACAAAGCAAAATGTTGTGGACTTTATAAGAAATGGAGAAATAAAGTACATGACAATAGCAGCATAAAGGAAAATGGGGAAATGGGAATAAAGAATTTAAGATTCTTGTATTATGTGTGAAATGTTATTATTTGAAGGCAGACTGTAATAAGTTAAAGATGCATATTGTAAATCTTAGAATCATTAACATTTTAAAACAATATTAAATAAAATAAAGGCATACACTTAATAAGCTAATAGTAAAGAACAATAAAATTGATATCAACAATAGCCAAATTATGAAAAGAGACCAAATGTCCAAAACTGATGAATGGATAAAAAAGATATGGCATATAGAAAACTTCCAAACTCATTCTTTGAGGCCAGTATTACCCTGATTCCAAAACAAAACAAAGATCCACCAAAAAGGCGAACTACAGACCAATATCCCTGATGAATATGGATGCAAAAATTCTCATCAAGATACTAGCTAATAGGATCCAAGTTACATTAAAAGGATTATTCACCACAACGAAGTGGGATTTATTCCTGGGCTGCAAGGGTGATTCAGCATCTGCAAATCAACGTGATACACCACATTAATATAAGTAAGGACAAGAACCATATATCCTCACCATAGATGCAGGGAAAGCATTTGACAAAATACAGCATCCTTTCTTGATTAAAACTCTCTGCAGTGTAGGGATAGAGAAAACATACCTCAATACCATAAAAGCATTATACAAAAAACCCACAGCAAATATTATCCTCAATGGGGAAAAACTGAGAGCTTTTCCCCTAAGGTCAGAATAGGACAGAGACATCCATTCTCATCACCGTTGTTCAATACAGTATTAGAAGCCCTAGCCTCAGCAATCAGACAACAAAAAGAAATAAAAGGTATCCAAATCAGCACTGAAGTCAAATTTTGGTCTTCGAACATGACATGATACTCTATGTTGAAAGACTCAAAAGACTCCACCCAAAAATTGCTAGAACTCATACAGAAATTCAGCAAAATGGCAGGATATAAAACCAATGCAGAGAAATCAATTGCATTTCTTTTTTTTTTTTTAAGATTTTTATTTATTTATTCTTGAGAGACACACAGAGAGAGGCAGAGACAGAGGCAGAGGGAGAAGCAGGCTCCATGCAGGTAGTCTAATGCGGTACTCCATCCCGGGATTCCAAGGATCACGCCCTGGGCCCAAGGCAGAGCTAAACCGTTGAGCCACCCAGGAATCCCCCAATTGCATTTCTATACACAGAAGAAAGAGAAATCAAGGAATTGATCCCATTTACAATTGCGTCAAAATCCATTAAGATACCTAGGAATAAACCTAACCTTTTACTGGATGATGATTACTGGATGATTGAAGGTAAAGATCTGTATTTTGAAAACTATAGAACGTATATGAACGAAATTGAAGAATTTCCCTGGAGTCCTGGGATCGAGTCCCATGTTGGGTTCCCTGCATGGAGCCTGCTTCTCCCTCTGCCTGTGTCTCTGCCTCTTTCTGCCTCTCATAATAAATAAATAAAATCTTAAAAAAAAAAAAAAAAAAAAAACAATGAAATACCACCTCACACCAGTCAGAAAGTTAAAATTAACAAGTCAGGAAACAACAGATGTTGGCAAGAATGTGGAAAAAGGGGAACCTTCTTACACTGTTGGTGGGAAAGCAAGCCAGTACCTCCACTCTGGAAAACGGTATGGAGATTCATACCTATTTCCCACAGGAAATACAGTGAGGTTCTAGAGCCAAGAAGGGTTAGAAAGTTGGCCTGGCATGCAATGTCAAAGTCCAAGTGGACTGAAGAGAACATCCACACAAGGGAGTGACTGATGATCCCAGACCAGGAGAAAAAGGTTATCTACAAATAGGGAAGAGCATATAGAGTGAAAAGACAACAGCACAGGATAGGTTGAGAGCCTAGGTGGGGTAAAGGGGCATCTGTGGAGGGGAGGGAACAATGAGAGAACTGGAACACTGGTTACATACTGGGGAATTAATGAAGTAAGTAGGAAGGATAAGAGAACCAACCAGGTTCTCATTCATGAAAGGGCTTATGAATAGAAAGAAAAAAAAGAGAATAAACCCTGTTCACTCTGGACTGTAACTGGAAGTGTTGGAATGAATTTATGATTTTTGTATATGTATGAAGACAGAAAAATAAATACTGATGTAAATATGTTTATATATGTATGTATTACATACATATATCCCCTTACTGAGAAGGCTTAGAAACAGCAATATCACACAGCAATGAGCATATCCAATACAAGACATGGTATATTGGGTATGCTCAATACACTAAGCTGGTTTCTTTCTTTTTTCATTTTTTTTGTTTTGTTTTGGGGCTTTTTTTTTCTTTTTTTTTAGATTTAATTCTTTGAGACAGAACGGGGGAGGGGGAAGCAGAGGGAGAGAAACTCAAGCAGACTCCCCACTGAGCAGGGAGCCCAATGTGGGGCTCAATCTCTCAACCAAGACCATGACCTGAGATGAAATCAAGAGTCAGGTGCTTAACTGACTGAGACACCCCGGTACCCCCACAAAATCTGGTTCTAACTACTATTCTCCACTAAAATACACCTGATTTTAGAGAAATGGGGCACAGAATCTTTTGCTAGAACATAAGAAATTGCTCAAATAATCAACAGAGACTGTCAAAACGTAATAGCATCAACTGGAGGGGACTCCCACTGGCCAAATCTGAGGCAATTTGAGCACTGACACAAACGATGATAATAACAGATTTAAAACAGGTGAATAAAACAGTAAACTTTGAGCACATGCTGATAGCAATAATTTTGAATAAAATGAAAGAATCTTTTCAGTGGAGAAGTTTAATAGATATAGATACTACCTTAATCATATAATAGAAGTAAACACTCATCAGTCAAGGGACAAAATAAAAATCATGTACCTCAAGTATTAAGATGCAATGACAAGGACAGAACATCACTTCTGTGCTACTTTCCCTAAAGATGTAGAACCTGAAGTTACTCATGAAGATCAAAGAAACCCAAATTAAGGGACATTCTTTAAAATAACTGGCCTATAATCTTCAAAAATGCTGAGTCAAATAAAGAGTGAAGAAATGTTCCATATTAAAAAGAGAGTAAAGAGAAGGGACAACCAAATTCAACCTGTGATTCAACTTCACTGCTAAATTGGTAGAACAGGAATGGGGTTGTAAAATTAAATGTATCACTGTTAATTTCCTAAGGATGTATTGTTGTTATATAGAAGAAGGTCTTTATTTATAGGAATGACATATGAAAGCATTCTGGAGAGTTGAGACATACATTGGCAATGTAGTCTGAAACAATTGTGGGAGGGAGGGATTGTAATGTATTTAGAACTTTTAAGTGTGAGATTGTTTCAAAATTCTTAATCAATTTCCCTTTTTCTAAAACATTTTTCAAAATGTGTTTGTCAAAGCCTTAGGCTTCCCTAGTTAGGACAAAGGCTAAGTTAAGCAGGGAGGGCCTTAAGTTCCTGACTGTTTTATTTTTTATATTTTTTATTTTTTTTATTTATTTATGATAGTCACAGAGAGAGAGAGAGAGGCAGAGACACAGGCGGAGGGAGAAGCAGGCTCCATGCACCGGGAGCCTGATGTGGGATTCGATCCCGGGTCTCCAGGATCGCGCCCTGGGCCAAAGGCAGGCGCCAAACCGCTGCGCCACCCAGGGATCCCACCTGACTGTTTTAATAAGCTTAGTTGAGAAACAGCTAAATACTAACTACAAACAGTTCTTTAAGTCCAGACTGCTAGATCACATCCAGGCTCTATAACTGCATGGATTGTGACCTGAATAAGCTAATTTTTCTAAATATTAGTTTTTTCATCTATAAAATGAGAAAAATGATAGTACCTACATCTTACCAAAGATGTTTTGAGGATCATTTAAAAATGATATATATTAACAACTATTAAATATTAAACTTTTAATGAGACAATACAATACCTGATACTTTTAATGCTCTATAAATATAACATATTTTTATTATTAATTCTTCAATACATTGGCCTTCTGTATAAAATTGCATTTCCTAAAAAGAAAAAATCCTAAAAAAAGTAAATAAAAATAATAAAAATAATAAAATTAAAAAATTAAATTAAAAAAATAAAAAAATAGAAATTAAAAAAAAAAAGAAAAAATCCTGCCATTCTAATATAATACAATTAAATTAAGACACTCATTGTACCAGCTTTGATAGCCTTTGTTGTCATAGAAAAGAAATTTACCCTACCCAGTATAATGGTTAAAAGCACAGGCTCTCTGGTCAGAGTGCTTGTGTTCAGATGCAATGCTGCCAGTTATTTGCTGCGTGATCTTGGGCAAGTTATTTAATTTATATAGGTCTGCTTCTGAGACTGTTTAAAAAAGGATAAAAATAGCTGTAAAGGTTAAATGAAATGAACAGACAACACATTTTAGCAAAGTATCTGATGTTTTAAGTCTTTAAAAATACTAGGTGCTGTTTTTATTTCTGGTAAATACATATTTAATACATAAGGACAAGAATTGGCATACTATGACCCACTGGGTAAACTATGCCCACCAACTACTTTTTTAAGACAAAGTTTAATTAGAACAACTAAATTTAGCCAGTGTACATTGCCTATAGCTGCTTTTATGCTATAATGGCCCTAGTAGTTGCAATAGAGACCAAATAGCTCAGAAAGCAAAAATGGTTAATTTCTGATTTTTCCATAAGAAATGTGCTGATCTGTACCATCAGTGAGAAAAACAAACTAAAGGGGCATCTTGCTGGCTCATGTGAGTCTTGATCAACCTGGGTTTGCAGGTTTAAGCCCCACACTGGGTGCATGTTCCTTTCCCCAAGAAAGTAAGCATTTCAAAACTGAAAATGTCCTTAAAGGTTTTAAGTTAAGACAATTTTTTTCCAATGGAAATACAAATTTGAGAATTACATGAATAGACTATACATAAAGGACATACTGTTATCACTCCAGATGTAGTTAATGCAATACATTAAGGCATTGCTTTGGGTCATAAGCAGAGCATATTTTTCTGAGATAAATCATCTTGAAAAGTATATTTAAGACATCTCTATGTAAGGCCACCTGGGTGGCTCAGCGGTTGAGCATCTGCCTTCAGCTCTGGGCATGATCCCAGAGTTCTGGGATCAAGTCCCACATTGGGCTCCCTGCCTGGAGCCTGCTTCTCCCTCTGCCTGTGTCTGCCTCTCTCTCTCTCTCTCTCTCTCTCTCTCTCTCGTGAACAAATAAAATCTTAAAAAAAAAATCTCTATGTAAAAGGAACTGTGTAGAATTCTATAAGATACTATAAAGAATCCACAAAGATAAGATGAGTAAAGTTAAAACAATCTACATGAGTAGAAAAATAATCTCAAGGCTTATAAAAACCAGAGTTAAGTGCATTTTACTATAATTTTTATATTTCTTTAAATTTTATATAAATAAAATAGGTTACTTTGTCCACTTAACCTACACAAATCAAAAAATACAAAAATGTATTACCTGAATTGGATGTTTACTAAATGAGGTTGGGAGCCATCTGATTGCCAATAAGTTTCAAGATTATCATCCCGTAACTGATCCACTCCAAATCCTAAAACGCAAGTGACAGTAAGTTCTCATGAAAAACAAAGAGTTATATATTCCAAATATAAAATTACCATCCACATTTGTCCAGAAAATGTGATCAACAGGATAGTCAGTATTGTAAAATTTAAATTAACTAGAATTCTTCCATCCTCTTCACCAGACCTCAACTCTTAGAATATCACCTGCACACGCAAAAGTTTCTATTAGGGCCAAAGCATTCTTGGGTGTGAGCTTTAACTTTTAAAGAATGTCTAAATATACTCTGAAGATAGCATTTGGGTTTTTAAAAATATTTTCTTTAGAGCAGCCCAGGTGGATCAGCGGTTTAGCGCCGCCTTCAGTCCAGGGTGTGATCCTGGAGACTAGGGATCCAGTCCCACATCGAACTCCCTGCATGGAGCCTGCTTTTTCCTCTGCCTGTGTCTCTGCCTCTCTCTGTCTCTCTGTCTCTCATGAGTAAATAAATAAAATCTTTAAAAAATTTTTTCTTTAAGATTTTATTTCTTTATTCATGAAAAACACACAGAGAGAGGCAGAGACACAGGCAAAGGGAGAAGCAGGCTCCCCAAAAGGAGCCGGACACAGGATTCAATCCCAGGACCCCAGCATCACGACCCAAACCAAAGGTAGACACTCAACCACTGAGCCATCCAGGTGCCCCAAGATAGCATGTAGTTTTTTACACTTTCTACAAAGTGGTAATAAGAATGATCCTCATGTCCTGCAAAATCTGATTTTATTAAGTTCAATATGCCACCTATCTATCTTTCTTGTGACAACAAAAGGACAATGTAGAAATATTTTCAAAGTCATATAAATTTTGAAACCAAGTGTTTCTGATCAAGATTCTGATTAATAAAAATTTAAATTTGCTCAGAATTTCATATCATCTAGCCATTCTACAGAACTGAAGTAAACCTACCCAGTATTGTTTTTTCTTGATTAAAATCATAATAATGCATACCAATTATAGAAATAATTAATGGTAAACTATAGATTTCTCAAAAATATTTAAGACAAATAAATCTAATTCACATTTAAAATTTTTCACTAGTATTATATTCATTATGGATCAAATTCAAATGATAGAAAAAAAGAACATTGTGGAAAGTCTCTATCCCTCCCCCAACTATCTGGTTTCCTTCTCCAAATATAATCAATGTTATCATTTTTTTACATACTCTTTCACAGATATTGTACACATATACAAACAAATATATATATATATATACACACACATATATATCTCGTTTTTTCCATTCTACACAAATAATGGCATACGATACAGTTTTATACTTTGCATTTATGTTTCACTTAATGTATCTGCAAGTTTCTTCCATTCAGTAATAATAATTAATAATAATAGCAGCAAACACATATCACATTTACTATGTGCCAGACATTCTAAGTATTCTACATGATATCATGTTAGTATTTATTTAACTCATATAATAACTCAGTTAACATAAACAGCCCCCACATTTTTTAAAGGTTATACAGTATCTCACTATCTAGAAATATAATTATTTAACAAAACCCCTACAGGAAAAAAAGACCCTATAGGTCATTTAGGTTATTACCAATGTCTTCCTGTACAACACTGCAGTAAACATCCACCTATCTTTAATTTTTATTTTTATTTTATTTTTTTTATAAATTTTTTTTAAATTTTTATTTATTTATGATAGTCACACACACAGAGAGAGAGAGAGGCAGAGACACAGGCAGAGGGAGAAGCAGGCTCCATGCCCCGGGAGCCCGACGTGGGATTCGATCCCGGGTCTCCAGGATCGCGCCCTGGGCCAAAGACAGGCACTAAACCACTGCGCCACCCAGGGATCCCTATCTTTAATTCTTAAATGCACATCAGTATTTCTGGAGGATGGATTTCTAGGAATAGAACCCTGGGTCATTAAAATTTTAACTTGATGAATATTGCCAAATTCTCCTCCAAAATGCATTCTCACCAATATTGCACAAAAACATCTATTCCTCTACATAACTAGTAAGTATTGGGGTATTCTGAAATCTTTACACAAAATGTTGAAGACTTAGTTTAAAGACATTAAATATCTATTTAATAAGCTTTTATATTGATTAAATACTGAAATCATTTTGGATATACTGAGACAAATTAATTAGGAAAATTGTATTTTTTTAATTTTAATATGGGTACTAGATAATTTTAAATTACATATGTGGTTTGCATTAATTTCTGTTGGACAGCTCTGCTCTGTACTCATGCTAAAATGTAATCATTCTTTCAAGTATTTACTAATGTGATAGGTGAAAAATTATATTTCAAACTTTCATTGATCATTTATATTTTTCCCATAGAATATACCTATTCATAATTTCATATATTTTCATTGCATTTTGGTCTTTTCATCGATTTGTAACTTTTCCTATTAATAGATATTATGCCTATATTTGTTCCATATGATCCAAATATGCTCTCCCCAGTCTGAGATGTGTATCTCAAATCTGCACATGCTGCCTTTACAGTATACTAACTAGTGAATAAGAGAAGTTTTCCAAGAGAAAATAATCTTTGCATTAAATTCTGAAGTACTAATAGGAGTTGGCTAAGTAAAGAGGTAGAAGAGCAAGGTTAAAGAGCATTCAGTAGGGACGCCTGGGTGGCTCAGTGGTCGAGCGTCTGCCTTCGGCTCAGAGCGTGATCCTGGAGTCCTGGGATCGAGTTGCACATCGGGCTCCCTGCATGGAGCCTGCTTCTCCCTCTGCCTATGTCTGTGCCTCTCTCTCTATCTCTCATGAATAAATAAATCTTTAAAAAAAAAAAAAGAGCATTCAGTAAATAGAAAAACATGCAATGGCATGGGAAAACAGAAGTGGAATCTGTAGGAAACAACAGCAGATCTTTTTGGAAGCTAAGGCTACAACTTTGTGTTGAATCAGGAAATGAGCCAGAGACATATGAAAGGAGTCATATCATATAGACTCTAGTGCACTAAGATACGAAGTATAAATTACCTTGAAAAATATGACAACCTACTGAAGAATTTTTAGTAGGGAAGTCATATGATTAGGCAATAATCAGATTAAGACCTTTAGACAGGTTCTTCAGTGCCAGGAAGGGACAAATGATGATAGTCTGAATTCAGACAGTGACCAAGATATATGCTCAAAAAACAGCTATTGCCCCAAAGAAAATCTTAAAATACAAAAACTGAGCTCTTCATTACTCACTCTGTAACTCTTAGATCTGTGCTGTACAATATGGCAGCTACTAGCCATATGTGGCTACTGAACACTTGAAATAAGGCTAGTTCAACTTGAGATTTGCTATACACATTGGTTTTTGAAGACTAGTAAGAAATCCAAAATATCTCATGAATAATAAGTCTACTTATTTGGATTAAAAACATTATTATAATTAATTTAACCAAAATATCCTTTTTAATGTATCTACTAGAAAGATTTTAATTACACATGCCACTTGCATTATACTTCTATTGGACAGTAGTTTGACTAGGCTGCTATTCTTTCTTTATACATTATTCGAAGGCTAATCCAGAATATTTATTTCTGCAAGTTATAAGATAAAAAGTTGTTTTGCCACCAATATAAAGACTTCTTAAGTTTTAAATCCCTTTTTCTTCTTACCAGTTTATGAGTTTGCTAAGATAATTAAGAACTCCACAACTAAATATTCTATTAATTAAAAGACTTTTGTCACTTACTATTGTAACTAGCTATGTAACTACTGTGACTATTGTAACTAGCTATTTGTCTAGTTTTTCTTTCTCTTCATTTTACAATTTTATATGTGTGTGAGCTCAAAGAATTTCAAAAAATGGTGTTTGTTCTTAACAAGCAAAATAAAACTAAACAAAAAACTTACAAGAATAAGAGATGTCCTGTAACTCAAGATAATCATTTTAAGTTTTTTTCTAAGATACTGCTTGTGAAACTATAGCAATACAACTAAGTAAGTGCAATCTCTGCAATCTCATCAATGACCAGTCTTAGCACCTCTGGAGTGCTAAGTATGATTATCAGCTTCTACTTCTTCAAAATATGTCTCACAAACAGAACATTTTACAAACATCTGTTTATGTGCCAATGCCATGACTCATAGAGTAAACTTCTTTTCCAAAGCTTCCCACTCAGTATTATACCTCATTTCTTTTAGTCCAAACAAAAGAACTACAAGACATATCTGTGGTAAGTGCTTTAACAGGTCCCATGATAATGCACACAAATGATATAAAAAAAAATGTAGATAATGACTGATTCTTAAGGAAGTGGTTCTCGCCGTATGGTCCCTGGATCAGCAGTATCATTGTCATCTTGGAACTTGTTAGGAATTCTAGACCTACTATATCAGAAGCTTCCAGAGTTAACTCCTCTAAGAATCTGTATTTTAATAAATCCTATAGGTAATGCTGATGCATCCTAAAATTTTAGAACTACTATTTAATGGAAAGTCTTCTCAACCTAAGCACTAGTGATAGTGTGCACTGGATGATTCTTTCAGGGGCAGGGGGTGTCCTATGCATTACAAGATATTTAGCAGCATCTCTGGCCTCTATCTGCCAGTTGCCGGTCACAATCCTCCCCATGCCGGCAGTTATATCAAAAAACCTCTGCAGACATTACCAGATGTCTCCTTTGAGGCAAAATCATCGCCAGGTGAGAACTATTGCTCTAAGGAAAAGAAAACCAGCATTCACGTATGGTTACTGTTTAATAAATATCCATTCTTCTCTACCCATCCTCCAAGGGAAGAAAATATTCTGCACTCCAGTCATATTACAGCTTAATCATGACTTGTTTTGGTCAACAAAATGTAAATGAATGCGACACAGGGGTTTAATTTAAAAGATTTTATTTATTTATTTATTTATTTATTTATTTATTTATTTATTTATTTATTTATTTATTTATGAGAAAAAGAAGGGTGGGGGGGAGACAGAGAGAATGAGTTGAGGGAGGAGGAGAGGGGAAGAGAGGGACAAGGAACTCCAAACCAAGCTTGGAGCCCAAATCAGGGCTCAACCCAGGGCCCCGAGATCATGACTTGAGCTGAAACCAAGAGCCAAACACTCAATTGATCAAGTCACCCTGGCACCCCCAAACAGAGGTTTTAAGTGTGCCTGCAGGTCTTCTTTGGCCTTTTAAACATTGGCACCCCAGTAACACATCATGCCTGAACACATGGAGCAAGCCTGGGCCCAACTCCTAACCTAGAGCCAAGCCACAGCCAAACAAGAATATATAGGTTTTGTTATAATATGCCACTGAGAGATACTGGTTGTTTGTTATACACCATTAGTGCAGCAAGAGCTGACTAACACAACATCAGCAGATGAGATACATTTGACTAGCCCAGCTTAGATTGCCTTTAGGAGTAAAACAGCCATTATCCTGTTTTACTTCTAAAGCAAGCATACTTTTTTTTTTTTTAAGAGCTTATTTATTGGGGCACCTGGGTGGCTTGGATGATTAAGCATCTGCCTTCACCTCAGGTCGTGATCTCCAGGTCCTGAGATCAAGCCCCATGTCAGGCTCCTGGCTCAGCAGGTAGCCTGCTTCTCCCTCTGTCTCTGCCTCTGCCTCTCCCCCTGCTCATGTGCGTGTGCTCTCTCTGTCTAAAATGAATAATTTTTTTAAAAATCTTAAAAAAAACGCTTATTTATTTATTCATGAGAGACACACAGAGAGAGAGAGGCAGAGACACAGGCAGAGGGAGAAGTATGCTCCCTGCAAGGAGCCTGATGTGGGTCTCGATCCCGGAACTCCAGGATCACACCCTGAGCCAAAGGCAGATGCTCAACCACTGAGCCAGCCAGGCATCCCAACAAGCATATCTTTTAACACAAACCCCTTCACATTTGCTAAGGCACTAGTATAATTAGGGCATATATCTTGGCTCTGAAGACACAAAGAGAATACATGGTCTCTGTGGAGGAGTTCATCTATCTAATACATAATTTATGCTAACTATTTACATTTAGACTAATTAAAAATAAATAAAATTTAAAATTTGATTCCTAAGTAACATTAGTCACATTTAAAAGTACTCAATAGCTACACCTAGCTAGCAGCTACCTCACTGTACAGTCCCAATGTTCTACTGGCCAGCACTGAGGGACTTAAGTAGATAAATTACAATATAAAGTGTTAAATGCTATAACAAAGAGATGAAGAAAAAACCCCCACAAACATATGAAGGCTAGGGGCACCTGGGTGGCTCAGTGGTTGAGCATCTGCCTTCAGCTCAGGTCATGATCCCGGAGTTCTGAGATCGAGTCCCACATCAGGCTCCCTATAGGGAGCCTGCTTCTCCCTCTGCCTGTGTCTCTGCCTCCTTTCTATGTCCCTCATGAATAAATAAATAAAATCTTAAAAAAAAAAAAAGAAAAAGAAGTGAAGGCTAAGCAACATGCTACTAAACCACCAATAGGTCAAAAAAGAAATCAAAGAGGAAACCAAAATATACCTGGAGACAAATGAAAATGGAAACATAGTAGTTCAAAATATTTGAGATACAGCAACAGCAGTTCTAAAAGGGACCTTTATAGAGATAAAGGCTTGCCTCAAGAAACACGAAAAGTCTCAAATAGTCTAAAGTTAAACGTAAAGGAAATTTAAAAAGAACAATAAAATTAGTAGAAGGAAAAAAATAATAAAGAGCAGAGCAGAAATAAATGAAATATACTAAAAAAACCACAAAGATTAATAAAACTAAGAGCTGTTTCTCTAAAAAGATAAACAAAATTGACAAACATTTAGTAAGGCTCATCAAAAGGGGGTGCTCTACATGGCTCAGTCAGTTAAGCATTTGACTTGTGATTTCAGCTCAAGTCAAGATCTCACGGGTCATGGGATCAAGCCCCACATCAGGCTTCACACTCAGTGGGGAGTCTGCTTGGGATTCTGTCTCTGCCTCTCTCTCTGCCCCTCCTCCCACTCATGCACTCTCTCTCTCTTTAAATTTTTTTTATTGGAGTTCAATTTGCCAACATATAGCATAACACCCAGTGCTCATCCCGCCAAGTGCCCCCCCTCACTCTCTCTCTTTAAAATAAATAATTCTTTTAAAAAAGAGAGAGAAAGAGGACTCAAATAAAACCAGAAATGAAAGAAGTAACAATGGATACCACAGAAATAGAAAGGATTATAAGAAACTACTATTAAAAATTATATGCCAACAAACTGGACAACCTGGAATAGATAAAATTTCTAAAAACAGATACCACAGAAATAGAAAGGATTATAAGAAACTACTATTAAAAATTATATGCCAACAAATTGGACAACCTGGAAGAAATAGATAAAATTTCTAAAAACATATAATCTTCTGAGACTGAATCAGGAAGAAATAGAAAATCTGAATATACTTATGACAAGTAATGAAAGGCCAGCATTACACTGAAACCAGACAAAAACACTACACACACACACACACACACACACACACACACACACATAATTATGGGCCAATATCCCTGATGAATACTGATGCAAAAATCCTCAACAAAATTTTAGCAAATGGAATTCAACAATACATTAAAAGGATCATTAACCACAATGAACTGAGATTTACTGCAGGGATACAAGGATGGTTTAATATCCACAAATCAATCAACATGATATACCACATTAACAAAATGGATAAAATAATCAGCTCAATAAATGAAGAAAAAGCAATTGACAAAGTAAAACATCCATTCATGATAAAAACTCTCAACAAAGTGAGTTTACAGGGAACATACTTCAACATAATAAAGGCTATATATGAAAAACCGGTAGCTAACATCATATTCAATGGTAAAAAACTGAAAACTTTTCCTCTAAGACCAAGAACAAGACAAGGATGTCCACACTCACTTTATTCAATGTAATACTGAAGTCCTAGTTGCATCAACCAAATAAGAAAAAGAAATAAAAGGCATCCAAAAAACTGGTGAGGAAGAAGTAAAACTCTCACCCTTCAAAGATGACATGATGGTATACATAGAAAACCTTAAAGACTCTACCAAAAACTATTAGACCTAATAAACGATTTCAGTAAAGTTGCAGGATGTAAAATTAGTAAACAAATCTGTTGCCTTCCTATACACTAATAACAAAGTAGCAGAAAGAGGAATTAAGAAAATAATCCAGGGCCGCCTGAGTGGCATAGGCAATTAAGCAAGAGATGCTTGGCTTTGGCTCAGTTCAAGATCTCAGGGTGATGAGATCAAGCCTCAGGCTCTGTCTGATTGAGATTCTCTCTCCCTCTCCCTCTGCCCCTCTCACTTATGCTTCTCTAAGATAAAAAAATAAAATAAATAAATCTAAAAAAAAAAAGAAAAAGTAATCCAGTTATATGAAAAAGAATAAAATACCTAGAAATAAATTTAATCAAAACGGTAAAAGACCTGTAATCTGAAAACGGTAAGACATTAATAAAAGAAACTGAAAATGATGGGATCCCTGGGTGGTGCAGCGATTTGGCGCCTGCCTTTGGCCCAGGGCGCAATCCTGGAGACCCGGGATCGAGTCCCACGTCGGGCTCCTCGTGCATGGAGCCTGCTTCTCCCTCTGCCTGTGTCTCTGCCTCTCTCTCTCTCTGTGACTATCATAAATAAATAAAAATTAAAAAAAAAAAAAAGAAACTGAAAATGATAGAAACAAATAGAAAAATATATCATGTTCACAGATTGGAAAAATTAATATTGTTAAAATGTCCATACTTCCCAAAGCAATCTATACATTCAGTGCAATTCCTATCAAAATACTAATAGTATTTTTCACAACTAGAACAAATAATCTTAAAATTTGTATGAAATCACAAAAGAGGGCAGCCCTGGTGGCTCAGCGGTTTAGTGCTGCCTTCAGCCCAGGGTGTGATCCTGGAGACCCCGGATGGAGGCCCATGTCAGGCTCCCTGCATGGAGCCGGCTTCTCCCTCTGCCTGTGTCTCTGCCTCTCTCTCTCTCTCTCTCTCTGTGTCTCTCGTGAATAAATAAATAAAATCTTTAAAAAAAAAATCACAAAAGAACCTGAACAGCCAAAGCAATCTTGAGAAAGAACAAAGCTGATCATATCTCAATCCCAGATTTCAAGTTACGATACAAAGCTATAGTAATCAAAACAGCATTGTACTGGCACAACACCAGGCATATAGATCAATGGAACAGATAGAGAGCTGAGAAATAAACCCACACTCATATGGCTAATCAATCTATGACAAAAGAGGCAAGAATATACAATAGGGTAAAGATAGTATCTTCAATAAATGGCTTTTGGAAAACTGGATGGCTACATGAAAAAGAATAAATCTGGACCACTTTCTTACACCATCTACAAAAATAAACTCAAAATGGTTAAAGATTTAGATGTAAGACCTAGAACTGTAACTTCCCAAAAGAAAACATTGGCAGTAATCTCTCAGACAATTGGCCTCAGCAACATTTTTCTAGATATGTCTGTTCAGGCAAGGGAAACAAAAGCAAAAATAAAGGGGACATCCAAGTTGTCGTGAATGGCAAGATCTCATTCTTTTTGATGGATGGACCTAGAGGATATTATGCTAAGTGAAATAAGTCAGACACAGAATGAAAAATACCATACAACCTCACTTATAAATCTAATAATAAAATAAGTGCACAAACCAGAATATAAATACAGAGAATTGCTGGTTGCCAGCGGGGAGGAGAGTGCTGAAGGAGGGGCAAAACAGGTGAAGGAGATTAAGAGGTACAACTTTCTAGTTATAAATCATGGACATTAAAGTAAAGCATAGGAAATGTAGTCAATAATACTGTAACACCATTGCACAGTAACAGGCGGAAACTACAACTTCTGAGTTGAGTATCGGCTGATTATGGTGTACACCTGAAACTAACATAGCATTGTAGGTCAAAAATACTTCAATTTAAGAAAAAAGAAAGAAAAGGGATGAATTAACTAACTTCTCGTCACATTGTCCTCTCTTGGCTTCTACCCTTGATCTTCTGCTCTCCTGGTTTTCCACTAGTTCAGCAGCTACTTCTCCTCAGTGCCGTGTACTGATTCTTACTCCTGCTGCTCTGCCAGCTGTATCTTCAAGTGCCCTGAAGCTTTACTCTTTTTTTTCTAAATACAATCTCTCCCTAGTGGAGGCTTAGAATACCATCAGTGTACAGATAAACCCTGAAATTTGGGTCTCCAACCCAGACATTTCCCCAAAGCTCCAAGTTTCTCTACTCAATTGCTTAATAAACACCTCACTAGAATGCTGATCTCAAAACTAATGTATCTGAATCATACCTTTTTTTTCTTACCCAAACCCATTTATTTCCCCCACCTCACTTTCTCAACTTAGGGAATAACACCGAGTTATTCAATCAGACACCTAAGAGTCACTTTGAATCTTTCCTTTCCTTTAGTAAGTCATGATTTTTCCATCTCTAAAAATACATCCCAAAGCCATCATCTCTCTCCGTATCAATGACCATCAGCCTATTCCAAATCAATACCATGTGACACAAATTACGGTACTAGCCTTTCCCCTCTGGTCTACACTATTACTCTTTTACCAATCATTCTCAGTGGCCATAGTGGATTTTTTTAAAAACTCTGTATCAGATCATCTCACTTTCCTGCTTAACATTGCCAGTGGCACCTACTTGTACTTCAGATCCAAACTGTACTTCAGATTCTACCAGAATTCATAATTTGGCCCATGTCTAATTATGTCTCCAACCTCATCTTCTACCTCCACTTCTCCTCCTTACCCACCATCCTCTAGCTATACTAGACTTCTTTCTAAATCTCAAACATGCAAACCATTTAGCGCAGAGCAGCCTTTGAACTATTCCCTGTGTCAGCAAGGTTCTGATATCTTTGCACAATGTATTCTTCTTAATATTTATATCTCAGCACAAATTTAATTTTCCAAGAGAAGCCTTTCTTGGTCTATTTATTATATTGCTCTTTTATTTTCTCCAAACCACATATTGCTATTCAACTAGAAACTCAATTATCACAATTGTCAATTATGGTATGGACTTAAAAAAATTAAAATTTAGTGATTTTTTTTAACAAGAACAGAATTATGCTTCTCAAAATCAATTCATAAAAGCAATGTCTTGGTAAAAGATATGAATTAAATGGAAAATATTTTTTATTATATTTTTTCTTTTATTTTTTTTATTGGGGTTCAATTTGCCAACATACAGCATATCACCCAGTGCTCATCCCATCAAGTGCCCCCCTCAGTGCCTGTCATCCAGTCACTCCAAACCCCCGCCCACCTCCCTTTCCACTACCCCTTGTTCGTTTCCCAGAGTTGGGAGTCTCTCATGTTCTGTCACCCTCACTGATATTTCCCACTCATCCTCTCTCCTTTCCCCTTTATTCCCTCTCACTATTTCTTATATTCCCCAAATGACTGAGACCATATGTTTGTCCTTCTCCGACTGACTTATTTCACTCAGCATAATACCCCCCAGTTCCATCCACGTCGAAGCAAATGGTGGGTATTTGTCGTTTCTAATGGCTGAGTAATATTCCATTGTATACATAGACCACATCTTCTTTATCCTGAATGGAAAATATATCATAGATCAGATGTTCACAAAATACAGCCTCACTAAATCCTTATTTTTGTTGGCTTACAAAGTATCGAAAGTGCATCAAACACAGAAGATGTACCTATTTTTCCCCTAATTCTGTTTCCCAACATGATATGAATTTAGTGCTTATGAAATTAAAATGATTAAGTTATTATAATAAGACTCTGTTAATAATGCTAGCAGTCACAGAAATCTGACCTTTAGCTTTTCCAGTCTCTTGGACAGAGACTGACAATTGTGCTGAATTGTGGAATTGTTTTGTGATGTGTCTTCAACTAAGCTGAATCTACTAAATACATTCCAACTTTAATCTGAGTGAAATATTGAACCAGTATTTTCAAAGACAGAAAAAATAATTTTGAAAGCTCTATACGACCTACCACATGTGGCAGGCAAGGAAATTTGTACCTCCAACAAACTTATTAACATTTTGAAAGTTTATTAAAAGACTTCCTTATAACACTTCTCACCTGAATTATTGCATGTCCTCCGAATGATTTCTTTAGCCTCTAACCTTGCTTCACTTCAATCCATCCTCTATACTTCTCAAATGTGAACAAACACTGATTGTTTTATTCTGCTACTTAAAATTTTTCAGGGCTCTGTACCATAAAGTATCAACTGTTTAACAAAGCCCTCTATGATCAGGCCTCTACTTAACTAGCTAGCTTCACCTATGCCACTTCCCTCTGTTTTAGTTTTACTTATAATTTTTGAATGAGCTATGTTTTGTCCAAGCTGTATACCTTTGTGTATACTGTTCCTCTTGCCTTTAGGTCCTTACTCAGCCCTTTCCTTGTTCCGTGATGAAAGAGAAGCATCTCCATGAAGCCTCCCTTGATTAAGGCAGAATCAGTCACTTTCCCCCAGGCCACTACTGACCTGAGCCCATAGAACCTGACCTCCTGGAATCACAACATTCCCACTAATTATGTGATCATTGCCAAAATACTTCATCTTTCTCTACTACAGTTTCCTCATTTAGAAAATGATAAAAATAATAGTCCATACTGCATACACATGTAAAGTACTTAGAACAGGACCTGTAATTTAGTAAGCACTAAATAAAAGTCATGAATTATTATACTGTATAATAATGACTAGTTTAAAAAAAATAATAATAATAATGACTAGTTTAAAGCTATAAGTCCTCCACTAGATTGTGAACTCCTTAATAGCAAGGATTCTGTCTTTTTTATCTTTTATTCTCTAACAGCATTATAGACTTCAGCAACTATCTGCTGCCTGGAAATGAAAAATACCTGATCATGGAAGCAAAGGTTAAACAACCTTCTCATCTCATTAATAAAGCATAGTCATTCACTCTTTATATATAAAATGATAATCATTTAATGATAGTTGACTGACAGATCCAAAAGTGATAGAAGTACAATGTATGACACAACAGGCATGCAAAGCTGGTCCAACATTCCAAAATTAATAATGTTATTCACCAGATCAACAGGCTAAAGAGGAAAAAATATATATATATGATCAATAGATCTAGAGAAAGCATCTGACAAGATCCAACACCCATTCAGTATGAAATCTATTAGCAAACTAATAATAAAAAGAAACTTCCTCAATTGTAAATATCCATGGAAAAAACCAACAGCTAACACCATATTTAATTGTGAGACCCTAAGAGCTCTCCCATTGAGACCAGGAATAAGAAAGAAGTCCCTCCTCACTACTCCCATGCAACATCATATTGGAAGTCTTACCTTTTAGAGTAAGATAGGGAAAGGAAATAAAAGGTACAGATTGGGAAGGAAGAAATAAAAACAAATTCTACTCCTACAAATTCTACAGAATTTTACTCCTAAGTATTTACCTAGCTGCTGTCAGGAGGCCAGAGTCTCCTGCCACACAAACCTCTCCACAGGGTTCCTTGTTTCTTCACAAAATAGCAGTTGGCTTCCCCCAGTGAGTGATCAAAACGAGAACAAGGCAGTCACCCTGTCTTTTATCAATCTAGCCTCAGAAGTAACATACAATCACTTCTGCCAAAAGTTCCAGATACCAATCCTGACAGTGCAAGAGGTCAACAGAAGGGTATAAATACCAGTAGACAAGGAATCACTGGGACCATTTTGGAAGCTGGCTACCACAATCTAAATGTCCATTAATTGGTGAATAGAGAAACTATGGTATATCCATACAGTGGAATAGTAATCAGCAATAAAAAAGAACTACTGACATATGTAACAACATGAAAAAAAAAAAAATCACAAATACTAAGAGAAAAAGCCAGACCCAAAAAGCTATGTACAGTATGATGTATTATACTCTGGGAAAGGCATAACAAAGGAATACAAAACAGATCAAAGGTTGTCAGGAGGGCGCCTGGGTGGCTCAGTCAGTTAAGTGTCTGCCTTTGGCTTAGGTCATGATTGTAGGGTCTTGGAATCAAGTCCCATGTTGGGCTCCCTGCTCAGTGGGGAGTCTGCTTCTTCCTCTGCCCCTTCCCCTGCTCACGTGCTCTCTATCTCTCTCTACTAAATACATAAAATCTTAAAAAAAAAAAAAAAAAGGTTGTTAGGAGATGAGAAGGAGGCAGAAGACTGACTACAAAGAGGCATGAAGAAATTTCTTTGGATAAAGGAAATTTTCTCTATTTGATTGTAATGGTGCTTATATGATCATATGCATTTGTTAAAATTCATAAAACTACATACCTAAAAAGGATAAGTTTTATTGCAAATAAATTATATCTCAAAAATCACTTATAAAAGGAGAGAAATGAATCTTAAGGGGAAACAAGAAACTTGGTTGGGAATACTGCTACAGCAGTCTTAATGTGTAAATAACAAGATTCCAAAGAAAAGTGACTATTAAACCAGTAACATGATAATAAAAGTTCCTCAAGCTAAAAAACTTTCTCTGAGCTTAAGTCTACAGATTGAAAGTGCCCATCAAATTATAAATTAGACAGATGAGAAAAGATACACATGTATCCTGGCATATCCTGGCAAAAGTCTTGAACTTTAAGAATAGAAAAAGTTTAAATGCTTTCCAGAGAGAAAGAACAAGTCACTTAGAAAAAAAGGAGAGACAAGCATAGGCCTTCTTATTTGTAACAAAAAAGGAAATGGTGAAATAGCATCCATAAATTTTGAGAAAAGGACTGCCACTCAAAAATTCTATCCCAAACAAGAGTAAAATGAAGTTATCTAGGAATACGCAATCACTCAAAAGAATGTATCATCCATTTATCCCATCTAGAGGAACAGCCAATAAAAAAGTGCTCACCAAATAACTAACTCATTTTACATATAGAGGAGGATAAAGAAGAGACCTTTTAAAATATGCAGTTAAATTGAAATGGATATTAGTAAAGCAATCGGGAAGAAACATATAACAAGTGAAAACTCAAATTTATTTTAGAATAAAAATAAAGCATCTAAACAAAAAAGAAAATTAAAGTCAGTCCAGTGTACAAGGTAACTATAAGTAGTTATTATAAACGATATGTTTGTTTTGTTTGGATTTACCTGGTTTGCAAGATGAGAGTGACCAAACAGCTTGTGACCCAATTTCCCGTACTGTTCCAGTCCTTTCCAACTGCTTAGGGTCAGCACCAGGAGGTGTCTTATTTGGTGTGGTCATTTTTAAAATATACTATGTAGAAAACAAGAATATCCACATTATACTGGGATCTGCGCACCTTCTACAAAAGGTAAAAAATTAAATTTTAATAGTAAAAGGGTAGCACTTATATACCCTTAATATTAATCATCTATTTCTCAAATGCAGGTAACATAACTCAATCACTGTAATAAAAAAAAATCTCGGGAATTCAGGGTTTTTTTTCTAAAATATATTAAGACTTAACAAGACATGCAAAACAGTAGAATTTAGTAGCCAAAAGGGCATGGAATCAGGGTTTTAACTTCAGTCTCTCCTTTAACTAGCCTAGACTTTGGGCATGTCTGGGCTTTATTTCCTTACCTCTAATAGAAGTTGACTTGATCTAAAATTCTATAATGCTACACAATTTTATACCTGAGAAAAAATTCTTTTTTAAAAAAGATTTTATTTTTAAGTAATCTCTACACCCAACATGGGGCTCAAACTCACAACCCTGAGATCAAGAGCTGCACGTTCCAGCAACTGAGCCAGCCAGGCTCCCCTCTGAGTAAAAATTCTAAATTCAAATGAATCTTTTTCTTTAGAAAAGTTAAATTGAAATATCCTTATTCCAAGAATATGTAAATGTTACTTTCCATTTTTTTATTTTGAACATAAATTTACTTTGATAATTTATTTTTTTATTAAAGTATAATTAACATACAGTATTATATTAGTTTCAGGTATACAATATAATGATTCAACAATTCTACACATTTCTCAGTGCTCATCACAGTAAGTCTTTTTTTAAGATTTTTGTTTTTTTAAGTAATGTCTACAGTCAACATGGGACTCAAACCCACAACCCCAAGATCAAGAATCCCATGCTCCATTGACTGAGCCAGCCAGGTGCCCCACAATAATTCTACTCTTAAACCCCTTTATCTGTTTCACCCACTTCCCCTCTAGTAACCACTAGTTTGTTCTCTATATTTAAGAGTCCGTTTTGTTTCTTAAATTCCATGTATGAGTAGGAAATCATACGGTATTTGTCTTTCTCTACCAGACTTATTTCATTTAGCCTTATACCCTCTAGGTCCATCCATGTTGTTGCAAATGGCAAGACCTCATTCTTTTTTATGGCTAATACTTCATCGTGTGTGGTGTGCATGTTGTATCTATCTGTGTGTATATACCATATCTTCCTTATCTATTCATATATTGATGGACATTTGTGTTGCTTCCATATCTCGGCAATGGTAAATAATGCTGCAGTGAATATAAGAGTGCGTATATCTTTTTTAGTGTTTTTGTTTTCTTTGGATAAATTACCCAGTAGTGAAATAACTGGATTATATGGTAATACTATTTTTAATTTTTTAAAGAGCCTCCTTACTGTTTTCCACAGTGGTTGCACCATTTTGCATTCTCCCCAACAGTGCACAAGGGTTCCTTTTCCTCCAACACCATTGGTGACATTTATTTCTTGTCCTTGATTCTAGCCATTCTGACAGGTATAACGCGATTATCTCACAACAGAAACATGAAAAAAATACTCAACATCACTAATTGTAGGGAGAAATGAAAACAAAACCACAATGATATTTTGGTCTGGTCTATATTTTAAACAATCCATTAAGTGGTACAGAGAAAAATCACTTCTCCCCACAAGTTGTCAAAAGTTCCATTTATATGACACAGAAGGTGTCGGGAAAATGGTTTCAAAGCATAGAAGTGAATAAATCCCAAAATTTACTTCATCTTTCACATCTTTTGTTAATTTTGGTAAATCTATGCAGACATGAAAAAAAAAACCCTCCAATTGGAAACAATATATAAAACAGCTTAGGTGCTGCAAAGTTACAGATGCTGCACATGGTTATATACACTATTATACACTATTGTAAACCTGGCCCAGTAGTTCAGTATACCATCTCCTTGACACCTTTTAGATCTCAGATGTTTCCTAATCTCCACACAGCACTCGACATTCATTAAATAATAGTAGAGCCACTAAACTGTAAAATTCAGAAAGGCCTGAGGCTTAAATGCTCAATTAGCAATTTACTGAATGAACAAATCAATGAATGAATAGGTACAGTCGTAAGCTAAAATATTTGCCTTCTGCTAGCTTTTAAATAAAGGTCTAGGATGAGATAAGTAAACCTGTGACTACCATTACAAGCCGAATATCCTGTCGTCAAACGTTCCAAAACTCAAGAAAGGGGTTGTCGGGGAGCCCATGTCTACACTGGAGCACAATTCAACTGCTCGACTTGGTACTGGACGCCACCAAGTGGTTAAAACACGAGGCTCGGAAAAGCCTGGGTTCCTGGCCACCCTCTTAAGAATGCGCTGCGGCCAAGGAGAGATCACCACCAACAGCAGTATTTGGACCAGACTCTGTTGGTCCTAATACCTCTTCTAGAAATGTTAGAAATCGCAATGGCTCTCCAGGGCCCCTAGACCGGGGGTGGAAAAGGGGATTGAGGATGGAGATGAGAACGCATCCGCTTACGCTAGAACCACTCCTCAACATCAAGGGTGAAAAGCCCACGAACTTACAGCTTACAGACGCGGCTTGCCGCAACCCAGCTTTTTAGGATACCCTGCAGCTCCGTGCCACTCCCACTCAGCACTGCCCGGCTTTCCCAGAGACGTTAAGTTGCAGTCGCAGCACAATGACGTCAGTTCTCGCCGTCTCTCCCGACCAACTCCAGGGCTCCGCCTGTCGCTCTCTGTCGCGCGCGCGCACTACGTCCCTAAGGCGTGCGCGAGGCGGCGGCTGAGCACCGCCATTTTGGCCGGTGGCCGTAGGAACACGCCGTGTGGGTAAGAAGTGAAAGGAAGAACTGATTTGGCCTCTGAGCTCCCCTTCGCGAGGGGATCGTTTTCTCCAGGTACGTGAATAGCCCGGGAGGGTTTGGCCGCTGGCCGAGGTGGCACACGACTTAAAGACCGTAGGGACGTTCGCGGAGAGTCCTTAGTGAGGCCTCCGGAGTCGGCGGCGGAGAACGCAGCGGCGCGTGGCAGCCGGCTCGGGAGGCACAGCTGGAATCGCCAGAGCGCGGGCGCCACCGAGGGCTTGGAGGCGCGTGGCTCCTCTCCTCCGGCTGACCTGGACCTCCGCCTCTTGCCTGCCACCCGCCAGGGGCTACCGGCAGGGACTTAGATGCCATCTCAGAGATCCAGTCTCCGTCGTCTCCGCTCCCCCTTCACGGCGCTCTCGCCCGAGAGCTGAATCTTAACGGAGAAGGAAGGCAACTTGAGAACTTAAAGCATCCCTTTTCCTCCCGTCCTTACCCTGACACAGTAAAATGGACATAGTGTCACACGTGGCGTATTTGATTATAGGAAGAAGTCGTGGCCTTTCCTTCCACGGCTTCTGCTGTGATTATGGAATGAGTCATGGCATTTTGCCGCCATTAAGTCGAATCCTTATCCCGTCTTTACAGAAATGATGGGCAGTTGTCGGTCTGCTTTTCGTATAGAGCAGCGGGTATCTTTTATCCCAATCTCCCAGTTCAACGCCTGTAAGCTTTTATAGCACTTAGCACTTTCTGCTTAGTGACTTGTTTTCCCTACCTTTATATGAGCGGCATGAAATCAGGTGTGCAGCGGTTCATACCTTGTAGACACGATGGCCAAAGCTGATTACCACATCCCGTAAACTACATAAGTCTGTTTTCTCTGTGTTCGTGGTAAAGTCCCTAAGAGAGAAATACTTGTCAAAACAACGGGGAGGGTTGTGAAAGGGGTTGTGTTGGTTTTGTGTTTTGTTGTGTTTTGTTTTGTTTACTCCTCCACAGGGACTGCTAGCTAGACATTTATGATAGTGGTATTTCGTGTTGCATTTTTAAGTACATTTGTCTCGTATACTGAGAATATTCATACTGTATCAGCTACTTGACAGTAAAGCTTTGTCAGTATTAACCAAGGAATCTTTATTTGTACCAAAAGGGTATTTTTTTCGTGTTAAAAATCTTGTTATGCCCATTAAAAACATTTTCTTAGGAAGAACATTTAATACAATTTCTGAGGGGAAAAAAGAAAGTGGTATTAATTGGTGTCCCTTCTAAATGTCTTCAGTTTAAGACTCTGAAATGACGAGTTCTGCACCACTCCCCATTTACATGTTTTATAAGACTAATAACCTACAGTAACCATAGGTTGGAATGTTTTATGTGATATCAAGCATCATTTGTTCACAGCAGTCTTTTAAGTGCTTTCACATGGTGATATAATTTTGGTCTCAGACTGCAAATACTTTCTTTCCATAATGCCTCTCACTTCCTTTTTTTCCTCCCGGCTGGAAGAATGACAGTGAGGGTCATTGTTTGAATACCTGTTTTGAACACAGTTTGTTTTCAGATCTGAAATACCTTCAAATTCCTCTTTGTTTCTAAGACTCTCTTATTAAATTCCACTCCCCCCACCACCTCCACAACTTCACTGTGCTCTGTCATTGAAAAAGAAAGTAGGGATCCCTTCTCCTCAGTTCTTTTTTTTTTTTTTTAAGATTTTATTTATTTATTCACGTGAGGCAGAGACACAGGCAGAGGGAAAAGCAGGCTCCCTGCAGGGAGCCCAATGTGGGACTCCATCCTGGGACTCCAGGATTACATCCTGAGCCGAAGGGAAACGCTCAACCACTGAGCCATCCAACCACTGAGCCATCCACACATCCCACCTCCTCCCCAGTTCTTAAAAATTTGAAAATAACATATAAATTTAGTCAGTAGTGTTCACACAAGTAACAGTTCCACAAAGAATCTATATTCTTTTTTTTTTTTTTTAATTTTTTTTTTTTTAATTTTTATTTATTTATGATAGTCACACAGAGAGAGAGAGAGGCAGAGATACAGGCAGAGGGAGAAGCAGGCTCCATGCACCAGGAGCCTGACGTGGGATTCGATCCCGGGTCTCCAGGATCGCGCCCTGGGCCAAAGGCAGGCGCCAAACCGCTGCGCCACCCAGGGATCCCAAGAATCTATATTCTTAATTCTTAAATGCATTTTAATTTATTACTATTTCATATAAATCAGCTTATTATTTCTGGTATAGTTTTATTCTATAAGTCATCTCTTTCAGTCACTTGGTTTTTGAAATGTTTTGAAATATCAGATAAAACACTTTAGTAGTTTGGCAGAAATCTTAGCAATTTTGTGTTAAAAGATTTGCCCTAAAGGACTTTGTGACATTCATTCACCACGTAATTTGTATGGTGTCCAGCTTTATTTTAAAAGCTAATTAACTCTTCAGTTTTCAGGGAGTTGTCACTTAAAATGAAAGCTTTTTTGTAGCAATTCAGAAGTCATTTAATTTCTTGCTCATCTAGTCTATGAACTGGACCAATTTTTAAAGGTTTTAAGGGGGTAATGTGGATCTATCAGTAACCATAGTTCTGTTAATTACGTAAATAACTTAGTCTGCTTTTGGGTGATTTTTTTTTTTTCAGTATATACTTTAGTGGATAGCTGTCACTGTGAAGTATTGGTAATTAAAATATTTCTGGTATCATTATAACATTTAAGAAAATTATATCTAAATTCATTTTCTCATTTATTCAACAAATATTTGAGCTTTTATGATGTGCTGGGCACAAGTGTAACCACTGGGCTGAATAGACAAATCTTTGCCCTCATTATGGAGTATCTTTTACTTGGGGTGGGAAAAATTCTGTGTGTAGAGAAAAAGTATATAAATGCATGTATATACACACAATAAATATTACATAAACCATTTGTGCACATACATATGAAATATAGACTGCAATATAGTAGAAAGAGCTAAAGAGAAATAGCAGTTTGGGTATATTTTTTCGTAGTATAGCTAGAGAAGGCTTCCTGAGAAATGGACACTGAAGACTTGAAGTAATGATCCTTGTAACTCACTAGGGTGAATAGCATTACAGGCAGAGGGAATAGAAAATGCCAATGCCCTGAAGCAAGAACATGCTAAGCAAGAACATATGCTAAGAACAAGGAGCCAGTGTGGCTAGAGCAGAATGAACTAGAGCTAAGGTAGTTAGAGATGAGATCAGAAACTAATAGAGGTTGATCAATACCTCATTAGTTATTTTAAGAACTTTGGCTTTTACTTAGAGTGAGTAGGGAAGCTATTGTAGGACTTTGAGTAGAGAGTGACATGATCTGGCTTACACTTAAAAAGGATCATCCTGGCTTTTGTAGTAAGAAGGAACTGTCAAAAGTCAGATTAGAAAAAGTTAATAGTAAAGTGACATGATAGGGAGCTATTAGAGTAACACAGGTAAAGAATAATAGTGGCTTAGATCAGAATGAGAAGTCAGATTCATGAAGGTAAATTGGGCAGAATTTGCTGTTGTGGCTTGTAAAAGATAACTTCAAGGGTTTTAACTTGAGTAAGTGAAGGACTAGAATTGTCATTTAACAGAATTGGCAATGGGCAGTCTGGGTGGCTCAGCGGTTTGGTGCCGCCTTCGGCCCAGGGCCTGTTCCTGGAGGCCTGGGATTGAGTCCCACATCAGGCTCGCTGCATGGAGCCTGCTTCTCCATCTGCCTTTGTCTCTATCTTCCCCCCCCCCCCGCCCCCCTGTCTCATGAATAAATAAATAAAATCTTTAAAAAAAAAAATAACAGAATTGGCAAGACTGCTAGAGAAACAAATTTTGTTGAGAACTTTAGGAATTGAATTTGGGAGATGCATACAGACCTCCAGGAAGAGATGTTGGATACTCAGGTGGATATACAAGTTTAGAGGTAGGAGAGGTATCCTGACTAGAGATAGAAATTTAGGAATTAACAGCATATAGGTAGGATTTAAAGCCAAGAGATCAGAAGACAATACCTTATGAATATAAGGTGAATTTTGATTATATAAGGTGAATATTTATGAATATTCATTCATAAAAATGAATATAGATAAAAAATGTGACTGAGTATTAGAGCACTCTCAACTTTTAGCCTAAAGGATGAGGTGAAGTAACCAAGAAAATAGGAGGAAAACCAGATTAGTGCTATGTCCCAGAACCATGTTAAGAAAGGGTTTCTATCTAGTAGGAAAAAGTCATAATTTGTGTCAGATACAATAGGTGTTCAAGTAAATTAAGAACTGTTAATTAACTATTTGTTTTACCCATGTATAGAGTAGCGATGACCTGATAAACTGTTTTGATGGAATGATGGGCATTGAAGTCTGAAATGGAGTCCAGAAAAAATACATACAAGTTTGGAACACTCTAGGCAACTCCTTCAAGTAGTCCTGTATAAAAGGAAAGAGAAATAAAGCAATGGGGAAAGATGGGGCCAGATAATAGAAAGTTTGAATGCTAATAGGAACGAGCTATTGGCAAGAATAATTGATGATGTGAAAGACAGGAGAGAGAATTGTTAGAACATTCCCCTTAGCAGATGTCTTTGAGTGTGCAAGTGGACTTCACTTTGGAAGTATATATAATGTGATTGCTGGTTGGCATAAGGCCAAGGGTTCACTTGAAATGACACTAGTCAGCATGGCTTCGCTTTTTTGTCTACGCATTTTCAGCTTTTTGAGTACAGGGGAAGAGTTGTATGTAACCAGGTTGTAGTTAAGGGTGTAAATCATTGACAAAGGAATTTTAGCTGGGGTACAGAGGGGCGTGAAGAGATAAGAGCTGACGGACAGTGGAAATGTGGTAGAATCAAGAGATAATGATTGTTGGTTTAGAGAAGGGAGAAAGTCAAAGAGTTGTTGGGCTGTTGGGTATGACAGGGGTAAACTGAAAAATAGGAGTGGTAGTTGGAGAATGGGGTATTTGATGTGGAGGTTATAGAAGGATTGCAGTTATTGTTAATAACAAGATCAAAGATTTCCCCCCAAAGAATGAAGGGCTTAGGGAGATTGAAAGAAAGGTCACTGGAGAAGAGAGCTTACTGAACTAAGAAGACAAGAAATATCAATGAACATATTAAAATCAAGAGAGAGTGAAAGTTAGCCAAGGGCAGAAATCTTCAAATTGGGAGGGAGTGATCTGATGGTCAGTAAATGTCTAAAGCAGTTGGATGATCTGAGAGGCAATAGCTGACTTTAGTGAGGAGAGAGAGAGAGAGAGGAGATAGTCTGGGAGCAGCATTGAGGAGCAGGAACTCTTACCACTCTCCAAGCCTAATAGTATTTCAGGGTGTGAGAATGACAGAGATCTGGAAGGGGAAGCAGTCAGTTAAAAAAAAAAAAAAATCAGAATTGAGGATCACAGCCCTTGATAGAACAAATTGTTTTGATCAGTGGGTAGTCTTTTGGCTTCAGGTTCTCCTATTACATACTGGAACAACCTGGAATTTTAAGATAATTTTTGGAATTATTTACTTTAATCACCATTCTGAGAAAATTGATATCTGTCATTAAGTCTAATACTGTAGAAGATTTTTTTTTTTTAATTTTTATTTATTTATGATAGTCACACACACACAGAGAGAGAGAGGCAGAGACACAGGCAGAGGGAGAAGCAGGCTCCATGCACCGGGAGCCCGACGTGGGATTCTATCCCGGGTCTCCAGGATCGCGCCCTGGGCCAAAGGCAGGCGCCAAACCTCTGCGCCACCCAGGGATCCCTGTAGAAGATTTTTAAGTTCACTTTGACCTTAGTTGCATAATTGATGGCACTGTTAATTATCAAGACTTAGAAAAGCTTCAAAAGTGAACACAGTCTATATGATACCTTGATCTTTTAATTTTAATGTGATTAGCATAAAATTCATCTTGGCCGTATTATAAATTTCCAGAGAAATGCGGTTTTTATTTTTGTCCTTTAACATCATGGTCATAATCTTAATAATTTCCATTAGTAGCATCATTAATAGTCAATATGACATGAAGTAATACTTGAGAGAGGAGTAAACATCCTTATTATGTATTACTTCTTCACATCAGCTCCTTCTATTCTGTTTTATTGGACTATACTAAGACACTGGTGTCAGTATTAATTGTGGAGATACTATATCATTTTTGTCCATCTATCGTGTAGTTTCCCACATCCCCTTTGCTCTTTTTCCTCTTCCTAGCCATTCTTTTTGCATTAGAGCTTTCAGCTTGGTTTATCTAGTTTATTTTTTTCCCTTTAAATTGAATTAAATATATAAATTTGGGGAAGGTTGAAATTTCTGGTATGACTACTATATAATTGTAAAAACTGAAATAGTATGACATTCTATTTGTTCAGGTCTTTTATGTTTTTCAGTTGTGGTTTGAAAGTTTTCCTCACATGGATATATCTTTGTTAGTTGATTCCTAGATCTTTTTTATGACCATTGAAAATGGTGTTTTTTCTTTCTTTATATAAATCTTCTGATTAGTAGTATATATGTAAAATTCTGTTTTTTCAACCTTACTAAATTATTTTCTTGCTTTCACTAGTTTTTCCAGTAGTTCCAGTTAATCGTATCTGAATGTAGTGATAATTTATGTTCTAATTTTTATGCCTATGACTCATTTCTCTTAACTAATTATAATTACATTGACTGTGCCATAATTTTGTTGATTTTTCTTTAATAGAAGAGCTGGATATTCTTACTTTCTTCAAATTATGGCAGATAAATTAACAAGAATTGCTATTGTCAACCATGACAAATGTAAACCTAAGAAATGTCGGCAGGAGTGCAAAAAGAGTTGCCCTGTGGTTCGAATGGGTAAGCTGTTCTATGGATAAGAGGTTTTTAAAAAAGCAAATTGGCTTTATAGTTCTGTAGGCATATGCCATTTTCCTATTAGTTTCTTTAAAACATGGAGCTAAGACCAGATTTTCTTCTAAATTTCTTTTACTGCTTTGTGACTAAATGATCCCATTTTTGTTAATGCTAGAATAACAGTATCCATATTTTTTAAAGTTCATGGACTATAAAATCAGTTTGTTACCGAGATTCTTACTGTTCTGGAAAAGTTCTGTACTTTTCATGAAGAAAGGACTACCAATATATTTGTTTTTGATAGTATTCTAATTTTAAAAAGCAATAATAAATAACTTAGTAAGAATGGCTAATTCATGAGGCTTTGCTGTATTTTCAAGATTAAGTAAATTTAAAACAATCCAGAATTATTGGTAGTCTTTAAGGGCTATGTTAAAGTAAGTATACTAGTGAGGTGTAAGCTTTTTATTTTATTTTATTTTATTTATTATTTTTTTTTTAATAATTTTTATTTATTTATGATAGTCACAGAGACAGAGAGAGAGAGAGGCAGAGACACAGGCAGAGGGAGAAGCAGGCTCCATGCACCGGGAGCCCGATGTGGGATTCGATCCCGGGTCTCCAGGATCGCGCCCTGGGCCAAAGGCAGGCGCCAAACCGCTGCGCCACCCAGGGATCCCAGGTGTAAGCTTTTTAAATCTTAAAAGAAACTTGGTCTACATGCTATTTAGAAATTCCATTATTAATATCCCTAATGCCAAGTTTAATTTCGTGTGTATATTGGATGACTACATACCTTTTTGGAGCTTCACTGAATTAGCTAATGTATTATATTCCTCCTCTGGTGTACATTATCATTTCTAAGGCATATTTTGTGAATTAAATATTCAGGTCAGACAGCTTAAAAATAAAACTAGTTTATGGGCACCTACCTGGCTCAGTCAGAAGAGCATGCAATTCTTGAACTCAGGGTCATGAGCCTCACATTGGGGGTAGAGATTACTTAAATAAATAACTTCAAAAAAAATTTAAAGTAAAACTGTTTAGGATTTGCCATAGTTTTATGAGCATATTTTCTTCCCCATTAGTATATGTTAAAAGCCTCAAAAAGCACTGGTTTTTTAGGATATTGTCTCAGTTGTATTTCTTTGTGTGGCCTTTGTTTTTGGAAATCTGCTTTTATATGAAGATTTGGAACCAGAATTACCTATATAACAATGTTCAGAAAATTCGAATGGCAGGGAAATAACTTTGTCTTTTCCTTTGCCAGGAAAATTATGCATAGAGGTTACACCCCAGAGCAAAATAGCATGGATTTCTGAAACCCTTTGTATTGGTTGTGGTATTTGTATTAAGGTAAGTGATACATTATTTTTGGGATCAAATTTGGAACCTGAAGAAGTCAGAAAATTCAGAATACATTATAACTATTTTTAAAGAGGCAAAATAGGGGATCCCTGGGTGGCGCAGCGGTTTGGCGCCTGCCTTTGGCCCAGGGCGCGATCCTGGAGACCCGGGATCGAATCCCACATCAGGCTCCCGGTGCATGGAGCCTGCTTCTCCCTCCGCCTGTGTCTCTGCCTCTCTCTCTCTCTCTCTGTGACTATCATAAATAAATTAAAAAAAAAAAAAAAAAAAAAAAAAAAAAAAAAAAATAAAGAGGCAAAATATAAAGCAGTTAATTAAAAAAAGTAGATTTAGGAGGATGGTATTCTATCAATAATCTAATATTGTTGCTTTTTGAATTAATTAAACCTCCTATAAAAGTTATCCTTGCTGGGGATCCCTGGGTGGCTCAGCGGTTTGGCGCCTGCCTTTGGCCCAGGGCACGATCCTGGGGTCCCGGGATCGAGTCCCACGTCGGGCTCCCAGCATGGAGCCTGCTTCTCCCTCCTCCTTTGTCTCTGCCTCTCTCTCTCTCTCTCTCTCTCTCTCTCACGAATTAAAAAAAAAAAAAAAATCTTAAAAAAAAAAGTTATCCTTGCCATACTCAACTTTGGAAAGCCATTTCCAACAAAAATTAATTTCTCTTTTTTTTTTTTTTTTTTTTTTTGCACCATTTTATGAAAAGGACATTCTTCCCCATGTTTTTACAGGTACTTCTTAGAAATGTAAATATTAAAAGTATGAGTCATATGACATACAATATTTTTGAGTCTGTATTTAATTGTAAATCACACATTTTAAATAGAAATGCATACAGCCAAAATTGTTTTAATTTAACCTAATCCTTAATGCTTCTGCTATATTATACATTCTTCTGTTGGAGTTATCACAGTAATTTTTCAAAATGCCTCAATTAGTTTTTGTTGCACTGAATAGTTTGGTTAGGGCTTTTGACCTTAAAGTGATCACCAAATTTAATTCATAAATGTTATTTAAGAACCAGTACATTTTATTCTTATTATAGGTATTTTTATTTGTAGATACTATTTTTATTTAGAAAGCAACTTTATTAGAGTATGGATACCACCCTGTTACTGATTCTAATAAGGCTTATGCGTATTGTACATTGGTTTCTGAATCCTTAGTTAAGTATCCAGAAAGACTTCACTGGTATCTGAAAGTGTTTTCCCTTGTTTTGAAAATATAATCAGGAAACATTCCTTCTAGCAAACATTTACGAATCTCTTATTATATGCCTATCAGTGTTGATGGTTCCAGAGATCTGATTTTGAATGATCTGTTATCTTCTGCCCTGTTTTCTTCTTTACTGCTATAAAAAAGGGGATTCCCAAATTTGGAGAAACACACTTTTAGTGGCTGAAAAGATACTGATGTGATGAATCTGTTTGGGGGTGGAGATATTAAATACCTTCTGAATACTAAGATATATTTTTACTTAAAATGTACCTTAGATGAAACAGTATGGATTTTTTTTTTTTGGTAGATTTAAAGAAGTTTATATTACTTTGCAACCTGTAAATATTTTATGTACATTGGGAATAATAGAAAATTTCCATAAATGGCAGTAACAGCATTGACAGAAAACTATCTTATGTAAAGAATTACTAGTTCTGGTTAGAGAGTGGTAATTACTTTGTTAGAATGTAAGATTTTTGTTTTTGTTTTTTAATTCTCTGTGTTCTTATAACTTATAAAATGAGAATTGACTGAAATCTTTGTATTCAAAGACTTTTGAATTGATCCCTTCAGCTCATTGAACAGTTCTGCTCAACAAATCTCTAATTTGAGGTTATATTCTTTTGATGTAACTTTATATAGTGTTCTGGGAGATTTTTCTAGTCACGTTGATGAGCTTCAGTAACCTTCCGGTTCTTGCCATCCTTGTACCTTGGACAGTTATGTGATTGATAGTCAACTGTTATTTGAGTAAATTTTGCTGTGAGTTAATTTTTTTTAATGTGAATTTACTCAATTGGAATATAAAGAATATAAAGGGGTTTTTTTTCATATGAGATGGTTAAAAACCACAATGGAAAGACCTTAATCATTGATCTGTGCAAATATTTTATTAGCTGTTAATGGAACACAAATAGACCCAAAAAGCATACACTAAACTTTAGCCATCAAGGACTCTACAAAGTAGAAAAGAAAGCATATGAAGATATGAAGAAGGAAGTAATGAGAAGGTATCTGTCATCAACTGAATATGGAATGACATACTCAGTAACCATGTTTTATCTTACTACTTAGCCTCATCTAATAATGTTTAAAAGAAAAATAGAGAAAAAAATACCCTACATTTTTGCAAGGTTTTTCAGTAAGTATTAAACCTATATTAAAGTCTAAAAGTATGCCAGTCACTAAGGGAGAAAACTAGTTAATATGATTCTTGCTTTCAAAGAACTTAACTTTTATTTTTTTAAGTAAAAATAAATGAATCGATATTTTACATCTTTGTGAAATTCCCACATTTGGGCGTGAGTTTAAGTTTTTTATTTTTTTTTCACTCTCTGCACCCAATGTGGGGCTCAAACTCATGACCCCAAGATCAAGAGTCACATACTCTCTTAACTGAGCCAGCCAGGTGCCCCATAATTCCCACATTTAGAAGATTGCTTATAAAAATATTCTTAACATATCTGTTTTAGTTGTGTGTGTATGTATGTATGTATGTGTATATATGTATACATATATTTATACATACATACATTTTAAGATTTATTCATTTATTTTTTTTTTTTTAAGATTTTATTTATTCATAGAGATAGAGAGAGGCAGAGACACAGGCAGAGGGAGAAGCAGGCTCCATGCAGGGGACTCGATCCCAGGTCTCCAGGATCCCACCTCGGGCTGCAGGTGGCGCTAAACCGCTGCGCCACCGGGGCTGCCCTATTCATTTATTTTTGAGAGAGTACATGGGGGAAGAGAATCTCAAGCGGACCCCCCACTGAGCACAGAGCCTGACATAGGGCTTGATCCCACAACCCCAGGATCATGACCCAAGCCAAATCAAGAGTCTGATACTTATTTGACTGAGCCACCCAGGGGCCCAGTCATGTGTATAATTCTTTTCTTTTCTTTTTTTTTTTCATGTGTATATTTCTAAAAATTAACACATAATTCTTTAAATAACAGAAATGTCCCTTTGGCGCCTTATCAATTGTCAATTTACCAAGCAACTTGGAAAAAGAAACGACACATCGATATTGTGCCAATGCCTTCAAACTTCACAGGTATATTTTCAAGTTAACATTCCTCTTTACTTTGGTCAAAAGTAAAATACATTTGGAATTTTCAGAGAAATATAAAAATGGGAAAAGGTATTAACCATCCACTAAAGAAAGATGCAAAACTATAACATCATACAGAATCATACTGTATGTGTTGGTAGTTCATTCTGGCTAACGTTATAATTACCTGGGATTTCTTTTAAAAAAACTAATACCTCAGTTTCAGCCCAGTTGAATTACGTCATATCCCTAGATAATAGGGTCTAGACCTCAGTAAGTTGTAAGAGCTCCCAGGTGATTCGAATATGCAAGTGGGGTTGACAATCACTATTGTTAATACCCCCGTTCCCAAAATAACTTTTAAAGGAACTTGTTCTCTCTTGTATATCCATGAATCTCATCTACAGAGAATATTACTCTGAACTTGGACATATATTGTTAAATCACAGGAATTCTTCAAGGTTTTTAATCTGCAGAACACTGATATTTTGAATCTGAGAGTCTAGATTTAATTAATAAAAAGGTATTTCTCAACCTGCCAGCTTTAAAGAGCCTACTGCAACAGGGAGAGTGAAGTGGGATATGTCTGGTTGATGTGGTACTTTTCTCCTTGTAAGTAAATGGCAGGCCAAAAAAAAAAAAAGTGTGAGGTTGCACCTGCTTTGTAATTTTGTACCAAAGCATTTGGTTATACATTAAAACAACCTTCTATGCAAAGGAGAATTACTTTAGAATGGACTTGAATGAAAACTGAAAAATAAAATTTGGAGTAATACTGGTCATGGATGCATTTCTAACAATTAACAATTTAGAAAAAAAAAAAAAAAAAAAAAAAAACAATTTAGGTTAATCTTGGCTTTTTTTTTTTTTTTTCCTCTAATAGCCAGTACTATCTGGCATATATCTCTTAGCTCATTAATGGATATGTGTGGAGTGCAAGTGCATTAAAATACATGATTCTAATATTATGTAGCTTTTTTACCTAAGTCCAAGTTGTTTTATTTTTTGTGTGTGTGTACTTATGACAGGTTGCCTATCCCTCGTCCAGGTGAAGTTTTGGGATTAGTTGGAACTAATGGAATTGGAAAGTCAACTGCTTTAAAAATTTTAGCAGGAAAGCAAAAGCCAAACCTTGGAAAATATGACGTATGTATACCACCTTATGAAAATGAATACTTAGGTCAGTTTTATGAGACTTTGAAGGAGAGTATATAATTTTTTTAATGTTCTTACTTTCAACATAATTAATGCTGAGAAACTATATATAGATTAAACTTCTTTTTAACTAGGATCTGTTAATGCTACTTAACTGACAAATCTGAGTTTCCTTAAACTATTTTAGAAGTTTTAAAGTACAGATGATTCTATTTGGATATAGAATTGGCCCCTTGAACAATGCAGGTGTTCTGCTGACACCCTCACGTACAGTAAAAAATTTGTATATAACTTGACTTCCCAAAAACTTAACTATTAATAGTCTACTGTTGACCAAAAGCTTTAGCAAGAACATAAACAGTTACATATTTTGTGTATTATGTATTGTATCCTTACGGTAAAGTAAACTGAAGAAAAGATAATGTTACTGAGTAAATCCTAAGGAAGAAAAAATATGTTTACAGTACTTGAATTAAAAAAACAATTTACCCATGTTGTTCAGGACTTCAACTGTAGAAGTCATCCTTTTTGCGTTATTATGTATTGTTAAATTCAGATCATTGTATTTCTAGGATCCACCTGATTGGCAAGAAATTTTGACTTACTTCCGCGGATCGGAATTGCAAAATTACTTTACCAAGATTCTAGAAGATGACTTAAAAGCCATTATCAAACCTCAGTATGTAGACCAGATTCCGAAGGCTGCAAAGGTCAGTTGCTCTTCAGGAGGAAATTTATATATTATAGGTATTTGTGGAGGTGTATTAAACTAAACTTGTTTTCCTTTGTAACTCATTTTAATATTGAAGAAAAGTAGTAGTTAACTATTTCTGGTATATTATGACAGGGGACAGTGGGGTCTATTTTGGACCGAAAGGATGAAACAAAGACACAAGCAATTGTATGTCAGCAGCTTGGTAAGTTGAACCTGAACTTGACTCAGTTGGCCCTGAACTTGACTTATAAAGACAGACACCTTTTTTATGGATTGCTGAAATAAATGGGAAAATCTCTAATTGTTGTATTTAAGTTCTGTGTTAACACGATTTTCAACTGAAATATCATTCACACCCAGAATGATTTTTGCCTAGAAGAGGTAAAATAAAACAACATTGAACACAATGCCTCTATGTTCTTTGTAGATTTAACCCATCTAAAAGAACGAAATGTTGAAGATCTTTCAGGAGGAGAGTTGCAGAGATTTGCTTGTGCTGTCGTTTGCATACAGAAAGCTGATATGTAGGTTGTTTTATACCTTTTGTATATCATAATCCTTATGTTAGAGTCTTCATTTGTAATACTGCTAATAAAGCAGTGCGTTTGAGAGAAATTAAATAATATCTGAGGTTCTGCTTTTGAGGTAAGATATGGAAACAGTTGTCCACATTTCAACTCTGGCATCCAGTGGACTTTTTTCCACAAAGTATTCTATCATTCTGTGCAATGCCCTCCTTTTCAAAAACTCTTACTTGTTTTAATGCAACTGACATCAGCTAACAAAGAGAAACATCCTTAAATTACTTCAGACTATATTGGAATATTTTTCATGAGGAGATAATAATTTGTAAGTTACCCTAAGCTGAGAGTCTCTCCCCAGACTTGATATGCAGCTCTGCTTCCATAATTTTTTTTCTTCTTTTTAATTCTGAACAGAATACAGAAGTTCTTACCCTTAGGCAATGGGCTCCTCATGAGTGTAAGAGGAGATTATTGTTTTGGTTAAATCAGAAACTATGTTACAGGGATTTAAAATATCACGCAAGAGAAAATTATATTTGTCTTGCAAATTACTATATTTGCTTTTCTTTTTCATAGTTTCATGTTTGATGAACCTTCTAGTTACCTAGATGTCAAGCAGCGTTTAAAGGCTGCTATCACTATACGATCTCTAATAAATCCAGATAGGTAAGTACAGATTTGGTATATATTTATATTATTTGGTAGTTTTACACAAACTTCTGGAGATTAAACACTGGGATCATCAATGTCCTATACATGTGTATGTTTTCTATTTTGGTTATTTAGAGCAAGCAGTTAAAATTACTATCTTCTATCTAGAATAGAGGTTCTTAATACAAGATTTACTTACTACCATGCCTGTGTCCAGGTAATACTCTGGGGATACTCTGAAATGATACGAAAGTTTTGGCATCTATGTATTGATTTCTGGAAGGCAGATCCTTAGCTTTTACCAGATCCTCAAGTGGATATGTCACTCAAACACACAAAATTTAGAACATTATGTACATTAGATCACCAGAGTAACTCTGGTTGTTCAGGGTGTTACTGAACTCCAGAGATCTCTTAACCTGTTAAATAATCACAGCCACCCTGTGTTTATGGGGTGCTTTTGTAATTTGTAGAATTTTTAAATCCATTCTCTTATTTGAGCCTCATAGTCTTTAGGTAGTATTCCAATTTTGTAGATGAAGAAGTTTAAGGTCAGAAAAAGTAGTGATCTGTTCTAGGTTACAAATCTACTGCATGGCAGAGCTATAGCCAAAACCCACGGATCATGTTGTATGTAGCATTTTCTATCCCCCTCCTTAGTAACTGATTTAATGCATAGCCAAAATTATAAGAATGTAGGAGAAATCCCTAGGGATCAAAACCAAAGAGAAAACTATAAATTAAAGAGAAAAGACCAGGATTTAACAACCACTTGTGAGCAGAAAACAAAGCCTTATATTTGATTATCACATATAAAATGCCAGGACTCTCAAATAACTGTTTTCTCAGCAAAAGGCAAGCATGTGAAGATGTCAAGGAAGCATATATCTCACTGAGTTCATTGAGAGTGGAGGGATGGCTCCCCTTCAAATATATTCATTTATTATAAGCTTACATGGATATGGAATTAAAATTTATAAATTCATATAAACGGGAATCTAAACTCTTCGCGGTAAGAAAGTAATAAAAAGAAGGTCCTAGAATCATTAGTCCTATGATACCTAGCAGAAGCAACTGCAGAGATAACACCTTTAACCCTGGTCACATGATTCCCACAAGAAAAACTCATGATCCAAATGATAAGAGGAAACCTTCTGCAAATGAATCAGTAGACGCAACAGACAACAGGATTAGACCTTCAGGAATGTCTCCGGTGACATTCTCAAAGAAACTGCAAAATAATAGTATCTAAAATAAAAACAAAAGGATACAAAATTCTAAGAATATGGTACCACAAAAAGGCAATAGGTAAGTGTTCAAAAACTCAAACAGCTTTAGAAAGTATAGCTGTGACATTAGAAATTCGCTGCACAGCTTGGGCAGGTTAAGGACAGTAGAAAAGAAAAAAGAAAAAAAAAAAGGACAGTATAAAAGAGCATTAGAAACCTGAAAAGTGGGCAGCCCCAGTGGCCCAGCGGTTTAGCACCGCCTTCAGCCTGGGGTGTGATCGTGGAGACCCGGGATCGAGTTCCACGTCAGGCTCCCTGCATGGAGCCTGCTTCTCCTTTTGCCTGTGTCTCTGCCTGTCTCTCTCTGTGTCTGTCATGAATAAATAAGTAAAATCTTAAAAAGAAAAAAAAGAAAAACCTGAAAACTGATTTGTGTAAATTACCAGAATGCAGCAGAGATTGAGATTGAACTCAGATTGAGTGCAGAAGGGAAGTTTAGAGAATAGAATGAGACAATTTACATATATTTTAATAGGGGTCTGAAAAATAAAGCCATGACAAGGCTGAGAAGTTTTCTGAGCTGAGAAGTTTTCTGAAGTGAAAAATTTGACTCCTTAGATTCTTAAAGGAGCAAGTGATCCACATATATAAAATTTTTTTTTTAAGATTTTATTTATTGGGGATCCCTGGGTGGCGCAGCGGTTTGGCGCCTGCCTTCGGCCCAGGGCATGATCCTAGAGACCCGGGATCGAATCCCACGTCGGGCTCCCGGTGGATGGAGCCTGCTTCTCCCTCTGCCTGTGTCTCTGCCTCTCTCTCTCTGACTATCATAAATAAAAAAAAATAAATAAAGATTTTATTTATTTATTCATGAGAGACACAATAGACAAGAGAGGCCGAAACACAGGCAGAGGGAGAAGCAGGCTCCCTGCATTGTTTCTGCCTCTCTCTCTCTCTCTCTCTCTCTCTCTGTCTCTCATGAATAAATAAATAAAATCTTTTAAAAAATAAATTAAGTAAAAAATAAAAAATGTTCAGGCAAATCACTACAAATTCTGTGTCTTGAGAGATTGTAATAGGGATAACATGTCAAAACAGATTGACAAAATGAGTTAGACGTTTTTACAACTGTTTTGCGTCTTATTTATAGATAAAGGATTAAAATGATGTCTTTGTAAGTGATACAGTGATAAAAAAACAAGTATAGGCATCCTGAAATTCTGTGACATGTCAAGGCAGTGTTCAGTCTTGATGCTATAAAAAGATTTTGAAGAGCATATCCTTAAAATAAAGAAATAGAAAAAAAAAAAAAAAAAGAAATAGAGAATGGATTGTAGAAAAGACACTAATACACAAGATTTTTTAGCATTTGACCTCTAAGGACATCTTTGGTAAGATAAAAAACCAATAGGTGACTCAAAACGAATCATACGAATTTCACAGCATATATTTCTCATCGTGCAGCAGTTCCTCAGAAGATACAGTGGCTCACCTAAATTGTTTTTTACATTTTGGAATTCTGTGTAAGCTCCATTTAAAAGTAGCAATATCAGAAGGTTTGACCTGGTTTTTTTCCCTTTCTAAAGCAAATTAAAAGCCCCTAAATGGTATACTATGCTGCCTTATACGGAGTCTTGAAGATTTTAATGGTAAAAAAAAATAGTTATTCCAGATAATGGAACATTGCCAACAAAGACACCAAGGCAAGGATGAGTATTGGCTCACTTGAGTGATTTGCTGCTGTTGTTTTTTGGGGTTTTTTTTTTGTTGTTGTTGTTGTTTTCTTAAGATTTTATTTATTTATGAGAGAGAGGGGGGCAGAAACATAGGCAGAGGGAGAGGCAGGCTCTGTGCAGGGAACCTGATGCGGGACTCAATCCCAGGACTCAATTCCCGGGACTCCAGGATCATGCCCTGAGCCGAAGGCAGATACTCAACCACTGAGCCACCCAGGCATCCCTGATTTGCCGTTTTAATTGATGCTTCTTCAGTATGGTAGAAAACATTTTCCTCTTAATATTTTCTTTTCATAATTAGACTTGCCCTTATTTTTTTTTCCTTTTACCACCTGATACCTAAATTGCTGTGGTACCTTCCTTTAAGAAGGTCTATGGTTCTTTCTTCTTGCCAGAGTAGTCTTTCTGAAGTGATATTTTTTCTTATTTTTCTCTTACTTTAGAACTGTGCTGTACTCTCTAGCCAAACATTGCTATTTTAATTTTAATTGAAATAAAAATTTATCCCTTCAGTCAGACTTACCCACATTCCACGTGTTCCACATCCCAAGGAGCTACTTGCTACCATATATGGACACTGGAACATTTTCACAACCATAGAAAGTTCTACTGGACAATGCTATTTAAGAACCTACCATTTAAAAAAAAAAAAAAAAGAACCTACCATTTTCCTTCATTGTCAGCATAAGTCCAAGTTCTTTTGTCATTCAACAGCTTTGTTAAACATATTCTTAGTACATATCACAAGATTAAAAGCCATAGAGGTGCTAAATGTGTTATATAGTCTAACTTCATAAAATTGAGGAACAGGTTATAGAAGTACTCAAAAATAATAAAATCCAAGTATCTTTTCATAGTTACAGGGGGTCATGTGTTGGGGAAAGTTGATTTGCGTATTAGGAGGAGTGCTCTATAGGTTGAAATTGTGATGGATCTTAAAGTATTGAGTAAGATTTCAGCAGGTGAGGATTTAGACAGGAGACCATTTAGGAGAAGGAACAATCCCTTAGACAGGGAAATGGAAAAGTGGATTATTCAGGAAACAATGAAAGATCAATTTTTCAGTGTATCTTAGATATTCATGAAGAAAAATTGTACCTGAAGTTTTGGAAAGTCTTGAAAGAAAGTCTCAGGATGTTGATTTATTTGCAACTGAGAGCCATATCTGGGAACCTGAAAAAGATGAGGTTTGTTAAAAGTCTATAGCAATATTGAAAGAAATCTGAGAGCATGAACTAGAATCTAGGCAGAAAAGGAAAGGATGAAATAAATACGCATGTTGAGAAATTCGACTTGACAGACTTGACAATTTAAGCAGTATATCATTGGGAATAAAATTAGCTTTTTTAACAGGAGTGATGATTCCATTAATACAAATATGGAGATTTTTTATTTGTATAGGAAACTAAGTTGGAATTTGTGGTGTCTGTAGGACATTGCTTTTTTAACATTTTGAGCCAACTTGAATAGGAATAAAGTGCTACATAAAAGTGTCATAACTTTTGTTTGCCTGATATTTGTACCATAGCAATACTGTGTTCTTACCACTTCAAAAGTCATGTCATAATCTCCCACTTATAAAGTACTTCAGTACACACCTGTTTCCTTTCTGATCTTCACTGGATTTTATATCTAAACATATTTGGCTGTGTAGGTTTTTTGATAATGTTTCATGTCTATTCAGTGTTTTCCCGAGATAAATTGAAAATTCCCAGATTAAGTGTTCCGTTGTGTTCTCTATATCCCCTACTACACCTGACATACGGGACAGGACAACTAGAAAGGCTTAATGTATAAGATGAATAGCATAATAAAGAGTTTAGGCTACATCAGATTAAAAAAATCTATTGTAATTGTTTCTGCTTGGTAAAGTGTATTTTAAAACGTGTTCTTAAAAAAAATAAAATAAAATAAAATGTGTTCTTTATTGACAAAACACATTTATTTCACGTATTCATAAGTTGTTTCCTGTTAATTTTTTTCCCCTTTTAGTGTAGGAAAACAATTTGAAACAAAAGACTGATAATGAGTCTTACTTTAAAGAATATGTTTTAAGGCTTTGTTTAATACGGTCTCTACATTTTTTTTTAACGTATCTATTTTCCTTGACATTTACACTGTTCTGTGTAAGAGTTTAAGTTGTAATTAAATATAATTTTAATTTCATTATGTTATGTTACATTTAAAAATAAAAATCTATATTGATTTGCAGATATATCATTGTGGTGGAGCATGATCTAAGTGTATTAGACTATCTCTCTGACTTCATCTGCTGTTTATATGGCGTACCAAGTGCTTATGGTGTTGTCACTATGCCTTTTAGTGTAAGAGAAGGTAACTTGAAAAACTATTTCCACAATGCTGTATTCTCTTTCACTCTAATGCTTAGAAAATGTATTATTGTTGATATTAAGTAGTTACATGTTGCTCTGATATTTATCTAAAACTCCCATCTGCCAAACCGCTGAGCCACCCAGGGATCCCCTTAATGGAATTTAATCACTCAACAGAATGTATATATAGGAGGTTATAACCATCAGTTGTTATTCAAAACATTTCATTTTGGAGAATTTTCAGTTGGAAGGGGTAGAAATGCTTTTTCAATTTCACTCTTTGCGATCTTAAAATTTTTATTAGATTTTGGCTTCTATAGCATCATTATAGTATTTGTCATCTTTATCTTTGAAAGGCCAATACCAGTAGTAAAACTCCTATAATTGATTTAGTGTTCATCTTGTTTTCATGTTTCAAATTTATCTGTAATCTAGATCTTAAGTTTGTAGTAGATTGTCTAAAAACTTCATAAGATAATTTAATAAGCATATTAAAATATGAAAGTTTAGTAAGTATGGTTTAATAAGTAATCAAGTCTAATTAAATAGCTTAGTAAGTGTATTTTCATTTATTTCTTCTACTTTCAGGAAAGAGGGACTCTGGCCTCTCTTTTCCATGTCTCTTATCTACCTAATAAGTTAGGCAAAAAATAATAATAATAGTCTACCACTAAATGGCTCTGGAAACAAATGTCAGTGCATTCTCTACCTGGTATGCCTTTTTCCTTTTAATTTTTTTGCATTTCCTTCCATTGATTCTCTCCTTTTTTACTTTATTTTTTTTTTTAATTTTTTTATTTATTTATGATAGTCACACAGAGAGAGAGAGAGGCAGAGACACAGGCAGAGGGAGAAGCAGGCTCCATGCACCAGGAGCCCGACGTGGGATTCGATCCCGGGTCTCCAGGATCGCGCCCTGGGCCAAAGGCAGGCGCCAAACCGCTGCGCCACCCAGGGATCCCTAGAACCTTTTTTACTTTATACTTCATCTCTCCAGCTGTGCCTTCAGCTGACAATCTAGAACAATTAGGAACGTCCAAAAGGACTACCTAGTTCATACTTTGAAAAAACACCATATTTTAGAAGAATAATTATTTGTGTTGTCTTCAGATTGGGCAGGCTCCCTTTTTTTTTTTTGAAAGCAGTCTCTTCAAAGAGATCATTTCTGATATACCTAAGAAGCTTTTGGAAAAAGACATTTATATTGTGTCATACACTTGCATAAAAAGGCAGTGGTAGATTTTCAGTTTATAAAGAATACATAAAATTTTTATGTTAAGATAATAGAATTGCTATCACCTACTTGTACATTTGAGATAAATAGATGCATATGTTAAGGAAAAAGTTGTGAAATTGCCCAGTTTTCTTTCCAGTAGTCTTAAGAGATGATAACAGGAACAATTATTAAATTTTTTGTTCTTCTCAATTAGCAAGCATTTGTTGAGTACCTACTCTATACCAGAATCGCACTGATAATGATGTAGGCCGCTAGCATTCACTCTTCACAGTACTAGTTATAAATGCCATGTCTAAAAGCTGTATCATTTAAGAAATGGTTCCTGGTGAAGTTTTTGAGGTTCCTCCTCTGTTAAAATAATTCAGGTAAACTGAGCTTACTTTCTGCTTCCCATTAATATACTGAAATTAATGTGACACATATATGTAAAGGCTCTTCTTGAACTGTAAAGGCAGTTATACCTCGAACTATTTTAAATTGACAAACACAGTAGAAATGGAAGGACTGGTTTGTTAATGGTTTTTTGCACAGTCACACTTTTCTGAGCCTCATTCCCTTACCTGATGAATTAGGTATCTGGATTAAATAGCCACTAAGGTTTCCTTCAAGTTTATGTTCCTATTTAATTTAATTTTTGGTTTTAATTTTTTTAACCTCCTATTTGTAATTTTTAAATAGCTTTAAGTTAAAAAAAAAATATGCTGCTTTTGGCAGAATAAGTTTGTCTATTCATTTGTTCTTTCCACAAATAATGAATATCTGTGTTCTAGGCTGAGGCTATAGACCCCTGATATGGCTCTCAATTCCAAAGGAGACGAGTAGCATCCTTAGGCTTTCTTTTAAGACCTTGGCCAGACTTGAGCTTTTTTTTACTATCTTAAATATAGGAAACACTGAAAACATCTTTTCATTTTTCCCAAATAATCCACTTTTTCATTTCTGCATCTGCCATTGTGGATCTTAGCGGTTTTAGTATAGAGGGATTATCATGTGTTCTTTCATGATTATTTAGTATATTTATATTTAGTATATTCATGATTATTTAGTATAGAGGGATTATTATGTGTTTTTTCAGTTACTAAAGTCTGATTAGATAATGATGTTTATTTTTGTATAGGGAAGCCAAAAAAAATATTAAATGAGGTCAGTTTATTCCTATAAATGTATTACAAACCTGCAAAATTAATCTGAAAAAAATGGAGTATATATTATGACTTCAGTTTGTGATACCTAGCTCTCATGTGAAAATGCATACTCCTAAAAAATTATTCCTCGAACTATCATTTTATGTCACTCTGAAAAGATCCCATTTTTACCTTTGTCATTTTTTCAGAAAAATTGTAAGTTTTGAATTTAAAAATACAGAAATGACACCATATTCTTTTGCGTAAAACCTGATGGAAAAAAATCTTATAAAAATCACATTAAAAATCATATCATATTGAAAAGTTATTGCTTTGTATATATAGGCACATATATATGCAAAAGTTATTTCAGCTTGAATTAGATACCTAAAACACCAATGTTGTCATTGCATGCTACCACAAATCCACAGAAATTTGAAATCTATCCTTAGATTGCTCTCAAAATAATTTCTTGCTGTGGAGAAAGACTAGTCTTTAATTGATCTTTACTAATCTTTTGTCAATGACTTTCCACCAGGCATAAACATTTTTTTGGATGGCTACGTTCCAACAGAAAACTTGAGATTCAGAGATGCCTCACTTGTTTTTAAAGTGGCTGAGACAGCAAATGAGGAAGAAGTTAAAAAGATGTGTATGTATAAATATCCTGGAATGAAGAAAAAGATGGGAGAGTTTGAGCTAGCAATTGTAGCTGGAGAATTTACAGATTCTGAAATCATGGTGATGTTGGGGGAAAATGGTAAGTTTTCCTTTATTACATTTGAAAGTCTCTTCTGTTTATCGAATAACTTAGTTATTCCATGAAAACTTTGACTCACATGTAGGTCTGGGAGCTAGAATGAATCCATACATTTCCTCAGTGTAGTTCACATTTTGTGACAGTGTATGATTTCCTGTTATTGCCATTCAGTCAAGTATATCTTTTGTTTCATAATCTGGGGTGAAAATAAGATTTTTTTTTTTCCAAAATAGTTTTTCTTTGTATAAATTGATAGGGCATTTATTTGTTTTAGAAAAAATGGATGAGAAAGGAAAGGATAAGTTAGGTAATGGAAAAACAATCCAGTTTAATTTTTTTTTCTTGCATTTCTCCATTTGCGCTCTCATTATTTTAAATTCAGTCTAGTCTGTCTTTGTAAATAGTTGTATTACCTGAATTTTCAATATTAGATTGCTGTAATAAACAGCTATGAGTTGAATCTGAGTACCAAATGACTGGTATTGCTTTCAAGATTAAAAAAAAAAAAAAAAGATTTTAATTCTATACTTAGAGCTTATTAAATCTATAGAAATTCCCTAGGAAGATTTTACAATGTAACAGGTTTTAGCTTAATGGAAGAATTTTGAACTGGGTTGCATTTGACTTAAATATTTCATGTAAACGGACTTTATAAGGATGGCATCAATTGTAACAGTACTATATTACTCAACAATAAATTGTATTGGTATTTTAGCTAACTAAGTGTTCTAAAAGCTAACCCAAGATTTGTATTTTATAGACCTACCTTTATTTTAAAGTGGTTATTAATAAGATTTATTATTCTTTACTACTCCTAATTAGTTTCAAATGATACTTCAGAGGTGAACTATGAAAGTTTTAAGTATTTTTCTATGTAACTGTTAAAATTTAGTAGTGTCAGTGTGTATCTTTAAAACTGATTTTTAGTAGTGCACATAGTGATTTCCTGTAAATGTGAAACATCTTTCAAGTTCATTTGTTGTATATTGTGTTGGCAGGTACTGGCAAAACGACATTTATCAGAATGCTTGCTGGAAGACTCAAACCTGATGAAGGAGGTACTGTTGTATGTTGTTGAATGTTTTTACTCTGTCCCATATAGGAAACTTTGAATATAATGAGTAATTTCCACTGTCTTCTTTATTTGCATTATTTTGCAGGCGAAGTACCTGTTCTGAATGTCAGTTATAAGCCACAGAAAATCAGTCCCAAATCAACTGTGAGTTATTATTCTGTTACTTGGTTATTAAAAAGAAAGTTTATACACATAACACACAAAGCACACCTGTAGCTTTAATCTTTCACCGTATCAAAATTCTTCTCCAAATTAGTTTCTGTATAGTTTTACCAAAAGTGGCTAAGGGAAAAAAAAAGAAAAAAAAAAGTGGCTAAGGGAGAGTATTAAGATGTCAGTCCTTGATTCATTTCCAGTGTTAGGAAATGCTTTTAACTTTATTCACCATCTTTTTTTTTTTTTTTTTAATTTATTTATTCATAGAGACACAGAGAGAGAGAGGCAGAGACACAGGCAGAGGGAGAAGCAGGCCCCATGCAGAGAGCCTGACATGGGACTTGATCCCAGGTCTCCAGGATCACGCCCTGGGCTGCAGGCGGCGCTAAACCGCTGTGCCACCAGGACTACCCCTCACCATCTTTTTCCAAAACAAAAACCTAAGGAGGGGGCACCTGACTGGCTCAAGTTGTTGGAGCTTGTGACTATTTATCTTGGGGTCTTAAGTTCAAGCCTTATGTTGGGTGTAGAGCTTACTTTAAAAAAAAAAAACCATCAGCAACAACTTAATGTGTTTTGTGCTGCAGATAACACCAGCAAAAAAAGTAAAAGGCCACGTACAAGACAGAATACATTTACCAATTATTTAATAATTGCTTATCTCTAGAATATACAAAGAACGGATACAACTCTGTTTAAAAACAGGCAAAGGATTGGAATAGATTTTTTTTTTCCAAAGAAAATGTACAGATGGCCAAATAAGCACATGTAAAGATGCTCGGCACCATTAGTCATTAGGGAAATGCAAATCAGAACTACAGTAAGATTCTGTACACCCACTAGGATGACTTTAAAAAGTAGTAACAAGTATTGGTGTGGATGAGGATAAATTGGAACCTCCTATTGCTGATGGGAATGTAAAATGGTAGAGCCAATAAAAAAAAAAACCTGTCAGTTCCTCGTATGGTTAACATAGAGTTACATGTGAACCGCATTTCCACTCCTAGATACATACCAAGGAGAAATGAAGACCTGTCTCAAAGCACAAATTTGACACAAATGTGTTATTCATAATAGCCAGAAAGTGGAAGAAAACAAACTCAATGTCCATCAACTGGTAAATTGATAAGACAGTATGGTATATCAGTGAAATTGAATGCCATTCAGTCATTAAAAATACTGATAAATGTTAAAATATGAACCTTTAAAACATTAGGAAGTTAACCTCCTTTGGTTCTAGAAGTGTTGTAATAAATTTCTTAACTATAGTATTTGCCCTTAGTACCACTTTATTCACCTATATGAGATAGCTTAGCTTACAATAAAAGTTTTATTATTGACCCTTTGTATAAGCTCAGCTTTTAAGTTCTGACTCTCCCCTCCTTAAATATCAAGCAAAAGACATCTTAAGTTCTTCACTGTTACATTATAAATTTTGTTATCTTACTCATTGCCAAAGAGAAATTGATAACCACACTGACCTTGAGAATTATTCCTAGTCTCAAATGATAACTTTCTTGAAACAGTCATCATATACTGCTTTTAGATTTAAGTTGGGTTTTTTTTTTGTTTTTGTTTTTTGTTTTTTGTTTGTTTGTTTGTTTGTTTGTTTACTTATTGGACATGATGGGTTTTTTAATATAAAAATTTCAGAACATGCCACAGACAATAAGCATAAAAATACTATCCTATCTGTGGGTGGCAAATTCATCTATTTTTGCTCTGGAGCTTAACTTTGTCAAGATTCATAATTAGGGGAGTTCTGTACTGAAATAAAATTTCAATACTTTTTTTTTCACTAACCACAGGGAAGTGTTCGACAGTTGCTACATGAAAAGATAAGAGATGCTTACACTCATCCACAATTTGTGACTGATGTAATGAAGCCTCTACAAATTGAGAACATCATCGATCAAGAAGTACATATTCTGATTTTTGTCATTTTATTGTTTAAACTTTGGGTGGCTCTACATAGTTCGCTAAAATTCTTCTCCAAATAGGGATCCCTGGGTGGCTCAGCGGGTTTGGTGTCTGCCTTCGGCCGAGGGCGTAATCCTGGAGTCCTGGGATCGGGTCCTGCGTCGGGCTCCCTACATGGAGCCTGCTTCTCCCTCTGCCTGTGTCTCTGCCTCTGTCTCTCTCTCTCTCTCTCTGCCTCATGAATAAATAAATAAAATCTTTAAAAAATAATAAACACACTTCAAATAGGTGCAGACGTTATCTGGTGGTGAACTGCAGCGAGTGGCTTTAGCACTTTGTTTGGGCAAGCCTGCTGATGTCTATTTAATTGATGAACCATCTGCGTATTTGGATTCTGAGCAAAGATTGATGGCAGCTCGAGTTGTCAAACGGTAATGTCCTGCCAGTAAGAGTATTGCTTTTAATTATGTGTACCAGTATGCAATGGTGTTTAATATAGCATTTGAATATTTCATAATATAAAACTGGAAACATTTTCAAAATCATATATTTTAGTTTCATACTCCATGCTAAGAAGACAGCCTTTGTTGTGGAACATGACTTCATTATGGCCACCTATCTAGCAGATCGAGTCATCGTTTTTGATGGTATTCCATCTAAGAACACGGTTGCAAACAGGTAAAACTATCTTCTGAAACATTCAGAAGTCCTTATAAGTTCTAACAATCAGAAAATTATTAGTCAAAACTTTGCAATAAGCTTATAAACATTAATGATACCATTTTATTTTTAAAGGAAAGAAGTAGCCAGAAATTCTAGGAATGATTGTGTGACTCACAGGATTATTAATGTTGAATACTAGAAGGGACTGGGTAGACTAGTGTTCAGACTGTGGTATAGAACTCCTGACCCAGGAGAATAAGCATGCAGAGCTCTGGGCTGCTTGCCTTTTCTTGCAAGTTAACTTCTGTCTGCTTAATTATTTGGATTTTCAAAACAGGTTAGGATTTTGATTCCCTGGAAACCACTGATGTTATATACAGCAGATAAAACAGGATGCACATAGGTTACATGATTTGCCTCACTTAGACTGCTAGTGGTAATGTTCACAGTGGACCCCAAATATCTGGTATTGATCTATAGCAGAGTCAAAATGAATCATTTTACTGTTCCCCTTTTTTTCTCTAATTTTACCTTATTGGCTTGATAGCAATTGTGATATAGAGAAGCCTAACAAAGTACTTTACTGAACTTCTTCCCAAAATTCCTTTGTTTTCATTTTAAATTTACTTACCAATTGAGAATTAACATATTTCTTTGAGAGGGAAGTTTTTTGGACTGTATAATAGCTTACTTAAATAACAGTTCTTTGTATTTATAAAAATGCTTAAAATGTTCCACAGGTTTGTTACAGTTTAGTATGATGTAAGAATTAGTTTGGGTTAAAAAGAGATGGATTAAGCATGGAAATAGAAAAAGGAGTTATGAGTACAATCCATTGTGCTGTACATTGTCCCTCCAGTGCAAAATTTGTGATGTTAATGTTACTTTTTTCTATTAAATTTTTTCTTCTTCCCTGAAAATGTCAGATTGGAAATTCTATAATCTCCTAATTGATGATCTTTCGTTTTTCTAAACTAGTATTTCTTAAATGTTTCTTTTTACCCAAAAATAATATAGCCAAATAGTCCAAGCAAAGACCCTTCTGAACAAAGAATTTATGATTGTACTATTACCTAAAGGACTTATGATTGGGGAATTTCAAGGAACAGTGCTGCTTAATACTCTTCATTCCAAAATGTAGTTAAATTTATGTGGTAAATTTTAATCACAGTTAACCTTATTTTTTCTCTAGTCCTCAGACTCTTCTGGCTGGCATGAATAAATTTTTGTCTCAGCTTGAAATTACATTCAGAAGAGATCCAAACAACTATAGGCCAAGAATAAACAAACTGAATTCAATTAAGGTAGGTAAAAAAACTATATTAAATCAGGAATAATTTCTCATAATAATTGAAAGGAATATTTCAAACTGGAAGGCTATTTCACAGGAAATTTTGTCATTTCATTCTAAGATTCATATTTTTCACATGTTACTATCTGATGGCATCCTTCAGTCTGGTAGGCAGTAATTATGTTTTTAGTTGCTATTGCTCCATGGACTCAGACGTGTTCATGTTGTCTGAGTTGTACCCACTGTTGTACTGCCTGTGTTGAGTTTAATTGCCATTTTAAATGTCTTCAGAAAGATTATACTAATTCACTGTTGAAACAAAGCAGTTATTTTTACAAAGACCTTAACCAGTTTCTCTCCTCTATTTTTCTTGTGCATACACAAGAGCCATCACCTGATTAAAATATTTTAAGAATGCAGACAAGCTCTTCAGTGAACATAAAATACTAATGGAAAAACATTTTGTCAGTTTAATTGGCAACGATTTCCTTTCTTTGTGGTACATAAAATTATTAACTATGCCTCCTACAATTCATGTACTTTGTGAAATTTTTTTTTTTTTTTTAGAAAGCAGTAATCACTTGGTCCCTCAGGGGGAAAAAAGTGAGCTCTAAAAAAGCATTTCTGTGTTTTTATCACCTGCAATACCTACTTAAAATGCTGCTTACATTTCATGGCCCTCTAACTCTTGTCCTTAATACTAGCTTTTACTAGATTTTATTATTTTCATATTTGTACTCTAGCTTTGCTATTAAACTATGATCTCTTAGAGACAAGGTCAGTGTATATGTAATGTATCCTTAAGCACCTGACAGAGTGTATTGATGTCTTAGATTTTGCTGTGTCTTTTGTTTATAAATGGTTTTACTCTTGGCCAAGACAGTGAAATTACAGATTTTGTCTTAAAATTGAAAAGTTTTTAAAAATCACACTAAGGGACACCTGGGTGGCTCAGTGGTTGAGCATCTGCCTTCAGCTCAGGGCGTGATCCTGGGGTTAAGTCCCACATTGGGCTCCCCACGGGCAGCCTGCTTCTCCCTCTGCCTATGTCTCTGCCTCTCTGTGTCTCTCATGAATAAATCTTTTAAAAAAAAATCACAGAAGAAAAGAGGGAACTAAACCCTACAATGCTTATTATGAACAGCTTAATTTTACTAAGAATTCCTTCTGAAATGTTACAAATGTTGTACTTTCATTTTCTTGTGTAAAGATCCATGGTTCTGTCCCTAGGTATACCTAGTCATCATTTCTCTGTGCCCACTCATCTTCATCATACCTTGATCCTAGTAAAGGAAGCACATAGGCAGATGAGTAGGTGGATCATTACTGGCCAGTCTGTAAACAGTCCTGGGAAAAAATACATTTACATGCATTTTGTGTAATAGGCAGTTGACTGTTACCTTTTGGACTAGGGGCTTAGAGTCAAAATGATGAAAATGGAATTTAATAGTTTAGCTGGAAATAATATGTAGCAAAATTCTACATAAGTAAATAAGGCATTTTATATAAAGGGGCTTTACTTGAGGTGGACCAAGGGAAGTGTTCCGGTGGTAGGGATGAGTAGCAGAGGTAATAATCTTGCTTTCGATTTAGCAGACCTGGGAATATCCAGCAGCAGTGCAGACAGTGACTGCAGAGGAAGTTGTATAGACACTGTTGTAAACACTGCTAAACAATACTGTGGGTTAAAGTATAGGAGGATGGTGTTGATTTTGTTGCTTTTTTTTTTTTTAGGATGTAGAACAAAAGAAGAGTGGAAACTACTTTTTCTTGGATGACTAGACTGAATCAGAATATTGAGAAGCCATTTCTTAACATTTATTGGGATTTTTGTCGTATAAAACTTTAATCAGGTTTTATGCCCCACATACTCTGGAGCTTGAAGTATAATTTACTTAATGTAACATCAAAAGCCAGTTGTGTTGTAAATTATAGTCTGAACACAGAAAATGCACTTTTCTGTTCTTGAGGCCCTTGTGTATAACATTCTAAAATGAAGACATTTCAAGCTACACAAATTACCTCCAGGTTTTCGTGATGTATGGGAAGATTTTCAGTAGGTGTTACCATATTCATGTACCAAATGCTGACCAGTGTTGCCCCCTTTTAAAAATCTTGAAAAAGCTTTCCAGACTTCATTTGCCAAATATTCCACTATAATATAGAAACTGCCCTTATTTTAAAAGCCGGTCGAAGATTCCACTAATGAAATTTGATAAATAAACATCAGGATTATATTTGTTACTTGTTTTCAGTCTTTGCACTGTTTTCAGTGTGTTTAGACTTTCAAAGGAAGATGATCTGCCACAAAACACCACTGTTGGAAAATGGCCATGTTCCCAGCTTAAGCATTGTTTACCATGTTTTTGGTGCTTTTGAATATCAAAAAATCATTTCCACATCCCTCTGCCCCACCACCAGAAAAATACCTAACTATGAATTACTCAGTTTTAGCATTCTGTATGATTCTGTATAATTCTCAAAGTAATGTCATTCTTTACAAGTCTGTGTAATCACTGATCACGATTTAGGAAAAGCATTTTAAAGAATATTTCCTTTCTTTAAAAATATAGGCTCAAAATCTTTCTTTAGAGTTGATTCATCCATGTAATTTTAAACTTCCACAGATTTCTAAAGGACAGTCAAGGACAGCCACTTTCCTAAAGGCAACATTAATGCAAACAAGCCCCCAGATAGCAATGTTAAAATACCTCTTGGTACCAAATATATTTATATCCATGTTTGGTATAGAGTACGTGATCTACACCCATTTGACTCGGGGGGGCGGGGGCGGGGGGGAGAGGTATGGGGGCAAAGGGGTGGGGAGTTTGGGATACTATGCAGCAAGAACTCTAAAAACTTATATCTCGAGTTCCTGAGTTTGAACAGTGAGATGCAGCATGAGACCACGTTCAGTTACACTTCTAATGCAGTGAACAGGAACTAACTTCTACTACAAGTGAGGAAGAGAGTTTACTAATAAATTAATGGGGCAAACAAAATAGAAATTACTGAACAGAATTTGAGAGCTTCTTGAAACAATACAGAAGCACTAATATGCAGATGGTGAATTGGAAATAATGGTTTGGTTTAACTGGTCTTTAAAATAGGCCTTTAAAAGTACTCATTTAGGAGTGATCCATAAATATTTGTTGTGAAAAATTCAAACCTACTGAAGTACATGTAATAAAATGTTATATCTCCTCACATTACCCTCCCAAAGGTTACCAGTGTTTGCATTTAATAATATATATCCTTTTATGCTTTTTTTTCTGTGCACTTACCAAGTGTGAATATGTAAAGGGTTTGTTTTGTACATATATGGGATTATACTAAAATAAGTAGTGCCTATTTTTAAGGATAGGTTAAATTTGTGAATGATTATTTCAAGTATATTGAATAAAAGAAGACAAAAGCTGTTTTTACTTACTGATTCCGTATTCTGTCCTAAAGAAAACCCTTGTGATGAGAACAGAGTTCTGCTTATTGCTGATGACAGAATATGTATATTGTGCACATAAATGAAATTTTTAAAAATACATTTAAATTTTTACATAGCAAAAGGTCTTACAGTAGGTTGCTAACACAAGAAAAAAAGTTTTTCTATAAAAATCAGTAATACCAATTCAAATACACCAACAGTGCAGATGTTAAATTTAGAAGTCTGGGTTTCCTAATAAAAGCTATGTGTGTGGTACTGCTTCTTGTGGACACATTCTGCCCGGAAGGTGACCCGGAAATGCAAGGCGGCCACCAGGTTGCTAGTCTTCACATTGAAAGTGCTCAGCCCCCTAGGAGGGGAAAGGCTGGCTTACTGAGGCTGCCTGTTCAAGTAACCGTGCCTCCCTCCATGGCCGAGTCCGTCTCCCCAAAGGTGGTTTCTGCCAGTGACCCAGCGTAGCACCAGCTGGGAACTACTCTTCATCTCGGCTCGCCAACAGGGAACGAATGGTACCATTATCAGTGTTTGGGATTTTTTATAGGGAATGTTTACTCTTATGATGGCCCTTTATACTGGGATGCTCCTGGTTTAAGGCAAGCATGTTAGTTCTAACTCCCGAAGCTGCCTGCACTGGTCTCAGATCAACCATGTCTGTCCCTCCCATCTCCTGGGCTGCGGCCTTTGTGCTGCTTCACGTCCATACCTCTGGTTTCTGGCCTCCTTTTTTGGCCCCTAGTCTCTGAATACTTCTTACATAATTAAATATACTTTGCCTTAGATGCTTTAATTTAGAAAGGAACAAATTTGCCACAAGTGACACAGTAATAGGTACATCTTACTACACAGAATTTTGGTTGTTGACCGTTAAGTAAAATAAAGGATGGGAAGCCATGAGAATCGCACTGCTCATCTTCTATATTTACATCTTTGGCCTAGACATTTTTTCTGCTAAATGTGAAAGCTATATAATCACAGGAATGTAAAGAGGATGGACTTTGAAGCTCCAATTTCTAATGAATTCAGGATCAAACTCTTAACATGTTTACAACCAATATCAATATCTGTAGCTTCACTATTCTGATGAGTGCATGACTCACACTTTTCAGAAGAGCTTAAGGATTCAGGAAAGGAAGCTGTTTAACATCCTTCGTTTAGTCTACATTCTCCTATTATTCCCTAGACATGGACCTAACAGTCAAGTGAAAACGTAACAAAGAGGAAAGCAAGCCCTTCTGATCATAGAAAACTTTAGAGAAACTAGAACATTTGTCATCACTTAGTTTTTACCTTTTTTATCCCATCAACTTCAAGTGCCCAATCCTGAAAGGGCTCCACCTGGCACCAAAAGACACCCTTCTTGGCTTTCCTCAGACTCCAGCTTCTCCCCCCCCCCACCCCCCCCCCCCCCCAATTCCTCCTCTCTCCATTCCAAGATTCTGGGATGCCCACTCACCTGCTTGGGCAACCCGCAACAGCTGGCTTTCGTGTCTCACCAACTTACCTTCCCACCAAACACGGCTGAGAAGGGAAGCCTTTCTTTAGGCTTTCCTTCCTGGGAAAGCCGTTCTGAGGACAAAGTCCATGTAGTGAGTAGATTAAATAAGCATTAAGCAGTAGCTTGGGTTTTCAAAGTGTTCAAGGGCACCTGCTACCTCAGTTTTCAAGTAAGACTTTCAAATGATCTATCCATCTTCATCAAGGCATACCTCAGCAATACTGTGCGCCTAACGGAATCAAAGCTTTCGCTTCCCAGTGCATATGAATGTTTACGCTGTGGTCTATTTTAAGTATGCAATGACAGCATTATGTATAAAGACAATGTACGGGGCAGCCCGGGTGGCTCAGCGGTTTAGCGCCTGCCTTCATCCCAGGGCATGACCCTGGAGACCCTGGATCGAGTCCCATGTCGGGCTCCCTGCATGGAGCTTGCTTCTCCCTCTGCCTGTGCCTCTGCCTCTCTGTCTCCTCTGTGTATTCTCATCAATAAATAATAAAATCTTTAAAAATATATATATAAATAAAGACAATGTACGTAACCTTAACTGAAAACTATCTTATTACTAAAAGATGCTAACCATCACCTGTGCTTTCAGCAAGTCAATAATCATGGATGACAGATCATGACAGATAAAATGAAAAACCTTAAAATATTTCAAGAATTGCCAAAATGTGACGGAGTGGGCAAATGTTGGGAAAATGGTGCCAATGGACTTGCTCCAAGCAGGGTTGCCACAAACCTGTTTTTTTTTTAAATATTTATTTATTTATTTATTCATTCATTCATTCATTCATTCATTCATTCAGAGAGAACGAGAGAGAGGCAGAGACACAAGCAGAGGGAGAAGCAGGCTCCATGCAGGAGGCCCGACGTGGGACTCAATCCCAGGTCCCCAGGATCACACCCCAGGCTGCAGGCGGCACTAAACCGCTGCGCCACCGGGGCTGCCCCAAACCTCCTCTTTGAAAAAAAACACAGTATCTACTAAGCACAATAGAGCGAACCATAGTAAAACAAGGTATGCCTGCACTGAATACCACATTTAAAAAAAAAAAGTCATTTAGTTAGGGGCACCTGGGCAGCTCAGTGGTTAAGCGTTTGCCTTCGGCTTAGGGTGTGACCCAAGGTCCTAGGATCGAGTCCTGCATCGGGCTCCCTGCACGGAGCCTGCTTCTCCCTCTGCCTGTGTCTCTCTGCCTCTGTGTCCCTCATGAATAAATAAAATCTTTTAAAAAGAATTTTAAAAAAGTCATTGAATCTATAAATTATATTCTTGGTCCACACATCTCATTTCATTTAATGAATGCTGGAAAAAAATGGTAGAGCACTGGTTCTAAAACCACTCAGAGCTAGGTAAAACTCCAAATTCTACCACTTATTAGCTGCATGAGCCTCATTAAATTAAATTACTTGGCCTAGCTCAATTTTATTACATATATTAAGTAGAGAAAGTAAATTAATCTACCCCACAGATTATAAATCCCACTAAAAAGTTGTACATACCAGAATTATCTTCTGCCTGGATAGAAACCATGGAAATCCTCTATTTTCAGATGCTTACTAACACACCCTCCTAAGATTTATGCTATTTACTTGGTTAACCCTGGAACCAAAGAATCACAAGCAGAATCAAGAGACAAAATTTAATATATGCACACAGTTTTATATATAATGCAGCATCACACCATGTAGGGCATTTACTCTTATTTTATACATTCAGATATGTTTGAAACACTTCTTAAGGCTACAAAACAGAACATAGAAAAATAAACAGGAATATATTCAACACTTACAAAAAGTGATATGATAAAGAATATAAAGTACTATTTTCCTTTCAACACTTCAAAAGATATGTATATATGCTTTTTTTTTTTACAAGTAACATCACAAATGATCACATCTTCACATGCTTTTAAGTATTATTTGTACTCAGTGTAAGGCTATTATCATTTTTCATACATAAATTTTCTTCTAGCTCTGTAACAATTTTTAATCCATTCAAGTAAATTCAACCCCAAAGTTGCTGTTTCCCAGCATTAAGACATGCACCCACCCCTCTTCTAAGATTTTCTAAAACTTATATTTCAGGGGGGAAAAAATTCCCAATTAGTGGGACATCCCAATTAGTGGGAAAATAAATGGCTGACACTAGTAGCAAAACCTTAGTTCTTTGAAAATGACATACTGGAAAAAAAAAAAAAAGACATACTGGAACTGAGCCATTACTAAGATTTTAAACAAAAACACAATAGCATTTAGACATTAAATAGGAAGCAAAATACAGTAAACAGAAATCGTGTAGCCAAATACACGTTCTCTTCAGCTACACTGAAATGGACCTTGCTTAGTACCCATAAGTGAAAGACTAAGGTTACCTCATCTAAAAACCAAAGGTAAAATAAATGAGGCATAAATAAATATTGCTAGTTTCTAGGATGGCTGAATGTTTTCTAAACCAGAAACGGTTAGAAAGGAACTTTATTGCACCAAGTCAATCATAAGCAAGTTTGCAGTTCACAGGCATTTTAATTCAACCTTGAGTCACAAAGGAAACACACTGCAAGAATATAACATGGTTTGCATCAAATAAGCGGTTATCAACATTGTGGTTTGGGAAGACCTACTCCTGCCAGGTCAAGGCAGGGTCTGAGCTTCAGTCAGCCATGAAAATGAACATATGGGCTGGTTACCAGGAAACAAGACGAGGACCGCACGGAGGCGAGCATCCTGCTGCCAGAGTACATGGAACAAAAGCTGAAGAGGAAACTGGACTTGAACAGAAATACACGCAGTATTAAAAGGGACAGGGATCAAGTTCAGCAAAAGCAACTAACTCAAATGAACAGGTGAGCTTTGGTCGTTCTAAACATCTGTTCTTCAAAACGTGTGTAATCGTAATACAGTGGAGTTCCATAATTTCTACCTCAAAATACAAATGATTCTCACTTCTAACCTTTTATTTTTTTCTTATATATAGAAACATTATATCTCATGTCAACATACCTTATGATTCCGTTAAAATGAAGGAGGACAAAAGCTTGCTTGGCCCTAGTTTGACCTCAGCATAAGGCAAAATCCCCTGCACTCATAATACATTTAAAACAAAACTAAAGGAAAAAATAAAACTGACCTTCATGCAAAGACTAAGAATTTTAAAACTAATTATCAAGAGTCAGAGTTCTTTTATTCCAGAGGTCACTGCGTCAAGTACGATCCGCTGAAGTTCTCTTTCAGCTCTGTTTCCATCAAGCCCTGGAGGTGAGATACGGGAAACAGGAAGCCACTGGGTATTTCCTGCAGGAACTATAGAGCATTCCATTACTCCGCTGAGGTAAGACAGAGTGACAGTGAAGAAATGAACAGTATTCTTTCCTATCCACTTTTGAGACATTTCCAGAAGAAACAGAGATCAAATCTCAGTCAATAAAACAGAAAGACACCAGAAATAGCAATTTCTTTTGGACTCCTGAGATCAAGCTTCTACTGAATTTTTTAAGTCTGGTCACTGTATCTAAATGTGTTTTCATAAAAATTATCAGGTAAGCTAACATGCCATAAAAAAGCAGGAGCTGAAAGTGGAGAACCCTATAATCTTCTCATTCCATTAACTACTGTTGATGTTAATGAAGAAAACAAAATGGCTTCAGCAGTACCTTCCCGAATTGTTCTAGCTTAGGTGACAAGAGAAACTCCTCTCAACAAGTTCTCTCAAGAAACTTGTTCTTTTCCACACAACCATCCATCTTTACAAATGTTTACCTAGCACCATCATAATAAAATGTTATCTTTCAAAGTGCTCTCTAAAATCCTACGTTACAAAACATCTAAATGCTAATCACTACTCAAATCAGCAGTTACACAGACATTAGGTAATTAAAACAACACAGAGGTAAATAACCATTATTACAGTACAGTGGAGATTCAACTGAGCCTAGCTGGCATCCAAACATTCCTGTGGGTAATCAGAGAACCCAGAAAACTCATCTGCTTCAGTTTGTCAAATTCAAGTGAATTGTATTTGCCTTTAAAGTAATTTGCCTTTAAAAAAACAAAAGTCTATTTTTGGCTAGGTATATTACACACAGCATGCAAAGAGAAATCACTACATTATTTGCATAGCACTCAAACTTCCTGATCAAAAGAGAACATAAAAAAGGGGTAGATTCTCACATTGGTATATGTACAAACAAGAACCATAAGCCATAGTTATTTTTAAAGAGTGACACAGGTGCATGAATACTGTGTTGATTCAGAGTTAAATCCCGAACTGAGAACAGAGTGCAACATGCAAAGGGAATTTCTGCAAATACTGCAAAGACAGAAAAGAAGCAGGATCAGAAGAGCTAGGTTACCTAAGGGGTAACAAGCCATAAAATGCAAAGCAACCACTTTCTAGCAGCATCTTCTAGAAAAGAACTAGAAATCACAATCATCCTTTTTTTTGTACAATAGTTCCAGGCGTGTGACAAGTTGAACATGCAAATGTAAAGTGATACACATAACCCAATGGTGCAAACAGAAAAACAAAACACAGTAACTCCATAGAAACCTGTCAAGCTAAAAATTTTTAACATTTCTTCTCACAAAATATTTAAATCTGTCAGTGCATTAGTGTTAAAGTGGCATTAAAAAACTTCTGCAGTTTTAACAGATGCAGATTATTTTCAAAATGCATAGCATCTACATTTCTTTCAAGTAGGCACCATGATATTTACACCAGTGCTAGGAATTCTTGGTGGAAACAGCCATTTCATTAGTTATCCTATTATTTCTTAAACATCTGTCTTGTATGCGATCTCAAGTTCAACAAAAACTCACCAAAATTCAAAAATAGACCCTATGAATATTAAAAGAACTATATACAACGTTTCTAAGACACAGGTTAATAGGCTGCCTTATGTGTAATATTAAAGAGAAGACATTATTCAAGTTTGACAGATATTGAGATGAAAGGCCTTTGGGTTGGAAGCATTTCAAAAGACAACAGTGTTTTAGGCTAAGAATTATTTGAGCCCAGTTTATGACTAAGGCATTGCATAATAAAATATACATTTCTATTTGGTGCAATGTTATGTTTTGGAATCTATAGTGTGTCAAATGGTATATTTTTCTTGTCACTTTAGTAAACACTATAAAGCACACGTTTCCAACATTTGAAATTAAACTTATAATAAGGAAAAAAACCAAACACTAAATCTAAGTTTTATATTAAGCGGTTTATAAAAAATACTTTAACAAAGTTATTTTCTACTTTTTATAGGGGCAGTTACCTGATAAACAGATTCTGAACAAAGAAAAATGGCAATGCCAGGAATTCACCTGCCCCTTGAATGCATATCCAAAATCTCTTGTCCAGGATTGGGGGCGGGGGTCAAAGGGGGAGGGGAGGAGATAGTTCCAATTTGGGTTTTTATTTTAATGTATTTTTTTTTAAAGCCTTCAGAAACATTCCACCTCCGAGGTTTCTGCTCTAAAATAGCACAGCAACAAGCGTCAAGTGTTTTGCCCCCGATGGCCATCTCCCATCCCCGATCTCCTCCTATCCCCGCGATAGGGCCGTCCTCGGACATTTCGATGGTACTGGTAACCTTCATCTCGGCTTCTGCCAGGCTGCCCTTTCCAGGACTCCTCACCTCTTGCGTGCTGATACCCTCCTCTACCAGAAGAGCCCCAATCACTTTTGTACTTCCTGCCTCCATAAGTCTGGTTATAAAATTGCTTGGATCGACCACTTCTCAAAATATTAGACACTTCATTTTCATCTTCCGAACTCTCTTCTTTTGGTCTCTGCACTCTGCTCTCCACAGAGTTGGCCCCACTGACCGCATCGGCAGCAGTCTTAGGATCTTTCACTTTTTCTGATTTTTCTTTCAGACTTGGAATGGTCCTTTTAGGCTCAAGTTCAACAGGCACAGTTTCTCTCTCTCTGTTTAGAATCTGAGTGGGCAGATGAGCCTCTTCCTCCGCCACAGGAAGGATGGAAGGCCGTGCCAGATCCACCTTAGGGGTCTGGGATGACTGCTCCGCCCGGCCTTCATGCTTACCCACACTTGCTTCAGGGAGACAATGTGTGCCTTCACCTCTGGCCTCCTGAAACTCATCCACTGCTGAAACTGAAACACATTCCTTAGACAGATCCAGGCTTTCCAGGGGCAGATCCAATTCTTTCTCATCAGAGGGGAGAACAATATTCTGCCGCATGACTGGATTTTCTACAAATCCCTGGAAAGGGTACCCATACCAAACATGAGGAAAGAAAGGAGGTGCAATGGGAACTGGGCCTAAGAATGGATTCGGTCCAAAGGACGGCTGCGGGAACATATTCTTGCCACTTAGTGACTCTTCATACTCAGCATGAAGAAGCTGCCCAGAGTTTTCAGATTCAATATCAGCCTGGTAAGACAACTGTCCATGACTTTCAGACACCTGAGATGGAGGGATAACCAGAGGTGAAGAAAACGTTGGCGGTCCAATCTCAGCCTGTGGCATCTGACCATTAACAGTGGCCTCAGTCTGCATAGGAAAATGTGCGTCGGTACAGGTACAATCACCTTCGTTCTGAGCAGAAGGAGCTTCCTGGAACCAAGGATTTGGAGGATACACTGGGACAGAGACCTTTGGGTACATCCTGCAAGCTGCCAGGTAGGCCTGGTGCAGAGGGTACAGGTAAGAATGCGGAGCCCACATAGGACAACTATATGCCTAAAAGAAACAAAAACAGAAATATTAACAAAAGGGGGGGGGGCGGGAGCTTAGAGCGAGTGCTTCAAGTTGCTCATGCCTGCCAAGACCATATCATCACTGCGATATGTAACATGAAAAGGAATTACAAAAGTAAGTCACTACTCTAACATTCCATTCTTTATTCCTATCCTGAAACTAACCCAAGGTCCCATGGTATTGAGGTGACTGGAGACAATATGATGAACTCACCCACATATTCCATGATCATTAATTCCATCCTTTGGGTAGAATTGCATGGAAATAATTTTGGGTGATACACATCCCAGAAACCACCACCATCAAGTACTTGAGCCTCCAGCTTGGAGTATCTCAATCACAGGTTCTCTAGCTTGACCTGCATTCATGTTCTGGCTCTACCACCAACTCTCTGTGTGACCCCATGCCAACAAGTTAATTGGTCTGGACCTCTCTGTTCTACCAGAAAAATGGGAAACTGCAGGTTTAGAAGCCCTGAGAGCATTCCAACTGCATAGATGAAAAGTCAGACCTCCAGTCAGAGAAAGGTAATACTGAAAATAAAGCAAATCTATCCCCTTGCAAAAGGGCCAGCTGAACACCAAACATAAAGAAAAAATTACCAGTTAAACGGCAAATTAATTAGCTGAAGCAAACATTAACTACTTAAATATAAAACTAGGCAGTGAATACCACAGGCGATAAAATTGAGTCTCCTTTTATGAAATGACCACTAGGCTACAGTAGGGCACTTCATTTCATATTTTAATGGTCTAAAACCCACAGAAATTAATCCAGAACAGGAGATATAACACAGCACTGACAAGGACATAAGAGTTCTCCAGCCTCTCTAAGACAAGCTATTTCTAGGCTGACCACTTCCCAAAAAAATACCTCTGCTATGCTAGTGAACAATGCCACCTTCCACAGGAGAACTTCCACAAGTTCTTTCTTTTGATCCTTTCAACAAATAGGCAGATAGAAGAATATTATTCACATAACACAAATGAAAATAGCTAGGCTAAGAGACATTAAATGATGTGCCCAGGGATATATACTGCTAAAAAAGTGATGAGCAGAATTTCAAACCCAGATCTTTCACTGAATTCCTCAATGAGTGCATTTTCACTAGGCTGCGCAAGGGACAAGGAATATTTCCCAAATATTCTCATAGGGTTATACCATTGCCAGTTAAAAGGAAAAGCAAGCAAATACTGGAGCCTCAGCCACTATTAAAAACAAACTATACAGGACTGAAAAACCCTAGTTCTTAAAATGTGATTCAGTAAACTTAAGTTATTCACCAACAGGGTAAGAGTTAAGACTGTTTATATACTAACAATTTAACACAGTATTAACTTAAAAATAACTTTAAAATGATAAAACATAAATACCTTTACACCAAGATTAAAGAAGAATCGAAGAATGTTCTTATCTAAAAATAAATGACATAATAATCACTCACTAAAATTATACATTCAAAAAGCCCCCCTCCAACTATCCTCAAACAATATATAGCTCAAAGGCAATTTTGCCTACTGAAATTGCTTTCTCTAGCCTGTGATATAAAACAAAGATTAAAAACCCTAATATAACCAAAAGCAAGCTCTGTTACTATAGGGTAATTCCAGGTTCAAAACGCTTTGTCTATCCTAACATCTAAGTCCAAAAATGGCTTAAGCTGAGATTTTTATCTGATTAAGATTAATTTTGTGTGAAGGAAACTTAGCTGTTCACTGTATTTCTTTTTCAATTCTGCAGGGTTTAAAAATTATGAAATAAAAATGTTGGGGGATATGGGCAAAAATCAACATAAACCTCACTGATAACATAAGATTAGTAGGTATTCATTTGACATTAACCAGTTATCCACAGGCTCCAACTTGATCAAAACACTAACAAAATTAGGCACAAAAATCCAAGTAAAGAGCAATCAGTCACTGCATGACTCTTTCAGTTTTTCCAGACAGGAAATTTTGCAAACAAAAATTCCTTTAAAAAAAGGGCCAAATTTAAAAGAAATTCTTAAAATATATAGATTGTTATATTATTCTTCTCTGTCATTTTTTCATGGATGAAGTAATAGGAGTGGTTTCAAAAGCCAGTCCAGTGATGAGAAAACTCAATAATGTTTAGTTACCTAGTTAGTAATATTAAGATTTAATTCAAAATGGCTTTAAGGACGCTTTTGAAAAAAATGACACAACGGAGGGACAGTTACTAAACATACAAAAAACCATATTCAAATCAAACACAAGCTAAAACAAAAAAGTTAACCACTTATAGCCAAATCTCTTCTCTCCTTCTCAAAGTCAGTCCTTCGGCTTACTCAGTAACATAACCTCTGACCTCTACTCACACTTCCCACTGTGTGTTCCCTCTGAACTCCTATCAGCACTTGATAAATAAAATCAAGTGGAACTTAAGAGAAGGATCTCACCTTTAGGCAGGTCCTCCCCAGTGTGACACAGTGAATAAGGTGGTGCGATGGCTCGATCTCCCTTTTCATTATAAGGAAACCCAGGGTAGAGTGGGTCTTGGTACAGGCTCAATGTCTGAGGCAAAGGCATCAAGGGCTGGTTAACTGCCTGTATTGACACAGGAACTGGAGAGGGTGTTAAATGAGCTTGGGACACAGCAGAATCAGGTCCAGTGGTCAGCGTCTGTGTCACTGACAAAACGGGAATTTGAGCAGGGACACCTACAAAACAGAGGGAAAGGAATCAAAAACTGTATATAAAAAGTGAAAATATTTCTCCCTACAAATATGTTTACATTAAGCGAAAAGGCAAATAATGCTATACAACTGATAGAGCGATAGATAGATAAAAAGATACATAAGAAATCTAAAAGAGTATCTTTTATATCAACTAAGAACTCTCTTAGACACATAGGAAATAAGCCCAGGAAACTAGCTTTGAGTCAAATGTCTTCTAACAGTAGCTCTTACAAACATGAGAAAGACACAGAGCCCAGCCAAAATTCAATGGCTGGGACAGTGGGAATATACAGAGCTGGTCAGTGGTTGTCAGTGGAGACAACCAGCTCAGGCATCTTGTACCTGAGATTTTGAGCGTATATCTCAAATGAATACCAGGTTAAACTGGCCCTCCCACACTGGAAACAGCAAAGCAGAGGATCATAAAAAGCTCTAAGGTTCCACATACACAGCTAGTCTGAGTTTAAAGCCAACAAGAACTTGAAATCTTTGGGGCACCTAGCTGGCTCCCAGTCAATAGAGCATGCGATTCCTGATCTTGGGGTTGGGAGTTCAAGCCCCACACTGGGTGTAAAGGTTACTTTCTAAAATAAAATATTAAATGATAATGATGATGATAATGACAAAAATAAAAAGAACTTGAAGGGTCTCTGACTTGGAAAGGTTTTGTTGGTTGGTTCAAAGATTTTTTCAATTCCAATCTAACCTGTTGGTCCAAAAGTTGTAGGTTCACTTGGCCAGGCTGGCACAGTGGCTGGTAAAGAAGGCACCGCAGGAGTTAGATGTACCTCTGGAGAAACTAGAAGGGGAGCTGGATTTGACAAAGACACATGTTCTGCTGGCTTCTTCAAGAGAGGGGGAGGAAAAAGACAAGAGTTCATTGTGCTTAACATTAATTTTAACACCAAATGTACCCTCAACTACCTTTTACATAACTATAGTTTTTATATAGTCTTTCTGATCTTAGAAATGAAAGAAAAATGCAGTAGCTAAAAATTCCAAACAAACAAATTTGATCGTAACCAGGGGCTGCCTATCAAAAGATATAAAGCAATCTAAACATTACGCTTTTAAGGAAAGAATATACAAATCCCTGAAATTGTTTTGAAATCCATGAGTTATTTATAACTGCTCCTCATACAAAGACATACCCTAAACTGTATGCTTTCTAAATGATATGAAAGATGTTAACTGAAAGATAAGGAAAGACTAATAACTTTCTTTCTGTATTAGACTGAAACTCAAGATGTCGGACACTCAAGATCCTTCTTCATCACATTTGTAAATTGGTGGCACTGCTTTCTAAATATGTTTTTCTAATCTCTTCAATCCTTACATTCCCTCCCTCCTATGAAATAACTGTTAAAGTTAAAGGTTAACAGTTAACCTTAAAGGTTTAACTGTTAAAGGTTTGGACAACTCTTTTTAAAGTTTTGAAATAAAGTAGAAATTTTATTCAAGTTTTATTTCTTCATGAGAGACACAGAGAGAGGCAGAGACAAAGGCAGAGGGAAAAGCAGGCTCCTTGCAGGGAGCCCAGTGTGGGACTTGATCCCAGATCCTGGGATCACATCCTAAGGCAAAGGCAGACGCTAAACCGCTGAGCCACCCAGCCATCCCGAAAGTAGAAATTTTAATTCCCCTTCAAAAATCTAATTTTCAAGCCAACTGAACCCATCACAAAGACAACAGAAGATACCAAACATAAACTTATTTGAAATCAATTCAGAAATATTGCTTCTATGTCCAAAAAATGGCATTATCAAAATAACATTCCACAGAGGCACTGGGCTGGCTCAGTCAGTAGAGCTTGCAGCTCCTGATCTCAGGGTTCTGAGTTTGAGCTCCACGTTGGGAGTAGAGATTACTTAAAAATAAAATCTTAATAAAAGGGCTCCTGGGTAGATCAGCAGTTGAGCATCTGCCTTTGGCTCAGGTCATGATCCCGGGGTCCTGGGATCAGTCCAGCATCGGGCTGCCTGCAGGGAGCCTGCTTCTCCCCCTGTCTATGTCTCTGTCTCTCATAAATAAATAAATAAAATCTTTTTAAAAATAAAATTTAAAAATATATATTTAAAATATACAGAAAAAAATGAAAATATTCTAGATTAAGTAAGCAACAATTATAGGTTAATCATAACTGCCCCCAAGTTATACTAGAGTAAGTCTTCCCATTTTGTTTTTTAAATGATCATATATAAAGACATAAGAAACCTAGAAAATGAAACATTCAATGTCAAATGCAACAATGTACTTACTTGCTCCACAGGTGGGCACTCTAATTTCTTTGACTTTGATGGTGATGATATTCTTGCACATTTATCGTCACTAATATTCTTTGGAAGTAAAACAAAAACAAATTTTTTTTTTTTTTTTTTACAAAAGCAAAACTTTATGTTTCAAAGACCTGGATTCTAGAATAATCATGGTTGCCTATACAGTTCACCTTATCCCTTATCTGCACCTGAGTGAACCCTCTCATGACTAAGTATTTTTTCAATTATATCTGGTCTTCAACAGGTACCTTGGCCTGCACACATCTTGACTGTACCAAAACTACTAGGCAGTTTTTACTGAGGATGTGGTTTTAAAAATCTCAATCTATTATAGAAAATTGGAAACTAAAAGCTACTTTCCACTGATTGAGATAGGTTATCATGAAGAAATAGTTATAATTTGTGAGTGAATTCTCCTCAGGCACTATCAGGTTTTCCCACTTTTTTGCTTTTCTACTTCCATAACACTTAAGTAATGAAATGATGAAATCATCTCCAGCTTCTCCTTCTACTTCTGCTATATTTTATCATGTCTAAGGGGGGAAAAAAAGATACAATTATTATTTAAAACATTCACCTCCAATGTGCTTGGCTCAGGTTTTTTATCCAAATGAGTATGTCCATGAACAGAGTCTGTAAAAGATCAAGATAAAAAAAAAGACTGTATTAGCCACTGGACAGGTCTGAGGACAGAACAACAAAATATGAAGACAAAGCCAAAAGTACTACATGAACTATGTGTAGTCAGTGAAAAACACAGTTTTCAGAATAACATTTAACATGCTTTAGCCTGAGTCAATGTATCTCTGCAACAGTGAGATATGTAACATTACACTACTTAATGATTTACAAAGGGTTCTTTTCCAACATATGGCTTTAAACCAGACACAGAGCTGTAGCATCTGCTTTCAAATGATGAAATAACATACCTTTATCTTTCCGTTCTTCGGTATCCATTCTCCGCCTGCTTCCTTTTCTGTCACTTACATGTGATGATTTTCTCTGGACACATGGGTTGCTACTCTGAGAAGCTGACTGACTAACTGATGAGCTCTTAAAATGAACAAAAACCCAACATTTTGTTAAGCTTACTTTTCATACATTTCACTGTAAATTTCAAAATTCACAGCCCTATGTCTTTATATTTCCAAAACTTTAAAGAAAAAAAAGGACATAGGGTTCACGTTTACTTACATACTCTATGACAATAGGCTTATTATTAGTAACTCAAAAGTATTAGGCAATCAGACCTTTAGCCTAAATTAGTAGAGGGACTTCTTCATATCCCCTCTTCAGGAAGCCATCCAGACCAAACCTTCCCCTTGCAATTTATACTTATATTCTTTGCACCAAGAACAATACCCTTCAAACCAACCTTCAAAAGCAGCCACTGCAGGGCCACAGTTCTTTGTGAGGGAAAAATACCTAAGTGCAAATTAGCAAATACCGTGCACTAGGATTCTTACCACTGAAATGCTGATCATCAGCAAATTACTTAAGCTCTGTATGAGATCAAACCTTCTAACTGGTGAAACAAAGGGACAAAGTTGGGTTTCTAAGCTAAACTATCACTGAAAGTCCTTTACTTCTCTAGCTCTCTGTAAATGTTACACACAGCTGAGAACAGGATCTCAGCCCTCTGTGACAGTTTTCTAGAAGAAAAACTTTAGTCACTATCAAGTCCAAGATAGGTCTAAAAATGATGAGTAAAAGGACACATTTTATTAAAAACTTTCAATTTATCCCCACATTACAGTAGTTATATTTTTACTATTCTACCTAACAATACAACTAATACTACCTAACAACAACAGGACAAAAAGCTAGGATACAAGGGTAGATCATTTGAACTTTTTTATTATCTACATGTTATGTTGTGGGAAAATAACATCTATCACATAGAGACAAATATACTTAACATACAGACCACACCTAGTGCACTATATGGATTTGGGCACATCTTCCAAAAATTCCTAAGCTCCAACTCCTGCAGCCAGACTGAACTACTACTCCAGAACAGCAGTTTCAGCAGAGCATCTCACTCACACCTCTAAAGGATTCCACAGAAGCCAGAGAATTGAGTATATGGTGCTTTAATTTTTAATACTGGTATACCCGGTAGCATCCATCTTAGGAAAAAGTGTCCAACCACCACTCTGAATCACACAGTACTTGGTACACTTACCAATAAAAAGCTCACAGGCACAAGGCCTCCAGTGCCCCAGAGTGAATTAGTTACCTTTCTCCATGTGCTGCCAATGAACCCTCCTCATAAGAGCATTTCACTTCACACTTTACATGAGAACTGTTTTCCCATCCCTGTTAACTCTCCCAAAAGAATTTAGAAAACCAAGAGTAGAGAACATGTCTTGCATCAGAGAAGTATCCATCACAGCCCGGTGTCTGACACACAGAGCAAGGGCAAGCCACAGGATTACATGTACACCACCTCTAACAGCAAACACTGAATGACAATTCTTACCGTATTAATTAGGTCCTGGTATGATCAGTAAAGGACACTAAAAAGAGTTTCCTGGTTCTATAGACATATCTTGTTTATGGAATGTGAACCTCTACTACATAATTTTAGGTAGCAAAATTTATTTTTGTTTTGGTTCAAGAGAAAATACTAAACTGGAAGAGCTAACCAACTTACTTGTCTCAACTCTGCCAACGAGTAGTATTTTCAAACCTCATCTTCTTCATGAAAAATGTATAAAGAGGGGGAAACTACATGAATTTTAAGGTACCTTTACTTTAAAAATTACTAGTCTACGATTAGAAACTACAGTTTAATATAAAAACTATATTAAGGATAGACTTCTAAAGAACTTTTAAAATCTCTTTTCATACATACGGAAAGGGCTGGGAAAGCCTGTTCATCTCTGTTCTGAATCTCGTAGAGTAAACGAGATTCTTCTATAGCTTGCTTCTCTCTGCGCTCTTCTGGGGAGAGGCCAAAATAGTTAGATTCTCGACTCGTGTGATCAAAATCCTCAGCTCTCTCACGATCAGGTTTTCTGTCAAATAAAACATTCTCGTCATGAAAAAGACAAAATATATTGAGTACCTAAAATAAAATACCTTTTTGCAATACAAATATTTGACTAATTTAGCTACACTGTGACATTATAGAACTTTTGGCAGCCTGACTAATGAATGTTTAGAAAATGGAAGTTCCTGTAGTTTAGGCCACATGACAGTCAAAACTAAAAACAGAGAAAAAAAGAAAAAACATAACTCACTGTACCAAGTGGTATAGAAATAACTGAAAACTTTTTTTCATCATGGTAGAAATTTAAGCACTATATATATTCTTTGTTGTGTCATAGTCCAATACTGTCACAAAATTCATTTTCTAAATGAAGGGAAAGTTATTAATTTGGATCTCATGAGCACTCTCATTTTCTGTACTAAGGGCAACCATTCAAAGCAGACACGAGGACTATTCTCCCGTTTTCTGATGATACCACTGAGAGATGAAAAGCTAGAAAGAATAAAAATTAAAATACACCAGACTAGATACTAACTTACTAACTGCAGAGATAAGACAGCCATCAACTCAATATAATTATGGTCTGAGAAGGATGACAATAAATCCATGAATAGCTTAGTAGCTTATAACAAAACTCTAATATGCTTATGACTTGTAACTATTATAAGCAATAGGAATATTATTTCTACCATGTCTAACGGTTCCACAAGAGTAGAAATGAAAATCCAAAACATACAGGAAAAATACAATGTCACAATGTCAAGACATATAATCTTCCTTTTAAAAGTGAGGACACAGGGCACCTGGGTGTTAGAGTTCGTTAAAAATCTGACTCCTGGTTTCAGCTCGGGTCATGATCTCAGGGTGACGAGATCAAAGTCTGTGTTGGGCTCCAAACTTAGCAGGGAGTCTGCTTGAGATTCTCTCCTTCTGCCCTGCCCCCACCATAAAATAAATAAATCTTAAACAAAAACAAAAACGTGAGGACACAATACCACCTGATTAAAAAATATATATATATATATACATATATATGTATATATATACACATATATATACACATATATATGTATATATATAAAGAATATCCATTTCATGTCCTCACATAGTCCCATATAAAATCACACCCTAGAGCAGCCCAGGTGGCTCAGCAGTTTAGTACCGCGTCGGCCCAGGGTGTGATCCTGGAGATCCGGGATCAAGTCCCACATCGGGCTCCCTGCAGGGAGCCTGCTTCTCCCTCTGCCTGTGTCTCTGCCTCTCTGTGTGTCTCTCATGCATAAATAAAAATACAATCTTTTTAAAAAAATAAACAAATAAATAAATTATAAAATCACACCCTCATTTCAACAGAGGAAAAGAAGGCAAACTGGACCCTCAAATTCACAGACCAGTCTTCCTCAGACTCCAGAGAGGATTCAGCAAGTGCCAGGCTTCCTTGGAAAGCTAACACTATCTCACCACTGTGTCCCATCACCCAAACTGTCCACCTCACCCTCACCCATCACACAGCAAGAACCAAATCCTTCCTATTTGCAGTTAGCTGGAAAGGAGATAATCAGCAACATTACATTATTTCAGCACTTGCACAGTGAAAGCATACGTGGCAATCCTGCGCTGATTTATTTTATTATCTCCAAAGAGAGAGACCAATACCAGTAGGAAATGAAAAAGTGAGAGGTCATAAAGGTCTCACGTCCAACATTAGAGTTATTTTATTCTGTAACTAAAAGAGTTCAAAACTGATGTGTTAAATAGAAGAGGGATCCCTGGGTGGCTCAGGGGTCTGGCGCCTGCCTTCGGCCAGGGCGTGATCCTGGAGACCCGGATCGAGTCCCACATCAGTCTTCCCGCATGCAGCCTGCTTCTCCCTCTGCCTGTGTCTCTGCCTCTCTCCCTTTCTCTGTCTCTCATGAATAAATAAAATCTTAAAAAAAAAAAAATTTTTTTAAGAAATAAAGTCAAGATAAAGTAATGAGCTTAAATCAATTGGACTATTAACTATGAAATTCCATACTTTAGTTTTAAAACTCTGTGAATATTTAATCATCAGTGGTCTCCTAATTTTGTTTCAATATATTAACAAAATTCACTCTCAACCACAGTGGAGAAGGCACACTACAAATCCAAGGAGGTTCCTATATAATTAGTTACAACATCAAAAAATTCTTTGGGGTGCCTGGGTGGCTCAGCGGCTGAGCCGCTGCCTTTGGCTCAGGTCGTGATCCTTGAATCCTGGGATCAAGTCTCCCTCTGCCCATGTCTCTGCCTCTCTGTATGTCTCTCATTAATAAATAAATCTTTAAAAAAAATTCTTTAAAGCTTCATGTCTATGTATTACATACACACTGTCTTCTGCCAGCAAGTATTTTTATATATCAAGTAGCTAACATATAAAAAAATATCCTAGGAAGACAAAGGCATTTCACAACTTTCTCATTATTCTACCAATTCCTAGGAGATTGGATACAACACCACAAACACTCTAGCCATAAATTTAGTTTATGGTAAACAAAAGTATAAAATCAGCCATTTAGGGGACGTCTCGGTGGCTGAGGTTGAGTGTCTGCCTTTGGCTCTGGGTGTGACCCCAGGCCTAGGATCAAGTCCTACATTGGGCTCTTTGCAAGAAGCCTGCTTCTCCCTCTGCCCATGTCTCTGTCTCTGTCTCTCATGAATAAATAAATAGGATCCTTTAAAAAAAAAAATCAGCCATTTAGTAACCTATATGTATTTTCTTTAATATTTAAAACACTAAAGAGTACCTTTGTGTTCAAGGGAAAAAAATGTTTTTCTAATCTATTAAAAAAGTGAGAATTTTGTTAAAGGAAAATCTTCATTCTGTCTATGACCTTCATGTATGTACTTCACATTTTTAGGTTTCAAAAGTTAATATTCAAAATAAGCTGGTCCTCTTAGGTACTGTGCTTGCTCTGAATAAGATTCCACAGATGTTAGAGGAGTCTAATGTCCAAAAAGACTTTAGTCACAACCAGTTGATTAATGAATGACTCCAATTCTGTCTGCTGGGAGCAATAACCCACCAGGAGCCCTGAATGGCCCTGAGCACTGTTGCTCTGGCCGTGCCAAGAATGCAAGGCCCTGACCACTCTTTACCCAGGCTAATTCTCAGGATTGTCTATATAGACCAATCTTCAGGAATGAGGTAACATCCCTTCTTCTGACTGAATTTTAACCATTTGTTCTCATTAGAACTTTTGGTTTGTGAATATATATGTACTTTTTACACATATGTAAGGTATCCTTGTAGGGATACACAAGAATCTATAAACACTGGATGCCTCTACAGAAGGAAACTACATCACTGGGAAAATAGGGATAGGAAGAATTACCAGAATGAACAAACTTCGGAATGTTTCAGACTTTGAACAACATAAATTAATTTCCTATTCATAATAGTTTGTTAGACTAAAAAGAAAAATGTAATTAATGAAGTACTGGTGTTCATGATTGAACTGTTCTTTCCAAACAGATATATTCAAATCCTAACCCCTGGTACCTGTGCATATGATTTTATTTATAAATAGGGTCTTTACAGAAGTAATCAAGTCAAGATGAGGTCATACTAAGGTTAAGATGAGGTCATACTAAGGTAGGGTGGGACCCCTGGTCCCAATACAACTAATATCCTTATTAGAAAAAAAACAGACACACAGGGAGAACACCACGTGATGACAGAGGCAGAAACCAGGGTGATACATTCACCAGCTAGGGAACACGAAGGACTACAGGCAACAGGCGAAGTAGGAGAGGGATATGAAACACTCTCCCCTAGAGTGTTCAGAAAGAGCATATGGCCTTACTGACAACTTGATTTTAGACTTCTAGCCTCCAGACCTGGGAAAATAAATTTCTGTGGTTTTAAGCCATCCAGTTTGTGGTACCTTGCCATGGCCCCAGAAAACTAACAAGTATTTCGTGTATCTCAGCCTAAGAACCTACAACTCTACCTTGAAGATCTTCATTACATAAGCAGTCTTTAATGACAAAAAGTTAAGGGGGCGCCTGGGTGGTTGTTAGGCGTCTGACTCCTGATTTTGGCTCACACCATGTTCTCAGAGTCCTCATAGTTGTGAGATTAAGCCCTACACAGATGAGGGTTTGCTGGAGATTCTCTCCCTCTCCTTCTCCCCCTGCCCCTTCCCCAATTAGTGTGCTCTCTAAAATAAGTAAATAAATATCTTCTAAAAAAAGGAAAAGTACATTCCCAAGAAAGGGGACTGCCCAAAAGCCAGAAATAAAGGAACTTAAGACCAGAACTTGGAAGCACATAAGCTGATGCCCAGGCAATTGGAAAAAGGAAGCTTGGAAGGACGAAGGCATTGGTCACAGTAACCTACAAGGGGGGCTCCAATGGCTAAGTTTGCATGAAAAGGACGGCCTCAACTAAAACACATCCTCTCAAAGTTTCTCCAAAGTACTATATACTCCACAGAAAAGCAGATTAGGGAAAAAATAAAATGCACTGCACAGGAAAATTATGATCCTGAAGTTCATCTTGTCTCTGGATATTCAGACTAATATGCATGTTTACACTGACTTATAAAACTTATAGGCCCATTTAATATAAGGCACTTACCACAAACAACCCAAACTTATCAGAATAAAGTAAATCCAACATTTTGGTTAAGTTCGTTAAGTTCCTATATAAAGGGAACATTCATAACCTAGGAATAGAAATGCAATTTGGCATTCAGTATTTAACAAAATGCAAGCTACCAGAAAACTATTAAGTGCAAGAATAAGGGATGCCTGGGTGGCTCAGCGGTTGGGAGGCTGCCTTCGGCTCAGGTCGTAATCCCAGGATCCAGGATCAAGTCCCACATCGGGCTCCTGCAAAGAGCCTGCTTCTCCCTGTGCCTGTGTCTCTGCCTCTCTCTCTGTCTCTCATGAATAAACAAATCTTTAAAAAAAAAAGTGCAAGAATAAGACTTTGCTGGGAATAAGGTCTCTCAAAACATCTGAAGAAAAATTATTCAAAAAAGATGCCTTGCCCTAAAATTACTTTATTTAAAGAGAATTAAACATTTAACTATACAGAACTAAAATCCTCACGTGGTATATTTAATCAACAATACTTTTACTGTTATAGTACAGACAAGTAAACGAACACAAAGTTGTAACTTTAAATTTAAATGCATGTAATGTGGCAGATGAAGGAAATGCCACTCAATTTATATTTCTCTTACATTCAGGAAGGTTACCTTATGATCTGTGAGGGTGTCCTATTAAGATTTTTGTGCTCACTGGAGGGTTTCTGAGACTGTGACCCTGCAGAATGACTAGAGAATGTATGTTGTCTTACTCCCGAAGGATGTTGGAGTCGAGGAGGTAGTGCTGATGGAGTTTTTATTGGCTTGCTTGGATTCTTTGGCCCTCTGTAATCCATGTCTGTGACAAGAAGCCAAAAATACCTTTTAAATAGTTTTCCTATTTAAAAAAATTCCAAGTACCAACATCCTCCCCTCCACCCTCAAAAAAAAAAAAAACTAATTTGATAAAATCCTAACCAGAGTGGAAATTTTGTCCAGAAGTGGAAGGTTTTCTCATCTTCTTTCCTGATACGGTGTTCCAGCTTTCTGAGGGAGGTGGTTTGAGATTCTTCGGGGAGTGTCTTCAAAAGAAAAACACTTATAACAACAAGGTATTCCTAGTAAAAATATCTACCTAAGTATTCTGCATAAGTATTTTTAATTTACAAAATAAATTAGTTTTAGTTCTTATTTAAAAATTAAAGTACAAAGCACTTAGCAATCCAGATGTAATTCTAATCAACTAAGATGACATAAATCAAAAGCATATTTTCTAACCTAAAAAAATGGAAGACTAAAAGACCTTAAACACAATCTAAGCAAAAGACTGGATAAAAAAAAGGAATGACTTTATTCTGTGAAATGTGATGATGATACTACAGTTAATGTGGGGAGGGAAGAGTTCTTACTATGTTAGAGAAACATATAAGCATCTAGGTATCTATTAAAAAATGATGGGATGTCAAAGATATTCTAAATAAGGTACTGTCTCATCCTGAACAGATAAGAAACAGAGAAAAAGTTGTAATATAACGAACATTTTAGACAGGAAGAATATTTAAGATTAAATATGTAACAAAAGAATAAGATTTTATAAAAATAAATTGCTCAGCACTTAAAAAAAAAAAAGAAATGATGTGGTATCTGGGATTTGCTTTTAAATATTCAATTCCATTCCCATTTTTTAAAAAGGGGGTTAGGGAGAAGAGATTAGAAAAAGATTGCCAAACACTGTTAGTTGATAAAACAGGGAGATCCTTATGGTGGGGTTTACTATACTCTCTTTAGATTTGTGTTATGTTTGAAATTTTCCCAGTAAAGTTTTAGGTGTGACTTATTACCCTGTTTCCTAATAGAGACAATGGAAACAAAAGGCGCTATAACATAAGACTCAACCACAGCAAGTCAACCACAGCATTTTACTACTCCATGTGACAAACATCTAGGGAAATCTAAGTACATGCAATACAGTACTAAGTGAAAATTCGAAATGAATATGGTCCCTGTCCTCCAATGCTCCCCACTTAACAGTTACGATAGAATCAATTTCCCAAACTGCCTTTGTGAAGAATGACACATTTTAAACTGTAAGCAGCAAGTTTTTAAAAATCTGTTCACATGGAAAACACAAATGTGAACTTGAAGAGTTCTAAACGAATACATTTTCTACACATAGGCAATTATCTTGGACTCATTTACAAACACACAGGGCCATTTAGAAATCCTCATGATTACAATAAGTGGGAGAGACAATAAACGCCTTAGTTGAAGAGCAATACATACTTCTTTCCAAGTTCTTCAACCAAAACTGGTCCATTCTCCGAGTGAACCCCTGGAAAGTCTGCATTAGAAAATTTTCCATTGTGATCCAACCTGACCTGTTGAACAATTCCAGAAAGAAAAATCAGTCACTTGTTTCCTTTGCATCAGTGATCACCTTTTAAATTTTTATTTTGTTTTCAATGAAAAAGAAAATGACTATACACTGTTAAAAACACAACCAAGTTCAAAAGGGCACACCATAGTGTTTTTCTGACCTCCCAGACCTCTGTACCTCTAGCCAAATTACTTTTCTTTGTTTATACTTCCAAAATTTTATAAAATGTTTCTCTCAGTAATTCAGGGAGAAGTAGGAGCACAACCTATCAAGGCTCCAAACAAAAGTGGCAGCATGCCCTGGTTCTGAACAAAGGGCTATAGCACCACATACACCAAGGTTCTAGGCCTGTCTTTTTTATTTACCAGCAATATGACCTCTGGCAAGTTACTGATTTCATGCTTCAGTGTCCTCACATGCAAAATGGAGCTAATAATAGTACCTAGGTCATAGGCCTCATGGAGATGGAATGAGGTACATATGATATACAAAAAGGACACTACTAACTTGTACACAGCAACCACTCTATAAATGAGAGCAACTAATATTACTATTATCTTCTCACTTTTCCAATACTTAAATTGTGTAACTGTGACCTTTCTTCTCCATAAAAATAGAACCATGACATATTCTCTAATACACAATTCATATTACCTAATAGCAAACCGACAAGAGGAAGTCTTTAGGTTTCTTCCCAGAATCAAACGGTACTCAGGGAACAGGGCACCTGCCAATCACTGCACTAGGGGCCCGATGTAGGTAGCACTGCTGCAAGTTAACCTCCCACTTCTTTTAGAAGATCCAAGTCCTAAAGCTGATGTCTCCACCTTCATTAACCACAAAAGGACACTTTGCCTTCCTCTCTTCAACAGTCTAGCAATAAAACAGATCTTTCTGAAGTTAATCTATATCGAAAGTTTAAACTACACCTTAAATCCTTGAGTAAATAAGGATCACCTTTGAGTCACAGCAGTTTCCATCGAAGAATTTCAATTAAATTTTACCCAAATGAGAAGCCTACTAGGTATAGAAACAAAATACTCTAAAAAAGAAAAAAACTATTTCAAATATCTGCTTTACCATCTACTTTACCAACAGCACCTATGTGACCAAAAACAACTGCAACGTGAAAGGAAGTAAGCTTGATTTAAAATAACAAATAACAGTTTTAGAAATGCACCATAAGAGAAGTAATCCTCTGTTAAGGGGGAGCAAGAAGGGAGGGGAGGCCCTAAGCCCTAGATTCACTCTTCTGTTTTTTCCAAGTTTTCCAAATCACTATAACAAAAGATTCCATAATCCTGTTCTGTGATTATAATACGTTTCTAACAATTCTGTAAGGAAGAACATAAATGAATCATATCCTCTTCTTCCTTTTCTTTCAATACCTCAGAATCAGAACACTTTTTAAGTTCTTAAGAAAGGTAGTAGTCTGTCACTGATGCTGATATAATCCTGGTCAATCAGATACTTTTCACAAGGCACTTTACCACACAGGAAATGAGTGTTAACCTCCAAGAGCAAGGAAAAATGTCTGTCATTGGCTATTTTAAAGTAATTTAAAAAGGCAACACTTCACTGAAAACTATTTTTTATGAAAATTACCTCCAAATAATTTTTGTGTACATAGGTTGTTTTGAAAATATTACTGTTTTTTCATACATAAAAAATAGAAAAAGAACCTTGGAAATTATCCAGTTTCTCCAGCCTTGCATATTGACCCTAGAGACTGGACAAGTCTTTCTTGGGTGGGGGGGAAGGAGGGTGTTCAGAGCATCGTAGGATGTTTGGCAGTATCCCTGGCTTCTACCCAGTAGATGTCAGTAGCACCTCCCAGGTTGTGACTACAAAAGGTTTCTGCAAACACTGCCAAATGGGGAGTGAGGACTGCGAAATCACTCCAAATTGAGAACTGATCTAATCCAACATTCCCCTTTAACAACCAGCTACTATAGACCAGTACAATAGTTTATTCAAATTAAACAGCAAAACTCCTTTCACTGCTATTCACTCTTTCTTAATCCTACAGAAAACTTTTTTGTATCTATCAAAATCTTCCAGGGTGACTTTCATAAAACAAAACTAGCCTATAATGTCAAGTTTGAATCAATTTTGGTAATTTGCTAACTGTAATGAAAATATCTAAAAATCTAAGATGTTATCGTTACTTCTTTCAAACAAGTAGTATCAAACACTGACACTGTACTTAAGGATCATTTGATGAGATGTCATGGTTTTTATAAACATACAGTTTTGGTAATGTATTCTAATGGGTCAAAAAGCTAAATATTTACAACTATTAAAATATGTATGTGATTAAGCATATTCTGAAATCTCATACTAATAACACATTCAAACTTAAACTGTTTTTTCTTAGTTCCTATCAGAATCAATTAAGATTTCAAGTAAAATCAGGGCATCTGGGTGGCTCAGTGGTTGAGGGTCTGTCTGCCTTTGGCTCAGGTCGTGACCCCGGGGGTCCTAGGGTAGAGTCCCACATCAGGTTCCCCACAGGGAGCCTGCTTCTCTGCCTAGGTCTCTCATGAATAAATAAAATCTTAAAAAAAAAAAAAAAGAAGAAGAAGAAGATTTCATGTGAAATATTCTTCTTCATCTATCACTTACTTGGCATTTATCTCCAACTTCATACTGTAAGCCAGCAGCAATGGAATAATCACGTTTTTGTTGAGCTGTAAACAATATCAGTATAATATCAAGTTGACTTAATTATTTTCAGGTGCCACAAAGCAAATTTATAGAAAATACACAGATTGTTTAACTTACCTTGCTTAGACTTCAGCCAAATTTCATATTCCACATTTCTATAGACTGCTGGATTGAGTGACTTAAGAACCTTTCTAGACAAAGGGAGGCTAGAAGAGTTCCCATTGTTTTTCGGGTGCTAAACAAACAAAGTCAGGAAGTCCAATCAACACAGAAATGCTTTTAAAAACATTTTTGTTTGAGATACGTGTAAGAGTAAAATCAAAAGAAGAAAACTTAAAAAATTAGGAAGTCACCAAATATTTTCTGAAACAGATGATTCTGACTCCCTTAAAATTGTACAAGAAAAAATGAAGACTAAATTCATGTGCTTATATGGAGAAAGTAGTTAAAACCATTAAATAAAAAAATACCTGATCACTTGACAAAGCTTTAACTCCATTCACATCATTAGCAGTGGTAGTTTTACTTCTACAAAGGAAAAAAAATATAACCACAATTAAAAGTACAAAAATGTGTTCATGAATAACTTATCTTAACATCACATAAAAATCTCCAGTCACAACTACATCCCAAATAATCAAAGATACAGTCCAGTGAGCTCATACAAGCTTTAGTATAGGGATGCATTTTTAAACACACACACACGCGTATGCATATTAAGATAAAAATCAAAACTTTTATCAGTAATTCTTTGTGTAAGGGCCAATCATCAAGAAAACAGAAACAAAACTGAAATTTGGGTAGACAGAAAAATTGAGTTTATTAAACATTTAATATAAAAATTTCCTTTCAATATGCAATGCAGATATTCCACAACTATCTAATTAGAGCAGACACAAACTAAGTAAATAATCAGTATGTGAAATGATGGTCTTAAGTGCCATCTATGCAGTGGGGTGGGGTTCAGGCCGCAGAAATAACGCTGAGACATAGGTTTGAATAGTAAAAACTGAGATGAAGAAAGGACTTGCTAAGATGCCTTTCTGAATAAAGAATTAAAGGTGTTGATAGAAAAAAAAATAAAAATAAAAATAAAGGTGTTAATAGCAAATGACTATTGAGTATTCTGGGCAGAGAGGACAGCAAGTGGAAAAGACTCTGGGGTGGCCAAGAAATTGGCAAAGCAGGAACACAGTGATGGCAGTCTGAATGGAAGAGGAGATGAGACTACCTGTAGTATTCTGTCCTATAATTCCTCCAGTCAATCTCTAGTCTTCAGGACAATCTCCAAACCTGTCCTTAAATGCAGCAATATTTAAGAGACCCCAAGTATCTATAGTCTAGACTAAAAAAAATTACCCATAATCCCCACTACTTCAGGATGACCAATATGACATCCTTGGTCTTTCCACCTTATTACCTAACTATGCCTATTTAGTGTACCATAATTATGCAGCATTCTTCCCTAATTGAAGTCTTACCCTCCTTAAGCCAGACATGATGCAAGTGAAAAGAAACGTTATTTATTCGACAAAAGTTAATTTGAAAAAGGCTTCCATGTTGGGAAGCCTGGGTGGTGCAGTCAGTTGGGCATCCAATTCTTAGTTTCAGCTTCAGTCATTATCTCAGGGTCATGAGACTTAGCCCACATCAGGCTCTGTGCTAAGTGTGGAGTCTGCCCAAGATTCTCCCTCTCCCTCTGCCCGTCCCATTTGTGCATGCCTGCAGCATGTGCACTCTCTCGCTCTCAAATAAATAAAATCTTTGGAGGAATAAAAGGCTTCCATGTTCCACGGGCTACACACTAGCACAGAATAAAAAGACTATACATTACAATGAACACAACTTTCCTCATAAACTTCTTCAACTTAGGGCAGCCTGGGTTGCTCAGTGGTTTAGCGCCGCCTTCAGCCCAGGGTGTGACCCTGGAGACCCGGGATCGAGTCCCCCATGTCAGGCTCCCTGCATGGAGCCTGCTTCTCCCTCTGCCTGTGTCTGTGCCTCTCTCTCTCTCTCTGTGTCTCTCATGAATAAATTTAAAAAATCTTAAAAAAAAAAAAAAAGGATCAGAATGGGATGCCTGAGTGGCTCAGCGGTTAAAGTGCCTGCCTTCAGCTCAGGGCGTGATCCTGGAGTCCCAAGATCCGAGTCCCACATCAGCCTCCCTGCATGAAGCCTGCTTCTCCCTCTGCCTGTGTCTCTGCCTCTCTCTTCTCTCTCTCTCTCTCTGTGGCTCTCAAGAATAAATAGAATCTTTAAAAAATAATAATAAGGATCAGAAAAATGTAACTCAACAAATGCCTGGTATTTCAGACAAAAGGAGAGAGATTTCAAGTATTTAATAAAGAATTAGATACCCTAAAGCTTGATTCCATTTACAGTATGTAATACCAAGGAGGATACTTTCATACTCCCACACACTAGGAATAAAATACTTTTATCTTCACTAGGAATGGAACAGGGTAGGTTCTAATAGAGAGTAAATGTTTTAATATTGTTAATAAAAACTAAAAAATGTTGGACACAGTATCTAGAAACTAGACTACACACATTACACACTATTTCCTTTAATTCTTACAAATTCCCTCCTTCAAGGAAATACTAACATATCTCAATTTTATACAGAATTGGGGCTTCCTAGTGAACTTCAATAACTTGCCCCAAGTCTAGTTACTTGCAAGGAAGCCAGGACTGAAACCAGATTTGGCTGTCTATAGCCCCAAGCTCTTAACCATTACCCTACACATCCTGTGTGGAAAATAAAAGCGTCAGAGACTCTATGTTAAAAGGTGTTTGTTCACAACCCGAAACAGAGGCATTATCCAGAACTGTTCACATACTTGTACCCCAACTTGGGATTATTTTCTATAAAGAAAGAGAAAGGCATTATCTAAAGTAAGGAAACAATATGGTCACAGAAATAAAATGGTCATTTTTTCGTCACTGGATATGCAAACAAATGACATGTTGACCTTAAAAATTTTACAATACATACAGGCAAGGCTTAATCTATTATACACATATACATCTAGATTATGTAGAAATAGAGCCTATCAACCAAAAACATCAACTTTCTAACACAGTCCTGTAATAAAAATTAGATTAAATCAGTGGCAAGAAAAAAGAAACCTGTACTGCAAACTGCTATATCTTAGGAATACATGATACCTCAATATGTGAGGCAACTCCATGCCTCACATTCCTTATTGAACTGTTTCTTTACAGGGCACTGTATTTTAGGACTTAAATTCATTCTTACTTGCAACTGTCATCCTCTGAATCTGATATTTCACTGTTGTTTTCATCAGCTACTTCAGAGGGGTCTAGTCCCATCAAGATTTTACTGACATCAGTTTTAAATACCTTCTCATACAACAATTCATAAAGGAGAGCTGCAATTAATAAGAGAAATGTTATGCAACATTAATTTTATGTTTTAACACAAAATTGACAATATCTATTGCACAGGTTTCCAAAATCCTAACTAGGGGACCTATAACATTTTATGATCAATAACACAATGTAACCAAAAAGTTACCTAGAAAACAACTAGAATTTCTATCTCTATAATTAATTTGAAATCATTACATAAAATACTGCCATTTTAAAACACAAAACAGTATCACAACCGTGAAACAAGTATGACAGTAAAACCTAAACATGCATACTGGGCAATTACTGCATTCCATGCACTGTGCAAAGCCTTTACATATATTCATATTTAATCCCTGGCACAGCAAAGTATTATTATTCTAACAGTACAAATTAGGAAACTTGAGAATTAGAGGTCACACAACCTGCTCAACCTTAAGAGACATGGACAGAAACATTAAGATTCCTAGAAGAGGATAACTTTTCATGAGGGACTCAAAAGACAACTATTAAAAAATGTATTCTGAGCAGCCATGAAAGGAAAGAAGCATAATCAACTTTTTTTGCTTTAAATACAAAACAAAACCTCTAGAAAATACAGATTACCAAACAGTCACAAAGACATTACACATGGTATCTGGGAATCTCACTTGGTTATACTGCAGTGATCTTTATGAAACTAAAAATTCATCAACAATAGGTGCCCACCCTCTAAATGAGTCCCCAAGGAGACCACCTTCTCACAGATCACCTTTCTTCCATTCCTGGTATCATCCAACCCACAGGCACTGAGAAGTACAGGTAAGGTAGGCTCCATGAGCTAGCCTTTCGAAAGCTGAAATGTCTAGATTTTAACCAGTTGGGGAGAGGAGGACATAGTCCAGGATACAGACAGCTAGACTTTCACAACTTAAAACAGATCCATCAATTTCTAATTGCATTACACATTACACATATCTTTACTGATCACCACAAGCTGAACAAGAGAGGAAAAATTTGTTACATTCCTAGCACTGATGCTCTGTATGAGTGATGTGCATTTTGTCAGATGATAAAGGGTAAGAATGTAGAAAGGAACTACTAGAGCAGTAATTCTCAACTTGGGAAGAAGAGGGGATTTTTATCCTTCCAGGAAATTCCTGGCAAAATCTGAAGAGATTTTGTTTTGTTTGTTGCAATGGAAAAGAGAGCTCTCTACATGGTACATGCCAGGGATACTACTAAACATCCCACAATGCACAGAACAGCTCTAAAGAATTATCCGGCCCAAAATGTCAGTAGTGCCAAGATTAAGAAACCTTGTTCTAGAGGCAAAACAATCAAATAAATGCTTGATTTGCTTATTCAGATTTTCAAGCCCTAGACCAACAGCTTTAAAAACACACATGGGGACACCTGGGTGGCTCAGCAGTTGAGCATCTGCCTTTGACTCGGAGCATGATCCCGGAGTCCCAGGATCGAGTCCCCCATCAGGCTTCCTGCATGGAGCATGCTTCTCCCTCTGCCTATGTCTCTGCTTCTCTCTCTGTGTTTCTATTACTGAAATGAATTACTGCAGGAAAGAACTCTGTAATTACAAGTCAAACTCAAGCTACTAGCTCCATTTTTCCCTAGTCAAACATGTTTTTATTACAGTATTAGTATTTTTCCTAACCTAAGATTCTTAGTATATCTTTGTATACAACAAAACAGACTTGTTTGCATTTAAGACTGTATAGCTTAGAAATAGAACTCCCTATACAAACACAAGGGTGATACTCACACTGACACATTGCAGAGTTCTCTTTATACTTTATGGGATAGACAATATCATAATGATTTCCATTTGAAAAACACAGTAATACCTGAAAGGAAAAAATTAAAGACACCTTTCAGTCCTTCATTTATGAAACTTACACAGAAACTTTTATCTCAAATTTTTCTGAATTGCTAGTAATTTCCAAATAGAAAATGATTATTTTAGGAGGGCTTTGGTGACTCAGTCAGTCAAGCGTCTGATTCTTGATTTCAGCCCAGCTCTAGATCTCAGGATCCAGAGTTCAGGATCCAGAGTTCAAGCCCCGATTGGGCTGCATGCTGGGCATGGAGCTTACTTAAAAGAAAAGATTACTGGGCCACCTGGGTGGCTCAGTGGTTGAGAGCCTCTGCCTGTCGTTTGATCTTAGAATTCTGGGATCAAGTCTCGCATTGGGCTCCTAGCAAGGAGCCTGCTTCTGCTTCTGCCTCTGCCTCTCTCTCTGTGGCTCTCATGAATAAATAAATAAAATCTTTACAAAAAAAAAGAAAAGAAAAGAAAAAGATTATTTTAGAAGCAACCTAGGCTTTGATGTGGTCAACTATGGTATATCCAATGCTAAAATGTTACACAGCTATTAAATCAAAAAGTTCTTAATGACCTGGGGAAATGCTTATGGGATCACAAAAAAATATACACAACACAATTTCAACTACTTAAAAAAGACAGTTAAAAGATGTAAGAAAATACTAAATAATCCAAAACCTTATTAAGATGCTTACCTCTGAGAGGCACAATCAAAAGTAAATTTTTTTCTGCTGCTTTACAATTTTGTGTTGTTTTAAAGATTTTATTTATTCATGAGAGACAGGGGCGGGGGGGGGGGGGCGGGGGAGAAGCAGGCTCCATGCAGGCAGACAGGGGACTCAATCCCAGGTCTCCAGGATCATGCCCCAGGCTGACGGCGGCGCTAAACCGCTGAGCCACACGGACTGCCCGCTGCTTTATAGTTTCTTTTTTTTTAATTTTTATTTATTTATGATAGTCACACAGAGAGAGAGAGAGAGGCAGAGACACAGGCAGAGGGAGAAGCAGGCTCCATGCACCGGGAGCCCGACGTGGGATTCGATCCCGGGTCTCCAGGCTCACGCCCTGGGCCAAAGGCAGGTGCTAAGCCACTGCGCCACCCAGGGATCCCTGTTTTATAGTTTTTTGTTTTTTTTTTTTTCCTGCTTTATAGTTTTAAAGTACTTTCTAAATAGTCAATTACTGGAGATCTCTGGGTGGCTCAGTGGTTTGGCGCCTGCCTTCGGCCCAGGGCGTGATCTTGGGGTCCGGGGATCAAGTCCCACATCAGGCTCCCTGCATGGAGCCTGCTTCTCCTCTGTGTCTCTGCCTACGTGTCTCTCATGAATAAATAAAATATTTTTTAAAAATTTAAATAAATAGTCAATTACTTATGCAAGGAGAAATACACACTGATTTTGTTTGGATTATGTCATATTCCAAAACCTGTATGGGAAAGGCCTAATACAGAGCCAAGCACCTTAGAAACTCTCAAATCCTTTTTATAAAAGGTAGTTACTTCATTCAATTCCCCTCCCCCTTACCATAGCATGATGACAAAACACTTCAACTTGGCCTGGATGATTCTAAAACAGCTAATTAATACAAAGTTCTCTTAACAATAAATCAATTGAGGGTTGGTTTTTTTTTCCCTTTCTAGTCCTCAATTTTTCAGTTGATTGCAGTTTGTGACTAGATAATAACACCTCAGCCAGTAAGTTATCTTTGTAAGGAAAAATATATTACTATTACCCAGTATTTTTGGAAACAATGGCAGAACTTGCTTTCACAAGTTATTTTACTACTTGACGTTTATAGTGATGCAAAACAGTCTAGTTAATAATCTACACTAGTATCTCAAGATTTTTCCCTCTCGTGAAATGTTCTGATAGCATTCAACACAGTGATTTGTGGGGAAAAAAACAAATACAAAATATGACTCAATAATGATTAACAGGAACTTTAAATAAAATTATCATAATGTTCCTACAAAAGTATTTCAAAAGGTCACCTTAAAATTATAGCTTAGAAGGTCAAGGTGGTAAGTGTTTCTTTTACTTAAATTCTTTAGAAACACTTAGAAAAATTCTTACCTTCTCAGGAAAATTATTTTCAGTTACTTGTGAAGGAGAAACATTTGGTTCCCGATAAATTATAAAATCTTTCCTGAAAATAAAATTTAGCAATTACTTCTCAGGAAACATATTTCCTGATTTAAAAACATTTGTTCATTCATTCACGAAGAGCCTAATATGTGTGAAGCCATGTTCCAGGCAGTAGAGATAGAGCAGTCAACAAGATAGTAAATACAGTAAGTTGTAAAACACCAATATGAAAGTACCTTTTTAAAAAAGTAAAACTTCAAATACATTAACTTCAGATATAATTCTAAAAAGAGACTCTAAAATAACAGAAATTGTGAAGACAAAATTTTATACAGACATTTCAAAAAGAAAAAATTAAGCATTCACCTGCTCTTCTCCCAGACAAACGTAGTTTAATAGTAATATGGTGTTTTTCTTCTGTTTCTAGTGCCTATCTGATGCTACCAGCCCTGACAAAGTAGGAAATCATTCCTCTATCAAGTTAATAAGTGATAATCATATTTATAAGCCTGGAAAAATGTCTGTACTCCTTTCCAAAAATATTTTGAGAATTACAATTTCTAAATGCTGGCATATTTAATGTCAAAATCTAATTGGTGCACTTAATTTTTTTTTTTAATTAGAAAAGATGTTTCACAATCAAGGCATAAAACTGTTTTGCTATTTTAATAATTTTAATATAATGGAATATGCTAATTTCCCACTCACTCTTTTACTTATGTTACTACAGTGCTTACCTGTACATAAGAGAAAGGGCACTTATTTCCACTTGTCCAACCCATTCCTGTAATTGAAGAAAAAAGTTGTCACTTAAGTATCTCATACTTCTACAATACCTTAATACATACTTTTGTACAATATACCTAATGAGCTAGAAAAAGCCCAATAATATTATTAGTATTGTGATTATGAAAACACGTATATAAAATGGACCTTATATAACTAAAAAGCTACTTAAAAACAAAAATAGCCTAAGCCTATATGAAAATATTCAGTAACACAAGGTGACATGATTGTTGTGTTAAGACCATGGAGTAGCATCTCCAAGTGGAGAACCTGCTGAAGGCAAGGGTTTTGTCCTCTAACCTCCTAGCACCCAGGACAGAGCTTGGAACATGTTATATGCCCCAAAAATTAGATGCTGAATAGAAGGAGAACTCAGGAATCAGAAGAAATAAAGGAGTAGGTCTGTTATTTTTAGGGTAATTAAAAGTACAAAGAGAACAGTGTACTAGCAATCTTTTTGATATGAGATAGAAATTCTATAGTCACTATAGCCCTAGAGGAGTCACTTTACATCTTTAAGCCTTTTAGAAGGAAACGGCCAGTATATATCAAAATTTTAAGTATCTACATATACCCTTTGACCCAGCAATTCAAATTCTGTGTATCTATCCTAAAGTATTTCATATGTCCACAAAAGTGTACATAAACAAAGATGTTCACTGTAGCTATCTGTAATAGTTTTTTAAAAAAAATTTTTTTAAAGAAAGCCTACATATTCTACTAATAGGAAAGGAATAATCAATTTATGGTTCATCCACACCACGTATGACACACCATGCAATTGTTTAAGAATGAGGTATACCTATATAAACTGACTTGGAAAGATCAGACTATTAAGTATAAGAAGTCAGTCATGGGGCACTTCATTGAGCCCCAGTCAGGCTCCATGCTCAGCAAAGTCTGCTTGAGATTCTCTCTCTCCCTCCACTTCTCCCCTTGCTCATTCGTGCACACACTCACTCTCTAAAATGAATTCATTAAATCAGTAAAAAAAAAAAAAACAAAAAAAAAACCCATTTGGGTAAAAGAAACAAAAAGGTACTTTAATACATGTATGTGCAGGTATACGAGGACTAGAAGGATACATCCTAATCTGACAGTGGAGACAGGAAATCCAAGATGAGGGAAAACGAAGTATTTTCACTCTTTATTCTGTATTAAATCTTTTACTATGAGAATGCATTCCTATACTACTTGTGAAATTACTAAAGACTTAATATCAAGACACACTAAAAATAACAAGCTATGGTAAGTGAATGCTGCTACTTTTTCCTTTAAAGAAAAGAAATTTGAGGTAAAGAAAAGATATTTTTATCTCAGGCAAGGATAATCTTTCCCCTAGAGATTTTTCATTCTATTAGTTCTTAAAAGTTGACTCTGATTTTCAAAATGAAATGAGTACCATATATTAAAATAGATTTCTTTAAATAGGTCTCTGCCAAACAATCATGGCTTCTCATACACTGCTACAAGTGACATTCTGGTGTAGAGAAAATCTTCACTCAAACCAGTTTGCTTATATCACAAACATAAGCTACATCTACTCCATACAAAAGGTGTTAAATCACTTTTAAAAAAGGATTATTATTATATTACTGTCAACATATCATCTCTCAAATAATGAACTATTTTATAAGTGCTTATTAATCTTCAGAATAAATTTGTTGTAGTCTAGTTAAATAAACAATGGCTATCATAGTATCTTCTCTAACCACGGTCAATTTTAAATTATAAAAAGTACCTATGTTCTACCATTGTCTTCCACCTTAAAGCTGTAATTTTATTTACTCATCACTTCTTACAATGTTTAACATACTTCCTTATCGTAGGTGACAATGAGCATTTCTATAAAATCTGTTTTAACCTGGACACCTGGGTGGCTCAGCAGTTGAGCATCTGCCTTCGGTTCTGGGGGTGATCCCGGGATCATGTCCCACATCAGGCTTCCTGCATGGAGCCTGCTTCTCCCTCTGCCTGTTTTTGCCTCTCTCTGTCTCTCATGAATAAATAAATAAAACCTATAAATAAGTAAATAAAATAGAAATCTGTTTTAACTAATGAACTATATCAAAAACATCGAATTTAAATGTTCAATAGTTACTAAAAACAAACCTTTCTAAGGATGCCATTAAGAAAATGAAAAGATAAAGTTAGAAGAAAATATCTGAAAACTACATATCCAATACAGAGTTTATATCCAGTAAAAAGAATTCTTACAAATTCTTACAATAAAACCAGCATAACAAAAGATGGGCAAAATCTTTGAACAGACATTTCACCAACAAAGATACATGGATGGCAAATGAGCACATGAAAATGTTCAACATTAGAGAAATAAATATAAGTTAAAACCATCATGACATACCACTACACAACCACCAGAACAGCTACAATTTCATAGGCTGACAAGACTGAATGTTAACAAAGACATAGAACAGTTGAAACTTTTGTACATTGCCAATGAGAAAGTAAAGTGGCAGGGCCACTTGGAAAGAGTTTGGCAGTTTCTCATGAAGTTAAGCATAAATTCACCATATGACAGACCAATTCCACTCCTAAGTGTTAATCCGAGAGAAAAGAAAACATATGTCCACATGAACACTTATAGGCAAATATTCTTGGCAGTTTTAATCATGAAACAGTCTAAAACTGGAAAGAACTCAAATATTCGGGATCCCTGGGTGGCGCAGCGGTTTGGCGCCTGCCTTTGGCCCAGGGCGTGATCCTGGAGACCCGGGATTGAATCCCACATCAGGCTCCCGGTGCATGGAGCCTGCTTCTCCCTCCGCCTGTGTCTCTGCCTCTCTCTCTCTCTCTGTGACTATCATAAATAAATAAATAAAAAAGAACTCAAATATTCATAAGATGATAAATGGACGAGCAAATTCCGGTACATCCGTATAATGAACAACTATTCATCAATAAAAAGGAGCCAAACTACTGATACACCCAACAATAACATGGATGAATCTCCATGTGTTTTCATTATGCTAACTGAAAGAAGCCAGATACCTAAGACTATAAACTATATCATTCCATTTATATATAGTCTAGAAAAGGCAAAATTTAACAAAGCATATCAATGATTGCCAACAACCAGAAGGTGGGAAAAAGGGATTAAGTGCAAAAGGGCACAGGGAACTCTGTGAAGTGATGGAAATGTCCCATTGTGTTTGTAGTGGTAGTTATACAACTGTATACCTTTGTCAAATCTCATCAAATTATACACTTAAAATTGGTGAATTCCACTATGTCATTTTTACCTCCATAAAATGACAAAAATATATTCTTACAAAAAGTTTGAGGCATTTTTCAAAATGTTCCACTGGCATTTTAAGTAAAGAATAAAGATGTTTTCTCTGCAAACTGAGCAAAACATAAGAATTTATCAACTATATTTCTCTTTCATTTCATACATCCCATATATCAGGAAAAAAGAAAAATAAAGACATAAATATATGCTGCTAATAAAGAAGCACAGGGAGCTCCTGGGTGGCTCAGTCAAACGTCGGACCTTGGCTCAGGTCATGATCCCAGGGTCTTGTAATAGAGTCCATCACTGGGCTCACACTCAGCAGGAAATCTGTTTCTCCCCCTCCCTCTGCCCCCATCCATGTGGCATGTATACATACATACGTATAAACAAAATCTTTAAAAAGCACAAACACAACTGTTCAGAAGGTCCTAAAACATCTGGAGGAGAAATGTGATCAGACTGGGAAGGGGGAGGTCGTGAAAATAAAAAAGCTGGTCAGCCAGCATCCTGGGAAGGAGACCTGTCCCAGGTGCTCAAAACCATAGCAACTTCCCTCCTCCTCCTCCTCCTATGGACTCCCAAATCAGTCTCAGTTCACACTACCTCATTTCCTCCCCTCTATCCCCTTTCTCTCCATTCTCATCATGTCCACCCTTTCTCAGAACTTCACAGCTTGACAGTCTGAACTGCTTACACAAAGATTACTATAAAATACGTGGCGGGGGAGGTGGGCAGGTGGCTAAGTGGCTGAGTGTCTGCCTTTGGCTCGGGTTGTGATCCCAGATCCGAGGATCAAGTCCTATATCAGGCTCCCCACAGACAGCCTGCTTTCTCCCTCTGTGTGTCTCTCATGAATAAATAAAATCTTAAAAAAAATTTGTGAGGGATCCCTGGGTGGCGCAGCGGTTTGGCGCCTGCCTTTGGCCCAGGGCGCGATCCTGGAGACCCGGGATCGAATCCCACGTCGGGCTCCCGGTGCATGGAGCCTGCTTCTCCCTCTGCCTGTGTCTCTGCCTCTCTCTCTCCCTCTCTCTCTCTCTGTGACTATCATAAATAAATAAAATTAAAAAAAAAAAAGTTAAAAAAAAAAAAATTTGTGAGACTTTTCTTGATTAAAAAGTTAATGCATAGGGGGCAGCTGAGTGGCTCAGTCAGTAGGGCTTGTGACTCTTGATCTCGCTCTTGATCTCGGAATCATGAGTCCAAGCCCCACATTGGGGGTAGAGCTTACTTTAAAAAAAAAAAAAAAAAAAAAAAGGTGGAGGGGCAGTTAATAAACAGACTTTGTCATTTCCTTTAGAGTAAAAATCACCAAGAACATTACTACATAGAGGTAACACTCTAGTGTTGCTCTTCCTGTATGTTCCATAAAATGCATGTGGATTTAACAGTCAAACCATACACACAAATCAGTTTAGCACTCCAAATTAAAAGGTAACTATGAAAATCTCAAAAGCAATAAAATATCCAATCCTTGTCTTCAAAGAGGCTTTAAGGTAAGAGAAAAAAAATTAAAACCTCAGGAAAATGGTATTTGTGACCATAATATGTGGGCAAAACTTATTATTGAAATGACAGAAATAAAAATGGAATAAGGTATGGATTTAGTGAAAAAGCCTTCAGAGGGTATCTATCTCCAAAACTGGAGTAACATAATACTTCCTTTTTTACACTGCATGTACTGTGCACATTTTTCCATGTATTAAACTCTTTTTTTTTTTTTTTTTTTAAACCATGCAATTGGTCTTCCCACCTCTGGTCTCATCCACTTCCAAACCACCTCTGCACAATATTCTTCTATTCAACAAGGATGCCAGGCACTATTCTTGGTTCTCAGCAGTGACATACTCACTTCCTGCATCAAAAAATTTGAAAGATTTCTCCATACCAGATACTCAGGTCCCAGACATAGACTTTGGTTCAGGTCTGGAATAGACCTGATTAGGGAATCTGCATTTTTACAACCACCTCGGGAAATTCTGATGCAGACAGTTTATAGCTGACACTTGTGAGAAATGCTAGCCTAAAGCATAAGCTCCAAACTAGCAGTGAAGGCTCTTCCATGATCCATTCTACAGCCTGCCCTCTGATTTCTTACTCTTACCTTCGCATACTCCATGCAAATTGAACTGCTTTCTGAATCTGCCTTGCTCACAATTTTCCCTTCCTACAAGATAGATTCTCATTCAAAATCTAGTCAGACTTCAAATACCAACCCACTACCTCTTGCTTTGCCTACCTAGGTAAAAATAAAATTATGAATGCCTATAAAAACTATTTAGACTTCTTATGACCACGCTTTTCACTTCTATTAGATATTTTTCCCTACCACAGGGAAAAGTCCTGAAAACAGTACCCAAAACCCAGTTACCTCTGCATCCCCAGAGTGTCTGTCAATTCTTGGCACTCAACAAGGACTCAGATTAGTTTCAGAGAATCAAATGGAGACACCAGTTGTTAATCAAACACCCGGTTCCTATGTTATTATTCCTTTCCCTCCCTCCTTGACTCCTCTTCTTAGTTTCTTCCAGCATTCCATGTGGCATTTCATGATATTTGGATCTTTACAGGGAGAATATTAGTTTTGTAAGCAGAAAAAAAAATAGACAAATTATTTTAATTTCAACATGACTGATAAAAGTATGGCACAGCAGGACTGGGAGAAGTGCCATCTTTTTCCTCTCAATGGTTTCTTCCTCCTTCTCAAATGCTGATGGGAAATGGAACCTCCATAAAAGAACCTGTCTTCTCAGTGGCCTAAAGCAGCAAGCAAATCCTATACCCTGTCCATCAAGCCCAATACCCATACCAATACAGTATCCTAAATATAATCACCACTGTTATTGTAGGTTTTTAATGCTACATTCAGGTAACACTATGATAAAGATGAAGATAGCACAACTCTGTCCTTACTGAGGCAACATCCAGTACACAGCTCCAACCATTTTCCAGTTAAAATATGCAAAATATGCAACTAAGAAATATTTATGAAAAACAGTACTTGCTGTAACCCCTCCATACACTGTATTACATTCTAATGAACTTTAAATACATACTTCAAAATATAAAAAATAGAAATATATTACAGAACCACTGCATACCTGTGGATTTTCCAAACGTTTTAAATATTCTTCAAATGACCCTTCTATAAACTGCAAAAAAAAAAAAAAAAAGCTATCAGAAATACATCAAAACAAAAAACCTTTTCATTGTGAATTACTGACTTCTCATGTGAACGTTGGATACAACAGTAATAGTAATATATATATTTATGTGTATACAATCTAATTATTAAAATATATAAAAATCACTAAGTAAAGATTATAAACATAAAAAAGAATTTTAAAAAGGTAACATTATCAGAAAAGATTTCCTGGACAGGACGTGGAGGTATGCAGGTACAATGTAGAGTGAAGAGGCAGTGAGCACCATATTGAGAAGACAGAAACCAGCCAGCAAGAACTGGACAACTTGGTGTGGAGAACAGAGTGAGAGAAGAACTCAAGTAGACACCTGTTTATAGAGGGCCCTGAGCCCAGGAAGGAATTGCAGACTGAGGGAGAAGGCAATTCAAGGTTACTGTCGGTCACATTATGAACAGAGAAATATACAAATTGCTTTAGTAATGGCCAACATGGAGAACAGAATTAAAGACAATATACTAGCTAAGGAATATTACTTTACTAATACAGATATGAATATTGTCTCATAGTTCAGTCACACTAAAAACACAGATGAGAATAATGCAAGATATTCTGAAGAACCAAAAAGATTTTTCTAACACAGCCTGCTTCATTGTTTAACATAAAAGGTTTACTCAAGCTTTTTTTTGTTAGCCATCACACTAATTTAACTGTGAAATCTCTAAAAGACATTCGTCTATAACACCAAATTCAATTTTATTTACAGTCCCAGTTAATTCAGCAAAGTGATACTCTTAAAGACATGAAAGTACTCTCTCCAGTCTATAAAAATCTTTTTAACATCCAAGGATTTCTTTTGAGATTGAGATTAATTCTTTTATAGATTGTGCGCTGTCAAATTCCCAGAAAGTATCCTAAGTTTCAACACATGTTTATAATAAAACAGCCATATATTTTAAATATCCTGTCAATCAGTATTTTATAGCCATATATTTTACATATCCCACCAATCACAATTCTGTATTAGATGATTATTTATACTTTTGGGGAAAAAAATAAACGCACAGAACACAAAGTTGGAAGAGAAAAGTTAAAGTTGGAAGAGATCTAAGCAGTGTTCTGACACAAGCCTGCAACCAATTTGAGATTCTCCTTTCTAATCAGAAAGTATCCATCTAGACTCTGACTAAACACTGTCAGCAAACAAACCACACACCCCACCCTCCTTCCCATGACTGCGTTTTCCAATTTTGGCCAATAAGAATTGAGGGTACTTATTATAAATTACAAAAGGAAAGTGAAACTACTTCCCTTGGAACTTTCAACCTCTGATCAAAGACTGTTGAGGACTAAATAAATATATGCAAAGAATTTAAATAATGCCTAGCACATAGGAAGTGCTCAACCAATGAAAGCAATTTCCATTACTGTCAACAGTGTTCTATTCTCTGGGGCCAATAATAATGATTAATTCACTTGTAATTTCTCTAAAATACTTAAAGAGCACTCCACCTCTCTCTACCCCTTTAATATTACACCCCAATATTCTTATCTATCCTCCAGATAAGACATTACCAGGTTCTGTTTTGTAGAACAAGTTCTCAAATCTCCTGATTTGTGGGCAACCCTCCTTCCTAGAATATTTATTACTATCTTTCTTATAACATGGTACCCAAATACACCCAGAATGTCACCAGTAGTAACATCTAGTTTGAATATAGGAACACCAACCCAAAATCCAAGTTAAGAACTATTTACCTGTTAAGTTTTAGAATTGAGTTATTTGCAAGGTGTCAATGTTTTTTTGGCAGTCAAAGGGGAAAAATATCCCTGAAAGTCAGATGATGTAATTGTAGGTCATAAAACCAGTAACTGGTAAATCCTATTAAGGTTTTCAGTGTAAAACAAAAACAGGCCACTGTGGCATATTATTTCACAGCCTACTACATACTACTAAGAAATTACAGTAAGTTGTTATACAACATTCTAGTAACTATCAATCATTATTTACATAATTACAGTGTTCTGATGTGATTCACATTGACGAACCCTGAAAATTAAAAACCTATAAATGCCTTCTGATAAAGGCTCAGTATTAACTATGTTCAGTATATTTCTTATACTCCAAGTCTGAAATTTTTTAAATCCATAGGGGGTTATCTACCACTCACAGAAAACTATTAACCATGACCCCCCAATCCCCTGACCATGACAAAGCTCACTCTTAATATGCAAGATTCTCTCCAAGTCATCCTTCCATCTTCCACAGCTCAGTCTCTTAACTATCAGAGAAGCTTTCTCAATGTCTAAAGAAATGAAAATCACAATACAGCCTAAAAATATCACAACTGAATATAATTGGATTTAAATTCAATAAGGCAGTTATTTTTAAGTTCTTTTTTTCATAACCTGCATTAAGATCTAGCCTGTGAAACTCCTATTAGACCACTTCCAAAGGTTAAAATGTAAATTCAAGACACCATTCCATGTTTAAAATTATAAATTACCGCTTCAAATTTCTCTCTGTTCTCTCGAAGATAGTGAATACAAGCCATTCTGACTTCCACATGGCGAGACTGAGAGTGCAACACCTGAAAAGGAAAAGCAACACAGCTATTACACATTTTGTTAAAAGAGGATTTAAGTTACAAGCTAGCACTTTCACACCCTACATAACCTCGTAACATATATGGGTCTCTCCCCATTTGCTGTTCAGTAATTCCTTTTTTTTTTTTTTAAAGATTTTATTTATTTATTCATGAGAGATACAGAGAGAGAGAGAGAGAGAGAGAGAGAGAGAGAGAGAGGCAAATGGAGAAGCAGGCTCCATGCAGGGAGCCTGATATGGGACTCGATCCCAGGACTCCAGATCACACCCTGGGCCGCAGGCAGGTGCTAATCCACTGAGCCACCCAGGGATCCCCCACTGTTCAGTAATTTCTAAATCTTTATTCATTCTCACCTCTTCCTCTACCCAGAGGACATAACACACAATCAGGGTTACTCCTTAAGTCATTTTATGAAAAGCTTATTACCATTCCTCCTTTAGGTCACTCCTGTGAGGAAATCTTTGTAAACTTAACGTGCTTTTCCTCTCCTGACCAGCCCTCTTATAGCTTTCCTCTTCACAAAGCAGACTAACAGAATCCCTGCTACATAGTGCTTAGCTTCATCCTATGCTTGTTGGAAAAGAGAGTAGGCAACTTCAACAGGAATCCTCTTTAGGACATTAAGCCTGTAAGAATAATCATCTGGCTCCCTGCATGGGGCCTGCTTCTCCCTCTGCCTATGTCGCTGCATCTCTCTGTGTCTCTCATGAATAAATAAAATCTTTAAAAAAAAAAAAAAAAAAAGCAAGCCTGGAAGAATTAGATTTTTTTCCCAATAATTTGGAATTACTTGCCTATTGTAGAAATTTAAGTCCACTGGGGGTTTCAGAAAAATTAAAGTACTCATTCTCAAATCCTTAGGTGTCAGGCTTACACAACTCAAAATAGCCAAGTGAGCAGCACATATGATGCAAACATGCTGCTATGTGCTGTCATCCCAATAGCCTTGAAATTTGCTCTTAGGCCCAAAAATCTTTTATTTTTAAGTAGGCTCCATGCCCACGAGGGGGCTCGAACTCACAACCCTGAGACCAACAGCCATGTACTCTACCAACAGCCAGCCAAGAGCCCTGGCCTAAAATCTTAAAGAACCAACTGAAATAAGCCACACTACAAAGATGATCCAATTCTCTCCTTTTGTAGCCTCTGTATTCTTGTTTTTTTTTTTTTTTAAGATTTTATTTATTTATTCATGATAGTCACAGAGAGAGAGACAGAGAGGCAGAGACACAGACAGAGGGAGAAGCAGGCTCCATGCAGAGAGCCCGACGTGGGATTCGATCCCGGGTCTCCAGGATCGCGCCCCGGACCAAAGGCCGGCGCCAAACTGCTGCACCACCCAGGGATCCCTGTATTCTTGTTAAACTACTTCAACATAAGGATAATTTCTTAGCATTTTGTCTCTTAATAAAATGCTGAAGCTTTGGTTTGAAACAACCTAGTATTATCAAATGCTTGAGAACCCTTTTTGGCTAGCCTCCAACATTTTATCATGCTTAAAAGATTGAAATTATTTTCTATTAGTGAGTATCTCAAATGAAGGTGCTCTTGGTATCCCTAAAGGATCAGGGGTGGGGGGAACAAACCCTGAAATATTTAAAATAACCACGTCAAACTCCTAATAAGGCTCTTAAGAAATTATATCAATATAAAGAGCTACAAGTCTGGGCAGCCCAGGTGGTTCAACAGTTTAGCACCGCCTTCAGCCCAGGGCGTGATCCTGGAGACCCAGGATCAAGTCCCATGTCAGACTCCTTGCATGGAGTCAGCTTCTTTTTCTGCCTGTGTCTCTGCCTGTGTGTGTGTGTGTGTGTGTGTGTGTGTGTGTCTCATGAATAAATAAATAAAATTTAAAAAAATAAAAATAAAATAAATTTTAAAAAAAAAGAATTACAGGTCCTGGGACGCCTGAGTGGCTCAGGAGCTCAGGAGTTGAGCATCTGCCTTTGGCTCAGGGCATGATCCCAGGGTCCTGGGATCGAATCCCATATTGGGCTCTTCACAGGGAGCCTGCTTCTCCCTCTGCTAAGTCTCTACCTCTCTGTCTCTGATGAATAAATAAAATCTTAAAAAAAAAAAAAAAAAAGAGTTACAGGTCCAAATAAGTGATTCCTCATGTGGAAGGTGAGCAGAGAATTCAGGAAAAGGGAGGCTCCTCCTGCACATTTTACAGGTCTCTATGGATAACAGCCAAGGTTCATTTATACTTAAGAGTACTAGAGAGGAGCCTGGGTGGCTCACTCAGTTAAGCATCCAACTCTTAGTTTCAGCACAGGTCATGATCTTTGATCCCAGGGTCATAAAACAGAGGCCCACACTGGAGCCTGCTTGAGATTTTCCACCCTTTCCCTCCCCTCTGCCCCTTCCCAGGCTTGTGCTCTCCCCTCCCTTCCCCCTCCCTCCCCAACTTTCTCTAACATAAATAAAATCTTTATACTCACAGAACCAGAGGCACAACTGTCTGGTCAGCTAATTATGTCATTACATTAAGATACCCTAAAGATGTTACTTAACTAAGGGTAGCAATGAGTTTGTTTTCAGTGTTCTGGTTTACAGCTTAATGGAGTGTGCACCTACATTGCTATCTTGGAAAATATTAAAAAGCGTATTTATATATCCTAAGCTTTCAGCCCTGGAAGAAATGCCCATATATAAAAATAACCACCACAGTATTTTTGCCAATTCAACAAATGACATTTAGCAACATTTCTTCCACAGGAGCGATTTTAGACACTACTATGAATCAAGGTATTATTACTTTGAGTAAATCAGTATCGTCTGATAGGTCTTTCCTGCCATTGGCAGACAAACTGAAGATAGTCTTTAAGCCATTTACCTAGCAACAGGTGGCAGCCATAACTGAATAAAGCTTATTTTCCATCAAAAACAATGACAATTGTATCTTTTTTTTTTTCTCCTCTTTTAAAAGATCTTATTAGCAAACAAAATCTGAGCCTGTCTCTCAGAAGCAAAATTCTCAGCAACTTCCATAAATTGTAGGGTGCTGAAGCTTTACAAAGCCAAGCACTGCAAGGGAAAGTTAAATGACAACTGTTAAAAAGTGTAACTTTGTGCAAGTTCAAGGACACTAAAGGCAAACGGTAAGACAAATATCTCTGTAAATTATTATATATGTGAAAATAACCTAGAAAATGGGAGACTTTCAGATTTTACCTTGGGACAAGATAGTGATAAACACCGGGAAAGACCAAGTGACACACTGCTTTAGCAAATCCTCTAAAAGCGTCCTATTTTTAGCTCCATGGTCACAGAGCTGATTCAGGTCAGGCCTTCTGCAGGCCCAAGTCCAGAAGTGTAAAAAGGGAAGGGCCTATTTAATCAGGTAAGTTGGAGGAAAAGACTACCCCTAATTTAAGTCTCTACCCGACCTTATCTCCCAAAGACTGCCATTTAGATTCTGGCTCCTTCTTAAAAACAAAAAATTTAGGTATTACTGGAAAAGCTGTCGCCAAAAAAGTAAATCCTCTGTACATATTTTTACGGAGCACACCCTTTAAGCCTGAGGTTGGTGTTACTTCCCTCCCCACCCCATGAAGGCTACACCCTTAGTCCACGTCTACTGAAGAAACAAGTTTCCCTCAAAACTCAGCTTAATATACTAAAAATCATAGTCACATAATTAGAAGGGGATATTTTCTTATGCCTGATTTAAATCCTAGAGACAATAAAATGTGTTATATGATGTGAGCAAAGAGTTCTTAATGATACTAGTTTTTGCCCCTTTCTACTTAAAAACAGAAATCCTCCTTCAATAAGAGGTTTCTGTATAATCCAGTTTGCCAATTATGGCACAGGATACTGAAATCAGACACACTTTTCTACTTCAGTAGGAATCAGGATCTGGATAATCCAATACCAAATAAGCACCATACTTCCCTTATTTCCATTCGTTTCCACCTCCTTCCTTACCAAATTCTTGCTAGAGCTAACACTGTGTGTAAAATAAGGCCTGAATTCACTTCCACTCCTTCCTTCTGCTTCCGGAGGTGCTGAGGAGTCCAGGGAGGCTGAGGCAGAAGCAGCAGGACAGATGGAGATCCGAAAAATTCACAAATGGACAGACTGTTTATCCACTAATAGTAAAGGGTGGGGTGGGAGTGTGTGGACATACCCCACAGCACTGGAGCATCTTAAATTTCTAAAAATGAGGGAAATCTAATGAGCTGAAAAACAGCTGGATTTGAGGAGTTTTACAAAGAACTGTATGACAATGCCCGCAACATAATGCAAAGCTTAAGTAGTTAAGTCAATTTTATTTGAAAAAAAGATTTTATGATACCGACGTGAAAACAAGGGCCTCCGGAAAATAAATGGCTGCTCTTCAGAAGAAAAAAAAAAAAAAAAAGAGGAGTCTGAAGATGTTAAGTAAAACATTTACTCACAAATTTCGAAAAACTAGTTAGCATTCAAAATAAGGGAGAAAAACAGAATCATAACAACTCCACGGGAGGGGAAGAGAAGGGAGGAACAGATCTTAAGCTGAAGGAAAGCAAACTGTGAAAGGTATGAAATATACACCAGGGCAGTAATGTGAAACTTTTATCCAACTATTTCAGCAGCTATTTTTCAATATAGGATGGGTTTTGGTATTGCATACCAACTACAGTGTTATATAACACGGAAAAAAATAAATCTCTAATGAAAGAAAAAAAAAATCTTCCTGTTAGAAAGTCGTGTTGACCATTAGCAAGTAAAAATTCGGTCAAAAGCCTAGAGAATCCCCAACACCAAAACAGACTTTTAAGAAGTAAAGTACTTTCAGCAAACCTTGCAGAGCGTAACAAAGAGTAGCATCTACTCAAAGACAATTCTTTCAAAATATTCTATTTTTTTTTTTAAGAAACTGCCTTTCCCAAACTGCATATTTTTCCGCTCGATTCAAGTGGACACGGACAGGCTAGCCTCCCCCACATTCCAAAGTCCAGAAGCCGAAAAAAACAAGGCTCTGCGAGTAATGCCTGGTGCACCACCTCCCCTAGCAAACATCTGGTTTACTGGCGTGAGCGCTGCGCTTACAAAACCGAGAGAAGGTGAATGCGGAGCAGAGTGGAAGAACATTTCGCCAAGCGCCCGGCGATCATCCCCCGTACACGCGCTCAACAGGCCTCCCAGGTTGTCCTCGTTACCTCTCCACCCGGAGGGGACGACACCCAGTTAATTTACGGGTTTTTAAGTTTCGATTTGCAGCTCCCAGACCCAGGGCAGCGTCCCGCTCCTGCGTTACAATGGGCCGCGGTGACGACAGCCGGGCCACGCGCTGCCCAGACGTGGGCGGCCCGCACCGCAGCCCGCGGCCGCCCGCCCCGCCAGCCTCCCGGTCCCCCCCTACCTGCTCCGCCACGGCCCGGAACAGGCACGACCCGTCCTTGGCGACCAGCTTCCGATACAAGCCCAGTTTCCGCAGATAGGCGTCCATGGGCGTCGCGTCCTCGCGGGGCCCCGCGCCGCCCTGGTCCACGCCGTCGGGAGCGCCGACGGCCGCCTCCATGTTGCGGGTCCTACCGCAGGCCAGGCGCGGCGCGGGCTAGCCCCACATGGCCGCGCCGCCGGCTCCTCGACGCCCCGGCCTACGACGGGCGGCGGCTCGGGCTCGGGCTCGGGCTCGGGCTCGGCGGGCGGCGGCAGGCGGCGGCGGCCCGAGGCGGCGGGCGGCGCTCCCCGCGCGCATAGGGGAGCCCTGCCTAATGCATGGCTGTGCGCACGCGGCCGCCTCCCGGGAGACCACGCGCCCGGCGGCAACGGGGGGCGACCTAGAGAACCCCGCGCGTGAGGAGTCGCTGCCCGGCGGCCTCGCTGCCCCGCGCAGGAACACGGCCGGGGGGCGCCGCGCCCACAAGTTTCCTCGTCCCGGCCGGGGTGAGGCGAGGCAACCCCCGCCTCCCGCGTGCGCGGGGCCGGCTCAGGGGAAGCGGGGCCTGCGTCCTTCGCGCGCTCCCCGCCCTGGGAGCCGGAGGAGCCGAAAGAGAAAAGACGCGGCCTCTCGTTTCCCCACCTCGCGGGAGGGCGCCGGAGGGGCGGGGAGCGGTGGGGGCGCCGGCGGAGGGCAGCACCCTCGCAGCCCAGAATTTGTTTTCACTTTCGGCCGCACAACGGAGAGGACGCCGGGAGGTGTAGTTTTGCCGGCGGCAGGAAGTCGGCTTGCGGCGGGCGGGGCCGCGCGGAGCGGCCTACTCGGAGGAGGTGCCGGCAGGCGCGCGGACTACAAGTCCCTACAGCGCGGGCGCCGCCGCCGGGAGCCGGCTGGCGCTTCCCGGGCCCCGCGTCCGCGAGCAGGCCCACGGTGTCCGCGAGCCGACACGCGGCTACCTACGCGCGCCGTCCCGCCGTCCCGCCGTCCCGCCCGCGCGGCCGCCCAGTGCGCCGCGGCGCCGCGACGAGTGCGTGCGTGGAGTTGCCAGGGACACGGGCGCGGTGGGTCGGCCCTTTGTGTCTCCCCAAACAGAGGGCGCACCTGTCGGCCCCCTCCCCCCCGCCCCTCTGGCGTCTCCATGGAGGTGGCTTTAACGGCTTAGGCAGAAAACAGAGCTAATTGGCGAGGTCCCCTGGAACCGGCCCGGTGCAGGGCGACACAGGCTGGCCCCAAGCCAACCGTGGGCCGCCGGCTCCGAGGAGGCGTTACAAGCACAGCTCCCGCGGGCACGCCGGCCGGACGATGCCTTGCTTGGAGCTGCGCTCCCCGGCGCAGAGAGAGGTCGCGGGTCAGAGGAAGAAGATTTTGTCTTAAAAAAAATTCGTCTGGTAATTAACTGCGTGATAACAGGCTGGATTTGCCATGGCTTCCGGCGGCACCTGCGGCTTCCGACCTTCAGACACCTTGTGCTTCAGAACCCAGAATTTATGCAGCGCGGTTTTTGGACACCAGAATTCACTTTGCTAAAACACAACGTGTCTGGCGGCCTAATTACCAAGATACACGGTTAATCATAAACTGTACTCCGGTCCGAGGCCTTGGGGCGAGGGAGAGACGGAGAAAGCGTAGGGTTACCCTAGGCTTAGACCTGCAGTCAAGTAAACTCTGGAATGGTCGCAAGGCAAGCCAGATGGTCAGGATCCAACGCGATTACTCAAAATTCTGTTTCAGAAATTTGTTTTCAGTACTTTAGGTGCAAGCCATTAATGACGCCCGTGTTCGGGTTCCTCGGCGCTGCTAATTTTGAATTCTTAAATGTTTAGTCCATGCGTAATTGTGCTGTTTTTCGAGAACACAAAGTTACTGTGACCTAAATGAATTTTTTCTCGTCCCAGTATTAAATTTTGTACATTTTGTACAAACACGTTGGAATCACTTTTAGAAAAATCTAGTTTCAAGTCAGACCTGTTGCTTTTCTTTATTTAAAAATATCTACATTACAGGGCGCCTGGGTGGCTCAGTGGGTTAAGCATCTCCTGGGGTCATGGTCCCAAGGTCTTGAGATCAAGCCCCAAGTCAGGCTCCTTGCTGGGCAGGGGAGTGGGCTTCTCCCTCTGCCTCTCCGCCCTCCCCCCTTGTGGGCTCTCTCACACTCTCCCTCTCAAAGTGTTTTAAAAATATATTTACATTGCATATATATGTATTTCTCATTCACAAAGAATTACCAACTTTGCCACTACCTACAACGTGGCTTATCTTTTTTTTTTTTTTTTTTTAACAGGTTTTGCCTTTTCATTGGCTCCCTCCCTGCTCAGTGGAGAGCCTGTTTCTCCCTCTTCTTCGGCCCCTACCCAACCCCCTCATGCTCGCTGTCAAATTAAAAAAAAAGAAAAGAAAAGAAAGAAATTTGAAACATGCTTTGCCTTTTAAACCCACAGAGAAATTCAAGTAATATCTAAACTGTAGATCTTAAATATTGAGTTCCTAAAGTGAATAGATTCTATGGTATTAATTTTATAAGCAAAAGACTTTATGATGTGCCAAAAGAAAACTAAGTCTTTTCTAATATTTATTTTAATATTACTTCAAAAAGATTTTCTGAAGCTAAACTCATGTTCAGTATGTATTTACAGGGAATCTAAGGTATATATCATGTTAAGATTGCATTGCTGAGTATCTTGAGGCCATATTAAAACCTTATATTTAAAAAAAAAAAAAAAACCTTATATTTTGAGACGCCTGGGTGGCTCAGTGGTTGAGCATCTGCCTTCAGCTTAGGGTCCCACATCGGGGTCCCCACAGGGAGCCTGCTCCTCGGGCAGCCCCGGTGGCGCAGGGGTTTGGCGCTGCCTGCAGCCTGGGGTGTGATCCTGGAAACCCGTGATCGAGTCCCACATTGGGCTCCCTGCGTGGAGCCTGCTTCTCCCTCTGCCTGTGTCTCTGCCTCTCTCTCTCTCTCTGTGTGTCTTTGAATAAGTAAACAAAACTTAAAAAAAATAAAATACTCAAAAAAAAAAAAAAAAAGGAATCCTGCTTCTCTCTCTGCCTCTGTTTCTGCCTCTCTCTCTGTGTCTCTCATGAATAAATAAAATCTTTTAAAAAAAAAAAATATATATATATATATATTTCCAGGAGCTTCACATTTGAAAATTTATCAACCTTGATTTTGTAGTTGAAATGTTCCAGGCACCTGGGTGATTCAGTCCTTGAGCATTTATTTCACTGTTGATTTCCTCTCAGGTCATGATCTCAGGGTCCTGAGGTAGAGCCCCAAATTGGGCTCTACACTCCACCGAGGTGAGAAGGGGTCTGCTTAAAATTCTTTCCCTCTGCCCCTCCCCCTATGTGCATAAGCTTTCTCTAAAATAAATCTTTAAAAAAAAAAGTTCATGATTACATTGCTTTAATTTTTTATTTATTTTTATTTATTTTTTTATATTTATTTTTTTTAAGATTTTATTTATTCATGAGAGGCACAGAGAGAGAGGCAGAGACATAGGAAGAGGGAGAAGCAGGCTCCATGCGAGGAGCTGGATGCGGGACTCAATCCCAGGACCCTGAGATCACGCCCCAGCTGAAGGCGGACCCTCAACTGCTGAGCCACCCAGGCGTCCCCGTTTTTTAAAAATACATTCAAATAAAAAGTTTTGCTCACTTTTCTATGCACAATAATTTCATCTTCGGTGACTGTGCTTCAGGCATATTTTTTATTTGAAAGCTTAACCATATTTTAATCTTATTTAAATGTGCTTACACACACACATATATATATATATTTAAGATTTTATTTATTTACTCATGAGAGACACACAGAGAAAGTCAGAGACACAGGCAGAGGGAGAAGCAGGCTCCTCACAGGGAGCCTGATGTAGACTTGATCCCTGCACTGGGATCACGACCTGAGCCAAAGGCAGACACTCAACCACTGAGCCACCCAGGTGTCCCTACACATATATTTTTTAATACAGTAATATCACCATCTCCTAAAGCCCCCAAAATTCCTTTGAATACTTTGAAAAGAAAAGGAACCTAGATACATCCTTTACCATGTCTTTATTTTCCATTACAAAAATTTAATTCACTGACAATAGTATAACCAAAATAAGAAAGTACATGATTGGGCAGCCTGGGTGGCTCAGTGGTTTAGCGCTGCCTTCAGCCCAGGGTGTGATCCTGGAGACCCCAGATTGATTCCCACATCAGGCTCCCCACATGGAGCCTGATTCTCCCTCTGCCTGTGTCTCTGCCTCTCTCTCTCTCTCTCTCTCATGAATAAATAAATAAAATCTTATAAAAAAAGAATGTACATGATCAATTAAATAAGTATTCTAGTATAGAATCTGACATGCATATCTTTGATATTTTTAGACAAATTTATTAAATACCAATAAGCCTTTATCAGAATTCATCAAAATTCTATATTGTCTTCTTTTTTTTTTTTTTCTATATTGTCTTCTAAAATTGTGGCTTGTTACCAGAAGTATTAGAATAACACATTTCTGGTGTTTTCGATATTTGACATCTTGGCAAAATTATTCTCACTCCTGCTAAATGAGTGAAGAACAGCCTCACTCTCAACTGGCTTCTTCTGATTCCAAAATTAGAAATGAACCACCTGTTGTATCTGACCCGGGGCCTGTTTAAGGAAATCCTTTAGGTATTTTGAGACCTAATCCAAGACAGACCCTCTGTACTCCAAATCCCCAAATATAGCTCACTGTTCAGACAAGGTTAAAGGATCCTATGACTTTAAACTGGACCCTAATTTACAAAACGTAATCTTCAAAGGGCCTTGTTAACATTAACTTCTGAAACTTTCCAAGAAACCACATCTGATTGAAAATGTTCACTCTGAGGAAGCCATGTGTGCACAGCAAAGTGAAGAACTCTTTTTTTTATCTTTATTTTTTTGAGTGATCACTATGTTTAATATGTGGCCCGAACTCACAACCTGAAGATCAAGAGTCACATATTTTACCAAGTGAGCCAGCTAGGCACCCCAAAAGTGAAGAACTTTTTAAAAAGACATTTTTAATCAAATAAAACCTGAAAGACAGACAGAATGCTCCTCAGAACTGAATGAAATTAATCAAATCATCTTATCATCTTAAAATGTGTCAACTTTTTCTTGTGCACACAAAGTAAACACCTCAAGTTTGCACTGAGAAACTTTGGAATTAATAATCATACAAACCTTTGGATAGAAGTTTTTTGTTTTAAAAAATGATAGATTTCCTGGAGGGTTTTTTTTCCGATAAAAGGTGGGTACTGTGGTAGCCAGCCTCTAAGGTGGCTTCCATGATCCCTGCCTCTTTATTATTCACATTCTTGTATAATCTCCCCACCTTGTATTATCAAGGTTGATCCATGTGATCAATTGAATCGAGCAAAGGTGACAGCTTGTCATTTAATCCTAAATGTTAAAGAGTTTATAAGAGATGTATCATAATACATCTTCCTTGTTGCTCTGTTAGGCTCTTGCTCTGGTGGAAGCAGTTTGCCATGATTCTTGAACAGACTTAACAGAGAAGTTTTCTAGGTAGGGAACTAGAGCCCTTTGCCAACAGCCATCAAGTTAGCTTTGAAGTGAATTCTCCAACCCAGTCAAGCTTTCAGATAACTGCAGTCTTGGCTAAAATCTTAATTGCAACATCATGAGAAACCCTGCCCCAAAACCACTGAGCTAAACTCTGACATCTTTAATTCTGAGATTCTGAGGTTCTTAACCTCAGAAACTGTGTGAGATAACAAATGTTTGTTATATTAACCTTCTACATTTTAGAATAATTTATTACACAGCAACCAACAAGGAATATAAATCTAATACTCCATTATTTCTCTTTACTAGGTAGACATAAAATATATTTAAATAATTCATGAAAATAATCACTAATTTAATACCCTTCATGGTTATACTAGGTCTCTAGTAAACTAGCCAGTGAAAGGAATTTTTTTTTTGATTTATAAAATTCTTTACAAAAATAGAGTGATCTAAGAATAAGCAAAATTCAAGCAGTTGAATCCTACAAAAAATTGTTTTGTTGGGAAAGACCTATTTCTTTCAGACTCTATGTGCTAGAAACTACTAACTATAGTCCACTTCTCAGTTTATTTCTCCTCAGTATTAGCTGGATGCATGACCACCCAGCCTTGGACCACATTTCTCAACCTACCTTGGACCTAAATGTGACCATGTGACTATTTTAGGCCAGTGATGTGAACAGAATTGATGCATTTAACTTCCAGGTCATCTCACTAAAGATGAAGCCTTTTGCCCTCTCCTGCTTTTCCTACCTCCCATAAGCTGGCTTGAAAACAGTGGAAGTTGGGGATCCTTGGGTGGCTTAACAGTTTGGCGCCTGCCTTCCGCCCCGGTAGTAATCCTGGAGTCCCGGTATCGAATCCCACATCGGGCTCCCTGCATGGAGCCTGCTTCTCTCTCTCTCTCTCTCCCTCTCTCTGTCTCTCATGAATAAATAAATAAAATCTTTTCTTTAAAAAAAAGAAAACAGTGGAAGGTAAGCCAGCATCGACCACAAAGAGTATACCCTAAAAGATGACACAGCAGGAGATGAAGGAACCAGCGTTTCTACTACATGCTCCATTGCCATCAAGGATTGGAACACTCACAATCAGGTCACTTTGTGAGAGAAAAATAAACTTATTTATCTGTCCATTTTTTGCTATTCTCTTGTTATAACTACTTAGTCTATGTGTGCTAGTATATTTTTCTTTCAATATTAAATAGATAGTAATATCAGAGACCAGATAAAATGTGTAAGAATTACTTCCTGAGTTGAACAGAGCATACTTTTTTTTTCCTGAGAAGTTCAGAAATTGTTTTTTCTGAAAATTTGGGAATCCTAAATGTTAAAGGATTTCCAAAAAGGTTTTCCATCATTTCAACCAATGATTTTATCACCAGTCTACATTCTCTTTCAGCTGCTACATTAAAAAAAAAATGTTTTCCTCTGCCTTAGTATCTCTCAAGATTAATTCAAGAACTTAAATTTTTTTAAAAAGAAGGGAGGGAAGAAAGGAGGGAGGATAAATTGGCATGCCCCTGGTACCAACTGACAACTAAGTGCCAGGTGGGCAAACCTAGAGAAGGATCTTGCAAGAAATTTGGTTAGGGATCCCAAGAGCTAGGGTGGCTGAGTCCTTTTCATCCTGCCCCCTAGGCTCCCTACTAGGGAGCATCTCCCACCGGCCATTTTAGTTAACTGCACCAGGCTTTCTCTGCTTGACCGCTCTGTAAGACTAAACAGTATATGTCATGAGACTCTAGCCTGGTCCCTATATGAATACTCAAAGGAAAGGAGAGGGAACACTCATCTGTGCTTCAGGGAATAAACTGAGTGAGTTCTAAACCACAGAACTGTAGTCCTAAAACCTTATTATCAGCATGATTGGAAGAATCAAATCATGGTTTAGTTTCTTATCGTGGCTGTCACTTCCTTGTGAGGTGAACACATGGCCATTCCCAAGCTGCAAAGACTAAGCAATCTCACAGTAGACAGAAGCTTTTATGCAAGCAGGTAGGCAGAGGCCCTCATCTCTCTATATAAACTCACACATTTCCAGTCTTTTTTACCCCTCTTTCCACTACCACCTCTCAATTCCTACTCTCACCAATGCAAACTCCAAAGTCTCATTGCAGAGAATTATCTCCAGTGGGATTATAAATTCTTTGTAGTTTTGTAGAATTAAAGATTATTTTGTATTTCCCAACTGTCTAAGAATATTTTTGCATATTTAGGTGAATATTTCAACATTTGTTACACATTTTAATGCATTCCCAATAAATCTCTCAATGAGGAAACCATTTAGAGTGAAAATTTATAATCATGCAAATTATAGTTGAGGTCTAAATATTTGGTCAAGATTATGTGTTAGGTTGGGGCACCTGGGTGGCTCAGTGGGTAAAGTATCTGCCTTTGGCTCAGGTCATGATCCCAGGATCCCAGGATTGAGCCCTGAGTCCCTGCTAGCAGGGAGGCCTGCTTCTCCCTTTCCCTCCATCTCCTGCTCTCTCTCACTGTCTCTCTCTCAAACAGTAAAATCTTAAAACAAACAAACAAAAAAATTATAAGTTAGGTTATGCATCATGTCCTTCTTTTGTTTTTTTGTCCTTCTTATAAAGAATTGAAGATAATCTATATGTTCAACAATAGAAAATTGCTTACATTTTAATATGTCCATATAATTACAATAATATTGAGTTTTTTAATGATGTCTGTGTGTGTGTGTTTCCATGTGTGTCTTTATTATCACAATCACCCAGAGAACTCAAAACTACAGATCACTGAAATTGAAGGGAGAGGATGGGGATGAATGAACAAAGATTGGGCCATAAATAATTATTGTTGAAATTAGGTAATGAATACGTGGGTGTTAATTATACTATTATGTCTACCTTGCACACAGTTTGAAATTTTCTATAATAAAAAAGTTAAAAGCAAGGCTTTTGAACTTCATGTTTCTTGAGCCAGAGTAACAAGGGATGGGACACAGGAATCTCTTTTATTATCAGTTTCCCCAGGTGATTCTAAAGATCAGCCAGCAGGTCTGGGATCATCTGAAAATTGGGATGGTGGCATGGGGCAGTGTACACCACTCAAGAAAAGAAAATCATGGATTTTTAAATCAATATGAGAGGAGGAAACAAACTCTCATGTTTATAATTCCTAAAGCATCATGAAAAAGTCTTTAAGACTCCAATCTTAATGTTGTACTCATTACTTTATATATGATACTATCAAAGACATCTAAAATTAGGTTTCTTAAGATGGTTGCAAAATACAGTATCAATATTTTAAAATTAAAATAAGAATATACAAAAGTCATCGATAATAAAAAGTACAAGAATGTACCATAATAGAACACCTGGGTGGCTCAGCAGTTGAGTGCCAGCCTTTGGCTCAGGGCATGATCCTGGTCTGGGGATCGAGTCCCACATCGGGATCCTTGCGGGGAGCCTGCTTCTCTCTCTGTCTTCTGCCTCTCTCTCTCTCTGTCTCTCATGAATAAACAAATATATAAAATTTTTTTAAAAAGTACCATAATAACCAAAATCAAAATAGATATGGAACACGCTACTCTTAAAACTGGTTTTATTGAGGATGCAATTGACACACAATAAACTGTACATATTTAAAGCGTACAGTTTGGTAACTCTTGCTATACTATGTGTATAAAGCCATGAAAGCATTCCCCTACGGTCAAGATGGTAAACAGAGCCATTATTCCTTTAAATTCTCTATTGCCCTTTGTTAACACTCTACACCCCTCCTCTCCTCAACCCTCAACTATCCATGAACTACTACTGATCTGCTTTCTGTTACTGCATTGGCTAAGGCTACTATATAATAAAATATCACAGACTGGTGGCTTACAGAAGAGAAATTTATTTTATCACAGTTCTGGAGATTAGAAATCCAATATCAAAGTGTGCTTAGAGTACATTTCTTTTGAGGGTCTTCTCCCACGGTTTATAGACCGTCATCTCCTGACTATGACTTCACAAGGTCTTCACTCTGTACCCATCTGAGTAGAAATTTCCTTCAAGGAAATTATAAGGACACCACTTAGATTGGATCAGGGCCCACTCTGAAGACTTCATTTTAACTTAATTACCTCTTTAAAGACCCTGTCTCCAAGTACAGTGACATTCTGAGGTACTGAGGGTTAAAATTCCAACAGATGAATTGTGAGAGTACATAGTGCAGCTTAGAACAGTCCCTGTATATTAGTTTTCATTTTCTAGAGGCTTGTGTGAGTGGAACTCTTTCCATATGAACTCTTTTTTTGCCTGATTTCATTCCTCAGCATTACTTTGAGATTGATCCATTCACGTATAAATAGTTCATTTCTTTTTATTTATAGAAATATTTCATTGTCCGGATCCGCTACACATTGTTTATCCATTTCCCTGATGTTGGATATTTGGGTTATTTCCAGTTTGGGCAGTTAAAAAGGAAGCTGCTACGAACTCTTCATTTTTCTGAGGCAAATTACTAAGGAGTGTAATAGTTGTTGGGTCATATGGTAAGTGTGTGTATAAACTTTCTAAGAAATTGCCTGTCATATAGTGATTTATAATAAGAACTACGCAGTTGGTTTTTGTCCATCTCAGTACCTGGCACAGAGCTTCTAAAACCCTTGGAATTTCCTAAGTGAAAAGAGTGATAAAGGTTTCTTTGTTATGTTAATAGGTGGCTTTGGGAAAGCCCCTAAATAACCAAAGGAGGAAATCACAAACTGAAGATTCCAACTTTTAGTCCCACCCCAAACTCTGGGGATTGGAGACAGGCTGAAGATTAAGTTCAATCACCAATGGCTAACGATTTAATCAGTCAGACCAAGTAATGAAGCCTCCATAAAATTGCCAAAAGGACAGCTTCTGAGTTGGTGAACACATGTATAGGTTGGGAGAGAGTAGAACATTCAGAGCATGGAAACTTTGTGCCTCTCTTCCTATACTTGCATCTCTCCCATCTGGCTATTCCTCAGTTAACATTTTATTTTATTTTATTTTATTTTATTCTATTCAAGATTTATTTATTTGAGAGAAATAGAGAGCACAAGAGCAGGGAGAGGAGCGGAGGGAGGGGAGAGAATCTCAAGCAGACTCTGCACCGAGCCCACCGGCTCCATCCCACAACCCTAAGATCATGACTGAGCTAAAATTGAGAGTTGGCCGCTCAATCAACTGAGCCACCCAGGCACCTCCTCAGTTAACCTTTTATTATAAACTGATAATATAGGAATTAAAATGTTTCCTGAATTCTGTGAGCAGCTCTAGCAAATTAGGGAGAGGAGTCCTTATAACCTCCAATCTGCAGCAGATTGGTCAAAAAAACCAGTGACACCTGGTCTTATGACTGTGTCAGAAGTGCTGTGGGCAGGTGAGAGACAGTCTTGCAGGTCTGAGCCCTTAAACTTTGGGGTTGACACTATTTTCAGGTAGATAGTGTCTGAATTCAGTTGAATTACAGGACATTCAGCTGGTGTCAGAACATTGCTTGGTGATGTGAAAAAAAAAAAACACACATTGCAACTGGTGCCAGAATCAGACTGCCAAACTATTTTCCAGGTGGGCTGTTTCATTTTACATTCCCACCAGCATTATATAAGAATTCCATTTCCAGGACGCCTGGGTGGCTCAGCTGTTGAGCATCTGCCTTTGGCTAAGGGCATGGTACCTGGTCCTGTGTCCAGTCCTGCATTGGGGTCCCTGGGAGGGGCCTGCTTCTCCCTCTGCCTGTGTCTCTGCCTCTCTCACTCTATGTCTCTCATGAATAAATAAATAAAATCCTTAAAAAAAAAAAAAAAAAAAGAATTCCATTTCCTCCACATCCATACCAGCACTTGGTATGGTTAGACATTTTATTTTCTTATCTTTTTTTTTAATTTTATCTTTTAAAGATTTTATTTATTTATTCATGAAAGACACAGAGAGAAAGAGAGGCAGAGACACAGGCAGAGGGAGAAGCAGGCTCTGTGCAGGGAGCCCAGTGTGGGACTCCACCCCGGGACCCCAGGATCACCCCCTGAGCCAAAGGCAGATGCCCAACTGCTGAGCCACCCAGGCGTCCCTGGTTAGACATTTTAATTTTAGCTATTGTAATAGGTAAGCAGTAGCATCTCATTATGATTTTTTTTTAAGTTTACTTTTTCTTTTAGTAATTTCTTCACCCAATGTGGAGCTAGAACATATGACCTGAAGGTTAAGAGTCACGTGTTCTTCTTACTGAGCCAGCCAGGTGCCCCTCATTATAATTTTAATATGAATTTCCCTAATGACTAATGATGTTGAGCATCCTTAAGTATGCTTTTGTGTTGTCTGTGTATCTTTGGTTGAATGTTCAAATAGGGGAAGGCCTTTGAAGGTTTGTTAGATGGGATCAAAGCAGCCCTTAGCCTCAAATCCCCACTCCAAGGAAAACCTTGAGTATTGTACCCAATGTCCCAAGAATTTTAAGATTTTCTAATCTGGCTGGTGGGATACAGGACTATTTCAAGCCCTTTGTATACACTGGGCATTGTTGTCTCTAATCTTCTCAGATAGTTCTTTCCTTGACCTTGGTACTTTCCTCCTATCCATGCATTGGTAAGATGGGTCTCCACAAATCTACCACAATTCTTTCTTTGTGTAGCTTCTCCTTTCTTGTAACATGTCCAGTGAATTGTAGCAGCCTTGGTCTTTTCTTGTCTCTGTGCCTCATCTCCTCAACTCAGAGAGTCCTGGGCTTTAAGTCCCTCTCCTTATACCACGGCCTGAAAACTCAAGACATTAAGCTTGGATAATCAGAGAACTCAAATGATCTGTTTCCCATCTTTCGGTGATTATTATCTTTTGTTGTCTAATATCCAGTGTCTTAAAAGCCATGGTTTCATATGCTTTGTCTGGATTTTTCATCATTTTCGAAGGAAAGGTAAATAAGGTTCCTGTTACTCCATCTTGGCTAAAAGCTAAAGTCTGAAGTAATAATTTGAAAACAAATACAGGACAAACAATGAATATTTTTACTTTTTATAGATTCTTCAGCTGTGCCACAAAATAAGTTCGGATTTCCCTGATTTTGACTCTAATAGTGCTATACTATCTTGGCTCCTACTGGAGACTAATCCCAATCATCTCTATATCTTTATCTGTCATGCCTTCTTGAGGCATCCAATCTATCTTTTAGAAATGCCCTGTGCTTTTCTTTCTATCACGTGGCAATGGACAAGCACAAATTGATGTATACAAAGATCATTCTTTATAAACATTCTAATTTTGAGAAACTGTTTGCCTCATTACATTTATATGTTGATCCATGTTTGTTAATTGATTTGTGTAAATATACTTTTATTTGAGGATTTGTTCAGCAAATGCTGTTATAACCAAATTCACAAGTTATACAAAAATAGTGGTAGTAGTATAAGAGGAGAAAGATTTTAAACAAAAGATGACCAATAGAGTTGTAAATGGAGAGAAAAGGTTTTCTAAAAATGGAGGAAGTGTATATATGGGATACATACCAAAGACATATTTTCACTTTGAAAAATAAAATGGAAAAAAAAAAAAGAAAAAAGAAAATGGAGCCCTTCAGAAAATTTTAAGATTTAATAAACAAGTTCAGCAAGGTTGCTGGAGTACAAGATCAATACGAAAATCAATTTTATTTCTACACATTAGCAATACAAAGTATAAAAAAGACATTAAGAAAACAATTCTATTTACAACGTCTTTAGTTTCAAAAAGAAATTAAAGAAGGCACAGTTGTCTGTATCAAAACCTCCATATGAATATTCAAAGGTGCATAATTTATAATAGTCATAAAGTGAAAGAAACTCAAATGTCCATCATCTACTGATGGATGAATAAATAAAATGTATCATATCCATACATTTTTATTCAGTAATAAAAATCAGAGAGGTAATTATACATGCTAAAAACATTGTGTTAAAGTGAAAGAAGTCAATCATAAAATACTACATATTGTATGACTTACTGGAAATCTCTAGAATAGGTTCATCTATAGGGACAGAAAGATGAGAGTTTGCCTCGGGCTACAAGTTACAGGAAAAAGTGGGAAATAAGTATGCAGGGTTTCTTTTGAGGCTGATGAATATGTTCTCAAATTAATTGTGGTGAGGATGTCACAACTCTACTAAAACCAATTGAATTGTACAATTTAAGTTAGTGAATTATGTAGTATGTGAATTATAAAGTTGTTAAAAATTTGTTTAAAAAGAAATTAAAGGGACACCTGGGTGGCTCAGCAATTGAGCATCTGCCTTCAGCTGAGGGCATGATCCTGGGGTTCTGAGATTGAGTACCACACTGGGCTGCATGGAGCCTGCTTCTTCCTCTGCCTGTGTCTCTGCCTCTCTTTCTGTGTCTCTCATGAATAAATGAATAAATAAAATCTTAAAAAAAAAAAAAAAGAATTTAAAGAATGGGGCGCCTGGCTGGCTTAGTCAGTAGAGCATGCAACTCCTGATCTCAGACCTGCCCTATGGTGTGGGATCATGACCTTCACCAAAACTAAGAGTCAGACACTTTTTTTTTTTTTTTAGGATTTTATTTCTTTATTCATGAAAGACACAGAGAGAGAGAGAGAGAGAGAGAGAGAGAGAGAGGCAGAGACATAAGCAGGCTCCATGAAAGGGAACCTGACATGGGACTCGATCCTGGGTCTCCAGGATCAGGCCCTGGGCTGAAGGCGGTGCTAAACCACTGAGCCACTCGGGCTGCTCAAGAGTCAGACACTTAACTGATTGAGCCACTCAGGCACCCCCCCAAAAAAATTCCTTTTTTTTTTTTTTTAAGATTGTATTTGTTTATTTGAGAAAGAGAAAGCATGTGCACACACGCATAAGTGGAGGAAAGAGCAGAGGAAGAGGGACAAGCAGACTCCCCGTTGAGCGGACCCCAACTCAGGGTTTGATTCCAGGACCCTGAGATCATGATCTGAGCCAAAGTCAGATGCTTAGCTAACTGAACCACCCAGGTGCCCCAAGAAAAAATTCTTAGATGATGCCCCTTAGCTAGCTCGCTAGCTCACCAGACTGATTATTCACCTATCGTCGCTCATCCTCAAATGTACCCTTTCGTGGCTTCTCTCTTGATGCTTCAACTTGGCCTTTGCTGATTACATTTCCCAGACTCCTTTGCCAGCTAGTGTTAAATTCTGCCAATTCTGAACCAGATTACAAGGTGGGAGGAGGAAGGAATAGACTTCTTTCCTGATTTTGTGCTGTTTCTGTGTTGGCCTAACTTCTGTCAGCAGCCCCAGCTTTATCACCCCCTTGGAGGTAGCCAGGTGCCAGCACTTCTCAGAAGCCTCATCCCCAGCTCCAAAGGTCACTTGGTCCAAGGAGGTGACGGGTAATCTCAAAGTCGTCCCTATTGTTTCCCCAGGCCTAGGTGTACCTATTGCTTCTGCCATTAGCTTTGGGTTACCTGCTTGCTCCATGCTTGTTTTTTCAGTTTTATAACCCTCAAGTAATTAGTTGTCTCTATAAAATCTCCCTGTTAACATACCCAGTGTTTTACTTTTTTATCTTCTTTTTCTTTTTCCTCATTGGACTCCAATGGATACAATACTATGCTCCACTAGCTGTAACATGTAGGGGCATCCACTTCTTCTTTTAAAAAGGGAAGACTGGAAAAAAAAAAAAAAAAAAGGAAGACTGGGCAGCCCGGGTGGCTTAGTGGTTTAGCGCCGCCTTCAGCCCAGGGCCTGATCCTGGAGACCCAGGATCGAGTCCCACGTCGGGTTCCCTGTGTGGAGCCTGCTTCTCCCTCTGCCTCTCTCTCTCTCTCTGTGTGTCTCTCGTGAATAGATAAAGTCTTAAACAAAATTTTTTTAATAAAATAAAATAAAAAAATAAAAAGGGAAGACTGAACTGAAAAAGAAAACACATTGGTAAGTTTTGCTCCTCAGTTAACGCTTATCATCTTCTAAATTAAAATTTTTAATTCATCTCAGTTTAAACATGTCATACTTGTTTTTTAGTCTGCCTACACACCACCTATAAAGCCTCCTATACCAGTGAATGAATTTTCATATAAACATCTGAGTTTATCTTAAAGTATGTAGCAGAATTTTATAAAAACACAAATCTACTTTAGATGTAATTTCGACTGCATCTGTAGAACTAAGGGTCACCTAGTAATGTGTTTCCATGCTACTTCCCAGTTCAAAGTAAGAGACCACCAAATTTCCATCTTCAGTCATCTATTTCAAGCTGAAAAAGCCCTTCTAGTGCCAAGATTTTCAACCCTTCCTTTTACATTTGTTTTTCTTTTACGTTTTAAGTAGTGTCCTTTCACCTGTAGGATTTGCAGAGCCTCCTGGACACGTTATGTCCTCCTTCTCTGGCTAAGTTGCATTTAAGTATGGCCGAATAAGACTGATGCAAGGTATTCTTCAAGATGAGCATATAAGAAAATCTCATAAATACCTTGTACCAGTTAGTAATTTATCGCCTCCCACCTCCAAATCTACCTTTCATTGCCTGCTCCAGAATAATGGACTTTCTTCTTCTTCCTTGAGCATTGTCAGTTAGAGGTGTGGTGAGCATGCTGGAGGAGAAAGAGGCTTCTCTTCCCGGCTGCAGTGTGCTCTTCCCTCCTCAGGCTTCAGCAGTGGCCAGTGGCACTTGGGTGCCATATGCATATGGCACCAATAGCATATGGCACTTTCCCATCAGCAAGACTTTCATGGTTTCTCTTGGGTGACTGTATCTGAGTGCTGATGGAAAGGTATTTCTCCATGAACACCTTCTTCCAGCACTGCAGGGGATGGACTTCGAGTGAGTTTCACCAGTGAGGCACCTTCACAAACTTGGCGATATGGTGAGATAAGGCTATGCTATTTCCGACAAAGTCTGGATGTCATCACTGAGTCCCCCCTTCCTTGGTGGTCTATCTCAGCGTGTGGGTAATGGCTGCTCTCAACATCTACTATTCACACATCCTTTTGCATTCTCTTTAGCTAATCCCCTGTTATAGTTAATAATTCTTTATATAGAACTTTCCCTTTTCAAATTACTGTGTCATTCATTTATCCTGATTGGAGCCTGATTATACATACTCATTTGCTTTATTTTGCCTCACTCCATCAGTTATCAATACACAACTGAGCAAATATCAAGCATCATCTATGACCAATGATGAATCACAGCACAAATGTACATTAGAGGGAAAGTCAAGTTTTTAAAAGGTTTATTCATCTTAGTGTAGGTTTCTAGACTTTATCCTATCATATTCCTGCTCCAACAATTACAGATGCACCTCACTTTTAAACTTCATCTTAAATGTTGCACATAGATTGCTTTGTCTACCCTGTCCTGCACCCTCTCATTTTGGAAAAGGCAGCTATTCCTTTATGGGGGTCTGCTCCTCCCCTTTCCTGCCCACTCTTCTAAATGTATGATTTTATTGCAAGTTGCCAATAACACACACTGTGGTAGGACTGCGCATAGGACTCAAGTCTAGCCAGTTGGAGACTTTGGTTAGGATGTTTCTGATTTAGAAGTTAAAAAAGCAAGTCATTTCCTGTCTGACCAGCTTGGGGAGATGTGAACTTGGACCCAATGAGAGTTCCAGCTTTGTAGAAAAAGTCAGTCTAAGACAATAAGTTAATATGGGGGGGAGGGGTGGAAGCAACAATAGGAGGAAAGGGGAAAATATTTGTTGGAGTTAGAGCACTCTAACTGGTTAGATGGGAATCTTCGCATCTATTACAGCACCATGCACATGGTTTGCTGATTAAGTGATGGTCGGAAATCCCGTGAGGCTACAAATGGGGTTATCTGTTTCCTTTTCAGGGTCTTGTTTAACTATCTATTACAGTAAATAGTACCTAAGAAATATTTAAATAGCATATTATAATAGCAATAGCCTCTATTTATTACTCTGGTATGTTTAAAGAACTATGTTTTATATACATTATCTTATTTAAATTGTAACACTATGAAGAATTATTTCCATTTTAAACTTTTTTTTTTGAGAGAGAGAGAGCGCACGCCCGTACTCAGAAGCAAGAACTTTGGGTGGGGGCAGAGCGAGAATGAGAGAAAGAGAGAGAGAGAGAGAGAGAGAGAGAGGCAGACTTCCCGCTGAGTGCTGAGTCCCCTGCCCCACAACCGATGATCCCAGGAACCCAAGATCATGACCTGAGCCAAATGACTGAGCCACCCTGTGTGTTAATGGTATACACACAAGGAGATGGGGGCAATGTTAGGAATGGCTCCGTCAGCCTGATTTGCCTTTGATATTGCTTTATATGGCAGTGAAGAGAAACCCTGCACACAGTTTTGAAATAAAACCAGTGACCATTTAGGGGCACCTGGGTGGCTCGGTCCTGGGATGGAGACCCCCTCTTGGATTCCCTGGTCAGCCTGAAGTCTGCTTCTCCCTCTGACCATGCCCACTGTGCTTTTTCTCAATAAATAAATAAATAAATAAATAAATAAATAAATAAATAAATAAATAAATATCTTTAAAACCAGTGATCATTTAGAGCTAGTTTTATTTATCTTAAAAGACTATAAAACAAGTACGTACAAGTAGGGTTGGTAGTTGGTTGTGTTTTAATATCCCCTGACCAAATTGCCTTCCCTTCTTTTTGTTTAAATTTTGTTAGGAAAAATAAAAGGAAATTATTTTCAGTTTTTTAAAAGATTTTATTTATTTATTCATTATAGACAGAGAGAGAGACAGAAACAGAGACAGAGACACAGGCAGAGGGAGAAGCAGGCTCCATGCCGGGAGCCCAATGCGGTACTCGATCCCGGGACTCCAGGATCACGCCCCGGGCCAAAGGCAGACGCTAAACCGCTGAGGGATCCCCTATTTCCATTTTTATATAAAAATTTTATATCAAATTTTAGGCTCATACATTAAGAAGAGATACATGGAACAGCATTTTCTCAATAATCACCACATCTTGGAGTGTGTGGGATTATTAGATTTTAGGTCACAGGTCAAAATTACTTCAAATTTTAGTTTTTTTTTTTCATTAGTTTGCCCAACTAATTCCCTTTTTTCCTAAGATACTTTGAGCAATTGTCCATAAAAATGTAGTTGCTGAAAAAAAAATGTAGTTGCTGGAGTTTCATTGCTGGCTTTTTAAAAAGAACTATTGCTGATGTAAATAACATAATTGCAATTCATTTGCTGTAGTTCACATTTCAGCTCTACATCTGTTCTCAGAAAGAAGCTTGAAAAGATTTGTGGGGCTGTATTGACTATTTGCAGTCAGATAATGTTTCAGTAGCTGTTTTTATGATAAAAGAAAAGCAAAACATTTGTTGTATCAGTCAAGTTTTGGTTCTCAAGTATGATAAATAACTGATTTCTTATCACACACACACAATATATTAAGCTTTGCTTTTTCTCTCGTTCAAACTGAAATTACAAGTTTTTCAGAATTCAAAGACTAATTTTGTACCAATAAAGAAACAGCAAGGATAAATAAAATTTTCATTCTGAAGAGCATGGTAAAGTTGGACCAATGAAATTAGGCTTCACTTAATATTGAATTTGAATTTAGAATCAATACTGTGAGGAGGTTCTAGTAAAAGCTTAAATCTGCTAGAAGATATTTTTTTTAAATACCTTCCCATGGTTTGAATCAAATACAGAAGACAGTTAATCTGCAGCAGGGCATTTATTCACAAATGCACAAATGCAGTGTTGCAAACAGATATATTCATAGCCAATCAAATCCTTTTGGCATATGGACAGATTTTTCCATATTCATCCCAAGTGATAGGAACACATGTACATACCTCTCTGATTTGTAAAAAATGTTTATTTATTTAAGTAATCTCTATACCCAACATGGGGCTGGAACTCAAGAGTTTATGCTCTTCCAACTGAGCCAGCCAGACACACACCCCCTTGTTTTTGAAGGATATTTTATATTATTTTTTAGATTTTATTTATTTATTCAAGAGAGACACAGAGAGAGAGGCAGAGACATAGGCAGAGGGAGAGCCTGATGCAGTACTCCATCCCAGGATCCTGGGATTGCGACCTGAAACAAAGGCAGACGCTCAACCACTGAGCCCCCTAGGTGCCCCTTGAAGTATATTTTAGAGGCACTTTCCCCGCTGTGATTAGTAACACTAAGGACTGTATGTGTGTTTACTTCTGCCCTGTGAGATTTTCCAGTAGCTCAGTTGAATTCTTTTTTCTGATTACTACTGAAATGAAACAGAAAACTGGACAAGTGATACATTTTTGTCCTTGGAAAACAGTTTATTACAATCTTAACTCTTAATAGCAAAAAGGAAACTCAAATGCATTAAGTCATCAGAGGCCATGCCAGAAAATAGAAAAATTCTCTGCTTAGAGGGGCTGAAAACTAAGTAGAAACTCATTAACTGCCCCCTCCACCCTACCCTCTCTCCATGTTCTGCTTATAAAGAAAACAAATTAGAGGCTCTTTCTTAAAAGCCAGAGGGAAGGACTAAAGACAGTTTCAGAGGGCAGAAAATGACACCCCCAAAAACACACTAAGAAAATGCTTAAATAGAACAGTCCCCAGGCACATGATGTGGTGTGTATACCACGGTTTGCCTGTGTAAATTTTTCTTATCTGTTTCCTATTTAAAACATGGAGTGGGCAGAGTGTTTTAATCCAGAGTTTTTACTGTTGTAACCTAGGAACAAAAATTTGAGGCTTCTAAGTAGGTAAGTATCACCATGGAGACAAAAAGAAATCTCTCTGAGATATCCTTCTGCCTGGAGCTTATCACTAAAAAAAAGGATGTGAAGCTCAAAGTATATTCAGATCAACTCATGGGCCGAACCCTTGGTCTGTGCTAGCCCTAAAAGGCAGTTGTTTTTTTTTTTTTTAAGATTTTATTTATTTATTCATGACAGACATAGAGAGAGAGAGAGAGAGGCAGGGACACAGGCAGAGGGAGAAGCAGGCTCTAATGCAGGGAGCCCGATATGGGACTCGATCCCGGGTCTCCAGGATCACACCCTGGGCTGAAGACGGCTTTAAACTGCTGAGCCACCCAGGCTGCCCTAAAAGGCAGGTTTTTTTAAATGTCCAGATACATTGGTGGTTGCTTTATGAAATATAAACTCACAGAGGTTTTTTTTTCTTTTTTTTCTGTTTCTAATATTTATTAATTGAAAAATACATAAAATTCCACTTCTACCCTAAGGAGGTAGTTGCTGGCCTTAAGGATCCGGTATGATACCTAAGTGCCTTTCTCAGGAAGGAGAGAGATGTGAAGAAGTGAGGCCCAAAGTGGGGAACCCCACAACCTGATCAGGCCCATCCCTGCTGAGGCAGCATGGCCCATAGCACTTGGTTCTTCTGGCCACAGGAATTGGGGCAACCACAAGAGTGGGCCACTCTGAGACTGTTCCCTCTCAACGAGGCCCCCAGGGGTGGTGGGGGAGTTACTTCTCTGCTCCCTGGGGCTTATGGCTGAGTTCCTCCAGAGTGAGCAGAGGAGAGGCACATACAGGGAGACAGCCCTCAAAGCAAAACTGGCTTCCAGCTTCCCTCAATTTACTATGGGGTAAAATCTCTATGGGGAACAATTGTAAATAATCATCAAAATTACAGTTACACATACTCTTTGACCCAGCATATCTTCTGGGAAGAACTTATTCTATGGATATACAGAATTTATCCTGCAGATATGTATAGCATATACATACATGCTAAGTAATGAATACATGAGATTATGTCTTGTAACATTATTTGCAATAACAAAAGTCTGGAAAAAACCCTAAATTTGTATTCACAGGGCACTGATTAAAATAAAGTACAGCAATGGGGACACCTGGGTGGCTCAGTCAGTTAAGTGTCTACCTTCAGCTCAGGTCATGATCTCAGGGTCCTGGGATTAAGCCCTGAGTTAGATTCCCTGCTCAGCAGGGAGTCTGCTTCTCCCTCTCCCTTAGCCCCTCCCCCTATTCCTGCTCTCTTTCTAATAAATAAATAAAATCTTAAAAAATAATAACAAAAAAATAAAGTACGGAATACTCCACAGCCATATTGATATGTAATGATATATACAAGGTATACTATAAGCACAGTAATAAGCAAAGTGGGTAGTATGCTACTATTTGTGTAAAAGCGAGATCATACTCATATTTATTTGTTTGTATGTGCATAACATATATTTGGATAGGTTCACCAGAAAGCACTAACACTGGTTGTCTCATGAAAAGTGAAACTGGGTCACTGGGGTACTAGGTGGGAGGAAGTCTTTTCATTGTATAGTTTTTAGTACCTTTTTGAACTATGAACTAAGTACTATTAGTACTTTTAGTACTAATTTTGAACTATGTAAATGTACTATTTGAAAAATAAATAAATTTAAGCAAAACAAAACAAAAGTATGTATTGGTGAATGGAACTATTCACTGACCTCCCATAAGTTTCATTGGTTCCATTCACATTTAGAAATGTCTTCTCATCTCTGTCTTTTACCTTGTATAAAAGGATTTTCTAACATGGAAAAAGCATGTTCTGGAAAACGTATTAAAATGGCAATAGGGGGGATCCCTGGGTGGCGCAGCGGTTTGGCGCCTGCCTTTGGCCCGGGGCACGATCCTGGAGACCCAGGATCGAATCCCACGTCGGGCTCCCGGTGCATGGAGCCTGCTTCTCCCTCTGCCTATGTCTCTGCCTCTCTCTCTCTCTCTCTGTGTGTGTGACTATCATAAAAAATAAAAAAATAAAATAAAATAGCAATAGGTAATTAAACATACGCTATGTGTCAGGCAGTATGTATGCTCAACTCTTGACTTATGGTTTCTCACTTAATTTTTTTCCCTTGTTACCACCCTGCCCCAAATTCTCACTTATTTCTCACAACTCCGTGAAACAGCTACTATCGTATCTTCAAGTTACAGAGGAGGACATTGATATAATATGGCCAGGATCCACACTAACTCTTACTGACCCAAAATCTTGCGTTTAATCACTCGGCCATACTGTTCATCCTTTCTTCTTTCAGTATACTTGATTTTTTCAGACCTTTGGCTGTACATCAACTCACTAAAATAGAAAAGCAAAAGAAAAAAAAAAGAAAAAGTCAATAAATATAATTTGTGATTGAATAGCAACCTTTAACAAGAGTGGAATTAACCCTCAAGAACAAAACAAACAAAAACAAAAAAATAAAACAAAACTCTTTCTTGGTGGCTTAGTATCCAGAGCCATATGTGAAAACATCAGTTGGCTTTGGGTTTGGGCAAACTTATAATTTCTTAGGCTGACTTAGACTTGAGTCTTTTGTAGTTCAAGTTTCATAGCATTGGCAATACTCAACTTTAGTTTTCAAAGGATAAAGATATTTGAAAAGCATATATGCCTTCAAATGTTTTTATGCCAAACAATGCTGATCACTTAAATATAAACAAATGAGCAACATCTGGATTATTTTCAACTTTACATGTGATTTTAAGGAGGAAAAATAAAATGCCTGGAAGAATATATTTAGGGCTTGGTGAAATACAAAATTTAGAAAACAGACTTCTTTGGATAAGTTTGTGGAATTTCATCCATCAAAAGATTACCTCTATCCATTATGTAAATCAAGAAACGAAAATTTAAAAGATTATTACCTTGTCACATTACTAGAAAACTACTCAGCCATATTTATGTAAATAACACCATATTGCATTAAAGTGCTTTATAGCTTAAGAAAAGGCAAAACTTTTTAATACTCTAAAATTAATAACTGAATTTTAAAAGATAATTTCAATAATATTTCAGGAAATTAATAACTGAATTTTAAAAGATAATTTCAATAATATTTCAGGTATTTAGATGATTTTAATATCTTTTAATTTTAACTTAAAAAAAAAAAAAGGGATCCCTGGGTGGCACAGCGGTTTAGCGCCTGCCTTTGGCCCGGGGCGCGATCCTGGAGACCCGGGATCAAATCCCACGTCGGGCTCCTGGTGCATGGAGCCTGCTTCTCCCTCTGCCTGTGTTTCTGCCTCTCTCTCTCTCTCTCTCTGTGACTATCATAAATAAATAAAACAAACAAACAAACAAAAAACGTGGGATCTCTGGGTGGCTCAGTGGTTTAGCGCCACCTTCGGCCCAGGGTGTGATCCTGGAGACCTGGGATCGAGTCCCACGTCAGGCTCCTGGCATGGAGCCTGCTTCTCCTTCTGCCTGTGTCTCTCTCTCTCTCTCTCTCTGTGTCTCTCATGAATAAATAAACAAAATCTTAAAAAAAAATTTCTTATTTTTTATGTAACCCCTACACCCGACAAAGGATTCAAACACATGACCCCAAAATCAAGAGTCACATGCTCTACTGGCTGAGCCAGACAAGTACTCCAGCATCTTTTACTTTTTAAAACTCCTATTTACTTCCTCAAGAGTTTGAGGTCATTTATAAAGAAATGTGCATATTGTTTCTATCAAAGTCCAGGCAAGAAAACAGAACCCACTCAAGGTCTTTCACAAAAGGGGATTTTAGTTCAGAGTATTACATGTTTCACGTACAAGTGACTGAAAAACTGAGAAGGCGAGCCTTGGACGTTGAGGCCACACGGGGATTAGCAACTCAGGACACTTCCACTGCCCCAGGGCAGGAAGACAACCAGAGGAGGCAGATTTTAAAGTCCAGAAAATAGGCTAAAGTCAGGTAACTGAGCTGGGACAGGATGGCCAGGCAGGCAGAAACTGAAACCCAGAATGTGACACAACGACTTCCACAGGTGCTGCCTGAGCTGAGTTATGAACAATTTACCTTCTCTCCTCCTGTCCTCCAATCTTTTGCATGTGCCTTTGGTTGGCTGAAGCTACCTGGAAGCCAGGGGAAAGGAACGAGGAGACGCAGTTGTCTCTTACACAGATTTGAGCACAGCAAGGGCAGAGGACAGATTCGAGGTCTGGCTTTTTTGCTACCCAGCAACCATTCTTACCTCCTGCCTAACCTGAAGCAACTAGCCATCATGCAAACGAAGATACTGACCTCTTCTTTCTAGCAAGGGTGGTGGGATGGGGGAGGGGTGGGAGGGCTGGGGGAGGGAGAAGGACACAAAGCCCTATCAGCCACTGTGTCCATCTCAAGGCTTTCAAGGTGATAAGCAGTCCTCCCTGGATGTGGGTCCTCATTGTTGTCCCAGTGACTTATGAGCTCGGTTTAAAGTTAAGCACTATGGGTTCTCATTCAACACAGTGGGAAAGAGGGAAAAATCTGAAACAAAAAGAACTATTTGGTGTATATGTATGTGTGTGTTTTTTTTAAAAGATCATAGCTGCTGTGATCCTTATTTCTGTAACTATGCCAAGGTCAAGGGTGATATTTATTATTTTCTTTACCTCCCCTTCTATAATCATTTTGTCTTCATCCAGTACCATGGTTGGTTGGGATTCTTTACTTCATTAACTACAATCTTTATTCTAAAACAACTGAGGCCATAATAGTTCAGCTTTTAAAAAATTATCATTGTTTTTAGTAATCTTTGCACCCCATGTGGGGCTCAAACTCAACAACCCCAAGATCCAGGTTTGCATGCTTTTCTGACTGAGCCAGCCAGATGCCCCAGTACCACTTTCCTTGGGTTATTTTTCTTGCTAGTACAGAACTGTTTTCTTCTGGATCAGACCTTATAATTCTCCTACTAGGGCAAGTGGCATCTGACCAGTTATGGACCTGGAAGCAATGATAGATGAAATATAGGAGAGACTGATAATCAAGCCTTGCAAGATGGCTTTTCCTCCCTCCAGCAAACATGGGATACCCTGTCATTGGAAGAGGCTTGAGAACCAGATCCTAAGTCTTGGTTAGCCTTTATTCTGAACTGCAGAACTGTAGCCACAGATGCTGGACTTGGTTTATATCCAGAATTGGACAGTGCATGCCTTTCAGGCCCAGGCTGTTCTCACAAACGGCCTCCTCTATCTACTTTGAGTACACATTATCTGCATTCTGGGGTTCACACTAGGTCATTTCTAATCACCTCTAGTGACCCCTATAGCATCAATGGACCAGCCTTACTGCCCCAGTAGTTGAAACAGTGTTGATAGAGAAGATATGACGTATGGAGGTCAAATTTGGAGATAAGAATCATTGGGGGATGCAAGAAGAGGTGGTGATTAACTTGTACAGCACTGACTCCTTTGCAGGATGGTCTTTCGGAAAAAAAAAAAAAACCCAAAAAACTGGCTTTCTGCAAAATTCCTTGGAAACCCATTACAGTACATAAAGGCCAATGGCAATTGTTGGACCAATGCTCCTCCATCCTGATTGTAGCAGAGAATGGAATCCTGCTCCCCCAACTGTGAATGTTAAGATCCTGAGTCCTGTAACAGCTTATGGCATCATACAAGCTTCAAGAACTTCACTCCCCATTTCATATCTAGAACCAAGTTCCTGCTCTGTCACATTGCTGTTGTGTCCCAGCTGTGATCTTGCCTAGTGGTGTGCTGGAGGAGCTATTGTTAACCTCATAAAAGCAGCTTAAAAGCTTCCTAGCCCAAGGGCTGGGGTTCCTTTGATTCAGCCAGAAGTCTCTGCCTTGCCCCTAGAATGTGTGGGCAAAGGGAGGATCTGTACTCCTGAGACTTCTGTTTCCATGAGTCTTTTACTATGAACGCAGCTACATATATATGTGCTGCATGGTCAGTTTGCCTTGTTTGCTCAACACCCAACCTGCGGCCTCTGTTTGATTTACATGTTGTTTGGTTATAGTGGTTTCCCAGATATTTTTCTGGATTGAATCCACACCTGATACATTCTTTGAATCTCTGATTATAACTTTCTTTCCCAATTGGCCAATTGATTTTCTGTTTTTTTTTTTTTTTTTTAATTTATGTAAAGTAGGGACGCCTGGAGCGGTTGAGCGTCTCTTTGGCTCAGGGCATGATCCTGGAACCCTGGGATGTCCCACAACGGAATCCTTGCATGGAGCCTGCTTCTCCCTCTGCCTGTGTCTCTGCCTCTCTCTCTCTCTCTGTCTCTCATGAATAAATAAACTCTTAAAAAAATTATGTAAATATTCTAGAGTTTCAATTCTTTTTATAATAATATATAGATATTATCCTACTAATTTCTAGCTTCTAAAATTACAGATTTGAAGTCAGATGGCAGTATGTGTTTCTTGGTAAGTAAAATTTTTCGTGACTAAAAGCTTTTATTATTTCTCAATCTCCTTGGAGTTTCAAGTTTACTAGAATATGCCTAGGAATGTATCTTTTCTTATTAAAACCATCTGGAATTCAGTGAGCCCTTTTAGCCTGCATATCTTTCTTCAGCTCAAGGAAATGTTCTTCTGCTATGTTTTATTATTCCCTTTTTTCTATTATTTCTTTTTATTCCCCCATGGCATGACTATTATTCATATGTTGGGTCTTCTGGACCTATCCTTCAAATCTCTTATCATTTCCCTAATGATTTCCATCTCTGTATTTTTGTTTTAAGCTTTTGTTCTAAGATCACTTGATCTTCAGGCCAGAAATTTCAGCCTCAACTTTAAACATCTTTTCTTTGAATTAGTATGCTAAATATGTAGTCCATTTATGCTGTTCACAAAACTTCTTTAAAGTTTCCATCATACTTTTAATTCTCTTCCTGAAGCTCCCTTTCAGCAGGAACTGCTCTGAGGATTGTTTATTCGTCCCACCCTGGCTGCTAGACCTAGAATATTGACCTTCCTCTTGGGGGTTTGCCTATCTTTGAGAACCACACTTTCCATGGGAACTACGGATTTCAACTGCTAACATTGATATTCTCTAGCCGGGGTCCCTAGGCTTTCTTCTGGCTCAGAAGAGAGAGAGATCAGCAACAGCTCCCTCACAACCAGTACCCCACTTCTTCACCCCTCCCTATAGCCATGCCCTTGTGGCTTTGCAGCACCTCCCATTCTGGATTGGACTTTCCACCTCAGGAGTTTATACTGGCCTTAACCATATGACTCGATTTGACCAATGGAATGTTTTCAACAGAGGGTTGAAAAAGCGCAGGCACATTTCTACTCACTTCCTGGTTCCTTTGCCTTTACCATGGGAACATCTCGGGGATAACCTGTAGAAGGTTAAGACATATGGAGCAGAGGTTCGTCATCCAAGTGACTTGCCTCTCCACGTGACGTCCTGTCTTATTTTGGGTGTTCAGAAAGTCTGAAACAGGGCAGCCCGTGTGGCTCAGCGGTTGAGCGCCTGCCTTTGGCCCCGGGTGTGATACTGGAGTCCCAGATCGAGTCCCACGTCGGGCTCCCTGCATGGAGCTTGCTTCTCTCTCTGCCTGTATCTCTCTCTGTGTCTCTCATGAATAAATAAATAAAATCTTAAAAAAAAAAAAAAAGAAAAGAAAAGAAAAAAGAGTCTGAAACATAAGCTAAATTTGATCAAGGACATCTTCAATCTGATAAATAAATGAATAAATAAACAAATAAAATAGTTATTTATGTTTCCAGGCTTCACGGGCATTTTTGTAGAGCAAAAGCCGAAGTTCTTCTAATGGTTTACAAGGAGGCCTTATATGAGCTCCTACTTCCTCCACCTCTTAGATCATCTTCCTCTTTTCTCTCCTGCCCCTTCTGCTCCAGATACACTGACTTCCTAACTGTTCTTCCTCAAACACAGGCACTGTTTTGCCACAGGGTCTTTCAGGTATCTGGAATGCTCTTCACCTTTAACCCAGATATCCTCCCTCAATTCTTTTGTACCTCCTCAAAGGTCACCTTCCCTTGTTACCCAGTTTACTCCCCTCCAACACTTCTCTTTTTCTGTTGTATTTTTCTCCACAGTCCTTATCACAATCTAACATACTCCAAATTTTACTTTTTTATTTGGCTTGTTTCCTCCCTCCCCCACTAGATTGTAAATTCTGAGAGGGCAGAGACTTATGTTTTATTCACTGCTATAGCTCTAATATCGAGATAGGGTTTAAAATAAACTTACTGAATTGAATAAAGCAATCAATATTTTAAAACATTATCTTTGACATACAGCCAAGTGCTTATCTTATTTATTGTAACAGAATGAACATTCTGTTAATCCAAACGTTATATCATGGCTTTTAAGTTGACATGAAGTCTAATAGGGGCTAAAGAGAGATAGTTTTATTAATTAATTAATGTGTGTATGTATGTATTTATGTATTTATTAAAATAGGCTCCATACCAGACATGGGGCTTGAATTCACAATTCTGAGACCAAAAGTCGCATGCTCCACTGACTGAGCCAGCCAGGCACCCCAGAGATGATGGCTTTATTATTATTTTTTAATATTTTATTTATTTATTTGAGAGAGAGAGCACAAACAGGGGGAGTGGCTGAGGGAGAGGGAGAAGCAGGCAACCTGCTGAGCAGGGAACCCCATGTGGAGCTCAATCCCAAGACCCCAGGATCATGATCTGAGCCAAACGCAGATGCTTAATTGCTTAACTGACTGTGTCACCCAGGCACCCAGGGATGGTGCTTTTATTTTTTAAAGATTTTATTTATTTATTCATGAGAGACACAGAGAGAGAGGCAGAGACACAGGCAGAGGGAGAGTAGGCGATGTGGGACTCGATCCCAGGACCCCAGGATCTGACCTGAGCCAGGGACTCAGCAGTGGTGAGTGATGTGGTGATGATAGGTGATGAATGAGCGGTGATGATGGGTGGCTTAGGGCATGATCCTGGGACTGGGGATTGAGTCCCACATCCGGTTCCCTGTGAGGAGCCTGCTTCTCCCTCTGCCTGTGCCTCTGCCTCTCTCTCTGTGGGTCTCTCATGAATAAATAAATAAAATCTTAAAAAAAAAAAAAAAAGACCTGAGCCAAAGGCAGCCTCTCAACCATTGAGCCACCCAGGTGCCCCGAGATGGTGGTTTTAGATACAACTTATTTACTGTGTTAAATGTCTATTATAATTTCATTCATAGTAGATTCTCATAATGGTAGATATAATGTTAATTTTTAATACATTTGAATATTCAAGGATTTTTATTGGTGTAATGAGGGGACTAATTATATCCCAACAAGAGCCTTAAAAGTTCTTAAACAAAAAAAAAAAAAAAAAAAAGTTCTTAAACACAATGCATTTCCTTTTTTTTTTCACAATGCATTTCCAATAGAGAATGACTTCAACTCTTTCATCAAGTCACAAATTGTTTACATCTATACACACTTTTTTAATGTAAGAAATGCTTATAATAGAATATTTGTAAAAATAAACCAAACAAGAATCCCTTTTCTCCATCTAATTCTTAAGTATTCTTCATAAACATGATTCAATTGCAGCACACTAATCTATATAGATTGTCTATAATTTATCTCCCCTTGTCATAGGATTTGTAGGCTATTTCCTGTTTTTTCCCCAGTATGAAGAAGGCTTTGATGACCATCCTTGTATATCACTGTTTGAATGAATCTCTGGCAGACATATTTTGGATGGAGTCCTGGACATAGAACTAACATAATAAATTAAAGAATATAAACATTTAAGAATTGCTTGCTACTTATTGTCACATTATTTTCCAGAAATGGTGTATCAGTTTATTTGTGCTTGCTCTCTCTCTCAAATAAATAAACAAAATCTTAAAAAAAAAAAAACAACCACACACTCTGAGTCTTTCTCTTCCCTCTCCTCAAGTCCTGGCAACCACCATTCTATTCTATAAATTCAACTAACTAGATACCTTATACAAATGAGATAATACAGTATTTGGCCTTTTGACACTGGCTTATTTCACTTAGCTTAGTATCTTCAAGGTTCATCTATGTTGTAGCATATGTCAGAATTTCCTTCTTTTTAAAATGGAATATTCCATTGCAAGTACATATCATATTTTGTTCATCCATTCATCTGTCTTTTAATACTTGGGTTGCTTCTATATTTTGGCTGAGCAGTATTGAATTAAAACAAAACTTTCCCCTACGTATCTTTAATTATATTTATTCTATTTATTATGTTGAACACACACAAACATAGACAGACACATTTTTTCCCCTCCTGATTAGTTATTTGTATTTTTATTTTGCTTATACTGTATTTTTGGACAAAAGCTTCATTGATTTCAATAGGTATTATATAGAATCAATACACGAATATATTAAGCTAAAAATATCTCATTTATGTTTGTATCCAAAGTGAAAAGTTTTAATAGTTTTTTGCTTTGTTTCTTTTTTGTTTTGTTTTGTTTTGTTTTGTTTGCAATTTGCCTCAGCTGCCTTTAGATGGCATTAGATCCTTGGGCATGTGTTGTGGAGATTTTTGGATCTTGCATGTGTATGTGTGTTTTGACAGCTTGATGGATTTAAAGTCTGATCCAAATGTTATTTGCGGCCTAGAATGCAGGATAAATCAATATAGAAGCTGGACATCTTGAGACCTCTTTCAGTACGCAGGCTATATTGTTACTAAATTCTATGCTCCTACTCTTTCCTACAACAAATATTCTCCAGGTCTTTGCCTTGGATTAGGTTGTTTTAAAACAAAAATCTTAAAAATGTTTTCAAGTTCACTGTGAGGTCCTAAGCAAAATAGAGATTATCTTCTCTCCTACACATGGTAAAAGTTTGGATAGAAAGGGGGGTTCTTTTGTGAGTGTAAGGAATCCCTTACACTCATTTTTCTCAATCAACACTTCAGGCATCAGAATTTAAAGTTCTGCTTGACATAATGGAAGCTTAAACCAAACATTTAGCAATGAAGAATGTGGGGAACTGCCATCTCCCTAATTCTGATATTTGGATTTTGGAATGAAGCAAAGACATCTGTACTCTTTTTTTTTTTTTTTTTTTAATTCTCAAGTTGCTTTGACTCCTTTAAAAGATGCTTTACTCTCAGGGAAAGGAAATCTGACTCTAGTCCATTTCACTTTGTTGTCACGGGTTTGACTAGGACTTGGGAGGTCAAGGGATCTGCCCAGGACCTCAGTGTCTGGTGACTAGGCTGCTAGCCTTCCATACACTGTATTGGACTCCACTGGCTCCACGTTTTTGCTTGTCTAGCCACTAGACCACATTGTCTTCCAAGTGAAACCAAAGTGCTGCTGAAAGCCTGAAGAAAGCTCTTCAACTCATTTGATTGTTTGTACAAAGACTTCATTTAAGGCAAGGATGAGAACAATAAGAATAGTTTTTCCATTAGTGAGTGATTTGGATCATCTCTACCTTTTTTTTTTTTCTTTCTGTCTTTACCTTTTGTTTTTTTTTGTTTTTTTAAATTTTTTATTTATTTATTTATGATAGTCACAGAGAGAGAGAGAGAGGCAGAGACATAGGCAGAGGGAAAAGCAGGCCCCATGCACCGGGAGCCCAATGTGGGATTCGATCCCGGGTCTCCAGGATCGCGCCCTGGGCCAAAGGCAGGCACCAAACCGCTGCGCCACCCAAGGATCCCTGTCTTTACCTTTTGAAACATTAGCTTTTTCTTCAGTAAATTACTGCTGAAAGTACTGTGCCTGTTTGTATAGATAACTGGCATATATCATACATGTAATAACACTTTGAACACTTTTAAAGAAAAAACAAGTTTCCACCCTATTGAGGGAGAAGAGCTAACAAATTTTGAAAATCTTTTATGTGCCAGTGCCTTACATTTATTACCTCAAATAATATTTACAATAACCCACATTAACTTCACAATGAGCATGATTGTCTCCATTTTATTGGTACGGAACTAGAAGTCCAGAGAAATTTTTAAAAAAAGAACTTGCTCAGGTTTATACAACTAGTAAATGACAGTACCAAGATCATGATCTATTCCTATTGAATGTTAGGTGGAAATAGGAACAATTTATTTAAGTTTGAGGAATATTTAGTTGCCTACCCCCAACTGGCATCTTTTGAATCTTTGTAATATTCCACACTTTTTTGTTCTTTAATAGTCTCAGATAACAATAAATGTATTTTAAATGTATTTCACAATTTTTCTTTTTGTAGTTCTATATCAGCAGCATTTCATAATTTTTCACTAAATTTATAATTCATCAAGGGAGGAGTTTGAGGGATGTGGGGCTGATCAAGGAAAAAGATGGCCAGGCGAGGCACAGTAACACACAGGGTGGTACTTGAATGGAGTTGCCTTAGAGAGGAAGATTCCCCCCAACATGAAGCCATTCAGGAGCTTCGGATAGGGGGCCATCACCCAGAGGGAGAGGAAGGCAAAGGAACTCCTAAGGGAGAGAGGAATGAGAGCCTTATGTGGATTTTCTGGGTGAAAGACTGCTCTGATGAGCCTTATCTCTGCAAGGCCCTGACTTATCAATAATAACAGTTGAGTGAGGTTTTTGGGGTATGCAAAGCCGGCAGGCACTAAATGGCTAAAATTTGATTGAGTTATTTTTAATTAGGATGTGTAAAAATTTGAGTTTGGTGCTAAAGGGCTATTGAGTTCATGGATCTCAATCGGTAGTAAAGAAATAAGCAAACTAGAAGCCAATAAACAGAGGCAATCTTTAATATATATAAATCTATCTCAAGGCATTTAATTGTTCTGGGAACAGAGAACAGCTTTGGATCATAGAAAGTTTATCTGTTTTAGCTAAACCATTAGTTTGTGAGTTCAATGATATTACCTTTTCTGGTTTCAATTTGCCTATAATTGTGTATAGAACAAACGTTATTTATAGTAAGGGATATAATAAGTAGCACTATCTTCAAATATTATTTTATTCCAAAGAACCATGTTATTATTTATTATCACAGATTTTTTTAATTTTTAATTTTTATATTTTATTTAAATTCAATTTGCCAACATGTAACACCCAGTGCTTATCTCATGTTGTATTATCACAGATTTTGCTATCACTTTGTAACATATTCAAATATCTCTGCCTCCAGACAGATCCACCTAAGGATTTATATTGAATTACTCTTCCTTCTTCTTATTCTTCTTTTTTTATAAATATTCATTCATTTAAAAAAAAGATTTATTCATTTATTTTAGAGAGAGAGAGACCATGAAGGGGAGGGGCAGAGGGAGAGGGAGAGAGAATCTCAAGCATTCTCTGCACTGGACATGGAGCCTGATGTGAGGCTAGATCTCACAACTGAGAAATCACAACGTGAGCCAAAAACAAGAGTCAGCTTAACTGTTATCTGTGCCAGCCAGATGCCCCAATGCTGAATTGTTTCTTATTCATGTGTGTATTAACTATATAAACATCAGTGAGAAATCCAATGAAACTCTAAATCCCTTTCCATCTTGTAGATGTATTTGTCCTCAGTTTATGAGGAAAATTCTTCTTCTTCTTTTTTTTAATTCTTATTCTGATATGCAAAGTTCCAGCTTTGAACTTATCAAACTCAACATCCAAAGGACAATCCAGTTAAGAAATGGGCAGAAGACATGAATAGACATTTTTCCAAAGAAGACAACCTGATGGCTAATAGACACAAAGATGCTCAACATGACTTGTCATCCGGGAAATACAAATCAAAACCATAATAAGATACCACCTCACCCGTGTCAGAATGGCTAACATTAACAGCACAAGAAACAACAGGTGTTGGCAGGATGCAGAGAAAGGGGAACTTCTTACACTGTTGGTGGGAATGCTAACTGGTGCAGCCACTTTGGAGAACAATATGGAGGTTCCCCAAAAAGCTAAAAATAGAACTATCCTACAATCCAGCAATTGCACTACTAGACATTTACCCAAAGGATACAAAAATACAAATTTAAGGGGGTATGTGCATCCTCATGTTTATAGTAGCATTATCAACAAAAAAGAAAAAAAAAAACAATATCCAAACTGTGGAGAGAGCCCAAATGCCCATGAATGGATAAACAAGATGTGGCACACACACACACACACACACACACACACACACACACAGGAATATTACTCAGCTATCAAAAAGAATGAAATCTTGTTATTTGCAAGTCAGTCAGAGAAAGACAAATTCCATATGATCTCACTCAGCTGTGGAATTTAGGAAAGAAAACAGATGAACATAAGGGAGAGGGAAACAAATCATAAGAGACTCTTAATGATAGAAAACAAATAGGGCTGTTGGAAGGGAGATGGGTGGGGGATAGGCCAGATGGGTGATGTGTATTTTTTTTTTTTAAGATTTTATTCATTTATTCGTGAGAGACACAGAGAAAGGCAGAGACACAGGCAGAGGGAGAAGCAGTTTCCATGCAGGGAGCCTGACGTGGGACTTGATCCTGGGACTCCAGGATCATGCCCTGGGCGGAGGGCAGGCGCCAAACCACTGAGCCACCCACGGATCCCTGGGTGATGGGTATTAAAGAGGGCACTTGTTGGGATGAACACTGAGTGCTGTATATAAGTGACAAATCACTGAATTCTACTTTTGAAATCAATATTGCTCTGTATGTTAACTAACTAAATTTTTTAAAAAGTTACCAGTTTCACTGCATCTCAAAATATTTGCAACTGATGTATGAACAGCAGGCCTCCTCCTGTCTTGCCTCCTGGCCCTGACATTGCTGGTTGCTTCTGCTAGCCTCCTATGCTAGGTTCATTCAGGCACCAGCCTGTGTCCTTCCAAACTGCAGAGGGCAGGCACATGACAAGCTTCCCTAAAAATGTGTACTTGCTAACCATTGCGTTGAGATCTTTTTGCAGCCTTGGGTCTGTGCAACTTCAGTGTTCTCTACTCTCAAGATTTCTATGAAGGAAATCTCTTCTGAAATGAATCTCTAGGCTCTTGGTGGATGTTGGCTGATGTACAGCTTGACTATGTCCAGGGTGATGTATCTATTTTCTCTCTTTGAATATATAAGCACTTACCCAAATGGTCTCAAATTTAAGGCCCTGTCTGACACTCCAAGATTATCAGAAACAACCTATTTGCCATCCTGTTATTACCCACATAGTAGATTTTGGAGGAAATAGAAGAATCTGCTTAGGAAGAACAAGAGAAAGGGGACTAACATTTGTTGAGTATGTGCTAAATGATAGGCACGTTATAGGATTATCACATTCACTCTTCATGAAAACCCAAACAAGTTGGTATCATTTGATCCCTTTTAATTATTGAGCAAACTAAACCTGGGAGGCTTTACCTACCATCAAACTCAGATTTATTTGATTCTGATATATGGACATCAAAATTATTAGCATTTAAAAGTATATATTAAAACCATTTATTTTTCCAAATGATTTTAAGATAGAAATAGAATTAAACCAATTAGAGATTGAGAAATATCTGAGAAAGGAAACAAAATTTATAGAATAACTCAACTCTACATTTATAATATTGACTTTTAGCAGTTTTAAGCCAGTCATTATTTTTAAGAAAATTTATAGATCTCACAAATGAAATATGAAAAAAAAACCCGGGTGATTTAGTAACATATTATCTGTTGAACTAGGCAGTTTCTTATTATTGGTGAGCATTTTGTTTAGTACAAATGAACTTAACTGTGCTCTCCACATTCTTCATATAAAAAATCATTCACATATGTAATTTTATGAGAATCATAAATTACAAAGTTGTATGTTTTGTCACCATTTTAAGCTGCTTTATTCAGATATAATTGACAAATGATAAGTTGCATATTTTAATGGGTACACTTTGATAAATTTTGACATATCTCTATAAATATAAATTCATTACCATGATCAAGATAATGAGAATATTTATCACCATTAAAAGTTTATAAGAGCTGATAAATCACCAAATTCTCCACCTGAACCTAATAATACACTATATGTTAACTAACTTGAATTTAAATAAAATAGTTTAAAGATAAATAAATAAAAATAAAAATAAATGAAAAAAAGTTTTCTTGTGCACCTTGATGATCTCTTTTTTGCTTCTCCCTACCACCCAATTACTGAGTTGCCTTCTGACATTGTAGGTTAGTTTATAGTTTCTAGAGTTTTAAGAAAATGGAAACATTTAGTGTATACTCTTTTTGTCTGGCTTCTTTTACTCAGCATTTTATTCATCCATACTGCTGCTTTTATCAATAATCCATTCCTTTCTATTATTAAGCAGTATCTCATTGTGTGGATATAGTACAGTGTGTTTTTATCCATTCAAGTGTTGATGGATGTTTGGATTACTTCCCATTTTGGGTTATTTCAAAAAAACCTATGAACATTTGTATACAAGTCTTTGTATGGACATATGCTTTCATTTCTTTTTGGGTAAATACTCAGGAGTGGAATGACTAGATCATAAGGCAGGTGTATGTTTAACTCTTTAAGAAACCTGTCAAACTGTTTTTCCAAAGTGACTATATCATTTTATATTCTACCAATAGTGTATGAGAGTTCCAGTCTTTGAATCCTGGCCGACACCTGATGCAGTCAGTCTTTTAATTTTCAGAATTCTAATAGGCTCATAGTGGTATCTCATTGGGTTTTCTTTTTTTTTTAAGCTTTTTTTTTTTTTAAATTCATTTATTTATTCATGAGATACTCTGAAAGAAACACAGAGAGAGGTAGAAACACAGGCAGAGGGAGAAGCAGGCTGCATGCAGGGTACCTGACGTCAGACTCGGTCCTGGATCTCCAGGACCACGACATGGGCTGAAGGCGGCGCTAAACTGCTGAGCCACCCGGGGTGCCCTGTTTGTTTTAATTGAGGTATAGTTAACTTAAAATTTTATAATAATTTCAGATGTACAACATAGTGATTTGACATTTATATGCATACCAGACTTATTTAACTGGACGTTTGTACCCCTTAATCTCCTTCACCTATTTTGCACATCCCCCACCGCTTTTCCCTCTGGCAACCACTAGTTTGTTCTCTGTATGTATAGATCCTTTTCTGTTTCCATTTGTTTGTTTTGTTTTTTAGATTCCACATTTAAGTGAAATCATGTGGTATTTGTCTTTCTCTGATTTTATTTCACTCAGCATTATACCCCAAAGGTCCATCCATGTTGTTGCAGTTATTGTGGTTTTAATTTCCATTTTTCTAATGACTAACACTGTAGAGCATCTTCTCATGTGCTTGTTATCCATATCTGTTTAAATTTTTTCTTATTAAAAAAATATGGTCCTCTTAAAAAAAAACTAAAAAGGAATAACATAATATTGATTAGTATATACGAAGAAAAAGATCTGGAGGACCATTCCCCAAACCAATCGAGTGGATATCTGTGGATATTAGAATCAAAGGGAATTTAAATTTGTAAGTTATGCATTTCTGAAATGTTTGAATTTTTTTTTGCAACGAGCATGCATTACTTTCCTTATTCAAAAAAGATGTGTCTTTTTTTTTCTTCTTGCAAATCATGCAATCAAGACAATCATTATAGATTTAGTGACTTGGTGAAGAGGGTCCAGGTAATCATTTTAGAATAATGGGAATTGAATTATATATAGCTACTGCTACCTTCTCTCAGACCGCATTATAAGGATGCTTCCTGAGAACAGAACATCTCAGGAGATGTGATGGAAGGAGGGTAGTGTGAGAGCAGGGTTTGGTTGGTCTTTGTTTTGCTGTGCAAACATGTGGCGGGGAGGAGGTGGAGGCGAGCCAAGTGTCTGGAAAGACTGGCAAGTTCTGGAGACAAGAGGATGAGAAGGCCGCCTGTGGCGAAAAAGTTTGGGAAAGAGATGTCAAAGCAAGGGAATTTAGAGGAAATTGTTCTGTTGGAAGGGCAATATAACCCTCTTCTTCATCTGCCCAGAAAAACATCTTTAGATTGACATTATTCATTAATACTTTTCAGAGTTCAATGTGTGTTTTCTGGAGCTCTCCAGATTAGTATTGAGAGCAGGGGTAGGCCAAGGAATCTTTAGGGCATTCAGGTTATAAAAACTATTAGACTGGGAAGAGGAGGTAGTAAAAGAAGAGAAGTGTAGAGCAAGTACAAAATTTAGTCTTAAATCACTTTATTTTTTAATTATAATTTTAAACATCTTTTTTAAAAACTTTATTTATTTATTATTTATTTATTTATTATTATTTTTAAACTTTCCTTTTTTAGAGTGCTGTTAGGTTTACAACAAAATTGAGAGGAGGTATATAGATTTTCCATGTACCCCTGTTTCCACACATGCATAGTCTTACCAACATCACGCATCAGAATAGTATTTATATATATTTTTTATTTCATTTGTATTTTATTTTTTAAAGATTTCATTTATTTATTGAGACACACACAGAGACAGAGAGAGAGAGAGAGAGAGAGAGACAGGCAGAGGGAGAGGCAGGCTCCATGCAGGGAACCCAACGTGGGACTCCATCCTAGATATCCAGGATCATACCCTGGGCTGCAGGCGGCGTTAAACCGCTGCGCCACCGGGGCTGCCCCTATTTTTTATTTTATATATATATATTTTAATCAGGCATGAAGCTACACTGGCACATCATAATCACCCCAAATCACCCAAAGTCCACGGTTCACTTTATTTTTTTTTTAAGATTTTATTTATTTATTCATGAGAGACACAAAGAGAGAGGCAAAGACACAGGCAGAGGGAGAAACAGGCTCTATGTAGGGAGCCGGATGTGGGACTCGATCCCAGGACCCGGGGATCATACCCCATGGTTCACTTTAGAGTTCATTTATGGAGTTCTACATTATATAGGTTTGAAGAAATGTATAATGAAATATATCTATCACTAAACTGCCATACAGAGTATTTTCACTGTCCTCAAATCTCTGCTCCTCCTAGTCACCTCTCCCTTCACCCAACCCAGGCAACCCCTGGAAAAATGCTATTGTCTCTACAACTTTCCCTTTCCAGAATGTCACACAGTTAGAATCATGTAGTATGTAGCCTTTTCATATCTTTCTTTCGCTCGGTAATATGCATTTAAGGTCCTCCATACTTTCTTATGACTTGATAGCTCATTTCTTGTTAGCACTGAATATTCCATTGTCTAGGTATCAACAGTTTATTTATCCATTTCTCTACTGAAGGACTTAGTTGCTTCCAGGTTTTGGCAATCATGAATGAAGCTGCTACAAACATCCATGTGCAGGTTTTTGTGTAGACATAGATTTTAATTCTTTTGGATAAGTACCAAAGAGTGTGATTGCTGTATCCTATGGTAAGACTGAGTATGTTTAGTTTTGTAAGAAATAGCCTAACTGGGATCCCTGGATGGCGCAGCGGTGTGGCGCCTGCCTTTGGCCCAGGGCGCGATCCTGAAGACCCGGGATCGAATCCCATGTCGGGCTCCCGGTGCATGGAGCCTGCTTCTCTGCCTATGTCTCTGCCTCTCTCTCTCTGTGACTATCATAAATAAGTAAAAATAAAAAAAAACCCCAGCCTACTATCTTCCAAAATGGCTCTATCATTTTGCATTTCACCAGCAATGTATGAAAGTTTCTATTGCCCCACATCCTTTTTCAGCATTTGGGTTGTCAGTGCTCTGACCTTGGCCATTCTAATAGGTATGTAGAGGTATCTTGTCTTAATTTTCATTTCTCTGATGACATGTGATATGGAACATCTTTTGAACATCTATTAATTTTATGAATTTTTGTATTTATTGGATAAAGTCCTTTATCGGGTGTATTTTGCAAATGGTTTCTCTCACTCTGTGGCTTGTCGTCTTATTTTCTTGGCATTGTCTTTTGTAGAGCAAAAGTTTTTAATTTTAATGAAGTTCAACTTATTAATGATTTCTTCATAGATTGGATCTTCAGTGGTATAATTACTTTTTCAAAAAATTCTATTTTTTAAAAATCCTCTGACGAGGTAAAGTGAAAGAAGAGAGGCAACCTGTATCCGTCAGGGTCCTAATAGAAAACATAGTCAAGGGTCACTGAAAAGATTGTAATGAAGATGCTATTTACTGAGATGTAGTCAAGTTTGAGGGAAACAAAAGATGATGACCTAGCAGGAAATAGTTTCTTTCTTTTTTTTTTTAATTAATTTTTATTGGTGTTCAATTTACCAACATACAGAAAAACACCCAGTGCTCATCCCGTCAAGTGTCCACCTCAGTGCCCGTCACCCATTCCCCTCCAACACCTGCCCTCCTCCCCTTCCACCACCCCTAGTTCGTTTCCCCGAGTTAGGAGTCTTTATGTTCTGTCTCCCTTCCTGATATTTCCCAACATTTCTTCTCCCTTCCTTTATATTCCCTTTCACTGTTGGTGGGAATGTGAACTGGTGCAGCCACTCTGGAAAACTGTGTGGAGGTTCCTCAAAGAGTTAAAAATAGACCTGCCCTACGACCCAGCAATTGCACTGTTGGGGATTTACCCCAAAGATTCAGATGCAATGAAACGTCGGGACACCTGCACCCCGATGTTTCTATCAGCAATGGCCACAATAGCCAAACTGTGGAAGGAGCCTCGGTGTCCATCGAAAGATGAATGGATAAAGAAGATGTGGTTTATGTATACAATGGAATATTACTCAGCCATTAGAAACGACAAATAGCTCAAAGCCTAAGGAGGCGAAAGGAAGTGACAGCTACGGGAAGCTGAAAGAGAGGGGCCGCTGGACAAGAGCGTGGCCTTGGAGAAACCAACTGGAGGCTGTAAAGCAGGAGATCCATGAGATACTCCACACAGGTCAGTTTCCAGGAGTTCAAAGAGGAGATGGGAAGAGATAGATAGTGAATCTGGAGGGGCATATGGAGAATATCCCCACATAGACTTCCAGTAAAATCCTACTCTTCCCATACATTTGTTCTTTAAACTACCCACTTCTGGGGCACCTGGGTTGCTCAGCGGTTGAGCATCTGCCTTTGGCTCAGGTCCTGATCCCAGGGTCCTGGTAACAAGTTCCCTGTTGGGTTCCCCACCGGGAGCCTGCTTCTTCCTCTGCCTATGTCTCTACCTGTCTCTGTGTGTCTCCCATGAATGAATACATAAAATATTAAAAAATGAAAAACTACCCACTTCTTAGCTAGAAAGTTGTTAAAGACAGTTTCAACTCAGAGATGGGTGATTATTAATTCCTTTTTGGTCACAGATTCCCAAAGGGGCGTATAAGTACCTATACAAATTAGCATACAATGCTTTTGCCACTTAGAGATAGAAAACTATTTTAAAACAAGTAATTAGTCTTTTTCACCATATTTTTTGTAAAAATATAGCAGCCGATGCCTGAAATTTTAAAAAATAAATCCAGATTGTATACTTAAAATAAAAAACTTCAATAGGTAAATTTCTGCTTAAAAGGAAATGTCAAAGTACATGGCTTTTTTTTTTTTTTTAACTTCAGTAAGAATTTTAACTTTTGGAATGGTCATTGGCATAGTGACACATGTCATACTTGACATTTTATTATGTGAACTCTACCTCTCATGGCAGTTAAGTTATGAAATCCCTGTATAAGGGCGAGTATTGTGGAGGGAATAAGAATTCCCATTGCTTGCTTTTCCAGGTGAAGTTGGGCTTAAATCAGGAAAACTGTCAGAATTTTCAAACATGTTGTGAGGTAGATTCCACTTATACCATTTCTTTGTTTTGTAGTCACCAAGGTCATCTTTGTCAAGATCTGCCTCATTGACACTGTGTAGTTGTTTTTTTTTTTTTTTTTTTTTTGAGAGAGGAAAACGGAGGGAGGGAGCATGGGCAGGTCAGGGGAGGGGCAGAGGGAGAGGGATAGAAACTCAAGTAGCTTCTGCTGTGAGTGCTGAGTCCCTTTCTGGGCTCAATGTCATGATCTTGAGATCATGACTCAAGCTGAAATCAAGAGTCAGATGCTTAACCAACTAAGCCACCCAAGCACCCTTGTTTAGGTGGTATTTTGAGCAGAAGCAACATGCAGAGTTCTTTGTCATTTCCCAGTTTGAAAGAATTCTTCTTCCAGAGAAATTGCTACCCTGGATTCTAGCTGGCACAAAACCTTCCCCTGGATGTACCTGTCTATCTCTATCCTTCACTTTCAGAGAGGCAGCTTCATCCAAAGAGTAGGTAATCTTCAAGTAACTCCCCTAATAAAGAGTGAGTTAGGAGTGTAGGTTCTAAATTTAGACTGCCCAAGGTTTGGGTCCCTGCCTTATTTATTAATCATGAAAATTTAAGCAAGTTACTTGCCTCTATATGCCACGATTTCCTCATTGGGGGATAATAATCGTACCTACTTGACAAGATTACTGTGAGAATTAGCTTAATTCAGTTGAAGACTTACAATAGGAACAGCACCTTTTGTTATCATTCAAATGGCCACATGTATCTGGAAGGCTGTAGAAAAATTCTTTCTTGCCATTTATTTTTCTGTTTATTCATTTATGCATTTCTAAATATTTATTGAGACCAGTATATGCTCAGCACCATGCTGTGTGCCAGAGATACAATGATCAACTAAACACAATTTGTCCCTGGTCTCATTGAGCCCACACAGTCTAGTAGGGAAGACAGATATTAATCAAATCATCACAACCACAAGTATGAAATTGTTATGGAGGAAAAGCAAGGGATTCTATGAGTACCAACAGCAGAGGGATATGATGCTAAAGAAGTGTTTCACCTGAGACCTTAGGGCCAAGTAGGAGTTATCTACCTCAAATTCAATTAAGTACAACTAGACTTAGCTCTTAGACAGCCAGGAGATTTCTGTATAGCAGAGGAGAATTTTATTCTACGTTCCTAATAAAACTGAAAAAACAGAACTTCAAGGCTCTAATGTTGAACAGGTTAATGACTTTTGTTGTAGTAAACAAAATTTTACTGAGGATTTGTCATTGACATGAATGCAAGGCAATCTGGAATGGAATGAATTTTAGTGATGTGTGAAGTTTCTTTCTTCACCAAGGCAGAAATCCCAGAGGCGCTTGCCAAGCGTTGCTGGTTCTTTGACCATGGCCAGTACCAACGTTTGAGTTTGGCAAATTAAGTTTTTACAATTTCAAACCACAGGAGGCCTTTAAACTTTCCAAAAGGGCTCCTAAAATAGGGAAATCTCATCTGATTCTGTCCTTGTGCCAATAACATGAGAACCGGGAATTGTCTCTGCTAAGAGAAGTTAATACTCTTCATTTTGAAGAGAAATGGAAATCCCTTTATGATTTGCTTCAAAATACTGGAATAGATAATAGTAATTTTGGAATGGATAGGAACATTTGAGAGGGGCATTTTTCTAGTGTTTAAATTTTCCTCTAAAGCACAAATCAACTTAAGCATTTCCAAGACACACTGCTTCACCAAGGTCTTTTGTCTGGTAATAGAGTGAGCAATTTTGTAAGATGACTCAGGCCAACATTTTGTGGGACCAAGTCCAATCTTGGTAAAGTTTTAACATTTTCCAATTGAGCCTTTTACTTAGGCAAGAGAAGCATGTAGTGCAATGTATTTTTAAGGTATAAGGGACCACTTTGACTTCCTGCTTCCCTAGGTACAAATCTTGCCACAGAAGATGCCTTCTGACTTTACATTCCATTATGGTCAGGGTACAAATAAAACCCCTCGATTTTTTGTTTTGATATTTCCTAGCCTAAGCTGGTATCAAGGTATAGTTAGATAGATGTTCAAATCATAATGATGTGTCACATTTCCAATTCATATCAAAGGAAGGCTTGGTGGATATTATAACCAGCCAGTTATAAATCATCAAACTTTACATTGCTCTGCATGTTGCCTTTCACTTGTTTAGTATGATACAATGCTTTAATAAAAATATAGGTTATATAAAAAATTACTCCCTCTAGCTATAATTCTAAATATTGGGGAAGACATAAAAGGAAAATCTATTTTCTCCCAGTTTGTGGATCCTCCAAAAGCCATCCACAGCAGCTCTGGGTCGTGAAGCCCAAACTACCACTCTTACCTGTCCAATCTCTATTTTTTTTTTAAAAAGATTTTAGTGATTTATTTGACAGAGAGAGAGAGAACACAAGCAGGGAGAGCAGCAAGCAGACTGTGGGAGAGGGAGAAGCAGGGTTCTGACTTGAACTGGGAGCTGGATGTGGGGCTCCATCCCAGGACGCTGGCATCGTGACCTGAGCTGAAGGCAGACGTGCAACCACTGAGCCACCCAGGTGCCCCTCAAATCTCTGATCTTATAGTACTAAACTCTCTCTATTCTCACTTCAATTTCACCTATACTTTATCTATTAAGTATGACTGTCTGAAGTGAGAGAGAAATAACTAAAATCACTCAACGTGGGGATTTATAAACTGTGGCGCAAGCATCACTGATGGCCCACTGAAGAAAAAAAGAAAAAAAACAAGTCACTTTTTCCAGTCTTCCCCAGTCCTCCTGTTGTCATTCCTATTGTCATGCCCTCTCCTTAGACATTTTTCTCCCTCAGATTTTATTTTTTTAAATCCCAGTGTTTCTCTGAGATTATGGTGAGTTTCTGAAGAGATTTTGTGCATCTAAACCGACCATTTGCACATCTCAGAGAATATTACTTTCTCCTAGCAAGGTGTCTTGACTTATGCTGGGCCTGTGAGCTCTTAGGGGATTTGCAGATGTACTTTCAGGGGGTCTGGAACCAAAACCTCCATGTTAATTTACCCACTGGGAATTTCATGTACTCTGATTCTTTTCGTGCTATGACTTTTTCCCTGTCTTTGCTTTAATTTTTCTCATAGACTAATTACTTCAGACAGTAATTCATGACCACTGATCACTTATTGTTTTTCTTTCCTCATTCTAAATCCTCCTCCACTTGTTTTTGAATTTGCAACCTCCTATTTACACCATGCCTAGATCTGTATGGAGAGCCCTTCACTTCATCCTCCCAGCAGGGGTCACCCTAGTTCCTCTACTGAGAGCCTGGTACCTCAAGCATCCCATTGTCCAGTTAAAGAATCCACCTTCTAGTCTTGATCCAGCTCCAGTTTCCAAGTAACCTTATAAATACTTAAGGCTCAACATTCACATTTTAGTCGTGCCCATTCTTATCTAAGACTAGGTAGCACTTTAAGAATTTTTTGTAAAGGCAGAGGGAGAAGCACACAGGCAGGGGGAGAAGCAGGCTTCCCTCAGGGAACCTGATGTGGGACTCTATCCGAGGACCCTGGGGGATCACGCCCTAAGCGGAAGGTGGACGCTCAACCAGCCACCTGGGTGCCCCACACTTTAAGAATTTTTTGAAGACAGTAGTTTTATTTTAAATTGTATTTATTCATTTATTTTCGCTGTCATTCCTACAGGAAGGACAAACTCATAATCATGCCTTTACATTGTACATCAAAATGTCTATCTTCAAACACAAAGCATATCCTAAAGTAAAATTACTGTACTTTTCTCTCTCCCTCCCTCTCTCTCTCTCTCTCTTTTGCCTTTAACTCATGCTTTCTCCTGATACATTGGAGATTTATGTATGTATGTATGTATGTATGTATGTATGTATTTGCAGCACTTAACATCTAAATGATGTAATCTAAATAAGTTGAATTATTTTAATAGTTTCATCAAACATTCTCTTTAAAATTCTTTTCTGTCATTATTTATGCCCTTTTTTATTGCATTAAGTTTAATATTATTTTTTAACATACTAAATAAAAAAGAACCAGGAAGAATGAACTACATGATGGCTAGTTATAAAAACATAGTAACGTGTTAATTGAAGTGATTATTAGAGTTAAGCTCAGAAAGCAGGTTGATTTAAAGAAAACACACCAAAAAATTAAAAAAAAAAAACACACCAACAATTCTACCTTCTCATTGGTGCATCATTAAATTACATCATTCCTACAAGCATCAAACACACTGTTATTTTTCTCAGCTTATTTTTTTTCTTTTCTTTTTTTTTTTTTAATTTTTATTTATTTATGATAGTCACAGAGAGAGAGAGAGAGGCAGAGACACAGGCAGAGGGAGAAGCAGGCTCCATGCACTGGGAGCCTGATGTGGGATTCGATCCCGGGTCTCCAGGATCGTGCCCCGGGCCAAAGGCAAGCGCCAAACCACTGCGCCACCCAGGGATCCCCTTTTCTCAGCTTAAAATAATGAACAAAAGGGGATCTCTGGGTGGCTCAGCGGCTAAGCGGTTTAGCGTCGTCTTTTGCCCAGGTCGTGATCCTGTAGACCCGGGATCGACCGGCATCCGGCTCCACGCATGGAGCCTGCTTCTCCCTCTGCCTGTGTCTCTGCCTCTCTCCCTGTGTCTCTCATGAATAAATAAATAAAATCTTTTAAAAAAGTGAACAAAAATTTATTTCGAGTCTACTTCTCTGGTGACTGCTTCAATTCTCTGCTCTTCTTTGAAAAAAAAAAAAAAGGTACTTAACATGTTGCTTGCATTTTCTGTCCTCTCTTTCTACACACATTCACATCAGACTTTTCCCCCTCAGTCCTCAAACTTGCTCTTGTGCTGGTCACTCATGAGCTCCATGTTGCTAAATCCAATGGTCAATCATTCTCAGTTCTACATGTCTTGACTTATGAAGAACACTTGACAATGACTGTTTCTTCAAACATTTTCTTCCCTTGCCTCCAGGACACCACACTGGCCTGGTTCTCCTGTTACCTTGTTGATGCCTCATTCATCTCCTCTAGATCCTCTTCCTCTTCTTATGACTGTTCCAGTTCCGTAGGCTCTGGTGTTCTCTATCTCCACTTATTTCCTAGATATTCTCTCCTAGATCCATGGCTTTAAATGCCATCTGTTCCCTAATGAACTGTGTTCCACTGCTGATGACAGAGATCCCATTACAATAGCTTAAATACATGGGAGATCATTCTCTCACACAGTAGGAGTCAGGAATCGGTCATAGATGAAGTGGCAGACCCACAAAATCCTAAGACTCAGCTACTTGTGATTTTTCTTCCATCATTCTAGCATGTGGCTTTAGTTCTCATGTCTACCATATGATCTGAGGTGGCTGACTTAGCTCTAGGCACTATATACATACTCCAGAAAGAGAGAAAAGAGAAAGGGGCCCCTCCCAGCAGATCAGTTCTTTTAAAGGAGATTTTTGGGGATGCCCCCCACTCTTTGCGTGTTTATCTCATTAGCTCAATGGCTGGATTTAGTCATGATGTAAAGTCAAGATGTTTACATCTTCTTGCAAGGGGGGGCTAGTAGTTGTGGCCTTTATTCCAGGCAGCAATATGCTTAGCTAAAAATTGAAGTTCTATACTAAGGAGGTAGAGGAGAAAGATGTTTTGATAAGCACCTGATAATCTCTGCCATAACATCAATATATTGAAAGATCCCATATTAATATCTCTAGCCTTAAACTCTTGTCTGAGCCTTATTATCTTTGCTTGGATGCCTACTTGGCACCTCAAAGTGCACATGAGCAAAGCATTCTTTTTCTAATGCAGTCTCAGACATGATGCCTGATTGGAATGAGCCGAGGGAAGAAGGTGGAATGAAAAGGTGAAGGCAGTGAATATAGGGAACTCCTTCAGAGAGTTTTGGTATAAAGAAGAGCAGAAAAAATGAGAAGTAGCTGGAGGAGAATGTGGAGTCTAAGGAGAGATTTGTTGCCTTTTCTTTTTATAATGAAATAGGTGAAATTTCAGCTTACCTGTATGAGATGAGAATGCCCAGGGGAGAAGAAGAAATGAATGATTCCAGAAAAAGGGAAATTCCTCCGGAATTGCAGGAGCAAAGTCCTCAAGAAGACAAAGTGACTGAAATGTAGTGCACAAATGAGGAGCTTGGGTTGTGATAGAAATGAAAGAGAAGATAGAGTATATCGGTACAATTTTTAGGTTAACACAGCTCTCTGAGCTCAAGCTTTGATAACCCACTGTGCCCCAAACATACGACAATAATAGATCAAACCTAAAGGGAGAAATGGAAGATAAATCCAGGTTCGAAAACAAGACAAATATCTCCTAGATGGAAATAGGAAGAAATGTCAAGGGAGTAGGCTGAAGCCACAAAGTTCATGGAAATCCAGAAAGTGTGAAGTACTGTGAAGGCCAGAGTTTCTGCTCCTGAGGCGTAGAGGACACTAAAATTGCTCCATGAGAAACTGGATCTGAATTTCATTTGAAAATCCTTTCCTTTTCAAAACTGAGCCTGAAAAAAATTAAAACTCCTGATGATTTTTACTTAGAGACATGGCTTTTTGAAAGCTGTGGACCTAGGGAGATGGAGGTACCTAGTTAAAATCTTACAATCAAAAATTGAGCCAAGCTGCCTAATTGTTCTGTGACTAGATCTGTGAAATTCATGATATCACCTTAGGGCAGGAATTCCAAGCTGCTACTATAAGACTTGGCTTTTGATGGAAGGTCTGCTGACAGAGTAGGGTGAGCTCATGGCTGAAGGCATAGGGGGAGATAGGAAGAAAAATGTTAAAAGCTTCCAAATGCATCCATATGAGCTTGCAAACCCAGATTCCAGAATATGTGGATAGGTTTAATACTCAGAAAGAAAGCCAACAGAATCAACAATTAGAATATGAATTGACTATAGATGAAATCAGTTTTATCTGCAGCAGTTTGATAAGATTTTAATATAAATATAATTGAGATGATGAAAAGGATAAAGGCATAACTTCTACTAAAAAGAACAAGAAATTATGGAATAAAAATAAACAAAAATGAAACACAAAAGAGGTGATGAAAAATTTGTAAATGAAAAATACAGTCACGGAGTACAAATATATAAGAAGATTTGAATTCTCAGATAGGTAATGGGAGAATTAGTGATTTGTAAAATCATAGAAGAGGAATAGCCTAGAACACAGCATAGCGAGCAAATGGAGAGGGCATACAAGTATGGACACCAGCATGTTAGTGCATTTGGTGGTGGGAAATCCGGCAGAGCTCTTGTACTGCTTGTACCTGCTCAGAACAACTGGTATTGAGATCACCAGCTGAGATGGAGAAGGAGGCATCAAATGTTTGAGGAAAAAAGATAAGGTATGACAGTCTTTCTAGAAAGCAGGAAAATAAAGTAATGAAATTGGAAGGATTGCCAGGAACTGCTGGTGGCCAACTTTTGTCCAATTAGGATTTAACCTCCCCCCCCCCCCCCCCCACAATTCTTTGTGGCCAGTAGGACAGATCCTAGGCAAGAAGCAACAAGGAAATTGAGTGGAAAGACAAATAAATATCAGGGACGTTTCATTCATTGTGATTATTTACTTTGATAATTGAGTGAAAAGGTGGATTCTGCCTTTAAAAACCCAGATTTTCAAATGAAAGCATAGAGAAAAGAGGAAATAGATGATCTATGAGGAAAAAAGAGCAAAGAGAGAGAGAAAAAGGTGGAAAGCAGTAGAAATATATCACATTTGCATATATTAAATGAAAGGACAGTGAGTAGCAAAAAGAAAAAAAAAATGTACTCAGACAGTGGAAAGGATAATTTAGAAGGCCAGCCAATTCAGTTCTTGGAGAGGGCATCAAATAGCCATCTCTAGTCCACTGATTCTCAAACTTCTTCTTTTTTTTTTTTTAATTAATTTTTATTGGTGTTCAATTTACCAACATACAGAAAAACACCCAGTGCTCATCCCGTCAAGTGTCCACCTCAGTGCCCGTCACCCATTCCCCTCCAACCACCCTCCTCCCCTTCCACCACCCCTCCCCCCTTCCACCACCCCTAGTTCGTTTCCCCGAGTTAGGAGTCTTCATGTTCTGTCTCCCTTCCTGATATTTCCCAACATTTCTTTTCCCTTCCTTTATATTCCCTTTCACTATTATTCATATTCCCCAAATGAATGAGAACATACACTGTTTGTCCTTCTCCGATTGACTTATTTCACTCAGCATAATACCCTCCAGTTCCATCCACGTTGAAGCAAATGGAGGGTATTTGTCGTCAAACTTCTTTTTAAAGCATATTTTATAAAATTTTCATCAGGGACGCCTGGGTGGCTCAGCGGTTGAGCGTCTGCCTTCGGCTCAGGGCCTGATCCCAGATTTGGGATTGAGTCCCACATCGGGTTCCCTGCGAAGAGCCTGCTTCTCCCCCTGCCTGTGTCTCTACCTCTCTCTGTGTCTCTCATGAATAAATAAATCTTTAAAAAATAATAAATAAAATTTTCATCAAAATAAAGATGTTTAGTCTTTTTCTTTCTTTCTTTCTTTCTTTTTTTTTTTTTTCAATTCAAATAGTTAACAGGCACCTGGGTGGCTCAGTCAGTCAAGCATCTGCCTTTGGCTCAGGTTGCATTCCCAGGGTCCTGAAATCAGGCCCCATGGCTGGTTCCCTGCTCAGCGGGGAGTTTGCTTCTCTCAGTGTCCTCCCTCCTTCTCATGTTCTCTATCTCTCTCTCAAATAAATAAAGTCTTTAGAAAAAAATCTCTATTAGCCAACATATAGTACATCATTAGTCTCAGATGCAGTGTTCAACAGCTTATCAGTTGCGTATAATACCCAGTGTAACCTAGTCTCTTAAGATTAAAGTGTCTATCTGGAAAACTCTATTCTTGAAAGCTCATTTCTTGATGACGACAGTTATTACAGGTATGAGAAAGTTTCCTTCCCTTTCCTTATTTAGAAAATAATAATAAATGTCAGAGGAATCTCTTAATGTTCCAACTACTTGAAACTACATGGGGATATATTTTGTTCATTCAGTCAAAATATATTTGTTGCCTGTGTACATAGATAAAACACTGGTTTAACTACAAGGAGATAACATGGCATTTGGAGTCTATCAGCTGCATCCATTCCAAGTTCTTTTATTTTTTTTTAAATTTTATTTATTTCCTCATGAGATACACACAGAGAGAGGCAGAGACACAGGCAGAGGGAGAAGCAGGCTCCCCACAAGGAGCCCGATGTGGGATTCGATCACAGGACCCCAGGTTCATGCCCCAAGTCTAAGGCAGATGCTCAACCACCGAGCCACCCAGGCATCCCCCATTCCAAGTTCTACCACTCAATACCCTCATGAACTGCGACTGAGTGATTTACTTAAACTCTTTGAGTCTTGGCTTCCTCTTCTGTAAAATAGAGATGATGATATGCTATTTAATGTTCTTGCGACCATTAATGATACATGGTATTTGAAGTGTTTAGTGCCTTGGAAGCTCTCACTAAACAATAGCTGTATTAGATCTACTAATTAAAATTTCAAGGAGCATGTTGTACTGTCCTAGAGAGTGACACTAAGGCTCAGCATTTCAGAGTAAGCATCACACATCTTATTGTGTATCCTATATGCTAGCATCACCTTGCAACATGCTCTGTGAATAGGCAATAAATACTATCTACCACTGTTTTTTTTCTACCACTATTTTTATTTTTTTTTTATTTTTTTTTTTAGCTTTATTTATTTTTTTTTAACTTTTATTGGTGTTTAATTTACCAACATACAGAAAAACACCCAGTGCTCATCCCGTCAAGTGTCCACCTCAGTGCCCGTCACCCATTCCCCTCCAACACCCGCCCTCCTCCCCTTCCACCACCCCTAGTTCGTTTCCCCGAGTTAGGAGTCTTTATGTTCTGTCTCCCTTCCTGATATTTCCCAACATTTCTTTTCCCTTCCTTTATATTCCCTTTCACTATTATTCATATTCCCCAAATGAATGAGAACATACACTGTTTGTCCTTCTCCGATTGACTTATTTCACTCAGCATAATACCCTCCAGTTCCATCCACGTTGAAGCAAATGTCTACCACTATTTTTAATAATAGCAGTACTTTGGGTTTGATCATACTTCACAACTCCCAGAATGCTGGCACAAGCATTACCTAGTTTGATCCTCACTGCACCTGGAGAAGTAGACATAGGACAAATATTATCTTCTCAGTTTAACAGATGAAGAAGTAGAGACATGGAAAAAGCTAAAGGGCTGGATGAAAATCACATGGGTAGTAAATCAAAGAACCCAACTTGAATACAGGTATTTGTCACTTATGGTTGTTAATAAGCACTGTAGAGATTGAAAGCAGTCACTAATGGACTTGGTGGCCAGCTTAATAACTATGCTAATCATTTTTTCTTTTGATATAGAAATAATTTTATTTTACTTGTCAGTTATTAATACATTTAAGGATATTCACAAACTACAAAGCAACTTTATTAGTTCCCATGCTATATGAAGTGTAACTTTTTTTTTTTAAGATTTTATTTATTTATTCATGAGAATACACAGAGAGGAGAGAGAAGCAGAGACACAGGCAGAGGGAGAAGCAGGCTCCACGCAGGAAGCCTGATGTGGGACTCGATTCCGGGTCTCCAGGATCACACCCTGGGCCGAAGGCGGTGCTAAACCGCTGAGCCACCAGGGCTGCCCTGAAGTGTAACTTTTTTTTTTGAAGCATAACTTTTTTCATATATTTACTACAGTGGGATCCATTTCATTTTTTAATAATACACATACTTCTTTTATTTAAGAGCTTAAAGTCCATATTTCTAGCAGTCCCTTTCTTTTACTTTTCTTTTTTTTTCCCAAAAGATTTTATTTATTTATTCATGAGAGACACAGAGAGAGATATAGACACAGGCAGAGGGAGAAGCAGATTTCATGTAGGAGCTTGATGCAGGACTTGATCCCGGAACTCCGGGATCATGACCTGAACCAAAGGCAGACACCCAACCACTTGAGCCACCCAGGTGTCTCTCTAGCAGTCTTTTTTCCAGTACACATGATCTGCTAATGACAATGTTAGCTATTGTTCTTGCTTCATATCTTTTAAGTCATTATCTCCCCCTTGTCCTTTCCCTCTTCTGTTTCACACTGAAAATCTGTGATGTTTGTTATTTTTGCCTTATGGTGCCATGTGAAAATTAATTATTAATGTTTTTACTCCAATACTTATCTATTAAAACTGGGAAGTTACTAGTACTTTCTAGGAGCTATATTAAGCACTTGTGGAGGGTTTCACATGGCTAAGATTTGACCTTTGTCAGTCTTTCTTCCTACTCTTTTGCTTCATAAAAAAGGTCCTTTCTTGCTGAGAAAGACAGAGCCTTTGATGTACTGGTGAAAGAATGTAACAAGATTTGGAACCAAGAGAGCCTAGGAAAGAGGGTGAGTGGTTCTATATAAACAATGACATGAGTGTCTGTCCAGGAGTAGGTAAGAGAGACAGGAAGAAAGTTGTGGTTACAGCAGCTGCCATGTGATGAAGGATTTGAAGGAACATTGTAGGGTGTTATGTGGGGGCTAAACTCTCTTAACTGCTCCAAGATAATACCTAAAGATGGTCAACATTTTTCTTCACGTCTCTTGGAGTTGATTTTGTAAATGTTTCACTGTGGGTCCTAAGGTCAGAGGAAAGTTGTATTTGGATTATACCATCACATACACAAAATTCATTTAATTAAGCTACATTTAGTTAAATACACATTTGTATATGGCCCTGTTCTAGATACTTATAAAAGAAAAAAAATTTGTATTTCAATGATAATGTAAAAACATTGAGAACCGGCCTACTAAGGGATTCCTTTTGAATTCCTGCCTAAATAGAGTTTGGGTTGATCTTAAAAAGGGCTGAAACTTTGTTAGTAGTCTTTAAAACTAGATGGAAAGGTTTCCCCTTGATGGATGAGCTTCTCTGGAAAAATAATCAGTTTAGTGTTGGTATATGATATAGACTGTGTATAGGCTTTGGTTTATAAATTTATTCAGGAAAGCTCTTAATTTTTCTGAAAATGAGATAGCACCATTGTTCCAGGAGTTTTCTTGAATTGTCTATGTGATTGGCTTCACTGCCCTCTTTGCTAGGAAAGCTTGGCCTGTAGTTCTCCTGTGTTAGCAGAATCAGTGAAATTTAGTAAAAAACTGTCATTTTTTCCAGTTAACCTAATTTTATTGTTGAGCGGGTGATTCCCTGCTGATTGGCTCCACCACAGATTTATGATTTCCAGCCTCAGCTGGATCTTTCTTCAGTGCTGTTAGGCAATCATTCCTGTGGCAGAGACCACGGGTGAGCTCTCCAAAACAATCCTCAACCCTCTTCTCCCATCATCTACGACTCAGGCTGGGACACAAACGTTCCCTACTCTTGAGCCTTCTTTGCAGCTAAGAGATGGCCACATAGTATAGTTCTGGCAATGATGTAAAGGGTTTCCCTTTGCCAATAGAAAGGCAATAGCTCTCTAAAAGAACACTCTTTTCCCTTTAGACCATCATTTGCCTCTTTTCTTTTTTCCTGCCTTGAACTTGAATGAGCAGCAGCCATTTTTTGGCCATGAAGTAATAATCAAAAGAAGAGAATAAGAGTACCAAAAGGCATCATTGAGGCACCATAACAGCACTTGATGGCCTACCCATTGTTGCTTCATTGACTGAAATAAACCCTTGTCCATTGAATCTGTTTTAGGTTTTTGTCATTTGATTACCCTTTGAACCTAAGGACTCAGCTTTAGTTGGCTCTTCCCTTTACTGACAATGGCAGTTCAGCAATCTTACTTGGGTGAGTACTTCTTGGTGACCTCTCCAGCCATCCTTCAAAGCTCAAATTTTGTTTCAGAATCTATGTGTTTTATAGAAAGCCATTTTATTCCTTTACCTAGGGATGAAGCACTTGACCTAGGCTAAGCCAACTGGTACATTCCACATCTCAGCCATAACTTTTGGTTCATAATTGAGTATATGACCGAAGATAGTCCAACTGCAGTGAGTCTTAGGGCTTTCACTGGGAATTCTGAAACATGGTCCCTCTCTTTCTCCAGTCAATGTGGTATGCAGATGCTGCACCAGGAACTGCTGCAGCCATTTTGCTACCAGGTGGTAAGGCAGCCTGAGTACACAAATGGTACACTGAGGAGGACAGATCTCACACCCTCACAGGATGCAAGACTCCTGATTTGACTGCACCTGAAGCCTACCCAGTAACTCCTCTTTATTGTTGAACCATTTCAGGTAAGCTGAAGTCTTACTGACACACTGTTCTAGCGTGGCCTCAACCCTTAGTAGAAAGCCTCATACACGGGATAGCCTTCATTTGCTCCTCCAGATCCACTCTACCCTTCTGTTCCCTGTTCTGTGCCTCATGAAGCTCAACTGTTTTGACCACATTGATTAGTATCCTTGCCTCTGGCTTTCATTTGGATTTGCCCATCAGGAAGTGCTGCATGTGATTAGAGGGAAGGAGGGAGAAGAGTAAGACGCAGGTATTTATGTCCCTGGACTGAAGCATACTGGAGAACTTCACTGTGTCTGGTGGTGTCTCTGCACCCTGAGCGCTCTTTTGTAAACAATCTCTTTTTTATTTTTTTTTAAATCTGTTGCATTTCTTTTTTTTTTAAATTTTTTTTTTTTATTTATGATAGTCACAGAGAGAGAGAGAGAGAGGCAGAGACACAGGCAGAGGGAGAAGCAGGCTCCATGCACCAGGAGCCCGACGTGGGACTCAATCCCAGGTCTCCAGGATCGCGCCCTGGGCCAAAGGCAGGCGCCAAACCGCTGCGCCACCCAGGGATCCCAACAATCTCTTTTTTAAAATCTCCTCAAATGATCCAACTTCACCACTTCATCTGTTTCCTGCTGAGTCCCTGGCTGGTACACTTCATTCCCTACTTCAAGAAAACAGAGATCCTACCCCTCCATATCTCCAACCATCACTCAGAGTATCCACAAACACTGCAAACATCGTTTGGGACTTCAGCTCTGTGTTTCTGAGATTGCTAAGGCATGTGGAATAAGTCTGTGTCTGTTTTCCTTCTCATAAGAATGGGAGTAATGATGCTTTTCCTGCATATCTTGCCAGGAATGTTGTAAGAATTAAATCATATAATGGATGTGAAAGTACTTAGAAAAGTCGAGTACTAGACATAAACAAGGCATTATTTTTACCATTATAGAGCTAAATGTCAGCCCAAGTTTTGATGATAGCCCAATGAAAGATGTTTGAACACTCTCTCTTTCTGAGTTTACCTGCTACTATCTATATACACAAGCATGTGTTTTGGTAACAACTGCAAATACCCCTTATTACTAGCCATGTACTCCAATCAACTATGATTTTGGTACAGATCACACTTGGCCTTCATATCCTTTCCTCCACGTGTGGTTGTGTGGTGAAAAGAGCATGAGCTTTGGAATCTTCCAGATTCAGCTTCCAGTTTTACTCTATCTCTTAATATCTCTTTTTACTCTATCTCTTATCCTTCCTGGATACAAGGGAAATCACTTAGCCTCTCTGAGCCTTAATTTTTTGTCAGTGAAATGGTAATAATTGCAAAGGTTGAATGAAATAATGTATATGAAGGGCCAGCACTGATACCTTCTATTTTCCTTACCTAGCCGTAGGAAGAGATGTTCTGCAATGGGATAGTAAGCATTTCCTGGACGTAGAGCAAGCAGGCCACAGCTTATCTTATGTATAAGGGACAGAAAGTTAGCATGCCAAAAGACGGACTCCAAGATGGTTGTGGCAAAAGGACTGGGAAATGACAGCATGCTCAGGTCAGGGAGGGGACACTCTCTTTGATTGAAGCTTACTGGAAACCACACACTGTGGGTGGGACTAACTGGCCGCAAAAACCGTTCCCAGAAGTAATCCATGTGATTTGAGGATATTTTACTGATGAGATTAAGATGCTAAAATGAGGCAGCCAACTTAAAGTATAATTAACATCTAACCAGCTATAAACTTAGAAATTGTAATATTCTATGGATATTGATAGAAGTGATGATATTAGAATGAGGAAATAGTATTTATAGAGCATTGACACTGGGCCTGGCCTTACACATACATGCCACATCGAAGCCTCTTATTAACCCCATACGATGGATATTAAAGTCCTTATTAAACTGATGGGAAAATTGACATTCCAATGGCATGTTGCATGTAAATAGCTCTGGACCAACTTCTCAAACTCACGGGAAGCTGAGGTATATAATATGTATAGGGGTATTAATTTAAGGCCACAAATTTAGGTACCACATGTCAACTTTATTATTACGTAGCTCAGGGGATCCCTGGGTGGCGCAGCGGTTTGGCGCCTGCCTTTGGCTCAGGGCACAATCCTGGAGACCCAGGATCGAATCCCACATCGGGCTCCCGGTGCATGGAGCCTGCTTCTCCCTCTGCCTATGTCTCTGCCTCTCTCTCTCTCTCTCTCTCTCTCTCTGTGTGACTATCATAAATTAAAAAAAAAAGACATTATTGTGTTATTATGTAGCTCAGCTAAATTTCAGTTAAATTTATATTCTGAGTAGCCATTCCATCAAGATGGCAGAAAATTATCTTTGCTCCCTCCCTTACATGGTGTTATTTTTGAGTTCTAACTTTACAAGGTTTATGTAAGTTTATATGGTTACATGGGTTATATGGTTCCAAATCATTGGTGGTGGTAATGTAGGATAGGGGGAAACCTGGTCTTCCTTGAGGAGGCCAGGGGAAAATCTATTCCTCCTTAATTGGTCCACACAATTTGTCATGGAGACATCTTCTGTTTCCATCTGTGCAATCCTTTGAACCTAGCCTGTCCCTCTCAACTATTTCTTCACCTCCCTTAGACATGAGACTCATTCTGTTGTTGCCCTGTCATGATAGCCTGAAGTTAGGTGTTAAGGCTATCTGCCTACACAGATCACAGAGATATTTCTTCTCTGGTATTATGCTACCTCCTCAGGATTCTACCCAGTTGGTTGGACACAGTGTCTTCTGCTATGGGTTTCCATAATGCCACGCAGAAGTCTTGGCCCTGTTGCACATCCCAGTACTCAGCCTCAAGAGGAAGGCACAGATTCCCTTTCTCAGTGTCACACTGCTTTTATCCTCTTACCACTTCTCCTTTTATTCTTTCCTTTCACCAGATGTAGAGAATCCTTTTCTAGTTGGTAGCAAAGGTAGACAGGGTAGGCCTGCTCTTACTGTTCTTGAACCTCGCTATGATCGCCCCCTTTTTGTTTTTAGTTTTAAGTAACTAGTTTTTGAAACACAAAGCTAAGAAGTTTCTATTTTTTCTCTGTTTTCTCCTATCACATATCTTCCCTGAGCTGATGAATACCTAATGATTCAGCTATGTCAATGGAGAGAAGGAAATGCTTGGAAACAAAAATTCTTTCAGAGCTATTACCTTGTCTGTGTACAAATGACTTTCTTTTCATTTACTTAAATACAGTAAGATAGGGGATGCTAGGATCACCCTCATTCGTCTCTCCTTTTGCTGATTAGGACACATTTTCTCTGTGATCAAGATACATGGGAAGCCTAGTGATCATTAGAAACTTGCTCCAGGGATCCCTGGGTGGCTCAGCGGTTTAGCGCCTGCCTTCGGCCCAGGGCGTGATCCTGGAGTCCTGGGATCGAGTCCGGCATCGGGCTCCCTGCATGGAGCCTGCTTCTCCCTCTGCCTGTGTCTCTGCCTCTCTCTGTGTGTCTCTCATGAATAAATAAATAAAATCTTAAGAAAAAAAAAAAAAGAAAGAAAGAAGAAAGAAAGAAAGAAAGAAAGAAGAAAGAAAGAAAGAAAGAAAGAAAGAAGAAAGAAAGAAAGAAAGAAAGAAAGAAAGAAAGAAAGAAAGAAAGAAAGAAAGAAAGAAACTTGCTCCAGAGCAAGTAGAGACAAGTGGAAGATGTTGCCTAGCTATGATGGTCCGAAAACCAGCCTACTATTCTGGAAAGACCCAACAGAGACTGAGACTTCCACTGACCTTGGGAGCTGGCTCCTTAATGGGGATAAACTCTCGAGTTTCAGCTCTCATGTTCCTTGGCACCATATGCCCATCTCTTTCAGTTTTCCCATTGCTCTCTCCTTGTGTCTTATATGGGTCATCAGATTCTCTCCAGGCAGGGCACAGTGGAGCTCTTTAAGCCTCAGTTTTCTGAAACTTGTGTCTTTATTTCAGACCTGCTTCTGATAGACTACATCCAAGGTAGCTTGGCTGAGCTTGAAATGCCCCAAACACCTAAGCCTTGCACTTCTGGGCAAACTTGTACATTCTTGTTTTGTTTAGAAATGAAAGAAAATACATGGACATGGTTAAAACACACCTACATATACCACAAATTGCACTGTATTCTGTCCAGGACTCTGCCCCCCACTTCACGACCTACCTATCCATTACGTTTTGAGTGCCTCACTCCCAGTTCCTGTGTTTGGACCATTCTGTCATTAATACATATCAAATTGTTGCTCCTCCTTCTCTTTGGGTTCTATTCATCATTACATGCATCATCAAAGGAAGTTGCCTTCTTTTCTATTTGAAGTCAACATTGCCTGAGGACAAACCATTACAGACTTATTTGATACATATCATTAACAAAACCCCCCACCAAACTTAACCGTACCACAGCATGTGACTATTTGTAAAATATTTTCTTATGATGAGCAGAGAATAAAGGCACTCAAACTTTTTGAAGAGATGGAAACCTATATTTGTTCCATGTGTTATTTCTGTACCTATAACCCATGACCATGTGTAGCACACTAAGACAGTCTCTTCGGTGTGCTGTGACTACACATTAGACTGTCCCAAGTCCTGGAAGTGGATGCTTAAGTAGCTTACTCTTTATATCTATAATATTCCTACTCTGATTTTTTGGTAAACTTGTCAGAATAACAGCCCTTGTTAAAAAAGAGACATTTCCAGGGAATCCCTGGGATCTCAGCAGTTTGGCACCTGCCTTCAGCCCAGGGTGTGATCCTGGAGTCCCGGAATCGAGTCCCACATCAGGCTCCCTGCATTGAGCCTACTTCTCCCTCTGCCTGTGTCTTTGCCTCTCTCTCTGTGTGTGTCTCTCATGAACAAGTAAACAAAATCTTTAAAAAAAAAAAAGAGAGAGAGAGAGAGAGACACATTTTCGGACGCTTGGGTGGCTCAGTGGTTGGGCGTCTGCCTTCAGCTCAGGTTGTGATCCCGGGGTCCTGGGATCCAGTCTCACATTAGGCTTCCTACAGGAAGCCTGCTTCTTCCTTTGCCTGTGTCTCTGGTTCTCTCTGTGTGTCTCTCATGAATAAATAAATAAAACCCTTTTTTTTTTTAAAGAGATATTTCTTAAGAAGAACTTCCTTTTTAGAGCTTTCTAGTTTCTATTTTCTCATGCTAGAGATACTGCAGGACAAGAGTGATCGTGGGTGAGGGTTGTCTGGAAAAGAGGTTTGTCACACCTCTTTGCCAGCCAAGAGAAATCCACTGCTTGGCATCTCTCTCCAGGAGTTGGTGAAAAAGCCTGGCTTTAAAGATTTGGTCCTGCTTCTGAAAACCTATGAAGACTCTGCTGGAGAAGGCTTTATTCTTGAGAGTTTTATGTTTAAGATTTGATTTTGTTATTATCTCTTCCTTTGTGTTTTGCTTGACCCTTTATTTCACTCTATACTTGGTCTTAGAGTTACACAGACCTGGATTTGGATACCAGTACTTCCACCTATAACTGTATAACTGTATACACATGGACATATCACTCAAGTTTTTACAGACTTGCTTTTAACATCTGATGATGAGAATAATGGTATTGACCTCACAGGAATTTTGTGGACATTACAATAGCCAAACTGTGGAAGGAGCCTCGGTGTCCATTGAAAGATGAATGGATAAGGAAGATGTGGTTTATGTATACAATGGAATATTACTCAGCCATTAGAAATGACAAATACCCACCATTTGCTTCAATGTGGATGGAACTGGAGGGTATTATGCTGAGTGCAGTAAGTCAATCGGAGAAGGACAAACAGTGTATGTTCTCATTCATTTGGGGAATATAAGTAATAGTGAAAGGGAATAGAAGGAAAGGGAGAAGAAATGTGTGGGAAATATCAGAAAGGGAGACAGAACATAAAGACTCCTAACTCTGGGAAACGAACTAGGGGTGGTGGAAGGGGAGGAGGGTGGGGGGTGGAGGTGAATGGGTGACGGGCACTGAGGCGGACACTTGACGGGATGAGCACTGGGTGTTATTCTGTATGTTGGCAAATTGAACACCAATAAAAAATAAATTTATTATTAAAAAAGAATTTTGTGGACATTAAATGAGATAATGTGCATAAAATTATTGATATAGTAGATTATAAATATGGTAGATATTCAATATTTGGTAAGTTATTCACTCAACAAGTACTCATTCAGAGACTATTATGTGTTAGAAACATAGTTCAGGGGGAAAGTGAATGCTGAAATATAAACAAGAGTAATCATGAGGGTGGATGGAAGGGCACTGGGAGCTGGGGAAAGAGTGTTCTTCCCAACAGAGGGAAAGGTATGTGCAGAATTAGTGTTTGTTTGTTTTTAAGATTTTATGTATTTATTCATGGGAGAGAGAGAGAGAGAGATAGAGAGAGAGAGAGAGAGAGAGAGGCAGAGACACAAGCAGAGGGAGAAGCAGGCTCCACGCAGGAAGCCTGATGCCGGACTCCATCCCAGGACTCCAGGATCACACCCTGGGCTGAAGGGGGCGCTAAACTGCTGAGCCCCCCCCCCCCCGGGCTGCCCTAGAATTACAGTGTTTTTCTGTTTGTTTGTTTGTTTTGTTTTTAAAGATTTTATTTATTTATTCATGAGAGATACAGAGAGAGAGAGGCAGAGACACAGGCAGAGGGAGAAGCAGGCTCCATCCAGAGAGCCCGATGTGGGACTCGATCCCGGGTCTCAGGATCACACCCTCAGCTGCAGGCGGCGCTAAACCGCTGCGCCACCAGGGCTGCCCTAGAATTACAGTGTTAAGAGTGATTGTGTTGTGTTTTAGTAATAGAGAGGGGAACGGGAATGACTGGACCTAGAAATGTAGGAGAGAGAGTGGCTAGGATGACACTGGAGATCATACAGGGATTTATAGGCCAGGCTAAGATATTTAAATTGATATTAAAAGCAATGGATCACCATTATTATGCCTATTCTTCAAATGAAGAAAGTGACCAAATGAAAGTGAGCATTTTCCTCATGCCAAACAGCTAGGGAGTTGCAGAGCAACCAAAGGGTTTTAAGTAAAAAGTGATATGATATGTTGCTTTAGAGATATTCTTAAGATGGGGTGCCTGGCTTCTCCCTTTGCCTGTGTCTCTGCCTCTCTGTGTGTGTGTCTCTCATGAATAAATAAATAAAATCTTTTAATAAAAGGAAATATTCTGGGATCCCTGGGTGGCGCAGCGGTTTGGCGCCTGCCTTTGGCCCAGGGCGCGATCCTGGAGACCCGGGATCGAATCCCGCGTCGGGCTCCCGGTGCATGGAGCCTGCTTCTCCCTCTGCCTGTGTCTCTGCCTCTCTCTCTCTCTGTGACTATCATAAATAAATAAAATTAAAAAAAAAAATAAAACTTGTTTTAAAAAAAAAAAAAAAAGGAAATATTCTTAAGGCAGCAGAATGGAGGCTATGTTGTGTGGGAGGGAAGTGGAGATGGGTAGGAAGGTGAGAAGCATGGAGGCTGTTGAAGTAATTTATGTGGAAGGGAATGAGATGAGACACTCAAGAGTTAGGGGTTAGAGGAGTCCGAAGTGTTCCTTCCTCCCTGTGGAGTTTGGAAATCTTGGATCCTTCTTTGCTGGTGACCCGTCCATTGGCATCCCGGGCTTTAGGGATAGGCATGTGGACTGATAGATTTGAAGGACAGGGGTGAAAATGACAAAATGAGAAGAGGGCAGGACAAAGTCATACTCTATGGTAGGTCCAGCAGGAGGTAGAAAAGAAGGGAATGACAAAGTCATACACCAACCATGGAAACCATCTTCCTCACTGTACAGGGGGATGGATAAGCCATCTTTGGTGTGGCTGTGGAATTGTTTAAAGAAAGTCATAGAAAAGGAAAGCCAACTGTCCAACTCCACAACAGAGGCTAAGGAGAGGCTGTATAGTCTGGCTGCCCTGAATCAATGACTTGGGAGGCTGTGCTATGATGTCTATTTAATCTTAGTGGATTCCCATGATTCAGTTGCTCTCAATTTTCTTATCTCCTTAGTAAGTCTACTATGACTAAGCCTATTGAGTGCCTGCATGTCCTAGACATTTTACATATGTTTTCTTATTTATTCTCATAGCCACCCTGTAAGGAAGATATTATTTCCGGTTCACAGATTAGGAAACTGTAAAATGTTTAAAAAGATTAGATGGTTTTAATAGTTATAGTTAGCAGAAGAAGTTCTATTATTATGTTGAGGTTGGAGAAGACATTCGTAAGGGAAATTAAAGCCCACAGCTTTTAGGAAAATGATTACCGATTAGTGTGTATAATATTTTTAAATTTTTGAGTGTTGAAAGACAGTTCAAAAGGCAAGTAACAGGCTGAGAGAAAAATATCTGCTATATATATATATATACATATCAATATACAGAATATAGCTAAATGACCCAAGAGGAAAAAAATGGGCAAGAAATATAAACAGACAATTCAGAGAAATGGGGTTATAAATAGTCAAAAAACATGAAAAGATGCTCAACATCTCTCTCTAGTAGTCACAGGAAAATCCTAATTTTAATATTTAAAAAATCCGAAAAGTTCTAAAAATAGATCATCACATTTTTAACTTTCAAAAACTATAATTGATCTTTTCACAGCAGCCTCTTCTGTTTTAATCGGTGCAGTATGCTCTTAATTTCTCTTAGGATAATAATTATATGCTTTTAAAACTGTCTTTCATTTCCTGTATTAACGCTATTTTCTCAGAGGTCGACCCAATGAAACAAAATACTATAACAAAATGAAACAATGTGGTTTTATTCCAATGTTTGGCAGTTTTTTATTGTCTGTTTATATTTGTAAAAAGATCTATATTGATGGTTGCAAGTTTGAAAATGTTTGGTTTCCTGGCAGTGGACAGATTCCTATTATAGGAGACAGCTGTGGTGGTTAGAGAGAATGGGACCAGGGGGACCGAGGGGGGCCAAATGGGCTCTTTTCTTTTCTTTCCTTTCTTTATTTTTAAAATTTTTATTGTGTTTTAATATATTTTATTTAAATTCAATTTGTCAACATATAATGTAACACCCAGTTCTCATCTTATTTTATTTATTTATTTATTTATTTATTTATTTATTTATTTATTTATTTAAAGATCCTATTTATTTATTCATGAGAAACACAGAGAGAGAGGCAGAGACACAGGCAGAGGGAGAAGCAGGCTCCTGTGGGGAGCCTGATGCAGAACTCTGTCCTAGAACCCTGGGATCATGACCTGAGCTGAAGGCAGATGCTCAACCACTGAGCCACACAGGCACCCCTCACCACCACCCCCATGCTCATCTTATTTTTTTTTAAGATTTTATTTGTTTATTCATAAGAGACACAGAGAGAGAAAGAAGGAAGCAGAGACGTAGGCAGAGGGAGAAGCAGGCTCCATGCTGGGAGCCTGATGTGGGACTCAATCCCGGGACCCCAGGATCACGGCCTGGCTAAAGGCAGACGCTTAACCACTGAGCCACCCGGGCATCCCCCAGTGTTCATCTTAAAAGATTTTATTTACTTATTTGAGTGAGAGAGAGAAAGAGCACATGGCAAGGGTGGGGAGGGGCAGAGCTTAGCAGGGAGCCCAATGTGGGGCTCCATCCCAGGACCCCAGGATCATGACCTGACCCCAGGGCAGACACTTAACCGACTGAGCCACCCAGGTGTCCCTGGCTGTTTTCTTTCTGGTGGCTGTCTACCTTGTCTTGAGAGTGAGAGCGGCTCCCTGTCCCTCAGAGCTAGTTGTCAGTTACTGGGGGGGCTACTGCCTGCCTTCTCGTCTCCTTGTTTACACTAGGAGTGTTCCTCATCACAACTCTAATTTTATTTGGTTATTTAAAAACATACACATGGCTTTACCCCAGGGCTGAGGCCATGTCAGTGGTTCTGAGAGTTGCAAGCCGTTGTGGGTATTTTGCAGAACCTTCACTATGTGCCACCTTCCTCTCAGACTCAGTTTCTGAATAGCCTCAGCTACTTCTGATGAGGGATTATTCCTGATGAGGGATATTTCCTGTAGGAAATTTTATTTAGAAGTTTCTCTTTTTTTCACTTACGTGGAGTTTCTGGCTCCTTGCCTCCATAAATTTTCTCCTACCTGGAATAAATCTGGAAATTCCACACTCTTCTGGTATATAGGTGCCCTTCCTGTTATGGATTTTTTGTATTTCTGTATTTCTTTCACCATCTCAGCAGGATTTGGCGAGAGAAGAGAGGCAAAAATGTGAGTTTAGTCAGCCGTCATAAATGAGAGTCTAAGTAATTATTTGGTTCCATGTGTGGTATGTGCTTTGAAAGATAGATGCTGTATGTTCTGGAAGCTACACTAGAGAAACCCTAACCCAGTCTGAGGCAGGGGGGTGGACAGAAGTTATGGAAAAGCCTCTCCTAGAGATACATTTTATATTTTTTTAAAGAATTCTTTATTTTTTGAAAGAAGGAAAGGGTGAGGGAGAAAGAGTCTTTTCTTTTTTAAAAAAGATTTAATTTATTTATTCATGAGAGACACAGAGAGAGAGAGGCAGAGACACAGGCAGAGGGAGAAGCAGGCTCCATGCAGGGAGCCCAACGTGGAATCGATCCCGGGTCTCCAGGATCTCACTCTGGGCTGAAGGCGGTGCTGAACTGCTGAGCCACCTGGGCTGCCGGAGATAGAGTATCTTAAGCAGACTCCCTGCTAAGTATGGAGCCTGACTGTTAGGAGTGGGGCTCGATCTCAGGACACTGAGATCACAACCTGAGCAGAAACCAAGAGTCGGCCGCTCAACTGACTGTGCCACCCAGGCTCCCCTAGAGATACATTTTAAAAGGTGGACCTAAGTTTGAACTTTGTTTTACTCAGAAGCAGAGAAGTATGCTAGATGGCCTTTATAGATTTCCTTCGTATTTATGATTCACTGGTTTGCCAAGTTTGTGTATACAGTTGAGGATTTTAAAAAAATGAAGTAAAGATGAAAGAAAATACTAAATTCCTTTTTGAAACAGGAAGATTCAAAAATCTGAAATTGCAATGGGCTGAACTCAGCATTTCAGTCAGCTCATCACCTCATTGGACTTGCTCTCCTTAAGCCTACATGAACTTCTGGAAGTGTTAGTGCTTTTCCTTGAGACGGGAAGGCTTCTCGAGGCATTGCCTTCCTGTGGTGAAGGAAAGCTCATTTTCTACCTCAACAGTAATTACGTCTTTTATTTAACTCTCTGATTTCATGAGTGGAAAAAAAAGCCTTTACAGAAACTGTTAATAAAATATGAAAAACTAAATTGATCTTTCCTATGGAATTTAGAGTAACTAGAATTTACATTGTCTTTTATAATTGGTAATTATTTTACCTGCCATGATCATACTTTGATCCTCAGCATTAGGATCAGAACTATTATCATTCATATAATCTTGTTAATAGGATACACTAGTGGCTGGATTACAGTGGTACCAAAGAAGGATGCTTCTTGTCACATCTGTTAAGTTTGAGTTTCAGAAACTTGTACTAGGAAGACTTTTTCTGGCCATACAGAAAATTGAGTGAATGATTTGGGTCTCCAAGTTAAGATTGCCATACTAGTCACTAAATGATACCTCATTTTCTTCACTGAGAATCCCCAAGGATGAGCTTGAAATTCTGGAAAACCTACTTGAAATGCTTCGGGAACATGGATTTGCTTATCCTAGGACTCACATTCTGCCTCCTGGGTTCATGGTAATGTTCACTATAATACTAAAATTATAGTCATTTATCAAAAGATTATCCATGAACTGGCTGCTATTCAGCCATTACCAACACTTCAATTGAAAAGTTTGTTACACGCGAACCACAATCAAAGGAATATATTAAGTTCTATTTCTCTTACACTCTATGCTCTATTCCTGAGGAAAATTATATCCCTAGGAAGCAATATACCTGGATTATATAATCTTAGCTCCCCACAGAAATGGCTTTTTTTGAGATATAATAATTTACCCTCTCAACCTTGATAGAAGTTTGCTATATGAAGAACATTTTGGGGATCATTTGCAAAACCCTATAGTTAGGATACAATCCAGTTTATAGTCTGATGTCTCTCCTGGAAAGATCTATTTTGGTATTTAGTGAAAGAAAATTTCTCTCTCACTCTCAAATGTACTTTTTTGGGGAATAAGAACGTTTGTTAATATCGTGTTTGCATCATCAAAACTTATGATTTTGGTCTTTTCTTCTTACCTTTGCAAGACTTTGGCTGCTCAAATCCAGCAACTGGAAGGTCATTGTTTTCTGCCATATAGGTATGAAAGCTGTGAGTTTCTTGTCATTTTTGATCGGTTGGCCACTGACACACTTCCTGATGGCAGAATTTAGCTGTTTGGCTTTATCCCCAACTTTTTTCCAGCAAGATTCTCTTTGAATGTAATATGCCTCCAAGGGGGTTGGCCTTTAGGGCCGTGCCCAACTGCTCTTTCTTGTACTGTTTATCATGCCACTTTGGGTCCTATTGGTGGCTGTGGAGTTTCCTGGCAGTGCGAAGACCCTGACCCTATCCTGCTGGTGCTGCAGACCCAATTGAAAAGTCTAATATATTTTTTTACAAAATTGTGGCAGAATACACATAACATAAAATTTACCACGTTAACCATTCTAAAATGTAAGTTTCAGTAGTGTTAGGTATATTTACACCGACATGCTACTAATTTCCAGAAACTTTCATTTTATAAACCTGGTGCTCTATAGCCATTGTGATGGTTAATTTTTTAAAAAGATTCATTTATTTATTTGAAAGAATTCATTCATGCATGAGCAGGGAGAGAGGCAGAGGGAGAAGGAAACCCCTTGCTGAGCAAGGAGCTTGATGACATGGGGCTCGATCCCAGGACCCCCAGATCATGACCTGAACCGAAGGCAGATGCTTAACTGACTGAGCCACCCAGGCACCCTGTGTTGGTTAATTTTAAGTATCAACTTTAGCAAGCCAGAGTGCCTGAATATTTCATCAAATGTTATTGTAGATATTTCTTTGAGGATGTTTTTGGATGATATCTACATTTAAATCAGTAGACTAAAATAAAATAAAATAAAATAAATCAGTAGACTCTGAGTAAACAGATTGCTCTCTGTAAGGGTGGATGGGACTTGCAATCAGTTGAAGGCCTGAATAGAACAAAAGATTGACCTCCCCAGGCAAGAGGGAATTCCACAAGCAGACAGCCTTCAGATATAAACTGTAACATCTTGGCTCCTCCCTAGGCCCTACCCTGCAGATTTTCCACTCGCCAGCTTCAACAATTGCATGAGCCATTTTTTCAAATAAATCTCTCTGTATGTATATGAACATCATTTTGGCTGTTTCTCTAGAGAACCCTGATGAATATAGCCACTAAATAAAAACTACTTCTTTCCCTCTTCCCAGCCCCCAGTGATCACCATTCTACATAAACCGTTGTATGTATAGACCACATTTTGTTTTTCCATTCAACTGTCAATGAACACTTTGGTTGCTTTAATCTTTGGGCTATTGTAAATAATGCTGCTATGAACATGGGTGTACGAATATCTCTTCAAGACCCTGCTTTCAATCCTTTTGGAGATATATATATTCAGAAGTGGGATTGCTGGATCATATAGTAAGTCTATTTTTAATTTTTTGAAGAACCGTCGTACTGCTTACATAGCAGCTGCATCATTTTACATTCTCACCAAGAAGGTACTAAGGTTCCAATTTTTCCACATCCTTGCCAACCACTTGTTATATATAAGCAATAATAATCCTGTGGGAATCCCAAATAATCTTCTATAAGGGTCAGTTTTGTTGTGGAATAGGATTTTTTTAAAAAAGATTTTATTTATTTATTCATGAGAGACAGAGGGTGGGGGGAAGAAACATAGGCAGAGGGAAACGCAGGCTCCATGCAGGGAGCCCGATATGGGACTCGATTCCAGGACTCCAGGATCACGCCCTGGGCCAAAGGCAGGCACCAAACCCCTGAGCCACCCAGGAAGCCCCAGGAATAGGATTTTATATGTGGGTGTGTTGGGAGGAGGATGCTGATATAGACCTGATCCTAAAGAATATAATATTAAGACTTGCTACACACATAATTTAGGCTGAATCTACATGATATCAAAACAGTTATTTAGAAGTTCTTGAAAAATTCCGTCAAGAAGTAACTTTGCCCTGTAGCGCTAAATGCCTGAAGTGGCTGATTTTATTGTTCAGAATTTATGTACCAGTAGGCTTATTTAAGGTTTTTCTCTGCAACATGTACATAGATCATTATAAATGGCCATAAGTCCTTTTGAGTGGTAAGCATTTTTAAATTCTGGGGAAGTTTATAATGTAAAGCAGAAGGTGCAAACTGGCAGGCTGTGGCCCAAATCAGGCCATCCAGACTTATTTGATTTGGCTCGCACCTTTGCTGGCCCACATAGCATTTTTTAAAAACATTTGAATTAGTTGACAACTTTTTTTTAATGGAGAGATTTTCATGCACAAATCTTGATTTCTAGCTTTTTGGGGAAAAACTAGCTGACCTGGCAAGACAGGGCCTACATTCCCACATGGCAGCAGTTGGCCAGGGCTGAGTAGCAGCTGCCGTTTTCCCTGAGCCTGTGCTATCCAGTTCCCTATGGTCCCCACCCACCCTGAGAATGGAGAGCTTGCGGACACCCAGGCAGCAGACTTCCTCAGTTTCTCCAGGAACCACTTATAACTTCCTTCAGCGTCCAGCGAGACGCGAGGCCCGTGGTGTGCTCCCAGTAGTTGTTGGATTGTTGACTAATTCTGACTCTTCATGGCTAAAGTCATGCGAGATCTCTTGCTTTGTTTCTCGGTGGAAAAGGAGATGGCAAGACCATGGCCTTGACTAAATGAAACACAAAAGGTAGAGGATTTAGACAAGGCACAGAGGGGAGCCCCTTAAAAGAAAATATTAATGCAAGTGAGATTTTTTACTGAGCGATTTAGCCTTGAACTCTTTTTCCCATGTGAGGAAAACTGAGAAAACAGCACCCAAGAAATGTCTCAAGCTAAGCCCTCTGTTTAATACAAGAAAGAAACCAGGAGCCAAAGGTTGGTCAGCTATCTTACAGTGGCAGAATTCTTGTGTTAACATAAGTAGAAATAGATACGGAAAATGAGGGCCATATGGTTGGCCAGACCAGGGCCGCTCTGTGTGTGTGTGGTGGTGGTGTGTGTGGTGTATTTGCAAGGCCACCCACTGAGAAAAATATTCAACTTATTGTGTCTCAGCATATTAATTCCTCCCTTTTAATTACCGAGGCACTTGAAGTTCTTTTGCTCTTTCAGATGATAGCAAATGGAGAATGTGTTAAAGGAAAATGTGAAGATTTTTTTTTTTTTTTGTTCTCTCTCTTGGTAATCGTGTTGGCTAAAAGAAACTTGGAAGTCTTTTGAAAGACTTGGGTGCCTTAATCTCCAACCCAAAACATGGTTTCAAGAAAAATGTTTATTTAAAACTCTGCTTGTAGCATTATCCTATTGGCCGAAACAAGTCGTATGGCCAAGCCCAGGGTTATTCTGGAAAGATGCTGGTTATCTGGGGCATGGAGTTAGTGAGGTGTACCTTCAAGACCGAGGAACAGTTCTGGAATGGGTAAATAGAATCTGGGTCTGCACCTATTCTGACAAATATAGTAGTCGATCCTTATTAAAATTAAATTTTACTATTTATATCCTTTCTATTAAAAATTATGCTCATTTCAAAAATGTGAGAAATATAGAAATTGCCAAGAGCAAGAAAAATCACTCAAAGCCCACAGCCTAATAAAAACCATTCTTAAAATTTTGTGCATGTGGGGATCCCTGGGTGGTGCAGTGGTTTAGCGCCTGCCTTTGGCCCAGGGCACGATCCTGGAGACCCGGGATCGAATCCCACGTCTGGCTACCGGTGCATGGAGCCTGCTTCTCCCTCTGCCTGTGTCTCTGCCTCTCTCTCTCTCTCTCTCTCTCTCTCTGTGTGTGACTATCATAAATAAATAAAAAAATTAAAAAAAAATTTTGTGCATGTGATCCCAGAAATCTCTTCTCCGCTTAGAAGTGGTTCTGGCCCACTTAGAAGTGTCCCTAGAGATGGTAGAGGATAGCAGTGTGGACTAAACCGGAATCATCCTCCACTCTCCTAGGATAGTTTTTGATTTTTGTTTTAGAGAGGGCAGAGGGCGAGAATCTTAGTTAGACTCCATGCCCACCATGGAGCCCTATGTGGGGCTCAATCTCACAACCCTGAGATCACAACCTGAGCTGAAACCAAGAGTCAGATCCTTAACTGACTGAGCCACCCAGGCACCCCATGATATTTTTAATTCTTTGAGTTGTGTCTGTGTGCAAGTGTGTCTTGATTCACCAGAGTTGAAGAACCTAAGGGAGGCTGGAATAAGGGTGAGAGGCAACCTACCTCTACTAGAAACAATCAGCAAAAAAAGAAGAAAGAAGGGAGAAGGGAAACAATAACAATAAGAGCTGTTTGGGATAGTGAGGTGAGGGCAAACTATGACACATCAGTGGGGACTTAGTGATATGGACAGTGCTGATTTATCTACTAGGCACAGAGCTGAGGGCCCTTAATGCTTGTAGGGACCCATGATAGCATTTTATTTCCTTTAATATCAGAAGAGAAATAAATTAACTTTTGCGTCAAGGGAAATGGTTTAATTTATAATATTAATAAAATGATCATTATACCAACATGGTTATAAAACACAATTTTTTTAAAAGTTAGATAAATTTTTAAATTGTTTTAATTTGAATCCCAGTATAGTTAACATACAATGTTATATTAGTGACCAGTGTAATACGGTGATTCAGCAATTCTACACATTACTCATTGCTCATCACTATAAGTATGCTTCTTAAAATTTTTTTATCTATTTAGGTGATCTCTACACCCCATGTGGGGCTTGAACTCACCACCTCTAGATCAAGAGTTGCATGCTCTTCGGACTGAGCCAGCCAGGCACTCCAACAAGCGTACTCTTAGTCCCCATTCCTTATTTCACCCCTCTTCCCCAGTCTGGTAGCCATCAGTTTGTTCTCTATAGTTAAGATCTGTTTATTGATTTTTTTTCCTCTCTCTCTTTTCCCCTTTGCTCATTTGTTTTGTTTCTTAAGTTCCACATATGAGTGAAATCATATGGTATTTATTTTTCTCTGACTTACCTCGCTTAGCCTTATATTCTCTAGCTCCATCCATGTTGTTTGAAATGGCAAGATTACATTTTTTTTATGGCTGAATAATATTCCATCATGTATAAATGCCACTTCTTTATCCATTCATCTATCAATGGACACTTGGGCTGCTTGCATAAATTAGCTATTATAAGCCAATTATATAATTGGCTATTATATTGACTATAAACATGGGGGTATCCCTTTGAATTAGTGTTTCTGTATTTTGAGGGTAGATAGTAGTGTGATTACTGGATCATATGGTAGTTCTATTTTTATTTTTTTAAATTTTTAAAAAGATTTATTTATTTATTTATGGATTTATTTGAGAGAGAGAGAGACAGAGATAGTGAGTGAGATAGCACAAACAAGGAGAAGAGGGAGAAGTAAACTTCCTGCTGAGCAAGAAGCTGGTTATGGGACTTGATCCTAAGACCCTGGGATCATGACCTGAGCTGAATGCAGATACTTAACCAATTGAGCCACCTAGGCACCTGGTAGTTCTATTTTTAACTTTTTGAGGAAACTTCATACTGTTTTTCTTTTTTTAAATTTTTATTCATTTATGATAGTCACAGAGAGAGAGAGAGAGAGAGAGAGGCAGAGACACAGGCAGAGGGAGAAGCAGGCTCCATGCACCGGGAGCCCGACGTGGGATTCGATTCCGGGTCTCTAGGATCGCCCTGGGCCAAAGGCAGGCGCCACACCGCTGCGCCACCCAGGGATCCCTTCATACTGTTTTTCATAGAGGCTGTACCAGTTTGCATTCCCACCAACAGTGCACCAGAGTTCCCTTTTCTCCACATGTTTGCCAACACTTGATATTTCTTGTTTTTGATTTTAGCCATTCTGACAGGTGTGAGGTGATAGCTCATTATTGTTTGATTTGCGTTTCCCTGATGATGAGTGATGTTGAGAATCTTTTCATGTATCCGTTTGCCATTTGGGTGTCTTTTTGTCATGTCCTTCCATGTCTTCTGCCATTTTCTTACTGGATTATTTGGTTTTTGGGTGTTGAGTTATATAAGTTCTTTATACATTTTTATTTTATTTTACTTTATTATTTTATTTTATTTTTATTTTATTTTTTAAAGATTTTATTTATTCATGAGAGACACAGAAAGAGAGAGCGGCAGAGACACAGGCAGAGGGAGAAGCAGGCTCCATGCAGGGAGCCTGATGTGGCACTCAATCGGGGTCTCCAGGAAGGAAGGATCAGGCCCCGGGCTGAAGGAGGTGCCAAACCGCTGAGCCACCCGGGCTGCCCTTATTATTATTATTATTTTAAAAGATTTATTTATGTATTCATGAGAGACACAGAGAGAGAGAAGCAGAAACATAGGCAGAGGGAGAAGCAGGCTCCATGCAGGGAGCCCGATGTGGGATTCGATCCCCAGACTCCAGGGCATGGGGTGAAGGCAGGCACCAAACTGCTGAGCCCCACCCAGGGATCCCTTTTATATATTTTTAATACTAACCCCCTATTGGATATGTCACTTGCAAATAATTTCTTTCATTCAGTAGGTTGCCTTTCAGTTTTGTTAATTGTTTCCATTGCTATGCAGAAGCTTTTAATTTTTTAGTTTATTTTTGTTTTTGTTTCTCTTGCCTCAGGAGATATAGCTAGAAAGATGTTGCTATGTTCAATGTCAGAGAATAAAATAAAATTTTAAGTATTTTTTTATGGAGGAAGGGGCCCATGAAGGCAAGAGTGCCTAGGGCCCTCGATCCCGTGGCATGTCCCAACCTATTCAAATTTGTTTCAGGACTTTTTGTCACTTGTGGTATTATTCCAGTTTGACAAATGAGTCTGAAACGTGGAAAGAAGAGGAGAGAGAAAAAGTGGCAAAGTTGGGAACTATTCCAACAGTCCTGAACTTTACTTCAGTGCTCTTTGCACAAAGTGTGCCATGGGAGGTGACAGATATGAGGTAGAGATAATTGGAAACATGATAGAAATAAAAAAAATATGGAAGGTTTATAAGGGGCCAAGAATTTCCCTGGGCACCAATCTTTCTCTTTGAGATGACACTTGGGGGCCTAAACGAAGATGTGGGCAGCTCAAGAGAGCATGAGAGATCGTGAGGGGACTGACAGGCGCCCAGCTGAAGAACTTCATCAGTGGGTCATTATTGGATGTTTCATTTTCTTTTGTAGTCAAGTTTTATAAAGATGAATATGACACTAGAGAGACAAGGTCAGTTTAGGCCCTTGGCAGAAAGTTAAAATCATTTAAAGAAATGTAGTAAAATTGCTTGCTGCTGAGTTGTTATTGTATTTAAAGGAAAGCTGTGATAAAATTAAGTAATGAGTTAAAATTCTTAATTATAAATGTGTGTTTAAAAAAAAGTTTTTCTTTTTTAAGATTTTATTCATTTATTCATGAGAGACAGGCCGAGACACAGGCAGAAGAAGAAGCAGGCTCCATGCCAGGAGCCCGACACAGGTCTCGATCCTGGGACTAGGATCAAGCCAATGGGCCGAAGGCAGGCACCAAACCGCTGAACCACACAGGGATTCCACCCCCACAAAAGTTTTTCACATAAAGGTTGCTTTCATTTTTTTAGAAAAGGTGTGTGTGTGTGTGTGTGTGTGTGTATGTGTAAGAGAGAGAGAGAGACATTGCACATTTGCTGTATTATCTATCAATTAATTTTACTCCGAACTTGACTTGGGGTTTAATAGGTAGCGCCAAATGAGTCATTCAAGCAAAAAAAAAAAAAAAAAAAAAAAAAACATGATCTCACGGGCATTATTTGAAGAGTTTACTCCATTATTCAGAAGTCTTCGTGTTTCCAGAAACAGCAGGCTCTGCCTCCCAAATGGCCACCTGAGGACAATGAGATAACTTCTGCAAAGGTGTGGAAAGAGGACAGTGCCTCTGGGCATCGGGTGTTAATGATCATACCTCAGAAAGTCATGGTGCTTGGGTCTGAGACAAAGACCATTCCCAAGTCTCACTCTCCAAATGCAAATTATCACATACTATATTTAAAATTAATTTGGACTCGAATTACCCCATGATTCACATTAAGCAGATCTAAGAAAGCAAGAACATGACTTAGCTTACTACTAACACGGCAGCATGTTTTCCTTGTTAGCTGCAGGGGAGAATACTGTACAGGAAAAGGTGACGTAATGATTGTCTCACTTTCATTATTCTCTCCCAAATGAATAACCTTCCACACCAAGGATGAGCTCACTCACTATTAGTGGAATAACATCTGGTGATCGAGGGCCCCCAGCTGAACACGCTGTGGATTTGGGACTATATTTAACCAGCAGAAACCCAACCATGGTTGCATATATCACATATGCAGCCCGGTTACATTGTGAAAAAAAAATTAAATAGTAAGGAAATGATCCTAAAAGCATTTTAACATTCAAGATTCTTCCTTCTGAAGCAAGGCATTAACCTGTTCCAAAAGAGGTCCTAGGCTATTATTAGAGTGGAATATCTTAGACATGTGGCAGATGCCCTGTCCTCTTTGGCTGGGGCTCGGATGCTTGCCATAGCTATCTAAGTTTAAATTTCAAATCATGGAGAGGAATCCCTCTCTTTCAATTTCCCTTCCCATTCTTAATTTCCAGGCAGGCCTGCCACACTGACGATGCTGAATTTTGCAGTGTAATTTATCTAATAGATTTACTGTAAATGATGAATCACTCTAGTATTTAAATCTAATGAGCAATGCTATAAGTCAATTTGGTTTTCAAAATGCAACATTGCTAATGTCATCAGTTAAATGTGCTAATACAGAGTGATGTAGATGTTCTGGACACATGGGCAGTTGGTCCTAATGGTAAAGAAGCTAGACAACTCTGGAATCTGCTGTGTGCCAAAGCTTTTAGGGGGATTGCTCACTTAAAATCATGAAATTTTGGGGGAAAATTTCATTCCCTCAGAACTTGGGAAACTTCCTCAAGTTTAGGCATCTCTCATTGCTCTCCCCATAAAATGAAGTAACACTTTCTTGTCATGCAAACAAGCTATTATTATTTTTATTTAAAATACTATGAAAAAAATACTATGAAAATAATGCCTATTTACTGAAGAGAATATGGGAAATTCAAAGATATACAAAGAAAATACAATTCATTCTGATTCCAACCACCCAGACTTTTTGTCTGTTAGTCCTATTTTATTTATTAGTCCTTTTATATGTAAGCATTTTCTCCTCTTACTACTCTTCTACAATTTAGTTTTAAGTAGCCATGTATAATCACATCATGTAGCGGTACCATAATTCATCAAATCAATTTCCTCTTGGACACCTAGTATACTTCTAATTTCTTGTTGTTTTAAATCAGACTGTTATAAAAATCTGTGTGGTAAAATCTTTGCCCACATAGGTGATCGTTTCCTTGAGATACATTTGTAGAAATGAAATCTCTGAATCAAAGTGAGTGCATATTTGTAAGGTTTTAATATTGGCTGAGGATGCCTTTATGAAGGAATAGGAGATTTGTTTCCTTCTCTGCACAAGTTATCCCCAAGATTAGAGATTCTGCTCCAGTTTCTTTGCCTCAGTCTACCTCTGGTCCCTCAGCTATAAAATAAGAGGCTGGGGAAACAAGGATGCTTATCCTGCTAAATACTTTCATATGTGCCACATTTAGTCTGTTAAAGAATCCAGTGATACAGGGTAAGTGACTTGGTGAAGTCCAGACAGCTTGTAAACAGAGAAGCCAGAATTTGAACCAGATTTGCTATCTCAAAAGTCTATGCACTAAACCACTAAGTTACACAGTTTCTTCCAGAGCTATCACTCACTCGTTCATTCATTCATTCATTCATTCATTCATTCATTCATTATTCAATTATCGTGTGAGAGTCACTGTTCTAGGCATGGGAGATACAGTGATGACCTGAACAAAGTCCTTGATCTCAAGGACTCTATTGGGGAGACAGATAATAAGTTATTATATATAATATCAGGTAGCAATAAGTTGTATGAAGAAAGATACAGAAAGGAAGTGGGATAAAGGATGACAAGGACCCAATTTTAGGTAAGGTGGTCAAAGAGAGCCTGTGTGAAGGGATGAAGTGAGTGAAGCTGCCATGGGGATGGATATATGAAGGATGAACTGCCCACCTAGAGAACATGCCCCGTGTGTTTGAGGAACTGCATACAGATGTTTGAGGCTAGAACTCAGTGAGAAATGGGAGGGAAGGTTTAGATTGAGTAGATGAGCCAGTCTGAGGGTGGAAGGAGTTAGAGATCACATCCTGAGGCCAGCAAAGTGGGTGGAGCTGACATGATGGCAGCAGTTCTAAAAAGAAAAGAAAGCTAACTCCATCTCACCTGATTCTGCTATTTTTGAATTGGTTTTAGGTAACTGGGACCTTAGGCCATAGCATTAAAATCCTGGCCCTCCATACTCAGAGATAGTCTTTGCAACCATATTTCTGGACTCAAAGGAAAGAATACAAACTCATGAATTGTTCGATCACACTCATTACCCAGCCTCTCCAGAGGGAGAGAGATGCCCGCTCACTATCCCATTCCTCAAATCAAAGTAGAAGATAAACAGGGGCAGCCTGGGTGGTTCAGAGGTTTGGCGCCGCCTTCAGCCCAGGGCATGATCCTGGAGACCTGGGATGGAGTCCCACGTCGGGCTCCCTGCATGGAGCCTGCTTCTCCCGCTGCCTGTGTCTCTGCCTCTCTGTCTCTCTCTGTGTCTCTCATGAATAAATAAATATAATCTTAGAAAAAAAAAGAAGATAAACATTTCTTTAGAATGATCTTGCAGAATTGGGAAAATAGCCATTTTAAAGTTCAAAATGATGTGGTTATAAATCATTTTAGAGGACAAACACATCTATCTGAGGACCAGCTGTTTCCTGATGTCATTTAAATTCTTCAATCCCACATGTTCTGCTACAGGAAGGAATTTAACTTCCTTTTCATTCTTGCAAATGTGTCCTTTTAAGTTTAATTTGGGTTAAATTAATTTATTGTGCATTATCAAAAACCTAAATGTTCTAACAGACCAATATCCAGGATTATAGTAACAATATTGTCACTTGGTGGGACTTACCTGTGGCAAAGGGACTGGGTAGCATGGTACTTACTCTTTAGTATGAGTGATGTGAAGTAGGCGGTGAAGTAAGTGGAGCACTTTTATTGTTCCAATGCAAGAACCCATGAAATGCAGTGTGAGAAAAGCTAGGGTGCTTTAGAATTCTCCAGCGTCAGGATTTAATTCATTCTATGCATATTACGAGGAAAAAAATCTTGACAGCTGGGACCAGAATCTGTTTTAGGGAAATACTCCATAAGTTACTTGGGTGGAAGGTGCATCCTGAGGGCATAGCTAGCTGGATGCAAAGAAAGAATCCTCAGAGCAAACAAACTGCTTTGCAGTAAACACCTCGAGGGTGGGGAAAACTGAGCCAACAGGATCTGTGGGAGAGCACCTGGTGGGACAATATGTGAGAGACCTTAAAATCTTTTAAGATGTGGAGCTTGCAGCATTCAGTTGTATAATCTTTTTATTTCCATAAAAATACCATTACTGTCCCAAATCTTTGGAAAACTGTTATATACATGAATGCTTGGTGTGAATGCAGTACATATATGAGCAAGTGTCCTGTGGGGATTGAGGGGCCGGTTCCACATCTAGATTAATGGGGGTGCAGAATAGGGACTGTGTGTGCCATGTGGCAAGACAGTCTGTCAGTTAAACTAATCAGTGGAAGCAGCAGTTAAGAGTCAGAAATAACAAGTGGGAATTAAAGTCCCCTGGGAATTCCTGGAACTCTGGGGATGGGCACTGGACTTTCACTGGAGAAATATGGAATGGGAGTTTGAACTATCTTAACAGGCAAAGGGACTCATCTGATATCTGGGTTACATGTTAATAACTCACATTGCTTTTGAAGCATATAGCTGTAGTTGTTAAGACATATAACGTAGGCATTGAGATTTCTTACCCTTTGGTAATAACTTGGGCATAGGCTGAATATCTAGAAGTTACCCAGCTCTTTCTGATCTAGGTATTTGTAAAGATGTCACTAGAATCTACATTTCTCAGTACTTCTTGATTTCTATGGCCCCAAAGGAGTTCTTTATAAGACTGGGTCAGAGGCTTTGTGAATGGACACAAAAATCTTTATTTATTTATTTATTTATTTATTTATTTATTTATTTATTTATTTATGATAGTCACACACACACAGAGAGAGAGAGAGAGGCAGAGACACAGGCAGAGGGAGAAGCAGGCTCCATGCACCGGGAGCCTGACATGGGATTCGATCCCGGGTCCCCAGGATCGCGCCCTGGGCCAAAGGCAGGCGCTAAACCACTGCGCCACCCAGGGATCCCTGGACACAAAAATCTTACAGAGATGAGATGCTATTGTTATATTCTCAACAAAAACACTTGCAGCAAAAGCATCAGGAGTTATCAGGCTGGGGTTCCTTGAGTCTCCCCAGTTCTTCATAGAAGATGGTCTGGGTCAGTGGCAATGGCATTCTGCATGACCATGATTAGTTCTCTCAGATTGGGGGACACCCACCCCAGTTACAGGCTTACAAAACTTCTCATCAAACATGCAACTCTAAAACTCTACCATATTTTTTGTAAAGTTGGAAAAGAAGAGAAAAACTTATGGTAAGATTTATCACTTGGATCAAATGGATTTCAAGTACAATTCTTGGTATGCCACGTCACCATTTTGTTTCACTGACCTTATGTTGCCCAGTAATTCTTAGACATCACATGCATAGATGTATTGCAATTATGTTCTGAAGACAAGCTTGTAGCACATGCTTGGTTTGATACTTAGGAGGTGCTGGGATCTATTTAACAACTGGCTGATTAGGATATATAGGATCTGTGATATATTAGCATGTTAGAAAATCCTTTTCTGAAGAGTCACATTCGACTATATGTAGAATAATGCCATGCCTCAGAGAAGGACTTTCTGATTGCGTGTGTAGGATTTGCTTATGTTTAACTGGAAGAGTAACTTCTCCTGTCTTCATTCCCATCCTTAGAGAAGGTATTTGGTGTGGATGGGGTATAATCTCAGGAATATTTTGTGTGCAAGAAGAGAAACGCAATTCAATCCAGTTTAGGTAAAATTTGAGTTAAATTAAAAGAATGCTGGAATAATTCAGAGAATTGAATAGTGGTTCTTAGGAACCACTGCAATTTTGAAGACCTCAGTGGCTGGAACCAGGCACTCAAGTACTAAATAACATACTCTTTTGAATCTCACGTCTGCTTTCCTATTCATATTGATTTTATTCTATTTTACTGCTCTTTCAGTAGGGGAGGGTTCCTTATGGCAGAAAACAAGGTTTCAGTCATTCATGCTCCTTAGAGGAAAAAGGGCTTCTCTCATCCAATTTTAGGTTAAAATGTAAGGCAGGACTCTGATCTGCCAGGCTTAAATCGTGTTTCCAACCCTCCAATGAATTTGTATGGCTGAGAATATGAAGTATTGTGATTGGCTCAGACTAGTCACATGTCCACCCCTGAGACTAAGGGGGCAGATTCTATTACCCTAAGGAAGAGGTAATGAGGGGTCCTTGGGCACCAGATAGCTATAGCATTTGGTGTCTATTCCCATGCTTCCACTGTCTCCCTTACCCTAACAGAGATCACTGAGAAGAAAAGGCCTGCCTATGAAATCAATCTGGCTCTAAGAAAGAATGAACTCTGAAAGCTCCTTCTTCATTTTTATGTACCTAAATGCTGGCCACCAGGGGAGATGGTTCTGTTTCTTGCTTGGAAGGCTTCATTTCTGAAACACAGGTAGGCCTCCAGGAATTGCCTGGAAGTAGGAAAAAGAGACCAAAAGTTCTTGACACAACTGTGTAAAGTGTTATTTCCATCGTGGACAGGAGAATATAGGCAGATAACTTCACATTTAGAAAAGGCCTATCTTGGGCACCCCGGCTGGCTCAGCGGTTTAGCACCGCCTCCCGCCCAGGGCGTGATCCTGGAGACTAGAGATCGAGTCCCACATCTGGTTCCCTGCATGGAGCCTGCTTCTCCCTCTGCCTGTGTCTCTCTCATGAATAAATAAATAGTATTAGAGTATACTATCCTTGAAAAGTATAGGGTTCGGGTGGACTTGCATTTGGAGGGTTGAAGAATTTAGCCATTCTTAGAAGGGGCAAGAGGAGGCTGGACTTTATGCAAGAGAGCAAAGTTAGGAAATAGCATGTTTCCCCCAAAGGGAAACGTATATATATGTTTATAGGACTTCCGGTTTTTCCCCTTGGGCTGTGAGAATTGTCATATTTGCCGTCCAATTTTAAGTTTTATCCTCCTATATAATAAACACCCCGAGTTTTCACCAATCCTTTAATTAAATCTACTAGATATACATAAGTTCTGTATTGATGGTGTTGTGGGAAATTAAAGAGAAAAGCAACAAAAGGAAGTGTAATATTATATCCTTCCATTGATGGCATCATTGTGTCATGAGAAAAGGAATCCCAGATCATCCAGGTGGGGGCCAGGATGGAGAGGCAGAGCAGAGCTGAGGGCAACAAAAAGGAGCAAGTGACTCACAGAAGCAGCTGCAAAGAGGGTTGACTCACGAACAAATGTGAGGCAAACATCCTTTCTCAAATATCCCAGAGGAAGGTGAGTCTCAGGGGCTGAGAAATGGGAATTGCTGGGGGTGGGGAGGTAAACACTGACTTTATTTTCTGCTGTCAGATACTTTCCTCCTCTTCCCCCTACTTCAACATTTATTAAATTAATTTCTTCTTCGAAGATAACCTAAATGTACTTTGCTTATATAAGTATTGTAGAATTAATTTTATTCTACCATGAATTTTTATTAGTTAGTTATTTGTGTGTCATCCCCACTAGATTGCAAAGACAGTAACAGCTCACAGGGGATGGAGAGGATCTGAGACAATGGTTTGCATACTTTAGGTGCTTACTAAATGCTTTTAACTTGTTTTGAAATGGGTTTACTTAGTTTACTTACGCTACAAGAACTGAGTTCTGGTCTAACCCTATCTGCATCCTTAAATTGCCATATTATCTAGAGTATTTTAATAATGCCTACTATTTTGAAATAATACTAAATTGAACTAATTTATCGCTAAGCTTCTCAAGAAAACAAAATCACAAATCTTTCAGGTGTCAGAAAACTAAAGGTACACATTGTTCTTCCATCAAGGAAAAAAAATGACAATTGAGCACTTGCTCTTCAGGAAAATTCTTGTTGTTTTTAGGGTGATTTCAACTTCCACTTAGGAAGTTAGGCTGTTTTGGGAAAAGAGTAATTAATTGTTGAGTGAATTGTTGTTTTGTAGAAGTCCTACCAGAAAAATCAGCTATTGAGGAACTGATATTTTAAAAATTGCCTATTTCACAATCTGCAGCTCCAACCTTATCTTAGGAGTCTATTTCACTCTTCTAGCTTTATTGAGATATAACTGACATGTAACTGTGTAAAGTTAAGGTGTACAATGTGGTGATTTGATGTATGTGCATATTGTGAAGTGTTGGCCAAAATAAGGTTATTTAAGACGTCCATCATTAACATAGTTACAATTTGCTAGTGTGTTGAGAATTTTTAAGGTCTACTTTCTTAGCAACTTTCAAATATACAATACAGTTATTAGTAATAGTAGTAACCACGCTGTACATTACACCTCCAGAACTTATTCATATTTTTTTCTCTAGTTATTATTTTTTTAAAAAAGAAGCTCTGTGCTCAGTGTGGAGCTTGAACTCACAACCCTGAGAACAAGAGTCACATGTTCTATCAACCGAACCAGCCAGGTACCCCATTTATTTATCTTATACCTGTAAGTTTGCGCCTTTTGCACTACCTTTACCCATTCCTCCCTCCCTGCCCTCTCCACAATGATAAATCCACTCTCCATTTCTGTGAGTTGGTTTTTTAGATTTCATATGTAAGTAAGTTCATGTAGTATTATCTTTCTCTATCTGACTTATTGCAATTAGCAAAATGCACATTTCATCCATGTTGTCACAAATGGCAATTTTCTTTTTTTATGGTTGAATAATATTCTCGGGTGTGTGTGGGGGTGTGTGTGTGTCTGTGTGTGTGTATAAAATCACATTGCTTCATTGATCAGTGGACACAGGTTGTTTTTATGTCTTGGCTATTGTAAATTATGCTGCAATGAACCAGGGGTCCAGATATTTCTTCAAGATAGTGATTTCGTTTCCTTTGGGTATATATCTGGAAAAGGAGTTGCTGAGTCATATGGTAGTTCTATTTTTAATTTTTTGAGGAAACTTCATACTGTTTTCCTTAGAGGCTGCACCAGTTTACATTCCCACCAAGAGTGCACAAGGGTTCTCTTTCACTGCATCCTCGCCAGTGCTTGTCTTGTCTTTTGGAGAATAGCCATCCTAACAGGTGTGGGATGATGTCTCCTTTATAGTTTTGATTTGCATTTCCCTAATTATTAGTGATGTTAAACATATTTTTGTGTATCCACTGGCCATTTGAATATCTTCTTTGAAAAATTTCTATTCAGGTCCTTTGCTCATTTTAAAATCAGATTATTTAGTTTTTTTTGCTATTGAGTCATATAATTTCTTATATATTTGGATATTAACCCCTTGTTAGATATGTGGTTTGCAACTTTTTTCCTTCATTCTTTGAAAGTTGCCTTTTCATTTTGTTGATTGTTTCTTTTTGGTTTGATATAGTCCTTCTTATTTATTTTTGCTTTTGTTTCTTGTGCTTTTGATGTTGTATCCAAAATATCATTGCCAAAACCAACGTCAAGGAGCTTTTCCTTTATGTTTTCTTCCAGAAGTTTTATGGTTTTGGGTCTTACATGTAAGTCTTTAATCCATTTTGACTTAATGTTTGTAAATGGTGTAAGATACAGGTGGAGTGCCATTCTTTTGCATGTACTATCCACTTTTCCCAACACTATTTAAAGAAGAGACTATCTTTTCCCATTGAGTATTCTTGGCTCCTTTACAAATACTAGTTGATAATATATGCATAGGCTTATTTTGGGGCTCCCAATTCTGTTCCATTCAGCTACGTGTCTGTTTTCTTTTTTTTTTTTTTAAAGGTATTTTTATGTATTTATTTATGATAGTCACAGAGAGAGAGAAAGAGAGGCAGAGACACAGGCAGAGGGAGAAACAGGCTCCATGCACCGGGAGCCCGACGTGGGATTCGATCCCGAATCTCCAGGATCGCGCCCTGGGCCAAAGGCAGGCGCCAAACCGCTGCGCCACCCAGGGATCCCACGTGTCTGTTTTCTATGCCAGTACCATATTGTTTTGATATCTATAGCTTTGAAATATAGTTTGGAATCAGGATGTATGATGCTTCCAGCTTTGTTGTTTTTTCTCAGAATTTGTCTATTCAGGATCTTTTTTGGTTTCATTCGAATTTTAGGATCGTTTCTTCTGTTTCTGTAAAAAGTGACTTTGGATTCTTGATAAAGGCTGCATTGAATCTATATGCAATCTATAGAGTTTTGGGTAGCATGAAGATTTTAACACTATTCATTCTTCCAATCCAGGAGCATGAGGTATCTTTCTTTTTATTTACATTTCCTTCAGTTTATTTCAGCAATGTCTTCTAGTTTTCAGCATATAGACATGTCACCTCCTTGGTTAAATTTATTCCTAAGCATTTGTTCTTGATACTGTTTAAAAGGGATTGTTTTATTTCTTTTTCAGTTGGTTTGTAGTTAGTACCTAGGAAGGTAACTGGTTTTTGTATGCTGATTTTATATCCTGTAACTTTACTGTATTTGTTTATTAGTTATAACAGTTTTTGGTGGAGTCTTCAGTATTTTCTATGTATATTACATCATCTGCAAACAGAGACAATTTTACTTTTCTGATTTAGATGCCTTCTATTTCCTTTACTTGACTGATTGCTCTGGCTAGAACTTCCAGTACTATGTTGAATATGTGAGAGTGGGCACCATTGTCTTAATCTTCCTGATTGTAGAGGAAAAGTTTTCAAAATTTCACTATTGAGTATGATTTTGCTGTGAGCTTGTCATATGTGGTCCTTTATCATATTTAAGTACATTCATTCTGTGCTTAATTTTTGAGAGTTTTTATTATGAATGGGTGTTGAATTTTTTCAAGTGCTTTTTCTGCATCTATTGAGATGATCATATGGTTTTTATATTTCATTCTATTAATGTGTTGCACCACGTTTATTGATATGCATATGTTGAACCATCCTTGCATCCCAGGGATGAATCCAACTTGATCATGTTGCATGATACTTTTGATGTGCTATTGAATTTGGTTTGTTAGTATTTTGTTGAGAATTTTTACATCTATATTCATCAAGGATATTGACTTCCAGTTTTCTTTTCTTATAGTGTCCTTGTCCACATTTGGGTTTGGAATAATGCTGGCCTCATAAAAATAAGTTTGGGAGTGTTCTTTTTTCAATTTTTGGAAGCATTCCGAAAGGGTTGGCATTAAGTTTTCTTTAAATGTTTAGTACAATTCACTGGGAAGCCGTTAAGTCCTGAGATTTTCTTTGTTGAGAGGTCTTTGGTTACTGATTCAATCTCCTCACTTGTTATTGGTCTGTTCAAATTTTCTATTTCTTCATGATTCACTCTTAATAGTTTACTTCCATTATTCTGTTATTTGTTTTTATCTGCCCTATAGTTTTTTTGTTCTTCATTTTCTTTTTTTTTAAATAAAGACTTTATTTATTTATTCATGAGAGACACATAGAGCGAGGCAGAGACAGGTAGAGGGAGAGGCAGGCTCCCTGCGGGGAGCCTGATGTGGGACTTGATCTCAAGATCGAGGGATCATGATCTGAGCCAAAGGCAGATGCTCAACCACTGAGCCACCCAGGCATCCCTTTGTTCTTCATTTTTCTGCATACTGTCTTCTTTTGTGCGTAGTTGATTTTTTTGTAGTGAAATGTTTAAATTTCTACAGTGGGGTTGTGGGTTAGGCTCTGCGGCTTGGTGGTGCTGTAGGCTAGGCCCCAGCACTGCCCAGGGTCACTGTTTAGTCTCCTTGCTTATGTGAGGTCAAAGGCTATGCCTAACAGTTCGTCTAGTCTGTTGGCTTGACTCTCTGGCCTAAGAGGGTTGTAGGATGGGCTCTGTAACTGCTCATATCCTCTGCCCAGGCTTCTTGGGAAGACAGGGACTGGAGGCTATACTCAACAATTGGGCAGGGTTGTGAGTTTGCTTTCCTGCTGGGTTGGAGTAGTAGAATGGGTTCCACGGCCAGTATGGCCTCTATTCACTGGAGACCCAAATCAGGTGGAACTAACAATTGAACTTTCTGGCCAGAAGGGGCTACCAGCTCAGCTCTGCAGATGGGCAGAGTGGCTGCCTGGGATCTCTGAATTTGCTTTTCACATTTAAAAAAATTCAAATAGGGATTCCTGGGTGGCTCAGACTAATAAAGCGTCTGCCTTTGGCCCAGGGAGTGATCCTGGAGTCCTGGGCATGATCAAGTCCCACATGGGGATCCCTGCATGGAGCCTACTTCTCCCTCTGCCTATGTCTCTGCCTCTCTTGTGAATAAATAAATAAAATCTTAAAAAAAAATAAAAAATAAAAAATTCAAATAGTTTTTATATTAGAAATTTGATTAGGGACCAGAACTCAGTTACTTTATTAAATATGAATATGAAATTTAAATATGGATTTTTAGCATCAACATGGGAGAGTTAAAAATTTTTGTCGTTTCCTAACTTTTAAGCTATAAGAACACCTCTTCACACCCATGCACACCAGTTAACTAAACCGTAAATTTTAGTGTCATTCTTGGGTGCCTGCTAAATCTGATAACTCATCAAGTGCTGGCAGTTTTACTCCTAAGTGTGTCCTTTTCCTGCCTTTCCCACTACTCCTCCCTCCTTTAGAATACTTCAGTAGGGGATCCCTGGGTGGCACAGCGGTTTGGCGCCTGACTTTGGCCCAGGGCGCGATCCTGGAGACCCGGCATCGAGTCCCACATTGGGCTCCCGGTGCATGGAGCCTGCTTCTCCCTCTGCCTGTGTCTCTGCCTCTCTCTCTCTCTGTATAACTATCATAAGTAAATAAAATTAAAAAAAAAAAGAATACTTCAGTAGACTCCTACTGGTTTCTCCATGTCTGGTTCTGCTCTGTTCTAATCCATCTGTATACTGTTGCCAGAAAGATACTTTCTACAAACCTGATCGTGTAACTGTCTGACTCACCACTGTTCTCGTGGCTCCCCAATGCCTACAGAATGTGAACCACATTTCATTTGTTTTTATTCATATTTTCCACCTCATACTCCACCATACTGAGCTCTGTGTAGGTCTCAAACTATGCCATGTTCTCCTTTACTTTTGAGTTTTTGCATATGTGCTTCTCTCTCACTTAACTAACTCCTAGTGTACCTGCAGGTCTAACTTTTGACACCAGTTTAATCAGGAGCTTCACTCTGCCCAGAGAGGAACTAATTATCCTGCCTGTGTGCTTCCCTCACAGCTGCTATTCAACCAATCTCAGCATTTACTTCCATGTCTTGGGACTTATCAGTTGATTTGCCTATCTCTGTAACTAAACTGTAGGTTCCTCGAAGGTAGGGATTGTGTCTTATTTGTTTAATCCTCAGTGCCTGACATTAGTCTGGCATAAGATAGGAACTCAATAAATATTTTTTAAAGATGGAAGGATGGAAAGTCCTAACTATTGACTTTGCCCTTGGATTTCTTAGGAAGAAGTGATAGGAATATCTATTTACTCTGATGTCAGCCTTTTTGAGCCTGCTGAGAAGTTGAATGAACAATTCAGGGCATGCTGACTAAGAGAAATGATGAGAATAATTGCTTGTCCCCACTGATGGAGCCATAAATAAGCTGAATAAATCATGGTTGTGTTCCTGGTATGGTTGCCATGAAAATGGTTTAAGGACTCAGCAACTCTCTCATGATTAAGACAAATTTCAATCTTGGCTGCTTGAAGTGCTTTCTGGCACATGTGTTTCTGAGCACCACACCTGGCAGGAAGATAGTACTGTAAAATTGAACCTGATTGTGTTGGAAAAATATACTGTGCTTCTGGTCATTGAAGCACAAAAATTGTATTTATATTCTGATAAATTGAGGTATGTAGTGGTGACTAATAAAGACATACCTGAGACAGGTGTTGGTCCAGGGCAGGGTTATGTCTTAAGTCTGGCTGCTGAATACATGACCTTTTCAGAATCTGGCAATAGAATCTGGCAATAGAATCAATTCTATTTTGAAAACATATTTGATCTTTAAATTATGACTAGAAAAATCTTAGCTGAGCACAGGTTCCCACCATTTACCCTGCTCCCTCATAAGAAAACGATCGTCTCTATCTTTAAGAAACTACAACCATCCCCTGAATAGGGCTCCCTACAACAGATAATTTTGTAATTGCCAGTCTTCACTTTGAAGTTATTGTGTCAGTTAGGAGTTGAGTTCTTTTCTGAAGACAAAAATCTCCTAATAAATAGAGGCTTAAACAAATTGGGGGCTTTGTTTTTCTCATGTAATAAGTTCAGAAGTAGAAAATTCAGAGCTGGTAAAGTAGCTCCAGAATGCCACTGGGACTGTTGTGGGTTGAATTGTGTCCCCTGAATCCCCACCACAAAGGTGCTGATAGCACTAACCCCCCAATGCCTGTAAATGTGACCTTCTTAGAAATAACGGTATTTGCAGAAGTAGTAAAGTTAAAATGAGGTTATTGGGATCCAATAGGACTAATGTCCTTCTGAGAAGAGGAAAATTTAGATAGAGACACACAGGAAGATGGTTATGTGAAGACAGAGGCAGGGATTGGAATTACATTTCCTCAAGCAAAGGAAGACCTGGGGCCACCACAATCTAGAAAAGCCAAGGGAGCATGGCCCTACTGAAATCTTGATTTCAGATGTGTTGCCCCTAGCACAATAAAATAAGTTTCTGTTGTTCTAAGTTGTTATTCAGTTTTGGTTCTCTATTATGGCCGCCATAGGAAACAAATACACTTTTCTGCTCAGCTGTGCTTGTTGCCTTGAATTCACAGGGTGGCTATTCTCTCTAGTAATGTGTCCAAGTTCCAGGCAGGAAGAAGAGAAAAGCCAAGGGATGGCTACCATATTTGTAAGAGCTTTACTGGAAGCCTCATTCAGCAACATCTGCTTTAATTGGCAAGGGTACCTGAAGTGGCAGTATATTAGCCAAACACAACACTATTTTTTAAATTTTTATTTTTTTATTTTTTATTTTTTTATTTTTTACTTATTTATTTATGACACGAGAGAGAGAGAGAGAGAGAAAGAAAGAAACTCTCTCACTCTATACATGAAGAAGTCAGAGATATGTAAGCAGGGTAGTCAGAGCTCACAAAGGGGGTTAGTTAGTAGCAGAACCCTTGATTCTCACATGGGAATTCTTTCCATTCTACTTGCTTCGATAACTAACACACTTGTGCAGTTTATCTTTAGAAATAAGATCCTAATAATTTCTTTACCAAACTAGATGCCAAATTTCTACTAGACACACACAAAAAAACACTGACCAAGTAGCTAAACGTAACATCTACTCACTTTGCTGGTTTTTCTTTTCTTTTCTTTTCTTTTCTTTTCTTTTCTTTTCTTTTCTTTTCTTTTCTTTTTTCTTTTCTTTTCTTTTCTTTTCTTTTCTTTTCTTTTCTTTCTTTTTTAAAGATTTATTTAGTTGAGAGATCCCTGGGTGGCGCTGCGGTTTAGCGCCTGCCTTTGGCCCAGGGCACGATCCTGGAGACCTGGCATCGAATCCCACGTCGGGCTCCCGGTGCATGGAGCCTGCTTCTCCCTCTGCCTGTGTCTCTGCCTCTCTCTCTCTCTCTCTGTATGACTATCATAAATGAATTAAAAAAATTTATTTAGTTGAGAGAGAGAGAGAGGAGGGGCAGAGGGAGAGAGAGAGAGAGAGAGAGAGAGAGAAACTTTAGCAGACTCTGCACTGAGTGTAGAGCAAGATGTGGTAATCCCACCACCCCAAGATCACAACCTGAGCCAAAACCAAGAATTGTTTGCTTAACCCACTGCACTACCCAGGGGCCCCTACTCACTTTGTTTTTCATGTTTTATTTCCAACGTTGAAGTAGAAAATGGAAGTTTAAGCCATAAAGCATAGGGGCAGCAACTTAGTTGATGACCAATATTTGGGTAAAAAAACCCCAAACAAACAAAAAACTCTTGATAGTTTTCATGTGAATCAGTCTATTCAACTTTGTTTATTCTGTGATTAGATTCCTAGACCAAGGAATTAAAAATGTAAAAGTTCACCTGATTTTAGAACCCCCAAAAGGGTGAGGAAAATAATTAACTCACATCTTTCTGAAAAAGCTGTTTGTTAAGGTCTTAAAGTTCAGAAAGCACCATGGAAGATGCTTTGGATTAATGTCCTTGAAATTGGTCTCTGACTGTTAGAAGTTCAAAAGACTTTATGATTAATGTACAGAAAGTGCACTGCAAAGTTAGTGGAACTATGTGGAATGGCATAAAATTTTACATAAAATATATTTATCGTTTAGATAAGATATGTTCCTTTCATTAATAGAAGTTACTCCCATAATATAGACAGTGGTCCTATAATGAAATCTAACCTGCTCACTGAGAGTATGAGGATATTAATTCATCAGGTTAGGAAAACAGGCCATCATCCTAAATCAGAGGTTCATGGTAGTCCACGGTTCCCTGCAATGTAAGCACTATTTTTGTAAGTAAGCACTGAGCCGACGAAACCTGCATGGAAAAATTTGCTTCAGAATGATATATGCTCTAATACTCAGGGGTACTATTCTCTGAGTCATTGTAATTTTGGCTTATATTCTGCTGAATTAAGCATTGCCTCAGAATGAAAAGTCATGAGACAACCTGGGGCTAGCAGGAAATCAGAATAGGGAGACTCAAGAAGAAAATACTCAGCAGCTTGTCCTGGGACATTTCTTCTATACAAGCTGCTGCTCCTTCCACCCACCTGCCTGACTAGCCTAACATTTTTTCTTGTATTTATTAATAGATGGTATCTTTCAATTTTGATCTTCAAAAGACACAACAAAGGAGAGATAAGAAGAATCTCCCTTATTCCTGCTCCCAGCCACCCCTTTCTTAAGGCAGCTGATGTTACCAATATTTAATATATTGACATAACATTGTTTTACATATTTATTTATTTTTGTATTCATTTACTCTTTATTATGTAAAATTTCTAACATACATATAAGTAGAAAGAATAGCAAAATGAATAATAATCATCCATTTATGGTCATCTTTCATTTCTCTACTGGATTATGAGGAAGCAAATCCTAGACATCAGGTTTTATCTATAAACATTTTAATATGTTTCAAAAATAAGAACTTATTTTCAAAAAGCCAACCATAATATCAGTATCACATCCCCCCAATTACCAATAATTCCTTAATATTATCAAGTAACCATCAAATAAATCAATTTTTATATTTCTCTGATCATCTCATAATTTTTTTTCCTTTATAGAGTTGGATTCAAACAAGGTCTGCACATTGTATTTGATTGATAAATCTCTTCTGTTTCTTTCTTTCTTTCTTTCTTTCTTTCTTTCTTTCTTTCTTCTTTCTTTTTCTTTCTTTCTTTCTTTTTCTTTCTTTCTTTCTTTCTTCTTTCTTTCTTTCTTTCTTTCTTTCTTTCTCTCTTTTCTTTCTTTCTTTCTTTCTTTCTTTCTTTCTTTCTTTCTTTCTTCTTTCTTTCTTTCTTTCTTTTTTAAGGAGGAGGAGAGAGTAGGAGGGGAGAGGCAGAGAGAATCCTAAGCAGGCTCCATGCCCAGTGTGGAGCCTGATATAGGGTTTGGTCTCACGACTCTGAGATCGTGACCTGAGCCAAAATCAAGAGTCAGATGCATAACTGACTGAGCCACTCAGTTACCCCTTAATAATCTTTTAATCTATAGGTTCACCTTTCTTGGCTTTTTTTTTCCCCTTGCAATTTACTTATTGAACAACCCGGATTTTTTCATCCTGTGGTATTTCTCACATTCTGGACTTAGCTGATTGCATCTTTCCAAGAGAATTTTTTAGATGTCAAATGTAAAGCAATTTATTATCTGTTTTACTCATTTCTGAATTTATTCAATATGTTTCATCTTACCTTGACAAAAATGAATAATTAGTAACAGTAAAAAAGTGAAGAGAATTTGCCATTTAACCCAAGTAAAAAATAGAGTTATCATTTCTTCTTTCCTTCCTTCTTTCCTTCCTTCTTTCCTTGCTTCCTTTCTTCTCTCCTTCCTTTTACACCCTACATCTGTACATCTCAAACCCCATTGGCATTCCTTTCAGAATACATCCAGAATCCAAATGCTACTCCTCACCTCCACTTCTACCACCCTGGGCATCTCTCACCTGGACTATCACAGTGGCTTACTGGTGTTTCTCCCTGATTGTCTCCCTGTTTGCTTTACCTTTAGAGCCAGAGTGATCCTAATAAACCCAAATCAAATTACATCACTCCTCTGCTCAAAATTCCCAATGGCTTCTTCCTTTACTTGGAGGAAAGCTGAAATCCTTACAGTGGCCTACACAACTTCACGATCTGCCCCTTACATCTCTTTGACCTTATCTACAGACCACACTCATCCTCTCTTTTTCCAGTCATATTGACCTCTTTGTTTTCCTTAAATACATCAGCCATATTTCTATCCCACTCTTTCTTTTGTCCACAACACTTCTTTACCAGCTATCCCCAACATTTGCCCCCTTATGGCCATCAGCAACTTATTTGTCACCTTCTGGCTGAGGCCTCCCTGACCACCCTATCTAAACATTCAGTCCCTGCTCCACATCCTGCATTCCCCCATTCTTCTTACCGTATCTTGGTTTTCTTCATAGCACTTGACAACTTCTGAAGTATTATGTGACTTGCTTTTTTATTTATTTTTCCTGTCTCCCTTCATTAAAATGGAATCTTCATGAGCATAGAGATTTTTGTCCATTTCATTCACTGCTGTCTCCTCAGTGCCCAGAACAATGCCCAATAAGCATACATTAATAAATTTCAGATACTCAAGGAAACCTTTCTACTTTCTTTTGCATAAAATGTTTATTCTAAATTATCCCTGTCCAGAACATGTACAGAATAAAGCTTACAATATTTGAGAGCTGGCTAACTCTTGTGATCACTGTGTCTTTATTTATTCTTATTTTTTGGATAGAGGTAAAGTTGATTTACTTATTGGGTGGAGTGGATACTTGCTCTGGAAATTTGACCACAAAAGAGCTATGGATTGAATTGTTTATCACCCCCAGGTTCATATGTTGAAGGGCTAACCTATAGTACCTCAGGGTGTAACCTTTTTTGGAAGTAGAGTTGTGGCAGAGGTAATTATTAAGACAAGGTTGCAGTGGGTCCCTAATTCTATATGACTAGTGTCCTTATGAAAAAGGGGGACTTAGACATAGACATACATATAGGGAGAATGCCATGTCAAGATGAAGGCAGAGATCTCTAAGTCAAGGAATGCCAAAGTTCATCAGCAAACCACCAGAAGCTAGGAGAAGCATGGAATGGATTCCTTCTCAGAAGGAACCAATGCTAATAACACCTTGAGCTCAGATTTCTAGCCTCCACTGCTGTGAGCCAATAACTTTCTGTTGTTTAAATCACCTAGTTTATGGTATAATGTTACGGTAGCCCTAGGAAATGAATACAGGACCCATGGAACCATGGTATCCTTGTTTTTATTTACAGGTAATTCACATAATTTGTGCAGATTAAGCATTCAACAGTATATGTTAGATGAGAAATGGGAATATGATGCTATGAGTCTGCTTCAGGGAGGGCAAGGAAGATGGGGTAAGGAAGGAGGGAAAAAGGAAATCATCATGAAAGAAACAAAAAGGGAAAGAAAGAAAGAAAGAAAGAAAGAAGAAAGAAAGAAAGAAAGAAAGAAGGAAAGAAGAAAGAAAAGAAAGAAAGAAGAAAGAAAGAAAGAAAGAAAGAAAGAAAGAAAGAAAGAAAGAAAGAAAGAAAGTCATCACTAGATAGTGATACCTACCAGGGCAGTGGCCATGTCATTTAATATTTAATTTATAGAGTAGAACATGTTTCTCACCCACATTTGCTGAATCAAGCTGAATGTCAGGCAAAACAGGTCGCTCTAAGCCAAGCATGTGATGCTAAGGGGAAGAAGCGCTGGTGCTTCCTGATGCATTCGTGAAGTTTAACCACCTGTCCTGATTTTACTCTGTCAGGAGTCTCAGCACCAACAGGTTACCATGGTTCTGCGTTGCTACTCAATTTCACTTTATTCAGGCATATAGTATGTGGTCTTTAAGATAAGTTTTTAGCATCTTTGGTAGATACAGATTTGTTTTATCTTTAATCAAGTGACCCAATGTTCCTTCAAACTCAGATGTGCTATTCTGATATTAAATTATTGTGTTATATTTTTTAAAATTTCATTTTTTTAAAGGCTAGTATGAATACAAAACCATCCTTTTGTCAGAAAGATAGTTTGAAGCCACAGTAGGTATTCCTAATAGATTGCCTTTCTTGGTTGTTGATTTTACATCAGAGGAGAAAATAATGCTATTGTTATGGATTAAAATATTATGTTTTAACTGTCATTGATATTACATATTAAGGACACAGAAAACCAAAGTCATAGTGGTAAAGATATAGGATAAAAGTCATGTGATCAAAACGCAGTGTTTTTGAATTTTGCCCATTCATGGAAATTCAGAATGGACGTGATTGTCTGCCAGCCAGGTATTTTCATCAGGTAATTTTGTTTTACCTGATGGTGCCAGCATTTCAAGGAGCGCTCACCATGAAACAAGTCAACCCCAGCAAGCGTCTAGATCATTTGGAGTGGGCTCGAGAACACTTTTTAAACTACCTAACTCAGTGCCAGTACTATCGTGTGGCAGAGTTTGAGCTGCCCAAAACCAAGAACAACTCAACTGATAATAACACTGCTAGTTCCTCCATGGCCTATCCTAGCCTCGTTGCTATGGCATCTCAAAGACAGGCTAAAATAGAGAGATACAAGCAGAAGAAGGAGGTGGAGCATAGGTTGTCTGCACTGAAATCTGCTGTGGAAAGTGGTCAAGCAGATGATGAGCGTGTTCGTGAATATTACCTTCTTCACCTTCGAAGGTGGATTGGTATCAGCTTAGAAGAGATTGAGAGCATTGACCAGGAGATAAAGATCCTGAGAGAAAAAGACTCCTCAAAAGAGGAATCAACTTCTTACTCATCTCATCAGGACCGGCCTCCAATGAAACCCTTCGTTCTCACTCGGAATGTGGCCCAAGCCAAAGTATTTGGAGCAGGTTATCCAAGTCTGGCATCTATGACGGTGAATGACTGGTACGATCAGCATCAGAAATATGGAGTATTACCAGATCAGGGCGTAGCCAAGACAACACCAGAGCTCAAAAGAGGTACCCAGCAACAGGAAGATCAGGAACAAAAGGAGGACGAGGATGATGAGCAAATGCTCCACAGAGCTCGGGAGTGGGATGACTGGAAGGACACCCATCCTCGTGGCTACGGCAACCGACAGAACATGGGCTAGTCTTCCCACAACAAGACGGGACTACAGGGGCTCACATCTTCCCTGCCAAGGAAGGCTGTGCAGTCTTCCCTGGGCTCCTGCTTCAGCTGTGTACAATGAGGGCAAAGATGCTTAATCTTGCTTTGCGTTCAATAAAGTGTCAAGCAATTAAGTGTGTATTTGTACCCTAGGTGATGAGCCAGCAATCTTGTTTTGGTATTCTCCTCCTCATCATGGCATATTCCAATTTCTTAAGTGGAAAGAAAAAAGTACTGAGAAGTGGCTCTGTATAATCAATGGCTGTATGAATTATCTTAAAAATATAATAAAAGTCCCTTCTATTACATGACAAAAAAAAAAAAATATTATGTTTTAACTGTCATTGATATTACATATTAAGGACACAGAAAACCAAAGTCATAGTGGTAAAGATATAGGATAAAAGTCATGTGATCAAACGCAGTGTTTTTGAATTTTGCCCATTCATGGAAATTCAGAATGGACGTGATTGTCTGCACAGCTCAGGTAATTTTTTTTTTCATCAAAAAGATTTTTAAAAAGATATAGTGATTTTTTATAGGCCCTAAATTTTCAAATATCTCTTTTATCTACATGTGGTTAACTAAAAAGGGCCATAAATTGCTTGATAATTTATCCCTTGAGGAGTGTGATGTGATTGATTCCCTTCCCCTTGACCCTGGCTGATCAAGGACACTATGCCAGTCTTGGGCCTAGACATTAGGAGCTTGGAGGCTTTGGTCTGGTCTCTTGTACCCTCAGTTCTCATGTAAGAAGTTCGATAGCCCTGAAGCTACCACACTATGGGAGGACCCAAAGTGGCCACAAGAGGAATCTGGGGGGTGAGGGGAAGAGGAAGAAAGAGAGAGAAAGAGAGGCAGTTCCCCCTTTCCATTTTTCCAGCCCCTGGTCATTTGAGTCTTTCCAGCTGAGACTTCAGTCTCTGTAGAACAGAGAAAACCTTCCCCTATGTCCCATCCAATTCCTGACCCTCAGGAGAGTAAGACATAATGATAATAATAAATTGTTGTTTGAAGCTGCTAATGTTTGGAGGCGTTTGTTATGCACCAGTGGACACCAGAACATCATCTTTCCTGTAAAGCTAGTTTCAGGTTGTTTTATAATTTCCCTATTGTTTCCCTTATGGCATCCAAGAATACCTCCAGTCTTCAAAATTGGAATTTCTGCCTTGTGATATTATGCCTCTGAGCCCAGTCTATACTGACTCACTTCTTGTCACTGAGTAATCAACTGTTCAAACTCTTGTGTCATTTATTTGAAGCAAAAGATACCAACACACTATTTTGTGCACTTTTTTCCTTTTGGCATGGCATGTGCAATTAGGCTCACTAAATTATTTAAAAGAAAGAGTTTTCATCTCTGCTCATGGAACTGTAATTGATATCAGGAAAAAGTAGACTTCTTATTAGCACCAAAAATGTTCAGAACACTGCTGGTAGTTTCCAAGAAATGCAATATCGTATGTGTTTTGATAACTATGATTAGCAACTCGACTTGCTCATTTCTTTGTGTGGCTACCAGAAACTATTTAATGTGCCAAACAATTATTTGGCACGTTTGAATTGTCAACAAATATTATTTATCACCACCCCTCTCTTTGTTTTTTTTCTTTTTTTTGCTGCAATGTCATATTTACACTTTTGAAAACCTAATACCAGTTAAAAACCAAAGTCTGTCGCACACATATATTTTAACCATTGGCAATGTGACCTTAGAAAAGCAATTGTTTTTGTGCCTGACAGTTAGAGAGAAATTAGGAGTACAGTATATTATTGGTAAGGGATTTGCAAGGTTCCTCTAGCAATTTGCATGCAAAGGGCTTCTTACAGAAGCTTTCATTGAAGCGATTCTTTTTCCTTTTAAAAGAGATATATTTAGCACATGAAATTGAATTTACTTTTAAAATTCACTCTCTATCCCCAGAATTATGTCAGACATATGGTAACAGTTGTTTAATGTGCTAACAAACTGGGGTGTTTGTTTGTACTTAGTATAAACAAATTACAAACATCCACAGGAACTTGTGAAAAATATTCTCTTTAGATGAAGTCAATTATGCTTTGTATGCGTAAGGGTCCCTCTTATTAAATGAGTCTCTTATGCTTTGACAAAACAAGGGGGTGAGGAAATTCTGCACAAGGAAAATGTTACATTTTACCTTGAACGTAAATGAAGTGGCAGGAGAATACCAAATTACCCCATGTCTCCTAAGATGGTATGAAATGAAGCACAAGCTTAGACATGCGCTCCTCCCTATCTCAAGAAAGGAGTTTAGAGCCTTGACCTTCAACTGCATCTGTTTTCCATCCAGAGCCACTGCAGACTTCAGCACAACTCACAGTAACCGAGGCCCAAGAGGGAGTTCGAGACCGGCATACTGGCCTAAGCTACAAGGCAGGCATAGGTCTTAGCAGCTCTGTGGGGCTCTGCAGTGCTCGGCTCCTAATGCTGCCACAAGCTACCCCAAAATTCACACTCAAAAGTGACTGTCGGGTTTTTAGTGGGAAGAGAGAGGGCTAAATGGGAGTTTCCAGTAGGTCTTTAAGCTTCCTCAAATTTTATAAGCTAAACCAAGTTGAGCCCCCTGGGAAACACTGTGGTGGAGAATGTGTCAGGCTTTCCAAATCACTTTTTGTTTCTCATCTTAAAGGCCCCCTCATAAAATCTTCAAACTTTTGACAACTCCTTCAAATGGTCCTTTAGCCACCACATGAGTCGGTTCCTGCCTCTGTGCCTTGACTGATTGCTTGGAGGCCATGTGAGCGACTTCTGAGTTGCAGTGAAGGCTTTTATGTGGGTTGTTGTTTCTTTCTTTCTTTTCTTTTCTTTTTTTTTTTTTAAACTGATGGGCTATTTCAATTGCCTTGTCCTTACGGGCAGCATTTTGAATGCGACTGGCTTTGATGAACACATCTTTAGTCACTTGAGAGGGATACTTAGTGAAGATATAAATACAAATTTGTCTTCTTTTCCCAGCGTGGAAAATTTTCTGCATCAGAAAGCCGCAAAGGACTTGCAAGAATTAGATTGTGTCTAATGAGTAAGAGGCCAATGAAAACATCAACATCCTTGCTCTGTTCGAATCCCTAAAAGTTTCATGTATTAGAAGATGACAATAAAAAAGAAGAAAAGAAATTTTGTTTGCATCTGCCACGTTATTTGACCATGAGGAGGTATATCATACATCATAGAATGTAGTAGGCAATTTAGCCCAATTTGCAAAGCATTTATTGAGCATCTGTGACCTTTCCAGGCACCCTGTTAGGTTACCAAAGTGAACAAAGCACATGTTGCAGGTAGAGTTCTCTGGAGAACAGAAACCGAGATGGAGTTGTAAGTACACACATTTTTCATGGGAGAGCGACCCTTGTAAGTTAGAAGTGGAAGAAGCAGGATGTCCAGAGGAGATTATTGAAACAAGATGACCTGATGGTGCCTCAGCCATCCCGGCAGGAAGTTCCAGAGTAAATTGCCTGTGTTGTGTGCAAAGGGCCAGGCCTTTATACCACTGCCTTGCTCGGTTATTGGCTGGGGGCCACCTTTAGGAGAGCCTGGCTTCTTCTACCACTGCCTTGCTCTATCATTAAACAGGGTCTGTTCCTAGGAGACCAGGAACGTGGCTTGAATGCTGACACGAATCCTGAAGAAGCTAACAGCTGCAATCTGTCAGGTAACCACCCTCATTTTCCTGGTTGGCAAGTCCTTTCCGGAAGGGGGAGCCAAGTAACACCTCTTTTTATCTTCTGTAGTCCACCATTTGTGCCACACAGATCTACTTCTCTGTGAAATTTAGAAACAGCTCCTCATGGGGTCTGACGGACCTCACTTCCTGAGGGGACACTTAACGTCAAGGGAGGTTGAGGTTAGTGTGACAGACTAGAGCCCCTTCTCTGCAGGTGTCCTCAGTGCTACAACTGGTACTCATCCTCTCCATCTTCCACCCATCCTTCTAAGGCTCCTTCTCCTTCCGCTGCCACCTATGCTGGTCTCAGCTGTTTTTCTAAAGGGTCTGACTCCCTCTTAAACATAAACTTCTCTAACCAAAATTTCTGCATTTTTCCATTCACATCATCAGGTCACCTGAGTGCCACATATATGCTTCCTTGTCCCTCTGGTGTACCAGGAACTTCTTCCTCATGCTGTCTAGGCTCAATGACTTCTGACAGGGTGATGACTCCTCTTCTTGCTTGCTGGTCCCTGAACACAAAGACCTCTAAGTGCTTACCAGCAACTTACTTCGCCGAGAGCGTTTGTGTTCCCTGATGAGAGCACGCGCCCTTTGGGAGCCAAGGGTTCTCGTATTGCAGAGTCCAGAGTTGTGAAGACAGGAATGTACAGAATATCTCGGGAGATCACTGAGAGTGATAGTACGTGGGGCTGATTCAACTGCTATCCTCTGGTTCCAGCCCATGTTCTCTTCCTGAAAGGATCAAAATGCCATGGAAAGGTCTCTGATTCAGTGAGTGTACTGCTTCCTGGAGGATTGTGCTAGATCCTCACAAAGCATTACTTCTGGCTGGTGCTTTAGCTGCCCCTTCATCAAGCTCTTCATTTCTTTAACAGGCCAGCAGCTTCTGGGTGATGCGGGGAAGTTTTATATGATATGACCACTCAATTCTATGGTCATGGGTTCACTTTTTTTTGCTCCTCTATCGTGGTAAGGTGGGTTCCCTGGTTGAATGTTATGTGGAATTCCATATCTACAGATTAGGCATTCCGTAAATTCTCAGATAGTGGTGCTTTCCTGTGGGCAGGAAAGGCAAACCCACACCAGGAAAAAGTTTCTATACTTATGGGAAGAAACCCCTGGGACTTCCAAGGGGAAAGAATCCTACTGAAGTTAGTTTGCTACCAAGTGGCCAGCTGATCTCCTTGATGGACCCTGCCGTATCAGGGCCTTAGCCCTGCTCTCTGGTGTTGGCAGGTTAGACATTGGAAGTAGGTAGATTAGCCTTGGTTAGTGGGAATCTATTCTGTTGGGCCCTACAAAATCTCTGTTGAAGCTGCTCTAGCACTCTCTGTGTGCCTTTGCCAGCACTGCAGCAGACACTGACAAAGACTAGCTAACTGGCCAACTTATTTTGCCTACTTGGTTATTTTACATACTTCACGGGCAATTCTATCTACCCCAGAATTCCTCACTTTGAATTCCAAGATTTTAATCTTTTTCCTTCCAGGTCCCTAGCTAGCCAGTTAACCCCTAACTCATAAAAGCCATTTTCTGCTTTCATGAGTCTGCGTATATTCTACCTCAGGTTACTTCTGCTTTCACACGAAGTGAATGTGACCAGGTGCACCCACCTAATCCTCCACGAACCGAATGTCAACTAGGACTTTGTGTCCCACAGACATCACAAAGTGTGGATATTTCTATTTCTGCAGTGGATAGCTCTTCAAATTCATGGCTGTAGGTGGCTTTGGGGAGCGACTGAGGGAATCTGTACTGTATATGCTTGCCAGGGTGCTACAGTGTTATAGAGTCTTTCTTCCTATGGGCCTTGGTCCTTCTTTAATCAATGGTTTCCGATCTGAAAATTGGCTCAGATAGGGAACAAAGCCAGGGATCATGAATATTTATCTGGATAGCCATCTCCAACTCCCTGCTCCTCCATTCTTGCTTCCTTCTTTCTACAGATGTTAAGCAGCAGTCTTATTGGCTGCCTGTCTCTTTTGCCCCTGAGGACACCATGTTAATTAACCATCTCAACAACTCTCTGTGAGTCAAAGGCCCTTGACTGCCCCTCTTACCTGGCTTTTAGTGATTAAGTGCTATCACAAGGCCCCTATCACTATTAAAGAATACAGCTCTGTGACCACATCCCATAGCACCAGCCCGGCCTTCAGAAGGAAGTCATCACTGAACACCTAGTAACATGGGTTTTTCTCTCATTGGCACATTCCTGATTGCCTTGTTGAATGGTGTGTTCTCTGTGCCGTCTAGGCTTTATGGAACGTAAAGCTCTGATGGTTCCTTTGGCCTCACATAATATATCCATTTTGGCTCATCCATTTCTTTCAGCCTTTTTATTCCTTCCTATGTAATTTCTTACAGTAGCTCAGGTATTTCACCTTTCTGGGGCAGGCAACTACCTCCTCCAGGCTACTAGAGGCCACCCTAGCAGTGAGTTTGCCTTATCACTAAGGTCTTTTAAGGTTATCAAATCCCACATTCTGAATAGTGGCTCAAATCAATGAATTGTTGCTAATCTTCATGTTAATAAGGATGGTGCTAAAGAAGCTGCATTCAGGGAACCATACCTGAAAAACTTAGGTGCACGTGGGCCTGATTTGGATGGGATTTTGAGCCTGATTCATAACAGAATGAGAATTTGGGGAGTTCTTGGGAGAGTATGAGTACATTTTGTGTATGGAAGAAATGTAAATAATTATAAATAATAATATTGAGATCAGAGGGCAGACTTGGTAGTTTTTAAACATGCCTGAAAAATTTTTGATAGTCTTTCCATTGAATGGTGGGTGCTATGTCCCTATTCTTCTACTGGGAGGACCTGGGTGACTGTCTTGATCTATAGAGTATGGTGGAAATGAAACTATGATAGCCAAAGCTTGGTCATAAGATGCCTACCTACTTCCCCCTTGGCCTCCCAGGATCTCAGTTACCATGTTGTGAGGAAGCCCAAATTAGCCCATGAGGAGAGGCCAAGTAGAATGGCCACATATAGGTGTTCTGACCAAAAGATCTGCTGAGGTCCTAGTCAGCATCTGGTCACAATTACTAGACAGATGAGTAAAGGCACCTTCATATAGTTCCAGCTCTCAGCTGTCAAGTCACCGGCAGCATTGAGTCTCTTCAGGTGAGGCTCTAGTCGTCATGAAGGAGAGACATACTACTCAACTCTGTCCCTCTGTTCCCTGTCAGAATTCTTGACGTACACAATCCATGAGCAGAATAAAATGATTGTCTTATGCCCCTGAGTTTTAAGGGGCTGGTTTTTCAGCAATAGTAAAAGGAGCAAAGATCAAACTGACAAATGTCAGATATGTTCCTCTTTTTCAGCAGTTAGAAATTGGAAAATAGAACGAAAAATAAAGCATCCAGAATAGCAACAAAAACTATGAAGAAATTAGTAAGGAGCTTGACAAAGAATGCACAAGATCTTTACAGAAAAAAGGTTGAACTTTATTAAAGGATATTCAATTAGATTTAAACTAATCTGATTTTAAAAAGCAAAAATTATGCAGCAAAAGGTCATTGGATCTGACTACATAAAATTAGGATTTCTGTTTAAGGATGTACACATGACAAAGGTGGTGGACAGATAATAGACTGAAAGAAAGTATTTGCGAATTGTAAAAATGAAAAGGGTTTGAAAACTAGAGTCTACAGCAAATCTCTGTAAATCAGTGGTAGAAGGATACAGCACACAAAAAAATTTAGCAAAGGAGATACACAGGCAAGAATGTGAAGACTGAATGGGAAACAGTGTTATGAAGAAAAACTAAAATTCTCTAAGAATCAGGACAAAACCAAATTAAAACAATGACTTAAAAATTTAAAAACCATGAAATAGCACTTTATGCCCAAATGACAAAAATTAAGAAGGTGGATAATATCAAATATTGATGGGGATGTGAGGGACTAGGTACTCTCAATCACTGACAAGGGAGTTTAACTGTGATAGACATGCTGGCCAGTCTTTAGCAATATTTAGAACAACTATATATCCACACTTCCTATAAACCAGTGATCCCACTCCTGGGTATAATTTCCCTCTCTTCCTAAAACAATTGCACAGGAATGTAGATTAATCCATTAGAATCCAGACAAGAAAATAAAAATCATGCTTGTATTTCAAGTGGGGGTATTTAATACAGGGGCCTGATTAAACAGAGGTTGGAAGAATGAGAGGTCAATGGCAACCATGGGGGAGACTCAGAGATTAGTAATTGGGTCACAGCTACCGCCTCTAGAAATGGGGGAACAAAAGGAAAGAGATGGTGTGACCGCAATGTAGGGGCTTTGACAAGTGGCCTTGGGGCCAAGAGGCCTCTTCTTGGGACCTCCTCTTCTTCCGAGAGGAAGGTGCCACAAGCCTGATGCATGGGCCACTAAAAGGTACACAGCTGGTGCTCAGCATACCCATCCTCTGCTCCCAGGAGTTGGGGTGCTGCTGCTGCTGCTGACAGCTGTGCAGGAAGCCCTGGGCTGGAGCCCTGGATGCCTGCTGCTGCTGTTGGAAGAACACCAGTGGAAGCCACAAGCGGGAGGAGAATCCTCTTTATCCTCCCCACACCTTGTGATCTCCTGCCAACACCTTCTATTGGAAGAACATAACTAAAAGTGAGCTGGCAAAGGGATTCTGGGAAAATACAGTTTGCAGAGTCCAATGTTCAGAAGGGTTGGCTAGAAGCTGAGAGAAAATAGGTAAAAGATTTACATCTCAGGCTCATGTGATAGCAGGAGATTGCAGCCAAAAGGTGTCCGTTGCTAGGGGAATAATAAAATAAAATAAAATATGTGTTGATGGAATATGCAGCCAGGAGAAGCAGACATGTAAACAAGCAACATGAATAAATTCTAGAAACAGAGTGCTGAGAGAAAAAATTAGGAAAAGGAATGGGATTTAAAGTATTCCATTACCAAGTATAAATTGGTGATGCTGCTGTGGAAAACAGTATGGAACTTCCTCAAAAAATTAAAAATAGACATACCATATGATCCAGTAATTCCACTGCTGGATATTAGGAAACAAAAACACAAATTCAAAGAGATATGTGCACTCCTATGTTTATTATAGCATTGTTTATAATAGCTGAGATATGGAAGCAGCCCAAATGACCATTGATAGATAAATGGATAAAGAAGATGTGATATACATCTCTTTTAAAAAAGTAATCTCTACATCCAACATGGGGCTTGAATTCACCACTCTGAGATCAAGAGTCAGATGTTCTACAAATGAGTCAGCCAGGTGCCCCAAAGATGTGATATATGTACAATGGAACATTACTCAGCCATAAAGAAGATGAGATCCTGCCATTTGTGACAACATGGATGGACCTCGAGAGTGTAATGCTAAGTGAACTAAAGACAAACACCATATGATTTCACTCATATGTGGAATCTAAAATGCAAAACAAATGAATAAACAAAAAAGAGAATCAGGCCTATAGATACACAAACGGATGTTTGCCACAGGGGAGGTTGGGAAGGGGATGGACAAAGTGGGTGAAGGGTAGTGGGAGGTACAGGCTTTCAGTTATGGAATATAAGTCACAGGGATGAGAGGTATAGCATAGGGAATACAGTCAATTGTATTGTAATAGCCTTGTATGATGACAGATGGTAGCTACTTACACTTGTGGTGAGTGTAAGGTAATATATAACCTTGTAGAATCAATATGCTATACACTTGAAACTAACGTGGTGTGTGCACCATAATCAAATAAAAAAAGAAGAAGAGGAAAGAACAATGGAAACTAAAATCAAACTGTGCAGGAGAAAATATTTGCAAAATGAAAAGGGACTCCACTATGTATGTACATTTAAATTAGCAAAACAATGCTACATATTTAGGAGGTTGGATTTAAGATATAGATATTATATGTTAGAATGGGTACCAAAGTTGCTGCACACAGCACAATTCCTGGAATTATGCAACACAGTAGCCCAGGTGGTGGCCTGGGGTCAGGAGAGGAATAGAAGTAGGAATTAAAAAGAAGGGCAAGACAATAAGTAAAATACAAGAGAGAGGCCATTAATGGGAAAAAATAATGTGGTAACTCAAATCTCTACATTTGAGGGTTTTAAAGTAAGCTTTTGTTAATTGTATTTATTGCAGATTTTTTCTGATTTTGTCCTTTTATTGTTTTATGAACCATTTGACATTCAGAGTTTTTTCTATCATTGTAATAATTGCTCTTTTCCTTTCTTATTTTTGCTGGCAGTGGATTAAAGGTGCCCCTCCTCCCACGAGAGTGGGGCTATTTTCCCTGGTTTGAATCTGGGTGGGTCTTGTGACTTATTTTGACATGTAGTATATAGAATATAGGGAATGATATTGAATAACTTTCAAATTTGGACCTTAAGAGATCTGCAATTCTCTTTCATTGATTCTTTGGAACTGAGCTGCTATGTTGTGGGAAGCCCAAACCACATGGAGAAGCCCCATAGAGGGGAAGCGAGGCACCCCAGTTGACAGCTCCAGCTGACCTCCCAGCCTACAGCTGTTACAACTGCAAGCCACGTAATAGAGACATCTTGAGTGTCCTGGCACTGTTGAGCCTCCAGATTTCTGTACCCTCCTCAATACTACTTGAAAGGTTAGAACTACCCAGCTGATCCCCATCAAATCAGAGACTCTTTGAAGGTAATAAATGGTTGTGATTATTTTAAGGGACTAAATTTTGTGGTATGTAAAATAGCAATAGATAACTGAAGCACTCCTATTGCTTTAATACTGAGAAAATACAGATACTAATGAAACTCTTAACCTAAATTTCCTTCTAATTTTTAAAAAAGATTTATTTATTTATTTTAGAGAGAGAAAGCATGAAAGGGATGGGCAGAGGGAGAAGGAGTGAATCTCAAGCAGACTCCTCAGTGAGTGCAGAGCCCACCTCAGGACTTGATCTCACAACCCTGAGATCATGACCTGATCAGAAACCAAGAGTCAGTCGCTCAACTGACTGAGTCACCCAGGTGCCCCAGGTTTGTTTTTTTTTTTTCTATTATAAGTTAATATACGCACATTCAAGGAAATGGCAAGGAGGGCCTAGCTAGAGTCTGCCCCTAATTTTACCTCTGGAAACACATCCACTGTTACCATTTTGATGCATTTCTCCACAAACTTTCTTTCTATGTTTTGACATAAATGCTATTCTCCAATGTATCTCATTTATAACTCAGGGATACTGCACAGGGTACTCTACTGAGAAAGTGAGTGAGCATGGAAAGCAGGGCTACAACCATCCAGAGAAAGGATGCCTTTTGCTAACAAAGCTTTTATAAGCTTACCAAGCCCTGTGCCCTTGGACCTGTTTTCACTCCAAGATGGAATCTTTTTCAGCCCCGGCTCTGTGATGTCCCACTCTATTTTTGCCCAACTTTAAAACACAAGCTTTGCCCCCACATAACTAAAAGCTGAGAAACATTTTTGAAGGAGGAAACTGCTAGACCTGGGAAAAACTCTGAATATAAGAAACATGACAGTCAAAAAAAATCCCGACTTTTTAAGATGGATGTTACCAGTATCACTGAGAAGGAGGGAGAAAGGGTCTTGTAGTGGGGTTGAACAGTGTCTCCCGCCATTTATGTTCACCCAGAATGTGTCCTTTGGAAATAGGATCTCCAGATGCCATCATACTTGATATTTTGTGGACACAGAGTCCGATGACAAGTGACCTAATAAGAACAGAGGGAGACAGAGAGAATGCCATGTGTAGATGGAGGCATAGGTTGAAGTGACATGTCTACAAGCCAAGGAGCATCAAGGATTGTCAGCAAGCATCAGAAGATAGCACAGGAATATGGAACAGATTCTCCCTTAGAACCTCCCAAAGGAACGGACTCTGTCTACAGCTTGATTTCAGACTTCTGGCCTCCAGAACCATGAGGATAAATTGCTACTGTTTTAAGCCATTAAGTTTGCAGTAGTTTGTTAAGCAGCGCTCAGAAACTAGTATAGGTGCCTGTTACTTCTGCTTTATTAAGAGCTTACTCTGCCAGGAAGGTTGAACTGTATGAAATTGTCAGTATTTGATGATTCAACCTGATAGTTTATATAAAACTTTTTTTTTTAAATTAAGTAATCCCTATACTCAATGTAGAGCTTGACTTCATGATCTCCAAGACCAAGAGTTGTATGCTTTACCAACTGAGCCAGCCAGGCGCCTCCCAAAATGTTTTTCATAGAAATGTTCACAACAACCTTTTCAAGTAAATATCATTATCCTGATTTTACAGATGGGGAAATTGAGATTCAGGGGAGGCTTGCTGATGCTCAAATCATACTTTGATTATTGAGTGTGAGCATCCTGCCCTCCTTGACATGGTATAACTGATAGTATGTTTCCTTTTGAAATAATGATTGTGAGTGCTAGTCATATCCAGGTGAAGTCATAGTGCAGATGGTTGAAAATATGGGGATGGACTATTTTGGAGTAATGTGTTGGAGACATAGGTTTAGAAGTCATCAGCCATGGGTAAATGGTGAAAAACATGTGAATGGATGGACTTACTGAGAGAAAATTTATTCTATTTAAAATTTTTTCATAGTTTATTCTTTTTTGATGGAACTGATTAAAAGGAAAAGAAAAACCTTGGTATTCTCTGTATAATGATTCAAAATATTTTCTATTCATAATGTATATTCCCCAAACAGCATTTTAAAATGTCTTAACTGGATAGGTTTTAAGTGCTATAAATTAATGTTGCCTCATGTTGAATTTAATGGGTTGACCCATATACCTAATTAATGAAATTCTTGCAACTAGAAGTCTAAAGCGGATGCTTTAATAGTACTTCTTTGACAATAAAGTTTTGGTTTAATGGACCAAATGAAGAAACTCAGAAAAGGTTAAGGGTATTTACATTTTCTATGGCCAAGAGTGAATCTGAGTTCAAAATTTTCCAGATATCTGGAGTGCTCATGAGATGCAGTGGTAACACCACATACCAAGAAACAAGAAAGTAGAGGAGAAAAATGTCTTTAAATTTAAAAACAATTTTTTTTCCTTGAGGACTTATATAGAATTCTGTGATTAGTCTGTGACACAGTAATGAAATTCACATTAGACTTAGATCTACGGCTATAAAGGATTTCTTTACTTCATTTGCAATTTTTTAAGAGCTAATTTGCAACATCTGCCTAAGTAAACAGAACTCAGTTGAAAAGCAGAGAAGCAAAACCATGTGCCTGAAAAATTGCACACAAGTACTTGATAGATTAACTAAATCAAACCCACATGGACATGTGGCTCTGTAGAATCTCAGCAGTTTTCTTGCACAATATTTGACAAAGGAGTATTAAAGTTAAGTAGAATCTCCGAGGCCAAGGAATCCCTATTGCTGAATATATGATTAAAAAACTAGTAGATGAAAGAAAAAAAACTAGTAGATGGTTTCCACTGCAATAACTGAGGACTTGTAGAGGCATTTCACAGCTCAGAGTTTTCTTAGAAGAAACTAGCCGTAGTACCTTGACTTCGACCTGATTTAGAATATTGTTACTTTAGAAAGTCCTACGTTATTCATTTGTGAGTCCTTTTTCTTAGTGATCTCATGCAAGTATCCAACATTTTAGATCTTTTCAGATCCTGAAATTCATTATGCACCTATTATGACCTAATAGAATTGTTTGTAATCTTTAAGTAATATATATTTATAGCTACAAATTTTTAGATTTTTATAGAATATATATGTGTATATGAGTGCTAGTCATATCCAGGTGGAGTCATAGTGCAGATGGCAATATGTATATGTATATATAGTTCAATAAATAACTATATATATACATATACATATATATATAGTTCAATAAATAAGGTTGGAAAACAAATCTGAGGAACCAAGAGAAGAATGATTTCTTTGTAACATATTCTAGGGGAGATCCTTCAAGGTGATATAACAGTTCAAAGAGATCTTGATAGTAGCTAAGTAAGATTGGGCATGTAGTGGAGTGCAGTTATCCCCATCTTGGTGTGCTATATTGTAATTATTCAATGATAAAAGAAGTTATTGTAGAGATTTGTGATCTATTCTGCAAACAGATCTGAATGCTTAAGTCTGGTGATTCTTCTACACATGCAAGGTAAAGCACGTTGCCCAAACTGAAATAAAGGTATTCAGAAAAGTACCTGGGAAATCATAAAACTGGTATTCTTCCTCTGAAACAGAACTGATGTATTACTATTTCTGTATTATTCTCTCACTCTCTTTTAAACTATGTTTTCCTTTTGTAATTTAAAAATTGCAACGAGGGAAAAGAGGTCAAGTAAGTTTATAATGACTCTTAGCAGTTGCATTTTGAAGGAATAGATTGAGTTTTTCTAGATGATGGCTTGTCTAGAAGTTACAATGATTAATTGACTATCCCAAACTCAAAATACCTTCTACAATAAAAGTTTTTTTTTTTTCCTGTTACAAGGACCATGAAGAGGATAGTCTCTTGATAAAAACCTTTTGGTGATTGTTCGAAAATCTATTAAACTCTTAAAATTGGGTAAGCATAAAGCCACACTAAGACATTTTCTCGGCTTTCTTTTATAACTCCATGAAAAATCAAATTAGTTTCTACTTTGGCTAAATATTCCACCTTTTGTGGTTGGGAGATGTCAAACATTGTTTTAGTTATTTTCATTTTGGGAGTAAAAGATGGATTGACCATCTCTGAACATACTTATTATACACAGTATGGTCTAATTTCAGTCTTTCAAGTTGACATCCTAACAAACGACAAGAAAATACCAATTCTTGAGATTGGTATTCAGTGCAGGTGAGAGTGGAAGAGTCTTCACTTCCACTCTATCCCACCCATGCACCCCTCCATGCATGCTGAGATGACCATATTGAATAGATATATGCTCATATTTCTGTTTCCTTCGCCAGAATATAAACACGGGTTAAGAACCATTAGTAACAGATACAGAGAAGATGTATGGCTTAGATGTCCCTTTAAGAAAAGACTCATTGCAGTTAGCTCTTTAAAGGCGGGGATCAGCATTTAAGTCAAGGGCATCCTTTCTCAGGGCTCCAGCCAATGACTGAGCCTAGTAGGGTTACTGGTCTCATACTTTCCTCTGGCAGCACATAACAAGGTGGTAAAGGGGTCTGGACGTTTGCAAGACTTCTCTTGCAGGTGATCTTTGCTCCAAAACTCCTGTTGGACTGGAAGGGATTTGTCACATCTACATTGTGGTCTGACACTTATCCTGCCTAATCCTGTTTCCATCTCTTTCCTTTCACAAGTGTTCCTTCCTATAAACTTTTGCACTCTCCAGTCAAGCTCACATCTGTTTCCTGGAGATTCCAACCTGTGACCATTGGTGCCTAAATTGGTCCAAAAACACAGGCAGCAAGGTGGGGTGGAGATGCCAGTTCGCTCCCTCCCTGGCTGTTAATGAGGGATTAATTCTTGGTGGCGGTTGGTGTACAGACAATCCTGGAACAAGGTGGCAGGCCAACTGATAAAAATTTCACAGGTAGTGATCTGGGGTGTGGTGGTGGAAGGAAATGCAATAGTCAAAGAAATGATTCAGGCATTTGACATTTGTGTTGGGGGTGGGGGAATGAGGCATACAGTGATGGTGGAATTGGGTGGTTGTTTCTAAATTGCATTGAAACTCTAGAGATTGATAATGAAAAATGAAGGGCAATTCACAAACAAAAATTTTGATTTAAGAGCCAAGTATATTTTTAGTGGCTTTCAAAGCTCTCATCTCATGCAAAGGGCTCACAGACAAAGCTGAAGATCAAGCCCAGGATTTGATATTCAGACTGGCTAAATTATAAAGACTGTTGAAAGCTCAACCAAGGTTGTCATGACTCTGGCTGGAAAAAACATGAGTCCCTGACATATGATGAGAATATCTGGGCAGATGCCTCTATAGGTTTTGACTCCCCAGGCTATTCCGAAGCTTATGGATGTGCAGAAGTGGCTTTCCCTCCTCATTGCAAGCTAGCACACAAGAGTATTGAGTGTGTTGAAATGGCTTGCTGAAGGGGCAGCTGAAGTGCCAGCTCATAGGCAATACTCTGGACCTACTTCTCCCCCCACAACCTCATCCTATCATTATAATTACATCATTTTCACTGGCTAAAATAATAACTTTTTGTTTTACATGTTATGATTGTCAATATTGTTTTCTACAAAGCCAACTAATATAGTATGATTATATATTATCTTTTGTAATCTATTATTTTTTCTGGAGTTACTACCTAGCTCTTTTCTACACACACACAGACATGTACACTTTCTCTCACACACATACACACATCATCGTGGCAAGTATGCACTGCAATGTTTACCCTAGTGTTTTCTCAGACATCTACAACCATTTACTCAAGTAATAGTATATTGGGGTAAAGGGAATAGCCAGACATTGTGAAGTGTTGTTGGACACAGGGTCCAGGTTGACATTGGTATTCAGAGATACAAAGCATCAAGATGGTGCCCACTAAGAGGGCACATGGAAGGAGGTCAGGTGATAATTGAGGTCTGGCCAAAATCTAGCTTACAATGAGGGTCCATTGGCCTACCCGATGGTTACTTCTCTGGTCCCCAATTATATAATTGCGATTGACATGCTTGGCAGTTGGAGTAACTCCCATATTGTGTCTTTGGCCTAATTCTCCTTTGAGAAGGAGAGAGTACCAAGAGCTAGTGGTCTGTCTGCATGGTAATCCCGCTGCTCCATTTTCAAACATTCAATCTATACCCCTATTTTTCATTATTCCTCTTCCTTGTAGTCTGTGATGCCAAGCAGCTCCAAGTAATTTTGAGAATCTCAGAGCTTTGGCTTGTTTTTAATCAGATGCCTCTTTGTAGGTGCTCTAGACTGTAGCTAAGTCAGTAACCAGTCTTCGATTAGATTATTTCTTCCAAAAATATGCTTAGCTCTTTCATCTGCAGTGTCTTCCCCTGAGATCTGTTTTATTTGTATTTGTTTCTGAATTTCTACAACTTTAAAGCCTACTTACTGTTTTAGCAGAGTCTTGGGAGAGAAAATAAACTCCCAATATATCATATTTAACTAAGCATCTAACCTTTTTCTTTTCTTTTTTTTTAAAAGGTTTTATTTATTTATTCATGAGAGACACACACACACAGAGGCAAAGACACAGGCAGAGGGAGAAGCAGGCTCCATGCAGGGAGCCCAACGTGGGACTTGATCCCGGGTCTCCAGGATCACGCCCTGGGCTGAAGGCGGCGCTGAACCCCTGAGCCATCCAGCTACCCATCCTTTTTCTTCTGTAGAACAATTATCTCTCTCAGCTTCACCAATTTAAATTTGTTTTTTTTATGCATCATTCTATTGTATTGTTCCTGAAATCCACATCATTTAGAAGGGTAAGTTATTTGTAATTAAGTAATTTTTAAATTAAGAAATAATATAATATTGCATGTGTTCTTTTTTTTAATTTTTTTTAAATTTTTTATTTATTTATGATAGTCACAGAGAGAGAGAGAGAGAGGCAGAGACACAGGCGGAGGGAGAAGCAGGCTCCATGCACCAGGAGCCTGATGTGGGATTCGATCCCGGGTCTCCAGGATCGCGCCCTGGGCCAAGAGCTAGTGGTCTGTCTGCATGGTAATCCCGCTGCTCCATTTTCAAACATTCAATCTATACCCCTATTTTTCATTATTCCTCTTCCTTGTAGCCAAACCGCTGCGCCACCCAGGGATCCCTATTGCATGTGTTCTATATGCATATTCATTTTTAATTTAATTTTTAAATTTGCAAACAATAAGGTTGGAAAGTTAGGATTTAGCTGGTATATGAAGACCTCACATTTGATTCAGACCTTGAACGATGAGGGCCAAACAACAGCTAACATTTGTTGCAAGCTTACTGTTTGCCAGACACTGTGTTAAGTGCTTTATGTCTATTATAAAGAAACATTAATATTAGTTCCACTTTACTGATGTGGAGATTGGGGCCCAGAGAGATTATTTAATTTGTCCAAGGCTGCACACCTTATAAATGATGAGGGTGGATTTGAAGGCAAATGGTTTGCTTTCAAAGCCAGTGATCTTAATCATCATACTATCCTGTATTCTAGGAAGGAAGCTAAATGTCCCAGAATCTCACATGTGTCATTGGGTAGTAATTATTTGTATTCTAGTCTTTCTCTTCCACTAGACTTGTAAGCTCCTTTTTAAAAGAAATTCATGCAGTGAGATATCCACCATAGAATAAGTATTCAGAAGGGACATGAAAAATGAATATTGCTGACTGATTTCAAATATTAAAGAAGATGAGCATTTGAAGCAAAATACAGTTTTGTGGGGATGGGAAATAAAGGGGCTTAATAATTTTATTTTAGTATTTATGGGAAAGGAAGTAGGAGAGATTTTTACTCTGAACTTGTAGAGAAACTTATTTTTAACTTATGGTATTCTTAACTGGTACCTTTAAAAAAAATCATCAAAGTCTGGCTGTGTATCAAGAGAGTCTTGCTGTAACTAGCCATGAACTATGACCAAAAAGGACAGCTCTATATTTAAAAATTGGTGGCGGTTGATGGGATGGGTAAGAAGGAGGAAATGGAGGAAAGTGAAGTTTACAGTTCTGCAAATTACAGCTTGTGGCAGGACATGATGCTTCATCAATGGCAGCCAGAGGGCAAGTCAGCCAAGGGACGGTGACTTATACTTGTATAACTAAGGTCACATTTTTGGTGTAACAAAAATTGCATTCTGGCTTGTATTTCCTTATTAACAATTATACCAAGCAATTTATTCCAAAGGTCAACTGCCAGAAGAGCCCCCACCATGGGACTACAGTGACCCCACTCTAAAGTTGGGGAAAAAGAACAAAAAATACAACTTAAGACCAACAGCTTCTGAGGAGAAACCCAGAGTTAAACATTGATATACAAGAGATTCTACCCTTTTCTTTACCATTCAGAATGATTTCTTTGTCAGTAACAAAGTTTAGGGGAGACATCAAGAAATCATCTCTGATACTTTGACCATTGGGCTCACAGCACGCTGTAAGATTGCCTTCTCTTTGAGCTTTTAAGAGTTAGTTAACCCTTAGGGAATGTGGAAATATATAGATTTTTCCAAGATGTATATTCCTATAAAAGAAAAGTGATCTCCATTTAGTTATTGGCTAAAGGAAGCTTAGGGACTAATTAGTATCTTTCATCGAGGACCGTGGCTTAGTGTCTATTATATATACCTTTTATTTGGACCATGGCTATAGACTGGCCTGTCTCTTGAACTCTGGTAGCCTCTATTAAGTGACAATTATGCTTATAGTTAGGCCTCTGTTTTCCTTGGAAGTCGGTCCTATGCATTGTAATTGATCTAAGTCATTTTGGTCATATACAATTCCTAGGTTCTTTCTGGAAGGTAACAGTAGCCATTGTAGGAGTTGAAGTAGATGAGGATTAGTTACTCCTCTACCTTGCTCTAGGTCAAAATGGAAGCAAGTCTCAACAAATCCTGCCACATTATATAGACATTTATTAGTCAAACAGTGATTAACAAGCAGATCCAAAACCATTTATGCAATTCTTTAATGAAGTCCCAGCTTTCTGTCATCCTCGGTCCTTTGAAAACTACCTTGCCAAAAAAAAAAAAAAAAAGAAAAGAAAGCTACCTTGCCTGTTAGAGGTTGACATAGCACTTCAGAGTCAGGAATCTTTTACTCTGGTGGTATTCATCAGGCCACCAGAAGCACTCATAACTAACAGCTAGACACAAGACTACTTACAAATCAAACTTTGAGTTCTACTTCAAAGGATAAAGGCTAAGTCTTTCTTTCTTATACCTTATTCAGGCAAGAATGAAAAAAAATCTCTAAAATATTTATGACTAATCATGCATCATAAATACTTTTGAAAATATTATATTATATATTTTAAAGTAATCTCTACACCCAAAGCAGGGCTCGAACTCGCAACCCCAAGACCAAGAGGCACATGCTCCTTGGACTGAGCCAGCTAGGCACCCTATATATTCTTTTAATTTCACCAGTTTTGTTCCATATCTAACATTTAACATTCAGCATACAAATCAACACTGTTAAACACCAGAGATTCATATATGACATTCAGTATGCTGATTAGTAAGGTGTAGATTACTGATTTCAAGATACAGAAAACAGAATGAACTGTAATTGCTCCATCTGGAATGTGGGCTGAACATCCCTGAGCTGATACATTAATATTCTATAGCTTAACTCAATAATATTTTTATTGTTTTTTTATTTTTAAAGGTTTTATTTATTTATTTGAGAAAGAGAGTGAGAGAGAGAGAGAGAACAAGCAGGGGGAAGAGGCAGATGGTGCGGGAGAAGCAGACTCCCCACTGAGCAGGGAGCCTGACATGGGGCTTGATCCCAGGACCCCAGAATCAAGAAGCAGATGAGACCCCGGAGCAGAAGGCAGATGCTTAACTTACTGAGCCATCCAGGTGCCCCAATCCAAGAATATTTTGAAGTATATTATAGACCCATTTGATACTGTTATTCACCAAGCACGGTAGATGGCCTAGATGAACTGCAAAAAGTTTGCTGAATTGAGTAAGATAGGTTGAAGAGTTTGCAAATTGGGATATGGTTATGTCAGTTGGGTGTTAAGATTTGATTATTGCAACTCATTGGTTTGTTTTGATTTTTCCAGTTCTCTCTTCTCTTCTTACTTTGAAGTGGTAGTTTAAATTTTGTATGGATAAAAAGGTTCATATATTTATAGGTAATATGTTTAATTGTTTATAAAAGGATCAGACTTTGGCGGGGGGGTGGGCAGTATGTGTACACCCCTGAAAAAAGGGTCAAACCATTCCTACTTCACGGTTTTCCTCTGAGTTGCTTTGGGAATCCAGGGGTGGGAGCCATGATGCTATTGATGATGCACCAGCTCTGGGAACCTCTGCACATGCCCTGTTCTGAACAGGGCCAAGTGCCAGAGCCAAAGCAGCATCCTGAACCTCTCACAGCTAACCTTAAGCCAATCCATAGAAATTGCACATACAACTCTCTCAGCAGTGATGAAGAAGTGAAGCTCCTGGTTCTTATTTCTGGCTCTCAAGGCCTAGCATGTAGTTGAGAGCAATAGAAGCAAATAAAGGCATCTAGAAATTCTTTGTAAAGCTATCTTCGTTTAAAATTGCTTTCAAAAACCTCACAAAGCCATAAGCAATCTGCAGTCATTTCTGAGCTCATTTTAGGTTGAAAATCTCACTCTTAGAATGGATAGCAATATCTCTTTGATTAAACAGTTGGTAATAGTAATCAATTCCAATTGCCACCTCCTCACCCTGAAACACATATTTTTCTTCCCACATCCCTGTCCCCGAAGAAAAATTTGTGACTGCACCTGTACTGGTACGTATCAAGTGTTCCCAACTAACGAATATTTGGTTTACCAGCTTGGAAAGTAACCTTGTTTTTTGCCCCCTCACTGAAGAGAGAACATGCAATCCTGCACTTAAGCTTTGATTTCTTGCAGTCTGTGGCTTCCTGGAACAACATATGTGCTTGCTCAATGTCTTTATTTTGCCAAAAAGACTCCCACAATCTCAATGATATTTTCAACCCCTTGTATTATATCCTGATGTCTATTTATATTGACATCCAGACATTTTAGTTTCACCGCTGGCACAGATATGACATTTTTGTGCCTAATTATTACTGAGATAGTGTAAAACAATCTCTCTCTGGACAAAACCGGTTACTGCCAGCCACAGCTCAAGACTTTATGAAAAGTTTTTTTGATGATTGTCTTTGGCTTCTAAGAAACCATCCATTTAATGACTTCAGGAGCTTTTGAAGAGCAGGAGGCCAATCATTCCTCTTTAAAACTAAATGTTTGTACTGGCCACTTCAAAACTAAATGTGAGTTTTTATTCATGAGACCCACAAACTTGACACATATTCTTGGCCCTGCTATTATTGGTTTATTGTGGGATCATATATATTACTATAGGCTACGGAATAAAAGAAGCCGTACAATGACTTAAAAAATATTTGTTTGCCTCTGCTCTTAGGTGGGAGCTTAGGAAATGGGTGAGGAAGACAAGCACACAGGGACCATTGTAGGGTAAAACCCTGTCATAACACACCCCAGGACAATGCACATTTGCATATGATCCAATTTCCAAGCACATGTGGGTTAATGTTCTTAAGTTGTGTAAAGTAGGCTGAAACTGTGGAGGAGAATAGGAAGTCTGATGGGCAAACAGGCAGCAACCCAAACTGGGAAGTAAGATCTAGAGAATAGGTCTGCAGTATTCCATTGGTTCAGTCTCTCAAGTTGGGTTGATGGAACAGCTCTCAACACAGAAGGAAATTCCTGAAGTCACTTTCACAGTTCTGGAAATCCCAGCCAGCAGGAAATCCAGAACCAACCTCACTGGTGTTTAGGCTTGTTGGAGGGGGGTAGTGGGAAGAATTCACACCAAGAGGCTTCAAAATGCTGCAGGGATCTGGATGGATTTGAATCATACTAAGAATTCCTTAAGATAACTCCTGACTGGCAGACTAGGTCATTTATTAACCTCAAGATAATGCAACTTTATATGTTACGCAGTCTATATAGTACGCCTTTCTGGACCCTACCTATCATATTATGGTGGGATTCTCCATAGCCTCCTACTTTCTGTGAAAAAAAAAAAAATGATTGAGGAGCACCTGGGTGGCTCGTTTGGTTGAGTGTTCAACTCTTGATTTCTGCGTAGGCCGTGAGCTCATGAGTCACAGGATTGAACCCTATGTTGGGCTCCACGCTCAGTAGGGAGTCTACTTGGGGATCCCTCCCCCTGCCCCTCCCCCTGCTCATACTGTCTCTCTCTCTCTCTCTAAAATAAATAAATAAATCTTTTTAAAAAATAACAGAAAATATGATAGAAGTTTCCTTAGCATGTGGAGCTTAGACAAGAGTATCATAACATTAACTCTTAAGCTGACATATATCTTTACTCCTAAAATATATTCTATCAAATGTAGTTAAGATCATGGTTTTCAGGCAACTTTTGAAAGCAAGAGAAAACTACATTTTAGATTTTTGTAGTGAAATATATATATATGTCAATATGGTGTGTGTGTATTTATATGTTTAAACATGCTGTCATTTTTACTGATTGAAGGCAAAGGTATAGGTACATTTAGAAGCTAACATACAGAATGCAATTGAGAAGGAAAGCAACAAAGCATCAGGACATCTGTGGTGGGCACCGCACCAAACTAATGCCCCATTTTGAAATTAATCTGAGCAGGCAGCCCCAGTGGCGCAGCGGTTTAGCGCCGCCTGCAGCCCAGGGTGTGATCCTGGAGACCCTGGATCGAGTCCCACATCGGGCTCTCTGCGTGGAGCCTGCTTCTCCCTCTGCCTGTGTCTCTGCCTCTCTCTCTCTGTGTCTCTATGAATAAATAAATAAAATATTTAAAAAAAAAAAAAAGAAATTAATCTGAGCATTTTAATTTTTCTTTCATTTTCAAAGACAGAAGTCTGGCAGCTGTTTTAGTGTATAATGAATGTGGGGCAGAAAATTCAGTGAAGCAGATCACTATTGTTTGGAGAAGAATCACTTAAGTGGTCTCCTCACTTACGTAAGTGTGGTGTGAATAGACTCCATTGTCCTGATGGGCAGTGTCACTTTGCAAAGATTTTCCTTGTTTTGAGAAGGGTCACTTAAGTGGCCTGAGTCACTTAAGTGCAGGGTGAGCTGGATGTTATTCTGGGAGAAGAGTGTAACCAGAACTATGATGTTTTAAGTGTCTTTGAAAAGTTGTAAGGCCATCCCCGCAGAAACAGGTGGGGACTTCCTTTTTGGCCAACAGTCCTGGGGCCATGCTGCATTCTGAGAAGTGACTCTGCATGAACCAAAAAAAGTTAATCACTGAGAAATCTTTGGGATCAGAAATCTCAGGACATGAGGGTCCTGTAGTGGACGAGATGGTAGGGAATGGCCTTTCCCTGTAGGAACTGCTATGAAAGGCCTTGGTTTTGAACCAGAGCAGTGATAGGAGTAGAAAACAGTGCCTCCTCCAGTGAGCTGAGCTCCTCCGTGGAGACAGCTTCTAGGACGTAAGCATCTCTTTAACTTCTTGATGTTATCCCAGATGATTCAACACAAGTGTTCTGAGACTCTGTTCACCCCAGATGTCTCTGCCTTTAGCACACCGCTTCTCTGGAGCTAGAACTTGTGGAGCCTCAGCTCTACAAATCAATAGAGAAGTAGAAGAGCTTTAAATAGGTGGGTCCAGGCTAGTTTGATTGGAAACCTCTCCATTGTAACTCTGATCCATAGGGCACTCCAGGGCCTTTGGTTACTACAAGAATCAGGGACTTGCCCCAGTTCTACCTTTTGGTTGTGATTCTCCAAGACGAGCTTCCACATAGCACCCAAAGCTCTTGTGCCACAGACCTTAGTGTCCCTTCAACTTAACTTGCTTTCTGAAGTCACTCCTGTGCATGGGACTTTGGAATGCCTAATGAGGGGGTCTATTAGAAGAAAGATGGATCTCTGGACTTGCAACTATTGTCATGAGGAAGCTCAGGGATTATACTCAGACACTAGATTAGGAAAAGTTCATGGTACTCTGCCCTGGGCTGAGGGTCACCTCAATTCCACATAAGAAACAGAAGTAACATGCAATCTGTTAGGTAGAAAAAGCAAGAGACTAAAACACGCTGAAGTCCACACACACACACACACACACACATGCTACTTCTGGTTACATACATCTTAGGAAAGTAAGCAGTAAATACTCCAATGAAATTAAGATTGGAATAAAGAAAGAGCCAAAGAATAATACTTTTTAGGAAGCAGGCCCAGAACAAAGTGAAGAAGCTAGAAGTTCAAACTCATACAAGAGATCAACATCAACAGCAGAAAAAACCACTTTCTCACTAGCCAAGCCTTCAGGGTTTCCCTGAGTCATACTTGGCTTTCCCCTTAGAAGAGGTCAGTTTAAGTTAAGGTAATGGAAAGTCTACGACCTTATTTTAACATTAGAGAATCAGCCTCTCATCAGAAAATGGTGATTCCTTTACCCATGATTCATACATTACCTAGAAGCCTCTGGTTTCCTGGAATTCTCTAAAAATTCCAATTCTTTTGGCAGTAACTATCAGACACCACAATCTGTTTCTCCTACAGGGGTTGGAATTAATCTTCTGAGTATTAAAATGAAGTTATTTGTCTTTTAGTGTCCTCTGCCCCAACTGGCAGTCACCCAGGTTATTTCTGAATTGTATAAAAATGTAAGAGTTATAGTAATTTTATTTTATATATTCTTCTTTTATATATTATTGTTGTTGTTATAGCTGCCATTCGTTCAATAAATATTTATTGAATACTTACTATGTGCTATTATAGGAGCTATTGCTGATAGTCACCAAACAAGGTGCTTGCTTTATTAGAGGTGTCTAAGCCTCACAATAGTCCGCAAAAAATGAGAATTATTCTTCTGATTTTATAGAAGGGAAAAAAAACCCTAAAGATCAGAGAGCTTATGTAACGTGCCCAAAGTCAGTCAGCTAATATGAAGCAAGGCACTTTCTGATTACCTGATTCCACAGCAGTTTCTGCTAGACCAGAACAAATCTTAGAAAAATTTCTTTTCTTTTGTTTCTGTTAACCTATCAGAAATGTTCATTGTTACTCTATACTGGTTCTCACTGCTGGCAGCAGATATTCTGCTGGTCAATATCTAATTACCTTCTATTTATTTCATAAGTGGGGGAACTCTGATACCCAAGGACTTAATTGTCCCCCTTACTCTAGGAAAGTTTCAGAGAAAGCAATTCAGCATTCATTGAAAGAACACAGAATAGAGAATAGGGAAGGGTTGATCAAGGGAGTTTGGGAAACTAAGAAATTTGGGAATCAGATCTTCCTAGTATATACTCACTGCTATCTTTGAAATAAAATAGAATAGAATTTGTTACTAGCATATTGGCTAGTTCTATTGCCAAGTGCCTTTCACTCCAGGACATGTTTTGAAGTCAAAAAGGAATAATTTTTCACATGCCATTTAAGGTTACTTATAGATCTACTTCATTTAGTGCAATGATCAAGACTTGATTATAACTAGGTAAATGTGCACAGCTCCTTGTCACTCACTGGGGTGCTAGAAATTGAGACAAGATGGTGTTTTGGTTTGTGTTGTTTTGAAGTATTGGAAACCCAGAACTCAGCAAATATATTTACAAATGGGTTGAATTCTTTGTTGAGGCAGGGAAACTACTCAGTTGGTCATGGGGTCATAATTATAGATGTGTGTCATGATATTAAGGATAGCAGAATGTGCCATCCAAAATATGCCACTTTGGTATAAAGATTATCATGAGCTGAGAACAGTTAAGAAGCAGGTATCAAAAAAAAAAAAAAAAAAACAACCAAACAAACAAAAAAAATCCATCTGTCTTCCCTCTGTTTACCTAAAAGTATGACATACCTTTATAAATATGTCCCCTTTACCCTCTCTATTAAGATGGACAGAAGTTAATCACCAGAAATAAATCTAGACCTTTATCAGCCCAGAGATAGCACCAGAGGAATCTACAAATCTTCCATACCAATCATTCCATTAGTTCACCCATACAGTTACCTTCCTACAATTTTCCATCTGAGAAACAGAGTTGTTTTCCTTTGTCTTGTCAGTTCTCTAAAAATGTATTGTTCTTTTGTTAAGATCCTAGATAAGCCTAAATTCTAACCACCCCTTTGAGTTACTCATTGCCGTACATAATCCTATGAGTTTACATCATGTATATGTTAATAAACTTCTGTCTGGTTTTCTCTTGTTAATCTGTCTTTTGTCCGTCTAATTTACAGGTTCCAGGCAGTGAACCTATGAGGAACAGGAAAAGTTTTTAACTCCCCAACAGCCATTAATGTCATCTGACATGTGTGCAAAAGTAGAAAAAAGCTTTTGGCTCTCTTCTTTGGGTGTGTTCTGTACAAGATTTGATTCTGGCCCTTGCTGGGAAATGGGTGCTCTAAAGTAAAAGTGGCTATTGGGTCCAGAAAGACGTTCTTCCCAGAACACACGATTATCAGCCCTCTTCCAGATTCAAGGTGATAACTGCACAGAACGCTCACATATTAACTTAAAATATTCACTATGAACTCATGTTCAGGCCAAACAAAAATATAATAGAGGCTTTCTTGCCCTTTGTTCTTTATAAAATAATCAGACTTTTGGAATGTCAGACCCACATTTTCTGGATTCCATCTTCCATTCATATTATGTTTGGGTGGTATTTTATACATATCTGACACAGACATTACACCTTCTACTATCATCCAAATTTGTGATGATATAGTTCTAAGTGGACTAAACCAAAGATGAGTAGTTAAAGGCATCCAGTGCAGTTTGTTGGGGAACTATATAAATTTGTGGTGGCTGAGCTAATCCAAATCTGGCAAGAACTGTGTTTTATTTGTTTTCATTTCTAGCATTTATCACAGGATTTTACCAACCATAGTTATTCACCAACGTCATTAAATATTAAAATATTGATGACAGCAGTGGTATGGATGCCTTCCTTCTAGAGGGACTCACTTGCTAACATCTGCACATCTGGCCTATCCAGGCAAACATGGGATTATCCTGAGAGTTTCTCTGGTGGCTGTGTGCATATCTGGACTTCCTACATTCTCCTTTATAGATTCTGCTCAATTTTTCTCTTTCTTCTTCTCTACCGTTTTCTTTTGTTTGTTGAAATTTTGAGGACTTGTTTAAGAAACTTGTGCCTGGCACCAAGTGAGACTATCTCCTGTATGAAAGAGTTTAATTTCACCCTTGAGTTTTGTTAGGGTGCTATGTGAAAGGGAAGGCCATCCAGGCTTTGGACCCATGTCTGTAGGACTCATCTCACCTACCTGTCTGATAAATTCTCTTTCTTTTTTTTTTTTTAAGATTTTATTTATTTATTCATGACAGACACACAGAGGGAGAGAGAGAGAGGCAGAGACACAGGCAGAGGGAGAAGCAGGCTCCATGCAGGGAGCCCCATGTGGGACTTGATCCCAGGTCTCCAGGATCAGGCCCTGGGATGAAGGCGACGCTAAACCGCTGAGCCACCCGGGCTGCCCAATAAATTCTCTTTCTATGGAGAGTCAGAGTGTACAGTCTTCACCACTGTCTTTGAGGCCTCAATCAGGGGAAGAAGGGAGAGACTTTTTTGTCTTTCTGCCAAAGACAGATCATTAGATACTTCTTTATTTTTTTAATTGAAGTTCGATTTGCCAACATATAGTATAACACTAATTTTTCCCACTCATTTTCCATCCTTTCCCTTTTAATCCCTTCAACTATTTCCTATATTCCCCATATGAGTGAAACCATATGATGATTGTCCTTCTCCAATTGACTTACTTCACTCAGCGTAATACCTTCCAGTTCCATCCACACTGAAGCAAATGGTGGGTATTTGTCGTTTCTAATGGCTGAGTAATATTCCACTGTATATATAGACCACATCTTCTGTATCCATTCATCTTTCAGTGGACACCGAGGCTCCTTCCACAGTTTGGCTATTGTGGACATTGCTGCTATAAACATTGGGGTGCCGGTATCTCAGCTTTTCACTGCATCTGTATCTTTGGGGTAAATCCCCAGCAGTGCAATTGCTGGGTCACAGGGTAGCTCTATTTTTAACTCTTTAAGGAACCTCCACACAGTTTTCCAGAGTGGCTGTACCAGTTCACATTCCCACCAACAGTGCAAGAGGGTTCTCCTTTCTCCACATCCTCACCAACATTTATTGTTTCCTTGTTAATTTTCCCCATTCTCACTGGTGTGAGGTGGTATCTCATTGTGGTTTTGATTTGTATTTCCCTAATAGCAAGTGATGCAGAGCGTTTTCTCATGTGCTTGTTGGCCATGTCTATGTCCTCTTTGGTGAAATTTCTGTTCATGTCTTCTGCCCATTTCATGATTGGATCATTTGTTTCCTGGGTATTGAGTTTAATAGGTTCTTTATAGATCTTGGATACTAGCCCTTTATCTGATAATGTCATTTGCAAATATCTTCTCCCATTCTGTAGGTTGTCTTTGGATACTTCTTGATGCATAATTGACTCACTGATCATCACAGAGCCAAGTAAGAGGGTCTGCTATTTATTCTAAAGGGCCATTCACTTTTAGCTTTCAATACAAGGACTCTGCTTTGGGGCTTTCTTCTTCATCTTCTTCAGGTGTTTATTGTCTATGTAGTAAGGCCCTCCTGGAACACACTAGTTAATGTTACTATCTCCTCTCCCGGGGATCTTGTTCACCCTATAGTCACAGTGATTTCAACAGTTGTTCAACACTATTTGTGCTGGGAGGAAAGATGGAAGAAAGCTGGGGAGGAAAGTAGGTAGAGAAGGAGATAGAAAGGAGAGAGGGAAGAAAAAAAGGAGTCTGGACAGGAGAGCTCAGGGCAGGGAGCTGACAGCCTTAGAGAAGCACTAACAGAAGAGAGAAGTGTTGTTTTGGCCTCCTCAAAGGATTGAGTCTATGTTTAAGAGAGTCATTGATAGACATATGGTTAAGAACCAGGAAGTTTTAGGACAAATCGGATTACCAGAATTTAGAAACAGTCATAGAAATTGCTATTATACATATATGCTCAAACATATGCTTAAATCTTTGCACAACATATATTTGTATATTGGTGTCCTTTCATATATGTGATTTTGTGGAAAGGTAAAGGATGTATTATACATTTATATAAAGAGCTTTACTTGCTAGAACATGATGCTGATGATGTCGTGACTGCAGGATTCAATTCTCAGATAGTCCAATTATGTTGATTTGTCTAACTGTCCAGGGGATACGCCTAAGTCCAATCGTTGCCTCAAAAATGTCTCCCCACCCCCAGGATTTTATTTATTTATTTATTTATTTATTTATTTATTTATTTATTTGAGAAAGAAAGTGTGTTTGTGCATGTGCATAGGGGGAAGGGACAGAGGGGAAGGGAAAGATAAAGATCCCAAGTAGACTCCATGCTGAGCACAGAGCCCTCCACAGGGCTGGATCCCATGACCCAAGATCATGATCTTAGCCAAAACCAAGAGTTAGGTGCTCAACTGACTGAGTATCCAGGTGCCTCATCTCAAAATACTTTTCATTAATTGTTTAGCACAATAGTGATGGGGCAAAAGTATGGGTGTGGGAATGTAGATGGATCTATGTAAATCTATTACTGTTTCTGGAAAGGCAGCTCAAAATTCCTGACCTACTAATGTTGGGCCAAGAGATCAGTAGATCTTCACTCCCAAAGGCTAGTTTGTAATGCCAAACTTTCTTTCCAGATTTAGAAATACAATTTTCTGAATGCAGATGACAATTCAAAATAAATGACATAAATCAGAATAGCTTGCTGAAGGCAGAAGACAATTTAAAATAAATAACAGAAATCGTTAACGTCTGTCAGAGAGGAATAAAACTTCTGATTATCAGATCCTTTTTTTCCAGTGTTGAGAGGCAGATAGGCAAGTTTATGAAAATAATATCCCAATGGCGATAGTTCCCACTAGGAACTACCTTGCACAGCGTTGATTAAAAGCTAACAACTTTAGGATACCCAGGGCTTATTTTTTTCTTATTAATATTATTTACCTAGTTCATAAACTTTTTTGATAATTTGATAATTTAAATAATTTTGTAAGATGCCAAAAATGAATCAAACACAGACATTGCTTCCAAAGAAGTTATGGACCAATAGAAGAGACAAATGTTCATGTCTTGTTAACATCTCTGTTTTGCCACATTTACTATGTGATCAAGAGCAATAAGAACAATTATAAATGATTCTGTCTTTGCTTTCTGATTCGACATGCACAAATATGCTGCTAGTTCTTTCAACAAAGAAAAAGTGGGGGCATGCCCATCCAAACTATTTTAAGTTTCCCCAGTCCAATTCAAACACTCCCATGTAACACCATCAGAAGTCTAAAATCTGCAACAACCGCACTGCAGGTAAGCTGTGAGGCTCACAAAAACAACAGAGGAGCCAAAATGAGGCATTTCAAGAAGGAATTCTATCACTTAATCTAAGTTTTCTCAACTTAAGATAAACTTTACATACCTGATGTGAAGAAGAGAAGTGGACAGCTTTGCTGGGACAAGCTGGATCTCCTGCAGAATGTTTATCAGATTATCAGCTAGGAGGCCTGGGTGGTAGGAGAGATAAAAGGTAAGGCTTATTTTATTTTTAAAAAGTCTCAGAAGTTATTCTGTTAGAAAAGGACATAGCTGAACAGACAGAAACACTCTCCATTGAGGTTCTCCTGATGGCTTCTGAAAGTATCCCCCTATTTTAGACCAACATTTTATCTTGAAGTGTGGAGTTGGGTGCTACCACTGCTTCCAAGCACTTATTGGAGGATTGAGAAATGGTGAGTGGTGAAGATTCCATAAGTCAGGATATGATCCATTCTGGTACCCCTGGTACGAACACACACACACACACACACACACGTGGAGACAGTTCTTCAAGACCTGTAAAATCCATCAGGAACCCAAGAGCCTCCTGAACCTGGTAGTCCTGGAGGAGACGAGGCAGAGGGGACAGAAGATGCTCCTCATGGGGCAGGCAGCTATTTCCTCACAACTTTCTGTTTGGCTTTCATCTTCAACCCTCTTGACCTTTTCCTGGCATATGTTCTTCTGGGTCCAAATCATCAGGTATTGAAGACAATTACTTTTCTCAGCTCTCTGGAAAGAAAACTCCTTTCCTATTATAACCCTCACCTTTGCTCTTGTTTTTGCTGTAGCTTAATATGGTAGGAGCTTCTTGGTATTGCTGTAGTGCCTTTTGTTTCATTTAAATACTTAGTGTGCCTTTCGAATGATCTGAGATTCCTCTAAAAATTGATATTACATCTTAGAAGAAATAAAGTGAACATGAATGTGATTTGGAAAAATAATTACCAGCAGACTTCTCATGAAGTGAGTTAGCTTAGCAGACTACAGTGTTTAGATTTTTCTGAAGATAATAATCTTTCTTTTTGTTTGTATCAGTATGTATATATGTTGGTATCAGTATGTATATATGTAAACCCTCCCAACACTTTCCTCTTCTACCCAAGACATACATGTCTAAATATTTTCAAGTTCTTGAAATTAGTTCAGTTCAACAGAATTTACTGTCAAGAACTGTGGACTGTGGATATAAAGACTAAGATGTATTCATTCCTATCATTCATTCTTTGAAATTCATGCCTGATCCTCCTATGTTCACTAAATACCATCTAGTGTTTTACACTTCCACTTGACTGCTCTATGGTTCTCCTTTGCTAAACAAATTTTTCCTGCCCATGCACCTGCTGAACCTCTCTCTATATTCCACTTTGAAGGGCTCTGCAAGCAGGAAAGAGCCTTCCTCCTCTTCCTGCTAGTGGTTGGCCATATGGCCTCTATGATAGGCTGGGAAGTATGACCCATGTGCATTGTCACTTCTGACTTGTCACTTAGAAAAAGTCTACACAATGTAGAGGCACAGCAATGCTCCATCCTTTCAGAGCTTTCTTCTTGCTTGGCCAGACCCATTTCCCTAGCTCAAAAGAAAAAAAGGGGGAAGTACTCTTATAATTCTCCACTGAGTGGTATTCAATAAAAATATATATTTAGTGCCACAAGGTCACCATCAATAATCAGCTTAGCTACTTTTGGATGTTGGTATCTTATCTTATGCCTGTTTTGGCACAGACACTGGTTAGGAAAGGAGGGCCAAATCTGTTTGGCTGTAAAGTTGGGTAAATAGATATGACCTCCATTAAGTCATGACATTCCTAAGAAAAAAATTATGCATATTATGCTTTGCAGATATGTGAAATACAGATACCAATTTTTTATTGTAGTAAAAACCACATAATGTAAAGTTTATCATTTTAACCATTTCTAAGTGCACAGTTCAGCAAGTGTATTCACATTGTTATGCAATCAGTGTCTACAGCTTTTTCATCTTGCAAAACTGAAACTTTATACCTACTAAACAACAACTCTCCATTTCCCTTCCCCTAGCCCCTGGCTACACCATTCTACTTTCTGTTTCTATGAATATTGCTACTCTAGATATCTCATATACTAGAATCATACAGTATTTGTCCTTTTGTTACTAGCTTATTTCACTTGGCATAATGTCCTCAAAGTTCATCCATGTTGTAGCATGTGTCAGAATTTCCTTCCTTTTTAAGGCTGAGTAATGTTCCATTGTATGCATAGACCACATTTTGTTTATCCATTCATCTCTTAGTGGACACTTGGGTTGCTTCACCTCTTAGCTATTGTGAATGAACATGGCAGTGCAAATATCTCTTTGAGATCCTGTTTTCAATTGTTTTGCCAATTGTTTTGCCTCTCTTTCTCTATATATATCCACATACACACATATTCAGTAGCGTACTTGCTGAATTACTTCTATTTTTAATTTTTAGAGGAACCACCATACTGTTTTCCATAGTGACATAGTATCATTTTACATTCCCAATGGTGCACAAGAGTTCCAGTTTCTCCACACCCTTGCCAATACTTGACATTTTTTGTTTTTTGGTAGCAATCACCCTAATGGGTAAAGGGGATATATCATTGTGACTTTGATTTGCATTTCCCTAATGATTAATGTTGAACATCTTTTCATGAGGTGTTGGCCATTCATATACCATCTTTGGAGAAAGGCCCATTCAAGTTCTTTGCCCATTTTTGAATCAGGTTCCTTGTTTATTGCTGCTATTGGGTTGTAATTCTTGATATATTTTGGGTATTCACCCCTCACCAGATATAATAATAATTGGAAATAATTTCTCCCATTCCATCATTTGCCTTGTCAGTCTGTTGATTGTGTCCAATATTAAATTTGAGTACAATTACAATAAGGGAATCTCAAGGTCTACAATTTTAAATTCCCTGAATATTACAGAAAACAGATTCATTCCTTCTATAAGCAAGTCTGTTTCTAAATTTCCTAAAAACTATGCAACACTGAGATTAGGGGACTAGACGTCAGGGCTTGGAGACTGTTAACATATGTAAAGTACAGTGCATGGTTCTCTGTAAAGAGGATGGTTTTGCCTGATAAAAGAGAAATGGTATGTAACAGATGTAGGATAAACAAGCAGGTGCAGATCCTGGGGCAGGCAGGTGGGCATCTGAAATCGTGAAGGGAATGCAGAACCACTGAATAAACACTGTTGCATAAAAATTAGGATTCTAGGCCGGAAACCTGAGGCAGAAAGAGGGGGTCCTTCTTCAACTCAAAATCATGAAGAATAAGGACAAGAGAACAGCAGTAATAAACTGGTCGAAGATAGAAATTTGATCAACGAATTCATACTTACAGGTCACAATCAGGTAAACCGGGGGTGTTTAGAGTCCCACTAACATGGATAGTAGAACAATAGGCTTCTGGATGTCTGTTTTATGGCGCTAGTGGAATTAACGACAACAAAAAATGATAGAGAGAAAAAACAACAGAAATCATTTTGTATTTTTAAACCTTAGCCCATAAAACAAAACTTTATTAGAAAATTCAAAACCTAAAAGCATAGGAACCTGGACTTCTGACTGACCCTCAATTGCCAGGCCCAGCAAACGCCCTGTGACAGGAATTCTTCCCAGGATACTCTGGGCTTCCAGTCGGAGAGAGTCTGGAGCCTCGGGTGACCCTGGCTGTACCACGGGGTGATGGAAAACTCAGAATATTTAACCCTGCTTGCCACTACCTGTTAACAGCAGGTGCCAGAGCAGAGACAGCAGATACTGATTTTGGAAACTTATCCCAGAAAACTGACCTGGGCCAAAGGGAGCTTAGCATTCTGGACAGGAAGGAGGAAGGCAGCCCATCAGAGGACTGCTGCTTGTCCAGCCAGCCGGCAGCCCGAGTCAGGGAGACTCGAGAAAAGAGATTCCCAAACTGGCAGAACCAAGTCCAGAGCGCTTGGTGGACAATGAACTTAATTGTTAATGAGCAGACCTTAAGGCACAAGCAGAAACTGACTTAGAGTCTTATTAATTTTTATACTGATAAAAATCCAGCTTAAACAAATGAACTGGAGTACCAACCGCAGGCTGTGCTATGTGGGAGAAGCAAGGTGTGGCCCACCTAACTTTCCACTGAGAAGCTTTCCTAGAAACACATACCAAAATAGGTCATCCTATAGCAGAATGCACTTTCCAGAGGGATGAGATTGCAACTTGGAGTTGACTTCAAAATCCAGGGATAAATTATAAGGCAAAACTCTAGAGAGTCTATATAAATTTCTATTTTATTGAAACAATAAAAGTATGCTCCAAGTTTCTTTTTTTTTTAAGATTATTTATTTATTATTCATGAGAGACACAGAGAGAGAGAGAGGCAGTCACAGGCAGAGAGAGAAGCGGGCTCCCTGATGCAGGACTTGATTTGGGACACCAGGATCACACCCTGGACCGAAGGTTGATGCTCAACCCCTGGAGCCACCCAGGCGTCCCTCCAAGTTTCTATAGAGTGCACTTTATATCTTGATTATAAACTATCTATAAAGGACATAAAAAATACAACTCTGGCATTTCAAAAGCTTGTTTACTTTTAAAAATGTGCTGCTCTAACTTACTAAGTGCTACTACATGCTAAGAGCTTTATCTGCATGATCTTTTTTAACCCTCTCAATAAACCTGCAAGGAAACTGAGGCTTCAAATGGTAACATAATTCATCCGAGAACAACTATTTCATAAATGACTGTACCAGGATTTAAACCCAAGGTGCCTACTTCTGGATTTGAGTTTCTTAATGTGGGGCCATCCAACCTAAAACAATAAAATGCAAGCATTTTACACATGGTATTCAAGAGCTGGATGAGGCATCAGATAGCATTTTGCCAGGTTCTTTCAGTTAGCTATAACAAGCATAAGATCAAAAGAAGTGAAATGACTTATAAGGTTTCTTAGTGACAGAGCCAGGACCAGAATTCTATTGATTTCTAGATCCAAATTCTTTCCACTTCAACCAATGGCTCAAGGCAGTCTTTTCTTCCTTTAGTCAAACATTCTGAAGATATGGTGTGATTTTCATGCACAAAATGAATATTCCACTTATTGGAAGAAATATTGTCACCACTGGTTACCTGTAAGTTACATATTACCTCAAACTTAGTGGTTTCAAACAACAAACACTTATGTCTCACAGTTTGTGTTGGTAGAAATTCAAGAGTTGGGGCTCGGTTGTCCTGGCTCAGGGCGTTCCATTTACTTGCAGTCAGGCTGTTGGTGGGGGCTACTGGCATCTGAAGGCTAGAGTGGGCCTGGGGGCTCCACTTCCAAGCTGGTGTATTCACGTGGCTGTTGGCAGGAGGCCTCACTCCCTTGCTCTGTGGGCCTCTCTGTTGGCTGCTTGGGTGGCACAGTGCTCAAGGGGAGGAGAATTACTTTCAACTTCTTGAAACAGAGGGAGTATCAAAGAATCAGCAGACTGATTTGAAAGCCACATCTACCTAGTGTACTTCTCCTCTTTCTCCTCCTCCTCTATCTCCACCCCCTCCTTCTACTATTCTTTATCATTTTTCTAATAGAGCCTTTGTTTTGTCTGGTGTCCCTCTCTCCTCCCATGTGACTCAGAGACACATCCTGATTAGTCTGAGTCAGCTGGTATTAGCCACATTCCTCTTAACAATGATTGGTTTTTAAAGGAATATATGACCCAATTTTAGCAAATATACATTAGGGAAGGTCTATTGGAGGCTTTATGAGAAAGATATCCTCATTTTTTTTAAAAGGCACAGGTCTTATCTTCCATCATGGGAACTTTTCATGTCTTTTTTTTTTTTTTTTAAGATTACATTTATTTATTTGAGAGAGAGAGAGAGAGAGAGAGAGCATGGGAGGGGGAGAGAGTCAGAGGAAGAAAAGAAGCAGACTCTCCACTGAGCAGGGAGCCTAATGCAGGGCTCCATGTGGGGCCCAATCCTGGTATTCCAGGATCATGACCTGAGCCATAGGCAGACACTTAACAGCTGAGCCACCCAGGCTCCCCCCTTTGCAATGTCATGATGGGACACCTGGGATTGCTGTAGTATCTTGCAGCCAACAAGAGAGCAAGTCTGAGGACAAAGGTAACATGCTCAGAGCATGTCAGAGAGGAAACTGACGAGAACCTAGGTTTTGATGATGTTGTCAGGTCCCTGCATTAACCCACCCTGGAGAATATCCCCAACCTCTGTACTTCTTGTTACATGAGATGATATGGTTCTTGTTTAAGCCATTTTGAGTCATGTTTTCTGTTATTTTCAGTCAGAGGTTATGCTACCTGATATCCTGGAGGAGACTTCATTCCTCCTCCAGAATGTGGAATTAGTGCTTTCCTTGGCATAATCCCCGGCCAGGGCCACAAAGCATTTAAAAATCCTGGATCGACAAGGAGTAAAACACACTCATGAGGACTTTCCATAATACAAGGACAAGAAAAACTTCTCTTCAATCAGGACAATGCCTCCCCCTGATACTTTCCAATTATTTTCCAATCATCTTTGGTAACTCAGAGTTTGGATCAAGGGAAGGCTAAAAGCTTCACCTACTTGTACTCCTCTGCATACTCTGTACCTACCACCTAAGCTCTCCTCTCTTCTCCTTTCTCCTCTAACTAGTTAATCTTACTTCCTTTTCAAGGCTTTCAAGCCACATCTTGTTCAAGAAATTTGAGAGCATTGCAGTCAATTCACTTTGATCTGTGATTCCTCCAGAGTCCTAGTAACACATTTGCTAACCACCTGGAGAAAACTCTTGGGTTATGTATTCCATATTGCTTTTTCTCTTGTTTCTCGCCTTCTCTAGGACATTCTAAACTTCCCCACAGTCAGAAACTGTTTCATTCTCTAGAGATTCATGCGGTGCCTAACTGCCTATGGAGGATGTTGATAACTAGGTCTTAATATACTGATTTATAAGAAAACACAGGGGAATAAAAAGAAGAGAGAAAGAATGTGTGTAATCTTGATTTGGCCTTAGAATTGACTAAGTAATGGGCTGGGTGCAGTGTGATTCGGATGGCTTAGGATCCCCAACACAATCGTGCTATATTCTACACCATTCCTGCGCCTGAGAATCAGACAGGGAGGATGGGGAAGCTGAACTGCTTAGGGGAGATAGATTTGTGAGCTTTCAGACGGAGACCATGCTCTACGGTTTTGTGCAATTCTTCATACCTTCAACCATGGTCTGCCCCAAGTTTTCCACCTGGCCCCTGTGAATAACTGTGTTTCCAACTACTGCTTCTTTGGGTACAAAATAACAGTCACAGCAGCTGGTTCCACTGTAACTTTTGTCAAGGAACTTTAAAGCAGGTTCCAAATGGACCTGATGAGATCCCATAATAGAACAGAAGGTAATTTATGGGGGCAGTGGCCTCTGCTGGCACGATCTCCAGCCCTAGACGTGTGCCATTTATCCTAGAGGATAAAGGCCCTGCCAGATGCCACCCTGCTCCCTAAAGTGATGCAGTTACCTTCAGGCTTGTAGCCAGGTTTGCTGTGAATTTGTTTTCAGAAGGCCTAGAAAGGGACACATCTCAATAGAAGTATGTTCAGTGAGTCCGGGGCCTCCTGTCTAAAAGTTTTCCTGTGTGACCTAGATTTTCAGCTTAAGCCCACGGATGCTTACAACTCAATTGTATGTCTCAGGATTGTTTCCTTCTATACGAAGAAAAGACGGAGGGACAGTTATTCAATAAATACATAGGATCACAGTTCTTTCTGCACAACTGTTGATAGTGATACATCTAAAAACCAAAAATCTCCAAGCAACCAGGTTTTTTTCTTTGCTCTTTCATTTTTCTAGTCTTTATCTTCCTTTTTTTTTAACTTTGTATTTTTTTCAACTCCTTCAAAAAAATACTTTCTCTGAGCGGCAATACTTTCCACTAGCGGGGATCCCTGGGTGGCGCAGCGGTTTGGCGCCTGCCTTTGGCCCAGGGCGCGATCCTGGAGACCCGGGATTGAATCCCACGTCGGGCTCCCGGTGCATGGAGCCTGCTTCTCCCTCCGCCTGTGTCTCTGCCTCTCTCTCTCTCTCTCTCTCTGTGACTATCATAAATAAATAGAAATAAAAAAAAAAATACTTTCCACTAGCAAGCCCAGCAATGAAGAGATGTCTGGATAAATAATATGCCCCTTGTTTTAGTTTTCTACCTCAGTTAGGCACTTGATTTCCCTTTAGAAAAACATATACATTTCTGGGGTGCTTGGGTGGCTCAGTCGGTTAAGCATCTAACTTTTGATTTTGGCTCAGGTCAGGATCTCAGGGTCGTGGGATTAAGCCCTGCATTAACAGTCCCCCTCCCCACACCCCATTAATGGGCATTCTGCTTGGGATTCTCTCTCTCCCCTCTCTCTGATGTTTCTTCAGAATATTGCATTAGAACAGTTGCTTTCCTTATCTTTCTTCATGAACCCTCAAAATCTCCCAAATGACTTTCATAGTGAGTGAGTCTTAGGGTCATGTTTCCCATAGCCAGCCTTGTTTATTTATGATATTAGTTCTGGCTGGGCATGTCCTTTAGCTCACAGCTAAGAACAGACTGAATATTTTTGCTCTGCAACTTTAGTTTAACTCATATACAAACACAAACACAGACTGAGTGGTAAATGGGCCCAGCTGCAGGGTTGAGAGGGCATTCTCTGTGGCCACCTCTCGGATGCTCGGAGGAACGGGATCCCATCACTGCTACTGTCTCCTGCTGGCTGATCATGATCCTGAGCGGCCCTCCTCCCAGGCTTAAAAAAAAAAAAAAAAAAAAAAATCACCTTTCTTTTGAAGAGTGTGAGTGTAAACCCACAGATAATTGAACTCTACATCTGAATTAAAAAACAGCCATCATTTTCAAAAATAACAATTTTGGCTTCCTAGCTTTTAGCAGACACAGATTTTAGTGTGTATTGGAATCATTTGAGGGTGCTCGGTACAACAGATTCCTGTGCCCCACCTGAGACAACTGAAACAGACTGGGAAAGTGGTTCTCAGGAATCTGTATTCTCAACAAGCACCCCCAGGTAATCACCATGAAGGGAATCTAATAGACTAGTTTGTGAAATACTGCCTTACAAAATGTATTTTTTCTTGTCCTAATGACAAGAAAACATGTTTATTTTAATAACTGTTCATTTCATTCATCTAATGAACTATGTGCCAGCATTGTGATCTGTGTTGACTACCATTTTCACATACATACAAAACACTTACTCTTTAGTTTCTGTTCAGTTCATCTCCTTTCAGGCATTAGAACTTTTGTAAAAGGGTATCTGTGGGCATATGTACATACTTATATTTATGTATTAGCATCGCATTGATGTAGAAACCCTTATCATACTGGAAACTGTTGGAAGCCAGTTGTCTCTGTATAATGTTTGCATGCACTAACAAGGTAAGGAAGTCAACATGCACAAGGCACCTAGAGCAGTGCTAAGTAAACAGTAAATGCTGCTGAGTTTATGTATTATTGGCATCAGCAGCAGCAACAGCATTATAAGGATTTGTTTATACTTTTAATATTCTTGACATCATTTTTGATGCAGGTTTTTAACAACTCAATGATCCATTCTAAATTCTTTTGTCAAATAACTGTTGACTCTATATGCCATAACTGATGCTGAAAGTAAGATTTTACAGATGTTTCTGATAACTTTGGTCAGATAGATTTTAAAATGTTCAATGTAAATTGAAAACTTTTTCATGTAAATTGGTCACATCTAGCTATGGATTTCTCTAATATTTTCAGGCGATAGGACCGTTTATGTCTGCTTAATACTTACCCTCTTACCCCTTAAATACAATGTCCTCTGAGAAGCAGATACTAAGATGATATCAAATGTGCAGGGATTCTTTTTGGGGGGGGGGGAGCAGGGAGGAAATGTTTGAATGAGAGAAGACGACGAGGGGGCCGGAGAGGCTGGGAGAGCCGTCGGAAGGCAGCGCAGGTCGGACCCCAGCGCAGGTGGGGCGGGGAAGGTCCGCAGGAAGGTGTAAGCCTCACAGCCCGGGGGAGGAGGCCCCGGGTCACCCTGCACGGGCCTGCGGCCTCCGGGAGAAGCAGCGCTGCTGGGGGTCAAGGTCGCCCCGGTTCTCAGGGCCGCTACGTGAGCCTCAGGAGGAGGCAGCTAATCTGTTCCTAAGGTGTAAAAGGTAAGTCTTCTCAGGACTTTCATCCACCAGCAGAGACCTTTCAAAACCCACACACAGCCTGACTTGCCAGACGCACTCATTCCCGGGCTGCAGAGTGGAGGGCCTGACCCACGGGAATCTGGCTCCAGTTTCTGGAAGATGCTGAGCAGAAGCTTTGCTCCTGGGAGAGGAGAATGGAGACGTTTCCTACCAGCACCTGGAACAGACTCACTTCAGGTTCATCACTCTGCCTGCAAAGAATGCCCTTCTGCAGGCAGTTCCGCAGATTCTCTGAAAAGCATTCAGGACAGGGCTTTCTCAAGGGCATATTCCAGAAAGTTCCCAAAGAGGAATCTCTTGTGCCACGGATCTCACAGAAACCAGGAGAGAAGTTCCAGGAGTGGATCCTGGCTGAGCCTAATGCTGCTAACACATGGTCCTTTTAATCTTCTCTTTCTCATATTTTTCTCTTGCCCCAACCCACTGAACCTTATTCATCCACAAAATGCAGTGTCATCATCTATGGTATTGTAATAGTGTCGTGTGTGTAGAGGGTAGCTATACTCATGGTGAGCACAGCAGAACACACCGGGTTGTGGAGTCACTGTGTCATACACTGGAACCTAATGGAACACTGTCACCTACACTTCAGCAACAACAACAACAAAAAAGATTGTGACAGAACCACTTCCTTTCTTTTGTGGACACGTGAAGAGCCCCAGGTTTATTTATTCACTTTGACCAGTGTCCCCACCTACCTCCTCAGGGATCAGAGTCATTTATAACTTTGTCAATCTTCTTAGCTAGGACTCCAATAGAGGCTGTGTGCACAGATTACACACACAGGGGCTTTCAGTCTATCCTTTTTTAAAAAATATTTTATTCGTTTATTCATGAGAGACACAGAGAGACAGGCAGAGGGAGAAGCAGGCTCCCCTCAGGGACCCCGATATGGGACTCAATCTCGGACCCTGGGATCACACCCTGAGCCAAAGGGAGACACTCAACGTCTGAGCCCCCGAGGCACCCCCAGTCTATCCTTTTGAATAGAAACCTACGTGTACAGCTATAAACCCATATAATACCCATATGTGTACATAACACTACCTGAACTAAGAGACAAAACTCTTTTCCCTGGCAAACCTGGGACCACCCACCATGCAATTCATGTCTCATTTTCAGCCCTTGACCTATTGACTTCTCTGTCATGTTGCCTGGTGGCTGCCCTTAGACCTTAGGCCATCACTTCTGCTCCCCTCTCTCCTCCTTCCCACCCTTGCACACTGGAACAGAATAGAGAGATAGGGCCTGGGGAGGGAGCAGGGAACATTTTCATACTAACAACTGGAAAATATTTGGAACAACTCCTACTTGTGCCTAACAGGAATGGGATGACAGGAGAAGCGCAGGTGAATAGTGTACACCCGGCCCCCTTGGGATGTCAAAGACAAACTGTCCCAACTTCTCCACTCGGCTGAGTGCTGAGGAGTTATTTCACTGAAAGGAATTAAAGCAAAAGGCCATCCAACCAGAACTATAAGCAAAGATTTCAAGTCTTCAAAATGGACATAGTTTTATATTGAGTTGTATTTCTGGAAAGAAGAATTGCCTTATCAAATTAGAATGTTTAACATTTTTTTGTTTGATTGTTGAGGACAAATATTTTTACCATTGTCTTGAAAACAGCATTTAATTCTGTGAGAGAATAGGACCAAAAACCATTCTCTCTCTCTCATGGTGTATCACTCCTTGTCTTTTTTTAAAAAAGTTTTTATTTAAATTCCAGTTAGTTAACATACAGTGTAATATTAGTTTCAGGTGTACAATACAGTGATTCTGCACTTCCATTCAGCACCTGGTGCTTATCACAAGTGCCCTCCTTAATCTCCATCATCTATTCCACCCATCCCCCCATGAACCTCCCCTTTGGTAACCATCAGTTTGTTCTCTCCAGTTAAGAGCCTGTTTCTAGGTTTGCCTCTCTCTCTCTCTTTTCTCCTTTTGCTTCTTTGTTTTCTTTCTTAAATTCTACATATGAGTGAGATCATATGGTATTTGTGTTTCTCTGACTGACTTATTTTGCTTAGCATTATATTCTCTAGCCCCATCCATGTCATTGCAAGTGGCAAGATTTCATTCTTTTTTTATGGCTGAGTAAAATTCTCTCTTTATTTGATCTATTCATCATTTGATGGACACTTGGGCTGTTTCCATAATTTGACCATATTGTTGTCCAGAGTATTGGTTTGCATTCCTACCAATAGTGCAAGAGGGTTTCCCTTTCTCCACACTCTTGTCAATACCTGTTGTTTTTTGTGTGAGGTGATGTCTCATTGTAGTTTTGATTTGCATTTCCCTGATGATCAGTAATTTTGAACACCTCTTTATGTGCCTGTTGACCAACTGTGTGTCTTCTTTGGAAAAAAATGTCTATTTATGTCTTTTGCTCATTTTTAAATTGGATTGGTTTTTCAGGGGTTGAGTTTTATAAGTTCTTTATAGATTTTGGATACTAACTTTTTATCAGACATGTCATTTGCAAACATCTTCTCCTATTCTGTAGGTTGCCTTTTAGTTTTGTTGATTGTTTCCTTTGCTGTGCAGAAGCTTTTTATTTTGATGAATTCCCAGTAGTTTATTTTTACTTTTGTTTCCCTTGCCACAGGAGATGTATCTAGTAAGAAGTTGCTGCAGCTGATGTCAAAGAAGTTACTGCCTGTGTTCTCCTCTCTCACATTTAGGTTTTCATCCATTTTGAATTTATTTTTGTGTATGGTGTAAGGAAGTGGTCCAGTTTCATTCTTTTGCATGTTGCTGTCTAGTTTTCCCAACACCATTTATTGAAGAGACTATCTTTTTCTCACTGGATATTCTTTCCTGCTTTGTCAAAGATTGACCTTATAGTTGTGGTTTCATTTCTGGGTTTTCCACTCTGGTTTTTTGATCTATGTATTTATTTCTGTGCCAGTACCATACTGTTTTGCTTACTACAGCTTTGTAATATAACTTAAGCCTGGAATTGTGATGCTTCCTGTTTTGCTTTTCTTTCTCAAATTATTTGGACTATTCAAGATATTTTGTGGTTCCATACAATTTTTAGGATTGTTTGTCCTAGTTCTGTGAAAATGCTGCTGGTGTTTTATTAGGGATTACATTAAATGTATAGACTGCTTTGGATAGTATTGACATTTTAACAATATTTATTCTTCCAATCCAAGAGCAAGGAATATCTTTCCACTTCTTTGTCTCATCTTCAATCTCTTTCATTAGTGGCTCCATTTGTCATTCTTTTTCTAGATCCTTTAGGTGTAAGAAGGTAAGGATCAGTAATTTTTTAAAGCTTACTTACTTTTTTAAAATAACCTCTACACCCAACGTGGGACTTAAACTCATGACCCTGAGATCAAGAGTCACACACTCGGGCAGCCCCGGTGGCACAGTGGTTTAGCGTCGTCTGTAGCCCAGGGCCTGATCCTGGAGACCCGGGATCGAGTCCCGCGTCGGGTTCCCTGCGTGGAGCCTGCTTCTCCCTCTGCCTCTCTCTTGCTCGCTCTGTATCTCTCATGAGTAAATAAAATAAAATCTTAAAAGAAAAAAAAAAAGAGTCACACACTCTTCCAATTGAATCTACCAGATATCCCAAGGATCAGTATTTTAAAGAGTAGAGATTTCACAAATGGATAAAGAAGATGAGAAGACACACACACACACACACACACACACACACACACACTGAAATATTACTCAGTCATAAAATTGAATGAGATCTTGCCATTCATAACAACATGGATGGAGCTAGAAGTTGTTATGCTAAGTGAAACATGTCAGATAGAGGAAGACAAATACGTATGACTTTGCTTATATGTGGGAATTTAAAAACCAAAACAAATGAACAAACAACAAAAAAAGCAGAAACAGACCCATGGATATAAAAAACTAATGGTTGCTGGAGGAGAAGGGTGGGCAAAATGGGTGAAGGAGAGTGGGAAGCACAGACTTCTAGTTATGGAATGAATAATTCGTGGGGATGAAAGTCACAGCATAAGAAATATGGTCAATGATATTGTAAGAGTCCGTATGGTGACAGGCTGTAGCTACACTTGGTGAGCATAGCATAATGTAATTCAGTTGTCAAATGACTATGCTGTACACCTGAAAGTAATGTAATATTATGTGTCACCTACACTTGAATAAAATTATTTAAAAGATAAAAATAAACAAAAAAGAGCAGAGATTTCATAACATTTAATGCTTCTGTAAAGTAGTGTTAAAACAGTCAAATATTGCATAAAAAACAAATTTCCGTCCTCCTCCAACATTTTCACATTCACAGGGATTGTGAGTATGTGGGTGGGAGTGAAAGGGGAAGGGCAGGGCAATGGTGAGAGACAGTTGAAGAGCCAGGAGCTCTGAGACTATAAATACACAACACCAGTAGCTGGAGGTCAGAGCCAATGCTGGGAGAATGGCACAATTCCAGGCTGAGGGGCAGACCTGGGATGGTTCGAGCTTCTGTTCAGATGTGCTTCTTTCCTCCCTTCCTTCCCTTCCCTCCATCTTGGCCAGCAATTAGATCCTTCAAACCATTTTCAGTTAAGAAAGCTCAAGAAATTCCATGAGTTTCTGGTTTGGAAAGGTTATAAATAACAGAAAATAAAGAAAAAGAAGAGTCTTACAGAACGTAGAGCTTTTGAGCTGTCGAATAAAATCAAGAAATGTGGAATGATGACAGTCAGCTCTCACCCAGACTTTTCATCTTCAAAGGACACAGTAAACAAGAACCAATTAAGTTTCACTGCAGGTCCATGAAGAAGATATGTAAATAGTATTATCTTTATCTTATAGCTGGAGGAACTGAGGATGGGGCAAAGTCACCAGCCCACTGAGGCCAAAAAGGAGATGGGGAAGATGGCTTCCATGGGCTTTAATGAATGTGATTGGTCTGGCCTTGCCCCCAGCTTTTTTCTCTGTCACCTGGACATTACAATTAGCTTGACATTCTTAGGAATTCGCACTTTATCAGCACTGGCAAGTTCTGAAGTGTATCTGTTCACCATATGGGAGGCAGAAGCATATATGTAGCAGCTGAAGGGAGAAGCTCAGGAACAAGACAGGCATTGGTTAGAATCCCAGCTCTCCCCTCTGCTCTGTGACCTTGGCTGACTCAGTTTCCTCATTAGTTACATGGCGGACCATTGCAACTTCCTTTCCTTTCTCACCACTAAAACTGGGGAGTTCCTGTTCCTTTTCTAGCTGCTCTCCAAAGCTTTCCAGGATCCCATCTCTCCCATTCCTTTTTTGCTCACCCAAAGCCCATTAACTGAAAGAGAGATGGCAGAGATTAGAGACTGGTTCCCAGACCAGGCTGTGCACCAGAGGTAGTTAAGAAGCTGGGAAACACACCAGAACACTAGCCCCCTCCCTGGAGGTTCTGATCCACTAGGGCCCTAGAGCTGCTGTTCATTTGTTTGTTTTAATTTTTTTTTTGTTTTAAAGTAGGCTCTACACCCAACGTGGGGCTTGAACTCACTACCCTGAGATCAAAAGTTGCAATGCTCTACTGACTGAGCCAGCCAGGAGCCTCTGTTTATTTTTTAATATCCAGGTAATTCTGATGCAGTCCAGAAGATTAGAGCAGCAACCAAGAACCCTCAGCTCCAGGGCTAAGTGACAACTAGGAAGGTTTCCTGCCCTGTGCTGCCCCTTGCCTTCTCACCCCTATGCCCTATGCCTCCTCACTCCTTCAGACACTCCTCTTGCCATCCTAGCCTGGTGCTGGTTGGGGTCTGGTTTTCTCCTGTAATGTAAATGGCCACATCAAAGTGAGTCTGATCATCTCTGAAGCCTGAGGTAATTTTGCCACAGCATTCAGTGTTCAACCCCAAGGATAAAATAGGTATTTGTTTGCTGGCCTGGGAACCCACCACTATTCATAACATCTCTATAGCATATGAGTTCTCTGTTTCAAACATCTGATTTATAAATAATCCTTTGGAAGACAATTCCATTCACCATGGCAGGAATTCTTAAAAGTACAAAAGCAGGTTTATTGCAGCTCTGAGGTTGTCATTTGGGGTTCTGACACCTTATTTTATTAATATTGGTTTGTTTGGTTAGTCTTTAGCCAATTGCATTTCTTTTTTTTTTTTTTTAAGATTTTATTTATTTATTCATTAGAGGCAGAGAGAGGCACAGACACGGGCAGAGGGAGAAGCAGGCTCCATGCAGGAAGCCCGATGCAGGACTCGATCCCAGGCCTCCAGAATCATGCCCCAGGCCAAAGGCAGGCACTAAACCCCTGAGCCACCCAGGGATCCCCCAGCCAATTGCAGTTCTTTATTGATAGTGAGTTATGCAATGATCTCAGCAAGTTCAATAACCCTATAGTGACACCCACCATTTATTTACTAGCTACTCAGAAAGTTGAACAGGAAGTAGTCTTCCCTGAAAGGAATTCTCCATGTCCCACCCCCAATTCCATTCACAATGACTAGTGAAAAACTTCCCTTCCCTTTCAATTTCTCCCTCTGTTAGTCACAAAGAATCTCTTGCCTTCCCACTGTTTTTTTTTTTTTTCTTTCTGTCACCCTTGCTGCTTTTATGGTACATTCCATTTGAATCCCTCTAAACTAGGGGTCAGCCTTTCCAAATCAATGCGTTTCATTGCTAATGCTTGCTTTTTTCTAAAACATTGGAGAATGGAGTGAAGCAGAGTCATGTTAACAGTCTTGAGGGAAAGAAGAAGGGGTAGGGAACAGGGATATTGTTTTTGCAAGGGGAAGGAGTTTTCTGTGTCCTGTGTAAAGGACTTGTATGCCCTTGAAAATCAACCCTGATTTCTTTATTTGTTCATATTATCTTTTTTTTTTTTCATTTAGCAAATATTTTTTGAGCACGTGGCATATGACACGAGCACTGGGGAAACAAGAATAAATGAGACAGTGCCTATCTTATGGTGCTCCCAGCCTAGAGAAGGACAGAGAGAAACCACAAACTAAAATGTGACTTCATAAGCACGCTGAAAAAAGTGTCTATGCATTGAGAACATATAGAAGGGAACAGTTAGGGAAATCAAGTAGAGAAGCAATGGTGGGTGAGATGTCACCTTGAGCAGGGACTTGAAAGCTAAATTCATTACAGATGGAAAAATATGTAAAGCAGAGGAAAAACATGAGCAAACACCCTGAAGTGTGAAAATGCATTGATCTCTGACATCTGTCCTAAACCATTAGCTCACCCAAGAGAGGGAAGAAGCAGAGTCATGAGGATATACATATATTTAACCCTTTTTTTCAAACTTTCATGCTTTCAAATGATTTTCATTATCCCATTGAAATTCCAGAAAAGCAATTTTAGTAATTCCATTGAAGGTTCTGTTTTAGTAATAATTATTAAGTGGCTATATAATTAAATCATTAATAATTTGCTATAACTCTTCTTTTGTGAAGTACTTTGCTGCTATTTTGTTGGCTATTCACTAAACTCTCCCTAGAGGCTAGTAATATTACTGGTATCTATAGATGAGGAAACAGGCATGAAAAGTTTGGGAGACTTTTCTAAGTTTATAAAACAAGTATCTTATGAGAATCAAGCTAGAATTAGTTGACAACATATCCCATTTAAGTATACAGAAACCCATCTGAGTAAGCAGTAGATTAAGGGAAAGTTGGATTTTTGCTTTATGGCTACTATAATCTTACTGAAGAAAATCTCTTAACCTTCTTAAACCTTATTTTTGTAATTAAACCTTAGAGGTTAATAATATCTGCCTTTGATCCTCTTTTCATAGACCTTGAAAAGATAAACAAAAGAGCATCAATGTGACGCTTTGCATGCAGAAACAAACCACAAAATAAATGCAAGACATTGTTATCCTTAGCAGTATAATGCTACATCTAGGCTAGAACATCAAAAGGATACCCATGGCTGCTTTAAGAAAAAATAGAGGAAGATATGGCTTCAAATCTAAGTAACAAGAAGTGGGAAATTATTTTAATTTAATTTTAAAAGAACAGCTAGGGGCACCTGGGTGGCTCAGTTAGTTAAGCATCAAACTCTTAAATTTGGCTTAGTTCATGGTTTTAGGATGGTGGGATGGAGCCCTGTGTTGGGCTCCATACTCAGCGTGGAGTCTGCTTGTCCCTTTCCCTCCCCCTGCTCATGCTCTCACTTCCAAATAAATAAATAAATAAATAAATAAATAAATAAATAAATAAATAAAGACACTTGGATGGCTCAGTGGTTGAGCATCTGCCTTCAGCTCAGGTCGTGATCCTTTCACGACCCTACATTGGGCTCCCTGCACCGAGCCTGCTTCTCCCCCTGCCTGTATCTCTGTCTCTCTCTCTGCCTCTCTCATGAATAAGTAAATAAATAAAATCTTTAGGAAAAAATAAATAAAATCTTTAAAAGAACAGCTGACTTTACTTGTTAAAAAAAGGAGAAATAAAAATTAACCACCAATTCCACATCCAAGGATGTATCCAAAAGAAGTGAAAGAAAGGCCTCAAACAATAGTTGTACACTAACATTCATAGCACCACTATCCACAATAGCCAAAAGGTGGAAGCTACCCAAGTGTCCACCAACAGATGAGTGGATGAACAAAATGTGCATACACACAATGGAATATCATTTGGCATTAAAAACAGGGAAATTCTGACACCTGCTACAACATGGAGGAATCTTGGAAACACTATGCTAAGTGAAACAAGACAGTTACAACAGGACGAATGTGTGACTCCGCTAACCTGAGGTACTTAGAGTAGTCAGATTCATGGGCATGGAAGGTAATATGGTGTTTGTGGAAGGTTCGAGGAGGTAGAGACAGGAACTTAGTGTTTAATAGGTTACCGAGTTTCAATCAGGGATGATGTGAAAGTCCTGGGGATGTTTGCAGACACAATGTGAATGTGCTTAATGCTATAGCACTGCACACTTAAAAAGATTAAAAGGATAAATTTTATGTTTTGTGTATATTACCACATTAAAACCTACAACTATTCCCTACCCCACCCCAAAAAAAAACAAAGATAAAAAGGAGGAAAAAAAAGCCTGCACTGAATTTGGAGCCCAGGGATCCAAATTGGCTTCTGGCTCAATTTCTGTGAGTTATATGATCTTGGGTAAGAGAAATAACTTCTCCTCAGTTTTCATTCTTGTATACAAAGATAATAACACCTTCCTTACACATTGTGGTTTAGCGTGTGTAAGCTCCTTACAAAGCTTAAATGTAAATGTTTTATAAACTCCAAATTCTGTAAAATGTAAAATATTTCATACTATCTCACCATAAGTTTTGGAAGTGAGCAATTTAAGAGGCAAAGCAACCGAGGCCCCAAGAAGGCTGTGAGGGCAGAGGTGGAACCTCTGTCCATGCTAGCACAGTCTGCCGCCTGACCTTGACCGTTCCTCTGGGTTCTTAGGAAAGCAAAATGAAGCAAAGCTATTCCTAAGCAGGGTAATGGTGCCCACTCACTTAGAGGTCCTTAGACAAATTCTCAGTTTAGCAGTGCTAGGAATTTATGATAGAAATGATAGATAATTGAGAATAAGAACAAACACTTAGCGGGGACACTTGGAAACAACTTGTTTACTCAGATTTTCTTTTATTCCATAAATTACCTCTTTCACCCATCCTAGTGGACCTACCTCAGTCACTTAGTTTCTCATCCTCAAGAATGGTCTTACTGTCTTGGCTCCTAAGGGAAAAAGGTTTCCTTTGGGGAAAGATGGTAAGCCATCTCAGTGCTGAGGCTGGGAGGAGGGCAGGGGTAAGTGTGTCCTATCTCCTCTCATTCTGTGGCTAGAATGGTCTCCTATCACTCAGTTAACGGGGCTGAGAGACTGATGTGTAGCTCCTACCTGCACTGACCTTCTTATCCCCAAGCAACCAAGCCAAGTCATGTTTAAGGTTCCAACTCCAGGAACAGGTTTTAATTTCTAAGGAGTAGGCATGGGGGAAGAGGGATGTTTGGCACAGCTGAAAGATACCACTGTATGTGTGTGATGCGTTTCTACTCATGAACAGCTGCATCAGGAAGCTGCTAAAAATCTTACAGATCAAGATTCACTTTTTTTAAAAAGTGTTTTCAAACAGAGCCTGAGTCCATTTTGTGGAATCTCTGACTGGATCCACAGCCAGGATTTAACTTAATATTTTCAGTTTTGAGTTTGCACGGGTGAGGGCCCCAGCCAGTCTGCTCAGAGACGTTGGTGATGGAAGGCCCAGCCAAGAGAGCCAGCCAAACCCGCTGGAACCTGGCCCTGCCACAAATGGAGTCAGGAGTTGGATTATTCCTGCTGGAATATTCTTTTTCTGTAAGACTGGAATGTAGTAGGAATAAGAAGTCCTAGAGAAGATACATCACCCAGAACCTCCATTACCACTAAACATTATTCATCACTTTCATCATCTTGGTGGCAAAGGTGTCATTGGAGCTATAAGTGGTAATATACTAGACATTTCCAGCTGATACTACCAACAAAAAAATATAGTCAGCAATAACAATAAATTGCTCTTTTATTGAAATATCAGCAGCCCTGGATGTTTATTTTTGCTTGTAGTGTATGGGAGTGGGCATGTGGAGCTCAGGAGTAAAACATGACTTTTCATCCCTATGGGCCTGATAAATGCACTGTGCAGTAGTAGCTGCAACCTGGACAATGCTACACAAGGATATAACCAAAGAGTTAAAGACTTTATTATTTTTTTAATATACAGGGATGTATTTCTTTAATATTTTATTTATTTGTTAATGAGAGAGAGAGAGAGATTGAGAGGCAGAGACACAGGCAGAGGGAGAAGCAGGCCCCACGCAGGGAGCCCTATGTGGAACCTGATCCCGGGTCTCCAGGATCAGGGCCTGGGCTGAAGGCAGCGCTAAACTGCTGAGCCACTCAGGCTGCCTGTGTTAAAGACTTTAAAAAGTGCAATTTCTCCTTCTTTTATAATCTCTGATTCAGACATATAACCCAAAAAATCTGAACAAGAAATCTTTCTAAAGACTGTCTATGTGGTTGGATAGGGATGTGGCAAGTCAAGTTTGAAAATTTATTTTATCATGGTAGTCAACTAAAATACTGGCATCCTAAATCTTATTAATCTTTACCTTATCTTGTTTCAACTTCCATTTTACCTCATTAATTTTGTAAATTCACTTTAAGTCTGATTTTTTAATGAAACTTGAGTTGGTGGCTCACATAGAATATTCAACAACATGGACCACATATTTTTGCCAGAGGAGAATAAAAAATACAATTTATCAATTTGTGAGATGCAATCAAGGCAATGATTAGAGGGAAATTTATGACATTGAATACATATATTTAGAAAAGAACAATCCAAAACTGATAATCTAAGCTTCTGTCTTGGGCAATGAGAGAAAGAAGAGAAATTTAAGCAGAAGAAAAATAATGAAAAAAAAAGAAAATTCCTACTTTAGTAGGAATCAATTAAATAAAAAAACAGGAAATCAATAAAGAAACCAAGAGCTAGTTCTTTGAGAAGACTAATAAAGCAATTCTAGCAAGGCTAACCAAGAAAACAAAAACAAAAACAAAACACAGATTAATAATACCAGAGTAAAGAAGGGTCATCACTACTGAACCCCTAAATATTAAAATGGTAATTAAGGAATATTATTAACAACTCTATGCTTACAAATTTGATCACTCAGATGAAATATGCTAATTCTTTGAAAGATATCAACTACCAAAATCAACACAAGGAGAAATAGATAATCTGAATGGGCCCATTTATTCATCAGGATTCTCCAGAGAAACAGAATCAGTAGAATGTGTGTATGTATAAAATTTGTGTGTGTGTGTGTGTGTGTGTGTATATATATATATATATATATATATATATATATATATATATATAATACGTGTATATATATTATATCTATCTCTGGCTATATCTACATGTAAAGAGATTTATTATAAGGCATTGGCTTAGATGATTATGAAGACTGGTAGATACAAAATCTATAGAATGGGCCAACAGGCTGGAGACCCAGGAGAGCTGATGTTATCATTCCTGTCCTAAGGCACCTGCTGTAGAACCAGGTCAGATGAGACCTAAGGTCAGTCTGCTAGAGAAATTTTCTCCTCTGAGGGAGGCTGGTCTTTTTGTTATATTTAGGCCTTCAACTGCTTGGATAAAGCCCACTCACATTATGGAAGGCAATCTGCTTTATTCAAATCCCACAGATTTAAATGTTAATTTCATTCAGAAACACCAGAATAACATTTGGCCAAATATCTGAGCACTCTATGGCCCAGTTAAATTGACACACAAAAATTAGCCATCAGAGTCTATAATTGCTGAAGAAATTGAAATATTCACTAATAACCTTGAAAACAAGAAAGCCCCAGCCCCAGACAGAGAATTCCACTAAACATTTATGGAAGAAATAATTCCAAATCACTCCAAAAAATAGAAATGCAGGGAACATTTCCTAAGTCATTCTATGAAGCCAGCATTATCCTAAAACCAGACCAGTAAACACATCACAAGAGGAAAATTAGAGACCAATATCTCTCATGAACGTAGTTGCAACAAGCCTCAGCAACATATTAGCAAATCACATCCAATAATAAGAATGGCCCCCCAAAAATCTGAATAAACAATTTTAGTAGTTTTATCCAGCAAGTTTGCAAGACATCAAATTTCTTTTTTTAAAGATTTATTTATTTATTTGAGAGAGAGAGCACGCAAGGGGAAGGGTAGATGTATAGGGAAAGAATCTCAAGTAGACTCTCCATTGAGTGCAGAGTCCTGCTCGGGGCTCCATCTCACAACCCTGAGATCATGACCTGAGCTGAAACCAAGAGTGGAATGCCCAACTGACTGAGCCACCCAGGTGTTCCTGCTGGGTACCAAGTTAATACTCAAAAGCCAATAGCTTTCCTATATGCCAGCAACAAAATTCAAAACAAATTTGGATTTAAAATTAAAAATACATTACCATTTACATTAGCACACCAAAAATAAAATACTCAGATATAAATATAACAACAAAATATGTCCAGAATCCATAGGAAGAAACTGCAAAACTTGTGTGAGAAAAATTAAAGATCTAAACATATGGAAAGATATTCCATACTTATGGATAGGAAGATTCAATATTGTCAAGATGCCAGTTCTTGCCAACTTAATCTATAGATTTAATGCAGTCCAATCAAAATATCAGCAAAGTGCTTTGTGGATATTAACAAATTGATTGTAAAGTTTAAATGGAAAGACAGGAGCCCCAGAATAACAAACACAGTATTAGAAGAACTGACATATTATCCAACTTTAAGACTAAAGCTAAGGTAGTCAGGGAAGCATGGTAAAGGCAGAAGAATTGGCACATCAATCAATGGAACATTTTAGAGAACCCAGAAATAGATACAGATGTAGTCAACTGCCAAAGCAAAGGAGTAAAGGCAATTCAATGGAGAAAGGGTAACTTTTTCAACAAATGGTACTGAAACAACTGGACTTTCCTATTAAAAAATAAATAAATCTAGGGTTGCCTGGTTGGCTCAGTTGGTTAAGTGTCTGACTTTGGCTCATGATCTCAGGGTCTTGGGATCAAGCTCCACATCAGGCTCCTAACTCAGCAGGGAGTCTGCTTGTCTCTCTGATCCTCACTCTGCTTGTGCTCTCTCTCTCTCCCTCTCTCAAATAAATAAATAAAATCTTTTAAAAAACAAAAAATAAATCTAAATAGAGAAGTTACACCTTCCACAAAAATTAATTTAAAATAGACCATACCCATATGTAAATGACAAAGCTATAAAACTTCTAGAACACAACACAGGAGGAAATCTTGGTGAACTTGGGCTTAGCAATGTGCTTTTTAGATACGACGCTGGAAGCACAAAATAGGGAAAAGAAAGTTGACACGCTGGACTTTATTCAAATTAAAATTTTCTGCTCTGTAAAAGACACAAGAGAATGAAGATACAGGCCAGAGATTGGGAGAAAGTATTTGCAAAAGACATATCCGATAAAAGACAGATATCCAAAATATACAAAGACAACTAAAAACTCAACAATAAGGAAACAAATAACCTGATACCTCCCCAAAAAGATATAAAAAAACCAAGTAAGCGTATGAAAAGATACTTGACATCATGTCATTAGGGAAGTGGAAATTCAAACAATAATGGGATACCTTTACGCATCCATTAGAATGATTAAAATCCCCCAAACTGACAGTATGGGAATTCTCATTCATTGCTGGTGGGAGTATAAAATGGTACAGCCGCTCTGAACAGCAGTTTGGCAGTTTCTTATAAAACTAAACATAGTCTTGCCATGCTGACCCAGCAATTACATTCCTAGGTATTTACTCAAGTGAATTGAAAACCTATGTCCACACGATAATCTGCACACAGATCTTTATAAGCAGCTTAGCTCATAAATCCCCGAAGAAAGACGTGGAAGAACCTTAAATTCATATTGCTTAGTGAGAGAAGCCAGATTAAAAAGACTGCATGCCATGTGATTCCAGCTCTATGACATTCTGGAAAAGGCAAAACTGTAGAGTCAGTAAAAAGATCAGTGGTTGCCAGAGGTTCATGGAGGAGGAGGGGAGGATTGAATGAATGAAATAAGGTGATGGAACTCTTCTGTATGATGCTGCAAGGGTGCCAAATGACAGGATGCATTTGTCAAAACCTATAGAATGTCCGAATAAAGTTTAACCTCATGTTAACATAAAACATAAACCCTAATGTAGGCTTATTTTAAAAATCATTTAGGAGGTTGGGGTTGTCAGAAAAGAATGCAGCCTGAGACTCTGACTATATCACAGATGTATGAAACAACCTCACTGAAGAGGGCTCAGGAATATATGCTGATCCAAGAAACTTAGTGGAGTCTATCAATTAAAGGCCAAATAAACTGCAGAGATGCTGTACTTTGATAAAGTAGCTTTTTGTGGGGTATAGGTTAACAATTCTGGTATTGCTATCCATATACACTGAAATTGAACAGTTAAGTAATTCAATGGTAAATGACGGGAGCCAGGTTTCTTGTTGTTGGTGTGAGAGTCTACAGATAAGCAAGAGAGATTTTAATGATCCATGTGGTAATGAGTTAGAGTTAGAGACATCAATAATAGTGTAAGCTTAATTTAATATAGATATAGATGGTTACACATAGAAATCTCTATAGATGTGCTTGTTACATGGATTAGCATGCACACATATATTCCCTTGCTCTGTCAGCTGAGAGGACCTCAAACAAATAACACTCTAGTAGCAATGGATACACATAGCATCCAGGTTTCTAACCATGGTTTCTAAACCATCCTTGGTTTCTAATACCATTCTCCGATAAAAGGAACAAAGGCTCATTGGAGAAATGGCTAAATCTAGGACTGGGTCAAGATATGTATAAGATGAGCCTGGGGGGTCTTGTAGTTCCAGAGAGTAAGGAAGTGCTCATAAACCAACCAACAAACAAACACCAATGTTGGAGGTATGCCAAAGTGACACGGCCACCAACTGAAAGAGTTCCCAACAGCTAAAGCTAGAACAAGTTAAGCAGCAAAATAAATAAAGTAGTATTAGATTATAACTCAAAGTATAAAATTCATATCCATGAGTCCATGGTGATAGAAAAATGGTTGAATAAATTAATAATTGGTGGAATAGAGACAAATGTCCCTTGCAGAAGAATTCCAAGTAAATTTGGTAGATATTCTGCCGTAAGGAAGGGGCAGCATGACTCTGTACTCCTGAAGTGTGGGATGCACATACTGACTTCCAAAGAGTGGAGTACAGAAAGAAGAATAAAGAAGAGTAACTTTACAGTGGAGAAATCTGACAAACACTAAGTAAGCTAGGTGATCAAGGTCCACATTAATAGTTACAAACCATGTAGACAGTATGATGTGATTAAAAGGCATCTTACCTTTGTGATCTTCTTCTCCAAAACTCCTATCTAATTATGAGAAAAACGTTAGACAAATTCCAATAGAAGGGCATCCTGCAATAGTCCTGACTGGTATTCTTCAAAGTTGTCAAGGCCATCAGAAGTAAAGAGAGGCAGAGAAACTCACAGCAAGAGGAACTCAAGGAGACATGATAACTGAATGTAATGTAGTATCCTTGATCGGCTGCTGGAGTGGGCAAAGACAGTAAGTCAAAGACTAAGGAGATCTGAGTAAACTACGGATATTCGCTAACCTTGATGTATCGATACTGCTTCATCAATGACAATAAATACTCTAAATTAATGGCAGATGATAATAGCAGAGCAAACTGGGTGCAAGTGGTAGACTAATACGGGAACTCTCTGTACTATCTGTTCAATTTTTCTGCATGCCTAAAACTGTTCTTCATATGAAATCTATTAACTTAAAAAAAAAACACTAAAAGTTGAACTGCTGGCTTTTGGGTGTCAGTTCCTTTCCCTTTCTTGGATAATAGAATTGACTCCATATCATTAAAGGCAGGAGGGTTACCCCTCGGTGCCCTACATGGTAGCCTTCATTATATATGAGAGATCATCTGGTCCAATCTCTCATAAAATAATGAGAAGTCAGAATTTAGGGCCACAAATGAAAAATTATACATTTGGGGTTCAGGAGAAGAAAGGAATTATGAGAATTCTAATATCCCAGGACACAAAGATTTCTAACAGTTATAACTAAGATAGTTAAAAACCCATTAAACAAACTTCAGTTGGGACATTTTCCGAGATGCTCAGTCTTCATTCACGTCCAGAAATGAAGGCAATGAAAAGGACTTTAACTTCAGCTTCCAGATGCACAAAAAACCCTACGTTTGACTAAGCTCTATCAAATATACTCCATTTTGCCTTGTTTGCCAAGTATCTATTTCCTAGGCTCTTTAGTTTGATGTGATTTTGTATAACTTGGAACCCTATGGGGTTTCTAGGAACATATTGTTCTTTTGTGCAAAGGTAGAAATGAAGTCCAGTAGATTTGTAAATTTGTTTCTGGCTGTCGCCCTCAGTCTTTGTTAGATGGTAGACTATAAAGAGAGAGAAAAGACAAAACAAAGCAAAATACCTGGCATCCTTCCACGCTCTGCAAAACTTCTGTATTTGTTAGTGAAGGGACTTCAGTGGTCAGTTAATACCTACATTTTACAGATATAGAAACCAAGACTTAGGAAGTATACATTTAGCCCTACCTCAGAGCTAACTAGGAGTATAATCATCACTTTTGGAATGTGATGCATAGTCACTATTTCTGACACCCAACCCAAGGACTCTTTTCCATTACCATACTGTCTCCTGCTGCCTGCATTTAGGATAGGTATTTAATTAACTTATGCTGCTTTCCCTGTGTTGACACTCACAAGCGGATTCTGTACCCAGAATCCACATGATACCATTGATTGTGGGAAAGTGTCCTCATGGTTTAAACCCATGCTGTCCAAGCTGTCTTTGAGATAACCCCATTTCTAAAGGGAATGATTAAACAAGGTCGTTATTATCAGGAGTAATGACACTTCTTAGAGAAATGTTATTATTAAACAGAAGTTCGAAATTGATGCATGATTCCATTTCTCAACATGTCACCGGTGTTAGAAAGACAGTAACTAAAGCATGGGATGAAATAAAATAGAAAAATAAGTCTCCTCTCCCTTCAAAGAGAAAAGCTGACTGCTATAAAATCTGTGGAAGAATGTACTTTCAGCAAGCCTCAAAAAGATTGTGCATTCAAGATCCTGCATGGCCAATATCATGAAGTCTAAAGTCCCAATGTGGTGTGTTGGATAATCCTTGTTTGTCCTCTAGATCCTCTTTCCATTCTTCTTCACTCTGCTCTGTACCCCGGGAGTCTGTTTTCCACAATCTACCTCACTTAGGCTTCCTTATTTTTCAGCTTCCAGTTTGGCTTGGTGAATGGGAGGCATAAATAAGAGATGGGAGGGTAAGAGAAGAAAGATGTTGAGTATTTATTCTTCCAATGATTGTGTTCCTCTGTTTGAATTCATAGGTCTTTTTAGGCAGCTCCTCTCCATGCTGGGTTCCCATAAATCAGTGGATAATTTAGGCCCCCTGCAGATACTTGGCAAACTCTGGAAATATTTTTGATTATTGTCACAACAAGGGATGGAGATTGCTACTGGTTTCTAGTGAGTAGAATCCAGGGTTGCTGCTAAACATCCTACAATGCACAGCAGAGCCTCTCACAGTCAGAGATTATCCAGTTTAAAATGTCAATAGTTCCATTATTGAAAAATTCTGCAATACTTGGTTCTTCCCTTTGTCCTTTTGGTCTTTTATGTGGTATGGCTGCCATTATAACTAGACCCAGGATGCTTTAGCATCCCTTTTTGGTTTCCTTAGCATGTCCACCCCTTTGTAAATACACTCCTCATTAAACTCTTCAATTATTCCTTTTGGGTGCACAATTTCTGGCAGGACCCCTGAATAATTATACATAGCAAACAGAACCCAACAGAAGACCTGCCTCTGGCCTGTCTTTCCTAAATCCCCAACATTTTATGCTTCAACCATGCCAAACCACTTACAATTGCCAGGACATGCCAGGAGTTTTTCAAGGTTTCATGCCTTTGTTCACGTTGAATTTTCTATTTGCAAAGCCTTTTCCCAGCTTCCATTCCAACTTGATCAACTCAGCCCAAGTCTATCCACAAATCCTTTTCAGAGGATTGTGTTGTTGTAAGTCAAACTGATCTTTGTATTAGCGAGCCTCCATCACCCCCTAGCTGGATATATATTCATAGAACTAATGACTCTCTACTACATGTGTTTTATTGTGTGTGTTTTTATATTTCTATATCTTTACTATATTCCTAGCACTTAGCGCTGTGCCTGGGACATGACATACACTCAGTAAATTTTGGCTGTATAAAATCGTTCTATCTATTAATATAACACATATTTTTCAAGTGTCTGTGCCAAACTCTTCTCAGAACTGAGAATACAGCAATGAACAAAACAGACAAAAATCTCTGCCCTCAGGGCTTACATTCTAATAGAAAAGACATGGTAAACTTTAAAAAAACTATTATTTATTTTTTAAGTTTACTTATATTTATGTACAGAATCTCTACACCCAACATGGGGCTTGAACTCCTGACCCTGAAACGAAGAGTCACATCTCTTCTGACTCAGCCAGCCAGGTGCTCCCAGACATGGTAAACTAGATAAACAAGTAAAATGCATAGTAGGAAGGATAAGGGGCGTAGGAAGAGTTTGGTGGAGATAGGATGAAACTTTAGATAGAGAAGCCTGGTAAAGTCTTGCAGAGAAAGAGACATTCACAAGGAACATACCAACATATTAAATAAAGGCCAGAAGAGGTGAAGTAACATCTTGAGAATTTTTCCTTTTTATAAATATGGGAATTGAGGGGGAGGGTGGACTGGCTAGAGGTCACAGAGCTGGCATGTGCTACAGCTAAGTACAATCTGATTCTGCTCCAATGTCCTTACTGCTGTACCACAACTGCCTCCCACACGAACCCAAGAACAGGCACAGTGAGTCTGTCATTTTGCCAATTCCTCTTTCTTACCCACCATTAAGTGAAAATTTTCAAAGGCCAACTATGAGTCCAAAGAATGTCAGAGGATAGGGAAAGTCTATTTTCTCTGGAGAGGAAAAGACATGTAGATATATTCTCTTGAATAAAAAGAGAAGAAACAACTAGATTATTATCATTTACCTTTATGCAAGCTCTACATTTATTATAGTAAGGCCTGGAAAAGAGTTAAACCTTTCTTCCTTTCATATTCAAGAACCTACTTAAATAGGATTTTTCTTTAATAAACAAACTAAAGGCTGTGAAGTGCTCTGATTTCATGAAAGAAAAGTACTAAATTATCACACCAGAATACTAACATTTAGTCTTCTTTCTCCATGAAGTTGAATTGATCTTGCTCCATCTCCATTAGCCTTGACTACAGGAGAGGCAGTAGTAGGTATATTTGCTTGCCACTTTCCTCAAACATAGTCCAAAAATCTAAAGAATGTTTGTTTAGAGCTTCTAATGACTAAAGTTTGCTTGATTGTGGATGAGTTGGAATTGTAGTGTTAAGTTCCAGTCCAGAACCTGGAAGAAAATTAGGCTAAATAAAAAAGGATCTAGGCAGCAGTTGAGAAAATATATCAACAAAGACCAGTACTCTTGAAATGCTGCATTTCACTGCCTTTAGTCATAAAGATCAAACTGCATCAACAAACATAAATGCTTTCCTTTAACATGTGGGGTGGATTGGTGGGAATTCTATAGGCTAGTGAATTATGTATAGGAATTTGGAATATTTTAATATATCATGAGACTTTACATTATTTTGAAGCAATAAACATATTAACTAATACTTCATACTTCTATTCAATGTTTTGTCAGTGAACCCTCCAATAGTTGAAAAGTAAGTTTTCTGGATCTTGAGTATTCTAAGATGCAATTCTCACTGCTGGCTTCATATATGTATAAGGACAAGGAAGCAAAAAGATTGGCCAGGGTCAAAAAGAGAAATGTGTGTCGGCATTGACATTGAATTCCTAGATCCACATCTGGGTATCACATTACCAAACAGAAGGCGATAAAGATGGATATTCTATCCAGGCTGAGTGAGAAAGTGCCATTCCAATGATTTGGGCAGAAATTGAGTTTGCAAAAATGAAAGTAACATTAGAGGCAGAAACAAGATAGAGGAAACTCAATTTACATCATGCAGAGATAAGAACACTTGGAGGACATTTGAATGTGTTCTTTTAATATATCCAAGGAAATAAAAATCTTACATGGTGGTTAAAAATACTTAAAGGTGTATCTCTATTTGAAGAAATCAATATGTGTAGAAAAGATAAACCAAAATTCATATTTAGAAACCAAAGATTTATCTTTCTTTGTCAGACAGACTCAGTTTACACTCTAATATGCCGTCGGCTAGCTGTGTGACCATGGGCATATTTCTTAACTTCTCAAAAACTCAGTGGTTAAGAGGACTAAATAAGGTCACCCATGGAAAGCATTTGTCATTCTTCTTGGCATATAGTCTACATTCAATAAATGGTGGCTGCTGCCACTACTCCTGTTATTCCTCTTCATTTCACTATGTCCCCATTCTCATCTTTTGCATTTTATTCAACTACATTATAATCTAGACTGGGAATAATGAAGTCAGAAAACTGACACACCCAATTAATTCTCAGATCAGAGGGTTCAACTGCCTCAAAACCTGGAGGTTTTTTCATGATGTGTTTCTTGTGAAAGAATTATTTCACTGGAAATGACCTCATCTACTTTTCTAAAATGATGGAGCTCATCTGAACATCTGGTGTGAAACTATAACTACCCCTTAACATGGATTTATTTTTAAAATCTCTACAATTATCTTTTTATCCTTTTATCTCGGGGAGAAGCTATTCTTCCTCTTTCTCTGAAGTTACCTGCCCCTAAATTTCCAGGATCCTTGAGAAAATTACTCCCATATTTTCCTTATTCTTCTTTCTACTTAACTTTAACAAAATCACACGATGTCTTAAAAATCTTTGTAAAAAGTGATACATACAAGTATTCAAGTAGAAAAAAGAAAGTAAAAATTCACCAAAAATTCTACCACTTAGAATCACTATCATTAACATCTGTGACCATTATTTCAGACATCTCTTTATGTTCCTTACATGAAAGAACAATAAATAGATGTAATTTCTGGAAAAACCAAACTACTATAAAATTTAAAATATTAAGTTTATTTTTACTTGAGATTCACAGGCAATATAATATTTTGCCATTGCTCAAAGTGACTTCAGGCTAATTTTCTAAAAGTCATTCAACAAACTAGCTTTACGTCAGATTAACTTTTAAAGAGTTGGATCAGGGAATTAACTTTGGGGGAAATGCACTTTTAGTGTATTGGCCTGTTACTGCTCAAGCAGGAAGCTAGTAAGTACTACCTAAAGGAAGAGAGGATTAAATACTTTCTATAATGCATTAAATATACATAATATTTTATACAAAATTATAGTATACAAAGATAGCCACCAAAACAAGGACATAATCCTTTCAAGTAATCAGAAGTATCACACACACACACACACACACACACACAGGGAAAGGAAATAATATTTTAAAAACTTTAAAACGTAAAACAGTACAAAAATAGTGAAAGTAAATCCAAGTATATTTGTCATGGCAATAAGTGCAAATGGGCTAAAATCACCCCTTAAAAAATCTGTTTGAAATCAGGGAAAATGAGTATAAATCTTTTTAAAATGAAGTTAAACTTCTCCATTCTTTCCCTATCCCAAATACCCCTGAAATCTCCTTTTATGAACCTGAGCAGAAAGCTGGAAATTACTTGCCAGAGAAACTGAACCAGACAGACTGACTCTGGACTTGGGGACACCAGGAACACCTTAAGGGTAAGAGTGGCACAAGTCTACTTACTGAGAAGTGAGAACCATCCTCCAACTTCTTTTTTCAAGTCTGGAATTCTAAAAACCATCCTTAACCCTGGCACAATCCCACTTGCAACTGGAGAATTTCTTTCAGATGAAAGTCATTGGTTACAAGAGAACCAAGTCTCCCTGAATTACTCTTCAGGGAAGCTCATCAATTTCCAAGCTCCATCACTGCATATTGAATCCCAATACACTTTCTAGCTTCTCACTATTAAATATGAACTAACAAAAAGAATTTGAAAAAAGTTTCTAACACAAAAGACATAGAAGAAAAAACAAACTGAAATAATTAGAAAAATAAAAAAGAAAAGGAAAAGGAAACTTTAAGAAAATTAATAGATCAGAGAGAGAAGAGAATACATTACATCCATGAAACAAGAACATATATATTTATGCATGGAACATATAGAAAACAAAGAAGAACTCCTTCAAATTACTCATTAGATACCAGAACCTAACATTTCCTAGAGGATAAATAAAAGAATAAGAAAAATTTCCCAGATAAAATGGGGGAAGGGTGAAATAAAAATCATGGGCAAATATTTGGATTTCTCAAAAATAAGAAAAGAAAAAATGGAAGGGAGGAAATCATGAAATAACTAACACAAAATTTTTATCAAAGAATATGATTTTCCAGGTTGAAAGGGCACAGTGAGTACAGCACACTAATGGAAAAATGACTTCCCCTGAGATCTCCTGTTGCAAATTTCAAGAACATCAGGGATAAAGAGAAGTTTCTAAAAGTATGCAGAGAGAACACATGAGGGTTTGAGGATCAAACTGGCAAAAGACTTAACACCATTAGCACTAGAGGACAATGGAGCAATTTTTCTAAAATTTTGATGCAATTATATCCCATTTAGAATTCCATAGCCAGCCAAAGGGTAAATTCTGGGGGTGAAACAAAGATAATTTGAGAACCCAGGTTCTCAAGGACTTTCCTCTCAAGCACAGTTTTCTAGAAAGCTAATAGGAGGTGTGACATAACACAATGAGGACATAACGAAGAATGTAGAAGACATGCAGGTAAAATACAGGCTCTAGACAGGAAAGGAATTCCCAGGATGACAGTGAAGGGAAGGTCTATGCTGAAAGCTGGCCAGAGCCCAGGAAGCACACAGTCCAGAGAAAAGCAGGACAGAGGAATAACAGGAGAGACATTTTCAGGAAGAAAATGAAGTGTTTAGAATACTTGATATATTTGATCATATTTTATAGAAATTTTCAGTGCTGGTACAGGTTTTATGTGAAAAATTATACAAAAGGAGGCGATTTTTAGCTGCAAAAAATAAAATAAAGCAAAAAGTTTTTCAAGAAAAGAAATTTAACCGTTCTATACAATATAACCCAGCTATAATTAGTGGTTATACAGTCATAATATGATTACTGAAGTTTGATTTAACTCCAAATTAAGAGGAAAATAAGGGAAATGTATAGTTCTATGTATGTGAATACACATGGATGATGTGGGTTGGGGGCAGGTTGTGAAAGAGCTAAACCATGTGCTGTAGGTAATCAATACATGATATCAATACTGGAAAAATTATAAGATAGCATCACTTACTGCTGTAGAGATACAGACTAAAAGAGGTATCTTAGAAAGTTAAACATTGCTGCCTCAGGGTGATGGAAATTGGGACTGGGGATGAATGGGACAGGCAAAATTTAACATTTGAAAGAGAGTGAACAATTTGAGTAGTCAAAATATAGAAGAGAGCTGACTTCAAACCTCAACATTCAGTTCTAGAAGGAAGTGGAGCAGTACTTACCAAATGTTTAGGAAAGATACTGTGACTTAGAAATTTTATTCCCAATGAACCTTTCAGGTTTAAAGGCAACAGACAAATATTTTTGAATATATAAAAATTCAACGAATAAAGGTCCCATGACCCTCTTGAAGAGGTCAAACTTTAGCCAATCAAATGATAAATGAAAACCATACAGTCACAAAATTGACAGAGTACATTTGATCCATTTAATTGGTAAAACAAAAGCAAACTGAAGGGATAATGTTCTGGAACAGACTATAAATATTATAAGTCATATGAAATAACTAAAAAATTTGAGGAAAGGGGGAAATAAGATGAAAGACAAATGTACAGATTCCTCATCTTTAAGACCAGGGGTAAAGAAGATAAAGGTAAATCAAGTAATGCAGGTATAATTTTACTTCAAGATATAACAATAAACACTAAGAAAAATAACACTAAAATGAGTGATTTGGGCATAGTGGCAAAGATTCTCTCCTTTGACAGAACTTGAATCAGCCTCCTCTGAATTCTCTGGTCCCTGACCTTGGACTCTGTCCCTGGCTCATTTTGTCCAGTTTCATCAGAGTCCTGATGGTTCAGTTTTGAGAAAATCCTCCACTCTTGATATTTGATCAACTTTCTCATCCTCCCACTTGGTATCTTATGATCTTGGCCTGCCTTCTGCAAGAATCCTGTTGAGTTGGTCTAGTGAGAATCTTCCTAGCCTAGAAGTTTCCCCTTAGGAATTTCCCATCTGATGACTAACTGGCCTGCTCCTTGGCTATAAATTCTCACTTTTCCTTATTGTGTTTGGAGTTGAGCCTGATCTCTCTCCTTTACTACAAAACCTATTGTAGTAGCTTCCCTAAATAAAATTGGCCTCACTGTCTTTAGTGTCATGAATTATTATTGTTTTTAATAGTCAGACGTAAGGACGGAGAGAGACAAATGTGTTAATTTTACCGTTATTCAGAGTGGCTTCAGACCAGTGTTCTAAAAGTCATTCAACAAACTGGCCTTACAGCAAATTGGCTTTTGGTAAATTGGATCAGTGAATCAGCTTTGGGAAAATTTACTTTTAATGAATTAGCTTGTTTCTGCTTGAGCAAGAAGCCAGTATATATTGCCAAAGGAAACAGAGGATTAAATATGTTATATAATACTTTATATAGGTATATCATATAAAATTATAGTATATTTTAAAAAACACTAAAACAAAGACATAAATCTTCCAAGCAATCAGAAGTGTTATACACACACATCCAAAAAATGACAGACATAAACCCAAATATATCTGTCTTAGCAATAAGTACAAATGGGCTAAAATCACCCATTTAAAAAAAGCTGGATTAAAAAAAGAAACAACAACCAACCATACTCAGAATACAAGACACTATATAGGAGAGTTTGTTGACAGTTGTGATGCTAAGCTGCCCTCATTTAAATCTATATTATTTGGAGTAACTGCCTTAATTTCTCAGTGGCTCAATTTCCTCCTTAAAAATATAGGGGTTATTAACTAATGTTAACTCACAGGATTATTGGGAGGATTTAGCAAGTTAATGTATGTAAAGCACTTAGAATGATTCCTGTGACATAGTAACAGATCAATAAATACTGTCTCACTGTTATGACATGAGTCACATATAAAATCAGATGATTCAGAAAGGTTGAAAATAAGAGGATGGCCAAAATCATATCCATCAAATGCAAACACAAAGAAAGCAGTGGTTTGATCTTAGTAGGATGAAATCTTTGAATTTGAATCTTTGAAAAGACTGGATTAAGGGAAGGGGATTTAAACAAGACAAAGCTCAAATTATAATGTTAAATGCAACATTAACATCCATAAAGTAAAAAATATGGGAAATATAAGGATAAATTGACAGGAACCAAGGGGTAAGAACCAAGTCAAAAAGGTTTCATTGGGAAATCCTAGAACTTTTAAAAATAGGTGATTCCAAAGCCATTTGGGCCGTTCCAGAGCAAGAAAAAGAAAAAGAAAGAAAGAAAGAAAGAAAGAAAGAAAGAAAGAAAGAAAGAAAGAAAGAAGAAAGAAAGAAGAAAGAAAGAAAGAAAGAAAGAAAGAAAGAAAGAAAGAAAGAAAGAAAGAAGAAAGAAAAGAAAACCACAATAAGTTCCAGATGACTCAAAGATTGCAATGTTGTAGACAAAAAACTTGGCAAAATTAAAAATAGAACTTCAAAGTGGGGGAATAGGATAAAACCCAAAAGCCCTAAAATAAGATTAATAAATCCAACTTCATAAATGTATTTTTAAATTTCTACATAGCAAGAAGTCAATAAAACACGTCAAAAAATGAACAATTTCCTCAAGGAAATAATTCCAATACTTATTATGGTAAAGCAATCATTGCTTTAATATGTAAACCACTCCTACCAGTCAAAAGGAAAATGAATTCCCCCCCTCAAGATACATGTTTTACAATGGTACAAAGAATATGAAGTCAGTCACAGGAAAGGAAATGCAAATAGCTTTTAACGTATGAAATGATGCCTGACACTACGTGTCTTTGACCCGGAACTTCTATGAATATGACATATTGATAAGAATATATTTATTCTGTTGCTGTTTTTATTTTTATTTATTTATTTTTAGTTTTTATTTATTTTTTTATTTTATGTATTTTTATTATTATTTATTTGTAATCTGTTTTATTGATTTGTTAGTTTATTTATTTATTTATTTATTTTAAAGGCTTTATTTATTTATTTATTCATGAGAGACACAGAGAGAGACAAAGGCAGAGGGAGAAGCAGGCTTCATGCAGGGAGCCCGATGTGGGACTCCTTCCTGGATCTCCAGGATCAGTCCCTGGGCCGAAGGTGGCGCTAAACCGCTGAGCCACCTGGGCTGCCCATGTTGCTTTTTTTTTTTTTTTTTAATGATAGTCACACATTGAGAGAGAGAGAGAGAGAGAGAGAGGCAGAGACACAGGCAGAGGGAGAAACAGGCTCCATGCACCGGGAGCCCGACGTGGGATTTGATCCCGGGTCTCCAGGATCGCGCCCTGGGCCAAAGGCAGGCACTAAACCGCTGCGCCACCCAGGGATCCCTTGCTGTTTTTTAAAATTAAAAAACTGGGGGGCCTCTGAGGGGCTCAGTTGGTTGAATGTTCAACTCTTGATCTCAGCTCAGCTCTTGATCTCATGGTTATGGGTTCGAACCCCTCATTGGGCTCCATGCTGGGTGTGGAGTTTACTTAAAAAATTTCTTTTAATTGGAAATAACATAAATATCAATTAGTAGGGCCAATGTAGGCAGAATAATCCCCCCACATATGCACCATGATGTCCATGTCCTAATCCCCTGAACCTTTGAATATATTACATAGCAGGAGGGAATTCGGACTGCAGATGGAATTAAGATTGTCAACCAGCTGATTCTGAGAGGAATAGAATATCCCATATTATCCAGGTGGGCCCAGTATAGTCACAAGTGTCTTTAAAAGTGAAAGAGAGCTTCAGGAGAGTCCGTGTCAGAGTGTTGGAGCATGAGAAAGACTATGGACCATGGTTGACTTTGAAGATGGCTGTGAGCCCAGGGATGCAGGCAGTAATTAGAGGGTGAAAGAGGTAAGAAAACTGATTTCCTCCCTTGAGCCTCCAGAAAAGAACAAAGTCCTTATAACACCTTGATGTTAGCCCAGTAAGACCCATTTCAGATTTCTGATCTCCAGAACTGCACTGTAATAGACGTGTGTTGCTTTAAGCCACTAATTTTTGGCAACTTGCTATAGCAGCACTAGGAAACTAACACTGGGGCTAATGAAAGAAGTTATGATGGTTCAACTTGGATCTTGTTTTTATAGTGGTTGGGTAAAGTGATCTGCATTTAATAGAAATTGCACTTCAAATTTTGAATTTTGATTTTTTTCTGGGCTAGTGCTGTGCTGTATAATACTCTCCTGATACTGGGCAGCAAGCTATAGATGCCAGTGAGCCATGTGATCACACACATATACAACTGATACACTGACATCACTGCTGTACACTTCTGTTGTATAACCATTCTTTCAGTATGGTATGCAATAAGTTACATGAGGTATGGGATATTTATTATAAACTAGAGTCTGTGCTAGTTGATTTTGTTCAACTGTAGGCCAATCTAAGTGTGATGAGCACATTTAAGGTAGGCTGGCTAACCTATTGTGTTTGGTAAATCAGGTGTATTAAATGTATTTCAACTTGTGATATTTTCAGCTTACAATGGTTTTATCAAGATGTATCCCCATTGTAGGTTGAGGAAGATCTGTGGTGTCATAACCTCAACCTCATACTTTGTAACAATATAATATTAAAACAATTAATTGTTTGTCCCAGAGTACTTATTCAATATCTGTCTTACCCACTAGACTGTAAGTTTATTTTTTTTCATTTTAAGATTTTATTTATTTTAGAGCACACATGCACTCAAGACAATAGAGAACAGAGACAAGGAGGGAGAAGGAAAGAACCTTAAGCAGACTGAGTGCTGAGCATGAAGCCCAACATGGGGCTTGATCCCCAGACCCTGAGATCATTACCTGCCGAAACCAAGAGTCAAAGGCCAAACCAACTGAGCCACCCAGTATCCCTAGACTGTATGTTTCATGAGGGCAGGGACCAGTTTGTGTTTTAAGAGTACTACCACAGTGTCTGACACTTAATAAGTATTTATTGAATAAATAGATGAATTAGGCAATGAATGCAATCAAGTAAAAAGAGCAAGAAAGTCTCATAATCCAATTGATTACAATTTCCAAAAACAGATAACTAATCCTACAATGGAAAATGAAGGAATAAGAGCATACAATAAAGAATATTATTCAAAGATCTATAAATGTCTAGCTATAAATAACTATCCTTCTCATATGGAACTGTATTAAATCACAGCTAAATCTGGTTCTCAAGCTTTCTTACCCAGGGAAAAAAAGTTTCAACTATGTTTCAACTCCTGGTGTTAAGATCCCTGGACTGTGTTCACAGATTGAAGCCATTTAACACAGGGGTTGCCTTTTTACAGCTGTTTGCAGTTTCAGCTGTCAGTTGAGAGGCCTCTAATTCGCAGGCTTTCTCTGTTTGCCCTCTTTCCCTCACCATTTCTGTGTCTTGCTGCTTCTGCTTCTCATTCCAACTCTTGGCTTCTTTCTTTGCTTTCTTGGTCAGAACATAGAAGCTGAGAGACAGTAAAAGAGGGACCGCTTTTCTATAGGCCCGGTGACCCTGTGACTGCCTCCAATTAGGCATAGTGTACCACAGAACAATTCTTCAGAGAGAATGCTGCTCATTTGCCAACATCATTGTTTTCCTCCTGGGCATACAGCTAGGCCATATTTTCCAGGCTCCTTTGTTGTTAGGTGGAGCCATATAACTGAGTTCTGGCCAACAGAACATGGGTCAGTCATGGGTCCAGTGCTGGAGACAGAAACCTGCTGAACTCTCGAACCCTGGAGGGTGGTGAAGCCACTAAACTGGAAGCAGCCTGGGCTCCTGAGTTGCCATTTGGAAGAAAGCTACTCAGGAGATCCATCCAACCATGGACACTGTGTTGGACTGTTTCAAGCCAAAAATAACTTTTTATTATTTTAACCTATTGAAACACTGGCGCCTTTGTTACAAATCAGCAACTGGTACCTTAGAGTGGGGTGCTGCCACGGCATAAATCTCAAATATGTGAGTGAGATGGTGAATGGTAAGACAACCAATGGTGGTAGCTAGGATAATGAATACTGTACTATAAAGTGGCAAGGCACTTTGAAAAGCTGTCACTTGCAGTAACTTGAAAGAAGACTATGTGCTTACTGGCTCGAGCTCTATGGGAAGTGGTTCGAAATAATTTGAGTGCAGTGTGTGTTGGTTACTATTAGCTGTCTTTGCTAAAGTGTTATAGAAGAGACATGAGTTCAAGGAAGAACTGGCTGGTTTGCAAACTGAAATGAAAAGAATGAAGAGTCTAGAAATCTGGCATTGAAATGTCAGGGTGGCCAATACCTATTAGATTCCCAAATAGTAAGAGATAAGACTTGGAGTATTCAAAACAACGATACTCTTCAGTTAAACAAAAGACTCAGCTCTGGGGCCAAGATCAGGTTAGGAACGTGGCCCTCCCATGTAGTCTTTGAGATGGACGTAGGGTAGCAGCCATTACTTTGAGACCGAATGGATCATGGTAAAGAACCAATAAAATAAAGTAAATTTGAGAATTATGAGCAAGTACTTTGGGTGTACAAAAAACTGGCTAAAAAGCTTAAGTTTTTAGAGGAATTTTATTGTCAAAGATATCATTTTTTAAATATTTTTGAAATATAAAACAACTGTCAAGACCTAAAGTTAATCTAACATGAAGCAATCTATAAATCTGTGAAGGCCCTAAGAAAAGCATCCTCCCCAGGGCCTCCTTCAGATGTGGCCAAAGAAGGTGATGGCCAAGATGGAACTTCCAAAAGGATAGGGATAGAGGCCAAGGAGAACAGTGGACTGTAGAGCTCCCAACAGAGAGCTAAGTTAGTGCCTAATTGAACAGGATAGAGATTTCAGAAGGTCTACACAGTGGGATTTAACACACTAGCACCTGCTTTGTGTCTTCTTATTCTTTTTAAATAGGAGTTGTTTTTTTTTACTGTAGATATAGCATCCTTATTCCATAATTTTTCATTAGGGAGGGGAGAGAGGGAAAGGGACAAATAATCTGCCTTTTTACAACCATCAGGAATTCTATCTAATCCAGATGGAGAGGACTTGTATCACCAGGAGGTCCTGGACCTTAAGCTGGATGCAAGGACTGGCTGGGACTTTTTAAAAATATTTTATTCATCTATTCATGAGAGACAGAGAGAGGGAGAGAGAGAGAGAGAGAGAGAGAGAGAGAGAGAGAGAGAGAGAGAAAAGCAGGCTCCATGCAGGGAGCCTGACGTGGGACTCGATCCCGGGTCCCCAGGATCATGCCCTAGACTGAAGGCAGCGCTAAACCGCTGAGCCACCCGGCTGCCCTGTTTGGGATTTTAAATTGTTCCTTTGGGAGAAGATTGAGTGTGTTCTCTGTGTGGGAAGAAGTTAACAGGTTCTTGGTGAATGGAAGGACAGACTGAGGGAAGGATAGTGTTAGGGGCTCACCAAACCAAGTTCTCTCTTCTTAGACACATGGCTAACTGATCTTTCCCAGTCCCCCTCACACCCCAAAGTTTGATGGGACCAAGTAACTGAGTTATGCCCCGTCAGATATAGGTACAAATTGCCACTGCTATGTCTAGTTCATAATAATTTTCCATATGACCGTTCATACTCTCCCCTTGTCAGCCAGAAGGAGAGATCCAAGGAAGGTTTCTGATTCCCTAAGGCACACGTCTATAAAGAGCTATGGGTTTATGGTTTATGGCTGCTTTCATGCTACATGCGTGTCCTCCAAAGCCTACTAGCTGGTCCTCCACAGAGGACAGTTAACCAATCCTTGCTATAGAAAATAAAAGAGTCACTGGATAGAAGGAGCCTGGCTTCTCAGTCACAACCACCACTCAGAGGGCCAACAGACCCAGAATACTTATGTTGAACTGTTCCCTAAGCTAGAGATAAGCTTTTCTTGTAGTCAGCCACTGTGATTTGGAGTAGTGACAATTTCAGTGACTCTACATACAATTATGAAGACATGTGTTTACTTTGCATTGTATAACTAAAAGATTCTCATTCACTACAGTACTCGGGAACATGGCTTCTGCCGTGATTCAATTAGACATCCTGGCATCCATCCATTCATCTATCTCCAAGTGCTTATTGAGAATTTATTATGTGTCAGGCACTTTGTTGAGGATACAATGATGAATAAAAGCATACTTGAACTCTGCCCTCATAGAGCTGAGAGTTTAACACAGAAGACAGTGGGAAGAAAGGGGGTAGCGTTTACCCCTCTAGACTCTTTCAGCTCATCACAGCCCACATCAAGCCTGCTTTGCTCATTTACCTACCTGGCTCCTTTATCACTTACGGTGTGAAGGATAGTGTGGCCAGAGTACAGGAGTGAAAGAGAACATGTGGCAAGTGTAGTTGAAGACCTAGCTAAGGGACAAATGTGGAAATAATAACAATAAGTAATTCAGTCAATTACTATTTCATGAGCCCAGCAATAAGTTCATCTCTGAGCAGAGTTGTGTCTGCAGATCTAAATTCAGTGTTTGCTTGCTTTTCACTCAAATATTTTGCTCCTCGATTTGTATTCAAGAAAGAACCCATGGGGAGGAAGTGTGACAGCCCTGGGTTCAAATCTTGGCTTTATTTAAGAGCTGTATGGTTTTGGAAAAGTTACTTTTCCATTTATTGATTATAGAGTTATTTTTTAATTTTCCTAAGACTTTGCTCATCACACTTGAACTAAGACCCATTAGTTTCTTGCTGTCTCACCCATATTGACTGCTCAGATCTTGGATTTAACTTGCCTATCAAGACCCATGGACTGTCTTAGTAATTAAACTTTCCTAAGCCTTATCTTGTAAGTCTTCATAGATATTCTGGATTCTTCCTGCTAACCTAAATCTGTGGCATTGACTTTTCTATACCATTTAAGCCAAAGTCTGAATGTCTGGTGTTGACATTTTTCTTCTTAGACTTTCAGATTGCCTACACTTTTTTACTTTTTTCTTCTTATCCTCCCCTCTACTACCAACCACTATGCTCTTATCTTTTGATCTCTAGGAAATCTCTCGCTCCTGCCCTCAATATTTTTTGTACATCTCAGTCTTTGTTATGATTTTCCTTGATGCTTACGATAAAATCCACACTTCCTTATATGGCCCTTATGGCCCTAAAAATGCTTGCATTTCACCTATACAAGTGGTGCATACTAGATATTCCAGAATATTGCAATATTTTCTTAAAAATTTTAAAGACTTGAAAAAGGTTTTAAAACTAATTTTTAAACTGATTTTAAAACTGTTTCTTTTCATAATTGCATAAGAAATGTATAAATATTAGAAACACAAATGAGCAATAAAAATACATATTAAACTAAAACCAAGCAAAAATCTAAAACACTGAGAAAAAATAACTATTAACTTCTTGGTACATATCCTTTCAGATTTCTACCGTAGCAAATGTGTGCATGTTCTAAAAAATTAAGTTATTAATCACATATTCCCTTATAATATTATAAGGGAATGTATTATTTAATATGTTGTGAAAATTCATCAGCATCGTAAGAATAGAGGCATAATATCAGTTTGAATGGCCATATAATATTTCATTGTATGGGAATACCATAATCTAACTAATCCTCTACTGCTGGACATTTGGATTGTTTTCATAGGTTGTTATGGTTAATTTTATGTGTCAACTGGATTGAGCCAAGGGGTACCTGGATTAAACCTTATTTCTGGGTGTGTCTATGAGAGTGTTGGGATGAGATTAGCATTTGAATCAGTGGTCTCAGTAAAACAGCTTGCTCTCCCTGGTGTAGGTCAGTTTGTTGGAGGCCTGAATAGAGCAAAAGGCAGAGGAGGGAGGAATTTGTCCTTTTTTTCTGGTCTGTTTGCCTCTTGGGCTTGGATATTTCATCTTCTCTTCTGCCTTTAGACTAGGATTTACACCATCAGCTCTGGTCGATTGAATTACACCCCCAGCTTTCCTGGGCTGCCAACTTACAGAGGGCAGGTTGTGGGACTTCTCAGCCTCCATAATCACATGAGCCAATTCCTCACAATATGTATACATCATCTATATTATCTATCTATCTACCTATCTAATATCTCCCCTGTATCCTATTCTATTGGTTCTGTTTCTCTGGAGAAAACCTAACTAATAGAGTTGCTACTGATGCTGTTGATATTACTGTTTTAAACAGATAAGTTGTCTAGTACATATATTTCTTCCTAACTTACCTGTTTGTCTTCTTTAGATGAATTCCTAGGTCCTAGGATTTCTTGGTGAAGGGGCATGAATGTTTTCAAGTCTTTGCTATCTATTGCCTCATTGAACACCAAGAGTGTCACAAAAAATGAAACAGCCATTAAGTCGAGATATATAGCAGTGGCATCTAAAGTTCTGGCCTATGTTTTTCAAATGGAACGCCTTATCCAATTGTTCGGTTTTTCTCCAAAAATGTGGTCTTGCCTCGCCAGTTGGAAAGCTGAGAGATTGGGGAAAAGCCCTCCTCCTGCCATTCTTCTAGCTTTCTGACCAGGCAGCAGCCCCACTTACAGAGTGCCCAGTAGCTCATGAATATCTCCAGGACTCTTGTAATATTCCCGGTTCCATTTTGATTAGTCAGCCATTTCCTTGAAATGGTATGAAGTCAAAGTAGGGCAATCAGGCTGCCAGAACGGTGACATTAAGAAGTGAAATCACCAATGCTTCGACCCTAGAGCTGAGAGAGAATCCAAGAAGTCATTTGGCCCAATTCTCTGGCTTCTGGCAGATAAGCAATTCCATTAGCAGAAAAGTTTTTAGACGATCTAGACTGCTTTTTGGCAAGGAATGGTGTCTCTCCAGTCATTGTGTTAAGATAAAACAGAAATCACGATACAAGGAAAACAAATTACAATTAAAATGAAAGTGTTATGCCCATGAAGGAATCGCCAGAGAGTAGTAACCACATCTGTACGGGACTTTCCCAATTCAGTATCTGTTTTTAATATGCTTCCAGTACCACATTCTTTCCCCACAAACTGGGATAGGAATTGCCATCAATTCATTTAGCGCAGAATGTCTATTACCAAGATATTAAAACCAGTTCTTAAAGAATGTTTAAAAAACAAGGGAAAGCCACCATAAACACTATCTTTACACACATATTATCATTTTAAAACAACCACCTTTAGCATCTTGGTGCATTTTTTGTCTTGTGGGGATACAATCCAAAAAATTGGTTTTAATCATAGCATACTTATACAGTAGTTGGGTTAATATTTCCCTTTACTATTGTTTCATAAAAATTTCCATGTGATTAATAATCTATGACTATTCTACTTTAATGACTATAGACTATCCTAATTTACCTAACTGCACCATAACCTATCCAACCCTTTCCAATTTTTCATTTTAAGTAACATGGTGGTGGGGATCCCCGGGTGGCTCAGCGGTTTAGCGCCTGCCTTCAGCCCAGGGCGTGATCCTGGGTCCCAGGATCGAGTCCCACGTCAGGCTCCCCGCATGGAGCCTGCTTCTCCTTCTGCCTGTGTCTCTGCCTCTCTCTCTCTCTGGGTCTCTCATGAATGAATAAATAATCTTTTTTGTTTTTTTTTAAGTAACATGGTGGTAAAAATGTTCATACATGGAGAATTCTATTTTGGATTATTTTTAAAAGATAGGTTTCTAGAAATTGACTGTCTTATTCAGTGCACATGAATGGTTAAATAGTATACGGTGAAGATATCTGTTTCACCCCAAAGGGGGCATTTTCCCAAATGAATTCATTTTAGGATATCAATGGGTAGAAGTGGACTGGGACTGTGAGATTACAAAAATAGAGGAATGGATAACCTTTTTTTTTTTTAAATAAACTTTCTGAATGATATTTCTTATTTGTAAATTGGTCTAGTAACAGTTTTTTCTTAATTGTTGGAGCTTTGGGAGCTCATATAGTCTCTTCCCATCATTGCCACTTGGTGGGAGGTGGATTTGGGCAGGCACTATCACTGTGCCTTCTTAATCTTTTTTCTGCAGGTTTTGTATCACAGATTATATGTATAATATAATACACGCACAGACACCCACACATACACACAGCGCTTGGTACTTACTGAGTGATTAGTAAAGCTCTGTAAATGGATGAATGAAACAATGTGAATGGGCATTGAACCTGAGCAGACAGGCATTCAAATCCTATTTCTGCCACTTATTAGCTGTGTACTTCTTAAACAGATAAATTGCTGTGAAGCACAATAAAAACTGTGTTCTGGATGAATTCCAGAAGTCAGGCCAAGTCCTTTTGTAGTTTTCTTACGTGAAACCTTGTATTAAATTCTTAAATAGAAAGAACAATGCCCAAAACATATCTCAACATGAAATCTAAAGGCAATGTTGTGAGGATCCCCGGGTGGCTCAGCGGTTTAGTGCCTGCCTTTGGCCCAGGGCGTGATCCTAGGGTCCTGGGATCGAGTTCCACATCGGGCTCCCTGCACAGAGCCTGCTTCTCTCTCTCTGTGTGTCTCTCATGAGTAAATAAATAAAATCTTTAAAAAATAATAAATAAAATAAAGACGATGGTATGATATAATAAGAGTTTTTTTATGGTAGGAAACCACTGCTTGCTTGGATGATTTTTGAGAATCAGCTTTTATTTCCTTTAATTGTTGCCAACTCTTATAATTGCTGAACCCTTAAATGCCACATCACTTAATGACCTCATCTACTGAGAAAGGCAGGAGGAGTTGTGGAATGGACACTATACTTGGTTTTTGATAAGATGAATTACTTTGGCTGGGCAAATAATTGCTGACCCGTGGCACTTCTATCTTTCTAATATTTCTATAGTGTCAGCACTTTCAGGTGCACTAACAGGTGTAGCAAAGTCAACATCTTTGATCCAAGTCCATTTCAATAAGTTGGGTATTTAGTGGGCTGTGTGGCAGAGAGCAGGCATAGGAAAGCACAAATTACAAGTTATTTCTGAATTCTAAGGTTATCATTAATGGGCTGGTGAAATACAGCTCTGAAGATTGGTTCACCTGCTACAAAGAAGATTTTCAAAGGGAAGAAATTTTATAGATGTTTTTTGACCTTCAACGAGGGAAACTTCAGTTCTGTTTTGTTTTTGTTTTTGTTTTTGTTTTAAGTTGATCTTAGTAACAAATGAGAGAATAGAGTCAGAGTGGAAGAGAAAGCAGAGAGACCAACCACCTCAGGGTCCAAACAGTGAGGTCTAGCCTAAAAATCCATTGGTGGCTGCTCACCCAATGAACCCCCACACTGTTCTGCAGAGGGAGGTGGGTTTAGAAGCTTGGGCAGAGCATGGGCATGGCACTTAAATCAGGGCCAGATGGCATCTCTGGGAGGCCTGTCAGAAATAAAAAGAGTCTATTTACCCCTCAACCTAAGAACACTTGTTGTTGTACTAGAGCAGGAACCTCTCCTGTCTTGCGTCCCTGTCCACCATCTCTAAGGCAGGAATAGGGGTCCCTTGGATGTGGCATTCTTCTCCCTCCTGAGCGTCACCTCCACCCCTGCTCCTTCTACCTCTTTTTTGTTAATACAGGAAGAAAAAAGTTTGTAAGATGGTATATGGGTCAGAGTTCTCCAGAAAAACAGAACCATTAGGAAATGTGTGTGATGGTACATATTATATATAATATAAAGGAATATTATATACATATATAAGTATTATCTATATAAAAAAATTATATATGACATATGTATATATATATGTATATGATATAATGTAATATATATGTATATATGTGTATGTATGATGTATGTAAGTGATATAATGTATAATATATATAATATTCCTTATTTCAAGGAGTTGGTTTATATGATGTGGAGGAACTGGCAAATCCAAAGTTTGTAGGGCAGGCCAGCAGGCCAGCAAAAACTATCAGGATCTGAGACTGCAGTCTTATTTTTTTTTTTTTTTTTTTTTTTTTTTGAGACTGCAGTCTTAAAGCAGAATTTCTAATTTCTCAAGGAAACCTCAGTTTTACTCTTAAGGTCTTTCAATGGATTGCATAAAGCCTACCCAGATTATCAAAGATAATCTGCTTTAATGTCAGTTGATTCAATCACATCTACAAAATGTCTTCATAGGAACACTTATATTAGTGATTGATTAAATAAGTGGGTACTGTAGCCTTGCCAACTTAACACCTAAAACTGATCATAATGGAAGGTCTCAGGGAGGAATATATATTTAATATATGTATATATAAAATATATATGTATAATTTTCAACTTATGTAAGTTGAAAATTGAAAGAGTTAAGCTTATATGATCAAGGGAATATTTGATTATTGAAGAATTTGAAGTGGCATGACTGACTAAAAGGTTTAATTTGTGTCACCCACTTGTATCTTCTTATATTACAGGATTCTGGAATTCTTCAAAGCATCTTCATTTTCTTGGATATTGAATATATTCCTTAAACTTGACTTCAGACTACTCCTCAGTGAACTGTTTCTCAGATTTCAGTATGCCAAAAGTATGACCTTGAAAAGATATTAAAATTATAAAGTACAGGCTCCATTCCTAGACATTCTGGATCAAGAAATGTGTGAATCTTTATTTTTTAAAAAATCTACCTCAGGTGACTCATCCTTTGAGAAACACCATTCTAGAGTAAGATGCAGATATTCCCCTGAGACTCAACCCGAGGAACACTATCTCAGGTCCCAGCTCTGCTGAGAATCTCCCTGAGGAACTATGATGAGATCAACATAACACCTCACTCTTCCAAGTGTATCTGGGATTCTGGGAAATGTGAGAAGGACAGGCTTGAAGTTGAGGTAAAAGCTAGATAGATACTCTACTACTTCTTCCAACAGCAATGTTGAGTTTGTTTAGGAGTAGGTGATAGTCTAGATAATGGAGGCCACTTGCTTCTTCACTTTTAGGCAATGTTTATGGAAAAAACAAAATGAAGAATGACTATGGTTACCGTAGGGACATTCCAAACCATCCCTGAAGGTTACATTATGGCACTTGTTCATGCAAAGAACCTAGCAGACACTTGATCGCTGTATCTAGGGGGCACAGGAAGCTTTTTGAGAGTATGAACTATGTCTTATTTACTCTTCTGATCCCAGTGCCCAACACAGTGCCAAGGCATAGAATATGAGCCCAAAAAATACCAAAGTATTTATATGTAGACAAGCAAGACAAATGAAGGAGTATTTACTTTCTGCCAGTGTTAACATCTGGAAGGACACCTAATGCAATAGCACATTATCGATGGCAAGTAGTCATTACATCACACATCATGGCATAAATCAGTAGAAAGAAATTGGCTGGGCACCTTTTTGTTCTTCCTAGATCTACAATAATTTGGGATTAATTATTCCTGATTAATCCCACTATGTTGAACAGCTGTATTTACTCAAACTTTAAAATGTGAGGAGATTTGCCTTGGACAAAAGGTATAAATGTGCATTATTTTCAATTATGTTCGTGAAGAATGTGGCCACAGACTTGTAATGCACCATTTACTTTACATGATGCCAGTATTTCATATGTAAGTCACAAATACAAAATTTTTTGTGGGAATCTTTATCTCTAACAAATAAAGGGTACGAGGGCCCTAGACATGTATCTTGGCAACATTTCTCCAAGTTGATATTTAAGGGAAGGGAATAACTCTACAGTTGTAAGGAATGGGATGCTTTTATATTTAGTGAAAGAATTGCCTAAGCAAGTTATACAATTTCCATTTTTAGCTAGGAAGGAAAAATCTAATAGAATATCTCTAAGTGCTTTGATAAAAAGGTGATAGGACACATTGAGAATGTTCCCTTGGTAACTAAAGGTCTCCCGGCATGCACAACTGCTCAAGATAGCATGTGTTTAGGGAACAATGAAAATATTACTATTCTTAAGAAAAAAAAGTTTTGTTCTTTTTCAGATGCCAAGAAATAGTCAAATATTTTGGGCTAATTCCAGGTCCTTTTGGTCAGCCCTGTCTCACGCTTTGTGGATGTTCCTTTAGCACAAACAAACAAACAAACAAAAAAACACAATGACAACCAAAACCTACCATGCGGACTAGGAGATACACCCCCCAGGAAGAAGAGAGAAGAGGGAGTGAACATACCAACAGTTCCTTGGTTAGGTGTGGAGGCAGCTGTTGAGCCTCAAATACATAAATAAAGGCAAATTCAAAGATCAAGAACACAGATAGCTCTGTATCATGTTTCCCCCAACTGCATTTGACATCTTCTATCTTCTTCAACTTTATTTTATTGCTTTTTTTCTTAGAATGAGTGTAAAATTTTCTTGATCTTTACATGACTATTCTAGAGCAGGTCCTACTTTCTGTCTTTCAGATTAATGGAGGAAATAATTTTATTCTTTCCCCCATCTTCAAGCATAAAACTTGAGTCCTTCTACATTTCCAGGATTTCCAGGATTGAAAGAATTGTACCTCAAACACCAAAACAAAGTTAGACAAAGTTTACTTTCAATGATCTATAATTATTATATATACATATACACATTTTCTACATATTGACAATGTAGTACTGGGAAAATGTCTTAATAAGTTACCAACAATAATAAAATATGTTTTGAAATAGTAAATAGAAGGATGAATTTTCACAAATGGTGTGATGTTTTCTAGACACCTTAACAGGAATGAGTATTGTATAAAAGCAGGAGCTTGTGCAATAGCACAATCTTTCAGGGATATAATAGCAGTGAAATCCCATGCTTGGCCATGTTACTAAGGGCCTCAGGATGCCTGGAGGATACAGGATCCAACCATACAGTGAGGGAACTGGTGGCCACATACCTGATGTGATGATCTGAAGGATATTGCAAAACTGTCTCATCATAAGTTGTCAAAATACCTGGAGCTCCACCTTCAGAGCCATGCAATAACTCCAGGAAGACCATGTTAATATGTAAGTATTTTACCTGAAAGAAGTGTTACCTTATAATATTAATCCTACATTTGACAAGTTTGTATTGTATGGTGGAGAAATGGCTCAGTGGGAAAGGAGATTTTGAAGATGAGAAAGAAGCTAATAATGGTCCTGAGTATGGGATCTGCTTAAGTTGTGAGAGGAGTGGAGACTGGTGAGCCAAGGGACAAGTGTGAGGACCCCCAACCAGGGCAGGTAGAAGTTACAGAAGAAGGGCAAAGTCTCAGGGTCCTATTTACTCTCTGGATCTTTTGATGGTAACTTCTACCAAGTGAGGGTGGAAGATTTTTAGATTTTGGAAACTGGGAAGATATCTCACTGCTTGCTTGGGTGAGGTGGAAATGAAAGGTCCTCTTTAGGGAGCAGAGATGGTGTGCTTTAGGAGAAGGTCAGCTCTGTGGAAGGCATTTCAATTCCATCTGCTTATAAACTCAAGAATAGTGTTTCCCAAATACAATGTGAACAATGGTGCAACCAGATGGATATTTTTATTTTAATAATTATATATGTTTGGTATCTATTAGAAAGATGTAAGTAGCTTACCAGATCTGTGGCTTCATGAATATTGCAATTTAGGAAAAAGCTAAAGTAAAAAGAAAGGGAGTTAATGTAATACACAGAAAAAACAATGCGTAGATTAAAAACCCATGAAGGCGTATGAATGAATGAAGTGTGGGAAACACAGTTTTAGAAATTGTTTAAGAGTTATGGTATATTTCTGAGTTAATAAATGGGTGTTGGAAATGAGGCTGGACCTTCAAAAGATAGCATTCTGATTTTCACAGCATTTTTTTGGAAAGTGACCAGTAGGTAGGCAGCATTTAGGAGGCAGTATTGCAGGGTGGTTAGGCAGGGTGTGGTCTTCGGAGTCAGGGTCTGAATTTGGACTTTACCAATTACTAGGTGTGTGACCTTAGATAAGACCCTGCATTTTTCTGACTGTCAGTTTACAGTCACCTGTGAAATGGAAACAATCTCTCTTTTCAATGATTATTATAAGGATTAAAAGAGATGGTGAATATAAAATGCTTTATATCCCTGAAAGAGAGTAAGATCTCAAAAATGGTTATTTTAGTATTCTTCTTAGCCCTTTCTTGCTTGGGCTTTTTTTCAATCTTTAAAAAAAAATGCCTTTAACTGACCTTTATCACATCTCTATAGACATGACACTTACTACTACAAACTTTGGTTTCATATGTTCTCTCAGTGTAAAAGATCAAGGAAAAGTAGAGGTCACTTCCAAAGGAACTCCTGATTGCCACCCTGGGTAACTCAACCATGAGTGTTTGGGTTTTGGGCATTTTTAGCTGTTCTGATTCTATTCTTGAGGATCCCACATAATCCATCCCCTACTGCCAAAATTCCAGGAAGGCTTTGTGATGATCCTTTACCCATTTGATACTTTCATAACAGCGAATCAACCTTGTAACTATGTGACACATTCTTTAATTTGTGGGTCATCCACCTCTTTTGGAAAGACATTTGAAATGGAGTCTTATGTTTTTTTATCTAGATATAGTGTGCCGATTGCTGAGGCCACCTAATACCAGTAGAGGGTCAAAAGGAGACATTCCTGAAACAGTTCTTTCTAGTGCCAAATTGACCAGCCTTAGCTTTCTAGAGCTGAATCATAAGTCTCATTTGTCTAATGTACTAGGCTAACCTAACAGTAGCCTAAACCAGATGATAACTAAAGCAAGGCTATTCTATGCTATTTTGAAACAGCCTTTTAAACTCCCTTTAGTGTTTTTATAACATACTTTCAGTAATGAAGACATATATCATCATCATCATTTAGCTCATCACCACTGTCATCATGTCAAGCAGAATACTGTCTTTGTTAGGAGCATGGACTTTGCTGTGAATCCCTGCTCTATTCTTCACTGTATGACCTGTAGCTAGTTTCTCAGTATCCCCAACTGTAAAGTGGGAAACATATGTAAAATGCTTAGAAGAACATCTGTGTGTGGCCACCCCCCAGGAGTGGTATGGACTCCAAGGCAAAAATCTGATAGAAGTGTCAAGATTGATGATGCCACAAACATACCAAAGGGATATGAAAAGGTTTATTGTGAGGAAGATTTTTTTGGGAAAAACATGGCAGGCTTCCCAGGCTGGTCCAAAAAGGTCTTGAGAAAGCAAGGAAAGGAGACTGGCTTAGGGTTCTTATTGTGGGTAGGAGGTGGGGTGGGCTGAGGGCCAGGGCTTTTATGGTTTGAAGCTCCTACTGATGCCAAAGAAGAGAGCACTAGCTTTCTTATCATCTTGCCCAGATGGGGCATAAGGAGGGGTGAGACTTAAAAGCTGTCAGCCATAAAACATCAAAAAAAAATGCAGATTCTTTAATACAGTATGTAGCAGAACACATGGTAGGTAAGTGATGTCCATGACTGTATTTACCTTCCACCAGTCCCAGAAGCTCTCTAAGCATGATAGTCTAGGAGTTTTGGCCTAATAATAAGACAAATCATGTACACTTATTATATTGACTTACCATATAGATTTGCTCTGTATCAAAAAATTCTTTCCCTTAAACCTCACCTACACCACAGATTTTTGGGTCCTGGGTGCCATTTGTTGCCAAATATAGCATCACCCTGAATGTGTTCATGTTGCCGCCAAAAGATCAGATCAATGTATGTATCTGAACACTTCATTAACAATAGCATAGACTTAAGAGTAGTCTCTGTGTCTCCCTATCTTTCTATATTTTTATGACTGTGTATGTGTATATATGTTTGATAGTGTGTCTGTGCACACATAATAATAATACACATAAAAATTGATTATACCATGTAATAATCTCATACATTGCTATCAGTGTCTTTAAGATGGTTAAAAATGTATTCAATCTCAATATGAGGTGATCAGTGCGCTAATATTAGCTTTTGGTTTTAAGAATTTAACATCAGGGCAGCCCAGGTGGCTCAACAGTTTAGTGCTGCCTTCAGCCCAGGGCCTGATCCTGGAGACCCTGGATCAAGTCCCACGTCGGGCTCCCTGCATGGAGCCTGCTTCTCCCTCTGCCTCTCTCTCTCTCTCTCTCTCTCTCTCTCTGTGTCTCTCATGAATAAATAAATAAAATCTTTAAAAAAAATAAGAATTTAACATCAAAATACCTGTGACAAGTCAAAAGGCAAGAAGAACTGTAATGTTATTTTTTGTGTGTCAATTATATTGCAGCATGATTTACATAAAACAATGCAATTCTTCAAAGTATACAATATGATAAATTTTAACAAATGTTCACAGTCACGTAATGACTCTAGCAATCATGATACTTCTATCACCCCCAAAAGTTCTCTTATGACACTTTGCAGTCAGTCTCCTACCTGGAATCCCTATGATCAACCACTGATCTGGTTTCTATCATAGTTTTACTTCTTCTAGAATTTCATACAAATGGAATCATACAGTACCCAGTCATTTGTGTCTGGTTTCTTATACTCGTTTTCTATTGCTGCTATAACAAAGTACCACAAACAGTGGCTTAAAGCAACACACATTTATTATTTAATAGCTCTGTGGGTCTGAAGTCTAGGTATGGCACAGCTCAACTGGCTATTCTGCTTAGAGTTTTAAGGTCAAATCATAAGGCCTCACTGTGCTCCTAACCAGAGGTTCTGGAGAACAATCCAGTTCCCAGCTTATTCAGATTGCTGCAGAATTGGCATTCCTTACAGTTGTAGCACTCAGGTCTTGTCTTTTTTGCTGGCTGTCAGCAGGGGGCCATCCTTAGCTCCAGGAGATCTTTCTCCAATCATGGCAGTACTCCCCTGTATCTTAGGACAAGCAGCAGCACATCAAATCCTTCTTACACTTGGAATCATATGAACCCCCCTTCTGCTGCATCTCTATGACTCCTGCTGGAGAAAATTCTGTACCTTTTTTAAAAAAGGTTTTTATTTAAGGGTGTCTGAGTGGTTCAGTCAGTTAAGCATCTGCCTTCATGGTCCCAGGGTCTCAGGATCAAGCTCCACATCAGGCTCCCTGCTCAGTGGGGAGTTTACTTCTCCTTCCATCCCTCACCCCACTTGTGCTCTCTCTCTTTCTCTCTCTCTCTGTCTCTTTCAAATAAATAAATAAATAAATAAATAAATAAATAAATAAATAAATAAATAAATAAATAAGAGAGACAAAGATAAAGAGAGAGCATAAGCAGGGAGAGCAAGCAGTCCAATGCAGGGTTTGATCCCTGGACCCTGGGACCATCACCTGAACCAAGGGCAGATGCTTAACCGACTGAGCCACCCAGGAATCCCAAACTCTGTACTTTTTAAGGAAATTGTGGTCATTATTTTTTTCAAGGATCTTTTCTGTTCCCATCCCTGATCTACCTTTATTTTTTTTTTAAAGCAATTACAAAGTTGGTAGGCTGCTTGACCTTGTTCTTCTACTTACTTATACCCTATTCACTTTTTTCTAGTCTTTTTTCTCTGTGTGTTTTATTTGAATGGTTTTTATTGTGAGGTCTTCAAGTTCACTAATTTTTTTCTTCTGTAGTATATAATCTTCTGCTAATTTTATCCACTGTGTTTTTTTTTCATCAGGCATTGTGTATTTTATCTCTAAAAGTTTCATTTGGGTTGTTAAGATGTTTTCCATTTTTCCCTTCATCATATTTATATTTTCCTCTATCTTCTTGAATGTGTATAGTATTTTAATAGATGGTTTAATGTTCTTTTCTGCTAATTCTATCATTAATATTTTTTGGTATAATTTTGTAAAATAATTTTGTATAATTATATTTAACCTAGCTTCATATTTATTTAAATTGGGGAAGTAAAACCCATCCTGGTTTTCCATTGTGTTTAGAAGCTGGATTCTTTAATGTTGATGGGACATATGCTAAAAAGAGTTATTTGTTTTATGTTCTCAGAGTACGGGCAAAAATCAGCCAAATAAGAAAATACTAAAACTTATCAATGAGTTAATTCTAACTTGGTGAAAGCTGATGTTTGATATAATTGGGCAAAAGTTATGATTATATAATTAGAAAACAGATATTGACTATGTCATGAGAGTTCTAAATTTTTGTATTAAATACAGTAAAACATTTTTATATCACCATTTTCCCCTTTCATTTTACAGACCACCATAGCCACTAAATCTCTACAATGTTGATAGTATTTTCTATGTTTGTACTTCTGCATGCCTCAGAAATATGCCTATATTATTGGGAGAAGTTTTAATGTTAGCTGCTAGGTGTTCAGATCTTCATTTGCAAATGCCTAACATAGTTTCCTTAGTGAAATCCCACAGATAGAGTTTCCTGACTCTGGTTAGTATCTAGTAAATGCTTAACACCTCTGGGCATATCCCCAAATTAGTAAATGAAAAGAGAGTTATAAAAATCTTTCCCCCTTGCACTAAGTCCTATTATTCAACTATTTGACATGAGAGTACCTGCTTATTGTTTGCTATATAATAACTTCTTTGGGGAAAAGAGTGTGTCTTATACATCATTATAAATACAGAGACCCTTCTGGGCACATAGTAGAAGGCATATGAATGATTGTTGAATTAAGTGAATTGACTTTTTATATTCAAAGATGACAAGAAGTACCCTGGTTAATTTGCCAAGATCTCTGAGAGTACAGACACCTGTTAATTACTGCATTTGTAGGTGAATATCAAGAAATTGAAAGGCAGTAAAAATGACAAAGTACAAACTGAAGTGTTGAAAATTATAGCCAAAATGTTTTGGTCAGGAGCCGATCTGCAGTGGCCTATTAAAGTCTAGAGACAAAAAACTAAAAAGGCTGGGTTGCTAGTTTCAAAGTGAATTCTCAGAGGTAAATTCATACCTTAGAGACAAACTTGGTTATGGTAGCATGTATTTTCATTGTATCATTAATTAAGCCCAACTTAATTGATGTTATATTCCATAATTGAGTTTTTCTTATACACTTTCTGAATGTGTATTTCACAATTAAATTTTAAAGAGAAAGAGGTAGTAAACATTTTGGCAAAGTCAAAACGTTTGGTGAACTTGGCTTGTCAGCAGCTGGTTGTTGCTGTGTACTTTGTGTCCTTTTAACCAAGCTTGCATTTGAAAGATAATAACAGATGTTCAGTTAATTATTTTTCCGTGTGTGTGTGTGTGTGTGTGTGTGTGTGTGTGTGGTGGCTGCCTTCCAAAGACATCAAACATAAGCTTTGCTTATTGATGTCATGTTGTTTGCTTCCAATCTAATCAGATGGCAGTAATAAAATGGTTCCTATATGGGCATTTAGAAAATAGTTTACAGCAAAGAATTTCAATACAGTTTTCATCAGGAGCTGGCCCACACCTTGTATTGTGTGCTTTGAGAATCAGCAATGAAGCTATGTACCTATGTAAATTAGTTAACATTAGTATGCTAGATAAGTTGGGTGTTTGGCCGATTGGTCTTTGACTTTTGAAAGCTTGGTTCCACTATGTACTCTAGTTTATAGGTGTAAATGAACAGAATGATTTCTGCATTTAATTTATCACAAATTGTTTATAATGTGTATGACTGAGTTTTTTATAGGAAATTTTATAGTTGATAAGGTTGTGTTTTATACTTAAGGTATAGCTTTTTTTTGTTTAGATTTTATTTATTTATTCATGAGAGACACAGAGAGAGAGAGAGAGAGAGAGACGGGGTGGGGGGGGGGGGAGGCAGAGACACAGGCAGAGGGAGAAGCAGGCCCCATGCAGGGAGCCCGATGTGGGACTCGATTCCAGGTCTCCAGGATCGCCCTGGGCCGAAGGCAGGCGCCAAACTGCTGAGCCACCCAGGGATCCCGGGTATATCGATTCTTTATCCCAGCGGATAAGTATCTTTATAAATGCTAACTCTAAGGTTATCTATGCAAATTATTCAATGATATTCTTTTTGATGGCATTCACTTAATTAATGCCAGTGTAACATTTATATGTATATATTTTCCTTATTTCAAGTACTGGGTAAAGAAAAAGTCCTTTCCATCAAAATATTTAATTGCTTTCTTACAACTTCAATGAAAACTTAGTTTAAAACCAAAAAAGCAGGGGCACCTGGGTGGCTCAGTGGTTGAGCATCTGCCTTTGGCTCGCTCTCAGTCAAGTCCCACATCAGGCTCCCCATTGGGAGCCTGCTTCTCCCTCTGCCTGTGTCTCTGCCTCTCTCTCTGGGTCTCTCATGAATAAATAAATAAAATCTTAAAAAAAAAAATCAGTTAAAACTAGTAGTCTATCAACAAACACTGAGGTGCTGCCATTAACAAGCTATGCAATATATCACTTAATTTTTTTAAATGAGAGAAAGATCAAAGGGAATGACTCTTTGTCCATAGTCACACAGTAGCTCCAACTGGAACTAAAACCAGATATCTTGATACCCAGCCTCTTTCTTGTTGATAGTCATAAATCTGTGAATTCTTCTTATAAGTAACTTTATTTATAAACCCAGATTCTACACTTTAATCGGTTGGAATAAAAATGTAACAAATATTTATTTCTCCTTTTCCAATATTAGAGAATTGCATTAGTAAAAAATCTGGCACATCCAAACATAGATAGTACCTATATAACAGATTTTCTTTTTTTTTTAACTAATTAATTTATTTATTCATGAGAGACACAGGAGAGAGAGGTAGAGACACAGGCAGAGGGAGAAGCAGGCTCCATACAGGGAGCCCGAGGTAGGACTCGATCCTGAGTCCTCAGGATCACACCCCCGGCTGAAGGCGGCGCTAAACCACTAAGCCACTAAGCCACTGGGGCTGCCCTATATAACAGATTTTCAAATTAGTATTCAAAGACAACTAACCAGCTAATAACTCAATGATGCACCTGAAAGAAAGAAGCAACAAGAAGAAAGAAACAAGAGGCTTCAGTGATTCACCCTTGAGCTTTACCCTCCAACAGAGGCAGGATCAAGGCTAAATGAATTGTGATGAGTATGATTATAGTCGAGCTACTGTTTGTCACTTTAAAGTGGGCACCATAAAAGGCTACATACTTATTTCAATTGATACTGCCATTATTATTTTTTTTAAAGATTTTATTTATTTATTCATGAGAGACACAGGGACAGAGAGGCAGTGACACAGGCAGAGGGAGAAGCAGGTAGCCTGACTTGGGACTCGATCCCGGGTCTCCAGGATAAGGCCCTGGGCTGAAGGCGGTGCTAAACCACTGAGCTGCCCAGGCTGTCCCCATACTGCCATTATTTGATAAATTTTTGGCACTCCCACTTTGAAGCTCTTTCAAAACTACAAAAAAAAAAAAAAAAAAAAGAGAGAAGCAGAGTGAATATTATTATCCTGCTTTCACCACAAATATAATTACCCAGATTAATCATTTAGGCGTGTATATTTAATGTGTTTGGTTATTTTCCTTAATCATACCCATCCTAAAATTTTGCCACCATTGAGCACATTAGAAAAAATGAGCTTCTATTTGATAAGTTTGGGCACAGTATAAGTAACCATCTTCTATAGAGAATGCCTCTCCACACACACTCCACTTTGGATATTGATGTTATAGTATCTTTTGAAGTCATATATTGAATACCAGTCAGCATATATTTGTTAACTATGCTACAAAAATAAAATGGCATAGCGAAAAGAATTTGCCCTTTTTGGTCAGATTAATCTACTTTACCACCTATTCTGTTACCTTGATAAATTATATAACTTTTGGGGTACCTGGATGGTTCAGTTGATTAAACATCTGACTCGATTTCAGCTCAGGTCGTGATCTCAGCATTGTGAGATCAAGCCCTGTGTTGGGCTGCACACTCAGCAGGGAATCTGCTTGAATATTCTCTCCCTCTCCCTCTCCCTCTGCTCCTTACCCCCTCTCAAATAGATAAATCACTGAAAAACATTAACTTTTGAATTTTAATATCTTAAATTATAAAATGGAGGTGATGATGCCCATTTTGCAAAGTTGTCATGAAGATTAATGAAGATTAATTACTCAAGAGCATCTATAGCTCAAAATGTATTATAGGAAAGTTGATTTAAGAAGGTTTATAATTTTAGCCTCAAAACAAACCTTCCTAGGCAAGTACTATTATCTCCATTTTACAGATAAATGAAACTGGGTGCCAGAGAGATTAAGTAACTTGTTCAAGTTTCACAGCCATCAATCAAACAAATGGGTTGCATTTAATCACTACTCCCCACCCTATCTGATGCAGGGTACATTTGCAGGCATCACAGAAGTAAAAGACCCTGGTCTTCCTTATGATGCTTAGATCTTTAAAACACCATTCCTGAAAATACAGAAACTGTATTTATGGCATAAACCGGACTGGTAATCTCATTATTCAAAGCCATATTATTATCTGATTGTCCCTTGATTTTTCCCTTTCCATTTGGACTATTTTTTTCTTTAGTCTTTGATGGTATTTAGCATCTCTACCTGCTACAGTAGAGATGAAATTTAGTTTTGTTTCTTGTACAAAAAGCTGGGTATAAAAGGAGGAAGATTGCCTGGATGAAATGTACTTAGCTTTTTTTTTAATTATTATTATTATTTATGATAGTCACAGAGAGAGAGAGAGAGAGGCAGAGACACAGGCAGAGGGAGAAGCAGGCTCCATGCACCGGGAGCCCGATGTGGGATTCGATCCCGGGTCTCCAGGATCGCGCCCTGGGCCAAAGGCAGGTGCCAAACCGCTGCGCCACCCAGGGATCCCTGTACTTAGCTTTTTAAGCAAAAAGATTAAGTCATTGTTATCATGTTGCAATAGATATGACTTCATATTAAAGGAGTCAAGTTAATAAAACTGACTGGAGCAAGTTTCTCTTGCTACATCACTGCATAACTAAAGCCCCTTGAATAGTACACAGCATAGACTTAGTGTTTATTGCTTGTATTCTTTTTTTTTAAACCACTTTATTGAGGTATAATTGGTGTTAAGAAACTGCATCCACTTGAAGTGTAATGTTTTGTAAGTTTTTGACAAATGTGTACAGCCATAGAGCCATTTGTACAGTCAAGATTAATGAACATATATCCATCACCATCAAGAGTTTTTTCTTTTTTTTTTTTACTTAAGTTTTTTATTGTAATTCCAGTAGACTTAACATACAGTGTTATATTAGTTTCAGATGTATAGGATAGTAATTCAACAATTCTACACATTACTCAGTGCTCATCATGGTGTAAGTATACTCTTAATCCCTATCACCATCAAGAAACTTTTAAAAAACAAATTCAATTAGCCGACATAGAGTACATCATTTGTTTCAGATGTAGTGTTCAATAATTCATAGGTTGCATCTAACACCCAGTGCTCATCCTATCACGTGCCCTCCTTAGTGCTTGTCACCCAAATACCCCATCCTTCCACCTCCCTCCCCTCCAGCTATCCCCAGGTGTTTCCCAGAGTTAAGAGTCTCACGGTTTGTCTCCCTCTCTGATAACTTCCCATTCAGTTTTCCCCCCTTCCCTTATGGTCCTTTGCACTATTTCTTATATTCCACATATGTGTGAAACTATATGACAATTGTCTTTAAATCGATGTAAATGGAACTGGAGGATAATATGCTAAGTGAAATAAGTCAATCAGACAAAGACAATTATCAACAGTTTCTTCTTATGCCTCTTCCTCCCTCCTGGCCCCCCTGCACTGTCCCTTGCCACAAGCAAATACTGATTTTCTTTCTGTCGCTATAGATTAGTTTTCATCTTTTTGAGTTGTATACATATGGAATATGTTTATTGTATATATTCCTTTTGGGGGAGGATGGGGATATATTCATGTGGTTGCATGTATTAATAGTGTATCCCTTTTTGTTGCAGAGTAGTATTCCAATGCTCAACTCTACGATGATTTTTTATCCATTTCCCTTTTGGTGGACATTGTGGTCTTTTCAGTTTTGGGCTATTACAAATAAGGCCGCTATGAACATTTCTGTACAACTGGTCAGAATGCTTTCATTTCAGAATGTCATCTCATTTTAGAATGGACATATGGTTTCATTCTCTTAGATAAGTACTCAGAAGTAGCAGAAGTGAACCATATCGTATGTAGATGTTTCACTTTGTGTTACTTGTAGTTGTACAATTTTACATTCCCACAGAAGTGTATGAGAATTCTAGTTATTCCATATTCCCACCAATAGTTGACATGGCCAAGCTTCTTAGTTTTAGCCATTCTAACAGTTGTAAGACCAATGAGGAGCATCTTTTCATGTATTTATTGTCATTTGGATATCTTTTTTTGGTTAAATATATCTGCCTTAAATCTGTTCAAAACTTTTGCCTAATTTTTAATTTGGTGGCTTATTTTCTTATTATTGAGTTTGACAGTTCTTTATATATTCTGAATACAAGTCATTTATTAGCTATGCTACGCTAAATAATGACTCCACAAAGATGTCTATATCCTACCTTGAATGGCAAAAAACACTTTGCAGATCTGATTAAGGTTAAAGACATTGAGATGAGGAGTTTACCTGGATTATCTGGGAAGATCCTACATGCAATCCTAGGAGTCCTCATCAAAGGGAGGCAAGAGGGTCAGTAGGACAGAAAGCAGGGCTGTGACCATTGCAGCAGAGATTGATGTGGTTCAGGAGAAAGATACTGACGGTCTCTAAAAGCTAGAGGAGGCATGGAACAAATTTTCCCTTGCACCCTCCAGAAGGAACCAGCTCTGTTGAGACCTTAACCTAAGCTCTGTAGAAGACTCATTTTGGATTTCTGACCTCCAGAAATGTAAAAGAATAATTTGTGTTGTTTTAAACCAATAAGTTTTTGACAATTTGTTATAGCAGCAACAGGAGCTAATGTATTAAATATCTGCTTTGCAAATATTTTTCCCAATTTGTAACTTGCCTTTTCTTTTTTTATATGTATAAATTTATTTTTTATTGGTGTTTAATTGTAACTTGCCTTTTCATTCTTAATGGGATCTTTCAAAACTGAAGGAGTGTTTATTTTTTCCCACCTTTACTGAGAAATAATCAACAAATATCCACCATGTAAATTAAAAGTGTACAACATGATGATTTGATTTACATATATTATGAAATGATTACCATGATAGGTGTAGTTAACATCTACCATCTCATAGATACAGTAAAAAGAAAAGGAAAGATTTCTCCTTTTGGTGAGAATTCTCTCTTAACAACTTTCTCACAACACCATATACAGCAATGTCAGCTATAGTCATACTGTTGTACATGACATCCCAGTGCTTATTTATCTTGTAACTGGAAGTTTATGCCTTTGACCACCTTCCTCCAATTCCCCATCCCTCCACCCACCCCAACTCTGGTAACCACAAATGTATTCTCTTTTTCTATGAGTTTGGTGTTTATGTTGTTGTTATTTTTCTTGCTTTAGATTCCATATGTAAGTGAGATCATACAGTATTTGTCTCTCTCTGACTTATTTTACTTAGCATAATGCCTTCAAGGTCTATCGATATTGTCACAGTGGTAAGATTTCCCTGTTTTATTACGGCTTAATATTTCGTTGCATGTATATACACCACATTTTTATTCATTCATCCACTGATGGATACTTAGGCTGTTTCCATGTCTTGGCTGCTGTAAATAATGCTGCTATGAGTATGAGGGTGCAGATATCTTTTCAAGTCTTTGTTTCTTTTGGATAAAAATCCCAGAAATGGAATTGCTAGATCATATGGTAGTTATACTTTTAATTTTTTGAGGAACCTCCATACTGTTTTCCACAGTGGCTGAATCAATTCACATTGCAAGAGATCCACTTCCTCCACATTCATACCAGCATTTGTTGTGTCTTGTCTTTTTCATGATGGTCCTTCTAACAGGCATGAGGTGATACCTTATCATGGTTTTGATTTACATTTTCCTGATGACTGGTGAGGTTGAGCAGCTGTTCATGTACCTGTTGGTCATTCATGTATCTTCTTTGGAAAAATATCTACTTAGATCCTTTGCCCATTTTTAATTGAATTATTTGGATTGTTTTGCTATTGAGTTGTATGAGTTCTTTATATATTTTGGATACTAAACCCTTATTAGATATATGGTTTACAAATATTTTTCCCCTCCCATGGCTGTCTTTTCATTTGTTTGTTTCTTTTGCTGTGCAGAACCTTTTCAGTTTGATGTCTCAATTCTTTATTTTTATTTTTATTTTTTGCTGTGCTTTGGGTATGATTTCCAAAAATTCATTATCAAGACCCCTGTCAAGGAGTTTTTTTCTCTTGTTTTCTTTTAGAATTTTGATGGTTTCAGGTCTTATGTTTAAGTCTTTAATCAATTTTGAGTTAATTTTGTGAATAGTGTAAGGTAGGGGTCTAGTTTCATTATTTTACATGTGAGTATCCAATGTTTCCAGTGCCATTTATTGAAAAGATTCTCTTTTCTCCAATCAATATTCTTGACTCCCTTATCAAATACTAGTTGACCATATATGGTTGAGTTTATATCTGGGGTCTCAATTCTGTTCTATTTATCTATTCATCAGTTTTTGTGTCCATACCATACTTTTAAAATTACTGTAGTTTTTTAGTGTAGCTTAAAATCAGGAAGTGTGGGGTCTCCCTCTTTGTTCTTTCTCAGGATTTCTTTGGCTCTTCAGGGTCTTTTGTGGTTCCATATAAATTTTAGGAGTATTTTTTTCTACTTCTGTAAAAAATGCCATTGGAATCTTGCACTAATTAATGAATTGCTTCTTTTAAGTGAACCCAATTTATCAATTTTTAGAATAGTGTTTTGGTATCTAAGAAATCTTTATCTAACCAAAGTCACGGACAATTTTTTTCTATATGTTTCTCTGAAGCTTCATAGTTTTATATTTGCCTATTACACTCAATTTTTTTCTTAATTTGAGTGTAGCTGACATACAATTTTACATTAGTTTCAGGTGTGTAACATAGTGATTCAACAAGTTTATGCATTATGCTATGCTCACCACAAGTGTAACTACCATCTGATGCCATACAATGCTATTACAATATCACTGATTATATTCCTTGGGCTGTACCTTTTATTCCTATGATTTATTCATTCCATAACTGGCATCCTGTATCTCCTACTGCCCTTCACCTACTTTGCCCATACTCCCCATCCCACCCCAGAAACCATCAATTTGTTCTAATATTTATAGTTCTGATTCTGCTTTTTGTTTGTTTATTCATTTGGATTTTTTCAGATTCCACATATGTATGAAGTCATACAGTATTTGTCTTTCTCAGTCTGACTAATTTTACTTGGCATAATACCCTCTAGATCCAGGCATGTTGTTACAAATGGCACATCATTTTTTATGGCTGCATAATATCATACATACCACATTTTCCTTATTCATTCAGCTATTGATGGACTTCGGTTGCTTCCCTAACTTGGTTATGGTAAATAATGCTTCAATGAACATAGGGGTACATGTAAAGTCCTAGTAGTTGAATTATTGGGTCATATAGTATTTCTATTTTTAATTTTTTTGAGGAAACGCCATACTGCTTTCCACAGTGGCTAAGCCAATTTATAATCCCACCAACAATGAATGAGGGTTTCTTTTTCTCCACATCCTTACCAACGTGTGTTATTTCTTGTCAGGTCTGTTATACTTTTGAGCTTATATTTTATATGGTATGAAGTATGGATCAAAGTACATTTTTAGTATATAAGACTTGCATATCTTTTCTCAGATGTAAACCTAAGTATTTCATAGTTTTGGATGCTATTGTAAATAGTATTTTAAAAAATATTTCAATTGTCAATTGTTCATTGCTGTAGATAAAAATAGAATTGATTTATGATATTGATCTTCAATCTTGCAACGTTGGTAAACTCACTCACTAGTTCTATATAAACAATGATGTCTTTTCCAAATGAGAGCAGACTGACTTCTTCTCTTGCAATTTGGATGTTCTAAAATGGCCATATTGCACTGGCTAGAACCTCCAATACATTGTTGAATAAAAATAGCAAGAACAGGTACCCTTGACTTGTTCCTGGTCCTAAGGCAAAAATGTTCAGTCTTTTACCATTAAGAATGATACTAGGGGGTGCCTGAGTGGCTCAGTCCATTAAGCATCCAACGCTTGATTTTGGGTCAGGTCATGATCTCAGGGTGGTGAGATCAAGCCCTGTGTCAGGCTTCACGTTGGGTGTGGAGCCTTCTTAAGATTTTATCTCTTTCCCTGCAACCTCTCCCTCTAGAAAAAAAAGAATGATATCAGCTGAAGTTTTTTCATAAATGTTCTTATCAGATTAAGAAAATTCATTTCCATTTCTCGTTTGCTGAGAGTTTTTTTTTTCAGAGATAGAGGTTGGATTTGTCAAATATTTATTATGTGTTTATAGAGATGATCATATTTTCTTCTTTCTCTTTAGTTTTTTTAACGTGATCAATTAATTTGATTGATTTGTCTAATATTAAACCAACTTGTTTTATTGGGACAAACTTCATTTTGTCATGATGCATTATCCTTTTTATATATTATTGAATTCAGTTTAATAAAATTTTGTTTAGAATTCTTGCATTAGGTTCAGGAGGGACATAAGTTTATAATTTTCTTTTCTTGTAAGGTCTTTAGTTTTGATGTCAGGATAAAACTGGCTTTCTAGAAGGAGTTGGAAAGTATTCTCTCTCCTTCAATTTCCTGGAAGAGCATGTGTAGAATGAGTATTATTTATCAATGAGCCTTGGGATTTTCTTTAGCAGGGGAGGGAGTTAAATGCAAATTCAATTTCTTTATTAGTTATAGGTCTGTTTGGATTATCTATATCTTTTTTAAAAAAAAATCTGTGTTTTCTTAAATGAGCTTCAGTAGTTTGTATCTTTTAAGGAATTTGTCCACTCCTTGGACTTGTCAATTTATTGGTTTAACTTTTTTCATAATATTCTCTTATTATCCTTTTAATAGCTGTAGAATCTGAAGTGATATTACTCTCATTCCTGATATTGGTAATTTGTGCTTCCTCTCCACCTGATATGCCTTGGTGTTCTTTTCTTCATGTTTCTTGTGCTTGGGATTATTTAATTAGATCTGTGGGTTTATAGTTTTCAGTAAATTTGGGAAGTTTTCAGTCATTATTTATTCAAATACTTTTTCTGCCCTTCCTTTTTCAGGAACTCTGATTATACCTTTATTAAGTCATTTGAAGTTGTCCCATAGGCACTGGTGCTGTTGATTTTCTTGTTATTCTTTGTTCTGTTTTATTTTAGATAGTTCCTACTATTTCATTTTAGATAGTTTCTGCTACTATTATCTTCAAGTTCACTGTTCTTTTCTTCTGCAATGTCCAGCGATCCTGTTCAGTGCATTTTTCACTTAAGACATCATAGTGTTCACCACTAGAAGTTCAATTTTTAAAAAAATCTTGTCTCTAGTCCAATTTTTAAACATATGGACTACAGTTATAATAGCTATTTTAATTAATCCTAACATTTATGTCAGTTCTGGATGGGTTTTAACTGGTTAACTTTTCTCCTCATTGCGGGTCATATTTTCCACTTCTTTGCTAGTCTGGTAATTTTTGGTTGAATGCCAGGCAATGTGAGTTTAACCTTTTTGGGTGCTGGATATTTTAAAATTTTCTATAGATATACTTCATCTTTTTCTGGCATGTAGTTACATTAGTTGGAGATAGTTTGTTTTGTAGGGGAGAGGGTCTTGCTTTGAAGATTTGGCAGGCATGTCTAGAGCAGTGTTCAGTCAAGGAGTAATTTATTCCTCACCTCTTAGGTAAGCCATTTCTGACCTATGAATTATGAAATTTTCCAGTCTGGCTGGTGGGAATAGAAACTTTCCCAGTCCCTTATGACCACTAGGCAATGTTGCCTCTAACCTCCTCAGGTGGTTCTTTTTCTAGCCTTGGATGATTTCGTCATATGTATTCATGCAGTTTCTGGAGTTTTCTGTCTGTAGTATCCTCTCTTCTCTGGTTCTCTATGAATACTGACAATCTTGATCTATTTGAACTTTCAAATTCCACCTCTTCAACTCAAAGTCTTGGGGGTTCCACATGAGTTGGCCTTCCTGAACTTAAACGCAGAGTTTCTCTCAAATCAGTAAACTGGGGAAATTGCAGGGTCTACCTTTTCATTTCTCATGGGTTTATTTTAAAGATTTTTATTTATTTATTCATGAAAGACGAAAGACATAGAGAGAAAGAGAGGCAGAGACATAGGCAGAGGGAGAAGCAGGCTCCCCCCAGGGAGGCTGATGTGGGACCCCAGGATCATGCCCTGAGCCGAAGGCAGATGCTCAACCACTGAGCCACTCAGGTGTCCCCATTTCCCATGTCTTAAGAATCATCTCCAGGGTTCTGAAAATCATTGTTTCATATATTTTGTCTATTTTTGGTTGTTATTTCTAAAGGGAGGTTAAATTTGGCCTCTGTTTCCCCATTTTGGCTGAGAATAGAAATCCATTTTATTGTGTTTTCCTACTGTGGAATAATAAAGTAAATATATACACTGCTGATGCATGCTGTTGTAAAACTGTATCTTTATTTTTTTAAGATATTTATTTATTTACTTATTTATTTTAGAGACAGAGTGTGTGTGAGTAGGAGAAGGGGCAGAAGGAAAGAATATCCAAGCAGACTCCTGCTGAACTTGCATCCCAATGGGGGGCTCCATCCATGAGCCATGAGATCAGGACCTGAGCCAAAACCAAGAGTTGGATGCTCAAATGACTGAGCCACCCAAGGCTCCTTTGTCTGTACCTTAAAACACAAACTGGTATAGTGTTACAGCAGGCCTGCAGGTTGCCTCACTAAAGTATATATATTTGCTTTACTATTCCACAACAACAAAGGTGTACCTAAAAGGGATATGTAAACCCCTGCAGTTATGCCTTATTCACTCCTGCATACTCAAGTATCCATCACATAGCACATAGTAGCTTTTTAATAAATAGCTTTAAAATGAATCATGAGCAAAGTAAAATGCAAAAGATATTGGAGGGACGTTAGGTTTAGCTATTGCCTGACGGACTTGTGGATTCTCTCTCTATGTGTGTATGCTTGGTTTTCAGTCTTCTTTTTATAGCCAGGCTTTCTCCATGGATCAGAGACAACATTTCCAAGCAACTACCTTTTCACATTTTTTCAGCAATGTGTCCCTAGAGATAAGACTCCCTTATTCTCTAGTTCCAAATGGAAAAATTCTAAGGAAGGGCTCAAATCAGCCCAGATTGGATCATATGCCCACTTATGAACACAGGGAGAGAAGGCTACCATGTGATTTTTTAACAAAGCATTTTTCCATTAAAATATATGTAATTTATAAAAATCATGGAAATATTAGACAGTTGATAAAAGAATATAAGTATTTTTGCCATCCAAGAGAGCCAGTATTAAACTTTGTGAATAACTTCAGGAACAGCATGTTGTTTAGTGTGTTATTGTAGTTTCTATTCATGAATACTTGGTTTCATTCTTTCTGTGAAAAGTTAGATGGAATTGGAAACCAATTAGACCATATTATTTGCCTGTAAATGTGATAAGTCTATATTCTACTTAAGCACTGGGAAATAAAAGAAGAAGGATTCTACTTTTTGTCTGTATTGAGAAATACTGCCCCTTTAAGAAATTCAGAAACTATTTTGTTCCCATTGCCAGGCTTGACAACTGTATTAAGAAACACCTGTGTACCTTCAGGGTAGTCTATTTTGAACACTTGTATAAATTAAAATATGCCTTTAGGGCTCCCAAGTTCTATGTCAAAAGTTACATTAAAGGGGAACATCTTGGAAAATCACCTCTGGTAGTTCTCAGATGGCATAGGCCCTGCAATACAGATTTTAAAAATAAACTATTTCATTTGTATGAACCATTCACCAAAGTTTATTGAATATGTACTTTGGGCATAACACTATACCTGCTGCTTTAGGGAACATAAAGGAAGTAGACACGATTCCTATCCTTAAAAAGCCAAATACCCATCTAGTTAGGGAGGCAGGTAAATTGCATTTATCAGCTTTATCATGAGTGTAGTCTTGGGGGCAGACACCAGGATTTTAAAGCCACAAATCCCAGTTTGACAAACATTCAGTTCAACTGACTTGTCTTTTACTGCCTATCCCCATGTTATTCACTGCACCTGTCACTGAGGGTTAAAATACGAAGCTGCAGCTAGAACATAAAGTGCCTTTAGACAGAGGAGATGGAAATCTCATCCAAATCCCTCTGAGTGGGGCTTTACAAAAATGTGTCCATTTTAGACTGAACAATTAGAAAAGAGTGCTGCTTTGGTTAGACTAGTTTAAAAAATGTGCCCTTTCTCTTATAGCCATGGGCTGAGCAGAGAGAGACTGAAATTTGGATTCCATTTGCACCCCAGTGGCACAATCTATAGAAGGAAACTGCAGTTTATTCTCCTTCTTTTCTCCTTACATTTTTAAATAATAAGCTGTCCTACTTCTTTGAGATAGGTAAATAAGGGATGCTCTCATAGATGTGAAGCTCTGCTGCCTCAAGTTGTTGCTCTGATTTCTTATTAACTTCTTAGATTTCCTTCAGATTCCTCAGGCCTGGTGCTATGCTCAGTATTTCAATAGATAGATGTATCTCTGTTTCTTTCCATGTATTGTTCGATATGATGGTGGAAGATCTGAAGGCCTTGTCATAAGAAGCCCTGGGCAGCTGGAGTAGTTTTTGCCAATACATGCATTTTAGTGCCATGATTTATGGGCAAAGACACGAGGGTTTGAGTACCTTTGAGCAAATACACGATCCTCCAGTGACCCCTCTGGCAATACATCTGAGGTTCTGCAATATACCTCTGGGCAACAAATTGAGACCAGCCAGAATTGATGGGGGAGCCTCTGCTGTGCTCAGCTTTTAAAAATACCTGCACTACAGCACATGACAACTGGGTTCTGCTAAAGTTCTTTTGATGACTCCCAACTGGGCCTGATTGACATACAAGGTAGACTGTCCTCAGGAGTGCTTTGGGGAGACCACTGTTGTTTGCAAAACTTTCTTTTGAGTCAGGGTTATCTCAAGGATATAACCAGGGAGGGTGTTCCCATAATTGACTCCAAATAAATGGAAGCTTTATGCTAAGAACCTTTAGCCTTTTTACAAACCTTATTATAGATTACTTGGGATTTGTTGGGACTACCAATTTTACTAAAGTCTGTATCTGGAAAATAAATATTGTTTTGTAGTGTTAGCATCCTTGGTTAAAGCATAATTGGATTTCTAGCCTTCCTTCAGGGCTGGTATCCAACAGCTATTTGGAAAGCATGAGATTTCCCCCTTTCTTCTGTACTTGTTTACTTAATCTTCACTAAATAAATAATAATCTTACCAAATGAGTAGGATAACTTAGAGTCCTAGGAAGAGAATTAGGTTGTTTGTTGTCATGGTATTTGTGGGAGGTATTTGTGGAGCAGCAGGAAATGGAGGTAACCTGAAATCTATTGCTGAATGGAGAATGCACTACAAGGAATATTGTGCAGTGGTGAGAAATAGTGACTTAAATGTACATATAGCACAATATTTCTTTCCCTTTTCTTCATATAGCACAATATTTCATGGAAAAAGTAAGAAGCAGAGGTATAGATAGCCCAACAATATTTACATAAATTTAAAAATATGTGTAGATAAGACAACAATACCATCATGTAAAAATACATACAAACAAAAAGGTAAAACATTACATACGTTACAATGCATGCGTGTAATGGCAGGAGAGGAAGGGAAATGGGGTACACATATGAGAGGATAAATACTATGAGTGGGATCTTGCATAGACCAGAGGTTAGCTGGATCTTCTGTTCCTAAGGGTCAACCACAGCACCAAATGAGATTCCTACTTTTCTCCTCTGGAGAGTTTCAGAAAACATGTTGGGGTTCTGGGGATCTATATTTAACAAGCTTTCTCATTAAGTCTTCTGATCAGAAAAGTCTGAGAGACCTTCCTTCAAAGTCTAGGACAATTATTGGAATTCTTGATGAAAGCCTTTTATGAAAGGTGAAAATGCTGTGGTGGATGGGAGCACAGAAAAAGTAAGATCTGGTTGTTGCCCTCAGTGAGCTAAGACCAACATGCACCCAAACGACACAAAAATATATAGAATGCGTAAGTAGAAAGAAGTTCATACTAACTGTAAGGGCAGTTTGGAGAAGGGAAATAGATCCTGATGTACTCTAGAACCTGTGGGGAAAGCCTCCTTCAAGGGCAGGGAGGTCTAATGGTCTTGATAGGATGGATTATATGAAGAGCTAGAAGGGTGAAATGTTGGCATTCCAGGAAGGAGAATGCTGAGCCAAGTTTCAGAAGTGAGAATTGACACCGTGTGGACAGTATGGACTGAGGCGTTCAATGTGAAGGGTGCATTTTGGACTGACATGAGAAATGCAATTGAATAGAAAGGCAGAGGAAGATTTTGAAGGATTTTGAAACTCAGGGGAGGTTTAGACTGAGCTCAGATGAACAAAAGTAGAGATCATACAGAAGAAAGATATGCAAGGAAGGAGTTTGAGGAAGCCTGGCCTGAGATCAGTGGAAAGCCCAACGGAAGAGGTTCTAAGAAGGCAGCTCAACTCATTGGAATAGCTGATGTGTTACGAGGGAGGAGGACTAAAAGGTCTCTATCAAGGCCAAGAGCATGAAGGTCACTGGGGGCCTTGGTAAGAGCATTTGTGGTGAGGAGGTGAAGACAAGCCAGGGTAGAGGTTAATGAGGCTTTGTGCTCGGCAGGACTCTGGGGAAATCTTCCAGTGCAGAATCACTATCCAAATGGGACACTTTCTTTGAAGCATCCACTGGTTTGAAAGTCCATCCTCAAGAAATGAATTGAGGCAGAGCTTCAGGGATGGGGCAGAAGAGAGCACAGAGGACAGGTGATGGCAGCAGCATGGCTACGGAGCCTTGTGGCCACCAAGGAGGTAGGAGCGGAGGCTAGGCCACTAGGGAGGAACATGTCTTCAATAGGTCTTGTGGCAGAGACTACTAGTTATGCTGTTAAAAATCCATCCCATCCTTGCTTCCTGGACATACAACCAAACTACATGTCTTGGCCTCTTTGAGTTCGTTGTGGTTATGTGACAAAGCTCTTGTTAATGTGAATGGGAGCTCTGTGGGCCACTTTTGCACCATTTACTTAGAAGAAAACCCCTGGCCCAGGATATCCACTTTAATGCCCCTCATACTGCCTGAAAGGGCAATGATTAGATTATGTTTAGAAGCCAGATATCAAAGACGACAGAGCCAGTGTCAGCCCGGGCCTCTGAATAATTGGGTGGAACAAAGATGCCCACGTGCTCTAATGGTTCACCTTGAAACTGATACATAGAAGAGAAATAAACTTCTTTGTTCTTTAAGACACATTGTTGAATCTCTTGTTATAGCCTGTTATCCTAACAAAAATTGGTACCTGGAGTATGGTGAATGTTGTGCCACTAAAACAAAACAAAACAAAAACAAAACTCAACTAAAAATATGTCGCATTGGCTTAGCAGTAACGTTGCAAGCGATGAGATCATAGATATTGTAGTCTAGAAAGTTGGTGACCTCTTTCATACCACAGTAAAACATCTAGTAGAATTTTCCTGCAGTAGCGTGGAAGGCAGTGTGCCCCCAGAGTTAAAAAGCTCTAGGGGCAGAGAATTTTTTTTTAATTTTTGAATTTTATTTAAATCCAATTCGCTAACGTATAGTGTAACACCCAGGGCTCATATCATCATGTGCCCTCCTTAATGCCCGTCACCCAGCTACCCCATCCCGCCTCCCACCTCCCCTTCTGCAACCCTTTGTTTATTTCCCAGAGTTAGGAGTATCTCATGGTTTGTCTTCCCCCCCTTCCCTTATGGTCCTTTTTACTATTTCTTATATTCCACATATGAGTGAAACCATATGATAATTGTCTTTCTCTGATTGACTTACTTCACTCAGCATAATACCCTCCAGTTCTACCCACGTTGATATAAATGGAGGGTATTTGTCCTTTCTAATGGCTGAGTAATATTCCATTGTATATATAGACCACATCTACTTTATCCCTTCATCTGTCGAAGGACATCTCAGCTCCTTCCAGTTTGGCTATTGTGGACGTTGCTGCTGTAAACATCGGGGTGCAGGTGTCCCAGCATTTCAGTGCATCTGTATCTTTGGGGTAAATCCCCAGCAGTGCAATTGCTGGGTCATAGGGCAGATCTATTTTTCACTCTTTGAGGAACCACCACACAGTTTTCCAGAGAGGCTGCACCAGTTCACGTTCCCACCAGCAGTGCAGGAGGGTTCCCCTTTCTCCACATCCTCGCCAACATTTGTTGTTTCCTGTCTTGTTAATTTTCACCATTCTCACTGGTGTGAGGTGGTTCTCATTCTGGTTTTGATTTGTATTTCCCTGTTGGCAAGTGATGTGAAGCATTTTCTCATGTGCTTGTTGGCCATGTATAGGTCTTCTTTGGAGAAATGTCTGTTAATGTCTTCTGCCCATTTCTTAATGGGATTGATTGTTTTTTTCAGTGTTGAGTTTGAAAAGTTCTTTAGAGATCTTGGACACTAGCCCTTTATCTGATATGTCATTTGCAAATATCAGAAGAGGAATTTCTATTGGCTGCTTCTCAGAGGTGGATTTAGCCTATGAAGTTTCAGTGTCCCTTACTGGCATGTGCCCCTTGCAAGGACTTGGAAACAATGTGTTCCCATAGGCAAATATTTTTGTAAATGTTTCAAAATGAAGATATTTTATCTGTCATCAGTTAAAACCATTTTCTCTTTCTATTCTAACTTCCCCTATATCATGTGTCCTGTGTCTTTAGGTGATGATGGAGTATCTGCCTTTTAGGATCTGGGAAAGGAAAGTTGAATTGGTGATATCTTCGTTTTGGGTGGAGTGAGACATATTTCTATGGTTTGTTGTTACTTTCATGTATGGGCAGGTTATGACCAGCTATCCCAGTATAAGAATGTCTTCCGGAAATTTTGTTTCAGTCTGGTGGGTCCTTTCACTGAGAATCATGACAGAAGACTTGGCAATACTTTCTGAATACATTCCTCCAAAGACACTCAACATTATTTGCATTAGATATTGGAGAAGAAGCAATGTACGAAATGCATAAAACCAGAAGCTAATCTGTGAAAAATTCTTTCAATCATAGCTATGTTTTGTATGGAAAATTTAGTACACTTAAAATATGTGCATTAATCTGTATATACATTTACTGTATTTTAAAGTTTAAATATTTTAACCAGGAGATTTGATTCTTATCAATGCTGAGACAAAACCGAAGTTCCCTTCTATTAGGGATACACTTACCAATATAATTTATACAACTTAAAATGGACCTGACGGTATTTTTTTCACTTGGAATCTATTATGTTGGCCATGAAAATATGCTATTCAGATCATCTGCTGCAGAAATCATAACTGACTGACAGTCCCAATTGCTGTTCCACTGAATCTATTGCTGCATTCACCAACCAATGGGTGAGCATGGCAGGAGTACTCAGGGCTACTGAGGCAGGCCCATTCTGGAAAAGCAGGACTCCTCCAATTGGTCACCATGGCTTGAAGACTCCTATCAGCCTGGAAAACCCTTCACTGGAAGTGCACTGCAGCCTGACACCCCTTCCCTTCTCTTCCACCCCTTCAGCTACTTTCCTTTCTTTCTCCCTCCCTTTCCTTCCCTTCTTATCTTCCCCTCCCTCCCCCGCCACCTCCTTACTACCCTCTTTCCTTCCATAAATGTCAGCCCTGCAACAGGATTTGAAGGCTCTCCTTGCCTTCTCTTCCTCCCTCTCCCAATAAATCTCATGTATATCTAGTCTTATTTTAGCATCTGCTTCTCCAGGAACCTGAACTACGGAAACTGATCGTGAGACTGTTCCAAAGAATAGGCCGTCAGATGGAGATCTGGGACTGGTTTACTTACTGCCCCAGCAGGCAAAGAAGACGTTCTGAATGAGAGATGGGGCATTCTGGCCCAAGGTGGCAGCTCAGTTGTTTAAGATTTTAGTGGTGATGACCTGAGAAAACGTCCCGGGGGAGGGAAACAAACTTGCAACAGTTCAGATAGGCATGGAATCCAATGGAACATAGCATACAACCAAGAAGCCCTGTCATGCTGAAACAGGTGTGAGAGTGGCCCATGGCCAAAAGACCCACCAGTCTCTGCATACCATCACCCAGAACCAGCCAGCCTCATAGAATACTGGAATAATGTGGTTAAGGTACAACTTCAATGCCAGTTCTGAGACAGTATGCTGGAAGGATTAGGTACCATGCTCCAGGATGTAACACATACATTTAATCAGAGAGCAATGCTGTCTCCACTAGGAAGAAAACATGGTCCTAGGAACCATAGGGTGGAAGTATAATCACCCCCACTTACCACTATTCCCAATGACCCACTTAAGATTATGTCTTCTCATCCCCACAACTCTGGGTTATGCAAGGTTAGAGGCCCCAAAAGGGCCTGCTTTTGGTGTCCCATGCTTGTAGGAGACAAGCAAGTATCCTATTGAACAACAAACTAGCTTGACTACTCTCAGTGCACTTTGGATTCCTCGTGATTAGGAATTGGAGGTGATAAGTCAACACCACGGCAGGGGTAATTGACCATGGTCAAGAGGAAGAAGGCTGCTCTCACACAGCAGGAACATGAAGGAACCCATGTGGGCTTCAGGTAGTATGCCTTCTGGTATAATACCTTACTCTTTTGTGAGGGTAACTGTGATCATATACAGGCAGCAACCCCAGTCTGTAAATGTATGATGGCCAAGAACTCAGACACCTCAGGAATGCAGGTTTGGATGCCACCATCAGGTAAGCCACAAATGTCTGCTGAGGTGATAGTGGGGAGTGAGGAGAACTGGGAAGGAAGAATAGAGGAGGTTTAGGGACGAGCCTAGGTATAGCCCTGTGTCCCACTGCATCGATCGAGACTAAAGTTCAACTCACAAATCTATTACTTCTGCATCTACCCCAGGAAGAGAGGTCCATGGAAACCATGGAGGAGTCCCTTTCTGAACCTGCATGGAGAAGTAGATGTGTGGCACAAAGGTGGCTGTGGCAGCCATGAGAATTTTGCTACAAGAGGCTGCAAGAGCCCAGCTCCTGTCCCTCTGGACTCAGCACCGTATTTGTGCTGAGGCTACACTTACTGCAGGTCATCATAGCTGGGACAGAAGGAAGTGGACCCCAAAGCTGGCCAATTCTAGTGAGATGAGAGGCTCTTGCAGTTGGTGACTTGGCTTAAGGACCCCCATTAGCCTGGCTGAACACCCTCAGAATTGTGCTGGAGTCTGGGAATCTTTTGATCTTCCTTCCTTCTCTTCTTCTAAATCTACTTCACAATCGAAGGCCTTCCTCACCTTCTCCTGCCCTCCCTGAAAAAATCTCTTTCATGTCTACCTGGCATCGATTTTTCAATGGACCTAAACTACACACAGTGAAATAAAATCCATCAGAATTCCTGTATTTGTAAACAATACTACAAGCTGACTGTGAAGTGTGTATTTTATGCATCCCTCTGTAGTTTTCCTAACACATCTTGTCCTGTGACAGATGGGGAAGCTACAGATAAAAACTGCCATAACTATAGTCACATGGGGGACACCTGGGTGGCTCAGCAGTTTAGCGCCGCCTTCAGTGCAGGGTAGGATCCTGGAGACCCGGAGTCGAGTCCCACGTCAGACTCCCTGCATGGAGCCTGTTTCTCTCTCAGCGTGTGTCTCTGCCTCTCTCTCTCTCCTCTCTGTGTTTCTCATGAATAAATAAATAAAATTAGGGATCCCTGGGTGGCGCAGCGGTTTGGCGCCTGCCTTTGGCCCAGGGCGCGATCCTGGAGACCCGGGATCGAATCCCACGTGGGGCTCCCGGTGCATGGAGCCTGCTTCTCCCTCTGCCTGTGTCTCTGCCTCTCTCTCTCTCTGTGACTATCATAAATAAGTAAAGAAAAAAATATTTTTAAAAAAGGGTATTCATGGTTATTTAATTTTAAGTGAAAGAAGTTTGCCTTTCAGAAATCACAATGTAATGTGCTGCACTTTAAGCAATCAAAATTTCACGAAAAATATGCTGAACCTGATTCTTTTTTCCCTACAGATACAGGGAAATATGTCAAAATAAAGAACTCAGTGTGACTTATTTATCTAAAATAATTTATGAAAGATTAATAAAATAATGCAAAAATATGCATACAGTGAAACAGCAAATTCAGTAAATTAACTGGACAGTAGATGCTATTCTGTTCTTGTCCATGCTACACCAAATGTAACAAGTACTAAGCAAATGGTAATTATTGTGTGACACAGGATATCCTAGGAGCTATTTAAAAAAATTTTTTTCCAACCAAAAATTCTCTTTCATCTTTCTGTTATTTTATTCAGCAAAATGAAGTTCTGGATGGTTATAATCTGCCATCGAATAGCAGCTGTGGTCAATCTTAAGACAATGCTCCTGTGTGATTGTGAGGACAAAAAGGTGCAAGCATGACTGAAAATATTAGTAAGTTTGCATGTGTGCTGTATGAGGGCCACTCCTTTCAAATCATCCAAGTTTTGCAAAGTTATGTGTCTTTCCAGTTTGCCCATTGATGGGCTTTTTTAAATATATAGACTGTTGTGGGCTGCATTGTGGACCTCCAAAATTCATGTGTTGAAGTCCTAACCCCCAGTACTTCAAAATGGGACTGTATTTGGAGATTGGGCCTTAAAAGAGGCAATGGAGTTAAAATGAGGCTCTTAGGATGGGCCTTAATCCATACAAGAAGAGATTTGCACATAAAAAGGAGGGTATGTACAGGTGAGAGATCCTGTGAGGACACAGAGAGAAGGCAGTCATCTGCAACCCAAGGAGAGACGCCTCAGGAGAAACCAACCTGCTAACATCTTAATGTGGACCCCAGAACTGTGAGAAAATAAATTTCTGTTGGGTAAGCTACTGGTCTGTGGTATTTCATGATGGCAGCCCTGGCAAACTGACACATTGTCTAACTTGGGTTTTTCTTTAAAGAAACTAAGTGTATTCAGATGGCCCGCCCTGTGTAAGTATGTTCAATCTTGTGTTTTAAGGATGACCTGTGTTTTCAAAGATTTGAAAGCAGAACCCAAATCCAAATCCATTTTCATTACTGAAAAATGTTTATTCAGAAAACCAATACAGCAAATTATGTCATTTTAAATGTAATTTTTAAAAAGGATTTTATTTATTTTATTCATGAGACACACAGAGAGAGGCAGAGACAGAGGCAGAGGGAGAAGCAGGCTCCCTGTGGGGAGCCCGATATGGGACTTGATCCCAGGACCCCGGGGTCACTCCCGAGCCAAAGGCAGACACTCAACCGCCAAGCCAGTCAGGCATCCCTTAACTGCAATTTGTCCAGATGTTTGGAACATTTACGATGCCCACTCTGAACGTATGTAAAGTGTATTTTCTTTTGTCATCTTTAACTTTATATATTCAGCAACAGAAGTAAAACTCAATTAAAATTACTAGAATGTGAACGTAATAATGATGATTAATGAAATAAATAGGAATTATTTTAACATAAAGCAAACTGTAACAAAAAAAAAAACCTTGCAGGTCCTACCAAAAACCATAAATCATTAAGAAAAATAGATCCATTTCAAACAGAAATAATGAATAGTTTCAATTGTTCAGTAGCGCCATTAATGGAGAGAGTAGTGCATTCAAATACATAGGAAAAGTATAAATTCCTTGCTGATTTGACAAAATTTTGATATCATCCAAGATAAGAAAAATTCATAATGTATTGCTAAGCAAATACATCAGTCTTCCATGACAAACTATTCATGGAGTGTTACTAGTTCAAAGACCATTTAAAATTAGTCCTACACTAGAAAATCTGAAGAGTCTTGAAATCTTATAAAAGAAACTGGGTTGAGGTTTTCCTAAATTAGATAACAATCCTAAAAATGTGAAACAGCATCAATAATGAAAAAAATCTACATACATTTGTAAATTAAAAATAGACTACTAAATCATGGTTCCAAAATCACATTTTAAAATACTGAGAAATTGGGGTATGTGGGTGGCTTCTTTTGTTAAGCGTCTGACTCTTGATTTCAGCTCAGGTCATGATCTCAGGGTCATGAGATCAAGTCCATCAGGCTCTGAGCTGGGTGTGGAACCTGCTTAGGATTCTCTGGCTCTGTCTCTCCCTCCAGGCATATCTTCCCTCTCTCAAAAAAATTAGAAACAGTGACAAATGAATGAAACCTGAACATATCAAGACGTGTGGAATGAGTTATAAATGGCACTTTGAGGGAATGTTGTAGAAAAGAATAGGGATTGAAAATTAATGTGTTAAATATCCAACCAAAGTTAGAGAAAAAAAGACAGTGTAATCCTGTGGGAAAGAAAGAATAAGATAAGAGCAAAACTTAACAAATTAGAAAGCCAATTACAAAAGAGAAAAGCAATGAGACCAAAGCTGGTTCTTGAAAATACTTAACAAAAAGGCAATCTCTTTCTCGGAAGGTTGATCAAGGAAGAGAGAGGGCGTGCAAGTGATCAATCCTAGAATTGAAAAGCGAGGTATACTCTCTATTGTATCCATGGTTATAATATAGAGAGAACTATGGACAAGCTTACATCAATATAAAGTTGAAAATAAAGACAGGATGCACAAATTCTTAGAAAAATATATCCCAAAACTGACTCAAAAGAAATATGTATCTATTGTGTATATGTAATAGGCAAATTTTACCAACCTTTATGAGATGAATAATTTGTCTCACACAAACTTACACAGAAATGTAAAAAGAGGAAAAACTCAGGAATGCATTTTCTGAGGCATCTTAGCTTTAATTCTAAAACTAGAAAAGAATGGTACAGAAAAGAAAATTTAGACCAATCTGATTTAGGAATATAATGTAAAGATTTTTTTTAAAGATTTTATTTATTTATTCATGAAAGAGAGAGAGGCAGACACACAGACAGAGGGAGAAGCAGGCTCCATGCAGGGAGCCCGATGTGGGACTCCATCCCGGGGCTCCAGGATCACGCCCTGGGTGGAAGGCAGGCACTAAACCACTGAGCCACCCAGGGATCCCTATAATGTAAAGATTTAAATAAAATATTAGCATACTGAATCTAGCATGTACAGAAAAACAAAATACACCATAACTAAGTTGTGTTTATCCCAAGAATGGAAGAGTGGTTTGATATTAGAAAATCCATATATGTCAGTTACTACATAAATATATTAAAGGAGAAAAACCACAGAATCATTGCAACAGATGTAGAATTAGAATCACATAAATATATCAATAAGTTTTGATAAAAGAAATCCCTATAAATTAGAAACAGAAGAGAATTCTCATCTGGATAAAGGATAACTACCAAACACCTATTTAAACTATCATTTTAGATAGAGACATTGAAAATATTCCTTTTCAAATCAGGAACAATGTCAAAAGTTCTGCTGCTGTTGAACATTGTGTGAGATGCCCTTTGCCAGTGCAATAAGTCTGAGGAACAAGATAAAAGTTACAAGGGATGGAGAAGAAGGGAGAAAAAACAGCCATTTCCTACAGATGATATACAAAAGTTACTGCAATTTGTTAGGGTAGCTGACCAAAATATCAATACAACAAAAATCAGTTGCTTTTATATGTATCAGCCACAAAGAGCAAATAAACTCTAAAATTTTCATTTGCAATGGCAACAACAACCAAAAGGTACTTAGGCACAGATTTCACCAAAAAAATATACAAGACCCTTATGGATAAACTGTAAAATGCTATTGAAAGACATTAAGGAACTAGATAAATAAGATCCCATATTCATGAATAGGAACACTTGATACTCTAAATATGTTAATAGTCCCCAAGCTGATCTACAGTTGTAGTGCAGCACAATTATAATCCCTACATTGCTTTTGGTGGAATCTGATGAAATTATTCTAAAATATGTGCATGCTGGAAATTACCAATACTCCTGGTGAAGAGAAATAAGGTGAATGTACTTGCTCATCAGCTATTAAAATAGTTTAAAACTCTAATAATTAAGACAATATTATCTTGGTGCAAGAATAGACAAGTTGGCAAGTGGAATAGGATAGAGGGCTCAGAAGGAAGACACATTGTATGGCAGAGGCTATACTGCAGCTCTGTGGGGAAAAGATTAAGACCCTCAGTAAATAAATCAGCATAACTGGGTATCTTCTACTGGATTTGTCTGCTATGCCTGCCCTAACAAAATGCCACAAACTAGGTGGCTTAAGCAACAGAGGTTTCTCTTCCTCACAGTTCTGAAAGTTCAAGATCAAGGTGTTGGCAGAATGGGTTTCTGATGAGACCACCTTCCTTGCCTTGCAGATGGTGACTTCTCCTTGGGATCTCACGTGGCCTTTCCTCTGTGTATGCACACTTTCCTGTGTCCCTTTCTCTTCTAAAAGGACATTTATCCTACTGGAGTAGGGCCCCACCTTATGACTTCATTTAACCTTAATTACCCCCTTCAAGGCTCTAAGTATAGTCACATTGGGGGATTAGGGCTTTCACATATGAATTTGAAGGGGACATGAGTTGTACAGAATGCCCACTATATACCATTATAATGAAAAATCTCTTCCAGATTGATCAAGGTTGTAAATGCAAAGGACAAAACTTTAAAACTTATAAGAAGTGAACATAAGACATGGAGCAACAGTTTTCAAACATTGGACATCAGAAGCCCAGGACAGCAATCGCTGAGAGAATGGAAATACATAATAGAAAGATTGCTACAAAGAGAGGAAAGACCCACATAAAGACATGTCTAGAAATTTGCAGATTTCCCCTTGAATCTTCCGCTGATTATTGATTAGCTCATGCATGTACTGAGAGCCAGGGAAAGAACCACCAAAAAGGAGCAGTTGGAATAATCCCCAGATATCACACAAGTCTAATGCAGCCAAGGTGGAAAAACCTCTTAGTACACAGAAACAGAGTACTCCGAAAGGTATTGCTTCAGGAATGGGGCCAAATTAGCCCTAGACTAAAGGCTGCTCTGGTTCCACCTAAACAAGCTTAAAAGCAAGCTTTGAAAAGCCCAAACTGGGACGCCTGGGAGCTCAGCGGTTTACTGCCTGCCTTCAGCCCAGGGCGTGATCCTGGAGACCAGGGATCGAGTCCCACATTGGGCTCCCTGTGGGGAGCCTCCTTCTCCCTCTGCCTGTGTCTCAGCCTCTCTCTCTCTGTGTCTCTCATGAATGAATGAATGAATGAATGAATGAATGAATGAATAAATAAATAAAATCTTTAAAAGAAAAAAGAAAAGACCAAACTGTTTCCAAATAGCTTAACTGCATCTCAGAACAAAATTCAAGAATACTTAAAGGAACAGAGACATCCAGCATGCACAATATGAAATTCACATTATCTGGCATCCGATTGAAATTTCCGGGCATTCAAAGAAGAAAAACAATATGAAAGAAGAAGGAAAATATGATCTATGATGAGGAGAAAAATCAATTAACAAAAACAGACCCAGTGAAATGAATTATAGAATTAGTGGATAAGAACGTTAAACAGCTATCATAAATAAACTCCAGCGATGCCTGGGAGGCTCAGCAGTTGAGCATCTGCCTTCAGCCCAGGGCATGATTCTGGAGTCCCGGGATCGAGTCGCACATTGGGCTCCCTGCATGGAGCCTGCTTCTCCCTCTGCCTGTGTCTCTGCCTCTCTCTGTGTTTCTCATGAATAAATAAATAAAATCTTAAAAAATAAATAAATAAAATCCATATGGAAAACATGAGCATGTTAAGAGACATGAATGAGGTTTTTTGTTTTGTTTTGTTTTGTTTTTTTTTTACAAAAAAAGACCCAATAAAACTATTAGAGATGAAAAATACAGTATCTGAGATGAAAAATACAATAGATGGTATTGACAGGGTGGACATTGTTTTATGAAAAGACTGGTAAAGTTGAAGACATTTGAAGACACAGCAATAGAAACTATCCAAAATGAAACAGAGACAGAAAAGGAAGGAAAAAAAGAGAGAGAGAAAAGGATAGAACCTCATGAGTATGTAACAATGTGTAAATGGAGTCCCTATAGGAGAGGAGACGCAGAAAAGGGAACATAAAAGGAAAAAATAATGGCAGAAATTGTTCCAGATTTTATTAAATATATTGGAAATTCATTCCAAATTTAATTAAAACTACCAGCAATGCAGGGCACCTGGGTGGCTCAGTGGTTGAGTATCTGCTTTCGGCTCAGGGCAGGATCCCGGGGATCAAGTCCCACATTGGCTCCCTGCAGGGAGCCTGCTTCTTCCTCTGCTTATGTCTCTGCCCTCTCTCCGTGTCTCTCATGAATAAATAACAATCTTTAAAAAACTACCACTAATTCAAGATACTCACTAAATATCCATCAGTGGATGGATAAAGAAAATATAGTGCACACACACACACATTAGACTATTACTCAGCCATAAAAAAGAAGGAAATAATCCCATTTGTGACAACATAGATGACTCTGAAGGGCACTATGCTAAGTGAAATAAGTCAGACACAGGGAGATAGACACTATATGATCTCGCTTATACCTGGTATCTAAAAAACAAAACAAACAAACAAATAAAACCCAAGCCCATAGATACATAGAGCAGACTGGTGGTTGCCAAGGCATGGCACAGGGCACAAAAAGGGGATCAAGATGTATAAACCTCCAGCTACAAAATAAATAAGTCTTGGGGACAGAATGTACAGCCTGGTGACTATAGTTAATAATACTGTATTATGTATTTGAAAGTAGCTATGAGAGATCTTAAAAGTTCTTCTTACAAGAAAGAAAATTGTAACTATGTGTAGTGGTAAATGTTAACCAGACTTACTGTGTGATCATTTTGCTATATATATAAATATTAGATCATTATGTTATACATTTAAAACTAATATAATGTTACATGTCAAGTATATCTCAATTTAAAAAAAATTTAAAAAATAAAAAAAAAAAGAAATTCAGTTAAGTTTCCAAGGGGTTCTTTCTTGAAAACTTTCTAGTCATTAGAAACCGCAAACCCAGAGAACCTGATTTTTTATGTACTCACAAGAGGATAGCAGTTTGTAGTTGAGAGAGAGAAGTATGCCAAATATGGGAAGTGGCGGGTGTTTCCTACTTTCTCAGAATAGACTGAAGGTAACTTAATTCCAATAACTGATGATTTTAGAACTGGAACAATTTCCACAGTTCATCTTATCTATTTCCTCTGTTTATAAACACAAGGACTGAGAACCATGAAGTTAGCCTAGTTAAATGACTTATCCAAGGTGACATAAAATATTAGTTACAGAATTGTCACTAGCATGTCAGTTCCTCGATTCTCAATCTAGAGTGCTTTCCAACAAATCCGATGAAAAAATCCCTTGGGTTTACCCTGGGAAACCATTGAATACCTCCAACAAACAAATTGTTGAATCGAAATACTTATTTCACAGAATAGCCATGGAAATCTAACTGTGTTTAGGGGATAAAGAATAGTTTGGTTTAATGGGAATATGAGGTTTGGTTGAGGAGCACAGAGCAGTGGTGCTCAAAGCACAGTTTGGAGGCCTGGACCCTTTCAAAGGGTCTGTGAGGTCAAAGCTATTTTCCCATTCGTACTGAGATGTTATTTGCCTTTTCACTCTCGTAAGTATACAGTGGAATTTCCCAGAGGCTACAGGACCTGTGATATCACAAGAGATTGACTACAGAAGCAGAGAGAATACAGCTGTCTTCTATTAACTCAGACATTTGATTTACCAAAACGTGAAACAATGCCACTCTCTAATTTTCTTTTGTTTCAGAAAATAGGTATTTTTCATAAAATGTGGTATTTATGTTAACCTGTAATGAGCTTTCTATTGTCATTTAAAAGTATATAAATATCTTAAAAATTTCTTCAGTCTTAATTTCTAATACAGTAAATAGCGATAGATATACCCCCAAATCAACATAAACTCTTTGGGATCCTCAATAATTTGTAAGAATGAAAGGGAATCCCGAACAAAAATGTTTGGGAAACACTGTTATGGAGGTATTTATTTATTTATTTATTTATGAGAGACACAGAGACACAGGCAGAGGGAGAAGCAGGCTCCCTGTGGGAAGCCTGATGTGGGGCCCGATCCCAGGACCCCGGGAACATACCCTGAGCTGAAGGCAGATGCTCAACCACTGAGCCACCCAGGCGCCCTTATGGAGGATTTTTGAAGGTACCTTGAGGAATTTCTTTCACTCACATGTAGTGGAATGTCACCGGGTAGTTTTGAGCAAGGAAGCATAAGATTAGAGTCAGGCTTTTGGAAAGATTTAGTCTAGCAACTGGTGGGCAGATAGTGAAGGGCATGAATAAAGATAAAACAGTCAGAAGGCTAGACAGGTGCAGTTGAGAGGCAATGAGATGGTAGTACTAGAAAGGAGAAGCATGTTAAAAGACAGCAGCAGGGGTGCCTGGGTGGCTCAGTCACCTATTTGACTCGGTTTCAGCTGGGGTCATGCTCTCAGGGATGTGAGATGGAGCTCAGAGAGGAGGGACAGAGAGAGTCTACTTGGTAGTCTCCCTCTGCCCTTCTCTCCTCAGCCTCTCCCCCAACCCCTCCTCCTGCTTGCCTTCTCTCTCTCTCTCAAATAAATCTTTTTTTTTCTTTTTTTTTTTCTTTTTTAAGATTTGGCAGTAGAATTCGTGGAAGAGGCAATTGAGGGGACTCAAAGTGTAGGGAAAAGGGAAAGGAGCGATATGTTCCCTAGTAGACTAGAAAGTGGCCACTGGTACCATTAAGTATGGAAATAAGGAAGTTAGAAAGAGAATGGGTTTTAAGGTGATATGACTTCATGCTCTGACATGTTAATCTTGAGGTAAAATTGTATAAGACCATTGGAACTGATAAGAAAAAAGTAATTTGAAATTTTCAAGAACAGTGTCAGTGGGTTTTTGGAGACATCCGGTTTTAGGAGGAAAGACCAAATGATGATGAAAAGGAGGCACTGAATCTAGACTACTTATCTGAAATAGTTGCTGGGACAAAAAGCAGTTTTAGCAAGTGACTGGGGGCGTGTGCTCTGGAGGTAGAATGCTTGGGTTGGCTTCTTTCATATTGTATATCTTAGGCAAATTACTTGACCTCACATGGGGCTAACTATAGCATTTTCCATGTAAAGTTTCATAAGGATTAAGGAGGATGCTACAACTCAAGTATTTATCAGGGAGCGGGTATACGGTTGGCACTCAATAAACATTAGTTGTTATTATTACTCATCAAGTTACATTTCTATATATTATATTATAAAATATAAATGTAGTGACCTTGGGCCTCTGAGAATTCAGTTAATATGCACAGTCTACTCCTGAGTATGTATGCTAATGGTAATATAACATGAATATACAAATTCATCACTAGTAAATGTTTATTGAAACCACGATGCCTACACATGTGCCAGGGGTAAGGAGATGAATGAGATATTATCTTTTCCTTTACTGCTGATTTTGGCAAATAACATTTAAAAAGATACACAGCAATGCAGGTCAGTATATGCTGTGTTCTAAATATGTGATCCAGACCAAAGTGGTTCTAGAGTCTGAAGATTAAGGGAATCACTGAGAACAGAAATGAGTAGGAATGGACAAATTCTCTGAGGGCGCAGATATTGGAGAAAGAACAGAAATCCCAGATAAATGCACTGAGTCAGAAAGAGGAACGAGATTAGCTAGTGTGTAAAAAATGAGAATGGCTGGAGTTGGAAAAGGAGAATGGTTAACAGTGTCAAAGAGATAAGTCTAGCAACACCTGGCCCGGAGGAGGTGCAGTCAGGGTCACAGCGTGGTGTGCCAGGACCCAAATCCCTCAAAAACAAAAGCATAACACAAAAATTTTATAGGTTTAGCAACTTTTCTGAAGGTGTTAAAATATTAAACTTTCAAGAGCAGTTTTCTAACGAAAAGTGGGACGTATGGAGATTATATTTTTGTATTTATTCTGCTGTATAATTGGAAAGTTTTCAGTTTTTAAGATCATAAGCCTGTATTTCTTTTATTTTTTTTAAGACTTTATTTATTTATTCATGAGAGACACAGAGAGAGGGGCAGAGACACAGGCAGAGGGTGAAGCAGGCTCCATGCAGGGACCCCAATGTGGGACTCCATCCCGGGACTCCAGGATCACTCCCTGGGTGGAAGGCAGGTGCTAAACTGCTGAGCCACCCACGGATCCCTGTATTTCTTTTTTTTCCTGTATTTCTTTTATAATTAAAAATATTTATAATTTTTAACAATCTGTGCCAAGGTCACAATTTTAAACAATCTGTCCCTAAGGAATAGGAAAAAAAAAAGAAGAAGAAGCAAATATCTCTCATTTGTCACTCTATTTGTTTATACTTTGGAATTTCTTATTGTGCATAAACTTTTTCATTTTAAAGAATTTAAGTCTTCCAAAATATCACAAGGAGGAAAAACAAATATTTGGTGTAGTATTCTATAGTGTTCAAAGTTTAGTACTGAGCACCAGGACACAAAGTTCCCGCTTTTGGAGAGTAAAGGGATAGGACATAATGTAAAATAACTTCTAAGTGCTAAGTCCCAATCTATGTTTTGGGGATAAAGAATAGTCCAGTTTGATGGGAATATAAGATCTGGTTGAGGAGCAGTGAGAGAAGGGCTTAGCCGTCATGCTCAGTGCACAATCCGGGGCCCTGGGACCCTTTCAATAACCATAGTCCTAGAAGCAGACATTCTTTTTTTTTTTCTTTTTTAATTTTTATTTATTTATGATAGTCACACAGAGAGAGAGAGAGAGAGGCAGAGACACAGGCAGAGGGAGAAGCAGGCTCCATGCACCGGGAGCCCGACGTGGGATTCGATCCTGGGTCTCCAGGATCGCGCCCTGGGGCAAAGGCACGTGCTAAACCACTGCGCCACCCAGGGATCCCAGAAGCAGACATTCTTTATAAAAAGTTAGTGTTGTAATGAGGTGCCCCATCTGCTGTGTGGCCCAGAACACTCCCTTGGAAGACATTGCTTCATCATAACGAATGATTTAAAAGATCCTCCAAGTTATGAAAATTTAAATCACAGTGTGATGGTTTGAGTGTAAAATGCACATGTTTTGGGCGCCTGGGTGCCTCAGTGGTTGAGTGTCTGCCTTCAGCTCAGCTTGTGATCCCAGAATCCTGGGATCAAATCCCACATCAGGCTCCCCGGGGAGACCATCTGTCTTTCCTTTTTATGTGCAACAGGGAGGTCCCTTGTTGGGTGCTGATGCGGTGCCATGGTAAGGAAAGATGCCACAGCAGACTGAACAAGGCTGCTCGGGGAAAACCTTTCCAGTCTGACAGGAGGCGGAGGCTGAGTTCTCCGCTATGGCCCACCTGGCCCTGTGCGGAGCATTAGGGCAAACCGGCTGGCATGTGAATGTGATCTAAAAGACACGTGGCAGGGATCCTTAGGTGGCTCAACGGTTTGGTGCCTGCCTTCAGCCCAGGGCGTGATCCTGGAGTCCTGGGATCGAGTCCCACACTGGGCTCCCAGAATGGAGCCTGCTTCTCCCCCTGCCTGTGTCTCTGCCTCTGTGTGTGTGTGTGTGTGTGTGTGTGTGTGTGTTTCATGAATAAATAAAACCTTTAAAATAAAATAAAAATAAAAGACACGTGGCCTCAGAGCTCAGGCAAGAGACACAGCTGGGTGATGGGAAGAAAAGAACTGAATCAATAGGCATATCATAGCAACCATGAACAAGTTTCCTGACATGGAAATGTGCAGTACCCCCTGTGATCTCATGTGGCAGAGACCCAAGCCATGGTCTTAGTAGAATGGTCACACTTCCCAATTTTCTGCTTCCTGGCTTTTTGCAGCAGGATCCAACTCCTTTGAACTGAGTGAGACCCTAGTGTTTCTGCCCAAGGAGGGTGGTTGGGGAACACCTTGGGAAATACATGAACTTCCTCTCACCAAGGGCAGATGGGTGCTCAAGCAATAAATTGAATCAATAAAAGTGAGGCAGTTGTGTCTATACTCCAAGCCAGTAAAAAGGATCATTCCAAATACACTATTTGACATGGATTTCTGCAAAATGAGTCATTTCCCTCATGGTCTTTCTTAAAATTTCTTAAATGTATTCCCATAACACCGCAGTTAAGCCTAATGTTTCTGGGAATATAAGAAGCAAAGCATGCAGCCTATCTATGAGAAAAAATGGACCCACAGGGTAATGGTGAGAGCTTTGAGAACAGGAATTCTGCATATGCTAGTCTGGTTCTTTATGCCTCTTCTTACATACTAGCATGCTGCCTACCTGAAGCCACTGCACAGGACATCTGCAAGATCTACAAGGATGACCGCTCCATGAAACCAAGAAGAGCTCTGTGCTGCTTATTGACCTGCAAGAGGGCCCAGTAGATGCTCAGGAAATAATCTGTGAACTAGTAAGCCGACAGGCATGAAAATATCCAAACACTACAATTTAGGGTTGAAGATTGATGAGGGTTAATTTTTGTCCATTGAAAACATTAGTAAGAAGGGAGACATTTTCTGGGAGAGGTTTGGAGAGAGGAAGGAACACATTAACACAAACACACAGGGGAGAAAGCTTGTGTGGTGGAGGGCTTCAGCCTAAGTTCCTTTAAGCCACATTGAGCCAAAGAACACATGCTTTCTGAACAGTGTCCCTACTTCAAGGAAATAGCTTCAGGGAAGGGGAAGTAAATCTTGATTTTTCTGGGCCTGATGCCAGATATTCTAGCGCATTCAAGATGACAGACAAAGGCGACAACACCTTAAGACCTATTCCAAATTGTGTATTTCCTTCCCTCTGCGGGTGAGCCAGCGTTGAGTAATATGTGTCCGGGAAGTAATAGAGGATGTGTGGGGAAAGAAGTTCCTTTTTCTATAATTTAAGGAGCCCCACTGTCAGGGAGGCTTGAGGTCTGTGGACTGCAATGTCCAGACTAAGGGAGAAGAACTGAGAAGATGAGAAGACATATCTTATCCAAGACTTCTTGTGGCTGAGCATGTACTCATAATAGTGGATTTCCCCGAAGAGTAGCTGAAAGGGTCCGGAGAGCCTTTACTTCTCAGGAAAGAAGAATATTTTATCCTTGATAAAAATTTAGTTATGTTGTCTGAAAACACCATTGCTGCAGTTTTTCAGGGACTTTTTGTACAATATATTTTTCTTTACGCTAATACTGAGAATGACCTAGCAAATCAACTGTATCTTGCTGCTTTTGGTGTGGGAAGAGTTTTTGAGAGGTAGAATCTTGCAAAGGCACGGGATCCCTCTGGCCTGAAAAGTTTATACCTCATTCAGACAAAATGGGAAGGCTTCTTTCTGCAAAATTAGGAACGTCAAAGCATAAGGGTTTGAAAGACTGGAACAATAGCTGGCTTCAGAAAGCTTGAGCAGGGAAAACAAACACATTTAGGGCTTAGGCAGGCCTGGATTCTCACTACTGTGAAAGGAGAGGTAAACTTAGCAGGCAGTAACATTTTATAATTTATACACATTTTCTGGTTAGGGAAAGCACCACTTAAATGTGTGAAGGCAACTTTGCCAAAAGAATAAGCTGGTGGTGAGATTGTTCTGCACCATTAGCATTATTGACATTTAAAAAAACCTATGTAGAATAAAGTCAGTTGAATTCTATCATGTATTTGTCATACTTTTCTGTTTTGATTCAGTGTACTTTTTCTATTAATAAATATCTCACCATAAACAGTGTATACTGGTCGCTTAACAACAGAGACTTAAATAGAACCTACTCACTGAGTCTTCTATTCGAATTGAAATGAACATCTGGGAAGTTAATTCATTTACAAATATGTAGTGAGAGCCTATTATGTGGCAGATCCCAAGCTAGGTGTTTTGAACACATGGCTAAGTGAGACCCAGGCACTTGCCCTTAAGCAGCTCAAAATCTAGTGAGGAGGTGCACATATAAAGATAATTCATGGGGTGTCTGGGGTGACTCAATTAGTTAAGCCACCTACTCTTGATTTCAGCTCAGCTCAGGATCTCAAGGTCATGGGATGGAGCCCTGCCTGGAGCTTCACACTCAGCGTGAGTCGGCCTGGGATTCTTCTCTACCTGTCCCTCTGCCCCTCCCCCCACTCACCTGTGCTGTCTCTCTCTCAAAATAAATAAATAAAATATTTAAATATAAAGAATTTAAAGATAATTCACAAAAATAGATAACACAGAGCTCTTACCAAGCGCCAGCCAGCACTATACACAATTCTTACACAATCTTCCTATCTAGGGCCCATTAATCTATTTTATAGATGAAGTGAAGACCATAAATTTCTTGCCCAAATTCACCTACATCTATGGGTCCAGAGCCCTGGACACACTCTCCTTATATGTGATATATGCAATGATGGCCATCGATGCTTTATTATAAAAATACACAAGTAGGGCTTTTGACTGGGTTGGAAATAACAATGAGGGAAATCTTCTTAGAGGAAGTCATGCCAGAATTGAGCCTGGAAAGATGAGGGTGTGTTCAGTTGATGTTTGAGACTGAGGCAGGCTCGAGCCAATCATGGAGAGCCCTGTGTGCCTTTACATGGAGCTTGGGCTTTTCCTGTATTCAGCAAGATTCTACTGAAAGGTTTTAAATGGGAAACAGCATGGCCAGATTTGCATTTTACACAAATGTCTCTGATGGTTTTTCAGGGCAGGGGGTTTCAAATGTTATCAGTATTACCCGAAGGGGTTTTAAGACAGATTTCTGGGTCCCACTCCCCATAGGCTTGGTATGAGGCCTGAGGATTTGCATTCCTAGCAGCTTCCAGTTGATCTTCTGTGGCTGCAGGGACCACATTTTGAGAATCACTATTGTGAACAATGTTCTGGAAGGAGACTAGGCTGGAGATTACTTCAGAGGCTATATCACCAATTTAAGAAAGAGAAAAGGAACATTTAATGTAAAATCAAGAACTAAAATATATACTCCGTGAGAGTAGGGATTTTTTTCTGTTTTGTTTAATTTTGTAACCTAGATTAGTGCCTAACGTGATAGTGCTCAATAAACACTCACTGAGTAAACAAATGAGTAATAGATTCAAGAAATATTCAGGAGAGAAAACCAACACCATCTGATGATATGGGAGATGAGATAGAAAACACAAGACTTATGTCCAGGTTTCTAGTTTGGAAGACTGTGAGTGATTCCATTGACAGTGGCGTATACTCCAGAGTAAAGGGTGCATTTCAGGTGAGGATGATCAGTTTGAAATATGTTGCACTTAAAGGATGTGTGAGATTTCCAGGAGAATATAATCATTAGATGATTGGATGTGAGAATTAGAAAATCTGAGAGCAAGAGCTCTGGGCCAGAGATCCCAGGTTGGAAACCCTCTGGTACATGGACAGGCAGAGTCAGAGCCATGAGATTTCTGCATAAAATTGCTCAAGGGGAGTAGGTAGGGTCAGAAGGGCAATGAGCTAAAAATGAAACACCAAATATTATGGGACAGGCAAAGAAGGAGCACAAGGAAGGAAGAAAAAGGAAAGGGTCAGAGAGATAAAAGAGAATGAGTGAGGAGGGCAGTGCTTCGGGAGCCAAGGGATTTTATTTATTTGCTTTGCTTTTTATTATATAAAATTTAAAACACAAAGAGTAGAAAGAATAGTATAATAGTTTCCCCTAGAGCCATCGGCAATGGTCAACTCATGGCTAGTATTATTTTACTTTTTTTTTCCAAACTTACCTTACTTGGATCTCTACCCACTGCCTTCTGCCTACTAAATTGTATTATTTTTGAAACAAAGTAAGTGTCATATTGATTCATTAGCAAATATTTCAGTAGACATCTCTAAAAGATAAGAGCTCTTTTGAAAAAATATCATAACAATATCATTATCTCAACAAAAAAGTTAACAATTCCATAATATCATTAAATGTTTAGTTAATACTAAATCAAATTTATAGGAACTCAAGTCATCATGAAAAGGTAACTTGCCTCAGCCCAATCTTTGTCTTCTTGAAGCTTATAATAAAGAAGTGTTCATCTTTACTATAGCATTCTCCCCTCTTTGGTCCATCACCATCACTAACTCCTAGTTCAAGCTATAGTTTTCTCTTGTGATCACTGTAGCAGCTACCTACCTGGCCTGATTTCACTTTTGATTCTTCTGTTGTTCCCACTTTTCTACAGAGAAGCTGGGAAATTGTAATCCCAATCCTGTCTCTTTCCTGCTTAAACCTATTCAATGACTTCCTGTCTCACTTTGAATAAAATCTGAAGTCCTAAAAAAAAATAATAATAAAAAAATAAAATAAAATCTGAAGTCCTTATGAGGAGCTACAAGTGATGTATAACTTCTACAGCTTCTTTCTTGTTGTCCACATCTCAGCTCAAAGTTCTCCAATCAGGTAGGCCCTCTCAGCCACCCTATCTAAAATAGAACCCTGCCCACTGTCTGAAGTCACTGTCACAGTATCCTGTTCTATGTCCTTGCAGCTTAAATAATCATATCTTAACTTACCCAGTCTTCCCCTATTCATTGTCTGTCTCCCCAGTTAAAATATGTGCGAACCAGAAATAAACGCTACTGCTAGCCAGAGTAATCCTGGTGCTTTTAACTGTACTGCCACATAGCAGGCACTCAATAATTAATACTGTTTTTTAATCAAGTAATTAATGTATTAATATTGAATTAATATTGTTCTTTCACTTTTGCCAGGACTCTCCATAATAATCTTCCCATCTTTTACCTAGTATTTTCTCTCCTTTGGTTTTACATGAGGCATTTTAATTTAGGAGTTATAGCTTTGGGCGTCAATACAACTGTAAAAACTTTGAAATGGATAAAATCTGAGTTTGAACTTCTTAAACACAAAATGCAAACTTTAGGGGGCATTATTCAGGCAAAGTAGTGTATTCATGGGTTAACTGGAAAAAATAAAACAAATACCACCTTGTCTCAGGTGGAAAAGGGCAACACTAGGCTTTCTTTAGAAGGATGAGCTAACTGGGTGTATGCAGAGTAGAAGATACCGAGTGAAAGAATCCTCCAGGAAACTAGAAAAAGAGCATTCTTCTATGGAAGGGAATGACCTTTTTGATGCACAGCTGTGCAAGTGAATTGCAGCCCGTTGGCTGCTCCACTATGTTAATGCCTGAGATTTTCTAATTTGGAGGTGGAATATTAGCAAGGCAATTTGGCCACAGATCTATGGCTAAATGTTGCAATACACTTTATAATTAATAAAGATCATATTTTGAGTTCCATCTGTCTGACTTCTGGGTTTGGTTCTGGTTTGTCTCCACACTCAGGACAGGAAGCAGGTGTTATTTATTGACCATCCTCCAAAAAAAATCCTGGACAGAGCTCAAATGCGGTTGGTTTAGTTGGATAGCCAAGCCTTCTAGATTGATCACTATTGATCAGTGTTTTTATTTTCAAATAAGGACCTTTATCACTACTGCTACAGTTGGATAACATTAGCTACGGTAAATCCTACCAAGCAAGATTTTGAAAAGAAAAATCTTTTAAGGAAACAAAAAGCCCTTACTATCTTTAGTTATATAACGGACTTTAAAGGTAACAAAACAACACTAAAAATTCCTGTCCTAAAGGGTAATATCCAAAGAAATAAAAACTGAAAGGAAAGTTTAATGCAAAATTTCAAAGCCTTCTTCTTTTCCATTTATCACAATAATAGAAAAGGAAACTTCTAAGATACATTTTGCAACTCTAATTCACATGTGACTTTGTTTCTGGTGCTTATTTCTAAAGAGTCTAAATTCTATTTTAGAGGCAAGACCCCTAGTGTGGGGTCATCTTCACAAGCCTTTGAGATTGATTTTCTTCTCGTTTTTTGGCTCAGCTCCTGAAATCATTCTTCTCATTTCCTTTCTTCAAATCAAAGGGAAGGCATTCTTTGTCCCTATCAGTGTTGTGTTTAAGTACCTGTTTGTGTTCAAAAGAAGAGCAAAAAAGATCTACCTAGGGAGTCTCCTCCTTAAGAATGACAAAACTATTGATTCCTCCTCATAACCAGCAGGAGAAAATGTTCCACTTTACTCTTTTCCCAGGAATAAATTTTGGACGAGGTAATTATTTTAAAGGATTTTTTTTTATACCTCAGTGAAGTTATACTTTAACTTAGAAAAGCTGCTCTGTCTTAGGCAGGGCCTGATACAACAATTGCCTCAAATACAGAGAGGCTGTTTCTGCACGTATTTCTGCACAACTTCCCAGAATGGACTATTTTTACACAAAACCTTTTCAGGTTCCTGAATAGACATTTAGAATATTTTCATGACATCCCTGACTTACTACCAAAGAACAACTTGTACATTGTCTGAGGAAATGTCAAAGCACAATATAAATGCACATGCTTAACACTTTTATGAAATAAAGACAGGGTGATTGTTAGCATACCAGCAACTTCAAAAGATTGCCTGCCCAAGTGTTCACAGGTCTTAGTCATTCTAGTTGGAAATAAATGATAAATATAATAAGGCAAAATAAAAAATTTTCTGGGACTCTTGGCCACCTATCCAATACTCAGTGGTATGTTGGTAAATGACAACTGGCTTTATTTATTTATTTATTTATTTATTTATTTATTTATTTTAAAGGCCTTAATTGGTGGTGTTTGCCAATTTTTGTGGTGTAAAGACTCCCACTAGGACCAATATCAGGCTACCGAGGTGTTTAACAACTAGGTTGTAAAAAACTTGAAAATTTAACCATCGGCTCTCAGAAGCCACTACAAACCATTTGGAGCCCATGTTTGCATTCATCCTTTCCTTCTTCATCACTAGCAGAAATATTATCTATTGTGGCAATTTTTTAGAATTAAAAACAAAAAATGACATTTCCCAGCCATCTTTGCAAATACTGGAGGCCATAGGATAGTATTTACTAACGGAGTGGGCTGATATCATTTGGTGGTAATGGCCTACCCCAGCGGATGGTGGTAGTGTGTGCTCCTTACAGGGCCTTTGAACTCAGTTTACCCCTTCTCTACTTGTCCTTTTCACTTTCCAGTCTGGAATGCAGACACGATGAGAAGAGCTGCAGCAGCCATTTAATAATAAACAGTGGGAGAGGACAAGGAAATCATAGTGATCTTGGCCTTAACATTTTTCAGTTGCCTCACCTCCCCTGGAATTTCTATTTCTGATCTTCCTTTTTACAAGAGATAAAGTCAATTTCTTTATTGTTTAAGCCACTGCCATTTTGCTTTTGTGTTAAAGGAAGCCAAGGCTAGTGTTTCAACTTGGGCAAACTTCCAGTGGATGTAGGCTTAGTGAAGAGAAATTGCAGAAAGCAAATTTCCAGAAGCAAAACTATTTTAGAGTTTTTCTTCTGAAGTTGGGTAGTTGTTAAAACTTAAAAACTGACCGGTCCACTAAATATTTTGTCAGTGTGAGTGTGAGTCTACCTCAAACACTTGACTTTGGAAGCAGAAATTGTGCCCAGCACACAGTAGGCACTACGAACATTCAGTGAAAAGAAAACTGACTACCTTTATTGACCTGACTACCGTATACCAGATACCATGTTAAGCACTTTAGATGCATCAGCATACATGCTGTGGGACCTTAGGCAAGTCACTTCACATGTTGGTGCTTCATTTTCTTCATCCATAAAATGGAGATAACATAATAACTATATCATCAGGTTGTTTTGAAGGATAAAGGAGTTAATAACATATATGGAAGGTGCCCAAAACAATGCCTGGAAAATTGTAAACACTGACTAAGTATTGGCTATTACCATTATCAGTATTGTTCCCCACAAACCCTATGCAGTAGGCCCTGATACCACCAGCAGATGAGGATAGTGGCATCTATCTCATAAGGAGGTCCTCAGACTATAAAGACGATGCCTCTCAGATGTTCACATTGTGCCAGGTAAATGCCCAGTAAACTCTAGCTATTATGAGTTTGATATGTAGCAGCACTCGGATGTGGCCCTTTTCAGATTTGCGTTTAAATATTGTGTCAGGGAAGAGAAAAAAAACTAGCTTTTTGTGGGAGAAAAGGCTAGTCATTATTCATCCATCGCTACAATGTACTCATGGGGCCTCCTGATATGTAGTTAATCGGTCAAAGGATGAGTGATATGTGATGTGCAACACACAGCAACCAAGTGAACAGGGCACAGCACAAGGAAGGGAGCAGAGAATGCTTAGGGATAAAGCTTTGGTATGGAGAAGAGATTGCTCAGGAGGAGGAGGCCCAGAATTGGACCTGAATCTGCCATTTACCAGGTTTTTGACCTTGTGCACATTACTGAACTTTTTAAAAATAAATTTATTTTTTATTGGTGTTCAATTTACCAACATACAGAATAACACCCAGTGCTCATCCCCTCAAGTGCCCCCCTCAGTGCCCATCACCCATTCACCCCCACCCCCCGCCCTCCTCCCCTTCCACCACCCCTTGTTCGTTTCCCAGAGTTAGGAGTCTTTATGTTCTGTCTCCCTTTCTGACATTTCCCACACATTTCTTCTCCCTTCCCTTATATTCCCTTTCACTATTATTTATATTCCCCAAATGAATGAGAACATACACTGCTTGTCCTTCTCCGATTGACTTACTTCACTCAGCATAATACCCTCCAGTTCCATCCACGTTGAAGCAAATGGTGGGTATTTGTCGTTTCTAATGGCTGAGTAATATTCCATTGTATACATAAACCACATCTTCTTTATCCATTCATCTTTCGATGGACACCGAGGCTCCTTCCACAGTTTGGCTATTGTGGATATTGCTGCTAGAAACATCGGGGTGCAGGTGTCCCGGCGTTTCATTGCATCTGAAACTTTGGGGTAAATCCCCAACAGTGCAATTGCTGGGTCTTAAGGCAGGTCTATTTTTAACTCTTTGAGGAACCTCCACACAGTTTTCCAGAGTGGCTGCACCAGTTCACATTCCCACCAACAGTGTAAGAGGGTTCCCTTTTCTCCTCATCCTCTCCAACATTTGTGGTTTCCTGCCTTGTTAATTTTCCCCATTCTCACTGGTGTGAGGTGGTATCTCATTGTGGTTTTGATTTGTATTTCCCTGATGGCAAGTGATGCAGAGCATTTTCTCATGTGCATGTTGGCCATGCCCATGTCTTCCTCTGTGAGATTTCTCTTCATGTCTTTTGCCCATTTCATGATTGGATTGTTTGTTTCTTTGGTGTTGAGTTTAATAAGTTCTTTATAGATTTTGGAAACTAGCCCTTTATCTGATACGTCATTTGCAAATATCTTCTCCCATTCTGTAGGTTGTCTTTTAGTTTTGTTGACTGTATCCTTTGCTGTGCAAAAGCTTCTTATCTTGATGAAGTCCCAATAGTTCATTTTTGCTTTTGTTTCTTTTGCCTTCCTGGATGTATCTTGCAAGAAGTTACGGTGGCTGAGTTCAAAAAGGGTGTTGCCTGTGTTCTCCTCTAGGATTTTGATGGAATCTTGTCTCACATTTAGATATTTCATCCATTTTGAGTTTATCTTTGTGTATGGTGTAAGAGAGTGGTCTAGTTTCATTCTTCTGCATGTGGATGTCCAATTTTCCCAACACCATTTATTGAAGAGACTGTCTTTATTCCAATGGATAGTCTTTCCTCCTTTATTGAATATTAGTTGACCATAAAGTTCAGGGTCCACTTCTGGGTTCTCTATTCTGTTCCATTGATCTCTGTGTCTGTTTTTGTGCCAGTACCACACTGTCTTGATGACCACAGCTTTGTAGTACAACCTGAAATCTGCATTGTGATGCCCCCAGATATGGTTTTCTTTTTTAAAATTCCCCTGGCTATTCCGGGTCTTTTCTGATTCCACACAAATCCTAAAATAATTTGTTCTAACTCTCTGTAGAAAGTCCATGGTATTTTGATAGGGATTGCATTAAATGTGTAAATTGCCCTGGGTAACATTGACATTTTCACAATATTAATTCTGCCAATCCATGAGCGTGGAATATTTTTCCATCTCTTTGTGTCTTCCTCAATTTCTTTCAGAAGTGTTCTATAGTTTTTATGGTATAGATCCTTTACCTCTTTGGTTAGGTTTATTCCTAGGTATCTTATGCTTTTGGTGCAATTGTAAATGGGATTGACTCCTTAATTTCTCTTTCTTCAGTCTCATTATTAGTGTATAGAAATGCCACTGATTTCTGGGCATTGATTTTGTATCCTGCCATGCTACCAAATTGCTGTATGAGTTCTAGCAATCTTGGGGTGGAGGCTTTTGGGTTTTCTATGTACAGTATCATGTCATCTGCAAAGAGGAAGAGTTTGACTTCTTCTTTGCCAATTTGAATGCCTTTAATGTCTTTTTGTTGTCTGATTGCTGAGGCTAGGACTTCCAGTACTATGTTGAATAGCAGTGGTGAGAGTGGACATCCCTGTCTTGTTCCTGATCTTAGGGGAAAGGCTCCCAGTGCTTCCCCATTGAGAATGATACTTGCTGTGGGCTTTTCATAGATGGCTTTTAAGATGTTGAGGAATGTTCTCTCTATCCCTACACTCTGAAGAGTTTTGATCAGGAATGGATGCTGTATTTTGCCAAATGCTTTCTCTGCATCTAATGAGAGGATCATATGGTTCTTGGTTTTTCTCTTGCTGATATGATGAATCACATTGATTGTTTTACAAGTGTTGAACCAGCCTTGTGTCCCAGGGATAAATCCAACTTGGTCATGGTAAATAATTTTCTTAATGTACTGTTGGATCCTATTGGCTAGTATCTTGTTGAGAATTTTTGCATCCATGTTCATCAGGGATATTGGTCTGTAATTCTCCTTTTTGGTGGGGTCTTTGTCTGGTTTTGGAATTAAGGTGATGCTGGCCTCATAGAAATTTGGAAGTACTCCATCTCTTTCTATCTTTCCAAACAGCTTTAGTATAATAGGTATGGTTTCTTCTTTAAACATTTGATAGAATTCCCCTGGGAAGCCATCTGGCCCTGGACTTTTGTGTCTTGGGAGGTTTTTGATGACTGTTTCAATTTCCTCCCTGGTTATTGGCCTGTTCAGGTTTTCTATTTCTTCCTGTTCCAGTTTTGGTAGTTTGTGGCTTTCTAGTAATGCGTCCATTTCCTCTAGATTGCCTAATTTATTGGCGTAGAGCTGTTCATAATATGTTTTTAAAATTGTATTTCCTTGGTGTTGGTAGTGATCTCTCCTTTCTCATTCATGATTTTATTAATTTGGGTCTTCTCTCTCTTCTTTTTCATAAGGCTGGCTAATGGTTTATCTATCTTATTAATTCTTTCAAAGAACCAACTCCTGGTTTTGTTGATCTGTTCCACAGTTTTTCTGGTCTCGATTTCGTTGAGTTCTGCTCGAATCTTTATTAACTCTCTTCTTCTGCTGGGTGTAGGATCTATTTGCTGTTTTTTCTCTAGCTCCTTTATGTGTAAGGTTAGCTTTTGTATTTGAGTTCTTTCCAGTTTTTGAATGGATGCTTGTATTGCGATGTATTTCCCCCTTAGGACTGCTTTTGCTGCATCCCAAAGATTTTGAATGGTTGTATCGTCATTCTCATTAGTTTCCATAAATCTTTTTAATTCTTCCTTAATTTCCTGGTTGACCCTTTCATCTTTTAGCAGGATGGTCCTTAACCTCCACGTGTTTGAGGTCCTTCCAAACTTCTTGTTGTGATTTAGTTCTAATTTCAAGGCATTGTGGTCTGAGAATATGCAGGGGACAATTCCAATCTTTGGTATCGGTTCAGACCCAATTTGTGACCCAGTATGTGGTCTATTCTGGAGAAAGTTCCATGTGCACTTGAGAAGAATATGTATTCAGTTGAGTTTGGATGTAAAGTTCTGTAGATATCTGTGAAATCCATCTGGTCCAGTGTATCATTTAAAGCTCTCGTTTCAAAAAAAAAAAAAAAAAAAAAAGCTCTCGTTTCTTTGGAGATGTTGTGCTTACAAGACCTATCAAGGGTAGAAAGAGCTAGATTGAAGTCACCAAGTATAAGTGTATTATTATCTAACTATTTCTTCACTTTGGTTATTAATTGGTTTAAATATTTGGGAGCTCCCACATTCGGGGCATATATATTGAGGATTGTTAAGTCCTCTTGTTGGATAGATCCTTTAAGTATGAGATAGTGTCCCTCTTCATCTCTCACTACAGTCTTTGGGGTAAATTTTAGTTTATCTGATATAAGGATGGCTACCCCTGCTTTCTTTTGAGGACCATTTGAATGGTAAATGGTTCTCCAACCTTTTATTTTCAGGTTGTAGGTGTCCTGTCTAAAATGAGTCTCTTGTAGACAGCAAATAGATGGGTCCTGCTTTTTTATCCAGTCTGAAACCCTGCGCCTTTTGATGGGGTCATTAAGTCCGTTCACGTTCAGAGTTACTATTGAAAGATATGAGTTCAGTGTCATCATGATATCTATTCAGTCCTTGTTTTTGTGGATTGTTCCACTGAACTTCTTCTTAAAGGGGAATTTTAAGAGTCCCCCTTAAAATTTCTTGCAGAGCTGGTTTGGAGGTCACATATTCTTTCCATTCCTGCCTGTCTTGGAAGCTCTTTATCTCTCCTTCCATTCTGAATGAGAGCCTTGCTGGATAAAGTAGTCTTGGTTGCATGTTCTTTTCATTTAGGACCCTGAATATATCCTGCCAGCCCTTTCTGGCCTGCCAGGTCTCTGTGGAAAGGTCTGCTGTTACCCTAATATTCCTCCCCATAAAAGTCAGGGATTTCTTGTCTCTTGCTGCTTTAAGGATCTTCTCTTTATCTTTGGAATTTGCAAGCTTCACTATTAAATGTCGAGGTGTTGAACGGTTTTTATTGATTTTAGGGGGGATCTCTCTATTTCCTGTATCTGAATGCCTGTTTCCCTTCCCAGATTAGGAAAGTTTTCAGCTAAGATTTGTTCAAATACATATTCTGGCCCTCTGGCCCTTTCAGTGCCCTCAGGAACCCCAATTAAACGTAGGTTTTTCTTCCTCAGGCTGTGGTTTATTTCCCTTAATCTGTCTTCATGGTCTTTTAATTGTTTGTCTCTTTTTTCCTCAGTTTCCCTCTTTGCCATCAACTTGTCTTCTATGTCACTCACTCGTTCTTCCACCTCGTTAACCCTCGTCGTTAGGACTTCTAGTTTGGATTGCATCTTATTCAATTGATTTTTAATTTCTGCCTGATTGGATCTAACTTCTGCAGTCATGAAGTCTCTTGAGTCCTTTATGCTTTTTTTTTTAGAGCCACCAGTAGCTGTATAATGGTGCTTCTGAATTGGCTTTCTGACATTGAATTGTAATCCAGATTTTGTAACGCTGTGGGAGAGAGGACTGTTTCTGATTCTTTCCTTTGAGGTGAGGTTTTCCTTCTAGTCATTTTGCTCAGTGCAGAGTGGCCAAAAACACATTGTATTGGGAAAAGGAGAAAAAGAGAGGAGAGAAAGAAGGAAAGAAAAGAGAAAAATAAAAAAGGAAGAAAAAAAGAAAAAAAGAGAAGAAAAAGAGAAAGAAAAAGAAAGAAAGGGGAAAAAAAGGGTGGGGGGAGGAAAAAAATCAAAAAGAAAAAAAAAAGAAAAAAACCCCACAGGGATGTATCTTCTGATTCTGTATACCTTAAGTCCCTTGACTTCCCCTGGAACTTGTCCGTCTACCTGGTCTTCTGGGGGAGGGGACTGTTGTGCTGATTTTCAGGTGTTAGCACTTGGGGGAGCTGCTCTGCCCCCTGCCTGGTGCAGGGCTCAGTGGGGGTTGTTCACCCCGTGAGGCCCCAGGAGGAACAACCGCAGTGGCGGGGCCAGCTCTGGAGCCCTGGAGTCAGCTCCCGCAGTAACTCTGGGGCTGTCCGTCCGCAGGGCCTGTATGCTCCGGGGCGGGGCCGCTGATCTGCTCAGCTCGGGGCAGGAGCGTCCTCGCTGTCCTGGGCCCTCCCGGCCTCTGCCTGCCCGGGGGGAGGCCGGATCCTGGGCTGTGTCCCCGCGCCCTGTGCTCCGGAGCCTGCGCTGTTGGATTCGCGCTCCCGCCCCGCAGCCCCCTCCGCGGAGCCGCCCCCGAGCCCCTCCGAGCTGCTCCGGGTCCCGCCGTCCCCGCTGCAGCCCTTAGGGAGCTCGGCGCACTCTCCCCGGCGCAGGTGCCTGTTAGTGTCCCAGGGAGCCCTAGGGCATCCCTGCCCTCCTGGGTCCTGCTCTAACTCCCTGCGGGCGCCTTTCTGCCCGGGAAGGTCGGTGCAGCTCCTGCTCCTCCGGGACGGGGCTCTCCTGTCCTGGGGACACTCACCCCGGCCTCAGCCCGGCTCCTCGCGGGGCCCCTCCCCCTTGGAGGCCTTTTGTTTCTTTATTTCTTTTTCCCCGTCTTCCTACCTTGATAGAAGCGCGAACTCTTCTCACTGTAGCATTCCAGCTAGTCTCTCTTTAAATCTCAGGCCGAATTCGTAGATTTTCAGGATAATTTGAAGGTTATCTAGGTAATTTGGTGGGGACAGGTGATTTGGGGACCCTACTCTTCTGCCATCTTGCCCCTCCCTGATATTACTGAACTCTTGACTTCACTTCCCTCATTTGTAAAAATGAAGATTTTGAGCTCAACCAACCCATCCCTCCCAGCTTTCAGAAGGATCTTTGTTTAATGGCTAGGAGATGATGTTGGCTCTTAAAGAACAGGTAGAAATTTGAAAACTAGAGATGCTGGGTTCACATAGAACTATGGAGAAAAATAATCATATTTAAGTGCTTTGGAGGAATACCACTACAAATTTGCTGGTGTTTGTGCAGGAGAATGAAGGAAACCAGGCAGGGTACTTCAAGGGACCTTGAGTACCAGGCCTCAGAGTTGGAAGTCGATTGGGAGGCGCTGCTGACCCACTAAACTGTTTGTTCAGTGGAATGACGTGGACAAACAACTCCTTTTGGGAGATAATTCAGCAATTTGAATGATACAAGGGTCACTGGAGGCATGGAGGAGAGTTGGACACCATAGAGATCTAAGCATGAGATCAAAGTACCTGGGGGCAATGGGAAAGGAGGGACGTGAGAGAGTTTGAAGAAAGATGTGAACATCTTAGGAAAGGAATGAACCTGTGGAAACCACTCCCCATATGATTTAACTGGCAGGGAGTAGATGTGCCAAGTCAGCAGTTTGGGGGGGGGGGGAGCGCACAAACTTGGGTCCAAACATTTATTAGGTGAATTTAGGAACAACAATTTGAACAACACTCAAAAAATTAGGAAGTCAGTCTTTTTACTAACAGTCGAATTTTTTTTTTAGGATTTTATTTATTTATTCGTGAGAGACACAGAATAAGAGGCAAAGACACAGGCAGAGGGAGAGGCAGGCTCCCTGTAGGGAGCTGGATGCAGGACTCGATCCCAGGACCCCGGGATCACACCCCGAGCCAGAGGCAGGGGCGCAACCACTGAGCCACCCAGGTGCCCCAATAATGGTTCAATTAATCGAGGTCAGGTAAGCAGAAAATGCTGTCGCTATATATTCTTTTAGGACTTCAGTAGCATTGATATTCACTGTGAGGTTTTGGGGAATAACAGCATTGAAGTTCTGTGTTGCAGGCAAGTGGAGGAAGAAATAGTCTTCACAGGCCTGTGTCTAGATGCCATAAATACTGTACTGTCTGATGTCACCTGGAAATGGGGTAACCGTGAACAATTCTGCTAAGCAAAGATTATACAATGCTCCACAAACTTCAGGAACTGTGGGAATTCCTACAAAATTTTGTCATGATGATAATTACTGTAAAATGTTCACACAAAACCTGTGGTGCACAGACTGTTATGAAACTCGGAGAAGGGGTAATAATTTTTTGCAAATTCCTCATATTTATAATTAGACATTAGAAGTTTAAATAAATTGAAATAAATAATAAGTGAGAAATTCAGATTTGAGAGTGAAGGCAATCATGAGAAAGAACCATTACTGCAAAGTATGCTCTATTTTAAGAAAAACACCAATTGGAATTTTCACAGCAGTTCAGTTAGATATTTAATTCCTTCAGCAAATATTTGAGTGTCTCCTGTGATAGGTCTGTGTAAACTTTGGGCATGCAGTGGGGAAACACTTGACAAGGTTCCCATCCTCATATTACTTAGAAGGCAGGTAGGGTCTTCCCACTGATATTCAAAACAGCGTGCCTAAACACATTCCTAACTCTAAGCAGCCAGAAGTTTTCTGGAGTAAAGGTGTGATGAGAGAATAGAAGAATTTCAACATAAAAAATTCATAATTTGCACTTTTCCCTCAACAATAGTTATCATTGGAACATTCCTTTTTAGTGTGGAATACCACACCAATGATCCTTGGTCAGCTCATTCCAGGGGAATTGATTCATTTAAATTCACTTAAGGGGTTGCTACACAAACCCTACATGACATTTATTTTTCTATTGAGTAGAACCATCTCTTAACATAAATTTGGGGGGGGGGGTTCATATTTTGCACATTTAGTATTTGCAGCCAATTTTAAGGGCTCACCTTATTGATAAATGATTAGTAGTTGTGTTTTGGTTTTGTTTTCATTTTTTAAGCAGGCTAGCTCAATAAGAGAATTAGTTTGCCTTTGGTGACTTGATACCTCTTTTTCTCTGAGGAGACTGTCCTCTTCCCTGCCTTACCCACCTACTTTCTCTGGCCACACCACTAGATCTTGGCATCACCCCAAACTGCCCCAGCTCCATAATTTCAAGCATCCCATTCCCAGACTGTTCCTATTATTTGGGAGTGAGTCTCAAATCTGGCGATTCTTGGACTCCATTAGGACCTTCAATCCATTGATCTTATCACCTTTCCTTTGTCTTCTACTCCTTTATATCCTCACCTCCCTCGCTCCCACAGCCCACCCCAGCCTCTCCCCTGCCCACATTCTCTGCTCTCTGACCCTCTTTCCCTCCATCACACTTACCTGCAAAACCCTAGTGCTGTCCCCTCAGGCTGACCAGGCTGTAGAAAAGTCCACAGCCCTGCTGAGTGTTCTTGCTTTGCATTCATGACCATTAACCTCAAATCGGCACTTACTAGCACTGCCTGGCAATCCTACCGTATTTGCGTAGTTCATTTGCTCTGAAACTCTCCCAGAAGCTAACTCTTTCATATCTGCTTCTCTTTTCCAACCTCCATAATCTCTCCTACCCTAACCATTCTCAGGAAGTAGGGTTCTTCACTAAAATAAGAGAAGTAGTAGAAGAGAACTTCCCTGTGTTCCCGCCTGGGCAGCTACCAGCACAGGTGCACCTGGTCCACACACTGTCTTCCCTCCTGTGTCTAGCTTCTCCCTGCATCACTGCACTGGCCTCCTGGCTCATCTGCGATTGAATGAAGTAAACTCAGGTTCAGGGACTTTGCACTTGTTCTTCACTCTGCTTGGGAGTTTGGTGACCCTCCTCCTAGATCAGTGGCATGCTCTCTGTCTTCCTTCAAGACCTCTTTGTTAGGGAGCTTTGCCCTACCCCTATAGACATAGCACCCACCCCTGCTCCCAATCCCTCCTACCTTGCTTCTTCCTTCCCATGTACCACCCACCACCTAGAATATTTGTGTATTTATTCATTATTTATCTTCTTTGATGAGAGCAGGGATTTTTTATCTGTGTAGTTTGTAACTATATGCCCTGTAATTAGAACAGTGCCTCACACATTTGTTCGTTCGTTCATTCATTCATTCATTCAGCAGGTGTTTAATAAGCTCCTACTGGGTGTCAGATACTGTTCTAGGCTCTAAGAGAATAGCAATGAACCGAACAGACCAAAAGTCCTGTTCTTTCAGCTAAGTAGTTAGGTAGTGATAGGGAAAGAGGATTACAAAACATGTGTGTTTGGGAGGGGTAGGTAAAAGTTTAGATAGAGTGGCCAGGCTGGGTCTCATTGAGAGAGGAACAGTTGGATGAAGACCTGCGAGAGGTGAGGGAAGGCCCACAGCCATGTGGGAAGGGCTTTCCAGGGAGGAGACAGCTACTGTGGAGGCCCTGAGATGGGATTGGACTCAGGTTGCTCCAGGACTTGTGAGGAGGCCAGGTTGACTTGAGGAAGTAAGCAAGGGAGAGAGTAGGAGATCAGGTAGGAGTTGGGAGCACAGATCAGGGAGGGCTTTGTACACATGGTGAGAACTCTTACTTGAATGAAATGGGGAGCCAAGGGAAGGTTTTCTGATACAATGATATCAATACACAAGCCATATTCAAGCTTTGACAATTGTCCAAATAACGTCCTTTTTTGAAAAAAGTATCCAATTTTTTATTGCCATTTGAAGAAATAACTTGGTAAAATCAAATTGCATAGCATATGCAGTGTTAATAATTGTCATTTGTGGCTACCAGAACTGCACTAAGCAAGGTCATGTGTAGGTTAAAATGTAATAATTTTATAATTTTTATAAATAAAAAGTGAGTTTTATTGTCGTTGCATAGCTTCTCCCACAATCCTGGGTCCAATTAAGGATCACACACTGCATTTAGTTGCTGTATCTTTTTAAAACAGCTTTATTGAAACAAAATTCACACGCCATCTAATCTACCCATTTAAAGTGCATGATTCAATGGCTTTTAATATATCCACAGAGTTGTGTAACTACCATCACTGACTAATTTTGTAACATTTTTTACACGCCCCCCCCCCCCAAAGAAACACGATAACCTTTAGCTATCGCTCTTCCTCGATCTCCCTGTCCTCCCAAACATAGGCAACCACCATTCTACTTCCTGTCTGTACAGATGGGCCAATTCTGGGTATTTCAATATGAATCAAATATGTGGGCTTTGTATCTGGCCTCTTTCATGTGATACAATATTTTCCAGGTTCATTCATGCAGCATGTGTCAGTATCTCATTCTTGTTAATGACTGAATAATGTTCCATTGTGTATACAGCACATTCTATTTATCAGGGAAGGGTTTTGAGCAGAGGAGTGACCTGATCTGAGTGGCATTTCACAAGGCTCAGGCCAGCTGTTGTCTCAAGGAGCAGAGAATGATGAACTGTGTCAAATGCTGCTTTTAGGGAAAATAAGATGAGGCCCAAGACTTGACCGGTAAGTGCTCAACTAGCTTAACAAAGAGATGAACTGAGATATTCTGATCTATAATTTACAAAGTGTTGTATGTCTTATGGGGCTTGTTGCATTTCCTTTGAATAATTAAACATGGAATGCAGAAATAAATTAAGAACTATGAATTTAAAATAGAATGTGGACACGTAAAGGTGCATGAACAATTGGAGAGTACCATTAACTGACTTCGGTCTTTGGTATTTTCTTTATATTGGTGGTAATGGTTCTTTGAGTTCGTGAGAAATTTATTCCTCAGAGTAATTATTCCTCTCTAAACATAACTCAACATTATGGTAATTATCCAAGATTTCATGCCAGCTTCCAGAGAGCTAGCCAAGGGAAAAATTAATTCTTACAAAAGATATGTTCGATGTCGATGCAGATCAGGTTAGATGCGAGCCAGCCTGTTTTTATTTTAGGGGGTTGGTGTCATATAAAAAGATGATAGAAATTGGACCAAAAGTCGAGTTCCATTGTGGCATCTGCCATTACTTAGAACAACCACGTTACCCACTCAAGGCATCACACACTGAACTGGCCCAAAACACGAAACATTGATGCGGGTGTAAGCACATGCGGTAGCACTAGGCTGTCCGATTCTGGGTCCGTGCAACTTCTGGGGCATGCAGAAGTGAAGGGCAATGGAAACTGGACATGAAAGAAGAGGTCAGAGAAAGAGAATGGTCGGAGCTGCGCTCCGCGGGTGCGCTGGTGGCGTTCGGAGGGCGCGGCAGACGGCCGATGAGTCGTTCAGAAACTAAAAAAGACTAAACGTCGAACTTCACGGGAGGATAACGCAGCGCGTCCGCTCCGCCGGGACTCCAGGAAGCAGGGGCCAGAAGGCTGGGTTCTTCTCCTTGGAGTAAACGGGGCGTGGGGCCGGGGGCGGGCTGGGGGAGGCGGGAGCAGGGAGGTGGCCGGCCCCGCGGCCCCGCGGCCCCGCGCTCGCGCTAAGCGGCCGGGAATTTGGAGAGGATCCCTGGTCGCGCGGCGGCGGCGGCGGCGGCGGCGGCGGCGGCGGCGGCGGCGCGCGGGTGCGCGTGTGAGCAGGCGAGCGAGCGAGCGTGCGGGCGGGCGGGCGAGTGCGCCGGCTGTTGGCAGCCGCGGAGTGGAGGCTGGGCGGCTCCGACTCCCTGACGCCAGCGCGACCAGATCAATCCAGGCTCCGGGAGCGAGCGGGCGGGCGGGCGGGCGGGCGGAGGAAGCAGAGGCCGAGCGGCCGAGCCCGGGCCGAGGCGCGGGGAGGCACCCTGCGAGCGCAGCGCCCCGCCGGCCGGACCGGGGCCGCGGGACCCCGCTCGTCCGGCCCCTCGTGCGCCCGCGCGGACGGGCGCGCCGCCAACCCGGTAAAACGAAACAGACCCGAACCCAACTTTCTCCTTGGCCGCGTCCCCGCCCTCCTTCGGCGCCCAGCGCTTTGCAGCGCCGCCGCCGCCTCCCGTGGGGTGAGCGCGGGCCCGCGGGCTGCCGCGGCTACGCGGGGCCGGTGACGCGGGCCGCGGCGGGCAGGGGGCTCTTCCCCGCGTGGGGCGGACCGGCCCCCCCCATGATGGCGCCTCCCGGCCGCTCCGAGGAGCGGACCTGCCACCGCCTCCTGCCGAGGCGCCCAGCCGGCCAGGCGGGGCTCGGCGCCGTCCTCCTCGCGTCTTTGTTGGCTCTGCGGTGGGGAAGCCGCGCTCCTCCGCCCGAGCCTCTCCCCGGCGCCGGCCGCCGCGGGACCTGCGCTCCCGCCCTCTTCCCTCCGCCCGCTCCGCGATCTCTTTCCCTTTCCGCAGCCGGGCCGAGGCCCGTGCGCGCCGCCCGCGGCCCCATTGTGTCCCGCCGGCCCGGGCGACCCTTGCGGGAGCTGGGGGGCGGCTGGGGGGGCGGCCGCGGGGCGCTGCCCTCTGCGCGGTCGGCGCCGGCCGAGCGGGGCCGGTCCAGGGGCCCCCGGGGGCCCGCGCGCCTCCGCATCCCGCACCGGGTCCTTTCCCTGCCCCAGCGAGCCTCTTGGGGGTCGAGGTCAAGGAAAGTTCGCACCGAAATTCCCTCTAATTTATTCAAAGGCTTGGCGGCGGCGCGTTTTTTTTTTTTTTTTTTTTTTTTCCCCTCCTCTCTTCCGCCTACACCCCGTGCGCCTCCAGGAGTCGTCTCATTCCTTTCCCTTTACCGGATCCGATTGCCTCACTGCATGTGTATTTGTGAGTTCGCTGTTGAACAACTGTTCATTTACTCCGCTCGCCGCCTTTGTTAGTGTTTCTCGGGCTGGTTGCTGGAGGACGGTGGGGGGAGTGGGTGTGAGCGAGACCGACGTGGGCTTGTTTTTCTAGTTGCTTCATACACACGAAGGCTTAAAGGGAGAACGTTTCCTTGATGCGCTTTAGGAAGGGAGGAGGAACCAACGCCTGCCGGATCCCACAACTACAGTAGCTGCGGCTTTTGTTTATTTTGAGGCTCATGCGATTTTCCCATCTACTGTGCAAGACAGCCCGTGAGACGCTTCCCTTCTGAAAATCGAGGCACGTCTCAGAACCATCTTCTTGAGAAAAGCATCGTTTTCGTGAGTGCTGTGGCAACCGGCCTTCCCTCCCCCTCTTCCCTTCCTGTTCTCTTCTTTTCCATTGTATCCGAAGTTTCAAAGCATGTGGAATGATACAGAAGTTGCATGATGTCACTCTGTCATCCTGTTGCTGGAACTCCTAGCACCTAAATCTCAGAATGCCTTCGTTTCAGAGCATTTCTTGCTCTCCTTGCCCGTGGTGATAACATGCTTAGGTTCAGTAACACAATAAGAAAACTGTTCTCGGCCCCTATTGACTTTTCATGTTGTTTATAATTACCACTTTACGTTTTATTGGAAGTATGTGAGCTGTATTGGAACCACTGTTTCAAAAAAAAAAAAAAAAAAGGTAGTGACAGGACCCATGTTCAGGGACCCAGCATTTTCAAGTAGTATAAATATTTCGCATCAGTGTTCTTCTGATGTAGGTGCCAGGCCTACCTATGCTGAAATGATTAAGGTGGTTGTCGTACTCCCTCTCTCTTTCCCATTTGCAGTTACTTGATATTTCTCTGCAGGTGGTGTACATTTGTGTGATACTGCAATTCTTAGGAAACTGTAACCAGGGTCGTGAGAGATGATTTTCTAGAAGTGGGTGATGCCAGAGCCTCTGGAGGATCCAGACAAGATCGGGTTTCTTCTGAGTGTAGGGATTTGTCCTTGATTTAGTTTTGACCCCTCCGACCATAGGTATGTAACCAAATACGTTTTTCCTTTTTGCAGTATCCATTGGTTTTATACCCTTGAAGAGTGGATGACCTTTGCATTTTAGAGAAATGACCATTTTATAGGTATTTGAAAATGTTAACCTCTTACATTCTTGGAATTTAAGTAGATTTTTCCCTACGAAATTCATTGAAGCATTATGTCAGTCTCATTCCCCCCCCCACCCCCATACATTTGTTAGTTAAAAACTAAATTTCAGTTTGTGATTCTGATTTATAGTAATTCTGGGCTAAAGATAAAATTTAATGACTTGGTTAGATAAGAAAAAGAAGAAACTGGGGTGTAATTAGATGACTATGTTTAAGCTGTAGTCACCTACATAATCAAGGCCAAGTTGTGTGTGTATAAAAGATCTCATTTGTGTAGTCTTACAAGGCTAATGGAGGCATCATTGAGGCTTTATAAATAATGTAAGTTGTGTATAATGTAGAGTCTCCAGAGACAGCAGAGAAAGCATCATTACCAGCCTTTTCAACCTGCTTGAGATCTTAAATTGATTTACAGCACTGAACTGGTGCAAAATGATACATCAGGATGACATGGGGTCAGCCTGTAAAAGTCTATGATGTCAGCCTATTAGTTCAGTCATCATAATTAAACCATATTACAGGGGCAGCTAAGCAGGAGTCTGGCGTTATGCTTCAGATATGGGTGGTACATGGATTTTGTTTATAGTGGAAAGGCTGAGCTGACCAGGAACCCAAGTGTTTCTGAAAGAGGGAAAGGCTTACAGAACTCTGAATTTCTGAAGAAATTTAAAATAAATGAAAGGATGTTCAATCTGCATTGTCTAGCTTTACGTTTGGTAGTGGAGAAACAGATGCATTGGGGGTTCTGATAAGAACTTTTGCAGCTCTTATAGTGAACCAGGCTTCATATGAGCTTGAATTTAACGTGGTCTTAGGGACTTTCTAAAGTATCAGAGGACCACATTCTTCTTATCTCTGGTCCTGTCATTAGCACTGAGTTGCACTGTATTGATGTATCAGTTGGCATGTTTTTTCTTAACTAGCCACAGTTACCAGGTCTCCACTGAAAGCAAAGATATTTGAATTGAACATAGGAACAATTTAGGAAAAGAAGACTCTTGTTTTTTGTTGAAATTTCTGGCAATCTTTATTCAGTTTATGGGTCATCTGGGGAGGTACTATCCAATAAAACAGCTATAGCTATATATCAGTATTTAAATGTTAGTAAAATTAAAATTTATTTTCTCAGTAGAACTAGCCACATGTGGCTTGGGGCTACCATATTGGACAATGTATGTGGAACATTTCCGTTATCACAGAAGGGTCTGCTGGACAGGGCTGCTCTAGGACTTTTACTTCTTTTCCTTTCTACTCTTTCAGCTACTTCTCTGCTTACTACTTCTAATGAGCTTGTGGGGTCAGGAAAAGGAGATGTATCATTAATTTTTCCACCTACTACTTGCTCTTGATAAAATAAAAAACAATTTGGAGGGGATCCCTGGGTGGCTCAGCGGTTTAGCCCCTGCCTTTGGCCCAGGGCGCGATCCTGGAGTCCTGGGATCGAGTCCCACGTCGGGCTCCCGGCATGGAATCTACTTCTCCCTCCTCCTGTGTCTCTGCCTCTTTCTCTCTCTCTATGTCTATCATAAATAAATAAATGAATCTTTCAAAAAAGAAAGTTTGGAAATGATAATTGAAGTACGGGATGAAATGAGGTTGATTTTTCTCTGGATCATATTTATCATAATGGTTAGGTACACAAAAGTCGATACCATGCTCATACCTTTTTTAAGCCCCAAAACTTACCTAAGTACTGTTATCACATTTTACAGGCAAAGAAATTTGAGTTCAGAATGATTCAGTGTCTTGCCTCAGGCCATATAACTAGTGAGTGATTATGATTTATAATCTTACCTGGGATATGACAGACAATTTGACTCTAGAACCTCACTTTTAACTATGTATGTATATATATTTTTTAAATGTATATTTATATGTATATTCTGTCTAGAATATTCCAATATTCATTGTTCTGGGCTTTACCATTCCAGTATAGACATTTTTTAGGTTTTTAGACAAATCTGCCCTCTGTTGTGCTTTTCTAGGCTGTCTTCTTGTGTTGTCTTATTTTGCGTGCTTAAGAAAAAACATAATGTTTACATTATACAGTATCTAAGCAGAACATAATTAGAAGAATAAATCTGACAAAAAAGTAATGCATTTCAAAGCTGAATTATATTCATCTCTGCTTTTCTGAATAATTCCTGCCACTTTCCCTTGTGTGTTTCTTGTGATATTACAAGCTGATGGTAGTGAAAAGTTCTAGTAGTACAGTTTATCTCATCAAAATTAGTCTTCTCTTAGCTGCTGAACACTGTACTTTGAGATGAAAACAGTTCATGGCAAATCATGGAAATTTTTTTCCACATTTAATCTCTACTTTTGTGTAGTCTTGCAGTTACTCTTTTTTTGGTCAGGCTGTTTAAGAATCTGATGAAACCATGGATCCAATATCTGGTCATTCCCATCCTCCAATCCAAAGATGTTTATATTCCCTGGTGAGCTTGTATACACAAGTACCCAAGTTGCATGATATTTCAGGTGAAGGACATCCATGGGCAGCCTTGCCAAGTGCATTCATAAACATTGAGAGTGTAATTTCCTTTGTAGAGAATAGAGATATTTAGTGTTAAAAGCTGCTTTGAAGATTTCCTAATCCCGTTAGTTCACATCAAGTTGAGCAATCTGAGGCCCAGAGAAGATTGCTGATTGGCCTAGAGTCACCCACCTAAGTAACAAGAAGAGAGAAAGCCAGAACCCGGATCACTCTTATTGTTGTTGAGTTCTCATTTGTTTAACCTTTCCTGTTATACTCACTCTGTTCCTAAGGCTTTGGTCTGAGCATATCCAGCGTAATTTGGGGAGGGGAGGAAAGAATTTTTGGCATGGTATTGACTTCTGTGTACCTAACCATTTAGATGAATAGGAATCAAGTCTGACCACCTCCAAGAGATGTTTTTTACAGATTAAAATTGACTTTTTTTTTTCATTTTAGAGATGGAAAAGAAAATTTCTGTGTCTCATGTAATCAGTGGGACCTTTCTAGAAAATGGGAGATCCAAGATTGTACAAAGATCACATTAAATCAGGCAGTTCTGCTATATGAATTTTCTCTCTTGACTCTCAAAAAGAAATCCCATTCTTAACCAAAAGCTAAAGTTTGGAGTATTTAAGGAAGCAGCCAGTAGATACTAGGGAGAGAATTGGAAAGGTCTGAGGAGAAGGATAATTTACATGCAGAGGGTAGAGGAATTTGATGTTAAATCATAAAATGAGACTGATGAAGTGTCCTCTGTAATGGTACTTTTAAGTGTGGTTTTACTGTTCTTTTTTCTTTCTCTCTTTCTCTAGCAGACTACTGGTTTATTATAAAGGATTCAACTCAGGAATAGCCAGATGGAAGAAGTGCACAGGGCAAGATACAGAGGAAGGGACAAAGAGCTTCCATGTCCTCTCCAGGCATGCCACTCTCCCAGCACTTTGTTGTGTTCAACAACTGGGGAGCTCTGGTTTTACTTTTTGTACTGAGATTAGCAGGGGATGCTTTGATAACAAATAGGGGCATCACCTTTTGCCTCCAAACTTAAACCTCTTGGCTCTTTATATTCCTTTTCTGCTATTACCTGGCAGTGCAGATAGTGGTGATTTGTCACCTGATTTGCAGCAAAAACACCTGAAATATTTTTTACAGTCCGGAGGAACTTCTTTAAAAAAAAAAAAAAAAAAAAAAAAGGCAAAGCGAAGTAGCATGAATGTAGCTTAAAATCTAAATTAAAATTTTCATTTTGGTATGCATTATTAAGATGGAGTCAATTTTAGAGATGTACAACAAGTCCTGTCAGTTGAAAAAGTAACATTTACAGCTAATTGCTGGCTGATTAGCAGAAATGAACAGGTCTGTAGAACATTCGTTTATGTAAAAGAGGCTATTTTTTAGACAGAAAATGTCAAGACTTTCATAAATAGTTCAACTCCAGTGATCACATCAGAGTTCAAGGAAGGTGCTGGGAACTGCAGTATTTGAGCAATTTTACATCTTTACAGTTTTTGTTAGAAGCTCAAATCAGAACTCCTGTCAAGACTCCCTCTTGAAAATAAAGCATCCAACTTTTGAAGGTTTGAGGGAATCCTTACCTGGCCATTTCCCCTGAATCCCTGCTCAGTTCTAGTATTCAGATCAGGAGCTTTGTTCCCTTGTTAAGATCCCAGGTCCATGGTGTGGTAGATTGGTTTCTTAACTAATTTTCTTTAGACAATAATCCTGAATTTAAAGAAAGAACACATATGTACAGCAGTTAATTATGTATCTATATGCTGTTGAGCTCAGAATATAAATAAGTATTTACTATGTCATATTTACAAAAAGGAGGATAGAGGGGTCTAGCTATTGATTCAAAAATATATTTATATACATAATTTTTAAATGCTTTATTTGTAGTTTCTCCTTAATTTTAGGTTAGCTGTACTATATTTTTTTCCTATAATCTCAGATGGTTAGGGTATAGTTACTTAAACTGTTCAATCATTTTCCTTTCCTTGTCTATCTTTTGTGGTTTCTTTGCGGTGTACTTACGCAAAGTGGAAGTATTTCAGACCTTTAAGGTTTTTTTCTTTTGGTTTCAAACACCACAAGCAAAAAAAAAAAGGAGGGGAACTAATTATCTTTTAAGTATTATAATTAGGAATTAAGTATAGTTAGCTAAATGCATATTTTATTTGCTTAGATTGAAAGAAAACATCTTTTTTGATGGAAGGAGGGGTATTACATATACCATTAATTTGATAATTTTGATGCAGTATTATAGTGAGTATACACTTCATTTATTCCCTTGAATATTTGTTAGTTCTGAGTGGCTCAATAATTAGAAGACACACAAAAATGAAAAATTGAATAAAACAACATTGTAAGAGTTGTTACAAGATAATGTAGGAGAAAGTTGGACAAACAACTCACACGAGGCCATTGTGGTATGGAAGGACATGTAGATTGGCATAGGTAGGAGGGAGAAACATCCTAGGTAGCGCAGTGATACGGGAGACCAGGGAGGCTAAGCATGAGTGCTGAGGATTTCTACAGCAGGACTGTCCCAGCAGAACTTTCTGCAGTGATGGAGATGTTTGCTATCTACACTGTCCAGTATAATAGCTGCTAGCCATAGTGGCACTTAAAATGTGGCCAGTGCAACTGAAGGGAGTTGCATTTTTAAATTTTTATTATGTTATATTTAAACATAACAAACTGTTTATCCTGTGGCTATCCTGTTGGACAGCACAGATCTAGTGGCTAGTGAGCAGCCCTGCCTCACCACAAGGGCTATTCCCGATGGGGCTCAGTATGCTGAGGTGGAAGACACATTCAGAAAGGTTAAGTTGGGGTGAGAATTTGAGTACAGGGCCAGAATAAGAAAGCATTGGGAAGTCAATGAAGGGGAACGTGCAGTGAGGATTGGAGAAAGTAGGGCCTGGATGCCAGGAGAATAATAGGAAAGCTATTTAGTTACCTATGTGGTATGAGATGGGTTTTGTGAGCAAAAAAACAGTTGGTGATTATTTGGCTATAGAGTAATGGGAGAGAGGTATCAGAGAGTATTCTTGTTTCTAATCAGAGTGACTAGAAAATTAATGTTAAGTCTTTTTTTAACTGAGCCTCCCAGGTGCCCTAATAAAGTCTTTTCATAAGAATAAGGAAGAACTGGTTGTGGAAGGAATAGAGATTGAATGTCAAATTAAGGTGGGATATCTAAGTACAAACATCCTCTAGGCCAGTTGGAGATCTATAACCAAAGCTTCGGGAAGGGCTTAGAGCTTCACTTCACATGTAGATTCTTAGGAGTCCTCTCCTGGAAATGATGGTTAAACCACTAAGAATGGATACGTATTCTGAGGACACCATGGAAAAGAAAGAGCTGGTGGGTTGAGTCTTAAGTCCACAATTGGGAATTAGTAGAAGGAAGAGGCGTGTTTGAAGTGGTTGGAAGAAGAAACTGGAAGAAGGATGTGGGGTCAGAGGAGCAGCAAACCCAAAAAGTCTAGAGAAGAGAGATTCCAGAAGGAGGTACAGAGTGGGAAAATGTTGTATGGTTTATGGCAAAGGAGAAAAGGTCAGGGTAATGAAGTGAATGGAGGTATGAAGAGATGCAGAACATATTAACAAATGAGAAGTAGATTCTCAAAAGCCCTTGCATGCGTGACTTATATTTCAGAATAGATGCCATTGCGTTGATTCCGAAGTTGAAGCAAAGAAGTTAATGGACAGAGAGCAATTAAAGATGATGGAATTAGTGATCTGAAGCACAGGTGACAAAATATTAACCACGGTAAGGAGGGAGAGTTGTCTGAGAAAGAAGCAGAATGGAGTCTGAGTTAGAAGAAAGGAGATGATGGAGTGTGTGCCAGCTTGCCCTGACTTTCCTAGTGGTGTGGGAGGCGAGCCCCTTCACCGGCATGGTGAGGTGGACGACTTAGCAAATGGTACTGGAAGAATAATGCAGAAGTTTCGAAAGAACCGTTGTAGGTAGTGTGCCAGGGAATCTGGAAAATTCAAAGTCTAAGCAGCAAGGGCAAAGCCTGGTGGGAAGTTTGATGTGGCTGTGAACTAGGTTATTGTTACTTTCTGGGGTAACTTGATGGCCTGATAGTTAGATAGGAGAGAAATGTTGGCAAAGAGGATTCTGGCCTAGCCATAGAAATCAGTTAAGAGACGAGGCTCTAGAGTCAGATTGGCTGGATTTCAGTCTAAGCCTGAAGACTTACTTGCTTTTTATAGCTTTGGGGGAAGCTGAAGCTATCATTCGCTTTGGTACCTCGCTTGTCCTCATCTGAAAAATAGAGATATAATAGTATCAGCCTCAGGATTGATAGGAAGATGAAATGAGTTATACTTTCATATTTCATCTAATCTAAGATGCTAATTATTTCATCGCACTATTTCATGTACTACTTGAGGGGAAAAAAAACCCTGTCAATTAGATATGACTTAGCCATCAATTGTATAGTTCCTGGTTTCAGAGGTGATCAAAAGGGAGAGAGGGGAGGTGCATTTATGTCAGTGTAGGATTTGGTGTATTATAAGCATTCAGAAAATGTTAGCTTTTTTTTTTGTTTTTTTAAGGTTTTATTTATTTAATCGAGAGAGAGAGAGACAGAGACAGAAGCAGAGACACAGGCAGAGGGAGAAGCAGGCTCCATGCAGGGAGCCTGACGTGGGACTCGATCCCGGGTCTCCAGGATCACGCCCTGGGCTGTAGGCGGTGCTAAACCGCTGAGCCACCCGTGCTGCCCAACGTTAGCTGTTTGTAAAAATTAATGTGACTTTAGAATCTAGAATGTTAATAAGAGCCGTATTGAATCCAATCTAGATTAAGGGTCACAGGTTATAAGGAGTCTAATGGACTTAAATGAATTGAGAAGAGTTAAGCAATGGGAATCCTGGTAATGAAATTTGAAATATCAAGTTTGGGAATTTGTAGATGGAGCATTTCCCTGATAATTGTAGATAAAGGTTTTTGAGAAAAATATGGTAATTGAACTAAGAGAAGAATGCTGCTTAATGATTTAAAGAAGTTACTTAAATTGCCCAGAGCTTTTAAAGATAAGTATTCAAATTTATCTGTGGTTTTTTTTTTTTTATAGCATTCATTAGTGTTACATTTTTTTTTTCTAGTGGAGTAATACACTGTGCTCAGTGTAGAACGATTCTGGCATGGATTCTTATCATAGTGTCAGAAGGAAAGGGGGAGATTGATTCATGCCATTTTATCAAGAGACAGGAGAGGGTAATTAATAGCCAGCTATAGAGCCCTTTTAAATGTGGAAGGCAGAAACAATAAAGGAAAATTTTATAGATTTGACAGCAATTATGTGGCCAAATACAAACAACCAAACATGGACTCATAAATACAACTTTTTAGGTGACATATTTGCAGCAAGTTTCTGTTCTATTTAAGAAACTTCTAAAAATCAATCACCACCCCTAAAAAATGAAATTGGTGAAGGACATGAACAAATAATTTAAAACATACATGAAATGATGATAACTACTATTAAAAAAAGGTTCTCCTGTGTCCTGATCAGATTCTTCACTGGAGTAAGGATGATATCTCTTTTACTTTATTGAGTTATTCTTTGTGTGCCAGGAAGTATCGGCCTGGGAAAACTGTTTTTTTTTTTTTTTCATTGAAGCCCAAATTTCCCAGCTGCCAAAGCAAAATTACTAGGAGGTACACCATATATATGAGCCAGAGTTATAAGAGACAGGCCTTCTCCCTCTTATTCCTTAATAATACACTGCTCCTTTCCATATATGATTTTGGGGTCAGGGTCTTGGAATAATGTGAGGTGTTCCCAGCCCATTAGGGGTTATCAGTTATATGCAGTTTTTTAATCCACTGACATGATTGATGCACCTTGGAGACACCAGTGCTTCGTAGAGCACATTTCAGGGCCTCTTTCTCTCCTACCTGAGTTGCAGCATTAGATTCTATTTATAGTGGCATTTTCTTATTCATAGGAGACATGTAGTGGTCTTGGAATATGGTTTTGATTGTTGAAATGAATTAGTTTATAAGGTGGTATCAAAATGAGAAAAGTCCTCTCATGTAGTAGAAGTTCTTATAAAATGAAAAGAATTTAAAGAGTTAGGCATTGGCATTTAATTTCCCAGATTTTCTCTGAAGGATAACAATGATCATAAGTGTATATAAAAGGCTTTTGGTATGTTGCCTGTAAGGAAAACATCTGCTGCTTGTGGGTGAGATCCATTCCTGACTGAAGTATACTTAGTCTTACCTCAGCATTAATTGAGTTCTTACCTAGCTGTTAGAGTAGAACTATTCATCAGCATTTTCTGCCTCACCATCTCCTTTCTTTTAGACTTTTTTTTTTAAAGCAATCTCTGTACCTAGTGTAGGGCTCGAACTCACGATCTCAAGATCAAGAGTTGCATGTTCTACCAAATGAGCCAGCCAGGTACCCCTTAGATGATCTATGAATATTTTAAAGTTGGGAGAGGGGAGGGAAACACCTTTATTTTTTTTTATTTTTATTTTTTTTATATTTAAAGATTTTTTTTTTTAATTAACTTTTATTGGTGTTCAATTTACCAACATACAGAAAAACACCCAGTGCTCATCCCGTCAAGTGTCCACCTCAGTGCCCGTCACCCATTCCCCTCCAACACCCGCCCTCCTCCCCTTCCACCACCCCTAGTTCGTTTCCCCGAGTTAGGAGTCTTTATGTTCTGTCTCCGGGGAGGGAAACACCTTTAAATCTCATTTACACGCTTATGACTTGGGCCCATACCCACCTCCTCCGTTTTCTTTCTTTCTTCCTTTCTTCCTTTCTTCTTCCTTTATTCTTTTTCTCTTCTCTTTCTCTTTTTCTCTTTCTCTTTCTCTTTCTCTTTCTCTTTCTCTTTCTCTTTTTCTCTTTCTCTTCTCTTTTCTTTTTTTCTTTTCTCTTTTCTTTTTTTTCCCTTCTCCGTTTTCTAAGTGAGAGACTGAGTAGGAACCCTGAACTGATATGCCTTGGTCAGTCTCAGACTCTTTAAAAGCTGAACCAGAGAGGTTGGATGAACGCCTGAAAATGGGTCTTAATTTTATCAGACACTGTAGCTTTTCATGAAAGGGAATAAAATGCAGTGCATGGTGCGTTAGCACTTAGTCTCTGTTGGAACCCAGGATGGCAGATTGTATATGGCTTGCCATCTCATCTGTTATAGCTTCCTGTTTTGCTTTTTGCCCATTGCAGGCTTTACAGTCTGGCATGATTAATAACACCCTCTTTATTTTCCTTATGTTTGTGTTTGTGTGCTCAGGATTTCCATTTAGTTTGTTCAAGCTTGGGGGAATGTTTGATTGGTTTTAAATGTTTTTCCTGTTAACTGTGAACAAAATTAACTTGATTAACATTCAGATGATTGGCACACAAACTGTATTTATAGCATTTATTTGCATTTAAACATTGAAGAGTTTTGTCTTGTCAAATTGTGCAGGCTGTGATGTTGATTTGTATTCCAGGAAAGGCTCCTTTAAGAAGGTGCATCCTCACTCTGGGGTCCTGCCTTTTGTTAAGCCCACATCAATCAATTCAGCAAGTAATTTGTATGCTCCTGCTCCTGTTGTGTGTCTGCTAGGTTTAGGGGCAGGGATAGAGAAATGTATGTCAGTTTCTGCCTGGAAGAAACAGTCTATCAGTAAGAAGAGACTACAATAATAAGAAAGTTAAGTAACAAGCCATCATTATTAATGTTACATATTCTTAGTTTGAAGATATTTCTCCTATAATTGGGATAGCCTTTCAAAATCAAGGAATTAAGAAAGAAAGCTAATGCAATTGGTAGAGCTCTTGCTTCCTGACCTTCAGGAGTTTTTAAGCGTCCATATTAACACTTCATAGGTATGTCCTATACCATTGATAAAGTTGGAATCAGTGGTTATAAATGTTAGACTTATACTAAAACTCTTGTAACTTTGAGGAACAGAACAAACTAGCTTGTCTAGTCTAGCTTTTGTTTTAATAGCTTTTATTATGACCGAATTACTTGGGGGTACACAGGCAGTGTCTTATGATCTGTGTGGTAGCACGATTATTCTCACCTTGTCTGCACATCGGAATCACTTGAACAACCAACACAGAAATCCATGGATCTGCCTCTGGGGGGATTCTACTCAAGAGTTATGGTGGGTGGGGTGCTCTTATAAAAGTATTATAGGTAAGTTTAATGTACATCAGCATTAAGAACTTTTGGCTTGGCACACAATAGGTACTTGATGAGTGAATTTTTTTCATTTTGATTAAAGTTCATTGTGGGTATGAACTGTGTCTTTTATACCTAGAGGCACTTGGCCCTGTGTGATACCTGTTGTAGGTGCTCAAGCCATACCAGTTAATTCTGAGGATTGATTGTTTTGTTCCTGCTTTTTTTTTTTGAAAGAATTATTTATATTAGCATGTGTGTGCACAAGAGGGAGAACAGGCAGAGACAGAGGGAGGGAGAGAGAGAATCTCAAGCAGACTCCCTGATGAGCGTGGAGCTGATGTGGGGCTCAATCCCAGGACTCTGAGATCACAATTTGGGTTAAAATCAAAATCTAAAACCAGTCGAGCCACCTAGACTCCCCTGTTCTTGCTTTTTTTTGTTCAAGGAGAAAAAGAGATAGGAAGAAAGGATATGTATGTTTGACATCTTTCTCTTTTCCATTCTTGAAGAGATCAGCAGTGAATTCCTTATGTCTTAGTGTCTAGAAGTGGAGCTATATAAAGGTAGTGAAGCCTGAGGCACTTAGATTACAAGGAGAAAAGGAGAGAAAAAGTGTAGAGGAGTAGAGCCATGGTTCATCTGCCAATGTCTGGAGAAATTTTGGGTTGTCACAAGTTGGGGAGGCAGGGTGAGAGTGATTGTACCAGCATCTAGTAGGTAGAAGGCAGGGATGCATGCTGCTTGACATCCCATGATGCTAAGATTGAGAAATCTCGCAAGAGCCTGAAAAGGGGGATTAGAAGGCGGATTAGAACTGAAGTGGTAGTGCCACCAGCCAATGTTTCTGCCATACCAGTACACGGTTTGCTTTGTCTTCCTCTCTGCTCCTCATTCCCTCACCCAAATTCTCCAGAGTTCAGAGTATTATTTTTTGCCACTAGGTATAGACAGCATTGTGACTGTCAGCTGTGTGTTAGCCATTAAAATAAATATTTTAATATTTTTCCTATGGTTAAATTTTCTCCATCCCTACATTTGCATGAGTAGAAAAGTATTACCTTAAAAAAAAAAAATGAGCCAGTAGTTTCGTTTTGATTCGTTTTATGTTTTCAGTGAAGAAACCTAAGAATAATTATTTGGAATGTAAAGTAAATGTATTTCTTAAAAGGAGCTTAATTTTAATGTCCCACACTTAACAGAAAAGAATATTACGAATTGAACAAACACATGGTCTGTTGATGTAAAGCCATGGTGCATTTCCTTATGTCTTGTTGAGTTAACAGCTTATGACCTCTGATCCCCTATTTTAGGCTCTATATTAAAATGAACTTAATTTTGTCATTGCTGCCCTGATAAAACTCTTGGTTTCCCGTGTTCTAGGAAAGTGGGAAGTTATCAAGAAGGAAAGAACAACAAAAGCAAAAATAAGTTGGGAAAGGAAGGAATTGGGGGGACTAAAACAAAACTTTAAGTAAATCCTTGCTTACTAGTTCTGTTTTATGCATGGACACAGGAGGAGGTTATTTAGGAGGAGCAGCAGCATGATAGAGTGGTTGCCTTGGCAAGCTCCTTAACCTCTGTTTCATCATCTCTAAAATAATCCTTTTGTTTTTTTAAAATTTATTTGAGAGAGAGAGAGCACTAGAGAGAGGAAGACAGCAAGCATGAGAAGGGATGGAGAGGGAGAAGCAGACTCCCCACTAAGCAGGGACCCCAATGAGGGGCTCCAGCCTGAGACCCCACGATCATGACCTGAGCTGAAGGCAGATGCTAAACCAACTAAGCCACCCACGTACCCCTAAAGTAGTCCTAATAGGATTCTTTTAAGGATTAGGAGAGTTAATAGGTATAAAGTGTCAGAATGGTGCTTGGTGCTTCATTGTGAGTGGTGGTGTTGGTGGTAGTGATAGGAGGATGATTTTTTATTCTTTTTGAATCCTAGAGCTGTGTTGAAAATTAATGGAGACCATGGATGCACTCATATGATGTCACCCACTGAACCATGTGCATCATAACTCCTTCCCTTTGAAGTTGGTAGTGATGGTGATGAGAGTTTGAGGAGTATTCAAATTGGTGTGTTTCTGATGTTCTATTAAGGCTGTTTATTGCCTATAGTAGGAATTTCAAGATGAGAGATTTACATGATAAGGTATGTTTGCCTTTATACATTTTTATAATATAATAAAACCATTCTGGTTAACTGCATCATCCACTTAGAGATTTTTCCACAGCAATATTTGAATCTTGAATAGGCATTTCGGTAGAATTTGCTGTGTTCTCAGGGTATATAGCATAAACAATATTAGTATATAATATTAGTGTAAACAAAATGTGATAAGGAATTAAAATCTTTATTTTTTTATTTTTATTTATTTATTCATGAGAGACACACAGAGAGAGAGGCAGAGACATAGAGAAGCAGGCTCAATGCAGGGTGCCCGATGTGGGACTTGATCCTGGGTCCAGGATCACACCTTGGGCCGAAGGCAGACGCCCAACCGCTGAGCCACCCAGGCGTCCCAGGAATTGAAATCTTTAATAGCATAATATACTCCAAAAATAATGATTAATTTTAAAAATTCATTGTGGTATAATTGATGTACGCTATTATTAGCTTCAGGTATACAACATACTGATTCGACATTTGTATGTATACCTTATGAAATGGTCACCACAATAAGTCTAGTTACCATCTGTCGCCTTACAAAGTTAATACAATATTGACTGTATCTGTCATGCTGTGTATTACATCCTCATGATTTATTTGTTTTATAAGTGGAAGTTTGTACTTCTTAATGCCTTCCACTTATTTTGCCCCCTTCCCCCAACCTTCATCCCTTTTGGCAACTACCAGTCTATTCTCTTTGTCTGTGAGTCTGGGTTTTGTTTTGTTTCTTAGATTCAACACGTAAGTGACATCTTGTGGTATTTGTCTTTCTCCATCGGGCTTAATTCACTTAGGATAATACCTTCAAGTTCTATCCACGTTGTCACAAATGGCAAGGTTTTGTTCTTTTCTTATTTCTCTGTGCGTATGTGTGTACCACATCTTCCATATCCATTCATTCATAGTTGGACACAGGTTGCAGTGTACATAGGGGTGCATATATCTTTTTGAATTAGTATTTTCATTTTCCTCAGGTAGATACTCCTTAGTAGAATTGCTGGATCACATGATATTTTTATTTTTAATTTTTTAAGGAACCTCTATACTCTTTTCCATAGTGGCTACATCAATTTACATTCCCACCAACAGGGGTTCCTTTTTCTCCATATCCTCACCAACATTTGTTATTTCTTGTCTTTTTGACAATTTTTTGATAAAAGCCATTCTAACTGGTGTTAGGTGTCTCTTTGTGGTTTGATTTTCATTTCCCTGATGCGTAGTGATGTCGAGCATGTTTTCATGTGCCTGTTGGCCATCTGTATGTCTGGCACAGAAGGTCTGGACTTATGGTACAGTTCTCATCTAATTCTGTAGGTTATGCTTGCCTTTATCCAAAGCATTTTTCCTCTAACCCAGTGGGAGATGTTGCATTTGCTTGTTTTAACTCTTAACTGGCAGGAGCTGGTCCTATTCTGGAAGAGGGCTGCTATTGTTTTGTTAGGTTCTTTTTCTCTGAGGTTGCCAAGCAAACCTATGTAAGTCCTGTCTAGTTTTTGGCAGATTGAAAACAGGCTGTTACTGATTGTCATGCAGAAGAGAGTGAAATATGGCTAATGTCAATGTTTTTTTCAATGGTTGTGTAAACTTTGATTTTTAGAAATTATTTCAATCTTTCAAGTAACAGATTTATACACTGGAAAAGTGACAGGACCAAATTGTTTTTGAAGATATTTTAGTGAACTTTTTTTTAGTAAGAAATTCATGCATTAAAAAGTTTGAAGGATATTTGAATTGTTAGTGGAAAGGGGACTAAGGGACTACAGTAGGAAGAAAAACAATTTTTTGTTATAACATGTGTTCTGTAAAATTGAACTTTTTGATCATGTGGCTGAATTGCTTAATAAAAAAGTGCATTCCCATCCATATCCTATTCACCTGGAATTAAGTCATATATTCCAACTCTGTATACAGGAATACATTTCTCTTAAAAATCGCAGCACACTGATACTTTCACTCTGTGCAGAAACACTTTCAATTATTTTCTTCCTTATAAAAAGATAAATCTTGCCACCTCTTGGTCATAATACTGTCTTACAGAGCAATGTAGAATAAATGTTATCCTTCTTGATTTTTCTTTATTTTTATTTTTGGAATTTTAAAATTGAAAACAGTAATTGGTTATAAGTAAAAATGTTCTGCACTCACCTCTTTCCAACTTACTCCTAGAGGGAACTGCTTACTTGGTTTCCTGCATTTCCTTCTAGGCCTTTAAAAATGCACGTATATTATACCTGTGCATCTGTGCATTTTTTGTTTCTGTTTGTGTTTTTGAAATGGAACCATACTGTATATTATTGTTTTTCAGGTTTTTTTGTAACTGAACAGTTAACAATATCATTTTCTTTCCCTGTTAGACATGAAAGTCTGTTTTTTCTTTTTTAACAGTTACATCATTGTCAGATGTACCATAATTTATTTAATCATTCCATTATTGTTAAACATCTGGGTTATTTAGAACATGAATATGTTTGTGTATATTCATCTGAGGATGTCACTTCCCTTGCAGCTGTCTCAAGGCGTGGCCGTTCTCTCTCATAGCCCTCATATCATGCTGCCTGGAAGTGAGGGTCCAGTTCATTGCCACCACCACACCATTCTTCCACCATCCTCCATAGAAACACCCAGCTTTGACTATCATGTCAGATTATACCTCTCACTTTCCTTCCTTGTTAGTGATTTATCACCCCAGTGTCCATCATTCACCCTCATTCCTAAGAAATTTTAGCTTCCAATCGTTATGCCCTTCTACTGTTTCTGTGATAATTCTCAGACTGCTTCTCCAGTGACTTGTGACCCCACCTCAGACACTCAGCCTCACAGTTCCATAATATAGGATTTTGCATGTCTAAAAATGAAACTGATTTCTCCAACTTTATGGTTAATTATCTTCTTTATTTCCTTCAGTAATAAAGTATATTTGTTCATGGCCATACCTTCAGAATATATCCAAGATCTGACTGTTCTGGCACACTGATCCAAACCTTTGACCCTCTCAAACCATAATTGCCGTAGCTTCCTAATTCGTCTACCTAGTTCTTTCTCCTGCCCCTACCACTATATCACCACTCCAGCTACTCCCTACTTCCATTCTTTAGCGGGCCAACCCGTGATTATTCTGCCAGACTCTGCTCACATCAACCCAGTGGTTCCCAACTCAGTTTATTTTTTTAATTAATTTATTTTATTTTATTTTTTCTAAAGATTTTATTTATTCATGAGAGAAACAGAGAGAGAGACAGAGACACAGGCAGAGGGAGAAGCAGGCTCCATGCAGGGAGCCCGACATGGGACTGGATCTCGGGGCTCCAGGATCATGCCCTGGGCTGAAGGTGGCGCTAAACTGCTGAGCCACCTGGGCTGCCCCCAGCTCAGTTTAGAGTGAGGGTTGTGATGTCCCTGGGGGTTGGCTCCCTGTGTGTCTGCTTGTTACTTGTCCCACCTCAGTCCTCACTCCCTGCACTGTGTCTTGTGGTTTTTGCACTTGCTCTTCCCACTGCTCCCGGTGTGCTGCTCCACTTACCCCACACAGCACAGCCCATCCATCACCTTCCTAGGCTCTATTCCAGTGTCACCTTCTTAGTGAGGCCTTCTCTGACCACTGCAGTGTAGGTCTCATGAAGGCACAGACTTAAAAATATGCTTTTTGTCTTTTTTGTTAAGTGCCGTGCCATGCCTCTCCCTTCCCCCCTCTTTCTTTCTTTCTTTCTTTCTTTCTTTCTTTCTTTCTTTCTTTCTTTCTTTCTTTCTTTCTCTTTCTTTCTTTCTTTCTTTCTTTCTTTCTTTCTTTCTTTCTTTCTTTCTTTCTTATAAAGTTAGAACTTTACAGAACAGGCGAAACTAGGATGGAAACTTCGTTTTTTTGTGTGTACAAAGTATTAAAATTAAGTTCCTTATTTGTGAAACTGTTGTGTTAATAAAATGTTTTATATTCTCTGGCATGTTGTTAATTTCAAATCAGTTTTATAGGTTCATATTTAAGCCTCGTAACAACCCAGCAGGATTGGTGGTGGAATTAAAATTTTGTGGAAAAGCAAATTGGAGCTCAGAGAGGTGTTTTGTTCAGAGTACAGCTTCTAAGTGGAAGCAACTATTCCAACATACCTCTTTTTCACTCTCAAGTGAAGGGCTCTTGTTTTCTCATTTAGAAACATCTTATGATGACAGAAAAATTGTAGGGGTTTTATTTGAAAATGTGGGACATGTGCCCTGATTTCTTATTTTGGACTTATCCTGCCTTTTGTTTCTATTTTGAAAGTACATGGAATAAATAGTTAACTTTAAAATTCCTGACAATGACAGATCAACAAGTTTTATTTCTCTCACCTGTGGAGGAAGTGGCCTCCACCCAGTTTTACTGAATTAGGAGGGAAGTGATTTTTTCAAGTGATAAAAAGGAATAAAATTCCATGTTCTTCCCAGAGGAGGAGTTCAACAATTGGGAGAATGGCGTGAGACCATATGTTGGTTTGTAAAAGGATATAACTTGTAAAGATGTTTCCTTTGATGCCTGTGATGAATATGGATGTGTTTCCCTTCTAGAGGGTCCTGATTAAATTATTCAATTAAAACCTGAGCAGAAGGATCTAAATATAGGGAGAGGGTTCAAGCTGTCCTGCCTTGTGTATGTCAGCTCACCCCTACAGATGTGTTTGTTGTCATAAACAGCACCTGTGAGATCAGTGGGGAAGGAGAAATATGTTCCAAAAAATGAAATACAGCAGGACTTTTTTTTTTTAGTAGAGCAGTTTTTTTTCCTCCTCTAGCCTACTCCATTTTCATCTGTGAATTTGGCATTTGAATTACTTTTTTAAAAATTTGATTAATGGACTGTAGCACCTGTTCTGTGTAGTTATCTGTTTTAAATGTAGATCTACCACTTAGATAGTCTTAAGAAAGTTACTTGACCTCTAATTCTCAGGTTTATTAGTAAAATTGAGGTAATGATACATGCCATGAAGGATTGCTATAGGAGTCAATGAGATAATGTTTGTAAAAACAACTAATATAGAGCTTACATAAGGTAATAATACAATTAGAATAATTTTGTTCGGGATACATGGATGGCTCAGCGGTTGAGGGTCTACCTTCGGCTCAGGGTGTGATCCCGGGATTTGGGATTGAGCCCCACCCACATTGGGCTCCCCTCAGGAAGCCTGCTTCTCCCTCTGCCTGTGTCTCTGCCTCTCTCCCTCTCTGCATCTCATGAATGAATAAATAAAATCTTAAAAAAAGAATAATTTTTTTCATTTGTTAGTGATGAATCATAACTGACCACTTATGGGAATTTACCACATTGAGCATTCTTTGCAATCTGTGAAATTGCTGTTCTACTTTAACAGTGACTCAGAGTATTTTTCTTTTTTCTAAGAGAAAACTGTGGTAGAGTTTTTCTTGATGTCTCTGGTCATCAGTCTCCTGTGTTTAAGGAGTGAGCACTTGGAGGTCAAATAATTGTCCAGTGTTTGAGTTGAGGTGAATACAGATGAAATTTATCAGAGTGAGGCAATTAGGGCCTGCATATCTTGAAGGCTACCCTGAGCTGAACGACAGTCTTCCATTGCAAGCATGAATTTGAGAGCAACGATTCAATGGGATTAAAGAATGCCATACGACTTTTATGGAAAGTTGCAAGGAGATGTACAAATAAGCCAAATTTGTTTATTGAAGTTGAGGACAGTGAGAAAACTTCTAAGTACCTTCAATCTATTCAACAAGTAATCATCTAATGAAATGAAACAGAGCCGACACTTGCTATCCTCCAGGGAGTCTCTGTGACTAAGAAAAGTTGAGCAGTTCTATAAGCAGCCTAGGTTTGTCAGGATGGAAGAAATTGTGTATGCAGAACAGAACCAGAGAGCATTCTTGTCTTCAGGAATTTCCTGACACAGTGGAGAGGTACTGAAGAGTATACCTGGCACACCTAAATATGTAAACTAGAGTCCTGTACTCTTTAGAGTCTTGTGTCATTGTGACATCCATAAGTTCCTTGCTTCATTTTCATCAAAGGGACGCTACTTTTGACATGATCTGGCCAAAATGGCACAGCTTGCAATGAACTTAAACGCGGTAAGTGGTGAGCTGCTATTCAAAGTCTACGTATTACTCCTTTCCTTTGATTCCACAGTTTCCACTCAGTTAACGCTGTTGAGAGAGCACATCGCAGCTCTTGCTAGCATGTCTCCTAAGTCACATCCGAGAGCCTGGGAAATTGGCTATTAGCCCATGTGTTAAGGTAGTAGTACCTGCATCATTGCCTTGCTACTAAAAACAAGCTTTCAAGAGTTTTCTTCCCTCCCCATATTGCCCCAGATCTGGAAAATTAATCTCTGAAAAAACAGCAAATTATTCTATGTCATTAGTTACACGTTTAGAAAGTTGGGAAGTATTTGGAAAGAACAATAACAAGGCATAATAAGAGACCTCAGTAAGGTGAAATTTGACTTCTGGGTGTTTGTAATGGCAGGAGTCTGCTGCTGCTTTGATCTAAGACCAGTAGAATTCTGTGATCTCCAGTGGATCTTCATAGCACTTTCTTGCGTAGGAATTTGTTTAAATACGTTTTCTTTTTCTGAGGACTCAGTCGAGGTAGAGTTCCTTTTAGATAAGCTTCCCAGCAGCAAAGTAGGTAGTTTAAAAAGTGCTTTCAGGGGGATCCCTAGGTGGCACCGCCGTTTGGCGCCTGCCTTTGGCCCAGGGCACAATTCTGGAGACCCGGGATCGAGTCCCACATCAGGCTCCCGTTGCATGGAGCCTGCTTCTCTCTCTGCCTGTGTCTCTGCCTCTCTCTCTCTCTCTCTCTGTGACTATCATAAATAAATTAAAAAAAAAAAAAAGTAAAAAAAAAGTGCTTTCAGGTCTGTAAAAGTTGGAGAGATTTTATTCATCCTCATTTTTTTTTCATCATTTTCTTCTACAATTCTCCCCCCTTATTCAGAGTATTTTAACTTTGGGGTATTTGTTTGAGACCAAAATAGCTAGAGAAAATCTGTCTCTGTTTTGATATTCGTTGTAATGGCATTATACTTGTATAGCAGATTTAAACTTTATTTTTTCCGGTCTAAGAGTGGATAAAGATGTATTATTTTCTTTAAGGAGCTGTATAATAAATAGTCTCGTGTGCTTTTGTTTGGAACTACTTATTTTTTTTAATGATTTTATTTATTTGAGAGAGCGCAGGAGCATGAGCAGCAGGGAGCAGCAGAGGGAGAGAAGCAGATTTCTTACTGAGCAGGGAGCTCGGCTTGGCTCAAAAGGCTTGATCCCAGGACCTCAAGATCGTGGCCTGAGCCAAAGGCAGAAGCTTAACCGAGTCACCCGGGTGTCCTGTTAAGGACTGTTTAGAGTTGATACTGCTTATGGTTGTATTTTACTTGTTCCAGAGTACTGTCTCCACCTGTGTTCATTACTGTTTTTCACAGGTATTGTTCATTGGATGGTTTTTCCACATCAAAATGTGAGTGTATGTGCTGCTTCTACTTCAGCACTCCTAAGACAGTATGTGGATTGTCTCCTGTTCCTCTTTTAAGTAATATGTAATTTAGTTCTATCAAAAGTTTGAGAAGATACCTACTCTTCAGGACTTTTGACTCCATAGCCTAATTTTACTTAGGTCTAATGAATATGGTTATAATTCTCCCCCCCTCACCTTCTCCTGCCATTTTGTGAATTCTCCATCTTACTCTTAACCAACAAAGCTCATTGTAATTCTTGGCTTTATGATGGATTGCTCTTTATGTTTTAAAATATTTACTGGCATTGAATCTCTGGAATGTTTTTCTTTGCAGCCTTCATCTTTTTAAGCATTTTTAACCCTAATATGTAGTGTCTACTCATCTGTGATTCTGTCGTTTCTGTGAGTGTCATGAATTTTTAGGTTATCTTTGTTTTATTCTTCTTGAGAATCATGATCTGTTTTGGCAATTCTCCCTTTGGTAAAAGTATACAGTTGACTTGGGTACGCAAATGAAAACAAGTAGGCTAAAAAAATGAAGTAATGAAAAGTTACATTACAGATCCCCTAGTATGTTCACTTTTTGGCCCTTTTTGATGTTTTAATTTAGACGAGCATCTCAGAGGAAGCAAGAGTTCTTATCAAGCCTTGAATCCTATTTAAAATTGAAAGTTAGGATAGATGATACATACCTTTCCATAGTACTAACATTGCCACCAATTATTTATACAACACATCTCTGGGGTATTTTACATCTCCATGGCATTTTAGTTTGGTATATGTTGAAACATTTTATTTTATTTTATTTTTTTGTTTGTTTGTTTTTTTTATGTTGAAACATTTTAGATAAAAAACTATCACGCTACAGAAATCATACAGTTGGCTTAGGATTTCTCTGAATCCCCAGTGTAGCTCTGTCTTTGGGAGTTCAAGTCTTTTCCCGCTTATTCACAAGATTATCTGTTTAAGAAAAAAACTAGTGGTTTAAGTCAGGAAATATGCAGTTTATATCCTCATTGGAAATGCTTGCTTCCTAAAAAATGGTTCAAACATTTTTATAGATAGACTAATTTTTGTAAAGTCTTTTTTTCTGAAATAACTTATCCAACTGTTAAACAGTTCCAAAGTGAAGTTAATCAATACCTTGTGCTTTTAGTACCTCGATTCTTTTGATCTTTGTGCCATGCTGTTTTACCATTAGAGTTAAGACAGAGTAATGAGCCAAAGAACAAGAAATGGGAAGAGAAAACGTGAGTTGCTTGCTTCATTGACAATAGACCATTTATCTTCTGTCAGTTACTTTTTTTTAAGGTACTAGGAGTCTTTGATTTTTTTTTTTTTTTTGCCAGTCACGTTTTGGAGACCATGTTTTATCCTTATTTTATTGAATTGTTTAATTATTCCCTCAATATTTAGTGGAGTCCTTTATTTTGTCTACTGCATTGAATTCCATGCCAGTGCAAGAATTATAAACCATACTAGTCTGAAGCTCCGGAGGGCATTTAATTTGGTCCTGACCTGTCTCCTGTCTCTCTCATCCGTTTATAAAGGTACTTGGTTTGTACCACTTGGCAGCTATCCTCTCTCTGCCCTTTTTTAAAAAATGTATTTTCAGATACAAATTAGAATAATTCTTTTAAAACTTGTATGGGAATCTGAGATCTGAACGATATTGAACACCAGATAGTGTATTTTGTTTTTATTCACACAGTTGGATAATTATTGGTTTCTTTACTAGATGAGGCCAGGATGAAGAAAATGTCCATTGTTGTACAATTGGCTAATTAGGTTTCCTTTAAATATAAAGCAAGTTACATAGTAGTATAAGGTATTTTAAAATTTTTTGCTTTTTTCCTTTTAACATTAAGGAATGACACGTAGGTTGCAAAATTAAATAGCCAAGTCAAAAGGAGTATTATAAGAGTATTTTTCTTGTTTGACCTCTGGCAGTGCTAATAGAAATCCTTCCCATAGGAAGGACTCCATAGGGAAACACTCCCTATATAGAGCCTGTTTTAAACTGTATTTTTATTTCTACGTCAGATCATATTATACATCCAACCTGATGTTAGAAATAGAGGTTGTATGTGGCTTGACCTCATGAAATTGATTTTTGGTTTTTGCAATTTGCAATATTTGCATCTAGAAGCTATTTTAAAATTCAAAAGTTAAAGTTTTTCTTTAAATGTTTGCAAAGTTTAGAAAAGTAGGAGAGAGAAATTACCACCTTCCAAACTCAGCCACTGTTAATATTTTGGTATATTTACATAACTGTTTATGCTGTATATACCATTTTATGTTGTGCTTAAGGTTTTTTTCTAAGTTGTTACATACCTCTTATGGACATAATTTTTTAAGGGCTACATGAGTGGATTGTACCATAGCTTACTGAAACTGTTTTCCAGTTATTGGATATTATTACCCTTTTCCCCCTAAAATAGATAATGCTTTGATGAAAATATTTATGTAAGACCTTTTTATCTTTCTAGTTCAGAATCTTTCCTTTGAATAAGCTTGTAAAAGTAAAGTTGTTGGAACAAAAGAGTATTTTTAAGGCTTCTGGTGAGTTCTTCACTAGATGTATGCCGTGTGTGTGTGTGTGTGTGTGTGTGTGTCCGCGTGAAATGTTTGTATTTGGAGAAGAGGGAAGGAAATCTCTGTTTGCTGACTCATGTTTTTATTTTGCACTTTAAACTGATAAGGCCACTTAGCTTTTGACATAAACTAAAGCAGGAAGTACAAAAAGCGGCAGAAAAAAATGAGTTGTCTTGCCAAGGCCATGCTATCATGGACTCATTTGAGTTCCTGATGGGGAGGTTAGTGGCTTGTTTGACCTGTATACAAAAAAAAAAAAAAAGCTTAATTCAAGTAGGCAGAAATTAGTCATTGGTCCGCATTTTGTTTCATCTACGCACATTTATACGTAAAGGTTTGTGATCTTGCCACTTTAATTTGTGTGGGTGGCATCAGGACGAGCACCCTCCAGCTGGCTCCTGCAGTGTTTAGAGGCAGTAGTCTGTTTTTTGTTCTCTGTTTGGAGAAGCCTTCCTGTATTGAGATCACCTTGGCTGTCTTTCTTGAACGTAGAGCTAATCGCAGCAGTGATCTGACACAAAACCTTCCACTTGTCTGCAGGATAAGATGTGTCATAGTCCCCTCACAGTCTTGCTCTGCCCTTCTTAGTAGCCTTGTGTCATCGCCAGCCACCTTGAATTCCAGCATTTCTACTTTGTGTCTGTGAGAGCTAGCAAATTAAACAAGCAGTTAAAAAATTGACGCTCTAGAGCCAAATAGCATGGATTCAAACCCTGAGTCTGGCATACGGTTGTGTGTGTAAACTTTAGACAGGTTATTTAACTTTTCCATATTTCACTTTCCTTACCTGTAAAATGGGGGAAATGATACTGTTTACTCAATTTGTTGTGAAGGTTAAACTAGTTAGGAGATATAAAGCGCTAGGAACAGTATCTGTTGTGTAGTGATAGTTCAAAATGTTAGCTCCGTTTCATAAAATTCTGCTCAGCTTTTAAGACATGTCTGATATTTCCTTTTTGGGAAAACTTCCTGAAATCCCTGGAAGTAATTGTTCTCCTCTTCTTTTATATATTGTTTATACTTGTTTTAGAGCTTTCATCATGCAGTGCTATAGTTAGTTCACGGTGGGCAAATGCACAGCACCTGGGCCTCCCCTTCTATTCCTGCACGTGTGGTCTACCTTGGTACAGCCACACACGCCTTGCAATGAGGCCCTGGAGATGGCCTAACACTTCTCAGCCCCAACCCTTATCGTTAGCAAGCAGGGACACCAGCTTACCCCTGTGAGTGTTAGTTGTTTACTCACTGGCTCTTCTCCTAGCCTGTGAGCCCCTTCAGGATGTAGACATTTTTACCCCTGGCCTCTGTGTCTAGACAGTGCCAAACACTTAGCAGGCACTCAGTATAGCTTTGTTGAATGATTGTCAATTTGAATAGTAGAAACAACGGTCTGAAATGGTGGTTCTTAATCTCATGCCCGCCTCAACATACGTGCCTTGTATAACCCATCACTAACAGAGTTTGAAATAGCCCCAGGTGACTTTTTCTATAAACCTACTCCCTTCTATTTTTTTTAAATTTTTATTTATTTATGATAGTCACACAGAGAGAGAGAGGCAGAGACACAGGCAGGGGGAGAAACAGGCTCCATGCACCAGGAGCCCGACGTGGGATTCGATCCCGGGTCTCTAGGATCGCGCCCTGGGCCAAAGGCAGGCGCCAAACCGCTGTGCCACCCAGGGATCCCAACCAACTCCCTTCTATTTGAAAATCATTGGCTAAAATATAAAAAAGCAGTTATTGGAATAGAAGGGGCCATATAGAATAAGAAGAAATATATTCCCTTTGTAATTTGTTACTAGAGGACTAGAAAAAAGTCGTCCTGTTCTTTTGCAAAGCTAACCTAAAAGTAAATGATTATTTTAGTAGGTACACTCTCACCAGTTGTGACTTTTGATAGTGGCATGGTTTTGTTTTCTCTTTCCCTTTCTGTTGAAAGAAAATAAAATCAGCTTCAAAAGGACTAGTAAATTTGGGTACAGTTCTTTACTTTAAGAAAAGAGACAATGAGAAACGACAAATACCCACCACTTGCTTCAACGTGGATGGAACTGGAGGGTATTATGCTGAGTGAAGTAAGTCAATCGGAGAAGGACAAACAGTGTATGGTCTCATTCATTTGGGGAATATAAATAATAGTGAAAGGGAATATAAGGGAAGGGAGAAGAAATGTGTGGGAAATATCAGGAAGGGAGACAGAACATAAAGACTCTGGGAAACGAACTAGGGGTGGTGGAAGGGGAGGAGGGCGGGGGGTGGGGGTGAATGGGTGACGGGCACTGAGGGGGGCACTTGAGGGAATGAGCACTGGGTGTTATTCTGTATGTTGGTAAATTGAACACCAATAAAAAATTAATTTATTAAAATAAATAAATAGATAAAAATAAAAATAATAAAAAGAGACAATGGGCTCCTTACAGCCCATTGTATAATATGTATATTTAGCAATATTTATTCACATTTCTTGAATAAAGTTGAAGTTCCACATTTGGCCTTCTGATTCTTCAGGGAGCTAAATTATTCATTAAACATTTGAGAGTCTGCTGTGTGCCCGGTACAGTGCTGGGTTCTAAAGATAGGGGATAAATAAGATGGAATTCCTCAATCACTTTCCTGTAGTAGTGAATACAACATGTAACTACCACAGAGTAGCTGCAGATGGGCACCGTTTGCTGGAACACCTGTTTGTAATCCTTATCTTTTGAACTTCTGAGGATCCATGATAATTTTCCCCTTTTATTCCTCTTGTTGGTAATTTGTGCCTACTCCTTTATTGACCAGTCTTGCTAAAGTTTCCAATTTTATTAGTGTTTTCAGAGCAGCAACTTTGATTTTGTAGATTTTCTCTGTTAGAATTCCTCCCTTGTCCCCCTGCCCCCGTTTTTGCTCTCATTTCTTTCTACTTTCTTTGGGTTTAATTTAATGTTCTTTTTTGTGTGTATGTGATAGATACATAGAACATTAATTTTCATTGTTTTTTTTGTCTTTTCTAATATGTGCATTTAAGAGTATAAATTTCCCTGTAAGTGTGGCTTGAGTCACCTCCTGCAAGTTTTGATGTGTTGTATTTTTGTAATCGTTAAGTTAAAAATATTTTTAATATTTTCACTGTAGTTTCTTCTTTGACCCATGAGTTATTTAAGTGCATTTATTTCTAAGAACAATATTTTTGTTGCGGATTTCTTGTACTATGATCAAAGGACATATTCTGTATGGTCAATTTGGGTAAGTATTCTATGTGCACTTGAAAGTATTATGTATTCTTACAGTCATTGAGTGTAGCGATCTATGTACATGAATTGGATCAAGTTTTTAAAAAATATCTATTGATTCTTGTTGACTTGTTTTATCAGTTACTATTTTCATCTCCCCCTAAGACTGTGGGCTTGTCTGTTTGTTACTTTACTTATCAGCTTCTGCTTTATATATTTTGACACTGTTACATGAAAATTTGGGATTATGCTATATTCATGGTAGATCAACTTTTAACATTATGAAATGCTCCTTTTTAAATCTCTGGTGATGCTTCTTATTTTAAAGTCTGTTTTGTCTGATTAGATAGTTACAGCAGCTTTTTTGGTTAGAATATGTGTAGTTTATCTTTTACTATCCTTTTTCTTTCAACCTTTTTCTGTCCTTTGTATTTAATATGTGTCTCTTGTTAGTACAGTATGGTTAAATGGTGCTCACCATCCATCCTTATCCATCTTTTACTTGCATATTTAAGCTGTTTATATCTAAATAATTAATGATACTTTTGGGATTAGATCTAAATCTTACCATTTTCTTTTTTTTCTTTTTTAAATCTTACCATTTTCTATTTGTCCTGTTTGCTCTTTTTTTTTTTCTCTCTTCTTACATTCTTTGGATTAATCATATTTTAAAAAAAATAATTCCATATTTTTTAACTTCTCTATTTTTGTTATTTTTTAAGGATTTATTTATTGTGGAGAGAGTGTATGCGTGCAAGTGGGTAGAGGGACAGAGGGAGAGGAAGAGAGTGAGAAGCATGCTCCTCACTAAGCACAGAGCCTGACCACAGAGCCTGACCTGCAGCTTGATCTCACTACTCTGAGATCATGACCTGAGCCAAAATCAAGAGTCAGACACTTAACCAACTGAGCCACCCAGGTGCTCCTCTCTCAGTAGTTTTTTTATTATGACAAGACTGTATCAATAATAATTCAGTGCTTTATCACAGCCTGGATAATACAGGATCCTAGAACACTAATTTCATTTACCCCTTTCTACTTTTTTTTTTTGTTATGCATTTTAGTTCTTTTTTTTTAAGATTTTATTTATTAAAAAAAAGATTTTATTTATTTGTGAGAGACACAGAGACAGAGACAGAGACACAGGCAGAGAGAGAGGCAGGCTCCATGCAGGGAACCCAATGTGGGACTCGATCCCGGGTCTCCAGGATCACGCCCTTGGCCGAAGGCGGCGCTAAACCGCTGAGCCACCTGGGCTGCCCTAGTTCTATTTTTTAAATACCATAAAAGATTCCTATTCTTGTTTTGTAAAGTCAGTATTCATTTAGACTTACCTTTGTTTACCCTTCTGGAGCTCTTCATTCGTTCCTGCCATTCCTTGCTTCTTCCTGGGATCTTTTTCCTTCTGTCTCACAAATTCCTCCTGGATGTCATTTGTCTCAGATTTTGTATGTTGGAAAACACATTTATTTTACAATCACCTTTGCATGATTTTTCCAGTAACTATAGATTACTAAGTTACTAGTTATTTGTTTACATTTGTCACACTCAGAATTGTCTTATTTCCATTGTTTCTGTTGGAATATCAGCTGTCAGCCTTATTGTACTTGAGAGTAATGTCTTTTTAAAGATTTTTGTCACAGGTTTTCAGCAATTTAACTGGATATGACACATCAGAAATATGGATTTCTTTGTATTTATCCATCTTGGGATTTGTAGAGTTTCATGTATCTCTGTCTAGATATCTGTTGACAGTTTTGGAAAATCCTTGGCCAGTATCTACAAATAGTGCCTCTGCAACAGTTTTTTCTCCTCTTCTCCTTGATCAAGTCTAGTATTGAGATGATTTAAAAAAAAAAAAAAAGATTTCAGACTGTGTTTTAGTATAAAAGCTGGTCCATTTCATTTTTGCCCTTACATGAGTGTATACCTCTTGAGGGTCTCAACTGAGAGCCTAGTATATTCACCAGGACCTCCTTCTCTGCATGCCTCTGCAACAGTTTTTTCTCCTCTTCACCTTGATCAAGTCTAGTATTGAGATGATTTAAAAAAAAAAAAAAGATTTCAGACTGTGTTTTAGTATAAAAGCTGGTCCATTTCATTTTTGCCCTTACATGAGTGTATACCTCTTGAGGGTCTCAACTGAGAGCCTAGTATATTCACCAGGACCTCCTTCTCTGCATGCCCTCCACTGTAGTTTTTTGTTTTGTTTTTTGTCTCCTCCACTACGTGAGGCCACTGAAATCTCTGCTTTGTTCTTGAGTTTCCTTCAGCTTGGCTACCCAGCTTTCTTGCTGTTTATAGCACAGGCATTGGTAAGTGCCTTGAGAAGAAGAGCAGGAAAAAAGGTTCAGCTCACTTCATTGCTTTTTCCCTTCACAGCATCTTGGCCTCTCTAGTCCTGAGGACCTTGACTGCTCTCTGATGTCTTTAAAATTAAAGTGGGACATTTTTGTTTGTTTATATTTTATTAGCTGTATTAGTGATTTTGGGAGGTTGATGTGTTACATGCTCTACTGCATCGTAGCTGGACTTGGTGTAAAGTTATCCTCTTGAAGGTTCCTTACCTTTTCTGTTTTCATCTGGGGAGGAGTAATTAGAAGGTTTAAATGAGTTAAATGAGGTTAATGAGGTTAAATGAGTCCAAGCTGGACTAAGGAATTTGGTAGAGTATGTGTTCATGTGCTTCATTCCTTTCATATCAGTAAAAACCAAATAAATTTCCTACCTTACTTGCCCTATAGCCCATAGGCACAGGCTTGTTGACTGAATAAATACCCTAAAATACTGTAATGTTTACATAGTATAACTATAACTACTTTTTCTTCTAGCATAAGAGAGATACTTGAGGAACACACCAAAAACAGATGTTAAGACTACTGTATTTTTTCTTCCTGTTGCTTTCAGTTTTTGTTGATTGAGGTGTTTTTGAAATACATGTTTAGAGCCTGTTAGAGCCTATAAATGAATCTAAATATAAAGCATTACAATATCTGTCAAGAACTTGGACTTCTGTGCACTAAGATGTCTACTGCTTCTATCTCAGAACAGTAACTTACTACTTTTTTTAAACCGTCTCAGTTCTTCTGTAGAAGGGCAACAATTGTATAACCTCTCCGAAAAGACTGTTTAAGAAAAACTAAATACTGAGTGTGTGAGTGTGCTTGGGCCACCACAACAGAATACCTCAGACTGGGTGGCTTAAAACAACAGGAATTTATTCTCACAGTTTTGGAGGCTAGAAGGCCAAGATCAAGGTTCCAGCCCGTTTGGTTTCTGGGGAGCACTGTCCCAGGCTTGTAGACGGCTGTCTTTCTCTCTGTGTTCTCACCTAGCCTTTCCTCGTTGCATGTGCATGGAGGGGGTCCCTTCCTCTTAACCACACCACCGCTCTTACCAGATTATGGCCCCAATCTTGTGACCTCGTATAACCTTAGCTACTTCTTTTGAGGCTCCATCTGCAAATATAGTCACATTGGGGATTATGCTTCAGCGTGAATTTTAGGGGGGACATAATTCAGTCTGTAGCATATCTAATACAGAAAATTACTTAAAACAGCAACAATAGCAGTTGCTTAATGAATGGTAGTTTTGTGGTAGTGATTATTTAAAAAATTTTTTTTTTCCTTTTTTCCTTTCTAGGTGCTGGCTTTGGATTATTTTTTAAAACACCAGGAATGGTGATTTCTGCCTTTCGGAACCTCAAAACCGAGCAGCTAAAGAGAATCCTATGTAAATAAAGTGAAATCTCTTCCCTTGTCCTTTTGCATTTGGAGACTTCTTTATTTTGCCCTACCCAAGGAGTCTATAACTAGTGCAGTCATTATGAATGTGACAAGTTTATTTTCCTTCACAAGTCCTGCTGTGAAGAGACTCCTTGGGTGGAAACAGGGTGATGAAGAAGAAAAATGGGCAGAGAAAGCTGTTGATGCTTTGGTGAAAAAACTGAAGAAAAAGAAGGGTGCCATGGAGGAACTGGAAAAAGCCTTGAGCTGCCCAGGGCAACCAAGTAACTGTGTCACCATTCCCCGCTCCCTGGATGGCAGGCTGCAAGTTTCCCACCGGAAGGGACTGCCTCATGTCATTTATTGCCGTGTGTGGCGCTGGCCCGATCTTCAGAGCCACCATGAACTAAAACCACTGGAATGCTGTGAGTTTCCTTTTGGTTCCAAGCAGAAGGAGGTATGCATCAATCCCTACCACTATAAGCGTGTAGAAAGCCCTGGTAAGTGAATCCTTTTATATGGACACATTTAGCTGATTCATATTGTTTAAAATAGGAAAATAATCCCTTTTCGTGTTTTAAGTTGTGATTTTTAAATATTAAGGGAAAATATGTCAGCCCTTATGGGCTTCGTACATTCTAAGAACTTAGTCCTCTCTAGTTAATTTTATTTCTCAGGAACAGGGCAAATTGTTATAGCAGCACTAACACCTCTATCAATCAATCAATCAATCAATCATTTTCTAAGTTTATTTTTTATGTTTCTCATTGGTTCTGTGAATTTCTCTAGATAATCTTAGCTGTGATTTTATTGCAAGGGAAGAAATTCAGAAAGGAAAGAAACATGGGGTCTACATTACTTGAGGGAGATACATTTTTGCAATTGCTGATGTCATGTACCACTTTATTTTTAAGGAGAGCATCTTTTATCACCTCTGGTGAAATTTTGTTGCAAAGGGTATGAAGGAATTATGTTTTGCTGTGGAATCATCAGATGCTATTACTTTATAGGATATTCATAGTGTTTTATAACTATGGCCTTTTTGTTGCGGGGGGGCATAGTAAAGGATGTACCTTAAAATGTTTATGGTTCTGCTTCCTCAGATTAGAATCCACATTCTAGACAGTTGGATCAATTGGAAAGTAATTAGGCAATCTTAAGCACTTAAATATATCTCTTGTCATGTTGGAACCCATTTTGTTGATGGATTAGTTATTAATAGCTTATGGTTACCAGGGGTTCCCAAATGAGGCTGTGCATTAGAATCACATGGCTCCCCTCCCAGAAATTCTGATTCGGGCATAGTCTGATAGCCCATGTTTCTAACAAATACTTCATATGGTGTTGAGTAGCTGTTGAACTGATGTTAGGAGCTACTATGCTAGATCATGTGCTAATGTGGTTCTCAAATAAAAGGCATTCTGTTTTGGGTAATTTTTAATGAAATATTTAAGACCTACAAAAAGTTTAAAGACTAGGGAATAATATAATAAACATCTTTGCATACACTCAGTTTAAGAAATAAAAGATTACAAATAAAACTGAAACTCTAGGCCTCTGCTCGTTTTTTCCCTTTCAGTAACTATTCTGAATTTTTTGGTTAGAGTTGTCATTCCCATGCATGTTTTTAATACTGTTGTTACATTATGTATACATACATACTTGCTTGTATGAATCCATGACAACATGTAATATTATATGTTTAGATATATTATTAATGATACTGGAACAGCCTTCCACAAGTTTTTTGTTTGTTTGTTTTTTGTTTTTGTTTTTGTTTTGTTTTCTTTCAAGAGGGAAAAGGATTTATTAGCCCATTTCCAGGGCAGAGAGCCAGGAGCAGTGGCAGGGTTTGGTGTTCTCACATTCAGAGGGAAGAAAAGGCAGCAGTGAAACCCACCTGACTGCCTTCACTCATTCTGATCTACACAGCTCTGTGCTCACAAAACCCATCTTTCCTCTTGCAGGGAGGACACAGAGCCCAGGATGCTGACCTAGGAAGGTTGGGAATGGCTCGGTTTTACTCTTGGCCTTTACAGTCAGGGCTTGGGCTGGCAACCCAGGGCATCAGTCATAGTGCCTTCCACAAGTTCTATTCATTCAACATTATGTTTTTGTGATTTACATATTATATTCATTAGGATTACCTTATCAAATTTTATGAAAAATCCTCTGGAAATTTTTTTTTGGAATTTCATTGGTTTCATGTGGGAAGGATTGACTTAATTATGCTTTTTCTAAATTTATTTAGGTCTTTTTCTTTAAGTGTCCTTCATAAAGTTCTTGTAGGTCTTTTCTTAGATTTATGTCTAGATAGTAGGTTGGTTTTTATTGTAAAAGTAACATTTTGTTAGAGTTGATCTTGGCTAGGACTACATTTGCTTTTTTCCAGCAACTTTGCTGAATTCTCTTTATTCTAATAGAGATATTCTTTTCTGCCTGTTATACGTGCTGTGATATAAATTAAAAAGCAAAAACTCAATGCAGAGATACATGGTCTTTTAGCCAGAAGTTGAGATGGAGTTAAGAGTTTTGGAGAAGAAAAAAAGTACTGTATAAGTAATATATACAAACAAGATTATTTAGGTGTGTGATTTTTTTTTTTTTTTTTTTGATCAGCATAGTAACCTTAAGAGAGATACACAGGGAAGATTCTAATCCTACTTCATTAGCGATGAAACTGAGGTCCCTATGAGTTAAGTGACCTGTGTGTCAGACAACTAAGACTCCTTATATTTCCTCCGTGTACCCTCCTGCCACTCCAGTCCATCCTTGCAGTATTGCGTCTTGTGTCCCTAATCTGTCACACCCATCAGGCCAATATCTGCACTATAGAGAGAGTTTTTTTTTAAGATGCATGTTATGATCATGTTATTTTCATGCTTCCTATTGCTTGTACGCAGGGCTCTGCAGGTTCTGGTCCTGCCTAACCTTTCCAGCTGCTTTTCCCACTTTTCCATGTTTCATGTGTTTGAGTTGTGTGGGAACACTCAGTGTTCTTGTCCTCCATCTCTAATTCATTCCCTCTCACTTTGCCTAGCTCACTCTTATTTATCCTTTAGCTCTAAGCTTGGTGGAGGTCAGCTTTGCTGAAGACCCCCTCTTTATACATCCTTTCCATATCTGAATTTCTTCGTAATGTTCTTCACATTTACAGTTATCTTTCTGTTAGTCTTTTTTGCAAAATAGTAAGTAAGTAAAGCTCCATGAGGACAGGGACCATATATATTATTAGCATTTTTACTTTAGCAACTAGCATGGTTCAATCAATTTTTGCTGTTAAATGAAAATACTGGTTTTAATTTCTCTGTATGGACATTTTTTTGGAGATGAATTTTCAGCTTGCCTGTATCCTTTAAACACCATCTTCCTTTGTTTATTTCATTTATTCATTTATTTTACTGCTAATGGTGAAATAACACCTAACATTACTAGTAACATCTCTGACACACGTTAAAGGTTTTTAGTTAAAAAATGAGATGATTGTGTTATTCTTAATAAGTTATATGTAAAAGGTTTGATAGGGATGTGGTGGAAAACCAGCTAAAATAAGACATTTGTAACTGCACAAATGTCATTTCATCCCGCCTGTTAGCCAAGAATCTTGTCAGGAAACATAGAACAGTTCTAGAAGTTCTTTGAGGCTGAGGCCAAGGTCTGTTGTATTTGAACATACCAGGATTTTACTTAAAGTTCTTCTACATATTGTAAAATGGCTGATGTGGGGATAAGAACAGATGGACTTTTCCCAGAGATCACTATGAAGCTGCCCCTGCACCTTTTGGGGAAAAGTCTTACCAGAAGTACAAGGGAGCCTAATCCCCTTACTCTCCCGGAGTTCAGTAGGCATTTTGGAGCACACCTGGTTATCGTTTCTGTGAACTAGGGTAAAAGGGGTCTGGAATTCTAAGCTGCAGATAAACAGCTCAACACTGAAATTAGTTTGAACTACATAAATTACCTCAAAGAGCAATTGAGCAGTTTAAGCATAAGATAGTTAGGTCTCCCAAACTTGGTGTTTTGTGCAGAAATCCCTGTTGAGAGCTCTAGAGAAAAAATCAACAAAAATTGGGTGTCTGTAGGTTTAGAGTAGTGGTTTTCAAAGTGTATGCTCCTCAGACCAGCAGCATCAGCATCACCTGGGATCATCTTTTGAGGAGTGCAAAATTTTAGACCTTTCCACAGACCTATTGGATTGAACTCTGGGGATAGAGCCAGCAATCAGTGTTTTGACAAGCTCTTTGGGTGAATTTGACACAGGCTACAGTTTGAGAACTGCTGGTTTAAGGTATCCAGGCAAGTCATAAAGTCCAATTGGTTATATGAAGTTGTCTCTTATTGAAAAGAGATGCTAAAAGGTTTTGTCTTTGAAAGGCATTCAGCATTTTTAAACTTTGCATGTTTTATTATAGGTATAAAATTGACCTGCTCTTTCCAGAATTTTCCTTCTTTCTGATATTCATTAAGATCGGCACTCTGATAAAATAGCATATGGTGTCTTTAAGGGGGTGGAAGAGTCAGAGAGAAAGGAATGCTTTGTTATTTGGCCCAATGCAGATTTTATAATTGTTCCTGATACTGTTTGTTCAACCAAAAGTACTTTTATGGATTTAAGGAATTGTGGTTTTTTTTCTTTAACCTATGTCATTTATTTTGTTAAAAATAAAAAGTTCTAAAAATTGTAGTGGGAGGGACTGGAAGTTACGGAAGCACTTTGCAGCAACTTGTATTCATCATAGTTGTTAACTATGTGGTAAAGAGGGTGAAAGGGGAACAACCTTCCTTTTGGTGAAAGGTACTACCTTGACCATTACCGAAAATGTATCTTTGGGAAAGTAAACGTTAAGGATTTCTTTTCTACAAATGTGACAGTTACAGGAAAGAAAGTTCGTGCAAGCTTCTCACTGTGACCCTGTTGATGATGTAACAGGTGACTGTTTACTTGGACTTTTGGTAGCCTTTAGAATCAAGGCTGCTTATTAGTGGTTGAGTTAAATATAGGTTTTCTTTTTCTTTACTAAAGTAAATGCTGATAGTGGTAAAGTCAGTCATCTAACTGTGGTGTTAAGAAGACCATTCAGTTGCTAGCTGTTGATACTAACATGCCTTTATGGAGACTTCCTGTCATTTTGCCTTATTTATTTTTTATGTTTTTCACATGGCTTTTGGAAACTGTCTTCTCTACTTTAATCAACTTGAAAGACCATACTAAACCTGAGCTTGAAATTCTGAGATTTTAATTTTAATCTTTAACACTCTGGAGCTCGCTTTGGGTGCTTTTATTTTCAGCGTAATGGCTCCCAGCTGTTAAAATTCAGATACATCTAAAATACTCTTCACCTGTTGGCTGAATGCGAGTTTTGACTCTTTGGCTACCTTAGTCACCATGTAATTCCTGCCTTGGAAAATTTTACCTTAGAAAGTCTTAAAATTCTAGAAATGGAGAACGAATTTAGTGCTTGCAAAGAGCTGAGAAGGAGATGGACAGAAGGGGAGTGGGTGTCACTATAAAAGCGCAAAAACATGAGGGGATCCTTGGGTTGATGGAAATTTTCTGTCTTGACTGTATCAATGTTGATTTTCTGATTGTGATGTTCTCTAGTTTTGTAGGATGTCACCATTGGAGGAAATTGGGTTAAGGACTGACAAGATTTCTCTGTATTATTTCTTACAACTGCATGTGAATGAATCTATAGTTACCTCAATTTTAAAAACCATGATCTGTGCAAAAGCCCTTAGTTCAGCTCATGATTCAATCACGCTAGTGGTTTTCCTCAAAACCATCGTACTTTGGTAAATACAGCAGAGATGCTCTGTGCGCACTTGTTATTTCCCACACAGGTTATTAAAAAGATATATACTTAGGGATTGAGATTTAATAAAATTAATATTTTGTTATTTCATTTTAAAATATTTTATTTATTTTCTGACAGCACAAACAAAAAGACAGGAAAGGGAAAAGCAGGCTCCCCACTGAGCAGGGAGGGGCTTGATCCCAAGGACCCTGGGATCATGACTTGAGCCAAAGGCAGATGCTAAACTAACTGAGCCAGCCAGGGACACTTAAGATTAATATTTTTAAAAACCAAAATGAAAGTCTTTAAAAAAAAAGTTTCTTTATATTGCGAATCTGTTTTCACTTGAGCAGTGATAACAGAAATTTACATCCAAGTAAAGTTGTTGGTTTTTATTTTTCTTAGGTTTGTGTTAGTATATTCATTTGGAGGATGGGAGTGGAGAGGAAGTATTGGCTCTTTGTTAAGTTTATCTGAGTGGTGATTAATAAGATTCTGATAATGGAAATTGTAAGCCAGATATCAAGATATAATCATTGTGAGTGTTCTGAAGATTTGGGATTAATTAGCCAACAATATTAACTATAAAAGTTAAAATAAAGCATTATGACTTGTGTATTAGGATTCTCTAGAGAAACAACCAATAGGATATATAGAGAAATATATATATATATATATGAAGAGATTTATTCTAAGAATTGACTCACACAAATATAGAGGCCAGAAATCCCTGTGATCTGTTGTCTACAGTCTGGAGAACCAAGAAGCTCGTGGTATAAGTCCCAGTCCTAGGCCAAAGGCCTGAGAACTGAGAGCACCCACCTCTGAGGGCAAAGATGGTTGTCCCAGATCAACGGGGTGGGGGTGGGTGCACGTTTGCCCCTCCCCTGCCTCTGTGTTTTTCAGGCACTGAACAGATTGGATGATGCCCACTTTGCATTTGTGAGAGCAATCATCTTTACTCCATCTACTGATTGAAATGCTAATCTCCTCTGGGGACACCCTCAACAGACACAGCCAGAAGAAAAAATGTTTTAGCAGCTATCTGGGCATTCTGGAACCCAGGCAAGTTGACACATAAAATTAACCATCACACCTTATAATTATATCTAAATTTCTATTTAAACATTTATGGCACATATACAACTCCTCAGGAACTGTGTCCACCCAAGAAGGGCTAGTATACAATTATAGTACAAGGTTGCTAAGTCAAATAGTAGAAATCCGGACAGGGGTTGCAGCTAACTCTTAAAGCCTTGAGAGTGGCTACAGAAAAGCTCACTTGGGCAGCCCAGGTGGTTCAGCGGTTTAGTGCCACCTTCAGCCCAGGGCCTGATCCTGGGGACCCGGGATCGAGTCCCGCATCAGGCTACCTGCCCGGAGCCTGCTTCTCCCTCTGCCTGTGTCTTTGCCTCTCTCTCTCTCTCTCTCTCTCTCTCTCTCTGTGTGTCTCTCATGAATAAATAAATAAATAAAAAAAATATTTTTTAAAAAAAGAAAAAAAAACTCACTTAACTCTAACACATCTGGAATTGTGTTCCAGTCTGTGTGGTGGTGCAGATCTGTAGGTTTATGTATATTTCATTGTACACAGACTTTAAATCCGTTTATAAGGAGATATATGGGAAAGTAGAAAGTATTACTAATAAAGTAGGCCAGGGAAAACAAATTAAAATGGAAGGTCAAAACTATGAGGAAAATGAGCACATAATGCATTCCATAAGAGTTACTATGATAGATACATACCTGTATGTAGTTACAGTATGTTCCTGTCAGAGTCTGGGTGGTTCTCTAATACTTCCAGTGTGGAAGAGAAACGTGTACAATATTCAGATGAAGGAAGAATGTTTTGAAAGCTGTTAAGAAGTGTTTCAAGAAATTTGTACCTGTGAAGGGTGGGTAGTTGGAAGAGACCTTGAGACCCTCTGCAGAGGCTGACTGCAGTTGGGATACCCAGGGGCAAGAATGTCCCTGCCTTTGTAGTTGCTCTTCAGTCCTCTCAGAGCTCCATTCTGTTTGATCACTGATCCTGCTTCTATAAAAGCTCAACACACAACCAAATGGACATGGAGTTTAGGTAGTGGATTTTTCTCCATGCCATTATCATTGGCCTTTGGCTTGTGTTTGACAATTTCATCATTATCATCTACCATATATTTTTTTTAATTTTTCTTTATTTATGATAGTCAGAGAGAGAGAGAGAGGGGCAGAGACATAGGCAGAGGGAGAAGCAGGCTCCATGCACCGGGAGCCCGACGTGGGATTCGATCCCAGGTCTCCAGGATCGCGCCCTGGGCCAAAGGCAGGAGCCAAACCGCTGCGCCACCCAGGGATCCCTATCATCTACCATATTACTAGAAACATGAAGGAATATAATCATGAGTAGGATTTTTATACTCAAGTCTTTTAGCAGATTGCATATTCTTAAAGGCAAAATCTGAAGTTTATTCTGATTATTTTTTTTCCTGAGCAACTGTTTTTAGTGCTTTATTTGGGGCATTGGTTTTGTGTTAATGTATTAATTGAACATATGAAAAGTTACAAAAGTTACTATATGTTACTTTTACAAAAATTGCATAAGTACATATATTGAGGTCCAGATATCTGGACAATTATGTGATTTATTTCTGTATGGAATTTTTCTGTTGGCAAATATACTCCAATTTGAAATATTAAGAATATACAGATTATACAAGGTATCTTTGTCATCTTTTTGATTTCCTAACTATTATCTTATATTTCATTCTTTTTCTACCTCTGCAACATTAGGTGGGCAGGAGAAGGTATTTTCACATCTTTCTGATTCATTCAAAATTCAACATTCTTCCATCCGCCTCTGGTAGTGTATTAGGGCCGAAGGAACACTCACCAGCTAGCAGTTGTTAAAAACAAAACACAAAAAACTATGGCTTAAAAAAAAATATGGCTTATGAAAAACAATTTCAAAAATCATAAAAAGTTCATAATAAATGAAAGAAGTAATGTATATAATGATTGCAATTGTGTGAAAATAATTTAAATTAAAAGGGAAAGCTTATCTTCCAAGACTAACTGGGTAAAATAATGAGGCTTGTGAGTTGGCTTTTTGACTTACTGTCCCTACATGTGGAACATCCACAAATAGTGATTTTTTTTTTTTTGTAGGTTTGGGATGTTTTATGTGGTTGGAGTAGGGGAGTGATAGCTTATTTGCCCCATATGGGAGTGTCCTGTGCTCTTGATGGATACTTGCAAAAGTGGGAGAAACAGAAGGGAAGGTTGGATAGAACGTTCTTAGGTTGAGTATCTCAATGTTAACTTCCAGCCTCCTTGGTACTAGGTAACAAAAGGCTCAAAGAAGACTGAAGATTTCTTTTCCGCAAAATGTGTGTCCCGTTCCTTTGTCTTTTTCTACTTCAAAATGCAAATGTTCTGAAAAACGCACCACCCTGCCTGATAGTCTTGAATTAGCCAAATCATCAGACCTTGGTCCTGATATTTGGAAAAATGATATTTCTTTGGGGAAGAGATAGGGAAGGAAAGAGAGGATGTTTATTTTAAAGAGAGCTGGGGTACTTTGGGCAGCCACAAGCCCTATGTTAAACATCTCAGAGAGCCTGAAGAATAGGAAAGCTAAAAAAAAAAAAAAAAAAAAAGGCAAAAAACCAACCCGTTTTGTTAATTTGCCAGCTTGGCTGGAAATTAGTGTAGTTTTTAGATATTGGTGTTAGGACCGGTTTGAAAGGCTGCATACTTTTGTTTCCCCTGAGTTTAGTCTGGCCTGGGCTCCCTCTGTGTCAACAGCAGTGCTTCCCTGTGTGTGGGAGGTGGGCAGATAAACACTTTTACTTGCCGCTCACTCTTTTACTTTCCTAATTGTCAGTGCCCTCCACAGGATTTCTCCATTCCTATGACCTTAGCACCAAAGCCTGTAATACTCTGTTGTGGGTCCACTCTTCATAAAACTGCTGTGAGTGACAGGGGTTATATAACGGAAGTAACTGCAGCTTTCCTGAAAACAGGTCTAGAGTCTAGAAACAGGGGCCATGTTTAAATAAAAAGATTGAGGGCAACAAAGGACTGTTTGGCAGATTTTCCTCCAGTTCTTTGTATCATCAGTTTTATGCTCTGGAATCTTAGCAGACCTTATGATGGAAGATGAGGTTTTCATTCTACACCACTGCCTCAGTTCTAACACTGCTCCCCAAGACAGGCTGCTGTTCTTAGGTCTTAACCCTCTCACACGAGGAGTCGAGGAGTCGCATATCCCCTTCCCTTGACCACCTACCTGCTTGCCTGTCTGGGATCTTCAGTTATGTCTAACTGGTTTCTATAAGTGGTTTTGGGCAGCTTTTGGAAAGTAAAGGAAAACATATGTAAGACACCAGAGTGGATTTGCCTTGGATATTTTTTCCTTCATGTTTCCCTATCATTTCCCTTACAGTTATGTCTAGCTAGCTCTTTAGCAGATTTAGCAGTATTTTTTCTGTGACTATCCTTCCTTGAGTGTCTAAACTGTTTATCTAGGGTATAGTGGTGTGCCAGGCAGATATTTAAGTATAATGGCCAAGGTAGGAAACAGTTTGGGGTAAATGCTTTTGAAACAATATAACCTACAACTTTTAAATAGGAAAAGGAAGAGCTAGTTTTAAAATGAGCTATGTAAAGAAAAGAAAATTGATGGGAGCATGTCAGAAGGACATAGGGATCAGCCTGCAGGGGGCTGCCCATAGCTTAATCAGAGACAATTTGATCAACAAAATAATTATGGGCAGAAAATAATTATCAACTGTTTAGGGCTAGAAACAGGAATCCTATGATAAATTAATGGAGGGAAAGGAGAGAGCTCTTATTCACGGTACAATGCCAGCTGCTGACTGGTAAATGTGGAGTGGAGTTCTTTAGGATATTCAGAACAAATAAGGCTATTTAAAGCACTTGCTTATTTCTCTTTAGTTGTAAGGTTAAAATAAGTTGGGAGGAGTCTCGGATCTGAAGGCCTGGACTAAAATTTGGGCACGTGGTATCCTCAACCTTGGGCCAGCTACTTGTCCTTTTTGAATTTGTGCCTGCTAACCTATGAGATAGAGTCTACTCTCCAGGGTTATGGCAAGGATTGAATTAAATAATGCCTGTGAAAAGGCTCTATATGCATTCTTGAAATGTAACATGACTAAAATAAGGAACACAACTTCTGTGTACATCTGCAGACTAAAAAATGAAATTAATAATGTAAGTAAACTTTCACTAAACAAATCATTGGAAAACTAATGACAATAGTTACAATAATAATAAGAGTAACCATGAAAATTAAAACAGTTACTTTTTATACTTGCTGTGTGCCAGGCACTGTGCTTGTCACATCCCATGTATTCTCATTTAACACCACAACTGTAAGAGGTAGAAGTACCAACGGGCCGCAGAGATGTACTTAAACTAGTTGTCACACTACTGTAACGGGCCAGCTGGGGCTCAGATTGAAGTCACTCCAGAATCTATGGTGCTCACCACCACACTGTGCTGCTTTCCCAGAGAAGTAGCTCCTCCCTCCCCCCCCACCCCCTGCCCCCATCAGTTTTCTCTCTCTAGTGAAGGAGAAAGGCACTACATTTTTAGTAGCAGAGCCTGTGATCTGAACTATATACCGGCGGCTGGAAGTCAGAGTGCATAACAGTACAGTGAAGGGCCCCTGTGCTTCAGGTGTCTCTGGAGGCTTTCTGTGTGTTTATTTCCCATTGGTCAGTAATCTTCATCATTAGATAACAAGTATCTGTTTCATGGAATATATTTAATAGAATCAAATTTGAACTCTGAATGAGAACTAATTACATTCAGCTGCAATTACAAATTAAGCCACACTGCCTGGTTTGACCCCTGGGGATGGTCATTTACATATCAGCAGTGTCTAATAGATGATTAAGCACACAAGGCCTGCTAGCCAGCCACTGCTTGTGGAACAGTAACTGCCCCTCACTGAGTGCCTTTGTGACCCGTGAACTGACCTGTGTGACATAGGAGGACACCTTCACTCAGTGGTTAGGAGCCTAGATTCTGGAGCCACATTTGAATCTTGTCTCCACTGGTTACTGGTTATATTGTCATAGGCAAGTTAGTTTCTGTACCCCAGTGTCCATTTTTGTAAAATGGAGGTAATGACAGTGCCTGGGTCAGAGTTAAGAGAACGAAAGGAGTTATTTGTACAGCACTTGTCCTATGTGAAGCACTATGTAAGGGTTAAATTTAAAAATCTGAGAGAAGTACTGTTATTCCCATTTTACTTCTAAGAAAGTGAGGTTCTGATAATTGGCTAGCAAGAAATTGAGCAGGAATTCCAGTTTTGGAATCTAAAGCTAAAATCGGCCTCTAATTGTTGTTCTGCTGTGTATACACCTTATGAAGGATTTTTCCCCCTGGTATTTTTAGCTTACACTCTGAAGTTCTTCTTCCTCTAACAGACTCTGAAGCTCTAATAACATAGCACCTTCCTTCTATGGTAGTTAAGCAAATAAACATTCGGCAAAGGAAAGGAATCTGGGGGAAGAGTAGGAGGAGAAGAGACAGGGAGGGAGCCAGCGTCTAGTCTAGAGCCTGCCCTGTGCCGCAGCCATGGAGCTTCACAGAGCCATTGCGGAGCTTGTTTCGTTATCCCATTATCCCGAGAAAAACAGGTAAGAACTTATACTGCCTAGCTCATATAGCTGGCACTCTTGGTGGTCTTGATCCCAAACCAGCACTTCTTCCATGTTACCATGCCACCTGACCAAGAATGTTCCATGTTTCACAGCTGCTTAGAGACATAGGGTAAGAAACCCAGTCCTGCATTGCTGGTGCCTACAGTAACCCCTCACTGTCCTGCACCCAGACTCCCGGACAGTCTGACTCAGCATACTTGGGATGAGGCAAAAGAATCTGCCTTTTTAAACAATTATCTTGCTAATTCAGATGCAGGTAGTATGAGAACTTTGAGAAAGATTGGTCTATATTAATCAGCTTATGACAGTAAGTATAGTAGTTTCCCAAAGTAGTTTGGGAATAGTAATATAATTCACAAACATACACTAATTGAAAAAAAAATATTAAGAATCTACTCTGTGCTGTGCACTGAATGATACAGAAGGGAAAAAACCCAAAACTCAGTTCTACCCTCTAGGGGTTTAGGGTCTGGGTGAGGCAGAGTCAAATTAGCAATAAAATGTTACAGATGCTATGATGGAGGTCTCTTTAGGCAATAGTGGGGCACAAAGAACAGAAGAATTCATTTTTACTGGGTGTAGAAAAACAAAGAAGGGCACCATAAAGGAAATGACATTTAGAATTAAGACTTGGAAACATGATCAAGTGAGCAAAGGTATGGAAGCATGAAACTAGCAGATGGAAATTGCAAGAAGCTTAGGATGACTGAGTGAAGAGAGGACGATTGGAACAGAAGTCTGGGCTAGGTCATAGAGTCACAGAAGATGTACTGTGGGCATATAATCTCACAGATAAGATGTCTTTCAAGGAAAGCACTGTAGGATACAGAAAGAATCACTGGCCTGGAACTGTCTAGGAAATTGAATTCTCAAAGTTGAGTTGGATACAGGCTACTTTTAAGTAAATTTAACATTTGGTTTTTTCTTTTAAGCCTGAAGGTATTGTTATTGAGTGCAGTTCATGTCTTTGCTTAGATTCAAACTGTGTTCACATATTTGTTTTCTATTAATGTGTTTGTACTTAAGAGTAATTGATATATTCCTAGAAAATAGATATTAAGAAATTACTCCCTTTAGGCAAAAATGGTCGTAACTTTAAAAAAGATGTTCCCCCCCAAAAAACTAAACAGAAGAATGGAAAGAGCATTTTTAGCAAAAACTTCCTGAATCTCCTTCCAGTTTTTCAGGGCTGAGCAGTGCAGCATGGTGGTGATGTGCAGGCCTTGATTCAAAGCCTGGCCCTCAGTGCTGCAGCTGTGGTGACCTTGGACATATGACTGAGCTTGGCCAAGCCTGCTTCCTTGTCAGTTGTGAAGACTTGGTGAGCTGTTAGGACCTCCACGGAGGCTGGGATGGTGGCTTCCGCATCCACGGTGCCATGTGCAGGCCCTTGCCCTTTGTTGGTATTCAGAGGGCATACATGTAGTGCTCAGTGAACACTAATATTTCAAAACCCTCCTTACTGGTGCCTCACCACCACTAAGCAAACAAAAAGATAAAATACCAGCACTCGGGGATTTGGGGCTATATTTTTTTTCTCTTCAAACTTAATTAACCTTGATTAAAGGTTCTGAGAATCTTTTCTTCCTGATACATCCCGAGGTGAGGAATTTTATTTCATAAATGCATATACTGTTAACTTTCCAGTGGTCTTCCCCTCTCCATCACTGTCTGCTTGAAATGTTTCTGTTTAGAAGGTCACAGAACACACACTGTATCTAGGGACATCTGTCTAGTACAGATATTATACTGGGCACAGCTGCTCTGGCAGCTTTGCCGTCCCTTGTTTTCACATGGGAACTGCAGCCACTGGAGTGGCTCTTGGGCCGTTCTTTGATTAGCCCTGCGCCACCTTGAGGTGACCTGAGGTGTCCTGAGACCCAACAGAGATGGGGTCTGGCGCTGAATTTTATACATGTGAAGGTCCAGATGTACATAAAACAGCACTGTCCTTAGTCAGAAGACTTGCGAATTCAGGGCAGGAAGGTCCCTTGGAATTCGGGTCCTTTTTTTTTTGAGTCAGGAAATTGAGACTGAAAAGTTAAGTGATTTGTTCAAAGTCAGAAAAGTAGTTATTATCTTAGCCAAGGCTGAACTTGTATGTCCTGTTACCTAAATGCCTTTTCCAAGCCTTCAGAACTCAAAAGCATTTATGTACCAGGGGATAGCATCTAGCTTGTTAGCCACCATGTGTATGTGGACAAATGTAGGCAAGGGCCTGACCACTTTGTTATCAGAACTCTCGTGTGTTTAAAAAACAAAACAAAACTTGTTCACCAGCATTTGATGCGTCACAAGTTAGGTAGGGATTTGTCAGCCTTAGTCTCATTACTAGGCTACCACTGACTTGGTGATAGAATTTCAAGCAGTATTTCAAAATCTTGAAAAAGCTCACAACCCTACAGGGTGTGCATGAATGCTTTCCAGAGCTCAGCTCCTCTTTCCAATTTTAGCTGTTTCTTTTTCATGCCTTTTCCTTGTGTCTTGGCAACACAGAAAAGCAGAGTCCAGTAGCAGAATCATGAATGTCTCCTGAAATTCGCTTCCTGAAACTTTCTTAGTTTGGTTTCCCTGTCAACTGAGAAGGGGTTTTTATTTATTTTTTTAACTAAAAGAGACCTCTAAAAACTTTGAAAAGCAGCATACATCTCTAAGATGTATTCTCTGAGAAAAGGCAGCCATCTGACCTTCCTCCCCCTTGATTAGTCAGGAAAAGAAAGGAAGAGAGCTTCCTCCTCTTAAAGACTTAACAGCAATGAGGGATTTTCAAGTGGGTGGAAGGAGGCATTGTGAAATTGCCTGAGTCTTCTCCCTGCCCCCATCCACCCCCAAATACACCTGAGGAGGTGGTGTGAAGCCAGTCAGAGTCTTACCAGGGTTAGGACTCTTAGAATATAGTAATGACACAACACAGTCTGATTTTTAAGTGCTTGAAATCAAAAAGAAATTGTGTGTGTAAAGAAAGGTGTTTTACCATTGGGCTTCTCTTTCCAAAGAGATTCTTACAATTCAAATTAACCAGGAGCAGCCCTGGAAGAGAAGCCACAAATTTGAGTCACTGTTTGAAATTGCCAAGTAGGAGTAACCTTTTTGGTACACCAAAGAAAACGTTGGTTCCCCAGAAGAGCCTGTGCTTCCATAAAAAAGAAATAGCCTGAAACACAGAAAGAAATATTAAAGACATTTCTCATCCTCTTCCCCTTCCCATTCCTGACTGGAGTCAGCCCCAGAGTTTGCCAGTCCTGTTTCTTTCAGCTAGTTCATCAACAACCTCTTGCCTAAGAAATAAGAATTGTACATGGAAGTTGCATTTTAACATGGGTATTCATCTGTATGTTTATTCTTTCCTTTTCCCCCAGTAGAAAACAGATCTCTTAATCTTCCCTGAATGAAGGGACCAGGGTCTGGGGGGTGGCAGGGTGAAGAGACATCTGGGAGGGGGCAGTAGCATTGTTCTTTAGGGCCTGCACAAGTGAGTGGGGCCTGGACCCGTCATTTCAGAGCAGCGTGTGCGCGTAGGCACAACCCTGCACCGCTAGCCTCCATGTGTCTCTTCCACATTGACTCTTCTCTCTAGGACTAGCAGCTCTTCCACATCCCAGACCCAGCCTTTTCCTTTCTTGAATTCAAATAGGAGTTTGACAATATCAATTATTGTTGATAGTTTGGATGCCCATATAATTCGTTGTCCAAACTAGGACACTTTTGAGAGGGAAGTGGGTCACCTCTTAATAATTCCCCTGGACAGCACATACAAACTGGAACTGTGCCAGGCAAGCCGGGACATAGAGACATCCTGCTTCTAGGTCTTCACAAAAATCAGATTTGATAATTATTTATTATGTATCATCAGAGAGTTAGAAGTACCTCATAACCGAACTTGTTAAATTAGACTACAGCTTTTCCTTTAAATTAGCTGATCTTAACTTTAATTTGTCAAGAAACACTTCTGGAATTTACCTACCCATCCCTTAAACAGTATAGGACATAATTGAACATTCTTGGAGACTTAGAGTCATTGAGGCAGTAGAACATCATGGTTGAAGAGTGCTCCATGCCTTCGTAATTGTTGATACTTCTTGTGTGACCTTAGTTAAGTTACCCTGTAAGCCCTCTTCTTAAGTAATAGAACGTGCTCAGCAGGGGTCCAGGTTTAGAACAAATATTTGTGGTGATAGTAGTATATTAATGAAATATTGTGGAACACAGTGATCAATTAGATAAGTGTCTCCTTGCTTATATGTAAATGCTCTTAGTTCTAGAGTCTATTCTGCATATTATTTGTCTCCCTTCTTGCTGTTACTGGTCACTTCTTTGCTGTAGTTTTCCGAGAAATAAATAACTTAAGAATTGTGACACTGAGAGGCACCTGGGTGGCACAATCAATTAAGCAGCCAACCCTTGGTTTTGGCTCAGGTCATGATCTCAGAGTCCTGGGATTGATTGAGCCCCATGTCAGGCTCCAAGCTCATTGGGGAGTCTGCTTAAGATTCTCTCCCTCTCCTTTTGGCCCTCTTGTTCATGCTGTCTATCTGTCTCAAATAAATTAATTAAATTAAAAAGAATTGTGACACTTAGTAAATAGAAAACCCATACATTCAGAGTCTAGGGTACTACCACCCATCCCAACGAAGTGTGGCATTTTGAGTACTCAGAGCCATAGGTAACAGGGTACATCTTCTTGCAGTATCAGTTTTCCTTGATGGCAAGTTACTTAAAATATCACCTTTGTGTTTGGTAAGTAATAAGAAATAGGGCATAAAGTGTGTATGAATTTGGTAAGGCAGAGAACCAATTTCAGTGTAATTTCACAATTCTAGTGGAGCTGCTGGGATCCCAGATGAGTTCACTTTCTGTCACTGGTGTTTACTTTGGTAAAAAATGTTGAGGAATACTGCAAAAATGTCTCTCAAAGATCTAAAGAAGATCTAAAACACTCTTAAATGTTATCTGCACTTTAACATGGAGCTTTCTTGCAGCTCTTTACTTTTGATCTCTTAAGTTGGTTTTCACCTACAAGAGCTGGTGTGTCTGTGATAACCAACTGGAATTCCTCTCCTGGATGGGGATTCTGCATTGGGAGATACACATTATATGGTGCCAGAAGTAGAGACAGTAGGACAAAGCTGCTTTAGTTGGCTATTAATATACTATTGAAAAGCTCAGAGTAATGCTTCTAAAACTTTGAAGATAGGATTGGAAAAGGGAATTAATAATAGAGTATCTTAGCCATGTTTAAAACTTGGTAGAAGACAATTTTAAATTGCCTCTTCACATTTATTTTTTGAACAGTTTTATTAAGAAACAATGACAGAATGAACTGTACATGTTTAAAATGTACAACGTGATTAGTTTTGACATAGTCCTGTGAAAATATCACCACAATGAAGACTTACATACACATCACCTCTAAAAGTTTACCCCTGCATCTTTGCAATTTCTCCCTCCAGCTCTTACCATCATCCCCAGGCAGCTACTGCTCTGCATTCTGTCACCATACATTGGTTTGCATAATCTAGATTTTATATGCATGGAATTACACAGTATACACTCTTTCTTTTTTAAATATTTTATTTATTTGAGAGAGAGCTCGCACAAGTGAGCATGAGCAGGGAGAAGGGTAGAGGGAGAGGGAGAGAAGCAGGCTCCCTGCTGAGCAGGAAGCCTATTGTGGGGCTCAACCCCAGGACCCTGGGATCATGAATCTGAGCCAAAGGCAGCCGCTTAACTGACTGAGCCACCCAGGCGCCCCTACCTCCTTTTACTGTCTGCTTTCTTCAGCACTTTTGAGATTCATCTATGTTGTATGAATCAGTATGTCATACCATTTTGTTGCTGAATAGTAGTCTACTGTATTGATATACCATAATTTATTCATTTGTTTGTCAGTGGACATTTGTTTCCAGTTTTTGGCTATCACAGATAAAACACACATCTGTATGGATATGTGTTTCATTTTGCTTGGGTAAATACTTACAATGGTTGGCTTATATGGTAGGTATGTTTAATTTTATGAGAAATTGCCAAGATGTTATCCAAAGCGATTATACCACTTTACAGCCAGCAATATAATAATAATTTTTAAAAATCTATTGTGGTAAAATATATATAACATAGTACTTATTACTTTAACCATTTGTAAATGTATAATTCCATGGCATTAAATAAACTCACGATGTTATATAATTATTACCACTATCCATACCCAAAACTTTATTAGCATCCCAGCAAAAATTCTGTACTCATTAAACAATAACTCCTTTTTTATTCTTTCTCCCGGCCCCTGGTAACCTATATTCTATTTTTTGTATCTATGAATTTGCCTATTTTAAGTCCTTTGTATAAATAGAATCAAAATCTTTGTCCTTTTGTGTCGGCCTATTTCATTAAGCATGATGATTCTATGGTCCATCTTCTTTTCACATCTTCTGCCTAATTTTTAATTGGATTTTTTGTTGTTTTTTTCTTTTTTAATGAGTTTTAAAGTTCTTTATTCAGGATACAATCCTTTATCATCTATGTGATTTGCAAATATTTTCTTTGAGGCTTGAACGTCAGTGTAAGACAACATTTCATAATAAATATCCTCAAGCATTTGGAGGAAAAATCAGAGATTCAGAAACTAAGTACAGATATATGGACAAAAATTAGAAGAAAATCAATGAAAGTGATAGAACTCAGGAAATAAATTTTAAGACAAAACCACTTAATAAATAAAGAATAAGTTGCAGTGTGCCAAAGGGAGACAAGATTCTTACTAAAATGTAATAAGATTTACTGAAGAAGGCAGGAAAACAACGAATTGGAGATTTGAAAAGAAGTCTGTAAGGGTCTTAGTGAAAGCATTTGGAATGGACAACAAAGAAGATCTAACATATGTATAATTGGAGCTCCTACGTTCTTAAAGACCAAGGAACAGAAGTTAGAGACAAACCTAAACTTCCATATTGAAAGGACCTACCAACTACTTGGGAAAACATCTAGAATAATGAACTTTGAGACAAACCCTAGTAAAACTGTATTAGACTTTCAAGACAAAGAAAAGCCCTCAGGGCCTCCAGGCAAGAAGAGCACATAGCTTGTAAAGGCAAGAATGTACTGAAACCAGACTTCTCAAAAACATCACACAGAAATTGGCATCCGTGCAAAAGCATTTCAGAAAGCTTAAGGAAATCAAAAGCAAGCCAAACTCCCCTTCAGTATTAAGATTAAAGAAAGTTGGTGGCGCAGCGGTTTGGCGCCTGTCTTTGGCCCAGGGCGCGATCCTGGAGACCCGGGATCGAATCCCACATCGGGCTCCCGGTGCATGGAGCCTGCTTCTCCCTCTGCCTGTGTCTCTCTCTCTCTCTCTCTCTCTCTCTCTCTCTCTCTCTGTGACTATCATAAATAAAATAAAAAAATTTAAAAAAAAAAAAAAAAGGAAAAAAAAAGTTTAAAAAAAAAAAAAAGATTAAAGAAAGTTTTAAATATGCACTCATGGATACTGTTAAAGTGAGTTCTCTCTGAGAAGTCTGATGGGGTAGTTTTATTCAACTAAGAGATGACTGGGGAAATCTTGTTGTGAAGTTGTAGAGATAAGGCAAAAATAAGATTGGTGATATAGTTGGAAAAATAATATGTAAACCTAAGATGTTCTGACAAAGTAGTAAAGTGCAAATTTAAAAATGGAATAGAAGAATAGAAAAGGAGAAAAGCAAAATAAGACTATTGATTGTATAGATAACAGATAAGAGTCAAAAGAGCATGTAAAACTGACCAACTGGAAAATAATGATCACAAAACACCTGCATATCAGAATCTATGGGATACATTTAAACCAGTGATCAGAAGAAAATTCATAGCCTTGAATACCTATGTCAGTAAAAATGAAAGAATAAAAACAATAGATTAATTTTAAACTTCCAGTCAGAAAAACTAGGAAAAGAACAACAAAGTTAATCAAAGTATGAGGAAAGAGAGAGTAGAGATAAAAGCAAAAACTAATGAGAGAACAAAGAAAAAGATCAAATGAACAAATCCAAATCCTGGTTTCAAAAAAAGACCAAGGATCAGGTAATTAAGAAAAAAAGATCAGATGGGGAGAAAGCGTAAATATATATATATATATAAAAAAGATATAGGAAACAGTTATTGATACAGAAGATATAAAACTTAATTGTAGGATTACTCTGCATATCTTTATGCAAGTAAATTTGAAAACCTAGATAGAATGGATAATTTCCCAGGAAACATACAATTTACCAGAATTAGCCTCAGTAATCGTAGAAAGTTTAAATTTATTTCTATGGAACAAAGAATTGAGAAAGTTATTAAGGAACTACTCCACAAGAAAGCACTAAGCCCAAATAATTGAACAGGGGAAGTCTGCCTAACATTTAGAGGCTGGTTAGGAACATAAACCCTTTCTGAGCACAGAAACATTTATTTATTTATTTTTAAAGATTTTATTTGAGAGAGAGAGCATGAGAGAGAGAGAGAACGCACGCACAAGAAGGGGGTAGGGGTAAAAGGAGAAGCAGACTCCCTGCTGAACAGGGAGCCCGACATGGGACTCGAACCCAGGACCCTGAGATCACGACCTGAGCTAAAGGCAGACGCTTAACTGAGCCACTCAGGGGCCCCCACAGAAACATTTATGAAGCAAATACAACGTTGATATCAAAACCTGATAAAAGGGGTGCCTGAGTGGCTCAGTTGGTTAAGCATCTGCATCCCAAGCTCTTGAGATCAAGTCCCGCATTGGGCTCCTTTCCAAGCGGGGAGCCCACTTCTCCCTCTGCCTGCTGCTCCCCATTGCTTATTCTCTCTCTCTCTCTCTCTTACCAAAAAAGCTTTTTTTTTTTAACCTGGTAAAGATCACAGACACACAAACGAATCAGTATCCCTTATGAATATTGACATAAAATTTCTAAATATTAATTGTTAGACTCAGCCCACATTAAGAAAATAATACTTCATGACCCAAGCAGGTTTTATGCCAGGAATGCAAGAATAATTAATCCTGTTAATTAGATCTAAAAAGAAAAATCATAATACTATCTCCAGAAATGCTGAAAAATTCTCTGACAAAAATTTAACACCTGGGGGTGCCTGCGTGGCTCATTTGGTTAAATGTCTGACTCTTGAATTCAGCTCAGGTCATGGTCTCAGGATTATGAGATCGAGACTCAAGTCAGGCTCCCCGCTCAGTGGGGAGTTTGCTGGAGATGGTCTCTCCTTCTTCTTCTGCCCCTTCCCCCCTCACATGCACTGCTTCTCTCTCTCTCTCAAAATAAATCTTTTAAAAAACTAATGCCTGTTCCTAATAACAACACTGAACTATAGCAATGGATGGCAACTTCCTTAACATAATTAACGTATATACCAAAGTCCTAAAGTCAGCATCCTAAGGGGAAATACTAGAGGCATTCCCACCAAGGTCCAGAATACTTCAAGAAAGTTCACGGTCTCTGGTACTTTTTAACATTATATTGGCACTATTAGCCAATGCGACTAGACAAGAGAAAACAATTGGGAAGGGAAAAGGAAAACTCTGTCAGTGGTATGATAATTTACCTGGAGAATTCTGTAAGGAATCAGTGATAAAACTAAGACAACAAAAGAATTCAACAAGGTGGCAGTATATAAAAGCGTGGAAATATCAATAACGTTCATATATAAAAGTAGTTACCAGTTAGAAGATATGATGGAAGAGAAAACTCCATTTACAGTAGCAACAGAAAAAATAGAGGAGTAAATGTAATAAATGAAATGTATAAAACTTAATGTAGTTTTCTAGATTGAATTGTTCATCCTCTCCCACCAATTTGTATTTTGAAGCCTTAATCATGAGTCCGTCAGAATTTGACTGTATTTGGAGATAGGGCCTTTAAAAAGATAAGTGAACTCTACATCTAAAATTAATGTTGTAATATATATTGGCTAATTTAAATTAAAAAAAAAAATTTAAAGTGAGGCCATTAGAGTGAGTCCTTATCCAGTCTGACTGGTGTCCTTATAAGTGGAGATTGGGACATACAGGGAGACACCAGGGAAATAAGCTGTGTGAGGACACACAAAAAGAAAATAGCCATCTGCTAGCCAAGAAGAGAGGCCTTGGGAGAAACCAACCTGCCAACACCTCGAGCTCAGATTTTCAACCACAAGGACTTTGACTAAATAAATGTTTATTATTTAAGCCACCCAGTCTGTGATATTTTGTTACAGCAGCCTGAGCAGACGAATATAGTTAACATGGAACATTCCTAAAAGATGCAAAAGTAGACTTGAAGAAACCTTCCTAGGTTTTGAATAGGACATCTGAACATCAAGGTATTCTTACTAAGTTAATTTGTAAGTATATTGTGACCCCTGTAAAAGCACCAAAATCTCCCTTTTTTGGAGGTAGACAGGGTGGTAACTAAAGTTGATGTGGAGTAAGCATGTAAGCAGAACATTGAAAAAGAACTGTGAAAGGGGATTAGCCCTATCAGATATTAGAACTTAAAGCCTCTATAATTAACACAGTGGTAGTGGGGCACTGACTAGAATAGAATGGAATGGAATGTCTAAACATAGACCCTAACATATATGGAACTTTATCAAAAAAGTGGTATATCCAGTCATTGGGGCAAAGATGGGCTTTTTAATAAATGGTGTTGGGGCAACTGGCCAACCATTTGGAAAAAGATAAAATTAGATCTATTCCTCATGTATAAATAAAACTGAGCAAATAAAACTGAGCTACAGATGGATCAGAGATCTAAGTAAAATCGGAAACTCTGTATGCACTAGAAGAATGTATGGTTGAATTCCTCCTGACAGTCTGGGTGTAGGAGAAGCCTTTTTATGACTCAGAGTCCATCTGCAATAAAGGAAAATATTGATAAATTTGATTATAAAAAATAAACTTTTTCACATAAGCAAAGTCAAAAGACAAATGACAGATTGTGATAAAATATTGTAACATATAAAATAGCACAGGCTAATATCTCTAATACATATTTTTTAAATGAAAAATGAAAAGACTAAAAAATGAGCAAAAGGCTCAAGCAGACCAGTTGCAAAAAAATATATTAAAATGTCCCCTGAAATACATGGAAAAGGATCAACTTTCACCATAAGAGAAATGCAAATTAAAATTGCACCAAAATGCCATTTCTCACTCATATTGTGCAAAAAATGAAAATCATAGGGTACTTGGGTTGCTCAGTCAGGGTCGTGGGGTCGAGCCCCGCATTGGGCTCCATGCTCAGCATGAGTCTGCTAGAGATTCTCTGTCTCCCTCTGCATCTCCCCACCATATGCACTGCACTCTCTCTTTCTCTCTCTTAAATAAATAAAATCTTAGAAGATGAAGGAAATTCCTTTAAAAAAAATCTTGACAAAATAAGTCTTGTCTTGGGGGCTCTGAGGGGAAAGTCACGCTCATATGTGGCCAGTGGCAATGTGAAATGGCACAACCCCTGGAAAGGGGTACTTAACAGAGTTATATGTTCATTTTCACCCAGAATGGCCACTTCTAGGGATTTACCCTGAAGGTACTCCTTTAACAATACTGCAATATATGTGCACAGAGTTCTTCATTACAGGGTTATGGTAATGGTAATATACCGTAAACTGCCAAGACATGGGAGATTGGTTGAAGAAACTATGGTGCTACATTACCTGTAAAAACAAATATGGAAGATCTCTCTAAACTAGAAAGTTAATTTAGGATATAAGTGAATAAAGCAGTGCAAAATAATATGTAGAGTAGGCTACTTTCCTTTTTAGTAGTAAAGACAAAATAGGAAAGTACGCATTTGGGACGCCCGGGTGGCTCAGTGGTTGAGCGTCTGCCTTTGGCTCAGGGCGTGATCCTGGTCTGGGGATCGAGTCCCACATCAGGCTCCCTGCTTCTCCCTCTAGCTCTCTGCCTCTCTCTGTGTGTCTCCCATGAATGAATGAATGAATGAATGAATGAACGAACGAATAAAATCTTTTAAAAAGTACATATTTATCAGGTTAACTTTTTCAAGAAGAAATACAGGAAGGATAAACCAGGGGGTAAAAAGAAATTGATTAGCCTCTGAGGAGGTTAGACAAGGGCACTGAGTAAACAAATTGTAATATATATATATATATATATATATATATATATATATATATATAAAATAAGATGCCATATAAAAACATTGATTGAATCCTACAGACATAGTATTGAACCAAAGACACCAGACACAGGAGTATATATTCCATTTATGTGAATACTTGCGCATTTTACTATAGATGCGTGATATCTCAATACATTTTTTGTAAAGATTTTATTTATTCATGAGAGACACAGAGAAAGAGGCAGAGATAGAGGCAGAGGGAGAAGCAGACTCCCTGCAGGGACCTTGATGTGGGACTCAATCCTAAGATCCCGGGTTCGTACCCTGAGCCAAAGGCAGACCAACAGTGGCTCAACCACTGAGCCACCCAGGTGCCCCTTGATACTTTTTTTTTTTTTTTTTGATACTTTTTTTTAAAGTTTATTAAAAGATACTTGTCTTGGGATGCCTGGCTGGCTCGGTCCATAGAACTGACCACCACAGCACAGAACAGAGTTACTATAGGAACACAGGTACTAGACATGAACTTCAGGTGTACGTTGCCTCCTGCTGCCACTGTCATTGGTGGGCAATGAGAAGAAGCAAATTCCTGGTTCTAAAATTATAGGCAATAGGAGTTGCTGAAACAGTGGCTCCAGTAGGTAGAATGTATATGTATATGGGGGCGGGGGGATCCTCTGAAGAGTCAAGATAGAGGATGGATTCAGGGTGTTGTCTGGTGCTGCATTTGGGGGTAGGGTTTAGAGGCCAGTTTTTACCCTACTTTAAAGGCACTAATCAGAATTCAGATGACCATGAAAGGCAAGTTGGAAAGTAGTAACTCAAGCTGCAGTGTTGCATAGGTAATTCAAAGGTATTGTGCCATTTCAGAGCCTTTGTTTACTTTGGAATGTAGATTTTTGTTGACCCAGGGGGGGCCTTTATGACAATTAGGAATTTGTTTCTTCAACAAAATAGCCTATATTTCAGGTGACTGTTGAAATGTAGAAGGAGTAATTATGCTTTTGGTGACTTAATTTGGGTTAGATTCCATCACTGTACAGAAAAGGAAATACATTTATTCTACTAAAAAGATTTGTTTTTAAGGAGTCAGTTAGTGGGGAATTTATTTTTACCGATTAGCAATTTAAGATAGAGTTATGAGACCATTTAAGACCTTCAAAAACCTATTTTTAAAAGAAAAACAATGTTCAGCTCATGAATAAGTGATAATCCAAGTGTTTGGGGCACATTTTCCTGCAGAAATGGTATAAGTTATAGATAGATTCCCTGAAAAGCCCTCAAAAATCTACTTAATTCCTAATGCCACAACATAATTGTTTCTTTGAGAGAATATATTCTTTTTTTTTAATAATAAATTTATTTTTTATTGGTGTTCAATTTACCAACATACAGAATAACACCCAGTGCTCATCCCGTCAAGTGCCCCCCTCAGTGCCCGTCACCCATTCACCCCCACCCCCCGCCTTCCTCCCCTTCCACCACTAGTTCGTTTCCCAGAGTTAGGAGTCTTTATGTTCTGTCTCCCTTTCTGATATCTCCCACACATTTCTTCTCCCTTCCCTTATATTCCCTTTCACTATTATTTATATTCTCCAAATGAATGAGAACATACAATGTTTGTCCTTCTCCGATTGACTTACTTCACTCAGCATAATACCCTCCAGTTCCATCCACGTTGAAGCAAATGGTGGGTATTTGTCGTTTCTAATGGCTGAGTAATATTCCATTGTATACATAAACCACATCTTCTTTATCCATTCATCTTTCGATGGACACTGAGGCTCCTTCCACAGTTTGGCTATTGTGGCCATTGCTGCTATAAACATTGGGGTGCAGGTATCTGGTGTTTCATTGCATCTGAATCTTTGGGGTAAATCCCCAGCAGTGCAATTGCTGGGTCGTAGGGCAGGTCTATTTTTAACTCTTTGAGGAACCTCCACACAGTTTTCCAGAGTGGCTGCGCCAGTTCACATTCCCACCAACAGTGTAAGAGGGTTCCCTTTTCTCCGCATCCTCCCGAGAGAATATATTCTAACTCCCAACAACAATAGCAGATTTTAAATCTCCTCCTTTTTCCTCGTGCAGATTTCCAAATGGGTGGTTTTTCTAGCCAAGACCATGAGAGTAGTAGGGATTCTGACGGCCTTCCTTCCTGGGGAGTCCGTTTGGAGACTGTAGTGGGGAGTTGAGGATCTAACCCAGTTAGGGCTTCTTAGCCAGGCCTTCACTTTAATAAGCATCATAACTTATAGTGGCTTTGCCTCTAGAGGTTTCTGGAGGTTGCAAACCATGCTAATTATTAACTCCTTAGGTTCCTAACATACAGAGCTTATTAGGAGTGACTTGAGCTGCTTTCTTTCATTCTCCAGTGGTGTGGATGTTTTTGACCTTTATACCTTGAGTATCCAGTTAGCAAAATGTGATTTGTATGACCCGTTTCTTCCTTTCCCTGTCAGGTAGTTCTGAGGGTTACTGAGAAGTGGGTTAAATGCATTAATATCCTCAGAGGAAAAATTTTTTGTGAAGTATGACTACTTGGACACAACATAAAGTCTGTCCCCAAGATGTTGTATTTTGTCTAATTAACTACCTTTATTGGCATTTGGATTTTTTGCTGCTAGCTGTATTTATCCTCTCCTTGTTAATATACTGGGCCTCCTTTTGTTGTAAAGTGAGTTAAATGTGTCAATTTAAAACATTTGTGATGAATAATTCATACCATTCAATAAATATTAACTCTTTAAATGTAACGTCTTATCAGTGGAGGCTATAAACGTGGTACTGTCGATGGTGGCATATGTTAATTGTGCTTTGGTTTTCAGTGAATGGAAAAATTCAGAAGCGGGAACCTTAACATTTTGAACATAACAAGTGTCCTGCGCTTTTCTTGGGCAGTTTGTTAGTGCTACAGATCTCGAGCACAAGTCACAGCAATTCTAAAGAGACTATTTGTTACCGCATTTATTCCTGAGTAGAAAATGGCTTTGCATCTGAATGATGCTTTTGAGCTGGCAGCAGGGCAGGGTTCAGATAATTTATTGTTACTTACAGATTATGTTTCTGCTCTACTGTGACGTTATTACAGATTTTCATCATTTTCATGTTTGTCTTTCTCTTTTCTTTCCCTTTTTCCAGTTCTTCCTCCAGTGCTGGTTCCAAGACACAGCGAATATAATCCTCAGCACAGCCTATTAGCTCAGTTCCGTAACTTAGGACAAAACGAGCCTCACATGCCGCTCAACGCCACTTTTCCAGATTCTTTCCAGCAACCCAACAGCCATCCATTCCCTCACTCCCCTAGTAGCAGCTACCCCAACTCTCCTGGAAGCAGCAGTGGTACCTACCCGCACTCGCCCACCAGCTCAGACCCAGGAAGCCCTTTCCAGATGCCAGGTAGGTTGAAATGTTCAGTGATTTTCCAGTCAAGTAGATGGTGCTGCTGCCGCTGCAAGCATCAGGGGGAGCTGGGTACACCTGCCTACCCGAGAGCTCTTCAGCTCTAGTACCTGGTGCTCTGCTCTTGGTTGCAAGATACTGCTGTGGCTAAAGGGAGACCTCGTAGTCAAGGAAGCAAATGTCCTATTTTATTTGCCAGACATAGATGCTTGAATATATTTTATTTTTTATTTTGAAGGGTTTTGAAACAGCTGCATCCTTCTGGGAGTGGCATAATTGTTACAGTCTTTGCTCTTGATAAAAGAAAGAGAAAAATAATGTGTTGCACACATTTGCCGAAAATGGAAAAAGCCCTGTTGTAAGTGCAATCTCAGAAAAGATACTTCCTGAGGGATCACACCCCCCCACACACTTAATCAAATTCATTTAAGTGGTGATGTAATCCCAAGAAACATATACTTTAGCAACAAAGGAAATGCAGCAGAAGTACTGGAGACCATCTGCTTGTTTAACTTAGCAAAGACAAAAACAATTATCTTCCTTTTTTAGGCTTAACTGATGGTGTAATGTTTATCAAAATAAATGATTAATTAGGGCATTATATTTTTCAAATTATAGGTTAGTAAGCAAGCATCTCACAAAAAAAATAATTAGTGCCAAATTTCTTGCTAGTAGACCTCAAGGAGCATACTCTACACAAAGATGTACTTAACACTGATTAACATTTCAAGAAGGGAAATGGGTGGGCAAGCCTGTTTATTAGGCCACTTGAGATGTTTTTAAGTAAATGTGAATTTGACAACAGTGCTGGGTATGTCCTAAAAAATTGAAAAGTGGTACATACTTGATAGTGCTATCTTTTATTTATTTATTACTTTTTTTTTTTCTTTTTGAGCCTTTTATTCTGCAGCATTTTGTTTTTCCATCCAAAACTGTTTAGGATGAAGCAGGGCATTGAGAATATAGACTAGTTTAAAAGTCAAACTAAATATCATCTGATGATTTCTTATTCATCCCACTGTCTCCCAAACCCATCGGGTTTGGTGAACCAAGTTAGTGATGAAGAGACAGTTCCAGAAGCTTTTGAGCAGTGGCAAACCCAGGGTAGGTCTAAAAATGAAAAACTGGAAGATTTTTGCTTGAGTTTACACTCTGTTCCTGGCTGTGAAGGAATAAGGCACAAGCCAAATAAAGGAAATGTAGAAGAGAGAAAGCTGCCAGGGGTGAGAAAAGGCACTTGTGGGAAAAGTAGAGTATCACCCATAGCTATGCAGTAGTGTTGTTGCCATAGGGTGCTGGTGATATTCTCACCAGCTCATTTGCAGAAATTTACTGGATTCGGTCTCGCAGGATGCTGCTCTTTGTCTTCATTCCTGGCTGCAAGCAAAGCAGAGTTGGTGTTACAGCTGCAGGGAAGAAGCTGGAGACAGGGTGACAGAAGCATCCAGATAAGATCCCCTTAGTCCTGTCTTTGTGCTGTGAGCCCTCACTGGTTAGCAGCTGGACAGTGGAAGTTACTGGGTTGTGACTCAGCTGGAGAGTCAGTCTTAGAAATCTCTAAAAAACTGTAAAGGAGCAGCAGTATCAGCCAGTTTTTGTATTACCCAGTTGCCCTTAGGGATCTAGGCTACTTATCCAAGTTATTCATGGCTCCCTAAGGTAAAGCTTTGTTCCCTGCTCTGTCACATGTGCTAGACGGGCTCACAATAGCCAGTGAAGCACTTGCTTTTTGATCACAAAGGCTTATTTGTGGGCAACCCGTACCCCTTATTTAACTTAAGAAAACACAAGATCTATATTAGTGTTCTTTGTTTCAGAAGTCATGCTGTTTGCCTCTTATTGCCAGCTGGCTGTGAGCTTTCTTAGAAGAAACATATGTAAAATCTGAATTAGAACATAGCTGTGATAAACTGATTATTATTCAGCTCCTAGAGGTTTTAAAACTAATGATTATTATTAAGTAGGTACTCTTAACAGATTGTTTAAAGTCATGAGAAATTAACAGTTTAAATCAGTAAATTGTAATGAAACTCGGTAAATTCCTGGGAGCCTATGTGTTTAATGTAAGAGACCCTGAAGCTTTTTTTTTTTTTTTTTTTTTTAAGAAATCCTATGTTGGGGATCCCAGGGTGGCTCAGCGGTTTAGTGCCGCCTTCAGCCTAGGGCGTGATCCTGGAGTCTCAGGATCGCCTTCAGCCTAGGGCGTGATCCTGGAGTCCCAGGATCGAGTCCCAGTCCTCACATGGAGCCTGCTTCTCCTTCTCTCTGTGTCTCTGCCTCTTTCTTTCTCTGGTGTCTCTCGTGAATAAATAAAATCTTTAAAAAAAAAAAAAAAAAGAAGAAGAAATCCTACGTAGCTTTCAAAGGTTTCCCATCCACCAGTGAAACTATGAAATGCACAGGTCCTCTCAAAGTGGCTTGTGTGAAAGTGTGTTTAAGTGTTCTTCTGATTATTTTAAAACAGCCTGAACCTAGTAGGCAGACAGCTTCTGTTACTGGCATACAGTGCTTTTCATACCACTGAATGTTCACTATGGTTGTACCAGATGATGAGATGTTAGTCACTTTCAAAAAGTATACACCCAGTTCAGTGTCTGTAGCAGCTATTTTCTGATAGGGAGGTTGAAATGGGCAATTTAAATCTCAAGAATTTCACAGAATATATGTTTTTAAGTGTGTGTGTTTATTTATGGAGAAAAAAATCATTTTCTTTAACTCTTGTAGCTGATACGCCCCCACCTGCTTACCTTCCTCCTGAAGACCCCATGACCCAAGATGGCTCTCAGCCAATGGACACAAATATGATGGCACCTTCCCTGCCCTCAGAAATCAACAGAGGAGGTAAAATAGATTGCTGTTTATTCCTCTTTTACTGTCTAAAGTTTATCTGTCCAAATGTAACTTTCCCTCCCAAATGTTTATTCTGTAAAAAAGATAGCTATAGGAGAAAGAACACAGCAAGAGAAGCTAGATAGAATTTTTTGGATTACAAAATCTTTTTCATATGAAGAACAAACACACTGATTGAACTAATGAAGGCCTAAGTGTAATTGTTCAGTCCTCTCTTGAGAACACAATACTTAATAATTTTGAATTTGTGGTAAAAGAGTATTTTGAAGCGGAAGGACAAAGGGTTATTAAGAAACAATAATATTGCCGAAGTGGAGTTGTCACTGGTGATTTCCAAAATTAGAAGTTCATATAACACGGCTTTCCAAAGGTTCTTTTGTTGTTAGGATAGATATTCATAAGTATCATTATTTTCTAGATCTCATCCATATATAGCTGCAACTGGAACCAACTAATAACATTTGTTTCTTTCTCGCTGTATTTGTTTCTAAATAAAATTGTGTTACAAAAATGGATCAAGGTATATGTTTTTCCTGTTCTTACCTGAAAGAACATATAAGCAGAACCTCTAAGCAGAATGGAGCATTTCTTTGCCTTTCTGGGAGAGGGTGGGTATGTTTCCAGCCCTGTGTGACCACCGGCAGCAGCTGAGGGGAGAATGCTGTCATTCTGTGCTGGCAAGTGGGGTGGGCCTAGACAAGAGAACTTGGGTCAGTGAACTTCTGGAGGATCCCTGAGCACAGGGGTAGGAGATTATGACCACATTGTTGCAGAAAACCGTTCCCAAACAGCCTCTCACAGAAGAAAGTGTTTGGCTGGTGCCATGTAGCATGGATCATTTCAATATGCAGCATTTTATGCAAATTGAAGCTACAGTGGGATCTAATTACAAGGCATTGGTCTCATTTCATTCTTACTATTTTTTTTTTTATTATTAAAATGGCAGATACCTCAGACTTTGTCAGGGTTGCTACGTTTTTTAAGTTCTTAAAATCTGACCATAAACTCAACCTTTCTTAGATGTGCAGTATAATAAATTGGAATGTATACCTTCTTAATCTGTAAAATATTTTTCCATCTATTTTATTGGCTCTGTGTTTCTCGTAATGTCTAGAACAAGCTCCCAAACATAATTATGGACCAAAAAATAAAGATTCTGGTTGAGGAAAAAAAAAAAAATCCTGTCTTACACATCTCTGGAATTTGTATTTCAAAAGCAGGATAGCAGGAGAGAATGGGCACGGCACAACTGTATGATGAGGAGAGTGTGGGCCCTATTAGCTATTGCGGTTAAGCCTAAAATGTCTGATTTCAGGAAATAGGCCTCTAAATTGCTTTAAGGTTTTTCCTTTAAATAGCTTTAAAAAATTTCCCCATTAGAATAAGTTTACAGTTAATATCTACCTAAGGAAGGAATGTTGGCCTTTCTGTTACTCTTTTACCTTTGGTGGTTTTCCTAAAGCAGGAGTCCGCATACTACAGTCCACAGACCAACTCAACCTGCTGCCTGTTTTTGTAAATAAAATTTTATGGGAGCACAGCTATGTCCAGTACATATTATCTGTGGCAGCTTTAACGCTGCTAGGGCACAGATGAATAGTTACAGTGGATACCATGTGGCCCACAAAATATTTTTGGTCTTTCACAGAAAAAAATGTGTCGTCCTCTGACCTAAATGGATAGTATCTTTTTTTTTTTTTTTTTTTTTTAAGATTTTCTTTATTTATTCATGAGAGACTCACACACACAGAGGCAGAGACACAGGCAGAGGGAGAAGCAGGCTCCATGCAGGGAGCCCGATGTGGGACTCAATCCCAGGTCTCCAGGATCAGGCCCTGGGCTGAAGGCGGCGCTAAACCACTGAGCCACCCGGGCTGCCCTAAATGGATAGTATCTTAAACAATCCTGATAACGTATAAAAAGCCTTCTCTAATGATGTTACAGCCTTCCTTTCAGTTTTAGCACTAGCTAAATCAGTAAAATTTTGCTCTTTGAAATATAGCAACTTGACCTGGGATAATTGTTCAGTAGAGAAATAGTGTATGCCTGTTTTTGGCTCACCTGCTAAGTGTGTAGAGCAGCTACCATATGCATGGATTTTTTTTAAAAAGATCTTTATCTTTGTTTTCTTTACCAAATTCTAAAATTAAGTATGTTGTGATATCTGTGGAGGTTGATGTTAACGCAGAAGTAAACAGTTCTAGCTTAAGCTTCTAATTTGGATATTCTTTCTCTTTTTACAATTGTACACTCAGGACCTCGTAAACCTTAGATCATTACGTATGGGCATACTGGGCATACATGGTTTGTATTCCTGGAATCTCTAAAGCAGTGGTATAAGAGGTTTTACTACAGAAGGAACTTATCTTTAGAACCTTTTAGTTGCAAATGTTTAGAAGCATGTTCTGTTTGGAGATTTGTTAGTCTTAAGAGATTTGAGTTAACAAGCTGCATCCTGTCAGTAAAGTTGGGTAATTTCCATTGTTGGCCCATTCTGGGAATGGAGAGACAAAACACACCTGCTCTGCATGACTTAAAGCAAATATAAGGAAGTTAGCATGAAATCTGGATGAGAGAGATATGATTCATTCTGTAAAAATGGCCAGCTGGCAAGATTTCTTCCTACATTTGAGGACCGGAGCAGAGCCGTGGCCGTGATGGTTATTGGCAGCTGAATGTGAAGTAAAGGAACTTCTTATCAATAATTAGAAACTGATTTTCATTGCTTTGAAAAAGCATAGGCCTATGAAGGCTTTGTTGAAAGTCACCCTTTTTCTGCCAGCACCTTTGGCACATTTCCTGTCCTCTATTGTGCTCTTCCCATTTGTTTTTCACTTGCCACTTGTGTTTCTTTAGATGGGGAGCCAGCATCTGTGGTGGGGGTGACTTCCATTTTGGCATATGACAGAGCAAGTAGCATATTGTGAGTGTTCAGCAAATGCTTTGGTATGCTTGCTTAGCTGGTATTCTGGGGATCTGATAGTAATTGGAGATTATTTTCCAATTAAAGAGGAATGTCACACATAGTAAGGAGTACCTGTTTTAGATCTCATCGAGAAATCATATACATTGTAATAGCATTTGCTTTTCCATATCTTCATTCCATGATCCGGAGCCAATTTTACAATACAGTTTCAGTTTTTGAGAGCCCAAGGCACTTACCGAGGTTGACTGTGAGCTTTTCTTTCTTATAGACGTTCAGGCAGTTGCTTATGAGGAACCTAAACATTGGTGCTCTATTGTCTACTATGAGCTCAATAATCGTGTGGGTGAAGCGTTCCATGCCTCCTCCACAAGTGTGTTGGTGGATGGTTTCACCGATCCTTCCAACAATAAGAACCGTTTCTGCCTTGGGCTGCTCTCCAACGTTAATCGGAATTCCACTATTGAAAACACTAGGCGGCACATTGGAAAAGGTGAGTTTGCACTTGAACCTCTTTTAGATGTTTGTCTGCTGTGTCCCTGTTCCCCTAGAACTGACCTAGTCATTCCTAGAGCAGATTCGTATAGCAAACACCTGGTAATAAACACTGGCTCCAGTACGCAAATATTGGAAGTTACTTGCTTTCCAATCAGCAGTTTCTGTGGTCTGCCACCCCAAAGGAGTTGATACTAATTAGCTGAAATAGTGATTGGAGGAAGGGCAGGGGGCACTAGTCTATCTTAGATTTTGCTGAAGAATAAAAACAGCTGTTAGAAAGTGACTTACAACCTAAAACTAAATAATAAGTTAAAAACGAGTAAAACCTAATGTGTTTCAAATGCGCCCCATAACTCGGGAGGAAAAAAGAAAGCACTAATCCGGAATAAGCTATGAATGTCCTGTTTGGCTATATTATCTTCAGTCTGGGCCAAGTAGGGTAGAGTGGTTGCAAATAAATCCAGAACTCTTTTTTGTTAGTATACTTGATTATCTTGTAACAGTATGAATGAAACAGTTATGAAACTTATAGAGAGAAGGTTAAGCAAATGACTGAATGTATGGTTGCTGCTGAGAACCTGGCTTTTCACTGTGGAGTAAGAAAAATACAGTGTAGAGGAGGGCAAAAATAAACCCCATGGTGGTATCAGAGTGAAATCATGATTTAAGAATATGTGTACATATGCGTATATGCATGTTTATGTTCTCATGGATGTGTGTATGTGTGTGTGTGTGCACTTAGATAGGTGAATTCAGACATGCATATGGTTTCTGATCTGTCTGCTGAAAGGGCTAACAGGCAAAGATGCCCAGGAGCAATAAGCACATCTGCTGCTCGGCTTTTCATCTCTTAACACCAGTTCCCACTGGGAGGATCCAGGGCTTCTCAGGAAAAGCGCCGACTCCAAGGCCAGAACAGATAGACAAAGATGACCCTGGAACATTTTGTTATATCAGAAAGCAAGGAAATGTTTAGATGGAGCATGTCACAGGAGCCAACTTGGAGGGGCTTCCCCTGGCCAATTCTGGGACAGTTTGAGCACCAAAATAATTGAGTACAGCTATGGATTTTTTATTTATTTATTTATTTATTTATTTATTTATTTATTTATTTATTTATTTATTTTAAGATTTTATCTATTTACTCATGAAAGAGAGGAGAGAGAGAGGCAGAGACACAGGTAGAGGGAGAAGCAGGCTCCCTGCGTGGAGCCTGATGTGGGACTCGATCCCGGGACTCCAGGATCATGCCCTGCGCCAAAGGCAGGTGCTAAACCACTGAGCCACCCAGGGATTACCCAGCTATGGATTTTAAACCACTGAAAAACAATAGTAATTTGTAAGTCCATGCCAATAATAAGTAGATAAAGAATGAATGGGGAAGGCTGGTTGGTAAATGTAGAGTGAGTGCTAGAGTTGGAAAGTCATCATTTTGCAGCCATCAGGAATCTTCAGTGTATTCCTGAATTTGCAGAGAAATTTTTTGCAAGAATTGGGGTATTTGCAAGGTCTTACAGTGTCTCCACACAGACTGCCTGTTAGGTACAACAGAGAATAAAAATCAGTAACTATACAGTGGAAACATTGGACAGCATCTTGACTGGGAGATGAAAATTATCATTACCAATGAGAGACAGATAGATCTCATATGCCACCAGATGTGATGCCCTGAGAAGGAAGTAACATCACCTATGCAGAATTCCAACTGAGAATGCAAATCTGAGCCTCATCATGGGGAAACTTCAGACAAAGCCAAAATTCTTTTAGAAAGAGTGAGGCGGGGATGCCAGAGTGGCTCAGTGGTTGAGCATTTGCCTTTGGCTCAGGTCATGATCCCAGGGTCCTGGGATCGAGTCCCACATCAGGCTCACTGCAGGGAGCCTGCTTCTCCTCCCTCTGCCTGTGTCTCTGCCTCTGTTTCTCCATGTGTCTCTGAATAAATAAGTAAAATCTTTAAAAAGGAGGTGGGGGGGTGAGGAGGAACTGTATTCTTCCAAAATATCAATGTCAAAAGACAAAGGTATAAAGATGTTCCACATTAAGAGAGATTAAAAAGATATGTCAGCTGTGTAATAAGTTGACCCTGAACGTGATCTATACCAGAAAAGGGGGAAAAGACCACAGAGGACCTTACTGGGGTCTGCAGACAGAGTTAGAACATGAGTGGTAGATTAGATAAGAGTATTATATCAATGTTACATGCACTAGCATTGCTAACTGTACTGTAGCTATATAGAAGAACATCCCTATTCTTAAGAAATACATACATAAATGTGTGTGTGTATATGATTATATATCCATCTAAAACAAATCCTATGTCAGAATATATATAGATACATGCATATACATGTATCTATGTGTGGATATATATATATATATATACACATATAACTATACATATATATGTGGATATGTATATATACATCTATCTATCTATCTATATATATAGAATGTATATGAGGGTGTGTATGAAAGCAGAGAGGGGAAGGAGGTGCAAATGATAAAACATATGGAATAAATTGTCACCATAGATGAATCAGGACAGTGGTTATATGCATGTTCTTTGTTCTGGTTTTTTTTTTTTGGCTGTTTGTTCTATTTCTAAAAGTTTGAAATTATTTCCAGAGTAAACATTTTTTAAAAAATTACCTACCATAAAATTTAGAACAGTGGACCAGATCAAGTGGTTATTTAATAAATGCTTAAAAGGCATTTGATATAAAGTTTAACACTTGATCCTTAAAAAAAATCAAAAAACCTCCTAAAACAGGAATCAATAGATAGTTCCTTTATATGATTGGGGGTGGGGGGAAACAAACCCTAAACTCTACATTTGATGATGAAATGCTAAAACCTAAGTTCATAACATATAGATACCCTACTATGATCTCTAAACCCTGAAAATTGTATACAAACACAATTTTATGTATATTCAGGATGGAGGGTTATATTTTTAATTAAGTTCTAAAGTTGACCATTACCCCAAAGTACTAAAAAGTCATTACACTCTGGATCATTTCTATTACAAATTAGGAAGAGGGGCACCTGGGGGACTCAGTGGATTAAGAATCTGACTATTGATCTCAGCTCAGGTTTTGATCTCAGGGCCTTGAGTTCAAGCCCCACATTGGGCCCCATGCCAAGCGTGGAGCCTACTTAAAAAAAAAAAAAAACACACAGGAAGAAAATAAGGATTCTGGGAATGCTGTTATTTAAAATTGTTTCAGATGCCTTGACTGGAGTATTCAAATGTAGAATTATCAATAATGGAAATAAGCCAAAATTACCATTATTGCAGATGATATGATTAACTAATTGATAATATTCCTGGGATGGATTCTTGAAGTGAAATTAGTAGGTCAAAAGCTTTTGATGTTGTGCCAAATTACTTCCGAAATGCTTTTATTAATTTCTGCTCATACCATAAGTCTGTGTATGAATGGCTTTCCTCCTTCACCCATGTCAGTATTACTTATGTTAGTAATATGTAGTTAGTATGGTGATACTTATGGTCATTGTGTTTATTCAAAAGTTATGGTTGTTTATCTAGAAACTTCTAAAGAATTTTTTTTAAGATTTACTTATTTATTTATTCATGACAGACATAGAGAGAGAGAGAGAGAGAGAGAGAGAGAGAGAGGCAGAGACACAGGCAGAGGGAGAAGCAGGCTCCACACCAGGAGCCTGACGCAGGACTCGATCCCGGGACTCCAGGATCGTGCCCTGGGCCAAAGGCAGGCGCCAAACCGCTGAGCCACCCAGGGATCCCCAAGAATTTATTTGTAGAAACTATGTGCCAGTTTTCTTTAATCTGGCAATAACCAGTTAGAAAATATAGTCGAGGAGAAAATCACATTTCCTGTACCAATAGAAAACATAACTTTTTTGAAATAGTCTGAATCAGCAATATATGAGAATTATGTAAAGAAAACTAAATTTTACTGAGAGAGAAAATTTAGATAAATAAGCAGTCAGTGTTCCTTAAAGAGAAGACTTAATATTGTGAGACTATTTTAAAGATGTCTGTTCTTCCTATTTCAGTGTATGGTTTAAAACAATCCATGCCAGAATCATAATGTGTTATTTTTTGAAAGTTGGCAAATATGTTCTGATATTACCTGGGAGAACAAACGAGTGAAAATAGCTCCATTTTTTAATGGAGAAGTAAAGGAAAAACTCTTGATGTTAGGCTAATTAAATATTATAAAACTACAGTTAAATCAGGCTCTAAATGGCAAAATAAATTAAACTCAAACTATATTGTATTTCAAAATGAATGTATATTAAGTGAAGCATAACAAACCAGCAGTCTCCTAGTGGTCCTGCAGGAACGACATTAGCTTCTAAGTGAGGCTGTCGGGAGAAACCCTGACCTCAGTATCATATATGCAAATAGATTAATGAACTGAGGTTTTTTTTAATGGCAAGCTATTAAGAAACTAGAAGAAAATACATTTGATCATAGAAGTAGAAATTTTTAAGCATAAAAAGCAATAGGAAAGATCATGAGATTTGACTACTGAAAGCTTTCAAACTTCTATAGATTAAAAAAAATACAAAGGACTAATGGGGAAACAAATAGGAAATAAATTATTTATATCTTACACGCAGCTCATAAAAAAGTAATAAAAATACTAGAACCCCAGTGGGATAAATAGGTAAGAAATATGAACAGTAAGTTTGTAAGAGAAACACAGATGGCTAATAAAAATATGAGAGCATATCCAGTCTCACATGCAAATTAAAACAATACTGTTTTTCAGCTATAATTTATTTTAATTTATTTGTTTTTGTCTTAAGCTCAGTCCTGGCATAGGCAAAATTAGAAAGGCATTCATACACTGCTTGTAGGGTGTAAATTGATACAAGCATTCTGGAAAGTCATTTGGCAAAGTGAATCAAGAGCCTTCGATCCAGTGATTTAACTTCCAGGAATCTCTCCTAAGGATATTATCAAAAATTATCCAGAGATATTTATCCTGGCATTGGTATAACAGCAGAAAATGGGTATCAAAACTATGATCCAATAATAGCAGAATGGCTAACGTAAATTGTTGTGTCCTTATAATCCCATCGATACTTTGAATGTTTGCAGAGAAAGTTTAGTAACACTCAAAACCTGTAATCTAGTGCATCGAACACTTACAGTTACTACCTCTACATTACTAAACAAGGGATGGTATTTGCTGCTTCATATTTTGTTTTACTTTCTAAATGTTCAAAAATGCAAATTCCTCATTTTTATTACCGGGGAAAAGAGTTAAACACACACACTCACTCTCTCTCTCTTAAATTGCTTTCTCTACATCAGGCAGGAAAATGGGCTTCTGCTCTAGCAGCTATTTAATCATTACGGAAGTCTTAGCCATTGTGTGTACATGTAAACACAACACATAATTTTTTAGATTGGATTGGAGACCATAGTTTTCGCATTGGCTGAGCCATGCTAGAGTTACCTGCAAGATAGATTGTTTAAAGCCACATGGGATGTGACTGTGTTCACTGCGTGGCCTATAATAATCTGCCATTAATGGTGTAGGACTTTGTCAGAATGCTCCCCCACCCCACCGCCCCCACTTTCCTTTTTTTAAAGGCCGGGTAGGATCGATTTCCTACACTCCTGGCACTCAAAGATGTCACAGGAAGAAGTTTGGAGCAGATGGTAGTTCGGGGAGATCAGATTCCACATAGTATGAATTATTTTTATAATTTTCTTTTCCCCTCGACCTTACATCTTACAGCTCTTAGCACTACTTCCTCCACCTGTGGTTTTCTAGTTCTTTTACTTTTCTTGATCCTCCTTTCTTTGTTATATTATTTCCTAGAAACCTCTTAAATATACAAAATAACAAAGGGACATTGTATGAACTAATACAATTAACTAAGATTTTATCAGTTGTGCAAGATTTGGAGAATGTCTAGTTAGCCAAATTTTAGATCCATGCAGATTCATATATTGAAGTTACACAGATGCTTTTCAGCTGTGAAAAATGATAATGAAGACATTGCATGCATTGTCTTCCTACAGGAGTACATCTTTACTATGTTGGAGGGGAGGTGTACGCCGAATGCCTCAGTGACAGCAGTATCTTTGTGCAAAGTCGGAACTGCAACTACCATCATGGATTTCACCCCACTACTGTTTGCAAGATCCCCAGTGGGTGTAGTTTGAAAATTTTTAATAACCAAGAATTTGCTCAGTTATTGGCACAGTCTGTGAACCATGGCTTCGAGACAGTCTATGAGCTCACTAAAATGTGCACTATCCGCATGAGCTTTGTAAAGGTAAGTGAATTCTGATTCCTCTGGTCAGGGTTTGACACACTTGCTGCGCCTTCTCTTAGTGTATATAAATCTGTATCTTCTTGGTATGTGCCCATAGAAGCCAACTTATTACCTAGACGTTTTTAAACTTTAGTGAGGATGTCAGTTACCAGGAGAATATCATTAGAATATAGGAGAGTTTGTATTACATGTTAGCAGCATAGGCGGCTTGACTAACTGTCCTATTTGAATAAGCACTATTTTAGTCATTGTAGTACCATAAAAGAATGTCTTGTTATACATTTAACTTGTATAATTTAAATGCGTGGTTTTCTTAAGAGATCAATTCAGTAAACACACCCCCCCTCCTTTTCTTTTTATTCTGTGTTCTTAATACCTTTATGATGGTAATGCTTGTTGCTTTAGTTTTGACAATGAACAAGTAATCTTTTTGTAAATAAAAATTCGTAACACTGGGGTTCATTTTTGATTGGTCAGACTTTTTTTAATGGTTGCGGCAAAAACTCACAATTTTCTTTTAATTCAAAAATTAATAAGACCTTTGCCCACAAATGCCTTAGTTCTAAGATTATTGTTAGGGTTGAGGATGGGGAAGGTTAAAGACATTGTTCACGGTTAAGTGATCTCTTTTATGCATTTGCCTCTGAAAAAAAGTTTTAAGATGTCATTGAAATGTAAAAACATTAAATATCTGGTTAGATTTTATGAGTTGTAACTTATTCTAATGACTGACTTGTCTCTGAATTCTCAAAGATAAATTTTCATCCTCTGTTACCTTGAGAAACAGAACTAATTATATATTTGGGTGAGGCAATCACCTTTTATGTCCTCTCTTTAGAAGCTCACCTAACTTGTTGTTAAACCTGTTTGTAATGTATGTGTTACAGAGGGTAATTTTGGAAACTTACTTTGTTAATCATCCTTTAGATCAAAGATACCTTTCCCTGAGTATCATTGTTTTCTTACTTCTTTGAATCATAGTAGCAGATTTTGACTGTGTTCTCTGAATGTTGGCTTTCTCAAAACATAATTCAGTAGTTCTTTGTGGCTGAGTCTGGTGCCTTTTTAGTATTAAAGGAGGGTTTTTACCTTTTAAAGGGATTTACCAATATGCTATGTACCTATGGGACTATAAAGATCTTTCTCAGCCACAGTTAACATTCACTGTTTCATTTTTGACTTTGCGTTTTAGCTAAAATGAATTTTAAAATGAGGACAGTCACAGTGCTTTTTGTCTGTTGTTTACTGGTATGGAGGAAAGAATACCTGTTGAGAGTCAAGAGACCCAGGTTCTAGTTTTATCTGCCATTTTAACTGTGCAGTTAAGGCACAGGGATCCTTTGCTGATCCTCATGATTGTCATCTTTAAGACCGGTAGGTGGAGTTTGGGAACTGTGGTAATCATTACAAAGGTCCCTTGGTGAGTCTACTACTATTGAAGAACCACTCAAGAGGAAATTAATGACTCTACTGCTCCAACTGGCTTTCTCCTCATGCTCATTTCATATTGATTACCTAATTTTAATGGTTTTACTTTTATACATTTTAAAATATTTTTACACAAGTACAAACTTTACACTAATAAAAAGTGTTTATGATATAAAGATATGCATTAACAATGTATTAGATTTCATTCATTAAACAAATATTTTTAGCACCATTCCAGAGAATTAACACAAAGATGTAAAAGCACCTAACGTCTCTAGGTTCACAATGCTAGTAGCCTATTACATGTTTAACTATAAAATAATGAGATGGAATGGAAGGTTATGGACATATAATAAATCATATATAATAAAGATATAATGGACATAGTTGGGAAGCTGGATTTGGAGAGTTATGAGTAAACAAATTTCGTTTTAAAACTCCTGCTGACATGATAAAGGGCAGCTGCTTATACATTTGCAACAACAACAACAAAATTCAATAGTGTTTGTGCAGTATTGTTCTTTATTATGATAAGGATTACATACCTTGCCCTGTCACTTAGCATCTTAGAGAAATGATACAGCACAGCACATTTTACTAATATTAATAGCCAATCTTGTGCTATTTTGAAGACCGTCATTTTGGACTTTAAAGCATTCATTTTATAAATTATTTGCACAATGAACTCCTCATATATATCTGAAAAGTCCAAGTCAATTCAGCTGAACAGGTATTTCTTAGGGCTTCTGCTTTGTGCCAGTCACTGTGCTAGGTGTTTGAAATCAAAGATAAATAAGATCTGGTCTTCCCTGTCTTCAAAGAACTTACTATCTAATGTAGGAAACATGCACACAAACCTTTAAGTTTAGCAATGTATTGATATAAGTACAAATGCATAGATATATATCGGTATGCAGTTCATATATCACAACTTTTTCTTGAAGGTTTTGATGTTCATATGTATTTCTTGAAATTCCTGGAGTAGGTAGGTGTCAGAGATAAATAGAACCCAACCTTCTCTAACATCCCTCATGAAACAAGGATTTATCAGAGCTTTATTTTCCATTGCCCACACCAGTGAGTTTTTGATCTTTGCAATTGCAAAATTACCTTTCTCTTTTGCAATTTTAGTGTACCAATTCAGTAATGCTGAAGATGTCTGGATGTATAATGGATGTATAGATCTATTATATACATATACATCCGTGTATACAATATGTAATGGAATCTATTGATTCAGAGCAATGATTAGGTGTCAATTATAGCTTTTTGGGTATGTATGTGCTTCTGCCAGTTTGCTTGGAGATTGAAAGATCAAAAGCTCTTGTGTTGATAGGAGGACCACCAGTGAGTGAGTAGGCAAGAAGCTGCCTAACAGTAACTTCTGTCTTATTTTCTTGATGGTAAAATGAGAATTTAAGATGTTACAGTACCATCAGTAAGGTAGTGAGTGGGCAATGAAAATGAAAGTTAGAAAGTGCCTTCATTAAAACAGCCTTATAATGTGTTTTGAAACTTCCATTCCCCAAGACCAGTACTCTTGACCTGGAATCTATGTAAGGACTTCAGGGAGCCTTGAACACACCCATTCCCTGAAATTGCCTGCCTCTTACGTGTGTTTGTGTGCACAAGCACCTGTCATGGAAAGCATCCATGTCTTTAATCAGCATGTCTGATTATGAGAACTCTTCTTATAAGTTTAATCACGGAGTTAAGCAAGTGAAATGACCTCCAATGTGTCTTCTAGGGTTGGGGAGCCGAATACCACCGCCAGGATGTTACTAGCACCCCCTGCTGGATTGAGATCCACCTGCATGGCCCCCTCCAGTGGCTGGATAAAGTTCTTACTCAGATGGGTTCACCTCACAATCCTATTTCATCTGTGTCTTAAACGGCCTCAGGCTTCTGCCTCTTGAAAACTATTGAGCCTTGCATGTACTTGAAGGATGGAATCAGACACGATTGAGAACTGACAAAGGAGCCTTGATAATACTTGACCTCTGTGACCAACTGTTGGATTCAGAAATAAAAAAGCCTTGGTAACATACTGTTGATATCAAGAACCTGTTTAGTTTACAATGTAACGTTCTATGGTAAAATCAACTAAAATGCATACTTTCAGCAGGACTTCGTATATAGTTAAAGGAGAGATGGCCAAGCCAGGGACAAATTATCTATTGGAGAAATGGTCCTAAGAGATTCTTTTGTGTTTGGCACTTTAAGGTCATCATTTGGCAAAAGTTTAGCATTAATAGTCTCTCTGAAGTGTGTTTTTATCAGGTTTAGGACCCATGTTGAATCTTCTTTTCATGGGTTTTCATAATATTTTAAAACTGTTTGTTTAGTAATGGTTTTTGTTTGTTTTTTAAGTAAAGTTTAATCTTGATGATATACATAGTAATCTTTCTAAAATTGTATGCTGACCATACTGCTGTCAGAATAATGTTAGACATATGCTCTTTGCTAATTATATATGTACAGAATATTTGGAAGTTAAGAATTGATTAGACTAGTGGGTTTAGGAGTATTTGAGGGGGGTGGGGGAGAGGGAAATGACAACTGCAAATGTAGAATATACGGTAAAGAGTCAGTTTGGTGCTTTTAAGAAACAAACTGATGTCTGAATTTTGCTGTGTTTCAGTTTTTTAGAGATTTTATCCTACTTTTTTTTTCCTGTCTTCTCTTCCTTCTTCTCCAAAAAGCAGTTATGCAGCTGGTTAATTCATATAACTGTGAGAGCAAATGAGTAATTCCTGCTACTCTGAAATCGACTGCCTACATGTTTCAGTACCAATTGTATGGAGTGCTTGAATGTAATAAGCAGTTTTTATGGAGTTTACAGATATAGGCTTTAATTTTCAAGTGAATTGTTTGCCAAACCTAGTAACTGTTAAATATTTGGAGGATTTAAAGAACATCCCTGTTTAAATCCATTTCAAACTTTTTAAATTTTTTTGTACTATGTTTGGTTTTATTTTTCTTCTGCTAACCTTTTATATTCACTTATGCTCTCGTACATTGAGTACTTTTATTCCAAAACTAGTGGGTTTTCTCTACTGGAATTTTAAATAAACCTGTCATTATTGCTTACTTTGATTAAAAATTTGTTGTTTCCTTCCTGAATTCACACACTAGATTTTAGGAATAGGAATATTTACTACTCTTTCGAGAGATTTTTCTGAAGTATTCCTTGCCACTCGTAACTAAATTACTAGCATGGAGACAGGGAAACTGAATTGTGAAGAGAGCAGAGGCCTCTTCAATTCAGAACAGACATGTGGAACTTAAGAAATTAAGAAAAAACTTGCAAAATTTGGAATTTTAGATGTAAAAGTATATGCTTGTTTATGTGAGGAATTACAGCACCAGCAATTATTGATGGACCTCACTCAGTCAACCAGAAGTTCCAATATCTAAACTTCACACGAGAATGCAAGTGTGACATTGGGAAGGAATGAGAACTAACAGTGCAACCGGACAGGGCTCACTTGCCCATCCTCTTACCGGGGGAATGAGCTGCCTCTCTCCCACCCCCCACCCTGGCCCCACACAGACCTGAGAAGATTTAGATTCTTCCCTGGCCAAGATGATGCCACTCTTTCTCCTGTGTATTTTCATACCATTTTCCCCACAGTTGTTTATGAGCTCCACTTATTCCCCAAACTATGGTCACACAGAAATTTCTCCTGCATCTTGCTGCCTCCAAAAGCATCATGGTACACGTGGAAACAGCCCTGGATAGAACACCTATATTAGAACACATGTTTATGCATGTCTGCTGGGTCACTTAACTTTTACGAACCTCTGTTTTCTTACCTGTAAAAAAGGAGCTGATATTGTTTCCTTATCACAAAGTTGAGGTGAAGATATATTGGAAGAAAAAAGTGTGAAAATAGGTTGGAAACCTAATCGCCATGTGTAATTATAGGTGTCACTGTTTTCTTAAGCTTTCCCCTGTACTCCCAATTTCCCATTTCCCTGCAAAATCGTTCCTTGCACAAGTGACCTGGATTGATGATGGCAATTTGTGCCATATAATAAGAGAAGATGAATAAATTAAAGCTATTGAGCTTCCACAATGAAGCATCGCTGAAAATTTTCTGCTAGTAAAGGACACAGGTCAGGATTTCTCACCCTCATCCTAACAGAAAGCTATTTTTCTGTTTTCCCCCACATCCCACAGCTGCCTTTGGTACAGTTATGCAAATTGTGAACTGGGTGTAGCACATTGTGGGCAGCCTGGAGACTGACCAGGTCAAACTCCAAAATAATCCAGGAGATTGAAACTTATTGGAATTAGAGATCCTAGGAATTTGCAGCATGGCCCATAAATCAGCCCTTCATGCTTAAGTGCAATTATTTGTTATTTTTGGTAAAATCTTGGTGACAGTCATTATCATAAGCCATAGGAAGCTAATGAGTCACCTAGAAGTTTCTAATTAAAGGAATGAGAACATCAGAGCAACTATTTGTTTGGATTACTCTAAACTAGTTCAAACAAGAAGAAAGCAATGTGAACTGTTTCATACTAGACATATTTTCTGCCCCTTAAGGAACCACTAACGGGGATGATTGGAGGTGAAAGCCCTGGAGCTACTGCCTTACTTCATCACTTAATGGTTTTTGAGCTCCAGCAAGTTTCTTAACTTTCCTGCACCTGTTTCATCATCTATAAAATAGAGGCCACAAAGCCTATCTCATGGAGTTATCATGGAAATTAAGTCAATAAATGCAAAGCACTTAGAACTTATCTAGAGATATTAATATGACCAATTAACTCTGGCTGGGAAGATAATAAGGGGAGTTCAACAAACATTTAATGAAGACTATTTACCTTTAAAATATTTAATAAGCACAGTGGGAAATCCTGACTGACCTCAAGGAGTTTGTAATCTAGTGAGAGAAATCCAAAGGAAGAATACTAGCAATTTGGAAGATCCTTCCATGCCAGGCACTGCACAGGGTGTTTCCATACATTGTCTGTATCATCCTCATAAAAATGTAAGAGAGAATACTGCGTCATCAACTCATGTCAAGTTTCTTATACGTGAGGAAACTATCTCAGCTAGCTTGTTAGCATTCAGGTCTGACTTAAAATGTAGACTTAATCTCTTTTTTAAAAAAGACAAATATGTTCATACTGTATTATTGCATAAACCACATATTCTTGCAGGCTGACAAAAACTCAAACTACATGAACAAAAGGGGATTATCCACAAAGATTCTCCTGGATGTATATCCTTTTCTCTTGTTAGTTTGCAGACATAGAAACAGTATAAAATAAGGCAGAATGAAGAGCACAGTGGAGAACAAAGGAAAAAGATATAGTTCAGACGTGGGTGAGTAGAAATCAATAAAGGTTTTATGGAGGAAGTGGTATTTAAGGTTGAGCTTCGAAGAATGGGAAGCATTTTGATAACTGGAGAAGCTTTTGGGCAAGAGAACAGTCTGAGTGAAAGTATGTGTGGCAGATGCCTGTTGCTTGGTAGACCCCAGAACCCCAGCATCTGCCTACCGGTAGGAACACATGCTTCCAACCCACAGGGTTTCTGTGGGATTTATTATATCGTCCCTCTGGCCACTGTTAGGAGATCTAGGTAGGGACCTGTTCTTTGGGAGTTCTGGGACTGGAAGTGAGGAAGGGTTTTCTTGTGCCTGGCTGAAGCTATAGTAAACCTTGGGATTGTTCCTGTATGGACTGTATGGCTACATGGGCTGGAGATGAGATGGTAAGAGGGAGTTCTAAGGGCATCCAGAGTGTGGAGTGTAGGACTTACCAAGAGCTCCCACATTCCTGCTCCTGATTTTCCTGGGACACCAGAATCTATGGATAATCCCCTCTTTTGCTTCATGTAGTTTGATTTACTATCAGCCTGCAAGAGTATGTGGTTTAAGCAATACAGTACGAATGTATTTGACTTTTGTAAAGATAGATCATTTCTGGGGCACGTGGGTGACTCAGTCGGTTAAGTGTCTGCCTTCAGCTCAGGTTATGATTCCAGGGTCCTGGAATAGAGCCACACGTCGGCCTCCTTGCTCAGCGGGGAGCCTGCTTCTCCTTCTGCCCACCCGCTTGTGCTTGCTCACTCTCTCTAGTGCTCTCTCTCTCAAATAATAAAATCTTTAAAAAAAACATTTCTGTAGATAATTTTCTTTTAGCCAAAACAATAGACATTTTAAAAGTCTAAAAAAAAAAAGAAACTAAAAGTCACCTGTACCAACCGTTGGTAATTAAATTAGTTTATCCTTGAACCAGGTGGTTATGACAGGCTGGCATGGAGATATTCAACACGCTATAGGAAATTCGGGTCTAAAGGTTAGTCCTATTAGCACAGAGATGATGATTGGCTCCATTTGTTAAACAGTTACTGGCAGCAACCCTGTGCCAACCATTGTGCTGAGTGATAAAAGAGAATAAATCCTCAGCCCCGCCTAAGGAGCCTGCAACCCTGAGGAGGAGGGGAGACAAACGAACAGACAATAACACTGTGCTGTGTCAGCAAAGGACACAAAAGGGAACGTAAACTGGACCAGAAGAGTCAGGGAAGACTTCTCAGAGAGGATGGTGCCAAATGCCTTGCAAATTATTGTACCAGATTTAGATCTCATAACTCAGGTTTCACCCAACACAGATGGGCTGTTGGCCTCAATGTTCATTGATTTCTTTGTTACAAATATATTTATTATTGTTCTGGGGGAATTGGGATTGTAGGCAGTTTTACTGAAAAAGCTCTTTTTTTAAATTGAGTCTGTTGAGTGTGTAATTTTATAATTCTTGTAATTCTTGAGTGGTTTTTAAGGCAGTGGTCCCCACGGATGGTGCTGTAGGGAATTCTCAGGCCTGCAGTTTCCGAGCAGTGGAACTGAAAACCTCTTCGCAGCAGATCTGGAAGCTTAGGGCTAGCAGCTGAGAAGTCATTCTACATTCTCGTCAGGATGCAATATGCATCCAATATTTAAAAGGCAGGGCCCTGTTATATTTAAAAGGTTGGAAATGACTGCTTTAAGGAAGACTTTGTGAAATCCTGACAATTTGTAAATATGCCTCCCTTGATCCGAAAAACAAGTATATATCAAAGTAACCCAACACTCTTCGTCCCTAAACACAGTAACTTTGAAAAAGGTTTAAAAAAAAAAAAAAAAAAAGAGGGGCACCTAGGTGGCTCAGCGGCTGAGTACCTGCCTTTGGCTCAGGTCGTGATCCCAGGGTTCTGGGGTCGAGTCCTGCATCAGGCTTCCCGCAGGGAGCCTGCTTCTCCTTATGTCTCTGCCTTTCTCTTAGTCTCTCATGAATAAATAAAAGAAAAAAGAAAGAAAAGGACACTAGAGTGGCTCCATCAATTAGGTGTCCAACTCTTGGTTTCAGCTCAGGGTCATGATCTCAGGGTCATGAGATGAGCTCTGTACCCGGCAGGGAGTCTGCTGCAGATTCTTCCTCTGCCGGTCTCCTCCCCTTCTCTTTTAGAAAAAAAAAAAAAAATTGAAATTGAGCTGCCATTATTCTTCAGGACTAGATACCTTGTGAGAACATGAGAGAAATTCTTCTTTCTTCCGCTGGTCTTGGATCAGATGGAGGACAAAGGACAGATTCACCTCCACCATATTTCCAGCCCGTGGATTTACAGTTGTGTTGCAGATGTGATAGTTAAAGAGCCTGGACACATGAGTTATTATAGACTTATTTTTTAATGCTGACTCCGTCACTTCCCAGCTGTGTCATCTCAGGGAAGTGAATTAATGTATGAGCTTCAGTCTCATTATCTGTAAATGGAAAAATAATAGTCACACTCTCATAGGTTGTGTGATGATGTGATGTGTACTACATACTTGGCACAGAGCCAGGCACACAGTAAGCACTTAATAGTGGCTCGGGTACAGTGGTGGTGATGACCTAGAGGGCTTCATAAATACAGGCCTAATGAGCTCTTGAGCATTCTCAGTATTTTTTGGATATGGTAGAGGATTTGAAACCCAGTAAAAATTGTTAAATCCCCACAACAATAATAAGCATTAGAGTGAAGGGGGGAGAAAAAAGCAATGCCCGGTGTATCGCGCTGCTGATGTTAATGAGACATAAACCTTATCCATCTTCCCCTGCTGCTTCCCACAAGAATCCTACTTATGGATTCTTGACTGTGACAATATTGCCAGTTTTTTTCTATTTACTAAATAACTGTGTTTTCAGAGTACTTATAAATATTGATTTACATTACTCCCAATACCACCCCTAATTTATAGACTAGCTGCTCATTAGGTCACTTCTTACACTTGTGTTTTCCAATATTAAAATAATTTATTAATTCCCGGTTGCATCCTGGGGTATTCTATGTTGAGTATTTGCCAAACCTGATCACAGAGCCAAACTTGCCCCACTGGTCTCAGAGTGTCCCCCACCCTGAAGGAGTCAAGCTTCCCTTCAGTCCTTACCCAGAGTCTGCTCGGTCTGCTGAAAGGCGACCCCACTGGAAATTCCCATGCTGCGGATGCCTTTCCCACAACCTTAGCCATTTTTTTTTTCTGTGTGGTTCCAACATTCCAAATTCTTGTTTATCCCTTTGTAGGCAAGGATTTACTCAGTAGTGTAATTGTGTCTCCTCTGGTCAGGACATGGAAGGCTCCTACTCGACTTCTGGAAGTGTGTGATTCCTAACTGGGTGAACGGGTGGCCACCCGGCCCTGGGGGTCTGCCCAAATACACAGCAGATTCTACTGGTCACCAGTCATCATACATTCATAACTCACTCGTATCTAGTAAAATCCGTTAACTCATGTGCCTACCAATTTTCCTATTCCCCCACCTCACTTGCCTAAATATATTTTGAAATCTGAATTAGCATAGGGCCTTTTGAGAGGTAGGAGACAAGATAAACCAATTTAACCTTTACAGGATCTGTAATTCTACTTAAGCATAAGGCATTAACTGTAACACCAGTAAGAAATGGCTCTAAAACTAATCCCCATGTGACAGTAAAACGCTTTAAAATTTGAATCATTTAGATGCCAATCCCCATGAGTTGTGACACTGATCTACCTTTAAAATGGGAGATCATTATGTACGTTCCAGACTGGAGCTTCTGTCTTCCAGGAGACTGGGGGTGGGAGGAAGAGAGAGAGAAAAGGTCTGAGTCAGAGACCTGTATCCAAACCCTGGCTGCTGGTGACCTCTGGTGATCTCTGTGAAGATCCTTAATTCCTTGAGCCTGGATTTCTCTCTGTAAAATGGAGGGGATACCCTTCGGGAATGTTGTGACGAAGAGGGATAGTGATGTAAAGTCTGCTTGTCCTATGTTACCTGACTCTGTGCCCAGTAAACAAGAGATGCCATCGTTATGTGTGGTTAGGCTGCCAGGGTGATTTATTCTTCAACCTATATATAGGTCTATTTGAAAGTTCACCGTAACTGCCTTCAAATTCAAAAACATTAAAGTTCTGTGGTATGGAAGTTATGTCTTAATAAAGCTTGTGAAAAAGAGATTTTTTAATTTTTTTTAACTTTTTAAAAGATTTTTTTATTATTTATTCATGAGAGACACAGAGAAAGGCAGAGACATAAGCAGAGGGAGAAGCAGGCTCTCTGTGGGGAGTCCAATGTGGGACTCAATCCTGGGGTCCCGGGAGCTAAGGGCAGACAGATGTTCAACCACTGAGCCACCCAGGTGCTCCAAAGAAAGATTTCTTAAATTTAGAAAATAGAATCTATCAAATTCCCTTAGAAAATATAAAAGTGATTTTTAAGCTGAAAAATCTCAGTGCCTACTCTGTAGGGGACCAATAAATATTGATTAATAGACTTCATCTATAGTTTTCATGAGGACACAAGCCCAAGTTCTCCCTCATGTAGATTGCCCTTGATCCAAACATTAATTAGTACTTTTGTATCATAAGATTGTTAGGATAATCATACTCTATGCATTGGGAAATAATTTGAAATTCATGAAGAAGTACATCTTGATGCTTTGATAAATGAGTATAATTAGTTCCAAAATTTTTGTTCATAAGCCAAAACTAGTATCATTAATCATTAAATATTCCCATTAAAATTAGTGTAAAAACTTCAGTGTTTCTTTTAATGGAATAATTAATAGAGTAGAGGCCTCATTTAATGGTGTTGAGGGCCTTAAGACTATCCTGGCTGTCCTTCTCTCCTTCATACACTCACTCTCCCAGGGTGACCTCCTCTACTCTCCAATCCCATGGCTTGGGTTCTATAGACCATTGACTCGCAGATGTTTCTCCAGCCAGGGCATCCCTTGTGAACTCAGACATCTAACTACCTGCTTGACATCTCCCCATGGTGTCAAACATGGCCAAAACTGAACTCATGATCCCACGCCACTCCCTCATGTGCTCTTCCCCTTCTTGGTAAAGACCACTATCATTTATCCAGTTGCTAAAGCCAAAAATATTTTCTCATCCCACATCCATCAGTCAATCCCATTGACTCTACCCTCAAAGCACACCTTTATCCATTTCTTTCCACCTCTGCTCCTTCCATCTTTGCCTAAAGCACCATTATTTCTTGTCTGGACTACAACCATCACTTTCTGGCTGGTCTCCCTATCACCGATCTTGCTCTTGCCACAGTTGATTCTCCACACGGTACCCAGGGAAATCCTTTAAAATCATTTTCTGTCACTTCCTAGCACTAAACCTTTCGTTGAGTTCCCATAGGTGCATAGAATCAAATCCAAACTCCCTCCTGTGGCTCATGTGGCCGTGTCTTAGTGGTTCTCATTGCCAGGGATGATTAGAATTTTATGGTAACATTGAGATTGTCATAGTGTTTGAAAGGGGCTGCTGCAACTGGCATTTAGGGGGCAGGGTGAGGAATGCTAGATGTCCTGAAATTGCAGGAAGGGCCTTCAATCTGCCTGTTGATAATTATCTGAGCCTGGATCCAGACTCCGTACCATATATTAAATGCAAAGTAGAAAAGGATGTGCTGTGTTTTGTTCCAAATTTTATCTAGAACTGTTCCCCATTTCAGAAAATCGCCTCACTGCTGAAGAAGCCACTGGCTGTGTTTGAGTCACTATTACAACATCCCTTCACATGCACATTGGTTCTATCTGGTCCATTAATGCACTTACATACGTCTTCTAGCAGAGTCGTACCTGAGAATTTACATGTTGAAATACAAAGTACTGTATTATAAATTGCTTTTTAAAAACTAGTCCTTTAACAAGAAGTAATGGTTGATTGATAATACCAGTTTGGGCTTATGAGCAAAAATTTTGGACTAATCATATTCATCCGTTGAGAGATGAGATGAGGGAACTTCTACGTGCAGCATAAATTATTTCCCAATTCATAGACTATGGTTGTCATAACAATCTCATAACAAAATAAACAATGAACATGGGCCATGTAGGAGAGGTCTTACTCTTCTCACGGGAGAAAGTTGCAGATGAAGTCCATCAATTTATTGGCCACTTACAAGCCGGGGGCAGGGATTTATGGTTTAATACCATTCTTATGTTTCATAGGGGAATTAGATAGCTTATGTCTTCTCAATAGATTAAATTTTAAAACACTTAGGGTGAAATTAACATATACAGGAATTTTATTTTGAGCAGTAGGAGGAGCACTAGAATTCTTTGTAAAGAGGCAGTGGGTGTCAGATTTGAGATTCAGTATCCAGGCAGCCCGGGGGGCTCAGCAATTTACCGCACCGCCTTCAGCCTAGGGCGTTATCCTGGAGACCTGGGATCGAGTCCCACATCGGGCTCCCTGCATGGAGCCTGCTTCTCCCTCTTCTTGTGTCTCTGCCTCTCTCTCTCTCTGTGTGTCTCTCATGAATGAATAAATAAAATCTTAAAAAAAAAAAAAAAGATTCAGTGTCCTGTATGCTCTGGCTCTGAATTACCTTTTCCACCTGGCTTCATCCCACTCCAATCCATGTTCATTCCCACCTGAGCACCTCTGCACCAGCCACTACTTCCCCCTTCCTCCGATGGCTCCTCTCCCTGCTGTTTGCACAATGGCTCCTTGAGTATTACTTCCTTCGGTTCTTCGGACCTCTCTGGCAGTAGAGGCCCTGAGGCACTCTCCATCACGTCACCAGGGCTCACCACCTGATCAGGGACCTTATCTGTCTTACACAACAGAATAGTGAGCATTGCCTGGGTAATGGTAAGGGCCCAGTAAATGTTTGTAGAATTAAAGAATCAATAAGGTGAGGCAAGATAAAGCATTTTGGTGGTAACACAAAAATAGCATTCATACTATAACACACAAACCTGTAAATACTTGCATTATGAAATAAAATGTTAAGACATTTGAACCCATACGATGACATCAGTGGCACCCATGCCTACCATTTCAGAGACTGGAAATTAGAGCTAACTGAATGTACATTCACAATAGATTTGCAAGCTGGGGGGCGGGACAATATGGCGGAAGAGTAGGGTCCCCAAGTCACTTGTCCCCACCAACTTACCTAGATAACTTTCAAATCATTCTGAAAACCTATGAATTCGACCTGAGATTTAAAGAGAGAACAGCTGGAATGCTACAGAGAGAAGAGTTTGTGCTTCTAACAAGGTAGGAAAGTGGAAAAAATAATAAATAAATAAATAAATAAATAAATAAATAAATATCCAGTTGGGGAGGGGCTCCGCGAGGAGCCGGGCTAAGGGGTCGGTGAGAGCCTCCCGGACATGAAAACCCAACCCCAAGAAGCAGGAACTTTAAAAATTCGGATGGGGGATCCCTGGGTGGCGCAGCGGTTTGGTGCCTGCCTTTGGCCCAGGGCGAGATCCTGGAGATCCGGGATCGAATCCCACGTCGGGCTCCCTGCATGGAGCCTGCTTCTCCCTCTGCCTGTGTCTCTGCCTCTCTCCTCTCTCTCTGTGACTATCATAAATAAATAAAAATTGAAAAAAAAAAGATTAAAAAAAAATCCGCACCGGATTCTTCCCGGACAGAAAGGCACTCGCAGGGAGCTCGGGCAGGACCCCAGGAGGGGCCGTGGAGCCCCCAGGCTCCTGGGGTCACTAACAGAGGAGGGGCGCCCGGGGGAGAGCCCAGGAAAGGGCTGGAGCCTGTAGTGCGCCCAGCAGAGCCTCGGGAGCAGCTCAGGGGGGCTCCTCGAGGAGGGGGCTGCACGGCCCCGGGAGCGCGATTCAGCAGCGAGCCCAGGGCGCCGGGGGACACAGCCCAGGATCCTGCTCTTCCCTCAGGACAGGCAGAGGTGGGGAGGGCACAGGAGAGCGAGGAGGCTCCTGCCGCCGGGAGCCCCCAACGGTGCAGGTCAGCGCCCCCCGCTCCCGGAGCATCCAGGCCCCTGCGGACTGGGAGCTGCGGTAGTTCCTGCGGGAGCAGACTCCAGGGCTGGAGACCTGGCCTCCGCCAGTGCTGTTGTTCCTCACGGTGTCACCCTGTGCCGGGACGGAGCACTGCCGCCAGGAAACAGAGGCCTCACAGGGTCAACAACTCCCACTGAGCCATGCACCTGGCAGGGGGCAGGGCAGCTCCCCCAGGTGCACACACCTGAGAATGAGCGCAGCAGGCCCCTCCCCCAGAAGACCAGCTGGAAGGACGGGGGAAGAGCAAGTTCTTGACCAAGCAGCGCTGGAAAGCTCCAGGGGAACTCAAGGGATTTACAGTATGTAGAACCAGAGGATACTGACCCTTGGGTTTTTTGTTTGTTTGCCTGTTTCTTTTTTCTTTTGTTTTTTTTTCTTCCTTTTTCCAGTGCAACTTGTTTTTAGCCACTCTGCACTGAGCAAAATGACTAGAAGGAAGAACTCACCACAAAAGAAAGAATCAGAAACAGTCCTCTCTCCCACAGAGTTACAGAATTTGATTAAATTCGATGTCAGAAAGCCAATTCAGAAGCACAATTATAAAGCTACTGGTGGCTCTGGAAAAAAGCACAAAGGATTCAAGAGACTTCGTGACTGCACAATTTAGATCTAATCAGGCTGAAATAAAAAATCAATTAAATGAGATGCAGTCCAAACTGGAGGTCCTAATGATGAGGGTTAATGAGGTAGAAGAGTGAGTGACATAGAAGACAAGTTGATGGCAAGGAAAGAAGCTGAGGAAAAAAGAGAAAAACAAAAGATCATGAGGCAAGGTTAAGGGAAATAAATGACAGCCTCAGAAGGAAAAATCTATGTTTAATTGGGGCTCTAGAGGGCATCAAAAGGGACAGAGGTCCAGAAATCGTATTTGAACAAATCATAGCTGAGAACTTCCCTATCTTGGCGAGGGAAACAGACATTCAGATCCAGGAGATAGAGAGATTCCCCCCTAAAATCAATGAAAACCATTCACCACCTCAACATTTAATAGTGAAACTTGCAAATTCCAAAGATAAAGAGCACCAAGAGACAAGAGATCCCTAACTTATATGGGTAGAAATATTAGGTTAACAGCAGACCTCTCCACAGAGACCTGGCAGGCCAGAAAGTATTCATGCAGCTAAGAATACCCTATCCAGCAAGGCTCTCATTCAGAATAGAAGGAGAGGTAAGAGCTTCCAAGATAGGCAGAAACTGAAAGACTGTGTGACCACCAAACCAGCTCTGCAAGAAATACTAAGGGGGACTCTGTAAAAGAAGTAGGAAGTCCAAAGAAACAGTCCACAAAATAAGGGACTGAATAGGTATTATGATGACACTAAATTCATATCTTTCAATAGTAACTCTGAACGTGAATGGGCTTAATGATCCCATCAAAAGACGCAAGGTTTCAGACTGGATAAAAAAGCAAGACCCATCTATTTGCTGTCTACAAGAGATTCATTTTAGACCTAAGGACACCTACAGCCTGAAAATGAAAGGTTGGAGAACCATTTACTATTCAAATGGTCCTCAAAAGAAAACAGGGGTAGCAATCCTCATATCAGATAAATTAAAGTTTATCCCAAAGACTGTAGTAAGAGATGAAGAGGGACACTATATCATACGTAAAGGGTTTATCCAACAAGAGGACCTAACAATCATGAATATTTATGCCCCTAATGTGGGAGCTGCCCAAGTATATCAATCAATTAAAAACCAAAGTTAAGACATACTTAGATAATAATACACTTATACTGGGAGACTTCAACACAGCGCTTTCAGCAAATGACATATCTTCTAAGCACAACATCTCCAAAGAAACAAGAGCTTTAAATGATACACTGGACCAGATGGATTTCACAGAAATTTACAGAACTTTACATACAAATGCAACTGAATACACATTCTTCTCAAGTGCACATGGAACTTTCTTCAGAATACACCACATACTTGGTCACAAATCAGGTCTTAACCAATCCCAAAAGACTGGGATTGTCCCCTGCATATTTTCAGACCATAATGCTATGAAACTAGAACTCAATCACAAGAAGAAATTTGGAAGAAATTCAAACACGTGGAAGTTAAAGACCATCCTGCTAAAAGATAAAAGGGTCAACCAGGAAATTAGAATTAAAAAGATTCATGGAAACTAATGAGAATGAAGATACAACTGTTCAAAATCTTTGGGATAAGCAAAAGCAGTCCTGAGAGGGAAATACATCACAATACAAGCATCCCTGAAAAAACTGGAAAAAACTCAAATACACAAGCTAACCTTGCACCTAAAGGAACTGGAGAAAGAACAGCAAATAAAACCTACACCCAGTAGAAGAGAGTTAATAAAGATCCGAGCAGAACTCAATGAAAGAGAGACCAGAAGAACTGTAGAACAGATCAACAAAACCAGGAGTTGGTTCTTTGAAAGAATTAATAAGATAGATAAACCATTAGCCAGCCTTATGAAAAAGAAAAAAGACTCAAATTAATAAAATCATGAATGAAAAAGGAGAGATCACAACCAATACCAAGGAAATACAAACGATTTTAAAAACATATTATGAGCAGCTATACTCCAATAAATTAGGCAATCTAGAAGAAAAGGACTCATTTCTGGAAAGCCACAAACTACCAAAACTGAAACAGGAAGAAATAGAAAACCTGACCAGGCTGATAACCAGGGAGGAAATTGAAGCAGTCATCAAAAACCTCCCAAGACACAAAAGCCCAGGGCCAGACAGCTTCCCAGGGGAATTCTATCAAACGTTTAAAGAAGAAACCATATCTATTCTACTAAAGCTGCTCTGAAAGATAAAAAGGGATGGAGTACTTCCAAACTCATTCTATGAGGCCAGCATCACCTTAATTCCAAAACCAGACAAAGACCCCACCAAAAAGGGGAATTATAGACCAATATCCCTGGTGAACACAGATGCAAAAATTCTCAACAAGATACTAGCCAATAGGATCCAACAGTACATTAAGAAGATTATTCACCATGACCAAGTGGGATTTATCCCCGGGGTGCAAGGCTGGTTCAGCACTCATAAAACAATCAACATGATAGATCATATTCACAAGAGAAAAAACAAGAACCATATGATCCTCTCAATAGATGCAGAGATAGCATTTGACAAAATATAGCATCCATTCCTGATCAAAACTCTTCAGAGTGTAGGGATAGAGGGATCATTCCTCAGCATCTTAAAAGCCATCTACGAAAAGCCCACAGCAAATATCATTCTCAGTGGGGAAACACTGGGAGCCTTTCCACTAAGATCAGGAACAAGACAGGAATGTCCACTCTCACCACTGCTATTCAACATAGTACTAGAAGTCCTAGCCTCAGCAATCAGGCAACAAAAAGAAATAAAAGGCATTCAAACTGGCAAAGAAGAAGTCAAACTCTCCCTCTTCACCGATGACATGATACTCTACATAGAACCCAAAGCCTCTACCCCAAGATTGCTAGAACTCATACAGCAATTCAGCAGTGTGGCAGGATACAAAATCAATGCCCAGAAATCAGTGGCATTTCTATACACTAACAATGAAACTGAAGAAAGAGAAATTAAGGAGTCAATCCCATTTGCAATTGCACCCAAAAGCCTAAGATACCTAGGAATAAACCTAACCTGAGAGGTAAAGGATCTATACCCTAAACTACAGAACACTTCTGAAAGACACAAGAAAGACACAAGGAAGACACAAAAAGATGGAAAAATATTCCATGCTCATGGATTGGAAAAATTAACATTGTGAAAATGTCAATGCTACCCAGGGCAATTTACACGTTTGATGCAATCCCTATCAAAATACCGTGGACTTTCTTCAGAGACTTGGAACAAATCTTAAGATTTGTGTGGAATCAGAAAAGACCATGAATAGCCAGGGGAATATTGAAAAAGAAAACCACAGCCGGGGGGCATCACAATGCCAGATTTCAGGTTGTACTACAAAGCTGTGGTCATCAAGACAGTGTGGTACTGCCACAGAAACAGACACATAGATCAATGGAACAGAATAGAGAACCCAGAAATGGGCCGTCAACTCTATGGTCAACTAATATTTGACAAAGCAGGAAAGACCATCCCCTGGAAAAAGGACAGTCTCTTCAATAAATGGTGCTGGGAAAATTGGACAGCCATGTGCAGAAGAATGAAACTAGACCATTCTCTTACACCATGCATAAATATTAACTCAAAATGGATGAAAGATCCAAATATGAGACAAGAATCCATCAAAATCCTAGAGGAGAACAACAGGCAACAGCCTTTTGAACTTGGCCACAGCAACGTCTTGCAAGATATATCTATGAAGGCAAGGGAAACAAAAGCAAAAATGGAACTATTGGGACTTAATCAAGATAAAAAAGCTTCTGCACAGCAAAAGAAGCAGTCAACAAAACTAAAAGACACCCTACAGAATGGGAGAAGATATTTCAAATGACATATCAGATAAAGGGCTAGTATCCAAGATCTATAAAGAACTTATCAAATTCAACAGCAAAGAAACAAACAATCCAATCATCAAATGGGCAAAAGATATGAACATAAATTTCACAGAGGAAGACATAGACATGGCCAACAAGCACTTGAGAAAATGCCCCACGTCACTGGCCATCAGGGAAATACAAATCAAAACCACAATGAGATACCACCTCACACCAGTGAGAATGGTGAAAATTAACAAGGAAACAATAAATGTTGGTGAGAATGTGGAGAAAGGAGAACCCTCTTGCACTGTTGGTGGGAATGTGAACTGGTACAGCCACTCTGGAAAACTGTGTGGAGGTTCCTTAAAGAGTTAAAAATAGAGCTACCCTGTGACCCAGCAATTGCACTGCTGGGGATTTACCCCAAAGATACAGAATCAGTAAAATGCCAGGACACCTGCACCCCAATGTTTATAGCAGCAATGTCCACAATAGCCAGACTGTGGAAGATGCCACAGTGTCCATCGAAAGATGATGGATAAAGAAGATGTGGTCTATGTATACAGTGGAATATTAGCTATTAGAAATGACAACTACCCCCATTTGCTTCAATGTGGTTCGTACTGGAGGGTATTATGCTGAGTGAAGTAAGTCAGTCGGAGAAGGACAAACATTATATGGTCTCGTTCATTTGGGGAATACAAAAAATAGTGAAAGGGAATAAAGGGGAAAGAAGACAAAATGAGTGGGAAATATCAGAGAGGGAGACAGAACATGAGAGACTCCTAACTCTGGGAAATGAACAAGGGATAGTGGAAGGGGAGGTGGGCAGGGGATTGGGGTGACTGGGTGACAGGCACTAAGGGGGGCACTTGACGGGATGAGCACTGGGTGTTATGCTATATGTTGGCAAATTGAACTCCAATTAATAAATGAATAAAATAAAAATAAATAGATTGCAAGCTATTTTCTCTGGTTATGTATGGTATTTTTTAGGTATAAAATATATTTGTGGTCACAAAAGCAGGGTATAAAATCTCATATAAATGATTTCTTGTACAAACTGGGGTTAAAAACAAAATCATACTGGAAGAATATGAGGTCAAATGTCTCCCAGCAAACCTTGGTTACCAATTAAGCACAAAGAAATATTTATCAAGAACTGGCATATAGCTCTTCCCCTAAGTGGCCTGAGGTGACCTCTGAAAATGGTTTGCTATCCTCTTGACCCAGAAAACCCTACAAAACCATGCAAATCAAGAGGTTCAAATCCTTGTGTTCACTTTAAGAACACATGTGAAACTGCCCAGGCCATCAAGGGTATGCATATCCGAAAAGCCACCAAGTATCTGAAGGGTGTCTCTTTGCAGAAGTAGTGTGTGCCATTCTGTCGCTACAGTGGTGGAATTGGTAGGTGTGCCCAGGCCAAACAGTGGGGCTGGACACAGGGTCAGTGGCCCAAGAAGAGTGCTGAATTTTCACTGCACATGCTTAAAAGCGCAGAGAGTAATGCTGAACTTAAGGGTTTAGGTATAGATTCTCTGGTCATTTAGCACATCTAGGTGAACAAAGCGCCCTAGATGTGGCGTAGCACTTACAGGGCTCTTGGCCACGAGCTCTCCCTGCCACATTGAGATGATCCTTACTGAAAAAGAGCAGATTGTTCCTATACCAGAAGAGGAGGTTGCACAGAAGAAAAAGATATTCCAGAAGAAACTGAAGAACAGAAGCTTATGGCCTGGGAGTAAATTCTGCATGGAAGAAATGCAAATAAAAATAAATTGAAAATTGAAAAAATAAAAATATAAAACAGAAAACCTGACATATAAGCACAGAGCTTAGGCAAATAAAACTTTTATCAAGAGGGCATACAAAAAGAGATCTGTGTAAAGAGTATCAACTAACCTGCCTTCAGGCTCCCCCATCCTCAATCCATCCTTTACACGCTCTTTCTAAAATACCAGTGTTATCAGTCGACTCCAAAGGAAATCCTTCAGTTAGGCCTTATCACCATATATGGCGTGTATAATAATGAGCTCAGTGAAGTGCCACCTTCTTGCAGAGCCTGGGCTGGCTGCTCCTGCCTCCTGGCATGTCCCTGAACAGGCCCTAAGCTCCAGTCACTCTGGAAAAGTTGTTATCCTCAACCACGATGACCACGTGCCTTTACACAGCCTCTGTCCGAGGTCCTTCTGCTCCCAGAAAATTCCAACACATTATCAAGAAGTATTTGGGGCCTCCCTGCAGCTGTCTTGGGCGGCGTTGCACCTCCCGCTCCATTACGCTAACCTAACACCCTTGATACACTCCCACGAACACTCCTAGGATAATTGTCTCCTTATGCTCCTCCACTCAACTAGCTGCTGTTTGAAAGCAAAGAGGAAGACAGTATCTCATTTATCTTAGGCTCTCAGGTGTTACCCGAGGTTCAGAATACAATAGGCACTCAGTGAATGCTTGCCTGAATGAAAAAATAAATTTACCTAAACGTTTATGATCTTTTGCCGGGGTAAACTGATATTCCAAGAACTGCTATTCTAAATATGATTTTTACCCTCTCACACCTGAACATGATTTGCTTTTTCCATAGGGTAATCTCACCCCGAGTCTGACTGAGATCTGTGCTGCCTTTCCTTGGGATTCTCAGGTTCTGCTTCTTCAGAATAGTGTTCAGTAAAAACACAGAAGATTCGCGGAGGCAGGTGAATATTTATGAAGGCGAAATTCGACAAGCTTTGACCAGGTGCATTTGTGACGAGAAAGCTGTCATGAGGGGGTTTCCAGAGGGGAGGACGTGGCCCAGCCTGTGGCACAACTAAGCTGAGATGGCCCAGCGACAGTCACAGGAGGAGAGACCTTGGAGAACCAACCAGAGAGAGCGGGTGGCCCCCAAGCGCTCAGACCTCCAGGTGCACGGGGTGGGGCTGGGGGGCTGGGAGGGTGGGGTGAGCTCCGGAAGCTGCGTGTGCAATGTTTTGTGCATGTGCAAAGGTGGATTTTCCCTGCAGGCGGATGGGCCCATAGCTTGCATTACAGTCTCAAAACCACCTGTGACCAGTAAAAGGTTAAGCTCTAGCCCAATATCGACGGCCTTCCGCCAACGAAGGAAGTTTCGGCCTGGGGGGTTGGGGGAGTCGTCCGCGGCCTGGCACCTGGGTGTCCTAGCTCTGGGTGGAACCCAGTCTCCAGGCATCTTTGCACGGCTCGCCCCTGTTGCCTTCCCATCAGAGAAGCCTGACGCTTCCGGCAGTTTTGTTAGAAAGGGTCCTTAAACTGATGGCAGTATTCCGTTTGCCCTAAATTAAGTAAGGAAGGGAGCCACTCTAAAGCCGGAGCTAAGGCGTCTGCACCGGCGCCTGACCTCCGTTTTACACCAGGTTATGGGACGGTGCCACCGCTGAGTGCTAGTCGATACTTTGGTTTGTCCCGCACCCCCCCAACCCCACCCCCACCCCACACCAACCCCACTTTTGAGATACTTTTAAATTTCATTTAGGGATCCCTGGGTGGCGCAGCGGTTCGGCGCCTGCCTTTGGCCCAGGGCGCGATCCTGGAGACCCGGGATCGAATCCCACGTCGGGCTCCCGGTGCAAGGAGCCTGCTTCTCCCCCTGCCTGTGTCTCTGCCTCTCTCTCTCTCTCTCTCTCTGTGACTATCATAAATAAATAATAAAAAAGTTAAAAATTTTTTCATTTAAATTCGGGCTGCAGGTCACAATGCAAATTCCCTAATAAAATTGCTGAGCTGTGTGGGAGCACTTAAAACTGTGGCGACCTGCTTAACTGATACATGGGCCGAGTCGTTCAACTTTCCTCTCAGGGACTCTGCGTTTTGTTGCTTCGTTTTCTCTGTGGGGAAGAACAAAGAGACGTTCCCTTGAAAATTCTCGTTCCAACTCCAGGTCTGTGCTTTGAGAAAGACGAGCGAGCGTCGCAGCCCTTCCGTGTGGAACGGCCAGAGGAGGTTCTCTTTTTGCTCGCGGCGCAGGCGCCTCTCTGGAACTGCGGCCTTGACGCGGCGGCGTGCGGGGCGCCAAGAGCAGGCCGTCAGGGTGCGTCCGTGCCGCCGGCCTGAGGTACCGCTGCGGAGCGCGGGCTCTGCGGGGTCGCACGGGCGCCCGCGGTGATGCCGCTCGGGGCTCGGGCTCCGCCGCTGAGGCGCCCGCACCGTGGGGAGGAGGCGCAAGAGCTCCGCGAGGTGCGTCGGCGTCCGGAGGCCGGGGCGGGGGGGCTGTCCCCCTCTCTTGGAATTCCCAAGGAAGCCGAGAGCCTGGAGGGAGGAAGGCTGGGCGGGAAGTGACGGGGCGGCCTGGGAGTGCGGGCGGCGGCCGGCTCGGGGGTCGGCCCTGCCCAGCCCCACACCCCCGGGTGCCCGCCCTGCCCGCCCCGCAGAGAGAACGCGCCCCACCCGCGCCCTGCGCGCCCCCTGCAGGCCCGTCTTGGAGCCTTTTCCCGCCAGCTTCTCCTCACCTTCCCGGGTGCGAGCCTTTGTTCGGCGAAAGCTTATCGAGAGTGGCTTCCGGGAGACCGGGGTTCACCGGGCCTCCTGCCGGGAAACCGCGAGGAGGGCGAAACCGGGCGCCGCTCGACGGCAGCGCGATCGCCCGCCCGGGTCACGGGCCGCGCGGCCTCGCCTCCGGCTTCCCCCGCGGGCGGCCGAGAGGCGGCTGGATGGGCCGCGGGCGGTGGGCGCGCTCCTCCCCGGGCTGCCCAGCGCGGCCCGGGGCGGCCGAGGGGGCCTGGGGTAGTGCTGGGTTTCCGATGGCCACGCGGCGGCGACCCCCCTGCTCTCTCCCTTTCCTTATCTCACACAGCCTTTGTGGCCTGGGGTTCGGTGGTTTTTGTTTTTTGTTTTTTTTTGTTTTTTGTTTTTTACAAATACAGTTGTTTACGTTTCTCATTCAGGTGACATGCCTGTGGTTAATTAAAGAAAGGACAGGGGATCCCTGGGTGGCGCAGCGGTTTGGCGCCTGCCTTTGGCCCAGGGCGCGATCCTGGAGACCCGTGATCGAATCCCACGTCGGGCTCCCGGTGCATGGAGCCTGCTTCTCCCTCCGCCTGTGTCTCTGCTGGGACACAGAGTGTGTACACGAGGGGTGATGGGGTACAGAGGGACAGAGGGAGCAGGACAGGCAGGCTCCTCACTGACAGGGGAGCCTCACTTGCTGTGACCCCAGGCCCCTGAGACCATGATCTGAGCGGAAGGCAGATGCTCAACCGACTGAGCCACCCAGGTGGCCTGGCCATAACTTCTAATGATGGCATTTGTTTGTTTGTTTTTCTTAGAGTTACTGTTTTTTTTTTTTTTTTTTTTTTTTTTTTTTTTTTTTTTAAGATTTTATTTATGTAGTCATGAGAGACACAGATCAGCAGAGACACAGGCAGGGGGAAAAGCGAGCTCCATGTGGGAAGCCTGATGTGGGACTCGATCCGGCGACCCCGGATGGTGCCCTGGGCCCAAGGCAGATGCTCAACCACTTGAGCTTGAGCCACCAGGCAACCCAAATTATTGATTCTTTTTTCTTTTCTTTTCTTTTCTTTTCTTTTCTTTTCTTTTCTTTCCTTTCCTTTCCTTTCCTTTCCTTTCCTTTCCTTTCCTTTCCTTTCCTTTCCTTTCCTTTCCTTTCCTTTCCTTTCCTTTCCTTTCCTTTCCTTTCCTTTCACCTGCATGTCATGAGAGCTTTGATATTGTCACACGGCTAGACTACGGTCCTATTATTCAAACTCCAATCTATGCAATGCTGTGAAGGGATTTTGAAGATGTAAGCAAAGCCCCCATCAGATGATTCTAAGTAAGGAGAGACTAAAGTGGTGGGCTGGTGTCTCCCTCAGAGGAAAAGAAATTCTTCCTGCTTCCAGATTCAGCTTCACCAGTACTTATGGTTTCAACCTGCTGCCATCTTCCCATCCTGATAACCTGTCATGTGGATTTCGGACTTGCAGAGCGAGGCCCCATGATCGTGAGAGCCAATTCCTTGTAACTGACCTCTCTTATCTATCTCTCATCCACCTATGCCTACGTCTAATCTATCAATCTTCTGTCATCTCTAATTAGTTCTTTTCTCCTTGAACGCTTCTCGTCCTTTATCACATCTTCAAGTTTTACTGAAGTCTTCATCGTTATTTTTTGGTCTACCACATGCTGCCCCCAACTTTTTTCTGGAGCTCTCCTTCCTGGAACTGTCTCCCTTGCCCCATCTATGTAAGTCAGCAGGCCTGGATGGCCACCTTCTCAGGACTTCCTTCACGGCTCTCCCAGGTTGAACTTCAGTTTCCTGGATTCTGTATCATCCTCTTTGTTGGCTTACTTCTTCGTTGTGTTGGAGTTCAACTAAAAGTTATTTCCTTTAAAAAAAAAAAAAAAAGAAGACAGACTTTGAGAAAATGTCTTACATTTCACTCTCTCCCTTGATGGATAGTTTGATTGCAGAATTGCAAGTTGAAAATATTTCCCAGAAAGAACTTTGATGGCACTGGTAGAGGTTTTCCTTGCTATCTGGGATTGTTGGTGAGAAACTGATGCCAGACTGCTTACCAATCTTTTTTAGATGATCTTTTTTTCCTCTGGAAATTTGTGGGATCTCCTCTTTCTTTGTCATGTGGAAAGTCACAATGATAGTTCTAGCTGTTATTAAAATTATTTTTTTGGTTTTGCTAGGGACATCCTAAGCCCTAGAATCTGTGAACATGTTACCTTGCATGGTGAAAGGAACCTCATGTATGTGAGTTAAAGATCTTTAGAGGGAGAGATTAGCCAGATGAGCCCAGTGAAATCACAAATGTTCTTATAAGGGATAGAGGGAGCCTGGAGAGTCAGAATCAAAGAAGGAGATGGAACTGGGAAACAGATGAGAGAGAGGGGTCGGAAGACACTGTACTGCCAGCTTTCAAAGTGGAAGAATGAGCCACAGGGTAAGGAATGCAGACAGCCTCTAGAAGCTGAAAACATCAAGGAAACTGATCCTCCTCTAGAACATAGACCTGCCCACCCCTTGAGTTTAGCCCAAGAAGATCCATTTTAAATGTCTGACTTCCAGGGTAATAAATTTGTGTTGTTTTAAGCCAGTGAGGTTGTGGCAATTTGTATAGGAATAATATAAACCAATACAGATTTCTGAGAGATTTACTTATCTTTGTCAGCCAGCCCTTCAAAAGAATGCTTTATTTCAGATATCATATTACATTTCCTCTGCCTGTTGTTCCTTGATTGTTTCTCTTCTATACGATCTGATTCTTACTTTAAAGATATACATTATATTTTATGGACATGTATCTTCTTTCAGATAGAGTATCTCAAAGTGAATTTGAAATATCTTTTATTTTCAAAATTTCTGTTTTCTGAAAAATTTTTTTAAAGATTTTATTATTTATTCATGAGAGACACAGGGAGAAAGAGGCAGAGACACAAGCAGAAGGAGAAGCAAGCTCCACGCAGGGAGCTGGACATGGGACTCGATCCCGGGCCTGCAGGATCACGCCCTGGGCCGAAGGCAGCGCTGAACTGCTGAGCTACCAGGGCTGCGCGTGTTTTCTGAAAATGTTTGAAATATCTTCTGTTTTTTTCTTCCTTGCTACAGATTTTTCCAGGTGTTTGTTGTTGCTATTGTTGTTGATTCTTAATTTTGGACTTTTTCTCATCATGGTGTTTGCTTTTCTCAAATGTCTGTTGAACCGCTACGTTCCATTCATCGTGGAGAAACAGGCAATGGAAAGGCTGATTAGAAGCCTAACACCCTCTGAGTGTCAGCAAGGGGCTCATTGACCAGCAGGGGTCCCTTCATAGGCACTCTGTTAGGGGCATCCTAAATGCCAAAATGAGCAGTGTTTTATTCTGGAGCCTAAGACCCATGCTCGCTGCTGGTTCTTTCTGGAGAGTTTGATGGAAAAGAATCCTCCAATTTCTTTGTCTTGGAGTAATTGCCAGGCTGGAGCAGTCCTCAAGCAAAAGTTGGAGAGGGAGATGAGAGAACGCTTCTAAATATTAGTCCTTCTATTCTCTGCCTCACTTCTCTTTCTCGTGCTGTGATGTCTATCATTTCCAGTCCCCTTCCCGCAGCTCTAGCTCTCACTTCTTACATTCTAGGCAGCTGCTGCTTCCTCTCTGCCTCATGGTCAACACACATCATCTTCATCACGAATTCCAGAAATGTGTTGAGCTCTCTTATCTGCTGATGGATCCCCTTGCCATTTATTTTTTTTATTGCTGAGAGGGTTGTTTTTTTTTTTTAACATTAAGTTACTTTAGTATAATGTTATACTAAAGGAGAGAATGGAGCTCCATGTGTGCACTTTGGTCTGCCATCTTGAATAAGGTCTGCTGTGGAATTCTGACACAACAAAAAGTGGGCCAGAATGTGGTCAAAGGGAGAATCCACAAAAGCAAATCTGAGGCAAATGGGCTTGACTGTGCCTTGAAGGACAGGAAATAAAACCACAGACGAAATAACATGAGGTTCCTATATATATATATATATGTGTGTGTGTGTGTGTGTGTGTGTGTGTGTGTGTGTGTGTGTATGTATAGGAATTACTAAGAATAGTTTTAAGTGGGCCATGAAGGAAGCACTTCCAGTGTTGACATGCATCCTTGTGATGGTTTGTTTTATGTGTCACCTTGACTGGGCTAAAGGATGCCCAGAGAGCTGGTAAAATGTTATTTCAGGGTGTGTTTGTGTGGATATTTCCAGAAGAGATTAGCATTCAAATCCATAGACTGAGTAAAGAAGATAATCCTCACCAATGTGAGTGGGCACTATCCAATATCCTGAGGACCGAAATACAACAAAAAAAGCAGAGGAAGGATGAATTTGCTTGTTTTGCTTGAGTTATGACCTCCATCTTCTCCTGCCTGACATTGGTGCTCCTGGTTCTCAGACGTTTGGACCTAGACCATATTATAGCCCTGGCTTTCCTGCATCTCTCTTAACCTCCACAATATGTGAGCCAATTCCTATAATAAATTTATATACATATAGATAGTTATGTAATCATGTGTGTGTTTACATTAACTCAGCATTTTTTGCAGTCATTAGCATCAGTGATCACCATTCATTCAATAAATAATTAAGCATCTATTTAGGAGGCCCCTGGGTGATTCAGTGGATAAATTAAGCATCCAACTCTTGGTTTTGGCTTAGGTCATGATCTCAGGATAGTGAGATCAAGCCATCCCATCAGGCTCTGCGCTCAGCAGGGAGTCTGCTAGAGATTCTCTTCTTTCCCTCTGCTCCTCCCCCTGCTCACACACACTCTCTCTCAATCTGACACACATAAATACATACATAAATCTTTTTTTAAAAAGCATCTAATTAGTGCCAGATGCTTTGCTAGAGGCTTGGGATATAATAGTGAGCCAAAATAGATGTGTTCTATGTCCTTACAGAGTTAACAGTCTTGTGGTCACACCAGTAAATGTGAAATTATGTCTGGGGTTAGTGCTCTGAATGAGGGGGACATTAGTCTATGAGAGTGAATGGGGGCTTGCTGACCAAATCTGAGGGATAGGTGAAGATTTCTGTGAGGAACTGACTTAGTATACTATCAATACATGCGAATACATCAATACTTAGGAATAGTATAACTTTCAATACATGCCACTGTATATTTTGTGTATATATTGCTATTGCGTACGTGGATTTCCTCAAACACACACCATGTAAGAAATGGTAGAGTAGGAGTGGAAAGTATTCAGCTGAAGTTTCCAGAGGCCTGGAGTCCTTGAGTTTCAGCTTTGCCAACAGATGGCTCTCTGGCCTTGGATGACTCGACTTCACTTCCCTGGGGCAGGAGGCCCTTTATCTGTAAAATGAAGGGGTCCAATGAAATTATCTGTTGGGTCGTTTTCTGATCTAAAAGTCTCTCAAGGGGGATCCCTGGGTGGCGTAGCGGTTTGGCGCCTGCCTTTGGCCCAGGGCAAGATCCTGGAGACCCGGAATCGAATCCCACGTCGGGCTCCCGGTGCATAGAGCCTGCTTCTCTCTCTGCCTGTGTCTCTGCCTCTCTCTGTGTGTGTGACTATCATAAATAAATTAAAAAAAAATTTTTTTTAAATAAAAGTCTCTCAAGGGACGCCTGCGTGGGTCAGCAGCTGAGTGTTTGCCTTTGGCTCAGGGCATGATCCTGGAGTCCCAGGATCAAGTCCCACATCAGGCTCCCTGCATGGAGCCTGCTTCTCCCTCTGCCTCTGTCTGCCTCTCTCTCTCTCTCTCTCTCTCTGTGTGTGTCTCTCTTATGAATAAATATAATCTTTTAAATAAATAAATGTCTCTCAAAATATGTACATTTCATTAAGAGTTTTGTCTCTGTTAAGTGTCTTAAGAAATAATTCTGCTCCTGTCATGTACATATACTTTGCAGTTCTAAGGATCATTTGTTCAAGAAGTATCTTTTAAGAGCTTATTATTATCTGATTGCATGAGTGTGTGGAGAGACAAGAGAATGACTAAGCACATATGAGTAAGTTGAGCCATTTTGAGTGAAAATAGAAATACATCTCTATGTCAGCAAATATATGTTTTCTTTCTTGGAAATGTGTTAACTAGGGGTTTCAATCAATTATTTTTTGAGCATTAATTAAGTATTCCTTTGGGACTCCTGCTCCTGGCTTCATTTTAAATTGTAAGTTTCTAAAATGTTAACATACAGTAGTGTTGACTGCTCTTGAAATATTGTTCATGAAACTAGATGGAAGCTTGTGTCTGCGCGCATGAGTGCATATTTATGGAGTTTATTTACTGACACCAAAAACCCTCGTTGGCAGAAACACAAGATACTATTTTCTAAGTCCATAGAAACATCCTTAGAAATGGTCTGAGTGATTTGGCAAATTGAAAGGGGATACTTCTACATGATAAATAAACCAAAGTAGGTTTTAGAATTAGGCTAGTTCTGTTTCTTGAAATGTGCAATCCTTCATCTTCAATCAGTTTGTGTTTATTCTTACACCTGAACACGTAAGTTCATGGTTTAGAAATGATAAGATCACTAAGCGAACCAACCACCCATATATTTTTAAAATAAAGGCAAGCACTTCCATTTTTGAATTTAATTTCAAAGTATCCCCCAGGTGTTCCTACCTTTTTTTTTTTTTTTTTCCTTTTTCGTGTTCCTACTTTTAATTCCTACTTTGGAGTAAACCCTCTAGCCTTCTGGAGCTTCAAGTCAGTGATCCACTAGGTCCTCAAACTTAAGAGAGTTTGTTGTTTTAGCAGAGGAGTGATCCCTCTCCTCATGGTCAGGTGTAGTGTAGCTAAAGTCGCAGAAGTACCTTGCTGGACCCTGACTTTCATGGGTGGTATTAAGGTGGTGAGAAAGGAGGAGTCATGATGACAAGGGCGGGGGAGGGGCCTTGCTGGAGTCCTTGAAAAAGACCTTGGCTTTCACCAACACATCCTTTCCTTCCTGAAAACAGTGGTTCCGCCAGCAGCATGCAGTCCTCAATCCTTTTTGATCTCCGAGGGCCTTTGAAATATGAACATAATTACACATAAGGCTTTGGGTGGCACATGGAAATACTTAGGTAGCATCATCTTTGGAAAAGAGGGTGATTTCTCTACAGATATCAATTCAAAAGCCAAATTCCTTTCCTGGAAGAAGGTTTGCATTTCTTCTCGCTTTCTATCTTGAACTTTGAGTTTCTGTTGCTAACCACCATTGGTCATCCAGAGGATGCAATGAGATGACACAAATCAATGCACAAATAAATATACGTGAATTGCTAACAGGTGCCTATAGACCTTATAGTCCCTTTTCAGGATTCATCTAAGAACTATGTTATAGGCAAATGTATTAGAGACACACATAACCTTGATCAGCTGTGACTCTAACTAAATAGTCAGAATGCAGCTGTTGAGGGATTAGGAAAAGCTGACCAAATCCTTTCTTTAAAATGGCATTAAAGTGAACTCGGAAGAGACAAATGAATGAAGGCCTCTATGTATTTCCTGAGCCTACAAAGTCTGTGCCAATAGTTCAGACCTGCATTTTAATATTATATGTATGTATTTACAATTGAAGTTTTTAGCCATTAGAAATGATATTGTAGACAAATACTGGCATGGGAAGAAGTTTATGCTAGATTGTTAATTTAAACATCAGGTTTAAAGTGTGTACTGAATGGTCTTCTTGTAGTAAATAAATGTATATATTTATAATAAGAAGAGGGCTGAATTGATATGTAAAAATTGTTGACAGTGATTACCCCCAGATGGTGGGATCACGGATATTTTACTCTTTTTTGCTGATCTGAGTTTTCCAATTTTTCTTCAATAAGATCGCATTGCTTTCCGAATAAGAAAAAAACCCAATAAGATTTAAACATACCATATAACAAAAAGTGTTAAGATCATTTGACAGCAACTGAGCCAATGATAGCCTGTGATCACATAGAACAGGGTGAAAAGCCAAGAAATGGTGATGTAAATGATTCCTTTAATTCTAACACCAATTCCAACATGTGGGTTTTTTCCTTGCCACCAAGCAATTCTCCAATACCAGCTGGGTGTTCTACAATTCAGTTCTGGCACTGTCTACTCAGATAGATCACCCCAGATCCCACAGGTTCAGGGTTCAGTCCATCTCCCTTCCTCCCTCTCCCTCATCCCTCTCCCTCCCTCCGCCACACATACTTCAGATGCCAAATGCAAGTCCAGGTTGTCACCTGTGATTCCAACCCTCCAGCTATAGATCAGAGGTTCCCTGGACCCCCTCCTTGGGTTGGGTTAGTTTGCAAGAGCAGCTCACAGCACTCAGAGAAACAGTTTACTTACCAGATCACTGGTTTACTACCAAAGAATATAACTCAGGACCAGACGGAAAGATGCACAGGGCAAGGTGTGGGGGAAGGGCAGAGCTCCCATGCTCAGTGAACAGGCCTTTCTCTCAGCACCTGCACATGTTCAGCAACCCAGAAACTCCCAACCCTATCTTTCTGGGTTTTTTTTTTTCTTTCTGGGGTTTTTATGAAGGTTTCATCATACAGACAAAACACAGATTGATTTAAATCATGGGCCATTGGCAATTAATTCAATCTCCAGCTCCTCTCCCATCTCGAAGGCAGTGGGATGGAACCAGAAGTATCAACCCTCTTCTCAACTGGTTGATTCCTCTGGCCACTAGCCGCCAGTCTTTGGTACTTTCCAAAAGTCACCTCCTTAACATAAACTCAGATAAGGTTGAAAGCAATTTGTTACGCATATCAACACACTTTTATTGCTCTTAACACTTAGGAAATGCCAAGGATTTTAGGAGCTCTGTATCAGAAATGGGGATGAAGACCACATATGTATTTCTTATTATAAATTACAATATCACAGTTGTATAGGGCCGGCCTTTCCCAAAGTGTGCTTCCCAGATCACAGGTCCCACAAAATGCTGCATGAAAAATAAAAAGGAGGGATCCCTGGGTGGCGCAGCGGTTAAGCGCCTGCCTTTGGCCCAGGGCGCGATCCTGGAGACCCGGGATCGAATCCCACGTCGGGCTCCCGGTGCATGGAGCCTGCTTCTCCCTCTCCCTATGTCTCTGCCTCTCTCTCTCACTCTGTGTGTGACTATCATAAATAAATAAAAATTTAAAAGAAAAAAGACAAGAAAAATAAAAAGGTCTATTTTAATACGTATGGCAATGTCAGCAGCATTGTCTCAAAACGTACTTTGGCAATAAGAAGTAAGTTCTGCAGTGAAGAAACCTATGGCAGCAATTGCTTACTTACCACAAATACCTCTTTTCATGGAACACTTATGAATATTCCATGACCCCCTTCAGGAAATACTGTCCTTTAGTAAAGCTCAAAGCTCAAAGAGAACTGCTTCTTCGTTTGAAGTCCCAAAGGCCTCTTATTTTGATTACTTTGCCTAAGAAGAAACTCCACAACCAAAGGTTTTCAGTTTAACATGCCTAATGAGTTAAAATGCAAAATAAATACAGAACTATCAAACAAACAGCAACGAATGTGCTTTGTTGCCTGACAGTGGACAGAGTTGTCCTCAGTGGGAAGAAACCCAAATGCTAAATTTCTCTTTATCTCCCCAATAAGAAGAGAGCGTATTCTCCTGGAACAAACCACAGAACCTCCAACTTTCACTTGCTGGCCTTAACTCCATAAGGCATCTTCTTGGTCATTTCCAGTGGGTTCTCATTTCTTCCATCCTGTAGAAATGATGCTTCGAATGTCCCAAATAAGACAAATTTCCAGAGCTGGCTTTCAGCATGCACAGATCACTTGCTGGATGTTGGCACACATAAGACTAACAATTTGGAGAATATTGAAATATGTTTTCATTATAATTTTAAAATAGCAATAAAACAGTTTTTTACTTTGGGGAAATACAATATTATTTATCATTTTGATCACTTTTAATTGTTTAATTCAGTGGCATTAAGTACATTTGCACTGTTATGCAACCATCCGCACTATCCATTTCTAGAACTTTTTGATCACTCCAAACAGAAACTCCGTACTCACCAACTTCCCATTGCCCTTCTTTGCCTCCCAAGTCCCTGGTAACTTCTATTTTATTTTCTGTCTCTATGAATTTGATTATTCTAGGTACTTCATATAAGTGGAACCATACAATATTTGTATGGTAACAAATATTTCATATAAGTGGAACCATACAATATTTGTCCTTTTGCATCTGGCTTTATTTCACTTAGTATGTTGCCAAGGTTCATCTAAAACAAAAGTGTTCAATTAGTAGTAAGTATCTTATATCAGTGAAAAAAGATGATACTGTTTGTAATCTTTTTCCAAGGCTTTTGTAGTTCTCTAAAAGATGGAAGGCTTGAGTCAGTGTCTTTTCTTACTCTATTTCTACTGAAATAGAAGTTCTAACCATAACTATTGGTTATCAGAATTGGCGAAATTGTTCAGGATCTCCATCTGATAATCCTAAATATATGGCTCAAACATACACCCAGAAAGTTGTTCTGATTTCTCTCTTGGCAATAAGTCAGGCACTAGAATAAAAGAACATACCATACTTAATACTTGGAATGTTTTGTTTCAACCTCAGAGATGATGGTAAATGGAATCCTACTCCACTTGGATTTTATTTGTCTCTAAAAAGTGTTTTTCTAGTTTGGGAAAAGTGTATTTGGATTGCTTTCTTTTATTTATCTTATTTTTGGAGAACATGACATATAAGGATGTCCCATACTGTGTTGGATTTCCCCAGTGAATGAAAAAATCAAGTTTTAAGATCAAGTTGTTGATTAAAATATTTATACCATAGTTTGGCTTAAGAAATACTTATAGTGACAACATTTAAAATGACAAAACTCCCACTCTAGCGTGATACCCTGAGGTTATTAAAAAATAGAATATATCATTGAAATGTGCCACTTGAAGAAACTTTTTTTTTTAATTGCCATTTCTAGTGTCACGAAGAAATGCTTTTATCTCATCCCTGATTTCAAAAGCTTGTCTAAACACTTTGACCTTGATAAACAGTTTACTTCTGTGTGGAAAGGAAGGCTTGTACTCACTGCCAGCTTCTTCACAAAGCATGCTTAAAAGGTAAACACTCAGTGACCACGGTTTGAACACATTAACTATGTTTGCCAACTATGTTGTGAGATGAAGCAATAGGTAAAGGGACAATTTATCCAAATAGGCAAACACTTCCTTGTTGAAAACATTACTGGTGCTGTGGGTGTCTTTCCAGCCTGCATCATGGCACAAAAAATCGCCAACTACATGAAATATCTCCTCTGGCACGAGAGTGGAGCACTAAACTCACCAGTAAGTCCCTGAGCACCTCCCTTTTCTACATTTCTGCACATTTCTGCCAAGTGTTGATTGATACTCTGCACATCTGTGATTCTTTCCAAATGTAAGCCAAATGTCGGCTAGCAGGCACTCATGATAGACATTGCCCTTCTGTGCTATATGCCATTAATATTACATGATGTACAATGGCCCGCTTTGATTATGAAATTCCCAGTAGCTAATTTAAGTTTCTTCCTGGGCATGGTAATTATTATCATTAGCCTTACAATTGGATTTATAAACTTTTTAGCAACAGTGTGATTCGCTTCTTTGGTTTTGGGGTTTTGGTGTACAATTTTGAATAATGTTTCTTTTGTTTGGGTCTCTTCACCTTTAAATGACAAAATTTATCAATTTCATATTAGAAAGCATTATTTTGTGCTTGTTCAGGAAAAACTCAATTGGTTTATCAGAAAGGTCACGGTACTTTGAAAGCAATGCAAAAGCTTCTGTGGCTTCTTGCCATTCTTTAACAAAGTTTTGTAACAGACAATGCAATAGAAACTAGAGGCAAATTGATTGCTGGTCTGATAAAATCCAATTTTCACATATTCATCAAGATTCACTTGTTCTAGCATACAGTTTCACATTGATATTTGCATTGGGCTCTTGTTCACTGCTTACATTTATAGGGTTCTATTATGTTTATGTTATCGTTGCAACACTACTTTTACACTTAGCTACCTTTAAGCACTTGATTTATTCCTGTGAATTGGCTATCATGACATGCAATCAAAATGTAAAATTAGCAGATGTAAATAGCACACTTAGATGTATAAATTCAATAGTCAAGGCAAAGTTCACCATGAATGGAATATTAGCTGGGATGGGCAACTTTTAGGAACACAATAATAATTAAGTATGCAAATAGATTTCTATAAAATATAATAAATTATTCTTAACTTCCAAATTTACAAAATGAACATGAAATTGTTTCCTTGCTCTGTCCTTCTATAGATAGCCAGGGGAACACCAATGATCCGTGGTTTGCCTGTGGGCAGCACTTTCCTATGGGGTACGATTTTGAGGTGTTGGGATGGCTACCTGCAGAAATAGCTCATCATCCAACTAGCCTGATATCCAAAATCCCCAAGTCATTTGTTATTCTTCCTATGACTACAAGATAGATCAACGATATTTGTTAAATATCATGAAGCACATAAAGCATAAAGGTAGACTATAGATAGAGACTATATATAAAACATACAGTCTTTACCTTCCAGAGCTTCTGATTGAGACTTTAAATAGATAAACACAAATAAATTGCAAGCTACCAACTGTGGTAAGTGCTGAAGGAAAAAGGAAAAAGATGAGAGAGAATAATAAAGTAGGTGGGTGAGAACGGCAAGGTCTAATTGAAACTGATGGGTCAAAGGCAAGTGCTGTGTGAGCTATTTCCTTTGAGATCCTCAAAGAAGAATAATCCATGGATACTTAGGACATGTTCTTTTTCCTGATAACATTTGTGTAGTGTAGAAATAACTAAATACAGGCTTGCTTGTTCCTTCGCTCTATTACTATTATTATTAGTGCTTAACTGCCTTATGGGCACTGTTCTAGACTCTGGAGGTGTACTTGTGAATGAGCTTTTCATGAAGCTTTTATTCAGGGTCAAGATGCTACTCAGAATATGAAAAGAAAAGAGAAAAATATGACTAAACTCTGGAGTGAGCCATTAGAAAAGCTTATGAAGCATCGTTTCGCTAATAACACAAGATCTCCATGGGAATAAAGAAAAGTACTCTTACCTAACAACACTCTACTGTCATCTGACGGAATATTTAGATATATGTGGGGAAAAAAAACTATATATCAGTCAAAACTGGTGATGAGCAGTGTAGGAGATAAAACCCTAAAACGAAACTGGTGTACTAGGTATTATAGATCAATAACGCTACTACTAAGATCATCTGACTCCTCTTGTGATTGAAATTTGGCCTCAAGTGGAAATTGGCCTGTAAAATTATTGACAACTAAATGTTATATTTTTATGACCAATCAATAAATTGGAATTCTGGTCACACACATTAGTGTCCATGAGTGCTTACAATGAGTCTTTACCTGAGAGATCATAAATCACATGTGAGTCTGCCAGGCTGAAGTTTGGCTGTACCCCACTACCCATGTTGGGGTGACCAGCAGGCTTTTCCTATGAGACTCCTGGCTTTAGGGTAACTTCTCTTTCCAATCAGGAATTTTCATTAATCAAAAATCATGAGATATTTTGGAGGCACTCCATCAATAATCCCTAGGGAAGAAATAATGATTTAAAATGTGAGGTAGGAAATGGTTATTTCAAGTCTCAGAATAAACCATTTTCAAAAAATTGGCTGATACTACTAAGAACTATCAGAACAGACTAGAAAATGAGGGGAAATTGTACCTGCAACTTTTGATCCTTTTTTAAGTAGAGTTACCTTCACTATCAGTAGGAAGACGGGCTAACAGCCAAAGGAAGTCTTTTAATTAAATAAACAGACATTTCTTATTTATTCTAACAAGTTGAAATAGTGTATGAGATTAAAAAAAACATTCAGCAGTTTGGTCTTGTCTCCCTTTTTTGTGAAATTGAAAAGAAACAAAATAAGCACATTGAATCTGGTGTAAAGGGAACTAAAGATATAGACAGTTTAATATTAGTCTTCTGAGACCAAAGCTACTCTTTCCAAGTTCAGCAGAAATACACAAACAATTTGATAAATATTGAATTATGCTTCAAGGCAATTCTCATACTTTAATATAATCTGTTTTTTAAAAATTTATTTCCTTCTACTTTGAAATAAAAGTCCATCACCAAATACAATTTAAAAAATACATTGAATTGCTTTTCATTTCAGTTTAAGAAAGAGCCCTTGCTTGTTTTTATACCATCACCTTTAGCAATTTTTCTCCTGAAAGAGAGGAAAGGAAGCTTGAATGTTTCCAGAGAAATGTAGTAAAAAAACAGGCAGCCTGTAAAGTGATGGGGTATTGTCAGCTAAATTGCACATACTACTGTCAAGTTAGGACAATGTATTTAAAGACATTAAATTAGATTATGGTAACTATTGTGGAAGTTTGATTTTTCATTTTATGGCATTTTGTATAAACTGGAGAATACTCAAACATTTGAAAACATTGATCCAGTTTTTCTATACCTTGCACATTAGGATTCCCTGGTTGGGAGACGGGTGAGGGGTGGGGGTTGATTGTGAAAATACTGATGCCCCATTCCCACCCCTGAGATCCTAGCTCCCTAGTTGATTGTAATCTGTCATTAAAGTTAAGAACCACTGCTCTAAGATAATTGTGGTAATTTAACCATTAAACTTCTAGAAGTCCGAAATGCATTTAGGTTTAGGTTAGATTGCCAGATAAAATAGAGGATGCTTAGACAAGTTTGAATTTCAGATAAACAATAAAAACATTTTTAGTATTTGGAATATTGCATTAGACACAGTATTTTTATTTACTAAATCTGGCAACCCTAATTTTTCTTTGCTTAAAACTTCTTTGGAACAAAGCTGTTTATCCACTATTAGAGTTTCTTTAGAAAAGACTTCTCTGAGTCAGATGACAACAGCAAAACTGGGTAAACGCATCAGATGTTCTCCTGTCCTGGGGTCCTGAATCAATTCATCTCCTCTTTATACTTTCAGAGTTTTCCTTCCATTGTGTCCTCCTGCTTCTAATGAAGTCAATTCTTTTTGGGTTCCCCAGACCCAGTTCCAGTGTGGGTTGCGGGGAACACCACACAAAACAAGTCTGACACTGTCTACCTGGAAGCAGCATCAGATGCCACAGGTTAAGGGTCTAGTTCTGTGAGACTGTCCCGTGCCCCAGTCCAGATGCCAGTGGCCAGTGAGTCCCAGGCTGGTAACATGCTTGTGACCCACTGGCTACAGACTGAAGGTTCTGGCCACCTCCTCCTTCGGTCCTTTTAATTTGCTAGAGCGGCTGGCAGAACCCGGGGAAGCACTCAGCCTGCCAGTCCATTACAGATACAATACAGGGTACGAACGAGCAGCCCGATGAGGAGATACACGGAGTGCGGGGCAGAGGTACCGAGCTTCCATACCTTCGCTTAGCTCCCTCATTCCTCTCCCCAAACACAAGCGCCTCCAACTTCAGGTAACCATGATAGTGACTTGAAAAATAATCACTTTTCTATTTTATTCCCCTTAGTTTCCTCACCCGGGTATGTATCCATAAACATTGTAATTTGCTTATTTTTGAACTTTAAATTGAATCATATAGCATAAAAATTCTGTGTCTAAATTCTTTCCCTGAATATTTTGTTGTTGTGACTCCCTAGTATTCATCCATGTAGCAGTTTATTTGTTTGAAAATATCACTATTTATCCTACTGTTAATGGACATTCATATTCATTTCTTTCTATGTTAGGGCATAATGCTTCTGTGAACATTCTTTTTGAATATTTATTTATTTATTTACTTATTTATTTATCTATTTATTTATGAGAGAGAGCACAAACAGGAGGGGCAGAGGGAGAGAGAGAGAGAGAATCTCAACCAGACACCATGCCGAGTAGCCGAGGTCGACATAGGGCTTGATCTCCTGAGCCTGAAATCATGACCTGAGAAGAAATCAAGAGTCAGACACTTAACCAACTGGGCCACTTAGGCGCCCCTGAACATTCTTACATATTTCTCCAGGGACATGACTGCCAACACTTCTTTATGGTATATACCTGGGAGTGGCATGACTGCATCATAAGACTTGCATATGTACAACTTTATTTTGAAATAATTGTAAACTGTTAGAAAAGTTGCAAAAATGGGGCACCAGGGTGGCTCAGTCACTTAAGTGTTTGACTCTTGATTTCAGCTTAGGTCATGATCTCAAGTTCATGAGATTGAGCCCTGAGTCAGGTTCCTCCCTGGGTGTGGAGCCTATTAAGATTCTCTCCCTCTCAACCTTGGCCCCTCTCCCATCTTGTCCCCATCCTCAAAAAAAAAAAAAAAAAAAAAAAAAAAAAGTTGCAAAAATGATACAGAGAGTTCCCATATACCATTCACTAAAATTTCCCTAATTATAGCATTGTAAATAATCATAGTACTATTATCAAAACCAGGAAATTAATATTTATATAATAGTAAAAACTAATTATACAACTTATTCGAATTTTGCCAATTTTCCTACTTTCAGCACTTTTGTATTCTTATGTTTTAGATGTGCCCCTTGTAAAAAGTATTGATTTTTAAAAATCCAGTCACACAATCTGTCTTTTGAGTATTAAATCCATTTACATTAAGTGTAATTGCTAATAAATAAGGGGTATATCTGTATAGATCATTATAAACTACCATTTTTTAAAAAAGATTGTATTTGTTTATTCATGAGAGACAGGAGGAGAGAGGCAGAGACACAGGCAGAGGGAAAAGCAGGCTTCCCACAGGGAGCCTGATGTGGGACTCGATCCCAGGACCCCAGGATCACGACCTGAGCCAAAAACAGATGCTCAACCACTGAGCCACCCAGGTGCCCCATAAATCACCATTTTATTTTGTGCTTTGCATTTATTTCTTCTGTTTCCTTTTTCTCTACATTTAGGTCTTCCTTTGGGTTGATTGAGTCATTTTTATCACTTCAGTTTCCCCCATTCCTTTTAGTGTTTGCATAGAAATTACAATATTAATACTTAATTTTATTGGAACCTAAAGTTAATATATTTATCTACCAGGACCTACAACACTTTTAAATCCATTTACTTTTTGTGCCCAAATAACATTTCATTATTTTAATAGATTTTAAGTCTAAGTAATTTTTCATTCCACTAAACACTATTATTTTTTGTTTGAAACGTGCAATACTTGTTCACATTTACTCATACCATTTGGCCTTTCCTCTGCCCTTTATTTCCTTTTGCCTATCAGACTCTTCCTGTCAGATCATTTTCCTTCAGTCAAAGTTGTATCTTGTAATTTCTTTTTTGGGATTTTTGCACTGGTGGTAACCTATATTTTTTGTTTAAAAATGTTTGCTGGATGTATGATTTTAGATTAGCAGTGACTTTCTTTCAACATATTAAAGATATTTCACTATCTACTGGCTTTCATCATTTGCTGTCAATCTAACTGAAAATCTTTTGAATATAATATCCTTTTTTTTTCCTTCTGGCTTCCTTTAAAATCTTAAGTTTTGCTTTCTACAGTTACACTGTGTTTCCAGGTGGAGGTTTATTTTTAGTGTTTTGGGTACTTCTGGAAAATCCTCAGCCATTATCTATGCCTCATCTCTTTTTCTTTCCTCTTTAATTGGAACTATTATTAGATGTGTAGTAGACTTTACTACTCTAAGCTCCATGTTACATAAACTCTTGTTCATACTTAACACCTCTTTGTATCTCTGCATTAGGAATGATTTCTTCTTACCTATCTCCAAATGCATTAACTCTTTTTTCAACTATTTCTTTATGTTGTTAAATCTCCATTGAGTTTTTTATTTTAATTATTTTTTATTTTTACAAGTTCTGTTTTGTTCTCTTGCAAACATGCTAGCTTATATTTTATAGTTTCCTGTTCTCCGAAAATATTTTAAGCTTGTTTTTTATTTTTTTAAAACATAGTAAGTAAGCATAGTAATTGTATTACCTGTCCCTGAAAAATTCAATAGCTAAATTCAATATATGTTTTTGTTTCTGCAGTTTGTTGTTTCTTCTGGTTTTTCTTCTTGGTGATTTCCCTGTGGCACTTGGTTACTTTTGACTGTGAGCTGCTTTTTGTTTTCCCTTGGAAAATTATTTTTAAGGATTCCTACAGGCCTAGAGTGCTGATATCTTTGTCTCTGCCTGGTACAGAAGAACACTATCAATTGAAAAACAGCTTAAAGGTTTTGGAACCATCTTGGTGATGTACTATGATTTGCAAGCTCCTGAAGCATTTATCTGGTTAAAACATCTCAGGGATGTTTTTTATTTCCCATCCCTGCTCTGCTTAGAGCTCAGGCAACCTTCCTGCACAAGTGGGGTAGGTTAACTTTTGATTCATCCTTAGATTGAGGGAATATCCTTGGGTATCTTGACTTTATTTGGGAAGGGTTTCCTTTTAGATCTTCACCTGGGCTTTGATTTCTGTTGTCCACACTCTACAAGGTCACTAAAGTGAAAGTTTTTGGGATGCCTAGGTGGCTCAGCTTTTGGGCCCTGCCTTTGGCTCGGGGCATGATCCAGGGGTTACCAGATCAAGTCCCACATCAGGCTCCCAGTAGGGAGCCTGCTTCTGTCTCTGCCTCTCTCCCTCTCTCTCTCTCTCTCTCTCTCTCTCTCTCTCTCTCTGTGTCTCTCATGGCTAAATAAATAAAACATTTAAAAATAAATAAATAAAGTGGAAGTTTGCTTAATTTAGCAAATGCTCTTAAGGGGAAAGCAACTGAAGTGCTCTGCTAACATCTGAGGGGTCCTTCTCTATTTTAATTTTGGCCCAGAAATTCCTTACAGTCTCATCAGATCTGTGTTGCTTTTAAGAACTTACTTTTTGTGTAACTCACTATTTTAAGTTGTCCTTCCTTCCAGCTGGGAGGGTTGGCCTGTATAGTGTAGCCTGCCATATGATTAGAAAGGTAGGTCTTATTTTATAATTTAAAAAATTATGTTCAACTTGTGTTTCTATCCCCTTCCTCATTCTTAATGTATTAGTGTGTGTGTGTGTGTGTGTGTGTTTTAATAAGAAATTCCCAGGACTGGGATCCCTGGGTGGCGCAGCGGTTTGGCGCCTGCCTTTAGCCCAGGGCGCGATCCTGGAGACCCGGGATCGAATCCCACATCAGGCTCCCGGTGCATGGAGCCTGCTTCTTCCTCCGCCTGTGTCTCTGCCTCTCTGTCTCTCTCTGTGACTATCATAAATAAATAAAAAAAATTTAAAAAAAAAAAAAAAAAAAAAAAAGAAATTCCCAGGACATTTTTATAGTACTTTTCCTCTAATGAAACAACTTGGTCCACTTATATGTCTAATAGTTCTTATTTCATAGTTATTTAATTTCTTTTTTTATTTTTATTTGCTTTCTTATGATTTTTAAAAAAAATTCTTCCTAACTTATTGAGTTGAGTACCTCATTTAAGTTTTCTTTTTTAAGTAATGAGTAATGAAAATATTTAATTAATAAATGTCGTTTTGACTTCAACTTTGGATGCATCCCATTAGTTCTATTGTTCACATGCTCCTTTTCTGAAGGTTTGTAGTTTTGATTTCCTTTTTGCCCTAAGACTTATTTGGAATCATTTACCTCCTCCATTTTCAAACAATTCCTTTCTTCCCCCTCTTATTTGATCATTTATTATTGATTTTGATTGTATCTTATTATTTTTTAGAGAGTGTGGCCTGTTTAGTTTCAGATTTAAAAAAAATTTTACTAAAAAAATATAAATAAATGAAATTTACTGAGTTTTTGTGGCCTAATATATTTATCAATTTCAACATATATTTTACAAGTGCTTGTCAAAAAAAAGAATCATATGTAGGGTCTAGCATTCAAGATATTTATACACATAGATATTAATCTTTAAAATTATAGTCATATGAGGGATTTTTTCCCCCTACTTGATTTGTCAGGCCATTAATTCAAATGACATAGGGACAAAATAAGCAGCTTTTTGGGAGTAAGATGTTTAAGCCTGTTCTCTTAAATTTGAAGACATTTTCCTTTACATTACTTTAGAATGCTTAATACTTTAAGTAATGATACTTGAAAGAGTAAAGCTCCTGGTTAGTGTATGTAAAAAGATTATTTTCTCTCAAATTTTTACTTCCTATACCACTTTCAACACTGAATACATCAACTCTATGATCTTTCTGTGTGTTGTCTCTCCAGTAAGCAACATAAGTACATTTCTTCTTTATGCTTTAGGCTGTCACTATGTCAACGTTCCCCTAATTAACCATATATAGAGAAACAAATGGGCAAGAATATAATCTGTAAATAGTATTTTGACTTTGGAAAGTCTAAGGTTTTTAAAAGTTGTTTAAATCATTATATTGATAGGATTGGGTTTTTTTGTAAAATGGCTTCTCATAGAAATTTTGAAAACAGCATCTGTAGTATAAAGAAGCAGAAAGAAAGATGCATATAATCCTATCACTCCAAGGCAACCATTGTTAACTGGTCTTGCTTGTTTCCTTCTATTTTTTCCAGAACTATTTTTACATAATTGAGATCAATTTTGTATTTTGAATTTTCCACTATTTGTATACTGAATTTTCCACTATTACATTTATTTTTTATTATTAAAAACTATCAGAATTGCTTAAATGCCCTGATAACATTTCATTATTTACTTAATATTCTTTTAATGTTATAAATTTCAATATCTCTGTATGAATAATGTTTTGATGGATTTCTTCTTTTCTTTGTTTTTCTTAAGTGATACAGCTGGACTTCAATCTTTTGGGTGCATCAGAAGCACTGGGAGAGCCCCGTGCCCAGAGTTTCAGATTCAGTCTGGGATGCAGCTGAAGAATTTGCACTTCTAACAACTTCAAGTGATGCTGATTGTCCAGAGATCACATATAGCATCACTGGAATAGCTGTAATTAACAGGATGTATACAGATTTGCTTCAATAAATTTCTGAAAAATAATGCTTCTTCCTTCCACAGTAAGTTGTATCTTTGATATTGCAGAGAAAAAAATAGTAATACTTATCTTGGCTAGAGAAAGAAATAGTGATGTCTATTAAAAGGTTCTCTAAAATCCTTACTCACTGGCTTTTGCTACCGCATTTGCACTTACTGTGGAATCTTACTGGAACACTTACCCATTTGACCCTGGAGCTGCATCACTATACAGCTGGTCTCTTTTTTTCTTTTCTTTTCTTTTTTCTTTTGTAAGTCACCTGCTCTCATTTAATTCATTTCCTTTGGTGTTTTCCTTCCTGTGGGAAGTCTCTGACATCTGTCCCACATACTTCTTTATGAATACAAAGGCTCATCTTTTATCTTTATTTTTAACTTTTATGAGTCAGTTACTCTTAGCCTTTTTATAGTTATGATCTTTTCATTCTTTATGTTTTAAAGAGATATTCTAGACTGTAATTCTTTGTGGCCGATTTTTTTTAATCTTATTTTTTTAACACCTTTAATTATTTTCTGTTGACATTTGTATTTAGGTCTGAGCCTCTGTCAATTACCGGCAGCACAAGGCTTCTCACTTCATTGGCACCATCATGTGGTGGAATTGTGTATAACATTAGAAAACCTGCCACATAGAGGAAGACAGGGTACCATTATAGCACATTTTATAGAGAGAGCACTGAAATTGGAGAGTCATAATAGTTGGGGGATCTGAAACAATCCTATGACTTTAGTTAATGCACAGCAAAATTAGACCTAGTAAACACCAATGATTAATTATGTGGAGACTGTAGTCAATTATAAGAACTCAAGCCCTGGGTTTCTTACTCATTATGATAGGATCTTGGGCACTTTGGTTAATCTCCTTGAGTCTCCGTTTCCTGATAAGTATGTGGACACCAGTGGTATCTATCTCATAGGAATGTTGGGAGGAACAATTAGTATTATGATAATAGCATAATGGCCATAAAATAGCTCAATAATATCAGTTATGATTAGCTATTAACAAACCATCACATTTGGTTTTTTGTGTTCAATCCTAGAATAGAAAGAGTATTAGAAAAGAAAACTTCCCATGAGATTTTAGAAATGTATGCCAAAATAGTATAACAAATTACCAAAATGGTATAATTATTTCAGAATGATCAGAAGTAGCATGAAGTTAAAAACTGCAAAAGGTAGATATTGAAAGAACAGTTAAATAAAGATATATTTTTAGAAAAAAAGGAAGGAAACTTCTGGTAAGAAAGATCTTCTAAACTATTCTTACAAAGTGAAATTTGAAAATTATCTGGTTAAATTAACCATAATTGACAGTAAAAATCAATAATTATGGGGTGGGAGGTAACCTAAAATTCTTTCAAAGGATGGAAAAAACCTTTTAATATTAAACATGATTTATAGCCCCAAATCCTCTGAAGGTCTACTAAAGAGAAATGTATACTTTTATAAATTCCTGAAAGAGATACATTTAGGATGAATCTGGATGCTGGAACTTTTTCTGTTAGAAAATGAATTGTAACTATTTCCAGAAAAATAGGATGAAAAGATATTTAAGATCAGTGAGAATATAGCATGTGGGGTATCCCTCCCTCCCCTTGAAAGCCATGTACATCATTAGACAGAATGGATAGTCTTGCCAGGATCAGAATCTTATATTCAGTTTCCAAAGTGTAGTTTCCCCAGATAGTTAGCATCATTCAAGGAATTTTTGTTATGCCATTATGCAAATGTAGTCTAGGTTCATTATCTGTTCACTTATTAAATTCATCAAAAGCTGTCCAGGAACAGATTTTCTGTTTTGTCAACTACACCCACAGTCTTGTTCCCAGATTTTTCATCACTTTTTTCAGGCTGTGAGGGAAAGAAAGCAAAAAATGGGAATGATCTCATGAATTTTAAATATGCTATAATTCTGTTCCAGTGCAATATTCAAGTATATAACAGCCGTCTACAGTTGCTCACAGCATACCCCACGCTCAGGGGAGTGCCAGGTTAGTGCAGTTGGTTAGAATGTGGTGCTAATATGTCCACAATCAATTCCTGTATGATTCAACTGGCTGTGGAGAGAAGAAACATGTCTTCAGTGTCAGCTGGAATTCCTGTGGCCAGCAGTTCAGAAAATCTATGCCTTTGATTACTGAGATTTGGAGATTTTCCAGAAACTTATTATTGACATCTATTTTAATTTTATTGTGGTCAGAAAACATATTTTGCATGATTTCAATCCTTACAAATTAATTGAGCCTGTTTTATAGCCCAGAATGTGGTCTTTCTCGGTGTATGCTCTGTGTGCATGAATAGGAGGAAAGAGAGAGAAATCCATCCACACTCACATATCCATTTATTTAGGTCTTTCATTTCAGCAATATTTTAGAGTAGTACAGTTCTTGCATGTCCTTCATTAAATTTATTCCCAGGTATTTATAATGCTATTTTAAATGTTATATATAAAAACTAATTTTCTACTTGCTGCTTGCTAATACATAGAGATACTGATTTCTATATACTGATCTGTTATCCTGAGCTCACTAATTTCCATTATTCATTCTAGTAGATTTCAAATATTTTCTACATGGACAGATATTAACCTAAAGGCAAATAATTAATAGTTTTTAAAAATAACTTTCTGGGCAGCCTGGGTGGCTCAAAGGTTTAGCGCCGCCTTCGGCCCAGATCTTGACTCCGAGGTCCTGGGATTGAGTCCCACATCGGGGACATCAGCTCCCAGCGTGGAGCCTGCTTCTCCCTCTGCCTGTGTCTCTGCTGTGCTCTCCCTCTCTCTCTGTGTCTCTCATGAATAAGGAAATAAAATCTTTTAAAAAATGAAGTAAAAATAACTTTCAATGTAGCTCCCTGTGAATAGATGGTTTTGTTCTTCCTTTCTAATCTTTACAGCTTTTATTTTATTTTTGCCTATTGCAGTATCTAAGATCTCTGACACAAAGTTGAATAGAAGCGGTGAGAGCAGACATTTTCAACTTTTTCCTAATCCTAGGATTGAATATTTCACCATCAAGCATGATAGTAGCTATTGGTCTTTCATAGGTGCTCTTTATAAAACAAAGTCAGTTCTTTTTTTTTTTTTTTTAAAGATTTTATTTATTTACTCATGAGAGAGACAGAGAGAGAGAGAGAGAGGCAGAGACACAGGCAGAGGGAGAAGCAGGCTCCATGCAGGGAGCCCAACGTGGGACTTGATCCCAGGACTCCAGGATCACACCCTGGGCTGAAGGCAGGCACTAAACCACTGAGCCACCCAGGGATCCCCAAAGTCAGTTCTTTTTTATTTCTAGTTTTGTGAATGTTTTCCACATAGATTGGCAATAAATTGTGCCAAATGCTTTTTCTAAATGTTTTGAAATTATTGTAAAATTTTTTCTCTTTTATTAATACGGTAAGCTACATTGTTTAACTTATTTAATGTTGAGCAAAACTTGCATGCTAGGAAAAAACCCCAATTGGCCACTGCATTTTATCCTTTATTGCTAGGGTCAACCTGTTAGTATTTTATACAGTATTTAAAAAAATTTTTTTTTAAATTTATGATAGTCACACAGAGAGAGAGAGAGAGAGAGGCAGAGACACAGGCAGAGGGAGAAGCAGGCTCCATGAATGGAGCCCCATGTGGGATTCGATCCTGGGTCTCTAGGATCGCTCCGTGGGCCAAAGGCAGGCACTAAACCACTGCACCACCCAGGGATCCTCTTTATACAGTATTTTTGCACTTATATTCATGAGTGATTATTGGCCTGCGATCTTTTTCCTTTAATGTCTTTGTCAGATATTTCTGTCATGGTTATGATGTTATTATAAAAGTAGTGGGATAGTATTCTCTCCTCCTGTTTTCTCAAAGAGTTTATGTAAAATTGACAGTATCAGTGTTGATAGAATTCACCAGTGAAAGCATCTTGGCATGGAGTTTCCTTTGCAAAGTGTTCTTTAATTGTGAATTCAAATCCTGTAATAGATGTACAACTACTAAGATTTTCTATTTCTTCTTTAGTCAGTTTTGGTTGAGTTTTGTTTTTCAAAGAATTTATTCATTTCTTCTAAGTTATCAAACTTTAGTACCTTAAATTTATAATATTCTCCTTTTATTGTTTTAATTAGAATTTTCCAGCCTCAATACTGTTGATTTTGGGGGCCAGAAAATTGCTGTGGGGAACTCTCCTGTGCAGAACAGCATTCCTGGCTTCTACACAATAGACACTGGTAGCAGCCTCCCCAGGTGTGATAACCAAAAATATCTGTAGACATTGTCGAATGTTTCTTGGGGGCAAAACTCCTCCAGTTGAGAACCAGTGTTTTAATGTCTGTAGGATCTTTACTGATCTTTCATTCCAAATACTGGTAATTTGTCTCTCTCTCTCTCTCTCTCTTTTTTTTTTTTTTTTTTTTTTTTTAGCTCTGTTAAGAGCTTTGTAATGTGTACAAAAGTAGGCTCTGCCCCAAATTTGGCCCATGGATCATTTTGCTGACCTTGACTTAGATCATTAATTTTCTTTTTTAATAAGGGAATAAAAGAGCTATACATATTTCCTCTAGAACACTTTATCTGTATCCCATAAATTTTTATTTATTTTTTTTAAGATTTTATTTATTTATTGATGATAGACATAGGGGGAGAAAGAGGCAGAGACACAGGCAGAGGGAGAAACAGGCTCCATGCAGGGAGCCTGATGTGGGACTTGATCCCGGGACTCCAGGATCGCACCCTGGGCCAAAGGCAGGCGCTAAACCACTAAGCCACCCAGGGATCCCCTCCCATAAATTTTTAAATGCTGTGTTGTGTTGATTGATATTAGCTAAATAATGGCTAGGGAGAGTTACTGTTTATCTATGGAGAGACTATATGAGCATTATTGTTATTCCAAATTGATTACAAATGGACTTGGGATCTGTGAGAGACAATGAAGAACAATATTAATATAAGTATTAAATATAAGTCACATAAATACACCCTCCCACATAGTTGATAAATTGATATAAATTCCTACAATCTGGGCAGCCCCAGTGGCGCAGTGGTTTGGCGCCGCCTGCAGCCAGGGGTGTGATCCTGGAGACCCAGGATTGAGTCCCATGTCGGGCTCCCTGCGTGGAGCCTGCTTCTCCCTCTGCCTGTCTCTTTCTCTCCTTCTCTCTCTCTGTGTCTCTACAAATAAATAAATAAAATATTTTTTAAAAAAATCCTACAATCTGTAACAATAGCCTTTTTGCTCTTCTAGCTAAGAAAAGCCACAATCTACAACACCAGAACGCTTATTGAGACAAGAAAATTTTAATAATTTTACAGTACCTTATCAAATATTGATTTGCTGCCACCTGCTGGGAGGCAGAAGTGAGTTTCCAGTGTCCTTAAAGGGCAAGAGTGATGACCTTAGACGTTGTAAAACTTTGCTTATCCCATAAAACGAAGAATATAGGTACCCTTGGGCCTGAAAGAAATCAATAATTTTAATTTTTTTTAGAAATCAATAATTTTAGAATAAATTAACTGCAGATAAAGAAAATATGATCTGTATATAAAATTGGGAGGCATTCTTTTCTACCTAAGAGAAATTAGATGAGACATTTGCACTTACCATGAAATGATGTACAATAAAGTCCATTACAATGGTGAGCTTCTCAAGTATTGATTGTGTATTTGTGTAAAGGTAATTAACCTCTTGACTGGGGCTAATGGAGAAACTTAAGAGGTAAAGAGCCACTACTGAATGAAGATTAGTAAAAAATAAAACTAAATCTAATAACGATGTTTGTGATGGGCAGAAAAATAGTCACACAAAGATATCCATGCTGTAATTCCCAGTGCCCAGAGTGGAGCCATTGTGAGCCCAGAGAGCAGAACCAAGAACCACAGATTATTCCTAGGCCTTGAAATGTAATGGAGATTGCCTGATTGGGTTTTGAAATTCTTCAGGGTGGTGACTACTTTTATTCTTCCACTTTCTCCCTTTTTGAATGGAAACGGCTGCACTTGTTCTCCTGTGCCTCCTCTTCCAGGGCCTGTCTGAGAGCAGACATCGTGTTTTCTAGCTTCCCAGGTCTATAGATGGAAAGGGATTTTTCCCCAGGATGGATTATCAGAGCCTCATCTATACATAATTTAAATGAGGTTGGGAATTTTGAAGTTTAGATGGACTGCTGTAATATGTTGAGAATTTGGGGGATCGAGGGAGGAGGCAAGTAGATTTTGCATATGAATGGACATGAATCTTTGGAGGCCAGAGGATGGACTGTGGTAGGAGCAATGCCCCTCCCATAGATGTTCACACCCTAATTACCAGAATCTGTGAATTATTTTATAAGGATAAAGGGATTTTGCAGATGTGATTAAGGTTAAGAACCTTGATATGGACAGATTATCCTGGATTATCTAGGTGTACCCAATTTAATCACAAGAATCCTTAACAGTGGAGAATCTTTGACCAATGTTAATGGCTTTGAAGATAGAAAGGGGCCACAAGCTAAGGAATATAAATGGCCTCTATAAGCAGGAAAAGGCAAAGCAACAGAGCCTTCCCTAGAGAGGATTCTGTCCAGAAAGGAATGCAGTCAACTGATACCTTGATTTTACCCCCAGTGAGACCTGTGTTGGACTTCAGACTTACAGAGTTATAAGGCAATACATCTACATTCTTTTAAACCACTAAATTTGTGGTAATTTCTCACCACCACAACAGAAAATGAATACAATAAGAGTTAGCAGTTACTGTGTCCTACATGTACCAGCACTACAGCAAGTGCTTCCCAGATGATAGCTAAAGGAGCGAAAACACCTCTGAAAGCATATTACATGATCTGGCCTTGGCTACTTTTCTCACCTCATCGCCTACAACTCTACCTCCTGCTTTCTACCTCTTTCATTCATTCTTCTTGGTCTCCTTGCTATTTTTGAAACATGCTAAGAGTGCTATCCCCTTCAGTCCACACTTCACTTATATCCACAACCCACTCCCTCACCTCCTTCAGATCTCTGCTCAAATGTCACCTTCTCAGTGAAGTCTTCTTTGTTCACCCTGTATAAAGTAGTATTTGCTCATCCTTACCTGGTGTTCCTTAATCTGAAAAGCCTAGTTTATTATTCTACATAGCACTTATCATTCGATAGGTATTTGCTTGTACTCTGTGTTCTTTCTTATTCCCTAAATGTAAGCTGTGTGTGGGCAGGAACTTTATCTGTACATTATTGATGGAGGCTTTATCTCTAGAACCTAGTATAGTGCCTGGGCACACAGCAGTAAAGAAATACTTGTAGGAATAAATGAACATTTAAAAAATTATTAACAGATTACAAGAGTTCATTAATATTGTTAATTCTGATGCAACATACACGGCATAGAGCAGGGATCATTAGACGATGTACATGAACATTACTCTAGTGAATAAGCCTCAGTGTAGATTCAATATAACGCCTTTAAGAATGAGGTCATTTCTCAATTTCCTACAGTTCTTATACATGGTACACCACTTCTTAAGGTCAGATTACAAGAAAATCAGTATATAAATGAATTTTGTATTTTCCTATAAATAAGCATTATTAGTATATTTTATTTCCTAAAGTAATTGCTAGCAAAAAAATAAAATAAAAGCTAGTAACTGCTAGCTACAATTTCTTCCCCGACTTTTATTTTTTTTTAAATTAATTTTTATTGGTGTTCAATTTACCAACATACAGAAAAACACCCAGTGCTCATCCCGTCAAGTGTCCGCCTCAGTGCCCGTCACCCATTCCCCTCCACCCCCCGCCCTCCTCCCCTTCCACCACCCCTAGTTCGTTTCCCAGAGTTAGGTGTCTTTATGTTCTGTCTCCCTTCCTGATATTTCCCAACATTTCTTTTCCCTTCCTTTATATTCCCTTTCACTATTATTTATATTCCCCAAATGAATGAGAACATACGCTGTTTGTCCTTCTCCGATTGACTTATTTCACTCAGCATAATACCCTCCAGTTCCATCCACGTTGAAGCAAATGGTGGGTATTTGTCGTTTCTAATGGCTGAGTAATATTCCATTGTATACATAGACCACATCTTCTTTATCCATTCATCTTTTGATGGACACCGAGGCTCCTTCCACAGTTTGGCTATTGTGGACATTGCTGCTAGAAACATCGGGGTGCAGGTGTCCCGGTGTTTCATTGCATCTGAATCTTTGGGGTAAATCCCCAACAGTGCAGTTGCTGGGTCATAGGGCAGGTCTATTTTTAACTCTTTGAGGAATCTCCACACAGTTTTCCAGAGTGGCTGCACCAGTTCACATTCCCACCAACAGTGTAAGAGGGTTCCCTTTTCTCCGCATCCTCTCCAACATTTGTTGTTTCCTGCCTTGTTAATTTTCCCCATTCTCACTGGTGTGAGGTGGTATCTCATTGTGGTTTTGATTTGTATTTCCCTGATGGCAAGTGATGCAGAGCATTTTCTCATGTGCATGTTGGCCATGTCCATGTCTTCCTCTGTGAGATTTCTCTTCATGTCTTTTGCCCATTTCATGATTGGATTGTTTGTTTCTTTGGTGTTGAGTTTAATAAGTTCTTTATAGATTTTGGAAACTAGCCCTTTATCTTATATGTCATTTGCAAATATCTTCTCCCATTCTGTAGGTTGTCTTTTAGTTTTGTTGACTGTATCCTTTGCGGTGCAAAAGCTTCTTATCTTGATGAAGTCCCAATAGTTCATTTTTGCTTTTGTTTCTTTTGCCTTTGTGGATGTATCTTGCAAGAAGTTACTGTGGCCAAGTTCAAAAAGGGTGTTGCCTGTGTTCTCTTCTATGATTTTGATGGACTCTTGTCTCACATTTAGATCTCTCATCCATTTTGAGTTTATCTTTGTGTATGGTGCAAGAGAGTGGTCCAGTTTCATTCTTCTGCATGTGGATGTCCAATTTTCCCAACACCATTTATTGAAGAGACTGTCTTTCTTCCAATGGATAGTCTTTCCTCCTTTATCAAATATTAGATGACCGTACATTTCAGGGTCCACTTCTGGGTTCTCTATTCTGTTCCATTGATCTATGTGTCTGTTTTTGTGCCAGTACCACACTGTCTTGATGACCACAGCTTTGTAGTACAACCTGAAATCTGGCATTGTGATGCCCCCAGCTATGGTTTTCTTTTTTAAAATTCCCCTGGCTATTCGGGGTCTTTTCTGATTCCACACAAATCTTAAAATAATTTGTTCTAGCTCTCTGAAGAAAGTCCATGGTATTTTGATAGGGATTGCATTAAACGTGTAAATTGCCCTGGGTAACATTGACATTTTTACAATATTAATTCTGCCAATCCATGAGCATGGAATATTTTTCCATCTCTTTGTGTCTTCCTCAATTTCTTTCAGAAGTGTTCTATAGTTTTTAGGGTATAGATCTTTTACCTCTTTGGTTAGGTTTATTCCTAGGTATCTTATGCTTTTGGGTGCAATTGTAAATTCTTCCCCGACTTTTAATCTTTAAAAATTTCAAACCTATAGAAGAGTTGAAAGACATATACTCTTCTCCTAGAACCATAATTAACACAGTGCTATGTTTTCTCTTTACATATATGCTTTGTTTTGGCCTGGACTATCTGAAAGAAGTTCCCAGACAAATATCATGATCTCTCCCTAAAGATTTGAACATATATCTCCTAAAAACAAAAGCATTTTTGTAATAAACACAATTTATCATACCTGAGAAATTAAGTCAACAACATCTCTATTTTGCTGTCGTGTTCAAATTTCTTCAATTGTCTATGGATTCTTTGAAAACTTAAAAAGAAAAACAATCCACAATGCTATCGAGTTCAGTTGCCCTAATGGCAGATCAGTCTTTTTTATTTCTTCTATGCTTCGACCTTACTGAAAAGTCAAAATAAATCACACTGTGAATTTATCTGAGTGCTCCTCACAAATTCAGGCTAAATGTTTTTGGCAAGAATGCTACATAGATGAACTTGCAATAAGCAAAATGTACGGCGTTCCCAGCACTGATGCTGGAAATTTTTTCCATGAAGCATCTATTAACATTTTGCAAAGGACTAATGTTCCATAGAACAGTTTAGGAAACACCTGGATATATTTAAAAAGAGAGAGAGAGAGAGATGAGAAATGAACTAAAGCGTTAAACAGTTTGTAGAATAAAAACCGGTAAGGATTAAAAACCATTTTTAAATTACAAGCTGCCTCATTTCCTTCGGTAATGCAAACAGAGGTTTGCTAAAAACCCCAAAAAAAAAAAAAAACAAAAACACAGGGATCCCTGGATGGCTCAGCGGGTTAGAGCCTTCCTTTGGCCCAGGGCGTGATCCTGGAGTCCTGGGATTGAGTCCCACATCGGGCTCCCTGCATGGAGCCTGCTTCTGCTCTCTCTGTGTCTCTCATGAATAGTCTTAAAAACACACACACACAAAACATTGTACAGACGAATAACCCCCAATTTAAAGAGATGAAGTAACTTCTCCCCAGTTTTTGTCCTTATTGTATTTACTGTGTTCAGGAGCTGGGATTTGAAACCAGATTTGAGTACATCCATGTTTTCCAGGACTTACTGTTTAGTTTTCTGTAACTGACTATACTCGAGTAAATTACAATTGGGGTAAAAGTGGTGGGCTTTTAGCCTCAAAAATAATGAAGACAGTGAAGAAAACCAGCAGTCCATTTTTTAAAATTGCTCTATATCCAGCAACAATGAACCCATATCAAGCACTTGAGGAAGGCCTAACCCCTCACAATGGCACATGCACATTATGGGGGGGCGGGCTGCAGCCTCGGCTTGATACTGATTATAACAGAGCCCCAGTGATGACCATTTCTATTTGCCTTATTGGTCCCTATTTATTGCCTATCGGTTACAGCAAACATTTGGGAGACTTCATTTTTCCCTAAAAACCCTAGAACTCAGGTACAACTCAGGTTTTATCACGTATTATACAATCCAACAGGCTTTCAAAAACTTAGTTCCCGCGCTGCCCCCGCAGCGACGTAGCGAGCATTAAGCAGGTTCGCGTCCATCTCCGCTTCAGCGCGGAGCCTTCGCGCCCTCGGCGACGGTCCAAGGGCAGTCGCGGGTCCTTACTTTTGGCCCGAGTTAAAATGTTAATAGCAATGGTTAACTTTTAAGAAAGATGAAAACCACAAAACTCTGCCCCGACTTAAACGCTTGAGCTGTACTTCGGGCGACATTCATGCCCAGAGGCTGGGAAGTGCTCTGCGGGGCTGGGAGTCTTCCTGCCGGGGCCGGGGGGGCCGGGGTGTCCGGGACCCCACGGCTCGGCCTCTACCCCACCCTGGAAGCCTCCGCGCTGGCGGGACGGGGCGAGCGCTACCCCCGGCTCCGGAGCCGACGGCCAACGCCCAGCCGCGGCAGAGCTCCCGAAGCCGCGAACGCCGCCCTCCCCCACCCCTTCCCGACAGCTCCCCGGCGCCCCGCCCACCGCCGCGCCGACGCGGGCCCGCAGGCCTCCGCGCGCACGCGCCCTCCCCCCCCCCCCGCCGGAATTCCGTGGCCACGTCCGCCGGGCCCTAGCCCCGCCCCCGCGCCCCCGTCCGGGCCCCGGGCGCCCCTGGGCTTCTCGCGGCGGGCGGTGCGCCTTGCGCCTGCGCGCCGTGGCCGGCGCGGGGCGGGGCGGGCCCCGTGCGGCGGAAGGGGCGGGGCGGGCTGCGCTTCCGCGGCCTCGGGCGGGTGAGTCCGGAGCCGGGGCTGGGCTGCCGTAGGGGGCCCACCCCGGCGTCGGGGGCGCCCCCTGGAGGATTTGGGGTGGGGGAGGGAAAAGGAGACTGTTACTATGTTGGGTGCTCCTGGGAATGCGGGGTATGACGCCCGCTGGCAGGCGTCGGCAAAAGGGGTTCCACAGAGAAGTTTCGTTGCTTTTTTTTCCTTGAAAAGGAAACGTTCTGGACGCTGTGATTTAAAATCTGCATCATTTTAGGCAGGTTTGTGAGCTGACCGTTCTGCCACAGTAAGGAGGCTTTTGGAAAGGGCGTTGGTCCCTCCGCTGCCAGAGCTGGCGGGTGGGTAAGCGGAGAGTGGATCGGAGAAAGCACGGAGCAGTGTAGCTACTACCAAAGAGTGAAATTAAAACTCCCCTTCCATGGAATAAAATCCAGGGTGCACCCCGATGTTTCTAGCAGCAGTGTCCACGATAGCCACACTGTGGAAGGAGCCTCGGTGTCCATCGAAAGATGATGGATAAAGAAGATGTGGTCTATGCATACAATGGAATATTACTCAGCCACTAGAAATGGCAAATACCCACCATTAGCTTCAACGTGGATGGAACTGGAGGGTATTATGCTGAGTGCAGTAAGTCAATCGGAGAAGGACAAACATTATATGGTCTCATTCATTTGGAGAATATAAATAATAGTGAAAGGGAATAGAAGGGAAGGGAGAAGAAATGGGTAGGAAATATCAGAAAGGGAGACAGAACATGAGAGACTCCTAACTCTGGGAAACGAACTAGGGGTGGGGAGGAGGGTGGGGGTGGGGGTGAATGGGTGATGGGCACTGAGGGGGACACTTGACGGGATGAGCACTGAGTGCTATTCTATATGTTGGCAAATTGAACACCAATAAAAAATAAATTTTTTTTTATTATTATAAAAAAAATCCAGGGTGTAAAAGTAGGGCTCAAACTGAAAGTCGCCCAGAGAATCTAGGCTTTGTCAGATACTCTGGAGCGGCCAAGTCCTTTCCAGCAGTCGTGCCGTATTCAAATTTATATTTGTCTTTAGCAAATGAAAGAGCATCTAAGCAGCAAGGGCATAAAATTTCTTATTTTATTACCTTTCTTAAGAGCTGTGCCCTAATACGTATACTTTGGAAAACGAATAGATTGCTGTAGCTTTTCCAAGTTGGTAGAAAACCCCAGTTTCCAGGACGCCTGTGAAGATTCTTAATCATTTCTGGGTCATCTGCAATGTCCAAAATACTCTTTTACTGGTAAACACTTAATACTGTTTTGTGTTCAAGGTAATAAGAATTTTTATAAAGGAACAACTCAGCTATTTTAAGGGCTGCTATTAGAGGCAAAAGAAACATGAAAGTTTAGATAATCACAAGAAATCTAAATCTCAACTTGAGATATTTGAAGATGTCTAAAGAAAACGTGTATTTAGCATGGAAAGGACTGGTGAGTGCCTGAAACATTTGCCCCTCAGCTGACTATTACCATGTGGGCATGTGAGTCCCTCATAGGCAGATCACACATAGGGCTCCCTGAGACCATTTTGGATTTGAACTTAAGTGATAGCAATGGGAGTGAATGTTTAATGGTGATGAAATTTAGAAAAATAGAGATTTCTCCAACAGATTGAAACCTAAAAAGTGGAAATTGGGAAATCTGAGTCTTAACTGGAAAAGTAATAAAAGGTAAAGTGGACAGAGAACCTTAGAATATTCCCTGATGAGTTCAGTATGTATTTGGTACTACTCTTATATAACAATGACCTATTTAAGGGTTGCTTGTTAAAAAAGTCATTCTTCTCTACTAAAATTTCCTGAGATTATTTGAAAAGGACAATGTAAAATCTTCTGTGGGGGATGGTGGGAAATGGGAAACAGATTATTGGCATCTGACAGTTTATCTTCAAATCAAAAATGATTAGCATTGAGAAATGGAAACACATGGTGTAACACTGTATTGCCTGTATGAACTGTGCTTTGCTGCAGACACTGACCTAATGTATTGATTTTGGAAATCCTGTATGCTTTTTCTTGCCAGAGTAGTTATTGAAATTGAGAATATTCATTGGATCAATGTCAAGACAAATATCCCAAGTTAGACTGGCTGCTGCTGAGCAAATTTTTAATGAAGGAAAACATCCATATATTGAAATAAGACTTTAAAAAGAAAGTCCTTAAAATAAACATATATTTACTGTAAAATCTAGAAAAATGTATGTTTTCAAACATTGAACAATCAGCCTAATGGAGTTATTGACCCAAGCACAATTATAGTATACGTTAATTCATTCTATGACCAATAAACTATGCTGTGGGTACAAAGATAACCCATAGTGTAGGCAGGACGAACAACTCAAAACAATGTGACCAATATTAGAGTAGAGGGATGTGACCTATACATGATGACAAGAGATAGGAGTGACAATTGAAAGGGCATGGGAAGGGGGAGCATTGTTTCTAGTTTCAAGAACTTAGTTCTTGAAGGCTGAAGAGGAATCTGTGAGATTATTAAAGGAGAGAAGGGCATTCCAATCAGAAAGAACGTCACAGACAATGCGCAAAGAGTATGTTTTTTCTGGGACCTGTGTGCAAATCAGAATAGTGACAGCAATGCGGTAAAAGTGAAGGAGGAAAATGAATTAAATTGGAAAGGTAGATAAGAGCACTCCTAAAGAGTATGTAATATTTTTGTAATAACTGTCTTCACTGGATGGTAAACTTTATGATGTTAGGACCTATGTTGGGTCCATACACCAATGTATAGCACAGCACCTAGTGTGTGCAGTAGGTTCTCAATAAATAGCTGCTGAATAAATGAATGGCTGAATTAAAGAAAAACGGTTTCTTTTACAGATAAGGCAAAGGGGACTCTAAATGTATTTTAAGCAGAGGAGTAAAATAAATTTGCATTTTATGATAAGTGGTAATATGGAAGGTGAATTAATAATGGTCATAGAGGTAGCTGTAGTAGATCAGGGTTTTTCAAACCTAATGTTGCGCCTGTGGTAGTTTGCAATCTGCATTTTAAAATGCAGAATAGAGGGGCAGCTCAGGTGGCTCAGTGGTTTAGCGCCATCTTCAGCCCAGGGTGTGATCCTGGAGACCTGGGATTGAGTGCCACGTCAGGCTCCCTGAAGGAGTCTGCTTCTCTCTCTGTGTCTCTGCCTCTCTCTCTCTCTGTGTGTGTCTCTCATGAATAAATAAATAAATAATCTTTAAAAAATAAAAAATAATAAAAAATAAAATACAGAATAGAAATATAATATTAGAATGTATCACATATACTAACAATGAGAAATGTTTTGTGAAACTTTTCTTTCACTTATGTTCCTATGTGTTGACTGATGTAAGCACATTTCTTCCTATGGGCATTGATCATAGCTTGAAAGCCTTTAGAGTAGAGAAATATGGGAAGGAGGTGGAGAAGGAGGAAATGGATATAAAAGGTATCAGAGGGGCACCTGGTTGACTCAATGGGTTAAGCCTCTGACTTTTAATTTCAGCTCAGGGCATAATCTCGGAGTGGTGAGATCAAGCCCCACTTCAGGCATTATGCTGGGTGTGTAGCCTGCTTAAGATTCTCTCTGTCTGCCCTCCCCCCAGCCCACCCAACACTTGGTCTCTCTCTCTCTCTCTCTCTCTCTCACTCTCTCTCTCTCTCTCTCTCATTCTCTGTCAAAAAAAGAAAGAGAGAATTTAAAAAGAGATATTGGAGGAAAACAAATGTGAATCTTAAATGCTGCCGTCCATATCGAACCTTTTTCCCTGAGAGGGGAAAAAGGCCTACTTCATATTTTTCATTGTATATTAATAACATCCTGGTTTATTAAGAATGGCAAGGCTTTGAGGGATCTTACTGAATGTTGTAAATGTGAAATTTCTCGTGTATTTAGGTAGTACTGAGCTTAAAATTATAGGATGAGACCTCCATGATTCTCAGGAATCATGAAAATTCATTGAAACTGTTTGATTTGATTTTTGGCTAAGTTTTAAAATGTCTTTCCATAAGAAAGCAGGAAAAGGTGCTTAGTTACACAAGTAGATGGGAGGTCTTTCTCCCTACCTCGATGATTTTGCCACTCTAGTAGATTTAGTTTTTTCTGTCGGTGACATGTTATAAGAGTTGTTCATACAAGGATGAGTTACATGTTATGCCCTTGATTGTCAAATGTGAGTTATTCTCTGGAGTGAAAAACATTTTAAAACTGTAGAAATTTGGTTGTTCTGTCAACTAATACACTATTGGGATGTCCTGCTGGTAAGGTTTGCCCAGAAAATGTAAACCTATTTTTCATTTTGGCCTAAGCAAAGAAAAGAAACAAAATGAAGAAGACAGTTTGCCATAATCATTCCTTTTTTTTTTTTTTTTTTAAGATTTTATTTACTTATTCATGAGAGACAGAGAGGCAAAGAGAGAAGCAGAGAGTGAGGCAGAGACAGGAGAAGCAGGCTCCATGCAAGGAGCCCGATATGGGACTCAATCCTGGGACTCCGAGATCACGCCCTTAGCTGAAGGCAGAAGCTCAACCACTGAGCCACCCAGGCATCCCTCATTCCATATTTAAATGTTATTTGGTATTCCCTTGGTGCAACATTACACCACTTCTCTTGTATACATCTGGATTTTTAAAATCTGTCATTTCTCCCAAGTTCTGCCGCTCGTTGTGAGGCCTTGGTCAATCAGTGTAACTTTACTGAGCCTCACCTGTAAAAGAGAATCGTGTGTACTGTTGTGAGGCTCAGCTGAAGAAATGTATGCAAAAATATCTCACACATGATAAATGGTCAGTGAAAGGTAGCTGCTGCTCTGCCATTCCCATGGTCCAGAAGGTTTGGGGGCATCAAGAAAATCAGCCTCCATGGAGAGATTTGAAGGTGTAAAAACCTTGGATTATATACATCTGGATAGCTTTTTGGTTTTAGCAAATGATGTCATCCTTTTCCTGGCTCTTTTTTTTTTTTTCTTTTACTTAAGGCCTTTTAAGATTTGTATTGGCATCAAAGAGCAGACCACTTCACAATCCCAATTTGTGCTAAACCCTGCAATATAAACCATGAGCTTGTCAGCACGGATTTTCTGAGAAAGACTTCGATTACATTGTTGTAAGAAATAACTCTTCTGTTAGAGCAACCTGCGTACTATTTATTAGACAATTTTTTCATCTCATTTAGAGACTACTGTTTGCTTGCATTATTATAAGTGGACATATTTTCATCTAGTAAATCTCATTACTAGGTCTTGATTCCTTACAAACTTATCTTTCTGTTTTTCTGTTTTGGAACATTAGATGTCAACGGTGCTTTGATTCAAAACAGGGAACAGGAACCTTGAAAAAAATTTAACACATTACTATGCTGGATTCTGAGGAAACATAATAAAATACTGTCTTTTCTTTAGGAGGATCATCAGCTGGGCTGAGGGATAAAATTAGTGGGGAGAGATCTGTAAGTGGATAAATTAGAAAACAAGATGAATAAAAGGCTGTGGAGCTTTGCAGATGGAACAGTTGATTGCCTGGGAAAGGTAGGGGAAGATGTGTCTTAGAAGACGTGATATTAAAAAAAAAAAAAAAAAGAAGAAGACGTGATATTTGAACTGAGTAGGACTTTGTCAGGCAAAGAAGTGGAAGATAAGCATCCTGGACACCTAATTTTTATTATAGCATAAAGACTTTTTTTAAAGCTGCCATGCTCAAAATGATTACTAGCCCATGTGTATCCCATTATTTCAGAGTACTGTTGAACTTCATATCTTAATGTGATGATTCTGATAGAATGTGCATAGAAGCATAGCTAAAACATGATTATCACTTTTTTCACCTTGTACATAATTCTTTTTACTAGGTTTTAAAAGTATATATGCTAATTTTATGTCTAATTTAGAAACTGACATAAATATATATTTAATGTAATGCTGATAGTCATAGTCACTGTTTAAATTAAGGACTCATCAAGTTTGATTCTCACATTATGAAGAAATCTCAATACAGAAGGAAGCAAGTTACAGGTTATAGATACAGAAGTAAAATTAAATCATGAGTAGTTATTAGATATTTCTTATTAAAAGTATACAAATTTTGGGGATCCCTGGGTGGTGCAGCGGTTTGGCGCCTGCCTTTGGCCCAGGGCGCGATCCTGGAGACCCGGGATCGAATCACACGTCGGGCTCCCGGTACATGGAGCCTGCTTCTCCCTCTGCCTGTGTCTCTGCCCCTCTCTCTCTCGCTGTGTGACTATCATAAATAAATAAATAAATAAAAAGTATACAAATTTTGTTTTATCTTTTAAAAAGATTTTTTTTACAATAGCAATTGTATTAGTTTTCTTCTGCTATAACAAATAACCACAAACTTAGTGGCGTAAAATAACACAAATTTATCATCTTACAGTTCTGTAGGTCAGAAGTCTGACATGGGTTTTACTGGACTAAAACCAAGGCATTAGTAGCCCTTTGTTAAGACATGGACATCTTTGGGGGGAGGGATCATTATTTTGCCTATAACAGAAAAATATGATTAGCTAAAAAACAACATATAAGCACTATAATACCATTTAGCTACAGACGAAGTTAACATTTTGACATATGCATTTCTGTGCATGTGTGTGTAAAATTATATGAAAAATGGTGTAACACCTCTTTAGCCACTCTTCTGCTGATCTCATTTGGTCTTATAGATTTAATTAACACCTAAATATTAATGATTCTCAAATTTACACTTAAGCTCTGACCTCTTTCTTACACTAGTAATGCAACTTCCCACTTAGGATCCCACTTGGCAGTTTGGTAGGCATCAGTCTTCCCCAGCTCATGACAGGGCAACTCCATCTTTGCTGTGGCTCAGGGTAAAACCTGTGCTGAATCCTTGACTGCTTTCTTTCTCTTCCATCCCACATCTCATTTATTAACAGATCCTTTAGAATTCATCCAGAATCTGTTTTAACACCAGCCCCACCTGATCCATGTCCTCATCAGTTCTCAGTTCTCATGTGCAGTATTGCAGTCATCTCTTAGCTGGTCTTCCCATTTCTGTTCTTGCATCCCCATCAGATCTTTTTAGAACAGAAGTCAGATCAGGTTCTCCTTTGTTCTCTTGCTTCCCTTCTTGTTCGAAGTCAAAGTTCTTCCAGTCATATCTGTGGCTATATATCTAACCCCCTCTTTGGCTTTCTCATGCTTTCCCCCTTGCTTATTCACGTCTAGCCACACTGGCCTCCTTATTTATATGTCTGTTGTCTCTCTTCCCTTACTATGTTAGCTTCAGGAGGGCAAGAACTTTGTTCTGTTTTGATCTTTGTTGTATCCCCAGTGCTAGACTATTGCACGACACATGGTAAATGCTCAAATATTCATTGAATGAATGCTTTATAATCTTGTTTCTCTCTCTCCCTCTCTCTCAGCATATACTTTGCTGTTTTTTGATCATAACTATGTTGGGTAACGAGATAGTCATGGTAAGATTTGTTAATTAAAGGGCATATTTTAAATAGCTAATTTTTTTTTCTTAGACCACATAGATAGCATCTCTCCCTAAGGGAGGGTAGGCCTAGGTTTGGTAGTAAGAATGTTCTGTATCTTGGTCAGCATTTCCTCTTCTGTGTTCTTTGGCTCTTCCTAATGCCACCACACTGCACACTTTTTTTTTTTTTAAGTTTATTTATTTTAGAGAGAGAGAGAGAGAGAGGAAGGAGCCGAGGGAGACAATCTCAAGTAGACTCCCCACTGAGCTTGATTTCATGACCCATGAGATCATGACCTGAGCCAAAACCAAACTAAGTCAGATGCTTAGCCGACTGAGCCACCCAGGTGCCCCTCACTACACACTTTAAAAAAAAATGTTTTTTACTTGCTTTGGGAAGGGCAGGATTAGTAATATCTCTTTACCTTTTAGCTAGAGGACTTTTCTTTGATCCTAAAATAATTTGTTAAGAAAAAAATGCCATAGTCAGTCCTGGCCCTCCCATTGTCTATGACATTAGTCACCTAACTCACTCTTGCTTTCCCTCCCTTGTTAAATGAGAATAAATCATCATAATAATAAATGTCAGCATAGAATTGTCTGGGAGAATAAAGTGAGATGAAGTGCTGGGATTATGTCATTTAGAGTAATATAATAAGACAGTCTGCCTTAGAAGGTGTAGTAGATTGAATGGTGGTCTTCAAAAAGATATACCCATGTCCTAATCCTTGGAACTTGTGAATATGACTTATATTTGGAAAAAGAGGTTTTACAGATGATATTTAAGTTAAGGATCTTTCTTTCTTTTCTTTCTTTCTTTCTTTCTTTCTTTCTTTCTTTCTTTCTTTCTTTCTTTCTTCTATTTTCCTTCCTTCCTTCCTTCCTTCTTCCTTCCTTCCTTCCTTCCTTCTCTTTTCTTTTCTTTCTTTCTTTTCTTTTTTTTTTCTTTTCTTTCTTTCGAGTGTGTGCAACCAGGGGTGTGCAGAGGGAGAGGGAGAATCTCAAGCAGGTTTCATGTCCAGCACAGAGCCTGTCTTGGGGCTCAGTCTCACGACTCTGAGATCATGACCTGAGCCAAAATCAAGAGTTGATGCTTAACTGATTGAGCCACCCAGGTGCCCCTAAGTTAAGGATCTTGAGATGAAATCATCCTGGATTATCTGTGTGGATCCAATTCAGTGACAAATCTCCACACAGAGGAGAGACACAGAGGATAGAAGACCATATGAAAGCCAGAGGCAGAGATTGCAGTTGTGTGGCTGTGAGCCAAGGAACACCAGGAGCCATGGAACACTGGAGGCCACCAGGAGCTAGGAGGGACAGGAAGAGTCTTCCCCTAGAGCTTTCATATAGAGTGCAGGCCTGCTAGCACTTTGATTGCTGACTTCCAGCTTCCAGAACAGTGAGAGAATAAATTTCTGTTGTTTTAAACCACCCAGTTTGTGGTAATTTGTTACAGCAGCCTTAGGAACCTAATATGAAAGGTCCTAGTAAAATGACTGGACCATAGTAAAATAATATTGTCGCCACCAACACTAACACTGTCATGATTCTTCTTCTTCTTCTTTTTTTTTTTTTATTCATGATAGAGAGAGAGAGAGGCAGAGACACAGGCAGAGAGAGGGAGAAGCAGGCTCCATGCTGGGACCCTGACGTGGGACTCGATCCCGGGTCTCCAGGATCACGCCCTGGGCCAAAGGCAGGCGCTGAACCGCTGAGCCACCCAGGGATCCCCATGATTATTATTCTTAAACCTAGTATGGGACCTGAAAAGCAGTATATGCTCAGAAAATAGTGAGTGGTTGAGTAAAAATAACAGTTCTTCCTTATGAGCTTCCAGTCTGTAGGAATGGCAGTGGTATTGTTGAGAAGTGTGCTTAAAGAGAGTTTCCAAAATAGATCCCTTCTTAACTCTCTTCTTTTAGATGTCTTTTTGTATGTTTGCATGAAGGATGTTTTTAAATTTTTTTAGGACTGGTTTTACTAGGTTTTCCATAAACTGTCCTTTTAGAATAAGACTAATTTTGTACAAATAGAAGTCCTAATGCCCCTTTGCCCCCCCTCCCCCATGGAAAAATAATGAGCAGTTGTAGTTCTAACAATAGAAAACTTAAAATATGTCTTCTTTTTCCTATTAGAATTTATTTAGTAAAATTAATTTCATGCTGATTGGCCTTGAAATACAATTTAGAGATGTACTTTGGAGCACACTGGTAATTTATTTCATTCTGCTATAAGGTAGTTGAAAAATCAAAATTTTCAAATAGTAAACCCAAATTTGGTAGGCCATATGTATCATTTGTATGTAAAGTCTAGTTTGCCACTGGAAGCTAGGTCTATGACCTAATTTGTACTAATGTTTTATAAATTGGTATAATAATAATAAAAGCTAATGTTTATTGAGGTCTTACTCTATGCTAGACACTGTTCCAGGCTTTTTACTTGAGGTTTTGTGCATGAATTAACTGAATTCATTTTCATAGCCATCCTATTCTCTTTACCTGTTTTGTTAACTCAAGAGGATGCCGAGGCACAAGGTGGTCATATCATGGTAGCTTAAGTTGGCAGAGACTCACAGTGGCCAAGGCTCATAACCTCAGCACTTTCCCGACTTTCCGTGTACTGTCAGCTTCACTGTGGAATACGGTTTGAAGTGGAGAGGATCAGTAAGTCTATGTAAAGCCTCCTCATCTAATTCCATAGTGGTTCAGACTTCAGTGTGCTTTTTTACCTACAGAGATTGTGATGCCTGGACCTGGGAATATGCATTTTTCCTAAGCACCAGGCAGTTTGAGCCAAACTTAGAAATACCCTGATCTAGTTCCCATACAAACCTCACAGTTCTTTTCACATGAAGGCCTGGGGGTGGGGTGGGGGTGGTAATGGTGTGCTTATGTTAGGCCATTATTTGCATATATCTGTGTTCGAGGGTGAGCCCATTGAATACATACATTTATCTAAACTTATGCCACAAGTGTCTACACTACTATTCACTTTTTTTATTGTTTTTTTGTAGAAAAGAATAAAAGGCTAGCATCGGAGGATTTTTTTTTTACCTTTAGAATGCAAAATAGGATGTATTTGACCTGAGGAAATTGTTAAGTCTGTAGACAGAAGAAAATAAGCATGACATAAAATTTCCACCCTAACAGGATTTTTTTAATATTATTTTTTGTTTAGAAGAAAATTTTAATGTACCTTGTATTTCACAGTAGAGCAATAATCCATCATTTGGGCTCCTCTGAATATTAACTGTCGGTGGTGGTTGGGGGGTGGAGATCTTCTCTTAGATTTGATAAGAAATTTTCACCCATTTGTACTGCCCAGAAGCTTGATTATGTGTGTTTAGAATATAGGGAAAACACTAAGCTTGCAGTTTTACTAACTTCAGTATCTTAATTGTATATTGAATTGGCAAAAACTATGTTTTTCTTTCTTCTAGGGAGTCACAAATCACATTGAGCCAAAAAACATCCAGTGTTTTCTGCGGTTACAAACAAAATGAATATTCCCATGCTACTGCAGCATTCTCACCAGCGTTTCCTAAAAGGCCTTTTAAGAACACCTTTCCGTCGTTACCACTTCATCTTTCAGTCAAGTACTCATCTCGGATCAGGACTCCCTTGTGCTGGGCCATTTAATTCTCTCAGACTCCATTGTACAGAATGGATACTGCTGTCAAATGGTTTAAAGAGAAAATTATGTGTACAAACAACCTTAAAGGAACACACGGAAGAACTTTCTGATAAAGAACAAAGATTTGTGGATAAACTTTATACCGGTTTAATCCAAGGGCACAGGGCCTGTTTAGCAGAGGCCATAACTCTTATAGAATCAACCCACAAGAGGAAAAAAGAGTTAGCTCAGGTGCTTCTTCAGAAAGTATTAGTCTACCACAGAGAACGAGAACAAATAAATAAAGGAAAACCACTAGCATTTCGAGTGGGTCAGTCTTTTTTTTTATTTTCCTTTCGGTCCATTCAGTAACTATTTTTCTAAATTTTCTGCTTTAAAATAAGTCTAAACATTTTGTAATCTAATGGAAATTCTTTTTTTCTTTCCAGAATTTTGGGCTGGATTTTAAATGCTCCCCGCCCCCTTTTCCCCAAATATTAGTCTTTTTATGTTGAGGGGAAAATATCATGGTCATTTGAGCCAAGGCTCTATATTTTAAGAGAATAATATAAGACTCCTATTTTGGCAAGAATCTGTGGCTCCCAGAATAGAATATGCATATGAATAACTGTTAACTGGTTTACTGCTTTCTCTTGGTAGTCCTTCTGCTTGATGGTCTGAAGTGAATGCCTTGTTTTTTGTATTTATATCAAGTATAATTATCCTTACCACATTTCAAAATTCTACTTCTTAGGTGTTTTATTAGTCTCCCTACGGCAAGTCTCACTTCTTTCAGGTACTTTTTGTTAAAGTTTCTGGGAGTTGCTTGACTCTAAGCCCAACGATCTCAATACCAAAATGTGTTTTAAAGGAGAGACCATATTCATTTGCTGTCTAAAAATATGAGATGTTCACTTGATTTCTTGAACAATTGATGAGGTTACATGATTGCAAATAAGCTTGTATATATTTTTTAATTGTGCATTTTTAAACAATTTAAATATGTTTGGGTGGAATGAGAGCTTTTCATGATGGCAAAGTAGGTGATTCCAACCAACCGTCCCACTGAAAAGAACTTGAAATGGTAGACGAAGTGCAGAAATTTTGTGAGGATTGAGTAAATACACTTAAAAATTGACTGTCATTATATTAGACATATATCTTAGTTTATTGAAGATATGGGATTAAAACCTTCTAATTTTAGGGTAACAGGGTATAAATTTTTAAAGATCATTTCAAAAAGAGTTCACCAACATATCTGGTACTAGTCTGCATTGTTCATACATCCTATTCTTCTGTCCTGAAGGAACTCTCATTTTGAGAGTACTGTGTTGACTGTTGTTAATCTTTATGTATTGTGTAGACAGACAAAATAGCAGACTCCCAAAGAGAAATTGCAGTTATAACAAAGTGTTTACTTATTACATCTAAAGGATATTTGAAGAGAAAACATCCCAGAAATACACTGAGTTAACCAGCAACTCAACAGTAACTAACTAGTAACTCACAAATTTTCATTGCTATTCTGGTTCTTTCATTTTGGTCTTATGGGGCCAGATAAACCTGTCTTTATTGTAGCTATTTTATCACCATCATAGATACAAGTAACAAATGTTTGTTCCGCACCCATAAAGATGTTTTTAAGAAAGAGACCTGCCCTGAAAATTACAGAAAGGAGCCAAGCATACCTATGACATATACATACTTTGGAATATAATTACAATTAAATGCTTAAATTCTATATATTTAATGCCATGTGCTGTTCTAAGCGTTGCAAATATCAGCTCATCTAATTCTTACAACAACCTGAAGAGATACGTACTATCGTATGCGTTTTATTGCAGAGTGTAGTCAGGTACAGAGTGGTTAAGTAACTTCACCAGGATTACATAGCGCATAAGAGGCAGTGCTAGAACCAAAACTGGCCACCTGGCTCCAGGGTGTGGTGCTCTTAGCTGCCATGCTCTGTGAACTCTCCAAGCAGAAAAATTTTCTGCCTTTCTTAAGACTAATTTTTTCAGGATTCAGCTTATATCCTATATTTTGAGTATGGGTAAGATGAAGAAAAATTATCTTTCATAAATAGAAAATTATTTTTGCAATCACTGGGAATTTCTAGAGTAGTGAGTTGTTTTTCTGATGGGGAGATAAAGTGTACAGCAATGGGGTAGGTGGAATAATCACTGATCATGATGAAATGTGGGAATTCGGCACATTAACAACATAGGCAATGAAGTCTGTCCAAAAAGATCTATGTTATTGTAAAAAGGCAAATCATATTTTTACAAAGTGAATTTGAAGAACATATGGAACTCAGAATTGTTTTCTTCCTATATTCCTATTACTCAGGAACTTAAATGGTTTTTCGTTTAGGAAATGTTAAAATACTTTAATGATGGCTTCAATACATTATGAGAAATAGAAAGTAATCTAATATTTGAGTAGAACTTATCATAGTGCTGATCTCATTCCTTTCATTAAATTAGGTTTCTCTCTAACATAGGATTGTCTGGGCCCCCTGGTGCTGGAAAATCAACCTTTATAGAGTATTTTGGAAAAATGCTTACTGAGAGAGGCCACAAATTATCTGTACTAGCTGTGGACCCTTCTTCTTGTACTAGTGGTGGTAAGTATTGCTGATTCTTTTTAAATTGCAGAGCAGGGGCTCATTGGGCTCCCTGTTACATAATTTAATGGGAATTTGCACAGTCCCGTGACTTCTAACCTCCAGCTGAGTTTGGTCTCACTGAAAGGAGAGAGTTTTAGGGGGCGAGGCAGAGATTGGGGCCTTGGGCTCCTTAGTTTGTGGGTAGTCCAGGAGGAACTTGGGGACTTCTTAGAGAACTAGGAAAAGGGGGCCAGAAGTTAAAAATCAAAAGCCAATTTCAACTCTGTGTCTATTCAGCTGACGCTAGGCCCCTCTTCCCTTCGTTGTTTTTTTTCCTGACTGTATCAGCCCCTACACGGTTCAGAAATTGGGTCCATGTCCTCAGTCACTTTTTTCTTATATTGTCGTAACATCTCTTAAGCTTTAAAGAGTATCTTACTGCCTTTTATAACTTGTCACCTGTTCACATTACATGTTCAGTGAAACAAAGCTCTTAGAGGGACCATGTAACACGCCACTGTTCTCCCTCCAGCACTTAGCTTGGTGTGTCCCTTCTAGGGCTCAGCAACTACGTAACTGGTTTGAGGGGACACAGTCACTCAAAGTTTAAATTGCAGCTCATCAGAGAGAATATGAATGAACTTAGTTTCCTCAAAGGATCATTTCAGGAAAATATCAAGCATACCATATGAATATTCAGGAAACTTGCTTCCCTTACCCCTCTTACATTGCAGTTCCTCATTTAACAAGTATTTGAATGTCTACTATGGGCAAGGCACTGTACCAAGAAGGCACTGTCTTGTGTGATGGTGACTGAGACACAGTCCTCTTGGCCTTCTAAAGGTTTATATCTAATGAGGGATTCAGACATGTAAACACAGGCCACTACAACATAATGTGTGTTGTGAGGGGAAAATACAGGGTATTTAGTGGAAGTGTTTGCTTTACATACTATGGGTTTATTGCTAAAAAAAAATAGAGATGATATGATCATATTTCAAGGGCTTTAGGTCAGTAGAGAGGCAGATAACAATTTCTGTTACCACCTATTGAGAACTTTAGCTGAGAATATGCACAATTTTTGATTCACTATAATAAAAATGTTAACCATAAAATAAAATTTTATTTTATGTAGAAACACTCTAAGTTTCTATATTTCTGTTATTGCTCCAGTACCATATATTTGAAAAACAGCATGATGCTAAAGTTGAGAAGTATTACTTTTCTGGCCTGGAATCAATCCTTGTTGTGCTTTGGATTCACAGACCCTTTGCAGGAGCTTTGAAACCACCCCGGCAGTCTACAACAGACAGTTTTGTATTCATTGGCCGAGACCATTAGAGGAGAGAGTAATTTCATAATGTTTAGTTCTGTATATTCGGATCTATCAGATAATAATTTCAAGTACAACTTTGGCAGATTGTTGACTTACACAGAGATGATTTCATGTAGGAAATGACTTTAGAAAAAAGTTTTGTGTGCAATAAATAAGGTAGTTAAGATATGTGGTAGAAGTATGCTCTCTAGAATTAGAACCTATGAGAACTCTAAACTGGAACCATGAGGGGAGAGATCATATCTATCTGTGAGGGACTTCTCAATGTTTAGCATCAACTTTATGTGGAAAACTTAGCTCTTAGGCAGAGTGGAAAATTAAAATCCAAGTTAGAATAGCACTATACCTTCAAATGTTGTTATATGGCTAAAGGAAAGTAAAAGTTTGAGGTAATTTCAACAGTTCCAGGTCTTTTAGTCTTCTAGAATTTGCGAGGAGTGATATTTGCCAAAATCCTGAAGTAAGCCCTGGAACATCACTAGTTTTATTCCATAGGAGGCATTATATTCAGTGCCTACTGTGAACAAGCACTCATTACACAATCTGTAAGGCATGATTCCATGGGCAGGGAGCTTATATTAAAGCAGAATTTCTCAGCCTTGGCACAAATGGCATTCTTGTTTGGGGCAGCTTCCTGACACTGAAGGATGTTTAGCCTTGCCCTCTACCTACCAGGTACCAGTAGCATCCTACCTCCAGTTACAAGTAAAAATCTCGCTAGTCATTGCCAGGTTTCCTCTGGGGGCAAACTCATCCCCTGTTGAAAACCATAAAGATAACAATGTTAAGATGACAGTAAAGAAACCATCTTGGCTGAATGGAAGATTGGTTTAGGGACTGTGGAAGCTGAAATTGGACGGGTAAGGTAGGGCTGCATCCTGAGGGCCTTTTGTGGTAGGCTAAAGAATCCAGACTGGAACCTCTAGTCAGTGGAAAACCATTACAAATTTTGAGGGGCTTGAAATGTTATACATGATTACTTTGGCATCACATACACAGTGTTGCACCAAAGCTCAATAATATGAAATAATTTTGAGGTTTTGGGAGGAATGTCATAAAGCACTTAACCTGGGAATTGGCTGACAATTGGCCCTGATAGGTGTTCCATGATTATAAAATGTAACTCTCTATTTTAGGATCACTCTTAGGTGATAAAACCCGAATGACTGAGTTATCAAGAGATATGAATGCATACATCAGGCCATCTCCTACTAGAGGTACTTTAGGAGGTGTGACAAGGACCACAAATGAAGCTATTCTGTTGTGTGAAGGAGGGGGATATGACATCGTTCTTATTGAAACTGTAGGTGAGTGTGATTTTCTATTTCATAACAATAAAATACTATTATAACAAATGCTATATAAAGATAAGTGATAACTAACAACATTGTGTTCACTCACCGTATATTTACTAAAGGTAGCTTGGATTCTATAGGAGATATAAAAATACAGGCTATAATCCGGACCTTAAAAGAATAGCCATGTATCTGGAGAACTGTTACACAGAGTGGTATGTTGTAAGTGCCAGAGGAGTACTGTAACCATTGGAAACAATACTTAATTCCTGTTTTGTTTAAGTACATTTCACATGTCTACAATATTTGCTGAGAAAATTCATGTAGTTGGGTATCTCTTTAATTCAGGGCCATGTTTTATTTCATCTTTATATCCCTAGTACATAGTTATACACAACGAAAATACTGAAATGGAAACCCCAAGAAATCCACCTGCTTATGGAAAGACAGTCTCCTGTTACTGAGTGATAAATGTTTGTGACACAACCTGACTCAGGTTTGAGGGATCAGGAAGACTTCCAGGAGGAGGTGACAGTTGAACTTAGTGTTGAAGGAGGAATTGTAGTTAAATAGAGAAAGTGGAGGAGACAGCCCCTTTACAGAACCATGGTTTGCTCAGGATACTTGGCGTGTAGAGTGTGGAGGTGCATAGAGGGTAAAGAGAGATGGGGCTGGAGACCAGAAATGTACAGGCAAGTAGTCCCAAGCAGGCCCGGTAGTTCCACCGTACCCTCAGTGTCTCTGGCTTCTGTCCCTGCTCCCCATTCTTAGCGCTTAGTTTCCATCCGCAGGATTGCTCTTGGGGCTCTGACAGTCACATCTGCATTGCAGGCAGGAGGAGGAGGGGGGAAGAGGGAGAGTCAGAGGGAGGGGACCAGGGCCTGCAGAGGAGGTGTACCTCCTAGCTGGGTTAGCCCCCTTCAAGAATTTTCCTGGAAACCCCATCTAGTGACTTCTGTTTTTACTCATTAATCATCTTTAGATGAACTGGGGTCTGGTGATGTGGGCTTTCACCTGGTGTGTAGGTGCTCCTCACAACGCCGGGGTTAGGAAATGGGGAAGAATAAATATGGGCTGGACAACTAGAAGTCTCTGCCAACCCAACACAGGACAGAATTTTGAGAGGAGTTTCAGTGTAGCAGGTGATGTGGAAATCAGATTTAAGTGGATTGAAATTAATGTGAAGTAATGAACATTGATTTTTTTTTTTCTGGATACTTAGCTATAAAGAGAAAGTGAGAAATATGGTGATAATTGGAGGAGGTTGTGAGTTTTGTCCTGCTTTTTTCTTGTCTTGTTTAGTTTTTGGATGGAAAAGACATGAGCACAGTTCCTATGAGGTGCTGAAGGGACAAGAGGTGGGGGACTGAGGAGAGGTCAAAGACAAAGCAGAGCAAGGGCCCAGAGGAAGTGGGAGGGAAGGAGAGGCTAATCCTCAGAGACCTGAGAGGTGCCAGGGAGCAGAGCTGGTATTGGAACCTGCCTGTCTGTGGAGGGGCAGAGGGAGAAGCTGAGGGAGCCCTCACCTTTATTTCACTGCCAAGTGGGTGCCATGATCCTCCTTGTGGGGGAGGTCATGGCACTGTGACAAGCGTCTGGAAAGCAGCTGACTGAAGGCGCTCACGGTCATTGCTTTGACCAGGCGGTGCAGGGCGGGTGGCAGATGGTAGATGCCATGGCCCTGTGGTGGTGCCTCTTCTTGGCCATTTCTCCGGCATACTTACAGAGGAGAGAACACAGGGAGTTGGACTGACCCATGGGTGGGTGGGGGTCTGCAGGGCTCCTAAGACGATGACAAGACCAGAAAGCTGAATGTCTTGACAGGCATGGTCTAGGTTAAGTGAGGGAGAGAGGAGAGGTCACAGGGCTTCTCATAGGGAAGGCAGTGCATTTAATAAATTCTTCAGAGGTGGGGTGTTTAAAGTGGGATCTGCTTGAGTGTGTGACCATGAGTACGAGTGAATGAAATGATGGTCAAGGTAGTTGAGAAAGTCTAATCACTATGAATATTTTAGTATATAGTTGTGATTTACAATTTCAGGTGTGGGCCAGTCGGAGTTTGCTGTTGCTGATATGGTTGACATGTTTGTTTTACTGCTGCCACCAGCGGGAGGAGACGAATTGCAGGTGATTATGTTGACTTTTTCTCCTTCCAAAACACAAAGTATACATCTCTGAAAGTACAAATTTCCAGTGTTGTGATTCTGTAAAATAAGTTGCTGTTAATGTAGGAAAAGAAATAGCATATTTCATATTGGCTAAAATAGCTAAGTCAAAGGCAGATTCTCTATGTTTCTTCCCAACTTAAAGAATTTATGACCTAGGGGATCCCTGGGTGGCTCAGCGGTTTAGCACCTGCCTTTGGCCCAGGGCGTGGTCCTGGAGTGCCAGGATCGAGTCCCAGGATCGAGTCCCAGGATCGAGTCTCAGGATCGAGTCCCGTGTCGGGCTCCCGGCATGGAGCCTGCTTCTCCCTCTTGCTGTGTCTCTGCCTCTTTCTCTCTCTATGTCTATCATAAATAAATAAAATAAATCTTTAAAAAAAATAATTTATGACCTTGAGCTAATCATACAGCTTAGATTTTTCTACCTGCAGCTGGGAGTGAATGGAGTACATGGAGAGCTCCAACCAAAAGAGACCACTGCAGTGTAGGTGTTTGTAGTACAGAGATTGGGGTATTTTTAGCTATAGGGTCATTTTTCCTCAAATGCAAATTGAAAAAAAATTTTAAACGTGAAGGAAAACTTCAAAGACTTTGTTTATGGAAATGCAGATGTTAGCGATGGGTGTCTTTTCTTTCTAAGCACTTGATGCTGGATGGTTTTGCATTCTGCAGGGTAGCCCCCCCCCCGCCCCACCCCCCAGACGGAATCCATCACGAGACAATTGGAATTGTCTCCTGCCACTCATTCAGGTTGTGTCTTGATGGTATATTTACTGGAATCGTGAATGTATTTTAACATGTTAGTCTCTAAATATGGAAGAGAGAGTATAGATGACTTCCATAATCCCAACAACTGGTACTTTTGAGTAACTTCTCTTGAGTAATCGTGATTCCTGGTACCCAAGGCTTGGCCAGTTGCAGGGGAAAAGTTAGCTAATGAAGTGTGTGACTCTCGAAATCTTAGCATTGACTGGTGTCCCATTTTTTGCTATAATTAAATGAAGTATTTCTGACACATCACTGTCTTTTTCACTTCAGGGTATCAAAAGAGGTATAATTGAGATGGCAGACCTGGTGGCTGTAACTAAATCTGATGGAGACTTGATTGTGCCAGCTCGAAGGATCCAAGCAGAGTACGTGAGTGCACTGAAGTTACTCCGCAAACGTTCAGAAGTCTGGAGACCAAAGGTCAGTTTGCATTCCGTTCCGCGTTTCTCAGCCTGAGTGGACTGTGCACAAGGTTAGGAGAGGATGTGAGGCCCAGGCTAGATATATAATCCATCTTTGTTTGCTTGGATGTGAGGTTACAACTTTAAAAATTATGACAAAACCAGCACAGGTAGTCATGATTTTAAATATAATCCTTCAACCGCTAGGTGTCAAAAACTAGATGCAAGGAGATAGATTAGATTACTTAATGCCTGACTTGAGCCATTAGGAAGTGATAGCAAATCCATTCTGAAAGGAACCATTCTTAAGATTATGGAGCAATTAGTGATTTGATTATCTATATTAGAGTTTGAGTAGGAGAGAAGAAGCTTTTGATGTGATAGCTTCCCTTCCCAGTATGCTTGCTGGGTGCTATCTTCAGTAAGAAAAAAAAGAAAAGTTCTGTAATAAATGGTATGATAACACTGATGTGGGCAGCTTTCTGTGCAGGAGGACACAGTAATTAGAGAGTAAGCTGTACTCACTAGCGTGAGAACAGCAATGACCTCTCTTATTGTCCGCTCCCCACAGTCACGTTGTCTACACTGGGTATGGGGCCATCTTGCCTGTGAGTCTGTGCCGGTGCAGGTGCGGGGTGCTTGGCTCTTAGCACTTGCTGAATCAGGGAACTCTGACACAGGGAATGGGGCTATTTTCCCAACTTTGTTTCATTTTCTAGCACTCAGACCTACCCAGCATTGCCCTCATCATCCTCGTGACCCTCCCACAATTCATCTACACTTCCTCTGAAGACCAGCTGAGCAATCCTAAGTCAAATTAACCCTTGGGCTAAAAATTTTGCCCTGAAATCAGTATCTTGTTTCTGCACGTATTAGTAATCATAGTAAGTGACCTCAGTCTATTTCTGGGTATATTTTACTTGACACAGTGATAAAATGTCTCAGTTTTCACTTACCTATTTTCATACACCGTAAGACTCAATTGGCAGATACCAGAGTCCCTATGAAGATGTTTCCTACCGTTTTAAGTAAAACAGTTTTGGTTTCTTAACTTTTCAATAGGTAATTCGTATCTCTGCCAGAAGTGGAGAGGGGATCACTGAAATGTGGGATAAAATGAAAGAGTTCTGGGACCTCATGCTTGCCAGTGGAGAGCTGATGGCCAAACGACAGAGGCAGCAGAAAGTGTGGATGTGGAATCTCATTCAGGAAAGTGTGTTAGAACATTTTAGGACCCATCCCACCGTCCGGGAACAGATTCCTCTTCTGGAACAAAAGGTGCTCAGTGGGGCCCTGTCCCCAGGACTAGCAGCAGATGTGTTGTTGAAAACTTTTAAAAGCAGAGACTAATGGAGTTTATCCTATACAATGACTTTATCTATCATTTCATAAAGTATTTTAATATTAACAGTCACTTGAATGCTTATGTTTTTGGTAATTCTTTTGTGGTGCCCTTGGCCTCGTTTGTGAACCATGCTTAAAAAGTTGAAGAACACTGGATATGGCTGGCAAAGTTCAGGCCGTCGGCAGTATTTATAAGGGGCCTCTTGTATGTTACTGATTTCCACTTCTTTCTCTTCTTATACCCATGGTAGCTGGTAGAATAGTTCCTTCTCATCAGTCACCAGCAGAGAAAGCTGAAGAGAATGGGGAAAGCTCATGTACCTTCAAATGTTTTCTTTGATTTGGTATTCTCTTGAGTATCCAGAGAAAATGTAACCAAGACTGACCACATTTCTGAATTCTTACTTCAGGCCAGAATCATACACAATGGGTTTCTAAGAGGTGAAAGTCATGACCGATACTTAATGTACCAGACTATTCTAGGAATTTCTGAAATGGGCATGTACCTGAGTAACAAAACAAATGGGATGTGTAGTGATGTGAACACAATTTTAAAGTCTACTTGTCTAGACTTGTGCACCACCCCCGCCCCCATAATAGGTAGCAGAGCCTGAAGGGAATTAGGGGAAATCAGCTTCAAATAATGAGGCCCATTAATCCCTAAGAGTTGGAGTAAACCCTCAAAAGACCCAAGTGAGGTCCCAGTGATTCAAGAGTTATTCAGTTTGAAATTATCAAAGTCTTGCTTCTCTTCCCTCTTGGTCATTGGACTTCATAGTAGCATCTTAAAAATCTATCTTACTCCTGATAAGGAGGAACAAGTTTTGTGTTCCAGAGGAAGCATGGCACAGTAATAAGGGGTTGGGTTCTGGGGTTGGACTGTGTGGGTTTAAACTTTAAACCTAAATCAGTTGTTTATTAGCTGTTTAAGTTTAGACAAATAACCTACCTCTAAGTTTTAGTTTCTTCCCTGCTAAAAGGGAATTGACATGTTAACTTTATAGGTTTGATGAGGATAAATGAGATAACTCAGGAGAATCATTTTGCTACTGTGATGGTACATGGGGAATATCCAGAGACTGCTTGCTATTATTATTATTTTAGTTATAAATACTTGAAGCTGTACAAATCTTATATATAAGTTGAATTTTCTCTCGTGGTCTTACAATTACCATCATGCTCTTGTGATGTTTTATAATTCTCTTTAAAGTACCTGCTATAGTTAATCTTTAAATATATTTTATACTGTTTGATGGTAGGTATAAGTATGTACATCTGAATAAAATTACTTCTAACCATAAAATTTCTCCATTGCACAAAATTTCTTCCCAGAAATTCCAAACCTATACTATTCTGAATCCTTTAGAATATTTTACATAGTATGTCAGTTTTCACTGTTACCCTCTTATCTGGAATTAAATTACTTGAGTATTGGGGATGCCTGGGTGGCTCACTGATTGAGCATCTGCCTTTGGCTCAGGCCATGATCCCAAGGTCCTTAGATCAGGTCCTGCATCAGCCTCCCTGCACTCTGCCTATGTCTCTGCTTCTCTTGTCTCTCATGAATAAATAAATAAATAAAATATTTTTAAAGAATTACTTGAGTATTATTTTAGCAAACATTCCATAATTTTTTTTTTAATTTTTTATTTTATTATTTATGATAGTCACAGAGAGAGGCAGAGACACAGGCAGAGGGAGAAGCAGGCTCCATGCACCGGAAGCCCGACGTGGGATTCGATCCCGGGTCTCCAGGATCGCGCCCGGGCCAAAGGCAGGCGCCAAACCGCTGCGCCACCCAGGAATCCCCACATTCCATAATTTTTAAAAGGATTTCTGTTAGTGGCATACTGTTAGTGGCATCTTATATGAGGGCCAGGAGAAACCAAAAGATTATCCAGTCAATTCACCTAGTTTTAGAAAGGACAATCATTAAACTGGATGAAAACCTGTTTTTAGAATCTTCCAGAGAAAGAATTTCATAATTTCTCTTAGTAAACTATTACAAGGAATGACAAACCTATCATTTGTGGCACAGTGTAGGTGGCAGTGGAGCATATGCATCTTGCATTATGAAGAAGGTGGCAAAAAGGTGGCTTTTGTTAGCCATCAACTTAGCTATGCATTTCTTCTCAAGTTTGAATTACTTTTAAATGTCACAAATATAGTCATAAAAAGCATTGGAACCCTCTCCCCTTTGTCCTGTTTATGTGGTTATTGGACCACTGGTTATAATATAGAGACCAATTTCTAAGATATCGTTTACTTTTATTTCTGTTATTTGCTATCCTGGAAGCTGTAGAATATACGAAAATGTTTGTGGCCTTTAAAAAGGGAAATTCCATGCTCCCTTTTGTTACACTTGAAAATGCCATCCTGCCCTGCCATCTGTGATTCTATCGTGCGAAACCCTTTGCCTGGTCAAAAGCATAGGTTCTGACTTGTATTTATGAGGTCAGATTTCAGCTGTCACTAACTAGCCATATGATTTGGGGCAGGTTTTTGCTCTTTTATAGGCACCACTTTTCTTATATTTACAATTAGGGTAAGAATAGCTACTCTGCAGCATTGTTGAAATAATGAAATGAGAGGTTGTATGGAAAATGTCAACACTCAATAATTGGTAGGTGATGGGAATATTATACACGGATACTCGTGACAGCTCGTTGTTCTATAAAACAGACTAGCATCATTTAAATTGAGTTTGGCCAAACTACTTAATCTCCCTGTGTCCCAGTTTCCTTGTTATGAAATGGGGTTGACAGTGGCATCCACCCAGAGCTATTGAAAGGACTCTTAGTTAATATACACGCAGTACCTGGACATAGCGCTAAATAAATATTTAAAGAGTAAAATATTTAACTTCTTAAGGTGTTTTAAGGATTAAATGAGTTAGTCTCCCCTTATCCTAAAAGAATAATTCTTTTCTGAAAAAACCTCCTGGGTTGATTTTGCCTTTGTCAAAAGCATAATTACCATTAATTTCTGTAGGTAGGTAAAAGGTGCTCCGTTCTAAGCTGAGCTCCAAAATTGATAGACATTTTGCTAAAACAGTACCAAATTTCATTAACTTGACTACAATTATTTGTACAGTTATAGCTGCAGTTAACATTACCTATCACAATACAGCCTAGCAAAGAAGCCTCTCTTTATAATCACTCTATAATATGGCTATTTACTTCTTTCCTGAGCACACGTAGCTTCCCAGTATACACAGAAGACAAAAGCTAATGAACAACAGGCATAGGATACTCCGTGTTTATGCAGTTTAACCTTTTTTTAATACAGAAAAAAAGGAGCAAGAGGAAAAATCAAAGAAAACAATTGTTAACATTCTGCTCACCCAGTAGATTGCCGTCATAGAAGTCATGACACTACCGCTAAAAATTAATAAACCTACAAGGACTTTGAGAAGTGAAGCAACTTCTATGATTTATATGTTTGTGCAGATGGTGGAGCTCAGCTGCTCCCAAAGCCTGGAAGGCCATGTGGGACTATGCTCAATAAATGCAACACAAATGCATCCTAAGCCAGACTTTAGGTACCTCCTCGGGAAGTTGAGCTCTCATCCTCTAAGGGGTATATCTAGGGCACCGCTGGCACCACTGTAACTCACGTAGAATTTTGGAAGTATGGCTGGGACCAGTACTTGCTAAATGTTAACACTGTTAGGTAAAACTAGGCAATTTACTTAGCCACCTCAACTTCTTGATGAGAGTGAGGGAGGGCACATGAAAGTCCATGAACTGTTTTACTCACAGCAAAGCTAAATGCTTAATCTCAAATAGTGTTGCTTTTAACCAACACAGAGGATATCATGTGACCTCATCCTCAAAGCTCTGTCATACCTGCCTGGCCAATCGTAAGGTATGGCTAGAAGTCCACAGATAGCTTATGATGACAATAAAGCCATTTATCGGGCTCCTACTTAAATGCCAAATCTTGTTACATAGAGAACCCAACTATTTCAAGTTGGTTGGGTTCAACCCAACTATTTCAACTATTTCTCTTTTCTTGTGACTAAACTCACATTAGGTTTGATACTCAAATTTTGCCGACTTGGGATTCCATCATATCATGCAGGATCTCAGTCCCCCGGGAAGTCCTCTTCTCACATGTTTCTGGAAGTCTCAGGGGCTCCTCGCTGATTTACAAATAGGCTCATACTCTTGGCTGCAGCATGCTCCTCCCAGGCTTCTGTTGGGCCTCCACTATTTTAGTTGCTGCCGTTCCTGTAGGATAATGCTGCCTTGCTTTGATGTACCCAAACTGTGAAACTCTTAAGTTCCCAAAATAGTTCTGTGTTCCCAGAGAACAGGATGCTTTCCTGTCTCCTCATAGGGGCTGGTCCCCTGGGTTGGGGTAGGGACCGATTACCACACATTTCTCCTTGTACTTAGCTCTCCTGTCTCCTCTCCCAGGACTTAAGCACACAATCTCTGCGGAAAACTTCCCCCTCACAAGTCCCCTTTTCATAAACATCATAAACGGTTTCAGGGGAACTTCCCTTCTCTCCATAGATCCAATTCTGAAAATCTTAGGGAAGCACTCAGGCTGACCTGCCTGAAAGGTCATAAGTTCATCTCCGTGGTGAGTGGTGTGGATACTATGATTGCCTGGAAACACCTGGATGGCAGGAAGACTCCAAAATAACTGGATTGCTAATCATAGAATAAAGTAGGATGCCAGGCAGACCAAAAACATGTTTACTACAGATGCTTTTTTCTTTTCTTACAAATTTTATTTATTTATTTGAGAGAAGGAGTGTGTGTGTGAGCAGGGAGAGGGGCAAAGAGAAAGGGAGAATCTCAAGCAGACTCTGCATGGAGTGCAGAGCCCAATGCAGGGCTCGATTCTATGCCCCTAAAATCATGACCTGAGCCAAAACCCAGCATCAGAAGCTTAACTAACCGAGCCACCTGGGCACCCCTACTACAGATGTTTTCATCTGTTTTGTCTATTTTGGACTAAGATGAGATATAAATAAATGTTATTAATGCATTACATTAAGAGATGTAATCTTTGTGAAAATGATTTTTAACCTAATTGTCAGTAATATATCACCAGAACACACAAGTGACGTTCATGTAGTCAGCTGCCACTTACATTCATACTTAGGTGGCTCTGCTACTCTTATTTGTTGCAAGTACCTTTCCCTAATCCAGTTTTACAAGTAGAGTATTTCCCCACCCCCACCACTAGGTTATTTTACCTTCCTTAGAGTGAAGATGCATCTGAAAACAAGAAAGGATCTATACCCTGGAAAGGGATGGTTTTAAAAAGTGTGGTATCTTTAAAGTATTATTTCCCTTTTATGTCAAACTGATTAATAGGATTTTAGCATAAGTATCCCTTCATACAGTTGGAAAAGCTGCAACTCATGGCAGGCAATAAATTTTGGACAGGGGTCTTTTGATTATATGGCTGACCCACACAAAACAACTCAGGAGAAGATAGATTCATTTTGAATATGGTGATATCATGAAAATCCAAAGACAGGAATCAAAGTTCAGTCTTCAGGAAAAGAGGCAATGACAAGGACTTACATTTCAAACTCTGATATGTGAAGGACTTGGAAGTCTTCACTCCTCTCATCCTTACAACTTAGCAAAAACTGGCCAAACTAAAAATTAATTATTTTTCTTGGACCTATAGAGAAGCCACCACCCAGAAATCTGGAGATACAGGTATGGCGAGAGAGTCACAGCCAGGCTCTGCTTATCTGGAGCAGAGACTGTTAGAGCCATAAACTGGTAGGAATGCTTTAGCCGTTACTCTGAAGAACTGCTGAAGTCTGAGTGTGACCCAATGGGAGCTTGAGAAACTCCTGGGGCTGTGGTCTTGTGGGAGCCCACACACTTTCATGGACTTTACCTGTAGGAACTGTGCTGTCACAGTGAAGACCCAAGAAAAATCCCCTTGTGGCTCTGGAAAGAAGGGAAGAGTAATAGTCTGCAGGACACCCAGGATCTTCTCTGTAAGGTCTGGTCTCCAGAAGAGACTTTGCTGGGGTCTTATCCCAACTAGGATAAGGACATTCCTCCCACCCCCCAGGGTTTGTTTTGTTTCGTTTCTCCTCACCTAATGTGGGAAAGGGAACATGGTCAACAGTGGTCAGGTCTTCAAGGAAATAGATTGGAAATCCTGTAGCCAGTGAATGGAGTGCCGAGTGCGGGGAGGGGAAGCTATACTACAGGAGAAAGCCTGTAAAGGTCATAGCCCAAGGACACAGGAGACTGATACTTAAATCAGTAAGTATCAGACTGATATTTAAATATTTAAAAGACTGATGTTTAATCATAAGATTATAGAACACCCCCCACCCCACATTATTGTCATGCCAACAGGGCTTTGGTGTAATGACAGTGAATCACAGTTGAAAGAGTTCTACAATGCAGACTCTGAGGAGGAGTACCTAGGGAAGCCCAAAGTCAGGAGGGGAGGCAAAAACAACAACAGAGACAGCTGTGGCCTCTGGGTCGTCCAGCTGCAGCATGCACGAAGTACACACCAACCTTAGCCAGATTAGCCTGCTTACCTCAGTTCCTGTTATTCAAGACATCGTGTCTGGATTTCAGCAACTACAAGACATGCCAAAATGCAAGAAAAAAACAGTTTGTAGAGACCAAGCAGTCAGAATCAGACTCAGATATGCACACGTTTTTTGTTTTTTGGTTTTTTGGTTTTTTTTCATCCTTTTCTCTTGCATTTCAGTTTGGAAAGCCTATTTTTAGGCTTACTGATCTTTTTTCTTGGCCATGTTGAGTCTACTGATGAGCCCATTGAAGGCATTCTTTTCTGTCAGGGTTGTGTTTTTTTTTTTCCTAGCACATCCTTCAAAAAAAATTTTTTTACGTCCCTCCCCACCCTAAATAATCTACTCTTTGACCTCCCGATTTCTGCCTTCCCTCAAGACGGTGAAAACCCACAAAACAAAAGGAATACGAGAGATTTCTCGTGTTTCTCTTGTGATGGTAACTTGTTTCTGTTGGTATTCCACAATTTCTATCATAGCTTGTCACTGAACTCAGGATTGGCTCTTATTATCCCAAAGGATCTAACTTTTACAAGTCAGGGAGGTTGAGTTCCTTTAAGAGGGATTCGGGGAAGTACAGAGTATCCTAAGTGATTAGCCTCGTGAGCAATGGAAAAGCCATCTGCAATGTCTGGCCACTCCAGGCTCTTCTGCCTTGAAGAAAAAAAGTCTGATACTCACCAGAGGGTGCGGAAGGAGTAGAGTATATAAAAAAAGGTTCTGTCCTTATAAAACTCCCTCTGGGTTTATTCAGCTTTTTATGATGTGCATTAAGCTTCTCTAGCATCAGGCCCTATCATACGGTATCTGCAATACAAATTTTTAGCTCAAAATAATGTAGCTGAGAAATTATTATACGTATTTGTATCTGCAAACAACAAAAGTTACCTCACTGCACTTGGTTTACCTACTTTCCAACACTTATTTATTTTTAATTTATTTAAATTATTAAATTCCAGTTAGTTAACATGCAGTGTAATATTAGTTTCAGACATACTATATAGTGATTCCACACTTCCGTACAACACCCGGTGCTCATCCTTATTCCCCATCACCTATTTAACCCATCCTCCCACTCACCTCCCAACTTTCCAATAAATTTCCAAATAAATTTGTATGAGGTTTATGCTACCTTTTTACATAGTTCCCTACCGGAATTGCTCTTGATTAGTGAATGAATCCTAACCAGGGTGACAGGAAGAATGCCATAGGTGCGGTGGCTATCACTATATGTGGAGGGAATAAAGCTATATGGCACAAAATAATACATGGTGTTGTTCGGTGGCCCAAGTGGATGTACAATAAATATTTATTGAATGAACAGATGAATGAACAGATTCTGAGTAAAGCTCATACATAGCCACAGAGACAGATAAAGCCGCATATTGAACAGCTCCTACAAAGAATGGGCAGACGTCAAATCAAAGAGCAGGAATAGATTGAATTAACCCGATTCTCCAGCATACCCTAAAATTGCATCTGCCAGGGTACCCGCATTTCTGTAAGACTAAATACTGTTGTATGTCTCTTAGCTCAAAGCATTTCTCAGCATCACCCTGGAAATGCAGAAACAGGCATGTAAATAAATATCTGGGCACATTACAAATCTACCATCATGCAGATTCAGTGTCCACAGGAAGTGGAGTGAAATCTTAATCTGATTGTTCTAGGGTAGTCTATTCTCAGGTCTTACGCACATCCCTTCTTGTGTGTCTCCATATCTGTGGACCCCAAATCAACACGTAGTCAGGTTAAGTAACAGAGAAAAGGAAGTAGAACTTGGATTCATATTTGACTAAGTTAACAAACATATAGGCAAATACACTCCCCTTTTGAACAGGGAGGGAAGATCTGTCAGTTACACAGAGAGGATTTCTCTTCTATTAACTGATCATTTTAGTGACTTTATTTGGTTCCTCCTCCCTATACCTGTCATGACCTTCCAGGTAGGATTTGATTTTTTTTAAAGCTGTGAATTCATCTACCTATTATTTGTCTCCAAGCATTTAGAAACTAGAATCCACTAAGATTAATTTCTTTTCAACAGAGAATATTCTAGAATCCCAGCTAGGAAATATGTATGGCTGATATTTTCCTAAAAGCTCTCTTCCTAGCTTGGAAGATTTATGAGCTTGTGAGGGTTTGTTAATATATTTTTTAAAGATTTTACTTATTTATTTTAGAGAGAGAGAGAGTGAGTGGGGGATGAGGGAGTGGGGCAAGAGGAACAGAGGGAGACAAGCAGACTCCTGCCATAGGACTGATATCAGGACCTGAGCCAAAAAAAAAAAAAAACAAGAGTCAGATGCTTAACTGACTGAGCCACCCATGGCGCCCTGTTGCATGTTAATATTTAATTGACAAGATTTGATGTATAGTTCTTCAACTTGACTTCAAAATCTTCAAGGTATTTAAATAATGTGTGTGACAAGAGGCCATTCACTTCCTTCCTTGTAAACAAGTCTATGATCTCAACTTGGGAGCATAAGCTAGTTCATTTAAAAAGTAAAGACGAGGGGATCCCTGGGTGGCGCAGCGGTTTGGCGCCTGCCTTTGGCCCAGGGCGCGATCCTGGAGACCCGGGATCGAATCCCACGTCGGGCTCCCGGTGCATGGAGCCTGCTTCTCCCTCTGCCTGTGTCTCTGCCTCTCTCTCTATCTCTCTGTGACTATCATAAATAAATAAAAAAAAAAAAAAAAAAAAAAGTAAAGACGATGTTTTTTTGGTCTTTCTTTTCAGGGTACCTTTATTGGCTCATTGATTAGAAACTTCTCTGAATATGAAGGTCAGTAATATACAAGTTGTTGTGGATGCTTTTGAACCAGACTAATGAGAAGGGAAGTGGTCAGTGGGTGTGGGACCAGACAATAGGTGAGAAGGGAGTATTGGGCAGAGATGGGAGATGACAACAGGGAAAGAGAGTAAAACAAATTAAAGATATAGTTTTAAGTAGCCTAAAATAGTAGGATTGGAAAGATGTGTTTACTTCCCCTGCACTCTCCTTCAATGAGCTGAAGAAATCAGCTATCCTTATATGATATTTACCCCAGGAGGTACCACTGGGATGTCAAAAAAGCCTTGAGTATTATTATGGCTCTGTTAGTTACAATTATCATGAATCTTTTTTGTTTGTGAGTGTGAGACATGCTCTGTGGATTTCCTTGAGTACCTATTTATAGGTATTTCCTTGGAGAACAACAACCGTTAATTCAAGTTTCATCACTTTGGGGTCTACTATATATATAAGTGATCTTGTCCTGTTTCTATTTTCTTATTCCCTATTCCCTCCCACAAACACACCCCCCCACACACACACCGTTGAAAGAGCTGTGGGTCTTATTTTTTTCCCTACCTCTGATTACTAGACTCAAAACTAGAGGGAGAGATAGTTTAAGAAACATCGTATTTGATTGAATTGACTCCAATTTCTTTGCTCTAGAGTTGTTTGTTTGCTTGTTTTAAAGGTTTGGACTCTGGAGAGAAGCGGAAGAGAAAAATAATTTTAAACCTGAAAGAGATTCTTTGCAAGATTTGGAGGTTGATTAAATATGGATGTATTCCATTTGTTTGAGTTTTTGTAAAATAACATCTGGGCTCTGATTACGAGTTACATATATTCATTGTAAAAAAGTTTAGACAATAAAGAAAGCAATGTAAAATATAAAAATCACATGTAATCTTCCCACTCAGCTATAATAAGCATTAACATTTTTATATATAGCCCCCTAAGCCTCTTCTTATAAATATATATACACACAGATATCCTTTTATTAAACAAAATTGGGATCACAGTGTATACATTGTTTGTAATCAGTTTCAGTTTTCAAACTTTAAACATAACCAAAAATAAATTTCAGGAAAGACAAAAGAGCCTTCCTTTTATGCTTCTCCTCGCTAATTTTATTGATTTTATTTTCCTGATCCTTTGCATTTTACCCTTCTCTTACTTTCATCTAGCCCTGTTGCAACCAGTTTGTCATGTCTTTTAGGCCATGTTTTTGATCAGTAAGCTAATAAAAATTTCCAAATCACAGAATTGATAAGTATGAAGAAAGTATTCCAAGATCAACGACTAGAGAATTAATATTATTGTAACTGACAAACAGTTATTAACTGTAACACAGTATGCATGCTCATTCAGCTGTTGGCTACACTTATCCAAATATCAGAATTTGGCACCTTGTGGAGAGGAGACAGATTTTTGCTGAGATGGAAGCTTCAGCTTCATATGGGATCTTTTTTCTCAAGGGAGTTCTGCTTTTTCTGGCCTTTATATTACTTGTTTTCCTCCTGGCTTCATCTTGGAATGGCATCAGTAAGTTTCTGCCTCCACAGAATACAGCTGACGTATCTAGTCTGTGGTGACAGAAATGGGAATAGTGGTTATGTGTGTGTGCACGCATGTGTGCACATACACGCATGTGTTGTTTTGACTGGAAAGGGACAAGAAGTTGTATGGATGTACACATATGTAAAGTATTTTTGTGCACCTTTCTATGTGATGTTATAGCTCGGTTAAAAAAAAAAAAAAAATCCTGCCTTGATTCATCCTCTTGTGAGGCTGTCTGTGGTTTGGGCTGGAGACCCAGTCAAGATTTAGTAAATTCCAAGGACTACAGACTAGCCATTGTGTGAGCTATAGAGACCATTAGCCTTTTCAATTGCTGGACTGTTCCGCAGAATGGCAATACCCAGAGATGCTCTCCACCCCCAAAAGGAGTTTTGTGGTCAGGTAAGTTTAGAATTGCTTCACTATCCAAGGGCCTTTGAAAGATTCATAATGCACACTGAAATATCAAAGGCTGTGAGTCCTATGGCAAAGAAACATGTTCATTCCAACTTGTCCTAAATTTATTTAACCATGAAACTCTTTTAATTAATACCTATTAACACCTTAATAGAATAATCAGCTTGTGCTTGGAAGCCTGGTCAAGGCCTACCCAACCTGCCAGGACGCCACCTGCTGGCTTTACTGGGTATGAGGTTACTCAGGAAGCTTCTGTTTTCATAAATCTCATTCACAATACAGAGTTCATTGTCCTAGTGCTCTAGATTAGCTTTTTCTTCACATTACCAGGGACTAAACAACATAGTTTGCCATAATTCAGTTACAAAAAGAGGTTTTTAGAGTGTTCAGACTCTCGATTTGGAAGTCAGACCATACAAATCAGCACTGAGTATCGGTGTCCAAGAGGAGTGAAGCATCTGATCAAATGAGAACAAAAAATGAGTGCGAAGTCCTTTAGAATTCCAGGATTTTACAGATTAAATACTTATTTTCATAAATTCAGTTAGTCTGTTCTATTTATTCTCTAATTTGAAGTCTGACTTATTTTTAACATATGTGTTCAATAAAATCCCACCTAAACCCAGTATGAGTCATTTTCACTTAAATTATGAAGTTTCACTACTCTTGGTTTGTTTGTTTTTTAATTACTTTTTTGTTTTGTTTTGTTTTTTGAGTGAAAGAGCACATGTGCGCATGAGCTGGGAAGGGGCAGAGAGAGAAAGAATCTTAAGCATGCTCCATGCTCAGCACAGAGCCTGATGCAGGGTTCAATCTTGTGACCTTGAGATCATAACCTGAGCCAAAATCACAAGTCAGACACTTAACAGACTGAACCACCAAGGTGCCTCTCACTACCCTTGGTTCTTGAGGTTATGGTTTGTTAAAGTGATATCATAATTGATTTGGGAAGAAGAAATAAAAATAACGTAAAGGATAGCAATGTTATGATAAAGTACACTTATGCCATAATTTATTTTTTCAAGAACTTATTTTATCCCATATTTGTTTATAGACTGCCACACAACCTAACAAGAAGATTTTAAAATATTTTCTACAAATAATCTTTCACAATCTGTTCTATATATGTTCCTGTCTCTAATACACATCGCTAGCAGCGATTTCTCTAAAACCATCATTTTTGCTAGAATGGCTAACAGTTGAAGCATATGCGCAGTTATTACCTGACGCTGGGTAGGTGAAGGGAGCTGGGCAGCCAAGGTTTCGGTCCTCTCCTTCCTTCTGCATCTCCATCTTCTTACCTGACATGGATTTCTCTAAGGAGCCCCAATTCCATGGGAAAAAAGCAGCTGGGTCTGAAACCTCCCCCTAATTCTAGGGTGAAGGTGCTTATGTTCCAAATTGCAGAGTTTGAAGGAAAGAAACTCCTAATTTTAAATACTACCAGTTATTGGCAAACAACTTAATTCTCAAAGACACCTGACATGGCCTGTGGTGTGTCAGCCTCGCTATAAAGGACTGTTTGAATCCAGCTCCTAGAGCAGCGTTCCCAGTATTCAAGAGCAGTTGCATTCACATCACGCAACAACGTTTGTATGCTGATTGCTGGGCTTTTGCTCAGACTAGTCGTCTGCGGAGGCAGGGCTGAGGTCTCTGCATGTGTAACGTGCCCCGAACACCTAGGGAGATGGTTTTTTTTTTTTTTTTTAATGATGATGATAGAGCTACTGGCAGAGTTGCTGATCCGGGTGAGGCATGACATCGACTCTTACAAAGGATTCCACAGGTTCTGTGAATGGACACAGAAGGCTGAGAAATGCTCCCAGCACTGAACGTTGAGAGATCTATTTTGATTTGTCAATGAATTGCTTGTTAGCATGGAGGAGGACAGGCAAACACGTGAGGCAGGTTTAGGGTATTTTTTAGGGAGGGATGGAGGCAATCAGGTGAATGGAAGACTGACCACCATCACCTCTCCTCCTAAGAAAGGCTCACAGTGATATTTCAGGGACCTTAATTCTTAACCCTGGCTGTCTTGAGAATTCTCCAGGAGGCAGCTTTTAAAATATACCAGTGCCTGGGCCCTACTCCAGACCAGTTAAATCAGAACCTATGGGGGTGGAAGGCGGGTGTGCGCGAGCTCTGAGCTTCTGCTGATTTTAACAGCTCCTGGGGTGACGCTAGCGTGCAGCCAGCTTAGGCACCATTGCTCTACGACACACGGGGCGCGGCCTGGGTCACCTGCTATTGCTGACATCACAAGCAGTCCGTTTTGCTGCCAGACCCTTAGAGCCCAGTCTTCGGAAGCCATGAATGTCTGGCGGCGTCCCACCTCTTCGTGCCACCTGCTTCCTCGCCACCGTCTGCAGCAGTGTGCCGCTCCGAGCGAAGGCCGGGAAGTCCCGTACCTTACAAATTCTCTGGTTAAAATTGGGGGTGGGCAGGAGGTAGGGGCTTGCACTTGTGCGCTTCTGTGATCGGCTGCTTGGCAACTTTTTTTTTTTTTTATAATTTCTTTTTAATTTATTTATTTATGATAGTCACAGAGAGAGAGAGAGAGAGAGAGAGAGAGGCAGAGACACAGGCAGAGGGAGAAGCAGGCTCCATGCACCGGGAGCCTGATGTGGGACTCGATCCCAGGTCTCCAGGATCGCGCCCTGGGCCAAAGGCAGGCGCCAAACCGCTGCGCCACCCAGGGATCCCGGCAACTTCAATAAGAGACTCAAGCTCTGCCTCCCGTGCGGGCGGGGTCGCAAGGTTCGGGGAGCGCAGTCCCCCGCTCCCGCGCCAGCAGGGCAGGAACCCTCCGCTGCGCACGTGCAGGCGGCGTGGGCAGCGGCCCCCGCAGCGCCCCCCCCCGCAGCGGCCCCCCCCCACAGCGGCCCCCCCCCAGCGGCCCCCCGCAGCGGCCCCCCCCGCAGCGGCCCCCCCCGCAGCGGCCCCCCCCACAGCGGCCCCCCCACAGCGGCCCCCGCAGCGGCCCCCCCCACAGCGGCCCCCCCCCACAGCGGCCCCCCCCCACAGCGGCCCCCCCCCAGCGGCCCCCCCGCAGCGGCCCCCCCCACAGCGGCCCCCCCACAGCGCGGCCCCCCGCAGCGCCCCCCCGCAGCGGCCCCCCCACAGCGGCCCCCCCCACAGCGGCCCCCCCCAGCGGCCCCCCCCCAGCGGCCCCCCCCAGCGGCCCCCACAGCGGCCCCCCCCGCAGCGGCCCCCCCCAGCGGCCCCCCCCAGCGGCCCCCCCACAGCGGCCCCCCACAGCGGCCCCCCCCAGCGGCCCCCCCCCCAGCGGCCCCCAGCGCCCCCCACAGCGGCCCCCCCACAGCGCCCCCCCAGCGGCCCCCCCACAGCGGCCCCCCCAGCGGCCCCCACAGCGCCCCCCACAGCGGCCCCCCCGCAGCGGCCCCCCCCACAGCGGCCCCCCCCAGCGGCCCCCCCGCAGCGGCCCCCCCACAGCGGCCCCCCCAGCGGCCCCCACAGCGGCCCCCCCCAGCGGCCCCCCCAGCGGCCCCCCCACAGCGGCCCCCCCACAGCGGCCCCCCCCCAGCGGCCCCCCCAGCGGCCCCCCAGCGCCCCCCAGCGGCCCCCCCAGCGGCCCCCCCCGCAGCGCCCCCCCCAGCGGCCCCCCCACAGCGGCCCCCCCAGCGCCCCGCCACAGCGGCCCCCCCAGCGGCCCCCCCCACGCCCCCCACAGCGGCCCCCCCCAGCGGCCCCCCCACAGCGGCCCCCCCACAGCGGCCCCCCCCCACAGCGGCCCCCCCACAGCGGCCCCCCCCCACAGCGGCCTCCCCCACAGCGGCCCCCCACAGCGGCCCCCACAGCGGCCCCCCCCACAGCGGCCTCCCCCACAGCGGCCCCCCACAGCGGCCCCCGCAGCGCTCGCACCTCCGCCCCCTGGCTCCGCGGGCGCTTCTGCCTTCAGCCCTCGTGCCCCCAGGAGGTCCACCTGCTCAGACCAGGCCCGGGCCTCCTGGCAGGAGGAGACGAGATGGCCGGACTCTTCCGCGACAACCTACACGGGCAGTTCCCGGGAAAAACAACGGGACAAGTCCACGAGCAGCCGCTTTTCTTTCAAGGCAGGACAGCGCTGGCCGAGCGTGACCAGTAGGACTTTGTCGTCTGCACCTGGACACGTCGCTGTCAACAGCCGAGGGCGCGCCGGGGAGGAAGCGAGGGCCGCGCGCTGGGCCCTGGGGGCGGGAGGCGCGTGGCGGGAGGCGCGTGGGGGGAGGCGGCGTGGGCGGGGGCTCATGGGGGGAGGCGCATGGGGGAGGCGCGTGGGGGGAGGCGCGTGGCGGGAGGCGCGTGGGGGGAGGCGGCGTGGGCGGGGGGCTCGTGGGGGGAGGCGCGTGTGGGGAGGCGGCGTGGGCAGGAGGCACATGGGGGAGGCGCGTGGGGGGGAGGCGCGTGGGGGGAGGCGGCGTGGGCGGAGGCGACGTGGGCAGGAGGCACATGGGGGAGGCGCGTGGTGGGGAGGCGCGTGGGGGGAGGCGGCGTGGGCAGGAGGCACATGGGGGAGGCGCGTGGTGGGGAGGCGCGTGGGGGGAGGCGCGTGGGGGGAGGCGGCGTGGGCGGGGGGCTCGTGGGGGGAGGCGCATGGGGGAGGCGCGTGGGCAGAGGCGGCGTGGGCGGAGGCGACGTGGGCAGGAGGCACATGGGGGAGGCGCGTGGTGGGGAGGCGCGTGGGGGGAGGCGGCGTGGGCGGGGGGCTCGTGGGGGGAGGCGCATGGGGGAGGCGCGTGGGCGGAGGCGGCGTGGGCGGAGGCGACGTGGGCAGGAGGCACATGGGGGAGGCGCGTGGTGGGGAGGCGCGTGGGGGGAGGCGGCGTGGGCGGGGGGCTCGTGGGGGGAGGCGCATGGGGGAGGCGCGTGGGCGGAGGCGGCGTGGGGGGAGGCGGCGTGGGCAGGCGGCACATGGGGGAGGCGCGTGGTGGGGAGGCGCGTGGGCGGGAGGCACATGGGGGAGGCGGCGTGGGCAGGAGGCGCGTGGGGGGAGACACGTGGGGGCAGGCGGCGTGGGGGGGAGGCACATGGGCAGGAGGCGCGTGGGCGAGAGGCGCGTGGGGGAGGCGCGTGGGGAGGAGGCGTCGTGGGCGGAGGCGGCGAGGGCGGGAGGCGCGTGGGGGGAGGCACGTGGGGGGAGGTGGCGTGGGCAGGAGGCACATGGGGAGGCGCGTGGGGGGGAGGCGCATGGGGGAGGCGGCGTGGGCGGGAGGCGCGTGGGGGGGAGGCGCATGGGGGAGGCGGCGTGGGCGGGAGGCGGGCGGCTGCGACTCTGCCACGGTGTCTCCTAGTCCCGACCCCACCTACCCTGGCAGAGAACAATGCAAGCATCTGATCGACTTGCAGGTATTTCGTGTTCTCTGCTTGGCAGAGACGTGCTCCTGAGAATTTCACTGTTTCTCGCCTGGTTGTTCCACTTTCAGAAGCTGAAAACTTGGCTCCGAGCAGGAGCGTCTCCTCCTCCTGCCGCACCTTGCGCTGTGCGTCAGGAGGTGCAAGCCTTGAGGGCCTGAAAGACGTTTTCTGAGCGTTTAAGCAAAGTCTTACGAGAGGCCCACCGAAAAAATTAATTAGTTTAATACGGTAGCTGAAACTACCGAAATAAGTAATCACAAAGGAAGGAGATTTTATCAGTGTCTGTGGTGGGGGAAGAGGCATTGTGTTTCTGGAAAGATCTCAGGAAATCAGGTTTCCTCCGAGTTGGTGTAGGAGAGAGCAAAGGCAGACTGTGTGAAGGACCGAGTAGGCACAAAGGCGAAGAAGGGCTTAATCCCAGGCGTTGTCAGGGAACGCAAATAGCTCAGTGAGTCTGAGGCAGAGACATAGGAGAGACGTGGAGAAAGATAGATGAGGACTTGTTACGGAATATGTCCCGCTGCATATTGTCTAATATCCTGTCCGAATTCTGGAAATTTATTTGACAATCAGTTGGACTTTTGGCTCCAACTTGATGTGATTAACAACTCAAACAATGCCCTAAATAATTACTAATTATATTGCCTTCCAGGTCTTTCCAAATCATCAAAATAGTGCCCAAAGCTAAGATGTCTCAGAATTAGTTTTCTATTGGATGCCTTGTCTAGTCTATTCCAGCAGATCATAGTCTCTGTATTTCTACTGGCTCTCAAGTACGTTGACACTTAAATTAATTTTGGAAATACCTGGGCTAATTCTGCGAATTTTGAGGTACCTTGCGGCAGATTAGGGGACTCTTTACGCACTGCCAGGGTCCTCTCTGACCTTAATGTTTGAAATCTGGTATCGAAACAGATCCACTCAGATCTCCAGAGTAGAAAAAAAAATTTGATAACTAAAAAGGTGCAGAAATATTTTCTGGTGAGAATTTCCAGGACTTTGAATCTGTGTCCTGTTCAGACCATGGTCGTTACATGCATCATTCCAACCAATGCTCCCTGTGACCTTGCAAACCACGGAAGACCCCAAGCTTGTGAGATCTGTTTTCTGGGACCTCAGAAATGGAAACGTAGCCTTGGTGCAACTACAGCTTATTCTATTACAGGTGAAGAAGCAGCCACTGTTATAAATGAAGATAAAGGGCAGATTAAGCTCATTTTGAAAACACTGATTATATTCTAAACTTACTTTTGTTTTTATCTTTTTCTTGGTTAATTTTAGCCCCAACGCAAATGTCTTAGGTTTTGAGCAAAAACCGTTTCATTAAAATTTTGTAAGGCTATAAGCAGACATTTTTACACTACAATAAAATCAAAATTGTCCAAGGGAGATTATTGAATAAAATATAAAATGATTATTTAGAATGTGTTAAATTGGGAAAATATTAAGGTGTACAAAACACAATACTATTTATTTATGTATTTATTTATGTATTCATTTATTTATTTATTTATTTATGAGAGAGAAGAGAGAAACAGAGACATAGGCAGAGAGAGAAGTAGGCTCCATGCAGGGAGCCCGATGTGGGACTCGATCCTGGGACTCCAGGATCATGTCCTGGACTGAAGGCACATACATGCTCAACCGCTTAGCCACCCAAGTGTCCCTGATTTACCTTCTAAAGTTGATGCTACAGATACTGTAAAACTTACCAATACTGCTTCTAAGTTTATACACAGCTGAAATGCATTTCACACATGCACCAAGAGACATGTATGTGCAAGTGTGTTTATAGCAGCGTTTTTCAATATAGTAAAAAAGCTAAAAGGTGAAAGGTAGAAATAGTACTATTGACTTCCAGCAGAATGGATAGACAGTGGTATGTTCAATGTCAATGAATATGAATAAACTATGGTTACACCCAGTAATGTCACAAACATAATGTTGAGCCAGACGCAATACATATTGTATAATTCCATTTCTATGTATTCCTCTCTCTATATTTTTAAAAAGCTCAAATCACAGGGTTTGGGTATGTCTGCTTAGGTGATTAAAAATATAAAGAGAAGTGAATATTTCCATAGAAGTCAGTAAACTGGTTTACTGCCTACTTGTATCAGACCACCTGCCCTAAACCTACTGAAATTAATTACTGGGATTGGGTTCAGAAATCTGCATTTTAAAATTACACCCTCAGTTGACTCATCTATTGCAGGCAAGGAGAAGAAAAAAGCAGAGTGGGCTAGCAGCCCCTGCCTCAGGGATGATTAGGGCTAGTTTGTTGGCTGAATGCACATCCAGGAGCATTTTGGGACTGTCTAGGCTGACATCAATTCTGCTCTTCTACTTCACACCATGATTCCAGGTCCCAGGAGCTTGGAGACCCTCTTATGCCCCTAATCAGAGACCAAAAACAATGTGGTGAACTCTAGAAATTGAGGACTGTCCATTCCATACAAAATAATGGTGCCTCCCACCAAGACCATACTTGCCTAAAAAGAATATCACATCTGGATTTGGGGAAACCCAGCTAGAGATGTGTTTCGAAGGACAGACACAACATCTGTAAGTCCCTGAATTACTCCTCTGCTACTCTGTTCTACACTTTCCTGGGAAATCAGCACAATTGCTGTGATATTTCCTGTTCCATTCATAGCACTTAGCTTATTCTGAAAACAACTACCTAGAGAAAGACCCACACATCTTGTTAAAACAATTATGAACTTCATGTTTGAGCTTTTCACGTATAAAAGCTGAACATTTTGCCCTTTTACGACAAAACGGAAGAAACAAATCACCAAAGACAATGAGAAAATCCAACTCGGGTTGATTTCATGGGAGTTCAGGGTTATGGCTGGGAGTGTAGAACAAGGAGAGGAGAAGAAGCAAGAGTTTACGAAGCCAAATGAGAAGAGGAGTGAAAATTCCTCTAAGTATGTAGGCTGTGGCTTATAGATCCATGAACTCATAACTTGTTTCTTCTACTTGCTACAGGATATCATCACCTAACTCTTCTGCCTTCAATCCCATAGTCTGTAGGGCCGACTCCCAAGAGAGCACAGATGCTAAGGGTAAGTGCGACAGTCAGGGGTGAGCACAGCCCTTTTGCCAGGGTTGCTGTCTTTGTGACTTTTAGGTTCTTGACTGTAGTCCATTCGTTTCCATTTGCCTAGTAAAGGCAAGGTGTCTTTAGCAAGAAAACGAGTATGTTGTACTCTGGATCTGTCACTCTTAAAAATGAGTTATTCCAAGGCCCGAATGTCTTCTTCCATATAAGTATCAGAATGTTCCTTCTGCCAGAGTTTGGAGCTTTAGGTAATGTAATCTGAGCTTTACTGGGTACATTAAAAAAACTAAGAAGAGAACCAAAGCTTTAAACCGCCACCTAGTAAACTGTATTTACTAATCTATAACCACTTCCACCCTGTTTTACTTAAATTAGAATAACACTAGCTGCTATAATACGTAAATCTTAAATTCTAGTTGTTTAACACAATAAAAATTCATTTTTTTCTTCACATAAAGGCCAAAGTAGGTATTTTGCAGACATATGTTCCACGTAAGGATTCAGGGACACAGATTCCTTTTATCTTGGGGTTCCACCATCCCCTGGGGAGCCAGAGTCCTTTGTAAAGGGTAGTGAAGGCACACCTGCTTTCTTACCACTTCAGCCTGGAAATGAGATGCATCTCTCCTGCTCACATTCCAATGGCAGAAGTACCCACAAGGCTCCACCTAGATTCCAGAGAGTTCAGAAGTGGTTCCTCAGCTAGACAGCCACTTCCTGACAACTGCATACTGTGGAGGGGAGCAACTGGCCCTCTGATTTTGAGGAAGAAACACAATAGATTTTTCCCATATAATTTCCACCTCTCTGGGTCCCACCTTCAAAGGCTTAATAAGACTAATAATTAAAATATCAAATTAGGACTTCCTAGCACTTTATAAAATATTCTGGCTATCTGTTTTGCTGTAGCATGTAAAGGTCTAACATTAATGTGTGTGTTGTGATGGGGGGAGGATGGATGGTAAAAAGTATCCTGCAGCCTTCTGGGGTTTTCCTAAATAATGGAGATATAAGTTTTTAATAACTGCCTTAAACAATCAATATTCTGCTGGCTCTCCTAATAAAACCTGGATTTATCGGAGTAGTACATTTGAGGTGGGTTTTATGTGTTCTTCTATGGTCTGTTGAGGCAAGAAGACAGGACAGCTGACTATTTGTGCTGTTGTTAAAATCAGGAAAGACTGGGCAGCCCAGGTGGCTCAGCAGTTTAGCACCATCTTCAGCCCAGGGCCTGATCCTGGAGACCAGGGATGGAGTCCCACATCGGGTTCCCTGCATAGAGCCTGCTTCTCCCTCTGCCTGTGTCTCTGCCTCTCTCTCTCTCTCTGTGTGTCTCTCATGAATAAATAAATAAAATTTAAAAAAATCAGAAAAGACCATCTTTCTCCTCTTTTAGTAATGAACATAAAATTAAAACACACTGCATAGCTTGAAGACAAGTCTGAGCCAGGGTACGGGGAACTAAACAGCCTGATCACGTCCTTCACAGAAAGTCAAAGTGACAGTGCATTTGACCTGAGTGGCACAGAGTCCAGTCCTACTGCATTTATTCTACTTGCCATGCCCTTCAGAATGCTGATTATCCATGCTAATCGCCGGTGGCCCATGAGTGCTGGTTGCTGAGCAGTCCTGGAGCTGGATGGGTGGAAGTTCCTGGAGGGTGATAACACAAGCGACAGAAGCAATACTTTTCTACTCCATGATCAGTATTACTGTGTTTTCCTGCCTCCTCTCCTACTGTCATGGTAAAGTACTGGTAGGAGGAAAGGTAGAGAGGACATCGGTGCATATTCATGATGACGACTTCTTCAGGGACTTGGCCCATGTTGCCTTTTTCACTCTCCTCCAGCGGTCGTTTTAATTTAACTGATAACTACTCTTTTCCTTAGGTGACAGGACGTCAAGGTAGAATTATTTAATTTGGTCAAGTAATAACTTCTTCTTGTGCTACTTCTTTTCAATTTCCATGCTTTTTTTGGATTATCAAGTGTAACTGTGCTAGAAGTCCCTAATGGCGGGAGTTAAAACATGAAGTCAAGTGAACCAATGTTGTCTGTTGATTGTCTCTTTGTAGATATATATCCATTTACAGTTATGCAAATCAGGTGGGCTCTCCTTAAGTGGGATGTATGATCATCATAGGAAATATATTCTCAAATCCTTCTTCACAACTGCCTTTCAAAGAGTTCATTCAGTTGTTCTGCCCACATTAAGGTGGTTTTCCTTTTGCATTACTACTAGTTTTCTTCCCAAGTATTTGATTTGGTTATGGCTTTCCCTCCTGCGGTCTATCACATGCTTGTCTCTCATGTTCAAAGAACAAAGCAATAGCTACTGAAAATTAAAATCTCTTTTTTCTTATTGAAGTAAAATTGGGATATAATCGGTATATAAGTTTCAGGTATATAACATTATAATTCGATATTTGTATATACTACAAAGTGATCACCACCATATGTCTAGTTATCACCTATCACCATACAGTTGAGCCCCTTTACCCATTTTGCCCACCCCAATTCCCCTTTTCTTCTGGTAACTACCAATCTATTCTCTGTATCTATGAATTTGTTTTTGTTTGGCTTTGTCTGTTTTGTTTTTCAGATTCAGCACAGAAGTTAAATCATATGGTATTTGTTTTTCTCCATCTGACTTATTTCAGTTGTGACATCCATGTTGTCACAAATGGCAAGACTTCAGTGTCTTTTATGGCTGAGTAGTATTTCATTATATAAATATCACAACTTTATCCATTCAATGGATAATTAATCAATGGATACTTAGGTTGTTTCCATATCTTGGCTATTATAAATAGTGCTGTGATGGACATAGGTGTGCATATATTTTTTCAAATTTGTGTTTTCATATTCTTCAGATAAATACACAGAAATGGAATAGCTGGATCATATGGTAGTTCTATTTAATTTTTTGAAGAATATCCATACTGGTTTCCCTAGTGGCTGTACCAATTCACATTCCCACCAACAGTGCACAAGGGTTCCCTTTTCTCTACATCCTTGCCAACACTTGTTATTCTTGTCTTTTTGATGATAATCATTCTAACAGGTGTGAGGTGATATCTCACTGTGGTTTTGATCTGCATTTCCCCAATGATTAGTGATGTTGAGCATCTTTTCATGTATATGTTGGTTATCTGTATGTCTTCTTTGGAAGATGTCTATTCAGCTCCTCTGCCCACTTTTTAATTGGGTTGTTTGGGGGGTTTTGTGTTGTTGAGTTGGGTGAGTTCTTTATATATTTTGGATATTAATCCCTTATCGGATATATCATTTGCAAATATCTTCTCCCATTCAGTAGACTGCCTTTTTGTTTTGTTGATGGTTTCCTTCACTATGCAGAAGTTTTTTTATGCTTGATGCAGTCCCATTTGTTTATTTTTGCTTTTGCTTCTCTTGCCTTTGGAATCAGATCCAAAAAGCATCATAAGGACCAATGTCAAGGAGCTTATCACCTATGTTTCCATCTAGGAGCTTTATGGCTTTGTGTTTTACATTCAAGTCTTTAATCCATTTTGAGTTAATTTTTGTGTATGGTGTAAGAGGTGGTCTAGTTTTATTCTGCTGTGTGTGGCTGTCCAATTTTCCCAACAACATTTATTGAAGATACTGTCTTTTTCCCCCCTGGCTTCTTTGTTATAACCTAATTGACTATATATGTGTGGGTTTATTTCTGGGTTGGACAAATAAATATCAAGCATTATAAAACTGCGGTACAGCAAACAGAAATTGCTAAACACTTCAACTTTCTCTCCACTTACACCCTAAGACAGACACTAACAAATTATTTTTAATTAAAGCTTCTCTCCTGCAGAAGCAATTTATGAAGAGTGTGGTGGAATACAGACTAGATGGCAGGCCTTGCCAGCTCTTTTTCCCTTCTCCCACCCTTGTAGTCCTCGAGGATGTGCCCAAGCTACCCTTGCAAGGGGGTACACTGGCCTCTTTATTCTTGCTGTTCAGGAGGTGTAATTTATACTAGGGAAGAGGTTTTTTGTAGTATGACCACATCCAAGCCCAGATGTGACAACATGTGTGAGATCTCCTTGGGATATTCCCTAACCACAGACAACAAATTCTAAGCCCCCGGAGCATGTCTCTGGAACTGTTTTGTATGGTATATAGCCTCTTATAAGGATGACAATGTTTAGAAGAATATTTACAAGAACCAAATATTTTAAGAGGGCAACCTAAGATAGTTTGTCGCGTTAGTTCAAGAGTATTTGTGCCCATTTTTAACATCCTTTTTTACCCATTCTTTTACTCCCACTTTTAATCTATGAAGCCTTCTCCAAACCTCAAAAGACTCCTATAGGCAGTAAGAGGTCACCAGACTACCCTATAAGTCATGTCTTCACACAAGGGGAGCTTAAAGCATAAAAACGATGATGTCACTTCTCTGTTTCCTATCATACTTGCTATAAAACCACAATTCCTTACCAAAAAAAATCTTGCACGGACGTGACCTTACCTATCTTTCGAGTCTCACTGCATGGCCCCTCCTTTTTGCTCACCTGCTGTTCTAGTTACATTGGCTTCTTTTAGTAACTTGAAAATGCTAAGCCATTTCCCACCTCAGGACCTTTGCACATATGTTCTCTTTGTTAGAAGGCAATTATCCCAGCTCTGCTTAGCTGTATCCTTTAGGTATGGGTTTAAATGTCACCTCTTCAGAGAGGTCTTCCCAGCCCACCATATTTAAAGTAAGTCCTTCACACTCTTTCCCTCTTAATTACTATCTTGGTGCCTTGCTTGCTTCCTATGTACTATTTTATTTGTTTACTTGTTTATTTTCTCTGTCCTTTCCTACAACATAAGTTTCCTGAGACCAGACTTGTTTGTATTATTTGTCTCTGTACTTCCAGCACCTGGAACAGGGCTCAACATAAACCAGATGCTCCATGTTGTGTGTTGAACCATGGTGTTTATGGACCTTCCATTGTAGACTTTTCCCACCACACTCAACATATTTTCTTATATAGGAAGTTTCTTATTCATAATTTGTCTTCCAAAAGGGAGTTTATAAAATACTTTTAAAAATGAGAATGTAAAAAAAAATAAAAAATAAAAAATAAAAATGAGAATGTAAGGACATCTGGATGGCTCAGTGGTTGAGCATCTGCCTTCAGCTCAGGGCATGATCCTGGGGCCCAGGGATCGAGTTCCACATCGGGCTCCCCTTGAGGGGAGCCTGCTTCTCCATCTGCCTATATCTCTGCCTCTCTCTGTATCTCTCATGAATAAATAAATAAAAGCTTAAAAAAATGAGAATGTAGTTTTCACAGAAGCAACCTTACAAAAACTTGTGTTTCCAATGGCAGTCTTTAGAATCCTGCATTGTAGCACATAAAATTGTAATATTGTAAAAACTGAGGAAATAAATAGTATATGGGACTGTTGCCTGTATACGTGGTTTTAGTTATTCACACTCTTTCATCCCCCACCCCAGATCTGCAGTGGACTGAAGGAGATACAGCAAGGCTAACCTCAAATCTGAAAATACACGTGCAGTTGTGCCAACAAGATATGGCAAACGTGATTCAGGATGAGAGGGAGAGATGAAAGAAAAGAGTAAGTGGTGCCTTAAGGCAGGGGAACTGCCACCGATTTCTTAGTGTTGTTGGTGTCTTGTGGCTTCCAAGCTTTGTTAATCTTGTTTCCATAATGTCGCAGGGATATGTGCCCCTGCTACTGTTTTTGGAACATTTCCAAAGCTTATTGATTCTGGCGGCTGGGGCCCCAAGTGACGGTGGAAGCAGATGGGTTAGCACAGGCCTAAATAGAAGAGGCTTTTTCTACAGATTTTCTAGTCTACCTGACAAAGGAGCAATAGGCTAGCCCTGGGATGGAATAAGAGAGGAGCAAATAGCCAAGTCAGGCAACCTTCCCCCTACTTTCCCAGGAGAGACTCACAACTCCCCAGTCAAGGCTCCTTCACAACTAGGGCAGCTTTTCCCAGGCAGAGGCATCAGGGCATACCTCCCCACTCCAAGGCATCCTTGCAGGTGCAGAACTGGGGCCAACAGGAAAGAGCTCTACTCCCCCTCAGCTAGCAGGAGAAACCCTGGAATGAAACCTCCTCCTGCAAACAGAAATAAGGTTGTTGTCCATCTCTTCCACACAGTCCTGTGCCTGGAAGCTGAGCTGCTTCTACCCTGAGACCCCATGCTTTTCACTCCTACCATATGCACTGGCAGTGGCGTTCTTGCTCTGTCCCCACTCATCCCTCCTCACCTGTTGTCTGACAGGGACTAATTTTACATTTTTCTCCTAATACAGCCCTTCCAGATTCATTCTGTTGGGAGAAGGAGACTCCTCAGGCTTTGGTGTGAATGTCTTCATTGTCTTTTCTTAGGGCCATCTTGTTTGCCTTCCATTGTTACCGGAGGAAAGCTGCCCCCTCCTCCCAACACTCAAGGGGGGCCAGGCCGCAGGCAGGCTGCTCCCTCACGTCATCATCTAGTGCCCTCATTCTCCTCCCTCTCCTCTCTCACTGCGGAGCTCGGCTCGATAGCCACTGGTTGCCCAGGGTGTGCAATGGAGGAAACAGAGTGACTTAGAACAAGCCTCACTCACTGCAGGGTTCCCACATTCACTCCTGCTGTGGGTGGCACAGCAGCAGAGGGACCTTGTAATACTGGGATGTAGTTTGTTCTCTGGCTCATTTGTATGCCTTGCTGTGGGAAGTGCATTTCTTTTAAACTATAGGAAGAAAAAAATCTCACATTGGCCACCAATATATCTCGATAGCTTGATAAGCAGTTTGCCTCGTATTTACATCCTCACCACATTAAAAATGACAAATATGCTGAGTGATTGCCAGCCCACCCCAGACAATCCCAGGATAGGGTCCCCAGATTCAGGAAATACCAATGTCCCTTTCAGGAGTTGGGAATTCTGTTTTACTCTCTCTGACCATTTTAAATTGGGAACCGGTCTATAAATGGTTAAACAAGTTTGCCAGAAAATATTCAAGTGTAAGGCAACAGTTTCCAAATTCCCTGCAGAGACTGGACACAAAGGAACATTGGCAGCCAAGCCTGTTATTAAGAAGGTCACAAGATGCCATCTGTTCCCATGTGCACTTTACTGTTCAAGCATAACATCAGCTAGGAGGTGGCTGCAATGGATTCTGTCTGTGGATGCAAAAGTCAGCACCGTGGTGGGCACTGCAGTGATTTTAGTGGACTTGTGTGAACAAACTGTCGTCTGCCTATGGGATGCACAGGGTTATGGGGGAGAAGATGGGAAGATGGCAAAGCTCTGCTGTTAGGTCTGTTCTTGGTTAGGAGTAATTTGGGATGATACTGGCTGGCTTTCCAAATCTTTTTCTGCCTGATGTTAGCCATCTATAAAATATGATAATAGCATTCTTTCTTTACCTATAATTATAAAATTAAGGTAGAAAAAGAATGCCTTATTCTCATATTTACAACTTCATTTCTTTTTATCCATGGAGAAGTTGAAGGAATAGCACCATCAATATTCACTTACTCTTGCCTAGATTCATCAATTGTTAACATTTTGCTACATTTGTGAACATGGAGCTTTATCTCTGTCTCTTTATACCTGTACTTGTATACACTCCTTTGATGAACTTTTGAGAGTACATTACAGGTATCATAACAGTATATCTTTAAATACTTCAGCACTAACCTAGAGCAAGAATGTTCTCTTACATAATCATCGTATTATTATCACACTCAAGAAACTTACTATTGATAGAGTAATTTTTAACTAATAAACAGACCATGACATGCTTTATTCTTAAAAATCTGTCAGGAAAAGACTTGCTCTGTCATCTATCCAAATGGTTAGCAACTCTTCCTTTAAGACATTTCATATTTTTTTTTAAAGATTTTTAAAACTTATTTATGAGAGACACACACAGAGACAGAGAGGCAGAGGGATAAGCAGGCTCCATGCAGGGAGCTCAACGTGGGACTCCCTGAGAGAGACCCATCCTGGGTCTCAAGGATCAGGTCTTGGGCTGAAGGCGGTACTAAACCTGGGCTACCCCACTTTATATTTTTGAGGCACTTTGAAAAATCTCACGAAATCTCTGGGCCCTATCTTCAGAAAAATATCCATAAAGACAGCTTTGCAAGCCAACAACACATCTATCTTGGACGCCTAAGTGTTGTTCATCTTTGATCTAAATTCTCCTTTTTTGTATACATACAAAAGTCTATACAAATTGTATATATAGAATTTAAGACCACAGTTCTCAGAAAAGGTTAAGAATAGTTTGTCTTCACTTTCCAGCATTGTTTTGTGTTCAGAAGTTTTCATTTCAAGAAACTCAGAGTTTGGGATGCCTGGGTGGCTCAGCGGTTGAGTGCCTGCCTTTGGCCCAGGGAGTGATCCTGGAGACCCGGGATCGAGTTCCACATCTGGATCCCTGCACGGAGCCTGCTTCTCTCTCTGCCTGTGTCTCTGCCTCTCTCTCTCTCTCTGCCTGTGTCTCTGCCTCTCTCTCTCTCTCTCTCTCTCTCTGTGTCTCTCATGAATAAATAAATAAAATCTTAAAAAAAAAAAGAAACTCAGAATTTTAAGGAATTCAGAGTTGGGTAGGTAGGAAATTATATTGTCTCCCATCTGTGAAAAGAAAACTCAATCAGAAATATGTCTGAGAGTTATATTATGACAGACACACAGTAGGTAGACTAAAGGATTAGAAGACCTAAAAGAATCATTCTAAACTTGAGCATATGTGATTCTGAAAGCACTGATGCTCACAATCCTACACTTGCTTTCCTGACAACATGCTGTTAGAAACCAAATACCTGTAGCATTCCATCAGTCTTGGCACAACATTTAAAGACCCAATATGTAAAAGTAGAATTTGTTGGATGTCACTAACATTGTTAGTTTCATCAACAAAAGTGCTCAATTCGGTTATTGTTCTAGGACTAGGAAGGGGAAGCAGGGAGATGGATCCACACTAGCAAATCAGGGTAATATTAAATGTCCTTAATTAAAAGGCTGGCTAAAACTACCACTGTCAAGTTGTACTGTGGGGTCTATTTTGACAACTGTGAACTCACAAAGAAAAAAAATCACTAGCTAACTATACACCAACATATGTGGGCTTGCTGATGTTCCTCTCCATAAACAGACTAAAGAAAATAAGAGACATTTCTGGTTCATAAAAATGACCAAGTTTGGGTAAAAGATGGACATATATGTGTAAATCCCTCACACATGGTCTAGCACAAATTCTAAGGGTTTTTTCCCATAATCCACCAAATGCCTCAAAAATACTTTCTACAAAACTTTAGTATTATAGAATCATATCATTTACTAATTACTGATTATCTCATATAATTCTTGAAAGGAAGGGTGACATAAAACTAGTTAAAGCCTCTGGCAGGCCTGTGGGATTTATAAAAGCCTTATAGAGCTTTGAAAGGCTAAAGATTCACAGGCAATGGAGTAATCAGAACTAATTGTGCAGGATAAACTTCTTATCCACCTGCTTTTACTTTAGCTCTGAAAGTGGGTTTTTCTTGAATTTAACTAAATAATTGTTGAACTTTGTATTTGACATTAGCTTAAGATATATTGTTTAAAAATTCATTCAGCATAAAATTGCACAAATAGTAATGAGCATTTGACAAAAACTTCCTCTTCCTAGACTTATTCCTAATAGACTCCATCATATTATGCCAAGCAAGGCCCCCTTTCTTCTTATAAATCAATATTTATTTTAAAAGATTTATTTATTTATTTATTTATTTGAGAGAGAGAGAGAGAGAGAGAACACAAGTGGGAGGAGCAGAGGGAGAGGGAGAGAGAATCTCAAGCAGCCTCCGTGTTGAGCACAGATCCTAACATGGAGCACAACCCTGAGACCACGACCTGAGCTGAAACCAAGAGTCGGATGCTTAACCACCTGTGCCACTCAGGCATCCTGATCTTTATTTTTAATCAAATATTTTTCTCTCATTTTTTTAAATCAAAATACACAGAGAACTCAACATGATTAGTCATTAGGGAAATGTAAATTAAAATCAATGACATACCACTTCACATGAGAATGGCAATATCCACAAAGACTGACAACAACAAATGTTGGAGAGGATATGGAGAAACTAGAACCTTCATTCATTGCTAATGGGAATGTAAAATAGTACAGTCACGTTGGAAAACAATTTGACAATTTTTTTTAAGTTAAACATAAATTTACCGTAGGATTTAACAATTCCACATATAGGTATATGCCAAGAGAAAAAATACATATCTACACAATGACTTGCACATGAACGTTCACTGCAGCATTATCTATAATAGCCAAAATTGCAAATAACCCTATGTCTATCAAATGGTGAATGGACAACAAAAATTGGTGTATTAATCCAATGGAATATTGCTCATCAATAAGAAGGAACAAAATACCAAATAGCTCCAATATGGATGAACCTCAAAAACATTATGCTACATAAGAGAAGCCAGGCATAAAGAAACCACATCGTATATATAATTTCATTTATGTGAGATGTCCAATAAAGGCAAATGTATAGAGAAAGTAGGGTAGTGGTTTTCTGGGGCTGAGTGCAGAAAAGGAGATTAGCCATAAATGGGCATGAGAAATCTTATTGGGATAATGAAAATGCTCTAATACTAGATTAGGGTATTATGATGATGGCTGTATAACTCAATAAATTTACCTGAAATCATTAACTATATACTTAAAGTGGGTCAACTTTCTGATATGTAAGTTATATTTCAAAAAAACATTTTTCAATAAAATTGTTAAAAATAAACCAGAGCTTTTTCAGACTTAAAGAAAAATTTACAGCCTTAGAATTTCAGCATAGACTTGGTTCACCCTGATTCTAAAAGCACAAGCTGTGTACTATAGAATGTTCCAGGCATAAAAATGTTTACCTCAACTTCTGGTTTCTGGTTCTGCTTGTAAGGAGCTTAGAAGATGCCCCTCCCTTCTAACAACAGGTAAAAAGCTGAACAGAATTAAAACTCAACAACTCTTCTAGATTCATAAGAGAGGTGAGGACACAGGACAAACTGCTGCCCTCAAGATTGGAAAGATGAAGAAGTAAACATAGGTAGTCACAGCTTACCAGAACAGAGACTCAAAAGCAGAAACCACCATCAGCACCAGTAACAGGGTCTGAATATCTGAACTGTGATTGATGAATTGCTGGAGACTTAGGACAGACAAGTCTGGGATTTAAAACCCCAGGGGGACCCAGGCATAGGAAAGCCCCTAGAGTACTGTGAGATTTACTGCCAGGAATTTGGCCAAGCCACCCCAGTAAATATCAGTGAAAATTCCCTAGTGTTTCCAGCAGGGGGAGAGGGAAAGTATCACTGCAACGTACTCCAGAGTACTATGTTCTTTTTAACAAGGTCTGCCTCAGGAGAAACTAGTTTACCAAAGCCTAATGTGCCAGGGTATTATCATAGCCTAACTGAACTGAGGGAAAAGAAATACCAAACTCTAGCCTACTCTAGCCTTCCAGGAGAGAAAAGAGAAATAGTCAACTCCAGCCCACTCTGGACCCTATTCCACCTAACAGGGGAGGAAAAAAACCTTAGAAACATTTACGAAGTTCACTATCCAAAGGCATAAGCTCACTGAAAGACTGAGGCCTACTCATAGGACTGCAGAATGCTTCCCCTCTCCCTACACCCTGCCACTTCATTATTAAGGGCCTATTTACAGCTATTTTTTTCCCTTGGAACACCATGTCCTGCTGTCAGGAAAAAGTTACAAGGCATACTAAAAGGCAACAACACAATTTGAAGAGCAAGCAAGCATCAGAATCAGAACGGCAGGATTTGGTATTATCCAGCCAGGAATTTAAGACAATTATGATTAATATGTTAAGAGCTCTAATGGATAAAGTAGCATATAAGAACAGATGGACAATGTAAGCAGAGAGATGGAAATCCTAAAAAAGAACCAAAAAGAAATGCTAGACATCCAAAACATTGAAAAAAAAAAAAAGAAGAATGCCTTTAATGGGCTTATAAGTACCCTGCATATAGCTGAGGAAAAAAATCCTGAGTTTAAGGTTATTTCAGTAGAAACATCTAAAATTGAAAAGTAAAGAGAACAGGGACACCTGGGTGGCTCAGTGGTTGAGCGTCTGCCTTTGGCTCAGGGTGTGATCCCTGAGTCCCGGGATTGAGTCCCTCATCAGGCTCCTTGCATGGAGCCTGCTTTTCCTCCCTCTGCCTATGTCTTTGCCTTTCTCTCTGTGTGTCTCCCATGAATGAATAAATAAAATATTTTAAAAAAAGAAAAGAAAAGCAAAGAGAGCAAAGACAAAAAACAGAACAGAATATCCAAGGATTGGAACTACAAAAGATGTAACATATGTGTAATAGGAATACTGGAAGGAGAAGGAAAGGAATGGAAGAAATATATGAACAATAAAGACTGAGAATTTCCACAAATTAATGTCACACATCAAACCACAGATCCAGGTATCTCTGGGAACATCAAACAGTATAAATGTAAAACAAGCAAAATAATTACAGCTAGGCATATCATTTTCAAACAAAATAAAATAAACAAAAAAGAAAATCCTGAAAGAAGCCAGAGGGATAAAATACCTTACCTATAGAGAAACAAGAATTATATCCAACTTCTCCTTAGAAACTACAGGAGCAAGAAGAGAATAGTGTGAAATACTTAAGTGCTGAGAGAGAAAAACAAAACAAAACAAAAAACCAACCCAGCAACCTAGCAATTCCATACCCTTTGAAATTATCCTTCAAAATGAAGGAGAAATATTTCTCAGACAAAAGTGAGGGAATTTGTTGCCAGTAGATCTGCCTTGCAAGAAATGTTAAAAGTTCTATGCAGAGAAGGAAAATAATAGGTCAGAAACTCAGATCTATATAAAGAAAAAACAATGAAGAAGGTATAGGTAAAGATAAAGTAAAAACTTTTTTCTCATTCTTAATCTAACAGATAATAGTTTGTTCAAAATGATTACAGTAACAATGTATTCAACTATATAGGCTTACACATGTGTATTATGTATGTACAGTTGATCTTTGGATAACGTGAGGGTTATGGGCATTGACCTGCACAGTAGAAAATCTATGTGTAACTTTGGACTTCCCCAAAACTTAACTACTAATAGCCTACTGTTGACTGGAAGCCTTATGATAACACAAACAGCTAATTAACATATATTTTGTATGTTATATGTATTATATACTATTCTTTCAATAAAGTAAGCTAGAGAAAAGAAAATCTTATTAAGAAAATCATGTATCAGGACCTTTGCAGTCCAAAACCAAGCTGTTAAAGATATGTGTATGTTTTTATGCTTAAGTATAAGAGAAATGAATGACAGCAATGCTACAAGGGATTAGAGGGGGGGAATTAGGAATATTTTGTTATTATAGGCTACTTGCACTACTCATGAGTGGTGTAATGTTATTTGAAAGTGCATTTGGATTAGTCGTAAAGATATACTGCAAACTCTAAAGCAACCATTAAAAATGTTTTAAAAAGAAGTATAAGTAAAATGCTAAGAAAGGGGAGAAAATGGAATCATGTAAAATGCTCAATTAAAACCAAAAGAGGCAGAAAAAGAGTGAAAGACAAAAATAGGAACAAGAAACAAGGGCAACTAATAGAAAACAGTAACAAATATGGTGGGTGTTTGGGGTCCCTGGGTGGCTCAATGGTTTAGCGCCTGCCTTTGGCCCAGGGTGTGATCCTGGAGACCCGGGATCGAGTCCCATGTCGGACTCCCTGCATGGAGCCTGCTTCTCCCTCTGCCTGTGTCTCTGCCTCTCTCTCTCTCTTTCTCTATATCTGTCATGAATGAATGAATGAATGAATGAATAAATAAATAAATAAAATCTTTAAAAATATATGGTGGGTTAATTCAGTTATATCAATCACTTTGAATATTGATGGTCTAAATACACTAATCAGTAGGCAGAGATTGTCAGTGGATCAAAAGACCAGACCTTATAACATGTTGTTTACAAGAAACCCACTTTAAACATAAAGACACATATAGAGTAAAAGTAAATGGTTGGAGAAGAATAACCTATTATAATACTAATAAATATAAAGCAAAAAAGCAAGAATAGATATATTAATTTGGATATGTTATACAAATATATGTAATAGATCATATTATATATAATGTTATATATATATGATATGTATGATATATATGATACAGTAATTTCAGACTTCAAAGGAGAGACAGTTATCAGAAATAAAGAAGGGTACTAAATAATAATAATTATAAAGGTGTCAATCATCCAAGAAGACAAAATAATCTTTAATATGCATGTGCCTAACAACAGAGTCCAAGTATGTGAGGCAAAAACATGAAGTTATAAGGAGAAATAGATGAATCCACTATCATAGTTGGAGGCTTCAGCACATCGCTATCAGAAATGGACAGATCCAGCAGGCATAAAATCCATAAGGACATAGTTGAACTCAATGACGTATCAACCAATTAGATATAATCAACATTCCTTAAATGACTTTATCCAACAACAGCAGAATGGACATTCTCCTAAAGCTCACATGGAACACGGACCAAGTTAGAACACTTGGTCTGAGACATAAAACATACTTAAATTTAAGAGAGCAATCATAAAATATTTATTCTCAGACCACAATGGAATTAAATTAGAAATCAATAACAGAAGGATAAGTGGAAAATCCCCACATAAGTAAACAACACACTTCTAAATAACATGTGACTCAAAGAAGAAATCCTGGGAAGTTAAATATTTTGAACTGAATGACAATTTACTAATCTGTGGAATGTAATAAAAGCAATGCTTAGAGGGAAATTTATAGCATTGATTGCATATATTAGAAAAGAAGAAAGACCTAAAATCAATCTAATTTCTATGTTAAGAAACTAGAAAAAAAATTAAATCCAAACTAAGCAGAAGAAAAGAAATCATAAGAATTCGAGCAGAAATCAACAAACTTGAAAGCTGGAAATCAACAGAGAGAATTAAGGAAACCATATACTGGTTCTTTGAAAAGATAATCTAGCTAAGAAAATAAAGAAGACATTAATTACTAATACCAGAAATGAAAGAGAGGACATTGCTAGAGACCCCATGGACATTAAAAGAATAGCAAGGGGATATTATGTATAACTTTATGCCCCCAAATTTGATAACCAAGATATGCTTTCCTTGAAGATACAAGCTGCCAAAACTCACACAAGAAAAATAGTCTGAATAGACTCATATCTATTAAAGAAATTAAATCAGTAATTCACAACCTTCCCAAACATAGCCTTAGGTCCAGATGGGTTCGTTGATGAATTTAACAAACATTTAAGGGAGAAATCATACCAATTCTCTGCAATCTCTTTCAGAGGAGAGAAGGTGAGAAAATACTCCCTAACTCATCTGTGAAGTCAGCATTACTGTAATACCAAAGCCAGGTTAAGACATTACCAGGAAAGAAAACTACAAATATCTCATGAATATAGATGCAGAAATCCTCGACACAATATTATAAATAAATCCAACTATATTTAAAAAGAATTCTACACCATGACCAAGTGGGATTTGTCCCAGGCATGCACGGTTGGTTCAACAATTAGAAATCAATTCATGTAATCCATTATATCAAAAAGCTTAAAAAGAAAAATCACACGATCGTATCAATAGATGCAGAAAAAACACTTGACAAAATCCAACACCCATTCATCATAAAAAGTGTCAGTAAACAACAACAGAAGAGAACTTCCTCAACTTATAAAGAAAACCTGCAAAATACCTACAGGTAACATCATCGTTTTCTTTTTTTTTTTTCTTTTTAAAGATTTTATTTTTTCATGAGAGACACAGAGAGAAAGGCAGAGGCATAGACGGAGAAGCAGGTTCCCTGTGGGGAGCCCGATGTGGGACTCAATCCCTGGACCCCAGCCAAAGGCAGATGCTCAATCACTGAGCCACCCAGGCGTTCCAACATCATAGCTGTTGAGAAACATCAAGCTTTTCCACTAAGATCGCCTAAAGGTAACTCCTCTTACCACTTCTTTCAACATCATACTGAAAGTACTAACTAATGCAGTTAAGACGAGAAAAGAATATGTAAGTTATAGAGACTGGAAAGGAAGAAATAAAACTGCCTTTGTTCACATATGACATATTGTTTATGAAGAAAATCTAAAAGAATTGACAAACCCTTCTGGAACTAATAAATGATTATAGTAAGGTTGCAAGATACAAGGTTAATATACAAAGGTTGATTGCTTTCCTATAAACCAACAATGCACAAGTGAAATTTAAAATTAAATTCTTGTACATTTAGTCTTCACAAGTTATTTTGTGGATATCAACAAAGTGATTCTAAAGTTTGTATGGGGAAGCAAAAGAGCCAGAATGGCAAATACAATATTGGAGAATAAGAATAAAGTTGGAGGACTGATATTACCCAACTTAAATACTTACAATAAAGCTACAGTACTTAAGACAATGTGGTTTTGCTGAAAGAATAGACATAAAGATCAATGGAACAGAATAGAGAGCCCAGAAATAGACCCACATATAGGCAACATATCTTTGACAGAGGAACAAAGGCAATACAATGGAGAAAAGAGTCTTTTCAACAAATTTTGTTGGAATAACTGGACATCCATATGCAAAAGAAAAAAATCTAGATATAGATCTTACATTCTTCACAAAAATTAACTCAAGATGGACCATGGACCTAAAGGTAAATGCAAAAGTGTAAAATTCCTAGAATATAACACAGGAAAAACTTAGATGACCTTGGTATGGCAATGACATTTAGATACAGCACCAAAGGCATGATCCATGAAAGAAATAATATATAAGCTGGACTTTATTAAAATTTAAAACTTCAGCTCTGCAAAAAACAATGTCAAGAGAATGAGAAGCCACAGATTGGGAGAAAATATTTGCAAAAGACACTTAAAAAAAAGATTTTATTTATTAATGAGAGGCACAAAGAGAGAGGCAAAGACACAGGCAGAGGGAGAAGCAGGCTCCCTGCGGGGACCTCGATGTGGAACTAGATCCAGGACCTGAACTAGATCATGACCTGAACTGAAGGCAGACGCTCAACCACTGAGCCACACAGGCATCCCAAGCAAAAGACACTTTTGATATGGAATTGTTATTCTAAATATACAAAGAAGTCTTAAAACTTAACAAGAAACAAAAACTTGACTAAAAATGAGCCAAAGACTTTAAAAAACACTTCACCGAGGAAGATATAAATGACAAATAATTGGGGTGCCTGGGTGGCTTAGGTGGTTAAGTATCCAAGTCATGATTTCAGCTCAGGTCTTGATCTCAGGGTTGTGAATTCAAGCCCTGCACTGGGCTCTGCACTGGGCATATAGCCTACTTAAAAATACATATATATATAGCAAATAACCATGTGAAAAGATGCTCCACACCAAATGTCATCAGGGCAATGCAAATTAGAACAGCAATGAAATATCATTACACATATTAGAACGCCCCAAATCTGGAACACTGACACCACCAAATGCCAGCTGGTGAGGATGTGGAACGACAGGAACTCTCATTCATCGCTGGTGGGAATGCAAAAGGTGCAGCGACTTTGAAAACCAGTTTGGTGGTTTCTTGCACAATCTAGCAATTGTGGTCCTTAGGATTTATCCGAATAAGGTGAAGACTTATGTCCACACAAATACTTGCACACAGATATTTACAGCAACTCTATAATTGTCAAAAAACGGGAAACAACCAAGACATTCTTTAATATAGGTGAATGGACAAACTGTTGTACATCCAGACAATGCAAGATCTATTCAGCACTAAAAAGAAATGAGCTATCAAGCTATGGAAAGACATGGAAGAATCTGAAGTACATATTACTCAGTGAAAGAAGCCAATCTGACGAGGCTGCAAACTATATCGTTCCAACTACCTAACATTCTGGAAAAGGCAAAACCATGGATAAAGTAAGAAGATCAGAGGTTGCCAGGGGCTGAGAAGGAAGAGGGATGAAAGGACAGAACACAGAGGATTTTTAGGGCAGTGAAAATTGTATGACACTGTAACGATGGACACATGTCATTCTACATTTGTCCAAACCCATAGACCGTGCACCACCAAGAGGGAACTGTAATGTGAATAGTGATTGTGATGTGTCAGTGTAGGTTCATCACTTGTAACAAATGTCCCACTCTGGGCAGCCTGGGTGGCTCAGCCGTTTAGCATCGCCTTTCAGCCCAGGGCGTGAACCTGGAGTCCCAGGATCAAGTCCCACGTTGGGCTCCCTGCATGGAGCCTGCTTCTCCCTCTGCCTGTGTCTCTGCCTCTCTTTCTGTGTCTCTCACGAATAATAAATAAAATCTTTTAAAAAACAAAAACAAAAACAAATGTCCCATTCTGGTGGGGGATGTTGATAAAGGGAGGCTATGCCTGTGTGGAGGAGGAGTATATAGGAATTCTATGTATCTTACTCTCAGTTTTACTGTGAACTTAAATTGCTCTAAAAAAAAAAATCTTTTTTAAAAAGAGCAGCATTTGAAAGGTTAACTATTTTTAGAAGGGAATGGGGACATAGATAATTATTTGTAGTTGAGTTAAAACTCAGGAAAATTAACAAAGACTGAAACACAGCCTCTACTTTACACTTACTTCAGAAAAACCTCATAGAGAAAGCCAAAGGACATGTAAAACTGAATTATTTTGATAACTTTTAAATTATAGGCTTGTGTAATTTCAATGTCCCCTTAGCCGTTATCGGTATGGTTTTCTTTTTAAAATAAAATTGAAATGTATCATAAAAAAAATACCTCCACCCTCAAAAGCTCCAAAGTATTTACTGAGTTAACTTTTAATCACAGCTTTTTTTTTTTTTTTTTTTTTTTTTTTTTTTTACCTGCCTGACTCATTTTCTGTTGGTCAAATTCTAAAGGGAAATAAGGCATGTGTGTACAATTTGTTTGGATGGTATAATTGGGAGTGTAAGAAATTTCATTCTAACACTGGGTTTAATCCTGGTTTCCCCTCTTTATATGCATGCAGGACTATTTCCTCAAATAACGAATTCTTTTAAAAATTCACATGATGTCAAGCACAGTGTGGTAAGTCCAATATTTCTCACCCATCATTTACATGGAGAGAGCTTAAATAATTGTACCCTGCATATTTCATAAAAAACCAAATGAGGGGGATCCCTGGGTGGCGCAGCGGTTTGGCGCCTGCCTTTGGCCCAGGACACAATCCTGGAGACCCGGGATCGAATCCCACGTCGGGCTCCTGGTGCATGGAGCTTGCTTCTCCCTCTGCCTGTGTCTCTGCCTCTCTCTCTCTCTGTGTGACTATCATAAATAAATAAAAATTAAAAAAAAAAACCAAATGAGGGAATGGATTGGAGTCATTGTTTAAAATTATTTATTCATTAAACACTTATTTATGAGTGCTTATTGTGTGTGTAGCTTTCTTTAAGGTGGTGAGGGTACAAAGATAAACAACCAAGATTATAAATTGTTAACTGATGATGTTGTATCTTTTTCAGAGTCACCAACCTCTCCTCTTTCCCATGTGAGACAATAACTATATATATTATATTGACAGTTTAAAAACAAAAACAGCTTTTCTCAGATTTTAAACTTTCAAATAATACAGAGGAATAGAGAGACAAGGGGAAAAATTATCTGAAATCCTTTCCCTTCCCACCACCCCAGGGATAATCACCGTTAACATTTTATTGAACTTCCTTTGAAATACCCTCTATACTTATGCATAAAGATGCACACACATATACACCCACAGAATGTATTGATGGGATCTACTGTCCTCTGATCTGCTTTAATCACTGAATTTTTTCATGGCATATTCTTTCAGTGTTAGCAATAATACTTATTTTAATGGATATGTAAGATTCCATTGACTGGATATATCACTATTTAAAAATATTCCAGATTGCTAGGCATTTTGGTTTTTCAAGTTGGCAACTATTGTAAACAATGCAGAGATGAGTAGATTTAAAGATAAATTTTTGCAATTGTACAATTATCTCCTCAGGGTACTTTCTCATAGGTAGAGTTCTTGGATCAGAAGTTACACTTATTTTAAATTTTGACATATGGCCAAATTGCCTTTTAGAAAACTGGCCTCATGCACCTGCAGCCCTTAACAATGTCTGTTTTCATATATTTTCTCCAACCCTGGCTTAAAAAAATAATTTTAATATTTCCCAATTGGATAAGTGAAGATATTTTAATTTCCTTTTAATTTTTAATTTGATTATTAGTGAGTTTGAGCATCTTATGTTCATTAGTTATTCATAGTTCCCTGTGACTATAGTCAATTCTCATAATTTGAGGTAGTTATGTTTTCTAAAATCCCTACTAACACTGAATTACCAAACCATTGCTCCTAGGAGAAATGTAGGGCCAGGTTCCTATGAGCCTTTGGTCAACATTTTCATCAACTGTAAATCTGTGTCTATGTGTGTTTCTGCTTAAAGATACCTTATTTCATAAGTATTGTTGATTCATTAATGTTGAACTTACAGCCAGCAGCACTATAACTCATGCCTAAATGAAGTTTAGCTAACAAATGTATTATCTCTATAAGGCACATCAAAGTCTTCTAGTACTTAGGAATATCACATGGCACTTCAGCATTACACAGGGGGCCATTTTAAACAGTGAAGTCACTAACAAAACACAAAAGAATGCAGAAAATGTGGCACTAAATAGGCCACAAAAAGGACACTTGTTTAAAGATGAGAGCTAAAACAAGAAGACAAAGTGTTCTCTTGATTGACCTTGATTGGGAACATGTGTCAGGTGACTCAAATTGTTTTCTGCTCTGTGACTGTCCCTGAATACCTCAAAAGTGCTGCATATAGTGACTTTGGTGTTACAAATAAATTGTATTGAGTAGGAAAACTGGAAAATCTGGAATCCATGAAATAATGAAGACTGATTATGTTCATTTCCTTTGCCCATATTTCTATTAGGGTACTTAGCTTCAGCTACATTGATTTGTTTGTATAAGCTACTTCCATATCAGGATAGTACTCTCTTGCCTATCCTATCTTATATATTCTCCAATTTTGTCTTTCTATTTCACTGTTAGTGTCTGTTATTACAGTGGTTTTGACAGCAGTATCAAAAACTGCCTTTTGAATGAAGAAGCACAACATAGGAATTTTATTAAATCTCTATTCTTGTGAAGGTGGTTAGTATTTATTTTTCTATCTCTTTTTTTTCCATAGGCACACCAAATTCTGTTTGGTGGTTTTTCTCCAGCACCTCCAAATTATGAAAAACCATGTAAGTCCTGTCCCAACTATCACTTTGTATCATGCTCTGCCTTTAATTATGGTCTTCATCTGATATTTTCATCCCTTCCAGAGTCTGAGGCCATTTAAGGCCTTTTGCATTTCTGCTTCTTTCCTCCAGACATGCACCTTGTTACTTTGCTGTATCTCTCCTACTAAACAGTAAGGGTGGTAAGATGCAGAAATGAGGGAGAAATTCCAGCGAGACACTTGCTAGCAGCAGTTCTGAAAAAGAGTGTACATGTAAGAAGGTTGTGGGGGTAGCAGAAGTCGGGTGGGGCTGGGCGTTAGTATGTACATGAGTATTTGGAACTATTGAAAGTGACTTAGAAACATTAGTCAATTTCATTCATGTCATGGTGGGCTCTACCACAAGCACTTACACATTGCTTGTCTCTTTATACCAGGTATGAGAAGTAAAAAACCAGCATCTAAGAACCTGATAAACTACCGTCTACGAAAGAAGGACTTTCTGAAGACTGTAATAATCTTTTTGCTTGTCATCCAACAGTGGATCCCTGGGGTAGTGTCAGTAAGTGTGCACAGTGTGGCTGTGAGGATGGTGGTGTATGCATGTTCAGTGTTGGTATGAAGGTGATCCCAAATTTACAATCAAGTGACACAGAGAAAAGCAGGCTGTTCTGATGAGCATTCTTTCTTAAAGCAGCATGAACATCCTTGTATAGATCTCTCCAGTTATTTATATTATATAAATAGTTATATAGTTATATATAGTTTTAGTTATTATAACTCTCCAGTTATAAGCCTCTGTGAGGCTTATGGAAATCGGAAATTTCTCTTGTACTGCCCACATTTTCATCAGTGATATCAGTGATTTGCTGGATTTTTCATCTTACAAAAAAGGCAATGAGTTCTCAGACTGTCTTTCTTTCCTGGGACCCACTCTGGGTGCCCACTGTCCTGGGCTTAATTTCCTCAGATGCTTGTTCTACTACTTAATATCCATCATCTCTGTTCCTCCTTGACATGGCCCTCCAGAGCAGGGGCTTTGTCTCACCTGAGCAGACTTTCTCAAAATCCAGTAATTTTTTTTTAACAGGATGTTAAAATGGAATTCTTTTCATGTCTTAAAAAGATCTAGCAGAGATTCCTAAGGAATGATTTGGAAAAAGGAATAAAAACTAATTTCTGCTTGCAGAAACTCCACTGACTTCACCTCATTTAATATCAAAGTTACAATTATTCTTACTATCCTATTACTTTTGTTTATTAAGGTTTATCTTTAAGTTGACTAGAAAAAATCTCAGCCTCACCCTAAGTCATTATATTTGCAACATCATGGATTTGGTATTCTAGTTATGTGTGTTAGAAAAAAACCCTGACCATTAAAATAAGAAGTGTTACTCAAGTACCGCCTAACATTATACACACGTATCACCTTGGAAAATGCTAGTCTATGGGCACCAACTAGCTAATCTGACAAAGTTAGCTAATGGGGTAGGGTTGGCCAGCCCATCTGGATTCCCAGGTAATTAGTCTATTTAATGATGGCCTTCCAGAAATTGTGCACTTTTCTTGATTTTTCTGCTTTAGGAATTGATAACTCTCCTATGGAACATTGCAAATATGAGAAGGCAGGGCTGTGGCAGGCTGTGGAAGGAGTTCTTTGGGGGCATCTGAACCTGGGCAGTCTACTAAAAGATGGATATATTGGGGGACCTCCCTTCTCTGTAGGGTTGCTGCATCCTTCTAGGAAGGGTAGATGATTTCCTGAAAGTCTATTTACTGCTATCTGGGCCTCCTGGGAGTTGCTTGGGAGAATCATTAACTATTGCTAAATAAATAAATCCCTCTTGCTGCATGGAGCTGTACTGGTGCCAAGCGATTCCACTGCCAGTGGCTGCAGCTGTTCTGGGGAACAGTTGCCTTTCTCTGTGAGGTACTTCCCGACCCCCTCCCCTAAAGTGATTTTCCTATCCTCACAGTAGCCTCTTTTCAGTGAACAATTCCTGACAAATTAGTGGCATTACATCCTACTCTTGTTTTATAGTACACAGAAGGCTAAAAGTCCTCCCCCTCCCAACACCCCACCCCCTACAGCTCACACAATGAATACCGGGTACTTGTTTGGGAAACCCTGGGCCTGAAATTCTGACCAAAAAATACATCATGACCTTGAACTTACTAGACAAGGCCAAATCTTAATCCTTTTTAGAGGTGCTATATCTTGGGGGAGGAGGACACACATTGAGATGTAAAATGTACAAATTCCCACATCAGCAACAAGAAGGGATTGAAAGACATTTTCAGCAACACCAGTAAGGACTGGATGAAATTTTCAACCATCATTAACAATATTCTCACCTTTCAAAGTATCTGCCTGGTGTCTAATGCCTTCTTATTCTAATGCCTTGCTATTTCTGGGTCCTATCTTTAAGAAACTCACAGTGTAAAACTAGAAAGCAGAGAAATTCACACCCTGGCTCTAGCTTAAAGGAACAGTAAGGGAAGTCAGGGGAAAGAGTCTTACCACTGAAGGATGATGAGGCAAGGTCAGTAGAGGAGCAGTGATAGTTCACCTGTGATTCCAGAGTTCCTGCATTTTTTTCTCCTCTCTCTCCTGCTTATTGGCTTACTTTTTTTTTTTTAACACATTTTTTTAAAAAAGATTTTATTTACTTATTCATGAGAGACACAGAGAGAGGCAAAGACACAGGCAGAGGGAGAAGCAGGCTCCATGCAGGGAGCCCGACGTGGGACTCGATCTCAGGTCCCCAGGATCACACCCTGGGCGGAAGGCAGGCGCCAAACCACTGAGCCACCCGGGTGCCCTGCTGATTGGCTTACTGAGTGGCCTTCCTGACAGAGACACGATATAGGGACAATTGCAACTCCTGCTCAAGAATGAGGTTCTAGCAAACCTCATTCCCAGTTCCGTGCAAAAAGTGACTTCTGCGGATGGATGAGCACTACCAACCAGGCCATTTTTTCCCAGCTTCAGAAACAGAGTAATTCTGCAAGCAAGGTTGGCTCGTCCGAAGGCTCAGAAGGTGATCAGGACTCCGTGGATGGTCTGAGCGGACCGTTATCGTCACTTAGCTGAGTCGGACAACCAAGTCCCAAAGGTGGAGGCCTGCAGCTTTTGCCTAATTAACGGCTTTGAGGTAGGAGAGGACCCGCACAGTGTAGACCTTAGCAGGTTGGCTTTCTTGAACACTTCCCCGGGCTTCAACACCCTCATCCCTCAAATTTTCTCTCTCTCAATATTAGAAACGAGAACAAAAGTTATCGTTATCATCATTACTGATTTTTTTTAAAAAGTAAGTACTTGTGGCCACCCTTCTTCGCAAGAACCGCAGAGATGGTGCTGCGGGCCCACAGCCCTGGGCTCCAGCGTGGAGGAGGAGCCAGTCCCTTCGGCTGGGAGTCGCGGGCGGGCAGGGGCGCAGGGGGCGTGAGAGAGGCTATTCTGGATTCCGAGCGGTAGCCCGGAGGCAACGCAGCCCTCCGCGGCCGGCCTGCCCTCCGCTGGGGGAGCGGATGCGCCCGCGCCGTAGGGCGGGTGGGGGCGGGGAGCTGGCGGCCTCCCGCGGCCCGAAGCCCCGCCCCGCCCCCGCCGCGGGCTTCCTCTCCGCCTCCGTCTGCCCCGCCTCCTCGCCATAGCCCCGCCCCCTCCCGGAGCCCCGCCCCCGCCCGCCGCGGGCTTCCTCTCCGCCTCCTCGCCATAGCCCCGCCCCCTCCCGGAGCCCCGCCCCCGTCCCGCCCCCGCCCGCTGCGGGCTTCCTCTCCGCCTCCGTCTGCCCCGTCTCCTCGCCATAGCCCCGCCCCCTCCCCGGAGCCCCGCCCCCGCCCGCCGCGGGCTTCCTCTCCGCCTCCGTCTGCCCCGCCTCCTCGCCATAGCCCCGCCCCCCGGAGCCCCGCCCCCGCCCGCCGCGGGCTTCCTCTCCACCTCCGTCTGCCCGGAGCCCCGCCTCCCCGTCTGCGGCCCGTCCCCCGAGCGGAGCGCGCTGGAGGCGGGGACCCGCCGGTGGCGGCGCGGGGAGGCGGCGCGCGGTTAGCAGCTCGCCGCGGTCCCGGGCGGCCAAGGGCCCCAACGGCTGGTGTCCTTCGAGGGCGGGCGGAGCTGTGTGGTCACGAAATAGCTGCCTCCTACCCCTTCCTCCCCACCTTGCGCCCCGCCCTCTGGCCCTCCCGACGTCTGCCGAATAGAAGAGGTAATTCATTAAAAGTCGTAGCACCAGCGCTCCCTCCCCCGCCGCCCCCAAGCCCCTGGTGGTGGTTTTTGTTCTTTAGCCCAGGTTAGGCTAAATACATTCCCAGGAAGCCATCTGGTCCGGTTCCCGGGATCCCTTCGTATGGTTTCCACGAAGCTCGCCAAGCCGTGCACTGACAATGCAGCCCTGGAGCCGCTCGGGAACCTCCAGGAGTTTGGCCTTTGCCAGCCTCGTTTAGAGAATCTTAGGCGTGGGGAGGTGGAGGCCCCTGTGTAAGTTCCGAGTCCAGTACCTTAGGGTCCTGGTCTTTGCTGTAATTAATATGCTTTACTCCTCCAAGAAAATACCATTCTCCCGTTAACTGGTATCAGTCATTCATTCATTCATTCGGTATTTGCTATATGCGAAGCATTGCTTATTAGAATTCCGTTTTAATTCTGAAACTCTGCGTTAACAATTTTACAGATGAGTTTACAAAATAACCTGGCCACAGAAATTGAGTTCGACCGGCAACATTTGTGTGGTTAGGTCTACACCTTTTGTCTTTGTTGTCTCCCGTTCCTCTGCCCACCACTGAAAAAAAAAAAAAACAAAAAAACCCAAACATGAGCTTGTGGGAAAATATTCCCTTAGCACATGGATTGGGGTTTGTGGTCCAAGAAAAAGAGGAAACAGCCAGGTTCATAAAATCATAGTGTTATAATCGCAAAGTTCTTAGAACTCATCAAGATGTATTGATAAGACTGAAGAGGTATAGGGGCTTCAAGGTCACTGGCCTCTCAGTACTGTGGCCTAACTTGGGGAGGAGACCCAGCCGGCACTTGCCGCAAGTATACTGCAAAAAGGACTTGGGGCCAACAATTCAGTTGTAGTACATCCTCTCCCCCAGGCTCTTCCCTCTGCCGTTCTGTCTCTGTTCTGCTCTGGGTCACCCTGTGGGGGTGGCAGCCCTTTCTGGCTACCCCTACCCTAGGCTTCGTTCCCTTCTTTCTCTTTCTCTTCCATCTCCCCACCCTACGCCAGGCCTGACCATGATATTTTATTTGGGTTTTTAAAATGAAACCAGGTGCTGCCTAAAACAAAGACTAAGTAATAACAAGGAAAGACTATCCAACGCCTAAGGAATGTGCTGAGTTTTATGACTCAGGCTGTCCTGGCAGAGAACTCCGACTTACATGGAGAGGTGGGTGGCACGAAGCTCGGACCATACATGGCAGCCCTGGCCTCCCCAGATAGGCACGGGCAAGGCAGCCTGTGACTCATTTTCATAAAACCAGAGACTCCTGTTCTTTGTGGAGCAAGACTTCGGGGGGGGCGAGAGCCAAAGGAGCTTCAGCTTTTCCTTGGGGCCAGTTGGGGCTGACATGGCAGGGGCCACCTTGAGGCCTGCAGGGGCAGGGCGCCTGGGCAGGACGCGGCCCCTGGAAGGAACCCGGCTTGCGGGGCCTGCAGGAGGGTTTTAGTGCGCTGAAGGGATGGGTAATGGTCTGCTGCCAAGGGACGTGAGATTAGCCCGTGTGGTCCTGGGAGACAAGGGCTCGAGCGCCAGGTGACCGGGTTGCCACAGGGCCTCGGAGGAGGGGAATGTGGCTGGGCCGCCGCGAGCCCTTGCAGCGCCGCCGCTGCCCGGTCAGGAGCGGGCACGGGAGTGGGGGGCTGCGGGTAGGCCCCCGGGGCCCCCAGGCACACGGCGCACGTTCTGGGAATTCCTCGCCCATGAGTGTGGTAACGGGGTGAGGTGTACATTTTTCTGTTACTAAGAGACAGGCTGAGAGCACTCGGAGAAGGTGGTGGGAGGGGTCGGGGGTGACAAGGAGGCGTTTGTGCTTCCTTCGCTACACAGGCCGGGTGGAAGGGCACCCACAGTGCCTCCTCGGGTTTCCGCCACCTCGGAGAAGGCTGTCACTCTCTGAATGAGAATGGATCTTGACTGGCATGAATGAGATCTCCATGCAGCAGCCTCTTGGAACAGGGCTGTATTTTTCCTTTTTTTCTTTCTTTTTTTTCTTTTTCTTTTCCTTTCCATGGAATACCCTGTTGAAAAGCTACAGTGACGATTCCATAATTGCAGGAAAAGCTCTGCTCCACTTTTTCATTAAAGTCTACTTACCTGGAAAAAAGAAAGTCTTTTAAGAACCATGACTTCATACATATTTATAGTGTGAACAGGCGTCACTCTGGTTCTGCCGGAGAATGGGCTCATTCAGTTTTATTTATGATGTGACACTCGAGTGAGTGACATCCGTCATCTGGGTCGGTCCTCTGTTCCACTGAAGCAAGTTTATGGAGTGATTATGCCTGCAAATATTTGCTATATTTAGTCCCTCTCCTCCCCTAACCCCCTCTTAGCCCTTTAAACTCCCCCAAACCAGCCAAAAGCCAAGCTTGTGGTCTAGGGAAGGTTTGAACCCTAATGACAAGGCACAGGGGCTCAAACAAATGCCGTGGGAGCCGGGAGGCAATTAGAGCGGGAATGATGGCTGTTACTCTAGCGTTTGTGCACTGAGGTGCTTTGGTTGGGCCGGTGTCTAGCAGGTGAGGGCTCTCAGCTGGGCATGCAGGCTTTGACAGGTGATGGGCACAAGTCTGAGTGACAGATGCAGATGGATACTTAGGAAACTTTCCTTCCCAGGGAGCTTTCTCTGGACAGGCTCTCACAGCCTGCAAATCTGTCACAGCGCACCCTGGGGCTCTGGGGGCAGGGGACGGTAGGAGCTCTGTGACCGCTGCTGGGTCAAGGTTTCTGGTGGAACCGGAGACTGTCCCCACTCAGCCACACCTGGCCCCTGGCTGGGAGGGTGACGGCTGCCCTTCATCTGCTAGGGAGGCAGGAGGGCCACCTTTGGCTTCTAGCTTTACAGCTGCACATGCCCCGACCTAGGCATTCCAGGCTGGACCCAGGCCTACCCCCCCCTCACCCCCCCCCCCCTCAGTGCTCGCCTGTGATCAGCTTGGCCACCTATTGTTTATCCTGGGAAGGGCCAGGTCTTGGCACAGAGGCCTGAAGTGTTGCCAGCATTTTATTTTTAGAGACAGGAAAATGTTTGCTTTTTGGCAGCTGCTTTTTTTTTTGGGGCGGGGGGGGGGGGGCATATACCGTGATGGTGTAAAAAAGTTCAAGTGAGAGATTCCAAGCCTTAAACTCATGGCATAGGATATAGGCAATAGTACCATGAACCTCTCAACAGAAGCCTTTGTGGAGCTAAGACCTTTCATTAGCAGGCCCCTTCTGCAGAGTCCCGCCAGCCCCACCCTGGTGGCAAGAGGCCTCTCACATCCATAGACCCCATGGACTGGACGTTTAATGAGTCCCTTTGCAGTGTGTCAGCTGGTCTGAGATTTTGTAGCTCTTACTTCCAAGTCTTCTCCTTCTATACCAATTCATAACGTAGTCCAACTTGGTAGAGTAAGAAAAACAATCAGCCTGCTAAGTCTGAGGTTTATCATCCCTCCTCAGACCCACGGTCATTGTTATCATGATCAGTGGTGCAAAGCAGCCAGCTTCCATGGCAGAGAGTGCATTACTACATTCAGAATACATTTCCAAGTTTTATTGGAATTATTATTTACCCCTATATGGTCTCTCTTAAAACATATTTTTGTAGTTCCTGTGATTCTGGCTACTGACTATTTATCTGAAAGCATCTTGTAAACTGTAGTAACATACTATGCGAAAAGGTAAAATGGAATGGAAACCAAAAAAAACCAGAAACAGACTTATAAATACAGAGAACAAACTGGTAGTTGCCAGAAGGGAGGGGGTGGGGGGATGGGTGTAATAGGTAAAGAGAATTAAGAGGTGCAAACTTCCAGATATAAATAAGTTACGGAGAAGAAAAGTACAGCATAGGGAAAATTGTCAATAATATTCTTCTAACACTGTGTGTGACAGATCGTGATTACACTTACTGTGCTGAGCACTGAGTAATGTGTAGAATTGCCGAATCACTGTGTTGTATGCTTGAAACTAATATAACATTATCTGCAAGTCATACTTCCATAATAAAGTTTTTAAGAAGTAAAGAATTGAAGTCTTCTACCTTCCTTTCTCCCTAATCTTTTAAAAAATTGCTTTTTTCCTTGAAGTATAGTTAACACACAATATTACATTAGCTTCAAGTGTACAACACAGTCGTTTGACAAGTCTGTATGTTATTCTGTGTCCTCACAAGTGTACTTACCATCTGTCTCCGCACAAGGCTATTACAGTACCATTAACTATATTCCCTGTGCTGTCTCTTTCATCCCTGTGATGTGTTCATTCCATAATAGGAAGCCTGTACCTCCCGCTCCACCATTTTGCTGATCTCTTCCCACCTTGCCATGGGAATCACCACAAAAATAACCTTTTAATCGCAAAATAGAACCCACATACATTTGGGGCACCTGGCTGGCTCAGTCGGTAGAGTGTGAGACTCTTGATCTTGGGGTCATGAGTTTGAGCCCCATGGTGGGCATTTAGCTTACTTAAAAAACATGAATACATTCTTCTTTGCCACCTGATTACCTTTTATATTCATTATTCTTCTTGCTGGAGTATATCCTTTGGTAGGTTTTCTTTTCCTCTCTTTTCTCTGCTAGAAAGTATCTGTGGAAAATAAATTTTGAGGGTTTGTATGTCTGAAAATATATTTTTATCTCTCTCAGGTGTGAATGTGGTTTGTTATACAACTCTGAGTTGGAATTTATTTTTCCCGAAGCTACTGTTCCATTATTTTCTTGAAACTTCAATGGTTGATCTGAATTTCACTCCTTTGTAGGTAATCTATCTGTATCCTATTTTTCTTTTTTGGACTTTTTCATTTTGAAGCTCTGGAGTTTTATTTTTCACATCTTTCTCACCTTGATGTTCTGGAGTTTTATGACGATATCTCTATATGTCAATTTATTTTTAAAGTTTATCCTCCTTGGAACTGATAGGCTCCTTCAGTCTGAGGGCTCCAGTCTTTCTTTAGTTCTAGAATGTGAAGCAGTAAGGAAAAAAAACCCAGAAAAGTTATAGGGATCTATATACTAAAGTGCTAAGGAGGGGAGAAAAGGGACTGGGTGGCTTGAGTATTGAAGGGGGAATTTTAAGGTTCTAGAGAGAGGGAGAAGAGTAAGGTTTGGAGGGATTCATTACCAATAAGGTGAAGAAAATGTCCTCAAGATTTTTAAGAGTTTGCGTGTACATTAAGAATATATTCTCCTCTTTGGTTCTGTGGAGATGCTAAGAGTTGAATTGCTGTTAATTCTATTTTTCCTGTGGGACTGTGTGTGTGTGCGTGTATGTGTGTGTGAGAGAGAGATTTGGCGCTGAGACTGAACCACAAGATTGTCTTGGATTAATTAGTTACAAAAACGACTATTATTATTATTATTGACTGTTAAGCAAGTTTCTTTCTTTCAGTCTTTCTCTGTGTCCTCTCTTAACTTCTCCTACCTAGTCCAGGCCAAAGGTTCTTCTTTTATATGATGAAGAAATGGAATTAGAAGCTCTGAAGTCCCACCATTTCCCTCTGACTCATTCCCTCTCTCTTCCTCATCTTTGATTCACCTACTTACACATTTTCTTAATGGCTAATAGCTTATAAGAAGCTTAGACAAGTAGTTTGTTCACTCATTTCTGTAATCTAATTAGTCACTAAATGAGCTGTCATGAATAGATGATAGATTTGGAGTGAGAAGACAGCACATGAGCAAGCTTACAGCAGGTGAGAACTCCTGTATAAGATCTGGCACGTGAAACTCTGCCAACCTCCTCAGAAACTACTCCTCTAGACCAAGGAATTCATTCCATAGATTCTCTTGGTCCACCCATTGGAGTTGCTAAGTGGCACAGAGGAGAGATTTGGAAAAGGCTCAACTTATAACAGCATCTCTGAGCAAACAAAGGCAGAAGATGGCAACAAAATCATGTTATTCTTCTTGAAACGTAATCATTGAGGCAGTTTGTATTTTATCATGTGCATGCCTTACCTCTTACACAGTACTACAAGAAATAGTTATTAAACTTTTCAAAGTATGAGGAATAGTGGAGTAATCACCGAGGGCCTAAATTCTCCTGGGAGATTCGGATTGCATGACGGCTATTTCTTCCACTTCTAAATATACACACAAAGGTGTTTGATATGAAGAAACAGCAAACATATGTAGCCTGTGTAATCTGAATTACTCACTCTTGGAGCTCAACAGTAATTAGGGCTCAAGTAGCTACAGCCCTGCCACCTCTGACAAATACTGAGTTCCGAGTTGATAGATGTGGCTATTCTCATTAGAATTTGAGACATGCCTAACTAGGAGTGCAGTGTATCATATTAGTAGCATTTTGATGTGCAGTGTGGCCCTTTTCAGATGACTCCAGATATAGCGATTGTACGTTGGCAGCTGGATGCCTAGTGGTCTTGGGTAGGATGGGAGATGATGATGGGAATGAACTCCCAAGTGCTGAAACTCTACCAAGGTCAAGGTCTGCTGGCCCTCCCTATTCTAGACTGAGGAGTTTGTTCAGTAGATTCTCTACGTGCACCCATTTGGAATTGACGTGGGAAGTAGAGGAGAGAGATCTGGAAAAGGGAAACAACTGATGTTCAACCGACAATAGCATCGCTGAAGGCAGAAGATGACACAACATTAAGTTCAGGAAACCTATGAAAATATAGGGCAGCCAGGTGAAAGCGGTTCATCTGGGTCCTGAAGGGAATGGGATGTTTCTTCGAGTTGCCATCAGCATTTCTTCTTTTTTGGAATGTAAGTTTTTCTCTACTTTGTGCGTGCCCAGTGCTGTGCCCATCTCCAGAGAGGGTATGTACTTTCCAAATTATGGATATTCCTGTCCTTCTGCAAAAAGTGTGGCAACACGAGGTTTTAAAAACTGCGCTTTACAAAAAAAGAACCATGCATTTACTTTATAATCTCATGATGCTGTAGGGTGTCTTCAGTTCTCCGTTAATCTATAATTGACCGTGGCTCCCAACTCTTTAGATTTCCTCAGTTCTCCTTCATCTTCGGTGTAGCCTTTATGCTTAACAATCAGTGCTCCATGCATTTATATGTAAATACTCTTCTGGAATTTGGTGCCCGAGCATCCATTTTCAAAGGGAGAGATTCTGAAATAATACCCACCCCTCGTTTTGAAAATGTCAGTTTTCATAGAACAACATTTGTATAAAGCAGGCCCACCTCTCAAGAAATATGTGAAAAGTATCTAGCAGATGTCATTACTGCAAAGCATTCCCCTCAAAACCCTCACATTTTCACCTCCTCTGGATCTGCTGCTTTATGGAAGAGCCCGCCGCCGTGACACATACCCTCTGCTTCTCCAAGTGTGGTCTGCGAGGCCCTGCCAGATGGTCTCCTTCAGAATAAATGCTTTCAATATGATAATGTTTATATTTGTGTTTCTGGCATGAATTAATAATTTTCTCATGATATTTAATAAAAAACAGATGATTTCGTTTCTATCTCATAAAATCCAGTACCTTTCTTTCCGTTATGTCTGATGAGGGTGATTTTTCTCCTGTTGTGGGATGACAGCAAGCAGAGGTAGTAAAGTGAGTGAGCTGCAGCTCTCTTCCTCAGCTGAAGCTGCGTGCAGTCTAGAACAATTTGAGATCTGTTGCTTTCCACAAAGGTCGAGTTTGCAAAACCTTAGAAAGGGACAGTTAGTCAAGGCTCCAACATAAACAACCTTTCTTAAGCTTCAAGATTTACCCCCTGGGTCTAATATTCTGGAATTTGGTGACTATGTCTGTGCTCTCTGGCCACATCCATCGTGGTTTTTTTTTTTTTTTTTGAGACCTATCATATTCCCCTCTAAGCCTTCATCTTTCCACACTGAAACCCTTGTTTTATAATTCTAGCCACAGTAGAGAGGGGCTGGGGAGTGACTTTCCATCTCTTGACCATCTTTTTTTCATTTCTCTAGACTCGCATATTTAGAAGAAGTGCTACTAAATTTTATCCGTGCAGCCCATTTCCTGTGGATGTCTCTGGCTAACAGGAACTGGTCCAGGCACAGCAATAGCAGGCATGGTGGTCCAGGCACAGCAAAAGCAGGCATGGTGTGAAGACAGACTTGATGCACCAAAGGATGAGTTATATCCAAAGTGATATGGAAAATTGGTCTGGAGTGTGGCTGAGGATTGTAATGTCAGCAGTTTATGCTTCTCCTCTTTGAAGGCATGTGGGGTAGGGAAAGGAAAAAGGGTAGGTTTCCTTGAGAGAGAAGGGAGGATTGGGCATTTTTTGGCAAGGGCCAGGTATATGTGATTTTTTTCTTTCACTACCAAACTTAACACAAGAGCAATCTTTTCTTCTTGTCACCAGTTCCTCACCATCAATTCATTCTTTTCCCTATAGGAATTCAGTTTTCATCCCCAGTCGGCCACTGAAACTGAAACCTCAAGGATCACCGAGGACCATCAAATTGGTAAAGACTAAAATCCAACTTCAACCTACTCATCCCTCCGTCCGTCCAGTGTCATATAAAAGTCTCTCTAACCTTGGCTTCTCTAACAATGCTGCATTTACCTCTAACTTCTCTGGTGGTTTCTTTTAAGTCTCCGGAGTTGCTTCCTCCTGCTTCTCCACTAAGCTGGCATCTCCCAGCATTCTGTCTTTGGCGCCTCTGCCACTGTTTTGTTGTTGCCGTTGCTACCATGATGTTATCATCCTGTCCGCTGGCTCCACCTCTCATCTTTGTGTCTATGAGTCTGATCATGAACTTTCTTCTGAGCCATGGAATAAATTGTTTACAGTCTTTCCTATGCAAAAAATGTCCCACTCAGACAGGAAACTATTGCAAGACACCTGGCAAGGATGCTAGGGACCTGCATCAGGATGTTAAGAGTGGAAAGACAGATAGAGTCATGAAATACTTGGCAGATAAACACAGCTCTGATGGACTGGCTATCCAAAGAAAGGAGGAGGAGAGATAGAAGTTGAGGCCAGGTGTTGTAGCTTAGGTCATCTGGAGGATGGGCTGCCCTTCCTGAGCTAAGGACTACGTGGTTAAGGGGTAGGGGCAGGTCTGAGGGACAGGATGATGGCTCCCCTTTAGGACATTCTGGACATACCACATCTCTCCGCCTTTTTTGTCATTCAAGTCTTCCTTTGGTAGTGCTGCTAGAATTCTCTTCCTTAAACAAGAGTCAGATCATGCCATTTTCCTCTTCAAATGTTTTTTTAGTGCTTATTAACTACGGAATAGCTTAGACATTCAGTCTCCTTAACAAGGGGTCTGAAGCCTTGCACAAGCTGGCTTTGTTTGGTTTCATTTAATCCCCTAGCACAACAGAATCCACCATGCAATTTCTCACCTTTTTGCTTTTTCTCAAGCTGTTGTCTCAATCTGGAATGCCCATCCCCACTTTTTCTGCCTAGAAAATTCCACTCATCGTTTAGATTGCAGGTTGCATGGGATTATGTCCCTCATAAAGCCTCCTCTCACCCTGGTTGGAACTAGTAACTCTTTATTCATTTTTCCCACAGCAATTTATGTATATTTTTCCTGGTATTATAATGCACTTGCTCAAACGTGCATTTCCTCTGCTGGCTGATAAGCTTCTCAGAGCTGCATATTCTTATATGTCTTTTTTTTTTTTTTTTCGGGGTCTAGGTTATATATTTCTTCAGTGTCATTGTGTTTTTTCATAATCCACAACTTAAATTTACAGTAGTTTCAGCATTCTTTCACAAAAAGTTCATCTCTTTTTATATTTATCAATCTACATCTTTTAAAAAGAGAAAAGAAAAAAAGAGAAGAAAGACCCAAACTCCACAAATTGTGAAAGAAAAAGCAGATTTAAAGTGTTAAGATCTGGCAGTTTCTTTTTATTTTTTCAGAGAGGGAAGGGGGTTGGGGGAAGTGTGGAAGGAAAGAGAGAATCCCAAGCAGACTCCATACCCAGTGCCAGGCCCACTGTGGGGCTTGATCTCATAACCCTGATATCATGACATGAGATGAAATCAAGAATTAGACACTTAGTGGACTGAGCCACCCAGGCGCCCCAAGATCTGGGAGTTTCAAAGTGTATAATAATAGCTGCTTTTATTTTTTATTTTTTATTTTTTTAAAGAATTTTATTTTATTTTATTTATGATAGTCATAGAGATGTCTTATATGCATCTTCTTATATGTCTCTGTTTCATACCAGCTGCTTACACATGACTTCCCACATACTTGTTGCTCATTAAATAATGAAGGCAAAGCAGAGAAATTGGTCAGGGTTAGAAGGAAGGGGAGTCAGGTGGGGGAGAAGTGATTGGTAGGATAGGCTTGGACCTGCTTTAGAATATGGCCAGCTGGGATGGATGCTCTGTGTGAAGAACAGATGTAGGGTATAACAATGAGTGAGGCAGTGGATTCTGGGTAACGTGCAGGGTTCATATTTAAAGGCAGGATCTCGTGACACAAAATCATGCATGTATACAATTTAGCCTTACTCACAGGCAGACAAGCCAAGTTGTAAAGTCCTTCATTGGCAGGAAATTATTATTCTGCCCATTTAAAAAGATACATGGTCTCTTTATGTAACCAAGACTCCTGCATATTTAGCTCTTGCAGCTGCTAGGTCTATTGTCTGATGCCATAAAGAGATGGGACCTTGACTGATAGTATGGTGATGACCCATTGCTGTGTCCATCTATTTAATTGTAGAAAAGATGGGCAGGGGGATATTCTGATTAATGGGATTTCTTTGACCCTTAATTATTCTTTTCATATGTTACTCTTTCATCAACCTATATTTATTTTCAGCAGCACAAAGGAAAAATGAAAAAAAAATTATCTTTTAATAATAATGTGAATCCCAGAATAATAAAATTCACGGCCTTCCTACAGGATGCTGTCACACAAATACATATCTATTATGTTTATATCTGTATTATGTGTATACTGTATGCACTCTTTATATATATTTTCTATATAACTATCCATTGGTCCATGCTTAGCCCAATCCTCTATTAGCAGAAGGACTGGTAGTTGTGATCTAAGCGTGATGATTTAGTGTTTAATCAGAAGAGAAAAATTGTAGACCTCCCAAACTCTGAAGTGGGCAGAAAAATATTTTTAGCCAATTTTTTTTCTCCCTTGAGTCTCTTGTGGTTTGAAAATGTTGAGATGTCATTTTTGCTTTAACTGCATTGCAAGGATTCTGCTTTGTGACCACTTTTGTTTCCAAAGACTGACTTCAACTCGTTTATTATGTTATGTGTTGCGGGGGGGAAGGGGCCTTATAGATCATCTCGTTCAGCCTATAATTTCTGAGTCAGTCCTCAAACTCTGGTGATCTGATTGCATGGCATTGGCCCTCGAGGCTGGAAAAGACCATCTGCAATCCAGATAGTCCCACCGACTAGGGCAGAGAGCCACCTGTTAGGGATGGACTTGGGGGAATGTAAGCCTGAAGTGAGAATTGAGGTGGACTCTGCTCTGGGTCAATAATTATATTGAAGACTAGGAACTAATTAACGAATCCCTGTCCTAACTCTTATTGAAACAATTCCAAAGGGGTATAGGACTTGACCTTCTTTTTCTTCTTTGCAGCTCCGCCCAATGATGTCAGCAACATTTGCATTTCCTGTTTTATAGACTCCCCCAGCTATCAAGAAAGAATTCTGAATAGGATATCTGCTACCTCCTAAAGAAGAGGTCTTGCTTGATAACTTGAGACCAGTCAGACCTCAGACAAGGAAAGAATGTACCCCTCAGGCCCCACAGTCATCACACTTTATTTACCCCCAGGGACTGCTTTAGGGATACTTGCTTTGTCAGTTAATGGTAGTTCTTTGCAAAAATAAACCTCCTTTTGTGTAGGACTTTTCTGTTTTGAAAAAGTGGGATAAGTAAGAATGTTGGTGGGGTCTCTGGAATATCTGTGGTTCATGGCTCTTCAGAATGGGGTCTGAATCCCCAAGGGCATTCTTTTATTCCGTGGATTGTGCCCACAGGTTCCAAGGCACCATTGAGAAGGATTCCAATTTTACATTCTGTCTTCTGCAAGCATGATGTAGTCACCCAGCTGCTCTCTCCTTTCATCTCTCCCCCCCTTTTGTAGACCTAGAGCTCCTCTTGGGTCTCCTTCTTCCCCGCAGACTGAAAGCTACAGGTGGGAGTGGGGTGGGGTGGGGGGCCTTGAGTTCTGTTTCAGCGGTTAATGAGATGTGCCTTCTCCTTCAAATTGTTCACAAGCCCCACATCAGCTTTGGCGGGTAGGAGTTCTAACATGATGCTTCATGTGGTAAGGAGGTACCTGTGCTCATCAGACCTTCCTATTTCTCCCTGTGCCCTTGTCTGTGACCAGCACCAGGGCTCTGTTAAATCATCAGGGAGCTTTTGGTGGCCAAGAAAGGGAGCCAATCAGCCTAGACACATTATAGGAAACATGGCCTTGAGTCTTAAAGTATATTTATTTAACATGACGTAGGAAAAGTATGTATGATTTTGGATTAAATTCAAGCAGGGGTGGGGCACCTGGGAGGCTCAGTGGTTGAGCATCTCTGCCTTTGGCTCCAGTTGTGATCCTAGGGTCCTGGGGTGGAGTCTCACATCGGGCTCCCTGCGGGAACCCTGCTTCTCCCTCTCCCTGTGTCTCTGCCTCTCTCGGTGTATCTCAGGAATGAATAAATAAAATATTAAAACAAATAGTTCAAGCAGGGGCCACAGTACGGGTTTGGAGCCGCCCCGGGGCATGAACAGCAAGCTAGGTAAGCAAAGATGTTAGGGGCTGTGGTCTGTTCCATCACGGATGGCTCAGATCCCAGTCATTCCTCAGTCCTGGAGGCTTTTCTCAATCACAGGACAAATGTGAGGTAGGTGTGGGATTGAAGAAAAGAAAATATACAAAATGAAAAGTCACTCTGGCCTGTAGTACTAGCAAAAGGCAAGGAAGTCTGACTTATTTGAATATTTTTCAGTCAGTATCAGCCCCCGCCCCGCCCCCAACAAAACTGGTCTTGAATCAAGTTCTCGCACTTGATTCGATCACCCAAAGGAGCTATTGGATGAAAAAGTGAAAGGGAAGATGGTGTCTGGTTAGTGACTGGTCATTTTCAAAGTGGTTTCTTCTACATCATCTCATTTTATGAAAAGTAAATGTGATCTTTAAAAATGTTAGAGTGAAGCAGTTCATAATTTCGCACAAGGAGCAAAGGACATTATATTTATAAGCGTGCAAGCTGTGAACCAGATAGAACATTCTCTTTTGCTGCTTTGTATTTTTTTTTATCAACTGTCACAGATTCATAGGGAAGATCTCTAAGAAATAGAACTTCATGAGTGATTTTTAAAAATTATTGTTTGAACTCAGTGTGCTCTTCATGTTTTATTTTGGCCTCAGTTTCTTTCTCTGGTATCTTCCTTTGAATGGCAAATTATTACTTGGATTTGGATTATTATTTAGCTTGCAAAATAGACCATTTTCCCCTTCATTAAAATCTCATAGTTGCCAAACTTCATTAGTATAAATGGAATTATTCATCTGTTTCCCCCCTGCCCTTTGGCTATGGGGTCAGTAAAATTATGTTAAGCAGGAGAGGGGAAGGCTGGTGAACACTTTTAAATGTCACTAAGCAATTTCAGGAAGGAGCCGGTCTGCAACTGTACTGAGTGATGGATATGCTCTCAGCCTTAATGGCTATTAATGACTTACGTAATGACAGTTTGCATCATAACATGGCTGTTTGAAACTTGCATTTTGTGATAGCTACAACTAGTAGTGGACATTTCCTAAACTTATTTAAAATACACTGAAAAAATGGGAACAAAGCAAGACAAATAAGACCTTGAGACTAACAAGTAGTCAAGGATGGCAACTGAGGGGGGGAGAGGGGAAGAAAGAAAGAAAAAAAAAGAAACAAAGAATATAGCCAACCTTTTTTTTTGTTTTAATTAGAGTATATTATACTTCCAAACTGGATACACTAGAAATTGGCAATGCAACATAAGATGCAAAGAAATATACCAGTTACTGTCAAAATGACCCTGTACAGCCTTGTAATGCAAAAAGCTTTATACAATACAAATTTTCAGTAATGTACACAAACCTTGACAGTATGATCATCTGAACATAATATGAGGAGTTAAAAAAAAGGATAGAAGCAAGAAAGTGCTGAGAACGCTAACTGCATTACTATATGGACAAATAAGCTAGCTTTCATTGAAGAATGCATAGTGAAAACAGAAACGAAGTTAGTTGGCAGGTGAATTTCTCAAAGACGTTAGTGTTTTACACGGAAAGGATATCTATGGAATAATCCTTCCCTGAGTATCGAACTGCAAACCAAATTTGGGGGTATATATTATCTCGGTGGAGTCTGAAAAATGCTGTAGATTTTTCTTTATTAATAACAATAATAATAATATAAAAAGTCAAACAAACTCCAAACACACCTTTTCTCACTCAGAAAACTTTTATAATTTACCAGAAAGATTGATGACTCTTTCCAAAGTGCTAAAAAAGTTGCCCAATTACATTAAGCATAACTAAGTCATTCAAATACAAGTTCAGTGGCAAGCAGTGAAATGCATGGCATTTGAGCAGTAAACATCTCCTTCCAACACCCCTCTCAGTCTTGAAGGTTTCGACCTAGGACCTCATATTGCACAAGTGGCATGCTGTAAAACCTGTAGTCCCAACCGTCAGGGCCACTCTTTCAGGTTTTTAACCTGCTGGTGCTTATGTGCGATTCACCTTTCCTGCCAGCCTCTATGGGATCACCATGTCCCTCTTCTGTCATCACTGAACTTGTAGATTTGAAAGCACATTATTAGCCAAGTGGCACATTCTCCATTACATGGGGATAAAGACAGGACTTTTAAAAAACCAACCCACCCATAAGCCCAGTATTCTTGGAGTGTATTGTCCATAACTGTCTAGTGTCTTTTACTGAGACATTGACATGGCGAGGTTGAACGACGCTTCTAACAGAGCCAAGGACAAATGTCTCTGCTGGAGAATGACCGAGGGTTCAGGAGCTTCCTGCCCTAGCTGGCTCAGCCTCCCTGCCCCTGGGGACATCTCCTTAGTGTAAACAGGTTTGCCAGGGCTGGATGACTGGCAAAGGGAAGTGGAGCACACCTGCTAGGTCTGAGGGGGAGGAGGGTGGGTATGGGGTGGGGGAGCCCATGGTGTGGACAGATGGTACAGTCTTCTGGCTTCCTGTCGAACTGTACCAGGTTCGAGGGGGCTTTCAGTGAAGCAAACTGACTAGAGAAGAAAATAAGGGATGCTTTTATTTTCCCCTGGTGAAACAGATGAAAGGAAAAATCCCAACTCTAGGATAACACATGATGGAACACAGCAACGCAGTAAGAAAGCATTCCTCTTGTACACCAGTTCTTCAATAGATAAATAATATATAGACTTTTATATTCCAAACTTCCCATTATTATACAAAGCACATTTCTTCCTGCTCTTTCAGCCTGTTTCATACTGGAAATTCTGTTGTCTTACAAATACAAGCGATTAAGATAGTCGGCCAAAGATTCTTTTCCTTTTCTTTTTAAATCACCCATACCTTTTTAAGATTTGCAAGGGGCTATGTAACCAATCGACATCTGCTTTTTGCTGCAATAAAGTGCTGCACATAAGTTGCCATTTTAATGACCACAAAATAAAAGCTTTAAATAAGTATAAAGTTAGCCTCCTAGCAGGTTATATCTACCAGGCGTTAACAAAATGGAATACAGAATAATTAATAACATGGAGAATACCGCTATAGCCAGACGATCTGCAAACACAAGGGAAACTTCTCAGGGGCATGAATTGAACCGTAGGACTAAACAGCACCTTTTTTGTTGGGTCGTTATATGTCAAAGAGGTTGTGACAAAATTTTCAAACATACAGTCTACTCATTCCATATAAAAGGTACATTTTCTTCCTTTTATTTTACTTTTTTTTGCAGATGAGAAACAAAAACTAGTGCAAGACCAAAGCACTGTGCAAAACTGCCGTTTCTTTTTTTTTCTTTTTTTTCTTTTTTTTTTTTTTTAGTCTGAGCATTTATACCCAGAATTTATCCAAACCCCTTTAATCTCCTTGGCTGGATTTATCAACCATAAAATTTTTCACTCATACCATTTTTTTTTGCCTGCAAATGAACGGTAACCACTGAATTAATACATCATATATATATATATAAATATAGAAAATCATATATATATATATATATATATAATCTGCCCTTAAAAAATGATGCACTGTGTGTGTGCACCATACACATTGTATACATATGGACACACACACACACAAAACACACTTAAGTTTTGTGATATTGGCTGCAGTGCTGCGAGATATTTCTTCCAGAGCGGACTCTTGGTTCTCGCATCTTCATAACCAAGAAGATCTGAGCACAAGGTCTCTGGCGCTCGGTTGGAAATCTCAAGCAGCACTGTGGGTGTCTACCAGTCTTTCATCGACTAAGCACCAGGCCCTACCACTCTGTAGCTATAAAATAGAGAGGGAAAGGTGATGAAGGAGCTTGGGGAGAGATTGTAATGGATGAGAGTTCTCATCCCAGGAGGGAAACAGAATGTTCATCGCTGTTAAGGAGGCCAGTACAAAGAAATGTGCAACAGAAATGTCATGGCACACAACACACGGCTTTCTCCTCCAGAATCCACGACACCCATACACCCCATTCACCCAACAGAAAACGAAATGCACCAGTATATAAGCTTACAAGTGCTGATTGCTATTAAGGACACTCTCTTTAGGGTTTAACAAGACAAAATTCCTTTCAGATAAAAATACGGAAAAGGGCTGAGAATGGGAGTGGGTGGCTGGGGAGGCATGCCTCTGAAGGTAGAAGTATGCAGTAGGTCACCTCTGAAGATTGGATAAAGCAGCTTTCAGGTCAATGCAATAGGTATACACACAGAGCCAATTCTCTATTCCTTACTAAAGATATACAGTACACATGGTTCAGACCCAGGGGGTCTGTAGCTTTTGCAGCAACATACACCTGCTGGGGTTGTGTTTTTAAGTTTTGTGGGTTTTGTGTTTTTTGTTTTTGTTTTTGTCTCTGTCTCTTTGTTTTTGGTACAGAACACGGCTGCCCTCAGACAGTCTCTGCTCGTTCTCTTAGTCCGAGATAGGCGAGGAAGGAGTGTTTGGGGGAGGGGATGCTGGGCGGCGCAGTCTGAGGTCGGGGAGGGTGGAATGTGAGATCCAAGTGGTTCTTGGGGTACAACATCGTCAAGGGAATGAGATGGGCAAAATCCGAGTTCCGGTACTTGTCAAAGCGCACAGGGGAGCCGTTGAGGGCCAGAGCCTTGAAGGCCAGGTTGGGCTCTGAGCCACCACCGTGTGCAGCCGACAGGGCCACGGTCTGCAGAGCCTGCGAGGCGGACATGACCGACAGGGGAGACAGGAGGCTCCGGGGGCTCCCGACAACGAGGAGCGGGGCGCCGGGGCCAGCTGGTTCCTTGGGGGCCGGACACGGGCCCTTCTTGTCCTCCTCGGGGCAGTCCCCACTCTGGTGCTTCTTGACGTGGCGGCTGAAGACGAAAGGGTGTGTGGTCTTGAACAGGCACTCCTCGCAGCTGAAGGTCTGGCGTGGGGCGTGCTTCAGCTTCTTGTGCAGGTTGAGATTGTCCTTTCGCTTGCAGCTGTAGCTGCACTGGTCACAGTGAAAGGGCCGCTCCCCGGTGTGGACGCGCACGTGCTCGATGAGCTTGTTGGCGGTCTTGGACAGGTAGCCGCACTGGTCGCACTTGTAGTGGTTGCCCAGGCGATGCTCCCGGGTGTGCGTCTCCAGCTCCAGCTGGTTGGCCTTCACCGTCTGGCAGATCCGGCACTTGTACTCCATCCTGTAGTGGGTCTTGAGGTGGCACTCCATGGCGGCGGGGCGGTTGGTGGAATAGATGCAGAGCGGGCACCTGCCGGGAGGGGGAGAGCAGGGAAACGGGGGATCAGCTGGGCCTGGCAGCGGCACCCAGCTGCTCCTCCCCTCCTCGCCGGCCTCCCCTCCTCCACCCCCCTCCACCTCCAGACTCTGGGGCCTGGCCTGCCCCTACCCCTGCCCTGCCGCCTCTGGGGGGGGGGGTGTTAGGACCACCCTCTGGGCTTCTCTGCTGACAGAGCTATCCCCCCAAGGAGGAGCTCTGGCAAGGTGCGCTACCTACTGTGGGTCTTCTGGCTGGATCCCTGAGCACCAGCCCACAGGAAGGGGAGCAGAGAAAGTGCGGGGAACAAGTAAGCAGCGGCTCCCCTCCGACCATCCGCCCACCCCATTCCCTGTTCCCGGGAGCCCGCCCTGCACCCCCCCAGACACAGCAGAGGTCTAGACCTCGTGACCTCCCCTCTAGATGGGAGCAACACAGAGAATCGACTTTTCATGCACCACACCAAGCACACGCAGAAAGGCTAAGAGTTTTGAAGAACAGCTTATAGGGGGAGAGCTACCTCCAGCAAACAGAAAGTCGTAGGGGTCAGAATCGTGCTTATTAAAAGGTGGTTAGGATGAGAAGGCCTATGGGGTGTGTGTGTGTGTGTGTGTGTGTGTGTACCTAAATCTGTACTCGAGTCCTGTCTCCTACAGCCCTGGTTCTCCATCAAGGAAGGCAGCTGAGGACCAGGACCGGGCTTGGCAGAGGAAGGCCCACCCACCAGCCCATCGCTAATGAAGGAGGAGGGAGGGAGGCAGCTGCTATCCAGAGTCCAGAGACATTATTAAAACAGTATCACATCGTGGAAATAATAGTAATCCAGGTGGATCATAAATTCTCAGTGGGCAGGACCATATCTTACATTTCTTCTCCGTTCTCTGAAGTGCTCAATAGGCACTGATTCAGTACTGGATTGGTCTCTACACAAAATTTTGGCAGATTCTGGTCCCAGCTCCGTCACCTTATCGGGCTATAGCTGGATCTGCCCTGGGACGAAGCATGGGCCTCTCCGTGGCTCGGTTTCTCCACCCTATGCAGTGAGGCTATGCCACCCCCTGGCCTCCTGGCTGTCCAGAGGGGCTAGGAGGAGCAGTGAGGGCATGTTTACAGATTTTGCTGAGCTTCTCTTTTGGAAGCTGCAAGGCTCAAGTTGGTGGCTGAAATGATAGCTGTAGCGTGTTTGCTCTCTTTACAAAAAGAATGCAGATGCAAAAGTGGCTGCCTCAGCTCTGGCTTGGCACCTGCAGGGCAGGGGCCCAGGAGTGAAATGTCCCCTGAGGGTCTGGAGAGGTGTTCAGCAGAGCCCAACACAACCAAGTGCACCGTGCACTGCTCCTCAGCGCCAAGCTCGCCGTTAGCCTTTGAACCTCAGCTCACAGAAGAGTGCACACGAGAGAAATATAAAGCCCATTCCCAGGTCAGGTGCACACACAACCCCTACGCCAAGCTGGGCCTTACCTAGAGGAGTCTGAAACTCACCACTGTCCTGAGCTACGGCAAAAGAAAAATAATAGTATAATCTTATTTGATCTGCATTATGAACAGGATATAGAGTACAAGCAGTTCCATCACAGAAAAGCAATTTAGACATCGGCAGTCCGTTTCATTTTAAGAACATTTCTGTGACCCACAGCTCAATCTTTCTTCCGCTGCTCAGGCAAAGTGCTAAGGGTTTTCCGTGCTCCCATTATTTATTGTAAAGACACTCTCTCAGCCAAATTAATTCTCTGATATAGCAAAGGGAAAACAAAACAAAACAAAACAAAGACTCACTGTATAGCCAGAAGGCATTATCAATTTTTTCAAAGTATTCTTCTACTTGGTCATCCTAGAACATAAACTATTACACAGGGGACCGTTAGCACCACACCGGAAGTGTCTGGACTGGCAAAAGCATCAGCATTCACTGTGCATTCTCCCCAATGGGACGGAGGCTTGGGACTCCGTAGGTCCCCAAGGAAGGGCTAACTGACGAAGCCACAACTGGCAGGGGCCGCAGAGTTAATGGGTGTGATGGGGCTGCTGGGAAGGGCAACGAGCGCTAGTCCAACCACAGAAATACATGTTTTTTGTTTTTTTGTTTTTTTTTAAATAAGAGTATACAAGTATTTAGAAAGGGACAGTGGGAACAAACCAAATCAGATTCCCAAATAAGCTCTTGCTGGGCATTTCCCGTTTACTGGCTGGCTTGAATTATAATCTCCCCTCCCCCATCCCTGTAAACCTCCCCTCCCTCTCCCACCTAAGTGCCCCCAAGTATGAAAGAAAATAGAATTTGACAGTCAGTGCTGCTCATTGACTCCTCTGTGTGGGAAAATTTTTGAGGAGGGTGCCTCTGACCAGGCAGGAGCCTGGAGGGGTCAACCCTGAACTGCTCCAACACTTGACCCACAGGATCCTTTTGGGGTCTCTCCATCCCTTGCCCATTCAGAAGAGTCATGCCAACCTCTCTGGCAACTTGTTAGTTTCAAAGATAAAAATGTTTAAAAACAAGAGGTTTTTTTTTCTTGTGTTAAGTAAAATATAAATTTTCATTCCTTTAATTACATGATTATTGCAGCTAAACAGGAATAATTGTGCCTTGAAACTTGGGTGTCTTTGTGTACTAAATGACATATGCTTCTTTCTCTACTAGATCATAAATGCCTTGTGAACAGGGGCTGATTAGAAGAATCATTGGGAAGATTAAATTCTGCTAGTGCTAGGACATACATTTCCTGAGGGTGGGAAATTATGTTTTATTCCTCGTTTGCCCTTCAGCGCCTATTATCAAGCCAGACACACCGTGCGTTTGGTAATAACTGACGGGTCTCACTTTAGACCAGAGGGCTTCTTGCAAATATTGGTTAATGATAATGCTTGTTGTCTAGGTCTTTGGGGATCTGTGAATAACGTGTGCCTGGCGATGTCAGATCTCATGAAAGCTAGTGAGGGAGATCCCAATTGCCGCTCCTGGGAAGCCATAAGGCATGTTTGCAGGAAGACATGAGACACGTGATCTCTGCCTGAAAAACACTGCTTCCTGCCTGTTCAGAAAGGCAAGGGTCCAATATTTGGGGGTGGGGTGCAGATGGGGTTGTTGTAATGCTTGTTTAAAAAGATATATGGCAAGTTATCTAAAAAAAATAGAGGTGGTAAAGTGCTGTGACAGTGTAATGGTTTACACTTGGGGACACTAACCCCTGAGTCCATAAAATCAAGTCTGAACAAAACTTAAGCAGTGTAGGATGAGTCGATCCCCTGCATGCTGAGCTGCTCCGACAGGTCTTCTTGCTTGCCAGGAATCCTGGGAAATTTGTGAAATGGATTCTCCTGCTGCGTCTGCTGACCCCCTGGGGAACAGGTCTGATTCATGTCCAGCTAAAGGTAGCAGAGGTGCCTAACTAACTAGCCCCATGCCAAGCTCTCCCTTCTTCATGACCCAAAACCTTCAGGGGAGGGGGTAAGGGAGGGATGGGGGAGGGTGTTTAATAACAACACAGTAAAAGGTTTTGTACTTGCTTTCCTTACTTGAGCCCACCGGTGGGGACAGTGTGGCATTTCTTATGCTCCAGCAACTGTTCAGGTGTCTTCATGAACTTGTGGCACACGTCACACTCAAACATCCGGGTGATGAGGTGTATCTGCAGATGGCGCTCAAACATGTTCTTCGTCTTGCAGACAAAGTTGCAAAAAACGCATTCGAACCCTGAAAGGACGGGAGCTAGGTTGTATTGTACAGGGGGGTGGGGGTGGGGCTGCTGTGCAGCATGGGGCAGAGGGACAGGAGGGCAGGAGTGGGACAGACAGCTCCTGGTTTCTCCTCTTCTCAGCTATACCCTTTCAGGCACTGTTCCCTGCATCTCTGTGGTAAAGGAGTTAAACATACAGTTCTAGAATCAATGCCACACTGGCCATCCATCCACCCCATATTTGGATGCAAATAAAGCCAAAAGAAATGAGAATTTTAGGTGACAGCAATATGCTGTTCCTAGGCCTAATGTCTGTTTTCCAACATCACTCCTCAAGGGTTTATTTTTAAGTAGGCCAACCCACCTCCTCCCTTACCTTTCTCTGGCTTTTCCTCACTATTCACTGAGGGCTGGCTCCCAGGCACAACAGAGATGACCAGCAGGTTGTTCCCACTCTTGTTTTTCTGAGAGCTGTCTGAATCATCTTTGCTGTTGGCTGAATCACTCAGAGCTGAGAGAGAGGATGAAGAGGGGCTATTTGATTCACTGGGGGTCTTCCTGTCTTCTCCTGAAACAAACACAAAACCCCCCCAAAAAAACCCAGATCTGTTATTTGGGAGACGATAACACTCTAATAACAGCAATTAGGGGTGGGAGAATTGGGTCTCATGACTACACCATCATTCAGGGAACACAGGTGAGCTTTTCAGTGGTCCCAGGCACCACTGGGATCCTAGTTCCCCCTCATCTACACACTTGATGACACCTGTGATATCTGGGACGTCTGTAATGCTTTAAACACATTATCTCATTTTATCTTCTCAAAAATCCAATGAGATACAACTGTTATCACTCCCATTTTACAGATGAGGGGCAGGGGTGGCATAGTCAGGGTAACTGGCCTAAGTCACATGCTAGGAAGTGGTGGAGCAGAGATTTCAGATGGTTCGACTCCAAGATCCATGTCTTCATCAGGGCACTGGATTCTCCCTCAAAACCAGAAGTAAACCAGTCAGTAGGCCATTAAAATCTAGTGTCAGGAGACTAATGATTCCACTCAAGATGAACTGCCAGAGACTGGATTTACCACTGCTATGGAAATAACTAAAACAAAACCAGACAAACTATATCAAACAATAGTTGTTGTCCCCCCGCCCCCCCCCCCCAAACAGTTTTTACAGCATTGGACATCAGACACTGAAGACTGATCCCTGAGAGACAGGAAAGAGGTGGTCCACTTCCTGCCTTGAGAGATTTTACTTTCCTAGGCTGCAGTGCAGGGATGGGGAACTGCCCGTCAGATTCATATTGAATTGAGAGGACAGCGCTGAGGGCCTGAGGAGATCAACATGGCTAGATTGGCAGGGCAGGGTACCAGAGGGCAGAGAGCTGTACAGAGGAAGAACTCAAAGACCTGCAGAGGGTCCCCCATGAGTAATTCAGCAGAGTAGGGACCAGAGCACACGTGTGAGAAAACCACCCAAGGCTGCAGGGAAAAAAGTCCTGTGAAAGGCTTGGAAAACACTGCTGTTTCCATTAGTAGCCAGATTAGAAAGACTTGCTATTCCCAAGGCATTGGGTAGGAAACTGAGGAAGATCTCTTAGGAGTGGGTAATGATCGGCGCTACTTGGATCACTGCTCCAGACCTGCCTGACCAGCCACAAAAGCAAAATCCAAAGGAGTCAAATTTTCCAAGTGATTAACTGCATCCTAAAACAAAGGTCAAGAATTTTTATGGGAATATAAAATATCCAGCACCCAGCAAGGCAAATCACTATGTTTGACATTCAAACAAAGATTAGCAGGTATGCCCAGAAACAAGAAAACACAACCCAAAACAGGGAGAAAAACCAACCAGTTAAAACTGACCTAGAACTGACACAGCCATTAGAATTTGCAGTCAAGGGCATAGGCACAATTATAACTATATTCTATAGATTCAAAATGTTAAATAGAGATATGAAAGATATAACAAAATAACAAAGATCTAAATCAATTTCTAGAGATGAAAATTATAATGTCTAAGATGAAAAGTACACTGGATGGGATTACCAGCAATTTCAACATGACAGAAGATTAATGAACCTTGAAGATAAATAACACTGATAGAAATTATCTGCAATGAAACGGAGGGGGGTGGGGGAAGTGTATAAAAATGAAAAGTACATCAGTGGATTATGGGGTGCCTTCAGGTAGCTTAATATAACTGGAGTCCCTGACCAGGTGGAAAGGGCAGAAAAATCTGAAAGAGTGAAAACTTTTCTATATTTGAGGAAAACCATAAACCTCAGATCCAAAAGGCAAAACGAATCCCATGCATAAGAAAGATGAAATCTAAAGCAAGGGATATCATAATCCAATTGCTCAAAACCAGTGATAAATATCCAAAAAGGCAGCCTGAGGAAGAAGGATACATTCTGTGTAAAGGAACAAAAATAAGGATGACAGCAGATTTCTCACTGGAAACAATGCAAGTGAGAAGTAGTGGAGCGCCATCTTTAAAGTGCTGAAAGGAACAACTGTCAATCTGAGATCTCATACCATGTGAAAATGTATTTCAAAAAATGAAGCTTCCCTCCCCACCCCAAAAGCAGGAAGAATTCATCACCAGCAGACTAGAATTACAAAAAAAATTCAAAGAAAATTTTAAGGCAAAAGGAAAATGACATGAAATGTAAAAAGTGAATCTACGCAAAAGAATGACAAGCACAGGAAATGGCAACTATATGGATTAAATACATGAGGTTTTCTTATTTAAATCTCTAAAAGATAAGAGTAATTTTGTTAAAAAAGAACAATGTAATATAGGGTTTATAACATATATAAGTAAGTATTTGACAGTGATAGCATAAAGGCTGGGAGAGGAGACAGGGAAGTATGTTTTTGTCAGGCTCTTACACTGCACCCGAAATAGTATTATATCACTTGAACCTGTATTGTAATGAAAACAACGTATGTTATGCACCCCAAATAACAGGAGGGCTCTACATTATTCATGGTTTAGAAGACTTGATATTGTTAAGATGTCTGTTCTCCCCAAACAAAATTGAAGCAGTCCCATCATTTTAGGTTAGGGTAGGAAATATGGGGAGACTGTGCATCAGTTCCCTTCAAAACAGTCAATTAAGTAAATCTAGTCATTGTAAACTCTAGAAATGAACTTTATTAGGAGATTAAAAAATAAGTCATATATTATATATGGGCACTAAAAAATCCAGAAGTAAACAAAGCTGATGGTGGTTACAGCTAGTGCGTGAAATCATCGGCGGTATGTTTGTTTTCTTTTATTTGGTTTTCAAAATTTTCTAGAGGGACCATAAATCACTTGTCCAATTTAAAACAGTTTTTAAAAAGAGGAAGGAAAAAATATTTACCCTCTTGTAATGTTTCCAAGTCTTGTTCCTGGCAGAACTGAACTTGGTTCCTGGATAGACACTGTGACCTCACTCACTGACTCACAAGGAAGGATGGAATACACCTTTAAAGTATATGAACCTCCCCATCTCTTGGTACAAGTCTCTTACTAGTCTCTTACCTAAATATATAACCAGGGTAGTCACATTTTGTAGACAAACAGAATATGTTTGGTGGGGGACCTGAGTCTATTGCTTCATCAAATCCATCATCTAAGGTGTGTCTTACTCATAGAATCTTGCAAGTGATGATTTTAAATTAGTTTTTAGAATCAAAGCCTATAATTTTAATTACCATCTTTAGCAATAGCTAAGTATCCTCAGGCTTAAAGCACTGGGGAAAGCTGCCTAAATTAATAGATGTACCAATATACAGGTGCCACGGCAGCCGTTCTGTGATTCGGCATGGGGAAAGAGCCAGGGCAGCTCAAGTTGGAATCCTTAGCCCCACCGCTTCCTCTGCTCTCACTCCTGTAGGCTGTGACCCGGTGCCCTTGTCAACTCAGTCCATGGCTCACTTCGATCCCAGGGGTCATTCACTTTCAGCAGCACACAGATTCTTGGTGAAGGACGTCTGTGCACAGGTAATGCAACCTCATACTTCAGGACAGCCAGCTAAAGAGAACTTAAAACTAAATATTTCATAATCTAAAATGACACCAAATGATAAATTGAGACTATAAAAATTACCCATTGTCTTGCTGCCTCAATATAAATGTCATATTTTTGATATACTTTTTATATTTTTTAGAAGTAAGCATATCTGTTTTAAAATTGTTGCCATTAATTGCATAGTAGTTAAGAATAAGGACTTCAGATCCAGAATACCTGAATGCTGCCCGTACCACTTAATGGCTGAACGACTTAAGACAAGGGATTTAATTTAGTGCCTCAACGATCTCATCTTAAAAATGGGGATAATATCAGCAGCTTCATATGTTTGTTGTAAGGGTTAAATGGGTTTTTATACATAGAGCACCAAGAACAATGCCTAGCTCATTGCAAACATTATAGAATGCATTATTATTTATAAAATATAAGTAATGATAACAATAATGAACACTTCGTGTTTTCCCATGCAGTTTTATATACCCGGCACATAGTTGGCTCTCAAAAAATTTATGAAAGTAATAATAAAGGGGATCCCTGGGTGGTCCAGTGGTTTGGCCCCTGCCTTTGGTCCAGGGTGTGATCCTGGAGTCCCGGGATCGAGTCCCATGTCAGGCTCCCTGCATGGAGCCTGCTTCTCCCTCTGCCTGTGTCTCTGCCTCTCTCTCTCTCTCTCTCTCTCTCTCTCTGTCTATCATGAATAAATAAATCTTAAAAAAAAAGAAAATAATCATAAATTAATGGTTTCAAAAGGTAGTATTGGAGCGCCTGGGTGGCTCAGTCATTTAAACATCCAACTTTTGGTTTTGGCTCAGGTCATGATCTCAGGATCATGAGATCAAGTGCCAGGTCAGGCTTCATGCTCGGTGGGGATCCACTTCTCTCCCTCTCTATCCCTCTTTGCTCACATGCTCATGCTCTTTCTCTCAAATAAATAAATACATCTTTTAAAAAAAATTTTTATTTTTAAAATATTTTATTTATCTATTCATGAGAGATACAGAGAGGCAGAGACACAGGCAGAGGGAGAAGCAGGCTCCATGCAGGAACCCAATGTGGGACCTGATCCTGGGACCCCAGGATCATGTCCTGAGCTGAAGGCAGGGGCTCAACTGCTGAACCACCCAGGTGTCCCTAAATATATCTTTGTAAAAAATAAATGATAGTATCATATCCATGGGGTAGACTTATCCTACACTACTGAAAATATTGCCTTAAAATAGAATTTTATTATTTATTTTTTAAAAGATTTTATTTATTCATGAGAGACACAGAGAGAGAGAGAGGTGGAGACACAGGCAGAGGGAGAAGCAGGCTAAGGGAGCCTGATGCAGGACTTGATCCCAGGACCGTGGGATCATGACCTGAGTCAAAGGCAGAGGGAGAAGCAGGCTAAGGGAGCCTGATGCAGGACTTGATCCCAGGACCGTGGGATCATGACCTGAGTCAAAGGCAGACGCTTAAGCACTGAGCCACCCAGGTGCCCTAAAAGTGAATTTTAAGTGAATATTATTAGTATTTCAGGGGTGCCTGGGTGGCTCCCTTGGTTGAGTGGCCAACTCCTGATCTCAGCTCAGGTCATGATCTCAGGGTGCTGGGATCGAGCTGGCCCAAATCAGGCTCTGCACTCAGCAAGGAGTCTTCTTGAGATTCTCTCTCCCTCTGCCCCTCCCCCTGCTTGTTCATGCATGCTTTCTAAAATAAATAAATGTCATTAAAAAAAGTTACAAATCACATGTAACTCCTTAAAAAAGAGAGAAAAAAACTAATATTCCATTGGTTGTTTTTTTCCCCCTATAGACAGACTCCCAGAAGGACTACAGAGTTACAGGCATTTTCAAGTCACTTGGTCTATACCACCTAATGAGTTTTCAAATGTTCTCCCACTCTGTAGGGTCATGGCCATAAAAGTATCAGCAGCATCCAGTGACCATGGGTGACACTGTAACACACTCCTAGTGCAATCGGTGAAACATAAACCACTCTTGAGTTTTAATTTGAGGGCTAGTGAGGTTGAATATTTTTCCTTATGTTGAGTGGTTAGCTTTTCTTTTTTTGTGTGTATTGACGGTTTTTATCCTTTTGTAAATTCTTCACTTAGAGACCTAAAGTGTTTCCTACCAGTTTATATGACATTTCTATGTAGCAAATATATCAGCCTTTGTCATTTTTACAAACACATTTTTCAGACTGGTTTTTCTTGGTTTTGTTTTCCTTCTCTTTTCCTTTTCTTTTGCAAATAGAAGACGATATTTTTATGCATCAAATCTCTTGATTCTTTTCTTTTCCCATTTCTTGATTCACTTAAGCTTTCACAAATCCTTCTCACTCTGGAAGTTTGATAAACATTTAATTTGCTTCAAGCGTTTCTAGGGCTGATTTGTTAATGGGGATTGTGTAAGTCGTCGGATACTTATTTTGGTGTTGGTGTGAAGTGAAGGTATTGATGGTTGTATTTTCCAAATAGCTATTCAGATTCCTCAATGCTGTTATTGCAACATTGAAAAATTGCAGCAAAATCTGCGTTGAGGAAATCAGGAAAACCAGAGGGAATATTTTCCCCTTGATGTTCTCTGCAGACACAAGGAGCCAGGGAGTGGGAGCAAGAGGGTAAGGAGGGGTCACTGAGAAGAAACTACCTAAACAGAGGGCAGTTCCTCAGGTGCCCACTCAGCAGCACCCTGTTCACAAATGTGCCCTGGGTGAGAGTAGCCAGGTAGGAAGTAAAGAAAGCACATGGATTCTGTGGGAGACAAAGCTCATCCTGTAGATCACAGCTTCACGTCTGTAACAAGAAAGCACCACAGATTTCTTGACTATTTCACTGAAATAATAGGTGCCCATTCCTAGGACAGGGAAATCAAGTTGGATGACAAGGTCCATAGAACTATAGAATCATATGCCTGTTGGGCATCCCTTGCACATTCAAAAAGTCAAGGAATGGATGGAGGCCCAGAGAAGTTAAAATGAATTTCTGGAAGTGCAGCGCTATTTATGCTACCATGGGGTCTAGAACTAGGATCTAGAATTCAAAGCATGTTTTCCTCCATTCCAAGGAACTTCTTCCACATAGATTATAACGCATAAGTCTCTCAGGGTTTGATAAGGGCCTCATCAGAATAATTTTCTTGCTTAGCACACACAAGCATGTGTAAATGTGCTTGCACACACATATTCATCCACTGAATGAACGTTTGTTCCCACTTACACAGTGCAGGCACTGGTCCAGGTGCCTGAGAGACAGCAGCAACTTAGATACGCTTCCTATTCTCAGGAATATGTAGTATAATATGTATCACATAGCATATATACTGCCTTATATCAGAACTTTGTAATTATACAGCTTATTAATGAACCGATGAAGATCGACATATCTTGGGTCAAACTCAAACACTTCAACAGCAACTAAATAAATGCAAGAAACTCTCACTGTTGAAGACCATTAGCTTATAAAAGCGGTCAGCAAATTATAGCCCTAGATTTGGCCAAATCTAGCCTCCTGTTTCTGTAAATAAAGTTTTATTGGAACAGTGCCAGGCTTGCCTTTTTGTGTATTGTCTACACTACTTTCAAATTCCAATTCATTCCAATGAATGTAGTGACAGAAACTGTATGGCCTGAAAGCCTAAAATGTTCACTATCTGGCCCTTAAAAAAAAAAAAAAAGAAAAAAGAAAAAAACAAAACAAAACGCAATTCTGAGTTTCCCTGGCTAAAAAAACCTATAAAAGGGTTATAACCTTATTCCCTAATAGCAGCACTGTTCAAGGCTTCTACTGTATTAAAAAAGCAACTTCTTTAGTGCATTTCACTCTGGTCTCTGCTAACAAACGGGGATATTCTTCCCAGGTAGACAAGGAGCCCTACCACCTCGGAGGGAACAAGATGTCTCTGTTTCTTGTGGCAATGAGCGTGTTTGCATTGGTTACTTGTGAATGTGAGGTTTTCATCCGTGACAATCAAGTGATTCTAAATCCAACTGCTTTGCAGCCATTATGGTTTCTATGGTTTCCTTGAGGCGGGTGGTGGCAGAGGAGCTGGAGCCTGGTGGGGGAGGAGGAAGGTTCCTGAGCGGCCTCAGGCAAACCTGGGGTGTGGGAAGGGCTGGAAGAATGGGAGAGTCACGGGAAGGGGGGAGAGAATATCTGAAAAGCCGGCAGAAGTGGAAGAGGGTCGGCCTCTGCCTCCGTTAGCCGCTCCCGAGATGCTGGCTTCCGTCGGTCTTCGACGCGGGTTTCCCGCCCGCCTGCCGCCCGGCGCGGCGGTGGCTCGAGCCGATCCCCGACTGGGAAGCGGCGCCTCCGCAGACCTCCGGTCACAGCCGCTCGACGCGGGGCAGAAGCTTTCACTGCTGCGGCACCACGGAACCAGAGCAGCCGTTGAAGCCCAGCGACGACCTCAGGGCTGCGAGCGGCGCGGAGGGCGGGGCGCGCGAGCACGTGCGGAGAAACTCCTCGCGAGAGGCCCCTCCCTCGCGAGACCTGCGCGGTGACGTCACAGCGGGGCCTTCGCGGGACCGAGGTTAACCCGAGGGGCGGGAGCCCTACGCGAAGGCGGCCCCTGCCCGCGCCTTGGCCCCCGCCGGCTCGTCGCGGGAATGCGGCGCTCTGGGCCCCGAGCAGCGCCGACAGGCGGCCTCGGGGAGCCGCAGGGTGGCGTGCGGGGCCAGGCCCAGGGGGCACCCGGGGCCGCGCCTGTCACAGCAGCCGCGGTGCGGAGGGTCGCGTCCGCGCTGCCGACCGGGCAGAGCGCCTCCCTTCTGGAAAGCCGCCTCCGCGGAGTGCGGGAGCGGGGAGCCGGGTGCCCCGCGGGAGGCTCGAGGCTGGGGGCGTCGCCTACGACGAGGACCCGGGGAGGGCCACGCCGCCGGCTCAGCACGGCCCAGCGACACGGGAGCCGGGGGCGTCCGGAGGCGATGGCCCTGCGGCCGCAGAGCAGCGGGGCTCTGCCACCCGGGGCCTTCCCTGTGGGGGAGAAACGGCCCGGGTCGCGTGGTGATAGGGATGCTTCCGCCCGGGCGGGCGTGCAGGCGAGGAGGGCGGACAGTGACGGTCACCTGTGTGCTTGGAGCCAATGTGAGCCTTTATCTCTGCTTCCTCCATGGTGACGAAGTCGCAGGCGGTGCAGCAGATGGAAAACATCCACTGCTCCTTGTCCACGTGGAGTGACATGTGGCTGACGAACTGGACGTTGAGCTCAGTCTCAAATCCACACACGTGACAGCTAAATGACGGGATGAAAAAAAAAAAAACGAAGAGTGAGAGGAGTGAGGCTTCGTGGTACACTCAGAAAACTGGACTTTGCACACGTTTCTCCTCCCGCCAAAAGGTTTTTGCTTTAGAAAATTCTCCCGCTTTCCGGGACGGCTCTGAAGTGATCACCGTGCCAAGTGGACCAAGCGCCAGCACAATGTAACAATCCCATGCATGCTATAACGATGCTAAATAATCATAAAGATAATTAAAAATCAGAGATTCCAGATGCTGCACATCACCTTACTGATTCCTTTGGGCAAGGGGATGCGGCGCAGCCTTGCCAAGATGTTAGCAGCGGTGATACACTGATAAATTCCGAGCACCCCGCATACCCTGTGAGCCTCTCTCTGGCCCCGGAAACCTTCCGTGTAGGACCGAAGGCACATGCAAGTCCTCGGATGGCTCTGCAAGCAGGAGCAACTCCTGTCTGACAATTCCTGATAGAAGCCACCCATCCACGGGGACATTTCATGAAAAAGCAAGTTTCCATCAGTCTGTATGGCCTACGTCTTGGGCAAGATGCTGAACCCTGGGATCATACAGCAACCAAACCAAATATGGATTCGTGGTCGAATGTGGAAGGGAAATACAACATTTCAGGTGCTGAAGACAATACGACTGGGGAAAACAGGCCAATGCTTTCAGGGCGATTTCCTCAGAGTTTCAGATTTATTTTCCCTACTCTTTTCCTCCTTAGGACAATTCTCAGGAAGCAGCAAGGTGTTCTGTTACAAAGGTAGAAACTTCCCAGCTGTACAAACCTAAAAGCTAATAATTCCCAGAGCCCTGTCACTCTCCGGAGTTCCACCCCAGAAAGCCACCTCCAAGACCATGTCCCTTTCAATTAATCCTCCTGGGGCCACCCAAGCCAGAGAGGAGTCAGCGCCGCTTCCCGGTTCAGCCTCAGCAGAGCAACTATTAAAGCGAAGGTTGGCACGGTGACGGAGAAGCAGCATCTCATCACCTGTGCCCTAGCACACAGGCAGGGAGTGTGCAGGAAAGTCGGGGAAGGTTCCACTCACCTGTAATAATAAGGGTGCTTCTTCCCATCACTGCCTTCAGAGGTGACGGCGCTGACAATGTCCTCAGTGTCCGTACTCACCAGCTTCACCGAGTGGACGGTCAGGTGCTGGTTAAGGTTCGCACGGCACTTAGCAGCATAGGGGCACAAGTGGCATTTGTATTTTCTTTCCTCTGGGGGAGAAGGAAGAGGAGAAAACCCAAACCGCTCTCAAAAATGAAAACCCAACACCTTGCAAGAGACTACTTAATGCTGTCAAGCACGGGAGAGTTCACATCTCTTTGCAGACGGCCACAGAGGGAACACCTTGGAACTGTAGTCTCTAAAAGTCATTATGCAGCAGCTCACTGCTGGATTAGTACTTTCAAAGATAAAGTCCCAGGGCAACTGGACCATCTCCTTTTTTCCTAGACACCCATAGGTCCCTCTTCTTGATAAGGGGAGCCCCCTAGGAGTAAAAGAATATTGTGTATGTGTGACTGTGTGTGTGCACATGCTCCCCACGTGTCTGCCGAGGGTGGGCGCTTAGCTGTGGAAAGGAGAATGGAACACAGCCTTCCTGGTACTGGTGTAAGAGAACCTCATCATTTTCCCTAAGCTCCAGGCCTAGGTCAGCCAAGAAATCAAAAACTAATGAAATTAAAGGGGGGAAAATGACTCGTGTGAAATAATTTAATGGGAAATTTTCATTTTACGTAAATAAAATTAAAAATTTCAATTAATTTCTTAATGAAAAACCTTTCGTAAAACTGACAACGTTTCAGGGCTCTTTCCAGAGTGGCATTCTGAATTCATTCGATTAATCAAGCAAATTATAGTAAAAGGAGCAGGCTTTGCTTTCATTGTGCAGATAAAGGTAGCAGGCGGTAGCAGAAAAAGCAAGGAGCAACTTCATTTTCTCTCCTGGATTCTTACTTTGTATTTCTGGGCTTGCCTTTACAAAATGCCCGTGTTACTCACCTCACAGCAAAGAATGAGGAAAAAAGTTTTTCTCATCATTATCACTATGGGGGGTGTCCCACATGTTAAGTGCTGGTGGCCTGGGGCTTGGCAGGGCAGGGGAGGACCCCCACAGTGAAGATAAAATACAGTCCTTTCTTCTGGGGGAGGAGGAACTTATTTTTGTTGCATTAATTAAGTTACTATTTATTCCTCCTTTATCCTGTCTTAATTTGGTTGCCTTCCCTTTCACAACACGGAGAATCAGCCACATTTCTCTACTATTACATGAAGGTAAAGATAGCAACAGTTTCTCCACCAGCTGCTCTGTCCCTCTGCTGCTCCCATTTACCACTCTAGGATGAAACCAGTAAGATGGGGTGTGTCCCCATCCCCTGCACCCTCAAGATGACAGCAGTACATTACTTAGAGTTCGAGAACTTTACCTGCACGAGCCCACATGTATCTTTTCTCATCCATCCTACTTTCAATATAAATAAAAACCTTTTCCAGGGCCTTAGTTCGAAAGTGCCAGGACAGAAACATTTCCACCATTTTCTGTTAGAATCCTCTAGAGAAACTCAACTTGTTGAGAAGAGAAAAGCTGGGTGATCCAGAGTGCAGAAAACAGGAGTGAGGCCCTGACTCACCTGTGTGCAGCGAGAGATGTCGGGACAATGTCTGCTGGCGGCCAAACACTTTCCCACACACATCACAGGGGAAAAGCTGGTCATTGAATTTCCAAGATGGCAATCCGTTTCCTGCCTCTAGTACTATCTTTTCTGTTTCTGGGCCAAAAGAGCAAAGCATCATGAGGGGTAAACAAGGCATCATGAACAAATTTCATTTTAGTCAAAATTCATCAGGACTTTAGCAGAGGCTTCCTTCTGAAGACTGTGGCTGGGCACTGCCAGTAAGTCCCAGGAAACTCCAGGCTTCATGTTCATTTCCTGTTTCAAAGAAGGCTATTCTTGAAAGTTGTGGTGGCAAATGGATTCCAATTCTAGTCAAGAATCCCGTGTTTTCTCTGTCACTAAAGGTCAGCCAACCAAACCTTCCAGTAGGTTGATAGCAGGGTTTAGCGCTGTGCCCAGTATACAGTTGGTACTCAACATATGTAAGTGAGCAAATGGTTGGTTGAGTCGCATGTCAGAACTCCAGACATGCACATTCTTGCCACAAGACAGTAAAGAGGGCTGGATCTCGGACTCTGATGGGAAAACAAATGGTTCGATCCCTTAAAGGAAATACACTTTCACTGCCCTTTATGAAGAAACGTTTTGCTCTATGTCCGGGGTGGGGCAAAATCCTTAATGAGGAACTTAATGTGTTACACGGACACGGAGATGCCAACTGCATCCTTCTTGCTGTAGTCTGAATGCTTGTGTCTCCCCCAAATCCATGTATTGAGACCCTACTGCCCACAGTGATGGTATTAGGAGGTCATACCCCTGGGAGGTGACGAGGTGGTGAGGGCGGGGCCTCATGAATGGGATTAGTGCTCTTATAAAGGAGATCCCAGAGAACTCTCTTGCCCCTCTTGCCCTGTGAAGACAAAGTGAGCAATAGAGAGCTGGAACAAAACCCTTACTTCACCATGCTGGCACCCTGATTTCAGACTTTGGGGCTCTGGAACTGTGAACAATAGACTTCTATTGTTATTATAAGCTAGCCTGTCTGTGGGATTTTGTTGTGGCAGCCTGAATGGGCTCAGACACTACTCCACAACTAGAATTTCCCCAAAAGTCTCATCCTATTGGGGAAAGTGATGAGTATTGCCAGTTATCTGTACATAATTCACAGCCATGACTGAGGTGTGTGGACATTAATACACCTTCTTGTCATCTTAAAAAGTTTTTAACTTCTCATCATCGTCCATAGAATTACCTCTGATTTTCTCATCTGTATTTCCTCTCACTGAACTGTAATGGGCTGCACAAACATAACTTCTACAGTAATATAGGGAGATGGGTGACAGAATCCCCAAAAAAGAGTGATGGGGACACATTAATGAGGACACTTGTCTGGGCCACTAAGAGGCCTTTAGGCCTCACTCTGAAGAATAAAACAGTTTACTGAATTGACAGCTTGTCCTTTACTTTAGGAAATTATTGTGAAACTTCTTAAAGTGCATTAGATGTTGCTTTATAGAACATGCCAAGTGGTGAGAATTAAATGGTACAACTTTTTCTAAGGATCCATGCAGATGAAAATGCTGAGACCACTGGACAGAGACATCACAAGAAAGAACTTTATTTCTCACAATTGGGTTAACACTGCTTCCCAGATACGGGCTTCCACCTGCATTGGGGTGAGCGGGCGGGATCAGTTTTTGTTTGAATGCAGATGTGCCAGATAGTGTGATCTACAGACAAGCAGAAACAAATCCAAGTATGTTTGGGGGGTGGGGGAGGGGACCAGGAGGATGATGGCATCGCGGTCCTGTTTGCTCTGAGGCACCTGCCAGCAATCCCAACACTGATAAGGCACATTTATTGATTTATCTGTGTTTGTTAAAACACAGCTCTTTGGGCCTCGGGGAGAACAGCCAGTTTTATTAAAGTAGGACCATGCAGCTAAAACCTTGTCGGGCATGGGGTGGGGTTGGGGAGGGGGGCACGGAGACCAAAAGGGAGGTACTGGCTACTGGGTGGTTGAGAACACAAGAACCACTGTTGGATGACTGTCCTTAGGCCCAAGCAGCGGTGAGAGGGCATTTTAGTTCCTGTTAAGCGTGTAATCCAGATGGTGCTTCAAAGGAGGACCCCGGTCATAATTATAAGGAGAGGTCTAGAGGGTACAGGGTCTTCCAATAACATTCACAACAAGAATGAATTAATTGGGTCACATACCGAACAAGTAGATGCAATTAGAAATAAAGAAGTCTCCTAATAATTCTTTCAAGCATTAGCCACACACTTGAGAAGTTGAAGCATCATCAGAAGTCCAATTCCCTTCATGGGCCTTAGGAAACTCCTAGAACTACAAGTACGTGCTGCAGCCCAGCAGGGAGAAGAGCCCGGGGCCTCTGGAAGCGGCTGGGCAGCTGCGGGCACTAGCAGCTGCCTTCGGGGCGCAGGCGAGGGAGCCCACGGGGCTCCGAGGGGGCGCGGGGCGCCGCGAGAAAGCGCAGAGTCCGCTTGGAGTCCCCCTCGGCTGCTCTGGCGCAGCGAGCCAGTCGCCGGAAGCTGTCCGTGTGGCTCCAGAGGTTGGTACCCAGCAGGGCAGGCGCCCAGGCGTCCGCGCGCCTTTCTGCAGCCGCATAGGCCCAGTTTCCCCCGAGAGCCACCCACCGCGCCGCAGGCTCCCGAGGGGCCGCCAGCACCCAGCGGCACCTGCCGCCTCTCCTTCTGGGTGACCTCCCGGGCTCACAAGTCCTTTATGACGCCGGGGCGCCTGCCTTCGGCTCAGGTCTGATCCCGGGGTCCCAGGATGGAGTCTCCCATCGGGCTCCCTGCTCAGCGGGGGGCCTGCTTCTCCATCCGCCTCTGCCCCTTCCCCTGTTCTCGCCTGTTCGCTCTCAGATGAATTATAAAAGATTTTATTTTATCATGAGAGACACAGAGAGAGAGGCAGAGACACAGGCTGAGGGAGAAGCAGGGTCCCTGCGGGGAGCCGGATGTGGGACTCGATCCCAGGACCCCAGGATCATGCCCTGAGCCAAAGGCAGACGCTCAACCAGTGGGCCACTCAGATGTCCCCCACCCCCACAAAAACTTTAATAATACTTTAATATTTAATATTACTTAAATTGTGAACTTAGTGATACGGAAACATTTATAAAAACTGATACGTAGGCCTGCCTATACTAGTCTCTATGAATTAGCAATAGTGACTGGAACCCTACATTAGGGAGACCACTGGTGGGACAGCAGCAAGTATCCCAAGTCGTAGATGCAGATGCCCAGCCCCATCGCTGTCCTGGGCCTTGAATGAGTTGGCCTGGCTATCACTTGTGGTCATAGGCTACAGGTTTAACAAAGAGATTTCAGGTTCCAATGTGTGTATGTAGACAACACTGTGGAGTGAAGATTGACATATTTTTAAGTAAAGTTTTTCTCTTATTTGATTCTTTAAAATCTTTGGAAATGAACAAACGAATCTGAAAGATCTTTCTGTGACTGACCTGACTGCACTGCCTGAATGGAGTCCTCTTCTTTCACCAGGATTGCTAATAAAGCCTCTGGCACAGCTCCTCCCCATTCCAATAGCTCCCATCACTGGTTTCAGAATGGTCTTTTGAAGGCACAAATCTGACGTGTCTTGTCCAGTATCCCAATGGCCCCTCCAGGCCAAGCTCCTTCCTTCACGTGCCTTCTGAAGAGTGTCAAAATCCTTGACAATCCTCCTCCACCCACCTCCCACCTTCAGCTCCCCACTTCACCCCCAACCAGCCAGATACTCAGCAGAGTGGGCTACTTGCCCTTCTGGAAAACAGACCAGTCCCTTCTAAGCCAGCAGTACTTTTGAATCAATTGTACCTGCACTAGAAACCACTCCCCATCCCAGCATTTCTTTTGCATGGCAAAGTCCTGCTCATGTTCAAGCCCTGTCCAGGTTTCATCTCCTTGGTAAAGCCTTCCCAATTCTCCAGGGAGAGTTAGTCATTTCCCCTTCTCTGTCCCAAAGCACTTTTACGAATACTTTCATTGCACCTCTTTACCTATTATATTATTTGTTTACACACCTTCTCTATTACATATATCTTTTTCACATAAAGCAGCCAGTGAGTCCAGTATGCAGTAGTGCTCGATAAATGCATTCTCTGGCCTCTCTTTCCTATTAGAATGTGAGTCATTGAGCAGAAGGGGTTCTACATGATTTACTTCTGTATCCTCAGCACAGTGCCTGATACATAATAAGGATGTAGTATCTATGTGTTGCATACGTGAATGACTGAATGAAAATCTAAGTAAGGCAGGGAATAAACACTATTCTTATTTTATAGTGGGATAGACTGAGGCCTGGAGACAGCATATGTTAAGGTTTATGGCCAATTCAGGGTGAAAACAAGGCTACTTGCCTTCTGAATAGGTGTTTTAACTCAACCCAAGAACTGTGATTTAAAGATTTTATTAGTGAAAATATCTGCAGGTCTGAGCCATACTCCAAAGGTTCTTTATCCTTTCTTCCTCCCAATAACAACAAGCCAGAAGATTATTCTTTTCTTTCTTTCTTTCTTTCTTTCTTTCTTTCTTTCTTTCTTTCTTTCTTTTTTATTTATGATAGGCACACAGTGAGAGAGAGAGAGAGAGAGAGAGAGAGAGAGAGAGAGGCAGAGACACAGGCAGAGGGAGAAGCAGGCTCCATGCACCGGGAGCCCGACGTGGGATTCGATCCTGGGTCTCCAGGATCGCGCCCTGGGCCAAAGGCAGGCGCTAAACCACTGCGCCACCCAGGGATCCCAGATTATTCTTTTCAAGACAAACTCTCTGGCAGATATTGTTTATCAGTTAACCACAAAGCTCCAGCACCCTATGAAGAACTCTTCACATTTATTGTCAGTAGCAACAGCGTGCAGTCACTTGTCACCTGAGCACATTTCCACCTCAATTATCTCCTATTCTGCTAAAAACAAAACCTAGTTTCTTTTAGATTAATAAGGAGTTTGCTTTATAAAACTTTTTAGGCAGTGTAACATTTAACAGAAAATTCCACTTAACAGGAACTGCTTTTTAAAAAAAAAATTTTTTTTTAAATTTATTTATGATAGTCACACACACACACACACACACACACACACACACAGAGAGGCAGAGACACAGGCAGAGGGAGAAGCAGGCTCCATGCACCGGGAGCCCGACGTGGGATTCAATCCCGGGTCTCCAGGATCGGGCCCTGGGCCAAAGGCAGGCGCCAAACCGCTGCGCCACCCAGGGATCCCCAGGAACTGCTTTTAAACTGTTCATACCCACGAATTAGTTTGGGATATAGGTATTATTTTAAAACATTTTTTTTCTTCCCTTCTTTCAGCTGGGACAGGGATTAGTTTCTGGCGCAGGTACCACTGATCCAAACCATTTTCTTCTTTATCTTTACTCCCATATCCTTAGCATTTGTTTCACTATTTTAAGGAACTGTGAATAAGGATTTCATTTCTTCTAGAGCAAAATATTCATCTAGTGATGTCTTTTTGATATAGAGTCTCAGAGGATTTTGTTTTCTACGAAGCATTTTATTTTATCTTCATAGTCTTAGGCTCTGATCCCAGGATATCCATTCATTGTTTCCACAAATTCCCTTCTACTCAGTTTTATCTGATCAAATGGTTTTCTCTCTACTTTCCCACCTGTGGTTTTTGTCTTGGTTGTTATTTGGGACTTTCCCTCTTTCTTAAACAGGTTTTTGTTTTACATGAAGTAAATACATATATAGGAGCAAGTACTTTGATCCTCATAGTACAGTTGGAAAAACAGGAACCTAGTGAGAGTCTCTATCTTAGCAGCCCTACCTCAAGGTCTCAGCTCTTCCTGTTTATGATGAACTGTGGCCCTTCGTTCATAATGACCAAGAGATGGTATGCCAAACTGTGCCTCTTATGACCCGGTGATCCAAGGGTACACATTTCATTTCATGCGTGGGTCCTGGGAAGATGAACCCTATCAAACATTGCTCCAAAAATTTCCATGAAATAAACCCAGCTGGTTGAATCTGGGAGCGAGTCCTATCAAACTCCACTCAACAGAACATTACATCAAGTACAGGACTCAGATTTCTTCGAATCTATCTCTTTGATTTCTGTGAGGAAGAAACCAAGGCATAAATTCCAGGCCCTCTCCCACTCCAAAGCACCCCACAACTTGTACAGGGTTGAATACCAAAATCAGGGTTTTCATAGTAACGAAGACTCCATCCTGCCCCAAACCTTAGTTCAGGGAGGAACCTTAAGAATCTTTTCTTTTCTTTTCTTTTTTTCTTTTCCTTTCTTTTCTTCTTTTCTTTTCTTTTTTTTTCTTTTCTTTCTTTCTTTCTTTCTTTCTTTCTTTCTTTCTTTCTTTCTTCTTTCTTTCTTTTTTATTTTTTTTAAGATTTTATTTATTTATTTATGAGAGACACACACGGAGAGAGAGACAGACATAGGCAAAGGGAGAAGCAGGCTCCTTGCAGGGAGCCTGATGTGGGATTCAATTCTAAGACCCCGTGATCATGACCTGAGCCGAAGGCAGATGAAGGATCTTCTCTTTCAATGTTCTCTTTTGACTTATAAGGAAACTGAGGCCTAGAGAAGTAAATTGCCCCAGGTAATCTGGCTCATGAATCTGGGAGAGCAGAGACTTCAGACCCATGGGCTCACTGAAGCTCCTCCAAGCTTTGTGGGATCAATGCCAAAGTCTACAACAAGCAAGGAAGGGATTTTTCTTCTCCTCCTGTTCTTTGGCTCTGAGTTTAATATTCTTGGTTACAAGTGGACATGTGCAGATTTAGCAACAATTCACAGACACCAGGATTTCTTTCCGTTTTTCTTCTTGAAAGTGTCAGCCTAGAATATTTCTAGTCAGAGAGAAGTTAGAAACTACAGTATGTCAAGAGTCAGAATAAAGAAGGAATAAGAGAAAGATCCAATGGGAAAATCCTAAAAGCCAATTCCCTCTGAGATAAACTAGTTATTACTGAAGAAAATTCTTTTGTACCTTTCATTGAAACTTGGGGAGCATTTTTGGTAAAACAAACAAATACCACCACCACCCCCATCCCCACCAAGGCATACCAAAAAAAGATCAAGCAGGGCAAAGGAAAGGACTTGAGTTTGCTTCTTTTCCATCTGAACACTATTTAGCCCCCGACTAGTGAACTGGTTGGCTTTGTTGGTGCATTTTGCAGTGTGAGAAGATCTCTGTATCTCCTGCCAAAACAATCTTCTCAAAGAACCATCTCTCAACCTGACTTTGGCAAGGGAAATGCGGAGATGAGAAGGCTTTATTTGGTTCAAGCCGTAAGCAAAAGATTGGCCAAAATGTGACCTCAACGCATAAAGAAGTGTCCAGATTGACGAAATCTGCATTGGCTGCCGCATGAGGAAGAGGCTCTGGGGCTGCCTGCGTTTTCCATTATGACAGATGGTATTTTGATCATTTCTTTCTTTCATTGTCAAGCCTGGAGTTTCAAGGCCTATCTCAACTGAAATTCTGCAATCCTGTGCATTTACCATCAGAATCCCAGATAGGTGATTATCTGGCTAGATCCTGGCCCTATGGGCTCTGTCCTTTGATTTCATGGCTCTGCAGGCCTCTGCTTAAAATAAGCTGCCACCTTCTGAGGGCTGCTTATGAATTAAGGAGTCAGCTATGGTGAAGGACTCTGGTGGGTTGGCATCTTTGCTTCAGTGCTTGCAGTTCTTCTATAGCCTTTTTTTCTTTTTAAAGGTCACTTCAACTTGGGGTAACTTGGCTGGTCCTACCAGATCTATAAGGTTCCCTAGGATCACCTCTCTGCAGGTCTTGGTGTAACCAAATCCCCTTTGAGGACCATTTCAAACACTCTTCCAAAGCATGGGAATTTTTTGCAGATCAAGATGTCAATTCAACGAACAGCTAAGATAGCAGAATTTAGTGATAGTTTTGGCCAATCTGTGCCCAATTAAAAACATTGGGTGGCGATTCTTAGGCATAAGAGTTCACAGGCTTGATCTTCTTTAGGCTCATTTCAAACTTTACTTCTTAACTAACTTGGAAGAATCCATGCACAGGTCCTGGGAAGATGAAACCCATCAGGCATTTCTCCAAAAATTTCCATGAAATAAACCCTGGCAGGTAGAATTTGGGAGCGAATTCTATCCAACTCTACTCAACAGAACATTAGATCAAGTAAAGGATGCAGATTCCTTTGAATCCAAATCTTGTATTTCAATGAGGAAGAAACCAATAACAGAGCACTGAATAACACCAAATTCCAGGCCCTCTCCCACCCCAGGGCACCCCACAACTTGGACCAGCATCAAGGTTGAGTACCAGAATCAAGTTATGAAGGCTCCATTCTGCCCCAAACCTTAGGTCAGGGAAGAACCTTAAGGATCCTCTTCTTCAAAGTTCTCTTCTTACATTTAAGGAAACTAAGCCCAGAGTACTTAAGCAATTGTCTCTAGGTTTCATTCAGGCCCCTTTCAGCCTTGAAAAATCAGTGCCAAAGTCTACAACCAAGAATGGTTTGTGAAACTGGTTCTTGATAAACATCCTGGGATCAACTCAGAAAAGTTAGATGACATTTTTTGCTTAGTGCTGGGCAACAGTTAGCCTCAATAGAATCCTTAGATTTGTAATCTCTTAAGCTGGTAAAGATTCATAGATGCTTCCTGCATCTGTGTTTGTTTGTTTGTTTAGGTCATTTTAAGTCAATAGAAGAAAACTGAACTTAAATGCCTCTGGTAATCAAAAACGGCTAGGACTTGGTATGCCTAATTCCAGGGAGGCTGATCACATAGAATTGAATTCTTTAGCGAACTTCTCTAAGCATCCAAACATGGAGCTTCACTGCCAGCCTCTGTCATCTAACTTAACCTTAAAAAAAAATCCATTGGGATTTCAGATGTTGCTTCTGTATTTTCCCCTTACTTGTATTTCCAAGCTCAGTGAGTCCTCAATACATGCTTACTGAATAAATGAGTCATATCACCAAGATCATGACTGTTGAACTAAATGGCAACCTGATTCTGCATTGCAGCGTGAAAGCCAACGGAGAGTATTGATTTAGGAGTCACATCTAATGGACTTTCGTTATTATCTTGCCAAATCATAGATCAGTGACCATCTCTCTTCCTAACGATGACCGGAGGACGTAAAGTCTCAGCAGATGTCCTCAGAATGTCTCAATGTTGAGGATATTTATAAATCTTTGTTAGAAAACCATCAGGCTTGGGAGCTGTGTCCTTCTTGTGGCTTTGTAGCAGACAATGCTGATTGCTTACGTAATATCTGAGATACAACTTTTTTTTTTTTTTTTTAGGGTGGTATGTGCCCAGTAAACATGCTCTTCCTTTCCCAGCCTCCACTGCAGTTAGAGGCTAGCAATGAAACATAGTTCGGGCCAATGAGATACAGGTGGGAGTTCCTAGAGTGAGTCTCTCTGACATTCCCCCGACTCCCGGAAAAAAATGACAATCTTGTCACCCTGGGCTGTTCTTCCTCAGATATCTGGAGGTAGAGCAGCCCTCTTTCAACCATGAAGATAAAAGCCATCTAATAAGGGTGGTAGAGCAGAAAATTAGGAGCTTGGGTGCTCAGACAACTACAACAGCCCTATTCTGTCTATTTCTGAATTCCTTATTGTGTGAAAAAAAAAAACAGACCCCCACTTGGTTAAGTCACTGTGGTTAAGCTATAATTGTAACAGATAAAGGTAAAACTGTATAACTAGTTTCACCCCATTTTGAAAGTTTATCTCCATTATGCAAAAACAGAATTAGAGTTTGTTAAAAGTATATCAAGGAGATAATGCATAATTAACAAAATAGCTTATGTTTATGGAGGGCTTACCATTGTGTGAGCCACTGTACTATGCAGCTTACACATATTATGTATTGAGCCTTATAACAGCACTATGCATTACTGATATTACCATTCTCAGTTTACAAAAAAAAATTTAAAAAGGGAGTAGCAGGCTTAGGCGCTTTGAACAATGAATTCAAGGTCACCTAGCTAGTAAGTGACAGCCTACCACAAATCCAAGTCTATCTGACACCAAGGCCCATATAAGGATATTTACCATTCATTACGTTATACACTATTCTTTACTGTAAGAGCAAAGAAGAAAATGCAGGCCTTTTGGTTTATTTTACCAAGGACAAATCTGTCACAGTCTTGATTTGTTCTACATTAAGTTTTTCTGTATTCACCAATCATAAAGAATAAGCATCTATGATCACATAAATTTAAAGGGGGCTTTACTGGGGCAACCCAAACACTTCCTCCAGGACCTAAATGGACAGAGTGGTGGCTTCAGAGCTTCCTCCTCATTTCTCTTGCCCATTTCCTCCGGCTTTTTCCCAGCTCTTGACTGCTGGCGGCTTGCTACATATCAAAACTCAGACCACCAATTATGTAAATTTTAATTACCAAGTTCCCTTCAGGTCACCTTTCACTTGCCCCAGAATGAGGCCCTATAATGACTGATCTTACGACTTGGCCCAGGGAAGGGAAAAAAACAGCCATTCAAGTGTGGAGCTACCCCACCTAGTAGTAAGTGATGGCAAATCTTTAAATCTGAAAGAGTTTCCTTCTACAAATTATTAGAAAGTATGGGCACACATGAGAACATCTTGGGGAAAAAAAGCATTGCCATTGGGCAAATAGAATTCCCTCTTTTCTTGTTTAGCGTTGAACTAGGTGCTCAATCCTCAATACGTATTTATTGAATAGATGAGGGAATGAATAAACTTAAGAAAAATAGCAGAGTACGATAAAATATGAAAATTCAGAATTTGGGCAGCCTTGATGGTCCAGCGGTTTGGTGCCGCCTTCAGCCCAGGGTATGATCCTGGAGACCCAGGATTGAGTCCCACGTCAGGCTCCCTGCATGGAGCCTGCTTCTCCCTCTGCCTGTGTCTCTGCCTCTCTCTCTGTCATGAATAAATTAAAAAAATATTTTTTTTTTAAAAAGAAAATTCAGAATTTCAAAAATATCTCCTAAGGTACGAAGGTTTTTAAAGTCCACTTACTCCTAAAATTGTATGATGCACTATGCATCACACCTCTAGAGTACTTTAAAAATATTTAGTATGTTTCTTTTAAAATTCAAGTCACAGCCGTTTCCAAATATTATTCAAGTAAGCCTCTAAGGGATTCTGAACTTCTCTTCACTGAGATTGGAATCCACTGGTATTCTCAATTATTCTAGTCCTCTTTTCTTATGGACAAGCTTTGATCATATCATCCATTCCTTTAAAGATTTCTAAATTTCCTTAAAGCCCTTATCAGCTCCCAGACACTGTAATATTCTTGTGTGACTACATCCAGTTTCAAATTTTCAGTCTTCTTCTCTCTCTGCTCCTAATCTATTGAATTCTGTATTAGTAGAAAATATAACTCTTCTATTTTGCCTTTCTCTTGACCTTGGGCTTTAGCACATTATAAAATTTGTGTTGGTTGATGCCAGCTTTGACATTTTAAGGCAATACAATACTCATCACAAATATTTTTCTACTTGACCCAGAAATACTATCTATTTGATTAAATAGAGTTGTGTGTTTTCATATGGTGGAGACTTCTGTTTGTTGGTTTATTTAATGATTTTTTTTTTCCCCAGGTAGGGATCACAGACAGGATCGGGAAATACCTTGTTAGCTAGGAAAGAAGGGAAAGGATTGTTAGCATTTTCCTATGAAAATATGCCATAGTGATTGGCAGCACTGGTAATTTGTTACCAAGAATAATAAGTAACACAGTTGGTAAATATTTCTAAAAGAAATATATCAGACCATCTCCATACAAATATCATTGTCAATAGTTTGAATATCTATGGCTAAAATTTACCTAGCACTTATTTTGTTCTAGGCATTGTACTAAGGCTAAGTCCTTTACTTACATTATTTCATTTAAACTTCAAATAATGAGATTGGTCTCATTATTATTATCCTCATTTTATAGATGAGAGAAATAAAAGCTCAGAACAATTAAGGAATTGGCCTGTTCTCACACAGCTGCTTAGAGGCAGATCAGGATCTGAACCCAGGATGCTTAATCTAGAAGAGTGTGTACTCTATGCCTCCCTTATATGGCACTAACCATCTAGGTGTGTCCATGGGGTGTGTCACTCCTTTAGTCTCTATATCAAAGTAGAAAAAGGCTGACAGCTGCTGGCTTTGAGATTTTCATAGGCTAATGACCTTGATTTGGACCAATCCTATGGGGGCCATGGTCACCTGTTTAATTCTTCTCTTTCCCAGGTGGCAAGTGTCACTGTATTCTATAGTCTCAGATGAAAATACAGCCTTATCAGCTGCCTTGAACACAAATGTCCCTGTTGAATGCAGTGTGGAAGGTTTAATGTAAATTCAACCTTATTCCAAACAGATATCCTATTGACAAGGGGTCTGAAGAATTGAACTTGTATTTGAAAGTTACAGCACCACCATTATCAACATAAATAAATGGAAAATCTAATTCTATTAATGAAAATATCTTCTATTTAATGATTTCAGGATTGAAAGAATGAAAAATAGATTTTTTGCTCATAAACCCAACATGTAAATATCTAATAGCCTGAAAATATTAAGAAACAGATGATACTCGAAGATACAACTCCAAAGTAGTTCAGCCAAAGGAGAAACCTTAAAAAAAAAAAAGGAATCTTCCATTTCAATTTGAAAATTGAAGAGGAAATAAAATAAATTAAATACAAAAATATCAATGTAATATTTCAGCTACAACTCAAACTGTTAAAAAGAAATCAAATAATAGATTTGGAAAAACAGAGGCACTACTTTCCACCATACTGAAAAAGCAATATATTCTTGTTATGTGTCCTGTATTACTGCAGATGCTATGTATGTGCTTTACTTATGTATTCTGACTTGGTCGTCTTTGAAAGCATCTCTACTTACCTTTTGTCTTTACACAGATCTTGAATATAGTAAACAACAAATATTTGTTGCTTTGATTAAAATTTCACTAATTATAGACAAAGGAGAGAACATATGCATCGATGCATGATATATGTAAATTAATATAAATTACGTGCAAATAGACAAAACTGAGAAGTCCTACTCTTTGGGGTGCCACTTCCTACCCCATAACAGAAAGCCACTACCTCTAACTTTGATGATGAAAGTTCAACATCGTTTGGAGACTTCATCTCAGCAGATTCTTTGCCTCACCTCCTGTAGTTTGGGAGAACTAGAAAGAAGGTACATTATTACTTCTAGTTTCTAGAGAGCCTGAGGTGCAGGTCAACTAATTGCTTAAAGTCATACCGTAAAATCCTGACTGGCAGTGAACCAATCTTAGCTTAGTAACGTCTTCACCTTATCCCTCCTGCTTCCCCACATGCTGAAGTTCAGGGTTCTTAATCACACCACATACCAAAGGCTTTGCATAACTAATCATTCTTCAAACTGTACCCTGTATTATAGAACATGTACTATAGTGGAGAACAGATGTCACCATGAGAATCTTATTTTCTGCTATTTCCCAATTTTGGCATGTGCACATTTGTAACCTTAACGTTGCATCAACAAAGATTCTTACATTTAATATTAATATGGGGACTCACAAATGCTCCTCGAATTGGAATGCTGCCACATTCTGATTAACAGCATATGGCTCTTTTTTTCAACGTATGAATTTGCCTCAAGGTCCCGTTGATGTGTTCAGAGCTGAAAATGTGGTCACATTCTAATCTTACAAGAGATAATGTCAGGTGAAACTCCTAGAGATATCTACATTTCTCATATAAAAAGCACACACATACCCGATACGGTAAAGGCCAATGGAAAAGCTCTTTACTTATCAAGACCAAATCCACAGAGCTATTTCTACTGCTCAAGAGACCAATAACATCCTCAGCAGGACAGAGCACTGAATAACACCAAATCCCAGATACTTGTTTGGGAGGTAATCCTGGGTAAAAAGTGAGTTTCCAAAGGGAAGGTTTTCAAACAGACAGGCACACCTATTCTTCTAAAGTGAAGGCTTAACCAAAATGGCAAACCATGATACCCTACTAGACTAGGTCTGTTAACCATGCACGGGCCAGATGACACCAGTCACCATTAGCTGCTTATGCAGAGTGACCTCGTCTGCTGCTGCTTCCCTCATTGCATTACTTACAGATAATATTACCACATTATTAAGGCACCATAATAATCATAAATGTGCTTTTTTAACCCATTTTTGTCCTGAGGGACAGAATGTGGAAGTGCTGAATCACGATTTGATTAGGTTCTTTTATATAGGGCAATGGGCATGTTTAAAAGAAGAGAAGTGGCTGTCATTTTTCTGAAATTCTTTGCTGTACCTGTTCAGCTAGAGTAGGGTGTCTTATACCAGTCTTCAATTAAGGCTTCCATTTTCCTTTCAATATGGAGCCATTCAACTAATATATAAAATATATAATAGAGAGTTGGTTGTTGATTTTGGGCACCCATATATTTGGCCGAGTAGTTAAATAATCATGTCTCTATATAGAGATAAAATGGTCTACTGAATACAGTAATATTCTTCAGCATGGCTCCACTGAACCACTTCTTTGGGCCTCGATGTGCATCCTATCAATAGGATGCTAACATCCTCTACCTCTAGTTAAATGGGGAAGGATATAACCATTTGATTCCACAGGGTAGAAGAACTTGCTTGCCATTTGCAACCATAGAGGAAAGAGATTACTTCATTTCCCATTTTAATTATCAGCTGGAAAGGGGTTTTTTTTACTCTTTCAAGTGAGGGCTGCTTATGAATAAATGTTCCAAAAATAAATATCAATATACACAGATATGTTTTCACTTTTCTGTATATACAGTATCTCTGGAAGGATGCCATGAAAACTGGTAACACTAGTCGAGTGGCAGAGAAAGAGGGAGGTGGGGGAGAGAAGAAATGAGGGGGAGGGTGGTAGGAGCCAGGAGCAGTGAACTGGTGGTGGGAAGAAGGGTGGCAGGAACACTTTATTTCATCACTTGCAAATTGAATTTCTAACCAACTCTAAAAAGTTGATATCATCTTTCCATTTACCCTCTTAACACTTGTGCAGGAAATTTGCAACAGTACCAATAATAAAATTTATTGAGAGTTAATGATGTGCCAGGCACTCTGTAAAGTACCTGATAGAAGTTCTATCATTGCTCTTCCCAACAACCTATATGGTAGGTGCTGTCCCCTTTCCATAGATCCATAGATCCAAACCACACACACTGATCAGAAGTAGACATACTGGGGGTGTCCTTCTAAGACAGCCCCAAGTTACACAATCTTGGGACTACATTTGCAATAAGTATTAATCAATGGAATCTTGGTATGATTTCATATTCCAAAACTAACACTGAGGTGCTGAAGAGTCTCCCACAAACAAATCATATGGTTCAAGTAAGAGTATGAGTCTCTGTCCTGGGGAAAAAAGACTCTGCAGAACTGAGAAAGTACAGATCTTGCTCTTAAAGGCAGACTCTTTGCCTTTATGTAAAATTATTTTCAAAAGTTTCATGCTGACCTTTTACAGACACTCCCTCTACTGTTCTTATATAATATTCGTTAGAGGATTATCATTCTATCAAGTTACAACTATTTACCTAGTCACTCACATGAGTCTTAGGCTTTGTTCAAGTTGGCCAAGGAAAGATTTGTGAAGTCTCTAAACTTTTAAGAGCTTATTCATAGCCCCCCTACTCACAAATGCTGCCTTATGGGAAATGGATTTTGCCCCCTTTTCACTGGAGCTTGTTCACCAACATAAGGCAACCAGTCTCCATTCCCATCCATTCCTTCTATGCCTTTCTGTTTCCTGTATTAATTTATTTTAAAAAGAAAGAAGAAACGAGTGGAACTCTTCTTTTTCTGTTTGGAGGAATTAACACTCTAAGACCTGTTTCTTTAAGTCATGAATAATTTTTCAGCTTATACTATAATATGTTGAGTTTTAAGAGATCAAAGCTTCTGTGGTAGAAATGGAAATGATTTATCTGAAAATTCCCATTATGCTGTTATTAAACCCACACGACTTCTGAGTGCTTACTATCCAGCCTACTAAATATTTTGGCACAGGTCAGTCTAAATAATTTTCATTTCCATATGACTTATGAAGTTGTTTTGTCATTTCTTGTTGGTAAAGTAATAATGCTATGGAGTCATCACCATCCTTCTTCACTGAATTTAATATGAAATGGATAGAGAATCATCCTGTTAAGTTTTATGTTGTGAGGACCAAAGGGACTTAGAAAAGAAAATCAAGACAAAGGTTTATGTATAGAAGTTCAGCTGCTTGCACTAACTTCACATTCACTCCAGAGTATGTTACAGCCTGTAGAAAATACATCCGGTGCCAATGCAGCAATATACAGGATTTGCATTTCTATCACTCCGTATAGAGGTAAAATAGCCACATGCTTTCAAAAGTTACACTAGTAAAAAGTATGCAACAACCTAACAATGAACAATGGATGTTTTAGGGGCCAAACTACACTATCATCAATATAGGATTTTCTCTGATACACACACACACACACACACACACACACACACACACACACAGACAGACACACAGACACACACACACAGACACGAGCATGTTTGCAGCATTAATGATACTCTAACTTTATTTTGAGTCATTTGCTTCTTAAAGCTGATGAGACAGGATGTCAGGGAAGGATATTTGCTACAAGATGTTAAAATATAAAATAGTGTAGAAAGTCAGACAATTACAGCCATTTGTAGATCTTCTGACTTGCAATATTTTTCTTGTGAATTCTTAACTTCCTTTACTAAGAAGTAAAGAAAACTGTCAAGTTTAGTGTACTTTGTTGGATCAAACCAGAAATCTCTGACCTCTGTTGAGAAATCAACAAATGTGGGCAGCCTGGGTGGGGGTAGGGGTTGGGGGGCTCAGTGGTTTAGCGCTGCCTTCAGCCCAGGGTGTGATCCTGGAGACCCGGGATCGAGTCCTATGTCAGGCTTCCCTGTATGGAGCCTGCTTCTCCCTCTGCCTGTGTCTCTGCCTCTCTCTCTCTCTCTCTCTCTTTCCCCCTCTCTCTCCCTCTGTGTCTCTCATGAATAAATAAATAAAATCTTAAAAATAAAAAAGAGGGCAGACCCAGTGGCTCAGCAGTTTAGCGCCGCCTTCCGCCCAGGGCGCGATCCTGGAGTCTGGGGATCGAGTCCCACGTCGGGCTCCCTGCATGGAGCCTGCTTCTCCTTCTGCCTGTGTCTCTGCCTCTCTCTCTGTGTGTCTCTCATGAATAAATAAATAAATAAAAAATAAAATAAAATAAAATAAAATAAAATAAAATAAAGAGAAATCAACAAATGAGAGGCAAGGTTATATGTTGACAAAGCAGCTGGAACATTAGTTGTCTACACCGACTAGCTTGTCCACTGATGTGGCTTCATTGTAAGAAGCTGGCAATCCACTGATTCATGAGCTAGCTCAAATCTACCTCAATCCCAGTTTAGCTTTATCTTCATTTCATATCAAATCCTACTTTAGTGGATGGAACTGGAGGGTATTATGCTGAGTGAAATAAGTCAATCAGAGAAGGACAATCATATGGTTTCACTCATATGTGGAATACAAGAAATAGTGAAAGGGATTATAGGGGAAAGGAGGGGCACTGAGTGGGGAAACATTAGAGAGGAAGACAAACCATGAGAGACTCCTAACTGGGAAATACAGGGTTGCAGAAGGGGAGGTGAGTTGGGGGATGGGGTAACTGGGTGACAGGCACTGAGGAGGGCACTGATGGGATGAGCACGGAGTGCTATACTGTATGCTGGCAAATTGAATTTAAATTTAAAAAATGTAAAAAAAAAAATCCTACTTTCTTTTTTACTGAAATATAGTTGACATACAACGCTACATTAGTTTCAGGTATACACACAGAGATTTCACAACTCTGTACATTATGCTACCCTTAAAAGTGTAGCTACTGTCTGTCACCATACAAGGCTCTTAGGATATCACTCACTATATCCCCTGTGCTGTATCTTTCATCCTCATGACTTATTCATTCCATAACTGGAAACCTGTACCTCCCACTATATCCTTCACCCACTTTGCCCATCCCCCCCTCTCCCTCCCCTCTGGCAACCAGCTATTTGTTCTCTATGTTCATAGGTCTGATTCTGCTTTTTGTTTGTTTATTCATTTGTTTTGTCAAACACCACATTTTAATACTTTGTTAGGGGTGAGGGTACAACTCAAAATTAGATCAAATTAATACATATTCGTTGAGATTTTATTTTATTTTTTAAAGATTTTATTTATTTATTCATGACAGACAGAGAGAGAGGCAGAGACACAGGCAGAGGGAGAAGCAGGCTCCACCCAGGGAGCCGGACGTGGGACTCGATCCCAGGTTTCCAGGATCACGCCCTGGGCTGCAGATGGCGCTTAACCGCTGCGCCACTGGGGCTGCCCTCACTGAGATTTTAAAACCAAATGAAATTAATAGATATCTTTGTGCTTAATAAGATAAGGCTAAAAAAAAATTAAGGCTCGAATTAGCTGATAAGAAATCAGTTAGCCAGGTGCAGGAACCCTCACAATAATAATGATGTTTAGAGCTCTTAGTGGTACTATGTTAAAGACTGTTCTGAGTATTCTACATGTATTACTTCAGGAATCCTTACCATAACCCTGTGAGTTAGAGATTATCATCATTAACAATTTACAAAAGGAGGAAATCCAGGCACAAAGAGTGGAAATAAACTTGCTAAAATCAACTCAGCTAGCAAGTGGCAGAGCTAAGATTTGAACCCTGGTGGTTTAGCTCCTGCCCTAGGACTGCCTCTCATGTGATTTAGGATTAATATAACAGTGAAAAACCAGGCCACGGTGGACACCATCATAGTCTATGACCTCTATCCTCACCAAAGGCCAACTGGAATTATTAAGCAGTCTCTGGGTTCCTTGACCTTGAATTAACCTAAGACAAGATACTTGAGGCAGAGACAGCTAGCTGTCCTCCAACATCCATGGGTTTCTTCTTTCTTTAATAATAAAGGCACCTCAGAGTTTTAGCTGGACACGTGGCTCCATAACAAAACAGTCAGTCTTCCTAACGGGTAGCTATAGCCATGTGAGCAAGCTCTGGACAAGAGGATGAGCAGAAGTGGTGTGCACAGCCTCCAGATCTTGCCCTTAAAAGGGGATCATGCCCTTGACTTCCTTCTTGCTTCCCCGCTATTTATGATATGGATGGGATGGTGGGCACTGGAACTGTCATATTGGACCATGAGATGGAAACTGTGTGCCAAGGACGGCAGAACAAGATAGAAAGCAAGAGCCTGAGCACCCTGATGCCACACAGTAACCCCGCACTGATTCTGCTCTGGCTGCTACATTAAGAGAAAGATAAACTTCTACTGGTTTTAAGCCACTGTTATTTGGCCTTTTTACAGGCAAAACTTTATCCTAACAAATACACATAATTTCTTGGATCATTTAAAGTATGTTCAGCTAGTTTATGGTGTGTAAGACTCTCAAACTGTTTCCTGAGATTTTAATGATAATTCATGAACAAGATCCTGTCATGTTTAATGCTTGTTTTTCATACTACTGATCTACTGAAATAGTGTCAAAATTGACCAGTTGTTTATTATGGAACAAGTGCAAGTGTTAATAGAGCTATTAAATAACCAAACTGTCATTTAGAAACATTAAAATTTTTCTAGAAATACATGTTTTACACACAGTTGAAGTGGTATCATTTAATTTGTTTATCTGCTCAATGAGCTTAAGCTTTCAACATGCCCTTTGTACACATCTGCTAACTCCTAAGGCAGAGTTTCTACCTTAGCCCTATTGATATTTTGGACCAGATTGTTTTATCTTTGTTATAGAGTCTGTTCCACGCATGGTAGGATGTTTAGTAGCATCGCTGGCTTCTACCAACCAGATGCCAGTGGCATCTCTCCCCTTAGTCATGACAATGAAAAAAAATATCATAGACTCTGCTAGCTGTCCTCTGGGAGGCAAAATCACCCCGAGTTAAGAACCCTACATTTCATGTATCGCAGGTGGCAGCTTTTGGGAAAGCAGAGATTGTGACTACTTAAATTCTAGCAGGGATCCAGACAGGTAGATCCTTAATATACTTTTTCATGAGAGTGGTGCCCTGGTGATTACCAGGGGCAAGGAGCATGAGCTGATTATTATTTTTCAAGTTAAGTTTACCAAGCACTCAATAAGAAAATTCACAGGGTAGTCAAAAAGTCAGAGGCATAATTCCAAGCACATTTAACTATTAGTCCAACTTCCTCTATCCAAGGTTAAGATGGAAATAATTATGTGAAGTAAAAAAAATAATAACCCTCTGGATGAAGAGAATTCTTTTATAGAAACTCTAATAACAGTTGAAAATCTGACCCTTCAGAATTGAGAGCATTGCCCTATTCAGCTTCCAGTTTCTTTTAGCCTTTATATGTTGCTAGCACCGTATTTTCACATATTTGGATATTATGTATATGTAATAAGTGAGAGTGATTTGCAGGTATTGTCAAACATGTAAGCTTTTTTAGCCCTACCAGTCAAGTTTTTCTACCTTGATACCTCTCAGAATACTTAGCATTGAATCTATTTTGGCGACTGGAACTTTGCTAAGTTCCATGGGATCTGCTCATTCAAAGCGAATAATAGCTTCAAAAATCTCTTTCCCATGAGAAAGTGGGGGAAGAAATGTACTCTGAACTGATACATCAGGCCTGTCACCTGTGGAACTCTGGGGGTGAGGTGAGGGAAAAGCTGTCACCTTGAATTTCTTTTGGATCACTACACTCATCAGGAAGGTCCCCAGCACCTTTGGCATAATTGCTGATTGTCAGGGTGTGGGAAGCCCATCAATTTGATGTTCATTTTCATCAACAAAGCAGAAGTAATGCCCCAAGGGTGGGATGAAAATGACATTATGTTTTAATTGAAAGAATTCTCTCTTTTGCTGATTCCTGGAGTGGGTGGAATCCAAGACCTATCTTCTTTTCTCTTTCAGTATTACATATGCTTTTAAAATCTTAGCTCATTACTGCAATCCATCATTTCTGGCAAACAAAAACTTCCATTAATTCAATCTGAGCATTTTACCCTTCATGGAGGTTGGGAGTGGGGGGTGGAAGTGGCAGGAGCAGTGATCTGCTATTCATAGGAAGAGATTATTTCCAATAATGGAAATTAAAGGCAACACACTGGGGAGAGGGGGTTAATTATCCCTTATCTAACACATGAATAAGAGGGAAGGCTGGGCATTGTCATAGCTACCTATATCCAAGGTACAAAACCAGACTAGTTTCAGGTACTGAGGACCCTAATAGTTCAATTAATGACAGAACTTTAAACATTTCTTCTATCATTTTCCTTCCACTTAAGTCCACTTTGACATTACTTTGAGATTTTGAAAAGCCATTCAGAAACATTTGTTCTTCAGTGAAATTCACTCAAATGTAAAATCATTACTTTCTCTTTCTTACCTAGATACAAAGCCAAATATTACCAGACCACACTGGGAAAGGGTTTGATTTCTTTTGTTTTGTTTGTTTTTAGTACAGCAGGGCACAGCTTCAAATTAACTGCAAATTCTGATTCTGGAGTGATTAATTCACTACAATTATTTCACTACAATTATTTCAATACAAATGGGAATTCGGATCCACAAGGTGTTTGGCACAAACCAGCCTGCTGAGTCAAAACCTAAGATGGTAGTTCTCGGATTTGCCAGAAGGGAACTCAAAGGTGAGAGGACTCTAGGTATCCTTATAGCCCAGTGATGTCTGAATGTCCAGTTGTGACCCACTGGCAGATCGTGAAATGAACTTAGTGAGTGGGTCTCAACCAGTATAGAGAAAAGGTGAAATAAAATTGGATAGATTAGAAAATGTTACATATGGTACATATGTAAATATTGTTTCATTTATTAACCAACCAATCTCTCTCTGTATATTTTATATTGTCATTTAGCACATAGAAACACACACTCATATATAAACATGAAAGTTACTCTGGGCTTTTGTCAAAAAAGCTTGAAAAATATACCATCTCAGTACATCATTCCACCTACTTTATTATGATAAAGTCTCTTAAGAGTCCAGCTCTATCAAAACTGGTACATAAAACAACAAATATCCTTTTCCTAGTGCAGACTTACAGGTCTTTCTTCCAGAAATTTCTTTAATCCTGCCTACCTCAGCAATTAAAAAAAAAAAAAAAAAAAGTGAGCCCAAGCTTGTTACCACCTGCAAGAGGGTAAGAAAATCACTTCTTTGCTAGGAAACAGTGTATCAGAATCACTTCCTAGTTCTCAGTTGCACAAACCAAGAGTCATGTTGGAATCCAGCTGTTTGCAAAAGGATTTGGTAAGTGTTATGGATGTAATCTGAGAGGAGTTAATATCATCTCTAGAATGCTGACCACAAAATCTGACCTGTGAGGCGTCTTCTCTGCCTTCCTTCTGAGCAGAGTTTTTTCCAATTCATCAAAGGATTCCTTATGAATCAGTGTATATGACTCCCCAAGACTCTAAGAATGTAATAGAGTCAGCAGTATCATTTAGCTTGAGCCAGTAATGATTTCCCAAAGGTCTAACTGCAGGTTTATCCCAGTTCCCCAATAAAACAAAAATGACTTCAATGCATTCAGTGTGCTAAGCACACAGGAACATCCTGGTTGGGTTATTTATGCAAACAACAAAAAAAATCCACTTTCTCAAAATGGTTGCAGTTATCCTTAAATTAATTTCTTTTTATTATGACTTGTTCTAATATATGGTGTGTTACCCTGAAGAAGGGCCACCATTGCTAGGGTACAACTAGTTGACTAAAACTTCCATTTTTTTAACTATAAAATCTTTTAGGTAGAAATTTCTGTTTAAAATTGCAAAGCCCTTTTAGAGATTTTTGACCAGTGTGCTCTCGTTTGGAACAAGGAAATGAACATGCACACACACAGATGAAAATGGACCTCACTGGACTACCAACTGGTAAAGGTTTGTCTCTACACCCTCTTCCCTTGCTCCAGTGAATTTTGAAGCTTGCTTGCATCGTCCTGGAGGAAACTGCAATTCATACTTACTCTCTAGCATATTAAGTAGTCAACCTCATAGCTTGCCAGCAAGGAGTGGACTGTTTATTTTATCATTGAAACGTATTATCTCACTCCCTATCTCAGCAAACTGTCTGAATGGGTTGGCTGAAAAATGGTATGGCAGTAGGTCTAGACTAGAGAATCACCTACTCTATTCTGATGGCAAACAAAACAAAACAAAACAAAACTCCCAAAACCACTTTAAAATGTAGTGGCTGAAAAATATATTTGTATAACACAAATCTTGAAAAATCTACATTTCCTCAGATAATACGGATAATAAAATATTTTTTATTTTTATTTTTTAAGGATTTTATTTATTTGAGAGAGAGGGTGAGCAAGAGAGAGCACAAGCAAGGGGGAGCAGCAGAGGCAGAAGTAGAAGCAGGCTCCCAGCCGAGCAGGGAGCCTGTTGCAAGGCTCCATCCCAGGACCCTGGGATCATGACCTGAGCTGAAAGTAGATGCTTAACTGACTAAGCCATCCAGGTGCCCCAAAAAAATATTTTTTAAAAGGGATTTCAACATCTGAGGATTATTGGTGATAGGTGAGATGTGGCATATATGCCAAAAGGTTGTCTTGAAACTGCATCCCTCAGTGATGGTGGTGGTGATCTTACTTAGTAATGAGGTTTTTGATAATTTAGTAGTTGGTGGTCTTTCTAAGAATGGAAGACAAATTCCTTATGCAATACTATTTCCATGATGGGACAGAGGTGAATCCCCCACTCCAAAAGATTCATACTATGGTGCTAGCAAATATGAGTTCTTCTGATCGTCAGTAATGCATGTATATAACAAATATTTAGGAATTCTGTTGTAAATAATGAATTTGTTTTTCTACACAATATAATTGGGTATAACATTTGTAAAATGCCATCATTAGTGGTTTTAGGATTGTAAATCTCATCTTCATTGCCAGAACTGGCAAAACGAACATATACAATAGCCTCTAGGCACACTTTGTAAGCATCTGTTAGAGTAATTTGCAGTTTTATTGGTGAATTCATAGTTCCCTGACATAGCTCTTTACAAATAATACTGGAGCAATTCTTATGTGAAGCTAAAGTCACCTTTCTTATGAAGGCATTCTCTTTTCTACAATGAATTCTAAATAATGAATTTGTCTTGTTTTAAAAAAATTCTGTTTTCAAATTCTGTAACTTTCTGAGCCTTTTTATTAGGTTGAGTTTTGCAGCCTTTTTCCAATAAATATTCAGTTAAATATCTAGATAGCAATTTTTAAATAATTGAGAAAGAACATCAAAATGTCAACCAAACATAATAGAAATCTAATCTCTTTTAAAATAACTTAATAGTAAGAAAGATTAAATGAGGCAAATACCAGGCAACGCTTACTATCAATACTTAATTATTAAAGGGATATGCACAGATTCTACCCACTATAAAAATAATACTCAGCAAATTAAATTAACTCTCTTTGCCTCTCTTATCTTTCTGCAGGGCCTCTCTGTTTCCACTAAACCCTTCAGGGGACTTTATTTGGGCTTTAAAGATTAAACAAGAAAGAGTCGGATTAACTCTTTAAAATGGAAGTGAGATTATGCCATTTCTCTGCTCTAAACATTCCACTGGTTCCTGGCATACTTGCACTAACAGCCCAAGTCCCCGCTATTCACCATGAAGCCCTCCCTATAAGCCCTTCTCCTTTATTTCCCACCAGCCTTGCTTCTTCTCTGGCTGTCACTTCTGCCAAATTCGCCCTCCCCTCAGGCCTTCTGGTTACTGCCCCCTTAACCCTGAACACTCTACCCCACCTGGTGTATGGTGCGACAAGACTTGCTCCCACGCTTGCTGCAGGTCTCTGCTAGACACCTTAGGGAGAGCTTTCTCCACCACCCCACCCCCTGCCCACCTTGCTTAGTTTTCCTATGGTGTCACTATGTATTACATATAAATATATATAACATGTTTTTAGGATGTTATTATATATGTGTGTGTGTACATAATTATATACACTCTGTGTAATTATTTGCTTATTGTTTACTTCTCTCCCTTAAGTGTATACCCCATAAGGACAGAGACTTCGTTTTGTTCACTGCTGGTCCTCAAGACCAAAAAGTACCTGGTATATAATAGCAGCTCCTTAACTATTTGTTGGATGAGTGAATGAACTTTCTTTTCATCCCACTGGTACATACCTCTCACCATGGCTTCTCACACTGTTTACCAGATATTTAATGATACTCACATCCTTTTATTTTTATTACATTATTGTTGTTATTATTTTTTAAGTGGTGCTCCACACCTATAGTGGAGCCCATTGTGGGGCTTGAACTCATGACCCTGAGATCAAAGAGTCGGACCCTTAACTGATTGAGCCACCCAGGCGCCCCTAACTCAAATCCTTTTATACATCATCCTCATTTCATAACATCTCGTTGTCCCCCAACCCTGATGGAACAGAATGCAAGCAACAGAAGGGGAGGGTCAGTGAACCTGTCTGTAGCCACTGAGAGTATCCTTGTAATTGACTAAAAAGATATAATAGAAATGTGAATGCTCATTGTTGTTGTTTTGGTAGAACTCCTGAAAATCTCCTCCAGAGCAGCTATCATGTTATTAATAATGCCTAAATGAATGACATTTATGAGGCCAGCAGTGTGATGCAATCCTCCAGTGAAGTGTTCCCTAAAACACTATTTCCACGGCCAAGTTAAATAAGATAGTGTGCAGTTCTGCTCCAACAGTGGGTGCCCTAAGGTAAACTTAATTCATTAATCTTCCTTGTAAGGTTCAAAATAAGTAACCATCCTGAAGCTCTAACTGGTCCTCAAGTGAGCTGAGTAAGTACCCAAACCAAAATATATATTTAAATGAATGTGGTCATATACGAATTTCACATGAGGGCTTCACAGCTCTTTGTTAGTAACTTGCAGGATATTTAACAGAATATTTTAGAAATGACTCTGCCGATATTTGTTCATTGTAACACATGACGTTTAGGAGCCTTCAACAAGACTCATCTTGGGTGTGACCGTAATTATTAGAGTATAACTTAAAGCACGGTGAACCTTCTCTCTGCTCCTTAACACCTTACTCCCTCTAATAAATTAGTTTTCTCTCTTTATAAAAGTGTTCCATGGTGATGATAGAAAATGAGAAGAACAGAGACAAGTGGAAAAAAAATAAAAAGGAACACAACCACAGATCCATCACCACTCAAAGACAACTGCTATGAACATTTTGGTGAACTTTCATTTTTATTCCTTTTTCATGTCCAAATGCCTTTTTTAAAAAAAACATTAATTACTATGAAAGGCATGTAATTCAAGGCAAGTCTTAGTATGACACCAGTGATGATATTTTTAAAATACCACATTTTCGAGTGATAAAAGTAACAGTTGGGAGATAGACCGGAGTGCTTTAAAAATTAACATTTTTCATAAAAATGAAAACCAATTTGGCCAAAAATAGTGTCAAAAATAAGTTTCACATACCGAAAGCATGCCTACATGTTAAAAGCATTTGCAAGAGTACACATTTTTTTTTTTTTCTGAGTAAAATTTTCCCCTGCTATTCTTTTGGCATGTACCTACACAGTACATACAAAATTAGTGAGCAAGAAAATAATTGGTATGAGTCATTTTGCCTGAAAGACAAAATACTTACCTAAAATCCATATAACCAATTAATTCCTGCTGCCATCCTCTAGCAAAAACTGACAGCCAGAGTTTGGACTTAATCTTTTTCTGTAAATCATTCTCCCTTTGGGCTGTCTGACTCCCTAAATTATTCTGTTTCCCCAGCCTTTTTCTCATTTCTATAATACAGCTGATTTCCCAGATAACCTCACCACTGCCTTTCCCGGGACCCACCCATTCATGAATCTTTCAAACCAAAGTCCCTGAGCCTAATTCCATTCAAGTTAAAAGAGAAGCAACCGAATGAGTGACTCATTCCTGGATACTTTAGGCAGGAATTAGATTCTGCAGATGGATGAGTCATTTTGACTGGAAAGCCTGGATGGGAAAAAGTACCCAAGGGTGCGTGTAACAGAGGATGGGGAAATCGTGAAGGTAGTAGGTGCCAATAAACACAAGGTATTGAAACAGTATGCCTTACTTAGTCTGAGGTGCTTTTGATAACCTAAGATGGGTTCTACTTCCAAACACCACTTACAAGCTCTTTTTCCCTTACATTTTCAACTCTTCTAGCTTAAAATATTTCCATTCATATTTGTTGCTTTTAGGTAAAAGTCTAACATTTTTGCTGGGGTTGCATTTTAATGTGGTTCTGCGGAAGCTGATCTCCTTGTCCAAAGCTCCACATCCTTATGACAGAAACTTCCAGAAAGATCTGGTGTCAGGCATTCAGCACCAGAATATACAAGATAATCTCTCCTTGTTCAAAATGAAGGGAGCTTGTTGATGTTTTCTGATTATAAAAATAATATATGTTTATTTTAAAACAGAAGTCCATAAAATACAAGTAAAAATCACTTGAAATCCTAAGTAGACAGAAACAGCAATTAATATTTCTACATTTATCCTTCCTGAGTTTTATATACTGTGGGATCATACTATTCAAGGGGATTTGTAACCTGCTTTATATTCTCATGAACTGTACAATGTACAAAACAGTCACTTCACTGGCTTCCAGCTGAGGTTGCTCCCTGAAGAAAGGTGGCTGAGAATCACTGCTTTGTCTATTACTTTTAGTAGTGCACTTAATTTACAGATTATTCATTAAGGTTCTAAGTCATATGTGTAAACAACAGATTCTAAAAAAGTGATTTTAACACACACTTCACTTTCTTTAATTTATAGAAGTTATAAAAGTAATGCAAATTAATGGTAAAAACAATAGAACAAAGGATATAAACTGAAAAATAAATGAATACCTCTCCCTTATTATCCCTCTCCACCCAATCCCAGTCCTTTTCACTCCTTGGTGGTAGTCACTGTTAACAGTCTATTGGTTGAGAAATTATCAATGCACATGCAAGCATATTATGTGCACATAAATGCATCACTTCTTTTTTTCTTTTTTGAAAACATAAATGGGATCATGTTATACCTGCTTTATGTAACCAGTTTCTTTTTCTGTTTGTTTTTTTCAATCTAACATTATCTCTTGAACATCTTTTTAAATAAAATTCCTACAGATTTCCTTCATTCTTTTTTTAGATCCCTTCATCCTTTTTTTTTAATGGCTGTGAAGTTTTCCATGCAATGGTCCCATGGCTCATTTCATCCACTCCCTACCTATGGACATTGAATCTGTTTCAAATCTCTATGCTGCAAAGCACATCTCTGTCTGTATACCTTACATCTTGTCCATATACTGTAGTGTTACTTATTCAAGTCTATTTGTTGATTAAATTCCTAGAATGCGACATCAGGTTCCAAGCTCACAAAGTAACATGGACCATCATATTTCTCTGAAACTGTGAGAACGCATTTCTTATTTACGTGTTTAATAGAGTTTTCAATGAAGTCTTGCCTTCTGTGAGCCCCACAATGGCTCACAGTAGAAAAAAAGGGAACCAAAGGTTTGAGATGAGATAGGATGCAGAGGCACTGAGAGAGGAGGGAGCTGAGGGCAAGAATGGCTGTGCATGTGAGTTCATTCCAGCTCTGGGAAGGCCAACTCCATGGTCTTTCGAAGAGGTGAAGAGGCGAGGAGAGGGTTGTAAGACCAGAGAGCTCTGCAGCCTGAGAGCTGTAGAAAACAGCTTCTCTCTTCATGTGTAAGAAGCAATGGAAGAAGTGTCAGAAGATTTGTGGAACGTGTTTCCCAGCAAGAGGAAAAAGCCATGTATAATTTTTTAATGATTTGAAATGGGGGGAGGGGAGATGTTTTCATTTCCAGGGAGATTCAGGCCTGAATTCAAATCTGTCTCACACAAAATTTCTCTTTAGTATTTATGAGAGACTCCTATGTGAACTCTTGCCCTATTTGGATCAAAATATAACACTGTCCTTAAATTAAAATAATTTATATTAAAAGAGAAACTCGTTTGATAAAGCAGCTGGCTCGCAGATGGGAAAAACATTCTGTATGAAATAATTCCAGGCTTTTTAATATGAGATTAATGACATAGGGGATTTTATGCCTGGTAAGTTTATTATTACAGGTGAAAATCAGTGTAATAATAACAGTAATTCAGCTACTGGCCTTTCACATCAAACCTATCTAAACTCTTCTTGTACTTCCATTTCCACTCTCAGACTTCAAAAATGCTGCCCTATAGTTTCTTTGGTGGTTGAAAGTTAGATCTATATCTAAGGTGAAAAAAAAAATGAATGCAACAGCACAGAAATCTTTCTCTTGTCAAGCTAAACCATTTAATTCTAAAAAAGAGAGTTACATCATGGTAGTGTGCTACTCACATTAGATAGAGAGACCAACTATATTTGGAAAGGGTTTTACTGCACATCTTATATTTATAAAGGGATCCATTTTTATCTGTAGTCAAAACCAGATCTGTGTTATAATCAAAGCCTTATCAGACCTCTCCTTCGAACATTTAATACTAGTTCTTACAAACAACATGGTTTTTCAACAATATGTTTTTGTCCTATGATTTGATGGGCAACTATATTAGGTGCTAGCTTCTGGGAGATAGAATGATTAACAAGACTGTTTATGCCCATCAAAGAGCTTGCAGTTAATCAAGAAGGTGATGAGTAAACAGGGAATTCTGAATATCCAAGGATATCAAAGAAAGTGGTGGCTAATCCAGTTTTGGAGTGGCAGGGAATGATTTCCAAAGAAAACAGACTCTTAAAAAAAAAAAAAATCCAAAAAACCCAAACCAACAGGTAGTGTCCAGGAGAGTGTGTGTGCAAAAGTTAGGCTTTATCCAGAGGGGAACGGAAGCCAACAGGGCTGGAGTGACATGATGAGATCCACTTTCTAGAAAGAGCATGACTGCAGAATGGAGAGAAGGGACTGGTGGGGGTGACCCTAGACAAAGCAAGATCAATCAGAGGCTGCTGTAATCCAGAGGACCAATGCTGGAGACTTGAATGAAGTTATTGGTGGTTGGGACTGAAAGAGAAGAATGCATTTCGGAGAGAGCTGTGGGGGAGAATCCACTCTGGGGGAAAAGTAACTGAGCAGAAGTGGAAGGAGAGGAAGAGGTAATCATGAGAGACAGGCCGCTAATACATCATCATCAATGATGGCCGTTACCGCTTCAATGCCTGCCTTCCAGCTGCCAGCACCTGCATATGTTTCCAAGGGCTCCTCTGGCCCCTGAAGCCTGCTCTGTCCTCCTGTGTAGGAGGCCAGAGTACTGGGGAGTTGACTCTTGAGAGTAGGTTTGACTGATGGATGACTGACCACATAAATATCCTGGCTCTCTGACCTCCCGGGGAGGAAAGCTGAGGTGGGCACCCTCCAGTGCTTCCCAGAAGTAAACTCTAGTTGTCCATAGAAGGTGACCCGTGCGATGACATTCCCTTTACTAACTGCCTTCCTTTCGTTGGCTCTCTTCCCTATTCCTCTCCCAGTGCTTCCTGTATCACTTGCTAGAAAACAACATGCACTTGAATCTTTGTCTCAGGATCTGCTTCTAAGGAAACCCAAACACATGGTGTCCAACCTTCAGGTTTGTGTCATGGTGGGTGACGATGATGATGCTATCCACCAAGAAAGAAAACGCAGGATAGAGAGGAGGGCTTTAATCAATTAACAAACCAATAAACTGATTAATTATTTTTGGAAGGGTCAGGGGAAATGTTATGCTTAGTCTGGGACCCGTTGAGTTGGAAGAGCGTGAGGGACTTCTGCACGGGATATCGCAATTGAACTCTAGCAGATGGTACAGGGAACCAAATATCATTAAGCAAATTCAACTGCCCATACTTTTGTGCCTCTAGTTGACTTTTCTTTTCTGGATGATACGTGGACAACAGAAATGATAAGTACTGGAAATGGAAAGATGCTTCATGAGGGGGAACTGCCAAAAAATGAAGCCCGACTGTCATTCCTGTAATGACATCAAGAAAGGGTTGGGGTGTGATGTGGGGGTGTCCTTCTTATCACGGAGAAGCACTCATTTGGCCTACATATGGAATACAGAATGGCTTTGTTTCAATGAAAATACGTGGTCTAGTTTGCACTGACTGTTTTTTCTACCGGGGTTACTGGAGGGCAGTGGCTGCGCTGCAAAGAAATAAACACAAAGTAGAAATTGTATGAAATGAGAATATGTATTTTTGATATAGCAAAGGGATGGAAGAACATATTGTAGATACAGAAAAGGCCTTGCAGATTGAATTAGCCGGTCCCAAACGGAAGCCAGAGGTTACTACATTCCAATTTTTAAACAAATACTCTTCATCATCCATTACACATTCTTGAGAATTTGGCCTTTTATTCATTCTTGAGGCACCTCAATAGTCTTTGCAAAGTAAAAATCATGGCTACAAGGCACAGCCGAGGCCTTATAAATGGTGTGCAGAAAATTTTATGTGAGCACATACGCATCTGCTGTGCTCGCAGGAACACACTCAGCCAGGGCCAAAGTGGCCACGGCCCCCAGGGCTTTTGGCTGTTACATTCCCCACAAAGAACAAACATGAAAGTGTTGATGATTATCTTCAGTACCAAGTGATTCAACCCCTGTGCCATGTGGGCAGAGATAAAGAGGCTTAGCCAAACAACCACAGTTGTTTTTCTTTTTCCCCCTGTCTTCGTGGCTCTTGATAGATAGCTCAAGTGAGGCATCCAAACTGGGTACAAATTTCTCCTTGGCAAAGCTTACCACCCTTAAAAACCGTGGGCCTACACTTTAGTGTGTGAACCCCACAAATGCTGGTCTGCAGAGAACCCATTAGTTGTAGTTTTGAGAAGGGCTAACTGTGATACAAAGTTGACAGTGCCTGATGCAAACACTTTTCTCTACAAGGAGTTTTGAATGGAGTCCATAGCTCTCTTTTGAAATTTGCCCATGTTCTAAGACCAAACGAGGCTGGTGAGGGACAGACGAGGCTAGTTGTGAGCACATCTCTTTTAGCCTCAAATAGCATTATCTGGATCAGGAAGATCCATCACAATGAAAACTTCCCCCCTCTGGTAAACAGTTGGACAGACTACAGCTCATCTACTGCAAGTACATCAAAGAAGTGCTATAAACCGTACAGAATAGCTTTCCAATTTGAAACACAACAGGAATCAGATCTATCAGCCTCCACGTCATTTAGTTCAGGGCAATAAGTTCGTGCTACAAATGGAAATGTTCCTGCAGACTAAAAGGTGGATAATTGAAAGGATGCTGTCCTCATCATCATTGTCGTAGTCTCTGAAGTGAAAGTGCACTCAGATTGATGGCTTGGAGGTGACCGCTTGGCATGGAGACCCACCTATTTGTGAATAAGCCAATTAGCCCTAACAAATGCAGAAGTACTGTCAGAGCACACAGCTTGGTGAATTTTCACAAAATTACATATGCATGCAATCAGCAGCCAGAGAGAGAAACAGAACATCCTAGCTTCCTAGAAACCCTTCTTGTGTTCTTGTGCCCCTTCCCAGCCACTACCACCCCCAGGACTGAAGTACTTCTGGTGACCGTCCCTCCCCCAATTCCTAGTGGGAGGGGTGGAATTTCAGGGACAGAGACTCCTGTTTTTCTTTGGTCCCGACAGTCTAGTTTGGGCCCTACAAAGAAAATAAAGGCACCTGGGCTGAAGTTCCAGATGGCAGAGTTTTTGAAAAAGAAGGGATATGGAAGAAGCTTGGAGGCCTTCTACTCTCTTTCTCCTGGAAACTGGACTAGAATTACACCTGGGTTCTCCTGATTCCCAGTCTAGAACTTTTCCTTCCACACTGCTGACCAGATCCCCCCACTACCTTCAGCGCTACGTGTTTGATTTAATCAGGAGGGTTTTTACAGTTTCCTGAAACTATTTCTATGGCTCAGGTGCTCTTAAAAATTACTGAAAACAAACAATAACTCTTTCTTTAGTTTTTGTAACTGAAAGAAACATTTTAAGGGACTATGATGACCAGATATCTCAATATTAAAGGAAGATAGAAAAGAGAGAAATGGAAGGGAAGAGGACAAAATTAGAATTACATGGATAAACAGTATATTCTTATCTTAACTTCTTTGAAATATCTTGTTAAAAGGACTACTTTTTACTCCTGGTGAAAAGAGGGCAATCCACCAGTGATACTTCAAATGCCAAGTGTGGGTATGTGTGAGCAAACACTGTAGAGACATGTTCCTTTTGCTCACTGACAGACACCTCACCTGACTTAGGTGGCATGGTGGGCAGGAAGAGAATGTATCGTGCAGTTCTGGGTTGGAATTCCAGTGCTGCCACTCCCCAGTGGCAAGACTTTGTACAAGCTATTAAATCTCTCTGCAAAAGGTTCAAACTTCCAGTTATAAGACAAATAAGTCATGGGGATGTTACGTATGGCACGGTGACTATAGTTAACGATACCGTATTGTTGGTTTTTTAAAAAGATTTTATTTAACGATACTGTATTGTTGATTTTTAAGTTGCTATGAGAGTGGATCTTAAAAGTTCTCATCATGAGAAAAAAATTTGTAACTATGTATGGTGATGGATGTTACCTAAACTTACACTGTGGTAATCATTTTACAATATATATATCAAATAATTATGTTGTATACCAAAACCAGAATCTTATATGTCAATCATATCTCAATAAAACTGGGAAAAAAAAGTTATTATATCTCCCTGAACCTCCAGTTAGTCATTGAGATTCCCATGTCTCAATGAGTTGTTTTCAGAATTAAATGCGATGACATATGTCCTGTGCCCTAATAACTCATGTGACCCTTGAACAACACAGAGGTGTTAGGGGTGCCGACCCCATGGAGTCAAAAACCTGTATATAAGTTCTGACTCCCCCAAAATGGAAGTACTAGTATCATACTGTTGACCGGTAGCCTTACCAGTAATACACAGAGTCAGTTAACACATATTCTGTATGTTGTATGTACCCTATACTGTATTCTTACAATAAAGTCAGCTAGAGAAAAGAAAATGTTATTAAGGAAATCATAAGGAAGAGAAAAATACATTTACAGTTACCATACTGTATTTATGGACAAAAAAAAAAAAAAAAGGCTGCATAGAGGTGGACCTGGGCAGTTCAAACTTGTGTTGTTCAAGGGTCAATCATATTAGCTTCCTTCTCTGTACACAAGGAATTGGTGCAGTCAAAACGGGACTTAAGCTACAAAATGATACAGCCAACAACACTCAACATTCGATTGTTTATCTGTGACTTGCCCTGAATTTAAAAAGAATCTGCTGTGTTTGAAAAAGGATTAAGGAAAACACTTTGCTGTAATGCAGGACAGTACTGTCTGTCTGTCTGTCTGTCTGTCTTTCTCTGAGCTCGTAAGTGTTAACCTGAAGGAAGGTAACCTGCACCTCTTCTAAGCCAGCAGTCAGAAGGCGGCTCTCCCTGTCTGGCCAGTGGCAGGACGGGCTGACATCAGCCCCGGTGGCACTCCATGCAAGGCTGGCGTTCCTAGGCCTCAGCCAAGTGTATGAGGTGCTACCACTTGTATTAGATTGACGGGCAGAAAGGAGGGTGGAAAATCAGTCGAGATTTGGCCTGGTGACAAGGCCAGCCGCTCCAAACCAAACCAGTCTTTTTAACTTTATCAGCCAATCCCGATCGGCAGGGCAAGTCCTGCAAGGGACTAAACCTTCCCGGTTCTTTACGGCTTGTTTCTGTGTCATAAACAACAACGACCACCACCACCACCACCACCACCCAAAGTGGTGTTTTCTTTTTAAGGGGCGCTGGCAGATCATGAGGGTGGGGGTTTAGAAATGTAATTGTCTGTACATCGCGCATTGTCTGGCTCTGAGCTCCATCTGAACTATCAACCAGAAGCATCAGTGGCTCCAGGCTCCGCGAGAGAATTCCGCGCAGACCCACATTTCCCTTCACACTCGCTCTGCTTCTGTTTTTGTTTTTTGGCTTAATACAGAGCAAACATACTGTGCCTTCAGAATCATAATAAAACAGAATCGAAGCTCCACATTGTCTGAAAGCGATGGGGCTGAGACAGAAGTGCTTCTCCTGAGAGCCTCTGCTTCTGGAAGGCCGCCGGGCAAGCGGGGAGTGGCTGCGGGGGTGGGGGGGCAGTAATCTGCTCCCGACACGGGGCAGCCGCGCACCCAGAGAGCACCTGCCTGGCCGCCTGGCCGCGCCGTCTTTCCTCTACGAATGTAAACCTTCTACAAAGTGAGACAACTGCAAGTTAGACAAAATACGTTAGACGATACGCCGCCTGGAATTTCTATCTCCTCCCTAATAGGAAAGCTCCGCTGTTTCTCTTGTAAAATCACCATCGGCATCACAACACCCAGGGCGCACCCAGTCATCTATTCGTGGCTTTAAGGATATCTGGTGCCCACATCCCTCCAGCAGAAGGTGACAGCAGCTTTTAACTCATTTTATTAAGGACTCTGGGTGTTACCTCTGTCTAAGGCATTCACAGCAAGTAAAAATGTTAGGTCTTGGCACGTGAATAATCTCTGGTTCTCAGGAAAGTCAGTCTAGAAATAGTGGCACCAACGAAGGCCAGGACACCGTGAAGCTCTTGTGTTTATTCTGTTTCTCTGGGATGGTGGCAGCTGTGTGTCTCAGATACCATCTGCCGGAGGCAAATGCCTAGTTAACTGTGCTATTCTCGATTTCTTCACAGACCATGGTCCTACCCACCTCTCCCCACTTTGCTACCCCCCACACTGCTTGCCTCGTTCTCCATGGGCCTGAGGCACGATCGCAACACGCTGGATGGATGCCTCTGGTCTGGAGCTGTGGAGCCTACGGGGTGCTCTGTGGCATACCTCCTCTGCTCCAGGGTCCGACTCCATAGGTATTTGGAAGAGAGCTACATCCTATTGACTGGAGGTTCATAAATACATACCAATACATATTGCTGAATTAATGCTATGGGTCCTCAGCATTTGCAAAGGACTTCTTAGATTGGAACGAGGCATGTTAGACCTCATTGATTATGGTGTCTCCTAACTGGGAATCTGAGACCATTCTTTGGGACGATATTTATCTTTGCATTCTCTCTCTCAAAAGAAGAAGTTTGTTAAGTAAATAAAAAATAGAAATAATATTTTAATGGTAATGGTTAAACTGTTGAAGATTTTGAAGGACTGTGAGGCTTTTATTTACACACTAACAACAAGTTATTTTCAGCCTGGTCACTGCCTGTCTCCTTCCTGGTTTCCCCAATTCTGTACAGAAACTATTGCTCCCTAATTCCACCTGCCTAGGATAAAGCTAACTAGTCTCCCAAACCAGTGAGCTAGCCCTTTGTCTGCCTCTCCTACCCACCTCTTCCTTTTCTCCTTAACCCAGGCCCTTGTTAATAATGCCGCCTTAGTGAGAGAACATCCCCATTGGACGCTTCCTGCCTGGCGTATCTTCAATGACTTAGCAATCTGCTGCCCACTAAGTCTTCCAAAATGTTCTATAAGAATCCACGACTGTTATACCTTTGAACCTTCAGTTCTTCAGCTGTAGCTTTAATTTCTTTGCTTCCAGCACTGCACTTAGCAGAGCCCTGGAATAACTGTAGGTCCACAGTATCTACCTGAGACTCCTGGGCTCTGGTGTATTTGGGGATTCATACTTTTTCTTATTTCAGAATGCTAATATGGTGCCTAAGACATATTTTATGTTAACACCCCAGTGGGCCTTTATAATCAAGCATATTGATATTTCTGTAGCAAAATGTATGAATGTCACCCTTGGCAGTACATAGTCTATAAATAGCCTCCCATTAGGTTTTGCCACCAAGTAACTTATTTAAAAAATTGTGGCTGGAAGAGCTTTTTGGATTTCAGAATTGAGGATAAGAGACTCGGAAGCTCCAGTAGGAATACAGTGGCCATTTACTGCTACCCAGACTTGAAAGAGATGTTTTCTTGAAAAGCCTCCGGACTGCAAGCTCTTGTTAATTCAGATTGGTCTTCCCCACAATTAGTCCACGTTATTGAGGCTTTCCTTACAAAACATGTGTTCAGATTATGAGAACTTTGTGACTACAAGGTTGTCCTTATCATTTTAAAACTTTTCTAATTTTGATTCCATTTCTAGAGCATTTTCTCACCTTGTTTATTTTTTTAAAAGTCCCTTTTTAGATGTCTACTTTAGCAAAATGTAAATATAGTTACTTTGCTTTTCCTTTGCCTAAATGGAGGCTTTTTGAAGTATAGAGTGATTATCTCTCAAAACAGTGGATTTAAGTTTTAAAAATCCCAGTTATGCTGACTTACCACCCAAAATAAAAGTTAACTTTTTAAGTGGGAGTTTATCTAATTTGCAATATGTCTATCAAGCAAACCACAGAAACCCCCTCTCTACACAAACACACTGATACCACTCTTTGAGGCCGAGTTGTAACTTGACCAATAAACCCTTCTTTAAAATATAGCCAAGCCAAACATTAAGCCAGCAATGCGGGGTTTGTATATACATCATGGGATGCTGGCTGTATGGGTCACAGCACTCTGACAGGCAGGTCCTAGGCAGTTATTTTGACATTAGAAAGTCACAATCCATCAACTTAACAGCAGGGTGATAATTTGGGGACCAGGGAGATGGCTATTCAAAATGACACTGTGGGAAGTAAACAGTAGTTCAAATAGCCTCAAATGTTTGAGAATGAAGACATCAACTAAGTAAAATTTCTCTCCACCTCAAGAACCAGATATTATGTAATTAATGTGTTTTTGTGTAAGCATGTTATTTATGGTGTTAAAATTAAAAAGTCCTGCAAAGCTAAAAAGCATGGACTCTTTGGGGATGAGAAGAAATGGATCTGTCATTAGAAGAATAAAGGGTGACAGAGAGTTGCCTCCCCCCCACTGTTTGTCACAAACTACTTCCAGTGACCTGTGATACCCCAAGCCAATATTTCATAAGATGCTACTTGGCTCTTTCTGAATTGCAAAACACTCAGATCTCCAGCCATCTGTGACACCAGGCTCCTTGGGTGTGTGGAGGACACTTGGACTTTATTCTTGCAGGCATTCCTGGTCAACAGCCCTGCTGTGAGCTTCTCCTGAACACTCGTAGCTTTGGTCTCCCACACCATCCTGGACAAGTAAATGGGTGGAGAGGCCACAGGGAGCTTCTGAAATTCTCTCAATGGCTGGAACTAAGGTTACAACAACAGGAAGTTTCCTGGCTGTTGCACTGGTGTTAGGGGGTGGGGATGGGAGGCCAGTGAGGAAGATGGGATACAGTGCGGTTGGTCCTCAAATGTTCTCATCTCATAATAACTCTGAGAACACACACACAAGCCCTGAGGGTTGGCCACGCTGTTGATAACGGGACAGCAAACACATCTTGCCCTCTTCTCTGGAAAGGAGAAATGCTAAAGGAAGAGTGGATAATACATTAATTATGTATTGATGCTGAGATTGCAAAAAGGAACATTAGATGGATATATATGCAGATACTCTGATTAAGAAGAGAGGCGGAATCCAGGTGGCAAGATTATCTTAATGAGCTGTGCTGCTTCCATGGAAACCAAAGTGGTCTTTGTGGCTACTCACACCCCACTCGGGTCATGACCTTCCCTGCTGGCGATTAGTTCTCGCCACTGCCCTTCCATATCTTCCTGCCTGCCTGCCTGAAATACGAACAGCATGTAAAGCAAATTATTTGCAGGTTATACTTTACTCTTTCAAAGAAAAAGAAATTTGCTATATGAATGAAACATCAGCAGGTAAAGAACAATAAGCTCTGAAAGCAAAAATGAAGCACTTTATTACTGCCTACACTTTAATAAACTTTTGTGGCTGTTTAAATTGAGTTTCTCCTCTTTTTAAAAACCTGGCTTCATATGAATAACCTCCACATCTAAGCTGAAAGTATCTGATGAAAATTTACACATTTCAGAGGAGTAATTTTAAGCAACCAACAGCAGAAGCAAAGTCAATAATGTTTCCATACCTGGCGCTGATATTCTTCCGTGAAGCACAGATTCACTGGGCAGCAGGTCTTTTGAATTAGAGGTGAATGGTGATTGTCTAAATGTATCTTCTGAAAAGAAAGGGCTGGGGTGGGGGGAGGGGGTGAAGTTTAGTAAATTAAAGTTACTTACATTATCCAGAGCATCTGGCCCCAAATATATACATATATACACACTCATATATATATTTATATGCACCTACAAACACACACAAATGCAGGATAAGGTATTTCTTTAAAATGGAGTTTAGAGAATATAAGAAGATTGTGTTTAAAATGGAATAAGAGAAGAATCTATGACATCAGACAAGTGCCATCTGTATATTCTGCTGGTCGGTTTTAGACTTAAGGTGACTATATGAAATATCATCTTTGAAACATTGCTAAACCCACCGTCCAGACGGTTGAGCAGTAACTTTTACTCTTGTGCTATGGTGTCATGCAAGCGTGTTGTAGCCAAATGAAGACAACTGTCTGAATCAGACAGTTCTTGAGGTTCTTCCCAGAGAGGCGACAGATTTGCCCTGGCTCACCCACATTCTGTCACCGGAGCCCTCGGGACCAAGAGCATGCAACACAAAGGACAGAAGGCAGGCCAGAGTCCGGGGCCATCGCGCTGACAGAGACAACTCACTGGTCCCCACGGAAACTGTGACTGCATCCTAGAAATGCCTTGGTTTGGAAGGAGTTAAGCCATCTAACTGGGGAGACCTTGATTTCCCATGAAACTGAGGCTCTAACCCGATTGATTCCTAAGTTCCATGAGTGACTCAGCAAGAACTAGAATCAGGGATGTCAGACACCCAGCCAGGGTTCTGCTCTACTACCACAGCAACCGTGAACACAAAGGTTTTGGACGTTTTGAACCAGAGGATGTCAACCCAATGGTAAGCATCCACTATCCATCCCTCTAAAGTAAACTGCAGATAAGTACCGCGATCACATGTGAGAATACTGCAGTTGTCAACTCCAGCCTGGAGAACAGAAAGCCCAATTCATTGGCAACAGAGCAAATTTACTGGAGGGATCTGGTACACAGGTGGTGGAGGGCCCATCGGGGCAGTAATGCAGCCCAGAGCCACGATGAATGGGAGGCAACCATCACAGAGGCTGGGGGAACAAGGAAAGGGGGTGAATGGAGCCCAAGGCTGGGGACACCTGCGGGAGCAGGAGCTAGGGACCTTCCCAGAAGCCGGAGAGAGGCAGCCCGCAGGGATCAGGGACAAGACAGCGGAGCAGGGGCAAGGAAAAGATTGCAGGGCACACAAGACTAGGACTGCCATGACCGCTGTTGCTTTTCTAAACATGCTTCAAGGCTATGGTTACTGTCATTAAATATTGAAAGGAAATATTAAGATAAAATGGGAGACATATTTATTTAAAAAGACATAATTAACAATATGATTTTATGTGACTGTTAGGCTAGATTTAACACCTGCTTTTTACTTATATCTTAAATACAAAACCATTTAAATAGGTTTAGAGAGTGAAACGGCTATAGGCTAGTAGGTGATGGGAAATGGGGAAACATAGTGTTTTATGTCAGACAGCTCATCACCTGCAAGTGATACAGCATCCTTGAGAGGACAAGGCAATGCAGTATGGTGGTTAACAGCATGTGCTCAAAGGTGGGCAGCTCTGAGTTCAAATTCCAGCTCTATTGCCTTTGGCTGTGTGACCTTACACATATGACCTAGCTTCTCTGAGCCTCTGTTTCTTGCCTGTGTAGTGGGATGATCACAGCATCCACAGCTCACAGAGAAGCTGTCAGGACTGAGTAAGACAGCCCATAGAATGTGCTTTCATAGTGCCTGGTAAACACGAAGTGCTCAATAAATGTGAGATACTTTTTATCCATACCTCTGTCTAACTCAAAGAGGAGCATAAATGAACCAACTTTTCCTTACAAGTTGACCGAAAGCGTGGAGTTTTCTTGTATAAAATGAAGAAAAAGTCACTCTGATTTTGAAGAGTTGTTTTTTTTTTTTTTTTTTAAGATTTTATTTATTTATTCATAGAGACCCAGAGAGAAAGAGACACAGGCAGAGGGAGAAGCAGGCTCCACGCAGGGAGCCCGACGTGGGACTCGATCCCCGGTCTCCGGGATCACACCCCGGGCTGCAGGCGGCACCAAACCGCTGCGTCACCTGGGCTGCCCTCGAAGAGTTGTTGACTTCTGGGTGACGAGGTTAATGTCCAACTCTTCCAAGTAAGAAAACTGTTTACAATCAAAGGACTTCTAGGGACGTAGAGACCATGGAGGATTGTGGGTCAAACCCAGAGTGTTAAGATTTCTGGGTTCCTACCTCATGAGCTCTGGAGCTTCCATACAAGAGGGCAGAGCTACCCTTGTATCTGAGTAGACAGTTCACAAGGAAAACACCAGGGGCTGGTCCCCAGGCACATGGTAAAGGTCAGGCAATGGGCCTCCATGTTACTGTGACTCTGGCTATTGAAAGCACCTAGAAATCTGAGAGTTCAGGAAAGCACACCAATTGTTTGGCCTGAAATGTGGAGATTCCCTCTGAGGGCATCAAGAATCCCAAGAGGGGTCCCCTAACAAGTATCTCCAAATATTACCCTTCTTGCCACAGAGAAACACGTGTAATTCCCTCATTCCCTTGGCTTGACAGTAGCCATCTAGTGAGTGCCCACTAGGTGCAAGGCCCTGGGAGCAAAGTGATCAGCAAAAGTGGCTGCGGTTGCAAATCTCAGGGAGACCTGTGTGGGTACAGGAGAGGGAAATGTTCGGAGAGCACTGCTATGCAGGAGAGGGTATGGTGTTACAGTGGGGGTCTAGCCTGGCCAGGGAGGCCAGCTACGGCTTTCCTGCAGACACGGCAACCGAGCTGAGACCTGAACGGAGGGAAGGGTGGTCAGCGTCCAAGGGGCTGGGAAGTGTCCCCTGCAGAGCCAGAGAACTCAGCCAGGCTGCGCAGCTCGCAGAAGGTGCACTGAGGAGGGACACGAGGCCCCAAAGCCTCGGGCAGGCACGCTGCGTGCAGGGATCCTGACTTTGTCCCAGTAGCAGCAGAAAGCCCTGCTGTACTTCAAGAAAGTGGGGGATGGAATAAGATTTCAGTCCCGGGAAGTTCTGCCTGGGGGGCTTGCTGAAGACAAGAGAGGGGACAAGAGTAGCAGCCCACGTGGGGCATCGTGACGCCGGTGGCCAAGGCTTCAAACCAGCAGTGACACAGGCAGATGGAATAACAGTTTAAGAGCTAGTGCAGGTAAGGACCATAGGTGCGTTTAAAATCAGCCCTCAGGTTTCCAGGTGAGCTGGGCCAAGGCTGCCGCACCGTATGCTGGGAATAGCCTCCTAGGTCTTGCTAAGTAGTGGAAGTGGGCTAGCTCTGCATCTTCACATCTTCTTTGCAACAGCGCAGGTTTCCACTGATGTGAGGAATGAAGCCCTATTATCACCAAGCCATTCATAAGAAATTGAGTCGAAAGGGAGAGAATCATTGAGGAAAACAACATTCCAAATAATTTTCTACCCCGGGTGCAGCTTTATCCTGCATAGAACAGAAAAGTCTTCTTCTGAGGGAGGGGGAGTCACACTGAATACTAAAGAGACACAAAAGGACAAGTAATGTTATGGGGCAAGGAATCAATAAAGAAACTTTCACAGGTCAAGGCAGCATAAGTCTAGTGTGAGGTCTTATCTAAAAAGAGACGCTAGAAGGTCAACGGAGAGCATCAGTCCCAGGCCACATGTGCAGCTGCAACACTGCATTCATTCATTCTGCGGAGTGCAGTGGTTTAGCACACAGTTTGGCATCAGAAAGATCTGAGTCGGGAACCCTGGGTGGCGCAGCGGTTTAGCACCTGCCTTTGGCCCAGGGCGCGATCCTGGAGACTCGGGATCGAATCCCATGTCGGGCTCCCGGTGCATGGAGCCTGCTTCTCCCTCTGCCTGTGTCTCTGCCTCTCTCTCTCTCTCTCTCTCTGTCTCTCTCTCTGTGTGACTATCATACATAAATAAAAACTAAAAAAAAAAAAAGAAAGATCTGAGTCTGAGTTCCAAACCATTTAATAGTTAAGTGCCTTCTGATCACATAAGCAACCTCTCCAGCATCAGTTTCATCACTGGAAAAAGCTTTTAAAATGCTTTCTTTCTAAGGGTGCTGCAGGGGTTAAGTATGGTATTTCACATTCAAGTCCTCAGTACATAGGACATGCTCAATAAAAAGTAGCAACTGATGCATATATTGCTACTATCTGGCACTGTCCTAAAATACTTTGTGTACTTTAACTTCACTTAATCCTCACAAGGTCCCTTTACCAGCAGGTTGGCACTGAAGTCTGCACTCTTACCCACTAAGCTGCGCCACCTCTCCTGTGATCTCTTAATATCCAGGGAGCTCATGGACAGTACAGAACCGCAGATCCTCCTTGGAATGGACAGAGCAAAAGGAAGGGAGAGGAAGGAGGGCTGAAGGGGGGATGGGAGCAACCATTTCAGGATGAGGGATCTCAGGTAACTAGAGGAGAAATCCCCCCCCCTTTTTAAAAAAGATTTTATTTATTTATTTATTCATAAGAGACACAGAGAGAGAGGCAGAAACATAGGCAGAGGGAGAAGCAGGCTCTACGCGCAGGGACCCCGAAGTGTGACTCAATCCCAGGACTCCAGGATCATGACCTGAGCCGAAGGTAGGCACTCAACCGCTGAACCACCCAGGTATCCCTAAAGGAGAACTTTTTCAATGGAGAAATAGAGCAAGTGAAAATGATTTAGTCTTTATTTCCTCTAGAAGATATGCCCCAATTTTCTAAAACTTCTGCAACCCTGAGGCCTGTCAATTTGCAATCCTAAACATTCCCTACTGCCAGCACGCACTGCTTTTGAGGGCAAGCTCATCTCTGCTATTAAGCGTAAACAAAGAGGTTAGAGTAACGAGGCCATCAGGTGTTCAGAAGCCTCTATTTCAGCACAGATATGAAGCTCATGGTGGCAGTATGGCTACAGACACATTGTATATTAATCTTTCAGCCACCTAGATTGGCATCTATGTTTCAGGAAGAGGAGGAGAAAAACCCACACTTGGAGCATGCTTGCATAGTATGTGCTTGCTTAATGGGATTAGATCTCCAATGATGTTGGTCATCTTCAACTCTGCCCATGTTCTGAGGATGGAAGACATAGCATTTGCAATCTGGAGCCGAGCAATGCAATTTCCAGAATTCTGAGATCGTATTCTTTAAGCTTCTTTTCTTCTCCCATGCCTCATGCGTTGGTAAAGCACCGCCACCCCCAACCTGCTCTTGGCGGAGGCCCAGGTTTGCAGCGGACAAAGCCGGCACTGCGTTCATGCTGCAGTGATGGCAACGGTGGGAGAAGGTGGCAGAAGAGGGGAGCTCCGGGACGTGCCCAACACAGCATGAACTGGGTCGGCATCTCCCCAGGGAGGAGAACAATAAATGAAATACAGACTTTCTGATATGCTCAACTCTGAAGCACATTTGTACTATCCTTCAACTAGTCACTTAGACGGTTCCCAGCTCTTCCAGAAAAGCAGCCAGCTTGTGACTGCTGCATGGCTCTCACTTCCTGACTCCCAGCTGCCTGAATTTTAGTCATTTCACTATGAAAAAGCTTCTCCAACAGAAAGTGAACTAGAGAAGGGGAAAAGGGAAAAACTGACACAAAGTGATTTATTTCTGGTTAACATTTTTGCTGAAAAGTTGGTAAAGTAAGAGGTTGAAACTAATGGCCAGTAGGAAAAGGGATCATCATTTGTCCTCATATAACAAAATCCCCACCTGCCACGGCATATCCCCTTTGGGCCCAGACATAGACAGGCTACCTGAAAGACTTAGTTAATGAGTATAAATTTTCGGAAGCAGCATCTGGAAGCTACCAGTGTAGACTCCCCCATTACTTTTCTTGCCTTTTGCTACTTAGAAAAGACAAGATGTTTATTTATCCAAGTTTTTTTCTGGATAAAAGTGAAATGAACACTGAAAGTGTATTTTCATTTGTCTCTTGTAGAAAACTGAAGAGTTAAAACTTGAGGGGGCATTGTTGTCACCGTGGCTGGACAGTTCCAGGCATCAGACAGCATGGACCAAAGGGTCAACAGCACGGGGCTGTGAGAAGGAAAGATTTACAATAAATAATAAAACAGTTCGTAAAAGATTATGGCTGTAAATAGTGATACATTTTGCTAAGTGCCGATTGTGGCACAAATATTTCCACCTTTAACATCTCAGTGCCAACAGGGAGCTGTGCTTCATGCAGAACAGAAGGCCCATCTACTTAAAAGCCACCCTCCCTGTGCACCAGCATTGAAACCAAACGTTACAGGAATTCTCATGTTGATAACAACAGCAAAATAAAAAGGAAAAGAAGAAAGTGGATACAGTATATAAAAGAAAGTTGGAAAAGGTACTTTACTTTTTTTTTTTTAAAGATTTTATTTATTTATTTGAGAGAGAGAGCATACGAGTGGGGGGCAGGGCAGGGCAGATGGAGAAGGAGAAGCAGGGAGCCCATTGTGGGGCCCTATCCTGGGACCCCAGATCATGACCTGAGCCAAAGGTGGACACTTAATTGACTGAGCCACCCAGGCGCTCCAGGAAAAAGTACTTTAAATAACGACACAATTATTTCAAAGGAGCAACAGAGAAGAAATATTTTTTCCTCTTCTAAAAGACAATAATAACTCTTAGGGCTGCACTTGGGAATGACCAACAGAAAAGAAAGACTAAACACGGGAAAGAGACTGCTCTATAGTGAGAATAGAACCCAGAAGGATCTCTATACTTCAGGATAGAATGAAATTCTATTAATGTAAGAGTTGCAGACACATCATGCTGAAGGGATATTCTGACTTCATTTGCACATTTACAAATTTTTCTTTATTATATTTTTTTTTTTACAAATTTTTCTTTAATCAATTAAAAAAAGATGGTGTATTTTCAAGTAAAAGTACTTGATTATCTATTCAGCTATGTATCACACAACATAACAGGGCCTCAGAATTTTTTCCAAGAGCTGCAAAAAATATGTCCAAAAGAATCTGGGTTAATTTTTGTTTTGTTTTATTTTGTTTTGTTTTAAGGAAATCTTAAGAATAAATGATTTGACTCAGATATTTCTGAGAAGTTATATATTGCAAAAGGAGAACCAAAAGGGCCATTCTGGAGTGGAAAAGTTCTGCGGGGGTCAGCATCTTCTCTCTTTAGCTGCTACCCACTCCCAGCAGACCCTGGCCCCTGGGCCACCTCTCCAGATGGCCTTGTTTACAGGGCTTGCCTCAATCTTCACTAAGCCTCAGCTATTAATTCACATCAGTACAATACTAGTTTTCTGTATTGATATATCCTGTTATTTTTTAAAGGACTGAAACTCCATATATTAATCTAAAACCACTGCACTGGGTTTTCAAAAACTCTGACCCCTAAATCACTTCGACCTGGAGACACACCCCAAGAGTGACACACCGCATTAACTTCTTGAAGTGAACAGGAAGCACTAGCCACAAAAGCAATCTTCCGTGCCTCCAGAAGCCTCCAGAAAAGATAGGCAAGAGACCTGGCTGACAAAAACAGAAGACGGTCCTTGCCAAAGAAAGGGTTGCTTTGTTTTTTTTTTTTTTTTAAAGCTTTTCCCACATATCCAATAAAATAAAAAAGATGGGATTATTCGAAGATAAGGAATAGAGGAACTATTAGGATTAGCTATAACTCTCTTAACATTTCCTCAAGTACTTTAAGGTCAGAACAAACGTTCTAAGAAGCTGGAGCAGCTTGCATGAAAATATGCCCACAACTAAACAACAAAACATCACTGCACTTTATTTTTCATATTTCATTGTTTATAAAAGATCAAGTAACATTATTTCATTTTCAACTTAATTGTCATGATTAACACCTGAATTTTAAGGAAGTGTTTTTTATCTCAAATATCACTGGCCTTAATTAATTCCTCTGCTAACAATTTATGAGATAATAGATGCTTAATCCATTTTTTATCTATTTACATATCTACTACATATTTTATAACATTTATACATGATTTTATTTGAAATACACAAAATGCTCAGTTCTACAGATCTCTGTAAAAGAATTTTTAGGACTTTACAAAACCCTTGTCAGGTCATTTTGCTACAGTGTAGCAATCAGTCCATGTCATCTTAGACTATATGTGGTCCTCCCAACTTCCAACCTGGGCCCTCAATTTCATTTTTTTTTTTTTTTTATTTATTTATTTATTTATTTTTTTTTATTAATTAACTTTTATTGGTGTTTAATTTACCAACATACAGAAAAACACCCAGTGCTCATCCCGTCAAGTGTCCATTTCATTTTGGATGAGACATTAGCTGCTGCTTCTGAAATGGGCCCAGATATTAACATTTTAGGTATAACAGTCAGTGCCAATTTTCTTATGAACATTCTAGCAGTCAGTTAAAAAGGGAATCATCTACAATGAAAGAAAACAGTTTTAATGATGTTCATGAACAGTGCCTTTCCCTTTGCAACACCACAGAAATAAGAACCTCCTATTCTTGAATGATTTAATGTATTTTTTTTAAGATTTTATTTATTCATGAGAGACACAAAGAGAGAAGCAGACACATAGGCAGAGGGAGAAGCAGGCTCCCTCCAAGATCACGACCTGAGCCAAAGGCAGATGCTCAACCGCTGAGCCACCCAGGCATCCCTATTTTAATGTATTTCTTTTAATAAAAGAATTCGAACATGGGGATGGGGAAGAGTGCTCAAGACTAAAAATGACTGTAAGCCTCTGACCCGAAGACAACTCTGACCATCCAAAATAGCAAATTCCCTACTCAAGCTTGAAAGGGACATGACAGAGACCTACAACCCCAGTGGGCAGGCCTAGAAACCCAGTCGTCGATCATGTTAGGTACACACATTTTCAAAGAAAGAAGGATGGTACTGAATAAAACGTGAATAAATTGCTATACATTGGCAGGCTTCAGCCAGGACATTTTATCTACAAATTGAGGCTGGCACTGCAGACTCAGTGGGTTTCTAAATGGGGCTTGTGGGCAGATGGAGAACCAAGGTCATTCTACACCAGATTTTCATCTTTAATTTTCAGAGTTGACAAGAAAGCTAAGATGTGTCTCCTCCTCCTAGTCCATTGATATAACTGTATACTTGCTGGTGCTGATCAAATAGAACTTTCTTGGCAATTAAAAACAATCAAATATGTTGTTAATTCTGTATAGTGTTAAATGGTACTGTGAAAAAGATTCTTATTTCTTAGAGAAATACATCAAAAAATCTGAGAGTGAATGTTATGATGTCTGGTATGTGATTTAAACTGTACAGAAAGGGATGCCTGGGTGGCTCAGTGGTTGAGCATCTGCCTCTGGCTCAGGGTGTGATCCCGGGGTCCCAGGATCGAGTCCCACATTGGGCTCCCCATGGGGAACCTGCTTCTCCACTGCCTATGTCTCTGCCTCTCTCTCTGTGCCTCTCATGAATAAATAAATAAAATTTAAAAAAATAAATAAACTGTAGGGAAGAACAGGGCCATGAAATAAAGCGTGGCAAATGTTTTTTCAGTGGGTGATGGGAGCATCGTGGTTTATTTCATTATTCCTTCTACTCTGTTTTGAAATTTTTCATAATAAAAAAATCAATAACAATCAAACAACAAAAATTCCAACCCAGACAAACCACCAAAGAGAAGAATAAATGACAGTAAAAGAAAATATACAAAAAAACAAATACAAATGCCTCCCTGTGAACAAAATGCTTGACATCACTAAAAATCAATAAATAAAAAGGTTTTAACTATAAAATATAATTTTTAGTTTCTCAATTGGTAAAAAAACACATTTTTCTAACGATAAAGCACAAGACCTTTGAAATATTTTCTTGATCTCTTAATTAGCTTCTGGTAGAACTGCAGATTGACCTTTTTTGAAAGTCCATTAGATAAACCATGCAAAAGCCTGGAAACTGTATTTTTTTTTTTTGTCAATTTATCCTCAGATTGTTTATATTAGCAACAACTTGGGAAAACAAAACAAAACCAAATCCTTAATATCTAATAACAGGGGATTGATTAAATACATTGTGACACATGCAAACATTGAATACTGTGTAAACATTAAAAGAATAAATATTGAGTTACTTTTATTAACATGGAAAGAAGTTCTTAGTATATCACTAGCTAAAAAGAGATATCTGAAAAACTGTATCTATAGTAGGATCTAATTTTTATAGGAAAGTATATGCACATACACAGACAAAAATTCAGCCAGGAGATACACCACCAATTCAGCAGCAGCTGTCTCTAAGTAGCATGATTATTTTTTCTTCTTTATGTTCTCCTGTATTCTCCACCAATAAAAGTTATTTTTAAAACTTAAAAAAAGACTAAGTTTTATAGTTCAGGATCCTTTGTTTTTAAAGAGCCTCTCAGTCTTTTAAAGAGTAAGCCGAGGAATAATGTAATCGAAGGCAGTTTTAAGACCCAGGCAGACACAACTGTATGTAAGTCATGACTCCACCAAGTATCAGTCACTTGAGCTGGAGAAAGGCCAAAAGCTGTGGACGGGAGAGGCTGTTGAAAATAATTATAGAAGAACAATAGAGCATCTTGGGAGGAAATATATATTGGTAACTTATTATTATTATTCTTTAAATTTTATTCTTTCAAAAGTACAAATGCCTTCTATTTAGGGTTGTCTCAGAGGCAGGCCAATCTGTACAACCTAACACCAAGTTTTCAAGAAACAATTCCTGCGGCTGCAGCTTGAGCATTCATCTACTGCGGGGCCAGGAAACTTCTCAGGACAAGGAGCACAATGCCAGGCCTTGTGGAGGGCTGCTGCGGCGAGGAGGCCAGACCCGGGGAGCCGGAGCCAACTGCAGGCCACGGAAGTGAACCTGCATGTCCGGATCTGCGAAATGTCAGCTTGTGAGGGACCTGGATCTCCCACGGGACTCTGACTTTGTGCTCCAGCAGGGACAACAGGCTTTCTGCTGAGGTGAGCAGAGAAGAGCTAAACTCAGTCTTCCCTGCAGTGACACCAGACTCTGTCCTGTGGACGTTGTAGGCAATATGCCAGTGAAATGGGGATGCTCCAAGGTCTGCTGCATCACCCAAGAGGGCTTTTTATCCTGAAACAGAGGTCACCCCTTGCATATCTGATATGTCTCTAGGAGACACTCTTGAGAGGAAAATCCCAGATGAGAAGAACAGGATTGAGCTAGCACCTAAACCACATATACCTCCTGGTCATGTCACCCATGCATAACTTGTCAAAGGCGGCAAAGGGAGAAAGCTAGATGTCTACTTACAGAGACTTACACATTTATATTTCATCCCTGGCTATTTTGAGTTACACAAACAAGACGGAACACTGTTGCAAGCCAGCAGAAGCAAAGGTGGCAGAGCTGGTGGGAAATGAAGAAAAGGTACAGCCCTCTTTAGATCCTCCAAAGGAGATTGAAACTTGTTTCCTTACAATAACACAATACCAAATGGTTCTGGAAGCACATTGTTTCAACCACATCAGTTCAGTATAGACATCTCAGGTGGGAAAAAAAAATGGCAGGGGTGATACTTACAGGACAATGGAGGGCAGGAATAGAAAGTACTGAGAAAGGTGTGGTGAAATAAGGAAAAAAGCCAAGTGGAGCCATGCACAAAACAATTGCAGGCTATATGTATATATATAAAAAAAAAGATTTACTGTTTTCAAGGATGAGTTTAATTTCTTTGAAAAATGAAAACTCAAAGTTAAGTTGAAAACAAAGGTAAGTTGAAAACAATGTACTGTCAATGAAAAGACAACTCAACTCGACCCTTGTATCAGAGCAGCTGCAAGAGTGGTGCAGGCTATGCACTGCACAAAGGTACCACATTTAGAAGAGCCTGCTTCACATCACAGATATCAAAAATTTATGTACTTATTGTGACAGTATAACAGTAGGTGGCAGTACCTTGAGGAAAGGTGTCTTAAAATTTGCAATGGCCCCCCACGGGCCTTGACTTCACCCAAAAAAGTACTACATGTCTTAACTGAAGGGACTCCATGAAATAAGTAGCAATTTCCATTTTTTCAGAAGTGGAATCTCAATGCATTTAATTTTAAAGTCCTAAAATTTAAAGGGTAATGAGAATAGGCGGAGAGCTACTCAAAAATTACCAATTTCATGTGCTCTGTTTCTTATTTTCTTAATTGCTTTTGTCTAATTCAGTGTTCTTTTAAGGTAATAGAGTATTATTCTCTTTGGCCTTCCAAAAAACTAAGAGGAGATTGTGCAAATTGAGGCAGCACATTATGCTTTTCCAAATGTGTGTATTCTCTATTACTGAATCATAAATATTTAAGGACATGCATACAAACCATCACACGGGAAAATTCTATATTGGACACTTCCAAGTGCATACGTCTTTTAGTGAGCACTTAGAAGTGCCATTATCTAAATCATAACAAAGAGCCCACATTTCAAGTTCTGAAAGTTGGGCAAATTAAATGTTGGTTGGCATGGCATGATATGAGTCGACCTTTCTCTGATTTTCCCACTTCTGCTTTTTGTCTTGTAATAGGGAAAAGGCCAATTTGGGCAAATGCTTCCTTGCTTTTGGAATAAAGCAAGCCAGGTGTGAGAAGTTTTTCTTAAGGCCTGCAATCTTATATCCCCAAGGACACTGAATTATTAATGGGTAAAAGAGAGAACAAATAACCAAGAGAGGGTTCTTGGCAGCCATTGTTTGACGTTCATGGTGTTACACAACATTGAGCATGTCCAATTCACCTGCCAGGAGCTATCTGATTCTTACTCTAGGGTTCCATTTTCCTATTTTGATCTTATCCAGCATCTGGCGGGGTGATGGTCCATGTCAGAAGATGTAGATCTTCTTTTTATTCCATTAAACTTTGGGATCTGGTTATGATATCATGCCTCATATATTTTCATCAACAAATGATCATATTAGCTGGTTATCTATTCCCTGCAGAATCTAGGCTTGTGCTAGGAACGGAAATAAAAAAATCAGGATTTTATTAGTCTCTTAAGTGTTCAGTCCTTCTGTTCTCCTGGGTCTGGCTGGACTGTCTCCTCATCTCATTTATCAAGTAGAATGGCATTAAGAACACTCAGTCCACACACTATCTCAAAGGAGATGCACAGCCTTCTTTACACTTAGATTGAATTTGCTAGACTCTGAGGTTAAACAGGCAAAAGAACTGCTGTTTTAGCATTTACAGTGAAGTTCCAACTCAAGGACTGATTTGGTGGAGGTGCCCCTAGGAGGGCACAAACAAGGGTAGGAGGGTTAAGGTCAAGGCATTGGTGAGCAAGACCACATGATCCAATCATTCCAGCTGTTAAGTAGATTGATTTCTCTGCCTGGCTACACAATGCACTTTGGTAGATTGTTTTTCTCCTTTACTTTTGGAAGATGATACTAATTTAAGCGGCTGAGTCTCAGTTCTTGGAGTAAAAAAAAAAAAAAGGCATTCTCAAACAAGTTCTTAACATGATGTCTTAACAGGATTTACTTTAAAATAATTCAGGGTGAGTGAGAACAAAAGGAGGCGACCTATCAACAAGGGTCATGAGATGGTATTTGTTTAAACTGAGTGATGGCTACATTCTCTACTTTTGTATATGTTTGAAATTTTCCATTGGAAGAGTTTTCTAAAAATGAGGTAGAGAGCCAATGATCCAGAAACTTGATAGTTATTAGTTTCAACCTTTAGCTTCATCTAAACCTTTTTTTAAAAAACTGCTAACAAAGAATGCTGTCTAACATCATTTTCTCTCTCCGTATCTGCCCGTCTTATAACAGAGATATTAACAAACAGCAGAGTTGCCAATTGAAAGGACTGGTCGAGGAGGGAGGTGCAATTATCGGCCCAGGAGATCCACGCCCCATGTCTCCTTGGTAAGCACATACTGGAATGGCAAGCTACAGTTTTTCTTCCTAGGCTGCCACACTTTTCCTTAGTTCTTGTGGTTGGAATGAGAGTCAAGACCAAAAGATGACAAACAACTGTGGAGAAAGTTGTGGGTTTATGCAGGAGAGGAGAGAATTAGCTGCTTTCTTCTGGTCTTGCACATCTCTTCTTTGCTTTCAGCCCCCTGGATATCCAGACTCTAAGGGCAGGAGATCTCACTCAGTGGAGGAGCTCAAGCACCCCCTGGCATTTGGAAGAGCTTGATCCCAGTACCATGCTGTGGCCAGCGTACCATGGCCCACCCTTCAGAATTAAACTATCTTCAGTACCTAGCAACTCTCAAACATGGAAGATTCTGAACTTGACTGCAATCATGAGCCACCATTCCGGCCAGCCAGCTTCTTCTGGAAAATCTAGAAGAAGATCCCACTTAAGCACCTAAAAATCCAGAGATAAGGCACTTTGGAGGCTTGACATCAATCTTTTTGAAAAGTATCACAAATCCTACCTTAAAACATAACCTCCTTAAACTGACCTTGCGCATACAAAATAAGAGTTCCTTCTAAAACAGGAACCAAAAAAGAGAGGGAGCTGACTTTTTTTTTTTTTTTCCTAGCCCTGCTATCAGTTAACTGAGGTTAAGGAGGATTTCTTGGCACAAAGCTGCTTGATTCTATTCCACCTGAAGTAATGAGGTGAGAAGGTAAAAAAGAGATCTATTTGAGGAGAGGCTAATTGAACAAGTTCCTATTCAGAGGAAGAATAAAAACACCAAGGATTCTATAGAAGGAGGATAAACCAAGAATTCTGCAACACTGCGTTATGAACACTGTACTATGTTGGGGGCTCACAGCAAGAACCTCTTCCTTTTCTTTGGGAAAAAAGATCTGATTTTGATTTCTTCTTACTCATAATTTCCCAGCAAGAGAGGAATTTAAAGATTGCTTCATTTTTGCCAAATGGCTAAAAAAATTTCTCTTCTTTCCTATAATTATGCTCTAGCTCCAGCCAAGGCAATTTAGGCTATGAGACGCATTTCACTCATTTGGGGCAAGTTCAAACGTCCTCTTACTCTTCCCAGAGAACACCTGAAAAGCATAAAATAACATGGCTTCACAGCATACCTTTCTGTTGTATAAATATTATTATGTGATCTTAAAGATCCAGCAGGAAAACCACCACAGGGGGTGCTGTTGGGTCCTGCCCAGAGCTCCGTTACTGTTTAGAGCGAGCAAGTGGCTGGCAGTGCTGGCAGTTCTCAGCAAGCGAGAACTGCCTTCACCCTTCGCGCCCCTGCAACGAGGAGGATGACCCAAAGCTAGTGAATAGTATTGGGGTCCTAAGAGCTGGCCCCCTTGCTCCCAGGCAGAATTCTCCCTGTCGTGCAATTCGTGCTTCAGAATTCTCTGTGGAATTGCGCTACAGCTGGAATCCAGCAAAAACCACATCCTTGCTCCACAGCTTCCCCTTCCCTCTCCTGCTACCTTCGTTCCTGGCAGAGTCCTGGGCGAGCACTCCCTCAATAAGCCCCATCACCGGAATCCCTGCCTCAGGCTCTGCTTCTAGGAAACCTGACCTGTGATGCTTCCAGAAACCTATGGAAGCAAATTAAAATTAACATTTATTATGTTTAGTCTGCTGTCTTTCATTATCTCCCAATCAGCACAACTTCATGTGTTGAGACCCACAGACATAAGCATAGATACTGAGTAGTCTTTTGATCACATGTAGAAGGGTCAATGATATCTGTAATAGGTAACATCTCCTACCCCGGCATCCAACTTGGGAGAGAGACAGCCCTCCCAGCCCTGAGACCCGTTTCCCCAAACAATGTGCTGACCAGATCACCAGGCCCACTTTCCATCTGTGTGCTTAATATAAAGAAACAAGGCTGGCACCACTCTTCTGTTCTGTTACAGTAGGTTTCGTGTTCCTAATCCTATATGAACTTTGTGTGAGGGCAGCTGGCTCTCTTAATTACTGTTAGATATTTGATATTCCTAAATTCCAAGTCATCGAATTAAAAAGAAAAAAAAAAAAAAACTCAGGGTAAGGTTCAGATGAGCACTGTTCACTTGCCTGATAATGCTCCGAGGTCAATTCATACCACCTCCAAAAGAAAGACATCATTTATCTTTCATTGCAAGAATTAAAAACACAAAACCAGTCAACTGTTCCCATTAAGAAGAACCTAAGTTTGCTCAGGTAAGCAGAGCTCCTTGATTTAAAGCTTTTTTGGGAGCTCACACCTCATTCTCCCTGTCCCTCTTTCATCTGGTAAAGCCTGCATTGTGGGCAATTCAGGAACTGGAGGGTGGTCTGAGTGCAGGGAATGGTCCTTCAAAGCTAGAGCTCCTATCTCCTCCAGGGTTCCTTTTCTGCAGTGGTGCGGTGTGCACTCGCCAGAGCTCACATAGTTCAGGTCTGGACGGCTTTCCAGTCTGGGATGGGTGGTGCCACTGGCCAGTCCTCCTCCTTCCACATGGCAAATGGATGAGCAGCCCACCCTGGCTGACCTCCTCAAACTGCCTATGGCAAATGTCAAGCTTCCTTACCTACAGCTGTTAATGACAAAGGTTTTCCTGCAGCCCTTTAGAGCATTTTTCTCTCGATTTAAAATTGTCTGCTCTTCTAACAATGCTGTGAGGTAAAAAGTTGAGATATCCTTGGTGACAAATGATCAGTCCACACCTGCGGAGCTATGTAGGTGCACAGGTATAGTAAGAACCTGGTCTACTGACTGGGTGAGGCCTTCCAGAGGTATGGAACCCAGCTCCTGATGTCAGCTGGGCCACCAGTTTAAACTCCCAAATCAAGAAACTTGTGCAGGGAGGATGATAATATGATCTACTTCACAAAACCATTATAAGGAATAAAAAACAAGAACATATGGAAAATTCTCCAGCCAAGTAACAGCTATTAGATGTTTGATGATTATTAGTGATATCCCCCTTGGCGCCCTTGCTTTTTATTGAAATTCCTAAATTTCCACAAAATTTCTAATACACACTGGTGGCAAAGGGCATGACTCCTTTGAACTCCTTTGACTCCTTTGAGAAAATAGTTTGGGGAACACTGCGCCACACGTGACTGTGCCTGATGGCCCACACAGGGGGGTGCTCTGAGGGGATTCCCCACCCCCCTCCATGAAATGGCCTACCTGGTGGTCGTCCGAATGGTGTTTTCTTTTGTGTGATTGTGCTCTTTGCTCACTTTTTCTGTAAGGAGAAAGAATGAAACGTTCCTCAGGTCATTCTTATATTCAATTTGTGTCTCTGAGGCTTAAACAGAAACTCTCTCAACATTTTTCTTTCTTGTGATTTGCTTTGGGTTTCTTTTTCTCAATATTCAAACCCTCCCAGTCTTATTCGTAAAGACAATCATTAAAAGCATATAGACAGCAGCCACAAAAATATTTTAGTAAAAACCAATCAAAGGGAAATAGTCACTGACAAATTTCAAGTTTGTTGTCTGATTTTAATGAGGCCTTAAGAAGTACACATACACACAGAGAGACGTGCACAGAACCCGTTATTTCTACTACATCTTTCCCCAGCTGAAAATTTCTGCTTTCCTCTGATTCAGCATGAAAATTGCAGTTGTTGCAACTGTTCCGCTTCTGACTTTGATGGCAACCTTTAAGCATTCTGTATTGTCAGGCCCCTTTGTGAGAGGGGATATAAAAACAGCCATAAGACCTCTGGGTTCCGCAGTCATCGAGCGCTTATTCTGATAAATGTCACAAGGGACAAAAAATATCATTAGACAAGCAGAGGTAAACCCTCCCTTACTCTGTCTTGAGGTCTGTATCTACCAGCTGTCAGAAATTATTTAATTAGCTTTCAAGAACACAAAAGTTGAACTCTGGCCTTCCCAATCCAGTTCAAATGTGAGGATTGTGCCCTGACTGTCACAGCTCTCAATGGCTGGAGCAGGCAGAGAAAACCTGGCCAGCTTACAAGGGTTTCAGATTTCCAAGGCAGGGCAAGTTAAAAACTCCTGATCTTAGGGATTTCTGAAAAAAATTTAAGGAGATACTTGGAAAAATTAAAGACTTACAACATCTGCCCAATACTTTGTGACACCAGTCTGAAGCCGCTGCATGCAAGCTGGTGTGGACAGTTGCTTTCTGTCCACTCAACAATGACAACGAGGGTGAGTTTGGATTCAGAGGCAGTATTCTTTCAGAGAGTAGGAAATCGGGGCTAAAAGACTTGCCTGAGGTCACCCAGGCAGTGAGTGACAGTGCCAGGGTGAGAACTCTCAGACACAAAGTTTTTCACTGATAGGAGACAGTGATAATGTACTGTTAGAGACAGAGACTTTCTGAAAAAAACCATACTGGCCTCACTTCTGCAAATTTTAACTGCTAAGTAATTTTCAAAGTTATATTGTTTTTAGATATGCTTTCAGCCTGTTTTTTTTTTTTTTTTAAAGCATCTTGTATGATTTGGAGCTTTGGAGGGCTTGCACAGATCTCTGTGTCCTGTTAAATTTAGAGAATTAACTATTTCCATTACTGCAGGGCTCTGCACAAATAACAATCCCTGTTTGAGAACTAGGAGGCCACCATTTTTGGGACCAACTGATAGTTTCAAGCTCTGGGGTGGGTCACGAGGCCAACGAGAAGGTGAACTATCATGATGGTGTCCAGATTTTAGCTTCCTTTCCCTGACATTCTTCTTAGTGGGGAAAGCGAGTGAATCCTTAAATAATGAGGCATCTCATGGCGTTCTGAATATGTTATCCACAACAAAAGAGAGCTTATCAGATATTAGTAACAAACTTGGCCGATGCGTGAACTTCCATATGCAGGTCAATGCTTGACTACAGACAAGCTATGTGTATTTCATATGAATCTGAACCTTACCTGTGTATATATCTTTGATCTCAATCATGTTCAAATAATAACAGCATGATAAATTTGTTAAGGACAAACACTATCCAGCTTGAAAGGGCTAACAAAGGAAACAAATAGGACTCTCAACTGTTCTATCAAGACACTCAGCTGAGCTGGTAATTCCTAAACCTGTGAATTCCAAGTATTCAAAGTAGAAACAGTTAATTTACAGAAATATGCTCTGCAAGGGGATGGCTGGAAAGAGTCCTTATATTTTTGTCTTTTCCCTTTCCTTGATTTTTTTTTGGCAAGATACAGTAAAATCGCCTTAATTCAAACTACACTAATGTGGAATTCATGGTAATTCAGTCACTGCTGGAGTAAATGGAAGTTTATCTTTTGAGCATTAGAAAAAAAAAAAAAAGGCTGTTAATCAGATCAACTGCCTAAGCAAAAGTAGAGGTGAGATGTTTAGCCTAGTCAACAGGGATCATTTGCACAAAATTGAATAGAGTTCTAATTTCAAATGATTCTGAACTATTTATTGAAGAAAGTTTGGCAGGAGTTCCACTTGGCAACATTTTATTAACTGTTAGTTTGAGTGGCAGTATGCACGTTAAAGTAACAAAATTGATTTCTGTCTGAAAAATCCTATAATGCCGGTGTTTTTACTTTGTTAGAGTGGCTTTCCTTCCAATTATTCCCAATTATTGACATTTTTCTGCACAGAAACATACCTGACAGTTGAAAGAGAAGCTCGGAAGCCATCTTCACAGAGATATCCTGACTGAAGAGGTTTCTCTCTGGGGGCACTCTGCCCTCTGGCATCTTCTGTAAGGGTTCGGTTTTCTCTCGCCCGATTAAAGTGCTATAGCCAACATTCCGGCTGGGTGATACCGAGACATGTGAGTCCTGGATGTCAACCTCCATGGGCTCCTCTTTAATCTTCACCATCTGAGTTTCCTTGTAGCTTTCCGCTGCAAGCAAGTGAATGAGGAGAGACAAAAACACCATGGTTTCAAAATTCTGAACCAAACCCAGTTTCTAATCCCAGAAGAGACCCACAAGGATCATGTCTGGGCGCAGGTGAGAAGAGTGCCACAGCACATGGGAACGGAGTTTGAAGACCTACTAGTTTGGCCCACCTGGTTTCCTGAGAAGGTGGGGAACTGAAGCCCAGAGAGGTTAAGTGACTTGCCCAAGGCTACACCAGCGGCAGCAGAATCAGGCTTAGGTCTCTGAATTTACCACTCTTGTCCGGTGACCAGGGTCTCCCGACCACTCCCTCACATGCTCTATCCTGCCATGCTGCTTCCAGAATTAATGGAGAACATGGTGAACGTCGGTCTTTGTTTCAGAACTTACTCAATTTCAGCAAACCAAATAAAAGCAAACATATTATGATTGTCTCCCTCTATTGTTAAAGCTCCAACTGGGACACCTGGGTGGCTCAGCAGTTTGGCCCCTGCCTTTGGCCCAGGGTGTGATCCTGAGGTCCCAGGATCGAGTCCTGCAGCGGGCTCCCTGCATGGAGCCTGCTTCTCCCTCTGCCTGTGTCTCTGCCTCTCTCTCTGTGTCTCTAATGAATAAATAAATAAATAAAATCTTTAAAAAAAATAATAAAGCTCCAACCAATTTTTTTCTCTCTCTCTTCTAGGGCACCTAAATTAATAAAGGGTAAATAGGGTCGATTCAACTGAGATATTAATACCTTGCTGGGAGCTAGCAATCCTCAAAACCACCTAGGAAGTTAATTGCAGCCCAAGGACCAACGCTTAGAAAAACAGCAATCTTACAGGTTATAATAATGGTTCAATTTACTGACTGTTGTTGCTTTAGGTGTGACTACTAGATGTTAGATCTTTAGTCTGAAACTTACATCTGCCTTGCAAAGTTGGACTGTTTTTAGGTCCATGCATTTTTTAGAGCTAATGACAGAGCATCTTCAAAACAAGGTGGGGCAATCAGCCCAGCCATTAATTTGGGTCACTTTAAAAAGCGCACACTTTCAAATCAATAAGCATTTATTAGTAACTATACTGTACTCAGCATTCTGGAAAAAAAAAAAAAGAGGATACAGATAGATAGAACAGTGGGTTGAATGGTGGCCCCTCCAAATATGTCTATGTCCTAACCTGGGAAACCTGTGAATGTTTCCTTATTTGGAAAATGTGTATTTGCAGATGTGATTAAGTTAAGGATCTCAAGATGAGATTGTTCTAGATTACCCAGGTAGGCCCTAAATCCAATGATAAGTGTTCTTATAATAAATAGATACAGACCAGATACAGGGGAAGGGCATGTGAAAACAGAGACAATGCTATGGATTGAGTATGTGTTCCACCACCCCCACCCCCGCACCCCAAAATTAGTATGTTGAAGAACTTCTTTTCCAGTGTGATAGAATTTCGAGGTGGGGCCTTTGTGAGGTAATCAGTCATGAGGATGGAGCCCTCATGAATGGATTAGTGCCCCTATAAAAAGACCCCAGAAAGCTCCCATACAGCAAATATTTGAGCTCTTGGATTTTGGATTTGCAGCCTCCAGGTCTGTGAGAAGGAAATTTTTGTGGTTTATAAGCCACCCAGTCTGTGGAATTTTGTTATAGCAGTCTGACCAGAGCAAGACAAGAGAGTGGAGTCATGCGGCCACAAGTCAAGGATTTCCCAGGGCCACCAGAAACTGGGAGAGGTAAGGAAAGAGGCTGCCCTTAGAGCCTTCAGATTTCGGGCTTCTGGGCTCCAGGCTATGAGGGAATCAATTTATGTTGTTTTATGCTACCAAGTTTGTGGTAATCCGTGGTGGATGGATGGATATAGCAATAAGAAGTGGTAGGAAGTGGATGGGACAGGTGTGAAAGGGGAACTTCATTGCTATAAGCTAGGTAGTTAGAGAAAACTATGCTTTCCTTACAAAGCAAGAGACAGGTGAGAGCCAGGCACATGTACAGTTTGTTGAGTTGTAGTAAAGAAGACACAGAAGACTTTTAATTCAATGATTTCAGTTAATATAGTGTTGTCAATAAGAGCCATATAAGAAGTGTGCTAATTGTTCTTTTCTCCTTCCCGACATATTACACATGGTTTTCAGGGTAAATGACTTTTTTTTTTTTTTGTCAGCAACTAAACTGCAAGCAACTGTTATATTTAATTTAGGTCCCCCCCCTTCTCTATTCCTGCCAAGCTGTTGTCTCTCCGCATATCTGTGAAGCTCACAAAAACCAAGTTGATTCAATCATGCTAAAAGAAAACAAAAAGAAAAAAAGAAAAGAATATGAAGCTTTCAAAGTTACACGCCTAGCTTCTTTGCCTTGACTTGTAGTCCACCTGATTCTTTCTGGAGTGCTGACTGCACCCCTTGCAACCTCTTAGGGATTTGGTGACCTGATAGCCAACCTGACCTCTAGCTACCTCACTCATAGGTGCAGTCACAACACGCATTTCCCTCTTTGTGCTCCCACCAAGTACTTACTATTTGGAAAATAAACAGTGAGGTCACTGACACAGGTGTGTAATGATGTCTCTGAACCCTGCAAGTCATTCCAAGGCTTGAAGACAAACACAAAAACATACTAGAAAAGGATTCACTTAATTCCACAAAAATCTCAATGATATGAAGAGCAAAGCTAGAAAGAAGCTCCATTATCTTTATCTCTTTCCATCTCCTTTCCCCAGCTTTGCCCCTGGATTGAAAATCATCTGACTATGTGTACCACTAACTTGAATGGTATCAGGTTTTGAAAGCTACTTGGGATAATTTCAAGTATGATTTACATGAAGTGCTTTCTGCCCTTTCTTATGACAACTCTTGACCTTTCACAAATGCATAAAACACTGATTACTGATAAAAAAAAATCTTTAGCATTTTTAATCTACCTGATAGACTCCAGACTTAAAAAGAAGAGTTCTCAAACTGACATCTCAATGGGAAAGTGAGACATAATATAAGAAATATTTTTGTGGTCCTTGCTTTTCTGTGCAATAGCATTATTGCCAACTGTTCTCTTGCCTTTTTTTTGTTAAAGCAGGGTTTCTTAACTTTATCACTTCTGACATTTGGGACCAGATACTGCTTTATTTCGGGAGGCTGTGCAGTACATTGTAGGATGGCTAGCAACATCCTTCAATTCTACCCAGTAGGGACAGTAGGACCCATCCTACAAGTGTGACAACCACTATGACTCCAGACATTGCCAATATCCTTTGGTGGACAAGATCTCTCCAAATGAAAATCACTGCTGTAAAATTTTTGTCACACTTCCGTGTTCAACCCTCTTCCCCCAAATTTAATCAGCACCCAAGGCAAATAATAAAGAAAACCTCCTCTTAAGTTCTAGCTTAAGGTTCCCCCACATATTAATCACCATCTCAGGCTGGTGCCTGGACAGGTCGGCCTAGGAGGCAGGAGACAGGCTGATTTGGAAACAGATCCCAAGTCAGCAAGAGATCCCACTGTTCCTCTCTTCCTTTGCCTTAGGTGTCTTGACAAAACAATGGTTGAATTAATCATTTCACTCACCCTTAGCTTTGAGCCCCACACCCAGGGACATGTCTATCCATCCAGGGTTTATTCTTTCCCATCATCTTCCCTCTTCGCATATGTCATAAATCCTTTTAGAATCTCTTCTTAAGGGGCAGCCCCGGTGGCGCAGCGGTTTGGCGCCGCCTGCAGCCTGGGGTGTGATCCTGGAGACCCGGGATCGAGTCCCACATCGGGCTCCCTGCATGGAGCCTGCTTCTCCCTCTGTCTGTGTCTCTGCCCCTCTCTCTCTGTGCCTATGAATAAATAAATAAAATCTTAAAAAAAAAATAAGCTTCACACAGTGAAGTCCAGAGAATTGTTATATTTAAAATAAAAAAAGAATCTCTTCTTAAAATAATAAAGTGAGTACCCTATTCTGCTATTCCAAGAAAAAAACTGGCCCATGGAAAAAGATGAGGGACAAGTTAACAGTAGGTTATGCCTGGGAGGTGGGTGGGTGGTAGGTGACTGCTTATTGCAATGCCCATTTGTATCTTGTAATTTTTCTATGCTAACTACAAATATTTTGTCATTTACTTAAATTTAAAAAAAATTAAAAAGTAACTACATATGCCCATAAAAAGATGATTATTTCCTTTTAAAAAAAATTAAAAAGTAACTACATATGCCCATAAAAAGATGATTATTTCCTTTTTAGAAGCATTTAGAACACTGTGTATGCCTGGTAGCTTCAAGGAAGAGTGGGTTTGCAAATCGGATAAGTCCTATTCAAACTCTGCTTGGCGGCCAAAGGGACAAAAGCAACGAGAATATAACAATCCTGTCTTTTCTACTTTTGCAAATACAGTACACAAAAGTAATTATCAATTAGCATTATTTCATTCATCATTTGGTCATTCCACCATTTTAAAAATGTCTATTCTATGTACTGTGATAGAAGATACGTGGGATACAGATGCAAATAAGACATGGCTCTTGCCCTCAAGCACTTTATATCTAAACAAATGATCAGACAAGTATAAACAGCCCTCTAATAAAAGAGGTAAAATTAAAATATGGTGTGGGAAGAGGAGTCCAGGAAGATTGGGAACCAAAGCACAAAGGTGGAATTGTACTCTACCTGGGGTGTTCAGGGAATATGTTGTCTGGTTTGGCTGGAAGGCCAGAATTGAGAGGTGGAATCTTGAGTAAGTGAGACTCAGAGGGTGTAAACATAGAAGCAACCCTATTCTGTCTTCCACTGTCTCTTTAAACCTGCCCTGTAGGAAGAGTTCCTCTCCTGTCCCTGGGTGAAAACTCAGGCAGGCCCATAACCTGATAATTCTTATATAATACAAAGTGTGATGGTCCTTTAAACAGCAAAATGGTCTTGATTCAGAATCCAGAAGGTCCGATCCACGTGTTAGTCCACCAGTTCCCCTTCCTGGGAGGGTGAGTCTTGGGCCCTCCCTGGAAGGGTCTACAGGTAGCCTTTTTTTGGGGGGTGGGGGGAAGGAATTGGCTCCTTCTCCCTCTCTTGTTGCCTTCTCCCCAGCACACCCAGCTGTCTTTTCAGACCCTAGGAAAGAGTGAGAGGAGCAGGGGGGCAGGGAGGGAAGGAGAGAGGATGGAAAGCTCTTGGCTATCCCATTTTAGAATGTTTTTACACTGTGTAGGCCAGCTGGCATTTCTCTCATGGGATTCAGGCATGGGGTCTTTGGAGACCTTTACCTTCAAGGTGATCTTTCCTCTCAAGTTCCCTTTATGTGGCTGAACTCCCTCTTGCCTATGGTCCCTTATTCCCTCCACTGCCCTAGGAATCCACCTGTTGGCTTCCGTTCCCCTTTGTCATTGTGCAGCCCCCAATTGTCTAGGTGGCCCCACTGGAAGGCATTTAAGACCATCCCCATGCCAGCCCTCCTGTGGGAAAATGGCCTACACTGGGGCCACAGCTGACTGGTGCCTCTGTACCTGATTAGGACAGACCCAGCAGGTTCAGGCCCCCCGCCCAGCAAAGCAGCGTCTCTGGCACATGCAGTCCTCAAAGCAGCTTGCCATTTCCCATCTTCTAGATTTCCCAGGCAGACAGGGGACATCAGTGCACTAGGCTCCCCACCTGAGGAAAACACATGACAAACACCCCAGGGGCTGTCCCTTAAGCTGTGCTCTCTAGATCTAGGGTGAGGCCAGTAGCCCTTCCCTCATCCCCGCCACCCTGCAGTAGGGGGCTCATGGAGGGCTCACAGCACTGTTGTCTCTAAGATCCCCTCATCCCCATCTTCAATGGCCTCTCACTTCTATCCTCTCAGGTCCAGTGGTCCAAGAGTTGTGTGTGGGGTCAAGTTTATCACTTTAGTCATTTTTAAGTATGCAGCTCAGTGACATTAAGTACATTCACATTGTTGTGCCATCACCACCATCCATCTCCAGAATTTTTCATCTTCTCCACTGAAGCTCTACCCATTAAACACTAACTCCCCACTGCCCCCTTCTCACAAAGGTAACCACCTCTCTACTTCCTGCCTCTGGGACAAAAGTTTCCTTCCTTCCTCCCTCCTGCCCTCCCTTTCTTCCCCTTCCTCCCTACTTCCTTCCTTCTTTCCTTCTTCCCTTCCTCCTTCCTGTTCTTCCCCCCCTCCCTCTCCCTTCATTCCCTCCGCCTCCCCTGCTGCCCCTCCTTTCCTTTCTTCTCCTCTCCCCCCTTCTCCCTCCCTCCCTTCCTTTAAAATTCCTCATGCTAGGGATCCCTGGGTGGCGCAGCGGTTTGGCGCCTGCCTTTGGCCCAGGGCGCGATCCTGGAGACCCGGGATCGAATCCCACATCGGGCTCCCGGTGCATGGAGCCTGCTTCTCCCTCCGCCTGTGTCTCTGCCTCTCTCCCTCTCTCTCTGTGACTATCATAAATAAATAAAAATTAAAAAAAAAAAATTTAAAATTCCTCATGCTAGAACCTTGCTGCTGAAGCCAAATCCTCTATTGAACAATCATTTAACAAAGGGAGTCGTATTATATTCCAGAGAAATATAACTGGGGAAGTAGGTAAGGGCAGAATGTGGAATCTTAGGTGGGGGCCCAGAAGCCTCTACAGAATGGGGGCCAGCAAGGTGGCTCCTTTGGGAGGTTTGCACAGGGGAGGAGCACGATCAGATTGCACTTCAGAAGGCCAACCTGGCAGTGGCACTTGGAAGGCCTGGGAGGAAGTGGAAATGGGGGCAGTTGTTAGGAGCTTACGGTGGTAATCCAAGCAAGGAGACGATGAGGGCCTGAACTAAAGGTCACAGGGATAGAAAAGATTCACAGGATATTCTAGAGGTTGAATGGGGAGGAACTGGAGGCGACTGCTAGAAGTCTGAATAAAGAATGAAGAGACCAATGTGAAAGAAATTACAAAGAAAGTTTGTACATAGCCTGAGGCAGTGTGATTAAAGAAATATTTCTATGACCTTTAAGCCTTGAGATTTGGGAGAAGCTATCAATGGGAGTAGGAAAATAGAAAAGTTGGGCTGTGGGGAAATACGGGGGGAAATTTTCAGTTCTGTTTTGGCTAAGTACTTAAGATTCCTGCAGGAAGTGGAAGTCGGGGATGTCTGTGGGCAGTAAGAGGGGGAATCAGCAGTGACACACACACCAGAAGTCATCTGACTCCAGAGGACTTGGTAAGATCCAAGGGAAGGTGAGTAGAGAGCAGTGGATGGGGTGGAACTGTTACCCCTACCCTTAGATAGGAGGAAGAAAGAGGGAGGAAAAGAGGAGGAAAGGGAGTGGCCCAGCATGGTGTCCATGGAGGTCCAAGAGGAGAGAGACAGGCCAGATGCTTCATGAGAGCCTCCTGCTTCAGCCTCTAGGACTGTTGGAGGCTCACTGCATTCCTGCCCTTGGGTTCCTGCAAGTTCCCTTTATGTGGCTGAACTCCCTCTTGCCTGTGGTCCCTTATTCCCTCCACTGCCCTAGGAATCCGCTTGTTGGTTTCCATTCCCCTTTGTCATTGTGCAGCCCCCAATTGTCTAGGTGGCCCCACTGGAAGGCATTTAAGACCATCCCCATGCCAGCCCTCCTGTGGGAAAATGCCTACACTGGGGCCTACACGATTCCTTCCCTTAGTTCCTGTCCCCTGTAAAGCCCCAGCCCCACCTCCCTGCATCATCTCTCAGCACACCTCCATGTGCCATTGTGCTCTTTCAGTACTGCAAATATTCCAGTTCCTGAACATGACATGCTGTTTTTCACCCTATTCCCTTCTAAAACACCCGATAACATCCTTTTCAGATTTCAAAAGTACACTTGACCCTTGAACAATGTGAGGGTCAGGGATGGTGACCCCTCTTCCCCCATCACAGTTGAAAATTCACACATAACTTTTGACTCCCCTAAAACTTAACTAGAACAGCCTACTACTTACCAGAAACCTGACTGATAGTATAAACATCCGATATTTTAGATGTCATATATATCATAAACAGTATTCTTACAATAAAGTAAGCCAGAGAAAAGAAAATGTCAAAAAATCATAAGGAAAAGACATTTAAGGCGACTGTACTATATTTATCGAAAAAAATCCACGTATACGTGGACCTGTACAGAAGTGGACATGCACATGCCAGTCCATGTTGTTCAAGGGTCAACTGTATTCAGGTGTCCCCTCTGTGTGCAGCATTCCTTTATCCCCCCGTCCAGTGATCCTCTCTCTCCCTGCTCTATCCTACATCTAGATCGGATGGCCTCTGCAAATCCCATGGCACGCTACTACTATCATTCAGGCATGTATTTCCCTTCTGCACTGAACTCAGGGATGAGTGAGATTCTTTTTTTTTTAAGATTTTATTTATGTATTCACGAGACACACACACACACACACACACACACACACACACACACGAGAGGCAGAGACACAGGCAGAGGGAGAAGCAGGCTCCATGCAGGGAGCCCCATGTGGGACTCAATCCTGGGACTCCAGGATCACGCCCTGAGCTGAAGGCAGATGCTCAACCACTGAGCCCACCCAGGCATCCTGCTGAGTGAGATTCTTATTCATCTTTCATTCTCAAGATGTCGCACAGGGCCTGGCACATTAGATATGCTTACTGTATATCTGTCACACATGTCACCTAAAGCACGCGTGTGATGCTATTCTCTGTCTCTTGACTCCTCAATCTGCCATTGATGTTATGAACTCACACATGCTATGAACTTAAAAACAAAATATGAAAAGATGAATCACTGGCAATGGCACTGAAAGAGACAATGAAAACTGACCCTTCTCTCTCTGGGTGGCTCATGACCATGATCCTGAGCTAGCATTTTAGAGTAACAAGAAGCTTAAAAGAATGTGTGTAGAAGCAATGCCAACTATACCACGTGGAAACAGTATGCTTTTTAGAGTGATGTTCGTATCAATTAGATAAATTAAAAATCTTTCATCTCCAACTAGCCATCCTCAAAGAGACAGGGTTCTCATTGGTTATAAAAACACCGTCCAGGTATGAAACCTGATTCCTGTAGACAGTGGGTTTATTCCTAACACTCTGTGAACAACAGCGCAGGTCAAGAGGACCAGGTGAAGTGACATGAACAACCAGGAACAAGAAATGAGATCACACGGTGGCATCCTATCGCAGGGCCTGCACCCGCTGGCATCTGATAAAGGCAGCCGCTTTCTGCCTATGCTTTCTCTTGCTTGACTTTGCCCTTGCCAAAATCAAAATGGAATGAAGAGTTGGATTGGGTTTCCTTGGCCGCTCAGGGAAAGATGGTGCCCCAGGCCTCCCTAAGCAGAGTCGAGGATGGAGGGAGAAATGGAAATGTTATTCCACAGAAGTGGAAGCGAGACAGCCCTGGCCGGGCAGCCACTTCCTTGCCATGTGATGGCAGTTGGGTCCCCAGTGAAGGAGAGAGAAACCTAGCTGTTCTTCCTATGGTAATTATGAACCCGAGTCTTACAGGCTGTATGGAATTCTTCCTTTCCTCTTTTATAGCCTACCCTGTCTCTCTGAAGGAGTGATCACACGGGACACAAGCACACGCATCCTGATACAATTTTCCATTCTTTAGGGGACTGGATTGGTATAGGCTCCTCCACGGGAAGTTGTATCTTTAAGTCTCATTTTTTCCACGGCCTGGCCCTTGGCTCATCTCCACAATGCCTAGAGTGCAGTGGGTCTCAGTGGAGAGAAGCTCCCCGTTTCTGCTCTGAGGAACGAATTCTGAGGCTGTGGCTTTTCCATGGGTGCAGCCACACCCCAGAGAGAGGCAATACAGGCTCTGACCAGTTTTCTTCCTATGGACAGGTTGGTCATCTGCTCCTAGGGAAAATGAGAGTAAATCCTCTCTGTGAAACAAAGCAGTGGTGCAGCAGATTTTTCCCTGGTTCTTCTAATATAATATATAAGAATTTTCAAGAATTTTCTAATAATATATAAGAATTTTCAGCAGATTTTCCCTGGTTCTTCTAATAATATATAAGAATTTTCAGAATTTTAAGTATTTTCCAACAGGAGAGCCCTACAACCTCCAGTAGACACACACACACACACACACACACACACACACACACACACTTTTGATTTCTAAAACAACCTCAAAGATGTTTTATCAGAATTGGCCTTTTGAATTGCCAAAATTGAGAGTTACCAGTGTTTCCCCTCTGTATCAGTATACTGCCTGGCCAATCAGGAAGGAGAATTCACAAGCCTCTGAAGATTTAGCTATGCACACTAGTGAATTATTAGACAGAGGTAAGCAGGGGATCAACTTAGAATCAAGTTTTTAAAAACTACAATGAGGGGATCCCTGGGTGGCGCAGCGGTTTAGCGCCTGCCTTTGGCCCAGGGCGGGATCCTGGAGACCCGGGATCGAATCCCACGTTGGGCTCCTGGTGCATGGAGCCTGCTTCTCCCTCTGCCTATGTCTCTGCCCTCTCTCTCTCTCTCTCTCTCTCTCTCTCTCTCTCTTTCTCTGTGTGACTATCATAAATAAATAAAAATTAAAAAAAAAAAAAACTACAATGAGGAGCACCAGGTGTTCTATCTGAATCTGCAAGGAATAAATATGCCCTAAAAAAAAAGAACTTGAACTTTAAAAGTAATAAAGAGTTAGTAAGCCCTGGAAGTTCTTTCAAGGGTCCAAAAAACATTAATTTCCATCAGAGCAAAACACTTGAAGCTTTATCCTTCAGTCAATTTTTAAACTTGCCTTCACATCCTCCATACCAGCAAGCAATGCAACGGGTCCTTGTCTGAGATAGCTCAGCTGGGCATTTGCTGGTGTTCTCAGATTGGCCACAAAACCAGGCCCAAGGTTGCAGCACAAGTTTTGGACTCGATTCTGGGTATGGTGTTGCCTAGTGTTAGATGACAGAGGAGGCTCACGTGACGAAAAAGAGGTCCCTCCATGGCCACGCAGATGATCACAAGTCAGAATATGTCCATCACACTAAAAAAATTCTGCATTCAATTTCATTGTGTCCAATCACAATCAAGAATGAAAATCCTTCAATGGGGGCTCCAGAAGATCAGCTTCTCCAAGCAGCAGATGATATGGAGTGGCTCCATCATTATCTGTTGACCTCTGAGTGTCCCGGTGTTAATGTAAAACCTCTCCCAATCATCTTGTTTTCTTTTCATTTGATGATTTCACTAGAAATTAGCTAAAGAGGCACATTTAAACTGTATGTCTGCCATTTGGTAACATTCCAAATGATCTCATTTTTAAAAAATTAACCTATTTTTCATCTAATATCCAGAATATACTTTGCTATCTCACATGAAAGAAAGAAAGAAAGAAAGAAAGAAAGAAAGCAAGAAAGTCAATTAAAGTATCTGATCTAACTTTAAATCTATTTAACATTATTATCCTTTGCCATTTAATAAATCTAAGCCCTGTCCACCTCATCTGCTGTGATTAATAGGCCTTTATATATCCTTCAATGAACCTGAATGCTGGGTGGGGGTGGGGGTGGGACTGGGTGCACACTTAGGTTTTAAACAGACTCCCTGAAAGATTCAGTAAAATTCCTGCTGACATGAAAATAACCAAAAAGCAAGGTCCATCTCTGTCAAGTTATCACTTGGCCACTGCTTTATGCACAAAGAGGAGGGAGAAGGACGGAGAGAGTCTGTAATACCCAAAGAAAGGAATGAGCAAGGGAAGAGTTTAATTTTTAATAGCTGAGAGTTTTACTAAACTTTTAAGTATTTCCCATTAAAAGATGGTCACAGGGCATAAGCATATAGCAGACAAGTTTAAAGTGTTTTCCTTGGGTGGTGCTAAATATTACTGAATCATGCCCCAAGGCTATCTCTGTTGAGAAGCCCGGACTATTTCTCTTCCACTGGTTGATGTTTTCAGCAGGCAGGGAAGGGCTGATCAGCATGGGGCACAGAGCAGGACCACACATACCAGGAGACACTGACCCAGGCACTAACCAACTAGAGTGAGGGAGTGAGGTATGGGTAGCGATAGATGAGGTGGGAAGAGAATGCAGGACCTGTGCAAGAGAAGGCACTGTTTTAGTCCCCATTATGCCCCTAGGACCTAAAGCAGAACTTAGAAAATAGCAGGAGCTCAATAAATATTTGTCGAATAAATGAGTAAGTGAAAGCAAACAAACAAAAATAAGGAAGGCCATAAAGAAATATAAAGAGGAGAACTAAAGTATAGAGTTCATTTAAAGCCCAAGAAATCTTTACATACTTGTGCCAGAAATAAAATCCCTCATAGCCAATGATAAAGGAGCTTTTGTTTTTGATAGAGCACTGTCCCTAGTACCATGCTTGTGGGAATCCTTAGACAGGGTGGAGGGCTGGCGGGGAAACCATCTGATGGTGCAGAATGGTCCCTCTGGACTCTTAATTCCCCTTGGTTCTTGAAGGCATGGGTGCATGAGTATCTTCACAATGTATTCTGGCTGTTTCAACCTTCTTTTCCAAATGTTTTTTAAATCAAAGCTCCTTACAAGTAGCAATAAATGACTCATTTTAATTTCCCTTCCTTTCTCTGTTCCCATGTCCTCTCCAGCGCAGGTGCTGAAGAGCAACAAAACAGCCAACTGGGGGCAGAAAGGGGTAGGGAGGTAGGGAAGTGGGGGGGAGGAGGAGGAAGGGGAAGGTAGTCCCAAAACTGAGAATGAGGCCCTAACGCGTGAACACTCACTGTCACACACAGGATGAAGACTTTTAGCTCTGGGTGTCACCCGGAAAGCTGAGAAAGAATCATATAGGAAGAGCTTTCTAACATATACAATGTGTTAGGAGAACATATTTTAAACAGCGTTAAAATAGGATCAACAGGGCGCAAAGGCTTCAGTACAAGTAATTGAAAGGAGACCACCATCTGTCTCGGTTAAATCATCCTCCTACTCCCCAGTTTTCTCCTTTATTTTCCACAGCTCTTTAAAACAAAGTGGAGGAAAAAAGGTATTATATACATATTACCCAATATGTGAGCCAAATAAGCACTGATGAATTCCAAGTGAAGACTAATACCAATATTCAAATGTGCACAGTGAGGCATGATGCTTTCACCCTCAAAATAAGTCCCACAAATCAATGCAATCTCACCTTTCATTCTCAGTGCTTAGGCTCTGCAGAGAGCCTTTCTCCCTCTCAACCTCTCCCTCTATGAAGATACCTCTGGCTACATACATGTGGACCACAGGAAGCCTCCAGTCAGGCTGTCTCTGTGAATTTCCCCCACTCCAAAACACTACGAAGGATTTCTGGTAGCAACAGTAGGGAACTGTGTGTCTATGTTTAGGTAGGTTTATGGAGGTGAGTATGGTAGTAACAGGAAGTAAGGAAATGAGCTCATAATTCATTCTTTAAACAATGATCCTCACCACCTGATTTTTGCCCTAAAATGAAATGTGGTGGGTCACAAATATATTCTATCACTCCTCCCCATTTCTCCAGCTGTGGAGATAAGTGATCCAGGCATATGGCAAGTCACAGGAAACCAGGAAATGTGCTTGAATCCAGCTGCTATCCTAAATTTAGAAAATAAGAAGTAAATCACCTTACAGCACAAACTCAGGATGGCTTAGATTTGGGAAAAATAGATACATGGGTGGCATATATAGAATCATGAGGAGGGAAGACCAAGATCCCTTCAGAAAGAATGTCACTGGTCCTCACATTTGGATAAAGCAAAAATGCCACTTTTCAATCCTTTGTTTTCATGTAAGAATACTAGAAGCGGTAAGGGAGAAATAGAAACAAGCAAAGCCTGAAGTGAGTAGAAGGAAGGAAATAATAAAGATTAAGGCAGAAATAAATGAAATAGAGACTAAAAAAAAACAACAGAACAGATAAATGAAACCTGAAGCTGGTTCTTTGAATGAAAAGATCAACAAAATTGACAAACTTTTAGCTAGACTCATCAAGAAAGAAAGAGGACTCAAATGAAATCAGAAATGAAAGAAAAATAATAACTATCACCACAAAAAATACGGAGGATTATAAAAGATTATCATGAAAAATTATATGCCAAAAATTGGATAACATAGAAGAAATGGATACATTCCTAGAAACCTTCTAAAACTGGATAGGAAGAAATAGAAAATTTGAACAGACTGATTACTAGTAATGAAATTGAATCAGTAATCAAAAAACTTCCAACAAACAAAAGTCCAGGACAAGATGGTTTTACAGGTGAATTCTACCAAACATTTAAAGAAGAGTTAATACTTATTGTTCTCAAACTATTCTAAAATACAGAACAGGAAGGAGGCAAGAGTGCACAATGGGAAAAAGACAGTCTCTTCAATAAATGGTGCTGGGAAAAATGGACAGCTACATGCAAAAGAATGAAGCTGAACCATTTTTTTTACACTATACACAAAAATAAACTCAAAATGGATTAAAGACCTAAAGATGAGATCTGAAACCATAAAACTCCTCGAAGAAAACACAGGCAGTAATTTCTTTAACATTGGCCATAGAAACATTTTTCTAGATATGTCTGCTGAAGCACGTCTGCTGAAACAAGGGCAACAAAAGCAAAAGTAAACTACTGGGACTACATCATAATGAAAAGTTTTTGCACAGGGAAGGAAACATCAACAAAACAAAAAGGTAACCTACTGAATGGGAGAAGATATTTGCAAATGATATATCCATAAGGGGTTACTATCTAAAATATATAAATAACTTACACAACTCAACACCAAGAAAATTAATAATCCAATAAAAATGTGCAAATGACACGAACATTTTTCCAAAGAAGACATACAGATGGCCAACAGATACATGAAAAGATGCTCAACATCACTACTCATCAGGGAAATGCAAATCAAAACCACAATGAGATATTACCTTCTGTCAAAATGGCTAAAATCAACAATACAAGAAACAACAGATGTTGGTGAGGATTGGGAGAAAAAGGAACCCTCTCCCCACTGTTGGTGGGAATGCAAATTGCTGCAGCCACTGGAAAACAGTATGGAGGTTCCTCAGAAGATTAAAACCTGAATTACCATATGATGCAGTAATTCCACTACTAAGTATTTACCCAAAGAAAATGAAAACACTAATTCAAAAATATATATGCACCCCTATTATTTACAATTGCTCAGATATGGAAGCAATCCAAGTGTTCATTCGTAAATGAACAGATAAAGATGCGATGTGTGTACATACACACACAGAATATTACTCAGCCATGAAAAAGAATGAGATCTTGCCATTTGTAACAATACGGATGAACCTACAGGCTATAACGTAAGTCAGTAAGTGAAAGACAAATAGCATATGGTTTTACTCATTTGTGGAATTCAAGAAAAAAACATATAAACAAAGGAAAAAAGACAAACAAAAAACCAGACTCTTAAATACAGAGAACAGACTGGTGCTTGCCAGAGGGGAGGTAGGTGGGAGGATGGGTAAAATAGATAATGGAGATTAAGAGTACACTTATCTTGATGAGCACTGAATAACGTATAGAATTGCTGAATCATTAAATTGTACACCTAAAACTAAGAGAACACTACAACTTTTAAAATTTAGAAAAAAACAAAAAAACAGAAGCCATAAAGGAGAAATCGTTCACTTCATGAAAGTTTCCCATTCTTGGGCCATTATGGACATCCCCTACTCCACGGATACGATCCCATCGCTCTCAGATTGTGGGTGTCTTCTGGTACTCAGTGCACTGAGTGGCCTAGGCACTGCCACTCACTTGAGTCTTGGGCAATGTGGCCACTCAGCAGTGGATAGGCCACCTGGCAGTGGAGAAAGGATTCCTTTCTCCAGGGGTAGATCGGTGATACCAGTTTGTATGAAGGGGAGCACGGAATCCATGGGGTTTAATTATACATGTGAATGTACCCCTTCCTTGATGTGCATAAGTTGAAGGTGAAAGGTTAATATGGCAATGAAGAGAAAAGCTGTGGAATGAGAACATTTTAGATACTTTGTTGAGGGAAATAATGGTCACGCTCTTCCTCACAAGACTATAACTGTGGTAACAACATATAGCCAAAAAGGCTGAGGTAAGAACCACAAAAAGCTAGAGCAGTAGAGGAGATCCTAATGCAGTGATAGGATACACAGCTTCCACCTAGCAGGGGCATTTGTCCTCTGTGTGAAAAATGGAAGAGAATGTTTTCACTGGTTACTCAAATATTTATATCCACACTGCAACTGGATCCCTCAGAAAATAAAGCTTCTTCTTAGAGTTGTCACCATTGAATAGTATCTATTAATGGTTTCTCAATACAAACTGCGCTACAGTTTGTGCCCTGGATAACATCTGTAGTCATTTATGCAGGGAAACAGAAAACAACAGAGGAATCAGGAAGGCACACTATCCAACTGCAAGCACATTTTCTAGGTGTCATTCTCCATTCTTTGCTCACTATTACAAAGGAAGATCTGGAACACCTCCACGTCATCCTACCCTGTCTGTACCCCTCCCCACCCTATAGCCCCACCCTCAACCCTTGCAGCAGTGATCAAACCCCTCCCTCCCCCAGATCGGCCAAACAGAAAAGGAATCGTTCATGAAGGTGGAGCCTATGAAATTCCTTTCAGAGTTCTTGCCTGGTTTCTGGAAACACACGCCAATACAAATTTTCGTGGCTACATTAATATATGCAGCTATGCATTAGGGAGATGATAATAAAACAAGAGCCCTTTTGAGTGCAGTCTTTCTGCGTCCCAGGCCGCGCGTGTGGGAGGCGGAGGAAGCCAGGTCAAGAAAGCAAAAGGGTGACCAGTGGGGTGAAGGGTCTAGGGGGAAAAGGAGGTGCAGAGGTACTGGCCCTGGGGGCATCAGCCAGAAGAGTTCCCACAGGAGGTGGGGAGCAGCATCAGCTATTCAGGTGTGTGCCTCCAAGATTTGTAAGCTGTGTGTGAAATTCTGAAAGGAGTAGAAGGGTACCTACTAGTCAAAGAGGGAGGGTAATACCAGTTAATGGTGGGAGAATTTGTTCCAAACAAGTTCCCTCTTCTTGCTGGGAAAAGCTGCACAGAGCTCAGCGCTAGCTCAAAAGGCAGGTCAATAAACCACTGTATTTCTGTTGAGTTTAACAAGATCTAGACCTTCAAGAAAAGGATTCTCTTTGGTATATAAGCATGTCACATTTTTTATCTTATTAAAGTGATCTAGTCCCTGTTTGTATAAGACATAGTTTTCACACTGAAAATACCTTCAATTCTCACTGAGTTTTCAAGTCCTAAAAGAAGAGTCTAATTCTTTAAGATTTAACTCAGGGCACCTGGGTGGCTCAGACAGTTAAGTGTCCACCTTGGGCTTGGGTCATGATCTCAGATCCTAGGATCGAGCCCCATGTTGGGCTCCCTGCTCAACGAGGAATCTGCTTCTCCCTCTCCTCATGCTCTCGTTCTCTCTCTCAAATAAATAAAAAAGTCTTAAAAAGAAAAGATTTAACTTCCTTAATTATGGGTTTTCTGTGTATATGTGTATACATGCATATACATATTCACATACATATACATACACAAGCATATCCCAAGAGTTGCTTATGATGTATATGGCATGAGGAAAGTGATCTGGCCATTAGCTGTAAACCCATTACTCACATTCATTATAAGCCATTTAAAAAGTTGACATATGGGGCACGTGGGTGGCTCAGTCAGTGAGGCATCTGATTCTTGATTTCGGCTTAGGTCATAATCTCAGGGTCGTGAGATCAAGCCCCACGTCAGGCTCTGTGCTCAGCAGGGAGTCTGTTTCAGATTCTTTCTCTCCCTCTGCCCCTCCCCCTACTCCCTCTCTCACTCTCTCTAAAATAAATAAAGAAATCTTAAGAAAAAAAAAAGAATTGACACACAAATATTCTTTGCCATCAGGTGAACTACAGAATGCTATTGCAAAAATATAGAAATCAGGTCAATTCCACTATGAGGTCTGTATTCAATAAATTAGTTTTCATAGGCTTTATATCTGAAACTTAAATGCTGCCCTCATATAAGTAAAGACACTATTTCATTTTAATATTAAACAAGTCTCCACTTTGACTTAAGTTTTGGAAAAAGGAAAATGTGATGGTGCTCACAAGCAACAAAAGAAAAGCGGTAAACTAGACTACATCAAAATTAAAATATTTTGTGCTACAAATCATATTATTAAGAAAATGAAAAGACAATCAGCAGAATAGGAGAAAGTATTTGCAAATCATACATCTGCTAAGAGGCTTCTATTCAGAATATTGAAGAAACTTTCACAACTCAAAAATAAAAGGACAAATAACTTAAAAAGCAGGAAAAGGACTTGAATAGACATTTCTCCAAAGAAGATACACCAATGTCTGATAAGCACATGAAAATATACTCAACATCTTAAGTCATCAGGGAAAAGCAAATCAAAACCACAGTGAAATACTAGTTCATACCCACTATGATGGTTATAAAAAAAAAAGACAGACAGACAATAATAAGTTTTGGCAAGTATGTGGAAAAATTAGAACTCTCATACATTGCTGGTGGGGATGTAAAATGGTGCATCTGCTTTGGCAAACAGCTTAGCATTTCCTCAAAATGTTAACCATAGAGTTACCTTTTGATTCAGCAGTTCCACTCCTAGGTATATACCTAAGAGAAACTAAACATATGCCCACAAGAAAAATTTGTACATGAATGTTCATAGCAGTCAAAAATTGGGCAACAACCAAATGTTAATCAGCAGATGACTCAATAAACAAAATGTGGTATGTATCCATTTTATACCATATATAAAATCAACATTACAGTATTGGCATATTTATTCCAATAATATTCGATGGAATATTATTCAGCCATAAAAAGGAATGAAGTACAATAATTAGATGAACAACAGAGATGAACTTTAAGAACATTATGCTAAGTGAAAAAAAAAAAAGAACATTATGCTAAGTGAAAGAAGTCAGTTACAAAAGACCATATATTGTATGCTTTCATTCATATGAAATGTACAGAACAGTCAAATCTATATAGAGAAATAGCAGATTAGTGGTTACCTAGGGTTGGGGGGTGACATGGGATGGGTAAGGAATGGCTGCTAATGGGTATGGAGTTCTTTTTGGGGTGATGAAAATGTTCCATAACTAGATACGGTGATGGCTGCACAATTCTATGAATATATTAAAAACTACTGAACTGTATACTTCAAATTGGTAAATTTTATGGCATATGAATTATCTCTCAATAAAGATGTTTTTAAAAATGAAATAGTGCTTAAAAATCAGTCTAGAAGTCCCCTCAAAAACGTATAACAGTGTGAAATAAATAAATTCTTAGAAAAGTAGTAGACCACTGGATTCAATCAATTCAATTTCTCCAGGTGCTCAAAAAAGTTGAAGTGAAAAAAAGAACTTCTCATTTCAGGCTGAGTAGGCTATGCCACTTGACATTTTTATGCCCTCAGATTCTTCGGTACCCTGTACTTGACAGTGTGATAAATAGACAATATTAATAAAAGAAATAAAGTGCTTTTAAACTAACTTCAAAATTATTCTTTACATCTTCTCCATAACTTTGCTGATATGTCCACCTGTTTGCTTTTGGACTGAACTCTACTTTTGGCCTGATGTGAGCAAGTAGAACCACCACGAACTAGGTGCGATGAGGCCTTCCATGTTCTTTCCACCACTTAATTAGGTAACTTATAGGTCTGAGGGAGGCAGATGTGACCTGACATTAATATAAAACTGAATCATCTACTTTCCATCCTTGTAGATTATTATAGAAGCCATCCTGTTCATCAAGTTTGATGGACTACAATTTTCCAAAGGAGAAATCCTAAATAGAACAGTGAATAGGGATCCCTGGGTGGCGCAGCGGTTTAGCGCCTGCCTTTGGCCCAGGGCGCGATCCTGGAGACCCGGGATCGAATCCCACGTCGGGCTCCCAGTGCATGGAGCCTGCTTCTCCCTCTGCCTATGTCTCTGCCTCTCTCTCTCTCTCTCTCTCTGTGACTATCATAAATAAATAAAAGTTAAAAAAAATTAAAAAAAAAAAGAACAGTGAATAGTTTTTGCTCTGAAAAACTGTTTAGCTAAAATCTCTTACTTATCTTGAGGAATTCTTTAGAATACGACAGTTTCTGACAGGGTCTTTGATTTGCAGGGGAGGGAGATAGGAGGAGCTTTTTCTTCTTAAAAACTAAACAAACAAGACAAAAGCCAACATCGTCCAGGAACAATCATGAAATTTAACAACAAAGAACACCAAAAAAAAAAAAACAAAACAGTATTAATCTGAGGCTCACAACCAACACTATCTTGATTAGGTGCATGTTCCCTTCCAAAAAAAGGTTCCCAGATACCATTATTGCATAATAAGTGAAAAAGAATCTCTACTGAAGAGATGCTCTTCTTAAAAGTAAAATGTACATTTGATAGACTTGTTTTCTGTCAGCTTTAGTCTAAGGCAATCTTCTCAGATGGGCAAAACTTATTTCTTTAATTAACCATTTCCTTGGCACGATGCTTCTCAAAACTTAGCTGTCAGTATCACATGGAGGGCTGGCAAAAACACAGACAGCTGGGCCTCCAACCTCAAGAGTTTCAATGAGGTCCAGAGTAGAGTTCAAGAATTTGCATTTCTCCCCCACCTATGCTGATTCGGCCAGTCTGAGGACCGAGGACCATACTTTTTTTTTTTTTTTTTCCTGGGGACCATACTTTGAGAAGCACTGCCTCAATACTGTGAGAAGCTGGCTAGGCAAAGTCCTGGCTGGGTGGGTCTTCCCCAAAGACTCGACCAGAAAAGAAAGGTAAAAGTCATCCGAAGGCCAAAACACATTTACATTTAGTATTTAAATAACAGCAATTATCATGGTCTGCTCCTCAAACTTTTGTGGTTCATACATATTGTTTGTCTTCCTGGTTTCATGCCACCCCCATCCTTGCCCACACAAGATGCCTTTCTAGGGGGTTCTTCTCCCTCCCAGCCATCCTGTATGACCGCAGCCATGTCTGCCCAACATGCCATTAGCCCTAGTGGCAGTACAAGTTTCCATTGGTGGATCCCAACTGGACCTGAGGCAATCAGCTGGAATTTGGAATTGGGACTAAGAAATTTCTGTCTGGCTCCTTTTTTGAATAAGAAGCAAACTCGGAAGCTGCAAGAAATTGTCTTTTTCCACCATGTGACCTGGGTAGCAGAAAAAGTCCATTTGCCCACACAGAGAAGCAGGGATGAGGTAGGGAGTGAGAGCTTCCTGGTTTCCACGTGGTCCTCCAGATCCTGGCTTATGTGAAGGCCTTACAGCCTTCTCCATCCCTGTCCTAGGATTCTGTAAATTAACCCCAAACCTGCATGTTCTATTAAATTCCCCTCGTTTGCCTGAACTGGCTGAAGAAGATCTATTGTGTACAACCACAAGGGCCCTAATTAAAACTATTCATAAAGTCAATTTTGGGGTCTCTCTGTTTCAGTTCATCCCAGAGACTAAGCTCACCTTAAACTTCATCCTACTCAAGTTTACCTGCTTCTAAATATTTCATAGCTCTGGAGCACCTGGCTGGCTCAGTTAGTGGAACATGCAACTCTTGATTTCTGGGTCGTGAGTTCAAGCCCCACACTGAGGGTAGACATTACTTAAAAAAAAAAAAATACTGGGGGGCCTGTGTGGCTCAATTGGTTAAGTGTCTTCCCTAAGCTCAGGTCATGATCCTGGGGTCCTGGGATGGAGCCCTGCCATCGGACTCTCTGCTCAGTGGGGAGTCTGCTTCTCCCTCTGCCATTCGCTCAGGCATGCACGCTCTCCCTCCCACTCTCTCGCTCACACTCCCTCAAATAAATAAATAAAATCTTTTGAAAAAGTACTAAATAAATAAATAGATATTTCAGAGCTGAAGCCCTATCTTACTCAGGAGATTTCCTGAACCCAACATCTCTATGTATTTCAAATCCATGGTCTACTTGGATTTTTCTAGGTGAGGCAATTATAATTTATATTTTTCTCCAAGACGAGACTGGGATAAATGAATACAAATCAGAAATGAATATAAATCCACTTGGTTTCCTTCTTTGTGCACAGAAATAAGAAAACCTACAGAGATGTCTCCAATTAAGGCCTAATATGAAGTTTTATTGACCATGTTAGGTAAATTTAAGTGCTTAATTTTTCACTGGTTTCAAAAATAACTTCAGCCTTTATTTTTGTGGAATTCACGTTTCAAATGGCATTCTCAATCTGCTTCAACCACGTACACTGTACATTTTATGTATTCATTCCCACACAAACATGTGGCTTCCCAGAAGAAGGGGCATTTCTTTATCTCTGTGTGCCTAGCTACTTCTCTTACAGCCCACCAGAGACAGATCAGATTTTGTGTCATCTTCAGTATTGCATCACATTTGTGATAACACATCTGTTCCAGAAGTTTGTGAAGTCACTTGATGTTGCAAAACCAGGGTTTCACAGCAACCGGATTTTCTTCGTCTGTCTAATGTTACATATCCTCTGTACTGAGCTTCAGGATTCTGGCCTCCTTGAATCACGACTTCTGGGAATTATCTTTGGCAACTCTGCGCGTTAGCAGAAAAGTCTGATTGTTTTGGCTGCCTTGTGTCACATAACAACAGGTAGTCACAGACATCCAGCAGTTCCCTCAGAGTGGGTTGCTTTCTTTATGGTAATCAATTTACTTGGCCCAGCTGTCAGGCACTTGACTTCCCAATTAACAACTGGAAGGAGAAATTGAGCCCCAGGAAGGACGAAACCTCAGATTTTCCCAACACACAGTTAATGAAGAATTTAGCCTAGCCTCTACCTCATCTGTGTTCTTCCCATAAAATGTAAATGTCAATTTGAAAAACAATATACCTACAGACATTTCTCCACACAGGAAAGTTTCACATGATGTTTGACTGGGCCCTGTGCCTAATGTCCATCATTAAGGAGTTAACATAAATTAATTTAAACCTGGAAATGAAGCAGCCAAAACTGTTGACCCATTTCCTCTTATGGATTCAGTGAAAAGACTAAGAGGGCCTACACTACAGATCATAGCTTTTAATCTCAAGGAAACAAATAACAAAGCAGAAAAATCCTTTTCTTCCAACATCTTGGCTGTTCCTTTGGTCAATACTGGAAGAAGTAACAAAATGTGCGATATATGCATGGGGCATACTTTTCGAATTCACCCAACTCTTCCTGGCCAAAAGGATTTCCCTCAATGTGGTAAAAGGCTATAAATGAAAATTGGCAAGGCAGGAAGCAACAGAGACTCACGTTCATGAGAATGCCCACAGCAAGGCTCTGGGGTATCAGCTGAGGTGAACCTAAGGTAGCCCTGACTAACCTGCATGGCTGCTTTGGGAAATTAATCACCCCTCTTGTCTACAAAGGGACAGGAACTATTGTGGAAAAGGTACCTTGAAGACACCGACAGGTCCTTTCCGTGGATGTCTTTCAAGACATGAATACTGAAATTGCTAAACTGCATCTTGAGGAAAGAGAGCATAGGAAGTTTTTCCCTAACATCCTTCCTCCAAGAGCACTGATCCACCTATGATTAGAAACCCTAGTATCCACTTTAAACCCAGTAAAGGGTGAGTCCCCTTTACCTTGTGGCTTAGGAATGAAAAGACAGTTGTTTTTAAGTCACGTGTCTATTTTTAGGACTAACTGGAAACTTCTTCACAGTTTACCTGATTATAGTCTGCTAGAGTGTAGAAGCATGGAGTTCTAAGTGCAAAACATTTATGGAATGGATTCCACTGCCCTGGACTACTCCCGACTAGACCATACACATCTAGAGGACAGGGGCTGGGATGCTTTTTCTTCTACCTAAGTCTCTTACACAAAGAATGTTGGGGCATTTTTTTTAGCCCCCCCCCCAAAAAAATTATCTTAGTCTTTCAAACAAGTTTTCGTTTCTACACTAGGAAGCAGGGCAGATACCCTTTGGAAATATGACTATGTCATCCAATCAACTGTCGTTGAACCCCACAGCACAAAAACTCAACAAAAGTCAACATTTAAAAGAGCCATTGCTGTCCACAAATATCACTACATGTGCATGGCTGTATGGCCATATTCTATTTGAGGGATCTCATTATTATCTAGGAAATGATTTCATACTTCAGTGTCCCAAATCACATCGGCTAAAAGGATTAGGATAAAATGTCTTCCTGAAGAAAATCTTCCCTGAAATCTCATTTTTGCATATTATCTTTTGGTGCCATCCCATCTTTCTCTGCTCACAATACAGGTGGCACAGCCACCTCTGAAACAGAAATAGCACATGCAAGGAGCCTACTAACAGGAGTCACCATTGGAAGAGGGTCACTGCAATGGGAAAGTCTATGCTACAGAAGAAGAATCAAAGAGCTATGTGACTCCTGTGAATTGCTTGGAAAAACAACAGACATATTGTTCTATATCACTGAGACCTTTTTTTTTTTAAGATTTTATTTATTTATCCATGAGGAGGCACACACAGAAAGAGAGAGAGAGAGAGAGAGAGAGAGGCAGAGACACAGGCAGAGGGAGAAGCAGGCTCCATGCAGGGAGCCTGATGTGGGACTTGATCCCGGGTCTCTAGGATCACACCCTGGGCCGAAGGCGGCGCTAAACTCCTGAGCCACCCAGGCTGCCCTCACTGAGACCTTTTGACACAGGAAGGAGGGCTTAAGTATAAGAAAATATGTTGGCCTGAGCATATTTTTAAACTTTCAGCTTTCAGCAATCAGCTCAGTCTGGCTAGGCCTCCCATCTGCTAGAGAGAAGCTTCACTATCATTGCGAAGTTTAGAAAAATGGGGCTATAATAAGGATGTAATAACTGTAGTATGCTTTATCTATACCAAATCATGTTCCCTTGAAGTTCCAGTGCGTTCTAAATTAACATCAAAGGGAAGAATTCTTAACCCCACCAACTGGCATACACAGGAATTTCAACTGTTCTGACATAATAATGGCTCTAAGTAAATCGCTCTTAATTTCTTACTATCCAACCTACTGTTCGACTAGAAATAGTCAGAATTGCTGAGAGGATTACAGGGAAGGAGTATCCCTAATGTATCCCTTGCTTTCATCCTCCAAGTACAGCAAACTGCAAACTGAAAACAGCTTTCCATTCATATTAGCACTCTGAATAGTTTCTAAAAAAAATCACCTTTAGTGAACTGAGGCTGGGATATGGCCTGGTTAATATTATTGATACAATTCTTCATTCCATGCTCTGGAAGTCATATTTTGAATTTACTTTTTTAAAAAAGATTTTATTTATTTATTCATGAGAGACACAGAGAGAGGTAGACACATAGGCAGAGGAAGAAGCAGACTTCCTGCGAGGATCCTGATGTGGGTCTTGATCCTGGGATTCTGGGATCTTGACCTGAACCAAAGCAGACGATCAACCACTGAGCCACCCAGGCACCCCATACTTTTGAATTTAAAAGACACTAAATTTTTTATCTGTTTTGAAGGGGCAGATGGGACACTGTGTGGAAAAGAACCCAAAATACAGGAATTTCAAATTATAACCCATTTCCCAACCTCCGACAGGCTGGGATTACATTTAGAAACTACTAAAAAATTATTCATTCATTGTTAAGAACTTGGATTAATTATTGTAATAGTCCACTATGACATTTTCTCTTCGTAAAATCTCTTATTGCTATTTTATTGCTAATTACTTCAAGCACCACCTCAACTGCTTATTAAGTTAAAAATACGTTTAATGGTTCTTAAAGAATACAGAATAAATACACACAAAAAGAAAGGCAGCCCCAGTGGCCCAGTGATTTAGCGCTGCCTTCATCCCGGGGTGTGATCCTGGAGACCCGGGATCGAGTCTCATCAGGCTCCCTGCATGGAGCCTGCTTCTCCCTCTGCCTGTGTTTCTGCCTCTCTCTCTTCTCTCTGTGTTTCTCATGAACAAATCTTTAAAAAAAAAAAAAAAAAGAAAGAAAGAAAGGTGCTCTATTAAGAAAGAATAGGTATTTTGATCAATTTGCAGAAATGCTTTGAATATCATTAGAACCCACTTAAGATTATGACCTGCATCGTCTTAGAAAGCAGCAGTGTTTCCCAACAATTTCCAGGGAAAGAAGGCAGTATTTAACAAGACAGGTACACAGACAACATCCGCAAACAAACTCGTACACACAACACAGGAATGTAAGGCAAGTCATCCAATCATTCCTGAATTTGTCTCAATAATGTGATATTGCTGCCATTAGGCTAATTATAACCCATGCAGGAAGCAGCCCAGTTGGCTGCAAATGAAATGATCAGAATATTTTAGAATATTTTAGAATAAATCAAGTACCTGATAGTTTCATGAGAAGTTCAGAGGCTGCTTTGACAGACATATCCCGCCTTAGCACATTCCCCTTCCCTTCCTGGGGCTTAAGGGTGTCTTCAGAGATGCTGGGGGCTGGCACTTCCGATTCCGGGCTGAACACATAGCTGGACCGAGGCAAAGTGGCGCTTAAGGCCTCCTCTTCCTTAGGCTCCTCTTTCACTTTAAAATTAAGATTCATGGGCTCCTTCTGATTCGCAGCTGTCAAAAGAAGAAAGGCATTGTATATATATACATATACAAAAGGCCACTCCCCCTCTGAGCTGCCCCGGACTTAATGAAATACGGAATGCACAATCACAGTGTGCTAGCAGCAGGAGGGACCACAACCTCATCAAAATAGGCTGGGACCTGGGCAGAAAAAAATACGGTACACTCCATGAGCACAGGACTCTGAAGAATGTGGGCTTCTGAATCTTCGGAAGCTATCATCTTTTAAGAAGTGCTGCCTCTACAAAGTGGACATTTTCTCTCTGGTTTCCCTAAATATCTTATTTCCCGTGTATGCTGCTGCCTCCCTGACCTATGAACCTTCTCCCCACTTAATCCTATTATAAAATAATGCTTTCAGGCAATTATTCTGCCATAAAATATTCAATATAAACATGAGTCAGAGGCAATACCCAAAGCCAAAACCTGGAATGGGGTAGTAAGGTGATGAAGAATCTGCCAGAGAGAAGCTCAGACTAGAGATACTCCAATTCTCGTTATTATGAACGGATGCTCCTGACCCACGAACCCTGGGGCACACATGTGGAACTGTTTTCCCAGTCACAGTGAATAAAGCCATATCTGTAGCTCAAGTCATCTTTGGGTCCATGATGGGCCTTTTTTTCCCCCTAAGATTTTATTTTTAAGTGATTTCCACACCCAATGTGGGGCTCGAACTCACAACCCTGAGATCAAGAGTAGCATGCTCCACCAACTGAGCCAGACAGGTGCCCCTCACAATGGGCATTTTTAAAAAGGAAAATCTTTTATTTTGAATTAGTTTCAGGCTTATAAAGAAGTTGCAAAGATGGTTCAAGGAGTTCCCATATATTCTTCACCCCGCATTCTCTGATGTTCACATCTTACATAACCATGGTGCATTTGTCAGAACTAAGAAATTCACATTGCTATGATCTAAACTCCAGATTTTATTCAGATTTCACCAGTTTTTCCACTAATGTCCTTTTTCCATTTTTAGCATGGTTGGTTCGTGTGGAGAGTGTGGTCAGGGCAGAGCTAACTGGCCTATTATGGGATGGCTTCTGTGGCTTGGCTACCCCATAGCATCAGGCCTTCACCCACTGAGCTGTATGCTCCCAGGGAAAGACCAAGGAGGAGGACAAGCATCCTCTTCCACCACTGGCCACTTTCCCAAGCATCTAGCTCCCCTTTAATGCGCCATGCAGTAGAAACTTCAGGTTGGTTGTATTAGATGTGTTTGTCTTTTAAGAAAGAAGATCCATCCTAATACAGAAGTCTTAGTAACACTTATGAGAGTGAGCCTGAAGCCCATTTCTGCTTAACAAGTAAGAATGAAAACAAATCCCCAAAGCAAGCACTTTTAACCTGTTGTCCACCACCTACCCTAGGCCAGTACTCAAGCACAAAGTCCTTTCTCCCTTGTGCCCTCTAAGGGTATACATTCTGGAATCACAAGTTCACACAGACCAGCATAATTAGAAACTGGACTCTGGAGGGCTAAGATGACAGCTTGGAATTTTGGAAGTTTTAGAACTTTTACCACCAGAAAGATGCAGAGCAGTTCCAAGAGCTGCCCACCTTGTGTCCCTTACCCATTTTTACCTTTACCTACCTCCACCATACCACTCCTCCACTTCTGGTCCCCGTGCTATAACAACACTTGACTGTAAATTGACCTTCAAGCACTGCCTTCTCAATGAAGTCTACCCTGACCATCCTGTCCAGAACTGCAATTCCTATCCCATGGTATTCCCAATCTCTCTTACCTTACTCTTATCCTCCTTTTGCTCCAAAATACTTGTCACTTGATAACTTCTGGTTAAGGATTGAATTGTGCCCCCCCCCATTCTTTTTTTTTTTAATTTAAATTCAATTAGCCAACATACAGTATATACTTGGTTTCAGATGTACTGTTCAATAATTTATCAGTTGCATATAACAACCCAGTGCTCATCACATCATATGCCCTCCTTAGTACCCGTCACACACCTGCCCTCCAGCACCCCTTAGTTTGTTTTCTAGAATTAAGAGTCTCTCATGGTTTGTCTCCCTCTGAGGACTTCCTATTCAGTTTTCCCTGCCTTCCCCTATGATCCTCTGCACTGTTTCTTATATTCCACATAGGAGTGAAACCACACGATAATTGTTTTTCTCTGATTGACTTATTTCGTTCAGCATAATGCCCTCCAGTTACACCCCCATCAATTCTTATGTTCAAGCTCTAACCCAGGATGTGGTTGTATTCTGCAATAAGTAATTAAGGTTCAATGAGGCCACAAAGGGGGGAGATGTAATCCAGTATGATTGATGTCCTATCAGAGACACCAGGGATGCATGCACAGAAAAGAAAGATCATGGGAGGACACAGCAAGAAGATGGCCATCTTCAAGCCAAAAAGAGAAGCCTCAGGAGAAACCGAACCTGCCAACACCTTAATCAGACTTCCAGCCTTGAACTGTGAGCAGTGAGTTTCTTTTGTTCAAGCCACCAAGTCTTTGGTATTTTCTAATGGCAGCCCAAGCAGACTCAATATATACCGTATAACTTTCTTATTATTATGTTAGCCATTATGATCTGTTCCCTTAACTCAAGAGTAGGCTTCAAGAAGGCAATGATCTTTGTTTCAACACTGATGTACCTTGAGGGCCTCGAACAGTGCCTGGTACATAGTAAGCGCTCAATATAGATCTTGGAATGAATAAAATATGTTGGCTACAAATTAGTGACATCTGATGGTGCTTCACAATTACCCACGGGAAACAAAAAGTAAAATCCCAAAATATTCCACCAAAGGTAATCAGAAGTGCTTTCCCTGGATCTGATCCTTAGACTGGGAATAAGACCTAGAGATAAAAGCTTTGCTATCTACAGCACAGCACTTACTGAGGTGTCTATGATAATCATTCACTTGGACTCCCACATTACCTAAGGAGGAGTTCAGACAATTTTCAAGAGAAGCACCTAAAATCTGGCTCTTTGGTATGCCTGGTTGGCTCAGTCAGTAGAACATGGGACTACTGACCTTGGGGTCTTGAGTGTGAGTCCCACATTGGATGCATAGACTACTTTTAAAAAATTAAAAATAAATAAAATGAAGTAAAATAAAATAAAATAAAATTTGGCCCTTTGAGGACAGTGCCAATAGAATCTGAACCAAAGAGAGCAATGATGGTCTCTAGAGCAATCTGCACATATTTCTGACCTTAGCAAGGAAGGTAGCTCCTAAGAGGACTTTGTTTATTTAGCATACTTCTCCCCTTTCAAACATTTCCTGAGAGGGGGCTGGTTCCTGGCCACCTCCTAAAGCTTCTCTCACTCTATGCCTCTCTTCCAGAACACTTTATATAAAATCCTTTTCCAAAAGCATCCTAGTTAGTCACAACAGAGTAATTAAGTGGTGTGTTTCTGTTAAGTCTGAAACTTTGACTCTTCGGGAAGCAATAATATTAAGTTATGCACTTTTTAAAATGCTTCTGTATCTTTTATTTTGAAACTTTAAAAAATTCTTTTTTAAAAAAAGATTTTATTTACTCATGAGAGACAGAAAGAGAGGCAGAGACACAGGCAGAGGGAAAAGCAAGCTCCATGTGAGGAGCCCAATGCGGGACTCGATCCCTTATCCCAGGATCACACCCTGAGCCAAAGGCAGACCCTCAATCACTAAGCCACTCAGATGTCCCTGAAACTTTTTAAAATTCTAAGGTGAGGCTAGGAAAAAGATAAGAAACTACTGAAGCCCTAGAAGCAAATCCCAATTTTTAGAGAGAGCAACCTTAAGCTGATGCTTTCTAAAGATATAAGTAGCATCTAGAAGTATTAGTCACGATACATGCTACATAAGATTTAAGAAAAAAATTTTAGCATTGTTAGTACAACCCAGATTTAACAGAACTTCAGTAAGACACATAGAAAAACAAGAGGCAAACTAGTATGTTGCTGGATTATAAATTTGTAGGTATCTCATACGTGGTTTTTGTTCTGACAATATCAAAAATGACATAAAACTAGTAATAAATTGGGTAAATGTAATAATAACTAATAAGAGATCACACACACACACAAAAAACCTGTGGGAAATACTCATTTGCCCACGTTTTAATTTCCCAAACACTCTAGGTCTAAATACTAGAAATATTTATACTAAGAATGGTACATAAAGCCTATATTTTAAAATTAATATGATTGAATAACTGCCATAGTTTTTTGTTATCTTACTTTTGTTTTTTATCTTACTTTTAAAAAACCCATTCTCTTTCTACAGTAAAGGGTGAAATTAAAGACATTTCTTCTTTTCTCTTTGGGGAAACTGCTAAGAAAAAAAGGAACCAATCACAATTCACTGCCTAGTCTTTACTTCATTCTGATTAACACAAAGATTTTAGCACATATGGATCTCTATTCGTAAAAGACTTTCACTGCCCTCACCTTGACTTCTCTTTATGTATCTTGAGGTTTCCAGATACTCTACTTTTTTTTTTAAGATTTTATTTATTTATTATTCACAAGAGATACTGAGAGAGAGAGAGAGGCAGAGACACAGGCAGAGGGAGAAGCAGGCTCCATGAATGGAGCCCCATGTGGGACTCGATCCTGGGACTCTGTGATCACGCCCTGAGCCAAAGGCAGACACTCAACCACTGAGCCACCCAGGCATCCCCAGATACTCTATTTTTAATGCAGTGAAGAAACTCCACTAATCAAGAGGCCCCTTCTCTCTTTGTTCCAAACATTTTAGGATCTGAGCCACTTTGATTATAAATTATGTATATCTGTAAGTTCAAGCACTCAGTGGAGCTGAGCCACCATTTAAAGGAAACAAATCAGCTTTTTGAGGATTTATAAAGGATGCAAGATAAAAGCTAGTATGGGAAAGCCATTGGGACAAAATGATTCCAAGTTTTCAATTCTAATGGGTGAGTATTCATTAATTAAAAAAAAAAAAACATCTTAGAGCAAAGTATCATCGTTTCACACTGATATGCCTTCTAAGTGCCCCCTCTGCCTACGACTATTCTCTAAATTTCCTTAAGAATGATGCACATACCTAGCATTTGCATAGTTAACAGGAACTGGTCCTTCCATCAATCACAGGAAATAGGTTTTACTATACGATCTTCACTTAATGAGTGAGGGAACTAGGGTCCCAAGAGGTTAACAGACCAACCCCTCCAAATCACAGAGACACAGACTTCAGGGTTTCTAGCTGAAAATGCACCCAACCTCTCTCTTTTCTCTCCAAGTGCCTTGGAGAGAGATACTATCCTAAGCAGTTGGACTACGGGCTTTCAAAATAAGTGATATGGAGTGAACCAGACTTCATTAGTGAGAAAGGGAAAGGTGGGACATTAACCACCCTAAGAGGCACAAAATGACCCTTTTCAGTAGAAAGGAGATCTGACTAAGAACATAGAAGAAGAAGAACGGGCCCTACCATGACTGCTTCTGCTCTGCTTTGTCTGTTCCCTCTGGTGAAGGAAGGGGACACTTTCCTTGAATTTAATAAGACAGAGCCCTCTTTCAGCTCAGAATCTAGCAATTTTGTGAATGCTGAAATGCTACATGAAAAAGGTAGGCCATTAAGAATTTTATTTACCACCTCACCCTAAGGCAGAGCCAAAGACTCCTGGACCTAGAGATTGGTGGTTTTCAAACAGTGTTCCAGGGACTCTTAGGATAAGCTTCAAAGGGTCCCAACAAATGTTCGTTTCAAATTTAAGTTTTTAGGATCATTTAAAGTAATTGAAAATTTAATATAAAAATATGTACCTTCTCTTCTGTGTTAGAATGGACACCACTAATATTTACTTGTGTTGACAAGTTAATTCAGTCTCATATCACTTGTAATGAAGTTCCTCCTGTTATTATAGGAGTAGTAAAATTCTAGTAATATGTCATTAATAAGGAGGTGGTTGGCTATACACTGATCCTTCAAAAAATTTAAACCTGTGAACGTGTGTCCATGTACAACTATACAGTTGTGGTCTTACTAGAGTCTATGTGCATGCCTTGTATCAGGCTTTCTCAACATCACCACCACTGACCTTTTTGGTCAGGATAATTCACTGTTTAGCAGCATCTGTCCACTAGCTGCCAACAAACAGTACTGCCTCTGTCCACTAGCTGCCAACAGTACTGCCCGATCATGAAATAAAAAATTCTCTAGACACTGCCAGCTGTGCCCAAGGTACACCTCTGGTTAAGAACCACTACCTTGGGTTAAATTCCAGGGTGGGTTCAAGTGTATCTGCTTTGGTGAAGCTTCTCATCATGGCTGACTGACAGACAGACACAGATATGTAAGTCTATCTGGGTTTATCATTTATAATGCACTTAATAGGGGCCAGGGGGTATGCTAAGTGTTAAATTATTTGAATTAATTTATTTGATCCTCACAGCAACCCTATTATTACCCCCATTTTGCAGTTGAGAAATCTGAGACTAAGGAGGGTAAATAAATTTCCAAATACCAGTTAATGGAACAACATTGAAGTAGTTAATATGGAATTACAGGTGGCTTTACTGCATATTGCAAGTGTTGAATTGCTTCTGGCCTAATGACAAGGAATGAGGGAAGTTGCTAAATGTTGTCAACTTTGAAGCAACAATTTTTCATTATTATACCCTTCTTTCCAGCACCTGAATAAATTTAAAGGCATCTTGAGATACAAAGTGAATTGTTAAAAATCTATTCTTGTTTACCACAACATCCCCATGGAAGTAGTATTTCTGGAAACTGCAATCAGCAAAATTAATGTAGAAATACACTAGAGGTTTATGCTGCTATATGACCCCCCCACCCCATCATAACGCTAATTCCATGCTCTGTGCTTATCAAATAGCAACTCTGCTCTGATTGCTGGACTTTTTGAGTAAGTAAATGCAATAAATGTGAACTTAAAAAATAAAGTTATATTAAAAAATACACATTCTCTGTGTTTTATATATTGAGTCGGCCCTTAGGATCATGTTTGACAAAATGAATTTATCGTGTAAAAAAATGGAGTGAAAACCATTATTTTTACTTTCCTTATATCACGATAAGTAATCAGAGGCTCAGAGAATGATACGACCTATTTAAAATCACACAGCTCATTAATGATGGAACCAAAATCAGAGCTCAACTCCCCATATTACAAATAACCACCCAAGTTCCCTTGTAAGTATATGTGAGTACGTATGATCTGGCAGGACCAGGGGTTATTTGAAAACCTGATGTGCTTTAGGTGAGAGAAAAATAAATTACCTTATAAAAGTATAAGGAAAACCAAGATGTAGTTAAATAATAATTAATCATAGTGGAACACTGTTTTTAGATGTTAAGCATATTATATTCAAATAGAACATTTAAAACATGAGCTAAATATTTTTAAATCTTGCTTTCTAATAAGGTAAGCTACTCAATGCCTTAAGTAGTTTTATAATTAATGTTTGGTGAAGTTTGAGCCATCTCCTATTTCTCAGTAGGCCCCACCTGGGCTTATCTTTGGACACATTTCGGTATCAATGTCCCCAAATCAGGACCACACAGGTCCCCTATGACAGCTACTACCACTGTACACACAGTGACGAAGGAAAAACAAAACAGGGCAGGGTCAAGGGTATTAACAATGAGCAGTGCCTCAAGAACTGTAAAATAAATAAATAAGGTTTTCCTCCATGAACTAAACTAGCAAATCAACACATAATGAGCAAAAGTAGCTCTGCAGTAATCCGCTTAACAGACAGGATATCTCCCTTGTCAAAAGCAGGAAGGACAAGTCCGGGAAAACCAATCAAGTCATGAGTAAATGTGAAAGAAAGCTGTATTTTAAATTCATTCTATTAACACGTACAAAGAATGAAATGTATGAACAGCAGTGAAGTGATTTTTATGTATGAACAGCATGAAGTGATTTGAGACTAGAAAAAAGAAAACCTAAAGATTGGATAATATATTTCCAACACTCTTCAGGGAAGTTGGTGACCATCTGCCCCAAATGACATCTCCTCTTGATTGTTACACTTGTCATTCTAAATTACCATGCTGACATTCTGGTTTATACATCAGTTTTTAAATTATTTTTGACATTGTGGAACACCCAGAGAGTCTGAAGAGCTCTGGGCTGTAGTAGACTATAAAATGGCCAGGATAGGGGGTGCCTGGCTGGCTCAGTCAGTATAGCATGTGACTCTTGACCTTGGGATTGGAAGTTCAAGCCCTATATTGGGAGTAGAGCTTACTTAAAAAAAAAAAAAAAAAAAAAAGCCATAACTATTCCCCTTCCTGAAGCCCCATCCCTTGTCATGTGACTTTGCAGCAACTCCCGTCAAGAGGTGGAGTGCAGAGCAGCCCGGGTGGCTAAGTGGTTTGGCACTGCCTTCAGTCCAGGGCGTGATCCTGGAGAACCGGGATCGAGTCCCACTTGGGGCTCCCTGCATGGAGCCTGCTTCTTCCTCTGCCCGTCTCTCTGCTTCTCTCTCTCTCTCTGTGTCTCTCATAAATAAATAAGTAAGTAAATAAATAAATAAATAAATAAATAAATTCTTTATAAAAAAATAGAGGTGGGGTGCATTTTCCCACTCCCTGAATCTTGGCTGGAGTCGTGACTTGCTTTGCTCAGTAGAAGGTGGTCAAAATGGTCTTGGGGCCAGTTCTCAGTCTAGCCTCCAGAGGCCTCATGCACTTCTGCTCTCTCCTTTGGAACCCTGCCCAGCTGTCATGTGAATGAGCCTGGGTTAGCCCACTGAAGATAACAGACCATGGAGAACAGGGAGAAGCCATCCCTAGCTGAGGCTATCCTAGACCAGGCTGGCCCCAGCCCATGTGGCAACGTACCTTAGATAGATGAGTTAGCCTGGAGAGACTCGAAGAAGCACCCTAATCAAACCATGCCCCAAATGCCAATCTACAAAATCATAAACTAAGTCAATGGCTATTATTTTGAGCTGCTACACTGTGGAGTGGTTTTTTTACTTAACTGTGTGATGGACTCCAGTTCCTAGATTTGACCCTCCCAGCTGAGGGCCTGGAACATGGGACATAAGAAGACACCAAGGGACTCACAGCCATCAAGCCTCTCTTTGAACAGCCTGCTTACTTTCCACAGATTACCACTCTGCTCCATCTTCTTTGTTATAATACTAAGAAGCTAGCTGCAAATTTGCAAATCTTTCCTAAGTGAAGTAATATCACAACCTCAGAAAACTTGACTTCCAGAATATGACTAATGGAATATCTTTTTATAATTTGTTGTGGAATGCACTGTGGATGCTATAAAGATAAAGATGTTACAAGAGAAACATTATCTGCCCCCCACACGCACACCATAGCAACTTGAAATAGTTCAAGAGACAAAATTAATCTTACACAAGCAATCAAATGAACTATGCAATAATATAACCACCAACCTGGGTGATAAAGACTCTAAGTATCACCAGAATTCATAGAGGGCGATGAGAGGGTTGGCTGTAAAGACCAGAAAACAGGAAAAGGTTTTGCTAAAGAAATCGGAACCAAAATATTCTTTGAAGGATGACCAGCATTTGCATGGGGCAAACAGTAGGAGGAAGACAGGAATGGGTCCCTACATTGCTAGAAATTCTCTACAAAGATACAGAACCACTGGGTGGTTCAGAGGAGAATTAAAATTTAAGGATGCCTCGGTGGCTCAGCAGTTGAGCATTTGCCTTTGGCTCAGGCCGTGATTCCGGGGTCCTGGGATGGAGTCCCATATCGGGCTCCGCACAGGGAGCCCACTTCTCCCTCTGCCTGTGTGTCCTCTGTGTCTCTTATGAATAAATAGTTAATTTAGTTTTAAGAACATTATTATTCTTTTTTGAAAAGTTCTTATTCCACCCCCCCCCCCATTTCTTTCCTAACAAGAGAACGATAACAGGGAATTCCACCATCAAATTACCAGACCCCTAGAACATGAATGAAGGCAGAGAACAGCAATGAGAGGGTATATATATGAGCTGGTGAAGACTGTCAACATTTTTCTGGAGAGCAGTGAGGATATGGTTCCTCTGGAGAAAGGAGCCAGGCAGAGGCATATCTAATGCAAGACATATTAGAAGAAGAGTTGTTAGAATGAGTTGGAGGGCCTGGGTGGGGAGGCCAGGGTGGAGAAGGCACCAGGGAGGGAGCTAAGAAGGCAAGCTGCCTAGGTGTGAGCTGATGGCCAGGAGAGGCTGCACGTGGAGGGATGGATATATTTTCAAGACACAAAGAATTTAACCAGATTAGTGACTGAATTAGCATGCATTAGAAATGATGCCATGGTTTGGAGCCAAGGAAAATAAACAGTGAAGCAGACGGAGGTCAAAAGACAGTTCGCTCAACTGAGAAAAAAAATTAAGTAATAGCTAATTAAGTGGTCATGAGCCAAGGCTTTGCAGTTCGGCAGAGATGAATCTTTGCTCTCTCCTGTGTAGCTAAAACCTTTTAAGCCTCAACTTCCTCATCTGTAAAATAGGTTTAATATTATTGACCCCCTTCGGGCTTTTAAGAGGGTTACTGGAGAAACATGAAGTTGTGGGCTCAGCGACTTGGCTCTCTGTAGACACATTTAATTAGTAAGTAGTAGAAGTAGTAACAATAGTAATAAAGGGCAACAAGTAGAAGACAATGTACTTCTGAGGGAAGGAAGAAAATGGCTTGGATTCAGATTTGCAGAAATAGGCTTTGATAAATTTTCCCAGGAATCTGTCAAGATAAAAAATTAGTCTCAGAGCAATTCTAGAACAGCTAGGTATATTCCATCCAACACTGCGAGGGAAAAAAAAGACCTGGATTCTAGTTGTGACTCTTTTACAACTAATCTCTTTGAGTCTTGGTCTTTGTCTACATGCTTGTCATGAGATGATGTATTTAGGAAAATGCCATACACTCTAATGCCCTACAGAAATATTAGTTGGGGGCAGCCCAGGTGGCCCAGCAGTTCAGTGCCGTCTTCCGCCCAGGGCGTGATCCTGGAGTCCCGGGATCGAGTCCCACATTGGGCTCCCTGCATGGAGCCTGTTTCTCCCTCTACCTGTGTCTCTGCCTCTCTGTGTGTGTGTGTGTGTGTGTGTGTGTGTGGTGAATAAATAAATAAAATCTTAAAAAAAAAATATTAGTCGGCCTTACTGTTATTAGTGTTTGCACTAAGTAATTCCTGAAAAGCCTAAAAGAATGCAACTTTCAAAGGTGTCTAACATACAGCAGTCAGAATGGCTCCGTCCTGGGGACTGTAACTACACACCAGCAAACAAGGAACACCTAGGTGGCTCAGTGGTTGAGCGTCTGCCTTTGGCTCAGGCCGTGATCCCAGGGTCCTGGGATGGAGTCCCATATTGGGCTCCCCACGGGGAGCCCACTTCTCCCTCTGCCTCTGTTTCTGCCTCTCTCTGTGTGTCTCTCATGAATAAATAAATAAATAAATAAAATCTTTAAAAAAAAAAAAACAGAGCCAAGTTCAGTTGCTCTGTCCCCTTGTTTTGTGATTTGAGGTACAGGCAGCCTAGGGGAGGGAATGTTGGACCAGGCCCCTTGGATTAGAATCCCAGCTCTGCCACCTAGTAGCAGCATGGGCAAGTCTCTTAGCCTCTGTTTCTTGGTTTCCACCTGTAAAATGGGAATCCTCATACTATGTACATATAGAATGCTTATGTTCAAATGAGTTAAATGGCACAGAGTAAGCACTATGTGAGCGATTGTTAAGGAAAAATAAGAAACAATGAGTAGACGTCATGAAGTCTCTACAGAAGTTTCAGTCTGCATGTGTATAACTCCAGGCCTCATTTTCTTGTAATGTCACCTCTTCTTTTGTAACTCTGATCAGTCCTTGTCTCATAGAATAGCAAGTCACTGAAAAACAGGAGTCACCCTCTCTCTCTCATATGAATCACCACTAGGGTCAATAAAATCCAAGGTTTCAAAAGGGCATTCAAGCCACCTATACGTATACGGCCCTAAATGTAGCTTTTGACACCAGGAATTTCGGTCAATAAGCAGGTGAGTGCCAAGCATGAGAAAAGCAGAGCACAGTTAAAAAAAAGAGCCAAGGGGCCTGGCTGGTTTAGTCAGTGGAGTGGACAGCTCTTGATCTCAGAGTTGTAAGTTCGAGCCCCACGTTGGGTGTAAACATTACTTTAAAAAAAAAATCTTAAAAAAAAAAAGTAAACATGAAATAAAAAGAAGCACCAACTGAAGGAAGGCATAAAGGAAGACTCTTAAAAATAAAACCACTGGGGAAGGCACTTTTAGAGAAGGGAAGTGGGAGCCCCTGGCTACTGGCGCTGAAATCTTATGACATGACTGGCACAAGGATGGCATTTACTTACAAGAAGGCTCATTTGTAAAGATGTTTTACAGAAAGCCAATCAGAACCACCAGGCAAAAAGGACTACCTGGTTTACCAAGCATCTTACCACTCCTTCTCCAGCAGTGCACACAAAGCCTTCACAGGATAGGGCAGAAAACTGTGTGAAATAGATAGAAGCAGAAGAACAAAGGCCTGCAGGAAACTGCAAGATAGTACACAAACACATTCACCAACTCACCTGCATTTATACAAGAAAGCCTCTGCTATTTTATAGCAGAGCTCCTCATATATCAGCAACAATTTAGCCTGTACCCATTTGTAAGTCACTGCCTTAAACATGCCTTCTCTCCTAGTTAAAATTATTTTGGACTCCATTTTACAAAATTAATATAATGTGGGAGACAGTATGAAATTTTTTTTTGCCAGTTTCCAAATTAAAAATAGTCAAAATGACTTGTATCTTTTATTTTGGAAAACCAGGGACAAAAAGATATTCCCAGCCTATAACTGAGGTGCCAAGTTTCTGTCAACTGCTTGGTTACAATGTGGAGAGTTAGAATTAAATTTTGTATCTTGAAAAGTGTAGCTTTGAAGAAGAGAAATGATGTAAAGGCTGTTGCAAACAACTTTTAAGGCATCTAATGATGACACTCCTAGCTCCTTGATGCTCTAGATAAGTCTTGAGACTTTCTGGTTCTAACTGGAGAACACAAAGATGCTTCTTCTAATTATCCTGTCATGAGGCCCCACGAGGAAAAACAAGGGGCTCAGTGGCCATGAGTCACCCAGGCCTCTTATTTATGTCAACTTTGACCTATGGGGAATGCCTCAGACTCATCTCACACCACCCACCAGGCCCCTTTTTGTGATCTGAGATAGAAAAGAAGGAAAGAGGGCTTCACTGAAAAAAAAAACAAAACCAAAACCAAAAAAACACCACAAAACCATAGCTTTACTGAAAAAAACTGTATCAGGTACCAACTTCATATTCCACATCAGTGGGCTTGAGTCCCGGCTGCACATTAGAATCATTTGAGGATTTTAAAGAAAATGCCAATGCCTAGGCCCTTTCCTAGGCCAATTAAATCCTAACTTCTGGGAGTGACCCTGGGCCCTGGCATTTTTAAGAATCTCCCCAGGTAAGTATAATGTGCAGCTGAGTTTACACTCACAGCTGCTAGTTACGGGACAGAGTCTCAGAAGCAGCAGGAACCTAGGTGCTCCACGGTCCAGTGAGTGCCTTTCCCCTGCACGCCCCAGTCATGTGACCACTGGCTCCCTTGCTCTGGCATTCCATGACCCGCCTGGGTCTTCTGGATCCAAGAAGAATCTATGCAATACACGGGGCTGCAGCCCTCCAAGGCCTGCCTCCTGGGCTGAAACCCCGAGTGAAGTTTACAAAATTATTTTTTCCATCAGCCCAGAAAGCCAGCAGCAGGGGCTTCCCCATACCCTTCCCTGAATCAATCACAGTGTTAAGCCCGGGAGCCTCGGTTCTAGGGAGCAACATCAATCTTCAAAGACTATGGAATGTTAAGTATTGGCTCAGCAGAGGGATAGCTGACGGATCGGAGAAGGGGTTTGATTTCACCATCACATATACTGGGAAACCTTAAAACAGAGGTGGGGTTGGAGGAGGACTCAGAGTCTGTTTAAACAGCATCCTGCCAGTGAGTTTTTAATCCCACTGGGTTCCATTAAGTCATCTCTATGCTTAGTTTTAGTTGAAGGAGCAAGAAAGACTTCCCTTAATAACCAAGCAAGAAAGAATCAAGTGTTTTCCATCTCTCTCTGGGAAACAAGTAGGTATGTACACGCCTGAATCTGTCACTGTGCGCCAGTTCTGCAGTGATGTGGCTGGCACAGAGACTCACAGACTTGGTGCCCACAAACAGCTGCACCCCACAGAGCGTCCCAGCAGGTGCACGCACAGAGCCCAGCTCAAAAAGTCGTTGCGGGAACAATGCCGCCGTTATGACGCCGAGAGACAAGGCGACAGTAACCACTACTGCACTGCATTTGGTGATGGCAAAGGGCTAGAAACTCGGCCGCAGCTCCCTGAGATCTGGCCTTTTGGTCCCAGGATCACATCCACAGACACAGCCAGGTAGAGCACCACAGTGACAGCAGCTACCAATTACAAGGCCCGACCAACCAGAGAGTTAGTGGAAATTAAAGAAAAAAAAAAATCCCTCCAGAAAACGTATTCCTCTCCTCTTAACATATCTTCTCCTCCTGTGGGCTGCACTGCCACAGTCACTAAGTTTACATTTACATCCGAATATGCACGCACACACACACAAAATTACCGATGCATCTCACTCTCTCTCACTCCCCGGTGACTTTGTAACAGGTTGCTAGGTAACAGTGCATACAAGTCAGGTTTCAGGACCTCTAGTAAGCCACCATAAAATAGCTGCACGGGCCTTTTGCATAAATAGTGTGCATTTGTTATCTGTTTTCTTATGCCAATTGATCAGTCCGTAAATACTCTGACTACCAAACTGTATAAATAAGTCCCATCAATAACTGAGAAAAGAGATCACAGTGTAAGGCTTTGGTGCAGTCTTTCACCCCAACTTTCCGACCAGCTTCTCTTGAGTCTCTCCTCTTTGCAGTGGCAGCGCTCGGCAGGCCTTATCGTATGCTCCCTGAGATTGGGTCTGGAGCTAGTTACAGCCATAGCCCAGCAGGAGTAGGGTATCATACACCAAGCGTTTCATCCAAAGACCAATCTTCCTTCATCATCTCTCCCCTTCCTTCAGATTTAAAAACTTCTTGCAGTCTTGGAATAAAAGCAGCAACCCCGTACTAAGAGCTATTCACCCCCACTTAGTCTCTCCCTGTCTGTTAAGTAAGGAAACGTCCCGTGTTTAAGCCACGCTAAGTGAATATGCCATGTGCATTCCTTCCCTTGGGAATGCACTAGAGGAGCCCAGAAAAGGAGCCTGCTTTTGCTATAAAATTGGTAGGAGAGATCAAGGAAAAATCCAGAGACACACACCCTGCACAGCCCCACCCTGCCAGAGGTGAAGCCTAAAGGATTAGCAGTGAAAGGAAAACTATCAGCATGCATTTCCTCCACAGTTTCAAAAATGTTTAAATATAAAACTCGAAGATGCTACAAGCTTATTTTGCCCTAGACTGGGGTAGGATAAGGCAAGTGGAGGGGTGGAGAGGAGAGAGGCCCCTGTTCTTCAAGAGCACAGGCTTCCTGTGGCCTGTTTCCAGCAGAGGACTCCACACTCATGCTGTGGGTTGGTGGACTGGAGCGCCTAGCTGTACCATTCCTGGCTCCCGGTGACTCCCCAGATCATTTCTGACGCCTCATTTCATCCCCCACCTCTCCTCGTTTCTTCCAACTAGCATTGCACACTCCTGAGGGGCAAAGATCTGGGGTGCGGGGGACATTGCAAGAGACCTGACCAGAAGAGTCACTGAGCAAAGGGACTTCCAAGCGAGTGAAGCTGAACCTCTAATTCACCTGGCAATGACATTTAGTGAAATGCGACTCACAGTCCATTTAAAGGAAGGCGGTGACCAATTATTCTCCATTTAAAAGGGTATTGTCAATCTCCAAAGAGCTGAAATGGCATTTGGAAATCATCATGAGGACTGCCATCTTCACTGAAAGACAGAACCAACTCTCAGCCGACCTTTCCCCACCCTCCACATCTCTTTTACAATTTAAAATCATACTTCTAAAAATGTAAAGAGTAGCAGCACAATCCCACATCATGTTTTATCATTCCCAAACAGTCAGGAAAAACAGCGCTCCCTCAATAGCACCACCCCCTATTCAACCTCACAACTTAAGCAAAGAAATTGGGGGGCAGGGGGCGGGGAGGACAAAAAGACAAGAAACACCATGTATAATTTGATGATGAATGTGATGCCAATTAATAATAAATTTTTATAACATATTTCATCTTTCTTCCAAAAGGCAATGGGGTAGCTGGGAAAGAATATTTTTTAAAAAGTTAGTTTTGTTTTTGTTTTAATTTCAGTTTACATGAGGTGCCTAAAGTAGTCAAATTTATAGAGGCAAAAAGTAGACTAACGGTTACCAGGGGCTGTGGAGAGGGTGGAATGTGGAATTATTGTTTATGGGTGCGAGGTTTCAGTTTGGGATGACAAAAAAGTTCTGGAGATATGGATGGTGGTGATGGTTATACAACAACAGGAATGTACTTAATGCCAAAGAACTGTATACTTAAAAATGGTTAAAACAGTAAATTTCATGTTAGGTGTGTTTTATTTCAATAAAAATTTTTCTAGTGGAAAAAATAATGTAAAAATAATCTTTTTCATTTGCTCAAATTTTGAAACTCTAATTCCTAACAGTTGTCTCTGTATATATGTCCTTTAAAACTCTTTCCGATTAAGGCCTTTATTAACTTGAATAATGCAAAATGAGATATTATGTACAAGCTTAAAAGAATCAAATGCAGAGACATGTTAAATATGGCCCAAGGTCACACAAAGAACTGTCACCAACTTGGCTCACCATGTGACCTGTCCCCAACTTGGCTCACCATGTGACCTGTCCCCCACAACAAGAACCCATAAAAACGAAAAACCGGAAGGAAATCAACAACCCCTGTTATTTCTAGACCCAAACTATAGTAATGCCTACTTCTAAAGGACTTCAAAAAAAAAAAAAAAAAGTCAAGGAGCAAATTTATGAAAGTGCAAACGATTTAAAGCAACCTTGAAATCATCTAGTACTACCAGCTCACTTTACAGATAAGACTCTTGGTAGAGAGAGAGAGAGACAGACAGACAGAGAGGAAGAGAGAGAATATACAACCCTATTCAAGTACCTGACAGCTTCATGAGAAAATCAGACGCCATCTTAACAGAGATGTCCTGGCTGAACAATGCTGATGCACTGTTGGCCACATACTCGGAGGGGTCTTTCAGCTTTGTGTGGTTGGCCGGCCTGTCGGCAGCATTCAGAGTAAAGGAAGTTGGCAGGCCGTTATCTTCCTTGGGTTCCTCCTTCACCAGCAAAGGCGAGACGCCAGCCCCACCCTGGCTAGTCCTCTCTGGAGTGTTGGACGTCATCATGGTCCCCACTAGCTCTGTCCCTCCTCCTTCCCTTTGCTGCCCCAGGCAGGCACTGTCACTGAGGTGGGGAGATCCCTTGACATCTGGGTCTGGGATCTCCTCCTTCACCTTGGCTTCTGTCCTCAGGAAGTGCTGATGGCAACGCATGTGGAGTTTCAGGCTGAAGTGGCGTGAGGAAGTGAAAGGGCATAGCTGGCACTGAAAGGTCTCTCCCCGGTCCTGGTGCTGATGAACCTGATGAAGAAGCAAGAAGAATGAGCTCTCCACCACCTGCTTGCAAAAAATGCCTTGTTGTATATCCAGACTATTCATCGACCATTTCCTCACAGTACCAAGGGCTGGGCTGGCCCAGGAAATAAAATCACCAGAGGAGTATTTCATTTCCCTGCTCCAGGTAATGAGGTTTGTCCCTAAACATAACATGGGTCCACGTAGGTTAAGAGCCCATTATTAGAGCCACACTCACAACTGAAGATGCTGTCTGCCAATGGAGGCTGTTTTTAGTAGAACTGTCCTAATATTCTAGTCATCTCATCTCAGTGGGTCTTCAAAGAAAATACAAACCCAGCACAGTGCGAACTTACATAATTACTGGTTGGGGGGGTGTCAAAGGAGGCAACCTGTCAAGTAATTCCTTTCACAATAATAATAAGTCATACGCACCCGATTATTCTCACTTGGAGAATTCGTTATGTTTTGCAAACATAATTTCAATTTTCAAAACACTTCTCCAGGTAAATTAAGAACATGGAGAATGATATCTCTGGAGTATTCCCGTTTCATAGACAGGGAGACTGAGACCCCAGAGTAAGTGGCTTGAGCAAAATTACATACAGAGCAAGCAAAGTAGAGTGGGAGAAAAACCAAGGTCTGATCCCCACCAAGTATTCTCAGCAAGATGAAACTAATGTTTCCAAATGTGGTTCTATCAGGCTCCAGATTCTGATATCTGCAATGAAAGAATGCAGACTTTTAAATCCAGTTCCTGTCTCACATGCACAGTACCTGTAAAAATTGGAGGAAACTTTTTTCTTCCTGTCCCTACCAAATTTAGTGCTTGGAAAAGTGAGGAAATCATTGCACTGGACTGAGCCAGGCTTGGAGCTGGCAGGTGCTGGTAAGCTTGTAACTTCCCCATTCAGCTCTGCCAATGTACTTCAGTGCTGACCTGCTACACCCTGCTATTTCAGGACTGCCCCTCCCTGGCATGGAAACTGCCAATTGTGGAAATCTGGGCCAAATGATTTGGGGAGTTGTGGGATCTGGACAAACAAGTGATTAGGATTCAAAACCAAAACAGCACCGATACCTCATCGTCCAGCGGTGACCCAAGTAGGATCTGAACCCAGGTCTGACAAAGGTTAAAGGCTAGTTCGTTAATTCACTGCACCACCTGGCCCCTCTGCGTAGGCTTCCTTTCCAAGACAGCAAGTTTTACTACAGCTGTTTATGCATTCTGAATGCAATCCAAGAGCATTATTCATCAGCCAAAACATACTTTTAAATATTGTTAAGTGACCAACAAAAGCAAAGAAATTAAAACTTAATGGTGAGATCCTGTCGCTACAGCACCCCACTGTGGCTTTTTGAAAAAAACAGCCAAAGACATTCTGGGTCCCCCATCGCATGAATTTCTTTCTCAGAAATAACCATATAAACTTCAATTTAGGTGCAGCAAGGCCTCGCGCATTAAAAGGTTTCCCCTCTGCCAGGTCGGGAGGGACCGAGGGTTAGGGACGCGCTCATCACTGGCTGTTAACATCACGGCTCTCTGTTCTTTCATAACAAAGGGATTTCACTCTGGAGCTGATCGTTTCATTTTGCTTTCTCACAGAATCATGAAGATTCCTCCCCATCTCCTCCACCCAATTCCCACAGAAGCAGGCACCTTGGGGGCTCGAGTCACAGCCCCACAGGACCCTGACAGGTGCTGCCTAAAGCATGCCCAGAACCAGGTGGTAAAGGTCACAGGGGAGACTGCTTCCGATGTCCCGGGAGCAGTGGGGGCAGATTCCATTTCAGAAGCGCCCTTACATCTATCAACCCAGGAAAGGAGCTAATCCAAGAACAGAAGCTCCGGAAGCAGCTTCTGGAAGAAGGGAAGGACAGAGAGTGAGCCCAAGGGCTCTAAAATCAAAAGGGAGCCTTGGACTGAAGAGTTTGAGCACAAGTATTTTACGTGGCTTCTTTTCCACCAGATCCCAGCCTTGTTATATTTAGTTGTGGAAAAATCAGTGTCAGTTTAAAGGAAAAACAGTGGCCATGGTGTTGACTTTCGCACTTATCATTTTATTTGAGTTACAACTTCCCAAAGAGGCTATATGTCACATTGGGCCCTTGAAGAAGTATTCCCACAGTCCTCCTGATGCACTTTCCTCCCTTCTGTCCTGACAGAAAAGCACTTTCCATTATAACTTTTAATCTCTTTCGCCTAACACTGGCTTTGAGATCCCTCTAAGTCCACTACTGTGCAGAAATGCTTGTCTAAAGCATATCATTCTTTCCAGGCCACTTAAAGACATGTTTATTGACTGGCCATTTTGTACCAAGAGCATCTAAGGGGCGGGAAGTAGAAAGCACTGTTACATCATGAGGTCCATCTCCCAGTGGTGGCGGGATGAGCATGAGGAAGCTTTGGCAAACATCTGCTCCATGTGCCCCCGTAAGGGACCAGGCTGGGCAGGGAAGGCATTTCCTCAGGAACCACAGCTCCTTAAGTGGCAGGTCCCAGGCCATCAGGACTCTGTGCTCTGACCCTTGCCCTGTTTCTTGCCATTACTTCCTCAGTGTTCTTTATTTCAGCAGTCCTCACCTTTTCTGTTCAATCTTGGCTTATGAATTTCGCATTTAATTCCTGTATGCTCACTCATCCAGGAAAGTTGTAAAAGACTTAATGGGAATCTAAGATAACCCGGAGGAAGCTGGAGGCATTTACAAGCTCCTTCCTCAGCTGCCCATAAAAACGTTTGCGAGATATACAGAGGGAGGAAAGGCAGTTTTTTAAAAAAAAATTGTACAGTGCCCAGCACCCAGTGAGAACACAGTCAATACTGTCCGTGTTGAACAAATAAAGCAGAATCCCCATTCATCTTCAATGGGTCTATATCATCAATGTGCAAGGATATACGTTAGAATAGTAACAATGGTTCTCTCTGTGTGATGGGATTGAGGGTCAATTTTAGATTCTTGGCATCTACCAGTTTTTAAAAAATTCTCACCATTAAAGATGGATCACAAAAAGAAAAAGGCAGCAATAAAATTTAGAGTAATTTTTTAATCCCACATCATGATTTTCGCATGTAAAGGCTAACTCAGAGAACTCTTGGGTAACAGTGGCCAGGTCAGCTACGTTAACCGAGTGTGCTCCATGCAGCCACTGTATTCAGTTGCTTCATGTCCATTATCTCATTTAACCCTTATAATGACTCTGGACTCCAGGCGATAGATCGGATGATTATCTCCATGAGTGGAAAGAAGGCTGGGAGAGGTTAAATGATTAGCCCAAAGTCTCACCACTACTAAAAGTCGTGGAACTGAGATTCTAACTGAGGTCTTTCTGACCGCACGCAGCGTGAGGTCTTAATCTATAGGCGACACTGCCCCCACTTCATAAGCTGACTTTGTTTTAGAAGACCTATTCATATTTTTAGTCACCGGTGAATGCAGCAGAAGACATCTATTGACAAGACCACTGCCATTATACTCTTATGTAGACTGTTGACAAAATTTCTCAAAATTTGAGTATGTCAAATCAAAACAAAAGCATGAACTCTTTAATTAAAGGAAGAGAAAGGCCCATTCGGGAGGTGGAGAAGAGAGGAAAGAAAGACTAAACCATTTGATAAAATTAAACTTGCATGAGCCCTTCTCACACTTCCCTTATCAAAAGCTTGAGTCGTAGCTCAACAGGTTAGGACACCATGAGTTTGAATAAAGTAGTAATTTCACACAACTGCTTTATTGTACTGGTTATTGATTTGTTCTGAAAGCATTCTGAGACCCTGCGACCCGCAAAGCCCTGGCCGCTCTCATCTGTGACACTGTCATGGCCGACCGTCTGCATCATCAAGGCACCCAACTCATCTCCCTATGGTTTCAGGGTCAGTAGTTCCTGCTATTGAAAACCCATCTTTTTTTCTGTGGGTTTATAAATAGGTTGTTTTATGTGACCCTGAGCTGAAACCAAGCTTACAAGGTGTCAGGCTAGATGCAAGTTTTCTGCTCACTGAAGCTTTAAATTTGCCAGACCTGATTTCTAAACACAGTGTAAGACACAGTAACGAAAACAAATTTTAGTTTTAAAGGCATTCCTTTTGAAGGCTCATCCTGCTAATGAAATCCACTTTGCAGGTGTAAAATACGAGATTTTGCTTTGGGAAGAGGTGACAGAGAATGAGGAGGGGAATGGAAAAACCAAGTAGGCTCAGTAAAATCCAACCAACCAGAACTCCTGGTTCAATGGATTCTGAAGATGAAAGGCAAGCTACTCCCGGGAGAAAAAGGCAAATGATAGAATACAAATTACATCATGGATTTAATTTTTCTTTTTAATCTTCTAAGCTATCTCCTAAAATCAGGAGAGGTGCTGTCTGAACACACATTTTTCGAGCTACAATTCACAACGATCCCTGATCTATTCAGAAAGATTATTAGGCTCCAGGGTTTTGTATAAAAGCAAATATCTCAATTACGTAAATACACTATGCTTCTTATGGCAGGGAAGTAAAAACGTTATAAACAATGTCGACAGCCAAACTATATTGAAAATATCGGTGGGAAAATCAAGGTGTTCAAAGACAGTTATCGAAATTAAATAACCACTACTGAACATTTCGATGTCAGATACTTGGCTAACATTATCTCCTTAAATACTAATGATAACTCTTTGAGATAAACATTATCGTTCTCGTTGAACAGATGAGAAAATTGAGAGCCTAAAGTTCATTTGCTCAAGGCCACTTAGCTAGTAAGTTGCACAATAAGATTTAAATGCAAGTCTATCAAATTCAAGAGCCCATGCTGTTTTATCTAGTGATTTTCTTCCTTGAGTTTCAGAGAAAATCTTTGTTAGTAGTGGGGTCTCCAGAAAGATTTCAAGATGACTAAGTTTTCTCCATCTCACTTAAGAGTGAAATGCAGTTGTTTTTAATAAGACATTGAAAACAATGTCCTTAGATGTTTGATAAGTGTGATCCTGGGAATTAGGACAGCACAAACAGAGACAGCCTCAGGAGGGCCCTGTCTTGTCAGAAATAGCCCCCAAGTCCCACACAGGGCGAAAGTTAGAGCCCATGTGTCTTTCAAGGTCCTCACTTCTCCTCTAAGGAGCCTCTGGGTGTTCCTGTGGGTTTGTAAGCTGGAGAACAAAGCAACAGCAGAAGAGGGCAGTCCCTCTCTGGGGTAGGGGTGCAGCAGCCCATCCTGTACTGGTCTTTCCTGCTCCTTGCTCTTCCCTAAGTCATCCTCCTAGCGCCCCAGACGTGCACTGCCATGCAAGGTCAAGGTAGGCTGCTGCTCCCCAGTCAGAAAGGAGGACTCTATATTATGTCTGTTAAAGTCTTTGCCTTTAAGTTCTTGGTTGTAAAAAGGACAGGAATAGCATCACAAAGGAGACCCTCCTCAACATGCTTCATTGGTGCTGCACACGACCTCGGAATCAATGAGCGCTTCATTCCGTAGGCTCCACCACGGCCCCTCTCCTGTCTAGAAGCCGCCAGCACCAGGCCATGTGCAAGAGCTTGGGCTGTGCCTGCCTCTCTGTAAGGCCCGTCCGCAGTTGGCTTACCTTCATGTGGGATTTGAGATTGTCCTTGCGAGCACACCGGAATGGACAGAGCGGACACTGATGACTTTTTAAACCTGTGTGAATCACCATGTGCCGCTTCCAGTAACTCTTCCTTTTTATAACCAAACCACATATTGGACACTGGAAAGGCTTTCCGCTTTCCTCTTCAGAGGCTTGGAAGAGGGAGAAAGAAAGAAAAATTGAGGAAAACAAAAAGGGACACTGCATCCAGCATTCACTCACATGCATTACTATATAAAGAACACTAAAAATGATTTGGTATTTTTCCTGGGCAATTCCAAGACTTTATCCATGAGGGAGTTTTATTAAGGCTTTTCTTCAAGTAGAAACCCATGTTCATCTCATTACTTCCATGTGGGTTCCATTTTTCAAAATCTGACCAGGCTGCTGTGTGACAGTGTCACTTTTGAAGGCCATCCCACACTTAGGAAAGTGTCTGCAAAGGGGCTTTGCCTGACTTGTCCTAGTTCAGCTCAGAAAAGCTTGATGTCAGGGGCTTTGTTTCTTGAAGGAAACCTCCAAACCTGAGGCCATTTCTGAGTTCCTAAATTTAGAAAACAGCAAGAAATTAAGACCAATCAAAGGGGACAGGGAATGACGCATTGCACCACACTGAAAACCAAACAGCCATCATAAACCACTCCAATGGAGACAAATTTTAGGATCCTACTGTTGACTTGTTTAGTTATGTCTTGAGCAAATGCTACTGCCAGTTTGGCCATCAGGGGATCTTAAGGCTAGGGTTTTTCACCTACTTTTTTTTGTCCCTCTGGTTGTCACTAATAAGATCCACTGCTTTCTTCTGCACTGGGCCCTACCACCCACTTGGGAAAGAGCTACAAAAAGGCAGTCACAAATGCTTCCATTTTTTTCAGGAAAGCAGACAAACCAACTACTTCCTCCAAGGAAAGCTAAGATAACTCTCACCTCCTCCATCCCCACAGCAAAGGGTCTGTGTTATGATACTGTGTTGCTACACCTCTGGTCTATCAATTTATATTCTCAGGAACACAGTAGCTTCTGCAATTTGGGGATATAGTAAATAAAAACAAGTAGAGTTGAAGACTCAGACTTTCCTTTTTTAATCATGAGGGATCAGAAATATTTCCAAACTGATTAACTAAGTCGTAATACACTCATAAAATAAAATATATGAAGCTGTTTTTTAAAATGAACTAGATCTAGAGATGCTGATAGAGAAACCTGCCCAAGATATTACAGTTAGTGGATAAAGCAAGAAGATTGAGCCTGTACGTCTAGGTGGATTCTGTTTTTGTTTTCTAAAAAACGGGAATCAATTGTTGCTAATACAGTGAGGTGAAAGGTTGAGAGAAAACTTTATAAAGGATTAATCAAGCTGACAATACCTACAGCCACTCATTAAGCTTAACATTCCTAAAAAGGGGACAGACATTGCAGGCCTTCTGATAAGCCACCTATGAAATATTCCTACAAAAAGTTTAATCAAGCCTCTATATAACTAGAAGGCTACCAGAAATATGATTAAAATAGCAACAACACATTAAACCCACATGCCCAGGGGCCAGAAATCAGCCAAATCCAGAATGTGGGCAATTCTACAGGACGGATGACAGTCTCTTCAAGGAAACAGCGCTTGGGAAAGGGACATGGTTATGGAGACATATCAAACAAATAGAAGGTGTGAAACTGATTTTGATCCTAACTTGAACAAAGCAATTATGAAAAGACACTTCCGAGATACTGAGGGAATACTGATTGTAGCCCAGGTGTTCCATAAAATCATGAAACAAACGTCGATCCCCTTAGATGTGATAATAGTTACTGTGTTATTATTATTTTTTTAAGTCCTTCTCTGGTGGAGATAATATATATGGTAACACTTACAGGCAAATGGATACAAGGTCTGGGATTTGCTTTTAAATGCTTGAGCAAAAAAGGATAAGGAGTAGAAAGAATGGGATGAATAAATGAAACAAAAAATGATATCTTTTTATTTGTAGGAAAATGGTCTGGAAGCATACCCAAGAAACTATTAAGCAGTTACCTTTGAAGAACTGTGGGTTAAAAGGAAGGGGTCAGAAAGGGAAACTTGTTTTTATTTTACATTCTTCTATGTACACTGAAATTTTTAATGCACATATTATCTTTATAATTTTAAAAGGATACAGTCTCATGTGTCAACTTTAAAATCATCTTATTATTTATTCATGGCATCAACTGAGTCTCTGTATGCAAAGGACCACTTATCATGGATGGAACCAGAAAGGTTCTGGAATACAGTCAGGGTATTCCAAAAATTCTGTTTTACTATCATGAATATAATAAGCAATCTTGGTTACCATAACCAAGCAACCTGAAAAAGAATCTGCCAAAAATATACCTTCAAGTCTGGAAACTCTACTTGTGATGCTTCCATCACAAGCATTTCCTTTTCTGATTGGGGGCTGGGGTGGGATTGAAGGTTCTCTTTCACTCTAGGACAAGCATGCTTTGTAGAGGCCTATCAACAGGACTTTTTTTTTTTTTTTTAAATTAACCTGACTTTAGCTTTCCTACTGCTTTTGTTGATTGCCTCTGCTGACCTGGCGTCCTATCCCTAATTTGGCCTCTCATTTTCTATCCTTCATTGTCATTTCTTCCACTCTGGTATCTTGATCACAGAGACTACACATTGAACAATAGATTTGAGAGAAAAGGCTGAACCAGGCCTCTAGGTGAGATTACTGTTCTAAACCAGAGGGGGGAAAAATGATAATGATGTCTATTTGGGATTGTGAGAACATCAAAATAGTAAGAAAGATACATGCAAACAGGCTGCCACTGATCTTCATTTTTCCCATATCAAACCCGCAAACTGCCTAATTTTATAGAACTGTCTGGAACAGGAGAGGAAAATGGAGATGTCTTCCACTGACCTAAGGTTTCATGGTACATCACAGGAAGGCAATAAAAGGCATTTGGACAAAGACAAAAGGAACATGGCCAGTGTCCCCTGGATATCTTGTTTTGCTTAATGTGACCAATTTCCTTACTTTTTCTGATCCCCCCTGCCCAGGGCCCCCTAGGGTGTATTACAGAGCACACCACATTAAATCTTGCACATTAGCATTTCATATAAATCTATTTTATTTTGGAGCTATGCTTCCCTAGTTTTAATTAATACCAAAAGACACACGAATCATGTACAAATTAGGGTGTCCTTGGACTGAATGGGAAAAAAAATTAGAATACTCATAACGATAAGAAACTAATGGCAAGATATGTGCCAAAGCACTACATTATTAGAACTATTTGAAATTTTTAACTGATCATGGCAGGAAAGGAAGAAGACAGGAGCCAAATGATAAAAATAACCATAATACAATGATCGATTTTCAAAGTTGGCCATTAATCTCCCCGGGTTAACATTTGCATTTTTATTTATTAAACATTTTTTGATATTTCAGTAGGATGCCCTCCCCATCTATATGATGTTGATAACTACTCTGGAGAAGGGAGGAAGTAAGAATGTGTTCTAGTTCGTATGCCAAACTATTTTCAAGGAACTGACAGCTGTAAATTTCACTCAAATTTAGAGCCTAAGGAAATATGACCACTTCCTCAGACTAACCACACATTCATAAGGCAATAGGATTGAAACATTCATTATTTTACCCGGTTTACAACTGTCTGATAAACAATTTCCCCCAAATATATCACTAGCTGGCTAATATCACCACAAACAAAACGAAATCCCCCCAAATGCTAACAGACCCAGGGGCATCAATAGTTGCTACTTTGCTTCTTTGGAGAAAACACATTCTCCTTACAGACAATAGTATTACTGGAGTAAGGGAGATAATAAATGTGTGTAAAATGCCTGTCACACAGTAAATGGAAGCTACTGGTAGTAGCTGTTGCAATAATAATAGTAATGATAGGCTCTAGTCATACCTTCCAAAGCAGGAAAACTCACCAGGAGAGCAGATGTAAATTTAAACAACTGACATCACATAAAATACATAGCTAGGGGCCTAGCCCCAAATGTTGATTTTTCACAGGAGCCCGGAGAAAATAAAGGGGCAGGAGTCCACTGTGCTATGCAGGTAGGGTCCAGCTCAGCCTAGGAAGAACTCTGATGGGCAAATTCAGCTCAGCAGGGAAAAGAGAGAGGTGGAAAGACAGAAGGGGAGGAAGGGGCAGAGGAGGAATAGGCTGGGGGGCAAGGCTAGAGGTCTTTACCTGTGTTTCTCCAGCACCAAACAGTACTGGGTATGATGTACAATTCAATAAATGTGTGTTGGACTGTAATGAGAGTAATTGGAAAGGGCTGGGTCAAGAGAGTATCAGAAAAATGAAATGAGTACTGGAAATGGAAGAAAAAGGTACAGGAAGCTGCCAGCAAGTCCCAGTGGAAGCGGCTGTCAGCACAAGAGTGCATACTTTTCACATAGCACGCCAATACATGTCTCAAATGAATGGGTGTGGAGAGATGTTTATGTGCTTACATCTCACCTATTTCTAAAATGAATTAGGAGCAGCTGATATTTAAAATGCATACAGTATGACTACACCAATAATAAGGTACAATGGTAAGTGTTTAAACTATTTACCATGGACAAGAATCTGCCCAAGGCTGAGACAATCTTGTGGGAGGTTTGATGGTGAATTTTAAGAAGCAAGATAGTTAATTCAAAAACTAGGGGAAAAAACAAACGTTTGTCTTGAGTTGATGGACAGGAGTTCAAGAATAAGAAAGGAAGAGCAAGGAACCTTAGTACAGGAAGGAATCTTGGAGCTAATTCCCAACTAGCTCAGTTTATAGATGAGGAAGCTGAACTGAAGTGTAGGCTTAAAATCCCTCTGCTAGTTAGTGGCAGGTTGGGATTGGAGCCAATATCTTCACTTCTGGTTTGGTGTCTATATATAAATCCACAAAGCAACAACAACACATATCATTGAGGGAAAAAAAATCAGGAGGCTCTCATTAACTTACTTGCTTTAACTCAAGGTAGGAGTTTTCAAACCAACATAACTGTTTTATAGGCCTTGAAATCAAACTTTCTCTTGTTAGATACTATGTGCCAATTTGCAGAAAATTGAGCTAATTTGCAGGCAGTTTGCAGGTGGTATCTGCATATACACCCGACTGCCTTACTATACACATCGAAGGAGTTCAAGCCGCCCAGTGACCCTGGCTGTACATTAAATCATCCCCAACTCCACTCCAGGCCCACCAACCCACCAGGGCACATCAGCGTAGGAGGAACCATTCTCCTTTCTAACAATACACATGGAATTTGTATCTTTTAATAGAATTTCATGGGCATGTCTCTCAAATGCTATTTCAGGGTGTAAAACCTATGTTAGCAACGGATATCACTGGGTTTATCTGTCATTATTGACGCTGATGTTACTAATGCATATTTTAACAACTGGGAAGTATTCAATAAAACTAAGAGGTTGTAGATATCTGGATATCTAGATGAGAGGCAGTCTAAGTTTAAATGGCTGGGGAAATATAATTGAGGTCAGTGACAGCTAGTTCTGAATCTTGATTAAAAAGTGAATTTTCTAAACAAGTTCCTGTCTTGTGATCATTCCCAGATTACAGTGATAATAACTGTGGACCTAATGGGAGTAGAGGAAGAGGTTGCCTCACTTTCTGGACTTTCTATGGCTTTGCAATAAATTTTAATAGCATCACGTAAATATGAAAGAAAACAGTACCCAGAAAACATCTATCTATTGACCCAGGAAATATTCTGAGCCTTCGGTTGCATGAGACCAACAGGCTTCTAAGCATACCTAAATTTAGTAAAATAAAGATGTTTCACAGACGTTCCTTCTGAAACTCTCCTCTTAACTAGGAGCCTGGCATCCTAGGAATCTTGGTGGCCATTTACAAGAAAGTTTGTCTTTAAAATAAAAACCATTTATTTTATTCTGAGAGGCAACAAACAGTAGCTTCAAAGAGAATTGAGTCAATGTGTGACATTTATCTTTATAGCAAGATATCCCTTTCAGAGCAAGTGCAGCATGTGCTGGGGCGCAGGGTCACATGAAAGAAACCTCCTCCTCAAGTGTCACGTCTCTCTTGCAGGGGGGAAAGGCTACAGAGTGGTGGACTCTTTAAAGGAATTAAATACACCATGACCTGGCAACAACTGAATTCTGTTCAAAAAAGAGGAATAAGGTCAGACCTAAAAGACACTTTTTTTCCCCCATGGTTTGGACTTCCCTTGACCTAAAGGAGGTCAAAGAAATGCTGGTGTCTAAATTACTCAATACAGATTGGCTTTTCTAGCACATATCTCTTTGTAACTCCAGAATCAACTTTATATGCCCTTTTTGCAACATTTTGGGAAACAGCTAAGACCTGCTGGACATAAGGATGGTGTATAGTTATTTTTAAGGATTTTTGGTTGGGTTATCACTTGTTTGTTTAAATTATTAGGCAACAGACACCCTAACTCTGCTGCCAGAAGCCAGCCTACATATCTGTTTTGAGTTAAAGGAAGATTTCTTTCTAAGGTAAAGGGGAAAAAAAATAATCACGAGAAATGTTTAGAAACATGGGTGACAGCTCTCATGACATTCTCATGATGCTTTCTCAGTAAAGCCAAATTACATCTGAATCTAGCCCTGGATTTCCCTGAAACCAAGAGTATAGTGTGTAGAAAGGGGAGGAGGGGGCCAGATGGAGAAGATCCACCTTTCCTTCCACTCCTCAGATTCAAAAATCTGTAAGAGCAACCAAATCATCTCTCCACGATATGAAGATAAATAACAGAATTAAATAGTCCATCAACTCCTGCGTAACCCATAATCTAGTTAGCATGCTGTGAAGTGATGATGTTCGCTTTAAGTGAGAAGGGTGCAGAGCCACCCTTTCTACTACTTCCAACCCATGCGGTAAGAAACCAAACTTGAATTTAGGATATGTCCACACGGACACACGGAACATATTCAGATGGTCCATTTCAAGAGCCCTTGTGTTTATCCTCACAGCGATCTTCCCTCTTGTGTGAGTTCTACAAAATGAGTGATTTTTTTTTTTAAAACCACAATTACTCATCAAGGGAGCTGCTTCACCAACTCTTGGATTTTGTACAGAGGCACGGGGAGAACAGGGGGCCACGGGTGCCAGTCAGCCAGCAGGCGGTTGCAGAGACGCAATCCAAGAAGTTCTTTTGTCTCCCCTTTCAATTTAATCATTTTGAACATTCATTGATTAAAATATTAAGTGGGGGTTTTTTTTTTTTTTTTTTTTAAGATTTTATTTATTTTTTCATAAGAGATGGGGAGGGGGGGAGGGGAGGCAGAGACACAGGCAGAGGGAGAAGCAGGCTCCCTGCAAGGAATCCAATGTGGGACTTGATCCCAGATCCGGGGATCACGACCTGAGCCAAAGGCAGACGCTCAAAAGCTGAGCCACCCAGGCGCCCCTAAGATATTAAGTGTTTTGGCAACAGAAGAAATTCAGGAAAAAGGAAAGAAAAAGTGATTGTTCGTAGGTCTCTGTAAAATTCTGCTGAGAAGCTCGTTGAGATGGTGGCATGAATTAAGTGCATTTAAACCATAAAGGGAACATATCTTTTCCCTTGGGTGTATATCCTATAACAAAACAGGCAGAAAGTCTACTGTGCACTGGAAGTTCATGACCTCTTTTACATCTTTACATGCATCTAAGCACTTGAAAGAAAAAAAAATTATACTTCATCACTATTGTTCCCTACACCCAAGACACTTCACGGTGATAAAGCTGCTGCGATTTGCCTTCAGGAGCCACAGTTTTATCAGTTATCTCTTTCCTGAGTCTTCAGTCGACTAACACTTATTAATTTTGTATAAGCTTTTCCAAGTAACCAATGTCCAGTTGACTTTATAGTGTAAACACCATAAATACACTTATTCAATAACGAGACACAGAGAATATTTATCAAACTTCATGTTACATACAGTCATACCTCTCTTTCTTCTGCTATTCCTAAATGAAATTTCTATAAATGAGGGGTGATTTCTATAAATGAGGAGCAGGTAAATGCAGAATTACCTAGCTCCCTTTGCTCTTCTCCTGGTTTCCTAATTTTAGCCATTTCTCTCTTTATTTCACCAAATGGCAGGTAAGAAGTAAGGAGACATGAAACTCAGAATTGATAAACGTTTCGGGATTTTATGGACACTTCAGAAACTCTGGAGTGAATGGTTTGGATCACTTAGAGTCATAAAAGTTCCAGATATCCATTTTCCTAGTTCTACTCTGCTGTTTACACAAGTTTTAAAATAATTAGGTTTAGTGCATATAGCCCACTCAGCAATTTAAATGGAAATTTGTCATAAGTGTGTCAAACTGACGTGAGCTGCGATCGTTCAATTATTTGCCATTCTAAGCACTCTTCATCAATGTGGCTGCAAATATTCAAAAGCTGGCTAGATAGACACAATGGCAGTGTTTATACCAATGAGGACACACATGGCCTACATCCTGTTCCAATCTGACAGGATATCCTTGGGAGACATCTGAAGCTCCGTACATCCATCCCAATACCATGAATTTATCATACACACTATTTAAAAACAAACCAGTACAAGAAGTGATGCTTCCACCATGAGAACTCAAGTGACTAAATTTCTCCCTCAGATGAGTAACTTGTGAATGTCAAGGCTCCATAAGACAAGCAACTTCTCCTTTGGAAAGACTGCCCTCACAAGAAAAACTTATGATTCAAATTTTCCACATGCCTTCAGGATCCTTCAGGATCTGATTGGATTTGAATTTAAAAAAAAAAAAAAAAAAAGCATTTGCAGGAAATGCTTTGATTATGTCTGAATGACAATATTCTTTAGAGTTCTTATGTGACAAGAAATTACAGAAGAACAGGGTAAGTGGGAAAGGCTTAAATTCCACACACACAAAAAAATAATAAAAATGCTAACATAAAAGTGTATAGTGTGATAAATTAGGGCAGAGTAGTTACTGTATACAAAAGTCCATTTGTGATGGGAGGCAGCAGGAGGGTGGGCTCTCCCCTTGTCCACTGTTTCAAAAGCAGCAGGGTTTTTCTATCCCCCTATGTTCAGTGATGCCATGCACTCCATGACAAAGATGCTTTGATCTTCTCCCATTAAATATGTCTTGTATGGACCTAGCCTGCACTTGGTAAGAAAAAAAAAAAAGATCATTTATATGAAAGGGAGGAGTCCTGTACGTCTCCAAGATTATTCATTACCTTTCAAAAATGAAGCTATTTGTGAAGTCTTTGTGTAGCCCACACATGAAAGCCCACGACACTGCTTACTTAGAGTATTTTCTGGTGCTCCTGCTTTTTTTACTCCTGCCACAGATCAGATGGGGAGCCCAACCGAATAGAGCGATGAATAAGACATTTGCAATTTACAGTAAAAAAAAAAAAAAATCTTACAGGATGACTGAAATAAAAGATTCCATACCTGAATTGGAGGGCTTAGAAACCCTTCCCTTAGGAACCGGGAGTAACAATAATTCCAAGGACTGTGGCGGTGGCGGCGGTGGCGGCGGTGGCGGCGGTGGGGTCACTTTCTCTTGCTTCTTCTCCGAAGGCGGCGGCGGTAGAGGGTCCTCAGGCACCAGGGACGATTTCTCAGCCAGAAGGCTCCCAGCAGCCCTGGCTGCTACCTCTTTCAGAAGGGCGGCCGAGGAGGTCATGGAAGCCAGGGAGAGGAAGGGGCTGGCCGGAGGCGGGTGTTCCTGCCCGGGAGTCAAGCTTCTCTCACTGACTTTCTTGGATAAGGCTGCCAAGGTGGAACTGGCAGACTGGGAGCTAAAAGGGGAGGGAAAGGACTCAAATCGCATGGTCTCCTCAGTCCTGGTGAGGGATTTGTCCTGCAGAACAGCATTGGCTGCAGCTTTCAATTTTAAGATGGCAGAGTCCGGGGACAAGCTGCAGGTGGTGGTTGAGTTTGACAACCACTTACCTTGATTCCATATAAAACGGTTACTTGGAGTGTATTGGTCATTCTGTTCCTGCTTCTCAGCCAACTTCCTGGCAAGAACACTGAGCTGCTGGGCATGGTGGGATGGTGGGGAAAAGGAGAGATTCGAACCCACGTTTACCGGGGACTCCACTCTGCCATTGGCCGTGGCTGTGGCATCGAGTTTGAGGGAGCCGGCTTCCAGCAGCCGCCGCAGGTTGCTGCTCAAGGGCTTGGTGGAGCCTGGGGGGTCATCTTCACACAAAGAAGACACGCCAGGGGAGAGGTGGTCTTGACACTGCAGTGAGTCTCGCAGGACCTCACCGTCAAGTCCCACCAGCTCCAACGTGTGACTGCTGGGAGTTGCACTTCCCAAGGAGGTGTCGGGGGAAGTGGACTGCTCCTGGATCCGGTCCTCCAGAGACAACTTATAGTTCTCCTGGACTTCTCCATAGGACGCTTCTGACGGAGTCTCTGAAGAGTTTCCATACCAGTGCTCTCCTTCACTGAGTTCTCCCTCCGCCTCCTCCAGCCTACTAACATCTGGGGGAATGAAGAAGATCACGTTTACTCCCCAGTGAGCAACAAGCAAGTCTGAAGACATTCATATGGACTGGTTGACATGCTTCCTCTTCCCCTCCCCCTAAGAACCACAAGAAAGACAGCAACCACCTTACTAGAATGTCAGGTGCTGAGTCAGACGGTCTTGGCATAAGCCTGGAAGAAGGTAAAATACTAAACAGGCAAAGGTAAAAACACACCCACCAGGGAAACATATTCATCTTTCTATAATTATTCCAGACAAGTTGAAATGGAAAGGTGGCTGGGGGTGGAATGGATCTGGTCAAAAAGTAACTGCATGAAGAAAGAGCCTGCTATTCCCAGTGGTGGGGGAAATGGAAAGAAGCTTGCTCCTTTGTAAAAAACAAAAACAAAAACAAAACAGCATGATATCTTTAGTGTTGCATCAGAATTGGAGAGGCGGCCTGGCAGGGTGGGAAAATGTTGTCTGTGAGGCACATGACAGTGGGAAGCTACTTCCCCACTTTCTGATTCCATAACCTCAGGCAAGTCAGGTTAGCTGGTTAGACAGAAGATGCAACTGATTTTTTTTTGAAAAGTTCATCCAAAAATGTAAGTAATACCTGCTGTTACATATTACAACTTCACCCAGTTGTTAGGAAGCTTAAATCATAAGAAGCATGTGACTGATTTGCAAACAGTCAGGTTCTATACAAAAAATCAGACCTCATCAGCAAATACTATTCACATTACTGATTCCTTCAAGTGACAACATCTCCCATGTTATGGATGCTACTTCTTTGAGAGCCCTGGATTCCAGTTACCAGCATGCCCACCATCTTGTCACAGGCAATGATTAGGAATGTGTCCCTTTACTCCACTAAGAGTCCCCTTTAATTATTTTCCATCCATTAATTTATCTACCCACGACTACCTCTCTGACTGCCCCCTAAGCACCGCTCACTTAGGACTCCCTGCCATTCCAAGAGTACCCATGAGCTCTGACATTTTTCTACCTTTGCTCAAGATATTCCTTCTATCAGGAATGTCTTTCTTTCCCTAGAAAACCTGATTGTCTATCCTTCAACTTCCTACCTCAAAAGTTTCTTGTGATTCTCCCTGGAATTCTCCTTTTCATTCATTCATTCATTCATTCATTCATTCACTTATTCAACAAATAACTGTGAAGTACCAGGCATTGTTCTAGATCATTCTAGATTGAACCACAGTGAACAAAACAAGATCCTGCCTTCTTGAAGCTTACATCTCAGGGAAGGTAGATAGTTTGTCACACAATACTTAAAAACTAGTAAGTCATCTAGTAAGCCAGAGGGTGGTAAGTGCTATGGAAAAAGATGTAAAGCAGGACACGGAGGTTTGAGGGGTAATGGGTAGGAGGGGAGTTGCAATCTTAAATACCATGGTCAGAATGGGGCTTCACTGAGGTGGTGACATCCGAGCAAAGACTTGAAAGAAGTGAGCAGTTGTTCAAGCAGCTACCTCTGGGACAGCATTCCACACAGAGGGAGTTGCTATAAAATCCCTGATGTGGGGACATGTCTGGTGTGTTCGTGACACAGCAAGGAGGCCAATGTGGGTAGAGTGGAATGAGTAAGGGTCAGAGCAGTAGGAGAGGAAGTCAGAGAAACAACATTAGAGATAGAGAGGGAAGAGGGAGGGTAAGGGGGGCTGTGAGTGTGTTGTGAGGCAGCAAGGCTCTGCAGACCAGCACAACGCCATAAACTGCTGAAAGGTCTTTTGCATCTAGTGAAATTGGGAACTACCAGAGAGGGCTTTGATATGATGTGACTTACATTTTCAAAGCACTGTTCCAGCTGCTGTGTGGAAAAGAGGCTGCAGACACGAGGGTAGGAGCAGGGAGACCAGCTACCAGGCTGGAACCCTAGTGAAGGATGACTGGCTCAGCTCAAGGCAACTGCCAGTGGTCAGAAGCAGCCAGATTCCATGCATCTTTTGAATACAGGGCCCACATTCCCGTGTTTTGTTTATATTGATTTTATATCACTCTAAATTACCTGTCTACTATTGGCTTGTCTTCTAAAAGGTAAGTGGTGGTGTTCCTTGAAGGCAGAGATCAAGTTTTATCATCCACACATCCCACACTGTGCCTAGCACAGTGCCTAGACCCCAGCAGAGTTCAATGAATGTTTAAGGATTGAGCCAAAACTCCCCATTGTGCCAAGTTTTGCTATATAACATGCTGTTTCTTTTCTGAATAGAAATAGCTAGAACTAGTAATGCATGAGCTACCAGCTAATACATTGATCTTCCCATGCTATTTAGAGAAGAAATGTCACAAATGACAAATTCTCTTTCACTAAGCTAAAGTTCTGCAACTCCTTCCTGAGATTCTTTATTAAATTATCAAGAAAATGTAAAATATCAAATGGAATTTGCTGAAAAAAAGCAGATAAAATTGAATTTTCTCTGTTAAAAACAGTCTGGTTCCTTGTGATGTGCCACATTTCCTTCTTCCCACTCGATTTCAACATTTTTCATCTTTGCTGAAACCAGCAGGACCCTGAACTACTCATCTCCCCAATGGCTCCTCGAAGAGATGCTTTTTACCAAACACCAAGCAGTCAACATCAATTTCAACAATAGGGCTAATTTTAAGTTCCTTTGGCAAACCACCTTTCCTGATTTCAGTTTAAATACCTCATCCTTCAGAAAAATCACATGGGAACTATCCTGTACATAGTAAGAAAAGTAAAAGATTTAAAAATCACTACAATAAGAACAGTTGAATATCTCCTCAAAGAGTCTCCTTCTCTAATCTCTATTGACACTCACTAAATGAACATGGGAAAATAAATGATTCAGAAGTAAATACTTTCAGATTATATTTTTGTCATTCTAGAGTAGCTCTAGACAGTCAAGAGTGGTCTAGAACCAATGTGATAATCAGTGTCAGATAACAAGGTATATAAAATCAGGGTTTTGAGAACTGCGAAGAAATCATAACCACACATCCAGGCTTGTCATTTTATGGGACTATTAAGTTCTCTGAGATGCTACCTGCTGTGATCAAAGACACAACTACCAACTGCTAATGCTGGAACCAAGAACCCAAATCTCACAACATCTGGCCAATGCTTCTCTGCAAAGCCCCACTGTACTATCTGCCCAATGCCCTCTGAATGCAACTTCTAGTGAGCTTGGAGCAGCTCCCCTCCCACCCCCAGTCATCCATCCATCCTTCCACTCTCTTGAAACAGAAATGAGCAAGGGAAGTCTCATAGACAAGGACAGTATTCACTCCTTATCTTGAGATACAACATTAAGAGGTCAGTATCCATTATTTCTACACACAAATCTCCCCATTCCGTCCCTACAGCTTCTTTGTTGCAGTGGTCAAGAACTGATTCACATGTCTCAGGAATTCAGCACATCTACTGGCAAGGCCCCAAAGACAAAGCTTAATCTCCTACCCCTTCCACACCCTTAGTGAGCAAGAATATTCCCGCCTCCAAACGTGCTGAGGTGTCGAGTGTATCAAAAACTAAAGTTGTCAATTCAGGTTCTAATCCTATCAAGCAGTGGTAAGGAGATCCGAACATTCTTGAATGATACAAACAGCTAATATCTACATTTAGAGAACTTTCCCAGCCTTGCCAAAACAGAAGCCCCAAACAAGCAAAGCATTTCTTTTCTTTTCTTTTTTAAGATTTTACTTATTTATTCATGAGAGACACAGAGAGAGAGAGAGAGGCAGAGACACAGGCAGAGGGAGAAGCAGGCTCCATGCAGAGAGCCTGATGCGGGACTCGATCCCTGGTCTCCAGGATCACGCCCTGGGCTGAAAGTGGTGCTAAACCGCTGGGCCACCAGGGCTGCCCCAAAGCATTTCTTAAACAGACCTATTTACATCCTGTAAAACACCTGGGTAGTTCTCAGTCATCAATAACTTGGGTCTTTGTAGACGCCGCCGAGATACACTGTCTTCTGGACTACAAGAAAACTCGGATTCATAAAGAATGTTTTCAAGCTCAATACTCTATTAATCATTTTTTCTGAAGATGCTGCTACTAAAACTGAGGTCATTCAAGTAATAAATCACCAAATAATTTTAATGCATGGCCTAGGAGGAGCCAGACCAGAAACCGGAGAAGAAACATTTTTGAAATTATTCTGGCATCACCTGAGGTCCCGCGAAAAGTCGGGGAAGCTTTTGGAGAAATGAATGCAGGAGAAGAGGAGACCCGCAGAGGCTGGAGAACAATCACGAGAGCCTCAAACAAATATGCTTTCAGTTCGCAAACCAGCAGCAAACCAGGATTTTCTCCCGCAAATATTAATTCTCTTCCCCCTGCTGGGCTGCTCTGTGCCTCGCATTTGATTGCAAGCAGCAGGTGTCCTCACAGGCCGCATGGGTGCGGTTATGGGGGGCCCCCTTGAGCGGGGTGAGCAGGAACCCCGGGCACCTTTGGCCCACCATTCTGAGCAAAGATGCTCTCACCAGAGAAGCTCAAAACAAAGCATTCCTGCAATCTAGGGGATTAATTTGTTGGACACCACGAACTTCTAGAACAAGCTAGGCTTGACTTTGGACTCCCTCTCACAACTCGAGAAGCCCCTGGGCAGCGACACCGCCCCATTTTCCGGCGTGTCACCTGCACAGGATCAGGGCACCTCAGCGCAGAGCGCGCCTCATGCGGGGCCCGAACACGCGGCCTGCCCGCCACAACTGTGCCTTTCACAGCTTTCCTAACTAAGGCTCCGGGGGAAGCCTCTAAACGGCCAATGTAAATAACTTCCTTCTAAATACATTATTTTTAACCTTCAGAATAGGAAGCTATTTCCATTGCTAATTTTAAAACAACCTATGTCTCTGACAGCCAGGTTCACACTCGTTCCTGTCAATTTTACACAACAGTCTGTTTTTGTGTTTTTTCACTTTAAATCATAAACTCAAAGAATTAAGAATAGAAATGGTACAATTACAGAATGAAAATATGCTGAATAAATTTTGTTTCCATGTGGTGAATATTTCTCCTTTGGGGAAAACAAAACAAAATTCCACTACCTAACACATTTATTTATAATTCAGTTCTCAAGCAAAAAATCGGTAACTTGATATTATCCACAACTCTTGCTACAGGTTTGTTTTGTTTTTTCCCCCAACTCACTTCCTTTTCGGTTTGACAGTTTTAATCAGATGCATTTAATTGGACACTCAAGTCAGAAGATCCTTGATCAGAAAGATAGGGAGCGAAAAGTGGGGGGAAAATGCGAGAAAGAGACACCTATTAGTTTTCAGGCCTTTTGGCTGAGGTTAAAGTGAGTGGGGATGGAAATCTCAAAGCCCCATTTTCTAAATCTACCCACAACCCATTCCACCAGTTGGTCCACCGTGAACTCTAACCAGCATGGTTTGAAGAGAGCAAGGTTTAAATTCCAGACTTGCCTGGAATGAAGCCAACTCATTGGTCAGTCCTCCGAGAGTCAACACCTTCTTGTGATAATAGGTGTGTTCACCTGGTACTTACCAGCTGTCTGGTTCGTTTTCAGCTAAAAATCTCCCCAGTCTTATTCCTTTCCAGCTACCACACATCTATAGCTAGATGTCTATATTGAATTTTAAGGTCACGCATCTTTATCAGTATTAATCACTTATACCCATCATACCTACCTCAAATCGTACAACCAACTTTTCCATGCATTTTAAGGCAAAAGTGGTGTGTAAAAAAAGTGGTTTGAGCAGCTGGATACAAAAGCTATTAACAAAACCAATGCTAATTATGGACTTGATTCGACAAACATTTACTAAGCATTTGCTATGTTCCGGGAGCTGTTCTTTGCCACAGCGAGCCTCAGGATTCAGCAGTCTCTTGCCCAATGGCTTATAATCACCAGGGAGCGAGGGTTGCACAAGCATTCGAAGCACGATGATCAGTGCCATCACAGAGCAACCGAGCAAGAGTTGTGTGTACATAAGTTAATTCCAATGGTGCAGATGGCTTTTTGAAATGGATCTCAAAAGGACGAAGATGATTTTAACAGACAACATTGGAAATTCACATATCGGAGGGCTGGCTCTTCTGAAACTATGAGACGGGAAATAGCCCCGTCACAGAGTAAGCTAATATTCAGGTGACATATGTTAGATAAACTAACCTCATGAAACATTTTTCATATTCTTAGTTCTTCACATTTAAAAAAGAGACCATCTATGGATTTGTTAAAGGGCAGATCTTACCAATTTTCCTACTGTACCCACTAGTTTGGAAATCAGACTATCCGATTAGAAATGCCTGAGGCAGGACCACAAGTGAGTCAATTTTGTATTCCTGCTCCATACTCTGCCCAGAGTAGGGGTATTAGGGTCTCTGGAGTTGTAGTGACAAGCAGGACCCACGAAGCGACAGGTAGGGCTCTCAGTCCCTAGACCCAGCACAGAAGGGGGCCCAGAGAGAGCCTCAGACAGGGTGTCAAACTCACCATCACGGCTCCCTCTCCCTGCTTCTCGTCCCTTCTCAGAGGTTAGCCTCATCCTCTCAGGTCACCTTCCCCTGGAGGTTGAAAACCTGGCTACACAGGTTCTGGATTTTCACTCTCATCCACTTACCACTAGAGAAAGGTCTTTCCCCTCGGATTAGCCCACTGGAGGCTAGGTTCTGCTCGCTGGATTTATCCCTGAAGCCATAGGGTGGGTTCTACAATTGGCTTAATGGGGGTCACAGAGGAAAGAAGGGGGAAGAGACCTTGGAAGACAAGAACGACGATGACCTCTGTAATGTTTGATAAAGGTGTAGCATGTGGCACATCAGGCTGTTCTGAGCCAGTTTGAGGATTTTAAGCATAAAACACATCCTCATTTAGGCCGATCTTAACCTCCAATTTTTAAATTGTCCCTTGAAGCCCAAAAGCCTCAGCACATCCCCATGCCAGGTCTGCCTAATACTAAGAGACCTCTCAGGGGTTCAAGGCTCTGAGGCCACAGTGTGAGTGAAACACATGGCGTGGGAGGGGAGCAGAGCCTCAGGGATCACAGTCATCAAAACATCTCGATGCCCAGGTACCCAACCGCTGTCAGCCTGGCCAGGACAAAAAGTTAAGAAGAGCTACTAGTTATTTAAAACTGCTATGGTGGATGACAACCAGACTCCTGTCACAAGTCCAGCTGGGGAAAAGGTGACGCGAGGGCACAGGGAAATGGGAGGAAGTCTGGAGAGGATGAGCGTTCACAGGCCGAGAGCCCCGAGAGGCCCCCTGCATCAAGACGCACATTTTGCACACAGCAGTATGTTCAAAGTACTGTTGCAAATGCCCACGAGCAAAACCAAGGCAACACGAATGAATGCGTCACTTGCTATCTTCAGAGGGGGTTGCAAACAGTATCTGAGCAGGTTCCAGTCTCTTCATATATAAAGTTGCCAGATCTTCCAGTGACCAAGGGGCTATCCAATCCTCCATTAAACTGCCCATCTCAACACAAATGGCAACTCCTCTATCCCTGTGATCGCTCTGAACAAAAACCCTGCAGCCAGCCTTGACTCTTCCCTTTCTGTCATACCCCTCATCGAATTCATTTGCAGATTTTTGGTTTTACCTTCCATGTACATCCCGAATCTAACCACTTTCACCATGTTTATCATTCTGCCCTGATATGCGGCACTGCCATCCCTCACCTAGAGCACAGCAGGAGCCTTCCAGATGCTCTCCCCACTTCTGACGCTTGCCCCACTATGCTTAGCCAGCAGCAGCCGTAGTAAGCTTTTAGAAATATATATCATACCCCAGGACCCCCATCCTCAAAGCCCCCAAAATGGCTTCTCATGTTCTCAGAATAAAATCTAAAACCCTTACCTTGCCCTCAGGGCCCTACATAATCCATATCCCCCTGACCTCATCTCCTACCCCACTGTCTTGCTAATAAATAATAAATAAGTAGCGAAATCTCCCCCAAATAGACACACAGCTGACTCCTTTACTTCCTTGGGTCTCCCCCCAAACATCACTCTTTATTAGACTAAATGCTTCACGAGAGAGAGGACTTAGTTTTGTTTGCCGCCGTGTGCTCAGCACTTGGAATGCCATGGAGCATGGAGCAGGTGCTCAGTTATTATTTGTCAAATGTATGAATGAGACAGAAGAATGCGCTTAACAATCAGAAAGGCAGCACTTGTCAGTACTGGAAATGAGGACAATTTTCAAAATTACAAATGATAATCCTATTTTTCTCATGTGAGTCAAACATGAAATGGGGATAAGAGCATGTTTTGCAAACTTTTCCACCAGTCTCCCTTGCGGCCAGGAAAAGAGACCACCACCCCAGGGGAACTAGGGACCAAAGCCGAAGCCCCTTCCAGGAAGCCCCAAATTTGTTTGACTCTTGGCTGAGCATTTCAAGTGAATTCTGCATTCTACTATATAGCATAGCCATGCTTGTTCTTACTAAATGCTAGAGAGGTGTGTCTCACAAACCACTGAAGAAAATCTGTTCTCGGCAAAGATGTACCACATTTCTCTGGAATTCCCACATGCTCTGGAGAAACATGTACCCTATGTAGAGAAGCAAGGATATATGAAAGGATCTAGCACAGTGTCAAGAGCTCAATAAAGGGTGGCTATCATTGTTACTATTAATACTACCAGAAAGCAGATAGTATGATCCTATTGCTGCCCCCACTTCAGAAGGAAAAGCTAAATCACAGAGGGTAACTTCCGCGGACTATACCATGGATGTGTAGGAAACCAAGGACTATAACTCTATTTGCTAAATTTGAATTTTGTTGTCTGAATTAGAGATGGAAAAGCCTTGGAGATTTAGTCCATATGGCTGGTCTCTAGGCAGAGGCCTAGAAAGGGCCAGTGATTAGCCCGTGGTCCCACAGCTGATTTATTAACATAGACAGGACTTGAGCTCAGATGTCTCACTCCAAAGGCCAGTGCGTCTACTACTAAATCATGGCATAATCATCATGAAGTGAACGAGTGAATTCTAGAACAAGCCCTGGAACACAGTAGCCTTCCAACAAACATTTGTTGAATAAACAATCATGCATAATGCTCTAAAAACCATACAGGCTACTTTATTAGATGTTTTAATATTCATCAGCAACTGTGATCTTCACGATGATTTTATGTGGCAGGCCATACTCTCTCTTCATTTTACGGACCAGGAAACCAAGGTTCTAAAAGTTAATGACTTACCCAATGTATACATTTAATGAGCAGCAAAGCAAGGTTCAAACCCAAATCTTCAGGATACCTAAAAGTATGAGTAGCTTCACAAAAAAGTAATTTTTCAGGTAATCAAAAAGTACCACAGTACCTTCAAGTAATCAACATTTTAAGTTTTATTTTGATGCAATTTCAAAATATATAAGTCCCTTCCTTCTAAATGTGTGGGGTTTTGTCTGCCATAGTTGCAACAATTACCCAGCTTACTAAAACTGTGTGAAAACTAAAGATGAAATCTTAGTGTCACGCATTGAATTGTGTCCCTGCAAAAAGATGTTGAAGTCCAACCCCTAGTACGTCTGACTGTGACCTTATTTGGAAAGATGGTCTTTGCAGGTGATCAAGATAAGGTGACATCATTAGAGTGGACCCTAATCCCATATGACTGGCGTCCTTATAAAAAGGGAAATTTGGACACGAGACAGACATACACACAGTGAAGGCTGGAGTGACACTGTCACAACCAAGGAGGCCTGAAGCAGGTCCATCCTGTGTTTTCCTTGTGTCTCTGCCGACACCTTGACCTTAGACTTCTGGCCTCCAGCACAGTGAGACAATACATTTCTGTAGCCACCCAGTTTGTGATACTTTGTTACGGGCAGTCCCTGAAAACCAATATACAGAATTCTGGATGAGGGCCTGAGACTTTTTGTTCTGGATTTGCTCACCTCTGGATTCTAAACCGTAACCTTTGTGAGTGCTGTAGTTTTTATACAAGCTGGCTATTACCACACAACACTGACCACGCTGCTGCTCACTGTGAAGTCCTCTGAGGCTGCAAGGGCTGTGAGCAGACTATTAAGTTATTTTTACCAACCTCTAAATTTTAAACAAATTTTGTTCAAACGAAAGATTCTGGGAAAGACATGAGGTAAGAGAAGGCTTCTATGACTAAAGCTACTTCAAAATCTCCAAACAAAACATATATATATATATATATATATATATATATATATATATACTCATCACCATGTATGCTGTGGCAAATTAATAAGAAAGGGATACTTCAAAATACAGCACAAATCCACAAGCCGAAAGGCCAATCTAGAGACCAAACCACTACTGGTTAGTCCACGGATTGATTACCTGTTCCTTCAGCCTTTCCTGCACCTCCATGTTACAAGAAGCATATAGAATCTGTCCCCTCAAGCAATCAGAAGTAAATTTACCATGGCTACCATGGCGTTATCAGAAAAATTGTCTGTTAAGGCTGATAAATCAGTCGATTATCTGCTTCCTTGACTTTTATTTCCACTTGTATAAATGTTTTCATCCCAACATTACCAATACCTGTTATAAGATGAACAATATATTACCAAACTACTGAAATCACCAGGAAATTCTTAATAGATCAAAAAAGAACTTAACTACAAAAAAAAAGCCCTAATAACATAATAATGCACTCTATAGTCTATGAACAGCACTCTATAGAGAGATAAATGGCTACTTATTGAAATCTTAGCTTATACATAAAATGATACATTTCTTCCCAGGCACATTTGCCAAGCATTGACATCACGTACCTTGTAATGAAACAGATTATGCTCATAATCGTTCTGCCTGCCAAAGGAAAATTTCACACAGTAAGTCCTTTATTTACTAAAAATATAGGTCTATACTGGAAGAAAATGGGCCTTTGGGGATAAGAGATTTACCAATGGAAAGGAGATGGAATTGCTTTTTATTTAGTGCTTAAATACATACAAAACAAAAGCTGCAGAGAAAGCAGCTCCCAATGCCCCCTCCCCCCCGAACATTTTCACAAAAGGATATTGGTATAATGAATTGGGAGAGAACTTTTTTTTTTTTTAATTAACCACACCAATCCACGACACTGATTATAAGGACAACCCTAACTCAAAGTTAACTTTAAACACTGATTTAGGCCAACAATTTTGACCTTTACTCTGACCAGACTTTGAGCCATGGCTGCTATCAAGTGATCAAATGTATTCTTATCCATTCTCTCCTTTTATTTTCCCTGCCTGCCTTCTGGCACACACACTCAAGAAGTCAATGATGGAGGGCCAAAGACAAGGAAAACAACAAATACTACAACCAACCAACAAACTGGGCAGTTCAAAGGATACCCGGTAGCTAGATGAATATCACCTCAACAACTGGAAGTCTTATGGTTTCACCCACTTCTCTTTGAAGACTCCAAAGCCAATCAGTGCTCCAAAGGGAGCATTCCACAGGCACATTCACTTGGGGTTTCACCAAGAAATCTTCCCTAGGTCTTTTACTCGAAAACTTGGCATTGCTTTTTTTTTTTTTTTTAAAGATTTTATTTATTAATTCATGAGAGACACACAGAGAGAGAGAGGCAGAGACACAGGCAGAGGGAGAAGCAGACTCCATGCAGGGAGCCAGATGCGGAACTCAATCCCGGGACTCCAGGATCACGCCCTGGGCCGAAGGCAGATGCTCAACCTCTGCACCACCCAGGTATCCCCTGGCACTGCTTTCTAACTGTCTATCCCCATAATTGATGCTCCGCAGGAGAAAACATTCATTCCACTTCCCAACAAAGCTCCGATGCCTCCGGAAATGCATCAAGTGGTAAGGATGAAGCTATGTGCTCTAATGACCACTGCTTCAAATGGAGTCTCAACTCAAAGGTAGAGGCTCAAGACAAATCCCTCTGGTGGGAATAGGTAAGGACCCAAAGTGACCAGGAGGGATTCACATCATTCCTACTCTTGTTCCTTTTATTCTGAACCTTTTAGGGTGGTCCATAAAATGCCCTTATTTTGTATTTAAATATGTATACTGCTTCGTTTTCATCTTATAGAACTTAACAACTATAGGCAGCCCTCTGGTTGCAATGTCTCCTGCGTATTTTAAGAACTTGATTAACCAGCCTATCCTCCACCAAAACTTCATGTTTGAAAAGAGGGATGAAAATGTGTTGGGCAATTTAAAGAAGTTCATTGGAGGAATACAAGTTTGAAAAGCTTTTTGATGTGAATATGCTCAACTAATCAGGGTTTGTTTTTAAATCTACATGTTTTCAAGTTACTTAGAGAAGGCCAAATTCTTTTGGTACTTCCACATTAATATCAGAAGTAGTGAATCCAATAAAGCAGGGTCAGCAATCTTTTTCTGTGAACAGAGAGGAAATATTTTAGGCTTTATAGGGCACCTATGGTACCTATCCCATATTCTTTGGTTTTTGTTGTTGCTGTTGCTTTTTTTTTCTTTTTAACAATGGTTTAAAAATGTAAGAACCATTCTTAGCTCAAGGGGCTGCCCAAAAACAGGTCAGAGTTTGCTGACCCCCACTCTAAAGAATAGGTACTTTACTTTTTCTTTATAATAAAAGCAGAATGGTGTTTAAAACAATATTGGAAATTTGGATATATGGCGACAAGCTTCATTATCATCTTAATCCAACCACCTCTGTGGGTCACTGAGCACCTTTGTGCCTTGGTTTCTTCACTATAAAATGAGGGGTAAGAACAGATCAGTGATTTACAAACCAGACCGTCAAGCAGCCCCAAGGACTCCAGGGAAGGGCATAGCATTCTGGATCTACCCCTACCTCCCACCTTAGCACATATCTAAGTGGCACGACCTGGCTTTGCTCTTGTCTATGTATTGGAGCGCCCCTTAAAGACAAGGGTTCCACTATTTTTTTTTAAGTTTTGAAAAATACTGTATTAAATGATCTCAAGAATCTTCCTGGTGTTAATCTTCTATGATCCATTATTGGATTATCAATCCTTTTCAAGTCATTTCACTGGGAAGTTATCAAGTATATAGGAAACTATTTAAAATCGTATGTTGAGGTATTTAAAGGAAAAGAAATAAGAATAAGAGAGCTTATTCTAAGGGTGCCTGTACTTATTTAGATTTGTGGAAATTCACCAGATAGCCCTATCAGAGGGTTCCTGAATCCTGCAGATTAGGGCTCTGGGAAAAGCAGAATGGTTTAGCAGTGGAAAGAGATCTGAGTTCAGACTTGGGGACCTGGATTCCCATCTGAATTTGGAACTTACCAGCTATATAACTCATATTTAATTAACAAAAACCAGACAGCCTAATAAATACTAACCTCTTGTAAGAGGTGTTAGGAATATGGAGATGAACCAGACAGATGTGGAACATTCTGCCTCCCAAAACTCGATTCCTTATCTGTAAAGCAGGGTAATAACACCTATTCCCTCTCCCACACCTCATGGGCCTGCAGAGATGGCAAAGCTTTGTAAGCTGCAAAGCACGGACAACGTTAAACCAGCAAACTGCAGCTTCTCTTCCTTTTAAGTACATAAAATAAATGCAACTTCAAGAATTTACCAAATTAATAAAATAAGGCCACAACAGGTTTTGCAGAGAAAAACCATTTCTAGAAGCTGAAGCAACGTGACAAAACAGAAAGGGCATAAGCTTAGACACCAGACACACTCCCACTCTGCTTCCAAACAGACCCACCTGACATCCATTCACAGGCCTATTTTCTCATTTATAGAATAGGGTACTAATACCTATTATCTGACAGGTAAATCAAAATCATGTAAGTAAAACACCTGACACAAAGTTAGCACTTAGTGAATAATCGTGTCCCCTTGCCTTCCCTCCCAGGCACCTAGAAATCTCAGACAGGAGAAGATTATATTTTAAATAGTAGGGCTTACCTCAAAACTGTTGATATTGCTACCCAGCTCTATATCATAATCACCTCAACCAAAGAGGACAGGAAACTTCTGGTTGTTATGACCATGGGATCCAGATGTAGAATATGCCCAGTCATCAGGAAAATCTTACAGTCTTGGCACAGTTTGAGGACAGAGAGAGAGCAACAGCCAATAGCTGAAGGGAGACTCTACAGTTTGGAATGTGCCACAGACTTCTAACCACAAAAGTTCTCTTTGCACTTCGACTGTGGTATCCCCCTGTGGTATAGGCCGTGGCCTCTGCTCTTCTCGGCAAGTCTCCCCCGGAAGCACATGACTTTCTCCAGGCATCTCTAGGCCACATCCATGTGAACGTCTGTGGCCTGGTTCATCACCTCCCACCAGGCCGAGTTGTACAGTTTAGGCAAATCATTTTCTCATTTCTGAGAGAGGATGACAACAGGAGGTGTTCCCCAAAGTCCCTTCTACCTCTAAAACCCTTTGATTATATGACCCACTCTGAACTTCGTTCATTCAACTCATTCATTCATTCAACACTATTTATGGAATAACTCCTATTTCTTTGATTCTGTGACCCATTCTTAATTTCATTCATTCATGCATTTATTCAGCAATATTTGACCACCTCCTACATACCAAGTACTGTTACATGCAAGAATGTATAAAAATGAATACAGAAGAGCCCATGACCTTTAAAAGCTCATAGTCAATAATGACATAGAGGAATAAGCAATTAGTGTAGCATGGGAGGTATTATGAGAACAATGGGAGCCAGTGGAGGGGATGCCTAACACTGCCCAGTAGTGGGACAATAGTAGGGGAGAAGAAAAAGCATGAAAATCTTCCCTAAGAACTGAGTGCTAATGTATAGGTAGAAGGTAATGGGGGAAATCTGATGGCTCGAAGACATCCCAGAATTAGAGAAAATGAATCTGCCAAAATAAGGAATACAAACATGGTGATCAGTAAAATAAATAATTCAGTATGAATGAAACAAGGGGTAGATAGCAGGGCAAAAGAAAGGAGTCTCAGATGATGAAGCACCTTCTCTCTCTTTTTTTAGATTTTATTTATTTATTCATGAGAGACACACAGAGAGAGGCAGAGACACAGAGAGAGGGAGGACTTGAATCCCAGGACCCCAGGATCACGAAAAAACATTTCTAGTGCCAAAGGCAGATGCTCAACCACTGAGCCACCCAGGTGTCCCAAGGAAGTATCTTCTAGACTTTGCTAAGAAGAACAAACTTTATCCTTTGAGGGGATGTCTAAAACATCCTAAATAAATACATGAGTGTTTTAGAAAGTCTACTGTGGTTGCAGTGTGAACACTGGGCTAAATAGAGGCCAGAGTAGGGGGGAGGAGACATGACACTGAGGCAAAAAGAAAAAAGAACCTATAAATCCTTAGAGGAGAAAAGAAGAGTATAAGCTACAGCAGTGGAAGGGCATGGGCATGATGAATTCCAAGATATACTGGCAGTAGAGTCAACAGACCTGGCTAGCAGTTTGATGCGGGAGGAAAGGCAGAGAGCATGGTCTCTAGGATGGCACTCAGGTTTTTGTCTTGAGTGAGGGGGTTAATTCTTGGTGAGCACAGCAGCCCAGAGAGAGTACACAAGAAGCCCAGAAATACTCCCAGATTCCTAGGCCCAAAACCCTTGGCTATCAGTGGTAGGCAGCTATGCACTCTCCATGATGAGGCATGCTGGCCCATGGCACCCAGTAGAGTTCTCCTTCCCTAACAGGGACACCAGGGAGTCACAGGGTAAGCATCAAGCATCTTCATAAACCAATGGTGTTTATATATATATATACATATTGTGTGAGGAAGAAAAATATTAACTGCTAAGTTTATTTAAAACATTCCTTTTATTTCAAAACCAACAGATACACAGCAAAATACATATTTGCATTCCCATTTGCAGACAGAACAAGAGACTTCAGAGAAATCTCATAGAAGCTGAGAACACTTGTGAGCAAAAGATTTCCTGTCTTCAGGACTCTGCCTTTTGGGTTCTTCAGTGCAACTATTCATCAAGTCTTACATTTTAACATTATCAAGGAAAGCTGAAGAAAGACAACTGCCAAGACTTGCAATTCCATTGCTAAGTAGACAGCTTAGATAGTGGTTCTCAAAGTGTGGTCTGCAGACCCCTAGTGGTCTCGGAGACCCTTTTAAGTGTCCTCAAGATCAAAACTGTTTTCATAATAATTCTAAGATGGTATTTGCCCTTTTCACTCTATTGATATTTGCAATGATGATACAAAAGCAATGATGGGTAAAACGCTGGTACTTTAGTTCAAATCAAGGCAGTGACACCAAACCATACCAGTAATCACTGTACTCTTCACAGTGACAAACTCATAGTAAAACAGACACATACACCCCCAAAGTAAGTAACCCTGTCCATATCACTTAAGAATGTCTTTGATGAAGCAACAGTAAAAATTATCCATTTTATTAAAGACTGAGCAAACATCTTTTTAATATGATATGTAATGAAATGTGTCCGTGAAGCACTTCTGCCATTACTGAAGTGTGATGGCTATCTCAAGGAAAAGTAAATCTGTGATTTAGTTGGCAGCTGAACTAGCCACTCTTTTCATGGAACATCACTTTTAATGAAATAACTGATGAACTATGGTCATTCAAATTTGGGTATCTGGCACACTATTTCTTGGAAATGAATGAAGTAAGGCTGATACTTTAAGGAAAAACTAACAGTATTTGTAACCAATGAGAAAATTCAAGCTGGCAGGCAAGATTTAAAATTTTAGAAAACCCCTATCCTACCCTGTGAACTTGACAGTCCCTCAAGACAAAGTGATTTGCATGTGCATGTTAGCCAGATGGAGAAACAAACCATATAACCATGGGGCATGTTGCGTCAGTATATTACCAGAGAGCACAGACAGTGAGTGCTCCACAGCTACAAGCAGAGGTGTGGCCATAGCTCACAAAGATAACAGTCAAGTGAAAAACCAAGGTGCAGAATGCATGCCGTGTGTTACCATTTTTATAAATTCCAAAGATAAGCAAAACCAAATAGGGTAAAGCTAGGGGAGCAATAAACAGAAAATAAAATTTAGAATAAGGGAACAATTAGCAGGAGAAGAGCACAGAAGTTCAATAGTATTGAAATGTGTTAGGTTGGACAGTAGGTTTATAGTTGTTTTACCATTACGCTTCATTATCTGTGTATAAATGTTAGATATGTTGTTTTTTGTGAATAGCACATACTTTATGACCTTCAAAGGAAGGCACTGCATTAGAGCTTTCCTTGCCAAGGAAAACCAAAGAGGTGAGGAAGGAGGTAGAGGCATGGTGCAAACCCTGGCTGAGGGTCTGCAGCCCTGGCCCCAGAGAAGCCCATCGCTGGCAGGTCTCTTCCAGAGACACCTTCAGGGCAGCATCCGTGCCATTCATCTATTTGGGTTTTCAACAGCCCTCCCTATTTAAAAAGCCCTCCCTATTTTTTTTTCTTTCAGGCAATCATCCTCCATCTCTTTTGTTATCACAGTGAAAAAAAAAAAAAAAAAACTACTACATTTCACAGTTGATTTTGTATTGTATCCAAACTACAAAATTTAGTAATCATAATCTCTTATCATCTGGACCAGCTCCTACTACATTTTTCCTACCTCCCATCCTTCCATCACCAATATAACCCTTCTGATTCAGCTAAGTTTCTTCTCTTAGTGTCTCCCACATACTTTTGGCTTATTTCAACCTCTTTTGGCTAATGCCATTTCTTCTGCTTAGAATGTTCTCTCCTCTCTTCTCAAGATCTAAATCCATCCCTTCCTCGAGGATGTTTGAAGTATTGCTTCTCTCCAAGAATCTTTTAGCCATCACTCTCACTCAGTTTCCTCGAACATTTACACATCTAATTCATATTACATTGTCTTGCACTTGTTAGCATATTGATTTGTGCTTATCCTCTGTGATTGTTTTGTGTCAACATTTGAAAGAACTGTCATCAGGGACTGCATTCTATACAATTTCTACCAGCCAGGTAAATGCTCATAACTTTTTCTTAATGAATGAGCACTCAGTAGGGACTACAGCTCTCAGGGGATCGTGTCCTCAGTGTGCCAATGTGACACCATGTAGGTTAACATATACCCTTACTGCCTGAAAAGGCTTTCAGTCCAGCCTAGTGAGGGATGTTTTCCTCTGCTGTAGGAACAGATCTCCCATTCTGTGACAGAAACCAAGCAAAGCAGCACTTGCTTTATAGAATTCTTTTTCATAATATTCAGTGATTTCAGAGTTCAACATGTCTCCTCCCATCGTGACCCTCTTTGCCTGAAGTCCTTAGAAAATCACCCCAGCCAGGTGTGGTTGAACCAGCTTCTTTGTAAACACAAGATCTTCAGTTTCATTTCTGCACAGTTGTATTTACTCAATAGTCCCTTATCTTAAAAAATCAGTTATTTTCCCTGTAACTTTTACCCTCTTGGTCCTGGTTTCTGTTTTCTGCTCAGCATTTCATAAATCTGTGAAAATACTTTTCAAGCCAAATTTTAATTATTTGTTTCCATCTCTTTCTCTGCCTCCTTGGCTCGAGCCCCTTGCAAGCAGAGACCATGCTCTATTCAACTCCACTGATCCCTAGTCCCTGGTACAGAAGCACTCAGTTGCTGCTGCTTGAATGAACGAATCAACAAATCAATCAATCAATCAACTATCAGTTATCAGACACAAACTACAAATTTAGGAGAAATGACAATTAAGATTAAGTTTACTCCCTTTATCACTTGACAGAACTTTATATATTTGAATGTAGTTACCAGGCATGACTCTTATCTCTCCTCACTCTCAGCTTCAAATTAAGCATTCCCAATGTCGCAATAATTAATTCCTCCTCTCATCATTTCAAGAGTCTAGCTGCTAGTTGCCTCCCTTCTGGTGCGTAGTTTGCCAATTTCCCCCCTTTAAGTCGGGACACCCAATCCAACAGTCCACGTACAGATGTGATCTAATCAGTTTACAAGTCCAGTGTTGCCACCCTTGTTCTGAATTCAGTACTTGCATTAACTCAGCCAACTCCGCTGAAATGCATCCATTTTTCGAATGAAGGCTGAATTTTAAATGTTGCTTATTATCTTTCTGCTTGTTACTATGAATATGGTTATCTCTGAGGATGGAAGTTGGGAAAGGGGGCTTTCACATTTTGGTTTAAACATTTCCACATCGTTTACATTATTTACACTAAGCATGCACTATGTTTGCCATTAAAAGCCAATACAGACTTCTAAAAATAAAAGAATAAAAAAATTTAAAAACCTAAAAATCAAAAGAATAAGCAGAATTCATACCTGTGATTTCTATGGTTCAGTCTCAAGGAGTACACTTAAGTCATAGTTAAAATACTTGTACTTTTTTTTTGTATACATTTTCTTACCTAACAGCAAGTATTTGAGTAGCCACTGGTGCATAGCACTTCTCTCTAAATATGAACTAGTGGTTTTGCCAACCCAAACCCCACTTCTAGATTGTGACATTTCTCTCTTCCTAGCAATATCAGAAAGCAGCTCACTATAATTTGGTTCCTCTCTTTCTTAAGGGCAGATTAAAATCCAGAATGTTATTATTTGAGGTTTGCTTTCCCCTAGAAGGGAGAAATCATGTAGCACATTTCAGGAACATTTCCTGAAGCAGAGGGTGTCCCACACTTTGTTTCCTTCCAAATACAGCTGTGTTTCATGCTCTGGAGAGGACTGTTGGGTTAACAAGTAGGGCCAAACAAGCACAGATTAGAAGACAACTATAATTCTAGGCCATTACCCGAAAGCAGTGTTCTCCATATGGAGCACGTAATTCAGACCCCAGAAAGTGTCACTGCATGGGACTCTAATTCTCTTACCCTCCGCTGAGTCTAAGGTCAAGATAAATCCTTGAGGAAAAAAAATATTGTGGCACAAGTTCTCATGAATCATAGAGTAGCGTGCTCTATCCGTACCTAAGGGCTCCTCCTACAGCAGAGGGTCTGTGAAAGGAGCGCAGGTGGCCAAGACATGTCCTTCACGTATGGGGCCCCACGAAGGTTTTCCAGTCCTTCAAGATGCCGCAGGCCTCGGGAGACCAGAAGATGATCCAGCCCTTGATGGTGCTGACACTGGGGACCTCAGGCCAGTATCTTCCTCTCCGTGGCTCAATTTCTACTTCCATCCAAGTGGTGGGAAAAGAAGTCCTTCCTGCCTGCTTACAGGCAGAGGATTTCAGGGAAAATGCTTTGTGAACAATAAAGTATCATGTAAACAGAAGGTGGAGGTAATCCACTATTATCCGTTTTGCAAAATGGTGCTACTAAGCACAGAGAGGTTCAAACACTTGCCAAAGTCAAAAAGCTAGTGAGAAACCCTGGTGATCGTGATGGGAGAGGAGGACAGAAAACACTGGAGTCCTGCCCCCTGCCTAGTGCAAGTCCCTCCCTGAGCCTCTGGTTTCAACTTGGAGGAGTCAGAGTCAATGAGCTATTTCTAAGGTTTTAAAAGTCAAACAAATTATCGTCGATAAGCTGCCCAGGCTCAACATAACATGTCTTTATTTTTGGCTGAAGTGGCATCAGCCCAGCGTGGGAGTTCTGGTAAGTTCAGGGGTCCTCAACACTGGCTCGCCATTCAAATCACTCAGGGAGCTTTTTAAGAATGTCTGCACTCAGGATCCATTCTGAGCCATCAAATTTAAATTGCTGGGGGGGTGTCTATATTTTTTTAATCTCCCAGGTGATTCTAATATGCAGCCGGGGTTGAGAATCACTGGGCTGGCTAATGGTGATCAGAAACTTACAGGCAACAATAGTTGTCTGACTGATTACACAGCAGTTAGAGCAATCTTTCTGAGATCCTTAGTTGAAATGAATTTGCACCTCACACCTATTAATGTGGCTGGCATTATTAATATGGCCAGCATTTACTGTGTACATATGACATGCCAGACACAAGTCTACGTATCAATATGTACGAACCCAGTTCATATACACCTACAACGTTAGCCCATTGTACAGATGTGAAAACAGGTGGACAACTGCACTAACCTGCCAAGGCCACGGCTAAAATGTGGTGCAGCCAGGACAGGAATCTGGTACCAGGATCTTAATCCCCACCCTATACTGCTTCTTAATACTGCCGTAGAATGTGGTTCACAATACCTTAGCCTCAATGATGAATGAAAAGATCACACAATGTTGGAAAATGCAGAACAGTTTTGAATCCAAATGCCTGCAGGGGCCAGGAGGTAATATCCATGAGGAGGGCGGGCAGGTGTATATGCAGACGGGGACATGGCAGCAGAGTGGTAGGAGCTGTGGCAGACTGATGAGCACATGCCCGGGCAAGGGAGACAGCCGCCACTGACTACAGCAGATTGCTGCCATGTGGGGAGGTGGGCCCCGTGCTGCTGACTCTTCCAAGTTTTCAAAAGAAGCTAGAAATTTGGATTTTTATGGGAAACCGCCCATTTCCAAATGCTGTCTCAAGTTTTTAAACATACTGTGTAGGGCAAAACACATCAGTACGCCACTAGCTTGTAACCTCTGATATGATCTATTTCACACACACAACACAATACACACACACACACCCTTGAATCCTTCATTTAAAATCTATTTAATGTGTTCTCTTGGACTGGTTCTCAGCAATTAGAAGCAGCAGACCTTGCCTTTCCTTCTTTCGTACAAAATTTAAACTATTACCTAAATAACACATGGAAAAACCAATATAAATTTCCCCTGGGTAATTTTAATCAGTGGACTGACTGTTGAATAAATGAATAAATAAACATTTATTAAATACCTATTCTCTCATTTGAATCTCACTATAAATCTGTGGGCATGGATTTATTGTCCTCACTTTACAGTAAAACCCAGTCATAATTCAAATGATTATTACACAGTTTAGATATAATTCAGGTCAAATCACAAACACAGAATATACTCCTTTAGTAAAAGTCTAAGTGTGATATTGTTGGTCTATGTTGGCCAAGTGTTAGTCAAGCCCTATTTTAACAGCCTTAAAAAAGAATTTTACCGTATCATATTATTACTCATCACTCTAATGAGAGAGATGGGAAAAAAAATGTTTAAACACAGAAATCACCAAAATGTCCTGGGTCAGAAATGCCTGTGGTCTCGCAATCTAAGCAAATGGAAACTTATTTCATATACATAGTAAGAGTTAATATTTCTTGAGTTCTATGGAGCAGGCTCTAATTAGGCATGGTTTTATGTGTATGTGTATTATTGTATTTATCAATATCCATACTTATCAACCAAGCCTTACTAGAATCTATGATATAGGAACTATTATCACTAGTGAAAGATGAAGAAAGCAAAGACAGGAAAGTTCAGTAATTTCCCCAAGGTCACACAGCAAGTGAGTGCCAGAGTCTGTACACTTAACCACTATGAAAGCATGTGTGTCTCTGTTTTCACTTAAGTCGTACCATATACAGTAGACACAGTGAAAAGAGGGCAAAATCACGTGATATTTTCTCCCTCTCGTTACAAACAACAAAAGCTTTTTAAAATATACTGCCAGACAACTGAAGATGCCAGCACTATATAACTTCAGAAAAATCTATCACCCTCCACAAGTGCAGTAGCTTGTCTCAAAAGCTCAGATGGGCGAAGTGCTCCTGATCAATTATCCCCCCCCCACCACCACCACCTTCTCTGGTCCACTTTGAAGGCCAACTTTTTCAGGGCACTCAAAACAACTCACCCTGGGATCCTCCTCTCTCACTGCTTGCCTTTTTTCCTCCACACCACACTTCTAATGGGGTCTAACCCCTTGTCTGATCCATGCAGAAATTATGAGAGAGAGAGAGAATAAGAGAGAGAGACAAAGTGAGAGAGAGAGAGAGAGAGAGAGAGAGGGATTATTTAAGGGTCTGCTCTTCAGGCTCAAGCTTCAGAGAAGGTCCATACATTTCTTCCTTGATGATAGAACTTGGCTGAATTCGGACTTTCTTAAAAACAGAAGCAATGAGTATCTAAGTTTTAGTCAATTCAGAACTCTAGAGACAGAACTTTAGGGGTGGAGGTTGTTTTTTAATAAGAAGGGAATGGACGGCTGGAAACAATATCCTTTTTAGGCACACAGAATCTGCTGCATTTAATATAACCCTGGGTCAGTCTGTGAAAAGCAGAGTTGCTAAAGGCCACATGCTGATCTCAGACCGTGGGCGTGTATCACTGTACATTTTACAAAATTAGATACAGTGCAGCCTCTATGTGTGTGTGCCTGTGTGCGTGTGTGTATACACGCAGTGAAGCTGACTTTTATAAAAAAAAAAAAAACCACAAGATGCACCCATGCAGCTAAAGATTAGTATCAAGCCAAAGTCTGATTTTAATTTATGAAACTACCTTGTAACTACAGCAATTCTATCCCAAAGGTGGGTCCTTGGGGAATGATAAGAGTCATCTGAGAGGCCCCTGCTTCAGCACCTAGTCATGCACTATTCTTCGATATCATAAAAATGTAATTTACAGACAGGATAGAAATACAAAACTTGCTCCTGCACAGAAGAGGGAAAGCAGCTAGTAACTTCAGCCCATAGAGTACTCTTGGCTATTTCTAAGGTCTGTACTTTGCACATTAGTTTCCTATAAAATATGACAGAAGACATTTCAGCAACCATGAACCATAAAGTATTTTGTACACTTGGCCCTAGATGGTGTGAATTACTGAGCTACACCTTGCAAAGTAGGGAACAGAAACGAATACATCAGAAACAGGACACAGCATCTTCACTTATAACCTCTATCTCTAAAATGTGATTCTCGAGTACCTTAACTAAGCTAAAATACAGTAGTAATAAAGTCCAGGGGGGAAAACAAAACAAAACAAAAAACCACCGCATGTCTTACCATAATGAGGCTGGGTCTGGATTTCTTTGCAATAGGAGAAAACTCAGAATCTATTCCTTCCTCACAAAGCCCATGGTCTTGTAAAACCTTATGCTAAGAAGACTTTAACGCCCCCAAACGTCCTCTTTTGTAGGTCATACCATTATTATCTTGTTCTGCGATCGGTCTGATTAAATTATAGAAAATTACTAATACATCATTCAGAATGGAGAGATCCGTTCCCGGCCTGTTGTGTTTGTTTCAATCCTCCTGTCCTAATGTTTCAGCTGATACTTCAAAAAGGATGGAGGAGGGACAAAGGAACTTCACACAAGGAAAGCGAATGGGATACGTGAAACTGTCCTGGGGTACACACTGCCCTTCAGCTCTCTCAGGTGGCACTGCTGACCAGTCACCGAAACCAAGGGAGCTTCTTTACACAGTAGCACCGCTTGTCACCCTTAAGTCCAAAGACACCACTTTGCGTGCAAGTGACCAGGGTTAGTTACACTGGGTGAGTTTTTCTCTTTTGTCAAACTGATTGATTTATCCAGACCCTGCCTGAATCCAAACGACTGGGACTACTAAATAAACTGGCTTACCAATCCAGCCAGGCAGCATGCACCGCTAACCCAGTCTTCCCTACAGGACTATCTTGACATTAATAGGACTCCTTGTATTTTAAGCCACCTTTTGACCCCAAAAGAAGCTTGCCTGGTTGCTCCACCAACACAACGCTGTCCCTTGGGTGTTTCCACGGCTTCTCTCCATCTAATTTTATAAGCCTCGCAAGACAGAGATTTTCCACACCTCCCTTGGACCTCTCCTAATAGAGGCCATTCAAAGGCTCTAAAAACTCAAATGCACAGTCAGCCCTCACACTGACCGAAAGCTGTCCAATTTATACTTCTCCAGCATGATTTATTAACACTTTGTGCCAGAGACTTGTCAACTCGCACCAGCTGTGTCATCCCCAGAGCGAGATGGCAGCCCATAGATAAATTAAAAATCAATTTTTTTTATTAGAAACTATTTTGAAGCATTAGGAGAAATGTGATTTTGAACTATCTTCCTTCTTTTAACAGGAAAGTTCAGTGTACCCTACTTACTATATTAGGAATACACGGATTTCTTTTAGGAGAACAGATGAACATTATTGCCCAGAATCAACCTAGCCTGCTATGGGGTATTTCAGAATCGTTAGCTCTGCCTGACAGGAGCAGTGAAATATTTTATTGCCTCAGACTCAAAATGTTTCCCTGTGGTTCCTATCATAGGAGGATGTCCATCGCCACTGAAAAAATTAATAAGAGTAAGTAGGGAAAAGAGTTAAGTCTTCTACCCTTCGTCTTCCAACAGATATATAAAGACAGGGAAAAATATAAATATAAGGGCCCCTGTTGCTTTCTTGTCATTTTTGCTTCCCGCATTTACTAGAAAGCAGGAGACGATTTTTAAAGTTTTGTTAATGAAGAACACAATAACCTGTTCTGGTCTTGACCCACAACTGAGTAAACAATGAAAATACTAGAATAGCAAAACAACTGTTCTATTAACTTTTCCTTTGTGCTCCCCCCTGGGAATAGGCATCAGGCAGATTTCCAATGATAAATATAATAGGATCTGAACTCATACATGTTCATGGGTTAAGTTGCAGCTAATGAGGAAATCTTAAAAGTGCTGATGATGCCAATGGTAAAAGGATTTACAGATGTAGCAAACATAGGGGAAAGCCCTTCCTGACCCTTTCCCTCCTCAGTTAGTGATCCCAAATGTAATGATGTTCATAAAGTGCTGAGCCCCAGGCCTGGTAAACAGACACAGTATCACTTTTCCCCTCTTCTTCTTTCTCAGACTGACAAACATTTTTAAGCCATGCAGTTTGGGATTCTGCTACAGATAAGCACATGGTCTAGTGCAAAGGATCTCTAGGATTTTTTTTTTTTTTTAAGATTTTATTTTATTTACTCATGAGAGATACAGAGCAAGAGAGAGAGGCAGAGACACAGGCAGAGGGAGAAGCAGGCTCCATGCAGGGAGCCTGACGTGGGGACTCGATCCTGGGTCTCTCTCAGATCACGCCGTGGGCTGCAGGCGGAGCTAAACCGCTGGGCCACCGGGGCTGCCCCTTAGGATGTTTTTTTAAACATGGTACTGAACCTTGTTGATGGAAAGAACTTTCAGAAAAGAGCCTTCAACAGCAGCAGAATCATATTTAAGTCTCCAAATGATGACATTGCTGTAGTCCAAGAAATAAAGGCTTTACTTGGAGTAATAATTTTTAAAGCCACTTCTCAAAAATAGTTTAGGTTTAACACCTTTTGTTGGAGGTCACCTCCAAAAGCTAGTGCAAAACTTCTTTTTGATTTGGGGCCAGTGGAATCAGTACACAGCTCTATAGGATGGGCCATTTTCTTTTCCACATATATATGAGGCCCATGTAACACACACACACATATACACTCTCTTACTTCAGAGGCCCAGGAGAAATGACTATGTAGAATTTTAAATCAGAAATCTAATGCCTAGGTTAGTAGTGTCAGGTTAAAGGCTCACCCATCCCCAAAGCTAATTCGGTTCTGAACAATCCCTTGGGTGTCTCATGGAACAGAACGAGCTAGGAAACCTTAGCAGGCCGAAGCCTAGCCTGGGGAATTGCTGCAACTCCGTGCCAGGGGCTGAGGTACACCCCAGACTCCGTATCAGATAATACCAAGTGCTAGTCTGGATTTCCAGGACTGATCTATTCGAGGGTGAACTTCCAGGTTCCTTGATGTCTGCGCTGTAGAGTGGGAGGACTTTGTCCATCCACACTGTGCCTGCCTAGTATTATATTTAATAACAGAAAAATTAGCTCCATACATAAAGTCTATTAGTAGCAATGGTTTATGAGGGGGTGAGGAGGCGAGGGGGGGGGTGGCTATGGGAAAGGAGAAAGCGTTCTGAAGTTTCAATAGATTCTGTTTTCACAAGTTTCTTTTTTGTAATCTAATTTGTATTCTACTTCTAATTTTAAATGTGTTTATAGCTTCTCTAGATTCTTAAAGCTGTATCAGTAGTGGCTATTAGCCACTTTTGTGTTTACTCAGAAGGGTTCTTTGGTTTCAAAAGCAAGTTTCTCCACCTCATTCCTTCACCAACCTCCTCCCCCGCCCCCAAAGCATACACCTCTCTCCTTTCCTTTAGGGTCAAGTTTAAAACCTAATGCCGTATAACTTCCTAAAACCCTGAGATGACTTCTATCAGGGCAGCCTTAATGCCCAAAGTTACTTTAACTTTATACAAAAAGGTTCTCCACCTTAAGAAAAAAATCCCCCCCCAAACACATACAAACAAATAAACAGTTTAGCATTAAAACTGGGATTTAAGACTACAATTATATTCTACATTAAATACTAATTTACACTAATTTTACCAAAGTCAATATTTATTACATCTCCCCACCTCTGCAAGTTTAAGACTCACTCAGCACTTAGGAAGCTTTGGGTTACTATGTCTGAATTGCAAAACACACCATTTGTCCAGAAACTGCTCTTAGTCCAAATGCAAACTGCTTACAAAACATGTGTAAACCATGCTTAGAACAGGCAGCCACATCCACAAAAATCCATTCAATGCAAAGGTAAGTGGAAAAGCTTTGCAAATTAGGCTTCCCTTTAAAAACTGGAGGGACATTTACCGCTTTTCCAAAAGGTAATTGCTTCTTACTTCAGTAAAAGTGGCTTTATGTGACTGGAAGGAGTTGCTTGCTTTCTTTCTTTCTTTCTTTTTTTTTTTTTTTTTTAAGTGAGCGGATAACAGTGTTCAATTAGAGAACAGGGTGGGAGAGCCCACTCTTAAAATATAACTTAATCACCAGCCACCAGCAAGCAGGAGAGGCCCACCGAGCACACGAGCTAAAATGGAGCCTGAATTTCCTCCCAGGCTGAGGGTAGTCGCACGAGGTCAGGGTCAAGGTCACCAGCAGGGCAGGCTGCAGCTGCCCGAAAGCGCTACACACAACGGGAGGGAAGGCGTTCCATCTCCGTCAGAGCCGAAAACAGATAAATCCCTTCTCCTCTGCTGCTACCCTCCCTCTAACCCCGCCAACATTTTTTTTTTTTTTTTTAAAGCAGGGGGAGAGGAGAAGAAAGGAGAATGACCAAATAACCTCACCGCCCTGGTTTTCGCACACAAGCTCATCAGCTCCCAAAGTTGCCATCTAAGGGCAAGTTCGCAGAGAACACTGAAGCCCATTTTGTCCGAGCAGGGCAAGCCTCCCCCGACCCCCCCAGGATTCCTGCCTCCTCTCCCTCCCCCGCCACACGCCCCCGAAAAGAGCTGGGGACTGGCCGGCCGGCCCTGCGCACGCACACACTCTCCCACCAACTGCTGCGAGTTTTCTGTGAATCGCAGCGCGGAGCCTCCCAACTCGCCCTCCCCGACTCCGCCGCCTTCTCTTCCCTCGCACAAAATTTCCCTACACACGCAGCCGCCTGCGAGAGGTTTTATGTGCATATATATTACATATGTGGCATTATCCTCAGAACCTCTAGCGGGCAGGCGAAGAAAGGACTGCACAGGGGCATTTTTTTTTTTTATTTTTTTTTTAAAGGAAGGGGAAAAAAAGCACAACCCAAGCCCTGTGCGTCGACTCCTGCGTACCGGGAAGGGGAAAGAAAGAGGAATGTTTGCGGAGCGGGCTGCCTGCAAGTGCCCTTGCTCGCCACTCCGGCCGCGGCCCGGTGACACGGCGCCCCCCGCGCCCCCCGCGCCCCCCGCGCGTCCCCCGGGGCAGGCACAGCCGCGGATATTTCGCGAGGGGGAGATCGATCGCGCTGCCTGTCTGCAGCGGAAACGCACGAGCTCGCACACAACCCGAGCCCGAGACACCATAACCTTAACCCTTCCCCCACCCTCCGTGAACTTCAGGTGACCGACCACGTCGGCCTGACACCCGGGCGGGCGGGCGCTCCGGCTCCGCTCCCGCCCCCAGCCCGGGTTTTGCAGGCTCGAGCCGCGAGCAGCGCCAAACCGCCGGGAGAGGGGCGCGGAGCGGGGGGAGAGAGAAGAAATTGACCCTCGGTCTCCCCCGACCCCTCCCTCCGGCGCCTCCGGCGTCCCCTCCTCCCCGTCACCCCGCCCCGCGCCTTCTCCCCTGCCCCCTCCTCCCTGCATTCAAGGAGCCCGGCGGCCCCGGGGGATATTTTTAGTTGCTTCTTTCTCCTTCACTTTTAGCTTTAGCAGCATCTCGGAACACTCAAAGCGGAGAAAGATGGGGGGGGGGGGGAGCTGGAGAGGGAGTGGGGGAAAAGTTAAGAGTCTCGCAAAGAAAAGCCGGAGGGAGGGCGGAGAGGGACCGGGGGCGCGGGTGGAGGAGGGGACGGGACCGGGCCGTGCCGGCGGGCGTGTGTCTCCAGTTGGTGTGTGTGGCTGCAGCCGGGGAGGCTTGTGATGCACTTTAGTCCTGGACTCTGCTCGGGCTCGCCGGGGAGGGGGGTCTGAGAGCCCGAGTCTCGCCTGGCTCCGTCTGCTCCCACTGACCCCGCATTTTATTGCGGCCAGGAGCCCTGCTCCTCCCTCCCCTCGGCTCTGCAGGGACCTCGCGCGCCGCGAGCCGCCCTGCCTCCTGCCTCCTGCCTCCTGCCTCCGCCTCGGCTCAGCTCCCGCACCCCACATCCGCCCGCCGCTGCCCGGCCTCGCCCCCCGCCCGGCCGCCCCGCGCCCCCCGCGCCCCCCGCGCCCCCGCGCCCCGGCGCCGCGGGAGCAGCCGCCCGGCGGCGCGTGTGCACCGGCGTGTTAGTGCGCGGTGCCCCCCACACCCTCCCCGGCCGCTCCCGCCTCGCCCGCCCCCGACTCCCCTCCTCCGCCGCCGCCGCCGCCGCCTCCTCCACCTCCGCCTCCTCCCGCGCCGCCGCCGCCGCCGCCGCCGGCTCGGGGCCCGACCAACCCCGGCGCAACCTTTAGCCGGGGACGGACCTCTCCCTGGGTCCCGCGCCCTCGCCCCGGCAGCCCCGAACGCCATGTCACGGCCCCCGGCCTCCGCGCGCCCCGACCCCGCACCCTCGGGCGCTGCGATCCGCAAGCGAAAAAAAAAAAAAATTTTTTTTTTTTTAAAAGATTCCAACCTCTCCCACCTCCCCCCTCACACACACTCCCCGATTAAAAAAAAAAAAAAAAAGAAAAAGCAAAAAAAAAAAAAAAAAAAAAAACACCCGGCATCCACACTACTCCCCTCCTCCCAGCTCTTGCCCCCTCCCCCCAGCAACCCGGAGTGAGGAGGGGGAGGGGGAGGGAAAAGAGGGAAAAAAGCCCGATCGCAAGGGAGAAAAGAGGGAGGGTGAGAGAAAGAAAGAAGAAGAGAGAGAGAGAATGGAAAGGGCACGGGGCTGATCATCACCAACATGGCTGCCTCGGCATAGACCTAGACGAGGAGTAACCCGGGCTGTGCCTTTGTCGGCTTCACCTCTGTAACCCTAAACTAATGCAGAAAACAACGGACGAGGCTGCAGACGCGAGAGAGGAGAGGGAGGGCGACAAGATGGCACGAGAGGAGGTGGAGAAGGGATGACTTACGTGAGGGAAGGCGCTTGGGCTGCTCCTGCTTCCTCCTGGGCATTTTCCCCCTTTTCTCACATTCTCCTCCTTGGTTAATGTGAGATCAAATAAACCCCCGTGGGGGCAGAGAGGCAGACACTGGCAGGAGCGGGGAGGTGGTTGGGGGGCGGGCGGGCGGGCAGGGGGAAACCCCTTCTCTCCGGTGTGTGCAATGGGTTGAAGCTTGTTTCCTGGAGCCAGATGAGGGGTTCTCTTCTTTTCTTTCCTTTCTTTTTTTTTTTTCTTTCTTTCTTTCTTTTTTTTTTTTTTTTTGGATCCTTTCTTTTTTTTTTTTTTTTTTTGAGATTTTTTTTTTTTTTTGGTCGTGCACCTGGCTTGTCCCCGAGCGTAATATTCTTCAATGGAAACGGATCTAATAGGTGTGAGTGTGCGTGTGTCCTGTGCCCGCGGGTGCGACGGGAGGTATAAATAAATGAGAGCCGGTGCGGCGGTGTCTATGGCCGCGCGGTGTCTCCGAGCCCCTAACACTAATGTCGGGATCAAAGGGCAGCGGCGGCGGCGGCACAGCTCACAGCTCGCTCGCTCGCTCTCTTTCTCGCTCGCTCTCTCCTCTCGCGCTCTCTCTCTCTCTGTCACACACACACACTCACACATACACAGAGGCACAGACTGAGGGAAAGAGCGAGAGCCAGACACACACACACACACACACACACACGCGCGCGCACACACACGCGCGCGCAGAGCAAAGAGGAAGGTGCCCTAAGGCTCCCAGGGCGGACTCAGCCTGGGCTCTGCAACCGCTCGGTCTGCAAAGAATGGGGGGCGCGCGTGCGGGGGGGGGGGGGGGACGGACTTCTGCGAATTTATCCCGCTATTCGCCAAATCTAGGTGGGGGGGGGGGGGAGTTTTCCCCACTCTTTAAACAACGACGAGTTCATTACTCTTGCGGATTTTCTTTCTTTCTTTTTTTTTTTTTTTTTCAAAGAAAAGAGATGTTTCTCTTAACTTTCTTTTGTGTCCTCAAGTGCATTTTGTTCTGTGTGAAGAATTTTTCAGGCTTTTTCACTGTGACAATGGCTCTCTTACCCCATCACCTTTGAGTGTGTGGAGGTTACAGTTTCCCCACACCCTCGTCCAAAAACATTGTAATAAAAAGAATTTTTTTAAAAATAAAAAAAAATAATAATAATAATAATAAAAGATAGCATATGGTGATATCGATTCCGAGGTTGATGGAATAAGTGCCCAGTTTTGGAGTGTTTAGGGGAGTTAAAACTGAAACATGCTGCCGAAATGGAAATTACATCCCCTTGACGACGTGGGGGTGGGGGGTAAGATTCTCTCACCCCCATGGTTGATTAAACTGCTACATGATACTCCTACAGTGTGCAAAGAGAGATCTTGACTTCTGAATTGTATTTATTTATTTATTTATTTATTTATTTATTTATTTATTTAGCTGCTGTAATGCAGGTATGTGAAGCTTACCCTGCAGCAATTCTAGTTTGCATTAGGAACCCAAATATAGCAGTTTTCATCAACTGATACATACTTTCATTACTTTACAAATCACACATCTTTCTTCAAAGAGACATAAAGGGGAAAAATAGAAAAGGATGGGTCTCACTCTAGCACAAAAGATACTTGGTGAAAGAGGACTGTTCTCTTTGTAACTTGCAGTCATTTGGATAAAAGTTCACTCAGAGGTTGTTAATGATTTAAACTCCAAAACCTGCTACTATAATTGAAGTAAAAATGGTCTGAAGAAGAGTTGTTTCATAAAACTCTCTTTGTAAGAGGAAACTTTGAACTTAGCAGAATACATTATATGTCATGAGTCAGATGTAGCTAAAAAATAAAAAGGTGAATTATTTAACTACATCTTCCCTTTTTAGCTTTTTAAAAACTCTGACTCATCATGTTATTATGTTAAATATTTTCTTACCAATTTTAAAATAGACTTTTTTCATCAAAGAAAGTGGAGGCATGGTTGAGATAGAGAATGATAAAACGACACTCTCCAAGCTTACATGGATAGCTAATGCCTCTCAGCTTCTAGCGCAATTCTCACAAGCTGAGTGGTATTAACAACAGCCATGTGGACAAATCCCTACATTCCCCTTAAAAATAACAATAAGGCTTTGTATTACATATTTTTATTAGAGAAGCTTAAAGAGTGTTGTATCTCCCATAAGACGTTTTTCATTGATAATGAAATATCAGGATGAAACCCACCCTGCCAGCTCCCTGAAAGACCCAGCTTCCGCGTGTGATGCTATCCGAAGCAGGTTTTGAAACACCTGCTTGAATTCAATCTAAAACCAAAACAGAGAGCAGTCAAGTTTAAAATGGATCATCATTCTTTTTTTTTTTTTAAGACTTTATTTATTTATTCGAGAAACAAATAGAGAGAGAGGCAGAGACACAGGCAGAGGGAGAAGCAGGTTCCATGCAGGGAGCCCAACATGGGACTCGATCCTGGGTCTCTAAGATCACGCCCTGCGCTGAAGGCGGTGCTAAACCGCTGAGCCACCTGGGCTGCTGTGGAGCATTGTTCTTAAACCAATTCTTCCCGGAGTGTTAGCTTAAGTAAACTGGTCATCTAAGTTTTGCTGATTTGTAATGTAAAATGGACCTCAACTTACCATGACTTTGACTATTGTCAGTAGCATTGGACTTGAAATTAGTATGTGAATGATAATAGGTCAGAACCCATCCATTCCAAGTAGACTCATTGCCTTGGGACTGTGCATGATCTTTAAACTTAAGACAGGGTAAACAAAACGGTCACGACACCCCACCACTGCCTGCTCTGAACCTTTGGCTAGGATTTGAAGGAGGGTTACTCTGCATAGACTCATCACCAGTTTTCTGAATTGCTGTGACTCTTTACAATCCTTAGTACGCTATGATCGAAAACACACTCTAGGCCTTTCCTGAAAGTAGACTACATTTCCTGTGACCTTTTAAAGGCATGCAGGCAAACACTGTCAACTTTTAATTATAGAGGTATCCTATCAACAGCCAAAAACATTTTTAATTGAATTTACTCATACCTCTACCACTCTCCAAAAATTATCTGAAGTAGTACACAACAATAGAAAATGGAAATAAGGACAGAACAATTTCTGCTTAAATCTCAGCTTGGTATCTGCCTGCTACAAAGCACTCTTCAAGGACACTGGCATCTCACCCTCAGTGGTGATATGTTCAGAGAACACAAACTAATTTTCATGTTAGACTAACCTACAATATTAGGATGATAAATGACTGGAAGTTCTTGCAATGGATTTCAAAATCAAATGAATAAATGATTTTGGGAATGAGTGCCTTTTGGATGCACATACTCATGAACTTTTAACCTCGATTATTGTTGACCATAGCCATTACACTGGAATATTCTATTTGATTCACCCCCCCCCACAGTCCAAGCTTTTAAAATAATACTTTATCTTAATAATCATAGTAATCTTTCCTACCTCCAACTACATCACCTCTCAAATGTGAGATTAGAATAGATTTTCTCAAAATTATGCATTTTAAGAAGATGTTTCATAAATGCTCCCTCCCACAGGAGTAAATTCTGTCCTAGCCAAAGTATTCCTAAGTGGGTAGACAGAGGGAGCACATCACGCAGAATGGTGTGTGGTCTCCTGAGGGGTCCTTGAGTATTTTCAAAATAATACTATGATATCATTTGCTTTTTTTATCTGTGTTCACATTTATACAGATGATGCAGAAGCAATGAGAACAAAATGCTGGCACCTTAGCGGCTTGAATCAAGGCAAAGGCACCAAAATGTATTATAAGTCATTCTCCACCACCAAGCACTTAGAGGGAGAAAAAAAAAAAAAAGGAAGATTCATTTAAAAGTGTCCTTGATGGAGCAGTAAAATTTACTAATTTTATTAAATTTCGACCCTTGAGTACAAGACTTTTAAACATTCTTTGTGACCAAAGGGTAGGTACATATAAAGTACTTCTGCTGCATACTGACGTACATCAATTGTCTCAAGGAAAATCACTTTTGAGACTGATATGGCTGCATTTTTCACAGAATATTATTTTTACTCAAAAAAATGACTGATAGACAAACTGCAGTTAGGCAAAGTTGGATATTTTGCAAAAAAATATATATATATATGAATGAAGTGAGCCTGTGTCTTCAAGGAAAACAATGCATGGTATTTTTTGGCAATGATAATATTTGTACTTATAAGTGAAAATTAGAATTGTCGATAACTTGTATACATCATTGTGAGTATACAGCTTCCTAATACAGGCTTTTCTGATGACATCCATGGTGATATTAATGAATACGACCTTTATATATTGTGTCAACATTTTGGAGGAATGGCATAACTCAGTGAACCAATATTTTCCAAATGACCAGTACATGATGTTACAAATTTATGGTTAGTAAAAGATCCATTCAAAGTACAAGGTAAGGGGCGCCTGGGTGGCTCAATCAGTTAAGCGTCTGCTCATGTCCTGATCTCAGGGTCCTGAGCCCCACATCCAGCTCTCTGCTCCATGAGGAACCTGCTTCTCTGTCTCCCTCTGCCCCTCCCCCTGCTTGTGCTATCTCTCTCTCTGCCCCAAATAAATAAATAAAATCTTTAAAAAGAAAAAAGTACAAGGTAGGACAATGGATTCTAGTGTAAGATTATATAAAAAGTTCATCAATAACGGTTTCAGATTCCACAATATAAATAATTTTTAAGAAATTGCCTTTCATCAAGTTTTGGTGTCATGTCAAAGAAGAATATCCACATTATCTGGAAAGATTATTAAAATACTCCTCCCTTCCTCCAACTGCATACCTGTACGAAGAAGCTTGTTTATCTCCAAGACCAAGGTTCTTTGCTCTTTAACCAAAGCAACATATCACAACAGATTGAACGCAGAAGCAGTTATGAGAATCTAGCTCTCTTCTACTAAGCCAGACATTATAGAGATTTGCAGAAATCTAGAACAGGACTACTCTTCTCACTGAAATTTTATTTGGAAAAATATAGTTGCTTTTCATAAATATATGTTATATTGGGTTTATTATTGCTATTACATGTGAATTAATTATTTTCTAAATTCTGCAGTTGTAATGCACAATATAGTGAAAGTCAATAGACATTACGCACATAAACAAAACTTCTTTGGAGCTCTTGATCACTTTTTTTTTTTTAATTTTTCTTTTATTTATTTCTGATAGTCACACAGAGAGAGAGAGAGAAAGAGAGGCAGAGACACAGGCAGAGGGAGAAGCAGGCTCCATGCACCAGAAGCCCGACGTGGGATTCGATCCCGGGTCTCCAGGATCAGGCCCTGGGCCAAAGGCAGGCGCCAAACCGCTGCGCCACCCAGGGATCCCTCTTGATCACTTTTAAGAGTATAAGTGAGTCCCTATTTCAAGGAGTTTGACAGCCACTGCCCTAGAACTTACTAAGATGCAGTAAAAGAACTCTGGGTGTTCCACTAGAGGCCTGGGAATCCAATTGCAAATATGTTTCAACTTCTCATAAAGTAAAACACACTTAGCTTCAGGAGCTGAGAGTTGGTTTTGCTTGCCCCAAGATTGGCTCCTCTAATGAGCTTCCTTATGAGACACAGAGAGGATGTATCAGACAGGGTTTCCCAGAGTAACAGAATCAATAGGAGATATATACATATATACATATATATATGTATATGTATATGTATATGTATATGTATATGTATACACATATATATGTGTATATATGAGAAGATTTATTATAGGAATCAGTTCATATGGTTATGGAGGCCAAGAAGTCCCATGATCTGCTGTTTGCAAGATGGAAAACCAGGAAGGCCAATGGTGCAACGCAGTCCGTGTCCAAAAGGGCTGCGAACCACAGGAGCCTATGTGTGAGCGCAAGAGAGGATGGATGTCCCAGCGCAATCAGAGAGAGCAAATTCGCCCTTCCTCCGACTTTGTTCTATTGGAGCCCTCAGCATTAGTTAATGCCCACCACTGGTGAGGCTGATCTTTACTCAGTCTATTGATTCAAATGGTAAACTCTTGTGGAGAAACCCTCACAGACACACCCAGGAATAATGGTTTACCGGCTCTCTGGCCATCCCTTAGCATGGTCCAGTTGACACATAAAATCAACCATCTCAGAGGAGAAGTAGGGTTCAACAAGTCCTATTGGAATATGTCCATCCATGTGAAGAAGCTGGTTACTCCAAACACAGGGTCCTTTAGGAAAGTGAAACCACCAAGAGTCTCTCTCTCTTTCCCAGGGCCTGAGCTATCTGCCTCAGGATACTCTTTACCCCCAAAGTGCTCCATATTTGACATTTTAAACAATTAGTGCCTGTCCCAAAGCAGAGAAATGGGTCTGGCGACTCTCCTGGCCTGGACCTCATGTGCTGTAAATCAGTATCTGGTGACGATGACCAGCCATCATTTACAGAGAGACAGACATTTGGTGTAATCTGTACTTGTGTTCTTACGAGGCCAGGGCCCGGCAGGGATCAGCAAGTTTTATCACAATTTGGATAAACCATGCTTTCAAAAGCATATGACCTGACAGAGAACCTGGCACAGGAAACACTTCTGAGCATTTTGGGTGTCTTTCATCCCAATTCACGTACTTGGGATCTTTCACTTAAACATCTTACCAATTGTTTTTCAACTCTGCACCATCTCCGAGTACAAGTCATATTTAGATTAAGTAAATCCCTGCTCCCTGTGATCTGTGTTTCTCTCACCTGGTCCATCTTGTCAGCTTTAATGATTGGGTCGTCCAGTCCTTCCTATTCTTTCCAAACTTGAACCCCAATTGGAACTAAAGCTCTTGTCTCTAAAGCCTTATTTGCCGGGATTCTTAGCATCTCTATCAATTTGGCTGCCCTGGACCCTTTTTTATCTACATGGATGAAAACTCCCCTAAGCAGCTGCTCTCCACCTTCACTTATTTTTCCAACTGATATGTCTGCTTGCTTAATGTACTTCTTTGCTGCCTGACCCAATCACCTTCTGACCTGCCTCAAATCATGCTGCTGTCTCCTTGCAAGTGCCCTCATGCATTGTGACTTTTCTCTCAGCCCCTCTCTCTGGCTGTGATGAGCTCTGATTTTGTTTCTCTACAAGGTCAATCTTTCCCTTTGTCTATGCTGTTCCCCATCCCCTTCACCCACTATAGGGCACCCACTGGGACATCTTGGCAAGGTTGTTAACCCAACCCACAAGTCAAGCAACTTTTGACCACAGCATTGTGTGGCATAATGCCAACAGAACATCAAAAAGCAAAACTATAACAAACACCAAGTATCACAATTTTTGGTAACCAGCAAATAAAATGGGAACAGAAGGTAATCCAAAAGCTTCCTGTGTGTTTCCCTTGTATACTCTTTCCTCTGTGATTCCTATCTCTTCCATCTGTAGTCATGCCAGTCGGCCTCTATCCATTTTTTGCCAGATTTTATGTGGTTTGATATCTCACAGAAGATACGACCAAGTTCCCTTGATCTCCAAATGTGTCTTTTCAGTGTTTGAAGGGTTGGCTATACCTTTATATCAGATTAAAAGTCCTTTCATATACAACAGCACAAGATAATGCCATGGGAGTTAGCTAATAAGCTCCCTCTCTTCCATCATTTACTCACATATTTTAATATTTTTAATAAGGAGGAAAAATTAGAGCCTCAAATTAAAATCTCAGAACTTTATGGCCAAGAGGTGCCTAGCAGATCCCATGGTTTAACTCTGGTATTTCAGAGATGAGGAACTGGAGGGACTGACCTGTTGGATGCTGCTGTTAGCTGACTGAGCTCCAACTAGTGACTGTTTGCTATTTCAGAAAACTAGAGCTCAAACATAGAATTATGTGAAAGCATCTTTATGCATCCTAATGGATTTAAACAAACCAAGTTTGCAAACTAGGACTTAGAAGCATTTGATATAACAACATGAAAAATTAGGGAATTTAAATATTGTACGTGGTAAATTCAGCATTGATTTGATATTAACTAGTTTCTGGAAAGTTCTTTTAAATGTGAACAAAGGGTAACTATGAGGGCTAGAAAGAAACTTAAAAATTACCAAAAAAAATTCACATGCCATAGAAATAAACTACATTGATAATATAGACATTATTTTAAAAACAATTTATTTTTTAAAGTTTTTATTTATTTATTCATGAGAGACACACACACACACACACACACACACACACAGAGAGAGAGAGAGAGAGAGAGGTAGAAACACAGGCAGAAGGAGAAGCAGGTTCCATGCAGGTAGCCTGATGTGGGACTCGATCCGAGGTCTCCAGGATCATGCCCTGGGCCGAAGGCAAGCGCTAAACCGCGGAGCCACCCGGGGGTGGGGGGGAATCCCCTATTTTATTTATTTTATTAAAGATTTCATTTATTGGGATCCCTAGGTGGCTCCGCGGTTTAGCGCTTGCCTTTGGCCCAGGGCATAATCCTGGAGTCCCAGGATCAAGTCCCACGTCCGGTTGCTGCATGGAGCCTACTTCTCTCTCTGCCTCTCTCTCTCTCTCTCTCTCTCTCTCTCTCTCTCTCTGTGTGTGTGTCTCATGAATAAATAAATAAAATCTTTTTAAAAAAAGATTTCATTTATTTATTTGAGGGAGAGAGAAAGAGAGAGACAGTGAGTGTGTGTCTTGCCAGCATGAATGGGAGGAGACGCCAAAAGACAGCAGACTCCCCGCTAAGCAGGAAGTCAGACTCAGAATTGGATCCTAGGACTCTGATATCTTGACCTGAGCGAAGTCAGACACTTAACCCAAATGAGCCATTCAGGTGTAGTGAGAATATAGATACTATTGATTGCAAACTGGAAACTCTTAAAAAAGCGGGGGGGCGGGGGGGGATCCCTGGGTGGCTCAGCGGTTTGGGGCCTGCCTTTGGCCCAAGGTGCGATCCTGGAGTCTCGGGATCGAGTCCCGCGTCGGGCTCCCTGCGTGGAGCCTGCTTCTTGCTCTCTCTCTGCCTCTGTCTCTGCCTCTCTCTCTCTCTCTGTCTATTATAAATAAATAAATAAATCTTAAAAAAAAAAAAGCAGGAGAGAGGAGGTGCTACATCTTCTGAGCAGAAACAATGCAGACATTTGAAAATAAAGTGTCTATACCTTTATGAAAGGAGTGTTTATGAAGCCCAACTTCTGATCCTATTCCAGTGTTAGCCAGCAGTACACAGCCTTGGCCAATTGTCTTACAAAAGTCTTTCTGTAGAGTTCATAGGTACCTTGGAAGAATGTCAATGTATCGGTTCAAATCTATTACTCTTAAAGCAGAAACCATGAGTCACCCAACCCTGCTCCCTGACAGCAGGTCAGTGGGGTCATTTTCACGTTGGAAGGATGGGCACTCTTAACAGCAGCTGCTCTTGAAACCTCATCCTTCTTCCACGTTGTATTCAGGATTACATACGTGAGGAACGATGGGAAAAATAGAGCTTTGTGAAATGTTCAGGATAAAAAAAAATAATACCTACAAACTGCTCAAAATAACAGGAAGGAACAGAATGGATAAACTACAATGTACAAGCTTGTCCCAGGATCTGAGCACAACTGGTTCAGCAAGTGTCCTTTCAGTAAACAGACGCTGGTGAATGGATTAGCAAATTAGTGTGGAGTTACACTCTGATAGAGGTGTGCTCCATGGACATTCTATTTGTAAAAGCTTCCTAGACCAGGACTCCCTTGGCATCTGTCTTGTTCCCAAAGAGCACAGAGCACTGGCTGCCATATAGTTCCTATTGGATGTCCTGAAAAACAGAAAACGGGCATGGCAGGAATTACTTAATTCCCAAAGGTCATGCCTTTAGAAATTTGCACCCCAGGAGGTTCAAGCTCCATTTGTGCCAGGATGTTTGTTGTGTTAGAGAAGGTTAGGTTGCTGACTGGTGGTTTTTTGGGGTTTTTTTTTTGTTTTGATTTTTTTTTCTTTTTTTACATATTCCAAATCCTTGGAGAGTTTGCTTCCTTGTAGGGTGTCCATGAGAAGCTTTGTGGTGTCTTTGCATAATGTAAGTGTTTTGTTCAGCAATATTTCTGTCTGAATGTCAACATAGTTACCTATGGAGTGTGGGGGCGGGGGGGCATCCTGTATCAGCAAGGACTCCCGAATTCATTTTCACATTAACTTTTAAAAACATTTCTGCTGCTGGGGAAGCTGAGGCATAGCTCAGGCAAGAAATTGCCCAAAACCATGTTATTAGGCCACTTTCACTTGGAGCTATAGATATTTTAATTCAATGACTAGTTTTCTACTTCAGCCCTAATGATCCTTCTGTATCAATCGGGCAGAAGCCTAAGGAACAGATGGGCCATGGATCATGGCCTAGAGGCCAAGAGGCTCCCAGCTTTTATCTAATAGGGAAGGAGTAAACCCAGATGCCCTGGTTCTCTCCCCAGGAAATGTTGCTTCCAGTTCCCTGAAAGAGTATGAGCTCCCATGGAGATATGAATTGTTACGTTACTAAAGGGAACAAAGTAATTTCTAAAAGTAACCAGAATATAGATAGGTAGAAATGGACAGTAAATTCCCTGTGTACCATTTGTGAGTGGTTCAGTGCTGAGGGTTGGTTCTTCTACCTTTGCTTCTCTCCATTCTCCTCCCTCCTCTGCCCTGTTCTGTGCCCCCAGAAATTGACCTCCAGTGACTGCATCTCCCTGGCTGGCTTGATCTACAGTTGGGTCCAGACAACAGGATGTACTCAAAAGAGGAAAAAGAGTGGGAGGGGAGAAGGATAGAGATATTTCTTCTTCTCACCCTGTTTTGATGCCTTGACTATGATTCTGTCCTCCATAATAAATAGAGCTTCTGAGCACAGCTCAGACTCCATCGGACTTGGGATATACTATTTTCACCCCTGTTCCCTCAGTCCTAGAGATGGTAATGGTCTCCCACAACTAGTCTCTAGATGTCTCATCAGCTCACATTTGGTCCCATAACCTTACCCATACCTCTGTAAGTAGTCCCTTCATTGGAGATTCTTGCTTGACCTATATGATGAGGTAAATTCTGTTCACTCACTGAACCTAGATTGATCAAATTTTTCTTTCTTTCTTTCTTTCTTTCTTTCTTTCTTTCTTTCTTTCTTTCTTTCTTTCTTCTTTCTTTCTTTCTTTCTTTCTTTTTTTCTTTCTTTTCTTTCTTTCTTCTTTCTTCTTTCACTATTTAATAAGTACGACTATGTGCAAAACATTGTGCAAACCACTCTCTGTAGATTTTATATAACTCCAAGGCTTATTTCAAACCCTTCATTGATATTTCCCATAAAACTTAAATAACTTAAAAAAAAAAAACTGAGGGATGACTGGGTGGCTCAGTCGGTTAAGGTCTGCCTTCAGCTCAGGTCATGATCCTGGGATCCTGGGATTGAGCTCCACATCAGGCTCCTTGCTGAATAGTGAGTCTGCTTCTCCCTCTACTCTCCACTTGTGTTCTCTCTTGGTAGCTCTCTTTCTCTCTCAAATAAATAAATAAAGTCTTATTTTATAATTTTATAATTCTTATTTATTTATTTAAACTTTTAAAGTACAGAAATATCCAGGTCAGCTAATAACTCAAAAACAGGACATGAAACTATGTGAGAAGTAATAATAGACCCAGATCAATATGAAGCAAATAATTAATAAATGCTATAGGTTGAATGTTCTTGTCCCTCAAAAATTCGTATGTTGAAACCTTAACCCCCAATATGATGGTGTTTGGGGATGGAGACTTTGGAAGGTAATTAGGTTTACATGGGTCTTGAAGGTAGGCTCCCCATCATGAAATTAGTGCCTTTATAGACCCTGAAGAGCTCACTCTCTCTCTCTCTGAGAAAGGCCTTGTGAGGATACAGGGAGATGGTGGCCATCTAAAAGCCAGGAAGAGGGACATCTGGCTGGCTCAGTCAATAGCACATGTGACTCTTAATCTTGGGGTCATGAGTTTAAGACCTAAATTGGGAATAGAGATTATAAATAAATAAATAAATAAATAAATAAATAAATAAATAAATGCCAGGAAGAGACCCTCATAAGAACTTGACCATGCTGACACCCTGAACTTAGATTTTCAGTCACCAGAACTGTGAGAAAATAAATTTCTATTGTTTAAGCCACCCGGTGGTATTCAGTTATAGCAGCTCCAGCTGACCAATAGAGGAGATGAAAAAATGTAAAAAAAAGAACAAGCAGAATCAGTTGCCTAAAGAAAGGTCTTCATCCCTCCATCTGCCAGGATCTAGGACCATCTCAGTCACATGCTCTGGCCAAATTCAGAGTGATCTAAGGGAAACTGCTAACTGGGCAGAGTTTCTACCAGGTGGAACTCCCTAGCCTCCTCTGTCCTCCCCTCCCCCTGGCAGCATGTTTGGTGCCCACTTGTGTGCTCAGCAGCACTGTCCCTCTCAGCATCCAGACACCACCCATCAAACCCATCCTCTCCCAGCAGATCGGGCTCATCATCTTTCTACATTCAAAATATACCTGTTCCCGTTTTCTCCCATTTCTCAGGGCCTCCTCATGCTTCCATTCTCCAAAAATGAGAGCCAATGGGATAATGACAGCTGTTCATGTTTTCTCTTTTATTGTCCATAATATTAAAACATAGTTACAATTCTTTTAATTTAAAATTTAAGCATTTAAAAACAGTAACAATAATACATTAGCTATTCAGCGCTGATGTCTTCAGCAGTACAAATAGGTTGCTATTAGGATCCCTGGGTGGCTCAGCAGTTTGGTACCCACCTACCTCCCAGGGCATGATCCTGGAGACCCGGGATCGAGCCCCATGTCAGGCTCCCTGCATGGAGCCTGCTTCTTCTTCTGCCTGTGTCTCTGCCTCTCTCTCTCTCTCTCTCTGTGTGTCTCTCATGAGTGAAATGAAATCTTAAGAAAAACAGGTTGCTATCACATTATTTTTTCAAATAGGAATATATATAAAGTAGCCAGAAAGTCTAAGCTATCATAGAATAAACATGGCTGTCTTTCTGGAATGCTCCTTTCACTCAAATATTTGTTGGGGGGAAATTAAGTAATTTAACATTCAAATAATTGTAGACTTTTATTAAGATATGTTTGGACATACCAAGTACCTTGGTTTTTCTCATGGAAAATGAGGATAATGACAACAGATTCCTTACCCTATGAGGTTGGTGTGGGATTTCAATGAATCTGCTGTGTGAAGTCCTGAAGCCCTGATGGCGTGGACCTTGCCTCAAGGACCAAGCTCTGCATAAACTTTTAGTCGAAATGCAAGGTCTCAAAGAAGTTTTGCTGGAAACCTCTTCAAATTCTACCCCCTAGACTCCTATGGGATAAGCTCTCATTTTCTTTGGCTACTAGAGGCAAAGTTTGAATATATTACCTCTGCTTTCTGGATTCCCCTATGCTTTATCCCAGAGCAGTGACTTTAATAGCAGGAATTTTAGGCATTGTGGCATTCATTCAGTTATAAATTTCACTTATAAAACATTTATTGAGGTTTTCATGATTTGATTTGTTTTAAACCAACCTATTCTCCCTCCTCCACCCCTATTGTTGTGCCTGAAACAAAATAAATGACCCAGTATTATTTGGCATTCATCTGACATAAATCATAACCCACATTGGATTACTTTCAAGTCTACATTATAGTCTTACGGAAAAGTATAGTTCTGAATGAGCACTACTCTTTCCCTTTTAACACTTCTCTGTGTCCAAAACAAACAGATAGGCAAGTAAAAATTTTTTTGAAATAATAAGAAAGAACAAAGTAAAAAACAAAATTTACTTTATAAACTTGGAATTTCTCTGAATTCACAAAAGAATTTTTAGACCAAAAATGAATAAATAAAACTGAATTTAAAAACATGCAAACAAAACAAAACAAAGCTCATATATATACATTTTGATAATGTTTAACCAAATTAGTTTGGAATTTTGTCCCTGAAAGGACTAAAGTCAGGAGACACATTTAGTTGTCTTAATGTACTGTGAATATATGAATGCTTTTTTTCCCCTTAAGAATTATTTATTTATTTTAGAGCAAGTGAACACAAGTGGGGGAGGGACAGAGAGACAGGAGGAGGAAAAGAATCTCCAGCAGACTCCCTGCTGAGCAGCAGGGGAGCTGGAGGTGGGGCTCAGGACCCTGAGATCATGACCTGAGCAGAAATCATGAGCCTGACACTTAACCAACTGTGTCACCCAGGTGCTCCTAAATGAATGCTCTTAATTACACACTATTTTAAGTACCTGTGTCACTCTGCTAGTTATTATGTTGGACAACTGCATTCAACTCACCACAAAATATACTCAATACTTAATAATAGCATTGCGTGCATATTACAGCTCATAACATCCTACACCAAGTATGCTTTCAGTGCACAATGTGAAAAAAGAACCACAGTCCCTCCTGTCACAGAACAAATATCACAATGACAAGTCTTGATCCTTTCTGTAAAACATGTTAACACGAGTACCTTAGACTTTATCCTGTTAATTTCTTCAAAAACTAAAAAAATAATTAAACATATGAACACTGGAAAAAATAATAAATGCAGTAATGTCTCATTTCACATCTTTGATCAAAGAGCTTATATCTTTGTTTTGTTTTCAAGAATTTTTTAAATAATAAATTTATTTTTTTTATTGGTGTTCAATTTGCCAACATACAGAATAACACCCAGTGCTCATCCCTTCAAGTGCCCCACTCAGTGCCCGTCACCCATTCACCCCCACCCCCCACCCTCCTCCCCTTCCACCACCCCTAGTTCGTTTCCCAGAGTTAGGAGTCTTCATGTTCTGTCTCCCTTTGTGATATTTCCTATCCATTTCTTCTCCCTTCCCTTCTATTCCCTTTCACTATTATTTATATTCCCCAAATGAATGAGACCATATAATGTTTGTCCTTCTCCGATGGACTTATTTCACTCAGCATAATACCCTCCAGTTCCATCCATGTTGAAGCAAATGGTGGGTATTTGTCATTTCTAATGGCTAATATTAGATAATATTCCATTGTATACATAAAACACATTTACCCCAAAGATACAGATGCAAGGAAACGCCGGGACACCTGCACCCCGATGTTTATAGCAGCAATGTCCACAATAGCCAAACTGTGGAAGGAGCCTCGGTGTCCTTCGAAAGATGAATGGATAGAGCTTATATCTTATTGAAAGCTCTTTAAGTACAGAAATCACTTAATTCACCATTCATTTGTAATTGAATAGCTTGTCTAGATGGAAACTGGAGCTGTGGTGGAAGTGGACTGCAAGCTGATGAACAGGGTGGTTGGGCACCTTCTGTTTCTCCAAACCAGGGACTACAGGCTCAACGTTGCCATATTTTCCCAACTTCCAAAAGAAGCAGGAAATCTAAATTTATTGAGACATCTCTAAATTTAGGGACATATATACTAAACAAACACGTCTTTACATCACATCTATGGATCAACAGTCTGTGATCTCCCCTCTGTCTATACATACCCTCCAATAGGTCCTTGAATTCATTCATTACTCATATATATATATATATATATATATATATATATATATATATATTGAACCAAAAAATAAATGAGGCCCTCAAATACCATTGTGTGTTCCAGATTCATTGACTTTCAATTTAGGAAGTGGGTCAGCATTCCTCGAGGCTAGCTTCTGACTTATCAGTCCTAATAATGGGGCAAACTCTAATCAGACAGGTCTTATTGTGAGATAGTTCTGTCTTAAAGTCCTTCAAAATCTGGCATTTCCCTTCACATGCATTAGGATGGCCTTTACCAAACACGAAGGAAATAGCAAGTCTTGGTGAGGATGTGGAGAAATTGGAACCCTTGTGCATTCATAGTATGATTATAAAACAGTAGAGCCACTGCGGAAAACAATATGGCAGATCCTCAAATAATTGAATCAAAATTATCAGATACTTCAGCATTTCCATTTCTGGATATATATCCAAGATGACAGAAAGCAGGGGCTCAGTAGATGTTGAACCATCAGATTCATGGCAGCATTATTCGCAGTGGTCAAAAGTGAAAACAATCCAATCATCCATTGATGATTGAATGGTGGTATAGACACACAATGGAATATTCTTCAGTCTTACAAAGGAAGAAAATTCTGACATGTGCTACAACATGGATGAACCCTAAAGACATTATGTTAAGTGAAATAAGCCAGATACAAAAGGACACTTATTGTACAATTTGACCTATATGAGTGACCTGGACTGGTTGGATTTTAAGAGACATAAAATGGAATGGTGAGTGCTTGGCATTGTGGGGAGGGGGGAATGGGTAGTTTTCACTTAATGGGCACAGCATTTTTTTTTTTACTTTTATTTATTTATTTATTTATGATAGTCACAGAGAGAGAGAGAGAGGGAGGCAGAGACACAGGCAGAGGGAGAAGCAGGCTCCATGCACCGGGAGCCTGACGTGGGATTCAATCCTGGATCTCCAGGATCGTGCCCTGGGCCAAAGGCAGGCGCTAAACCGCTGCGCCACCCAGGGATCCCTCAGCACAGCATTTAAATTTCAGAAGATGAAAAGGTTCTGGAGGGATTTGGTGGTGATGGTTGCAAAGACAATGCAAATGAATTCCGTGTCACTGAACTACACACTTAAAATCGGTTAAGATGGTAAATTTTATGTACAAATATTTTACTACTATAAAAAAGATGTGAAAACCTAGCATTTCTGCCCTCTGCTCTTTCTTCTGTTCTCTGAAGCCATACTACTTTGGTCCATTCTTTCTCATGACTATCATACAAAGGTTAGCAGCCAGCCTTCCTTCTGCCTCTTTCTGCTCTTCTCTAGAGTTCTTCCAGTCTGCCTGGGGCCTGTACGCAGGCCAGAACACAACACGTGTGCAAACGGGAGAAGGAAGCTTGCCTCCCCTGCTCTACATGCAGACTTTAAGGAGGCTGCCTCCAATTGCATGGCACGGGGGTGTTAGGTTTTATCTTGTTTTCTTTGGGCCCTCAGAGCCTGTGTCTCCAGCATCACTCATCCTGCTTACTTATTTGCAACTGATAGGTAGCCTCCGGGGAGAGAGGCAGGGAAAAGGAGACCTCCAGGACCGTTAATCCCTGATCAGATGTCTTCAAAATTGATCTATTAGAAATACTTTAATTTCTTTCCAAACCCTGGAACTGCAGCATGAGTGGATTTGCATTTCCACTGAAAATTAATCTGTAGTTGCAAAAGGCCCTGAAGGGAGTTTTCTGGTTCATCCATGGACTTTTCTGCCTGGAAGATATGTCCATCGGAAATCAGGTGAGGCTCAAAGAAGAGAGGCACTGACAAGCTAACAACAAAACATTTTTTCCCCTCTGTGTTTTGCCACCATCTTTTCTGGCACTTTTACTTCTAAAAGATAAATGTAGTCTTAAAAGCTTAAAAGTCAAGTTTTCAAGAAGGGCTCCTCCTACCTTTAGGTATCCACACAACCAATTGTCCTTCTTCTTGTAAAGCCTTCCCTAACTCCCCAATACAGGGGCCCTTTTATATTATTTCTCATTTGGTATTTGCCCATACAGGAGAATATAATAAAAAGTGACTTCCTAAAGAGACTAGGAAAAAATCCATGAGCCCTCTGACCTCACAGGCTTTAAGGCATCCCAAATGATTTCCTACTAAGAAGAGAGGTGGGAAAAAAGGCTTCCTTGCTCAAATGGCTAGCTTTGCAAAGGACCTTGAAAGGTCTGGGGAGTGTTGGGAGTTCCTAGCCTGCCGCTTCAGGCTCCGGTTCCACCAGGTCATGTTCAATATGAGTAGACACACTAACGAAGGGAGATGACCTCAATCATCTCAACAGGATGTAGGACAGCAAAGGGGTGCTGCAGCCAGTGGCCCAGGCCTTCACTATTAAGTGCTTTAAATATCACTGGTATTAATAAATGAGCAGCTACGAGCAGTGCCATAAACTTTAGGAGTTCACAACACGGTGTGACAAATCCTTCTAGAAACATTGATGGTAGCTTAGGGATTCCTGATTGTGCTGGATATGGACACAAGGTAAGTGAGCCACCGAGAAAGATCATTTGTTCATCCATGGACAGAAATGTTATTTCTTACTAATGTTCACTACAATAACTTTATGCGATTTGATGGTATTTGAATATTGCCAAGGACTTGTTCTCAGTTATTGTACCCCACCATGGAGCAGGTAAAAGTCAGAAAGAAAACACCAAGCTTAGATGCAGCAGAAGCTGATTTCAGGATTCAAGTGGCATTGGTACCCCATATGAAGGAGGCCACTCGTTTATATTGCTGTAAAGTTAAAAAGTCAATAGAAGTCCCTTACTTGAAAGGGTCAGAAATGTTGGATGTTCTGATTGCAGACTTCCACAAGGTGTCAAAGATTCTGAGCAGTGGGGCTTTCTCTTTGCCCCTGCCCTTTCCCTTTTAGCTACCCACTCCCCAACTCCCAAATCCAAGCCAGGACTGAGGTGCTCTGTGGCATATCAGCTCTCTGCCATCCCTATGAAGCACCCCCACCCCAACATCCTACCTCTCCGAACTTACTTCCTGCCCGGGGCTGCACTGTGACTTCTGTGGGCCTGTTCTACCACTGAAAGAAAATAATAAATTTTATTTTATTACTGCACTGGTATAAAGATGAGTATATTGATGTTATATATTAAAATATTTCCTTCCATCTGAAAGTTCTTTTGTTTCCTTCTGATTTTAAAAGAAATGAAAACATTTCATGGTCCCCTAAAGTTTATTAAGCCTGGTGAAGCACTTGGCCTTGACAAGACCTTTGCATTGCTGTGTTCTCTATCACTTTTTACAATTTCTGATCCTAGTACACACCACCTTGTTCCATGATCATGCATGGTTGCTGGGGCTTCATACCCCTCAGACCTTATTTTACCTTATTTTAGTAAGAATACTTAACATGAGATTTACTCTCTTTAATTTTTAAGTGTACAATATTATTAACTTTTTAATTTTAAGTGTACAGTATTATCAACTATAGGTATAATGTTATACAACTGATCTCTAGAACTCATTCATCTTGCTTAACTGAAGTGGGTTGATGAGCAACTCGTTTCTATTCCACTCTTTAATTCTATGAATTTGCCTACTTTAAATATCTCACGTGAATGGCATTATGCAGTACTTGTCCTTCTGTAACTGGCTTTTTTCACTCAGCATAATAACTTCAAGGTTCATTCATGTTGTCACATATTGTATAATTTCCTTTTTTTTAAAGACTGAATTTCATTCTGTGTATATATCACATTTTCTTTATCCACCCATCTGTTGATGGACATTAGGTTGTTTCCAGATCTTGGCTGTCGTGAATAATATTACAATGCACATGGGAGTGCAGCTATCTTTTCAAGATCCTGATTTCAATTTTTTTGGATAAACACCCAGAAGTGGGATTGCTGGATAATACAGTAGTTGCATTTTTAATTTTTTGAGGAACCTCCATATTGTTTTCCATAGAGGCTGTGCCACTTTACATTTCCACTGATGGTATGCAAAGGTTTCAATTTCTTCACATCCTCACCCACACTTATTATTATTATTATTATTATTATTATTATTTATTATTATTATTATTATTTGGTTTGGTTTGGTTTTATAATGCCCATCCCAACAGATGTAAGATGACATCCCATTGTAGTTTTTTTTAAAAAAGATTTTATTTATTTATTCATGAGAGACACACAGAGAGAGAGAGAGACAGAGAGAGAGAGAGAGAGGCAGAGACATAGGCAGAGGGAGAAGTAGGCTCCCTGCAGGAAGCCCGATGTGGGACTCGATCCCAGGACCCTGGGATCACACCCTGGGCTGAAGGTAGACGCTCAACCGCTGAGCCACCCAGGAGTCCCCCATTGTAGTTTTGATTTGCATTTCCCTCATGTTTAGTGATATTGAGAATCTTTACATATGTCTGTTGGCCATTTCTATGTTTCCTTTGAAGAAATATCTATTTAAGGTTTTAGCCTATTTTTAAACTGAGTTATTAGGTTTTTTGCTATTGAGCTGTAGAAGTTCTTTATATATTTTGACTATTAGCCTATTATCAGACAGAGAGTTGGCAAATATTTTCTCCCATTCCACTGGTCATTTTTTTATTCTGTTGCTTGTTTTCTTTGCTGTGCCCCTGATGACTTCTACAAGCACATATTGAGTATTCAATAAATGGTTCCTGAATTGAAAGTGAATGAAGAGAAAGATACAGAAGATTCTGCAAAAGTATAAAGAGCTTATGTTTCAACATTGGACTGCTTGGAATTAATGAGGATGGTTTCAACAAAATGCAGAGCCCTTGCCAGGGGACATTTGTCGGATAGTGCAAGAGAATCATTTTAGTGTGCAAAAAAGAAAGCTTATTAGCATCATAGGCATCTAGCAACAGGTCTCTGGAATGATGTTTGGTGTAGTGGGTCTGACTTTTTGGGCTGCAGAATTCTATTTTCAGGAAAAAAGAGACGTAACGACTCTTTGAAAAGTCCAGAGATAGGCTTGCTTCAGGCCTTCCTGGAGTCCCGCTCTAACAGTGTCATTGGGCTGGGTTGCTTTCTCTCCTCAGCTCCTTCCTCCTAATGGTGTGGCTTTCATCTGAGCTCCTTCTTCTAACAAAATGGAGGCACAGGTCTAAGCAGTTTGTCCTCTCAAATCCAGCATGAGCAGAAAGAGGGTCTCTTTCCCAGAAGTATCTGTTAGGTCTCATTGTGTTTCATTGGCTCTGATTTGGCCATTTATGTGTTTTTGGCCAAGTCACAGCACCTCCGTAGAGTGTGATGGTGCACTCACCTTCTTAGACCTGGGTCATCTTGTAGAGTGACTTGTGGTACTGGGGAGGATGATGGGGATGCTCCTGAGCTACAAAGGGACAAGAGTGAGATTAGGGGAAGAGTCCCCTAATCACAGTTATAGGAAATAGGGTATATGGACTCTGAGTGGCCAAAAAACAAATGTCCACTGCTCTTGGCTCCAGAAAGAAAGTGTAATGGATTGGTTTGGCATTAAAGGCCTGGACTTAATCTAAGAGGTTGCAGGGAAATATGCTAAGTATTGGATTCCCCAGGGACAATGAGAAAAGATCATTAGCAAATGTGGAAGAAAATTAGATTTCCTTCCTCACAATTCTTGTGTCCTGTGATGTAAGCAATTCCTATGATTTAAGACATGAAGAGGGAGAGGTTCATTTTGTTGAAACATTACAAAAAAAAAAAAAAAACAACAGAATTTTGTTTTAACCCGGCTTCAGCTTCAGCTTGAGCCCTGGCTGTGGGTATGGGTGGGGAGTGAATTACCTTTCTTCATGAAAGGGACAGAGTCTGTCCTCTGGGGATCCTGCTTTATAGGAGGAGTAGGTGATTTTTCTACAACTGCTTCTGACTGGACTATCTTAATAAGTCATTTCAGTGCCTAAGAGAAGTGGATAAATGCCAGATGACTTTCTGCCTGGGCTTAAGTGTTAGACGAGAGAGCTTGGTAGATGTCTTATTTTATTATGTTTTCAGAGAAGAGACAGATTCTTCCCAGCTCCCCTGGTAGCCACTGTCCTCCTACAGGAGCAAACCTGCCTTCCTCTCGTCTAGATCAGAGAAGAGAGAATGTTTGTGTCCCTGAAGTTTTCTGAAAATCCATTGAATCATAGGCCACACCGAATTAAGAGGTCTGCTCACCTCTCTGTGTACTCTAAGTCAGAATGCCACTTAAGACCAGATCAAACAGATGAATGCTCCCATGTTTTTTTCCTCAATACTATGAGTGGCTATTCTGTTGAGTAACAAATTCCACTGAGCCATTATCAGAGTATTTTGCCTCTTTAGAAAAAAAAAAAAGATAAACATAAAATAAATAAGAACATTTCAATCAATTCACATTGCAAATACCCTCTTTCATGGCCATCCTTTTTTCCCTAATAATAAAAAAAGATGTCCTTTCTATTCTAAACTTAAAATGTCATTGTAAAAACAACAAAACTTAGAATTTGATAAGTATAGGGGGCACCTGGTTGGCTCAGTTGGTTAAGACTCTGACTCTTGATCTCAGCTGAGGTGTTGATCTCAGGGTTGTGCATTTAAGCCCCACACTGGGATCCATGTTGGGGTTGGAGCCTACTTTAAAAAAGAGTTTGGTAAGTATGTTCTTTTTGGGAGGGGGGTGCCAGGTGAGGAGCTGTGTTTTCTGCTGATTTATCCCACAAGATAAGAGAGCAACATATTTATAAAATACTTGGTAATCCTTTGGCTCAAGTTATATAACCAAGTAAGCAACCAACCAAACCTTTGAAATGATGCTACATTAGTTACATTAGCTCTGTTTTATTTTGGCCAATTAAAATGTCACAGAATGCCTTATTCCTCTGCTTTCTTCCTTCACTTAAAAGAAAGAGTAAAAAAAAAAAAAAAAAAAAAAAAAAAGAAAGAGTATGCATCTTTAATTAACTAACTTTTTGTTCTAAATACTGATATCCTCTTCCTTGGGAGGAAAAGTGTTTAGAATTTTAGACACGGTCTTACAGTCCATATATCAGACAGTCTTACAATCTGATATCATGACGTGAGCTCCTGCTATTAAGCTCTGTGACAAACCTTCCCTGAGACAAACCTTCCTTGTCGTTCACATTCTTTCCTGTCCTCCACCTTTACCCCTGCCTTCGGCATCAAACTAAAGGAAACTAAGGAGGCAAAGTAATGGCTCCAAACCCAGAAGCAACAGGATGTAAAATCTTGACAATTTTACAATGTGCCACCAGCCAGCATCCACTCTTCCCTTCTTCCTTGAATGAATGAATGCTAGTGTGAGTGATCTTCCATCCTACCTGCTGATGTTATCCCTCTAATAAATACTGCTTTACACGGCTCTCCCAGCAAACCTCTGTTCTCACATCCATTAGCCGGATTTCAGTACTGCCTTTTATCCAACTGCATCTGTCTATCATGTGCCTTTTGCCACAGGGAGTCCCTTTACCTCTTTTACATTTTTAATTTGGTCCCCTATTTCATTAGTTTAACTGAAATCAGGATTTCTGCCATGATGCAATTCTCTTATCAGCTTTCTCCACCAGAAGCCACTCTTCTTGCTTATGGGCTGAGAAGAAGGGATCCCCTCCCTGAACTCTGCTACTTGCAGGCCACAACCCCACTCCCTTCTCTTCTGAAGTCTACCTTTTAGTTATGCCAGCCTCTTCCATTCTTTCCACCATAATTTTCATCTTAGAGAAAACTTCTATCTCCCTCAGTGGTTTCAGATCTGTGTCCCATATATGGCCAATACCCATTGGTATTCTGCTATTCATGTTAATAAGACAGCAGTCCTTCAGTTTTTTTGACCCCTTAAGCTCTGAAAACAGCAATCTCCACCTTTACTGAACCTCTGGTATGACCTCATGTTAACCTTGGACTCTGTTTGCATTTAGGACTGATCTTTTCTAAGCCTTCATGGTAGCTAGCCTCGAAAATGGCTCCTCCATGTACACTCGGGCTGCCCTGGTGCCCTGTACACCAGGATATACAATTTATTTGTCTTCCCCTGGAATCTGGGCTGGGAGTAACTTATTTTGGTAAATAGGGCGTAGCAGTAGTGACATCTGTGACCTTTGAACCCAGCTTTAAGACAACTAGAAGCTTCTACTTCTTCTCTTAGAAATTAGCTAGAAGTCTGATTGCTCTGAAATGACGATGCTGTGAGGAAGCTCAAGCTAGCCATATGAGAGCCCATATCAAGAGAGAGAGGTCTAGCCTGCTCCTAGCTATTCCAGCCATCCCACCTGAGGCTCTAGACACATCAGTGAGGAAGGTATCTTGGACATTCCCCAACCCAAATTAGGAAGTATGGGAAACAATACGTTATTATGGCTTAAAGCCACTAAACATGGACAACCCAAACCACCTGGGGTTATGAAGTTTCTCTTTAGCCACAGTATTATAGCTTCCCGGTCACCCACAGTTTCATCACAACTGAACATCTCAAACGACAGTCTTTAGAAGGCTCTTTAGAGGTTACGGTCCATCAGCCTGCTACCATATGCAACCTGGATCCCTCAAATACGTTCATATTTTAGATATCACCCCTCTATACAAAATACCCTTCCTTAAACTCTGTGACATTGTTGTGGTTCCAACTTATCTCTCCTTTTCCCTCATCTATACATTTCTTTTCTTTTTTCTTTTTAAGATTTTATTTATTTATTCATGAAAGACCCAGAGAGAGAGAGAGAGGCAGAGACACAGGCAGAGGGAGAAGCAGGCTCCCCGTGGGGAGCCCGAGGGGGTCTCAATCCCGGGACTCCAGGATCACGCCCTGGGCCCAAGGCAGGCGCCAAAGCGCTGAGCCACCCAAGTGTCCCTCATCTATACATTTCTTGAAAGAGTTGTCTGTTTTTCCCGACAGTATTTCCTCATTACCTACCCCATTTTTGTTTGAATCATTCAACAATAGTTATGGCACCTACCACATACACTGTTTCAGGGATGCAACAATGAATAAAATAGATAGTATCTCTGCCCAGTCGTTATGAAGATGACATTCCGAGAAGGGAGTCACAAGGAGACAGATGATAATAACAATGAAAAAAATCAAATTTGTAATGTCAGGTGGTAATTCATGCTTTGGGAAAAAAGTGGAGTAAGAGCCCGGAGGTAACGGGGCCACCACCCTGAGTTCTGATCTTTGTTTCCTCAGTTCAGTGTGAGAATTGTGTCTTACTTAGGTTTCCCTCCCTGAGCAAGAATCCAGTAAATGCCTCCAGGCAGAAAGCCTGGACTTTATTGGGCTTACTTCTCTTAGCGATGACAACTGCCAGTTGTTAAATGACTGATGTCAAATCGTATGTTTTGTCCAGTTTTCTAGTTGTTTATGGTGGGAGAACTAGTCTGGTATGGGTTACTTCTTCATTGAAAGAGGGAATCTTCTGGCTTGCATTTTAGAGGATGGTTCTGGCTGCTGTTCTCAGTTTCTGCTAATTTCTGCCCTTCTAATTTGCTTTCACATCAGTTCTAGGCACCAAATCCAGTGGGCTTTTCATAGGCTTCATCCTTCTGGATATTTCCACAGCACTTGATTCTATTGGTTGCCCTCTCCTCCCTGAAATTCTCTCCTCCTTTGGCTGTTATAATACTCAGGGTTTTGTTTTGTTTTATCACACTTCACTTTGTGTGCTCATTTGAATATATACCATCTTCCCCACTTGACTGCAAGCCACGGAAAGCAGAGACATGGATCGTACATCTTTACGTACTGATGCCTAGTGTAGTGCTCTTGACTTCAGCAGGGGCTCAGTAAGTGTTTACTGAGTGAATTTGAAACACAGTAATAAAAGATGCATATAAGAAGCACCCTGGGAGGGGCATGGAACTGATCAGAAATTTCTCTGCATGATCAACAGTCTCAATTTGCCAGGGGTGTTGAACTTTCCTTGCTAAAACCGAGAACATCTTGGGCAAATAACATGATGGGTCACCATAGAGTTTTCCAGCCTTGTTCAAGTCATGGCATGTGGAAAACGGTCATATTTGTAAAGTGTCCTGGAGTGATGGGTGAGACCAGCCTTGGCAGGAGCTGGCCTGGGGGCTGTCAACCCGTCAGCCCCACAGGGACCTTGGGAGGGCTATAGGCATTTACCAAGGGAGCTAGCTGTCTTCCAGCTATGCTGGGAAAATGTGTCTGCACTCACCAGCTGGAGAGAAGAGCAATCGCAAGAAGGAGGTGGCCCAGCTGGCACACTGGGTCTGAAACTGGAAGGCTCGAGTTTGAGTCCTCTCTCTGCCACTCATCACTTGTGTGAGTGTTGGTGAGTCAGCTCACCTCTCAGGGAGCTAAAAGTAGGAAAACAATAATTCCTATTTCCTAGACCAATTGCAAGGATTCAAAGGAAATGATGTAGCAAGAGCATTTTGTATACTAAAAATACTACAAGAATGTTTTATCTGATTGTTGCTTCTATTACATTATATGCATGTTGAGAGAGAAAGGAGCTGGTTGAAAGGATAGAGCCACAGAGGAACTCTTCAGGACAAAGGTGGAGGGTTGAGGCTGGAACACGAGAAAGGGCACTGTCTTTCCTGAGATAGGAGGGGAGAAAGAAAGGCACCGTGAAGAGATGAAAACATACTGAGTTGGGGAGGTTAAATCTAACCACTTTGAACTTCTCAGGAAAGTTAAAAATAGTGTTGTCTGCTCAAACTTAGGTGACATTGGAGCTGAAGGCCCCTGAAGAAGATTTGGACTAACTTGCTTTTATTAACACGTGTGGTAGTGGGTGGCAGGGGGAAGGGACTGGAGCTGTTTGTGGGAGAAATGAATAGGGAGACCCCACAGGTATTCACGTGAGGCTGAGAAGGGAGCAGAATCTGGGAGGAAAAGCCACAGCTCAATATGATCATCTTACTTTCTCTTCCTTCTTTCATTTCCCCATCTTTGTCATGTCTCCTTTTTTCCCCTCAACTGACCACGATATAGCCAGTTTAAAGTCATTAGTTCTTATTACTTGTATTTATTGAGTTCAGTATTACTTTAAAAGCTTGGAAGCTGAATGCTTTGTCTTCCTTTCTCTCCCTCAAAAAAATTAATAGTGAGAGTGTTTTCATTTCCATGTGTCCAATAATGATTTTTGTAAGTGCATCTTTTATTATTCTTTTGGGGGAAAAAAGTCTCTCCACCCTAAGACTATTTCTATAGTGCTTAAAATATGTGGCATTAATGGCTCTTCTTCAATATCCATTTACTACATAGTGTGTAATTTTCAACTCGTATTTCCTGTGCAACTTTCTTTCTGGAGAAAGAAAGTTCTGACCCTCTTTCCCTTGATTCTAAGGGCATACAATGGTTAGATTCTCCCAAAGGTCATCTGCCTTGCAACCTGTCCTAGAGCCAGTGCTATCATATGAAGAGGAGGATTTAGGTTCCAAAGCTGGTGAACCCTCTACCCCAGCTCTTACTATACTTTGGGTAGTTGTGATTATTCTAATAAATAATGGATTTCCTTAAATTATTGCCTTTGTCCTAATGCTATAATTTAATTTGTCCTGATCTTGGTGCCTATGCCCTCATTATTTATTTATTATGAATACCCTCACACAAGCACAGTTTTCCACATGCTTTCTGGAACAATCACAGCCACATCTCTATCTTTGGCTTACAACAAGTGAAGGATTAACCCCCTGCCATTTCTCTGTTTATTGAAGTCTGAGCCAAGAGATCATTTCTAAAGTTGAATTTACTTATTAGGCCTTGCTGTTTGAAGTTAATTTATGATATGCCCAACTAACTTGTTATCTCCTTACCAGTCCACAATGGTTTAATTTTTCATAGTGGCAAGGGAATATTATATAAGTATATAATGGTTTTAGACTTTCAAATGCTGTCTTTTATCTTCTTTCTTATGGCTTTAAATATCAACCATCAAGTCAGTAAGTCACTTATTTGGCATTATTGTTCAATATACAAAATATCTTCATCCATCCGGGCATTTCTAGTGGCTATAAATTACATTGAGATACTAAGCTATGTGTTGAATTCTATATTTACACAGAAAACAGTCCAAGATATTAATTATATGGAGTTTTGAAATACCCAAACTCAGATGTTTGGATAAAACTTTTCAGTTATAATCCATAATTCTCTATCAGTAGGAATCTCATTTGGTATCAACATGAATGACTATCAAAAAGTTAAGCTAAACTTTTTTCATTGCAGTATATTCAGTCTATCATAATGCAGCCAGTTTTAAAATTTTCCCCTAAGAATTTGAAGATTCATAAATAAACTTATAACAACCTTGCCACTTCTCTCCATCATTATTTGTTTCAGTCTTCCAACCTCTAAGTGACTCTCCCACTTTTGTGAAGCAATTGGAATTCCTATTTGTTATCTTCCTTTCTGTCCCAATTCCTTGCATCTGCCTGGTTTATAATAATGTCCGTGTTAGAATCCATTAAACACCATACCTTAAAGCTTCCTAATCTCTTGTAGGTCAATGACCTTGATCTCTATTTCCTCAGATCTTTACCAAGATCACATTGTAGAGTTTGTTATCAAGAATCACCCCATCTTTGAAACTCCTCTGTTCTCTTTTTAGACTACAAACTCCCATCCTTTCATCTTTGATTCTCTTATTCCACATCTTGCAGGACTCCTTCCTCAGTTTTATTCACTGTTGTCACTTCTTGTATTTCTTAATATGTACTGAAAAAAGATACTATCAAGTGTAAAATACATCCTTATTTTATATACCACTAGGGAAAATAATGATGCCAATTAAACAATAACACAATGATTTCCTATCACTTAGAATTTTTATTTTATATTTATTGAAAGAGCTCAAGGTATAATTTTTATTATGTATCACTCTTGTATATATATATATATAAATAAAATAATTTGAATATAAGTGTCTGAATTTCTTAAATTACTTTTCAAAACAGAGTCCTTGATATACATGGTTTTCCACACAAAGTTGTCTTCTGTGCTACCCATAGCACTGGTGATGTAGCATTTTTTAAGAGAGAACACCACTATTGTCTCTGTATTTTCTGCCAAGATAATGACACCCATTATGCAAGTTTTGATGTTGACACTTTATTGATCTGACCAGAAAGTCTCAATGGAAGGTTTCTGACAAATTATAAGGGTTCATATTTCTTCCTCAGATGGTCTTTAAGTGATTTTTTACTGAAATGTCAAGAGGATATTGTTCAGTCACGACACCTGAAATAACAATCATATCACCCTACTTTCTAGCAAGTTCCTGTGTAACATACAAGTCCATAAAATGTATCAGAAGCTAATATACTGGGCTGGTGGTATGGAGTTCATGGAGGGCTATTCCAGGTGACACTTAGTGGCTGCCTCTTCTTTCTTTTCCTCTGCTTTGAGGAACCTTTGGACCAGGAGAAATCCTCTTCCCTTCAACTTTCTTTGAAAGGATATCTTGTCTGTGAATTCCTTTCTCTTAAAGGCCAACCCTATGCTTAAGCAATGTACCCAACTCAATTAAAACGACACAACATTAATAGCCCTGATCACATTTGCACATACAGAGACTGAAACAACTATGTCACAACATAGTTGTGTCTTTGAAAGACAGCTCCTCATTTAGAAAGGTTAAAATGTATATCTAAAGACTTCTGCTTCCAGGGACATGGAGTATATTAGACATAATTTTTCCTATTCCTCCTGCTTAGTAAGGCTAAAAATCCTGGACACTATAAAACAAACACAACTGACCTACCCTATGAGAATGGGGAATTTCTCCAAACAGAAAAACAATAGTGAAAGAAGGAAGCTTGAAACATCAGGGGGTAAGAAAGAGCTTTGTAAGCAAGAATATGGGTAAGTATGGCTTACCCAAGTAAGGAAAGCCAAATAGGCTTTCCTTCTTTTCTTGAATTTTCTAAATTATGTTTGGCAATTGAAGCAAGAATTTATAACACTCTCTGATGTAATTCTAAATGTATTTAGAGGAAATTTTAAGACAATTATATTATAAACAGGGGTGGGAGAAGAGATTTAAAGGGGGCTTAAGATTTTTATACTTCACTTGAACTGGTACAATGATGATGCCAATGATGACTGTCATAAGTTACGTATATATAGTGTAGTACCTTGTGCAACCACTGAAAAGTCTATGCAAAATGATACACTCTGGATACTATAGATAAATCAAAGTGGCATTCTAAAAACATGTTTAAGTAATCCACAGTAAGGATCAAAAAAAAAAAAAAAGAGAATAAACAAACAGCAAAAAATAAAATGGCAGAGGTCAGGCCTAACATATCAATAACCATTTTAATGAATGTGGTCTAAATATACCAATTAAAAAACAGCAGACGGCAGAGTGGATTAAAAAACATGACCCAATTATATACTGTCAATAAGAAACTTACTTCAAATATAATGACATAGGCAAGTAGAAGGATTTTATATTTATTGTCTATCATCTATCTATTATCTATCTATCTATCTATCTATCTATCTATCTATCTATCATCTATCTATCTCTATTAAATATATGTGTATATAATGTAAACATTAGTCAAAGGAAAGCATAAGTGGCTATATGTATATTAAATAAAGTGGACATTAACACAAAGAAAATTTCCAAAAACAGAGAAGGACATAATGTAAGGATAAAAGAGTCAAAAGAGTCAATCCACCTTAGAAGACATAGCAATTTTAAATGCATATGCACCAAACAACAGAGTTGCAAAATATGTGAAGTAAAAATTGATAGTACTAAAAGGGAAAATAGACAGATCCTCAATTGTAGCTGAAGACTTTAACACCTCTCCCTTAACAGTTGATAGAACAACTAGACGAAAATCAACAAGGGTTTGGCAAAGCTCGACATCACAACCAATAAGCTCTAATAAAAACTTATAGAACACTCCCCTCAATAGCAGTAGAACACACGTTATTTTTGTATGTCCACAGAATAGATAGCAAGGCAGACCATGTTTTGGGTTTCAAAACAAACCTCAACAAATTTTTGAAAATTTAAATCATATAGTGTGAGTATTCAACCACAATGGTATCAAATTACCAAATGGTATCAATAGCAGAATAACAAAAAATCTTCAAATACTTGGAAACTAAACAATCTGCTATTAAATAATCTATGGGTCAAGGAGGAGATCTTAAGGGAAATTTAAAAAATATGTTTAGCTGATTTAAAATGGAACATATTAAAATTTGGGGGACATAGCTAGCACATACTGAGATGGAAAGGTATAGCACTAAATGAACACTTTATAAAGAAGAAAAGTTTCAAATAAAAAATCCAAGCTTCTACTTCAAGAACCTAGAAAACAAGCAAAAGTAACCTAAAGCAAGTAGAAGGAAGGAAATAATAGATTGAAATGAAATCGAAAACAGAAAAGCAGTAGAGCAAAATCAAGGAAACAAACAGTTGGTCTTAAAAAAAAAAATCCATAAAAGTAACAAATGTCCAACAAAATTGACAATGAAAAGAAAGAGAAATGACAGAAATCACCAAGGTATGATTGAAATGGGGTATCATTACAGATCCTGCAGACATCAAAAGGAGAATAAGGGAATGCTACAAACAACTCCACATATATAAATTTGATAACTTAGGTGAAATATACCATTTCTACAAAGAAGCACAAACTACTACAACTTATCCAACATGAAAAAGATAATTTGAAAAGCTCTATAATTATTAAGAAAATGTAACTAATAATTCTAAAACTCCCAAAAAATAAATTAATACTTATTTTACACAGTCTTCTCCATAAAATAGAAGAGAAGGGAACACTACTGAATTTATGAAGCTAATATTATCCTGATACCAAAACCAGACAAAAATAACACAAAAATACAAATACAAATACCTCTCACGAATGCAAATGCAAAAACCCTTAACAAAACATTAGCAAATAGAATTTAGTGATACATAAGAAAAATTATACAACATGACTAAGTGTGGTTTATTCTAGATGTGTGAGGTTGATTCAGTATTTGAAGATAAATCAGTGTAATCACCACATTACAAGGTTAAAGAAGAAAAGTTACATGATCATATCCATTGCCCCACGTAACAGCTTTAGGACCAAATTGTTCAGGAAAGGCAAGGAAGAGAAAAGAGAATGGAAAAGAAAGGAACAGAGGGGAAAGGAAGAACATTTGACAAAATTCAGCACCTGCTTATGATAAAAACTAAAAAAAAGAAAAAAATGGAATAGAGGGAAACTTTCTCAATAGGAAACATCTACAAGAAAACCCTAAACTCATCTAAAACAAAAATAACTAACATTATATTTAATAGTGAAAGACTGAATGCTTCTCCCCTAAGTCAGAAATAAGCCAAAAATGTCTCTTTCACTCTTATTTAACATAGGGCTGGGACTTCTAGCCAGTGCAGTAAGGGAAGAAAATGAAATAAAAGGCATAGTGATCAGGAAGGAAGAAATAAAACTAGCCCACTGACAAATGACATGATTGTCTACACAGAAAAATCCCAAGCATATACCAAAAAGCCTCCTAGAATAAGTGATTTTAGATTCAAGGTACAAGAATAAGTGAATTAGGATACAACATAAAGGTACAAAAATCAATTATATATCTATATACTAGCAATGAATATATGGACACTAAAATTAAAATACAATATAAAATTGTTTAAAAAAATAAATACTTAGGCATAAATCTAACAAACACAAACAAACCTATATGACAATAGGCACACAATGTTGATGACAGAGGAGAAAACCCTAAATAATAGAGGGATAGGCTGTGTTTATGGATTGAAAGACTTACATATAAAAAGATGTAAATATCCTCCAAACTGACATACAGATTTAACTCTGTTTCTTTCAAAATCTCCACAAGATTTTTTGTAGGTTAAGGTAAGATTATTAAAAATATTTATATGGAAAGACAAAGTAGAATAGCTAAAACAATTTTGAAAAAAAAGAATAAAGTCAGAGGAATTAGTCAACTCAGTTTTAAGAATTTGTACATAGCTGCAATAGTATTGCAGTATGGTAGTATTGGTGTAGGGATAGACATGTAAATGAATGGGACAGAACAGAGATCCCAGAAATAGATCCACAAAAATATGCTCAAATGATTTTTGACAAAAGTGCAAAAGCAATGCAGAGGAGAAACGATAGCTTTTACAATAAATGGTTCTAAAGCAACCAGGCATTGATAGGTAAAAAACTGAATCTCAAACCTGATTTCACATCTGACATAAAAATTAACTAAAAATGGATCACAAACTTAAATGTAAAATATAAATCAACAAAACTTTTAGAAAGAAACATAGAATAAAATCTTCAAGGTTTAGTGCTTCTCAAAGACTTGACACCAAAAGCTTGATCCTAGGAGTACAATTGCTAGGTTCTATCACAGTGCATGTAGTATTTTCAGAAACCACCAAACTGTTGACATTTTCATCAACAGCATATGAGTGATTCTGTTTATCTGAATCCTCAGTTGCATTGGATGTTGTCATCATTCTTTATACTAGCCATTCTGATAGGTTTGGAATGGTATCGCAATGTGATCCCTCACAATTAAAGATGTTGAACATATTTTCATGTACTTTTTGCCATCTATATATCTTCCTTAATGAAATATCTCTTTATATCTTTTGCTTGTGTTCAATTGGATAGTTTGGTTTTTACTGTTGAGTTTTGAGAGCTCTTTATATATTCTAGATATTAGTCCTTTGTTGGAGATATTGTTTGCAAATATTTTCTCCCACTCTGTAGCTTGTCTTTTCATCCTTTATTTTTTTCTTTAAAAAATATTTTTTCTTTTCATCCTTTAATGGATTTTGTAGCATGAAAGTTTTCATTTTGATGAAGTCCAATTTATCAGTTTTTTGCTCTTATGGATCAAGCTTTTGGTGTTGCTCATTCGTAGCCACACCCAGTTGCCTCCTGTTCCCATCCCCTCCTTAATTCCTGGCAACTACTAATCTGTTCTCCATTTCTATAATTTCATCAATTAAAGAATATTATATAAATGGAATCATACAGTATGTAACTCTGGAATCAGCCTTTTCCATTCCATAATCCATGTGAGATTTGTCCAGGTTATTGTATGTATCAACATTTTATTCCTTTTTATTCTGTGGCACAGAATAACTTCCATGATATGGATATACCACCCACCCAGTTAAGGACATCTGGGTTGGTTCCAGTTTGGGTCTATTACCTTAAAAGCTGCTCTAAATACTAATGTTGAATTTTTGTGTGTGAATGTGTTTGTCTCTCCTGTGGGGAGCCTGCTTCTCCCTCTGCCTATGTCTCTGCCTCTCTCTGTGTGTCTCTCATGAATAAATAAATAAAATCTTAAAAAAAAAAACTACATATGCATCTACAATTAACTAAAAATTTTCAATTAAAAAATACATCTTACATCTGATACAATACGGTAGCTTGCTCAAGGTCACAGAAAACAAGTAGCAGAGTGTGTTGGAACCCAGCCTTATCCTGTATGCCATAGTGCTTCTCAATGTATCTATTTAACATTTGTCTCTTCATCTCTCTTCCCTTCCTCTCTGTTCCTTTCTTTTCCATTCCCTTTTCTCTTCCTTGCCTTTCCTGACAATTTGGTCCTAAAGCTGTCAGGTGGGGCAAAACAAGGTTGGTGTCTGAACCTAAGGTGGGGAAGGAATGGGGGAAGTATCTGTTGTGTTCCAGAATTGGCTATCGGGACCAGAGCAGGGTGAGGAGGGCACCTGCAGGGGGGCAGTCCTGTAAGAAGTGTCAGGGGCTGAGTGGCCTGGGGAGGGCATCTGTGCCAGGGAGGGAACAACAGGAGAGCTGCAGTGTGGTTATATGTGCTGGGTTGATCAAAAGTAACCAGAAAGCCAGATTTTTCACGGTTGGAAATCAAATATAGAGGTATGGAAAAAGAAAAAAATTAGGACAAACCATATGAATTCATTGTTTTCAATACATGTAGATAGATTTATAAACGAATTCCTGTGTGTGTGTGTGTGTGTGTGTGTGTGTGTGTGTGTAGAGATGTGGATTCACAAATACTTCCCTAGCTCTATCCTTCGATAGGGCCTGGAACAGTGACACTGCAATACTATGAGCACGGCCAGCTCCCTGAACGCAGCTTCTAAATATTCTTCTCCACTAAAGGAAACAAGGCTCCTTAGAGAAATGACTGATTTCAAGGCTGGTAGGAAAAGTACAAGATGAGTCTGGAAAATCTTCTTTATGCCAGAGAGCAAGGAAGTGTTCAGAGAATGATAAGAACATGTCAAAAGGACACAGAAACCAGCCCAAAGGGGATCCCAGTGGCCAAATCTCGAACAGTTTAAGCACGTAAATAAATAATGATGGTAATGGATTATAACCAATTGAATAAAGAAATCACGAATTCACTCTGATATAAACTAATGAATGGATAAATTGCAAGTTTGATGAGCAATAGCAAATTTACTTGTTAAGTACAGATGCAAAAGAGTAATGTTAAAGTGAAGAAAACTGGCAGATACCACTTCAATCAAGCAATCAAAGCAAATATCATCAGTAACGGGATAAATTGAAATCGTGCACCACCTGATAAGATGCAATAAGAAAGTAGCATCATTTCATTGATTTTCCTGCCAAAGATGCATAACCTGAATCTAAGCATGAGGAAACACCAGACAAACCCAAACTGAGGGACATTTAACACAAGCAAAGATGGGGGCCCTGTTCTAGACAGAAGGGGATGAAGGCAACCTGGCAACTGAACGTGGCCTGTGATTCTGAACGCAATTCTTTTGCTGAGAAAGACTGATGAGATATTTGGCAAAACTGGATTGAGGTTTGAGGATTTGATGGTAGTGGTGTATCAAGCAAATTTCCTAACTTTGTGCTTCTCTTCCCATTGTCTGGGAGAATTCTCTGGTTTGTAGGAAATACACACTAAATTAGTAGGTAATGGGGGATCAGGTCAGTGACTTACTTAGACACAGTAGGGCTTTAGGGTATAAAGGTTTGTTGTTGTTTTTTTTTTCCTTTTTACTCTATTTCCAGCTTTTCTTTAAGTTTGGAATGTTCCAAAATTCAAAAGAACACAAAGAGAAAGAAAAAAAATACTTCCAGCTGGTTAAAACCACAGGTATTTACAATTTAGTATATCTCAAACAGAAATGATCACTCTTCCAACTGCTCCTTTTGTGATTCTCAATTCTGATTTTTTTTTTAACCTAAGCACTTACTAAAGCCAGAAACCATGGATTCATTCTTAATGTCTCCCCTCTCTCACTCCTATATCTAAGCTTTATCTATTCTGCCTCAGAAATAGCTCCCAATTTTAACCCATCTTCACCCTCTCATTGCCACCACCTTGGCCTCTTTCTTGTGTCACCAACCAGCCTTCCTGCATCTGGCCTGTTTCCTCAACAGGCCTGCTGGCAACTATCTTACTAAAAGTGAATCTTCAGGTCATCCCTCTACTTAGAATGAGTGTCCAGCTCGCCAGGGTGTTCAGGACAGTCTAGTGTTAGTAGAATAGTTTCTCAAGCCCTCCTCAATCCTAACCCACCCCTAGTCATCATACCTTCTGCCCCTCCTGAAAAACCACAGCCAGCTGCCCCGACTTCTCAACCCTTTCACTTAAATTAACATTTCTGTGACTGTTGTCACCACTGCCTAAAACATCTTTAAAGTAGGGGACATAGGGGTACCTGGGTGGTTCAGTGGTTGAGTGTCTGCCTTTGGCTCAGGTCATGATCCCAGGGTCCTGGGATCGAGTCCCACATCAGGCTCCCTACTGGGAGCCTACTTTTCCCTCTGTTTATGTCTCTGCCTCTCTCTCTGTGTCTCTCATGAATAAATAAAAATATTAAAAAAAATAAAATAGGGGACATAAATTAGAAGATCCACATGCTAAATCTGACCTCCAGAATATTTTTTGTCCAATCGAGAGGTTTCTAGAGGGCAAAATGTGTATCTTTCAGGTGGAGCCTTCTCTGCAGCTCATCGTGAAGCCCTCTATATTCCACAACGTCACACATTCATTTGAGTTGGATCTTTCAACACCCATCTCTCTTGAAGCCTTTCGTGACTTTTCCCTCATCAAGGCTCTATTCATAACTCTAACATAGCACCTATCACATTATCTGGAGGTCTCTGCAACAGATTGCTCCACTCTGTGAGCTCTCAGCAGGAACTGTGGCACCAACGTAAATTCTATGGGGGAAATACAGACAAGCATTGCAAAGCACTAGTTAGGGGTTCAGAATAGATTCACTCCTTACTTGAAATGTTTCTGAGCTTAAACAGTATAATCTGGAACACTCATTTCCATATGATCCCAGGTCATATATCTTTTAGAGTAAAGTCCCAAGGGGAAAATCACTTTGAAAGTTTCTTTCATCTTCTTTGGGAAAGTGGTGATCCTAAATGTTTGGTCTTGACTATGTATTTTGTTTAATTATGCTTTTTGGTGGGCTGTGAAATAGAATGTGGGCTTTTTCTAACTTTGGTGCTGGCTGATTCCATTTGTTTCAGGTCTGCAGGCCTTTGGACAGAGAGCAAACAAATGAAGAAGCACCATCACTGTATAAGACTATCCCAATCCATCAGGGCAGCAAACATATTTCCATTACAATAATTTTTTGGTTATGTGAGTAAACATCAAACTTTAGCTTAGAAATGAGTGAAAAGATTTGCATGATTCTACCAATACTGTATGCATGCTTTTTTTTTGTAATTTAAAAAGATTGTAATTATGTTTTTTCACCACACATCTTTAGAGGATTTGACAAATTAAGAAGCCCAACAAGCAGGCGAACAGAAATGAAGAAACAACGACAGTGCTCACCAGGTGGATTCCCTGGGTGCCTTCACAGTTCTGTTTGTTCCCATCAGAAATTAGAACTTATAAAAGCCAGTTACCACAGAGATGGCAAACAGATGCCAGACACATGTGGTTCCCTTTAAGAATGATCTTCTGCGGGGTGTTTCTGACAGTCCTCTCTGTCCAAATCCTGGATCCCTTAGATTAAAGCAGGCTTCTTGACTCCTTAATGTAGTGGGAGGGGGGAGCTGGGCTAGAAGAGGAAGGGTGTCTGAGGAAGTGGCACTCAGGGCGTTAATCAGAACCCTTGTCTATCTACCTGGAAAGCAACATGTTTCTAAGTCAAACTCTGGTGATAGTCAAAGTTAGCCAAGTTTATGTCTTCATTTTACTATTTTTTATTGGATATAGTTGGTAGAAGTAGGAAGTGTCAGTTTCTCTTTGTCGAAAAAAAGGATTTAAAAAAATTTATTATATAATTAGGAATAATGATGGTATGATGGTCATACATAAATATGTTTAAGGTGGGAAAATCTGTGGAGACCTTTTTGTGAGAAGTGGGTTTATCAGCTCGAAAATGTTGAGTTCAAATAAAATAAAAAGCCTTGTTTTCCCATTTGATTCTTTCTTTTTTAAAATTTAAATTCAATTTGCCAACATATAGTATAACACCCAGTGTCCATCCCATCAAATGCATTTGATTCTTTAAAATTACCTGGGCTCTCTCTCTCTCTCTCTCAAATAAATAAAAAAAACTTTTAAAATGAAGGATGGGGGCACCTGGGTTGCACAGCAAGTTGGGCTTCCAACTCTTGGTTTTGGCTCAAGTCATGATCTCAGGGTGGTGAGATTGAGTCTGTAGCAGAGTCTGTTTAAGGTTCTCTCTCCCTCTCCCTCTCCCCCTCCCTACGGAGCTCTCTCTTTATCTTCTTCTCTTTCTCTCAAATATATAAATAAATCTTTAAAATTACCTGGAGATATATATGGCATATATATATGCCTAGATGTGATATCTATATTTGTCTATATCTATCTATATCACACACACTATATATATAGTGAGATATATATATATCAACTCTAGATATCTTTGCCTAGAAGCTAAGCAGGGAGGTAAATAGCACACAGCTGACCAACCTGGCTTACTTCCTTCATGTTCTAAAAGCTTAGTTTCTGAGATGCTGTCATAAGCAAGATGCACCACCAGTCCAGTGACTTTTCAAGGGGGAAAACTCTCATTATATTTAATATACATACTGATTGTATGATAAGTCCCCATATTAGAAATTTTGTCAAGTGTCACTGAGAAGGGAGAAGTGTATCTTAAAATTGGGGTAGAAAGATGCAAACTTGGAGAGACTTTGTTCTGTCCAAATTGGTCGACCTAAAAAAAAAAAAAGGCATTTGTTTTAAAGACATAGAAAGATCTTAGACGTGAAGCAAAAATGGGAAGGCTTCACAAGACCAGGTGGTCACCAGGCACCAGGGTCTCCAGTGCTGGCGTTGTCTTTTGTCCGCAAGTCCCCCGCTTCATCTAACTGCAGATCTTCCCATGTTCCCCTCAACTTCTGCTTCTCCATAGTCTCAATTTTGACTTTCCAGGGATCCAGATTTGAACTCAGGTTGGCTACCACCCATTGCTCAGAGACTTGAAGTGTTCCAATTACAAACTTCAGTAGGAGAAATCTGATTGGCTCAGCTGGGGCCAGGTATTTCCTCTTTGTCCAATCAGATTTGTCCATAGAGTTTGGGTCCCTCTAAATAAAACAGGGACACATGGACTCACTTCATCAGGGTATGCATGGAGCTATGATCTCTGAATAGAGAACAGGAGATAATGATTGGCATTGGATGAAAATCATGGAAGTGTAGGGAATTTTTCAGATCTCTAGATTCTGGAGTTAAAAGAAAGGTGGTCATAGAAACCTTGGCTTATATGTGAAGATTACCAAAATAGTTGTGTTTACTGATCACCTAACTTATTCCTATTGTTTTAAGTTGTGAGGGTCTGTCCTCTAGGCTATAAACTCCATACTCTACCATCTAAAATGTTAGGGATTTAAAGCTACAGAACATTGGGTTTATGCAATATACAATTTGTGTGACACCCTTTTTACTTAAGGTTTTAATTTCATGCAACACATACAGTGAAACAGAGATTTTCTTACATTGCTTGTGGGAGTGCCAAGTATCAGAATCATTTTAGAAGGCAATTTGGAAATGTGTATCAAGACCCTTAAATGTGTCCCTAACTTCATTTTAAATTTGGTTTGGGGCTTATTTGAGCTGGTTACATAGTTGGTGCTCAGTGAAAGCTTGTTGAGAGATTAGTTTACATTTAATTTGCTTTTTACGTCATGTCCTTTCATGCTTTTCTGTTTAACTTGCTTTACTGTGTATGGCATATCAAGCTTATGTTTGAATGAATAGAACAACATTTGTGAAAGTAGCTTAAAATGTATGCCTGAGGTTTGTACAATGGAATATAGATTGCATGAGAGTGGAGCTTTGTGTCCAAGTTGGCCTGTGAATACAGGTTTATAATGTGAGCTTTAGGACGTGATGACTGAGGGTAAACGTGGGTAAAGGGCACTGATGAGAGGTTGAGGTTTTATTATGTCCACTCTTGAGTGAAATTTCACCATCCCAGAATTTTCTTGGTCTGGCTCAACTCAGTTTCATTGGCAGCCAGAACTCATCACCTAACCCAATGTGCAAGAGGCCCATCTCTCTCCTTCCATACTGGCTCATTGTCAGCAGTTGGTGAGAAGGCTGTGTAGTGTGACATATCCTTAAAGCTATAGGCTTGAGAGCTCCTCCCCTTTTCCCATTCATACTCCCACGTATTTTACGGTATCTACCTAAACCAAGCTATGCCTACGGACTTTATTTACGTAGTCTCACTCTTCCAAGAGTGAAATCACAGGCTGATCTTTCCAAGGGCCAATACAGCAGGAGATTTTTTTCCCCTCTGTTTTTGTTGAGATATAATAAACATATAACATATGTATACATTGTGAAATGATCATCATGATAAATTTAGTTGACATTTATCACTTCACATAATGACAAATCAGTTTTCTTGTGATGAGAACTTTTGAGATTTACTCTTTTAGTAACTTTCAAATATACAATACAGTATTGTTAATGACAGTCACCATGCTGTACATCATATCCCCAGAACTTATTTATCTTATAACTGGAAGTTTTTACCTTTTGACTACCTTCCCCCATTTTGCCCCCCACCCCCTGCATCTGGCAACCACCAATCTGTCAGCAGAAGTTCTTCCCACCTGGTTCTGGGTGTCATTTTACAGAATTGCACAAAGGCGGTCCCTGATCCTGGAGAAATTTGTCCTAACACATTCTGGTTGCACACCTCAAAGTATAGACTACTCCTTGTTTACTTCAGGACTGTTTTTTTTTTTTTTAAGATTTTATTTATTTCTTCATAAGAGACACAGAGAGGCAGAGACATAGGTAGAGAGAGAAGCAGACTCCCCTCAGAGATACTCTGTCGCAGGACCCTGGGATCACAACCTGAGCCAAAGGACTTTTGTTTCCAAGATAGCAATGGGGATTAGTGAATGCCAGATTCTGCTTCCTCATTGTAGACAAGCTCAAAGAGACTGCCATCTTTACCTGTCAGATGCCAAGTCTCACTTGAAATCCCCATACTTCAAGAGTGTGCAGACACATACATATGCCTGGTAATAGCATTTTTTGTTTGACGTGTTGAATTTAGATATTTTTAATGCCAAGTGGAAATTCATCGCTGAGTAGAAGAAGTCAGCATTTGACTGTGAAATTATTTAAATAACTTAGAAATTCAGTATTAATGGAACTCAGAGTTTTTATTAGGTTTCTGAGATTCCAATGAAATTGTTAACAACATCTGTCATGAGAAGTGCCAGCTGCTTCTGGCAGGTTTGCATGATCTATACTAAAGAATGTTTTACTAAAGGCTGCTACAGATTTCATATATGTACTTCTTTCTTATCAAGATTCCCAGAACGTTATGTTACTGAAAAGCAGGTGAGATTAAGTTTTGAGGGTACAGGAGAATTTGTGAGGAGTGAGGAAAAGCAGACTATGATTTTGCCTCTATGGGCTTTGAAATAAATGTTTTAAGCAGTCCCCTGCCAAAAATCAGGGTAAAGGGGAGTTGTCATAGATCAATTTATTTTCACTATTTAAACTGTAATTCTAACTAACTTCCCAGGATTTCCTGCTACAATTTGTATTTTCTTTTATTAAAAGATTTTTATTTTTAAGTTATCTCTAAACCCAACATGGGTTCTTGAACTCACAAACCCAAGATCAAAAGTCATATGTTCCACTGACTGAGCCAGCCAGGTGCCTCTAAAATTTGTATTTTCTAATAATTGATGATGGAGTGACAGGATGAGTCTTCCAGTATCCAGTTCGTTCTAGACCTTAGTGTGCAAAGGCCCTTTCTCCCAAGGCTAAGGGGAATTGTAGGCTTATCTCCCCGTTCCAGACTCTTTAGGGTTCTGGGAAACCTTGGTCTTGTGCCCCTTTGTCCATGAGCTCCCATAGAACTGCAGATGAATGTGGCCTCTGGGTCATGATGCAGAATTCTGGCCTGCCAGGATGGCAGGGAGACTTCTGTTACCTGCCTGCTTTTGTTGTCAATTCCTATGTTCAACAACAAAGGGGACCTTTCCACTCTGTCCCTGGACCTCATTCCTTCCTGGAAGCGAAAAGCTGTTGGCAACAGTACACACATTCAGAACAAGGGCAGCCTGCTTTCCTTGAGTCTCATGATAACCCAAGGTGTAGAAGGTAACCACAGAGCTTTCCCTGGGAATCCCTCTGAGGCACTGAGGCAGATTTGAAATGAAACCCTTATTGTTCAAGGTCCGGATAATAAGGGATACCTGACGCTAATGCCAGCTGCACGTGTAAAGTACCGTCAACCCCACAATCTGCATTTAGAGCTGTATGGAAACAAATTGGAATCTCAAATTTAATATGCCACATTTTAAGTCTTGCTAAAAAAAAAAAAATAAGTGCTTTTGGAAAAGGTAAATGTTTTCACTCTCTCTGCCAAGGGCAAGGTGTTTCAGTTTTTCCTTTGTGGTAAGTGCAGCGAGAGACAAAGGAAGTGCCAGTGTTCAGCCTGGACAGTTGTTATACATCTATACTTAAAGTCATTACTCTGTCATCAAGCAAAGTCATAACAGAGAACATTGAACTTTTTTATCTTAACTGCTTGGTAAGCCACATAAATAATTAAAACTCATGTAAAGATATATTGATGTATACAGCTTTATGTTTATGTGTTTGCTTGTTGGATTTTAACCATTTTCTTATGAAACATATGTACATATAAAAATATCTCCTTTATATGTGAGAGTGTTTATTTAAAATTAATGCTTTCCTGAGTTTTATACATTTCAACAGTTCTTTTAGCTTTATATTCTATTTTGCAGAGGAAAGCTCACTAAAGTTCTGCAAAGCATTTCTTTAACTTGAAATTGGCTATGATTATTCAAAGCTTACTTATTCTTCAGTCAAATGCATTAAGTACTATTGTTTCAGTGGCCCTTGCTGTGTCAAACTGTTATTTCTAGCATTTCAATATAAGCATCAGGTCAAGAAGAATAGAGAACACCAAATAAATTTCTCAGCAGCAATTCTAGCTTCCTTTCTCCTATATTCATACATCTGATTTCTAGGAGGAAAAAAGAAACCTTATAGGCAGATGAAATTGTCTGAATTTGGCTATCATTTCTGCTCGTGGCTTTAGGAATACTAAATGTACAGTATTGTAAACTGTAGTGGATAGTTCTGTATAGTAGATGCTGACTATAAATCTTCTTGGTTCATATTAGAGAATAGTCTTAAAATATGTTTTAAGTCCTGAACTTACATACTCTTGAGTCCTTCCTTATATAATTCTTCTACAGGAAAATAGATTTTCAGGATGATTTGAAGGTTATCTAGGTAATTTGGTGGGGACAGGTGATTTGGGGACCCTACTCTTCCACCATCTTGCCCCTCCTCCTTCTACAGGAAAATAAACCACCATGACATCTCATTTCCAGAACTCTCGTTGACTGGTGCTTTCCAAACTTTGATGTTTGGATGTCTTTAAAAATGTTTAATCATCGTAATGCATAAAATAATGTGGAGCAATCTGACATTGTTTGTCTTTGTGTGGTTGAAAAAAATGCAAAAATAAATTGTTTGTATAGTGCTGAAAATGGAGGTTGGGATTAAATTGACCTAAGGTTAATGATAGGATGAAGATCAACTGTCAAGTAGCAAGAAAATGCTATAGCCTTGGCAATAATTAATGTTGAACAATGACTGGAGTTCAGATTATTGTAATGAGAGATGATATGCTGTTCTAACTGTCCAGAGGTCAATGTTACTTGGTTTCCTATGGTTAGGAGTAAATAAGGAGGACTTCCTAGTAAAAACAATGTAACTGGATACAATGAGCCTACAGTGACCCCAGGTTCATGGAAGACATTGTTATTATGTATAAAGACATTATAAAATATGTAGCAACCAATATTTTATGGAATTTGGTGCCTAAATGGAAAGAGCCAGGGGCTTCTGGAGCAAGGGAGCTGTTTATCTTACCAGTAGAAAACAGAACAAGATTGCAGTTTCCAGAGTCCCATATGTTGGCTATTATCCTGTAATTCTAATGAATCTTTTCTTGAATACTTCATTTTCTGAATGGCACCATTACTTCCCATAATATATCATCAGTTGTCCTTGCTCTGTTAATGTATTACATTAATATATCATTAAAGCAACAGATGTATTAGAGTAATACATTATCAGAACAAAGTGCTCTGGTGGTGATGTATTTCACAAAAGATGGCTCCACCTTGGACAGAACAAATCCAAAAGCAGAGTCAGTTCAATAATACAGAAAGGTAAGCCCATGGCACGTACTCATAGGCACCTAACATTTGGCTCCAGCTGTAGGTTGTGACCCGAGTGGAATGTGTATTCTTGCTTCTATTGAATCATTGATCTTCAGAAAAATCCTTGGATATGGTGAATCTCATTTCTGAAAAAGAGACAGAGGTGAATGAAAGCCTTCTATGAGAGAGGATCATTTGTAGGCAATGAATTGTCCAACACTGCTTTATTTCTGGGAAGGCAAGTTCATCTGGGAGTGCAAACCTGAGTCTCACTTGTCAGGGTGGCATCTGTACCATTTGCTGGCTCAGAATGGCAGCTGTATTTGCTTTCCCTGCCACCTCACCCCAAGCATCATTTTTCCTCAATACTTTATCAAGTCCTTTAACCTGGGACAGGTGCTTTTAAAATCAAACATCTGATTTATAGGTAAAGAAAACAAGTTCTAAAGATGCTCAATACTTCCAGAAAAACCAAAATAGGAGAAAAAAAAAAAGATAAAGAGAGGAAGCAAGTATACTTCATCTAAGATGGGCATATGTTAGTTCTGGCAAGTGGCCAGAGCAATGGGGCCCAGATAGGAGCAAATATGGAGTACTTCAATACGTGTATGGTGCACTTTCAGACGAAGGTGGATTTTTGTTTTAATGGTTTGTCTATCATCAACTTCAATTGCTTTATACTTGATTTAGGAATTCAGGATATGGGGGTGGGATTGGACCTGCACGGTGTTCAGGCCACATGTGGGCATGTTGACATGTTTATATGCAGAGAGGACCATGGCTAGTGCCATGATGAGTGTTGGGATTTTTTATGACAAAACCCCAATCACATTATTGCTTTCACTGTGCAGAAATTAAATTTCTTGTTCACTATCACTCTTTGCAGCTACCCGGCTTGACCTGCAACAAGTCCAAGGAAAAGAATAGAATATTTATAATAACTCAAAGGCAAACTGGCTAGGAGCCACAATTGATGGGAAGATTTCCATCAAATATGGTGTGAGTGAGGAGGAGGTAACACCTTCTAGGTATCGACCTCTTCCATTTGAATGAGCCCAAGAGAAAGGGTTATTCACTTAGATTCTTTCCCTTTCCTCTCACAGCTGTGAAGTTATCAGCCCCTCCAATCCTCCCACCTAGGAGAAAGCAATAATCACCTCCCAAGAGCCTACAGCAGCAGCCAACACCTTGAGAAAATAGCCCCAGTGTAGAGAATGGCATCCCATAGGAGTTTTCCTTTGGCACTCGAAGGAGGGATTTGGACATGTCCAAAGGGAGGAGCATGTACACTTGCTAATGTGATTTTATAGTAATTGTTGTGACTCTTTGTCACATGACTTTTTCCAAGACTCTTGGTATGAGATATTCATTAACTAACTGGACATTTTCTAAGTGGATGACTTAGATGAACAGATGGATCTATCCCTTAATGGATTGACTATCTCTTAATAGAATGCCAGATATCCCAGGAGAGAGAGGTGGAGGGAGAGAAGAACCATTGTTGTCTTGCTAATTCTAGTTTCTTGCCTGGAAGTTACAGGGCAAAATACACACAAGTAATATGCCTGAAAGGGAAAGGAATCTGGAGTGAGACTCAGTGCAAAATGTGAACAACCTCAACTAGAAGACACAGCAACAGGATATAAAAAGAGACAATTATCTCCCACATGAACTTGGGTGCTGTTATGTGTGTATTTGCCATGACCTTGCCACTGCCACTTAGAACTGAATGATATAAGAAATAATTGAGTGCTTTTTTTTTTTTTTTTTTTTTACATTTCACCAGAATAGACGTAGTTCCCACAAGGGGACTAATATATCCAGTCCCTGAGGCACCATAGATTAATTCATTGATTTTAAATATTTTATAAAATATACCCATCAAAAGGCTAGAAATATATATCCATAAATTAAAAATTAAACAATCGAGGCAAAACAATACATACACACACACACACACACACACACACACACACACACACACACACACGACTCAATCATGCTATCCATTTCTATAAATAAGCCATCAACAGGAAAGCAAGGAAAGACAAATAACTTACATCAGGCCTGCAAGTGAAATACATTTATCAGGCCACTTAATAAATGCTTTTTGACATTTAAGAGCCTGTTTCTATGTGGTCCTGCACTGAGAAAGATTTACATATACATAATCTGTGCATTCTCAGAACATCTAGTCTAAGGAAGACAATTGAGCAGAGTCCATTGAGGCATGCTATACCAGTAGGAAGTTATTTTTTAAGCATAAAGTTAATGTGGGTATCTTTTATGGGTTTTCTTATATCACGCTCTGAACTAGGCAGGTAGATGAGTAAGGAGGCTCACATCAGAGAAGTATGCAGAGACTCACAGATATGATTGAGGAGAGTACAGATTGTTTCCAACTTCCTGGGGGCAATTTGGTGATGTGTATTTAAAGCCTTGAAATTTTTCGATCCTTTTGGTCCAGGGATTTGTTCTTTTTAAGAAATAATCATGGGGATTGCAGAGATTTAGCAAAAAGAATATTCATTTCAGCATTGTTCACAAAAGCTCACATTTGTAAACAGTCTAAATGTTCAAAAACACAGCATTATTTCAATTATGGAACACTTATACAGTGGAAACCTATCAAGTTTTATTTATTTACTTTTTAATTTATTTTTTATTTTATTTTTAAAAGCTTTTATTTATTTATTCATGAGAGACACACAGAGAGAGGCAGAGACAGAGGGAGAGGGAGAAGTAGGCTCCCTGTAGGGAGCCTGATGCAGGATTTGATACCAGGACCCCAGGATCACATCTGAGCCAAGGGCAAATGCTCAACCACTGAACCACCCAGGTACCCCGCCTATCAAGTTTTAAGTGAAATAATGAAGAATAACTAGTTACATCATGAGATGAAAGAAATATACTCCAGAACAATATTTACGAAATCATAATGTTTTGGCCAAAAAAATTATTATGCACATGGTACACATACATGTAGATAGCACCAGACCTCAAAGAAACACATCCAAATATTAATAATGATTACCTCTGTGCGATGAAATTACAGATGATTTTATTTTATTTTTGCCTATTTTCATTATCTTCATTTCTAAATAAACCATTTGAAACTTAATGACATTGTCCATGAAAACAAGTGTTGATGTGCCTGGGGATGGGCGTGGCAAGGAGATAAAGTAGGAGATGTAGGTAGAACCACAAGAGTCTTGAATGCTAAGCTAAGAAACAAGACATTTTTTCCATGTCTGGGGCATTTTATTAAAGTTATAAACAACGGAATCAGTGCTGTATAAAATATTAGCAGTCTCACTTTAATGTTCAAAATTGAAGATAACTTAACCCCCCCCGCCCCCATTAAAAACCTTCATCAAGAATCACACATTATCCTTGCTGGCAGGCTGAATAGTCAGGAACCTGTGTTTGCTCTGTGGCCACACAGCAGCGCCACCTTAGTCACCAGCATCCTTTGTAAATGCCTGACAAACCACAGCTGTTTACCTGTGTGGGAACCCCTATAAGAGACCTGATGGCTTCTCCCCTCTTATTTGAACATTTGCTGCCATTATAATTTAAAATCTTCTTTATATCCTACCTATAATCCTATAACAAGGTCACCTAAGAGTTCATTAAGTGGTAGAGCTGTAAAACACTCAGCAAAGTCGGGGACTTTGGAACAGAACTTAGATGCGCTAAATCTCCATTGAGAAGGCCAAACAACCACCATGATGCTCTGTAGTGTTAATTTAAGAGAGAGCACTTCAAAATATGAGAGAAAATACAGGGAGAATAAAAAGCCAGTCTTAAAGCAAATATACATTACAACATTTGCAGATTTATGCACTCCGAGATTGCATTCCCCCCTGCGTACACTTTATATTCAGTCCTGTGGGAAAAGCAGGATTGAATTATGTAAGTTTTGAATTATAGGAGGTCTCCAGGAATACATTCTTTGCGTAAAATGTACAGTGGGGGGACAGGGTGGGGGTGAGAGTGGTGGTGAAAGAACGGAGGGCAGATAAGATATTGAAAGGAGGGCAACAGGAGTATAGGCTTTTTGAAACCTACTCAGGCTTCTCTACTTAGCTAGGAGGAAGAATGGAGGGAAGGTGAAGATGGGGCCTGGGAAACAACTGGAAAGAGGCAAGAAGGAATTAAAAGTTCAAGGCACTGGAGGAATTGATTTACATAGATCATGTCACTTAACTTTTACTACCTGCCAAGACCTTATTTCTTCTTGACAAGAGAAAAAAAACCAAAAAAACCAAAAAACAATGGAGACCCCAAAGAGGCTTACATGGAAAGGCTTCTTTGTTTGTTCCTCAACTGGTTTTTCATAATTTTTATTTTTCTAAAATAAGAATTTTAATTATAAAAGCAACACATGCTCTTAAAGAAAAGTCATTCGAATAATTAGGAAGGCTTTAAAATAGAAAGTGGAAGTCCACCATCCAACAACTTCTCTGCTTCTCCACCATTGAGTTCTGCTCCTTTGAGAGAAGCACTGTTTTTTTTTTTTTTATTTTATTTTTTTGAGAGAAGCACTGTTAACCATTGAGTTATGACCTTGTAGACCTTTTTATTATTATTATTATTATTATTATTATTATTATTATTATTATTATTAAACTATTTTTTAGAGGAGTTTTTGTTTTACAGCAAAATCAAGCAGAGAGTACTCCTACACGTGTACAATTTCCCTCAGTATAGACTTTCTGATGGGATGCTGTTGATGAGCCTGCATTGACACCTCATTATCACCTGAAGTCTGCGGATCACAGTAGGGTTCACTCCTGGTGGTGTACATTCTATGGCTTTGGACAAATGTATAATGATGTGTATCTACCACTATAGTGTCATACAGAGTATTGCCTCTGTGCCTTAAATATCCTCCGTGCTCTGCCTTCTCAGGAGCTGCCCCTAGCTCCTGGTAAGCACAGATCTTTTTAGTGATCCCCATAGTTTTGCTTTTCCAGAATGTCATATAGTTGGAGTCATAGAGTATAGAGCCTTATCAAGGCTGTCTTCTTTCACTAAGTCATATGCATTTAGGGTTCCTTATGTCTTTTCATGGCTCAATCACTCATTTCTTTTTAGCACAGAATAATACTCCATTGTCTGGATGTATTGCCATTTATTTATCCACTTACCCACTCGAGGACATCTTGGTCACTTCCAAGTTTTGGTAGTTATGGATAAAGGAGGGGAGACTTCTGATTTCTGGTTCCACGTAAGGGAGCTTGGAAGTTGTCACTCCAACCTAACAAGTAAAAAGCCAAATAGACTAAAATATTAACAACTCCTCTTAAATTCATAAGAGAGAGAAGGACACCAGGCAAACTGCTCCTGCTACAACGAGAAATTCAGAGAAGTGAACACAACTCACCAGAGCAGAGACTGACCAGGGAATGGGAACCTCAGCAGCAACTAGTGCCATGGTCAGAAAACCTGAGTTGTGGTTGCCAACTGTCGGAAGCACAGGAGTTAAAAGAACTCCAGGGGTACCCAGTCATGAGAAGGACTCCACAATGCAGTGTGCTTTACTTCCAAGGGCCTGACCACATTCCCACAGAAAGTATTGGGGGGGATATCCCCTCATCCTTCCTGCAGAGGAAAGGTAAAAGGGATGATTTTGAAATAATGCCAGAGCACCTTGTTCTTCTTAGCTGTACCTTCCCTTAGGAGAAACTGGTTAACCTAACCTGCTGGGGTATTATCAGAGCCTAACTGACCTGAGGAAGGGAAATGGCCTAATTCAGCCCACTCTCCATCCTGATGGACCTAAGGTGAGGGCTGGCGGAATGGAGAAACACTCGTGATGTTCACTGTCCAGAGGTATGGGGTCACTAAAAGGTTGAGGCCTGGGATCCCTGGGTGGCGCAGCGGTTTGGCGCCTGCCTTTGGCCCAGGGCGCGATCCTGGAGACCCGGGATCGAGTCCCACGTCGGGCTCCCGGTGCATGGAGTCTGCTTCTCCCTCTGCCTGTGTCTCTGCCTCTCTTTCTCTCTCTGTGACTGTCATAAATAAATAAAAATTAAAAAAAAAAATCATTCCCTCACTCTGCCTCTATTCCTACCTCATTTAAAAAAAAAAAATAAAAATAAAAGGTTGAGGCCTAATCACAGGATTATGGAACACTTCTACATAAATCTTTATATTCATAGAGTGTGTTTATTGCAGATAATATACACTTGGGTCTTGCTTTATGATATGCACTAACAATTTCTATCTTTTAATTGATGCATTTATACCACTGACATTTTAAGTGATTATTTATAAAGCCAGACTACTATCCGCCATATTGTTACTGTTTTCTATTTTTTTTGCTCTTTTTCTTTGTTCTTATTTTTGTTTTCTACACTTTTTCTGTCTTTCGTGTTTTTTTATTGAGCATTTTATAATTCTATTTCTCTCTTTTCGTAGCAGATTAATTATACCTTTTTAAAAAGCTTTTTTTAGTGGTTGCCCTAGAGGCTGCAATCCACATGTACAACTAATCTAAATCCATTTTCAAATAACATTATACCATTCACAAGTAGTCTAAGTACCTTGTAACACAATAATGTGATTTCCTCCATTGTCCCTTATATCATTTGTGTCATTCATCTTATAAACATACATAAGCACATATATACACAAACATATATGTAAGCTTACATAATCAAATACATTGCTGTTGCTATTATTTTGATCCAATGATCTATTAGATCAATTGAGAATAAGAAAAATAAAAGATTTATTGTACCATTACTGATTTATTCTCCAATGCTTCCTTCCTTTCTGTAGACCTATGTTATTTTCCTTTGGTAGAACTTCTTCTTCTTCTTTTTTTTTTTTTTAAGATTGTATTTATTTATTCATGAGAGACACACAGAGAGAGGCAGAGACACAGGCAGAGGGAGAAGCAGGCTTCATGCAGGGAGCCCGATGTGGGACTTGATCCTAGGACTTCAGGATCACGCCCTGGGCCGAAGGCGGTGCTAAACCGCTGAGCCACACAGGTGTCCCTGGTCTATAGAACTTCTTACATTCTTTTGCAAGGCGTGTCTACTTGCAACAAATTCTTTCAATTTTTGTCTGAGAAAGTCTTTATTACTCTCTCACTTTTCAAGGATAATTTTTCAGGATACAGAATTCTAGGTTGGCGGATTTTTTTTCTCAACATTTATGATATTTCACTCAACTCCTCTGTGGCTTCTGAGGAGATATTGGATATAACTTTTATCTTTGCTTCTCTCAAAATAAGGTATTTTTTCCTCTGACTTCTTTCAATATTTTTTTCTTTATCTTTGAATTTTTGTAGTTTTGAATATGTATGCTTAGGTGTAGTTTTTAAAAGTTGTTTATCTGTTTTTGTTTGTGTTTGTTTATATATCCTTCTAGGTTCTCTTCCTGAATCTGTGGTTTGGTGGCTGAGATCAATTTGGGGGAAATTCTCAGTCATTATTGCTTCACACGTTATCTATTTTCTTTTCTCTCTTTTCCACCTGGTATTCCAACTACACATATGTTACATCTTTTGTAGTTGTCCCACAGCTCTTGGATATTGTGTCTTGGGATTTTTTCCCTCAGTGCTTTCTCTCTTTGCTTTTCAGTTTTGGGAGTTTCTATTGTCATATCAAGAAAGTCTTTCCTCAGCTGTGTCCCATCTATTGATGGGTAATCCAAAAACATTCTTCATTTCTGTTATGAACATTGCTACCATTCCTTTTCCATTCTTTCTTAGAAGTTTTATAATTCTGCTTACATTATCACCTTGCCTTGCATATTGTCTACTTTCCCCACTAAAGGCCTTGGCATATTAATCATAGATTAAAAAAAATTCCTGTTATGATAATTCCAAGTTTCTGTCATGTCTGACTCTGGTTGTAATGATCCATAGTCTCTTCAAACTGTGCTTTTTGATGTTTAGTATGCCCAGTAATTTTTTTGTGTAGCGGTAGACACAATGTATTGGTTCAAAGGAACTGTGGTAAGTAGGCCTGTAGTAATATAGTGGTAGGGTATGGGGGAGGGAGGAAGCAGCTTGTGGTAAAATTGTGTCCTGGATTGTAAATATTACCAGTGCTTCTCATTCTCCCATTTCCTCTTAGGGAGAACAGGACTAGCAGAGGGGATAGAGTTGGGTATTTCCCCTCCTCCTTCAGGTAGGTGAAACTCTGTTAAGACAGTTCTGCTCTGGTAAGGTGAATCCTCTGTATTCTCATGTCTGTCTCTTCAGCTTTAAGAGTAACTGTTTGTCCTGTGACCTCTGTTGTTCAATGGATCTAAGAAGAATTGTTGATTTTTCCTTTTTTTTTTTCAGCTTTTTACGCATTGTTAGGATAGAGTGGGAACTTCTAGTCTTCCAAGTTGCAGGTTGAGAAACCAGACATCTTTACCTTATCCTTTTTAAAATAGCTTCACAGAATCTCACTTATAGTTATATCATACTTTAACCGGTCATCTGTTATCAGGGATACATGTCATTTTTTGCCTACCCAGCTTCCATTCCTTGTTCTTGATTGGCACTTTGGTTCCCTTGTATTTAGTCTTAGTGGGACTTAAATCCTGTGTCTGCCTCTCACTAAGGAAGTCAAAGGGGTGAGTTTTACTTCTCCTTGCCCTAGATACAGAGAGTTCACTCAATCAGATGCTCTGTGCTAGGATTTTGATCCAAGGAAAAACATTGGAATAAGCTGTAGAAGATCCTTCATCCAGACATGCCTGTCCTGATTAAACCATTCCTGCTAATGGATATTGGTTATAGTTCCTACTTCCATGGACCTCAGAATCACTTGGGTTTTCTAACAGGCACTTCAGGCCCTTGTTGATCCTGAGGTCTCTGAGAACCTCTAATAAATTGGGCAGACCTGATTTCTGTTCTTTCTATCCAAGAACCCTAACCTGTGCTCCCACATTTATGTGTCATGCTCCACACAAAAATGTATATGAAAAGTATACTTTCATGGCTCAGTTAGATAAACCTTAGACCCCTGCCAGCTGTCCTGTGATCTGAAATAACCAGTCTCAACACACCTGCACCCACTCTCAGTTCACCAATGGACAAGGCCCATTGGGTGGCAGCTCTTCCCTTACTTATATACCTGTTGGTATATATTTAGATTTTTTTCCAATTTTGCACTCAAGGAACTGTTTTATAATAGGTGCCCTACCGATGTTCTTTCAGTTCTCAATTAACTTGGTGCATTTAAAATAACCCCCAAATGTAATTGACCATAGAATTTCAGAATGCACTTATTATAAACCAAAGTAGTATCTGTACTTTCTTCCTGGCTCATAAAGAATATTCCTACTAGCTGTAGGCAAGTGGCTTCTTTGGGTACCCTACTAGATGATGTCAAATACTTTGCTATCCTCTGTGAAAAAGAACAGATGACATCACATAGAAGATTCAGGTTGCAAGGTTGCTCTGGCTTAGGGTCAAAATTCTGCTTTTTGTCTGGCATTTACAGGTATCTATCAGATGGTCAAAGACTCCTGTGTCCTGTCCAGTTGTGAGGCGTTTGTAGAACTGTGGCAGAGAATCAATGGTAACGACAACATTTATCAAGGACTCGCTATTTGTGTCACTGTCTGCTCTGGGCACTGTATCTGTCATGTCAGCCCTATGAGGAAGATTGCATTATCAGTCCTAATTTACATATGAAAAACTGAGCTAAAAGAAATGAAATAACTTTCCCAGGATTACCTGGCTGATATGTGTTGGAGCTAGGGGTTGAACTCAGAACAGTCTTGTTCCACAGACCTTAGGAACAAGTAGTATTAAACAGGTAGCTTTAGTTTAGCATTTTAGGACCTATTTTACCCATTTCATATCTCTCAGACATCCAGTATTGTCTAGTTTTTTCAATGAAGACATAGCAGTTTTATAAAAATAGAATGATTTCATTATTTAAAAAACTGAAAAAAACCATAGGCAAGTATTAACAGGAAAGAAGAGGAAGAAAAATATCCAAGATAACCATCCAAGATAACTATCTTTAACATTTTGATGAAATTCTTGTTTATATTTACACTAGAAATATAATTATTTATTTTATAGAGTTAGGACATACTGTACATACAATTTTATATCTTCTATTATACAATTTTTTATTATAAAATTTTACTGTGCTTTAAAATAATGTTCAAAGCTTGAATTTTAATGATTACATATGATTCCACAGGCTTGGATATGTTATAATTTATTTAGTATTTCCCTTTTGTTGACATTTAGGTCAATATGGATTCTTTGCTTCTGCAAAGAACATAACTATTGCTATGAAGAACATCCTTGTGTTTTCAATCCTGATCTTCTGAAACTCTAATCAGCTCAGAAAATCTTGAGCACCTGTGCTCATGCCAGTCCATACTGATAACAAATTTTAAAGCTGGTTACACGTAGCCTATCAGGCCCATTCACTTCCCTCTCTAATGAAAATAGAAGCCACAAGAAAATGAATTGGAAGACAGATCAAACAGATGTTCACACTTAAACTCTAGGTGTGGCATCTGATGCCTTTACATTACCATCCTTCTGCAGCTGAATTGGGTATGTTAAAGGTGGGTCCAGGGATCATGTATGAATTCAAAGAAATGCATCAATTATAGATACAGTTCACAATCAATGATTATCAAATCATAAAATTCCCTTTTAGTACTTTGCTCCATTTTAAATCTTGGACCTTTGATCAATGTCATCTTTTTCCTCATTTCCTCATTTCCATCATCATCCTGGAATGTACCCTCTCATGACTAATCTGACATGCCCTATTATTTTAAGTGACATTAAAATTGTTTTTTGGAATAATTTGTGACGTAGCAGTTCAAGTTTCTAAGAGATGTGGCAGAAAGTTTTTAAAAATTATTATGATGATTTTAGAGTCTTTGGAACTCAAAGGCCCAAAGTCTGTTAATTTTTTTGTGTGTGTGTGAATAAAGCTGTATCATTTTCCATATAATCATTGTACCCTACTCAACATGGTTTACTTACGGATAGAACATTCTTTGGACCCTGGTCATTGAACTCTGGTTCACTGGTATTGTATCACAAATGGTTTTCTTTCCTCAGAGCTGTTACTACAAAGGAACATGGATAACAGGAGAACAGCCTCTTCTATATTCATTCACTGTGTCTTTTAATTGGCACATTGGTAATAGAAATTCCCTGAACCAGTGTTTCCTAAGTGTTTTCATGGAATACTTTCTTCTTTTTAGTAAGAAATCAGGCTCCCAAGATGTGGTGTACTGTTGTGGTGGGGCTTGCACAGGCATTATAGTCAGACTTTCGCCGCTCGGCGTACTTGTCCTGCCTCTCACAAGCTTTCATCTCCACACCCTTAAAGTGAGGATAATTCGTACTTACCCCTTACCATTGTTAGGACTAAAGGAGGCAGAAATTGTGTGTGTCATGCTTAACACCACGACTGGCTTGTTGTATGTGCTAAGTGTGGGAAACTCAAGGTTAAAACATGCTTGCTTAAAACAAAAAAACATGCTTGTTTGTTTGTACGTTGCAAGAATTCTCAGAACTTGTTGAGGGCCAATATGCTTTTTGAAACTCTAAGAACAGTTCCCCTCAAACTGACCAGGAAACCCCCTTCAAGGAGCGTTTCCCAGGACTGATTGCCAGAAACCTTCCTGGGAAGCACAGCCCCACCAAACAGTGTGAGGTTTGTCAGTACTCTGTACTTCCACACCCGTGGTGCATAATTTAAGATTACTTTTAAGTGCTCTGACTCCAATACAACCTGTTGTAGTGCGTCCTTTGATGCAGTTCACTTCTTTGAATAAGCATGTGGGGATGAAGTGAAAATAATGTACCCCCAAATGAGCCAAGATAGGTGCATATTTGCACACAACACCACATTCAGTTGGGTAGGGTCCATTTGCACAGGGCTAGTGTCAGTAAAAGGGGACAAAGTTTTAAATTTTGTTTTAATTTATTTCACAGTTCTGCAAGAGATTCTATGTTTAGAACCCAAATATCAATCCTTATAAATATTTTATTGGGACCAGAATCTCCTTATAATCAGTTATATATGGCCTCTGTGACCTTCTTGAATGTATATGATTCTCCAAACACCATTTCAATCACTCCTATTTTTAAAAACTTTAAGTGTAGTTTACACATCATAAAATTCACCCATTTGAAGTATACAATTCAACTTGTTTTTGTTTTTTAGTAAATTTACTGAGTTGTGCAACTATCAGCATAATTTAGCTTTCATCACTGCGGTAGGGTCCCTCATGTCCATCTACATGCCCATCTAGTCCCCAGTCCTCCCTCCAGCCCTGGGCAAGCACTCATCTACTTCCTGTCTCTATAGATTAGCCTTTTCTGGACATTTCATGTAGATGGAATCATACAGTATGTGGCCTTCTGTGTCAAGCTTCTTTCAATCAAACCCAACATTTTTGAGGTCTCTTCATTCTACAACATGTATCAATAGCTTGTTTCTTTTTTGCTGCTAAACAGTATTCTACTGTATGACTATACCATATTTTGTTTATCCATCCATCAGTTAATGGGCATTTGAGTTGTTTCCACTTTTTGGCTAGTACGAACAATGCTGCTTTGAACATTTGCAAGCGAGTCTTTGTGTGTATATAAGCTTCCAATCCCCTCGGGTAGATACCTGGGAGTGGAATTCCTGAGTCTCAGTTACTTGTTTGACTTTGGTAAATGTATGAAGAACAAAGAAATCCAGTGAAAATAGATCCATTTATACCTGGTCTACTGAATACAAAGAAATGTTAATGAGGATGAGGAAGATAAAATTAGGCATGAAAGGATGCTGATTTCCTTCAGAAACTTATGTTGCTACATGTGATTTGTTATAAATTTCTTATCCCCATACTGAATATTAAAAGCCGGCCTTTGAACAAATTAGTAGATAAGGTAACTGCCACTCAGCCTGTGTTCCAATGACCACTTCTTGTGCCTTTGTGTACCACACAGGTCAAAAAACAAAAGAATTTCCCAGATTCGCTTAGAGTTGGGTTTTTGGTTGTGAATTAGGTTCTTCTGATTAGGTCCTGAGACTTGGAGAGTAGAAATGTGGGGTGTTATTCTGGTTATTTGGCTATTGTTCCTGGCACATTATATTTTTCTGGAGCTATGATCCTGTGTCCAGTCTCTAGCTTAACAAGAATTGAAGAGCAAGGCAACAATAACAGTGGCTTTCTGGCCCTTCAATATAACCATGGTATTCTTGTAGTGTTCTTGTAGTGCACAGTTCCTTCTAGTTCCATCCTCAGGATTATAGGAAGTACCCCCTACTGTGGGCTGGATTGTTGATGTTATGCAGGGAGTCATTACTGTAGATCCAGCCTAGAACCAACTTCGTAATGATTTGTAAGGGCCTCATTCCTGTATTAAATTCCTTCTGCTAGGGATCCCTGGGTAGCTCAGCGGTTTAGTGCCTGCCTTCAGCCCAGTGCATGATCCCAGAGTTCCAGGATTGAGTCCCACATCGGGCTCCCTGCATGGAGCCTGCTTCTCCCTCTGCCTGTGTCTCTGCCTCTTTCTCTCTCTCTCTCTCTCTCTCTATGTCTCTCATGAATAAATAAATAAAATCTTTAAAAAATTCCTTGTGCTTGACCCAACTAGGGTAGTTTCTGTTTCTAGCAACTGAATCCTACTAACCCCAAAACCTATAAAATATTAGTTGGTTATACAAGGTAGGGTGTCTGATTCCAATTCCCCATGAGCCATTTTTTTTTTGTGAGATAAGAATTCACCACAAGTGATTTATTAAGAAAGTTCTTCTGGAAAAAAACTATTAAGGATATAGGGAAAGCATATGGGGGAGGAGAAGAGGGCAAGTAAGGACGAGATCTCAGTGAAGCCCTACAGAGGGTAGTTTCCAGCCAATCCCACGAGAGAAGTGATAGTAAGTGTAGGATCAGTAGTACCACAGATTTGTCCTTATCTAGGGCTAGGGACCTGGGGCTTATATTCTCCCCCTGCCTCAGGGGGTGGGAGTCTTCAGGCACTTGCAGCTCTCTGCACTCATGGGTGTTGTGGTTCTGGTAGCAATGCTGGTCCTCCAAAGAACTGCAGGTGCTGGCTGTTGGAAGTGATAGCACATCAAATATAAGAAGGGTGCACAACAATAGTAGGAAGAGAACTGAGGGAATCTGGGCAGTGCTCAGGGCCGCACTGGGCTTGTTGCTAGCCCAAGGCTGAAATTCTAGAGCTCTGGCAATCCTCTGGTACAGCTGGTTCCCCTTTATCTTGGTGCAATTTGGGGTTAATCAGAAAAACAAAGTTAATGTCAAGAGGACAACATTTGCCATATGCAAGTTATTTGAATCTACACTTCATAATTAGTCAGAATTTTCTTAACAATGAAGGTTTGTTTGTCTTCTGTTTTGATCTCAGTAACCATTAGCACTGATTGGGCTTCTGCTTTTATCAAGACACTGTTGAGTGCTGGGCATTTGAAGAGGTGTAGAACCCAAACCCATCAATGAGGCCACAATTACCATGCTTCAACCCTGCCTTCTCCCTCTGTTTCCCATTTCCCTGCTCACATCCACGTCTCCCGCCATGTGGAACGTTTGTTGACAATTAAAATCTGTGTGTCTCTTCTCTCCTCTATGCCTCCTCATACGTCATTTCTTTAGCTTGCATGCCCTTCCTTGTTTCTTTGGCTGTTTTCAGCCTGCTTACCAGGACCCAGCTCGGGACAGATGCTGTGGAATGGACCCGATCCTGTTCCCAGCTCCTTCTCCCCTGTCCATTTGCTCTGTGAAGGAGAGAGATGATCACTTTTGCAGTCTCCTTTGCTGCCCTGGTTGACCATGTACTCAGTTCTAGCCAATGAAACAAAGGGGATATCTAACTACTTGGGGCTCCTATGAAAGTTTTTGCTTTTTAATAAAAAGGACAAGAACCAGAGGAAAGAAGCTGGGGCTGCCTCTTCCCTGCTCTTCCTTTCTTGAATGTGGACAGCCCTGATGCTCAGATACTCAAGTCATTTTTTGTCATGAGGAAACATGCAATGGAGGCAGGCAAAGCAGACAAATGGAAAGAACCTACTGGTCACCAGGAGCTCTTGAGCCGGAACCAATAGTCACTCATCTCTGAGTCCCTTGTTACATGAAATAAAAATAGACTTCTATTTGTTTAAGCCAGGGACTGGCAAATTATGGCCCTGGAATTGGTTGCCTGTTTTTTGTTTGTTTGTTTGTTTGTTTGTTTGTTTTTTCTATTATCTTCAGCTAAAGCATTCTTAATTGAAACACCACTGAAGGATCACCTCTTCTGGGATCTTCTCTCCACTCCACCATGCTACTAATGTATAATATCTATTTGTAGATTGTTTTATTGCACTTATCTTGCAGCACTAGAATAGCTGCTTTCTTCCATATAGGCTGAGAGCTTGTGAGGGGGAGGCCTTTGCTATTCATGCTAAATATTTAGCACCACTCCAGCCCTGTGCACGATTCTCAGGAAATGATTGTGGAATGAAGGAAAGCCATAGTCTCCCTTCTGCAGTGGATACTGAGGATTGCCTCCCCAGCTACCAAGTCATCCTGCAGCAGTGTTCTTTCCAGCCTTCTGACTGACTGACTGCCTTATGTGGCCACCCTCCCTCCTCCTTCACTTCCCAAAGCACCACCACCATCAGGCTGTTCACAGTGAAAGTTTTAGGGTAATGGATAAAATTTTTAGCATAATCCAAAACGGGGCTAACTTTTTTTTATTTTTTATTATGATAGTCACAGAGAGAGAGAGAAAGAGAGAGAGAGAGAGGCAGAGAAGCAGGCTCCATGCACCGGGAGCCCGACGTGGGATTCGATCCCGGGTCTCCAGGATCGCGCCCTGGGCCAAAGGCAGGCGCCAAACCGCTGCGCCACCCAGGGATCCCAACAGGGGCTAACTTAAAATGAAGTAAATACTGAACATAAAGTTCTTTAGTACCATGTACTGTGGAGAATCTGGGGAAGTCTCACATTGGTTGTCTTTGTCCTTGGGCCCTGGCCTGCTGCCATTTTGCTTGCTCTCTTTATTTATCTCGAGATCTTTTTCTTTCTGCTCCCTTTGCCCCACTCCAGAGCTTGCTACCTGTATTTTCCTACCTCATTACATAAATACGTTAACCAATTTAACTTTCAAGGGTTTTCCAAACTAACTGGACTTACTTTTGAATATCAGTGGTATCTTGCTAAACAAAAGTGAGATCTATCTCTGGTGATGCCTGGCAGAAGGTTGAAATCCATTTTTCTTCTACTTCTGCAGCATCAATTTCTTAGGCAGGCTTTACTGCACCCTATAATCTGTGGACTAGGGGTGGAATGGAGGTGTAGTAGTTCTTATTATTGCTGCAGATGGGAAAAAAATGAGATGATTTATTCTAGAAAAGAGTAAGCTAAGAAACAATTTAATAGTCTTCAAATAAAAATTTTATTAGTATCTTGAGGGAAGAGAGTGGTGGCTCTGATAATCCCAAATTTATGAACAGCATTGAAACACACATGTTTCACACCTGACTTAGCTAATTTATAATGAGTTTGCATTTGCTCGTGGGTTTTTTTTTTTTTTTTTTTTTTGAGAATGTACTAGCTGAGTCACAAAAGGAGATGGTGCAATGGTAATGTGTAGGATGTCAGGGTAACTTAACCTAAGATTTTAAAAAATGTCATGAAGTGGACAATTAAGAGCTAAGTATCCACGAAGAGATATTCTGTAATAATTCTTCAGCCTCAGGAAAGATGGAAGTGGGATCAGGGAAGGGAAAGGAGTGAAGAAGCAGAAGGATGAACTAACTGCTCTACCTCTGCAATGTTCACCATGCTAAGCTTTTCTGCTATCTCTGCTGTGGCCTTTCCTGTCCCTTTAAATAAGAGTCACAAAGCCTTTCCATGCCAGCTTGTGACAATCTTAATTCATTCTGCTGAAACTATGGGTCTAGAAGCTGGTAGTACAGTCCAGACATGCCTAGCCTACTTCAGCCAATGCCAGTGTCCCTTGGAATAGTTTCTACCTAGCATCTGGAAATTAAACAGAGACCAAGTTAACATGTGCTTGTCTTCTTACCTCCTCCAGAATGTTGTTTTCCTGAAGATGGCATAGAATCAACACACAGCTGGAGGGTGAAGGAAAGGAATACCATTCTGTTGCCTCACAAGAAGAACAATGATAAAAATCCATCCCAGGTTGCAGGGCCATTCAGGACCCCATTCTCTGCCACATACTCACTGCCTCTACCTGGTTTAGGAAGGAGGGCATACCCAAAGTTCATCTTAGCATGAGCTTGAACTCTACTCCATCCAAGACAGCAGATTTTCTAGATTCTAGAATTAAAGAGAAAATTATGGTTGCTTTGAGCGGAAGGAGGCAAGAGGATTAAGTACATGTGTGGAGAGGAGGGAATGTGGGAACCACCTGATGCATTGTGGTAAAGACTATTGCTAAGGTCATAGCTTTAGTTAGAGGTAGGGTTTCCTAGGTGCTTATGATATGATTAAAAGTAACTAGGGGGCAGCCTTGGTGATTCAGCAGTTTGGTGCTGCCTTTGACCCAGGGCTTGATCCTGGAGTCCTGAGATCGAGTCCCACATTGGGCTCCCCGCAGGGAGCCTGCTTCTCCCTCTGCCTGTCTCTGCCTCTCTGTGTCTCTTATGAATAAATAAATAAAATCTTAAAAAAAATAAAAAACATCACTTAAAAAAACTAATTAGCCAAATAGGCATAAGTAGATTATGCATGAACCTGCAGTAATGAGAGTGTGTCATAAATTAAGGATTATCATTAATCCAAGGATTAGTTCCAATCCGAGGGAAGGAAACACCGTTGATTGTGGTAGGCGATGCTCACACTGAGTTCTATGGATACGCATGTAATCGCCCTCGTTCTTGTAAAGAGTCCATGGATTTGTGTTAACGACCATTTCTTAGAAGAAAGAACTGAAGCTCAAAGACATTAGATGATGTGCTCAAGGTCACAGAATTGGCAAATGCAGTCATCAAGTTTGTGCCCTGGGTGTGACTCCCAGCATCTGAGCTCTGCTTGTGCTCTACCCTGCAGGGGGCCAGTGGGCCCAGGGAGAGTAAGAGCTGGGGGAGCAGGGCAGTGAGCACCCCTCTCTCATGGGTCCCATTCTGGTGCCAGGTTTGTGGGCAGTGTTTCCACTTTTATAATAATTATTTAATAAGATGAAGCACAACTATAAGGGTGATCCTACTCCATGCTCAACACACCACATCTCCCAGAAATCTTATTTTGAAGAATAAAAATGCTTTTCCTAGGAGCCAAGTTTTACAAGTGTCTGATACTAAACATATTAAAACCATGCTACATGATCATCTGTTAACTAAAATGTCAAAAACAATAAAAATAACAGCAAAGTCCCACAGTAGGTAGAAGGCACTCTCAGGATTTGCAGGAGGAAAATACAGTGACAAACAGGCTGGGTACACAACCCAAGGTCATGTGACCCCTCAGCACAGGACCCACAACAGTGTCCTTTAAAATAGCCAGTCCTGAGCCATTTCTGCGTTGTGAATCAATTTAGTAGGTCTCAACCAGCATTTAAAAAAAGAATAGAAAATAGAGTTCATCCAGAGAGTAAGGTTATGTTTTATAAGGCTTTGTTTCAATCACATAGGTGCATGTGTGTGTTTGCACATATGAGTATGTTCACAAGTATGTGCATTGGGTTGTGGACCTCTTCCTGTGGATGGTGGTTAAAAAAGCTTGATAGCCCTTCTGTATGACCAGAGCATTGATGGGCACTTCTAGGTTTTAATGCAAAGGCAGCTGAGAATGGACTTGATCTCATGTGCACACAGAGAACACAGGTGGGCTCACACACAGGATTTAAATCCATGACCCATGCTTCACAGGGTTAGAATTAGATATTGAAGCAAATCACGAATGTGTACCATTTTCAAAATGGCACCTGGGCATAATATGGAACTTGAATGGTCAGCTAGAGAGTTGGGCTGGACATGGCCATTTGGACCAAGTAATTGTACGAGTTATAAGACAGTAGAGAATTGCAGGCCCTTAAAAGTGTTGTGGCCTACTGCTACCTCATTGCCTTTATGTACATTGGGAAAGAATTTCTCCTATTTATTGTAGATGGTGGTGGTTATTTATGACTTCTTTTAAGAGTAATTTGAGACTGTATAATTATTTCTGGAATGCAAATATTAACAATGACAACAGCAAAAACTCCCATGTTTGTTGTCTACTAGGTTCCAGACACCTGTAGGTGCTCTGCTTGTGTCGTCTTTAATCCTCAAAAAGACCTTACAAGGAGTTCCTATAGAAACATTACATATAAAAGGACAATAGCTACCTGTGTAGTTCCCAGTCATTAACAGGAAGCTGGTTGTCCAAGCACAGGGCTCACAGGATGCCATTAGTTTGGTAGCTTTATTACACCCAGTCCTCAGCTCTGTGGATTCAGATGCCTGCTTCTGTCGGTGAACTGAGTAGGTCTCTGGGACATGGATCATACCATCCAAGCTCACAGTGGAGGTGTGGACAACTGGAATGACTATTGACTGACATATGGTGGGAACTATGGCACAGTCTGGATGACTAGAGGTAAGCCTGAGCAGACCATGGGAGCTCAAAACCCAGTAGAAATCTGCTCGGTTAACATTAGCATTAGGGAAGGAGATGAGAGACGTGGTTAGCAGGGTTTAATGTTCTCATTCAGGAAGGCCTGAAGCCTTTTGAAGACGAGGGTTTGAAGTGAGGGTTGCCAATCCACCCCTTTGCCCAGGTGGAATTCTCAGTGAGAAGGAGAACACACCCAAGGAACTTTTTAAGGGATCAGAGTAGTAGCCCGTGCCCCTGAGGCTCCTGTGCCCCAAGCAAGAGATCTCAGCTTGTGCTTGAAGCCAAAGTATGGAATTTTGACAACCCACCCAATCTGAAGATGGATAGAGCCTTCCCGATGCACCCTGAGAGGCTGGAGCAGAGAGAAGGCCAAAGGCAGCCTGGTGAAGATGTGAGGCTCAAACGCCCCAGTGCTGGGCAGGCTGATCAAAGAAAGCAAAAGAACCTACCATTCATGAGCAGTGCCCTTAACTCTCCATTCTGTCTCCTGACACAGGAGATCAGCAGTTGACAGGCTCTTCCCAGTCTGATTAGCAACTCCTCCTTTAGGGAGAAAAGAATAAAAGGGGTAGGGAAAGACTGCAACTGTTCTCTACAATAGGGTCTACAAGTTAAGTGGGGGAAGGGCCCCTCACCTAGAAGCCTGAGGTGGGAATATGGGAAGGGAAATACCATTCATGGACACAAAGGGGCTAATGCTGCCTTTGACCTGCCTGGAGTACAGGATGTCCTTGATCATGTGGCTTTTTCTAGTGAGCTGTTCTTAGATGACTCTGTGAGTTTGGCTTGGAACCCCACGAAGATGGTGTTAGTAGGGTTTGTTCACTAGCTCTGTGCTTAGCAGATGCCAAATATGGATAGAGTGCATGGATTTGCTCTCTCTGCTCTCTCCTTTCCCTCCCTCCACAGTATCTAAGCCCACTCCCAACCGCCCACTGGTGCTTTTTTTTTTTTAATTTTTTTATTTATTTATGATAGTCACAGAGAGAGAGAGAGAGGCAGAGACACAAGCAGAGGGAGAAGCAGGCTCCATGCACCAGGAGCCCGACGTGGGATTCGATCCCGGATCTCCAGGATCGCGCCCTGGGCCAAAGGCAGGCGCCAAACTGCTGCGCCACCCAGGGATCCCTGCCCACTGGTTCTTTAGCTGCGTTAGTATCTGCAATCAGATTACTATGTTCAACACGATGACTTTGTCCGTCTCTGCTCCATACGATATATGTTGATTTTGTTGTTTAGCTCTTGGAGAAAAATCTCCTTTTCCTTCATTGCTGATACCAGGTTCTTTAGGGGGACATTTTCCTGTAGATGTCAAGCACTTACCATCTCATTCCATTCTCCAGTCACTTGAGAGCAGAGTCAAAGTTAAGATCCAAAGTCACACACACACACACACACACACACACACACACACAAATTGCTTGGATGTACTGTTTGAACCACTTCTTTTAGACATTAGGATTTCAAGAGAATGTATCACAGAAATCCAAGTCTTCCCCAAATTCTATATGTATTCCCACCCCCCACAGCGGTCATCTTACTTACCCAAGAGAGAAAACCACTTCCAATTTACACACAGTAAAGGGCACCTTCTAAAAATTTCCCTTTGGGGCCCAGAATCAAATCTTGACACTGGTTGATCTCTTTTATTCCGGTGGCTCCTTTGCCTCTAAGGAAAGAAACAATCCTTCTTCTACTGTCACTTCTTCAGTTGCTGTGAAAAGCCGCTCTGGTGGGGTTGCTATAGAGGCAGCCCAGGGAAGCCCAGTTTGATGCTGCTACTGGAGAACAGAGGTGCCCAGTTCAGGTCCACCCACTCCAGCCTGGAGCCCCCCAGCCCAGAGGGCAAAAAGGCATTTCTCTAAGCCTCTTTCTTCCACTTCCTGTCCTTCCACTGCTTCCGTAGCTTTCCCACAACTAATCTGGGCTTTCCCCTTCCTTTTGTCTTCTCTTTTATGTTCTCAAATGACAGGATAACTTTCAAAGCCTTTCTTTCTTTCCTCACTCCCTCCACACCCCCTCAGCTACACAAAGGCACAAAATTCACCCTCCAAGGAAGGAGACTGTGTGATCTTTCCTAGCGGGTCCCCATCCAACTGCCTACCAGAGTCATTTCATCCTGTGTTCCCACATCTGTAAAATGGGGGTGATTCCAGGAGTACCTAGCTCACACAGTTATTATGAGAATCAAATGAGTTCATGGACTTTGTTAAAGGCTTAGAAATGTTGCTCGTCACATGTAAAAGTGTTGGGGGAAAAAAGTAACCCAAACATGTCACAGGGGATAAGTGAACAAGAATGTGAAAACGAGCCAGAGGACCTGGTTCATATTCCACACCCTGTTCCCCTGATTGAGGATGGGGGCTTGGCTGCATTTGTGTTTCTTTTCCTAAAACACCCTGAATCTGTTCTTTTTATGTAAACTGAGCTAAGTCCAGAAGCATTTGCTCATTTCCTTTTTCTTCATGTGTTCACATTTGCTACCATTTCTTTTTTGCAGAGTGAAAAATCTGGTCCGTTTTGTGAAGAGATACCTCTAGGCAGTTTTTAAATAGTGTTTATATTAATGACTATTTATTTGTGCTCATGTGACATACAAGCTAAATGGCTGCCCATGCATTATACCATTCAAGTCCCAAGGTATGGGGAGAAAAATGTCAGGAGAGCATGGAGCAGAAAGAAAGTACACATCACCAATCCACCAGTAACCCCCCCTTCCCCATTCACTCTCTAATTACAGAACTGTATTTATGTACACATTTAGATAATTACATGTTTACATGTCTTGTCTCCCCTAGATCATAAGCTTGTGTCTGTTCCATATTATGTATTCTCAGTGCTCACGAGTGCTGTACTTACCTACGGGTGTAGAAGTACAATTTGCTGACAAACCCAGGTCGTTTATGCAAATCGACATAAATATACCATGTATTAATCTAGTTTTAAAAATATAGAGTCCATCAAGTTTATGAGCCTTAAATGACAAAAATTAAAGGAAAGAATGAATGAAAATGACAGTAGTCTCGCATCTTCTGCAGAAAGATCTGAGACGCAATCTTAGCATTCTTTCATTCTCCCATACACATGGAAAGGGATATGTATCTAGCGCATATGTGTGAGGCATGTCTATGTATGAGGTGTGTATTTGTATGCACACAGAGACACACGTCTGTATACACATACCGACCTGACGTGTGTATTAGGATTTTTGTTTTGCTGGCTGACTTTTAGACATGCCTGAGGCTTGTATCATTTCCACGTGAACAGTTAGGGCAGTGTCTGTGCAGTGGAGTCTCTGTATAAACCAGCTGGCCTGCCTGGGAAAAGGCTTTTTGGTCTCAGTCTCATTGGCATTGTACATTAACCATGTGACTTTCCTTACCTGTGCTGGGAGTGGGAGCTCTCAAAGTAGGATTATGGCTGGCTCAGCTTAACCAATTTCTTGTCTCTGGAAAATGATTCTAAGCTCACAGCCTATAGCTGGAAGGCAATTGGGTTATATTCATATAAGGGCAGCCCAATTTCCTTCTATGTTATCATTTCTTTACAAAGCCAAAAATAAGTTGCTATGCATTATCACCAAGCATGGGCAAGCATGGGCAAATTGGTATAGAAGTTATAAAAGAACATAACTCTTTAGTGAGACTCATCTTCCACTTATTTTTTATAATTTAGTAATTTTTCATGATCTTTCATAATTTAGTAGGGCAGAAATTGCCAAAAAATTACTATCAAATAATCACTGACTTTCTTGTAAAGGCAAAATGGAAAATTTTTAATTTTTACGAGATATGGGGTTACAAATTGAGAAATTACTGAGGAACCAAGGGAAACCTATGTACCTGTTCCCAGAGAGAGATTATATTAAAATAATTTTGACATTTAAAAAAAAAGAGAAATCAGGGGTGCCTGGGTGGCTCAGTGGCTTAAATGTCTGCCTTGGGCTCAGGTCATGATCCCAGGGTCCTGGGATGGAATCTAGTGGCAGGCTGTCTACTCAGCGGGGAGCCAGCTTCTCCCTCTCCCTCTGCCCTCTTCCCACCCCTGCTCTGGCTCTCTTGAATAAATAAATAACATCTTAAAAAAAAAAAAAGAAGTGAATCAGATACATGGCTGAAGTCGAACAAGACATCCCCATGTTAGCACAAAAAGCAAGATTCCACCCAGTTCCTACTCGCAGGGAGTCCATTAGAACTTCCTACATATTTTATAAGCAATTGAGCTATTAGGATTAGTTTCAACAGTGAGGTTATCTGCCATTGCAGGTTATTAAAAAAATCTCTATCTATATATAAATTAGCTAAATGTGATATTAAATTTGGTTTCTATGAACAAAATGTAAGAGCCAAGCTGACAAGGACATGGGACATGGTACCTAACTCATTTAATACGGAAACATAGGAGAACAAGTTAGCACCTTCGAACCACAAACAGTCGCTGAGAGTTATTACCGATTTATTTCTGAGCAGGAATGAGCAGCCTTTTGTGTAAACAATGCCCTGCAAGATCAGAGGACGAGAAGAATCACCTCTTATGGAAAGAGCACGCACTCTGGGCAAGACTCAGTGCTGAGCGGTTTACCTCAATGACTTGCCAAGTGATGAAATCGCTGCTGATCTGTCCGAAAGGCCTGCTAGACACTTACACATTTTCTCTTAACTTCCAAATAAATTTTTGTTGAGCCATCTCCTAGGTGCTAAGCGCTACGGGAGATCAATAATTAAGTGGACAGTGATTCAAACCCTAATGCTGTCCCCAGTGAGCTTTCTCTCAAGTCAATAGGAGGACCACACATCTACTCAAGTGATTACAATTCAAGAAGAAACGGCTAAGTGTGGCCAGTAGAAGTTATAGTACAGTTATCTTTAAAGGTTCACTGCTGTGGGAGTTTGGAAGGAGAGATCATAATTTAATTGTGTTAAAGTATTAAGTCATCTAGGAGGACTACCAAATTGACAGGGACTCGATTGTTTTTGAGTAACTCACTCCCACTGTCCTTTATCTTCAGAAACTATTGTTTATAAACATTTTTGATTGCACAGGCCAATAACAGATAACATTTTGAATAGCAACTCCCTAGCATGTATATCTATATTTTGTTCTACCTGTGGATTGCTGGATTAATATATTAATACAAATAAATTAATACAAAGCATATATGTTTAAAGGATGAGCTAAATTTGAAATAAGCAATTTAAAAATATTTATTTTTATTCATGGCATAACATGTTGTTCTCAAAAGTTCTATTTTTCGTCCGCACAATGCGGTTAAATACGCTTTGTTATTTTTGAAAATTGTAGTTTAACATTTTGTAATCGGCAATTTGAAGGTCTGCTTCTAAGTTGTTTGCTTTGTCACTGGTTTCAATGGTGATCATCATTGAAAAAGCCCAGCTCACAGACACAATGTAAATGTGATTGATACACCTAGATAGTGTGAACTGGGTGTGTGATAGCAGATACACTTCCGTGCATCTGGTAGTCTTCTTGATTTTTCACTTTGGTGAGAACAACTTCTTATTAGATCAGATTAGATCATCTGTGGTTTTACTGGGTGATGGGGCTACTGGAACCTTTTCCTGGGGGATGCAAATGTCAGCTCTGCCATTTGTTTGATTTTGCTTGCCTTAGAAAGATCTTTCTTTCTTTCTTTCTTTCTTTCTTTCTTTCTTTCTTTCTTTCTTTCTTTCATAATCCTTTTTAAGTCATTTGTGTATTTGGTGAGGGCTAGTTTACATAAAATTAGATCCTCTGATGTAGAAATCCAGTAAACCCGACATAAATAAATGGCCCTGTGTTGCTAGACCCTGGAATAGCAGGAGGGGTGGATGCCACAGTTGATTTCCCCACAAGCCATTAAAGTCTCTACCTTTCCCCTGCGGGTAAGTGAGGCCTGGCCATCAAACACAGCTACCTAAAGTTGGTGCTTCTGAATTGAATATTCAGAATGCATATTTCCCTTATTTTTAAGATAATCAATTTTCAAATGATCTAATATTTTCTTCTCACACCCCAGTGATTGCCTGAGAACCATATTTGGTGCACATTCACACCTCACTTTGGAGACCTGTGAACAGTTAGGGGAAGGGCTTGACATCCCAGGATGGAGCCCCAAAGCAGCATCCTTTCCCTGGTAAATAGAATCTTACCTGTTTACCAAGACAGATAACCATTATGTTGCAACCATACTACTTTTTTTTTTTTTGACAAAATAATCATTTACTCTGCTCTATTTTCCAAGTCTCTTTAAAGTTTTCTTAAACCTGTGGTGGTAGATTCATTACCCTGATGGATTGGAGCTCTCCTCTCCCGCCACATATCAATAGTACAACACAGAACATGAGGATGCTGTTTGTAACTCATCAGCATTGGGAGCTTGATAAACAGTTTTAATACTAAATGCCAAATAACTGTGTTTGTAGATGTGTCAAAACAGATGGTCCAGTGTTGTTCTTTTCTTACTTCTCAGACTCAAAATGAAACACTGCCCTCTCTAGGATTTCACTTATTCCAAGGACAGCCCCCGTGGCTCGGTCTCTGGAGGTTTGCTGATACATCACGTCCATTCTGCTTCTCCTGAGGCCAGCGAGCTGCTGACTTTCATTATTTGATGCTTGCCTTTGACCAGCCTCCAGCCTCCAGCCTCCAGCCATGTCCCACAGCTCTCTTGACTCCATTCAGTAGTGTCTCATATTCAGGATTTCTATTGCCCTGAGAATATTTGTATGACCCTCAACCCTCCATTTCAGCTCTGAGTTCCATTGGATTAGTTGTTTGGCATCTTCCAAATGGACTCAACGCCTAGATCCTTGATTATTAACTTCTTTTGGGGGGGTGGCCCATCAACCCCTTTGAGGATCTATGTAACGTTTAACCAGAAAAATGCTCAAACACATAAATCATGGATAGAATTTCAAAGGGAGCAGTAGCTTATATCCCTTCTGAAGTTCATCTTAAGCTAGAACTTTTTAAAAAACTGAATTTACTGAATTGATGACTTACAAACCAGTTCATAGTGGAACTGAATATTTAAGTTTTCAAATTTTTATTGCAGATTTTTTTCAATGGGTTTGCCTTGAACAAAGTGTTTATGGTGTGCCTATTTATGTTGCCTCCAACAGTTAAGAACTGTTCATTATGGTACAATGTTTATCCTTAAAGACATAGTTACAAAGGCCCCTGCTTTATAATTTGGTTGTCACAGAAGCCTGTACAAAGGCTGCTCAAAGGCTGCTAGTTGTTTACCCCAAATCAATCTCTCTCCTTCTTCCTTACTAAGAGAATGTTGATCTTGTAGGGGGTGGCAGTGTGCCCAGCTGAAAATCTACATTTTCTAGCCTCCCTTTTGAACAGAGGTGGCCATGTGATTAGATTATTGTCAATGCCAATCTATAGAATGCTCCTTAAAAAGGCTGACTCAGCTGGAATTGCTCTTTTGCCTCCCTCTCCCCACCTTATTCTTTCCCTTTCTTGCCTGGGATACAGACGTTATGGCTGGAGTTCCCACAGCCGTCTTATGGCCATGAGGCAAACTTGGGAATGCAAACCGTGCTCTCTGCAGAACACAGAGTTAGATGGAGACTGAGAAATTTATAACCTTGAACTAGCCTTGGGCTTCCTTGCTTTGGACCTCTGGTCTTCAGGTTACATGAGAGAAAAAAGAAATCCTGACACTGATCAAACAAGCAAATAAATTTATGTATGTACACACACACACACGTGCACAAGTACATGTATCCATGCAACTTACCACATTTCTTAACTAATACAGCCTCTTAAAGATTTATTTTTTAATTTTAGGAATGTTAAGTAGCAGATTATCCCTCATAGAAAACTGATAATTTCTGCAAATTCAGCAAAATCTTCTCAAAATGAGTTATCAAATAATCTACTTGTAAAGCATCACCAAAAATATACCTAGTGGTGTATAGCATACAAATAATACAGTTTTGCTAAAATTCCCAGTTTAGAAGTATTAGTGTCTCTTGATGTCTCTGCCTTCCTTTTTCCCCAAAATCTACTTCCCAAGAATAACCACTCATATCATTTTCCTACTGCTGTTCTAACAAATTACCACAAACACAGTGGCTTAAAAAAGAATCCCACAAATTTATTATCTTACAGTTCTGGAGGTTGGAAATCCAAAATGGGTCTTACTGGGCTAACATCAAGCTTCTGCTACGGCTGAGGTCCTTTCTGGAGAATCTGGGAGAGAATGAATTTCCTTGACTTTTCCAGCTCCTAGAAGCTGCCTGCATTCCTTGGCTCCAGGTCCTTTCTTTCTTTCTCTTTTATTCTTTCTTTTCTTTCTTTCTTTCTTTCTTTCTTTCTTTCTTTCTTTCTTTTCTTTCTTTCTTTTCTTTCTTTCTTTTCTTTCTTTCTTTTTCTTCTTCTTCTTCTTCTTCTTCTTCTTCTTCTTCTTCTTCTTCTTTTCTTTCTTTCTTTTATTTAAAAAATATTTATTCATGAGAGACAGAGAGAGAGAGAGAGAGACAGAGACACAGGCAGAGGGAGAAGCAGGCTCCATGCAGGGAGCCTGACCTGGGACTTGATCCCTGGTCTCCAGGATCAGGCCCTGGGCTGAAGGCGGCTCTAAACCGCTGAGCCACCCCGCCTCCACCCCAGGCTGCCCTCCAGGTCCTTTCTGTCACCAACGCCAGCAGCTGGCTCCTTCTCAGCATCACATCACTGTGATACTGATTCTTCTGCTTTTCTCTGTCACTTATAAAGACAAGTGTATTACATTGGGACTACCTGGATAACCCAGGATAATGTCCTCACCTCAAATCCTTAATTTAATCAGACCTGCAAAATTCCTTTTGTCATGTGGTTCTGGGAATTAGAATGTGGGCGTATTTGGGGACCACTTCTCTGCCTACCACACCACTATTACAGGTTTGGTGCATCTCCATGAATGCTTTTAGGAAATGTATTCAATGATACCTGTATTGTAATACATTTTATCAAAACAAGACTTCGTGCTATTCTGTAAACTGCTTGTTTTCACTTAAAAACATAAAAAAATACAACTCTCTGCATCAGAATCAATAGATCCAGTAAGGTGATGTTTTAAAGGAAAGCTTCCTTCTGAAATTTTGAGAAAATGTTGTTTTTCTGTTGAAAAAATTAAAAGAAGGAAAAAAGAAAATTCTAGGAATCTTTCCTAAGGCTGAGTGAAGTGAAAATGAAAGTGGGGGCACCTGGCTGGGTCAATCTGTAGAACATGCGACTCTTTATCTCCGGGTCATAAGTTTAAGCCCCACCTTGTAGATAGTGGGCACTTGAAAAATAATGAAAGTAGGAATTTCAAGAGAAACATTCTTGTCTATTTACATGTTGCAGGTAATTTTAGGAGGCACTTGATATCCAATTTCATTCAGCTTAGCTCTGTTGAAAACACCAGAAGTTGTCTGCTGTGTGTACGCATGGTTATTTTATTGCTTAGTGCTCATTCCTCTTACCAAAGACCTGAATTCCCTTGCAGAATTACCATTTCCCAGTTTGTTGGGATTAACATAGGTGTCCTGCCCACCTCTCAGCCAATGGTGGCTACGTGGCCAAAGCCAAGCTGGTCAAATGCTCCCTCTCCAGAATCTAAATTTTGATCAGAGAATTATGGACTAAATGTTGTTCCCAACCTCCCCACTGCCAAATTCATATGGTGAAGACTAACCCCCGATGTGCTGGTATTTGGAGATTGGGGGCCTTTGGAGGTGATGAGGTCATGAGGGTGAGGTCCTCACAGTTGGATTAGTGGCCTTATAAAAAGAGGAAGAAAGAGAGAGTCCTCCTTGCCCCTGACCACGTACCAAAGAAAGGAGGACCCACAAGAAGCTGGAAGAAAGTTCTCACCACTAACCAAATCTGCCAGCACCTTGATCTTGGACATTCCAGTCTCCAGAAGCATGAGATATAAATCCTTGTTGTTTAGACTACCTGGTCTATGGTGTTTTGTTATGGCAGCCCAAGCAGACTAGGACAGAGCATGACAATTAACTGAAAATGGCTGACATTCCTACATCACACAGACTGTAAAAAGATTAAAAACAGGGGGAGTACTTGGTGAAACAGAAAACAAAATCTCTGAAAACAACATTGAATCAAGTCTCCAGAACTATATCAAAGGATGATGTTAACAATTGTCACTTCTAAAAAAAGAAAATAAAATAATAAAAAAAATAAAATAAAATAAAAAAAAACAATTCTCACTTCTGCAGCATAGTAGACGAGAGCTGTTTGCTGAGATCCCTTGTTTTTATCATTGGGGTAAAAAAGGTCAGGGCAGTCCTTGGAATTGCTTAGGCACTCCTGAGAACATGGAGAGCCCTAACTTTGGTAACGTGATATTATAATTTCCAGAGGTATGTTCCCTACTGCACCTAAGGGTGGTGCCCACCTGCCTCTGTAATCTGTGGCCAGGCCAGCAGCATAAATATTATAGAGCTACCTCTCCTCACAGGTAGTCAATATCTGAGCTGGGGGGTTGGGGACGGGCAACAGATGTGAGAAAGCCCAGTAAGGGAGCATATATTCTTTAGAAATCAATGACTGAGAACCCAAAAAGGAAAAGCAGTAGAATGCTTTGTCTAATTAAGCAGTGATCTTATAGCTATTTGATAAAACAACGCAAAGGGGAAATAAATGTTTTACAGTCATCAGAGGTTTTGATTGTAAATACTGGAAACCTCACTTAGCAGGAAAGAGGAGTAATAGGAAAGATATTAGAGCTTGAGAATAGAGAGAAAAGGGGGAGGACCAACCCCAGAGGCAAGGGGATCAAATACAGCAGTGGGGACTTCAGGACTGCATCCTTCAGATCACCTACATCTGCAACTTGGCTTCTGTGTGCTGGAGCTAGTGGCTGTTTTAGGCATCATCACTAGAAGAGAAAGGGCTCTGCCTCTACTCTTAGATTCACTTTGAAAATCCTGGAGAGGACTTCTGACTGGTTTAGCTTCCATAGTCTCTTGGAGCCATCACGAAAGCCAGTGCATAATACATGATGATTAACCACATTCCTGCCCTTGTGACAGGAACAGAGAAGTGAGGGCTCTATAATTAGCAGTTCCCACTAGAACCCCGTGGTTGGAGTGGAGAAAGGGCAGTTCCCTCTAAAAAGTGAGAGAGTTGTCATCAGGAAAAGCAATCAGCAGAACTGGGTAGATAGAGGGTCAAATAAAGCCTGTACATGGGGGCATATACAGCAAGAAGGACATCTGAGTGTTCAACAGGCCTACGGGAAAAACGATCTGTATACCATTTGGTTTCAGAAACTAACATCCCATCAAAGGAGGAGACAATAAAATAGAATTTATTCCACAAATATTTATACAGTTTAGAATGAGCAGAGATTGTTTATTCCTGAGTTTTGATCACTACTGGTGTTCTCAGGGCAGCACTGACATTTTCTTCCTCTGCCTGAGTATGGAGCCCCTTCTAAATTTGGCTTAGCAAGATCACTTCTGAATGGTTTTGTACTACATGCAGGAGAGAAAGGAAGAGCCACTCCGCAATTGCCCCCAGTGTGGATTTCTTTGCAAACTGCATTCTAGAGGGAATACTGCATGCATTATCAATATAAAATGTATGAAACTATAGAGCTATACTCTGCAAAATGTTTAAAATACCAAGAGAGGGGTGTGTGTGTGTGTGTGTGTGTGTGTGCGCGCGCATATATGTGAAAACTCTTCTGTAAACTAAAAGGTTAAGAGGGCTTAGTAGCCTAATAGCTCATTAACTATTTATTTATTTATTTATTTATTTATTTATTTATTTGACAGAAAGAGAGAGGGCACACAGCAGGTAAAGGAGAAAGAAGCAGACTCCCTGCTGAGCAGGGAGCCTGAGGTAGGGGCTCCATTCCAGGACCTTGGGATCATGACTGGAGCTGAAAGCAGCCACTTAACCGACTGAGCCACCCAGGTGCCCTGCCTCAACAACGTTTAAAGGAAAAAAGAATACCTATTAAATTGACTTATAACATTTATTTCTCCTGCATCATGAAAATGTTGCTTTCATTAATTATAGTAGTTGGTCAATGATAGCAATTTCAAAATAATCCCTTGATAGTTGACAGCATGGCCAACTATTTCTATAGTTATTAAAATATTCCTCTTCTTACAGTGTCAGTATGTATTAGTGCATTTTTTCAAAGTTTAATTTTCATGTTCTTTGTGAACTTGTGAAAATAACTTTCTTTTTATTTTCCTTCACATATTTACTCTTACTACCAATATGTGTTGTTTAGGTCCATCAACTTAAATTTTATTTTTCTCCACAAAGTTACTTTGGCAGCAAATAACAAATAAGTATAGGTAGACAACCTTATAATAAAAACTTTCCATCTTTGTTTGTGCTCCCCAAAGAGCAGACCCTGAAATAACGACTGGACTGCATGTGGTTTACTTGGTCATCTCAGGAGGTCATGGGATGGAGTGGGCAGAAAAAAAAATGAAGAGAAAGGCAAAAATGCACACATTAATGAGCAAGCTACCACTCTGGGTAACTGGGACTCACCTCCACTGGGGGTCTCTGAGAAACTATGTAGAAGATGTCTTGAACTAATCCTTCTGGAGGGGTGGGGAAGATGGAGAATTTATCTTCTGATTCTAGAACCTCAGCGGTTAAAATTTGACTTTGAAGGCATTATGTCCTGGAACTTCCAGGCTACTCAGAGTGTGGGCCTGAAGGGGCCTCAGGCAGAGAAGCAGAGAGGCATGGCCCCCCAGGTAGGAGGCTGTCTGGCACATGGAAATGTTCACTACAGTTGCAGGGGAATGAAGAGGTAGACCACGGACAGGAGCTGTGTGTCAGTGGTGTTGACCATGTTCACTTTTTTCTGATCAGACCTTCTTATATCCCCCTTGAGTTTACTGTGTTACTGACATTTCAAGGTTGTACCTGGCTGCAATTTCCAAAAAATATAGAAAATAACAGAATTGCTGGGACACTCCACAATCTTCATTGTTATACCTGGTCCCAGGGCCTTGCTCAATACTCATCACCTCTCTCTTCTCCCACCTGGTCTAGATTTCCCTAATCCTGAACTAGCAGTCACTAGATTAAGTTGCTCACTCTGTAGGATGACCAGACCTTTATTTCTGAGCAATTGAGGCTTGGTGTCCTTGCTGTTGTCAGGCTCTGATTGCCTCCATCCCCCTCCGACTGTTATCATGAGGCATCAAAGCACTAAGTGGTACCACAGTGAATCCCCCAAGTTCTAGACATCTTCCTCTCTGCCCCATTTATATTGCAGCAATTCCATTTCTTCAAGATAATTAGTCAGGTGTCTCCACCAGTAGAGTAATTCCAATTTTGCCTGCTGATCGATCAACATGAGGACCCCCAAATCAACCAGTGCCAGTCAGCAGTTTAGATGCAATGAAACCAGTACTAGATCCCTATGGGAAGTGTACCCTTCTATGCACAATTCCTGAGATCAAGGTCTTTGATCAGGAAAAGCCTGAAGTTATAAGGATTAGAACCACAAAATTTCACTAATGGGTCACTGGGAGTATGATGAATGAGACCATTCCTACTTGGATCCTTCAGTTACCATTCCTGTGCATTCTAGATACTGGGGGCACACACATATAGTCACTACATACAGAGATCATTTGTTTGACGTTTATGCCACATTCTTGAGAACAGTGACCCAATCATGTGAGGAGTCATCTCTAGGCTGATGGTCACGCTGAGCCTTTCTGAGGCTATTTAAATACTATCTCATAAAATTTGAGGCCCCTCAAAACCAACAATCTTCTAATAAATGTGTCAGAGTAGTATTTACAAGGGTAGTAATTTTTGCCTTGACTATCCGAAGTCGCTCACCAAGTGCCGTGCCTCATTTTTGGTGGTAATAAATGCAATGTATCCTTTTAGATGAGACATCTTAGACCTTTGGGCCCCTAAAGGCTTCCTTGCTGTGGTAGGCTTCAGAAACTTTGTAGGGTTTATCTCTCAACCTCTGGCAAGAAGTATTTTACTAAAGCATACTTGCTCCTTCCTTTTTTTTTTTCTTTTTACTTTTTTTTTTTTTTTTTTACTTGCTCCTTCCTAAAAACCAAGTCCAATTATCATGCTGTCATTCATATAATGGGACAATAAGATGTGCAGAATGTGATGATGATTAGGGTCCCTGTAGAAAATACTGAAACAGAAAGGAGGAAAGTCAGCATAACCCTAGGACCAGGTAGTAAATGATGAATAGAATGCATTCATAAACAACAACCTCTGGCATTTAGCAGAAGGCTATTGCTAAAGCAGTGTGCACTCACAAGGGAAAGACAGCAGTGCTCATTCACTGTCAGCCTGAGTCTCCCACTAAAGCAACCAGTGTACTAGCTCTTCATGTGCCTTGGCTTTCTTACAGCATGATGGCCTTAGGGCAGTTGGTCTTCTTACAAGGTAATGTCAGCTTACAAAGGCAAACATCTTCATGAACAAGGCAGCAGCTGCATCACCTTTTATGACTCAGCCTTGGAAACCCACACAGCATCCCTTCTGCTGCACACTGTTGGCTAAAGCAAATAAAGTCCAGCTCAGATTCAAGGGAAGGAGAATTAGACTCCCTCTCTTGGTAGGGGAATGGTAAGGTTGCATTGTAGAAGAGCCATTGGGATGAGGGATATATTGTTGCAGCCCCCTTCAGAAAATAAAATCTATCACACTCTCATAACTTAGGCTATGCTGACACTGGTCTCTAGTTTCTGGCATAGAGGCAGTGAGGGGAAGGAAGGGCGGATGTTGAGGTAGACAAGCATAATTGGTGAGGCATCTGCTTCTTCTGCTTCATCTACTTTGGAGAAGGACTTTGTAGGATTTCTAGGCAATGGGAAGCTGTTCTCTTCAACTAATAGGGTAAAGCATATTCTGCTAGCCTTGCTGATTCAGGGATGACTTGGGGTTTAAGGATCTCTAGTGCATCTACCCACATGCCTTCATCTCAGGTCTCAGGGCCTATTTCCTTCCTCCCTGGTCTCTGACTTTTGCCTGAGAGGCCTGCCTGTCCTGTGCCTTCAATCTCCTTTGCAGTTTGGTAGTCCCGTCCTCTGCAGGAAATGGAGATCTCCAAGGAGGCTTTCTGGCTTTCATTCTCATGTTCTGGATTGATAGTTGGATGAGGTAAACCTATCATTCTCTTTCCTCAATTCTTCTGGCCAGTGAACAAAAAACCAGACCCCTCCTCAATCCCTATGATTACCACAATCCCATATCTTTCAGACATAGTACTACTGTGCCATCCCAGCTTCTCCTTTATCTCATCCCAGGACACAGCAGGGGAAAGCTTTGGTGATTGTGATTTTACAAAGCGCCGGGGTTTATCACTACCTAACTTACCACCACCAATGAGGCTTTGTTGCCTCCATACCATTGAGAATATACTTTCTGGGGGCACTTTCAATACCAGTTCTGACTCTGAGTTCTTGTAAAATCAGACCTTGAGACAAGGCCTTATATATAAGGAATTTATGTTGGAGAGGATCCCAGGAAGCACAACTGAGAGAAGGTGGAAAGTGAGAGAGGAAAAGGGAAAAAAATCCAACTGATGATTAGGCTTCTCCTATAGGTAATTTAGGCTCAGTCCCTCTGGGGACTTTTGAGGTACCGTGCAGAATGCCTTAGAATAGTCCCACCAAGGTATGGGAAGTTTGGCTATAAATTAACTGATTTTGTTCTTCATTGGCGTTGGGAGGTATTAAATCCCCAGCAATTCTAGGATACTCTAGATGAGGGCTGAACAAACTCTTGTGGTTCTGGAGAAAATCTTTCATCAGAAAAGAGGAATGGTGCAAGAGCTTGAGTGGGAAGCTGTTAGCCTGCTTAGTAGATGCTGTTTCCTGCAGCTACAGAAGTGAGTCAAGAGAAGATGGGGCAGGATATCAAGAGTGTCTGCTATACCTACTGTTCAATAATTCAGATGAGAAAATCAGAAAGATGTCTCTGGTGAATGCATGCATTTCTCACACCTCTGTCCTGAAGTCTCTCTAAAATGACTGAAAATGAATATATTATATATTTTAATTAAAGCCCTGAAGGATAAACAGGACAGAAGAAGCAACAGTAACAAGAGCTAGCAATGAAATGTTGGAAGACAGAAGGCAGATGGATGAGTGGTAACAAAGTTAACAGAGTAGCAAGAAGTTTGCTTTACTGTGGAAACCATCAAAAAGCAAATGTATTCCTACTATAAAATCCTGCAAAGCTCAGAAACTGGAGTTAGCTCTGTAGGAAAAGGTATAGGGTGGAATTAAAAAAAAAAAGATTATAGTTGGACCTTCAGAATTCCTGTCCCTTCCCATGCAGGCAAGGGCCAACACCATCACCAACTAAATTGGCAGCAGGAGGTTTAATTTCTGGAGAAATGGAGGCAGAGAGTCTTCAGACTGAATGATACCAGGTTTGGTAGAGGATGGGAGTAAGATTGAAAAAGAAGGATTAGCTAAGATCAATATACCATGTACTGAATTTCAGAAAAATTAGATTGAGTAAAAGAGCTGGAAGATGGAGTCTTTAGAAAACTAAGCAAAAGGACTAAGAGATGGAAAAAATAGGAGGTCAAGTAAATTAGAGGATCAAACCATCATTTATTAACAGGAGTTCAAGAAAGAGAATGTAGAAAAAGGGAAGAAATTATCAAAGAAATGACTCAAAAAACTTTCTCAGAACCTAAGGATATGTCTCCAGATTGATAGACTCAAGATATGAGTACAAGGAATGAAAGATCAACTTCTGGCTTATAGTGGCTCTCTCCAGTATGAATGTCCTCATAGAATTCTTGACAACTCAATATCTATATAGATATTTCTTCTAAAACCCTGGCCTCAATAAATAAATCTTAGAAAAAAAAAAATAAATCTTTGAAAAGAAAAAAAAAAAAAAGGTGGGGGATCCCTGGGTGGCTCAGCGGTTTGGCACCTGCCTTTGGCCCAGGGCCCAATCCTGGAGTCCCAGAATCAAGTCCCACATCAGGCTCCCGCCATGGAGTCTGCTTCTCCCTCTGCCTGTGTCTCTGCCTCTCTCTCTCTCTCTCTCTCTCTCTCTCTCTGTCTATCATAAATAAATAAATAAATCTTTGAAAAAAAAAAATAAAACTCTGGCCTCTCAGTTCCATCACCTCCTTTCCTTTAATTATTTAATTAATTTTTCAGTCATATTCTCTCATCAGACTTATCGGCTTATCAACACCGATAACTGCATTGATATTAACTTAATCTCAACTTCAAGCTTCAAGCTTCCCACCTTCTGACTGCCACTGCCTGTTTTCCAGTTCACTCTCACTAGAATCCCAACCCCCAAAATATTTCAAATCTTTTGGGACATAAAATCAGTTAATCTGATTCTACCCCCTTTTCATAGTCCCTCCTCCACCTCATGTCCTCGCTCAGCTTAGAGACCATACTCCCTCATTATAAATATTCCTTTGCATATTTTCAACCTTCTTCTTCCTCTCTTCTTTTTTTTTTTGACTTTATTTAACTTTTTATTTATTTATGATAGTCACAGAGAGAGAGAGAGAGAGAGAGAGAGGCAGAGACATAGGCAGAGGGAGAAGCAGGCTCCATGCACCGGGAGCCCGACGTGGGATTCGATTCCGGGTCTCCAGGATCACGTCCTGGGCCAAAAGCAGCGCCAAACCCTGCACCACCCAGGGTTCCCTTCTTCCTCTCTTCTTTCATTGTGTTCTCTCTCTCTCTTTTTAAGAAGATTTTCTTTTTAAGTAATCCCTACACTCAACATGGGGCTTAAACTCACAACCCTGAGATCAAGAGTTGCATGCTCCACTGACTGATCCAGCCAGGTGCCCCCCCATTGTATTTTCTTGATAAAGACCCAATTCTAGTTTAAAACTTTAATCCTACTTTTCATCTCTTATGTTTTCACATGTGCATGCAGCTTAGTTAACATGGGTGGAGGAAAGTCCATTTCTGTACTATGTAGTCCCATTCATTATCATCTTCTCCAGTGAACATTTTTGTGGTACTTGGAAATCCTGCCATATTTTGCTGGTCTGTTCATTGCCCGCTCTCTTCATTTATTCCTCTCTTACTTTCCTAAATAACTGTTAACATCTTCCCTCCTACCCTCATGTAAAGTTAATAACCTTACTTCCTAGATCACTGGAAGAATAAAAGCTATCTTTCAGGTACTTTCGGGTACTTGCTCATTCCACCACCACTTTCACTTGTATCTATTGGTATACTCTGTATGTAGACTGTCCATGCTCTAACCTAAGATAAACCCTCAATGTGCATTCTAGATTCTATTCACTTGCTTTCATGTTCCAGCAATTGTCCCTTTTCTCCCCTGTATCACCAATTTCTCCCCTCTTTTTTATTGTTCTCACCAGCCAACAAGTGCATGGAATAATATCTTCCATTAAAAAAAAAATCCAAACCTCTTCCTTATGTCATATCTCTGCTTCCCTTCAGGATAAAATATAAAGAGTTGTCTATGTTTACTGTCTCTACTTCCCATCTTCCACTTCCCCTTGAATCCATTCCAGTCTTGTTTTAACTCTTGCAGGCAGATCTGATCAAAATCAGTAATGACCTCCATGTTGCCAAATCCAAAGGTTTTGTCTTTTTTTTTTTTCAGTCTTTATCAGCTAGTCATTGGTCACCCTGTTTTCTTAAATCTGTCTCCTGATTTCCTTTCTACCTCCCTGGCCAATCCTTCTCAGTCTCCTTGGTAGATTCTTCCTCTGAAAACTGGTCTTTAATATATTTACATGCCCCAAATCTCAGTCCTCAGATCTCTTGTCTTTTTTATATTCCTTTATTCCTTTGCTGATCTCACTGGTTTTGTCATTGTTTATATGTTAATGACTTCAAAGCTTATATATCTAGCCTAAACCTCTCCCCTTAACTCCAGGTTCCTATTCCTAGCTGTCTTGGCCTCCACTTGAGATCTCCACTCCAATGTCTACTAGGTATCTGAAACAGAGATGTCCAAAACTGAAATCTTGCTCTTCCTATAGACTTCTCCATTTAATAAACAATAATTCTCTCCTTCTATTTGTTCAGTATAAAAACATCAGTGTCATATTTGACTCTATGTTTCCTTTATTCCACATATAATTGTTAGTATATCATGTTGACTATGCACTCAAAACATAAACAGAAACTGAACACTTTAACACTTCACACCACTAACGGAACACTCCTAGCTGGGTACCAGTTCATTATTACTTGTCTGGTTTACTGTAGTCCCCTCTACTCTGGTCTCCCTGCTTCAGCCCTTAGCCCACTCAGTCTATTCCCAACACAGCAGCCAGGATGATCCTTTAAACATATAATTCAGATCATGACATTTTTCTGCTCAAAACCCTTCATTGCCTCCCCAGCTTATTCAGGATAAAAGCCAAATCCTTATAAAAACCTCCAAAGCCTGATATGATCTGGCCACTGACTACCTCTTGCACTCTACCTCTTACCTCTCTCCTGCTCGCAAATTCTGCCCCAGCCTAGGTCCTTGTTCCTGCCACTCACCGTCCAGACTCTTCACACTGGATGTCTAGTATCTGTCTAATACTCTTTCCTGAGTGGTCCATTCTCCTACTTCCTTGAGCTCTTTTCTTACACTTCAAGAAAAAAAAAAAAAACACTAAAGTAACAATGCCTTTAAAAACTTTACTGGAAAAGATTTCCAATCTATACTACTCTACATACTTAAAATACCAGTCAAGTTTGAGGGTAGAAATATTTGAAGGCATTCAAAGTCTCAACAAATTTCCCTTCCATTTCTTTTTCAGGAAGCTCCTAGAGGATGTGCTCCACCAATATGACATAATAACCCAAGAAAGAGGAAATGGCATCCAACACTGAAGAGAGGCACTGGGAATTCCCAGGGTGATGGTAATGGGAAGTTCTGAGCACTAGCTCTGCAGCTGGCCTGGGAAGAGGAGAGGGCTTGAGCAGGAAAGTACCAAGGGAGATAAAGCAGAACTACAAGATTGTTTGCTGTATTTGACCATAGTAAGGAGAGTAGTGCAATTCTGGAGTTTGGGGACGACACGTGTGAGTTATGTAGGAAAACACATAGTTTTCAACATGCCTCAACTGTTAACCATATTTTCATAGTCATGAGAATGAAATAACCAAAAATTGTGTAATAACTATATTGGGAGGATGTAAGAGTATGTGGAAAAGGAGTAGAAAAGAGCTAGAGCCTCAGCTTTCAGGTTTAGAAGCTAATATATTATGTCTAAAGGTTTAAAAATTAAGATAGAGCAATGGAGGCATGTTATTTAAGAATATGGAGGTGTATACTAGAAGTGATAGCTAAAAGATTGGAAAATGGTTCCCTCTGGGAGCAAAAATCAGGATAGAGAGGGGAGGATTTTTCCTTCTATAATTAGAAGCCTTGTAATAATTGATTTTTTAAAACTAAACTGTGATGGTCAATTTTATGTGTAAACTTGCCTGGCCATGGGGTGCCCAAATTAAACATTAGTTCTGGATTTGTCTGTAAGGGTGCTTCTGGATGAGATTAGAATTTAAATCAGTGGATTTAGTAAAGTAGATTGCCCTTCCCAATTTGGGTGAGTGTCATCCCATGCCTTGAGGGCCTGAATAAGAACAAAAGGCTGAGAGGAGGGAAGAACTTGCTCTCTTTCCTGCTTTATTGCTTGAGCTGGGATATGTCCTCTTCTGCTCTCAGGCTGGGATTTATATTCTCAGCTCCCAGTTCTCAGGACTCCATACCTGGACCTATTTATACTGCTGGCTTTCCTAGGTCTCAACCTTGCAGATAGTAGATTGTGGAACTCCTCTGCCTCCATGCTAGCATGAGCCAATTCCCGAAGACAAATCTATGCATATGGTCCCTATATATTCCCTCTTGGTTCTATTTCTCTAGAGAAACCTGATTCATATGTAAGTATAATAATTTCTCTGTGAAAATTAAAATAAAATTAAAATAAATAAATAAACTGTCTCCAAGCACCCCTCCACACATAAATCATGAATTATATAAATCATACTTAATAAACCTGATATATAAGTAGTATAAATTTCTCCTAGAAGAAAACAAAGGATATCATCTCAATGTACTATAACCCTGTGAATATCTAGTCAGCTAACATTCCTCCTTTCTTCTGGAAGATCTACCCCCTTTGTTTTAGAGAATTTCTCCTTTCTCCAACTCAAATGCCCATTTTTGGATTTACCTTTCGCTGTATCCTACATCATGTATACAGGGTGAGGCATATGACTCAGGACAATCTGAGTCCTGTCCTGAAGTTTTTAAATTGAATAGAGAAAGGGAACTCTGTAAGTGCAGCCCCAGAGCTGCCAGCAAATATGTCCTCTTCTGTATGAAAAACCTGTCTAGTATTTCAGGTTAATGGCGCTGCAATAAGGAGCTTGGAAGCCACCACTCCACCCTAACAACAGGTAAAAAGCCAAACAGACTGAAAAATCAACAACCCTCCTTGGATCTGTAAGAGAGGGGAGAGCACAGGGCACAGGGCAAACCACTGCCCCCCAAGACTGGGGAGTCAGACAAGAAATTATAGGGAGTTATGGTTTACCAGAGCAGAGACTCAGGAGTAAAATCCAGTGTGGGATTCAGCGCCAAGGTAGAAAACCCTGAACTGTGATTAATGAACTTTCTGGAGGCTGAGTGTGGACAGCGCTGAGAGCTGAAAATGTCAAGGTGCCCAGTCATAGTGGGCCTCCCATACTTCCCTCTAGGAGTTCAACCAGCTTCTTATAGTGAATACTGGAGAACAATCCCTTCATGGTATTGCATGGAAAGCAGAAAAGAAACATTTTGAAATGTGCTGGATAACTCTATTCTTTTTAACAAGGTCTGACCTCCAGAGAAACTAGTTAGTCAGAGCCAACCTGCTGGGGAATTATCAGAGCTTAACTGATCTGGGGGAATGGAAATACAGCTCCTACCCACTGTAGTTACCCTGTTCCACCCAAGGGGCAGGAAAAACTGCAAAAACAATAGTGCAGTTTGCAGTCTAGAGGCGCAGGCTCACTATAAGACTGAGACCTAATCATGAGAGTACAAATCACTTCCCCTCCCCCATCTGTCACCACCACAGTGGTCCTATTTATAGCAGTTCTTTTCACTTGGCACATCTTGTTAGACTATCAAGAAATAGTAACAAGACATACTAAAAAGCAAAAAAACACAATTTGGAAAGAGAGAGCATACATTAGAACTGGACATGGAAGGAATGTTGGAATTATCAGATCAGGAATGTAAAACAACAATGATTAATATGCTAAGGGCTCTCTCAATAGAGTAGACAGCATGCAAGAACAGATGGACAGTGTAAGCAGTGAGAAAGAAATCCTAAGAAAGAATCAAAAAGTGCTAGAAATTAGAAACACTACAACAGAGTGAAGAATGCCTTTCATGAGCTTATTAGTAGACTGGACATGGCTGAGAAAAGAATTTCTGAGCTCGAGGATATCTCAATAGAAACATCAAAACTGAAAAGCAAAAAGAACAGAGACAAAAAAACAGTACAGAATATTCAAGGACTGTGGGACAACCATATAAAAGGTGTACCATATGCATAATGGGAATATCAGAAAGAGAAGAAAAAGAGGAATAGACAGAAGAAATATATGAAATGAAAATCATTACGAATTTTCCCAAATTAAGGTTAGACACCAAACCACAGATCCAGAGAACTCACAGAATGCCAAACAGGATAGTGAAGAAACAAATAAACAGTAACTACAGCTAGGAATATCATTTCCAAGCTACAGAAAAATAAAATATTAAAAAAATCCTGAAATAAACCAGTTTGTGGGGAGGGGGCCTTACCTATAGAGAAACAAAGAATTACATTCAACTTCTCAGAAGCCATGCAAACAAGAATAATGTGAAGTGAAATATTGAAAGTGTTGAAAGAAAAAAGTACCAACCTAGAATTTTTTACCTCGTGAAATTATTGTTCAAAAATGAAGGAGTAATAATGACCTTTTCCAACAAAACTTGAGGAAATTTGGAGTCAATAGACCTGCTTTGTGAAAAATGCTAAACATTTTATAAAGGACTCTTACCTAAAATATACAAAAAACTCTTAAAACTTGACAATAGGAAAACAAATAGCCTAATTAAGCAATGGGGAAAAGATCCAAACAGATAGCTCCCCCCAAAAGATATACAAAAGGCAAATAAGCATATGAAAAGATGCTCTACACCATATGGCATGGGGAAATGCAAATTAATACACAATGAGATGCCACTACACAACTATTAGAAAGGTCAAAACTGACAACAGAAAACTGGAAACACTAAATGCTGGTGAGGATGTGGAGCAACAGGAACTCTCACTGTTGACAGAAATGCAAATGGTAAAGTCACTTTGGAGGACAGTTTGGTTGTCCTTATAAAACTAAACCTACTCTTATCACACAATCTAGCAATCATGCTCCTTTGTATTTACACAAAGGAACTAAAAATTTATGTCCACACAAAAACCTGCACATGGAGGTTTTTAGCAGCTTTATTCATACTTGCCAGAACTCGGAAACAACCAAGATGTCCTTCAGTAGATGAATGGATAAATAAACTGTGGTGCATCCAGACAACGAAATGTTATTTATGGCTAGGAAGAAGAGATCCATCAGGCCATGAAAAGAGTTGGAGGAACCTTAAATGCATATTGTTGAGTGAAAAGAGTCAATCTGAAAATGCTACGTACTGCATGATTCCAACTATCCAACATTCTGAAAAAGGCAAAATTATGGACACAGCAAAAAGATCAATGTTTGCTGTGGGTTGGAGGCTGGAAGAGGGATGAATAGGCAGAGCACGGACGATTTTTAGGGTAGTGAGAATATTTTATACTATAATGGTGGACGTATGTCATTATATACGTGTCTAAACTCATAGAATGTACATCAAGGTTGAGCCCATATGGGGTTGGGGTGATTATGGTGATCACTGCAGGCTCATCACTTGAAACAAATGTACTCCTCTAATGGAGGATGCCAACAGTGGGGAAGCTATGTGTGTTGGGGGACAGAGAGGATACGGGAAATGTCTGTACCTTGCTCTTGATTTTGCTGTGAACAAAGAACTATTCTTTTTTTCTTTATTCATGAGAGAGAGAAAGAGAGACAGAGAGAGAGACAGAAGGAGAAGCAGGCTTCTCTCAGAGGAGGGAGCTTGATGCAGGACTCAATCCCAGGACCTCAGGATCATGACCTGAGCTAAAGCCAGAAGCTTTGCTGCTTAGCCATCCAGGTGCCTGAACACAGAACTATTCTTATAAAATATCCTGTTTGCCATAAGTAGTAAGCAACAGTGACTTGAGACATGCAGAGAAATCTGGGGAACAGATGAAGAAAGAGCCAGAGGGTGGGAGAGAAATAAAAGCCTGATAGCATTCAAGTTCCAGGTTCCAGTTGTCCCAGCATTCTCAGTTCACAAGCCAAAATTCCCTCCTTTGCTCTTAGGCTGTTACAGGTTGGATTTATAGCAACCTCCAAACGCAGGCGTGAGTAATATACATGTTACTCAGGCAGAGGTAGCACCACCAACAAACATTTATTATACCCCGACTAACTGTGGGGCACCATGCTCGACACTGGGTCCACTCTCAAGGAATTTATGCAATCAGGACACAAAGACAAATAGAATCCTGCAGAACCTCCAATGCAGGAGATCTCTGTAGGTAGCCAGTGCATGCAGAGGGAGGTACAGTGATCCAGAAGTAGAGAACCAGTTCAGGAAAAGAGGTAGTTCTGGAAGGAAGAGGAGAAAAGTAGGAAGTATATTCTGGGCAGGGGATGAGGGGGGCAGTGAAGCTGGGGTTGCAAACTCAAATGCTCACCAGGGCCAGGCATAAAATGAGTCAGGTTGGAGGGGATTGTGGGGGACCCCAGTGCTCCATCTGCAAAGGGCTGCTGTGCTCAATAGAGGAATGCTGCCAGAGGACACCCCAGTGTCACCTGATCTTCCAGTTTTTCAGGAAAAGTGAGGAATCTACATTTTGTTGTGAAATGTATTACTTTTAAACGTTGACAACAATTTTAAAAAATTAAAACAGCATGTGAGCCCAACATAACATGTGTGTTGTGTTGCCTTCTATGAGAGACTGATACTGTCAGCAAAGGCAACACGGGGGAGGCGTGATTGTTGGTGAAAAGGTGATGTGGAGCAGATGGTGCTATAGAAGGATAGGAGAGTTTGGGGAGTTAGACGGGACCTCAAGCCCTGTTAGCAGGTTATTCAAGAAGAACGTGTGCAGAACAATATTTTAGGAAGATATGTTTGGTAGCTGGGTGAAGGATGAGTCAGACATGGGAAGGACTAGAATACTGTTTTATTTAAAGATTTGATTTCTGTGTTTTTTTTATTGTAAACTGAGGTCCAAGTTATTTTCATATGAAACAGTAGGGTTTTTGTTCTGTGTGTCTGCAGTAGAACAGATTTCTTTGTTACCTCCTCACAGCAATATTGAAATAACAGGTGATTTTGTGAGGAAGTAGAGGGAAAGATTTACATTGTACAGAGTCTCAGAGTACAGTCTAATAAAATTCCCATTAGGTATTTCTATACTTTCCCCAAAGCCCTTCTATGATCCCCAACCACCGAGTGTCCTTCTCTGTCAACTCCATCCCCTTCCATCATTACCTGCATATTCCTCCTCCCAGAGTTGTGGTAGCCCTGGAATCATGCTACCCAGATTTCCCTCCCAAAGAGAATCTACCTATTTCTGCTCCTTCACCCCTGTATCTTTAACAGTCTTTTCCCCCAATAAATCTTTTGCAATTCTGTCTTGGCACTTACTTCCCAGAGGAGTGAACTGATACAGTTGGAACAAGAATTAGCTCAAGAAGGAGGTTAGTAAGAGGAGTTTGGGGACCAGATTCCTCACTGGCTGGCTGGCAAGGAAGACCCCATCTTGTATGGAAGGTGGGGCATGGATCATCTCTGGCACGAGATTGTAGTCTAATTGCAAAAACTTTCATTGGAGAAATCAGACTTGTGAAAGTTATAGGAGAGCAGTGAATATAAGGACAAAGTTTTTGTATGCCCTGAAAGGAATTATGAAAAATAAACAGGTAGAAACTATATGTGAAAGAAAAAAAATTTTTTTTTTAAATGAGGAGGAGATGCAGACACTTCCCCAAAGAAGACAAATGGATGACAAATAGACCAGTAGAAAGATGCTGTATATCATGAGTTATGAGGGTAATGCAAATTAAAACCAGAATGAAACAAAACTATATACCAATTAGAATGGCTGAAATAAAAAATACAGATAACTCAAGGTTCTAGCAAAAATGTGTAACAGCTGTAACTCTTATAGATGGCTGGTAGGGATGCAGTGTGGTACAGCCACTTTGTTAAAGTTTTGCAGTTGTGTTTTTTTTTTAATAAACTTAAACATACAAATTATTATATGACTTAGCAATTCTACTCCTAGCCACCTACCTAGGAGAAATTAATACATAATCTTTATATAAAGACCTATATGTGACTGCAGGAACTTTATTCATAATCACCAAAAAGCGGAACACCACAAATGTCCATCTGATGGGAAACGGGAAAGTAAGTAAATTGTGATAAATCCACACAATGGAATACTGTTCAACGACAAAAAAGAACAAGCTACTGATACATACAACATGAATGACTCTTAAATGTCTTATGGTAAATGAAAAAAAATGCAAAAGACTTCTTGAATAATTCCACGTATATGACATTTGTAAAAGTCATGGGGACAGAAAGATCAGTGGTTTCCAGGGGCCGGGGTGGGAGGGAAGACTGAATATTAAGCGACATGTTGGGGAAACTTTTTGAGGGGTGATGATAATGGCATGTATCTCAATTACAGTGGCTGCTACACAACTCTATTTATTTGTCGAGATTGATCAAACCATTCATCTAAATTTTACCATATGTAAATTTTACTTTAATAAACTTGAATTAAGAAAAAAAAAACCCAAGTATGAAAGCCAAAGGCCCTTTTTGGTAACTTATAAAGCAACCCTTTTTCTTCAGCAGTAGAAAGTGGACACAGCTAAAGAGTAAAGTCGCAGAATCACAAAGATAATTGAATGGTCAGGCAGTCCAGTCTGTTACACTGAGATCAGGGCTCTGGTTGAGGAAACTTGGAATCCTAAATCATGGAATGGGAAGATCTGGTGAATGTTCCCCAAGATCATGGCTTGGCAAATTCCCCTAACTGTCAGAGCTCCCAACATGTCCCAACCCCTGCATATTGAGAGCTAGCACTTTTTCCAGGCAGGAAGACACCGTAGAGCCCCCCCCCTTCCCTTAATACAGCAAGTGACCCCTCAGAGGGGCACAACTTCTTCTCCTGGAGTCAGGTAGAGAAATAGGGTCAAGTCCCAGCATCCCCCTGCTGAGTTGTGCTGGACCTGATGAGAGAAGAAAGAGAGTACATTTCAAAGGGGCTGGAAGCATTAGCCAGCATGGAATGGCAGGAGCCAGGGGGATACTCATGGTATTTGATGATGAAGGTATTTGATCAAAGAGGCCAGAATGTAAGATGGCATAAGCAAGAATTCATTTCTTGGAGACACTTTCACATCCTGGCAAGGACCCTGGAAGGTGAGATGAATTTGTGAGTGGGTGGTTCTTCAAAACATGGACAAAGTGATGGCCCTACCAGAAAGTATTTACCACAGAGGAGGTAAATTTGCTCTGAAAAGAAAATAGACAAAATGACTTGGTTTGTTGATGTGGCCAGAACTAGCATGACTGGCACATGAATGAAGTGGCCATCAAAGCAGAGATGGCTGCCACATATGGGCCCAAGGGCATGAATTTCTCACAGTCTAGCTATCACTGCCTCTGAATGTCCAGTCTTCCAGCAACAGGCACTAATGCTAAGCCTGCAATAGGGAACATTTCTTAAAAAGACCAAATTGCCACTTGGTAGCAAGTTGACTACATGGGATCCCTTTGGGGACAGGATCTGATTCATTCTCACAGTTATAGACAGCTATTCCAGCATGAGTTTGCATTTCCTGTCCCCAGAGCCTCAGCCTGCACCACTATTTGGGAGTTTATGGAATGCCTGATTCACAGGCATATAATCTGTCACAATATAACATCTAACAGAAGACCCACTTCACATTAAAGGGAGCCTACAACAATGGGTCACCTGGTGGTACCAAATGCCACATCATCCAGTAGCAGCCACCCCGAAGAGCACTGGGACAACCTTCTTAATGGTCCAACTTCAGTGCCAGTGCAGATAAATACCTTGTGGGAGTGGGTGCCATCCTCCAGGATGCAGTGTCCGCACTAAATCAGAGACTTTTTATGGAGCTGTGTCCCCAACATTAAAAATAGGTGGGCCCGGGAACCAAGGAGCGGAAGCGGAAGTATTCTAATTTCTGTAACTTCTTAACGTTGTATCATCCTTTCTAATACTCACAAGGGACATTTTATTTCCTGACCACTCCACTGCGGGCTCCATGGCGTTAGAACTTCCAGTCCCAAAAGGGGGTGCATTCTCGTCTGGCACATAGCCAGAATTTCACTGAATACAAGTTAAGGCCACTTCCAAGGCACCTTGGGCTCTTTGTCTTCAGGGATGTGCAAGTGAGAGAGGAAGTCACCTTTTTGATGAGGGTAATCTATCTTGATCAGTAAAAGGAGGTAAGACCTTATACATGATGGGCACAGGAAGAAAACCTGTGGTACTCGGGGGATCCACTTGAATGTCTCTTAGTACTGCCTTGCCCCATTGTACTATAAAAGGAGATGTGCAGCAGCTCTGGACAGAGAAGGGTACGCTAACCCTGAACTCAGACCCTGTAGTAATGCAGTCTAGGTCACATCCCCATGTAAGTCTCCAAGACTTGCAGAGGCACTAGCTGAGGGTGAAGGGAATTTACAATGGATAATGGGGGAGGGAAAAAAATGAGTACCAGTCGCAACCCCAAGACCAACTACAGTGATGGGAGCGGAGTTATTCATGCTAACCTCCCTCCTCTGAGTTTCTCCTCAAGAAGCATAGCCCACAAGAACTGTAGAGGAGCTGCCCCTCAACTTGCATGGAGAATGAGTCACATGGATGAACTACAGTGGTTGTGGGTTTGCTCTGCTCTGCTCTCTCCCTCTGAGAGAACTTGCTGTAAGAAGTGTAGTTAGTTGTCAGTCTCTAGCTGCAGAACTTTCTGGATCCTGTGCAAGATTTATACATGCTGAAATCATGTTCTCTTGAATGACTGAACATGGCAAGGGTACTACAGCCTGGCCATTCCTGTCCAAGGCAGGACTCCACTCACACGGCAGTCTCTGCTCTGCGCTTCCCGGCTGGGCAGGTGGAGACTTTCTGAGAGTGGTCTAGTGCTGAGGCTCTTCTCACCCAGCACTCCTTCGTTCTCTCATTCCTCTCAGAGTTGTCAGACCTCCTTCAGAGTCTGAAGGCTCTCCCTGCCTTCACTGGAAAGCCTACTCCCTCTGTCCTTGTAGTAGCATCCACAGGACCCTCACTGAGAGAGAAGTCTCTTGTTGGGCACATGCCTGCATGGAAGCTTCTTAATGGGATCAAGCACAAGAAGGGTGGTACATCCCCCAGCAAATCTCATGTGTTTCTAATTCTGTCTTAGCACTGGTTTCTCAGAAGGGGGACTGGCAACCACTCTTTCTTATGCTACTAAAGTGAAGAACAAAAATCAATAGTTTGCCACAATTTAACATCCAGAACATTTGGGATGCCTGGGTGGCTCAGTGGTTGTCTGCCTTGGGCTCAGGGCATGATCCTAGGGTCCAGGGACTGAGTCCCACATCGGGCTCCCTGCATGGAGCCTACTTTGCCCTCTGCCTTTGTCTCTGCCTCTCTCTCTCTCTCTCACTCTCTCTTTCTGTGTCTCTCATGAATAAACAAATAAAATCTTTTTAAAAAAATCCAGGACAATCACTTAATAAAATTGAGGGAAAAACTTCATTTACAGAAATATAATCATTTATATTTTAGCAAAGCACCACACTGAAAGTAAAATATCTGCTCAAGAAATTTCCAAAAGCTCTTCGAACAGTCTTTAATTTATTCTTTTAGATCTCATCAAGTTTTGTTAATTTCCACACTCTTTATCTTAAAACATACAAGTAAATTTTTCTGTTCCATAACATGTTAAGAAAAATTAAAATTTCTATTGATTGAAAAGGAAACTTCTGATATTAAAAAACAAGCAAACAAAACAAAACCAGACAGCTTCAGAGAGGCTTACTCTATTATGCTTAACTGGTTTTGAGTGTTTTCCTTTTCCCAATAATCCTAAATATTTAGAATTATTGCTTCTCATTATAAAAACAAATAGATTAATTGGAAAAAGTGAAATATATCCAACTATATATAAAAAAAAAACATCAATGGGGTCTTCCAACCTTTTCCATTCTGCCTGCAAGGGTAAGCAATGGTAACATTTTGGTGTATCTTGGTCCACATCTTTTTACATACTTATACAGAAATGTGAAAACAGGTATAGTAATGTGCAGTTTGTTTTGTTGGGCAAAAAAACAATAGCACTTGAGTAACTTGTTTTTCTCATTCCTATATCTCAGTAAGTGAGACTCTGGCTCATTTTAAAAAAAATTATATCATATTTGGAATTATTAGTAAAACCACAATTTATTCAGTTTGCTTATTCTGGGTTCTAATGACATTGAACATATTTTCATAACTATTATGAAACATAGTTATTTCTCTTCTATGACATGTTAATATTCTGTTTCTTTTTTTTAAGATTTTTTAAATTTATTCATTCATGAGAGACACAGAGAGAGAGAGAGACTGAGGCAGAGACACAGGCAGAGGGAGAAGCAGGCTCCATGCAGGGAGCCCGAAGCGGGACTCGATCCCAGGAGTCCAGGATCATGCCCTGGGCTGAAGACATCGCTAAACTGCTGAATATGAATATATTGGCTTCCCCATATTCTTTATTTCTTATGTTTAAATTTCTAAGCATCAGAACCGTATTTTTGTGTATGGTGTGAGACAGGGGATTTACATTTGTGTTCTTCCAGATTGATAGCCAGTTTTAAAAATCTCAAATATGTATAAAAGTATAGAAAATAATATTCAAAGAAAAATGCCCTCTCTCATACTTTTTAGATTTTAACATTTTGATTTATTTATTTAAGATTTCCTATTTAAAATACAAAGAAGTAAAGAATGTGGTGACATTCTTCCATCTGTATTCTTTCCAGAGATGCATCCACACTTCAGAAGTTAGTGTGTATGATTGCCACAGCATGTAAACTTTTGTTACCTATATATGTATCCCTATATAATATAAAATCTTTTTTACGTGTTAGAGTAAGTGAGATTTTAAGTCAGTTTCTTTCTTTTATTTTATTTTTTTTAAGATTTATTTATTTATTCATGAGAGACACAGAGAGAGAGGCAGAGACACAGGCAGCGGGAGAAGCAAGCTCCATGCGGGGAGCCCGATGCAGGACTCGATCCCAGATTCCGGGATCACGCCCTCAACCAAAGGCAGATGCTAAACCAGTGAGCCACCCAGGTGTCCCTTTAAATTAGTTTCTTTCCATGATTAGTTACTGATAGTATTGAGAAAGAATTTTTATGTATTTAACTTGATTTGAGATACTTTATCAAACTATTTTAATTGTAGTAGTTTTATTGGCATCTTAGGTATTCATTGCTCACGATAGTATCACATGCAAAGAAATATGCTTTTGTCATTTTTTTACATAATATGCTTCCAATAGGTTTATTTCATTTTCTGTTTAGTTATATTAATGTTCCAAATAATATTAAATAATATTATTTACATTATGTGCAAGGTACAGTCTAGATGGTTCACAGAATGTGGCCCTTGGACCAGCAGTATCCATTATCTCCTAGGAATTTGTTTGAAATATGACTTCTTGGGTCTCACTCCAGCTTACTGAATTAGAAACTCTGGCGGTGGGACCTAGCAATTTGTGTTCTCACAAGCCCTCTGACACATAAAAATTTGAGAACCAATGGTCTGGAGAACAGTGCAGAACTCAAAAAGGCTGTTTTATTTTTTAAATCTCATCAATTGTGGTTTCTAAAAATTTTTTTTAAATCTTCTTTTGATCTCAATTTTCCCACCAGCTATCACCCCATTGCTTTTTTCTTTTCAGGAAATAAAAACTTCTTAAAAGAGTTGTCTATGTTCATGGTCTACACATCTTCTCTTCCCATTCATTCTTCAAGCCACCTAGGAAGTGTTTTTTTGCCCACACTCATTGAAACTGTGCTTGTCAAGTCTCTGTGATCTCCATGCTGCTAAATCTAATGGTCATTTTTGCAATTTTCAATTCAACTGACCCCCTCAGTAGCACTTGACAATATTGATCACTGTCTTTTTTTTTTTTTAGGACATCACATTTTCCAGGCTTTTCTCTTACCTCTTACCTTTTGCTCCATGTCAGTGTTGTTGTTGTTGTTAGCTTCTCTTTTACTACCTAACCTTTATTTATTTATTGAGTAATCACTATACCCAAGGTAGAGCTTGAATTCATGACCCCAAGATCAAGAGTCACATGCTCTTCAGACTGAGCTAGCTAGGTGTCCCACTACCTCCCCTTTAATGTTGGAGTGATCAAGGGTTGGGCAATCCTTTTCTATCCTCTTTCTCACTCACTTCCTTGGTATCACGTGAGCTCATTGCTTCAAACCCCATCTTTGTTAGAATTGCCCAATTTAGCAAATATAAATACAGGATGGATGGAAAATGTGAATTTCAGATAAATAGTAATTTTTTAACATAAATGTGTTCCAAATATTGCATGGGACATGGAATTTTTATTATATTAATTATGTTAATGTTGTTGATTAACAATAATTATAATAATTCATAATACTTATGCTAGGGGATTAATTCCATGTCCTAAGTAATATTTAGAATATCCTTGTACTAAAAAATTGTTTGTTGTTTATCTGAAATTTAAATCTCATGAGGTGCCTATATTTTATCTGGAAATACTAATCTATGGGCCAAGAAACTCCAAAATTATCTCTCTAGCCCAGATCTTTCTCCAAAACTGCAGAAATGGACAACCGTCTACTTGACATCGCCACCTGAATAGCCAATAGACATTTCCAACTCAACATGACCCAGGCTGTACTCTTGATATTCCCCGTCTCCAGATTTGCTCCAGCCATAGCCTTCTCCTATCTTACTTGGTGGCAATACCTTCCTTAGAGTTTTTCTGGAAAAAAATTTTTTTAAATTTTTATTTATTTATGATAGTCACACAGAGAGAGAGAGAGAGGCAGAGACACAGGCAGAGGGAGAAGCAGGGTCCATGCACCGGGAGCCCGATGTGGGATTCGATCCCAGGTCTCCAGGATCGCGCCCTGGGCCAAAGGCAGGCGCCAAACCGCTGCGCCACCCAGGGATCCCTGGAAAAATATTTTGAACTCTCATCTCCTTTTTCTCTTTCTCCTACAACCCACATCCAATCAGTCAAGAAGCTCTGTTGATTCTGCCTATAAAAGGTATCCAGGTTCCAAGCATTTCTCACCTTCTTCACTCCACTACCATCCTGGCACAAGTCACTATCATTTCTTACTTCCAACAGCCTCCTAGCTGATTTCCATTCTATTTCCTTTTCCCTGCTAAAGTCTGTTCTCATTGTGGAAACTACAAGGATTCTTTTAAAATGTAAGTCAGATGTTTGCTGCTCAAACCCCTCCGATAACTCACTCTCATGAAGAATAGAAGCCAAACTCTTCTCAATGCCTGCAAGGTCTTGCATAATCTGACCCTCCTTACTTCTCTGATGTCATCTCCTATTGCTTTCTCTTTCTTTAAACTCTTTTAGCCATACTGGCCTTCATACTATTGTTTGCCTGAGGCATGTTCCCCCCTGAGGACCTTTGCACTGGGTGTTCTCTCTGCCTGGAGGACTCTTCACCCAGATATTTATGTGGATAATTCCCTTACCTCCTTCAAGCCTTTGCTCAATGCCATGTTCTCAATGAAGCTCAAACTAATCACTTTATTTAAATTGGTGATTCGTTCACTCTCTACATATCCACATATCTGACATTCTTTACTCAGCTTTATCTTTTCCATAGCACTTATCATTTTAACGCGATTTAACTTACACATTGTTACTTATGTCTGTTCTTCCTTACTGTACCCAGAATGGTCAAGGAAAGTTTTTGCTTCTGTTTTTTAATTCTTTGAGTGCACTTGCCCCATGTTCCTTACACCTATTTCCTTTTTAACATACTTTTCATAATATTAATAAGATCCTTTAATTTAGCTCAGCCTCCCTTTCCAGCAAGATAATGCAATTCATTCAAAGAAATAAGATGCTGAGAGGCTTTAATCTCAGGTGAATATTCTGCATCTCCAAGGACTTTAAGATTAGGTGATGCCCAATACATTTGGCTCCAGCCAAACTAGCATGATTCCTATAGACATTTCTTCACAGAAACATAAAATATGTTCCCCTGCAGAATTTGCTTCCAATTTTAAAAGACCCTAAATGCCTAACTACAGAGTTTGTGTTAATAAAATATTTCAGCAAATTAAATATTATGAGGCAATGCTTTATAGAGTACATGGCGTATGGTAGGTACTTAATAACTATGTTTGGACATTCTCGCATTCTCTCTTCCTTAAAATTTACTACTTATTTAATCTAACATCTTTCTTCTAAGAGCTCTTGGGGCAGCATAGCTCAGGTGAGTTTATAACTATGATTCCATTAATTCAACTCGCAAAGTAGAGTTACCAACTGCTATTACCCTCATTTTGTGGAATGGGAAATGGGGTTACCTATAAGTCATAGTGATTTGCCCTAACTTTTATGTGTCATTGTCACAGGTATTCTTTTCATCAATTCTTGGTACCTTAAAGCCAATATTTGGTTGCAGTTTCATGAAAGCCTTTAAGTGAAACTAGCTGTAAGAAATCAGCCTAGCAAAAATACTTTATATTTATTACACTTCCCTAGGACCCTTGAGTATTCAGCATCTCAGTACTCAAGAAACGAGCAGTAAATTCTGAGGTCCATTTCATGCTGAGTGAAGTGATTGAAGTCATCAGTCATTAAAGGTGATGAAAGTGATAAATTCTGCTCCATATTTCAACTGTTTATCCTGGCTGCCTACGCTCATTAATCAGCAAATTAGAAGATAGTGCCTATATTGATATTGGTATTCACTCAAATCATTTATTTAACCATTTTCATAGAGTTTTCATATAACAAGAGGGAGATTTAAAAAAATCCACCAAAATAGATGGTGGATTTATATTTATCTATTTTTAGATAAATATAAATCCAATTCAACATGTTAGCAGCCTCACCAATTACATTTCTAAGAACTCTAAACGGGAACTATGAATATCGGTTCAATCAGGATTTTTTTTTTTTTAAGATTTTATTTATTTATTCATGAGAGACACACACAGAGAGAGAGGCAGAGACACAAGGCAGAGGGAGAAGCAGGCTCCCTGCAGTGAGCCCCCTGTGGGACTTGATCCCAGATCCTGGCATCAGGCGCTGAACTGAAGGCAGACACTCAACCGTTGAGCCACCCACGTGTCCCTCAATCAGGAATTCTTTTTTTTTTTTAAATTTATTTATGATAGTCACAGAGAGAGAGAGAGAGAGAGGCAGAGAACAGGCAGAGGGAGAAGGCAGGCTCCATGCACCGGGAGCCTGATGTGGGATTCGATCCGGGGTCTCCAGGATCGCGCCCTGGGCCAAAGGCCGGCGCCAAACCGCTGCGCCACCCAGGGATCCCCTCAATCAGGAATTCTTAATCTGGCCACATCTGTATCATCTGGTAGGCCAAAAAAGCAAAAAAGCATGTACCCTAGTCCTCAAACATTTTGGATTCAGGAGGTTTGAGTTAATGGCTCAGGAATCAGTATTTGAAAAACATCTCCCTGCTGAATCAGGTACAAACAGGTTTGAGACTTAGGAGTTAAGTAAACAGTGTTAGGATGAAAAGAGAGTCAGCCTGGAACTTCTCACCAATTGGCTGGTTATCAATGGGCCGAAGCTGGACAAACCAATTTCACTGGAAATTCTTCATTCAGAATGTCAGACAGATAACTTAGCATATTAGATTTCCTTTACAGACTGCTGACCTGTGCCCTGTAAGGCCAGTGTGGCAACTTTTGTAAATCTACAGGAGAAAGGTTGCAGTAGATCCATCTCTTTTGATACAACCATCTTTCAGCTCTCTCCCCATGAGCTCAGATGCCCCAGGTTTTGCTTTTCCTCCCTACTAGGGTCCTCTTTCCCTAGTCCCCCATCTTCCCACTCCCTGACTCCCTGCCCCACCACCTGGCCCCAGAGCCTTGTCCCACTTCTCAGAGTGAACTAAGCCCAAATCTGAACTGAGAGAGTATGTGTGTGAAGGAGCAGGCTGCAAGTAAACAAAGAGCTCATGCAGGCCCCGAGTACCCAATTTATTTTAATAGAGTCTTTTTAAATAATCACCCCACAAAAGATCATATTTTTCTTTGCTGTATTACTCCTTAATCCGTTCCCTCCACTTAATTCGTACATTGAATCATTACTGTCTTCTGATAGCTATTCTATATTTATCATTATTAAACTCATTTTATTGATCTCATCCTTTGCTCCAATTTGTCATGATTTTATGAATTTTAATTCAATTCCTTCTGCATTTGTGATCCCTCCAGCATTATACTATCTTCACGTTTTTATTAATATGGTCTCCAGTCTATCTTCTAAGCTGCTAGTTATTATTATTATGTGATGTTTATGAGACTATTTAAAAATATTATGCCACTGCAGGACCTTATTGGAAAGAAAAAGTCTTACCTTGACATGAAGCCATTAATATTAACTTTTATGTTTAATTTTTTTGCCAATTTAGCATTCATTTTACAGCAGAGTGGCTTGATTCACGTGTCTGTAGTTTTCCTCTGAGTGTTGTGTACAGGCAAATGCTTTTCATGGTGAAATAATACCATGAAATGCTCACTTTGAGAACTGCATTTCCTTTAGCGACACAGCTTCTCAGTCCATCAAATAGATAAATTCTCAACCTTCTTCACCTCCATTAGTTAAGGTAAAAAACAAAATTCAAGGCAATGTTAAAATAATATAAAGCCTTTGACATAAAACTACAAATTCTAGACATTTATAGGTAAGGCTTACACTACATCCTAAATTCATTCTGTGGAATCTAACTTCTAGTCAATACAGGATTTTCAAGTTTCCCCAAAGAGCTGCTTATTATGTACTTACTGTACACAAAGGAAGTGAGTTAAGATAAATTAGTGGATTAAGATATGGAGATCCCAGAACTTTCTGGCAATTTTAGTCAAAATATTATATATCTACATAAAGATGATAAACGTCAGCAGTAACACTGTACTTGTTTGCACCTTGTAGTCACAAATTTCAACTCTTTCTAGAATTATTAAACTTCAGAACACTTGTGCAGCAAAATTAAGCGAGGTTATTTTCGATTTTAATATTAATAAACGGATGAGTGTGGAGTGTTTATGAATCCCAGGGGTTTTAAACGCAGGGATCCAGCCTGCTCCTGTCTCTGGCATTGTTGTACAGTTCTTTCTGCACTGCTCTCTCCTGGTGATCACAGGACTGGCTTCCAACTGGCCTTTTGACATGATGACCACTTTTCAGGCTGAAGCCCTCATAATTTCCACTTGCCCAATTTTGACCTTTTAATTCCCAAAGGCCTAAAATTCATGATTTTAGAATTTCCCTCCAACTGGGCTTGTCAACTACTTCTGGTAATTGCATTTCTGGGTCCAGCCCCTAAGGCATTTCATCTCAGCAGGATCTAGGGTCTGGCACCTGGCTGTGTTTACCCTAGATCCTTCTGGCAAATCCAGATGGCATCCATGCAATCACAGCCTAATTGGCCTGAAATGAAAAATGTGGTTATTTCAAATCAATAAGTTTTATCTGTACAGCTGAACCATGTGGTATTGCCCCTAACGATTATAAGACCTTAAAGACATCCTCTACCACACCTGTGAATGAGAAAATGGCATTTTATGGTATATGTTTGATTTTCTTTCTTTTTTTTTTTTAAAAAAAGATTTTATTTATTTCAGTGGGAGAGAGCATGAACAAGGGGAGGGGGAGAGGCCAGGAAAGAAGCAGACTCCCCACTGAGCAGGGAACCAGACAGCATCTGGACCCTGGCAGCAGATGCCCAACTGACTGAGCCACCCAGGTGCCCCTGCTTGATTTTCTAGAGTAGAAAAGGCCTAAACTGTTACTGAACTGACAGGTACTTCAAAAAGCAATCTGTCTAAGGATTTCAGTTACTGGATAGGCTATACAATGCAGACTTCTAAAAATGGTCTCCTGAATTCCTTGTGGCCTCACCAAACATTAGGGGCAGGAGGGAAGGAGGGGCCTCAAAGAACATGTAACTGACCTTTTCATTTAACAGAATAATAACTCTAAGTGACAGAGAACCTAGGTAAGTTTTCTAGAGCTCAAACTAGAACTCCAGTCTTGGTCTAATCTTTTTCTTACTCAATTTGACCTTAGTATGAACATGTTACTACTTTTCCAAAGATGAGTAAAATGAGATCATGGTGCATTAGTAACAAAATACAGGCACTATAAGGAAAATAATCTAGCATATGTTAGAAAGTTCTGGAATTCTTTACAAATTGTACTTGAATGAAATAGGACCATGTCATTTTATTTTATTTTTAAATGATTCTATTTATTTATTTGAGGGAGGAGAGACAGAGGGAGAGAGAATCTCAAGCAGACCCCTGCTGAGTGGGGAGCTGGATGTGGGGCTCAATCTCATAAGCCTAAAATCAGGGTTTGAGCTGAACCCAAGAGTCTGACACTTAACTGACTGAGTCACAGGACCACAGCATTTTAAAATTGGAAAGAATACATCATCCTTTCCACTTTAGCCTGCATAAAGTGGATATGGCTTATGACTATATTAGTTTAGTGTTCACTAACCAGCTCTTTGTTCTTAATTCTATAAAGAAGTTGCCACACTTGAAAGTCTCAGGAGAATGTAGCTGAAACAACTAAATGGAAAAATCTGTTTTGAAAATTCTCAAGTTCACCCACTGGATTTGTACCTTCATGGCTCCAAATAGTTTCATTCAACACCTTAAGCCAGTAAAACCATATCTGTAAGGCACACTAAACCAGTCTGAATCCATTTGAGAATTTTAGGCAAAGAAGATAAATCTTCACAGTACAAATAAAATGATGAAGACAATAAACACATAAATATGGCTCTTCTGCAAATAGTCAAGACTAGTGTTTAGTTTCTGATTACAGAGTGAGTGACAATGTTCCGACATTGTCTGTTAGGACAGCCACTACTGTATATTTGCTACCCTTCGGACGCCTGGGTCCTACGTTCCTTGGCAGTTTCACTGGATTGTTTCTCAGCCAGCCATACTCACTCTTGCTTTTAGACTGATCAAATCTGAGGGGCCTCACTGACGGCTTAGGAATAGCTGTCTTCACCCTAGGTTGCAACCACTTTCAGGTTTGAGCATCCTTGGGAGGAAACTGAGGAGGCCTTTGTGGCACCTTGAAATTGGACTTGAAGATTAGCGCTAGACCAGTGCTGTCCAGTAAAAATACAAGAGCCCCTTAGATAACTCAAAATTTTCTAGTGGTAAATTTTTTTACAAAAAAGTAAAAGAGAAATACATGAAATTAATGTTAATGATCTCTTTTATTTAACACAGTATATCCAAAATATTATCTTTTCAACATGTGGCAGAGCCACATTTTAAGTACTCAACAGCCACATGTGGCGAGTGGCAACCATACCGGAGAAAGCAGTGCTAGATAGTTCTCTTGGCAAATCATTTTCTTCAATTCATCCTAGAAAGTTCCCACCCTTTACAATGAGTTTGCCGTGTTGGAAAAATCATGGCAAGTCGGGACTTCCCAGTTGTATTAATCAGCATTCTCCAGCAAAGTAGAATCAGTAGGATATATATCCTATATGTGATGTGATGGTTAATTTTATAATATTTGGTTGATGTGATGGTTAATTTAATTTAATTAATTTATTTTTAAATTTATTTATTTATTCATAAGAGACACAGTGAGAGAGGCAAAGACACAGGCAGAGGGAGAAGCAGGGTCCATGCAAGGAGCCTGATGTGGGACTCGATTCGGGGACTCTGGGATCACATCCTGAGCCGAAGGCAGATGCTCAACCGCTGAGCCACCCAGGCATCCCGATGGTTAATTTTATATGTCAACTTGGCTAGCTTATAATTTATAGCTATATTTATATATTTATATTTATATATTTATTTATATATATATATAATTTCTCATGACATCCTGAGAGAGTAAAGAAGATTTTTTTTTAAGAAGATGGTAATTAATCTTTTTCACACTTTATTTTACACAGAACTGATACAGAAACCACGTACTCTCATTACTCCATTGCTTCTGTTGATCTTTGCAAGTTAAGATTTGGATGGTAACTATTTTGGGGGTAACCCAGAGAAGGTGGAAGGCAGGCCCTGTCCTCTCACTTTGTAACCTGAAGGGAGCAGAAGTTTCCTTTGCCAGCTTCCTGGCCACTGGGGTAAGGACGTGGAAATGCGGCTCAGCCAATCAGGTTTTCCATCTCAGGTGTTGACTGCTGCGCAGGAGGATGGGACCTTACGGAGGCCACCGTGGTGGATTTAAGAGGCCATCGGGTGTCAGTAACTGTGCACTGGCCGCAGCAGCCCCTCACATGCCAGGAGCACAGCGTCACAAACAGTCCGTTCCTGTGACTGAGACTAGGTCGTGGCTGTGCCTGGTATTCTTGGCTTCTGCTCACCACTAAATCTATGGGCTAGCAAGTATCCTTCCAACAATTTCTTTTTTCTTCTAAATTAGGCAGAGTTGGGGCACTTGGGTGGCTCAGGTGCTTAAGCGTCTGCCTTCGGCTCAGGTCAGGATACTGGAGTCCCAGGACCGAGCCCAGCAGAGCCCAGCAGCATCGGGCTCCCTGCTCAGTGGGGAGTCTGCTTCTCCCTCTGCCCCTCCAGGGGCTTGTGCTCTCTCTCTCTCTTTCTCTCTCTCTCTCTCTCTCACTGTCTCACATAAATAAATAAAAATATTAAATAAAATAAATAAATATATAAATATCTTTAAAAAAATTAGTCTGAGTTAATTTCTATTGCTTACTACCAAGAACGTAGACAGAGCATGGAGCCCTAGCTGTTGGAAATTAGATGTATATGATACTTCAAAAATTAACTCTAGGGGATCTTCACTGGCTTAACAGAATCTCAAACTATTTGGTCTAAGGACCCCCTTTACAGTTTCAAAACTTATTAAGGGCACCAAAGAGCTTTTGTTTATTTGCAGTATGTCTATTGATATTTATTGCATTAGAAATTAAGACAGAAAGTTTAAAATTATCTATTAATTCAGTTAAGAATAAAATGATAAACTAATTGCTTGTTAACATATATATAATACTTTTAATGAAAAATAGCTATTTTCTTCTAAAACAAAAAAATAATTATTGAGACGAGCGATTATTTTAGATTTTTGCAAATTTCTGGCGTAATAGAAGAAAATAGGATTCTCAGATATGCTTCTGCATTCCCTCTGTTCTGGGCTCTTTCAGTTAAAATATGAAGAAAATCCAGCTTCATCTAGATATGTAACTGGAAAAGAGAAGAGAATTTTTATGGCTTTTTCACATAATAATTGTGGATATTCTTCTTCAAGATCACACCAAAACTTACAAGTGGTAATTTCTAAAGATTCTTTGCATTATGGAATCTGAAATCACACCAGTAAACATTTCCTTTTATGTTGTAGTAAAATCAATTTAAAAATGATTTTTCAACAGGCATTGGTTATTTGGAAAATATTGGTTTAAAAGTATGAAGATCAACCAAGTGTTGCCACAACTCACTATATAATATCAGAACCACATTCATTAATGTTGCCACCAAACTCATTTAAAAGATCTTTAAGTCTTAGGAAAGTGTCAGGCTGACAGTGGCAAATATAGATTTGCAAAAATTCTAATTTTTGCTTGAAAGCTAAAATTTTATCATGGACAACAAAAACTCTCTGCTGTTTTCCTTCAAGTGACAGGATCATTTCATCCACTTAAAAAAAAAAAAAAAGGAATGTCTAAAAAAAATAGGAATGTCTACCAAAGATATCAATAGGAAAACTATAGTTTGAGAATAATTTTTGCAAGTAAAAATGAAGTTCAATGAAAAAAATGGCCCATTCAGCTGTTTGAACATTTTATTTTCTGTTTTTGTTTTTTTGTTTTGTTTTGAGACCATCTTTGCACTTTGGAATGCATTAGAAATGCTTTATGTAAAAAAAAAGAAAGAAAGAAAGAAAAAGAAATGCTTTATGTGTACTTACTTGCTACTTCTTTCTGAAGAATATTTTCAAGATCTATATAGAATGGTCTAGACGTACCAAAACTGATCATTTCTGCTGCTTCCTCCAGGACATTCTTACATGAAGCTGGTGTTTCCTGCTCCTGTGAGAATGGATGATGCCAGTACTATCTAGTCACAGCCTTAAGGTGCTGAGGCCCTGGGGCAGCTCCACCTCCCATGGCCTAAGTGCCTTCAGTGCAGATGCTAACACAGTGACAAAGACTCTGGTATTATAAAAGTAGTTCCGACTTCATAGGCTCCCTGGAGGTTCTGGGGGCTGTGAGGTGTGTGTGGGGGAGGTTGGGCAGGGTGGGTGTGGGACTCCATGGACCACCCTGGGAAAACACAGGGCCAATCCTTTAATGAGTGCCCAGGCCAACCAAATGAGAGGCTTTGTGAGCTTCTGTCAGAGCAGAGACAGGTGAAAATAAGACCTGTCTTCTTAGTTTACACTCTTTTGTTGTAATTGTATCTAAATAAAGAGCAACCTGTTCTGCTTTCCCAGCAAGATCCTTTGCCATCCTCCTCTAGGTATAGGCCAAATCGGATTTTTAAAAGCTGGAGTGTCTGGGTCCTCAGCACCTTGTGACCAAACTGGTTATTTTGCCACTTTGACCTCTCAGACTATGGCAGGTTTTGCCATCAAGTATCACTAAATTCATTTTAAGGAGTGAGGCTGGAGTGGCAGGCAAGGTTAATTGACTTGAGCTCCTGTAATGATCTGTGGCTCTGCTGGTTTAGATATCAGAGATCCTAGGACATGGTATCAGTGAAACCTCTCCGGAAATCCAGCCTTCATGGGTTTTTGGCCCCTGGATAAAAGGTTTTAATGTGCAGTTAAATAAGGGGCAATTGTAAAGGTAGAGATGATGGTTGTACATGAGCTAGCTTGAAATGATAGCACAGATAGAACCTTGGTTGATGTGTGTACTAGATTGTATTGGATTGGTAAGAACCAGGAGGACCCGTAAGAAAACTTCTTTCCAGTAATGGTGTATTAGAATAGAGGGCCAGTTACAAACCCTACCTTAGGTTTTAGGGAGTTTTCTCATTGGTCATTTTGAGTATTCTTATCACTGAGTATTGGAGAACCTACTTTTTTCTTCAGAGAATATACATTCAGGTTGCTTTTGCAGACCATGTCTGACAAAGACTGGAGTGAAAAAAATCCATTTGAAAGGAAAAGGAAAAGTTAATTAGATAACAAATAGATATAATCAGTTTTAAACATCCCCAGTTAAAAGTGTATGATAACAATTCTAGAGAGGTATATCTGGTACCCAAATGCCTATCAAGTTATTTGGTTTATATTTTTATTTTAAAGGAATTAAAATGTGAAGGATTGGTGTCTATAAAAGGCTGAACACACGAATCCTTCAAAATACCTCTCACACGTGTGTGAGATGAATAACATGTCACTATATAGTAAAATTCCTGTGTATCTTGACTTGGGGATGTCATTCAAGGAATCAGTCTTTGGCCTGGCATAAGGTCAAGGGCATGGGCAGGCCAAATACTGGTGAGGTTTGGATGTCACGAGAACTACCTTCATTGCTGGTGTGGTAGGAGTCAGTCCAATACGGGAAACAACTTGGCAATATAAAAAATCTGGTGATGCACATTTCCTAAGACCCAGAAATTTCACTTCTAGAAACATTTTCTCAAGAAACCTTTACACATGTGCACAAGGGGATATGTAGAAAGAATAATCATTGCTATTATTTAAAATATTATACCTACATATAACTATATATTATTTATAATAGCAACATTTAGAAAAATCTAAATAGCAACCATTAAGAAATGGAGAAATGATGTGTTGAATAACCAAGTAATAAAATAATAAATAGTTAAAAGAGTAAACTAGAGCTACATGTTGTGGATCTATCAACATAAATACATTTTATAAATATAACTCTGAGTATAAAAACCAAGCTACAAACGGTACACATGCATCATAATACCATTAATGTAAGAAGGTAAAATAAGCAGCATACCATATTTTCTAATGGATATATTTATAAGAATTAACTATGTATAAAAAATATGACAACATGAATGGGAAGGATGCACCCCAACTTTAGGCTAGTGGTTGATTTTAGAGAGAAAAGAAGCAGGAATTGGAGAGGTGACATAATTCTATTTTATTCTTAATTTAAATGAATCAGAGGTAAATATGACAAAATAAGAACACTTATTTAATAAGTAGTAGGTATGTGGTAATTTGATATATTATCTCTATTTTTATGTTTATAATTTTCATAATGAAACCACAACCAAATATTTAAAAAGGGAAATGGGCCTGAGGGTTAGAGAGATCTAGGTTCCAATTTACTCCCCATTATACACTAGCTGTAGGTCTCTGGGCAGGTTATTCAATCTCACTAAACTGCTTCCCTCTCCTATATATACACCTACTTCTTGGGAATATTGTGAAATTTAATGAAGCTCATTTAAAGGACCTGGCACACAGTAAACAAAATAAATGCTAAGTCCTTTTCTTGCAAAGTATTGTTTGACATTACTGGTTCAAACTGCATGCTTTTGTGTAAATTAGAAAAAGGCTCTGGGTGGGGACAGGGATGCAATGCGATAGCATGCTCTTCCTATTTACCTTTTCCTGGCCTTCCTTTTCTCTGAACGCCCCATTTTGTCTCAAGTGTTTAAATGTGTATGTGCATATGTATACACATGAGCAATATCTCACAAGTGCTTTAGAGTACAGCCTAAGTTTTGGAGGGTGGGAAAGCTGTTTAATTTCATGTAATCATGAAGCATCTCTTGACTTATGGGCTCCACTTGTATCACAGTGAAACTGGAAATCAGTTAAACTTTTCATGTTAAGAAAAGTGCTTGCTGGCTGAATTCTTATGGTGTATGCATTCATTTTTATGTAGGCTTTCCCAGCAATATAATGAGGACAGTTTTGTATGGTCAGCTTTCAATTATCCTTGCTATGGAGATATATCAGAGAGCTCAGGCAAATCCAGAAACTTTATCTGAATCAATAGTTTCAATTTTTTTCAATTGCCATTTGAACTAGCTGAAAAGATAATAGATTCAAGTGCATACTCCTTTTTGTTCTTTTTTTTTCGTGCTAGAGAATTTATTAAAGAAAAATGTGAAAGTCAAAATATCAGCAGCAATAAAAGTTATAAAGAAGTGATTGAACAATTAGCCGGTCTCTGTTACTTTGGGCATCTTATAAAATGCCTGCTGAAACCCAAGCTGACAGAAATGATTGCCTTCAATTCTACAGACATAGGCAGAGGGAGAAGCAGGCTCCCTGTGGGGACCCCAATGTGGGACTGGATCCTAGGATCCTGGGATCATGACCTGAGCCAAAGGCAGATGCCCAACCACTGAGCCATCCAGGTGTTCCAGGTCAGAGATTCTTATAACTAAGCTTAGTCCATAGAGGAGGAGAGGGTGGAGAGAATAAGAAAAGGAGGCTAGGTCACCAAGGACTGCCATGTATATTGTCACGGCACAGCTCTAGAGCGCTATTCATGTTGATAGCCATGTATGCATGCAGGGCACTGAAAAGAGATGTCAAAGTAAGGGACAGAAAAGATCCTTAATGACACAGAAGAGTCCATAGTCTCTACAAATGCCCCACTATCCAACTCCAGGTATGAAGAATCCATAATGTAGATCACATATAGGACTATTTCAGTATGATACCTCTCAAGAACACAAGAGTAAAGAGAATGAAATGAATAAGAACCAATACCCAAAAGATTGACATTGAGCAGCAAATGGATGTAATAAACAACCAAATCTAATTTTAAAAGTAGATCAATCAGATCTTGGTGTGTGTTGAGTAGTTTCCTGTATTTATAAAGATAAGGCAACAGTAATTAGTATTGGGATGAAAACATGTATCTAAGGAAGAACCCCATCTTTTCTTTAGTAGACACACCTGAGGAGTGCAGTTTATAGTTTTTGCAGCTCTGAGAATGAGCTTACTAAGTGGATAGAGAAGAAAAAACTAGATAGTTTTTTAGACTCAAGGAAGAAATACCTTGAGTCTCATTGCTTTGGTTGAAAGTGTAAAGTGAATGAACCCCCAAGAGTCCTCCTCTTAATGTATGAAACCAAAGGTGAATTCATGAGTTCTTTTTGGCTTTAAGGTTCTGTGATTCTTTTAGCAGTGATGGGTGATAATGTAAGACAGAGGAGCAGAAAGAAATCATTCCTTCCCATGGATTAATGTTGTTCTCCTTTGTCACTGTATTTGTGTGTGATTAAATTCTTTAATTTTGGTAGAACAAAATATTATTCCAAATGCTTTGCTCCAAATCTGTAAGCAATGCAGGGCAGTTGTTTAAAAATGTGATTAGGAGATCAAGTTCTTGACCTAATATGGTCAAGGTCTATTTTGAACTCCTTCATTTGAAAGTAGCAACAACAGATTAAATCAAGTTTACACTGCAAATTGAAAGTAGAAATGTCTTTTGACCAACATTTAATATTTTCCTCTTTAAGATCCAAATTTGTAAGTCTTTAGAGATTAAGTATTAGATAATATTACCGCCTTGCCCAGAAAAATTATTCTAGTCTATATAACAGAATAGTAAGCATTCAGAGAGGTCCACTGCTTGTTTTCATGGCACATTGATGGCTACTGGCTTGTGACCCATTAGTAGGTCAAGTTCATTGTCAGTAACCACCATGTTATCCTAACCTCTACTAATGACCACAGACAAATGAACCAGAAGATAAGGTTCTTTCCTGGATCATTAAATTTTTCCATTTTGGCAAATTTATATCTTTCTGGATATAGCAATGTAGTGTTATGCATTGTAATTTTGAGAGCTGAAGTGGAGGTGTTATAGAAAGAAGCCAGATGGCTGCCAGCACAGTGGTGGTAATGTGGTGAAGTCTGTTGTCCCAAATCTGTACTCAGATTTTCAGGTCTAGAATTGGTGCTATTTACACATCTAGATTTGATTGGGCTCAGGGGTAACAGCAAATAAACAAACTCACAAGGCATTGATGTAAAAACCAATATTCCAGTTTCTTAATTACAGTGGTAAATATTACTATATTATAAACAGGTTTCTTGTGCTTCATATTCAGGGACCACTCTTAAAGAATTTCGGCTTCTGGAAAATTAAGTGAATTTTACCAAGATGTTTGCTGTCAGGGTCCAATCAAGAAAGAGAGAAGAGGAAAAAAAGCAAACCACAGTAATTCAAACAGGGAACATTTAATGTAAAGGATTATTAACTAAAGCAGGGAATTAGAGTCATAAGGATTTAGCTCATAGCGAATGTAAATAACTCTAAAGCATACAGGAATAGCAAATATAAGGAGCCGCCACAAGCCTTGGGGCTGTGGTAGAGCACTAGGAAGACACAGACCTTGTTGGAAAGGGTGCAGCCACAGCTCACTGGATGGCTGAGAAGCCACCAAGGTGTCTTGCAAGTAGATCTTGCTGGAAACACTCTCTGGGGTGTTGGGGAAGCCAATCACAGCCAATCACCGTGAAGTCACTCAGAGAGGTGCAGGAGAAGCTGTTGGCCAACTGGGTGCTATTGACTGCTGTGTGCTGCTGATGATTGGCAATGGAGAGGCTGCATAGAGGGAAGGAATGTGGGGAAGAGCGCAGACCAGAACCTGGAAGGGGAACCCCTTCCTCGTCTGGTGTTTCTTCTGTTCTTCTACATACATAACATCATGCCAGATGGAAAAGGAAAAATATTTATAGGGTCCCTCTCCATTCTCATAGAGTAGGCAATTAAGGGTGGATTTAGAACTGAGAGGCAATAAATTGATAACTGGCACACTTGCCAAGTCAGTCAGCAAGAAAGACAGTTTTGGAAAATGTCATTTAGGCTATGAAAAATTCAATAAATTCTCCCTGTCGCAAAACATTGCATACCTTCCTTTTTCTTTCTTTCTTTTTTCTTTTTTTAAAATTTATTTATTCATGAGAGACACACACAGAGAGACAGAGACATAGGCAGAGGGAGAAGCAGGTTCCCTGTGTGGAGACCACTGCGGGACTTGATCTCAGGACCCTGGGATCAGGACCTGAGATGAAGGCAGATGCTCAACCATTGAGCCACCGAGGAGTCCCAAGTGCATACCTTTCTGTTTGAGAAAAATGCCTATGGGTTCCAGATTCCTAACTCTTGGGTAGTTCTGATTAAATATGATCTAACCATTGTCCTGTTTCCTAAGTTCTGTGATGGCCATCTTCTTGCTTTTTGGGCAAGATGTAATATGGTCGAACTGGTTTACATTTTCTCAGGTTTCTATCACTTTTATGACCTCTCTCCCTCATGTTATAATATTACTTTGTTTAATATTGGGTGTTCCCTCATTTCTTTAGCCATATATAACAACCTTTGTATGACAACTATGGACCACTAACTCATCCAGGTCAGAGTCTCAGACAGAGATTACATTAGTTCCAAGTTATGAAATATCTCTCATGCCTATAGAAGAAATTCTCATTCTCTCCAAACTGACTCGAGAGAGGTAACATCATTTATGTTTCTAGACCAGTAGCGTTTGATTTTAGGAAGTACTAAAGAACTTGATAGCTTTCCTATCAACCTCCCTTATTCCCTGCAAATAAGCTTTGCAGAAGAGAATGAATAAAATAAAAGGAACACATACTCATAATAGTAAATATTTATTAGCTGTGTAACTTTAGGCACTCTTTGCGCCTCGTCTTTTCACAACGCAAAACGTGGATACTTATACCAACATTCCGTAGGATCATCGTGATAATCAGTTGACATGCGCTAAAGTACTTAGGCCAGTGCCTGCTACGTAGTAAACACTTGTAAGTGATATGGATGATTTGATGTGAAAATGAAGAAATGCCTGAAATTAGGCTCATTTTGAAAGGAAAATAATCAGTAAGAATGAAGAGTTTAATACATTTTTGAAATAAAAAGTACTTCTGGTAAGAGACTAAGTTTACTTCCTTTGACTGCGGTCAGATATTCTCTCTTTATTAAGCATAGTGGGAACTTGTGAAAATTTATAGGATCTGTCCACTTAGCGCCTAAAAGCCTTGAGGAAAACACTTGTCTCCAATGGGTTAATGATGAATTGCCATGAGTGGTGCAACATTCAGAGTCACTAGATGGCACTGTAGAGCAATTAAGCTCTGTTAACGGTGATTTTAAACATTATTTAAAAATTAGATTATTCTTAAATATTTTGCACAGGGACTGTCTTTTTTTTTTTTTTTTTGCACAGGTACTTAAGTGAGCTGAAAATAGGATGGATATGTTTATCGAGTTTTTTACTCTCAAATAGCTGGTGTGGGAAAACAGAAACCTTGAGACCAAGTGGACCAGCAGGACTAGCAGACATTTAGAAAGGTAACTGAACACATAGCGAGGTCAGACCAAATCACTGGCTGGGCTCACTAAATGATGCCAGAGCAACCACAGTTCAAGGTCAAATCGCCAAAGCTAGGATGGGTGTCACTAAAGTGAAACTGTGAGCCAAGTAGACACTTCAAAAATAGAGCATTAAAAGAGTATGATTTGATATTATTATTATTTATATGCGAGGTCCCCACACAATATCCCTGATGTTTTACCATCTAGCTCATACAAACAATGCTAAATTGAAATTACAGGGTTTTTTTTCTAGTGTTCTTCTGGAAGAGTATTTCCACTCTGTAAAGGGTATGTTTTAAGGGATGTAAGCAACTATTTAAGAAAAAATTGTGTTTAGGATATAGTAGAGCATTTTTAAGGAGGTAGTAAGTGAAGTAGTGAGGCATGAAGTCAAGCAAGATAGGAGTTGGTTTTATATACAGATGTTAAGGAAGGCTATAAAGAGAGAAGAGAAGGTGCGGGCCATGTTTAGACATTTGACTCACACTCAGGTGCTGTAAAACTAGTCGATTCAGCTCATTGCCTTCAATCTCCTCAATCAGTCCAGCCCTGCCAATTTTTAAACCAGCCAGCGGAGAGCTAGAATGACTGGATAGCTGTGCTGCAATCCATTTATTGTACTACACAGGGCTATAGCCAGATTCCAACTATGCCATAACACTGGGAAGGCGCAGATTCACTTAACCTATAGATTCATGGCCTCTGATGGGGGTTCAGATGGAGTGGGGGCAAGTCAGCTGCTGTGGCTTAGACGGTAGACATGGTGGGAAAAGGAGACAATCTAACATCCCTGGAAGAGAGAAGAGATGGATGTAAGAGATTTACAAAGTCAAGAGAGGAAGAGGAAATAGAAAAAAACTTAAAGGGAAATTCTTCCCTGGCCTCAGGAAATTAACTCTTGATGGTTTCCTCATAAGTTAGATCCTTTAACAGTCAGGGCTGTCTATGGTGTGTCCGGAGGAGTGTCTGTGTGGTGGCTGTGTCATAACTCAGGATGCTGGTTGATGCCCAAGGGTACAGTGTTTCACTAGTCTGGCCCTCAGAACCTCCTTGGTTTTGATATTGTAATCTTTTTAGTCTCCGCCAAAGTTCATCACAACTGAGTATTGGCATGTCATTAGCATCAGATTATTAGATGTTAAGTTTGAGTAAAATCCCTGTTTTAGAGATCTTCTTTAAATTCACCAAGGGTAAACATGTAATTCTTAGGTCTTGTCTCATCAGTCAAGATTCAACGATCACTCAGTTTTTTAAAAAGTCACCACGTATAATGATACAGAGGAATGTTATTCTTGTAGCATTTAGTATGAAAACCCAATATTAGGGGGTTTCACTGAACAGAGACTGGACCACTCGCTGCTCTGGGGATCCTGTGTTGGGAGGATCCTGTGAGGTGAGATGAGGTGAGGTGAAGTGAGATGAGGTGAGGTGAGGTGGGGGAGGACAGATGGGGAAGGTGCTAAGGGGAGGGAAGGAGATGCTGGTAAGGTGGCAGGAAGTGAAACAGTGCTCACCCTACCCTCTCCTGTGGCCCACCAAATCTACATTGTCACTCAACATGCCATATGCTTGGTGCAAGTGGGTCCAGAGTTTTTAGGGAAAACCATGAAGGGATTAGGCCATGTGTCTGGCTGGCATGCTCAAATTTTGGCGTAACGATAGAAGCAGAAACCATGAGAAAGTATGATGGTGAGATTTGTGATATTTATTTACTACAGTCATTTAGAGTTGACACTGGGCTAGAGAGGCAGACCCATCACACCACGTTTACCTTAACAGAGTGTAAATGTCACCTCTTACAAGATAAAATGAATGAACATGGAAGTTCCTTGCATTTTAAGGCTGAATAGTATTCCAGTATATGTATATATTACATTTTCTTTATGCGCTCATCTGCCAATGGATATTTGGGTTGTTTCCACATTTTCACTATTATGAATAAAGCTGCAGTGAACATGGGAGTGGTAATATCTCTTCAAGATCAATATGCAAACAACATGGATAAACCTGGAGGACACTATGCTAAGTTAAATAAGCCAATCACAGAAAGACAAATACTGTATGATTCCACTTACATGAGGTATGTAAAAGAGTATAAAGTTCATAGAGCCCAAGTGTGGGTCAGTGTTTGTCAGGGCCTGGGGAGAAGGGATGTGGGAGTTACTAATCAATGGGCATAAAGCTTCAATTAAGTAAAATGAGTAAGTGGAGATCTGCTGCTATAGTCAACAATACTGTATTATACACTTCAAAATTGTTTAGGGGATAGATTTTGTGGTTTTTTTAAAGATTTTATTTATTCATAAGAGACACAGACTTTTTAACTGAATTTTTTTTAGTTAATTATAGATTCATATGTAGTTTTTAAAAAAGATTTTATTTATTTATTCATGAGAGACGCACAGTGAGAGGCAGAGACACAGGCAGAGGGAGAATTAGGCTCCATGCAGGGAGCTGACGCGGGACTGGATTCTGGGACCAGGATCATGTGCTGAGCCAAAGGCAGATGTTCAACCACTGAGCCACCCAGGCGTCCCAATAAAATAAATAAAAAGAAATTAAGGAGCATGGAGATTAGTGAGGCATTTTTTTCTCTACCACAGCTCATTCCTCCTTAACTATGTGCATCCTGTACGTCAGCCCAGACCTTTCTGCAGCTTGAAGGGTTGGGTAAACTGAATCACCGATAAATTACCCTCTCCATTTCCTTATCTGTGTATCGGGGATTAATAGAGCCTCCCCCCTTACCCTAAGACGTTGTGATAGTTTAACATAAAGCCCTTAGACTATTGCCCACCATATGGTTGACTATAAAATATATGTTAGTTCTTATTATCATTTAAAAAGGCCTTGTGGAGTTATTCAAAGGGCCTAAGGTTTTAGTTATGTTAGATGAATAGGTTCTAGAGATCTGTTGCACAACGTGGTGTCTGTAGTAAACAACATGCTATTGTGCACTTCAAAATTTCTTAAGAGGATAGATCTCACATGAAGTATTCTTACCCCCCCCCCCAAAAAAAAAGGGGACACGCTGAAACTCTGGGAGGTATCAGGGATGTCTGTCACCTTGATGTAGTGATGGTATCACAGGGGTTGGCCTATGCCCAAACCCGTCAGATTGTATGCATTAAATATGTGTAGTGCTTTCTATATGACTTACATTTCAATAAAGATGTTATATAAAAAAAGACCCGGACCCGGCCTAAACCCTCTGCAGTGACAACAAATGAGGGAAACATTACCCCCAGTGTTTAAACTTTCTTCAGCCTATGCTTTATTACCATGACTTCTGAGCCCCCAGCAAAAGAGCGAAATCTGGAAAAACCTTGGTATTCTAAGACACCCAGAGGTCTTAATGCTGTATAGTCCACCTTCCAGCTGTAGGGACTGTGGGCAAAACCAAGCACTGACATATTCTAAGACAGATGAGCAGAACAGAAAGATATCAGAAGGGGGAAAATAATCATTTTAATGACATCCAGTTACAATTAAATAATACAAAACTACAACTGAGCATTTTTTTGTTATGCCTTCTATGAGTAATGTTTGTACTTTGAAACTTTTAAAATATTTAAGGCAAGAAGAAATGAAACACATGGCAACCAGTTAAGGTCATACATTTAGGACAAAAATGATAAAATATTAAAATGAAGGAAATAAATGTTCTCACTGAAATACTGAGATTCTGTGGGGATGAATTATTTAAAGTAGGAAACACATGTGACCTCCAATCTGTTATATAACAGGGGGGAGAGGGTAGTAGAGATCAAGTGTAGAGCAATGCCGAAAAATGAGGGAATGACAGCAGGTGCTGCTTAATAATATTCCAACTTTACACTTAGATTCAGGGGGAAGGGACTTCACAGAAAGAAGAGGTATGGTTGGATGTGCAGAATGGAGTTGAGAGGGTAGCACCTGGGCCTTGAAAATGGTATTTATAGTTAGGACACCTCAGCGGTTGGCACAGAGCAGGTTATATTGCAGTAACAGAGAACCCCTAGTCTCAAGGCCTAAAACAACACTGTTTTATTTCTTGCTCATGGTTGATGTCTACTAGGAGTTGGTAAGGATTTCTGTTCACCAGTTACTTTGGGAATGAGGTTCGAGGTTGCCAGTGAAACACCCACTATACTATCTTGGACTTTGCTGATTTCTGTTCTAGAGGAAGTAAGAGCCCAGGGTTTCAGAATATGTGAAATGCTAAGGTCCAGAAGTGACACATGTTACTTGCACTTGTGACTTCCTGGCTAGGACCACTCCAAGGAGATCAGAAAGTACAATCTTACCCTGTTCTCAGAAGTGAAAAAGATTTGGAGAACCACTCTGGTGATTCCCATGCAGCTGGACATGGTGCTTGTTAGATGAAAAACTTGGTTGCTTGGCTGGGGAGCTTCACACACCTTCTTTGTTCATAAGAAAAATAACTCTTGACCCTAGCACTTATCATGAGCCGAACAGTTGTGTCTAGGATGTTCATAAACCCAGGGTGACTTTAAGGAAAGGATTTTAGTTTTAATTTTAGTACCAATTGCCATAAATGTAATTGGAATCCAATAGACTATTGGAATAGGCAAGGGCCTCAACAATTATCTAGCTTCTACATCTTGAACTCAAATGGTTCCAGGATCAAGGCAGGTAAGGTGAATGAACAGAGAGAGCCAGGAGTCACATGAGAGAGCTTGACAGGGACAGGGTGACAGAGAGGACACGTTCTGTCTGAAGGGAGCAGCTACTTCTCAGCACCAGCTCATTGTTGTCAGCATGGATTGTGAGGTGACTTTTGCCAGATTCTCAGATTTTTTAAAGAGGAGCTTGAAACACATTTTTAATGTGAAATGTTATGATTTTTAAACATTGATTTTTAAATCTGAAAATTTTACACTAGTATTTGGAACCAACAAGCCATGGCTAGATCTCATGGTCTACCAGTTTGTGACAACAATTTAGCCAGTGTTTTTTGCCCCATTCGTATCCCTGCTGCAAAGCAGCACCGGAAACCTTTATCAGGTCAAAATTAAACTCAGAAACCCCATTTGTAGAGGGGATGTATCTGGGGAAGTAGAAACAGAGTGAGGGTTTGGGCCTTAAGATTCACAACTCTTTTCATTCTTCTCAGGACCCAGAAGCACAGTTTGCAAGCCAGGAAATGAGTGCAAACCTCTCCTTCTGCAGGTGACGCTTCAGACCAGGAGCTGGACCAGTCAGAGGCCTCTCTGTCCAGTTTCCCTTCAAGAGTATCAGTAGCCTGTGCAGAGAGCTCATCAAATGCACTGACAGGAAGTGCCCACTGGAGTTCTCTGTTTATTTAGAAATGCACTGGGGTCTTTGTTAGATGTTGTTTTGGTTTGCAAGGTCATCGTCACCCTTACCATCATGAAATGTGCCCTGAAAATACTCTCGTGCAGGACACTCTGCTGGCAACAGGTAAGGCCAACAGAGCAGCTGCTGCCTTCTCCAAGAGACAGTTTCCTTCTCGGTAACTTCAGAGGCGAATACCCAGGTGCTCTCCTTGGAAGAAGTTAAATTAATAAACCAAGAGGAGTACCATCCTGGGGAGCCTTAGTCCAGGTGTTCGTTGTGTAGTAAGAAATGGAAAATGGGAATGCTATGACAGACTTGGTGGCAGGAATGGGAAAGAGTTATGTGGGATCATGGGTGTAGGAGAGTTTGAATGAGTTAATCGTCATTAGTTTGCAAAGAATTTCATGTATACCCAGACTTTCAGATCTGGAGATATAAATATACATATATCTCACATTTATGTAATATATCTTATATATATTATATATATTACATAATGTGTGTATACACGTGTATATTTTTCCAATGAGTTTTATTTTAAAATAGAAGATATACAATTTTTTAAATTCAAATATGAGTATGTGTGTAGAAAAAGAAAACAGCTTGACTAGGGTTACGTTAACTGACCAACTCTCGATTTCAGCTCAAGTCATGATCTCAGGGACATGGGGTGGGATTGGGTCGGAGGCAGGCTCTGGGCTCAGTAGGAGTCTGCTTGGGATCTTCTCCCTCTGCACCTCCCCTCCCGCATGCATGCAGTCTCTCTCCGTCTCAAAAATAACAAATTAAAAAAAATTTTTTTAAGAAAAAAATAAAAACTTGCCAATCATCTAGTCCAGCAGTCAGCCAATTATGGCCTGTGGGCCAAATTCTGTCTGCTGTTTTTGTATATGAAGTTTTATTGGAACAGAGTCATGTCCATTCACTATGTGCTGTTAACAGTTGCTTTCTGGCTATAACGGCAGAGCTGAGTACCAGTAACACTGGCTGTATAGCCCATAAGGTCCAAATATTTACTATCTAACCCTTTGCAGAACAAGTTTGTCTACCTCTTATCCCACAAACTAAAGATCATCATATTTATTATTTGGCCTATTTACTTCTAATTTTTTTTATGTACACACATACATTGGAAAGAAGATAAAGTCATACCCTGTATTAGTATCCTCTAATATGTGCAGAACTTTCTGCATATGATGGAAATGTTCTATATCTGCACTATCCAAAATGATAGCTATTAAATACTTGAAATATGCCTCATGCAACTGAGGAACTAGATTTTGATTTTATTTAATTATAACTAATTAAAATTTAAATGGCCGTGTGTGACTAGCAGATATTACAGTGAACAAAACTTCCTTAAAATACTTTTATTTGCTTAATATTTCATGATCATTACTTCAAATCATTAAATATTCTTTATAGAACCCCTTGTTATGACTGCATAATAACATAACATATGGGTGTGTCATCATTTACTTAACCAAACCTCTATCACTGAACCCTAGATTAATTCCAAGTTTTCACTATAAAATCCAGTTCTCTAATGAACGTTTCTATGCACACAAATACTAATGCATGTCTATGATTATTGATTTAGGATAAATTTCTAGATGCAGAACTGCATATCATTGATAGTGTGTAAGTGATGAAACATAAATATTGTTCAGATGCTTGAGACATATCATTAAATTGCTAGAGGGATACTTCAATTTTATATATTGCTGTGTCTATATTCAAGAATTGTCTGGAAAATGCTCGTCTTTATATGTTCCATCTGGACCAAAGCATCCTTTTGGACATCAAGGGGAAAATGGAGTAGGGCACCGTATGAGGACCCATCATGTGCTGGGAGAGGTGGGAGCAGCGAGCAAATGGACTATTTCTCCTGAAGTTTTCTACACAGTCAAGGCTTTGGGCATCTTGATTAATGTGGGTAATCACTTCTGAATTTAGTGCTGTGGACAAAGCCCTTATTTTGTGGCAGATCATGATATTGAAATATTCTTGCTTGGGGGTGATTAAGACTTAAATGAACTTGTATGTGGGAAAGGCAAATAGGTAGGCAAATGGGGAGGAGGGAACCAGCTCCTTTCCTTCCTCTATCCCTCATCCCTCAGGATAGAAATTTTAAGAAACAGGCAACAGAGAAATAGAGGGATGGAGGAATAAGGAAATCAGAGGTGAATAAGAGGCTCAGGCACCAATTGTGAGTGCTGTAAATAAAGGTCACGTGTTGTGAATTAGAGCAGGGCTTTCTGGCCAGAAAACCATGGGATTGAATTTTACTCTGCTTTTTCATCATGTAACCTGAGTAAGTGACTTTATTTCTCGGAGCCTCCATTTTCTCATGAGAATAATAATGGAACTTTATGTCTAAGGATTATGTGAAAAATTCAGTGCAGGGTTTGACTCATAGTTATAGCACCTACAAGGACAAGGGAGGCCAGCAGTGGGATAGGACTACCTTTCTCTCACACCTAAAGCCAGGAGCTGCCTCCTGCTGGGGGTTGGTCCTTCACCACAAGCCTTCTCACGGCCAACAGCAGGGCCCTTGGCCTAGGCTCGCAAGGCATCGATAACATATGTGTTTCTCAAAGAGAAAGGGCACTTCCTGCAATGTGCTTTACCCAGGCATTACTAAAAAGTCAAATAACTTGCCTTTAGGATGGCCTGGGCTACGCGCTGCCCTCACGGTCTGGAGGGCAGGTGGCTGTCCCCTTCCCCGGCCTTAGTAATTCCTGTCTTCCTGAGAACCAATTAGAATGGGTCAGGTCAGACTTACTTGGGGTCTGCCTATGTGTTAGGGTGATTTCCCACCAGGGTCTGTTGTTTGTTTTTAAAATGTACTAGGTTTGTTTGTTTGTCTGTTTGTTGTTTTTGTTTTTGGTCATTCAGGGGCTCTCATCCCTACCAGTGAACACCAACAAAACTGAGCAGCACTGTTGTAAAACAGAGACACACAGAGAGAGTCCATTCATTCCATTTGTGGGCAATTACATTTCTCTTTTGCTGTTATAGATCTTTCCTTGCCTCCTTTAAAATAAACAAAGGCCAAAAGTGACTGGGAAAATGCCCAAAGGAAAGAGTAAAGCCAGTATGAAAGACAGTCAAAAGCAGGCTCACCAGAATTATAACCGCCGGCCCCCACGCTGCCACCACATGCACTTGCTCTTTTTTTCTTTTTTAGCCAATCTCTTAGTTAGCAGGGTACTAACGTTTCAGGAAAGGCTTGGGGGATTTTTCTTTAGGAAATAATGGTCTACGCTATTCATAAACTAGAGAAGCTCTAGCTGTCCCTTGCCTTGGTAATACATCGTCTTGGCAAAGACGAGATTACATAACCCAGACAACCTTGCTGTGGCCGCAGAAAATCTTCCACTTCTCTGTTCAAGGGTCAGAATTTGAAGAAGTAGTGTCGATATTTTCCCAGCTTCCCAGTGGCTGCTGAAAGCACCAGCCAAATTTTTGAAGCACCGAGAGGACGGCCGTGCAGCTCACATGGAAAGCAATTGCAACCCAACCTAAGTATTACAACAGCTGGTTTAATTGCTAACAGAAGAAAGTTGACTTCTTCCGTGTGGAGGAGCTCAGAAAGTGAGTGAAAAGGTTACATTTTCATAAAGATGTATGTGGGTAGAGCCTCCAAAACCCATTCCTGCTTGCTTAAGGACTCTCCACTCTCAAGTGTGGAGACCAGTGAAGGGGTGTGCCCCAAACAGTCTGCCTTGATGAGGCTGTTCCTGGATCTCCGCTGGGAAGCAGCCACCACGCTGCAGGGAGAGTCTTGTTGTCCTTATCCACCGTGTCCCCTACTCTATTTATTTAACACAGTTCCCAGAGAAACAATTAGTTAATACATTCACACATGAAACTAATTATGGTAGAATTAAAGCTTTGCCGGCTCTTTTCTACAAATTGAATTACTGAGACTCAGACTGAATTCTAAAAAATCTCTTCTTGAGTCATTCCGGGAGGAAAATGAGTCACACGTGTTGTGAGGCTTGAGCATCATGGTCTCCTTATGTCGCCACATGTTCCCTTGAAGAGTGGGGGAACCTTCATGATAACAATCAGAAAACTGGGATGAGAACCTCAGCTGGATCTTTAAAAGAGGCTCCAGAGAGCACGCAACTCAAGAATATGCCACAGTTAGTCTTGTAGCTGAGATCTGGAGAATCTTAAGCCAACAATTTGTAAACTTGTTTGGTTATGAATCCCTTGGAAGGTTGTAATGTCTGTCACAACTTGGGCATTTGATGGGCTCCAAATCACAAAATAGGATGTCTAGAATATTTTGAAAGGCTGTTTATAGCTTCCCTTTTAACTGGCATGTCCACATTCATATTGCTGAAGAAGTAGTTTTGGGAACTATTGCTCTGGATATAAATCAACGATGGACTGCACCAACCCAATAGCATGCCTCAAATACTTTTTCCAAAAACTATATATGAACGTGTGTGTGTGCGTGTGTGTGCATTCCATGTGCTGGTAAGCATTAATAAATTGGCATTGGGCAACACAATTAAAATTCACTTTATTAGAAGCACATATTACATTAGGATTTTTTCCTAATGGTGTTTCATAGCAGGACACTTTTATCCAAAACATCGTGAAACAGCGACAATGAAATTCTACAGCACTTCACTTGGTTGTAGTACCCAGTAGGTCTGAGGCACCATGGGAGACACACAATAACCAACCCCAGACCCCACCTTCAGGGTATTTACAGCCTATTAAGAAAAACCATTTTTCCCAATAACAGAGAGAACAAAAATACAGCCAGTTCCCCTATTTGCTGTCAAAAATAGAAAACTTACTCTGTTGGAACACATTATTATTAGCTTAAATATACACAAACACACACACGTACAGATGCCAGCATAGTAAACTTAATTCAAAGTACCATGAAATTGGAAGTCCCTTGTTTTTACTGACCAATCAACTGAGACAAAGAAAATATGAATGACTTTCCCAGGATCACACAGCTAATTAATGGCTCATGTGGCACCAGAAACCAACTTTTTGACTCTCAGACAGAAACTTCGATGCATACTGAAGGTACTGGACAGGGTTTTAGTGAAACCCTTTCTGGCTCTAAAATTCTGACTCTCTGAGGACTCTGTGATGATGCCACCACACTCCCGTTATTCCTTTAAATGGATAAAATCACTTACTTGAATAACAATAATTATTTCATGAAGATAGAGGAAATGCCACATTTAATCACTAAAAATGACACAGAGGGCAAAATTTTCTATTTAGGGAAACTTTTATATTTAAATCCTTAATATAGAGAGGTTTTAGAGAATTGCCTAACAAGGAAAGACCAGTCGTCTATTATTACGTAATATTTGATTGCCTATTCGCTTTGATCACACTACCGAACACATGCAGCAAACTGTACTGTTGCTTCCTTGCACTAAAGCATGTGTAGAAACTGCCCTATTTTTACTCTGCCATTCTAGTTGTTTCTAGGACTTATGTCTTTTTACTCGGAATGATGTTTTAAACTGAGCATTTGATGTCAACATTGTCACCCACTGGCAAACTGTGAAATTCTCTCTGAAGAACACAAGGCAAAGTGAACCCTTTCAAATCAATGCATGAGGCTTTGTTAGTATTTGCTGTGTGTCCAGGCTCAAGTTAGGCTTGTGAGGGGGAGAAAAAAGGAAAGGTTTTGCGGCCAGTTTCCTTTGTCTCATCCTGCCTCCCAGCCCTGCTTGCTAAGCCCTGGGAAGTAAGTAATTGTGTTAGAAGACAGCTGTAATAGTGATAAAATGTGACATTTGTATAGATAGTACTCTGAAACTTTGTTTCAATGCACTTTCCTGCACAGTATCTCAATGACCCCAAAGTAGACAGAAAACAAATACTCATGAGAAAACTGAGCCTCGGAAAATTGAAGTGACCTGCCTGAATTTGACAGAGGGCAGACCCAGGACTGAAATTCAGGTTAGTGGGAGGCTGGTTTGGGGCCATTCTTCCATGATGGGGAAATCCATGTAGAGGTTGCTCAGTTTCAAGTTTCTGTTTACCTTAGGCATGGGAAATAATTATGTGTCTATCCCTCAAAGATTCCAGGAGTGGATCTCTGGTTTTGGGGTAGCCTCAGCTGCTGACATCTTATCTGACATGAGTCTTGGTCACATCTTAGCCAACAATGCTCATGGACATCTGTATGCTCCAGTCTGTCTTGTTGGTGCTTTGATAGGTCAATCATGGGCTATCTTACCCCGACTTCAATTTTTGGATAAATTGGAGAAAATGGTTAGAGAATTTTGGACTACAAGATTTTGAGCCTGACCCCGCCCCCCACATTCTCAATCCCAAGCCATGCCTACATTTCTAAAAAGATCTCATTGAAGTAGGAAAATAATATCATTAGCGTTTATTGGGCACCTAAAATGCTAGGCATTATTCTAAGAACATTGAACGTTCTCAGCATCCTAAGGAGATGAAGACTATAGGCAATGTAACTCCAGAACCCACACTCTTAGATGTGACGGCACCACAATACTATACTTGCAAGTTTTGTGTAACACTAGCATTTAGAAATTTCTTCAATATTATGGGATTCTGGATTTTCTTCTTCTGCTGTGGCAAAAACACAAACTAAGAACATACCTAATGGACAGCTGCAATAGATATTTTCATCTTAATCGGGGATTAAATATCAAAGAAATTGTTCTTTTTAGCATGATTTATGATGTTCTAACTTTTCCAGAAGTTCATTTCAAACAGATTTTTTTAAATAGTGGGAGAAAACAACACCACAGTAGCTTTTAAAAGTATATGTGGGAAATTAACTGCAAATATTAAGAAGATCACTCACTCACTGTTAGCATTTATTTTTAACCCCCAAACAACAGTTTGAGCAAGTGTGATGATTTTTTGTCTATCATCTTTGCTGTACTTTCCTTTTTGAAAATATGCTCATTAATAAGGAGGTAGAAAAGGAAAGCTTAGGTATCTCAAGATAAATTATACTAAAAGTTTTTTTTAAGAAACAATTTTATCAAGATAAGTTTGCATATTAAAAAAAAACTACCAAATGAACATATTAGGGGAGTGTAGCCATCAGGCATGTTTTTATTATGCAATAATTTATCCATGGACAGTTTATATTTCACATTCATATTACAGTATTTCTTCCTTGTCACTGGGAGTACTTAAGTAGAGTTGAATGAATACTCATCCATCTGGAAAGTTCCAGAAGGGATTTTGCAGTGGGTGGGAAATTGAGTTAGGTTGGACTATAAGGTCCCTTCTAATTTGGATATTCTGTAATTTCCAACTTAGACAACTGAAATAAGGTCAGTACTCTCATGGACTTCATCTGATAATGAAATAAAAAGCTCTGGTGCTGGTAAGCAGTAGAGGGCTGTCTTGGGCTCTGCCTGGTTTTGCCATTTGACTTCACCGCTAACAAGCTGTGTGATCCCAGGGCAAGTTACTCTCCCTGTCTGTATCTCAGTTTCTCCATCTGTAAAATCGAGATAATAGTACCTACCTCATAGGGTTGTTGTAAACAATAAATGAGTGAAGAGAGTAAAGGGAGTAAAGGGAGTAAAGGGCTAAGAATAGTCCCTGGCACATGGTGTACATTATATAATCTTAGTTATGCTATTATTTTCAACGAACAGTGGGGCTAGACTGTTCATTTTGAAGGAACAATATTGCCTGGCCCTCCTTATTGTTTCTAACATGAAACAAATGGCAGTGTATTCAGTTTAATTGAAGTGGGGCTAGGGCTCATATCTTGTGTGAAGCAAAGGAATTGAGAAAGAAAGGATGAGGGGTAAAATAAGGGGTTTTATGTAAAAGAGACAGAGAAATGTGTGACATTCAGGGAGAGAAACAAAAATTCTATGGGCCTAGTGATATTGAGATTGAAAGTATGGTGGGAGGAGAGAGTGCTCGAGGTATATGCTGTCATCAGGCATGCACTCACACACTCATACACACATGCACACACACTCATACACATACACACACCCTTTAAGGAACAATTTGGGAATTACTGGTCTATTTATTGTACCTTAAGGTTTCTACTTTAGCACAAGTATTCAGTTCCAATATTGAAATATGGCTTCAGTGTGGCAGCTCACATCCACAAATTTGTCCTGAGCCCCTGCTAAGCTACCAAACACTGTGTGAGGTGCTATGGAAGCTAAGACGGTGTTGCGCATGGTGCTCTGTCTAGAAGGAGAAGCTGGGAGGCAAACACCCATAGATTTCACTTAGTGTGGTAAGTGCTATAACCAACTTTTGTGAAAGAACACTATGGGAGCTAAGAGGAGACCACCTGATCCATCTTAGAGGGATGAAAAAGACTGCCAGGAGGTGAAAGCTTATTAGGCTGATGAAGAAACAAAGTCAAACCAAACTAAATTAAACAAAATAAAACCCCAAGAAAATTAGACTATGAAATCTTTTAATTCCCTCCCTCAATTCTGAAATTTGATAGACTTGATTCTGCTACTTATTAGTTTAGTGACTTTAGGCAAATCTCTTAACCTCTCTGAACTTGAGTCATCTCTGAGACAAAGTCTCTAGCTCATTGTGCTGTTCTACGAATTAGGGAAACAATGTATAAGAAGCTCATATCTCTGTGCCTGATGCAGGGAGCCTGTATAGGATTATTTTGAACACTGATGGCATTAAATCACTCACACTACAATGTAACAAAAGAAGGAGAAATGGCTTGTTAAATTTAGGGTAGGAAATAATGTCAAAGAAAGCAAAAGTATCACAAATAAACTCAATATTAAGGCTCATGCGTCAATTCTTGCCAGAGCCAGTAAATCAGAGTCCACATAGAGAAGAGCTGGTTGAAATCTGCCACATTCCACCTAATGACATGCCTATGGGAGCAGGTGAAGGGCTCTCGGGCAATCACCTTGTCTATTATCCGCCCCCCCCGCCCCCCCCGTTGTACTGTAAAGATCCAGCCCAGACCAAAAATTTAGAACAATCATAGGAATACATCTTCTCAACCATCCACAAAAGTCAAATGCAAAATATTGATCTGTTTCATTAGCACCATCTATATAATTTCACCTAAACATGAAAATGTAGCCAAACTTCCAAGCACCTGGAAATCAGTTTACATTAACAGTTACCATTTATTACAGATCTGTTTGACTTGGGTAACCTCCATATGCTGATTCTAATGCACACTGGGACTTATAGGAAGGCTGTTCTGGTTTACAAATGAAGAACTCAAGGCACAATTGGTTACTTGACAGAAGTCAACTTTCTCCTAAGTGGGAAACCACCAGAAGGCAGATCTATCTGATGGCAGAGCTGCTGTCTTCATCATGGGACTAGTACACTTTCACTTTGTGATCAGGGAAGGGAGGTGCCAGGCCTGCTCAAGGAGCGCCCATGTCCATGCCAAGGAGTCTAGGAAGGTTGTACTTTCTGCTTGTGTCTCTGTGGTATTGCTAACAATGTTATACTGAATATCGTGTACTATGCTTGTAAGTCAGGAATTTTCTCAGAGAAGAGAAAGGATTACCCAAAATGGGAGAGGAAAGACTAATTAGAATTCTTCAGGAGATTAATGGAGTTAATTAAAAACATGATCCTGCACATGACAAGATGTTCATCAGCACTTACCATCAGGGAAATGTAAATGAAAATTACAATGAGATACCACCTCACACCCGTCAGACTGGCTAAAGTCAACAACTGAAGAAGCAACAGGTATTGGTGAGGATTTGGAGAAAGGGAAACCATCTTTCTTGCACTGCTGGTGGGAATTATATATATATATATTTATATATATATAATATTATATTATATAATGGAGTATATAATATATTGTATAATCAAATATTACTCAGCCATCAAAAAGAATGAAATCTTGCCTTTTACAATGACATGGGTGGAGCTAGAGAGTATTACAGCTAGTGAAATAAGTCAGAGAGAGAAAGACAACTACCATATGCTTTCATTCATATATAGAATTTAAGAAACAAAACAAATGAGCAAAGGGGGAGAAAAAGAGAGGCAAGCCAACGAACAGACAAGTAACTATAGAGATGAACCAATGGTTTCTAGAGGGGAGGGAGTGGAGGGATGGGCTAAATGAGTGATGGGGATTAAGAGAAAAAAAGGAAATAAACTTAAGGTGCATTCACTTCTCAAAAAAAAAAAGGGGGGTGGGGTGGGGGGAGAATGTGGTCCTGAATGGGGCTGTCCTAATCCAGCAGCCTTTCCCTATCTCTGCTTTGCAACCAATCCAAGATGCAGGCTCTTTGGGAAAAGAGGAGTTCTCTGGTTGTGAGGAGGTATATTCACTTCTTGGGTGGAGCAGAACGCTTTTTTTAAAGTGGATTTAAAAAATCAATATTTGGTTCAAATCTTTGCCAGTTAATAACTGTGTGATTTAACCTCTCTAAGCCTCATTTATTTACCTAAGTGAAATTAATGATACTGACTTCACTTTTCTTATCTCTAAAATGGTGACAATAATGCCTACCTCTTAGGATAGTTGCAAGGGTTCAAGGAGGATAAAACCTGGTGTGTAGGGAATGTTCTTTAAATATGTTTTATTTTTTGTATATTACTATTTTCATTAGAATTCTTCTTTTTAAAGATTTTATTTATTTATTTTAGAGAGAGAGAGAGAGAGAGAGAGAGCATGAACAGAGGGAGGGGCAGAGAAAGAAGCAGGGTTCCTGCCAAGCAGGGAGCCCAGCATAGGGCTCCATCTCAGGTCCCTGGGATCACAACCGGAGCTGAAGGCAAATGCTTAAGTGGCTGAGCCACACAGGTGCCCCTCATTAGAATTCTTAAAGAAAGTTCCTTGGTATGGTAGATGATCAATAAATGGCAGCTATTCTTATTAACAGGCAACAGTATTGTATTGGTGCTGGTCTGTTGGTGGAATAGAGTGGGATGAAATGAGGAAAAGCCTAAATTCATATGCAAACATAAAAACAAGACAACAATACAAAAGCAGAACTGGAAGGAAAAAATCCTAGCCTGGTCAACTTGTTATTCAGAATGTAGTTGTCAGAAATCTTTACATTGTAAATTTGGCCTTTAGAAATTTTTTATTTTAAGATTTTCTTTTTTAAAAAAGATTTTATTTATTTATTCATGAGAGACACAGAGAGAGAGGCAGAGACACAGGCAGAGGGAGAAGCAGGCTCCAGGTAGGGAGCCGGATGTGAGACCCGATCCTGGGATTCTGGATCATGCCCTGAGCCCAAGGCAGACACTCAATTGCTGAGCCACCCAGGCGTCCCTATTTTAAGATTTTCAAGTGTATTTTACAGAGAGGAAGGGAGAGGTTGAGCAGAAATGGGGGCAGGAGAGACTCTCAAGCAGGCTCCCTGCTGAGTGTGAAGCCCAACTCAGGGCTGGATTCTACAACACCTGAGTTCGTGACCTGAGCTGAAACCCAGAGTCAGACACTCAACTGACTGAGCCACCCAGGGGCCCCAGCCTTTGGATATTTAAAAAATTATATCCTTTACTGCTTTATTTTGTTTTGTTTTCACCGAAGTCCATTGGAAGAATCCTAGGTTGACTGGGCCAATGAAGAAAGGGAAAGAGATTTAAATGTCTATCTATTTATTAGTTTGCTTTGTGAAAGAAAAGAACAGTCCTATTCAGGTCAAGTTCTTTATTCACCTCTGAAGAATTTTAATTGATCTTTTCTTCTGCTTTGTTGATGGTGCTTTGTCTATGTCTATGGTAGGGGAAATAGGACCAGGGGTGATAAGGACAGAAAGTAAGTATTCTAAATAAAGGGGGAAGATTCAAGGGACAGGGTCAAAGGCTCCAGAGCAGTTATGTTCCCCCTAACGCACTGGGAGTGATTTATCTCTAAAAGCTATCTGCATGTTCCCTCAGTGGGTTGTTTTTTCCCCCCCTCTTATGGGTTTCAGTGGAGTTTGATTCAATATATGGTTAAACACCCAACCACTAGTGTCTGGTGAGATGGTTGGAGCCAAGAAGGGTCAGCTGAGGACTCCTAAAACTCCACATCCCTGTGACTGACACAGGGAAGCCTGGGCAGCCAGCAGGAATTACACCTCTGACAGTTTGAGCCTCTGCTAGGGATACTGCCATATAGCAGGGCCACTGGACTATGAGCAGAGGCCATAGGGGAATGCTGATTTGGAGGCACTTGTGGGATTGTTGGAAAGTTCTGGCAAGCCAATATGATAATAGTTCTCAGGAAGTGAAGCTCATAATTTCTCTCTCTCTTTCTTTCTATTTATAATCTATCCTATCTATCATCTATTTCCTTTTTCATCTATCTTCTATCTACTATATCATCTATCTATCTATCTATCTACCTATCATCTATCTACCATCTATCTATCTATCATCACATATCATCTACCTGTCTACCTCTGTACATGGGTGTGTATGTTTGGTGGTGAGATGGAGTGGCATAAGGTAAGTTTAGGGACACTGCTATTTTTAAACCTGCCTCGAATTTGCCCCTATTACTCAAGGAGTGGTGGCAGAAATCATCTTCAGAGACCACCCTTTTGATTGGAATAACACTGTAACAGACTTCCTTATTGTTGTTAAGCGAAGATAGGGCCACACTTCCATTCTGAAAGAGAAAGATTAAGACCGAGAAAAGCTAAACTGCTCTCAGAGATGTGTTCATCAATAGATTTTTTTTTTCTCTAATAGGCTTCCTCAGGGGAAGGTGGAGATGAGTGGAGTGGGAATGAAGGGGATTCCTAGGGAGGAGAAGTGGACTTTAGCATCATGGTGGTGGGCAGTTCAGAGTGGAGTGTGCTTATAAGGCCTCCCTTTGACAAGGCTATGACCAATTGGCTATGGGAGTAATGATATCAGGTTTTATATTTCCTGTTTCTGTGGTATGACTCCTCAGGTTGTTCTCAGACCCTCAGTAAAGTTTTATCACACTCAATGGCTGGTCTTAGCAGGGTTGTTAGAATAAAGGGAGGAGATGGTGTCCACACAGGGCAGACAAGTCACAGGGAAATGAGATCAGGTTATGGCAAGAGTTGATTTGTAACAGTAGCTAAGCAAAAGCCACGAGCTTCTCCCATAAATCCTCAGAAATTCTTGGGAAAGATGATTGGTTACCTCTTGGTTACATAGAATGGGATTCAGATTGTTGGAAGGGAGATATTCTCATAGCTACTTGCCACTTGGCAAACCGTGCAGTACATGGACCTGCTTTTAAAGCTCAGGGAAAGCTCAGACACTGCATGAATCTTAAGAATTAGAGCCCTGTTCAACTATGGCAATAAAGCAGGTTAGAGACTCGCTTTCCCAGCACCCCAACCCTTGGAGTGGAGTAATGGGATTGGGGTTGATCAATCAGGCACCTCCCTGTACCATGAATTAGAAGCTATGAGTCACTAAAGAAGGGCAGTGGAGAACCCATTCTGGAGAATGAGGATGGCTACAACCTCCAGTTCCCTGGGGCAAGAGGGAGTGGGGCTGGTAGCATTTGTTGGTGCAGATTCTCCAAGAAGCAGATGGCTACATGAGATTAGAGCTGCAAATATTTATTAGGGAAAACAGCTCTGGGGGACAAAGAGGGAGTGGGAATTGGTGGAGAGCCATTAGACAGAAAGGCAGGTGTGACAGTTGTGAAAGAAGGAGGAGGAAAAGGGTCTCAGACAGAAGCACAACTCAGAAAATCTTGGCCTGGCCAAGGGGACATCACCAGATAAAAGTCACTATATTCATTTCTAATGGCTATAATGAAGGAACTGAAGCTTAGGGGCTTAAAGCAACACAGATTTGTTGTCTCACAGTTCTGGAAGTCAGAAGTCTGCAATGAGTCTCACAGGGCTTAAATCAGTGGGTCAACAGGGCTGATTCCTCTGGAGGACTCCAGGGGAAAAGCTGTTCCTTGCACTTTCTCACTTCTAGAGATTGTCAGCATTCCTTGACCTGTGGCTACATCCCTCCAATCCCTACTCTGCTCTCCTACTCTCTTCTTCTAAGGACCCTTGTGACTATCGCTGGCCCATCTATATCACCCAGGATAAGCTCCATCTCAAAACTGTACCAGCCAAGCCCCTTTTGTCATATAAAGTAAAGTCCACAGGTTCAGGGAGTTCAGATGTGAACATCTTTGGGAGGCCATTTGTCAACTACCATAGTTGCCCTTCAGGGGAACCCTGCATGGGGCAGAAATGGGACAGCACCAGTGTCCTGGACAGCAGCCTGGGAAGCATGGCTTCAGTGATGGCAGGCCAGCAGCTAGAGGTGTGTGGTCAGCTCTGCTCCCATAGGAGCTTCTCTTGACGAGCTGAGCAGTATCACTCCATGAACGCCACACAGTCTACCTGGTTTCCTGTGCTGGTGGCAAGAGTGCAAGCTCTGGGGCCCAGTGTTCAGTGGTACCAGAAGCAGTGCTCTCTACTTAAGAGTCCTGAAATTATGATTTTCTCTTTGGTTCTGGACTTCTTTTCTTCTGCTTGTTTTCTGAGACACCTTTTTTTTTAATTTTGCTTTAAAAAAAAGATTTTATTTATTTATTCATGGGAGACACAGAGAAGTAGAAACATAAGCAGAGGGAGAAGCAGGCTCCCTGTAAGAAGCTTGATGAGGCAGGACTCGATCCCAGGACCTTGGGATCACACCCCAAACTGAAGGCAGATGCTCAACCACTGAGCCACCCAAGCATCCCTTTTCTGAGCCTTCTTCTCAAAATCTCCTGGTCTTTCTGTGAGCTTGTTAGTCACCTTTTAATACATTTCATTTCTACTTACAACCTGAATCAGTGTGATGGGTTACTGCTTCCCAATACTTATATTCCCCTTTTCCTTTTAGTAACAGGACGTCCTCCCCTGAGCTTCAGCAGGACAAATGGCCAAAGGGCTAGAGCCTTAAATTTCCAGTCTGCTTCATAGCCAGGCATGGCCATGCAACTAAATTGTCATCAGGGAAGCATGAGCAGAAGTCATGTTTATAATTTCCATATCATTTCTTCAAAAGGAACATGCTTGCATTTCCCTTCTGTATTTTCCTCTTATGGGCTGAATGGGTATATTCTACTGGGACACTGGCTTTGACTTAGTGAATAGGAGAAACATTTGAGGAGATGATAGGATAATTCAGAGAAAGAACCAGGCTCCCTGGGTGACTTCATAGAGTTGAGCCACCTATCTACCTTGGATTTCCTGAATTCTCCTGGACTGTTATGTTGTTTGAACCACTGTATTTTGAGGTCTCTTTTGAAAGCCAGTGAGCCCGTTGTAGGTTTAGTATAACCTGATGAAAATAGTCTGTTTCTGTCTTATAACCCTCTGACTAGTTCAGAAATAGAAATTGGAGTGATTCCAGCATCCCAAGAAAGAGGAGAGGGAAGGATTCAGGGATTAATTTTCTGGAAAGTTGGGGATGAGAGCAGAAAGTCCTAGTAATAGTATTCAAGAATAAGAATCTTAGCTTATGGCATGCAGAGGTGAAACAATCAAGTTTGGGGAATCCAAGCAGCTAATGCTATTGAATAGAACAGAAGGAAAGAAGCACACAAAGACTGTGGGGAGGAATGGTTACTAAGAGAAATCAAGAGTAGCTTGTAAAGAAAATAATGACCTCAAATCACTAAATTCTCATCTCAAAGCATGACTAGAAAAAAAGGGGATCATATATAACTATGCTAAAATAATCCATTGCAGTGAGGTGAGAATTGCTGCGAGGCAAATGCAATGGTTAATTACGAAGTTTGCTGTGATCTGTTGAGTTCTCAGCTTTGTGGGTAGAACACTGAACATAAGAAATGTGGAACCCTGAGAAGAGAAATGGGGTTGTATGAAAGGATTCAGAGGCCTCACACTATTTTGATCCCCCACTGCACTGGGTCTCTTGGTGGGGAGTGGCGGCACAGAAGAACATGTGTCCAGACATAGCAGCACAAAGCATTATAAGGACACTAGCTTTGAAAAATTCTACTGAATTTTAGCTACAGAAAGCAAAAAGCCTCAGTCTATGTCCTGATGAGCAACAACTCGCTGAAGAAGTTGTTCTTGCCTTAGTCGAAAATCCTGTAATAACCTCTCTGAGGACTGACTCTACAAGGAAATGTCAATTCTTTATTTCTAAGCTCCCAACATTCTTCACTGTCTACAGACCTATAATTAAATGGCAGCATGCCTTGGGGGGGGGGAGCAATTACAAAGTCAAATGTCAAAGCAATAGGCTTTATATAACAAAAGAGTCAATTTCCCCCCTTTATTTATCAAAAGTATCTTTGGAACATTATTAGGGAATGGATTCAGGAGCACTAAGTCAAGGAGGGGGATAAGACACATTTAAATTAAAGAGAATTTGTTTTTATCTTGGTGGGGGGTGGTATTCTAGGGTTCCCTCTAGGTCCTACCCAAAAACTGTTCATCAAACCCATCTAACATTTATGAAGAGACTGCTAAGACTAATGACATAACTGGATATTGGAAGCAGAGAGTGGTTTAGCATCTCCATGTAACTTCCTGGTTTGACTGGAATAGAACACAAACGGATCTCAGAGACCCCAGTGGATTACTGTAAACTCAATCAGATGATGACTCTAATTGCAGCTTCTGCTCCAGATGTGGTCTTCTTCCCTTATGGGGGAATTTCTAGAACCTATGTGTGAAGGGACTGTTTAAGTTTATTCTTTTTACTCTATTCCAGGCATTGGCAGACTTTTTCTGTACGATGCCAAATAATATATATAATTAACATATGATAAATAATACACTAATATTATAATTATAATATATATCATACATAATTTAATATATGATTGTAATATAAGCTTTGCAGATCATATGGCCTCTGTTGCAACTATTCAGCTCTGTCTTTGGAAGACAAAAGCAGCCACAGACCATGCACAAACAAATAGACATGGCTGCATTCCAGTAAAATTTCATTGACAAAAATAGGCAGTAAATGCCCCGGTAGCAACAAGCACATCTAGTGCCCAGATCTTGGGCATAATTCTAACATATTTCACCAATAAAAAGAAAGACAGCTTCTTGGAAGATCGTCTGATTCTAAGACTGGATTAAGAAACACACAACACAAACCAAAAAGTGGGCTCCTGGGTGGCTCAGTGGTTGAGCATCTGCCTTTGGCTCAGGTCATGATCCCTGGATCCTGGGATCAAGTCCTGCATCTCTCTCTATGTCTCTGTCTCTCTCTCTGAGTCTCTCACGAATAAATAAAATCCTTAAAAACAAAACAAAGCAAAAACAAGAAGTAAGGTGTTCAAAAGAAAAAAATCACATTGTGGGGGGTATGTCAAGGGTGCCAAATGAAAGAGCTCCCAACGGCTAAAGCTGAAACAATTTGAGCAACAAAATAAAGTAGTATTGGATTGTAACCCAAAGTATTAGGTAAATATCCATGAACCCATACCGATAACAAACAAAAGATTGAATAAATTAGTAAATGAGAAGAAGAGACAATGTCTCATGCAGAAAAATTCTAAGCTTATAGATTCCCTACCCTAAAGGAGGAGGAGTACAACTCTCCACTCTTTAATTGTGGGCTGATCATAGTGATTTCTTTCCAAAGAGTACAGTATGGAAAGACAGGAAAAAGTAATTTCACAATAGAGAAATCTGACAAACAGTAACAGTAATAGTAAAATAGTACTATTTTAAATAGTACTATTACAAATAGTAATGCTTTAGCCAGGTGATGGAGGTCATCATCAACAGTTGTAAATCAGATTGATAATATGTACCTTGATATAATGTGATAAAAATGGCATTTTAAGTCTCCAAAATTCTTCCCAAAAATCCATAATATCAGTCTTATCATGAGAAAATTATCAAATTCCAATAGAAGGACATTCTATAATATTCCTGATTACTACTCCTTTAAACTGTCAGGGTCTTCAACAACAAGGAAAGTTTGACAATCTGTCATAGCCACAAACAACCTAAGCACATATGACAACTAAATGTAATGAGATATCTTGAATGGGATCCTAGAGCAGAAATAAAGAATGTTAGGTAAAAATTTGGGAAGTCTAGATAAACTATGGGCTTTATTTAGTAATAATATATCAATATTGGTTTGTTAACTGTAACAAATGTTTCATTCTAATGTAGAGTGTTAATAATAGGAGAAATTGTTGGAGGGGGAGTTATATAGGTGCTCTCTATACAATGATCGATTTTTCTGTAAATCTAAAATTATTCTAAAAAATAAAGTGTGTTAATAAAATAAACAATGAAACAGATTTTACCTTCAGATTCTACTTTGTTGTCCCCTGAGCAGAGAAAATAGCCCAGTTTGCTTTCCCCTACTTAGTAGAGCACCTTTACTATTTTGCCTCAGGGTTATGTCAATTTTCAGGTTCCATGTCAGAGTACAGTACACAAGCACTTTGAACATCTCATTATCTTATGCGTCATCATAGTGGTCCCCTATATCGATGGTATCATCAGGCACAGAGCTGAAATGAAGAGGTATCCAGATGCCTTGCTTGGTAAGATACATGTATGCAAGGGAGAAGGAACTATGTCCTATAAAAAGAGACAAAGGGGCCTACCACTTCAATGAAGTTTCCAGGAGTCTTAGAGTCCTGGGCATAGTGGAATATCTTCTTCAAAGAGAATGGCAGGTTGGAACATATTGTAGGCCCTGCTTATTAAAACAGTACAATGTGGAGATCTTTGAATTTTATTGCATTTGAGCGTGTTGCTCTGAGCCACTTACAAGGTGATCTGAAGAACTGCTAGGTTCTTACAAGATGTAAGGAATACAGAACAGTCTATTATCTCAGTTAACAGGGCTGATTGTAAGATTACAGAAGAAAATAAGAAAACCCAGAAAAACTAAAAATAACCCAAACTAACCCTAGAAAACTAAACATAAAATGTTACTACTCTTGAGGATGTAATGAAAGCTCTCACAGTGTGTCTATCTAATGTCTTGACAGTGACCTTGACAGCTGGCCATGTTCATGATTCAAGTCTTCCACTCTGCTTAGCTCCACTTATTATTTTATTCTTCTAGAATGAATTCTCTACTCTTTCTGGCTTCTGTGTCTGCTCTTGTTACTACTATAATTGAATGACTATTTTTTCAAGATTTATTCATTTGAGAGTGAAAGAGAGAGTGAGTGGGAGCGAGCACATAGGGTGAGGGGGTAGAAGCAGAGGGAGAGAGAAATTCAAGCAGACAGGCTCTCAGCACAGGTTGGGGGTGGGTGTCTATCTCTTGAAACTGAAATCAGACCTGAGTTGAAACCAAGAAGAGTTCCAAGCTTAACCTATTGCACCAGTGAGGCGCCCTTTGAATAACTATTTTTAATCTCCTGTGTTTATCTCAAGATCTTTTGTTTACTTAGAGCTTCCACTACCAGGCAGTTTTTGCTTACTTCCTTCTTTGTGTGTGTATGTGTGTCTCTTGGCCTCTCCAGCCTGCTGACTCTCTCAGAATGCTTTGTACTCGATGTCTCAAAGAGCTTCTGGTTGGGCTCAACTCTTACCCAACCTCCTTTTATGACTGAGCTCTTGTACTGTGCTCCCTCATAGGCCTCTAGCCAAGTTATCATTGGCTAACAAACACCCATCTCTAGTCCAATCATCTGTGGCCATCACTGTGGATGACACCACAGCATACCACCCCACTGACCTATGCACAGAGAGGTCTTTCAGAAGAGGCTGTGATTGTGGTAGACACACTCAGCTTCTCAGAATGGGAACTTATAGCCAGGAGACATGAGACAATTTACTTTGCCATTTTGATTACGGAAAACCCCAGCCTTTAGCACTTTGAAGAACTAAGAGGAAAAAGAAACTCCTAGTTATTTCAAGTTGGCAGATAAACTAGAAATTTTTGATGGAGAGGAAGGTGCTTTGGAAGACTTCCAGTTAGTGTACTTTCTGTTCCCCTTTCACCACTTATCTATGGAAGGTTTTCCTCACAGTGGGTACTCTTGGTTTATGGTGAGAATATGAGTAGGGTTGTGGAGCAAAAGAGCACAGTGGCTCTTAACCCCACCAATACAAGCCTGTCAGTGGTGGGAGCCATACTGTGAGAATGCTATGGAATTACAATTAAGTGGGATACTTTGTTAGTTCCTATGTGAACTGGCTCCTCTGTACAATGATGAACTATTTGTGTGCTCTCTCTTTTTACTAAAAAGTTAACCTGAACTTGGGAACTATGTTTCACTCATGGAAACCTACTCATAGAAATACTCAGCACAGTTGATTTGAGTTCTGAGTCCTAGCACTCAATCTGCAGGCCTCCTCAGTCTCTGCACAGACCACAGAGCTCTGTGAAGTGTGACTGAGGAGAGCCCATTTTTGGATTTTTCTCTCTGAGTGCCTACTACAGCCAGCTGCTATCAATCTTTGGATTCATCCCTCTTAAATTTTATGATTCTCTCCTTATTCATTCAAAGTGAAAGAAGAAACTATTCCCCTGATTTATTTTTTTGGAAAGGCTTTATTGATTGTCTTTTCAATAACAAATGAGTTTCACTGATATTCCCTATTATACCCACAGACACTCCTTATCTGTTGTGCCTTTGTTTTGCATTAACATTAAGAGAAAAGGGAATGAAATCTTCTTTCAATCACCACTACATTAGCACTTACTATGTTTGCAATTTCAAAACAAAAAATTGATAGAATTTAAAATATAAACTCCCTAGACAAGAACTTCTCAAATAATCATGACTTCTTGTCTTCAGTGTTGAACTTTTAATTTGGAAAGAGAAAGCCTGGGTGAAGTGAAAATACTTCAGAGACTCAGAAGTCATATCTCCAAAAAGCAATCATATATTTTATTTTTTTTCCAAATGAAAATGGCATCATAACAGGCTTAATTCAAGTTAATATCTAAGAAAATATCAGCTTCGCGTTTTACAGAGCTTCAATACCCAGTTTCATTTCACTGCAAGGAACTATAAATTTTATTGGACAAGCACACAAAAAGCCTGTCATATTATTCATCACCCGAAGAAGCAGGTCATAGAACAGCAAAGTAATGTCACTAACAAGAAGCAGTTTTCTGTTGTAGACAGCAATTCTTACCCTGTCATGGATTTATCTTATTATTGACAGCAAATTTGGCTGGCATTGACCAGAACTGGTGCTTTACCCAGGCCCATAGCAAAGCTTGAACATGAGATAGGCTTATACCACATTCAATGTCAGTCACATATTTCCTCCACTCAATGGCACATCCCTCTTCTGATCTGAATGATTAAGGAGGATGTTTAAAACACAGACATTTCTATGCTTTTTTACAGAGTGGTCAGTAAGTACAGTTTTGCGATGCCCCAACATTTGTATGGGGAGATAGCTAGTACCTTAATATGATTAATGGGAGCAGTACTCACTGTAATAAATGAAGTTTGCCATTGGCCACTAGACATTTGTTTGTGGCTAGCTAACTTTCCATTTACTTTGTTCAGAAAAATGCCAGGTCAATTAGTACAAGAATTTGCTGTGCTCACAAATGACCCCATAAGGAGTTGAGATTCTATTTTTCTAGTTCTGTTATTTCCATCATCTCTTTAAGGTATGTTGTATCATAAAGCTTAATGCAACTCTTGTTTTTTGAAGTCCCTTGAGGGATGAGATAACTATGAGAACTGCGGATATATACAGAGGTGGGTAACTGATAAAAGTTGCACGAGTATTTGGGCTCAGGGTATGCAAATCAGGAGAGAGTGGGGTGTGCCCCCTCAGTGAGCAAATGCATGGTTGAAGACTGCTGAGATTGGAAATCTGTTTGGAGTCAGTGAAGGGACTGATGAAGTAGAAAAAAATGATACCTGCCATTGAGGCCCTCTGGATAATAGTGAATTTAGGCACCAATTCCACCTGAGATCAGGGGGTGGGAAATGAGGTCTCTTGAAAGGAAAAGCCGACTTTTCTAGCTGGCCATCAAACAAGATTTGGAAAAAAGGAGGAGGACCAAGAAAAGTGAGTCAATACTCTTCCTTCTGCCTGAAATGTATTGCTTATCACCATCCTTTTGTTCAGTTAACCTCTCCTCCTTCTCCTCCTTCAGTTCCCAGTTTCAGTGTCACTTCCTATATTACTTGTAATGCTGTCTCTTTCCCTAGAATTTTTCCATTATGGTACTTTTCAGTTTGTAATTATATATCATTTGAGGATTGATTTGATTGAGGGCTATTTCCTTACTAGATTGAAATTTCTTTCATTCAATAAGTAGTCACTGAACACTTACTATGTGTTGGATATACCAGGTGTTAAAAATATTTCATAAATTAATAAATGATTAATAAGTGATTTATGTGAGAGTTTTATTTCTAAGGGCTCAGAGCTATTGAAATCCCCAGAAGAAAAATGAAGAAACCAGTGTTACATTTTTGTAAGACAGCCTAATATCCCCGGAGAGAAGTTTTGTGTATTAGATAAAGAAATACTTTCTTCAAGTAGGTTCAAAGGTAGAACTTAAGCAAGACTTAGAAATTTTAGAATGGAAGAATCTAGACTGAATGTGTGGGCCTGGAGGTCATATTTGAAGGAAACTTTGGGAAGGTTTTCACAATGCCTCTAGATCCAAGGTATATCAAGACAACCTCAAGTCTTATTTGACAAGAAGCCACAGTATTTTTATTTAAAAAGTGGTTTTCTCTGTAGACTGGCCTAGATAAGTCAGTCTCTATTTTCTATTATTGTCAAGAAGTATGAGGTCTTGAGATCTTACCCTACTTGCAAGCTAACAAGTTGGTCTGCCACAGTTCCATGAATGCGGGCCGAAGACATGAGACTCCTAGGTTGGAGAAAAAGAATTTGAAAACTCCCAGCACAGCAATAAGCATGAACATCAGCATACTTTGCCAATTATCCTTGCTCCCAAGTCTTAGGAGAGTGATGCAGATAGATGCCTACACATGCAGTGGTTGCATTACAGGATAGGAATCCTGAGCTTAGGGAACTTGAACTTTTATATTAAGCAGTAAACTATGCCTGATCTTTGCTCCAGAGGGAGACATTATCTTTATTGTCCAAAGCTGTAAGCAAACCTACCCTTTGCTCTTCTTTATCTTCTGAGACTGTTTGCTACACAAACATCTTTGAAAAGATAGTCTGGAATTAAGGGCAGTTAGTATCTGTTTTCAAGGTGGGCAGCAATGCAGCAGATCAGTAGAAAATGGCCTCTTAACAATACCCACCCCTTGTTTTATACCGTCTTGGTTTCTGGAGAATTTTCCCATTAGCATGTCGCTACCCGGCTACTCTCAGTACTCTGAATGATGAAGGCTGGGACCAATTCCATTGACTCTGTCCCATGTAGCACTTGGGAGGCTACCATAATTAGGCCTGTTAGTAACAAGATTCCAAGCAGCTGGATGAGGGCAACCTACAGTACTGACCACAACCATGCCGCCTCCGAGTTCTGGGCCAAGCAGCCTAACAAATCTCAGAAAACTTCAAGGCCTACCTTAGAAAGTCATGTGGCTTTTTCCTTAAGTTTCTGCTTTGATCTTTCTATTTGGCCATGGAATTACTCCAGGTACAGCAGGATATGGTATTCATTGTGCATATTCCTCCATGGCCCTTGAGGAGGAAGTTGAGGGCAAGTCTGTCATTTGTAACAAGATTGGTCAGTGAGTTGAGGCTGAGCTAAATACCTTTGAGGGCTCCAGTGGTATCATTGATCACTTTAGCCACAGTAAAGGACAAATTTTATACTGCTTTTTCTAATTGAATGATTCCCATTTCCTATTATAGTGATAATTTTTTGATAAGTGTGCATGCATAACAAGATATCTATTTGGAAAGCAACCCCAAGTAACCAAGAATAGCCTCATTTTGGAGAGGTCTTCACAGTCATCTGAAGGCTATATTATCTACAGATGGTATTTCCTTACACACTTAAATGTCTCTTGTGACTTTCTGTTCAAAAAATGTAAGTTGCCATATTTTGAGGAAGGAGCAAGTTGATACTTGGATTCCACACAAAAGCTACAGTCTTGGGGTGTGCATGGTGCCCTGGAAAGAAATTTTTGTTTACAATTTTCAGGCCCAGAAGGGATCTACATCAGATGCGGGCACAGGTTGATTGTGCCTGTAATGTGACCTTCTAGCCAATTGGTAAACAGCAGTCCCAGTTTAGTTCAAATAAATGAGTCGAGTCCTTGTTTTTGGAGAAAAGACGTCTATACTTATATCAATATCTACAGATACATAATCAGATAAAGATACAGATAAATATCATGTTGAAAAATTTTCCATCTAGCTCTATTTTGTCAATAATTTGGTCTACTATATATTTGAATATATTAATATATAACAATAAATATAATATATTTGTATCAAATGCTTTTGAGCATCTGCAGAAATAAGCATATGGTTTTTCTCCTTGTATGCAGTAATACAAGGAATTAAAGATTTCAAAATATTGGAATATTCTTACATTCTTGAAACAAATACTCCTTCTCCACATAGTCATGGTGTATTATCATTTCAGTATGCTTCTGGGTTCTGTTATTATTTTATTTAGTATATTTTAATTGATATTAATAAGAAAATTTGGTCTATAGTTTCCTTTATGTACAACCTTTGTTAGCCTTTGACTAGTTATGCTCACTTCATGTAAAGAACGTAGTCTGGATATAGTGCTTGGAATTTATTAAAGTTTTCTTTGTAGCTTGCTGCATAATAAACTTTAAAATATATTCACTATAGACTTGGAAAGAATGTGTAATTTTGTATTTTGGATAGCTTATAATTATGTGTGATTTAAATTCTCTATAATGTTCCCCTCCCTGACCCGATCACTATGCCATCACTCTTAAGATAGCCAATGTCAACAGATTCTTGTGCATTCTTCCAGAAAAGTTATTTATGTATTTAATATCATATATGTGAATATCCTTTTAAATATATAAAAAATTAAATTGCTTTATAAACTGTTTCAAAACCCTTGTTATTTTAATTTAATTTGGAAATGTATTTATGCCACACATGTAGATGTACCCCATTCTGAATACTTTGGCTTTTTTTAAAGAATGACTAAGTCGTCTTTCCCCCACAAGTATTTAGATTTATTTTGGATACGTTTTGTCCTTAATATCTAGTTTTCTTGCATAATGATCAGAGAATGTGGCGGTATATAGCATTTAAAGTTTATTGAGATTTTCCTCATGGCCTGCTACATAATAAAAATTTTAAATGTTCTGTAGGAATTTGGAAAGAACGTGTAGTTTTTGTATCTTGGCTAGCCTATTAATTGTTTGTGATTGATTCAAATTCTCTATAACGTTATAGGTTTTGACTGCTTGACTTGCCAAGTTTTGAAAAGTATGAGAGTCTCCACTGTGATTATGGGTTTGACAATTCTCCTTTCATTCCTAAATGTTGGTTTTTTAAAAAAGATTTTATTTATTTATTCATGAGAGACCAGAGAGAGGGGGTGGGGGCAGAGACACAAGCAGAGGGAGAAGCAGGCTCCATGCAGAGAGCCCGATATGGGACTTAATCTGGGTCTCCAGGATCATGCCCTGGGCTGAAGGCAAGCGCTAAACTGCTGAGCCACGCAGGCTGCCCAATTTTGGGTTTTATATGTATTTTGATCACAATTGTTTGGTGTAAAATAATTCTTGATGATTTTATCTTTTTTATATTGTATTTTAAATCAATATAAAATATCTCCCATTACACTAATGATTTCTGCATTACAATCTATATTTTTGACAAATATTTTTTACATGCCATTTGATTTACATTTGCTTGGTATATCTTTGCCTTCTTTTATGTTCAGTCAGTGACTGTTTGCTTTAAGTATGTTTCACAGAAACAGCACATAGCTGGATCTAACAGCTATAAGAACTCAGTAGGGTGTAGAACTTCTTAGAGTCTCCCCGACTCCAGTGTCCTAGACTTTGGTCTCCCAGACCCAGATATAAATCTTGCTTCCACCATTTACTGGTCATATAATCGTATGCAAAATTTTAAACTTCTCCAAGACTCAGATTTTGCATCTGTAAAATAGGAAAATAGACTCATATTAGTACTTAGATTGTAATAAAAAAGCCATTCAAATGAGATTACAAACAAAGGAAAACTGTGGTATCTCATAGGAAGCAATAAAGACCAAACCAGGAGGAAAGGCAGGGCTGGCTACCCCTGTGTTTCATTTACTCTTCTTATTGTCCAGCTTCTTCCATTACTTGTCTCTTACTCTCATGTTGCTATCTCCAGAAAATACCTGCTTCATGCTCTCTGTCTCAAATTATAGAATCTCAGAGGACTCTTGACTTCCTTCTGGCTCAATACAGCTACATTATTGTAGTTAGAGAAGCATTTCCTACAAGAAGGACAAGAAAATGTGGGAGATAACCGGTCAACTTGCAGGATGAAATGAGGACCACAGATCATATCTGTAAAGCCTCTCCCAAGGAGCAGGTGCTCAACAGATGGCAGACTGTGCTGAGAGATCTCTGGTTTTCATAATTATTGTTTCATTTAAACAGGGAGTCTACCTCAGCAAAAGGACTGCTTTTCCCAAACCTAGTCATGAAGTGGGAAATACTTTAACTATAACATTTGCTTTACTGCTGGAAGGCCATCATTTAGCTGAGAGATGATCCTTTGAGAAACAAACCTTTTCCTGGGATCGAGTCCCACATCAGGCTCCCTGCACCTGCACAGAATCTGCTTCTCCCTCTTCCTATGTCTCTGCTTCTAACTCTGTGTGTCTCTCATGAATAAATAAATAAAATCTTTAAAAAAAAAAAGAAACAAACCTTTGACTTCTCTAAACTTTGAAAATTGGACTCTCTCAAATGAACTCAAAGCCTTTGAGAGGATGAAACCCCACCCCCTCACTTGGTGGGATCAGTTTCTAGATCTAAGTTATGCCAGAGATATCCTGCTCCAAAGCCCTCCACCATTTTCAGCTGTCACCCTATTCACATAGGGCAGGTCTGATTCTGTGAGTTAGCTGCCACAAGGAGCAGAGACCCACTTGGTGTCTCCAGAAAAGGGGTTTGCAAAGTTCTTTCCCAACCCTGCCTAGATCCAAGATACAAGTCCCAAATGTCTTCCTAAAAAGTAGAGGCACCTGATACTGCTGAGCATCACATGGATCATACAGCTGTATCGGCTCATTTTCCATTGCAATGAATAGAGTTGTAGACTAGGGTGCTCTGATGAAAACAATTCATTAGGTTTGGGGATCAGAAACACAGTTGGTTGGAGGCTTCAACCAAAAGAGGGGGATGGGGAAACCTGGGTGCCTCAGTCAGCTCAGTGTCCAACTCTTAGTTTCAGCTCCAGCTGTGAGTTTAGGGTGATGAGATCAAGCCCAGCACCATGGGCTCCATGCTCAGCAGGAAGTCTGCTTGAGATTCTCTCTTTCCCTCTTTCCCCTCTGCTCCTTTCCTATATGCAGTACCTCAGAATGTGACTTTATTTGGTAATAGGGTCTTTGCAGGGTAGTAAGTTAAAGTGGGATCATTAGGGTGAGCTCTAATATGATATGACTAGTATCCTCTCTCTCTCTCTTTCTCTCTCTCTCTCTCTCAAATAAATAAATACATCTTCAAAAGAGGGGTGCAGGAAAGCAGAAGAAGCTAAGATTAAATGTAGTGAGGGCCGAGGGGGAATTAATCCTAGATATAAAAACTTGTTCTGATCTCAGAGGCATGACATGGGCTCAGAGTCTGGGTAGAAGTCCATACTTCATACTAGCAGGTGGCAGCTGCTGAGACCCAGATAATCAGGATCCTTACAGTCCAATTTCTGGATTTCTGGCTGGTGGCTAGGGAATCCAGAGTGCAGCCAGGTGAGTGAGCAGCAGGTGTCAGAATAGCAGGTAGGCATGTGGAAGCTTTGCAAGGGCCAGTTGCAGAAGAAGGCTAGCAGGCAGTACCCAGCGACACAACACCTCCCTTTCTCTCTCTTCTCCCCTCCATGCACTCCTTGGTCTTCTGCGCTTCTCTGTCTTTGGTGCCTTGTCAGTGTGTGGCACATAGAAGGTCCTCAAATAGACATATTTATAGAGTGAAAACAGAAGAACTGGGCCAGCATGGTGAAGGGTCAAGGAGTGTTATGGGTTGAATTGTGCCCCCCCAAAGATATGTTGAAGTTCTAATGCCCAATGCCTCAGAATGTCACTCCATTTGGTAACAGGGTCTTTGCAGGTGCAGCAAAGTTGAAGTAAGGTCTTAAGGTGAGCCTAATACAATATGACTGGCGTCCTTATAAAAAGAGGAAATTTGGATACTAAACATGCGCAGATGACTATGTGAGGAGAAATAAGAGAGTCCCGAATGAAGGTTGGAGTGATTCCGCCACAAGCCAAGGAGTGTCTGGGGCTAGAGAACTAGAAGAAACAAGGAAAGCCCTGTTGATACCTTGATTTTGGTCTTCTAGCCTCCAGAACTGTGAGGCAATAAATGTCTGTTGTCTTAAGGCCTCCAGATGGTGGTACTTTGTTATGGCAGCCCCAGAAAACTAATACAGGGAGGGGTTGCTCAGTGGGCCTGGGACATTCTAGAGACTCACTTCAGGTATCCTAAAAGGCCTACGGCTACAGCAGGGCGAATCCTGGCCCCCACTAGCTGGTGGCCTGGGCTGCTACGGGGTCAGGACAGGTTGGGAAACGCATGGGTGGGACCCGGTGACCGCAACCATGGGGTGTGCCTGCAGACCCCATGTGTGACCGCTGGGAACTGAGTTGAACACCAGGCAGAGCGGTGCCTCTAGGGCCAAATAAGTCATTTCTTACTCTGCACAGAATTGGTTGTTGAGTGGTTGTTTTCTGAGGAAAACACTCAGAATTGAGTGAGTCACCAATCAATCACGCATCAGCCCTGTTTCCGAAGCAGAAATCATAAAAGAAAAAGTGGGACAGGAACACAATTTCTGAGCAGCATTTGGAATGTCAGAAGTAATTGAGGAATTAGGATTTTAAAGGTTATCAGGCAGGATAAATGAACAAATTACATGGGGGAAACTGAGGAGGGAGATGACCCGCTTTCTTCCTCTGGCCTTTAATTAGCCACAAAGAGAAAATGCTTGAAAAATTCACTCTCACCAAGTTAGAACTTTTCAACACTTCTTGTGAATAGTGGAGATACTTTCCAACAGGCAGTTTATTTATTTATTTTTTTTCAACAGGCAGTTTAGAAAGTTGATTGGATTCACCAAAATTTATGTGATTTGAATCAAAGATAAGGAAATATCCACAAGGATAAATTATTCTAATGACTGCTACTGGGAATTACGGACACACATTTCTATGCAAGAAGCTTAGAACAAATCTAACATTAGAAGACATTAGAAGTGGAACAATTAGCCCCCAATGATTTTGCTTACTTTTCAATAAAAGATACCCAATCAACTTCCCTCGTCCTTCCAGTACCATCTCCTAGTGTAATACAAAGTTTTCTTTTGGCTTTTGTTTCTGAATTCAATGCCTTCCATTGGTTTGAAGTGAAAACTCAGGGCCAAAAGTAAGATCAAAATAACCTTATTTCCAATAACTTTATCTTACCTGAGACTAAGAAGCTTTTGATTTGGTTCCCACCACCCTATCCTAATTTTGTTCCTTTTAGGCTGACTTTTTAAAAAGGATACACCAAAAAAAAAAAAAAAGTAGGGAAAAATGGAAAGTGAGCTAAATATGATCACATTTTTCTTACTACTATAATTTTTTATCTTGCCTTTATTATTTAAATATTGGAAGAACATGAAGCTCTTTTATGATCAGTAAGAGAGAGATGACATAAAATTGGACTTGGAGCAATGGTTTCTTCTATTCTCTATTTGCCTCAGAAATGCAAGTGTTAATAAAATGGAGGGAGTTTAGCTGAATGAAATAAGTCAATTGGAGGACAATCATCATATGGCTTCGCTCATATGGGGAATATAAGAAATAGTGAAAGGGATTACAAGGTTAAGGAGGGAAACTGAGTGGGGAAAAATTAGAGAGGAAGGCGAACCATGAGAGACTCCTAACTCTGGGAAACAAACACAGGGTAATGGAAGGGGAGGTGGGCAGGGGGACGGGGTGACTGGGTCATGGGCCCTGAGGGGGGCACTTGATGGGATGAGCACTGGGTGTTATACTATATGTTGGCAAATTGAATTTAAATAAATAAAAATAAATAAAATGGAGTCAGTTCAAAAGCTGAGGGGGAGCTGAACTGATAGATCCATATTCTAGTGTGTTGTCAATTCATTCAAATAATGATGCAACCATTCAAAGAGTGAGTTTTTAAAATCTTCAGATACTTCTCAAAGTTCAACCATAGCTGCTATATATTTGGTTTTATGTATTACGTTGGGACATAGGGCTACGTTGAGGTTCAAATTTTATCCCCTGTGAGATGGTCACTTACCGGGTCCTACGTCTTAATGAGCGATTATCTTTGTTATTAAATGTTTGAGTCCTTCACCTTAATTTTCTCCTGTACTGTTTGTCATCAGGCTGTTTGAAGCGGGTCACTGCCAGCCACAGAGGGGAACCTAGAGTCTTGTGCTAACTAGCACACATTCAGAACCCTCTCCAAAATCTTTCTCATGCTCATACTGTCACATATCTCCCTTCTGCACTAAAATTGGGTTGTTGCTGAGCTGTCCCTTTAGTGGAGGGATTCTTCTGTAGCACAGTTGCAATTGACAAGACGATGATGGGTGATGACTATGCTCTTAATGACTGGCCTGCCAGACCCATTTGCTGCAGAGCTGATTGATCCCATAGGGTGGCTGGAGCACCAAGGACAAGCAGAAGGAGTCATTCCCCAGGTAGGGAGGGGTTATCGGTATTGACCCTCCAGCAGTCCCCTCTGTGATTACCCCTGGGGCCCTACCTACCACATGGTGACTCTGATTTCTATGTTTGCCCAAAGTGCTCAGCTTAAAAGTTACTCTAATCAAGGAACTACTTGGATGAAAAAAGTTCTTATCCCCTGGTTGGCAGATAGTAGCTATTTCTTTTGAAAGTCAATAACTTTGACCCTCCTGCTCCTCCTCAGACCTGTACCTTCCTTGTTGTTTCAGCTATTTGGGGCATTTAAAAATAAATCCCACTCTAAGCTGCAGCAGTGACATTGATACCATCTTCTTTCTTTCCCTGGCACAGGAATTCAGCACAACTGACTGTTTTGATATTTCTGGGCTGAAATCCTTCTCGTACCCAGATCTGATGCGCATACTGGTTCTCTAGCATGTCTGCACTCATACCCATCAATTAGTGTGGCGGGATGCCCACTTAAACAAGGTGTGGAGCCAATTTCAACAAGGCAACATGCCAGTCCAATCCTGGCTCAGACAGAAACTGAAGCAAGTGACACAGCATGTCCACGAAGATCCATCCCGGTGGACAATGCTGCCAAGGTAGGACCTCGTGTTTCATTCCAGGGAACTGTGGCTGAGGCCATCTTTAATCACTGTGCGTGTGCTCACTCTGAGCTTTTTCTTGTCAGAAGAGAAAGTGGTATGATGGGATTCTGTGAATTCAGGATTCTTCTCTTAAAGTGAAAAATTTTCTTGTACAAGCAGAAGACACACGTGTGGTTGTGATGAAGCATGGACGGGTATAATAAAGAGTGTAGGGGCCATCCTTCCTCCCCAAATTGAGAACTGCCTTGCCTGTCAGATAAGTGAGATCACAGACAGCAAGACCCTCTTTGTGGGTCTTGGACTTAGAAAGTAAATCTATCTAAGTGTTAGAAAAGGCAGCTCTGATGGGTGTAGAGAAGAGAGAAATGCTATAGAAAAATACTACAAAGTTGCCCTTTTCCAAATGGTCCTCCCTCCAAATCATGGATAAAAACCTCAAATGAATTAAGAGATTGAAAGAATAGAAGAAACAGGTAGCCTGTCAGAATGGGACGAGGGGGATAACCTCTCATTAGTCTAAATGATATTGAAATAAAAAGGAGCTGTGAAGCTTCACTCTGACCCCTCCCTTCAACAAGCATAAAAAAGCCGACCCATTGAACAACTGGCCTCAAGATGGCTTTCAATAGCGAGGCAAATTCAGTTAAGTGCCTTGGAGATGTCTGGGCACAGGTGATAATGTCCACAGTGCTCTCCTTTAACAGGTAGGTTTGTTTTATATATATAAGTGTTATATATGTATGTATATATTTAAATATATATTTAAAGATTTTATTTATTTATTTGAGAGAGAGAGAGAGAGCATGAGCAGGGGGAGGGGCACAGGGAGAAGCAGACTCCCCGCTGAACAGGGAGCTGGATGTGGGGCTCCATTCCCAGGATCCCAGGATCATGATCTGAGCTGAAGGCAGATGCTTAACCGACTGAGTCACTTGGGTTCCCTGTGTTTTATATATATATATTTTTAAACTATGTTTTATCAAAAAAAAACACCCTATATTTTCTCATTGTTTTCCTGAAAGAAATGCACAGTTGCTTTTTTTAATACAGAAAAAAATACAAATTAAAAACTTCAGTTTGGAAAAATAAGATGGCAAGGTATAAAAACAAAGCCAACCACAGCCAGAGGAATGTGGGAGATATGAACAAAAGTCGCTAGGCATCTGAGGCAAGTAAAATATATCAAATAAAATATAGATTGGCAAGGAGGAGGAATCGCTGATGAATTGCAAGAAGCTATAAGAAGATTCCTAGAGACTTTCTAGGAACAGTCTAGGAACAGACTAGACTGTTCTGTCATAGAGTAGGGCTGAGGAAGCCCATATTCACACAGATGAAGGAAATTTGTGGACCTATGGCAGCTGACCTTGCTAGAGAATGTTTTGAGTTAAATTCAATAAATATTAGCCAGCATAAACCTTGTGCAGAACTGGGGGTACTGCTGATGCTCCAGGCCCATGGTGTCCACATTCCGAGTGCACTGCCCTCTGGGGCCTAAGGCAATGGTGTGCTGCTGCCATACACACCGCTGGCACAAGCTGGTTGTGGCATTCAGGAATTTTGCCTGTGGTTGTTACACACAGGCATGACTAGAAACTAATTATGTAAATTTGCAATTAAATAAAGTATTAACAACAAAAGCAATAAATACTCTAAACTCGTCAATTCCTAATTATTCTTCTATGATCTCTGTTCTGAAGATTTACTTGTACCTATTGTCCCTGTATGGTGAAAATATTACTTAATGATGTGCTATATCTATTTATTCCAAGCTCTCTACCTAATAACATCACATGGATAGCTTGAAATTCACCATAGTAAGGATGTTGACACCACGAAAATCAACGAGTTCTACAAATTTGGACTTTTATTGATTTTTTTTCCCCAGAGAGCTGGTTGTTAAAACTAGTGCCTGAAATCCACAAACACCAAGCTTTTACATTCTGGAATAAAATGGGCAGCATCCTTCATATCCCCTTTTACATTAGTCTGCTGTGTTTTTCCAAAAACACAGTTTTCTCAATCCCCAAAGTTGAGCTCTGCTTTGGATCTCCAGAATCTCAAGAGGGTTGTGGAAAAGGCTCTTTCAATCTTTGTCTCTCCTGAGGAGTCAGGCACAAATAGGATGTCAGAGTGGGATGTGGGGGAGAAGGACACCAGACTGTCCAAGAACTCCCTCCTTCTCAGTCTGAGGGATTGTTGCTGACCCTCACCAAGTGCTTATCTCCCCTCTTAGAATGAGCTCTTCTCCAGAAGGTTCCCCAGTCTCTCTTATTCATGCATACTGCCACCAATCCTGCTAAGCCTCAAAGCTCCTGAGACTAGAAATAAAGTGAATGTGGGCAGCAGTGTTGCCAATGAGAACTGAAAAGGAAAAAAAAAAAAAGACACATCTGAATGACTGTCATCTTCAGCACTCTGTCCTTCTCACTCAACAGAATTTCTCTGGGGATTTCATCCATGCCCAGCCTTCAAAGACATCAACACACCAGTGTCTCCAGAATGATTTTCCAGGGAACACTAGGTTCCATGTTCAAATAAGTTTGAGAAATGCCAGCTATATGGCTCTCATTCCTGGAGATTTGCAGTACACATCATCCATCTAAAGGCCCTGTGAAGTCCTGCAGTCATAGAGAAACCCTGTCCTAAATCTATCTCCTAAGCCCAGCCCCGTTTCTTCAGTTTCAGAGTGGTGTTTGCAAGCACTTCCCATACATTACACTTGGCCGTCCTGTGGAAATTCAAACTTGCTGTGATCAAAACTGACACCATTTTGTGTGACACAAAGCTTCTCCTCTTGTGTCCCTTTTCTCCTATAATTCTCATCTCTTTCCATAGTTGACTCTTGTCAAAAACAAAGAACTGGGACAGCACGTAGACTCTTTGCTCTCCTCGTTGCTCCCTGTTTATGAGTTTACTTTGTTAGATTTGTCGAATCTTCCTACTTCAAATGTTGCACGTGCTCCCTCCTCCCTACCCACCTGCTCCTTCCTCAGTTCCACCTGCTGTTTCCCCTCTTTCTGTGATAATAACCTCCTCACTGCTTTTTTTTTCTGCTTGCAGAAGGATGGTCCTAAAACACAAAATGATGACATTTCCTTCATGCTTAACACCCAGAAGGGACTTCTCGTTGACTAAGGAACGTCACCCTCTCATCTTGGGATGTGTTGCAAGTTTAATTGAAGATGAAGGGCTAACATTTTCTTAGTTTCTTCTGAGTGATTGTCTGCCTTCCTTATAGATATGAAATGTCTCTTTTGGATTTGAAAAGGTACTGACAGTATTAAAGGGAAGTTTGGGAAGAAAAATGTGGAGGGCATTATTATTTAAAAATTTTTTAAAAATTTGAGTGTAGTTGACATACAATGTTACATTAGTTTCCGGTGTACACTATAGTGATTCCACAAGTCTAAAGTCATGTTCAACTGCCCTACAGATCAGAAAAATTTTGGCTGCTCTTTGAGAAAATTATGTTTTAAAAATTTCCGACGGTACAAGATGTTGCAATGTAAAAAAAAGCAGATTTCAACCTAAAAGTCTTACCTTTACACCCTCAAGTATTGAAATGAATACATTTTCTATCCAAGGACACAAAAATTCTGGAAGGATACTCCCAAACTACCAATAATGTTTATCTCAAGAGAGGGTAAATTGGTCATTTTCATACTCTTTTATCTGCTTAGTTGTGTTTTCTAACATGTCTACAATGAATATGAATTATTTTTGTAATAAGGAAAAGAAGTGTGGTTTTCGAAAGTCCTTAAGAAATCTTGGCAGCTATACTGACCCATCTTAGTCTACTTATTGATGACCAAGATGACCTCAATTTATGTCCCTAAGTTTTTTGTATTCCTAGGTTTTGTTTTCCTTCCAGAAAACAGCATATCAACTTAAAATAGCCAATAGTGCACTTTCAGGCCACTCGTCTGGTCTGGCATTTAACATATTTTCCAGGAGAAGGTAGCCCAACCCTACCTGATGACAGCTCTTCTAAGGAAGCCCTAGCTCCTCTGTTCAAGTTTAAAAGTAAAAATTGCAAACCAGTTTAATCCCAAAATATACAAAGGTTGCATACTGAGATGCATAAAAGTAATTTAAATATCTCTCACCTAAAGTTAAATTTACTATTTATTTGGATTTATTCATACACCAACCCATTCTAATATCTTAGATATTTGACCAATTCTACATGGATTTTTCTTTGTTTACTTCTTAAGTGGTCTTATTATGATGGGAATATTTAATAATTAACTTCTCAATTGTTTTCAAACAGATTTCAGGCTTAAGTACTTAAAGTGTTAGTTTTCCTTTACCTTGGAGTTGGTGGGTTGTATGTTTTTACTTATGTATTTTCATGCTTTTATTTAAAAAGTACTTTCTCTTTCAACATGCTAAAACAAAAATTGATTCTGAATATATTACCTGACTTTTAAGATTTTCTCTTCACCCCAAGAATTAATTTCAAAATTAATTAAGTTGCTATAATGCTGATTCTCATATCTGAGAAAAGAGCATACATATTTAATTCAATAATTGAATTATTCAATTGAATCAAATAATTCAATTGCATATCTTCTTTTATTATTTTGTTTAATAAATTTAACAAATTTTATAATGCATGGTTTAAAAATTCTGAAATAAGTCCTAGTCTTTTCTCCTCCAAAGAATCTCAGTATAGAACTCTTTAACTTTTCCACATAACATACTCACACTTAATATAGCTCTCTGGCATCTGATATTTTAGTGCCCCAAAACTTCAATAAACATGGTAATTTAAAAAACAACATAAGAAAATGAGGGATTTGTTCTTAGGAACAGTGCTATTTAATAGAATGTTTTTTTTTTCTTTTTGTTTTTTTTATTCATGACAGACACAGAAAGAGACAGAGACATAGGCAGAGGGAGAAGCAGGCTCCATGCAGGGAGCCTGGGACTCAAGGATCATGCCCTGAGCCAAAGGCAGACACTCAACCACTGCGCCACCCAGATGCCCCAGTAGAACGTTCTTCAGTGATGGAAATTTTAATCCTTGCTGTCCAAAGCTACAGCCACTAGCCACATGTGACTATTGAGCACTTACCATGTGGCTAGTGTGCCCAAGGAGCTGAATTTTAAGTTTTAATTAATTTTAATGAATTCAAATTTAAATAGCCACACGTGACTATTTGCCACCATATTGGACTGTGCAGCTTTAGAGTTAGAGTTGGTTGAATTATGTTCAGATAAAAGTATTCGTGGATATTTGCCACTTAGTACTATTCCTTTTGCCCTAATAAAATCAATGCTGAGACTTGCCTTATTTCCTGAAAAGAATAAATTACCTGTTTTCATTACCTCTTTACTTCCAATTCATCCCTGGCAGATGGTAGAAAATAAGAGCTCCATCTATTTCCCCTGAGAACATGTTGGCATTTTGCTCCATCCCTGCAATTGTTTTGTGGAGCCCTAGGGGCTCTCCTGATGAGCCTCAGACTGATTAAAAAATGAAGTCTTTTATTTTCTACTTATAGGATAACAACGAACCAATAATAAAACTTTTATTTTTATATATATGACTAAAGAGTATTTACTTGAAATCTACTAATAATTATTAGGACTCATTTTTGAGGATCTAGGGGTGATAGTTAATTATATTCCTGTCCCCACCTGTGTTTGTTAGGGTCTCACCAGGAAACGAATACAGGCTCAAACTTGTAATTAAGGAGAGTTTTAAAAAGAACACTTTACAAAGGTGTGGGCCGTGTTAAAGGAAATCCACAAGGGATGGTGCAGTATATCAGGGTTAGCAACAGAGGTGAGCGGTCCCACTACTGCTGGACCTGCCAGGACAAGGGGAGAAGGCAGTTTCTGGAACCATTTAAGAATTACTGTAGGGGAAGATTGCTTGGTAGGAGCTGTGGTCTTTGTTAAAAAAAAATCACAGCCATCCCTGGCAAGCTTACTTTTTTTTTTTTTTTTTGAGAGGGGGAAGAGAGAGAGAGGTGGGGGGAAGGGAAAAGGGAGAGGCAAAGAGAGACTCTTAAGAAGACTCCACACCCAGCTCAGAGCCCAATGTGGTGCTTGAACTCACAACACTGAGATCATGGCCTGAGCGGAAATCAAGAGTGGACACTTAACTGACTGAGCCACCCAGGCGTCCCTTGGCAAACCTACTTTTATCTTACCCTCTGATCTCTTGGTGCATCCCATTGGCTTAATCAACTGGAAACTACAAAACAGGGAAACATACAGATACAGTCTATAAAGACAGCCTTCAAGGGATCAGACAGGCAGATACACATGGGTAGGAGATCTGGAGAGGTAACGAAATATCCAGCTACCTCTTCCAAATTTGGAACCAATTCAGAGAGGCACAGATGGTTCTAAATTAATCGCAAGAAACCTTAGATGAATATAAAAACATCTGCTTTATTACTCATGAAAGCTGGATTGAATGACAAAGTTTAGATGTGGGCATTGGACCTAATTTAAGCATCTCTCCAGATTCTCTCGGCCCTACCTGCTCTCAGTGGAGACCTCTGCCTATTGCCATCACCTAAGGTAACCAGCACCAGTTTCTAACACCATTAGCTATCATAACCTGTCTCAGGTTAAGGGCTGCCTTTAGAATGACTCAACATGCCTACCACTGCCAAGAGCTACAGCAGCTTTACTAACCAGGCCTGGAGGTTCTGGATCCTCCCGCTTACTTCAGAACTCAGAAGGGCCATACAATGGATCAAGGAATATGGCTTCCCCAGCAGCTTCCTAGGGGAAGGGAGACTAAGTGACACAACCTACAAGAGTAGAGGTTACCACTTCATGTGGCAAACTTTGACCATCAAAGGACAAGAGACCATATGGGGGTGAGGAACTAGCAAAGGAATTTTTCTTTCTTCTCCCCAGTAGACTATTCTGAGGTGGTTTCTCCACACATCCCATTTAGAGATTGAAATGTTCAAATAATTGGCTGTGCTTTCTTGTGAAACTCTGGCCATCTCAGTAATCACCATCTTATGTGGGCTGTCCTTTCCCCCTGTCTGTGGACTGTGGTAGATTAAATATGGCTGCAAATTCTTTGCTACTTTTTTCACTAAGAAGCAGAGTCTAGTTTTTCCTTCTCTTAGATGCTTGTTTGAGTGATATAGTGGAAACGACAGTCTTGAATTTCTGAGGTAAGGTCATAAGAAGACTTACAACTTCTGTTTAGTTTTCCTGGAATGATTTTTCTTGGGATGTGCTCCCTGGATACTGAGCCATGATGCTGAGAGAAGCCCAAGCCCCATTGGAGAGTCCATGTGGCAATAGCCCCAGCAGAGCTCCCAGCCAAGAGCCCGCATCTAGTGATCTCAGACCAGGTGCTACATATGAATGAAGAAGCCATCTTGATCATAGGCCTTCTATCCAAGCTATCACAGCTGATCTGATCCACATTGATCAGAGACGAACCACTCAGCTGAGTCCTTCCCAGATTTCTGACTCACAGATTTAAGGGCAAAATAAAATGCTAATTTTAAGCTAGTATGTTCTCAGGTAGTTTGTTACATAGCAGCAGAAAACTAGAACACTTCCCTCAATGGGCTGTTCTCAGAAGATGTTTCCTAACAGTTTGTGTGGAGACTTCTCACATGATCAAGCCATTGGCTGTGTTTTCCTATGAAGCTGTGGCCAGCTCAGTAATGGACTGCCTTGTATCTGCTATCCCTCCTGCCCTGCCTTTTTCCCTTTTTCTTGACTCTGGCTGCCCTGGGGGTTACACTACCAATAAATAAAGCATTAGCACACTTGCTTTGCCTCAGGTTTTGTTTACTAAGAAAGCTAGTAGAAATGTCTAGAAAGGAAACTATCAGGATAGGATTTTTGGATTTGACTTTGGATTTGATTATCTGAAAGCCATCAGGTCAATGAGATGGCAATAGCCCTGAAAAGTGACTTCACAGTTACTAACATTTTTTTAACCTGCGGTTTTATCTGTGTGCATCCCAGTGACATACAAGTAGAGGGCAAGACTTTGGAAATTCATGGAGTTACCACATTTGATCCAAGGGGCGGCAAGTGTGGTGTAGGTATAGCTGCTTTGGAGGCATTGGAGGCCTTGCTAAAAGAAAATAATGAGGGCATCTAAATATCAACTTAAGCCATGTTCTGAAAGCCAGTGGACCTGGCAGCAGTGTTCAGTGAGACTCATCTCCAGCCACAGAAAAGCGTTGTACTTATGATTGTACTTAGAGTTGGTTGAGGGTGGCACAGCTATAAAGGAAACTTGATGTTTAGCCTCAACAGGTCTCGTAGGTCAAGGTCAGGGCCTTGATAAGTAAAGAGTGGGAAATTGAGGCCTGGGATGGAGATACTTATATACACAAGCCTGAATCTTCTTGGATGGCAGCTCCTCTCCTTGTCATGGGTGAAGAACCCCCTTGCCTGGAAAACATCAATGATCTCACCTGAAGTAGGTGCCTCCCAAAATAATGCTTGCTTTTGAGTTTTCCTCAAGATCCAGGCTGCCCTCCCCTCACTGCCCTCAGGCAAATATAAAGGGAAGAAAAAGCCATGCTGGGGAAGAAGTAGCCTACTTGCCAAAGGAAATGCTGAACCAGACAAAATGTGCACGTAGTGACTGTGGAAACACTGTGGGTGTGGATCTTGAGTTTATCAGATTGGAGTAGGCAGACAGAGGCTAGATAGGTAAGGGTGGATTGACATGGGTACTTACCTGTGCCTCAGGATTCAGGGTTCTGACAAGGGCACCTGGAGCTGGTCCTTGTATGCCACTGCAATAGTTCCCTTAAGCCTAGTGGTCATGAAAGCCTAAAGTGAATGAGTGGAGACATTGAAACTTCCTTGACATAGTGTTGAGATAGGAGTCAGAAGTCTCAAAGAGGTGGGTATGTGAGAATGGATTCACTTTGTAGAACCTGCCACTTGACTCTTTCCCAGAAGGAATCCTCTCATGACACAGTAAGGACTACTGTGAAGCAATGATGGTGGTGGTTGTGGTGGGGCACCAGTATCTTTGGGAAGCTCAGTGGTGGCTCTCTAGGCCAGGTTCACAGTGGGAGATGCTACCATGGAACTGGGATCCATGGTGGTAAAAGGACTCTGGACAGTCAAAGATCTGGGGACAGCTCTTAACCACCAAAGGAAAGAGAGATTTCATGAACATTAAGAGCTGCGAAGCCCCAGTATGAAAGAGTGCCTACTCTCAAGGATGTATGGCAATGAGAAACTGACTAGGCTGACATTTGACTTGAAGAATTTAAAAGATGAAGGACTATTGAGCAGAAGGCTGCCATTATCTTCCGTGTTGGAAAGTTGCACTCCGTCATTGAGTTTCCAGATCTAAGTCAGTTAACAAACCCAGAACCCATCGATTAAAGGAGATGTTGGATCTCCTTGAGGAAGGACCCTGTAATATACCAAAAGTATGTGCAATGATTATTCCTCTAATCCTACCCCAGAGGGAAACTGAAGCAATTTGCCAGGATAAATGTACACTGGGGGAAGAGTCAAACCTAGACTTTTCAAAGACTGTTGGTTACAATGTGTGAGATGATACTGCTATCAGGAGGTCTGAAACACCAGCACAGTCCTCTGGTTAGAACAAAGGCTTATGGAGACCAGTTCCATCTAATGGTGGGTTGAGTGGATTTGGACACCCACAATACAATGATTTCCCTGGTTCTCAAACGTATGATCAAGACAGATACACTTGGATTCTAGAGCACCCTGAAACTGATTACCCGTCCTGTAGAGTAAGGGTCGTTGTGGTAGGATAAGCTAAGTGCAGGGTTTCTCAGCCTCAGCCCTATTGACATTTTGAATGAGACAGTTCTTCACCGTGGGGGCTTCTCTGGGCACTGCACGATGTTTACTAGCGTCCCTGCCACCACTAACCACACTGGATGCCAGGAACACCTTCTTGTTACAATGGCCAAAAATGTTTTCAGACATTGCCAAATGTCCCCCAGGAGGGCAAAATCACTGCTGATGAAGAACCACTGGCCACGTGGGAGCTTCTGAAATTCCTGTGTCCCTTGCCAATTGTAGGAGTGATACCACAATCCTTGAAGAATTACAGAGATTAATATCATCATCAAAATAAAAAACGGAGGGGTTCCCACAATATCCTCTTTGAGTCAGCTCTCTGGCTTCTGTAAAAATTAAAGAGATCATAGAGTGTGACGAGTCACTACCAACTTAAGCAAAAGATAGACTCAGGCACAGCTATTGTACCTGATGTGATTGATACCTTTACTATAACCACCGAGTGTCTAACACTGGAGATATGACTATTGTTTTGGCAAAGATTTTCTTCTCCATAGCTAATAGCAGGGAATAAAGGAAGCAGCCACCTTCACGTGGCTGTTAAGAACTATGGAGGGTCTGAGGTTTTACGTTATTTGCAAGCTAACAAGTTGGCTGGCCACAGTTCTGTGGATGTTAGCAGAAGACATGAGACACCTGGATCAGACACAAAGGACTCTATCGCTCATTGAAAAGCAGTAGCCAGAATTTTATATTCATTTGCATTGGTTCCCCATGTGCCCTAAGTCCCACAGTGTGGGGGAGGAAGGTGATGACACAAGTGGGCAGAGTGGGATGCCTCTTCACTCCTTGGTTGCCTTACAGGAAAGCAATGCTGAGCTTGGGGAATCTGCCACTTGGGGAATAGGGCTCCTCTGCCTGGGAGAAGATATTGCCTCATCCCTCAAGGCTGCTCACTGCTGGGATGCCTGGGTGGCTCAGCAGTTGAGCGTCTGCCTTCCACTCAGGACGTGATCCTGGAATCATGGGATAGAGTCCCACATGGGGCTCCCTTGCATGGAGCCTGCTTCTCCTTCTGCCTGTGTCTCTGCCTCTCTCTCTGTTTCTCATGAATAAATAAATAAAATCTTAAAAAAAAAAAAAAAAAGGTTTCTCACTGTGATCACAGCCCTGAGAAATAGCCTGCATACAGACTGGTCAGGGCTTTGTATTCTTGGCACACCCAGACACAATGTGCAGGTATTTGGGGACCATGGTGGGTTTCCTCTCCCAATAAAGGCGAGGGCACTTTTATAGTCTTGCCTCCAAGCTGTGTCAGCTCTTCTTGTCTGTCAAAACACACGCCACAGGGACAGCCACTACCTTTATGTTGTATAGAATATCATGCTGGGCCGCAGTATCAGTAAGATCATGCGGATGATACATGATCAGTAGGAGATTGCCCGAGCCCTAGGTACCTGGTAAGTCACATGCATGCTGGGAGGTGGAAGATTAATTCCACAGAAATTCCAGGTCTCCGCCTCGATGGTTTTGGAGCCAATTTGCCTAAGGCATATGGAACCGCTCCTTTAAAGAAAAGGAAAAATTGTCATCCTCTGTACCTTCTACCACTAGGATATCCTGTGCACTTTGGCCCTTTTTGGATTTTGGAAGCAGCTATGCCTCTTGAGGGTATGTTTCCATGATGAGCTTAGTATTATCAGATTCATGAGTCATAAGATCCTTATCTGATGAAAATGATATAGTCGGGACCCAGCTCTGGTTGATATAGGAGGGCCCCCAGAATTATAGTAGGTAGCTTAGATCTATGTCACCTACCTCTGTTGTACCAATTCCTCTTCCCTAATTCTCCTGGGGTTGTGAGCTACAACCAGCTGATGGAGGAAGAAGGGACGTGCGTCTGATTCACAGAGTTTGGCTTCCTGCAGCCCGTGGTCACTCCCTCTGTTTCTGAATGCAGCCCCCATGTGGCCCTGCATGGAGCGTGGTGTCCTCCTCTGCAGGCTGCCAGTACGTGTGACTAATAAACTGCTGTTGGGCTCATCTGTCCAGCACTGGGTCATGTGTTGAGCCATCCCATACCGTTAGAATGAGAATTTCTTTCTTGTCAACAGGGTGAGAGGAAGTAATTAAAAAAAGGAGTGGCCTTACACTCTGCAAATTTAGCTTCTCCTGGATTAGAGGCCCTGGTTCTAGGAAAGTGGGATCCTGGTTCAGAGAACAGTTAGGGTCCCACAAAACTATGAACTACAACAACTCCCTGGCCCTTGGGTTTCAGTTAGAAAGTTTGATTTATATATCTTCAAGTTTGTTGATTCTTTCCTTGGCTGTGTCCAGTCTGTCACTAAGCATCCTTCATATCTGTTACAGTGTTTTTTATTTGTAACATCTCCTTTATATTTTTCTTAGAATTTCCATCTCTCTTCCTATATTACCCATCTGTTCCCCACTTTTTCCATTAGAGCCTTTAGCATATTAATCAATAATGGTCTAAATTCCTCAGCTGATAAATCCAAAGTCTCTGCTGTATCTGAATGTGGACCTTATGCTTGCTTTATCTCTTCAAGGTGTGACTTTTGTCTTCTAGTAAGCCTTATAACTCTTTGTTGACAGGTGGGCATCATGTACTGGATAAAGAGAAGGAAGTAAATAGGTCTTTAGTATAAAGTTTTAGGTGTATCTTGTTAAGACTGACTAAACGTTTACTGCTTGCTGTAGCTGTAGGTGTTAGAGGCTAAAATTTCCTCTGGTGGTCTTGTCTTTGTCCTCACTGTTGTTGGGTTTCTCTAGAAACTGCTTCTTAAATAAAGCCTGAGATGTGCAGTTATTGACGTTATAATCCCCTGTTATTACACAGAAGACCTATTGATGTGTTGGTAAGATGTGAGGAAAGGAAGAGAATTCTTGAGTCCTATGATTAGGTCCTAGTATGTTAGTGAGCTCACGTCGCTGGGCTGTGACCTTTACACATACTTGTCAGGGTTTTTCCTCCTTCTTAGGTGAAATAAGAAGGCTAGAAAGGACTGGAGTTGAGTGTTTCTCTTCCCCCAGTCAATCAGGCTCTGGTAAATCCCATATTATTATGTTCTTGTAAAATAGTCTCCTTGAGGAAAGACCTTATTAAGGAGAACAGAGAGCTCTGGACTATTGCAAAATGACTACATTTGCCATCCCCCTGCTTGAAGTACGAAGGAATTTTTCTCCAATCTTCATTGTAAGAACCTGGTAGTTTTCCTTGAGGTAAATCTCACAAAAGTGTGGAGGCCTCCTAAGACTGCCCCCCACGCTAGCATGTGTAACTCTCAAGCTTATCCACACGGCGCTTTTGGCAATTGACCAATTACAGTTTAGGCTTTCTCACCCCAGCACTTGTTTCTACAGAGGTTTCTGCTCTGGTAAGCTGTGATTCTCTGTATCCACCTGTCTGTCTTTCCAACTTTGGAGATAGAGGTATGCCCTGTGAACTGTGAACTCAATTCTCTGATGGATCTGGGAACAGTTGTTGATCTTCAGCTCATTCAGCCTTTCTCTTGTTTTGTGGATAGCTCCTTACATGCTAGATTGGAAACCAGAGGTCAACACTTTTATTTGCTTGTCATTTATGGATAAAGTTAGTATTGCAATATTATTTAATTAAAGTTTTTTACTCAATTTTTTACTACTAAGGCTGCCTATCATGCCTGTAATATTGTAAAATTCTTGCCGTATGTATAAACATACATAGATGACAAAAACCAGAAAATGCAGCTAATAAGGCACAAAAGGTAAGGGCTGGTATGTTACGTGGGCTATGAAGTCTTATGCGCTGCTGGAGTGAGCTGTGGTCCAAGCTTAAGAGCTCCTGGAGTACATTATGACCTTGTTGCCTATGTTCCAAGGCTACTGTTTGGTTCCCACATCTCCACTGAATCTGAAATCTCGCCCACCTATCCTCACACTTAGAACCTAAGAGACAACAACAAAAGATGCTCTAGCCATATGCACAGTCTTGAATATTGTGCCAAGATTCCAACCATGTCTTTATTCCCTCTCCTACTCCAATAAAATATCAAGAAGCCCTTTACCTCTTTCCCTTAGAACAAAGGAGAGAGATGGCCTAAGAAATCTGCTTTGTCTGTTTTCTCTTAGCTTTCACTTGGCCCCCTCCCAGCCCTTAGATCTAAAGGTAACTCCTGAGCAAAAGGCAATCCAAGTCTTACCAAAAAGAGAAGAGAAATTTCATATTCTTCCAGAAGTCTGTCCTGTAATCCTTGACAAATGGGAAGTAGTGCATCACTCTCCAGTGGGCTCTTGAGTCTCTATGTACCACCTGCATCAGAATCAGTGGGTCACCCCTTAAAACTTCACATGCATGGGCTCCTATCCAAATTTACCAGATCTAAGGTTTTGCATTAATAATCCACTTCCCTGATTTTCTTGTGCACATCATTTGAGAGCCACTGAGTGAGGACAGCATGGGGGAGGGTGGGTGAGAATGAGAGGTAATGGTGACTCTCATTAAAATTTGAGTACAGCTTTATGCCTATTTTTATGCCAAATTCATGAGGCATGGATCACAAGCGCATGGTCCTATGGCCACATGTCATCTCTGGAGCTTAGAGTATGATCCCTTCAGCAACCATGAAGAAAAAAAAATTTCCATTACAAACTGTATACATGAGGTAATCTTATATATTCTGAGCTATTATAAATGAGATTTTAACATAAGACACATGGCTAATATGGATTTTTATCTGTTTTTAATAATAATAGTAATAGTGATAGGAGCTATCAGTTATTGAGTACTTAACCATGCTTTCAACATGCTGGTAAGTGGTTTTCACTGATTAGCTCAATTAATTTTTACAGAAATCAAGTGAGGTAAGTAAAATGATTAGTTCCATTTCACGTACAGTGAGACTGAGGCCTAAAGAAATCAGGAAACTTTTCCAAATACTGTAACCTGTAAATGGCAGAGCTAGAACACAGCCCACAGACTGTGGGCTCCAGTTCTTAACCACTGTTTCACTGCAGTAAAATTAATTAGATAATAACATATTTTTAAAAATTACAGTCCTTTGTGATATTGGTCAATTCTGACCCTTGCCTTTGCTGTTTGGCTCCTTTACGCCATAAATCCCTGATACTTAATTTTGAGTGTGTAGATGGCTGAATGTGCCTACATTTAATTAAAGAGAAGTACATTTAATTGTGCTGGCAAATTTTAAATGCTTGGCTATCCTCTGAGCTGGCAAAATCTTCTAAGTTCTTAAGTTAACCCTCACACGTCCAGAATTTTTTTTTTTTTTACGTCCAGAAATTTTGCTTGACGAATAAGTTTGTTTGAACAGTGAGAGCCTATCCAGCTTTTGAGTATTTAGGGTTTTCATGGAGAAGCACGCACCAGCCTCATTCTCTACTGCAGGGGATGATGCTTTTGGAACTTCATGGGAAAGTCAGGAGGCCCCTTCCCACCTTTCTTGGGTACATGGGATCTAGCAATGCCGCAGCTCTTCAGTTATTTGATTAAAACCCTTTGCATTCAGCTGGGGAGTGGATGGCAGTTCTAATCAGGGGGCTCAGGCCAAGGACATTTGAATATCACCCTCAGAAAATTTAAATTTCCTTTCAAAGCCAGAATGGGTATTTTTTACACAAAATGCTAAACCTTTAATAAAAGACCACAAGTTTCTAGCATCTGCTTACTGCCATTTCTCCAGGCACAATAATTGTGCACCTTGCTAATGATAATGTGGCTGCCAATTTCACTTTCAAGTTACGAGACCCACTCAGGGCAGGAGAAAGAAGAGAAAGAAGATGGTCAACAGGCAATCTCACTTTCATTTTAATACTCCCAGGAGGAGTTTCATTACCCTTTCAGTAGCATTCCTTACCTTTTTCCTTCTCAAGGTCAGCCCTGTCTAGATGGTGCCTGGCTTCAACTTGCTGTGGCTACTGCGCACCCTCAATAGACTTGTGACCACAACATCACGCCAAGCCCTCCCACCTGAGTTGGGAGCCTTCCTTCATTTCTGTCTCATTTGTGACCTTTCTCTAGGTTAGAAGGTCTTTTCTGCAGCAGCCAGGTCAGCCTTGTTATGGTGACTGCACTGCAGAAAGCTGCTTCTCCCTTGTTAGAAGTGACATCACTGTACATTAAAGACATCATATCTCCTTTCATATTAAAATGCCTGTCAGCTCTCCTGCTCAAAGGTTGTAAATCTGCCAGAGTAGCCTGAGCTTGGGGAGTTTTCATTATGAAAATATGAAGATAAGCACTCTGTTTTACTGTCAAAGGGAAAGAAGTAGAGGCTCCCGGTAATGACATTACTTTAAAAAATAAATATACATTTTATTAACTGAGTGTTATATAAGCAAATTTTGAAAAGATAGCTCTTTTTTTCAAAAAAGGAAAGTTTTTAAGATTCGAGTTTGAAAAGCAGGCTGGCATAGCTCAGGAAATACGGCTGGAGTAAGATTTATTAATGCATGCATTTCACATTTGCTCTTATAGTAAATCATTAGACATTTTCAATGATTTTAGCACTTCATTTTTACTTGTCCAGTCTAAGAAGTGGCAAAAGAATACTTAACCCACAATTCACCTCTAATTCACAAATGAAGTAGCCTTTGTGTCGGATTTAAACTTTCTCGTAACATTTTTGAAGACTATCACCAAATCATCACTTGCTAGTAAAACTTGCACACACACGTGTATAAGTAAGGTGGGTTTAAGGTTTCTTATTCATGTAAGTTAGGGGTTCATTTCTACCTAGGACACAAAAAATAGAAGTTATTGAGGGGTCTCTAACTCTCCCCATAACCAAATGCCTCTGTGAATCTTCGGGCTTTCAAATGAACCCTTTCTAGGCACAGAAACATTTAGATTATCTGGAATGCCTTACAACCCAAGACTGAAATGAATAACCTCAAACATCACTGGCTCCAGGGAGATGAGGGATCAGCTGTGTGTGAAGCAGACTAGTGATTCTCAACTCAGTTTTGAGGTTCATCTCAGATGTTTATTCTTACTTGGTGGTTTAGATACTATTCTCTCTTCCTGCAGAAGTGACCACCAAGATCAATCTGAGGGTGATTCAGGGTATCCCATTACATGAAAAAAGTAGTGCAGCTGTGTTTGGCAGTCAGCTTATTCTGTGGATTCACAAAGACCCTGAGAATTCAGCTTCTCAAACTGACAGATTAAGAATTTTTTATAGGAGGGAATTAACTCCTTTGTCATTCATAAAGGGCTAAAATATAAAATTTGTCATCCCACTGACAAATGAATAGGAATGACACAATGCTTCCTCTCTTGCTTTTGACACTGTGCTGTCAACTGTACATTCTAACTCTCCACGGTAAGCTATGAAATCATTTTATGGATGGTGCTTATCTGTAATTCAGTTAAGTCTAGGCATATGACTTGTGGGTTTCTGTGGATTAGTTCAAATGAGAATAGCCACCTCCTGCAAACCCAGGAAAGGCTTGGAGATGCAACAAACTATCCACTTACCAGTATCAAAAAAGACATCCAGCTATGCCCCCCGTGTGATGTGTTGTGTGCAAGTCACACCTCTGCTTTGCTCACAGGGGCCCCCTCGGTGGCTGCTCAGGAGAGGAGGAGGTCTAGGTGAGATTAGTCAACAATGGTTGCAAATACCTAGAAATAGAACGAAGCCAGGGAACAGGCTCTGTAGTTCGTAGTAGTTCATAGATCCTCTTGGTAAAGAATCCCCTCTGGCAAATGTTGTAAGATAAGGAATTTGGGGCACTCAGCTATCTGGTAAGGTGATGGGATGGTTTGAGTTAACAATAGAATATCTGCAAGGGGAAGGTAGGCCCTTTCTCCTCCGCCTTAGAACATTCAGACCATGTCACAAAAGTTAACTTAAAACTAATGGCAGTGTGTGGAAGCTGAGGGTGGGTGCCCTAAGAACAAAACACCGGCTGGGACTCTACCCTCTGCCCTGAAAATTACCTGAGGGGAATCTGGGCCAGGAGAACTGCAATTCAAAACACAACTGAACCTTCATTCTAAGCATCAGATCCAATGAGAGTGTTAGGGAGTCCCTGACTTAACCATCCTTCTGGATTTCACAGTTGGCTTGGAGCTAAAAATGCTTTTCTTTCTAGCTGTGCGGCAGACTCTCTGTAGTGACAATGGGAGATCTCGGTTGCCAGTTCCTTTCGAAGTCACAATCACACTCACATAAAATGGCCAGTGCCTGGGCCACTCTGCACCACTGAACTCAGTAGGTCAGGCACTGGGGTTGTATCAGACTCCTTCAGGTCCTGTGGGACCATTTAGCATAGAGAAGCAGGGGTGACTTACCAACCAAAGTCACTCACCTATCCAGAAATGCAATGTCCTTGGACTTCACTAGTTTAAAATCAATGACAAGCTTTATAAAACAAACAGTAAGAAACCATACGTCCCCAAGGCCACGAAGGTGTGACTTAATCAGTCCAAACTGGTTTACCTTCTGGGGACCTTTATCTTCTTTACCTACAGCCAAGAAGTAAATGGGATTGAAACCTCCACAAGTCATTACTTGACCCTCCAAACGTCTTCCTAAATCGGCCTCATTTACTAAATGAAATTGCAGCCAAAAGGGGACAGGTCACTGCAGTGGGAAGGACTTCACTGCTTGGGGAAGAGGTCAAGTGCCTTTGCCCTTCTGCTCCCAGCGCTTTATCACTGGCCTGCTGCCAGAGGCAAACACTGGACTGGAAATCTGTGACCCCATACTGAAACCACAGCACTGGTACCATCAGCAACACTGAATATAACTTGTGTATGTGATAAAAAGCAGCTTTGCAACAAGGCTAACTTTTTTTAGAAACAGAAAAAGTGTATCTTCCCATTTAGTCGATATTCTGCAGACAGCTTTAAAATCCTAAACATTGAGGACAGGGTCCCAGGCTCGATTTATACAAAGGCTGGTCAGTTCACTATGTTCCAGAGCCATAAGCTGTACCTCCATCCTATACATATCCCTTTCTAGTGCACCATCGTATAAGTATGTTTTATCAGTCAGAATGGTGGGTTGCTGACAAATAAGAATGAATTAGCACACACATCAGCAGCCATGTATGAAGAATGGGTGTAAAAGCATGTTTTATGGGATGAAGAAAGTTTTAGAAATGCAGCAGATTCTATTTTTCAAAAAGAGCAGGAACGAGATGTCCCATCCCACATGCTCTTACAATGTGACTTTGTCACTCTTCCCATTGACAAATGGGGCTGGTGGCCTCCTTGAAAGTAGAGATGCTTTGTGACCACTCTGACCCATAGAATATAGCAGAAGTGATCCTTTGTCCCTCCTGTGGCTGGGTTAAAGTCTTCCACCTTGTTTGCTGGAACACTTACTCCCAAAGTCTTCAACCACCCTGTACATTATTTGATTGCTGAGGTTGCCATGCTGTCAGGAAGCACAATTAGCCGATGCAGAGAGACCCTGGGGGGCAGCTCTGTGACCATGGTTAGAAAGAGAGATGCCTAGCGAGCTCCCAGGGCATTTACCATTTGACTGCAAACTTTGGAGAGACCCAGAGCCAGAAACTTTGGTCTGTCCCAAACTTTCACTCACCAGACACTCTGAGAGATAACAATGATTTTTATTTAAGTAACTAGGTTTGGGGTGATTTGTTATGAAGTGATACATAACTGGAAAGAAGTTAGCTACTTGGCCCATGACTACTGCAAGGCATGGGTTGGTATCTGTGCAATTTAAAAGAAATTGAAGTGGTGAAAGAGCACAGACTCTGGAGGTCAGCTGCCTTGGTTCACCTTCTGGACCCACAATCATGTGACCTTGTGCAAATTACTTTTCTGAGCCTCAGTCAGCTCATTTATAGATTGGGGATACCAGTTATCATAACTTTATAGGATTATTTGAGGATCAAATTACATCATATTCACAAAAAGGCATAAAACAGTGTCTGGCAAATAGGAAATGTTAGTAGGAGAATTCCAGGTTATGTAGAGCCTGAAGCATATGCAATCAGGTGCCTCTTAAACACAAATGTATAAAATTACAGATCCCAGGAATACTCAGGGTTAGGCATGTGCTAGGTGCTAGGGACATCATAGTAACCAGACATTCTCCCCATCTCCCAGGAGCTTATGTTCCACAAATAAAGGCAGAAAAATAAATACACATTTATAAACTAGTCAGATGATTTTTTCAAAAAATATTTTATTTATTTATTCATGAGAGACAGAGAGAGATTGAGAAAAAGACACAGGCAGAGTGAGAAGCAGGCTCCCTGGGGGAATCCTGATGTGGGACTTGATCCCAGGATCCTGGGCTCAAGCCCTGATCCCAAGGCAGATGCTCAACCACTGAGCCCCTAGCCAGATGATTTTTGAAAACACTTGTCTTTTGGCTCTCATTTATTATGAAAGGAGTATAGATTGGTGTACATGGAGAGAAATAATGAAAATATTCATAGAAAAATATTCTTTAAAATAAATTGCAAATCATTGGAAATAATGACTCTACATAGGGTGACTTACCTAAGGAAATACCCAGATGAGCATTCAAAAAAATGCATACACACATATTTAAATGTATGTTCTTATTGTGGCAAAAATTTTATTTATTTATTTATTTATTTATTTATTTATTTATTTATTCTTTTTTTAATTGGAGTTCAATTTGCCAACATATAGCATAATACCCAGTGCTCATCCCGCCAAGTGTGGCAAAAATTTTAAAATACAGAGATGCCTGGGTGGCTCAGTGGTTGAGTGTCTGCTCAGGTCATGATCCCAGGGTCCTGGGATAGAGTCCCGCATCAGGATCCCCGCAGGGAGTCTGCTTCTCCCACTGCCTATGTCTCTGCCTCTCTCTCTCTGTGTGTCTCTCATGAATAAATAAATAAAATCTTTAAAAGAGATTTTAATACATAGTTGTTTAATAATGAGAAGATTACATTGTGGCTGAGAATTGGGCTGCTACTAAAATGATTTCATATTTACTGACATGTAAAGATCTTCACTAAGTATAATTAAATGAGAAAAAATATTATACAACAAGTATCATACTGAGCAAGAGAGAGCAAGAGATAGATGGGAGTGTTCTGGGAAGCTCTGTGTTCACATGCTGTTTTGCTTTGAGTAGTAAAATAACAGGCAAATTTGGAGGGTTTATTAATATATATAAATCTGTAGTTGATCTGCAGAAAACATGTTGTATTTGTGTGACAAAAATAAATACATTTTTTAAAAAGAATGACTGCAACTCACTCAGTGGTCCCTTTTTTCCTTAAGACTAATAAACCTGTCTCATTAAATGTTCATATTTGCCCTCACCTCTTGGTCCATCTTCAATAAAAACACATATTTAATAAACCATCAGTTTTTCCAGACTTGGAAAAAGCTTCTGGCTCAGACTTAGATGTGTTGGAATAGTAGGTGAGCTGAAGTTAGTTAGCCAGGACAGGACATGAGCTAAGAAGATGCATGCCCTTCCCCTCTTCCACTTCCAAGTCCACAGATGGAGCATAAGTACATTCTAAAGTGTGATATAAAATGCTAATAGTATTGGTAGGAAATAACATAATCCCTGTGGTTTAATTGGGTCGATTTTTCTGGGAATAATCAGGCATGTTCATCTGGAATGCCTTTGATGCCCTCACCTTCATGACAGCTGCCACTCTTCTGATTCTCTGGGATGGTAGAGGACTTTCATTTTGGGAGGGATGGCAGTAAGAAGCTTCAGTCTTTTGGCTTATAAATATTAGATCATTCAAGTTAAATAAAATATATCCCACACCATTCTCATGTCCTTCTCTGCTCCCGCCCCCACTCCGCCTTTTCTGGCAAACAGTTGCTGTTTTATTCCTTGATTTCAATGAGATGGACAAAGTCTCATGTGGTTCGCTCTTAGCCCAACCAATGGGAAGGCTGGTTGTAAGGCTGCGTAGCAGCTTTGGGTAAGTGGGCCTGTCTCCTGCTTGTCAGGGAAATACCTGCACCATCTCCCCATGCCCCGACTGATGCTATCCCTTCCTAGTAAGAGATTTATTACTTTAGGCTATTAAGGAACTATCTCGTGAAAATGCATGTGGGAAAAATCGTATACTGAATCTGCTATTATCATCTTGTCAAAAATAAGTTTATGAGCTCTTTGCCATAATGACATTGAACTGAAAAATTGGGGAAGATACCAAGAGCAGGTGAGTTATCTTGGGGAGCATGCAGAGGGCAAACGTGCAGAGCTCAGAGCCAGTTAGATGGGGCCACTTGAACACCCTAGAGAGAATTCCAGCAATGTCAGGGGATGGCTTGTGAAATTAGGGAAGGAGATAACACTGTGGCAAGGAAACTTTGAGAAGGCGTTAAAGACAACAGCTTTCTTCAGATGGTTCATCCCTATTGGCCTGCACTCTCTATCTACATGGGAGGCTGACTGCACTGTTCTAGGGCTTCCTTACTCCCCCCTGATGCCCCTTCTGCACACAAACTTTGCTTCTAGCGTGTCTTCCAGTGGACATTCTTATTCTGTGTTGCTGTCACTCGCCACGTCCTTCTCAGGTTGAGGGCTGGGTGAGTTCTGGTGGCCGGCTTAATGTTTGACAGTCTTAAAGATCCTTGCAAATCCCTGTCAGACACATATATTCAGCTTTGGTACTGGTGTCGGTCCTACAAGTGGTTCTGAGGAGGAAAATAATCCTCGCCCCAGTTGTGTTCAGCATCTGCCCTCAGGCAAAAAGTTCCACTCTTTCTAATATAGCACTTTGGACAGGTTTGTGTGAAATTCATGACCTCACACTTTGTCAAATAATCCCTCTAAGTTAGGTGGGTGCTCTTGGGCCAACAGAAAGTTGCCAGTGGTTTAGGAATGAAGGAACTTCAAGGATGGAAAGAAGCCATGCATTGAGCTTAGCCAAGGCTTCCTCTGCTCCAGCTAGTGGTGACTAATAAAATATTATTCTTTAAAATGCAGACAAACACTCCAAGAATACAAAAGTTGTCTTCGTTTGTTTTGAAAGAGCAATCAATTTCCTCTAGAACAGAATTCCTCCACAGTCTCTGTTTCTCTTGGTTTTTGGATTTTTATGAAGGTACTATTGAATTTTGCTCACAAGAAAGTATCCTAGAAAAACTTCTTTAAGTTATTTGGGGGTGTAGGAGCCAGGATTTATAACACTCTAGTTTTTGTTAATGTGTAATTAGGGAGTACTTTATTTTATTATTATTATTATTAAGATTTTTTTTATTCATGAGAGAGACATAGGCAGAGGGAGACGCAGGCTCCCTGCAGGGAACCCGATGCAGGATTCGGGACTGGGATCATGCCCTGAGCTGAAGGCAGACGCTCAACCACTGAGCTACCCAGGTGTCTTTAGGGAGTACTTTATAGGCTGAAGGTGGACCTAGTGTGTTGTCTAGTTAGGAGCAGGAAAAGCAAGTTTCAGCGAAGGTTCTGATATCTTTGCTGCCCCTAAATAGGAATGGATAAAAAAATCAGATCTGGACAGCAATTGCCAGTTCTGGGCTTAATCACTGGTGAGGCAATGAGTCATTGTGTGACTGTGGGTGGCAGGAACACGGCTCAAGAAGTGCTGAGATTCTGATTCCTGTAGAGTCCACACTAGGGAACTTCATCAACTTTCATATTTTATTTAATATTTATTCAAGCTATGGTACTCAGAGGGTCTTATCCTGGGACCAACTGAGGATTCACCAATTTAGGCATTTATTCATCCATTTATATTTTGGAGCACCTTTTCTTCACCAGGTATTGGACAAATAGATAAAACTTAAAAAGGAAGCAAGTTTTCATTTGGACATAGCATTAGGATGGATCCTAATCTAGCACATGTGCACACCAATTATTCAGGACCTCACCTACCCAGTGTGATCAGAGTAAATCAGACAGAAATTATAATATCTGTTCTGCTTTTGGCTAAGTTGGAAGCTGTGTTCGTCCTCCTCACATTTTATGTCCTCTGTAACCTGTGTGTCTTAGTTCTTCAGCTTAAATCAAAACCCCTTGTTTATACTTCTAATAAAGGCGGCGGGGATTCTTCTCAATTGAGTTTGTAGTGGAGACTTTCAAGGTAAGAGGATATTATTTTCTCTTCTAGTTACAGTTTATGAAGATGATTGTCAATTTCCTCAATTCGGGTTGGGTGTGAAAAGAGGAGAATGCTGTATTTTTGAGACAGTTGAGCACCCTCTATGTTTGGTGGCCTTCTAGAAATGTGTCCAGACATTGCCTCAGTTTTTGTCCCAGAAGAACCGACAGTTTTTGCTCTCGAGAGTTTTCAGTAACAACAGATGTGTTTCTTATGGCAATGACTTCAGTGATTGCAGAGACATTCATTTCTATTGGAAGGAGAGAAAGTCAACTACTTAAGAATAACAAAAATTGAGGTAAAGGAACTTATGCTAGTGCATTGGTGATTTTCAGACACATTATGTTTACTAATCCAGAATTTTAGGGGAAAATATCCATCTTTTAATCGTAAAAGTTACAGAGAAGTAGCATTTGGTTTTAAATTTTTGCATTCTCCCTGGATGAAGGCCTGAGATTCCGGAGTTGTTCTTGAAGTTGACCCTGCTGGTTTATAATATGCTGCATTTTAACTATACCACAGTGCTGGTGAAAGAAACCGTGACACCAAAAAAGCATATGGATTTGATAACCCACCCTGGAAAATCAAGGACATCTGGATTTTTTTGCTGTAAACATTTTTTTGAAAGTCTAAACATAAAGCACTGGTCCAATTCATTAACATTTTGGAATGACTTTAGTTATGATATGTCATAGTAGAAATGGATTGCGGGTTTTTTGTAGTTGAAAAAAATCAAAATTTTCACATTATCAGTGAAAACCACATTAGAAAGAGACATTTTGAAAATTGAATTTATTTTAAATAAGCTTGGTAGCAGGTATTCTAGCAGAGAAAATGCCTCTAAGATGTCAAAATGCATTTTTAAGAGTTAAAAGAACCACATGCCTTGGAGGTTGTTTGCTGATATCTAAAATATTCCTAAATTTTTATATACTGTACTTTATTTATTTGAGCTGGCCATACAGTTTTAATTAGTTTCACTGTGGTCGAATTAGCTTCATTAAAGTAGATGCCCTCCATGGCAAGATAAATGGCAGCCTTATGTACCACAGATTTCCGACATAAACTATAATTCATAAAGGCCAACACAACTCTTTTCTTTGTAGCTGGGTAACCATTTATGTTTGAGGTGAAGATGTTAATATGGAAATTTTGTGAGCTAGGAAAGAGGACGAATGCTATCATTCTAATTTATGACCTTTCATATAAGGCCAAATGTAAAGGCAACTTCAATTGTTTTATATCTCAGGGCCAGCACATAGCAGATGTATGAAATTTGGAGTGTTAGGCATAAACTTTTATTACCAAATTATAAATAATTTCTCCCACTTATAATGTTCACCTTTCAAGTTCATCTTGATTAAAATACAAGGGCAGCATCACACCAATTTCACTGAATTTTACAGCTGAGAGAGGTTTTCTAGAGTTCACAGCAGAGCATAAAGCATCAGGGCATTTGGAAGACTCTCCTCACAGGAATTCAGACCATGAGCCCATCTCTTTGAAATTCAAAATGATGGTCAGTGAAGTCTGAACATGTATTTAAACATCTCAAACATTACATCTGAAACCAAGTGCCCATGATGTAGGATATATTTTATCTTTTGGTAAAAATAAAAGGCACACTGCCTTTCCTGAGAAATTTGTCCATCAGTCAATAAGTTTATATTCCTTCACAGAAGATATTACAGTATAGTGCTGAATAACAGAGACATTGGCCTCACCCTCATAGAACAGACAGTCTAGTGAGGAAGGATATAAATATATACACAGACACACACATAGACACATAAAGTTATTTAATTGCAGCATTTATAAGTGGTACAAAGATTTACAGTGTACTATGATCATGAACAAGAGGAGGAACCCAATTCAGCCTGAGGGATTATCAATGCCTTTCTTAAGGAATTTATGTATGAGCTAAGACCTAAGCATACTGAGGAGCTGGCCTGGTGAAGAAGGTGGGACTGGGCTCCAAATAATGAAACCAGATTTAGGGCTGTCACAAAAATCCAGCAGGTGATACGGTTTGTATTGTTTATGGAGAAGGAAGAATGGAAGTGAGTGACAGTTTTTATGCCTGTGAGCCAAGAGACAAGATATTGACTCCATTTGATGTAGAGAATTGGAATTGAAACCCCTGCATAAAAGTGGGATAATTGAAAGGCTACATTGTGAAGAAGACGAAGATGAAGAAGAAATTCAACAACTATAGAATGTCTTTTTTTTAAAGATTTATTTATTTATTTATTCATGAGAAACACGCAGAGACAGAGAGAGAGAGAGAGAGAGAGAGAGGCAGAGACACAGGCAGAGGGAGAAGCAGGTTCCATGCAGGGAGCCCAAATGGGACTCGATCTGGGGTCTCCAGGATCCCGCCCCGGGCCGAAGGCGGCGCTAAACCGCTGAGCCACCCGGGCTGCCCAGAATGTCTTTTTTCTCATCTTCTTTAACAAACACTTTTCACATCCCATGATAAAAGGTAGATGATAGTGGTCCAAATACCCTAAACTAGGATGTGACAGGTTAAGTATTTTTATTGTTCAGTCTGAAGATCCAGATAGGTCCAAGTGCAAGCCAGCACTTCATACCAGGTAATGCATTTGCTGGAACAAAACCAGCCAGTATTCTTAGAAGCATAACACCTATTAGTTACTAAAACCTGCTATGGAAACTGTTGGCCAATCCAATTCCATATTCATATCTATCATTATCAGCATCAACATAATACAATCACCCACATATCCACAATGTTGTTTGGTGTTTTATAAAATAAGCTAGGCATGATACCTTCTCTTATGAACATGAAACACTGAAACACATAGTTTTTTTTTTTTTTTTTAGAGGAACAGGACTATAGATATGTGGACAAAGAGTTAGATGGCAAGAGTTCTAACTTGGTATTTTATACCAACATTTGCCTATTTTGAGCCTAATAGCCTCAAGAGAACAAGAAGACAGGCCCCAGACTGGGAGAAAATGTTTGCAAAAAGACATATCTAATAAAGGACTTTTCCAAAATATACAGAGGACTCTTAAAACTCAACAATAAAAAAGGACAATCTGATTTTAAAATGGGCAAAAGATCAGAAGATATACAGATGGCAAATAAGCATATAAAAAGATGCTCCACATCATATGTACATAGGGATTTGCAAATTAAAACTGCAATGAAATTCCACAAGATATCTATGAGAATAGCCAAATCCAAAACCCTGGCAACAGCAAATGCTGGTGTGGGTGTGGAGCAACAGGAACAGTCAGACATAGCTGATAGGCATGCAAAATGGTGCAGCCACTTTGGAATACAGCTTGACAGTTTCTTACAAAATTAAACACATTCTCGGCATACAATTCAGCAAATGCTCTTCTCGGTATTTATCCAAGGGAGCTAAAAACTTTGGTCCACACTAAAACCTATACATGGATGTTTATAGTGGCTCTATTCATAACTGCCAAAAATTTATAAGCAAACTAGAGGTCCTTTAGTAAGAGAATGAACAAATTGTGGTACATCTAGAAAATGGAATATTATCCAACACTAAAAAATGAGTTATCAAACCGTAAAAAGACATGAAGAAAACTTAAATGTACACTTCCAAGTGAAAGAAGCTAATCTAAAAGGGCTATGTACTATATGATTCCAGCTTTTTGGTATTCTGGAAAAGGCAAAACCATGTAGACATTAAAAAGATCAGTGGTTGCCAGGGGTTAGTGGGGAGAGAGGGATGAATAGAGCACAGAGGGTTTTTACAGCAGTGACAATACTTGGCATGACACAGTTATGGGGGATACATGTCATTAGAAGTTTCTCAAAACCTATAGAATGTGCAACACCAAGAGTGAACCCTAACATAAACTATAGACTGGGTTGGGTGATAATGATGTGTCAATATAGATTTACCAATTTTAACATCTTAGCTAAACTAAGCTGTGTAAGCTAAACTAAATCTTGTCAGCTTTCATTTATGACTTTAGGGATCCTTAATAAATGAATGTTTGTGTTCAGGGTTTTTTTAAACTTAAATATTTTATTTATTTATTCATGAGAGACACAGGGAGAGAGAGGCAGAGGGAGAAGCAGGCTCCCTGCCAGGAGCCCAATGTGGGACTCGATCTAAGGACCTCAGGATCACGCCCTGAGGCCAAAGGCAGATGCTCAACCACTGAGCCAACCACTGAGGCAGATGCTCAACCACTGAGTGTTCAGGGTTCTGAAGCACTAGAAGTTGTCTTGGTGGACTGACATTCAGAAAAAGTCTTGCACATGTTTTCTTTGTATAATAAAAAAAATGCTAGACAGAGTCTCAGCCTCGCTGCTGCCGCCCAGAGACTGCTGAGCGCCCGTCCGTCCGCCGCCACCCACTCCGGACACAGAGCATCTGGTCATGGATAAAAATGAGCTGGTGCAGAAGGCCAAGCAGGATGAGCGATGTGATGACATGCCAGCCTGCATGAAGTCCGTAACTGAGCAAGGAGCTGAATTATCCAATGAGGAGAGGAATCTTCTCTCAGTTGCTTATAAAAATGTTGTAGGAGCCCATAGGTCATCTTGGAGGGTCGTCTCAGGCATTGAGCAAAAGACGGAAGGTGCTGAGAAAAAACAGCAGATGGCTCGAGAATACAGAGAGAAAATTGAGACGGAGCTAAGAGATATCTGCAATGATGTACCTGTCTCTTTTGGAAAAGTTTTTGATCCCCAATGCTTCACAAGCAGAGAGCAAAGTCTTCTATTTGAAAATGAAAGGAGGCTACTACCGTTACTTGGCCCAAGTTGCTGCTGGTGATGACAAGAAAGGGATTGTGGATCAGTCACAACAAGCATACCAAGAAGCTTTGGAAATCAGCAGAAAGGAAATGCAACCAACACATCCTATCAGATTGGGTCTGGCCCTTAACTTCTCTGTGTTCTATTACGAAATTCTGAACTCCCCGGAGAAAGCCTGCTCTCTTGCAAAGACAGCTTTTGATGAAGCCATTGCTGAACTTGATACATTAAGTGAAGAGTCATACAAAGACAGCAGCTAATACTGCAATTACTGAGAGACAACTTGACATTGTGGACATCGGACACCCAAGGAGACGAAGCTGAAGCAGGAGAAGGAGGGGAAAATTAACCGGCCTTCCAACTTTTGTCTGCCTCATTCTAAAATTTACACAGTAGACAATTTGTCATTCATGCTGTCCCACAAATAGTTTTTTTTTGTTTATGACTTATGACAGGTTTATGTTACTTCTATTTGAATTTCTATATTTCCCATGTGGTTTTTATGTTGAATATTAGGGGAGTAGAGCCAGTTAACATTTAGGGAGTTATCTGTTTTCATCTTGAGGTGGCCAATATGGGGATGTGGAATTTTTATAGTTATAAATGTTTGGCATAGTACTTTTGGTACATTGTGGCTTCACGAGGGCCAGTGTTAAAACTGCTTCCATGTCTGTAGTTATTGTGGATACTTTAAGGTTTAGTGCACTTACAAGGCTGTAGTAGAAATGGGTATCCCGTAGATGCTACATGTGAACCACAAGTATCTGTGGAATACTCATTCTCAATGTGCACACCTTTGACTACAGTTGCGGAAGTGTTCCTTTAGTTGTGACCCAATTTACTCTGGATAAGGGCAGAAACGGTTCACATTCCATTATTTGTAAAGTTACCTGCTGTTTGCTTTCATTATTTTTGCTACACTCCTTTTATTTGTATTTAAATGTTTTATTAGACAACCGAAGAACAAATGTACAAGTAAAGATGCAGTAAAAATGAATTGCTTGATATCCATTACTTTATGTATATCAAGCATAGCAGCAAAACAAAAATCCCATGTATTTAACTTTTTTTTTTTTTTAGGGTTTTTTTGTTTGTTTTGGTTTGGTTTTTTGCTTTTGTGATTTTTTTTTTTGATACTTGCCTAACATGCATGTGCTATAAAAATAGTTAACAGGGAAATAACTTGAGATGATGGCTAGCTTTGTTTAATGTCTTATGAAATTTTCATGAACAATCCAAGCATAATTGTTAAGAACACGTGTATTAAGTTCATGTAAGTGGAATAAAAGTTTTATGAATGGACTTTTCAACTACTTTCTCTACAGCTTTTCATGTAAATTAGTTTCTTGGTTCTGAAACTTCTTTAAAGGAAATTGTACATTTTTGGAAATTTATTTCTTATTCCCTCTTGGCAGCTAATGGGCTTTTACCAAGTTTAAATACAAAGTTTATCATAACAAAATACTACTAATATAACTACTACTGTTCCCAACCATGTCCCATATTCCTCCCCTACCCTGGGGAAAAAAAAAAAAAGCTTTTTTTCAGAGACAGGGGATTGATTGGAAAAAAGTGTTCCATTTAAAATTTTGGTATATGGTATTTTCTTTTTTTTTTTTTTAAATTATTATTTTTTTTATATTTATTTATTTATTTATTTATTTATTTATTTATTTATGATAGTCGCACAGAGAGAGAGAGAGAGAGAGGCAGAGACACAGGCAGAGGGAGAAGCAGGCTCCATGCACCGGGAGCCTGACGTGGGATTCGATCCCGGGTCTCCAGGATCGCGCCCTGGGCCAAAGGCAGGCGCCAAACCACTGCGCCACCCAGGGATCCCGGTATATGGTATTTTCTAACTTAGGAAGCCACAATGTTCTTGGCCCATCATGACATTGGGTAGCATTAACTAAGTTTTGTGCTTCCAAATCACTTTTGTTTTTAAGAATTTCTTGATATTGTTATAGCTTGCCTTCAATTTTGATCCTTTATTCTTTCTGTCAGGTGCACAGGATTACCTTTTTTAGCCTTCTGTCTTGTCACCAACCATTCCTACTTGGTGGCCATGTACTTGGATAAAAGGCCGCATGATCTTTCTGGCTCCACTCAATGTCTAAGGATACCTTGCTTCCTTTGCTTGCATCCCACAAACTATTTCCCTCATCCTATTTACTGCAGCAAATCTCTCCTTAGTTGATGAGATTGTGTTTATCTCCTTGTAAGCCCTACCTATCCTGAATGGTCTGTCATTTTCTGCCTTTAAAATCCTTCCTCTTCCTCTCCTTAAATAATGATGGGGCTAAGTTATACCCAAAGCTCACCCTACAGACTATTTCCTCAGTACCTTGCAGAAAACACCAAACAAAAATACCATTTTAAAAGAAGTGTATTTTTTTTTTCTTTTAGAATGTAAGCTCCACAAGAGCAGGGACAATGTTTTCTGTATGTTCTATTGTGCCTAGTACACTAGTAAATGCTCAATAAATATTGATGATGGGGAAAAAAATGCTAAAGAAAAACTTGTGAAACATGGAATGTTGCCTTGTGAATCACTAAAAGCCAATTATAAGCTGCTGAGGGGATTCTGGGCACAACTACATTTTGATAATTGTAGTTTATCAATGGTGCCTGCTGCACTGGTCCAGCGGGGCCCTCAGAGATCCATGTCTCTTGGAAGAGGTAGCAACTATGTCTGCAGATGAACCATGCCCTTAAAACTCCTCATTGCCTCCTGCCTACCACACCCGTCTTAATGACTTCACCAGGGCTCTATAGCAATGAGAAAAAGGCTATGAATCAAAAAATTATTTTTTATGAATCACTGAAACAACCAGTGAGGAATATAGTACAATTTGAGGTCTTTTGTGAGGAAGGCTTTTTAGGGACAGGGTTTTCTTTATATCTGATTATGTTTGTTCTTCGCAGCTAATTATTTTATTTAAATGATACTTAATTTTTTTCACATTGTATCTTATACCGCAAGAGCTTCCTTTTCAAGAAATCTGTAATGCTTGGTTTTTACCCAAAGTGAGCTTTTATGGAAGGATATAAGGAAATCTCTTTTCACCACCAAATCACACCCAGTTGTTCTCTGGCCGTCATATCAATCAAAGATTCATTTCTTCAGCTAAGACAGGTTTAGGAGAGGGGAAACTCATGTAGATCTTAGGGGAAAAACCCTGCATCTTAGATCTAGACCACTTAAGAGTTAAGAATCTGTCCAAAGATATTATTTATTTGTTTAGAGTGTTGCAAATCACAAGCAGAATTAAAGTATACGTTTTGAGTTGAGGGTATGTGTGTGAGGAAAAAAAAGGAATCAAGTGTTGGTATGACACTTTACTTCTTTTTCTTCGCCCTTTCCATTAGTAGCAAGAATATTGAGAATTCATGCAGAATTCCAAACCAAGTTCCCATAGCAGCACTTAAATAATGTCTGCATACCATTTCCAATTAGAACTAGATTGTAATGTAACGCAAGTTTTATACCATTATAATACGGAGCTACTTTAGGGATTTTAATTCTTTTTGTGGCAATTACGTTGCCATGGAAACAATCTCTTGCTAATAATGACTTCATCACCCAATCAAAATCCAAAGCGGATTCAAAGGTTTGAGGATGCCTGCTTTATTTATTTGCATAAATAAATAACTTACTCAACTAAGTCACTTATTCAAGGACCTTTCCGAGCCTGTATACTCATTACATTAGTAGTACATTCCAGTTCCGTAGGACTTCAAGCTATTGCTTGCATTTCTGCCTAAAGGAAATCCCGCCTAAAAGATCACTTCCAGGCTTTGTTTTGTTTTAAGTATTTTAAGGGGTGTTTGCTTTCTGTGAAGAGGTAGCGGCAGCTCTTTCTCCTCGGACCGCCAAAGCCCCAACTTCGCCTTCGGGCCAAACGAGCCTCCCGGCTGGGCGCACGCCGCCGAAGCCCGGCCTTCTTGGGCCCCGCAGGCCGCCGTAGCCCGGAAGGGCGCTCCCCGGCGGCCGCAGAGGCGCGCCGCCTGCTCTCGCAGTTTCACTTTCGGTTTCGCCCGGGCTTCGGCGGAGGCCGGAGCTGCGCGCCACCCGGAGCGGGGGTTTGGGTCCCGGCCGCCAGGTGAGCGGGCGGCCGCGCGGGCGGCGGGGCCCCGGTGTTCGCTGGCCCGGGGTGGGTGTGGGGAGCAGCAGCCGGGAGGTGGGCCGCGCGGGCCCCAGGGGCCCGGCCCAGAGCCCCCCCGGAGGGGCGATGGGCCCCGCGGGCGCCCGCGGCAGCCCCCCGGCGCCGCCGACTTGCCTTCCGAGACCGGGGCTGCTGGCGGGTTCCTCGCCGGCGTGGTGGGCGGGAAGGCGGGCCGCGGGGCCCCGTGGGCCGCGCCCGGTTCCGAGGGCTCCAGGGCCGCCGCGGCCACGCCCACGCCCACGCCCACGTCCACGTCGGGGTGGCTCCCCTGCCCGGGAATCCGGAGCTGGACGCGCCCACCTTACCCGGGCCTCGGGCCGCGGGCGCCCGCAGGGCTCGGCGTCGGGTCCTCCCGCCCGGGCTGCGGCGGATGAGCGCGCGCTCGCGGCTCGCGGGTGTGCGCGCGGCTGGAGCCGGGGCTGGGGCCTTAGGGTGCCCCCGCCCCCCCGCCGTGCCGCAGAGACACGAGGCTGTTGAGATGCTGGAATCAGAAGCGCTTAGCGAAGAAAGTGCTATTCACCGAGCCCCTCCCATCTTTACTCTTGAACGTGCTACTTTCTGTTTGAGCTAAGACCACCTGTTCTATCAGTTAACAGCGCAGATAGTTGTCCCCTTTCACTGGAAAATGCCTCTTAGATGTCATTTCTGATTTTGCACCCTTTGGTGGGCTACCTGTTCTGTCCTTGTGTAGGCCCCGTAAATTATTCAGCCGTTCCCCGACTGTGAGGCATTTAGGGTGTTTGTGAATTTTTGTTTCATCTTAGCATCCCAGGTAGTACTTTGATAAACGTTGTGGGTTTTTTTTTTTTTTTTTTTTTTTTTTTTTATAAACGTTGTTTTTAAAACTGTATTTCGGATGATTCACTTGGATGGATTCTGAGCAAGGACATTTTTACACATAGGTGCTGCGCTCTGGTAAGGTCTCTTCAGATCTACACACCCCTTGCCAAATTGTTTTCCAGGAGAGTTTTAGCAGTTTACGTTTCATGTAAGGTTGTGCCTGTTTTCACCAAAAGTATGATAGCTCATAATATGTATTTCTAATATGTCACCCTCACTTTGTTTTTTTTTGTTTTTTTTTTTTTATGGTGGTGTTTCATAATGCCAATTGCTTGAATTTTGTGCAGGAGTCTAGAGAATTATCTTGGGTCTGTGTGTGTGTGTGTGTGTGTGTGTGTGTAAAAGTATTACTGGAGTTCCTGCATAGGCTGACAATGTTAGAGCAGGATGATCTCTTAAGTGGTCATCCAGCATAACTCCCTTATTTTGCAGATGAGGAACCTGGGGCCTTGAGAGGTGAAATGATGAGTTCTCCAAGGTATACAGCTAAATTAAGTAGCAGAACTGGGATTAGAATTCAGGTTTCCTATCTCCCAAGTGAGTACTCCTTATGCTGCATTGGGTGGTCCCTCACTAAACTGTGGCATACTTGTATGAGAATTTTTAAAAATCTTGGCATCACTTGAATTATTTTGTCCTGTTAGAAATAACAGAGATTTTAGTCATCTGACGGAAGTGTAACACTTGGGAAATTGACCATTTTCAGGACTGGGACTAGAAATCCATTACTTAAAATGGCAACCCTTCAAGATTTTTTTTTTTTTAAAAAGATTTTATTTATTCATTCATGAGAGAGAGACACACACACAGGCAGAGGGAAGAGCAGGCTCCACGCAGGGAGCCTGATGTGGGACTCGATCCCAGGACTCCAGGATCGTGCTCTGGACCAAAGGCAGGTGCCAAACTGCTGAGCCACCCAGGGATTCCCCCCCTTCAAGATTTCTTGACAGTTGTTTTCAGATTCCCTTTATGTCAGGATAAAGTATCTAAAAAGTTAGAATTTGTACTTGATCATCTGATTAGAATTGAGCTGTTTGTTCTCATTTGTCATACCTTGAAAGTTTTTTAAAACTCCTTGTTGCTTTGATACTAGAGAACAATGGATTTTTGATAAAGGGTTTATAACAGAGTTTTTCAACCTCAGTTGACATTTTGGGCCGGATAATCCTTTGCTGTGGAGCACTGTCCTGCGCTTTTTAGAATGTTAAGCAACATCCTTGGCCTCTATGTCCTAGCACCACCCTCCTCATTCAAGACCGTCCAGAATGTCTCCAGATGTCCGCATTTGCTTACAGGAATCATTTGGGAAGCTTTATAAAATGTCAGTTACGGTGCCCCTTGCCTGGGGAGTCTGACTAGGAGTAGTAGGCTTCAGGAATCTGCATTTTAACAAGCATCTCTGTTGACTCAGATGCAGCTGGTTCTTGTACAACACAGAAACATTTCTATTTTCTTTGTCTTTTGTTTGGTGGTCAGTAGCAGAGATATGACTGTAGTATAGCCATTTAAGTGCACAGATAATGCAGTGCTAGTCACTATACCCATAGTTTGCGGGTAGGGGTGAAAGGGACAGGGATTTTCCTTGGCACTGTCCTCAAATGTCTCCCACAGGATTGGCCGGTGAGCTTAGGTTCCTTTTCCCCTGTCTCTGAGAAGCTTAGAACCTACTGTGGGAGACTGATCAACAGGAAAACTGCAGAACAGCCTGCTAAATGGGAAGGGGTGCTCTTTAGTGCTGGATTTGGCTGGAGTGAGAGAGGGGAGGAAAGTGGCCCTCTCCTGGATGGGGAGGAGGAATTGGCATGAATCCTTCAGAAGAGGGCTAGGTACCCCCTCTGTCCGAGAAGGGAGATATTTTGAGAGCTGTTTTCAGTGTCTGATGCCCTCAAGTAGGTGAAAGTTTACAGGTAAACATTGCCAAGAAACAAGGATTTGCATGCCTTCTGCTCAGTGATGTAACTCAAAATCACATTAGATGTACTGCTTAACCTTTGACCATTGTATTTCTCCGCAGGCTAGTTTACAGCACTTTGTCACTTGAGGCAGTTTTCCTGCAGTGCTCCTACCCTCCAGCTGGATCTCCCCTACATCTCCATATATGTCTGTGGCCATTCCCCACGCGTAAGGGGAGAATCTAGACATGCTCCAAAGGGCAGCTTTGAAAGGGCTGAGGCTTTGGGACCAAGCCTTAGTTCTGCTTACCACCTTGCAGGGTTACTGTGAATCACTCGTGAATCTAACAACCAGGCACATAGTTGGATGAATAAAATTTGGTTCTTTTTTCCCTCCATTCTTCTACTAAAAAAAAATCTCTGCAGGGCAGTTTGCAGATGTTCTTATACTAGACCTCTCAGTAGCTTCTGGCAGAAAATATACTGCCTTTGACTTAATAGCCATTTCTGAAAATAGGTCATTTAAAACAAACCTGAGTAGGAGTCACGGGAGGGAGAGAGGCATAGAGGTGATTATGGCTTTAATTTTGAAGGGAGAAGTTTTATCAAGGTGACCCTGCAGAAAGGAGGCCTTTTTCCTCTTATGTGTTTATGGTTCAAGAGGCTTTTCTCTTGCTTCAGACATGGCCAGAACTCTGCCTTCTGCCTTAACCAATTTAAAAGATGAACACTTAAAATTACATGAGCCAAGTGATGGGAAAAATTGTGATGTTGAGACCAATTTACTCATACAAAATGGATTTATGGGCAAGTCATTAAGTAACAGGGAGTACCAAGGAAGCCTAATGAAGATAAATGTAGAAGATGTGGTCTCTTAGAGTGATGGATAGAATGCGTTTGAAGCAGCCACCCTCTTTTCAAATAACTTTTGAAATGTATTTTTTTTTCCCAAGAGATTTAGCAGAATGTAGATGTCCTGAAGAAAAAAATGACAAGCCTGGTAGTAGTCTTTCCTTTCACGTGACTTTTGAGGGAGAAAAGACTTGTATAGAAAAGGTGGAGATTGTAAGAGAATAGTGACAGGTTCCACCGAGTACAGCCAGGTAGGGGACTGGTGCTGCGTCAGAACCAGCTGAGGCGGCCCACTTGCACTGCCTGCGCAGGCCTCTGCCTGTGACCCTCTCGTGTACTTTGCGCCTGACACAGTAGTCCCCAGACTTGCGAGGCATGTGCAGACCGGTTCCTGGGCTCTTCTCCAGACCCACTGAAGCAGAATCTCCAAGTAAGCCCATCGATTCATGCTAGGAAACCGACCTGGCGGCTCAAGTTCAAGTTCTCCCAGCCTGGCTTGGCTTGCCGAGCTTGCCAGGAATGTGGTCCTGCCACACACACCCCGGCTGCATATGCATACACACACACACACACACACACACACACACACACGCCTGCCACACACACCCTGGCTACACACACACACACACACACCAGCTACACACACACATACATGCATGCCTGCCACACACACACATACACATACCAGCTACATTTCATCCTCTTGGCTGCAACATTTTCTCCTCAATCCCAAACACATGTCCAGTGCTTTTGCTAGGATTTCTGTCCTTTCAGACACGGCCCTCCTTTTCCTTCCCACTCAGCGCTGGTGTCACCTCCAGAAAGCCCTTGCCCTGCTCAGCCTGTGCTCAGGGAGCTGCTTTCTCTGTGCACTAGTCTCTGCATAATTCTATCCCAAGACATACAGCTTTTAAAAAGTTCTCCATTGATGTGTTTCTGTGCCCGCTTTGGAGTGTACCCTCTGAGGGCCTGAGGCTGTGTGGGACATGTTAACAACGTTGCACCCATAGCCCGTGCACCTGACCCTTTGATGCTGAACGAAAGTTTGAGGTATGGAACACCTTCAGGAAGAGAGTGATGCTAATCCGAGTAAACATGTGGCTTCGTGACAGAGCTGTGACCTTTGATGAGCTTAGAAGAGAAGAGTTTTACCTATTTTTTAAAAAAATGAAAAAAGAAGATGAATAATGTTTTTTAAAAATAGCTAATACCAGCGTTTATCTAGGCTTGTATTTTTTTCTGTATTAACTTTTAACTTTGGACACAGGGTAGTTAATATTCCTGTCAACTAGATTTTCACATGACCATACATCTCAGTGATTTTTTAAAAAAATCTTTTTATAAAGATTTTATTTATTTGAGAGAGAGAGAGAGAGACAGAGAGAGACAGACCATGTACAAGCAAGGTGAGTGGCAGAGGGAGAGGGAGAAGCAGGCTCCCCCCAGAGCAGGGAGCCTGATGCAGGACTCCATCCCAGGACCCTGGGATCATGATCTGAGATGAAGGCAGACATTAAACCCACTGAGCCACCCAGGCGTCTGCCTCCTTAGTGTTTATTTTTTGTTTTGTTTTTTCAACACAAAGTAAACAGCTAGTTTCATCTCAGTCTTGTACCTAGAAAGAAAGTACCATCATGGGATTTTACATACGATAGGAAATGTACCTGACTCATGAGCTGAGTCTCAATCAGGCCCTTAGAGTTTATAGTCTCTCTAGACCTGTTCAGCCACAAAACAGCCCGTGTTTGGGACATAAATAAGGCAGTTTATAGATGAATGGGAAGATTTGTTTGTTTTCACTAAACTCATCAAGAGTACTGAGTCTGTTACAGGATTTACTTTGTAACATTTTTTTCTTGCACTCAAAACAGTGTAAATAAAATTGTGTGGTCTGAGTCTGGAATGAATAGTGGTCGTCCTGAATAGTAGTTGTAATTCCAGATATTGACTGAGACTCTAACTAAAAACAAAAACAAAAACAAACCTGGCAATCCAGTTAAGTTAAAATTTGCTGAGTAAAATAATTAGCTGATCCCGTTTGATCCCATCTTTCAAACCTTGGGGAGATGGAATGCAGAATGGTCCAAAGAACAGCCCCAAATTTAAGAATACTTTGTGAAATTTGCATTTTCTTTTATTTAACTTAAGATGTTGACTTTTTGTAATTAAAGAGAATTATTTCACTTAAATTATAATCACTTTTGTTTACTCACACCCTTTGAACAAGAGTTTAAATTCTTCTGGATTTTAAGTTCTTTAAGGTCAGAACTTGTGTGAATGCCATGTTTTTGAATTTCCCAGAAAATATGTGTGGACATGTATGTATTTGTTGAAGAAATGAAAAGCCATTAACTGAGCATTCTAGCTTACCCAGACTGCTTAAGCTGGCACAGATGCACTGTGAGAAAAATCTCCAAATGATGTTCCTGAACTTGTACTCAGATCATGGAGTGGCTGAGAGAAGTAAGCAGTGCTGTTTATGAAAGAAAGTGTTATAAAAATCCTGATTAAAAAAGGTTTGAGTTCTTGAGGAGAGTCCTTAAGATACTGTATCCATACTGATTTTTTAAAAATTTTTTAAAAATATTTTATTTATTTATTCATGAGAAACAGAGAGAGAGAGAGAGAGAGGCAGAGACACAGGCAGAGGGAGAAACAGGCTCCATGCAGGGACCCCGATGTGGGACTCGATCCTTGGTCTCCAGGATCAGGCCCTGGGCTGAAGGCAGCGCTAAACTGCTGAGCCACCGAAACTGCTGAGCCACGGGGCTGCTCTCCATATGGATTGTTAAGTGTCCCATACTATATGGCTACTAAATAGCAGTAGCTGAATTTGAAACAAAAACATTTTCCAAAGTCCTTTTGCTGGCAGTTTTTGCTTAAGTAACCACAGTTTTGTTACATTTGTTTACCAAAATATTTTGAGCCAGGAAACTGTTGTATAACAAGATGAATTTGGAAAGGAGTGATTGGCAACTATGTATGTTTGATTCGGATATATAATGTTCTGTCTGTATTTCAGACTCCTATTCTTGAATTTCAAGACTTTTTTTTTTTTTTTTTTTACTAAAAGACAACCTGTGGAAAGGGAAAAGATATTGCAAATGATATTTCTGATAAAGGGTTAGTATACAAAAAAAGGGGGGGGGTTTAGTATACAAAATATAGAAAGAACTTCTAAAACTCAACACCCCAAAACCAAATAATGCAATTAAAAAATGGGCAGAAGATATGAACAGACATTTCTCCAAAGAAGACACACAGATGGCCAACAGACACTTGAAAACATGCTCAGTGTCATTAATTATCAAGGAGATGCAAATCAAAACTACAATGAGATATTACCTCATACCTGTCAGAATGACTAAAATCAACAACACAAGAAACAAGTATTGATGAGAATGTGGGGGAAAAGGAACACTCGTGTACTGTAGGTTGGCATGTAAACTGTTGTAGCCACTCTGGAAAACTGTATGGAGATTCCTCAAAAAGTTAAAAATAGAACTACCCCATGATCCAGCAATCACACTAGGTATTTACCCAAAGAATACAAAAATACTAATTCAAAGGGATACATGCACCCCATTGTTCATAGAGCATTATTTGCCATAGCCAAACTATGGAAGTAGCCCAAGTGTTCATCAACTGATGAATGGGTAAAGAAGAGGTGGTGTGTGTGTGTGGTGTGTGATGTGTATGAAACAGGATATTAGCCATAAAAAGGAATGAAATCTTGCCATTTGCAGTGACATGGATGGAGCTAGAGAGTATTATGATAAGTGAAATAAGCCAGTCAGAGAAAGACAAATACCATATGATTTTACTCATGTAGAATTTAAGAAACAGAACAAACAAGAAAAGGGGAAAAAAGAGCGAACCAAAAACTAGACCCTTAACTACAGAGAACACAGTGACCAGAGGGGAGGTGGGTGGGGGGATGGGTGTAATAGGGGATAGGAATTAAGGAATGCACTTGAAATGGACACTGGATGATTAAAATAAAAACTTTTTTTAAAAATACTTTTTTCTTAACTAAATAGAGTATATCTGCTCTAATTGTAATACAGTAAATAGGAACTGCAATAGCTACTTTCAGGAGGCTGTATAAGGTGGTGATTAAGAGCATGGGCTGGTCATCCACTTACTAGCTGTGTGACCAGAGCAGGACCTCTGTGTCTATTTCTTCATCTGTTGAATGAAGATTAAAAACAACACCTACCTCATAAGGTAGTGAATTTTAAATGGATTAAAACATAAAAAGTGCTTAGGTAAGTGCTGGCATGGCATATAGTACACTCAGATACTAGCTCTCAACTATGTTTATAATGATTTTTAGAAACACTGTTTTGGCATCAGCTGGTTGTAAATATGTCTACATTGTATAACATAGACTTTAAAATATACTTGTTTTGAGCTTGAATGTTGGTTATATCACATTTGAGGGCAAATTATTTCAGCTTTTTGTGCTTTTATTGTCATTAGCAAAATGGAGATATTAAGACTTTCTTCCCAGTGTTCTTATAAAGATTAAATGGGATCATGTTTATTAGGATCTCAGCAGAGTGGCTCAGTATAGACTAAGCATCAGTAAATGAGGGAGGTGGCAGTGGTTGTAATGGGTATACTGACGGTGTGAGACAGTAGTGACAAGTGATTAAGAACAGGGGCTTTGTTAACGGAGCTGTGGTGTAGGGTTGCTGTGGGGTAACCAACTGAGGTCATGCATTAGCTTAGTATCTGGCTGGTAGTAAGTACTGAAAACGTGCTAGCTGTCGTGTTGTAATAGTAGCGAATAATGTTGAGTCTTTATGTGTGCTCTTTTGATACTTGATTTCCTATAAATATGTTGAAGGCTTCAGGGCTTTTTTTGAGTTTTGAGTAAATGATTAACTTTTGTCTTGGCTTTTATTGCTCCTTTTCAGATTTCTGATCAGGATTGTTAAAATGAGTCTACGGAAGCAAACCCCTAGTGACTTCTTAAAGCAAATCATCGGACGACCAGTTGTGGTAAAATTGAATTCTGGAGTGGATTATCGAGGTAATATTTTCATGCTTTGTCCTCACTGGTGCAACTAAATAAGTAAATGTGACTTAACTGGTTTTTATTAAGCTCTTAAACATACCCAGTCAAATGAAGAAGCAGTGGTTACCAGTAGGTTTTGTGCCCATTTCTTTTTCCACTGCTGAGATGGTTCAGTGTGTGTGTTTCTGACTTCTGGTGTGATTTGTGTGACTGCTGTCACCTGTCTCTGCTTTGAGACCGTATGTGTACGTCCTAGTAACAGCCAGGATTCTCAGCCACCTCAGGCATGAATAACTGGAGATGGAAGAACACCTGTCATGGCAGCCTTTGTTTTTGCCCAAGTATTCAAGATGGACAAGCAACTGTTTAGACAGTGTCACCTTACAGCCTGAACTCCCCACCCTCTGGTGCGCATGCTATCCAAGTACTCCTTCCCATTAGTTTAGAGGATGCCCTTTTTTTTTTTTTTTTTTTAGATTTTACTTATTCATTCATTAGAGACAGAGAGAAAGAGAAACAGAGACACAGCCAGAAGGAGAAGCAGGCTCCACACAGGGACCCCGATGCAGGACTGGATCCCGGGACTCCAGGATCCTGCCCTGGGCCAAAGGCAGGCGCTAAACCCCTGAGCCACCCAGGGATCCCCTGAGAATGCTCTTTTTAAGAGGCTGTGACACTACTGAAATGAACTTTGCAGGAGGAATGGTATCAAATTCCATTTTTTTAAAGTTACTGAAACCCTAATCTTCCAAAATTTAATGTGTTAATTACCTGGAATTTTTCCCTGGGTACAGATTACTCATTCATTAGCAGAGTAAAGCCATTCCTTGTCTCTTTTCTGAATGAGGATGCTAATCTTGAGCTTTTTCCTCTTTCCACTCTTGTAAGCTTAATTTTTCTGAGAACTTCCTATGTGTCCAGTGTGTGCTAATCATTTCAGTTTCCAATTTATCTACACATAAATCCTTTGAGATGCTTGTCCCTACCTAGCAAGGGAGGAGCTAGGACTCCCAACTCAAGCCTGACTTAAAAGCCTTGTTAAGGAGCCACTCTGCTGTTTATGTACTGCTTTAGTTTCTTGACATCAATAACCCAGTTTAATTTTATTTTTATAGTGGAAACTAATGGATTTATACTGAATACTGAGGTATAAAGTCTCTATGTACTGCTTCATACCCATGAACGTTTGATGAGCACAGAGGAGAGAATAGACTTTAAGAGATTTGAGCATATTCAACAGTTGGTTAGGGTGGGGACATTGCGTTCAGTATCTTCTCAGAACCCACTTCACTGAGGAGTTCAGCGGCCTAGCCTGACTTTTTTCTCTATACTCGTTAGGGATAATATTTTTATTTGTAAAGGTAGTATATGAATTTTTCTTTTTTTTTTTCATTTCATCTCTCTTTTCTAAAGAATTTCAAAGCAAATAATGAAGAAAAATATACAGAAGAAAGCAGTCTCCCCAAATTCTACCATCCAGAGAGAATCAGGCTAACCAGTTTGGACCTGAGTGCATATAAGCATAATTTCATATAAATAGGATCAGCTCTGCATACATTCTGTTTTTTTTTTTCTTTTTACATTAAAAAAATATATTCAGGGATCCCTGGGTGGCGCAGCGGTTTGGCGCCTGCCTTTGGCCCAGGGCGCGATCCTGGAGACCCAGGATCGAATCCCACATCAGGCTCCCGGTGCATGGAGCCTGCTTCTCCCTCCGCCTGTGTCTCTGCCTCTCTCTCTCTCTCTATGACTATCATAAATAAATAAAAATTAAAAAAATATATATATATATTCAGTTCTCTGATAATATAGAATGTTTAATGCTGTATAGGAGTACCTTGTGGGGATGTACCACAGTTCTGTTTTTGTTTTTAACCAATTTCCTATTGATAGATGTGTAGGTGTTTACCAGTTTTTGTTTTTTTTTTTTGTTTTTGTTTTTTGCTATTTTAAGTAAACAGCTTTTCTCCTTTGACATGTATCCAAGTATTTCTTTAAAATAAATTCCCTAGGCTAGGATTTCTGTGTTAATGAGTGTGCCAAGTGGCCCTCCCCTCAAGGCAGATGGGCTTATTCTTCTGTGGGTTCTCACCAACCCCTTCTTTTCAGCTTTTCCATTCTAATTGGCAACAAGTTATAGTTTCATTTTATTTCTGTTTTTTTGTTTACTAGGGAGGTTGGAGGCCTTTCACATGGCTAGTCACTGTCATGATTAAATTTTAAAAACCCAGCTCTTTGTAGCAATTTCTCTTAAACTTTGTTTTTTTTTTAAATTTTTTTATTTTTATTTTTATTTATTTATGATAGTCACACAGAGAGGGAGAAGCAGGCTCCATGCACCGGGAGCCCGATGTGGGATTTGATCCCGGGTCTCCAGGATCGCGCCCTGGGCCAAAGGCAGGCGCCAAACCGCTGCGCCACCCAGGGATCCCTCTCTTAAACTTTGAAGAAAACTTTTTTTTTTCCTGTTCTTCCAGGTACTTTATCCCTTTAGAGACAATGACAACCTCCTGGAACCTTTTTCTTAAATCAACCTTTGCAAGGAGAATACATAACTTTTTACTAGTGAATATTTCATTTTGAAATGCTTTGGGTTAACTTTCAAACATTTGCATATCATGTTTTGGAAGTTTCTTGCTCACTTAGTTAGGATTGTGGTTTAGATATAAAATAATACAGTAGGAAATAAACAGGAAAGTTTTATCTTAGGCTTTCTTTTGATGGGAAATAATTGTTAGTAATTGTTCAAATCTATTCTGATTATTTGAAAGTGTACAGCTTCTAGCAGAATTCCGTCAGATTAACGTCGTGTGTTCTCATTACACAATTTGGAAAAGAAACATTTTTGTTTAGAGGCAAATGAGGGCAGAGGCAGGGAGTGAGGAGCATATTAACGAAGTGGAGACTAAATGAAGCTATCGATTTGGCTAATTGTATCAAACTTGTAGTATTCTTAATTTTTTTTTTCTAGATACTACCACTTGAAGTTAGAGACTCGGAGGCTTCTATATTTTCATCTTTTGAAAAAAATTATCAGGGCATTTGTGCACAATTTATACCATCTCAACACAATTAAAAAGATTGACTCAAACAGTTTCCTTAAAAGCTCTTTAGAATGTTTTTGGCCATTTTTCTATATTAGTCTGGATTTGAAAATATTCTAAGTGTAACAAAACAGAAAGGGATGTGTTATAATGCAATATGGTGCCCTGTCTTCTCAAGCTGCTCTTCACTGTGAGTCACAGCTTTAAGATGTTCCTTCAGGAGCACCTGCTATCTCCTCTTCTATTATTTTAACAGATTGTGGAGACTTCCTCTTAACCCTGGAGTACATTCATCTGCTGCAGTAGATGTTGCAAAAGAATGCAGTAAATCTGCCAGACTCATATTTTACTTAGTGGCTAAAGTAAGACATGCCCCTGGAAGTGAGGAGCCTTGGCCAGTGGTCATTTGTTCGTGCATAATTGCCCAACTCCTGATTTTAGCTTTCAAAGAATGGTATTTTATTTGGAGTCTGCTCGTTACGTTATTTTTGTGAAGGCTTTAGAACTTGCTGTGATCACACGTCCCATGCAGCAAGTGATAGTTTGATGTTTTCCCTGTTAGCAATGCATCCATGTCTGCTTTCACACTGTATGCTTCTTAGCCTTCATTCACATTGGCATAGAATGAAACTATTGAGTTTCACTTACAGCGTGAATTTTTATATTAAGGATGTGAGAGCTAACAAATAATGAGATTGTCAGCTCTAAGGTGTACCCTGTAATTTTCAACTCTTATTTGCCTTGTATATCTTCTCTTTGACTAAATCTGCCTCCAGGGGTCCTGGCTTGCCTGGATGGCTACATGAATATAGCCTTGGAGCAGACGGAAGAATATGTAAATGGACAGCTGAAGAATAAGTATGGTGATGCATTTATCCGTGGAAACAATGGTAATAATCTCTCGCTGTACAGTTGTGCAACATCCCCAAAGAAGCCTTTTTGTCTATAATCAGGATCCCCCACAGATTTTCTACATAATTCAAAAGTTTAGTTTTCGTTTTGCTTTGTTTATTTTTAACTTCTTCTATCTCAGATCTTTACTGTGGCTAGTTTTTTTAGGATGCTTCATAGAATTTTGGAATAGACATTCTCACCTTCCTTCTCTCCACTAACAAGGACCTAAGGGGCAATAGGACACTGATTCAGAACCCTGAGTACAGTTTATTACATTCCCCCAGCACTGCCTCTCATATCAGAAGTTGGAGCTGTAAGAGTGGCCACTCTTGCCCCATAATCTTTGGTTTGCATCATTTTGCAGTTAGCCTGTCCTGATTGGCCTTTCTCTCTTAAATGTTCAGATGCTTTTTGTGGAGGTTGGCCTCCTTTAGTTTGGCAAAAATGACAAAATAGGAAAAATGATTCTAAAGTTGATGTGCTTCTTAACAACCAGTACATTGCTATGAATGTTATGACTACTTTTAAGTACCTTGTTTGAAAGAATTAGCAATGAAGTCATATTTGAATTTCTCAGGGGGAAGAGGAAGACATCAAAACTGAGAAAATTATCCTTTGACTCAACCCTCCCCCCCCTTTGATCCCATTCCCCAAATGCAGCTCTGGGGCTCCTGAGTTTGGGGTTTTTATTGATGTGCATTCTTTAGTTCTGGGTAATTTCTTCCTCCCCCCCTTATTAATAGTTGGGTCTCTACACTGAACTAAATATCCTGACTTTTATTGTAGATATTTCTATCTCTAGTTCTTATAGTACTGTATTTCTTCACATCTTATCTTTGTATAGATCTTTTGTTGGCTTTTTATCCCTCTCAGCATGTAGAATTTCCTGTTTTTTTATATTAGTTTTATTTTACTCTCTCCATTTATTGGAAATGTTATGATCTTTCACCATCTACAGACAGCTTAGAGCAGCAGTCACCTGTGAGTGGTGACAGGCTAGATCCTGTCACATGGACACTACCTCCAGGGTGTGTCCAGTTTCCTGGGCATGTTTCTACCATCATTCTGACACTTCCCTTCATATAACTTTTTCCATGATGAAATCAGTGGTAGTTATCTTTAGACTCCCAGATTCATATCCTTGTCTCTTAAGAAGGATTCTATTTAATCTGTGCCATGTTCTTTGATCAAGATACCTCTGAATGTTCACTTTGAACGGACGTGTCAGAGTCTGAGTAGGCATGGAGGTGGGAAGGGCGGAACACCTCTGGTGAAAGCCTGACCACAGTCACCTAGTTATTAAGTTTTGTCTCATTCTTAGGTACCACATATCCCAAGGAGTTCATTTTGGGTGGTCATGAGGGCTTGCTGAGCAAACCTTTGGATAACACCAAAGGTTGATACTTTAAAAGGGAATTCAGAATAAAGATTTTAGTATTTAAAAACAAAGCAAAAACCCCCCCAAAACTCCTCGGATCTTGTTTATCTTGTTGTAATTAAAATAGTAAATAGCAGGTTTAAAGTTTATATTGGAAAGATGGATGAAAAAAATTTTTTTGAAAAAAAATTTTTTTTTAAGATTTTATTCATTCATTCATGAGGGACACAGAGGCAGAGGCATAGGCAGAGGGAGAAGCAGGCTCCACGCAGGGAGCCTAATGTGGGACTCGATCCTGGGACTCTGGGATCACACCCTGAGCTGAAGCCAGACGCTCAACCGCTGAGCCACCCAGGTGTCCCTGAAAATATGTTTTTAATTGTTAAATTGAAGTTTAGTCTGGTAGATTTATGTTACTACAGGCAGAATTATAAAACGTCCTTAGATTCCAGGGATTTTCACGTCCATTTTATTTTATTCTCTTGGTCACGATTTGCAGTCAAATGTATAGTGAACACTAGAACACAGTCCTTGTAAGACATCAAACCCAGGTCTCGGTTCTTCAAATTTGGTTTTTAATATCATAGAATTTATTGTGCAGTATGAAAAATCCCTTCCAGTTTGCAGAGATGTTAGGCCAAAATCTTTTTGCTTTTAAAACTTGCTATTATGATACTTTAGTACATGTTTTTTTTTTTTCAGCATATTTATTTTTTTCTTTCCAGTATTGTATATAAGTACACAGAAGAGAAGGATGTGAAGATGCCAAGAGGACAATCCTTTTCACACTTGGATATATTTTTTGTATGAGGGTTTTTGTTTTGTTTTGTTTTGTTTTTTGGTTCTTTTGTGACTTGTCCTGTTTCATAATAGTTGGCAATTTTTCACTGACATGCGAGTGAGCAAAGGGCACAAAATTGTGGATGTAGTGTAAAGAGCTCCTCCATATTTAAGTTCCAGGCATCTTCTTTTCCCTCTGTGTCAGTGTGCAGAACACAAATGAATAAAAAAAGAAAATCCATTTCTCTGTACGTGATTTTTAACTCAAGTCTCAAGCAGTGTCATTTGATTTGGTTTGCTTTACCCTGTGTCTGAGGAAGGATGCATACGATGATAACTAAAACATTTTAGAGATGTCCTCCTCTATCCCATCTCCTTTGGCTTGCCACACACAATGCTCGAGTGAAAGCGTTCTACAGAGGCATCCAGTTTCCATCAGAGGCCGTAAGGGGTTTGTGAGGTCAGAGGTTCAGCCTCCGATTCCATCACCCAGATAGAAAATAGAGCTGGGGACCTAAGGCTGGCACTTCCACAAAGGAAGTGGGACTCTGCATGGAGCTGGGGGAAAGTCTGAAGGTTAGTGATATCCCAGTTAGCTTGCTAGATTTTCTTGCCTTCTTTCAAGAGCATGGGCATCAATATCGTTCTCTAATTTTTATGGAACACAGTAGGAGAGGAGCCAGTTGTGTACCGCCATCTGTCTGGCAGTCCTGTAGATTAAAGCAAAGCCTGGACTTTCGTAAACTTACTCAGGTTCCAGTTGGTGAACGGTGGTTGGGGGGGGGTGGGAATTTCTCCTCACCCCCGGCTCAAGGAGGGGCTCTCAGGCCGCCTTTCTCTCAGATCCAAGCTGGGTTGGGGTGTGATGTTGTCCCGGAGCAGCGCACCAAGCATTCACATTGTTTGGCACAAGGCGGCCCCCTCTGCATTATGGGACTCCTGCTGCGAGGGTTTTTACAGTTTATTAATGAGATTTCCACAACCCTGCTTTATCCTCTGAGCAGTGTATGCAGTCTCTAGGAACAGCAAATATATCTGGGCACTGAGGTTGAATGAACAGCAGACAATTGTGTGAATGTTATATAGGCCTTCCTTCTCCCTCCCTCCCCAAGCAAAACAGCATTCCTGTTCCAGGGCCCGGTGGTGTGATTTTAAACAATTGCCTGGTTGAAGGATGTGGGGGCAGGACAGGGAAGGAGGGAAGAAAGGGGTGGTGCTGGTTCTGGAGAAGTGTATGTGGCCTTTAGTCTTGTTTTATTTTAAAGATCAGAGTAATTGGAAACAATTATTTTTTAATAACTCAGGAAAGGTGAACAGAAACATTTCACAAGGTTTTACTGTGTGCACACCAAAAAGAAAACACTTTATGCTATGCTTCAATAATTTATCACTTCTTGACAGGGGCTTGAAAAGGGTTCAGTCAGTAAGTACAAATCACCAGGACAACTTTTTTTCCCAAGTGGCGTATCAATCATAAACAACCCCCAGATCCCAGGTTTGAAACAACAAATGATGCTCACTCAGGCTCTACATCTGCAGGGGCCAGTCTGCCTCTGCCCGTTATGGTCACCCTAGGCTCAGGCTGGGGGAGGCGGGACCCTGAGTTTCTACCGTCTCTGTGTTACTCAAGGCTTGGTGCTGCAGCAGAGGAGCAGAAACAGTCACGCCTGGGCTCTGAGATGCTTTTGCAGGGGGGTGACACCAGTCACTTTACCTGCATTTTATTAGCCAAGCAAGTTACATGGCTGTGGTTTCCTTTAAGTTTCCAGGATTGAGAAGGAGCGAAAACCAGAAATGAACAATGGCAGTATTTACCACAGTATATGTATTAGGATTCCTCAGAGAAACAAAACTAATAGGACGTGTATATAGATAGAGAGAGACTTAGAGAATTGGCCCACACAGTTGTGGAGACTGGCAAGTCCAAAATTTTCAGGGTTGGCTGGTAGGCTGGAGACCCAGGAAAGAGTTGCAGTTCAAGTCCAGAGGCCGTCTGCTGGCGGAGTTTCCCCTTCTGGGGAGGTCACTCTTCTAGTCAAGTCTAACCGTTTGGATGAGGCCCACCCACATTATGGAAGGTAATCTGCTTTACTCACAGCCTGCTGATTTAAGTGTTAATCTCATCTTAAAAATACCTTCACGGGAACATCTAGAATGTTGGCCAAATACCGGGGGCCGTGGCCTAGCCAAGTTGACACATAGAATGAACTGTTACAGGATCTTAGCCATATCCTTTGCATTATAAATTTCTCTCACAAAGACTAAGAGGTGGACCCAAATCCCAAACTGCAAAGTCTCAGATTTTATTCTTCATGAAAAAAGAATCCTTTCTCACCTAAGAGCGGGGTTGAGGAACCGTGTGCTCCTCGCGCTTTAGTTGCCCCTTCATTAGATTCCAAAGAGAAACAGCGATTGGTTCTTTCCGTGGTCTCGAAATCTGGGTCTGGAAAGATTGCCTTGGTTTGGTTGTTTCAGGATAGCTTAGAAATCCCGGGTTAAACATGTTCCTAGAGCTGAGAAGAATGCCAGCTCTCCGTAGAGCAGGTAAGCAGTGCCCAGCCGCAGAGGGGGGCGACGGCCCCGGGGTCTCTAGTAGGTCCCAGGTAGGCTCTGCAGCACGGACCTCGCCCAGCCTCCCGTCACCTGTCACCTCGCGTGGTGAAGTCTGTGTGGCACCCACCTTTCAGTGTGTTTGGAACCCTCTACAGGTGCGTATCTTTATCCTGACAGAGCGAGCGTGCCGCCCCTCTTGTTCAAAGATGACCCATCCATCAGGATGAGCTTCCAGGGCGCAGACTGCTCACCATCCCCCCAGGTCCCCCTGCCAAGGTCCCCTGGCGAGGTCCCCTGCCCGGAGCACAGGCACAGGTCTCTGAGATGCCACCCATGCCTGTGGGTGACAGAAGGCCTCACGGGGGATCCAAGCTCCGCCTTGATTAGCATCTGCCCTAGTCTTCACAGCCTCCCTCCATGGTCATGGAACAAGGCCAACCACTTTCCAGATGTGCAAACCTCATGCATGCAAAGAAGTTAAGTGACTTGCCCCGGGTCACCCGGGGACTCGCTGTAACTGGAATGGCAGTCCCCACAGCTCTTTGATCAGGTTCCTAAGTGCCAACTCCTGCCCGTTGATTGCTTCCAGTGTGCATGTAACCGACAAAACAATCTTCCATTCTTTTTTTTTTTTTCTTTCTTTTAAGATTGTATTTATTTATTCATGAGAGAGGCAAAGACAGAGGCAGAGGGAGAAAAGCAGGCTCCGTGCAAGGAGCCCGATGTGGGATTCCATCCCGGGACCCCAGGATCACGCCCTGGGCCAAAGGTGTCCCAAGACTTTACTTTATTCATTTATTTATTTTTTAATATTGTATTTATTTATTCATGGGAGACCCAGAGAGAGAGAGGCAGAAACACAGGCAGAGGGAGAAGCAGGCTCCCTGTGGGGAGCCCGATGTGGGACTTGATCCCAGGACCCAGGGGTGACACCCTGAGCTGAAGGCAGACGCTCAACCGCTAAGCCCTCCAGGTGTCAACCTTCCATTCTTTCCCCTAGTGGTCTAAATAAGAAGGCCCCAAGGCGTGCACACAGGCTGCCGTCCTCCTCATTCAGAGATGGTGTTGGCAACGGTGATTTGCTGTCACTGCTCCCACGTGACAGGAAAGATCGAATGACCGCCAGCAGCCCTTTACACACCGGCCACTGGCTGTAGGCACTGTTGGCAGGGCCTTGCTTTTCTTGAGATGACTGTCTCTTAGAATTTGATTTTCTCTCCAGAGTGTCCCTACTCGGAACGACTCCGGGACAGGCTGTTTGCCAGCGGCCCTTAGCTGTGTCTTCATGTTAGAGACTCGTCATCACATGCAGTACATACATAGGAGAGAAGTGGAGACAGGATCTCTGTGAGTCTCATCGCCTTTACCTTCCTGGCCCAGCTCTGAGGGATCCACTGTCCTCTGTCCCAGGCCATTTGCTCAGATGTCTAATAAACGCAAATAATTTGGTGCCGCATCTGGAGTGAGGCCTGCCAGGCCACTTGACCACCTCCTCTACTCCCCTTCACACTCCCTAAGTGTGCACACACCACTCCGGCTCCTGGGAGCATAACCCACACCATGAAGCCACTCTGCCCCCTAATCCCAAGTACCTGTGAGGCTTATATAACATCCAACTAGGCCACGTCGGATTTCGTGTTAAATACGTTTTGTTTACCATGTTTACTTATGACTTCACTTCTGTTGTTCTTATCATTTCTCAGTTTAGTATAGAAACTTTTTAAAAAGTCCTTTCTTAAAACCGATCACTTTGAGAACAGTGAGGACCAAGTCCAGGATGTCAGGAGACACGGTAGGCTTTGGTCAAAATGTCGTATTGTGTTTACATTTTAAAAGAAAATATTAGTATCTATTTTACGAAATACTAAAATAGAGGTTGAAAGAGAATAGGCACTCCCCGCCCCCCGCCCCGCGCCCCCGCAACACCCCCCCCCCCCTGCCAGTTAGAGCTGTGTTCCCAGGTGAATCTGTTTCTCCTGTTCAGGGAAATGAAAGTATTGTTTTAACTAAAAGGAAAAGCAGGTTAAATAATCCAAGCTATCAGACAGACAATTTAAAGACCAGTTTTTTTTTATTAAAAAACATTGCAGAACTTGTATATGATTATGTTTATTATTGTCATTCATTTTCCTTTAATGAATGAAACTTACTAAGAACCAGCACATTCTCTTCCTCTCCCATCTTTCCTCCTTTTTATGGGAGAGACTAGCTTTTAGACTTCACAGTTCCAGTTCCCATCACCACCCATCCCACATTAGGCATTATTTCTTTCAAAGTTGCCCTTATTCTGAATTTGTGTCAACTTCTTTATTCTTCCGACAAGCTGACCCTTCCTCAGAGCTTCTGTGTGGAGGTGAAGGGGGTTTGTTAAAGTCACTGCCGAATCTCATGGAAGCAAGACTCCTACCGAGTCAGTGACTCCTTGGAGGGCTAGTGGACGAACGTCCCCGACCGAGGTGATTTGGGAACTTAACATAACATCAGGGAAGAGGTTCCCATCTGCCTTGTGTAGTGAGAGACAGATTGCTGCAATGTAAATTGGAACCAGGAGACCAGGTGAATTGTGGAGACTGGAAGCTCCCTGAGGGTAGGGCTGCTTTTTGGCTTTTTATCTCTAGTGCCTGAACGTGTTCTGCAGTCTTCCTGCTGACAGTTAACTTTACAGAAACACAATCCTGATGCCCTTAAATAATTTACCTCTGTCTTTGGCAAGCATTTTTGCTTCCAGATGGACATACTCTCATTCTCTGCTCAAGCCCATTATTATTACTTGAAAGTTTGAAAAACTCTGGCAAGGAGGCATGTTACAGTGCAACGGGGACCTTAATTTTCTAACATCTGCTGGAAGTTCATCCTGCTACAAGGAAGCCATCTGACATATTTTTGGCTTGCCTAACTGATGGTTTCATTGCTTAGAAATCAGAAGAAATACTAAGGAGGGCTGATGCTGGACTCGTAAGGAGGAAATGCTCACCAGCAGGGCAGTAATGGGAAATTGGGGCAGCAATGGCTTTGTCACCTTGGTATGTGTACCAGGCAATAAAACATGCATTAAATGTTGTCAGACGTATGTTCTGGCCTTTATGAAAGTAGATGTCAAGAAGTTCAGAGAAAATATCACCTGTGGGAGGAGACTCCAGAAGTTTCAAAACCTTTTTAAGGCTTATTCCTGTACACAAACTCCAGAGAAAAAGTAGTATAAGGTTGGCTTTTAGAGAGTTCTGTGTAAGGATATGGAATAGCTAACAGGTATGCAAGGCTTGCTTTGTGCTGGCCACGGCCCTAAGTTCTTTACAACTCATTTAATTTTCACAGTAACCCCATGAGAAAGCCCTCATTCCTTCTGCAAATGAAGAAATCAAAGCACGAGAAGGAACTTGCTGAATCCCACCTAGCTAGTAAGTGGCTGGCATGGGATTTAGGCCCATCAGACTGGCTCCAGAGACTACAAACCACTACCTGAATGTCTCAAGAAGCCTGAACCCCCAAATGAACAGAGGCTTTTCAGAATAAAGTGAACAAAAGGACAGGTCCACTTGCTGATGAGGACACCATGGTGTTAATAGGTGGCTAGAAGACTGGGCTGCCCAGGACTTATTTAGTTTCTTTATTCTTCAAAAGGTGATCTCCAAACTGAAAACATTTCCGGGAGAGAAACAGAATCCACACAGACCTCCTCTTGAGTCAGCTCAAGTCTCCAGTGGCATGGAACACATTCCACTGTGCAAAACAGCTTGCAGGTGACAGAGTGGGAATGCCAGTAGGAAGCCTGTGAGATTCAGAAAATGAGAGATGAACAAGAACTCTGGTATCATAAAAAGAAAAAAAAATGGTTAGAGAAACAATAGACCAGTGAATATATTAAAACCTTGAAAAACGAAAAGAAAAAAAATTTTTAAAAAGCTTAGAAAAAATATAATTTTTTTAGAAGGCAGGATGGGTTCACATAAACAAGGAATGTCAAGACCACATAACATTTAATTGGCAGAGTTTCTTTCTTTTTTTTTTTTTTAAGATTTTATTTATTTATTCATGAGAGACACAGAGAGATCGAGAGGCAGAGACATAGGCTGTGGGACTCAATCCCAGGTCTCCAGGATCAGGCCCTGGGCAGGAGACCAGGTGAATTGAGAGTGGTGCTAAACCGCTGAACCACCCAGGAATCCCAAACGGCAGAGTTTCTAAACTACTAAACTGCAGGATTGTAATTGTGACATTATCATTGTCACCAGCAATGTCATCCCTGGCTAAAGAGTACTGAGCAATCTCCACATGCCAGGTGTGGCCTAAAGCAGTCAGCATGTGTTATCTCATTTATTGCTTAGAACCAACCACCCCATGTCCGAGTAGTGACCTTTATTAATCTTAACACATTGAACAAAACTCAGCCTGTGGACAAAAATAAAATGAAGTAGTTGTTCATATGATCAGAGGATGTAGAACTGATTCCTTGACATGAAAAAGGTGTAAGTATATGTCAACACAGCTGTGTGGGACAACTATACTTAAAATACGTGACAGTCTGTGCTTGCTTCTATACAGTTTAATATTTGCATCAATTACTCAGGTAAAGGAATGAAAAATTTCTCAGAGGTTGTAGTATAGGTAGGGATGGATAATACTAGACATAGAACCAAGAGTGAAAGAGCCCAAGAAACTAGAATAAGTGAAAGCAATAAACTGGAAACAAAAAGCACTACGATTTAGGATTTTTTTTTTTTAAAGTTTGGGGAGATCCAGAATTACTAAATCTCATTATTGAAAGGAATTCTTGGCTATCTAGCTCACCAAAGCAGTCTCATTACATCTCTAGTTCCATGTTTCTAGTTCTGCATGGTATGGCATGGGAAATGAAATCAATTTAGTGGATAAAGGGCAGCATTTTTAAAAAGTAAAATAGAAAAAAATCAAAGTGTGGCACTTATAGTAATTATCGGTATTATTGTGTTAGCTTTTGTTTCCATTTTATTCTTGGTTCTGTGTGCCCTTGGTGGGAATATAAAGTTTATTTCCTTCTATAGATTGTGGTCAAAAAATTTGAAAGCCACTGCTTTGGCCAGTTCCTTAAATACCTTTCTTTCATTACTTCATTAAAATACACTATCTAGGGGCACCTGGATGGCTTAGGGGTTAAGCATCTCCCTTCGGCTCAGGGCGTGACCCCCGTGTCCTGGGATCGAGTCCCACATCGGGCTCCCCTTGGGGACCCTGCTTCTCCCTCTGCCTGTGTCTCTGCCTCTCTCTGTGTGTCTCTCATGAATAAATAAAATCTTTAAAAATAAAATAAAATGCATGATCTGTGGGGAAATATAAAGATTTATATTTTGTACAGATATGACTACTAGGAAAATTTTTTCCATGTAATATTGAATTTAAGTATGTCTCACTATAACTTGAACACACTGGGTGTGTCTCAGCCCTGCCACATACTGGTCACATAATCTTGCTCTCAATCACTTTACATTTTTGATCCCAAATATCCTAATCTATAAAAATGGAAATATTACTAATAACAAAGCAATAATACATTTTAAAAATATTTGTATTTATTTATTTGAGAGAGAGAAAGATAGCGAGAGAGAGAGGGAGCACGAGGAGGGGGCAGAGGGAGAAGCAGGTTCCCCACAGAGCAGGGAGCCCGACGCGGGGCTCAATCCCAGGACCCTGGGATCATGACCCGAACCAAAGGCACTTAACCTACTCAGGCACTCAGGCACTCCTCAATAATACTTTTCAAACCCAATATGATGGTAATTTTTTTTTTTTAAGGGAAGGCCATTTAAAAACTGAAAATTTTACAAATGCAGTTCTCCCTTCTAGCCCTTAAATTCACCTTGGACAAACCTACTCTCTTCTTGTCAACCTTTCAGCTTTGAAGACAGTTTTCAGGACCCTCTCCCCTAGAGGTGAAGCTCCCTGTCTGCCGAGCCACTCTTCGGAAAAGCACGGTTCAGAGTCTACAAACCATTCTGGTCACTCGCCTCCAAATGCACTCCAGTTTGTGAATGTTTATTCTGCTTTATTTAATTTTCTCCTGTATACTCATTTTAAAGTGAGCATGCAACATGAAAAATGACATGCAAATAATGAAAATAGCTGTGTTTGGTGCAGGAGCTTATTGATGATTACCTTGCTGTTTCCAAACTTGTTTTTTAATACTGCGATATACTCATCCTCCATAAAAGTAAACCAGGGTGTCCAGAATCTAATTCCAAATGTGGAATAAAACTTCAGAATATAATGGACCAATTGTGTCCCTTGTTCAGGAGACAAAATCGCACTAAAATTGTTGTTGGTGTTTTATTTTTTAGTGATATTTTCAGCTTAAAGCTCTAAAGTGTTTGTTGTGTTTGTTTTTGTTTTCTTTTTGTAATGCCTGCTGGTGAGCCATAGCTCCTCACCTTGGGCTTATGCCATGGGTTTATTTCTGACCTAAGAGAAACACTTAACATTTGTCCCTGTTTAATTTCATCTTGTTAGATTCAGCTCATTGCTCTAGCCTGTCAAGATCGTTTTTCATCGTTATTTGGTCATGCAGTCGTCTGCCTGCCCCTCCCCGTGGCGGGGCACCCACAGGCCGGAGTCCCGGGTCTTTTGCACCTCCCTCCCACAGCCCCAGGGAAAAGGAGCCCCAAGAAACCCACCCCCACCCCCACCCCCGCCAGGGGATGTGATGGGGTGGACAGTGAGTGTCCTGTGCGGGAAGTCATTCAGTCAGTTTACAATTCTTCTTCTTCTTCTTGTATTATTTTAGCCCATTCTTTTCTCCTATGGCCTATACAGATAAGAAGCAGACAACTGGTTATGTTTACCTCTTTCACTTAGTGGCTAGGAAGCTCAGACTGAGCCAATTATCAATTCTTTAAAAAAAGAAAAGATTTTTATTTATTCATGAGATACAGAGAGAGAGAGAGAGAGAGAGAGAGGCAGAGGGAGAAGCAGGCTCCATGCAGGGAGCCCGAGACAGGACTCGATCCCGGGTCTCCAGGATCACGCCCTGGGCCAAAGGCTGCACTAAACCACTGGGCCACCCAGGGATCCCTGCCAATCATCCATTCTTAGTGGGTTGAAAACATTAAAAAACGCAGAGAAGGGGACACCTGAGCCTTCTGCTCAGGGCATGATCCCGGAATCCCTGGATCGAGTCCCACGTTGGGCTCCCTGCATGGAGCCTGCTTCTCCCTCTGCCTTTGTCTCTGCCTCTCTCTCTCTCTCTCTCTCTCTCTCTGTGTGTGTCTCTCAGGAATAAATAAGTAAAATCTTTAAAAAAAAAAACAAAACCAAAAAATAAAAATCCAGAGAAATAAGATAATAACACATGTGGTAAAAACAAAACAAAACAAAACAAAAAAAACACCTTTTTAAAATGGTGTGTTTATATATCATGTAATATATGTAGTTTTAAAGAATTTGGCTACATAGAGTAAATCCTACACGAGACTGTTCTGTATGTTGTATATTTCAAACTGTGTCATTTCTATACACGTGACATAGGAAAGCAAAACATACTAAGGGACTGCCATATTTGAATTTTGCTTACCTTTAAACTATGTTCAAATACTTAATATTTTCTGCTTAACTATAGGTCCCTCAGGAATACATGTGTGAATCTGGCTTTGGGAGGGAACTACTGATACTTTTGTGGCAGGAATAACAGTGATGCTAACAAAAATATCACTGTTCCTCCAAATCATGAGGTAGGCAAATACCATGGCCTGAGGTAGAGCGATGCAATAGAATTAAGTGGTATTTATGGCTCGGCCTACAGTAGATCTTTCCTTAAATTTTTTTCTTTTAATGAAAAAGCAATTTTTTTTTTTTTTTCAGAGCAGTGGGGAGGGGCAGACAAAAAGTGAGAAAGAGACTCTTAAGTAGGTTCCATACCCAGCATGGAGCCCAATGCTGGGCTCGATCCCACAACCTTGAGATCATGACTCAAGCTAAAATCAAGAGCCAGATGCTTCACCCACTGAGCCAACTTGGGATCTCTCCTTAAACTTTTAATGGTGTTGTTGTTGCCTCGTGGAGTTTGCTGACCTCACTGCAGCATTGTTGTGTGAAGGAAGAAGGAGGCAGTGGTCCAGGAATTAGGAAGTCTGCTACTTCTCTCCTGCTTTCCTACACTGCCCTATGGTTGGAGGTAAATGAGTACAGTTCTCTGCGGTGTCTCAAACTCACGAAAATGGGGGCCAGCTTCACAGGTTAGAGGGGTGTGTGGAGGACCTCAGTAATTTTGTAGTGACTTGGCTCAAATCCAGCAGTAAGTTTGGCTGCAGTATTGAGGGGCCCAGAGGATGATTTCTATGCTGTTTACCAGGAGGCCAGTGCATGAGGCCTGTCGGTTTTAGGTGTCTGTTTAATAGAGCAAAGAGCTGTGGTAACTGGTAACAGAATGCGACAGAGCTCCAGGTGGTGATGGGGGAAGGCAGACCAGCTCTGGAGTTGAGGGTCATAAAGCAGAAGAAGGAATTTGTCCTGCAGACATGGTCTGTAACAGAATCATTTTTGGAGTTTGCTCTTTGGAGCTAGCTGCCTTGAAAAATGTCTAAAAAGTTGGGGAAAAAAATAAAAATTTTGATGAAGGCTTTCACATTCGAAGATCTTGGTATTCTCCATCGACAACAGGCTGGGGGTTGATGTGGCTAACCAAATTTGTTTCCTTCTGACGCAGAAATGATAAGAGGTTTGGGTTTGGCTTCCATAAAGGAGAATAAGCTCTGTTCGTGTATGACTGCTTCCATGCTGGGAGATGAAAGGGCTCATGGGGAGTGACAAAATGAACAATGGTGGTTAGGTATTGAGACAGAAGGCTATGCTTTTGATTTTATTTTTTCTTATGCTCTTTATTTTAAAAAGAGAGAGGGAAAGGAGAAAAATATAGCCTTAGAATTTTAAAAAAGATTTTATTTATTTATTTATGAGTGAGAATGAGAGATGGAGCACGAGCAGGGGGAGGGAGAGGGGGACCCCATGCTGAGTGTACAGCGCCACACCACCCTTGGGGCTCCATCCCAGGACACTGAGACTCAAAACCTGAGCTGAAACCAAGAGTCAGATGCTTAACCAATGAGCCACCCGGGCGCCCTATCCTTTAAAATTGTAAGGATACAATTTGTATCCTTACAATTTTAAAACGTTCCTTAATTGGAGAAAATCTGCTATAGTCAGAAAGAGGGAGAAACACCTGGCAGATTTCAACATGGAAGACCCATGAAGTCCAGACCCACCGCATGGCTTTTTCTTGCATGCCTTGGAAAGTGGTTTGCCTTCTATGGTAGGTTTGCAGGGTCAAAATGCAAGATCTTCAGGGAGGAGATCTAACTAGGTTTTTTACTCATCCAAAGTGGCCTTCCAAACCTTGGTGCCAGAAATAGGACACTGAAGTCTTGCTCCCTTCATTTGCCCTCTGATCTAGCACAAGCCACTCCCTCCATATGCTTTGGGTTTTCTTAAACATTTGATGGCAAGTGTCATAGCCCAGGGATTAGGAGCACAGGCTCCAGAGCTCCTCCGCAGTAATGTACAATTTAGCTCTTCCACTTATTAGCACTGTCACTTCAGGCAGGTTATTTAAGGCTTTCTATGCCTCAGTTTCCTCATCTGTAAAGTGGGGAGGGTATTAGCACATATTTTATAGGGTCATTGGGAGGATTAGAAGAGTTTGTACAAGTGTTCGATGTGTCCTTGACATGTAATAAGAGCTCAATAAATGGGAGCTGCTCTTCCTACTTCCCTGGAAAAATTGGAAGAAGGATGATTAAAATAAAGGATATGCTAAATTATTTAAGAGATGACTTATGGTTAGCATGGTATTGTGCTATGGGTGGGAGCTAGGTAATTTTAAGATGATTCCGACCTTTCAAGGGTTTAGAACTAAGTTGATATGAATGAGAGCACCACAAAGTCCACGTGCCCAAGAGGATAAACAGTGCATATAGCATAGGATCCTAAAAAAGATGCTACAAAACCATGTATATGTAGAAATCCCTGGAATTATTTCAACATTGAGCTTCGAGGCTAATTTTTGTCATCCAATCACAAGATGCGAATGTTTGGGTTTCTTGAAAGGGAAGAGGAAATTCTGAAGCCTTGATACTCATTTTCTATACTGCTGTAACAATACATGATCCTCTCTCCCCTAACCATTTATCCCATTGTTTTGTGATTATCTGCTGATGCATCAGTCTCCATCGTCAGCCTTGGAGGGGCAGACACTGTGTTCCTCATCTTCAGATCCCCAGCCCTGGGCACGTGGCCTGCACTTGGCAGGCGTTTACTTAGAGACTGGCTGAAGGAGTAACTGAGTGCTGAGGGCGTTGTCGGCATATCTAAAATTGAATGCCACCAACTTCCCTATTTTGGATGTAGTTATATTATTCGTTCAGGCTTTCTAAATACCGATTTTTTAAACCACTTTGGCCACCTTACAAACAATCCCTAAATCTTACTGAGTCTTCCTTTTACCTCCATTTACTCCCATCAACAGCCCTGTCACCATCACCCTTATGTCAGATGCACCCTATTTTATTTCTGGATAATTATTGCCAATGCCATCAGCCCCTTCCACTGTCACGCCTTTCTTCAAGCCATCCTTCCTGTTTTGAATGTTCTCTTACCCCTCTCTCTCTATCCAAACCCCACCTCACCCCTAAGGTCAACTCTCTTTTCTTGCCTCTAGTTGAAATATCCCTCTCTGCTCTAAATCCTGTCTCCTTTCCAGACAATAGCTTGCATTTACTGCTGTGCTAGCCTATCTAGTCTTGATGACATTCTTGTGAAAAATCTAATAGTCACCCCATTTTACAGATGGGAAAAATGAAGCTCACCAACATTATTAACCTATCTAAGGTAACAAAACTAATTTGCTCTCTGACTTCAGAGCTCTCTCTGTTCCATCTTACTACCACACCCCCAGCAACAACACATCAGCTTCCAGAGGAGAGATCCTGCTGATATTTTGTTGCATCAGCAGATGCCATAGATGTTTGCAAATAATCAGCATTCAAATAGTGATTAGTTTTAATGTCCTCTGTATTGTTCTTTAACCCAGAGAATGGAGGAGAGGATAACTGGGTAGAAGAAGAGCACTAAATCATCCTTTCTTTCTTTCTTTCTTTCTTTCTTTCTTTCTTTCTTTCTTTCTTTCTTTTTTTTTAATAGAAGAAAGTTCACTATATCCTGAAGAATGAAGCAAAAGTCACCAAGCTTGCTAAATGTACAGAATGCCCATTGATTGCCCATTTTTAAGTAAATTAAAGTTGGGTTTGAAGAAAATGGATACTGTTTCTCTTTTCTTACACACATTGTCCTAGCATTCCAGAAACCTGTAAGCTTTAGGGGAAAAAAAAAAAAAAAACTATTTTGGTAAATTCAGAATGCTCACTACAATAAGGATCCTAGAATAGCCAGTGTCTATGTAAAAACATTCTTCAATTTCAATGGCAATTTATGACCGAGGCATGAAAAAAGGGGAAAAGGTTGATAATGAGTCACCAAAGGCACATGTGCTCTTTCCAGAGACTGAGCATGAAGAAAATGTCCATGTGTTTATTGGAATTATGGTCCCAGAGGTGGAACTGGCACTGTGAGCTCTGTCGCCCCATTGGTCCTTCCTTTTTGAGGTTTCAATGGGCATTTGCAAAACCTTTTTCTTTTTTTTTAAGATTTTATTTATTTATTCCATGAGACACAGATAGAGACACAGAGACACAGGCAGAGGAAGAGACAGGCTCCCCACGGGGGGCCCGATGGCGACCTCATGGGGATCATGCCCTGAGCCAAGGCAGATGCTCCCACTGAGCCCCCCAGGAATCCCTGCAAAAACTTTTTTTAAGGCTGGCTCCTAGGGTTGTCATGAGTCAGGGTGGTGTCAGTGCCGGCAATATTTATATGCCACTGTAATTACGTGCCATATCCGCGTCATCTCGAGATGCCTTGCAGTCTAGCTCTTTCTTCTACCTTTATGACTCAAAACTTTAAAAATATGTATAATTCTCAAGCTGGAAGAAATCTAAGAGATTATTTAATCCAAACCTTTTATTCTACGCCCGAGGTAACCCAAGGAAGTTAAATGATTTGCAGAAGGACGCAGAGCTTCTAATTTATAACCGTGAAACCCACCACCAGATTTTCCTGTTTCCTATTGTAACTATTCTCGTCAGGGCCATGGGCTGTTAACGTGGCGATTTAGTTCCGTTAACGTGTCAAGTCCCGCTACACTGCGAGTGTGAGATGGCTCAAGCAGGTTCAAGCAAAAACAGCGTTTTCTCACTTTCTTGGTGCACACAGCTTGGCCTTCTTCACTTTGGAACGGGATTGGGGCCAGAGGAGCCTGCGATGCTCTTGGCCTTGCTCTGGCTTTGTCCTTGCTCCCCTCTCGCTCGGCCCGGTCGCGCTCACCCGCGGGGGCCGCACGGCCAGGGGCCTCTGCTCTCTGGGCACAGGCCGCATGATCTCTACAGCTCAGCCAGCCTGGTGGTTCCCTGAACCAAATGTGTTTTTTTTTTATTTATTTATTTTTTTTTTTTTATTTATGATAGTCACAGAGAGAGAGAGAGAGAGGCAGAGACATAGGCAGAGGGAGAAGCAGGCTCCATGCACCGGGAGCCCGACGTGGGATTCGATCCCGGGTCTCCAGGATCGCGCCCTGGGCCAAAGGCAGGCGCCAAACCGCTGCGCCACCCAGGGATCCCGAACCAAATGTGTTTTGAGCCCTTCCCGCGCTAAGGGCTAACCGCTTATTATTTATTACCTCAGTGAAACTTCAGAGGAACTCTGGGATACAGGGGCAAGAATTATGGTTCTCTCTTTTTTTTAGATGAGGTCACAGAGGCAGCAGGTGGCAAAGCTGTAGCAAGGAACCCCATCTATCACCGCCTGCAAGCTGTGCGATCTTTGGCAAGTTGGGCAAATGCTGTGACTCAGTTTCCTCATCTCTAAAATGGGGTGAAAATAAGATGGACCTCATGGTGTTGCTGTGGGTACTAACGAGGTAATTAGCCTACTGGTTTCCCACACCAGTGCCCGTACTACCGAGTCACCGTGTAAATGTGTCACTATTGGCAGGTAGTGTCTTCTCCCCCCAGCCTCGCTGCCTCTGTTTACATCCTGCGCACGGTGTGACACGCCCCGCCCCGCATCATGACCTCTTTGCTCAACCACCTTCCTTGGTTTAAACCTGTGCTGCCCGATGCGGTAGCAACTTAGCCCTCTGAGCACTGTAAACGTGGCTCGTCTGCTGAGCTGCGCTGCCAGTGCGAGATACACTCTGGGTCCCGAAGGCTTCCTGTGCAAAGAGAATGCAAAATATCTTGATAATACTTTTTTGTGTGATTGCCTATGAAACGATCATGTTTGCAATATACTGAGTTAGATCAATGTGTTATTAGAATAAGTTGTACCTGTTTCTTTACTTTCAAAAAATAGGACAACGAGTGGCCCCTGGGTGGTTCAGTGGTTGAGCCTCTGCCTCAGCTCAGGTCATGATCCCGGGGTCCTGGGATTGGGTCCCACATCGGGCTCCCTGCATGGAGCCTGCTTCTCCTTCTGCCTGTGCCTCTGCCTCTGTGTGTGTGCGTGTGTGTGTGTGTCATGAATAAATAATTTAAAAAATAAAAATAAAACTATGACAACTAGAAGAATCCAAATGACCTACGTGGCTTGCATTGTATTTCTATTGGCCAGTGCTGGGACAGAGAAAGCCTCTATGTTCTCTGTCAGAGTCCCAGGAGAGGATGTGGCCTGGCCCTGCCTGAGGAGGAGCTCCCTCACGATCAGGGCACTGCTCTGGTACAGTCGGCCCTGTGGGGGGACCGGCTCAGGCCTGCTGCTGGCTCAGAGGAGGCTGGGGGTGTGGCAGGCCATGGGGCCATGTCTAGGGCAAAATGCTTCCTGGTATCCAAGGAGAAGTATGACGTGGGTGAGTGGCAGGACTTCTGCGCAACAGGGAGCTGTGCCCCACTTGTGGCAGCGGCAGGGAGCTGCGCCCGAGCCTCAGAGAGGGAGGCCTCGCTGGGCCTCTGGGCAGGTCAGGCCCCAGCCTGGCTGGAGGGCTGAAGGCTTGAAGTCAGCCTGGAAGCATCTGAGCAAACAGCTTTTAAGCAGCCACATAAGGTTGGAAAATTAGGATAATAGCATTGGAAGGCCCTCTAATTTCCGAGCCCCCCCAACCCAGATTCCTTTATTACTTAGCAGGAGATGGAGATTTCCTGTTCCTGGTCAGACAGAGGCGTAGAGGAGCCAGGTTTCATCAGCTTGATTTCATTCTGCTCGGGGAATACTGGAGTCCTAGGCCGGGAAGGCTCAACCTCCTCTGGTGGTTTCAGGGCACATCACCTCATGGCTACTTGCCATCATAGGCCAAGCAGTTGGCTCCAAAACAAACCTTACAGCAGTAAGACTGTCGTCTCTATGTGAGTGCTTTCCTCGGTGAGTCGTTCACCTCATCAAGATTTTTGGAGTGGAGACTACGCCTAATGGTCAGGCCACAGCTCTCCCTGCATTCACCCCACACTGTCCATGCTGGAATTCTCTCTGGGCACCCTGCATTCTGTTCTTGTCTGTCTCCAAGTCTATCTCCAGATGATTCTCCTGACTCCATCCCCGCTCCATCACCACTCACCCCCTCATCTCCTACTGGCCTACACAGCCCCTCATCTCTGGCTCTGGCCCTCCATCCGTCTCCAGAACTACCTTCATGGAATCCCAGCTGCGTGTCTTGCTGCTCTACTGCTTGAACGGCCACAGTAGCTCCTTTCTTTCCCACTGGATGTGGTTCGACCTCCTCACTATGGTACGCAAATCCCTTCAGACTTTGGTTGCTTTCCTCCTGCCTTGCAATCTTCTCTTTCAAGCATACCAGGCCCCGTTCAGGACCCCACGGTCAAGTTTTAAAGGTGGAAAAATGAAAACAAACAAGGAAACACACAAGAAGCCCCTCACACGAGTTCTAATAAAGGAGAAGGCCACAGAGGAGTTTCAGGAATGAAATTCAGTTTTGGCTTGCCCTGCCACCTATTCCAAGTCCAGCTTTTCTTAACCTTTTGGCTCAAATGATCTGTGTTCCTTGAAAAGTCCAGATCCTCAAGGTAGCTGATGGGTTGCTGCCCAGTCAATGGATCACCTAGTCTCGGTAAAGTGATCATCTCTGATTTATCAGTCAGGTGAGATGGGAGGTTGTCACACTGTATGTGGGGGCTCTTCCAAGGGCTGACACCTGGGCAGATTCTCCAGAGTAATACTTCCAGGCTTGGGATCCCTGGGTGGCGCAGCGGTTTAGTGCCTGCCTTTGGCCCAGGGCGGGATCCTGGAGACCCGGGATCGAATCCCATGTCGGGCTCCCGGTGCGTGGAGCCTGCTTCTCCCTCTGCCTGTGTCTCTGCCCCACCCCTGTGTGTGTGTGTGTGTATGTGTGTGTGTGTGTGAGACTATTATAAATAAATAAAAATTTAAAAAAAACTTTATGAAAAAAATACTTCCAGGCTTTAATGTGCTTGAAAGTCATCTGGGGAGCTTGTTAAAAAGCAGAAACAGAGGGTGCCTGGGTGGCTCAGTTGGTTGGGCATCTGCCTTCGGCTCAGGTCATAATCCCGGGGTCCTGGGATGGAGCCCCACATCAGGGTCCCTACTCAGCGGGGAGTCTGCTTCTCCCTCTCCCTCGGCCTCCTCCTGCCCCCATCACTCCCCTCTTATGATCTCTGCTCTTTCTCTCAAATAAACAAAATCTTTATTAAAAAAAAAAAAAAGCAGAAATGAACTCAGTGGATCTGCAGGGAGGGCCTGAGAGTCTGCACTTCTAACCAGCTCCTAGGGGGGTGTTGATGCTGCTGGTCCAAGGACCATACTCTGGACAGGAAGACTCTCCAGGGGACTGTAGCCAGGACATGGAGTAAAGAGTATTCAATGCATTCCTCTCATTCTAGAATGCTCCCCAGTGTTTACTGCCATGAAAAATTCTCCTCAGTGTTTAAGGTACAGTTCAAATGTAACTTCAGTGAGGGATTTGGGGCTCTCATGGAGTTAATCTCATGTAACTCCTTTATGATAACCCACTGGTCATTTGCCTAATAGCCTACTTCTGTGTATCTGTCCCCTCCATTTTTTGTTTATTCTACTTATTTATATACGACGTTTATTGATGTACAGCTTCGATGTGTGGTCTGAGTTTGAACAAGAATGCACAGTTGTGTAACTGCCACCCCAATAGATCCAGAACAGTTGCATCCCCTCCCCGCCCCACCAAATTCCCTCGTGCTACCCTTTGCAGTTCTCCCTCCCCACAACCTCAGCCCCTGGCAACCACTGACCTGTTTCCATTTCTATACTTTTGTCTTTTTCAGAATGTTATATTAATAGAATCATATACCATGGAGCTGTTTGAGCCTCCTCTATTTTGCTGTATTTATGGATCTGAGATAGGATCTAATTCATCTGGAGAGGGGTCCAGGAATTTACAGTTCTATCAGCTTCCAGATGATGTCAATGGTGTGTTCTGGGAACCCCACCTTGAGAACCGCCAATCTACAGGCCCCGTGCTATTATCAAGTGTCTTGGGTGATTCTCAAATGCCTGCAATTTTGTGAATTCCAGCTTCGGTACCAATGAAAGAGGAGGGAAGGGGCTTGTGTAGTTTTTTTTATAACAAACATTGCTCTCTGGCCATGGCATTTAATACCACTGCACCAGGGATCACTTCTTCAGTTCCCATCGATTCAAGAAGCAGAGAACAAGGAAATGTGTTTGATTCAGGCATTCTCCCTTGGGAGGGAAACCAAGATGAAGGCACCCGGCTCCTGCCGAGGATGCCAACACCAGCCATGTGCAAAACCAGTTCTGGTTCCCTCTAGTTCTTCACACAAGCTTGAGCAGTGTTGGTTGTGGAAACCGTGTGTGAATACATGTACATGGCCCTAGAGAAAACCGACGTGATTAAGGCTGGATCTGGACTTTGAGGGACGGCTCCTGTGGCTGCTGGGGATTAGCAGTAACAGCTGCTGTCCTGCTCATTAGAGGAGAAACAGAAGAGAGAAGAAAAGACTTGTTTTAAAGATGTGTCTCTGCAACCCTGAGCGGGGAAGCCAGTCCACCCAGCCTGAAGGAAAGTGTGTCCCTCGGTGAGTGGGTGTTTTCCTGGGTTCAAGTAGACAGGGGCTAGTGGGAAAGCAGAAACCTCAAGACTTAAAGAGGGGAGGGTGGCATTTGAGGCTGTGACCTAGTCTGTGGGGCATGGCCCTTACCTCCTTCTGTAGGCTTTGGTGTTTGATCTGATCTGGGGAGAGGAGACCACCTTCTGCCATCAAACAAAGGCTCAAAGGACATCTTCTTGTAGTGCTTCTGGAAGAAAATGGGAAAGCCCTGGGTCCCCTCAACTGAGAATGTGCTTTAACAGCTCATTGTTCATGATCTCCTAATGTGCCTGGGAAACTGTAAGAATGGTCCCTGTGGTGCAGAGGTTTTTGACTTTTTTTTTTTTTCCTCCTCACAGAAAGCAAACTTAGCAGAGAAAGTTATTGTCTGAAGGACTCTTAAGTCCAAAAGATTGAAGTTATAGGTCACCCTCCTGTCTCCTTGTGTCTGGTCAATGTAAGAGGTGGTGGTGGGTGAAGAGAGGAAGGGGGTAGATGACATTGGATTATTTGGTTGTTTGGATTATCTCCCTTAGCCCATTGTTTTTATAGCTACTTTCACTACATTTAAAGTATTTTATTTTTACCTTTTAAAACTAGCTTAGTAGAAAGGAGGGGCTGTTCTTGCCTCCTATGGCTCCTTAGATCAACATACTAGCTAAACTTTGAAAATTCCTGTGTATCTAAAAATATAAAAACAAACAACTCCTTTTAAAAAATGCCTAACAGCCCTAAATGTTTATTCAGAGAGCTTTTACCTGTCCTATTTGCTATCTCTCACATCATTCTCATTTGAGAACTTCTTTTACACAGTCGACTTTTAATTCTTTCTGTCAGCGGCATTAGAGCTGGTAAAGAAAAATGAAACTCTCTAAATGTTATTCTATCCAATCATTTTATCCTATTCCAATCATTGTATTCTATTCCTGGGCTTTTTTCCCCCCAGTAAATTTAACAAGGTACACAGTGGATCGGCTTGGGTGTCACTTTCTCTGCTCATCTCCGTGAAAAAGTAGTGAAATAACAAGTCAAGAGGGAGAAGGAGAAGAAGATAGCAAAGTGTTGAAAATTTGACAATTGCTTCTAAGTAACTGATAGTTGGCAGAAATTCTGTAATATTCTACTCTGTAATTTGCAATTGTAGCGATTAGACCCGAACCCAAGCCGCCACATGCCACGCTGCCTGACCGTATTGGATACGGGGTGCTCCCTCGGCCAGGAGCGCCTTGGAGCTCTTGGGGGTCAGGCAGCTTGTAAAGAGTTCACGCCAGGACACAAATATTTTCTGGTCTTAGTTCTTTGACTTAATTAAATCCTCTTCAAAAAGAAACAGTCTGGTCTTATGAGAAAATTATAAGAAGAGAGGTTTTAACAACAAAAAAAGTGTTTAGAAATGAAGCATTTCCTACCCCCACCCCAGCGCGTCTTTTCCATCTCGACCTTGAGCCCTTGCAAGCTGGGGAGGCAGCACGAACCGTATCTCAGGTTTAGGGGCGGCGAGGATTCAGACCGGTCACCCTCAAGAGGACCTCACGTCATTTTCTGAAATAGCATCGGATTGAAGCCGTTGTTTCTCGTGACATAGGCAAAGGGCAGGATGCGGGTCTGGGCCGCCGTCGCAGGCCGGCCTCGTGCCCAGCTGCGAGCCCCGCGTGCTGGCTCCGGGCCTGGGAGGAGGCGCGGCCTGGCCTCACACCTCACACCTCACACCTCACACCAGCAGGTCCTGCTCCTCCCGGCCACGCGGGTTCAGGTTCCTATGGGAGAGGCTGTGCACCCCGCCCCCCCGGACCTACCGACAAATTCCAAGCTGTGTTTGTTCCAAGCAGGAATTTCCTTGGCTAAAGTTCCACTTAATCCTAAGAAGCAATTATTTAGCCAAAGATAAGCACGAAACATTTGTATCATGAGAGCCGCATCACTAATCTCTATGCTGATAATCGTTTTGAAAAGAAGGCACAGGGGATCCCTGGGTGGCGCAGGGGTTTAGCACCTGCCTTAGGCCCAGGGCGCGATCCTGGAGACCCGGGATCGAGTCCCGCGTCGGGCTCCAGGCATGGAGCTGCTTCTCCCTCTGCCTCTCTCTGTATATAATAAAAAATAAAAAAATAAAAATAAATAAGTAAAAGAAGGCACGAATAGCACTGTTATAAAAAAAATTATCCATCCTTCTTATAAGATATGAATAAAATTGCCCTGAACAAACTTCATGTATGGTGTGTGTATGTGTGAAACAGACTTTAGTTTCCTTATTTAAAACTACATCATTTGCAGAGTGAAGAGTATTTCCTGCTATTTTCGTTCGAGTGCCTGCAAAAGCAGGGAAAGAACTTGAGGGCAGGAGTTTATTTGGGAGGTGATTCCAGGAAGTAAGAGGAGGAAAGGGAGACACAGAAGAGAGAGACACCAGTAAGAAGTGTGAGATTGGGCCTGTCACTGCTCTGGGCACCTGGAACTCAGTCCCAGTGGGGACCCTTGGAGAAACCACATGAAACACCCTTCTGAATCATGTCTCAGGAGGATGAGAGACTGGGGCATTTAGGGGTTGAGGGTGGTGTCCCCACAACACACACACACACACACACACACACACACACACACACACACACACTTTAGAGTCATGCCTGCTGACCGTGGACCAAGCTCCCAGATGAAAAAGCAGAGAAGAAATCTATGGATGCCGAAGGTGATAGCTGAGTGTAGACTGGAAAGCGTCTATGCAGCCATGTGTGAACTCAAACACATCAGCAGTGTTTGCTCTACCCCCTTTTGATGGCAATTAGAGGGGATAAAATACAATTGACAAAAAAAATACAATAAAATACAATGGACTCCATGTGTATTGTTTTACCCAATCATTCCGTTCTACTGGTAAGAGTGGGGAAGAAGTGTGTGAGCCACATATTGACACCCACAGCAACATACTCCCCAAACTGAAATTCAGGCTGTTCAGAAATTTAGATGAAATTCAACTCCAACAGAGCTTCCCAAACTTTGTCACATCACGATACAGCGTGATGTGAAATGATAATATATGTAAAATGATAATATATGTAAAGCACGCTGGGGCAAATCCAAGGGGCCACTCGAAGCTGGAGACAACTTTCCTGGGGGCTCCAACCACCGCAGTATGCACCTAGGCACCCCAGCACGAGGGGATCAATATGTGGGCACCCCTGTGTTCTGTGGCTAAGGGAATGAAAATGGCAAAAATCAAAGCACTATGTTAGCTGTAAAAATGACCCAAAATATGTGACACCCAAATTCTAATAAAAGACCTGAAGGAAGTGTAATTGGATTGTGATCAGAACTAACTAACATACATAATAAACAGCTGGAAGGAGCACTTCGTGGATTCAGTGAGGGTCAGTTATGACTTTATTGTGCTGAGATTACAGTCTTCTTTTTTTGGGGATCCTACTGATCTGTGAGTTCCTTTAAGGTAAGGATTATGTTATACTGTTCATGGATGCTCAATGCCTAGCATAATGCCCAGTTTTAAGTAATAACTAAAAATTTATACAAATGTTAAGTTCAAATGTGTGGAAAATAAAATGATCACAGACAGTAAGCTGCATTTACCAAGCCTATAAAGTTATGACCCTGGTTTTAAAAGCTACTCATTTAATTACAAACGAGTTTGCCATATTATTTATGTCTATAAGGAAAATTCCTGCAAGTGAAATTGCTAGATCAAAGGGAAACTGCATTTCTGGGCTTTTTTGGTGTGTTAAAAAATATATCAATATATATTAATATAATAACATATTTATATATTTAACATAAAATTTGCCATTCTAATTGAAGTACACAATTCAATAACATTAAGTACATTCACACTGTTGTACACCATCACCATTATCCATTTCCAGAACTTTTTCATTATCTCAAGCAGAAGCTCTGTACCCACTAAACAATAATCTCCAGGCTGCTCTCCTCACAGACCCTGGTAATCTCTGTAATCTTTCTGTCTTTATGATAATTTACCTGCTCTCTGTACCTCATGTAAGTGGAATTGTGCAATATGTCATTTTTGTATCTAGCTAATTTCACTTACTGTAATGTTTTCTAGGTCCTTCCATGTTGTAACATGTATCAGAGGTAATTGCATATTATCTATGGAAAATATTATTAGGGGAAAATAGGGGGGAAATAATATTACCCCCCTCAAAGAGTTGCATGGTTTCTAGTTCTAGCACTAGCAAATGAGTGTAATTGCATATTATCTATGGAAAATATTATTAGGGGAAAATAGGGGGAAAATAATATTACCCCCTCAAAGAGTTGCATGGTTTCTAGTTCTAGCACTAGCAAATGAGTGTCCTCATTTTTCCCGTGTTATCAATACTGTTTACTGATTTATTAAACTTTGTTAATAAGGTAGGTATAAAATAGTGTCTAATAATTGTTTTTTAAATCATGATTTTTTATTTCAAGTTTTTATTTAAATTTTAGTTTTATAACGTATATGGTAAAATCGGTTTCAGGTGTAGGATTTAGTGATTCCTCACTTACATATTACACTCAGTGCTCATCACAAGTGCCCTCTTTAATAAACCATGACTGACTTTATTTTATTTTCTGTTTATGTCCTTTGATAATTTTGGGTTTGGTCATCTTTTTATTGATTCACCATTACTCTTTGTATATTTGTCTGTTTTGTATCTTTACAAATACTTTTCTCAGTTTATAATTTGTCTTTTAATTTCTCCTATATTCACAATTTTTAAAAAATTTTTTTATTATTTATTTATGTAGTCATACAGAGAGAGAGAGAGAGAGAGGCAGAGACATAGGCAGAGGGAGAAGCAGGCTCCATGCACTGGGAACCTGACGTGGGATTCGATCCCGGGTCTCCAGGATCGCACCCTGGGCCAAAGGCAGGCGCCAAACCGCTGCGCCACCCAGGGAACCCTATATTCACAATTTTTTAAAATAATCTTTTTCTTTAAGGAAATTGGGTTTTTCTTAGAAAAGCATTCCAACTACAATATTTTTTTAAAAACCGTATTTTTCCTAGGTTTTGTTTTGTTTTTGTTTTTGTATTTAATTTTGATACGACTTTGATCTAAATGGAGTTTATTTTGGGTGTGAAGTAGCACTTCAACATTTTTTCCTCCTGAATGAATTGTGTACTTTCTGGGGGCTGGTCTTAAGCTTTTAGTTTTGAACATGCCCATGTAAAATCACCAAACAGAACCACATCAAGAGTGCTCACCTTGGATGGGTGTTTTCTGTTGCAGTGACCGTGAGGAGCAGTTGTGATTTCATGGGATTTCTACTTTAGGCTTGAAGAGTGTCTGATCATCAAGTAGCTGGCACTTTTGTTTTGTTCCTCTTCATTCCAAAGCAATGGCTTGTTTTCAAGAGGCTGACACAATCACCCACTCTGACAAATCCCGGAAGGGAAACCTGTCCTTCGAGTGGAAAGCCCCTGCCCAGCCTGTGGGGGACATCAGATTCCCGTAAGAGTGAGGGCAGTGCAGCTTCTTGCTAATGGAGCCTTACACTCTGAAGAGAGGGAGCTTCTCCTTTCTCTTCCTTCATGCTTTGGCCCCTACCTCCAGCCACCTAATGACAAGGGCAGGATGATGAGGACTGCCTCAACTAGACAGTCCATGCAGACGGTAACTAAAAAAGAAGTTGCCCCCAGTTCCTCTCTTTGTCATTATCCACAGTCCAGGAATACATGATTTCCCCTCCTCTCTGGCTCCACAGGTGCATCTTGGCCAACCTCCCTAGGAAATCCTGACCAGAGCAAGAAGAAGGACCAGCGGGAGAGGAGGGAAAAGTGAGAAAGACAGAGGCTGAGACAGACAGATGAATAGACACTTTCCTGGGCACAGGGAAAGCCACTGAGGTCCCTGTGCCTTGGCTTATGGCCTATCAGATGTGTGTAATGATGACAGCACCTACCTCAGGGGCTTCTATACGGATTAAAGGCCAGCATATGCAAAGTGGTTACAACAGTTCCTGGCAACAGGAAACCCCATATATGCATCATTACTCAAAATGGGACACTTGCTTTGCATTTCCTTTCAGATACTTGCATTTACCAAGAAAGATAAATTTTTTTTTTTTTTTTTTACTCTTGGGAAAGGTGTATATTTCTCAGTTTCTTTTCCCCACACGCTCATATATATATATGGGAGAGGCTGTGCCTGAGGGTGGAGGCATCCACATGCCATGCTGTCTTCCTCACCAGAATTTCTCTCTGCACTGGGAATAATGACAAATGAGCTGTGTTGCCCCCCACCCCACCACAGTGCACCTTTTCCATCCCTTCCTGGTGGCCTAACTCAGCAGGCAGGATAGCAGGGAAGAAAACCCCATACCCTAATGAGTTTGCCCATTTGGGAAGGTCAGTATCCACTTGACTATTAGTGTAAACTAGCTGCTGCCTGGGGGGCTTTGGTTCTAATCCAGGACAGGGGACGTGTGTTATCTGAAGTCCTTAAATCTGTATAGCTCCTTTTATTTCTTAAAACGTCTCCATTTCTATTTCTGGATTTGCCATCACAGCTGCTGTGTGCTACGTAGGAAGTAGTTTAGAAATTATTGTCTCCATTTGACAGTGAAGTCACCTGACCAGAAGCCTCTTCCAAAGTTGCCCTGTGCTCACTCACCTCTCGGATCCTCACCTACAGTGACAGTGACAGATGGACATGTCTGAGGCCTGTGCCATGACTCTTATTTGCACCTAGTATTCTGGATGACCTCAGCTAAATTGATCATATCTTTATAACTGCCTTCTGAATACTTAAAGTGGGAAAAATAATTCTAGCCAATTATCCCTATGTCAGTGAAATTTTTGGAAGGGTAAATGAGATAACGTTTGTGAAAGTGATTTTTACTACAGAAAGCCATTAAGTATTCAAAATATTAGTTAGAGTACTAACAAGTTATCTCTGATTTCCAATAGAATCTACAATTACAACAGAGCTCTAAGATTGTACAACAGAATTATGAAATTTTCAATTAACAGAGTAATTCAATTAACAACATACCAGTAATGGATAATAATAAAGTTGAAGACGAAACCTTTTGAGACTAAATAGTTTAAGAAGACCTCTTTTGGTCAAAATGAGTTTTTTTAATGCCTGTATTTATTCAGGAGGGTAATTGATATGTACATGTCCTTCCCCATTTTAATTATTTGCTGCTCTTGGGATGCCTGGGTGGCCAAGCGGTTGAGCATCTGCCTTTGGCTCAGGGAGAGATCCCAGATTTCCAGGATCGAGTCCCACGTCAGGCTCCTTGCATGGGGCCTGCTTCTCCCTCTACCTGTGTCTCTGCCTCTCTCTCTGTGTCTCTCATGAATAAATAAATAAAATCTTAAAATAAAATAAAAAAATAATTATTTGCTGCTTCTGAGTGTTTGTTTCTAAAGAGAGCACAGTCACCTAAAGGGCAATACGATCATGTCTTCAGTTTTTCTATTCACTTAGACTTTTGTTCTTCTTCAGATATTACTTATTTTTAAAAAGTCTTTATTTATTTATTCATGAGAGAGACAGAGAGAGAGAGGCAGAGACACAGGCAGAGGGAGAAGCAGGGTCCCTGCGGGGAGCCCGATGCGGGACTCGATCCCACGACCCCGGGGTCATGACCTGAGCCGAAGGCAGACGCTCAACCACTGAGCTACCAGGCGCTCCCTTCAGGTATTATTTAAAGGAAATTAAATCCTTGCCTCATTTTTCTCTCTTTATCCACCGTTTATCAGTTGTCCAGTCGTATTTCGTTTACTGGGAGAGGACTGACTCACCTGGGGAGCCCGGCGGCCCCGTGGCACAGGCCAGGCCGAGGCCACCGCGGCCCAGGCAGGAGGGACCCGGAGGAAGCGGCCGGGCCCGGGTGCGGCCCCGCTGGGCCACAGTTTGGAGCAGCTGTGTTCCCGTCGGGGCCGGGGCTGGAGAGGCCCATACTGCCGAGAGCCCAAGAGCAGCACCCCTCTCCCCACTCCCCCTCTCCCCCCCTCCCTCTCCCCCCTCTCCTGCACCTCCTGCACCTCCCAGTCGTAGCGCCCTCGAAGGGGGTTTCTGCAGACCCCTGGGGCCACCCGAAGAGCACAAGAAAGACATGGGTCTTTTCTTCTTTTTATATAAAAACGTGTCCAGCTTTAATTGTCACTTTCCATGGTAGGTACAAGGCTCCTCGAAGCCTGGGTTGGAGCACCCAGTCCGGAAGGAGAGGCCGTTTTGAAGGCAACAGACTTTCCCGGGGCTCAGCACATAAGCCGAGACTCCTTGGGCCCATGACCTTCTGAAACAAAACAAAACGAGAGGATCCAGCTAGAGAATCCAATAGTCCCCTGAGCATTCCTGGCGATATGGAACTCATTTCCATGATTTATTTCTAGTTAAGTGCTCTGAACCGATGCACTCAGAAGGGCCACCTGCACCGAAGATCCAACCTTTAATCCTTTCAATTCCACTTCCCTTTACTCGGTCCTTTGCTCTTGGCCAACGTACTAAAGGCTCACTTCGCTCTAGTGGACCCAGGCACGCGGCTTACTCTGGGCCACCCTCCGCACCCTGCCTTTGCCCCAGACTGTCTTCTCCCCACTGCCCCACACCACTCCCCCAACCTTCCTGCCAAGATACTCCTAAAAGTAAAGATCTCAAGGTCTGACTGTGGCCTGAAGAAGACCCTGCAAATCCAACGTGTGGTCCAAGTCTCATGTTTTATTTTCTTTTTTTCTTTTTTTTATGATAGTCACAGAGAGAGAGAGAGAGAGGCAGAGACACAGGCAGAGGGAGAAGCAGGCTCCATGCACCGGGAGCCCGATGTGGGATTCGATCCCGGGTCTCCAGGATGGCGCCCTGGGCCAAAGGCAGGCGCTAAACCACTGCGCCACCCAGGGATCCCTCATGTTTTATTTTCTAAGTCATGCAATGGTTGCATTTTAATCCCAAGCATGTTTGTTTTAATATGAATACGAATAAAAGTGAGGTGTCAGGAAGTTGCATTATGTTGTCCCTGCAGGCTGTCTTGGGACCCCGCTGGGAACCTTGTCCCCCACGGGGTGACAGACTCCTGTCTGAGGCACTACAGGGTGAACCCCTTAGTATGCTGCTGCACACATTCCTCCCCTCTTGGCCCAGACTGTTTTCCTGCCCGTTCCTCTACACAAACCCCAGCGTTTCTCAAAGGAAGAAGGAGTGTGTGCGTGCATGTGCATTGTGGTGGGGTGGGGGGTTGTCATCTAGCAAAGTGGAATAGATTTCTTAACTGTAAGAAGATTGCAGTAGGCAAATTATGAGTTATGAATTTTCACATTAAGAAGATAGTGTACTGAAAAAAAATAGCCTATTATATTTCTCAAACTTATTTCCCAGTAGACCCTCAGGACACTTTGGGGTCTACCCAACCCCATTAGGCATGATCTCTATGTTTTGCTTTCTGACATTTCCTCAAACTGGGCTGTTCCTCCTGATCATCTATTTCTCTTTCAAGGGGAGGTTCAAATAACTCTTTTGTGAAAATTTCCCCCATACTCCTTGGGAGGCAAATGTAATTGCCTTCTTAGTTCTGGTTTTAAAGGTCTCATCACACTGTAATTTATAAGGTTGAGCATCTAAGAGTCTCTCCTAGGTTTCAAGTTCAGAAACAACAGCCACCACTGTGCAGCATCCCCAGCACCCACAGCAATGCCCATCATACAACGTATCCACGGGAAATGTCCGAATGCATTCAGATTTCAGGCAGGAGTTTAAAACTGTTGAGCTTTTGCCACATTCTGTGTGACCTTTAGGTTTCTTTGTTTTTCACTTCATTCTCAATGTTTGAGTGACAAAGGCTTTGGAGAAGAGTGGCCCTAAAAGAAAAAAAAATGCATTCCAACCCAGTTAGAGCCCTGGCCAGAGAAACCTCTGCTAATGTGCTTTTTTGCAAACACCATCGTCATCCTAACCGTTATCATGGTAAACCCTCATTGCAGGCTGCACCTGTGCCAGGTACTGTGCTCGATGCTTCTACATCAGTGATTTTATTTCACCTCTTCAGCAGCTCTATTCCTAGGAACGATTCTTGGTCCCATTTTGCAAAAGAAGAAACTGATGCTCCTGGAGGACTTGCCCCAAAACAGGAGTTAGCAGAGTGGAGAGCTGAACCCAGACAATAATCTGACTCCAAACTGATGCTTGTTTGCTTGCTGCACTCTTTCTAATTCTTATTCCTAAAGCTCTAGGCTGTCATGTTGGGCAGTCATGGATGGGAAATGAGAAGGTGGAGGGCAGTGGAGGGCACTGATCTTGACTCTGCCCATGGCAGAGGCTCAAGTCATTATCATCATGGGAGAGACTTTTCCTGTTGATAATATGGCAGGAAAGACCTAGGGCTTTCAAAAATCTTTGATTTGTGGGATTCTGATTTTGTTTTTTTTCTAGCTAGAAGCAGTTTTTGGCAGAGGTACGAAAAAATATAGTGGTCACAATGGTTTCTATGCTCCCTAAGCGGTGGCTGTTAAGAATGCACAAGTACAGAGGACCAGAGACTTATTTAAAAAAAAAAAAGATGTTAAAAATCAAGTCCTTTGCCACTTGGTCAAGAGTTATATCACTGGGCAGATCATCCTTTTATTGATACTTTTGAGTGGCCCAACGTAATGGTTTGCCCTAAACATATCAAAGTCTCTAGTATTTACCCCATTATCATAGTTGTTTATGCCAATCAATACAAGGAAAATGCTCTCACTGTCTTTTGTGGTGTCTTTGGATCTCTCTTTAGCTCCCAGTCTCCCCAGCACTCTTCCCCAGCCTGCAAACATCTTTGCTGGTTCCCTAACTGGAGCTGCAGAGAAGAACAGCTTAGATCCTTTTCCTGCAAGTTTGTGGATGACAGAGTTTCCTGGGGATGTAAAGACTCTTTTCCAATCATCTTCACCCACAGCTACTGCAATCAGCAATGGCCAGTAACCCAGGGGGGACAGCAACCTAATCCTAGAACCATCCCTGGATATCCGTGGGCTGGAGAGACTCATGGCTCTCAGGAGACTCTTCTCAGAGGGCATTGCTTCCATTCCTAGCACCCACCTCAGGTAATGGATGAGTGGGCCATTCAGTGTTATGGTGGGATAAGGCCAAACTTATCCCACCAAACTGGCCAAACTGGGGTGCCGACTTAGGAAACATAAACTTCTTGGCATCTGACAGGAAAAGATCTCACCATATTTTTTCTTAGGTGCACAAGAAACCCTGATTGTAGGTGGCCTGGCGGTTTGGTGCCGCCTTCGGCCCAGGGTGTGATCCTGGAGACCAGGGATCAAGTCCCACATCGGGCTCCCTGCATGGAGCCTGCTTCTCCCTCTCTCTCTCTCTGTGTCTGTCATGAATGAATAAATAAAATCTTAAAAAAAAAAAAAAAAGAAAGAAAAAGAAACCCTGATTGTAGAAGGGCTACTGGCCCAAAGGGCTGGGTATGAAAATCACCTGGGGAAACTGCACTTTCTTGGACAGGATGAGATCTCTGATATGCTGTTACAAATAAAATTAGATATGAATATATGTTTTAGAGCAGAGATATGTAAATTTATAGTATACAAATACATATTTTATGCAAAATAAATAAAAACATTCAGTGAGTCTTTTGTTACTGTTCTCACCTGCCTCTTCCCCGCCCCTCTCCCCCTATACCCTTTAGCCCCTAACTCCAAACTCAGGAGTCTTTCTAAGGAAATCTGATTTTGTCAGTATACACAACAATGGTGGAAATGTTGATTTTTGATCTGTCTACTTAGTCTTCTCTTAGCCCTTCTATCCTTCCCTTTAGGACTCAGAATGATCCAAGCTCTGATTTGTTGGAAACTTGCCTACCCTTAGATAGGGATGAACAGGTAACAGCCCTGGTTGTGGGTGGGTGATGAGGTTGATATTTTGATCCCAGTGTGGGAGGTTCCAGGCTAGGAAAGCAGAGCTATTAGACTAGGAACCAAAATTGAGAGGAGACAAGGGTATAATATATGCACAGCATCTTTTTACCAATCAATACCAGCCTTTCTGTTATACTCAGTGTCTCTGAAATTATCGACAATTGTAGAAATTGATAGTTTTAGTGATTTGTTTTCCCGCTTAGCCTCAGTAAATAATTCCCATCTCCCCAGCTCTCCACCACTGTTTATAACATTGGCCTCAAAACACCATGTATGGTTCTAGAGGTTAGATCAATGGGCAATATAAAATATACATGTCCACTGATTTACTATTCCTTTGAAGTCTTAAAAGGAACACAAACTAAAACATGGTATAATATTCTTACTCAAATTTATTGGAACCTCCAGCAAGATTAAATGCCCTCTTGCATGGGTCCTAGCGTAAAAAGACACTCAAAGCTTTTGGCCCTTGGAGATGATAATGGTGCCTATCGGTCTGGAAGCCTCTTAAGGACCCTAAGTTTATCCTTGTAAGTGGCCTCCATGCTCTCTTTGTGGGGTTTCCATTAGCCACCTCATCCCTGTCAATCACAAGGGCACATCACATTTTACTGTGAGCTCTTTTAGGAGCAGGCACAAGGCTGCTTTTTCAGCTGCTGCCTGGGACTCTTTCTGGAACACAGATTAAGTATAACATTCAGTGGCAGCTTGGAAAAAGACCAGGTCTTTAGACTTTCTCCTCCCCCCACCCCCCACATCTTTGCTTTTCTAGGACAAAATGGAGTCCTCCAGTAGGACTGTGATGAGGTCCCCCGTGTCCACCATCCGTCCTAGGGATCCGTGGCACCTCTGCTCCTCTGGAGCGCTCCCTGGGAACCAGGCTGAGGCCGCTCCACCCCCCCACCCCCCCCAGTGCCCCCCTCCCCCCACACCTCTGCCGCTTCCAGGTCACCTGCCACTGGCGGCGGTCAGAAGCATCGAGGCCTTCTGCCAGCTTCTTGCCTCAGTCAAAGCCCAGGGAGCCCAGGGTGGGGGAGGACCGTGGAAGGGGGAGAAGGGGCACCCCGGGAAGACGGACCAAGGCCTGAGGTGGGACTGGGGGGGCAGTGCCCTGCCGGGGACCCAGCTCGGGACTGCCCAGCTGCCCATCCTGCTTGGCCTTCCTGCCACCTTGGCCGCGTTCCTGGCCTCTGGCCTTCGCCCGCTGCTCGGCCAGGACTGTCACCGGCAGACGGCGGTGTCCCTCGGCGGCCTGCGGGGGCGCTGATGCCCGGAGCGGCGGTGCCCGAGCGGCGGTGGGCAGGGCCCCGCAGGAAGGCGGGAGAGAACGGTTTGGTTCTGGCAGAAGCGGAGCACAGCCCGACGGCCTCTGTGGGCAGGGGGGACACAGGCCTGGGGGGGGTGCGCGGCCTGGTGGGCCCTGCCCCGCGGGGTCACAGCCGAAGGGTACACAGGCCTGGTGGGCCCTGCCCCGTGGGGTCACAGCCGAGGGGGACACAGGCCTGGGGGGCAGGTGCGCGGCCTGGTGGGCCCTGCCCCGCGGGGTCACAGCTGAGGGGGACACAGGCCTGGGGGGGTGGGGGGTGCGGCCTGGTGGGCCCTGCCCCGCGGGGTCACAGCCCAGCGAGAACAGCGGAGGAGGACTCGGGGATCAGAGGAAGCGAGGGAAGGACAGGTTGATCAGCACAGGGAGTTAGCTCTTCTCGGGCTTTGTTGTCTTAACATCTGTAATTTAGCTGCTTTTTTTCTTTTCACAATTAGATGTTCTGTTTGAAGAGTTAAACTCAACACAATGAATATTGTATAACCTGCTCATTAACTAGACTCCCTTGGCCGCGGAGCTTCCTCTGTTGCCTTGAGGAACCTGCAGAAATAGAAGCTCTGTCCCTCCTCAGTGTGGCAGGCTCATTTGCTCTCACTCTTTGAAAAAAAGTAACATCGGGGTCGTGTCTCTCAGAAGAAGAAAGAACTGCAGCCCCCACTTGCACTCCCCAAACCTCCTCAGAAGTTTCATTTTCAAAACTAGCCTCCAGCTGGCTCTGCTTCAGATGACTAGGCGAGTGCTGGGGTATTCAGTCGTCTTGGAAACTCAAAGCCAGGCAGATCCGCCTTGGAGACTGATGTGAAGCAAGGCGAGTCTGAGGGAACTCCATCCAACACATCTGTGGAGAGACGCGTATGCACCGCATGAACACGAGAGCGGGGTAAGCAAGCCTCTTCTTGAGGTGCAGATGGATCTGAGACCTCCCATCCCTTCACACCTGATGGGCGGCTTGTGTACCCCAACAGCTAGCAGACATACTGCTTCTTGCCAAAGGTCAGGCTGCAAAAAATGCTGATGCCACACAGTTGGAAGAAGAACCTCAACTCGTCTTTTCAAGGACAAAAAGGAAGACAGCGTCGTGGACCAAGACCATCTTCCTGTTCTTGTGATGTATGAAGATCCCTTTGACTTAGCCAAGTGTCCCAGAGGTACTATGTGGGGTCAAGACGACAGATTGGAGTATAACTTTTGAATATGCTCAGCTAACAAGACACCCAGAAATTAGCTGCGTTTTCAGAGGTAAACCTGTTACAGAGTCATAAAACATTTTAATGTGGAAACAAAAAACCACTATAAATTTGGAAAGGGTGTTTATTGAGCACCTGAATCACACAGGTACTGTGCAAAGAACTCAGCATACATTTTCACCTTTAACTCTCACAATAACTTAAGAATAAGTTCAGTAACTTGCCTAAGAGAGAGGGGCATTCATGACATTTCAATTCAAGAAAAAGAATGTTTTTTAAAAAATGGAGTGTATGGGGATCCCTGGGTGGCGCAGCGGTTTGGCGCCTGCCTTTGGCCCAGGGCCCGATCCTGGAGACCCAGGATCGAATCCCACATCGGGCTCCCCGTGCATGGAGCCTGCTTCTCCCTCTGCCTATGTCTCTGCCTCTCTCTCTCTCTCTCTCTCTCTCTCTGTGTGACTATCATAAAAAAAAAAAAAAATGGAGTGTATGAAAAAAAAAAAAAACTGGAGTGTATGGGAAAGAGACAGATCCTGCTGTTTTTCCAGCTTCTTTTAGATCATGGGGCACTAAGCCCAAGATTGTCTCCTCCTGGATTCTAGGCTATGCAGAGCTGTCTCCTGGCTTCAGGCAAAGCCTCATTAGGAACATGGAGACCTGGGTAATTGTGTGCTCACAAATGAGTGTTCTAGGAATTCTGGGGGAAGAAGTGAATGTACTATACTCCAGTGGTGGCCAGAGACACCCCTTCTACATACCCCACCCTCCTCAATGGTATCTTCCCCGAGATGCAGACCAGGAATCCCACCAGTGGCGAGCTCGCCTCAGGCCATCATCCTCTGGCCAACAGTAAGAAATTCTTTCACAGTTGTTTGTGAAATAAACTACTCCTCAACTAGTGGTTTAAAACAGCCACTACCACCACATTGATCATCTTTCCCAGTTCTGGGGTTGCCTGGGCTCGGGGGAGCAGTTCTGCTCCATGTGTTGTTGAATGGGCTGGAACGTTCAAGGTGACTCGCTCACCAGGCTGGTGGTGGGTGCTGGCTGCGGGCTGGGCCTCGGCTGTTGATGTGCGTAGGCAGCAATTTGTCCCTTCTCTTCACGGCTCCTTCTAGCATGGTGCCTGGGTTCCCAGGGGGGTGTTCCAAGCAGACAAAACCAGAATTTGGGTGGCTCTTAAGGCCTAGCTTTGGAAGTCACATGGTTTCGCTGCTGCCACTTTCCAGTGGTTAAGGGAAGTCATGGGCCAGCCCACCTTCTTCGAAGGGCAGGTGAAAGGTTTTGATTTTTGATGGGAGAAGTGGCAAAGGATTTGAAGCTGTCTTTAATTCACCTCCTCTCAGGTTAGCCTGCTGGCCTGCCACACAGCTTCTGTGAGTAGAAGGAGGGGGTGTTCATCCCCAGGAGGAGCAGCGAAGGGGAGGGAAATCTCCGGGGTGGCCTTTTCCTCTTCTCTGGCTCCACGGGCAAAATAATGAAGCGGTGCAGAAGTCAGACCTCTGAGTCTCCGCTTCCTCATCAGAGTTTGAAAACTGAATTCTTTACCTCTTCCAGTTGCTGTGACCAGTAAATGCATGTTCAACCTGTAGCCACCAGGACTGACTACTTAACGTCACCTTGCAGCTGCAAATTTTTTTTTTTGAGACTTTATTTGTTTATTCATGAGAGACAGAAAGAGAGGCAGAGACACAGGCAGAGGAAGAAACAGGGTCCATGCAGGGAGCCCCACGTGGGACTCGATCCCGGGACTCCAGGATCACGCCCTGAGCCAAAGGCAGATGCTCAACTGCTGAGCCACCCAGGCATCCCTGCAGCTGCAATTCTAAATCTAGTCCATTTAAAGACTCCTGGGGGGCTCAGCGATTGAACGCCTGCCTTCCACTCAGGGCGTGATCCTGGGGTCCCGGGATCGAGTCCCATGTCAGGCTCCCCGCAGGAAGCCTGCTTCTCCCTCTGCCTGTGTCTCTGCCTCTCTTTCTCTCTGTCTCTTAGGAATAAAAAATAAAATCTAAAACAAAACAAATCTAGTCCATTTAGAGACACTCCATGATCACCAAAAATGTTATTCCCTTTCCATGATAGCTTCTCCCCTGTGAGCCCCCCCTTCCTCCACCCAGCCAACAGAAGTGGTCACGGCACTAAGTTGTCACCATAGCCACTGGCTACAATTCCTGCTGGGGGTCAGACATATTTGCTGAGACATTGCAAGTAAACTCTTTTTTGGCAGGGGCGGTGGAGTCCATAGACCTGTAGTCAGGAGACATAAAACCCCTCTGTTACTGTGAACTTGAAGGTCCACTAAGCCTGGCTTCAGAGACACCCCAGAGGGGAGCCAGTAGGAAGTGTTAACCTGAAGGCATTTACTAAAGCACAAAGCCATTAAAAGCTTTAAAAAAAAAAAAAAGGCAAAGGACTCATGCAACATCTTAACATAGCTTTTTTTGTTTTGTAGAAACAGGTACAGAACTGTTTGGCCAGCTACTGCTTTGAAAAGGGGGTTTGGGCTAAATACATATTTAAGGCAAAATAACAGAAAAACAATTGCTGAAAACTCTGTATTTCCAAAACTCTTTATATTTCAAACAGATCTATTGTGTTAATGATGGCAGATTGATCTAGTATAGGGGTGAGCCTCAACCTTTTTACACTGAGAGGCTATTTCTGATTTTTCCAATTGATGTCTCCCCTCAGATACAATACTGTTGCTAAATCGCAACTTAATGCTTGACTACAGCCTGGCTGAGCTATCCCATGTTGAGGCTGTCTGGATTTTAATTTGCTGTGACAATGTTTCCTTTTAAAAAAATTCTAATTAACAACAATGACAAAAAAAAAATGGGTCAACAAACCAGTAAATATTTAATCAAGTGTCACATTTTATTTGGAAAGTTGTCTGGAGATGGCTGGCAATTTATGAATAAATTACACATATACCCTCTCCCATTCCTGGACTTCAGGTATTTGTCAGTGATCCCAGCTTTTCTGGAATACAGGCTCTCTGATTTGATTTCATTCCACCCCAATCCCCTTCTTCTAAAAGTGGTGTGTGGCAAGGCATTTCTTTCATTCAAGTGAAATGAATCTGCCTTACTTATTTTATTAAACTTGAGAGCATCTTCAGAAGAACTTTGCTCCATCTGCATGTAGAGCCTTAGGGTGTTGCAAAACCAGGCACAGTCACCTCCGCTTTAGAATATCAGGAGGGCCTTTATGGTAAAAGGAAGTCTGCTGTTAAGTTTGTTATTCTGTTCTTTGAATGCAAAAAGAATATGTGAACACTTTGAGACTCCACTCCATTGACAATGGGGTGCAGCTGCCAGGACCGCTGAGGCCTGTCAAATGTTTTCTTGGTGCCTTTTTGCTTTTAAAAACGTAAATCAGTTTATGCCACACCATTTTTGAGTTGTCTAGTGACTTTCCATCGCTCTCAGAATAATGTATGAACATCTGATTGGACTGACCGGGGCCTGGGAGACCTGCCAGGCCTGCCGCCACTGCCCCTCCTTTCTTCCTGGCTCCCCACGTCCACTACTGTCAAGAGAGCTCCTTGAACACTATACGGCCCCATTCAGCCCCCTTGCCCTGGCTGTTCTTGTCCAGAACCCCATCCCCTCAGACATCCACAAGCCTTCCGAGCTTTGCTCTAGTGTTATCACAGGGGCTCCCCATGGCCCCTGCAATCTCTTCTCACTCTCTCTGCCCCTCCCTGCTTCCTAATATTTATAGTACGTCCTGGGTCTCATGTATTTATTTGTATGTTTTATTTTCTGCCTCTACCTGACTAGGATGCTTTGTAAAGGCAGAGACTTTGTTTTACTTGTTGTGATTCCCCCAGCACCTGGAGTTGTTCTTCATACATAGTAAGTAATCAATAAATATTTGCTGAATGAGTGAGTGAAAAGTTCAAATTTGTGTTACTATCCCCAGTCCTTGGTCTGGATTGAAGTTGAGTATGCAGCACCTCGGGCAGTTCTAGGGAGCATGGGCATCAGGAGATGCAGGTGGCTGTCTAGAGGCCAGCTAGAGCTCTGTGGGCCACTGTCTCCAGGGCAGGGGATGTTCTGAGTCTCAGATCCAAGGCTCAGGGAAGTTCTTGGCAGGGAGAAGCGGAGCCGTTAATTTAACTTCCCAATCTGAGCCGGGGCAGAAGGAAAGATGAATGGGGCCTTTCCAAGTCAGAGGCTTGCCTATGGGCACACTTTCTTCAGTTTAGATGGTCTGGTAGATGGTTTTCCAACCTCCATATGCTCAACATTTTGGACTAGATAATCCTTTGTTGTGGTATGGGGGTTGCCCTGTGCATGGTTAGGATGGTTGGCAGCATCCCTGATCTCTAGCCACTAGATGACAGTAGCTCCCTCCTCTGTAGTCCGGACAACCAGAAGTGTCTCCAGGCATTGTGCAATGTCCCCTGGAGGCCCAAGCCACCCACACTTGGGAACTGCTGGTCTCTAATAAGAGCTACAATTACATGCCCCAGGATGAAGCAGCCTTTCTTCCTTCCTTCCTTCCTTCCTTCCTTCCTTCCTTCCTTCCTTCTTTCTTTCTTTCTTTCTTTCTTTCTTTCTTTCTTTCTTTCTTTCTTTCTTTCTTTTTTTGAAGCAGCCTTTCCTCAATCATTTCCACATTCAGCAATTGGGTGGGCAGTACTGAGATAGTGAAACATAGTGTTCAAAAATTAGAAATGGTTGACACAGTGAGATACCACCTCACACCAGTGAGAATGTCCAAAATTAATAAGACAGGAAACAACAAACGGTGATGATGTGGAGAAACGCTTTAGCACCGTTGGTGGAAATGCGAAATGGTGCAGCCACTCTGGAAAACAGTGTGGAGATTCCTCAAGAAGTTAAAAATAGAGTTACTCTATGACCCAACAATTGCACTGCTGGGAATTTACCCAAAGATACAGATGTAGTGAAATGCCGGGACACCTGCACCCCAATGTTCATAGCAGCAATGTCCACAATGTCCAAACTGTGGAAGGAGCCTCGGTGTCCATCGAAAGATGATGGATAAAGAAGCTGTGGTCTATGTAGACAGTGGAATATTCCTCAGCCATTAGAAATGACGAATACCCACCATTTGCTTCGACATGGATGGACCTGGAGGGTATTATGCTGAGTGAGATAAGTCAATCGGAGAAGGACAATCATCATATGGTTTCACTCATAGGGGGAATATAAGAAATAGTGGAAGGGGTTATAAGGGAAAGAAGGGAAACTGAGTGGGGAAAAATTGGAGAGGGAGACAAACCTTGAGAGACTCCTAACTCTGGGAAACAAAGGGTAGTGGAAGGGGAGGTAGGTGGGGGGATAGGGCAACTGGGTGACAGGCACTGAGGGGGGTACTTGATGGGATGAGCACTGGGTGTTATACTCTATGCCAGCAAGTTGAATTTAAACAAAACATTTAAGAATGGCTGTAAAGGTCATTGGACTCAGTGGTTTTTTTGGTTTTTGAACTTTTAATTTTGCTTAATTAGAATAATAAAAGCTGGATACTCTCTGAAGTTTGAGGTTAAAGTTGTATCTTCTTCCTTCCTCCTTTTTTTTTTTTTTTTAAGATTTTATTTATTTATTCATGAGAGACACAGAGAGAGAGAGGGAGGCAGAGGCACAGGCAGAGGGAGAAGCAGGCTCCATGCAGGGAGCCTGACGTGGGACTCGACCCCAGGTCTCCAGGATCAGGCCCTGGGCTGAAGGCAGTGCTAAACCGCTGAGCCTCCCGGGCTGCCCTTCTTCCTTCCTCCTGATTCCTTTTCCTCTCACCTTGAGGAACTGCCCCAGAAATTTAACCAACAAGTATGGTTAAAAATCAGCAAAAACACCTCCTTTTCAGAGGTGAGGAGAAGAACAATGCTGCTGAGAGGTCACAGTGAAACAGTATTTGAGTCTAAGACTGTCCTTCCTTCCATCCTGACTTCCAGCCCTCTCTTTTCTCCAATAGACTTGGCAAATCATCTGTTTTCTTGGAGCATGTAGGTGCTGTAAATATGTCAATGGGTCCAGAGAGAGCCTGGAATCAAGCCGAAAAATGCTGAAATGATTAATCTGCATCTGCCATTGAATCCAGGAGGATGATGGGACGTGGGGACTGGCCACTCATGGTGGGCTAGGCCAAGGCCTGACCTCCTGGGCTGTGACAAGGCCCCAGCAGTGGGCTAGGGGGAGAAGACAGACAGAGGGAAAAGGAACTAATGGGCCCCCATGGCTCTCATCATCCCATTACCAAATCAAGAGCCACCACTGTAAGATGTTTCCCTGGTTTGCAGCCAACATCTTGAACCTACTGCCTCCCTTCCCCCTGCTTTCTCTTTCTTCAATGGCACCTCGGGAGGATCTTCATCCATCAGCTGATGATGGACAGTTTCTGCAAAGTGTTTTGTTTCTTTACAGAGGAAAGAGGTTGCCTAGAAATGCATTCCATTGGTTATTAAAGAATGTATTTTCCTGATTTATAGCCAGGCTAGGCAGGGTTGTCTGAGAGGCAAGGAACCAATGGGAATATCCATTTTGACTAATGATTAATTATTATATCTAAAGTGATGTTTTCCTATCAACTGATAGGCTGGAAAAATAGACTACAGCTTGCTAGGTTAGCACCATGGGTCACAGATGTTGCCTCTGCATTTTCAGATTATATTATCCATTACAGGCAGTACCTTCTCATTTAGAAACATAATTTGTTGTTCTCTCAGGCAAAAAAAAAAAAAAAAAAAAAAAAGGAAAGAAAAGAAAAAAAAAAAAAAGGCTGACATTTCACATGCAAGCCAAAGATTAGAATCACTGCACAGGACCGCATATGGAAGTACATTAGGATGTGGTGTCCCTGAATCAAGGACACGAGGGGGCCTGTGCTGAGAGAGATGTAGTAGGCAGTGACTTCTGATCTTTATTATGCAAATGTGCAGCCCTGAGAGCCAGGCTGTTTAACCTCATCAGGGGAAATGTCACTGATCATTTCAAACTCCAAATGTAGCACAAGCATTAGTACTATTATGTTATTATTATTATTATTTGCAGGGCATTATGTAAGCCTGAGCCCTCTGATTAAGCTGAGCCCCTACTTGGCCAGACCCTCTGGGGTTGCATATCAACTCCTCCGGGTATTAAAAAACAAGCAGACAAGCAAGCTTGTTTTGCTCTCACTCTTTAATATTTGTGGATGGGGTGCTTTCCAGACCCCATGACCAACGGGCATGGGTGGAGATGGGGGAGGATCACAACGTCCAATTTCCGGTCCCGTATGCTTGGTGACAGGCCGCCTCCTCTGTACTGGCTGTCCGGGTGCCCCTGTGGCAGAGGCAAGGAGGTGGAAATTTAAAGCACGGAAGCCTGGCGCTGGGGTGGGAGAAGGGATGGATGGGGGGGGGGCAGTGGTGAGGAGGGCTGGGGAGAGAGAGACCCTGTGTGAGATTAGAGGAGGGACGAGGGGGAGAGGCTCTTGCCTCCAGCTCCAGCATCCCTGCCACCTTCCAGAGCCACAAAGAACACTGAAGGCACCAGAGGTGGAGACAAAAAGAAGTCAAGGAAAGAGGAAAAACCAGAATCAGTGATTAATGACGCAGGGTGACAGAAGGCAGAGGGGAGGGCCACACCTCTCCAACATCCAGGTTTCAGGAGCTGCCCTGGCCCAGGCACCGCTTCCAGAAGAAAAGACTCCTGAGGCAGGAAGCTAAGAGACACACAGCCCTAGGGAAATTCTGGAGGAAACAAAGAGCAAGTTGTGTGTGTCTCCTTTTCCTCCCACAGCCTGGGGCGAGGGGAAAGGTTCAACTTGAATAAGGAAATATTAATAAGTAACTTTAATAAGTAATAAGGAGGGAGATTGGCTCATTGCATAATTGGAAAGACTAGAAGCTTCTCTGCGGACCTTTAGCGTTCCTCTCAGCTAGCCCCAGATCCTTTGGATATGAACACGGATATCAGGATCCCAAGCTAATTAAATCAGACGTCTTGGGAGTGGGGCCCATGTCCAGAGTTATCAACCCTTTCCAGGTGATTTGAACGTGCTGCCATGGCCGAGAGCGGCTGCTGTGGGTTCTGCTGCGTATGAACTCCGTAAAGGCAGGGATTCTTGCGGGGTCGTTTTCTGCTATATCCCCCAGCATCTAGCACGCTGCCTGGCACACGGCAGAACCACAGTGCCATAGAGTCACTGCACTGCATAGACAGGTTATGGGTGAAACACACATTTCTGCAATAGAAACAAGTCTGTATATAATTCGGCCACTCAACAGAGCTGCGGAAGGAGCTACCACCCAGGGCCCCAAGGACCACGCTCTCAGGCTCATGTGTGCCCTCATTGTTCCAACGTGAGTAGACACGCAGCAGCTCCCAGTTCCTTCCAAGTGTATAGCAGGAGTCGTACCTATGCGACCAGCAACTGTTTTTGTAGAATAGACCCGGGGAGGCAGCACGGATCCCCTTGCATGGGTAGTGCTTGCTGAAGGCGTCCCCTGTATCCCAGAGGAAAGCCTTGTGTCTTATCGCCAGTCCTCTCTGGGGATGGTCAGTGCTGACTTGGAAGATGAGAGGTTGGATATTATGGAGTAAAACGGGAGGGCTCCTAAGCTGGAGACTTAACTGAAGCCCGAATTAATTCAGATTAATTAATTCAGATCACTTAGGTAAACACTGATGGAGCACCCGCCCCGTGGCAGACTCTGTATTAATGCCGGAGGATAGAAAGGGAAGTGAGGCGTGGTCCCTGCCTCTAGGGAGTGGCCGATGGCAGGGTGGCTGCATCATCTGATTTCCAGGCTGGGTCCTAGACCCAACACAAGCCAACGGTTATTACACCAGCCCCTGACCCCAATCCACTTCTTTCCTCTCTTCCAACCATCAGAATTGCTTTTTCAAAAGGAATCTGCTCTTAATGGAAGCCCAATATGCAGAGCGGATCAAAGCACAGCTCCTCGGGGTGAGAGAAGTCCAGCTCTATCATCTCTCCTTCGCTTGTCCCTCTGTCCTTCCTCCTCAAAATACTTCCCATAAGTCCTTGGGGCTGAGAAAGGCTGAATGCAACTGCTCTAGGAAATCTGTTTCTCTAGACGGAGCAAGAGTCCTTCAGTCAGATGCTGGGAGGCAGGGGTGAGGGGGCAGTGTCCTCTTAATCCACGTGGACAATGCAGCATGTGCACATGAAACCTTCGAGCTGAGGGAGACGTTGGCATCTCACGGTTCATCCCCATTCCTACCAAGCAACATGCTGTACGAAAGACAAAAAAATGGGCGGTAAGAAAAAGCCTTAATCCAAACTTGACAGCGTGACTGATGAGCTCTACTTTGGAAGTCCTTCCACGTCTCATAGCTCAGTTTCCACATCTAAAAGCTGGGGGGACGCCCCGGGTGGTTCGGTAGTTGAGCACCTGCCTTGGGCCCAGGGTGTGATCCTGGAGTCCCAGGATCCAGTCCCACATGCGGCTCCCCACAGGGAGCTGCTTCTCCCTCTGCCTGTGTCTCTGCCTCTCTTTGTGTCTCTCATGAATAAATAAAATCTTAAAAAAAGAAAAATAAGAAAATGGGGACAGCATGTGTTACTTGGCAGATTTACCGTGAGCAATTGACCTTAGGGCTGTTTTGAAACCCTGAGGTTTGAATCCTGAGATTATCATTTCATCACGGGGCTCTGACCTTTCGAAGGTACAGGACGCATTTTCTCTCTGTGTCCTCCATCTCTGACACCGTGAACAGCTGGCACGCAAGAGATGCTTAAATGTGGCCTCGGGTCTGCCCCCACACCTCATCTCAGTTGGCTCTCCCCTTACTAGCCATCACATTCAAAGCATCAGCACCCCGCCGGCCGCGTTATCACCCTTCCCCGCTGGCCGCTGAGGAGTCCTCGGGGTCACTTCTGGTGGCCTTTTCTTCCCTCCTGTCCCTGCTCGAGGTCTGGTCAGGGCCGTGCTTTGCATCGGTGGAGGGGGTGGAGGGGGATCTTGTCTTGGCGTCAGGAGACCTGCAGGAGGAGGGGCATTGCGTGAAGGGAGGCCCGGGCGGAGGCCTGGGGTGGCCTGCGGCTGAGCTGGTCTGGCGGGGATGGCCCGGCCCCTCGCTGCTCCCTCCACGAGGTCCCTTGGCTCCGGCCACCGCCCCAACACACCGTCCTGTGGTCCTGTGTCGCGCCCACCTCCACCTGGACGCTTCCCGGGGATCAGGGCCTGTCTGCCGCGGTGGTCGGAGTCTAGACCGCTCCTGGTACCGAGGAAGAGCTCACAATGCGTTCGTTGAATGGGGAAATCAATGGCTGGCGGCCCCTTACTACTACTACTGGCAGTAGCCGCGGTTTTGAGATGAATTGGAATCCGCCCAAGCAGATAAAACCGGATCCTCTTTGGGAAGCGCACGGGGCGGGGGGAGAGTGGTCAGAAGCAGCCGGGGTCGCCTTGGCTCACAGCCTGCATTTGGGCGAGGGTTTCCCGCCGCCTCCTGCCCGAGGCCCTTCGTGCCAGGCCGCTGCGACCCGCGGGGCTGCCCGGGCGCCCGGGCTGGGGGAGCAGCGCGCTGGGGGCGCCCGCCGGCCCCGCACCCTCGCAGGCTGCAGACGGCTGGGCCCCGCGCCAGGCTGCTCGCTTCCAGGGGGAAAGCTGACCTTGGCCAGGAAGAACCAGGAAGAGGCACGAATGACTCACTGTCCCACATCCTCCAAGGTAAAAGCCCAGCAGTGTGGGTGGCCTTCGGGGCTGGCCGGGACTGCCGCCCTGGCTGCCCCCACGGCCCAGATACGGGGCTCAGCCTGCAGCCTGCAGCCTGCAGCCGCAGCCGGCCCGGTGCACGCGCTTCCTCCGCGCTCGGGGTGTCAAATACTGTGGCCCCCCGCTTTCCACTTCCCCAAGTAGAGCACGACCTCGTTTTAGACCTAAGGCAGCCTTCATCCCCCATCGAGGCCATGTGACACGTCCCGGCCCCGTGGGAGAAACGTGATGTGTTTTCGGATCACGTGCGGAGGAGGTCTCGCCCCAACGTGCTTTATTTGTATTCAGGAGTTCGGGATCCGCGTCGCCTCTTGCTAAGATGTGCTCCTGCCTCTAGATTTCCACTAGAGGGCACTCTTGGAAAATATTTATCAATATCTATTTTATTGCTCTGTCTAGGAAATGCAAATAAAAAAAACAAAAAAACAGAAAAGAAACAAAAAAAAACCCAGTCTGTCTAAATTTCAGACCCAGCCCTTTGCCTACACTTGGCTTTATTCCTAATTTTCCCAGAAGCGCAGCCAGAGGGGGACGCTGGGGAGCGTGTGGGCAGCCGCTTCCCCCTCGTCCCGTCCCGGTCCTTTTGTCCACGTGGGCTGCAGCTGCGGGGCCGCGGGGCGCCCACCGGCCAGGCCCAGGCCCTGCGGCTCCTGCTCGGTGGGGGACCAGCCCCCGCGGAGCGGAGCACCTTGCGGAGGGGCTGTGCCTGCCAGGATGGGGGGGCGGGGCTGGGGCAGAGCTCCCCTCCCAGGAGCCTGCCTGCTGCCCCTCCCGGGCAGCTAGCAGGGGCCGGAAATCCTCCGCGGAGGGCCGGGAGGGGTCAGGGGGGCGGCTGGGCGGCCAACAATTAAAAATAGGGCTTCCGGGCAGGCAGCCATGGAGATCTCGCTCCATATGTAAATAAGTGTAAAGAAGACCCAGTCTTGGTGCTGGAAGGACACTGTGCACGTTTTCTGTAGCCAGGGCTCTCCAGGGAGCCCGTGTTAGAAACATAAATGTTTTTTCCACCCAAAAAGAAATAGCGCCATTGAGTTCCATGGGTGGGAGTGGGGGTGGGAAGAGATCATTCTTATAATTTTCTTACTCAACGAATAGAAGAACGTCAAGGGGTACATTAGAACAGCTTTTAGACACTAAAACCTCAATTCTGGGGCACATGTGATACATGGGACTCTGCTCTCCCCCCCTGACACCTGTGCCACCCTTTCGAATTAACATCACTCATTTAGACGAGTGACCTCATTTCGTCCTGGCGACAGGTCCTGAGGTGGGCGGTACATCGTCATCCTGCAGAGATGGAGCCTGACCCGGGGAGGATCCTGTGGGGTAACTGGTTCAGGCCCCGGGCGCAGGCCCGGCCTGTCGCCCTCCCGCGGAGGCAGGCTGCCTAGTCAAGGGAAGCCCTTGGCCTTCACCTGGGGCTCGTCCTCCCTTGCAGAGGCACAGCCAGAGGACGGAGCCGGCAGGGGACATCCCGTCTGCAGCCGCAGCCAGCTGAAGGCCCAGCCTGCCACTCCCGGGTGCGGGCCTTGACCCCTCTGCGCCCCCGCTGTGGGCCGACGGGCAAGCCCGGGGGCTCCTGCCGCAGGCTCCTGTTCCGTCCTCTTGGTGCCGCGGGAGCCGGGAAAGGCTGCGCCTGAAAGTAGCCGCGGGCTCTGGGGACAGGCCGGGCGGCCGCAGGGGACCCCAGGGGCGGCGGCGGCGGCCAAGGGCAGAGGGACGCGGCGCGCGGTCTTCCGGGCCGCCCCGCACACCGAGCTCTCGCTCCGCTCCATCCCGATTTTCCCCATGAGCATATAGGGCTTCGTAACTAGAGCCACGGGGGCGCACACGCGCACGGAGCGTGAAACCCCAGTTTCTGTCCGGTTTGTGAAGGGAAGTCGCACCATATGCTGTCGCGGCGACTGCGCCTACGGCGGAGCCCTGGACATTGAGGTGCAGCCGGAGTCTATGAGCCTGCGGCGGGAAGGGCCGCAGGTGGACAGGGGCGGCGGGAAGGGCCGCAGGTGGACAGGGGCGGCGGGAAGGGCCGCAGGTGGACAGGGGCGGCGGCGGGAAGGGCCGCAGGTGGACAGGGGCGGCGGGAAGGGCCGCAGGTGGACAGGGGCGGCGGCGGGAAGGGCCGCAGGTGGACAGGGGCGGCGGCGGGAAGGGCCGCAGGTGGACAGGGGCGGCGGCGGGAAGGGCCGCAGGTGGACAGGGGCGGCGGGAAGGGCCGCAGGTGGACAGGGGCGGCGGCGGGAAGGGCCGCAGGTGGACAGGGGCGGCGGCGGGAAGGGCCGCAGGTGCACAGGGGCGGCGGCGGGAAGGGCCGGAGGTGGACAGGGGCGGCGGCGGGAAGGGCCGGAGGTGGACAGGGGCGGCGGCGGGAAGGGCCGCAGGTGCACAGGGGCGGCGGGAAGGGCCGCAGGTGGACGGGGGCGGCGGGAAGGGCCGCAGGTGGACAGGGGCGGCGGGAAGGGCCGCAGGTGGACAGGGGCGGCGGGAAGGGCCGCAGGTGGACAGGGGCGGCGGGAAGGGCCGCAGGTGGACAGGGGCGGCGGGAAGGGCCGCAGGTGGACAGGGGCGGCGGGAAGGGCCGCAGGTGGACAGGGGCGGCGGCGGGAAGGGCCGCAGGTGGACAGGGGCGGCGGCGGGAAGGGCCGCAGGTGGACACGGGCGGCGGCGGGAAGGGCCGCAGGTGGACAGGGGCGGCGGCGGGAAGGGCCGCAGGTGGACAGGGGCGGCGGGAAGGGCAGCAGGTGGACAGGGGCGGCGGCGGGAAGGGCCGCAGGTGGACAGGGGCGGCGGGAAGGGCCGCAGGTGGACAGGGGCGGCGGCGGGAAGGGCCGCAGGTGGACAGGGGCGGCGGCGGGAAGGGCCGCAGGTGGACAGGGGCGGCGGCGGGAAGGGCCGCAGGTGGACAGGGGCGGCGGGGGCAAGGGCCGCAGGTGGACACGGGCGGCTCCGTTGGACAATGCCAGCGTGTCCCGCAGAGGCGGGAACCAGAGCAACAGAGCAAACCGGGCATCTGGGGGCTCCTTCCTGCTTCAGACATCTCTGAGGGGACGCGAAGACGGGGTGAGGTGCCACCATGGCCCTAAGCTCCGTGCTCCCCTCTGTGCTCCCGTCTCTTCTCCCCAGATGCGACCAGACAAGAGGCGACGTGAGATCAAGCTCAAGTCTGGGTCCCCAGGCTCCTGTCCTGACACGCGGGGAGGCGGGGAAGTGGGTTTCCCAGGGACAGAAGCTGCCTATGGGCTCCCCGGTTCTTCACTCTCCGCGGTGGCTCCAGGGGTCCCTCCACACACCTTGGCCTGGTTGCCACGAGCCAGGTGAACCCGAGAGTCGTGGGGCCCATTGCTCACACTCCGGAGGGGCAAGTGCCGCCGGCCGACTGCGGTCAACAGAGGGGACCACGTGGTGTGCCCCGTGCTGGCCAGGGGAATCCGGGGGGCACATCGCTGGGGGCCCCCAACAGCCCAGTGGGCTCGTTCTGTTTAGAGCCAGAGACTCCGGGAGGACTGGGGGCTTCTCGGGGGGCCCAGGATGGGCGCAACTCGGCGGCGCTGCCAGAAACAGTGAGAAAGCAGACGGCGTGTGCTGGGGAGCCGTCCACGGACGCCCGGTGGCCCGGCCGGGACAGGCCCCTCGGCCCCTGGTGGGGGGCATGGCCGTGGCCCAGTCAGGCGGCGTCTTGCCTTCTCAGCACCACCCAGGGCGGCCTGTGGATGCCTCCCACGGGGCTGTGCCGAGGAAGCCCAGCCGTGGGGCTCCTGGACCCCTTCCCAAGGTTGGGCAGGGCCTGTCCACTCACAGGGAGGGAAGAGGCACTTTCCAAGCTTGGGACGCCTTTAGACCAGTGGCTTTGGTACATTCAAGAGGGAACAAGAGAGGAAAACTAAGTGCCCGGGAGGGAACCGGCTCCGCCGCCCCTCCTCTGGGGAGCTCCCGGGTGGAGCGGGGTGCCAGCCGCCCCTGCCCAGCAGCCGCACCCCAGCTGCATGGACTCAGCGGCCCAGGGCCCGGCCCGGCCAAGGGGGAAGCTGTCCTTTCAGATACTGTCCTGTTGTGATTTGGCTGCTCATCTTTCGATGCCGTAGAATCAGATTTTCTCAGCTGTTCCATTACTTCAAATGACTTGTTAAACAATGTCCTCAGACAAAAAAAACCTGCAAGCAGATTAATAAAGCGCCCCTGAAACGGCTGAGACGAGGAAGCTGTCAGACGGGCACACAGAGAAGGCTGAAATGCAGGCTCGCCTGACCTCAGGGACCCGCCTGACACCAGGGTGACCGTCGCCTGACTTCTCCTCTGTCTCCACAGAGTCAAGAGCTGCTTAGTGCCAAGTGTGATGTGGACACTTGCCTGCTGGATGGAGACAGAAACTCATTTTCCATCTGTCAAGCAACCCGACACAGAGCCGGTAATGATTTTCTGTCAGCTGAGGCCTGCCTGGATTTGAACCAGTGACCCAGAGGTAAAAGGCCCTGATGTAGGGCTCCCTTTACAATAACTGGCCTGCCTGGCCTTGTTACGCCTGGCCCAGTGCTCCCTCTTGCACCTGCCCACGCATTCTCCTCGGCTTGTTGAGTTTCCACCGGATCCTGACTTAGCCTTGGGAGCTGAATTGTTACTGTCCCTGGAGGGCCAGCATATGTCCCCTGTGTGTCCTGGGGCAGTGAGATGTGGAAGGCAGATGAAATGCAGAGAGCCAGAGTCTGCTTGATGAGCCTCCAGTTTCTAATCTGTAAAATGGGAGTAATTACACCAAAATCAAAATTATCACAAGGATTAAGTCTTAATTATCACAAGGATCACGTAAAGCATTTAGCAGAGCACTCAGCACGTGGTAGGTGATTGATAAATGTGTCCTAGATTGGAGAAAGGTATTACTGGAGGACAAAAAATAACATTTAAAAAGGTATTTTAGGGGATCCCTGGATGGCTCAGCGGTTTGGTGCCTGCCTTCGGCCCAGGGCATGGCCCTGGAATCTCAGGATCGAGTCCCATGTCGGGCTCCCTACATAGAGCCTGCTTCTCCCTCTGCTTGTGTCTCTGCTTTTCTCTCTCTCTCTCTGAATGAATAAATAAAATCTTAAAAAAAAATAAAAGGTATTTTAAGCCAATGGCAGTGGGATGAAGAAGGTGGAGATTAAGAAGAGGATTTATAGGAGGATTAAGAGAATTTGGTGATTACTAAATATGAGAAGTGGGAAGTGAAGGTCTGAGGGGGGTCACCAAGCCTGGCTGCTGTGCCAACACAAGAGGCGGGCTTGGGGAGGACTGAGGGTAGGGAAAGAAGAGGTGGCTGGCTCTCCCTTCAGGGAGTGTGGGGTTTGAGGTGCCTTGAGGGTACCCACATGGGAATGTCCAGATGCAGTCAGACGTGCACTCCGGGCTACCCATCCAGGAGCTCTCGGTGGTTTACACAAGGTGGCTGAAGCTGTGACAGTGGGACAGGCACTGGGAAAGGCAGAGGGTGGGAGGCTGGGGAGAAAAGTTGGAGACTGGAATTCCTGAAAATGTTTACCTTAAAGGAGTGAGTGGGAATCGGGCCTGGGGGATGGACAGCCAGTCATCCCAGGGTCGTGGCAGCACTCCACCCAGTGGAAAGGGAACATTTACCTGGATGCAGTGAGCTCAAGGAGCGTCCCTCGGAGAGGCTGTGACCACAGTGCCAGCTCTGGGAGCAGCCCCTGAACTGGAACCCATCCCAGGCAGGCATGGGTCCATCGGAAACTATGTGGGTAGCTCTGTCAACTGCTTTATCTGATGGTTCTAGCCAGACTCAGGGCTTTTGGGGAAATTGGTCAAAACGTCTGCTTGGAGTTCTTTGGAGTAGGCAGAAAAAGGCAAGGCCCGTGTGGCAATGGGGGCTGGGAGGCTTTCCTACGCCTGCTGGAAGACAGGGATTGCTGCAACCATCCTGAACTTCAGAATCTGGTATCTTCATTAACTGAGGAAGTACGACTCATGCCCTGGTCACTTCCTGACTTGATTAGTGACATTTAATGGACTTTGTAATTGGCTTTTACATAATTAGAAGTCATGCAGGACCGAGCCTGATGCTACATGTGCAGCGTAGTTTACCCAGGTCCCGTGGTGGTTGGGCGATGACAGTGGCTGCCACTTGTTGAGTTCTTGCCAAGTGGCAGACGCTGTGACAAGCTGTTTGTGGGGATTTTCTCATTCGATCCTAGTTACAAACCTAGGATGTCACACAATTCCCTTTGGCTTCTTGAGCAGAGAGGTGAACTGGAAAACGGTATTTTGCTCCATCTTCAACAGGCATGGGACTTCTCAGGTACGGCTGCGGGGCAGCAACCAAGGGGGTGGGGCACTGTCAGGATGCATCACACGTGAGATGCTAATAGCTGCGGGGCCCAGGGTAGGAAGGTCGTATTGGTGGAAAGGATACTGGATGAGTTCTGAGCACGTGGGCAAAACCAGCCCAGGACCCCACATCGATAACACTGCTCTCTTTGAACACCCAGAGTCAGAGTCTAGAACTTCCGGCAGTGAGCACAAATCAACAAGGTTGCAAGGATTTCACATCTGTAATAGCTGGTGAGGGAATGAGGGAATGATCAATGTCTATGGTTGGGGCCAGGATCGATCTTTTGTGTGTTGTCTTTTCGTATCAGCAGACTCTGAGGCCTGGTCTCACAGAAACCCTAGGCTCCTTTCTTCTGATTGCTTGGAATTTCTGAGTTGTTGAAATCATCCAGAGGACCGTCTATGACTCAGCATGGTGCTGTGATTTCATGGGTCGCGTCCTGGCCCAGGTTCACAAGCACATGGGCCCGATGGATTGTTAGTGATGGTCACTTACTGTTTAATGCGGTTTCTCAGAATTGGCTCTGGAGATGTTTCCCAGGGTCTATGAGAAATGTTTTCCCCTTTAAATGAGGTTATATATTACTCACATTTGAAAAATTGTCCTGTGGTGTAAATAAGATTAGTTGGCTTGCTAGGGGAGAATAAACTCGTATAAGACCTTTCAACTATGTCTATATACAAACCAGTGATAGGATGATCACCGTAATAATCTGTATCTGCTCTTTGTAGTATGTTAACACTTCCATAAGGGCTACTCTTTATTTTTTATGCATATAAAGTATTCACTAATTCAGATCGACCCAACCTGATTTAGCCTGAATTATTGAGGGTTTACCGTCCTGTCAAAGCATAGAAGATGAAAATTGTTTGCTTATCACACCTGCAATGTCACCTTGGAGAGTTAATATTTACACAGCTATGAAGTAATGCATCTCTCTGAGTAGCACAAGGCAGCTCCACAGTTTTATTCAGCATAGGAACAGCAGTAAAAAAGTTTTCCTTGTAAGTTAGTAATGATCTGTATGTAGGGAAGAGCTCTCTCATAACTTTGAAAGTTCATGTCCTACCTCCTATCAAGATCACAGTTGAGAAAATCAACATGCATTTTTTGGTTACTGCTCTGAGTCAGGCACTGTGCTAGGCACTGCAGAGACACAGAAACGAGGGAGGGCCACACTGTGGGAGACAAATGCAAAGTAATGATTACACAGTGCAAAGGTTTCAGAAGGCCTGAAGGACAGGTTCTAAGTGTATGTCATGGGAGCAGGTCTGGATTGGCTGGGGCCCTGGGTAGGAAAGCCTCATGGAGGGGGTGGCACTTCCACCTGCCAGGGAGAAGAGCACTGCTAAGCCAAGAAGACAGCTGAAGAAGAACATACAATTCCTTGTGGAATTCTACACAAGGTAAGGCACTCGTACAGAAACACTGTGTTTGGAAAGGATGTTTTAAGACTTCATCATTATAGCCCTAGAAAATATGACAAGGGTGCCTAACATTCAGATCACTTAAGTCTGGTGCCTACTATTGGGTACGGTTTCTCTTTTGGTTCTCAACCCTGCTGCAGAGAAAACAACTCTAACGAAAAAGCAAGGGCTAATTTTGGATTTTAACGTGATGCCACAGTGGGGGTACTGATGATACGGACAGCTATAAAGATTATGAAGCTTATGTGTATTTAACCACAGATGATAGAATAGTACTGAAATGAATCAGGAGAAATCTAGTGAGACTTTGGAGGCATTATGAGTGCATGTGAAATCAGGTTAAAAATAAGCCACAGGTTCTCTTGTGATTTCTGAAACATCTTTTTTTTTTAATCAGAGAAGTATTACCATCTTCCATTCATCATAAATAATCCATTTTATTATGTCACCAATCCTTTTGTAAAAATTTGGTATTTAGCATAAACAAACACTGAACATTAGCCAGAGGTGTGTTAGTTTTAAACAGAATAGGGAAGAATTTTTGAAAAATACAAAATTTAAAACTTAGAAAAGAACACATGGAAAGATTAACATTATCATCCATTAAAAAAATCAAATTTCATAACAACCATGTAAAAATAATCCTGGTGGAAAAATGAGTAAACATAAATATCACCACTCTAATGTATTTCCTTCATAAATACATTTAGACAAAAAAATGCATACATGGATAGCCTGACAGTGCATAACACATAATAAAATATTTTGAGGTGAAAAATTAGATCCCAATAAGCTGAATTACAAATAAATTTTGATTTTATTTTTTATTCTTTATGGAAAAATATGCCATAGTATTTGTGTAAAAAAAGAAACAGGCATAAGCGTATCACTAAAGCCACCAAAATGCACTATGTAGAGATATTTGAAACAAAACACATCATTTAAAGCAAAAAATAAAATGTTATAGCATTTTCAGTTGAACCTTATCCCATAATCACACCTATTGTAGGTGTTAGACAATAGAGGTAGATAAGTTGGGGAGAAAAAAAATCAGTATTCTAATGCTAGGGAGAAAGATTTTTATAGCTCAGACAGATGGACAAATAATCCCATTTCCTCTGAAATTCAAAGAAGCTTGTAGGAACAAAATGTGAAAAAAACCTTTCTGTGCTCCATTTGTGAGCATCAAAAGTACCAAGCAAAATTACTGGAATTTCAAACATAGGTGAAATTCTTGACAAACTGCCTGTTCATCACAGATTTTTGCAGAGTCTGGCACTAGCCTTAAAATTTACACTGAGAATAACTCTTGTGAAATTTATGAGGTTCAGTAATATTGAAATGGTCAGAAGTAACACGACATGAGACCTGGTAGTGACAATAATATAAATTCACATTACTGATAACCCTCAGTCAGTATTATTTGTAATTCCTAAGGAATGATTTTTTTTGTCGCTGACCAAATAACAACAGAGCTGCTGAGGACAGAGTCAGCCTCAGTGTGACCCAGGATTCCAATACCGTCTGTCAAATCAAGAAAGGCCGTGCGGAATGCTGTGCAGGAAACGGGAAAAGTGTCCTCTAATTCTACATATCGCTTTATTCTCTCTTTGGGTCCAGTGCAAGGTTGTCCAGCCACAGTAGAAGCACACGTTGAATATTCCTTTGAAAGCTGGTGCCCAACTGGGGACTCATTTTATTTGATATTTTGGTGAATGGATGGTTTTGCATTTTCTGTGCCCATTTTTCTTTCCATCTGGTTAGACAGAATGTGTATATGTAACATTTGTTTGTGTCCATGACCTTTATATTTTTATTTATTCATAAGAACAATATGATTTAATTTTGAAAAATTGCTGCAAACATTTGTCAAATCTGCCAAGGAAATTTTCATTAATAACTTGTCTCAAGTGCCTTAAGTGTGTTTAATTCAAGGATGAAACAGGCTGCTTCTGGCTAAAAGGGGCAATTTGTGCTCAGACATCTGTGCAACAAGAAAAAATTTTGGTCTCCGTTGTGGAATGTGAATATAATCCATCATTAATTGTTGCTGTTCTCAAACGAACTGTAACGTTTTTATGTCTCACATTTGGTGCTTACGAGTTTGCAAGTATGCTGGAAAACAGGTAAGAAAGAAATCATGGCAGAAAAAGGGAAAATACATGAACTATAATTTTAAAAATCCTGAATACCAAGTCCTGTAGTTTACCTCAAAACTTCACTTCCTTATAACTCAAACATCAGGCTCTTTCTTTGAAGCAGCTTATAATAAATTTAAGACATATAACACCACAATCTCTTATAATGGGACTGAGGAATTTCTGTGTGGAAACTATTTGAAGGAATGTCTAAAAAAAACGATGTCAAGAAATGCAGATAACTTATGCCTTTCAGCATCTATTCAATCTATGACCCCTGCTGAGTTGATAAGGAAGAGGCATGTCACAGATGTAGAAACAAAGAATCACACAGTAAATCAAAGTATTCATGAATAAGACTTTGGAAGTTTTCACTGTCATCAGAAGGGCATTTTTCCTGATGGTGTGACCTCATTTCAAACAGCACAGTAACTAGTATAGAGTTGTACTGCACCAAAGGTGGTACGAGGAAAGCATGTCTGCTTTTTGTCACGATCACGGTTTCCTGTGTCGGTTAAAAAAAAAAAAAAAAATTCAAACCACTCCAAAATACAGTACCACCCCTGGCAGTAACCCAACAAAGTAGGTTTTGGAAATAACGCTCCTGTCAAATACATTTTAAGGCACTTAAACTGTTATATCATATTTTTGTGTAAAAAAATAAAATATGCATCGAAGCAACATTCACAAGTACAAGTCTTCAGAACTGTTGGTATGTACAATCCTGTACATATATACATCACTGCATAAAGGGTGCCTCCTTTGTTATACTGTTGGCCTCGTCAACTTTACTCCCTACAAGAAAGGACAACATAACGTTCAGAGTTGGACAGTATGAACAAAATGAAAGCATCAATTAACACCAGATAATTTATGCTATTAGAAGGAAGACGAAGCTCACCTGATAGCATTACATAACCAATGATCCAAACTCTGGATCCACACACAGATTCACCTGCTGGCAGATCTTCACTGGCTGGCAGACTTCCTCCAGCCTGACCTGGCTATTCATATCATCTCACTGTATACTGGATGGTGGCCATGAGTCTCAGTCAGTATTATTTGTAAAGCAGAAGAGATATTCATGGATACCCTCATGATTGACAGTTTGTATTTATTTTGTGGTCAAATGAGATGGGCAAACATTCTACGTCTGGATTATTTTCAGGTAGCCAACACCTCTCTGGTTTGGAGTGGTTTCTGTGTGAAAGGATAATAATGAACAGCATTGTCCAATTTAGCCTCCCTTTGGAAATGCTTCTGTTACTCTGTAGGATAAATCCCAGAGCACCGAAACATTTAGAGGAAAATTTCATCTGTTTAATTTGTTGTTCACTAAGACTGTGTATTTTTGACAGAATATTAGGATTTTCAGATAATTTTCTTCATTCTTTGTCACAATTTATGTGTATAAAATCTGACCAGCAGTGCACATATATACTGAGAAATATAAATGGAAGTTTTCAAAAGGGATAAATAGTAATAGAAATAAAAAGGCACTAAATGGCTCCTCTACCAACTCTTGAGTGGGTGGGCTGGAGCCCAGAGCCGTACCTGGTAAGGAATGGTGGTAACTGCCAGCATTCTGGTAAGTGACAAAATAAATGAAGGTGCTGGGTAAGGTAACTTTTTCAGGTAGGATACTGGGGACCGACCTAGGGTACTCCTTTTCATTGTTTTAAAACAATGCTGTATTTCTGTCTAGAATGTCCATGTGGTATCAGGGAAGGATTCTGGGGGTCAAATAGACCAGGGTTCTAGTCCTCACTCTAGAACTGACTAACCCACCCATATAACCTTGGCCAAGTTGCTTGACTCCCTGAGCCTCCTTCGTAAGCTGCACAATGGCAACAGCAGAGCTTGCTAGAAGCAGTGTTGTAGATAGTAATGAACAGCAATGACAATAATAATTATAGGAGCTAGCTTTTATCAAACACCTGCCATAGAATCCTCTGTAACTCTAAAGAGCAGATATTATCATTAGTCTCAGAGTGGCAGAAGCTGAGGTACCTAGAAATGAAACAATGTGGCCAAGGTCATCCAGAGAGGAGGTGGCCCAAGGTCACCTTGAGCCGCAGGCTAGCTCAAGGTCTACACTCTGAACCAAGTAACAACTGGGATGTGCTTGGCACACACAGAGCTCAATAGGGGTAGTGTATCTATTCCATTTTTGGGAACCTAGGGCACTCCCCTGCCATTGGCTGTCTCTTTTTCCTACTCTTCTGATAACAGCTGCCACCTTGTGTATAGGCTCCGAGAAGTCTTAGAAGGTCTGAGCTGCTGGGAAGGAGCCAGCCCTACGGGTACCTAGATGGTATACGCAGCATCTAAGCTTTGTATGAATCATCCTAATTTTGTTTTGGCTGATAGTTTAGGAAATCAAATCTATAGATATCAAGTAAGTTACAAGACTCCGAGCTAAGTGTGGTGAAACTGACATCGTGTGGGCTCCTTTGCTAATTAATTTTTTTAAATGTTCAAATACATAGTTTTGCTGTGGAAAGAAGTTATTAGGTGTCTGGGAAGTTAAAAATAAACTCGACATTTTAGATAAAGCCAGGTGCTATCATATTTACAGAGGCATGTGAAGTCAGGACACATGAAAGATGGGGTGGGGGAAAGAAAGTGTACATCTGAGAGGAGGGATACAGATATTTTAAGCATATTCACCCCTACCCCATTGCAATATGCCCTGCAATACAAGCAGATTTTTTAAAAAAGGCTTTTTAAAACTGCATTTTGAGTATAGTTGTACTTTTACAACAATACAAAACATGTAACCCTCCCTCAGTCCTCCTTCTCAAGAAATGGATCTATGCATCATTATTATTGTGATTAGTTAAGAAAATCAGAATATGCTAGCAAAAGTTAAAGTACATGAACAGCTAAGATGCAGAAGTAGTATTTCAATTTGATTTGCATTCAACTGAGATCTTTCCAGAGTCTCACCTTTTGCCTCGACACCATCCAAGACTTTATCGTTGGCACCAACACACTTCCCAGAAGGATCTGGACTGGGTGGTATATGAGCAAGGGCACGGATATCAGGGAGAGGTGCTCATGGCCTGCAAACACAATCTTCAGCATTGGAATCCCTGATGAACAAAGAAGACAGAAAACCTGGAGGCAAATTCCGTTTGTCATCAAACTACAGACATTCTCCATTAAAACTGGAACTCTGCACTATCTTTCCTTCTGAATGTATTCACAGGGAACGTCTCAACAGAGTCATCACATCTTCGCATCTTCCTTTCACTACATAAAACTCTAAGTTCTACCTAGAACCAGTTAAAGCTGAAAAGGTGGTCAGTGTTGAAAGGCACCAATAATTCTCCCTGAAAATTAGCAGCCTGTCTACCAAGGAGGAGAGAGAAGAGCTGCTTCTCAGAAAGATGAAAAATAGGAGAAACGAGGAGATTCAAAATGGATCTTTTCTTGCTTAGCAGGGAAACAGTCTGCCGGTCTTTAGGGAGGCCTGCCTGGCACCACTTCAAAGTCCCAAAGTTCACTTTTGACAGTCAAAAGGACACGGTAAGATAATATATGATATGCACCATTATAAGTGGGAGGGCACTTTCACTAAATGAACATTAATAAAGGCTTCGTACCTTCTCTTTCGGCCAACGATCTCAAAGCGGTATACTGTATACGGCAGGTGAATTCTAAGATTGGTGCTGAATGTTTAAACCCTCCAGTGAGGGTCTTAGTGGAACTCAGGTAAATGAATACTACTTCCTGAGTCTATTATACCAAGGGCAAGGTCTGCAGATTTTATAAACAGCTGCCTATAGTGTATACCTATTAAGCTTTTATAACAGAAATCAGACACTGGCAATTTGACTCTTATTACCAATTGTTTTAATACGGCCCAGTTGTCAGAATTACTGTGTCTGTTTGTCAGCTTTTCCAGTGGATAAGCTTTGATAGCTTAGCTCCCTTCCTGTTTCTTTGAGAACAGCCTCTGAAAAGGACCCAAGCTCCTAAACATGCACCATGATGGCACATAAATAACTTTTTATTATAACCCACTGAGGAAAGCTCTGCTTTTTCAATTATTTTTACCTTCTAATAAATTTCAAACCTTTATGCAAAAATGTATTTCATAGCCGCTTTCTTTTTCATAGCCTCACAAATCACTGCCGTAAACTGAAAACACTTAACTCGTCCCCAATCTCCCTCTCAAAGCTTCGAAAGTACGCGTTTAGATTTTTGCACTTTCTGTCTTCTAATATAACAAACAAAAGAGCTTTTTTTTAAAAAAGTAATATACTTAATCAGTTGACAGGCGAAAAGCAGCATCTGGTACTATGATCCGGGGAAGTTATTGTGATGAGAAAAGAAGACCTGATCGTTCTCCTCCTGTTTGCAGGAAAGGCGATTTGGCCCAAAGGGATGATGCTCAGGAGCGGGAGGATGAGGGCAGATTCAAAGTGGGGCTGGAGGGAACAAATGATGGAAATACAGAGGTATCTGTCCCTGTAAATGACGAGAATGAGAGTTTCCGACGCAAAGTTTGGGGACCATGGCTGCTGGGCTGCATCACTCGAGCCTTTCCTGGCAAAACCTTGGGCTGTGCGTCATTCTTCAGTGAGCTGACCCAGCCCTGAAGTTTTTTGAGCAAAAAACTGGCTGCAAGACAGTGAATCTGGCAAAATGTGATCTTCAAGTCCAGTCAGAAAACCAGCGGTAGCTCTTATTCCAGAAGCTTATGTCATGCGCCACTTCTCATTCCCCTCACTCACTTGATCAACAGCTGGATTATTCATTCCTTCAGTCGGCACTCCCGGACCTGATGAACTGCTCTGTAAAAGGCGAGGCGTGCCAGGAGCAGAATGTGACCTGACCCTGCATGAAGTGGCTTCTTGGGCACCCCTGTGACCCTCATACCTCCCCCCCATAAGCTTCCTTCAGGGCGGTCGGCTCTCACCTGCTTTCCCACACAGTCTCCACACCAGTCTCTCTGACTTTGGGTTGGTCCTGTCGCAGCTATGTACCGCTCTGTGGCCAGAGTGAGCACAAAATCGGATTATGTCAAACCCTCAGGAGCCTATGGCCCAGGGGTGACTTCTAAGTGTGGTGCATGAGGACCCTCCTGTCTGGCCTCCCTCCCCCATGTCTCCTGCTTCTTCCCTCTCCTCCCGCAGTGCTTCCTCCCCAACCCTCCCTCTGTAGTGCTGTGTGGCTACTAGGCCTTTGCACACGAGCTCCTCTGGCCTAGAAGGCCTACCACCTGCGTCTTGCTTCACCCACTCCTCTGGCCCTCAGCTCTTAGGTCGCCTCCTCTGGGATGCCATCCTCAAGGTCCCATGCTGGCCATCAGGCCCTTTCTATTCTATGCTTCCCAACCTGTGACACGTTCCAGCCCAGTGCTCACTGCACTTACTAACACCAGCTACTTCTTCTTCATCTTGAGCAGACAGTAGGTGCTCAAAAGGAGGGTGTCAAATGAAGGGATCTGTATTTTTCCAGATCCCGTCCTAAATTTACTGTGCAGACTATCACTCCGTTTTTACTACATTCTTTAAGTAGGAGAAAAAATGGCAATAATTTAAAAAAGCAAACAAACTTACTAGAAAGAGTTTTCTTTTTAAAGTAAAATTTAAATATAGGACTCTTTTCATCTTGCTATCACTGCAGTAATATAAATGAAGCAAATTAATTTTAATGCTCCCAGGTACTGATTCTGTGTCACCATGGTTGACAGGATCCAACTAGACTTTATGAGATGGCATTTGACTTTATGGAAGTGAACACTATGCACGCATTTACAATTTTACAGGGGCTTTAAGCTGTCATGCTGAAAAATGTTTATAAAACATTAATCAAAAAATGCCTCTTTAATACAATGCATTGTCTGAAAGATGTTAGAAGGCGCATATTGTAAATGGATTCTTTTTCTGACTAAAGTAATTTCCACCAAAAGCATTTCCCCATTGCTCCACAAGTACACTGTGTGGATAGATAAAGAGCACTTTCCCAGCACATTACTACCTGCTCCAAACACTTGGGAAATCAGTAATGTACAGCATGCCATATTTCCATGTCACACATGACACATTCGTCAAAAATTATCCAACAGAGTTTGACACTGCAGCATATTCCATAAGCAGAGCTTTCAACTGACATCTGCCAAGTAGGAACTTCAAGTGAGAGCTTTCTTCTTCTAACAAGCAAGTAAGGAGTTTCTTTTATCCTATACCCAGGACGGAAAGGATAAAACAATACGTACAAGAACAAGTTTTTTTTCTCTCCCTATTTTAAATATGTTTATTTTATGTTCTCTGAATTAGAAAATTCCCTTTGTATCAACGTTCAAGTTGTAAGAGTTTGTACTTTCTATTGGATGGACAGTTTTTGATTTTTCCTTGAGAAACATTTTTCTTACTAGATTAAATATGGACTTTTATTTATTTATTTATTTTTTATTTTTTAAAATATGGACTTTTATTTAACCCACACCAAAGGCTGAAGGCTGGTTTATTGTTCGTAATATAAAAACTATCTACTTCACATCACTGTTTAGTTCACTTGTGGGTACACCATGTTTTCACCATCCATCCATCCATCCATCCATCCATCCATCCATCCATCCGTTTTATTAAAAATCACCTTTTGAGGGATGCCTGAGTGGCTCAGCAGTTGAACCCCTGCCTTTGGCTCAGGGTGTGATCCCGGATTCCCGGGTTCGAGTCCCACATCGGGCTCCTTGCATGAAGCCTGCTTCTCCCTCTGCTTGTGTCCCTGCCTTTCTCTGTGTTTCTCATGAATAAATAAATAAAAATAAAAAAAAATCACCTTTTGGGCCTCTGCCGTAGGGGAGGCACTGTTCTCTTTGCTAGGAATATAAGGTCAGTAGCATTGCCAAGGTCCCTGCCCTCCTGCTGCTCACCTGCTGGTAGCTCTTGTCCTGATACTTCAGCTTTCTGCCATCAGAGGGATGAGTGATAACATAGCGGGTGTAACCCCTTCTGTCACTGGCTCACCCAGTTTCTAGGACTCAGAGTTTGGGGATTATCTTTGATGAATTCCATTTGTCCCCTTACCCCTTGATCAAGTCACTGAGTTCTGTAGGTTCTTTCCTCCATCTGCCACTTCCTGTCCCCCTTAGCTTTCACTTCCACCTGCCTAATTCAGTGCCTCATAAAATTGAGCCAAGATGACTCTTACGGCCTCCTGACACAACCCCGTTTTTGGACTCTTCCTTCATCAATCCTCCAAACCACGGGCAGATTAATCTTCCCCAAACCCACATTAATTAAAGCCAGTACCCTGCTCAAGAATTACAATGACTTTCCAGTGCCCATTCATCACATTCTCTACCTATTCGACTTCAGTAAAGAACAGTGCCTACTGCCACCATTTTGTAAGTGCTTACTGCATGCTAAGTGCTTTGCCTGCATTATCTCATTTAATCCTCACAACAGCCCTGTGAAGTAGGGGCGATTTTCCCATTGAAGCCCAAGGAGACCGGGGTTTAGGGCAGTGAAGTGACTGCCTGACACCATGCATCATGCGTTTCAGTAGAGGCGGAATTGGATCTCAGCGTATTTACTTTTAATCATTGAGCTGTGCCAACTCCATTAAACCAAACTTTCCATTGCCAACTGCTGTCACTGGCTCAGGTCTAGCACTTCCCTGTCTTTGTAAAAGCTGAGCCTGATTTTGCCCTTTCTCCCTATGTGCCTAAATCCTGTGGGTTCATTCAGGCTCAGCTTTCTATCTCTACCCTGAAGGTGGCCTCTCTACTGATTTCCTCCTCTTTTGAGGAAAGAAGTTGCTCTTCCTCCTGGCATCAGGTACTGTAGCATTTGCTCATGCTGCCATTATTTTCTTTGGGGTAGGTTTTCTTTTCCCCTGAACATAGGAAAAATTATTACATTTTTCTTTAATCTCCTGCAGTATTTAAGCACAGGACTGCTACCTAAGAAATGACTGATTATTTAAGAATCAGTACTAATGTAATGTTTCCTATTTAAAAAGCCCAGGATTCAGAACAAACACTAGTTGCTCTGCTAGATTGCAGAGAGAAAGCCTCCACACACCTCTTGGGGAGAGAACCGTATTTCCTGAGATAAAATATATTTGCTGTGGCAGGAAGGAAAGAAACTGGACTGACCGAGGAACAGAATTTGAAAGGAGTACTGAAGTGTGGAAAAGGAGAGGAAATATACTGAAAAACACTGAGTCCTTTGAAGTCTGATACTATACTCACATGCCCACATAGCTAAGATCACGTCTATTCCAATCACCTGGATCATTTCCTGTCTTTCAGGGGTTCATTCGCCTGAATTCACAGGACTTCTTTTCCATTTAAAGGCTTTCTCAGACTTCTCATTGAGTTTTGGAGAGAGCTGCTGGCAAATCTGGAATCCAGTTGCTCCTCTCCTCAGTTGTCATGGTGATCTCTCGCTTTTGTTTAGTCTGTTCTTAGTTAGAAACATCCATAAGTTTACTATCTAAATGTCCCACACATTGTTATTTGGATTTTAGCTCTTCCTCAGTGACTCTCCCAGAAAAGACCATGTTTGCCTTTAAAAGTCATTGGGATAGATGGTCTCCCCAATCATAACATAATCCAGGAAGGCAGTCGCTGTTTGAGGAACAGAGACACTCTTCTCCAGCATCATTAAGTGCCAGTCTCAGTCTGCTTCACACACACACACACACACACACACACACACACACACACACACAGTCTTTCTCTTTTGAAACAAATAGTCACAGAAAGTCAAACTCACTGCCACTAATTTATCTCAATTACCAAACAAAGGAGCGATTACATGCCATTTCTAGAGCACAACATGATGCCAGGATAAAGTATAACAACGGTTTTAGAATTTAGAATTTGGTTAGAAAAGGCTTTCACTTAGGATAACCTAAAGCATGCTAATTTTTAGTAATATAGCTGTCATTTTCATGCAGCAATTCATAATCTATTATATCTAGTCGCCTACAAGAGGCAGGTCAGTGTAGCAGTCAAGAAGCCTGACATAGGGAAAAAAAAAAAAAAAAGAAAAAGAAATCTGACACAGACACAGGAGTCAAAAGAGCCCTGGGTTAGGCCCAGGTCTACCAATTACCACCTGTGTGACCTTGGTTGGGCAAATTATTAAACCTCAGTTTTCACATCTATAAAGTGTACTTACTTTGTAGGATTTTTTTTTTAACATAAGCACTAAGTGAAATAATACACAGAGTCTTGTAAGTAGTAAGTTCATCCATTATGCATTAGACACTCTTCTAGGAACAGTGTATTTATGGGTAACTGTCCCCTGCCCAAGGCCTTCAATGAGTGTATGCTCTTGCTCACTTAACAGAGAGAGAAGATAGAGAGTACCATGCCAAATCTAGGTAAAGAGTGAAGTCCACCCAATAACAACATCACGGCACGTGGCAGTGAGAGGATGCAGTACGGCTGTCTAGGAACACAGTGGTTAGGCAAATGGGTTCAGTGAACACCTGGGTTATTCTGATTTTTGTCTGTCTTTTAGTGAGGGTAAAAAGAAAAGCCACCTACTTCTAGATGGATGGGTATGGCTTGGCTTGCTCTCATTCAGAGGTCTGCTGGATCAGTTAAGAGCTACCCCAAGGAATGGCCTTTTGGAGCAGGAGCTATTTAGTCTGCACAGCCCCCAGAATGACATTCTGCTTATAATCCTGGCTATTCTAGGACTCCTCCCAAACCCATTCTGGTATGTTCCAAAGGCTGGCAAGTCAACTTCCTGCAGATTCCCTCAGGAAGGGGGACAGGATGTCACAGATCCTGTGATCTGCTCTCATTCACTCCCATCTAAATAACTGGTCTTTTGCTCAAACTCTCCAAGGTATTTTAATATGCGGACTATGCTGCCTTACTCTTGCCAATGATTTACATTTTGCTCGCTTTCCTGTTCTTTTCGTGTCATTCCATTTTAACTGGAATCTCGTGCCATATTATCTTTGATATGGCTCAACCACAGCATCAGAAACTCTATTGCTGCTTTACAAGACACAGTAGAAAACATTTTTTGTCCTTTTTGTATAAAGAGTCATCCAAAATGAGGTACAATAGAATAATATGCGCAAATATGAGCTCTCTAGCAGTTTCCCCAGTGCCCAGTGTGGGGTTCATGGAACCTACAGAGATGTTGAGCATTTCCAAACTGCTGAATACAAAGGCAACAATGGCAGTTTCGGGATCTCTGACAAACCCCCTTGGCTAGACCTCTGGCAGAGAAACACGATAATCTTGCACCAATTTAACAGATACAAATGGAATTTTAATTTCTAACCTCAGAAGCCCGAAAACTGTCACACTGGTTATCTCCGGAGACAGCATGGGGACTTCAAGATCCACAGAGGAGATGTCAGCAAACATGCCTCACAAACTGGCCTCAACACCCCCTCTGCTCTCCTCTCAGGAGCTCATGCTGCTCTCTGACCGCTCGCCCCTCTACAGTCCAGCGGAAGGCCTTAAATACCAGATTTCTTTTCTAATGTAAAACTTTCTTGAGAGATTTATCTTTCAGCAGATCTCAAAAAAATATGTATTTTTTATCCAAAAGGGAGAATAAGACCTGGAAGAGCAGGCAGTGAACAAGTGTAAGGTGACAAACTACATGTCCAAGGCCATTATTAGGAGGAAGGGGCCAAAAGCTTTAAGAAATGGAACTTCAGAAGCCACACATGACTTCATGGGTGTTTCTGGTCTTCATTTGAATGTTGGTGAGGGCAGAATGCAGATCGTGGAAGACAGTTACATGGGGCTTCCTGGGGGTCAGATCGTAGAGGATGATAGTTACACGGGGCTTCCTGGGGGTCAGATTGTGGAATATGGTAGTTACACAGGGCTTCCATTTGGAGAGTGTGCAAAACATAAATTCATTCGCTCCTCATGTCTACACTGTGAGTAAAGCGTCCATTCTTTTTTTTTTTTTTTTTAAGATTTTATTTATTTATTTGAGAGTGTGAGACAGAGTTTGAGCAAGAGGGCACAAGCAGGGGTGAGGGGCAGAGGGACAGGGAGAAGCAGGCTTCCTGCTGAGCATGGAACCCAAGACTGTGGGGCGGGGGCTCAATCCCAGGACCCCGGGATCATGAAGGCAGACACTTCACCGACTGAGCCACCCAGGCGTCCCTAAAGCTTCCATTCTTATCTCCACTTCTCAGATGAGAAACTTGAGGTAGCAGTAGGTACCAACTTCCCCAAGGCCAGGCACAGCTAGTGACCAGAGGAAGCTGGGATGTGCATACAGACTGGCTCCAGCATCTGTGGCCTTCAACCGGGCTGTGTGCCTGCAATGCCTGAAATGCTAATTCGTCAGAGTGCTTAGGGACCCCAGACACAAGAGATGCTTGATAAAAATGACACTGAAAACAGAGAGTGAAACCAAGAAAGATAATATTTACGCAAGAAAAAATCTGAAAGGAACAGAGAGGTACTCCTTTCAACAAAGGTGCTTATGGGGTTGGCCTTTTACTAGCTTCAAATAAAACGTGGTTTATGACCATTTGTGGCCCATTAGGAAAATAAAAGATGGTGTTTTAGTCTTCAGTTACCTGGGCTGTAAGCCCATCACTTTGCTGAAAGTTTTATGTAAATAAAGATGCAAGAAAAGACCAAAATGAGCAGCTGGTGTTATTTCTGTTTTGAAACAGGTACGTTCTGATTGGAAAAGACGTTTAATGAATGGCCTGAGCTGGCTCACCAGATGCTGACAATGAAACATTTAACTCTACCAATTGAAGGTTTCTGCCTCAGAAGATTAGGTACACCTTCACCTGTCTGACAGCGTTGTAGGGGTAATTAGCAAGCAGGGAATTCAAGAATGAATTAAAGAACTGAGCCACAGAGCCTTCATTCAAATGCTAGCTGTGTCTTCCAGGAGGGGTCACTGGATTTATGGAGACAAGGTGGGCAGGAAGTACACTGAGATTACTTTTTTCCTTTTTCTAGGAAACATCAAAAATAGATGGAGGCTTTCATAGGACAAAAATAACACAAGGTCATCAGAATATATTTAACACAATCATCAATACAGAACTGGCCCCTGGTTCAGAACAGAATTCACTGAACTCTGGCTCTGGAAAGCCTTGTTTAGTGTTACAGAAGTTTTTAAATGTGTTTGTACATAAATGAAGAAAAACACTCAAACCTTTTAAGTCCAAGGCAAAAAGAAGCTGATGGATGGGACATGTGCACCACTCCCACCCTCTAAACTTGGTGCTCCTCAAATTCTGCACTGATAATCCTCTTAAAAGCAGATAGTGGCACTTCCAGAAGGCTTCCACGTCTTAATTAAGTGGTAAATGTGAGTAAGCTCTGACACAACTGTACAGTGTTTTTTTAATATACATTTTTGGTTTTGTCAACATGGCCATTAATCACCCTCTGGTGGTAATTTCTGTCTTGATGGTACCACGTTTATGATGTACATCAAACCTCAGAAGAGATGTCTCCTGACACAAAAGAATGAGGCAGTTTTGCTTTAGGAATTAGAAATCAGCACTATTTATCCTTAAATCCATCTGTTTTATTTAATTTTTTTTAAGATTTCTTTACTTGAGATAGAGCACGCAGAGGGGAAGAGCCGCAGGAGAGAGAGAGAGAGAGAGAGAGAGAGAGAGAGAGAGAGAGAGAGAGAGAGAGAGAGAGAATCTCAAGCCAACTCTCTGCTGAGTGTGGACACCGATGCAGGGCTTGATCTCACGACCCATGAGATCATAACCTGAGCTGAAATCACAAGTTGGACACTCAACCAACTGAGCCTCCTAGACCCCCTAAATTCATGTTTTAAAAAGGTCAGCTCGGGTTTCTGTGGTTTAACTTGGCTAGGTGATGTCCTACCAGCCGCCTCCCGCCCTTTATTTATTCTGAATGATACAAAAATTGGGGAGTTACAGTCTCATTTAGAAGGTTTGTAGGCAGAGGAAGGAATTGAGAAAGCCCTGGGAGCCATTTCTGGACACAATGATGTTTTCCTAATCCCTTCAGTTTTTCTTAACCTCTGAGTACTTCACCTATTTAAGAGAACTGTGGATTTTCACAAGTCAGTACAAACAAGCGGCCACTTTCATCAACAAATGAGTAGATAGCATCCTGTGTTGCAGTCTTGCTGGAACACAGTAGGGCATAAACGTACACCAACACAGAAAGCAGGCTAATGTCTCAGACCCAGCTACACGTCAGAATCACCTGAGTGGCTTTTAGGATGTCTGATGCCTGCATCTATCCTGAGAGATTCCAACTTAATGGCAATGGGGAGGGGTCTGGGCATCATGGTTCTTGGATGGCTGGCTCTCAGGTGATTCTAATGTGAGCTGGGCTGAGAAGCCAGCTCTGGTAAGAAGGGGGAGCAAGAGGACTCTAGAAGATTCTGGAGGTAGACAGATGGTCTCGTGTGCTGTTTCTGCTGTTTACTCATAGTGTGAACTGGGGTGAGTTATCTGACCTCACGGAAGCAGAGTTTTCTACTTTGGATGGTGGGATTAATAACAGCAGGGCTGTCATGAAGCTTACCTGAGATAATAAGGCACGTATGTGCCTGACACAGTGCCTGGCACGAGGTAGGCACCGCATATACATGAGAGCCCGCTCCTTAAGGTTTCAAAGTGTCTTCACATTGACTTTTCTGATTCAATGTTCACTTTAGCCTTGTGAGGCAGGAGAAGAATACAGGCCTGCAAGTTTGGATGTCAATATGTCTGGCTGATTTAGAATTTCATACCATTTTATTATCAAAATAACTTCACATCCTCTCTAACCTCTGACGTGCCTGAAGGCTCAGTCCTCAGAGTGCCTTTTTCCTCCATCTCCATCCTCCTTAGTGATCTCATCCTCAGTCCTCAGAGTGCCTTTTTCCTCCATCTCCATCCTCCTTAGTGATCTCATCCAGTCCCGCGAACTTAAAATAACCTCTATATGATGAAAATTCTAGACTCACAAGGCCAACTCTCCACTGGATATTGAGAAGACATGTCAAACTTAACATATTCAAAACAGAACTGTTGACACTTCCCCGCATCCCCCTTATACCACCAAAATCTGTTCCTTTGCCACCTTCCCTAATCCAGTAAGTGGCAATTCCAGTCTTCCAGCTCCTCAGGCCAAACGCCCTGGAATATCTTGAATTCCCCTTTCTCTTATAAGCATATCCAGTTTATCAGGAAGTCCTGTAAGCTCTGTGTTCAGAATTACGTCCAGGATCCAATACCAATTCCACTACTCTTACCACTTTGACCCTAAACTCTTGTCTGGAGTAAAGCTTTTTAACTGGCCTTTCTTTCCTCATGGGCTGTCCCCTTCTTTCTGCCCATCCAACCCCAGGCTTTTATTTAACCCAGCAGCCATAGGGGTCCTTTCTTCTTCTTCTTCTTCTTTTTTAAAGATTAAAAAAAAATTTATTCAGAGAGAGAGAGAGAGAGAGGCAGAGACACAGGCAGAGGGAGAAGCAGGCTCCATGCAGGAAGCCCGATGCGGGACTGAGTCCCACATCTCCAGGATCACACCCCAGGCTGCAGGCAGCACTAAACCGCTGCGCCACCGGGGTTGCCCCATAGGGGTCCTTTCATAGTGCAAGTTGGATCTTGTCACTAGCCTACCCAAAACCTTCCAGTGGCATCCCCTCTCATTCTGAGTGAAAGGTTTAGTCCTTATAATGGCCAACAAGCCTTTTACAGTACCACTCACCCTTCTTCCACTACCTTGTGCCATGGCTCCTACAGCCTCTCCCTTCCTCACTGCCCTCTCCAAATACTGGCCTTTTCCTTGTCCTCCAGCTGGCCTACCACGCTGTTGCCTCAGGTCCTTTGCCCTCACCGTCCCCTTCACTTGGAGTCTCCTTGCCTTAGATGCCCACATGGCTCACTCCCTGGTTCCTCCTGGACTTTGATCCAATGCCCCCTTTAAGTCTAAAAGTTTCCCACCTCCACTCTGGTACTCCTAGTCTCCCATTCTCCCTATTCCCCTTCCCATATAATGATTCTCTCTTTCTGTATGACATTTATCATCACCGGATAGTTACATGTTTAAGTGTTTGTCTGTTTAATCCTGCTGGTAAGGGAGCTAGATAAGGCAAGAACTTTTCTGTCCTTTGTTCACTGCTGTCCCTGGAACGGGGCCTGTCATACAAGTAAGCACTAAATAAACACTTGGTGAGCAAATGAATGGATCAAGTAAATTGTGTTTTAAAAGCACCTTTTCATCGGCACCAGTGGTTTCTGTCTGGTTTTCCACTGTCAGTGCGGAAGGGTTTGTTTTTTATTAATGCGTAGAAAGTTTGTTCTAGTAGTACTAGAGCACTAGTACTAGATACACTAGTTATAGTACTGAGAGTACCACTACATAGAGCAAACATGCAGCGAAGGCAGGTCTGGGAAGTGGCACTGCCATGCCATCATTACTGTGCTTAGCTTCAGGGGAGATGACATTCCAAAGAGCCGGCTTCCTGGGGCCCAGAAAGCTTTTGAGTTGTGTCCAATTTTATATCTCCTCTTGCCCCCACAGTAACTTGTCAAAAACCTACCGAGTACCCCATGGCATTAAAAAAGTGGGCAGCTAACTTTAATTTCTGGCTGGAGTTGTTTGGATGGGGCTGTAGAGGGGGACAAGGAAGTGGTGGGTGTCCCCCTTGTTTTGCAGCTGCGGGCTTGTTTGTTCTTTGCTGTAAAGAGGCACAGAGCTGGCTGTCAATAGATACATGCACACTGGTTTATAGTGTCTGATTCAATTAAGGGAACTTCTGGGAAGAGACACGACCAAATAAATAATTGGAGAGATGCACCTCTGAAATGACAATTGTTATTCACAGGTCTCTGTTTGCAAGTGGAGATTGAGAGACACGAACTTCAAGTGAATGAGATCTCCTGGGTGAGAGTCTTCACTTCAAACACAGTAAACAACTGTTGTTCTGTGATGCACATTTTAGTACTGCTACGGGCAAGCTTTCTAAATATTAATAATAATAATAAAGACCAAACCCCTCTGCAACTGACAGCGAGTGTAGAGCTAGTGGGAAGCACTGGGAGATGGGCTGCTGTCAGCTCTCCTGGATGTGCAAAGGCCTCATCAGAATGGACAAGCTCCAGAACACCATAATTGTGTTCCCCTCATTTCTTGTGGCATTTCCCTTTCAGAAGCATGGAGTGTATATGACTTTGGGTACATTATTGATTATTAATGTGTGACATTAACCTCCTTAGAGCTACTTCTAACTATGTGGGTGGGTGGTTTTTACTTTGAAATAAATATGAAGCTCGGGAATTAAAAGTCTGCACTAACTTGATGCACTAAAAGTTGATATTGGAGACCTACAGCTTGATAAGCATTTTGTACATACTTCAGGGTGCCCATGCAAGCCACGATCAGCTGCCATGAGGCTGGTGCAGGTACACACTGGCCCCTCTTGCTCTGGTCCCATCACTGAGGCTAAACGAGAGGCAGACAGCTAACACACCATTCTTAGATATTTCTAGAAGTCTGGGTGATGTGATGGAAAGGACCTGGTCTTTGTTTTTTTTTTTTTTTTTTTTAATTTTTATTTATTTATGATAGTCACAGAGAGAGAGAGAGAGGCAGAGACACAGGCAGAGGGAGAAGCAGGCTCCATGCACTGGGAGCCCGACATGGGATTCGATCCCGGGTCTCCAGGATCGCGCCCTGGGCCAAGGGCAGGTGCCAAACCGCTGCGCCACCCAGGGATCCCAAGGACCTGGTCTTTGATGTCAGAGGCCTGGGTTTAAATCCTGACCATGCTGCCTGTCAGCTATATGATCAGGTGATCTAACCCTTATACCTTTAAGTTTCCATATCTGTTTAAAATGAGGTTAAAATAACTGTCTTGGAGAGTTGGAGGTTTCAGTGAGGCAGTGTTGGTCAAGTGCGTAGTTCGGTACCTGGCATAGAGTCAGCACCCCCAAAATGATTATGATTATTGTTATGATTATGGTTAGAAATAGCATTATGAGATACTACTGTGGGGCTCAGATTTCAGTAGTTTATAGGACTGAACAGGGAAGGGGCTTGCCACTGAAATCATCCAGGGTGAGGTCTGAAGCATTCCTAAAGCTTTTGTGACTGCTGAGGATTGCCACAGGAAGAGACTTCCTCTCTAGGGTGCTGCCAAAACCTTCATCTGTCTACAGCTTATGGATAAGTGCTTGTGGTTCTGTTTGGGTTGCTGTCCCTTTCAGAGTGCTGACTTCTGGAAAGCAGAGATTCTATCTATCTTGTGTTTCTTTTCTTTCTTTTTAAATTTTAATTTAATTCTTTTAAAAACGGATTTATTTATTTATTTCAGAGAGAGAGAGAGAGAGAGACAGAGAGAGTAAGCATGAGCAGGGGAAGAGGGGCAGAGGGAGAGAGAGAAGCAGATTCCCCACTGAGCAGGGAGCCCGAAGCAGGGCTTGATCCCAGGACCTTGAGATCATGACCTGAGCCAAAATCAAGAGTTGGAGGCTTAACTAAATGAGCCACCCAGGTGCCTTTCTTTTCTTTCTTTTTTTTTAAAAGTCTTTCCATGCTATCAGTTACACTGATTTTATATATTTCTTTTCATGAAAGGACTTATATAAGGGTAACTTTCAAATACCAGGCATGCTGAAATTATTTTAAACATGCCTAAACTTTACTCTTAGCTTAAAGAAAGAAAGCTTCACTTTCGGAGTGACTGTTAAGGGTGATGGGTAGGCACTAAATGAATGGCTTTCCTTTGATCAGGCTATGCCTTGTGAAATACTGGCATACTTCCACATCTAAATGCTGTGGTTTAACCAGATTGATGCAAAGGGAACTCAAAAGACCTTTGAAGTTCAGGCACAAATATAGGTATAGATTAGAGAAACAGAAGCAAATTTTTATCCTTCCTACACATAACCACAATATCACATACTGAAGCTGTGGAACCAGGTAAGTGATTCCGAGAAATCAGAATCCAAGCCTACGGAGTTATTTTTAAAATTTATTGCTTATCTTTTAATGGTACTTTGTAGTATGTCATGAGCATCTATGTTCTAAGTATCTCCTTTTGGCTAATAATGAGATAAAAAGTATCCACATCATAGCCAGACTAAAGTTAAAAACAAGCAAACAAACAAACAAACAAACAAACAAAACAAGACCCCAAATCAACCAAGCCAAGTTGACCCAAACTAATTTTCACTATCATTAAAAAGCACTAACACAAAACTTACCTGAATGCTCTGCTAGGTCAAAAGCATCCCTAAAGACCTAGGCGGGTGAGCCACCATCTTTGGAAACCAAGAGGTGATTCTGGATGCATGTATTATGGTGGCTCTAAACTTTCAGATGCATAATACTATTTTTTTGGTATATTTCAAAAATTGGACCCTAGGGGCTTATTCTTAAAAATTCTGAATCAGATGAATTCATCTCCTTTTTTGTTTCTTTAAAGGAAGTGACTTGCTGTAATTTAGAAGGCCATCCTTGGAGAAATATTGATCTTAAGGTACCCCTCTAAAGGCTCAAGATTCTAAAGCTGAATACCTTTCAAAATCAGAGAATTATATAACGTTAGAATAAGAAGGGCCCCAGAGATCATCTAGCCTAAATTTTGTATTGCTAGTGGACCGCAGGTCTGATACTAGAGCAGAAAACTTTCTGAAGAACTCTCATCACAGTTCAGCACGTGGCTAAGAGTCAGACTTGGTGTGAGTTCTGGTTCTGCCACCTGGGTCATGTGACTCGGGTAAGCTGCCTATCACTTAGGAACCTCACTTTCCCTATATGGGGTGATTGTGAAAGTAATGTGAGCTGGTGTGTGTAAAGAACTGTTGGGAAGTGACCTATACCAGGGTTGTCGTGAAGAAGTTTCTGATTCTTTCTGGCAGATAATGTGTAGTGGCCAAAGAAAGAATTTTAAGGTAGGTGAAGATGAGCTACACCCCCATAAGCTGGCTAGCAGGTTTGAATGAAAGCAAGCTGCCACATACCCAGGTATTTTTATTTATTTTTTATTTTTTAAAGATTTTATCTATTTATTCATGAGAGACACAGAGAGAGAAAGAGGCAGAGACACAGGTAGAGGGAGAAGCAGGCTCCACGCAGGGAGCCCAACGTGGGATTTGATCCTGGGTCTCCAGGATCATGCCCTGGGCCAAAGGCAGGCGCCAAACCGCTCAGCCACCTAGGGATCCCCCTACCCAGGTATTTTTAACTGAACACATATTAGTAGTCACACACAAACACAGTTTAAACAACCTATCCTGTCCACTCAAAGCTCCAATTCTGACCTTTCAAGTGCTCTCACTAGCCCCTTGCATGAGGTCCTCTCAAAGAACACACAGCAACATTCTAGAGCAGGATTCTGTGATCCTTACAGTCAGCCTCAGGCAACCACAGGTCCTACTCATAGCAACAGAGCACAAAACCACGCAGGGATGAGCCTCCAGCACAGACCTGAGGATTTCATATTCGAGCCACTGGACTGACTAGATTCTTTGTAAAAAGTAGGAAGTAGCTCTAAAGTTTTCAGGCAGTCTACATATCAGTGAGAGTTCATTCATTACATTTATCATGCTAAGTAACAAGCTGGTAATTTCATCAATAAAAACCTATTTCAGAATGCATTATGCAGATTAGCAAAAATCTCTGGTTGAAAGATATAGATAACAAAAGCATTTGTTGGAGCTGCCTCTGGAGTATTTCCTTTCTGATAAAATAGTAGCTGAACACTTGGGTGAGAATTTTCCATTGGAGCAACTGGCCCTAACTAGTACATACATATGTGATGCCACACTATGAACACAAAGCTATTTTCAAGTAAATTACTTCATGTAACAAGCACATAGCACAGTATTTGCCTATTAAGTACCCAATTACTGTTAGCTGTTATCATTATTCCTACTACTATTGAAAACATGATGAATAGAGACACAATTAAAAAATAAATTAAAAAAGGTGTAGAAATTCTGTACTATAAGCTGTATTAATAAAACCTAAATGCAGATGATCTCCTATAACCACAAATCAAGAATTGTTCTGAGTTTTAATTTAGCTTGGATTCCTACATGGTATCAGAAATTTGGGTTAAAGTTTAAATAAAAAAAGACAGTAGAAGCTAAAGCCTACATGGTAACTATCTGAGGAAGAGGATAAAATCTCACCAAGAAGGTATAAGGTAATAATTTTCAGACTTTGGATTATGACCCATTAATGAGTTGCACATCAATTTAATAGGTTTTATCTACCACTTGTATAGAATATGGAATGTATCACATATGTATCACATATGGAATGTATATCACATAAAGTAAGAGTGCAGATTATTTTGTAAACCTTTTACGACAGGCAATGCATCCTAGATCACACTATAAAATGTATTTGTAACTGCAGGTTGTAGTTAAATACATTTGACAATCTATGGCATAGGAAACATGAAGAAGGAGAAGCATGTGGGGTATCAGGGTGCTCATCTTCCAGATGAACATCTCCTGGCATATCTTTGAGATTAATGGTACCTGAGGGTCAGGGTAATAAACCCAAAAACCAAAGAGGTTTTATTATCTTTAATTTCATACTTGCTGCCTAGGACCTGGGAACTTCCTAAATTTTTTTTATTATATAAGTCTAGATATGCTAGTAATGATTTTCAGACACCAAATTCAGAATCAAAAACTCAAAACAAAATAATTCACAAACCTCTGAGGAACCTAAGTGTATCACTTTGAGAACTTCATTTCTTTCTTTCTTTATATGGATCAGAAAATGGTACAAAATGGCAGATACTCCCTCACTTTCATTTAGCATAGTACTAAAATCTACTGTCTATAATTTCAGTGGCATCTTTAAGAATCTATCAAATGGTCCCCAAAATGCCTTTCATTATGGAACCTTTACTCTAGCAGCAAACCGCAGGACAGAAATATATTTATGGCTACTGCTTGAACACAAACATCTATTTTTTAGTCTCTACTCTGGATTTTTATTTCCACTTTAACAGTTTATTGTCATACACCACCATGTCTCTTAGTTTGAAAGAAAAGAGTAGAGACAGTGATGCCTCATGAAAGGCAGGGGCTGGCTCATTAAGACTCAGTTTAAATAGAATATAGAATATAACTTTTTTTGAGGGGGGTATTATGTCTCTTGAAATCTTATTTATTTTTATTTTTTATTTAAATTCAATTTAGTCAATATATAGTCTATTACTAGTTTCATGGATAGAATTTAGTGATTCATCAGTCGCATGTAACATCCAGTGCTCATTACATCATGTGTCCTCCTAAAGCCCTTCACCCAGGTACCCCATCCTTCCATCTACCTCCCCTCCAGCAACTCTCAGTTTGTTTCCTATAGTTCAGAGTCTCTTATGGTTTGCCACCCACTCTGTTTTACTCTGGTGATGGGAATGCAAACTGGTGCAATCACCTAGAAAACACTATGGAGATTCCTCAAAAAGTTAAAAGTAAATTGCCCTATATCCCAGCAATTGCACTAGTAGGTATTTATCCAAAGGATACAAATATAGTGATGCGAAGGGGCATCTGCACCCCAGTTTTTATGCAGCAATGCCCACAACAGCCAAACTGTGGGAAGAGCCCAGATGTCCATTGACAGATGGATGGACAGGATGTGGTATGTATATAAAGGAATATTAGTCAGCTATTGAAAAGAATGAAATCTTGCATTTGCAACGATGTGGAGGGAGCTAGAGGGTATAAGGCTGAGTGAAATAAGTCAGTCAGAGAAAGACAAATACCATATGATTCCACTCATATGTGGAACTTAAGAAACCAAACCGATGAGCACAGGGGAGGGAAGAATATAACTTACTGTTATTAAAGAAGGTGGAAGGAATGAGTACCAGCTTATGACTGGGCCATGTGGAAATATGTGCTTATGGGGACAATGATAGATACTGAGTATTTTTAAACTATTTTATAATTAGCAATGTCATCAGAAGTGATTTTCTTTTTTAAATAATAAAATACTCCAAACTCACACCAAGATCACACATTTACAGTATGTGGAATCAGTATAGCACCTTTTGATCTTCAAAGTGCTGTCATATCTTACTACCCAGTGCGGTTCTGGAAGTTGGGAGGCTGAGAATCTGGTCTCCATTAGTTATATGGTCTGGGGTAAGCCTGTAAAATTTTTCCATCTCTTTGTAAGCACTATAATTACTGACCTCCTAATAGTCAAGGTTTTCAGGTTACATGATTTACTCAGCTCAATGCTTTAAAAAGTGCTTCCCAGTCATGGGGCAGTTTAATTCTATACACCAAATAGGGTCACAGGTAAGTTTTAGGGGAAAAGAACAACAGAAACAGAAACTTCTGTAGTTCAATCCCATCTCCTCTTGAGAAAAGAATGCAGATGTTATTAAGTGATCTCTTCAGCCCAAGTGGCAAGTAGCCCTGTCACATTCTCAGATAGCTTCCAAGTAAAACTGAAAATAAGATCCTTTGCAGATTCTGTTTCTTTAACCTCTTTCAGAAGAAGCAAGAGCTGTATTTCCTTCCCTGTAGTATTATACCATCACTTACAGAATTGTTTGCGAACTCTTTTCTCTTTCATACATGGCAGGGAAACTGCTATCTTAAGGAATGGAAATATCAGTCATTGAGCACAGACTCACAGAAACTTGAGCCTGGGAGGAATGTCACATGCTGTCTTGTCCATCTTCCCACTTAACAGATGAGGAAGTTGAGGCCCACAGCAGTTACATGATTTGTTCCAGCTTTTGGTGAGAGAATTGGAACCTGAATCTGGGCTAAAATCAGGTATGTGTTCTTTTCACTCTTTCCAGAATCCCAGTGCCTTGCCATAAAGTTATATTCTTTTTGCTTTAATAGAATGGTTGCTTAATAGTTTCTTGTCGCAGTTCAGCTGTGTGACTGCAACCCTGGACTCATAATGAAGTATAAACAATGTGAGGGAATACCTGCCTTGATTCACCTTTGTATGCAGTGTCTAGAAATGGTAAGACATACAGTGGACCTGTAATAGTGTTGATCACAATACTCTAAAATTTAAATAGCATTCCTTCAATTCCGAAATGCTCTTAGAAATAAGAAATGACTGAGCGTCTCACAATCGACTGCCAACAGCTGACACGCTATGAGAGTACATGCTTTCATTGTGCTGTTTAAAAACATGAAAAACTAATATAAATATATACTTAAGGATCTCAAACATCCTGAAACATTTTCTTTCTTGGCGTTGTGAGAACTTTTTTTTTTTTTTTTTACATATACTGAAACTCTAGATAAGCAAAGTGATCCGAATACTCAAGAGAAAAAGATAAATAAAATAAAAGTAAAATACTAATTCCACAGAGTATCTTGGATCGAATTACTCTCTTGATGAGATCTATTGACTGACTGTGCACTGAGCCATTGTTAACCAGGCTACAAGCTGTTCTTCAATCTCTGCTATGTAAAATACCTTGTCATTATTATACAAATACTGGCATCAAACTCTCAGAGAAGAATTTAGGAGAGTTCGTGGCTTTCATGGCAACCCACAGCAAATGATGCCGTCTTGACAAAATATAAAATTACCTCCAACCCTGAGCTGAAACTATAGGAGAGCAGCAAACAAGCCCTGTAGTATTGTTTTAGATGAAGCACAGTGATAGCTCAGTGCTTCCTTCGGGCCTCCTCTTTCTTCCTGAACGAACTCCAGGGAATGGCATCATGTCAGGCTTTCCAGATGGATTATGTGAAGCCATAGCTCAATGTCATTTTCAATAGGAAGCCTCATAATTAAAGGTCAAATAGTCACTTCATCTGCAATCAATCAATAGAAAAAGTACTAATACGAAGAACTAATCAATCAATGGCAAATGCACTAATAAAAGCAATGAATCAAATTCAGCATCTGTGTAGAGGCAAGTACACTGAAGAGATTGAGACGGGGCAAAGGCAAGAACAATAAAATAAATTGGAAGTGTAGGTACAAGAGAATATTTAGAAGGATTCTCAAGCAAGAGTTTTCATCTTTGGTTCATTAGTTACCTGGGCCCACTCAGCCTGCAATGATTTATTCTTAAATACAAATACTGTATATAATAATGAATAGTATCTCCTAAGGCTTACTTAATGTATTCTATTGGAGGTGTCATATGCAGGTTCGTGCGTGTGTTCTGTGTGTATAAAAACAGTAGGAAAGATATTTTGATAGTGACCTCAAAAGGGTCACTATAGTTTCTAAATGCCAAATAGGTCTATTATAATTTACTGTATTTCACCTTTGTGTGAAATACAGAGGTGAGAGACAGTATAACGCTGAGTGATATTCTCTGAAATACATACCCCGCTTTCTGGAATATGATTTTTTCACACTTAGTGGGATGTTTTTTCATTTCCATGCAGGTGAGAATTTCCCTTAAGATAGTGGACTGTGGCTCAGGCTACTGTCACAGCACATCCTCTGTACCGTGATGTCCTCCTTACCGGAGGACCTAAGGATCTATTTCACAAGAGAACACTGCAAAAACAAAGTGTATAAGCAGACAAAAGTCAAATTGACTCAACCCTTTTTAGCAAAACAGCTACTTCTGACTGGTGTTCAGAGCACCTGTTTGCCTGAAAATTAGGTTTCAGAAAGCATTGGGAACAGAAGACTATAGCTTTGAGATTCAGAAAAATAAAAAAGAGAGAAAAAAAAAAAGATCTAATGGGTAGGCATTTTACTTATAGACTAGGGAAGACTACTGATCACGCTGCAGTATGCTTCTTGGGTCAGGCTCTTTGTTCAAAACAGCCAGCTCCGGCACAGAAGGACATGGTGGAGAGACAAAATGTCCATTTTGGTTTTCCTGACAAAAGCAAACCCCTAGGAGTGTATGGGGTTTAAAAGCCCGTTGGAGAAATGCAGGACTGTATCTGGTGTGGCCATGGCTCAGCATCTATTCTGAGGACATGGGCTCATTTGATCTCTGGCTCTGGACATCTGAGGCATCTGGCAGCACTCGCCTCTGAACACCCTACCTTTGTAACAGCCCCTTACTTTTGAGGAGACTTGGAACGTTAGACATCACCACGTGGGAAATAAAGTGCAAGATGATTTCTTTGAAGTCAAAAATTAAACCAGGCCTATTACATAAATATCTAGAGGATGAGGGGTCAGGGGACTGGAGCCCTAGAAATGGTAACATAGTTGTAACTAATAGAGCTAATGAGAACTAATAACAACTACTACTTAAAAGACTGCTTCTGCTTAAAAGACTATGTGCTGTATGCCAGGAAGCACACCAACTCCTGCAGGTGGCCCACAGCAATCTACACCTGTGCAGTTGTTGCACACATTCTGTCCTGTACTGACTACCTGTTATGTACAAGTGCTGTGCTAGGTACTTAACACATTGTATCTTTAACCTTCATAAACCTTATAAAGTAAGTATTATTCTGCTCCATTTTACAAATGAAAAGCTAAGGTTCAGGGAGGTTAAGCAATTTGTCCAGAGTCACAAAGTTAGGATTGGAATGTGGCTTCCAAAGCTCTCTCAACTTCCATAGGATGATATTACAAAGAAAGCCTAACAAAAATACTGCAAGGTATAGACATTCAAAACAGTTAACCCTTGAACAACATGGGTTTGAACTACATGGGTCCACTAATACATAGATATTTTTTTCGATAAACACGGTACAGTACTGTAACTGTATGTTCTCTTCCTTATGCTTTTCTTAATCACGTTTTCTTTTCTCTAGCCTACTTTATTGTAAGAACACAGTATATAATATACATAATGTACAAAATATGGTTAATCGACTGTTATCAGTAAGGCTTCTCATCAACAGTAAGCTATTGATAGTTAAGTTTTTGGGGAGTCAGAAGTTTTACATGGTTTTTTGACTATGCGGGGGGGGGGGTTGGTTCCCCCAAAGCCCCCTACTCCTGCATTATTCAAGGGTCAGCCATCTATCATTCATTCAGATCAGCTGAAGCCCTACATAGCAAGTGCTCTTTAAAGAGTTTGTCCAATTTCGAAATCACTTTCCAAACTCAGCAAGATTGACAACAGATTCTATCAAACAAATATGCTTGCAGTCAGTAAAAATATTATGAAATGTCTTTGTCTTCTAGCTTACAAAGTGAACTTCTTTAACATGGACAGAGCAATGTCATGATTTTCATTCTCTTAAGTGAGTCTCATGCCAAAATGTAATTTTTAATGCGAGTCTTTACCACAATGTGCCCACTACCTCAAGGAGTTTGTGAATGATGTATATTTCAATAGCATTCCTGACTACTTAATGACTTTTTTTTAAAGACCCTATTCATCTATTCATGAGAGACACAGAGAAAGGCAGAGATATAGGCAAAGGGAAAAGCAGGCTCCCTGCAGGGAGCCCGATGTGGGACTCGATCCCAGGACCCTGGGATCACGACCTGAGCTGAAGGCAGATGCTCAACTGCTGAGCCACCCAACTGCTACACTTAATGACTTTTAGTGACTAAAAGCATGGATTCAGGCACCTGGGCAGGTTATTGGGACAATGCCACTACCCTAGATAAAGCTTAGTAGAAAATAGCACTTTTCTTCTTGATCTAACTTTTGTCCATTAAATAAATACATATTTCACTTTGGGTGCTTGAATTAATGATAACTACATTGTGTTTCTTTATAGAAATAACATTCTGAAATGAACTTTAAACTAATGTCAATATCAGATTAGAGTAACAATATTTCTACCTTGCTCCAAGCTTCCAAAAAGTAAGTTAACATTTTCCAGGGACAACTCTAGAACCTTCAAAGCCATGTGTTTGCCCATTCACTTTCTGAAGTTCCCCACCCTTCCCTATCCCTGTCACCCCCTCCTACAGCTTTTGATGTGAACCTTCCACACTGAAAACTTTTTATGAGAATCAAAAACATAATTACAAATTTATTTTATTTTTATTTTTTTTATTTATGATAGTCACAGAGAGAGAGAGAGAGAGAGAGGCAGAGACATAGGCAGAGGGAGAAGCAGGCTCCATGCACCGGGAGCCCGACGTGGGATTCGATCCTGGGTCTCCAGGATCGTGCCCTGGGCCAAAGGCAGGCACCAAACCACTGCGCCATCCAGGGATCCCACATAATTACAAATTAAGTTAAATCCTACAGTATTAAATTTAGGCCTTCAAAAATTGGTTCAATCAAATAATGGCATTTCAAAGGAATGACCTATCCACACCTTGCTTTTGGTTTTTATCTACAGAGTGGACAGTACTCCATTCCACTTAATTTGAAGAGTTGCCTATGTTTCAAAATCATAATATATAACTGTCTGAGGATAACATTAGGTTGATTTTTTAAAATTTTATTTATTTATTCATGAGAGACACAGAGAGAGAGAGAGAGAGGCAGAGACATAGGCAGAGAGAGAAGCAGGCTTCCTGTATAAAGTCCAATGTGGGACTTGATCCCAGGACCCTGGGATCACACCCTGAGCCAAAGGCAGGTGCTCAACCACTGAGCCACCCAGGCGTCCCTTAAGTTGATTTTTAACTTTCTGAGTCACTTACCCAGTGTGAGGGACTTGTGTGTAGAACAGAAAATGATAGCCACAGTGTCTGCTGGTGTGAAACCCGAGTTATTCCTAGGGGCAAAAAAAGTGTTTTACAAATACTTATATATATATTAATTATTATATATTATATATATATTATATATAACACATCCCAAATCAAATGAAGTAGGTAGTACCTACCTTCATGTTAATATCATTTTGATCAATCCTGGTGATACAAGTAATTCTATGCCCAAATGTAGAGAGGTGTCTGAATTTCTTTTTAGAAAATCATTCCTGAGTCATTTATCCATGAAGAGAAAGTCTTATAAATGTGTGGTGGACCCCACTTCTCACCCCTTCCCCATCCCTCTTTCCTAACCTCTGGCAACCACCAAGCTGCTCAAAAACCTTTTTCAAACAGAACAAAACAAAACAAAAAACCAACCTTTTTCATTTCAAAATGTTCTGTATATGGAATGATATGGTATGTAACCCTTTGGGATTGGCTTTTTTTACTCAGCATAATTCACTAGACATTCATCTCATCTAAGTCATTGTGTATATCAATAATTTGTTCCTCTTTTTTTTTTTTTTTTTTTATTTATGATAGTCACAGAGAGAGAGGCAGAGACACAGGCGGAGGGAGAAGCAGGCTCCATGCACCGGGAGCCCGATGTGGGATTCGATCCCGGGTCTCCAGGATCGCGCCCTGGGCCAAAGGCAGGCGCCAAACCGCTGCGCCACCCAGGGATCCCTAATTTGTTCCTCTTATTGCTAAATAGTATCCCATGACATATATGTATCATAATTTGTTTAACCATTCACCTATGGAAGGACAGCTGGACTCTATCTAGTTATTGGTTATTAAAAATAAAGTTGCTCTAAAAAATATGTGGTGGAGGTCTCTGGAGATCACATACATAACCAGGCTGTGGTGTAGTGCTTTGTGAAAATCATGTAGTGGGGACCTCTGTTGGCAAAGTTACTAGGCCTATCACTTGACATTATTTCCAGTGGCTCGAGAGTGTTAATGTATCTCCATAATAGTTTCCCTCAAGAAGCAGCATACCTTTCTGGCATCAAACATGGTATGAAAAAAGATTTTTCATCATATTTTTTAGTAAAAAATATACGTTCTCACTCCTTGAGCAGTTACTGTGTATCAGATCCTCCTCTAAGGTCTATACATTGGAAGACAACTATCCCATAAGGTAGGCGATACAATAACCCTACAGAGAGAGGAGAAAACTGAGTGACACCAAAGTTGTGTAGCTTTATCCAGGGCCCCAGAGCTAGAAAGTGACAGAGCCACAATTTAAATCAAGTCTGCTTACTTAGCCATTAGAAATGACAAATACCCACCATTTGCTTCAACGTGGATGGAACTGGAGGGTATTATGCTGAGTGAAGTAAGTCAATCGGAGAAGGACAAACATTATATGGTATCATTCATTTGGGGAATATAAATAATAGTGAAAGGGAATAGAAGGGAAGGGAGAAGAAATGTGTGGGAAATATCAGAAAGGGAGACAGAACACGAAGACTCCTAACTCTGGGAAACGAACTAGGGGTAGTGGAAGGGGAGGAGGGCGGGGGGTGGGGGTGAATGGGTGATGGGCACTGAGGGGGGCACTTGATGGGATGAGCACTGGGTGTTATTCTGTATGTTGGCAAATTGAACACCAATAAAAAATAAATTTATTATTAAAAAATAAATAAATCAAGTCTGCCTTCTGTGCCTATACTATAGGCACAGAACTGCTATGTTCTGATTGTTATATTAAGCATTAATATACTAAACTCCATTAAATGTTATGGGGATTGGTACCGGTGAATTTCATATTCCGATTTTTCTATTTTGGGACAGGAAGACATAGAGAACCAGGAGCCAAAAGGATTAGAAATGTTATTGTGGTTAGTGTGCTTGTTATGTTAGAAACTGTTCCTTCCTGCAGAATCAGGATTTGAAGGTACAGTGAAACTATTTGTTCCCTGCCTTAATTTAGCAAATGGAAAATGCTCCAGAACCTGACTCTATATGTATATAGTTGCAGATATAACAATCTACCCGATTTTTAAGGATCTCTAATGAAAGCGATCCTACCACTTTCCTTAGTAACCTCATCCTCACATAAAACTTTCAATGGAAGAAAAATCTTCCCTAAATAGATCTACACATCCTGTTTTCTTTGTTATGTACTTACTGGAGGGGAGAAGGGTCTTCTTCTCCTATACCTCTTCCTCATCCCCTGTGTTAAGAGAATATGGAAATTTCCTTTGGTCTTCTCTCTTCTGAAAAGTCATGTGTTATCATGCTTCCTAACTAGTCTTACCTCCAGCTCTTTTTGGACACCTTCCCAAATTGAGTTTTTTGGTGTCTCACCTCAGTTGAAGATTCTCCATGGATATGTGACTTGAAAATAAGACTGCCTTACTGTTCCCACATTTTATTCTCGTATTTATATTGTGATATTACATTTCTTTTTAAACATTGCACTATACGGCTGACATATTCCTTGATCCCTTTGTTCATTATATATAATGGTCACATATATATGTGTGTGTGTGTATATACACACACACACACACACACACACACACACACATAGAGAGATTGAGAGAGAGCGAGAGATTGAGAAAGAGAGAAAAAGAGGGGGTAGGAGGGTTATGGCACCAAAGAAAAGGATTATCTTTTTTTTTTTTTAAAGATTTTATTTTTTCAGAGAGGCACAGAGAGAGAGAGAGGCAGACGGAGAAGCAGGCTCCATGCAGGGAGCCCGACGTGGGACTCGATCCTGGGTCTCCAGGATCACACCCTGGGCTGAAGGCATTGCTAAACTGCTGGGCCACTGGGGCTGCCCAGAAAACGATTATCTTGAGCTTGGCAGGGAATGGGGGACAATGATGGAGCATACAGAGGACCCTCTTGAAGGAAATAACAATTGAGCTGGGCTTTAAAGGCCAGGTTTAGGTGTGGGTAGGTGTGTATTTCAGATAAAGGAGAGTGAGGCTAAAATCTGGGGTCCAGGGGGCAGTTGGCAAAGAGCAGCCTCTTCAGGCTGACTTGTGTGCAGGGATACTGGCTTGTGACCAGGAGTGTGGACTTGACAAGATGGGCTAAGGAGGTCAAGAGGAGTAAGCACCCAGTGTGGTGTGAGACTGGTGATGATGAGGCTGGGCAGGAAGGAGAAAGTTGGAAGGGCCTGAAGAATCACAGTGAGGGCAGCGACGCTGGTAAGAGATATGAAGATAGAATAAAAAAAACTTGTTGGCTGTTGATCTCTGTGAAATATTCCCTCCCAGCAGCTTAAGAGCACAGGCTTTGGGGAGCACAGACACCTGAATTTCAATCCAGACCATCTTTTGCTTATATATAAAATGGGGATAATACTGCTGGCCTCTTAGGGGTCATTGTGAGGATACAATACCAACGTTTGTTAAGAATTGGCACATTGCAAGTTTTTAACATAAGCTAGCTGATATTATTGTTGCTGTTACTTTTAGAGAAGAGAAACAAGAAGCTTGGAATGCATAGGATTAAAAGGAGCACTAGGCTGTTAATGGAAATTGGGAAGGGAAGAGGTGGCCCAATGGGGTCTGGGGAGAAGGCCAAGGAGATGAGCGAGGAGAATCTGTGTTAGTGAGAGAGTTCTATGTTTTCAAGAAATCTGGTAAAGAGAAGAAAAAGATCATGGATATCTGCAATCTGACCATGACCCTGCAGAGAGAGTGAAGGCCCACTCAGCAGTTCAAACAACTGCTGAAACCAGGTCCTTAGAAAGGCCCGAGAGCCCAGGCGGCAGGTTTAACCTGAGAGGGCTCATTTCCCTGTCGGTGAACTGGACAGAAAAAAAGACAAGGTGAGTGAAAAATAGAAAATTTTAATGTAGGGAATGGGAAAGTAGAGGCAATTTATGTCAGATATTTCACTTTCTTTGTAAAGCATAGACACTTCACTCATCCACATAGTTTGGGGTAATAAAGAGGCCTGGATGCGTAAGAAATTAGGAGAGAGGCACATCAGGCACTAGGACATAGAGTGACTTCACAGTGAATAAACCCCTTCTACAGGAATGGCCACCCACTCGTGCTTGTAGAGCATGTGGCATAACACACTGGCCTTGTTTGAGGCTATTCTCCAGCAATGCCTGTTGTGTCAGTGACACTATGAAGGCCTTTGTCATCTTTTGCTAGCCCTGTTTATAACCCAGTGTGTCTGCCTCTGGATTATGCTGTTTGTTGTTTGTTTTTTTTTCTTTCCACGACAGTCCAGCAATACCCTTCTCCTTTAGTGAACTTTGTTCGGCTTGATATCTTGCTCTTTCCAGGTGGTAGTACACTTCTAGTGTGTCAAAGTCTCTCCAGCCCAGAAGGCTCTGATTTAATCTGGCATTGGCTGTCAGCCGTTAGAGCTGTACTTCTGGTGCAGCTAAGAAGGATATCTGCATGACCGGCTCCCCTGTCTGGAGGTAAGGAGGCTGCAGGTAAGGTGGCTGAGGCTAGGCCTGTGCAGGGAAGGTTCCAGCCCGATCTGAGTTGGAACACAGCCCTGCAGTTCTACTGCCACAGCATCTGCTAGTGGGGAGGGAGGAGTATCAGCACATAAAAACGGCCCGTTTATGGTTAAAAATAATACTCTCCCTGCCTGAACACTATCTGGAGAGACACAGAACGGGTCTTGAGGAAAGCCAACAGAGCAAATGCTCACTTAAGCCTCCATTCATGAGGAGGAGAAGGATGGTGCTAGTGAGCCACCAGAGCAGGAAACAAGGAGCATTTTCTAAGCCCTCTACTCCCGCTACTTCCTTCTTCCTGGAACTGCCTCAGATGCTCCAGTGTGCTCCTGCTGCCTGCTTTCTCCAAAAAAGGGGAAGGTTAATAAACAGCATCTCTAAAGTCAGACACCTCTAGGAAGTAGGCTGCCTGGAACTGGAGACCAGCTTGCTTTCTTTTTCTTTTTCTTTTTTTTTTTTTTTTTACCAGCTTGCTTTCTGAGAAGGAAATTAAGAAAATAAAGACACCGACACCACCACCACCACCACCACACAGCGTAGTGGGTTAGAGGAGCTATCTCGGTAGGTAACCCTCCTGCAGCCACGTTCCATCAAGGGGTGGCGCGATGGCAGAAAGTCATGCCAACACCCAGAAAAACGAAGCACCTTGTGCATTATGGTTGAGTGTAATGACTATAATTATTTTCAGTGATTAACGTCTCTATTGTGTTTGCTCATGCTCTTGAAAGGAAAGGAATCACATTACTATTTATTTTCTAACTCTATCTTATCTCTTTTTAATATTGATTTTCTTTTTATCCTGTTTTTATAATCCTTTTGATCACTTTGGCTTCCCTTGAGATGTTTATTTCCTTTTCTTCCCAACTGGTCTTTTTATGCTCTCTTACAAAGCTTTCAATCAGTGTTTCCCACATAATATTTATCTTGCCTTTCTCTGCAGTACTCACAAAGGAAAACATGTCAGAAGGTTTTACTAGTAGAATCACAGAATGTGGAACAGAAAAGGTCCTCTGAGAGAGTTCCATCTAAGCCCACTGTTTACAGAGGAGGAAACTTCCACGTGAAATACTTTCCTTTCTTAACCTCTGTACCTGTGTTTTGTCTTTACTTAATTTTAGGAGAAGACCTCATCTGTCATTAGCTGTGTGCCACTAAACAAGTTACCCAGAGCTCTGTGGCTTAGTTTCCTTGTGTCTGAAACGGTAAGACTTACCATTAATACTAATACCTGCCTTCCCTCCCTCCCACACCTCCTTCCCTCCCAGGGCTACAATGAGAGGCTGATTGAGACATCGGATTAAAAATGTACTGACAAGAGGATGAAAACATCTATACAGATATTCAAAATTTGTCTTCTTCTTTTTCCTTTCTTAATAGTTTCTTTTGTCACTCCAGTGATATTCGAGTTTCTATTACTCTAGTTATCAGCGTTCTAAACTGTCTTTTATGTATTTTTTTAAAGGCTCCCAATTACTGCTTTCTTTTTCTAGCCTTTTCAACCTTTTATGGTAAACTTGACAGTTTCTCAAGGTTGCAGACAATGGACAGGGTGCTATGGGCAGCTGACTCTTGGTCTGATGGATCGACTCTCATTTCCTAGCACCTGTGACAGTGTAACATCAAAGAGAATGTATTACAAAGCTAGAAATGCTAATTTCTTCTCTTCCATCATTAGTTTTTGAAATAACACAGATAAATTATTTTGGCATAATAAATATTTGAGAGTTGCTAATATTTATTGAGCACTTACTATATGCTAGGTGTTATGATGAGGGCTTTATGAGCATATTCAACTCATCAAATGACTCGATGAGGTAGGTCCTACTACTATCTCTATTTTATAAATGAGGAATGACAAAAGTCACAATGTTATTAAATAGGATTGAAACTCTGTCTGACTCTAGAATTGGAATTTTTAACCTCTGTTGACAAATAAAAACACAGAGTATTTAAATGTATTTTAAATACTCAAAGTAGTAATTCACATGCCTGACCCTAGATAGGTAACATGTCAGGTCAGTAAATCCAAGAAATGTTAATCAAATAAGAGGAATGTTGTAGGCAAGTAGGATTTTCTAGTCTGGGTCTCTCCTGGTTTATGCTAAACTTCCATTGTCAGGGGTCAGTGGCATACTGTACCAAAAAAGAGAGACCGATTTTCATGCCTAAGATTTTTGTCTCTTGATATCTGGACTGGATTTAATAAATTGGCAAGAAAAAGATGAAAAACAAATCACAGGCCAATTTCACTAATTTCAAGTAGAAAGAAACAAAGGGTATGAAGAGAAAATGAAACTCAACAGAGTATAAACCTATGTGTCTTAGTTCAGACTCTTGGTGTTTTTGACTAATTTATTTGTGTGAGTGAACTTGAAGAGTTAAATACTCTCTACAGATCTCCTAACCAAAACCAGCACTTACAAATTTAAAAAATAACTGAGGTCGTTTAGTGCAGCAGAACAAGTGTGGGCAAATGTCAAATGGAAATGGATTATAATTCCACACATACTCTTTGCCATCTGTTATTAAACAACTAAAATCTGATTTTAGGCAAGCCATTAAACTGAACTACTCGAGGTATGGGTCCTCATCTAACAAAACAGCAACAAAAATGCATAGTATCATGGTTTCTGCTGTCAGACTTTCATGAAAGAACATATGTGTAGTCTCTAGCATGGTGCCTGGCACCAAGCAGGGTTCAATAAATGTCAGTATCTTTTATTTCTCTAATAAAATCCTTAGGTACAATGAGGTCTCTCATAGTGAGAGAAAAAAAAAGTGCAAAAATAAAAAAGTAAAATCCACCATATTCTAAACTTTGTTCAATTGAAAAAATCCCCAATTTTCGACGTAATATTTTGGAGGTATGTAACCATTTTACCGAGGAGCATGATTACAGCCACTCCCTATTTTGCTGTTTATCAAAGAATGCACACGTCTGACAGTCGGTTGAGCCAAGTTCAAAATGCAAGAGGATTTCATTGAAGGCAGAATAAAAGGGTCTTAAAAATCTCAAGGCCTTATGAAAATCTAGTCTACTCCATACTGAAAATTCTCAATTTTAATTTAACCAGTTGTGACACCACCTGGCCCCAGCACCCATTCAGCAATTTCAGCAGTGGCTATTCTGTGCTTTCAGGACATTTGCAGTCACTGACAGGATATCTGTCTCCTACCCAGTCTGATAGGCTAGGATCAGTGGGTCTGATTATTACTTCTGCCACAAGGACCAGTAAACAAACAGCTGGTGAAAGGCAAACATCTTTTCTAGGGCGACATAACAAATCATTTACAAAAAAGAACTTTAAAATAGCTCCTACTCCTACACTATCCAATTAAATCACGTTTTCTCGGTGTCTTAATGGCTCCGGGCTTCACTTTTACTTTATAAATCACAACCACAAGCTAGGGAAAATGGTTCAAATTACACCAATCAATAAATTTCTATTGAGTGTTTACAATCAGCCTCATGCTATACCAAGTGCTGTAAGAGCCAAGTGCCCCACGCGAGGCCTAAGCCACCCATTGCTCTGCCGCTGTTTCAGATCTCAAAAACAACTCAGGTCCAGGGCGCCTGGGTGGCTCAGTCAGTTAAGTGTCTGACTTGATTTCAGCTCAGGTCATGATCTCAGGGTTGTGGGATCGAGCCCCACATCAGGTTCCATGCTATGCGTGCAGCCTGCTTAAGATTCTCTCTCTTCCTCTCCCCTCCCACTTTGCATGCACATGTGTACACTCTCTTTCCAAACAAAACAAAACAAAAACGTGGGCCTTTTACCTTGTGGCAACTCACTGCCATCACCTGGCAATCTGGTATAAGCCTGTCTTTCCAGTTATTGTTATTTTTTAAAAATCTTTTTCTACTCGTATTGTCCCACCATGTCTGTGTGTGTCCGTGCCCACATTTACATTATTGTTTTACCCTCTCCCCACCAAGAAGCTCCTCTCTGCCTCTTACTTTGCTGAATAATTAGCCCTTCTTTATAACTCGCATCAGATCCCATCTCTTCCATTGAAGCCTTGCTCTACCACTCTCTTTGGAAGTGCTTTCTTCTTTGAATTGACTACAACTTGGCTCACTGTCCACAGGGAGGACACTTAGTTATCAGACATATATCTAGTCTATAAAGTCACACAAGATCAGAATCATCTCTTCTTTGTGGTAATCACTGTGATGACTTCCTCATACTGAAGACTTAAGTACTATCTGCTGAACGGACAATACTGGTGGAAGAAGTTGCATTAGAGGTGAGCCTTTGAGAACAGGAAAGATGATGTAGGGCATGGAGGCTAATTTAATGAGGACAGCCTCAGCAAGGGACAGAAAGGAGAATGCATGACGTTCCTCCGGTGAACGGCAAAGATTTTACCTCGACTTGGAGTGTAGACAGCAGGAATGCTACTAGTGGTTCATATAGACCCCCAAAAGGAACTTTACTCTACAGGCACTGAAACCACCGAAGATCTCTGATAAGAGCTATTATCAGAACTCTGAGTTATTGGAAGCAGTACGAAATGCAGTAGAGGAATTCATTTTAGAAATGAAGATACCTGTAAGATACCCACTGCAATAGTCTGGGGATAAAAGAGGCAACAAGAGCCTGAATTAGGGAAGTGGCTTTGGGAGCACAGAATATATTACAGAGGTAGGACCAAGACATTTAAAAAATAATGATACAAATTATTCCAATCTGAGTAACTCTGTGGATGGTGATCCCATTAACAATAATGAAATGAGAGAGAAAGTATTAGGGGAAAAATTTAATTCCATCTGAGACTGAGGTCTTGTTAAGACAGGTGGAGATATCTAAATGGTTAGTGATAAACAGTGCTGGAATTCAGGAAAAATACTGGAATGGAAGGTTGAGGCTTGAAAACCATCAGCAGGAAGCTGACAACTTGAGCCAGCAGAATGAAGGAGGCCACCTAAACATACATAATGTGAACAGATGACAAAGGGCCACAGAGAAACCCTCTGGAAACATCTACAACCTGAGGGTGGCCGGAGCAATATGGAATGGTCAAGAAACAGCAGAAACACTGGAACAGCACAGTAAAAGCCAAGTAAATAGCATCATTTGTTATTTAGAAAACTAAAAACCACAGAGATACTGTATCACTTACCTTGTTGAAAAGAGGAAGGTTAAAACCATAAAACTCAGCTGAATAGAAAATACTAAAGAAAAAAAAGATTGAATCCAAATTAGGGCTCTGAAAATATCTGTAGTATATTTGCCGGTATGCTTAGCTTTATCTAAAACTTATAGGAACTCAAGTAGAAAAAACAAACATAACCTTGCTAAACTGATAGAATCATTGAAGTTAGTGGGACTCAAATTGTTCTTATGGAAGATATCCCCAGGCATAATCTACAATGTTTCCTACTCCACAAATCTAAAACCCTCCTTGATAACTCAGTTATTTAATTTGTTCAATTTAGAAAGAGCTGGTTTATGCTATGGGTATTTATAGCAAATAGCATAACTGTAGTAGCATGTAATATATATTGTGGAATAACTCATGCTGATTTTAATAACAAAAAATTCTTAGGTATTATAATTACAAAGTTGTCTTTGCAGAACATAAAGACTCCTAACTCTGGGAAACAAACTAGGGGTGGTGGAAGGGGAGGAGGGCGGGGGGTGGGGGTGAATGGGTGATGGGCACTGAGGGGGGCACTTGACGGGATGAGCACTGGGTGTTATTCTGTATGTTGGTAAATTGAACACCAATAAAAAATAAATTTATTATAAAAAAAAAGCATTACACAGGACAATTGTTAAATCTGTCTTTTGCTGTACCTGGTTATTGAAAATTTTCTTAATTTTATTATATAATGTCCTTATATAAGATCCTATATGAGAAATTACTTTTGTAATTGAAAATAAAGGGAAATTTTTATTTCCTTCTATCATAAAAAAAAACAAAAACAAAAAAACAAAAAACAAAGTTGTCTTTCTATAAGGGATAAACAGAACAAAAGGCTGATTTTTGATCCTTGCAGTTACTTGCATTTCATAGTCTGCTGCTTCTTAAAATGAAATGATATTACCATGGGTATATTTTAATAGAAAAGATGATGTGAATATTCACATTTTAACTACTTCAGTCAATTATTATACTTAGAAAATAATAGTATCAAGTAAATAAATTCTACTTTTAACTCACAATAAAGGGTAAGATTAGCTCAAAGTTTTAGTAAAATAAATTGGCAAAAAAGTGCTCAATCTAACATTTGAATTTGACAGATCCCATGGCTTCTTTCATCTGGCATCAACTATTCTAAATCAAACATAAAAAACAAAGGACATTAAATCATAAATACGTAACTGATGTCTTTGTAAAGAACAGACACACAGATAAAGTCACTGAACATACAGAATATGAAGCTCAGTATTCCTTTCTGATCAAATTACCATTTGAAATGAATTTAGGGGACACAGATTGCTACACTTTGCTACTGAGGATACTGAGGGGAAAGAAAGAATATTTCACCTTCCAACTTACTTATGAACAGTATGAGAATAAGGCTGAATTTATCCAGGTCAATATTTGGGTTAGAGAACGTGTCACAGAAGGTTGTGTAGATGATCATGAGGAGAACACTGCTGCTGATAGCACCAAAAGGTGGTTTCTTTCTCTCAAGCCAATCCTTGATGTATCTTCGGACAATCTGAAATAGAGAGATCAATAGGTTGCCTCTTTTTGACAATGTATGGAGTTGAGTTGGGCATCGCAAAGTGATTCTGACAGCAGAAAGACATGAAGGAAAGAGAATAATTTGGATGATGGCCACAGTGGATTTCAAAGCTTCCCTACCACATCACTCTTCTTCTGGGGAATTTAACATTTGTAGTGCAACTTCCACTGGTGTCCATAATGAGAGTAGATTTTCAACTGCATTCAAATCTATCCTTAATCATGCCAAATGCTCTTTGCTAGCTGTCACTGAGACATGCCCATTAAGCCTCCCCAAAGTTTATCTCCTCTGCTGATCCTAATGGATGTATGTAATTATCACAGTCCCCTTTGCCTCAACAGACAATTCCAAGTGCAACTTTGGGAATCTTAAAAATCTGACATCTTCAAGAATTTCAAGACAGTAGATAATCGAAAGTGATCCATGGAACACATTAATATTTAAAATGCAAGCAATGCACCAGAAGTTTTTAATTAAATTATAACTCATGCTTGAAAAGCAAAAGTGCATGTGTTGTGGGAGTTTAAATAATTCAAACTCTGAATATCTAGAGTTTTTGTGAATCCAAAGACAAATGCCATTTGCATGCTTTTAGGATTCCAGAATTAACACTTAAAAATGAATAAACCTGTCCTAACTCTCCTACAAAAGGATGAGTGAATAAAGTTACACAGCAATCCTCTCTTATTTAAAAATAAAATCAGATATTTAAAATCAGGACAGGCTCAATATTGGTGATAACTTTTGCTTGGATATAAAAGTGAAACACTCTACTTAAAACCTTACATTTTTGAAAGAAGCTGAACAAGCCCTGTAATAAGCACTATGGTTGAGACATATTAAGTTTCGAGTCACTCATTATCCTGCATAATTGAACATGAGATTTCACAACAGGCTGAATTACCATGATCCATTAGCAATAATGAGGTCAGGGAACTTCTCCTGACAAGGCTGATGGGGTTCTGTCATCTTCTAGTCTGTGGCTGAAAAGGTTTAATTCGTAATGGAGCATACCTTCACAGATACTCAAGAACAAAGTAAACTATTCTCAGGAGAGCCTCTGAACAAATGGCTATTAGATCAACTTCATCCATTCTCAAGGACTCAGTAAGTGAAATACCAGAAAGCTGACCAGTTGGTACAAAGTATAGGAACCACATCTTGAAGGTTGGGTGGCCTGGGAATGAAAGAGAAACTGTTTTCTATATATGTAGATAAATAGTAGTTTAATTATTTTTTAAAAAATAGATCTTGTAATTAAAATTACCATTGAATTTATTAAAAATTGTGGTTTTTCTTTTTGTAGATGTGATCCCAAACCACAGTAATTTATCTAGTGTTCATTTCTTTCTTTAAAGGTTAAAATGTAGTCAGGTATAGGGATGCCTGGTTGGCTTAGTCGGTAGACTATGGGACTCTTGATCTCGCGGTTTTGAGTTCAAGCCCCATGTTGGGCACAGAGATTACTTTAAAAAACTGTAGTAAGTAGAGAGAAGCAAGAGCAGTTCTGTCACACAGTGTAATTGGGCTGAAGCATGAGAACACAAACTTTGGATAATAATGTTTGAGGAACCTAGATGGCCCCACGTTCTAATATGTCACCGTGGGGGTAACTGATTACTAGAAGGTTACAGAGAGACTTAGTTTAAAAGATTATTTCATAATCTATTATGTTTGGTAGCATAAAACTAGTAGTTGCCCAGACTTAATACAACTCAACTCCTTTAGGAAATAAATGAAAATTACACAGTCACTGAAATTGATGCTGTCCTCCAGTCATGTTTTAATATACAATGATTAAAGACACAAACATCCTCTCTCGGCAATGGGTTATAGAATGTATGATCCCAAATCCCAAAGTAGAAGTGTCTTCTTCCACCACCACTGACCCCACTGACAAAATAAACAGATAAATATGAATGAGGTATAACTTGGAAGTCAAAGCCATTTTAAAAACCAAGACAAATCTCTAATCAATCAACTTTATAAGCCGCAATTTGACTATTGAATCTAATTACCTCTTTCTTCAATACAAAGTACTCAGAGTCTCATGGTATAGTAGGACTCTTTCAACATGGTAAGAAACATGAACTCCAAAGTCCTGCATCCTCTTAGTGAAAATGTCTTTTTTCTAAACACATCAATGTGTTAATGTTGGATACTTAATCTCGATAAAGAAAACAACTAGAAAGTTGGAAATTGGACATACCCACAAGTGAAACAATAACCCTAGGGGAAAACAGATGGTCTTTCATTGTTTTTAGTCTTATAGTGATATTTGTCTGTGTTTTCTAAGCAAATCATTTTATAGCTTGCCAGGCTCCATAGAGCTTTTCTATCTTCTAAAATTAAATTCACAAAGTAGCTGCTTTTGCAACTGCATAGTGAGAAAAGTGTTAAAATCTTTCATAAGCTACTGGGTGAAATAGTGTTGATATGCCTTAAAGATATGCTTTGGATATAAACTTCAGGAACCTCATCTTCTCTTCATTCAGCTACTTACACTTTTGATACAATCATCCTCGATTTGTGAAGAATCCACGTCATTTTAAAATTCTCCAAATTTCTTTGCGTCGTAGAAACACTTAATAACTATGGGAAACAAGCTTTTGCTAGAGATAGCAACCCAACCTGATATAGGCGCCTCAGAAAAAAGTCAGGATGATTTTTTCATATTAAATAGTCTTCAGCCGAAGCTGAAAGGGGGGAAAAAAGTCAGGATGAGGTGGGGAAAGGCATCTTGATAAGGTGGCCAGTTGTAGCTTTCTTCAGGATCTACTCTAATTCATTTGCACTCACAGAAACTTAGGCATTCACCATGAGATGACAAATCCTCATTGACTTGCTGTTCCCCATGGAGAGGTGAGGAAAAACATCTTCCTCAGGAAGCTCTTTATTGTCTCACTTTCTTCATTTTGATTTTCTTTATTTTAAATTAAACAACAGGAGGGCTTAAAGGGAAACTTAGACTTGAATCCCAGTACTTTTAATAAGCTGAGCCACATATCAATTACTGTATGACCTCCAAGCTGGAAACTTGAGGAAATATGTCTTAGGTGAGGAATGTTTATATGCTGAGATAACTGAGAAGTGTAATATCCATCGTTTTAGTTTCCTCCAATTTTTTTTCCAGGGCATTTTCTTGCTTTTTTCCCCTTCTACTCTGTCTTTATATTTATAAATTGATTTTTGAGTGGGGATATGTTATGGATAATTTTTCATATTAAGTCTGAATTTTAAAATTTTATTTTTCTTCATGGTGACTTTAGATTGTTTCTTTAAGCTTTATCCTCCATTCCACTGAATCCATATATTTTCATAAAGTGTTTGCTTTTCTTTAATAGTCAGTTGAAATATATAACCAGGGATATAAAATCAAATCCACTGTATATAACATTTTTCTTTAAAAATATTTTTATTCACTGGGTGTTATACTATATGTTGGCAAATTGAATGTAAATAAAAATGTAAAAAAAATTTTTAATCAAATACTGAATAGATTCAAAATAATATATAAAAAGTATAAACAGTAAAAAATATATGGATATGGTAAACACCCATCATCTACTTAAGTATTATTTAAATTGTCTCATGAGAGAAGTTGTGCAGATATTATCCTGCACAATTTACAGCTGAAAGTGAAGGCACAGAGAGCCCAAACAACTTGCATAAAATGTTAAAAAGTCAATGAAGGGTGGTCAGGTTATGAATAGGAATAGGACCTCTGCCTCCCGAGGGAACAAGGGCATCATGGTTAAAGGTATGGACTTTGGAGCTTCTTTTTTTATAATCTTGGGCAAATCCTGTGCCTCATCTGTAAAACAGATCCAGTAGTAGTCATAGTGAGGATTAAGTTATTAAATAAACATAAAATGCTTTAGAACCAGAGCCTATACATGGTGAAAAATGGATATTCTTATTTCCAAGTCCTGAGTCAGTGGTGTTTCTATCACAACACTGCATAATGCAACAGCTCCTTTCCTCTCAAAGTAATTCAAGTGAAGCAATGAAAATAGTTCATATTGAATATAATTTTATAAATGCAAAATTTTACTAGCATTAATAACATTATCTTCAGCTTCGGCTGAAGACTATTTAATATGAAAAGCCAACCTCAAAAATGTACAGAAAATGGGGCAGGCCGGGTGGCTAAGTGGTTTAGCACCGCCTTCGGCCCAGGGTGTGATCCTGGAGACCCGGGATCAAGTCCCACGTCAGGCTCCCTTCATGGACCCTGCTTCTCCCTCTGCCTGTGTCTCTGCCTCTCTCTCTCTCTGTGTCTCATGAATAAATAAATAAAAATCCTTAAAAAAATGTACAGAAAAAAAGTGGGGCTTAGCATGCTGTTTTGAAAAATGTTTTTCAAAGGTGGTGGAAGTTCTAGTTGATTAACATTCATTCATAAATCTCTCAATATAATGCATTAAATAAGTATTTGTCACAAGGATTTAGATGTATTGAAGGGTTTATCAGGAAAAAAGAAATATTACAATAACACATGTTTATTTCTAGAGCTGACAAAGGATGCAATCTCCCAACCATCTATGGAAAGACCAATCTTATCTCACAGTCACAGCATCCTTGAGCTAGAAGATATTAAACTCCTTGTCCTACAAATGAGGCAAGTGAGGGCTAGAAGTTGTGCGTAAAGTCAGACAGTGGCAGAAATCAAACTAGATCCTGCATCACACTGTAGTCAGTCAATAATGAGTTCAACCAAACTGAAGTACTGTATGGGGAAAACACAGAAAATTAAAATAAAATTAACTCTCAGAAATATTAGTAAAAAATTAAGTGATGAAGTTTTATTATCACTACAAGATTAAGGAAAATATTTTCAACTCTTCCTTCCTGGTCTTTTTCTTCTTCCTCTTGTTCCCATTTTTTATTTAAAAGGTAATGACAAAATCTCCTTTTAAAAGATACACATACAAATCTATAGAAAATTTATTTTCATAATGTGCCACCTCTAGGTACAATGGAGATATGACACTACCTTGCCTGGGCTACTTCCTCTGAAGTAGTACATATGAGCACTTCTAACAAGGTCCTCAAAGATCACATCACACAAAGTTTAGGTGAGTCAACTGATTATAAATGAATATGGAGATTAAGGAGCAGAAAAGGTCCCTGGTGTTGTAGGGCTTATATTCTAGTTTAAGAAGATAAACAGAAATCAAAAACAACAAACAAATCGACAAGAGGTAGATCATGATCCATACTAAGTAGAGGTTTAAACTGGACGATATGACACTATGTGGCTATCTGATAGCCACTGGAGAAAGGGTCTTTCTGAGAAGGTGAAAGGTGCGGTGTTCTAAGCAGAAGGTGCAGAGGCTGCAAAGTTGTTGTTTTTTTAAATTTCATTTATTTATTCATGAGAGACACACACAGAGAAAGAGAGAGGCAGAGACACAGGCAGAGGGAGAAGCAGGCTCCATGCAGGGAGCCCGACGTGGGACTCGATTCCGGGTCTCCAGGACCACGACCTGGGCAGAAGGTGGTGCTAAACTGCTGAGCCACCTGGGCTGCCCCTGCAACGTTTTTAAGACAGGATCAAAGCTAGCATGTTTGAGAAAACAGAAGCAAAGTCAGTGAGACCCAAGTGTAAAGGGCAAGTGGGAGAGTATTAAGGTAAGTAAAAGAAACCTGATAACACAAGAGAGGGTGAAATAATCTTGCAAGGAAGTACAGTAGGATTTCTAGGAAGTGTTAAGCGACAATTTAAATTTGGGGTCATAAACTTGAAACAAGATGAGACCAATTATGTGTTTCTCTCTATTAAACCTGGAGATCTAGGTAAAATAGCTGCTGGGGGCGGCTCCATTAAGATAATTCGAAGTCATTTTCAACCAATCTTTTGATACAGCTCACACCTCACTATTGAGTACGCTGTTAAATATACTAATAGACTCTGCTTCCAGGAAGCTCACAGATCAACTATAAGCGCTCCTGATGAATATTATGAATCAAGTACATGGGAGAACTGGCATTTAGGTCTAGATCGAGGGAGTCAGAACAGGCTGATTGCACTCCAGTTGCCATCTTTGACTGAGTCTTAGCGAAAAAGCAGGAGTTTGCAGGTGGAAAAGTCTCGCAGGAACCCTAGGCTGCGAGGCGGGCTTGGAGGTGCGGGGCCAGCGAGGGGTGGCGCGCCTTCGGCCTGGGCAGGCGGCGCCGGCAGGGCCAGGGCCAGATGACACTGCAGAGGCGGGGTGGGGCCGCCACACAAGGAGCCGGCAACAGGGGAGCCCAGGGGGGCGTTTTTAAGAAGAACAAGATAACTGGATGTTTTAGAAAGGCTGTCCTGGAAGCAGTGAAGGCACTGGCTAGGAATTAGAAGAGGCTCACAGAAGAGAGACAGGAGGTGCAGTAATTTACACGAGAGATCACGAAGTGGTGGCATCCTCTCCGGCAGGGTGGATGAGGTCACAGATGCCAGATGTGGACGAGTTCTGAGGCAGAAATGGAGGCATTCAGTGACCGCCTAGATGTAAGGGAGTAAGGATGTACAGAAAAAGTGGAGGCGAGGTGGTTTGACACACACTGGGGGTGTGATTGTTAATTCCTAAAATTAGAATACAAGAGGTGGGCAGGTAGATGCAAATATGTTTTTCCCTTTTTTTTTCTTTTTGTTATGATAGTCACACACACACACAGAGAGAGAGAGAGAGAGAGAGAGAGAGAGAGAGAGGTAGAGACACAGGCAGAGGGAGAAGCAGGCTCCATGCACCGGGAGCCCGACGTGAGATTCGATCCCGGGTCTCCAGGATCGCGCCCTGGGCCAAAGGCAGGCGCCAAACCGCTGCGCCACCCAGGGATCCCTGTTTTTCCCTTTTGAAAAGATTTTGGTACTGGAAGGATTTTTTTAAACCACCTATACATTACTTTTTGACTATCTTTACTATTTTTTAATTTACTGTAATACATTACTACTGGGCACACAATGATGAGCAATCTAATAATTCATTATTCTCTCTGGATACTTATTCTTTTTTTTAAAGATTTCATTTATTTATTTGAGAGAGAGAGAGCATGGGGGGCAGGGTAGAGGGAGAAGCAGACTCCCTGCTAAGCAGGGAGCCTGATGCAGGGCTTGATCCCTGTACTCCAGGATCGTGACCTGAGCCAAAGGCAAGACACTTAACTGACTGAACCAACCAGGTGCTTCTGGATATTCTTAAATACATAAATTATGTATTCTTAATTACATAAATTATATAACTATATATAATTATATAACTATATATGTAACTAAGTATACACATAACTATATATAATATATATTAAATATGTAATATTTATCTAACTATATATATAGAGAGAGAGGGAGAGAGAGAGTAGACAAAATTATTTTTTTGTCCATATGTTTTTTAATAGTATCCATAGCTGAGAAAGGCTAGAGCTGAGAAGGGCAAATAGGTTCTGTTATGCCTCTATAAGACAGCATTTCCCTTACTGATCATAGAACTCACCCATTCATTCCCTCACTCACCCATACATATTCATTGGGTGCCCTCTCATCTGGATATGTAATGGCAAATAAAACAGATATGGTTCCTGTACTCAGGAAGCTTGCAGTCTAATGGGAGAGATGAACAGGTAACAAGTAAACAAAAGGTCTATATTGTGGCAAAGGCCAAGAAAGGAATCAAGATGCTACAATAAAGAACCACCAAGGAAACAAAGTTCAGCTAGGTGGTTCAAAGAAGGTAAAAATGAAAGAGTCCCATGAACAATGAGTTGGGGTGGGAGGGCAGATAGAAAGAGATAGAAAGATACTTTCAACAGAAAAATTAGGCCGGAATTGAGAAAAGTCGGGGAAGCAAGAGTGTAGGATGGTGATAAAGAGGTTAGGCAGAGATGCACGGGACATAATATTTATCCAGAATCCTTGTGATGTGAACAGCACTGCAGGAGAAGTATTTTTCCAAGTACCATTCTATATTTAATTAAATGTATTCTTTGAGTACTTTTAAATCCTTCCTTCTTACTCTAAATTTAGTTCATTTTCTAAGTATAACATTAAAATTTAAAAAAATTTGAGGCCTGTAGTGGGTGCTGTGGTGTGCCACCCAGAAGGAGGTGTTTATTCCCACATTTGCAGAGCATGTTGTTTGTCCCAAAGATCTCAGTTGAATTCCTCTTTGGGAATTGCTACTAAGCCAGCAGACTCTCTCCAGGTCAGACCTCTCACAGGGAGTGGAGAGAAGCCAGTATCTAATGTCTGGTCAGTGCAAGAGCATATAAGACTCTGGACTTAGGAGGGATGACTCTGAGGGGTCAGTGCTGCTAGAGGCCTTTGCTGGAACTACATTGTCCTATACCTCCTCCCTGTCCCACTTTTCTTACTTTCCCAAAGGTGTTCACCCCAAGGGTACTGCCTGAGGAAACTTTCTGCATGGAAACCTCTGTCTCACACTCTTTCCCAGAGAACCAAGCCTAAGACAGTGTGTAAATATTACATGTATTTGTAATACGTGTAATACAGTGTGTAAATATACATATATCACATGTATAGACATCATTTTTAAATTTAATATTTCAAAGAGTTGCTTCTGGTTCAGTATTTACAGGGAATTTGAAAATGATAGTGATAGACATATAAAGTACTTACCTGTGTCAGGCTCTGTGATGACAAAAACTTTATATACATCCACATTTAAATTAATTCTCATAACAGCTCTTTGAGATAGGTGCTATTATTATACAATTTGGTAAATTATGAACCTGGAGCTAAGGAGATTAAATGACTTGTCCAAAGTCTCACAGCAAATAAAAGGTAGAACTAAGAACTAGAGTTTAGTTGCTCTTTAACCAATGTCTGTGCTCTTAACCATCCAGATATACTATTTTACGAAGACTGAACTCATTTTAGCGGTACAATTCTGTGCTCCATTCCTGTGTTTTAAAATTTGTATGTTATAGTTCAATCATTATTATTCAATTATTATTAACTTGCTATAAGAAGTTAAATATAAGAATTTCTCCTATTAGTCTAATTCAGTAAGAATGATAAAGGAAACTAAATTTTCTAAGATCTAATTTTAAGAGCTAATGCAATTTAATGCTTATTTTATTAATTACATGATTACAAATATGATCATTGCTATTGAAGGGGTTTATGAAGAAGCCAGCCAGCCAGATGCTTGTTCCCAATAATAGTCAGAATGTAGAGACTATCAGAAGGAGCAGAATAAGGAAATGATTTGCTTTGTATTTTTAAGCTAGCTACATGGCTACGAAGTACAGATAATAAATTTAAAAAATCAAGATTCTGTGCAGGCATCCCTGTGTAAAGCTAACTGCAAAGCACACTGATTGATATTAAATAAAAAAATAAAAAGGTGGGAACAGGGTAATGGATGAAACCTGGTGTGTTTTAACGCTTTCTCTTTTTTCTCAATTATCCTGACATTATATCGTAATTTGCAATTTCATTCACACACAAAAAAGAGCAGATAAAATTGGAGACCTTACCTGTCCAATAATGAGAGGAACCACAACAGTCATAAAAAGCTGAGAAAAAATAGATGTGAAAGGCACAGAAGAGGACGAGCCAAGCTGTAAGGCAAGAATATAAGAGGAGTGAGAATTACTTTGAATCAGTTATCAAATATTGCTGTTAATTAAACAGCACAATAAATGAATTCTCTCACAGGCACCAAAAATTTGGTAGCTATATATAAAGAGCAAGTGAAATTACTTTTAATTTTCTTAATTTAGTGCCAAAGAGACTATGTACTTTAACATATAATTTTTATGGGAAACTAGCATTGAGGAAAAATTATGACTATGGTTTTGCAATTAACTTACATTGCTTATTATTAATTACATTACTGACTAGTAAAGTTATTCTGTGTTCATACTGTTCATAATCATATGGTGTGATATTTCACCCATACTCTTTTCTCTTTCTCCTATCTGCAGACCCCTAAAACAAACAAGGATGTCTCATCATTCGCTTCTCAAGATCATATTTTTATTTATGCAAGTGAAATAGTTTCTAACTTTTCTACTCCTTCAAAACAAAGCAATGAATCTCATATACCTTTAACATTTATTCTTACACAAAACCTAGGAAATGAGAATTCCTGAAACATAAATTATTTTCCAAGTTAAAATTTCAATATATCTCTTCTAAATGTGTATGTTTTGACACTGCTCATAATTCCTATTTTTTCCTCCCTCCTCATTTTTTGGTTCATTTTCACTAACGACTGCAATCTCAGCTTTGTAAAGATTCTACTGCTGGTAGCACAGGTAGTTTGTCTATAAACATAGTCCCACACTCATGTTAATCTCAACCACCAAGAATTGCAGGCTTCCTATTAACTTGGTAATAGCTTTCAAAACCTCCTTCTGCTTTTCAAACCTCTCTGGACAAACAGTTGCCTGGTTCATAGCTGTTTATCTCTTTTAAGAGTCCCTTTTGCAGCCAGGTTCTCCCAAATCAGCAATAATGATCGCCCTGGAACTTGGAACTTATTTCCATCCTTCCCCTGCAGATGAAACCTCAATTTTCGCATTTAACCAAGTTTAATTAAACTTGGGTAAATACCTTTTGGAAGATACTTTTTGTGAAGGACTTTGATATAGTTGGCACCAAGGGCACTGAATGTTAAATAAAACAAAGGAAATAGTTAGATAAATGAAGTCAACAGCTCTGAATGAAATGATGTGGGATCAGTGTTTTCACTGATTTCTAATTCCTGCATGAACTAGCTTACCAAAATCTTTTCTACACCTTGGTATATTTTTATTCTGCCCCCATCCTTAGCCCCAATCTATATGCACTCAAGATGCCAAGCATGTATGTCCTGCCCAGCAGAGGTTTGCATTAACTTAATACTCACTTCAGCACTGACCACTGGCTGTGAGCTTAACCCATAAAAACTGTAGCCTCTAACCTGTTGCTCCATAATTAGTATAAACTAAAGTGAGGAAGAAAGACAAACAGAAAAAGGGAAACTGTGAACAGAAACGTGAACACCTAGGATTCCTGGTGTGTTAAATGCTACAAGGCTGTTAGATGTTGCTTCTTATGCCAAGCCGAAATATAAAGAGCTAATAATCCTATTTTAGAGCAACAGTGTCTTTGAAATACAGGGCATTTAACAAATATATATTTCTTTTAACGAATATTAACCCTAAAGATGCTCCTGAGATAAGATCGAGATTTTAAATTTATTTATTTATTTATTTATGATAGTCACAGAGAGAGAGAGAGGCAGAGACACAGGCGGAGGGAGAAGCAGGCTCCATGCACCGGGAGCCTGATATGGGATTCGATCCCGGGTCTCCAGGATCGCGCCCTGGGCCAAAGGCAGGCGCCAAACCGCTGCGCCACTCAGGGATCCCAAGATCGAGATTTTAAAAATGCATACTTTACAGAGAAAATGAGACACTGGATGAACAGAAAGATAAAATTTAAAGAACAGATTTTCAAGTTCAAAAACATTCAACTCAATGCTCAACCATAAAGTTCACAATGTTTGGGAGAGACGTAGTAGGATTCTGGGTGATAACCTTCAAGTAAAAGCTGTCAATTCTTGCCTGGAATCTCATGGGTAATTTGACATATTCCCCATTCTATCTCAAGTCTACTGTTACTCAATGTGTCTTTAAAATGTTTTAATGAATAACCCTATCAAGCTATATTCCCTCTGTAAGCCCAATGTTTAACCCAATACCTGGCAGAGAGAATACATTTGCAGATAATAAAGCTGTGCACAATGAACAAATGAAGTAATTTGTAAATATAAAGTACTAAAAAGTGCCAAACTCTTATTCAAAATCATATACCTATTTTTTTCTAAAGTTATAAAAATACAAACCTGAAGTATATTTTAAAAATCATTTATTAAGTTAGTTTGGGAGTTATTTTTATTCCCAATTCTATTTAAAAGATTGCATTTGGGGATAAGAGGAGTAAAGGAAAATTAATGTCAACTTTGGTTTTAAACATTTTTATCCATTTTTAACTTCTCTACCTATCATACAATAGACCATTTGCATGTTCAATGTTTTTTTACAATTTTTAATTTAAATTCAATTTAGTCAACATATAGTGTATTATTAGTTTCAGAGCTAGAATTTGGTGATTCATCAGTTACATATAACACCCAGTGCTCATTATACCAAGTGCCCTTCATAATTCCCATCACTGAATTACCCCATCCCCCCACCTCCCCTCCAGCAACCCTGATTGTTTCCTAGAGTTGAATCTCTTATGGTTTGCCTCCCTCTCTGTTTATCTTATTTTATTTTATTGCATGTTCAATGTTTAGAAGGCTTGTGTTTCTAGAAGAAAATAGAAAGGGTGATCTCCAAAGTCCCTTTGTCCTCTAAAACACCTATGATCTCTGGCCCACTTGATTGGAAACGCAGGTTGGAGGAGGACCTCCCTGCTTTGTCAGATCAGAGGCCAGAGCAAGCTGGCCAGGGATGTAATTAACAGGGTACGTGAAGCCAGACAACGTACATGGTGATGCTGGGGAGGAAATCCCGCAGGATGGTTCCCTTAGAAGTGGCTCTGAAAGGAAGGAAATCTCAGTTCTGAGGTCTAATTTGGCATAAGTCCTTTCTTTTGAATCACCAACCAGACCTGTCGCTGTGGTCAGTGTGAAGATGCAGAGACACCCTTGGGGAAGTTTCTGATGCTATGAAGTACACTCTGGCATCCAGAAGAAAGAAGAGTGAGCATCTGGCATAGACTAACATATGAGAGCATGACCAGAAAAGTACCAGAGTATGTATGCAGAGTTGATTTTAACTAAAGCAGAAGGAAATATGCTGCTTGGGATATTTGGTTCTTCACATTTTAATGAAGAATCTGTCAGGGTTTCTATCGTAAAGACCAATGTGTTTATAAGAAGCATCAATAATTTGTACCTTTGGACAGATATGCAGGTTCAGGATAAGTATATATCAAGCCTTGCTCTGAGCTTCACTGAGCTACCTGCCACACTTAAAGGCGACAGTCTCATACTGCCAACCCATATTTTAGGATACACTGTGTTAAATGAACAATCTGGCCACTCGCTAATTTCTTTTAGGAATATAATGCTTTAAAGCACAGAGCTCACAATTAGGTTTGCCAATTTGTTTTAATACCATGCTGATAAGAAATGTTTCGGTGAAAATTAAATATGTGGAGATTTAGGACCTTTGTGTTGAATCATTCAAATAGTTACTGGTGCCTCCTGTGAGCCAGGAGCATGTTTTAGGCATTGGGAATCCAACAGTGAACACAACTCAAAACCCTTCCTCTCCAGGAGTTTTTTAAAAGCTGAGGTGCGGGGGCACCTGAGTGTCTCAGTTAGTTGACCGTCTGACTCTTGATTTTGGCTGAGGTTATGATCTCAGGGTGGTGAGATGGAGCTGTGAGCTGGGCTCTGTGCTGAGTGTGGAGCCTGCCTGGGATTTTCTCTCTCCCTCTCAAGCTCTCTTTCAAAAAACACCACCACCATCAACAACAACAACTTTTTTTTTTAAGGATTGAAAAAAAAAGTTGAGGTGTGTGTCCATGTCCACCCATCACCATGTGCATGTACTCCTTTCTACAGAACACCTTCCCATATTTAAAAGTTGTAGTCTTTGTCTAAGAGTTAGTTCAATTATCACATTAGAAATTCTTTCCAAACCTTCCTCCTGTAGCACAGATGTGGCCTCTTTTGTGGCTCTGCATTTCTACCATTACTCTCAGAATCCTTGGTTGCTCTTGTGTGCAAATTTGTCTGTCAGTAGACTGTGTTCCAGAAGGTCCAGGGACAGGGTCATTCATTTTTATATTCCCAGTGCCCAGCAGACTGACTACATTCTACAGCTAGGGCAGTGGTTCTCAAGCTCTAGCACTATCAGAAACATCTGGAGGGCTGCTTAAATCACAGATTGCTTGGCCCCACCTTCAGGGAAGAATGGGGAGGATGTTGAGAATTTGCATTTCTAATATGGCTCCATTGGTGCTGATGCTGCTGAGCCAGGGTTCATTCACCCTTTGAGAATCACTCATTCGTATATTGTAGGTATTCAACAACAGTTGTGAGTTCCATTAATGAATGTCAACAATACGTAGGTAGAAAAACAGGCCTGACAATGTTTTACTTCCTCCTTCCAACTACAAGCTATGTTACAAAGCCCTACTTAGTTTACAGACCCCAGAAAAGGATCAGTTGTCTGGCCTCCCAACCATCTCCTATAATTGCAATAATGACAGCTTTTATTGTACAATCTCTATGTGCCAGACACTGCTCTAAATGCTTACTGTGTGTCAATAATTTAACCTTTCAGGTAGGTCTTACTAGTACCCGTATTTTCATATATGGCAATAGTGGCACAGAACAGTTGGACAAAGTCACCAGCTAGAGAGTGACACAGCCAGGATCTAAACCCGGAAGTCGATCCCCAGCAGTCATACTTAATTCTTACACTCTGCTGCATATTAATTACTAAAGGTACAGAGCAGTGAAATGGGAAGGGCGGCAGGAGTGGAAGCCAAAGCTGGGCTCCCCCTTTCTTGCCCACGTGAAATAAAGAGAGGGTGTGTGTGTGTGTGTGTGTGTGTGTGTGTGTGTGTGTGTCTGCATCTGCAAGGAGATGGAGAATTGGAAGGCAGGCAGAAGCAAGAAGAGGGAGGAGAAAGAAAGAGGAGGGGTGGGGAGAAACTTGATAAGTAGTAGTTGATGATGCAGCCTTTCTCAACTGGGGTTCCAGATTTGAGTCACAGAAAAGGAGCAATTATTTGAGTCACTATTTTCTCAACCCTGTCAAGGATGGTACCTAGCTAGTACTGCAGTAAATGGATCAGAAAGAGTTAATCCAACACACACAATGGATGTCTTAGGGCATTAGGACTTAATTCTCTAACCTGGCAGAGAAAGGCTGAATAGAAGCAGGATTGACTGTTATCAATCCATTCAATTTACAAACTGTTTGATTTGGAAAGAATCTGGGGGCCCAGTGGGTAAAATATTATGGGGCCAACCAAGACTCAGACAAATAAGTAACAATTCTTGATGGAGACACTGACTGTCTGTAAAATCATAGTTATCAACCTACAGTTAGAAAACAGATGGTGCGTTTTAAATCACTTCTCTAAGTGAGCTGACCTGTAAATTGTCATTAATGCACCAGGTCTTCACTTGCTCTGCTGTGTAATCAGCCTTTTATCTCCTACCAGGGAAATCCATTAGCCACAGGCGTCTCTACTATTCGTGTTTCCTCTCAGCTATTAAAACATTATTGTACTAAATAATTCACCCTTGGTGATTGGTCTTTGCTTTCATTAGTGCCATATTCAGGGAAAATATAAGAATAGATATTTACAATTTACACTGTAGAATGATGAATGGTAAATCTCATCTGTGAGAAAATCAGGAAGAAGCCGCTTCAGATACAGAGTAGGATTTGTTCACTTCCTGCCCAATTTCTACCTTCTCGTCATGGTCTGCAGAGCCCAGCCCTGGGGAGAGGGAAAAAGAAGGGGGCTCACTTAACTATTGGCTCTAATTTTCTTGTACCCCTACACAGACATACTCATAAGTCCCTGTCTCCTTTCTGTCACAGACAAGCATGCAGACAGAATAAGGGAGAGTGTCCCCAGGCCCCAATCTCCCAAATCCTTCTAGATTTCCATCTTTCCCCAGAAACTATAGTTCAGCTTTTCTTTCATTCCTGCTGCCCCTTCTCTCACAGGGAAACATGCAAACTACATTGATTACTTACACAAAATCAATGACTTAAATGTACGCTAGCTGACAGGCTCAATGTAAAAATGACTACGATTTTTATCAAAATTAAAATAGGATTGTTAAACAGCCTTATCGATTCAGCTGCATGTATAAAACTAAAATTGGGTTACTGTATGGAAGATAAATACTTAGCAGAGGAAATGAGCCTTTTTATATCTAGATGGCATTTTTCTTTCTTTGAGAAGTAAAGAATAAACTAGGCTTTTGCTAATTTTCAAAGATAAAAAAATTATGTAAAACATTTCTTTTTGTTATATGCTAATTTAAAACATAAGATTATCTTCCAATAACTGATGGAAATTCTGTGCAATTGTAAATTCTGGTTACTCAAACCACACAGGATGTTTGGTGAAGTGTGCCCAGATAAACTGTAAATTGGCTTATCATAACCCAGAGAGAAAAAGCTATGGGGGGGATCCAAGGCTTGGAGGGCTGGAGAGAGAGATACTCAGAGGCATCTAGGAACAAACTTTGCTCCTAATTCCCTGACCACAGAATTTGGTCTTGTCGATCTGTTTGGTTCAGAAACCAAGAGCCTACTATTGCCAGAAAATCCCTTAAGAAGAGCAGACATTTAAGTTCCCCCAGAAGAGTGCTCTAAGCTTGGGACCTAAAGACAAGAGTGGCATGAAGGAAGTGGTGTCCTTTTCACCCTGGCCAGACCCTATCTGCCCAGGGAGCACCAGCAGCAGCAGCTGGTGTTGGGGTGGAAACCAAAGGCCAAGGGAAAAGCCTGACTAGGACAGTGCTGAATTCATCCAATGTTACTGCCTCCCTTCAGTTAAGTTTGAGAAGGCCCAGACAAGCAGTGGCATTGGCCCCTCTGGGTCCGCGATCCTGATAAGGGAGAAGGGGTTTATCAATGTAATTTCTGGAGTATTTGAAAATTGCTTATGAGGTGCTCCCCCTAGCCCATCATGGTTCCGTAGATCTAGGAGGAGTCCTGGTACAACCATTTACAAAAGACTCCACAGATTATTTTGCTTTACAAAATTCTGTGTAAGAACCATTTCTAAGCGATTTACACATGCAGCCCAAAGAGAAGCTACTCTCAGGTTTAAGAGGAGGAGATTTGTCTTCACTCGCTTTAGGAACACTCTTGGGCACAAGGTGGAAATACTGGTTCAGTGTGAAGCAACTGGGGCAATCAAATGGATAGTTTCTCTTAAAGTGCTTTATGTTTGATCAATTTGTGCATCACCCACATGTGTGACCATCAATTATGCAACCATCGTTAGGAACATACTATAAAAAATAATCGGAGTATTGTACATGACACTAATGGCTATATGCATTGTTTCTGTTTATATTGATGGGATTAAAAGTGCAATAATTTTCTATCACAGATGGCCAATTACTAGGGAAACTAATGATGATTGTAGCCTCGAAAGCTGCCACTGATCGGTCTCCCCTACCGTGGCTCTCTCTCCTACATGAACTTTTGAACCATGTAGTCGGAACCGTGGAGGTTAGCAGTTAATTTTTTCCTCTAAGTTTCTCCTGAGTTCTTGGTTCTTGTTTACCCAAAGAAGCCTTAAGTTTCTTCAAGGCAATAATTATGCCTCCTTCTCTTTTGTCTTTCCTACGTTACCTAAAATATCCATGTTCAAGAAATAATAATTGAGTGCTGGTAGTCTGTCTTAAAAGAAACTGTGTCTCCTAAGAGGCATTCTTTGAAAGCATAACTTACAAAGGAACATTCAAGGGGACGCAGAACCTGGCTGAAAGTGCCTTGTGTTCTTTACTAGTTGCACAGCCTCCAATGAATTACAAACCTTCTTTGAATCGAAGTTTTCTCATATAAAGTGAGGACAATATGTCTAAAGGGAATAATGGTATTTTGTATGAAGTACAAATTATAGATACTTGATAAAAATTATTCTATCTCTCCCCTTATTTCCCCCTCTCCTCCCTGAAAAATACAGTTTCTTATATGGTGTGAAATTCGAGCCTTTTGAATTTAAGAACCATTGAAATGGAAAGTAACAGAAGAGACAGTCACATCAATGGAACATATATAGTTAGCTCAGAAACAGAGCCTAGTGTGCATGCATGTGAGTATACATCCATGTTTGTGCGTGTGCATGTGTGTATATATATATATATGTGTGCAATTATCATAATGCCTTATAAATATCTGCTTGAAGATAGACTGGAGGGGCGCCTGGGTGGCTCAGTTGTTTAAGCGTCTGCCTTTAGCTCACGTCATGATCTCAGGGTCCTGGGATGAAGCCCCACATCAGGTTCCCTGCCCCTAACCCCCACTCATGCTCTCTGTCTCTGAAATAAATAAACAAATAAAATCTTTAAAAAGAGAGAGAGAGAGGCCAGATTCCTAAGAAGTCAAGTCATACAAAATCAATTGATAGGATACTTACTTAAGGGGTGCTTACACGCTACCTAATGGTTAAGAATGTAGGAAAATGTTCATCAGATATCCTAAGGGTATTGATGTGATCATCCCCTCATATGAAGGTTGTCTGATCTATGACTCTGAAGACATGACTTTCAGCAGTGGTCAAAGTTTGGACTCTGCATGTTTCCAGAGGCCTCAATGTTCAATGACTTTATGGCTAGGGTAGAAGCAAGGCCTTGATCTATTGTATTTTAATGGCACAAGCTCAAAGTATCACTAACCTTCTCCTGCTAAACATACTTATTTAAATACATTGGTAGTCTACAGACTCCTGGAATTTGAGACCATGAACGTGATCTCTAATATACAGTTTCTATAGATCACAGCTGCTTTGAATTGGCTTTGTTCTGTGGCATGAACACAGTTATCCCCACCCTTTGTCTTAATTTTCAGAGGAAGTAAGAAAGAAGTTTACATTGTTTACTTTCATTCCCCAGAGTAAGCAAGATGTAGTTGGGAAGATGATGTTGGGCAGCAGCTGAGGAGGCTTCAGGGGAACAGGATTTCACAGAAGCAAGAGCTCTATACTGCCTGCTGGACTCTCCCACTATGGTTCACGTGGACTTCAAACCTGAACTGGCTGACCTCAGGGCCTAAGTGCTGACCTCAGCACTCTCCTCTTCATCTTAATTACCACACTACACTGTTCCAGCTTTAAAATCTCTCTTCAGTATTCTCTATTACTTCCTGCTGAACAAGGCCTAGAATAATAGCTGGTAAACAACCACATCAAAGAAAGGAAAGACATGGCAAATTCTTAAGTGATTGTTAGACATAACAGAATCAGAGCCATGCATGTGAAAAAATCTGAAGTAAGCAGGAGATCCTTTGAGAAATATCAGAAGTTTCCATCTAACCTTCTCTTTTTCCTCAAATTAAGTTTCGTTTCAGGGACATGTGGGTGGCTCAGTTGGACCTGCCTTCAGCTCAGGTCATAATCCCATGGTCCTGTGATAGAGCCCTGCATCATCCCAGGCAGAGGGCAAGGGAGAAACAGACCTTTACCCTCTGCCTCTCCTCCCTGCTTGTGTTCTCTCTCTCTCTCTCTCAAATAAAATCTTTAAAAAAAGAAAAGAAAAAGTTTCCTTTCAGTACAAAATTCTTTATAACCTCACTCCCTCTCTACTAAATGAAATATTTTCTATTTTAGTAATCTCCTTTGAAATATTTTGATACTTGTGATACTTATAATTTCTGGCTTAGATTTTAATTATCTATGTATATATTCTATTTTCTCTATTAAATAAATTCTTTGAGAGAAGGATCAATGTGAGATTGATCTTTGTAATATTCACAGTGCACAGTAGGCAAACACTGAATAAAAGAATGGATGTTTTGCTTAATATTATTGAAAAAAAAACTATAAATTCTTTTTCATAGCAAACACAAGGTAAGATTTTATGCATCAGGATGAGACCCCAACCTTCTATCTATCTATTTATTTATTTATGAAAGAGAGAGAGAGAGAGAAAAGAGAGAGAGAGAGAGAGGCAGAGACACAGGCAGAGGGAGAAGCAGGCTCCATGCAGGGAGCCCAACGCGGGACTCCATCCCCGGTCTCCAGGATCACATCCTGGGCTGAAGCTGAGCCACCCGGGCTGCCCTAACCATCCATTTATCTTCTGAACCACTCTAATCATTCACTATTCACTCACCTTCCTATTCCCCTCCTTCTAACAAATATTTATTGAATATTTGGCATTGAAGATGAGGTAATGAATAAGGCATGCCTGGTTCCTGGCCTAGTAGAACTTCAAATCTAGTGGATGCTAACCACTTGTAACATTGTTTGGTAAGGAAAACTAATATGGGATTCTAAGTAATGAACATATAAGTGCAGTTTTTAAAACTGGACAAGGGTTAATTTATCCTTATGATAGAACTCCATGGACTGGTGCATATCCACTGATTACATAAAGACAATAATTTCTGCCCCTGCCAATATCAGCAGTATATTATCAAGAAAACTGAGGTAGTATATCTAAAATCACTTCGAATCTTAGGAGCAAATGGTGGTAATTCAAAAAAAGCTTTGCTGCTCTTACTGTCAGCCATGGTGAACACTGGATTTATTTACATGTAAGATTATAAGATTATAGACTATAAATGATTGTGGAATCTTACAGGTTTAAATTTTAAGACTCAGCTCATTATTTAGGTCTCGGCTCGCTGGACTATTGCTGCATCCCAGATAAGCATTTCTGCAGAATCATGACATTCTTCCTGGAATTATTTTCTGTTTTCCTTTCTAAAGTGTCAAATGTAAATAATCAGCACTTGTGTGATTCTTTATAGCTTACAGCATGCTTTCACATAAATTAACTCATTTCATCTTATCATAATCCTCATTTTACAGAGGAAAAAACTGAAGCTGAGAAGGATTAAGGAAAATCCACTGTTACACAACATTTTGGCTGCAAATTGAACCAAAATGTTATGCCTTCTCACCATCCATGCTACCTTTATACACACAGACTGTGAGGGAAAATGAAGCCAATCCCGTCAAAGTGGCTTCATAATATAGGAATGTGTGCCTGAAGTTAGAGCATGTAACAAAAAGTAGTCCTAACACAACTCTTCGGATAGATGCATTCACTCATCCATCCATCTGAGATGTCATACAGTAAGAAATATATACATCCTGGCACAGAGCTTCCAACACCTGTAACTTCCTGAGTCATAGGGGTGATAGGAAAATCTTTTACTACAATATTTGCATTTTGCCCGCAGTTCCTGGCACAGAGGGTTCAGAGCCTTCTATTGGTGAATGCATCCACATGCAGGGGGTTAGTACACCCCAAGCTGCTTGGGGACATATGATCCTGCACTTGGGACCTTTCTAGACTTTGCCCTATGTACCTCTGCATCTGGCTTTTCATTTGTATTCTTTATGATATCATTTATAATAATCTGGTAATAGCAAGTAAATGTTTCCCTGGGTTCTGTGAGCCATAATAGCAAATTATCAAACTGGGGAGGGGGTCATGGGATCCCCTGAGTTGAAGCCAAGTCAGAGAGAAGTGTGGGTACCCTGGAAATCCACTACTTACAGTTGGTGCTTGAAGTGGGAGGCAGTCTTGTGGGATTGAGCCATTTCCCTGTGTGGTCTATGCTAACTCTGTGCAGTGTTAAAACTGTAGGACACCCATTTGGCATCTGCAGAAAAGTGGAGAATTGCTTGGTGTGGAAACATCATACATTTAGTGTCAGAAGTGCTCTGAGTACAGAAACATTTTCCTTTACAAATCATCCATTCAAAAAATGTTTTTGAGTGGCTTCCATGGATAGGCACTATTTTGGGGCTTTGGGCTTACAGCAGTGATCAAAGCAGACAAAGTATCTGCTCTTCTGTGAGGCTTATGTTCTAGTTGGGAAGACAGATAATAAACAGACTAACAAATGGTTAAGATGCCATGTGATAGTAAATGCTAAAAGGAACAACTGAGCATGGTAAGTGGGGAGAGATTGGTGGATAGAGGGTATGTTGTTCTACACAAAATAGTTGGGAAAGGATTCTCTCCTAAAATGACATTTTATTGGAGACCAGAGATGAAAGTGAAGGAGAGAGCCATGTGGATATCTGAGAGGGAAATCCAGGCTGAGCTAGTGCCAAGTGCAAAGACTCAGGATGGTTCTTGGCGCTGCTAGAGTATCTCACTCTTTGCCCAATCCATTCACTCTCCCACAGAACTATTTCATATCTTTGCCTCATCAAATCTTCTATACCTCCTTGCCTTTTTTGGTCCTCCACCCTTAACTTCACTTGTCATTTCACTGGGAAAATATAAACAATATTAAGAGAACTTACACAAGCTCCTATAGTTACATGAACCAATTTACTTGCATCTTTGCCCTGATACCATGCTTCCCTCCTATTACTATGGATGAACTATCTGTGCTTAGGAGACCATGCTCTCCCTTTGTGATCTAAAGCTCACCCTCTTTCTCCCATTCAAGGACAAGGGTCCAAAACTCCTCCCTTCTTTTTTTCTGTATGAATTGTTTCTTCTCTAACAATTAATCCATCAATACAAATACCCTAATAGTTTTCCCCACTTAAAAATAAATCCTATGTTAACTTTGTTGTTGTCCCATTTCTGCATCTTTTATACCAGAATGCCTCCAAAGAATTAATGATTATCACTGTCTTTAACTCTGTTTCATTCATTCTGGAACTTTAATCAGGTATTTACCTCCACAACTCTGCTGAAATAGCTTATTGTTAGGTCCCCAGTGATTTCCATTTGTTGAAATGAGTGGTCGATTCTCAGACTTCATTTTATCTGAACTATTACCACCATTTGAAGTAGTTGACCATTTCCTCTTTTGAAACACATCCTCTGCTAGCTTCTAGGACCCCAAAATCTCTTGGTGTTCTTACTAAGCAAACTGGATATCCTTGGTAGTCTTTGTGGAGTTCTTAATATTAGGATGCCCCAGAACACAGTCCACTAATATCTTTCCTTCTCTATTGTCTCTTGCTAGTCTCATTCTAATTTCTAATCCATTTCTAAGCTGACCTCTCCCAAATGTGTATCTCTTATCCAGACCTCTTCCCCTCCTATTGTCAACTGCTTACTTTTCTACTTGGATGTCTCAAAGGCATCTTCATCCAAGTATGTGCAATACTGAGCTCTTTATGAGTTCCTTTAGCCTGCTCAACCCTATGGTCTTCTCTATCTTAGTAAATGGTAACTCTATCCTTCCAGTTACACAGACTTAGTCATCCTTGTCTCTTCTGTTCCCTCATAACCTTAATTCAATATTGCAGTTCTTTCAAGTTCTACTTCCCACCAGATTTACTCAACCACCTTGGTCCAAGCTAAACCATCTCTTGCTATGATATTGCACTAGCTTTCTAATTGGTCTTCCTGGCTCCATCATTATCTCCAAAAAGCTATTCTCAACCCAGCATCCAGAATCATCCTTTGGAAAGGTATGCCAGAACATGCCATTCTCTTATCAAAACTCTTTTAATGATTTCCTGTCTCTCTCAAATTCAAGTTCAAATTCCTTAAAAGAGGACTTCAAGATCTTATATCATTTGGCCCCTGCTATGACTGTGACTTCAACTCTATTTACTCTCTTCCTTGCTCACTGCATTCTAGCCACACTGGCCTGCTCACTATTCCTTGTGGACACCATACACACTCTCAGGACTTTTCCACTTGCTATTCCTTCCACCTGGAATACTCTACCATCAGAAGGCATCAGAAGTCTCTCTTATCTCCTCTAGATCTTTGTTCAAACATCATTTTCTCAGTGAGTCCCACCCCTGACTGCTCTATTTAAAAGAGCCATTTTAACTCCTCTAACCCATTCTGGCATTTCTTATTCCCCTTCTTCATTTTATTTTTCTCTTTAGTATGTATCACTCATCTTATACATTATGTTTTTACTTATTTGTTGGCTGTTTCTTACTACTAGTATAACCTCCACAACAGCAAAGATGTACCTTTTTGCTCATTGCTATATCCTTGGCACCCAGCAAAGTGCCTGGCATATAGGAAGAACTCAATACTTATTACTGAATGAATGATGAATAAGTTTAAATAACTTTTTTGAGTAATTTTGCCATAAAACAGAGGACAGACATGGAGGTGGGATAAGGTGAGATTTAATTTTTAAGATATGTAATATTACAGAATACATCAATGTTAATAGAAATGATTCAGCAGAGACAGAAAATTTGATAATATAGGAGAAAGAGGGAAATCTGTGTGAATCATATTGTTAAGTTGGCAATAAGAGATAACGCAACAGGAGGGACTGGCCTTACATGAGGGCAAAGAAACAGGAGAAAAGGCAAAGAATATAAATGCAGGTAAGTGAGATCTTATAAAATTTCTGATTGCTTCTAATTTCCTCATTGGCTAATTTCCCTTCTGTATCAGATGAGATGAAAAAGGAGAAGAGGAATCAGAAATTTGAGAAGCAAGAAGAAAGTATGAAATGGTTCTCTAGAGAGTAGAATGAGGATTAATTAGGGGATGGTAGTAGGATCACTAGGTGCACAGTTAATTGTCATGAATTTCAAATGAGACCAGTCAGCATGGTAGTGTGTGTTCCAGCCATGTTCAGGTACACAGGCAGGAAGGTACAGAGTTGGATTTAAGCAGGGCTGGCACTTTGCTATGCAAATATGAAGCAGCAAAAGATGAATAAAGTTGTTGATGGTGTATGCGATACAATAATTATAATGATGCACCACAAGATCTTGACTAGGTAAGATGGGACGTGAGGGTAGAGTAGGTTAGAGGCTTTGTTAAGGTGGTAAGGAAAATAAACTGGCCATTCTAGCAAGTTTGAAGAATAGGTCACAAAGATAGGAGCTGTTGGTAACAGAAGACATATGAAAAGGAGTATGAAAGGATGCTGTTATCAGTAGTAATAAAGTCAAGTGTCTGTCTATAAGGGTGACTGGCTGAGATGAAGTGGAAGGCATTCTTACTGGAGAAGAGTCAAGAAGGCTCTTGACTCTTTGGCTCTTTAAAGGCCAGGGTATTAGGAAGATAAATTATGTGAATACTGAAAAATATAAAGAATTAATCGAAGTATATGATTAAAAAAGAAGACAATGGGGAGGTGCTAACATTTTTTGGACTCAGAGAGTGACCTAGAGTTCTACTGATAATTCCAGCAAGAAGGGGTAGCAGGTGATATGATATACACATATTGGCATAACTTTTAAAGGAATGAGAATATTTTATAGGGAAGGCACAGGAAATGATCTGGAATTGGTAATGAGGTGCAAGGAAGACAGCTTGCCCCACTTCAAGGCTCAGTGATATGAAAGACACCTGCGGCAGAAACTTGACTCAGAGGACAGGTTTCAGTTGGAGCAAGATGGTGAAGGGGGACATTCTGAGGAGAGGTCAAGAATACAGAGACCTGAGAATTCCATCAGTAAACATGGCCTTTACTAGCTACTGCATCTGAACATTTAGAAATTTCCATTTTCAAGATATGATTTTAAAGGAACAATTCAATTTTCCAGGGTTGTATGTTTCCTCATCTTCTTTAACAAATACCACAAACTGGGTGGCTTAAAAAACAAATTGATTGTTTCTCAGTTCTGGAAGCTCTAAGTCTGAAATCAAGTAAGGCTGTGCTCCCTCTGAAGTTTATAGGGGAGAATCCCTCCTTCTCTCTTCCAGCTGTGATACCTGCCATCACTCTACTCCCTGTCTCATCATGACTTGCCATTTCTCCCTCTGTGACTGACTCCTCTTCTTGTTAGGACACTAGGATTGGATTAAGCACCCAACCTGCACTAGTAGAACTTCATCTTAAATAATTATAACAGCAATGATCCTATTTTTAAATAAGGTCACATTCCGATGTAGTAGGGGTTAGAATTTCAACCTATTTTTTTTTTTTTTTGGAGGACACAAATCAACCCATAACGGGGGTGCTGATAAGAAAACATTACATCTTTTACAGAATGTGTTCCAATTTAAGTCGCTCAGATATTTGTCCTACTCAGTAAATGAAGCCCAGTAATTCAAGTGTTTAAGCAACGACCTTCATTTGTAGAATGCATGACAACCCTAATAGACAAAAAGTGTTCTATACTGTGCATGTGATTTAAGGTTATGTAACACAAACTTGTCTGTTGATGTCGTGTGATGACGTTATTGAACCTCTTGAGACAGCTTAGCTCAGAGGAGAAGCATTAAATTTTGAAGTTGAGGGTCTTGGGGTCTCTTTCACTCTTGTAGCTCTATTATTTATTTATTTATTTATTTATTTATTTATTTATTTATTTATTTATTTAAATTTTATTTATATTCGATTTTCCAACATATAGTATAACACCCCAGTGCTCATCATATCACGTGCCCTCCTTAATGCCCATCACCCAGTTACCCCATCCCCCCACCCACCTCCCCTTCTGCAACCCCTTTGTTTCCCGGAGTTAGGAGTCTCTAATGGTTTATCTTCCTCTCTAATGGTTCCCCACTCAGTTTCCTTCCTTTCCCTTAGAGTCCCCTTTCACTATTTCTAATATTCCACAAATGAATGAAACCATATGATAATTATCGTTCTCCAAATGACTTATTTCACTCAGCATAATACCCTCCAGTTCCATCCACATCAATGTAAATGGTAGGTATTCATCCTTTCTGATTATTTTAAAATGTTGAACCAACTAAAGCTACCAGCCTACGGGTCTAAGAATAGGGGAAAGCTTGCAACGGTGTGATGTCATAATGTTAACGAGCTGAGAACATATCTTGTTATGGCTGGAAATGGGCAGGAGAAGGAGAAAAGAACTCGTGTGGTTCTGCAGTCATGAGCTGAAACAGGGTCTGAGAGATTCCAGTCTCTGAGATACTCAAAAGTGCTATCCTAGGTTTCAGCCCCATAGCTGTGGCTGTGGCTTCTCCCTAGCTTGTCTGAAGAGTCACATGAGTACAAGACGTCACTCTTCTGCAGCAGAGAAAACCTGCACTACAGAGCCATTTGTTGTGTTTTCCACCCGTCTTCTGACCCACTGCAAGTGGGGACCTCAGAAGGGCCTACATCCTGTGCCTGTTGTGAGTGGCTATCCCTCAGAAATCATGATCCAGGGTCTCGGAGAGAACACGGAGGAGGGGGTGATCCCAGTTCCTCACATCTAGTGAGCAGTTAGGCGCATACGAAGACTTTTCTTCCCAATGAATGCAAATCAATATTCACTGTATTAATGCAACTCACTGCGAATTCTGAATTGGTAGCATCCACATTAATTAGGTTTGTTATGCTGAGCGAAGTGATCTGATGATTTGACTCTTCTTAACCTTGTCAGCATGGAGCCAGCATTTCAAGATGGGATGGAGAAGCGGAGGTTTATTACTTGAAGGTAATGTCTTTCATGAAAGATGCAGAATCCAACTGTTTAGGAGGGCATCTCTCCCTCTCCACTTCCTGCACAGCTTGTAAGAAATGAAGTCCCTCACACTATTACTCTAATTGAATTCCAACTTGGGTAATTACACTATAATTAAATAAATTTTCCCTATAGTTTTAATTCACTGAAAAATAGTGCTAGTCAAACAGCTACATTTCACTCCGAGAAATGATCCCCAACTCCATTTCAGTGATGAGTGGAATGATTTATATTTGGGAAATGTTGTGTATGAAAAATGCACAGTTCATAAAATATTTTAGGTATCATTCATGATTACATATGCTTTTCTCAGCATGAGATAACATTAATTTCTATTACAATCTTTCATCTAATTCCTCATATGCTCAGCACCAAAAGAAATAAGACAGTTAATTAGCAGTTCTTATTTTCAGAACAATTTTTGTTTAGTTAACCAGTAGCTGGTATTTTCTATTTCTGAAGCACATTTTATTATCCCTGGCAGACAACTGGATAGGTGTTATTGTTTCCCATTCTATAGATGGAAAAATTGAGGCAGCATTCCCCAGAATGAGGAAGCCAGTTACTACAAGCCTTGGAACTTAAGCTTTCCCGGGTCCCCTGGTCCAAGGCACTTGCTGTCAAACACTGGGTCACAAGCAATCACTTTAGTTTTACTAATGAGAAAAAAGCAAGCATATATCTGTGACCTATATCTCAGGTCATTAATTTGTAATAATTAATGATTTAACCAGGAGTCAGAGGCCTAATAATTGGGCTCTGATACCATCCTTGGATCATGAGACCATAGAGATCCTTTGTGTCGACATGTTATTATTCTGTACAGTTCAACTGGAAGAACAGTTCAAACTATGATGCAAATGGTAGCAAAAGGATTCAAATTTCAATTTTTATTCTAATGCCCTTTCTCAAAGGGTTGTAGATGGCTTTTAATAAAATATAGTAAAGACAACATCAAAATACTCACAAAAAGCAGCAGTAGCAGGGGTGTTATAATGATGCCCTGAAAGAAATAAAAGAGACGATGATCAATTTATCAGCCTAGAAAGCAGGACACTTTCTTTGCCATTCTAAACTCTGATGCATGGAAATGTTGATCCTTCTCACTTCTGTTTAATAAAATCAAGGAGATAAAGACAGAGGAGCCCCAGTCTTGGGTCTTTAGAAAGCCTTAGCCTCTCTATCACAATTATTGTGTTTAGTATCATTGAAAGTACAACCACCAATCTTCCTTAAACTCGTCTGCCCTTTTTAAAACATAAGTTGCCTTCCGTGTTGCATATGTATCACTCGGGTGAAGCTGGCAAGCCTTCTCACTCCAAGACTTTCAACTCTAACTTGGATAAAGTGCCCCCTTTCAAGAGAAGACAGGTGGCTCAGTCCCAGTTGGAGTCCTCTCCTGAGCAAAGACCACGTCAGTTGTGATGAATGAGATGTCGTGATTTTGTAATGTGAACCGATCTCCCCTAGGAAATGAGCTGGGATCTCAAAACTCATTTTACTTGATTAGACTCCATGTCTCCATGGTGGAAGGCAAGTCTTTCATCTAATTCAGCCACATAGGAGCACCTCAGTCCCTCTGCCTCCCCTAGGCAGAAAGGAGCAAAAGATTTGTTTTCTGCAATGACAGGAAACAGTTTGAGGCTGTTGTCAATGAGGCAGGATACAAGCTTTTAGGTTTTTTGAAGGGAAATCTTTAAAACTAGGTGTTTGAGTTGGGAGTTAACATGACAGGTTTCAGTTTTAGAGCAGCAGATGATTATTCGCCCCTCTTACTTCTTCCTTTATCTCTCAACACTTCATTATGATTTCTACAAGAGAAGCGTTTCATATTTTTATTAATGAATTCTACTTGGAACTTTAAAATCCCAAAGAATCTGTGTGTGTGTGTGTGTGTGTGTGTGTGTGTGTGTGTATTGCATGTGAGTGAGAGAGAAAGAGATAGAGACGATACTGTGCCCAGGATCTAGGAGTAGGACCCTTCATTACATTTGGGAAAAAGTCCTTTTGGTATTTATATGAAATCTTTTTGTCATTACAGTAACTAAATATTCTTTTGAATGTAGCGCAAGAGGGACTGGTTACCTCATATGAACATTGCCACTCTGATTTTCTTAGACATATACCACATACAAAGATTCACACATGAGCTTGCTTTATTGTTAAATAATAGAATAAATGCTTCTTTCTTGTGCAAACTTTTGCAGTTGGCAGTAACGAATACAACACTTTAAGTGTTGTATTTTTAATCTGTTTATTAAAATATGTGTTGTGGTTTATCAACTCCACTGGGGTCTATGAAGCAGGTTCTCATCAGCACATTTAGGAGAGTTAAATGTGCAAAATGCCAAAGTAATTTTTAAGAGCTACAGTCCCTCAATGACATGGAATATATTCATACTTTAGAAGGAATTCCAAACTTCACAAGGCCATGTGGAAATGAAAATATCTGGCTGTTTCAGTCTATGTGGGAGTCACCTGATTTCAAGTCAATTTGTTTAAACATTTATTGAATGTCCATTTATATGCCAGCCACTGTTCCATTAATTAGAAGAATTAGTGGAAACAGATCTGGCAGAAAGGAAAACAGGATAATTCAGTAAGAGGGAAGGGGATTCACAAAACTATACAAAGTTGAGCAGGGTGGGAAGAAAGTATGAAGTGGAGGCATTAGAGACCAAGGGCCTCGTGGTCAGAAGAGGGAGTTTGGGGTTGATCTTATCAACAATGGCAAACTCCTGAAGAATGTCAAGTAAAGGTACGATGAGGTGGTAAATAATTTAGTATATGGAGAAAAAATTGGTAAACTTAGCTTACAAGCTAACCAGTTTTACCTTTGTTATCTAATAATTCACCCACATCCAAATAAAAGAAAACAGAAACTTGTATTAATGTTAATTATGAAACATCAACAGCACTAATAGCACTTAATGAAAATAAGGTACAGTATCTGTGCTAGGATAAGAATTTTCAACCAGAGGGAGGTTGAGCACTGTCACCACTCAGAGGACATTTGTCTTATATTAGAGGAGGTGAAGCCACACTGGTGTCTTACAGTACAGGGGAACCCATGCTCTTCCTAGTGACCGTTAATTTTCCTTTGCCATAGTAGAATACTAACAGTAGTAGTAATAGTATCAGGACTATTAATGGTATTTTGCTTCAGCAATTTTACGCAGCACATTTTAAAAATTGGCCCTCCCCTACTGAAGGCAGTAGGTTACAGAATAGACCCATTTTATAGATGAGGAAATTGGCATTCAGAAAAGCCAAGCAAACTGCCCAAAGTCACATAGCAAATAAATGGCAAAGGCAAAACCTAGATTTGAGTCTGCTTTTGCCCAACTCCAAATCCAGAGCTGACTCCACTATGCCACTGATCCTGGATGGCAGGTTTCAACAACCAGTGTAGTTTCTACAGAGTTCTGCTTTGGACATATATGTAGGGATTAGTTACTGTATGATCTTGGTCTCAAGGTGATAACCAATTCGTTTTTTAAGATTTTTTAGTTATTCATGAAACACACAGAGAGAGAGAGGCAGAGACACAGGCAGAGCAGGTTCCCCAGGGAGCCCGATGCAGGACTTGATCCCAGGACCATGGGATCATGACCTGAGCCAAAGGCAGATGCTCAGCAACTGAGCTACCCAGGTGCCCCAGTGATAACCAATTCTTAGAGATGACTTTGCTTTGGAAGGCAGAGCACTATTATCTGCAGGTTTTCCTGCCTGAATTTTTCAAGTATATAGTTACCAACACACAATAGTTTCTTTGCAGTTCTTCAAAAGTCTTAATGATATTCATTCCTAAAATATTAAAAATTTCCTAGCAAATAGGATGAATTTTCTAATTCTGGATTCAAGATTCCTTTTTATTTTCTCAGAAATGTTTATTCAACTTCATTAACTAAGAATGAATTGTTATATAGTGCTAAAATCTGTTTTCCAATTGTATTAGGAAGTGAGTCAGTCACAATGTCATTAATCCTGACAAGAACACCACAAGCTTTAGTGAAGTCATTATAATAATTGTCAAAATATTACATAAAAGCCAACATTTATGAAGTGCTTATCTCACATCCATGATGTGCTAAGGACTTCATGAATGTTATCTTATGAAACTCTCACAACACTATGAGGGAGGTAGATTTATTATCCCCATCTTGTACAGAAGGAAACTGAGTCTCAGAGATACCAAGGTTGGAAGAGGAATTCAAGCTCTATCTCCCTGACTACACAGCCTGTGAGCCTGAACAGTGTAAATAAAATCTTTGCAGTCTTACCCTATTTCCTCAGGGTTTCATTTTAAGAGTAAACCTGAGAGAAGCTTCAAATCAGTATGTCTTTTTGATGACATGAAACAAATGGAGAAATCAGCCTTTGTGTGACATGGTTGATACATTTTTTTAAAGTCAGGTTTTTACAAATATCAATGGTAAAAAGCGTGGGCTGAAAATGTAAACTGTAACAGCAACAATCACTGGGAGCTGGAAAGTCAAATAAACATGTTTTTTTCTCTTGGGTATATAGAAGGCTCAATTTGATTGTCTCTTTTCTCTTTCCCCAGTAAATCCTATGCAAATGGATAAAATCAAAGAGGTGGTGGATGAGCACTTCTAGCAGATGTTACCCCTCTGCTTGCAGATTCAAGGTCAAGACATAGTTTTAGCATCCTTGCAATTGGGATGCTGTGTTAAGCTTTCTGATTGCAACACCTGAAGAAGTCAAGTCACAAAGTGACTAACTTTGATTGGCTCTTAAAAAACCTTCAGAAAAGCCATTTACACCTCTGATGTGAATCACTGGGTGATTATATTTCAATGGCTTTAGTGGGAAGGAAAAAAAAAGTGTGAAATCTCAGACGCAGAGATTTAGTAACTTATAATACAAGCCAAAAAAAAAAAAAAACCCCTCCAAAAAACAACAACAAAACTGTAAATGCACCTCTTTGAGCAGTAATATTAGTTAAAAAGGCAAAACTTAAGCGGATTATTGTTTTTTTTTTTTAAATAGAAAATGTTATCAAAAGGTTTTGCTGCAACAACTATTGTGATCACAAAGAAGCCAAAATTGACTTCTTAGGGTGTCTCTCTCTAGGATATTGAATTGTTAAGTCTTGGAAAAAGTGCTTTTTACTTTCTAATTAAAAGGCAGTGACTTAATTTTTACAGAATGACAGACACTCATCTGAAGTGTGACCCCTCTGTCTCCCTCACTTGCTCACCAGTGAGGTAAGGGAATGATGGCTGTGCTTTTGCCAGAGAACACACAGAGAGGCAATGTTCTTGTTCTGAAAGTACACACTGACCTGGATGAAGCTATTTCACAGTAAGGAAGTTGTCTTTTATAATTGATCCCAAACCAACTCTACTGTCACCCTGTCTTCTCCTTGGAGCAACATAAGGCACATCTCACCCCTTCTGCCTTGTAATGGCCTTTTAACTGCTGCTGCTTTTAAGTAGTATAAATAAAATCTCTGCACTCTTCAACTATTTCCTCAAACTTACAATTTAAGAATAATGCAAAGGTGAGTATCTGGGTCCTCACACTAAGTCTTCTTCAGGCTAATGGTCCTTAGCCATCCCCCCAAACCCGCCCCAACACTGTTCCCCTAGAGTAGGGTTCTGAGGCTCATTTTAGACATAATTTCATTTCAGGTGAACCTAAGAGTCCATAGCACTCGCTTAATGATTAACTGACCAAAACTTAGAGATGTCATCCTGGAGCACTGTCTACCAGGCCAATCAATCCAAGGATTATTTAATTACCTAGAAGGATATACCTTTGTTTGACTTCTATTTACTATTAATTTACATGCTAACTTACACCTTTTTACCCAGTAGATATAGAAATAATTTCTGTCTAGTAGAAAAAACAACCACAAAAGTTATGATCTTATTACCCTGCATGTATTAGCCAGTTTTGTCCTCAACCTAGTGAAATTATTTTGGTATTCTCTTCTGATGGACTATATAATCCCTATTTCTTTTTCTCTCTCTTTTTTTTTTTTAAATTTTATTTCCTGGGGGTATTGTGGGGGGAGGGGCAGAGAAAATCCCAAGCTGACTTCCCAGTGAGTGTGGATCGCATCACTGCTGATGCGGGATTTGATTCCACAACCTGGAGATCATGATCTGGGCTGAAACCAAGAGTCAGATGCTTAACTAATGGAGGTCCCCAGGTGTTCCTATAATCCCCATTTCTATAATCTCTTAGAAATCAACTTTACCTTCCTTTTGGTTCCTTAATTATTCAGTTATAAAATTTTTGATACTTGCTCATTCTATATTTGTAAGAAAGTCATGTTTTCAACTTTTGAAAATTCTACTTTGACAGCTCCTTTACTCTGAACTGTGCATTTATGTTAATGCAAAGATAGTTTTTTTTTTTTTTTAAGGATTAATGCCAACTAAAACTCCCAGGTTGTTTTCACATTTTGTCCAATGGTCAGTACACAGTTATATCTTAAAAGGTTAGAGAGGAGCTTATTCTTCAAGAACGAAATCATGTTGAACCACTATGTAATGAGTGAGATTGGTGAAAATATCCTAAGCAATAAATGATAAAGTGGTGGTACGGGGAATTTTAGAGATATCTAAATTTAAACAAAATGGTCAGGATATATGGTATCCAGAGAATATGACTTGATAAACATAAATGTCAGAATGAACAGTTGAGTAAACTTCATGAGTAGAGAAAAAGATTAAAGTGGTGGAATATTAAAAGGAGGGAGACTGATGAGGAGGCTGTTCAGTAATCCAGGCACGGGTGGATTTGAGCTAAGGTGATGGAAGCTTAGTGATAGAGACAGATATAAGATTCCCAAGAAGTATTCAAAATGTAGATTGGTAGATTAATTAAATATTGAGGAAGGGGTGGTGATAAAAAGGAAGGAGGGAGAGTGTCTTAGGCTTCTAAATTAAGTGATTTGGGGCCAGATAGGGAGGTTGTAAAGCCAATTACTGAGCCATGGTAGATTTGGGATACAGATAAATTCTTCTTCAGGAAGATGATGAATCTGAGGTGTCTAAAGGGCCAACAGTTAGAAACTCTTTAAGTAGCTGGATATATGGGACAGAAGCTCAAACTTGTGTGGACAGAGGAGTGAGTCCTCACCATACAGTTAGTGGCTTACTATTACAGTGAAGAAAAGAAATTAAGGAATACAGAATACCTACTGAAACTCAGAGGAGGCCTAGCAGAAAACATTTTCAATGTAATAACTAGTGTGGAAGTTAAGATGGTTTGACAGCTAAGAAGGAAGAGGAGAGAGAGAGAGAGAGAGAGAGAGAGAGAGAGAGAGAGAGAGAGATGGTTGCACACTCTTTCAAGAAATCTGGCTATCAAGAGTAAGAGAGAGGTAGAGCCATAACTTGAGGGGAATGGATATGAGGAAAAGGAAGTCTGTTGGTTTTGTTTTGTTGGTTTGCTTTGTTTCAGAAAGGAGAAACTTGAGGATTTCCAAAATTCATAAGAAAGAGTCAATGGGGGCAAGAGGAGTGGAGGTTTAGAAAAGAGAAGGGATTATACTTATTACCTTAGGGAGGCAGTGGGAAAGGAGTCCCAGTGGGAAAGGAGTCCCAGTGCACAGCTGCAGGGTTTAACTTCAGGAAGGAGGTGGGCTGACATCTCTTCATTGTAAAAGGGGAGAAAAGGATAGAGTAGGTACAGATGAAGACAAACTTGTATGTGTTTGATGTCAGAAAATTAAAGGAACTTTCATTTAAGAGCTTCTATTTCCTATCTTAAGTAGAAGGTGAAGTGTTACTGAACGGAGGGGGAGATAGGTTCAGGCAGGGGGAAGTCAGTGATTGGGAACTCATGTGGATGGGTGTCTAAAATGATGAACGGCCTGGGATTTCATTATTCTGCGAAGGTAACAAGTTAGCCTGCCATGGTTTCATGGATGGTAACAAGTTAGCCCACCATGGTTCCATGGATGGAAACCATGATTTCATGGTTCCATGGTTTCATGGAAGAAAACACAAGACTTGGGTCAGAGCCACAGGACCGTATCACTCCCAGGATAGCAAGCAGACTAATCAGTTCCCCTCGCCCTCGCGTCAAGCAGAGTGGTGTAAATGGGCTCAGATGGATGCCTGCAACTATGGTGGGTTGCGTTAGAGAAAAGGAATACTGAGTTTAGGGAATCCAAACCTTTATAATGAAGCCATGCCTATCTTTTGCTCTAGAGGTAAATACTATCTTTATATTTCCAAGGCAGTAAGCAAATCTGCCATTTGCTCCAGAGGGAGATACTATTTCTATCTTTCAAAGCCATTCACTATAGAAACATCCCTGAGAAGAGAGTTGAGAACAAAGAGCCATCAGTGCCTCTGATGACAAGATGTACAGAAAATGTGAGAGATACATGGAGAATTTGTCTTCCAACAGAGGAAATGTCCAGCAGGCCAACCCAGCTGATATTGGTCATCTCAACATTTGAGCTATTAAGCTCATCATTCCTCCCTTCAAATATCATAACTTATTCAGGAGAATGATAATTAGATAATCACTTTTAAATGACCAGAAAAACCTCTCCAACATGACACTGATCCTTTAACATTCCTTGAACATTACGATTAAAATAAGTAAGAGTCTAACCAAGTGAATTGACTTCCAACTCATAATTCACTCTTTTCAAATTGGAGAATTTACTAAATGTATGTTTGAAATCTAGATCCTTGCTAGATTGAGCTGTGGTCTATGGGCCAGCAGCAATGGCCTCACATGGAAGCTTGTCAGGAATTGCTGAATCTCAGACCCCATCCCAGACCTACTGTACCATCATTGGTATTTTTAACAAGATCTCCAGATACTTGTAGACACATTAAAATTCAAAGAGAACTGATTTAGTTCCAGAGCAGGGGTAGGTAAACTTTTTTTGTATAGGGCCAGATAGCAATTATTTCAGTTTTTTTTTTAAAGATTTTATTTATTCATTCATGAGAGAGAGAGAGAGAGAGAGAGAGAGAGAGACAGGAAGAGGGAGAAGCAGACTCCGTGCAGGGAGCCTGATGTGGGACTCAATCCTAGGTCTCCAAGATCAGGCCCTGGGTGGGCTGAAGGCTGTGCTAAACTGCTGAGCCACCCGGGCTGCCCTATTTCAGGTTTTATTGGTCATACAGACTCTTACAACTACTCAACTATACTATTGTAGCTGAAAAGCAGCTAAAGTCAATTAGTAAATAAATGGACAGGGTCAAATTTGACCCAAGGGCTGTATTTTGAACTCCTGTTCTAAAGTATTGTTTTGGATTAGCAGTTATATTTTAAAAAGAAATAAGTAAGTATAATAAACTTTTAATAACTCGGGTTTATGGTGAACCCACACTGGCTACCAAATATCATAGCATGTGCCTTAGTAACTGCTTACTCCATACTACTTAATTACCCATTCTTTAATTTTTCTCTAGACTGAAAACAAAATTACCGGCTAATAGTGTGTAAAATTTACTTTCTTCCCCTTTTTGATATTTGCAATGACATTTGCACATGCCCAACTGCTGATTCTACTCCTTTTCTTTATGATTTGTCAAAGAGAGCAATTCAGCAATCTCAAATGTTAGTTTTCTCAGGACCCTATGAAGTAATTTGTCTGGATCAGAAGATAGAGTCTGCTAATCTTGGGCCTACTTTCCTTTTGCCAATATTTACTTTACCGTTTCTAATCTGAAGATGAGGCTCTTTGCTAAAGATAATGGAAGCAAAGGGAAGGGCCGGGGGGGCAGGGGAAGATGAATGAATAGGAGGATGCCGGATGGTAGGCAGAATGTGTAGAGTGTAGGGTCCTAATATCCAGAGCTATATGAGAAAAATGGTAAACACAAGAACACAAAAGGGATATAAATTGTACATTACGAATTAGAATATAGAGTTATATGTTAAAGCTGAAAAACAGTATTCAAACTCATGATTTTTCTTTTTACTCTTTAATTGAAAAAGTAAATCTTTTTTCAGACTATGTAAACTCATAGACCTGTATTAAAACTATTAAGTTGGCTTTTTATAACTAGATTAAGAGTGATAAGGACAACCTGAAGTTCAATTAAAGCCAGAAGTGAGATGGATATGGGAATTTTCTGTATTTTTCAAGATTCTTTCTTCTAAGTTTACAGATTTAACATGCAATAAATATTTTCGCAAAGGAGCCTCTTAAAAAAAAGCTTATCTGTAGAGTATATATTGGACCAAAGAGGCAGCAAAAGGAAACTAAGTCAAGATTTTTCTTTGGCTGACATAATCTTTCATAGCTGAGCAATGATTTGTCAAGGTTCAGCTTGGCCTACAGGCCTCCACCATGGTCACACAAGCTGTACTCTGGTGTGTTCTCTGGAAATACATGTAGCAGTCTACTAAGGATCATTAGCAGCCCAATAACATATACAAGAAGCACAACTCTCTTAAAAGGTCAAGACGATGGTCCCACATTACCCAATGGTCGGCCAAAGTGTCTGAATCTTATATACAGGAGCTGGTAGTTGCAGTGATACCAACTACTGGCGTCCTAACAAATTGGTCAACATTTATTAATGTACGTTATACTCTAGGAACTGTCTATGTGTTTCAAAAACATTATCTAATTTTAAATTCCAATAATAAATTGATTATCTCAATTATAGGTGAGAAAAGAGAAGCTTATAGAGACTATGGGTAGGCTGTAGGAAATACCAGGAGGCAGAACCCCAGCTACAGAAATAAAAATAAAGGTTGAGAGGTCAAGAGATGGTCCAAAGGGAAGAAAAGGTGTTAAAAGGAAAAAAAAGAGAGTAAAGGAGGAAGTAGGAAACTTAAAATGATATTCAGAAAACTGATTGCAGGAAACCAACATAAAATATGTAATATAAATTAAAAATAGAATCAAAGATTACAAATGCAATCAGCTAGTGGTGTAGGAATATACGAAAATAATGCACTAAGAAACTCTCTCCAGGTCATAGGAATAATACTGAATATTTATTACCCATTGGCTTAAAAGATTTAATGTGTATCTGCCATTTTCCTCATTGATGCCTTTAACAGAACAGGACACCTGGCACATATCAGGTATTAATACATTTTTTGCTGAACAAATGAATGGATGTGTATCCACAAATGGCTTCTTTCAGAGAACAGCATATCCATTTGATAAGAAACACACACTTTCGGAAGTGCTTTAAGACCCTATGTTTGAGGGGACACATGGGTGGCTCAGTGATTGAGTGTCTGCCTTTGGCTCAGGTTGTGATTCCAGAGTCCTGGGATCAAGTCCTGCATCAAGCTCCCCCCAGCTGGGAGCCTGCTTCTCCCTCTGCCTATGTCTCTGCCTCTCTCTCTGTGTCTCTCATGAATAAATAAATAAAATCTTAAAAAAAAAGACCCTATGTTTGTAATAATAATGAGACTAGATGACATTTATTGAATGCCTACTCAGTTTGAGTCAGGAATTGTTCAATGCTCTTCGTATGTACTAACTCATTCCAAATCTATGAGAAAGGTGCCACTATGATTCCCACTCTACAGAGGAGAAAATGGAGATAGATAGACCGAAGAATTCTACAAAATTCCCAAGCAATAAGTGACAGAAAGCAATGCATCTGGTTCCAGAATCCACAGTCTCTACCATCGTGTGTTCATATAGTGATGAGGAGTTCTTGGAGAAGTTAGAGGTATCAGAGAATTCTAGCTACAAAGAATCTCAAGCATAATTTGCTTTCTCACTGTACAGATTGCAAAGTTGAGGTCCAAGAAGGCTCTCACCCACAGCCTCAGAGTTAGGGGAAACTCCAGGAAGAGGGCAATAAATGCCTCAAATTTCCTACCCATGTCTTTATAGTTCTGATACCACAATGCCTCCTATAAGCCAGTTGAGAAGAGAAAAACTTACTACAGAAGACCTGAAAACTATTCCTCAGCACCACTGTATTTATCATATATATATAAAGCAAAAAAGGACCTAGAGAATAAAATTAGACCAGGTGCCCCCTTCCTCCCAAAAAGGCTCATGAGTTTCCAGCAGGGCTCTGGGAGAAGATTTGCACAAAATTTCATAAAAGCAAGGTAGAGATGTGGAGGGTAAAGGAGAGGGATGGTATAAGGGTCAATGAGGACAGAGAAGGGAGGCAATGAAAAGTGATTCATGGAGATGGGGGGCAGGGGCTTTTAATGAAGGCCTCTGGATGTTAAACATATGGCATAATTGTAAGTTGATTTTCTTTTAGATAAGATATTCAAGAGAACAGTGTAATCAAAACTAGAGTTCAAACAGATCTTGACCACAAACAAACAGCAAACCAGACTATCAGACTATCACTACACATGTGAAGTGAACGGGTTTGGCACAGTCCATCCATTCCTTTTGGATGTGCCCAAGTGACAGCACACACTGCTGCTGGATCTAGCTGTGACGATCAATACTGAGTGTAAAGATGGACACGATGAATGGAGACAGCTGCACTCCACTTGCCTTATCTCATATATCAATGGTCTGATTTGCTCCGTTTTTTTTTTTTTTAAATCATATTCCTCAGCTAGAGCCATTCCTACAGCTTAGAAAACTGGCCCTGAACTTTGTGATTCAGTAGGGAGAAGGTGTGTGTGTGGGGGCGTGGGGGGGCATGTAGAGGTCCTCATGTGAGCATCCTTGGTCCACAAGCCCTCTCACCCTCCCAAAGCAGGATTCTGCTGTTCAGGCTGACTTTTAGGAATCACCTTTCCCGACTCACCCCATCACAATCAACATGTACTTTGAACAGGTTTCTCCTGAATAATATGTTTATTTTTACTCTATATCGGTGGGCGGGAGAGGAAAAACATACGATGGGATATCGGGGTCTGAACAAGGTGGATCCAAGCCCTGGACCTTGCTAGGCCAGTGCTACCCAAAGCTTGGTAGAATTCCTAGAGGCAGAAGGAAAAACAGTGATGAGGTGAGGAGGAACACTAACTTATCAGCTGATTCACCTGGTAAACGGGGCTTTGTCATTTTATGATCATGGGTTTTCTTCTGGTACAAAAAGTTCAATAATCAATAAAAGTAAGTCACTTATGCATAATCAAATTTCACCTTATGACCCAGGAAAATGCAAAAAAGCTAGCTTAAAAATATTTTTAGTGCTTAGACTTTTATCCCCCAAATTCCAAGGTAAATTGCTAAAAAGAGTCCTCATTTTTGGTGATATAAATTATACACAACTACTTCCTCTTAATGTTTCAGCAAAGACTCATTCTTACACAATTACTTCTGGGTCAACAGTACTGGGTGTTGCCACTAAGGAGCTTACAAAAAAGAAGGGAGGCTGGCTGGCTCAGTCAGTAGAGCATGCATCTCTTGATCTTGAGGTTGCAAGTTCAAGCCCCATACTGGGTATAGAGATTACTTAAAAAATAAAATCTGAAAAAAGAAAAGAGTTTTTAAGAAGGAAAAACCAATGTTTCTACTCAGAAGTGACTAGTGACTGTAAGTATATTCATATTAGACATTTATTTTCACATGTCTTCTGCTAACCTCTTCTATATCTTTGGAACTAAAAATGTGCCAGAGAGCAAGAAGTGATTATCTGATAAATTATACCAATGAACTTAAGAGTCTTTAAGTAAATTGAAAATCTATGTCAACATAATTTTTCTAGCTCCCCAGTAGAGGGCAACTTCTACACACTTTGACAGTTAAAAAAAAAAAATCTATGCACATCACATCAGTAAGAACCACTGTTATGTTTGAAATAAGACAATTACAGTTATGTCTATGAGTGGATTTTCACTAACAAGTAGCTATAAAATGTCATGAAATTTTACATATGTAATAGGAATGTAGTATATTTAATAATGAGCAATTAGCATTTTATGATTAATGTGTTATTGCAGAAATTTTAAAGTAGCAACCGTTTAGGTCACTATGATAGAATTATCAGTAACTGAAATATACAAGGCAAATAATGAGAGGAGTGTTCTTTAGTATATTGTGAATGAATTTCATTATGACCGAATTCCAAATACTGCTAATATGAATACATAAAGTCTTTAATAAGACAAATATACCAAAAAAGGCCATAATGTAAACATCACAGAGTACAACTGAATGTTATCATTGTTACAGACTTTGAAATAATACTTGTCAGTGTTCAGATATCAGATAATATCTATATCAGATATAAGATATGTGCTGCAGATATATATATAGAATAAAATTCTATGATACATCTCATTACTATATAGATTTAGACATAATGTGGTATATTCTTATTCACTCATTCAAAACTTATTTACTGAACATATATTATGTGCCAGATGCTATTATCCTAGAGGTCAATGATACAGTGTGACAAACCTGACAAAATTCTCTGCCTTCTTGGAGCTTATACTTCCCATAATAAAAAATAATGTGTTATAAGGTCTTCTGAAAAGATAGATCTGAAAGATAGATGCTCACTGTGTTTCATAATGCTAGTTTCTTTTTTTTAATGAAAAGATGCCTTGTTTTTATTACAGATAAATATTACAAGGAAAAATGAAATGGTTCATAATCTTAATACTCAAGATCTCTTGTTGACCTTAAATAATGTGATACATGAATTTGACTGGGAAAAACTTTAATTGTATAGGAAAATAATGAAAAATTATTTTCTAGTACCTCACTCTCCCCTAGAGAAGTTTCTTGTGACTTCTTCCAGAAAAGAAAATAATATACCAGTATCCATTCAGCCATCTATCCCTCTACCCACTCACTCATCCATCTAACCTTTTTATTTTTTTTTATTTTTTAAAGATTTTATTTATTTACTCATGAGAAACACACACAGAGAGGCAGAACACAGGCAGAGGGAGAAGCAGACTTCCCACAAGGAGCCTGATATGGGACTTGATCCCGGATCCTGGGATCATGCCCTGAACCGAAGGCAGATGCTCAATTGCTGAGCCACCCAGGCGTCCCATAACCTTTTTAAATCATTCAAATGTGTGCAGTTTTCTTAAGAGAATCATACTATACACAGTATTTTGCACATAGCTTTATTTTTCTCACTTCATTATCCTTGGAATGCCTTCTGTAAAAGAATATATAACTATACCTCATTCTTTTATTTAACTAATTTTATTTTTTAATGCATAAATATCTCATAACATCCCATCTTTAAATACCTCAAAACCCTAATTTTAAAAGAGATTATACAATTTTGTCCAAAATTGATAAGAACTGTAGTATATAGTGTTAGTGTAGTTTAATCTATGAAGACTGGGAATACATGGACTTCAAAAAGAAGCCTGAAAAAATGAGCTTTACTTTATTTATAAGGTAGTAAATAAAAAATAAATAAAAGGAATCAGCATCTGTTTTGTATAAAAAAAAAACTTACCAACAACTCCATTAAATCACATACAGTGTAACAATCTTCTAAAGAGTATCTTTGTGAACTAGAAATATTAGTAAATTTTTTTACTAGTAAATTTTTCTAATATTTCTGTTATAAAACCAACATTTTAATTTCCACTAAAAGTTTTAATTAAACATATTAGAAATACTTTATCTTATTCTACTTATAGTACTGCTTAAACCCTATATTTCAGTGCCATATTTGATACTAAAATGTGATCAGAATTTTTAAATTTACAAAAACATTATGCAAAATAAAATACAAAGCACTAGGTGGTGCTGTGGGACCTTCCAGATAAACCAATGCTGCAAAGTTCTACACTCAATAAATTAGTTGTGTGGCTGAATCTATATATTTAAATGTACATTAAATATTGTCCTAGATAAACCAATGTCTGTAAACAATAAAAGTTAACATAGTGTAAAAACTAAATTTTGATAGATGACCTCAGGAGGACATGACCCCTTTCATAATTATACCTTACCTCCTATGTTAAGCTATTAAAAACTCTTTATATAATAAATGCCATTTTCGAGGCATGTTTCTCAATTGCTATTTTTCACCTAGCTTTAAAATTATTTTTCCATAAGTCCAAGAACAAAAAAAAAAAAGCCCCACAATTATTTATTCTTGTCAAAGAATTTTGTATTAGGTGTTTTCTTGTGTCACAGTAATCTTCTTGGGCCCTATTTTTCAATTCTCCCTAGATGTGACTACATGTTGGTGCGATGTTAATTCAAATGCTGAAAGTGGCCAGACTTGGCAAGGGAAATCAGAATCTGGCCACATGTAAAATAATAGGGAGTGAGGACAACCTAGAAAAAAACAGAGTGTATGCATTCAAATTCAGATGAAAAACAAAAACAGCACACACAGAGAGACACAAGCACACACCACTATACAGGTCAAAGAAAGCACATTTGTGGTCCCAACGTGGCCCATGGGCCACTCACTTGTGACCTCTGACTGAGCCCCAACCTGTCCCCAACCATTTATCTATAAGTGACACATCTTAAAACTCAAGAAGTGCAAACGATGTTTTAGTTGTTATTTTGGAATGTCTTCTTAATCTAACATATGTATGTCCCTCCTTAAAGACAGAAATTCCTAATGAATCAGGAGATAAACTGTAGTCGGCAAGCGCATCAATTCTCCTTGTTGAGCTACTGTTCAACAAAAAGCATAGATTTAGCAGCCTTTTTCGATCAGCATGGCTCTTCCTGATTTTTATCATCGTGGGCGGGGGGACACAAATGAAATATTTAATATCGAATGGATAGAAATATGTGATTAGCATAAACTTAAAAAGGGCAGAATTATTTTCATTAGTAGTGATGGTGGAGCTTACATTGTAGATACAAGGTGTGATTAAAAGGAATGAAAATGAACTTCTGACAAATGCAACAAAACACATCTAAAGGAATGTTGTTCTTCAGTCTGTCACTGGAAGAAGCCAAACTCATTTTTTAATGATGCATCATTCATCGCAAACACTTTAGCTGTCTTCAGAAAAGAGCTCATCTGCTGCCTAAGAAAATAATATAAAATCATGCCATTTCTGAACTGGAAGAAGCCACAGAGATGAACAAACTTCTTGTTACTCTAGCTATACCACACAAATCAGGTGTTGAAAGATAAACACCATGAAGCTGCAGTCTCTAGGCAAGGCTAAGTCATAGAAAGCTAGGTGACCTGATGCTTACAGGAAGCCGAGGGAATCACAATTTACTTTGAATGGGGAATAAGCCTTATGCCAGTAACCAAGGCAAAAATATCATGCTTCAGGAATTTTAAATATTGTTTAAACACCCACAAGAATCTCCACTAAACACTAAAAATCATTTGGAATTTTTTGAGAATGTAATGGGTTCAAACAGATTTTTGGAAGAAGTGGATGAAAAGTAGAAATAGATTGGAACCACACTGCCTAAATTCTTTCAGCTCACTTTTTAGATTGCCTGGGAGGCCATCTCAGAAGAGAGTCTTCTGACCTAATAAGCATTTTGCTTTTTCCATTGAAGGTCTTCTTCTAGGGCAGCAGCTCCTCCACTGTGGTCCAGGGACCCAGGGGCCTCTAAGATTGCTGAGGGAGGTTGGTGAGGTAAAACACCCCTTTTGTGATAATACTAAAACATCATTTGCCTTTTTCATCCTCATTCTCTCACAATTATACGGAGTAGTTTTCCAGAAGCTACATGACACATTATACTGAAAGATTTAATACAGAAACAGGAGACTCCAGCTGTCTTAGTATCAAGCCAGACATTAAAGAGATTTGTAAGATGGGAAATAATGATACTCCTCTCACCAGTTTTTCTTTTTGTTTTGGAAAATATAGGGTTTTTTTTCATAAAAATATATATGTTTTACATATCATGTTATATCAGGTTTACTGTTTTTATTTTTTATTTTTATTTATTTTTTTTAGGTTTACTGTTTTTAAATGAATAAGCAATTTCTTAGCTTTAATTTTAAATATGACAAACACAGGTAGATATAACCAACATAAATAAAATTTCTCTGGGATTCTCAACAAATTCTAAGAATGTAAAGAGGTCTGAAAAGTTTGAGCTGCTCATATCTTTGTCTCAATCAATTCTATCAATGTGCTTTTCCTCTAAGTACTTTTATGAACCTCAAACTCCTATCAGAATGAGACTTTATTAGAAGCAGACAAGGTAGAGCGTTTTGGAGCAGGAAGCACTTTCATGGGCAAGGTAGGCCTGACACGGTAAATAGTGGCCTGAGAGTTATGGGCTCAGGCGACATGACCCAGGAAAAAGAAGGGATTCAGAAGGAGTCAAGAGGGTACAATGGCAAATACTCTGATTTCAAAATTGAGCCTGAGACCAACACTATGTCCTTTTACTCTATCTTCTCTTACTTTTTATACTATAGGAGACTCCAACCCAGTTTCCAAACTGAAGTGCAGTCCTTCATTGATTTCCCAGTAGTCTTGAAAGACCAATTATGACCTAGAACAGCCTGTGTGATTGATCTCCTCCTGCATACTTCTCCATCTCTGTGTGTCCTCGTTGTCCACCTAGCTATTTATGTTCCAGCCACCAGCCCTAGGTCCATTTCTTGCCTGGCTACGTTCCCTTCCACCTGCAGACCTTGGTTTCCTTCAGGCATCAAGGAAGGTTTCCTGCCATTATCAATTTCTCCTGAACACTCACTCTCCTGGTATCATGGACCTCCTTTGTAGCACTTAACCACAGCCACAATTTATACCTCATGGTATGATTTTATAATTAACATCTATGTCTCCTCTACTAGGCTGTAAGTTTTACGAGGGTAGGGATCATGCTTATTTTTATGCTAACCTTATATTTCCTGTACCTAGTAAAATGCCCGAGACAGGGGCTCCATTAATATTTTTGAGTGAAGGAATAAATGACTTCTTGCATATAGGACTAATTAACAATTATAACTATAATAGGGAGCATTTATTGAACATACCTGCCAGACACTGTTGTAGGTACTTTGTAAGTGCTTTCTAATTCTGAAAACAAGCCAATGGACAGGTACAATCATTATCCCCACTCATGGATGAAGAAACTAAGTCACAAAGAGGTGAGTTAATTTGCCCAAGGTCAAACAGTAATTGTTGAGGTCAGGATTTGAACTCAAACACATTGAATCTAGAGCCTGTAACATTATACTGTAGTTTGTGGGCCTAATCTCCATTTATAAGGTTGGAATTTAAGAAAATCATATACCAGAGAAATCATCAACTGACTTAACAAACTTTAAGAAACAAACTTTGAGAAACAAACTTTGGCAAATCTGGTAAGTGATTCTAATGGGGGAACTGTGGAATATATTCTCAAATTAAGATATTTCAAAAAACAATTAAAAAGTCATTTTCACATTACAGCTTTAGTATATTTCTATGTTTCATTGGTTTAAAAAGGAAAGACATTTATGCATTCTGTTTTCTGAGAGTGTAAGGGTAGTCCAAGAAATAATGATGAAAATGATGTTCTCTTCCAGTACACGTTAGAATTTGGAAAAAAATTCTTTGCTCTTTTCAGAAATTGTATTTTTTAAAACAGAACTGAATCAAAATGAAGCAATGAGCCTAAACTTTCAGAATTAAGTAGATAAATGTCCCTCTCCCAAAATGGGTTTGACTTATTTTCAGCTACATTTATGTCTTAACTAACACAGGTTTTATTTATATTAACCTCGTCATTTGAAATTGTAAATGGCTGTCTCATGAGTCTTTAAATGCAAACCATAATTGCAATTCAAATCTATTTTTATTGTCTGTTATCCCAGCATAGGAAAAACAAAGTGAAAATCTAGGAATCTGTAAATTCTGACAACTTATCATCTAAAACCTAAAACCCACTTTTATGTTCAATTCTATATTATTAGAATCTTTTTGTTTCATTCAACAAATAATTATTAGATGCCTACTCTAGGTCAGGCATATCCTAGACATTGGGAAAGCCATGACAAAGGTGTCCTGGTCTCTATCTTAAAAGATTTTACAGTCTAGTTGTGGCAAAGTAAAAAGGCAAAGGTCAGATAATGGAGTGAAGAAAGGCTGCTTACCTCACTTCACTGAACAGAAGATTCCAAAAGAGGTGACATCTAAACTAAGACTAGAATGATGAGTAGAAATGACCAAGAGATGGGTGGAAGTGGAAGGTACCTAAGAATGGTCTCAGGGGAGGGGAACAACATGTACAAAGACAAAAAAGTGTTCTCACAGTGTTTAGAGGAAAAGAAAGATAGCGTGTAGTGACAGGACATAACAAATGCCACTTCCAAGACAAGAATCTCACAAATTCCTCATGAAAAGATAACCAGTTATACTACTAGTCTTGTCATTTTCTGGTAAATCAAAGAAACATAAAAGACAATTAAATTAAGGAATACTTTGGGGCATGTGGCTGGCTCACTTTGTTGGGCAATGACTTTTTTTTAAAGATTTTATTTATTTATTCATGAGAGGCAGAGAGAGAGAGAGAGAGAGAGAGAGAGAGAAAGAGAGAGAGAGAGAGAGAGGTAGAGACATAGGCAGAGGGAGAAGCAGGCTCCATGTAGGGAGCCCGATGTGGAACTCGATCCCAGATCCCCGGATCATGCCCTGAGCCAAAGGCAGATGCTCAACCACAGAGCCACCCAGGTGTCCGGAGCAATGACTCTTGGTTTTGGCTCAGGTCATGATATTGGGATCCTGGCATCAAACCCTGCATCAGGGCTCCCCACTCAGCAAGAACTCTGCTTGAAATTCTCTCTCTCTCTTCCCCCTTCTTCCCCTCCCCCTGCTCAAGCTCTCACTCTCAAATATGTAAATAAATTTTTTTTTTCAAAAATTAAGAAATACCCCAAAGGGTGCCATTTGGAATTTAACCTTTCTTAGCACTAAACTTTTTTATTATTACCAAAATGTCAGCAAAACCAAACATGACCAGTGCTGCTAAGTTGAGAAATCGTTGGATGGGGTAATAAAGTTAGGATCTTAAGACTGTCTAAATCTTCTATTGCTGGCAAATTGCTTTGTTCTCTAAAGAATGTTTATTATTAGGGTAAACTTACTCCTTCCGGAATTTCTCTTATTTAGCAGGGAGTTAGTTCTATTCAGAAATGGAAAATCCAAAGACCTAAAACCCCTCCCTGTATGGTAACCTATGTGGCTTGTGCACTGGTGCTGTGTGCTGGGCCCCAAGTCATCAATTATGTATAGAAATGTACAGCTACAGCAGTAGCCTGTGTTGTGGGCCTGTCAGGGATTTCTTAAGAGGAACAAAAACATCTGATTGTGTCTTCTTATAGAAAACACAAGCTAGGTGAACAGAGGAAGATCTCTGAAAGGAAATGAGTCATCCTGAGAACATAAATTAACTTCTTGTAATAAGTGAAAGATGAATGTTAAAAAAGTGCTTGAAATGAAACCAGAAATATAACTAGAGCAAAAGGCTCAGAAACAGATATAAGAAAGGCTGGCACTAGTTCACTAAAGCCACCCACTTTACAATACAAATCCATTCCTTCTGTGTTTGAGAAAAATAACTAATGGGGGTCACCAAGCTCCAACCTCTCTGAACCAGATTCAGTGGATTCAGTGTTTACAACTAGAAGTACTCAGGTTATTTGAAATAAAATGTCTTGTAATCTCCAAACCTGGCTGGCTTCTGAGGTATGAGTTCTCATTCTAAATGAATGAAGCATGTTTACAGACTGACCAGGGAGTGCTAGGACTATGAAGATTACCACGAAGAAAATGCAATCTAAGATATCTTATGGAATTTTCCCTATTATACCAAACACAACAAAAGCTTTCACTGGGATTTCAATAAATTTAGTTCTACACATTGCTGCAGAAATTTAGTTATTCTTCCTTTCTCTAGTGAATAGCTGGGGTAGCAGCTGGTGTGTTTTGTATTTAAAATGTGAAAAAAGAACTCTCATTCTCTCTCCGTACCTACATAAATGTGCTCAAGAAAATTTGGAAAAAATGATTTACTTTAAGTAAAACGACTTTATTTCCTTTACTGTGAGGTGTTTGAGATACTTTTTAAACACCTAAGAGTAAGAGTAGTGTTTTCAAAAAAGCATGTAGATTTTTTTCTGGAGGAGATGACAATGTATAAAAACATATCCTTTAAATTTATGTAAATTTCAAAACACATGCTTGAATGTATATCCTCATTCTTCGACACTTTCTGGGTAGAATTTTTAATTCCTGATCTCTATGAAATAATTTAGATGACATGGAAATATTGTGAGGTAGCCAAAGATATCATAATTTTGTATTACTTTAAAGAATGTACGACAGTCTCATTTTGTCATTCCGATACAGGATAGTTCACATGTCATATTATTCAGCCAAATTCTGTAAAATTGAAAGTGTATTTAAAAATCAATGCAAAGACATTAGGGAATCCCTGAAATGGATGAGAACCAAATCAATTTCCTTATTCCTTAGATTTAAAATGGGAGTTATTTGTTGATCATTTATAGAAACTGTAATTTAGCAAAAGAGACTCTAATGAATGCTGAAATACTTGATTTTCTGGAAAATCATATAATTTTCAGGAAAATCAAGTATTTCGTATTTTCTTATTTTTTACACAATTGATTTCTGCCAGTTTGAATGTGAAAAATTCCAACATGTTCAAATACATTGCAATTCACATGACCTGTGACCCATGACACAACACATCAAATTAACTACTTGCTAGTAATACAGTCCGTTAAACAAGACAAAGCCTCAGTTCCACAACTGTTAGTTTCATGTACTGACTTCCATACACAGTCACTTGAACATTTTGCAAATTCAGTGAGAAGCTGAATTGAAACTATTCAAAAATATCTTTCACTATGAATTTTTAAGTATTTTATAATACAAGTGATATGTGAAGAAAATCTTCAGTCACTTGTCTTCTATGTGACAAGTGCTTTATATAAATTATCTCACTTAATCCTCAGCTCTTACTGACTATTGCTCCTGGAAGGCAAATAATTTGTCCAGTGGTCCGATGGCTACTGAGGGCTTCTCTATCACTCAACAGCATTTGACTTCCTCCTTCTCCCTCCTTCGTTCCTTGGCTTCTGCAATATTACAAGATCATCTTTACCTTCTAGATAGCCCTCCCTCAATTCAGGGAAAGGTCAATAAGACCTTTCCTGACAACCCTCCATACAATACACACACACACACACACACACACACACACACACACACACACACCTATCTACCCTCCCCTACCACTTTCTATTCCTTCATCACTTGACATTATATTTAATAATTTGCTTGTTGTCTATTTCCCCTGCCTTTCACCCATCTCCACTGCCCAACAAAGCTCCCCAAGGTTGGGATGCACAAGACTGGGCTCTTGTTTGTCTCCCCCACCCCCCCATATCCTCAGTTACTACAACAGAGCCTGGTACAAAGTAAGCCCTCAATAAATTGGTTGAATAAATGAATGGCTATAAGTTGTGGAGCTGGGATTTGAATCCAGGTATTTATAACTCTAGGCTGATGCTTATTTAACCACATCTGGTAAATTTTAATTTCAAACATAGCACACCTTTATTGACAGTTTCTGAAGAGTAAACTTACACTCTTTATAAGGAATCCTAGAGCCCTGTGTCTTTCTATTCTCAGAAGCCTATAACTAAAGAAAGTTGCTTTACTGGGAAAAAAGGGGAATGTGCGGTCATAGTCCAGGAAGAAAGAAAAAAGGAGCTAACATTTATTGTGCACTTACTTTGTTCTGAGTAATATATGTGTAGTATGTATGTATGCATGTATCTATACTTGCATGTGTTTATTTCTGTTTATGTATAATTCATTTATATTTTATCCTCATGGGAATAATATAAAGCAAGTTATATCTATCTGTTATTTTTAGATGTGGACACAGAGGCTCACAGAATTATTCACAGTCACCCAAGAAGGTCCCAATAATCTTTATGTGTGAGAATGTATGTTTATGATAAAATCTTTATTTCTCAATCTTTGTTGTCTACCTGAAATATTTTTGAAGTGGAATACCGAGAAAATAAAAACAACTGCACAGAACTTAATATACCAGAATGCTTCTTTTTATTCAGAAAAGCCTCAAGCAACTGGCAAAGAAGGTGGAACAGACAAAATGAGTACTTTTATTTGGGCAGGAACCATTCATTTATCCTCTAGATTAAAAGAAAAACTGTGCTCTACCATAGGTTTATTGTCCCCTCTCAAGCTACAAATGAAAGGCAGAAGTAAGATTGATAGAAGCAACTTCTTTGGGGAGAATTATCATTGGAGCACATAATTATCCACTTGCTACTCTAAGGTGGTTCCACCCCAAAGTAAGTGAGGAAATCTTCAGAGAACCAGTTGGAGAATGTATCCCCTGGGTTTTGGGGAATGGGAAAAGGGAATACCGGAGAGTGTTTTCCTAGAGAAGCTTGAAGCTGAGAGGATAGAAGAGAGAAGCTACAATGGAGCCAACTATCAGTTTTCCACTGGTCAGGCAAAGATGTCACTTGACTCAAGGAGGAAAACCGGTCTTGAGTCATTCTGCCTAGGACTCCACCCAGAGAAGTAGATTATTACAAGCCAAGAACTGTCACTAGAGTTGTAAGAGGATCATTGCCCATACCAGGCAATGTTGAATTAGGATGTTTTTAGTGAAGTAGGATCACTCAAAAACCCACAGAAGCACTCCTGCAAGAGAAAGAGCTAGATTTTGGAGACGCACCATACGCAGAGGGCAAAGCCTGATTACAACCCAAGATGCATCAGGCTTTTTCCATTCTTCTCTAGTCCCTCCTTCCCTTTGTGCTTTTTCCTAGAGGGACAAAAACAGTGGCTCAAGAATGGGAGAACAGGTAGGCCAATGATAAGAGAAGAAACCTATACAATTCTCCTTTCCCTACTGCTGATTATTGACTGTGAGTTGATGGGGGCCAGGGGAAGCTTTTAATTGAATACAAGACTGAAGTTCTAACATCAGACTGGACTAGGCCTTTTCTGTTTATTGAGGTATAACAAACATAAATTTTTACATGCATGTCATATATATATACACATACCTGGGTAACCCCCATATAGATATAAATAAGAAACATTTCTAGTAATCTAGAAAGATTTCTCATGCTTCCTCCAAGTCAATATCCACCCTGCTGAAGTTACCACTATTTCCACTTTTATCACCATTGTTGAATTTTTCTTACCTTGACCTTCATATATATGAACTCTTTGTGTCTGGCTTCATTTGCTCAATCTTATGTCTGTGAGAGTTAAATATGTTTTTGGGTAGGGCAGTAGCTTGTCTTTTCCATTCATATTTTGTGTTCTATTGTATGAACACTCTATCAGAATTTACCCATTCTCCTGATGATGGACATTTGAATTTTTCCATTTTGATCTATGAAAAAAAAAGTTGCTAAAGCCTTCTTCAACATGTCTTCTGGTGGATATATGCACTCATTTCTGTTGAGTAAAAATCTGAGATAGAATTGCTAAGTCACAGGAGATGCATATGTCTAGCATTAGGAGATATTGCCAAACAGCTTCCCAAAGTACCTGTTCCATTTTCCACTCCCACCAGCAATGTATGAGAATTCAGTTACTAGACATCTGCATTAATACTTGGTATTGACAATCTTTTCCAATTTTAGCCATTCTGATACATATACAGTGGTATCTCATTGTGGCTTTAAATTGCATTTTCCTGATGACTAATGATGAGTCCTTTTCCATATGCTTTTTGAAGATTTGAATATCCTCTTTTATGAAATGTCTAGTCAATATTTGCTTGTTTCTTATTGTTACCTATATTTTTTATTGATTTGTATGAGCTACTTATATAGTCTGGATACATGTTAGATATCTGACAAATAATGTACTTATTCTAAATATCTTCTCCAAGTCTTATGATTTGCCTATTACTCTCCTAATGATGGTTTCTGTTGAATAGGTGTTTTTAATTTTTTAAAAAGATTTTACTTATTTATTCATGAGAGACACACAGAAAGAAGCAGAGACACAGGAGAGGGAGAAGCAGGCTCCCTGCATGGAGCCTGATACAGGACTCGATCCCAGGACCCTGGGATCACCACCTGACCAAAGGCAGATGCTCAACTACTGCAGGTGCCTCCAGGTGTTTTTAATTTTAATGAAGTCTAACTGATGAATCTTTCTATATATAATTATTTTTTGTGACTTAAGAAAATGCTCTCCTATGTTTTCTTCTAGTCGTCTAGACTTTTTAGTACCTGAAAGTGGCTGGAAGAACTATGGGCTGATCCTGAAATTTTATCTAAAAAGAGGAAACAATGATTTTATACAGCAAAAGTGTGCTAATCAGGGCCTGTAATACTGCTTTCTGCTTGTAGCTGACAGACTCTAGCTCATTCAATAAGTCAGTTATACTTGGTTTGACTATGAAGATTCATTTGAGGAGTAAGTATATCATTTATTTTTAAAAAATGAATAATCCTCCTAGTGTGTATATTAGACACTCCTGAGTTATGACCTAAGTTTATTATAGATATGACATAGTTATGCAGAATCAGAAGACTTTCCATTAGTGAATATATATCAGATGCCTTAGGGCAATCTACACCAAGATGTGTTTCTTTTACAATTTGATTTTCCTAGTTTGTGTGTCATATTAAAAAGATTTTGGGCAGGAATTCAGAAATGTTTCCTGTCTAATCTGTCACTTACTACCTAGTAGATAGCTCATCCATATCTATACAGGTGAAGGAGATACTTTATATCTCTTTCTGTTTAAATGGAGTCACTAAAGCTTAAAGAGGAAGAGTAACTCCCTCAAAGTCATTTAGTAAGGAAGGAGTCTACAGACCTGATCAAGTCACTCACTCCACTTGCTTTTAAGTTCATTGAATGAACCAGGTTATTTCTTTGTGCTGGGCCTCTGTGCATGGTGTTCCCTTTGCCTGGAATATATTTTCTCTACTCTCTACTCCCCATACCCCTTTTTCCTAACTGATACCTTATCTTTCAGGTATTAGCACTCCAGAGGTCCCTTAGAATTCGTCTCTACATACATACATACTCTCATAGTCCCTGACTTCTCCTATCATAGCACTTACCACATTTTAATACTTGTTTACCTGTTTTCTCCCCAAATTGCAAATTCTGTGAGGGGAGGAGTGGTCTTTCTTGCTTATTACTGTTCTTGTGACACCCACATAATACCTGACACTCAGCAAATATTAATTAGGAGGTGCTCAGCAAATATTAAAGAAAAAAATGTTGGCAAGGTATTTTTTGATTTGTCAGTTGTTCAATGAGAAATGCAATGAACCACAAAACTGTAAAATAAACCATCCAATAGAAATTATACTCTTTTATCAAAGAGGCCTCAAATAGATCATCAGGAAGGTTATAAACTTGCTCTAAGTTCCTTGTGTGCAGTGTCTGTATCTTACCATTTCTGTACTGCTTTCTACACAATATGTATTTATTATATGACTGTCAAGCAGAATTGCTCCCAAAGATGCCTCTCTTTGGATGATCTTCCCTATCTCTCATCACAAGCATAGTTCATACCTCCTCTCATTTGAAAACACAGACTGGTATGAATTCTCAAGCCAGACTACCTGTGTTCAAATTCTAGGTCCACCAGTTGTATGGCTTTGGCAAATGACTAAACCCTATGTACCTCAGTATCTTCTTCTGTAAAGTGGAGATCATAATTGTACCTATTTCATAGGGGTGATACAAGGATTCAATGAATTAATATAAAGTATTAGAATGGTGTTAGGCACAGAGAAAGAACTGTGATACTGTTGCTGCTACTATCTATGCTACAACTACTATTATTATTACTACTCTACTACTACTATACTGCCAGTGAAATGAATCCTTTTCTTCTCTGAACTTTTTTTTTTTTAAGATTTTATTTATTTATTCATGAATGAGAGAGGGAGAAGCAAGCTCCATGCAGGGAGCCCGACATGGGACTCGATCCCAGGTCTCCAGGATCACGCCCCAGGCTGAAGGCAGTGCTAAACCGCTGAGCCACTGGGGTTGCCCTTCTCTGAACTTCTTGAAAGCATTATTTATCTTTTTACTTCCTTCCATGTTACCTCACACATTGTCAGCCTGAAATAAACATTAGTTCGATTGATTGAGGGATTACTGCATTTCTAAAAAGAGCCAATGCCAGACAGTCAAAGATTTCTTTTTAGGTGGGTCAAAGGTATGCTATTTATTTCAAGCTAAGTCAAAATTATGTTTTGTAAGTAAGTTGGAAGAAAGGATTTTGGAAGGCTTTAGGAGAATTATTTTGATGGAGGCAATTAAAATGGGGCTGCTAAAACAAAAGCACAAAGAAGAGTAGGTTACTGATTCTTGCTTGCTTTCCCAAAATTCTGACAAATGCACAGTTTAAGAAAAAAATATAAGCCAGTAAACAGTGGAAGCTGCTTCCATTTTTTTTAATACTACTTTCATCAGAGAGTAAGTATCCAATGAGGTACACGCCCCCAGAAAAGCAGCTGCCAATCCTGGGCAGCAACTGAAGTCATGAGATCCATAAAGTGAGCAAATCTATCTCTGATTATTGTACACTAAGATTACATTATAATGGCTTAATATCCAGTAAATATAGAAAATATAAAGTCTTGCCAAAAATTATGGTTTATTAATAATCTTTTATACTCCTAGAAAGCACAAAGCAAAATACTATTTTATATTTATATAAATACTGAATTTTATCAATAGTAAGATAGAAAATTGCTTCTTTTCTGTCCAGGATCTATATTTGTATTATTATTTAAAAATTTTACCTGGATGCCTAATATGCGAGATACAGTAAAATATTACATGTATGATTTTTAAAATTATAAAGATACATCAAAATATTATTTAGTACCTTGCAATTGATGGTAGCTTATTTTACGATTGCATTTAACATTAATTAAAGTTTATCTCTTCAACTTAAAGCACAGTTAAATTAAATAATTAAATTCAGGTTCAAAAGCTTAATAAATCAGAATTTTCTTATTCTTGATGAATAATGCTTCAAAATTATTATACTTAGTGTTAATTGGAGGATGGTTACCAAATTATCAATATCTGAAAATTCTGCTCAGGCTCCTTAAGGTGGATACACAGTTACTGTTTCTCAACAACAGCAATTTTACTTAAATGAAGCAATGCTTTCAGCACTCAAATTCTAGAGTCAGAGAGTTCTATTTGATTGAGTCTTGGCTCCACTTTCTACTAGCCATGAGCTCTTAAGCAAGTTATTTAATGTCCCTATATCTTCTTCAGTAAAACTCAGATACAGTTTTACATCCTTTATCCAAAAATCCTGGAGCCAAATGAATATATAAATATACATATATATGAATGGGTTTCACTATAGTGAAAAAGTTATTTTCTATATGTCATATATAATATATATAATTATATATTTTCCAACATACCTTATAGAAAATTAATTATGTAATTATACATATATATGACTATTTTTGTACATAGAGAAGTTATTTTCTATATATTACATATAATATATATTACATATAATATATATTAATTATATACTTAATTTTCCATATAACATATAGGAAAATATATAATTGTATCTATGTATCTATATACTATATAGGTTATATATTAACCTTTTCTATATATTATACATGATGTATATTACATACACATAGATACATAGTGACCATTCCCATGGGCTCTGAGGGAACATTCTATAAACAAACATATAGGTTTATGTCGCAAAACCCAGTAGTATTCATATTTAGTGAAATAAATTTAAAAAAAAAAAGCCTCATGTCATTTCAGATCAGATACTTCTCTGATCCAAACTCTTTTGGTTCTGCTTTTGGTTTTCAGAGTTTTTCTGTTTCTAAATGTGGACAAAAAGTGGAAGACCTGTAATCCCTCCTTCATGGGCCATGGTAAGTATTAAATGGTAACGTGCATGGAGAACACACAGCCCACATTAAAGTCATATTTAGCTGTCAGTGTTGTCTCTGACATTAAGATTATTATAATTTTGACAAACTACAAAATACACTGGAATATTAAAAGTGATGATTGCTGACTGATGGAATTCCAAATGAATTTTATCTTGTTATCTATATACTTTCTGTATTTTATAAATTCTATGTAATGGACGCTTACTATTTTTAGAATAAAACAGTTCTATACAACTTAAAATATTTATTCTTTTTTTTAAAACACAAAAGCAAAATTTGGCTCAGTTGGTAGAACATGTGACTCTTCTGCCTTCATTTAAAAACATTTACTATCTCAAGTCACTGTTTCCTTCTGGATCTTTATCTTGCCTTTCTTCTGCTACATGGACAAAAACTCTTCTGTGTTTCCTGTGTCGGAAATTTCTTGGTTTATAAATTCATTAGAGGCAAAGAAACTTTATTCTTTGACTCCATGGTCATATTTTTTCCCTTCTGACCAACCAATAAGCATGGCTATTTTAAAGTTCTTTTTTTTTTTTTAAGATTTTATTTATTTTTTCATGAGAGAGAGAGAGAGAGAGAGAGAAGAGAGAGAGACACAGGCGAGAGGGAGAAGCAGGCTCCATGCAGGGAGCCCGACGTGGGACTCGATCCTGGGTCTTCAAGATCAGGCCCCGGGCTGAAGGCGGCGCTAAACCGCTGAGCCACCAGGGCTGCCCCAAGCATGGTTATTTTGGGGTACTCATACTAAAAATATGGTTTAGCTAATGTACAAGGTATTTCTTCAGTTCCTGAGTTACTGGAATCGTGTATTTGTAAATCTGTGAGCTGTCTGATATCATAAAAGTGAGATTAATGTGAATACCAAAATTCTCACATCAACTCTAATAGTTATAGTCTCTGCCTCCACAAAGAATATTTTTAAATTATAACTAAAAACTAAAACCAAAACCACAACACAAGGAAAAAACCAAACCAAAACAAAACTGCTGTTGGTTTTCCCTATTATTGTACAGTGTAATGTTAAGCAGTAGAACTTCCTGCAAATGATGGAAATGTTCCACAATCTGTACTGTTCAGTACAGTAGCCACCAGCTGCATGTAGCTATCAAACACTTGAAATGTGGCTCGTGCAACCAAGGACCTAAATTTTAAATTTTATTTAATTTTCTAATTAATTTAAATATAAATTTAATTAGCCACATGTGGTTAATTACTAATGTATTAGCGCAGGCCACAAAACTCCAGTTGTTGATGCAGTCCTTTTTAAGGAAGACACTGACTGTCACTTCTATTTTAAAATGATTTGTAATGTTATCCATATGATAAAATTTGGGAGATTTTCTACTATAATTTTACTTGGAAAGAATCATTGAAAATCAAATTGTCAGAGCCTCCATGAATCAAAGTTTCTGGCTTCATTGTGCTGTGTTGGTGGTAGCTGGCTAAAGAATTTTTCACTTCGTTCAATGTTTGTGCTTGTTTGTATCTGTTCTCTGGTTCTTTATCTACTCCACATTACCAGTTATGTCTAAAAAATAAATATCCCCAAAGTGGCTTCAGGCAGACAACTATTAAAAACCAAACCAAACCAAACCAACAACAAAAACACCATCAATTAATAAATAAACCTTCCATCAAAGAAAAGGCAAGTAACAAAAACCAATTTAAAAAAATTGATCACAGGGAAAAAAAAAAACCCACCTTTAAATCCTACTTCAGTACACTGACCCTATTGCTCAGTATTAGAAACTTTATCCGATTTTTGGAAACATCCGGAAAGCTGCTGTTTCGGCATTCATTATACTGCAGCTCACAATTAACACCGCCAGACTCCTTTCTAATCAATTATTCACTAAGATGTCTAGCATTTCTTTGGAGCCCCTTACCTCAACATCACAACGGTTTAAGAGATGACACATGTCTGTGTACTTTTCAGGATAAAAGACAGACTTTAAGCAAGTTTTAACACTAAATGAGAACAAGGGTAAGAGAAGAGAAATAAACCCTGTTCGTCAAAGTTGAGCTTCTGGCGAGCTGCAGGCAGTGCACAGCATGAGAGGATCTGGCTCCAGAAGGTGCCCATGTGTTGACAGCTGAATAAGAGTTTGAAGGCTCAATGGTACAAATGTTCTGTCAATGGTACAGTTACACTGGGTTTTACTTAACCAGAACTGCTAAAAATCTCCAAAATGGTTGACAACCAATGATGTGAAATTAACTTACTCTAGGCTTCGACATTAAATTGGCAAGTTATTATTTTTCCATAGGAAGTAATCCTGTATATTGACTTGGTCAACTGACGAAAACAAGAGATCATTTTGTCCAGCCTACAAGTTTAAAGAAGCAAGGCCTAAGACCATAAAAAATATGAGTGCCCTTTCCTTCCTTCTTGAATAAATCCACTAGATACTAAATAAGTATTGTGTAGCATTTTTATCAAGTGCAAATTCAACTTATGTTACAGGTGAGAGATCTCCAGAAGGAAAGCTTCCCCCAAAGTACAAATACTCAAAATAATCTGAGAGTAAATTAGAGTCAGTAAGAGATAACTCCTTCCAGTGTCTAGAATAACATGTAAATATAAAGATACTGAAGTCTATACAATTGCTTCCGTTATTAACATTCAGTTGTTTTGGAACTCTAAATCTTTTCTTAGACATTTCAGTTTTAAATAAATAATGACAAGTTATTTTGAAAGTTACCCAGCCTATACTAGTCCTTGTCTCATCTTGCATACCTGCAGTACCTATCAAGGGGCACTTACTCTACGACTTAGCAGTGTCTTCTATTAAGACTTACTTACTATTCATGATTATTATCACTAAAATGAGAAAGCAAGCCACTGGGGAGAAGAACTACATCTCTCACATATTCCTCCAGCAAGTATGCTTTATTAGTTAAGAGCATGGGCCCTAGTGCCAGACATCTTGGGTTTAAATGCTGCTCTACCACCCATTATCTGTGTGACTGTATATAAATTATCTACCCTCCTTGAGCCTCAGTTTCCAGTAAAAGGATAACCACAGTACTTACATACTTTTGTGTTATTGCAAGGATTAAATATACTTAGAGATGCTCAATGCACAGTACTCAGCAAGCATTCAAAAAGTGTTGGTTAACATATTAGCTTTTTTGAACAGATAAAGCTTAAGAATAACAAAACAGCTTCATTTTTAAACATCAGATACCAAGGTAAATAGAAGAAAGGCCTGATAAAGAAAGTTGGGTTATCCTCTTTGGAATATATCTTTGCTGGTAATATTGACAGCTAAATTCTTCTATCCTAAATGATGTTTCTATGAACATTTACCATGTGATTTGCATAATGTGAGGGTTCCACAGCAGACAAATGAGGCTTATTCCTAAGGCCTGATTACTGATATAGAACATGAAATGAGTAATGTTAGAGGTATTATCTTTGTTATTACAGTGAATGATTAATTCTATAACATAGCTCAGGGATCCCAATATTAACATATCTCACAGCAATCAATCATATTCAATTTTGACTTTCAAATCTTTGGGAAACATCAAATGATACTGCTAAGCATACAGTTTAATTGTATAGACTGCTGATGTGGACAATAATGCCATTAGTGGGGCCCAAAAAGCTAAATCAGCAGTATTGAATATGAAAATAGAAGAGGTTGGAGTTCTGAAGAAAAAGGGTTAACCCACCAATATAAACAAGATAAAAACACTAAAAATAATTTGCAAAACAATTTTCCTCATGCAGTTAATAAACATGTGTCAGAATAAACAAAAATCACAGAAGCAGAAAGTAAAAAAAAATCAATTAAAATAAAGTCACAGGGCATGATAGAGAATTATTTCTGGCAGTTATTTGCTATAATATGGTTAATACTTCTAGTCAGTCAAATTAACACAATTTTGCCACTGTAGATTTACAGTCACAAAATGCACACTCCCAAGAGGCTTGTTCCAAGAATCAGAGTAACAAATTCCTTTTAGACAGAGCAACTTGACCATTTTCTTCTGAACGTAAGTAATGGAAGAGAACGCATCCCTAGGAAAAATTAATTTGCTATATCCATTCACATTTAGCCATCTTTTCCCTCCCTGATTTCCCCTTCAAAGTCCTTGAAAAGAAACCAGTCCATTTATCGCTCCATTTGTATCAACAGATATGCTTTTATTTCTTATCGGTCTGCCTATTCGTATCATGTGTACTCCACTATGTTATTGACTGAAAGAAGCTCAGGCAAGGTGGTGTCAGCTTCTATTCCTAAAGGGAGTCCCCTGAGCAGATTGGTGAGGCACTTAAGGTCAAGTCAGAATTGTCTGTTTCTATATTAAAACTGCAAGGGCACAAAAAAGAATGCAGAACTCTCAAGCATTCAAAAGAAATACCAGCATTCAATCTTTTTTGTTTGTATCTTTACCCACAGAACTTGGAGGGCTCTTTATCACTTACCATGGTAAAAAACTTAGCTTTGTACAAATAAAAAAATGATTTTATACCATTTTTCTTACACTCTGCATTGTCTTCTTACTCTTTCTTTCTTCACACTTATTTACCTTTCCAAAAGGTTACTCCAAAACAAGAGAAATCAGAATACAAATAAAGTCACTAAATCACATCATCGTTAGAAAGGATCTGGTAACCACCCTCAAAGGTTATTTTGGCATTTTCCTGATGACTTGTGAGGTAGTCTGTACACTTGAAGAAGGAGAAAATAAAGTTAACTATATTTTCCTGCTGTGTGGTTAGTATCATAAAAATTTCCTAGAGCTGGTTTATAGGAAGAATCTCAAAATTCACTCATCACACACCTTCCTGAGCACATTACACGTGCAGCTCTTTTTCAGGAACTAGGTTTCAAAGATGGATCCAAGGTACTCGCCCTCAGGGAATTCACAATTCACTATTTTACAATGTAGTATGTGCTGTGATATGACATGAATAATATGTAAAAGGACAGAACAACATGTCATGGCTTAAAGAGCTTAGACTGGGGATCAGATGCCTTTCTCTGCATATTGGGGGACTCTTGGGAAAGGCACCCACCTTCTTGAGCTTCATTTCAGCCACATATAACATAGATATAATATTATTTACCTTACAGGGTTCCCTTGATGGATGGTAAGAGTTTGTTTCCCTTGTTGTATCCAAATCAAGAACAATTCTTTGGTCTAAGAGCAGTGAAGATAATGGGAGAAGAGGCCAAAGAAAGGACAGAGTTGAGGCTGGGCTTTGTAGAAGTTAGGTTTTAGTAGAGAAGAATGGGGAGTAGGGGATTCTTAGCAAAGAGAACATCACGAGGAAAAAATGAAGCTAAATAAAGTACATGGCTAAAAAAAAAATAGCACGGTGTGTTCAGAGGAAGCAGACCATACTGATTAACAGTTGGAATTATGAGGTCAGCCTGACTGAGCTAGGATCATGTTGCTTACTAGGGTCACAATAACTTGCTTATCCGGCAGGTCACTTTTCTCATATTTTGCCCACATAACTGTAGCCAAGTCATAGGGGGTGGTATTGAGGATTAAATGGAGATTACATATCTATAAACAGGGACTCATGCATAATAAATGTTCTTGCTACTATTGTTAGACCTATTACTACTAGAAAAGTCTAGATGGTTGAGAATGGCTCAAACATAAAGAAAACAGAAAGAAGTGTGGGTTATCAGAGTGGTATTTCTCATCCTGTCGTTTTGTTCCCAGGTATCTAGTTACTTAGAAGAAATATTTTATTTTAAATGGGTGACTGAGTTATGCTGACCAGGCTACTCTATGTCTCTTCCCATTGCTAAATATATTCTGGTTCCAGTGGCTCTTAAACCTGGGTATGCACCAGTATCCCCAATCTGATAAGAAATGGCATCTCTTGGGTCTAAACCTAGAGATTTTTACTCAAGAATTCAATTCTTAGTCCTTAAATTTTTAAGGTGGAGTTGAGACACTTACATTTATTTATTTATTTATTTATTTATTTATTTATTTATTTATTTATTTATAAATAAAGATTTTATTTATTTATTCATTAGAATACACAGAGAGGAGAGAGAGAGAGAGAGAGAGAGAGAGGCAGAGACACAGGCAGAAGGAGAAGCAGGCTCCATGCAGGGAGCCCGACGTGGGACTCAATCCCAGGTCTCCAGAATCATGCCCTGGGCTGAAGGAAGCGCTAAACCGCTGAGCCACCCGCGCTGCTCGGTACTTACATTTTTAAAAAACTTCCTTAGTGGTTCCCATGACCAGCTAAATTTGAAAACCTCTATTGTGGTCTACTCAGAAGCCAGGTCAATATGTTTCTCTTATTTATCCACTTAATAAAATAATACCTAGCTTATCTAGATTATCTAATAATAACAGATTCTTAAAAGCACAGCCAACCCTTTTATTTTTAATTTAAAAAACCCAATTCATCCAAAGAAGGCATAATAAGATTATAACTTCTTTCTTAATTAGTTACTAAAGCATTTTGCAAGAATGATGCTATAAAAGACCAAGGAAAGACAGAGAGACAAGTTAACTTTTCATCAAACATTAAAAAAAAGAAGTATCACTCGCTGGGATTAAATATCACAACACTGCTAAAATAAATTGTTTTACCATCATTTACTCTATTCTCAGTTACATTTAGCAGTGTAAATGATGAATGAGAAACCCAAATAATTCATCTCGGTTTCAAGATTATTGTTAGGAAGAGCTAAATTTTGATTTTGTCAGAGTCCGTTTGTTCTTTCAGGAGGTCTGTCTTAAAGATTATCAATCAGTCATCTCAGAGAATTCCATTTGCTTCACACAGTAATTGTTCACTTATAGTTTAGTGTACCTCAGAGTTTGTTAATCATTCATTATTTGACAGGAAGTCCGAGATGAAGAACATTTTAAGCAAAAGCCTGATTAGGAATACAAATAAACATCCCTGAGGTTATGATATAAAAATAATATTATATGATTTATAAATAAATTCAAGGGCAGGGCAAAATATAAGAGCTGGCAAGGTAAGACCAGGTCAAGAAGTGCAATATTAAAAATTTGGACTTTATCTTAAGAGGGAGCAGGAGCTATTCACGGATTTTAATGGTACAATTTACATATGTGGAATCTAAAAAATTAAACAAATGAAACTGCAAAGAGCAGAATCAGACCTACAAATATAGAGAACAAGCTGAAGGTTGCCAGAAAAGAGGCACAGAAGGATGAGCACAATGGGTGAAGAAGGGAGGGAGGTACAAGCTTCCAGTCATGGAATGAGTGAGTCAGGGGAACTAAAAGGCATGGCATAGGGAATAGGCAGGATAGGGGACAGGGAATATAGTCAATATATTGTGTGTGTGTGTGTGTATATATATATATATATATATACACATATATATATAGTATATTGTATATATAGTCAATATATAGTATATATATTATATACTATAATAGCGTTGTAGGAGACAGATGGTAGCTATAGTTGTGGTGACAGATACTCAGATGATAATATCAAAAGGCTGTATTAATTGGTTACCTGTGGAAACTGAGGGCAACACATGAAGCAAAAATCACCACAATCTCCTTAGGAAAATGGACAAACTGTCGTCTTACTCATTGCCCTTAAATTCTAATGGACCTGGATTTGGATCTGGCTTCTCCACTTTTATGTTGAGGCTTTGGGCAAATTACTTAATCTCTCTGAAACTTACATAAAGTGGAGTCAATAATACTTCACAAAACTAGTATAGATATTATATGAGAACATATTTAAAGAACCTAGTACAGTGTCTATTACATAATAGGTGTTCAATACTTATTCACCCCTTATTTCTTATAACACAGCTACTCTAGGTGTAGCTATTATGAAAAGTAAGGTATACTCATTTAAATCCCTAAAGAAGCTAAATTTGTTTCAATAAATGAGATTATTTTAACATAGTACTTAACAAATACTATGGTTTATATGTGTCAGGAGATGTAAGACATTTAAAAGGATGTCTTGGACATTGAAAATTATTATGTTACCATTTCTAGAAACACAGATAAATTGAGATAAGCCATCTGCTTCTAATATTGTTAAATTATTTCAAAAACAGTAAGGATAGCTAGGAGCTTTATAATGAAAGACAGATCTTAGGAAAAGTATCCTACTTGCTATTTGTAAAAACAGGGTCTCTGAACCTGCTCTCACCTTTGCTTTGGCTCTTCCCTTTGCCTGATATATTGTCCAGAAATCTTCATGACTAACTCCCTCATGGCCCTCAACCTTTTGCTCCTCCTAAATGAGGCCAACTTGATCACCCTCATTAGACTGCAACCTCCCCACTCCTGCCCAGCACTAATACTGGCCCCTTTAACCCTAACTCTTCTTCTGTTTCCTTTTTTCCCCTTTCTACCTTAGCCCTTATCTCTTTTTAACAAACTGTACAATTTACTAATTATTTATTTTTTATTGCCTGTCTCTTCCCAATAGGATATAAACTCCATCAGGCCAGAGATCTAAGACTGTTTCATTTGTTATTTACTTATTATTATGTCAAGTACCTAGAATAGTACCTAGTACAATGAGTTATGAAATGAGCATTTGTTGTTAAGCAAGCATGTTACTAATATAAAATCCAGTCATTAATACTGGGGAAAAACAAAGTCTAAGCAAAGTGGTTATTGAAACCAAAAGTTCCTATTCACTGGTACTCACAACACTCTCTATTCTTAGAGCATCTGTACCAGGACTAGTGAGCACAGGAAAGAGTAAGTTAGCTGTAGGGGGAAATGACTGGCTTTGGAAGTAGGTACTTTGGTAGTGAGGCGTGGTCTGGTGATGAGAACAAAGAGCTGGATTTAAGAGTGCCATTTTGCTTTTAAGCATGTAGAGATGCTTTCTTATGCCAAAGAAAGGCATAAAAATCCAATTACTTATCAACAATTTATCAGGGATACTATTTGCTTAACGATAGAAGATTATAATAATTTATATCTGGTCAAAATGTCATTAGTGTTCGCTCTTGTTCTCTCTCTCTCTCTCTCTCCCTTCTTTCCCCAACCTTCCTCCTTTTGTCCCTTTCCCTCTTTGTTTTAGAAAACATGGGAGAATGATGATAATATTCTAGTCTTTGATAAAAACATAATTCGCAATCTAGCTTGATTTCCTAGTCTGCAAAAACTGTGACTCGCAGAGAGGACCGATCTTTCTTTCGAGTGAACCCAGCTACCTTGAAGGGCACAATCAAGCAAGATAACCCAGGCACCAAGGACAGCCTAGGCTGGAGTGACTTCATGAATTTCCAGACAAGAAATTCAATTACATCGCAATGCTCTATCTACACTATAGAGTACATGAAAAAAGGAAAGGTGTTTCAGTAATTCCATTTTGCATGGATTTCATGATATGTTTGTTTTCTAGTCTAAAGATTTCTTGGAGATAAGAGTGAAATAAATGAGGTTTAGGCAACTCTAGAGAATACAGATTAAGATAGAAAAAAATGCCAAACCAAATAAGCCTAAACTCATTTAACAAAGCAATGCCTGTTGATTGATTTATATTTGGTTTTGTAATGGGAATGCACACAGAGTCCACTGCGCCTAACTTCCTGCACTTCACATTTTAGCCCCATCCTTGGCAACTGAAAGCCCAATGGGAAGGTTGATGATAGAAGATCAGATAATCTGCAAAGCAGATAATCTGCTTCTCACAATTGAGTATTAGAACAGTCTAGTAGGCCACCTGAGCCCCCATAATATACCCTTTCCAGGCCCACAAACAGAGCCTTTCAGGTTATTGACCCAAGCCCAGAGGCATCATGGAGGCTCACAATTAAAAGGCTTTGACCCAACTTCTGACCTCAATGTCCGCTTCCTGTGGAGAGTGTCTGAACTGGTCTAACAGAATTGCAGATTTAGGAATGCTGCCCACATTACTTTCAATCTACCTTCTAGCTCACAAAACCATTAGGATCCCATTTGTTCAGATATATGTTGGTGCAACAGCTCAAAACAGTTCCTATTAGTCTTTGTTACACAGATGGCTATGATGTTCTCAAACATTACTTATCTCTTCTATCAAAGGTGACAATCTTTATTTGAAAACATGTAATACATGTATTTGCAGCTTTAGCTCTATGCCTAATTAATGAATACTACATCTTTATTGATGCAGATTTATTAGAAGCCTCAGCATGATCATAGTAATAAACAGGTCTCTGAGAAACAAAACCTCCAGTAACCTTAGTTCTGTAATTGCTTTTGCCTGCACAATAAATGTATATTCAAAACTAGGATAGCTGTCCAAAAACGAAGCAAATTTCATTCAATTGCCTATGAAACTGCCTGGATAGCTAAGAAGCTCAGAAAAAATGAGAAACCTGCTTCTTCAGAGATGGAAACCCCATTTGACAAACTCTCAGTCAGAAGAAAAAAATTTAAATAGGACAATGTTGATACTAGCAAATCAAGTACTTTGTTCTAAATCAGTTTATTCTTTTCTACAGTTTTATTCTCTTCAAAGAGCATAGCAGTAAGAGACTGTTCTTTATCACTGGTATCTCCAGAACCATCCCCACCATTGAGTATTGAGTCAGATATCTTACTCCTAGGTGACAGATGTAAAATTCCTAACAGCTCGGAGACTGGTCCCAGCTCTGGTCTAATTATGCAGTTCTGAGTTCACTCAGTGACTCATACTACACAAGTACCTGCTTGCCAAATAACTGTCGATGTGTATGTGTGTACGGTGTCTGTACAAAAATAGGAGTAAGCAAAAACCTCTTATGTCTTAGAAAGCAGCTGGAGCAAACTCTGTTATTCATGGGAAGAAAACCATCCAAAGGATACAAATTTCAGATACAAGTATAACTAGTCAAAGAGAATTCTGTCTAAACTCGAGCATATTCCATCAGCTATCATTTCTCCAGGTCAATCTACAACCCTATCAAAAGCAAAAAACCAAAATCATCAGCAATAGTTAAAATATAAGAAAATAAGACCCTAGATCTTTGAAGCCTATGTGAATTTCCAGACAAGACACATAGGATGCCTACGTTAACCATGTCCTCACTGATAATCAAGTAACAAAATGGTAGCAGGTTTGTGATGGTATGTTTATGATACTTGCCAAAGGGTGATTATGTAATTTTTGGGAAAGTAGAGTTTGCTCTGTAGAAGTTACTTGCCATTAATGTGCAAACCACTATATTTACGTTATGTTTTATTATTTTCCAGACAGATTGTGATAGCATTTCTTTTTAGTTTTAAAGCAATTTATAACATGTACTTAGCTTCAATTTGACAAATACTTTGAGCACCTACTCTATACAGTACATTAAATTAGTTACTGCTAAAGAGTACAGTGATGAATTGCATAACAATTCAGAATATGGAAAATCTGTCTTTTTAAAATAATCCATTTGATTCCTACTTATAATTATTATAACAGTACACAGAAATATATAAACTGGTACTTTTACATTATTATATCATAGGGTTTTTGCTCACTTTCCATTTTTTAGCATTACTAACAACTATATTTAGGGAATAAAATTAATCAATATACTCAAAAAACATGTAATTAATTAATACATTGTTCATCTCAAGTCTCAGAATTTCAAGTTCTAGGTAATGTAAACAGAAAAGATCAGAGCATTTATCGGATTTAACAGTTCCAGAATCCCTAAAAAGTGAAGATTGTTGGCCTTCATTTTGGAGAACTTTTCAATTTATGCCAGATCACTCGTTTATAGTTGGAATTTTATCAGCAGATTCAGATTTTTGTGGGACCTGAAGGCTGCACAATTTATGGGCTCTTCTTTAAGAAAGGAATGCAAAATTAGTTTCAGCTCCTGCAAAGGGGCCCAGCAGTAGAGGAGCCCTAAAGCTTCAGCTTCATTAGCTTCTGAACAAATCCATCTCTGGTTTGCAGCCATCAGTAACATGCTTTCATTAATGACATGATGTAAAACAGAGCAACAAGTATCCTTAACTTAAGTTGGGGCGGAAATATATTTCTCTGAAACTTAATTATGGGAGCTATGTGGATCTTGTGAAAATGAGCTCCTACAGCACCCCCAGAAACCTACTCTAACATCACTATGCACAGCATCAGGAGGAGGCTCAAGGTTAATCACTCATTTCCCTTTTCAATCTGTCTCAATTACTGTTATGGGATGCTTCAATTAGTCATTCTCATTCTCTCCAGGGGTAGGGAGAGATTGCAGATAACTCATCCCAAATAGACTTCACAATTTGAATTCCTCCACCCTGCTAAAGAAAAATATTCACTAGAGAAAAGCAAGATTTGCTATCATCCACTCTGTACTCCATCAATGCCACTCTTTCATCAGACAAAAAGAAGCCATAAGTCTTCTGGGATGCAAGGCCTTCTTTTCCCTTCCCCCAAGGAGTAAGTTCTGCTTCTACCACACATTCAGCCCAAGACAGCCCTAGGCGATTGTTCTTAAAACTACCCTTGGAAGGCTCTTTCCAGAAGCTAGCCCCCGAGACAGACAACCATATTATCAATCACAGAGACAGCATATATACTTTTTTTCTATGCCTTTTTTCCCAAGACTGCTTAGCCTTAGAATCTAAAATCTGCAAAAAGAGACATTCAATTACTCTTTAAGAAGCATGTGTGGTATCATTAGTTTATGGAAGACTACAAAGAAAATGTTTTCTAAACCAAGAAAGAGTAATGCCTCTTAACATAGAGAAGATACCGATCTCTAAATTCATGGGATAAGAAAAAATTCTAATCCAACAAAAAGCTTTGTTGCAAAGGTTGTGTTTTTATCTTTGCAAAAAATCTAAGAAGTCTTGGTACTGTTCTCATGATACAGAGATTACATGCATGTGTTACTACAGCAGTAGTATAAAATGACATCTATGAATGGGTAAAGATTTCTAGTTATATTGGCATTTCAGTAATTGTTTATTCTTCCATGAAGAACTAAATTTGCTCAAGGACTGTGTGAAGTGGTCTATTTATGATCAGTTATTTCTTCCTCTGTGCTATTACTGCACTTTGTACTCATCCACTTAAATCATGGGACAATTACTTGTTCTAAGGACTGTTTCACCCAATAGACAATAAACTCCTGGAGGTGGAGCACTGGGGCTGTTTTCATTTCTGTGTCCTTAGTGGTGAGTAGAGTGCTGATACATAGTAGGCACTCAATGAGTGGGGTTTACTGAAGAAGGAACATGGAATAGATAATATTCAATGGTGAAATTTATATATTTTAAAAATTGACTTTGAATTGTGCTCTTCAATTAAATGGGAATGACAGGGTGCCTAATAGTCTAGGAATTAACATGGCCTATTGAAAAATTTAAAGAGCTACTGTATAAGAGCTGTTCAAAAGATGCTCTCAATGGAACCAAGCAGTGCTAAGAATGGAGTGATCCACAGTACATAACAATGCCTCCTTCCAGAATAACATTTCAAAACCCAGAGATTAAAAATATTCCAGATGTGTTTAAAATTACATCACTTATTTCAAATTTCTTACAAGATTAACACCTTATTTCTTTTCTTTCCTGACTTCCTTTTCTATAACAGTTGTATTTTTGCACATAAGAATAATACAAAACTCAGTCTTGACTTATGAAACTCTCCTCCACTATAAGCCCAAAATATTTCAAGATAATAATTACAGGCACACCTCAGAGATATTGTGGGCTTGGTTCCAGACCATGGCAATAGAGCAAAAATCACAATAAGGTGAGTCAAATGAATTTTTTGGTTTCCTAGTGCATATAAAAATCATGCTTACACTGTTCCGTAGCCTATTAAGTGCACAATGGCATTGTGTCTAAAAAACAATGCATATACCTTAGTTTAAAAATACTTTACTGCTACACAATGGGAGAAGATATTTGTAAATGACGTATCAGATAAAGGGCTAGTATCCAGAATCTATAGAGAGCTCATCAAGATCAACATTCCAAAAATAAATAATCCAGTAAGAAATGTGCAAAAGACATAAACAGACATTTCTCCAAAAAAAGACATACTAATGGCCAACAGACACAAGAAAAAATGCTCAACATCACTCATCATCACGGAAATACATATCCAAACCACAATGAGATACCACCTCATACCTGTCAGAATGGCTAAAATTAACAACTCAGGAAACAAGAGATGTTGGCAAGGTTGTGGAGAAAGGGGAAACCTTTGTGCTGTTGGTGGGAATGCAAGCTGGTGCAGCCACTCAGAAAGTAATATGAAGGTTCCTCAAAAAGTTAAAAATAGAACTACCCTATGACCTAGCAATTGCACTACTAGGTCTTCATCCAAAGGATACAAAAATGGTGATTTGAAGGAGCATATGCACCCCAGTGTTTACAGCAGCACTCTCAGCGATTGCCAAATTATAGAAAGAGCTCAGATGTCCATTGACTGATGAATGGATAAAGGAAAATGTGATATATATATATATATATATATATATATATATATATATATATACACACACACACACAATGGAATATTAGTATTAAAAAGAATGAAATTTTGCCATTTGCAACAATGTGGATGGAACTAGAGTGTATTATGCTAAGCGAAACAAGTCAGAGAAAGACAAATATCATATGATTTCATTCATATGTGGAACTCAGATGAAGTCAGGGGAAGGGAAGAAATAAGATAAAAACAGAAAGGGAGGTAAACCATAAAAGACTTTTAAGTATAAAGAACAAACTGAGGTTTGATGAGGAGAGGAGGCTTGGGAGCACCCATGTGCTTGAATGGGTGATGGGCATTAAGGAGGGCACTTATTGGGTGTTATATGTAAGTGATGAATCATTAAATTTCTCTCCTGAAACCAATACTACACTATACATTAACTAACTTGAATTGAAATAAATAAAAAATGCTTTACTACTAAAAAATGCTAATCATCATCTGAGCTTTCAGAGAGCCATAATCTTTTTCTCATGGAGGGTCCTGACTCAATGTTGATGGCTGCTGACTGATCAGGTGGTTGCTAAAGATCTGGATGGCTGTGGCAATTTCTTAAAATAAGACAACAATGAAGTTTGCTGCATTGTATGACTCTTCCTTTCATGAATGATTTCTGGGCAACATGAAATGCTGTTTGAGAGCATATTACTGACAAGAGAACTTTTTCCAAAATTGAAGTCTCTCTTCTCAAACCCTGTTGCTACTTTATAAGTCAACTTTATGTAATATTCTCAATCCTTGGTTGTCATTCCAACAATCTGCATAGCATCTTCACAGAAACCACTTTCTTTGCTCATTCATAGGAAGCAACTTCTCATCCATTCAAGTTCTATCACAAGATTGTAGCAATTCAGTCCCATCTTCAGGTTCCACTTCTAATTCTAGTTCTCCTGCCATTTCTACCATATCATCAGGTACTTCTTCCACTAAAGTCTTGAAGCCCTCATGAGGGTTGGCATCAACTTTTTCCCTTTCCTATTTAATGTTATTTTGACCTCTTCCCATGGATCACAAATGTTCCTAATGGAATCTAGAATGGTGAATCCTTTCCAGAAAGGTTTAAATTTATTTTGCCCAAATCCATGAGAGGAATCACTCTCTATGGCAGTTAGAGCCTTATGAAATATATTTCTTAAGTAATAAGACTTGAGAGTTGAAATTATTCCTTGATCTATAGGCTGCAGAACTGATGCTGTGTCAACAGGCATGGAAACAACATTCATCTCTTAGTCCATCTCCATCAGAGCTCTTGGGTGACTAGGTGTATTGTCAATGAGCAGTCATATTTTGAAAGGAATCTTTTTTTGATCAGTAGGTCTCAATAATGGGCTTAAAATATTCAGTAAACCAAGTCATAAAAAGATACGTTGTCATCTAGGCTTTGTCACATTTATAGAGTACAGGCAAAGTAGTTTTAGCATAAATCTTAAGGGTGCTAAGATCTCCAGAATGATAAACAAGAATTAGCTTCAACTTAGTTATCATCTGCACTAGCCTCTAATGAAAGAGTCAGCCTGTCCTTTGAAGCCAGGCACCGATTTCTCTTCTCTAGCTATGAAAGTCCTACATGGCATCTTCTTCCAATACAAGGCTGTTTTGTCTACATTGAAAATCTGTTGTTCAGTGTAGTCACCTTCATGAATTATCTTAGCTGGATCTTCTGGAGAACTTGTTGCAGCTTCTCCATCAGCACTTGCTGCCTCATCTTGCACTTTTATGTGACAGAGATGGCTTCCTTCCTCAAACTTCATGAACCGACCTCTGCTAGATTCAGACTTTTCTTCTGTAGCTTCCTCACGTCTCTTAGCCTTCACAAAACTGAAGAGACTTAGGGCCTTGTTCTGGATTAGGCTTTGGCTTAAGGGAATGTTGTGGCTGGTTTGATCTTCTATCCAGACCACTCAGACTTTGTCCATATCAGCAATAAGGCTGTTTCACTTTCTTAGCACTCATCTGTTCAGTGGAGTAGCATTTTTTTATCTCCTTCAGCAACTTTTCCTTTGCACTCACAACTTAGCTGTTTGGCACAGAGACCTAGCTTATTGGCCTAGCATGTCTTTCTCGCTAAGTTTGATCACTTCTAGCTTTTGATTCAAAGTGAGAGACATGTGACCCTTGCTTTCACTTGAACACTTAGAGGCACTGTAGAGTTATTAATTGGTCTAATTTCAATATTGTTGTGTCCTAGGGAACAATGAGGCCCGAAAAGAGGAGAGAGAGATGGGGAAATGACCAGTCAGTGGAACAGTCAGAACACACACAACGTTTATCAGTTAAGTTCACCATCTTACATGGGTGTATAGTTCATGGCAGCCAAAAACAATTGCAATAGTAATATCAAAGGTCACTGGTTGTAGATAAATATAATAACAATGAAACAGTATGAAACATTGTGAGAATTACCAAAATGTGACAAGAGGCACACAAAGTGAACAAACGCTTTTGGAAAAATGACAACAATAGACTTGTTCAATGTAGAGTTGTCACAAACCTTTAGTTTGTAAAAAACAACAACAACAAAAACAAAAACAAACTAGTATCTCTGAAGTACAATAGGTGAAGCACAATAAAATGAGTTATAACTTTATATCATATTGGAAGAAGGGAAAGAAGAAGATTAAATCTCAAAAATATTGGTGAAACCTTCCTTGGTATCTTCTAACCTCCTCGTCACCACCTCCCTCTTGCATAGTTCCCATATTTTCTTTTTGCATGCAGGGCTCTGACACAACTGAACATTCAACCTGTCTCTTTCTCTACTGTGCTCTGCTTCCTTATCGCATTTCATAAGTGAGCATTTCTTATTGTTTCAGTGACCACTTTAGAGTGTGCTTACAGTCATGAATTCAGAAGATAATGGGAAGTAACTAGATAAGATTAGTTGGTTAAAGCTGATTTTAGGAGACTGAGCATTTCTATAATAATAATAATAATAATAATAATAATAAATAGTAAATATTTTACATAATGATAATTTTGACCCAAGTACTGCTTCAAGTGCTTTGTATATATTAAACAAACAATTAAACAACTATTTCTCCCAACTTCTTATAAGATAGGTTCCATTTTCGTCCCCTTTTATAGTCAAGAAAGCTGAGGCTCAGAAAGGCTAACAATTGACTGCTACTGTCACTGAGATTCTATCTCAGTTTAGCTTCAGAATATGTGCTCTTTATGAATAATGATGGTGATACTGATGACATCAACAAAGTAATAATACTAAAAGTTAGGAGCACTTATTAGGTGCCAGGCATATTCTAACTACTTGGTAGATATTCATTCACTCACTTATTGTAGAAACAACACTAGACTGGAAGTCAAAAACACCAAGATTCTACTCTAAATCCTCATACGGATTAACTGTAAAATTTGGAGAACATCACTTCAAACACTTTGGGTCTCAGTTTTCACAGACACATATTACAGTTACTGAACCAGATGATCTCTCAAATCTAACATTATATTTATCGTCTGCCTACTCAGAATAAACCAACAGAAGAGGCCTTTGAGATGAGGGCAGAGGTACTATAATTATATTCTTGCTCTCAAAAAGTGTGTATACTAAGTCAAACAATATCAATGATTGAAGACCAACAAAGATTTCACATGGTACTCAAAATTGCTATTTGGTGGATTAATACAGAATACAAAATAAAATTTGGTAATTGCTATGGACTGAATTATGCCCCCTCACCCCAAATTCATATGTTGAAGCACTAAGTCATTCTGTGATTGTATGTACCCTGATACGGCCTTTTGGAGGTAATGAAGGTTAAATGAGGTCATAAGGGTAGGGCTCTAAACAACAGGGCTGGTGTCTTTAAGAGGAGGAGACACCAAAGACTTCAATGACTCTCTCTCCACCATGTGAGAACACAGCAAGAAGAAGCCAGAAATAGATCTTTTGCCAAGAAATGAATCACCCTGCACCTTGATTTTGGACTTGTTAGCCACTGGGAGAAATAAATTTCTGTAGTTTAAGCCACCCAGCCTACGATATTTTGTTAGTGGCCAAGAAAACTAAGAGTAATTGAAAAAAAAATTCTAGAAGCCATAATGGAAAAGACTGCTAAATTGTACATTAAAAAAAAAACAAAAACAAAAACAAAACTTTACATGACAAAAAAAAAAATTGTGCAGTCAAAAGATAACTGGAAAAATATTTGTAACACATGTAACAGAAATAGACTATTACTATATGAATAACTTATAAAATCAATGTAAAGGATTAGTGGGAAAACTGGTAAAAAGATACGAACATGTTTCCATCCTTGATGCCTAGTCCAGTTCCTTGAGAGAGATAGCTAATGATTAATGAACTAAATACATAAATTATGTCATTTCATTTTTGTTAGTCTTTTTAAAGCACACAACTTATATAAACTTAAATATAAATTTTAAACCTATATAAAATTCATTAATTTTATAGAATTATTACAGACTTGTATAGAAATATAAAATCAGATTATATTAAAAACACAAAAGGTATGGGGGCACCTAGGTGGCTCAGTGGCTGAATATCTGTCTTTAGCTCACGGCATGATCCCAGGGCCCTAGGGTCGAGTCACACACAGGGCTCCCCGCAGGGAGCCTGCTTCTCCTTCTGCCTATGTCTCTGCCTCTCTTTCTGTATGTCTCTCATGAATAAATAAAATAAATCTTTAAAAAAAAACAAAAAAGGTATGTAAAATCCAGTGAACATTTAACAAGCTACTCAACCTCACTTGTAACTGATAATAAATAGGTAATACTATAATAAATTAGATATATACACATCTAAAGATTATATTTCTTTTAATAAATTTAGAAGTTGGTGATACTTACTGTTGGTAAGGAGAGAAAAATGGTAGAGCCTTTTAAGAGGAAAGTTATTTATCAAAATTAAAAATACAAATACTATGGCCCGGCAGTTCTACTTCTAGGAACGGATTCTACCAATATAATCCAAAGACAAACATCAAGATAAAGGAATACTAATGTTCATGACCAGTTGTTTATAACAGTAAAAAACTAAAAACAACCTTACAGATTCATTCATGGAAGATTAGTTCAATCCATTATGATACACTTTGTCAATAGACTTGTGCAGATGTTAAAACAAAATAAAGGAAGACTGCATTGAGTTACGGAAAAAAAAAAAAAAAGCAAGGCCCAGACTTTTATATATTACCAGTTGTTGTGAATTTTTAAAAGTATACACATATAGATAGGCGCGCACGCACACACACACACACACACGCACACACAATTATACTGGTATTTTTGTCAATATTTTTCTGGAAGAAAACATGAGAAATTTAACAATGGCATTACAAAAGAAGATATTGGAGAGGGATACTTTCATTTACTGTTTTATTTTGGTGTGTACCTATAATATATATTTAAAAATGTAATTCTTAAAAACAGATTTATATAAAAGTCTTTAAATTATGGGTCTATCTTTAATTTCTAAAAATCAACTACCCTTCCTGAAAAGACTATTTGAATATTCAACAGTCAGTATGGCAAATAATTCAGTGAAGTTAACATTTCTTCCTTCCATAGCAATGTCTTTTTCTTTAGCAATTTCTCTTTTACAAACAAACCACACTGAGTTTGTTCTGAGCTCTCTTCCCATCTTGTTCCTTTACATGCATTCAGTTGGCAAATCCAGCTAATGTTCTTCCATTTGTGCTGCTAGGACCCTGGCTCAGGTATTCGTTATCTGTTATCTGGTATTCGTTATACTGTTGTCGTTAGACAACAGTAACAGTTCAAGGAGATGTTGTTCCTGAGTTCTACGTAGCATGTACTTCACAGATTCTGCTTTCTAATCCCTACAGCAATCACAGGAGGTTGGTATTAACATCTCTTTTTCCTGGATACCTACAATATGATTACAGCTAAAAAATGGTGCAATTGGGTGGGTGAAAAGTAATGTCTCATTGCTTGAAATTAAATTTCTCTAACTCTTAAAAGGTGGAACATATTTTTATTCATTTATTGGCCATTATATTCTCCTGCAGCATTTCCTGTCATATGTTTTGTCCATTTTTTAGCTAGGTGGTTTGTCCTTTGTTTATGGATTATAGTAGTTTCTCATGTATTTTTAATCTTTTTGCCTCAACTTTTTTTAAAAAAAATTTCAAACCTATATCAAAATTGCCAACAATAGTATAACGAACATCTGTATACTCTTGGCCTATATTCACCAATTACCAATTGTTAACATTTTGCCACCTGTCTTTCAACTCTCCACCCCCAAACTCTCTCCCTCTGATAGACTTCACAACATTGGGACACTTCTTATCTCAATACTTTAGCATGTATTTTGTATCTCTTCATACTTTTTGCTATCCTAGCCCTTCACAGATCCCTTCTCCAGCCTAATTAATTCCCACAACTTCTTGCATCATCCATTTACTGTTTCCTTTCCCTGGAATATATTTCTGCCATTTTCCATATATCCAAATTTTATCCATCCTTCAAGGCCCAACTCAGATGTCCCTTGAGCAATGAAGCCTTGCCTTCTCAATTTTCCTTCTGTTGCCTATACAATTGCATACCACTTATTGCTTTCTTCTTGGCACCACCGTTTATGTATACATTTATGTATATGCCTCACATCTCTAACAGTCATGAGCACTTAAGGAAAGGAATTGTGTCTGGTAGTAACTTATATTTTCCATGGATCAGAGCAAAGCAATTTGTAAATAGGAGACACTCAATAAGCATCTGCAACATCACTGAATAAGTGCACATTTTTAAGAAAATCAGAGGGAAATTAATAGTCTATTTCCAACCCTTTCAGAATTCTTTGTGAATTCTTTCAAGAATTCTTTGTGATTTTCTACACATCACTAAACTTTAGCAGTGGTGATACTCATTATAAAATAATATCTCTTTCTTTTCAAGACCAGGCATTTTATATATGCCATTCACTGTGTCACTTAATCTCTACAACAGCCTTAGACATTATTACCGTATTACAAGAGGAAACAGAAGTGTAGAGAGATCAAGTAACATGCCCATGCAGGTAGAATATTGGTCCATGATTTTTGTCACATTTATCTTTTTATTATTTATATTGCTCACTTCACCTGTAGTGGGTGTTCAATCAATGTTTGTCAAATGACTTGCTTAAAATCAGGTGTTTGCACCTACTAGAGATATATGAATTCAATAACTGATGCTATTTAGCAAACAAAACAAAACAAAAAACCACCAATACAGATAAATAACTCATACTTGATAGTTAAAGAAAAGTTGATATTATCTGTTATACACAGAAAATGACATAATAATCTTTGGAACTCTATAATAGGTTGATTTAGCTTTTAACTTTTTGATTTATCATGAACAACAGCAATACTTAGAGAGGCACGTGCTTGAAACATATGCAAAATTAAGGGGCTTTTTCTTTGGGGGGTTCTGGTGGTGGGCTAGGTAATATTGGCTCTGCTTTTATAACTGGCGATTCCACCAAAATACCATAGATGGGAATCTGTGACTTCTCTATTTAACATTTTATATTATGTTGGAAAAAGTTCAGGCCAAAAGTCTAGTGTCAGGACCCTCTATTATCAAAAAGAGGACCTGGCTCCCAACATTCACAGGTCTGAGACTTACTAGGCCAAACACGACTTTCCTGGCTGAACAGGGCTGCAGGACTTGAAATAACTGGGCTATAATTTCAGTTGTCTTAAAGTCTGACACTAAAGTAATGGATAGGCTTTGATCTGAAAACAAGAAAAGAAAAAAAGTGCATAAACAATTTTTATCAAATTTTGTTTCCCTGAATTATATAGATATTCTCCCAAACTACTATTGTGTTTAGTTTTACACACATTCTCTCTCTTTCTCTCTCTCTCTTTTTTTTAAGATTTTATTTTTTGAAAGTAATCTCTACACCCAACGTGGGACTCGAGTTCATAACTCCAAGATCAAAAGTTGCATGCTCTACCACCTGAGACAGCCAGGTGCTCCTTAAACATATACTCTTAATGAAATCTATTAACTCATCTAAAAACAGTAAGCAGTGCCAAAACAAGTAGTAGACCAACACTCTCAGAGAGAACTCCAGTTTCCTTGATCCAGTCTCAGTGTCTCTGTGGCCAAGGTCAGAGGATCAATTTCTAATATAACAGTAGGAGAAAGGAGGTAACTGTTTTATAGATATGAATTCCAGATTTGGAATTAGGAGGACTAGGAGGCAGGCCTCCTGGTTATGAGACTGAGCCAATCACCTACCCAGCCTCTATGAGCCTCAGAGTCCTCAGCTATAAAATGCAGATGACCATTCCATCCCCCACAGGGCAACTGTTAGGATTTGTGACATAAAAGATGTAAAAGCACTTAGCAGTTACCTAGCTTTATAAATGCTCAATAAATGTTAATAAATGCAACCTATGGGGACTCCTGGGTGGCTCAGCAGTTGAGCGTCTGCTTTTGGCTCAGGTTGTGATCCCAAAGTCCCAGGATCAAGTCCTGCCTCAGGCTCCCTGCATGGAGCCTGATTCTCCTTCTGCCTATGTCTCTGCCCCCCACCCCGTGTCTCATGAATAAATACATAAATCTAAAAAAAAAAACAAAACAAAACAATGCAACCTATGGGGTCTCAAATCACATTTTTTAGGGATTATGATAACCAAAAGTATAATAGTATATGACACCATTAAAGTGTTTGAATTTTAATCTTTTAATGGTAAAATTTGTTGAAGACATTCTAGGTTCTGCTACTTGAAGGACTAATTTTACTCATATTTTATACCTTATCCAGAAAAATCAACCAACAAATGTTTGTGTTCACTGAATCAGTAAATGATTAAAGAAAACAGGTTTTTGGGTTATAAGCATACCTGCTCATAAGAAATTGTACTGGAATCAACAACAGGCAATCATGTTTTATGATTCCAATTACTGATAGCATTACTCATGCTAACAGTTACTAAGGGCTTAAAGTTTGCTAGGCAGTAGTATGCTGTGGCAAAAGGATTCAGAATATGTAAAAGAGAGTTAAGGCAGATCTAGGATTCTGACTAGATCACTAGTTTTAGAGAAGCCAAGAAAACATGAGCCTTTTTCCCTTCTACTTTATCAGTTAGATAACTTGTAAGTTATTTAAATTTACTGAGTTTAAATGTGCTTGCACTGAAAATATTTTTGCTTTAAATTGTAACCTCAGATTTAGCAGACATAAAGACAAAAATTCAAAATGCAAAAAATGAAAATAAATGGTAGTAAATATAGAGACTATAAAACAGGGACTTTGGGACAAACTAATTCTCAGAGCAACTTGGAAAGAAACAAGCAAATCTGGATCCATTTTCTTTAAAGAGAAGAATACTGAAGCTATAAAGAAGTGTTATCATCCTGCTAGTTTGCTGATGTGCTGTGTGACTGAAATTTCTGTTTACAAAGAAGTACTATAATATGTCATCTTTACTTACAAAAAAAATTTCTGCTTTACTCAAAAAAAGGACGTATAGACCATATAAACTCATGCCCTCAGTACAATGAATGGTATTTATCTCTATTTTTTAATCTTTATTACGATTCTCATATACAAATACATATAAAGTAGAGCAGACCTTTTTAATATTGGTCCCTCAAACTTGAACACTGCAAATGTGTGAAGAGGAAAACAATGTCAAGTACCCATTTGTGACTGTGCAAATCAGTGTCTCCAAGAAGAGTAGTCTGGATTTGGGGTTATTCTTGTTACCAAAAAGAAAAACAGTCTGTGTCTGTGTGACCAAGAAAAAAAAAAGCGTAAAAACACTGCTAAAAGCAAACAGAATTCTTGAACTCTGTGACCTATTTTGAATTGAAAAATAAAGTCTACCTTAGCCCCTCAGTCACAGTCCACTCAAATATTTGGGGCTGTGGAACTGTATTTCATTAAATAGCTGGGCAGTTGTTAGAGACTGAGCCACACGAAAGGCACATAAAGTCGTCTTCTAAGAGTCAATACATCTTCTGTAAGGTCCCCAACCATCCCTAACTCTGACAATCAGTAATTGTCATTAAAAGCTCTCATTATGTGAAGTAAGTGTAATTAGAGCATCTTGCCCTCACAGGGTGTACAGTACCGAGAAGGCTGGAAGGGTTCATAAATTAGTGCCAATTGACACTCCCTCTATCTACCATGCAATCTGCTGCAAGAGAGAAAAAATTGTATTTATACACATTAAGGCAAAAGCCCACTGGCCCAGACAAAATTAACCTAAACACTAACTGTGGTTATTTGAGGGTCTCCCCATTTCATTATGTGTTTCAGATATAAAAGAGATAAAGTTTGCTGCCATCAATAACACTGAACATATCTGCTGATTCTCACAGATTCGGAGACATTAATAATTCAAAATCTTGTGGGAATTTTGTCGTGGTGGAGATACGACTTGTCTGCAAAGAGAGCTCAGGGGATGCTCAGTATGATCTATTCTTCTATATATGCATAACTGCTGCATTCATCACAACAGAGAAGAAATACAGGATTCTCCTGTAAGTCTGCAAATGAAATTTTTGAATACATATTATAAAGTTCTTATGTCTAACATAATAATTCCCAATCAAACATGAAAATGATCATGGTAGGTCATTATACCTTATAGATTAAATGGATTGGTAGATACATTTTCTCTTATCTCTTAAACATATATGACATAATTAAGAAAACATTGAGACTGAATGGTGAGATGCAAAAAATAAGATAGAAAACACATTGGGCTCTCTCCCTACTGAGAGACAGAGTGTGTGTGTATGTGTATACACAAACATACGTGTGTGTATTTATATGTGTACACATATTTGTATATACACACAGTGCACTCATATATATTTATACATATATGTACATACCCACAAATATACACACTCACATATCTATGATCCCTAGGCTTACTTAGAAACTAGAAACTGACAGTGTCAGTTACATCACTGACTGTGTTGTGGGACAAACACCTAAGAAGATGATGCTGGCAAAAAATATCCACCAATATTATTCCCCAAAAGTTCCCTTTAGAGACCAACCAGACCCTTAATTCTTGATAAAAGACTTCGAACCACTCTCAATATTAAGGCTAGAACAATCTTTCTAAAACTCAAATCTAATCATGTCATTTCCCTGAGGAAATTCTTCCTATTGCCCTTAGAATAAAGCCCTAAATCCTCTTTAACAAGGCCCAGGAGACCCTATGTGAACTAGCTACCCCAGCCTACCTCTGCTTCATTTCAAGCCATTTTCCACTCCATTTTCTGAGCTCCAGGCACAATGGCCTTCTTTCAGTTCTTTGAAAACATCATAGGGAATCCTGCCTCAGGGCCTTTGAACATGGTGCTTTCTCCATAATGTTCTCCATTTAACAAATTCTTACTATCGTTCAGATCAAAGCTTAAGAGTCAATTGCCCAGAGAAGGCTTCCCCCATCGTTTCCTTCTAAAGCCTAACAGGCAATAATTACTAAATGTACCCAACTTTTTACTTGCATTTTTTTCATTTAGTCTCACAACAACCCCATGAAGTTAGCATTATTATCTCCATTTACACAAGTGAAAATGGATCCCAGAAAGATTAAGAAATACATGGAAGATCATGTAGCTTATAAATGAGGGAAAAGGAATTCACCGAGATGGTCTCCCCAATACATTCTTTCTTCACATGTAAATTCTTTGGTTAACACTTACCATAATATAATCAGTTGCTTAATGTTTGCTTCCCACATTAGAATGTAACCTCTATAAATGCAGAAAGGGTATCTACCTTGTTCACTATGATATTATTGTGCTGATGCTGGGAACACAGAGGTCCACAAATATCTCTTGTTGAATGAATGAGTGTATGATACACTGAGTCATTTCGAGCACAATGTAAAGAAAGGCTAATTAATAATGCTCAACACAAGTCATTATCTACCTAATTCCAGTACTAAATTTGGAAACCTGAAATAGACATGAATTATTATTAAATACTATATGCTGTCTAATGAAATTCATAGTAAATATAATCCAAATAGGAAATGTATGTGGTGTGTCTTTAGAGAAAGGAAATCCTGTGTGCATATCTAACACTTGTACTGGAACCTACCAGTAAAAGCAATTGCTCAGAGCACTTTCTGAAAATTCAGTTCTCTATAGATTTCAGAATAGGCTTGATAGCTCTTAATACCAATTTCAAAGTATAAACACATTTAAAATCACAATGAAAAATTACAGATAACTATAGTAAGATTGTTTCAAAGACTCATAGAGGATCTATCTCAATTAATACAGCTAATCCTTGCATCTAAACAGTCAGTATTACTCCGTACTATATTGAGAAATCTGATCAGAATGATTGTACATTTTCCTGAACTTAATACATAAGGTCAATTCTACTGACTCTGCGGACTAGTCAAGGTCACCCCTAGATTTCAAATTTTCATAATTCATGGTTATAACATGAATGAAAGCCTGATCTAAGTATTTATTTCAATATCCTACCTCATTAAATTTTTTATTTACCAGTGTTGCAACTGATGAACAAAATAAATAGGTCTTGTTTTATATTCTTCTTTTCTACCTTTCTGTAATAAAGTGGTTAATGAACACTGACATAGCCAAAGATATGAGGTAGCTTGCTATAAGAAAAATTTTCAAGGAGCACAAATACTATACTTTAAATCATAAGTCATAAAGGCCAATTATACTAGATAAGCAATTACAAGTACATGAAGACAAAAGTCTGTAACTTTATCTTTAGCAATATACCTATTTAGAAAGCCTACAGAGCTCACCATGTACACACAAGAAATATGAACAAATGAAAATATGGAGGACCTCCATAAGATTCAAAGACATCATCCTAATAAGTCCCTTTTCTTATCCATAGGACCACATTCCTCCATATTCTTACTGATAAGAATAAAATGCATAATCTATATTTTTCGAAAGCCAAGCTATATGCTTTATTAGATATACATGAACTTTGTTCAGCTATCAGAAATGTTTAAAGAGAATAACTGTTCTCTGTCAACAGTTCTACTTCTTCTATGAAGCCTTACCTGATCATTTCTATGTTCCCCCTAAATCTGAGCTCTGACTCCTTGTTACCATGTCACTTGTCCCTCAAGTACATCCTTTCCTGTTAAAGCACAGTTTCTACTACCTTATATTTCATATATTTATGTGTACATATCTCTCTTCTTAAAGTAGAAAGAAACTCATTCAGGGTAGGTTTTTCATCTGATTAAATTTTACACCTCCTTCCCTGCAATAGCATTCGTCATAATGGATACACATAAGAGATAGAACAATTCAAATTCACTTCACAAATAAATGAACATGGCTTTCTGTGAGAGATATGGAGTCAGCTGCCAATATATATTTGCTCCCAACAATACTAACATCAGATATGCTCTCTAGTGCTAACATGCAATAGCTTAAGTGAAAAACCAAAAATAACAAGTGCATGTACATTGCACAGCACAAATATCTTACTATAGTAAGGTTTCTACTTTGGTTATTCAATATTTCAATGTATTTTCTATCCACTGAAATCTCCCTTATCCTGTACTTGTGGATAATTATATAGGTCATTCATTCTTCTTTGCTCAATTTGGACTTTATAGAACTTAACATTCATAATAATCAATAAGAAATCCTTACAAAAGTAAGCTGCTTTGGCCATAGAATTCAAGCTACTGGTCATCCCTCTCTTTGCTACGCATCATGCAATTGTTCTCATTATAGGTCAACCTACAAAGTTTTTTTTTTTTTCTCACATATTTCCAATATTTTTTTTCACATACTTCCAATATTATTCCTTCTTCCCTTTGGCTCAGATCTACTATTCAACATGTCGCATAATCATGTCTATCTCAAGAGAATCGATAAGGTAATGTGGGTGCAATATCATTGGATATTTTCTTCCCCACCTTAATCACACTGATTAGTTCAATTCTTTGACCATAAAGAGGGATCATTATGTTAATTTTTAAATGAGGAGATAACTAATTAAACCAAAGTAACTCAAAAGGTTTAGAATATTAAAAGCAACAAAGATACTGGGAGAAAAGCTGATTTCAATGGAAGGAACATATTTAAATAAAAATTTTCCCTCCAGTGATGGACATTTTACCAAAAGCTTTAAATAAAATGCATTATTTCATGCATTATGGTATGAAAGTCAAAAGCTCATGAAAGTAGAAAAAGTTGATAGTTTCAGATTACATTACTCTAAATAAAGAAGGAATTGTTGCTGACATCATCTTAAATATATTGCAATATTGACATGTTTCTGAAGGAATTATAGTTGTGTGGCACAAGCCAAAATCAAATTTAGTTCAATCAAATGCAGCATATTTTTAAAAAATAAAAACATATTAGGGATACAAATATATGAAAAGGCCTCTATCAACCTTGTTCTTTATGTGCCAAATTTTTAAATCCCTACTTATTTGCAAGCAAAAAACATGTACATTGGTGAAATTTTGGGGTTATATATTCATAAAAAGAGTAATTTCACACACACACACAAATTCCTGACCATTGCTTCTCAAAAGTTCACTGAAAAAAGGCAGGGAGGGACCTGTTCCTTTAGAATTCAGTACTGAAATGTTTAAACCCACACAAGGAAAACTCACCAAGATTTAAACATAAATAACAAAGGAAAAATGAGAAAAAGAAATAAGAGAATTAAGTCAAACATTGTGTAAACTGAATTCAGACTCTAGGATTTTACAGAGCATTAATCTAATCTATGTCAAATTAGATTTTCAAATTCCATAATATTTGATTTCTTTTCTAAAACGGGTTTACTCTTAATCCCAGAAGTTTTTCTTTCAAAGATAAACTACAATTCTAAGTGAGATTTCTATTCAACTAGGAGATCTAGTGTTGATTTTTTAAGTATTTATGAATCATATTTATGATTTTACCCTCCCTAAACATTACTTTTGACTTTAATAAAGTTTAGACTCATGTAAGAACTCAAAGATGGTTTAATGTGGATTAAATAATACTCATTTAAAAACAGGACCACTTGTATACTATTTGTCAACTAAAATAATGTCAGAAAAGTTTTTAGACTTCTGAGAATTTTTTCCAACTTCAACTACAAAGCAACACAGAAGTCATCCAGGAATTTCAGTGTAAGACAGATCCGCTTTTGAAACACAATCCCAAAACTATATACAATTGACCACAGGTAATTTTTCTGTCTTTGCTGTGGGACTATAACCTTTAGAGAAAACACCATGACTATGTTCCAGGCTTCAGTGCTAAAGAATCTGCATGGCAGATTCAACCTAGGATTGTTAGCAATTGGACAGCTTGACCATTCCTTCACACCCTGCTTAATGGAACTTCTCATTAATATCACTTGTGAACTAGAAGTCACAAAATTAGATCATTCAACAGGAGTTGGCCTGTTCACTCATCCTAAAATGGTGTTGAAACATAAGTCTGTCGGTTTGCTCAAAAGCAAATAAAAGACTGCAGCAGGGCATGGATGTATGCAGTCCTTGTATAGTGAGTAGATCTGGGGTGGCATCAAAACAGGACAGCAGTGAAAACACCTTTAAGAATTCTCTGAAGTATAATTTAACAATACAAAATAAAAGGGGAAACTAAAGATGAAAGAAAAACTGGATAAAGCAATAACAAAAGAAGTTGTTTGTTTTGGGCAGAGACTCTGAGGACCAGGGTTTAAGCAGTTAGCTCTTCAGGCCGTGCAAATGCATATAATGCCACTAGTGTTCAAAGTGTTATTGATAGAGCATTGGTATTTTTGCAACATCACATTGCAGCACACAGTAACTCCTAGGAGTATCTTGAGATTTCTGGAAGCATGTGAATATGCGTGTATGTGTGCAAATACCTGGAAATGAGTACCTCTTCTGATACACCCCCAATTTTTTTTAAGAAAGATTCTATTCTGTACTGAAAAAAAATAGATACATCTCTTTTTTTTTTAATTTTTATTTATTTATGATAGTCACACAGAGAGAAAGATAGAGAGACAGAGACATAGGCAGAGAGAGAAGCAGGCTCCATGCACTGGGAGCCCGACGTGGGATTCGATCCCAGGTCTCCAGGATCGCGCCCTGGGCCCAAGGCAGGCGCCAAACCGCTGCGCCACCCAGGGATCCCGATAAATCTCTTTATATAAGTCAGTGTCCTATAATTTACTTTGATATTTATTTTGGCAATGAAATAGCATTTAGGATATAAGGAAGACCCATGTGAAAAAAAGGTTGTGTGAACCAGACTAATGTCATTTGAGACAAATCTGCCATGATGACTGTTCTGTGACCTGAAAACTTCTTGAGCACAGCTCCTTTCCCTGCTCACTCCCTTTTGTACACTATATCCTCAAGCACATTCTTGGGGCATAATGTCCTTCATCTGCCCTGGAGATATAACTATGACATACCTATTCTTAAAGATTCTCCTCTTGAGTGGTATTCCCAGTATTCCCAGTCTCTAGGGCTATAAAAACATGTCTTAAGGGAGGTGGAATTGTGGAGATCTACTCCTCTGTGGCCACCCAAGTCAGGCTTCTGTCCATGAATCCCCTTAATAAACATTTCTCACCAAGCTGGACTTGTGGCCTTTCTCTTTGGTCTTATGGCTCCTTCGGCATTTGTAGGCCATTTTGCATATACCTTCCTTTCATGGAACGAAAGCAATAGTTACATATACTTATACATGCATATGCACACACAATGAATGCGTGGCATCCATTGTAACTTAAATATTTGATTTCTTTCTGTTTAAAGTATAGTAAGAGGAAAAGTATCAAAAAGATTCTTTATCACAAAAGAAGTCAAAGAAGACAAATTAAGATCAAGAAAATCAGAAACTCCAAAGGAGAATCTATACAAAATTACACTATTTGTAACAACAGTGGAACATCTATTAAAAGAAAACTAGACAAGCCTTAGACCAGTGATCAGGAAGCCCTTTAATTTAATATAATAAGAAACAGCTTTATGGACCACAGCATGTTAGAATTACTCTTCTTCAGAAAAGGATCTCTGGGTGATGTCAAAAGACAAGAAGGATAAAGTATGGCTTTGTGAAGCCTGTTTAGAGATGGGAACATAGAGACGTTCATTCTGAAGAAAGAGAAAAGAGAGAGAAAAAAATGGCCAAAGTAGAAAAAGTGAAACCTTGCATGTGAATATGTATCATGCACCACTAATTTGTAAGACTCACAAAACCCAAGGCTTTTTGTTCTATCCTGAGTTCTGCCTGGAAAATGATTAATTTATTCTACAGCTATCTAGACTGGCACAGACTGGTGTCAGGTACTACATAAACAGCAGGGATATTAGAGGACAGGCAAGGTCCCTCCTCTCTTAGAGCTTACACTCTAGTGAAGATTGACACACAATGCGTAAATGAATGAGGTAATTTTGATAATAATAATGGCTTTGAAGAAGCAAAAATTGATGTTTTACAAAATACTGGGGAGGTACTTATGGAAGGCCACTGAAAAGGGACAACTTCAGCTGACACCTGAATAACAAGAAGGAGCCAATCCAGTGAAAACCAGAAGAATGTTCCAGACAGAGGGGAATGGCTAGTGCAAAGGCTCTGAGGTAAAAACAGCCTTCGTGTGTTTGAGGAGAGAAACTTTGTTGTGCTGGAGTATGCTGAGTCTGTAGTGTGGTATTAGGTAGGGCCAAGAAGTAAGGCAGGGCTAGCTAATAGGACCTTATTGGTTGGGTTAATGAGTCAATAAATCTTCTCCTAAGAGCAACAGAAGACACCAGAGGTTTTAAAACTAGGAAAGAGTTGGGAGAGAGTATGGTAATACAATGTGAAGTTTATATTCTAAAAAGATTACTTCATCTTATGAGTGAAGTCAGAATTTTAGGGAGATCAGAGTAGAAAGAGGTGAGATTGATGAGGGAATAATTACAAGGTAAGAGGCAGGAGTTGCTGGCATCTGGTTTTTAAATAGAGACAGTGAAGATGAACAGAAGTTGATGAACTCAAGATATATTTTGAAGGCAGATCCAGTAGGATTTACTGATAGGTTAGATATGGGAAGAGGGAGATGATGGAAAGAAATCCAGGAAGTCTTATATTCAAATAAAGAGTAGAGCCATTTACCGAAATGAGAAAAACTGAGGGAGAAGCAATCTAAGGATGGGAAGGGAGATCAAGAATTCTATTTTGCATATGATAAACTTGAGATTTTTATTAGATATCCAAGATGAGATATCAAATAGGCCTTTTGATATATATGAATCTGGCATTTGGTGAAGAAGTTATACCTGAAGATATCAATTTGGTAGCAGATGCATTTTGATGTTACAGAAAACCATGGTATTGGAGGCTCCTGGATGGCTCAGTCAGTTGAGCATCCAACTCTTGATCTTGGCTCAGGTTGTGATCTCAGGGTCATGAGAGAGCCCTGTGTTAGGGTCCACATTGAGTGTGGAGTCTGCTTGAGATTCTCTCCCTCGCTCTCTCTGCCTTACCTCCCCCCACAAACAAAACAAAACCACCATAGAATTGGACAAACTTTCCTAGAGAGTTACTGTAAGCAGAGAAAAGACCAGGACGCATGACCAAGTACTGAGACACTTTAACATTTAAAAGTTAAGCAGAGAAAAGAACCCACATAGGAAACTGAGAAGACATGGTCGGCAAAGAAGATAGAATCCCAAGAGAGGGAGGTATCATGGAAATGAAGAGGAAAGTATGTTTCAAAGAGGGAGTGATCAATTGTGCCTACTACTCCCAAGTGTTTAAGCAAGAAAAGAACAGAGAAACCACCACTGACTTTGTACAGATGGAAATGACTGGTAACCTTGATAAGAGCTAAGTTCTTAGCAGAGTGTAAGGGAGACTTGATACGAGTTAACTGAGGAGGTTTAGTGTAGTAAGGAATGAAGACTGGAAAAGTTGTCTAAAATCCCTCAGCAAATATCATCCTCAATGGGGAAAAACTGGGAGCTTTTCCCCTACAGTTGGGAACACTATAGGGATATCCACTCTTACCATATTTATTTAATATAGTGCTGGAAGTAGTAACCACAGCAATCAAACAAAAAGAAGTAAAAGACATTCAAATTAGCCAGGAGGTAGTCAAACTTTCACTATTTGCAGATGACATGATACTATACATAGAAAACCCTGAAGGAAAGAAAAGAAAAGAAAGGAAAAGAAAAGAAAAGAAAAGAAAAGAAAAGAAAAGAAAACCCTGAAGACTCCATCACAAAACTGCTAGTACTGATAAACGAATTCAGTAAAGTCACAGGATACAAAAATCAATGTACAGAAATCTATTTTATTTCTTTACACCAATAACAAAGCAGCAGAAAGAAATTAAGGAAGCAATCCCATTTACAATTGCACCAAAAACGATAAGATACCCAGGAATAAACCCACCCAAAGAGATAAAAGACCTATACTCCAAAAACCATAAAACACTGATGAAAGAAACTGAAGATGACACAAAGAAATGGAAAGGCATTCCATGCTCATGGATTGGAAGAATATTGTTAAAATGTCTATACTACCCAAAGCAATTGAAAATTTAACATAATCCCTATCAAAATACCACCAGCATTTTTTTCACAGAGCTAGAACAAAATAACCCTAAAATTGGTATGGAGCCACAAAAGATTCCAAATAGCCATTGAAACCTTAAAAAAGAAAAGCAAAGCTAGAGCTATCACAATTTCGGACTTCAAGTTATATTATAAGCTGTAATAACCAAAACATTGTGGAACTGGTACAAAAATAGACACATAGATCAAGGTGCCAGGTGGCTCACTAGGCTAAGTTTCTGACTCTTGATTTCAGCTCAGGTTATCATCTTAGGGATTGAACCCCATGTTGGGCTCCATGCTCAGCAAGGTGTCTGCTTGTCCCTTTCCCTCTGCTCTCTCTCTCAAATGAATAAACAAAATCTTTTAAAAAAAATAGACACAAAGATTAATAGAACAGAACAGAAAACGCAAAAATGAACCCAGAACTATATAGTCAATTAAACTTTAACAAAGAAGGAAAGAATATCCAATAGGAAAAAGTCTCTCCAACAAAGGGTGTTGGGAAAATTGGATAGTCACATGCAGAGGAATGCAACTGGACCACTTTCTTACACCATACACAAAAATAAATTCAAAATGGATTAAAGACCTAAATGTGAGACCTGAAATCATAAAATTCCTAGAAGAGAACACAGGCAGCAACTTCTTTGATGACCTTGGCCATAGCAACTTCTTTCTCGATACATCTCCTGAGATAAGGGTAACAAAAGCAAAAATAAATTACTGGGACTACATCAAAATAAAAAGCTTCTGCACAGTGAAGGAAACAATCAACAAAACTAAAAAGCAATTTACAGAATAGGAGAAGAAAATTGTAAAGGACATATATAATGAAGGGTTAGTATCCAAAATATATAAAGAACTTACAAAACTCAACAACCAAAAAAAAAAAAAACCCAATTTAAAAATGGGGAGAAGACAGGAATAGACATTTCTCCAAAGAAGACATAGATGGCAACACACACATGAAAAAGTGCTCAATATCACTTACCATCAGGGAAATGCAAATGAAAACTACAATGAGATATCACCTCACACCTGTCAGAATGGCTAAAATCAACAACATAAGAAACAACAGGTGGTGATGAGGTTGCAGAATGCAAACTGGTGCAGCCACTCTGGAAGAGAGTATGGAGGTTCCTCAAAAAGTTAAAAATAGAACTACACTGCAATCCAATAATCACACTACTGGGTATTCACCCAGAATACTAATTCAAAGGGATGCATGCACTCCTATGTTTATAGCAACATTTTATCTATAATAGCCAAATTATGGAAGCAGCCCAAGCGTCCACTGACTGATGAATGAATGGATAAAGATGTGGTGTGTGTGTGTGTGTGTGTGTGTGTGAATATTACTGAGCCGTAGAAAAGAATGAAATCTTGCCATTTGCAAGGACATGGATGGAGCTAAAGAGTATTATCCTAAGCCAAATAAGTCAGTCAGAGAAAGACAAAGACCACATGATTTCACTCATTTGTGGAACTGAAGAAACAAAACAAATGAGCAAAGGGTAAAAGCGAGAGGGAGAGGCAAATCAAGAAACAGATTCTTAAGTATAGAGAACAAATCCCCTTGATGGGGATTAAGGAGGGCACTTGTGCTGAGCACAGGACTAAATGGAAATAGGTGATGGGGATTAAGGAGGGCACTTGTGATGAGCACAGGACTATATATGGAAGTGTCGAATCACTATACTATATACCTGAAACTAATATTACACTGTATGTTAACTAACTGGAACTTAAAAACTTAAAAAAAAATTATTTGCTTGGAAGGAGAGCAGTGAGATGGGGCAGTCGCTGGAAAAGGAGTTGGAAGGTTATAAGAGCATGGTCCAGCAGGGGCCCACACTCAATCCTACCCTGGTTTCTGGGCTTAGTGCTAATAACTGGGATAGAATGCAGGATCTTGAGGTTTTTTTTTTTTTTTTTTGAGTCACTGATACAATAAACACTTATTGAAACATTTATTGAAGACCTACTAGATTCAAAGCACAGTGGTAGGAATCAGAATAGAACTAAGGCTACAGGCCCAGATTTTCAGTACTTGAACTCTTGCTAGGGAGTAAACTTGTGGAATTTGGTTCCAAGGAAACAAAAAAAGTAGGCTAACCTTCAGGTCCCACTAGCCTTACTGTAGTTCACATCTGACCGATAGAATGACCGACAGATAAATGGACAGGTTGTCATATTTTTTTTCTTTCTTTTTTCAACTGGAAGTTTGTACTTTTTGATCACCTTTGCTTATTTCACCCACCCCTTGCAGATATTAAAAGAAGACAAAAGAAATAGAGATAAATGAATATGTAATAAAGATTGCATAAAATGTATGTTGACAGTTAGGGAATATATATTTATGTATAAAGTGCAAAGAAGGTTAGCAACAAGAAAAAAAAAACAAAAAAAAAAGAACAAAGAAAATATGAAGCTATCAATGAAAGGAAAGAAACTGCAAGCACTGAATGGCCCCAGGACTCAGAATAGCTAAAATTTTGTTGCTGAGTAACAAGTCAGAGAGAAGCATCAAACAAGCATTCAGCCATGATCAATCAGTATTTTTCTCAGAGATCATAAGGTACTCCCGCAGCAAACGGTAATAGTCTTCAGGCTAGAAAGACTTGTTCAATATTCCTCACTTCCACTGGCTACTGGTCCCCTAGGAACCTTTGGTGTTCTGACTATCCCCTCATCCTCTCTGTGCTCTACTATCATCCTCCCCCAAACTGGGATCACCATCTGGCCCTCTTCGTCTCCTGGATGATGACAGATGACTTACAGAAATAAAGGCAAGAGTCAGATACAAAAAGGAAAGCCAAAGATGAACAAAAGGACAGGGGTGGAGATCCTTTTGCTCTGGCCTCTTATTAATAATCTCTGTATTTCCTTATGCCTAGGGGACCTATATGAATACTTCTGGTGAGAGAAGGGAGAAAGAATGAAGTGAGAGAATGTAACACTTACTGCATGCCTCTTACATGCCAGAAACTGTGCTTAGGCTTCTCATGTTCCCATGTTTGTTTCTGACAACAATTCTCAGTTGCCTACGGATGAGGAAATCATGACAAAAAAAGAAAAAAAAAAAGATGAGAATTTTGTCCCAGTTTACATAACTAGAGAGAAATAGAACTGGAGTCTGAAATCAAGTTTGTCTAAGTCTAAAGACTATCCTCTTCTCATTATAAACATCAAGGAGTTGGTTACCTATGTTTAAGATATATTAAATCAAGGGGAAATTATGGAAAAATACTAAGTAAAAAATACATGAATGCAATGAACTTGTGATTGGGGTGCGTGAATTAGCATTTTTTGTTGAGATTGCAAAGGTCAACTAAGGTAAAAACTCGATCAAAACAAACTTTATGAAATATTTTTTAGAAACCAGATTAAAGGGTATAATGAGGTGTTCCGTAGGTCTGTTTAGAATGGAATAAAAATTTACATCTATACAATCGCCACAAAAGAGGTATAAATACATACTTAAAATCATTATCTTTAGAACTAAGAGTAAGTTTGGCCATGATATACCATTGATATGTCAGTATGTTTTTCCTAAAAGACAAGGATACTCTCCTACACTACTAAGTAAAACCTGCTACTTGGGAAATTATCTTGATAATGATACTACCATCTACCATTATCTATGCCATCCAAAATTTCACCAATTGTCCAATCTTTTTCTAATCTAGCTCATGTTTTGTAGTTAATTGTCATGTCTCTTTATCTGGAACAATTAAATCCTTATTCTTTCCTTGCCTTCCATAATCTTGGTATTTTTGAAGAACACAGGCCACTTACTTCACAGTGCATGTGTTTGGGTTTGTCTCATGACCAAATTCAGGTTGAGGATTTTTGACAGGAATGCCAGAGAAGTGATGCTATGCCCTCTATTGATCACATCAGGAGGCAATGATATCCATTTGTCCCATTAGTGGGTGTATTCACTTTGATTACTTGGTAAGGTGGTGTCTTCTAGGTTTCTTCTCAGTGAAAATTGCTACTTTTCCCTTTGTAATTAAAATACTTTGAGAATACTAGTTGCCAAATAGTGATTTTCTAACTCCAACATTTCTCATATGTTTATTGCCTAGAGTTCTCTCCCAATGATTTAATCATTTATTTATTGATATTAGTATGGACTCATGCATCCCTATTTTATTTATTGTGTTATAAGCTTTTACTATCACTATTAATTTGGATGCTCAAATAATTCCAGATTTGGCCAGGGCAAGTCCCTTCAAGCTTCTGACATCTTCTGACACGTCTTCATCATTTTGGAGCACTACTTATCTTTAATTTACTTTTTCCCTCATATATCCTGTATATACCCAGCCTGCTGGCACTGTTGGGCTTGACTGCCTCTGCAGTGCTACCCACCTCCCAGGACCCTGTCCTGATCACCTCCTCAGCTCTGGACCTGCAGGCCACCCCAACTCTGGCTTCATCAAGGGGAGGTAAGGGAACCAAAATTATCTTTTAAAGAAAAGATAAAAGGAACGGGAGGAGGACAGGAAGGCGACAGGAAGAACTCAGTTTCACTCTTAAATGATCACTTGTGAATGATCTTCTCAGCTGGCAGTCATTTTCCCAGAGCACTAGAAGATACTTCATTTTAATTTGGCCTCTATTCCTGACTTAGGAAAGTCAGCTGCCAAGCTAATTATTGTTTTGGAAAGTTGCCTTTCTCTCTGGTTGGTTTGGAAATATTCTCTTTGAGCAGGATGTGTAGTGACAAAAGAACACAGACTTGGGAAGTAGATTATCTGGATTCAAATCCCAAGGATATCCCAGAGAACATGATAAAAAATAAGAGACCATGTATACATAATAATACAATTATTCAGGATCTATTCAGAGATTATAGGCAGATTTGCTATTTAGTTTCTCATTAGTTCTGAAATGAATTCATCGAAGCTTCTTTCAAATTACTTTTCTGCCTGTGTTAAGTACCTCTACTTATTATTTTTTGGGAGTGTTAAGAATGCCCTTTCCTCTTTCTATTTCCAGATCCACCATCTTGGTCCATGTTCACATTATCTATGCCATTCATGATTTGATAGATTTCTACTTTACTGGCCAAAGAGTCCTCATCTTTCACTATGTCCTCATATGTCAATTCCTTTTCTCTCCCTCCTACCAATTCATTTTATAATGAATTGGTAACCACAATAATGAAATTTACTGAGAAAACTAAATTTTGAGATGCTGCCATAACTAATGGAGTCAGAGAAATGATGAAAAGGGGCTTTAATGAGGTTTGAAATATGGTTGGAATATTACAGATAGAAAATCAATTTGGAGAATGCTGTCAGCTTCATCCACAAGGGAAAAATTATTTAAACACACACATCTAAAGGACAGAAATAAGTTTGAAGGCAATGAAGAACTGACAATTGTTTTATGATAGAGAAAGCTCAATCTTTATCTACCTATATCCAACTATCTATTTATCTGTCTGTCTGCCTATCTATATCTATCTATCTATCATCTATCAGTATTTAGCTATGATTAAAAGTCTAACTTGGCAAATATCTAAATACCTTGGGTATTCAAATTCTGCAAAAACTAGTAAATAATTAAGTATTTGACATTGTAAGTAATTTACCCTTAACTCTAATCTTAGAAGCAGAAGGAGGAGTTTTAGGACTCCTAGGCAATACCACTTACATAAACAATGCATAATTTTGGTCATCCCATACAATGGATTTTACCTTCCTCAAGAAAAAAACTAAAGTTTGTGGTGTCAGGAATGATGAGTATTTTGAAGAAAAGTGTATCTTTTCCATAAAGCCATTTAGGCTACATACTTCACATACTATAAAACCTTATACATCAAAGAGAAATTACTGTTTAGATTATCAGGTTATATAACAATTAGAAGCCATAGGTCTCTTAAAATAACTCTAATGAGACCTGAAAAACTGCTTCAAGTCTGTGTTATTTAAGAATTTGGCATATTCTCTGTTCTTAATCTTTGAAAATTAGATGAAAGCTGTGGTCTTTCTCTCTAAAAAAATCCACATACAATTATAGAATACGTTTTGCATATAATTTTTCAGAACTTCCTAGGATCCCAAGCCTCCAGGCTCAGGAACGATTACTCTAGAGGAAATATTGTTTTTAAGCTTGTCACTAAACATCTAATATATGAACTAATCTCCCATTTCTAGCTTAAGCACTCTATCTATTTTAGAGCACAGAAGAGTTTTAAGTATCCCACCTTCATCTATAAGCTCTTCATCTGTGCTTTGCAGAGTAAAGCCATGGCAATTCCTGGAACTCACTGCTGACACTGCTCCTACTGAATCACCACTCTCTGCTGTGGAGAGGAGCATTCTGACCCCACCATAGTGGAGATCTAACGATATGCCAGAGTGCCCTTAGCAATATGACACTTTAGAAGACAACCAATCTGCTTGGTGCATGGTCTCTCACATATAAACTCTGGTCTCTCACATATAAACCTGATTCACTTTGGTGAATAACCCAATGTATGCAGAAGTTAGTCTACCACAGTGAGCCTCAAAGTATACTTGAAAAAAGAAGTCAATTTTTCAGCTCCCAGCCTCATTTCACAGTATATAATAATTTCATTATAAAAGGGGGAGGGGTGACTTCTTTCAGTAACAGATCCATATTTATTCAAATCCAAATACAGCATATTCTGAGCACAAACATTTTTTTTTTTAAAAGCAAACGGCCACTGGGCCAGATTCTATGAATTGCCTACCCAATAGCCATACCCATCTTCTTATATGCTAACAAAACCCTGCTTTTTGGGGCAACAGTATACACAACCTAGGATATGACTCATGGCTAGTCCATTAGTTGTTTCCAACTAATATGAGCCTTAAATACACCACAGATAGACAAGATATTGATTCCCCTTAATCCTAAGGGCAGATGGGCAGGGCTTGGAGCATCAGGAACATTCTCTTCACTTCCAGGATATATAACAAATGTTACATTTTCTATGCGTGCCAAGAAGGAAAGAATGTCAAGAAGCAAAGGAAAATTCTGTTCCCTTTGATAGACAATCTGTCTCCTTTCCTTACAGCTACCAATAACCCTCTGGTTGAGTTCTAGTCAATGAAGTATTAAAGAAAGTCAGCTGGAAGCCTCTTGTGAATGCCTTACTTTTTAAAGCTTTTAAGCAATGTCTTTCCCCTTCCATTGTACCTTGAACAAGGACACAATGCCTGAAATTACAGCAGCCTTCTTGCTACCAGAATAGCAACAAAGCATGAAGGTAAAAGACTAACAGCTAAGTAGAGCAGAACAAGAGATGAGAAGAATCTGGAACTTGATTATGTTGTTGAACATCAGAACCAAGATCAGCAATTGTGTACTTCCCATCTTCTCATCAATGGGGATAAAAAATACCTGTATTACTTAAAGTTGACTGATGCATACCAGCAGATGGGAGATTTTGAGTCATTTTTTACCCTCAGAAGCATCCTGTTTCTTCCCTTGTAGGAAGATTAGCTCTCCTGCTCCTCCCACTTATCTACTGCCTTTGTCATCTATCAATGCTTTCACCATTTTGAGTCACCACTTTGAGTCTGACTAGGGTGATACGAGGTTTAATGCTATTAATTTCTTTTGTATTCTTTATAGCTCAGAACTTCAAGTCTCCTAGAAATTTTAGTATAATTACATACTAAAATTTTAGTACATCATGGCAATACTGTAATTCTGCAGCTATATGGAAATGTTTAGAGCCACTACAGATTCTTACACTCAGGATGTATTAGTTTGCTTAGGCTGCCATAACAAAATACCACAGACTGGGTGGCTTAAACAAGAGAAACTTATTTGCTACATATTGGAGGCTGGAAGTCTAATATCAGGGTGCCAGCAGACTTAGTGTCTGCAAAGCCTCTCTCCTTGGTTTGCAGAGAGTGGCCATTTCACTGTAATCTCACTGGTCTTTCTTCTGAGTAAGTGAGTACCTCTGGGGTCTCCCCTTCTTCTTATAAATACACCAGGCCTATTGGATTAGGCCCAACCCTTGTGGTCTCATTTAACCATAATTATTTCCTTAAAGGCCCTAGCTCCTAACATAGTCACATTGGAGCTTAGGACTTTAACATATGAATTTTGGGAGGGACTCAATACATTTCATAATAGTGGGCTTGGGTTATTAAAAAAATAACAAACCCCAAAACTTGAACTAACAACCTGGGAGCAAATATTTCATACATTCTGGAAGATAATTTAACTATTTCTTTTCCAAAATGTGGGACACAGAGAAAGGAATTTTTAAGTGGGTACCTATAGAAAAATCTCAGGAATATTTAGATACTCTCAACCTATTCATGAGCCAAAAATATCAACTAGTATTTCTCAAAAAATGAAAAGCACACTCCAAAAATGCAGCTTTGGAAATCTCTTTTAAAAAATAAGTGCAATAACACTTTTGTTCCCAAATAGAAAAAAAGTGGTGTTTAAAAGTGGTAAATTAACAAAAATGCCACATTTGTCAAACTCAAAGCACTACATGATGTATGATTCAATTTAAGCAGTGTTCTGGAAAAGTCAAAATTACGGGGACAGAAAACAGATCAGTAGTTGCCAGGGGCTGGGAGGGCAATGCCTCCAAAGGGGCATAGGGAAACTTTAAGTGTTAACAAAATGTTCTACATCTTGATTATGGTGCTGTTTACATGACTATAAGCATTTGTCAAAACTCATAGAACTGCACACCAAAAAGAATGAATTTTACTATATGTAAAATATACCTGAACCCTTTAATGGGAGAAAATGGCCCATTTGTGGGCTGATATGAAACCAAAAGGTTCTGTGCTCAGTTAATCCACACTGTGGTAACCAATCAAGAACTCTAGAAATAGAGCAGTCACCCATATGTATGTAAATTTTTAAGCTATAAGCGTCTGTAGCAGAAAGAATTTTGTTTTGCAGTATAGAGCTACATGTATTCAAGACTTTTATAATGGTACAAACTTAATGTCTGAATTATATATCAAATTATTAGATTTAATTTACCAGTAAGGCATCACAAAAAGTGATATCCACTGCTGTGGAAATAAGCAATTAATCTTAATATTTCATAGCATAATTGTGCCTTCCAATGGGGAGAAGGGCACAGATGATATATTTGATAATGATAACTTACAGATGATAATAGCTTACTTAACTTTTAAGAACATTTCATGTTCATACTTCACAAAGGATCTTATACATATTGTCTTATCTGATTCTCACAGTAATTCAGTAAAGCATAACAGGTGAGGTATTATTATTTTCCCCTCTAGACAGGCGAAAAATAAGAGGCCAAATAGGTTGGATGACTTGTCTGTAGTCCTGAGGTTAGTACTTTTACAGTCAGAAAATGAACCAAGATATTCTCACTCCAAATCTAATACTTTTCTCTATAAATCAGTTGGCCAATTACAAGGAACATATGTCAAAACTATTCTCCAAATCTCTAAGTACAAAGCCAACTAAAACCTGAAAAAAGCTGTATCAACTCTCAAACACTACAGCTTCTTAAATGGTTCTATAAAATTAAAATGAGAATATAGCAGAGGCGGAACTATCTATAAGGCAAGCTACTGCTCCAATGAAAAAGTAGATACACACTGAGTTCCGACAATATGCCAGGCCCACTGTTTCGTGTTTAATCTTATAACAATCTCTAGAAGTAGTATTATATATTATCCCCATTCCACATTTAAAGAAACCTGGGTCTAAAGATGTTAATTTAGTTGCCAGAGTCATATAGCTCATTAGGCATACAATCAGGATCCGCATCCAGATCTGTTGGACACTGAAAACCTTTGTCTCAGGAGCCAAAGGAAGGTATTTTAAGCCTATGTATTTGCACAGACAGAGTCAAAATGTCAGTAGTTCCATAACTTTTAATCTCAATCAGTCAAGGCATGCCTTGTTCATATTTTCTTCACCTTTAAAATGTGTATTAAGGGCAGCCACGGTGGCGCAACAGTTTAGCGCCGCCTAGAGCCCAGGGCATGATCCTGCAGACCCTGGATCAAGTCCCACGAGTCCCACGTCAGGCTCTCTGCATGGAGCCTGCTTCTCCCTCTGCCTGTGTCTCTGCCCTCTCTCTCTCTTCTGTCTCTATGAATAAATAAATAAAATCTTTTAAAAAATAAAGTAAAATAAAATGTGTATTAAGTGTTTGTGTTTTCCTCCTACATATATATAAAACTTCTTGACTCTCCTGAAATGACCTGAATTCACCAAAAACAGGTATTTCAATACTAGTGCAACCTCTGGATACCAGTGTGGTGCCCAGTGGTAAGGTCAGCCAGCCCTTGAGATCAAAAAGCAAAATAAGCCAAAATGAGAGTAAAAATAATTCCAGGAATTATGACATTTTCCTTAAAATACAAGTCTGCTTTAAAATTACACATTAAAGGGGTGCCTGGGTGGCATGGTTGATTGAGCATCTGACCATTGGCTTTGGCTCAGGTCCTAAGCTCAGGGTTGTGAGATCAAGCCCCGTATTGGACTCTGTGTTCAGTGTACAGTCGGCTTGGGATTCTCTCTCCCTCTCCCTCTCCCTCCGTCCTTCCCCTTTGCACTCTCTCTCACTCTCAAATGAGTAAATCTTTTAAAAAAATAAAATCACACATTACATATTTAAAAATATCTCAGTTTTGCCTATAAGAAAATCAAGATTCTAGAGGCACCTGGGTGGTTCAGTCAATTAAGCATCTGCCATAGGCTCAGGTCATGGTCTCAGGGTCCTAGGATCAGGGTGTGTGCCAGGCTTCTTGCTCAGGCAGAGTCCGCTTCTTCTTTTCCCTCTGCCCAACCCCATAATTCATTCTCTCTCTCTCTCTCTCTCTCTGTGTGTCAAATAAATAAATAAAATCTTTAAAAAAATAAAAAATTAAATTAAAAAAATCAAGATTCTTAATTATAAGATTATAGAAAGAATGATTTATATTTTTAAATCTTTTTATCCAGCACAGAATAATGCATTTGAGAAACATTTCACAGTGAGGTTCATGGTAATGATGATTATTCAATAGCTACTTTTACATTTATTTGTCTTTAGTGGCTTTCATTATAACAAAAGTGAGGAAAAGAGTAATTTCTAGTTTCTATTGTTTTATACTGTCACTTAAACCTGTGAGTTATCCATCGCTAGGTGTATTTTTTCCCATATAGAGATGTAAGTCATTCACTTGCTGGAATAAAACTTACAAAATGAAGTTCATTTTGCTTGCCAAGTGCAGATGAAAGGAAGAGAGGGAAGAAACAGTTTAGATGTAAAAGGTACCTTTTTCCCTAACTCCTGAACTAGTTCACACAATAAAATGAATAATTTAACTACCTGAAACTTCGTATGTGCAGAACGCTACATGCAGACCAGTGGCATTTTCACTTCAAATTTGTACAGTCTTTAGTCAATACCCTTCATCTGCATTTCTAACACCTGCTTCCGTCAGCTGTGAAGTAGGCTGTTCTCTCTCTGGTCGCCTTTTATCTTTACTCTGTCCATCCAACACAAAAAAATTGCATTATAGAATATAATTACTTGGCCTAAAAGAGAGAGAGAATAATTCACATGATCTTCTGAAAGGTATTTTCCTCTATCTTATCAAAAGGTAATTTTAAAACAAATTACAATTAATGTTGTCATTCTTTATAGTGTATGTCTCTTTCAAACACTAATATTAACTTTGTACAGCAAAAATAATAGTATCTACACTCCTATGCAATGAGGATCTGTTTTAGAAGCAAAAGAAAGTAAAAATTAAAGGCAATGACTGGTACCATTTGTAAAGTACACAAATATCTCTTCTAAGTTTGTCATTATTGTGCTGTTATTAAAATGATGCTCTTTCTAGCTTTGCCTCCTATCACAACCTATGTTTATGTATATCGACGTAAACATTAGCCAAGTTTTGAGTGTCAATCTACTGTCAATGACTCACATTATTGAAACAACTTGATAAGGACTTAAGCCAAACACTTAAAGGCTGAGATTCTCCAATTTAAGAAATTATCTCAAGAAATGAGAAAATATGGACAGTAACTGGGAAAAGAACTGTACTAAAATGGGCAATTTCTGGTTTACTATCATTCTGTTTCTGTCATAGCACTTAATTAGAATGTAATTATTTTACATATTATCCAATTCCCTATTTAATGTAAACTTCATCTGGGCAAGCATTGTGCCTGGCTTGCTCACCAAGCCCAATGCCCCAGCAGGGAGACACCAAGGTGCGATCTGAAATAAATGGCAAACCAAAATTATTCATAAGGCTTTTTACGGGGTTTTACAACCTTCCAGCCGAGTTCAAATTCTGCCAGAGACTGACATCAAGTTCATCAGTGCTCAGGACTCACTGAGAAAATGCCTGTGCCTTGAGAAACTACAGAGATATTTGGCCATTTGACTTTCTATAGGACCTTGTGTACTACTCATGAATAAAATACCCAACAGGGGAGGCCAGGAAAAGACAGAAGTGAAAATCAGCTAGCTGTGGGAGCAGACTCCTCTGCAAAGCCTTGACTTAACAGTCCCCAACCCAGTATTTTCATTCCTAATGCAAACACTAAATAGTGAACTGTGGAGGAAACAATAGATGGAAATTAAGCAATGTCTAGAGAGCGATTAATTGAACAATTCAAAGGAGATTTAAACTTCTGGACTCTTCAAGGAAACAAAAAGCTAAACTTTATGAATAAAGAGACCCTCTTAAGAGGGTGAAAAGAGTGTGAGTCAGGATGGAGTACCGAAAAGTTCAATTCATAGAATAGTTGAAAAGAAAGAAACTTTTACTGCTTTCTGTAACTTGAATTATCCTGTTTTAAAATGGAACTCCTTCAGCAAATGATATAATGGAAAGTAGAGCATATGAGGAATAATAGAACTGTATTCTAGCAGTGGTTCTTCTCAGTACTAGCTAGACAAGCCTGGACAAACCAACTGACCTTTTGGACTCTGAATTTCATTATTCACAGTGACAGAAATAAGGACAGCTACTATTTATTATTTACTAACGTGCCAGATCTACCAAACATTTAACACAGACTGTCTCCTTGAACCTGCATAACACTACGCAAGGTTGGCATCATTGCTATCCCTAGGGGTTGGAGGCACAGTGAGGGAACACAAACCTAGGCACTCTGACTCCAGAATCAGTCCCATGTGAAACCTGAGTCTCACAATCCTGTGCCCGCCTCCCAGGAGAGGTATGGGGTTAAGAAAGTATATGTAAAAGGGCTTTGAAACCTAGAAGGTCACCCTGAGATTGTAATGATTATGACTGTAATTGTAATGTGCTTATCTCCATAGCTACCACCCTGGTTGGAGTCACTATAATCTCCCGGCTGAATGACTGCAATCATTCCCTAACTGGTCTCTTTGCTCCTGTCCTTAATTCTGCTGTCCATTCTCCAAAGAGTGGTCATTAAGTGAGATCTTGTCCCTGCTTTGCTCAGAACTCTCCGGTGTCTTCCCATCTGCCGTGAACTGAATTGTGTGCCCCTGGCCAAATTTCCATGTTGAAGCCCAAATCCCCAATGTGACTGTATTTGGAGAGAGGGCCTTTAAGAGGTAATTACGACTAAATGAGATCATAAGGGTGGTGTGGGTCCCTGATTCAAAGGAGATTAGTGCCTTACTAGAAGAGAAAGACATCATTCATATTCCTCTCTCCTCGCCCCACCCCCATGTCAGGGCATGGTAAATAGGCCACTGTCCACATGCCAGGAAGAGATCTGTTCCCAGGAACTTAGTTGGCCAGTATCTTGAACTTGGACTTTCCAGCCTCCAGAAAACTGCAAGAAATAAATTTCTATTGTTTAAACCAACTAGTCCATGGCATTTTGCTACGGCAGCTCAAGTTGGCTAATACACCATCTCACTCAGATTTAAAACCAAATGCCTTTCAATGGCTCACAAGCCCCTAACTGTATAATCTGGCCCTTTGTTACATACCTGAATTTATTTCTATTGCCCACCTTGTTGTGGCTTTTCTCCTATCTGAGTATTTTGCACTGCGGGTTCTTTCTATATGGAACACTATTTCCCCAAATATCCCTATGGCTTGCCCTCCTACCTCCTTTGAGTCTCTGCTCAAACATTCTAAGAAAGACTGTCACTTACCACCTTTTAAAAAAACTGCAACCCCTCTAGCTTCCTCCCTATCTTCCTCTCTTTCCTGCTTCATTTTTCTTCCATATGCTCCGTATTTTATATATACTTTTATGTTATATATTTTATATTATGTATTTTTATATATTATATATTACTTTATATATTATATATATAAAATATGGAGCATATATGTGGAGGAAAGGGAGGGAGGGAAAGGCGGCAAGGCATATATATATGACATTATATACATAGTTATTATATCCCCTAAACTAGAATGTAAGCTCCATGAGTTTTTGTCTGTTTTGTACATTTTTGTAGCCTCAGAGTAGAATGAATGAATGAATGAACTAGAGAAACTGCAAGTATGCCCAGATGGCAGCTGCCTTGTGGGTACAGAAGAGGGGGCATGGCAGGAAGCTGGAGAAGAAGGCATGGCTCAGGTCAGGCAGGACCTTATAAGCCATTTAAGGGATTTTGATATTTATCCCAAGAAAAACTGAAAGATTTTAAGCAGGAAAAAATGACATGATCCATTTACATTCTTCAAGATCAGAATTCTCACTGCTAGATGGAAAATGGAATGGAATGGGCCAAAAAAGAAGAAATCCAGAGCAACTTCCACTATCATGATTAATGCACATTTTGGTGTCTCTCTATTCAAGGATTTATAAACCATTAACATATACTGATGTAAAAATAACTCCTTGCTCACCTTATTACAATTGTGTTTGCAAAGTTCCCGATACTATCTCTCAAAATTTAAATGTTTCTTTCCTAATTTTTTTTTTTTTGTTGTTCTGAGTAATCCCTGAAAGGGATATGTACTGACATAATGACTTTTAGCAAATTCTAATTACTCAGACCCCAATTCATAATGTAATCAGTACTTTGAGGTTGTACAAAACATATCTCTGATTCGTAAAGGTCACGAGCAGCCTAATTTTCTGAGATTCTTGTAGCTATAAATTTGGCTAAGAGCTTGGATAGTATGGGAAAGAAGATAAGTGAGAAAAACACTGGTGATTTAACCTCTAGTGTTCCCTTAAGGACAAACATTTGTCACCTTGACAGCAAGGTGAAAGGTTTGCAGCGAGTGTGCTTATAACAGGGCTCTCTCCGTTCTCTCCTCCCTGGGGATCTGTGATTTCTGAACAGGCATTATCTGAACAGATGATGATGATGACACTGAGCCACAGGAAGGGTTGGGGAGGAAAAGAGGCTGAGAACCACATAACTCAGAGCCTCAAACTGAACCACTGCCCCAGGGACCATCACAAAGATTTACCATTTGCTGCTCTTCTTCCTAAGGTTCCACTTGAGGCTGGAGTAATCAACCCTATAAATTATCAGAAAACATTCAAACAGTGTCCAATATTAAGAGCATGGATCCCACTGCAGTAATTATGTGTGTGCTACAGAGCTGAAGTAGGTCCTAGCTTACTACATCTCCAGTTTCTACCCAAGCCTCTAACATTTAGAGTTTTCAATTCTAATGTGAATGTCTGCTACAGGCTTACATCAGGTGCAAAAGTGAACTTGATCTTTACTCCTGATGAATACACAGAACCCATATTAGCATTAAGATGATGACACCCAGGGATCAAAAAGAGTAAGATCTCTGTTTTGGCCTATAAACTAAATTGCTTACACTATTGTCAAAGTGAAATAGGAGATCTTTGGAAAGCTAATAACTTTTTAAAAAAGAATTAAAGTTATTAACTTATGAGCATTTTGGGTTCCAATTTAATTTCAGGGATCAGGAGTATTTATATCTGAGCTCCATTGATGGGTGGAATTTTGTCTATATTATTTCACACTTTTACTTTGAAAAATATCCTCAGCTGAAATTATATAAAGTCAAAATTGAAGCTATCATCCATTCTAATGAATATTCAGTCATCACCTAATTATCATTTACTCTAAGTACTGTCAGAAAGACCAAAATTATTTTTAAGAAGAAAATAAACATTTTAACAGAAGGAACTCAAACAAATATAATTAATAGAAAGTAAGGTTCCCTACTATGCCCAGAAGTGAATAGGAATGAAATGGAGTAGCAGTAGAGAGATGGAGGGTGGGACACAGAAAGGATGAGATCAGAAGTTAAAAAAGAAGAATGAGGAGGAGGAGGAGGAGGAAAAGGGAGGGAGGGAGGGAAGGGGGAGGGAAGGAAGGAAGGAAGGAAGGAAGGAAGGAAGGAAGGAAGGAAGGAAAGATGGATATTAATGGTGAACCTAAAAGGATCTATATTGGTTTAAGATCCATGTGTCTTTCATTCATGAAGGAAGAACAGATAGCAAACATGTCCATCCCTGGGTATCTGCCACTGGATGTCCCTGTACCACCATGTAACTAATACCTATTGAATCAAAGTTAATCATCTCACTCAAAATTATTCTTTTGCTTAAACTTCCTGGTTTTGTTCATGACACCACAGTTATTAATCCTAAAACCTTTGAGTCTCCAGTCTGTTTATGTTCCTTGCATTTCCTGGCTCTTCTACATGAAGATATCCCAGACTCTTTCATGATACACTTGGCCAGTAAAAGTCTCTAAGGATGAAAACGACATTATAGTTATATATATATTTTTTAAGATTTTATTTATTTTTTCATGAGAGACCCACACAGAGAGAGGCAGAGACACAGGTAGAGGGAGAAGCAGGCTCCACACAGGGAGCCCGATGTGGGACTCGATCCTGGGACTCTAGGATCACGCCCCGGGCCGAAGGCAGGCGCCAAACCACTGAGCCACCCGGGCTTCCCTATAGCTATATTTTAAAAACAAAAGCCCTTACCTATGAGATTCCTGTGAAAATATAAAGATGGCTAGGGTTTGCTTCAAAATAATACCAAAGTGGATGGAGTACAGACGAAACAAGACTGGAGTGAGTTAACTGTTTAAGCTGAGAGATGTGTACGTAAGGTTCACTAACATTTGATCTGCTTTCTAGAAGTTTCAAAGCCTCTAATAGGAAAAAATGTTGTTTTTAAGGAACCAGGGGTTTAGGAAAATATTATATCTAAGGAGTAGATTTTATAGAGAGGGTTTTTGGCCATAGGGTTGGAGAGGGTCTTGGCATAATTTTTTTTTTTTTTTACAATTTTGTTTGTTTGTTTGTTTGTTTATTTATTTATTTAGAGTGTACATACATACAAGCTGGGGAATGGGGAAGAGGGAAAGAGAGAGAGAGAGAACCTGGAGCAGATTCCACACTAAGCACAGAGCCCAACCTGGGGCTCAATCCCAGGACCGCGAAATCATGACCTGAGCCAAAACCAAGAGTCGAAGCTCAACCAAATGAGCCACCCAGGCACCCCTTTTGGCATCATTTCTAAAATAAACTCTTATTAGCAGCAACCACTTATGATGTCTTGTTAATATGCTAGACACTCTGCTGAGCATCTCAGAGACTCAATCTTATTAAATCTTTTTTATAGCACTGGTAGGCAAGTATCCCTGGTTCAAAGCCTGATAGTAAGACTTTCTGTACAGGGCCTCCCATACAGTAGGCACAAGGTCAATGTTAGCTTTCTAAATAATTGAATAAATGACTAGGAAAGCTATTCCTTTTTCTTTTGTGCCTGTGGTTCTTTCTTTGTAAAACATTTGATAGGCAGTAGCCAGGGCATTCATCATTGTTTGTCTAGACTCAGAAGAGCCTATTTCCCAGTCTTTCATGTACAATCTCAGCAAGGAACTCATTGCTATCAGGACATTTTTCCTAAGACAACATTTCTGGCATGATACACTTCTTGAAAACTCCTCAGAAATGCCTCGCAATCTCAAGCTTAGCCTCTCATTCAAGGCTTTTCATAATGCAGTCTCACATAATTTCCACCAGTCTCAACGAGAACTGGCTTACTCCAGTAAACATCTTTCTTTCACTGTCTCTTGCCTGCAACTGCCCATTCACGCATTTACTCATTATATACTGACTGTATGTACCAGGCACTGCCATTGTACCTATATATACAGAGAAAGGTAACAATGAGCATAACAGGTATGGTCCCTGTCTTTGTTGGACAGGTTGATCTACTACACTTGGGCTGTTCTTGATTTTCAAGACCTTACATTTCACATCTACCAAGAGTCCTTTCCTGATGATTTTACCTTGCCTTGTTCTCCTTTTCTTAACTGATGATACCAACACATTTAAGCACTTGATTATATTTTATCTTGTTTTTCTCTAAGTGTTTAACTTAGGCATATTTCATTTCTTCAATTACACTAAATCTCTTGAAAAAGAAATTGTGTCTTATAATCTTCATCTCCCACTGAATGTACGTCAACTGAATTCAAGGCTGTGTATATGGCATGTCCTTAATAAACAGCTTTTGGTATTGAAAAAGAGTTTGGAATACTAAATCAAACTAACAATAGACCAAGACCTAATTTACCTCCAAAAACAGATACATAAAATCTCTAGGGAAAAAAAGAGGTATACAAAAGGTATAGCTATGCAAATGGAAACAAAAGGAACAAAAAGGAAAATTTCTGCTGTATGGTTTAAGTGCCTCCCAATCATGTATAATACAGTTGGCACTCGAACCAAAATGTGAGGGCTAAAGGCATCAATCTGGGATGCCTGGGTGGCTCACTGGTTGAGCATCTGCCTTTGGCTTAGGGTGTGATCCTGGAGTCCCAGGATCGAGTCCCACATAGGGTTCCCTGTATGGAGCCTACTTCACCCTCTGCCTATGTCTCTGCCTCTCTCTCTGTGTCTCTCATGAATAAATAAATAAAATCTTTAAAAAAAAAAATAAAGGCATCAATCCCCCTTGCAGTTGCAAATCTGAGTTATAACTTTGACTCCTCAAAAACTTTACTAATAGTCTACTAACAGTCTACTATTGCTAATATATTATATTTAAAAAATACACTAATAGTCTATTATCGACCAGAAGTCTTACTGATAACACACAATTAATACATATTTTGTATGTTATATGTATTATAACATGTTTTTTCTTTAATTTACACAGTCTATTTTCTTTAATTCTTATATTTTGTAGAACATAACTGAGACCAAACCATAAGCCAAATTTAATAGGGCTCTGCTAAGATATCAATAATATTGATTAAAGTAAATGAAGTCTTTACTTATTTAAGTTTTTTAAAAGAAAAATTCTTTTTCAACAGAAGCATAGATTAATATTCTATATAGAAAGACTACACATACCACACACATCTTTTATATTTACCTAAAAAGAACATTACTATTTAATTTATTTATTACTATTTATTTATTATTTATTTATTACTATTTAATATTACTATTTATTTATTACTATTTAATCATGCATAAAAGTGTAACTAAAAAAAATCTAATAATTTAATTGGCAGGCTCTTCAGGTCAAATACACCTTCCCTACAGAAATTCAGCTATGACAAATATTAGACTAGGCCTTCTTCTATGTATTACTTATCCATTTTGGATTATACCAGATTCTGTCTACAAGACACTAACATTATAAGTCATTAAAGACTAACCCTACTAGATAGATATTCGAATAAAGAATCAGTAATAGTAAGACCTCCTTTGTCCTAGTCTGGAATAAAGACCCCAAATTCTATTTATTCTGCAAAACTTCTGATACCATCCCTTGTGGGAGATACTCCCTATTCCCAGTACCTTAGCTATGATCTAGGAGAGGAGAAGCTGTGCCTGGGGATCTTTGTACTCCTCCCAGTAGCTACAACTGAACCCACTATCTTTAAAGTACTCAGTAAAAAATAACCTTTCCTAATATAAGAACAATTGTGTATAAGAATATGGATGAATAAATATATATATGAGTGTATATAAAAACACTAGAAGTTTTTTCATGAGCCCACCAAACACATAAAAAGTCTACAAGTAGTTATTAGACATTAATAATATATATAACAAATATATATTTAATGTTACCTTAAAAGCATTATTTTTCCAAACTACATTTTTTCCCTAAAATTCCAAGCTCTTAACCAGTAAGGTATATTATCCATATTCCTTGAAGAGTCTTTTCTTTGAAACTGATTCTCAGGCCTACTTAAGTCATTTTGTCTTGATTCCTTTGTTTTCATCTTCCTTCTGGAAGAGATAGATACCTATTTCTTCTGAGCTCCTATGGAGTATAACTTGGACAAACTTAACTCAGAATATGAATTACACAAATGAGTATTTGGCTAACAGATGGCACAGTCAAAACTGTTACATAACTTATTTGATATATCTCTATCATGTATCACATGGTCTAATAATACTATAGAATTTCCTTCAATAGCAACAGTCTTTGAAAAATCAAAATTATAATTCAAAATGCCAAACAGAGGTGGTAAAAAATAAAAAAGATCAATGAAGAAGAAAACCAACAAAGGTTGATAATTTCCACAGTGAAGTTTTGGCTTGGGACTAGTCAAAACTTTAAAGGAATAAATGGGGCAAAAGAAGAAGAATGTAATATAGCTATCATCAGGTTGATAAATAATATGATAAATGAATGATAAATGAATGATAAAACCCACCCTTTTGGGTTTCATGTTTAAATGTCCACTCTTTCATAAAATGATGACAACAAGAAGTGGTAGTTCTTATTTAGCAAAATGCAAAACTAAAATCATTAGGCGCTCCCCAAAATTTCTTCTGAAATTTTACTGATCAATGAAATTCAAATGTTAGAAAATCACTGACCTAGTTAAACTACCATGTAAGAAAGACTTGTCTTATTGAAAATAATCTTTCAAATGTGACAGATGTTAAAGCAGATAAAAAAATTTATAATAGTCCCATGAGAACAGTTGTTAAATGCAGAGTAAGGCACACAAGTTAAAATCCTATTCAGACTGAAAACGAATGGACTTTCAGGCACTTCTAGTATAACAGTATACTATTTTCTGAAGGACAGCTTTTATACATATAAGGTTGCATTTATTTTCCTGGCAATGTCAGCATTTCTGAAGGAGTATTATTAATTTATTAAAGTAGCACAGTGTTGGAAAAAGCAAGAAGTCTAGAATTATAAGAAGAGAACCTTGTTGTAAGTAAAATGCATAAGTGCTAATTAAACAACTAGTATTTTAAAAACAAAATCCCTGACCAGCTGATCATGTATGTATATATGACTGCAGAGGATTAGAATCATAAGTTGGGCTATTACTTAAAATAAATATATCACAGTGAAGACATTTAAAAATATTTGATCCCATATTATATTAAAAAAATAACTGGAAAATACTTTGCCAGTTAAACATCTCTCTCCAGTATGCTCAACAGAACTTTCTCCAATGAAAAAAAAAAAAAAAAAAAAGTTCAACATTCTGTACTGTTCAATACAGCAACCAGCAGTCACAGATAGCTACTGAATACGTGAAACGTGATTAGTGTGACTGAGGAATGAAATGTTTTATTTTATTTTATTTTAATTAATTTAATTTTAAACAGCCACATGTGGCTTGTGGCTACCATGTTGGTCAGTCCAGCTATATAGGTAATACAAAATGAAAATATTAACGTGTCTTCCCTATCTCTGAACTTAGCAATAAAGGAAATGCCTTTGCAATGAAGACATGTAAAGTCACTTTAAAACATTAAAATGGCTTCAATGTCAGCAAGATTTCACTTTAAGGTATGGTGATCAATTAAAGGGCAAACCAGTCAGCGATGGAACCACTGAGAAAATACCCAAAAGTAACTCTTAAGAACACACATCTAAATACCATTTAGGAAAGAAGATCCCTGGTCCAAATGGCGAACCTGTCTGTTTCCAAGAGCAACATACCCATGTTGCAAAGCCAGATCCATATACTTAACAACTGCCTGACAGAATCAAACTGAGAATTTATTTCCCTACCTCTCTTTCCTCTAATTCCATTCCTACCAAATGAACTTTTTAAAAATATATTTTATTTATTTATTCATGAGAGACAGAGAGGCAGAGACATAGGCAGAGGGAGAAGCAGGCTCCTTGCAGGGAGCCTAATACGGGACTTGATCCCAGAACCCCAGGACCATGACCTGGCTGAAGGCAGACGCTCAACCACTGAGCCACCCAGATGTCCCCTACCAAATGAACTTCTCATTAAAATATCTTCTCATGTGGATTTAGCCATGAAGACAGAAGGCATCAACCCAACTGTCTATGAGTTTCTCATAACAATTTTTTCCACTCTTAACTGATTGCTCCATAAATTGTTTTCTGTGAATATGATCAATGTGAGTTCATCCCTGTGAGATGGAAGCATAGAATCAGTTTCTGAAACAGGACCACTGTAAATTTACAAAGTATATGCCACCTACATCCCTGGCAATGAAAAACTCAATGTCTTAAAAAAATGGATGATTCAAATAGTCAAAGAAAAAAACCAGTAATATTACTGATTCTGTTTAGGGGTGACATCATGCCAAGGAAGGATTGAAGCCAAGAAAAGAGATCTCAGATCTTGGAGATATCAAGAGTGATTTCCAGCAGAGAAAGAAAAACTTATTTAAGAACTATGTGGCAGTCCTTTTCTTGAAGGAGAAAAACTTCCCTTTCTAATTTGTTTGTCTTCTTAAAAACACATATCAAAATATATGTTTTAGGTGACTACTTACAATTCCCATATAAAAATGAAGGCCAGCAACATCTAGAAAAACTATCAGAGATGCACAATGCTATTTGAGAGTTTCATTAGTTTATGATAATTTTGTCACTAGAAAACCCATAGTAATTATGGCACCAGGTTGATAGAATTTGTTTTTGTTTTTGTTTTTTTTAGAATTTGGAAAAAAAAAACAGACACAATGGAAGATTTGCTTCAAGATTAAGGGTTATTTGTTGAGATTGCTCCTTTGGGACATCTCAGTGTTACTTTTCAAATATATCCGAAAATTCATACAAAAAATAACAATAGTATTCTGTTACAAGAGGAAGTATTCTTCCAAATGTAGGGAGTTTCCACTGTTACACACTTTAGCCTTTTATTTTCAACCACTTGTCTACACCAATGGGAGTTTTTATTCAGTTTTATTTAGAGCTAGAAATTTAATCTTCTGACTTCAACAACTGTTTGGCTTGAAACTACATGAGATATGAACCCAAAATTCTATAGAGACATTTAATGATACAGAATCAGGACTCAAGCATTTTGAGAGAAAATGCCCCCATGAACTAAAGGACAAAAGGCAAAAAGCCTTTATATTTCTTTCATGTTTTTCATCATCTCTACTCATTGTCTTCTTTAGAAGTAGAAATAAGCAAAGAAAAAAGCTAACATGTCAATCTACCTTTTTTTTTTTGTAAACAAGAAATAACCTTTCTTCTTGTTAATTTTAGTTACTAAAAAGACTGAAAAGCTGTTCTGTTCCAAATCTATATACCTCAGTACTTACTGATTAGGAATTCTGAATGGCTTATTGGGCTGCTATTACAAATAGCAGATGGCATGAGTGTATTTTTTAGGTTATCATAGGGAAATGGGACCAACTTTCCCACTAAAAAATCATGTCTGGTTTACTATACATCCCTCCTTGGAGTATCTTAAAATTCTGTCTCTTCTTTCTCCATTATATAGAGATATATCACTCTCCAAACCTCCTCCAGGCCAAGTCACATCTCTATTTTCTATATCTCACTTAACAAATTTTAACCCCTGACAAGATAAGAAGACCAAAGTCAAAGCAATATTCTTTTTTTTCCAAAGCAGTATTCTGAATTATGAAGCTACCAAACTCAAATGCAGAGGCTGTAACATGACGCTTCTAAAGAAGGAACTGCATTAGCTTTCATAGCTGTCATATCATGTTGCCAAGTTCAAGTTATCTGCTTCCTCATTATATTACCTTGGCTTTCTTCTTTTCCTTCTTTTTCTTTTTTGGTCATTTCTATTTTCTAAGTACTTTAAATGACTGTCAGATATGGATTTGTTTTTACATACCATTGATTTGGTTCTACTATTTTTCAGACCTATATTTTTATCTCTCCTCTAGGATACTGTACAATTTTTCATCATTGTTTAATAATTCAGCCTTCTTTTGTCAATTTAATTATATTATATATTTCACAAACTGCTAAAAATAAACTTTAATGATAAAATACTTTTCCTTAACTGCAACAATTCTGTACAATGCCATATAATGGCAATCATTTATTATATCCTCATTTATAAATTTCCCACTCTATATATGTAGTAATCACACTTGTAGTATTTTTTATGGAAAACTTTCTGACATATTTCAATGATAAAAGCATATAGTTTGGTAATCTATTACATAGAGATAATCTGCCATAATCTACTCACAGAGAGTTATTATAAGAAGGAAGTCTTATAAATTACTCATTATTACTTAGATATAACTTATAATAATGAGTTTCCACTCCCATTCTAAATCAACATGGTGACTATAAAGCAATAAAATTTGGCTGTAGCATAAGTTTTATTGAAACTAAAAGCTTACAATTTAAAATCACTTTAACAGTAATAAGAAAAATTTGGTAGATAATCAATTAAAGTGATACTGGAATTTTTGTCAAACTAATCCAAAATTTAATTGTAACAACTAACATACATTTAATTGTATATCATATACAAGACATTTTACAATCTTAGATATAAGAAGAAAGATAAAATAACATTCATTGAATGATTTCTATTTATTCATTTAACAAATATTTTTGGAGTGCTTATCACGTGCCAGGTACTCAGGTGGTGTTGATATAGTAGTGAACCAAATCAACCAAAACAACCAAAACCAATACATACCTTTATGGAGGCTTTCATTTGAATAAAGGGAGACAGTAAACACAATAAATAAATATGCAATACATTAGAAAATGCATATTTTAGAAAAAAATTAAAAGAAGATGATGATAAAAACTGCCAGAAGTGGGCGAGGTCACTATTTTAAGCTAATTATACTAACCAGTTATAATCTTGATGGAAAGTCTTCCTAAGAGCTAAGTAGCCACTATCAATAAAAGATGGAAGCAGTCTTCAAGGGGCAGGCAGTCTTTCAAGAGATGGTCATGATATGAAAAGGATGAGAATAGTGTAAGCAAAGAGGTGAGAGGAGAGGGAGAAGAGCAACTCAACAGGGAACAGAGGAACGAAAGAAGGGTACCAGAGAGGGGGGGGATCCTCATCCCTCTGGGAGGATGGCTGAACAGCCAGCAAGGTGGTGAGCAAGTAAGAGCCACCAAAGGCACTGGGGTATAGGAGTGACATATAAAAGTAGTATGCGAAGTTAACCTCACAACAATGTACAGGATAGCAGTAAGAAAAGAGATAGAATGTATCACGTTGGCTTTTGGAAATTACCAAAGGTCCAAAAATGTTAATAAACATTACTTCTCCTAAATGAAAAATAGAAAGAACAGCATTAGCTTTCAAGTAGAAACCTAGGAACATTTTAGAAAATAACTACTTACAAGAGAATTATCTGATAGACAAAAAATTAAACCATAAGTAATGACCACTAGACCAAACATTGCTATAAATTATACACATGGTGGACATTTTTAATATAATTACTCTACTTATTAAAAACCTCACAGAGAAAGCTACCCAGAAGTAGCAAATAAGTATGTTGTCCTGTCAAAAGCGAAAGAAAACGTATACACTGTGAACTCATGGTATAACCATCAGTGAACATGTAAAACATGAATCAATGTTCATCTGTGATGCTTTGATGTTAGTGTCCACCATGTTCACATCATAAGACTTCTTCCCCCGATCAATAGAGCCTATTTAATTATAAAAGTTAAAGTCAAATTGATCAGATTTTTTAAAATATAAACTTATTTTTGAAAAGTCCTCTATTTAGAAAGCTATCACCTTATTCTATAATCTTCCAAATAGAAGCATTTTACTGTCAATTTGTGTGACTATCTGCAGATTAATTGATAAACATCAAAATGAACTTTCTATAATTTTTTTTAAGATTTATTTCATTTATGATAGACGAGAGAGAGAGAGAGAGAGAGAGAGAGGCAGAGACACAGGAGGAGGGAGAAACATGCTCCATGCAGGGAACCTGACGTGGGACTCAATTCCAAGGACTCCAGGATCGCGCCCTGGGCCAAAGGCAGGCACTAAACCGCTGAGCCACCCAGGGATCCCTAGCTTTCTATAATTTTTACTCTTCTATGTACATATCCATTTACACTTCAAACAAATAATTTTATCTTAAGTAACTGTATTAATGTCACGTATAATATCCTAAGATAGAGAAAAATTTTAACAGTCATGAACACTGATCTAATCATTTTCAGGGACAAGCATATATGTCACTATGTAGATATCAAAGTAAAACCACAAAACTGGAATTACATGAAAAAATAAACAAACAAACCCAGGAAGGACAGTGAAGACATAAATTAACTTCTTTGTTTAATGACACCATAATCAGGTCAAGTGCTTTCAAACTTATTTGTATTTACAGAACTCACATAATGGGCTTTGCTTTTTAACATATTAGATATACCTGGTATATCTATTAGACTACAAAAATAAAAAGTATTGCTAATACCTTGGGCTGGCCAGGCTGTGGAGCACTGAATTCCTCATACATTCCTAGTAGGAATGTAAAATGGTACAATGACTCTGGATAACGGTGTGGTGGTTTTGTACAATATTAAACACATACTTACCATATAACTCAGCAATCCTACATGTAGGTATTTTCCCCAGGAGAAATGAAAACATACATCTACACAAAAACCTGTACACAAATACTTAGAGCAGCTTTACTTATAATTGCCAAACACAGGAAACAATATGAAGTTCATTAACCAGTCAATTCATAATGTAATATTATTTAGCAATAAAAAAGAGTGAGCTACTGATAGATACATACAACAAAAAAGATGAATCACAAAAGGATATACTAAGATAAGAAGCCAGACTCAAAAGGCTACACACTGTGTGATTCCATTCACATGACCTTCTAGAAAAGGCATAAGAAAAGGGTAAGAAAAAAATCCAGTGATTGTCAAGGGCTAACGTTGGGGAAGGGGACTGACTACAAAGAAAGAGTTTTTAGAGGAAATGGTAATATTCCTTGTCTTGAGCGAGGAGGTCGTTACATGATTGTATACATTTTGTCAAAACTCACAACTGTACATCTAAAATGGGTCAATTTTTCTGTATAAAAATTGTATCTCAATAAATCTGACTTAAAAAAATTTTAAACTTCTGACGATCAAAAATCATCTCTTCTCGGGATCCCTGGGTGGCGCAGCGGTTTGGCGCCTGCCTTTGGCCCAGGGCGCGATCCTGGAGACCCAGGATCGAATCCCACGTCGGGCTCCCGGTGCATGGAGCCTGCTTCTCCCTCTGCCTGTGTCTCTGCCTCTCTCTCTCTCTCTCTCTCTCTCTCTCTCACTATCATAAATAAATAAAAATTTAAAAAAAATAATCTCTTCTCACCCACACACACAAATAAATTTAATATATGTAATAGAGTATTCATATCCTCAATATATAAAGACCACTTTGAAACCAAAATATGCATCCCAATTAGAAAAGTGAGCAAAGGATATGAACAAATAATCAACAATAGACGAATCTCAAATAGCCAATTAATAGATAATAAAAGATCAACTTCTCAAAAAATTATAATCAAGATTAAAATATCAGTTTGCTAAAACTTAAAGAAATAATAACCAGAGTTGGTGAAGATAAAGGAAAATGAATATTTCTGAACCTACATATGTTAGGATGATAATTTTCTTCAGTATTTCTGGATAGCAATTTAACAGCATCAACAATCTTGTAAAAGTTCATAGTATTTTACTCAGTTATTGCTCTTTTAGAGATTTTTCATAAAAAGGATAATTAAAAGGGAGAACCACAAATATCTATGTCCAAAAATGTGAAAGTAAAAAATTTAATAATGCAAAAGAATATAAACAACCCATATATCTACCAATGGAGAAATAACTAAATAAATATCAATACTTCATCCAAAAGAATATTATACAGTATATTATTTATTATATAAAGCAAAATCAAGTTGTCAAGGTAGAAATCAGAAAATGAGGAAGTGCTTATATATGTTAAAGGGTAATTCAGAAAATAAAATCGTCTATATGATGCAATACCACTTTTGCTAACTATATGTAAAAAATACAAAGGACAAACACCAAAATGCTATGATTAGTTATATCTAGATGATTCTATCTTGATTTTTCAAAAGTTCTATAATAAACATATACTACTACAATAGTTTTTTAAAGTTAATTTTGAACACAGTGTTCCCACAGAATAAGTTATATCTGGTTAAGATACTTTTGTAAGTAACTTTTGTAAGTCAGCTTTTGATATACTTAGAAACTGAATCTGGTCTCTGACAAACTGCTTTTTAAAACAGCTAAGTTGGCGGACCCACAAACCTAAAATCTAGTTTTCCTTAAAGTTGTAATAAAAATGGAATGGCTTTTGTTTGTTTTGTGATAACTGGAGATGACAATCTACTACTTTACTTGGAGTTCTACAGTTAAAATAAGTGGTCTTCAAACTTTGTTGAGTTCAAATAATCATTTGGTGACTAAGGAATCAGTTTGGGGAATCATACTGGGACAAATGCCATGGAAATCCAGGAGTTTTTATACTCCTTGATGCCTCATAAATTCCTTTTTTTTTCTTCTTCTTGATTTCTAGAACCTTGCCCAGAGCCTAGCACATAGTAGGAAGGCCATAAATGTTTCATTAAATAAAATTGATATAAGGTCAAACAATGATGTGAGGTGAATTAGAGCTAAAAAAAAAACCCTGATGTTTGATTTTTTTTTATTTCAAATTACAATCTGCCATTTCCAATAACACAGATTATTGGTTTTGAGAAGTGCTAAATGTTTATTAAAAAACCTGATTCCTCAGTGGAATTCAGATGTCTAGCATTGCTTTATCATAAAAACCAGTAATTAAAATAAAAAGATTCTTTTTGGTTGGTAGAATCTAGAAGTTGATATGGTTTATGCAAGCTCAGATGCCCTCCTGCTTCTTTCCGTATGTCCAGATTTATTTTGGAATGGCAATGGGGTCTGAGTCAATGACATATTTTAATAATGGAAAATTATTTCCTCCTCTCCCCTGCCTGCCATGGGATTTGATGTTCTTACCCTGAGAATCTGTAAGGCAGCTGAAGACACAAACCTTGCTTGGCTCACTGCATTATTATTCCCAGATCTCCCAAATATTAGCTTAATAAATAGATTAATCATAGTAAACTTTTAGTATGGAGAAATGAGAACTATCTACCACATTATCATCAATTACTAGTTAGTGGGTGTCTCCTACTAAGGGCCATAAACTAAGCAATCCTGTAGTAGGCTGAATTTGAATTAAGGAAATTTAGTCATTTTAACCAACCACCAGGATAATGTTTTGTAGGAGGCCCTTTATAAGTATCCTACCTCCCCATTTATAATTATTTATTTTTATCTAAATGTGTATAGGAGCAAGTATTTTCCAGAGTGATATTTTAAAAATTAATAAAAATAGAAATGAAAGTACATGGCATTTCTTAAAGGGTAATAAAATAACTTCAGTCAATTGGCTAGTTCTACACCAGTAGATTTCTTTAAATAGTAATGAAATCATTGCTTTAAAAAAATCCATCATTATTAAAATAAAAAAAAAGTTGCCTCAGCCTCTACCAAAATTAGATTTGTAAGTTGCTGGTCATTCCTATAATTAAATCTATGTCACAAATTTGCAAGAAAAATGGTCACTGTGACTAATGTATTTACTTGCTACACAAGTCCTGTCAGACAACACAGACATAGCTAAAATGGAGTAGGTAAGGATTCTATACATTTTTATTAAGTAACAAAGACCATTTTTATTCACACTGACTGCTCTTCAAGTCAAGTAAGAGTTTGTTTTAGAAACAAACCCAAATGTAGCTATCACAGGGTTTTCCTTACTCAAGCATTACAGCATATTTTTACCTCTACAAACATGACTGGCACACATGCTTTTCTGGGCAAATGTCATGTGGAAAATAACTCTGATGAAAGAAACAATAACATGTTCAGGTTGCTAGAATCCCTGATTCTGGGGATTTCTTCATTTGATCTCCCCCAGTGGTTTTAATTCAAGTTTGTGATGAAATGATTGAGAAATGACCTGAGAGAACAGTGTTGCCCAAAGTGGAAGTCAAAGCAAGATGACTTAAAGGACACATGAGCAGAAAATTCATGATAAAACTTGCTCTCTTTTCAAAAAATATTTTCAATCTTTTAGATTGCATGATTGTTCTTGGTTTGGTACCAGCACTAATTTTACTTTTTATCAAAAAGAGGGCAGGCTTTGGACTTATGTTGGCAGCAGAGTTTAGTTACAAATTAATAATAGCTTTTTGTCATTTGATTTCATTTCCGTTACCTTCTACTCATAACAAGACAGTTTATGCGTTGATGTCAAGTTTCACTTTGAAATAAAGTTAAATTTTACAAGTGAGTTTCAGATGTGCCAAGCTGGCTCAGTGGGTGGGGCATATGACTATAGATATCAGGGTCATGGGTTAGTACCCCATTTAAGTGTAAAGATTACCTTAAAAAAATAAAATCCTTTAAAATTTTTAACAATAATACAAATAATATGTCAACATGGCAAAAGTCGTAAAAGTGCCTGAAATTTGGAGGACACTGCCTTGAAGGCAGTTCTTGTCTTTCTGCTTTCTTAAATCTGTTATTGTACTTATGTTTTGTGTATTTGCTTCAGTATCTAGATAAGGGCCTTGAATTTAATGGACTCTAAGTATATGTGTGTTAATTTTACGTCCTATTTTTCTATTTTGTGCCATACTGTTAACTGAACCAATTGCATTTTTTTAAAACAATAAGTAGTCTGTTCTCAGCAATCCAACTTTTATGATATTCATTTGCCCAAAAAGATGATTCAGTGAAATACATAGCATGATAATGGGTGCCATTTTATAAAAGGAGAAACCAGTTTTCCATTGTCTGAACATAGTTCATGAGGTATTTTAAAGCCCCAAACAGATTATTTTAAATCCTGGTTTTATTGAGTCCTTAGCAGTAAAGGATGAACTTGAAATAACATCCTATAACGTTGTAATGAAAACTGATTAGAACTGTAGCTGTTTGTTTTGGCATGTAAGCTCAATGAAAATAAAAACCTGTTCTATAAATGAGTTATGAACTTTTGGGGGAAAACCAAGATCTCAACTGAGTAATTTGGGTTGGTCAAGATTTTAAGCAAACTAAGAAAAAAAAATCAGCATAGTTTTCAGTGTTACACGAAATGAGTATTCCAAAAATATAAATCAAATTAAAAATTGACATGCTAAATTTAGGTGAGAGAAAACTAAGGTAACAATTGAATCTTCTTTGGTTACAACCCTTCACCCTCTTCATTAATGTTTGAAATTCTTGCAGTGCTGCACAGCAATCAATGGATAACAAAGTAAATGTGCTTCCTTTCTGACCATGCCAAGTATGGCTCAGTACATTTTTGTACAAGAAAGGAAGAATAAAACAGGGTGGTAAACATACATCCTAGGTTATTAAAACATGGCATTTGCGTTTGGAATTTCTTTTCTTTTAGCAACTATAACAGTATCAGTAACTATCCAAATCTTACTACAAAGCTTGGTAGTAATGGTGGAACAGCCAAAGCAAAGAGGGAAGACAGAGCAACAATAGGGTAAGGGAAGAAAACTATGTTCTGGGCTAGTTCTTCAGCTTAAGGCAAGGAGTTCCTTTTAACCCTTATCCATCTTAGAATAGCTTCTGCTGGTTCCAGTAATGCAGTAATGACTATTTTAAAAGAATTACATAAAAGAAGCCCATTTTTTGATACTTTAAGGGAAGAGATTTAGAAAGTAAACAGTAACTCTTACAGATCTTTCTTAACTTGGTGTTATGCATTCACAAAGATGATTTGACTTTTTACATCTCTTTGGTAATGTTTCAGAAATCCTTACATTTGTGAATTGCTATAAGGTGTGACACAGTTATCAGAAGCTCATTTTGGCAGCATCAGTTTTATTACTCACCAGGGTTTCCTCAGGAATTACCAGACTCCTGGAAGAGTTACTAAAAATCATAAAGTAGGCTGAGGAACCTAAAAAGAAAAAGTTCTACCTTTTCCTTTTAAACTTTAACCTGTAATTCTTGAAGACATGGAAACACTGAATTCAGCCTCCAAACCAAAAATGCCAAAAGTCTAACAAAACATGTGATCAAAATTTTTTTCAGCACAGTTAAACCTTTTTACATTAAAGAGAAGATTTTTTCAGTTGGAATTGTTTTAAAAGTTGCCAATATGTATTTTTTAAAAGATCTTTCTTTTGATGAGGAAGCAATACATGAGATGGTTGAACTTGAAATGCCTGGTTTTACATAGAAAAAATTTTTTATAGATAACATTTTAGTTATTCAGAGTGGTGACTATCAAATTTTATTAAAATCTCATCAAGTGGGAAATCTTAAAACACTTATTATGCTCACAATTATTGTAAACAGAACAATTTAAATGAGAGGAGGAGATAATGACATTAACTTCTTAACTTAAAGCAATCCTCTGTGGCATGATTTTAAAATATTCTCTTGGTCTGAAATTTATGTAAATTGAATTCATCTATCATTGGTTATTACCAGCCTAGCTACATAAAAAAAAAAGCAACAACGCAGTTCTCTGTAACAATTAGTTGTTAAAAACACTGTGTTTTAATTAGACCTGGGACATTATTAAACTAGCTATAAATATGTACAGTATTTTATTTGGTATACCCAGATGTCTAAAAATCAACAAAAATGCTCTCAGAGTTCTTTCTTCAAAAATTCTTCTAATAAAAGCCTTTCATTCAAAGTTTTGATGTAATCTGAAGGTATTTACTTCAGATTCTTTCAAATTCCACTATGTAAATACAAAAGAAATGGTCACTTATAGCCAGAGAATAATCAGAGAATCATTAGTCAGTGGTAACCAATTCTTCATTTTATGGATGTCCCTGAACAAAAAAAAATCATGGCAGAGCTTGGACAAAACTTAGATCATACAAGTATTTTATACAGATTATCCCATTTAATTCTCACCACAACTGTGTAGTTTCAGTACTATCTACACCATTTTATATACAGGGAAGGTCATGTAATTAGACTAGTAATTCAATCAAGCAAGGATTTAAATCAAGCCAGTCTGTTTCCAGAAACCATATTACTAACCCTAATCCTAAATTTTAAGAACAAGTTAATATTTTCCATTCATAAAGAAAATTCCAAAATACTCTAACAAGTACCACCCTTTAAGAATAACAAAATAAGAAACAAGGGTTGGCAAGGATATGGACAAAAAGGAACACTCCTGCACTATTGGTGGGAATGTAAACTGGTATAGCCACTATGGAAAACAGTACAGCAGTCCCTCAAAAAATTAAAAATAGAACTACCCTATGATCCAGTAATCACACTACTGAGTAACCTAAGAATACAAAAACATGAACTCAGAGGGATATGTGCACCCCTATGTTTATAAAAGCATTATTTATAATAGCCAAGTTATGGAATCAGCCCAAATGTCCATTGACAGATGAAAGGGTAAAGAAAAGGTAGTATATATGTACAACGGAATATTATTCAGCCATAAAAAAGAATGAAATCTTGCCATTTGCAATGACTTGGATGGAGCTAGAGAATATTATCCTAAGTGGAATACGTCTGTCAGAGAAAGACAAGTACCATATGATTTCACTAATATGTGTAATTCAAGAGAGAAAACAAATGAGCAAAGAGAAAAAGAGAGAGAGTTTGCCATGATGAGCACCGGGGGATGTATGGAGATGCTGAATCACTATATTGTATACCTGAAAATAATGTAACACTGTATGTTAACTATACTGGAATTAAAATTAAAACTTAATAAATTTTTTTAAAAGTAAATTAAGTGAAAAAAAAAGAATAACAAAATAAAACATGAAGGTTATGATTTGGAATTTCCTTCCTCTAAAATAAGTCCTTTTCCCAAGCCCAACTCAAACACCAGCTTCTCCCTAAACCCTTCTCATATCATTCAACTGAGATTAATCTCTTTTTTTGAATTCTTGGCAATTGCTGTACACTGCTTATAGGCAGAAAGTGTCAGTTGTCTTTTAATATTCATTGTCTTCTTTCTTCGTAACAGAAACCCCAATTTTTAGCTCTTAGCAAATTGCTGCATATCCATGTCTCTCCATTGGCTAGGTATGATCATTTGAATAAGTTATGCAATATGATATTACTGCAAGTATACTGTTGGAATTCCAGGAATGTTGTTTAAAGAAAGCAAAGTTAGATTTTAGGAGCACTCCTCTGTGTCTTCGCAAGGTAAAGACTTTACATCCAGGTATCTTTTGGGCTAGAGCTCCAGCAGCTGTCTTGGACACTGAGACAAGCTTAAGGAAGGAAAGTGCATGCTGTGGAGGATGGAAGACAAAGATAGGCATATCTGTCCACAATGAGACCATGAAGCCACCATACAACACATGGTAGTCTCCTTCCAGGTTTTAGATAATGGAAAAATAAACCTTTATTCTGTATATGCCACAAGTATTATTTTTCTGTTCAATAATCTGAACCAAATTCTGACTGGTTGAGCCCAGACTCAAACATAGTCCATAAGGTTTGTTGGAACGATGAAGGGGAGGGGTGGGGAGGAAAGAGAATTATTATTTCTCATAACACTAGAACAAAACATTTCCAGTCATCATTTTCATTCTCAAACCCTTTCCAGTAATTTCCAACTTTGGGAAAGAAAAAGGAAAGAACAGAATAGGTAGGAAAAATGGGAAAAGACACTTGTGCCTCTCTGCCAGTTCCTCTCCTCTCTTCTCTACTAGCTAAGTCTTACCATACTTTAAGGCCTGGCTCAGCGAAATTGCTTGTCTGACTTTTGAATTGAGTGCCTATCACCTGTGCCATCATACATACACACAATCATACATCATCTAGTAACATCTTTTGTGTAACTTGTTAACTTTTTACATTGTATTTCTTATTCTGTGTCATCTCCATAGCACAGTGGGACCCACATCCTATTCCTTGCATCTTCCACATATTAGTGTGGTAGGAGATCAATAAACACTTTTGATTACTTGAGTTAAGGTAAGAAAAAAGATGAAAAGAGGAAACAGAGCAGGAGACTAAGGAGTGAGAATGCTTCTCAGAAGAAAGGAGCATAAAAAATATTCCAAGGAGTCCCCAGAACAAGTTTTACCTCCCAGGATCTTACCAAGAAACGGGCCTAGGAGAAAAATATTCTGATATGGTTGTTCATCGTTGATACAATCAGTGCAAAACTCAAACTATACTTAGGGAGCTAATCTTCCAACTAAAGGACAGTACATTTTGCTTTAGTTACTCAACTGCCTCAAACGTATTTTCTCAATTACCGTAGACATTTTAAAGAGTAAGAGATCTAGCTTAGAAACCATGTTTTGATAGTAGACATATAGGATTCCAAACCATAGAGAAAAAAAAACTGGCTTCCAATAAGATCATATTTTACAGATATTATTTTTTCAATTGTGACAATATACAGAAAATAATACTTAGATGAAAAAAATTTCACAAAATATTACTGAGTCTGAAATAAGTAGCTCAAGAGCTCATTTTCATTAAATAGACACTATTAGCTCTCTTCTAAAACCCAATAATAATAATACAGCATTGGGAATCACATTACTACTTCTTTAAAAATAAGACATACCCTAAGCATATATTTTGTAGAAGCGACATCATTAAAGGCTCTATGACACTGGGACCTTAAAAGCTGTGTAGCACTCACAGAATTAACACTATGTAAACAATACACTTAAAAGCTTCAGCTACATTCAAATACATACAATCATAAGTGACATAAAGAATATTTTAAACAGCAGTAATTAATATTTTGCCTAGATTCATGAATTATTTTATACCCCACTGATTTTATTCTCAATTATCACTGTACTTCATATCTGTCACTGAATTATGTACCTAAAAATAAAATATTCTAATTTGTTTTCATGAATTTGGCAAAGTTTTAGGGAGGATATAAGTAAAAATATTCAACTAATGGAAAACTCAGTTTCTTTCTCATTCTTTCATCACACAAACCAAATCTTTGTTACCTCATTATCTAAAAAACAATGATTGAAAATGCTAAAATAGCATTGTCATAATAATCATACTGGCTCTACTTATGAACACTGGACTATTTTTTAACCTTTATACAATTTACAGCTCACATGTCAAAACAATATTGCATTTTCTTGCAAATTACTCAATTATTTTCTCATTTCAAATTTTTTTTACAAAGATTTCTCAGAAGTATCCATGACAGTAGCTTCTTTGACAGTGAAGTGTACAAAATAAATGACATGTCAACAAGTAAATTAGCATTCCCTTTCTGACCAGCTGGGTCATGTTTCCTTTGCAAAATCCCTAGTCCCATGATACAAAATAATAATAATCTAAAAGACCTCATTAAATGATCAATATATTGACATAACTTCTATAAGGAGACACACAGTGTTTTAATTGATTCCTTAAATCCATTAAATGGTATATTAAACCCCAAACCTCCAAATTATATTGTAAGAGAACATTTCCTTTATTTATCAAATAATTTTTCAGGGTATGCTTAATGGCATATAAAAAGATTCAAGAACTTTTACACTTAACTAAATGGTAAAAGAAGTCCAATTTTCACTAGATCTTTCATATAGACAACATCACAACAAAAGTTATAATAGACAAGTTAAACCATGTTTACTTACCAAAAAACTTCCAAAGGCTGAATTAAATATTGCAGCTGCCTATAAAGAAAATAAATGGGGGAAAACACTCATTGAAAGTAAATAGAAAAAGGAAAAGCAAAGATTATCATTCTCCCATCCCCCACTACTCAAAACCTTAAAACATTGACTCTATAAAGCAAAGTTAGTCACTGCTTACAAAAATTGCCAGTGGCCTGTACTTTACTAAGATAGATGAGCTGCAGCTTATGAATTCATAAATAATGGGTCTCAAAAGCAAGCAGAAAAGGTTTGCCATGAGATGTTTTGAACCTATATGACAGTACCAAAGAATCATCACCAATAGTAAATCAAAATCTTGTTGTTATTGATTTTGCTATTAGACTTAAAAAAGAGGTTGATTTATTTATCAAAAAAATTTTTTTTCATATTACCATGTAAAGAGAAACCAGAATTGTAAAGCAAATATTAAGTACTCTGCATCAGGGAGCTTTATGAGCTACATTCACAAAGTGAGATCTGTTGTTCCCATACAACACATACTAGAATACAAACAATGCTGCTAAGAGGATGGAAGTTACTGTTATACCATTAATTCTAAAGTAGAAACAAGCAAGAAAAACTTCCACTTGGTGGAACAATTGGTGTTCAAAATTCAAAGAAGAAATATTTGACTTTGTGCTTACCTAAATATCCAGGGAATACATAGTAGATACAATATAGTTCTTAACTTTAAATGAATCACTATATTCCATGAAGCTACAACTGAATCCTGAAAGCTTCTCATATTACCCAAAAAGGATAAAAACTTGTATAACATCCAATTTGGTGGGGACAAAAGGAGAGGGAAAGAAAAAATAATAAAAAGCAAAAGGAGGGGTAGAGAAAACCTATTGACATCTTCTGTAGATCCAGAGCAGAATTAAATTAATCATCATGGACATTAGCAGCCACGTCGTAGTAAGAAAAGGATGTCAGTTTAGCAAGTTTGAATAAAGTCCAAAGCCAGGCTAAGAGCTATAGCTGAAAATGCCTTCTGCTCCAGAAGAGGATGCAATGAGAGTGCATGGGTAATGAGATCCCTGGCTCCAGAGAGCTTAGCTCTCCTATTCAAGTTCATAATTAATTCAAAGCTTTGATAATTTCATTAGATTTCTCCTTTGCTGGCCCTATCAATAAAAGATGGCACTGGACCACAGCTCCTCTGTGGCATAAACATAGGCACAGGCACAGACCAGGGAAACCTTTGCTTCCTGACAGTGACAATGGCATATGGTGTTCTGTGTTGTACAGGGAGTAGAGGAGAAAAAAAAAAAAAAAAGATTTGGCTAAATAAAACATTACAGATGACAATTGTAAACTATAGCAACATATTTAACCCATTTTCCTGGAATTCCATAATGTGTGGAGAAAAATAGTAAAACTGTAAAAATAAGTGAGTTGTAATAAGATCAACTGGGAATACTGCCTTCCTTCCTACAAAAAATTAAAAATGCAACTTCCCCACAAACACTGTTTATTTCTAGACTCTATTTTGCCCTTAAAATGGATTGATCTCCTCTAAGTAAAGGAGTGAGGCATTCCTCTTTGAGTTCCTCTCTTCCAAATGTGTTGCTTTCCAGTGCCTTTCACCAGCCTTATTCAAGGTAACTAATGGTTTGGGCTAGTATTTAAAAACAAACAAAAGCAAAAACAAAAAAAAACATGGATCATTAGAAATAAAAAAGACTCAGAAGTCAAAGCAAAACAAGTCAGCTACTACTCATCAGATCAAATCACCATTCTCCCACTCCAATCAGTTCTCATTTTTTAACTGAAACACAAACAATGAATTTTACGCGGATTGGCATTTTATAAAATGATGGTGATGACAGGAACAGACCATCTCAGGCACCCGAGATGCTGCAGGCCAGCCTCTTAGTTGTTCTTCTGCCAGGGCTGACGAGTTTGAACTCACTTGTCTATCCTACCACTCGGTGCTCCCAAGCACTGAGCTCTGGCAATCATTCATGAAATGGCTGATGAAAGTGCTGGGTAATCTGAAGAATCATGTGAAATCAGACACTGAACCAAGGGTCTTGGGCTCAACAGTAACAAATAATTGAGCTAAAAGTTGACTTAATTCTACTCTTGTAGCATATAAGGGAATTAGGTTTTCCAGAGTTCCAAAGAGCGTTGATAAATATTTAGAGAGTATTTAATTGATATATAAGAGGCACGCATGTCTTTAGACTTAAGGAGGCATTTCCGGCTCCTCAGCACCATATACAAGGCCCTCCCCTCCGTAAACAGGTCTCTGTCCATCTTTCTTGCCTCCAATTTTATATTCTGACAACACTCAACTACTTGCAATTCCTTAAATTCATTATGCTGTTTATTATCTCTTTCTCCCTTCCTCTACCTAGGTAATTCCTACTTATTTTAGCAACTCCCTCCAAGAAGCTTTCAATCACCTCCTCCCACACACATATGTCTACACTTCTAGGTGGATTGAGTGTCCCCATGCCTGCTTGAGCATGGCTCTTTTCACACTACTCAGATAATGTGCCTCCTTGCCCCACTAGAAATTAAAGTCTTCTGAGGAAGGAATCTGATTAAGCACCTCCATGTGTATTAATCGAATCACTGAAATAAATAAGATTCCCAGGAATGTCCAAAGTTGTCTTCTGCTACTAAGTTATTCTATTTGTTTGACAGAATCCAAGGATTGGCAGAAGACTGAATCTGACACCTGGCTCCACAGCCAAACAATAGCAATGACAGATTAAGACTTTAGTCTCAACTCAATATAAACATCTCTTTCACAACCTCTTGTTTTACTTCCCATAGCCTCCCTATTATGATACAGTTACATACAGTTACATAAATATGCTTAAATAATGTTTTAAAGTTTACTACTGCTACGTAGCAATAGAGTTAGTTAAACAAAATCTAGAATTACCAAGGAATACTCTGAACCATTAAAAAGAGGATGATCTGCATACACCCATATGAAAGTTGGCTAAGATATTTAAAGTGAAAAAGCAAATTTTGAAACTGTGTGTAATTCCTTCAACATGTTTTTTCCCACACCACCAAGCAATTCTCCAACATGAGCTGGATGTCCTACAATTCAACTCAATTCTGACCCTGTCCACCTGAAACTAGTGTCAGATCCCATAGCTCAAGGGCTCAGTCCCACAAGACTGTGCCCACTTCCAATGCCAATCACAAAGATCAGGTTGTCATCACCTGTGCTTCCAACAGTCTGACTATAACTCAGAGGTTCCCACAACCCTGTCCTTGAGTTTGATTAGTTTCCTAGAGCAGCTCACAGAACTGAAGAAACAAGTTTTATTCACTCAATTACCACTCTATTTATGAAAAGGCTCTACAGGAACAGACGGAAGAGATGCACAGGGCAAGGTATAGAGAAAGGGCACTGGGCTTCCCAGGCTCTCTCCAAGCGTGACACACTCTCAGCAGTTCCACATGTTCACCAACCAAGAAGCTCTCCCAAACTGTCCTTTTGGGGTTTTACAGAAGCTCCATTAAACAGGTATGATTGATTAAATCATTGACCATTGGTGATTGAACAGTATCTCGGGCCTTTTCTCCTCCCCAGAGGTATTGGGAGCTGGACCAAAAATTCTAGCCCTTTAATCTCCAGTTGATTCCCCTGGTAACCAGTCCCATCCCTAAGTGAGCTAGGGGCTTTCCAAAAGTCACCTAATTAACATAAGAAAAGACTCATTTTTATATGAACTTCACTTAGGAAGTTCCACGGGAACTCAGTGCCAGAAACTGGGACAAAGATCAAATATATATTTCTTATTATAAATCACAATATCACATTCCTATTATGTAAATAGGTACATACATGTGTATGTATACACATGTAGGTATTAAAAAAAAAAAAACTCTTTTCTGAAAGGGATCACAAAAAAAAAATCCTCCTAAAATGGTTATATTTGTTGAAAGGGATTAGGTGAGGGGTCATTTTTATTTTTCATTTTGTTCTGTCTTATTCAGCTTTTGTTTTTAACCTATTACTTTTTTACATTTCAACAAAGGTTATCTGGGCAGGGAGATGTTGAGCCTTTTATTATTTGCATTTTCAATTCCTTTGTGTCAAAAATGTAATAAATATTTTATTTTAAAACAAAATTAAGATTTTAATCTCTACTTTGCACATTTGTGATCTCCCTTGTTGGTTGCCTGGACAAGATGGAGGTTGAGCACCCTCTAGAGCACACTGCATGGTGCTGGGGGCATAAGAAGCTACAGGATGAACCGAGGGCCTCTTTCAAGAGTTTCTACAGCATATAAATATTTGATTTTGAAAATAAAACAAAAATCCACCATTATTTTTGTAGAAAACAAACATGGCTATAGAGAATGAACTGAGATCAAATATGAGCCACCCGGATAATTTGCTCTGAAGGTGGAACCCTTCAGATTATACAATCAGACTTTCTTAGGATATGTTTCCTCTCTCTTGCCTTCTAGAAGCCATACCTGAAAGAGTCTACTGATTTTTTTTGGAGTCTACTGATTTTTAAATACAGCATTTCATTTGTTAATATTGTTTTTGCTAGAAATAATTTAATTACTCATTCTCTGTCTATAATGCTCCTACAATAAGAATTTTGCCTAATTTGTACAAGATCATGCCCTCAGTGCCTAGAACAGCACCTGGCTTGTAGTAGGACCTCAATAAATATTACTGAATCAAACAACAAATGAATGAATGCTAAAGCTAACTAAATGCCCTGTATGGTAATGTTTTTATTATTAACTCATGAATCCCATCTGTAAAGTATATACCTTGGTGTAATCACATTTTATGGATAATCAGATCAAGGCTAACTGAAAAAAAGTTCATCACTGAGGTTTTTTTTAATACTAAGTAGATTGACTTTCTTTCTATTACACACTATTAGATAATATAGTGCTTTTAGTATCTGCCCAATTTTGCCCAATATATAGTATTTTGTTAATATTTTGTTATCTGTTGTACACCATGTCGTTAGTAAATTATTTTGGAAAATTGAATAAGTTCAAGAACAAATTAATTTCTTTATAACTGGGCAGCCCGGGTGGCTCAGCGGTTTAGTGCCACCTTCAGCCCAGGGCCTGATCCTGGAGACCCGGGATTGAGTCCCACATCGGGCTCCCTGCGTGGAGCCTGCTTCTGTCTCTGCCTGTGTCTCTGCATCTCTGTGTGTGTGTCTCTGATTAATAAATAAAATCTTTAAAAAAATTCTTTATAACCTACTTTAAGTTATTTGAAACAAAAAGATAAATTAAAAAAAAAACCTGAAAACAATGGGGACAGAAAGTTTTCTAATTCATAAATGCAAACTCTACCATTGTCAAATGCCTTTAAATGTCATGAAGTTCTACCTGAAACCTTTACCTTTTGTTACAGCCAAGCCCTGTGTTATGTCCTGGAGTGACACAAATATGTAGTCCTTTTATGAAATGACTGCACTTCAAATATATGAACATTGTTGAGTCCAACGTAAGTCTCCTTTTAGACACTAAATCTAAAATATTCATAATGCTGATCCAAAACCCTTCTTTTTCCTTCCATTGTCATAAGCCCACTAAATGAAGAAATGAAATCCATTATTCACATTGGGTGTTAATGATCTACTGCAAATTAATTTATGAAACTTCCAGTGTCTCCTGCTGCATACCCTGCTTCCCCACTCAACAAAATCAGAAACGCCTACCCTAATATTAAAGTGGGACATTGATGGTTATCTCAGAATTCCCAATAATGCTCCAAACCGAGGAGAGTATGTGGCAAGTCCCCCATCATTCCTAAAGATAAGAATGCCAGAATCTGGTATACCAGATATACCCATACAGTAATGACCCAAAAAAAAAAAAAAAAAAAAACACTAGGCCAGAGACCATTTCACATGCAGGCTATAGAAGAAAAGACTGGAAATTCTAGAAAGTATTGATAAAAGGACATTTCCAGGAGTAGAAGGTCTTTGGACTTTTCCTCGTCCCTTAGAGGAGTAACCTGACCTCCTCACCACCCCTGTCAAGTTGAGGATAGGGCCAATATAGACAAAAGAACCAACAATGGACATAGGAGAAATTGCAAGGAAGCAAGAATGGCACTGCTGCCCTGTGCTGGATGCTTACTGAGGGGAGAGAGCACTCACTAGGCTGCAAATGAGCAGAGTGCACTCTGTGAGACTTCTCTGAAACATCACAGTACATCATGGTATATTCCCTAGAACTAGGGAGGGGGCAGGGATAAGAAGACTGGGTAATGAACCAGAAATAGCACTTGCTTCAGGACTGGAAACAGCAAAGGTGGGGAGGCTGCCTAGAACAGACCACAGCAGTAGGAAGAGAGACAGTAACCAGCTGGGCAAAGCACACTTCAGTTCTGTGATGGGGCGAGGCCCTGTCAATACCATTTGGGCTGGGTACATGCCTCAGAGGAATGCCATCATACTTAATTCATCTTGAGGGAACCAAAGAAACAGACTTCCAGGGTGAAGGGTCCAGCAATAAGAGGCTGAGGGGAATATGCTTAGGGGCAGGGGCTGGAAGTATATACTCTGAAGAACTCCCTCCCTTAACCTGTCCAGCAAAAAGACATAGTTCGTGGGTGTCTGCCAGGACCCAAGGCACTGAGGGCTGGATTTCATCAGCACCAGTATTATAAGACTCCCTAACCCTGTAATGCACTAGTTCTAAATTCACCCTGACTCTAAAGAGGCCAGAAGTACGGAAGGTGAGAAGGTTAAAAAAAAAAAAAAAGTGAAACAGACCATGCCCTCTTCCCCACTGGTCCTGCCTATTTTATCATATATATGTACATTCATTAAGGGAAAAAGTATAGTGTTCAATGTTTTAAAAACAGGTTAGGGGCCCCTGGGTGGTATAGTCTGTGAAGTGTTTGACTCCTGGTTTCAGCTCAGGTTGTGATCTCATATTCATGAGACTGAGCACCGAGTCAGGCTTTGCACTGGGCATGGAGTCTGCTTAAGATTCTCTCTCTCCCTTGTCCTCTGCCCCTCCAACCCCAGACCTCCTCTCTCAAACAAATAAATCTTTAAAACAAAAATTTTAATACACAGATTAGACCTAAATTGGGAAAGAAGGGAATCTGGAGTTTTATGCTAGATTGCCCTAAATTAAATTAAATACAAAAAAATCAATCCTATTTACTACATAATTTACAATTTTTGCAACTAAAGGTGACTAGAAAAACCAATGATGCTGTCAAAGGAGAGAGGAGAGATGGGGAAATGGAGTTATGTAAGATGGCATTTCATGTACATACTCATTAAATTCACACCACTCAATAAAGAGATTACAGTAACAAAACAATATTTTAATTGTAAAATTGGGCTAAAAGAAAACAAGAAAAGCCAGGTCCTAGACACAGAGCAAAGGCAGGATGGTAAAGCAGGTGAGACGGTGCTACACACTCCTGGACAACAGACTCATGCCCTGTGCCACGGAAGCGAGTCATCAGCAGCAAGCAGTACAGAACCCTAGAAAACTCTACTTACAAAATCAAGAAAGTAACATAAAGCCAGTTACATCAAGGGTGGGCACAGGTCTGAACTGACACTACCTCTGTGATTCAGAATCCTGAACTAACGACTAAATCAAGAAAACAAAAGACGAAAAGAACCAAAGACCAAGAGAATTCCTGAGGTCCTGAAAGAAGCAAATGCAAAACTTCACTTGAGGGTCCCTTCAACAATCCAGAACACAGTGGATTTCCAGATAAAACAACCTCTACTGAACAGAAGTTTACAATAGAAAATTACAAATGTGAGAAAGCTGTATATAACAACAGCACTGTTATGAAGCAGTTAGGAAAGAAGAAGAAACTGAGTATTTCATAATACAGGAAAAAAAGAAATACTAGTGGGCACCTGGGTTGCTCAGTTGGTTAAGCGTCCGACTCTTTATTTCAGCTTAGGTCATGATCTCAGGGTTCTGGGATTCAGCCCTGCATCAGGTTCTGTGCTCAGCAGGAAGTCCACTTGAAATTCTCTCTCTCCCTCTGCCTCTGCCCCTCCCCACCCTGTGCTCTCACACTCTTCTCTCTCTCAAGATAAATAAATAAATCGTTTTTAAAAAGAACATCCTAGTTCGAATTCAACGCCTAGAGTTGGAAAGTAACACTTGAAAACTTCTAGAAACAAATGAGACTATTTTTAGGCCTTCAAAAAAAGGAGACAATTTTTAAAATAAGACACAAAAAGTACAAATGAAAAAGGAAAAGCTAGGATTGCCATGCAACAGACTTCTGGCCCCTGAGATATAAACTGATACATGCTTGATGGTAAGGGTTAGGGAGGTGAATTTCTGGCACTGCCCTTCTTCCATTCCTCCTGCCTACAGCAGTGAAAGCTATTGGCATCCAGAAGAGAAAGGCCGGTAGCAGTACAGAGATAGCCACTCTAATATCATTGAACCACAGAACAAATGCCAGCAACCCCCACCTCCAGGCATCTTGGTATATGAGAAAATAAGTCTCTGCTTGTTTAAGCTACTTTTAGTCTGATTTTTCTATTACTTGAAGCCTAACTGATACAATCATGTTCCGAAATGAGGCAGAAAATAAGAAAGGGCTAATCAGGCAGGTTAGATAAATAAAAAAATGCTTCTTTAAGATATGTTTGAGTAGGCATAAGTTTTATTTAGCATAATCTCTTGTTCCCATTGCAGATAGCATAAGACATTATTGGAAAAAAAAAAAAAGGAAAAGAAAATTGACTATTACTGGTGAATCAAAGCTGCATTCTTACCCTGGAAAAGTTCCTCAACTATTTAAATTTATGTCAACTCCAGCCTCTGATTCACAAGGAGAATATAATAGTTTTCAATTTTCAATTTTTATTTAAATTTTTACCAAAATTTAAATTTTCATTTAATATTTATTTCCTTTCAAAGCATAGGTTCAGTTTGAAAAAACACAGACATCAAAGATTGAATTCCAATCCTTGGTCTTCTATTAAATACAGAAACATAAAATATTTTCCTTTGACTTACATGGTATTTTGCAAGATGCTATATGCTATGGAAATGCCAAAAAAAAAAAAAAAAGGATTTTAGAAAATTTTAGAAAAGTTTATTCCATTTTCTTTAAAGGCCAGTTATATAATTGGCTTTATGAGAAGCACCTTACTTGCTAAAGCATTTTAATACTAACTACCTAATTACCACTATTTTCACTGTATAAATCTAGTAACAAGTAAAATATGAGTTATATATTTCTATATTAAATATTTAAATACTATTGAACCATACCACAGAAAAATAAATACATGGGACATCAGTTTAAATGTGAGTTTATACACCATGTTCAACATTAAAGGGGCACTCTTCATTTTATTCTATTATTTATGTTAATTGCACTTTTTAAGCAGCAGTGACAAAAAAGTAGAACATTATTTTACAATCATTGCTGAATATTTTTTTTGTCAATAAACAAGTACAGATGAAGACTACAGAACTACTACAAGGCATTCCCCAATTTAAAGAAAGATTACTTTTAGAACATGAACCTTTAAATGCACCATCTTAAGGACCACTTTAACTCTTTGTTTAAAAACATTACAGGAATGAACATAAGTTCATATAGATGCAAGGTGCTAGTAAATACATCCAGCTGCTTTTCTCAGAGTCAGCTACATTTCTTGCCTGCTTCTACAGGTTCATTTCTTGCTACCAGTGGAAAAAATTATTTAATATCCTTAATCTTGAGGTGAATGGGGGGGGTGGCTATTCTTGTTTGTAACTATTCATCTCAATTCAGGCAAGGAAAAAATATATTCAAGTTACCGTTTCTGGGTGCTAAATTGAATCAGGTGTCCTCTCCTCTTAAGAAAATTAAGTTGCTTTTGTGCAAGAGTGTTTTAATGAGAACAGAGCCTGCCGACAGTGATAAATGGGAATGACACCAGAGAGAGCATGTAAGCAGGACAATATGTGCATGTTACAGTCTTACAGCCTATTTTTCACTGACTATTCTGAATGACTTCGCTGTTTCTTAAGGGGCCTATTAATCTCAAATTTAGTTATTACACAACGTTTATTTGAACATATATTCTGCGGATGATGACAGTTAATAAAGGAAATCTTTCACAAGCTGTATTTTTACATATTGTTCCGACTACAGCTCCCAGTCATTTGATGGTATTGATGGAATAACCCACATTGTGCTGAGGCTTTTTAAAAAAAGGCACATATATTCAGATTCCTTTCTAAGCACATGGGGACTCTTAAATAACTGTTAAAATGCATACAAAAAAATCCATCTACAAAATGGTAAAAGGACACCTTAACTGTCCAACAAAAATTGTTTAATATGAAAACTGATCCTTCTAAGACAAAACAGACACCTTTTAACACTTTTAAAGCTTTGCTGTGTAATATGCAATAGCTCTTGCATAGCAACCTACCATTTTCACCATACGCGTGGCATAGAGGAGGGAAGACAAAATCAATTTTCTTGAGGTGTAAAAAGAATCAAGTAACATGGCTTTGATTTTCTTCTTGGTATGCTTTTTTGATAAAATAGCACATACTTAAAATAGTGGTGATCCTGAATTTCTCATTTCTTGTAACATAGTTAAAGGCTAACGAGGATTACTTTAACATTTCCTAAAAACATATTTATTAACTCAAGTAACTTCATCAGTTGAGATCGTGATTCTTGCTCCAAGAGAAATATGTTACACTTTAAGTATAACTGTTTCATACTGACAAAACCTACTGATCTTAGCAGGAAATACTTATACTAATTCAAGATTTTTTAAACCTTCCTCGTAACTGAGATGAATATAGACTTAGTAGAACACTTGCAATTTCATCCTCCTGAAATCTCAGTCTTCAAAGGTGTTCAATTTCGATGAAATCAGAATTTTCAACTGGTAAGGGCCCTTAGAGACTATGACAATCCCTTTATATGTGAAGAAATAGAACTCTAGAGAGATAAAAGCATCTTTCCCAAGGTCATATTGGCTAGTGGCAAAGCCAGAATAGAACTCATCCACAGATGTTCCTTGTACCCTCTCTATTATACCCACACTGTCTATTTTATATATTATTCTTAACAGATATTTATAAATACGTAATATAAAAGGGCATAAACTAAAACACTAATAGTGGTTATGTTGGGGTAACGGTTATCGATTTTTTTCTTTGTGATTTTTTCCTTGATTTTCAAGGTTTTTGCACTGATTATATATGTTTTAGAAAAATACACACAATAAATATATATTAAGTACAACAAACATTCTTTGACCTTTAGGGAAATCTTAATGCTGTGCACATATGAGGGACTCAATGTCTGACTAAAAATTGAAAGAAATTGAAGATAATACCAAGAAAAAAACTACCTCGACTTACTTGTTAACACTGAATACTCAGGAACAGACTGTGGTTGTAATTCAGATTATCAACTATTAAATTAAAAATACATATCATTTATTAATACCTTATTAAGCACTTGTGAATTTTTAAGATGAAGCTGAATAAAACCTACTCGAAATATTCCACACTACTTAACATTGTATCTTTTTAAAATGCCAATTTCTCAATGACCTGAAGTTTAATTGTTCTTATCTTTTGGGTTTCTTATGTCCTGTCAAGAAGGAATAAAATAAGTGCTCCTCTAATTATTTATTTATTCAACAGAAATTTATTAACTTCTTACACTAAGCACTGAGAGTACAAAAATGAATGTCAGAGTATCTGCTCATAGTATGAGGCTAGACATCATAATGGCTATAACACAATAAGATCAATGGGATCAGAGTTATGGAAGCACAGAAATTAACTACTAAAATTTCCTTTAAAGTGGACTTTTTCAATACCTCCTAGTGATGGACAACGAGCACTTTTCTGATCAATTAATGGAAGCTCTCCTTAATGCCAATCCATGAACTAAGCTCTCAGCACACCAAGAGAGAAACTGGCTAAGAATTCCCTTATCACTTTTTTTAGAAGGGCATCCACAAAACATAAGTGACAACCTATGTCAAATCATCTAGTGTTTCTTACAAATTTTAGACTCTAGCTACCTACCTCTGTTATTTCTGCTCTTTTCCATCCATTAGGTCTGGGAATCTCAGAGCTTCTTAAGAGGGCAATGGATCAATCCCTCAGCAATAACTCTCTCATCAGCTTTTCATTAGCAATAAAACAGCTTTCCTACCATCTTCTGGGAAATAACTTACCATAGATTCACAGAACTGAAATGGACTTTTGCAGATCATCTAATCAAGGCACTTTTCCTCAAAAAGGATTACACTGAAATCAGTAACAAAATGAACCCCCCTATCCTATTCTTCATATCTTCAAGATCAAAGATTGCATAATCTCTTTTAAAATTCTAGATTTCAAATCTATATTTTTCACTATTTAGATTAATAGTGAAAAATTTTCTCACTATCAAGTCCTTTCTTTTTCTGAATTAACTTTTCATCCGAGATCATCTTTTTATGTTAGGTCTCCCGAGAAGATTCAAAAAGAGCTGTGTTATTGCTGTTACAAGTAGTATGCTGGAAAATGTTTAATAACTGGCTCTCAGGATGAGGGGAGGAACATCAGTTTATAACATTCGCTGATTTTTGAGCTGTAAATACTCCCCACCATGGCTAATTTCAAGCTGCAAACATGATGTCACTGAACACCAAGATAGGAAGGGATGGCATAATTCCCAAAGTATAAGAAATGAGAAGGGCACCTAGCTGAATCAGTAGATTGAGTATCTGACTCTCGATCTCAGTCCAGGTCTTGATCTCAGGGTCATGAGTTCAAGTCCCAATTTTAAGTAGGTGTAGCATGGAGCCTACTTTAAAAAAAAAAGAAAAAGATGAGAAAAAGAAGGACAAATTAAACACAAAATAAGTACAGGAAAGAAATTAAGTAAAAATATGAGCAGAAATGAATGAAATAAAAAAATGATAAAGGCAACAGAGATCAATGAAATCAAAAGCTGGTTCTTTGGGAAAAAAATCAGTAAAACTGATGATAAAGCCTTAGAAAAGGAATTGGAAAGCCTTCTCTGAAAGGGCTACTGTTCTATTTCAACCCAACTAGTCTAAACCAACTAAATATTCTGCAATAGAATTCTGATGCTAACCCTGGAGTTAGCACAGCATAGACCCCACAAGTTCAAAGCTCAGTCCTCCACAAGACTGCCATCACTTCAGAGGGCAGCTGTACTCTGGGAATCCCCAGGCCACCAGCACTCCTAACCAACAGGCTATAAATTTAGGAGTTCCCAAGACCCTTTTGGGTTCAATAATTCAATAAAACAGCTCATTGACCTGACCTCACTGAAAGCTATAGTTAAGATTACACTTTGATTATGAGCAATACACAAAGAGGGAGGTCTGGGAACTTCTGTGCTCTATCCCCGTGGAGGCAGGGTGCATCACTCTCCCAGTAGATGAATATGTTCACCAACCAGGAAACATCAGTGAGCTTCAGTGTCCATAGTTTTTAATCGGGGTTTCATTATAGGCATAATTGATTAAATTATTAACCAAGTGATTGAACTCGATGTCCAGCTCCCTCTCCTTCCCTGGAGGTGGAGTGGCTGTTCCAGCACTCAAGTCACATGATTGGTCTTTCTGATGACCAGCCCATATCCTAAATTTATCTAGGAGCCCATCAAGAGTCATCTAATTAGCATAACAAAACACTCTATAATCACTCAGGAAATTTCAAGGGTTTTTGAAACCCTGTGCCAAGAAACTAGGACAAAGATTAGATATATATTTTTACTATACTAGAACATAATAAACATAATAAATATTTTAGGCATTGTAGCCCATATGATCACAAATCCTTAACTCTACTATTATAGCACAAAAGCAGCCATAGATAATACATAAGTGAATGAATGTGGTTGTGTCCCAATAAAATTTTATGCATGGACATTAAATCTTTATTTTCATTTAATTTTCATGTTTCATGAAATTTTACTCTTTTTGTTATTTTTTTCTACCTGATAAAAAAATGTAGAGGGACACTTAGGTGGCTCAGTCAGTGAGGCATCCAACTCTTAATCTCCACTCAGGTCAAGATCTCAGGGTCCTGAGATAAGGTTCTGCACTGGGTGTGGAGTCTGCTTAATATTCTACCTCTCTCTCTCTGCCCCTCCCTGCTTGCATGTGTGCGCGCTCTCTCTCTCAAAAAAAAAAAATATATATATATATACATATATATATATATATACAAACCATTCTTAATTCATTTACTATACATGCAGCAAGACTGACTTAGCCTGCAAGCCATAGTGTATCCATTTCTGCTCTAGGAGGAAAAGAAAAGATAGAAATGACCAATATCAGGAAAGAAGTGACATCTTGAGATCCTTCATCCTTCAGATATTTAAAGGATGAGAATACTGTGAACATATTACTTGATTTCAACACTTAATATAAAGCTACACTAATTAACAGTGTGGTACTGGCCTAATGACAGATGTATAAATCAGCGAAAGAAAATAGTCCAGAAACAGATCCATATAGTTATGATAAATTGATTTTTGACAAGGGTGCACAGTAATTTAATGGGGAGAAAATAATCTTTTTGGTAAAAGTAGTAACTGACATCTCTAAAACAAAACAAAGCAGAACTTTAATTCTTACCTCACACCATACATAAAACATAAGTTGGAATAGATCATAGAGCTACATATAAGAGCTAAATCTATAAAACTATTAGAAGAGAATATAAAGAAAATCTTCATGACTTTGGCTGAGGACAGCATTTATCAGATAGGATACAAAAATTGTAACTTTAAATTTTAAAAATGATAAATTGGTCTTCATTACAATCTAAAACTTCTTTCCTTCAAAGACATTGTTAAGAAAATGAAAAAGCAAGCCACAAATTGAAAAACTATGTTACATACATATATCTTTTACAGATACATGTTTTGTAAATATATTTTTTAAAAATTCTTACAACTAAATAAGACAATACAATAAAAAAGCAGGCTAAAACATGTGAACAGACATTTCACTAAAGAAGAGCTATGCATGGCAAATCAATGCACGAAGATACTCAACATCATTAGTTATTAGAGAAATGTAAATTAAAATAATAAGATACCACTATATATCTACTAGAAGTGCTAAAATTTTTTTAAAATAATAAAAAAAAAAAACCAAAATTGATAGTTCAGTGCTAGTGAGGATATGGACCAAATAGAACTCTCCTATATTGCTTGGATGGATCCAAAATGATACAATCACTGGGGGGAAAAATTAGCAGTTTCTTTTAACATTCCACCTATAGTTACAAATGATCCAGCCATTCCACTCTGGGATATTCATCCAAGAGACAGATACTGGTATGTTCATACAAGAATGTGTACTGAAATGTTAAGAGCAGCTTTATTTATAACAGCCTCAAACTGGAAACTACCCAAATATCCACCAAATGGTGAATGGATTTACACATTATGATACATCCATGCAATAGAATACTACTCAGCAATAAAAAGTAATGAAGTATTGGTATATGTAACAATATGGGTGCATCTCAAAAGCATTATGCTAAATAAATGCAGCCAGATACAAAAAACTACATACTGTATGAGTCCAATAATATCCTCAAGAAGACAAAACTATACAGACAGAATTCAGATCACTGGTTATCAGAGACTAAAGATAGGAGAAGGAAAAAGAGGCATAAAAGAATTTTTGGGCATGATGTCAATGTTTTGACTTTACATATATTCCAAAATGAATCATGCTATATACTTTAAAAGGGTGGATTTTACTGTCTGTGAATTATACATCCATCAACCTGACTTTTAAAACCTTTAAAAATTTAAAAAGTAAACAAAAAATGAAAAAAATATAACTATATGACATTATGGTTTAACTTTTCCATTACTTGGTTTTAAGGTTTATACAGAAAATTTCAATAAATAAATATTAGTAGTATGCCTTTACCTAATAAAAATATAATTAAAACCACTGAGTTACTGTTACTACTTATTACCTATGAAAGCTGAAGCTTCAGAGCTCTGCTTGTAATTTGTAAAAATGTCTTTTAAATCATTATTTTCAACAATAACGTAATGGGGATACTTAAAGACTATGGGTTGATCTGACATTCAAAAAAGACACTCTTCTTTCATACTTATTTAAAGATGATAAAGATTTCATGTTAAAGAAACATTTTAATTTAAAATCATCAGGGATCCCTGGGTGGCTCAGCGGTTTGGCGCCTGCCTTTGGCCCAGGGCGCCATCCTGGAGTCCTGGGATCGAGTCCCATGTCGGGCTCCTGGCATGGAGCCTGCTTCTCCCTCGGCCTATGTCTCTGCACCTCTCTCTCTCTATGTCTATCATGAATAAATAAATAAATAAATCTTTAAAAAAAAAAACCTCAGGGGCGCCTGTGTGGCTCAGCTGGATGAGTGTCTACCTTTGGCTCAGGTCATGATCCCAGGGTACTGGGATTGAGCCCCGCATCAGGTTCCCTGCCCAGTGGGGAGTCTGCTTCTCCCTCTCCCTCTGCCTGTTTATACTCTCTTTCTCAGTCAAATAAATGGTTACATAAATAAATAAATTTAAAAATATTTTTTAAAATCTCAGTGTCTTCATTTTATTAAATGGAATAACAACATCCAATTCACAAAATTTTCTGAGTATTAAATGAGATATAAAACCTCTAGGTATCCTACAACCATACAAAGCACCTTATAAAGTAGGGCCCAGCAAGCCTTCATTACACTGGTATTCATTCCAAATCCCTGAAGAATTTAGATTGTACATGGAAACAAACAGCAGGAAAAGGTTCCCTAATGATCTTACCATTTCTAAAAGGGTTCCCACAGAAGATATTTTCTCTTCCCACACTCACACCCTAACTACTTCACAATAATATCTATCTCTGCTTTGGTTGGTTGACTCTCACTGATTGCACAGTATTTTAAACCTGACAATACATCACAAATAGAACATAAATAGGTTGCTAAATATAATTGTGAGTCTTACAGAAGATGCAGGATTTCATTAAGTCAGTGAAATTAAGCACAAAGTTAATGACAAGTAAGAAAAAAATAAACGACAGGACCGGTGCTTAAAAGGAGGGTAATTAGACTATTTCTTGAAATGAGAGCATTGGAAAAATTTACAAAACCTCCACTTTTTTTTTTTTTGCAAATTTGTGTCTTTATGATTGTGTAGCAAAATAAACAGGATGAAAAGATGTGACATCATGTCATCTTAACATTTTTCGAGAAAATTATCTTGATCCCTACCTTCTAAAACAATATGCCAAGAATCAATACAGAATTATAATATAACCCAAATTTTGTTAAATGAATCATACATTTGTTTTCATCATTTAGCTTCATTTTTTCAAAATAAAAGCTAAACATATTTTTCAGTAATTACTAGTAAATGTTAGTTCTTTCAAAGCAAATTGATTTTAAGTGAGCTTTCTCCTGTATCATTTACCACTGAATAACGTGGACCTGCTCTTTTATGATTCTAGTTACTCAAGTTTTTATGGGGGGCAGAACAGAACAATTCTTTTTTCCTACAATGGCAGAGTTGAAGTTAAAACATAAAACGGTTGGACACAAGCCCAATGTAGGATGTGACTTGCTCAAGATCACACAGTTTCCGGCAGTGGCGAGACAGGATTACAAGAACTTCCAAATGCTCTTCCTTCTCTAGGCCGTTAATCTTTATTTGATTCCAATATATTATGTAGATAAGTTATATATGAATATCAAAAATACATGGAATGGAAATTGTATAGACACACTAAAATGTAAAACACTAGTCAGCAAGCAGTGGAGCACTAAATCGACTTCAAATTTTTATTAAGGTTATCCTTCTGTTAGTGATTGAAGGTATATTAGCTTAGTGGGCCATGCAATAGCTGTAGCACCACAACTAATGGACTGCCAAGACATGATTTAATAAAGAGGCCCAGCTGAACAATGGTGTATAAGTAACTCTGACAACCTGAGGCTTTCTTCTGGTCAAACGTTTTATATCTGTAAGTGACTTTCTCTAAAAAAATTACCTGAGAAGATACTCTCAGAAGGTTTCACTGTAATAACAGCTGCCCAAACATTCTTATATAAGTTCAGATTCTCTCAGATCTTAAGATGTGATTAAAAAAAAAAAGTTTAAAGGTCTTGTCCCCAGATCCTTCCACAGGCACCATTTATAACACGGTTAGGGGTCTAGTTAAAAACACTTCCAGCGACTACAATGTGTATGTCTTTTGGTTGAAGTAAATTAAAGAAACAGAGCAACTTTTTAAATGTTGTCATCAGTATTTTACTCTAAAATATGAGCAAAGAAATTGGGCAGTGAGAAGGATGAAATAAAAATACGTATTAAATACACATTTCTATAAAATGTTACGTGGACTCCATCTTTACAGCATGGAGTGACTTGCACACTGAGAAAACTAAAGTAGTATAAGGGAGGAAACTATCAAATGAGCAAAGATTTTGAAAAGTAGTAATTTGTGTGATAGATGAGAGTTCAGGGAAAAGATGCCTCTGCATCCCTTATAATCTTGCAGGCAGTGTTGCAGTAAGCAGCAAAGCCTTACAAATGTCCAAATACACACCATGACCCAGCAATTCCATTAAAAAAAAAATTATCTAAGAAAATAATACAGATCCAAGAAAAAATTTAGTTAAAAGGATCTTCATCATAACATTATTTTTTAATAGCAAAAATTATCGAGGACTGAAACAAAACACTGCATATCCACACATGAGAATAGTAAATAGTCCTTAGAAACAGTGTTTTAGAGCGCTATGGAGAAATGATCATGAATTGCTAAGTGGGTAAATAGGATTACAAAACAGTATGCATTATATGATCTCATTTTATTAAACATATGTACAAAAAATTTCTGGGAGATACACATAAAAATATGAATATCATTATCTGACTAGGGAGATTACGGTATTAGTTTTGTTTAACTACATTTTCTAGATCACTAGGAACACATACTACCTTTATAATAAAAAAAATAAGATACTAAAAAAATTGTAAACAATACAAGAAGATAACGTTTCCTAGTCATTTTGTAATATTGTATGTTACTAGGAGATGCCACAGCAAATGATCCCAGGGTCCTGAGATCAAGCCCCAGTCGAGCTCAGTGGGAAGCCTGCTTCTCCCTCTCCCCTCTGTTTGTGTTCTCTCTCTCTCTTTCAAATAAATAAATAAAATCTTAAAAAAGGGTGGGGGGATTCTTGATTTAAACTGTGTTCCTAGAAAAATTTAAAAATAAAATGAAGCACAGGGCACCTGGGTGGCTCATCTGGTTGAGCATCTACCTGACTCTGATCTCGGCCTCAGGTCATGATCTCAGGGTCCTGGGATAGAGCCCCACATCAGGCTCCCTACTCAGTGAGGAGTCTGCTTATCCCTCTCCCTGTGCCCCTACTCCCATTCATGTGCTCTCTCTCTCTTTCTCAAATAAATAAAATCTTTAAAAATAATAATATAATAAAATAAAATGAAGTGCAATGTTATTCCAGTAGTAGCCTTTTGAAAAGCTGTTTTCGGATTCAATATGAAATAATTAGTTTAAACACCGCATGCTCTCAATCACTGAGAGATATGACTGCTTATACATTTTTAAGACTATAAATCTCAAGTTTTATATTCTTTATAAATTAGGAAAAAATAAGGCATTTGTTTTTTTCCAACACTACCTGTTATTTCCATTAATACAGTGAGGTTATCATAGAAAGGTGCTACTTAAATCTGAATTGTCTATACACAAAGTGCCTATTACATAATTATACGTAAAATTCCTTTGGTCAGCACATTGTATGGAAGATTGATGTACAACAAAACAGCTGGATTGAAAAACCTCTGTTGCTATCTCCTTTCTAATCATTTTCTGCAGTTCTTAAAGATTCCTGTTCAACTGAAGTCTTTATCAGACACCAAGTGAGTTAATGTCTACTGGAAAACTCTTTAAGAATATAAATGAGAAGGATATTCAAACCATCCCTCCTTCTTTAACCAAAATTAGCTTAAATTCTAGATCCCAATTGTGAGCATAGTTTTAAGATTTTTCTAATCTATCCTTTAACCTGCTTCCTCCTCTTCTCCTCTGTATTTCCCTCATCTTTCTAATTTTAAAGTTGAAAGAGGTTTACATTTTTTTAGAAAAAATTTAAAAATGCTTTTTAAAACTGTATTCCCTTAACTACTCCTTACATCTACTTTCTAATCCCCAACTCACTTAATTAAATTCAGCGTGAATTTAAATTGCAATTAACATCTTTTGAGGGATTACATGTTCTAATCACAATTATGCAGTGAATATTTGAAACACATACATTTTGTTATATTATCTGAAATGCAAATTGGGGTCCAAAAAGATGTTTAATAAAAATGTATAGTACTGAAGACTTTATTATGGAACCTAAGGGACTAGAAATGAGATTAAAAAGAGTAAAAGCAGTGATACAAGTACAAAAACAAATTGCTTCACCTCCAAAACCCTTGGAAATGGCCCCACTTGGCTCCCATTTAACCTAGCTTCATCACAGTTTAAAAACTGCCTTCCAAGAAGTATTATTAACTAAACTGAATTTCATTTTTTCCCCAAGATTAGTAATTCAAAGGGTCTTTTTTCTTTTTATATTTTATGTATTTATTTGACAGAAGAAGGGAGGGAGGGAGAGAGAGAAAGAGAAAAAACACAAGCAGGGGGAGCATCAGGCAGAGGGAGAGGGAGAAGCAGATTCCCTGCTGAGTGGGGAGCTGTCATGGGGCTCAATCCCAGAACCCTGAGATCAGGACCTGGGCCGAAGGCAGATTCATAACTACCTAAGCCATCCAGGCACCCCTTCACAGGGTCTTAAATGTGAGACGATGCATACAATTCTACAAGAGCAAGAGATAAAAACTCTTTTTCTGACCTAGGAATTACTAATAAAGTGATTTAACTTCTTTTACTTTATTTTTATGTCAAAACAGCACTTCACAAGCAGAAGAAAAAAGTGACATTTATTAAGCATCTTCTATATGAGACAGTAGGTGTTATTTCACTTAATTCTTAAAATAACCCCATGAGGTGTTACTCCATTTTACAGATATGAAAAATAAGCCTCAGAGAAGGTAAGTGGTTGAGAGAAATAAGGAAATGAACAGGGGTAAAATCAGAACTCTTTAAACCCATGCTCTTGTAAAAGGATGATAAAAAATGTGAGGCTCAAGAGGAAAGCCTAGGACAAAGCAGCTGTCTTCAATTGTCCATTTAACTACTATAATCCTCTCAAACAGGCTGCTGGGATTTCAGTAGCCCAAGAAGATACCTTCATCTCTGGCGCAAGCTTGAATAGAATGCTTCAAGAAGTTTCATTCTTGTTGCTCTCAGAGCTCTTTCTGCAAATCCATAGGCTTGTTGAAAGCCAGGCTTACCTCACTGTCTTTCCACTCAGTGTCTGGTAGTCATGACAGGCTTTATCATGAAGAAAAGATCTGGTTTATTAATTTATGTTCTATTTCCTTCTGGTACTTTTCTTTTTTTTAAATTGAAGCATAATTGATATATAATACTATATTAGTTTAGGTATACAACATATTGATTCAATATTTGTATACATGGCAAAATAACCACCACATTAAGTCTAATTACCATCTGTCACCATATGAAGTTACACAAACGTTTTTTCTTGTGATGAGAACTTTTAAGATGTTTTCTCCCAAAAACTTTCAAATAGGTAATACATTTATTACTGACTATAGTCACCATGCAAAACAAAACAAAACACCTATAGTCACCATGCTGTACGTTACATCCCCACGACTTATTTTCAGTTGATCCTTGAAAAACATGGGTTTGAAACTGCATGATTCCACTTATAGATGGATTTTTTTCAATAAATATAAGGGAAAATTTTTTGGAGATTTGCAACAATTCGAAAAATTCACAGATGAACTGCATAGCCGAGAAATAACAAAAAAATTAAGAAAAAGTTGGGTATTGTTGTAATAATACAGTATATAATATGTGTAACACACAAAATATGTGTGAATCAACTATTTGTGTTATCATTAAGGCTTCCATTCAACAATAGGCTATTAGGAAAAAGTCTTACAGAGGTTTTTGACTATAAGGGCATCAGTGCCACTAACACCCACATCATAGTACAAAGGTCAACTGTATTTTATAACTGCAAGTAACTTTATTATTGGATCTTCAAGGTCCGTTTGTGCACATACTAGACTGTTAGCTCCAAGAGCTTATTTTTAAGGAAACTAATGCAAATTCCAGTTCTGCCTTTCATGCCCCTAATATGTCAGCTTCTTGATAACTATTCACTATTCACACCTTTCTCATATCAAATTTTACTAGTAAAAGAAGGACTAGTTATGCTGGCTCTTACTTTTTCCTTTGAGACTGTCAATTCGAGATAATACCAAATTACAAAGCTGCCTACCCACTCAGCCTTGAAAAACAGCATTAAAAAAAAAAAAACTTGTTAGCATGTTTTTTCTCTTATTTATCCATGATCCATCCTCCTCGATCTATGTTACATGAGTATGTCTAATGAGACACAACCTCTTACACAAGGATAGATAGGAACACAACCCAAAGATTGGAGGGAGGTGTTTGGGAAAGGAAGGCTGTATTTCAGTGTGGTTTACCACCTATAACAGCCGTAAGATATGTAGGCACTAGAGGGCGCTACATTTAGCTTACGTAGTTCTGAATCCAGCTCCACAACTTTAACCATATTAAGGCTGCTTCCTGGATGCCTGGGTGGCTCAGCGGTTGAGTGTCTGCCTTTGGCTCAGGTCGTGATCCTGGGGTCCTGACATGAGTCCCGCATCAGGCTCCCTGCAGGGAGCCTACTTCTTCCTCTGCCTAAGGCTCTGCCTCTCTCTCTCTCTGTCTCTCATGAATAAGTAAGTAAAATTAAAAAAAAAAAAAAAAAAGCCTGCTTCCTTGTCTCAAAAATAGCTGTAAAATTAGTATCTACTTGTAAGAATTTGTGAGAATTAAATGAGACTATATAAATCATTAGCATAGTAAGTACATAATAAATATTAGCTATCATTAACTGTATTGTCATCAATATTATAGTACTAGGTGGTGAGAACCATTAATCAATGCCTTGCCAAATTAGGGATCTAGAAATAGAGATAAAATTTCTGGTAAATTTGGAAAAATAGAGCCAAATAATCATTTTAAGGTGAGAAGAAGAGGAAGGATGGATCTGGGGATGTAAAGCAAACCTTTTTAAAAATGTACTTTTTTAATAATATAACTCAATGGTAATCTTAGAATCATAACCCGCTACATAAAATTCTTTGTTGATATTTAGGGATTTGTAAGACCCAAGAAAAAAGTCAACAAAGAAAAATTTTTTTTACCATCTTTGAGGAAAAAAACTTGAAAGAAGGTGAAAGAAGTCTTATGGGGTGTGAGGGGAAAACAGAGGAGTGGGTCCTAACAATTCTAGTTTATGATGGTGTTTGGAATAAAAGAATCATTCAGGGTGTTCGTAAAATTTCCTGAAAAGCAAAGGGTGAATGGGGAACACAACTAGAGCAACAACATAGTCACTAGAGAGGCCAATGGCTTTCAGCAGGACAGAAACCAACTACCCTTCTGGCAAAACATTTGCTTCTTTTCCATAAAGCACATCTCAACCCAGTCATCATTTTTCCAACTCTGGCCTTTCAGAGTAACAGTGTGGGGAGGGTATAAAGAGGTGTGATGGGTTCGTGGAGGTGGGAAGGTGGTCAGGAGAGGCATAAGTTATCACTGGTGTCAGGGAGGTGGGAGAAGGAAAGTCAGCTTCACAAAGCTGCCAAAAGACATATGGGTAACGCTTCCTTGAGAGCGGTACTAAGTAAAGGCAAGAGAAAACAAGGTACCCTGGGGATCTACAGACTTAAATCTGATTATGCTATTAGATTACATTATTACGTGGACCCAATTATTCAGTCAATGAGCATTTGAGGAATTCCTACTGTGTTTAAAGAACTGGGTTGGGTTTTTTTCTTTTTTTTTGGATATAAAATGTGACTTTTGTCCTTAGTAATACTCAACCTAAAGGGACTATTGGATGTATCAAATACACAGCTATTTTAAAGGAAACCTAGCATTAGACAAACGTTTTTTTTTTTTAATTTTTTATTTTATTTATGATAGTCACAGAGAGAGGGAGAGAGAGAGAGAGAGAGAGAGAGGCAGAGACATAGGCAGAGGGAGAAGCAGGCTCCATGCACCGGGAGCCCGACATGGGATTCGATCCCAGGTCTCCAGGATCGCGCCCTGGGCCAAAGGCAGGCGCTAAACCGCTGTGCCACCCAGGGATCCCTGACAAACGTTTATTTAAGCTGAATGGACTACACAGATTTTCTTCAAAGTAGACTTTGTTTAAAACAGAGTTTATTATTTACTCTGTGATGGACTTCTTTCACTGTGCAATGGCTGTATTAGGGCCAGATGTATAACTGTATTCTGACAACAGGCAGTAAAGCAGCCTGCACTGTTGGTTGATTAAAAAGGAAATTTAAAAAAAAAAAAGGCATACTCCTTTGACTATTCTCTACCTATCTCATGGTCTTATTGCTTCATCTAATGCCCTTTCTTGAAAGCCTCAACAATTTAACAACTATTGCTCAAACTTAATGCATTATTTAAAATCCCATTATTAAAGAATGTAGTTGACTAGAGCTTCTCTTGAAATATTTCTAGGTGTACATCAGATTCTGAGATTTTATATAATGCACACATTATATATAGCTATAGATATACAGAAATATGTATATATTCATGTGTTCACATATATATTCAGGCATATATATAAATATACACACATATCTACATACCCTCCCAACACTCCATATAGGTAACCAACTAAATAGGTAATATGAAAACATGTGATAAAAGAATTTTGCTGTAACTACAAAGAATTGCTTAGACAGAATTGGTTCCTTCTTCCTATATTCGGTATATGTAAGGTTAAATGCACAATTGCTTTTCAGAAGGGAGTCTCTTTTCTAATATAGCACATAGTATCTACCTCACACTTTAACACAAAGCTTTCAATGGAGTATTAAAATGATTAGTGGGTCATCTTTAGATCACGTGAATTCTTTTGGTATATATATGGTAACCATCTTAGTAGCCTATGAATCCTATCATATACCAAACTCTATATATTTGCTAACCTTAAGAACCTCTTGAAGTTCTTCCTTTTAAATCTGCAAAGCTGGGCTGTGGATATGAAACACTCATTGACACTAATTAACAATGACCATCATTTCTCAATTTCTCAATGTGCCAGGTACTGTGCACACATTATCTTAACATAATTAAATAAAAAAAAACAAACAAGAGATATATTAAAATAATTCCCAACTATACACTGTCCCTTTTAATTAGTTTAAATAAACAAACATGTTAGACACAGTTACACATACAGGAATATTTGTACATGTAACATACAAATAAATTTTCCAAATTTGGCATCCACTAAAAGTATTTCCAGAAGCTGTCTAGAATATTGGCCAAGTAGATTTTCTTTTCCATTCAATTTTTTTAAGCATTTGAAATATGGCTTATTATAAAACTAATTGTTTAAGAACATATGCTAACATTAACCCTTTAGTTTAAATAATGTCTATCTGAATATTTTTGTCTCAAATCTGGTTGAAGCTAAAGTCATTCTCATTTGTTGAGGGTTGGTAAAAAAAAAAAGTCTAGAGGAAAAGACAAAATCTTCAATCCATTGAAAGGATACAGCCATACATATTAAATAATGGTCTGATAGTTGAAAATTATAATTGTTATAAAAGCAATTAAATATCATTATTATGGTGAGCATTTATGACTACTCTGTCAGACAAAATGATTTCTATTCATTATCTTCTCATTTAAAATTCGTATTACACCCATTTTACAGCTGAGGTAGATGAGAAGTAAAGTAATTTATCCAAAATTAGATAACTATTAGTAGAGCCAGAATTTGTACAGACATGTGGACATGAAAGCCAACACTCTTTTCACTATGATATGGTGTCAACATTAAAAACAGCTGAAAAAAACAAACAAACAAAAAACTTCAGCTGAAAACAAAATGCTACTGCAATTTGAACCACCACTCATACCTAACTCATAAACCCAAGAAAATACCTCCTACCCCACCCACCTCCACCCACTCCCAAAGATAGATTTTTGCAGTTTTCCAAAGCTGTATCAAAAATAAAGGAAACTAAAAGTGACATCAACACAAAATATAAATCTTTTAGCGCCTAAAAAAAAGAAATAAAACAAAAACAAAAAACTTTCCTATAAAATACAGTGGAATAAGTGAAGGATGAGTATTAGTAAAGAAGGTGCAAAAAAATGCACTACTGTGAGCACTCCACCTGGATACCAATAGAGCATCTCAGTTGAAAACAAATCAACCTAAGTGTCTGTTTTAGAAAACATTGCCATGTTCTCTATAGCAGTGTTAGGAAGGAAAAGCAAGCCCAGAAATTAATTAGAAAATGAGTGGTTTTACAGAGTGCTATGAGAGAAAAAGAACTTTCTAATAAACTTTCTCTCTATAGAGTGCAATCTTCCTACGGATTTCCTTCCCTCATTTGCATATCTGTACAGGCCTATTCTTTTTTTTTTTTTTTTCCCTCCAAGCCCCTTTGCCCTTTCAATCATGAAGCATATTACTCCACTGTCAGTGCAAAGCAGTTCCTAACAACAGGGAACCCAGCTGGGATAGGAAGAGGGCAGCAGGCTCATGCATTAACATAATAATCCAACTGTGTTCCCATAGGCCCTTAGGGCAGACAGCATATTAGGTAGGCCTCCCGTGCAGATCCTGGTGGAAGCTGCCGGCTCACCTGCCTATCAACCTGTGGCAGCTACAGCCAGCTCAATAGCACCAGCTCCTGCCAAGCAGTGGTGCCCAATTACCTTACTACAAAAGACAGAAATCCATTTTTCTATGTCTGTTTAATGTACTCAATGCATTTCCTTATTTACGATTTGAATCTACGTTTCTGCATCGTTTCCAGGGGATTGACTTATTGCCTTTTAACTTTTGAAAGTCTAGTTGTCTAAAGGCCATATTGCTGCAGTAGGCAGGAAATGAGACTGAAAACCAAATTTCAAATACCAAAGCTCAGGCTGGTAAAGCTAACTGCTTGGTCATCAGTTGTCTAAAGTGTTTTTTCCTCTATACAACAGAGGTGTGGGGAAGATCTGAATGGCTGTCATCACTATTTCCTTAAGGGGACAAAGGTGGGAGGAAAATCCTATACCAATGTTTTCTTGAAACATAGGTTTTTTTATATTTCAATCCATGCATATTCTAAGGTTCCCACAAAGCATAAGACTTTGTGTACACTCATGCACTGACTCCCTTCATAAGGAAAGTGTATGGATCACTACAATCGGCCAAAAGAGTAGAGAATCACAAAAGACATGGCAAAATTATTTCTTAATCTTAAATTATCATTGAAAACTTAAAAAAAAAAGCAGGCCCATTTGTATGCTTTTTACTGTTTGCATATATGAAATGCGTAATTTATTTTAATGCTGCTCAGTTCCTGGAGTCTTTGATTTACTCTAAGTGTGGTTTTCTTTCCAAGCCACAATGCCTATCAAATAAGGAAAAGCCAAGGGGTATATTCCACTAAAAAGATATGTATACATGACAAGATCATCTTTAAAACATCATAAATAGATGTTTGAAAGTATAATTCACTTCACTGAATTAAATACAGTGGTCTTGTTCTTTGATAAAATTTCCCCTTACAAAGGTTGCAAAGAAAAGGCACAATTTGACATGTATGGGGAAAAAGTATTTTTTTAAAGTATTCCAAATAATGCTTTTAAAAAGAGCGTGAGGCTACCAATTTAGCTAGGGAAATGCTTCCTAGTGATCAAGCGTTCTTTGAAAAAAATGAGTTTCTAGAAATGTTGTATTTTGGCTTTTTGTTTTTTAATGGCTATTTTAATAAAAAATGAATCCTCCAGTCAAACAAAAGTGCATTTATCTAACAGTTCTATGAATTTTAAATGTTAGGAAACTAACACTATTACTTAAGCCAACCAACCTGATATGCTTTATGTGCACTCTAATAATTAAGTAAAAATTAAATATCAAGGGCCGTATCTGCATATGGCACTGATTTTCACTGTCAAGGTTACCTCTGTTACCTTCGCATTAACAGTCTGTGCATTACGTTAACAGATGATGGTGACCATTCAGCAACTTGTCAGTTCTTTGGATTACTTCCATATACCAGACAGGGTTATATTCAAGGTAAATGCCCTCATCTTGAACAAATTTGTTTGCTCTTTATCAAACAACCTGGGGAAAATTCAAATAAAAGAGAAAAAAAAAACCCTAAAATTTTCTTTTCTGTGAGTAAATACTGAGCTGTTTAATGGTCTCTAAATAATATACTATAATATATGTTGATGGAAGTGAAAATATAAAATACTAAATCCAATAATAAATATTAATGCTTATATATGTGTTAAACAGCAAAATTATACACATCCCTTTCTTGATCTTTTGGGGATTCCACAGGCTCTTTATTCTTCATAAATTCTTACACTTTGACAAAATGTAATGTATCTTCCAAGTCATTAAATAAAGAAACTTGATTTTTGATTAAAAAACAATAAACAACAGCCATGTAGTGACAGGATAAATGGTAGTCTAGGCTTCACCATTTTAATTCCTTCAAGGGGTAGGCTTCCACTCGAGGGTAAATAAAAGAAAAGCATTTATATAAAATAGAAATCTAGCTATTCCATTAGTAAGAAGTTGATTTTGACTCAAATAGTAACTTGTACAGCAAGAATAATTTAACCTCTGAGGGATGGCAGAGAAGGAAATAATGGAGTGAACTGCAGTATCATTTCTAGCATGAGCAGTTCAATTTGAGATGCGGTTAAAGTTAAAACAAATAAAAACTAAACACAAATGGAGGAACGTGTTATTTTAAATTTAGGTGGAAATACACAGAGGTAGAAAATGACACAAAATAATGCATAATTATGTGTATGATAAACCAATTTTACAAACTGCTTCCTGCCCTCCCCATAGCAGTTTTTTTAGGCTGTATGTTCCTCTGTTTGAAATATACCATATCTTCATTTTGATTCCACTAGAGCATTCCCTCCAGAGAATTACCTAGAAAGGACCCTCTTCTCCCCATGGAAAACTATTTGATTCTTGAGGACTTTACCTACTCAGTTCAATTTGGTAGTGTAGATATGACTTCAGAGGTGGTTTGCAGCTAGTATATTTTGACATTTCTGCCAAGGATAAGATTAAGTATGAAATATCAAAATTACGTGTTAAAATAGATGCCATTTTACTTTGTTTCTTCCTGAATAGCCCTTCAGCTGTTGAGGCACATACATTTTTCCCCAGGCAAAATCCCCAGGCTAAAATAACTAAGCCTCATATCTTCAGGAAACCCAGCTTCCCAAACATATTCTGAGGTATCTATCAGCTGTCGTTTCATTCCATATTTAATCATGTAAATGTTACTTGAAAAAGGAGAAATACTCCACTTAAAACATTTTTTGTCGGGCAGCCCAGGTGGCTCAGCGGTTTAGCGCCACCTTCAGCCCAGGGTGTGACCCTGGAGACCCGGGATGAGTCCCACGTGGGGCTCCCTGCATGGAGCCTGCTTCTCCCTCTGCCTGAGTCTCTGCCTCTCTCTGTGTGTGTCTCTCATGAATGAATAAATAAAATCTTAAAAAAAAAAAATTTTGTCAACTGCTCATACTAGATATAATCCATGACAATACTTAATCTTCTATTCCTTCTTTTAAAATGCTGTTCTTTGTTTTAGCAACAGAGTAAGAAGTCACAAGGATTCAAGAACTAATCATTTTTGTACTCAAAATATAACTTTTCCTCCAGAAGTGCCTTCTTGAGTAGTGTGCTACCCTTCATTTGCCACTGGAGAAAGGACCCGCCCAACTGCTAAGATCCAATCCTATCACTTTGCAGTCTCAGACTCTCCAGCAACTTTGAGCCAAAGACCACCATTTTAAGCAGTGACAGATGTTCTGAAGGCTATTCCTCCAAAACTCAGGTAAGAACAAATGTTATTTTAGACGTACATAAATTTAGGAAACAAGTAAAAAAGGTACATAAATAAGTAGCTCTTAAGATCTTTCACACCATCATAGATTAAAAAGAAATGTTTAAGACTTTACACTTAACCCCAAAGCTTTTAAAATTAAGAGAAATTAAAATGCATATTGAATCATCACAGTCTAACAAAGTCAACTTGATTTATGCCATAAGCATTTTTATTTAGCACATAATTCTATCACAAAAAGCTTATAGATTATTACCGCAATACCCACTCAAGTATTAAATCATTATACATTAAGTTATTAAAAAGAATTTTTAAAAGAGAGCCTAAGGGCAGCCCGGGTGGCTCTGCGGTTTGGCACTGCCTTCAGCCCTGGGCGTGATACTGAAGACCCAGGATCGAGTCCCACATAGGGCTCCCTGCGTGGAGCCTGCTTCTCCCTCTGCCTGTGTCTTTGCCTCTCTCTCTCTCTCTCATGAATAAATGAATAAAATCTTTAAAAAAATTTTTTTTAAAAAAAGAGCTTAATTGCCTATTCTTACAACTTAACTCTTATTTCAGATTAGAACCCATCCTGGAAAGCTACAGACAGAATGCCGAAATAGAATTAAGAACTGAAAGGTGAAAAATAGAGAAACAAAACATGACAGGGTAGAGGAGGAGATAATATGAAAAGAAACCTATGAATAAGGAAGATAGATGAAATAAATAAAGCAGGAACTAGAAAACTAACACTCTTCACCTCCTTAAATTTGATAATGCTTATTTTTTTTAAAGCATAATTAACCACTTCTCCATACACAAGGTGGTGGGAGAGGTGCCCCAAGAGATGATACTTACAGTAATGGTTCATAAGGTAAATGAGAGGAGAGGGAGAAAGGTGGGGGGAGAGCATCAATAGCCAATGAGGCAACTCAAGGTGAATATATTAACAGGTTAGTCACCAGCAACACTGGCAACTTCAGAAAGATTAAAAAATAATAATAATAGGAGTCTTCTTCTTTGTAAATCCCTCTGCTAAATGTATGTATAGACACAAACATGTATATCTTGGGTGTTAGGGGGAAAGCGGAGGAAGCAAGAAACTCCTCGAAAGCAGAAATAAGAACTGCCCCCTGAACCATGACAGAATGGAATGTTCCTTCTACCATTGGACCCTAGTCCTGGAACTATGACTCTCATTCCTTCAGATCAAACCCTGCTATATAACCAACTCCAAGGAAGTGACAATAACATTGTGATACTGGGAAGTGTTCTGTTCCTCTGAATAACTTGTCTAAAGTAAGCCATAGCTTAGAAATATTTATGGTACAGTGGTCATAACTGACTCAACCCGCACTCAAAATAGGAAAACAGATAACTACTCTTGGGTGATAGTAAACAGTATTGTTGACAATGGGGCAGCCAGTAAAAGAAACATAGGTGTAAAGTACAAAAATCACTGATCACCCTTTGTCACTGAAGTAACACAAATTCAGCTCTTAAAAAAAAAATACAGTTGCCGCTCCAGTTCTCTGTATAAGAAGCCAATTTTATTCTTGCTTCATTACTTAAATCTAGAAGCAAAGAGATAAATCAATTAATCCTTACAAACTGCTCCTAGGAGCTTCATTTTCCTCAAGGAGTTAAAAGAAGCCTTGACCACTACACAAAGAATATGAAATCTCTGTACTATATTGCTAACACATATCTCCAATTAGGTTTAAAGACATTTTTACAGCCTTTATGCCAAGCTTATATTACTAGATGTTAAAGAATGTGTTGTAGCACTTAAAAGCGCTAAAGCTGGCTCTTGATAACAATGGTTTATGATTATATCTCAAGGAAAGCAGGAATAAGGCTTTTACACAATTTTGTTGTTACATGATGATGTTAAACAGAAACAAAAACAAGTGGCAAGGCCACCCAAAATCTTTTGTTCTCTTTTTTGATACTCTCATCTAGAGGCTAACATATCAAAAGTTATAATTAGATTTTTACCTATCCCTTGGAATAAATTCAGCTAAAAGCTTTTCGAGGCTTTAGGATTAAAAAACTCAAAACAGCAAATGTATTCACATTTTCTAAATCTATCTCTGTCTAAATAATGTAAAATTGTATGTATAAAGCAAACAGGTAAAGGATAGCAAGAATTTTTAATTAGTATTTCATTATAATACTAGTGTGAGAAGAAAGAGGTCAACTATTAATAAGGTACAGATTTCCCACCACTGGGATTTATTCTGAATTCATTTTAAGACCAGGAAGCTGTGATCTAAAAATCTCTACTCTAAAGCCGTTAAAAGTTGAAGTAAATGTACTTTTAAAGTAAGGATTGGGGTTTTTAAGAACAGCTCTTCATACATTAAGCCATGTAGTTCCTGACTATTAATTTGTAATTTTGACTTAGAATCCTAATGCACACTTTTTTAATGATAAATGATTATACAATGGATAGCACATCTATTTTGGATAATAACAGTGCTTAGAGATTTTAATCAAGCACATGGGTTCCTTTTCATTTCTCTTGTTATGTACACATCTCAAAATCACACAAAAGAAAACATAACAAAAAAGAAATATATTCACTAAAATTTAAGGTTATTCCAACAAAAGGGTTAATTAGAGAAACAAATTTTCTCAGACTGCTAATAATGGGAATGACACATATTATGTGCCCATAAGTAATTCTCAGGTATCTTTGATCTTCAGCCCCACGCGGTTTCTGTTGCCTACCGTAGCCTGGCCTCTGGGACTCTCTCAGAACCAGACATCTGGCTACTTTGTTGTTTTAGACTAATCTCCTCCCAGGAGAGCTCAAGAAATGACACCAGGCAAGGAGGGTCCTGGCAAGGGAAAAAACATTACGGTATTAGCAGATTTTTTTTCGAGTGGACGAGAGTATCAAAATTGTCTTCAAATTTCTACAGGGGTCTTAGAAGCTCTTCTGTTATGTGGTTTTACTATGGTGTAATTTTAATAGGATATAAAAATTTTATCTCTTATAAGGCCCATCAACTATATTTAAGAATTCACTGAAAGTGAATCATAGAATCAAACAATGTGTAGGAGAAAGTTGTGGGGAAAAATACAAAATAGATTAATTCTTCACCCATCTGTTAGGGTTGGGTGATGACTGATAAAACAAAGATTTTAATTGTCAGATGAAGGATTACACCGAAATTGTGGGATAATGTCTAAGATTTGCAAATACAAATACAAATTAGGCCAACTCCCTATCATATTTCTTCTTTTAATTGGGAGTTTTGGGAAGAATCTTAACTATCTACCAGAAAGGTTTTATTGAAGTGTACTTCTGTAAAGTGCTTCAGAGGGAGAAACCAAGAGGGAGCAAGAAGTTTAAAAAAAAAAAAAAAAAGTTAAGTCAAGGATAAATGTTATTATTGTTTTTTTTGACAAATGTTAATTTTGAAGCAACACAAATCATCAATAGTTTCCCCCAAAACAACAAATAGTCATCATCAACATCTCTAACTCCTTATTAGGTATTATTGTTCAATTATAAAAATCTATACATTCTAAGAAAAAACATTAATTTACCATTTGTTACATAAATAGAATATAAGCCAAATGGGACAACTGCTTAATCTGTGAACTTTAATGTTTTATCCTAAAATTGCATTTTATCTATTTATAATATATTCAGATAATACATGAAATCAAATGGTACACAATATGACATTTATATTCTTATACAGAATGACCAGAAACTCACCAGATTAGCTAAAACACCTAATGCATTCATCTCATAGGTCATAACTGTTAAAATAAAGTCCTTGTTTTGTATTTAAATTGCCTTTATAATACTAAAAACACCAAACTATATAGTGACTTCTACATCAGGCTGTATTTCATAAATTAATTATTTCAATACCCTATCATAACACCATCTACTCTGTTAACGTCCATTATAATTACAGATGAAATTTTTCAGAAGATGAATGTAAAAAAGACAATCTTAAGCAATAATAATTCATTTAAAATTAAATAATTCCCCAAGTAAAGCAAAAGACTTATATTAGTATGGAATAAGTAAGTCACAAAAAGATAAATACTGTGTGATTCCACTTAAATGAGGTTTCTAGAGTAGTTACATTCATGGATACAGAAAATGAGAGAGTTGGTTGCCACAGGCTAGGGAGAGGGAGGAATGGAGAGTTATTATTTAATGAGTATGGATTTTTATTTTGGGAAGATGAAAAAGTTCTGGAGATGGACAGTGGGGATGATTACACAACAATGTAAGTTTAAATGTATTTAATGCCAATAAATTATATCCTTAAAAATGATTAAAATGGTTAATTTTATGTTAGGTATATTCACCACAATTTTAAAAATTACATTAGATACAAAATAATATGAAAACTTGGGGATCCCTGGGTGGCGCAGCGGTTTGGCGCCTGCCTTTGGCTCAGGGCGCGATCCTGGAGACCCGGGATCGAATCCCACATCAGGCTCCCGGTGCATGGAGCCTGCTTCTCCCTCTGCCTGTGTCTCTGCCTCTCTCTCTCTCTGTGACTCTTGTAAATAAATAATAATAAAAAAAAAAAAAAAAAATTAAAAAAAAAAAAAAAAAAAAAAAAAAAAAAAAAAAGATGAAAACTCAAAGATAATGAAAAATCAGAGCTCTTTTATTTTAAATATCTGTCCTTGACCAAAGATGCATAAATTTTATGAGAAGCATTACCAGTCACACCTTAATGTATATATTCTTTTTTTTTAATTTTTTTTTAATTTTTATTTATTTATGATAGTCACAAAGAGAGAGAGAGAGAGAGAGGCAGAGACATAGGCAGAGGGAGAAGCAGGCTCCATGCACCGGGAGCCTGATGTGGGATTCGATCCCGGGTCTCCAGGATCGCGCCCTGGGCCAAAGGCAAGCGCCAAACCACTGCGCCACCCAGGGATCCCCAATGTATATATTCTTATCGTCATTCAAGTAACAACAACAGAAAAAAGCACAAAATCAGTCTTGGAACACATTAGCAAAAAGGATTCCGGAAAATTCCCCTAAATGTCCAGAGTTTTGTACTTAGCATTAAGAAATTTGCTAGATAACAAAACTATTACTCAATGTTAATCTACATTTCCAAAGAATCAATAGAGGTAGAAAATTCAAGACAATCAATGAGGTATTTTTTTATAATACTGCACACTACTAAGTTATAAAGGACCAGGTCTTCAAGTGGCTTCTAAATATCTTATTATTTTGAATTATATTCAGTTTAGTTCCAGTATTAAGTATACTTAATTATATCCTGTTATTTGAAAATTATACCCATATAATTTTACATTAATTGTAATCAAGTTTAGTTGCATACAAAAAACTACTCTGAATAACAATGCTTATTCAGGAGAGGTATGCTTTTCTCTTTCATGTAAAAGAAGTCTGGAGGTAGGCAAACCACAGTTTGGCATCCCCACAGTTCAAAGGACCCAGAATCCTATTCTTGCTGCTCCACTATGATTAGCAGGCTTTCTCAATCTAAAACTGCTCTTCAAGCTCTAGCCATCAAATCAACATTCCAGGAAGCAGAGGGAGGAAGGAAAATGAAGGCTGCACAACCCACTTTTAAGAAGACATCTTGAATGTGATATGCAATACTTCCATTTATATTTCACTGCCCAGAATTTAGTTATATGGCTTTCAGAACACCAGAAATTCTAGTAAATACAGTTTTTAGCTGGATGACAGTGTGCCCAGCTGAACGATGGGATTCTATTGAAAAGATGAAGGGATAAAAGATATTAGAAAATGATCAGAGATGTCTGATACATATATTAACCAGAATATCCAATTAAATACAACTACTATTGTTGGTAAATAAATGGGTTTCTTTAAAGGGTAAAATATTACTATGATTGGTATTAATTAGTATAATTTTATACAAAAGCATAGGAGTTGTTAAAAAAATCACCATGATGAAAGTAAGAAATTTAAAATTGGGTCAATTGGGGCACCTGGCTGGCTCAGTAGGTAGAACATGTGACTCTTAATTTGGGGTCATGAGTTTGAGTCCCACATTGGGGGTGGAGTCTATTTTAAAATAAATAGGCAAAATAAAACTAGGTCAATTTGAGAAAATAATATCCAATTCAACAGACGGAATCATTTCCTTTCCTTGCAACACAGTGAATTTCCTTAAATACGAATTGAGTGCTTACTAAATAAATGAATGGGGCAGATTCTCCCAATGAGCTAATATTCTGTGTTGGCTTAGACTGAGTCAATGCAGAAACAGAATATAACTTAGGTATGGACAATGATTATAGAATATTCTGTGTTGGCTTAGATTGAGTCAATGCAGAAATAGAATATAACTTAGGTATGGACAATGAAAGTCAATGATTTTCCATCATCCCACCTCTATCCTTTGCCACTACAGGGGAGTGGGGGAGATGTCAGAAAAGAAGCAAAAGAGTGAAAATTAGGACAACTAAACCAATTTCCTATTAGACCCTAACACCCAGACCAAATGTAGAATTATTTCTACAGAATCATACAAGAAGGAGTTTAAATAGATGATATGATTTGACGGTGACTGGAGATTCATTTTAGAGTTACAGTTATAGCTCAAGTTCCTCTCAGTTGGCCATCTATCTCCTTGACTTCTGCAATATCCAAATAAAGATGCAGTGATTCATTTTTAAGAATGCTTGGGAAGCAAGACTTTAAAAAGTAGGTAGCTGTCTAGGAGGAAGGCCTGAGGATACATGACAGCAGCAGGCTTTAGGATGGGTCTTGTGATCACAGCAAAACAGTCACTCATTAGTCATACGAGTTCCAAAGGAAGCTTCCTAACATCTTGCTGCTGAGGGCAGATGCCTCATGGAGTCCCATGGACCCTACAAATACCGGTTATACACAGAGCCAGTGTGGAAGGTAATCCCCCTGTCCTAGAAGACCTTTAGAGACTCTTATTGTCAGAGCAGATAGATCAACACTGATAGCTTCTAGAAGAAGGGATAGTGCCATAGAAGCACATGCCTTTGTCATTATAAGGCCAGGTTCACGATTTGGAAACCTGAGATGTCTCACTCTAGACTGAAATAGAGTTACGCTCCAAGGAAGAGACCACACAATGATGAGATGATGCTGAGGACAGTGACAATAACAAAAGCCCCAGAGGACCATGCAGAGACCTACTAATGAGTCCAGCTTGGTTAAGACTGGTCAGTAGAGGAACTAAAATGCATCAGAAGAAAAGAGGGAGAGACAATGATGAAAAGATAAACAGCAACAGGACAGGAATGAGAAAGGGAAAAGTTCAGAAGATAAAGACAGATTTTAAAAAAACAAAAATAAAAATGAAGCTTTAAAAAAATCAAGTAGACTATCATAGTATGCTCTCCTCTCTCTTCCTACCCTTTTGAGGCAAAAGAAATAAGTGAAGCAATTTTAAAACCAGGGAAAGAAGGAAAGAAAATACTAAATGTTTTCTCAGGTATCATGATAAAACTATGGTTTTCTAAACCAAGGTGGAAAATATTACATTTAACTTCTCTAACCCCAACAGTAGTAACATAACATTCAATAGAACAATCCAATACAATCCAATATAATCTCAATTAATTGTATCAAATAGACTTTCTTTTTTTTTCAAATAGACTTTCTAATCAACATGTTTTAAAAGTCAATCATCCAATAGCATTATCTAATAGCAGTAACATAATAACAAAATAACTATAATGTTTTTTAATTTGCAAAGAATGCTCACATATGTTAATCATTTAACCAGTTAACACTACACGATGTGCATCTATTGCTAGGAAATATTTTATATAACTTAATCAACAGTATAGATTTAGGGAAGAAAGTGGGCATATATTAATATGACTTCTAACATTGAAGTTAATTTTTTGTCTTTATTTAAATAACATTTAAAGAAAAAACACCTACATGGTATCTTACAGTTTTAGATACTAGCTAGAAAGGGCAATATTTGTGGTTGTATTCTCGGTGGGATTGGCTTCCTGGTGGTAGAATTTGGATCTATGGTACCAAAACAAATTCAAAAGCCCTCTTGTATTTGAGGTATGAAAGGAAATCTCAGACTTGGTTACACTTTCTCATCTGGTAGGGAATGGAAATTGCTGAGATGAATTTGAAAACTCTATGACGAGGGTAGTGGTGATCTTTAAACTCTACAATGCTATGATGTATATAGGTTTGGCCTACTTGTGCCACAGACCCACCCACACCATTAGTGTGGTTGTGTTCGGGTGCCTGGTTTTTTCCATTCAGATTTTATGTCTATGGGGCACAGGAAAGTGATCATTCTCCCACCAACTTACTATAAGGAAGCAACATGTGCAGTGAAACGGTCAGTCATAAAGCAATTGCATCCTCAGCCAGCCTGCACTCTTGCTCCCAGAGGCAGGTAAATATGATCCAGACCACCAGGACAGGATTGGTGAATAACACCCCTTCCATCAGGCCCATTCTCGTGGATCTTCCAACTAGTTTATCTTAACCCCACTTGGAAAGCCTTTGAAAAAATTCCCTAACCACTGAGAGACAAGCTGAAAGCCTATCTCTTCAAGAACCATCTTGGGTAGCCCAGGTGGCTCAGCAGTTTAACGCCACCTTCAGCCCAGGGCCTGATCCTGGAGACCCAGGATCGAGTCCCACGTCAGGCTCCTTGCATGGAACCTGCTTCTCCCTCTGTCTGTGTCTCTGCCTCTCTCTCTCTCTCTCTCTCTCTGTGTGTGTGTGTGTGTGTGTGTGTCATGAATAAATTAAAAAATAAAAATCTTAAAAAAAAAAAAAAGACAAGAACCATCTTTCTAACCAGAATCTGTGGGCCTGGCTCAAGCTCTAGGGACCTCTCCAACCTTCTCCTTACCTACCACACCCAACTGCTCATTCAAATCCACCTGTTGTTTATGCTTCTGCCAATTTCCCCCATTTCATGACCAACCACTATGAAAGCACACTACCATTGGATTTTCTTTATACTCTACCTCCCTGTTCCCCCAAAATATCAGCTCGGTGCTCTGTAAATTGCAAGTGTTCAATAATTTGTCTTAAGTTAATAGTACATTGTCCTTTATCTCTCAGAACAATTTCAAACCATCATCTTTAATGAAGAGCCAACACAAGATCTTCCCTTGAAGGTGATTTCTTTTTTTGTGATTTCTGGAATTCTGTTGTTTTTGCTTGGGATATAATATAAAGGGATGAAAGCATCCTGGAGAAGGAATACATACTTTACACCTGTGTGACTTTAGTCAAGTCACCTCACCTCTAAATCCTAATTTGACCAACTATGAAAATCAGGGCAATATAATACTAGTCTTATATATAATTATCAGGAAGTTCAAAAGAGAAAATACAGGTAAAAGCATTTTATAAAATATGCAAAGTAATTTAAAATCTATTTATCACTATAGAAGATGACTTAAAAAAGTATTCTTACACATATTTTAATTCTCAATCTCCTGAAACTTCCATAGGAAAAAATCACTGTTTTAAAGAAAATAATGTTTTGGGCAGCCTAGGTGGTGCAGCAGTTTAGCACCGCCTGTAGCCCAGGGTGTGATACTGGATATCCGGGATCGAGTCCTACATCAGGCTCCCTGCATGGAGCCGGCTTCTCCCTCTACCTGTGCCTCTGCCTCTCTCTCTCTCTATGTCTCTCATGAATAAATAAGTAAAATTTTAAAAAAATGTTTTACCTCATCATTTGTGCCAAAAATATTTATCAAGTATCCACTAATGTCTTCTAATGTCAAAATCATTTCTCCCTACATGAGATATTTCACTAAATAGTTTAAGACTATCTGAAATTAAAAAGGCAAGAAAATAGACTCAAGGTCCCTAAAATGTCTGTGTATATTTTTCATCACTTAGCAGGTTTGAAGATACAAGATCAGCCTTACAGAAATCTTTTATTTCCTTCCAGGCCTGATCAACCATATGAAAATCTTCTATTTCCTTCCAAGCATTAGAAGTGTTCTATTTCCTTCCAAGCATTAGAAGCCTGCCATTTTGGAGGTTGCCACCATATAAGTGGCTGTTGCTGCTGATGTTTACACAAAGCAGAAAAAGTGTGAATAACTGAGCGAAGTAAAAATATTGCAAGAGACAGTCAGTTAAGTATCTGCCTTCAGCCCAGGTCATGATCTCTGGGTCCTGAGATGGAGCCCCCGCATCGGGCCTCCTGCTCAGAGGGGAGTTTGTTTCTCCCTCTCCCTCTGCTCCTTCCCTTGTTCATGTTCACTCTTTCTCTCTCTCAAATAAATAAATAAAATCTTAAAAAAATATATGGCAAGAGACAGCCAATCATGTCTCTTGATTTTTCTATAAAAGTTTATGATATTTCCACAAGTTTATTTAATATAGGTCAAAGTATAGCTAGATATGAATAACTGCCTTAATAAGACTTATTTAAATCAAGATCTGGATAGAGCTAGATTTAAACAAATTCTTTCCAAAATATTCATCAATTCAAATATATTTACTGTCCCCCTGACATCTGCCAAATACTGCACTAGATACTATACAACTTTAAATGAGAAATACACATTCCTTGCCATCAGATGGAATCTTCACTGAGATACACAGGCCTTTGCTGTGCTACATGTGCCTTGATGGGGTAAATCCCATGGTGCCCTGGCAGAGAGATGGGAAAGCTTCCTGAAGGGAGACCTGCAGTCAGGTAGAAAAACCAGTACCTACACAACTTCGTAGGGATCATTTTTTAATACAACTGCTGGCTTTTTTGGTCCAGTTATAAGTCAATCTTTATTTTTCTCACCTATATGGAGTACTGAGCCACGTATACATGGAGAGGTTTTAGCGCCACCTATCCTAGCTCCAATGTTAACTGAGGGACAGGCCAAAAAGGGAAGGATAGGAACCCAGGCACTGGAGCAGAGGACCTGCTTTACAATCAATCACAGCTCCTTTTTCTGTGCTATGTGATGCTGGACAAGTTCCTTACCTCTTTGTGGCAGTTTTCTCATCTATAAAATGGGGATAATAATAGTACCTAACTCAAAAGGTTGTTAAAAGGATTGAAAGAGTTAATACAGGCAGAGCACATAGAACAAGGACTGGCACAGCATGTGCTATAAAAGCACTGGCTAAAACTGTGGAAGGAGCCTCGGTGTCCATCAAAAGATGAATGGATAAAGAAGATGTGGTTTATGTATACAATGGAATATTACACAGCCATTAGAAACGACAAATACCCACCATTTGCTTCGACGTGGATGGAACTGAAGGGTATTATGCTGAGTGAAATAAGTCAATCAGAGGACAAACATTATATGGTCTCATTCATTTGGGGAATATAAAAAATAGTGAAAGGGAATAAAGGGGAAAGGAGAAAAAAATAAGTGGGAAATATCAGAAAGGGAGACAGAACATGAAAGACTCCTAACTCTGGGAAACGAACCAGGGGGTGGTGGAAGGGGAGGTGGGCGGAGGGGGGTGGGGGTGACTGGGTGACGGGTACTGAGGTGGGCACTGACGGGATGAGCACTGGGTGTTATTCTATATGTTGGCAAATTGAACACCAATAAAAAATAAATTTATAAAAAAAAAAAAAAAAAAGCACTGGCTAGGGGATCCCTGAGTGGCTCAGCGGTTTGGCTCCTGCCTTTGGCCCAGGGCGTGATCCTGGAGTCCCGGGATCAAGTCCCGCATCAGGCTCCCTGCATGGAGCCTGCTTCTCCCTCTCCCTCTCCCTCTCACTCTCCCTCTCCCTCTCTCTCTCTCTTTCTCTCCCCCTCTGCCTGTGTCTCTGTCTCTCTGTGTCTCTCATTAATAAATAAATAAAATCTTAAAAATTTTTTTAAAAAAGCATTGGCTATTATTATTTTGATGACAAGAGCTTACTGTCATTGCAGATGTCTCTTCCTGTATGGGTTAGTGGCTAGCTAAACCCACTTAGGGCACAGGAACTGCCCACAAAAGTAAGTTAACAGTGCCTTCTGGATTGTTGCAGTTCTTGGTCACTCCACCATCCTGCTGGGTCCTTTTCATCCCCCCAGGTCAGAAATTAGGGAAGTGCTGGGGAAAATGCTAGCATTCCTTCATACCGCTAAAGGACTTTGTCAAAATCTGAGGTTAGGCTCCTTCCAACCAGGGAAAGGCTCTTTTATTTAGCAAACAAGCTTCTAACTCAACTTCTTTCCTCTTTCTCTACTGATAGTCAACTTATAATGAATTAGGCCTGAAGCCCTAAAACTTTATCAACCATGGGCCAACTGTTTCTTAAAGTGGACTCCTTTTGAACCTTCAGAAGTATTTCAAACACAATCTGAAAATGAAAAATTTTAAAAAAGAACTACATAATTCCTCCAACAAAAATTCTATCTTTGGTTATCTGCAAAAAAAACATGATATGGAACCAACAGGATTCACATCTCATTACAGACGACTTGGGCATTGCAGATCCTTTTTTAATTTTAATACCAGCTCTCATTTTTCATAAGAGAATGTGACTATATACCCCACCTTTTTAATGGCAAGTGTACAAACACACGGCAGAATAGCTGGTAATTAAAACTATTGAGGAACTGCAAATATCGCACCTTGGAGGAACAAAAAGAATAAATGCATGCCAACAAAGGCAGAGCACAAATGTAATGAGTATTTATGGTGACTTATTTTGGTAAGGCGTATTATTCATTCCCTGTTGTCCCTGATAAGGGGAGCCACAAAAATTGAAGTGTTTTTCACAGGCTAACTCATCACGTATTCAAAAAACATGACTATGCATAAATATATAAATATATTTTACCTCATACAGTTAATTTCTCAGACTGTTTTTCAGAATTAAACTATCATGGTACCATCTGAGAAAATGTACGATTTTCAAAACAGTGTGAATATAATTGTAATTAGACAGGAACTTTGTCTTAGAGTTAGTGTCTGAAAGATCATTAAATAAGCAACTCTATGGAGCATCAACTGAAAACTTCCCACAATAAGTTCTCTTAACAAAATTTAAAATGTACTTGCATTAATGAGAAAATATTTCTTATCTAGACAGAATACTGTTCGAGTCTTTTCCACTTTCTTCTGGCAAAGTAAGTTTATAAAAATATCCCTAAAGGAGAGATTGAGAACACAAACTTATGGAAATTACTGTCAGGTAAGTGACTTCACTATTGTTTTGAACAACTCTTTTGGGACCATTACATGACTATGATGAAATTGGAATCACTTTCTAGTTTCCCCAAATACTCCTTTGCCATTGTTAGTATGGATACCCTTGTACAGCATTAAAAGGATCAAAGAAAAGCAGTTCCTGAATAGAAAATTCAAAAATTGATTGGAGAGCCAAATACAAGCAAAAATATCTGATAAAGGGTAGGTGTCATGACAGAGGTACAAAAGAAGTACCATGGAAGGCAGGAAAGATTAATTCTGACTGGGCATCTGCAACAGCTTCTGGAAAAGAAATGGTATTTGATTTAGGCCTTGACCGATAAGCAGGACTTCATCTGGTAGATATGGGGGATGAAGAGGTCTGTACTGAAGGAGCAGATTGTTCAATTGAGCTGACAACAAACAGCAGAAGAGTTGATCAGGAACACAAAGTTCCCAGGGTGGTCCAAGGACCAACACCAAAGGAGCCATCTACAAGTGACAGGCAGTCAGGAATCCCCCTTTGGAGAGATCAAAGGCCAATGAGTTTGTCCAGAAGATCAGAAGAGCTGACGCAAGAGGAAATATGGATGGCAGGTTTCCACCACAATTTAGGAAAGTATTTTTCAAACTGTGGTTCACAAATCAATTTAGTGAATACTGACTGGCATTTTCTTTCCAAAATGGAAGAGAGGAAAGGAAAAGGAAGGGAAGAAAAAGGAGAAAGAGGGGATCCCTGGGTGGCTCAGTGGTTTAGCACCTGCCTTTGGCCCAGAGCGTGATCCTGGAATCCCAGGATCAAGTCCCACATTGGGCTCCCTGCGTGGAGCCTGCTTCTCCCTCTGCCTGTGTCTCTGCCTCTCTCTCTCTCTCTCTCTGTCTCTCATGAATAAATAAAATAAATAAAAGAGGAGAAAGGTGGATGGAAAGTGGGGGAAGAAAGGGGAAGAGAGAGTGAATTACATAATAGCGTTACTATGGAAACTCTTCCATTTCTATCAGTGGGTTCCATCTAAAAAAATTTAAAATCACTTATTTAGAGGGCCAATATCTTGTCGTTTGATTAGAATGCAGCTCAGTCCCACTCAATATATTCAGACTATTAGTTTGGATCCAAGTGTTCTTAGTCATGAATAATCCGCTTGAAAAATCTTACTCCACTAAGCAGGATATTTTCATTAGGTACATCAGAGACAAAACCTGATGTCTTCATAATGCAAGTAAAGCTTAAAAGGATCATTTTCAAAATCTGTAGCAATGCAGTAAAGATTTAGCTTGATTCCTTTAGTCTGATAGATGCTGAACACTTTCATATAAAAGATACATGTATAATACAATCCTTTTTTATGAAGCATATAATCTCATAGGGAAAGTTAAGTTGAGAAAGCATAAAGATCTACAATTAATGCAATAAAGTCAGTCATATTTCACCAAGAAGCAAACAGCTTAAAATAACAGGTTACCTCCTCCCATATCCTCCCATATATCTTAGCATAAATACAGACAACAAACTAATGGTTGCCAGAAGGGAGGGTGATAGGATGGGCAAAATGGGTTTAGGGGAGTGGGAGGTATAGGCTTCCAGTCATGGAATGAATAAGTCATGGGGATGAAAGGCACAGAACAGGAATACAGTCAATGGTATCGTAATAATCGCTGTATGATGACAGATGGTAGCTATACTTGCAGTGAGCACAGCACTGCATATAGACTTATCAAATCACTATATTGTGTATCTGAAACTAATGTAACATTGTGTGTCAGCTTCAATTTTAAAAGATAAATAAATCAAATATATAGGACCTTTTATTTTTTTTTCCCAAAGTATTTTCATCTAAAACAACCATGTTGGGGCAGCTGGCTGGCTCAGTCGGTGGAGCATAAAACTCTTGATATCAGGGTTGTAGGTTCCAGCCCCACGTTGGGTGTAGAGATTACTTAAAAAGAAAATCCTGGGCAGCCTGGGTGGCTCAGCGGTTTAGCGCTGCCTTCAGCCCAGGGCGTGTTCCTGGAGTCCCAGGATAGAGTCCCATGTCAGGCTTCCTGCATGGAGCCTGCTTCTCCCTCTGCCTGTGTCTCTGCCTCTCCCTCTCTCTTTCTCAATCTCTCTGATGAATAAATAAATAAAATCTTTAAAAAAAAAATCCTTAAAATAAATAAATAATTTTTTACAATAAAACAACCCTGTCTCCTGAAACCAATATTACACTCTATGTTAACTAACTGGAATTTAAATAAAAGCTTGGAGAAAAGTAAGTGAATAATCTGTCTACACACAATTGATTAAAAAGCTAAAAAAAGAGAATACCAAGGATCACAGAACTGGTTAGGAATAGGACCAATGGAAGAAGCTAAGTCTTTCCACATCCAATTTATTGATATTTCCATTAACTCCATAGTTCAGTAAATCATTGAGAGTAAGCTCCTATTTTCAGTAGTAACAACTTTATAAGTATATACAAATACATGAGTGGCTAGCATGTAGTTAACGCACAGATAAGCCACAAAGCCTAAGAAAGGTACATGCCCAGAATTTGAAAATACAGATAAAAATAGTCGAATTCCTTATAATCAGATACAACAAATATGAATATTAAAAAAATTAGATTAGCCAAGAAAAAAGCTGTAAGTATGTTGTTTAAACTAGTGTTTCCTCAAGATCACTAATGAATCCAGGGTACCTCCCTAAAAAGGAAGTTTGATATTTAAAATGTAATTAGCTGAAATAAACAAAATTATTGAAAATATCTTATATGGGTCCTAATATATACAGACAGTCTGATACTGAAAAAGAATTAGATAACAAATTTTCAATGTAGGACAATTCAAGGGAGACATGGTAACCTGATTGTTTTTGTGGTTGGTCAGTTTGTTGACTGGAATGGAACAAGGGTAGTTTTCCAGGCTTTACAGTTTATTTTATTTATTTATTTATTTATTTATTTATTTATTTATTTATTTATTTATTTTGGCTTTACAGTTTAGAGGAAACATCCTACAAATCTATTCAATCCCCTTTATCTAGTTCTAAATTCCCAAAGCAACCTTTCTACTACTAATACATTTCCCCATGCCATTTCATTCCCAGAAGGTAATCTTGAATATCTAATATTTCAGGTTATGGTAAGAAATATTTATATAAAAAATACTGAAGAACTATAATATAAACTAATAAACTGGGATTATCCAGCTTATTAAAATAAATTTATTTAAACACTATCACTTTATATTACAATTTACTATTTATGCTTTATATTACTAAACTGAAAATTCTATGAAGGTACTATATATAGCAGCACTCAACACATATATCTTTTTAAAGATTTTATTTATTTATTCATTAGAGACACAGAGAGAGAGACAGCCAGAGACAGAGGCAGAGGGAGAAGCAGGCTCCATGCAGGGAGCCTGACCTGGGACTTGATCCAGGGGTCTCCAGGATCATGCCCTGGGGTGAAGGCTGCACTAAACCGCTGAGCCACCCAGACTGCCCTCAACACATATTTTTGAACTAGTGAATGAAGTGAGTAAATGAGTAAACTCAGAAGATCAAATTCTGATGAGTGAAATAAGTCAATCGGAGAAGGACAAACATTATATGGTCTCATTCATTTGGGGAATATAAATAATAGTGAAAGGGAATAGAAGGGAGGGGAGAAGAAATGTGTGGGAAATATCAGAAAGGGAGACTGAACATAAAGACTCCTAACTCTGGGAAATGAACTAGGGGTGGTGGAAGGGGAGGGGGGGGGGAGGTGAATGGGTGATGGGCACTGAGGGGAGCGCTTGACGGGATGAGCACTGGGTGTTATTCTGTATGTTGGCAAATTGAACACCAATAAAAAATAATTATTAAAAAAATAAAAAAAGAAGATCAAATTCTTGAGAAAGCAATAACTAGATGATTTCATCAATGACAAATCTCTACAAAGATGATGCTATGATGCTGATGCTTGTTTAATATGTTCCTGAGCAATTTGTAATTACTTCTGCATATGATTTCATGAGATCCTTATAAGCCATCCTATGAAATAAGGATGCAAAGATTATTTGGATGAGGAAACCAAGGCTCAGAGAGGTCCAGGGTTTACCTGGTGTGACCACTCAGACCACTAAGTAAGTAAAAGCAGGTGTCAAACACCTGCTTTGATTCCTTGGCAAATGCACCCTTTGCTAAAAATCAGATGGCCTAGCAGCACGGCCACAGCACTGTGGTGATGTTGCACCACAGTGTGTTAAGCTGGCATTGGTTAAATACTTCTCACCCGTGATCAGGACTGGTCCTTATGTCCGAGGCAGAGATAGACCGAAAGGGGGGCGGTGGTGGTGGTGGTCAAACGACTTCAGCTATAGAAAAGACCCAGAAACGGGAATCTGGCAATGCTAAACAAAGTGTTTGAAGATCAGGTACCTGGAAGACATTCCCATTAGGATGGAAAAGGAGCCAGACAAGAAAAAAAAAAAAGGAATGATCAGAGACAGGAGGAAGAGAATTAGGAGAGAAGAGTGTCAGGGAAGCAAAAGGACGCAAGAGGCAAGTAGCTATGGTGTCAAAGGCTACAGTTAAATCAAGGAGAATAAGGACTGAGAATGAGCCACTAGATCAGGTGAACACAGATCACTGCCAACCATTAAGGGGACCATCTTGGTTAGAATGGTAGAAATGAAAGACAAATGAGAGAATTCTAAGTTACATACAAAATTCTTGAGCAATCTCGACATGTTTCAAACAAGTTTTATAGCAGCTTTAAAACAAACACAGGCAACTTTTTGTAAAGCTTCTAAGAATGCTAACCCCACCCAGAAGATGAGACTAGGGTTAAAAGGTACATATAGCAGAAGAGTAGGGCCCTGCAATTTCTCACTGCTGCTGCTGTTCTGCTCTTCCATCTGCCAGAGAGGAAGAACGGTTACCACCCTAGAGAGCACAGGAGGCTGCAGAGAAAGAAGTGCACATAACCCAGCTTACAAGAGGGCTCAACACTGATAGCCTTTTTCGGAAACGAGATTTCTCCAGGAAGCCATTTAACTTCCATTGCAAGCAAAAGCACTAACGGACCCCATTTAACAGAAGAGAAAGGCAAGGCACAGAAAAGCTGAGTGATTGCTAAAGCTAAGACAGTGACTGACAGGTCAGGTTTCCTTCTCACTTCAAGTCGGCTCTCTGCTGATCAGATCTACTCTAAATGCCTTTATAAATGTTTCAATGAATCTTATCTTCATGCATTGGATTAGCAAGATCAACTCCCCACTGATAATGCAAAATAACCCTGAAATGTTTCATGCCTGACTGATAAGCCAGAAATTGAACTTTCTGTCTCCATTTGGACTGTGATGATCTTGATCTTTCACCTCTAGCAAAAATCTTCTCACAGCTGTAATTTTAAAGTTAGTAATGAGTGCTTCATTTGCTTTCCAAGCAGACAGAACACCTTTTTTAAATACACTCAGACTGCCATGACCTTCGTCTATGACTTAAAGAGTTCACCACATGTAATAATTTTCTTTGCTCAAGAGACATTCTTAAATTTTCTTTGAAGAGATTTGGGCAATAGCCCCATTGATGAAATTAAACACATGCACACTTTTTAACTTAATTACCTTTCTGCTATACCTGAAATCAAAACTTTTCTTTCAGTGTGTTTGGAATTCCACATGACTACCAAAGGGCTTTAAAATCCTTCAACCTGCTAATTAAAATATAACAAAAATGCTAACTAAATACGTTTACATTAAAAGAAGCATAACATCTTAACCCTAGACTCAGCAAAGGAATAGCCCTACTGCCTTCAAGAAGCAAACACAGTCCAAATTCCTAAACTCAAGTTCTGACTGTCCTACATAGGTGAATGGGGCTCAACTCACTTGGGGTTCATTTTAGGTTTTTTCTTACACCAAAAATGGAAAACGACAATTTGATTTAAAAAAAAAAAAAAAAAAGGACCAATACAAAGCCATTTTACTCTGCTTTACCTCTTTTTGTGAGGTTTATATCATGAAATAGAGGTTTTGAGTGGTATAATATCACAATAAATGTAGACTTCTGAAGGCAGATCTCATTCTCCTTTTATGCCCTGTGGTAGAAGGCAGTGTCTACATAAAGTGGGAGCTTAACTTCTGATTGAGTATTACATTTCTAAAGCTAGAAGGCTAGCGAACACAGCAGTGTTTATTATGCTTTAAACTGTATATATGTTTTACACACCTTTTGTAGATATAATTCATAATTTTTAAAGGAGAATGCTGAGGATCATCCACCATACATTCTAATTCAACAGATCTAAGGTAGAGATAAGGATACCCTCCCCAGCCCCCCACCCACAGAATCTATGGGATTCACTTTGAGAAACAGAAAATAAACGAACCAACATAAATAACATGCATGTAATCAGTACACTACAGTGGTCAGTGTACCTTATTTTCATAGTTCAAACTACCAGGCTTATTAGCTTTAAACATAGATTAGAGTTTAGCATAAAATACTCTCAGACCTGACCGGAAACTCTTCCTACCTTGCCCTGATTTTTACTTATTATGTTTCTTAATGCTTTTCTTTTTATTTTTTTCCTTCAAATATTTGAAGGCAGAAATCCTTAATTATATTTCTCTCTTAACTGGTTTAATGCTCAGACTCAGAAAATCTTACAAGGTTGTACAGTTTTGCATCTTTACTCAGGAACCCAAAACCTAGTATTTACTACACATTTTTAGTCATTGGCTATTAGCTGAATCCTTCCTTTTCTCAGCTTGCAAAAGAAGAAATACTGAAGCAAAGAAGGATAGTGTAATTTTTTTTCCAAACCCTACCTTTCTAGCTTTTTTCATATAACAACAGCATAAGTAACAGAGAAATGAAATATCTCTATAACAACAGCATGAAAACTACAGAACTCTCTCCAAACTTGGAAAAATAATGTACCAGTTTCTTGAAGAAGAAACTTCTTTCATAATCCCTGTGGCATTTACTATAAGACAGAAGTTCCATGAATTTAAACAGAATGATTCCCTTAGCAAGTCCCCTAAGGTTTTAAACATCTGTAAAGCTGTGTGTGTGTGTGTGTGTGTGTGTATATGTGCGGGGAATCTTATTTTTTACCACAGAACTTTACATTCAGAACATAAATGTAAACGAAACAAATGTATACAGTGGTAAACAAAGAATTAGTGTTTATTTCATGTCTCCCACATTACAATAAAATAGAAAACACGTTGACCTATCACTTCCTTATATTTGGCAATGAATCAGGGTTCACCAAGTCTTACTACTTTTTCTGTTATTTAAAAAAGGAACTAAAATTGCATGTGCACGTGCGCACACACACAAGTGCTCACATGTAGACACACATATGCACACACACACGCACTACCATATAACCACCAATCAGACTGTGTCAACCACACACCCTATAATCATGGTTTTGAAAAGTACATTTAAAACACTGGAATGAATAAATAATGATCACAAAAAAAGAACCTAGCCATGTTTCTAATATTTAAATGGAAGTAGTTTAAAATTTAAAAGCCACAAAATAAGACTGTCAGTCAGCTATGCCCTTAAACAATCTCATTTTAATATCTAAAGAATATGCTAGCATTCCAACATATATGCATTATTATGCACATACGTTTACTTTCTTTTGCTGCTAAAAATGATTATAAACTCCAGTTTATAATCACTGAAACAAAAATAATCTAACTTATAAAAACAAATTGTTTTTTAACTTTAACTAGGAATAGTAAGGCTATTTCTTGCTGAAGTACAAGCTGTGAGTTTAAGGAATGTGATAACTTTGAAATCATGACAAAACCTTTTGGTAACCAACAGTTTTAGGAAAAAATATTTAAAATGAAAGGTGTATAAGTAACAGAAAAAACTTCCTTCTAAGTTATATAGAACAACTCTGCAAAATAAATATGAAATCATTTCAAGTGACTCTATTACACCTGCATACATCCCCCAAATCATTAAATACAAATATGTTACACAATCTCACATTTCCTTTAATACATGAGAGCATATACTAAACATATGTGTTTATATTAAAGATGTATATACAAATATTTGAAAGCATAAACTAAATGTAAACAAGACTGATAACACAAAATCTAGAAGGAAAGTTTTCTTACATGTTACAACTACTGCAGAGAACAGTTTGAAAGGACAGTGCAACATGGAAATGTGCCCGGTAGTTTTCCTACCATGTTGAACAGAGAATCACATCACAGAGAAGTAGAATCAAAATCTTTACCTAGTGGTACCTGACAGTGGACTCTGCTTTTGGGCCTTTTCATTTTACATGCACCAATTTACAATGCATCCTTAAATTAGATTATTTCCAATATGTTATAGAAAAGATGAATCTTCACATTTACTTCGGCAAAAGCTTATATTCAGTTACCTTATAACATTACTTTAGAAAAACATTAAACTTAAAAGCATCTAATATCTTTACTTGAAGATCACTTTCTTCCACAATCTGATATAAATATTTTAAAAGTCTATTCATTTCATATCAAAAGATACAACCCAACTGGACTTCGCAAGCTCAATTTTCAATATCTATGAAAATTGTAACTTACTCCCCAGGACTACAAAAATGCTCGATGATGATAAAGTCGCACAATATAATCATTTAACAAACTAAACCAATGATATTAGAAAACAAATTCAACATTATTATCATGCAACATCAAAGCAAATAATTTAAATATCTACTGGAGAATAAACATGTAAATATAATTTCTAATGCTATATATTAATGTCAAGAAAATGAGTGAACTTTGAACTTCTGCCAAAAGACATCTGAGAACAAAAAGGTTTTTTAGTTTTAAAGCACTTAAGGGAGTCACATCAGAGAGAAAGAGACAAATGACAACTTTAAGCCAATTAATTATACCAAAAAAGACCCTTTCCTCAGTCTTCAAAAGCAGTAGAAAGATAATCATGACAAAGACAGTCTAAGAGTCCTGTAACTCCTCTAGCTCACTAATTATGTGGCAACTAAAAAGAACTATCCAGCATAATGAAACTCTGGATAAATCCAACTCTGTAAATTCCATTTCTACACTAAGAAACTAAATGTGGCTAAGAGAAAGCATGATGCCGGGCTTCATTTTTTTTTTAATTTTATTTATTCATGGGAGACAGAGAGACAGAGAGAGACAGAGACACAGGCAGAGGGAGAAGGAGGCCCCATGCAGGAAGCCCAAGGTGGGACTGGATTCTGAGGTCTGGGACCATGTCCTGAGCCAAAGGCAGAAGCCCAACCGCTGAACCACCCAGCCATCCCCAGGCTTTATTTTAAATGCATGACCACAGGTTTCAGCTGGTTCCTTAGTGCTTCCAGCAATGCTACCATACTCTCCAGTTAATTCAGTCTCCTAGATGGTAATTGCAATTTTATCCTCTCATCTCAAACATAATACCCCCTACTCCAACATCACTTTCAGCTGCTGAGAAAAAAAGTAAAAATCAGAAGAGTACGTGGGCAGCCCGGTGGCTCAGCGGTTTAGCGTCGCCTTCAGCCCAGGGTGTGATACTGGAGACCTGGGATAGTGTCCCACGTCAGGCTCCCTGCATGGAGCCTGCTTCTACCTGTGTCTGTGCCTCTCTCTCTCTCTCTCTCTCTCTCTTGTGTGTCTCATGAATAAATAAATAAATAAAACCTAAAAAACAAACAAACCAGAAGAGTACAAAGAAAATGAGAAGAGAGCTAAGAAACAAAAAATCATCACAACTCCCAAGTGTACCCTTTCTACCCATTTCATGGATCTCTATCCACACACTGTCTTTTCTCCAGTTATCATCAATAAATGATCCAAGCTCCTACTGAAGTTCATGCAACCCAATACCATTCTCTTCCTCTTGACCATATAAATTACTTCAGCACTCTCTTAAATCAACAACTTCCTCTCAACTATATAATCCCCATTATGATGGAAACATACTATCATTTCTGGGGCATCTAGGTGGTACAATGAATTAAGCATTCTACTCTTGATTTTGGCTCCGGTTGTGATCTCAGGGTCATGAGATTGAGCCCCACTCAGCACTCAGGGGGGAGTCTGCTTGAGATTCTCACTCCTTCTCTGCCTCTCCTGCTCATGCTCTATCTAAAATAAATAAATAAATCTTTAAAAAAAATACTGTCATTTCTGCATTTAAAAAAATCTTGACCTCGTATCCCTCTTTAAATATAGCCCCATTTCTCTCTTCCCTTTTGTAACAAAGGACTTCAGAACAGTTGTGTATACTTTCTGTCTCTAACTCCTCTCCTCTTATTCTTCCTTGAGCCCATTCCAAATAAGCTTTTGTCCCTACTCCACAAAACCACTCTGGTTGAAGTTACCAATAACCTCCATGTAGATTAATTCAATGGTCAATTCTCAGAATTCATTTTACACAAGTCATATCAGGAACTTGACATGGCTGATTATACCCTCCTCCTTCCAACACTGGCTTCCAGGATACCACACTCTCTTTTTTCTCCTTCTGTCTAATCTTCTCTGTTGCCTTTGCTGGTTACTCCTCATTCTGTGACCTCTTAATGTTGGAGGGTCCCAGAGCTCAGTCCTTTTACTTCATGTCCTTTCTAACTATGCCCTCTTCGCAAGTAATCTCATCCAATTTTTGCTTTAAATGCCATTCGATTAAAAAAAAAAAACAATAGAACGGACTAATGAAACCAAGAATTGGTTCTTTGAGAAGACCAGCAAAATTGTTAAATCTCTAGCAAGATTCACTAAAAAAGAAAGAGGGAGTACCCAAATAAACAAAGTTACTAATGAAAGAGGAGAAATAACAACCAACACCACAGAAATACAAACATTTATAACAGAGTATTTTTAAAAACCTATATGCCAAGAAGTTGGACAACTTAGAAGAAATGAATAAATTCCTAGAAACATATAACCTACCAAACTGAAGCTGAAAGAAATAGAAAATTTGAACAGATCAATGAAAGTGAATCAGTAATAATAAAAAAAAAAAACTCAAAAAATAAAAGTCCAGGACCAGACAGCTCCATCGGCAAATTCTACCAAACATTTAAAGAGTTAATATCCATTTTCTCAAACTAGTCCAAAAAATATAAGAGGAAGGAAAACTTCCAAATTCATTCTATGAAGCCAGCATTACCCTGATGCACAAACCACATAAAAACACTACAAAAAAGAGAACTACAGGCTAATATCTCTCATGAATATAGATGTAAAAATCCTCAACAAAATATTAGCAAACTGAATCCAACAATATATTTTTAAAAACCATATACCATGATCAAGTAGGTTATGTTCCTGAGGCAGAAGGGTGGTTCAATATTTGCAAAGCAATCAATGTGACATGTCACATCAATAAGAGAAAAGATAAAAACTATATGATCAGTTCCACAGATCCAGAAAAAGCATTTTACAAAGTACAACATCCACTCCTGATAAAAACCTTCTGCAACCCCATTCTTTCACTTACTCAGTCTAAAGTCCTGGAGTCATTCATGACCTCTCTGTTTCTCTCATATCCCACATTTAATTCATCAGCATATCTTCTACATCCAGTATCCAACCACCTTTACTACCTTCACTACCATCCTACTCTTCGAAAGACATTGGTTGAGAAAATGAAGACAAGCTACAGACTGGTAGAGAATATTTACAAAGCATAGATCTATGAAGGACCTGTATCTAGAATATATAAAACTCACAACACTGATCAATAATAAAACAAACCATCTAGCTAAAAAATAAAAAGCCAAAAGATTTGATATTTCACCAAAGAAGACATGTACAGCAAGTAAATACATGAAAAGATAATAATGCTCAACATTATTAGTAGGTGGGAAAGATAAATCAAATTAAAACCACAATGAGATATCACTAGATACATATTAGAATGGCTGAGTTAAAAAAGACTGACAATAAAAAAGAAAAAAAAAAAAAGACTGACAATATCAAGTGCTGATGAGATATGGAGCATAAGACCTCCATACACTGCTATCTGAAATGTAAAATGGTACAATCACTTGGGAAAATAGCTTGGCAATTTCTTAAAAAGTTAAATATACACCTGTGGTCAAAGAAGAGTGTTTCTTTATTGATAGAAATGGTCTACTTCAGAAGCTATTTAGAGATGATTTAGAACAATTTATTGGTGATTTTTCCGTTGGTTGAAAAATGCTAAGTCATACACCTCCAGGTGATCCAAACACTGAAAAGTACCTTTCCTTGGATTGCTTGTCATCTGTCTCCTAATTTCCCACTGAGGTAGAAAAATCACCATCTCTATTTCATTTACCTCCCTTGCTCTTCTCTTCGAAATCCTAATTTCCACTCATCATCATTAATGTTAGCATCATCCAAATTAATGAATATACCTACAGTTATGAAAGAAGTTTTCTGTGACATGATTTCTTCATCATAAAGTTAAATACAATTTAAAAATAAAATAAAATATAAAACTAAAAAAAAAGTAAAGCATCTACTTATGTTTAAATAAAGTTAGCCCTATGACTCACCTCATTTCCACCAACTGCCTTGGTTAAAATCACTGCAGAAGACACAGGGGGAGGCATGCAACCTACTGTCTGCAAACTGGAAAATAAAAGAAAATGCAATTATAAGGGTTTTTTTCAATTATAAACAGCAATTCTCAAACTTTCAGCTCATAAAATGTATGTTCATGTTGCCATAATTTCATTAAAGAACAGGCATAACATGATCATATACTTCTCTGATTCAAACTGTAGTAAATTCTAGTACCTATTCTAAATTCATTTTTTATTAAATTGTGTACACTCCCCAGATCATAACAAGAAGTCTATTCTCTGAGTTTAGGACACAAAACACATTGCATAACAAGCAAATGAAACTATGAGTGGTAAATCTAAATACTTAAGATATAAAACATTACTTGTTATCCAAACCATGGATATACTTTCTACATAGATAGAACATACATTCTAGACATAAGAGAGCAGCTGGCCTGACTAAAAGTAGAAAGTTCATATAGGGAACATATAGGGAAAGTTCATACAGGGATACAGTGCCTGACTTTAACAAATTTTAAATGCAGGAGTCCAGATGACTTCTACTTGCTTTTGTAGGAATCACCTACAAAAGTTTTACGCAATAAATTTACATTACATCTGAAATAAAAGAAAAAGAAAAAGCTTTAACTCATTTTGACTGAAAACATGAAAAAACACTTTTAATAGAATTTCCAGTGCAATTCAAGTCTTCTTTTAAGGTCTATTTTCCCAAGTGATGCTTAAATTGTCTGTCCTATTACCAATTCCTAATCTCTGAGCCTTCCTCAAGATCATCACTATTATCATCATCACTGATACTTATTAAGCATTTACCATTTATAGTAGATACTATTCTAGATACTTTACTCATTTCTTCCTCACAAGTATTTAAGATAACTTCTATTATTAATCCCATTTTACTGAAAACTGAAGTTAAAAGAGAAGTTAAGTAACTTGTCCAAATTCACAAAGCCATCTACCAAGGATTAAACTTTTATTCTGGAATCCAGGGTCAACGGCTTATCTAGACCTATTATTCTAGTCTCTCTACTTTCTATTTTTCCTACCCCCAATACTAGAGACAAGTCCTCTCAGGTATTTTCAATCTTTCCCTCTCTTCTGGTCCCTTCCCTTCTAGGTACAAAAAAGCAGAGTTCTCCCTGTCTTAAAAAAAAAAAATCCCTAAGCTATATATTGAATACACATTACATATGATGTGTTCTATAGTTAGGATATATTCCTATTCCTATCTCCAAAAATATTCAATACACAAATGCAAATAACTAACAGCAAAATGAGTACTGTTGCCATTACATTTCTAGCCCTAACTACCATTCCCAAATTTGTACCTGCCTGTAACTGCCATCTCAAACTAAACATATCTAACATTTTCTAAAAAATCAATTTCACCTCTGAATTTACTTACTTCTGTCAATGTGATAGTTTTGGTGGGCTTTTTTTCAATATCCAATTTGAAACTTTAGAGTTACACGTGGCTCCACTTGCTCCTCATAAATCAATGTATTATTACAACCAACTTTCCATTCTTTTCCATGACGGTTGCCATCATCCTCCTTCAGATGCTTTTTGCCCAAGTTTGGACTTTTATAAATGCCTACTGAATGCTCTACCTCCATTCTTTCCCTTTACATAGCAAGGTAAGAAAGATGTGCTCAAAATATTTATTAATTTTAATGACTTAAACATGATCCTGAGGTAGGAGTCTACAACTCCCTCAAGTTAATATACTGTGTACTCTCAAACTGGGGAGGGGAACAGAGAAAAAACGGACTAGGAAGAGCTTTCCCTATGTTAGTTAGGCTAATTGTGTGCTCCTTTAAGCTTAATATACTGAGATGAGAACTCTATCTCAGCTTCCTGAGATTGTAAGCCCTACTCTACTAATAATAAACCCAGTACAATGCTATCAGATTAATCCTTCTTAATGAGCATTTTTTAGCATGTTGTTCTCTTGTTTAATATATTTAAGAATTCCCCATCATCTAGAGATGCAAACCCAAACAGCTCAGCCCAGTAGTTCAGACCTTTTGCAACAAGGCTGTGAGGAACATTTTTATCTTTGTCTCCCACTAACGCCTTATTTTGGTATTTTAGGAATACACAGCCGTTGCTGAGCCTCTTACCCTTTAACTCATTACACTACTTCTCTAACAAATCATATGCTGCCCCACTGTGGTTGGTTACTATTTTATATTTGTATCTCCCACATATCCAACTACCCTGGATGTTTCCTGAATACAAGAAAAATGAGTTATCTTCCTATTCCTTGAGTGCCCTTTCCATGGGAAACACTCAGTAACTATTGGTTCTTATTAATATGCATCATACATGGCCGCTGTAAAATGATGTCATCATAGTTCTGTGGTATTTTATGTTTTTCGGTGAAAATCTTATGCTTATGCTCTCAAACTCAGTTTGCCCAAACCAGCAGTCTTAATTTCCCCCTTCTTGTCCTATTGTTTCTCCTCAGCTAAGAAAATGCCACCAATCACCCCGTGGCTCAGACCCAAAACCCAGACATCATCCTTGATTCCTTCCTGTCCTCTCTCCACATCCTATCCATCCATAGGTCCTGAGAGCTCTAATTTTACAATACATCCTCCAATGCCCATTTCTTTCTCCTGCACAGCTACCTTACCACCGGAGCCTCCAAGCTGGTCTCCTAGCCTTCTCTCATCCCCTCAACTATCTATTCTCCATGCAGTAGCCAGGACAATAATTTGAAAATACAGATCAGACCACAACATTCCCTCACTTAAATCTCTCCAGTAGCTTTCTGTTGCACACAGACTAAAATCTGAATGTTTTTATCACGGACCCTACAAGGCTCTGTGTGACCTGGCCCCTGCCTACCTTTCCAAGTCATAACATTTTCCCTTTGTACTGTCAGGCTCTGGCCATCATCATCATTTTCCGTGACCCTAAAAAACCAGGCTTGTCCCTGCCTTGCAGCCTTTACACATTCTTTTCTTTTACCTAGAACATTCTATTCCTAGAACTCTGCCATCTAAATTAATCATTGGCCTACCCACCCAACCCTTTCAACCATCTCACAGTTTTACTTCCCATCACTTATCTCTATCTTAGTCATCTACCTGTTTATTGCCAATAACACTGAAGTCTTCTCAACCAGCAAAACTGGCACTTTGCCATTTTTCTTCACTATTGCTTCTCCAACACCTATAAGTAACTCCTGGCACATAGTGGGAAGTAAACAAGTGACCTGAAGAGATGAATAAGTGATCTCGACTGAGATCCTCAACACCATTACCACGCAGACAGTAAAAGTATGACTATCCTCATTATTTGTAGGCAGGGGAAATTAAGGTTTAAATCTACTACATGACTTCTTCAAAGTTGCACAGCCAGTTAGGGACAGGGTCAGAAAGCAATCTCGGGGCTCTAAGTTCAATGTTTTAACTATCAGATTATTATACCATGCTGCTGAAATGTGGTTAGTTTTAAACCACTTCAAATAATTTTTAAAATTCATTAAATTCTTTTAATAAACATGGCATTTTTAATGGAAGAAGAGTATTTAATAAAAATCTATTGCTAATTCAACTATTGTATCAAACATAGAACAAGTAAAAAAAGTAAATGTTTATTTGCTATATAATTTCTTCTTTCCTACACGTTAAAATAACATATATTATACTCAGCCATTATCTATATACATTTGGTAAAATATAGAATGTACAAGTTAAAACACCCAACTGGCAGTATATTTTACACCTTCTATTCTCTTCCATCTTTCTCCCAACACAGCTTTTTAATATTCCCAGCAGACTATCCATCCCAGAATGTTAAGATTAAAATTGAGGGTGTGTGTATATTAAGATTGTGTTATAATTAAGAGCACACTTATGTTGATGAGCACTGAGTAATATACAAAATTGTCAAATCTTTATACTGTACTCCTGAAACTATAATCACACTGTATGTTAGCAATACCAAAATTATAATTTAAAAAAATTTACTAATAAAACTCTTAGAAAAAAAGAAAAAAATCATGTTAGAAAATTCTTTGATGAATCGTCTCCTTGATGAACACTATCATTTTAAAGTATAATAATTTTTAAAGTGTCTTATTTCCTTATAAGATACCACACATAAGCTCTTGTGTACATAGTTGCCACAGAAACAATAAAGTTGCCTCATTAAAAGTGGATCTTTCAAAATATTTAAACATACCCTTTTAAAAGCCATTCATTGATGGGTGTGATTGATAAAAGCTGAAGAAAAAGCCATATTGTTGCTGGGAAGAATGCAAGTGTAAAGATCTGAATGAAAAGGTGCAGTTTTATATGCACCAAAGCACTGGTCAGCTCCTGCAAAAATGAAAGACACAAAACAGTAAAGGTAAGAAAACTATTTTTCTGGAGAGAGGCGGCTACTAAAATAACATCAAATAAATTAATTTTTAATTTGGAGTTATTTCAGAGTTCTTTATCTCTAAACATAGACATAACAGATGGACTTTAAGGGGGAAAAAAAGAGGTATTCTTATACAAAATGTCTGAAATATTCTAATTGTTTTCTGAGTATACAATATACCTCAACAATTCAGATTTGTAAAATTCTGGACCAAGACTGAACCAAGTACCTTTACATTAGTATAGACCTGAGGATTGTTGACACTGAACAAACATGTATGTAACTACTTAAGGACCCATTACATTTTAATTAAATATGATTAATCTCCAATAAGGCCTCACTTTGGCAAGATGTTACCAATCTACACACAAATCATAATTTTTAAAAATGTTTTCCCCAACAATATTCTACAATTCAAAATGGCTTTTGCCCCCAAAATCAACTTTCTAGATTTCTTTGCAAATGCTTACTGAACAGCGGCTATGTGCCATGCTCTGAGCTTGTCACTTTATGTGTTATCTCATTTAATCCTCACGACAGCCCCATTCGATATTATCATCCTATCTTACTGAGGAGGAAATTGAGGCTGAGAGCTACCATACAGTGAAGCTCAGAATCAAATTAGTTTCTGGTATGCTAGCAAACTCAGGTCTGCTTCCTCCGTTTTACCACACTATTGCCCCCAGATGGAAGAAATTCACATTAAACATGACAAACCAGGTACATGTTATATGTCTCACAGATAAAAAAAGGATAATGAGTTAAATCTGGGGGGTTCAAATATATACAAACTAACAAGTATTTGCATTTGGATTTCTTTGGGTTACAGTGTTACTCCGTTGAAATAAGACAAATTCAGAAAGCAGTAGAAAAAGTACAGTCTTATAAAATATGCAAGAAGTCATTAAAGCACAAAGATGCCAGAGATTCGCCGGTTATAAAGATAGCACTGTAAGGTCTCCCCTACTTCATGTAAGACATTCAAGAAATCTTCAGCCTCATAGACATTAGCTAAAGTTTATCAGTTTAATGGACAGTAGGTTAATGAAGACTCTGATTGCCACTTTCAGGGATCTGCCTCATTGGTTCCCACTACTTATCTCCCTCTATGAAGACACACAGCAGTAGCAGTGTGGTCACAAAACATCTCTAATGACACCGAAGGCAATTCTGGCAATCTGAGTCTAATTTCAGACAAATGGGAGGCACTGGGCAGACCAGAAGCCACACCAGGCTCATGGATCCAATCTAAGATAAAAGGAGCCATCCTTACACTGTATCAGAATTTTTAAAATTTCACCCAGAGAAAACTTGAGAGCCAGCAGTTCCAAGAATGCTCAGCAGTTTCAAAACTAAATCCCACTCAAATATACTCAGAGGTATTTGATAAATACCAAATAAATATTAATATTTTAATTTTTTAACTGTAACAAAATGATTAGCCAGAATGCAGTTACCAAGGAAACCACATATACTTTAGATAGGAATATGAAGCAGCATAACTTTTCTGAAAAGTGACTTGGGAATATATATCAAGACTGTAATACGATTCACAGTCCTGGATCCCAAAGAATTGATCAGGACAGCATCATCTATTATAGTAAAATCAGGAAACAAGTTAAAAGTCCAAAAATGGGTGAATAATTAAGTAACTTAAAGTATGATAAGACTGTTACAAGCTAGCAAAAACCATGTTAAAACTGTGTTGACAAGCATGTGGGAACACAAGATCTCTTCCCTACTCAACCAATAGGAGTATTAACTGGCACAGCCTAAGGGCAGCAATCTGGCAATTCATTCCTTCAGTCAACAAACACTGAGAATCCAACTCTGTCCTAGGTACTTGGAATATGTCACAACTTACACTGCATATATAATTTGACTTGGCAATTCTATTTCTAGGAATTAATCCTTCACATTTTCTCCCAAATGTGGGAAAATGGACAATTTTTAGGTTATCCTTTGCAGCACTTTTATAATAGCAAAACCTTAAAAATTACCTAAATGTCCCTCAATAAAGACCTAGTAAAATAAATCGTGACACATTCATAATATGGAATGCTTTCAAAAAAAAAAAAATATGGAACGCTTTCCAGCATTCGAGAAGACACAAGTTCTTTACATGTTCATATGAGACTATCTCCAAGATATGTTTTTTGAGTAAAACAAGACAGGGTGGCATGCAGTACAAAACATCACAGCTTGAAAGGGAGGAGGGGATAAAGCACATATATTTTACACAGACTATCTCTGGAAAGATACACAGAAACTATTAACATTGGTTATCTCCAGATATCTGATAGAGGGTAGAAAAGAAGACTTCTCATCATATATACCTTTGTACCCTTTGATTTATGTTCATAAAAGTAAACAAAATGTAAATTTCATATACATGAATAAAAATTAAATTAATATATTAAGTTACATAAAAATTATAATTATACAATGTTACATGGGAAAAAAGATGATATATGTATGGACATATGTGAGATATGCAAGTATGCATATACATGTATGTATACTTACATATATACAATTTAAAAAATATTTCCTTTTTAAATATTCTATATGTAAAACATGTTTAGGAAAAAAGGAACTAAAAATCATAGAGATGTTAATACTAGTTGTTTTTATTCTTTCTAATCTTTCTACAATAGGAGACTAACACTTTTGTAATAGAAAAAGTTATAAAAACCAAAATGTAGTTTAAAAATACTAGCTGATCGGGATCCCTGGGTGGCGCAGCGGTTTGGCGGCTGCCTTTGGCCCAGGGCGCGATCCTGGAGACCCGGGATCGAATCCCACGTCAGGCTCCCGGTGCATGGAGCCTGCTTCTCCCTCTGCCTGTGTCTCTGCCTCTCTCTCTCTCTCTCTCTGTATGACTATCATAAACAAATAATAAAAAAAAAAAAAATTAAAAAAATAAATAAATAAAAATACTAGCTGATCTAATAAATGACAATTATAAGCAATTGCCATTGCATCAGAATAATGGAATAATAAATATTCCAGCAAAATGAATCACAAAGGCTCACCATGTTGGGTCATGAGGGGCCTCTTAACAACAGGGAAGTAGCAGGCATGGAGTATTCCTAAGAAAGATTTTCAAGGCTATCACAAAAACCCAGGGTTATATTTTCCATATCTTCTTCATATAACCATAAAGATAAAATAAGGTGACAAGGGAAAAGAAAAATGCAAGTGAACACTATAACATCCAAAATAGCATAATTCTATACATACTCATGCAGAATTTAGGGCTACCTATTCAAATAAATGCCATCATGAATTACTTAAAAGTTGATTCTGCATGACATTTTATTTATTCACATGTAATACAGGTCAAATTCCATTAAAATAAACTTAAGGAGATACTCCAAATATTGATTATACCAGAGTTATCACGGACAGTATCAAGAATTGCTTAAAATCAGGGGCTCTGACTGAGATGTAGAAATATTTTCATTACATACCAATTTCCCTTCTAACTCTTATTTGACCTTTATTTGATTCACTTTCTGAGAATCAGTCTGTAGCTCTGAGCTGGAAACAAGCAGCATGAACCTGAAGTTTAAAATTTGCTATATTTACTTCTAAGGTAGTAGAGCTTCAAAAAATAATCTGTTTAGTTAAATAAGCAAAGACCTGTATACTCTGCCCTACTCAGGACCGTTTCCAGGCTCTGAGCATTTTGCTCATCTTTGTTTCCAACCCAGTGCCAAACACAGTGCCTTGTAGCCACAGGCATTTCATAGGTATTATAATATTTCATAGGTTCGTCTGAGATTAGTCCTGCCAGGGTCTGCTAAGTGACAAATCCTCTGAAACTATAGCTCCTAATTAGCTAAACATACAATATATTTCAAATGTGACTTATTTGACTTGGATACAACAAATTTTCAGAAAACATTTCAACAGATGTTTTAAAATCTAGAAATCAACAGTCATAAAACTGGAGACAGCATCAAATCTTTTTAGTGTCAAGTGTTAACACAGTTCTTTATGATTTTATTAAATCAGCAAAACAAATTTTAGAATATACATCATTATATCAATGTATGGGTAATACTACATGAAATGCTCAGTATAAATCAAACTTGAATGGGACCAATGTAAATGCTCTCAAATAAACTCAAGTCAGTAACAACTTACCATCTCCTATGTGTGAAAATACACTATGCTAATAGCATTCAAAAAGTTGCCCCAGCTGAAATAAATGTAAGATTATTAACTAGGAAACAAGTAACAAAATTGCTACCTCCAAACCTAAAACTGTTTGGTTGCCCAGGAAATTAGCAGACCCTAAAGATGGTTTAACATTATACAATGATACAATCTAGACCATCTTAAGTTAAGTGGATCTTGAAAATGACTTAATGTAGTATAGTTTGAAAAGGGCCATTGATGGAAGAAATGACTTTGATGGCTACTTAGATACCGTGATAAAGCACAGGATTAAGGCATTTCATCGTTAGATCCAAATTAGCTGGATGACTCTGAAGGTTTCCTAGGTGCTTACAGAAGAATTTGGTCCTTAGAGAAATGCTGATAGCTGTGACATTCTTCCTTCTTAAACTCCTGCATCCCACAAAGTTGGCTGCATTACAGAATCACATTAAGCAAGAAGCTGGGAGTTAGAGAATCAAGTCTCTTGCCAGATTTCTCATGGCATAAGTAACAGCTGTAGCCGTTAAGCAGCCACCAGGGGACATAGAGCAATGTCCCAAGAAGAGGACTTGGGTAAGGCAGCTGCTCCACAAAGGGCATTAGCCACCAGCAGGAAGACCTCCAAGGAAGAACAGTCCAGCACCATGGGAGTATCAAATATTTTTCTGTACCACTAGGCCCCATATTTGAGAACCGATTGAACAAAGATGTTGACAGAAAAAGCCTGTGCCCTCTAAGATCATAGTCCTCTCATGTCAATATAATTTGCAGAAAGGAGATCTAACATATTTTGGAAATTCCATCCCATGCCAGTTATTTTCAGAAGAACAGGTAGTGATGATATTCAGAATTTTTGAGACAAGTTTATCAGATACTACACAGGGATCCCATTTATATAAAAAATGCTCCAATAGAAAGATTTATACCAACCAGGTGACTAGAGAATATATAAGTTTAGAAAAACCATATTTTTTCCATGTTGCTATTAGGACGGTCAAAAAAGGAGGTAACTAAATTTGGTCCTCATTCAAATCATACTTAAAATAAGTAAAGCAAAGACATGATGTTGAAACAAAATTTTAACTTTTAAAGCTATTTAAAAAAATGCTTGCATGGAAGATTTCCCTCTCAACTTAAGAATAAGCACTTTAGAATAAGAACATTAAAAACCCTAAGTAATTTCTTCAAAAACAAATAGGCACATTTCCCCTTTTTTCCCTTCTATTATATGTCAAAAGAGAATAATAAATTCTACTCATTCCTCTCTTGGATGTTAAAAAATGTCGGATTTCTTTACTTCTAGGAGAATCCCATGTTCAGTGACACCCATATCAACAAATAACATTATCCACATGTCTTCATAATGAATTGGGACATAGTATGAAAAATCCCAATTTTTCTCTTGAAACATTTGTTAATATTTCATAGATATGCCAGCAAAGAATATACTTTAAAAAAATACAAATGATTTAAAAATTACAACATGTATCACTTGAGCAGCATCAGTCCTGACAACAAAATTTCATCCACAAAAATTAAGAAATCCAACTAAACATCAACAACTTAAATATGCCATAGCAGTCACCACCATAGTCACTGCCAAAATCTGAGGAATACCTAAAGTAGATACTTCATTCAGTTCAGTTCCTCTATTAAAAACATACCTATTATAACCACACCCTCAGGGGCTGTGTTGTTCAACTACAAAATTTCTGTAATATGTAGGTTCAAAATATAGTCCTTCACTCAAGTCCAAGTTGTCTTCTGTTAGAGTGAAGCCTTTAGACCAGTTACATACATCTTTTGAAATGATTCTGAAATTTCAAAATAATAAGCAACAATTAAATTTTTCTCCCTGCTTGTCACATGCCCCATAGGTGACAGTACCTCTGTTTTTAATGATAGTCCACTATTAAAGAATATCGTCGCAACAGCAATGTAGGAGACAGTTATTTCTGGCTTCAGTGGTCCTAGAGAGAAAGAAATAAGTTACCATTAGATAAGAATTTCCAGTGGATAACTTGGTATGAAAGAAGAATTCGTTGTGGGAGGGCAAATAGTACTTCAAATCTTAGGGTTGCCCTAATATACTACTGTTCTGACAGAGTTAAACATTTGCTGTGATGCAGTCTAACTCCAAAGGGGATTTTCTAGAAGGCAAGGACCATGGCTGTCCAGTTCAGCACTGTATCCTCAGACCAGAAGAATAAAAAATAAATTGCTCTCACATAGGAGAACAGGGGGGCAACATCCTTTGGTATTAGGCCCTAAACCCATCTACCACAGTATCAGTGCTTATACAAGAATCAAAATTCCCAAACCAAAGAAGAGAATCAACGGAAGAAGTTCCCTTCTCTTTGGCAAATATTATTTTATTCCTTCTAGGATACCAGAAATAAAAACTTGTATTCGTGAGTACATTCAATTCTGTCTAAGAGCATTTATTTCTACAAATATTTATTAAGCACTTACTATGTGAATGAGATAATGCACATAGGGTAACAGCATACTAACAATAGGTGAGGTTTGCATTATTACTACATTGTGCCAGGCCCTGGCTATCTGTTGGGAACCAGACAGGACTGATCTTTGCCCTCTGGAAAATCCTTTCTAGAGTTAGGCTGGCATCACCTCCAATGCATTAATGCTCTAAGGACAATAGCAGCAACCCGAATATTTACTTCTTTTTGTAGCCAGTATACAATTGTCTTGAACACCTAATGTGTTAACCAAAGAGCAACATTCTTTTAAAAGATTTAGTTCTAAGAAAATGCCATTTTGTACTTATATACCAGTGGTTCTCCAGCAGCCAGCAATTTTGCCTCCCACAGACATTTGGCAATGTTTGGAAACTCTTTTTTGGTTGTTATAATTCAGAAAGTAGGGCACGTTACTGGCATCTAATAGATAGAGATCAGGAATTCTGTTCAACAACCTTGAGGGCACAACAGCCCGTGCAACAACAAAGAATTATCATGTCCAAAACATCAACAGCACGGAGGTTGAGAAACATTGGCATATGTCAACATGTTAAAATCTGATCACCCCAGAACCGACACTCTATTCAGCCCTCTCATGCTGAGTTGAATAGTGTCCTCCAAAAATTCATGTGCATCCACAACCTATGAACGTGACCTTATTTGGAAACTGGTTCTTTGCAGATAAAATCAAGTCAAGATGAGGTCTTAATGGATTATGGTGGGCCCTAATCCAACGACTAGTATTCTTGCAAGTAGAGGTAAATTTGGACAGACTCACACAGAGAGGCAAGACGGCCATGTGAAGACAACAGATGTAAAGCCTGGAGCTATATGACCATAAGCCAAGAAACACCAAGGATAGGCAGTAACCACCACAAGCTAGACGCCAGGAAGGATTCTTCCCTAAACCTTCAGTGGGAGCATGGCCCTTGACTTCAGAATTCCAGCCTCTGGAATAATTTCTAAAAAATACATTTCTGTTGTTCTAAGCGACCCAGTTTGTGTGAATCTGGTGTGGTAGCACTAGGAAACTAATACCCTCACTTATGCAACAAGACCACAATCATAGCTCCTCCATTCCCTGCAGCCTTCTACCATAATGACAGATATTGCTCGATAATGTAACACCAAGCTCAGGAAAAATCACTGTTTAGTCAACAAATATTTACTAAGCAAATACTATATTTTGGGCGTTTGCACCACATCAATAAACGAAAAGAAACAAAGATCTCCTCAAACATAGCAGTAAATTCTCGTATGTACTTGGCATTTAAACAAATTATTTTGCTGAGATCTAAGAAACAGGAGAAAAAGGAAGAAGGCAAGTGCAAAAGGCATTGAATTTCAAGGCAGTGTAAGTGTTCCAAAACTTAAAAAGGGGTGTATTTTTTATACTTGTGAGTGAATCTGTCTCTGCAGCTCACACTTAAGAAATAACGTTTCCTGTACAACGAAGGAAGCTGAATCAGGCACAGATTTTAAAGTCAAGGAATCTGGCTTGTTTTGGAAGTAAATGCCTTCCAGGAATTTTAAATAACTTGTTTATTTGTTTTAAAACATTTTTATTTTCCTCCAATCCTTTGCTTTTTATGAGATCTTATTCTTGTCAACTACACTTCTGCCCACAGCAGTGCCCCAGAATTTCTATACGGGGTGAGTTAAAATTAGCAATGTGGTCGCAAGGGAGAGCAGGGGACACATCCAAAGATGTATCTCTACAACAAGGACATGGCTTACTTAGAGTGCATGTTTCTTTGGGGCAGCTAAAGCATCTGCCTTAGTTGGCTTCTTATTTTTTAAGAAGCTAACTCTTCCATGCTACACACACACACATACACACACACACGAAAAACTATAAACTAATTGGTAAAACAATTTCTGGCTTTCATGCTTTAAATCCCAGAGACAGGGTGCAATGTCTTTTGTATTAGAAGCACATCTAAACAACTTTAATTCATGGAAGAACATGGTGAGGATATGCCATGGCCTCCTCAGGTCATGATCTCAGGGTTCTGAGATTCAGCCTCATGTTGGGCTCCAAGCTGGGTGTGGAACCTGCTTAAGATTCTCTCTCTCTCTCTCCCACTTCCCCTCCCTCGTCTTAAAAAAAAAAAAGAGGGTTGAGGGGAGAAGAAGGAATTAATTCTGATTTGGAGAAGCCTAAAGCACCTTTGAGATGTGATCAACTTCAATTGCTATGCTAATAGATTGCCCAAGTTGGGAATGGGGACCTAGAAATCACACAGGACTGGAATAAACACTTGGTAAACATTTGCACAGAGGTGACAGTTGAGACTACATATACAAATGAGATCTGGCTTCTCTCCAAGATAATGATTATATCTTCCATGTCACCAATATAGATCTAAATAAGACCTGAATCTTAAGATGGCTATAAAGTTCAAAGTAGAAATAAAGGTTTTAGCTTTTCCTTGAAACAAAAGCAAAAAAAAAAAAAAAAAAAAGTTTATCAGTGAAAATGGAATGGTGTAGCAAAACCCGAAGAAAAATTAGCCAGAAAAAAACTGGCTTTTTTAATGGGAGAGATAAACGAAAATGATTTGGAATACTTAAGAATGCAAGGAACTGAGGTGCCTGGGTGGCTCAGTAGGTTGGGCATCTCTGCCTTCAGCTTACATCATGATCCCAGAGTCCTGGGTTCCAGCCCCGCATTGAGCTCCCTGCTCAGTGGGAAGCCTGCTTCTCCCTCTCCCTCTGGCTGCTGCTCGCCCTGCTTGTTCTCTGTCTCTCTCTTTCTCTGTCAAATAAATAAATAAAACCTTAAAAAAAATGAAGGAACTATTACCATTTCATAAAATGAGAAGTCATCACCAAGTAAATTTCACTTCTATACCTAATCTAAGATATTAATGCTCACACACTTAAGCTTTAACATGTTTCTACTTATGTTTTTTAGTGGAAAAACAAAGCAGTTTCCTCTTAGGATTTATGTCTTCCTAATACCAATAATCTAAATGAAGATGCAGGGAGAAATGAGAATCTTACTCTGTACTTCCAAAGAAGGAAACCTTTCTTTTCCCGAGAATGAATAACACAGTGTTAGACTCTGCTAAACTCTAAGGTGTGCATAGCTCAGGGCTTCCCTGGGTTGTGCTGGAGCTGGAACAGATTACCAACATCTCAGAATCCACGCATTCACATTTACCCTGGCTCTTTATTTTCAATTTCTTCAAAACACTTAAAAATGAAATGCACCGGAGTAAAAAGAACAGTAAACTAAGAATTAAATTATTGAGGCTAGTCCACTTTTTCCCATTTGGAAAGTCATTCAACTTCTATAATTTTCAGGTTTCCATTACCTATAAATTTCCTGTGATATATAAGTCACCTATTGGCATTTATTTATTTATTTATTTATTTTTAAGATTTTATTTATTTATTCAGGAGAGACACAGAGAGAGAAGCTGAGACATAGGCAGGGGGAAAAAGCAGGCTTCCCCGTGGAAAGCCTGATGCAGGACCTGATCCCAGGACCCCGAAATCATGACCTGAGCCAAAGGTGACACTCAACCACTGAGCCACCCAGGTGCCCGACCTATTGGCTTTTAAGGGAGGTCAGATCATAGGTATGATACTTTCAGTGCAGAACTCTCGCACTTAAATCACTTAAATATTGAGTATTGTGTACCGATTCAGGTAAAGATGAAGTGAATCTTAACAAATGTTAAGACCACCAAAACTTTTCCTATTTAAAAGAATTCTAGAAAACTGTTCTATTGAAAATTTTTCAGTCAGTATGAATGCCTTAAAAATCACATTCCCAAGTGAACAGAGCCCATAAATGGAACCTTTGACTAAAAATTACAAGTCCAAAAAAAGAAATAAAAAGTAAAAATTCAAGTACAAAGAGGTGCTTTTGACCATTCTAAAGAACAAAATGTAATAGAAATATTTTCAGCAACCATTCCTCTCCTTATTCCTAGATTTTTGTTGTTTTAACTTGGGAAGTGAAATTGGTACTATTTGGAGGTTTATTTTTATTTAAGAAGTTTCACAGGTGGAAAGATCAATTAAAAGCTCAACAGAATTATCAAGAACTTAGCCTGACAGCCTATGTAAGACATCCCAATCGTCTGTTCTAATTTTTTAGAACAAGTAAATTTTGCACACGGACAGTTATCAAATCACATGAGTACACTTATTTAATATTAACTGATTCTACTCGGCTCTTTTGGGTTAAAAATTGAGGTGCTAAAAATGTGTTGATTGGATATAGCCCTTCTTTACAACAGTTATTCATTTTAAATTATACGTACGAAAATTTGTATGGATTTTGCAACTAGTATGAAAAAAAAAGAGAGCCCTAGTGTCCAGTGCCTCTTCCTTGAGCTAGCTAACTAAACCAAGGATGAGTCACCTGACCTCAGGTCTCAGTATCTTCACCTATAAAAGCGGCATGTTTGCCTAAAATACTTCAAGGTCCCTTTCAGCTATTTACATTCTACTCTTATAATTAAAGAAATAAATTATCGTGGATTAATAGCATAAGTACTGGTAAAAATCAGAAGCAACATTTCTAAGATACAATAATACACCAAAACTTCAAGAAGCAGAGCTGAAAGGAACAAATAAGATTTCAGAGTCCATCTTACACATTCCACTCCGAAGAAGCTCTAGTTCAATGATTTAGCATTCAATAACCCTGCTTCCCACAGCATCCTGGGAATGTAAGATAAGTATTTTACCAAACCTAGCCCCTGCAGATTTAAGGATAACATATCACCTGTAATTACACCTTAACAATGAGCAAGTAAGAGATCTAACACCATAAGCTACCAAGCGTGCTCCTGAAGCTAGGGAAGTGTGTGTTCCAGATCACCACGAAGACACTCTAACTTTACTTCTGCCCATTCAGCTAGCTTCAGGGACAGAAGGTGCTCTTATGACAGAAACTGCAATACCAGCATTAGCCAGGTCAAAGATTTTCAGAAGGAGAAACCATGATGAATACCAGCTTTATTCTCAGTTACATCTTCACATTTTGCACTAAGTCGAATATAGAAGAAAAAAACACTAAAAAAAAAAAAAGCCTTTAATCCTCACAATCTTTATTCAAATAATTCCTTTTTAAAATATTCCCTGTAGCTACTTCTAAATGAATGAATCGAGGTAGATGGTGGAAGAAACCACTGTTCTAATGAGAGATCCTTTCATTCGCTTCCATCACGTTTTACCGACGAGGTACATAGAACTTCAAGTGTCCTCCTGAGTACTTCCTAAAAGATTGTGTGTCTGCTCAACTTTATCCCGAGTTGTCCCTGTTGTAGGACTGACCTGCTGAAGCCGCCAATAAAGGTGGAAACTCACAAGGTCAGAAAGAGAATGAATCGAAGAAACTCAATTAATGAAAAGTGGGACATGTTTGTCTAAGTGAAAAGGCAGGGAGAATAGAGACCTAAGGATATTTCCAGTCTCCCCAGCGCCTCCCCCTCCCCCCCCACACTACAAAGCTCCCACTATCCAGAAATCAGAGGATGATTTCAGCCTGCCTACATTTCCTTGCCAAAACACACACTACACACAGCCTAACGCAGGCTGCATCTGTCAGAGTACAGGCGACCCAGGCCCGGCAGCACGCGGAAGTAGCGTCCCGTAATGAGAAAGTGCAACGTGTCAGTCGGCTTGGGAGTTTCTGGAGCGGCGGCAACTGCAGCAAATCATCACCCTGCAACATGTGGGCCACAAAAGCTTAGTTGGAGGATGAAGGGGTGTCTCTTTTTCTTTCCCCCCACTGCCTCTTCTTACACGTGGGGGCGGGGTGGGGGGATCCGGAAATAGACCGGGTCATGGTGGCGGCTCCAAGATAGATAAGGGGCTCCGGGCAACCTCAGCGTCCCTCGGCGCGGGATGCTACTTCGCAGGCAAGGGGAGGAAGTTGCATTCTCGGCGGGCTCACTCCTTAACCTGAGCTTAACGCACGGACTGTTCGCCGAAAAGGGAACCTGCGTTCAAATCCCTTTGCCCCATTCCTGATTACAGTCTCGGGCTGGCAAATTAAAACATCGGCACAAATGCCAAAGGACACCCTGAGCCGGTCCGTGCCCTTGAGGGGAGCCGCCACCTCCCGATGGGGGGTTTCCCCTCCTTTCCCAGACTCGAAAATTAGTTGTGAGGTGGGACTCGCGGTGGAGCGTTCGAGGGGCGGCACTTACCCCCATTCACCCCTACGGATGGCTCCAGTTTAGCTCCGGCGATCGCCAGCACTATTCCAATCATGAACCATTCTTTCCTCATTCTCTCCAGCAGCCTCATGTTTGCTAGGGTGGGTGGGTTTTGTTTATTTGTTTGGCTTTTTTTCTTTTTAAGCTGCGATCGCTTAATCCCCGGGGCGTCTCCACACTTTCCACGGTCCCTCCAGACATGCAGCAGCGCGAGTCAAATTGCCACTTGTAAACTAAAGACCAGGGGGTTGCTCCGGCGGCTTAGAGGAGGGCTGGGAGTAGTAGTATCCAGTGACAGGGAAGTCTCACTGAGCGCCGCCATCACTACCACGCGCCTCGCAATAGACGCGCCTCCCGAGCGCAGACGCTCTGAAGCGGACAGTCGGGCCGGGTCGGCAGGCGCAGGCGATCAGGTGAGGGGGGCTGGCTGCCGGGTCGCCACCGCCGGGACCTGCGGAGCCTCATTGGGAATGACTGGTGCTTGGAGCGACGTTAGGCGTCACAGCCACCCAGCCTTATTGAGGGTCCCGCTCCGACAAACCTTTAGGCACAGCTGCCGCGCCCCCGAAGCACATGCACGAAGAAACTTTCTTTTGCTTCGCCACGAACTTACGGGAACGGCTGGCATGCGCCCCCGGGAGGGGTGGCTCCGTCGGCTGCCGCGGCGGCGGGGCGCAGGCTGTTTTTGGTGGCGCGCCTCTTCGGGGCATTACGACGCTTCCCCGACGCCGGCGCTGACGTGTGCGCCGGGGGAAGGGGAGGCCGCCGTTGGTCTCCGGGTTCTCGGCGGGAGCCCCGGAGTTAGAGGCGCTCCCAGGTCCGCGCGGGGAGTCGGCTCCTTGTTTCGGGGAGTTTTAGCCCCGAGGGTGGGTTGAAAATTGGGCGTCCAGCCGCGCCCACGTCCGCGGGCCCCGAGCCTTCCAGCATCCCGGGCCTCCGGGAGGGACGCCGGCCCCGAGCCCCCGAGCGCACGAGCCCACGCTGGCCCCAGGGGGCGGGGAGGTCTGCGCGGTTTCAGTCTCCTCCGGGAAACCGGGGACCGGGTTTTCCTTGGGGGCAGTGGTGGGTGCTCAAGCGCCCCCCCAGCGAGGCTAAGGATGAGCAGGGCCGTCTGGAGGATGCGCCCGTGCAGTCTCGCTTGACCCTCGGGGCTTGCCCACCCCAGCAGCGGGACACCTGTGGGAAGGGGGCCGGGACCGCAGGCAGAAATGATGAACTGAATAGAGGGGAGCTCCCGCCTTTCATTGGCCCTCCTGAATTCTCTGCGTCCCCCAGTTTCTCCCTTGAGGTGTTTTCTGGCAACCAGTGACACTGATCATATTTTTTTTTAAATAAATTTATTTATTATTGGTGTTCAATTTACCAACATTCAGAATAACACCCAGTGCTCATCCCCTCAAGTGCATCCCCCCCCCCCGTGCCCACCACCCATTCACTCCCACCCCCCGCCCTCCTCCCCTTCCACCACCCCTAGTTCATTTCCCCGAGTTAGGAGTCTTTATGTTCTGTCTCCCTTCCTGATATTTCCCACACATTTCTTCTCCCTTCCCTTCTATTCCCTTTCACTATTATTTATATTCCCCAAATGAATGAGAACATATAATGTTTGTCCTTCTCCGATTGACTTACTTCACTCAGCATAATACCCTCCAGTTCCATCCACGTTGAAGCAAATGGTGGGTATTTGTCGTTTCTAATGGCTGAGGAATATTCCATTGTATACATAAACCACATCTTCTTTATCCATTCATCTTTCAATGGACACCGAGGCTCCTTCCACAGTTTGGCTATTGTGGACATTGCTGCTAGAAACATCGGGGTGCAGGTGTCCTGGCGTTTCATTGCATCTGTATCTTTGGGGTAAATCCCCAGCAGTGCAATTGCTGGGTCGTAGGGCAGGTCTATTTTTAACTCTTTGAGGAACCTCCACACAGTTTTCCAGAGTGGCTGCACCAGTTCACATTCCCACCAACAGTGTAAGAGGGTTCCCTTTTCTCCACATCCTCTCCAACATCTGTTGTTTCCTGCCTTGTTAATTTTCCCCATTCTCACTGGGGTGAGGTGGTATCTCATTGTGGTTTTGATTTGTATTTCCCTGATGGCAAGTGATGCAGAGCATTTTCTCATGTGCAGGTTGGCCATGTCTATGTCTTCCTCTGTGAGATTTCTGTTCATGTCTTTTGCCCATTTCATGATTGGATTGTTTGTTTCTTTGGTGTTGAGTTTAAGAAGTTCTTTATACATCTTGGAAACTAGCCCTTTATCTGATACGTCATTTGCAAATATCTTCTCCCATTCTGTAGGTTGTCTTTTAGTTTTGTTGACTGTATCCTTTGCTGTGCAAAAGCTTCTTATCTTGATGAAGTCCCAATACTTCATTTTTGCTTTTGTTTCTTTTGCCTTTGTGGATGTATCTTGCAAGAAGTTACTGTGGCTGAGTTCAAATAGGGTGTTGCCTGTGTTCTCCTCTAGGATTTTGATGGAATCTTGTCTCACATTTAGATCTTTCATCCATTTTGAGTTTATCTTTGTGTATGGTGCAAGAGAGTGGTCCAGTTTCATTCTTCTGCATGTGGATGTCCAATTTTCCCAGCACCATTTATTGAAGAGACTGTCTTTCTTCCAGTGGATAGTCTTTCCTCCTTTATCGAATATTAGATGACCATACAGTTCAGGGTCCACTTCTGGGTTCTCTATTCTGTTCCATTGATCTATGTGTCTGTTTTTGTGCCAGTACCACACTGTCTTGATGACCACAGCTTTGTAGTACAACCTGAAATCTGGCATTGTGATGCCCCCAGATATGGTTTTCTTTTTTAAAACTCCCCTGGCTATTCGGGTCTTTTCTGATTCCACACAAATCTTAAAATAATTTGTTCTAACTCTCTGAAGAAAGTCCATGGTATTTTGATAGGGATTGCATTAAACGTGTAAATTGCCCTGGGTAACATTGACATTTTCACAATATTAATTCTGCCAATCCATGAGCGTGGAATATTTTTCCATCTCTTTGTGTCTTCCTCAAAGCCTCCACCCCAAGATTGCTAGAACTGATACAGCAATTTGGTAGCGTGGCAGGATACAAAATCAATGCCCAGAAATCAATGGCATTTCTATACACTAACAATGAGACTGAAGAAAGAGAAATTAAGGAGTCATCCCATTCACAATTGCACCCAAAAGCATAAGATACCTAGGAATAAACCTAACCAAAGAGGTGAAGGATCTATACCCTAAAAACTATAGAACACTTCTGAAAGAAATTGAGGAAGACACTGATCGTTTCTGAATGGACTTTTCCCTCCTAGACCCAGCAGGAGCTTCAACTTCTCTCCGGTATGCTCTGAAACACATGAGCAAATAAAATACTATCTGACATTTTGAAGCAGTGTGGCGTCTATGACTTAAATGGGTAACTATGGAACCTCAGGTTTGGAAGAGACTTCTAGGATTGTTCAGTGATGCCAGACTATAATTTTGAATTTGAATATTCAGAGATTGAAAGAGACTCATTTGGTAATTTCCTCTACTTATTTAGCTTTACCTTGATGACATGACTTGCTATCCAAAAACTAAGGCAGTTTTTGCAGTTACACTACCAGTTGTAGGTCACACAGTATGGAGTGTCATCTAATTATATATTAGGCAGAATGACAAGAAGTCAAACTCAAGATAAAAAGAACTTAATAGGAAGACACATGACATTAAACAACTTAAGCTGAAAATAGAAAAGAAAGCACACGAGATGTGATAAAATCGGATGTTAATTATCAAGCAGTCATCAGATAAGTGGAGATGAAAGATCGTTTACAACACAATTATTTTCTTAGAATAATTTCTTAGTAGGTTAAAGATTCCTATGTTTCAGTCATTGGAGGTATGCTCTTGTATTTACAAAAAAAAAATGATTAAACGTTATACTTACAGAGAATTGAGCCAGTTTAATTTTATGGCTGTTTGCAAGGAAACTCATGGAAAGGTTTTTTGTTTCACTGGTACTTAAAGGGAAATACAGTGTGCTGCGATTTCTATCCTTACTGTAAGACCTCTATTAGTTTCCCATGGCTACCCTAACAAATACCTAAAATTAGATGCCTTAAAATTAGCAAATCTGGTTTATTGTATCTCTAAACCAAAAGCCCAAAGTCAAGGTGCTGGCAAGGCCATATTTCCTCTGGAGACTCTAGAGAGAGAATCTTTGCCTGCTTCTTCCAGCTTCTGGTGGTTGTTGGCATAATTTGGCTTTCTTGCCTTATGGCCACATCACTCCAATCTCTGCCCCTCATCTTCACATCAACTTCTCCTCTGTGTGTCTGGCTAATAGCCACATCACTCCAGTCTCTGCATCTGACTTCATATTGGCTCCTGTCTTCTGTCCGTGTCTTCTCTTCTGTGTCTTCTTTAAGACATTTGTCATTGGATTTAGGGCCCACCCAGATAATCCAGAATGATCTCATTTTAAGATCCTTAATTACACCTGCAAATATCCTTTTCCCAAACTAGGTGACTCAACTCTGTTGAATATGTCCCCCCAAATATTTATGTGCACCTGGATCCTCTGAATGTGATCGTATTTGAAATTGAGTTTTGCAGATGTAATAAATGGAAGTCATACTGGGTTAAGATGGGTCCCAAATCCAGTGACCAGTGTCGATATTAGAAGGACATGTGGCTGGGCAGCCCGGGTGGCTCAGCGGTTTGGCACCTGCCTTCAGCCCGGGGCCTGATCCTGAAGACCCAGGATCGAGTCCCGCGTCGGGTTTCCTGCATGGAACCTGCTTCTCCCTCTGCCTATATCTCTGCCTCTCTCTCCCTCTCTCCCTGTGTCTCTCATAATAAATGAATAAAATCTTTAAAAAAAAAAAAAAAAGGACATGTGGTAACAACACACAAAAGAGACATGAGGAGGAGAAAGTTATATGAAGATGGAAGCAGAAGATTGGAGTGATGTGTCCACAAGCTGAGGAATGCCAAGGATTCTGCCTTGGAAACAGCCACCAGAAGCTGGGAGGTAGACATAAAACAGATTTTTCCTTCAAAGCCCCCAGAAGGAATCAACCCTGCTAATATCTTGATACCAGAATTTGGGCCTCAACTGTGGAAGAATAAATTTTTGTGGTTTCAAGCCACCCAGTTTGTGGTACTTTGTTCTGGCAACTCTAGAAAGCTAGAAATGGAATCAATCATTCATAGGTTCCAGGGCTTTGATGTGGACCTATTTTTGGTGTGCCCACCATTCAACCCACTACAAGGTCCTTTCCTGCCCTTTCTTTCTTCGATAATTCTATCACTCTTCCCTTTCATTCATTTTTCCTCATTTTTCCTTTCCTCTGTCACTTTACCTTAGTTTTATTTCTATTTTACTCCTGCCACTTCACCTGACATCATCCCAGTGAAAATGTACATGTGAAAGCACATTTCTCTAAAAGACACATGATAAATGCTCTTTGTTCAATGAATATTATGTTTGTTTATTGAACAAATATATAATGGCCTCCACTATGTGCCAGCATGTGTCAGTGTTGTGCATACAGTTTTGAACAAAAGAAGACAAAACCTGCCCTCAGGAGTTTATAATCTAGTAGAGGAAACAGATGTAATCAAACATGTAATTACAAATTGCTATCAGAAAGGAACAGGATGTTGTGAATAATCTAGATTGAGGGAGGCCTCCTGAGATCAGAAGGATGAGCAGGCAGGTGGGAGAAAGCTATTGCTCAGCGAGGAAGAGCTTGACACCATGGCATTCAAAGACCAGGGTAGCTAGATGAGTCAGCGAAGGGAGAGTGATGTGGGAAGGGTAGAGAGAACTAGCCAGGGTACAGATCATGTGTGTGTCATGGTCAAGGATTCAGATTTTATTAATACGGTGGGGAGTCACTGAAGGATTTTTAGACTGGCTAGTGATGATATGTCCAGTTTGCTGGAAGGATCCCTTTAGAAGCAGTCTCTGCACAAATAGTTCAGGAAGAAGTGACTAAGTGAATGGAGCTGGGAAGGGCAATTAGTATAAAAACTGTTAAGCAGAAAAAAAAAAAAAACTGTTAAGCAGAAAGAATAAAAAACAAATGACCAGTCATCTCTAGGAGAATGGGGAAGCAGGCTAAAATGAGTCCCAGAATGTCTGTCAGATAGATACCAGTGCCATTCACCCGGCCAGGGAATCTTTACAAAGTAAATTTGGGGAGATTGTAAATTTAGTTTAAATCTTGTGTGCAAGGCCACTGAAGCATATAAAAAGAAATGTCCAGAATACAGGTAAAAGGAAGGTTTGAGCTCATGAAAACAGAGTTGCTATAGTTCCTGAATTCTTCAACTACAGCTTATGGAAATCCTAGGCATTTATGAAGCAAATATTTACTTTTAAACTTTGTTACTTACGTTGGTTGTAACATTGAATATGGTGTGCTTACTTAGAGTGTATGAATGTTTACTATGTGCCAGGACCAGGGGTACTTTTATTCAGCAAATATTTATTGAGCTCCTTTGTGCAAGGCATTATTCCAGATACGGGGGTAACAGGGGAAAGTGAGAGACAAGGTTTCAGCTTTGCTTCTATAATCCAGTAATTGGATAAAAAAAAGAACAAGTAGTGATAAGCACCATGATGACAATAAAACAGGTCACATGGTAGAGTAACAAGGAGGCTACTCTGAGTGGTTAGAGAAGGCCTTTCTGAAGCGGTGTGATTTAAACAGAGGCCCCAAATGATGGGGAAGTGTCCACGATGCTAATATTTGGAAGATGAGCGCTTTAAGGCAGGGGAAACATTTGGTGAACAACCTATGTTTCTGTTGCGGCTGTAACAAATTACCTCAACTTAGTGGTTTGAAACAATACAAATGTGTTATCTCCCAGTTCTGGAGCTTTGAAGTCAAAAATGGATCTCACTGGCCTAAAATCAACATATCAGTAGGTCTGCACTCTTTTCTAGGTTTCTAAGAGGAGAGTCTATTTCCTTTTCCTGTTCTAGGGGCTGCTGGTGTTCCTTGGCTTTTGGCTCCCCTCATCTTCAAAGTCAGCAACTACCCACCTAGTCTTTCTCATGATGAATCATTCTGACACAGCCTTTCTTCTGCCCTCTTTCACTTATAAAGACCCTTCTAATTATGATGGCCACACCCAGAGAACCCAGAACAATGTCTCCGTCTTGGGATCCCTACTTAAATCACAGCCATAAAGTCCCTTTTGCCATGTAAGGTAACATATCACAGGTTCTGGTGGTCAGAATGTAGTCATCTGCCATTATTCTGCCTTCTATGGCGTGTTAAAGATCTAGAAAGAAGGTCAATATAACCAGAGTGTTGCAGGGAAATGGGACTGAGCCGGGAAGAGACAGGGACCAGATCATCCAGATCAATTATGTGTTGGTAGACCCCAGGTTATGAAGTTTAGATTTTATTTAAATGTAGTTGAAAGCTGTAGGAAAATTTTAAGCAAGGAAAGAATATATTGGCTGTTGTGTGGTACCGGAGCTTTAAAGAAAAAGAAGAGAAACAAGTTAGGAGGATTTTGGAGTGGTTGAAGGGAGAGTTCTTGTTGGCCTGCACAAGAGAGACAGTGGTAGTGAGGAGGAAGAAAGGTAGATAATTTCCAATTGTGTTACAGAGGAGAGACAGATTTGGCTACTGGATTAGATTTAGATGACTCAGGATGACTACTAAGGTTCAGCTAAATCCACTAGTTGGGTAAATGTTAGTATCATTTACAAGGATGAAAAAGCTAGGGAAGAGCAAATTTAATAAGGAAAATCAAGATTTATTTTGGGACAGGCTGTTAAACATTCACATGGAGATTAAGGAGTTGGCTAAACTGTTCCAAGTGAGGTCAGGGCTAGGGATAAAAACTTAGAAGTCCTTGGCATGAATGGTCTTTAAAGCCATGGGATTGGATAAAACTATCCAGAGAGTCATGTGTACAAAAAAGAATCACAATAAAAGAAGACAGGTGACCTACCACCCTCCAGAGATCTCACCCTCTTTTCAGACATATGGCTCTGCTCTACTCAAAAATCTTCAATGGCTTCATCTACCCTGCAGGAAAAAATCCTAACATACCATGATCTACATATTCAATAGGTCAGAGTGAGTGACTTAAATAAAATTTATTTCCTCACGACTCTGGAGGCTAGAAGTTCAAGATCAAGGTGCTGGCAGGATTGGTTTCACTCTCCTTGATTTGCAGATGGCTGCCCTCTTGATGCCTCTTCATGAGATCTTTTCTCATAAAAGATTTCTTTTTCTCATAAAAATCACAACCCATAAAAACTGTGAGATAGGGCAGCCTGGGTGGCTCAGCAGTTTAGCGCCGCCTTCAGCCCACAGCGTGATCCTGGAGATGGGGGATCAAGTCCCAGGTCAGGCTCCCTGCATGGAGCCTGCTTCTCCCTTTGCCTGTGTCTCTGCCTCTCTCTCTCTTTCTCTCTCTCTCTCGAATAAATAAGTAAAATCTTATAAAAAAAAAAAACTGTGAGATAAATGAAGTTTGTTGTTTTAAGATGAGAAATTTGGGAGGTAGCTCATTACACAGTAATAGATACCTAATATCGAAGCCAAATGGGAAAAAATTGAAAAGAGACTACGGTAAGCATAGACAACTCAGTCAAGAAGTTTTTCTATGCTGTTGAGCACAGGAATTATCTGGCAACTGTGGAGAGATGCGGATCAATGATGCTTTTAACTCAACCAACTCCCACACTGTCCATCAAGAACTTCTCAAGTCTTGGGGTAACTGGCTGGGTCAGTCAGTGAAGCATGCAACTCTTGATCTCAGGGTTGTGAGTTCAAGCCCCATATTGGATATAGAGATTGTTTAAAAATAAACTCTGTAATAATAAAAAAATAACTCAGATCTTAGCATGGGCTTATAAGGAAATTGGAAGTACACAGCTTCATTCAGGCAAGTTAAATAAAAAGCTCCCCCAGCAATTTATAGAAACATAATTTAGATGGAAGTGTTTGGTTCAACCGTCAACACATGTAATTCTTTTATCACTGGTGGATAATTTGTGAAAATTACAATGGCATGATGATAATGATTTTATATTTTTCTTTGGAGAAGTTGAATAAGTCTTATGTATGCTTTTTTTAATTATTTGAAGTAATTATAATTTAAATGAAAAGATCCATAAGGATCTTTTGATAAATTTTTTTGATTTAAATGAAAGGATGCATAATTCTTGACATGTCATGTAACCTTCAAAAAATACATATTTAAGAGCAATTGTTTTGATGGAAGAACACTTTTTTACCAGTGAATATTTTTAGCCCCAAAACATTACCATGAAAGGAAATGCTGAGTTATTTTCCTGTATTCTAAATATAGCAAAGATAAAGATATATAGTGGGCTCTCCAATTACAACAGAATACCACCAGTACATGCTTAATTTGAAAACATATGTAGCTAGCCAGCTAATTTCCAAAATAAATATCTGGTAATCAGCTTCTCTGAGTGTTGCTAAAATGTTTTACGGAGATAGAGTACTGTTTTATTCTTTGATAAAGAACAACTCACAAACTAATATTAAACAGTTATGAAAATTCCAACTCAAATACAGGAGGTCATGTTTTACATTAGACTAGGAGTATAACCACTTCTCTTTTCTCTGCACAGGAATTTAGGCACTTAGCTTCTATTGTATTTGTGTTAATGAGAGTTATGCATGTAGATTCCCTCAATTCAAATGCCATTATGCCCTCTCCACATTGATAGCAACTGGGTTTGTCAGCACGGAAGATGTAATGCTACTTTCTTTCCTTAACCTATAGTGTGTGAATGTGTCTCTTTGCAGAAGACCTTATGCTCCCGTGGTTTGTGGAAACTCTCCATCTAATAGTTTCTCAGTCTCTTAAGTGGAAATCTGTCTCAGGAAATTAAGGACAAAGAGGAGAGTAGACAGCAGTGGATGATAAGCTATTGGGAAGCACAGTAAATAATGGAGGGAAATGCAGCCTGAAAGAGAGGGATCATTTAAGGCTATTAGATGACAAATCCACTTCAATGCAGTTATTATACCTGTAAATATAGAAAAATGATAATGTTGACAACTCTTCATCACACAATCTGTGTCATTAATAAATGATGAAGGATAGAAAGAGTAAAAGAAATAAAGCCAACACTGTGCATAACAATATCACAGAAGCACTTGGAAAAACTAGCTAAGCTAAAAACAAAGACATAACTTGGCACCATTAATGAAGAATGACTGAGATAAGAAGGAAAAATTCAAAAGCACGTGTGTGTAGAAAACAGCATGAATAATACAGTTTTTGTGGCTTAAAATGAATTTATGACTTTTCCTTACAATTATCAGAAAAAATTAATGTATGATAATTACCCGAGTAATTTTTTAAAATGTTGGTTGCTAGGGAAAAGAGAGCTGCCTGCATAGCTCCAGGGCAGGTCAAAGATCATTCATAGAGTAGCTGTCCACTTCATATTCCTGAGAGAAATGCCAAACATATTAAAATTCTCCAGAGGGCATTTTTACCTCCTCCTAGAAAATTACATAGAGCTGTATCTATGATTGTCCTGTAAGACTGGGCATCAACTGGAATAATAAGTCCAATTTAAGTACAAAGATCTAAAAGAAATGTGGAAACCTTATGTCTGTAATTTGCAGACTTGGGGTACATTCTACTAGGTTCTTGGGCTCCCAAAGGCTGTTTCAAAGAATGATTGGGTTGGCTGATTCAAGGGCTGTGTAATCAGAATGGGTGGTAGGGATTGCTGGCAGTGTCTACTTGTCCATTTTCTCCTTTTTGCCTAGTGGGAGAACTCCTGATTCTAGCTGGGCACATGCTTTCAAAGAAAAATGGATAAGAAGGAAAAATTCAAAAGCACGTGTGTGTAGAAAACAGTTTTTGCGGCTGTAATCTTTGCTTTCTTTGAAAAGAAGTAGCTAGTAAATGGGCATATGAACAAGTTTTACCAATGGAATGTAATTAGAAGGGCCTGATTTCTAAGAAAAACCTCAAAGAAAGGGGATGTTCACCTCTTTGTACCTTTCTCTTCTTGCTAGCTAGAATGCAAGTATAAAGGCTTAAATCCCAAGCATCCATCTTTCCACCGAGACTGGTAGAGTACAAAAGGCATCTTGTGGAGCTGCCCTACATGCTTTAGACTGCCTACCCCCAGATTGTATGTATATTAGAGAGAAAACAAACCTCTTTCTTGTTTATCACTATTATTTTGAGTTTTCTATTACTTATAGCCAAGCCTAATGTTCATTAATGTGTTATGCATTTTTGAAAACTAGAAAATTATGCAGTAATCTCTTGATCTAAAGAGTGATAAAAAAAGTGAATTGCTAATGCTGAATAATGCTAATTATTGCTTTCAACTCATAAAATGTTTTGAACTTACACACAGTAGAAACTGAATCATTGGTGATAGATAATTTTGTGGTTTTTGTTTTAATTTTCTACATAATTTATTGTGAGATTATCAATGCCATAATATCAATAAATATTTTATTTATCAAATAAAATATTGATCTTCATCATTTGCTTTTATTCATTTCTTCTTGACCAGTTCTTCATTTATTCTTTCAAATCATTGTATGCTACTCTTGAGGCAATGAAAACTTTCTGAACACTACACCTTAGAACCTGAAATTTCACCTGCAGCTACCTATATGCTCACTACATGCAGCTGTGGTCCTAAAGGTTTTTTCACAGCTATCCTCTATCACAAGTTCTTGGAAAACATTTATCATGAGAATATTAGTACATCTTCAACACTCATAGGCTTTATTGTACCTCCAAGTTCCCACCACTACCTGGCCAGCTGGCCAACAGTGCTTCATGTACTTCCCTCCCTTGAAAGCCTTGAAGAAAAGTGATTAATTATTGAGTAGAAAAATAAGACTAGAGTTTGCTATTGTGATTGGCCTACTTGTCTTGGTAAATCTAATTTGTGCACATTGGGAGAAAGGAAAAATCTGGGTTAGAGACCAGAAGCTGTACCAGAAGATACCTTAGAGCCACACAATCTCTATATTTATAAGTATTATTTTTGAATAAACTGCATCTCTTAGCATCGGTGGTGAGGCTGGCTCATGAATTTTAAGTGGCCCTGGGTACTGGGATTGAAAGTCTTGCAGAATAAGGAAGAAAGCAAGTACCACTGCCATTCTCCAGTGGAACTTTCTTTTTCTATTTCAGAGGCTGTTGCAATTGTGTTTCTCTGGAAAGAAAGAATTGAATGACCAGATGAATGGCATTTCCTGATATATACAGCTTATCAAAGCAGAGCTCTTAAATTCACATCTCCAAATTGCTTGCCTAGTACTATACCAGGAGTGGGAAAACTAAAGCCCTTGTTTTTGTAAATAAAAACAAATTATGTTTTTATAGTTATATCGAAAGTTAGTCACAGCTGTGCCTAGTTGTTTAGTATTGTCTATGGCTCCTTTACTAGAGCAATAGAGTTGAATAGTTGCAAAGCAATTTTATCACCCAGTGAAGCCAGAAATATTATTATCTGGCCCATTACAGAGGCTTGCCTCTACAAAAGAAGTTTGCCACCCCATCCCTATTCTATAAACCTTATATAAGAAAAAGTTAAGGTTCTTAAGTTTCACCTTTGACTTTTAAGATCTTCCTACCCCAAAAAAACTCCCTGAATCTATCCACTCCTAGGTGCAGCTTACAAACTTTTCTAAGGAATAAGTGGAAATTTATTATTAAATCCCACAGGCAAATCTGCCTTCATCAACCCCTCAAAAGCAACACTTTCCTGAAAATGCAGTATAAAGACCTAAGTATACTGATGGAAAATAGTACCTTTATCTAGAAAGTTATGTCCTTGGGTAGATAGAGGCTGTCCTGACATAATTTTTCTTCCTTTCTGGAATGTAGGGAAAATGCAGAGGAAATAAAATCAACCAAAGATCAAGAAAACAAACATAGAAAAAAGATCCAGAAGGCAGATATACGGCTGAATGAAATAAAGTTAGAGAGAATTAAGACAATTTAAAATAGCATAGAAGAAAAGCAGTATGAGTATATATCGAGATAGGCAGAAGTAATAGTTAAGGCAAACAGTTTGACTTTCTTGAGTCATTCATTTCTGGGTAAAAGTTATTTATATGTTTCTGCTAAAGTACTTAATCAAAAAAAATTTTTAGAGAATTGATTCTATTTTAATGGTCTATTTGGAATTTTAGAAATTTAAAACCGGAGGTGCACTTTAAAATAATTCTAGTCCAATATTTCCATTAAACCAACAAGAACCAGTTGTGCTCCTCCTAAAAATCATATGCTACCTAGTGACAGGGCTGGGTCAGGCAATTGCAGTTCCTATTCACAGCATTCGCTCTTCCACGTTCACTACACTGGGACATAACCTCCCAGAAGAGCTGTTTTAGTGATAAAGATTATTAGATACAGGACTCAATTTTGGGAAAGTATAAGACCTTTAGAGATTTAGAGTCATCTTAAACAATTGGAAGATACGCCTTTAGGAGTTCCCTTGGAAGATAAAGTGAATTCGTAAGTATATAGGGGCTACCTGCAAAGTGGATGTAACGTAATCGTACATTGATAACCCAAGTATACAGTATCCTTCCCCTTTGCCACAGAGGATACTTTCCAAAACCCCTAATAGTTGTCTGAAACTGCAGGAGTATAGTACCACGTTGTTTTCCTACACATATATTCCTATGGTAACATTTAATTTATAAATTAGGCAGAGTAAGACATTAACAATGCTTAATAATAAAATGTAACAATTATAACAATATACTATAATAAAGTTATGTGAACGTGGTCTCTCTTTCAAAATACCTTGTTATAGTTTACTCATCTTTCTTCTTGTGATCATGTGAGATGATAAAATGCTTATGTGATGAGATGAAGTGAGGGTAGTGTCGCAGCCATAATGACCTAGTGTTAAGCTACTATTTACCTTCTGAGGATATCAGGAAGATGATGTGCTTCCAGACTGGGTTTGATTGACCTCAGTAACCAAAACTATTGAGTAAAACCACAGGGAAGGAGAGATACTATATCTTTAAAGTAAGATTAGAAAAGGGGAAAACTCTACAAATATTTTTCTCTTTCCTTATGTGATCAATGAATTAATAAAAAATTTTGAGCATTTTAGTTTTTGTGTCTTTTAAATTACTTTTTCTATGAATTGTGTGCCATCTTCCTTTTACCCATTTACTTCAGTGATTAAGTTTTCTTATCATTCCTTTATGTCTAAATTCTGAAGTGCCTGAGCATTTATTTTCTTTAGAGTAATCTCAAGCATAATCTCTCATGGAACTCTCAGTTTTAGAGAATGCAGAGACTATTAAAGATAGAAGCTAGAATAAAATGTGAGCCATTCTACTAGATATTTAGGAATATTAATTAAGTCCTAATAGTACTTATATTTAAGTGCTTCTTTGTGGTTGCAATAGCATATCTTCCCAACAAGTTTGCTTCTTTGTCTTTACTTGAGTGGCAGATGTTTTTTTGCATGTCCTCTTCAGCTGGGTACCAGCTGCATTGTCTCAATGGCTTTCAAAAGGAGACTAATGGGCCTAATCCATAAATACTGACTGGAAGTCAGAGTAAAGGCAAGAGGCTCTGTTTATTGGCCATTAGTCATCAATAAATGATAGCAGTGTTAAACAATAAACACAGAGCTCTCAGAATATCATTAACATGACTTATAAAATAAATGCTGCTATGATATATCAGTGTTTGATAGCCAAATCCTCAGAGGGCTCCAGGACTGGATTTGTCATCTCTTGTGTTTTAAACTAAAATATCTTTTTAAAAAGCTATTTCTGGTTCTCAACTCTGATGGGCTTGTAAAAAGACTGGGATTATCTCAAAGAGTAAGATCATCATTTCCTCTGGTTATGTGTCTATCTTCATTGGGTTAACTTCATAAAAAGCTGAGAATTTCTGACAAATATTTTGATGTCTTCACAACTTGAGTCCCTACACTTTAGGTATATGTTATAGGAAGCATGTCTACACCCACTGACCACCTAATCCAAGAAAGCAAAGTATAAACCTTGAGACCTTAAGGAATGACTAACCACAAAACAAGATAAACCTGTTTTTATATTGCTTTCTAGAACAAAGTGAAAAGCAATAAAAAAAAAAAAAAGTGCTTTGAAACTGTTTGCCTCCTCCTTTTTCCTGAAATCATGTCTCCTCTCTTGGTACCGCACTGCAAACAGCTAGCGTTTATCACATGTCATGGTATTATTCCTACTTGTTGAATTTCCTAAAACCAAACACTCTAGAAGCAATAAATAAGGAAAGAAGAAACATGTTTTAAATGATCCCATTTTCATGCTTTATCACTTTTTCATGATCATTTTAGTTATCTACCTAAAGATTTATTTTGAAGACTAAGTGGTGATTACAGATGAATTCACTTCTAAAACCCATTTGAAATGCCTTACTTTAAAACACTTAAGAGAGGGAAAACCTGGAGGCTTCAAACTCCACAGTTACCATTTGAGTCAATTATCTAACCACAGTTACAGGTCTATGTCTTCATTGATAAAGCAGAATTATAATGTCCAGCAAACTTCAGTTCTTAAAATTCATAAGAAAGACATTCTTACTTTTAAGAATTGCATAAAAATCTCATTCTACCTCATTAAGAGGCAAGTGACGCTTCTACTTCCTAGTGACACATGTCATGGTTAGTAATTCCCACATCATAAGGTGTCATGAGTGCTAAATACAGAGAAAGCACCCCACAGTAGAGTTAATGGTCAATAAAGTTAATTTTTCCCCCCTTCTTTTTTGTCTGTCTTCTGGTTCTTAAAGAGGAGAAAAGTCAGTAGTGTTCCTAAACATTAATATTTACAGAATGGACTTAGGAATAGAATAGGATGAAAGTCTCAGGCTTTTAATGAAAACCTAAAATGAGGACAAGATATCTAATGCCTTTCTAGGAATCTTTGCTCAGGGGAAATACCCTACAATTTCCCTCTTTCTAAAAAATGTTTATCTGAATATAGTTGACATAAAATTTACATTAGTTTCAGGTATACAACCTAGTGAGTCAACAAGTTTATATGTTACACTATGTACACCATAAGTGTAGCTACCATCTAATCTATTCCCATGCATCACTATTACAATATCGTTGACTATATTCTTATGCCATGCCTTTTATTCCCGTGACTTATTCATTCCATAACTGGAAGTCTTTATCTCCCTCTCTCCTTCATCCATTTAATTTGTCTCATTTTAGGGGCTCCTGGGTGACTCAGTTGGTTAAGTGCTTGCATTCGACTAGGGTCACCATTCTAGGGTCCTGGGATAGAGTCCCACGTTGGGCTCCCTGCTCAGTGGAGAGCCTACTTCCCCCTCTGCCTCTCCCCCTGATTGTACTCTCTCTCTCTCTCAAGTAAATAAGAAAATCTTTTTAAAAAATTGTGTCATTTTAAAAACACAGAGGCAGCAAAATGTCAACACCTTCCTTAAAGTTACTTAAGGGATATCCAAAAAGAGTATCAGAATTTCCACATTTGAAGTTCAAAATTCTAAAGACAAACACATTATTTTGAGATATTATTTGGTGTATTTGTTTTTGTATCAGCAACCAGTGGCAGAATCACTAGTTATTTTTTAGGTTGTATATTTCTTCTATGAGCACAAGCCCCATTACATGTTGAGATCAGGAAGGCAAATGCAGCTGAAGAAGAACTTCACAGTGAAAAGCAGAGAACGAGTCTGTAACTGAGCAAGTGCACAGGCAGCTGCCATGGCTGGGGTTCTTTGACAAGCTATTTTTTTTCCTAGTGGTTGACATCCTTGTCCTCTGCCTCTTACTAAAATTCCCATTTGTGCTGCTGAATCTGTGGAGCTTTAGTCTATGCTATTCCAGGGGCAGGTCCCATGATGGAGTCGCCTGGGATATCTACCAGGGCTGTGCACCCCAAGACATTTGCTTCCTACTTCTCCCTGTTGCATTTTTTGTTGTTGTTTTTAAAGATTTTATTTATCTATTCACGAAAGACAGAAAGAGAGAGGCAGAGACACAGGCAGAGAGAGAAGCAGGCTCCATGCAGGGAGCCTGATGTGGGACTCGATCCCAGGTCTCCAGGATCATGCCCTGGGCTGAAGGCAGATGCTCAACCGCTGAGCCACCCAGGGATCCCCTCCCTATTGCATTTGTTAGTTTGGCTGTCTACTCACAGAGATTTCATCACTGCTAGTTCATTGCCCTCTGCACTCAGGATGCTAACTTAGTGTGTGATCACTAGTGGTCCTTGGCCATCTCTTGCTTGATAGAATATAAAACTCACCAGTATCCCGTGACAATGTAGAAACACCGCCCAGTATACTGCAAGAGGGTAACTTGCAGCGTTTGCACACACACAGCTCCAAATATGTTCCCGATCATGGCCACCTGAGAGATGACAGTTTTACTCTTGTCTCAGGTTGAAAGTTTTTCAGAGTCACTCTGATTTCATTTCAGAGTAACCTCCATGGATGGCTTTAGCATGCTCCAAGGGCCTACAGTTTATCACATGAGCAGGCTTGTATCCTGCTGCAATTCAATATCTTCAAGATGTCTCTGATCCGAGCTTTCTTGAGATAGACGGCAATGCCCTTGAAGGTTCTAAGACCAAGCCACACTTCCAGATGTTCCTAGATCACAAAGAAAACAGGACCAGGTCATTGCCTTCCAATGCTTCCAAATAGCAAAGCACAATGAAGTGTACATAGTGATCCATGCTGACATTTAGCCTTATTTACAATAAGGACCCAGATGTGATGTGAACAGCCTTCTGCTACCTGGCAAAGTGCACTTCAATTTCAAGCTGATGTCTTTACTTTCCAGGGCTGAAATTGTTGTCAGCAATTTTTATTTTAAATAGAAGTTGCAGTCACTGGCCTTTTAGAATACTTCATATTTACAAAGGTGCCTTTTATAAGAACATCCTAAAGTGCTATATGAATATCATTTCATTTATCCTTATAACATCTCTGTGAAGGAAAATAGCCCATATTACCTGCCCCCATCATCACCAGACCCAGTGTTCAAGCGAAAGCACACAAAGGCCCAACACAGAGGGTTTCTAGAAGACCAGAATAGAACTCACAATGGAACCAAGAATAGTCCTGTTGTACATGGTTGTATAAGAATATTCAAATTGGCAAAGGGTTAGAAACATAATTCTATCCTCCCAAGAGAATAATACTTGAGGACAGAAGGAGGGGGAAGGAAAGAGTTTTATGAAATGAATGTGTTGTGTTGAGAACTCCTTCTGTCTTCCTTTTCCTCCTGTTCTCCAGTTGCCAGTTGTTATTGCTATAGAAAGGTGGGGAGGGGAGGCATGGAGCAAAGTGGCATGAAAGCCCATGAAACGTTCATCCTGTTACTTGCTTTTGAAATATTCACCTGATTTTTATTCTGTAGCACTTTCAAGTGATTAGGAAAATCCATTAAGTATATCCTAAGAACCTTTTATTTCCCAGGTTAAATCAATTTGATTCAACTATGTAAACTATTCAGTGGAACTATCAATAACTAAACATAATACTGACAAAAAGAGTTGGAAGGGCGTAATGATGATAGAAAAATTTCTCTTTCTTTTACAAAGAAGTAAAGAAATGAGTATTTATCTAGTGTCCCCTCTGTCCCAGGAAATCTTAGATGAGTTCATCCACACAATTTACTTAACATTGAATTTTGGGAATTGTGATTATAACATGCTGTCTTCCAAGAAACCAGGGCTCAGAAAGAATAGACAGCTGACTCAATAAGTAACTTACACAGCTAGTAAACTACAGAGTCCAGATTCTACCCAGATGTTTCTCATTCCTACACTTCACTTAGGAGCTGCTTGGGAGTTGTTCTCATATGCTAAAGTGAAGTTATCAGGAATATAGCAGAAACTCTCTTACCAAGAATCAGTTGCATTTGTTCCCAAGCCAATTTTTACCTTCTGTACTTGTTTTTTGTATTGTATTATTTAATTAAATGTTACCTAGATTAATCAAATATGAATACAGAAGAAAGAGGTTTATTGTTTCTATGAAGACTAACTAGAATACTCTGGAAATACTGCTTGAAATTGCTATTATATATATGTGGGTGAGACACCAGCAAATTCTGGAAAAAATCCACAAAATGTTAAGATTCTGCATTGACATTACCTCATTCTTCTTCTTTTTTTTTTTTTAAGATTTATTTATTTATGTATTGCCTGGGTGACTCAGTCAGTTAAGGATCCGACTTTTGATATCAGATCTTAGGGTATGATCTTAGGGTTGTGAGATTGAGCCCTAAGTTGGCTCTGCACGGGGTGTGGAGCCTGCTTAAGGGTCTCTCTCCCTTTCTCTTTGCCCCTTCCCCCTCCTCATGTGCAGGTGTGCATGCCCTCTCTCAAAAAAAAAAAAAAAAAAAAAAAAAAGAAAGAAAGAAAGAAAGAAAGATTTACTTATTTATTTGAGAGAGAGAGTGCAGGCAGTGGGAAGAGAGGGGCAGAGGGACAGAATCTCAAGCAGACTCCCCAATGAGCACCCAGCCCCACACAGGGCTCAATCTCATGACCCTAAGATCATGACTCAACAGCAACCAAGAGTTAGATGCTTAACTGACTGAACCACCTAAGCACCCCTACCTCATGATTCTAATTGCAACTTGAAGAAATGGAAATCAAAAATTGTACATAATGTGTATGGCTGTGGTTATTCAAGAAAGGTAGTGCAAACGTCAAAGAAAAAGCCTTAACCTTACATCAAAAGACTGAAAAATTGAATAGACATTTATAGTTTTTGCACATATATGTATATATACCTATATATGCATATATATATATAAAATATATGAGATATGTATAAACTTAGACTTTGAAAAATGTAGTTCATACGTATTCCTGCTTTAATAGCCTTTTTCAATTAACTAACCCACTGCAGGTCCTGAAATCTCTGGATAAGAAGCTGGCATCTCCTATAAAGTTATTCTCTAATCCAGGGATCCTATCAGCTGATTAATTATATATATTCCTACAAGTCTGCAGGAAACTGACACATAAACCTGGCTCTCACTTTGAGTGAATAAGAGAATTGAAGTCAATTGGAGGGAGAAATATCCAAGGATGGGTTCCTAAACAGAACTATGATAAATAGAAGAACTGAAGAGCTAATCAACTATTCAATTAATGTCTAGATCTTAATTAATGTTAAATTAGGAGCCCATATTGTGTAAAATTGTGTTTCTGTGCTTTTATGCTCTTGATTTTATTTGCTTTCATTTCCTAATGAAAGTTTTATTTAAAGAGATGCCAGCCTAAGTAAGCATGTACTAAGGCCAAAGCGCCACTTTACATCTCTGTCCCCTGCACCACCATTTCATTTTGTGAGCTCCAGACAGAGTCAGAAAGAGAACTGGTAACATTTTCTTATTTCCTGTCATATTTGCTATAAAGGGATGTTCTCAAAGTTAAAAGGCTTCCCTGATGCATGTTGTTGAAATTAATTTTGCCATTTTGTGTGTGGTTACTATGGTCACCAGTGAAATATGGAACTATTATGTAGTCTCCCAGTAGGGCTCCTGTATTTAACCATGTACCATCACTTCTACTCCTTCTCATGTCAAATCCGCAGCTGAGTTACCTTATATACGTAGAACCCAAATCTCAGTTCCAAACTCCTCCACTTAAAATGCGTCAAGGTGCTCTTGACCTATCAGACTGAATCCAAGCTCCTTGGCATAAAGTGCAAGGCCTTCTGAAATCTGGATCCCTTCCTGTTTCATAGATTCAGTTCATCTTCTCTTTCCCTAGTAGCTTGTCTCTTCTGCACAATTTCTACTCACTCTTCATGACTCAATGTTAGGTCTCTCTATGTCTAGAAGGTACCATTGACACTCCCAGGACAGTAGATGCTGTGTACCTCCTAGGTTTCTCCAACCCCAGCAAATACCTACTGTTTGATGTGTAGAAAGCCCTGTGCAAAGAAGCTAAGGGAATTTATATCAACAACTGATAGAAAAGATAAGAGGTCACTATGCTCCTAGGAGATTAGGTGTGCTGGATATTATCTAAGATAGTTGTGGATTGTATGAGAGTCCCTAATATTAAAGTGGGGAAAAGCCCAGCTGTGGGACCAATCTTCCCTACCTACCACTATCTTCTGTAGAGGGTTATCCCATAAATGCCACAAATCAGTTTTAATCTTATGCTTTGTATCAAAATTTTCTCTTTACCTACATTGAATAACATCTTATCTTTTTGTGTTTATATTAATCCACCCAGTTAAATTACCAAGGAAAAATACCAAAAGACACAATTTCCTAGCAGTTTGAGCTTGCCTTTTGGCATTCTACAAGAACTATAAATTTGATCTGGCAGTGAAGTGAATTCTTGGTTTATTCTTGTTCTTATTTATTATTATTCTTACACTATCTTTAGTGACCAATGCAGACTTGAAATTGGCTATTCTTAGAGTCCAGCATTCATTTCATTAAGATGGAGCATGTTTAAAAATTATCACTAAATTTATTTTTTCTCATTCTAAATCTTCTCACATGTACAGATATTGTTAAAGGCTCCATTTTCTGTATTCTTAAAGTTTTACCAAAAAGTATATTTTATATATAATTATATGTAGTATGTTACAGTCATGAAAATCCACATGAATTCATTTGCCTCTACCATTTTATATCATAGACAAGGCAGCATATTACCCCCATTTTACTGACAAGAAAACTCAGGGTGTTTTCTGACTGCAGGCACATTTACCCAGGGTCAATGTTGGGTTCAAAAACAAACAAGAAAAATCAAGTTATTTGATTCCTGATAAGAGCTTGTGCATATGCAGTTACAGAACATTATTTTTTTCCTAAGAAGAGAGTGTATGGAATGTAATATTTTAAGCTTGGTAAAACCATTTTTTCAAATGTTAAAATCTTTTTTTTTTGTATATATTTTTTATTGGAGTTCGATATGCCAACATATAGCATAACACCCAGTGCCCCCCTCAGTGCCCCCCTCAGTGCCCGTCACCCAGTCACCCCATTCCCCCGCCCACCTCCCTTTCCACCACCCCTTGTTTGTTTCCCAGTCAATTGTTAAAATCTAATGATACAACCAAGGAATAGAAAAAAATGGTTTCAAAACTAATTCTTTCTTGATTTATTTATTTATTTATTTATTTATTTACTTATTTACTTATTCATGAGAGACACACACAGAGAGGGAAGCAGAGACACAGGCAGAGGGAGGAGCAGGCTCCACGCAGGGAGCCCAATGTGGGACTCAATTCCGGGACTCCAGGATCATGCCCTGGGCTGATGCCAGGCGTCAAACTGCTGAGCCACCCAGGGATCCCTCTTCCTTGACTTCTTTATCACGACCTTATGTAATAGGACAATGGTTTTATTAAATAACCATTTCTAAAAACACTCCATGTTTATGGTTTGGAAGAGTAAATATTGTTAAAATGTCTATGCTACCCATAGCAAGCTACACATTCAATGCAATCTCAATCAAAATACCATTGACATTTTTCACAGAGCTGGAAAAAATAACCTAAAATTTGTATGGAATCAGAAAAGAGCCTGACTAGCCAGAGGAATGTTGAAAAAGAAAACCAAAGCGGGTGGCATCACAATGACAGACATCAAGCTACATAACAAAGTTGGAATCATCAAGACAATATGGTACTGGCACAAAAACAGACCCATAGATCACTGGAACAGAATAAAAACCCAGAAATGGACCCTCAACTCTATGGTCAACTAATCTTTGACAGAGCAAGAAAGAGTATATCCACTGGAAAAAGGATAGCCTTTTAAATAAATGGTGTTGGGAAAATTGGACAGTCACAGGCATAAGACTGAAACCGGACCATTTTCTTATACCATACACAAAGATAAACTCAAAACAGTTGAAAGACTGAGACAGGAATCCATCAAAATCCTAGAGGATAATTCAGGCAGCAACTTCTTCCACCTTGGCCATAGCAACTTCTTGCTAGACTCGTCTCCAAAGGCAAGGGAAAAAAAGCAAAAGTAAACTATTGGGACTTCATCAAGATAAAAAGCTTCTGCACAGCAAACGAAATAGTCAACAAGAGTTAAAGGCAACCTACAGAATGGGAGAAGATATTTGTAAATGACACAGATTGCAAATGATAAAGGGCTATCCAAGATCTATGAACTTATCAAACTCAACATCCCCTAAACAAACAAACAATCCAGTCAAGAAAGGGGCAGAAGACATGAACAGACATTTCTCCAAGAGACATACATGGCCAACAGACACATGAAAAAATGCCCCACAGCACTAGGCATCAGGAAAATACAAATTAAAACCAGAATGAAATACCACCTTACACCAGTCAAAATAGCTAAAATTAATAAGACAGGAAACAACAAATGTTGGCAAGGATGCAGAGGAAAGGGAATCCTCTTGCACTGTTTGTGGGAATGCAAGCTGGTGCAGGCACTCCGGAAATTAGTATGGAGGTTCCTCAAAAAGTTAAAAATAAAGCTACCCTATGACCCAGCAATTGCACTACTAGGTATTTACCCCAAAGATACAGATGTAGTGATCTGAAGGGGACACCTGCACCCCAATGTTCATAGCGGCAATGCCCACAATAGTCAAACTGTGGGAAGAGCTGAGATATCCATTTACAGATGAATTGATAAAGATGTGGTATATATATATATATATATATACATATATATATATATATATATATTACTCAGCCATCAGAAAGGATGAATACATACCATTTACATTGATGGGGATTATGCTGAGTAAAATAAGTCAATCAGAGAAAGGCAATTATCACATGGCTTCACTTATATGTGGAATATAAGAAACAGTGCAGAGGATCATAGGGGAAAGGAGGGAAAAACTGAAAGGGAAGTCATCAGAGAGGTAAAAGAAACCACGAGAGACTCTTAACTATAGGAAACAAACTGAGGGTTGCTGGAAGGGAAATGGGTGGGGATGGGGTAACTGAGTGACAGGCATTAAGCAGGGCGTGTGATGTGATGAGCACTGGATATTCTGTGCAACTGATGAATTCTTGAACACTATATCTGAAGTAATGATGTACTATGTTGGCTAATTGATTTTTAATTAAAAAAAAAAAGAATCATCACTAGAGCTGTGTGTGTATGTGTACCAGTGCTTGGTGTTCACAGTAAATAAACAAACGAACAAATAAACATTTCTATTATTAGCTTATAAGTCCATTTTACCTCTTCAACCACCTAAGTCTACCCAAGTTCTCAAGTATGGAATTAAATATTTACAAAAAATGAAATGTAAAGGTTTTGTTAATTTCTATAAATCTGAAAGGACCATATCTACGTTTTAAAAGGCCATAGAAGGCAATGGGGATACTGTTTATTAAATTTGTTACTACTTTTATGGCGACCAGTTAAACTACATGTAAAAAAAATAACTTAATATTTTAATGACTAATATGTAGGCTCTAAGGAAGCAGGAACTTTGTTTCTTTGCTCAGTGGCACATTCCAAAGGCGCAGAACAGGCTTGGAATATAGTCAGTGCTTAATACATCTTAAATGAATAAGTGGAAGAATAAAGGAAACAGGTTGGGGTTTATGACCTCATTATTGGAAAAATAAAAATCATTCATTCATTCAATACATACTGAGTGCCTGAGAAGTCCTAGAAGATCCAGAGAAATATTACCATCACACCCCTACTACAGCCCCGAGATAGATGTTCTAACAGGTGGAGTGACAAGGGAACCTGAATGAATCGAGATCTGAATGAAGTGAGAGACCAAGTCATGCAAAAATAACATGGCTTGCCTGTGGTTGAAGCATTCAATTAGATGATGTGTAGAAAGCCCTTACCTCAGTGCCTGGCACGTCTTAATGATCAGCTAATGGTGGTGACGGTGTTCAGGACCCCATATCCCGACATATGACACCTTGGCATATTGAATACTTTAAACTGAAGGATTTAAGAAATAGCAGAGGGCAGGCAGGACTTTCTCACCTTCTCTTGAATCAGCATATCCTCATATGAGAGGTGCCTTCCTTGGAAAGAACATCCTTACCTGTGAAGACCAAAGGACATGCAGAGGAGTCTGAATAAGTAGACCTTGCTGCTTCCCCCAGTTCCTGGCTCCTAACTTACACCCTTTCCTTTCTTATCAAGTTTTTCTACAACTCTCCCTCCCTTCAACAAGCCTAGCACAAAAAACACTCAGATTTTTCTACTTCTTCAGATCTCACTTCCTTATAAAGTCTTCTGTGTCACATAAAACTCATGCATGCTTTTCTTTTACTAATCTTTTTTGTGTTGTAAAGACTCCAAGCAAGAATTTAGAAGGTGGGAGGAAAAAGACTTTTCTCTCCCTTAGGAGATGTTACTGTTATTTCTATAGATGGCAACCAAAGTATTCATTTCACCATATTCAAAACCAAGAAAAATCCATGGTGTTGTGATACATACATATCTCTAGATGGCTATTTTGGGTTTGTTGGAAACCTTAGGCTTGCATGTTTCAAGTTCTTGGGAGAAATTGGGACCTAAATCCTGCTCCAGGAGGAAAAGACTCTGCTATATATTCTGACAGTCTCTATCTAACCCAACATTTCCAAGCCTTAGTATCAAGTTTTGACAGATCATCTAGTTGGTATTAAGGACTTTTGAACAGAAGTAGAGTTTGCAAATGGTCTGTTTTATGTACTTGGGTTATAACATAACAGCATAATATAAATCCTTTATGCAAATTTTTAAAAACCTGCCAAATTAAAAAACTTTACCAGTTGTCTGGAGTATATACTAAGCCTCATATTTGAAAACATAATATTAATTTTTAACCTTTTGAAAACCTGTTTATATACTCTATATTTTTTAAGTTTTTTCCTTAAGTGTTATTTATAACATTGAAATTGCTGCTTTACTGATCATTCTTTAAGGCTCTTTTTATCTTATACAAATAAAATATGCTAAATTATAGTCTACCAGAACAACAACAACAAAAAAGGTTAAGAAAAAAACTAAAATGCACCCAAGATAAGATAATCACTATTAATACTTTGGTAACTCTTACAATCAGATTCATATATGCAGACCTAGATATAAAATTTTGAGTGACTCGGATCAGATTATATACAGAGTTTACTGAGGATGCTTTTAAAACATTTTGTTCAAAAAAATATTAGGAAACGGTTTTTCTCACTTGAACACATAGTGTAAAAATCTCTCTGAATCAACTAATACAGCTTCAACACATTCTCTTTGTGATATGGATAAACCACAGTTTATTATCTATACCCCTAAAGATGAGCATTACTTTGTGTTTTGATTTTTGCCGCCATGAACAAAGCTACAGTAAGCATCCTTGCACACACACCCTCATGTGTTGATAGTTTATTTTTATGGAATGGCTCAGAGAAACGATGTGTGTACTTGTAACATTAATAGACATATCCAGAATTGCATTCTCAAAGGATGTTAACAGTTTACATTTCCTCTTCACATTTTATCCAATATTTATTTTTAGTATTTATACACATACTACATATGTACAATTATATATAATTGGGGGTAATTACTAGAAACCCATTACATTATTTATGATGGTAGAAAAATTCAGTAATTACTCAAGTTTTTGGCCTGGTGCATTGATCATTGACATTTTAAAAATAAGGAAAACAGGCTTTCAATAACATTTTCAAAGCTATGTCAGGGAGTCAAACAGAACTATCGCTGACAGTTCTGAGAGCCACAGTGGGAAGTTATGCACTAAGTCCCACCAGTTCTTAACGTTAAGAATGCTCTCTGACTTCCATTTAGCAGAGGAAACAGCTCCATTTTGCCAGCATGGCTTTCTGATTTTTATCCTGCTGCTGTGATATTTGCTTCTAGCACCTGAAAGTAGTATAAAAATGCATTTTAAATCATTGAATAGATTTCTATACTGAGATTTGCACTGTAACCTTAAAAAAAAAAAAACCATAGAGCTATTAGTCTCAGCTTCTTAGCACCATTTTTTAAAAAAGAGTTTATTTTTAGGTAATCTTGACAGTCAACTTGAACTCACCACCCTAAGATCAAGAGTTGCCCACCCCACTGACTGAGCCAGCCAGGCACCCTGCTTATGTTTTAAGAGCTGGGGGAAAAAATCAAGGTCACCCATCACAGAAGTGTAATGTTATTAACCCATTGTACTGATACATGGTGAATTATTTATAATCTAAATATTATAATTAGAGGTAATGTACCAAACACATTTAAGCTCAGATTTCATGGCAATATTCTGATTGATTTTCCAAACTACATAATAATTGGCATATATTTGTACAGATGGACATTGGCTTCTCCTCAGTTAATTCTCCTATCCTTTGACTCTTAGGCCAAGTTCCCAATTGCAGGCTGAAAACCGGTGAGGCATCAAGCTATTCAGCATCAACCACTGTATTTTCAGTCAATTCTTTGAATGAAAAAAAATTATCTTATACTATATCTTATCCTGTAATCACAGGGAAAATGTCGAGAGATGTCTAAATATTTTTTTTCAAACCTGGTAGCATGGTTATTTGATCCACATCATAAATCACTATTCATCTCCAAGTATGGTAGAAAAACAGTCAGGATATAAACAAAGCACAAACCGTGTTTCCAATCTTCTGTCCAGTAGCTGTGGGTAAACAGAGCGGTGAGTGAGCCTCAAGTGAAACGCCCAGCAATATTCACTGCGTTGACGCCAGTCCCCAGTGAGCTGTATATTAATGTCTGCCTGGTAATTTAATGGCACCTCTAGGCATAAACAAAGGTTTATTAAAATAGTAAGTAAAATATTCCTGAACATTGGTTTGCTTTTTAAATTTTCCTATTCTGCTTTTGGAAATTAAGAAGAAGCTTATATTGTGATACTGAAAGACATGAATTGAAACACTTGCCATCATTTTATTCAGATTCTATGTAACATAGCCCACAGCAAATAATCCACCTATACTTATATTCAAAAACTTTTATTTCTGAGAGAAAAACTATAATGGTGATGAACAAGCGCCCTTTCTCCAGATTATTCTCTATTTACCACTGTACTTTCAATGCCACCCTCATCCTGGAAAGCTAACCACTCGCTTCATGATGCCAAAATCCCTGGAAGCTTTTTGTTTTTTTTTCTATGAAAAACAATCAAATAATGAAAACAAATTAATCTTACAAAGACTGCCTCACGAAACCATCTTGGACAAGCAACTTTGAAGTTTTTGTGGTCTCCTTGTAACAATTGCATCCAACATGGCATCTGGTGGTCCATAAATCAGAATCATTTTTATTTTTTCAAAGAAAATAGTCTGAAGCTATTGCCAACACCACTCAGCATTTCTTTATAGAATCCCAGCAGGTAGACTACACTGATTTCTTGGGAAATATTGACTTCAAAGAATGTAGTGTGCTTTATCACTACACTCTGTTTAGAGTCTTTTATCTAAAAGAAACAACAAAACTGTATCTAATGGTCTTATGTGCTTCATCCTCTTCTACAAATGACAATATGACTTTTGAATAGACTAGAGCTCATTATTCTAAACGTTTTCCTAAATATCTATGTATCTAATCTAAAGTTAACCCAATATAATAAAGAAAGTGATGGGATCCCTGGGTGGTGCAGCGGTTTGGCGTCTGCCTTTGGCCCAGGGCGCGATCCTGGAGACCCGGGATCAAATCCCACATCGGGCTCCTGGTGCATGGAGCCTGCTTCTCCCTCTGCCTCTCTCTCTCTCTCTCTCTCTGTGACTATCATAAATAAAAAAAATTAAAAAAATAAATAAAACTCTAAAAAAAAAAAGTGATATGTGTAACTTTGTCACCAAGATCTTTTTATGTGGATTTTGCCTTAAATTATGAAAATCTTTTTTGGATTTCATAATTTTGGAACTGGTACTTTGCCAATGAATAGTGCTCAGTATATAACTCGTTAACTTTTCAATAACATAGTTAATCATGAAATGTGAAACACTTTTTTTTAATGGTAGAAGTTTATAGTGACTTCTATTACAAGTTTATGTTCCCTGCAGATATAGTCACAGGAAGCAATTTTAGCTGTGGCTGCTAACAAGTCACTTGGAGTTGTTTTCATGAAATGCTTTTAGCAGTCATGATCAGTTTAGGTTTTCTGACAAAGGGAATATATTTCAGGACTTCTGGGGGACATCCTATGAGTACAATCCTATGGGTTAATATTTTAATATGAAGTCTATTTCATGTAATATGTTCAAAAGCAAACACTGTTTTCCTATATTAAAAGGGATATTTTTTCTAATCTTCATCCAAAAAACCTAGTTTTAAATTATAATCATGGGCACAATCTACTATGATGAGTAATACTTGGATGGTATATTTCCCCTTCAAAAGTATATACTTATTTTTTATATCTTTCAACAATGCAGAGTATGGGCAAAACAGTATCACTTTATGAGCTCTGTCTGCTGGTTTTAGTAAAAATAATTGCTTTACCAATAAAAAGAATGACAGGAAGTTAAGAAATAAAGGGTAGGCTGGCCTCAAAAAGAAGAAAATTGCCCTAACGTGAGGATAAAGTTTAATTAGGGAAGCTCTGCCATGACCCAACTCATAAAACTCATTTTATTAAATTTATGTCCCATATTTTTGCCACACTATATTGCTTTCTGCACTTAAAATCCAGGCATGAGGATATGAAATTATTTTCCCATTCAGCCATTGGCTTCAGGGGACAGGGTCCTGATTTTGCCAGGGTCTTTGGTCTGTTTGCCCTTTTGTTCCTTATTCAAAAGTTTCAGCAAATTTGACCTCTGAGAAGATACCATTTCCTGTTAGCCTCAGAGTTTGACTTTTCTGTTTGCATATTAGGACTCTGCTCCAAAGTAGAAAGCCTTACTGCTATGCTCAGGAGCCAAAGCCAATGTGACTTTTTACTGCCAATGCATTTCACAGCTGAGCCAGTTTCCTTATTCAGGACTGAGCATCTACTTGAATTCTACTTACTTTAGGGTCCATTTTGGATTGACATCCTTGTCTAGCTCTCTCCATCACTCATGCTTGAGTGTTACCTGACTGATTCTACAAAATGTCTTTTTCTCCAATGTTAAATCATGCTCTTGAAGAACAAAACCCATGTGTTTCAGAAGTCTTGCTTATCTACAGGGCTGCCTACAATGATGACATCTAGACCAGTGCTCAGCTCCCCTCTTCTTCATTTGCAGCAACCCAGCTTGATGAGAACATTTCTGTGTTGACTTTGGTCCTGTTTGAGAAGCAGCTTATACTTGGATTGTTTCTTATTTTTTTAAGATTTTATTTATTCATGAGAGACATAACATAGAGAGAGAGAGAGGCAAAGACACAGGCAGAGCCCGAAGCATGCAGGGAGCCCGATGTGGGACTCGATCCCAGGACTCCGGGATCATGCCCTGAGCTAAAGGCAAGCGCTTTAACTGCTGAGCCACCCAGGTGTCCCTTGGATTGTGTTTCAAAGTTTCTTCCATTAGCCAGCTGCTTAGAACTCATTTTTTAAGCTATTAACAATCAGAGGCTGAAACACACATAGGCATTTTTGGAGATCATTCCAGTACTCCTAAATGAAGAAGGCAGGGCACAATATATGTGATTTTTAAAACTTTCAATGAAACAGAATTACTAGACAACAAAAGCCCTGCCCTTGATTCCCTATTCCCAGTCAGAGGCAATGCTGAGGAATAAGCAGATCATACTCACACAGAACTCGCCCTCAGCCTGGTGGTAGACTTCTTCCCTTGTGGGAATGGTGCAGGGTCCAGACTGGATCAGCCTTTGGAGTAACAGCAGAAGGTGACTCATTACTTGTGTGTGTAACTGGGTGATGATTCGGAGAGGAGTGTGAAAAGGTAGGGTCAGGGGTTCTGATTCATTCTGGTTAATAGGGCAGAGATTACAGCCATACATGAACATCCAACACAGCTTTTACTTTGTCTGGGGACATTGAGAAGCAATCATTTCCCTACTTTCTTATAGAAACAAGCAAGATTTTTAAATAAAGGATCTTTAAGCTGAGGATTTTCAAACATGATGTGTTTTCTTTCTTTGTAGTCTATATTCTAGAAAGTGGCACACTGACTTTGTTCTCCCTTGTTTAGGAAAAATAGACACTTATCACAACTCATTAATCCCATCTGCTTCCTATAAGAAGAGTCACTATATTGGTTGTGTTTGAAGGTCAGAGGCCTTATAAAGTGTCTATGAAATATGTACTAAATACCAACATTCACATTAAAATAGTAGAAAATTAATTTTATAAAGTTGGTCAAAATGCCAATAGTGAAAACTTAAAGAAAATATTTCAAATTCTGAAAGTTGAGGAACAATAGGTTTAATTTAAGGTAAATAAAATGTTAGAGAGAAACATGAGATTCTGAAAGTGACTATTTTTATTTGTTTTTTTGTCATATTTATTTTTTAAAAAGATTTTATTTATTTATTCATGAGAGACAGAGAGAGAGAAAGGCAGAGGCACAGTCAGAGGGAGAAGCAGGCTCCATGCAGGGAGCCCGACGTGGGACTCAGGACTCGATCCCGGGTCTTCAGGATCAGGCCCTGGGCTGAGCCAGCCAGGCTGCCCTATTTTGTCATATTTAATTTCAAAATGTATGACATTTTCTTTGCTACAAGAGCTATATAGAACTGCCAGGACAAGGGTGGCAAATGCATGGCCTACTGGCCAAAGCTGTCTTAGAGACGAATTGTTTTACTTTTAAAAATTTATATTTATATTTGAATAGTTTTGGTGTAGGGCAAACACACGCTACTGAACCTGTATTTCTACACTCAATTGTTTTTCACACTTATTTACTTGGGTCCTAGAGGTGTTGTTGTTTTGCCCTAGATATGTTATTTTGGGGGATGTTACAAAAATACATGTTAAGAAAAGCAATGAAAGACAGAAGACCAGGAGATGAGAGATGAAGATGCAAGAGTTAGAGAAAGAAAAAAAGATTTGTATGGCAATATTTATTTAGCCCCTATCATGCACTGAGCAATGTCACAAACTCTAGGTAAAAACCAATATATAAAACAAAGTTCCTACTCTGGTGAAATTTATATTCTAGTAGGAAGAAATATAAAACAAACAATATTGTCAGTAGAGATGAGAAACATGAAAAAAATAAAGAAAAATAGGGGATCTAAGTGATGAGGGTGGAAGAAGGAAGATGCTCATATGTAGGGTGGTCAGGGAAGGACTTTTTATAAAGGAATGACATTCTAGGCAGAGTAAAAGGAAGTACAAAAGTCCTGAGGCCAGAGGAGGGGCAGTGAGTTATAGGAGAAAGAAGACCAGTTTGGAGAAGGAAGACATGAGTGGGGAAGTGATAAAAAATGGCAGTGGGTCAGATGATGTAGGACACAAATATACTAAGAATTTTAAAATTTCCTCTAGGGGAGATGAAAAGGGAGTTTTGAGCGGAATAGTGATATGATCTTGCACGAATTTCAGAAGAATGACTCCAACTGTTGTATTGGAAATGTCGTGGGAAAGGCAGAAATTAGTTGGATAGTTAAGAGACTCTTACAGTACTGTGGTTGGGTGAGAGTAATAATGATGGGGATGCTGAGAAGTGGTCTGTATATTCTTTAAAGGTAGAACAAATAGGATTTGTTGATGGATATGGAGATGATGAAAAAAGTAGAATCAAGGTTCAATCTACTTTTCTGTATTTTTTAAAGTGTCTGTAACAAAAGTAGCAAGAGAGAGTCAGGAATGACTCAAGATGTTGGGCTCAAGCAACTGGGAGATTGGGTTTGCCATTGACTACTATAAACAAAAGCAAAGAGAGGAACATATCTCAGGAGTGGGAGCATGAATTGAGTTTTGGACATGTCACATTTGAGATGCCTATTAGACTTCCATATAATAACAGCCAGTAGGGGTTGATTACAAGAATACAGAGTTCAAAGGCGAGGCCTGAACTATCAATAGAAATTTGGAATAATCTTTAGATAGTTGGCATTTAAAGTTAGAGGACTGAGTGAGTTCAGGTGAAGAGTGAATGATAAAGAGATCTGAGGCATGGTCAAGTTTAGAAGTCTGGAATATGAGGAGAAACCAGCAAGGATGTAATAGGAGGAATGACCAGAGAAATAGGAAGACAAAAAAGAGCCAAGCAAAGAAAGCATTTTAAGAAAGATGGAGCAGTCAGTTGATCCAAGTGTTGCTGATAATGGAGGACAATGAGAACTGAGAAATCACCATTACCCTGGCAATATGGACATCACTGTTGATCAATGAGTGGCCTGATTAGAAGTGGTTCAGGAAATATTAGGAGAAGAAATGCAGACAGCGAATGTAGCTCATCATTTTGAAGATTTTTGCTATGAAGGGAAGCAGGGGAATGGGATAGTATCTGGAGGGGCATGTGTGGTCAAGGTTAGGTTTTATTTTTAAAGATAATAATGATCCACTTAAAGAGGGAAATATCACTGTTGCAGAGAAGACAAGCAACTTCAGGAAGGATGCTCTTGGATGGAAGAGGAGATCCATTTTATATATGGAGGGGTTGTCCTCAGGTGGGAACATGCAGAGTTTATTCAATGTAATAGAAGGGAAGGCAGAAAGAGGGGGCATACAGGAAGGAAAGTTTGTGGATTTTATTTTATTATTGGGATCATGTGGAAGTTTCTTCTAGTTGCCTCTATTTTCTAGTAAAATGAAAAGCAAAATCATTAAAAGTAAGAGTGAAAATTAAGGACAAAGTGCCACAAGTTTGAGGAGAGCAAAATAGTTGTCCAGAAGAATAAGAGGAGAAAGGGATGATTCAAAGGCAGTTGAATTTCCTGATACTGTTTAAGAGTTCACCTGATATTAGTAGTCACGAATTGAAGTAAAATATGTTTGCATAAGTGTGTTTTCTTTCAGCTACCTTCTACAGTTCAGGGGCAGAAGGTAATAGAGTGGGTGTTTGGGCTGGATTAAGAATATTTGATAATGGGAGAGAAGACAAGGGGACTGGACATGTGTAAGTAATGATTACCATATCGAGCCACTAAGTCTTAACTGATGAAAGAGATAAATTAAGACATGATGAGGTGAGGAAAAATGCTAAGGTTCAACAGGTAGGTGTTCCTCCGGGGGCCAAAGAAATGATTACAGTGAGCTGGAGAGATGAGACGTAGTGGTGGAAGTATATGGGCCTGAAAATAATCTCATGAGGGGAACTCAGTTACCAATAATGATAACATCTGCAGTGTGACCATAAAAGCAAGTGGCTGAAATGACGTGCAAGATAAGATCATGGGAGAAGAGGACATCAAAAGCCTGAGAGGTGAGGTTATTGTAAGGATCTTCTCAATGATTTTGAAATCACCAAGACATTGTGAGAAGAGTACTCTGGGAGAAAGTGACAGTGGGTCGGGTATGAGAATCTTTAAGGAATGATGAGAAGCGACTATGAAGGCTTCTAGCTGAGCTTCAAAGGAAGCAAGAATGTTTAGGGAGAAGGAGGGGGGTACCATCTGGAATTGGCAGTAAATACAGCTGTAAGAAGAACAGGTTTCACTTAGAATAAAGAGGTGGAAGAAATGTGGAGAAGACTGTGAAGATATAGGAAATTTTGCTGTTGCCCATGAGTTCCCGAAGGCACAGTGGAAGAGCTTGTGTTATGGGGAAGAATGAGATGGGGTCATAGAAAGAGATGGACAGAGCTGTGTGGGGCTGTGATTTCAAATGATTAGTGGTATTGGGACTACTTTTGGTAACATATAGCATGGACATATGTAATTGGCAATTGAAGAGAAATTTCCAAACAATTTACAAGTCTCAAGTACAGAAAATGATGGGAGAATGTGGTTTATGCATATACTAAAGCAATCTTATTACAGAATTTACTACCATGACCAGTAGGTGGTACTGTTGGCCCAAGATAGTTTGGTTGCTGGTTTGGGGGTGGGGGAAGAGAAGGGAATGAGGTCACAGGTTATAATGGAGGGAAGCCAGTGGATCTGCCACTAGGTAAAAGGTGCTGGTAGATTTAGGAGATCTTTCTTTATGGATTAATCATTCTTATACAAAACTTATGTTTCTTAGATGGACAAACAAGGACTAATTCTTAGAAAGTTTTTTTTTTTTCAAATGAGCAAAAAGACCATTATGGATATACATAAAGTACACCTGATGCATTTGTTTTAAAAGAAAACTTTTTTGGATGAAAACAATCAGAAACAGAGGGAGAGAAGAAAACTGCAAGAAATTTCAGATAATTCAGGATAATTCAAAATGCCAAGCTGCTGAAATTTCTCTTCTCTTGCTTTGGGACAACCATGTGCAATAACCCTGGTGGGCAAATGTATGAGACATTACTGGCTATATTCTGATATTTATCTGAAAACACATGCTCTGTAAAAGGCAATTTCAATTTTTGCTATCAAAACAAACAAACAAATCCACCCCCCTCTCCTTGCTTCTCTTGCTTGCTTTGGGGATTCAGAACACAGAGCTTAGAAAGCCAGAGGCACAGTGACTTCCTTTTCAGAAGAAGAGGCTGAAAGAGGCAGATGCTGATCAGAGTCTAGGAGCTTTGCATATTCATATTCATATTCTTTAGTTGTTCAGCATTAGAAAATTCCGGTAATGAGCATGTGAAAACTCTAGCAGCCTTTGTATAGCTTGGGGGTTTGCTATTCTCATGTTCTCTGTGTAGAATTGACTCTTATCAAATGAGGAGCACCCCCCCCACACACACCAATTGAATCAGCACTTGTTCATTGAAGTTTTCAACATCACCCACAAGATTTTTAAGGGCTTGTCAAAAGAATCTTCATAGTCTCTAACCATGAATAAAAATGATTTCAGATATCGTCTCTATTGCACATTTTATTTCATGGGATTAATTTAATTGAGTGGAATAGTTAAGAGTTTTTAAGTGGTTGCTAGTAATAAAGAGAAGTTTTTACATTTTTAGGAAAATATACTAAGTATGAGTTGCCATAGTGATTTTATTTAAATGGTTAAAACTCTGATGTTAATACAGTTATACCTTGATTAAACAATCTTCTAAGGCAAAAATGAAGAACATAAGAACAAAACAATGGCCTCCTTTATAATGAAATCAGCCTTATTAAGAGAAAAATCTGCAGCTATCACATGAAGCTGATCTACCTGGTATTTGCACATTCAAAATGCCGTATGATTATCTCTGCCCTTATCTCATCCTTTGCCAAATGTAGTAAAAAATTAGTACCAACTGTAGGAAAAAATAATATTTTCTAAGTTTCTCTTGGATATATCATCTTGCCTAGGTATTCGATGGCCAGGTTATTGCCTAAGCATTTGTATAAGATTCAAAGACCAGAGTTTTTGAGCTAAACCCCAGGAAATTTTCTGGAGAGAATTACTATTTCTGCACTTCACTAAGAATTGCAACAAAAGACCAGAAATCTCTAATTCCCCCCCACCCCAGCTGTTAGGTAACCAGTGGGCTTTGAACTACATTCTAGAATAATGAAGGATATTCTAAAATAATGGAGGTGGTCAGTATTTAGCTCTAATACAACATTTTCTCACTGATACTTGAGCAAGGGCTGCAGTTCAAGTGGTGGCGGCTTCTAGCATCAATCAAGGGTACACCTAATTCTCAGTAGCTGTTTCTATCAATAGTTTCAATGTGCAAGCAACTCAGAGCAGGTTTATCACATTGTGCAAAGTCACCTGTGATATTTGTTAAAAATTCATAGACCTCCCTAGACCTAATGAGTCAGGATCATTGGAGTAGGCTGAAAAATCTGCATTTTACAAACTCAAGAGTTGAATTTCTGTTTGTCTTCCTACTGATAACTAAGATGCAACTGTGCTCCTGAAAGATCTTTTAAACAGAGCTACTTTAAATGTCTGGAGAGCTGCACTAGGAAAGAAAAGCAAAGTGAAATATCACACGTTCATTTGAAAAATCATGAGCAGGCTCAGAGGAAATTTTTTAGTGACCAATCCAACTTTTAGTACTCCCCCAAACCCTTCCTCAACTTTCTTTACCTTTCCTATTCTCAGCACTTTACTCGAGTCTTCATCAAGAAAATGGAGGTACTTCTCTGCCAGAAAGTATTTCTGGATTTCCTGAAAAATTTTCCTGACTTCATGCTTCTTCTCTCAGTAATTATGTGAGCTTCTAACTCCCTGGAATAATTTAGTCCTGCTCAAAATCTCTAGATAATTATGACTAATATATGCTACTTCCAATGTTTTCTTTCTATTACAAATAATGATTTAAAAAAATTTTTACAGCAATCTGGACTTAATGTTCCAAACTCTTTCATCCAGAATCACACAACCAATTGTTACCTGATATTTTAATGGGATCCATGCATAATAAGCATCTTAATCAAAACATATTCAAAATTGAGTTCCTGCTCTTCTCCTTAGAGTCACCTTCTCCTACAACCTTCACCACCTCAGCTTTTGGCAATCACCTTCCCCCAGTGTCTCACTTCGATGTCATCTTTGACAGTTTTATTTTCCTAGCTATTCACTACAAGTTCATTCACAACACCTGGCAGCTCTACCTTTAAAATATATGTAGGATAAGATCACTTTTCATTACCTTCTTTACCGTCTCTCTAGCCCAAACCACTCATCTCTCATCTGGATTCTGAAAAACCTTGTTCTCTTCTGCTCTTATCTCTGGTATATTCTCAGAATGGTGGCCAGAATTCTCTTGAAAAACTTAAGTCAAATCATGTCATTTATCTGCTCAAAACTTTTCAATGGCTTTCCATCACTTACAGCAAATTTGTTCACTGTTACCTGTAAGGCCCTACTCCTCTGGCCCCTGCCCTGTCTACCTATCACCCCTACTCCCTCCCCTGTTCTTTCTGCCACAGCCATAGTACCTCCATACATGCAGTCTATGCTCTCAGCCTTTCCTTATGATTTCTCACTTTGCTAGCTCCCACACATCTTTAAAAATCGCTTTCTTTTTCAGGCATTCCACAGCCACCCTATTTAAGGTTTTAATTTCCTCTACCTGGATATTTTGTTTCACATTTTCTGAATTTATTTTTTCCTTTTAGCACTTAATACAACCTCACATGCTATATATTTATCATTTGCCTTGTTTACTTAGTCTCCTCTTCTAGAAGATCCATGAGGGTAGAGAATTGTTTTTGTTTTGTTTTGTTCAATGTTATATCCCCAGCACCTAGAACAATGTCTGACACATAGTGAGTGCCCAATACATATTTGCTGTGTTCTGATTAAATAATTCTTTGAAATGTGAACACTGATGATTCCTGTTATAGTTGGTAATATTTCTGGGAAATGTCTCACTAATGCAAGGGAATAAAAGCAAGCATAAAATTAAGGGAATATGGGATGCCTGGGTGGCTCAGTGGTTGAGCATCTGCCTTTGGCTCAGGGCATAATCCCGCAGTCCCAAGATCTAGGCCCATATCCGGCTCCCTGCATGGAGCCTGCTTTCTCCCTCTGCCTATGTCTCTGCCTCTCTTTATGTGTCTCTCATGAACAAATAAATAAAATCTTTAAAAAAAGGGGGGGGGGACAGGATGTGGGGAGTCAAGGGCAGCAACAGAGAGGCCAATTAGGAAGTCAATAGGAAATTACTGGCCATCATTAAGCAGAAGTTGATGGTATTAGCAGATAGTAAAAAATGGTAAGCTTTTTGGAAATATTTTGAAGGCAAAATCAACAGAATTGGAGATTGGATGTGGAATGTGATAGAAAAACAGTATTTAAGATGACTCCAACATTATGGGCTGAATGGCTAGAATTCTGGAAATGCCACTTTGTAAGAAGAAACAGATTTGAGGAGGGTGAGTGGATACTGAAATCAAGACTTTTTATTTTTTATATTCAGTTTGAAATTCTATTAGACATCCATCCGGTGAGGAGTTTTAGTATGCAGTTGGTTATATGCATCTGGAATCCAGACGAGAGAAAGGGGCTGAAGATACAAATTTGGGGGGTTCAACAGATAGTATTTAAAGCTAGGGGTTGGACTTCTCCGTATCCTTCCTCTGCCCCACCGGAGGCTATAGAATTAGCTAATCGGTGCTAATGGCACATGCCAGCTACACCAAGGTCCACTTACTGTCCTTTGTAAAGGCCTACCATGAAGGCCAGTTAACTATCTGCCCTGACCTGTGTAGCTGTACCAACCAGCCTTTCTATTACATTGTGGCTGCTCACAAGTGTCCCAGGGGTGGCTGTTTCTTGGATCATCAATGGGGAGTTGAGGAAGGACAGGGTAAGGAAAGAGAAATGAGGTGAGGCATAATGATCTAGGAAGAACTAAGAGTGATTGGACCAGGGAAGTTAGGTGGGCTCACAGAGCAATACTATGTGCACATTGAGATTGGTGGTGATGAATTTACAGTGAGACCAGCAGGGGAGGAATGGGGTTGCATTTAACCAAGGGTGAATTTTCCCACGCAACTATTACTTAAAAATAGGAGAGCAAGATATTTGAGGGTAGGCACAGAGAATAATATTAATGAAAGAGAACTGAGTCTAAACTGTGTCAGAAGGGAAGTAAAAACACAGGGGGAGTAAGGCTGAGTGAAAGGTAGCTGAAACCATGAATTTGAAGGTTCTGATGGGATTGAAGAATCTTTAGTGTCAGGATATTAGAAGGAGTGAAGTAGGATTAGAAAAAAAAGTTCTTGAAAATGAGTTATACGAAAGGTGTTGATGAAGTCTAGATGACCTGGGGAGTAGGTGGTGAGGGAGACCGTGGGCCTGAGAACTGGCATAAATGGAAGGATTGTCTCTGTGATAAAGAGATGGCTGGAGAGATTGACAGTGAGCCAAGATCTCTGTGATCTTTAAGGACTGATGGAGTGTGATCTGGAGGGCTATAGTGGGCTGCAACATGGAGGGATAGTGGGTAGAAGTGGCAAAAGGCATGAGCTTCAAAGGATTTGGCAGGTGTAGAGAAGACGAGAAAGCTTGGTTTGGATGTGGCAATGAAGGACACAGAGGACAGTTATCATTTCTGGGCGCAGTTGTGGAGACAAAAAGAGTCACTACCTGAGAGGGGCTATAGGGGAAATAGTATCCTCAAGGGAGAGACAAATTAGAGTTATAGCAGGATGTGATTGAGGTCATAAGAGATTTTGTGGATTACAGATGTGAGTTCCAGGTAGAACAGTGGAAGGGACTGTGGTTGCAGAGGGAAGAAAGACTGAGTCATATTATTATGGGATCAACAGAGCCTTCGGGGAGGAATATTGAAGTGAAGAGACATGATCTAGGTCTTCCTGACATTGTTGAAGTAAACAGGGATGGAGAATATGATGGGATTATTCTTGGTGGGTTCTTGGGCAGGCAAAGGTGAAGAGTCTGTGAGTGCATTCAAGAGGGAAGTCAGGGCTCTTTCCCAGAGCTATCAGAGTTCTAAGAGCTCATGGTTCAGTCATTCTGATGATGGCTTTGAGGCTGATATGAATGAGGTAGCACCAGGGGCTGTCAGGCACTTTGACACAATCAATTTATACAACGAGGCCTCAATTAGTAATGAACAGAAAGAAGTTCTCGATAGTCTTCCATCAGTATGAACAATATCGTTTTCTTGTTCTAAAAGGATATTGCAACACATCTTTTCCCTGGTGTTTTCTATACATCGCTCTCAAGAACACACATGTCACTGTATGGAACTGGAAGGGAGGAACCAGACTGACTTCTCTTTAGTGAGGAAATGAGTGCTCACACAGTAGGTAATCAAGGCAAACTTAAACAAAAAGTTTTTAAGATTCTTAGTTTTTGTTGGCTTAGAATTTGAGGGAAGAGTTTAATTTTGAAGTGGCTTATTATGAGTTTCATTGAGGAGATGCCTTTTCGTAGAAAATGTACTTTGGCTTATTAAAACAAAGCCCGTTTTAAGGACCAGTCTTGAAGTATGTCTCTCAACACAAGATTATTTCTGTTGCCCATGACCTCCCCACAGAGCATTGACACTGACTGGGTCTCCTGGTGGTTTTCTATCCATTTCTTCTCCAAAGAAAATGCTAGTAATAAATTGAGGAATTTAAGACTATGAATATCTTTTTTTTTTTTTTCCAGAGAGTGACATTTAGGAGGAGAAAAAGGAAAGCACTTGAGGGTAAAGGAAAATGGATAGTACTTCTCTCCTTCTTTCCAAAGCAGAAACTGCTTCAATCTGCCTTTCCCCTCATGAGTCAGAAAAATAAAGTGATACAAAATCCAGTCTATTCCTATGCCTTGAGGCATGACTATACCTAAACCATTAGGGGATGCAAATTGAATCCTCTCTGACTAAAATTCAGTGTATAACATACTGTTTGGACCACATGCAGAAACTACCCACTCATAAACGGGCTTTTCCTCTGAATATTCATGGGTGGGTTCTTGCTCAAGGATGGAGAAAAGTTTGATTCATAAGATTATTAAAGGTGAAGTAATACTTTACAATTTTTTCTTGGGCAGCCCGGGTGGCTCAGCGGTTTAGCACCAACTTCAGCCCAGGGCTTGATCCTGGAGACCCAGGATTGAGTCCCACATCAGGCTCCCTGCGTGGAGCCTGCTTCTCCCTCTGCCTGTGTCTCTGCCTCTCTCTCTCTCTTTATTTCTCTCTCTCTGTCTCCCATGAATAAATAAATAAAATCTTTTTAAAAATAAAATAAAATTTTTTCTTAAGTTAACAGACGATGAACTGAGAATAATACCAGTTTTAATCACTGAATTTTTAAAAATAAGACATTTCACTAATTTGATAGTTTTTGAAAAGCAATGCTAGTGGTAGGGAATATGTTGCTTGTTTCTAACATTACCGTTTGAGAGCCTTGAGTTAAACTACTGGCAGGCAGGTTTGGCCTGCCTCCATCTAAATCATAGATAGGATGAAAGCACTCATTTACTGTAAGTTCCTGTGACTGCTTACAAAAGCTAATGACAATAGTACTGTAGTTCCTCAAAAAAACTAAAAATAGAATTGCCACATGACCCAGCAATTCCACTTCAAGCTATATACCCAAAAGAATTGAAGGTAGAACCAGAAATACTATTGATATTTATATGATCTTGTTCATAGAAGCATTATTCACAATAGTCAAAAGGTTAAAGCAACCCAAGTGTCCATGGACCAATGAATGCTAAACAAAAGGTGGTATATATACACAAGGGAATATTATTCAGTATTTATTTATTTATTTATTTATTTATTTATTTATTTATTTATCAAGTGCCCCCCTCAGTGCCTGTCACCCAGTCACCCCATCCCCTGCCCACCTCCCTTTCTACCACCCCTTGTTGGTTCCCCAGTCAATTGTTAAAATCTAACGATACAACCAAGGAATAGAAAAAAATGGATTCAAAACTAATTCTTTCTTGACTTCTTATTTTTTTTAAAGATTTTATTTATTTACTTATGAGAGACACAAAGAGAGAGAGAGAGAGAGAGAGAGAGAGGCAGAGACATAGGCAGAATGAGAAGCCAGCTCCATGCAGGGACCCTGATGTGGGACTTGATCCCAGGACTCCAGGATCACGACTTGAGCCAAAGGCAGACGCTCAACCACTGAGCCACCCAGGCACCCCTATTCAGTCTTTAAAAGAAAGGAAATTCTGACACATGCTACATCATGAATGATCCTTGGAGACATTATGCCAAGTGAAGTAAGGCAAACACAAAAGGATAAATATTGTATGATTCCACTTATATGAGATACCTTGAGTAGTCAAATTCATAGACACAGAAAGTAGAAGGGTGGTTACCAGAAGCTGTGAGGAGGGGAAAATGGGAAGTTATGATTTAAAAGGAAAAGAGTTCTAGTTTGGGATGATGAAAAGGTTCTGGAGATGCTTAGTGGTAATGGCTGAACAATAATGTGTATGTACTTAATGTCATGGTTTTTATTATTATTAACCATATTTAAAATGCTTATGATGGTAAATTTTATGTTATGTGTATTTTGTTATAATTTTTTAAAAGATAGTGGCTCCAAGTATTTGCTTAATCTAGGCATTCCATGTGAATGAAATCATACAATATGTGATCCTTTGTAACTGGCTTCTTTCACTTCCCATAATGTTTCAAGGTTCATTCGTGTTATAGTATGTGTTGATACTTTATCCGCTTTTACTGCTGAATGATATTCCATTATAAGAATATACTACATTTTTCCAGGAACTGGAGGGAAGAGGTAACAAAGAGTGACTATTAGTGGATATGGGGTTTCTTTTTGGAATGATGACAATGTTCTAAAATTAGACTCTTGCAATAGCTGTGCAACTCTGAGAATGTACTAAAAACCACTGAATCCTACATTTAAAAGGTGACTTTCATATATATGAATTATAACTCAATAAAGCTGTTATTTAAAAAACTGAAAGAAAATGAAGGGTGCCTGGGTGGCTCAGTTGGTGTTAAGCATCAGACTCTTGGTTTTAGCTCAGGTTGTGATCTCAGGGTTGTGGGATTGAGCCCCATGTAGGGCACTATGCTCAGTGGGGAGTTTGAGATTGTTTCCCTCTCTCCCTCTGCCCGCCCCCTATGCTCACATGCATTCTTTCTCTCTAAAATAAGTAAGTCTTTAAAAAAGAAAATGACAATGCCAAATGACATCTTCGATGCATTAACAAAAGTACAGGGTCCATACAAATACATTGAAAAGGGCACCCATTTAGATTCAGAAGGCCTGAGTTCAAGTGATGACTCTGGCATTTACTGGTGCAATTTTGGCTAAGTATTAATTTCTCTGAATCTCCTACTTATGATCTATAAAATGGAAATAATAAGTAACACCTACTTTGCAGGGACTTGATGGGGACCAAATAACATAATAAATATGAAAAGCTCTTTATAATTGTAACCTGATGCATTAATATTAGCATTAATTGGAATGCAGGGGGTATGTGGATGTGGGTGGATGATAGATATCTTTAGCTAAAAGTGCTGTTGAGTAGAAGACAGTTGGATTTATTCTGAATTGTTTTAAAACTGTAAACGTAATTTTAATATCTTAACTTTAATTTTATTATGTCTTAACACCAATATTTTTCTAGAAGTATGCCTTCTATATAATTATCAAGTCTTTAAAAAATGTAACCTCTTCTTTCTTCCATGCCCTCACCATGTCTCTTCCCAGATGCTTCTATTCTTTATATCTTTACTTGCCATCAATTTTTTAAAAGATTTTATTTATTTGACAGAGAGAGAGAGAGAACAGTAGGGAGAGCAGCAGGCAGAAGGAGAGGGAGAAGCAGGCTTCCGGCTGAGCAGGGAGCCCAATGAGGGGCTTAATGCCAGGACCATGGGATCATGGTTAATGTTCAGCTCACCTGAGCTGAAGGCAGATGCTTAACCAACTGAGTCACAGCGCCCCTACTTGCCAACATTTCTTATTCCCACTAGCAATGAAGCAAAATTCTAGGGTTCTAGGCAATGGTTCTCAGTCTTAACTGCAGTTACCTTGGGAGCTTTCAAACTGTTAATGCCTAGATCTTACTCTTAGACATTCTTAGAGATGTAGGGCATAGATTGAATGTCAGGATTTTTTAAGCTGCTGGGTAATTCTAATGTACAGGCAAAATTGAGGACACTGATATAGAGAGAATGTGTGACCCCAGCGGAACTCAGTAGGGGTGGGGGGGTGGCATAGAGAGGTTCATTCTCCTAGCTCCTTCTCTCACACGTCTTGTGTTTTGCCATGTCACCAGCTGCCTCTGAGCAGCTAAGTAACAGCTGCAGGTGAATTTGGAACAGATGTCAAGGCAAAATTTCATTCCAGCTATTACTATCCCCACAAAGTCTTTTCTTTCTGTTAAAAAGAAGCTCTCCTTTACATTGATATAACTGAAGCAAGTAGGCCTTAATTGTGCCCCAGTGAATCATCCTGGGAACATAAATGCCCAGGACAATACAGAAGGGGAAGGGCAGGGTTTCTGTATATGGATGTCTAAGGAAAAATGCAAAATTGCATCCAAAATATGTGTTTCTATTTTGCATGTATTGGCTTTTTTTTTTAAAGGTTTTCATTTTTTTTTTAATTTATTTATTCATGAGAAACACAGAGGCAGAGACATAGGCAGAGGGAGAAGCAGGATCCCTGTGGGAAACTCGATCCCAGGACCCTGGGATCATGACCTGAGCCAAAGGCAGATGCTCAACCACTGAGGCATCCAGGTGCCCCACCTATATTGGCTTTTGCAGAAATGTTCCCTCTTTCCTCACGCCAGTCCTCTATGCTCTAAAATACTTCACTGAAGTTTTCCTATCAATTCTACTTGACTTTTGGAGTTTTTGCAGTTTTATTTCTTATTTCCCATCAGGTCTGGAGGAATATTTTGAACTTTCTTTTATGATTATCTCTTCCTAATCATTCTCCTGATCCCTATAGGCCCAGCTAGACATTCCGTCTTTAAGATACAGTCATTTCCGGCAGCCCGGGTGGCTCAGTGGTTTAGCGCTGCCTTCTGCCCAGGATGTGATCCTGGAGACCCGGGAACGAGTCCCACATTGGGCTCCCTGCATGGAGTCGGCCTGTGTTTCTCTCTCTCTCTCTCTCTCATGAATAAATAAATAAATAAAATTTTAAAAATAGAAAAGATCTCTTTAAAAAAAAAAAGATACAGTCATTTCCTTTGTCCCACCTTGAAAGTATTCTCCAAAGACAGCAGAGAAGTGCCACTCAACCAGTTCTCCAATTTTTTTTTTTTTTAATCAAACAATTTTAATCAAATTAATAGGAAGCAGTAAAAGTGCAATTGCCTGAAGATCCCATATTTCACATTTCAAACTGTTTTCCATTGTCTTTACTTGTAAGGTGTTGCAGGTGGGACCCACTCTTGAATCTTCTTTCTTGTGGTAGAATAAGGTACATATTGTTCTGGAGTGCCACTCACATTGAACTTTCTCACCAGCATTGTATATTCTCTTGTAAGCTGTTATTAGGAACACTTTCTCACCAGCATTGTATATTCTCTTGTAAGCTGTTATTAGGAAAAATTGGTCAGTGAAAGAATATGTGGCTGTTCCCCTCTCCAAACTTCTTAGGGATAGTATAAGTGCACTTCTGTTTTGCTGCACCTAAGAGAAAGACAATCAGAGTGTTTAAGGCCTCAGAGAATAGGCCCCTATTATGCATCTTGATTTAAGAGATGACTAACCACAGTAAAGCCTGTGACTCTTGATCTTGGGCTTGTGAATTTGAGATCTGTGTAGGGTGTATAGATTACTTCAAAGAGAGAGAGAGAGAGAGGGAGAGAGAGAGAGAAAGGGAGAGAGAGAGAGAGAGAGATGACTAACCAAATAACCAGTCTTGAGGTAAGATTGAGCTATCTGTCCATTCCACAGGCTCAGTAATTTCCTAACTAATTAAACTGTAAATTGAAAATGGGGGATATTATCATGCTTATATTTGAATATACTGAATTGTTAAGAAATTTTCTTGTAGCGGTACTTAAATTTCATACTATGTGCATGTATTAGAGATATTAAAGAGAATAGGAATTCTCAGTGAGATGGTTAAACCTTTAGATTTGAGGAATTTATTGATAACAAAAAAGGAACATTTTTAAGGAAAAGCTTAGTTTTAGGTCTTTTAAAAAAGATTTTATTGATTTATTTGACAGAGAGAGAAAGAGAGAGAGAGAGAGTGCACAAGCAGGGGGAACAGCAGGCAGAGGGAAAGGGAGAAGCAGGCTCTCCGCAGAGCAAGGAGCCCCATACCAGGCTTGACCCTGATTCCAGGACACTGGGATCATGACCTGAGCCAACTGAGCCATGAAGGTGCCCCAGTTTTAGGTCTTTTAATGTGAGAAACTTTCAGCATGTTGAATTGCTGACACCTTCAAACTTTTTGCAGCCAGCTGCTCAAAATATTTATCTTTTTGAAAACGTCTCCAAATATAGTTTTGAAAAATCCTATCAATTCAGGTATATTTGCAGAGGTGAATAATATCTCAATATTTTTGTAAAAGCCAAATGCTTGGCCAATGGCCTCAGTGGGGGTGGATGTTATCATGCTCCCACCAAAGAAAAATATCCATTTTACTTAAGAAAGGAATCTTTTATTTTAGCTCTTTGGAAAAGTTTAAATAGAGAATTATTATTTTCCTTAGAAGACCTGATAAATAATTCAGACCAGCTATAAATCTTAATGAAAAAAAAATCTTTTTCTTTTTCAGTGTATTTTATTCCTCTGTCTATAATGGAACGTAGTTGTTCTTTGGCTGTTCCACATCTAATCACAATACTTTCTGGAAATGGTCCCTGATTTTCTTTTCTTTCTTATTCTTAATTTTTGTGATTCTGTTTAAGTTTATTCTACCCATGATGCCAAGGTTGGACATGTGACTCAAGTCTGGTCAATCAGACCAGGAACAGTGACTGGTTTAGGATGAACATATGATCCAGGTTAGACCACTTAGAGACAACAAGGTTAATTTCAGGGCATTGATGTCAGCTAGCACATTTTTAAACAAATTGCCTTTATAGGTAACTGGGTCTTAATCTTGCTTTGAAATCTTAGGAGAAAACATAGGACACATGACCCTGAGTTATCCTGCTCTAAGGACAAAAGAACTGGATATTTATATGCTACCTCCCATCAGTAATTGGTTGAAGGCCGTTGGTAGCGGTGGGAGTCATTAGCTCCCTTGCATTTGGCTAGAGAAAGCTCTGAAGCAAAGAAATGCATTTGGAAGTTGGTCCTGTGTACGTCCAAATAGTAAGGACAAGGGGGATGTGGGTGGGGCACTGACTCACATTCATCTACTACAATAAATAAAGATCTTAGTACAATATCTTATTCCATTTTATCATAAACTGCTAGTAAATAATAAACTGTTAGTAAAAATTCCATTTTATCATAAACTGCTAATAAACTAGCAGTAAAACTGTTAGCTACTATGCAGTAAATGTACTGTATTTATTTGATAAAAATATTTACTTATTCAACAAATATCTATTATACCATGTACTAAGGTACATAGCACTGTGCTGGATGCTGAGAATACAACAAGACAGAGAATATCCCATCACTCAAGAAGCTGATAATTTATATATAATAGCTACAAATAAGTAAGCAAGAAATTTGTGCTAGTGAGAGGAAAAGTATGGGGTGCTGGACATAAAAGAGAAATGTGTTTTTTAAACACCCTCCTCAAGATTCAGCAGCAGGAAAAAATAAAGTTGGAGAGAAACAAAAAAAAAATTAATAGATGACCGAAGTTGAAGGGAAGCTGAGATTTTTACCACACATCCTTCTGTATTGTTGACTTGCATTCAACGTGCATGTGTTACATGCATGAAAAAAATTAACTTTTTAAAGGAATGATCATTCCATTTTAAAGGGGCAAATCTAGTAAGGATCAACATAATAAATAGAAGTAGTAATCTATGCAACTGTAAAGTGTGTTTAAAGAGATTTGGAGCTAAAAGTTTAATTTTGATACTATACATATCATATAAAGGCAGGGCTGGAATGCAGTAGCATCTAGAATGTTTAGCTTCACAGATTGTACCCTAGCTAGTTTGAGGAAAGAACCATTAGGGTGTGGTAGCAGGAAGCTCAGAGAGCAGAGAATAAGAGAGCAAGCATCTGTCATTATGTCTCCACAAACTGGGCATCATAGTTGCTGGGTCTTCCCGGCAAGGCTTAGGAGGATGCTCAACAGACTATTGCTGAATTAAATTAATTCTATTTGAAATGGATACATTAACTTACCACAATTCAGTAACACTAACCTCTATGAATATCCCTGGCTCTGATTTCACACTCACTAAATAATCCTTTGATTATAATCTGCTTTCCTATGTGGATAATCCTACAGAAGCAGAGTAGGCTGTCTCAGTGAACTCTGTGTCCTGATTGATAGTTACGTATTTCTTAAATGAATGAATTACCTCTTCTCTGCTAGATTAATGTGACTCAGGGACTCTAAATCTGATGATTACCTTGGTTTAAGCTGATGAAAATCATATTTCTTGACCTGCAGAGCCAAGTGCAGTACCTGAAGTACACTGGCCCCACCAAGATAAGCATTTTGTAGGCTCTCCACCTTTCAGTCCCTTTATCATGCTTTAGTCATACTTGCCTCCTTGCTGTCCTTCAAGAATCAGGGTCTCTCCTGCTTCTAGATTTTGTGCAACTCTTCTGTCTTTCTAGAATATTCCTTCTAGAGAGTCTTCCCAAGCCAACTTTATTTAAAATAGCACGCCCAGATATTCTCTATCTCCTTGCCTTCTTTTATTTTTCTTCATTGTTTTTAAAGATCTCATTTTATACAACTGCTAGACCATTTGTTATCTGGCCATCCCACTAGAATGGCAGTTCTGGAGTTAATCTTTCTCACTGTTGATCCCATAGCATCTAAAAATGATATCTAACATGTAGCAGGCATTTGATAAATTTCTATCAAGTGAATGACTGACAGTTTTTGTCTTACGAAGTTTGTAGAGTTGAACGGCTGGTATGAAGAATGTATAATACTTTAAACCTCCATTTTTCATCTTCCCTCCAGTGCAGGCCATACTGATAATGTTTTAAAATATAAATCTGTTCTTGATATTTTAAAACACATCAATACTTCAAAACCTCTATATTTAAAGTTAAACTTTCTTTTTTTTAAGTTAAACTTCCTAAAGATGCATTCTACTTCTGAAATAAAAGACTTCAAATAAATTTCTTTTTTTTAATATAAGACATGGATTGTGTTACTAATTATCCTTTCTGTACACATATCTATCAAATTCTCTCCACCATGGAAAATGCTTCCTTGGCAGCAGGAACCTTTAATATGAACAAGAAGAAACTAAAATTTTGAATAATGGGAAAAGTTGTCCACAGAGCTCTAGGTTTAAAGATTTCTTTCTCTTCTTACCTATAGCCACAGTGGACTATAAAACCCCTATCTATGTTTCAGGAGGTATACAAGAGGAGGCAAAGATCATGTAGAATGAGTGTAATCCAGGAGAGACTTCCTCTTGCATGTCTAATGTTGTCTGCATTTGAACAGTGGAAATCAGGGACAAGATTAGAAGCAGAGAAGGCAAAAATTAATGAGCTTTGCCAAGAAACAGAAAGCCTAAAATCTAAGGAAAGAACTTAGAATGGTTGCAAAGTCACTCAAATTATCTACAATTACTGAATAAATATTAGTGTTTGAAAGTGGCTAGACAAATGTGAGCCAAAGTAAAATGAGGAACAAATGGTGGATGAGAGACACAGAAGTAGGACAATGAGCCATGAAAGAGAGCCTGACAGGCACTGATTCATAACCTCAGGATGGTTGCTTGGAGGTAAACTACAAATCAACACTGGGATCATTCCTTATTTAAATTATTTGAAAATAAACTACTCATCATAAGTTTGCAGTTAATATATTAATTTTCTGTCTCAATCTAGAACTGAGCAAATACAGTTTTTTTTAGATGTTAAGGAGGTGAGCTGGGAGGTCTGGTCTGACATTTACATTATCAGATACAGAAAGGGAGTCATGCCCTATGTAAAATGGCTTTCTAACGATCATTTCTATGTAGGGGATTAGTCCCTTCAACTGACACACACAGTAAATGTGGATCTGAAGCATTTATACTAACTCTCCAAGAAAGTAAACAGACTGAGAGTAGATGTTGAATTTTTCTGACCAGTTACCCAAATTTCCCATGTTTTTCTGTATAGTTATATATTCAGGCAGTTTCCTCAAATTTAAGTATATAATACATTTCTAAAGTCTAAAAAAGTCGCTCTATCAAATTTCAATGTTATGATTCTCAAAAAAATGTTTAGCCAAAATACATTCTATTTTTCTTTTGCTGGGAAACTAAGGTTATGGTACTGCTTTATATCACTGAGAGTAATAAGAATTACTTGATCAAAATTAATTCTGTATATAAGAAGTCTGAAAAAAAGTCTGCATAATTCCAATGGTAATTTGGGATTAAAGCACTATTACCTAAAACTGAATACATCCATACTTACTTTTTAAATATACAATTAGTTGTCATTTTAGAAAAAGGGAACCAGAAACAAGGTATCTTAGAATCTCCAAAATGTACTGCATTCTGTCCATAACTGACACCAGGATTTTCCCTACGACTCTGACGATAGGAATCTGCATTTAAGCAAGACACTCAGAATTCTGTGTTAATAAGAGGTAAGTGAGGTCCAAGGCCCCTTCACTGGTTTGCCCTCCTCCCAACAGTTAAATTTTATAAAATACCCTGCAGATATAGAGCATGAGAGAGAAAAAAGGAGAAACACCATGTGGTATAAGCTAATAATTATTTATATTCCTAATCAAAGGCTCAGCATTTTACATGCGGGGTTCACTACTCTGGCCCACCCAGGCCCTGAAGCTATTTTTCTTTCTTCAAATTAGGAATCTGCTGATCAAATCAAATGCTGATTCTGTATCTAAACTGATATGTTTTCTCTTTGTGCAAGTGATTAGGTCCCGCTAAGAAACTAATTGCTGCCATCTCAAATTGCACAAGAATCAAGGGTGCTTTCCTTAAGAAGGATTTCTAGCTACATCTCTCATATTTTTTCACCATTTTAAAGCCGCATTTTTCTTCAGCTCTGTTATTTGATCCATAAAAATGGTAAAGAGTAATTGAATGAAGAAGACCAACATGGGTAAAGTATAAATATATATTTCCTTTTGCAAGTGTGCTATCGCTAATCGGTCTTATATGTGTGTAGATGCATATGTGCATGTTGAATTATTGAAGACAATACCTCAACTTTGTCTTCGGTTTTCCATATTGTCCATTCACAGGTTAAAGTTCACTTGGCAATAGGTCCACTCTGACTGTTTTACCAAGTAAACCCAAGTATTTAGCTTCTTTTTGTCATGTCCACTCTAACAATTAAGTAGAATAAATGGCAATTTGCATTGTATTATTTCAAGACACTTCTGTTTTCCCCCTTGCTAACCTTCCTTCCTTGCTAACTTTGGATACTCTACAACTGGAGAGTCATTTTGAAGAACTCAATTAAAATTCATATTTTTCCAGAAAAGGTGATGCTTGATGCTTGCCTGATATAGCAGTAAGTCAATTATACCATGATGTGAAGAAGGTATCAGAGCCTTTCTTGAGAGCTGGTTTTAAAGAAATGGGAGCAGAAAGGCCTTGGAAAAAAGGGGAATTGGGCAATCAGTAGAAAGAACAAGAAAAGGCAGAAGATCCGAACAGTCCTTTTCAGGAAGTGTTTAGGCCATCTTCCTACTGAAAATGTCTTCATAGGGAAATCTTCAGTGAGCAAGATGTGCTGCCCCTGAAATCTCTTGGTGGAATCTTGTTAGTGGAGAATAATCAAAAGCTGCCAACTGCAGCAACCCCACATGTTTTTGGTCTCAGAAAGAACATCTCCAATGATTTTCCTCTCTTTTTCTGTTGCCAGAAAACAACTGGGCCAAATGGTAGGGACAGTTATTTGGCAAGACACTGAGGTTGCCAGAGGAATGGAGAATGTAAACAAGCAAAATTAAAATGAGTTTACCACCAGGGATTTTATAACATCCCATCTGTAAAGAGAACATTTTAAACTTGCATTTAAACATCTAGTTCCAACTGGAATTAAACTTTTGTGTTTGTGTGTTCACTGTAATAGAGCTTCATTCATTCATGGCTTCACATACCCAAGCGATTTACTTATGGGTTTTAGGGTTTTACAAAATAACTGAGATTTTAGAGAAAATGTGTTTCTTTATATTGCTATTCTAATGCTGTAGTACTTTTAATTTTTTCCATTCAAAATAATATTTTCAAATATAACAGTAGTACCTATTTAAGAACTAAAATAACTTTCAGGGAGGGACACCTGGGTGGTTCAGTGGTTGAGTGTAAAAGTGACACTTTTACTAGGGCATGTTTTTTAATGCCTAAATTATCAATTTCAGACAATACATTTCAGTATTCAAATGATAGTACATAAAATGCTTAATACAGCCTTTCAACTTTAAATAAAAATTCACTGCATTATGCTATTGTGAATGATTAAATAAAAAATTTTCTTCCATCCATTTTTTTCTGGAAAAAATTAGAAGAGTAAAACTGGTATTTACACTAACAGTTGGTTATACATCTCAGTTATATCCACTTTTCTTCTGTAAAATCTTTGAAAAGTATGAAACATTAAAAGCTTTTGAAAACGACCATTTGTGTATTGATCTTTGATAAACATCTAAATGTTTATCTTTAGCTAATAAAAATATCAGCCCTGCAATTTGAGCAAGAAACAACTTAATTATATAATTATTATTATTTTTTAACACACAGCAAGTATTACTAGTAGAATTTAGAATAGTTTTTACATGTCCACGTTTTATAAATAAAAAACAAAGAATATGGAGCTCAGATATATGCAACTCTCAAAGCTTAAAACCCTTCTATCTGGCCATTTACATTACAGTTTGCTAACCCCTTGTTTACAGGGTGCCTGTTTAATTGCAATATTTAGTTCATTCATGTTTGATGTAATTACCAATACATCTGAGTTTAAATTAACCATATTACTATTTGTTTTCTGCTTACTGGCTCTTGTTTTTGGTTTCCATTACTTACTTTCATACTTTTTTTGGTTTAATCAGGAATTTAAAAATTATATTTCCCCTTTGTACTGGCATTTATTATTCCTTTAGTAGTACCTAAAAATTATAGCATGCATCCTTAACTTAACAGTGTTTACTATACATTAGTATTTTATCACCTGTTGGATAATGCAAGGATTTTAGAACATTTTAACTCTATTTAACCCCTTCCAAGTCTTCTATACTATTGTCATCTATTTAATTCTGTATACATTTTTATTTACCCTGTATTAGTCTTTTGCCCTGCTCTTCATTTCTTCATGAAGATTAATCTTGCTTTCTTGGATTATTTTCCTTTTACCTGAAGAACTCACTTTAGAATTTAGATCTGATGGTAAAAATAATTCAGTGTTTGTCTAGAGTCTTCATTTTACTTTCATTTTAAAGTATATTTTCTCAGTTAAATTGGGTTACAGATTGGCAGTTACTGTCTTTCCATGCTTTAAAGATCTCATTTCCATTTTTTTCTTGAAAAATCTTCTATAAGCCTTATTGTTGCTTCTTTGAAGTTCATATATGTTTTTCCTCTGGCTACATTAAGAACTTCCTCTTTCCCTTTGCTTTCAGGAGTTTTACTACAAAATACTTAAGTACTGTTTTCATTGGATTCATCCTGTTGTAGAGCTTTTTTGAAGCTATAGTTCTTTTCTTCATGCTTCATCCTTTTTCCTTTCCATGATTCAGTCCTGATCCAATATTCCAGGCCAATAATGTTCCCTTCTGCTGTGTTTAACTTGATTTTAAACACATTTGCTGAGTTTTTAATATCAGTTATTATTTTATACATTTCTAGATTTCCATTTAATCTTTTTAAAGATTTTATTTATTTATTTGAGAGAGAGGGAGAGAGAGAGAGAGTGTGTGTGTACATGAGCTGGGGTAGGGGAAGGGCAAAGGGAGAGGAAGAAGCAGACTCCCTGCTAAGCAGGGAGCCTGACTCTGGGCTCCATCCCAGGGCCCTGTGATCATGGCCTTAGCCAAAGGCAGACACTTATGCAATTGAACCACCCAGGTGCCCCTCCATTTGATTTTTAAAATGGGTTACAACTATTACTTTATTTCTTAAAGTATATTAATTACAATTATTTAAGTCCTTGTCTTATAATTCAAATATATCTCTATCATCTATTTTTTTCTCTTGTTTTTGGTCATTCGTTCTGTTTTTGGCATGGCTGATAATGTTTTCACAAATGCCATACATTGTTGAGAAAAAACCCCTCTCCATTCTCAGGTATGGTCCTTCCAAGCAGGTTTTATTTTATTTTATTTTATTTTATTTTATTTTATTTATTTTTATTTTATTTTATTTTATTTTATTTTATTTTATTTTATTTTATCTTATTTTTGCAAGATGATCACTTCATTTTTTTATTTCCCCTCTGCCCTGCCAACCCCATTCTTGGTGATTTTTGTACCCATTTAAACATTTTGAGCACATGACCATAAGTAAGTCTTAAAATAGAGAAGCAGAATTTTTGTCTAAAATGTGATGGAAGGGGACTAACAGTGGCAAGGGGACTAACGGTGACAAGAAAACTGCATAACAGTTGTGCAATAACAGAAGCCGCCCAGATCTTCTGGTGGACAATGCATAGAAGACTTAGAATTATGGAACATCTGTCCCCCTTACCACTTTTTCCTACCCTTGGCCCCCAAGCCCCTACCCCAGCCCATATCCCATTAATGATGTTAACAGAAGCTTAATATTCCAGTTCTAAAATGCAAATGATTTGGGTATGACTGCTGTTGCATCAGGTCTGGACAAAAAGATAATGAAGTCCTTTCTCTCTGTGATGTTTCCCAGAATATAAAGATGAGTTCCATGATGATGGAACACTTCTGTTTATCTGATGACTTCTCCATTTGCTTTATACTCTGATCCACAGACTATCTTCACACTTGTTATAGATTCCATGGACCTTCCCTTCTACAGGACTATAACATCCTTGTTAAGTTTCTTGTTGTCTTCCACCCACTGAATATAGATGTACTCCTGGGGATCCTTAGGATCTGCCTTGCCACAGCTGATGGTTAAATGAATGCTATTGCTTTTAAACCAGGGAAGATTAGGCACTGTACCAGGAACCACACTTCAGGAGCCTGGTGCTTTGGAGTACCTTCCTTGAAAAGTGTTAAGTCATCTTCCGATGACTTGAGTTGGCCAAGGACAGGAATACAATCCAAGCAAGGCTTGCAGAGCCCAAACTTGGTCTTGCATGAATCCTAGTTGCTAGAAGCATGCCCTGGAATTTTTAAATTCCTTTTCTGTTGCCAAGATGGGACTGGGCCAGTAGGCTGTCTTAGAAGTGTATCTCATGCCTACACTGGGACCCTGGTCCTTTTTTCTCCTCAGCTTGCTTTCAGGCCCATAGGGTACATATGGATTCAACTGGATACTCCAATGAACTCCAGACCAAAGCCTATCCTACAGGTGTTATCCTAGGTTACTGTGACCAGATTCCTATTCTAGGAGAGCAACTTAGTAAGTGGATTATTACTGCTGAATAGTGTAGTATTTCTTTTGCAGAATGGTACAAGGATAGACCACCAGAATTCTGCTGACACTCTGATTAGGGGCTTGATTTTTTATTTGATCTGGGCCTATGTATTGATGTATACCCATCTGTCTTCTAATCAGAATTCCACCTATAGTCTATAGCACTTGAAGGCAGTGAAGACGGGAGGGGTTAGGCATCTTTTCCTATTTGTCTTCCCTCACTAGCACCAAAGGTGATTATCCTACCCTCTTTGCAGACTCTGCCACATGTCAGTCATCCTCTGGATAACCATGTCTTCTTCCTCTGAGAACTTTTGAGACCATAACTCCACAATGCCAAAACTCTTCTGATCAATGTCCTTTCTGCTTCTATTCCCAGATAGATGTCACGTTCTGCTGGATCCATTTCATGACATGCTGAATTAGAGATGTCCATTCTTTTTTTTTTTTAAGATTTTATTTATTTAATCATGAGAGACAGAGAGAGAGAGACAGAGAGAGAGAGAGAGAGAGAGAGAGAGAGGCAGAGGCACAGGTAGAGGGAGAAGCAGGCTCCATGCAGGGAGCCTGACGTGGGACTCAATCCTGGGTCTTCAGGCTCATGCCCTGGGCCGAAGGTGGTGCTAAACCACTGAGCCACAGGGGCTGCACAGAGATGTCTATTCTTGAGTGAAAGACACCAATTTTTTTTTATCTGCCCGCATTGGTCTCACCTATCCTCCCTACTGGTGGTAGTGTGTGGACACAAGATACAGTCAACACTTAAAAGATCATGGTTTAGGAAGGCACTAATTATGGCCTAAAAAAGTTCAAAGGACTAATTATGGCCTAAAAAAGTTCAAGGGAAAAGATGGTTGATCTGTTCAAGGGAACAGATAATACTCTGTTTTATCTTTATTCTATAAAATTCTAAAAGGTAAATTTAACATTACCAGAAACAAACTCATATTTCTCTACATACTCTGAGTATGACTTGCATTTGAGATCATTATCAACAAAGCATAATGACAATGTTTGAGAGGGTAATGGAAATCAGTATTCATGAATAGAAGGATAGATGATTCAGATTCATGAGTACCCAGCATTAAATAAATTGTATTGGGGCGCTGCATAACAATAAAATCTGTGTTGTATCAATACAAATAGATTCCTTTTTTTCATGGTAGGTAATATAAAAATCATCCAGAAACAGCATAATTAACAATTAATAACAGGAAGAGATGGTTCCTAGACATAAACAGGAAGAAATAGTACCCACATAATATTAAGAAAGAATCTTCAATGCACTGATTAGACAATAACAAGTACATAAGTATCTCTTCTCTATCAATTATTCTACAGCTTCATCAATAAATTCCTCTGTCTCACATGGGTCTATGAATTTTATATTTCTTAACCAAATTATTTATATATAGACAAAGCCCTACACACAATATTTGCTTGTGGCTCCCGTGTCTCAAAGTCAACCTTGCAGGACAGTTTTTATTGAGGGCATGTTTCTTTCTCCTTAGCCTTCAGAGTTCTACTTTTCAGAGGTTTTTAAACTTATGCCTTGGGTCTTTTAACCCACGACTTCAAAATTTAGCAGATTTCATTCTGCTTATCTAGTTCAACTGCCTTGCTTCACTAGCTACCCCAGCACCCAGAAAGTATGTTGTACAGATACAAGCCATGGGTTTGGTGCTTCTGTATGCTTCAACTTGTCATACTAGCATGGGAGGTTATGAAAGATCTTCTGGTTTCTCTTCCCTACTAGAGCCCTCTGCCTATGCTAAGCCTCATCTGCAGCTAGTGCGCTGAAATCATCAAATGTTCCTAAAGAAGAAAAAAGCCTTTGATCTCGGTTCAATAGGAAAGGCTCCTTTTTATTTAGCATTTTAGTTCTTCCAAAGTTCATTACTCTTGTAGTCCTCCAATATCTTTAAAGATTTCATTTTTTTGTAATTTTCCTTGTTTCAGTTGCTGCAATGGGAGCAAAAAACTGTTCAACAGGGTATTTCATAGCATCATAAGATATCAGATTCAGAAATATTATCAATATTCCTACAAAAAGTTCTCCTAGACGGTCCTCCAGCAAACTTCCCACCTTCTAAAATCACCAGATAAGGAGCAGACACCGATCTTTATGTTAAAAGTAGGCCAACTATCCTCAGAAAGCTTTCCTTTTCTTTTTTTTTTTTTTCCAGAAGGCTTTTCCAAAAATTCCCTCACTATACCTTTTGATTGGGGCCTGAAACTTGTTAAGCTTAGTAAGTAGCCAGTCAAGGGATGAAATAACACTCTTCCTTTCTCGTGGGATCCCTAAGTAGCCATGAGTGATTCTGCAGTAGCCTACCTCTCCCATCCCCAATTCAGCAAACTATTTTCACAATGTCATTCTCTCTCCAGCTATCCTAGCGTAGTGCTTAGTAGAGTAGGCGCTCAATAAACATTTGTTCAATAAACAATAGGGGTGGATAAAGAAACTGAGTTTACCCATATGCCAACTGCACAGTAATGAAATTAAACTTCACCTATGGCTGAAATATAGCTTCTCCCCGCCCTCCAACTCACCGGGGAGGAGAGGGAGAAGCAGGCTCCACGCTGAGCAGGGAGCCATATGTGGGGCTCCATCCCAGGATGGAGCTGAAGGCAGACGCTCAACTGATTAAGCCACCCCAGTGCCCCTGTGACCATTCAGTTCTAAGGGGCATAAAGAAGAATTTTCTAGTCCTTCAGGTTATTCCATTATGAGTTTCATTTGAAGAAATATTTGAACTTCAATTAGTAACTTGTAGTGAATTATTAAGAATACTAAGAGATACAAAGAGAAAAATATGGATCACATTATTCCTGCCATAGATTAAAAACACTCAACCAACCAATTCTTTGTGTATGATTTACTGTCAAGGTATACATTGGTTGTTGGGAGAATGTAAGTCCACATAATAACACCAGTTTGTACTTGAACTTTGTCACAAAATGTGATGTGATGTGGTATGTGTGCAACCAAATCCAATGTTCTGATCGAAGAGCCAGAAAAGACCCTCCTGGACAACTGTGAGTAAATGCTTTGCTCCCACCCTTCCTATCACTGGTCCTTCTACATCATGCCATTATGGGTTTTTATTTTTTTTATATTTTCTAACTTTGCCATGTGTTTGCAGCTAATGGCATGGTTAAAGATCGAAGTTATTGCGTCATCTTTTTTTTTTTAAGATTTTATTTGTTTATTCATGAGAGACACACACACACAGAGAGAGAGAGAGAGAGAGAGAGAGAGGCAGAGACACAGGCAGAGGGAGAAGCAGGCTCCATGCAAGGAGTCTGCTGTGGGACTCGATCCCGGGACTCCAGGATCATGTCCTGGGCAGAAGGCAGGCACTAAACTGCTGAACCACCCAGGCGGCCCAGTTATTGCATCATCTTGAACATAAATGCAATCATCAAAAAAAAAAAAAAAAAAGCAATTATCATTGTGTGTTATTTTCAACTAAAAACAACAATAACAATTAGTTTACAAAAGATTTCTAAGTATACATCATCTAGGAGATCCAAGGTAGAGAATGCAATGGATCCTGCTGCCTCTGAAATTAGAGATACTATTTTAACTCTTTCTTGATAGGGTGTCTTTTTCTTTTAAACTAACCATGTATACATTCTTTTCCCTAACAAAGTATTGGAAAGAGTGAAAATAAGGAGTCTCATAATAAACTCCCTGTTGTCCTATCTCTTACCTGCCCAAGAAGCATCTTGGTCCAGCTGTAGGCAAAGAAAGGCAGTATAGATTGCAATTGAAATGATTTAGGCCATATTTAGAGGATCATTGTGTGGGATCCCCAGTTAAGTGTTTGATAGGCAAGACTGGCTTCTTTATATAAGCCTGTGAGCTTTTCCACATTTCAGAGATGTACTATAAAACTCAGATAGCTGAATATATCCTTCTCAAGTCAATTAAATACCATTTCCGATCTATAAATATTCACTGCAGCTAGTGATAGTGAATGAGTTCAGTTGATGGTTCAGCTGATGGATCACTTAGTTACAGCACTTTAAATAAGAGATGCAATGAATCTTATATGAAAAAGTATGCAACCTGGGAAAGTTACATCTATAAGTATATCTAAATCTATACACACATATAATTCTGGTACTAAAAGGGATAAAAGCTCATTGTAGATAATTTGGAAAATTTAAATCTCTCACAATGCAACACTTGAAATACTTTTTCACACTTTTGGTTTATCTATATACTTCTTCTGAACACAAAGAACCATCGTTTTGTATCGTATTTGTTTTTTTTTTTTTTCAAATAGTGTACTCTCCCATGCCTTTAAATACTCTCTGAAAACATAATTGTAGTGGTTGAACACTATTTAATAATATGGTTATACTTCAGTTTATTAAACAATTTCTCCATTATCAGACATTTATATGTCTCCAATTTTCACTCATAAACAAAACGGCCTTTTAACTTTTTTGTGCATTTTTTTATTGTTTTCTTAAGAAAGATCCCTAGAAGTATGCCTCATAGGAGGAAATGAACTCTTTAAGACCCTTGATATGTTCAGACACTTGGGTGGCTCAGTGTTGAGCATCTGCCTTTGGCTCAGGTGCTGATTCCGGGGACCTTGAATCAAGTGAGTATGGTACCAGGCTCCCAGGAGGGAGCCTGCTTCTCCCTCTGCCTATGTCTCTGCCTCTCTCCCTGTCTCTCATGAGTAAATAAATAAACTCCTTAAAAAAAACCCTTTATATGTCTTCATGAATTTATGTTCCAGTTATATTCCTACCATTCAATGGCACTTAGTGAGTTGTCCTTGGATATATATACCTCCTTGAAAAATACAGTTGTGTGTTTGTGTATGTGTGTGTGTTTATGTATATGGAAATACTCAGCTTTGTGTGTGTGTATTATATCACAGGACATGTTCCATTTTCATTCAGCTTCTTAAGGCTTTTCTATATTGCCATAAGAGTCACTGCTGCTTTTTTTTTTTTAAGATTTTGTTTATTTATTTAAGAGGGAGAGAGAGAGAGAGAGAGAGAGAGAGAGAGAGAGAGAGAAAGTAAAAGCAGGGGGAGGGAGAGAGAAGCTAAGTAGGGAGCCCAATGTTGGAATTGATCCCAGGACACTGGGATCATGACCTGAGCTTGAAGGCAGACTTTAACTGACTGAGCCACCCAGGTGCCGGAAGTCACTGCTTCTACATGCTACCTCTACCCCTCTGCCATTATAAACAACCTGATAGGAACATCTTCAAATATATTACCTTTTGGATCTGTAGAAAAATTATTTTGAAGTATAGCCCAGCTGTGGACTTGGTAGACCAGAGGGGTTTTGCATGGTCATTTCTACTAAAGTTTACCAACTTGTTTTTCTCAATGGCCATCCAATAATCATACTTCTACTGATATTATGTTTCCATCCCACATCCTAATAGCTTTTGGAATTATCTAACTTTACAATTTTATGAAGGTGATAGTCATAAAGTATTACCTCACTGTTTTATTTAGCATTTATTCTGTTACTTGATGAGGTTTAGCATCTCTCCAATCCTAGTTAGCACTAGACTTGCCAACTGATAAATTGCCTATTGACATCTTTTGTTCACTTTTCTATTAGGTTTCTTTTCACGTGAGTTTGCAGGGGTGACTTGTATAATCTAGTTTTTCCTTTATAGTTTTTAGCCAATGGAAATGTTTTCTCTCAGTCTGCCATCTACCTGTTAACTTTGGGTCAGTTACTGAAAAGATTTAGAAAAGAACAAGCATTAGTGAAATTGTAATGCACAACATTCATATCTCTTGCTATCGTAATGATCATCCATTCAGCCAGTTAGTGAATATGTGTCAAATATCTGCTCTAGACAAGATGCAATCATATGCACTTTGAGGCCACAGGAGAAGTTAAACATAGACCCTGACTTCAGAAATCTCACAGTCTCACATAGGAGATCAGAAAAGAAAAGGTAAGTATAGAAATGGAAAGTAATAAACACCATAAGTGAAATATTGATAAAGTGGTATGAGTTTGTAGGAGGGTTGGAAGATAGGGCAGGTATTTAGATGGAGAAATTTAATAAATTGGTGGAATGTAAAACTGACTTTGAGATGAGATCAGAGTAATATAATTTGGGGTAAGAGTAGGAGCTATGAAATTGATGGAATTAACAAGGGAGAAGAAAAACTAGAGTTGATGGATCCTTAATTAATCATTACCTTTCAGGAAATGGGAGAGTAGCCAGGGGAAAAAAAAGAAACAGTGTCTCAGAAGGTAGATGTACAGAATGCTCTTGACTTGAGAAGGAACTATATTGAACATGCTCAGGTGTAGATATTGAGTATGTTTTTCTTTCAGAATTCATTATTTTTTTGAGGAAATAAGTTAGAAACACTGTTAAACTGGTAGGGAAAGCCTGATCACAAAAATTTGGGTCTCTTGGAGTAAGATAAAGCATTTAACCAATAATTAACCCCTCACTTCTCTGAACATGTTTGAGATAATGAAAAATGATACATAAGCCCACATTTTTTATATAACTGCTTTGGGGAGATGGGCCACTGGAGAGCTGGTTTGCTTTATGGATGGGAAAAGGTAGGCAAAGGATACCAAAAAAAAAAAAAAAAAAAAAAGACAAAGCCTGGTTTAAACGATGATTCTGCAAAGGCTGACACATTCTGCCTTTTCAAATCATATACTGAGATCCAAGCCAATCCATTTCAAGAATAAGAGAATTGCCAGCCCTCACATTTTGCTGTGATTATGCTTGATATTGTTGTATTATTAGGTGAGTAATACATACAAGGAAATAAGCTAAACCCTTTACATGCAATCTGTCATTTAATCCACTCAGTAATCTGGGAATATGTTATTATTATGTACATTTTTCAGGGAAGCAAAATGAGAAGTGAACCCAGTAACTGGTAGAGCTAGCACAAAACTCCAAGCTTGTGCTCCCATGCTTTTGGGAGAAGTACCACAGGATGTGTAAACTATATGGCCATGGGTACCCTAAGAGGAAGCACCATCAGTAGAGAGTTAAGGACACTTTCCAGAAGTGAAGAAGTGATTGGATGGTGAGAAGATAGAAGCAGTGAATACAACTATCATTTCCAAGATTTGAGGGCAAACCTTTTGAGAGATATTGCAGAAAAGACACTTAAAGACAGTTTTTGTCTTATTTAAATTTAATGGCCAAAGCATCTTGAATACAATTGTGATATAGAAGAGAGAGGCTGGAGAAGTAAAAATGAAGATGCAAGAAAAAGAGTAAATTGGTAGGGCGAGGTTCTGAGGAGGAGAGAGGGTGAGAAATCTTGAACATATGGAGGGTTAACTTGAGGGAGGAGGCTAACACTTAGGGGAGAATCACAGGAGGAGATGTGTGAAAACAAAGGAAAAAATGGTTGGATGGCAGTCGAAAACTGGAGGGAATGTGTGGTAGTAATCTATTTTCTTAGGAAACTGTGAGGCAAGGTTGTATGTTCAAAGTTGTGACAGAAGTAGAAAATGTTTGCGATAAATTCTGTAGGGAATGAGATGGAGAGTCAATTAAAGATGAGTGAAAAGAATACCAGGTGATAGCGAAAATAATGCTAAGGCTAGCCTATCAGTCAAGGTTTAGTTGTGATTTGCTGCAGAACGTACTTCACCTATTTTAAGCAGAGAGAGATTTAATACAGGTAGATGCTTACAAATCTTTGGAAAGGCTGAAGTAGGCAACTCTGGGCTGAACTTCTGGGAATGACTCCCAGAACCATAGTGCAGCTCTAGCTTGGCAGGAAAGCTGGGAGCTCTACCATAATCAGGGAGGAGGGGAATTAAGGAGAGCATTGGTGAAACACAGACTGCAGGAAAATACCTTTTTTTTTTTCCCAGCACACAATTGTTGGCTATAAAATATGACTCCTCTTAGGTTCACACCAATAAGGAAGAAATGATCCATGCCTCCCCTGAGCTGCAAGGGAGTCTGAGAAATGTAGTTTTTAGCTTTACAGACTGCAGCAGAGGAAGGAACACCAGAAGAAGGTTGGAGATGATGTTGAGTGCCAAATTATTACAGATATAAATCACATGTATTTATAATATGTATTTTTCATCAGTCTGTTGGCAAAAGTGGAGAAATGAGTAGTTTGATAAGGGATAGATAAAGGAGCAAAGAGATCAAAGTGTCTTACAGGGTTACTATAGAAATGACTGATCCTGTGGTCTGGACTAATGAATGGAGGACAGGAGAAACCAACGAAATATGAGGACAGGAATACGCCAGATAAGCACAATGTCAATAATGCCTACTTTGGTTCTGCCCTTGAAAGGCAAAGAAGGGGTGCAATGAGCACATAGCATCACAAAGTAAATACCATTTGTGTTTTGAAAAGAAGGCAGCTTAGCACCTCCAAATACAGCACGCTTGTTGAGATGCTAGGGCTCTTTAATGTCTTATACATACACCAGGAAAAACTAGTCAAAGCATAAAGGTATATTGTATTCCAGAACACACGTTGGCTGAATGATTTCTAGATGATCTATATGCACATATAAAAGGAGAAAAAGGAAGAGGGAGATAACAACACATATGTGGGTACAGATACTGTATAGTTCTACCACTGATTTGCACACTTTTGTATATATGAGATTTAGAGGCAAATCATAGGCCATATGTAAATTCAAGAAAGGATAAATGTTTAAAGGTGAATTTGTTGCCGTTGTTGTTGTAATATCCTTTTGCTGCATTAAAAATTGAGAATGGTTTCCCACAAGGAATCCAACACGTTTTATGTGCTCAACTCAAATTTATATAGCTAAGAAGTAGTTAGAATCATTGCACTCAATCTATTAGCATTTTTCCTTAGTTTTTTGTTTCTACAAAAGGCATGTTGTTTTGTTTCTAATTCATTTGGGAAAGGGAAGGAAGGAAAGAGGCTTCAAATTCTTTAGATGCACAAGATTTGACATGGGCTGTAGGTCTCCACTTCCTGGTGGCTTCCCAGCAGATGCCTCAGCCATGACTTCATTGAATTCCAGTTGTATGTCTGCAAATCTCTCCTTTTGTAAGATTTCCCTTTATCTCTGAAAAGAGGCAGTGAAGTTTGCTTTCCGCCAGGCTGCTTTGATTTCCTCCCAGTGCCTCCAAACGTCAACGGAGCACTCTAGGGGCAGTCCCATGTGTCTCTCAAACAAAATAAAGAGGAACATACAGTGAAGATCAGAATGGAGTCACTATAACATCCTTTTTAATCATGCACCTAGTGCATGACTAATGGTTCACTGCATGATTGTGTGTAGAATACTGCTCTAAAGACTTTGGACACTGAAAAATATATACTGGAAAGAAAATAAATACAACTTAGGTAACAGAAAAATACACTTGCCCTTTTTTAAAAAAAATTTTGACCTCCCCCCCCTCTTTTTTTTAAATGCTGGAAGGCAACTTCTTCAGTAAGGAGTACAAGAAAAAGCTTAACATTGAATCATTAAAGGATGATTAATGTTTTTCTTTTCTTTTCTTTCCTTCTTCTTTTATTTAATGACCACAAGGAATAGGGAACAAACTTCTGTCTTTTGAGGGTCATTGTTTTGTGAAATCCTGGTGGGATGGGAGTGTCTAACCAAAATCTATTACAAAGGGATGTATCTCTTATTCACCTATAAATATTTGTCAATGAAGATGGTTAATAGACAAGCCATCTGGTGCCCCTGATCTTCAGAATTTGATAAAGTCTGTATTGTTATTGCTCAAGAGATTTCTGTTGCATAAACTCAGACATGCAGTTTGTATGCTGATGGAAGAGGAAGGAAGGTCCAAGCTAACTCGGAGAATTAAAATATGCAGGTGGGGGGGGAGGAACATGGAAACTCAGACTCCTTTGACAAATGCGCAGTCCTTGGTTAAGTTCTCATTAGCAGTCTGCTCACATCTCATTCCCATTAAGAGTATTCCGTTTTCTTTGTCTAAAGTGTTGAGTGGTTATGAATAGTAAGGATAGACTATCTGTAATTATTTTTTAATTATTAATGGTTTTGTTAGATCCTTTCACTTTTACATTACATTTCTGTTAATGTGAGTTAAATCAAAATGTACTTCAGTTTCCAAGCTGCTCCCCAATGTATTTTTCATTCTTTCATAACATTACTTCAGATTCCTATAAGGTGTCTATGAGAAAGCTTGTCTTTCTGGAATCAACCACACCATGCTAATAGGTTCAGGGACTATTCTCTTCTGCAAATCTGCTGGCCATAACATTAGTCATCACCAAATTTCTAAATTCCCAATAGTACCCAATGTCAGAGTCACAATATTTACAAAAGTCATTTGATCTCTGCCTCTTGAAGTCTCTATTTTATTTAGTGCCTCCAGATGAAGGTCTTTTGGCACTCCATAGAGAGGAGGATTCTCTATCAAATAGAGAAAAATGAGTCAGTTTGAAAAGAATAGATATTAGAGGAAGAAACTAGTGTCCAGGGTTTGTGGTCCAGCTAACTACCTTGAGGAGTAGTTTAGTCAGAGGGAATATTCTAGTGTTGCGCTTTAGGAAGATAATGACCCTTAAGGGGGGGGGGGAACTTCTCTGGAGAGAAGGGAAAAAAGCCTACTTTTTAATCAATTTTTTCATCACCAGTAGAATAGCACTTTTTCATGGTGCACCATTCCCTCAGAGAAATGGTCCTGGTTTGTATTTACGAAAGGGCCTGGTCTCAGATCTAGTATTAAGCGACTCACACAAATTCAAATAATAGCCCTAGTGAACAAAAAAGAAGAGAGAACTGGTAAGATTTTTTATTTTTTAACGACATATAACCCTCAGCCCCAGGGATTCTTGTGCCGTGATAGCCGGTGACTTCTGAAAAGAAATGTTACTAGATCAGCTCTGAGCCGTGGGAGGAAAGGGGGACCTAGTGCAGGACAAAATTCCCGGCAGAAGTGGGGCGCAGAGGCCCCCCACGGAATCGATGAAGGGAGCTAGAGCTTAGCCAAAAGCATAGAGTTAACATACACTGCACCGAACACGAACGCTACTAAAAATGACTGGATAAATTATGCAGAGGGATTTCTGGATTTCTTTCAAGTAATTAAGTTTCGATTTCTTGCATTTATTTTAGTTCCAGGAAGCGCAAGGCGCCATGGATTGCAAAAGTCTTCATTGATTGTTCCAATGCTTTAAGTTGGGTTTCGTGACTGGACTTAACTTTGGGAAGAGGTAAACACACGGACCAAAGAGATTCACCACGAAGAAAAATAACCTCGTCGCGGGGGCACCGCTCCCTGGCGCCCCCCCACCCCCGGAACCGGGCCCCGGAGAGGGAGGGGGAGGGGGGCGCGCGCGCGTCTGAGCGAGTGTGCGCGGGTGTTAGCACACACGTGTCTGCGTGCGTGGGTGTGTGCGCGTGTCTGGGCGCGTGTGTCCGTGAGTGAGCGTGTGAATTCGCGCCCCCGCGCTGTGGGGAGTGCGGCGCTGGGTACGGAGGGCTGAATCCTTCCCTTTGGTAGATCTTAATTCCTCTGCACCTGCTGTTTGCTCCAAAGCCTGGTGGACTCCAGAGGGTCCAATCCGCTGTCCCCACGTGAGGGTCCCTCGCCACGCTCAGCCTCAGCACACTAGCAGGCGGGACCGAGAAGGCGTCTGGGAGCCTGGCGGGCATCCTGCGGGTCTGGGCTGCCTGTGTCCGCGCCCCCTCCTCCCAGTCTGCCTTTTTTTTTTTTTTTTTTTTTTTTTAATTGAGCTCCGCGTCCTTCCCACCACCCGGGAAGAGGGAACGCTTGCTTTCCTTTCTGCTGTCTGCTGTCCCCCCTCTCTTCCCCTTGTCCCCTGCGCAGCCACCTCTCTCCGTCCAGAATTACCTAGAGAAAGCCCCACGTGGTTCCTTCGGCGCCTGCGGGGCCCCGGCCCAGCCCCAGCGTCTCCCCACCCGCAGAGCGCGCCCGCCGACGCGCCTTTAGCCCCTCTCGGCGCCCGGCTGGGAGATTGCCGCGTCCGAATTTCAACCTAGAAGGGCCCGGGGAGTGCCGGAAGCAGAGGGTTCCGGAGACACGTGCTGACTGCTTGCAGCTGGAGGTGGAGAAAGTGTTAGCCAGAAAGCGCCGAGAGGAGGCTGTGCCATCGGACGTAAGGGAGCCCGGCATCTGTGGACAATAGAGGAGCTCCTTCAAAGCCCCAGTGCGGGGTCCTCGGGGTTCCCGGGGAGCCAGCGGAGAAAGTTAGGGACCATCAGATGAGCAAGGTGGACATAACCGGAGAGGGAAGACGTTTGAACAAAGCGCACCCATCACTCCTGGAACGTAGCCCCTATCTCAGGCCGAATCAAACCCAGGAGAGCTTCCTTCCACGGCACTATCCTCCGCGGCCAGCTCGCGGGGCGCTCCCAGAAATCTCAATTTCAGAGATATTTCCCTCCTTTTTTTTTTCTCCCCTGGAATAGCCAGGCCATGGAGGAGTTTAATCACCCCCCACCACCACCACCATTCTGCCCAAGCTACTGAGTCCAGAGAGAGCTCAGAGGGTCCGGTTTTATTCAGAATCCGGAGCAGGATGACCTCCTTGAGGAGGTGCCCTGGGGGGAATCTATCCTTTCCCTCTTTCTTTCCCCAAGCCCTGTCTACCTGAGATCGAAATGGTGCATGAATAGGGTCAAATCTGCCCTTTAAGAAATCTTCCCTGTCGTCCAACTCAATTCTGTGTGAAATACAAAGAAATCATACTGTCCTTATTAGATTAAACTTTAATAAAAACACATTAGGTCCGGTAAAATATGAATGCACGGCTTAAAATTTTAATAGTAAATTAGGACCCAGATACCAAATAGGAGACAGTGATTTCTCCCCTCGGGATAGCTCCGGCCGATTTCCGGGTCGTGGGAGGGCGCCTACTGCGGGGACTCCGCTGCTCCGGAGCTTGGGTGGAACCTCAAGCGACCCCTTGCCAACCCAAGGGGGAAGATGGTCACATCTGTCTGCATCTGGCAGCGTATGGGACAGAAGCTATTGTCGAACAAAGAGCTTGGTGAGAAGAAAGGCTTTCCTCCTGTAGTCACACATTTGATACATTTTCCATTTCTCTGCCTTTAAAAAATCACTACTCTGTTTTCAGTTTATTAGGTAGGTCTGAAGGTTGTGCAGAGGCACCAGCGCAGATAGGTACATGCGTATAAAAGTGCATTTTGAGATCATATGAAGAAGATTTTGGATATTGGGCCGCTCACTCACACCACTTGGGTCTATCCCCAACTTTCCAGGTGTTTAGATGGCTTCCCTTACCTGGAGAGCTGGAGTATTCCTTCCTCCTCGGAGGGTGACTTCCACACTCACTGGAGCACTTTGCAGCAATGCCTGTGGGCAAAACCAAAATGGGCTTTATTGGTATCGTAAAGATGTTGGTATTCTGAACACTCCTGGAAGGAGAGATCGCAAGATTGCAAGTCGTGGTGATTAAGGAAGAATTGCATTTTCTTTCTATATTACAACATAATCACTGCTGTCCATTTTCCACTTCAAGTGGGAAAAGGAGAAATCTAACTCTGCTGCGACCTGCTTTTTTTTTTTAAGTATGTATTTTCTAGGAGTAATGGAATACAGGGAAATAAACTCGAATTGCTCAACTAAATATTAATTTATCTCAAGTTGGCAATTGGAATAAAGAGCTTCCTTTTTCCTGTCTGGAATTAGACATATCACTGAGAAATCTCTAAGAGATTTTAAAAAAAAGTTATAGTAAATTAATGTAATGATATATGAACTTTAGCCATCAGGACAATATTCTCTTGGGAGTTGTCCTGCTTACAATAGTTTTAGTTGATCAATTCCATATCAAACAAAGTTTGTCCAGTCATTTCAACAGTGCCCTCTTTATTTCATGAATGTATTATACTACCTTATTTACCATATGAAGTGGTGACAAGTGTTTAGCATTTTGGAGATCAGTTGTCAGTTGCTATTAAAATCAAGATTAATTCATATTAACGATATGCATTTCTCAATACTCCCAGGTGACAACATACATTAAAACAACTATTGCAAGTAATTAAGCTCAATGAAGGGGGAGGGGACAGGGAGAGGTTCAAAACACCCCCAAATATTTGATTTTGCAATCCAAGTTCAGCAGACTGTTGCCACAATAATGCTTGGGAAACTCCTCAGGGTTGCTTTTCACTTTACATCTAATTAGGCACCTAATGAAAGAGAAGAATTTTTTCCCCATGTGGTTTTTCTCCTTGATATTATTATGCCTTTATTTAAACATATAAACACACTGTTTAGAAGGTGCAATGCCCAAAAGTTTCTCCTGTGATTCACTTAGTATTATAATCTGGGGGGAACTAGGTAGATGCGAACATTTGTCTTCCAGTTATTTTCCTCCTCCAATCTCACTCTAGCCCTTTGGCCCAGTACTGACAGAAAACATACCCCAAATATTTTAATTTATTTAATATTTTTATTAGGCTTTGGAGATGCTCAACAGTTTATACTAATTAGACCCTCCAAAGCCTTTTGAAGATTAAGCAAATTGGACAACCCTTGTTAATTAGAACATAATTTGAAGTTTGAAATTATATCATTGATGAAGTAGTCTAATTAGTATGACGATGTGCTAATGGACCAGTGAGACACAGCAACAGTGGAGTTTGGCATGAACCTCTCCAAGGCTTACACAAAAATCCTCCCTCCTATACCGACATTAATAAAAGATTTCTATAGACTTCAGCCTTTCCACGATGACATACAATTTATAGTACACACAATGCATTAGCCCATAGTGCTGCTCAATTTTTTCACTATTATGAAAACTAATAAATTCGTCAAGCTGAATTAAGCATACAAATCAGATGAGGCATAGCAGATTACACAGTGAAGCGCGGTGTCTCCCGAGCCTAAATGAAATTTCAATCTAATAATTCCTTCCTGGCTCAGTCATAATTTGTTTAGAGATGTTGTTCTACTTCTTTCAAAGCGCTATTCGCACTATAATTAAATGATACTCAAGCTTTTAACTTTGATTTATTTCATTTCTCGAAGCTTGAGACAGTGAGAGCTGTACAATGTCATTTTTTTTTCTTTGAAAATTACCGTGGCTGTTGTCGAGGTAGAAATTAAACACCTAAGCATTTACGCGAACCGTCCAGCGCAAGCCACATTCATTCATGTCAACACCCCTTGTCCAGTCTCGTGTCTAGACTTCTCTGGTCTCATGCTCAGGAACAGTACTGGGAGGAATCCCCTTCAGTTACTATTTCTTATTTTCCTCCACATAGTGGGGAGAAAGGCAAGCCCGGGGACAGCGCAGGAGAGCGCAGAGGGGTTAAGGACCGTGGACAGAGCCAGTGGCGCGCCCTCCGTTTCCGCCTTCCGAGGATTCCGGGGGACTGTGCTCCCAACTTGAACCTGCCATCCCGCTCCGTTGAGGTTAGGGGTGAACCGCCGACCCCCCACCCTCTGCCGCCGCGGGGCTTCCGGGCGCTGACCACTCGAGGGCCCCCCTTCGCCAGGCTCCTTTCCACTCTGTTTTGTCCCAGCGCGCTCCAGCGCCTCTCAGGCCTGCCGCCTGCTCTCGCACCTGCTCGCTTTCCCCAGGCACCCTGTGCCTGCACCTGCGCCCAGTCACCCTGGTCCGGGTCAGGCCACCCGCGGACTGCAGTGTCCAGTCTCAGGGCCTCCTCACCCTCGGCTCTACTCTACTCCTTCCACCTCTGGGGAGGTAACAGCAGCCCCTAACATCGAGGGAAGTAGAAGATAGGAGCGGGTTGGAGGGAAGGTGATGCTTATGCGTGTGTGTGTGTGTGTGTGTGTGTGTAGGAAAGGTTGTCTCCTGCTTTTACAATTTGAACTAAGAGTGTGTGTCCACTTCTAAGAAGAGTGGTCTGCACTGGGACAGAAGTGTGAGCAAAGTGTTGGCTAAAAATAGGCTCTCTGCGCCAAGCGGCTGTGGAAATGAAGATAAGTGGGGCTTGTGCCAACCCCTGAGGGTGTGTGTGTGTGCATGTGTGTGTGTTGAGGTGCGTGTGGGTGTTCAGCAGCACATGCGCTCTGTGATCTCTGGCCCTGCCTCTCCCTCCATCAGTTGCCCCTTCCTCTTTTGATTGTGGCTAATGAAGAATAATAAAATCAGTGGCAGGATTTGCCAGTGGATCCGCCCAAGACCCAACTCACACTGAACTTGGATACGGGGAAGAGGAGGAGGAAGATGTGGAGGACGAGAAAAGAGGGTGAAGAGGAGTGTGTGTCGGTTTGGGGCGAGGGGTAGTAGACAGGGTTGCGGGGGGCGGGTGCGGGCAGCTGGGGGGGGGGAGTCGCATGCGCACAGGCGATCCGAGCTGGCTGCGTGGCTGTCCAATCCGCTGAGAGCTGCGAGAAACCGAGTGAGAGAAAGCCCTGCAGCCCTGTCGACCCCATGTCTCTTCGGCACCAGGCACCCGCCGGGCCGAGGGGGCGCAGCGCCGAGCGCCAGCTGCTGCGTGCACGGGGCGGAAGCGCAGAGCAGCGCGGAGGCGCTGGATCGGGGGCAGCACCCTCGTCCTCTCCTTTGGCGGGGAGCAGGAGATCGGGGTCACCAGAGCCGCGGGAAGGGGCGGGCCGAGTGGGGGCGGAGGCCTGGAACTTAGCGGTAAGCAGGACGGGGGAAGTAACCAGGTAAGAAACGTTCCAAATAGTCTGGGGTAAAAAGCCCACCCAAGGCTGGCTTGGCCCCAACTTTATTCAGGAGTTTCTTTTCCCTGCGCGGCGGAGACTAGGCGGAAGAAGCAGGAGGGGCTGGAGGCCGGCGCTGAGCTCGGCCCGGCCGCTGGAGCGCAGACCCGGACGGTGGGGTGGGGTTGAGCTGGGACACCCAAGTGAGTGAGAGCGGCGGGGCGCCGGCAAGGGGCGGCGGCCTCACCGCGCGGGCGGGGGCCGGAAGGGGAGGTGGAGGGCGCGGCGGGAGAGGGGGGAGGGTGTCGGGAGAGCCGAACCGACCTGACTTCAGAGGGAGCAAAGAGGGAGAAGGGGCGACGCTAGAATCCTAGCAGGAGAGACGGGCGCTTCCAGGCAGGGAGGGCGGAGGCGCGCGGGAGGGAGGGAGAGAGGGCGGGGGTAGGGGGCAGGCGCGGGGAGAGGGAGTATAACTCGGCGGCCGCGAGGCGCGGGGGCAGTTTCGGGCGCCCAGGTCTGCAGCCAGCGCCTAGCCGAACCCAGCAACCCCCCAGATTGACGGCGGAGCCGGAGGAGGAGCGCGTAGTCCCCGCAAGGCGCACAGAGCTGGGAGCGGCTGCGGGAGAGCGCAACTTTGCATTGCCCTTCCCCGATCCTGCGCTCACCCAGCACTTCTCCAGAGGGTCCCGGCAGGCGGGACCAGTGCGTGCGCTAAGGACGAGCACCCGGGCGGACCGGGAAAATGATGATGATGTCCTTGAACAGCAAGCAGGCGTTCAGCATGCCGCACGGCGGCAGCCTGCACGTGGAGCCCAAGTACTCCGCACTGCACAGCGCCTCGCCCGGCTCCTCCGCGCCCGCGGCGCCCTCCGCCAGCTCCCCTAGCAGCTCGAGCAGTGCTGGCGGCGGCGGCGGCAGCGGCGGGGGCGGCGGAGGCCGTAGCAGCAGCTCGAGTAGCAGTGGCAGCAGCGGCAGCAGCGGCGGGGGCTCGGAGGCGATGCGGAGAGCGTGTCTTCCAACCCCACCGGTGCGTATTCCTGCATAATCAACGCTTAAAGGCACATTTTGACAGCCCCCTTTATCTGCTTGATGTTTTTTTCATGTCTGCACAGCAAATCACCCCACACCTCCAACCAATTTCCCCCCTCTCTCTCTTATGTATTCAGCGGGTCTTTTCTTTCATATTAATTTTTATGACCTGGGATGTTGCCTGTGCGCGTGTTGTGTTGTGTTGTGTTTGCAAGCTTACTTTCCTCCTCCTCGTGCACTCGGCTTCTCTCAGTGGCTTGCCTCCTCTTCGTCTCACCTGCTTACTTTCAGGATTATTATTATTATTATTATTATTTTAACGTGCTGGGAATGTTGTAGGCGCGGCGGCGTTGTCGAGCGCTGTGCCGGGGCTTCCGGAGAGAGTGCGCACAATTCCCTGCTGAGCGTAATGTGTGCCTTTTACTTGCAATTGCAGAGCAATATATTCGGCGGGCTGGATGAGAGCCTGCTGGCCCGCGCCGAGGCTCTGGCGGCCGTGGACATCGTCTCCCAGAGCAAGAGCCACCACCACCACCCGCCCCACCACAGCCCCTTCAAGCCGGACGCCACCTACCACACCATGAACACCATCCCGTGCACGTCGGCTGCCTCTTCCTCGTCGGTGCCCATCTCGCATCCGTCCGCGCTGGCGGGCACGCACCACCACCACCACCACCACCACCACCACCACCATCAGCCGCATCAGGCGCTTGAGGGCGAGCTGCTGGAGCACCTGAGCCCCGGGCTGGCCCTGGGTGCCATGGCGGGCCCCGACGGCGCCGTGGTGTCCACGCCAGCTCATGCGCCGCACATGGCCACCATGAACCCCATGCACCAAGCGGCGCTCAGCATGGCCCACGCGCACGGGCTGCCCTCTCACATGGGCTGCATGAGCGACGTGGACGCCGACCCCCGGGACCTGGAGGCGTTCGCCGAGCGCTTCAAGCAGCGACGCATCAAGCTGGGGGTGACCCAGGCTGATGTGGGCTCCGCGCTGGCCAACCTCAAGATCCCCGGCGTGGGCTCGCTTAGCCAGAGCACCATCTGCAGGTTCGAGTCCCTTACGTTGTCGCACAACAACATGATCGCGCTCAAACCCATCCTGCAAGCGTGGCTCGAGGAGGCCGAGAAGTCCCACCGTGAGAAGCTCACCAAGCCCGAGCTCTTCAACGGCGCGGAGAAGAAGCGCAAGCGCACGTCCATCGCGGCGCCGGAGAAGCGTTCGCTGGAAGCCTACTTCGCCATCCAGCCGCGGCCCTCCTCCGAGAAGATCGCCGCCATCGCCGAGAAGCTGGACCTTAAGAAAAACGTGGTGCGCGTCTGGTTCTGCAACCAGAGGCAGAAACAGAAAAGGATGAAATATTCTGCCGGCATTTAGGAGACCCTGGGTCTCTCCAGGGACAGCCCCTCCTCATCCCCTCTGTTCCCTCCCTCTCTCTCCTGCCTCTTTTCTTTCCACTTTTGGCTACCAGAAGCAATTCCAGTAAATGTGAATCCGGAGAAAGGGAGGATTGGAGAGCGAGCGCACGAGCGAGCAAAGGCCAAGCCCGGTGAGAAGGTGAAACGGTTTCTCAAAGGAAAGAAAAACAAAAGAAGGGATTTGTCAAGTTGTAGCAAAGTTGTCCCCTTTGACCCCACCCCATCCGGAAAAGGCACCTCCGCTTCTTCGCAGGAAGTCTGGAGCTGGCTGTTTGCAGAAAGGCAGACGAGACAGCCTTTTGAAAGGCCCCCAAAATGATCAAGTAAGATTTGTTTTTATTCCTAAAGACATCGCCCTTGTTCAAGTTTAAAAGTACACTTTGCAGCTATTTTTCAGAAATAGAAATCGATTCAGGACTGAAACTTTAAACTAGAGTTGATGCTTAATGTGATAGAGACATCTCTAAAGTATTTTGAATTAAAAAGAAAAGATGGCAGATTTTCTGCATTTACACTGTATATTATATATATATTTTTATTGTGGTTCTTACCCCCCTCTCCCTCTCCCAAGTGTTAATGCTTAAGAAAGGAGTTGCGCCTGCTGTGTTCACTGATCTTGAAAGCTATTAGATTATTGCCGAACAACCCTCTGTAAATTATTAATTTATCTCTCTAGCAACTTAATTTGTGCACATTCTAATTAATTAAACTTTAGTCTAAAAAACGGGGGAAACGTATGGCTAGTGGAGTTAAACAATTTTATGTTTGACGAGTTTATTGAATTTTTATGGCTCTCCTCTTATACTGTGTTCCTTTTGGCCTATTTGTATATTCTCACTTTGAATGACGATTGTTTTTTTTCTTTGTTTTTACTGGTAGTGTTCTGATTTGTGAGTCGACACTCAGTAATGGATGTCTTAATCGTGTAGACCTGATTCACTGTCCAAAGTATTGTTTACTTTGTTACATATTTAATGGGGGATTCCCACATTGTCCCCACTACACACGCGCGCTCTCACTCACCATTACACACACACACACACACACACACACACACACCTCTAATGGAAGAAAAGAAGTGAAGCAATTGGAAGCATGACTATGATGCATCATTTTCTAGCTTTAGGTGCATTTTGCCACTTGGTGTTTGCCCTTCCAGATTCTAAGATTCCACCAAGGTATTTCAATCTTCTTGTTTTCAATTGCTTTGTTGATTACATTTTAACATTTACAAGAATCCTTCAGTTTTTCCTTTTGGAGGTTTGTTTGTAGAAAAACTAATCTGAACTATAAGAAAGACAGTGCACTGCTTGTAAATTCACATTGTTTGGTAGAATTCTTTTGGAACAACAACAAATTAGGTACATGGTGACTGGTACCTTATCTATTGTAAATATTCCATTCAAAATGATGCACATATAGATATATTCTTACAAATTTTGCTGTATTGCTGTTCCATTTGAGGCTCTCTGAAGTCTTGAGTTCTGTATATGATCTGCTTTCTTGTTTCTTTTTTCTTTTTGTTAATAGATGGTTTATTTACTATGGTAATGTATTAAGTTATTTTTGGTGTTGTTTGATTGTCTTTCATTGAAAAGATGATTTTAATGTTTTATTGGCAAAGTATGCTGTTTTTTTCATTAAAATATACTATTAAAATTAAATGGCTTTTAAAATGTGATGTTGTTTTCAGTCATTTATATGGAAATTATTTTGATGGGGGATTTTTTTTAAAAGCAGGAGCATTTTGATTTATTATAGAGTTGCTATCATAGTCTGATTTGGATTTAGTAGGGGCTGTTTCTCTAGGAAGGTGCAAAAGAACAGGGTTTATAATAGACCTCTAATAGCTAGAGCTCATCTTACAGGGTGCTTTGCTTTTCTGTCCACATGAGATTGTGATATTTGGCTCTACATACCTCCCTTTGAATCTCTTCTCCAGATCTGCGATAATTCTGCAAAGAGAATCTTTGTGAGCAAGGGTATTACATGGGTAAAAGGAAGAAAGGAACTCTGTTTAGTTTTCAGCAGCACTGGGAGACTGGGTGTGGCAAGAGGTCTATTTCTGGGGGTAGGACACCCTAGTTGAGGCCTAGGGGCTGGCCCATCATAATTTTCAGTTCAGTCACCACTCCTGGAAAGCAGTGTCCCAACCAGAGCAGGGAGCACTTAGGTTACTGGCTTATAAAGTAAAGTACATCTCTTCCTCTCTCTCTCTTCCTCCATTTCCATAACCTTTACACCAACTTACACTCTGTAATAGGGAAAGTGGGTGGAGGAAGAAATCCTGAGTGGTTGGAAGGAGTAGAGTTAACCCCCTTTCTATCACTCACTCAGACATCAGAGTTGGTGGAAATCTAATGGTCATCTGGCACAAAGAAATTCTGCCTTTGATATACAAACTTTTTAAAATTTTTAATCCTCATTTAAAAATACTTCCCCACCCATTTTAAGCAACATATTAGGTTTTTAAAGGCGTTTTGTTTTTCGAGAAAGCTCTGGTTTAGATATATACATTATTAATGATGAGAACACCTTACTAATCTATAGGTCCTAGAAGAGGAAGAACACTTTACTAATCTATAGGTCCAACAAGAGGAAGGGGGATCCTATAGGGGAAATTCTGCCACTCCAAGCTGTGACCTAATATGGAACTTTTGGGGCATGTTTCTTATTTTGAAGATAAAGTTAGGAAATGTCCCATGAGTCAATGAAAATTGTTATAAGTGGCTCAAGTTGAGATTAAATGTCGTTAGAGAACATGATTTTCAGATGTAACAAAAAAAAAAACCTGTTAGAGTTAATGGATAGTAAGTGGAGGGGCTTCTTTTTATACAACTTAAATAAGGAAGACACTGGAAGAGACAAAATCTGTGTGTCCATTTAGAAACAATGAGATATATTGTATAGATGCTAAAGGAAATACTGAAATTTGTTGGGATTTAAAAGAATTGTGAATCCAGATACAGTGATATTGATGGTTTAATTTTATTCTTATATTTTGGAGGTTGAAAGTCCCATCTACTTTGCCATCTATTCCTAGGTTCAATTTTCTTGAAAAATCTTTTCAAATAGCCAGCCCTTACCTCACTACAGCTAGGTCCTGATTTCAGCACCACGGATAGTAACCACAGAACTTAGTCCTACTCCACCACAGGTTTGACCAAGCCCTGTCAGCCAGCTGGAGAACTTTCAGCTTACTTTTTCCAAAGTGGAGAAAATAAGTTAAATGGCTTGAGTGTGTAGCAAGCCAACCTTGCTGATCTAGGATTAACATTTTCTTTAGTAAGTAACCCCCTTTCCCCTCAATGTGGCTGTTATCTAAGTCTAGGATATGTGCATTAAGAGAAAGGGGAGTCCATTCGAAGACTGACAGGTGCGCTAGTGTTTTCTTTCTACAAATATAACATCTTTACACGAAGAGAAAAAAACTGTAAAAGTAGTAGAAATTGGGAAATATATTGACAGAAATAAAACAGGTATTCTTTAGTGAATTTGAAGTACATGGTAGCTTTCATGTACACATGTTTGTCCAAGATTTTTATGACAAAAATGACATAATGTTAACTATCCATTTACTTCAACAGTTGAGAGTGAAGGCCTATATATTCCCCCTCGTTCACTAAGTATTTTTTGTCTCCCATGTTCCTGCACTTTTAAAACTGTATCACAGTTTGAACTACATCTTCTCTATGTTATTATGAGAGTAAATGAAACCTTCTTGCCTATAAGATGGAAACTATAATCATTAGTTAAGCTTACTTAAATGTTTTTGTTTTATGGAAAAATCAGAATTTTAAAAAAGAAATATATTCTGAAAGTTTTTATTAGTGAGAGTTGCAGAGATATATCAAAACAAACCAAAGGGATTTGGAGAGACAAGGATTGGTCTTAAAGAAGAAAGTAAAGGTAAGAACAGAATGAATCCTGTATAAATGGCTAAGAGATATTTGTTTAGTATTGGCTTTCAAAATACTGAGGTAGATAAAAAGCAAATTGTGGGTAAAGAGCCTTGTCATATCAATGAAATAATTTCATTAGCATTCATGACTCATTTCCTAATTTTTTTCTCCAAGGTCCACAATTACTATTTAGTTAGAAAGAGATATTTTATGAATTGACTTAGCACACCTAGTCATCTTCAATTTGACATTTCAGAACTATGCAGTTTATTTTTTTAAACTTTTCCAAATGCAAATGATCCAATCTTTTGGTTCAATGCAATCATCTAAATCTAAACTATAATGGAATAAATGTCTAACAGCAAAGATCATGTAAGTGCTGGTTGATATCTGAGTATTCTCTATACCAATTGTATTCTGATGTTATCCAGAAAAAGTGCAGTTTCCTTTGGATATTTAACATTAAATAGTTGGTCAGTTCTTCGTTGGATTACATCTCATTGACACGTAGCTTGGGGAAAAAGAATGGAAATATGAAAAATCAAGTGAAATAATTATGATTTACGGTCCATATAATACTCTTCTACTTTCTATAAAGTGTATTTTAAAAATAAACAACGATACATAACTAACTCTTTTTACTGTCAAGGACAGATTCTGAAGCCTCTCTTTGCCAAGAGACTTGGAATTGGGGGCATAAAAAATGCTTTATTTCAAGCTTTAAATGAATTCATTTTGATCTATCTATTGGGGACACTCTTGAGGACATGGTGGAAAAGACATTTTAAAATCCACTTGATTTTAAAAGGTGTATTATTCAGAGGATAAAACTTAAATTTTTCCAACCATGCCATGGCAATAATTTTCGAAATTTACCTTTTAAATTGTTTGGTAAATTGTTTGGTAAAAACAATTTATATCTCCAGGTAAATGGTGTACATTAGAACTCAAAACTGTACTTCACTTTTCAGTTGGCCTTGGAGGGAGGGGCTGCAATAGAAGGGGGAAAAAAAGTTAGATTGGTATTCTGATAGGACAAAAAGGAAGACAAAGGTTCCCGGATAGTTATGATGATAGAAATGTTCCTGAAGTCTACATTTGTCAGGAGACAGATTTATGGCAATGAGAAAAAAAAAATCACTAAATTTTTCCTGCGTTGCCCCTTTAAAGGAGCCTCTCCCAGTACTGAAAAGCTATTATGAGTGAATTAATAAATTACACAGCAAATTATTAAATCCAGATAATTACAAGGAATAAGTAAGTAATCATTAGTTATCTCAGCTAATTACTGTGGGTCAGAGCCAGCCGGAATGTGAAATCCTCCTCGGGAATTGAAATTAACTTTGCACAGTGAGTCTCTCTGCTTGACATCCCCAGTCTGTAGGCACATGGCAGCTCCCTTGTGAGCTAGTCTTTCTATTTAACTTGGAGAGAATAGAAATAAAATTAAGTGGCGATGTGATAATAGGAAGCTGCTCAGAGAGCAAACTGTGGGTTTTATCCTGTATTTTCAATGCCTGCAGATGAAAAGCTTTATTTACACCAGTTTCAAAAAAATTTAAAGCACCCTTGTTGAGATAGATTCCCTGAACACACACACACACACACACACACACACACACACACACACATCTGCAGTCATGTGGTATGACAGTCAGATTAGCAACACATGAAGAAGGCTCAAGAAGAAAAAATGTTTTGAGGTGTGTGTGTGTGTGTGTGTGTGTGTGTGTGAGAGAGAGAGAGAGAGAGAGAGAGAGAGAGATGGGGGTAGCAGTGAGAAAGAAAGAAATAAAATGAAAATATTACTCTGCTTTTATCCCACAGAGTGGAAAGGCTGTCGAAAAGTGCAGCCCAGTCTAATAATCTGTTTGTTTTGTTTGGGTAACAATATGCTTTCATCTTGCCACAGGAAGAACCAGCTTAGTGCAAATGTTGTCTCTCGTTGATCTTTCCGCCAGATGCTTCAAGAAACTGATGTCACCTTTTTTTTTTTCTTTTTCATATAGCATCACTTTCCAAAGCCAGCCTCCACTACCCTCTCTCTCTCTCCACTCCCACCAACCCCCCAAGGCCTTCTCAAAGGGCAGAGAAGACAGCCAAGCCTGGTGCCTGTAGGAAGTGGAAAATGTATCTGTGTGATAAAGTGATTGTGTGTATCACAGGGTTGGGAAAGACTGGACATACGAAGAAAACTGCTGTTAATATATTAAAATGAGGAGGGAAATCTAAAGAGCTGCTTTTTTTATCAATTGCAATTAGATGGACAGTCTTTCCGCTCATTCCCTGCTCTAGTCTGGGATGATAATAAAAATTTAATGAAGCCTGGGACGAGCAGAGAGCTCTGTCTAGGGACCGTGGAATAGAATATTTTAACTGTACATTTATACCAACTGTCTGGCTTCAAAGACGTGACTGCTTTTAATCTCGAATTAGAAAACCACAGATTTGAAATTAAATATTAGATACCCTCGGATCCCCTTCCTCTCTGAAATATTGTCACGATTCTGTTTTCCTCCATTGGCCCGTAACACATATCTTAGGTCTCCAATTACATTTCCGTGAATAATAGATGGCTTTGATAGGGTGCAGTATTCTGGTGCTTTTGTTTTTTTTTTTTTTTAAAATAGAGTTAATGCAATATTAATTGGCTGTAGATGTTATAAGAATGCACAGCCCCCTTTTCAGGAACAAATCGATGAGATAGGGATAGGAGAGTCAGCGAAGGCGAAGGCTTTTCCCAGCGTAGGTCACTTCTTTGTCGAGGGGACCTTCCTAGAGATTTGGGTAAGTGGAGGGTGCTTTGAGTTCCGAGGCCCTGGCTGCGTAGGCTCCGCAACCTGGAGAGAAAACAACTGGTGAGGGCGGAGGTACAGAAAGAGAACTGTGTGTGTGAGAAGCAGGGTGTGGGGAAAGCGATTACCGAGAGGCTTTGCTGGCTTTTCAGGGCTAAGGCTTGGCGCGCGCCCGGCCGCGCTGGCGCTGTTGGAGGAGTCAAGATCCTGGCACCCACGGCTGGGGCTTAGCACCACTTTGCACGTCGCGGGCCTTGGGTTGCATGCCAGCCCCAAGTTCCCTCCTCCAGATCCGGGTGCACCTCGGTGAGAAGCTGGTTGGGAGGGCGTGAGGGCCAGAGTCCGTAGGAGTGGGGGTGGGGTGGGGGTGGGGGTGGGAGGGGCAGAGCCGTCCCCCCGCGCCGGCCTCGCCGGCCCTGGCCCCGCGTGGCCCCCCGAGCCCCGGGAGCAGGCTGCTTGCCAGGCGCGCAGCCGGGAACCCGCGAGAAGGAGGCCCGGGCGCCTCGCCCCCTCGCATTTTACTAATCACGTCTATTTAAATTCTAGCGCGGTCCGCCGCGCTCTCACCGGGAAAGCTCTGGAGAACTGGACCCATCAATTATTCTGAAAAAATCCCAGACTACGTGAGGCTTCCAGCCTGCGGGAGGGAGGCGGCGGGAGGAGGTGGAGAACCTCGCCCCTACTCTTCCACGCTTCTCTCCGCCCTTCCCCGCGCCGACGCCTTGGCGTGCACTTAACTTCAGGGCTCCGGGGCCCAAAGGAGCTGCTGCACCTTCTGATTTGCGCTTCTGCGGACCGGGCGGGGAGGTGCCGGGCATAGACTGGGGCCTGGCCTAGCCTTCCCCTCGCCCCGCGGGGAGAGCTGGGGTCCCAGGCAGCCGGATCGCATAGACCACCGTTTCGGGCCTGCTCCCCCCTTGGCGTCGCCGCTGCCACCCTCACTTTTGGCCGCGTCCTAAAGCGGGCAGGCTGGTTGGGGGATGCTGGGCGCCGAGCAGTCACCGCTCTGCCTTTACTCGGTAGACCTGTGAGGATGGGACCTTAGGGACATTCTAGTTTAGAAGCCTTTTAGGAACCTCGATCTGAAGTCCTCTAGCACTCCCCCACCCCCTACTCAGGCTTCTGGATGCCCCGAGGCGGAGCAGCAAGCCGGGCGCGCAGCTGGACGCGCGAGGAGAACGCGTTGGCTCTCAAGTAGGGAGGCGGGAGCCGGGCTGGTAATTACTGCCCCCCCAGCCTCGCCCGCCCCACCTCCGCACCGGGTCTGCAGCCATCACTCCAGCTGTCACTCGGCGGAAAGCGAGCGCCCTCCCCCCTTCCCCGACTTTGCTCCAGCTAACAGAAGCCGGAGAGTGTCCGGGTCGGGGTTCCCACATGTGTGTTATAATTTTTCATAAATACAATACTTCCTCCTTCCTCTGTCCCCTAACCTCCCCATTTTCTGGACCCTGGGAGCATAGTCAAAGTCTTATTTGCGTGTATTGGTGAGTGTTTTTTGTTTTGTTTTTGTTTTCTTTGATGGGGTGGAGAGGTTCTCTTGTAGCTCCTGGGTTTCCCTGTATAGTATGAGGCGACAAGGAAATGAGAAGTCTGTATCAAATGTTTTTGAAAGAAGCCAACTGGCTTCTGGAATTCTAAGATGCCATCAGAGTCATCCTGTTAAATCAATGCGGTTTGATTAAAAAAAGAAAAACAGAAACAAAAAACAAGTTACTGATGGGCTTGAGAGTGATTGAAAGGCTTAAATCAACACCCTCTGTGTGAATGACTCAGGCAGTGTTGTTATTCTCAGAAGGCCTGGGGGACTCTGAATTGGTGGGCTCACTGGAAGATAGATGGTTAATAAACGTAGGGCCAGATACTCCTACTTTCCCAAAGGGACACCAGGCTTTTGCTAAATGGCAGTCTGTATTCTCTGTGCAATTTGGTTAAATGGTGGTGAAGGCTCCCTGATTTCCAGAGACAGACTAGGTCTGGTTTAGGGAATTATTGGCCAGGTGTGTGAGGTGATGGAAGTGTGTACATGGTGGGAAGCTTGAGATAATTCTTTGGAAAAAGCAGTCACTTCATTCTCCAAATTCAACAGCGGTCCAGGGTCCAGATATAGAAGTGTAAGTTTTCCTGGGGAATTTCCCTGACCTCTGCCCAGAATAGCCACCCCTGCCCCAATCCTGTTCTCTCAATTTCCTTGTTTTAAATCCATGGACTTCTATTCATTAACCTGGAAGTGGGGAAGGTGGGTGTGAGGTATCTCTTCTTTGGTGTAGACCATCCTCTGAGGCCTAGAGGGCCCTGTCGCGCAGCAAAGCCAGGGTGCATACCTCTGCCCAGAGTACATCCTAGCCTCCGCAGGCTTGGCCTAAAGCTATAGACCCCAAGAGAGGTAGAGATCCTCCACTTCAACTCTGTCATTTTCTGGAAACTTGTCATCCAGGTAACACTAACAGATAGATGGATATTCATAAACTGACACAGGGGGTACATACAGGGCTGTTCCCTGGGTACCAGCACACTTGGATGAAACTTTTCAAACTCACTCAAAATCTCTCCCTCTTATTGTAGCCCAAGCAAATGGTTGGACTGGAAGGTGCTTGAGACTCACCTCCCTTCGTGTTTTTTTTAAGTGCACCTAACTGGCTTTGACCTTCTGTTTGTCATAGGTGTCCTTCCTGCCAGTCCTGCCTTTACACAGAGCCAAGACTTGGTGTTTTTTGGCTGTAGCACCTTTGGCTTCAAAGGTAGAGTCCGTGACTGCCAGGAAGGACATAGGGTAAGGCCTGCCTACAGCTGGGTCCAGGAGTGCGAGGGGCCAGAATTAGATGGAGTGTTCCATCTGGAATCAGGATTCAGTGCTTCAGGCCGTGGGCTCTCCTGAACTTTGTGGTAGCTTCCAGAGAGGGCAACCAGGCTCCCTGGTTTGAAGGGTTTGAAGTCCCATTTTGGTACCAACTTGGAGGTTCTAACTAACAATGCAAGATCTGGCTAACTTTCCTTTTTGGTACCTGGAGTGACCACTTCTTTGCCTGGGACCAGAAAAAAAGCCACCACTTTCTCCTCCCTCTCCAGAGTCTTTGGTCATTGAGGTGGAGGATGAGTGGAGGAGGATAACCCAGTCCCTGGCTGCTGAACTAGGAGTTCTGATTCCTTTCAAGAGAGGACTTGTTTTTGAAGGCGATTGCGGTCAGATCCTTAAGTTACGTCTCTAACTTCGTGAACCGGTCCTAAATGTGTTAAGTAAGAATCAGCTGGCAACTTGCACTTTCTTTCATCAACTTTTCACTTTGCAGTCCTGAGAGCTTTTAATTACAGTATTGTCAGAGGGGCCCATTCTTCTATTTCCTAAATCATTTCATTGATTTTTTTTTCCCCTTTCATGCTGCCTTCCTTTTCAGCAAGTCTTATTTTTTCTTCCCTGGGATTCACTCAGAGTTTGAGAGGTGAACAAGAAAAAAGAGGGGGTGTGAAGGGAGATTGGTGGTTAATAGGAGAGTAATCTCTACCTTTCCCCAGGGAGAGGGAGAAATGCAAAGAATGACCACATCTGCCCTCTCCCCAGTGGAGACAGTGGAGACACACAAAAGAGAAAGGAAAGCTGTAATAAAATAGAAAGGGCACAGCGTGGGGGAACCAAACCAGTCCCATTTCATCAAGTATTCTTAATTAGATCCATGAGAACCCCAAGTACCCAGATACTTGGTAATTCATCTTGGTTACATGCGTTTGTTTACTAGAAATAAAATCGCAAAATTTCCTGAAGGTGACTCGAACTATATACTCTGGGCAGGAGGAAAAAAGTGGAAGGATAAGCAAATCTCACTTTCTGAGCTGAAATGTGGCAAACGCAGCTTCCCACAATGAAAAGCTCAGCTACTATTCCTTCCAAAACCGGGTGAAACCAGAATTCTTTGCTTTTGTCACTAATTTTGTTATTTACGTAACTCTAAGCTTTATTTTTTTCAAAAGTAGAGTTTTTATCATCCGGTTTTGGCATCAGCACGGAGCACAAACCAGCTGTTGGAAAACAGGGAGGAGCGGGATCTTGCTGTCAGACAAAACGAGAGGTGAGGCTGCTCTTTCCACTTACTCCCATTGCTTCAGAATCCTACACTAGTGGGTAGAAGAAATGTCTAGATGTTTCCTGAATGTCCCTTTAGCAGTAGGAGTATGTGTGATTGGGGAAGAGGGTTGGAGGGAGGAGTAGATAGAATTAATGGAAGATGGGAATAATCGTATTTATTGAACCCCAATTTAAAACTACTTCATAACTCAGTAATGATGGTAAGAAGCATCCCTACTCTCCACCATTTAACTCCTGGCCATTAGGTATCAGTTACTCCCAGATAAAATGATTTAATCAGTCGAGGAGAAATCTCTTTAATGCTCAATCCCTCACCCTTCCATTTTTCCCCTCCCCTTGCCCTCTTCTCATTACTCTCATCTTTCAAATGGCTTAGATGAAGAAATCTTAGAAGCTACTGTCACTAGTAGAAACAGCTCTCTTATTGAGGCAGGATTTCTATATGAACTCTAACACAGCTCATGAGTAGCTTATAAAAATGACCCCCCAAATCCGTATTTATCTTGCATGTGTAAGGCAGAGAAAACTGTCCTGAGATGCAGCAACGCTTGCTTTTCCTGCAGCAGAAAGACTGAGTTTTTATTTGTATTTTATAATAAGCCATTGACAAGCTAGAGTTGTCTGTTTTTCAGGTTTGCAAACTCAACTCTTAAACAAATTCTTTCCACTTGTTTAGGAAAGGATGCTATCCCTGAAACTGCAGCTGGAAGCAGCTCTAAGCAACCCCAGAGTTACAGAGGGCATTTGCCCCAACTGATGCCTAGTAGACGTGATAAAGCAGAAAGTGGACACAGGTAACACCATTTTAGAGTAACTCTTCTTCCAGCCTTCCTATTTAACTGTCAGAGCAGGAACAGGTCATATGGAAATCAATTTTAAGAATCAATCCCCAAACCCTTTCACTTACTTAACACTTATAATGTGGGAAGCACAGGAGGGAAGGGGGAAAAAAAAGCAGAGACACAAATGTCTCCTCCACTTTAAATTGAGTAGGTATTAGAGTTCCTCCAAACTAACCTCTCAGAACTGCTTCTGTTCTTGAATTCTTTTTCACTTTTTCTTCCCACCACACCCCTACCTACCAACCATCATCTTTCTCTGTCCCCTCCTCTTCCTCACTTTCCTTTTCCCATTCCCTCCCCACTTCCCAGCACTTTCTTGTAGAACCTGAACTGTGTGCAAAGCTAGAAATGAGATGTCATATGATTTCACAGTTAAGAGGTTTCTAGAACTGTGATCAGTAGATCCTAGATTCCCAGGAAAGTTGTCTGTGGCGTTGCAGGTACTATGGGGGTATGTGGTTTGGGAGCATATAATGCAGCCCTGAACCTTACTGAAGGAAAGACCTGTGTCTATTCTGGGTGTCTTGGTGGGTGTGAGGTACGTCCAAGGGAGTTGAGTCTAGATTCCCTTTTGTGGACCTCTTTAACCATGCAAAGGAGATGCCAAGGACATTTTTACTCTCATGGTTGAAGAAGCACACAGGACTCTAGAAGATATCATATTTACTACCTAAACACACTGACTTTTAGATGGAAATGCCATCAGTTGTCTCTGCCCAGTTCTGTTGCAGAACTATTAATCATATCCACAAGGATTGCCAAAATGGCAAGGCTCTCTTCGCTTTTCAGTTTATACAGAACAGAATCATTTACATAAAGTCCTTAAGGCAAATAACTGTTGGGGCTCTAATTTATATCTGATCGAAAATTAGCCGTCATTATGCGCTCCATTAGCAGCATCTTTAATGTGCTTCTAAGCACCATTTGTCAAGCGGCTTGTTAATATCCTTCAAGTCTTTAAAGTTGAGAGCTCATTAAAGAGTGCGCTCTGTTATTGATGTAATTTAGATGAGTTTGGAAGAGCAACTACACCATGCCTCGAATGGGCAACCTCCAGAAGCCAGGGCAAGGGGCCATTTGGTGACCAAGTTCACTATGAAGGATTTCCCAGAAGCCTTCATGGTTCTCTGACAGCAGGTCTCTTGGACCCAAAGAGCTGTTTTTGAAGGCCCACTCCCTGACCTGGGCATAAGTCATCCATTTCTTTGGGAAGGCCTATGTTTGTCTTCTGTGTTTTCTTTTTTTCCTCATCAATTCAAATTCACTGTGGCTCCCTGAACCTTATGAGAGGGAGCGGGGAGCATAGAAAAATAGGCCCTGATGTAAGGTCCTTGATGAGAGAATTTGCCAGTTTTCTTTTATCTTCTTCATACCCCCATCTCATATTTAGTGCTACTCATTTACTTCCTGGGGCCTTCCCTTTATTCCACAGAGTGGAGGAAGTAAATATCCATTGAGAAAACCATAGGCTGAAAGACAGAGATACTGCCCTTGAACCTATTTTGACTGAGGTACAGTAAACCCGCTTAATTATGTACATATTATTACATTATCTATCAACCACCCCATCAGAAGAACATAAAGGCCAATAAATTACCTCAGTTATTTATCTAAAAATCCATATATTTTGTCATTTTCTTTCTGGAGGAGATTATGTTAGTGTAACACAATAAAGAAAACCATTAGCACAGCCAGAAAATTGCAACTGAGTGCAACAATAATTTCACTAGCAGGAATAAATAACAGTTTAGAAAGCTGCATTTTGTCCTGGATTTTCTGGTAGGTTGTATCAGCTTTCCTTTGATTCAAGTCCTGAGTGGATCTGTGAATCCTGCTATCAGGAGTTTAGTAAGATTTTGTACACCTTCCTTCCCCTCTATTGAATCTTATATTAAAGAAAAACATTCAAACCATCGTGATTTTTGGACCCCACTTCTATCTCTAAATTCACTTCCCCTCCTGAGGCCTTCTGGGGACTCAGAGATTAATGTAAGATAATGAAAGACATTAGGCATTTTATTCTCTCCTTTAAATTTCCAAGATTCTTTCAGCCTTAGAAGCTTGTGTGAAGATGGCTCTACTTTTTTTCAGATGGAGTAAAAATAAAACCAAGAGTTCAGGAACTGGATGGGGGTGGGGTTGGTCCAAATACCTCCATGTCTTCTTTAAACCCTTCTCTCCCCTTTATCTCCCTCTTAGAGAATACTCTCATTTTCATCATTTGTCGAACAGCTTATTCTTGCCGTCCACACCTTGAAAGAGTTTATTACTCACACATGGAGAAAGAGAAGGGAGAAAGAAAGATATAATAAGATCAATCTAAGGACATATTGAGGTCATATAACAGCACAAATATTCTCAAGTGCTCTGTATAATGTGCAGTGGGGATTTTGGGCAGTTTTATTGTGTGGTAGGATCCTCATCTCCGTTGTTTTTTACAGGATTCCTCCAGGCTAAAGTAATAAAGCGAGTAATTAGAATGCTAAAGACAGATGTAAATAACAGGAATGAGACAGCGGTGACAGATGAGCGGCTGGGTCAGGAAAGAGCCCAGTTGGTGGAAATGACACGGCCCCCGCCCCCCCCCCGCGGCCTCGGGCGCCCCCCCCCCCGCCCCCCCCCCCCCCGGCCTCTCCCCTCCCCCGCCCCCCCCCCGCGGCCTCGGGCGGCCTCCCCCGCCCCCCACGGCCCCCCGTGGCCGACCGGACGCCGTGGCTGGGTCCTCGCACGCCGCGCGGGGGGCCCGGGCCTGGACAGCTCCAGGCCCCACCGCTGACCCGCCGCCAGGGGCGCGCCAGGGCCTCCCCCTGCCTCCCTCCCCCTCCATCCCCCCCGCGCCCCGGCCACGGCTCCCGGGCTCCGCGGGCGCTGGGGCTGAGGCGGCCCCGCAGTCCTCGCAGCAGCCGCGCGGCCTTGGGGCCTTGGGGCCTTGGGGCCAGGAGGGGCCGGGAGGGGCCGGGAGGGGCCCGGAGCAGCCTTCGCCGCCGCGCGGCCCCGCAGCCCCGACTCGGGCGCCCGGTCGGCGCCGGGCCTGCAGTCGCGCGCTGAGAGCGCCCCGCGGACCTTCAGTGGGCTCCCCCCAGGGCCCCCAGGCCTCCCCCAGCCCCAGCCTTTCCCGATGTAAAGGCCACACTGGCCCACGTGGGACCGCGACCCGTCGGAGCCCGCAGCGCCGCAGCCCCCGGGCCGGACCGCGCCTCCCCCCGCAGGGCTCGGGACTGAGCGCCGCCGTCGGTTGTCGTGCGGAGGTTCAAAAGGGTAAACGCCCCTAATCACTGTCTGGGACGTTAGAGAAAGAAGAACCAGGCCTGAATCAAATCTCTTAACAGGTCCTTTAGTGATGAAGGCCCCACAGACAACTCTCATGATCTGGTTGCCAGAGAGCACCTCTTGCTCCTGCGTGTAGGAGCCACAGCCCTGAAGCTGGAGCCTGTCCAGGGCTGAGGCTTTATTTCAGGGACAAGAACTGCCAACCAGTTCTGCACCGCTGCTGCCCAACGGAATGGATGCGCGGAAGTCTACGCTAGCTTTGGAGGACCGGATGCCTTCTTTTCCGCATCAGTACTCTTCAGACTACAACGCACAGGCATCAAACAAATGAAAAACCCCGGAGTGAGCCAGATTAGGATAGGAGACGACCCTAATCTCTCCAGGAATGTTGGTACTGGGGTAGGTGAGCTGGTACGGGGATGCTTCTGGCAGGTGCTGGTGAAACACGGGGGATGGGTATGGCAGACGAAGAATTCCTCTAGTACTTCCTGGATTATTAACATCCCACCAGTGGAGGAAGAGAACCATTCTTTCAGATTTTTATTTTTATTTTTTTATTTTTTTTAAGATTTTACTTATTCATTCATGAGAGACAGAGAGAGAGAGGCAGAGACATAGGCAGAGGGAGAAGCAGGCTCCCAGCAGGGAGCCCGACGTGGGACCCGATCACAGGTCTCCAGGATCACACCCCGGGCTGCAGGCAGCGCCAAACCGCTGCGCCACCGGGGCTGCCCTCTTTCAGATTTTTAAAAGAGGCTTGTAAACCAATGGGGTAAAATGGGAAATACATATTTATTAATTTTGGTTTTAATTTTTTTAAAAAAATGTTTTTAAATTCAGTTTGCCAACACATAGTATAACACCTAGTGCTCATCACATCACATGCCTATCTTCTCCGCACCCCCCCCCGCCTCCCCCCCATTCACTTCCCCTTCTGCAACTCTTGTTTATTTCCTAGAGTTAGGAGTCTTTCAGGGTTTGTGTTCTTCTCTAATATTTCCCCACTCAGTTTCCCCCTTTCTCGTATGGTCCCTTCAACTATTTCTTATATTCCACATATGAGTGAAATCATATGATAATTGTCTTTCTTTGATTGACTTATTTCACTCAGCATAATACCCCCCAGTTCCATCCACATCAATGTAAATGGTGGGTATTTGTCCTTTCTAATGGCTGAGTAATATTCCATTGTATACATAGACCACATCTACTTTATCCCTTCATCTGTTGAAGGACATCTCAACTCCTTCCAGTTTGGCTATTGTGGACATTGCTGCTGTAAACATCGGGGTGCAGGTGTCCCAGTGTTTCACTACATCAGTATCTTTGGGATAAATCCCCAGCAGTGCAATGGCTGGGTCAGCGCAGATCTATTTTTAACTCTTTGAGGAGCCTCCACACAGTTTTCTAGAGTGGCTGCTCCAGTTCACATTCCCACCAACAGTGCAAGAGGGTTCCCCTTTCTCCACACCATCTCCAACATTTGTGGTTTCCTGCCTTGTTAATTTTCCCCATTTTCACTGGTGTGAGGTGGTATCTCATTGTGGTTTTGATTTGTATTTCCCTGATGGCAAGTGATGTGGAGCATTTTCTCATGTGCTTGTTGGCCATGTGTAGATCTTCTTTGGAGAAATGTCTGTTCATGCATTCTGCCCATTTCTTGACTGGATTGTTTGGTTTTTGGGTGTTGAGTTCTTTATAGATCTTGGATACTAGCCCTTTATCTGATATGTTATTTGCAAATATCTTCTCCCATTCTGTAGGTTGCCTTTAAGTTTTGTTGACTGTTTCATTTGCTGTGCTGAAGCTTTTTATCTGATGAAGTCCCAATAGTTTATTATTGCTTTTATTTCCCTTGCCTTTATAGACTTGTCTTACAAGAAGTTGCTGTGGCCGAGGTCAAAAAGGTTGCTGCTTGTGTTCTCCTCTAGGATTTTGATGAATTCCTGTCTCACATTTAGATCTTTCATCCATTTTAAGTTTATCTTTGTGTATGGTGTAAAAGGATGGTCCAGTTTATTCTTCTGCATGTGGCTGCCCAGTTTTCCCAACACCATTTATTGAAGTTGGTTTTAATTTTCAATTATTATTTTGGTTTAAGTTAACATTTTATTTTTAAACAACTATCACATCCTTAAAAAAAAACATGAGGGAATGACTGTGGGGCATTTATAAAGCTGGTGATGATGAGCACTATTCCTCTTAGGCTCTTAGATCAGACCTATAGGTCAGATTTTTTTGAGGCTTTTGTTAAGTCTATACTTAATAAAAGTTAAGTGTTTCAGATAGGCCTGGCTAAGGAATGAGATGTCTTTCCTAGATGAAATTTTTACCAGCATTGGTGGGTATTGACGAGGGGTCACCATAGAATTCAGGGAAAATTGGCAGGTTCCTCTGGATGATATGTATGTTTCAATCTCTAGTAACTGGAGGTCTGATCAGTTATAAAAAGACCAATCTTGGTAAACCGAATTGGGCCTAAAACTACTGCCTCTGAAGAAATATACTGGGTTAATGGATAAATTCCCTCTGTTTAGCCTCAGGACTTAAAATGTGAGTCTGCCCTAGAATTTTGATCTAGTAGTATTTCTGATAGCAGTCTTCACTTACTCATGTGAGGAAGCCTTACATGTGGACTAAGAGTCAGGCTGGTGCAGCCGGTGGTGGTAAAGGAGAGTGGTGAGGATAATGCCTCAGCAAAGGTTATATTGTAATTGTAAATATGTGCTATAGCCACCTGCTGGACATGGATTCCTCATTGCTAAGGTAGCTATGTGACTGGAAATCACATAGGAGCAGGAGGAGTGCTGGGAAGGAATTAGAGGTCATGTCAGCTTGGGCCACTAATGTAAGGGATGAGAATCACTTCTTGGTTTCCTTTTATCTGTGTGAAGGACCTTTACTGTGTGCAGAACTCTCTTCTGAAATTTTAGAATGTTACCTTGAAATTTCAAATGTTAGCTTGTAACTCCTTAGTGGGTAATGAACTTAATTTAGTGGGTTGTGACTAGCATAAAAAAAATTTATAAAGATTGAAAAACAATAGAAACAGATCACATATTGTGAGAGCAAGTTTTGTTTCATGACACTTTCGTTTTAGTTTTTATTTATGTCTGTATGCTTATATTGGCCTATGGTATTGGACTAATGTATTTCTTATGGTGTGTTTTAATCTAAAACATTAGAAAACCACTGTTGTAAGGCCTACACTGTGTCCTCCTATCTTATCTGGTTAGACCAGTCCTTAGCGATTTAGAGTTCTTTTTCTCATTGTCATTTATTTGTGCTGTTTACTTAATGCTTCTCTAATGCTTTTTGGTATCATTAATTTCTCATGTGCACATGTCTTTTCTGCCTAATTGATTTTAAACTTCTTCAAAGACATATATGTTAGGCTTTTTTTTGTATACTTCATGATTTCTAATGTGGTGCTGAACACATGAAACCCAATCGATGGCTGATTATGTGCCTAGCAAAAACAAGGCAGATATTAGCTCACATGCCACCTTTTCAGGAATGCTTACTTTCTTCTTTCTTTCTTTCTTCTTTTTTTCTTTCTTCCTTTCTTCCTTTCAAACAAGAAGTTTATTTAAACAACAAGATGCTTGACTTAAGGGAAAACTCTCTAGGAATCGTTTCTTTTAGAGTAATTTAAGGGATGCATTTCTTAACATGTTCCTGGCCTCTACTCCAGTCCAGGTGGTGTCCCCCTATTACTGGTTCCCAGAGCACTATGTAGTGCCTTCCTAGCACTTATTGGAGTTTGAATATAAATATTTGTGACTAGGTGATTTGTGTCTTCCACTAGAGTGTGAGCTTCATTGAACTGAGCCTCATCTGTTGATCTTACATGTACCTAGCACAGTATTTGGCACATGGTGGACTCTTAATGTTTGTTGACTGATCGATTGATTGACTGACTGGCTAAATGACTTAAAGAATGACCAGCAGTTCTGGCAGAGGCAGCAGGCCCTTCCTTGCTATCAGAAAGACACTTTGCTAATGAACAGGGGATGAGAAGGGAAGAGTATGATCTGATGATTTAAAGAAGATAAACTTTTGCATGGTGGTGTCTCTCTCTCTTTTTTTAAAGATTTATCCATTTATTGAGAGAGAGAGAGAGAGAGAGAGAGAATGCGTGGTGGCAGAGGAGGGACAGAGAGAGAGGGAGAAGCAGATTCCCTGCTGAGTGGGGAGCCGGACCCCGAGATCATGACCTGAGCTGAAGGCAGACACTTAACAGACTGAGCCACCCAGGTGCCCATCATTATTTTTTTCCTAATTATGTTAGCAGCACACTATTTTGGATTGCTTTTACCTGGCTATAGACTTGGGTTCATGTAAGAAACAGCTATGCGAATGACATCTCTGCGATCTCTGAATAACTGATATGGAGAAAATGGATTCTGTTGGGAAGGTTCAGTTTGTGATCTACATGAGAAACCTCTCTTAGAACTCGTAAGGTATTTCTCCTTTTCATAAACCAGTAGTCTTCTTTTTATTAGATAAATGAGAACTCTACCCCTGTGATTTCCCTCTTTGCCCTGGCTGTTGGTGCAGGTTTAAGACTTGGGTTAAAACACACTAGGATTTCACTCATATGTGGAATTGAAGAAACAGAACAAATGATCACCGGGGGGGGGGGGGGGGGGGGGGGGGGGGGGAAGAGTGGCAAGCCAAGAAACAGACTCTTAACTACAGAGAACACACTGATGCTTACCAAAGAGGGGAGGTGGGTGGGGAGGATTGGTTAAATAGGTGATGGGGGTTAAGGAGGGCACTTGTGGTGATTAGCAGCAGATGCTATTTAGAAGTGTGGAATCACTATATTATACACTGGAAACTATTATTACACTGTATGTTAACTATAATTTAAGTAAAAACTAAAGAAAAAAACTTTAAAAATAAAATTGATTTTTTCTATATATAGAATATTTATCTTGTTCTCTAGGTGTTAATAACTTGTGTTTTGTTGTCATTTATTTATTTGATTATGTGCTTTCTGGCTTTATTATACCTATTTCAGCATACTATAGAAAAAATGGCATACATTGGCTTTGATCTGGGTGGAAATTCTTTTTTTTTTTTTTAAGATTTTATTTATTTATTCATGAGAGTCACAAAGAGAGAGGCAGAGACACAGGCAGAGGGAGAAGCAGGCTCCCTGTGGGGAGCCTCATGTGGGATTCTATCACAGGACTCCTGGATCATGACCTGAGCCAAAGGCAGATGCTCAACCAGAGTTACCTTGGTGTCCCAATCTGGGTGGAAATTCTAAAAAAATTTACATTGTAAAATTTTTTAGCTATGTGATCTTAGGAAAGTAACCTCACTGTGTCTTACTATTCTCATCTATACAATGAGATCAGTGCTACTTTCCTCATGGTTTTAATTATTATCTGAATTACCAGTACAGTGTTTAGCACATTTTAGGTGCAAAAAATACTAGTTCTCTTTCTTTCCTTTTTTGGTGTGTAACTTTAAATCCATTTTGGAAGGAGGTAAGTAAGATCCATGGCAATAAAAGGGTTTGGTGTGTGTATGTTGAAGTTAATTTTCTGTTTTTTTTTTTTTTTTTAACTTAGGAAAATAATCTTGTTTTTCTCAATTACTTTATCTATGAAATTCAGAAAATAAAAACCTTTATCATATCAGAGAATTATATCAATGTATAGATTATTTGTAGATGCCCATGTATGTGTCAAGAATAATCCTGAAAAGACTAGAAAGAGATAACTTGATGTGCTGAGAATGTCATTTCTAGTTTCAATTATCAGGTTTTTAAATTAATTACATATTCTTTTTTTAGTCGTATTTTATATACAAGCTTATCTTATGTTTCTTGAGGAAATTGAAGATATAATAATTCACATTTTCTTCTATCCTGAGTGTTGGTAGTATGTCTATGAAATGTGAAATAGATACTGTTTCAGCTCCGGGGGCCCACACTAAGGTGTAAGAAGTGGCTACAGTCTTATAAGCTTAGATTTAAAGAGCAGCCAAATAGAACTGGTTAGGTAGGCACACAGGCTTCTAGTAGAACCAGGTATCAGAAACAAGCTGGATATGTAGGATCTGGGTCCTCAATCACCTGGGAACGAGAAACCAAAATTTTTTTAAAAATATTTTATTTATTTATTCACGAGAGACGCACAGAGAGAGGCAGAGACACAGGCAGAGGGAGAAGTAGGCTCCCTGTGGGGAGCCTGATACAGGACTCAATCCTGGAATTCCAGGATCATGACTTGAGCCAAAGGCAGACACTCAACCACTGAGCCACCCAGGAGCCCCAAGAAACCAGTTTTTGATGTTCTGGGGAGGCTGGGGTTCAGCATGTAGAAAATGAAGGGTGTTCAAAATATGATACAATCATAGAACTGAAATGAACAAAATGAATTTTTTCTCTAGTTTCCTTTATACTTTTTGGGCTTTATATAGGAATCTGAGGCTAAGGTGTATTCTGGAGGTAACTACAGTATTAGGGAACTCTGCTGCTGTATTCAAGGTTTGAATGAGATCTGAGACCTTGTTTTCCCCGTGATATGATGTTTTCTTTTTTTTCTTTTACACCAAGAGTCAAGGAATTACTATATTAATAATTTGTAAATTGAATACTTAAATCATTAGTTTAATAAACTTTTATTGAGTTTCAGGTATTTTGAAAGATACTGAGAAGTAAAAACCTGATTTACCCTTGAAAAACTGACAGACTTTGGGGGAGAAAGACCCCTGAAGAACATAATGAGTAACTGCTGAGAGCTAGAACGGAGAGTTAAGAACCGAGGGCTATGGTGGTAGAGAAGTTGGAGCGACAACTTATATTTCTTTTTTTTTTTTAAGGATTTTATTTTATTTTATTTTTTTAATAATAAATTTATTTTTTATTGGTGTTCAATTTGCCAACATACAGAATAACACCCAGTGCTCATCCCGTGAGGTTCCCCCCTCAGTGCCCATCAGCCATTCACCCCCACCGCCCACCTTCCTCCCCTTCCACCACCCCTAGTTCATTTCCCAGAGTTAGGAGTCTTTATGTTCTGTCTCCCTTTCTGATATTTCCCACACACTCCTTCTCCCTTCCCTTCTATTCCCTTTCACTATTATTTATATTCCCCAAATGAATGAGAACATATAATGTTTGTCCTTCTCCGATTGACTCATTTCATTGGAGGGTATTATGCTGAGTGAAATGAGTCAATCGGAGAAGGACAACTTATATTTCAACCACTCGTTCTTTCCCCATACAACGCAGGCCCTGAACTGACACAGGTAGAATGAATAATTTCTTTTCTTTGGAGCCTTTTTTGGCTTATGTAAAACTACGATTATTTGTTAAAATCAAGTGGTGAAATGAGATAACTGTAGTGGAGGTTCAAGGAAGGATTCCATTTTGTCACTGAACTCATGTTTGCATTTCAGTCAACATACTTTTTGATGTGTTTGAGAATTGTAAGTTTATGCATGTTTACTGTAAACATTTCTTAGCTCAATGAAAACAGTGCTCTATCCATTATCATTTATTGAGAATAGATACTCTTTTGGTTTCCAGAAAGCAGAAATATCAGAACTAGAAGAGGAAAATTTTTCCTCTCCTTATTTTACAAGGATGGCATGCTTTTATTTTTAGAATCTACACATTTTTGAGAAATTAGCAGGTTGCAAACTGGGCAAAATTTCTCTTATGCCCTTTTTGTGGAATCAGAGGATTGTATTTTCTGTACTAATGCTTCAAGGATGTTTACTTTTATTATTTGCAAAATGTGTCAGTTTAATACTTTGGGAAAATGTCGTATTTGGGAGTGAAACAGCCACCCCATGCTTTAATGATTGTGGATGTGAACAGTGATCATTTTGCTAGGTGAGAAGCTCATAGTGGCAATAAAGCTAAGGGAATGATAGCATGCCAGTAAGCCTCAGCTATCTATTTGAAAGTCTTATTTGCTTTTAATATATAATAATCTGGCCACTGTATAATAATCCCAGCTCCACATTTCCCAGCTGGCTTTGGCTGTCCGTTGCCTCACAGGACTTGGCTAGGAGCCAGGCCACAAGAAAAGGCAGTGTGGAAATCAGGTAAGGAGAATTAGTTAAGCTTTTAATTAACTCACCCTTTCCTGTTGTAGGGATGTGTAGAGACTCCAATCTGTAGTTACACCTCAAGCGCCCAAACTAAGCCACATATTGATGTAGGCAATAAAACAGTTTACTAAGCTTTTAGTATGAGAATGCAGAGGGATAGCAAGGCTTTAGAGCTCCTCAGCAGACCCAGGAATTGGCAAGAATTTTCATGGAGATGGAGAGATGCGGGGCACCTCAAAGAGCTGGGAGTTCTACCCCAGCCAGTGCTGCCACCCTTCTCAGGGTGGGAGGCATCTGTGTTATGAAAGTAATAAGACGTTTGAACACACTCCACCTATACATCTAGATTCAACTGGACACATTTAATTTACTTATACCTGTGCACCATTTCCCGTGGAGGGGGTCCTTAGTCTGGGCCCATTCTAAACCTTTTAAGTCTCCTAATTCTGATGGATCACAGTTTTGCATCATCATACAATTTGTGGCCACTGTCTCTGAAGTCAACTTCTAAATTTTTAATGATGTGACTGTTTATTGTTAGCACATAAGAAGAAGTCCTGAGAGAGAACACTCTAAAGCTGGTTAATGTTGTGCGAAAGCAAACTGTTATCCACTTTAGGACAGGCAGGAAGTGACCCATCGCCTTTGATAAATGCAGACCCACCAATGGTGCAGGTGACCAAGGTGGAAGAGTGGAGGCCACGGTTGATGGCTAAGGCAGCTGCTTGGGACTCCTGCTGGGAGTCCTAGGACAGAGCTGAGAAGCACAAGTGTGTGTAACTAAAGAGAATCGGTCTTCATTTATTGTATGAGGGATTTAGTAGAACATTACTTACGATATAAACATGACAAAAGGTGATTTGCCAGGTGTAATTTTGCAAATACAAATGATAGAGTTTAAACTGAGCTCTAGTAATTTGGACTTAAATGCCTGTTCCCACATTATCTAAAGGTAAACGGCTTCCTTCTCTCCTTCCTTCAGGTCTTCTGTCTTCAGTGTCCCTCCTTATACATTCTGTTCCTCTTATTCAATCTCTCAAAAACTCATTCTTTTTTCCTTAGCATAGATTTTGCATAAAACTTATTTTACATAACGGTGGTTATTTACATTTTTATCATAGAGCCAAATTTTAATAGCTAAAAATGTTCGGTCAAAATGTTAAATGAGTGATTTTTTTTTAACACTAGCATTTTGATTTTATAGTTGAGCTTAAAGGCTCAGTATGTGTAATAAGCACATTGGTAAAAGAAAGAGTTTTAAATTCATCCTGTGAGAAGGACCCGAGGGAGAGTTAGTAAGCAATAACAAAAGATCTTGGATTTATTGTGCCCTATGTCTTGAAGTATAGTAGCCAAGGCTTTGTAACAAAGGCTTCCATAGAATACTAAAATGTTACAGCCAAAATAAGTTTGAGGAACATTAGTCTAAATTTGCCATATTATAGGGACAAATAGACAAAGTGACTTATCTGAGGTCACAGAGCAAGCGAACAGTATAACTGGTGCTAGATTTTAGGTAGAAGGAACGTACATTATGTGCCTTTTCACCAGATGATGACTTTGTAAGACATAAGGGTAACATAAAAGTAAATAACTTATTACAAATATTAGCTACTTACTATATTTGCACCTCCATTAGACTTATTTTTTTTTCCTTAAAGATTTTATTTATTTATTCATGAGAGACACACAGGGAGAAAGAGAGAGAGAGGCAGAGACATAGGCAGAAGGAGAAGCAGGCTCCAAGCAGCCCCATGTGGGACTCGATCCCAGAACCCTGGAGTCACACCCTGAGCCAAAGGCAGATGCTCAACTGCTGAGCCACCCAGGCGTCCCCAGACTTAGTTTCAAAGCAGCCTTTCATTTTGCTATGAGGCTGAACTCTGAGAATCCATGGCAAGGAACCAGCCTACTGTCTTTCAGTGTAACTAGGATGGGGCAGCTGTGCCTCTGTCTCTGAAGCTGTTTCCCTGGTACTCTGTCTCACCCTATTCACCTCTTCACTAGGAGAGAATTCTTTTTTTTTTTTTTTTTAGGAGAGAATTCTTAATGACGTTCCTCATCCTCCTGAGTAGAAACTTAAGTGATGTGAATCACAGTGGGAATAGGTTATGTTGAGGTTGGGCAAGAAGGGGGATATGTGTGGATTAGGAGTAGGGTAGGTGAAGTCGGTATACACGGCCCAGGGCCAATGGATAGGAAGGTTTGAGCTATGGGGTAGGGTTGGGGAGACAGCTGCTGGATCTTGCTTTAATCGTAGAAAGAGTTGCTTCCATTTCATTCTACACAATTTAAATTCATCCTTAAATAGCTGACTTGCTCTGCATGCTGTGTAATGATGTCTTGTCTCTGACTGGAATAGATTTTAGAGGGTTAGGGAAGCAAATCTTCCTCTATCTTATGATTGACTAGCTTATACCTCATTCTGTATGTTCCTTTTCAATTTTTTCACTTACCTGAAGTAGGTAAAGGGCATTGGATCTATAGGGTATGCCATAATATTTTGAAATAAATAACTGATGTTGAGAGATATTTTATAAAATTGGGAAGATGAGTTCAAAGAATACCTATCTTATGTTTAAATCATTTATTAGATCTTGATGTTAACAATTTTTCATCATTAAAATTATGTTTGTAATAGGCAATATGGTAACAATGTAACACTTAAAATATAACAAGATATATGAAGTATAAAAGACAACTCATTCCCTCACTACCCAAAGATTATTAACATTTTGGAGTTTGTTTCTTCTTCTCTCTTTTCTATCTACTTATTTTTCAAGAATTGTACATATAGATTTTTATTTTGCTTTTTTCACTGAGTTAAGAATTCTTGTAGCAGACAGGCTCTAGGCAGCAGGCAGTATCCTTTATTACGGCAACATCATGCTGTATTGTGAAGTCATAATTTACCTGCTTGTTTTCCTTTTTTTTGGGCACATAGAAGACTGATTGTAATATTTGGTATGTAAAGGATGTTACAGTACACTTCTTCATACATGTGACCTCTCAGTCTGGATTATTTTCTTAGCATGGAGAGGAGTCATGAATTTACAATTCTTGGTATATGTGGTCAAATTACTTTCCAAACATTTAGCAGTTGACACTTGGGACATCTGAAGTTGTGTATATCAAATATCCCTTGACTCCTCTTGCAGTGAGAGTACCTGCCTTGTTTGGATTTACTTCACACAATGCTGTGATTAAGAGCAGGGGGTGCTGCCCAGCAGCAGCAGATCTTCCCAACTCTTAATTGATCTAACTAGGGGTATGCGACTCAAGTTATTAGGCCAATCAGACTTCTTTCTTCGAGTTTTTATATACTAAAGGTTGAGGTATTCTATCCTGTGGGTTTTCTAAGCTGTGTGGATATGACTTGTAGCTGTCTTCTACCAGGATTCCTGATGTAGGGAAGAAATTCCGTGATTGGAGAGAAGGGCAAAACAAAGGGGTATGAAGGGAGATGGAAGGGTAAGAAGACTAGGAATGAGGAAAGGGGAGAAGGGAAAGAGGAAAGAAGTAGAAGAACAGAGGACAGAGGAGACAGTTGAATTCTTCAATTCATTCATCATAGGCATCCATGTCCTTTCCAGTTCATGAGCCAATGAATCCTTGTATGCGGTTGTTAGTTTGAGGAGGATTTCTGTGGCTTGTTTCTGAAAGAGTTCTAATTTACACTCCCACTTTTTTTTTTCTACAGTTTCATTTTATTTACTTATTTATTTATTTTTAAAAAGTTTTCATTTTTAAGTAATCTCTACATGCAATGAACTCACAACCCTGAGATCGAGAGTTGCACGCTTTAGTGACTGAGCCAGTGAGGCGCCCCTCTGTAGCTTGTTTATTTGTTTTTTTTTCTTTTTTTTTTAAGATTTATTTATTTATTTATCATAGACAGAGAGAGGGAGAGAGAGGCAGAGACACAGGAGGAGGGAGAAGCAAGCCCCATGACGGGAGCCTGACGTGGGACTCGATCCCGGGACTCCAGGATTGCGCCCTGGGCCAAAGGCAGGCGCTAAACCACTGAGCCACCCAGGGATCCCCCTGTAGTTTCAGTTTAAATTAAAAATATATAGGATATATGTCCTACTCTACCTTGCACTGATACCAAGTGTTAATCATAATTAGCATCGGTATTAATTATGATGCATATCCATGCTTAAATTAAAAATCCTAAGTTGACCAGCATTTGAATCAAGATTAGTGACAACAGGAGTAAATGCATCTTAAATTGATAAATGAGATGTTGAATGAGTATTAAAACTTCATGGGACATTTATCCTTCACCCTAAATTTAATATGATAGGTTTGTAACCTTTTCTTTTCTCTCCGTCCATCTTTAATTCCAAGGTAGAAAAATTCTAAGAAAAGATTGATATTTTGCTATTATTGAACTCTTGATTTGTTGATGAAAAAGAAAATCTTATATTTATTTCCTTCAAGAGCATCCAATATATTTCTTAGATTTTTGTAATGTTTGGGTTATATCTAGGACCATATTTTGAGGGTACATTATGTCTATTTCAAGGTATCTTGAGATGCTCCCAAAGTCATGATTGATATGTGCCATGGATGTGAGTAATTCCTAAAAGTTTTCCACCATAAAGTAGATATGAGAAAGTCTCTGGAGTAAAAGAGGAAGAGGGATTTGGTCAAAATAACAGGATTCTCAAAGCCTTTTGTGTGCTAACCTACTAATACTCCAAAGGGAACTGCAAAAGGCCTTTTTTTTTTTTTTTTTTTAAGGCCAAATATTTTTAAACCTTAAACTGGGAGACACCCTTTTCATTTAACATGTCACTGGTATGTGCTTGGTTTTGGAAATATAGCAGTACACAAGATAAGCAGTTTCTCTTTTTTTTTTTTAAATTTTATTTATTTACTTATGAGAGACACAGAGAGAAAGGCAGAGACACAGGAAGAGGGAGAAGCAGGCTCCATGCAGGGGGCCCGACGTGGGACTCGATCCTGGGTCTCCAGGATCATGCCCTGGGCTGAAGGCAGCACTAAACCACTGAGCACCCGGGCTGGGCTGCCCAGCAGTTTCTTTGTTTTCACAGAATTTGTATTACGTATAAGTCATTAGCTCTCCTGGAACATGGGTACAAATAAGCACTCATATAGCATATACCTATATTTTTAAAAGCTACACATTAAGCTAACAAATTGTTCAAATATGTCCTGTGCTCTTTCCTTGACTGATACATCTTCAATATGACCTGGAAGATGGAGCTTTCAGAGTTTTTGGATTCCTTGGGTTTTTGTGATGGTGGAGGGAGAGCATGTCCCCCACTCTCTGCCCTTGGGCCTCTTCCAAACCCAGAAGTTTTGCTTGCATGTTTGTGAACAGCACAGTGCCTTCATCCAAAGTCTTCCCCCCTCCCTGGCAGTGAGGAAACCTAGAGCACCAAGGATGGTGGGAAGCATGTAGCGTAGGGGGTTCCCATACCTGGTTTTAAGGGTAGTACCACTTACTACATCACCTGTGCATATCTTGTTCTGAGGGATCCGCTTGGGGAAACTGAGTTCACCATTTTGAAAACAGTGACAACCTTGAGAAAATGGTAACTGTAGAGTTTTGGTTTAAATATAGCTAGTGTTGTCTTTGTGATATGAGGCAGATTAGAAGTTGAAACAGTTACTGCAAAGGATTAGAATTATATTAAATAAATCTACCTGTCTTCTAAAAGCCAGATTTCAACTATAACATATTTCATCTTAAACCAAAGACCTACTCAGAGCACAAGAATTTGGTTCTGTAAAGGATTGAGAGCTACCATTTAGTCCTTAGTGTTTTTTAAAAAGCAGCACAGGGGCACCTGGGTGTCTCATTTGGTTAAGTGTCTGTTTCTTGATTTGGCTCAGATCGTGATCTCAGGGTTGTGAGATGGAGCCCTGTGTGGGGCTCTGCATTGGGCATGGAGCCTGCTTAAGATTCTGTCTCCATCTCCCCCTGCCATTCCCTACCCTCATCCCCCAATCTGTCTCTCCTTCTCAAAAAAAAAAAAAAAAAAAAAAAGATAAAAATAAAAAAAGCCAAACAAAAAAAGAGGAAAATAAAAAAGAAGAAAAGAAGCAGCACAGATTGTTAGCTGAAACAATAGCAAATAGCAGGGAAAGGAGAAAATGCAAAAGTTGCCAGAAAAACTTTCAAAGCACAGCTATCAGCGGCCATGTGGTATATAGGAACAAGTAGCCTTACCTCCCTAAATCCTTGCTCCGTAGGACTTTATGGTAGCTCCACAAGTCTTCATAGATTTAGAGCGAAATTATTTTTGTTCTACTCTTTATTTAAAAAAGGACAATGGGGATCCCTGGGTGGCGCAGCGGTTTGGCGCCTGCCTTTGGCCCAGGGCGCGATCCTGGAGACCCGGAATCGAATCCCACATCGGGCTCCCGGTGCATGGAGCCCGCTTCTCCCTCTGCCTGTGTCTCTGCCTCTCTCTCTCTCTGTGACTATCATAAATAAATAAAAATTAAAAAAAAAAATAAAAAAAGACAATGTGGTACCATGGAATTTTTTACATGTTTAAGTCGAAAAAAATGTTTTGACATAATGATTTCTTGTTATTAGTGATATATTTAAGTGACATACCTAATAAGGAAATTAACATATTTATAGTTGCTGAAAACTTCCAGGTTAATGGCATTGACTAACATGAGAATTACCACTGTTACAGTTGAAATCCTGTACAGCATGGCTTATTTTTCTTTTATTTTTAAAAAGATTTATTTATTTTAGAGAGAGAGAGAGAGAGAGAAAGAGAACATGGAGGAGGAGAAGAGGAGGAGGAGGAGGAGGAGAGAGAGAGACAGAGAGACAGAGGGAGAGAGAGAGAGAGAGAGAAGCAGACTCCCTGCTGAGAGCAGAGTCCAGCCCCGGGCTCTATCTCAGGACCCCTAGACCATGACCAGAGCAGAAATCAAGTTTTGTACATAAGAGTAGTTGCTTAACTGACTGAGCCATCCAGGCGCCCTGACTTATTTTTCTTTTTTTCGTTTTAAGATTTTATTTATTTATTCATGAGAGACACACACACAGAGGCAGAGACATAGGCAGAGGGAGAAGCAGGCTCCCTGCAGAGAGTCCAATGCGGGACTCGATCCCAGGCCCCCAGAATCACTCCCTGAGCCAAAGGCAGACGCTCAACTACTGAGCCACTCTTATTTTTCTTTTAAAGGAGGCTGTCCTTCAGCATTCTCCTACCCAGGCTGCATAGAGCCCTGGGAAGGCTTTTGAAGACAGGGTACACTAGGGTGTCCTGAAGGATATGCCAGGAAGAACTTAGATCATCCCCCAACAAGGATTCCTTTGAATACTGGGTTGGAGAATCATTCCCTGCTCACTGGTTAGCCAGTCTTTGGGGAGCTAGAATAGTGTTTGCTAAAGAGTGTTGACAGGCCGGATCGTTGCTGATCGCACCTGACTTAAAGTTCCCTTTGTTTTGTTTAGAATTCGTGGCAGACGTTTTCTGGAAACGTTCTGTGATCTTACTCGGAGAGAATATTTGCTAGTAGATTTAGAGGATGAGAGGGAAGAACAATGAACATGCAGGCGTTATGTATGTGCTATGAATTTTAGTTGTTGATAGACATCGACTATGACAATACTATGCCACAGATTTCTGAATTTTCTGCAGCTGATTCAGAGACCTGAATTACACTTGATTGCACAATATCTCCTCACAGAAATCGTAAGGAGAATGGCATGCCCTAACAGAGCTTATTTACACAGAACACCCTAGTTCACTGTTTCCCCGCTGGCATTTCTTAAACAAGCAATTTATTCTCAACAGTTTTAAATTTAAAATCAATATTTCTAATAAAATAGTTTTACACTTTTCATCTTTATGTATGGACATGTATTGGAAGAGAATCCAAATGAGTTTAAGCAGTAAAGACGAGGCTATCAATAAAAGCATTCTAGGGAAGTCTATGAAAATGAAGAATTTCTGTTTATCTTTCAACACAAAACTATATATAGATGGACACATTGTGTAACTTTTATCCATTAATTAGATACTAGGTAGTACAATTGGTTTCGAGGAAATTAAGTGAATTAATATGTGATACAAAATTTTAAACATATACTAAAATATACATTTTGAAGTCTAGCTCTTACTCCTGTCTCTGTTTTCCCTAATACCCCAACCCACTTTTATTAGATTTTCATGCATAACTTCCACTGTTTGATTTTTAAAATTAAATTAAATTTAAAAATGCAAAACTTTTTTTGTAGAACAGTTTTAGGTTTACAGCAAAATTGAGAGGAAGGTGCAGAGGTTTCCTATGTACCCCTGCCCCCACGCGTGCATAGCCTCCTCCGTCACCAACATCCCTCACCAGAGTGGGACATTTGTTACCGCTGATGAACCTACATTGACACATCACAATCACCCAAATTCAGTAGTTTATGTTAGGATTCTCACCCTTGGCCTCCTTCTCTGAGTTTGGACAGATGTATGTTGACACACATCCACCTTACAGTACCATACAGAGTATTCTCACTGCCCTAAACATTCTCTGTGCTTTGCTTATTCATCCCTCCTCCCCGCAAGCCCTGATCTTTGTACGGTCTCCAGTTTTGCTTTTCCCAGAATGTCGTATATGTATAGTTGGCATCAACAGTTTGTAGCCTTTTCAGATTGACTTCTTTCATATGATAATAATGCATTTAAGGTCCTTTCATGTCTTTTCATGGCTTGAAAAGTCACTTTAGTGCTGAGTAATACTCCATTGTCTGGATGTACTAAATTAATGGAGAATAATTGAAGCAGTAACTCAATGTAAGCACTTTGAGCAACTTCAGGAGTGTTTACAAATTCCTGGATCCCAAAGTAATTTTCTCTACTTCTGCTAAAGTATATCAAAATGAAGAATACTCGGTACTTCCTTTAAAAGAGCAAACTGCTTAAATTATTTTCAAGCTACCAATTGAATTTCTAAATTTGACAGCCTACTTGTTTTCAAGTTTTGCTAATTATACATAAAGCTGCTATCAACAGCCATGTGCAGATTTTTGTGGGGACATAAGTTTTTAACTCCTTTGGGTAAATACCAAGGATCATGGTTGCCAGATTGTATGGAAGAATATGTTTAGTTTTTTTTTTTTTCAGAAACTGCCAAACTATCATCCAAAATGGCTGTGCATTCCCACCAACAATGTCTGAGACTTCCTGTGGCTCTGCATACTCAGTAGCATTTGGTATTGTCAATGTTTTGGATTTTGGCCATTCTAATAGGTGTGTAGTGTTTTCTTGTTTTAATTTGCAGTTCTCTGATGGCGCATAATGTAAAGCATCTTTTCTTTTGCTGTTTTGCCACCTGTACATTTTTTTTCGGTGAGGTGTCTGGTCAGGTCTTTGGCCCAATATTTAATTAGTTTTTTTTTCTTATTGAGTTTTAAGAATTCTCTGTATATTTTGCCTAACAGTCCTTTAACAGAAGTGACTTTTGCAAATTTTTTCTCCCAGTCTGGGCTTCTTATTCTCTTGATATTCTCTTTTGCAGGGCATTTTTTTTTTTTAATGAAGTCCCACTTAGTAATGCTTTCTTTCTTTCATGGATCATGACTTGGTGTTGTATCTAAAAAGTTACCACCATCTCTAAGATCATATATGCTTTCTCCTATGTTATGTTCTAGCAGTTTTATAGTTTTGCATTTTGTATTTAGGTCTATCATCCATTCTGAGTTAGTTTTTGTGAAGGGTTTGAGGTCTGAGTCCAGATTAATCTGGATATTCAGTTGTTCCAGACCTATTTGTTGAAAGACTGTTTTTGTTCTATTTTATTGTCCTTTATCCTTTGTCAGAGATCATTTGACTATGTTATGCAAATCTATTTCTGGGCTCTCTATTCTGTTCTATTGTTCTCCCCCCCCCCCATACCACACTGCCTTGATTACTCTTAAGTCTTAAAGCAGTGTGGTATCCATCCTCCAACTTTATTATTATTTTTAAAATATTTATTTATTCATGAGAGACAGAGAGAGAAAGAGAGAGAGAGGCAGAGAAACAGGCGGAGGGAGAAGCAGACTCCATGCAGGGAGCCCAACGTAGGACTCGATTCCAGGTCTCCAGGATCACGCCCTGGGCTGAAGGTGGTGCTAAACTGCTAAGCCACTGGGGCTGCCCATCCTCCAATTTTAAAAAAGCCATTTGTCAAATTTTGGTATATCATCAAAGAAGAGTAGCCATAGTTGTCTGAACACTGTTAAATACTCCATCTTTTTCCAAGAGAATATCTGTTGGATTTTCCTCATATACTTTCAAACAGTGTATTGCTAACAGATTGAATTCAGAAGCAATTATAAGAGTCCAGCTGTGTTCTATTAAGCCTTTTATTAAGTTCTATTAAGATATTTGCAAAATATGAAACTTCTCACTACATCTTTTATTTTGGAAAACAGTTATTTTCCTAAAAATGTGCCATTTGTATTAACATGTAATGGAATATCAATGTTACTTTAAAATAAATACATATTTAAAATTTTTGCTTCAATTTTTAACATGGTAAGTATCAGTACATATAACTCAGTAACTTTTTTAGAGTCTGAAGCCCACTGAAACCAAAATGTTTGAGAGCCATACTCTTGGTACTCTGTTAGTATTGGGCAATTTGAAAGAGTGGGATCTGAAGAGTCCAGGCTAGTTATTCATTTTTGTTATGTGCACAATCTATTTTGAGTCAATTAGGTTTCCACTGCCACAAGTGGAAGTTGGTTTGCTTTAGAATAGTGCATCAACTGAGATAAACTATTGTAAACATTGTTCAGTCCTTCTTTCCTTTCTATTTTTACCATTTTGCTCTAGCCAGATGATTCCTGTTCATATCAAACCTTTTATGCCTTCAATAAACTTTTTTTATTCTTTTATTCATAATTCACAATGAAGTCCATGTTGTCCAAGTTCATTCTTTTTTTTTCTTAAGATTTTATTTGAGAGAGAGGAGAGAGTGAGAGGGAGAGAGAGAGGGAGAGCACACAGAAGAGGAGAAACAAACAGACTCCCTGCTGAGCAGAGAGCCTGGTGTCTGTTCCATCCCAGGACCCTGAGATCATGACCTGAGCTGAAGGTAGATGCTTACCTGCCTGAGCCACCCAGGTGCCCATTTTGTTGTTGTTGTTGTTGTTGTTGTTGTTTTTTGAATTTTATTTTTAAGTAATCTCTACACCCAATGTGAGGCTCAAACCCACAACCTGATCAAGAGTCACATGCTCCACTGCCTGAGCCAGCCAAGCACACTTCCCTTTCCTACTTCCCTAACCACCCCCCGCCATTTTTTAAAGATTTTATTTATTTATTCATGAGAGACACAAAGAGAGAGGCAGATCATAGGCAGAGGGAGAAGTAGGCTCCCTGCAAAGAGCCCAATGTGGGACTCCATCCCAGCTCCCAGGGATCACGCCCTGAGCTGAAGGCAGATGCTCAGCGGCTGAGTCACCCAGGTGTCTGCCCTGCCCCTTTGTAAGTGAAATTGACATCTTGGGGTTTGTGTGTGTATGTGTGTGTGTGTGTGTGTGTGTGTGTGTGTGTGTGTTTTAAGATTTTTTAAAAATAAAGTCCAAGACATTCTGAGGCAGTACAATGACCATGTCGGGGATGTATGTTGGGATGGGCTATGGCTATGTGTGGTGGTTGCCTAGAGGCTTCTGTGTTTATTAGTGGCAGTGCAGTATGGATGAGAATAAATCATTGTTATCAAGGAGAACAAGAATAACAATAGCATGATCCACTGAGCATCTTTATGTCTAATCTCTGTGTTTTTCTGTATCTGGGCAAATTTAAAGTTTGAAGATAAAGAATTTGTGTATATATTTATGTGGATTTAAGATAAGTTGCTGTCTAGGAAATAGATGTTTTTCATACTTCCTTTTAGAGATGCATTCATGGTTTGGTGTTAGCTTAAGTATTTGGCCAAAATTTTTGTCTTTGGTTTAGCCTAAGTCCAATGGAGGCCAAATACTTACTTCAATTGTCATCCTAAATGTTTGCAAAATCAGCAATGTGATCATATAGGTTACTATCACACTGAATCTGCATAGCAATGCCAACAACAGGAACAAAGCATATAATTCAGATTTATTTCTACTATCTAAATATTTTCTTTCAAATGTAGATATATATTCTACATGTGTTTTGGAATGAAAAATATGTCTATAGATTTAAAATGGTAGTCTATCAACTCTTTGAAATACAAATGTAAATGTTATTGCAAGAGTAAAATAGGGCAATATTTAATGATGATTGTGCAGATTGCTAGCTTTAATACAAAAATAATCAGAAGTTTTTAGGTAATAAATTTATAAGGAAATAGATTTAAAGTAAAGGAGCATATAATAGCTAGATAACATTAGGAAGAAATTATGTTCTCTTAGAGTGAGTAAATATTTATAAAATTTAAATAACGTAAGAAAGAATAATAGAAATCACATTATGAAGAGTAGAATTAGTCTTTGAAGCTGTATCAGTATTCAAATATTAATTTAAAAAATCTTTCAAATTATTATTATATGTATTTTTAATGAAGAAGTCTATATATTTATTTATTTTTAAGAGATAGAAGGGGCAGAGGGAGAGAGAGAATTCTAAGCAGGCTCCATGCCTAGCACACAGCTCAATGCAGAGCTCCATCTCACAATCCTGAGTTCATGATCCAAGCAGCAGAAATCAAGAGTCAGATGCTTAATCAACTGAACCACCCAGGTGCCCCTCAAATTATTTTTTTTATAGTGTTTTTATTTTCTTGTCACTTAATTTCATTAGGCTATGAGTTTTTCAGGAAAAAGTTCACTTTGGAAATTCTTTACAGCTTGGAGGAATGGATAAAAAGCAAAACAAAGCAAAAAGTTTGCTTTGTTAAAATTTCACCAGGTGAGGGGATCCCTGGGTGGCGCAGCGGTTTAGCGCCTGCCTTTGGCCCAGGGCGCGATCCTGGAGACCCGGGATCGAATCCCACATCAGGCTCCCGGTGCATGGAGCCTGCTTCTCCCTCTGCCTGTGTCTCTGCCTCTCTCTCTCTCTCTCACTGTGTGCCTATCATAAATAAATAAAAATTAAAAAAAAATTTAAAAAAAAAATTTCACCAGGTGAGAAAACAACCTAAATCATGTACAATACCTGTGATAAATCATCTTTAATCTAGGTATAACAAAGAATATACAGAATCAAGGAAGATAAGGAAAAATGAGAAACTCCTAAAATGACACGCTTCTCTATCAACCTCAGTTGCAAGGACGCTTCTATTTCATATCATACATGAGTTTATGGTGAGCACAGGAGCAATCTTTCAGTTGACAGTACTGATAAAATGTTCTCCTTGTACTGTGTCAAAATTTTAAGAATTTGCTACTGGTTTTAATGATAAAATTCCAGTAGAAATTACTTTTGGGTAAAATTCCAAGATTCTGACATCTGAGAAGTTCAATTATGATAGTGAACTCAGGTCTGGGTCGTAGTTTTAGCTGAACATTGATCTTAACATTTGCTTCTTTTGCATCACCCATAATTTGGCACCGCTCTATGTCTTTAGGGTATCACTCCCGCAGCACATAGTACATAAGAAAGGGAGAACTCATAATGCTGCTAATAAGGTTGATCTTTTCCTCTGGGTTTTTCTTTGTTGCTGTTTGTTTTGTTATTTCTCTCTTCTCTGTGACATATTTACTGGAATTTGTCCATTTTGGAGGAGAGTATTTGTGCTTTTTCTTATAGTTTTGTAAGAGTTCTTCATAAATTTAGTTTATTCTTGTTCTATTACTCGTTTTGTAAATTTTTTCCCACTTTGCTTTTGGAGTCTTTTGACAGAAATCTAAAATTTAATCTATCAAATCTATCAATATCTTTTGTTTGAAAAGTTCTTTCCAACATGAGATCATAAGAATATTCTGTTATACTTTTTCTAATAATTTTTCATGTTTTGCTCATCACATTTAAATCTCCAGTCAACTCAGAATCAATCTTTTATGTGTGTATTCTATATTAACTTGAATGACCAACTCCTCCTGTACTACTCATCAGATATCGTTTTAGTGATTTTCAATGCCATCTCCAGCATAAACCAAGGTTCCATTTGTGTGTGATTCTGTTTGCAGCCTCTCTATTCTATTCCATAGGTCAATTTCTCCCTTCACAAATGCCACAGTTAAAAATCATAATAGGTTTGGGGCCCCTGGGTGGCTCGGGTTGAGCGTCTGCCTTTGGCCCAGGTCATGACCCTGGGTCCCGGGATCGAGTCCCACATCGGGCTCTCTGCTTCTCCTTCTTCTTCTTCTTCTTCTTTTTTTTTTATTTATGATAGTCACAGAGAGAGAGAGAGAGAGATGCAGAGACATAGGCAGAGGGAGAAGCAGGCTCCATGCACCAGGAGCCCGATGTGGGATTCGATCCCGGGCCTCCAGGATCAGGCCCTGGGCCAAAGGCAGGCACCAAACTGCTGAGCCACCCAGGGATCCTTCTGCTTCTCCTTCTGCCTGTGTCTCTGCCTTTCTCTCGAATAAACAAAATCTTAAAAAAATTACAATAGTTTTATAATAAATCTTGGCTTTTATGTGCAAAAAGTATTTTCCTTGCTTTTCTCCTCCTCCTTCTTCAACAGTGTCTTGGGTATTTGTAAGTTCTGCTTTTCTTATAAAGTTTAACACTAGGTTACAATTCATCTGAAAATTCTGCTGTGGTTTTTGTTTTTTGAAATACACTTTAGTTTACATACAGCAAAACACAGATCAAATGTACAATTCAGTGATTTTTGAAAAATGTATGACCGTATTAACCAATAGCTAATCAATATATAGAATATTTATGTCACCTCAGAAAGTTCCCTGTGGCCCCTGTCTATTATTTCCTACCTACTGGAAGCAACCACTGTTTTGCTTTCTCTCATTATAAGTCAGTTCTCTATGTTCTTGAATCTTAAATAAGTAAATCCATTGGGTGTATTCTCTTTTGTGCCTGGATTTTTTTTGCTCAATATAATGTTTGAGCAAATTTATTCACACTTTATGTATATCTATAATTAATCAATTTTTTTTTATTGTTGAGTAATATTTTATAGTGTAGATATTCCACAATTTTTTAAGCCATTGTACTGTTGGTGGTCATTGGGTTGTTTTCATTTTTTGTATATTATGGATAAAACTGCTGTAAATATTCACATACAAGTCATTTAGATTTCTCTTGATAAGTGCCTGAAAGTGGAATGAAGGGTAATATGGTAAGAATATATTTAAATTGATGAGAAACTGCCAAATTATTTTCCAAGGTGGTTTGGCCATTTTACATTCCCATTAGCAGTGCATGAGAGTTCCAGTTGCTCCACATCCCTGCCCAGTGTTTAAGGGTGCCAGTTTTTAAATATTAGCCATTTTAGTGAGTATCAAATAATATCTCATTGTTTCATTTAATTTGCATTATCCTGATGACTATTTTGAACATCTTTCCATGTGCTTGTCTACTCAAAAATACTCTTTTGTGAAGTGTCTGTTCAAGTCTTTTGCCTATTGAATAAATTGAAATGTGTATCTTGCTATTACTGAGTTGTATGAGTTCTTTCTATATTCTAGATATAAGACCTATGTTGGAGCACCTGGGTGGCTCATTGATTGAGTATCTGGTCCTGGGATCGAGTCCTGCATCATGTTTCCTGTGGGGAGCCTACTTCTTCCATCTGCCTATGTCTCTGCTTTTCTCCCTATGTCTCACATGAATACATAAATAAAATCTTTTTAAAAAGACCTATGTCATATATTTGTATTGTGAATAATTTTTCCCAAACTGTGGTTTTTAAAAAATTAAAAAAAAAGAATTTATTTATTCATGACACACACACACACACACACACACACACACATACACACACACACACAGAATGGCAGAGACACAGGAAGCAGGCTCCATGCAGGGAGCTTGACGTGGGACCCGATCCCGGATCTCCAGGATCAGGCCCTGGGATGAAGGTGGTGCTAAACCACTGAGCCACCTGGGCTGCTGCCAAACTGTGGTTTGAGTTTATTTTCACAATAGGTTAATCAGCAGGAGGGAGGGCTCCTGGTTTTTGAATGTGTTGTTTTGTTTGTTTTTTTCATTTTCAAATATCTTTATTCCACCCATTTGGGATATATTCACTAACTATAGAGTTTTATTTTAACAGTTTTTTCCTTCAACAGTTTATTTATTTATTTATTTATTTATTTTTAAATTAATTTTTATTGGTGTTCAATTTACCAACATACAGAAAAACACCCAGTGCTCATCCCGTCAAGTGTCCACCTCAGTGCCCGTCACCCATTCCCCTCCAACACCCGCCCTCCTCCCCTTCCACCACCCCTAGTTCGTTTCCCCGAGTTAGGAGTCTTTATGTTCTGTCTCCCTTCCTGATATTTCCCAACATTTCTTTTCCCTTCCTTTATATTCCCTTTCACTATTATTCATATTCCCCAAATGAATGAGAAAATACACTGTTTGTCCTTCTCCGATTGACTTATTTCACTCAGCATAATACCCTCCAGTTCCATCCACGTTGAAGCAAATGGTGGGTATTTGTCGTTTCTAATTGCTGAGTAATATTCCATTGTATACATAAACCACAGCTTCTTTATCCAATCATCTTTAGATGGACACCGAGGCTCCTTCCACAGTTTGGCTATTGTGGCCATTGCTGCTAGAAACATCGGGGTGCAGGTGTCCCGACGTTTCATTGCATCTGAATCTTTGGGGTAAATCCCCAACAGTGCAATTGCTGGGTCGTAGGGCAGGTCTATTTTTAACTCTTTGAGGACCCTCCACACAGTTTTCCAGAGTGGCTGCACCAGTTCACATTCCCACCAACAGTGTAAGAGGGTTCCCTTTTCTCCACATCCTCTCCAACATTTGTTGTTTCCTGCCTTGTTAATTTTCCCCATTCTCATTGGTGTGAGGTGGTATCTCATTGTGGTTTTGATTTGTATTTCCCTGATGGCAAGTGATGCAGAGCATTTTCTCATGTGCTTGTTGGCCATGTCCATGTCTTCCTCTGTGAGATTTCTCTTCATGTCTTTTGCCCATTTCATGATTGGATTGTTTGTTTCTTTGGTGTTGAGTTTAATAAGTTCTTTATAGATTTTGGAAACTAGCCCTTTATCTGATACCTCATTTGCAAATATCTTCTCCCATTCTGTAGGTTGTCTTTTAGTTTTGTTGACTGTATCCTCTGCTGTGCAAAAGCTTCTTATCTTGATGAAGTCCCAATAGTTCATTTTTGCTTTTGTTTCTTTTGCCTTTGTGGATGTGTCTTGCAAGAAGTTACTGTGGCCAAGTTCAAAAAGGGTGTTGCCTGTGTTCTCTTCTATGATTTTGATGGACTCTTGTCTCACATTTAGATCTCTCATCCATTTTGAGTTTATCTTTGTGTATGGTGAAAGAGAGTGGTCCAGTTTCATTCTTCTGCATGTGGATGTCCAATTTTCCCAGCACCATTTATTGAAGAGACTGTCTTTCTTCCAATGGATAGTCTTTCCTCCTTTATCGAATATTAGATGACCGTACATTTCAGGGTCCACTTCTGGGTTCTCTATTCTGTTCCATTGATCTATGTGTCTGTTTTTGTGCCAGTACCACACTGTCTTGATGACCACAGCTTTGTAGTACAACCCAAAATCTGGCATTGTGATGCCCCCAGCTATGGTTTTCTTAAAAGTTATTTTATTTTATTTTTGAGAGAGAGAGTGCCTACGTTGAGTGGGGGGTGGAGAGGCGCACAGGGACAGGAAGAGACTCCCAGGCAGACTCTGCATTAAGCCTGGAGCTTTACTCAGGATTCGATCTCTGTGATCATGTCCTGAGACAAAATCAAGAGTCAGATGCTTAACTAGCTGAGCCACCCAGACACCTTTAGTGGTTTAAAAATGTCATTCAATTGTCTTATGACTGCCATTATTTCTGATGCAAAGTCTTCCTTTGTGTTATTATATATTCTGTATCTTTTTTCCTCTGAGTACTTTTAGATTTACTGTTTAGCTCTCAGCAGTTTGATGTACCCAGTTTTTTCTCCCTTTGAATTTATTTTGTTTGGAGTTCACTAAGCTTATTGGTTCTCTAAGCAATGTTTTTCAACACATTTGGAAATTTTTGGCTATTATTTGTAAAAATATATATATTTTTGTCTTATCTCTCCTCTCCATCTGGGACTGTAGTGACACTATACATATTAGACCATTTTATATTATCCTACAGGTAACTGAGTGTCCATCCATTTTTTTCAATCTTTTTTTCTCTGTTCTGTTGGATAGTTCCTTTTGATTTGCTTTAAGTTCACTATAACTTTCTCTGCAGCCTCCAACATACTGTTAAGCCTATCTAGTAATTTATTAATATGCATCAGCATAATTTTCAGTTCTAGGACTTCCCTTCAGCTCTTTTTTTAATAGTTTCTATTTCTCTGCTAAGATTGCTCATATGTTTACTTACGATGATCATCTTTCCTTTAAACCTGTGAACAAATCTGTAAAATCTGCTTTAAAGTTCTTATCTGCTGATAGTAACATCTGGATCATCTCAGGTCTGTGTCTATTGCTTGCTATTTTCTTGGTTATGGATCATGATTTCTTAATTTTTCATGTCTAATAATTTATTATTTTATGTTGGACAATGGTTTGATACATTTTGGATAGACTGGATTTTTTTCTTCTTTTGAAAGCTCTTGAGTGGTATGTTGTAAAACACAATAAATTACTGGCAGATCCCTTTGGTCATGATAATTCTGCTGTGGCTTTTTTTCAGTAAGTAGCATTTATTTGTGAAAATCACAAAAATTTCTCATATACATTTATACACACATACCTGTTTTCATGAAGTTGAAACATCTTGTATCACTTGAAATATTTTACAAATCATTAAAATATTACCTTCTATTATTATTAATTTCTTTGTAAGTATATTCTATTTCCTTAATTACATTGTGAGCCTCAGGGATGGATCTTTATTTTATATTTCTTTGTAGTCATGGCATTTGACACAGACACACAGCTGGCATTCAATAAAAGTTATTGTTCTTAATGACAAGAAGAATGTCTTGCTGGGGTCCTTTGAGCTTTCTCTACTATTTCTTGCATAGCTAGTCTTACTCCACTTTTATGGGTAGGAAATATTGAGTTTATTCATTCATTAGCTCATACATTCATTCATCTATTCATTCAACAAATATTTATTAAGAATGTACCATATGCCAGTTCCTGTCCTGGTGCTGTGATTACAACAGTGATAAGATGAACAATGTTTACACCCTCATAGGACGTATGAATTAGTAGACGTTGAGAGTTTAGCTAAGGTACTCTATGGTATTGCTGCCTTGGCATCCATTTTGTTTGGCCAAACAGCCTGGACATTCCCTCACGTAAGCACATGCCCTTGATAACAGACTCATAGGTAATTGTAAATTCCTGATAAAGCTTCCCCAAAGCCCCTCACAGTAAATTATCTTCCTCATAAGAGGGCCTTGGCCTTGCATGTCTCTTATATAAGACAGCCATGGGGCTTACAAAGCCCCTTTGGTTTAAATTGACCAATCCAGCCTTAGTCTGGGAATTCCAAAGTATTCAACCCATAGACCCTAATAATAAAGGCACATGCCCCAGGTGCTATCTCTTTCTGACTGCACCCTGCCTCGACTTCCCCCCATGTGGTCCCTCTAGGCATGCTGTGTACTTCCTCTAGGACTTGTCAGTAATGAACTTCTCTATTTTAATTTCTCTTGTGGTCTTTTATTGCTCGCCATCTGGCACCATGTGCTCTACTTAACAAATGTTAATTTAACGAAGTCACAACAGTGAGGGAAACAAATAATAAGGAAATAAACAAGTAACTGTATAAGATAAAATTAGTATCCTATGAAGGAAAAAGAAAGCAGAGGAGTGGTATAATGAATAAAAGAGGTAGCTATTGTGGTAATAATGATGCATGTGTGTTTTTAAAGATAGGATTTTGAAGAAAGGCCTGTCTGAATAGGTGATATTGGAGCATAGACCTCAAGTAAAGCAGTTAAGGGATTGTATATACACAGAATAAGGGGCTGGTTATTAGATGTCATTTCAGATGCATTGGAAAGGCTGCATTTTCCACTAAGCTTCTGAACTCCAGCTGTCTGAACTCCACCTTTATCTTAAGACTTTATTGCCTTAAAATGCAAATACCTTTGGGAGAGTGTCTATTAAAACTTTTACCTGTCAAATATTTCTGTGTGAATGAACTTCAGAATTTTGATGAAGAAATGAAAATAATAGTTCAAGAACATAGGGAATCAGTGTAGTATAGTTGTTAAGACCATGAACTGCCTGAGTGTCAAATCCTGGCTATGTTCAAGAACATAGGGAATCAGTGTAGTATAGTTGTTAAGACCATGAATTGCCTGAGTGTCAAATCCTGGCTCTGCTACTTATGAGCTGTTTGTGTGGTCCTCATCAAGCTACTTAATATCCTAATGCTTCAGTTACCTCAACTGTAAAATGGGGATAATAATAATCATATCTTTGCTTATATACTTGCTATGATGACGGTACACTATAACATTTTCAATTTTCATGGCTCTTCCTCCTGGGAAGATTACCCATCTTTGCTCCATTGTCAGACTTGACACAAGCCATCTTTTTTTTTGGCCTTCGAATGTGATATATATATAATATATATATATATATATATATATATATATAACTATATAACTATATATATGTTATACATATATACATATACATATATGTTATATATATATATATATATATATATATATATAACTTATAAGCAAAAAACCCTTTAAGATACAACACATATTTTCACCACTCTCTCTCCTCTCTGCTGTGAGAATGGCAATGTCTCAGATGTTCCTTCAGCCTGAATCCTGGAGTAAAGAGGGCATGAAGCAGAGCCACAGTCAAAGTCAACAGATAAGTGAGATATACACGTTGTTATGAGCCACTGAGATTTGGGGTCATGTCTTATTGCATCTTTTAACTTTAATCTTATTTATAGAAATGAATTATTATTTCTAACATGCTTATAACAGTATCTGGCACATAGTGTACATTAAGTATATAAATATAACCTTGAAGAAATAGAGCTGTTGAAGAGAAACCATGACAAAATTTCAAGGCTGGGGCGCCAAACCCAAACTTCTCAACTACCTCCTAATTCTGTCACTATTTTGTGCTATAGATATAAAAATATAGTGATGTGTAATTTCCTTGCAATTTGAATCACATATTAGAAATAAGATCCTGGAGTTGATTAATTTGCTAGTGTTTTGCATTATGATTGTTTCCAGTGTTCTTTATGGAGTCTTTACTCCTCACTCCTATGTATACTTCTTAAGAGGAGAGATTATATGGCCTATTAAAAAATATGTATGCAGTGCCTGTTACAGTGTCCTCACAAAACAATCTCCTTAACGTTTTGCAACCAACTAGATAACCACAAGAAAAAATTAATTTGTTAATCTGGATGGTTTGAAAAAAAAAAAGATCTATTCATCCTGTACATTATAAGAGTGACCATGATTTTCCTAATCCCATTCCTATATCCTTTGTTAGCTAGATTATTGTATCAAAATCTGAAGCTTATATTTCTCCATATATTTTTGCTTTGAAATTTAATTATTCCTAAGCTTTTTGACTTAAATTGCTTCTGGTGGATTAACTGGGTAAAGGAAGAGCAAAGACTATTCTTTTTCTTATTTATGTCTACCAAAGGCTCACAGGTCAATCATAGCAATAATATTTTTTTAAAGGGTAGGTTAATCTAAATTGAATAAATTATGATTACAAAATGATGTCAAGATTTGAGCAATTTCCTCCTTAAATCATTGAACAATAATAAAAATGTCTATGCTGTTAAAAATACTCTGCAGAAAGTCTGAAAATGGAACAGCAATTAGAGTATACATTCATAACAAAAATTCAGTGTATGGAAGGGACTTTATTGCAAATTGGTAATAATTTATATTGTATATTAACCTTTATAAAAGGGTATGCTTTATAACTATGTAAATATAAAAGGATCTCTTTTATAAAAGTTTTAAAAATTATCTCTTAATTAAATAGTTAATTATAATCAAAGGTACTTATCATGGAGGCTAATAGGGAAGAATTTAAATCACGAATGAAATATCAAGAAAAAATTAGAAAAAGTAGTGCATTTGTTTGAAAAAACCTTTTTGCTTGGGGACTAGAGGGCATGAAATTTTTGGTAAATCTTATTTTTTAAAAGTTATTTTTTATTATATAGATAACTTTGTAAAATGTAATATCTACCTGTGTTCCCACCATTTACCTTTATCAAATCTTTATATTATTCTGTTTACTTCAGTTACTTCATTTTTCAAGAACTGCAACATTACAGATATCATTGCTATCTCCATTTGTCCCTCCCTGATTTCACTTTCCTCCTTCCCTCCCGAAGAGTAAGCACTGTCCTGACACCACCAGCTGACTCGGGTGGAGGGAGACTCGGGCTGGGACTATTGCAGCCAAACTATCAATGTCCTGCAATCCAGTCACAAAGACCAAACTGAAATCTTCCCCTCTCGAGTGGCACCAGACTGTCATGAATGCTCAGACAGTTTGAAACCTCCTGAAGAAAACTTCGGATGCCTTAACTCTTCCATTTCAACAGATCCTAAAGAAGATAATAGAGACTAAGATGCTGATGGGTGAAGTGATGAGAGAAGCTCCCTTTTCATTTGCTGAGGCCATGTTCAAAGCAAGGGACTTCTGCAACACAGGTTATCTACAATTCCAAGTGAGACTTCCAGAGAAGAAAAATAATGCAGCTGGTGTTACTCTGCCAGCAGTTTGAACATTACCTGAAGGGACAAACCAACAACTGTGAACCGACTAGTTTAGCCAAAAGAATTAAGCCTCCTCAGACTTCCTTTGCTATTTTGCCTGAAGCTATTAAGAGAACCATCAGGTGTGTAAATGCCACTGAACATGTCATCATTCCCCAGACTGAAAGTACCCTGGCACATATCATCACAGAGCTGGATGAGAGAGACTGAGAAGAGTTCAATAGGTTAAAGAAAATTCAGAAGAAAAAGATTCTCAAGGAAAAATTGGAGAAGGACTTGGAGCAATGGAGGGCAGCTGGAGAAGTGATGGCGTCTATGGATCTTTGGCTGAAGAGAAGGGCAAGGATCTTCTGGATGAACAATCTTTCCTGCTCTGGCTCTTTCAGAAGCCCTAACATGGCACCATTTCTTTACATTTGACTGTTTATCTTTTGGCCCAAGAATTTCACTGGTTGTAAAATTTCCCTGAATATATGGTTATGGGAATACATTTGCAGAATCATAATTCAGCAACCATTTATCACATGAGATTAGTAGGCCTTGCCCCAGAATTTGTCAGGTTTATTCTGCAGAAGTGGCACATTGCCCCATTTACATCTGTGTTACGAGTGATCTACTTACAAGAATATTAGGAAATTCTCCTTGGGAAACAGCAGTGGCCTCAAGCAACACATGTAGGCCCCCTACTGCTGGAGTACCCTTGGTTCACTCACCTCTGCACTACTGTGTGAGGTTTGCTGCAGCCAGCCTGGTGTCCTGGCACTTCTCCCCTCAAACTTTATGAAAACCTTCACTATTTTTCCTTGTGTGACATTTCTCTGTCATGGGACATACTCATGGGAACTGTTCTGCCAATTAAATGTGACTGTGGTATGAATAATAAAATGACTAAGTAAAAAGTAATCGTTTTCTTGAATTTGTTGTTAATTATCCTCAGTTTGCTTTTGTTCTTTAGCCATACACACACACACACACACACACACACATATCCATATGTAAAATATATAGCATTGTTTTACATTTTTAAAATTTTGTTGAAATGTTATAATGTTATGCATATCTTTGAGGCATTTATTTTTATACAAAATTCTGTTTTTGGAGATTTGTCTGTGTTGATATAATCCTAGTTCATTAGCTGCTGTATATGGTTTCCATTGTATCCACAATATATTTAATCTCATAATAACAGATATTTCCAGTTTTTCATTATATAAACAAAGATGCAATAATGTTTGTTTTGTTAGGCATATATGAGAGAGTTTCTTTAGAGTATGTGCTCTGCAATTCATAGGGTATAAGTATCTTTGACTTTACTAGATAGTGTCCATTTGCTTTCTAAAGGGTTTGTTCTACTTCTCCACGTTCTCGCAAATACTTTGGGTTATTATAATTTTGTTTATTTTTGCCAAATTGGATGCATATAAGATGTATCTTGTTATTTTACTATGTATTTTCTTGATTAACTGCAAGGTAATTATATTATCATATTTTTCTTGACTTTTTGGAGTTCTTAGCCTATGAACTGTGTATTCTTATAAGTTGGCCATTTTTACATAGTATTGGTCTTTCCTATTTATTTGTGTAATTTATTACATTCTAAATAGTAATATTTTATTGGTTGTATATATTACAAATTATTTTTGTGCTATTAACACAATGTGTTTGGAGTGTGGGGAGGGGTGTATCAAAAAAAAAAAAGTGAACTTTTACCTTGATGAGAAAGTCTCTTATTTATCATTTACTGTAGGTCAAGTATTTTTATTTAAGCATTTTTAAATATTAACTCATCTTAATCCTGATGACACACATGAAACAGGGTGCTATCAGTATCCTATATTATTTTTTATTGTTGTTTTTACAAATAGTAGCTTTATTGAGATATCATTCACATACCACAAAACATATCCTTTAAAAAATGTACAACCAGCAATTTTTGTATATTCATAGAAGTGTGCAATCATTACCACAACGTGATCTCAGAACAAAGAACCTCCACACCCACTAGGAATCGCTCTCTATTTCCTCTTAAGTCCCCTGTCTCAGGTAACCATTAGTACACTTTCTGCTTCTGTATTTTTGCCTATTCTGGGCATTTCCTATAAACAGACTCAGACAATATGTGGCATCTTGTGTCTGGCTTTTTTCACTTAGCCTAATGTTTTAAAAGTTCATCCGTGTTGTAAAATGTATCAGCATCTCATTCTTTGTACCCAAATAGGTTGAACAATCACAAGTGTTGGAAGAATGCAGAAAAGCTGGAATCCTATTTGCCGGTGAAAATATAAAAAGCGCAGCTGCTTTGGAGAACAATTTGGCAGTTCCTCAAAAACCTAAACCTAGAGTTGATTTATGATCCAGAGATTTCACTCCAAAAGAATTGAAAACAAATGTCCAAACAAAAATGTACACAAATGTTTGTTTTTTGTGTATATATATATATATATATATATATATATATATATAGTGTGTGTGTGTGTGTGTGTGTTTTTATTGGAGTTCGATTTGCCAACATATAGTATAACACCCAGTGTTTATCCCATCAAGTGCCCCCCTCAGTGCCCATCACCCAGTCACCCCATCCCCCCACCCACCTCCCCTTCCGCTACCCTTTGTTCATTTCCCAGAGTTAGGAGTTTCTCATGTTTTGTCACCCTCTCTAATTTTTCCCACTCATTTTCCCTCCTTTCCCCTATAATCCCTTTCATTATTTCTTATATTCCCCGTATGAGTGAAACCATATGTCTGTCCTTCTCGGATTGATTTACTTCACTCAGCATAATACCCTCAAGTTCCATCCACATTGAAGCAAATGGTGGGTATTTGTTCTTTCTGATGGCTGAGTAATAGTCCATTGTATACAGAGACCACATCTTCTTTATCCATTCATCTGTCGATGGACACTGAGGCTCCTTCCACAGTTTGGCTGTTGTGGACATTGCTGCTAGAAACGTTGGGTGTACACAAAAGTTTGTAGTAGCACTATTTATAATAGCCAAAAAGTGCAACAATCCAAATGTGCATAAACAGATGAGTGGGTAAACAAAATGTGTTATGTCATTTATTTATTTATTTTTTTATTTATTATTTATTTATGATAGTCACACACACACAGAGAGGCAGAGACACAGGCAGAGGGAGAAGCAGGCTCCGTGCACCGGGAGCCCGACGTGGGATTCGATCCCGGGTCTCCAGGATCGCGCCCTGGGCCAAAGGCAGGCGCCAAACCGCTGCGCCACCCAGGGATCCCTGTTATGTCATTTAATAGATATTATTCAGCAATAATAAAAAATGAGATCCTGATACATTTTACAACTATTAACTTTTATGTTGTCCTGTCTCATAGCATTGTTCACCCTATCTGTGTTTTAGTGTAGTAAAATTATCTTTAAGAAACAGTGTCAGATTAAAATTCAGGACTTGGGGCATCTGAGTGGCTCAGATGGTTAAGCATCTGCCTTCGGCTCAGGTCATGATCCCGGGGTCCTGGGATGGAGCCCCACATAGGGATCCCTGCTCAGCGGGGAGTCTGCTTCTCCATCTGCCTCTCTCCCTGCTTGTGCTCTCTCCATGTGTCTCCGTTTATCTCAAAAGAATAAAATCTTTTTTTTTTATTTTTAAAAGATTTTTATTCATTCATGAGAGACGAGAGAGAGAGAGAGAGAGAGAGAGAGAGAGAGAGGCAGAGACACAGGCAGAGGGAGAAGCAGGCTCTATGCAGCGAGCCTGACATGGGACTCGATCCTGGGTCTCCAGGATCAGGCCCTGGGCTCAAGGCGGTGCTAAACCACTGAACCACCTGGGCTGGCCAAAAGAATAAAATCTTTAAAAAAAAAAATTCAGGACTTAGGTTTTGGAAATATATCATGATGAAAAGTCATGATATTGAATGCCTTAAAATTTATTGCTGAAGAAATATTTTTATAATAGTAAAGAAAATGAAAACATTTGCTCATATTCTATCACATAAGTTCTTGACCTATATTAATGTAACCTGTAATCAAATTCAAATTTTGATGATGAGAAAACTGATACAAATTCTTAATCTCTTTGGAAGTAGGAATGGTATCTTATGTGTTTCGCATATCTAACACATAACCTGGCATGAAAGATGCTAATAAATCAGTTTAAATATCTGAAGACTATCAAATGTATTGGATTTATGTAAAATTAATTTTATGTATACATATGTTAAATGTTATCCTAAGCCAACAAATATATTCTGAAGTGACATATTATGTATGATCATTTTATTTCTTCAGAGGGAACTTCAAAAAATAAATTTGGTTAAAAGTATACTTAAAATTGACTTACAAAAATTTCCAACAATGTGAATTTTGAAAATCTCTCCTCTTAATGTCAATATCTAACTGAAAGTTAGAGAAAAAAAATCCAATTTACCAAATCATTAAAATGTCATATCAAACTTACTGCATTTCTTCTTTAAACACTTAATATAAGTTTGTATATTCAACATTTGTAATATATAAATGTTCACACATGCCATGGTAATGCTTTCAGAATTAAGAGCATTATGAATTCATTATAATTAACTGCTACTTAGAAATTTGTCACAATGTTTGGCTAGAAGTCCTAATGGCTACCATACTCCATGGTGAGCAGTACTGGGCTCGTAGTAAGTGTTGTTGACTTGTTTGCTATTTCTATTCATGAGTAAATGACTTGCCAATAACAAGCTAGACATTTCAGATTGGTATTTCTCTTAGGGAATGAGATTGTTTTTCTCCAGTTGTTGCTTAGTAGGTAATTCTAGGTTCTAAACTTTAGTCCTAAATATGTGCATTTAATAACGCTTGTACTTCTCAATGAATCATTGAATATGTGTTAAGTGCGTGTTTTTTTTGATACTAGTGTGCTTTATGTTAACATAATTGATTTCCTTTTCCTATATTCAAGCTTACTGTCCCTAAATTTTGAATTGAATATGTCCATCTTGGCCTCTCTTTTTTAACTACCATTCATATTCTGTTGACTTCCAAACTGTTATCTCTACCCTGACTTCCTCTTTGAGTTCTGCACTTTGATGTCTGCCTCTTTGACTTCTCCTGTAGGAGGTTTAATAAGCATCTCAAACCTGTGTTTAAAACAGAGCTTTTGATTTTACCCTCAAATATTGATCTTCCTCTAGCTTTTCTCATCTTAGTAAATATACTACCAATCATCACTTTGCTCAAGGAAAAACTCTAGGATCCATTTTGATTTTCCTCTTTTTTCTTACCATCTCAACCAGTCTCATCAGCAAATTTTGCAGATTATACCTTAAAAATATGTTATAAACCATTTGCTTTTGTCCATCTTCATTGACACCCTGTTATTCTTAGTGATACTCATCTATCTCTTGCCTGGATTACTGCAGGAATCCTCATAGGTCTCCAAGGTACCACCTTTGCCCTCTTATAATCTCTTCCCTACGCCAAAGTTGTCTTTAACACTTTCAAAACATATCTCTTTCTGTTTAGAAGTTTTGAATGGCTTCCCATTGATTATTTATTTATTTATTTATAAGATTTTATTTATTTATTCATGAGAGGCACAGAACTAGAGAGAGAGAGAGAGAGAAGCAGAGACACAGGCAGAGGGAGAAGCAGGCTCCATGCAGGGAGCCCGACATGTGACTCGATCCCAGGGTCTCCAGGATCACGCCCTGGGCTGAAGGCAGCGCTAAACCGCTGAGCCATCCAGCTGCCCTCCCATTGATACATATAATAAAATCTGAATTCTTTTCTCTGGTCTAAGGGATACTTATGTAATCTGGTACCTGCACATTTCGCTTTAACTTCATTCAGTGACACTGTTTCCCACTCATTCTAATGCAATCACACCATTCTCATTTGTATTCCGCAAATACTCCAGCCCTTTCTTGTCGCAGAGCTTTTGCACTGCTGTTCTCTCCGCTTCTTTTGGCTTTTTCAAACTGCTCTATTCTTCTCATACTGCAGGTCTCAGTTCAACTGTTACTTTCTCTTTTATTACCTTCAAGTTTTTATAGCAATACGTCTTGTTTATTTACTCACTTGTTAGGACATTGTTCTTCATCTTGAATGTTGGCTCCATGGATGTAGCCTCTCTCTTTTCCACTGTAATCTACAGTATCCTCAGTGCTTGTCACTACTTTGATAATGACAGTTCAGGAAATGCAGTTTAAAAGCTAGAATAAACCTACAGCACCTTTACAATTAGCAAAGACCAACAAACAATTGCAATGAGAACCTTGATCTTGAGTGAATCATGTCATCTTAAAAAGAAATTACAGTTTTTTACAATGTTTTAAGTGGACAAAATGAATACTTAATATCTTATAACTCTAATGGCTTCCTTTCCCACCCCCCTCCTCTTTTAACCAGGATTGAACTTAAGTACATTGTTAAGTGCGTGTTTAGAATCAGAAGCTCATAGAGCTGGAAAGGATGAAAAATATGTAGTTTATTTTGCTGATTAAGAAATAGAGGTTCAAAACTGAGGGATTTTTTTTCCCCTCATAGAAGGAAAGGTACAGAACTTGTTGTGCCTTTATCATATATTCTTTTCATCATGCCGATAATACATGTTCAGTGGAAAATACAGAAAATTTTAAAGATTAGATTTCTATCACCTGAAATTCTATCTTTTAGAAATAACAACTGTTAATATTTTATGGTTTATCTTTCAGGAATTACTTCTATGCATATTCAGTAATATAAATAAACCATGCAAATTTCAGGAATTGCTCTCATATATATTCACTAGTATGAATAAGCCAATACAAACATACATACATATTTGTGTGTATGTGTGTATCTATCTATCAAATCTATCATAAATGTACCTATGTATCTATCTATTCATTCTAAGTAAACATGTGTTCTTTCCTTACTTAATAGTATTCTAATATCCTTCTTTTCTGCTATTAAATATACTGCCAAATCCACGGGTGGTATTAAAAATACTTAATGGTTGCTATTTCATGGGTACCAAGCAAAAAAAGGGCAGACTGTGGCCCAGAGGTTTATTGCCGTAGCATGCAGCCGTCCTTTCATTGCTAGAGCAGGGTGGGCTGAGGTCGTGCTAGAGGAGGGGTTCGGAGAGCATCCAGGACCCAAGGCAGTGCTACAGAATTGCAGCCAAAGGCTATAGAAACATATCAGAATTTTAATTCCTAGTTTATATTTCGGGGCAGGCAAGCCAGATTCAGTTCTACCATCATGATTTGTGGTTATTGTGTTTCGGTCCGTGGTATGGTAGGGTAGAATTATGCCTCTGCCCCTGCTCGCTGCTCCTCACGATGTCTCACCCTAGTCACAGGAACTTGTGACTAATGAGGACATACCACGTCATGATTGTATTACTTTATATGGCACAGTTGGGGAAAGTGTCTGGATGAGCCTAATCTAATCATTCGAGCCCTTAAAAGCAGAGAATTTTTTCTGGCTGTTACAGAAGGGAAATTAGAGCGTCTTGAAACCTAGAAGGACTCTCTGCACTATTGCTACCGCTAAGAATGAGGCAGCTATAGGAAGGAATGCTGGTGGCCTCAGTTGCTGAGCGTGGCCTGTGGCTGACAGCCAGCTGGGCAACAGAGACCTCAGTCCTACAGCTACAATGACTTGAATTCTGCCAACAGCCTAACTAATGGTGGAAGCAGCTGCCATCCCAGATCGGGCAGATAATGAACCCAGCTCAGCAGATACCCTGATTTGGCTTTTTGAGACCCACAGCAGAAAACCCAGCCAAGCCAGCCTAGGCTTTTGAACTGCAGAACTGTGAGGTTAACAAATGAGTATTGTTTTAAACTGCTATATTTATAGTAATTTATTACAGCAGCAATAGAAAACTAATATGCTTAGTATGAAGGTACTATAAATTATTTGACCCAATATTTATTATTATTGGGAATTTAGGTTGAATCTAGGTATTATTTGTTTGTTCTTATGCTAGTATGAGAAAGAAACTTTATAAATAGCATTGTACCTTCATCATTTCTCACTTGTCTGATTATTTCCTGAGATAAATTCTTAGAAATGAAATTGCAGGGTCAAAGAGTTTTTAAAAGCTTTTAGTACATACTGTCAAATCACTTTTTTTTCTTTTTTTACAATTTATATTTCTACCCCCTTGTTCACTCAACATTGTAACACTGGTTATTTTTATTCTTTTAAATTTTTGATCATATAATAGGCCAAATATTATATAGTTGTTTTAATTTGCATTTCTTTGAGCACAAAGAAATGCAAATTTGTGTTCATGTTCATGAACATGGGTGCAGAACATGTTTACAGTTTAGGGATTGTAAAGTGGTGATAAGGTTATTGTTCTCTGAGGCCAAATTTATTCAGCCTGGTAAATTCTAGATTGTCTAAGCAAATAATTATTGAGAATATTTAAAAGAAATTTTGAGGTAATCCATATATACATATACTCAGAATTCAGGATTTGTGGGACACTAACCTCATAGAATCAATTGCAGTTTCATAGTTTCATAGGTATGATGCTACAGAGAACTGTTATTTCAGATAGAGCTGGAGAAGTTAGATACAAAAGCAAGATATTTGGAAAGAAAATATTTTTAATAGAGTAGTAATTAAACCAGCAGCATTGGAGTCTTTTCCTTTCTTTGATTTTCAGTGAATTTAGATCACCTTTTTATTTTTATTTTTATTTTTTTTAGATCACCTTTTTTTAATATAAAAATCCCATGATAATTACATGGCCACACTACTTTCCATAATATAGTTTGTAATTTGTATCTGGGCAAAGTAACTTTGGGAAGAAGGCATTAAAACTATCCACCTTAGAGGAAGTCTCATTCATTTATTTTTCTAAAGCCTTCCTATATTTTACCTTTAAATGTGGCTTTTGAGAGCGAAATGAACATGTCTCTGTCTTCTACATTTCCACATATGCCATCATCCCTGAGGCGATATGCATATCACTCCCAGCAGGGAGAAGGAAGGCCTTCGAAGAGAAGATGTGGGAGAAAGGAAGAAAGATAAAGGGTCCATTAAAAACTAGATCAATAGATATCTACTAGGATATATTCAGTGTTAGCTAAGATATAAAAGCACAAACGTATTTGTTTATTGTAAACTGGGATGCATTTTTCTAAACAACTTTTGGGAAGTCTTACTAAAGAATCTAAAAAACAGAGGCCCCTGGGTGGCTCAGTTGGTTAGGTGTCTGATTCTTGATTTCTGCTTAGGTCATAATCTCATGGTAGTGAGGTCAGGGCCCTGGCTCTCCTTGGGGAGTCTACTTTGGATTCTCTCTTGTGATGAGAACTTTTAGGATCTACTCTGTCAGAAACTTTCAAAAATACAATATACCATTGGTAACTATAGTCACTATGTTGTATGTTATATCCCCAGAACATATTTTATTTATTTATTTATTTATTTATTTATTTATTTATTTATTTATTTATATTTACCAAAAATAAAAAATAAAAAATAAGGGTATTTATTTAAATTTTATTTTTAAATAATCTGTACGCCCAACATAGGGCTCAAACTCACAACCCCAAGATCAAGGGTTATGTGTTCCACCAACTGAGCCAGCTAGTTATTTATTTTATAGCTAGACATTTGTACCTTTTGACCACCTTCACCCATTTTGAACATTACCCATTCTCTGACTCTGGCAACCACCGATCTGTTCTATCTATGAGGGTTTTTTTTTTTTCTGTTGTTGTTGTTGTTGATTCCACATATAGTGTTTGTCTGACTTATTTCACTTACCACAATGCCCTCAAGGTCCATCAATATTGTTGGAAATGGCAGAATTTCTTTTTTTTTATGGTTGAATAAAATTCAATTAGTATGTATGTATGGGATAAATGAAATACATATATATTATAATTACATATATCACATTTTCTTTATATATTTATCTATCAATGGAAACTTAAATTGTTTCATATCTTAGCTATCATAAATAATGCTACAATGAACATGGAGGTGCATATATTTTTTGAGATAATAATCTTTCTTTTCTCCACATCCTTATCAACACTTGTTATATCTTGTTTTTTTTTTTTTTTCTTTTTTGGTAATAGCTATTCTAACAGGTGTGAAGTGATACCTCAGTGTGGTTTTGATTTGCATTTCTCTGATGATTAGTGATGTTGAGCATCTTTTCATGTACCTGTTGGTCTTCTTTGGAAAAATGTCTGTTCAGTTCCTCTGCCTATTTTTAAATTGAATTGCTTTTGCTATTGAGTTGTATTTATATTTTGGACATTAACTCCTTATTAGATAAATGATATGTAAATATTTTCCTCCCATTTAAGTTGCCTTTTCATTTGGTTGATGCTTTCACTTGCAGCACAGATGCTTTTTAGTTTACTATAGTCCCACTTGTTTATTTTGCTTTTGTTGCCAAATCCAAAACAATCATGAAGACTGATGTCAGAGAGCTTATGATCTATGTTTTTTCTCCAGGAGAATTATGTTTTCAAGTCTCACAGTCAATTGTTTAATCCATTTTGAGTTTATTTTTGTGTATGCTATAAAATACTGGTCCAATTTCATTCTTTTTTATGTGACTGTCCAGTTTTCCCAACACCCTTATTGAAAAGACTACTCCCCCCCGCCAAAAGATAACACTATCCTTTCCCTGTTGTAAATTCTTGGCTCTTGTAAATTAATAAAGCTCTCTATTCTGTTGTATTGATCTATGTGTCTGTTTTTATGCCAATACCATGCTATTTTGATTACTATAATTTTGTAATATAGTTTGAAATCAGAAAATGTGGTGCCTCTGGTTTTGTTCTTTCTCAAAATTGCTTTAACTTCAGAGTTTTTTGTGGTTTCATAGACATTTTAGGATAGTTTTCCTATTTCTGTGAAAAGTGCCATTGGACTTTTGATAGGGACTGTACTGAATCTGTAGATTCTTTTGGGTTGTAAGGACATTTTAAAAATATTAATTCTTTGAATCCGTGAGCACAGAATTATCTATTTTTTGTGACTTCTTCAATTTATCAGTGTCTTATAATTTTCATTCCTAGGTATTTTAGTCTTTTTGATACCATGGGATTATTTTCTTAATTTCTCTTTATGATAATTAGTTTGTAGAAACAGAACTAATTTTTATATATTGATATTGTATCGTGTAACTTTACTGAATTTATTATTCACTCTGAGAGTTATTTAGTGGGTCTTTAGGGTTTTCTAGATATAGAATCATGTCATTTGCAAATGGAGACCATTGCCTTTCCTTTCTAATGTCTTTTATTTATTTTACTTGTCTAATTGCTGTGGCTAGGACTATGTTGAATAAAAGTGTTGAGAGTGGGCATCCTGTCTTATTCCTGATCTTAGGGGAAAAGCTTTCAGTTTTTCACCATTGAGTATGATGTTTGCTACGGGCTTGTCATATATGGCCTCTGTTATGTTGTGGTATGTTCCATCTATACTCATTTTGTTGGATGTTTTTTATTATATATGGATTTTATTCTTTTTTTTTTTTGGAAGAGTTTGAGAAGGATTTATCTTAATTCTTGTAAAAATATTTGGTAGAAGTGCCCATCAACTGATGAATGGAAAAAGATGTGGTATACATATACAATGTATACTATTGTATACAATAGTCCTACAATGGACTATTACTCAGCCATCTGTAAATGAAGTCTTGCCATTTGCAACAATATGGATAGAGCTAGAGTGTATTTTTTTTTAAGATTTTATTTATTTATTCATGAAAGACACAGAGAGAAAGGCAGAGACATTGGCAGAGGGAGAAGCAGGCTTCCTGCGGGCAGCCTGATGACTGACTCAATCCCAGGACCCCAGATCATGACCTGAGCCAAAGGCAGATCCTCAACCACTGAGTCACCCAGGTGCCCTGAGCTAGAGTGTATTATGCTAAGTGAAATGTCAGAGAAAGACAAATGCCATATGATTTCACTTGTGGAATTAGGAAATTCTACTATGTGGAATTTAGGAAACAAAATAGATGAATGTATGAGAAAGGGGAAAAAAAGGAGAGGGGGAAGCAAACCATAGAGACTCTTAACGATAAAGAGCAAACTGAGGATTGATGGAAGATGAGTGGGGGATGCGCTAGATGGATGGTGGGTATTAGGAGGACACTTGTTATGATGAGCACTGTTGTATGTAAGCGATGAATCACTAAAATCTAAACCTGAAATCAATACTATACTATATGTTAACTAGAATTTAAATAAAAATTCGGAGGAAAAAATAACAAATAAATAGGAAAAAAATAAAAATATTTGGTAGACACTGACAGTGAAGCCATCAGTCGTGGCCTTCTGTTTGTTGGGAGGTTTTTGATTACTAATTCAATCTCCTTACTAGTAATTGGTCTATTCAGATTTTCTATTTCATGATTCAGTATTGGTAGGTTTTTTGCTTCTAGGACTCTCTCCATTTCTTCTAGGTTGTCCAATTTGTTGGTGTCTAATTGTTTATAGCAGTCTGTTATGATCCTTTCTATTTCTGTGTTTTCAGTTGTAACATCTACTCTTTCATTTCTCACTTTGAATCCGCTTCCTTTTTTTGGTAAGTCTAGCTAAAGTTTTGTCTGTTTTATTTTTTTCAAAAAAAAAAACCCCAGGTCTTATTTTCATTGATCTTTTCTATTATCTTGTTAGTCTCTATTTTATTTATTTGCATTTTGATCTTTGTTATTTCCTTCCTCTGTTAATTTTGGGCTTCATTTACCTTAACTTTCAGAACTATTTTTCCTGCATCCCTTAAGTTTTGACATTTCATATTTCCATTTTCATTTATCTCAAGACATTTTTTATATTTCTTGATTTCTTTGCTGACCAATTGATTGTTCGGTAGCAGGTTGTTTAATCTCCCCATATTTATGAATTTTCCTTTTTTTTTTCTTGTAATTGATTACAGGTTTCATACCATTGTGGGTGGAAAAGATGCTTAATATGTTTTCAACCTTAAATTTTTAAAGATGTGTTTTGTGGCTTAAACATATGATCTATCCTGGAGAATGTTCCATACATACTCTGTTTCTTTTGGATGAAATGTTCTGGATATGTCTGTTAAGTCCATTTGGTCTAATGTGTCATTTAAGGCCAATGTTTCCTTATTGATTTTCTGTCTTGATGATCTATCTATTGATGAAAGTGGAGGTATTAAAGTTTCCTAGTATTATTGTATTGCTGTCTATTTCTCCCTTTAGGTCTGTTAATATTTGCTTCCTATATTTAGGTGTTCCTATGTTGGGTGCATAAATATTTACAAATGTTAGATCCTGTTGGATTGTTCCCTTTATTATTACATAATGTGTTTCTTTGTGTCCTATTACAGTCTTTGACTTAATGTCTATTTTGTCTTATATAAGTATAGCATCCTAGCTTTCTTTGGGTTTCCATTTTTATGTAACATGCTTTCCTACCCCTTCACTTGCAGTCTTGTGAATCTTTAAAGCTGAAGAGAGTCTCTTGTAGGTGACATGCAGTTGGGTCTTGTTTTTGTTTTTAATCCTTTTAGCCACTCAATGTCTTTTGATTGCAGTATTTAGTCCATTTGCACTTAAAAAAAAAGTATTGATTGGATTTTTTGCCATTTTAAACTTGTTTTCCAGCTGCTTTGTAATTCTTTTCTTTCTTCTTCTCTTGCTCTTTTCCTCTGTGATTTGATGATATTCTGTAGTGTTATGTTCATATCCCTTTATGTTCTGTGTAACTACCATAGGCTTTTGCTTTGTGGTTACCAGTAAGGCTTATATAAAACATCTCATATTTATAACAGTTTATTTTAAGCTGATAACAACTAAAGTTCCAATGCTATGTTCTATCCTTTTTCTTATTAGATTGTCTTTTTCTTTTTCTCTTCTTCTTTTCCCTGCTCTTCTTCTTTATTAATCTTTTTTTCATAAATTATTTGTGTTTTATGGGCATTGGTTTTTTGACTGTTGTTGCAAATTCTTCTCTCTTTTTTTTTTTTTTAAATATTTTATTTATTTATGAGAGACATATATAGAGAGAGGCAGAGACACAGGCAGAGGGAGAAGCAGGCTCCATGCAGGGGACTTGATCCCGGGTCTCCAGGATCCCGCCCTGGGCTGAAGGCAGGCGGTGCTAAACTGCTGAGCTACTGGGGCTGCCCATATTCTCTTTTGTCATTGGTCTCTTAACTTTGTTTAGTGACCTTTTCACTGAATGAATATTTTAATGTAATCACATATGTTGTAGTCATTGTTAATTCTGCACCTGACCTGGTTTGTTAATTAGCAAGGCATTCCCCAGCCCGAGATTAGAAACACAAGCCCCTCTGTTTGATTCTGTATGTTTGTAGTTCTATGTGATCAGATTATATGAGATGATGAGCACACAGATTTTGCTCTTGTATAGAAAACAAGTGATTTCAGCACATTTATTATGGTAAGATGCAATAGGGGAAGGACCTAAGACTGAAGACTTTTCTTAATCTTTTAAAATTGACATGGACACATTTTACTATACAGTTGATCCTTGGACAAGGTGGGGGTTAGGAGCACCAATCCCCTGCACAGTCAAAATACACATACAATTTTGACTCCCCTAAAACTAAACTATTAATAGCCTAATGTTGGCTGGAAGCCTGATAACATAAACAGTTGATTAACACATATTTTGTATATGTACTATATACTGTATTCTTACAACAAAGTAAGCTACAGAAACGCAAGTGTTAAGAAAATCACAAGGAAGCCAAAATACTTAGTACTGTACTATATTTATATGTAAAAAATACACATATAAGTGGACTTACATAGTTCAGACCTGTGTTGTTCAAGAGTCAGATATATGATGAGCTAAAAGTATAAAATATGGCTTTATACAGTGTAATGTTGTAATAGTGTAAGAAGTACATATTTGGTCTTTGTACCCGATTCCTGGCATAGAAAGGAAATAAATTAAGATTTGGGTTTTGTGCCTGGCTCCAGAGAGCTAAAGGTGAAAGAAACATCTTTTGTTATAATATTTGGGTTTTGTCCCCAGTTCTGGAAATAGCTCTGGAATGATAAACATGAAAGGATCATCTTATATATATATACCACATCTTCTTTATCCATTCATCTACAATGGAATATTACTCAGCCATTAGAAACGACAAATACCCACCATTTGCTTTGATGTGGATGGGACTGGCGGGTATTATGCTGAGTGAAATAAGTCAATTGGAAAAGGACAAACATTATATGGTCTCACTCATTTGGGGAATATAAAAATTAGTGAAAGGGAATAAAGGGAAAGGAGAGAAAATGAGTGAAAATATCAGTGAGGGTGACAAAACATGAGAGACACCTAACTCTGGGAAACGAACAAGGGGTAGTGGAAAGGGAGGTGGGTGGGGGGTTGGGGTGACTGGGTGATGGACACTGATGGGGGCACTAGGCGGGATGAGCACTGGGTGCTATGCTATATGTTGGCAAATTGAACTCCAATAAAAAAAATAATAAAAAAAGAAAGGATCATCTTTTGTCATTCATAACAAGACCCTTTCAACTACATGGAATTTTTATTAATGAGGTGGATTTTGGAAAGCTCTAAAGGATGGAGTCTGGGTGCAATGGGAGCCAACCATGTGATTAGAGTGTTGAAACTTTCAGGCCCATCTCCTGACCTTGCAAAGAGGAGAGGTTGGAGGCTGAGTTAATCAGTGATGGCCAGTGATTTAATCAATCATACCTATGCTGCCAAGACTCCATATAAACCTCATCTGAAAGGATTTGGAGAGCTTCTGGTCGGTGAATGTACAGGGGTGCTGGGAGGGTGATTCACCCAGAGAGGGCATGAAAGCTTAGGCCTTCTCTCCCATTCCTTGCCAGTGTCTCTTTTCTATTTGGCTGCTTATCTCTATCTTTTATTGTATTCTTCATGGTAAACGGGCAAGGTAAGTATCTGTTTCTGTAAGTTCCATGAGCTGATATAGCAAATTATTGAAGTTAAGGAGGGGTTTGTGGGAGTCCCCAGTATGTAGCCAAGTCAGACAGAAGTATAAGTGACACCCTGGGCATTGTGATTAGAATTTAAGGTGGGAAAGAATCTTGTGGAACTTATCCCTTAGTCTGAGATCTGTACTAACTCCTGGCAGTTAGTGTCAGAATTGAGTTAAATTGTAAGACAGCCAGTCGGTATCTGCTGAGAATTGGAGAATTGCTTGGTGTGTAAAACCCCATGCATTTGGTGTCAGAAGTGGTGTGAGTAGAGGAAACAGAAGTTTCCTTTACAGAGGTAAAGCCATCTTTATCTCTGTAAAGGAAACTGTTTTGAATGGTACAATAGTCTCTGCTGCTTATAATCCTTTCATCTATGTTGAAAAGACTTCCCGAATTTTAATAAATATTTTCCCATATTTATTCAACATAGATTTCCTTAAGTTTAAAATGATTTTCTCATTAGATACAACCAAATTCTGATTCTATAATAACACTCTTCTTGTGGGAGAGTGGATAAGAGCAAAATTTTAGTTTGTTTTATGAATGATTATTGATATTTCTAACCATTTGAGATGTATTATTATTTTTATGAATTTAGATGATTTAGAATGAATTAGTACACTGCAATACCAAAACCCAATCTAAACGTAGTCATAGTTTTATTACAATTCTATCTGTATTAATTTGAAACATATTCCTATTATAGTTATGAAGACAAAGGTGACATGATAAATTTCTTCTTGCTTTGTTGCTGAGTCCAAAGCTGGTTTAAGTCTCAGTTTTTTGATTATCAGGAAATCTGAAATAGAAAATTAGAATATTTAATTTTATTTTGAGGGAGAAAGTAAAAACATTCACTTGAAAGATACTTTTTTGTTTTTTTTTTTTAATTTTCACACATAGCTTAAAAAATGAAAAATGCTTGAACTTATGTGATATTTTAAAGTAAATCTGTGATTTTTTTAGACAGTTTTTAGTATTATCAAGTACTAGATGAAATTATTCTTCTTGTGTTTGAAGAATCAGTTTATACTTAGTATCTTGCCTAATTTGTATGCAATAAAAACTTTTTACTTGATTTATCATACCCACTGAGTTCTTCTTCCAAATTCTCTGGGATTTGACATAAACTTTCCCTTGTGGATCTTCTAGATCCTCCTACAGGAAAAAAGATGTATGAATGTAATGATTTATCACAAATACAATTTACAGTTATATTGAACTTGAACCTGGGAATCCTTTTGCAGAGATATCTACCCTTATCACCTGTATAAAAAAGTGTATATACCACTGTGTCACCAGGGTAGATTATATTGGTCAAAGATAGCCACGATATCCCCTACTTTACATGTTCCTCAACAATATGACCTTGTCACTCCCCCATCCAGAGGTGGAATCTAATTCACCTTCTGTGGAAACTGGGCTAGGCTTAGGACTCTTCTAATCATTGGAATGTGGAGAAAGTGGCTACATGATTTCTGAGGCAAGGTCAGAAAAGGCTTATTGTATTGGTATTTCTCCCTGTGCAGCTTCCTGCTGGTTCTCTTGGGATGCTTTCTTTGGAGGGAGCAAGTCACCATATAATAACCGCCCTGCCATCCTGGAGAGTTCACATGTAAGATGCTCCAGTTTGACAGTTCCATCTGAGTCCAAACTTCCAGCCATCCCTCTAAGGCTCTAGTCTGTAGGGAAACTGTCCTGGATCCTTCAAACTAGCCATCTTTCAGCTGAGCACCACCAGTGGTGACCTCAACTGAGGTCTAGCCAAAACATGCTTAAATTCCTAACCCACAAGATTCTTGTGACATATAAATAAATGGTAACTGGAACAGCCACCTTTTGGGGGATAAAATGACTTGAAGCAATACTCAGAAAGAAAATTAATTTAGAGAGCAATATAAAGTATCCAAAATTATTAAATCAGATATGGGAAGTTTATACATATAAATAGACATGTTAATTTTGTACTTAACTTTCATGTCTGGCCTTTAGCTTTTGAGTTGAATTCACTGGTAGTAATCTAATAATATGCTCCTTATTCTTGCTTTTCGCAGGCCTTAGTCTCCAGATCTCTCTTCATTTCCTGTATTCTATTTTGTCCCCATCTCCTACCACAACTTCTGAAACATTTCATGTATCCTTATTACATTTTCTGAAATTTCCTTTACTTTCTAAAGGAAATGGGGCTGTCCTCAGTAGACACTGCCAACCTAGCAGACTTTTTTGTTTTTCTTTCTGTCAGTTTTGCTACCATTGGGGCTGGAGATGGATAGGTATTCTGCTTGCACCCTATTGTTCCCTTCCAGGACGTTCACCTCCTTTCTTTCTCTTCCTAAAATTCAGTTATCAGTTTATACAATCAACTATTGTTGTGGTCTACCTACAACTGGGATCATTCTCAGTTGATTTTATCATTGGCTCATTTTACCTCACTACTTCTGTCTTAATTTAGCAATTTAAATGTACAAGCAGAGGATTCTTCACCCTGGGTCTTAATTACTTGAGCTCTGTTCTTTGAGATCTGGTCCCACACCCTTCTGCAAGCGTTGATTCCCATAGATATACTTAGACCTTGCCATTAGCAATAACTCCAGGTCCCTCTTTATTTATTTATTTATTTATTTATTTATTTATTTATTTATTTATTTATCTACGATAGTCACACAGAGAGAGAGAGAGAGGCAGAGACACAGGCAGAGGGAGAAGCAGGCTCCATGCACCGGGAGCCTGATGTGGGATTCGATCCTGGGTCTCCAGGATAGCGCCCTGGGCCAAAGGCAGGCGCCAAACCGCTGCGCCACCCAGGGATCCCCCTCCAGGTCCCTCTTAAACTCAGTTACCAGCATTCAACTACTTGACTTCTAGTTTTATCTTTCTAGATCACTCCTTCTAGTACCCCAACACAAGCAATTCTTCTACTTCTCTGGGATCTCCACTCTTGCCACATTTTCATTTTTCCTTCTCTTTCTGATCCCTTCTCTCCCCTCTTTCTTTCTTTATTAACGTAAATTCTATGGCCATTCTCCCCCTTGCATATAGTCTGACCTCATTACTCTTTTCCCACTTTGTCATACTCACTTGGCAAAACTATAACCCTAGAATAAATCCAACTGTATCCTTACTCCTCTTCTGTACTATATACCTCAATGTGACTGGAAAAAAAAAAAAACATATAACCAGGCCTTACTTTAAATTCATAGCCATAGGCACTGGTGGATTTTAAATGCTTTCAGGCCATCCTATTAAACATTCCTGGTCCATTTGTTCTTCTTCTCTCTTAGATGGCTATTTAGCTCTTTTTTCTATTTTCCCAAAACTCTAACCCTGCCTATGATGTATTTTATGGTTTCATTGAGGAAATAAAAGACAGTAGGAAAAAAAAGACAGTAGGAAAAAAACTTCCACAAGCTCTGTGTTGTTTTGTTCTATATGCTCTACCTTACCTATTCTCTCATCTAAGGCTAACTCTAGACTTCACCATTTCTTGTCCACAGAAGACATGGCTCCAGTAATTCCTTCTGCCACCCACTTATCAGAGTTCCATTTCTTCCCCCTCTATATTAGATCTTCCTTGTCAGCAGATAAATATTTAGTTGAAGCCACAAGACTAAATTCTTACCAGTGAGTGGAAACAAAGTAATACACTGCTTCTGGGTCTGAGTGTTAGACATTGGGCATTTATTCCTCCTTAAATTTTCCCTTTTCCTCAATCTTGGACATATAACCATTACCCCATGCTTCAGTTTCTAACATGCAGATAATGACAAATCATAGGCGAGTGGTTCTCAACTGGCAGTGATTTTACCCCACAGCTAGCTTTTGGAGATACTTTTTGGTTGTCACAACTCATAGGTAGAAGCATACTGACATCCACACGGTAGAAGCCATGGATGCCGCTAAATAACCTACAATGACCATGACAGTGATACCCCAGCCCCCTCACGAACAAAAAATCATCCAGCTCAAAATTTCAATAGTGCAAGATTGAGAAGCCCTGCCACAAAATGGAATATCGTTGGTCCCCTAAATGCCTGTGGAGCTGCCTTGTAAATGCAGACTATTCACTTTAGGGTTAAGGAAGAAATAAAATTGTGTATTCTTTTTTTAAAAAAGATCTTATTTATTTATTCATGAGACACAGAGAGAGAGGCAGAGACACAGGTAGAGGGAGAAGCAGGCTGCCCATCATGAGGCTGATGTGGGACTCAATCCCAGGACCCTGGGATCACCAGCTGAGCTGAAGGCAGATGCTCAACCACTGAGCCACCCAGGTGTCCCAAATTTGTGTATTCTTTTTTTAAAAAATATTTTATTTATTTATTCATGAGAGACACACACACACAGAGAGGCAGAGACACAGGTAGAGGGAGAATCAGGCTCCATGCAGGGAGCCCTACGCGGGACTCCATCCCGGGTCTCCAGGATCACAACCTGGGCTGAAGGTGATGCTAAGACGCTGAGCTACTAGGGCTGCCCAAATTTGTATATTATTAAGCTACTGTACCTTGGGACTCTTTGTAATAGGAACTTAACCCTTACCTTAACTAACAGCATTCTTTTAGGTAAGGAACTACCTTGGGCTTCTCAGTTTAATATTTGTCATTGCATCGCAATATATAGAACAATCTAACATCCCAATACCACTTTTATATTATCTAATATCTTAAACTCAACATTCCTTTTGACTTGGCAGTATGTAACAAAATCTCTTAAGCCGGGGAAATCTTTCCTGAATTTTCCAAGTTTAAAATTATGCCTGGTTTGTCTCAAGTAATTGTTTTGCATTTATTCTCCAGATGTTGAGGAAAGATAATTTTTACTGGGAGTATTTCCCAAGTAGATTCTCTCAGAAAAATAGCTATATGTGTAGCTATTCTTTTACTTAATGTAGGCCACAACTGGTGGTTTAAATAAAAGACACTCTTTGTTCTAGGAAGCCTTGGCAATGATTACCTTATATAGGGGAACACCTGAACTCATCATTCAGGTGCTCTGATACTTCTCTACATTTGCAGCAAGATGAACACCACAGGACTGTTCTTGGTTACAATGTTTCTTTATTTTCCTTTTTAGATTTTATTTATTTATTCATGAGAGACGCAGAGAGGCAGAGATACAGGCAGAGGCAGAAGCAGGCTCCATGCAGGGAGTCTGATGTGGGACTCGATCCCGGGACTACAGGATCATGCCCTGAGCCAAAGGCAGACGCTCAGCTGCTGAGTCACCCAGGCATCCTGGTTACACTGTTTCAAAAGCACTCATTTTCATTCCTACCCTAGGTTTTGTGCTGTGGGTTTGACTTAGAATGTGATTTGTGATGTTTGATCTGTGGTACTTCAAGGAAGCTGGAAAATTAAGACCAATACTACTTCAACAAGGAGACCGGAAGCAATACAAAGTTGAGAGTATGATATTTGCTTATACTGTCTACCATTTCAGTAGAAACAGGCACTTGTATGTTGCTAATAGTAGACTCTCAATGCTGGATTCTCTCAGGTGGGCAACAAAAGGATCTTATTTACCGCCTATACTGTACCAAAGACCAATAGAATAAGTCAGTAAATGCTGAATTAGACTCAAAATACCATTCCATCCCTTCACTTGAAAACAATGGCATATAATTTTCATATAATACAGTACTATATGCAAATGTGATTTAAAAAATGTTATTGGTAAAGGAGTATGAATTAAAATGGAGGAGACACTGACTAGTAGTTTTGAGAATGAATAGGTAAATGAGTTTTTATAATTTTGGCATGCAAAACATTTTTAGTGGCTTTTTTCTAGAAAAGGGTAAGTACTAACTCATACATAAAGGTTGTGTCAGAGTTTATAGACTAGACCCCTGGTAATGGATTCAACCTTTCCACAACAAATCAAAAGTATTGTATGCTCACATGAATATACAGTAGTCATTACCTTAAATTTAAAACTCACTATAAGCAGCAAGCACATAGAGCAGGATATGAAGGCTGTATTGTATCAGTGTGGTCTGCAGAGAATTTCTTCCTATGGTTTTTGCTTTGTTGAAATATATGTTGCAGTTCAAAGCTAAAGGGATTACTTCTGAATAGTCATCACAGAGGTTGATTACATTCGTATATCATATTTAGCTGGACCCTGCAGGCTATTATTCCATTAGCTATGCTGGTCCCGCTATTGTCAAAAAGTTGATCACCTAATGTTAAAAGATTGTGCTTTCTGTTGACCTTATCAAAACGACTCAAAAGGTTTTGTTAAAAAATAAAACTCAGGTTGTGTTATGAAAATGATTAAGAATAAATATTATGTATAAAAATGCTCATATCTTGTGGGTGGTCTTAGCATTATAATATTATTAATAATAAAATTATATTTTGCTGTAGTATTTCAGCATGTTTTACCTAAAGATAGGTAGAAATAGTTTAGTAGAAAATAGTTCTTTCTTGCTAATAGTAGAGAGTATCAGAAATTGATTTCTGAAAAAGGAACAGAAGTGTCTCCCTCCCTCCATGAATTCAAATCATGTGAAATTAACACCATGGACGTAGGTTCAGTATAGCATATTAATACAACAGTACATTTACAGTAACCTAATTATAACATGGTTTTACAAGGCGACTATACTGAGGGGAGAAGTGGTGAAGAAATGGAAAGTTCGTCATTTACACTTAATAATCACTTCAAGGAGTACCTGGGTGGCTCAGTAGGTTAACCATCTGGCTCTTGATTTCAGCTCAGGTCATGATCTCAGGGTCATGTGATTGAGCTCCATGTTGGGCTCTCCACTGGGTATGGAGCATGCTTTAGATTCTCTTTACCTCTCCTTCTCCATTTGCACCTCCTCCCTGGCTTGCATGAGCTCATTCTCTCCCTCTCTCTCTCTCTCTCTCTCTCTCAAAAAAAAAGTCACTTCAAGAATATTTTAATTGTTTATTCTTTAAGCAACAGCTGTGTAGCTTAACTTATTTAGTCATAACAGTTGAAAATTTTAAAGAAATGAGCTAACATATATTCTTATAATCTTTGAATCCTGTTACCAATATAAGACATATTTTGATAAGCTTGACTTTTAACCTATGTTATCATGAATTAACTACAGATTAAGTAAGCAAATGAAAGTGTTTTCTTGACAAAGATATTGACAGGTATGGCTTTATGATTTAAAATGCTCTATATAAAATTTTCATTAGAATCACATTACAAAAGCTGCCTTTGGGGAACAAAGATAGTTTTGAAGCTATCTCAATGAACGGCTAGTTTTTGAAATATGTTCCCAGAAGTGGTGAGGGACTGGCACAGAGTCATGTCTCCTTTTTGGCATGGTCTTCCTTGCAACTGATGGTGTGTAAAATGGCTGGTCAGGGATACAGCCTGTGGTCCTGGAGCACAGCCAGACACTAATTTCAGCCTCATTAGCATTGTTCTCTAATCAACTGAACTTTTCAGCAAGTGGAAGTTTCCTAATATTTCTTGTATTTGCTTGCTTTTAGCCACCCCCAGTTGATACAACACAGAAGGAGAGGGTTATCAGTCAGGAGGAAACAGATGGCACATTCAACTGGGATTTTGAAGAGACTTGAATGAAAGAACTACATAGGGAGCTGAGGGCAGGGGGAAGGAATCGACAAGGGATGCTGAGGCACCCAGCCCATCACAAGAGACGGATGCCATGCCATGATCTTCCCTGGGGCTGAAAGGTAAAAGGGAAGAGGATGCTGTTATTGCACCCTGAGCGAGAAATGGAGATTTAGAAAAGGGGTTTTCCGACAGAAGCTAGAAACAGTAGCTATAGAGTGTCGCAGCTGTCAGGACTCAGCTGAAGTCAGGGACAGAGGAATAATTCCCTGGCCTCTCCACCTTCCTAACCTCTGATCGCCGGCTGGTGATGCCCTTTGGATAAATCCAAACCAGGAAGCTAGAAGGCAAATGAGCCTGTGACATGCAATCTAAAGTCAGTTTCCTGGGACACAGAACAGACAAAGTGGGAGAATGTATCTTGGGGTGCACATGAGGCAAATAGCATATAAAAACCGCAGTGCAAATGTTGTTGAGGTAGTCATGTAATGCATGATTGAAGTGTCAACATATTGATGTTAATATAGGATTTGATGCTTCTCTTTTCCTTTCTGTTTTCTATCTTTCTCCTGCTTCTTTGGTAATATTGGCTTGTCATTTGTGGTGCTTCTCATCTTACAGCTCTGGAAAAATTCTATGAACCAAAATCTGAGTCTACAGTTCCTCTCACTCTACCAAAAACATGCAAGGTTTTTTGGGTAATACTTTCCTACTTTTTGTTAACAACCAAAAAGGCAATCTGTTCCAAGTTGTGAAGTAGAAATCGTGAAGTAGTTATTCTATATGTGGCGAGGATAATAGTCAAGATGTAAACTTTGAAGGCAGAAGGTATTTTTCAAGTTTGGCATATTCTTTTAAGTGTCAAAAACTGAGATGTATTTTCTCATATTACAGGTTCTGGTATATAGAAATTCCCTTTCCAAAGGTTTTTGTTAATATTTGAAGCTTGTTAAAATTTATACGAGGATCAGATGTCTATTCAGATTCAAAATTATAGGTTCTTTTTTTCTTAAGCACTAGTATCTTAATCAATGGAATAGAGCTAGACGTTGATGGAGCACTGAAGAGGTACAACATGGAGGTACCATGTTGACACAGATTTATACGGCATTTCTTCTTCTGAATATCTAAACTTTTAATGAGAATATCTGATTCAGGTGTATCAATCTGTTCAGACACTAAGTACTTTCTTAAGATAAATATAGTCTTGATGTCTCCATATAGTTCTTTTTATATCTCCTATTGATACTACTACAAACCTAGCAGTTTCTTCCAGCCAAGATGAAGTAATGGAAATCAGGTTATCTTCTTTCCTAAAACAATTATTCCCACCAAAAATATGAAACCATGATTTTGAAGACACTAGACATCAGACAACAAAATCCAGTGACACCTGAGAGATAGGAAACAGTATGACCCTACACTCAACTTACTGCCTTGAGTAAATTTAATATATTCCTGATCAATAGTTTATAATTTACATTTCTGGAGGAGGTGAAAACTGCCCCTGTTTGGTAACTTGGGCTGACTCAATCAAGTGACACCATTTTGGGCCTGTAGTTTTCTTTTTAAATAATTCCCGTCTTGGGATGCCTGGGTGGCTCAGTCTGTCTTTGTCTGGGGTCATGATCCCAGACTCCTGGGATGGACTGTTGTGTTGGGCTCTGCTCAACAGGGAGTCTGCTTCTGCCTCTCCCTCTGACCCTCTTCCCTGCCTGTGCTCTGTCTCTGTTTCAAAAGAGAAAAGAAAAGAAAAGTAAAAAGAAAAGAAAAGGAAAAAAGAAAAGAATGTTATGTGGATACATGGATGGTATATTAAAAATCAATTAATGAGGTGCCTAGGTGGTTCATTTGGTTAAGCATCTGACTTGGGCTCAGGTCATGATCCCAGAGTCCTGAGTAGAGGCCCCCTGTTGGGATTCCTGCTCAATGAGGAGTCTGCTTGTCCCTCTGCTGCCCCTGCCAGCTCCTGCACACATGCTCTCTCTCTTTCTCTCAAATAAATAAATACTTTAAAAAAATCAATTAGTGAAACTGAAGGAAGAGCAGTAGAAATACCCAAAATAAAACAAAGAAGGCAAAGAATTAAAAAGATAAGTAGAATAGATAAGTAGAATATAGCTGAGTTGTAGAACAGCTGCAGGCAGCCTATTATAAATGTTACTGGTGTTCTGGAAGGAGATGGGTAAAGAATTGAAAAGTATTTTAAGAAATCACAGCTGAAAATTTTTCTAACCTTGATGAACACCTCAAACCCATATATCTAAGAATTTCAACAAATTCTAAGCTCAAGAAACTTAAGAGTACTAAAAGAAAAATAACCCATCAAAGTCCAGAATTCTATACCTATTAAAAATATATTTCAACAATGAAGACAAAATTTCAAACAATGAAGACAGCTTGTCTTCTAAGACAGTCAAGCTGAAGCAATTCCTCAGCAGCAGATTGTACTGCAGGAAATGATAAAGTCCTCAGGCAGAAGGAAAATGACATCAGATGGAAATTTGGGTCTATGCTATGAGGAATGAAGAGTTATAAATGGCAAGGAAATGGGTAAACATGAAAAATTTTTTTAGTTATTAAATTCCTTAAAATGATATTTGACTGAACAAAAATAGTAACAATATAGTATAGGATTTATAATATATATAAAAGTATAATATATGTAAAAGTATAATGTATGACAATAATAGTGCAAAAGCGGGGTGGGGGTGAGAAACAAAGTATATTGAAGTTATTTTACTCTTTATTAAATGGTCTAGGGCAGCCCCGGTGGCGCAGCGGTTTAGCGCCGCCTGCAGCCCAGGGCGTGATCCTGGAGAACCTGGATCGAGGCCCACGTCAGGCTCTCTGCATGACGCCTGCTTCTCCCTCTGCCTGTGTCTCTGCCTCTCATTCTCTCTCTGTGTCTCTATGAATAAATAAATAAAATCTTTTAAAAAAATGGTCTACCGTTAGGGTACCTGGGTGGCTCGTGGTTGAGTGTCTGCCTTTGGCTCAGGCTGTGAACCTGGGATGCTGGTATCAAGTCCCGGATCAGGCTTCCCGTGGGGAGCCTGCTTCTCCCTCTGCCTGTGTCTCTGCCTCTCTCTCTGTGTTTCTCATGCATAAATAAATAAAATCTTTAAAAAATGGTCTACTGTCACCTGAAGGTCTATAAATTAAAGATCAGAGCTGGTTATTTTTTTCTGGTGGTGGGTTTTTAAAATTGTTTTAATATATATAAAATAGAAAATGTATCATTTTAACCATTTTTAAGTGTGTAATTCAGTGGCATTAAATACATTCACAATGTTGTGAAACCATTACCATTATCCATTTTTAGAACATTTCAACATCCCTAACAGAAACTGAGTCCATTAAACAATTCCTCATTCTCCTCACCCTGCAACTCTTGGTAACCTCTGTTCTATTTTCTGTCTATAAATTTGCCTATTCTTAGTACCTCGTATAAGTAGAATCAGAAAATGTCCTTTTTTGGCTGGCTTATTTTACTTAGCATAATGTGTTCAAGGTTCATTTACATTGTAGCCTGTATCAGAATGTCATTCTTTTTTTTTTTTTTAAGGCTGAATAATATTTCACTGTATGTATATACTCTATTTTGTTTGTTCTGTTGATGGACATTGAGATGTTTACAGCTTTTGGCTATTGTCGATAATGCTTCAGGTCCTTGCCAACATTTGTTATTTTCTATTATTTTGATAATAGTCATCCTAATGAGAGTGAAATTATGACTCATTTTGGTTTTGATTTGCATTTATCTAATAACTAGTGATGTGGAACATCTTTTCATGTGTGTATTGCACATTTGCATGTCTTTGGTGAAATGTCTATTGAAGTCCTTTGCCCAATTTTTAATCAGGTTATTTGTTTTTTTTTTTTTTTTTTGGTGTTGTTGATTTGTTCTTTATATAATCTGGATATCCAACCCTTATCAGATATATGATTTGCAGATATCTTTTTTTCTGTATTTTTCACTTTTTTGATAGTATTCTTTGATGCACAAAAGTTTGAAATTTTGATGGATTTCAATTTATCATTTCTTTTTTTGTCTGTGCTCTTGGGTGTCAAATCCAAGAGATTATTGCCAAATCCAATGTTATAAAGATTGCTTATTATGTTTTCTTCTAAGAGATTTATTGTTTTAGCTCCTATCTTTAGATCTTTGATCTAGTTTGTGTTAATTTTTGTACATATAAAAGTGGGGGCCCAATGTCATTCTTTTCTTTTGCGTGTGGATATCTAATTTTCCCAGGCTCATATGTTGAAAAGACTATTCTGTCCCCCATTGAATGGTTTTATACTTTTGTCCCAAATCAATTTACCATATACATGAAGGTTTATTTCTGATTTGTCAGTTCTATCCCATTAGTTTATGTTTCTGACCTTAATGCCAGTACCATCCTGTTTTGTTTACTATAACTTCACAGTCAGTTTTGAAGTAGGGAAGTATAAATCTTCCAACTTTGTTCTACTTTTTCAAGATTGTTTTGGCTATTCAGGGTCTCTTTCAATTTAATAGGAACTTGAAGATTGATATGTATGTATGTATGTATGTATGTATGTATGTATTTATTTATTTATGAGACACACACACACACACACAGAGAGAGAGAGAGAGAGAGAGAGAGAGAGAGAGAGAGAGAGAGACAGGCAGAGGGAGAAGCAGGTTCCATGCAGGAAGCCTGACATGGGACTCAATCCCAGGTCTCCAGGATCACACCTTGGACTGAAGGCGGCACTAAACCGCTGAGCCACCCAGGCTGCCCAAGATCGCTTTTTCCATTCCTGCAATAAGCCTGTTGGATATTTGATAGGGATTGCACAGAATTTGTAGTCACTCTGGGTAGTACTGTCATGTTAATATTAAGTCTTCCAATCTATGAACATAGCATGTGTTTCCACTTATTTATGTCTTTTTAAATTTCTTTCATCAATGTTTTACAGTTTTCAGTGTATAAATGTTTCATTTCCTTGTTAAATTTGTTCCTAAGTATTTTATTCTTTTGGATGCTATTGTAAGTGGAATTTTTTCTTACTTTTCTTCTTTTCAGATTTTTCATTGCTAGTTTATAGAAACATAACTGTATTTATGTGTCTATCTTGGAACCCTGCAGCTTTGCCACACTTGCTTATTAGTTGTAGTAGTTTTTGCTTTTTAAAAGAGTTCTTTGGGATTTTCTAAATATAGAATCATGTCATTTGCTTGTAGAGACAGTTTGGGTTTTCCTTTCCAATTAGGTATCTTTTTCTTGCCTAATTACTGTGGTTAGAACTTCCAGTCTCATCCTACTTTTACATCATTTTGATGAAGTTTCAAAGTCCTGTGAGAAAAGATCCAATTTGCCTTATTGAGATTATGTGCCCATCCCCTACCCCTTATCTTAGAGGATTTTGATTATTAAGATGTATACATGGAGAAGGAGTTATTCTACTGGATGAAATTATGGCACTATTACCAAAGAAAGAGAAATGGATGCTCAGTAGCCAATAAAGAAAAAACTATTGGCTCCAAGGCCCTATATGGTCACAATCAGTTGTGGTAAATTCAAGACTAGAACCCAGGCCCATTGATTTATTTATAGGACTATATTCTTGCCCAATGAACTATCAGTTCTTTTACATTTTAATCACAGATTGATTTTCTCAGAACGCTCAGTCCAGTAAGTTTGAATTTTCAGTGTTACCATGACACAGTTTAACTTCTCTTCTTATTATTGAGGTAAAATTAGTATATAATATTATATTAGCTTCAAGAGTACAACAAAATAATTTGATATTTGCATGTTACAAATGATCACCACAATAAGTCTAGTTACCATTTGTCAGCATATACTTAACCCCTTTGACTCCTTTTGCCCACTCCAACCCCTCTTTCCTCTGATAACTACCAATATGGATTTGTTTTGTTTTTAGATTCCACACATAAATGAAAGCATACAATATTTGTCTTTCCCCAACTTATTTCACTTAACATAAAAATCCATCCATGCTGTTGCATATGGCAAAATTTCCTTTTTTTGAGTTAATATATTTTTATTAAAGTCTATCTGTATTTTTTAAGTTGCAGCTATTAATATTTTTTGTATATTTTTTATTGGAGTTCGATTTGCCAACATATAAGTGAGAAATTTCCTTTTTTTTAAACGACTGAGCAGTATCCCATTATGTATATATACCGCATCTTCTTTATTCATTTATCTATTGATGGTCACTTCTACATATTATCTATTGGAAGTAATGTTGCAATGAACATAGGGGTGAAGGCATCTTTTCAATACAGTGTTTTCATTTTCTTCAGATAAAAGCCCAGAAGTGGAATAACTGGATTGTATAGCAATTCTATTTTTAATTTTTTGAGGAACCTCCTACTGTGTTCCATAGTGGCTCTATTTGCATTCCCACCAACAGTGCACAAGGGTTCCTTTTCTACACAACCCCTCCAACATGTGTTATTTCTTGTCTTTTTGATAACAGGCATTCTGACAGGTAGGAGATGATATCTCATTGTGGTTTTGATTTGCATTTCTCTGATGATAAGTGATGTTGAGCATCTTCTCATGTGTCTATTGGCCATCTGAATGTCCTCTTTGGAAAAATGTCAGTTTGGATTCTTGGATTGCTTTTTAATCAGGTTCTTTTTGTTGTTATTGAGTAGTGTGAGTTATATATTTTGAATATTAGTTGTGTGAGTTATATATTTTGAATATTAGTCCCTTATTGGATATATGATTGCAAATATCTTCTCCCATTAAGAAGGTTGCCTTTGCATTTTGTTGCTAGTTTCCTTTGCAATGGTTTAATGTGGTCTTAATAATTTATTTTTGTTTTTGTTACCATTGCTTTTGGAGTCAGATCCAAAAAAAATCTGCCAAGACCATTATCAAGGAGCTTACCATCTATGTTTTTCTCTTGTGGTTTTATGGTTTCTGGTCTTACATTCAAGTCTTCAACCCATTTTGAGTTCATTTTTGGCTGTCCAGTTTTCCCAACAGCGTTTATTGAAGTTCTTTTCCCATTGTATATCCTTCTCTCTTTTGTCATAAATTAATTGACTATGTAGACATAAGTTTATTTGGGAGGGTCTCTACTCTACTTCATTGATCTATGTCTCTTTTTATGCCAATACCAAACTGTTTTGATTGTTAGATCTTTGTAGTATAGTTTGAAATAAGGAAACCTGATACCTCCAGCTTTGTACTTTTTTAAGGTTGCTTTTTGGCTACTTGGAGTCTTGTATTTCCATACAAATTTTGTAATTATTTTTTATAGTTCTTGAAAAATATCATAGAGATTGTATTGAATTTATAGAATTTTATGGATAGTGTAGACATTTTAACAATATTAATTCTTCCAATCCATGAGCACAGAATATTTTTCCATATGTTTGTATTTTCTTCTATTTCTTTTAGTAGTATTTTATAGTTTTAACTGTACAGGTCTTTCATCTTTTTGGTTAAATGTATTTCTAGGTATTTTATTCTTTTTATTAAATGGCATTGTTTTTAAAATTTATTTTTCTGATAGTTCACTATTAGGGTATAGAAATAACTGAATTTTATATATTGATTTTGTATCCTGCAACTCTCCAGAATTCATTTATAGTTCTCATAGTTTTTTGGCAGAGTCTCGAGTTTTCTATACACAGAATCATGTCATCTGAAAATAGTGACAATTTTACTTCTTTCTTTACTATTTGGATGCCTTTTATTTATTTTTCTTTCTTACTTGGTGTGTTTGAGGTTTCTCGTACTATGTTAAATAAGACTACAGAAAGTGGATATCTTTGCCTTGCTCTTGATATAGAGGGAAAACTTTCAACATTTCACCATTCAGGATGGTGCTTGCTTTGGGTTTACCATTTATATATAGCCTTTATGATGTTGTGGTATGTTTCCTTTATCCCTATTTTGTTGAGTTTTTATCATGAATGGATATTGAATTTGGCACGTATTTTTCCTGCATCTCTTGAGATGATCATATAATTTTTATCCTTTCTTTTATTAATGCGCTATATCACAGTGATCAATAAGCAGATGCTGGGATCCCTGGGTGGCGCAGCGGTTTGGCGCCTGCCTTTGGCCCAGGGCGCGATCCTGGAGACCCGGGATCGAATCCCACATCGGGCTCCCGGTGCATGGAGCCTGCTTCTCCCTCTGCCTGTGTCTCTGCCTCTCTCTCTCTCTCTCTCTCTCTCTGTGACTATCATAAATAAATAAATATTAAAAAAAAAAAATAAGCAGATGCTGAACCATCCTTGGACTCCTAGAATAAATCCCAATTGCTCATGGTGTATAACGCTTTTAATATATTGTTGAGTTTGGTTTGCTAATATTTTGTTGAAGATTTTTGCATCTATCTTCATCAGAGATATTGGCCTATAATTTTCCTTGTAGTGTCCTTGTCTGGTTTTCATATCAGGGTAATGCTGGCCTCATGAAATGAGTTTGGACATGTTCCCTCCTGTTCAATTTTTGGGAAGAGTCTGAGAAGGGTACTGAGAAGGTATTATATTTTCGAATGTTTGGTAGAATTCACTCACTAGTGAAGCTGTCTTCTCTTGGACTTTTGTTTGTTAGGTTTTTGATTACTGATTTGATATCCTTATTAGTAATTGGTCAATTCAGATTTTCTATTTCTTCATGATTCAGTATTGGCAGGTTGTATGTTTTTAACAATTTATCCATTTATTTTATGTTTTCCAGTTTGTTGTCATATGATTTTCATAGTTGTTCCTTATGATCTTTTGTATTTCTATGGTATCCATTATAACTTTTCTTCTTTAATTTCTAAATTTAATTATTTGAGCCTTTTTTTTCTTGTTGAGTATAGCTAAAGGTTTTTCAATTTTGTTTATCTTTTCAAAGAATCACCTTTTAGTTTCATTGATCCCTTATATATTTTAAACATTTTTATTTCATTTATTTCTGTTCTGATCTTTTGTATTTCTTACCTTCTACTAACTTTGGGCTTTGTTCCTTTTTTTCTAGTTCCCTTAAGTGTAAGGTGTAATATTTTCCCTAGATATTTCTGACTTTTTTAGGTAGGCTTGTATTGATATAATCTTCCTCTTAGAACTGCTTTTGCCAAATCTCATAGATTTTGAGTTGCTGTATTTCCATTTTCATTTGTCTCAAGGTATTGTTTTGATTTCCCTTTGGGTTTCTTTGTTGATCCATTGGTTGTTCAGTAGTATGTTATTTAACGTCCATGTATTTGTGATTTTTTCCCGGTTTTCCTTTGTAACTATTTCTAGTTTTATACCACTGTGATCAAAAAGATGCTTGATATGATTTCAATTTTTAAAAATTTATTGAGACTTGTTTTGTGGCCTGATATGTGTTCTATCCTGAAGAATGTTCCATGTGTGCCTGTGAAGAATGTGTATTTTGCTGCTTTTGGATAGATGTTCTGTATATATCTATTAAGTCCATCTGGTCTAATCTGTCACTTAAAGCTTAGGTTTCGTTATTGATTTTCTGTCTGGTTAATCTATCAACTGATGTAGGTAAGGTGTTAAAGTCCCCTACTATTATTGTATTGCCAGTTTCTTCTCTTAGGTCTCTTAATATTTGCTTTATATATTTAGGTGCTCCTATGTTGGATGTGTACATATTCTCACAATATTTTCAAATGCTATATCCTTTTGTTGGATTGATCCCTTTATCATTATGTAATCTCCTTCTTTGTCTTTTGTCACAGTCTTTGCTTTAAAGTTTTGTCTGTGTAAGTATAGATACCCCAGATTTCTTTTCATTTCCATTCACATGGAAACACTTTTTTCATACTTTTACTTTCCCTTGTGTGTTTTTATATCTGAAGTAAGTGTCTTAGAGGCAGCATATAGATAGTTGTGATTTTTATCCATTCAGTCACTCTATATCTTTTGGTTAGTGTAGCCCATTTACATTTAAAGTAATTATTGATAGGAATGAACTGATTACAATTTTGTTAAATATTTTCTGGATGTTTTTGTAGTTCTTTTTTGTTCTTTTTTTCTCTTGTTCTTCCCCTGTGATTTGATGAATTTTTTAGTTCAGATTGTTCAGATTCCTATCTCATTATCTTTTGTGTATCTTTGTAGGCTTTTGCTTTGTGGTTATCATGAGTTTTACATATAACTGTCTCTCTTTCTAGATCAGTCTATTTTAAGTTGATAGCAACTTAAATTTGAATGTATTCTAATAACTCTACATTCTTATCCCTCTCCCCCATTTTATGTTTTTGACTTCATATTTTATGTCTGTTATTTTGTGTATCCTTTAACTAATTATTATAATTATAGTTAAAATTTCTAATTTGTCTTTAACCTTCATACTAGCTTTATAAGTGTTTAACTCAGTATCCTTTCTATATATTTACCTTTACCAGTGAGATTTTTACTTTCATATGCTTTCTTATTATGTGTTAGTGTCTTTTCAACTTAAAGAAAGCCCTTTGACATTTTTTGTAAGGCCTACTTAGTGATGATGAACTCCTTTAGCTTTTGCCTACCTGGAAAACATTTGAGCTCTCCTTCAATTCTGAATAATAAACTTGCTGGGTAGAGTATTTTTGGTTGGAAGTTCTTTCCTTTTAACACTTTGAATACATCATACCATTGTCTCCTGGCCTGTAGAGTTACTGCTGAAAAATCAGCTTGACTGTCTTATGGAGGTTCCCTTGTATGTGCTAAGTTGTTCTCTTGCTGCTTTTATGATTCTCTCATCTTTAACTTTTGACATTTTAATTATAATGCGCCTTGGTATGGTTCTCTCTGTGCTTTCTGGACCTAAGTGTCTGGTTCTTTCCTGGGTTAGGGAAGACTTCAGCAATTATTTATTCAAGTAACTTTTCTGCCACTTTCTCTATGTCTTCTCTTTTTGAGACCTCTATAATCCAAATGCTAGTCCACTTAATGTTGTCCCATAGGTTTCTTAAAAGCTATCTTTGTTTTTTTTAATTGTTTTATTTCTTTTTATTGCTCTATTTGTTAAGTTCCATTGCCCTGTATTCTGTGTCTCTAGGCCTTCTATTTCATCTAGTCTGCTGTTGAACTCATCTAGTCTATTTTTCAGTCCAATTGTTGTATTTTTCAGTGTTGTGATTTCTGATTGACACTTTCTTATATTTGCATTGAAGTTCACTGTATTCATCCATTCTTCTCCCAAGTTCAGCATCTTTATGACCATTATTTTGAACTCTTCATCAGGTATATTATTTACTTTTCATTAAGGTCCTTTTTTGGTGACAGTTTGTCTTGTCTTAGTTTGGAGCATATTCCTCTGTCTTCATTTTGCTTAACTTGCTGTACTTGTTTTTATGTATCTGGTGAAGCAGCCTCTCTCAGTCTTGAGGGAGTATACTTATGTAGGAGGTAAATCTTGTTACTTTGTCTCAGTACTTGGTTATCTCTCAAATCTTTGTCCAAGTGGCTTAACTTATTCTTAATAGATTTCAATTGTTGAGGTGTGTCAGGACTTGACAGTGTTCCAAAGGGACAGATCTCAGTGAGCACTCAGATTCAGGCTGATTGGAAGCCAGATTCTCAGGCAGCAGCTTTTAAAATATGCACATATACACAGTACTGTGGGACTGCAATTACAGACTTTGCTGACTGCTAGACCAGAATATCTAGAGGTATCTCTTGGGCAACAGTTGCAAGAATCAGGGCTTCAGATGAGCAGACACTCCTTTCCGAGAAGTGTCAGCTAGCTATTGTGAGCCCAAGGGAGATGATGTCTCCCTGCTTGTTTCCTTAGAGCACCTCTGTAGCCTTTAAATTTGTGGAAAACCTGAAGCCTGTCCCTCAAGTTGAAGCTCCAAGAAAATTAAATGGGCCTTTCTCGTGTGCAGATTGTGCATGTGTTTCAGTCTGCTGTCTGTGGAGAGCCTGGGGTTGGTATCCTGCCTATAAGAGTCTTATTGATCATTACAGTCCTGTGGGGCCCAGAAGTGCAAGTCCTTCTGGCCATAAGAGCCAGACAATCAGAATATGTTCCCTATGTGGACTATACTTGTCCCCTGGCTTTAGTTTGGCTGCAGGAGAGTACTGATGGTGGGGCATACTTGTGGCTTTAGTGAAGCCCGAGATGGGCCCTGAGGATGGGAGACACCACACCTGTGGTTTTAGCAGTGCTGGAGAAGACTGTTGAAGGTGAGGCATGCCCTCAATTTTAGTAAGGTTGTGCCTTTTGTGTCTCCCTACTCTAGCATTGTAAAGGAAGAATGCCAAAAATGGTGCTCTTAGACTTTCTATCTTTGAAGAAAAGCCCAACTGCTTCCTGATCCTCTGTTGGATGCTTTAAAATTAACAATTGAACCAATGGAATGAATGAATCTATATATAAGTCTCTTGAAAAGAGTATCTCAGATCCCCACAGCTCCTTGGGTTCCCTGGATAGAAGCCCAGTTGGTTTTCAAAGCCAAATATTTTGGAGGCTTCATATCTCCAGTGCAGGTACCAAGGGTTGGGTGCCTGATGTGGGTCACAAACCCATCCCTCTTCAGGTAGAGGTTCTGAATCTTAGAGTCTCCTCCCTGTTGTGTGTTGCTGGGTGAGGATGGGGTTTTGGTAAGACCATATCTCGGCCTCTCCTACCCATCTCAACATGACCCTTTTGTCCCTTGTTGTGGAGGAAGCTCTTTAGTTTTCAGTTCTTTCTCAGCAGGAGTTATTCCATATGTAGTTGTATATTTGGTGTGTCCATAAGAGGAGATGAGTTCATGGTCTTCCTATGCTGTCATCTTGGACTATCGCTCTACCCTTGTTTTTACATTTTAGTTTAGAGTTTTCATTTTAACTGTTTTGGTTTAAAAGAAAAAAAAAACCTCAAGATCTAAAAACATTCCTCAACTATGAAAATGAGAAAGTCTCGGTCTAAGCATTCATTTGAAAACATATCCTTTTCATATATTTTTCTGAACTGAAGCTGAAGGACAAGTTAATGAATTAAAAGCAATAACCATTTCATTATCACTTCCAAAGCTTAATTTTTCTTGACCAAATATATGTAATAGGAACCTAAATGCTAATAGATGGATTTGGATTTTTTTCCTGGTACTTTTGTGAAGATAACAAAGTTTGGAAAATACACAAACTCTATGTTCTTTTCATTAACAGACTACTTCAGAACAGAGGATTATATGCAGGATGACATTTTTAATGACAAATCTAGAGATGAAAAAATTCTTTTGCAAAAATTGAATTTTGAGATGTATGCTGAGATTGTCAATGCAAATATCCAATATTCAGTCCAAATATATGAGTAAATACATAACTTATCGGCAGCAAAATAGTTCCTAGAAATAAGTCTTCCCGGAAAAACAAAACCAATTCTTCCACCAAAACCATAAATCAAATCCTTATAGATTTCAGATGAGGTAGCCTTCCTTTTTAATATATATATATATATAAAAGTGAATGGATCTATTTAAAATAAAGACAAAGAAAAAATTTAAAATAAGTATCATTTTTTAGGTGATTTATATGTTTGTGGTCACTAAGTGTGTTCTCTAAATCCCAGCATCGGCATTACTCGGAGTTTACTAGAAATGCAGAATCCCACTCTCAGTATAAGTAGTAGTAGCTGCTTGTCTCTGGTTCAGTAGTAAGATTCAGATCATAAGTAAAAATTAAATTTGTTTCCATGGATTCAGTATGTATTTTTGAACTAGGTAATAGGATAAAGTCTTTTTAAAATCTCCAAACCACCTTATGTTCCAGGTATTATTATTCCTGTTGTACAGGTAAGGAAACCAAAGATTGAAGAAGATTGCTCAATATCATACCACCGATAACTGGGTGAGCGGAGATTCACACTCAGGTCAGTTTAGATCCAAAGTTATGAGTTAAATGGTCATAACATCTGCATTTACTCTCACTCTCATGAATCCAGAAGAAACTTATAACAAAAAAGCCTCTTATGCATCTGTTTTGTGTCAGGCCAGCAAAGGTTGATTTACTTGACTTTGTGGAGAACTGCTATGGAAAACCTACTTCTTTCTTTCTTCTTCTTTTTTTTTTTTAATATTTATTTATTAGAGAAATCAAGCGTATGCACAAGAGGGAGAGGGGCAGAAGGTAGCTCCCCACTGAGCAGGGAGACAAATGCAAGTCTTGATCCCAGGACCCCAAGATCATGACCTGAGCCAAAAGGCACATGCCTAACCAACTGAGCCACCGAGGTGCTCCCACCTACTTATTTCTTAATTATTTTTGTCTATTCAATTTCTTGACTTCTAGAGACTGTTTCTAATGCTTCAGTTAAAAAAAAATTGCCATGTGCCCCAGGGGTCTCCCTGCAGACTACTAATCCGACACCTAGGCCAAGACAACTGAATTTAGACTAGAGAGAAACCTAATCCAGGGGTTTCCATCACACGGGTTGTTGCCTTTTTTTCATTATACTTTGACTCGACCCCTAATGGATTCAGCTTCATAAAGTCAGAAAAAGAGGGAAAGAAAGCAATTTATTCATGTTTCCACTGGAACTCACTGAAGACATGAAATTTCTCTAAAAATGCAAATCATTTGGTACAACACAAGTGAAACTCGGTAGCTAAAGCTCTTAGAGGAAAGCGCTTTCCCAGGGCTAATGTTTTTATGCCCAGTGATTGAATAAATCGATCCATTTATTACAACATCTTTGTTGAAGTTTTTTATTCCTAGGTGAATGTGTCTACGGGTACTGGAGGACTTTTCTTTATCACTAAGAAAATTGATTACACTTGTTAATTTGGCTTTTAATCTTAGATATATCAAAATAAATACCATAAACAAGTGTAGAAGAAATCAATACAGATCTGTTTGATATCAGATTGATCAAAGGAGGATTTAGTAAGACTCTAAGGTGTAAAAACCAATGTACAAACTGAGCCCTTACTTATGTAATGTGACTTTAGACAAGCTCAGTATCTGAAAGAAACTATTTCTGAAAACAGAAATGGTGCACTTTTGTTGCATTAAAGAAAAATCCCCAGGAGGCCTACCTATCCAAGGTATTTAATGTGAACATTTGTTTTTAAAAGATTTCTTGTCTTTTGTCCAGCCATTCTTGTTAATTCACGGGGCACCATATCACAGATGTTTTTTATGTTACATAAAGCAAAAATTATACTTAACAAGTGTAAGGTTGGTCATAAAAAATAGATAAAACAACACTCTTAAAAGCTCAGATATCACAAGGAAAGGCGATCATTCTTTTCACAGGAGGTGAGGACAATGAGAAATAAAAATCATACACAAAGACTCCTATAATGCTACATAGACCAGCTCTGGGCCCCTATGATGTGTTTTGTAGAACCCCCAAGTAGCAAACCAATTGCTCCAGGAATACTCTTTTGATTAAACATATTTTTTATTTCACTTGTATAATAATGAATGAGACAGATTCATGTTACTCCATTCTCAGAATGATACAGATTTTAAACTGCTTTACCAGGAGTGAGTACAATTTATATTGAACATACATTGTGCATTTCAACTAGTAACCTCTATTAATTTGTAATTCATTCAACAGAAATTCTTTAAGCACCCACTATATGAAAAACACACATTTGTGTGATAGCTGCTGGTGTACAGTTGGCAGCAGTGTTCAAATTAGATGAATTCAGGATACATGGCCAAGGGGGCAGTGTGAGCTCAACTGCAATCATGGCATTAATTCTCTGGAATAGTGCCTGATCTTCAGAGAAGAATTTTACGTACAGTTTCTTAAAACAATTACTTTAGGATAGTCTAAGAGGGGAACAGAGTTTCGAAACAAATGCTAAGACAGTAGCAGCATACATATAAATGCATTTAAATGCTCATCTCAGGAATAATAAGCCTGTTGGGTGTTCAATGGTGGGACTCAGATTATTTGATAGCTTGATTGTTTGGTTGGAAATTTGAAAGGTAGACAATCTCTGTGTTAGAGTATGTCCCCTCAACATGTGCACATTATACAACTGTGCATATGTTTGGACTTACAGATAACCAGAAGTCATTTTTGTAAAACTTTTTGTGGTTTGAATTTAAGTATAGAATCATCATTTCTTTGTAGTGTTCAGGTTATAGACTTTTCTCTTTTGAAAAGTACTATATTCATCCCTGTACCTGTAGTACCTTGCATGATGTTTTAGAGATAGTAGGTACTTAATGTTTCTGAATTTCTGAATGTTTGTTTGTAGCTTACAATTTACTTTTAAAAACATGACATGATAAAATATTGCTTGGCATATATTGGATGACCGGTAAATGTCTGTTGAAAGACAGTGTATGAATATGTCTATTCTTAAAAGATTAGTTGAGAACACAAAAGATATGCAATTCAGACGAACTACTGATTTAAAGTACTAGATAATTAAAAAAATTGTTCAGCAAGATGTATGGACAACTCTTTAGTGAGTGCATAATAAATACTCAGTTTTGAATAACTGGTTTTCCTCTTGAATGTGTTATGTGTTCATCTTGCAAGTAAAGTAGGAAAAGTTGAAACTTGTAGTCACAATTTCTGAAGTGCTTCAGAGAAGAAATGAGATTTTTATGCACAATTGCTTAAAATAATTTAAAACACTTAAGTTTAAAGAAATACTTATTTAATTTTTCCTTGCTGTCTAAATGATAGAAAGTTTCAGCTACACAAATTGTCTTAATTTTCATGGATTCAGTATTTTAAAGAGCAAAGAGACTACTGAGTCTACTTCCCCGTTTCAGTTATGGAACTATAGTATGCATGGTTGCAGAGGGAAGAAGAGAGAAAAAGCAGAGTTGGAGGACTGCTTATCGCTACAACACAAATCATCTCTTTATCTCCTTTGGCTCTTCTGCACTGTGGTTAAGAAAAAAAAAAGTACTATATCTTAAAACCAGACATGTTTTATGTGGAAAGATACTACTTCAGTTATGCTTTAATGAATGGGAAGATGTGAAAAATAACATATATTCAGATAGTAAAAGTTACTGGAGAATGACTACTTTTGTGGCTAATTCCTTTTAGAATAATTAAGTTGAAGAAAAAGATAAAATAAGCTCTTTAGTTATTAGACAATATCAAATTTATGTATGTGTATATATTTATTTATATGTATATCTTTGTAATTGTATACATAACATATACATATATAAATATGTGTATTAAAATATACATAATATAAATATAAAATAAACTAAAAATATATTAATTATTCTTGCTTTTTAAAAAAAGATTCTTGCCATTTTTATGTTAACTAGGAAACTGAGAATAAAAAATCAAAACTCTAGGGGTGCCTGGGTGGCTCAGCTGGTTGAGCAACCAACTTTTGGTTTCGGCTGGGGTTGTCATCTTGGGGTCCTGGGATGGAGCCTCCTGACTAGCTTTGTGCTCAGGGAGGAGTCTGCTTGAGGTTTCTCTCCTTCTGCTGCTCCCCCTGTTTGCACTCTGTCCACTCTGTAAAATACACAATAAAACCTTTAAAAGAGCATGTCCCCTCAACATGTGCACAATATACAACTGTGCATATATTTGGACTTACAGATAACCAGAAGTCATTTTTGTAAAACTTTTTGTGGTTTGAATTTAAGTATAGAATCATCATTTCTTTGTAGTGTTCAGGTTGTAGTGTTCAAGTTTGTTGACTTCCTTGAGATCTTACAGCATTTTATCATACATACTCAGAGGCAGTAAATTACACATTAACTTGAATAGAGTCCCTTATATCTATACACCTAAACTACATATTTAAGAAATTTCCTTGTGGCAGCTACTGCACCCCAGCCATCTCAGTTATCTCCTACTCTGGCTGACCTGTTTTCTATTTAAAATACTGTTACATAATTACACTTTTCTCTTTGGTGCCTGTTTTCCTACCCAGGGTTGAGTGATACTTTTCATTAAGATGGTATACAAACAACATATTTAGAATGAAGTTAAAGAGAAGTGATACACTCTATACATTTCACTGATGACTCTATGGAGGCCACTTTTTCCAAACTATAAAAATATAAAATAAGTGTAGTAAAGAGGTTTAAATTTTAGAAAGTAAAGTGAATAGAATATTCTTATTGTGCAGACATTATTGCAGAAGAAGAACTTTATTAAATCCTTTGTGAAAGAGTAAAAAAATAGAAGGCCCTGATATAGACTGTTTGTGTCTCCCCAAATTCATGTATTAAGTCCTAATGCCAAATGTGAGGGTATTTAGAGGTGAGGCCTCATGAGTAGGATTAGTGTTCTTATAAAAGAAGCCCTCAGGGAGTTCCATAACCCTTCCTACCATATGAGGACAGAGTGAAAAGGATGACATGCTATGTGCCAGAAAGTGGGCTCTTACCAGACACTGAATCTCCCAGTAAAAATTTTTTTTAAAGATTTTATTTATTTATTTATTTATTTATGAGAGGCAGAGAGAGAGAGGAAGAGACATAGGGAAAGGGAGAAGCAGGCTCCAGGTAAGGAGCCCAATGTGGGACTCAATCCCAGGATCTCAAGATCACGCCCTGAGCCGAAGGCAGACGCTCAACTGCTGAGCCACCCAGGCGTCCCAGAAATTCCTGATTCACTGTACATCCTGTACATCTTTAGTTTAGAAGTTAACTGCCTTTTGAATAGGTGATACATGCATATGATACCTCTTTTTTAAAGTTGGACAGTGAAAACTCTAACTGAAAGCTTTGATCCTCCCCAGCTACTTCCTTCCCTAGAGGCAATTACTGTTTCTGTTTCTTGGGTATCCTTTTAGAAGCATTCTATGCATATGTAAAAGGATAAAAAATATATACATATTCACATAGAAATATATAATACATATTTATGTCTTGTTTATACACAAATGTTGCCATACTGCACACATTATTTCTGTGCTTTTAAAGAAACAGTTTATATAGGATATCATTCTCTTCCTCTCTCTCTCTCTCTCTCTCTTTCTCTCTCTGTATTTTTAAACATGGACTTTATTTTTTTAGAGCAGTTTTGGGTCTACAGCAAAACTGAGAGGAGAGTACCGAGTTCCCATGTACCCTATACCGTTATACACTCACAGCCTCTCCCACTATTAACATATCCTTTTTTTTTTTTTTTTTGAGATTTTATTTATTCATTCAGGAGAGGCAGAGACACAGGCAGAGGGAGAAGCAGGCTCCATGCAGGGAGCCCGACGTGGGACTTGATCCCGGGTCTACAGAATCACACCCTGGGCCAAATGCTGGCGCTAAACCACTGAGCCACCCGGGCTGCCCTATTAACATATCCTATCAGAGTGGTACATTTGTTATAATCAATGAGTTTACATTTATACTTCATTATTACTGGAGTCCATAGGTTATGTTAGGATTCACTCTTGGTATTGTATATTCTATGGGTTTGGACAAGTACATAATGACATGTAATATTGTAATATTATACAGAATATTGTATTGTATATTGTACAATTGTACACTATTGTAATATTATACAGAATAGTTTCTCCTCCCTAAAAATCCTCTGTGCTCCTCCCTCCTTCAACCCTGAACCATGGCAAACATTCATTGTTTGTTTGGTTTTCTTTTACTGTCTTCATAGTTTTGGCCTTTTCCAAAATGTCATGGAGTAGAAATCATACAGTATATAAATTTTCCAGATTGGGTTCTTTCACTTAATAATATGCATTTAAGGTTTCTCCATGTCTTTTCATGGCTTGATAGCTCAAATAAGAAGTGTGATGGTTGGATGGTAGGATAAAATTATGTTTAATTTGTACCATTCTGCAGACCCACTAGCAATAAATGAGAGTTCCTATCGCTCCACATTCTTTTTTTTTTTTTAAAGATTTTATTTATTTATTCATGAGAGACACACAGAGAGAGAGAGGCAGTGACACAGGCAGAGGGAGAAGCAGGTTCCATGCAGGGAGCCCAACGTAGGACTTGATCCCGGGTCTCCAGGATGATGCCCTGGGCTGAAGGCAGCGCTAAACCACTGAGCCACCTGGGCTGCCTTGCTCCACATTTTTGTCAGCATTTGGTGTCATCATGTTCCAGAATTTGGCCATCCTAATATGTGTATATTAGTATTTTGTTGTTTAAACTTGCAATTCCCTAATGACGTATGATGTGGAGCATCTTCTTAAATGCTTATTTGCCACTTGAATCTTCTTTGGTGAGGTCTCTGTCCAGATCTTTGTCCCATTTAAACAATCAGGTTTGTGTTTTGTTTTTTTTAAGGCTGTTTGTGTTCTTACTGTTGGGTTTTAAGAGTTTTTTTTTTTTTTAGTATATTTTTGATAGCAGTCTTTTATCAAAAGTGTTAGATATTTTCTCCTAGTTTGTGACTAATCTTCGCATTCTCTTGATTATTTTAATACAAATGGAGTTGACTCATTTATTGATAGTGGTCGAATAGTATTCCGCATATGGATGTACCACAATTTAATCAGTCACTAAATGTCTTGTTGGACATTTAAATTGTTTGTAATCTTTCATTATTACAATACTATAAATCAACTCTTAAACATTTGTGAGGCTTTTGCATTAGCTCTTCCTTCATCCTGGATTGTTCTCTCCCTGAGAGATGCTTATGGCTCACTCCCACACTTCATCTAGGTCTCTCCTAAAATGTTGCCTCCTCTGAAAGGTCTTTTTTTCTATTCTTCCTAAAGTAGAACTGTCCCATTCCATCTCTTTCTCTATATCTAATCTATATCTAGATATCTTAATGTAAAATTTATATATGATACATTTTACTACTCTTTATATTATATTATATTATACTATATATTATATTATATCATGTTATGTTATATATTTATTTTTTTAGTTGTCTAGATTCCCCTCTATGAAGGCAGAGATTTTGTTTTGTTTGGTATTGTTTGTAACTAGTGTCTCTGGCAATGCTTTGCACATAGGGATCATAGAGATATTTAGTAAATCGTTGAATGAGTGAATGAATGAATGGATGATAGTGTGGTCTATCTGTTGGATAAATATAGAATTACTGAGTCAAAGCTTTTTGCATTTTAAATTTCTATATTGCTAAACTACTTTTCCTAGATATTATATCTATTCTTTCACTAGTAATATGTGAGAGATCCTATATCATCATATACTCACCAACATACTGCATTATCAAACTTGCCAATATGATAGCTGAAAAATTGCTTCTTATAGTTTCAATTCACATTTTTGTTATTATGAATATATTTTAGCACCTGTGACATTAAAATTTACCTTTTAGTAAATTCTCCATATCCTTTCCCATTAAAATAAAAAATGAGTTGTTGGCCTTATACCTATTGATTTATGAGGCCTTTATATGTAAAATAAATGAGCCCTTTATGAAATTTGCACATTTTTTCTAAGCTTATTTTTAAATTTTTTGTTTATAGTATTTCTGTCAAGCAGAAATGTTTTATTTTTATAAAGGCATGTTGTCATATTTTTCTCTTTTGGTTGTAGAGTTGGGTTGGTTGCCCTGTGATCTTAGGTCTCTTATGGGTTCAAGAAAAGTTTTTGTAGATTTTCTAATTTTTTGTTTTTGTTGCAGTAAGGGTGAGAACGACATTCTTTTCAGCTTTCTACATTTATACAGAACCTAGAAGACTACTGAATTTTACATATCAATATTGTACTTAGCCATCTTACCAAATCTCTTATTATAAGATTTTTCATTTGCTTTTCCTTGCTATTTCAATTCAGTAATTTTTATCTATGTAAATAAGTGTACATTCTTTTTATCCTTATCCAGTTCTTTTATATCTTCTTCCTTTATAAGAATGTTAAATGATAGTAGTGATTATAGGACTCTGTTTTATTATTGTATTTAATGGAATCATTCCTATCATACATGATGAATTTTATTAAATGTATTATAGCATCCATTGAGATGATCATGTGATCTTTTTCTTTCCAATTGTTCATTCATTCAACAAATATTTGTTGAGTGCCCAAGATGTGTCTATGTTCTAAGTTTTGGTGATACAATACTGGGGAAAGAAAACAAAGAATCCTGTTCTTGTGGAGCTTGTAATTCTTGTGGTTAAATAGATAGTATTAAAAAAGTAAAACATGGTATGCCAGATAATACATGCTATGGAGGAAAGGGTATATACATATAGGGAATATATATATTTGTATGGGGCTGGTTTGCAACTTTAAAAAGTCTGATATTTGGAGAAAATTCCAAGGGAATTAAGCCAGGGACTATCTGGAAAAACAACACAAGCAAAAGGAACAGCAAGTACAAAGGTTCTGAGGTGGAAGTGTATCTGGTATGTTCCAGGAACAGAAAGAGGACCTGTGTGGGAAAAAGACTATAAGTAAGGGTCAGGGAGAGGATACTAGGAATGACTATCAGAGAAGTAATTGAGGGCCAAGTTATGCAGGGCCTCGAGTCCATTGTGAATGTGTTAGCTTTATTCCATGTGAAATGGGAAATAATTTGGAGGGAAATCTCAAGTAGAGAAGTGACATAATCTAACTTGTATTTTAAAAGGATTACCCTGAGTACTGTGTTGAGAATAGACTGTATGGGGAGCTACTTCAATAGTCCAAGTAAGGTATCTGGTGGCTTGAACCATGATGGTAGTAGTGGAAACAGTAAGAAGTTCCATTATACTGGATATATTTTCAAGGAACAGCTGGCAAGATTTGTTGGTAGATTTGATATGGGGAGTGAAGAGATTAGGGATGACACTCAGCTTTTAAATTTGTGTAAAGGAAGGGGGAAGCTCACATTAATTTAGACTGAACGCCTGGGGGAGCTCCATTCAGGCCCATTTGAGATGAGTGATGAAACTATGATTCTGGACACCTAAGTCTGAGATGTCTATTAGATATCCAAGTGAAGATGTCACAAATGAATTTGTGTATATGAGTCTAGAATTCAAGGGAGAGCTCCAGGCTGTATATATAAATTTGAGAATCATTAGTGAATAGGTGATATTTAAGGCCATGCAATTGGTTGAGATTAATAAAAGAATGAGTGCAAATACAAGAGAGAAGAAACTGAAGTTTGGGCCATGGGTCGCTGTAACATTTAAATATCAGGAAGATTAAGTGGAACCAGGAAAGGAGATTGAGGAGCAGTAGCCAGTGACAAAGGAGAAACTAGTATGGTAAGCAAACTGAAACTAATGTTTAAATAAGGAGAGAGTGATCAACTTTGTTCAGTGTTGCTGAGAGGTCCAATAAGATGGGGAGGATGGGAAAATGACTATTGGATTTGGAATGTGAAAGTCATCAGTGAGTCTGAGAAGAGCAATCTTGATAGAAGATGGGACTAGAAACCTGATGTGAGTGGGCTCAGGAGAGAATGGGAAGAGAGTAATTAGAAGAGCTAAGATAGATGATTATTATAGCGTTGCTATGAGGTGAAACAGAAAAATGGGACAGTAAATGATGGGGACTGTGAGGTCAAAAGAAAATTTTTGAGGATCAGAGAAATTACAACATAAACTACATGTGATAAGAATGAGCTACAGACCATTTGATTTAGAGAAAGGGGAGAATTGCTGGAGGTAATGGCTTTGAGAATATGAGAATGGATGAGCTATATTTTATAGGTGGAGAGACAGTCTTTTGTAACAGGAGAGAATGTATATTGAGCATATAGGTAGGTGGGTGAATAGATGTTGGGATGATACTTTATTGAAGTTCTCTTTTGATTGTTTTTTGGTGAAATAGGTAGGAAGGTCATCAATTGAGAGTGAAGATGGGGGAGGAAGTGTTGGGGTTTTGAGTAAAGAGGACAAAATATAAAATAGTTAGCTGGGAAAAGTGAAGGGAGAATGAACTATGGGATGCAGGGACTGGGGCTAGCATCAAGGATTCATTTCAGGTCAGTGACCATGATCACTTAAAATGGTATTAGTTAGCATGGCTGTATGCTTTTGCAGCAACATTCAGTTGTATGGACGAAAATACGAAGTAGACAGTGAGCTGAATTTAGTTAGTGTTATGATTTTGGTTTTACAAGCAGGTATGAAGAAGAAAGAGGGGGCAAGGGTTAGGCCACAAACTTTAAGCTGCTGTAGACAGAATGATTTCATGTATCAATTTCTTTCTGGAATATTTCAGAGAATTTGTATGTTTTACTGAATACTGAATTGCATTATAGGAGATAAGTTGGTAATTTGGGAAAACAGGTAAAAGTAGTATTATTCCCCAGGGAGAATCAAAGCTTAAAATATAAAGATGTTATTATTTTTTTTTAAAGGAATCTACTAGTGCCAAGTTGAAAGCAAGCACAGGAAATTCTGACACTTGGATCAAAGGTAAAGCTGACATTCCTGGGAACTTAATGAGATTAATAGTCACGATCTGGTCTATCTTGCTTTTAGCCATTGACATCTTATAAGTATGTGTGGTACTATCTGCTACACTAATGGTGAATTGTTCTTGCAAATAAAATAAATGTTCAGCTTACATGAGTAGTATACTTTATACAAATTCTATGAGTGGTGTTCCAAGAAATAAGGTTTTGAAACCAAAAAATCCTTAAATTCACATTTTTTTAATAAATTTATTTTTTATTGGTGTTCAATTTACCAACATACAGAATAACACCCAGTGCTGGGATCCCTGGGTGGCACAGTGGTTTGGCGCCTGCCTTTGGCCCAGGACACAAACCTGGGGCCCTGGGATCAAATCCCACATCGGGCTCCCGGTGCATGGAGCCTGCTTCTCCCTCTGCCTGTGTCTCTGCCTCTCTCTCTCTCTGTGTGTGACTATCATAAATAAATAAAAATTTATATAAAAAAAACCACCCAGTGCTCATCCCGTCAAGGGCCCCCCCAACCTGTGCCCCTCACCCATTCACCCCCACCCCCCGCCCTCCTCCCCTTCCACCACCCCTAGTTCGTTTCCCAGAGTTAGGAGTATTTATGTTCTGTCTCCCTTTCTGATATTTCCCAACATTTCTTTTCCCTTCCCTTATATTCCCTTTCACTATTATTTATATTCCCCAAATGAATGAGAACATATAATGTTTGTCCTTCTCCGATTAACTTACTTCACTCAGCATAATACCCTCCAGTTCCATCCACGTCAAAGCAAATGCTGGGGTCTTTTCTTTTAAAAAATTCCCCTGGCTATTCGGGGTCTTTTCATTTGTCATTTCTAATGGCTGAGTAATATTCCATTGTATACATAAACCACATCTTCTTTATCCAATCATCTTTAGATGGACACCGAGGCTCCTTCCACAGTTTGGCTATTGTGGACATTGCTGCTTTAAACATCGGGGTGCAGGTGTCCCAGCGTTTCATTGCATCTGAATCTTTGGGATAAATCCCCAACAGTGCAATTGCTGGGTCGTAGGGCAGGTCTATTTTTAACTCTTTGAGGACCCTCCACACAGTTTTCCAGAGTGGCTGCACCAGTTCACATTCCCACCAACAGTGCAAGAGGGTTCCCTTTTCTCCACGTCCTCTCCAACATTTGTGGTTTCCTGCCTTGTTAATTTTCCCCGTTCTCACTGGTGTGAGGTGGTATCTCATTGTAGTTTTGATTTGCATTTCCCTGATGGCAAGTGATGCAGAGCATTTTCTCATGTGCATGTTGGCCATGTCTATGTCTTCCTCTGTGAGATTTCTCTTCATGTCTTTTGCCCATTTCATGATTGGATTGTTTGTTTCTTTGCTGTTGAGTTTAATAAGTTCTTTATAGATCTTGGAAACTAGTCCTTTATCTGATACCTCATTTGCAAATATCTTCTCCCATTCTGTAGGTTGTCTTTTAGTTTTGTTGACTGTATCCTTTGCTGTGCAAAAGCTTCTTATCTTGATGAAGTCCCAATAGTTCATTTTTGCTTTTGTTTCTTTTGCCTTCGTGGATGTATCTTGCAAGAAGTTACTGTGGCTGAGTTCAAAAAGGGTGTTGCCTGTGTTCTCCTCTAGGATTTTGATGGAATCTTGTCTCACATTTAGATCTTTCATCCATTTTGAGTTTATATTTGTGTATGGTGAAAGAGTGTGGTCTAGTTTCATTCTTCTGAATGTGGACGTCCAATTTTCCCAGCACCATTTATTGAAGAGACTGTCTTTCTTCCAGTGGATAGTCTTTCCTCCTTTATCGAATATTAGTTGACCATAAAGTTGAGGGTCCACTTCTGGGTTCTCTATTCTGTTCCATTGATCTATGTGTCTGTTTTTGTGCCAGTACCACACTGTCTTGATGACCACAGCTTTGTAGTACAACCTGAAATCTGGCATTGTGATGCCCCCAGATATGGTTTTCTTTTTTCTTTTTTTTCTTTTTTCTTTTTTTACTTATGATAGTCACACACACAGAGAGAGAGGCAGAGACACAGGCACAGGGAGAAGCAGGCTCCATGCACTGGGAGCCCGACGTGGGATTCCATCCTGGGTCTCCAGGATCGCGCCCTGGGCCAAATGCAGGCGCTAAACTGCTGTGCCATCCAGGGATCCCTGGTTTTCTTTTTAAAAATTCCCCTGGATATTCGGGGTCTTTTCAGATTCCACACAAATCTTAAGATGATTTGTTCCAACTCTCTGAGGAAAGTCCATGGTATTCTGATAGGGATTGCATTAAACGTGTAAATTGCCCTGGGTAACATTGACATTTTCACGATATTAATTCTGCCAATCCATGAGCATGGAATATTTTTCCATCTCTTTGTGTCTTCCTCAATTTCTTTCAGAAGTGTTCTATAGTTTTTAGGGTATAGATCCTTTACCTCTTTGGTTAGGCTTATTCCTAAGTATCTTATGCTTTTGGGTGCAATTGTAAATGGGATTCGCTCCTTAATTTCTCTTTCTTCAGTCTCATTGCTAGTGTATAGAAATGCCCACTGGTTTCTGGGCATTGATTTTGTATCCTGCCACGCTACCAAATTGCTGTATGAGTTCTAGCAATCTTGGGGTGGAGACTTTTGGGTTTTCTATGTAGAGTATCATGTCATCGGCGAAGAGGGAGAGTTCGACTTCTTCTTTGCCAATTTGAATGCCTTTTCTTTCTTTTGTTGCCTGATTGCTGAGGCTAGGACTTCCAGTACTATGTTGAATAGCAGTGGTGAGAGTGGACATTCCTGTCTTGTTCCTGATCTTAGCGGAAAGGCTCCCAGTCCTTCCCCATTGAGAATGATATTTGCTGTGGGCTTTTCGTAGATGGCTTTTAAGATGTCGAGGAAAGTTCCCTCTATCCTAACACTCTGAAGGGTTTTGATCAGGAATGGATGCTGTATTTTGTCAAATGCTTTCTCTGCATCTAATGAGAGGATCATATGGTTCTTGGTTTTTCTCTTGCTGATATGATGAATCACACTGATTGTTTTATGAGTGTTGAACCAGCCTTGTGTCCTGGGGATAAATCCTACTTGGTCATGATGAATAATTTTCTTAATGTACTGTTGGATCCTATTGTCTAGTATCTTGTTGAGAATTTTTGCATCCATGTTCATCAGGGATATTGGTCTGTAATTCTCCTTTTTGGTGGGGTCTTTGTCTGGTTTTGGAATTAAGGTGATGCTGGCCTCATAGAACGAATTTGGAAGTACTCTGTCTCTTTCTATCTTTCCAAACAGCTTTAGTAGAATAGGTATGGTTTCTTCTTTAAACGTTTGATAAAATTCCCCTGGGAAGCCATCTGGCCCTGGACTTTTGTGTCTTGGGAGGTTTTTGATGACTGCTTCAATTTCCTCCCTGGTTATTGGCCTGTTCAGGTTTTCTATTTCTTCCTGTTCCAGTTTTGGTAGTTTGTGGCTTTCCAGGAATCGTCCATTTCTTCTAGATTGCCTAATTTATTGGTGTACAGCTGTTCATAATATGTTTTTAAAATCGTTTGTATTTCCTTGGTGTTGGTAGTGATCTCTCCTTTCTCATTCATGATTTTATTAATTTGAGTATTCTCTCTCTTCTTTTTCATAAGGCTGGCTAATGGTTTATCTATCTTATTAATTCTTTCAAAGAACCAACTCCTGGTTCTGTTGATCTGTTCCACAGTTCTTCTGGTCTCGATTTCGTTGAGTTCTGCTCGAATCTTTAACTCGCTTCTTCTGCTGGGTGTAGGATCTATATGCTGTTTTTTCTCTAGTTCCTTTATGTGTAAGGTTAGCTTTTGTATTTGAGTTCTTTCCAGTTTTTGAATGGATGCTTGTGTTGCGATGTATTTCCCCCTTAGAACTGCTTTTGCTGCATCCCAAAGATTTTGAACGGTTTTATCTTCATTCTCATTAGTTTCCATGAATCTTTTTAATTCTTCCTTAATTTCCTGGTTGACCCTTTCATCTTTTAGCAGGATGGTCCTTAACCTCCACGTGTTTGAGGTCCTTCCAAACTTCTTGTTGTGATTTAGTTCTAATTTCAAGGCATTATGGTCTGAGAATATGCAGTGGACGATCCCAATCTTTTGGTATCAGTTCAGACCAGATTTGTGACCCAGTATGTGGTCTATTCTGGAGAAAGTTCCATGTGCACTTGAGAAGAATGTGTATTCAGTTAAGTTTGGATGTAAAGTTCTGTAGATATCTGTGGAATCCATCTGGTCCAGTGTATCATTTAAAGCTCTCGTTTCTTTGGAGATGTTGTGCTTACAAGACCTATCGAGTATAGAAAGAGCTAGATTGAAGTTACCAAGTATAAGTGTATTATTATCTAAGTATTTCTTCACTTTGGTTATTAATTGATTTATATATTTGGCAGCTCCCACATTCGGGGCATATATATTGAGGATTGTTAAGTCCTCTTGTTGGATAGATCCTCTGAGTATGAGATAGTGTCCCTCTTCCTCTCTCACTACAGTCTTCGGGGTAAATTTTAGTTTATCTGATATAAGGATGGCTACCCCTGCTTTCTTCTGAGGACCATTTGAATGGTAAATAGTTCTCCAACCTTTTATTTTCAGGCTGTAGGTGTCCTTCTGTCTAAAATGAGTCTCTTGTAGACAGCAAATAGATGGGTCCTGCTTTTTTATCCAGTCTGACACCCTGTGCTTTTTGATGGGTCATTAAGCCCGTTCACGTTCAGAGTTACTATTGAGAGATATGAGTTTAGTGTCATCATGATATCTATTCAGTCCTTGTTTTTGTGGATTGTTCCACTGAACTTCTTCTTAAAGGGGAATTTTAAGAGTTCCCCTTAAAATTTCTTGCAGAGCTGGTTTGGAGGTCACATATTCTTTCAGTTCCTGCCTGTCTTGGAAGCTCTTTATCTCTCCTTCCATTCTGAATGAGAGCCTTGCTGGATAAAGTAGTCTTGGTTGCATGTTCTTCTCATTTAGGACCCTGAATATATCCTGCCAGCCCTTTCTGGCCTGCCAGGTCTCTGTGGAGAGGTCTGCTGTTACCCTAATACTCCTCCCCATAAAAGTCAGGGATTTCTTGTCTCTTGCTGCTTTAAGGATCTTCTCTTTATCTTTGGAATTTGCAAGCTTCACTATTAAATGTCGAGGTGTTGAACGGTTTTTATTGATTTTAGGGGGGGATCTCTCTATTTCCTGGATCTGAATGCCTGTTTCCCTTCCCAGATTAGGAAAGTTTTCAGCTAGGATTTGTTCAAATACATATTCTGGCCCTCTGTCCCTTTCGGCGCCCTCGGGAACCCCAATTAAATGTAGGTTTTAAAAAAAATAATAAATGTAGGTTTTTCTTCCTCAGCCTGTCGTTTATTTCCCTTAATCTATCTTCATGGTCTTTTAATTGTTTGTCTGTTTTTTCCTCAGTTTCCCTCTTTGCCATCAACTTATCTTCTATGTCACTCACTCGTTCTTCCACCTCGTTAACCCTCGTCGTTAGGACTTCTAGTTTGGATTGCATCTCATTCAATTGATTTTTAATTTCTGCCTGATTAGCTCTAAATTCTGCAGTCATGAAGTCTCTTGAGTCCTTTATGCTTTTTTCTAGAGCCACCAGTAGCTGTATAATAGTGCTTCTGAATTGGCTTTCTGACATTGAATTGTAATCCAGATTTTGTAACTCTGTGGGAGAGAGGACTGTTTCTGATTCTTTCTTTTGAGGTGAGGTTTTTCCTTCTAGTCATTTTGCTCAGTGCAGAGTGGCCAAAAACAAGTTGTATTGGGAAAAGGAGAAAAAGAGAGGAGAGAAAGAAGGAAAGAAAAGAGAAAAAGAAAAAAGAAAAAAGGAAGAAAAAAAGAAGAAAAAGAGAAAGAAAAAGAAAGAAAGGGGAAAAAAAGGGTGGGGGGAGGAAAGAAATCAAAAAGAAAAAAAAAAAGAAAAAAAAAAACCACGGGGGAGTATCTTCTGAATCTGTATACTTTAAGTCCCTTAACTTCTGGAACTGGTCCGTCTAGCTAGTCTTCTGGGGGAGGGGCCTGCCGTGCTGATTTTCAGGTGTTAGCACTTGGGGGAGCTGCTCTGCCCCCTGCCTGGTGCAGGGCTCAGTGGGGGGTTGTTTACCCCGTGAGGCCCCAGGAGGAACAACGGCAGTGGCTACGGCAGCTCTGGAGCCCTGGACTCAGCCCCCACAGTAACTACAGAGCTCTCGTTTGCAGGGTCTGGATGCTCCGGGGTGGGGCCGCTGATCTGCTCAGCTCCGGGCAGGAGCGTCCTTGCTGTCCTGGGCCCTCCCGGCCTCTGCCTGTCCCGGGGGGAGGCCGGATCCTGCGCTGTGTCCCGGCGCCCTGTGCTCCGGGGCCTGCGCTGTTGGATTCGCGCTCCCTGCCCCGCAGCCCCCTCCGCGGAGCCGCAGCCCGAGCCCCTCCAGCTGCTCCGGGTCCCGCCGTGCGCGCTGCAGCCCTTAGGGAGCTCGGCGCACTCTCCCCGGCGCAGGTGCCTGTTAGTGTCCCAGGGAGCCCGAGGGCATCCCCGCCCTCCTGGGTCCTGCTCTAACTCCCTGCGAGCCCCTTTCCGCCGGGGAAGGTTGGTGCAGCTCCTGCTTCTCCGGGACGGGGCTCTCCTGTCCTGGGGACACTCGCCCCGGCCTTAGTCTGGCTCCTCGTGGGCCCCTCCCCCTTGGAGGCCTTTTGTTTCTTTATTTCTTTTTCCCTGTCTTCCTACCTTGATAGAAGCGCGAACTCTTCTCACTGTAGCATTCCAGCTGGTCTCTCTTTAAATATCAGGCCGAATTCGTAGATTTTCAGGATAATTTGAAGGTTATCTAGGTAATTTGGTGGGGACAGGTGATTTGGGGACCCAACTCTTCCGCTGTCTTGCCCCTCCTCTCAAATTCACATTTTTGATATGTGATTCTGAGAAGTGCTATTAAACTGCAAGGAGATTAGAATATTATGTTATTTGAATATTTATTTAGTAATGTTTGGTGACATTTTCTGGTATTTGAATATTTACTGTAGGCAATAATAGTTCTTTGTTAATTTTACTCAACCCAATATTTCTTTAGATATCTATATTTTTTAGAGTATAGACTCTTTTTTTAAAAAGAATTTACTTATTTATTTACTTATAGAACATGAGTGGGGGGTGGGCAGAGAGAGAGGAAGAGAGAGAATCTCAAGTAGGGTATGAAGACTTATTTTACAAATAAGTTATGATTTGGGGAATTCCTAGAAATTTTATTTCTCATTCTCAAATCCCAACAATCAATGTGTGCTGGGAATTTGGGAACACTAGACAGAATTATGGACATGAGGGAACTGAAGAAAAATGGAAAGGTGGTAGGACCAACTGATGATATAGGTCCTATTAAAAGCCTCTTTATTTTATGAAGCAAACTGGAAGGCCAGAAAATAAGAGGATGCTTGAAATTGACTTTGTGAAGGGCAGTGCAGTTATTGCTATTGGCAGGTCTAGGTTTAACTATGAGGATGAGAAGGTAGGATAAGGTGGAAGACAAGGCCATTGAAGGAGAAGAGGCCTAGAAAGTTAAAGAGGAAAATGTTTGAGGATCAGTGTGTGGATACTGAAATTACCAAAAATGAACAGGCATAGGGATGGAGGGACAATGAACCAGGAGCTAAAAGCTTCAATGAATGAGAGGAGAGACATGGAGATAGACAATTGGAAACCAGAAGAGGTTGAACAGTAAAGTTTCCTTACTTGAGACTTTCTAGGGTTTTAGCCAGCAAGAAGGGGCAATATGGCCAAGGCTATGTGTCATTTTGTGGGTCCAATGAGCCCGAGGCTATGGGTAAGAAAACTGCCATCACTTGAGAGTGATGTCCTTGGGGAACAGTCAGGTTTGGGTTTGCATGAGGCAGCAAAGGGAGTGTTGAGAGAAACGGTGGAGGATATAGCTTTTCTAACTGTGAATTTCTGATGGCTTACTGAAGGATTTCAGTAATTGAAGAGCGTTGAGAGATGAAATTGGAAAAAGGGTATGTAGAAAACCTTATGGAAATAAAAGTCTTGGGAGATCAGGGATTTTTGTCATTCCTGCTATAGAGAGTACAGTGAGATTACTCCTGACAGCCACAGGCAGACAGTAGGGACAAAGTTGGCAGTGTCATAAGGTGAAGCAAGAGTAGGAGTTCTGCCTGGAGCTCCTGTCAATTTTGATATGGAGGCAGAAGCAAAGTGATATTTTCCAGAACACCTGGATGTCTAGTTGAGTAGGAGGAACCTGAAGTCCATCTTAACTCCTGCAGGGGAAGGATGGACTTACTCCAATTGCAGTGAGTTGCATCAACAGATTTTCTAATATTGGACTGTCTTTACGCTCTTAATACAAACCTCAATTGGCCATGAAGTGTTCTTCTTTTAAATTGTCTACTTGATTCTATTTATTCAAAATTTTTTATCGTTTGTGAGATTGGTCTATAATTCTTTTTTTTCTATAATTCTTTTTTAATGCTTTGTCAAATTTCTGTATTAAATTTGATGTTAGTTTCATTAAAACAATTGTATCCTTACTTCCCCACCCCACCCCCAATCTTGAAAAGTTTAAACACAACTGGCATTTTCTATCTCTTAAAAGTCTGGTAGAATTCAACTGTGAAAGTGGTTTGTCTTTGTAGATTTAGCACCTAACTAAGTGTCTGAAATTGACACTATTGTTATCATCAACATTACAAATTGTGATTCATACATCAAGAAAAAAAAGTATAAGTTAAAATATCCTAATATGGGATCCCTGGGTGGCTCAGTGGTTGAGCATCTGCCTTCACCCCAGGGCATGATCCTGGAGTCCGGGGATTGAGTCCCACATCGGGCTCCTGCATGGAGCCTGCTTCTCCCTCTGCCTGTGTCTCTGCCTCTCTCTGTGTGTCTCTCATGAATAAATAAATAAAATTTCAAAAATATCTTAATATAAAGACTTTTATTAACCATTCCTTTCTGTTTTCCAGGCTTTCACCTTAAGTTAGCCTCTATTACCTTACCATAGCAGCCTTCTAACTGGTCTTCCTGGCTTCTTTCTTTCTCTTCTTCAATATCCATCTTATATTCTGCTCCCAGGTTAATCTTCTGAAAGGGCTGCTTTGCGAATTCAACTTTTTTCATAAAAACCTTGAAAGTTTCCCAGTGATTCTGAAAGGGTTGCTTTGCGAATTCAACTTTTTTCATAAAAACCTTGAAAGTTTCCCAGTGATTAAAACACAAGCTCAAAACTTTTCAGTGCTGTCCACCTTAGTGCAGCTCACCTTCATTTTCAAGTTTCCCCCACAAAATCAGTATTCTCTGGTAAGTTTTTTTTTTTTTTCATTCCCCACAGAATTTGGAGTTTTTTTTTTTTTTTATTCTGTCCTTTGTTCATTCTGTTCCACTAATCTCGACCTTTTCTTACATTCCCCTGACCAAAGGATCCTGTTTATCCTTTAAGGTCAACCCATCCATGAATCCATCCATAAAGACAGAATTCTCTCTCATTGTCCTTTAAAACACTTATGTGTATGTACCTTGTATCCTGTATTAAAATGAAAACTTCTTGAAGGCAAGGATCCTAACTTATAGATCTTTATAATGCTTATAGTATTTAGTCAATAATTAATTTTCAAAGAAACAAATGAAATATCTTGAAGTAATGATTTTTTTGTTTTGTTTTTGTTGAAGTAATGATTTATTCTTATAATTTATAGTAAATTCCAAACATTTTAATTTAGCATGGATTTTAAATACTATGGATTTTAGCTTCATATTCTGCTCAATACAATGAATATTTGGATGAAATATTATACATATGTTTATATACCTTTGTAAGTATGATATATATATCACAATTATATAAATTCATGAGTTTATATGAAGTAATGACAGTCATTGATCTAATTTCAAACTTATTTTTCCTTAAAAAAATAATTGATACTTAATGGACTTTAAAAAGCATATTCAAAAATATTGTTAGACCTATTATTTAAATAGAATTTACATACTTATCCTACTTTATGATAGTGTATCTAACTATAGAAATGGGTGACTTATTGTTTAGATGTCTCCTAGACATTTACTTCTGTCTAGGAGATCCCTGGAGTCTCTTTTTACCATATCAGTGAAATAGTCTTAAAAAATCAGATATGAATATTCACAAAACTGTCTAGCTTAAACTGTAGCCCAAATAGTATCCAATGACTTGTAGTGTTTCTTCATTGTTTTAAGGAGAAAACAATAGAGCAAGTTTTTTCTAATAAATGCAAATATTAAATAACTGAGAAGAAATGTTAGACTATTGGCCAAAGGAAATCTATGAACTTTTATTTTTTTAAAGATTTTATTTATTTATTCATTCATGAGAGACAGAGAGACAGGTAGAGACATAGCAGAGGGAGAGGGAGCCTGATGGAGGACTCGATTCAGGAACCCCTGGATGGCGCCCTGAGCCAAAGACAGACACTCAACCGCTGAGCCACCAGATGTCCCTAGCTATGTACTTTTAAATCCCAGCATCTCTTTCAGTGAAGTGATTGGTCGATTAATGATATTTTTCTTTGATTTCTCTATTATTATTGGGCTTCTTCAAAATTACCAATTTTGAACACATTTAAGTTACAGATTTTTGCTTTAAAATGCCTTAGAAAACACAAACATGTAATTTTCACTTTTCAGATTTAAGTAAAATAAATATGAATTTCCAATAATATTTATAGCCTATTACATTAGCTGGATAACTAGATTGTATAAGCAGTTCATTCATATTACAGGATGAAGATTTTGAGAAAAATTGAAAAAGGTGGACATGTCTTAGAATTCAGGACAAAAAAAAATTAATTTTAAGGTTTGACTTCAGTAAAAATCCCGGATACTAGGAGAAGGTACTAAGAGAAATTTTGGACTTTAACTCAACAGAGTTTCATTAGTAAAGAATAATCTCAGTGTTATTTGCTAAAATTCAGGCAATGACCTTTCAACTTTTTTTTTCTTTTTGTTATATATATATTTTTTATTGAAGTTCAATTTGCCAACATATAGTATAACACCCCGTGCACATCCCATCAAGTGCCCTCCTCAGTGCCCGGCCTTTCAACTTTTTACCTTGCACAAGGTAGGCAAAAATGAGAATTTGTTTTGCTGTTTGGCTGAATGAGTGTGGTACGTTTTAATATAGAAATGTATCACCTCTGGGAATACTATGCTTTCAAACTTTGTTATTAAATAAAGCATTTGGAGCTTTGCAGTTCTTCTGATACTATTTGTATTTGTTTTATCAATCCATATTGGTCTACATCTATTTCTATAATTAAAAAAATTAGTGCAATATTCATTTTGATAATGTTATAACCCCCTAATCCTCAGACACACCTCTCATTTTCCTGTTTTTTGCTCACTTCCTACCTTTGCTTAAGCTGTTTCTTTTGCTGATCTTCCTATGGCCAATGTAACCTCTCCCCTGTGAAGTCATTCCTTAAGCTTCCAATTCATTTATTTATATTTTTTAAAGATTTTATTTATTTATTCATGAGACATACACACACACACACAGAGAGAGAGAGAGAGAGAGAGAGAGGCAGAGACACAAGCAGAGGGAGAAGCAAGCTCCATGCAGTCCCACCTGACGTGGGACTCCATCCCAGGACTCCAGGATCAGGCCTTGGGCTGAAGGCAGCACTAAACTGCTGAGCCACCCAGGCTTCCCCTTATGCTTCCAATTTAAAGTTATCTGTCTTTTAGAACTCCCACAGCACTTTCTCTCTTCTCTAGCACATACTATGTTTTACCTTATATTCTAGTTATTTGTGTGCATTATTTTCTTCCAAATTATGACTGTAAAATCCTTGAGCTTAATATTCAAATTTGTATCCTCCATCCCCCAACTCAAATTCTTTATTTTCCCCACAACTCAAATTCTAGCACAGGGTTTTGCATAGAATAAGCACTCAGTAAATATTTATGGAATGCTTTTTCAGCACTGCTTAGAAAAAGGCTATGGTAGTTTGCTTGAACATTTGGCGTGGGAAGGTAAATGATTCTAACAACATATCATTTAAAAAATCTGTGTGGGTTGACTCTTCTCAATATTAGAATGAAGAGCAGTTTGTGTTCATATATTCATACCTTTCCCTAAAATTCCCACTTTTGACTAATAAATATGTTGTACCTCTATATTCTTTTTCTATTGTACAGATGGTAGTTGTAGATACTTACGGCAGAAACTTCTAGCTAGTCACTAAATTTGTCTTCTAGTCACTAAATTCGTCTCTCAAATTTAGTGTCTTTTGCTCACTGCTAGACTATATCTCCCAGCCATTGTTTGCAGTTACATATGGCTGGGACCAGGTTACACCCAAAGGGATATGAATAGAAGCGAAGTGTGCCTCTTCTAGATCTCGTCCTATACAAAGCGTCTCAAGAGCTTTCCTTCTCAACTGGTTGGATACAAACAATGGTGAGCTCTAGGGGATAATGGAGCTGCAAGATGGAAGGATCTGGGATTTTGAAGGATAATGAAGAACAGAGTCTCCACATGCTGACCTGGACTCTCTTTGTTCTGTTCAATAAACAAAAGCTAAATTTCTGTTGAGTGGATCCACTGCATGTTTTCATCTTTTTGTTGCTACAATCTAAGCTACCCTAAATGACCCAAGAGGGAAAATGATGTGTATGCAAATTACATTTCACTGGCTTGGAAGAAACATATCCTTGTGTATAGCAGCCATGCTTTTATTGTAGCTCAAGAGTAACAAAGAGGATGTTTGAAGGAGCAAAAGGAATTGAGTTATTAACGTAGGAAATAGAAGCCTTAGAGTGAGCTGAATAAGAATCTTTAATTATGTTGTGTCTGTTTTGCCTACCATTGCCCAAGCTCAGAGCCTGGCAGAAACATATATTTAACGAAAGACTATATTAGAATGAGTAAATATTATAGACACCAAGTCTTCATGTTTTCTGACAAGATGGTTCAACGAACTAGGCTCAAAATTCATTAGAGAAAAATTTAAATGATTTATTAAACCATCGTATGTCTTAATGATCAGATTTTAAGTCTAAATTGATCCTTCTGGCACAGAAAAGCCACTCAGGTGAAAGAACCTGTGGCTTGACATTTTGATAAAAAGGCCATTTTAGCACAAACACATGGGACATAAATAATACTATTTTAGATGGAGGGTGTGAAACTTTTCCATGACTACACAGAAGTTAATTTTTTTAATACTGAAATAAGAATTAAAGAGATTTCTGGTTACTCTATCTCTTCTTCTCCATGCTGACATTCTCCCAATCAAGGTCACTGTCTCTGGATTATTGTAATAGCCTCTGAACTGGGCTCCTTGCTTCTGGTGTCAGTCTCCAGTCCACCCTCTCTACTGCCACCAGAGTTCCATGTGTATATTCCCTGTAAGTTGCAGCTAAAATGTTCTAGCTACTTGTTCAAACCTCAATACCTTACGCACACCATGCTTTCTCATAAGACTTGACCCTTTCTGGGTCATCTTTTCCTTTCAGCTACTGGATGGATTCCTACCTGACTTTGAACACAACTCAAAAAGTTTCTACTCTGTGAAGACTTGCTTAAATCAGATGGCTCTCCTTTGTTGTTCATGGCACCTCACATCTTGGTTTTAGATTTTACCCAATTGTGTTGGAGGCCCAGGGACCTCTGTAACAATGGTAGTCAGCATGCTGGGAACCTAGTGGGTTCATATGCATTACCATATTTAATTAACTGGAATAATATTATCCCCAGATTACAGATGATTATGCAGAGGGCCAAAGAGTCTAAATGACACAACTAGTAAATGATGGGGTCATGATTTGAACCTAGCTTGTCTGATCCCAGAAGCAGCCCTTTTCATTATCGTCCCATTTGCTGAATGAATCCCTACTCTACAGAGTCTTCTTTCCCCACCTCCGTCTTGCACAAACTCCATTTGGGGTATCTGAGCATTCAGCTTATACTGAATAGTTATTCCTATTTTCGAGTGAAAAAACACCGTGTCTCATATTTGTTTTGGAAAAATGCCAAGAAATTAGGGCTATTTCATCAATCCACCTGAGCTTTCTGAGTTTGGGAAGCCCCAAGTGGTCCTTTTGCTTAAGGGTATATGACTGGACATGTTGCTCTTGGATGGTCGAAGTCTGACTTTTCAGTTATGGCCAGGTATATACTTTGTGACACTAGACTCTGCTACAGCCCAAGTATGAGAATTTGCTTGGCACTTTTAGAATAGCAAGAGAAAGTATACTGCTATTGCTGGGGGCTACTGAAGAACTTTAGGGAGGCACATGAGGATCCTATTTGCAAAGAGATACATCCTTTCCAGGTGGGATGGCATATAAATTCGGTTTGTTGAGTAAACATACCTAATAATTATAAATAAAAAATATTTCAAAACAATGAAAAACAATTTTGTTTACACACACCAGTTTGAACTAACCTTCCTTCCTCCCTGCCTCCCTCTCTCTTTTTCCTTTCTTTTCCTTTCTTCCCTCTCCTTCCTCTTTTAAAACAAAACAGTTGATCTGTGTGCCAGATTAAAGTAAAAGGTAGATTAGATTAGGCTACAGATATAAAACATTTTAATGATACAATTTTCTGAAGGAGGAGATTTTAATGAAAATACAAAACAAAGATGACACAAAAGATGATGCAAAATAAATTCCTCGCTAGGACTTTGTTTCAACAAAACTATGACTACCTTCTCAGGCTGACATCACAAGATAAATCGGTCCTTAGCCCTCTGAGCCTTTTACTATTCACCTACATTAGTCAAAGACCTTTTGTCCTAGCAGGAAAGGCCAGGCGAAGTCTCTAAATCTCATATGGGAAATGTTCTCAGGGACATAGGTTTTTAAAAAGGAAAACATACAAGAAACCTTGAAAGGCATCTTTTATATAATAGGCCTTAGGAGGGTAGGAGAATGCAGTTCATAGTTAATTTCAGGGAGACAATTGGATCTCATCTGAATAAGTGTTTTAAACGTTCTACAGCGGAAAATTTCTATTACCTCACTCACAGATCACTGAAAATAAGGGTCTGGCCATGCTCTACGCAAGGTACAGTCACTCTGTGTTCAAGCTCAAAAGATATTGATTTTCATTTCAAACTCTAATGCCAAAATTAGCAGTGTCAGGTTGAATTAGAGGTAGATGCTTTATAGAGCTCAAAAGTGAACAAGCAGCACAGCCAGGCTGCACTTTTTTTTTAATATCTTTTTATAGTTTTCTTTTTATATCTTAAAGACAACAGAACATGGAATATAAGACATCCTTCGGTTTCATGGTGCCTAAAGAAATATTGAGTCCAATTCCACTCCTGTGTCTTTAGCACATCGGTTTCCAAGTATTAGTTCAGGAAGGAAAACACTAGTTTCAGGATTATTACAGGTTGCTTTGATTTCCTTCTGTTGGGCATTTTGCTTCTTATTTAGCTTTCGAAAAACCAAAATTTATGCAGCAGCGTAAATTGACAGAGAGAGCATTTCATCTACATTGTCCTATAAAGGGGACACAGCACAGTTATTGAACTGCTCCATCAGTAGAGCCTGGATCCTTTACATCTGGGATTGATTGAAGGGAAATAACTACAAATTGGGCTTGTGAGAGCTTCCCTCAGATGGAGCAGTTAATCAAAGGAATGATAGAGCCCTGTAACAAGGACATTAGGGGCATTCATTCACTACGGGGAGCAAATGCCCACAAACTGAAGTTACCCAGGCTTAATTTATCAATAAGGAAGAGTGGCTTATTGATAAGTGTGGCTTATTTTTCAATAAGGAAAAGTATTGCCAGAATGGGTTTGGGGTGGGGAGGGAAAGGAATAAGTACTGATATCCTCTGAGATATCTCTCTGTTTTACAGATAATATCCCAATGTATCTGGTTGCTACTTATTCTTACACTGAATGAGGAAGGTATTCATTAGATGTCTTCCAAGCAGAGATGTGTGTTTGAAGTGTGTGTGTGTGTGTGTGTGTGTGTGTGTGTGTGAGACAGAGACAGAGACAGAGAAGAAAGGGAAGCGAAGGCAGAGAGAGATGAAGAATGAATGGTGAACAGCAGAGATACAGCCTAGAGATTTCCAGGATGAAAAGAGATTTATGTAGTGAATGCCTGCAAGTTTCCCAAGCTGTCTTCTCATATACGATTTGTCCCACAAAGGGCATAGCAGTTATCGAATTTCTCCATGAGCACAGTGTAGAGTACAGTATCTCTGATGGGCAAGATGGGTGGCAGCCTGTCTGTGCCCTGACAGGTGTTGTGTGAGCCTCTCTCATTAACTATCAAAGTATGTTTGTCGCCTCTTTACTTGTCTTTCATGGCAGGGTTTGTATTTGATTCATCTCATAATTCCAGGGCCTCAAATGTTTGGTTTATAGACTGTACTCAAGTTTGATGAATGATTCGTTAGTGGGCTATATGGCTACCTGTAGGGATGTGTAAGTATGAATTAGAGCTGGAGAGAGGGAGTGGTCTCCCACCCTACAGTATTTTAGGAGTTAAAATCTGAAAAATTAGGAGGAAAGTGGAGAGGGAATCCCTGTTATTCACCATCAATAGCCCACTTGACCAAGATTCAGAGAGCAAACCATGCTGAACATTGACATCCAAATTCCTGGCATTGGGTATTGAGCTGTCACCAATTTGATTAAGTGTATTCCATGATCACAGTTGAGGGTATTGGACAAGGGGTCTGAGGAAGACAGTGAGAGAAGTTGCTAGACTGTTGTATAAGCAAGAATGTGTCAAGAGGCTAGAGAAAAAAAGAGCATAGGGCACTCTGAGCCAAGTGAGAGAAAGTAGAAGCTTGTTGGCAAGAACTAAAGTCTCCTGGACGTAGAAAGGAAAAATTACATGTGGGTAGGTAGATGGAGCAGCCCTGTCATGGAACTGGGACTGGCACTTAATACTGGGTGTTGAGGGAGCCATGGCCATGTTCTCTGTGGGTTGCAGCAGGTCAAGCCTGGCTGGGCATTAGTGAGAGAGAGAGGATGAAGAATGATTTTTCTTTCCTTTTTTAGCTTAATAGCTAAAACTTCACTTAATAGTAAAGTTTTGCAGAAGTCTGACTATAGACCAGAATTTAGTTAAGTACAGTCACGCTTAATATTTCAGGGGTGGAAGGCTACTTAAACTACAGCCAATGGGAGCAATTCTGTGTCTTTTGAGGGCCCCAGTCTTGGACCTCCTGCCCACCCTGCCTTGATTCATCCTGCACCCCTGTTTTCAATAGCATTATGGAGCAGCATAGTCACGTATCAATAGTGCAGGCTACATAACCATTATTCGATGTTTTGAAACATACTGTGTAAGGCTTATTATTCAAATGTTAATATAAAGCTGGTGATAGGCGTTTTAGAACACTGTTGTTGGTTTTTTTCCATTAGTACTGGCCTCTGGCACTCACACTGCAAGAAAAGGCCCAGTTTTCCCACAATATATGCCTCTTTTTGTCTAAATAATACCACAACAGGAAAACCTGTCTGCAAAGAGATGCTTTGCTTTCTACATTACAGTTGGGAAGCATGGCTGGTTTCTCTGTCGAAACTCCCAGCTCAGCGATTGATGTTAAAGAAAGCTCAGTCTCCTAGAGTGAGTAGAGTTTATAGACTAGCCTTCAGCTTGTAGATCCTCTGTACCAGCCCTGGGGGAGGATAGATTTTATAAATAAAATATTTGTGAACAGCAGTAGTCACAGCATTATTACAAACTTAAAAAAAAAAGATATCAAAGGGCATGGTTATATGAAGTGAGCAACAAGTCAGCGTTTTCTTCTCTGAACCATCCAGGGCTACAATGCCACATAGGACTTATATGTATGCTCAAAAGGGGATAGCCAGTTGTATTAAAAATTAGAGATGTTAAACTTGTCACAAATTCCAAATATACTTGGGGCTGGTTTTCCAGTTAGTCTAATGTTGTGATGTTGGGTGTTTGTGAAGCAATTATGTGGTTTGAGGGTGAATCTCAACCTGAGAAATAAAAGTAGTTGTAATTTTCCCTTTAGTTCGATCCTGCTGCAAACAGGTGAGCATACTGGAATAACAGATTACGAATAATTTTAGTTTAAACAAAGAATACTACTTTCAGGTAATTTTTGGATGTTATTGGGGACAGGAGCAGTAATTCTTGTCTCCCCCTGTTTCCCTGCTGAGATGAAAGAGTGTGTTTAGAGAAATCCTGGGAAGAATGGTTCCTCAATTCTCCCATTCTGTTGGCTGGTGGGAACTTCACCCTTCCAAGCATGATTGAGATATAAATGTGAGATTCTGCATCACGGGTCCAAAGGTAGTTCCAAGAATTACCCAGAGTCAAGTCTAGCTTAGTCTAGGAGTTAGTTTACTTCTGGAAGTTTCAATTCAAAAATGCTTTTGTCTTCTTAAAATGAACATGTATCTCCTGATTCAACACATTATGCAGTTTACTGAAATTCAAGTCTCATGTTAAACAGAATGGGACCCTGAGATTTTCTTCAGCAAAGCCTTTAGTCAAGTTCAGATGTCTACTTATTTTATTATGCTCATTTTTAGAAATCCTGTTAAGTTGACATGACAGCTATAGAGATTAAAGTGATACATAATATGGGTGGCATTAACAAAACAATAAAATTGGTTATCTGGTCTAATGTAATTTTAGCCAAACAGTATTCTGCGGTTCAACTATCAAAAGTTTTGTTGCTTGTTGAGGGAGACAGTACTGAGAGTAAAGGGACTGCCCTCTAACAGGATTGAGAAAAGTTGCCTCCATATGGTAAGTCAATTTTCAATACAAAACTATCTTCTGTACTATTTAATCGCAAATAGAATCTTAGATGGTTGGCGGCTATGCGATGCCTTTATCTCTTTTTATAGTCTAGGAAATAACCCTCAATTACACAAATTAGAGTAGGTCAATTAAAGAACACAAGGGCATAAAGATAATGGAGAAGATTCTCTTGTGTCACAAATTATGCATGAAAAACAATTCTTCCTCTCCTATTCTTTGGTAATTGGTAATCTTTCTAGAACAAATATATTCAAGTAAGCTTCCAATGCATACTTTGTACATTGCATGCATAATCGATGTTGAAATAAGAGCTGGATGTTGATGAACGATATTTTTTGAGTCAGGGGGTCAAAGCTGCCTTGTATTCCTTTGGGTAAGATGGGGAAGTTGCAGGAGATTTTAGCTGAGTATTATCCCCAAACAGATTTTTTTTTTATAGACTTCTCTCTGTGCTCCCTTTTACTTACTCTTTCTTTAGTGTGGTGTAATATACATAATTTAAATAACCAGGGAATGTCTCTGGGCTCAAAACCACCTGCTGGCTTATATTAGCTAATTAATGGTGATTTATCTGAGTTACTAATTTGAATGGAGCTGATTGCCTTTAGGAATTTGGGAATCGTTGTAAGAATTCTGATTAAAATAATGCCTTTGTGATGGACAGTCTCCTTAAAAGGCTTAAAAAATGTTGCCTGTTAGCAGATTAAAACAACAACAACAACAACAACAACAACGACTGCCAAATCGATGACCTTGTGTTTTTTTTCTGGCTCATATTATGTCATATGGCAGCTTTCCTTCCTTTGTGATTAAATTTTATCTCTGTCAGGCTTCTTCTCATTTGGTCTCTTACATTAGGGTTTATTTGCCTTTGACTGCTTGAAAAAATAGAACTGATTTCGAATCCATAGAGCTTAATCATTTTCACAAAAACTAATACAGTAGATTCATTTTAGCCAAACTTACGTGTCAGGCTGGCTTGGTTCCCAGGGCCTGAATGTATGAATTTAATGGTGGTACAATGTCTGAGGTAGGAATATAATAGAAAGCTCTCAGCAGTATATCTATTGGATCAGTGTAATTTCTTTTTTTTCTCTGCTGGGCTCAATGTCTCTTAAGGCAATGTAGTCTGTAGACAACAAAAGCTGGCCATCTCTCTACTGTGATCCCACTGCCGTTAAAATCAACCAAGAATCTCCTTCTCAGATTAAGTGTATAGTAGGCAACTGTTAAATACACAATTAAGGTTCACTGAAACATTAATTCTATTAACTGTGTTCAATTGTGATTTCAGAAAATGTGCAGTAATGAATACATAATTACTGCTTTGAGACTTTTGGGTTTAGGAATAGTTTATCTAACCTAGGCAACCCTCTCATTCCTCCCCCACTGGCATCCCCCCAAAAGTAATTCAAGTAGTGATAAAATGCATACAGTTCTAATGTATATATGGTTTCAGTTTCTACTTATTAACTCCCACGTATCTTTTAAGGAAACCGGTATTTTTCACATGTGCTTGTTACTATAGTTAAAAAGCTTAACTTTTTAAATTTGTTTTTTAATTTTTATTTTTAAAAGATTTTATTTCTTTATTCATGAGAGACACAGAGAGGCAGAGACATAGGCAGAGGGAGAAGCAGGCTCCATGCAGGGAGCCCTACGTGGGACTCGATTCCGGGACTCTAGGGTCACACCCTGGACTGAAGGTGGCGGTAAACCGCTGAGCCACCTGGGCTGCCCCCAAGTTTAGCTTTTTTTAAATTGAAGTTCAGCTGACATACAATATTATTAGTTTCAGACATACAATGTAATGATTCAACATGTATATACATTATGAAATGCTCGCCACGATAAATCTAGTCACCCTCTGTCACCACACAAAGTTACTACAATATTACTGTCAACATTCCCTAGGCTGTACTTTTCATCCCTGTGACTTACTTACATTATAATGGGAAGTTCATACCTCTTAAATCCCCTTCATCTATTTTGCCCATCCTCCCAACCCTCCCCGCTGGCAACCATCCCAAAATTTAATTATTGCAAAATAGTCATCAAAGAATTCAGAGCTGAAAAGGAGATGAAAATTGATTTCTTAATGACCCAGATATAGTTTGGCTGGCTTGTCTAATCTAAGGAGTGTAACTGAAATATAATTTGCCATTTTTTTCTGACTTCCACAACATGGAATATATATATATATATATATATATATATATATATATATATATAATTATATATATTTGAATGGAACTGATTGCCTTTAGGAATTTGGGAATTGTTGTAAGAATTCTGTATATATATATATATATATATATAAATATAAACAGAGTTCTTTTATACACACACAATGCTGTACTACACACGTACATTGTCAAGAGAGTAGCTCTCAGGTTAAGTGTTCTTATCACGATATAATACATTTAAATTTGTTTTAAAGATAAACAGCAGCTACACTTGGGGTGAGCACAGCGTAACATAGAGTTGTCAGAGTTGTCAAGTCCCTATGTTGTACACCTGAAACTAATGTAACATTGTGTATCAATTACACTTCTATTAAAAAATAGATAAACAAAGACACCTGCACTCTATTTCAGTTATCAAACTTGACAGCCAAACAAAGCCTTGCTATTTCAATTTTGAGGTGCAAATGTTTAGGTAAAGATATTTCTGGATTTGGGGCTCTCCGTGAGTACCCTGGGGATAAAGTTTCCATAGCAGTGAATTTGTTTGCATTTTCAATGGTTCTCTCACCTCCTCAGTTACTCAAGAGTTGGGACTTCCGGTGCTCAGAGCTCCTCTCATCTCTCTTTAATCGTGTAAATCAGTTTCTTAGGACCTACAAGCCTCTTTTGTCATGCTGAACTCATTTAGCTCACTTCTCTGATGCACATTCTGCTGACGTTCTCTTTCCCCTCCGAATTATAACTGCTTCAACTACATGAGAAGCTCTTCTTAATTTCTTGGTTAACTTTATGCCAAAGGGTCACATATTCTTGGAGATACGGAAAAAATTTTTTCCATCTCCTCCACTAGATACCTGGTTCTCCTATTTCTGATTTTACTAAGTACTAGGCATTTTTGCTGTTGGCACTACAATTCCAAGTCTGGCTCAGGGCTTGGTAGATACAGAATTCAGGTACCTGCTTTAACCAGAATACAGTATAGGGCATGGCAAAACACAACATTCGTCCATATTCAAATTACTGTTGGAATAAGTATTGTTTAAGACCAGAAGGGTTTGTTAAAGGTGATGAGCAAGTGAATTGAAGTTAGTGCTCTTAAGGTAACACAGAGAGCACCTGTACTTATTACTTTCAGACAGAGTTCAGTAAATGACACATTTTCTGAAAAAAGAAAACCTTTCAGTGGTTAGTTGATTGACAGCAAAGAGCATAGCAAAGTGACAGAAATCTAGGTGCTATGAGTTTTTTCATCTTAGTCACCATCTACCATGAGTTCTGAAAGTCAAAGTCATAGACTGTGATCTTCAAACTTGCTGCACTTACTGACTTCACCAAAAAAGCCTCTTTTTTTTTCAATCTGCACTGTATTCCTTTTTCAGAGATTGCACATTAATATTTATAGGCTGACTCCATGCAAGTTCTCAACTCATTCTAGAGAAAAGATCACACTAAATAACAGGGTTGGTTATTGCTCAGCCAGAGGAGAGGATGGTGATGACACCCACCTTAACTTAATTCCCATATTCCCAGTCTTCTCCCATGGCAAGAGATGTTTACAGAGTGCTGTGGAGGATATACCCCAAAACCATGTTATTCAAACCATTTTTTGAAAGTTTAACATATAGATTTGAAGGGATTTCTAACACGCAGAACTAGCTTGGCATTAAGTATTCAATCAACTTGTGATCCATTCCATTTCAAGAGTGGTAGAGGGGAGAAAACAGACTCCAAATCATAGCTACTGTCTTGTGCAAGGTTCTTATTAAAAACAGCATATTCCTGTAGCCCAGAGGGCTGACAGCTTCTTCCAAAGCAGAAGCACTGCTCTAAGCTAACCTCAAGGGGCTACTCGAGAGAGATGCAGCCTTCATCCCTCTTGCTGGGGGGCTGGGGGCCTGATAGTATCATACCCTATATCACAACTCCAAGCCTCAGTCACCCCAATGAGAAATATTCCTTAAGGCATTACTAGCAGGCAGTTCCCTGGTTAATTGGTTTATAAGTATTTTAATAAGAATACTTAATTTTAAAAAGAAAGAAAACACTTTAAAATAGAATCAGCTTAGGGGAGTACATATACCTCGGCTAATTGAGGTAAGGGATTTCTCTTTTTTTTTTATCATGTTCAAACATAGATATCATTTGCTTCTATTATATCACTTGTGCTTGACATTTTATCTACAGATGATCAAAATATAATAAAAGGATCACCTCCAGACTGAGGCTCTTAACAATGTTGAGTAAAGCGATGCTTGGAGACATAGTGGTGAGGAACAGAAATGTACTGAATAAATTCAGTTCAAAAGGATGATCATGTCCTGAGGTATCACTAATGTGAGTGTTTTTTCTTACTGTCTGCTAAAAGTGACAGCAGCTATAAAGAGATTTTTTCTTTTCTTTTTTTCTTATTTTTTTCTCCATGAAGATCATCAGTTTCTAGTTTACAGATTAGACTATTTCACTTCTCATGCATAGGCTTATTGACTTCAAGTTTGTTCATAAGCATTATGTATATATTTTTTATATGTGTATCCAAAAAAAAAACCCCAAAAAACAAAACCACTTCATTAACGTTACAAGTCAGACTTTTATGTACTGCTTCATCATTTTATAGATTTAAAAATGCAGCTAAAGGTTTGGAAGAATTTTAGGGCTTATTTAAATATAATTAAAGTATAATTGTCTATTTTAAAAATTTAGAACATAAATCATCAAAATAAAAAAAGAGAAATGTATGTATTAAGTCAAATTCACATAAAAGAGATAAGATTTTCATAGAAAGTAATTCTTTATAAAGCTAAATTTAAATTAAATGCCCCATTGTTTCTTTAAAAGAAACCCCAAATCACAAGTTAATATTTAGGTAAAATGCATTCAACTTTTTAATTTCTAAATCAAAGAATGGCTAAATTTGGATCTCAAACTCTTTTAGTTTTTATCTTACCTACAAAAATGAGAGCATTATATATAATTCCTTCCCGAAGCATATCTGCATTTCAGTATGTGATCTTTTGGTGATAACAAGGTATCATTGTTCCTATGTCAGTGCACTGACACAACTGATTTGGTTTGTAATGTGACCCCAAACCAAGCAAATTGATTAGACAGGCAGCCTTCAAAAGATAGGCAGACCTTGGCATTTGCCCAGATTTACCATTTTAAATGATACTGATGGTCTATGGCTGGGGGTAAAAAAAAAAAAAAAAAAAAAGAATCTTGGTCAGGAGTGCAAATTCAAATCAACTGTCAATAATATTGACTGAAATGTTTTTAAAGCTTTAACTCTCTAGGGGGACTGTTGCTCAGAATGTATAGCCTCTGCCATAAACATATATGTGGGTTACAGATAGCAGAGTTCTCAAGGAGAGCAGAATACTAAGGGCAAGTTGGGGGTTTCAGAAATAGAATAAATCTGGAGAACAGAAAGATCTGGAGTCAAAAAATTTACTCAGACGTAGAGTGTCTTAGTTCAGCTAGGCTCAGTTAAATGTTAGGAAGCAAGCAACCAGAATAAGCCAATAAGCCAATCAATTCTAATGTATGAAGGGCCATAGACTTCTTACACGTTTGCATTTAAAAACAGATGTTTGTTAACTTAAATGCCTGCTTACTGAACCTCAAACAGAGAAGCAAAATTTATGTAAGCAAATCATTCAGACATGTGAGGAAAGATGCCTTATTTTTTATTTATTTATTTTTTTCTGAGAGAGAGTGGGCACAGGTGAGTGGCAGGAGAGGGACAGAGAGGAAGAATCTTAAGCAGGTTCTACACCACCCAGAGCTGAGCGCAACACAGGGTTCCGTCTCATGATCCTGATAACATGTCCTGAGCAGAAAGCAAGAGTCAGACACTTAACTGACTGAGCCACTAGGATGCCCAAGGAAAGGTGCTTTTGGTCAGGAGTCCATTATGTATAAACATGGTCTTTGGATTGGCATCTACCATAGAATAAATTCTTCCTTTTGCTAGTATTTTCATGGCTGCTTCTCTTTCTCTATTTCTATACCAATAAGGATTCTCAAAGATAAACATAATTCTTTTTATTTTGGCATTGATAGTGGCTGAAGAGGCTTTGTTGTTTGGGTGGGATAGGTAGGACTACATATCATAAATAAATAGAATGTTTTAATAACATATTTATTATTGCATGTGGACTACCTGCCTGATAAAAGAAAATTAACCAGAAAACTGAGCTAGTATTTTTTTAAAAGTGGGTTTGTGATAAAACCATTAGTCTCATACTGCTAAATCCCATTGCAATGATTTTCAAACCTGGGTTAAGTAACACTCTGAATATACTTCAGCATTAGGTTTTATGGGATCTTAGGCAAAGGATGAAATCACAAGGTTTAATGAATTCTTAAGTGATTTTTACTTACAATCAATTTATAATCCAAGAAGGAAACAGAGCCTCTAGTTAGATGAGGAGAGACTATTAGAAGGAATAAGAATTGATAAGAAGCCTTGGTGGGTAAGTTGATGTTATTGGAACTAAACATTTATAAGATATTCAGTTCTTAATTTTCAAAGGTTAAAAAGATTGTTGATAAATTCCAATCAGAATCCTTTCAGAATCATTCCTAGAATCATGCTGTAAATTAAACCTTTTGTCCACCATTGTTTTAGCAAGTTGGTATCATAGATCTCTGGTGCATCCTTAGGTTTCCGTCATAATAGGTTTCACCTCTAGCTTCTGACATAAAAAAAGAATGTTCTCTGAAGGTCTTAGAGCAAAATTTTGTCCTATTTATGATACTGTAAATCAATCTCCTGGTAGTTAATCTTTGGAATCAGAGAGCCGCGGTTTCAGTCCTGCTTCTATCACCTGCTGGCTGGATCACTGAGGTCCAATTACTTACCCTCTCCAAACCTCCATTTTCTCAATGTAAAATAGAGCTCCTCATCTCCTCCATTTTCTCTCTGCTATTTTTAACAACTGCCCTTGGTGCCTTACAGTTTTGCTCTAATTGCCAATGCCTTAGATCTTTCTCTACCTTTCTTCTCCCCCAAATGAAAACGTATTGTTTTGTCCCATTGCCTCAAGGCCTTGTTAATGTGCTGGCTAACTAATAATTCCCCTCCTAGATAACAAAATGCCTTAATTTAGTGGAAGCAGACATTCCTTCTTAATGATAATGACTTATTATTTGTATAAAGATTTATAGTTTATGGTGCTTACACATATATAAACTAGTTAATTCACAGGGCACCTCTGAAGTAGGGTGTTAGTATCTACAGTTAGTGGATGAGGAAACTGAGGTCAAGTGATTTTTCTCAAGGATATGTGCATAATTTGTGATTCAAGTTCAAGCTCAGCTGGCCCCAAATCCAAAGTTTGTTGTACTCTACAGCTGTAATCAATGAAGCACTCAAGTAGTATTGAGCAATATGAGAATTTCAGACTCAGGGATGACTGATATTGCAAAAAATAACAATGCAGAGGTTCTAACAGTCACTCAGCCAGGTGTGTTAAGGCAATCTATTTAGCCTGTCTGGGCCTCAGTTTCCTCAACTTCAAAATTTGAGGGTTGGAAAAAAAGAGCTTTGAGTTCTATTTCAGCTTTAATATTCCTTGATTCTATGAACATATGCAGTATAGTTGCAATTTTGTACACCAACTTTCATTTTCTTTTCAGTTTATATTAATAGCTTGCATGGAGAATTTAGTTATCAGCAACTACAATAGTTCTTTCCAAATATGTTATCATATATAATATTTTTAAGAGAAATGAAGAAAAAGCACAGAAAATTGAGTATTAAATTTGAAGATTCAAATAGCAGAGTGTAGCTTTCAATTTCTCTTGACAAAACAACTTCTATGGGGCTGTTCTCTGTATCCCAAAGTGCTTAGTTTTAGGAGGGATGCCCAGGAGGTAGTGAAGAAGGAAGAGGACACCACTTAGCCCTCCCCATCAGTAGAGTCAACTTCAGCCATCAGGAGGGTAACTGATGGAGAAAGAAGGTCCTCAACAGGCTCGTGGATTAAATTTTAAAAAGTTAGATGTAAAACAGTATTAAGCCATGTAGTCAATACTGATGCTACTTAAGTTAAATACGATTCTTTATTTATTATTATAAGCTGTCCGGGAAAATCTGGCCCGATTTTATAGGACAAGCTAAAAGCAAAATTAAAGAAAAAGATGACATTGTGAAGGGTTTCTCCCCCGCCCGTCATTAACACAACTCGGCTGGCTGAGCTGTGAAACTGTGATGGAAATATTAGAGCTGTTGTGCCTGAAAAAAATGCAGTGATCATTTCATTCTTCCTGTCTTTTAATGCTCCAGGGTTTTGGAGACGAATAGGAGCAATAAGTTCACTTTGCAGAATTAATGCAGTAATTCTTTATCATAAGAGCAGAGCATTACCTCAATCTGATTTTGCTACAAAATGGTTCAAAGTCTATTTTTAATGATGGCCCTAATTTGTTAACACCTTTTAAATTATTAATCCCCTTTATATTCAAGTAGTTATTGCATGTCATAACAATGTATCTATGCAGGGAAATTTAATAGTATTTTCTAGATGTCAAGAAAAGGCTTGTTCTGCAAAATGCTATTAAAACTGATAATGAGCTAAATATTTGCCATAGCAAACACTGAAATTACTATATCAATCAGCATTGGGCTCTCTTATTCAATAAACAGAAATTAACCTATTAACTATGCCTAACTTTCAGCAACAAGACGGTTGCTTTCAAGCATTTCTCTCCTCTTCAATTGCTTTTTTTTTTTTTAAACTACATATTGGCTTATAACATCAGAGTTTTGAATCAAATTCTTAGTATCAGTACTTATGGTTGAAATTCTAAGGTATACAAGATATAATATCATGAATGTTTTGCTCTAGTGATTACAGATGTTTTTGACTTTCCTTTTAGATGACATCAACTTACATGCAATACAAATTACAGTATCTGATAAAGTCAAATACTCAAGCTTTTAAAACACATTTAGAATATTTTTCTGATTTTGAGGACTTAAAATGATTTTTCTTAGTGAGTTATAGGATTTTATTGAGGTATAATTACAAAAAGTATAATAGTGAAAGGCAGTGTAAATGTCCACCATTGGTTATATCTAGCTTTTAGATACTATAAAAAAGATATACAATAATATGTAAAGGTACATTTTTCATGCGTGCCCCAAATAAAGATGTTGATTCAAAAGCACTTTACATGTCATTAAAAAGAGTCTCAATTTCTGCTGTGATTTAAGCAGGACAGGACAAAGGTATTTTCATATAGTGGGTATGTCCTAGTTCCAATCACCAACTTAGTTACACATGGGCTGGTAATCAGTGTCACAGAGAAACGAATCAGAACTGGCTTTTATTCAGATACTTTTCTGTTATTCCTCATATAGTTTAAAGAGCTTTTATATCTTTAGTTGATTTCATGAATTCTAAATAAATTACACTACACCTTTGAGGTCATTTAAAATGAGGCTAATGTTGATGTTCAAATAATGAACTAAATACAATAAAAATAAACATGCACTTTGTGCTTTAAACTTTTTCAAAGCTTTTTGTGTCTGTTACAACTCCTCTGAAGGAAGTAAAGATGTATTCAAAGGCAAACTTAGAGAAGGTATAGGATTTGTTCAGCAAGTGGAGGTACTGGGAAAAAAATCTAGACTTTTCAAGGTCATTTCAAGCTTGTAATTCTAGTTCTCAACTTCATATCAGTTTTGTATTACTGCCTTGATGGGAAAGATTTTCATTTTTTAAAATTGAGGATCTTTTATATTTAAGGAATTAGGGGCAAGTATTTTCTTGAGCACGTCTGTAATTTCTTTGACTTATGTAAATTATAACTGCTCAACAGAAATATACTTAGCTAAATTCTGATCTTCAAGGAGTTCAAAACTAAGCCTAATCTAATATGAGATAACATGCTTCAAGTTCAGAAAACTTGGGATCAGTGACCAAATACGGCAAAGAGAGTAGCTCAAAGCATGGATTTTGCACTCAAACCTGGGTTTTGATTCCTGCTCAGTCACTAACTAGCACATCTCCTAATCTCCCTAAACCTCAGCTTTTATTGTCTAAAATAGTCACAATGATTTTTGCTCATTTATTTGATAAATACATTCAAAGCCTACTCAGTGCCAGGCACTGCTGCTCACAGCTGTGAATAGGATAGACCGCCAAGGTTCCTGCCACGAAGAACCTTACCTGTACCTAACTTGTAATATCTTTGTAGGAATAAAAGGGATGCTGCATAGAAATTGCTTAGCATAGGGTCTAATATGTAAGGGCTCAATAAATGTGAGTCATTATTTTATATTAGCTCTAAAGTCTTAGCAGTTATTATGTCCAATTAGCACATACCATTTTGATATGTTGAGAGCCCCAATAAGGACAGAAACCATTGATTAAATATACTAATCATAATTTTGGATACAGAACAGAGCTTACAGGCACATTATGTGAATATGCCCAGGAGCAGAGAGCTAAGCCTTCATTATTAAAAGAAATGCGTGGACTTCAGTTCTTAGTTTTATGGTCAATTTTTGGTCAAAGGCTATATGTTGTTCAGATGTTTCTAATAAAACTGATAAGTATACCTGTAAACGTGAGCAGCAAATTCAAATGATGGTGATATTTCAAAAATATTTAAAATGTCCTTGAATGTAACTGTATTGACACAAGTTTTGTATCTCATTAGCTTAATATTTTTGGAAATGGTTCATTTAATTATGGAATATTTTCCTTTCAAAGCAGATTTTCCATTTTTTATATTTTTAAAGAGATAATTGTTTTTAAAGGAACAGTTTATATTTTGAAATTTCTCTCAACTGAAAAATTTTAAATGTGGAGCTCATAAAAGGAGATAATTTTGCTAAAACATCCTTTAAAGATGGTTGGGTATAGGAAGGGCACAGGATTAAAATACAATATGTCAGTATTCTCCTTTTGTATCTGACTTCAAGCAAGCTGGGACATTTTCATAAGCCAGACTTCACAGAGGTGAGACACAGAAATATCTCATTCTAACAAGTGTAATGATAAATGTACTTTACACCAAGCTTCTGGTTTGCAATTCAAAGCACCTACCAGCTTTCCTGGGTAAATTATAGGTGTAAAGTGCTACTGCCTTCCCTCTTCTGTTCTCCTGGAATCACGGCCTCTCTGAGGCAGAAGATACTTCTGTGATCACATGAAGTTCATCCCCATTATCAAAAATAAACCTGAAGCACAGAGTTGTAGTGCCTCTGCCAACCCATCCACCAGGTGGTAGAGCCAGGACTAGACCTCAGTTGTTTCTTCATATACCACCTGACTTTTCTTTTAAATTTTAAAATGTTTTTAATTGTTAAAAGATTTTATTTATTAATTCATAAGAGACACACAGAGAGAGGCAGAGACACAGGCAGAGGGAGAAGCAGGCTTCCTGCAGAGAGCCCAATGTGGGACTCGATCCCAGGACCCCAGGATCACACCCTGAGCTGAAGGCAGGCACTAAACTGCTGAGCCACCCAGGCGTCTCTGAGCAGAGAAGTTTTAAATGAGAAAAGAAAAGATGCATTTATTCTAATAACTAAGATGGTATTTTGAAAGCATAGAGTAAATACCCACATAATTTTCCCATTTCCTTCCCATTACTTTACAGTAGGCTGTTTACCCTTCATTCACTAGGTCTTTGCCAATCCTTTCTTCTCTAGCCCCAATTTCTTAAGTTTCTCATTCTTTTTTTTTTTTTTTTGTCCTGCTAGAGTCTAAGCTCTGTAACTCCAATATATGGTATCTTTGAGATAGAATAGGATAGAATGGACATGAGGTTTCTCCACTTTAGAGAATCCCTGAGCTACCAAAATGGTGAAGGCGCCAATAGGTTTTGTTTACTAACTGGATGTGGGAAAAAGAGGTCAAGATGACTCCAAGGGTTTTGCCTTGAGAAACCAGAAGAATAAATTTATCATTTAACTGAGAGAAGATTGTTCTAGGAGCAAGTCTAGGGGTGTGGGATGGGTGTGTGTGGATGAAATAAATCACAATGAGATTCAAATGGCTATTAGATATCACTGAAAATATGTCAAATGGGGAGCTGGCCATACTGAGTCCTAGGACTCTCTCGGTGGACACACAAATTAAGTTATTAATTATACTTCCCTTTTTTCTTTGTAATCTATTCATTAATTTCTATTCTTTTCTTTACTATTTCTTCTCTTTTACTTCATTTAGGTTTACTCTATTACTCTAACTTCTTAATTTGTATGTTTAGCTACAAACATAGATTTGTATGTTTAGCTCATTAATGTACATACTACCTCTTTCTTAATACAATATCCAAGGTTATAAGTTTACCTTTATGAGTTGCTTTAGCTCCATTTCATTACTTTTGGTATTTTCAGTTATTCAGTACTAAGAAATTCTTGATTTCCCTTCTTTTTTTTTTTTTTTGAAAAAGCTATTTAGAAATATTTCACAATTTCCAAACAAGCTTTTGTTTAAGTTATTCTAACTTAATTGCGCTGTGGACAGCAAACATGGTCTGTATGATATCAGTCCTATGGATTCTATCAAGGTTCATTTCATGTACATTAATTTTAAAAACTATTTTATATATGCTTGAAAATATTGCATATTTTCCCCTATTAGATATAGTTTCATGTGTTCATTACATCACTTAAAATTTTTGTTTGTTCAAATCTTTACTTTTGCAGATATTTTGGTTTGCTTAATCCACCAATTACCAAGAAAGGAATGTGAAGATTTTTTACTAGGATGGTAGAATTGAAATTTCTCCTTGTTGATTCTATTTTCATTTTATACATTAACATGCTTTGATATTAGGCAACTTTACACTTTGAATGTTATATCTTCCTGATGAATTGAATCTTTTGTCATTAGTAACTTGCTGTCCCCAATGATTTTGCTTTGAAAGCTATTTTATCTAATAAAAACTACATTGCTTTCTTTAGTATTTTTGTGTATATCTTTTCCCATTCTTTTATATTTCAGCCTTTCTTGTTTTAGATATGTTTCTTGTAAATACCATATACCATTTGTTTAATTCAGTTTGATTTCTTTTAAAGATTTACTTATTTATTTGAGAGAGAGAGAGAGAGCAAGCACAAGGAGGGGAGATGGGGGAGGAGCAGAGGGAGAGGGAGAGAGAAACCTAAGCTGACTCCTTACTGAGTATGGAGCCCAGTTGGGGACTCCATCCACATCCCTGAGATTGCAACCTGAGTCAAAACCAAGAGATCGCTTAACCAAGTGAGGATGACTGCCTCACTCAGGTGGTCCTAACCTCTGCCTTTATAGTGCACAAGATAGTTTAATAATTTAATAAATTTGTATTCATTGCTATTATGGGTTTATTCTTAGTGTATTCTTTAATGCCTTTTATTTGTTCTAATAGTTCATGTGCTTTATTTTTTCCTCTTTTCCCTATTTTTGGTTTGTCTGGGCTTTTTCACCCCATTTCTTTCTTCCCCTCCACTGATCTATTTCTTTTAGTTGTTATTTTAGATATGATATATAATGTAGTTTAAAAAGCTGGAAGTAGGAGCACCTTGGTGGTTTGGTTCATTAAGTATCTGATTCTTGATTTCAGCTCAGGTGTTGATCTCAGGGTCTTCAATCCCCATGTTGGGCTCCACATGGAGCCTACTTAAAAGATAAAAAGATTTAAAAAAAGCTGAAAGTAAATGAATATGTTTAACCTACCATTCCATTCTGAAATATATGTAATTACTGTTTTGAAATTTTCCATCTTTTTTAAATCTCTCAAATTGAATTTTATAATTTTTCTTTTTAAAAAAATGTTTGGAAGTACTTAACGATTTAGATTTACTTATTTGTGTATCTTTTTCTCACTATTGTTTCTTGAATTTCAAACCTTCTGAGATTGTATTCTTTTATCCTTTAGTACCTACTTTAGGACTTACTTTAGTATGGTTCTGTGAGCAGTAGATTGATTTTTTTTAATCCAAAAGTCTTCTGCCTTTGTTCTTGATAGTTTCACTGAATTTATATTTCTCGATTGATTGTGATTTCTCTCATTATATTAAAAATATTAGTCCACTGCTTCTTAACTTCCATTGTTGTTATTTGTGGCTAACTGAATCTGACATTCCCTAAAGATAATTCTTTTTTTCTTTTCTTTTCAGTCACTTTTAAGATCTTTGCTTTAATCTTTGGTATTCTGCAGTTTTATGTATCCAAATCATAGATTTCTTTTTATTTAGTTTGCTTGAAATATGATGTGCTTGTTACATGTGAGCACTCGTTTCTCTGCAATTGTCAGCCATGATAGCTTTAAGGTGTTGCTTCTCTCTCGTTTTCCACTATGTAACTCCAGTTATTATATGTTGGACATTTTTACTCTACTTTTTTTGTGATTCTTAAACAGTAGTCTATATTGTCTTTCTCCTTTGTTCTTTAACATGTTCTATTCTGGTATTTTCTTTAGAGTTATTTTTCATTTTATCAATTCTCCATTTAGCTGGATATCATCTCATGCTTAGCACATCTATTGCAGGTTTATTTTTTAAAGTTTTATTTATTTATTTGAGAGAGAGAGAACCAGTGTGGGGAGGGGCAGAGGGCAAAACCCTCACACAGACTCCCTGCAGAGCACAGAACCCAACATGGGGCTTGATCCCACAACCCATCAGATCATGACCTGAGCTGAAACCAAGAGTCAGATGCTTAATCAACTGAGTCACCCAGGCACTCCTCTATTGCAGTTTTTAAAATATTTTATTATTTATCATATTTTTTGTTCCTTGACATACACTTTAAAATTTTTCCTTTGACTTCTTAAAAAAATTTTGTGTACTTACTTGGTAAACTCAAACCCTAGCCAAGTCCAATTATCTTCATACTTGGCACCCTGCACTAAAGAATAGCTTAATTTGGTTTGAGGAAACCACAAAAATGCTGACTAGTCTTTATATTTCATGAACATTAACCTCATGTGGCCCACTAGATTTGCTTTGGAATAATCATGTATTGACCTAGTTCCCATACTCTTTCATTCTTTAAGAAAATAATTTCATACCTTCTTTTTTTTCTTACAACTGCCAATCTGATTGCTAGATATTTATTTATTATTGATATTATGATATTTAATGATATTTATTTCATTAAGAAAACTAGGGACATTTAAAGATAACTTTGATAAACTTCCAACATATCTACTCACCTAACCTGCTGTGTGCCCACACTCTTGTTTCAATGGAGATGTGTCCATGCTGCCATCAAAGGCCATCTTTGCTATTTGTGTAATAGATCTCAATCTATTGAATAGATCTATTGTAGATCTCAATCTACAAGAATATCGCTTCAACATGTCTCACTGTTTTCACCATAATTTCTTCCATTTCTATTGGATTATTCCCATCTTAACCCAGCCATGAATTCTGGGACCTCATATCCTATCCCCTATCTTCCTGTTCACTTCTCTGAAGCCAAAATGATTTCTTTGCTGTTTCTCAAGCATAAAAGAGAATATTATATTTTAGGCCCATAGGTATTTTCCTTAATTTTTTTTTTTTTTGCCAGCTTAGTCATTCACTTTTAAAGTCTTTAAAAATATTTGTTCCACATTTCAATGGAAGTAAAATGTTTCATGGATATGTAGTCATCTGTACTTTTTTTCTGCCCTCCACTGTTAGCTGCTCCTTTAGAACCCATTTTCACTTGTAGAATGACCCTGGTCTGAGACCTTGACCATATTTCCCTCTTCTCTTTATACTCTCTCAAGGCTATTTTGTGAAGTGCCACTGCTTCAATGCTCTCTATAAACTGTGACTCTCAAATCCATGTCTGTAGCCCAGGCCTCCCCTCTGAGCTCCACATTTACATATCCAACTCCTGTTTGAAGTCTGTAGTTGAGGATCTATCTAATAACAACTTAAACATATAAAACATAACACATCCTAAAGAGAATCCTTGATTTTTTCCAGTCAGAATCATGTCCACTCAGTTGCTCAAGACAACAATATAGGAATCATCCTTAATTTCTCTATTCATCCTTAAATATAATCTATCATGTGCTGGTTCTGTACAAAAATATATCTCAGGTTTCTGTCTGCTTCTCTTTATCACCACATCTGTGCCACCACCTTGATGCCAGCCTAATTTTCAGACTATGCCATTTGCTCTTTCTTTTTATTTGATTTTCTTTTGGTGGAAATTAAGTTGAAAAATATCTTTTCCACTTTGCTTTCTGTATTTTGCATGTTTAGATTCTTACAGATTCTCTGTTGCAGAACAGCAGCTGCACATGCACACAGACCAAACAGCAACAACCATATCACATCCAGTCACAATTATACCCCATGTTTCCATCTGTACATATGTGAGCACACACTTCTAAATCAGAAAATAAGTAGACTGTATATTGAGTTTGCTACTAGAAATGATGAACAACAAAGACTGACTTTGTAAAAAACAGTTTTGAAATGCTGTTCTAAAATTTATAGGCTGGGCAAACAACAGCTCTGAACAATGAGAGGAAGAACTTAAATCCAAAGTATATTTGGTCCCAATATAACCTGCTTAGAATCCCTGTAAAGATGATGTATAAATACAAGAATAAAATAAATGTCTCATTCCAGAATTATTGTATGAGAGCTTTTGAAAAAGATTTTATAGTAATCATTTATTTCCAACTTAAATGAAATATTCTCAGTTATAATTGATAGTGTTTCCTTAATAATTTGATTCCTTTCCATAAATTTTCCAATGTTCCCAAATAATTTTTAGCAATCCCAGTGTTTAGGCATAGTTTGACATCATAAATAGAAGCAATATACATTTTTAAGGGAATTCACTGTAGCTTAGAAAAAGCTTCGAAATAGTATTATAAATTGAATACAAGCAAAATATGTGGTACATTCTTAAGCTACTTTCATTGGTAAACATTGTATAATACTGGAAATCTATTAGCAGTTAAAATACTGACTTAATTGACTGTTTACAATAAAAGTAATAGATAATACAATTATGTTTTAATTTTTGCCATGATAGCCATTGTAGTCTGGGGTTTTAGAACAGATTAGAATTACAGTAGAGTTGGCTTTATCTGGTTGAGTCTGGGCATCCCTACATTTACCCCCCAGTCATTGGCTCTCAACTATTGGTGAAACTGCCAAGGGCTCATTTTACTTCCTTTACATTGGTTCTGAATCTCCTCTTAATGGAAGACTATCCTGGAAGGTAGTCAAAATAAGGTTGAATTTATAGGTTTTCATGTAGATGGAACCACCTGCTATTTCCACTGCTTTTAGAGCCTCTTATAACTAGATAGTTGAAGCTAGAAAGTGAATCTTAAATTCAACACTACATTCAAATAATCTTTTTGGCGGATAAGATGTTATATTTCACCCCCACCCGACTTAGTAATGACATTTATAGCTACTTGGGATTCTAGACCTGTAGAAGTTCTAAAAAATTGGAATATTTTACAATTTGAAAGTATTATATATATATATATATATATATATTTACTTTTCTTTGAAATGTCAAGGATAGTAAACACAATTCTAACTCAAAATTTTAGCTTTAAGAGAAAGCAAAGAACATTTAAATGTGTATCAATTTTCAGTATGGGAGATAAAAGGAAATGTTTAAAACATAAAGTTACCTTCCTTCTACTTCTTTCTTAAATCCTCCCATTTGAAATAAATGTGACAGTATGCTTTGCAGTAGAACTTTTACAATATTTTAATTGAGTTTAAACAGTTGTGAAAGGGCAATCCTAAAGATATAAAATTTCCAGATTTGCTAAAATTGACCTGCTTCCCCCAAATTAAACTTCGTGGAACATTCTTTTTAAAAGTACTTTTCAGGAATCCATTGTGAAGCGATAAAGGGAAACCTTGCCTCATGGGCTGAGACAACCCATTTCACCCCTACTTCAAAGTAACTCCGTGCTCTCCATGGCTTCTCCCCATCTCACACCCCACTTTCTGCAGAAAAACTGCTACTCTCTGAAAGGATCTTACCTATTTATTTGCTGTGCGTGTTCAAATGCATTGAATTTTTCAACACTGTAACCCCCATGCCTAGAAAAGACTCCCTAGCACATAACTGGTAGTCAGTAAATCTTTGTAGATGAACGAAAAAAAAAAAGTATTTTTCAGTCATAGTGAATGCATGAGTGGAGACCACAGTGTAATACACAGAGTTAGGAATCTTAATGGGTATAACATGGTCAAATGATTAATTTTCTGAATAAACCTTTCTAAACTTGGTGTGAATGTGTAGATGTTATGAGGACCTTAATTTCGTGCATTATAAAGACACATTCTTATTCTTTAAATTGCTTACACTGTTTAGTAAGAACAAAAACAAGAAGCATGTTCTATTGTGCAATCTGTTGAGGCCAGCAGTTTGCAGCTCTCTTCCAGGGATCACGGGTCCCATTTGGGCAAATAAGATGAGACATTCAGGCACATACATAGTGGACAATACCAGTAGGAATTTCTTTCTCTGTAGAGCTAAGTGCTCTTCCTTGGGATAGTTTATGCTTCTACTGTCTGAGGTTTCTCATAGCTCTAAATTTGCCTTCTCTGGAGTCCACCTCTTAAACTGCTGCACTAAATATTTATTTAATATTATATATATGTGTGTGTGTGTATATATATATATACATATATATATTTAAAGATTTTATTTATTTATGAGAGAGAGAGAGAGAGAGAGAGAGAGAGAGGCAGAGGGAGAAGCAGGCTCCATGCAGGGAGACTGATGTGGGACTCGATCCCAGGACCCCAGGATTATGCCCTGGGCCAAAGGCAGACACTCAACTGCTGAGCCACCCAGGCGTCCCTAATATTTTATATATTAAATATACATGTATATCTCACTGTACTGGGTTTTTCACACTCAATTCTTTTAATAGTCCTGTGAAGTTGGAACGATTTGCCCATGTAACAAATTACAAAATGGAACAATAGAATCCATTGTTTTATTATAAATAACTTATTTTGATTGCACCTTAGGAAATTGAACTGCATGAGTCTCAAAACAAAATATCGTGACAATCTTGGATTTGAGGTGCAATATAAAGTACACAAGAAAGGTAATGTGGTTTATAAAAAAAAGATAAAATGGCAGTAGACATGCTTTATTATAAAAATACGTCCTCCCCTTCTTGAAATAATAGCATGTACTCAGAAATAAATTAGACAATATAGTGTCTGGAACAAAAAATGGAGTGCAATGAAATATATAACCAGATGTGAACAGAAAAATTACTAAGTTGGATAATCCAGTATTAGAGAGCTTGATATCTTTCCAAAAAAAATTTATATATATATATAAAACCCTGGAGATTACATCATATTGAAATGAGTTAACTTTCATATTAACTTCGAGAAGAGGGATTGGAAGAATCAAGCTCTGACTGAAGATTCCTTTCCTTGTACATTCCTGAAGCTGAGATTTTGAAGGCACAATAAAAAATGTGGCTGAACTCCAATATCTCTAAACAAATGATGGTTGAAAACACGTGTAATTTTATAGTTTAAGACTAAAATCTTGAAATGTATATGATACATTGGTAGACTGTAAAGTTTGCTTGGCACAGTATTAAGTTAATGTAAGGACTATATTATGAAAGATTTACTCAATAAAAGCAAACAGTGGGTTTTATATAAAACCTACTCACTATATTTGGGGTTCAGTAGGACTTCATTACAAGCAAGGTTCACTAACATGTTACTCCAATACTGTATTATCTTAAATTATTCACCTCTGGTATAGGACTACCAGAAAATGAGATTTTTATCACAGTAGTATTTCGAAATGTTTTCACTTGGTATCTTTAGGAAATGAAATCCACCTAGCTGTGCACATGCAGTGCCTCTCTCCAGGTTTTTTTATACATGTATGGATTATTAAATAAATTCAACAGTAGACGAAATTCAATGGTAAACTAAATGAGAATTCTGATAGCTAAGAAAATCCTGACTTTTAATTTTTAATAAACAGAAAACTAAAATAATAACCACAAGCAAATTTCCAGACCAGTTGCTACTGGAAAGCAAACAAACTAAAAGACAAAACAGAAGCAGTTATTAAACATGCTGTCTAGCCAATAAAAAACATGGTACCTACAATGACATCATTTCATTTTATTTTATTTAAAATATTTTATTTAAATTCAATGTGCCAACATAGAGTATAACACTCAGTGCTCATCTCATCAGGTGTCCTCCTTAGTGCCTGTCACTCAGTTACTCCATCCCCCCACAATGACTTTTTTTAGATGTAAACCCTCATTCAAAAGAGAATCTTTAGTTTATTTGCAAATTGCAAATTAATCGTTTGATTAATTATAAATTCTGTATCTTTTTTACTTTTACAAGTTAATTTCCTTTTTAAAAGTCTTTAAAACATATTTATTTATTTGAGAAAGAGAATGAGCAAGAATGAGAGAGAGAGAGAGAGAGAGAGAGCCCACAAGCCAGGAGGTTAGGTGGGAGGGGCCTAGGGAAAGGGAGAAGCAGGGTCCCCACTGAGCAGGGAGCCTAATGCAGGGCTCAGTCCCAGACCCTGGGATCATGACCTGGGCTGAAGGCAGACGCTTAACTGACTGAGCCACCCAGACACCCCTCTACAAGTTAAATTCTGAAGTTCTGATTTAATACACACAGAAGACACTGTAACTTCTACTACTTTGTAGTACATTTCTTCACTTCTTTTACACTGTATTCTTATTTTGTCTCCTAATGGTCACTTCCCTGCCACCTTTTTGCAGAAAGCAACCACTTTAAAATATTCATTTCATTATTTTATAGATATTAAGCTATGCCTTGGCCATTCACAGGGAAATGTTATTTAAAATTAATGGATAATTGAAAGTGCATTAATTATCAAGAGAAGGGGAAAAGTAAAATAAATACCAAGATAAAATGATTGTTAATTACATTCCTGTGAAGTTACTTAAGAAGTACAACATTTATTATGTAACTAGCTTTCTGAGGTTACTATGTTGGAGAAACTTACAGAGAAATAAGTTAGGGAATACCACATTGGATGCAACAATGAGCTCACTGTTTTGGTCAGTAAGAAATGATAGTGACTGATGATGAAAGTCTTTTTCTTATGTCAATGTAATCTATCTTATGATGTAAAATGCTGTCCATGATAGTGTTTTGTTGTTTTTAAAACAACCCTATAATACTAGGGAAACATCTAGGAGAACAGAAAACAACAAATTCAGAACAATTTATTCTGTAGTTATTACTTTGCTATGAATGACTATTTGGTATAGAATATACAAGCCTGAAGGCAAGGAACTTTGTCTTATTTAAATCGACCAAAAATTTTAACACTATGGGGACCCAAGTTAACAAGAGAAAAAAAAAAAAGAGAGAGAGAAAGAAATAAAAAGGGAAAAGAAAAAGTTTTGAGTTGAAACAGATAACCTGAAAAGACTTTATTAACCTGGAAACCCGAGCGGTCCAGTCTCATGGTTTTGTTCCAAGGGGGGAAACATGGCCCAAACAACAAAAGCAGATAAAGTACAATTCAAATCCTTGCCTTTTTCATATAACATTAACATAGATTCATTCATAATCCAACATACCACAACACTGTCTCCCACTTCCTTTCTTGCACTGTTCCTTTACTCTTTCCACATTGCCCCATTACTCTGTCACACCAACTTCTCTCTCTGGCTCAGCATCTTAGTCTCTTTCCCCATTCACTTTCTTCATTCTTTTACATAGAAGAGACTTAGCCTCTATGTAAAATGTCTTAGCCTTTCCCTCAGTCAAAGAAAATCTTTTTCCTTTGGTTTGGAGGAGGAAAAGGGGGAGCGAAACTGAGCAGGTATGAGGAGGAGGAAGGAAGAAGACAAACACTCACCCATTAATACTTTTCTTTGAGGCACCATAGGAAGAGGTTTCATTGCAAAATGTAAAACCAAAATAATCGGCTATGCCTTCACATAACCTCACTATCTGTTCTGGGAAAAGGTAGTCGTTTAAAAGGTGCATTAGTAGAGTTGATGGTTTCAACTGTTTGTGATATTTTTGGTGTTTCTCAGCTGAGAAAGCTGCTGAAAACCAAGTGAAGATAGAGCACTAACTGCTTCCTCCCTAAAGTGTAAGGGGCAGCTTCTTATTTTTAGTATCATAGTAATGTCTCTGATAGTTGTCTTTTCTATTTGTGGTAAATAATACCATTTGTTTTAGGGTACAGCATGACATATTTTACAAACATCTTAATTATTCTTTCAAGATAAAAAGGGAAAAATAGGATCCATAGATTAATGAAAGTATAAGAGCAATTAACCCTGGACCCCACTATCAAATGGTATTTTTAACTAGCCACTTAGACTCATTTCTATTCCTATGCTACCTAAAGACTCGTGAAGTAGATTGAAAAATTAACAAAGTAGCTTAAATTTGTGATCGAATATAGCATCTGCTCATTTTTCCAACATCTTTCTAGACGGTAGAGGGTAGACTTTTTAGGCAACTTAAATTTACTCCTCTCAGGTACCAAAACTAAAAACAAAATAAAAAATGGTGGAATGGTTACAGGCAATACAGTAAAATGGAAGGCGGGTGAGATGTGCTCATTGTAGATATGCATTTCAGTTCTGACCCTGCCACTTACTCTGTCTGGCCTGGACATTTCACTTCCTATAAATTAAAGTTTCTTCACTTGAGACTGAACTGATTAGATATCAGACCTGGTCCAGAGCTTTACAAGTTGATTCAAATATGTTATTTTAAAGCAAATATGGAGACTGAACTAGAAATCTTGGGAGTCTTTTATATCACTAGAGTTCTACAAAGGAAAATTTCCTTAAAATTCCTCTGCATTTCTAAACAGACTAAAAATGAATGTAATTTAATCTTTTCTTGGTGGTTGAGGGTCAGCAATAGAAAAATTATATGATACAGTTAAAGGTCATTGAGTTTGTAAGATCTCTTGTTCCCATATAAAGTGGCCCCAGACTGCTGAGTGCTTATATGAATGGCTTTGTGTATGTGTGTGAATCTTTTTATTTTCAGCTATTGTTGTTTACTGATGTTTTCATTGTGTCTGTTTATAACATGTGGCCTTGTTTTTAATACACTTATTGAGAGGTAAAATACTCTTCTGTAGAGTAGCCTGCAATAGCCTCAAGCAACAGCAGCAAAGTAAATGTTTGGTTTGTTCAAGTCACCAAAGTTTGCCTGACAGTTAAGTGAGGTATTTCTGCTACTCTCGAATAGTAAATCCATTTTCTTCTGTTTTGTCCTCTGAGACTATGGAGGGCACTCTTTAAAGTATCCTTTCCTTAATGCCATCTGCTTGAAGACAGTTATTTTTTTTTAAGATTTTATTTATTTATTCATGAGAGACAGAGAGGTAGAGACATAGGAGGAGAAGCAGGCTCCCTGTGGGGAGTCTGGTGCAGGACTCATTCCAGGACCCCGGGGTCACGCCCTGAGCCAAAGGCAGATGCTCAACCACTGAGCCACCCAGGGTTCTCTTGAAGACAGTTATTAAATAATTAGAGAATCTTTCCCCACTGTCCAAATTAGTCTCAACCTTTAATTATGTGTCACATTTTCCAACTAATTCTTCTTCATTATAATTGGATAGATCACTCTCAATGCTTTCACATGCTTCTTAAACTATAGATTTCAAAATCAAAACTACAGTTTACCAATAAAAGACTTGCTAATTTCTATTCACATTGCTGTTAATATACCTTAAAGATCTTAAAGTCTTATTAATACTTTTGATATTATTTCTATTTTACCAATGGTTGATATGACAATACACACATACTTTCAATTGAAATAGTAAATTTGATAGGCTGAAGAGACTGAAAGTATGTTCCTACTAATTACTTATAAAGCTTGATATCAGTAGCTGCAATTCTTCTGAGAAATAAAACTGATGAGTGGGACTGTGTTTTGGAATTAGGTCAGTATTTTAAAGCAAGAAGACTCTCCCTCTCTTTCTTCCTCTTCCTCCAATGTGCTATCTTTAGAAGTCCCCTCTCACCCTAAGGGTATGTGTAAGGTATAATACAGGGGTGTTCATTGTCTGTTCTATAAAAGTCTGGCAGTACCAGGAAACACTTTGGTAATCAAAGCTGTGTTTGAAATATATGCTTTAAAATAACACATTTCAATAAATTGCAAAGCTTAATCCATTTTACTTATACCTAATAGAAGCATAATTTGGATCTTACCTCATTTGTTTTATGCACACAGAAAACCATAGCACCATGCTCTGCTCTTTGGACCAGCTTAATTTCTAATAAGTTCTCCCTACTGAAGTTCCTATTCAGAAATTCCAAGGCAGTCTCATATCACCACCTTTAGTAAAATGAATTTAAACCTCAGTTTCTGAAATCCTATTTGTTCCTTTATTTTGACATAGCATAGAGGAACAATCTGTTTTCCTCTCTATTACCTCCTACTATAACATCTGTAACTATTTGGCTAACATCATCATCAATGTCCCAGAAATAGTGTATAGGAATTGAAGGAAGTGACTTAATGTGGGTGAGAAAATATGTATAGAATTTAGGAGCTGATATTTAGGTTCAGGGGGAAAAAAACTATAAAAGTCACATAACTAAAACAGGGAAAATGTTTTTATGTAAATATTATTTAAGATAGGATCTGTTTCTGAGAGTCATCAAACTCCCCTGTAAAGAGAAGATAGAAAATTATTCAAAATAATATGAAGGTAATGGTACATGAAAATTATCTACTGTGTTGGGGTGAATTTCCAGGAGTTGAGTTGTTAAGATAAATTCTCATAAGCTTAAAAGTGGGACCAATGAAATAATTCTATTAAAATCATTCTCAAACATAACACAAGATAATTTTATGTACACCTATTACACTTCCCACATGTCATCTTATAAATTGTGTGTGTGTGTGTGTGTGTGTGTGTGTGTGGTGTAGAGGGTTAAAATAGTGGTAGTGGTAGTGACAGTGAATTTATTAAGCCAAATATTTGAGTTGTTCTCCCAAAAGAGGAGGGGGGTAGTGATTTACATGATTGTTTGCTATTAAGACTCAAACACACCTACCATGCTTAGGTTTTCTCTTATGTTTTTCAATTTTTGACAGCTGTCAGTTTATAGATGTAATTATTTTATATAAGCATCACAAACACTGCATTAGTATCTTCAGAAAATATACTGTGAAAGCTGCAGTTTCACTGTCCCAAATCAATTACTGCATTCTTAAACTTGCAGTATATTCATTTGTGGGCACTGAGGCAGCCAGTGGGAGGGTATTGATTGGAGTATAATGTCATGTGTAGCAGGAGAGAAAGATGAAAAGTGTTTTCTGCTTAATGGGTTGGTATTAAGTAGGTGGGAATGGCTTCTAATTAGCCAACAATTGCTGTGTTTCCCAGTTTCCCTCCTTTCCCTCCTCCTGTCGGTCACCAGCTGCCAATCTGCCCCCATTTTTTTTTTTTTATTTGGAGTTCATTGCTCACTGCAGTGAAAGCCTTTGTTTAAAAAGAGGGCTCCCAGGGTCTCAGCTGCCTGGGTACAGCTTGCTGCCTACGATGAGTAGCAACTGTCAGTTTATTTTATCTCAACCTTTTCATCATTCTGTTGAAACTGATCGGCTGAAACCACCTGAGAGACCTGAGGATTCCGCACCTTCCAGTCATTAGCTAGGACTGCAGTCTCTCCCCACGTGGCAAGTCAGCCGAACACTTTCTGAAATACAGTCCACTTTAACCCCATCTTTCCTCCGGAACACGGGAGAATTCTGTCCCTTTTTTTGTTTTGGAAGCTGCATCAGTGGGAGACGATTCCTTTGACATATAGACATAGGAGTCAGGATAGCTCACTTTGGCTAAGGGGTGAGGATAATGTTGGGGTGACAGGCTCTGCTACGGTGATACCACTGATGTGGGGAGCATTGTTCCAGCCACAGCAAAAGCAAATGCAGAAATGGAAAACACTTTACAAAGTGACTTTATGACATCTTAAGCCCAATTCTGTACAAACATCAGCTGTGCCGGGCCGAAGCCTGATTCTGATTCTGCACGTGTATGGTCCGTAACACGGCTGCTTAGCGGGTTTCCAATTTCACTTTAGAACTGAGTAAAGGGGGGATCCCTGGGTGGTGCAGCGGTTTGGCGCCTGCCTTTGGCCCAGGGCGCGATCCTGGAGACCTGGGATCGAATCCCATGTCGGGCTCCCGGTGCATGGAGCCTACTTCTCCCTCTGCCTGTGTCTCTGCCTCTCTCTCTCTCTCTCTCTCTCTGTGACTATCATAAATAAATAAAAATTAAAAAAAAAAAAACTGAGTAAAGGAAAATCTTCCACACACTTTAATGATACTTTGAAAACCTTCTTTAAAGAGATGTCACCTAACCTGTTGTATCCAGAGTGCATCAAAACAAAGGACATGATGAGAAATTCCACCCATGCCACAGTGGAGGATGATGTTTAGTGAAAATCAGTGATGTGCAAACCTAGTGAAAAATGATGCTGTTATATCCCACTTAGGATTGTAGGGTTGTGAATACATGCTATTTAACATTTCAACACGGGTAGCAAAGCTTTTGGGGGATGTGAAGTTATCGAAACATTTAGAGGGAGAAAGGAACGGTAGAGAAAAAGATGATTATTTCTGATAAATGCTATGAAGTGACAAATAACAATTGGCAGGGAGGATGAGTTCCAGAACTTCCACTTGTTTTCAAAATAAAGACCTAAAGACTGTGAAAGGAATAGATGTCCTGGTTTAAAGTGCTTTTCATATTTCATATGTGAATGTATAATTTTGCTGAGAAATGTCATCTGAAGATCCACTCAGCGAGCTTACATACATGAGTGAAGTATCACATATTCATGCAAAAAAACTAAGCTGGCATTATCATCACTTTAAAAGCTGAAAAACTTTAGAGCAGTTCTCACACATTAAGAATCACCAAGCGAGCTTGTCAAAAGCAGATTGTCAAGCCCCTGCAATGGAGATTCTTAAGTCTGTGGTGAGGCCTAACAACTCCTCCCACCACCTATCAGGACATTTTGATACAAAGGTCCTTGAGTTGCACGCTTGAGAAAGTGCCTAGGGCTTTTTGCAAAGTTTAATTTTCCACAGGGTATTTTAAAATACTTGCATCATAATAGGAAGTGCAACAAATAGAACAATCTTCACTTCCATGTCATTTTTTCCTCCTAATGACCTTCTACTTATAATTGCTTTGAAAATCATTAAAACGTGAAATAGACTCAGCTAGACTACAACAGAGAAATACCGAAGAGCTCCACACGACATAGGTATTGTTTCGTGGAACTCTCGATTCAAATATGTATTCTATTGTCACAAGGCAAAAAAACCCCAAAAACCAAAAAACAAAAAAACCCACACATCTTACTATAGGTTTTAGTCAAAAAAGGCCACTGCTTTACAACCTGTTTTTGGCACGGCAGCCAAAGTGACCCTTCTGAAAAGGAAGGATCTCGGAGTCCTGTTCTCAGACCTCAGTGAGAATTTTCTATCACAGCCAGAAGGGCGACCCGAGTCATCACTAGGGCCCGAAAGGCCTAACCTAACTGGCTGCTGCTCGAAACTCAGGGGGTCCCTCTCTCCCACCGCCCTGGCCTTCTCGGGCCCCGGATGCCTTCTCCAGGCTCGCTCCGTCCTTTCAAACAGGTTTCTCTGCAAACCAGCCTCTTCGGAGGGGCTTCCCGGAACCTTCGGGCCCCCGCCCCCCAACCCGGTCTGGCCTCTTCACCCGCTTTATTTTTATTTCACAGCACTTAGCGCTACTTCTAGGGATTGCCAGCCAGCATCTACACCTCCCCTCCCGGGTTCAAAAAACTCTCTCTACATTGAAGTGGAAACCTGTTCCCGGTGGGGCTGGCTCCTGGGAGTCCGCTCCGACTCACCTCCCAGCCCCCGCGGCCCGGGGGTCCCGCCAGCCAGGCCCCGCCCCGCCCCTTCTCCTACACCCCGGCCCCGCCCCACCCCGCCTCGCCCCGCCTCCTACCCGGCCCCGGCCCCGCCCCCTTCTCCTACCCCGGCCCCGCCCCCGCCCCACCCCCTTCTACCCCGGCCCCGCCCCCGCCCCACCCCCTTCTCCTACCCCGGCCCCACCCCACCCCTTTCTCCTATCCCTCCCCAGGCCCCACCCCCAGGCCCCACCCTCTTCTCCACCCCCCCAGGACCCGCCCCTTCTCCTACACCCTGGCCCCGCCCCCGCCCCGGCCCCACCCCTTCTCCAACCCCGGCCCCGCCCCCGCCCCCCCTTCTCCTACCCCTCCCCAGGCCTCACCCCCAGGCCCCACCCTCTTCTACCCCCCCCACTCCCTTCTCCTACCGCGGCCCCCTCGCCCCCCCCCGCCCCGCCCCGACCCGGACCCCACCACCACCACCCACCCCGCGCACCCAGCTCGGTTTGGAGGCAGACGGGGAGCTGGGAGCTGCGCTGCGCAGGGTCCACCCAGCAAGGGGTGGCGTCAGGCAGGATCCCAGATCCCAGATTCTAAAACCTCCTTGAGAGTGCTCATGACAAGAAATTAACCTGCCCACGTGTATGTGCTACTTAACTTTTTTTTCTGGACATTTTTTTTTTTTTTTTTTGCAGTTACATAAACATGGCTTTAGAACATACAAACCTGAATGATTTGCCACATACGGATCCCTTTGGTATCCCTGTTATCAAGTTTGTATAAATATTTACGTCTATCTAGTTGTTGAAATACCCTTCAGCTAGATCTATTTGTAAATATACATCATTGCATTTATAGGTATTTAAATTTTGTTTTAATTTTAGTATATGGCTTGATCTTTCTGTCTTACTTCAAATCAATGTGCTAAAGTAGAGTGAAAGATTTTGAAGAAAGAGCAATAGATTTTGGTCCACCCATCTTTTACAAATTATGTTTTTCTTGGCATGTACAGAGAAAGCTACCCAGTACAAAGCTGATCTGTTTTTTTAAAAGGAAAATTCCTATGTTAGATATAGAAAGTGACAGTATTATGCATAATTATCTATGCAATTACACTTGCACATGCTTGAAAATTTTTAGCCAGGAATGCTTAATAACATTTGCATGGTTAAATGAGACAGCAGAAACAACTGGAAAGGCCTCAGGGCATGGTCATCTATTTAAGCATCCACTTGGATTTTCAACATAATTAGTCATATAATTGTGTGCCTAAACTTAGTAGATTCATGTAAGTAATTATAAATTATTAAAAAGCTGTGCATGTGTTTTGTTCTCTATTTCCTGCCAATCAAATTACTAAGGAATATACTATGTTCACATTTCATCAAATAAATCTCCAAATAAGATTACAATATAAAGCCCTGGATGAAGGTGAGTAAGCAAGAGAATCCATTCAGATGAGGTATAGTTAATAGAGTTATGTGAACATCCATATTTTTAGAAAGATTTCCTATGATCAAATCATAATATAAATCTGTTCATCTGTCCCTAAGAGTTCTAAGAATAAATGTTTCTTTCGCTCATATTGTAGTTGACACAATGAATGTTTTATGTTTATCAATTTTGTTTTTTAACTTTATTTAATAACTGAAGGTTGGACATAATAGCTTCTATTGTATAGCTGATTTCCTCCTTTTCATAGTTCTGTTAGTGGGTGATGGCAAAAACTTGGGCCAAATAAATCTGAACAGTAAAAAATATTAACCCCCCCAATTTTATAATGGCCATTTGATCTCGTCTCCCCATTTTTTTCACCAGTCCTCTTCCTGACTACTGATTTTGAGGCTTCATCTTACTTCTCCACTGCTTTTCCCCCCCATTATCATGTTAATATCTGGGTTGAAAATGTGGAGATTTGAGGAAAATTGTGTATCCCTTCTCAGGAGCTCATCTAATAAACAAGACTAGAAGACCTCTGAAAGTGTTGAACTAAATTTCCTTTGATAAGAGTGCAAATTACACTTTATTAGCTGCTGGTACAATGGAACACAGAGTCATAATACAGAGAAATCAGACTTATCTCACTAAAGGCAAACATTAACCAATCTTTTTCTCATTTTGGGTGCCTGATTCCATTTTAGAAGTCAATAAATGCAAGCCCTTAGAGGCATCACACTTAAGTAAGTGAACTTTAGTTTTCCCTATTGGTTTGATAAAGTCCAACTTTGATTACCTTAAGGGCAGGATGAGAGAACATCTATTTGCTCAGATTTTTTTTTATTGCAGATTAGAGTAAAATGAAAGGAAGAAAACACCCGAATATCCTGTAGTGAGTGACAAAGGATTTGGAGATGGTGAATATTGGTCAGTGCTTTTAATGTTTATTTCATTGTGACAGTAGTTCAGAGGATTCAGAAAGTAAATGTGTTCACGTACATTTGCAGTATTTCAAGGATTCATTTCAGGAAGGTCAAGACACTGGTCAGGATGAACTGACATTAAAATTAAGAAATATGCTAGCATTTCTTCTGATTAGATTCTTGCTCAATATTTCCACACTGAGCACATTGTACCCATCCCCTGGGAGGCAAACATCACCCATGAGAAGTGAAATAGACACCCAGGCACCGTTAGTCAAGTCAGTCATCATAAAGAGGCATTATAAATAATTTCTAATTTCTGAAAGAATATTTGCAATGAAAAATATGTTTTTTTCCTATTAATTATGCTAAAGAACCTAGACTATAAAAACATTCACTCTTGTCCAGGGAGTTAAAAAAATAGGGAGAGCAGAGTAAAAGAATTTAAAGGAAAATGAATCCTGGGACCATGGATATAATTTTTGATTGATGTGGCTTAAAAAAAAATCAAACTTCATAATAATGAGAACACAAAGGTGAAAGGTAATTAGAAAAATTCCCACATAGTACTCCAAATCAGAGAAACTTAGGAAAAAATCTGAAGCTAAGAAAATTTGTTCCTTCAATATGTTCATGTTTTAAATATTAATGTCACTTTCTTCAGGAGACATTGTATGGATTAAGAATCACCTGAATTGTCCTAATAAAGCCTTACTACACAAGGATTAAATACACATCTGAGAAGATTTTTTTGCCTCCAAATTCAAGCAATGGTAAGGAAGTGTTTACCTAAATTGGCACAGTATTTGGAATTCATGACCAAAGGTAAAAGGACATAGCTGGAAGCAGGGGTGAGACCCCTCACAGGGAATGAGAGAAATATAAACAGGGGACAACGGGATTCTCTCAGAACTTCAAACCCTAGCCTTGTACTGGCACAGCTCAGGCATTTACTCTGGTTTTGCTATTGTTTAACCAACCAAAAAAAAAAAAACAACTTTTCATAAGCTTTTCAAACTAGCAATTAAAGATGGAATTGAAACAAACCAGATTAGAAAAACCCAGTTACATTTTTCTGGGAAGTGGTGATTTCAGCGTACCTTGTGGAAAGTTAAAACTGGTAACACCATCAGCTACCAAGAACTGTGAGCAGAATCTAAAAGAAGTATAGTTTTTGTTTGAGCAATCAAGAATTCTCTTTTATTGAACCAAGGCAGCAGATAGAGAAGGAGGCTCTCAGAAGGGGGAAAAAAAAAAGGAAAAAGGAAAAAAAAAAAAAGATCTTTCAACCCGAGGGATCTAGAGCTACATTATTATTTCCCAATAAAGTAAGTATTAGTTTTCTGAAAAAAAAAAAATCTGATACCTAAGGAAGCAAATGTGTCACTTGTGTTGTAGAAAATACATGAAGATGGGGGAACTGTATGTAAAAGAAGAAATCTGAAATTCAGGCTCACACTCTGCAGTCTTTTTATTTAAAAATTTGGCTACAATCAAGTATTGATTTTGTCTTCTTTGGCATGTTTTGTCTTTGGAATTATTTTGTTATCAGTTACAGAAGCCATTGAATTCTCGAAGCTCTTTCTTAAAATTTATTAGAATTGTACTTTGATAATCTATCATGATTTAAAATGAGATTAACAGAGAAGATGCGTCTTTCTTAAGTTTTTTGACAGTAGCATAGAATCTATAAAGAATATATTTTAAGTGTCACTCCCATTTGTTTTATCAAACTTGTTTTCTGTGACTAGAAATGGAAGTAAAACACAAAGGATTTTTAAGAATCTCTGCCTTAGAAAGAAGGCACAAGCAGATTCAAAACCTATAAACACACAATTTATAAACTGTCATACAGAGAAATAGCTATCTCAGTTCTCCCCCTGGAGCTCCCAATGCTGCTATCCAGGGGCCGTCATGGAGAATCCCGAAGCTTGTAGAGTTAGGGCAGGCTAAATTAAGCTGTACTAACAAACAACTCTGAAAATCTCAGTGGTTCACCACAATAAAAGATTATTCTGTGTTCACACAAAGTCTGCTGCAGGTCTGAGTGGCATTCCAGGACAAATGTTCCACATGTAGAGGTTTACTGCACCAATCTTGTTGCCCTATAATTTTTAATAATGCTTCCACGATGATCACTGCAGCAGGGAGAAAAATCAGCTGTAGGATCTCAGGCAGGCTCTTCTATGCCTACACCGAGAAGTATCTTTTGACCATTGGCCAGGACTACTCATGGAGCCCTGCTTAGCCGCCAGATGAAAAATGCAGTCTTCCATGTGCTCACAAGAGTAAAGAACCAGATACTGGTAAGCACTTGTAATTTCTACCTCCTTGAGCAATGGTTACTGAACACTCTGGAAATCATATACAATAATTGTAGGTTCTTCTGAAGAGAGGAGAGAGACCTTAGCTTTCATTGGATTCTTTAAGGGGATAGTGATCTGTCATCTAAAAATTCTAATAAGCTTTTAAAAAAATGTACAGATTTATATTGAACAAAGGGAAGCTTTGAAAGTCAGGAATAGCTTGGAGAAGTTGAATTTAGGGCGAGTTCCCAGACTTTAGAAGACTGGTCATGTGTTGGCCTCATTATCCACAATTATTTTGCCCCACACTGCCTGAATGATTTCAATTATACACTCTATTACAAATATCCTAAATTCTGGCAATGGTAATCTTCTGATGTTTACAAAATCCTAATTGCTCTGAATAGGTTAAAACACTTTCAGTCATTCACAATATGGTGTGAATCAGATTTATCTGATTGATTTCTTCTAACTGTTCATAATTTTTCTCAAGGATCACTATCCTGCGCTGCCTGTTGTCTGATTTCTGCAAACATTTGTCTTATATATTTTGTTTATTTTTTTAGTTGTTTAAGAAAGGGGGTAAATCTTTTTCCTGTTACTACCTCTTGGCCAGAAATAGAGCCCCTCTTGTTCCTTTTCACCATGACTATTTTTATACTGACTTTAATTAAATAGTCATAATCTTTTTAAATGTTAGATATGACCACTAAATATAAAGTAATGTTGCAAAAAAATGCAACATCTTGAGAGAATTCCTGAACTAGAATTCTAGAAAACTAGATTATATGTCCATTTTGTCTTTCGGATTGTTGCATGAGTGCATGTTCCGGGACCTGAGGACATTTGGAAATAAAAAATGTGGAGCAAGTAATTTCTTTAGTACCACACAGCTCAATAATTTCATGATTCCATTAAACTCAAAAAAGCTCAAGAAGATTTTATCTCATTTTCAGAAGACAGAAGGAGGCTGTAGGAGTGATACCAGATTGAGGAGGGTAGAGACAGACTCAAACAGATGTGCATGAAGAAGGGGTAGTAATGAATAGATAACCAGGCATCTTCAGGAATCGGAGGCCCCCAAAACAGTGAGGAAAAGGTAGGGGTTGAAGAAGTGCTGAGGGGAAGTATGACACAGGGTTGAAAACAGGAGGATGGATTGAAAGTTTGCAGATGAAATAGTGCTCTAGGTTTAGCGACTTCAACAATGCCAACCAGGGACAGGTAAAACTGTGTATGACAGCAGATAGCTAGCAATCCCTTTATTAAAAATTCTAGCAGAAAGATCAAATATTTATACCTGGAATTTTTCAGCTGTTTGATATATTAAAATAGTAGTAGTAATAATAATAACCATAATAAAATTCCCTTTTGTGGAAACCCACAGAAACAAGTATTTATTTAGAGATGCTCCTACTGAGGAACTGGCAGTTCCAGATAAATCTTATTAATGATCTATTTCGAACCTCAGATAGAGACACTTGAATTGAAATCTTTGCCCAGAGTCACAAAGCTAATTAGTGCTCAATATGGTATTAGAACCCAGGTCGCTGGACTCTTGCATAACATCCTCCCTCAATTACCCAAAATGCCAGTAGGATGAGCTTTGATTCAGTCAGATTTTTCATCAGCATCTTTTTATGTGTCATGTTTTTGAACACTTTATTAGAGACAGAGGTTTGTTCTGTACAATAAGATGCTATAAAACCTGCTTGCTGACTTTTTGGCTAATTCCAGAACTTTCTCCTCATTGTTAGGGTTATTTAACTGAAGTAGCTGATCAAAGTATAATAGAACATGAGGCTCACTCATGAATGTGGCTTTTTCACATTCATTAAAAGGGCTGAGTTCATGAATAAAAAATACAAGCAAAGAACAGGGTAGGAAAACGTGGCTCTACATTAAACCAACGACTCAACATTAAATCAATATAAACCAAGGCCTGAGAGACAAACTCATCGTCTTGATTGTTTTCTTTTAAGAATATTAAATGATTTGTAAAATGAGAGTGGTATTTTTGACACTCAAGGAAACCTTTACATGTCATTTTGTAGAAAACAGTGTCTTTACTGACTAGCTAGGTATTCATCTATTCCCATACTCAGGATTTGCATCCTGTTTCTTTGATATAATTTACATTTGACTAAAATAAGAATGTACATTAAAACCATGCTACTGATATTTTCAATGAGGTGATTAACCATGTTGGCATCGAAATGGCTGTAATTACATTTCTAAGTTAACAGTTTTTCTTTTAACATTGAACAAGAAAAGCTTTTGCTTCTATGTCACTGTTCCACATCTGGGTGTATAATCTCCACAAGGCAAGATGAATTAGCTTTTCATTAAAAAAATACATTTCATGATTGTAGACATAGTAGTTTCAGTAGGAAAAATAAACTACCTTCTGGAGAAATCAGCAGAAATTCATAGACCCTTAATCCTTCCAGAGCCAACCAATTTTTGTTGCTTCAGGCTTGAATAATTTTATTGAACTGCAATAAATTTGAATTCCTTCTAAATTCCTAAATTTGGGAGGAGAAGCTACTCTTATTTTACTATTAGAAAGGGAAGGAAGAATGTGAAATCATTGCAGCTGCATCCGAGAGTATTAGAATGGTAAGAAGGTTCCTATATTTGCTGTGTTCCCTCTGAAAGGTACAAAGAGGAGAGATGATTGCTGGTGAATCACTGTTCTATTTTATCTAGAGACCTGAGTGCTCTCACTGCTCTATTCCCTTAGGGGGTCATGTTCCTCTGCTTAAAAGAATATTGCCTGCTCTGTGAGCTAATGATTTGTTTGGAGGATGTAAGTCTCAGAGGTGGAGATAACTGCACAGCTTTTATAATGTATCTTTCAAATCTTTGATCTGCTTTTTTCTGAATACATGGGACCTCTCAATGGCAAGATTAAAGATGCCTCTTCAGAGAAGAAAGGCAAAATTTGAAAACCTAAAAGCTGCTCAGATTTCCAAATAATATTTCTGTATTTCTTCATTTTATCAACATGACACTTGGTGTTGTCCTGCATTCATGGGATAACCACATGGTAATCAAAACAGTATTGGATCATAGTTGTTTGGTTGTTGTTTTTCCAAGGAGGCGTGGAACTATGAATCCTGTTTTAAAAAGTGGTTAGTGCAAACTCGTTCATGGCTAGGACATACATACTCATTATGAATTCTATTTAATTTAACAAATATTTACTTGGTACCTAGCAGATGTTAGACATTATGCCTTCTTTTGTAGGAAACACCCAAAATCAGAATGTGTTTTCAAGACACTTGTACTCTCACTGGGAAGATAAGGCAATTACAGAAATGGCCATGATAAGATGTAAATATGGCAAATGAAAAGTACTTGAAGAGAAATGAATGGCACTCAATGTGGGAACAGAGAGAAGAGACAACAGTCAAGTAAGGCAGGGATCAGGGAGGATTTCAACATTTGAGAAGGACCTTGCAAGACCAGTAAGATGTCTCTGGGTGGGGTTGGAGTTGGAAGTAAGGTGATAATAATGTATGTGGTGTGTATCTGGGGCACGAAGGGAGGGAGGTGGTCAAAAAACCTTGAGAAGCTCGTACATAATTTGTAGGCAGTAGGAATCCAATGAAGGTTTTGAAGCAGAACAAAGAATAATAAGAGGTGTGATTGAAGAAAGATATTTGAACTATTTAAAAAGCAGATTTTACTGTATTTTGAACTAAAATATGTCTATGTAAACAAGTGTCCTATAGGCTTTATTTCCAAATAGAACAACTATCACTAAAAATGTTAAACATGTCGGTAGTAGAAGAATTAACTTCTCATTTATATTTGAATCTGAAAGATTATTATCCTTCACTTTTATAACGATGTAGCTCATCAATGTATAGATTTCTAATCTCAGTCAAATGACTCAGGAAGGGGTGTACTTTTATAGCATTTCAGAGAATTTAATCTTCCCCATCATATAAATAGCTGAGTTTTTACTCTCTGAATAATATTTTGAAATGCATTTTTTTTTGCTTTACTCCTAAGCCCTGTGAAACCCAAAACACCCTTATCAAAAATGAGGATAAAATGTAAAAAGAATTTTTAAAAAGTTAGCTTTATAAAGAAAAACAAAAAGAATTTTGAAAAGCCCCAAACAGGATTGCAGCAAACAGACCCATGGTTCTGACCAGAGAAGCTAGTTTTGAGTATTTTTTTTCATGATTATTATGATGATGGCTAGGGCTGATTCAAGTAAATCTGAAAAAGTGAGTAGCCCAACTTATTCTCTACCAAACCTTTTATCAGAAGAAGTAATCTAATAGATAGATGGATCATATTTCCTCTGTTTTTACTCCTGGGCAGACAATATGAGGGAGTCAAGGGAAGATAACTCAAAACTACAGAACAAGCTCTCAAATGTATGACGACACAACTTACTTCCAACTCCAACCCCACAATATTATCTAAAAGTGGTTAGTTAATAGTTACCTGTAAATATTTGTTGGGCACTTGAGCACATTGAAATTTAACAAGCCATCTGTTTTTTAAAGAATTTATCTGATACATATATTTGGAATGAGACCTTTACTTATTACATAATGAGAGGACAGACGGTGCTAAGTGGCATTCTACTAATGTAAAAGAAGCAATAAAATTCCTTTGTCCAACTGACTGTTATTTACTATTTATTCTATGGAGAAAATAAATACCAACGAGCTTATTATTTCATCTAAATGACCTAAGTGGGGAGAAAAGAGAGTTCCAAGCAGGAGATGTTTCTTTCCATAACAGAATTTTGCCTATGATTCCATTTGATATTCCAAAGCATCCCTAAAATATTTTGCTTTAAAAAGTTTGAATTACTGGAGCACCTGGGTGGCTCTATTGGATAAGCTTCTGAGTCTTGGTTTCAGCTCTGCTTCTCCCTCTTCCCTCTCCCTCTGCCCTCCCTCCCTTTCATGCTCTCTCTCTCTCCAATAAATAAATAAATAAAATCTTAAAATTTTTTTTTAAGTTTGACTTACCAACAATTATGTAACCCAAAGTTCTGTCATAAACAATACTGTTACAAATTTTAAAAATCCTATTCTGAAGTTCTTTTTTGTTTTTAAAGATTTTATTTATTTATTCATAGAGACACACAGAGAGAGGCAGAGACACAGGCAGAGAGAGAAGCAGGCTCCATGCAGGGAGCCTGATGTGGGACTCGATCCCAGGACCCCAGGATCACGACCTGAGCTGAAGGCAGACAACCGCTGAGCCACTCAGCTGTCCCTATTCTGAAGTTCTTAACTGAGGACTAGTGGAGCCTAGTTCTAGTTAACACATAAAGGTGACTCTCACATCACCTCTAGTTATTTGTTTTTAATTTACTATTTTGACTAATTGTCACAAGAAAAAGTACACAAGAAAAGAAGTGGAGTTAAGAGGAATTAATATTAAATTTTTCTAAGTTAATATTCTAACTTGAATTGCTCAAATATAGGAAAATTTACTTCCATCAGTAAAGAGTACAATACTAATTGCGTTAAATACTGATTGACATCTGTGACTTGTTCTTGTCAATAAGGTATAGCACTGAACATTTTTAGAAAAACACAAACTTATCTCACATTCCTTACAACTGATTAGTGCATATTGAGTATTTAAGACAACCGAAAAAAAAAAAAAACTTGTCAAGTTTAACTAATCATTACCACATTTTGCTTTCCTTATCATCAAAGGTACAAGATAGCATGAAGGCACATCCAGTACTTACGTAGTAAAGAATAGATAAAATTAAAATTACCAATAAACTCAAAATCACCAATGGAGCCATTAAGAATGACACAAAAACTGAAGTGTTTTCAAAAACCAAAGTCTTACCAATAGTTGGTTCACATGCAGTGTTGCTTCTACTTTCCTTCCAGGACAGCAGGAAGTCAAGGCTAGTGAGATCTGCAGACTCGATGTAATTGTTAACTCTCGGCATAATCTGATGAGCTTTTGCTATTCCATAATGAACTTTCGTCTCATCCATTTGACGCAAGTTTGTTAGCTCTGCTGTTGTGTCAAAAGCTTGCTGAAAGTATTCGGAAGCTTTGTTGTAGTATCCCTAAAAATGTAAGAGAAATCATTTTTTTCTTAATTTTTCATTCTACCATTCCACATATCTGCTCACCGTGGCATGTACCACACTGATCTTCCAACAGTTATAGCATTCATCTTCTAGAAGAAAGCGATGGAGGGCAGGGTCTCTATTAGAATAAGGTTCTCTTAAAAAACTATGATTACTAATTATACAATATCTTGAAACTAAGATACTAAAAAAGCTTTATCTACTAAGTTGAACTATTTGAAACAAGTTAAAAATGGTCAAATGATAGTATTTTCATATGGCTCAACCTGATACATGGTAGCAAAAAGAAGTTTGGAGAAGAGTGATCCCATTGATTTGGATGCAATTTTCCTACTTGTAGCATTGGATTTACCTAATGAAGTAGTTTTTTAAATAATAAATTTATTTTTTATTGGTGTTCAATTTGCCAACATATAGAATAACACCCAGTGCCCATCACCCATTCACCCCCACCCCCCGCCCTCCTCCCCTTCCACCACCCCTAGTTCGTTTCCCAGAGTTAGGAGTCTTCACGTTCTGTCTCCCTTTCTGATATTTCCTACCCATTTCTTCTCCCTTCCCCTCTATTCCCTTTCACTATTATTTATATTCCCCAAATGAATGAGAACGTACACTGTTTGTCCTTCTCCGATTGACTTACTTCACTCAGCATAATACCCTCCAGTTCCATCCACATTGAAGCAAATGGTGGGTATTTGTCATATCTAATGGCTGAGTAATATTCCATTGTATACATAAACCACATATTCTTTATCCATTCATCTTTCGATGGACACCGAGGCTCCTTCCACAGTTTGGCTATTGTGGACATTGCTGCTAGAAACATCGGGGTGCAGGTGTCCCGGCATTTCACTGCATCTGTATCTTTGGGGTAAATCCCCAGCAGTGCAATTGCTGGGTCATAGGGCAGGTCTATTTTTAACTCTTGAGGAACCTCCACACAGTTTTCCAGAGTGGCTGCACCATTTCACATTCCCACCAACAGTGTAAGAGGGTTCCCTTTTCTCCTAATGAAGGATTTTTATTTATTTTAAGATTTTATTTATTTATTCATAGAGACATGGAGAGAGAGAGAGAGAGAGAGAGAGAGAGGCGCAGAGACACAGGTAGAGGGAGATGCAGGCCCCATGCAGGGAACCTGATGGGGGACTCAATCCCGGGTCTCCAGGATCACACCCCGGGCTGCAGGTGGCACTAAACCACTGCCCCACCAGGGCTGCCCCCAATGAAGTATTTTTAACCAGTTGCTGTTTCAGTCACAGCAAGAGATCATTTTCAACCAATTTGTTTAATCAGTGGCCACTGAAAATAGATGTATTTATCTGGTGATTTGGTCATCGTTCTTGTTTTCCCCTGTTTGCTTATTATCATTCTTGACTAAGAACATTGGAGGTATTCAAGATTTCCAAAAAATATGATCCTGATGGCACTAGCACAGCTCATGGTCATTTAAATGTTCATCTTTCCTCTAAGTCCTTTACAGCATTTCATTGCAAAAATTCGAGGTGGTTTTTTGTTTTTTGGGTTTTATGAGCTTTTTTTTTTTTTTTTTTTTTTTTTTTTTGGTCTCCTATCCTCCTAAAACCTATTGTCGACAATAGTTTTCAAAGTGTCAGGACCAGTGCTAAGTACTTCATATATTATGTCATTAACTCTCCTAAGTCATCCTGTGAGGAAATACTATTCTTATTCTACAAATAATGAAATTGAGCATCAAAGAAGACCCTATATTCTGCCACCCTCCAAATTTTCTAAAAATCCTTGTGAAAAAGTTTTTCCTCAATGGAGGCTATCATTTTTAGGATTGAACCTGCACTTTTAAGACTCTAGGGAACCAAGTTTCCTTTCTTCACTGACTTGGCTTATTTCATCTCCCCTTCTGTCTGCTCCTCCCTTTTCTTCCGTTCTTATTCTTCTCTTTCTCACACATTAGAAAACATGCATGCACACACTTGAGAAGAAGCCCTTCTAAGAGGGAATATTTTATTATAAGTTTTCAAATGATTTTCTCACAACATTTTATGAAGGAACTGGTAATACAAACACCAATGGAGGAGCCCTATACCACACATCAGTACAGGCAAAATGCACACTCAACTCCATGCACCTCTGTATAGTCATGGCACACTGACAGCATACTGATTGGATACAGATATTGCTAGAAGGAGGAGGGGAGAAAGGATTTGCATGACGGTTATGTTACACTAGCAGTATAATATCATGTTATAGACCCACAAAGAGAGTTTTGTGAACTCTTTGTTAAAATGGCTCATTCCAATTAAACATACTCCTTTAAACAGCCTCTCTATGTTTAATCAATAATAATTTTGGTGCATTGAGGTGAGAAATTCTTTCTTTTATTTCGAAGTGTAAAACATAGAACTTATATGAGAATACGGTTACTTAAAAAATAAAAGGATATCAGAGACATTTGTATGACAAGAAAATTATGTGATTGAGAAAGAATATAGACATTGAAGATGACAATAAAACCAGTTAAAATTTTGGATTGTTCTGCTGAACAGCAAAGAAAAAAGATAAAACAGATGAACATATGTGACTAGACCAAACACTTCTATTTTTAAAAACAGAGAAGTATAAATATCTAACTGTTGTTCTAATTATACTTCTAAGCATTAGGCTATTTATTGCTTTCGATGAAAGTCTTAATTAGGAAATTAGGGACCATAAGTAAATGGGCATATATTTAAATTTCCAGAATTATTTTATATATTATTATGTTAGAATGAACTAACTCATTCATCAGGCAACTACTATGTACCAGGTTCCATGCCCGGCAGTGGGGATTCAGCAGTTAACAGAATTTACTATGCCTAAAATTTATATTACATTTTTTAAACAAGTGTTTTCCCCCCTAAAATAGGAGTATTAAAATTATTCATAATTATTTACTTATAATTATAATTACATATAATTATTCTTACCTGAGCCTAGTATTCCATCATTAGGCACATACACAACTACCATAAAGCTGGTATCAGCCTAAATTTTTCTAGTTTAAAACCCTATTAAGGAAATACATTAATTCTTCTCAGATGTACCATTTTGGAATGAGATTTTTTTAATGTGTGTTGCATTTCTAGATTTTCACTTCTTAAAGAGTTTAATATCTAAATTTAATCTCTTCTCCAAAAGTTCTGTCCAATGTTCTACAGTTCAATTCTGTTATCAGTTAATCCTTACCCTATTATAAAATTCAGAAGATTCTAGTAATTAATCTTGGCAATCTTAAATATGAATTTGAGAATATATAAGTGAATTAATCACTTATTGAATGCATCTTTTGGAAAAGAGAACTTTGGTGTTATAAACATCACTGGTAAGCATTTAGGGGGCAATGTCAGGACAGGATCTTGATGCCATCATAGACCTTAAGACAAAGCTTGCATTATTACACTATACTGTAGAATTTTCATGCATTATTCTGACTCTTACCAGATCTTTCTCAGTGTGTCTAATATGTCACTCTATCCAATAAGCAAGCTCAAAAATAAGTGAACATTTTCCTAGTACTGAGGAAAACCCATTTTTTACACATTTAACAATGTGATTATTATCTGATCTTATTAGGGAGTGAAAAGTCTCATAAAGGGCCTATATCTAGTTATTTTCCCTAAAGCTCTCTGATTTGACTAATTGATCACATCAGGAAGGGAGGATGGGTGGCCCATTGTCTATGATTATATAGTAAAAGGTAAACTAATTAGGATAAATGATCTTTTAAAGATGTGCTAACTTTATAACAACACTATAATAACTAGAGAAGTTAATTCTAATATTTTTCCAAGTACAGTCTTATAAATGTAGTCTTAATATTATTTCTTAGAAAAGATTATAAAGAATACAATTAGAATACATTGCTTGAGAAGTATGGAGCCAGAAAAGAGATGATGAGGGCAGTATGTAGAGGTCTTAAAAGGCAGACTGACAAGTACCAGGTTTGCATTTAAAGATTCAGTACAATTTTTCAGAATTATTGCCCAAAAGTGAAAAAGAAGTTTGGAATTTCTAAAGTGAGAGAATCCTACTCTCTGGATGGATAAAACTGGTTACAATTTTATTGATTGGTTCAAAGAATTCTCATCCTTTTGCTCACCAACTCTGTGCCACCTTCTCATTTAGAATCTGACACAAAATAATAAACAAGGCAGATATGGTCCCTATTCTTATTAAGATTCTATTCTAGCCAAATTAAAGAACAATAAGAAAATATAAACAAGAAAACTATGAGATGAGTGCTATATGGAATATTAAAGTAATGTTAAAGAGTGACTTGGTGGCTACTTCTTTTCTTTTTCTTTTAATTTTTATTTTGGCATGCAGCTTTCAGAACTTCAATGAAAAGAAAAGGGGAATATGGTGATTTCAAACATTTTGGTCAAGTGGAAGAAAACATTTTTTCCAACAAAACAGATATATTTGTTGATTGAATTTTTTTGGTTTCTCTCTCAAATGCCTGGAAAACTCAATAGAATATAGTGGATTCAATTTCATCATTTTCAATCAAGAAAATGTGTTTGTCTGAGGACTCCAATTACAGAAACGGTAGCTATGATTAAAGTGTTCCTTATGAATAGCAATAAAGCCAACTTATACTACAAAATACAAGTACCTTTTCAAAGTACCTTCATATGCTTTTTAAAACTGAGGTATAATGGATATATGACGTTTCATTAGTTTTGGGTGTGTAACATTAGACTAAATATTAGCATATATTACTATATGGTTACCACAATAAGTTCAGTTAATACCACCTCACATAATTACAAATTTTTTTTCGTGATGAGAACTTTTAAGATCTACTCTTAGCAAATTTTGAATATATAATACAATATTATTATCTGTAGTTATCATGCTGTACATTACAAGACTTTTTTTTAAGATTTTATTTATTTATTCATGACTTACTTTTTTTTTAAGATTTTATTTATTTTATTTATTCATGACTTACTTTTTTTTTTTAAGATTTTATTTATTTATTCATGAGAAACACAGAGAGGAGAGAGAAAGAGGCAGAGACACAGGCAGAGGGAGAAGCAGGCTCCATGCAGGGAGCCCGAGGTAGGACTCGATCCAGGGTCTCCAGGATCATGGCCTGGGCTGAAGGCATTGCTAAACCGCTGAGCCACCCAGGCTGCCCAACTTATTTTAGAACAGGAAGCTTATACCTTTGAACCTTCACCCATGTGGCTGCTTCTAGTTGGGTTGCCAAGGGAAGGACTCTCTGAAGATGTGGGATTTAACTGAGATATGATGACAATAAGCTAGCAATATGAAGCTCGGACTGGAGAACATTCCATGTAGGGCATTCCAGCTAGGACAAATTTCCTAAGGCAGGAACAAGCTCTACATGTTTGAAAAACTTCACAAAGTCCATTTGGCTCTGGCAGAGTGGATAAGAAGGAGAGTGGGAAAAAATGAAGTCTGAGATGGGGTGAAGGGGTGTCTATCTCACATAGAACATTTCAGGTCGGGGTGGGATTTATATTTATGTTCTCAGAAGAATGGGAAGTAATGGAAGTGTTTAAAGCAGAGAAATAACACGACTTGATTTACATTTAAAAGGACTACTTAGGCCTCTGTGTAGAGATTGGATTATATGGGCGAGAATTGGGGAATAGGCTTGAATTTACTGCAGTAGTGCAGGTGAGAAAATAAGAGTGTCATAAATTCTATTTATGATGGGATGATTGTAGAAGATCCAGAGCAGTGGGTGGATCTCAGATATGTTTGTTGGCATAAATGTCAGGATTTGCTTCTGGATTAGATATGGGGCAGGAAGGAGAAACGAATCAAAGAATATCCATATTTTTGCCTTGTAGCAACTGGGCTGATGAATAATAATGCCATTTATTCAGATGCAGAAGACTGGGAGGAAGGAATTATGTTAAATTTGAGAGATCTATTAGACATTCAAGCAGAGATGCTAAGTAAGCAGTTAGATTTACAAGTGTGGAATCCCAAGGAGAGATCAGAGCTGGAGATACAAATTTGGGAGTCATCAGCATATGGATGCTATTTAAAGCCATGGACCTAGATGAGGTCAGAAAGAGGGAGCTCATAGACTAAAGAAGAGAGGTTTGCCTAGAAAATACCTGAATCATAGTTTATCATCAGTGAACATCAATAAAGGAATAGAATTTAGAGGTAATGATGAGTTCAGGTTCTAACAGGTTGAAACAATCTAAGTGAAGATGTCGGGCAGGCAGTGGGATATGAGTCTGAAGTTGGGAGAAGAGATTGAACTTGACTGTATTAAGAAGCAAAGTCTAAGTGCTTTTGGGTACCCAACATGCACTAGGAATTTGACTGGACACCCTTCCATATCTATACATTTCTAATCTTTATATAGTTTTGCTAGGTATCTTGTTATTGACACTTGAAGATGACAAAACTGAGGATCAAAGAATTCATGTGCCCAAGATCACAGTTAATAAGTAATTGAGTGCAGATTCTTATTGTAGCTAAGTGCTACAGTTAATAAGTAGCTGAATGCAGATTCAAGGACATGTGGGCAAAAATCAGTCAGGTGCCTCTTTGTCCTGCTAGTTTCCTTCATAGAAAAACTGATAGCATGTATTGCAAACAGCTTATGAGGTTGTTCAGGTGTATAAATGGAATAAAGGCATTTAATATCATTAAGAAACATTCATTAAGTTTTGTTTTGAAGTCTGTGATGTCATAAAATTGTTATAGTACTGTATACTTAAGAAGCACCTGGATGGGTCAATCAGTTAAGCATCTGATGCTTGATTTCAGCTCAGGTCATGATCTCAGGGTCATGAGATCCAGCCCAGCATTCTGCACAGGGTGTGGAGCCTGCTTGAGATTCTTTCCCTCTGCCTCTGCCCTTCTACCTGTTGCGCTCTCCCTCTCACTAAAAACAAACAAAAAATAACAAAGAAACAAAAAAACCTATTAAATACTATACTATTTATCATTGACTTTATTACATAAAAAAAAAAAGGAATTATTGTTGATCCCTGGGTGGCTCAGCAGTTTAGCCCCTGCCTTCGGCCCAGGGCATGATCCCGGAATTCCAAGATCAAGTCCCACATCAGGCTCCCTGCATGGAGCCTGCTTCTCCTTCTGCCTGTGTCTCTGCCTCTCTTTCTCTCTGTGTCTCTCATGAATAAATAAAATCTTTTTTAAAAAAATAAGGAATCACTAAGATGTATGAATCAACTTGTATATTTGAAGATAGCCTGAATACCTGGAATCCTCCAAATTTTATATTAGAATTGGGACAAAATGGTAAAAAATTAACTTTTGGTAATTGACATAGCCTTTGGATTTTATTTGTGTCTCTAGCCTTTAAGATATTAGACTCTTCTCTAAGAATTACCAGAGAATAAAATATATACTAATGAGATACAAACTCTTGGCAAAAAAGCTTAAAAATGCAAATATAAAAATTATCCCCCAGAAGGGTTTATTGTTTTATTTTCCTTATGCTTTCTGCAGTTAGGAAAATAAAGACTGATGCTTGATATTTGTGCTATGCTAACACACTGAGTTCTGGGTTTTGTTTGGTGGGAAGGTAAAGTAATTTGTGTTTTGGGCACTTTTGTTTCAAAGAACAATCCTTTTAAAAAGTAAGCAGGGATGCCAATTCTGCTACTACAGGATAAGCTTCTACTGGGCTGCCAGCCTCACCAAGGCATGAGCCTCATCCGTTTTTCAGCACAGTGTCCTGAAAAGTGAACAAAAGCACATACAAGATCCAGGAGAGAGGAGTCACCAGGGAAGCATAGTATCACAGAGATAGGGCAGCAGAAGGGGCACACAGTGGAGAGACAGACCTGGGGTGACAGGTGGGGAGGCACAAAGAAAGAGGGGAAACCAAGTGGGGGAGATGAGAGGGAGAGGACGACCGAGGGTGAGGGCAGACCAGAAAGACTGGGGCGTGAGAGAAGAGCAAGGTATGTAGGGGAGGAGAAGGGAAGGAGGAGCGTGACAGTTAAGAGAAAAAGGTTTAATGAGTGTGGGTAATAAGAGAGAAAGCAAATGAGCCAGGGCGAGCGAACGAGAGGGGTGTAAAAAGAAATCATATACCCTGTTTGAAAGCATGCTTCCCATAGCAGGAACTAAAGATGGTAGTTTCACTCATTCAGATTAATTTCAAACTCTTTTTCTTTAAAACAAAAAAGCCTAAATAATTCTGAAATCATCAAAGCCAATTATATGGCAAATAAAAGATTGTAGTGGTTAAGAGTATGGGTCTGAATACCACTTCCACCTGGAAACACGGAGGCCTCGGGTAAGTTACTTAAACCCCCTGAGCCTTGGGTAAAGGGGGATTGTAAGATAACATAAAGGTGTGCAGGATAATAAGGGCTCATACAGCTGGCACTTGTTTCCCCTGCCAGGTGCTATTCTAACTGCCTTACATTAAGTAACTCAACACTTACAACTTCATGAGGAGAGGAAATTGAGGTACCTAGAAGGTAAGTAATTTGTCCTAGGTCACTGATCTTATAGGTGAAAGAACTAGGCTTTTCACCAGTTTAGTCTCAGAAATTATTGCCTTTATCACTATGTACACAACCTCTCAAATATGACTAAGACAAGGTGTATAAACATAGTTTAAGAATGAAGCTGCCCTCAAAAATGATAGATCCTATTCATTATCAAAGCAGCAATTATAACTAGAAGAAAAAAAGCTTTTATACTGTTTCTTAAAGAAAAATCTGGGTAATAAAAGATAAATTCAAGAGAGAATAAATCAAAAGGCCAATACATTATGACCAATTTATTTCACTAGTAATGGCCTCTTGAATAAGATACTTTTATTTTAGAGTTTCTCTTTTCTTTCATATAACCAGTCTGATGCTGGAATTCTACATTTCCTTCAGAATTACTCCTGGGATTGTCCTTTCTTCTCCTGAAGGACCTAGCAGGGACATCACAGTTGAATTAATAAACAGAATTTGGAGCAAGGGAGATGAATGTTAGTGTCAGCAGGTAAGAGTCAACCATTATAATGATATTCTTTGAATTGAAATGTTTTTATTGCTTTTCAAATCCAAGACTACTTAGAATCTTCACTGGCTACGAAGATATGAATCAGTTTTAGCAGCTAGTGGTGACTATGCCCATGATGGCACTCAGGTCCTGGAAGAAGAAGAAGTAACTGCCCTGTGCATTAACCAAGCTCTACTGTCCTGGTCCTGGGGTCATTCTGCATAATGTATTGTGGGAAGGTGAGAGTCAAAAGGGGAATAGAATTTGAAAACTCTGCAGATTTCTCCCAACAAGAAAGTATATATGTGTATATACTCACTTTTTCATTGTAGATGGCCCCAAGCATTGTACTTGCTCTCACAACATCTAGGCTTTGAAAATTTTTTCTTGCAATTTTCACAACTTTTTTCAAGTATTTAATTGCTTCTGTCATCTCTCCTTGGCTGAAATAAATAAAATAGGAAAATCACTGGAGTATGATCTCATTTAATGTCACAGTAAAGAGAAGATATTTTGTGTCTTTGCATTAGAAAGTGCAAAATGGTTCAGGATAATGAAATGTGAAATGCAAATTTAAAAAATACGTGGCTTGTCTTTGTTGGAATATACAGTGAATTAAAACTTAAACCTTTAAACCCTTGTGTGTTGCTGGTGGGATTGTAAACTGGTGCACCTGCTTTGGAAAACAACTTGGCAGATCCTCAAAAATTTTGATAGACAGTTACCGTATGACCCAGCAATTCCACTCCTAAGAGAAATAAAAATATTATACATCCACTCATATATTCACACAAAAACTTGTACACAAATGTTCATATCAGCATTATTTATAGTAGCCAAGAAGTGGGAACAACCCCAACAGCTATTAATTTAATGAATAAGCAAGATGTGGTATATTCATACAAGGGAATATTATTCTGCCATAAGAGAGAATAAGTTTATTTATTTATTTTTTAATTTTTATGATAGTCACACAGAGAGAGAGAGAGAGAGAGAGGCAGAGACACAGGCAGAGGGAGAAGCAGGCTCCACGCACCGGGAGCCCGACGTGGGATTCGATGCCGGGTCTCCAGGATCGCGCCCTGGGCCAAAGGCAGGCGCTAAACCGCTGCGCCACCCAGGGATCCCAAGAGAGAATAAGTTTAGTCGTACATGCCACGACATGGATAAACCTTAAAAACATGTTAAATGAAAGAAGCCAGTCATAAAAACATGTGTCATATGATTCCATTTACATAAAATGTCCAGAATAGGCAAATCCATAGAAACAGAAAGCAGGCTAGTGATATCCAAAGGCTGGTGAGAAGGGGAATGGAGAGAGACCGCTAAGAGCTATGTATGGGGTTTCTTTATAGAGTGACAAAAAATGATCTGAATTAAATCGTGGTGATGGTTGTACAACTCTGTGAATTTACTGAAAACTACTGAATTATAGACTTTTTAAAAGGGTGAATATACAGTATATGAATTACATCTCAATGAAGCTGTCATTTTTTTTTTTTTAAGAAAGAAAACCTTTGAAAAGGTTGAACTTTTCCAGGTCACTTTGCAAATGAAGCCAGTCCTTTGTGGGGAGGCAATACCTGCTGGAGGTATTAGAACAAATATGATGAAAATGGAGTCTTCAGAAATCTCCCAATGAGGACTCCAAAGAATGAAGGAGAGATATACCCCCAGATGGAAGGGTCTGGCTTCTGGAAGGCATGCCACAACCATCTACCATCTGGCAAACTGCAAGAATTCATATAAGGAAGAAATAAATTTCATTGTGATATACCAGAGAGTTTGGAGATTGTTACAGCAACTCAATCACCAAAACTAGCTAAAACAAATTTGGCTATTTTTTTCTTTCATAAAGAATTGGTGGGCACATCATTTTAAAGATTTCAATGAATTACAATGAGAAACTTCAATTATTTAAATTCTACTCTCATTTTATAAATCTGAGTCCCAAACACTCATCAGTTTTTTATTATCTGATATGTCACTCCAAGTATATACAAAACTTAGTTTTATCTGAGTGAGAGATAAACAGAAAGGGGAGGGATGAGTGGAAAGACTCTAAAAATCTCTAAAGGAGATAAATATTTGAAATTTGAAAGTCAGTCTAAGGAGACAGGCTCCCTTAGGAGCCAATTTTAGTAATTGTCCTGGTGAAGAATGCTTGTGGGCCACTGAGGGACACACTCTCATAAGGGCAAACGGAATTAAGAACTAAGATAAAAAATATTTGAGCAACCAAAGACACAGTAATTTTCTAAAACAGCTAGAGTCAAGGTTTAATATGCTGGGACTGATTTTGTAGAGGCAATTGAAGCCAAAGTCCAGCTAAAGGGACAGCTGACTGCCGATTCACGGACAAAGCAAGAAGTGATTTCAAAATAATGACTCCAAATTAAGTGTGCCGAAAAAAATTCAGTATCTGTTGAACCTGTGGATTTTCATTTTTTTCCAATTCCTAACAGAACGGTGAATCTAAGATTATACAAAATTCTATTGTTAAATCATATTAGAACCACGGCAGTTTTCACTAATGTGACAAAATCTAGAATTTAGAGATTTTAAAAGAACAAAATCTATAATTGTATTCTTCAATTACCTATACTAAAGGAAAACATTCTTATTTCTAAGTATTTTTGAGTCCCTAGGATTTCCCTTTTGTTCCATAGGCCAGCAGTTCTCAGTGAACATCTATTCTATGACTCAGTAATTCACAGGATAAAACTTGGAAATGCAGAGCTGGTTTTGCAATCGAGCTGATCCTCATGTGAGTATTCCTCAGTTTATCCTGCAAGGATTTACTCATAGGAGCTCTGGATAGTATGGTAATGAATGTGGCATTTATAGAAACTTTGCTACAAACTTTTAAATTATTGCAATTACAGAAAAAGTTAGCAATATTAGTACCATATTTAATTGATTCTAAAACACACATTTTCCCCCATGTTTTAACGTTTCTGAAATCAGGATGTCTTACAACAGGTGGGCATCATCATTGTCAGATGGGGAACAGTCAGGTCATAGCTGTTGCTGCAGCAATGGATTAGGTTTATATTTCTGGACATGACACAACAATTGCAATGCTTTGATATTTCTGTTAATAACTATTTAAAGATGATTTCAGAAAGGAAAAGGAGGACTGGTTGTTTTCTAAAAACCTTTCTGAAATCTGGAAGTCAAGAAAATGCTGACTTCAAAATCAGCAAATTAAGTGTCCATGACTTGGAAAAAAATAGTGGAAATGATACTGGAGCACTATTTTTAGAAAGGCTATAGTACCAATGTTCTTCATGACACAAAGAATAATACGTTTGGGGAAAAAATAGTGACAATTCTGATTTAAAAGTGATTCAGAAGAACTGGATTTAGAATGCAAATATGTTTGAGGAGTATAATAAATTTGTATTTTTTACATGAATGCTTAAGAGCCTAAAATAGCTCTTTTATTAAGTATAAAATCAAAATTCTAAGCAATAAGAGTTGTTAGCTCACAATTTAGTTAGAATATTCCTTTTTGGTAGTATGTAAGGTGCATGGTCCAATAGAAAAAAATCTTAGATTTAGTGAAATCTAAAAATAAAGTTAATCCTTCAGTGTAATGGATGCCTGCAAAATAATGGGCAGTTCATTGGACAGTAAATTTTTTGTTTTTTGTTTCTGTTTTTTAAAGATTTTATTTATTTGAGAAAGAGGGAGAGAGCGAGAGAGACCATGAGCGGGCTGAGGAAGAAGCAGACTCTACTTAGCAGGGAGCCTGATCTGATGTGGGGCTCAATCCTGGCACTCTAGGATCATGACCCCAGCCAAAAGCAGCTTAGCCTAATGAGCCACCCAGGTGCCCCTGACTAATAAATTTTTGAATAAAATTTTCTAGGAAGTTTGAAATTCACACTGAATTTATATATACCTGATATATAGTTAGAACATAATGAGAGCAAACAACTGGTCTAACTACTTAATAGTCCCAATAAATCTCTATATGTATCTATTCATTTTATTTAATTTTATGCAAAAACAAACATACTTATTTTTTTTGTGCTGTGTTTATATCATATGTGTATAATCATAAAGCAATCATATATTCAACAGCATTCTGTTTATAAAATGAGCATCAAAATATTGATATTTCTAACCTAACATTACAAATTCACTTGCAAAATGACATTCATTTTCATGGTTACAGTTAAAATAGCAAAATTTAACATTCACCTAAATCTCTGAGCAAATAGAACCCAACACAAATTTTAGCATGAATGTCTATAGTAGGTGTGATTGATGAACTATATTATTACCACCTGCAATAAACAGTTGATAAAGCACCACTTGAAAAAGTAATATAAAAGGTAATATATGATTTTCAGTGGCAAGAATTTTTAAAAATTTTAAGTTCAATTAGCCAACATGTAGTAGTACATCATCAGTTTCAGATTTGGCGTTCAATCATCGGTTGTGTATAATACCCAGTTCTCATCACATCACATGACCTCCTTAATCCCCATCACCCAGTTGCCCCATCCCCCCACCCACTTCCCCTCCAGGAACCCTCAGTTTGTTTCCTATACTTAAGAGTCTCTCATGGATATTTTCCCTCTGATGACTTCCCTTTCAGTTTTCCCTCCCTTTCCGTATGATTGATCCTCTGTGCTGTTTCTCCTATTCCACATATGAGTGAAAACCATATAATAATTGCCTTTCTCTGTTTGAATTATTTCACTCAGCATAGTGTCCTCCAGGGCTATCCACATCGATGTAAACGGTAAGTATTCATTCTTTCTGATGGTTGAGTAATATTCCATTGAATCTGTAGACCACATCTTCTTTATCCATTCATCTGTCAATGGACATCTTGACTTTTTCTCACAGTTTGGCTATTGTGGACATTGCTGCTATAAAAATTGGGGTGCACGTGCCCCATTAGATCACTAATTTTGTATCTTTGAGATAAATACCTAGTAGTGCAATTGCTGGGTTGTAGAGTATCTCTATTTTTAACTTCTTAAGGAAACTCCATACTGTTTTCCAGAGTGGCTGTACCAGCTTGCATTTGCACCAACAATGTAAGAGGGTTCCCCTGTCTCAGTGGCAAGAATTCGAGATTTTAAAAAATTTACATCAGAAATAGTATATAGAATAAGTAAGTTCATGCAAAAATATTTTAATAAGTTTATAATACTCAGAAAACAATCCCACAAATGTGGTGTTGTCAGAGTAACTAGTGGGCAAGTTGAAAATTATTTGGCTGTTTTATAAAATTAACTAGAGTGACTGGGAAATTATGTGTATAACCAAGGTAAAGATTAGAACTCAGATTCAACTTGGAAAAAATGTCAATCTGCCTTGTTATTTCTTTTCTTTATTATTCTTGGGTATAATTGTCATACAATATCATATTAGTTTCAGGCTTACAACGTGATGATTCAATACTTGTCTACATTGTGAAATGATTACCACCACAGTCACAAAAAAATTTTTTTTTATCTTTTTTCCCAAAAATTTTATTGGGGGAAACTACAAAACATTTACAGTATAATGTTTACAGTCACAATTTGTAGGTGTACTGATTCCCCCAAATATATTACAACTCAAGTTGACTTGTTAGTTACATTCAAAAACCTACTTCTGTCAAAGTAGTCCAGTGTACATACATACAGAGTGCTCCAACAGTACCTATGTACAAAGAAACTAAAGCTACTGCTCATTCATCTGCTGTCCAGGAAAGCATTCCTGCCTTTCTACACATGCAAAAAAAAAAAAAAAAAAGTACAAGTTCTGGAATTTTCTGGAATGAAACAAGGCATATTCATGTACTACATACCATTTTTAGCACTAAGAGGTGGTCCCTTCACTTTAGATCTATGTAAAAAGAAAGTGGTAAGTATATTTTCCTTTTGTGCAGTTGAACCCATCCTACATTCAAATTCTCTCAAGCACTAATAGAAAAATAGTTATTTGGCTGGGGAAGATTTAAGGCAAGTTCTGGCCCTCCCAAAGGCACTGTGAGACTAACCCCACCCCATTATTGCTACATGTCTTTATACGCAGAGTATGTCACAGTAGAATTGGAGGAATAAACAAAAGACCTTTTTTTTTTCTAATTTAAAAAGTTGGAATAAGAAAAGCATGCCACATTTAAGTCTTATTTGCAAAGTCTGTGGTCACTTTTTTCTTTAAAGTAGGATGGGCTACAACCATTATACATTCTAAGAAAATTCATAAGATGTTCCTCAAACTATTTCCACAGCATCAGGATACATTTTCTGTAAAGAAATCATGAAATCTTTCAAAATTTACATAAACAAGGAAAGAAATTAATGAAATAAATATTACATACAATCTCTTAAATTAAGATTTTTTTACTCATTTACAATAAAATAACCATGTGAAATTACAAAAGGCATATATCACTGTGAAAAGAACATACACTCCACATTTTGCTGATTAATAATGGCAATCATAATTTAACATAATAAAAGAATATATATCTATTGCTTTTCATCATAGTTGATAAGTACAGTATGAACAAAATTTTCAATGTATACTTTTCACAAGATAACAAATAAGTTAAATAGTTTTTTCATATTGAGTTGTGGTGCAGTGGTGCGAGTCAACTCAAAACAGCTAAAAATTCAGCAGTTATTCCCCCCAAAGATTACGAACTAAGCTCTGCCCAAGGCTTCCAGACAGAGCAGGTAAAATGGTTCTAAAATTAAACATCTACTAAGTGGTGGCAATGAAACCAGTAACCAGTAGGAAACTTTGGAATGTAGGTGTTTTTTTTTTCCAATTTTTTTTTTTTTTTTGATGAGCACTTTCAAGATCCACTCTCCCTCAGCAACCTTCAAGTATGCTCAGTACCATTGACTGTAGCTGTAGTGCAGCACACCACATCCCCATGACCTATTCTTTTCAAAATTGGAAGTCTGTACCTCCCGACCCTGTTCATCCCTTATGCTCAACGCCTAACCCCGTTTCTCCCTGGCAACCGTTGAGCCGCTCATATACGTGAGTTTTATTTTGCTTTGTTTTGTTTGTTCATTCAGTTTGTTTTTCAGATTCCACATATAAGTGGCAGCTTAAATATTTTTCTTTCTCCACCAGACTCATTTCACTTTGCTTCATACTGTTAAATTTCACCATGCTGTCACAAATGACAAGGTTTCATTCTTTTTTATGGCCGAGTAGAATTCCACTGTGTATATATATTCTATCTTATTCTTTCATTGCTTGGACACTTAGGTTATTTCCATATTTTGGCTACTGTAAATAATGCTGCAGTGAACACAGGGGTGCACATATCTTTTCAAGTTAGTGTTTTCATTTTCTTCAGATAAATATCTAGAAGTGGAATTGCTGGACCATATACTTCTACTTTCAACTTTTTGAGGAACTTCCATACTGTTTTCCATAGTGTCTGTTATTCCCAAAACAATGCATGAAAATTTCCCTCTCCAAGCCTTTGCCAGCATTTATTTCTTGTCTTTCCAATAATAGCCATTCTAACAGGTGTGAGGTGATATCTCATTAAGGTTTTGATTTGCATTTCTCTGATGATTAGTGATATTGAACATCTTTCATGGGTCTGTTGATCACGCATATGTCTTCTTTGGAAAAATGACTTCAGATGCTCTGCTTATTTTTTTTAAGATTTTTATTTATTTATTTATGAGCGAGAGAGAGAGAGAGAGAGAGAGAGAGAGAGAGGCAGAGACACAGGCAGAGGGAGAAGCAGGCTTCATGCAGGGAGCCTGATGTAGGACTCTATCCCGGGTCTCCAGGATCATGCCCTGGGCTGCAAGCGGCGCTAAACCACTGCGCCACTGGGGCTGCCCTCCTCTGCTTATTTTTTAATTAGACTTTTTTTGCTATTGAGTTATGAGTTCTTTATATATTTGTGACTTGCAAATATTCTAGTTCAGTAGGTTGCCTTCACGTTTTGTTGATAATTTCCTTTACTGTACAGAAGAAGCTTTTTAGTTTGATGTAGTCCCACTTATTTATTTTTCCTTTTATGACTTTGTTTTTGGAGTTAGATCCAAAAAAAAAAATCACTAAGACATACTTCAAAGAGCTCACTGCCTAGCTTCTCAGAGTTTTATGATTTCAGGTTTTACATCTGTCTTTAATTCATTTTGAGCTAATTTTTTGTGTATGGTATAAAATAGTAGTATAGTTTCATTCTTTTGCATGAGGCTGTCCAGTTAACCCAATAACATTTATTAAAGAAACTATCCTTTCCCCATTTTATATTCTTGGCTCTTTTAAAATAAATTAATTGACTATAAATGTGTGGGTTTATTTCTGGGCTCTATTCTGTTCTACCAATCTATGTGTCTGTTTTTATGCCAATATCATACTGGGTTTTGTTTGTTTGTTTTAAAGATTTTATTTATTTGAAAGAGAGAGTGAGAGAGCGAGCACAAGCAGGGGGAAGGGCAGAGGGAGAGGGAGAAGCAGGCTCCCCACTGAGCAGGGAGCCTGTCAAGGTGGGGCTCAATCCCAGGACCCTGAGATCATGACCTGAGCTGAAGGCAGATGCCCAACCAACTGAGCCACCCAGATGCCCCTGTACTATTTTGGTTATTATAGATTTATAATACAGTTTGAAATTAGGGAGCATGATGACTCCAGCTTTGTTTTTCTTTCTCAAGATTGCTCTCTTCAGGGTCTTTTGAGTTCCATATACATTTTAGGTTCGTTCTATTTCTGTGGAAAATGCCAGAAGGATTTTGTTTTTTTTTTTTTTTTTTTTTTTTTTTATTTATGATAGTCACAGAGAGAGAGAGAGAGGCAGAGACACAGGCGGAGGGAGAAGCAGGCTCCATGCACCGGGAGCCTGATGTGGGATTCGATCCCGGGTCTCCGGGATCGCGCCCTGGGCCAAAGGCAGGCGCCAAATCGCTGCGCCACCCAGGGATCCCGCCAGAAGGATTTTGATAAAAATTGCACCAAATATGTAGATTGCATGAATAGTATGGACATTTTAACAATATTAATTCTTCCAATCTATGAACACAGAAAATCTTTCCATTTATTTGTATTTACTTCAATTTATTTCATCAGTGTCTTATAGTTTTCAGTGTAAAGGCCTTTTCACCTCCTTGGTTAAATTTATTCCTAAGTATTTTATTCTTTTGATGCCATTATAGATGGGATTGTTTTCTGTTTTTCAAAAAGATTTATTTATTTATTTTTAGAGGGAGCAGGCAAGTGAGGAAAGGGGCAGAAGGAGAGACTCTTTCAAGCAGACTCCCTGCTGAGTGCAGAGAACAGCTCAGGGCTTCATCCATGAGATCACAACCTGAGTCTAAACCAAGAGTCAGATGCTTAACCAACTAAGACACCCAGGTGCCCTGGGATTGTTTTCTTAATTACTCTTTCTGATAGATTGTTTAGTGTATAGAAATGCAACAAATTTTCATATGTTAATTTTGTACCCTGCAACTTTACTGAATTCATTTATTAGTTCTAACAGTTTTTTGGTGGAGTCGTTAGGATTTTTATATATAAAGTCATGTTGTCCATAGATAGTGACAGTTTTACCTCTTTTTTCCTATTTGGATACACTCATTTCTTCTTCTTGCCCAATTGCTGTGGCTAGGACTATGCTGAATAAAAGTGGTGAAAATGGGCATCCTTGTCTTGTTCCTATCTTAGAGGAAAGTTTTTAGCTTTTCACTATTGAGTATAATATTAGCTGTGGCTTGTCACATATGGCCCTTACTATGTTGAGAGGTTCATTCCCTCTATCCTCACTTCCTTGAGAGTTTTTATCATGAATGGGTGTTGAATTTTGTCAAATGCTTTTTTCTGCATCTATGGAGATGATTATAAGATTTTATTTAACATTTGTTATTGCGGGTATCATGTTGATTTTTAAAATTTCCCTTTTAATTTCTCCTTTCATTTACCCACTGGTGGTTCAGTAGCATGTTGTTTAATCTCTCTATATTTGTGATTTTTCTGGTCTTTTTTTCTTGTAATTCATTTCTGGTTTCATACCATTGTAGTCAGAAAAGATGTTTTTTTTGATGTCGATCTTAAATTTATTGAGACTTATTTTGTGCTGCAACATATGATCTGGTGTGAAGAATAATCCCTGTGCACTTGAGAAGAATGTGTGTATTCTGTTGCTTTTTAATGGAATGTTCTGTTTATATTTCTTATGTGCACCTGGTCTAATGTGTCATTTAAGGCTGATGTTTCTTATTGATTTTTTCTGTCTGAATGATCTATTTATTGATGTAAGTGGCGTAATAAAATCCCCTACTTTTGTTGTAGTGCTGTCAGTTTCTCCTTTTAGATCTGTTAATATTTGCTTTATATATTTAGGTGCGTGAATATTTACAAATTTCATATCCTCTAGTTGGGTTGATCCCTTTATCATGTAATTTCCTTCTTTGTCTTTATTACAGTCTTTGTTTAAAAGCTTATTTTGTCTATTGTAAGTATAGCTGCCTCAGCTTTCCTTTGGTTCCCAATTGTATGAAACATCTTCTCTATCCCTTCACTTTCAGTCTATGTACATCCTTCTACCTAAAGTGAGTCTCTTGTAGGCAGCATATAGACAGGTCTCTCTTTTTTTTATTATTATTAGTCATTTAGTTAGCTACACTGTGTCTTTTGATTGGAGAATTTAATTCATTTACATCTAAAGTAATTATTGATAGGTATTATTATTGCCATTATGTTAACTGTTTTCTGGCTGCTTTGTAGTTCTTCTGTATTCCTGTCTTCTCTTGCTCTGTTCCCTTGTAGTTTGATGACTATCTTTAGTGTTATGCTTAGATTCCTTTCCTATTATCTTTTGTGTATCTACTCTAGGTTCTTGCTTTGTGGTTACCATGAGGGGCACATATAACAGCTTCTATATATAACAGTTTATTTTAAGTTGATAGCAACTTAGGTTTGAACACATTCTAAAACTACATTTTTACTGCCTCCCACTCCACCTCTTATGTTTTTGATGTCACATTTTACATCTTTTTATTTTTTCTTTTCATTAGTTTTGTCTTTTAATCTTCATATGAGTTTTTATCAGTAACTAATCCATTATCTTTACTATATATTTACTTTTACCAGTCAGATTTATACTTTAATATGTTTGCTTGTTACTAATTAATGCTTTTCATTCAGCCTAAAGTAGTTCCTTTAACATTTCATTTAAACCCAGTTTGTGATAATAAATTTCTCTAGCTTTTGTCTGCAAAACTTTTTATCTCTTCTTCAGTTCAGAATGATAACCTTGTTGGGTGAAGTATTTTTGTCTGGAACTTTTTTCCTTTCATCCCTTTGAATATATTATTTGCCCTTCTTCTCACCTGCAAAGATTCTGTTGAAAAATCTACTGATAGTCTTTTGGGGTTTCCCTTGTATGTAACAACTTGCTTTTTCTCTTGCTCCTTTTAATATTGCCTCTTTATCTTTAACTTTTGATATTTTAATTATAATGCATCTCAGTGTGGATCTTTTTGGGTTCATCTTATTTGAATCTATCTGTGATTCTTGTATATGGATGTCTGTGTTTCCCCCATGTTAGGTAAGTTATCAGAAATTATTTCTTTAAATGAATTTTCTTCTCCTTTCTCTCTCTCTCGTTACCTTCTGGGACCCTTACATTGTAAATGTTATTCTGTTTGTTGTTGTCTCTAAGGTCTTCTAAGCCATCTTTCCTTTTTAAAATTCTTCTTTCTTTTTGCTGCTCTATTTGGGTGCATTCCACTGCCCTGTCTTCTAGAAAACTGATCCTTTCTTCTGCTTCATCTAGTCTGCTGTTGAACCAGTATCACTGTGTTCCTTCATTCTTCTCCCAAGTTACTGAGCATCTTAATTACCATTACTTTTGACTCTTTATCAGGTAAATTACTTATCTCCATTTCATTATTTTTTTTCCTGAGGTTTTATCTTCCTGTTTTATTTGGATCATAATCCTCTGTTTCCCATTTTTTTCAATTTTCTGTTTCTCTGTATTAGATGAAACACTACTTCTCCCAGTCTTGAAGGAGTGCATTTGTATAGGAGGTGAAACTTGTTGTTCAACATTGCTCTAGCTCTTGGTTATCTCTTGAACCTTTGTGATTACCTAAGCAGCCTGATTTATTCTTGATAGGTCCCAGGTGTTGAAGTCTGCCCAAACCTGTCAGTTTTCCAAAGGGAAGGATCTCAGTCAGCATCTATTTTCAGGCAGTTTGGAAGCCAGACCCTCAGGCAGCAATTTTAATGTATTCAAATATATATAGTCCTTTGGGGCTATAATTGTAAGCCCTGCTGATCTTCAGACCTGGAGATGACCCTTGGGTGACAGTTGCAAAACCTGGGGCTTCTGATGAGTGCATAAATTCCTTTCCATGAGGCACCAGTACACTGTAGCAAGGCCTAAAGAATGCAGAAAGATGGACCTGCATGGCTTCTATTCTCTGAGAGTACCTGTGTAACCTTTAGATATGTGTATGTGGCCAACTTGAAGTTTGCCCTTAAGACTCAAGTCCCAGGACCAGTAAATAGGCCTCTTTCACAGAAAGACTGGGAGTATGTTTCAGTCTTCTATCTCTGTAGAACTCTGGGGATGTTAGCCTGCCAAGAACTGTCTCTCAGCTACAGTCCATGGATCCCACAAATGCAAGCCCCTCTTGCTATCAGAACCATGTGACTCTGGAACATCCCCTGTGTAGACTGCATGTGATCGTGATCAAAAGTTTTAGTGAGGCAGCAGGAGAGCAGGAGAGCACAGAGCTGGGGTGCATTTGCTTAAGCTATCAAATTAGAGAGAGAGAGTAAAAATGGCACCCACCAATGCCTCTGTTCCTGGAGAGCCCCCCATAGGGTTCTGCCACTCTGGCATATGCTTTAAGATTAGCAAACTTCACATATAGTCTATGTACTTTTCAAACTGCTACTTTTGTCCTGGTCACTGGGGTAAGTTAGTCTGCATACAAGCTGTTTAAGAGAAGTACTCTAGTTCCCTGCAGCCCTTTGGGTTTCCTGGATGTGAGCCTTGTTGGTTTTCAAAGCCAGACATTTTTGGGGCTTGTCTCTCCATTGCAGGTCAGGGGTTGGGGTGCCTGATGTGGGGCATGAACCCCATATGCCTTAGGGAGAAGTTAAAGATTTGTGAAATCACTCCCAATTGTGGATTGCCATGTTGCAGGTGGGGTTTTAATGAGAATGCATCTCAGCCTCTATTGCTCATCTAGATGTGGCTCTTTTTTTTTTTTTAAGATTTTATTTATTTATTCATGAGACATAGGGAGAGAGGCAGAGATATAGATAAAGGGAGAAGCAGGATCCCTGGGGGAGCCTGATGTGAGACTCAATCCCAGGACCCTGGGATCACAATCTGAGTGAAAGGCAGATGCTCAACCACTGAGACACTCAGGTACCCCTGGATGTGGTTCTCTTATTGTTTGTTGTAAAGGTGCTGTTCAGCTAGTGTTCAGGTCTTTTTCAGAAGGAATTATTTCATATGTAGCTATGGATTTAGTGTGTCTAAGAGAGGTAGGTTCAGGATCTTCATATGCTACCATCTTGGATGCCCTCTCTCAAGCTGCCTTTAAACACTAACTAAAATTAACTATTTTGTCTACATGCTATTTTCCTGTGATCTGCATGGAAATAAACACAGCAGCTCTGAGGAACAGCTGCATTGTTATCCCATAGTCTTTGATCTATACTAAATATTTAATAAAACTAGTCTTCAAATGTCAAAAAAGAGGGGTGAGTTGTATGGTATGTGACTTATATCTCAATAAAGCTGTTATATTTTTCTAACTAACCTTTAAAAAGTTTATAAAAGGTGAATGATAGTTTGTTCTTGCAAGTGTCCCTCAGCTGTGAAATCTTAGGTGTCACTAAAGTCATCTGTACAAGTTGTTATAAATATACTGGCAAAATGTTTAGAATGGCACATAGTTATGACCAGAGTGCTTAGCATATACTAGGCTTCATATATTTTTAAATAAAGGAATGGCTGAAAATTTGAAAAGGGAAATGCTTATGCAATACTCATAAAAATTAAGCTCCCAGGTAAATTGAGACTATCAGTCATTGGAAGTTTGGAGTCCATGATTGTCAACATCTTTCTCCTGGATATTTTGGTAATATCAAGAAAATCTTTTTATTTCAGTAACTTCCTTGAGAGACTATCAAATGCCCTACAATGTGTTAGTTTCTGGGGACTATGGTTCCTGCCTCTAAAGTGTTTCACTGTCAATTTGGAGAGATAAGTTTAAACATTTGTACAAAGAATTAACTGTGATAAATACTACAAACTGTCTAAAGTGCTTTAAAACCTAGAGCACATTTATTTGAATATCTTCACAAGAGCAAGTCTAGTGTTTTGGGGTAAATTTAGTCTTTAAAGGAAGCCAAACAGATCTGGACCCAAATCCAGTGAATACAATTTTCATCTCAAAGCATCCATAGACCTTTGAAAAATTATAATATGTATTGTGGAAAACATCTTTGAATTTTGAACTGCATAAAATGTTTGTGTGCTTATAGATTCACAGATCCTTTGCTCTACTCCCATCTTTCTTTCTCCTCCTCATTTACACAGATCTTCAATGCAAGTTCGGAGTTGCTGCTAAGTGTCTGATCTTTTCCCAAGTATTTTTCCCTCCCTACCATTTGGGACTTTTATTCCAACTCTGTTCTCTTTCTTCTGTATCTCTCATTTTCCCAGATATCTCACTGACATTGAGGTCTCTGCCTGCCCAAAGTTGGCTATTTCTAGAGTTCTCTCTCAATCATTCCTTTCCCCTCCATGAAAAGCTTAAGCTTTCTATGGGTAATTTCCTATGATGCCATGCCCTAAACTCCTATATGCATATGTCTGGCAAATCCATATTTCTAGCCCTGATTTTTTCCCCTTTCCTCATCTAATGATGAGGCTTATGAAAATTTTGGAATTTCTCTTTAGGAAACTCCTGGTTGGCTCAGTGGTTGAGTGTCTGCCTTTGGCTCAGGGCATGATCCTGGAGTCCCAGGATCGAGTCCCACATTGGGATCAGGGAAGCTGCTTCTCTCTCTGCCTGTGTCTCTGCCTCTCTCTCTGTGTGTCTCTCATGAATAAATAAATAAAATCATTTTTTTTAAAGGAAACTCCTGCATGGTACAGTAGTGTAAAGCATTCATAAGTAATTTAATGGATTTTGTTTAAAAAATTGAGTTACACATAGAGATCATTTACTGAATTTTCTAAATGTGACTCTAAATACTTTTGGCTGTTTCCAGAGACCAAACCCACCTCTCAAACAATGATGTGCTGCTATTATATATATATATATATAATTATATTATTATATATTATATATATATATATATATACACAATATACATTTTGATAAACATATCGAAGGTATATGCCACAAGCTCAGACATCATTTCAAAAAAAGTTTAATTTTAAACAGTTAATGTCAGGATTAGAGGTATCAATTTGGGATAACCTCCCAAGATTTGAGAAGCATAATGTTCATTTTCATAAATAAGCTATGGTGTATTTGCAAAAATAAGTTAGATTGCTTTACAGATTTATTTATTTTATTTGAGAGAGAGAGTGTGTGTGTGTGCTCTTGCACACATGCACTTTGAGGGGGAAAGGCAGAGAGAGGAGACAGGCAAATCAGACTCCCAGCTGAGTGCAGAGCCCAATGTGGGGGAGGGGGGAGGCTCAATTCCAGGACCCTGAGATCATGACCTGAGTCAAAATCAGGAGTCAGAGGCTGAGCCACCCAGGCATCCTGCTAAGTGTTATTTTTTGCAAATCTTCCATTATGCAATGAATGAAATGCCATAATGTAAACATACAACTCTGCAAGATAGACAGACAGCAGGTAAAGTCCTGGTGTCTGGCTTTTAGGGGGCAGGGTCAAAGAATTAACACTTTTTGTTTACTTGAGCGCTGGGTACTATCAGATGCATTCTTTTTTTCTTTCTTATCAGCAAAAGAATGCTCTATGTATCAGAAGTAGAATGGAATTTCACATTCCTGATGTTGTGAATATTGCTGTTTGATTCTGTTCTCATTTTTTCATGACAAAATCATGAATAATTTTCTTCCACATTTAGGCATAGCTCAATTCTCCAGAAAAATTATGAATTGCTTGAGGAATATTTCAAATGCAGACATGGAGTAAAGTAGCATGAGAGTACACTCACAAATTTAAATATTTGTTTTGTGAAACACCTCAAATGGCATTGAGAGAGCCAGAGAATATAAAATTATTAATAAATAAAAGAGTACACTATTTAGAATCTTGAACAAATTGTGGACTTCTAGGAGTAAAAATGTTTTATCAAACTGATGTGAACTCTCCAAGCTCTTGGACTATAATATTCAAGAAAAAAAGTTGACGATGTAAGAAAAAAAAAGCAGGGATCCCTGGGTGGCGCAGTGGTTCGGCGCCTGCCTTTGGCCCAGGGCACGACCCTGGAGACCCGGGATCGAATCCCACATCGGGCTCCCGGTGCATGGAGCCTGCTTCTCCCTCTGCCTGTGTCTCTGCCTCTCTCTCTCTCTCTCTCTGTGACTATCACAAAAAAAAAAAAAAATTAGAAAAAAAAGCAGAGCTTCTTTGCATATCACTTTAAAACCTCAGGGAAAAATTATTATTTTTATTTAGCTAAAATGGACTCACTGAAGGTTATTTATGTTCATATTCATAAAGGCTGATGTATTTTTGATGGAAGTACATTTTGGATTAAGTTTGGCCTGCTGAGGATTGTTAAAGCACAACACACACAAGCAAAAAACCAAGTTCAGTGAGTAAGAAATACAAAATAGTATGAATGAAACTATTGCTGAGTGAGTCCAGTTGTTTTTCTCCCAAAGTAGCGACAGATTTCCAGAACATCTGAAATTACCTGGGAACTTGCTCTAACAAATAATGCTAGAGAAAAAGTCTTTCTGTTATACAATATATGCTCTATTCTATGAATGTACAGTTCTACAGCCAGCAAAATGGATACTATAGCATCTGAAATACAAACGTTATGTGCTGCTTAAAGGATCTCCAAATTTCAAAGTTCGCAATAGATTTAGAAGCCAATCTTTCCTTGGAAGGGAAAGAATCAAATATTTTCTTCTAGAAAAGCTAGATTATTTGTATAAGTTAAAGGACAAGGTTAAAATGTTAGACAAATATTAATTCCAGTTTTCTATATGCAGTGCACAGGTGCAACTTGAGCAGCATATTATATGGTATAATCATTAAATTCATTCAACCAGGCCTTAGAGAGTTAAAAACATATATTCTGAGGACCAGGACTCCTCGGTCCAAAGGATGAGAATGAAACAGTGCAGAATATTTGTGTATCAAGGTGATTCCAGTTTCCAACTGGGAAAACAGGACTGTTAACACCCACATCCCCTGACAACTGTCCAATTATGTATATCACACTTGGCCTACTGTTTGCAGTAGAAGTAATCAATAAAGGATGTGGTTGAGTGAACATAGATTTTGGTTGAACCAATGCATGAAAACTTAATCATTTACTCAGAGAGAAGAAATCAAATAGAGCAGAGATGAAACAGCCACTAAGGGGTTTGTTGATTGTGCCACCAAGTTTGTGGGCCACAGATGAAAGTAATAAGGCAAATGGAATCAGTGACAGGAGAAAATGTAAAAAGCTATTCTTAATTTCATGAATTAATAGAAATGTTTTTGATGTATTTTTGGGGGGTCATTTTTAGGAAATTTTGCATCAAAGCCTGGATGTTCCATTTTAAAGAATATATGAAAATTACTAGGGCATGTCATTTCTCTCAAGCAAAAAGAAATTAATTTTCAGCTATAACAGAAAGGTAATTTTCACACTTGAAACTTTGTACTGATTGATTGAAAGATCTCCACTGTGGAAAGTTTTCTAGGAAATAATTTAACCCGAGTTTGCAAGAAAATTTACAATGAGTATGGAATTAAGCCCAGAGGTAGGCTAGTTGTGACCAATGTGTCTTGAACAATTCTCATTTTGTGAATTTTTCCCCCTAGATTCTTTTCAAAAGTCATGCTGATTATTTGGAGAGTCAAGGCATTTCAGTAAAATGAGTTATTTCAGTAAATGAGGCAAAAAAATGCAGTAAAGAAAACTGAGGAATTTTGCTCTCTGTATTACTCAAATTGTCTGTCTTTGTTAATAATAATATTTACTTGGCAATTTCTCAACTCACTCTCTCTTTGTTTTATGGACCATAATTCTGGCTTTTATAGCTGTGTCATACGTGTTTTTTATCATTTTAGGATATCAACCCTCCCTCCTTTTTTCACTAGTATTCCAAGTGGGGCAGGGAAAGACATTGTAATGCTTATTTTCTTTTACGCTCCTTAGCCCCTTGTGCAATTAATATTATTTAGAACAACAGCAAAAATAACAAACACTGTTCACTATTAAAGCCTTCATCAATAACTCTAATGGCATGGCTGGGTCCAGCATTACCAAATGGACAACTCTGTATTACCAAGTCCTTAGTCTTGAGGGAATATGGCATGTTTTTCAATTGAAGTCTTAGTATAAATTCTTATAACCATTTTAGAAGCTTCTAGCCTTAGAGATTATTCACTTTTCATGCACACTCAGCTGATAGCCTTAGACACACACTTATGCTAGACATGGCTATCCTCTTCCATTTCCTTTAAAGAGATAAAGTATATTTATAGGGATAGGACTACCATTAGTGAAACTTGTGCAATTGTACAGGTTAGAAAAAAGATTTAGAGAAGATGTGAAGCTTCGTATGCAGCTTGATTTACTTCTTCACCTCCACTACCATAATTTCCTCTATTTTGGTTGTGCTTCATTTCTTGCATGTTGCTGCTAATCGGAGGGCAGTTTAGAACTCTGAAAGGATATGTGCGTGTGTGTGTGTGTGTATGTGCATATATCAAAGAACATCAAGCCCTTAAAATGAGATTTTTAAAAAATGACCACAAAATATGTATCACGGCATTTTTAGTAATCAGTGGACTCGATTTAATAAGTCTTCTTAGGTAACTAGGGTGTGTTGTCTACCTGAAAAGAATGTTTGTTTTTGAAACATCTGTATCTTGAGTTATTTTGCACAAATAGTAAAAGAATATGCTGAGGCTTATACTCCCCTTAATGCAACTCTATAACTACTAATAATGCTGCAAAATGGTAGATTTGCACTGGAAAGCTTGCAGTGTCCCTGGGGTACTTCTTCCCTACAGCCCCAGAAGAAGCATCTCTTGTACTTTCTAATGTATCACATAACATTATGAAACTAAGAACCCAGGTCTACCATGCAAATCATCAATGGCCTCATTGGTACTTATAGATGGGAATTCTTATAAGTGGAATTTGTTTCATTTGGTGTAAAAGGGAGGTGGGGAATCAATCTTCCTGCCTATTATGTTTGCCCCAAGGCAAGTACCCAGAGTGTTGGAATAGAATTGTCCCGATTCCTGCTAGAAACACACCCTCCTTTATGATGTATCAAATATAGCTGTATCCTTTTCCACATCTAAGCCCCCAATAACACTCCATCAGCCAAATCAAAACATCAAATCATTTGTCTGTTAGTGTTGCCAATATTTATCATATAATTGTTCAACTCTCCTTTTAGCTTTTACTGTATAGACCAGGAATTCAGATCCTTGAGTGGAGATTAAAATATTCCAAGAGAGTCACTTGTTTTTAACACGTGAGAATTATTTTATTTTATTTTTTAAAAAGTTTTATTCATTTATTCATTAGAGACACACACACACACACACAGAGACAGAAACACAGGCAGAGGCAGAGGGAGAAGCAGGTTCCCTGCAGGGAGCCCGACATGGGACTCAATCCTGTGTCTCCAGGATCCCGCCCTGGGCTGAAGGTGGCACTAACCCGCTGAGCCACCTGGGCTGCCCTAACACATGAGAATATTTTAAGACAACCTCATGCATCTAGAAGTTTAAAAAATAAAAGCTGTCAGTAACCAAGAGAGCATTCCAACCCTTATGGCATGGTAGGTGCTCAATATATGTTTATAAAAGAAAATATTTTCCCCTGGAATTTTATCTCTTTAGTTATCCTGGAAGAAATGTCATTTTGTAAAAATTATTTTATAAAAAATTTTATAACTATAAAATTAGGGATACACTTATTTACTGCATAGGCTTAGGCCAGGCCTGCGACTACAAAGCAAGACAAAACTCCAACCATTTTATACTGATTCTGGGCAGTGTTAACAGCAGAGCTAAGTAATTTAATAATCAAAATGAACTGAACCAGAGGTCAGAGTTGGTGTGTTACAAACAGACACTAAATTGAGAACTTACAAAACTCTTCTTTGTGCCCAAACATCTGCTTCTTTCCAGTTGTTATTGTTACGTGGAAAGTGAAAGTTTAAGGGATAGCTGGACTGCTTTTCCACAGACTAGTTACCAATCTCTATTTGGAAGAACCATAATAATCATGGGTTGCTTACCTTATCCATGGCTGGCCCTGCCTTCCTCAGGTAAATAGCCATACTTTCTTTATATTGTCTTTTATCTGGTATTTTGTAGGGAACTTTCATTTCATTGGCGTTGGTATTTTAATATTGAATTATTTATTTGTTAATTATTATTATATTGGCAGTGGTAATTATATAATGGTGATGTACTTTCAGTTCGCTAGGCATTTAACCTTTTAAATGCCTTTTAAATAACAATTTTATCTTTTAAAACACTACCTCGTATGTGTTTACAAGCTGAAATATGGAAATTAGAACTTGACACAACTATATCCATTCTTCTTCTTCTTCTTACCACTACTAACTACTACTACTGTTACCACCACCATTATTAAAAAGCCATCCATATCATGGTATAAGATAACATACCAAAAACCAAAGGCTTAATTTTGTAACTTTTCTTATTATAACTTGAATTAAATAATAACATTACAACATAATGCGATAATTAAGTGGACTACACAATGATCACAATACAACAAGTGAAGCGCAAATCATATGTTTTCCATGGAAAAATTTGTTGTTCAGGTATACTTCATTAAATTTTCTGTTTTGAATGAAATAGCGGAAATATCGTTTTTCCATTCAGTTGTTTACCCATAAATGTACACTCAGAAGAGAGATGTCTTAATGGAAGAAGCAGGATTGAAGCATAAGTGAAAACTTTCCTCCAAGAAGAGATCCGGAAAGGTTACGGTGAGCCACAGCTACTGAAGCGTACTATATATTTCTGTGCTCTTGCTTTTTTAACCTGTGAGATGTGACCTGATTTTTCCCTTTCATTCAAGGTCATCACTAAACTTACAAAAAATCAAAAATAAAATAGTACAAAGGAGGAATAGACAAAGGAGAGTTTAGGTGGATATTTTAAAATACCACATTGGTTTAAAATAACTTAACGATGAAAGGGTCACTTAAGAAGGGCACTGCTTAAAATTTAAGCAGGCAGTAATGGAAAGCGACAGACCTCAAACAATTTAAGTCTTTCACAGCTGAGTGAATTCACAGTGACAGCAAGACAAGGATGTGCTAACTTACCTCTGCAGGACCTTGGCTATTGCTTCATAGGCTCTCCCCAGGCTGAGATCATCATCCAGGTCTGTGGAGATTTTACTGTAAGTGTTAAGGACCTATCAGGAAAAGAAATACATATTAAATATCCAGCACGGCCAGATTCACTGATGTTTCATTTTGTAACAGAAAAAGATTAAAATTAATAGTTGTTTCTAATGTCTCCATAAAATACTTTTTTGTTTATTAAAAATTCATGTTGGTTTGGTTTATTTTTATCTATAGCATAACTTGTTTCACAGCAATGTCTTTAAGCCATGACAGTGAGGTCTTACTTTTGTAAAAATAATTCTTTTCTTGCACAATCCAAAATCTTCCAATTTATGGAACTTAGGTGTGAATAAATAATTGAATGGTTTACAACGTTATTTTAAAATATGGTACTATTATCTAAGGTAATAGAAGGCAGATTATAATATTCTACTGGGGTAGCTTAAATATCACTTTACTTTCTATAAATAGCTGTTTTGAAAAGCATGAATTTAGGTGCTAGGCAATTTCTAAATCTATCATTTTATTAGATGCATATCTCACAGTTTGTGCATGTATTGGGTATACACTAAAAATATTTCTTAAAAATGTACTTCATTACCAACAATCTCCTCAATAATCAGAAGATTATGGCTGCCACAGCCAAACATATGATCTTAATTTAATTTAACACTGATATCATTTTTATGGTATAATTTGCCTTTTTATTCTTTTTTTCTTTCAGTGGCCAGAAGGAGGAAAATACGTAAAACAAAATTCCTATTCTTCCTTCTTCCTTTATTGTTACTTGACCCAACCTATTACACACATGAGGACACAGGAAATCTCCAAAGACCTCTATGGAAATCCTTTTTGCACATTTTCTAAGACAGAATTAGTGAAAGTCATTTGACAGCCGTTGAGAGAGAGTCAGGGTGAGGGAGGACATAAATACGTGCTGTATGCTACTGCCTGAATTAGGCAGCTTGGAAGATTTAAGTATTAGAGGCAGTGTTGATATTTGACTCTACTTTCTTAAGGTTAATATTTGGGAAATAATTTCAATGAGGCCATTGTGATACCTCATAATATTTGTTTTGTGAGTGTGTTTTTTATAAGTGGCTGCTCATTGATATAACGCTGATATTAAAGTTTACTCATACATAATGACCCAGTGTTTTAATTCCTGTTAAACCTACAAAGATCAAAATTTTCATTCTTAATTTTAAGCCTCTTAATATGCCTTGTATAAACCTGAAAATATTCTTTTCACTTTGTCTTGCATAACTGACAATATCTACATTAAGTCTGATATAACTTGACATAGACCTTTCTCAGTTAAAGGGCAGAATTCATGAATTTTGTGAATTTATAAGAGACTTTATTGAATCTAAATACCAAAATATTTAGAAAGAGACCTTCTAGTGTCTTTTCTGGTCCATATATCTTTATATGACATTCTACAACTTTAAGATTATTTTTATATTTCCTGCCACAAACTATTTATTTAGCAAATATTGCTACTGTGTACCAGGTACTATGTTAGACCCTAAGAAATCTTCCATATAAGGGAACATGCTTGCAGCCCTGAAGGCATTAACAGTCTTGTGGTACAGAGCTTTGGGTTGATGTACTACTCAAATTAGCAGGATTCCCCAGGGCTTATCCCATACTTATACTGCATACTCTCCCATGCCGCTGGCCACCGAAGCAGTACAGCAAATACCCACAGGCACCCATTATCTTAGGGGTATGACTCTTTGTGGATAAGAAGGTAGGTACCCAAGAAATTACAGGTAAATACTTCAGTGCTGATGACTCCTATCCCACACAGGTGTGCATGATTTCCTGGAAGCAGCAGGGGTAAAAACGAGCTCAGTCTGGGCTTTTGGTTTTGCTCTCAGACTTGACTTCATAGAAGCTTCCTCCTGGAGCCAGATGTGGTCTACTGGGATGAACACTAACCTCAGAGTAAGAAGACTTGAACTCAAGTCCTTTCACACATTTTTCCAGGAAAGCTCCTGAAGAACTCTTCTTCAGAAATGAAAAAGAAAACCTGTTTCTGAGAGTTGTCGTGAGAGCCACCAGGAGATAATATAGATGGCTATGTAAACCACAGGATAAGAATTCTTTGGGAATCTGTTAACCAACCACTAGTGAACAGCTCTGATAGTGCCTCCCTCAAAGTAAAGGCAACATGTTTTAATTTGTGGATTGAGAGAGCTCATGCATCAGCTCACACATTTTACCTAAAAACAGGAACTGTATACGTAGAGGGAAGCCTTTAGTTCATTACTGGCCCAGTCGGGAAACAATGAATGACATGATGTCCAAACTGAAGACCTACAAAGCACCACAGAGGAGCTCATCTAAATCAGGCAGCACCTCTGCTCCTCAGGAGTGTGAGCTCTAGCAGGAGACAGGAAATGCAGACAGGTGACAAGGAAACACAAGGTGAAATTCAGCAGATTGGGGAATCCTGTAGTTCGATCTAAGGGGAGTATAAAGGACATTGCTAAAATACAAAGGAAAAACTCATAAAAGTGGAAAAATAACATAAGATTACTAATTGTGTAGAAACTAAAGATGTTTTATGTTGCTCTTATGGTAAGCTACCATACCTGCTTTTTATTTTTATTTTATTTTTTTTTAAAGTATTTTTCTGCCTTTTAAATTTTTTTTTAAATTTTTATTTACTTATGATAGTCACAGAGAGAGAGAGAGGCAGAGACACAGGCAGAGGGAGAAGCAGGCTCCATGCACCAGGAGCCCGATGTGGGATTCGATTCCGGGTCTCCAGGATCGCGCCCTGGGCCAAAGGCAGGCGCCAAACCGCTGCGCCACCCAGAGATCCCCATACCTGCTTTTTAATGAAAGTAGGTAGGATATAATTTCCAAATGAATAAACATTAATTTTTTAAATCATTAGACAAATCATAGAATTTTTTTTTTTTACAAAGAATATACTTCGATTGAGAAAATACAGTATGCAGATCTGAGGGATCCACTGTACTTGACTGCATATCCCTCAAATAAGCGGTATGTTGGAAACAACTCCAGGGTCTAGAATGTTAAATTCTATCATCACAAATCAAAGATAAGAGGATAGAATAAAGACTCTCTGGTGCAAACTATTTTGATGAATTGGAAATTCATTATGCATCTTTAAACTTTATTGACAATGAACTTAATCAACCTTTTCAAATGACAAAGGACAAAACCGATTAAGTACAGTACTAGGTAAATTTAAATAAACACCAAAATGCACATGATTACAAGGTTATCACAGTTGGAAAAATCAGTTCATATGCCTAATAAATATTGAGTGCTACATGGCTACTCAAATTGCTTCAAAAATTTCAGTGAATAATGGAGATGAAGCATTGAAAACTATTTTACTTGAAGTTTTGAAGACAATGGGCTTTATCTTCCCACTAGAATAAAACTGATTTACCTGAAAAGGCATTTCCAAATAAAATCCAAATTCTTAAAATGAGATAATTTCTATTGATCACCTAGAAACAAAGCTAGTAGAATACCTAGCATAAAAAAATGAGAATGTGCAAAAGAATAATGCTGGCAATATGTGACGAACTCTTTGAAGAATTGTTTGCTGTGAAACAAAATTTTAAGGATCATTAATTTCTTTTGCTGCAATACCCTTCAAGGGAGCATTGGACTTAAGTCAAGATTGTCACCTGTCAACAAAGTGAGTGGGAGGGGGAAGAAAAAGAGAGGGAGAGAGAGAGAGAGAATGAGAGAGAGAGAGAGAGAGATTGAGAAAAAAGAATAGAAGAGTAGCCTTGTCCTCCCAGAAGATTTTAAGAATAAATTTTGTGCCTGAACTTTGGAACCTTCAAGGACAGATACATAAGAAGTCATTATTTAGTCTATTAATATCAAAATACCCAATTGTTTTCTGTTCTTTACATGCTGAGGATTTCCAGTATGAGGGTGCCTTGGAACAAAAGAAAATGATCCATTTTATATTGACCCCACTTCTTGTCTTCCTCTATTTTCTCATTCATTCTTCATCCCCCTGCCACTCCTCTCTTATAGTCCCTTTACTTTAGACAATAATAACACAGACAAAAAAATCCCAGCAATAATGGCTCTTATCTTTGTTTTCACAGCTGAAACTTGCTTAAACCACTATAATGACCATCACTCCTGGCCTAACTTTCCCAGATTAGATGGAGTCCTCTCTGCACCCCTCTGCCAGCCAGCTGTTATAAGAAAACACTGTCCCAGTCAATTTGTTTTAAAACCTTTATGCATTTTAACATTATTGTAGATTCACATGCAATTGTGAGAACTAATACAGAGCACTCTCATTTATCCTTCACCCACATAACATCCTGCGTTACTACAGTATAGTAGCGTAACCAGGAAATTGATGTTGATATAATTCACCCACTTCATTCAGATTTCACAAGTTTTACACATGCTCCTCTGTGTGTATATGTGTGTGTGTGTGTGCACGTGCATGTCAGTGTTAATTTTATGAGATTGTATCACATGCATCTATTCATGGAACCACCACCACCATAGTCAAAATATAGAAAGTGCTATCACTACAATGATTTCTCACTTTACCCTTTCATTTTTAGTTATGTGTGCTGCTTGGAAAAGAAAGAAGAGAGGTGGAGGAAAATATGTTTTCTCTTTTTTTGGCGGGGTGAAGGGGAAAGAAAGGTCTGCCTTAGAAAACATTCCAAAATACCTTGGGGTCTGCCCTGTTCCCATTTGATGCACCTCCCTCACCCTGTGTGTTTGTATTTCACCAGGGAAATTTCCTCAGCTGAGTGATAGATAGAAGGATAATAGTTGGTTAAAGTAGTTCATACATACGTATGAATGACTCAAAGATCACTAACTACCCAGAAGTTGTAGTGCTTTTTGTTTTGTTTTTTAAGATTTGCTTATTTTGAGAGAGAGAGAAAAAGAGAGAGAGCAGGGGGATGGGCAGAGGGAGAGAATCTCCAGCAGATCCCTGCTGAGCATAGAGCCTGATGTGGGGCTGGATTACAACTGAGCCAAAACCAAGAGTTGGATGCTTAACCTACTGAGTTAACCTACATGCGCCCCCTAGAAGTTGTAGTTTTAAAAAGGATGCTTGCTAGCCCCAAATCCCTTCTTCTGGGTGGAGTTTCATGCAGTCTAACAAAATGAAATGAAGCAGTTCAGATAGTGTGTATGGGATAATTTGGGGCAAGTTTATAAAACAAACAACAAAAAGGCCAGCTTTCACTTAAAATTCAGCCTCATGATACGATCCCTTAAGCAGGTACTGATTTTTATAACCTTTTTTTGGGGGGTCCACTTCTATACCTCAGGTTTTCTAGAAGTTTCACACACTTTCTTACAATCTCCTTATTACAGAAGAGATGAAAAAAGGGAGGAAGGGAAATGTGTATCAGCAGCTGTGAAGGTCAGGTGTTTGGAAGTCACTGATACCTAAAAGGTAACTCCCTCTCATTATTGCTTTCTTCATAATGCTTAACCTTCAGAACCAATGTATTATGCAAAGTCCTCTTCTAGTATATTCTATGTGATCATTAGATGTAACTGCAAGATAAATATATATATATATTTTATGTACACAATGTATATTACATGTCTGTATATGTAATAGAGATCCATCTCTGCTCTTAAAGGCCTTACTAAGGCAATAAAATTTATGGGCATTGATATTATATAGTGCTATAAGTCTGTATAAAGGGCTAAAATTCTAGTCCAAAAGCATTCATTAAACAAAGACTGGGTGTCTCCTATGGGCCAAGCTTTGTTCTAGGTGCTAGACATACATCAGCAAATAATACAAAACCCCTTCCCCCATGCAGTGTCTACATTGTATCTGGGCAATGGGGAGAAAATTTGTAATTGTATAAATAAATTGAGTGAATTTCAGATAGTGTAGGAAGATGAAGAACTGGGAAAGGCTTACTAAAAGAAGAGAAACTCAACCTGCACTTTAAAGGCATGACAGGATTGGGTCAGTGGTGACAAGGGCAGCTTGAACGAAGATCTGGGGAAGGGAAGGAGTGCTACAATGGGAAAGAAACTTTACCAGAGTACACAGAAGCAACAGTGTCCAGAAGAAAGTCTGCTTTAAGGTTCACCCATAGAATGTTTATCTAGTAATGTGTACTAAGTAATCACAGTCATAATGGATGCTATTAAATAATAAACACTCAAGTTGCAATTTATCTATTTGATTACAAGGGATGAATTTGATTATTGTTTTGAAGGTAAGGTGGGTTATTCATTTTTGTTCTTTATTCTACATGCACATAAATGCAGTCTTTTGTAGGACTTTTTTTATTCATAGTTTATGTCTTTCTACTTTCTAGGCAGCTCAATGTGTTTGGTTGAAATATGCCACATCCAAGATTGTGCAGTTGCCTGCCTTGTTTCCCATTATCCAAGTTTAATTTTTTTTTAAAGTAGGTTCCACACCCAATGACCTTGAGATCAAGACCTGAGCTGAGATCAAGAGTTGGACACTTAACCAACCAGGTGGCCCTCAAAAGATTTAATGCAGAGTTGTTCCCGTATCTAGGAAAATGAGAGGAAAATATTCTTCTTTCTCCCTCTGGCACAGTACTGAGCATGCATAACTCAAACTAATACAGATCAATGACAAAAGGTTTAAATTGGCCTCTATGTTCTGGTCAGTGACCCTATCTTTGTTTCTGTAGGAAAACAATGCATGGAAACCACCACATAAAGTAAGTTCTAACATTTAGCCCATTTGGGATGGAAATTTTGTAATTTTGCAAAAATTTTAAAGAAAACAATCTTACTTTTACTTCAATTTTTCGTAATTGTTTTCTATGTACATTCCTTTCTTCACTTACCACCCTCCCCCACTGCTCTCTTCCTTAGTTAATTCAATATTTGAAATCAGTAGGGACTCCTCCTCTGAGGGCATAGACCAGGCTTTGGAGGAGCCTTATGGGATAATTAATCAAATTTCCCTCTGGGTGTTCACATTTTTTTTTCAAATACCATAGGCTTTCAAGTCACACAGGTCTACTACTGAGCTGAGTGACATGTGTCAAGTGACTTACTCTCTCTGAGCCTATTTCCTCAGGTATAAAATGGAAATGAATAAAGTCTACCTGGAAGGGATGTTATAAGGTTCCAATAAGATGAGGTATTAATAATACCTACTAAAGATTTGAATAAAGCAAATGCTTAATTTCCCCAAATACTTACCTTACTTATCTAAGTGGCTCTCAAACGGGGGGTGATTGTGCCCCCTAGGGTATATTTGGTAATGTCTGGGAGATATTTGAGGTCATCATAATTGGGAGGGTTGCTACTGTCATTTACTTAGTTAAAAAGAAGCCAAGGATACTGCTAGGTACCCTACAATGCACACTGTAGCCCCCATAACAAAGAATTTTCCAGCCCAAAATGTGAATAGTGTTGATGTTAAGCAATCTTGATTTAGCTTTTGCCTCAACTATTTTCATTATTGGAAGCCACACCCTTGTGAAGCCAGCCACTCTATCGCTGAAGAGTTAATGAGAAAAACTATTGGTTAAGTTAAGTAAAATCTGTTACTTCCATGTGCATGGAACAACCATGAATGTGCTTTGTGGGACAACCCAGAAGAAGTCCATCCCTCATCCTGGACAGTCCTACCAATTCTGAAAGATAGCTGTTTTCCCTCCTCAAAGCCTCCAAACATATAGAGTCATCCAGGAGACTCTGAAATGAGTGAGAACATAACCCCAACAGTTTAAACACATTTGAATGTTTCATTTCTAGTTTTGTCTGAGTTCTGGAAGAGTTTAAATAAACGCACCTGGACCATAAATGTCTATGAAACCATAAAGAGGGATCCATTGGGTTTGTTTGTAAAGAAGTCAAGTCTATTATCCAGGGTGTATTTTTTACTTCCTCTTCCCTGCCCACCATAAAAAGCGCAGCTAACAGTCTGTTTGTTATACATCTTCTACACAAACACAAAATTGTGCCATTTCATAACAAAAGTTTGGCACTGTGCTCAATTCCGTGCATTACTTTGAGGAGAAAAAGGCAATGATACAGATTTACTCTTGTGCAATAAGCAATACAGAAATAAAAAAAAAATCCAGTTTGCCATCTTGTGCTTGAAATCAATGTCAAATCTGATAGGAAATACATTTATTCTGATTTCTGGCAATCTAACCCCCTTTAGCCATTTCACAGTTGGTGAGCAGAAAGGATGTTTCTGCCTCATTTACAGTGTCTGAGCATGATTCAGACAATCAACTGCAACATTAGTCAAAGAAATCAGTGGCTAATGATTTCTGACAAGCACTGCAGTAACAGGCTGAGGACCAGACTGGACCATAGCAACATTCTGAGCACTTTACTGGAGCCAGCAATCAGAGATGGAAAAAATGAGGGTAAGCAGAACTGGTCTCATATCACTTACAGGCTCTTAGTACATCTTTTGCAAAGTTATAGTATCTGGACAATCGGCAAATACAGCTATCCTATGCTACAGATCTGTTATTTTGAATGAGCAAGCACTGAGGACAAGCAAGGTATGCAGCTCTGTAAACTGTAACACACAAAGTAGCTAAATATTTTGCATTCTGCTGAAACTATATTCTTAAGTTAGGAGCAGGCTAGCCTTACTATTTATATTGATCATTTGGAGTGTGAACTCCCTTTTCCTGAAATGCATTACTCACCATTTGGAATAACTGTTACATACTGTTTACATTGCCTAACACTAATAGGAAGGCTATGTGGTCTAGTGCAGAAAGGATTGAATGTTAAGAGGTATGAGTTCTAGATTCTCTCCTGCCATTAGCTCAGGGTGTGGCTTTGACAGGTCACTTGCTTATCCTGAGCTTCAGTATCCAAGTCTGGAAGATAACGGCGTAGTACCAAATGATCTATAATTCTCCCTTTCAAAAATATTAGTTGGAGTTCAGAACTCTATATTGATATATTTAGTAATATAAGGTAGGCTCTGGTTGTTTTCAATAATTTCTTCTTGGCTTTAAAGTCCCTGATAAATCTGTTTTGATTTTTTTTTGTTTGTTTTTAAAGATTTTATTTATTTATTCATGAGAGACACAGAAAGGAGAGGCAGAGACAGAGGCAGAGGGAGAAGCAGGCTCGATGCAGGGAGCCCGATGTGGGATTCGATCCCAAGAGCCCAGGATCACACCCTGAGCCGAAGGCAGACGCTCAACCGCTGAGCCACCCAGGCGTCCCTATTCTGTTTTTGTTTTTTGTTTTTTGTTTTTTCTTTTTTAAAGAAACAAAATGATGAGTCCTTTCATTCAATTGAAATGTCATTTTCATAGTTCCCTCTCATTTGAAAAATCACACATATTCGTAATGAATTGCTTTTTTAAAAAAGGATTTTATTTATTCATTCATGACAGACACAGAGAGAGAGAGAGAGGCAGAGACACAGGCAGAGGGAGAAGCAGGCTCCATGCAGGGAGCCCGATGTGGGACTCGATCCCAGGTCTCCAGGATCACACCCTGGGCTGAAGGCGGCGCTAAACTGCTGAGCCACTGGGGCTGCCCCTAATGAGTTGCTTTTTAAAGAATGTCACTAAACTAGAACAGCTGATAGCAAGGATAGCTGAATCTGCAATGTTTTGGGTTCATAATAAATAGCAGTTGCTATCGATGCAATGATCAGTTCTCTTCAAAAAAAGCCAATTTTTCTTTTACCACTTAAAATTTTTAAGAATTTGATGAAAGTTCAAGGCTATCCTTAAATTATGTAAACTGAATTAGAATTGCTAGTTAATCTCTCATATACTACAAGTTTATATTGTATTTTCAAAGGCTATAAAGATAGAAATAAATCTCAAGAAAATTCCAAGAATCTCCTTTTACCTAAAACTCTCTCTCTAGATGTCCAATATACAGAGGACTCACAAACCCCAAAATAATGAAATAGAATTACACTTGCAGTTAAAAATAAAAATTTTCTGAATAGTAAGTTGGAACCTATTGCCTGAAACTGCCATTTCTAAATTGGTCATTAGAGTTTTGCAGTCTGTTTATGAGAGACATATTTGTGAAGAATTTCAATTCTAATTCTCAATTATTTTCTATACTATAAATCAGAAAGCATAAAAATATTTATCCTATACAACTCAATCATAGTGTGAGTTTTATTTACAGCTCCTTAAAAAGAAATTTTCCCTACCCTTAAGTTCTTGCTAGGAAAACTCATTGGAGACTTTGTTTTATATTTTGCTAGAAGGCCCTTAGCCAAGGGCAGTCCAGTAATCTATCAGGTGGCCTGACATAAAAAGTTCTATTTGGTGGGAGACTATAGTGATTAGTTAGTTCTATCATGCTGTCTTAGGAAATTCAAACCCATTGAGCAGTTGGTAATGGCTGAGTGAGGAGGTACTTCAAGATAAATGAACATCAAGAGAGTGATTGAGTTAGGTCAATAAAGTGAATCCAACTGACCGCTGCTGCTGAGGGGATAATAAGAAAACTCAGCTCCTCGTGTTCTAGGGATCCTCTAGTTCCCAAGAATCTGTCAGTCCATGAGACCCAACCATCTCCTGACCCTAGGTATCCATGGGATGATTCCTCTCATTACCACAGGAATCTCTACAAGTTCTTCCCTTACTTGAAGTAAACTGAATGAATCTCTTTCTTATACCTAAAGAATAAAACAGAAGTATTGAGAGATAAAAGGGCTCTCTAGAGCTAAAGTGGCAAGTAAATAACTTCAAGGCTTTTCCCCCACCAACTTTCCCAGTGAAAGATAGTACAGGATAATTATTTCCATGGCAGTTGGCCAGCAAAAACAGGTTCTATAAAACATGATGAGAGATTTCATTTTCAGCAAAGATTTTGAATGAAAAAAAAAAGTTTGTGTATTTTTTTAAACTAGGAAATTCTCAAACTCCACTTGGTTATGTTTATATGAGGATGAAAAGTGATTGTGACAAATGATTCCATTATACCTATGATAACATTACCAGTAATTTCAGTTGTCTGTTATTTATGGAGACTAAAGATGGTGGTGGCAAACTGAATCAAATGAAGTGCCAGGCAAATCTAATTTGACCAAACATGTATTGTCACTCACTTTGCCAGTGCAAAGATGTCAACATTCATGTCTTGCTGGAATGTGTGGGATTCTGGGAGCCTCTCTGCAGCCATACAGACCTTTCACTATCAGGAATGAGCCCACTGCTGTCCACCTCCACCATCCTTTTGCCTGCATTGCTCTTTCTTATTTCACATTTGACTCCTCCAGTCCCTGCGCACACATAGACCATTTCCTCATGCTAGTCCAGCACTCACCACAGGATCATATGCATCTGTTAATTAATATTGGTCTCTCTACTATTAGATCGTAAGTGCCATGAGGGCAAGAACCATATCTGTTTTGCTTTCCATTATATCCCAAGCTCCTAGTTTTATGTTAATGCTGAATATTGTTAGATGAATACAATAGAGCCCTTGGAAGGGTCTGGTAGTGAAGTACTTGGAGAAAAATCACTATGGATATAATGAGCTGTTGTATTATAGAATACTCTTATAATTATATTATATTCATAATGTATTTATAATTGTATGTTCTCTTTATAATAACATTACATATAATTAATTGGCTTAAAGAAAAATAAGCTTTTATATAAATTAAGTATAAAATTAATATATATTAAATATAATACACATTATAGTTTATTAATTATAACACACATCATAGTTTATATATTAATTATATTACATTATATTATATATGTTTTGCATTTTATCTCATTCAATAAAGAAAAAAGATATGACACTTTGTAACTATGGTAAATGGAAAGTGTGGGACATTTTTTAGCCAGTCCAAGAAATCAAGTATCAGCTGGCAGGCCAAATTCCTAAAAGAGGACTTGAATGACTTTTCAAAATGACATAAGAACACCCTACTAAATGTGTGAGTGTTTCATTTAATCATATTCCCAAATGACTAAGTTTCCCCATGATGAGCCCTTTATGCTCAGTAAGGACAAACAGATCCAAGGCTGAAATTGTTAGAGTAGTCATGGTATCTTGAGGAAATAATTCTTCCTATCTGTGGAAGGAGGATAAAACATTTTCTCTCTTTCTTTTAATCTAGGCTGATGACAACCAAATGTGATTTCTATCTTCATAGGCAACGACCTAAGACAGACAGGTAAGCGGTGAAAAGTCACTAGCTCGGTGACAAACCAAGTTCTTCAGCTTCCCCTGAAGTGGTGACATACCAACTTTCTTCCATTTGAGCACTTTGAACATAATGGTTTCTGGCTCCACAGGAAAGAATCCAAGTGTGTTCTATATTAGTGTTCTATATTACCTAGGAGGTTTTAATAAACACTAACACTGTGAAAATTTCTACATTTCTGCATGAATCAATTCCCACTAGGAGATTTGTCTTTCCCCCTGGAGGTAGAGCCATCATCTATTCATAATCCCTCTTACTAGATTTCTCCCTCATTTAAGGCAGGATTCAATAACATTTCGTTCTGGTTCCCCCTTCTCAGAAATCCATGAAAAGAAAAAAAAAATGAAAAAAAAAAAAAAAAAAGAAATCCATGAAAGCCTTAAAAAACATTCTCAGCATATTCTCTCTGTACAATCTCATATCCTTTTCACCACCGGCCACTACGCTGGTAAAGTCGGTAAACCCTAATTTAGACCCACGGTGTAATGCTTTCAGATCAAGCTGGGTGAACACGTTTCTGTAAAACCAAACATGGGAGGAAAGCCTTCCTCTGAATATTCGCACACAGAGGAAGCTTCATCTATTACCCTTCCGCCGTGATGGAAGAGGCAAGAAAACAATTTATGAGTCATTTCCATTCTGACAGATGCGACCATGACTGGAAATGCGATGCCTGCCAAGAGCTTTTATCAAGTAGGTTATAACAACTAGTAATAAGTGTAAATAATAAATGGCTGGAATCTTAGGGGAAACAGTGGCAATACGAAACGATTTTTGGTCCTTCTGATGGGGCACTGCCACTCTTGGAATTCCCCACCTTCCCAGTAGAGTTTTGGCCTGACAATAAACAACAGTTTAGTACTTTATCTAATCCCAGCCAGGAGGTGAGTTCAACAGCAAGCTTTTGCAGATGTTCACATCCAATAATCTATCCATAATTGATGAAACAGGGAGGTCAGATGTAATGGCTGCTACTATTCCAGCAACAAATAAATGGTTATTGACAAAACAAGCCAGTGTGGCGCAGAGCGCGGAGCAGTGACAGGCGTGCGGCCGTGCTGGGCAGAGGCGGGGAGGGCTCCTGGATTCCTCAGCCAGCCGTGTGGCAGGCGGGCCACACTGACACATAAGCAGATGGAGGCGACTTGGAAAGGAAAAGGGAGGTTGCTGGAAAAAAAAAAAAAAAAAGATGAAGACAGGCAGAGGCAGAAGAGAAAATGATGAGCGAGCCTTGGGCAAGGCTGGGGACCCGGGTGAGTACAAATGTGCGAACAGTTCAGAAATGCCTTTGAATGTGTGCACTGTGATCCAGATGTCTGGTTGCTTTTATCACCAGTGTGTCTTCACTCATAGAGCTGGCTGTCAAACTGTGCAGCCTGGGTGACTCTAACACCAAAGCGCATGCACGGGACCCTCTGGTGCCCAGCCCCTCCCTCCTGCTGAAGGACATTCATCGATATTCCATTTAACACCGCAGATAGTTTCTTTTCCCCATGTAAAAAAAAAAAATCTATAAAAAATAATGTATGCAATTTTAACAATATTTTCAGATAAGTCAAAGATGTGAAATTCTGAAGCTAGAAAATTTCTCAAGACTGGGACTAATCCTGAAATACATACTGGTTAAAATCAGATTTACTGCAGAGGAATGTGAGTTAAAGGCAAAGTTTTCTTTAATAATAAAAAACAAACACTGCACTCCATTCACCTCAACCTAGGCAAAGAGTATAATAAATGCATTAATCGAGTATACTTTTATTGACTGAATAAAATTCAAGATATTTAAACATAAATAAATAGCCGAAACCCCACACTTCTCTTCCAGTGCTAAAAAAAATAATGTTTTTACACAGTTTACTATGTAATATTGTAAGATGAAGAATGGTAGAATGAAATGGTAGTTATTATTGCTATAGGTAGTCATAAAGAGGCTTGGGACACAGATGTTTTAAATATTAATATTCCTAAAATCACTTAAATCAATTTAACACTCTTTAGTGGTTTATTTAGAAGCGTGATTTATTTTCTACTTTGCAACCAATGCCTTTGATCAGCTCTGAAATAACTTATGAGCTGAAAATAAAATAGCAAAACAAATTGCTGCTAGCATTCTAATAGTAAGCTTTAGGTTTTATACAATAAACTAGAAAACGACCATTATATTCGGCATTTTCAAATTATTTATCAATACTTAGAAATGGGAAATTATAGAGCCCAGAGCAACCGTGGAGATCATTTCCATAATAACTTGCTAGTTGCTCTGCGTCTGAGCCCTGCCATCCTCTACGCTGGGGTCCTCCCATTTAGCAACTTTGACCTGCCCCAGTCTGCAGGGCCATCCCTGTCTCTAATCTACCAGGGCAGAAACCTGGCATCACATCAGTCTGCCACAGATCATATTCTGATTTAAACTCTGTTAAGGCAACCGGGCTCTTTCCATATGCCTTGGCACCACCCCCTGCATGCGTCCCAGCCCCTGGAGTGGCATCCCCATATTGTTCTTCTTGCCTAATTTTCCGTCTTGGCACCTGGTTGGGTTCCTACTTACTGTGAGCTTGGAGACCTACCTTGTGGCCTCAGTATGCTCTCATCAGGAGTCTAAGTCTCAGTCCCTGTGGCTTGGTGCTTTTCACTTGCCAATGGCAATCGCTACCATTTATAGAGCAAAAGCTACATACGTGAAGTGTTTTATATTTATGATACATTGAATCTGCACAGAGCCCCTTGAGATAAATATTAATATTCCTATTGTACAAATGAGACAAATTAAGTACAGAGAGGTTGTGTAACTTGTTCTAGTACACACAGTCCTAGGGTTGGAAAAGAAGAAAAGATTTTAACTGGGTTTATTGGGCTTCAGATTCTTCTTATTTTGTTCTTAAGCACTATGATATGCCTGCTCCTGGATAACCCTGAGCATGATTGTGGCTGACCTAGACCTTCGCTTACAGCTTACCGCGTCCTGGCACCATTCCCAGAAGCTGTTCTCCACTCGCCTACAGGGGTACCCACTGCAGCCCCGTGGCTGACATTCTAGATGCTAACCTCATGCTTGCCTGGTTACAGCTTTATCTATTACCAGCTGCTATATTTGCATCACAGGGACTAATCATAATAGCTAATAATTGTTAATACTGAGTATTATTCCTCTGCCTGCACGATCCTCTTTGGACTTAGAAAAAAACCCTCCTCACTTTATAGGGCCTTCCACAATACTACCCCTAAACTCTCTGATTTGGTTTCTATTCCTTTGCTTCCCTTTTGCTTCTCCTCAGCCTCATCAGCCCCAAACCTCCAGGTCGGACTTGGTACCTTAGAGCTTTGGACTTGACCTTTTCCTTCTACATGGAAGGTACTTCCATCATCTCTTGCAACTGCTGGATGTCTCTCCTCAAGTGTCAATTTCTCAATGAGGTCTTCTCTGATCATGTACTGAAAATTTCCTCTACCTGCCACTTCTTGTGGGGTAGCACTCCTGAATCATTCCTTTCTACATTTTCTGTTCTCTGTAGTGCTTATTATTGTCTAACATATGATCTAACTCACTTGTTTATTATGTTTCATCTTCATTGTCTTTATCTAATGGGATGGATGCTCTGTGAGGACAAAGATCTTTGTTCTGCTGCTGGTATATTCCAAGCATCTAGAACAGAGCCTAACAATAGGTGCTCTAAAACTATTTGCTGGATGAATGTGTCACAGATTATTCTTAAGACTACACACGTTAACTAGCTTAATCTTCCTGACCCTCATGAATAGGCATTATTATGATTCTTATCCCTTTTTAAAGATGAGAAAACTGAGGCACATAGAAATTAAAGCCAACAGGCCAAGCTTATCAAGTGGTAAGTGACCAAGAAAGGACTTGAAGCCAGGCCATCTGATTTCAAAGATGACACACTCTTATCTGACTCTTTCTCCCACCTCAGTGCCAAGATGCTGCCTGACAATGTCACCATGCAGGCTAAGTCCCAAGTTCTGGCTCCTTTTGGACCACCCATCTTGATGTCAGTCAAGAATATAACAATGACATCCTGTAACAATGTTGTGAAGTAAAATGAACTCGATTTAACAACACGCCCAAGACCAAAGAGCTTGTGACAAAACCATAGCCAGAACTCAGAACGTCTGACTCCTAATTTGGTGGTCTTTCTTGCACTTTCAAATCCTATTCTGAAGATTCTAATGATTGCCTGAATAGTACTTCTCTATTTCCATAAAATCTATTATAATAAACAATTAAAAAGTAATTTTGGCTTTGCAATCTTATAACAAATATTAATGATTACTTACATAATATTTTAAAAGGAAAATGTTTATTTTGGCAATATCTGTGATATTATAAACATATAAAATGAACATAATAAACAGTCACTCTGCTGTAAGCTAATATAAGCTCATAGGGAAAATGAATATGTTTAATTAAATTTAGGAAAAATGTATAGTTAAATCATTTGCAGTATAATAATAAAGACCAATAAACCATTATCTTTTTACTATTCCATTGGAATTTTCATCAACAGGCTAGATTAATAAATATCATCTTCATTTTACAAAGCAGGATGCTAAGAGATTTGTGTATGATCTGATAAGTCAGTGATGGCAGCAGGAGTAGCATAATCCTTGTACAAGCACAGCAAATCATACTTTTATTAGTCTGTAATATTCACCAGCATTTGTTGAGGGAGAACAGGATGGCAGACATAGTTCTAAGGACTTTTTGCATGCTAACCCATTGAATCCTTCCAACTATTCTATTAGTTGCTAGTGTAATCTTCATGTTGCAGGTGAGGAAAAGGAGGCACAAGAGAGGTGAAGTAACCCACCTAACGTCACAGGATTAGTAATGGCAGGGCCAGGCTTTTGAGTTAGGTGATGTGATTTTAGGGGCTGTGTTGTTAATCATGACATCATACTATCATAATGGTTAAGATGGTAACAGAGAGCATGGAAATCTACCAGAATGACCCTATCTCTCTCCTCCTATTTGATTTTATACAAAATTATAAACAGTCTGCCCTACCAAATATTTCAGCTGAAAATCTGACAAATAGGATTATCATCTTTCCCTTACATTTGCTGAGTTGCTAGTAGATGGCAAATTTGCATCAGTAGCAAAAAGAGATTCAGGGTTGTAGGAAAAATATGTTGAACATACTGCTTTTAAAAGAATTATATTACTTTTTCTCCTTACAGATGTATTATCTCTAGTGATGATAGATATTTTATTGTCAACAAAACATCTAGAGAAAACAAGGCAAATTCAACTCTATGGTTAAGTCATGATCAGTGAAGAATCCATGGTACCCCATTATCTATGCCAATGGAAGGTAAGAGAGAGATGGGTAATGGAAATTCGAGGTGAGGATTCCTGACATCTTTTTCTCTAGAGAAGCTACAAAGCAGTGGGTCATACCTAGCCTGCTGCCACTTGCCACTCCTAGTTCATGTGTCCCCAAACACTGTGCCTATTCTGACCTGGCCTGGCAGCAGATGGGTTCAACTGTCATTCAGTAATAATTGCTATGGGACAAGAATAAGAAAATATTACTTACACCAACCAGTAGAATTCATTAAATGGAACAGATGAGAATGTTATTAAAAATGGATATATGTGATTTGTAATGAGACTTAACAAATGAGTTTAAAAACATCTTATTAGGGCCCCTGAGTGGCTCAGTCACTTAAGCATTCAACTCCTGATCTTGGCTCAGGTCATGATCTCAGGGTGGTGAGATGGAGCCTGTGTCAGGCTCTGTGCTCAGCGCTGAGTCTGCTTGAGATTCTCTCTCTCTCTCCTCTGCCCCTGCCCTGCTTGTGCTCTCTCTCTCAAATAAATAATTAAAAAAATAAAAATATCTTACTGATAACTCCAGCAGTTCCAGCAGCATTAGCTCCTAGGAGTGTGGCTCCAGCCTTGGCTCTGCATTTGCTAGCTTTGTGACCCTGAACAAGCCATTTAATCTAAGTCTCAGCCTTGTTCATGTGTGAAATGGGAGTAAAAGTAAATAGAAAATACTTATAAGATCTGCCTGTCAGGGTTTGTATGAGTACTAAATGAGGTAAACCGTGTAAATAATGTTAGGTAGAGTTATAGATCCATTGCATACAAAGGTACACTAGTTGTTACTGGCCTTCGTGATGAGGCTATTCTATTAGTTAGGTCTCATTTGATTTCATGGGACAGAAACCACCCCAATCTAATTTAAGCAAAATGGGAAACAGGGGCTCAAATGCCACTAGGAATTGCACTCTCCATTTCTCATCTTCATTTCTCTCTCTGTATTAGCCTTAATCTCTCAGCCACCACTTTCCAAGGCTCTGGAAACATCCAGGCTAACTCCTCACCAAGGAAGACTGGCTCCCATTTTATTTATTTTATTTTTTAAAAAGATCTATTTATTCATGAGGGACATAGGGAGAGGCAGAGACACAGGCAGAGGGAGAAGCAGGCTCCCTGTGGGGAGCCTGATGTGGGACTCAATCCCAGGACCCTGGGACCACACCTTGAGCCAAAGGCAGTTGCTTAACCACTGAGCCACCCAGGTGGCTCCCATTTTAAAAACAAAACAAAACAAAATTATTAGATAAGCAATCTGATTGGCTGAGCTTGTTTAGAGATCCTCTCCTAGAGATTTGCTTCTCAGGGATAAGTGGTGGTGGTGAGATCTGTAACCCCAAGGTTAGAGACAAGACCATAGCCAGCAGAAAGTTGAAAGAGGGAATGGTGCAATGTTCTGGGAAGGTGAAGACAATACTTGTCCTCCAAATTGCTATTAAAAATTCTTCTGCCTACCTGCTTCTCCCTCTGTGACAATCTCCTTTAACACTACTATCTCACCTTGGATTACTCGAACAAAAAGTTTCAAAATCATCTCTGTCTCCATCCTGTCTCTGTACTTTGATCTACCCAGCCAGAATACATTGTAAAATTTCTTTCAGTGTGTCCATTATGAGCTATGCCACCACCACCTGAGTTCAGGGGAGTCCTTAAGTTGGTCTTCCTTTCTCTACTTTCTCTTTTCAGTTTGTCCTACGCACAACTGCCTGGCTGTCTTCTAAAACACATTCCTGCCTTACTTAGGCCTTTGAGGATCTTATCCTACCACCCTGTCCTTCCAACTCCCATCCTCAGCCTCAGTCCCTCAACACCGATACTCCAGGGTGACCAGAATGCATTTTCTGCCCTCCTGGGCCTTAACTCATGCTGCTTCTTCTCCATTGGGGTGGCAGCTACCATTTATTTTGAAAGGTTCAATTCAAATGTCATCACCTCAATCTCCAAATGAGAAGAAGCTTCCCTGTTGCTTTTCTAGCTCTTGGTTCCTATTAAAAGTATGGCACAAGTATGTGTTGGGTGTGTATTTCTCCAGTGGACAATGCAGCCTTGCAGCATGGTAAGAAAGAAACTACTTGAGCATAAAGAAATTGCCCAGATGTATTATTCAACAATTTGTACCAAAGAGAAGTTTAAAACAAAGAAGGGTCCTTCATTAACACAGTTATTATCATTTCTTGCTCATATGGACTTTGACCAGATTTACTCATGATACCAAAAACTCTAGGGCTGTATTTTTCTCCCCATTTTATTGTTTTTGCTTTCTAATTAATATGATTATTTTTTTATTTTATCAGATTGTCTTTAAATGCCCTTTAATACCTGTTAAGCTTTTAATAACTTTCTTTGGTGTTTTAGTTGAGACGAGCTGCTGAAATGACTGACTGGTATGATTAAGCCCATGCTGAAGGTTTTTATTATAAACAGTCTCTATACAACCTACTGAAAACATTCATTAAAGTCTTTAAATTTTTAAGGGAATGGAAAGAAATAGTAGTCTACTTTTTTCTTATTACAAAATCAGTATATGTTAATTATAAAAAATTTGGGGAACACAGATCCATCATTCTCCCCAAAATAGAAAATTAAAGTCATCCATTATTCTAGCTCCCACAGATAACCACTGAAAACAATTTGGTGTTTCTAGTATCTTCCTATATACATTGTACATACAAGTTGAAGCCAAATCTTTGTATCTATTAATAACTCTACAAACAATATTATACCTAAATATTTGCATATATTAATAATAATTTCCTGCAGATGAATTCCGAAATGAGTAATCCTTGAGTCATGCAAAAAGTGTACCTTTTTCGAAAAGAACAAAGCTACCATTTATTGAATGCTTACTGAGTGCCAAACACATTACTATTTTATCTCATTTAATCCCAACAGCAACTTTATCCTGCTTATTCTACAGGTGTGGAAAGGAAGCTTAGAAGTCAAGTGATTTGCACAGTTGTAATCAGCAATGTCAGTGCCCATCCCATAAACTCTGCAGCAAAGGCTGCCAATGCCAGGCCCTGGAACTTCCTGTCCAGTGGCTGGTCTATGGCCAACTGGAACCTTCACTTAGTATCCCTAGAAGCTGCTCTCAACCAATGACGGATGAGAAATGAGAAATAAATGCACCAGTCCCTTTGTCCCTCTAATAGGATAGCTGATCTGTTTCTAGCTATACTGTTTCCCAGAGTGTTCTAGCAAGACTGAGCTCCATTTCCCTATAGTGGCAACACACCTTCCATGGCTTCCTTCTTTTGCCTGACTCCCCTGCTAGCAGAACCTCTCCTAAATAAAGCATCTATGCTCAAATCCATGTCTGAGAGTCTACTACTGGGGAAACTCAAATAAAAAAACATCAGGATGGTTAGTCTCATGACACAAAATGTTCACCTATTGTGGCCCATGCTTTTTGCAGAAACTTTGTGAGTTTGAAGAAAAATTTTGAAAATGTATATTTGACCAAGAACCATAAGGCACATTCCCTGCAATCAAAGGTATTCTGTAGCCAAGTTACTTTATGTTATTTGTTTTGAAACTGGTTAGCTGTTCTTCTCACAGCAGGACGCACTTTTATTCATCTGTGCATGGCCCCTCAATTGTTTTTGTTTTTTATTTTTTTATTACTTATTCTTTTTTACTCTTAATTGTTTTTATTAAAGTTTTTCCTTCATCACTCAGTATATGTTAATTATATGTTGATTGAGTCACATGGAAAGGAAAAGATGTTTTATATCAAGAAAGAAAGTTTGTGGCCTAAATTAATATAAAAACTGATTTTCTAGCCATAAAATCTATTGTTTGAATTTTTTTAATACTAAGTGAGCTGTAACCTCTCCACCCTTATCCTTTTTCCTCTTATAGGCCTCTGACCACACGTTCCTGGAGATTGTCTAAGGAGAGGGGTTGGCCTGAATTCAGCTCCCGAATTCTCACCCACCCTGGCACTCTCCATATCAGCTTCCATTTTTTTTAAAGATTTTATTTATCTATTCATGAGACACACACAGAGAGAAGCAGAGACATAGGCAGAGGGAGAAGCAGGCTTCCTGCAGAGAGCCCGATGTAGGACTTGATCCTGGACCCCAGGATCACGACCTGAGCCAAAGGCAGATGTTCATCCACTGAGCCACCCAGATGCCCCTATCAGTTTCCACTTGTAACCACAGTTCTTGGGGCTCACATCCTTGCCAACTTTCACCTTCAATACTACTTGACTTTTTAATTTTTTGCTTCTAAGTTGTGATTTTATGTTAAAGAAAATTAACCTTCTCCCTTGAAATACAAACAAAAGCCATTACACACATCTAAACAATCAATTCTTGATTATTCAGGAATTGAATGTTATTTTGTAGATTGGCTAGTTTCTCTGTTATCTTCCATCTCTTTCTCTATCCCTGGCCATGATCATTACCATTTAAGAAAAAAAAAAAAAAAAAGAGGGTTAACAGAAGACATTCATGGGAAAAGTGGAGAGAACTTTAAACAAGACCATTTTATTAGTTAACTAATTAGCTAGTTAACTAATTAGCAAATATTTTATTGAGGAGAAAGTTGAAATTGCTAGATAAAACCATTTCTTAAGTATTTGGACTGAATATTGGGAGTATGGAGTTAATGTTATTTTGAAAGTCTAGTATATGTTATTTTTACTGGGCGCTACTTATAATGAATAATTTCTAAAGTCAATATAGGTTAACTGAAGATCAAGTAATTGTCTATCCTACAGATATGTTTGAGATTACTATATATGTTTTAAGATGTTGAATTACACTTCGTTTTCCTTACGAAGTTACCCCTTCCATGTCACAGAGGGAAGACTATAATTTGGCTCAATGTATAATGACTTAGACCTACACTATTGTCTAAGACACCTAATCCTATAATCATCTCTGGGTTCTTGCAGGTGTGATGCCTCTTCTTTTGTGGCCTCTGGATCAACGTGTGCTAACAGCTGTGCCATTGCCTCTAGGTCTGTCATACAATTAGTCTTGTCATGAACTATGCAGGTTGCTTTATTGCTCCAGAGAACATTTTCATATGCTAGGCCTTGAACTTTAAGGAGTATACATACATTATGTTCCATATGTCACTGTTCAGTATAGTTGATTAGAGTACTCAATTTTTGGAGTCTAGAAGTTCATCCTCTTTAGAATGAACCAAACAATAATTATCCTTCTCTTCATTTTCTCACAAAATGAGTATCAGAAACTTTTGTACTATCTCTTAAGATGTGAATGACTGGAAACAAAAATTTCAGCTTTGGAAAGAGCTACTCTAGCAGTACTCTTCTTTTATAATGAATAATGAACATCACCATGAAGTTTTGGCTAATGTGGTGTTCTGCATCTCAAGGGGATCCAAAGCCAAGTTTCACATTTCAAAAACAAACAAACGAACACTCAAACAATACATTTTATGACTCGAAAATCAGTTTTTATATTAATTGAGGCCATGAACTTTCTTTCTTGATATAAAACATCTCTTCCTTTCCATATGAGTCTATGACTAAATTTTTGCCTACATATTTCTGTTAAAAAAAATCAGATTTTCGTTTCTTTCTTGAGTATTCTGATTTTCCTATAGTGCATTTGTCATTTAAATGACAAATACTATAATTTATATGACAAATACCTTAATGTATTCATCATTTAAAAAGAAGAAAAAAACACACATGCCATTTTCCTAAGCTGTAACATTGTAAAGGAATAAACCATTAGGAAAATTAAATAGGAAATTAAATAGGAAAAATGTTTAAAGAAAGTCCAACTCTCCATTAATGAGAAACTTCTTTAAAAATTCAATTTACTAGTCTGCAAACAATCTTTCCTACAAAAATTTAAATTATTACTGAAAGGTTATCTGCTTTAGTGTTTTAGGAAGGTCATGACTTTTTTTTTTTTTTTGGAAGGTCATGACTTTAAATACAAAGATAACAGTAGCAAAATTATCAGTAAAACATTTTACATTAGCATAACCTCCAAATTATTAAAACATATTTTTCATGAACTACTTAATGTGCTGTTTTCCAAGTAAGTCTCATGTTCAAAAGGTATTAAATAAGATCAGATATGGAATACATGCTTCCATGCCTTAATTTATTGCTTATAAATACATACATGCTTATACATACATGCCTTAAATTATTGCTTATAAAAATTTTGAGTAATATAATTTGATACGGTTTGGAAATCTTTTTTTAATTAGAAAATATTACTATTTTCTTCTATTGGTGTTTCTAATCCTATCACTTTTCTTTTGCTTGTCAGATAATGGATATTTTGAATCTTTCTCTATTAACAGAACGAATGGAATGAAAAGGAAGTGCTATTCGCGTACTGGTGGGGGTGCGCATAGAGGGGGTACGATGCTAAACTGGAGATCTGTGTGGCAACTATTGGGGGAAATGGGATCTGTAACAGCTGCTCCTTTTAGATTCCCAAGAAGGAGACTGCCTGAGGTGGGTCATGGGACAAAAGGATAAAGCGGATGAGAACTCTGATGTAAAGCAGGAAAATGACTGCTGAGACCCCTGAGCTTACACCTGAATCACCTCAAGCTGAGTGGCGAGCCCTCTTTAGCATGCTTCAGAAGCTGGTGATGAACTACACAGTACCAGGAGGCAAACTGGCTGCAAGCAGAATTGTCTGCATGTTTTGTATAATAACCCATGGTCCTCTGGGGAAAGGAGGCCATGATTTCCTCTGTGCCAGCATCTGAGCTCTCCTCAGATACCCAGGCCATTACACAAGAACAGAAGCGTCAATTTTAGGTAATGATTTCTAATTGGCAAGTAAAGACAACTTCTATTTAATGGGCAGTGAATAGCTCTGAGCTTTAAATAAATTACCCAAATTCCTTTTTTTCCTGGATAAATCCCATTTTTTTCACTCATGGAAAAGTTATTAGCAAATTAATAGGAAAAAGTTTTCTATCCAATGTCGGTGTGTTACATTTCCCTTATAAAAATAGGGGCTGGTACAAAGATAAATTTAAGAACTTTGAAATTTACATGTGATAAATTTAGTAAATTACAGTTGAAAACTAAGTGGAAAGCAGAACTTGGAGTAGATACTCAGTAAATGTTAGCTACCAGAGAATCATTGCTATCATTACTCAGTGCTAATTATATCATAGCCTGTGGTAATAATAGTTATCTTACATTTGAAAACTGTTTCTAGTCTAATGTGTAAACATACATTTTTTCCATTTGATCTTCACAAAGAGAAAGTGAAGCTGCCATTGTCATCCTTATTTTATGCATGAAACTGAGCCTCCAAGAAGTTAAGTGACCAAACTAGGGTCAAGAGCTAGTATGTGGTACACAGAACTAAGTTCCAGGTCTTCAAGCCCATGTGCTAGAGTCCCGTAGGCTCTTTCCATACCATAGTTACCTCCCACATAAAGATTGTACATCAAAACCTACTGTCAGCTCAAATATTTGACCACTGAACGATTAGAGCTATTGCTATATACATTTGAACTGTATTATATAAAGGTGCTCTCTTTATCATGTAATCTATCTCCTAAATAAACTCCTACTTCAGTGTCTTTGATGGAGATGTTCACCTACACATTTAACACTTTATTCTATGTTGACTATTAACTATTGGTTTAGGAATACCGGGGCCCAGAGCAATACTCCAAAATAGTGATTTTATAGATGTTTGACTGTCTAGCACTTTTGGAAAATAAGTCTGTTATGCATATTAATGGTGATATAATAATTAGGGTTCTCTCTATGTTCCATCCTATACCACAAATTTTACACATGTTTTCTTACCAATCATAAAGCTGTGCTGAGATGAGGGTCGTAGTATTCCCATTTTATAAGCGAAGAAACTAATGCTTCGAAAGCTTAAGTCACTTGTGCAATGTCACATGATGAGGGAGCAGCAAACCTGGGATTTGAGCCTCCATCAGCCTGATTTTATAGCCCACCATCTTAACCATTTTGCTGCCCTCACACTTCAAAGAGTTGTTCAATATACTTTAAGAAGACTGTTTGGAGGTCATTATTCAAGAAATGCTATTTATCGCCTTCACTTTATGCAAAGTTCTACTAGTCAAAGATTTGGTAGCAGATGTGAGCATTTGTATCCATCCCAGGTAACTCTCACCAGAGAGTATCATGGTAAGCATATTAAACTGGCTCCAAACAGTCCTTTACATGGAGCTGGAATCAGACAGGAAAGGGCAAAAGTGCAGATGGCACAGGAGCAAATGCTGTTACAGACAAACCCATTCAGCCCACATACAATAGTAGGTACAATCCAGGAAAAATGCATCATATCTTCATATACTGCACATGTACAGAACTTGGCAGAGTTGGAATATTTGGAATAATGCAAAGGACCTGAATGATAGCCTCGTTCTTCTCTGTCTCTTTTTTTTTTTAAGGTTTTATTTATTTATTCATGAGAGACACAGAGAGGCAGAGACACAGGCAGAGGCAGAAGCAGACTTCCTACAGGGAGCCCGTTGAGGGAGTCAATCCCAGGACCCCAGGATCACGCCCTGAGAGAAAGACAGATGCTCAACCACTGAGCCACCCAGGTGCCCCGAACCCCCCTGCCCTTTTCAAAGATTTTAAGATAGCCTCTTTCTTGATCTTTCCCTTGCCTTGGCTTCTTTACTTTCTTTTCCTCTTTCGCCTTTTATTATTTTTTCTTTCATTTCTTTTTTAATGACATGTAGTGTTCAAGAATCTGTCACAGGTAGTGCAAGAGAATAAAAAATAATTAAGGCAAGAGTTATTCTATGTTAACTATTAACCCCCCCCCCGCCCCCCCGCCACCCTTAGTTATTCTATGTTAACCCATAGTTATTCTATGTTAACTGTTTTCCAGTCTATTCATCCTGGCTTGTCTGATTTGATATTTCTTCCTTTCTTCCCCCAAGCCAGCCCCACCCCTCCTGGGTTTTATCATGCAGATCAGAGTTATAATTTGGGGTGGGAGGGGATTAGGGATGTAAGAAGTATAAATGAACCTGCTGCAAAGAGCCACCATTCCTTCATCAGGGAGAGAAAAGGGATAAGAGGGGGAGGAGTGGTGAGCTATGAGCCAGTGGAATACAGGTAGGAACTTTAGGTTTAGAGAGTGACATGAAGGTACAGGCTTCAGAAAACCTAGAGACAGAAAACTTGAAAATCTTTTTAAATGGAAGGAGAGAGGATCTTAAAAACCAATGTTGCTGAGAGTTAAAAATTTTATCTCTTTTACTGTTCTTTGAGGACAAGTAAGTAGAAATTGAAATTACTTTTCTTTTAGCCGGCTGGATTTTTTTCTTTTAATATGATACTATATTGAGATTAAACTATGAGGAACTAAAACTTACTTGAGTTACACAACAGTTTCAGTGGTAGATAAAAGTCTTCACTTAAAAAAGTGACCAAAAGGGAAACTTGTTTGATGTATGTTATTCTGGAATCTGCCAAGGTAACTGTATGTCAGCTAGATTGTCATTTGAATCAAGAACATCCACTATCAAGGATGGGGTGACTTTTAAGGCAGAAGGTAATAAACTAAACAGAGAAAGGACTAAGTGGAAACACTGCAAGAATTATCTCCCCCCAAACTTTTGCCAGCTAAACATTATAAATCAAAGAATTCATTCTTTGTTAAAAACGCCTTCTGATATATAATGGCTTTCCCTTTGTTTGTATATATTGAGTTGAAAGAATAAATACAATTTAGTTACAATTACCTAGCAAAACCCTAGAATGTATCATTTCACAAATATAATCCATAACCTTTATTGTGAATGTTTATCAACAAACCAGGAGTTGCTAGAATATTAGTGTAACTATTTTTTCTGATACATTATTTATTTGTGTTTTGCTATGGGATGCTGATAAGGCTAGAGATTTAGATTAACCATATATATAAGCTAACACCAATGTTAGAAGCATTCTAGGCTATTATAAAGATGCTGACAAGTATGCAAAAATAAAGATGGCTACTGTTTTATATATGGAATAATCAAATAATAGTACATGTGATGAATCTTGAACTATAAAAGCAAATGAAGTATCAATATGACAAATTTTGCTTTCATAGTATAATTTTTGATAGGCTACATTATTGGTAAATAATAAGAAGCAAATAACTCACTGAATGTACTGAGAATTGTTAAAGTTGGTGTTCCTACAATTATTAAGTGGAACAGAATATTCAGAGATGAAGAAAATTCATGCAGAAAAACACAGTGCTAAAGGAGGTCCTTCCCTTTTCTTGAATTAACTTATGGTTGCAGTATCTGACTGTGGAAATGGGTCCAACTTTGCAAAAGCCTTGAATATAACTTTCAGTAAAATATTTTTACCTTGGAAACTTTAGGACTTCATAAGATACATTTACCATGTAAAATTCAGAATTTACCCTACTTGTGACATGTGCAAGTCTAAATTGATGGCCAAAGGGGATTACTATTTCTTTTCTTAGCACCTGCCAAATGCAGGTAGCATTCTCTCACCTTTAAGTGTCAGGGTCTCTCTGACTTCATGCATAGGCTTGTTAGGGTAACTATCACTTCTCTTCCCCAAACCCCCTTTCCTCACTTGCAGGGATATCAGCTCTAAATCAATCCATTATTTGGTCTTAGTTTAACCCTACTCTATCATCTAATAAACACTGCTTTATCGGCAAGGAATGGGCGACCAAACCATTCATATGCTTGTCAACATACTCTAGGATTACATATGAATCATCTATTAAATTAAAAGCTCTTTAATTAAGATCCAGTACCAAAATTTCAAAATCCCTTGTGTCAGATCATCAGAACTATTAACCAATAATATTTACTAGTGACAGGTTTCTCTAAGCCAAGTTTCTTTGAACAAATACAAATCGTGTAAACATCTGTAACAGATGAACATTATTGAAAGGAAGAAATTTGTAAGAGAAAGAGGTTGAATGTAGAGCAAGGCACTAAAAATTTGGAAATATTCCAGATGATCAGCTTAAAACACAAAGGACAGAATAAAGAGAGTATATGGACTTGAAGCCAAGAATTAAAGACTGATTGTGAAAGAGAAGGGAAATGCTGAATTGAACTGTTAGCTGTTTCAGGCTGGCTCCAACACGACCAAGCTGGTTTCAGGGCATTCTTGCCCCTCTGTACAGCTACGCTGTGACAGCAATACCACCAATGCCTTAAAACAGATGAAGACAGTGTTGATCATACAGCACAGGGTGGGGAGGTAGGATATTTTCCTTTCTTTCAAAAGAAAAAATTTTGGGGCACCTGAGTGGCTCAGTGGTTGAAAGTCTGTCTTCAGCTCAGGGCATCGAGTCCCATATTGGGCTCTCTGTATGGAGATGGCTTCTACGTCTGCCTGTATCTCTGCCTCTCTCTCATGAACAAATAAATAAATAATCTTTAAATAGAAAAAAATTGTATGTTAGATGCTTATTTTGTGATTAGATAACTGGGCAGATATCTCATCAATCAATCGAGGAATCAATCCTATTTATTGATCATGTAATTTTTTTATAATATATTCACTGAATAAGGATTGCTCTGTCCTGCTGTGGGTTTTAGTCCGTTTATCTTTGGAGAGGAAGCAGGGAAAGTGGTTAAAGTTAGGTACTAGAGAGAAGGAAAAGACATGCCATGTCCTTCAATCAGAAATCAAAGCAAGATGTCAGGTTTTGTGGAAATCGGTTTCATCACAACAGCAAAAACAGGCTGCCCTTTAAAATCAGTCTGAGCTAGAGACCTCCATGCCCCCAATCAGGTACAACTGCTCATGTCCATTCTGCATCCCGGTCACACTCCAACTCCAGCTTCTCATCCCTTGGTGCTTTCTTGTACATGTTCCCTGCCTCCTGTCATATCCTGTGGACCTGATGCCTTCTCTACTGTGCTCTGGCATCCTGCATGCAAATCTGACAACAGATCCTTCAAAGTCCTGCAGCGCTGCCCATGGACCAAACTTCAAGCTTAGCTCCCGTAAATCCTCAGTTCTGGGTGAGCCTTGTTCCAAAAAGACAACAATTTTCTACCACAAGTGAGACCTGGGCTCACAGTCTCTTGTGAGTCTCTTGCTCTTGCCACCTGCAAAGGCTACTCTTGACTGTAGCAGCGAGCCCCAGGCCTGGAATCTGGCCTGCCACGGTGCCCAAGCCCCCCCCCCCCACCCCCCAGCTGGAGAATTAAATGAGGAGAATAACTAACCCTCACTCTAATCAAGATACTGGGGAAGTGCTTGAGTTCTGACAGGAACTCTGTCAGGAGCTCTCTCATTCCAGCCCATTCCTGGCCCTGGGCCAGGAGGCAGAAGGTGTTTGCATATTTCTGTCTTTTAGACATGCCTGGTTTCCTTGGCTTGTATGCAATCATCTATTCCTGGTTTTCTTCCTACCTCCTTAGATACCCCAGCTTGGCCCTAGGCCTTTTTCATTCATCATTATCAATGCTCTTTAGGAAATCTCCACTCCACAGTTTCAATATGCCAAAGACTTGCATATTTATACAGTATCAAATGTGTATAATATCTCCCATTTAGACTTCTTCTTGAGCTGTAGACCTACATATACCACTATTTGATCTCTCCCTGGATAACTCCAAGATTCCTCAAATTCAGCACATTCAAGCATGAACTCCCCATTTCTCCCCATGCCTGGATATCTGTTAGCATTTCCTAGCTCAGTAAATGACACCAGCATCCATCCAGTTCCACAGCCAGGGACCTAGGGCCCATTTGGGCACCCATGTGTCTCTCACTTTCCATACTTATTCTATTACCAAGTCCTTCATAACTTCTGAACTACTTCCCTCCATCTTCTCTACTACCACTGAAGTCCAGAGATTTAGGTTAGAGTAAAAATAATAAAATCTAACAAATACCAAAGGTTTATATTATACAAGGCAGATACTCCTTTAGAACTGTATCAATGGTCTCTCCTAATGACCCTATGTATTAGCTTCCTAGGACTGATATAACAAATTACCACAAACTAAATTGCTTAAAATAAAAGACATTGGTTCTTTCATAGTTTTGAAGGCTAGAAGTCTAAAATCAAGGTGTCAGCAGAGCTGTGTTCCTTCCAAAAGCTCTGGGGGAAGATCCTTCCTGCCTCTTTCAGCTTTTGGTGGCTCTAAGCATTCCTTAACTTGTGGCAGCATGACTCCAATCTCTGCACCTTCTTCACGTGGCTGTCTCCTCTGTGTGTATGTGCCTTCTTGTCCTTTGTCTGTTTCAAATCTCCTTCTGCCTTTTTCTTACAAGGCCCCTTGCCATTGGATTTAAAGCCCACCCAGAGAATCCAAGGTGATTGTCTCATCTCAAGGTCCTTGACTTAAGTACATCTTCAAAGACTCTTTTCTCAAATAAGGTAACAATCACAGGTCCCATGGATTAGGAAGTGGATGTTTGGGGCCACCATTCAATTCACTACACTCTATAACAGTAGGTATAGTTATTAGCTCCCTTGGAAAAATGAGGCAATTGAGGCTTACAGAGTTTAAAGGACTTGTCCAAGGTCATATGGCTAATACAAACATGTTCATATTTGGCTTATAGTTTCCATACTTTCAGAAAAACAATTTCAATACTTTTCTGAAAGGAGTAACAGTTTCAAGAAATTTGTTCCTTAGATGCCAAATATTGTTTCTTTAATCATTCATTACTAGACTATACCAGTAGTATTATCTTCTAAAATTATATACCAGATCCAGTGCCTGGCATGATGTCTGTCATATATAAGGTTATTTTTTTTAAAGAAAATATTTTATTTATTGATTTATGAGAGACACAGAGAGGCAGAGACATAAGCAGAGGGAGAAGCAGGCTCCCTGTGGGGATCCTGATGTGGGACTCAATCCCAGGCCCCCAGGATCATACACTGAACCAAAGGCAGATGCTGCAACCACTGAGTCACCCAGGTGGCCCTATAGAAGGTGGTTAATAAAGAGTTGTGAATACATCAATGTGATCATATCACCAGCCTCATCAAAAATCATTAAAAATCCCAGATTGCTTAAAATATGAGTTTCACACTCCTCAACAAAGCATATAACAACCCTCCATAAAATTAAATAATAATTTTGGAATGAGGACAGTCTTTCTAAGAATGTCCAGAAGTCATGCAAAAAGGGATCAATAAATTTGGTCATGGATATTTAGCATGGAAAAATTTAATAAATAAGATAAAAATCCAATGGTCTGGAAAAATATTCACAACACATATTACACAAATGTGCCTAATGTCCCAAGGAAGCAGGCACCTTCATTTATTTTTGTAGGAATATAAACTGATGAAGCTTCTTTAAAGGGAAGCTTAGAGAAAAAAATGTAATTCATCTCTTCTCTGACCCAGCATTTCTAACACTAGGAATTTATTCTGTAGATCACCTCTCACTTTGGCACAAAGTTGTTCACTGATACACCTTTTGTAATAAAACCTAATTGGAAATAACCTAAATGCCCTCCAACAGGAGCTGGTTAAATCCATTATGCTACAACTATAACATGGGACATCATGTGGCTCTTTTAAATGAGCCATGTCTGGGGTGCCTGGGTGGCTCAGTGATTAAGCGTCTGCCTTTGGCTCAGGGTATGATCCCGGGGTCCTGGGATGGAGTCCCTCAACAGGTTCCCTGCGGAGAGCCTGCCTCTCCCTCTGCCTGTCTGTGCCTCTCTCTCTGTGTCTCTCATGAATAAATAAATAAAATCTTTAAAAAAAATGAGGCATGTCTATATGCATTAGTGTAGAAGAAGTTAACTCAAGACACAGAACACTACATATAAAATGCTACAGTTTTGTAAACAACAAAAGAACATATATGTATATATACTTATATGATATATATATATATATATATATATATATATATATATTACTTGTAATTGCATTTGCCTTTGAGAAAAGAACTGTGTGTGACTGAGTACCAAGATGGAGGGAAAATGTCTTTTTCAATGTAAACTCTATTGTATTGTCTGAATTTATTCAGCCATGTGTTTGTATTGCCAATTAGAGAAAAGGGGAAAGATAGACAATTTATAAGCTAGTTTTCACCTAATTTTCCATCTTGATTTCATACTTCACCTGACAATTCATTGCTTCCCAAACATACTGAGTATGTTCATGTTGAGTGTGTGTGTGTGTATATGTGTGTGTCTAATGTTCTATCATCCTTGGCTCCCACACTTTCTGTCTGTAGAAATCCTGTTCCTCAAAAGCTCTCCGTGCAACCTCCCTGATCTTGGAGTCAACCACTCTTACCTCTGGACTCAAAAAATCCATTCACCCTGCTTTGAATTACAGTTATGTTCTCAAGTTATATTATGGCCACTCTCATTAAATTAGCTCCTAAAGAGTGCTGGCTTCTGTGTTCCTTGGAACACAGCATTGCTGAATATATGTCATTGACCAAAAAGTATTAAACCAAAGAGCCATCTATAATAATCTAAGTTTCCCACAATGACCCAATTTTAAGGGTGACAGAGAAAAATATCGCCCAAATATAAGAATCCTACTTGGCACAAGTATCCAAAACAGCAAATCAGAAATCCTCAAAGCTAAAGATAAAGCCAATACTGTATATCAGATAAAATTATTACAAGAGATATATGTGAAATGAAATAGGAAGCTACACTTGAAATATATTGAAAGTAAATATATTACAAGTAAGAGAAAAATGAAAGAAAAAAATGAATTCTGTTATAGTACAGAAAAGATGGCTTTTGACATTTTTCTGTTTTTTAGCCAAACATATGAACTCTGGTCATAAAATAGGCAAACACTGATTTTTATCATGAAGCAGAGTAATTCTCAGATTGGAACTACCAGTGCCCTGCATCTTTGCTGCCTCCCACCACAAAGGTCCATAGCAATGCAATTTACTTGACTATTAAATAACACAGTCTTTTCTAAGCAAAATTTTCCAACTAATAAGTTTACTATAATTGGTTGTTTTTCTTTCTTTCTTTTTTTTTACTATTTACTTTTTGCAATCATTTAAATCCATATCCTCTTATCCTCAAAGGTATGGGAGTGAGTGTAGAGGGTCACATTACTCCATATATTTAACTTCCATATATTCTTTAAAGCACTTCATGGTAATTGATTATATATTGCCTACTAAAGCAATAAAAATAATTGTTTCTGCTTCTAGAACAGCTATTCTGCTTTAGTCTCTATATAAAGGTAGAGGCCAATCGATTTCTATTGGTTTTATAACAAAATATAATAAAGTAGAATAAATACAATAGTAAAAATTAAAAACTCCAACGATTGAAAGCTTTCTTCAACTTACTGTTAATGCTGTTTCATACTCTCCAGCAGCTAGGTGTGCTAAGCCCAAGTAATAGGAAGCTTCTCCTTCCATCTTCTTATCACTTCCTAAAGTTGAAAATGTAGAAAAATTGCCATGGCATTAAAGAAACTAACATATTATAACAAGCAGAATTTTTGCTTTTTAAAACAATAGAAAGTTGTAGAAATCTAAAGGGGCACCTGCCAGCATTTGTATTACCCAGGAGTTAGGGTACAACTTTAGATTTCTGAACTCTGTATTCCAACCATGATGGGTTTCAGCAGGAGGTAAGGATTCTCCATACTGGATTCATTCTCACCACTTAGTGAATTACCACTTGTGAAGCAGTGGCCCAACTGAAAGACTACAAGAACATGGGATGGCAAGTGCCAGTGACAATATTATTATTATTCTCAAGCAATTTCACTGATTGCAGAGAATTATACCCTCAAGATCTCACTTCAGTGGAGTTGATGGTGCCAATGATCCAGTCTAGGGAATTTTAACTCTTACAGTTTGGGCCTTAACTTTTTCTCTGCTATAGGTTTATAAGTGCTGAGGATAAGGATGAAACTAGGCAAGGAAAGGACGGGGTAAGAGGGAGAGATTATGGGGGGAAGTTGCCTCTTGGATAATTAAACATTGATTATTCATAATTTGTACTTGCTCTATTAAATGTTGTAACTGTGTTAAAGTATCAACAGTGGCATGTGCTGATATAGTATCACCATTTACATCCAAAGGGCAGCCGAGCAAAGAACAGAAAAATCGACCCTTGTTGATACAGATTTTGAGGCAGCTAATTTAAACAGTTGAGTCACACTAAATATTAGCCATAAAATAGGATTTAAGCACAAGAACTTTTCCTGCTTACTAACTGACACAAAGTTAAGACAAAGTGAAAGCATAAAATAATGGAGGAAAATGTCAGCATTATTGAAGTTGAATGACACATATACCAAAGGAAAAAAGGGCAAAATACTGTTTATATTACTGTATAGTTTATTTGGTGGGTTAAATTAGTATTGACTTTAATGATTCAATAATCATTCATATTAAAGGAAATACTGTTTTGTTTTCAAGATCTAATCGTCCATTCTTACACTGGTATACCCACAGAGAATCTAAAGAGGGGGTCGTTGTCTCTAATGGATAGAGACAATGTGTTTGGGAGTAACTCAAATGTTTCATTAAAACATGTCTTTAAACTTCCATTGTTATTTGAAAATATAATAAAATAGAATTAATACAATAGTAAAAATTAAAAACTATATATCCACTAATTCATTTATTCACTGAATATTTATTGAAGACCTATTCTGTGTCAGGCACAGCTCTAAGCCTTTGGAATATACCAGTAAATTAAAAAAATTTTTTTTAAATTGGAGTTCAATTTGCCAACACATAGCCTAACGCCAAGTGATCATCCCACCAATTGCCCCCCTCAGTGTCCATCACCCAGTCACCCCAACTCCCTGCCCACCTCCTTTTCCACTACCCCTTGTTCATTTCCCAGAGTTAGGAATCACCAGTAAATTAACCAGAAACATTTTCTGTCCTTGGAGAGCTTACATTTTAGAAGGAAGGGACATAAAGAGATACAAATACATAATAAGCATAATAAACCATGTGGTAAATTGTATGGTGATAAGTATTCTGGGAGAAAATAATACAGCAAGGTAAGGGAAATTGAGGGTGCTAAGCGGGGTTAAGGAGGAAAAAGCAGGTTTCAATATTAAGGACAGTTGTCAGAGTAGTAGATCCAGCTGAGAAGTTGGTATTCACAAGAGAATGAAATTAGAAATAGATAATAAAACATATGGGAGATTCACAAGTATGTGGAAATTAAACAGTTCTAAATAACCAGTGGGTCAAAGAAGAACTCAGAAGGTAAACTGGAAAATACCTTGAAATGAATGAAAACAAACAAAACAACAACCCAAAACTTATGGGATCCAGCTAAAGCAGGACATGTATAGCTAAAGGGATATGTATAGCTCTATATGTCTATTTTAAAAAATAAGGGTCATCTTTTCACCTTCTAAAACTAGAAAAAGAAGAATTAACTAAACCCAAAGCAAACAGAAGGAAGAAAATAATAAAGACTAGAGTGGAAATAAGTGAAATGTAGAAAAACAATACAGAAAATTTTAAAAAATTGTTTCATTGAAAAGGTCAACAAAATTGACAAAACTTTAAGCTAGACTGAACAGGAAAAAAAGAGAGATGTCTCAAGTTACTTAAATCAGGAATGAAATAGGGATCACCGTAGACCTTAGAGAAATAAAAAGGATTATAAGGGAATATTATGAACAACTGCACATCAACAAATTAGATAAGCCAGATGAAATAGGCAAATTGCTAGAAAGATGTAAACTAATGAAATTGCCCCCAGAAGAAATAGAAAATCAGAATAAATGCACAAGTAAAGAAATTGAATTAGTGGTCAAACTATTTTCCACATAGAAAATCCCAGGCCCAGAGGACCTCCCTGGTGAATTCTACCAAATATTTAAGGAATAATCAATACCAATTTTTTACAAACTCTTCCAAAAATTGGGAGAAAACACTTCCCAAATAATTATATGAAGCCAGTATTATTTTGATATCAAACCAGATTAAGACATCATAAGGAAGCTACAAACCAATCCTTTATGAATATAGACACAAACAGCCTCGACAAAATATTAACAAAGTGAATCTAGCAACATATAAAAAGGATTATATTCCATGATCAAATGGGATTCATCCCAAGAATGCAAGATTGGTTCAACATATGCAAATCATCAAAGTACTATGCTATATTAATAGGAAGGATAAAAACTAAATGATCATCTTAATAGATGCAGAAAAAGCATTTGACAAAATGCAATCCTTTTTCATGATAAAAATCTTCAATAAACTTAGAAGAGAACTTAATAACATTAAAGAGTATCTACAAAAAACCCACAGCTGATATCATTCTTATGGCAAAAGACCAAGAGCTTTCACCCTAAGATCAGCAGGAAGACTAAGATGCATCCTGGAACCAATTCCATGTAACACTACGCTGGAAATTCGAGCTAGAGCAATTAGTCAAGAAATATGATAGGCATTGTAAAGGAGGCAAACATTGACCTCTAAGGTTTTTTGGCTGGGCCTGAGAATTAGATTGACATAAAACAGATTAATAGGAGAAAAAACACACAAATGTACATAATTTTTAGGTGACATGGGAGCCTTCATAAGGAAAGAAGAACCAAAGAAATTGCAAAATCTACATGCTTTAACATTGGGTTGAACAAAGAGAGGCAATTGTGGAAAAGCAACCAAGCAATGGAGGCAAGCTAAAGGCAAATAAGGATTATTTTTTTATTTTATTTTATTTTATTTTATTTTATTTTATTTTATTTATTTATTTATTTATTTTTTATGATAGTTACAGAGAGAGAGAGCGAGAGAGGCAGAGACACAGGCGGAGGAAGAAGCAGGCTCCATGCACCGGGAGCCTGATGTGGGATTTGATCCCGGGTCTCCAGGATCGCGCCCTGGGCCAAAGGCAGGCGCCAAACCACTGCGCCACCCAGGGATCCCAAATAAGGATTATTTTAACAAAGTCTGTTTGTACAGAATTCTCCTCACAGAAGAATGTTTCTTTTCTTGTGGTACAGGAAGGGCATCTTTCACAACAATTTTTATCTCCTGTTTTCAGGAGGAAACGGGGAGATTACATGCCCTTGTTGTATCTCTTATTTTTCAAGTGATTTTAGCTCAAAATTCTCCTTATGCCAAAGTGGTTGTTGGGATGGTATATTCTATAACCCTTCAGCATCAAGATCAGAAAGGAAGAAGTAAAGCTATACTTGCAGATAATATAATATTCTATATGGAAAAATCCTGAAGAATACATAAAAAACCATTAAGGCTAATACACAAGTTTAGCAGGATACAAAATCAATAAACAAAAGTAATTTTATTTTTACCTCCAAGCAATGAACAATCTGAAAATGAAAGAAAAAAATCCATCTCTCATAGCATCAGAAAAAATCAAACATTGCAAATAAATTTGACAGAGGGCCAAGTTGTGTACACTAAAAACTACAAAACATCATTGAGAGAAACAGAATATGTAATAAATGGATGGTTAACCCATATTCATGGATTGGAAGTCATAGTGTTAAGATAGCAGTATTCTCCCAATTGCTTGACAGTTTCAGTTCAATCCCCATGAAAATTCCAGCTGTCCTTTTTGCAGAAATGGGCCAACTAATCCTAAAATTCATGTGGAAGTGCAAGTGATGCTGAGTAGCCAAAGCAATCTTGAAAAATATTGGAAGACTCTCATTTACTAATTTCAAAACTTACTACACAAATACAAGAATCAAGAATATGTAGTAGTGGAATAAGGACAAATACATAGATCACAACAATAGACTTGAGAGTCTAGAAAACAACTCTCACATTTATGGACAATCAATTTTTGACAAGGGTCCTAAAACTATTGGAAAAGAACAGTGTATACAACAAAGAGCACTGGGACAACTAGATACCCACATGGAAAACATGAATTTGGATCCTCCTCATATCCTCCTTCACACACACACACTTAAATAGATTATAGACCTAAACATAGGAGTTAAAATTATACAATTCTTAATAAAATGTAGGAGCAAATCTTCATGACCTTGGATTTGTGGCAGCCTTCTTAGTTGTGATACTAAAAACACAAACAATAAAATAAAAAAATAGATATTTTGGACTTCATCAAAATTAAAAACTTGTGCTTCAATGGATATCAGAACGTGCAAAGAAAACAAATTATTTTCAAATCATGTATCTGATGAAGGACTTGCATCTGGAATATATAAAGAATACTTAATTCAATAATAAAACAACAACCCAATTGAAAATGGGCAAAGAATATGAATAGATACTTCTACAGAGAAGATATGCAAATGACCTGTAAGCCCACAAAATGATGCTCAACATCATTAGCTAACAGGGAAATGCAAATTAAATCCACAGTGAGATACCATTTTACACCTACTAATATGGCTATAAACAAAAAGAAGGACAGAAATAAAAAAAAAAAAAGGACAGAAATAAGCACTGGTGAGAAAGTGGATAAACTGAAACCCTTACTCATTGCTGGTAGGAATGTAAAATGGGACAGCTACTTTGGAAAACTCTATGTCATCTCGTCTTTAAGTTAAACATTGAGTAATCCTATGACCCAGAAATTCCATTTCTAGGTCTAGGGACAAAAGAATGAAAAACGTGTATACAAAGGTTCATAGGAACATTATTTATAATTGACAAAAGGTGGGAACAACACAAATGTTCACCAACTGATGAATGGATAAAGAAAATATGACATCACCATACAATGAAATATTTTTCAGCCATAAAAAGGAACGTAGTAGTAATATATGCTACAAGATGGATGAACCAAGAAAACATTATGCTAAGTGAAAGTAGCTGGACATAAAGGAAACGCACTGTTATGATTCCATTTATATGAACTTTCCAGAATAGTTAAATCCACAAGGTAGCTTTAATGGTTGCTAGGGGAGAGGGAAAGTACAGTATGGGGAGTGACATCTAGTGAGTATGGGGTAGTGTTTATGGTTGCACAACTCTGTGATGTACTAAAGGCCAATGAATGACTGAAATATGAAAATAATAGAATCATAGAATTATGAAACCACAGCATGGCCAGTGCTATCCTTGCGCATTATACCAAGGTGCCCTAGTAAAGGAGCTGGCCCCTAGTGGATGTCGGTATTCCTTAAATATTATGTAAACCAATGTGGAAGGCGTGCCTTAGGCAGGCAATCATCAGTTTGCTGCATCAGGGTCCTTAACCAAAGTAGGACATGCTTTGTCCCAGAACGTTCAGTTGTCAGAGCTCTTGTAAAGATACTGTGTGATCCCTTAAACCTATATACTTTGTCATACAAGAAGTATGGGGGCAAATATTTATCAGTTTTAAAAGATATTTAAAAAATTATTACAGCATAAGATTTCTCCTGTTCTCCTTATCTGTCCTTTGAAAAGTAAGAGATGCTTTTAAAAGGAAGACTGCCTGGCAGGCTCTGACTGGGCAAACAGACCCTTGGAGCCTTCCCTCCTTCCTTCGTAAACTATCTTACATTTAGCAATTGTGAACCTAAAGCAAAATACCTTTTCCTGATTGATACATTACTCTACATTGAGATTCCACATAACTTTTCATGTGACTAAAGTTAGCTGCTGAAATTGATCTAAGAGCTAACTATTTATGTCAGTGTTTACCCCTTTGGGGAAGGTACTAGATCACTAGTCACTCAAAAGCAGTTCATTCAATGTGATACATCTTGCAATGAGGGTGATTTCCTATGAATATTATAATATCATTAAAAAGAAGTAACAGAATAAGATAAGATGTTTACTTTTACTCTTTTAGAAAACTAAAATCACAACCAGAAATTCAGGCCTATTTACTCCAAATAAACCATAACCCAATCAATTAAACATATCCTTGAGCTAATACACTGGAAAGCACAGAGCTTCTTTTTCTCCTTCATGAAAAGTCTACTCTATTGATAAATTGTGGTAATAAAATATCTTTGCATTTCACCAAGTAAAAACTTAGGAATATATGCTCCAAATCTTTTCTTTATATTTTATATACATATACAAATGATATACAAATGATACACCATATTAAGGATACAATCAGCTCTCATGAAAGCGTTTTGACTGTTGCAGGTGTGCATATGAATCACCAGGGGAACTTGCTAACCTGCAGATTCTGAGGCAGTAGGTCTGGGGTGGAGCCTGAGATTCTGCTTTACTTAGGAGCTTCTAGTGATGCTGATGCTGCCAGTGCAAAGGCCACCTTTTGACAGGCATGGATTCAAAACATATCAGAGTTCTATTTTCCTGTTACTTCTAACTAAATATTTGTCATTATCTTCCCAATGATCTGACTACAGGGAATTTACAATGAAAATCTCTCAGAGCGAAAGAAATATACAACCTAAAACACACACACACACACACACACACACACACACACGCCCTTAACTTTTGCAAATGACCTTACCTTCTCATTACAGGTTCATTGTTTTATAACACTACTCCCAGAGGGTTGTAATTTTGGAGATAGAGCTTTCAAGAAATTAATGGATTTCTTGTTGTCAGCACGAAGGCACCTCTGTTTTACAGTGAAATTTGAAAGTATATTGATGGCATTTGTCTTTGCATTTCATAGGAAATAATCACCCAAACACTTGAGGATTTTTACTTCACTCTTGGGAGAAGCAGTGTCTGCCCATTAAAGGAAGCAATGTGAGAGTGTGCTTTTCCACCCACCTTCTTTGGCTATTTCAGAAGCTTTTATTAGAATTCTGATGGCCTGTTTGTATTCTTTATTTTCCAGCATTTTGTCTGAGAGTAATCTGTAAGTCCTCAGGAGACTCTCACAGGCCAACAAGCTGAGAAAGCGGCCTGTCTCATCCTTCCATATCCGCCCTTCCGTCAATTGATGGAATGCTTCATAATGCTCAGCAGCTTCCAGAAGCTGACCTGAAGAATAAAAGCCATTCATAAATATAAACACAGGCCAGAACATATTTTCAAAAATTTTTGTATACATCTTATGTTTTACTATTAAAGGGGGGTGGAAACCCTGGAATACAGTTAAGAATTTCTAAGGATGAAGAGGATTTAAGCTGGGCAAGGAGTGATCTCTATTTGGACCTCAGATTCAGCAATGATTTTGGATGAACTCCTCCTGGAGGGATGTGTTTTGGCAAGTAGAAATTGGCTAGGATTACACGTGTCTAGAAACAGTGTGAAACCCAGTAATAATTACTAATAGCAATTTTGTTAGCTAACCTTTATTTGACATTATATATGAAAGGTAATGTCGCTATATGGTTTATATGAATTTTTCATTTAATCTTCAAAACTCTCCTGTGAAAAAGGGATTGTTATGGCTCCATTTTACAGAAGAGAAAGTGAAGTTAAGAATTTTGCCCATGATTGAATGGTTAGTGGGTTAGTGTATCCAGGCAGTCTGAATCCACTATCCTACACTGCTTTTCAACAGACAGCATCTGTTTCATTCCCAAGAAGAATTCAGGTGCCTTGAGAGAGGATGCGTCTGTTACAAATTTCAAATTCAATTATTATAGGGGCATTTGTATACTCCATGTCATTTTTAATAATTAAAATACAACCTAACTGCCTTTCTGGTTTATATTTCATAATACAGTTCAAAACATATCTTCTCAAAGCCAAAACTCTAAATTAGCTTTCAGTGATTTCACTCCTTGAAATATGAGCAAGTACATTTCTGGAAGAGTAGTTTGCAGTTCCACACTGTTGATTGTATTTTACGTGTGAATTGCCTTGTGAAAATCCTCACAATATCCTATAGTGTAAAAACTCTTTTATGGTATTGGGAGTTACCTAAATTGAAATGAACTGGAAAGGCACTTGTATGTAGGCATTCCCATAGTAGTGGTTGAGGATGAGTGCAGGCTCTAAGCAGACAGCTTGCGTTTCTTTCTCAGCTTTACCCTTTCCGCTGTTCAGCCTCAGGCTACTCCTACCCTCTCTGTGTGTGAGTTTAAGTCTTTTGCAAAATAGGATAACAGTGTAAACTATTCAAGGTGTTATTGTGAGAAATGGACCAATACAGGTTCAATACCTAAATTAGTATTCTCTAACTATAACTTTTTCTTCCTCCAAAAAATGTAGTTGAGTCTTTATAACAGGACTACCATGATTGATTAAATGAATCTATGGAAGTCTTATCAGGCTCAGTATATTTTCTCAAATAGGTTTCCTTACATATCACAGGTTAGATTATACAGGATGTTGCAGCCCCTGCCGTGACTCTTACATATAATTTCCCTGTTTTTGCTCTGAATTTGCTGTCCAAATTAGTATTGAAATATTCAAGAATACACACATAAATCAGAATAGCATTCACAAAGAAATACAATAAACAGAGGTAGACAATCAGCAAATAATCTCTAAAAGGAGCTGGGTCAAGACATGGCCAGTCTGAGCCCTTGTAGCACTATGTAGAAGCACTATGTCCATGTGCACAAGGACACATCCATAGAGGGGGGAAGGTGTACAGGATAGACGCTTAGAAACTTGTATTATGAACTTTTCACATGATACAAGACTACAAAGCCATAAACATGAGAGGAATATTTCATTACATGGACAGGTGTTTGTGATAAGCGAAAATACTGGAAAACATCAGAAAACATTTACAAAGCATTATCAGTGTTAAATAGATGACGGATAGTTTCTTTTGCCTTTCTGATTATCAGCATTGTCTAATGTTTCTATCAAAATATTTTTGTTTTGTAATAAAATATATGATAGAAACTATTTTAAAGATAATGCCCAATCCTCTTTCATTTTGATGCAAATATTCAAGGTTGAAGTTCACTGTTCTAGTATATCTTCACATTTAACTCACAGATTTTCTCTTATTTCCCACAACAGCAGGCATACTTTCTCATCTTTCTCCTGTAGCACCTCTCACTAGAAACACCTTTCTCCAAATACCCATGACCCTCATTTTTTTAAAACTCAAATGGAGCACTGACATATATGTGTGTTATGTTTCCTCTGTTAACTATATTTCTGCCTGTAAAGTATAGCCCTGTATTCCTAGAAAGATGTATGCCAGAGTTCTTTTTTTTTTCCATCCAGCATCCATCTACTCATAAAGTACAGGTACATATTTCTCTTTGGCCATGTGAATAGGGAAAGGTATTTACAGGAACTGTGAGTAAACCAGATAGTTCTAGGAAAAAAAAAAAAGCTGGGACTATAAGGAGACTAGGAAGGACCTAATGGCATCTGTGGTTACACACAATAGCCAGATGGAAAGAAGATCCAAAGGTGTGTTATAAAATAACGGAATCACAATTCCAGAAGGAGAGCCAAGAGGTGAAGCTCTGGATAACCCAACTCATTATAATGAGATGCAAATGAGGCATAAAGATGTAAATAGTATTATGAGAACTGATGGCCATGTCCAAGATTTGATTTACTTGGGAACAGAAAGAAGAGGCAGGGGGAGGGAGAGAAAGGTAGAAAGTAGGGAAAGAAGAGGTGGAGGAAATGGAGAGAGGGCTGAAGGTGGGGAATAGTGGGAAAAGGTGGGGATTATGTCATTGTATTCCACAACAGCCAGACTCTCTGCTGTGTTATTGGTGCTATTCAGCATCCTGGACAGGCTGTCTAAACAGAAATGAAGGGGGGTTCGGGAACATCGGTGTCAGTTAGTTACTATGGCAGGCAACCTTAGAATGAGGTTGAGTTTGATTTTTACTGAGGCTTTGAGGGCTCATATCAGTGTCTTACTTAGCTCATGATTATTGGCCAAGGTTTAGCTCTCAGGAGAGTAAACTTAAGGTCTCCCATGAGGAAGGAGCCTGGTCCAAGGTGCTCAGGTGAAAGAGAACAGGGCTCTACTCTTTCCAGAAGGCCTACTGGGTGCTCGTCAAAATAGAAGGTTTTTCCCCCATACATCATCTCACTTAACCTTCTAAAAACTGATGTAGTATATATGATTATCACTTTTACACTAAGGAGGAAATTAAGACACATAAAGTTTAAATGACTCAAATAGCTAAATAGCTAAAAAGTAATGTTTGGGATTTAAACTTGGGACCATCAAAAACCCATCCCACTTGGTTCTACCACACTAGTTCCTAGCCAACAAACCAAGAGTCAGGAACTTGGGTAAAGTAAGTTACATTCTTCAGACATAAATCTCTCAAGTTAAAAACAATGTTTTTATGGTTTCTAGTATTTTCCAGTTCTAGAATTCTTGACTCTATTCAGGCAATTGCAGGTAATTTCTAATATAAAAGCACAGATATTAGCCTCTGATGTGCTTCTGACTGGTCTTTCTGAAGGAGTCTGATGTAAAACCAGCTATGCATCCTGCATCTAAACTCCCTACTTTCCCATAAATTGTGTGCTGACATCCACTGGGCTCCTGGATTCCTAGGGTGCCCCGGACTTAGTCAGCTGTAGCCACGTGTAGCTACTCACGGAGTCACTTCCCCTTCCTTAACCACATTGTCACAGATGAGGCCACTGGGGTTTCTACTTTAAACCGAGGTGCCTAAACAAAGAAAGTAGAGTTTTCCAGTCCTTCTCAGATGTAGAGATGCATTCCTAAATCTATTTGGTGGCAAACAGACCAGCAAGGTTTTGATCCAAAATGATCAAAAGCACACAAATGACTTGGCTACAATTTCTAAAGGCTGGTCAGAAGTTGAAAGCACATATTATAATATGGTATATTTGATTTTAAAATATTAAAATATAGTCTATAGTATGAAGGGAGTATAACAATTCAAATATACAAGTATTTCCCTTTAAGCATGGTTAACAATGGAATGATTTCCATTTAATTTATATTTTCAATTGTGAGTAGGATTTCAAAGATTTTCTTACTTTCTGGGTAAAGACTGATATTAATATTAAGATTAGGTAATTAATAAGATATAATGTATCCCACTTTATCTGAAGAAAATTAAATTTAATATACCTGAGAGAAATATTATAAAAAGCCATCATTATAGTGGTCATTTTGATAAAGCTAAAGTAAAAATAAATGAAGATTATGAACCATTTTTTTTCAATATGAACCAATTTTTTGGTTCATAGCATCCCTTTGTAACTTCTGTAAAGTGTTCATATATAGTCTACCCTTTGTCACCAAATAAAGTTTAAAATACCAGAACCAGGTGAGATTTCCAGATCCTACAACCAATCTTGTGGAAGGACACATGTCTAGACAACTGTACTTCCCCGGAATTATCAAGTGGTAACATTATTTTCCATTGAAGAAGAGGGCAGAAGGAAGGATTACACCAGGGTATCACAAAAATAAAAGTTAACTGAATACAGGAGAGAAAAGAGGAGCCCTCAGGAATATTCATCCATTGGAAAGGTCTCTGGGGACACAGGAGCTTTCTAACATTGCAGCAGGAATTACAAGCAAATCTTCATCATTCCTATGCCTAACAAAGATCGCAAAAGCAACCTCAACAAGGAAGACAACTAGTGTTCAACTAAGTGCCTGGAATGCATGGTTCAATGCTAAGCAAAAACCCAGAGACTTCACTAATATTTCAAGTGAATCAAGGAAGAGAATGGAGCCAAAATATCTCGTGGGAGGGAGTTGAGATGGCCCTCCACCAATACCATCAGTAATCAGTTTACTCAATAATATGAAGTACTATCAGAAAACACCTAGGAGATACACAGAACAAGTGTGTAAAACAAGAGTGTCCAGGTATGGATAGAAGTATCCTAAGCCTCAGTTTTCGGTGTTTGTTTGTTTGTTTGTTTTAAAAACAATTACATGACATCTACATACACAATAAGGAGGTTGGTATGCAATTATAGTTTGTCATGCAAAAGAAAGTGCACTCTCAAAATAAAACTATTACAAGGGAGTTTCACTTTACCTAAAGCCCACACAACAAGAAATCCACCCCTTTATTTAAAAATACAAATAATACCCAAACAGTGTGGTAAACTGCAAAATGCTTGGTAGGATGTTAAGACAAACGTTATGTAGAGAAAATAAGATTTTATATATTTGGGTATTATCCAAATTGTTGCTTACCCCTTTTCCCTACACAACATCTCTGAAAGTTTATAGATATTTGTTGTATCACAGCAGATGTCTAGAACAAATATTAAGCAAAAGAGAATGTATATGATCTCTCCCATTTTAGTTTTTTTTTAAAGTAGGAAGATTGACTAGATATTAACACAAATGGGTTTAAATGTGAAGCTGCCATAAAAGCAGGAACATAAATGTAATTCTCCCAGCCGCTATTTTGATGCACATTTTTGATTCCATGAATATTTTATGAAATGGCCCAAACTAAAGCCATATAACATTCCTGCATTACTGATGCTTGCGCCCGTAAGCTACGAACATTAGAGGCATGATTGAGTGCATTAAAATGAACTCATTCAGCAGTGCATTGATTACTTGAAGGGGGAGGGAAAAGAAAAAAGAGAGAGGGAAAAAAAAAAGAAGTTGCTCCACTTAGGAAAACAGCACACAAATCTAAACTTTGCAATATAATAAGCGTGAAAGCAAGTTTGAATAAAATAATATTTCATAAATAAAGTGTGACTCTGTCTAGACCTGACAGTAATTAGGCAAGGTGTTAATTATGTCCAAAGACGGCTCCCTGTATTATTCAGGTAATTTAAAATGTCACAATCTCTAAGATGCACAGACTGGCCTCCTTTAGTTCCATGCATCAGCAATTCTGAAAGTAGCTAATTATTTCCTTTTCTATCAACTTGTACATTTGCCAGTAAAAATAATGCTACAGAAACAATTGCATGAAAATAATTTGACAGGTCCATAAGGCCTATTTCTTTAGCAGCACTGGTATAAGTCTTAAGCATATTTAGTTGTAAATCGCACACATTTGTTGAAGAATTTAGGGAAATATTCCACTTCAGCTTAAAACAACAACCTAAAGGAACAATAAAGCTTTATGTATGTTATATTACATTTTAATCTGAAGCTACTGGACATCTTTGGCATTAAGTTACTATTCCATACAACCTAGACATAAAATCTGCTAGGAGCAATATTGAACAGCAGCAAAAAGGGAAAAATGTTATGGCTCTTTTGTAAAAAACAAAAGACATTGCTTTCCAATTCAGTTTAACTGCATGAACAATTTATATTATCTTTAGGTTTTTACATTCAACTATGATAATTATAGAGGCACTATGCATGCCGAAATAGTTAAGGGCTTGTCACACTTCCCAGTGGAAACTATCACTTGCGAGGGTTTGTCTCTTGTCAGAGATTTGTTCTGACTATAACCCACCAAGCATCACTGCAAAATGGAATGCTGGAAAACAAAGATTTTGTTCTGTAACTCAATCGCATCCCTAATGAATCAGGAAGAAAATATGCCCGTAACTTTTGAGTAGCTACTTTGGGATACTTTTAAGATGCTATTTTAAAAATGGAATTGTTTCTTTATCATTTTGAACAAAGATTTCAGATGGACATTACAGGAATGTCACCACACCCCCGTTAAAAAATACGGGTCACGAAGCCAGGCAATGAAATGGATCCCAGGAAGACAGGAAGACAAGTGTGCAAGAATCTTACCAAGGGTTTAATCACTGATGTTTGCAATACTAGTAAGTTATTTTTTTTCTTTTTTTGAGTGGGAGAGAGAGGGAAGGGTAGAGGGAGAGGGGGAGGGAGGCAGAGAATCTCAAGCAGGGTCCACAGCAAACATGGAGCAGAGACAGGGCTTGATCTCATGACCCTGAGATCAGGACCTGAGCCAAAATCAAGAGTTGGACACTTAACGATGATTAAACCACCCAGGCACCCCCACCCCCAGCAAGTTAATTTTTAAAATCCAGAAGATTTTCCTGCACTTCCTCAATATTCTGAAGGAATTGATATTAATTATTGTTGTTTGTAAATTTAGATAGGTGGATTGTGGTCAGTGATGGAAATGGTACACAAGCTTGACTGCTTTATGCAGTAATAAGCCTCTGACAGTTGGTTTCTTTTTTAAAGGATTTTATTTATTTATTCATGAGAGACAGAAAGAGAGGCAGAAACATAGGCAGAGGGAGAAGCAGGCTCCATGCAGGGAGCCTGATGCGGGACTCGATCCCGGGACCCGGGGTCATGCCCTGAGCCAAAGGCAGATGATCAATCACTGAGCCACCCAGGCATCCCAGATAGTTAGTTTCTATCTAAGTTTTATCATTTCTAAGGACTATGTATTAGGCAGCCTAATTCTTAAATGTTCATAATTGTAAGCATCAAAATTATTTGAATATTTTTTTAAAAAATGTACAAACAATAGGACTAAATACCAGCCATTGTAGAGCTTACAGAGTTTTACTATTTCCCTCATATAATAAATTGTTTTACTTTAATGGTTGCCACCTCATCTTAAAATACTAAGTAAAAAGTGTCGACAAGCATAAAAGTCTGAGGAGAAATAAAGTTAGTATTGACGTTAGATCAACTAATGAATTATATTGCACTGGACTTAATCAATAATGTAATTCTTCCTTGAATTATATACTGTTCATCATTTTAAACAAAGCACATTCTGATTATGTGTATACGTTTACATGAGCAAAGAGACAGGTTTGGAAGCATATACACCAAAGTACAGTATTGATTAACTTACAGAGGATGGAGGCGGGTGAGGGACTATTAACTTTTCCTCAACACATGGTTGTTTTGATTGGCAATCAGCACGTGCTATTTAGAGTATTACGGAAACCTAACAAACTGAAAATACCATATGTAGGTGAGTATGGAGGGAGAAAAACAGTGTTAGCTGAGTGCTCACCATGTGCCTTGCATGACAGTAGTGCCTGCTCTCTCTACACGTTAGCATCTATACTATAGAGATGAGATAATGAGCCACAGTGGTCCCCTTCCCTAGGCCCACATCAAAGCCCATGGTGGCTTCACTCCCTCAAGTGACCTCATTTTAGAAACTGTATCCAATGTTTGACTCTAAAGGCAGAGACCAAGGTTTGAACCTTAAAGCCCATGATGTAATTGGACCATTCACACCATTTCTCTAAGTGCTTGGAATCAAGAATAACAATGCCAGCTTCAGCATGTGGTTGTAAAGGGCATTAAACTAGCTGGGGCACCATGCAGCGTGCCTGGTCCTTCGTAGGCATTCAGAAGCTTTTCCTGCCCTTTTATCTTTTCAGGGTTTGTTGTTGTTGTTGTTGTTGTTGTTGTTGTTGTTGTTGCTGTTGTTATTGTTGTTGTTTTTCAGATTTACCACTTGGAGAGAATCTGGCCATGCTTGCTACATGGAATACTTTCAAACTATTATGGAACTGTGTCACTTCTTCAATCCTAAGAGCCACTTCAGGAATGGGTGCAACAGCACACTTCATCCAACTTCCATCCAGCATCTCTCCCGCCCTTGGTCAGTGGTACCTCTGAAGAGCTCTTTCTAGGGCAGTGCCTCCTCTCAGCCACTCAGAGGAAATACTGCCTCCAGAACGATTTATTCAGTGTGGCAAGACCTGTAGGCTCTGTGCAAGACCTCCTTGCAAAGCTTTGAAAAAGAAAAACCTGCTGCAGAGCGGGCACCTCTGAATGAGGCTTCCTCTCTGTGCTACTCGTTAAGCAGTAAATAATTAAAACACCCTGAAAAAGATAGGTAAAATACAGCAGCAATGTCAGTAACACAGACATGAAAGAGAAGGGGAAGAAAATGAATTAAAAAAAAAGGCAATGAAATAATTCATTTGAAGCTCTAATAAAGTTTCATTTGCAGTCTTGTTTAAAGATATATCAGACTTCAGGGATGTAACCTAATTACATTTTTATTCTAAGTTCCATTCAAAGATCTTGGACTTTGATTCTTTAACACAGATCAAACATGGAATAATTTTCTTGTGGCTATCAATACTTAAAAAGGATCTCTTCATTAAATACTATAAGGTCTTATGAACATGTACACATAGTAGATGGAGAATAAACTGACATGCCCTGAAAAGTGACAATTAATTTATATAGAAAGAGCAATGCTAACTCACTTAACTTCTAGAAAAAAAACCACTTTAATTATTAAATTCACTTTTATTCAAATATAAAGTGACTCAGTTTCTAATACTGATCTAGTCAGATGCACCTTTGAAAATGCACAGTAGTGCTCACTTTTAAGATCCATTCTTGGAATATAATCCAAAAATGCAGTAGTAGAAAGAGTCAGAGATTGCAACCACGCAAGGATTAACAGAAAAATGCTGTCCACAGACCTGCAGTCAGCCAAGAGTCTTAGTTGGGAGGTATGTTGGAGTAATCAGTGTCCATTTGGATTGGCTTTACTTCATATTGGTACTAGGAAACTTGAATAGAATAATACATTGCTCTCCCAAAGGATGTTTTTGGGGAAGTTTCCTCCCAAGAGACTTTTAAGATGCAAATTTAGAAGTAGGTTAAAAGTAGAAGGAAGCAAAAAATAGGATTTACTTTTTAACTATTAAGAGGAAAAAAAAAATGCCCTGGTGAACTTCTCTTGTACTAAAGATGTGAGTAGACGGGAAAGTACACTAGGACTTAAAGATCCCAGTGGGAGAACCAACACAGAACTTTGCTTGTGAATCAGCAGCAGCCACTGGGAAATTTAGCTGGAGCTGTTTTTGTTTGTTTTTTTTCCCTTCAAAATATCCACAGTGCCCACAGTGAATCTATTTTCAAAGATAAACATTGAATGCGATGCTCTTTGTCGCTTCAAGTGCTGTTTATTCTTACAGCATTCTGTGTGTGATGGAGGCATCATCCTCACAAATTTTACAATATGATAGCAATTTAAATAGAAAATACAAGTCATTTAAAACCCAAAATAACTATATGCCTGTCAAAATCTATAAATAACAAATAACAAAGATGTTATTGTCTCACTATTGTTTAGTCCATGAATGAAATGCTGGGTTTAGAAAAATAAAAGAACATTTTAATGTTCACTCTATCCAGGGTGACCAATTCATTGAGATTTGTTTGGGATTTTTCTGGTTTAAGCACTGAAAGTGTCAAATCCAAGGAATTCCCTCAGTCCCAAGGCAAACCGAGATGCTTATTGCTCCTAACACTGACCCAAAATACAAAAGAATGTTGAAAATGTAATTAAAACATAAAAATGATAGCAAAAGATGCAACGTAATGCAGTATATGTTTCCTTTTTTTTAAGGGCAAAAATATTAGTGTGAATGAAACATGATGAAAAATCTGAAAATTTACTAACAGTAACAGGATTAATTAATCAAAATGTTTTATTTTGGTCAAATTTTATTCTACTCCTTTTCTATATCCATGTATAATTCTTACACAATGGTAAAGAGATGAATGTAATTTTTCTACTTATCTAAATTATTTTATTAAAACTATTTTCCATATTACATAATTTCATAATAGCATTTAAAAAAGGCTCTATAATATTTTTTTGAAGGAGAAGTATACTTTAATTATCTGCTTAGGGCTCAGATATTTAGATTATTTCTCCATTTCAAATGTTTTCATGAACACTTTCATGTATTTTTCTATCTTTAAAATATTTTTAAAAATTTCTGGAAGTATTATTAATAGATAAAAAGGTATGGAAAATTTTATAGTTGCTATGCTTTGCCATATTGTTTTCCAGAACCATTTAAATGATTTACCTTATCACTAACAATAATAAGAATTACTTAGAAGAATTATGATTTTTTTTTGTATTTTTGGAAGTGTTAAATGGTATTTCACAATTACTCAAATTCATTTCAGAGAAGCTGGGTATTTTCCTGTATATTCATATCATATTTTCTCTTCGTTAAATAATCTGCTTACATCCTTTTTCCTCTATATTACACTTGTCTTACATTTTTTAAAAAAGATTTATTTATTTATTCATGAGAGACACACACAGAGAGAGGCAGAAACATAGGCAGAGGGAGAAGTAGGCTCCATGCAGAGAGCCCGATGTGGGACTTGATTCTGGGACTCCAGGATCATGCCCCAGGCCCAAGGCAGGTGCTCAACCACTGAGCTACCCAGGCGTCTCTCATCTCAAAATTTTTACACTGATTCTGTTATACATACTACATATAAAGTCATTTTTTTCCTCCTTTTTCCAAAGCCTTGCCTTATATTTGAATATTGATGCTATGTCTCCTGCTGGTCGTGTCTAGAAGTTATCCTTCCTTTCCATCTATTTAGCCAAAAGACAAGCCCACTCTCCTCCACACTCTTAATGCCTTTTAAATATTCCTCTGGTTTTAGTTTTCCCTGTTCTAGATTAACCCACCTATTATTATTATTATTATTATTATTACTATTATTATTTAAAGTAGGCTGCATGCTCAGCTTGGAGCCCAATGCAGGGCTCAAACTCATGACCCTGAGATCAAGACCTGAGCTGAAATCAAGAGTTGGACACTTAACCAGCTGAGCCACCCAGGCACCCACCCCCACCTCCACCACTGAACAGCCTAATTCACACATGGATTTCAACACATGACAAACAGCCTTGTTATAATACCACCCAAACCTGTGTGTTCAGTAAGTTCACCAATTGTTTTCTCGCTCATTTTGCTTTTATATTTCAAAGTCCTCTCTATGGTATTAGCTTACATGAATTTAGATTTTTAGAGAGTCATCCTTTATATGCATACTCTGGATAGGCTAAAATGACAGTGGAAATGAAGTCATGAAGGGGTCATGTCACTAATACCCACTGATGGAATGGGATTCCACTGGACAAATGAGAATCTTAGGCAAGGGAGAACTGGGGAAAGGACCATGAAGGCAGATGGTTAGACAAGGTGACAAATGACAGAGGATATAGAAAAGGAGATACAATTTTTTATTCATGATTTTGACAGGGCCAATTTTATTTCAGAAGTCTTTTTTATTGTAGTTTTAATAAAAATAAATCAAGAAAAAAATCCAGAAGGTCAACTTTAGGAGGTTGTTGCTGAGCAAACCTTTGTATAGGGAAATAGTGTGAGATAGCGGGAAGAACGTCAAACCTAAAATCTGAAGATAGAGGCTCTTGTCTTAGCCCTGACATTCTTTGGCTGTCATTTAACCTCTCAGAATCCTAGTTTCTGCAAATCAGAAATGGGGATAATATCACCTACCTCATGTATGAGAAAAAACACTTCATATATATCTACTAACATAACTTTCTAACCTGTTACTGCCAATATGTGCATTATAAATACATTTTATTTAGTCTAAATCTGTCTAAATGTTGTGGTTAAGTTGGTTTGAAGAACCATGCATTACACGGGTAGCTTGTGTGTATTTGTGTTGACTATGACATAGAAGGGGCAGGATGCTGACAGTTATGGAGCTCTCTGGATCCAAGTCTAGTACCTGCTATTAACAAACTAGGTGGCCATAGCAAAATTATTTAATTATTCTATCCAGCTTCTTCATCTAGTAAGTTAGGGTCTGGACTAGATAACTTTGAAGATCCAAAATAGCTCTAAAATTCGTTCATCTTCAAGAATTGAACAACATAAGTTCTCAGCCCAGTTTTATTTTTTTAAATTTTACTTAAATTCAGTTTGCCAACATACAGTATAACACCCAGTGCTCATCACGTCATGTGCCCTCCTCAGTGCCCATCACCCAGTTACCCCATCCCCCCCCTTCCACCTGCCTTTCTGCAACCCTTTCTTTGTTTCCCACAGTAAGGAGTCTCTCATGGTTTGTCCTCCTCTCTAAATTTTGCCACTCAGTTTCCTCCCTTCCCTTGTGGTCCCTTTCACTATTTCTTATATTCCACATATGAGTGAAACCATATGATAATTGTCTTTCTTCAATTGACTTATTTCACTCAGCATAATATCCTCCAGTTCCATCCATGTCAATGTAAATGGTAGGTATTCATCCTCTCTGATGGCTGAATAATGCTCCATTGTGTGTGTGTGTGTGTGTGTGTGTGTGTGTGTGTGTACACATCTTCTTTATACATTCATTTGTCAAAGGACATCATGGCTCCTTCCACAGTTTGGCTATTGTGAAAATTGCTGGTATGAATATTGGGGTGCAGGTAACCCTTCCTGTCACTATAACTGTATCCTTGGGGTAAACACCCAGTAGTGCAATTGCTGGGTCATAGGGTAGCTCTATTTTTAACTTCTTGAGGAACCTCCACACTCTTTTCCAGAGTCTTAGCCCAGTTTTAAACAATTGAGGACTATTTACAATTTATGAAATCCATATCCATCTGTTATTCATAGAAAATTTTCCTGACCCTTAGCATCATGCTGATAACATGTCTTCTTGGACATCAACATTTAGGAATCATAAATGCTTAGGTAATTCTGCCCTTCTATTCTCCAGCCAAGCTATGCTCTTCAGCACTGCCTCATTTGCATAAAGTAGCCTGGCTTCCAAGTGAAATAATAGGGACAAGCAGGAAAAAACCTTCCTTTGAGCTCCTGAGACCAAGAAAATAGGCTCTCAGGACCTATGGCCCCACACAGAAGTGATCCTACCACTTGGAAAGACAAAAAAGATGTTCTTAATGGAGCAAGGCTGTCCCTCTACATCCCTCTCCAAGATAAGAAAATCCTGAACAAAAGTGGAACAGGTGGCTTTTGCTCTTTAATAAAAATATAGGCTCAAAGAAGAATAATTTAAAGAGAGGTTTTCCACAAAAATTGCTGTGTGGTAGATTCTCATCTTCCTCTGTGTAGTCCTACCAGAGAACGTGGAGGACATCAATGGTGGAGCACAAGATGAGGGCACAGAGATAAAATGCATGGGATTGCAGGAGGAATGAGATGAGATGAAGGAGATGCCAAGCAGAAGAGAAGAGGAGCAGCAGCAAGTTGGAAGAGTTAGCCATGCACTAACACAAAACTCGCTTAGGTTGCCCTTGGCTCCTGGACTGGCCTCATGAGCACCCACTCCGGTTTTAACTGGGGATTCTCTGGAATTGCTGCTGGTTGACTTGACACTGGGTCTTAGCAGTACTGTAATTCTTCCCAGCCTACTCTAAATGATATACATAAGAATGAGGAGAGAGAGAATGTGAAGCTTACATCAGCCTATGTCACAAACAGAACACTAGACACTTCACTTATCTCATTTAATCCTCAAAACAATTCTCTGAAGACTAGAATTGATTTTTTTTTAAGATAAGAAAGAGTGGCATAACCAACACTAACATTAAGCTCTATCTCTGCTTCTCCTAAACTGACATTTTTTCTTTCCCTAATAAGTAAAGAAGTTGACATGCAGTGTTTTTAAGGACTGATCTTTCAATAGCCATTTAAGCAGACATAGAAATCAGGGCTGGAAGTGAGCTAAGAGCAAAGAGCATCTGCTCCCATGCCCTTGTTTTAGAAATGAGGAAAGCAAGATCCACAATGATTCAATAATCTACCTTGACTTCTACAATTAGTAAGTGGAAGTGTCAACAGAAAATCTAAGTCTATTGCTCAATCTAATATTTTTTCCCCTGCTGGGCTTCATTCTTAGCCTGATGCTCAATGCTGTGTCAGGTTAAGTGTCCAGACCAAGAGAGTCATTCCACATCTATCAAATATCACTAATTTAACTCCTGTGTATGAATTTTCAGGTTTCGAATTTATGTCTTTATTTAAAGGTTTTGTCTTATATTTCTAATAGCACTGTAGATTCGGGCTTCCCTTGCCATCTGAAAACCAATCAATAATTAACATTTGCCCCCACTTTTCTACTTCATTAATAATGTGATTGGATCTATAACAGTTCTTTAATCTTCACCACTATTTTTACCAACTGCAAAAAACTTCTGTCCTTTTCAATACTTTTTAATTCAATGGAATTTTTAAAATTAGCTAGTTTTCCCAATTAAAAAAATCACACATGCACAAGGTGCTTGTTCTAACAGTGAGAAAGGGCGTATGATGCAAAGTAAATCTGCCTATCATTCCATATCATCCGTGCCCTTCTGCAGAGGCCGCCTCAGTTGAGACTTTGTATATTTGATGGGTTTTAAATCCTCTCAACAGCGCTTACATTTCTATTAATTTTTAATAAAATGAAAGAGAAAATAAAATACCACACTAAAAACTGATATATCCTTTGCATTTCTTTTAGTTATTAAGGCTGTTTTTCTAATAAACTGGCAAATGTTATTCCATGACATATAAGAAATTACCATGAAATTTCTATCAATTTTGATGTGGCATCTTTGATGATATTAAAACCTTTGATGATATTGTTGTATTTTACCCTTTTTTTTTTTTTGAGAACTGAATACCCTGATAATAAGTTTCACTTCAAATGTCAAAGAATAAAAATACTCACCAAATGAAGTCATACTTATAATGGAATACAGAATAAGGTAAAAAGCCAAAACTGTAGGAAAAGATTGTTTGTATAAGATATTAAGGAGTTTTTAAAAATCTCCTTGTATTATTTTAGATAGTATACAATTGATCACCACCCACCATAATTGTTTTATTATGTCAACGTTTAAAATTAAGGAACATTACATTCTTCACATGTCAAGTCATACCACTCTACCATTGTTTTATTCCTTCCCCCTCCCAGCCCCGCAGATAAAATCTTTTGTTATTTTAGGAAAATGACCGATACCACATTGAATACTGTATTAATCTCCCAGGGCTGCCCTAACAAAGTATCACAGACTGAGTGGTTTAAAAGACAGAATATATTCTCTCATAGTTCTGGAGGCTGGAAGTCGAAATTAAGGTGTCACCAGAGTTGGTTCCTTCTGAATGCTCTGAGGGAGAACCTTTTCCATGCCTCTTTCCTAGCTTTGGTAGCTTCAGGCATTCCTTGGCTTGTAGATGGTGTCCTCCCATGTTTTCACATCATCTTTTCTCTATATGTGTCTGTCTCTGTGCCAGATTTCCCCTTTCATAAAGACACTAACCATATTGGATTAGGGAACCCTAATGATCATATCTTTACTTGATCATCTCCAAAGACCCTGTTTCCAAATAAGGTCCACAGGTATGGAGGTTAAAAATATAACGTCTGGAGGTTCTGGTTCAAGATAGCAACGTGAGAAGATCGTGAACTCATCTCCTCTCAGGGACACACTGAGTGTATAGCTACATGTGAAATAATTACCTCAAAAAAACCCCCAAAGATTGGCTGAGTGATGACTACACATCAAGCAAACAAGAAGAAAACCACATCAGAGTGGGTAGGAGTGGCTGGGACACAAACTTGTCATCAACAACATCCCTGGCATGGCAACCAACCCACAACTGGGAGAGAACTCAAAACCCAGAGTGTCTCCCTTAGGAGCAAAGGGTTCAAACCCTATCTTGGCACTCCAACTTTTAGGATATGCATTTGAGAGATAAGCCCCCAAACATCTAACTCTGAAAAGCAATGGAGATCATATCCCAAGACCCAAAAGACTGGCAATCTGAGAAGCCACTCCTAAAGAGCTTGCAAACTGGAACTCACTCACCCCAGGGCCCAGCTCAGAGGCAGCCAATCAGGCCCAGATTTAAAGTGAAGGAGGCTCATCTGCTTATGTTAAAACATTGCCTTGAGGGCCAGGAATCTAATTTAACACACATCTAGGAGCCTGCTGGAAAACTCTCTGGGGACAGATAGGCACCATCTTCAAGTTCTTCCTCTGCTGTGCTCCAGAATACCAGTAGCTCTGGGAAGGAAGCTTTTGCACATGTCTGGTGTTCCAATTTTTGTGGCCACTGCCAAGGGGACACCTCTATATCACCTGGCTATGGTGGCCAGTGGGGTTTATGCTCATGAGTCCCACAGGGCTATAATCAACAAAGAGTTCTTAGAGGATTATAACTCCCATCACACAGCAAGAGACAACAGACCTAGGAACTCAGTGTTTCTGAGAAGGAGGCCTATTAACGAATCATGACTGTGGCCCGAGGGGCAGGCCTCTAATTAAACACCCATCTAAGGGCTAACTGTGATCCTTTTCAGAGACCTCAGAGGGCGGGTGTTATTTTTCCAAATTACTGTCTGCTATAATCCAGAGTTCTGGTGTCTCCTGAAGGGGAGCTTTTATATGTGTCTGGTACCCTGGTTTTTATGTCTGGTTCCCCAATTTTTGTGGCTGCCACCCAAGGGATGCTCCTTGATTACTTGGCTATGGTGGCCAGAGTCGCTTGTGTTCCTGGGTTCCTCAGGGACTATAGCAATTGGAGAAACAATTCTTGGCAGGCTCCCACTCCCAGGACACTCTCCAAACAGTGGACCAAGGCACACCCTCCAGTCTTTCTGTGAAGAAGGCTTCTTTACTTGTCAGAACTAAGGGGGAGGCTTCAGGTATGGCATATATCTAGTGGTCTATGGAGCTATTCTGAAGGAATGTAGGCTGTGGACACCATCTTGGTGTTCTCCCTTTGCCTTGCTCTACCTCACCGGTATCTCCCATAAAGGAGTATCTGTACTTGTCTGGAGCCTTGACTTTTGCAACTAATCCCCAGGGGATACCTCCAAGATTGCCTGGCTCTAGGGACCAGGGTATTTATGCTTGTGGTCCCACAGGACTTTATATATTTGGATACTTCTAAAACCTGATGCCTCAGGGTCTGGCTTCTGGGTATCCTGAACCTAAGTACTGAGATACTCCTCTTTGGAACACTGACAGGTCTTGGCATATCCTGAAATACTAGGATCTATTAAATATAAAGTAGGCTGCTTGGATAAGCACAAAGATTTGAGAATCAAACAAGAGCTGGAGCAGGGTTGAATGAAAAGATTCATCTCCTACACCAGGTCATTCTGGAGACTAAAGAAGTGGTTTTATCTACCCACTATATATTTATAGTCAAAATATAACACTAAAGAAAGTCATCAAATCACAAGAAAGAGAGTAAAAGTAGAAAGGAACAGAACAACTGGCCTGAAGAATAGAGCAGCTAAGACACAACAGCAGAGTGCACACAGGACACACCCGAGACACTTCCTTAAATTCCAGGCCCTGGACACTACAGACCTCTTCTTCAGAAAGCCATTATTTTCAGGAACAGGAGACATAACCGTCTTTTCTAACACAGAGAAGAAGGCAGAGACTTAGACCAATGGCAAGACAGAAGAATTTACCCTAAATGAAAGAATAAGATAAGGCCATGGCCAGAGATCTAAGTGAAACAGATATAAGTAACATGTCTGAGGGAGAATTTAAAGCAACAATCATAAGGATACTCACTGTGCTTGAGAAAAGAAGACATCAGTAAGACCCTTACCACAGAGATGAAAGGGTTAAAAAAGAATCAATCAAAGATGAAGAATGCAATAAACAAGATTGGAAACAGGCTTGATGCAATGAACAGCTGGCTGGAAGAACCAGAGGAACAAATTAGTGACCTAGAAGACAAAATGTGGAAAATAATGAAGCTGAACAAAAGAGACAAAGAATTGGCAGCTGGAGAATAGACTTAGGGAACTCAGTGACTTCATCAAACTTTCATATTACAGGAGTCTTAGCTGCTTGGTTTCTGAGTCTTCTCTCCTTTTTTACTTAGTAGTGAAAACATTGCCAATTTTGTTTATTTTTTGGAAAAATTGGTCATTACTTTCATTGTTATTGTTAATTCTGGTTTCTGTTTTATTTATTTCTGATTTTTCTTTGTTATTTTCTTCCTTTACTAAATTTTGGCTAAGTTTCTTCTTTTTCTAGTTCCTTGTGGTGTAATGTTCTTTATTTGAACCTTCTTTTTTTTTAAGATTTATTTATTCATGAGAGACACAGGGAGAGAGGCAGAGACACAGGCAGAGGGAGAAGCAGGCTCCATGCAGGGAGCCTGATGTGGGACTTGATCCCCGGGACTCCAGGATCACACCCTACGCAGAAGGCAGGCGTTAAACTGCTCAGCCACCTAGGGATCCCTTTTTTTTTTTTTCTTAATATAGGATTTATAGAATAAATTTCATTCTAACATCTGCTTTTGCTGCATTTGTAGGTTTTGGAATATTGTTTTCTTTTTCTTTTGTTTGAAGACATAGTTTGATATGCTATTTGATTTCTTATTTGGCTCATTACTTGTGCAATAGTATGTTTTTAATATTTACATATTAAATATTTAAAAATTACATTATAGAATTTTCAGCTTTGTTTTAATAATGATCTTCAGTATTGTACTATTGTGGTTGGAAGACACACTTAGTATGATTTCAGTCTTTTAAAATTTGTAATATTTGTCATGTCTCTTTTTTTTTTAAATTTTTATTTATTTATGATAGTCACAGAGAGAGAGAGAGAGAGAGAGGCAGAGACATAGGCAGAGGGAGAAGCAGGCTCCATGCACCGGGAGCCCAATGTGGGATTCGATCCCGGGTCTCCAGGATCGCGCCCTGGGCCAAAGGCAGGCGCCAAACCACTGCGCCACCCAGGGATCCCAGTTATGTCTCTTTTTATGTGATTTAACCAGGGTATTCTTCTGTGTGTACTTGAGGAAAATGTGTATTCTATTTTTCTTGGATGGAATGTTTTATGTATATATCATTTAGAACCATGTGTTCTGAAGTATGCCTCAAGTAAGAAATGTTCTTGTTGATTTCGCATCTGGGTAATGAAATTTGTTGAAAATAAAATGTTAAAAACAAACAAACTCCCACCAAACTCAGGGAATATGACTTTAACCTAAACTCAAACCACTAACTCCCATTGCCTTTATTTTACTGAGTCATATTTTTAATTATTGTTTTGAGGCAGAAATTAAAATAATACCTGTTTATTTTACTTCAGAAATGCTATCATTAGTCCTCATTCACGAATAGGAAACTAACTCAGAAGTTAGTTCTAGAAATTACATAACAAACAAGAGTGCTGTAAGTCTAAGCATAGTTCACAATTGGTTATAATAACTGGAATGTCTGCCTAATGTCATATTAAATTAAAAACAATAGTTAATACGAATATGAGGAATGAATGTAAATATGGTTTGAAATTGCTGATGGAATTTTCTCCCATGAAACTGATCTCAGAATCAGTAGTATATGAACTGAAGTAAAAAGTGAATGACAAACAAGGCAGGAAACCACAAATGTTGGAGAGGATGCGGAGAAAAGGGAACCCTCTTGCACTGTTGGTGGGAATGAGAACTGGTGCAGCCACTCTGGAAAACTGTGTGGAGGGGCCTCAAAGAGTTAAAAATAGACCTGCCCTGACCCAGCAATTGCACTGCTGGGGATTTACCCCGAAGACTCAGATGCAATGAAACGCCGGGACACCTGCACCCCGATGTTTATAGCAGCAATGTCCACAATAGCCAAACTGTGGAAGGAGCCTCGGTGTTCATCGAAAGATGAATGGATAAAGAGGATGTGGTCTATGTATACAATGGAATATTCTCAGCCATTAGAAATGACAAATACCCACCATTTGCTTTAACGTGGATGGAACTGGAGGGTATATGCTGAGTGAAATAAGTCAATTGGAGAAGGACAAACATTATATGGTCTCATTCATTTGGGGAATATAAATAATAGTGAAAGGGAATAGAAGGGAAGGGAGAAGAAATGGGTAGGAAATATCAGAAAGGGAGACAGAACATGAAGACTCCTAACTCTGGGAAATGAACTAGGGGTGGTGGAAGGGGAGGAGGGCGTGGAGGGGGGGGGGTGGAGGTGAATGGGTGACGGGCACTGAGGGGGGCACTTGACGGGATGAGCACTGGGTGTTATTCTGTATGTTGGCAAATTGAACACCAATAAAAAATAAATTTATTATAAAAAAAGTGAATGACAATAAAAAAACACAGCTAGAAAACAATTAACAAAATGGCAATAAGCACATAACTATCAACAATTACCTTAAATGTAAATGACATAAATTCTCCAATCAGAAAACAAAGAGTAGCTGAATAGATAAAAACAAAAATCAAAAAAACCACCATCTATATGCTGTTCACGAGACTTATTTTGGATGTAAGGATATATAGACTGAAAGTGAACAGATGGAAAAAGATGCTCCATGCATATGGAAAACAAAAGAAGGATGAAATAGCTATACTTATAAGGGACAAACGAGCTTTAAAACATAGATTGTAATAAAAGACAAATGGGGGCATTATATAATGATAAAGGGGTCGATCCAACAATATTTATAAATATTTATGTACCCAACATAGGAGCACCTAAATATATAAAGCAAATATTAACATACTTAGAGAGATACATAGACAACAATACAATAAAAGTAGGGGACTTTAATACCCCACTTACATCAATTCAGACAGAAAATCAATAAGGAAACATTAGCCTTAAATAACACCAGGTAGACTTCACAGATATTTATGAAACATTCCATCCCAAAGCAACAGAATATACATTCTTCTCAAGTGGAAGAATATGTAACATTTTCTAAGACAGATCATATGTCAGGCTGCAAAATGTGTCTCAATAAATTTAAGATAAATGAAATCATATCAAGCATCTTTTCTGACCATAATGGCATGACACTAGAAATCGATTATATGAAGAAAACTGGAAGATTCACAAATAGGTGTCAATTAAACAGCATCTACTGAAACTTGTGTGTGAAAAAAATCAGAAGAGAAATCATGATACTTTGAGACAAACAAAAATGGAAATGTAACATAACAAAATTTATGGAATGCAACAAAAGCAGTTCTTTTTTTTTTAAGATTTTATTTATTTATTCATGATAGACACACAGAGAGAAAGGCAGAGACACAGGCAGAGGAAGAAGCAGGCATCATACAAAGAGCCTGACCTGGGACTCGATCCACAGTCTCCAGGATCACACCCTGGGCTGCAGGCGGCGCTAAACCACTGCGCCACCAAGGCTGCCCAACAAAAGTGGTTCTAAGAAGAAATTTCATAGCAATAAATTGCCTGTCTCAAAAAACAAGAAAAGTCTCAAATAACATAACTTTACACCTCAAAGAACTAGAAAAAGAACAAAGTCCAAATTAGTAGAAGAAAGGAAATAACAAAATGAGAGCAGAAATAAATAGACCAAAAGACAATTAAAAAGATAAATAACACTAAGAGCTGGTTCTTTGAAAAGATAAATAAAATTGATAATACTTTAGGTAGATTGACCAAGAGGAAAAGAAAAAGGACTCAAATGAAATCAGAAAAGAAAGAAGAAATATGACAACTGATACCACAGTACACAAAGGATCATAAAAGACTACTATGAACAATTATATGCTAACTAGTTGGACAATCTAGATGAAATGGATAAATTCCTAGACATATATAACCAACCAAGACAAAAACATGATGAAATACAAAATCTAAACAGACTGATAACTAGTAAGATTAAATCAATAATCACAAATCTCCCAACAAAAGGCCAGGACCAGATAGCTTCACTGGTGAATTCTACTAATCATTCAAAGAAGAATAAACATTAGTTCTTCTCAAACTCTTCCGAAGAATAGAAGAGGAGGGAACTCTTCCAAAGCCATTTTATGAGGTCATTATTATCTTAATACCAAAACCAGATAAGGATGCCACAAAATAAGAAAATTACAGGCCAATATTCCTCGAGAACTTAGATATAAAAACCTTCTACAAAATATTAGCAAATCAAATTCAGCAGCACCGTAAAAGCAATACATAAATCAAGAAGAATTTGGAATTTGTTCCAGGGATGCAAGGATGGTTCAGTATCTACAAATCAGTCAGTGTGATATACTATATTAACAAAATGAAGAAAAAAAATTCACATGATCTGCATCTCAACAGATGCAGAAAAACATTTTGGCTAAATTCAATATCTATTTATAATTTTTAAGAAACTATTAAAAAGCAGGTATGGGGGAATGTTTTTGAACATAGTAAAGGTTATATATGACAAACCCACATCTAACACCATAGTTAACAGTGAAAAGCCAAAAGCTTTTCCACTAAGATTAGGAAAAGGAAAAAAATGCCCACTTTTGCCACTCTAATTCAGCATAGCACGGAAGTTAGAAGTCACAGCAGAGGAATTAGGGAAGAAGAAGAAATGAAAAGCATCCACATTGGAAAGAAAGATATAAAACTGTCACTACTTGTAGATAGCATATTATATGTAGAAAAACCTAAAGACTCCATCAAAAAATGGTTAAACATAAACAAACTCAGTAAAATTGCAGGATACATTATCAATATGCAAAAATCTGTTGCATTTCTATACACTAATAATGAACTATCAAAAAGAAAATTAAGAAAAATATCCCATTTATACTTGTATCAAAAACAATAAAATATCTGGGAATAAATTTAATCAAAGAGATCAAACACCAGTATATTGAAAACTATAAGATATTATTGAAAGAAATTGAAGAAAACACAAATAAATAAAAAAATATTCCTTGTTCATAGTTTGGAAGAATTGATACTATTAGAATGTTCATACTACCCAAAGCAATCTACAGAGTCCGTGCAACCCCTATCAAAATCCTAGTGGCATTTTTCATAGAAATAAACAATAACACTAAAATTTGTATGGAACCACAAAAGTCCCTGAATAGTCAAAGCAATCTTGAGAAAGAAGAAAAACACTAAAGGCATCACAGGCCATAATTTCAAACTATATTACAAAGCTATAGTAATTAAAATAATATGGCATTAAAACAGGCACATAGATAAAAGGGACAGAACTGAGAGCCCAAAAATAAGCCCACGCATATATGATCAATTAATTTACAACAAAGAGCCAAGAATATACAATGGGGGAAAAGCCAGTATCTTTAACGGTGTCAGGAAAATAAAACAGCCACATGCAAAATGAATAGACATTCCCCAAAGAAGATATATAGTTGGCCAACAGGTACGTGAAATGATATTCAACATCATTAATCATCAGGGAAATTCAAATCAAAACCACAATGAGATATCATCTCACACCTGTTAGAATGGTTATTATCAAAAAGACAAGAAATAATAGGTATTGACAAGATGTGGAGGGAAAAGGATCCGCTGGGCACTGTTGGGGAGAATGTAAATTGGTGTAACCACTATGGAAAATTGTATAGAAGTCCCTTAAAAAATTAAAAATAGAATTACCATATGATCTAGTATTTCCCCTACTGGGTATTTATCTGAAGAAAACAAAAACACTTATTCTAAAGGATACAAAAGCACCCACATGTTCATGGTAGCATTATTTACAATAGCTAAGATATGGAAATAATCTAAGTGTCTATCGATAGATGAATGGATAAGGAAATCATGATATACATATGATATGATACATATATATCATATATAATGAATGTATATGATATGTATATATCATATATAATGAAATAATTTTCATAAAATAGAATGAAATCTTGCCATTTGTGACAAAGTGGGTGGCCTTGAAGTCATTATGCTAAGTGAAATAAGTCAGACAAAGACAAATACCATATGATCTCTTTTATATGTGGAATCTAAAACAAACAAACAGAAAACAAGCTCACAGATACAGAGAACAGATTGGTAGTTGTCAGAAGCAGTGGGTGAGAAAGGCGAGAGAAATGAGTAAAGCTTTTTTTTCAAGTTTAAATTGCATTAAAATTTTTTTTTAAAAAATCACCAAATCCCATCTAGTCAAAATACTAAAAAATGAGCACTGCTCTCTAGAACTAATAGTCAATTCTATCTAATGAGTGTCATGTACCAGGGACAAACACTAGTCAATTTAATTCATTTAATCCTATCACCCTGAGCCAAATCTATAAGTAGATATTATTATCCTAATTACAAATGAGAAACATAAGACTTAGAGTCTAACACATGTAACTTACTCAAGAATATACACCTAATAAAAGATGGAACTGGCATTTGATCAGGTTCAGATTAACACAAAGTTCTTGGACCACTAGTTTAAATGATAAAACATATATTTACATTTCAGTGATTATCACAGATGCTTTAGTAACACAGAATTTTATTTACCATGATATTAAAGTGCCATTACTATAACGCATCCAGTCACACTGAATTTCTCTGCAAGTGTCTCTTACTTACATTGAAACTATCCTCTCTTCTTAGAAGATAGCCTGTTCTGTCAACATGTGGCTTAACAAAACACCAAAGAACTTTCAAATGTACTCAAAACAGTGTAACAGAAGGAAGAAAAATTGTGGCACATGTATACTATACACAATATTGGCAGATAACATGAAACTGTTATCTTGTAATGAATTATACAGATATGAAAAGGCATTATTAGTTGTAAGGAGACAACTCTTTCAATTCGTGGCAGATCAATCAAATGACTACATGAAATTCCATAGCAATTTAATCTAAGTAAAATATGTTTATATTTAGAAAGAATAAAGAAAGTAGTAACAGTCTTTTGACTAACAATGAACTGTGGGTCTGGTACTATGGATGGCAGATGGACTCAAGATAGGGGCAGGCAGGTGCAAAAAAATCAAAAGGTAAAAAACAAAAACAAAACAAGTTTGGTATCACCTTTGACATAGTTTTGATGTTAACATGCTAGCCAATGGTTACGTGGAGAGTGCAAAGTTCGGAAAACTTGCAGATAGATTTTAGACATTTCAAGTACTAGAGAAGAGACTGGTATATAATTCATTAATCTAAAAGCAAAATCTCTGGTTTAATTAGAACTCTGGATCGAGAATTTGGATCAGGATTTTGATATATAACCACATGTCTTCAGAGCTAACATTTAAGCCATAAAATATTTTGTGATGTTATTTGCCAAGCATCTGTAAAGGGATATAAGTACCCTGCTGTATGACCAATTTAATCTCTAACAGCCAGTTCTAATAAAACTGCAGTAGCTATGTGGTAGGTAATATGGGAGTCAAACTAAAAGATTACAAGAAAATATATCTGTACTTCCTCATGCTATCATCATCTGTAGAATTTAAACATTATAAAGTATAATTGTCAATATCTTTACAGTTACAAAAAGATATACACTTTTGGAATTTAAATTATGTTTTGCCACAGTTACGAAACTGGCACTGACAACATTAGGACGGCTTCTTTCACCATCACTAGGAACACAGGAGGAAAATCTGTTCCATGGAGGGTGATTATCTATGGGGTTCCTAGTTCATTCCAATGGAGAAGAAGGTCATCTCCTAAATAATATAACCAGTTACTTTCTGCTTGAAAATATTAATTCTAAGACAAGTGGCAGAAGGTAGAGACAAAGGCACATATTTTCCATCACATGGAATAAGGTATTTTTTAGCCTAAAATCATAAATCTGGAAATTAAAGTTCTCTTAGAAGTCAATTATCTAATTCAGACCTCACTTTGACACAAAGACTTATTTTATTGAGATATTTAGTATATTAATTCTTTTTTTCATTTTCACTATTATAAGAAAATATGAGCCATGCATGTGAAAACAATTATTCTTTAATAGATTTGGTCGGTATAAACCTCACCACATTGTTTTTAAAAGAATTCAATACATTTTTGGAGTCCACAATTCAACCCATAACAAATATAATTGAAAATTTTCTCTCAAATGAGAGAATAAAAAGTGCCAACAATGTCCACAATTGTCTTGTTGAAGCTGTAGTCTCTTAGAGCTGGTGGCAGCACCAACTCTGAGGAAGCAAAGCAGAGCAGAGCAGTGCTGCACGGTGATGTCATGAGAAGAGAATGCAAGCTGGATGTAAAGAGGCCATCTCCTTAGCAGGAGCTAACTAGAATCGCAGACATGGCTACAAGGGAGGCACGAGTGGAAGCTCACGCCTACTGCAAGTCTGAGTTCACAGCAGAGAAGAGATAGGGCAGGAGGACCAAGCTGGGTACAAGGACCACCTAAAAGGCTTCATTGCAGGAGGCATTCATTTGAAAGAATAAGAACTGGCCATTATGGCAGTGCCTCCAACTAGCCTAATGCCCAAAATGAGGAGCAGGGCAAGTGGCATTTCCCTTCTATGTACAGGGCTCAGGCTTTGTGGAGCAGAATCAGTCACTGGGAAAACCGTCAGCAGAAAAGGAATTTGCTAAAGGAGCTAAAAAGTTCTTTGGTTCCTGCATATTTTGCCCTTTGCCAAATGGGCATAGAGTTCAGTTCACATGGTAGAGTTTGGAGCTCTCCTTGAACTACTGAGGGAACCACTGGAGGCACAACCCAATGAAGAATGGGGTCTCATGGTTTGGCAGATGATTGATTTGTGAATATAGAGTGCACACAGAGACATACTGAGGGGAAAGTGAGAGGGAGGAAAACCAGATGGATGAGAAAAAGGGTCTTAGAAACTTATTAGTCAAACTACCTGATGAATAATCTACTTCTAGACCAGTAGTTCTTAATGGCTGCTTTCAGGTATGGTTATAGGTCCAGATAAGTTCTAAAATATACTGCCAGTAACTTTTAAAAGATTGATTGATTTACTTATTTGGGAGAGAGAGAGAGAGAGAGAGAGAGAGAACACATGCATGTGCAAGTGGGGGGAGGGAGGGAGGGAGAGAATCTTCCAGCAGACTCCCCGTTGAGTACAGAGCCCACAAAGGGCTGATCTCATGATCCTGAGATCATGGCCTGAGCCAAAACCAACAGTTGAACCCTTAACTGACTGAGCCACCCAGGAGCCCCCTGAGTGGTGTACATTTTTTTTAGCACCTGATGTTGATTGGTCTTTATCCATTTTAAAGTGCTACTCTGGCTCATTTAAACTCCAGTATGCTTTCTAGATGGGAGAGAAATGCTATAGAACTATAGATAGCACAGAAACCCTCAGACTATTTTCCTTTGACCATAGCCCAAAATTTGTGTTGGTGTTTATTGCTTCTGCTTTGGTGGGGATGCATGTGTTTAATCTCATTATTCTCTCTTTTTTTTTAAATCTCATTATTCTCATTGGTGTGTTGTCTAAGTCAGTATTAATAATCATATTTGTTGCCATGAGAAAAATGGTTGAGAACTGCCATTGTTAAAATACAGCATCAGGGATGCATGGTGGCTTAGTGGTTGAGCGTTTGCCTTCAGCTCAGAGCGTGATCCTGAGGTCCTGGGATTGAGTCCTACATCAGGCTGCCCACTGCGAGCCTGCTTCCCCCTCTGCCTATGTCTCTGCCTCTCTCTGCGTGTCTCTCATGAATAAATAAAATCTTAAAAAAAATAGAGCATCAAGGCCCTGAGGCTGGGGGACAGCTGGGAGATAAAATACAAGATATAGAAGCCCCCAGACATTAGGTGGTGAGCAGGGATATAGAGATTTTTTTACATTGGGAAGACGTACTGATGTGGCATTAGGCCTCCAAATATTTCTACAGGCTGGGCAATACTGCAGCACAGTCAGAGGGCAAGAGTCTGTGTGCTTATTATGGTGAGGATGTATGGGTACCAAGACTACTTAAAGCTGTTCTTCAGCCTGGAAGCTTGTTTTGGGAAGGTGTGCATAAATTCTGAAGATGTTTCTGGTTGTATGAATTACTGCTTGGTATGCTGGTTCAGTTGGAACTAGGTGACAGAGGTACTTTCAGGATAGATTATCTTGAGGATGGCAAATCAGACGTTCCTAATTTCTCAGGTAAGGCATATGTAAAGAACCTGTTAATCTGAATTTGAGTTTCTGAAGTGTCCATGTGTAGTGTTCAATATTGACAGCCACAACAACTACTGTGTCTGATCTCTCTCTCTCTCTCTTTTAAGATTCTATCCATATATTCATGAGAGACAGAGAAAGAGAGAGAGAGAGAGAGAGAGAGAGAGAGAGAGAGAGACAGGCAGAGGGAGAAGCAGGCTCCATGCAGGAAGCCTGATGTGGGACTTGATCCCAGGACCCCGGGCCCATACCCTGAGCTGGAGGCAGACGCTCAACCACTGAGCCACCCAGGCATCCATGTGCCTGATCTCTTGATGCCTTTGCTTCAATGGTTGGTTCTTCCACGCTGGAAGAAATTTCAGTGAAGGAAGTTAGGAATCCAGGATAGAGTCAGAGAGCTTGTTTGAATAGTGGATCCTAATTCCAAAACCCATGATCAGGCACTGAATCTGTGCTCCTGAATGAGACACTCCAACACTGGGTCAGCCAAGAGGCCCACTATGTCCTCCTGGGTCCAGTAATGATGATCATGGGATCCCAAAGCAGGTTAGGACCCTACATAGTAGGCAAAATGCTACTGTAGATTTGTGGTACAGTCACTGTATATCAGGTAGCTTTAAAAAATTATGTATTTTTATTTTTTGGGTCATAAATACGTTGCACATCTACTATATTCAAATAGAGAAACACATAATGGAAAAAGTAAAATGCACCCATTTTTCCTATATTGAAAAAATAGAAATTGAATTTTTGGAAGACTAAAGTATATTGGTAAATTGAGGGATTTATGTATCTTTAAAAATATTAAAATGGAAGTTTTCAGGGAAGCACAGAAACATTAGATATCACATTGCAAAAGAAAGTGTTAGACTATTGTGTGAATTTTTCAAAGAAATTGCCAAAAACTATTCACAGGATCGTAAAATCCCTCATTCACAATAAGGGCATAAAAGTGTTGGGAGATTGGAGATTGCACACAGTGGTAGCAAATAGACGCTGAAATCCCAGGGGTTTAGACAAAGTAATTTTCTTGCTCTCATGAAGTCCACTGAGGATTGAGTGACTCTCCAGGGCAGTTCCCCTCCAAATACTCATTCAGGGATCCAGCCTGTTTCCATCCCATGGTTTCACCATCTTAGCATATGTCCCCCAAGATTACCACGGCAAAAATGAAGATAGCTTGGAAGGCTCACATCTGCTCCTCCATGCTTCAGTCTAGAAGTAACTACTTAGAGCCTATTGGCTAGAGTTAGCATTTTTATAGTGACTGACACACAGGACTCAAATAATGGCCATTCTTACCATTATGTTATTAGACAAGAGCATTTTGAATGGCTGGATAAGAGTTCAACAGGTATACTAACCATAATTAAAGTGTTACCCTAATGTAGGACATTTCTATTATTTTCTTTCTGTAAATCTTTGTCTTCACATCTGATTATTTCCTAGAAGTAGATTAGCAGGGTTAAAGGATGTGGATATTGAAAAAACTCTTGATTCATATTTTCAAATGCTTTGGTAGAAATGTCAAGCTAATTTATCTTGTCACCAGCAATGTAAAAAATGTGCTTAACTTATCAAAACTTCACAAGTAGTAAATGCTACCTTAAATAAATAGGCAACACTGTTTCTTACACATTTGAATTTGGTACGTTTTGTCCTATCGGTACATTCACTTGCATCATTGCAATGATCAGAGTACTGACCTGCCTCTTTCATTAAAATGTAAGCCTCTGAATCAAGAGGCCATAAATATCTTTTCCAGCCATGAATTTCCAATGCTTAGCCCAGTATCTTGCACACAGTTGAAACATAATAAACATTTGTTATAATATTTCAGGTGAAAAGTCTATCTTTAGTGCTTTAATTTGTGCTTTTTTAAATTATCAATCTTGTTTTTTTTTCTTTGAATTTTCTTCTTAGCTTCCTTTACCATTTCTGTATTGATGTTATATGGTTTTTCTCACCAACTGATAATGTTCTTGAAATAATAATGATATTAATGTTATCACTTTTCTTTCAAATATTTCCCAGATTTATCATTTCATTATATGAAGTCTTTAATAAGCAATTTTTAAAAAGTATGTGTCAAATCGCTCAATATTTGTTTCTGATAGTGGAAATTTCATTCCCCTAGCCTCATGCTTCCATGAGGGGACTCCCTCTCTCCTTCCCCCTTGATTTCTCATCAAGAAAGGGGAAATGACATAAGCTGGTGAAATACTGAGCTCTCATCCTCTCTGGACTCAATTCTCAAGGAGGTTTGACCCCTGAAGCTCACAGGCACAGGCTTAGAACCCTCAGGAGAGTCAGCTTCACCAGTCTGCCAGTGATTAGGTGGTTGAGATGAATTCTGGAGGATAAATAGAGTCTGACTCGGTGAGTTATAAGCTTTGTTCCCCAATGAGCCTTAACAATTATGATTTGATTCCCACGTTTCTTCTGAGTCAGTCCTGAACTCAGAGTAGGGAGAGAATATAATGGTCTCTCAGTGAACCCCATCATTTTCATTTGTGCTTTGTTCAATTGTTTGTATGTTCAAATGTCTTTCCTATCTAAGGTTAATTGAATATTTGCCTATATTTCCCCACTTGGATTTTAAGAGTTTATTTTCAAGTGTTTCTTATAAAATTTAATTTTTTAAAAACTATTTTATTTGTTTACTCATGAGAGAGAGAGAGAGAGAGAGAGAGAGGCACAGAGACACAGGCAGAGGGAGAAGCAGGCTCCATGCAGGGAGCCTAATGTGGGACTCATCCTAGGACTCCAGGATCACAACCTGAGCCAAAGGCAGATGCTCAACTGCTGAGCCATCCAGGCATCCCTAAAATTTAATTTTTTTTAAATTTTTTTATTATTATTTATGATAGTCACACATAGAGAGAGAGAGGCAGAGACACAGGCAGAGGGAGAAGCAGGCTCCATGCACCGGGAGCCCGACATGGGATTCGATCCCGGGTCTCCAGGATCGCGCCCTGGGCCAAAGGCAGGCGCTAAACCTCTGCGCCACCCAGGGATCCCCCTAAAATTTAATTTTAAAGTATGATACAAGAAGTCATTAGCATGACTGCAGAATGTTTGGTAAATATAGAAAATCATAAAGAGAAAAATTAAAATGATGCTTAATTGTGACACTGTGTATCTTCTGGTTCCAAAATTACTGACATGGATTAACTTTTGTAGATTTAACTATGTTTAATCAGTTTCAGTGTTTATTGTCAGTTCTTTTACATTAGGACTTCTTTCTTCTTGAATTTTTAGTTTTGATTTGTCTCTTGCTAAATAGGAGAATACAATATACATGGAAAATACCTTCCAAGTGCACTTTCTGAAGCTTGCAAAAGAGAGTCTCCCATTGCTTCACACAGGAACCCAATCTTGGCTCTGTAGCATTGCTCTCCCTTCTCAGCCTCATAGCATTCCACTCTTTCCCCTCCCCTCGAGTCCCAGGGACTTTGCTTCTTTTTATTTTGTGGCATTTGATGTTGCAAAGGAGAAAATTGTGTCTTAATTTTTGTTACAATGCAGGCAATCTGTGCTTTCTCTTTGAATGCAGGTAGGAGTCCGCCTTCATAAAGGCATTTACAAAATTACTCAGAATTTGTCTAGGATCTTTCTTAATTTTTGACCACAGTATGAAGGGCTATTTCAATCTACACATTCTGAGGGCTTTCTTAGGGTCTGGAAAGTTTTCTTAAAATGTCTTTGGTCATTGTCTTTGTTTCAGTTACTGTATACTCTTACTCTGGGTCTTCCATACTTACCCTGTCTTTCCCCTGCACTTTGCATGAGTGCTTTAAATTTGTCCTCAAAATCACCGATTCAGTTTTCTATGGAGTCGGTTCCGCTTTTTATTTTTTCCACTCAGTATTTTAACTCTACCAACACATCTTAACTGAAGCATTCCTTACGTCATCTGGGGCTCTTTCTCAACCCATTTGGATCAATCCTTGGGCTTTTCTGTCTTCCACCTGTATCTTTCTGCAGATGCCAAAAATTTTCCTAAAATGATCACTTTTGCTAGATTGTTCCTTATCTGAGTCTTCAGATAAATGCCAGGTCTTCCTTGAATTTCCTACACCCCCCATTTGGGAGCAGTCTCTGTAGTCTTGGGTTTTCAAGGTAAGCAGAATGGATAGTCTGACCTTGCCTCTCTGTGCACTGGCCCCACAGTTCTAGTAGAATTGCCTACTTCTACCTATAGTTGGGGGGTAGTCGGTAGAAACAGCACTTCATTCAATATCAATGCCTAGCAGGCCTTCTCCTAGGACAGATATTGATCTCCTCTTACTTTAACTCACTGGTTCTCTTCTAGTTTGGACAGTTCTTGAAAACATCTAGTCTTTGGAGCTTCTTTTGAAGCTTGTCATCTTGCTCATGGACCTATCTCTGTCCTAGTTATCACAGGACAGGATTTCTATGCCTAACACTTCTATGCTAAGTCTCTTTATGTTAATTTATGTTCTTTATGCAGAACTTAAAAGATTTAAAGGGTAAAGGTTTACTTGCCCAGGACTGATCTTTGCAGGCTTGCTTCAGCAAGGTTCTAAGGAAACCATGCAGCTTCAGTGCTTTTAAGGCAATCAGTTCTAATCTATTGCAGTCCCTCTCCTCTGACAAGGGAGAGATTGGTGATCCCCAACAAAGAATGCCTGTGTAACAAATCTTGCTATTTTTATGGTATATCCTATGGCTGCAACCATGAGGCAGAGACCTCAGCCTCCACCCCTTTTCCAGCTCCCCCTCTGCTGATCATGCAGGGGAGGGGCTGAGCTACATCAAATCATGAATGCTGAGCTGGCAGGGTAAGGCTTGTATGAAGGCTATGCCACATGATGTTGCTATTGTGTGTCCCCAGTCACACCAGGGGTGTGATCATACTTCCCTAAACATACAGCATCCAATGAAAGGGCAATGGGCAACCAGCACACCTGCTACTGCTCCTGTCTCTGTGAGTTCTCTTGGAGCAGTGCTGCTCCAGCAGGCCTGCTGTGAGTGCTGCTGACCAATTACCTTGTTAGCATGGCAGTTGTCCCAGCAAACTGGGCATCTGTTCAGGTCCATACCATGGCCTTCTGGAAGCAAGTCAGAGGACTGGAAATAAATCAAAGACCAAGATTGGAATGAGAAGAGTCTGCTGGTGGTGTTGTTGCCAGCCTTCAGGAAGGCCAATGAGTGACTATTAGCAGGAACTAGCTTTGAAAAATCCTAAGTAGAAAGAAACCTATGGGGTTAAGGCTCTCAGTAATAAGATACCTTGTTTCTTTTTTTGTTATCTTGGAGGGATTTGCCTTGGATGGGGTGGATACTTCACTGACAGAAAAGCTGAACCACTGCCCCTCATAAAATTCATGCAAAAAAAAAAAAAAGAAGAAGAAAAGGAATGTCTTCTCCATTATCACTAGAAATGGGTGAAAATGTATTAGGAAAAATGATAACTGAACATAGGCAAGACAAAGGTGAGTGGGCTCCTGAATTCTAACTCCTTTTCAATGGTGGGCTTCTCCACAGGTATGTTCCTGGATCTACCTTCCACTACTGGATGTATCAGGGGAGAGTGCAACCACTCTAGAGTGTCTTCACAACACTCCCCTGCTTCTGGTGACTTCTGGCCCCTGGTGAACTGCACCAAGATACACTACCTAGAATCTGTCCATGGAGCTCACTGTCAACAATAATTCTAGGACCTGAACTGGGCAAGCCAAACAGGACAACACCTTTCTTCAGAAGTTCCCCTGTCATTGAGAGAGCTTGGGATCAATTCTGGAGAACCTGGTTAGCCAGTGTTCAATCCCTGCAGTACCATCACAGATGATGGCCTCCTGAACTGGGAGATGCGCACTGCCTAAACTCTTCCTACATTGGTATTCTCCTCCCCATTTTCAGTGACCATGATCAGCACTCCAGGGTTATCAGCCAACATCTATTTCTAATCATCCTCCTGGTCTCTAACAGCAAAGTTGAGACTCAAAGCTCTTATGGGTTGAAAGGGAATGGGTTGCTGCCAAGAAGAGATGATATTTACAAGCCATGCACTGAATTGGAAAAGGAGGAATAGGACAAAGAGGTATACAGAAATTAAGGGTTAACTTGCCCAAGACTGATACTTTCAGGCTAGCCTTTCAGAAAATATATTGGCCCTTCTGCAAGGCTCCATAGAAACCATCTAGCCTCAGTGCTAAATCCATTAATCTGGTCAAAAGCAAGGCTGGGGCCCAGATCTTAAATCACTGGAAGTGGGGAAAGGGGAAAGGTGTTGGTACTTGCTCAACTATGAATGCTGATGTGGTCAATTCTGTCTGAGCTTGCTTATCCCATCCCCAATCCTAATAGAACCACAACTGCAAGGCTTGGACCCCGGTATCCTGATCAGGCCAGGGAAGGGGCTGGTGCTGGACCCAACCACTGAAGGTATCTGACGTGAATAATGAGAATGCCAGTACTTTAGCCAATGGAAATCAGACCACATTGTGTACTAGGGCCTCATCTTTAACAGCAGTGGGAACTAGAACCCGTGCTTGACTCTGGCCAGGGGGCTTTGGGTAAGGATCTGGTCACATATGTGTCAGCGGGCTGCACACTGGCCCTGACTGTACCCAGGTTCCCAGTCCCTGTGACTATGGCTTCTGCTCATGTTCATTTGCTCTATAGTTCCCTAAGGGTTCTGGAGCCATGCCCTGGACTACAGCCTGCTTGGTTGGGCCCTGACAACCTGCCCTTTGCCATCTGCCAGCTGGTATCCTGCTTTAACCTGCCTCTGAGCCCAGCTGCTGCCTAGCTGTTGCTGTGGGGCCTCCATTTGCTTGTCTGGACCAATCAGCTCAGATTTGCGGAAGCTACACCTCCATCACCTCAGGGGGAACCCTACAGCCAGGTGAGTCCCCACTGCACTCTGGCCACATATTCTAAGTAGTCCTAGTTCACCCTTCTCATGAAAATTTTACCCAGATTGCAAAAGCTGCACAGGTACTTTTCACCATTGCAAGTCACATCAAGCACTCAAAGCCAATCTCTGGAATTTGCAGCAACACCAACTCATTTTATCCATCAGGCAATAAAGGCGTGGCTCCTAGGGTCTGCGAAGTGATTAATATTTTAGACCTGACAAAAAGTGGCTGCAAAACAAAAAAATACAATCTAACTTAAAAATAATTTCATAGCCAAAAGGTTCTAATTGCTGTGGAATATGGGTGCATTTTATCACATTGTAGGGTGGAGCATGTAAATGTGAGCAAGCCAAGGACCTGCAAATGTAATCTCATGGCAGTGCCAGCCTCACGTTTCCCAAACTCAGCCTCATTCTCAGTCACTGAAATGACAATGAATAAATGAATAGATAAATTAATAAGGAAAAGGGGCACCTGGGTGGCTCAGTTGGTAAGGGTCTGCCTTTAGCTCAGGTCGTGATCCCAGGGTCCCAGGATGGAGTCCCTCATTGGGCTCCCTGCTCAGAGGGGAGCCTGCTTCTCCCTTTCCCTCTGCCTGCCGCTCCCTCTGCTTGTGTTCTCTCTCTCTCTGCCAAATAAATAAATAAAATCTTTTAAAAAAATGGGTAAGAAAGGAAGCAATGAATAAGTCCTCCAACAGAAATGCATGCAGAGATTTTAAAAAATCAGGAGGGAAACTGGAAGTTGTTGTTGAATGGGTATTGAGTTTCAGTATTGCAAGATGAAAAAGTTCTGAAGACAGATTGCACAACAATATGAATATACTAAATGCTACTGAGCTGCACTCTTAGATGTTCAGATGGCAACTTTTGTTAGGCATTTTTTTTCTGCAATTTTTTTTGGAATCAAACTGCATCTTAAGAATCATAATTAAACTTTACACAAAAATTCAGAATATAACTATGATAGCTATTTGAATCTCATTGAGCCACTCTTACATTTTCATCAGTGTGGCCCTGACTTCTTCGGCCTTATTTTCATGTTATTTCTTCTGTGATTTCTTTTTTGGGACCAGTAATGCATAGTTGATATGATTTATTCTTGCAGGTGACAGAAAATTATTGCCCAAATTACAGAAACAAAACAAAAACTCCATTCAATGGAAAGATTTCCTAGAGTGGAGAACAAAAAGGTGCTAAATTATATTCTAATATATAATTTTCATAATTAGTACATCATGAAAATAGAGGAATCCTTTGCACAGAGGAGTGACTATAGGCTCTAAAGCTACCTGACTAGTCAATACTAACTTCACGACTAACCAGTTTAATCTCTTTGTGCCAGTTTTCTCATCCTCATAGTGAAGATAATAATTTTCAAAAGCTTAAAAATGTTATTTGCCTCGAGACCTTTGAAATGAGAATAATTTTTAAAAGCTTAAGCAATAATTTTCTTTACTTAAGCAAGAACTTATCCCATTTTTCTTTAAAGATTTATTTATTTGATAGAGATAAAGAGCACATAAGCATGAGCAGGAGGGGCAGAGGCAGAGGGAGAGAGAGAGAATCTCAAGCAGACTCCCCTCTGAATGCAGAGCTGGACTCAGGGCTCGATCTCACCACCCTGAGATCACAACCTGAGCTGAAACTAGGAGTCGGAGGCTTAACCAACTGTGCCACCCAGGCACCCCACAATTTATCCCATTTTAAGAAACTGAAAGACGAAACTCTACTTTTAACAATAGGCTAAATGTTTTAACAAATAATTTGTCAAATTATAGCAATATTATCCTTTCCTTGCCATGAAGCTTAAACCCAAAGTCTGAATGCAGGTGTGTTCCTATTTTGCCTTGCCACTTTTAGTTCTCACCGCTGCTCAGAAACACACTTTCTGCTTTAAACAGGTTGCACCTCCTACCAGTTCCTCTAATTATGCTTTAGTAGTGCATTCTTACAGAATTGATTGTCCTGCTTCTTTACCTGCCTAAATTCAACCCATCTTTCAAGTCCCCCACCAGTCCTTGCTGATTCCATTTTGCCTTTTTTGAATCTAGTCTATGATCTCTCACTTCTCTGAATTTTTTTGGTGTTACTGAAGATGGCCCTCCAGATGGCCCTTGAGCCACCATCTACTGCCTCCTAGCACCTACCATGTTGTAGATTGCGATGTGTAATTTTCTATTTATATATTAATTTTTACCTTTTGCAGTGTCCTATATAGTCCTACCCACAAAATAATCAATATTTTCTTATTTAACTGTTTGGCCAAAGTTAAAATTTTTGTGGAAAATCAGACAGTTTTTTTGAGAAAAGAAATAGCATTATTCATGCTAACTTTTCATATATTTTCTTTGCATATAATCTACCTACAATTCCTTCCATAAATAATTTTAACTCTTAAGTTTCTCTTTGCATTCTTTAGTAAAACACCATACAAAATGTATTTTTGACGGTATTTGTTGCTGTTTTAGACTTTGGCTTGCGTTAAGATAACCTTATGAAGTTACTTTTAAAGGACCTTTCCTTCGGAAATTGTTATAAAGCCACGATGGAGTGATATCTAAACTATAGAGGGGGTACAGGGGGTATGGGAGCGCTAGGAAAATCACGAAGTATGTCTTCCTTTTTTCCCATTTTCATACACAAGAAATCCAGTTAAAATGAAGAGAGGGCTGTAAGAAAGGAAAGGAATGCAAGCCCTACAGCACGCGGCACTGACAGACGCGTGTGCATGGGTACGGCAGCAGCCTGCTCTTGGTGATGCTGCTGCTGGGAACTCCAGCCTGGGCGCTGGGGGTGGACGTATGACTGCAAGGAACGCTTTCGCGGAGCCCCTAAGTCACACACCTTTGCTTTTTAATTGCAACAACTTACAGTCTTATACTAACGCCTCAGGTCTTTTTCTCAACCCCCAAGTGCTTTCTGGCTGCACCGACTCTGAATCCTCCAAAGCAACCAGGACAGCCTGACAAATGACCACTCACCCTCTTCCTCGAAGAGAAGTCCCATGTGCGCTTGAGCCTCGGCTTCCTTCTTCCCACCGTCAATTTTGATCAGTTGAGCAATCTTAAAACATCGCTCATAGAAGTGGTTCCTTACCCATTTGTCTTCAGAATTATTGAAGTAACAGGCCAGTGCATACAAGTTATTATAGACGTCTTCAAAGTATTCTTCAAAGAAAAACATAAGCTGCGTTAGAAAAATATCTCACGGCCTGTCCCTTCAAATGGCAAACCAAACTAGTGATATTTATTTTCCCTTAAAAAGAGGATTAGCTATTTTAAAAATGGAAATGCAAAATTAAATTAATGCGTCTTAACCACTAAAACAGTTGCGTTAAAGGATGTGCACACGAAAAAAAGCAACCAAAATCTTTCTGAAAACTTAGAACATGTAAGAAATTGACATACTCTTTAGTTGAAACACTAGACTATTTAAGACAAAAGACAGGATAATATGTACTAGCACTGTTCTCAGGTCTATTGCAAGAAATGAATATGTGTTATCATCAAGTACTTTTCCCATTAAAGATTTGAAAAGTATTTAGATTCAAGAGAAAACAATGTTTCCTAACTATGGGGGGGGGGGGGCTAATGAAGAAAGCAGATAAGATATGGAAATAGAGTATTTTTACTCAGAAGGAAAAATAATCACGAGCTTATTGATATAATAATATGGGGATTGGGATAACCCTATAAGGTTCATATACGTTCTGCAATGTTTCCAGGGATACAAGTTACTAGCCATGCTAACAAAGAATGGATTTCTATGCTTCTATTTCTCAATATCTTTTTCTGCTGAAAATGAACTAATACTAGTCATCCTTCTCACTCAGTTATTAGTTTATTAGTTGTTAGTTTTTAAACCCTCCCTTTTTCCCTAAAGTGGCACCTGACCTACTTGTATACAAAAAGCACATTAATAAATTGTGAATTAGTCTTTTAAACTGCAGTCAATAATAAACTTGGACAAAAACCTGTGTGTTAATAAATTGTGCCTCAGTCCCGTAAATTCCATTTTATTGGTAAATATGAACAAATTCATAATTTTTATGTCTTTTTGCATCTGTGTTATAAGCACAGTTGTAGATATATGGTAACTTCTGGATTACTCTTCCAAGGATTTTATAATAACAATCATTATCTATTAGAATTTATTGATATTAATTATTCACAACAATCAGAAGAGTCAACTCAAATGTTCCTGAAAGGGCTACAATTATGAAAAATATTTATACATTGCCCAGTAGTATTCCTATAAGACTAAAATCAAAAGGCCCAGAAAAAAATGAAATGAGGTTGATTACAACAAAAGGTAATTTTCAAGAACTATACATGTCATTCTAATGTATCAAAAGAAATTTCTGAAACTTAAGTCATTCCTTTACACATGTTGCTTCATAATTTCATAGGAAATTAAGGCTTATCTCAAAATAAGAGTTATATCTAAACATTAAAGTTAAAAAAAATAGAGGTCTCCCTGTCTCTCTATTTTAATATATTTTTTTGAAGGAGCTGGGGATTCTGGAGAGCCATTCTGCTGTTTAAGGTTACTCACAATAGGCATGAGTTTAGGTAAAAAGCAGTGAGTAACTGGAGTTATTACTTGAAACAAATACTCTCATCTCAGAACTGACTTCTCTTATGTTTTATCTTTGCATTGTGAACCTTCTACCTAAAGTGAATGGAGCACTAAAGTGTGCTTTGTAATGTTTTATATTCTTTGTCATCTTTATAGTTATTAGAGAATTATGATTTTTAAAAGTCTAAAGCATTCCATATCTTCCATTTTCAAAAAGTTATATAAAGAGTTTTTGAAAAATTGATCCCCAAATAATTTTTCTGACTTTCAGTAATCAGAAAAAAATTTCCAATATTTCACGTTTTTTTTTTTTTTTAGAACAAGTTGTGTTAGCTATCGTTTCCATATTTAAAAACCACTTGTTATCTAAGCTATTTTTCTACAGAAAAAATGGGGTATTTTTCAGAGCATTAAGTATAAGGGAATATATTCAAGTTTTGAATCTTTGAACAATCCAAATATATGCACTGTACCCTTTACATTCTAAGCAGCCTTATCTCCTTGTTTGTAGACCACTTACTTGAATTGTCAGCAGATATTTACAAGATGAAAAACATTTTTATTGTTGGTTTATTATTTAGATCAGTATTCATTGTGCTATCTAAAAAAGGAGATTCTATGGTGAAATAAATTGGAAAATGTAGTTGCTAATTTTCTTCTTTCAGTGGCCACACACTATGCATCACTATGTTAAAGGCTCTGGTAAGTCCCGCGATAAACCAACCTACTTAATATCCATGTTAATTCACCTGGTGTTTCTCAAACTTATTTTGCCAGATAATTATTTTTGTTTTGCTTTACATAAAACCGTTGGAAAGATCCTGGAGACTCTTTGTATAGAACACAGTTGGGGTATCTTAAATAAATGTTATTAGGAAAAAAATTGCTGCTTAACCATTAACAATAATTTAAAGTCACGTGTAAATAATGTTTGAATTATCTATTGATTCAGTTGCCCATTACCATTATTGCCATCTCTTCTCCAGCCCCATGGGGCACAAGGCCCTAATCATAATATTACAGATGGTACAGAGATGATTTACAACAATGGGTAATATAAAAAATGTTATTAGGGACCAAAAAATCCATCTTAACAAATGGAAAATAATCAAAAAAGAAATGGCTGGCTTACTTTAAATACTTCTGTGCTATAAAACAGCAAGTGATGTTTTGAAGAGTAATTTAAATAAATCTAGGTTCCTGCTCTGTAAGTCTCAAGAGACAGAACTGACCCAAGATGACTATTGTTAGTGCCATAGCTTTGATTAAATGAACTTCATTGTGACCCTAGAATGATAGTGTTTCCAATGAGAAGCAATGAGAATGCTCAGAGATACGCTACTTCAGGAATATTTTTTTCAGATTCCATATTCCATTCCATGACCATAGAGGATAGAATCTTGAGACACCAGATTTTTATATTCTAGGTTAAGTGTGTGTGTGCACCTGTGTGCATTCTTTAAGATCTAGGATTAATTCAAAGTATTAAGAGTGAAGGTGTCTATCCCATTTTCTGGGATGTTTTTAACTCATATCACAACCTTTCCTCAATAAAGTTTATATGTTAAATGTGAAAACATTATACAATTTTTTAAAGCATACAAATATTCACATGTACTTCAGCTGAAGTATTCTCAACAATGTTTTTTTGCAATAATTTTAACTTTCTATATTGCAACCAGGCAAAAGCCACTGCATTTTGAAGGAGAAAACCTTATAGAAGAGTTATTCTGAGCAAGAGGTAGTTTTATTTCACTTAACAAATGCAACTTAGTTATGATGAACATATGATAAAGCCACCCAGTAAAGAAAATATTTTTTTTACTAACATGTATAAAATATTGACTACTATAAAGTTTGCACTTTGTTAACTTTTGAGGTTGGAGAAACAGTTAAAATGTTTAGTTACTTATCTTAAATAAAAAATTAAAATGTTTTCTACCTTAAAATAGACTACTTAGCATTTTAGTTTCTTTATAATTACAAAATGCTTTATGACAAGTTTTTCATATTTAAGACACTTTGTAACAAGTGATGTATTTGGCTCATATTTATGCTACTCAAAAGGAGCCTCTATTTAAAACACTTAGTGAGTATGATGAATTCAACTAGAAAAAATGACTAATGGGGAAATTTTATCTTGTTCAATTCTATTTTCAGTGCAAATATCACTTCAGAATTTGGAGCTGAAGCTAGAATGTAGGTTTTTTACAATAGCATTTTTTATTTATAACAATTAATTTCTTGAGAAATTAGATGTCACATTTTAGAATTCACCAAAGTATTCTATTTTTAAAGTCAATCCTGAAGTTCAATAATTTTCATAATACAAATATTCACTTCCTTTCTACACACACATACACACACACACTCACTTGTGTTGTTAGGATTTTTGTGTATCTCCTATATGTAAGCCAGGTGACAACCTGATGGGAAACATGTATTAACTCCACTATAGAGGGTGAGAGACTTTTGCTACCTCTCTAGTACTATTCCAAGTCCCCAATAAGTTTCCCCACTGTAGCACTGATTGACAAAAAGTTGTGTAATACTCTATTTTCCCATAGAAAGCCCTAAAATGAAATATAGGCCTTGTTTGGCCCTGAGCTTTTCTTTTTGAGTCCTATGGTCTTTTCACACAAAAAGTTGAAGAAATTAATAATTTAGACCACATCAACTTTTAAGATTTCCTTTCTTTGATTACCTAAAATGACTGATTCTTAATATGTAACTAGGAAGACTCATGACAATATCAGTATAATTATAGGAGAGATTAAAATATTTTCAGTACTTGAAACATTGATTTTCTGGAAAATCTTAAGATACAAAAAAAGGAATTTATTAGAAAAATGTGATGGATAATATAAAGTAAACAATTTAATTCATAATTGTGAATTGCAGGCTTTTTGCATCTTCTCACTATTCACTAATAAAAATTTTCTGATTGAAATCTGTAGGATTTATAGATAAGACCCTCAAATTCCATCACATAAATACTAGAAAATCTGTATAATGTTCAAGTTATACTCTTTGAATGTATCTCATCAGTAAAAGTCAAAATTCAGGTTATATATTTTTAAAACTATGGAAAGATTTGTAATTCATGATACAAAAGATTTTAATGGATTGGAAAATTCTGGAGATGTCATCAGGTGCTATGTATTGTCTTCCCGGCTTGGAAAGACATCAGCAGGATGCCCCTGTGTCTGGGCAGCTTTGTGGTTCAGCATTCCCTATCATGTATTCCATAAAGATGCTTAGGTGTCTAGAAGGAGTTGTGCTAAGGTGTCTTCTTAATGTTTTGAATCCTCCCTCAGGCCCATTGTTCTGGCTTCTGCAGGACTGCTGCCCACAGGCCGTCCACTCACCTTTCCTTTCAGCTGCCTCAGCCCTGGTCAGGTAGTGGTAGAAGTGATCCAGCTTATCAGGCTGCTCCTCCAGGGGTCTCTGCATCCAGAAAAGGGACCTAACTCTCGCAGTCTCCTGCAGGGCATCCCACTTCTGCATCAGGGCGAAGAGCTCAGTAAAGGACTTATGATAACCATCTCGCAGCATGTCCACACAAATGTTCTTCTTGTATGAGTTCCGGTAACTGGGAATAATAAGAAACCCAACGCTCAGAACATTATTTTAATCCTTTAAATCTGTGCAGTGTTTTTTCTTCTCTAAGTTAAAGGTTGAATCACACTGCCTTTTTCTTTTTTTTCCTGAGTGAAAGCTGAAAATGCTCTTTGCCTCGAACACTTGTAAATGAACAACTTCAGTTTAATGAAAGATGCCAGGAGCTACTCAAATGTAGTCATTTTAGTAAAATTACATTATAAATATATCAGTTCCAGAGCTGAGCTCAGAACCGACTATTGTCAGTCCGTTCTGGCTGCTAGAACAAAATACTAGTGACTGAGTAGCTTACAGACAACAGAAATACATTGTTCACAGTTCTGGAGGCTGGAATTTCAAGATCAAGGTGCCAGCATGGTCATGTTCTGGGGAGGGCCCTCTTCCTCCTTCATGGTTGGCACCTTCTCACAGTATCCTCACATAGTGCAAGGAGTTGGGGATCTCTCTGGAGACCTTTTTTTCTTATAAGGCACTAATCCCATTCATGAGGGCAGAGCTCTCATGACCTAAGCACCTCCCAAAGACCTCAATTACTAATACCATCACCTTTGGGAATTAGAATTTAAACATATGAATTTGGGGGAACACATCCAGACCACAGCAATTACAATGTCCACAAGTACTTGATGTACTAGCCTCCCAGTAAAACAAAACAGAAAAAATCCAACATGCCAAGAAAAAATTAAACATGCCATTAAATATTTTAAAAATGTACTCTATATTAAGTGGCTTCATTGTATGTTATGGAAGTTCATTCATTTATTCATTCATGCTTGGATGTTTGGCTAGAAAATGTTTACTAAAATCTATTACTAAGTATATTTGAAAAATATTTTCAGTTAGGAATAAGGTAATTATTTGTTACATTACTAATTTGCTTCTAATTTAATAATAAATCAAATGCAAGAAGATAAAGTGACAAATGAATATTCCATTTATTTATTCAACAAATAGCTATTAAATTTTCTAAGTGGAAGGCACTGTTCTAGATTGAATGGATTCATTCTCCTTGTGAAGTTTGTATTCTAGTGGGAGAACACAACTAACACATAAGTAAGCAAATAATAAATAATGTGAGATGATGAAAAGTACTATACAGAAAATAAACAGGGTTATGGGATAACAGCTGTGTGGTGGCTATTATTCCACTTAATGAGCAATCAGGAGCCAAATCGTATAGTTACTAATTATATTACATTTTTTAAAAGTTAGGAGACAGTATTTAGAGCAACTGACATAATGTGCTACTACCAGCAGTAAAAATTTCAATGTGAAGTGGAAACAGCCTAGAAGTTAGAATACTCAAGGTTGAGGCCAGTTCTACTTAAACTCCTTGGACTGCATTTCATCTCATTTGCAAAGTGTGCATATCAATATATGCTGTACCTATATCAGGATTCTTCTAAGAACAAAATTAAATTATAAATGTGAAAATGTTCTGAGAAGTTTTAAGTCCTGCATACTGGTTTCCAGCTCCTGGCTATGCAACAGATTCATCTATGGAATTGAACAAACACACAAACAAACAATGCCCATGTTCCATCTACCAAGAATTTCTTACTCAGTGGATCAACTTAGGCATGAAACAAGACACATTAAGATAGGTGAAGAGAGGAGTGGTGAGAGTGATGTTTTAAAAGAAAAGACAAGACGTCAAAGCCATGGTAAGAAGTTTGGACTCCAAGCTAGGAATGAGATGGAGGTAGAGCCATTGAAAGGTCTGGGTTAGGAAATGGAGTCATTACTCCATGAACCTGAAGTTTAGAAAAGCCATCTGGATGGAGTGTCCAACTGAATTGTTACCCTCCCCTATCTGGCAGCCAGATACACACAGCACCTATTGTAGTAGGATTTATACACAAAGAGAATAAGTAAACCATATTACCAGGCCCAAAGCTCAAAAAACACCATCTTGTATGAGACCAAAAACATATGATAGGCAGGTAAAAAGGTAACAGAATTTTGTTTGTTTCTGCCTTCTAGTCAAGAAGGAGGAGAATATGAAGAAGGAGCAGTGAGGCCATGTCCTCTCCTTCTCCTCCTTTTTACTTGCCCCTTCACAAGTATAGCAAAATTCAGTTTCTCAGTAGAAGAGGACCAGAAGCAGCCACTGTAATTTCCCATAGCTCCTGAATGGTACAGGTGAAATGCCATTAACAGTCTAGTGAGCTCCATGTATGACACAAAAGTTAATGGAAAGAGAGGGCTGGTGTATCTGTCATAATGTCACTGGCCACAACAAGGAGGTGTGTGCTAACATGCTCTTGTATGGGCTGCCCACTGGGATCGAAGGAGGACATAGCCATAACTCGGAGAATAAGAAGCAACAGGGAGCAATCAAAGGAGTCAGGTCAGCATATTTCCAGATCTGACAGAAAAGGATGGATTGAGTGCATCAGAGGTGGACACCTGTATAGAATGCATCCAACTACAAGTGAGAGAATGTGTTTCATAGTGCCTTTAGAACAGCAGGTTTCCACTTAGCACAGCACAAGATGCCTGAAGGTAGGCATCTGCTGGCCTTGATTCAGTGGCCTGGCAAGTTCAATGTGTCTGGGATTATCTTAATCTTTCCCTCATGCTTGTCCCCTGCTGGTCACTGGAGGGTTGCTATAGCACCCGGTACTGTGTCCACCTTCAAGGCAAAAAGAAAGGGGTGATGGGTGGCACCAGATGTGTCTTTCCTTGTTATTGGTGGGGAATAAAGCATTCCTATAACTGCTAGTAGATTCTCACTTTGGTCCCATTGGCCAGACCTTTGTCACATGGCCATCCCTTGCTGCAAGGAGACTGGCAAAACAAATAACCTGCCTGTTCTTGGACACATTGCTTTCCCAAGCAAACTGGAGTTACATTAGCAAATAAGAATGGGGAAATGAGATACTAGATGGACAAGTTCAGTGTCTATAGCAAGGTCCTAGATTAAGGTCTGAAAGTAAATACTGGGGATCCCTGGGTGGCTCAGCGGTTTAGCATCTGCCTTCGGCCCAGGGCGTGATCCTGGGATCCCGGGATCGAGTCCCATGTCAGGCTCCCAGCAGGGAGCCTGCTTCTCCCTCTGCCTGTGTCTCTGCCTCTCTGTGTCTCTCATGAATAAATAAAATCTTAAAAAAAAAAAATGAAAGTAAATACTGACAAACCCCCAGCCCTGGAGTTTCTGGATAAAACTGGGCAGGATGTCCAATTAAATTTGAATATAAGGTAAGTAATAATTTTTTTAGTATTAGTATTCTCCAAATATTCCATGGGACCTATTTATACTAAAAAAGGGTTGTTGGGTTTTTTTTGAAATTCATATTGAAGTGTATATCTGGTATTTTTATTTGCTAAATCTTGCAACTCTCTTCCTCTCCACCCTGCACCAGGACTGTGTTGTTTCTATGTAATCAGGTGAGAGGAAAAGGTGTCAGAATCTTGAATAACCTAAGAAATCACTGAATTGGACTCACATAACCTGAGAGAGACAAGATTAGATTTTTACACTAGGGAGGATCAAGGCTCAGGGCCAGGAATTAAAATTAAGTTATAAAAAAATAAAGGCTTTCAATTTACGATCCTTGAGCTTGTGACTCTGAAATTCATACCTGATCCACGAGATTGGCCAGGAGGAGGGTAGAATTGGGAACAGGGCGAAGAGATGGGAGACTCTGGTGGTCCCAGAAAGGACAGGCCACAGAGGCTGAGCCAAAGCGAAGGTGGGGAAATGGACACACACAGGTGGATTCAATACATATTTAAGAGCTAAAAATATCAATTCTCGAGTGGTGAGTAGGTGTTAGGGGTAGAAGAAAGGGAACATCTAGGATGACAACCAGGCTTTGAGCTAATTGATAATTAGCTAAGGAAGGGAACACAAAAGGTTGAACATTTTGGGGGAAAGAGAATGAGCTTGGGTTTAGGTGAGGAGGCTTAAGTGACACCGAAGTGGTGCCTCTGAGGAGGGGTAGGTTGTAGGGGAAATACAGAAGATCTGAGGATGAGAGGCTGAAAATCCAGCCTTGTTTCAAACAAGAAGAGTCATCTTTGTATGGTTATGCCTTGGAAGAAAAGAAAATTATAAATAATAAAAGTTAGAACATTGACTTTATTTTTTTTTAAATTTATTTATTTATGATAGTCACAGAGAGAGAGAGAGAGAGAGGCAGAGACATAGGCAGAGGGAGAAGCAGAGGCAGGGCATAGGCAGAGAGAGGCTCCATGCACCGGGAGCCCGACGTGGGATTCGATCCTGGGTCTCCAGGATCGCGCCCTGGGCCAAAAGCAGGCGCTAAACCGCTGCGCCACCCAGGGATCCCAGAACATTGACTTTAAACAATAAAAATAAACATAAGCTGGGAGGCCGTCTATATTCTAATCTCAAATCTCTACTCTTGACAGAAAATCATTCTGGAAGCCTTATTTCCTTCGCCTGGAAAGTGAGGAGGGTGTTTTGGTGGGATTTGGTCCACCGGGCATCTAGTTCCGCTTCCACAGGTGGCAGCACTCCAAACTTCTGGAAACGACCATTCTCACACTGTGTGCCATCTTAGAGGGGCTTGATTTTAAAGATTTTCTAACCAAGATTTTCTAACCACAGTGACCCAAATTAAGGCAATGGGTTCCTCCCCCAGAATTCTGAATCTTGAGGCAGGAAACACAACAAAGGTTTAGTAGGTTTTTGGAGCTCAGTCATCTTGGGAGTGACATCCTGACAAGAGTCCCAAGTAGTCCTTGCTACCGAGATCCTACCCAGGGTCTCATGTCTTGTCCTTTTCATCTGAGCTGGGTTCTCCCTAAACTCATTTGATTACCCAATATCCTTCCAAAAATTTTTTTTTTACTTTATTTAGTCAGAATCAGTTTCTGCTGCCTGTGACCAAAGTACATGAATGGATTCAGAAGGAATTGCATTAAAATGGTTTCTAAGACATTTTTCAGCCTCAAAACATCCATGATATATAACTGATATCAATTTTTTAAAATTTCTGGTACATTTTTTAAAAAGATCATTCTTTGCAGAAGAGATTTCAAATAGACAAGTATTTTAAAATGCATGAATAACTATACTGATACAATCTCAATTTTATATACACATCCGTGTGTGTGCACACATGCATATGTACATGTATGTCGTTATTTAAGCCTCAATACTAATCTGAAAGCAAGAAAGAGCAATTAGTGACTTGCTAAATAATTTCCTATTGAAATCTTCATAGTTAATACAAATTATTTCTTTTAACCAAATAATTTTCTTTTATTAAAATGAACTGACCATCTGAAAAAAAAGGTGCATCAATTTCCACCATTATATTTGGATTTCTCAGGTTTTATATTTCATAATAGAATTATAGGCAATGTTGACTTGCTTTATGGAAGGAAAATTTTTCTAAACACAAATAGAGGGACGTCTGGGTGGCTTAGTGGTTGAACGTGTGCCTTCGGCTCAGGGCATGATCCTGGAGACCCGGGATCGAGTCCCACATTGGCCTCCCCATGGGAGCCTGCTTCTCCCTCTGCCTATGTCTCTGCCTCTCTCTGTGTCTCTCATCCATCAACAAATAAAATCTCAAACACAAATAAATATACAGATAGAATTCAAATTTATTATTTTCTTATTTAGACACGAAGTTCTTCATCTTGGTTTCACTTGTATATTAAAACCGATATTAGTATAAATTAAAACTTATTTTTTGTAAGCATCAGAAGAAAAATCTCCTTGACCTGAAAAGTCACTATCCTGGGCAGAAATTGAGAATTCTGGTAAAATTTATGTAGAGATGTGAGAAGAGTTTTCCTGACAGAAAACATGCCATTCATAGGAGAAGTTGTGACACTCCTGGATATGCCAGACTCTGAATCTATACCCCGAGGAAGATGTCTGCCATCGCAGAGAGCTGATGCTGCTTCCAACCAAGGGATGCAGTTGGAGAAGAGTGAATTTAGGAATGGAATTCAGTAGTCATCTGTTTCATATGGATTTTATTACTATTTAAAGGCATTCTTCAAAGGAGATTCTGTGCATTTTAAATTTACATAAAAATGACCCTAAATGAATCTAAGATTTAAAAAAAAAAAATCTATAAATTCGCAGAATGTAAAACTGGCCACTTTGACAAAACCTCCTAGCAGTTGAACATGTGGAGACGCTGAGAGATGGGGAACTTTCTGTTAAACAGTCATGGAGATATTATATCGTTTTAAAATTCTGCCTTAAAACATTCTGAGTGGCTATTTAAAGAGTGCCTATGCTGTAGTAGGCACTGTGTAGACATAATTTCTAACACACGGTAACTCTACAAAGCAATACTTCCATTTTCACAAAGAAACTGTCTTCAGTGAGGTTGTGACTTGCCAAAGAAGGACAAAGTCATACAAAATAATAAGGGGCAGAGTTGGATGGAATTCACATCCAGGTTTCTGAGTGCAAATCCTGGCTTTGCACTTCTATTACATCAACAAATGTAATACATTTGTCTTTGTCTTCTATTACATCTATTACATCAACAAATCTGATGTTGATTTTTCTTCTCCTTTCCCTTCCTCTGTGCATTTTCTTTATTTGCATTGATTGTTTCAGAATTTGTCATAATTGGACAATTACAATGTAATTCTCAAATCTGAAATTTGTTGCCTATGTCCATGCTAATCTATGTTTATGCCGGCTTGGGAAAAGAGAGTAGTGTCATTCTGTGACTCTCCTAAAGAGCTCCCTTCCTTGAAGTGAGGGAGCAGACAGTAGCATCTATCCGGAGCAAAGTAAATAGACGTGGTTGTCACTCCAGGATACATAAGTCTAATAAAAGAAAAACACTGAGAAAGACAAATGAATAAAAGGATAAAAAGCACACATTTTTACCGATATGAAAAACATGAATAAATGGAATGAACAGATATAACAGCTCATTTTATTTCTTTTCTAGGTATTTATATTAGTTATTAGATGGATTGTCAAAATCAAATGAATTATCAACTACTCAAATATATGATTAATATATTTAACATATTTTCTTCATAGGACAAACTCAAATACTGTATCAAGGTGAAGCTTCATATACAGTAAATCATTTCAAAAGAAGTTTAATGAAAAATCATACTTTAAAACAAGATCATAAAATTTTTATTTAATCTGACAAAGATAAACTCAAAAGATATGTAATATCTAATCAAAAGTCAGGATAATACTTTTATTCCATTAAGTTAATATTTATAAGTCACTAGTGGGTTATCTATGTGTCAGTTATAACAGTCTTACATTCATACTGTAGGAATAAACGTTATTGGAATCACCTACGGGATAATTACGTTGACTCTTAAATTAATACTTAAATAGCTTCAGTTAATATAATTTCCATGGAATAAAGTGAGTCACTATTCTTTTTTTTTAATTTTTTTTATTGGAGTTCAATTTGCCAACATATAGCATAACACCCAGTGCTCATCCCGCCAAGTGCCCCTCTCAGTGCCTATCACCCAGTCACCCCAAATCCCCCACCCACCTCCCCTTCCTCTACCCCTTGTTCATTTCCCAGAGTTAGGTGTGTGAGTCACTATTCTTACCCATACTTTTCAGTGTAGGTAGATATTACATATAATTAGAATGGGAAAAATACATTCTTGACATACACATACTGATAAAAACCATATAAGTAATTTGAGTATGTTTTATAGTTTTTTGTGAAAAGAATAAAATTTTCCCAAAAGCTAAAACAAAGATATGCCATTCTCTTAGTCATATAAATATATATAAAGAAAGAGAAGTTAGAAAGAAAAAAATATCAATTATATTTGAAGAGAGTGAAAAGCATATAGAATTACAATGGAAACCGAAAGCATTTTTTCTTAATTTTACACATTTAGGTTTTTAACAATTGTTAGTCATAGTATTGAGTATGAGTGATTAAGAACTAACACTAAGAAATACACTATCACTCACATATATTTTTGTGTAATAACCACTGGAGAATTGAGATTTTTTAGGACTTTTAATTTATTTTCCATGTACTTCAAAATACAACAAGAAAAAAACATTTCATTATGAAAAAAGCTCTTTTTAAATTTCAAAGATGTCCAATGAGTTGACTGGTCTCTGGGGGCATCTACTGGAAATTTAGCAAACTGCAGTCACATCATGTAAATTTGATAATTTTCATTATCCATCTTAATACAGATATTATTTTAATTGATATGCAAATAAGGTGACACTCAAAGAAGATAAATGTAAAGTTATGCATGGTATTCCATCTCATCCATCTGGAAACAGCAAAATATGTAGCTGTCTATGAGATCAGTTAACAAATACTCAACTGTTAAAAATGTAAATAGGGCAGGTGGCATAACACAGATGAACAGTTTTCAAACCACTCAATTTTCATGTTTGGAAAAATTAGAAATATATTTCAGAGATAAACATACACATATTTAATGAGGCATTTTTATTAATCTAAAGAAGATATATAAAAAGCATTTTTAATATGATGGTTTCTCTAATGCAAATTTATTTTGCATCTTAGTATATCCATCAATATAAATAACTTGATAATCACTGCTTATTTTCTATATGACTTACTTTAATTATTTACATGTTAATATCTCAAAAAGTAGAGTTTGTTATACTTGAAAAATCTATTGTTTATTATAATTAGTTATTAAGAATGAAATTAGTCATTAAAATGAATATTGTTATCAATTTCTCCTAAACATTTTAGGAAAACTTCCTTAAAGAAAAATTAACATACAATAAAGATAATACAATAACTGCACCTTATGTATAGTTTTAGCATATATTTCAATAAAGAAAATAACACTTGTAATAGTATTATTGCAGTTTTGACTAACCATGTTATAGGAATTTTAATGTAACAGCTATTTTAATAACAGCTATTTTAATAATTATGATTTTCTTTGTGAAATTTATTGGTCATATTTGCTGTAATAGAAAATTAAAAGATAATTTTGAAGCTTTATCTAACTGCGCTATACTTATTATTGTACCATAAAATACTTTATATGTTGCTATAATTTTATATAAAAACTCTCCTAATCAAGATTGAAATACATAACATTTTAACTTCATTCCAAAGAAACACCACAAACACATATATTAGTCTGCGCTATTTTTGAAGATCTTAAAATTGCTATCCAAATAAATGTGATATCATTTTTAATTGTATAAATTGAAAAAAACTAATCACCATAAAAATGTTACCAACAAATCAGAACATTGGCAGAACATATGGCAGGATTTTTATTTTAGTTTAGATTTAGAATCATGTTAGATAGCTGGACTTATTTGATAACAAAAATAAATAAATAAAATCTACCACCCCCAAGAGGTTATGGAATATAATTTTTTTGTGATTTTCTAAACAATATAGAAGTTCACTAACTTGAAACTGCTACATATGTCAGGGTGCTCTATATTTTCAGAAAATACACATTTTTATCTATTAATAAAGAAAGTTAGAGAGCATAGTCAGACTGCCAACATTTTAAAAGTGTATTTACAAATGGAAAAATGCCATTTGGAAAAAACTATTTAATCTACATTCAACCTAATTCTTTTTCTTTAAAATTTCATAATAACTAAGAAATTTAACCTACAATATTTTGTAAATAGGGCTATTACTAATATAATTCAACAAAAAATAAAATATTTAAAAATACGATCAGCAAAGAATTCTGCCAAGATTACAATAAAAATTCACTTTAACATGGACAATTTTAGTTTATGATATGGAATAATTATGTATAATTAGAATGGAACAAAGATTATTTCTCAGATTCAAGTAGGTAAGGACTGATATTTAGCATAAAAGGGAGTAACTTTTTGCTAGATCAAAAGCTGTTAACCAAATACTATTTTTGCTGGGGTTATCAGAGGAAGGCTGGGGTTATTTATCGTACAGTACAGACTGCAATATTACAATAGCTTTAAATGATTCCCTTAATAATATAAAGGCGTTTTTATATTAATATCCTATTAAAAATTATTTGCTCAAGTGATTCCAAGTCAATAAAATATTTGAAGTAGAGATTGTCATCAATCAGGAATGAATAAAACTATTCATCAGTCAATAATATAAAGTATTACTGAAATATTTACCTGTGTAGCCGTAACACATATTTTCTTTACTGAAAGATTTTCTCTACTAGAAAAATCTCAAACTTAACCACATTAAAAAAAAGTTTTTCTTTAGAGAATTTTAGTGAAAAGCATGGAAGAAAGAAAGCTCTTTATATGAAGCTAGTTACATAATTTTTAAAATAGTCCTATTACTTGCAAACTCCCTTGAGAAACTCAAACTTATTTACAAAGGAAAATGTTAACCTAAAGATTGGACATGGAAAGGTATGAAATGAGTGTTATCATTTCAGAAGAATTTTCAGGGAAGGTATTTTCACAGCACCACCATTGAGTCCAAGCACCTTTGGCTAAATGAGGTCATATGAATTTTTGTTCTTTTTTTTTCAAATCACACTGTAACTTCCAACTACAGGAAAACCAATTAAAACATAAGCTGAAAAATAAAGCCTGAAAATAATCTTAGTTTTTGGATTGAGTCATAATGATAAAAAAATAAATCTGAGTAATATAATTCTGCTATGGTCTGAGTCCTAACACAACAACAATAAACATTAGAAAAAGAGGAGAAAAACAATAGGTAAGCTTCATGCTACACGACTACAAACATGTATAAACATGATCAAGCTAGCTCATTGACTCATGTCAGTCTATATATATTTACAATTTTTTATTAACATAAAATCTATACAATATAACACTGTTTTTTGAAACAATTTTTATTAATATAAAATCCATACAATATAACACTGTTTTTTGAAACATAATCTTGTGACTGCTCTCCAAAATTTTTAATAATCTATTTTTTAGGAAATTTTGTCTCAAATAATATCATTTAAACTTTTCCTTTCAGTTAATCATCAATACATCTTTATAAATTAAAGAACTATCGGTTTTCCATATAAGTGAGTGAAATGTCAACTTTTAATAAAAATGCAAAGCTGGAGAATATAAAGACAAAACTTAGTAAAAACAACAAGTTGCATTAAAAAGAAAACTTCAGCTCACTGTGTTCTTTTTTTTTTACTAAAGTATGTCATACATTTTATCTTTGCAAGAGTTTGACGAGTTTTGCAAGTAAAATTCTGTTTCCTCTACACTTGCTAATAGTCATGAGAATCTGTAGTTTGCACCTTCCCATTAAAAATGTATTGTATTTTTTTGAAATTATTCACCCCGCCTTTTATCCAGATCATGTCTTTGAAAGGAGGAAGTAGATAATAAATGGAATAATTCATGATTTCCCATTAAATATGAAACTTTCTTTTGCAGAGTTTAGAAAATGAAGTTCTACATAATGTACAAAAGTTGATTAGAACTTTTTTAACCTTTTCAAGAAAAAACCTTTCACATTAAACAACTGCATGAGGAGGTTTCTTTGGGAAAAGTAAACCAATCAGTTTTTTCCCGCTATAGCTTGATCATATATATTCCAATGTTGTTTATTCCAAACATACATTCCTTTATAATACCTACCTATTAAAACAATGGAAAGAAAAATAGTGTACATTGAGCTATAAACATGACAAGTATCTAAAAAAATGAAACTGATGTTTAAATTACAAAGGGAAAAATCCCATAAATTAAAAATGAAAACAAAATATTATTCATGCTCTTTCCAGCAATGTAATGGAAGATACAGTAAGGGTAAATAATAAAACCTACATTTAAATTTCTATTATTATTATGACATTTCTTCTAGCATGGCAATGATATTTCATAATGAAAAAAATATTTACCTTTATAAAATTTATCTTTATGAACATTTGTATTGTATTAACTATACTCTTTTGCTTTCTTTTGATAAAATAAAAAAAATTAAACCAAATGACTATTAGGCTCACAACTGCTCTAGCATTGTATATTTCTTTAATAAGATATCTGTAGTAAATTTAACTGAAGAGAAATGTCAAGTTCTATTTTCGGGTACAGATGACCTCAATTTTTTGTGCTTTTAAGGTTCTTTGGTGGAACAGTTTGTTTTTCACTAAGCATATTTTAATTTACCCCATTACAAAAAAATGAAGAATATATTTTGCCCTTTCAAGCTTGAATACCTAAAAGATAACTACCATAATGTGATCCATGTGAAAAACCTTTCATACTGTATCCTCTTTAATTACTGTCAGAAAGGTGGTTGTAGAATACACACGCGAACACTGAGGCAAGGATTTCTCACGGGCTTTACGTCCACAATAATCAAACTTTCAAAACATAGTTAGTTTTACACTTAGGAAAAACTAAATAAAAACAGTAAACAAATTGATTAAATTGATGCTCTGGTCAGACCACATCTGTATGTAAATATCTTATTTTCCTGAATGTTGTATTAATTTGATTGCAGCTATCTCTAACATTTAGAAAATTCTTACTTGTAGTAACTAAGAGCATGGGTACATCACATCAAATATGTGCATCAATAAGAATATTGTAAGAACAAAAAGGAGTATTTGTCAGGAGCAAAATAAAAGAGCCTTGAATTCCAACTTAAAAAAAAACACAAAATATACATATAGTAGGGATTATAACTTCCTTGAGACTGAGAACATGTCATATGTTTCTTTTGCATTTTCATATAATAATGCAAATGTCAACAAAGTGAAAGCTTGTATAACATTATTAGTATCAAACAAAATAGAATTCAGGCATAAAAAATTAAAGGGGTACATGAATAGCAGGGATTCATAAATAGATAGATTTACGAGAAATAGAGCAATTAGGAAACAATACACCTAATAACATAGGATCAAAATAAACAGAATAAGGGGAAATTTATTTTAAAGCATTTTTTTCAGAAAATTACAAAGAAAGCCAAGGAAAAAAAGGATTTGAATAACAATTTTCTAGCATGATTGAAATAATAGGCTTGATCTAATTATTAGTTTCTGATAGCATTTTCTGTATGGAACTGTCTACCAAATAAATAGAGAATATATATTTATTTTTCAAACATACAAAGAATATTTATAAAAACTGGCCATGTACTGGACATAGAAGAAACTTTATAAATTGTTATCATATATGGCATATTTAATGAGCACAAGAGTCACTCCCCAATCCTGCAACCCTCCCCCACCAAAAAAAAAAAACCCTCTAAAAATCTACTCATCTGCAAATTTACAAATGTATTTCTAATGTATTCACTGCCTAAAGGGAAAACCACCATAGAAATGTTCATATATTTAGAATTGAAACAATATAAAAATACTATCAAATCCTGGGGAAGAAGTCATCATGGTATTCAAAAAGAAATTTATAATTTAGTGAAAGGGAATAGAAGGGAAGGGTGAAGAAATGTGTAGGAAATATCAGAAAGGGAGACAGAACATAAAGACTCCTAACTCTGGGAAACGAACTAGGGGTGATGGAAGGGGAGGAGGGCGAGCGGGGGGTGGGGGTGAACGGGTGACGGGCACTGAGGGGGGCACTTGACGGGATGAGCACTGGGTGTTATTCTGTATGTTGGCAAATTGAACACCAATAAAAAATAAATTTATTATAAAAAAAAGGAATCAAGCATAAGAAAAAAAAGAAATTTATAATTTAAATGTACTTGTTAAAAAACAATAGAACAGAAACAAGTGAAGAAGCTAGCTTTCAACTCAGGATGCTAGAAAAAAAATCTTAACAATATGAAGTCAAATAAAGGACAAAGAAGGAAATACTAAAGGTAAAGGCATAAATTAATACAGAACAAAAAAATTATCAGTTGCGTATAACCCCCAGTACTCATCATATCACCTGCCTTCCTTAATGCCCATCACCAAATCATTGACCATTACGTCTGAAACTAAGTGTGTACTTTATGTTGGCTAACTGAATTTAAATTGAAAAAAAAATACAGAACGAAAAAGGTGACCCATAAAACAAAATAAGTGCTTATGTGAAAAGACAAATAAATCTTTGCAAGTATAATCAAGACAAACAAAAATAAGGCACCAAAATTGTGCCAGGAATGAAAAAGATAAGACAGCTTCTAAGGAGTATATAATTATACTAATGGCTAACTTTTATTGTATACTTACAATGGGCCAATGTTCTCAATACTTCATTTGTATTATCTTTTTAAAACTTTATTTTTGATAGGTATTATTATTATCATCTTCATTTTATAGATGAGGAAACTATGGCACAAAGAGGAGCTTTTCCCCCCCTCTTTTTATAGAGAAGGAGAAAGGCAGAGAGAGAAAGAGAATCTTAAGCAGGTTCCATAACTAGCACAGAGCCCAGTGGAAGGGCTTGATCTCATCACCCTGAGATCATGACCTGAGTGGAAATAGAGAGTCAGACCCTTAAGTTACTCAGCCACCCAGTTGCCACAACAAAGAGATTAATTAATGAGTTGAAGATCATATACCCTTTGAATGGTGGAGCTAGGTTATCAACTCCAGCACTCTAATTTTAGAGCCTGTTATTTGCCACTATTATCTTCATACTACCTCCAAGATACAGAGAATGTTTCTACACATATAAAAGAGATTTAAATGTTATTAGAAAATATCATGCTAAATTTTATCATGCTAAATATAACAATCTATATAAACTAGACACCTATATAAAATAACAGAATATGAATTATCAGTTTGCTAGAGAAGACTTAGAAAACCAATTACAACAGATCTATTCTCTTCTTCTGGACCCTTCTCCAACCAAAGGAGCAAAACTATTTGGTTTTATTTATTTATTTATTTTTAAAAAAGATTTAATTTATTTATTCATAAGAAACACATGGAGAGAGAGAGAGAGAGAGAGAGAGAGAGGCAGAGACATAGGCCGAGGGAGAAGTAGGCTCCCTGCAGGGAGCCCTATGTGGGACTCCATCCCAGGACCGTGGGATCATGCCCTGAGCCGAAGGCAGATGCTCAACCGCTGAGCTACCCAGGTGTCCCAATTATTTGGTTTTATAAAGAAGTTCTATCAAACTCTTAATAAGTAAGAAATTCCTATCTCATCAGAAATATTCCAGAGTATAGAGAAAGGTGAAAATTTCTTTAGTTCATTTTACAAAATCCCAAAAGTGTAGCAAAAGAAAAGTATAGGTCAAAATCATGCAAAACTCTCTCCCTCACGCCTCAAAAAGGAACCCCTAGCAAACAGAAACCATAATGAGTAAGCAGGGTTTTCCCCAGATTTGCACAAATGGTATATCATTATAAAATCTAGTAACTTTATGATAATCTCAGTAGGTACTAGAAAATTATTCATTAAACTTCAAAACTGATAAAGAAAAGTACAAACTAAAAATTGAATTCCTTATCTTGGTAATGTACATCTATTAAATCCACATCTCTAGAGCTGTTAACATTCATTGTTTCCATTTGCTCTTCTCGCTGTCTCTTGGATAACTATTTACCCTCTGTTTTAATTTTCTTTAAAATGTTTTGCACCTAGATGGTATTTGACTTTCTCTACCTTACTTTGCTTAGCGTAACACCGCCTAGTCCTATTCATGTCATTGTAAATGGCAAGATTTCATTCTTTTTTATGGCTGAGTAATATTCCATTTTATGTATATATCACAATTCCTTATACATTATCAGTGGATGGACATCTGGGCTCTTTCTATGGTTTGACAAGACAAATACCATGATCTCAGTCATATGTGGAATTTAAGAAACAGAACAGATGAACATAGGGGAAGGGAAGGAAAAATAAGATAAAAACAAAGAAGGGGACAAATTTAAGAGACTCTTAACTAAAGGAAACAAACTGAGGGTTGTTGCAGAAGAGGTGGATGGCAGGTGGGGTAATTGGATGATAGGCAATAGGAAGGGCACTTAATATGATGAGCACAGGTGTTGTATGCAACTGATGAATCAGTAAATTCTACCCCTGAAACTAATAATACGCTGTATGTTAACTAAATTGAATTTAAATGAAAAATTTAAAAAAATATTTTGCATCTATGCTCATGAGGGATGTTATTCTGTGGTTTTCCTTTTATGTACTGACTTTCTGGTATTCATATCAGGGTAATGTCAGTAACAGTGTGTCGAGAATTGTTTCTTCTTCTATTTTCTTGAAGTGTTTATGCCAGAGTGGCATTACTTCTTCCTCAAATGTTGTGCAGATTTACCATAAAGCCATTATAGGCTTGGAATTTTCTCTGTGGGAAGTTTTTAAACTGTGAATTTAATCTCTTTAATAGATAGAAACCTATCCTGTTACTTATTTCTACTTCAGTAAATTTTGGCGGTTGGTCTTTGTGGAATTTAGCCATTTCACAGAAGTTGTTAAATTTATCAGCATAAGGTTTATTAGCTAATTAGCATTTTAATATTTCTATAAGCTATAGTGAAACATTCCTTCTTTCATTTCTGAAATTGGTTAATTTATGTCTTCTCTCTTTTTCTGTGATCAGTCTGACTAGAAGATCAATTTTATGATCTTTTCAAAGAACCAGTTTTCAGTTTCATTGCTTTTCTCTATTTTCCTGCTTTCAGTTTTTATTATTTCTTTCTAGACTTTCAGTTTAATTTTCTTTCTTTTTCTAGTTTTTTTTTTAAATGAAAGCTTAGGGCACTGACTTTAAACAATTTTGTTTTTCTAAAATAAGCATTTTAAGATGCTATAAACATCCCTTTCTGCACTGCCTTAGCTGCATCTCATATATTTTAATATGCTGTATTTTCTTTTCATCCAGTTCAAAGTATTTTGCCTTGCAATTTCTTCTTTGATCCATGGATTACTTAGAAGGATGTCTGGTTTCAAAACTTATAGGGATTTTCCAGAGACCTTTCTGCTTTTATTTCTCATTTAAGTCAGTTGTTGTAAGGCAAAATAATTTTTAAGATTTAAATACTTTAAAATATATTCAAATTTGTTTTATGGCTCAGAATATCATCTCCTTTGATAAATGTTCCATGGACACTGAAAATAATGTGTGTTCTGCTGTTTTTTGGTGGAATGTTCTGTAAATATAAATTATTTGGTTGATGGTATTGTTCAAGTCTTTGATATATACCCTTAGTAATTTTCCTATCAATTATTGACACAGCAGTGTTGGAATCTCCAACTACAATTATGGACTTGTGTGTTTCTCTTTTTCTTTCTATCAGCTTTTATATTATGTATTTGAAGTTCTGTCATTAGGAGAACAAACACTTAGTATTACGTTGTCTTGATGAGCCAGTTCTGTTTGTCATTATGAAATGGCACTTTTCACCCCTGGTAATATTCCATTCACTTTCTAAAAATATATTTCTGAAAATCCTGGGATATTTTTTCCACACTTCCTTTCTCATCATGTTAGGATTTTACTATGTTCTGTATTTCTATGTGGTCATTTCAAATATAAGAAGGAAATGTAATTAACATCCATCTTGATCTTGATGTTGAAGTGGGAAAAAACCATAAGCTGAGCCAACTTTTAAGAAAAATCCCTTGTTCAGCAATATGTTTCCTTGGCTATTCTGGTTGTAGGATAACAGATTGTTCTGGACAAGCTTAAAAAGCTTTTATGAAAATCTGTATCAAGATTAAAGAATGACTAATCTTTACGAAGTGAACCCAGGGAAGGTTCTAAATTCAGAGTAATAGTAGGAATTCAGGAAGTGTCTGGAAATCTGAACTTTGATGGCAGTCTGGTCCAATTTTGTCTAGATTATTCATTCCTTTGTCTCTATGAATCATTTTTTTTCTATCTTATTGTTTTTGCTTCTGTATAACATTAGACCAGTTTGGTCAAATTACTCAACCTCTCTATGCCCTGGTCTCTGGGAGTAACAACAATTCTTCACACAGTTATTGTGAGGATCACTTTAAACAGAGGCCAGCACACAGCATTCATTTAATATATCTTACCTGTTACTATCTTACATGAAATAAAACCTAGTTAAGAGATGCAGTATTTATTACAACCTGTCTAAACACCCATTTTATTGTTCATTAAGTGTGCAAAGTTCTATTTTGTTGCTCCATTTTTCTTACAGAAAGCCATGTGATAACTTTCCTCTGGAATTTAGAATCAGGAAAAAAGCTTGTATCTCTGGAAGGACTGATATGTTTCTTCTCATCAGGTAATGAGAATTTTATAGTCCATCACATCTCCCCTTTTGCCCAACCTGCCCAGAGGTTCAGGGCGAAACTTAATGTTCCATCAGGGAAACTATATTGACTTTAGTGACCAGCATATGCACATGCTTTTCCTTTATTTACCTCTCATTTTCTATTTATAATCTGATGAATGTGTAATATAAAATGTTAACTTTAAATTTTTCAATCCTTCCTAGAAAGCAAGAAATAAAGTGTTATTTTATGTAAGTCAGAAGAATCTTAAAGAAGAATGAAATACAATCCCTACTTTCAAAGAACTCTAAGCCTAAAGCAAAGTCCTTTCCTTGTGGCAATTCATGGCAAGAAAGACATTTTACACAGCAGTTCAGTACAGGCACATCTATATTTTATATATGTATGCATAGGAAACAAAAGTTGAAAAGTACTATTCCTCAAAATGTTCTAATCTCTCCATAAATATTAACTTAATTAATTCTTGTAACTATTCCATGAGCCAAGCCCTATCATCACTATCCCTGTTTTCAGATAAAAAACAGAAATGCAAAAACAGAGATGCAAATGGCCAATAACTTGACCAAAGTTAAGTGGTTATTTTGTTAGTTATTATAAAGCTGGGATTTGAGAGTCCAGAACATCTGGTTTTAGACCTCATGCTCTGTTGCATTACAGATGGTAGCCTTCCAATATTTAACCTTACTCTATGTAATATATTCTTTTCTATTTTATTGCACTTTCTTTCATTTTAAAAAGCTAATCATGAACCCCAAACTGATGGGTCATAACCATATTGACAGGGGGGTCATAGTCTATAGTTTGTTAAACATTAATCGAGAAGGAAAAAACCTTACACATAGATGATTGTCAATGGCTATTAAAAGAGTTCAAGCAGGAGCTCTGAATTCTACCATGTTGTTGAGCGTGGCTCTGAGGAAGCCTCACAGAGCAAGAAATAGCTGGAAAATAGAAGTTTACCAAGTACACAAGGCATAGGGGAAAGAGAAAGGCATTTCAGGCAGAGCACATATACAAGGCTGTGAAGGGGTAAGAGATCATCATTCAATGATCCCCCAAGCACCTGTGTGCCAACCCTGTACGAGTACTAAGGATGAACATGTGAGCAAAGCAGCCATGGCTTCAGCGCTCAAGTTGGAAGATGAGAGAGAACATGGTTTAATGAAGATTTGAGTAAATCCAAAGACAGAATACTGTAATGATTTGAGGATGAGTTCTGGAACCCAATTGCCAAGGTTAAATTTCCTGTTCTTCGATATATTTGAGTAAGTTACCTAATATCTCTGTGCTTTAATCTCTTTAGCTATAAATGGAACTAACAAAGATTTTTCTATGATTAAATAAATTAATACATGTGAGGCACTTCACACAGTATCTGAGAGATAGTGCTCAACAAATGTCAGTTATTATTGTTTTGGCAAATAATAAGTTTCAAATGGGAATGGTAGAGATTTCACAGACTGATGTGGTTGGCCTTAGTTAAAAAATACTGATGGAGTGTCTACTATATACTGGGTACTGTTATACCCAGTGTACTTGAGACTCATCAGAGAATAAGACATTGTCCCAACAGTTCAGGTCAGTTCAGAAGGCATCATCTTTGATTACTTCCTTTACTCAAACCCACATTCATTCTGCTGGTAAACTCTGTTCTCCATATCACTTAAATATATTCTAAATCAAACCATTTCTCATCATTTCCACTAGATTTATCCCAGTCAAGCTGCCATCATCTCTTACTTGGGCTATTTCCCAGGCAAATGTCTACAGAGCAGTCTTAGTGATTCATTTAAAATGAAGTTACAGGGACACCTGGGTGGCTCAGTGGTTGAGTGTCTGCCTTTGGCTCAGGTTGTGATCCCAGGGTCCTGGGATTGAGTCCTGCATCAGGCTCCCCATGGGGAGCCTACTTCTCTCTCTGCCTGTGTCTCTGCCTCTCTCTCTGTGTCTCTCATGAACAAATAAATGAAGTCTTTAAAAAAATAGAATAAAATGAAGTCACATAACGTTGTTCCCCGCTTAAAATGTTCCAATGATTTCCCAATATACCTAGAATAAAATTTAAGCACTTCAAAATTATTCTAAGTAACTTCTAATCCCTTAGGAATACCGTGAATGTAATGAAAAAAAATTAAAGGACAAAAGAAGTTTGGAAAGATTCTTTACCATTGATTACCTAAGAGTTTTGGAAGACACTATAGTGATTAATTAATTATTTTGTGAATTAATGCATAATTAATTTTAATTACGAACTGAGGGGATCCACATTGGTGAATTCCAAACAACTAAAATCTTTAACTAGAAAAATAAATAGCCTATAATGAAACAAAACTAGCAAATCAAAACATTAAGTTTTTCTAAAATATATTTCTTATTTCCCTGCCATATGAAATGGAGTAAGGAAAACAAACCGATACTTTGTTATTAAATTTCAATTACAATGTAAACACACTTTAAAGAGTACCCAAAGGGCTCAGTTATTATTTGCCCTTCCAAGGTATATCCCCAGACTTTTGACTTTTTATTAGTGGCTAATTCTTTTGATTGCCCTTTTATCAGATGGCATTTCAACATGTTAGCCTCCTCCTCACAGTCTCAATCCACAAAAAGTTAGAAAAATGAGAGGTTTCCAGAGAAAACAATACAGCCAAACTTGTTAAATCAGACAATCCAATTTTATAGACATTTCTGAGTCAACTGACTTGTCCTAAATATGATTCCATACATCCCTCTTGATAGTAAAATGCCATTTTCCTAGAGCTTTTCTCTTCTATGTCAAAGTTTGCATACATATACTGATGTTGGTTAATCTAAATCTGATATCTTAATTAATGGGGTATTCCTGATAATATTATTAGTGGAAATAGACGGTCAAGTTTTATCCAGGGGTATGTGGATTATGGTGAAGAAGATGACATATTCTTCTCTACTTAGGTTTTCTCACAATATTCAATATTCAATTTTTTTTAGCATGAAAAAAGTGCTTAAAACATATACAAGATGTTTATATGGTGATATGTAGAAAACTGAGATTAAGTGAAATCACAGTTTGAGGATATATTTATACCCACACACATACACATACATACATACAAAACACACACAAATACACACATTCTATATACATATTTATAAACATACTATATATAATTATATATGTGTATATAGAGAACCTTTGAAAATCAAAGAAAGTGCAGATTATTTAAAATTATCTCAGAGAATCATTCCAAACAAAAATTTAAGTTCCAAATAATTTAAAAATGATTAAAGTATCCTCTATACATTTTTACACTCTTTTTCTTTAAGTGGACATTTAAAATTTCTTTATATCAAAAGAGAATGCTTTGAAAAGTGGTAGCGTAAGAAGCTCCACCAATCTGTCTCCCAACCTAGACAATAATTGCAGCTGATGTAATTATTTTGGAGTGCTAGAGTTTACTGAAGCTTTGCAACTTCCAAGGGAAGCCTTGAACAGTATATTGTGATTAATTTTTTGGTCAGTTTCAACTCTTAGCTCAGTAGCAGCCACTCATTCACCACCCACAAGCCCCATGGCAGGCATCCATGCACTAGTTCCAGGTCCAGCATGTAAACAGCTCACAGTAGGCAATAAGGACCCTGTCTTGGGGTCCTATCTACTGATCATTGATTGTTTCTTCTGATCATGGAGAGGCAGACACAGAAGTGGGTAGCCATCATTGCACATATACCTCTATTCTTATAAGCCCCTCCCTTTCAGACTGAAGCAATTTACAGGAGACACAAAGGGATGGTGCTTTTCTGGCACCACTCTTTTCCCCTTCATTTTTTCTCTTTTTCACTCTTCAAAAGCCAGACATTAAAAGCTAGGATATTTGGAAGTAAATGTATATAGGAGGGAAACACATGCCCAAGGAAAGGTGCATGGCAGCCTGGGTGCCTCAGCAGTTTAGCGCCGCCTTCAGCCCAGGGGTGTGATCCTGAGACGGGGGATCGAGTCCCATGTTGGGCTCCCTGCATGGAGCCTGCTTCTCCCTCAGCCTGTGTCTCTGCCTCTCTCTCTCTCTCTCTCTCTGTGTCTCTCTCTCTCTTTCTCTCCCCCCCTCCTCTCTGTGTCTCTCATGAATAAATAAAATCTTAAAAAAAAAAAAAAAAAAAGAAAGAAAGAAAGAAAAAGAAAGGTGCAGGCTCAGGAAAACACCTAGGAAGGACCTTAAAAGTACACCTCAGGTTGATCCTTGACATGAAGACAGACTACAACAATAAATAATAAATAAAAAAAATAAAAACAATATAGCCACAAATGCTGTAAAAGTTAAAGAATCTGATTACCAGAGTTACCACAGTATTTGATTAAAATGTCCAGTTTTTAACAACAAAAAAATCATAAGGTATACAAAGAAATAGGAAGGTATCCCATTCAAGAGGACAAAAAACAAACCAACTGAAACTGTCCCTAAGAAAGACCGGATTATACAGAAAAAGCAAAAAAAAAAAAAAAAAAAAACAAAAAAAAACAAAAAAACAAAAACCAATTTCATCACATCTGATCAACATAGTACTGGAAGTCCTGGCCAGAGCAATTAGAAAAGAAAAAGAAACAAGAGGCATCCAAATTGGAAGGAAAGACTAAAATGATCTGTTTCCAGTGTTGTAGAAACCCTATGTAGAAAACCCTAAAGATTCTACACACACAAAAAAAGCTTATAGAACTAATAAATTCAGCAAATTAGCAGGATACAAGGTCAACACACAAAATTCAGTAGATACCTAAATACTAACGATAAATTATCTGAAAAGGAAATTAAGAAAACAACTTTGCTTACAATAGAAAACAACTTTGCTTACAATAGCAACAATATATAAAATAAAATACTTAGGATTTAACTAAGAAGATGAAAGACTTGTACAATGAAAATTGTAAATGTAAAATATTGTTGAAAAAAGTTAAAGAAGACAAATAAGTGGAAAGGCAGACATATAAACCAATGGAATAGAGTCAGAAATAAATCTTCACATAAATGGCTAAGTGATTTTTGATAAGGATGTCAAGACTATTCAGTGGGAAAAAACAATATTTTTAACAATTGGTCAGAAAACAAGACATCCACATGCAAAAGAATGAAGTTAAACTCTTTTTTTTTAAAGCTAAACTCTTACCTAACACTGTATACATAAATTGAAATGGAACAAAGACCTAAACATAAGAGCTAAATCTATAAAACATTTAGAAGAAAACTTAGGGCAAAAGTCTTACAACATGGGCTTTGGCAACAATGATTTCTTGGATATGACACCAAAGGTACAGGTAGTAAAAGACAAAATAGACAAATTGGACTTCATGAAACCTAAAAACCTTTGTTATCAAGAAGCACTATCAACAGAATGAAAAGGCAACCTATGGAATAGGAGAAAATAACTGCAAGTCCTAAATCTGATAAGAGATTAATATATAAATATATAGACATTTAAATGGACAGAAGACTCAAACAGACATTCCTCTAAAGAAGATATCCAGATGACATGAAAAGATGCTCAACGTCACTAATCCTTAGGGAAATGCAAATCAAAACCACAATGAGATACCACCGCATACTGACTATGATGGCTACTATTATAAAAGCAGAAAAGAATAAATGTTGGTTAAGATGTGACAAAATTGGAACCCCCGTATGTTGTCAGTGGGAATGTAAAATGGTATAGAGACTGTTGTGGCAGAATGGTGGTTCCTAAAAATATTAAAAATAAAATTACAAATTATTTAGAAACTCCAGTTTTGGGTTTATAATCAAAAGAATTGAAAACAGGGTCTTGAAGAGATCTTTGTACACCCATGTTCACAGCAGCATTTTTATAGCCAAAACATGGGAGCAACCCAAGTGTCTATCAATGGATGCATGGATGAGCAAAATATGGCCTATATATACAATGGAATATTATTCAGCCTTAAAAAGGAAGGAAATTCTTACGTATGCTACAACACAGATGAATCTTGGGGAAATTATGCAGTGAAATAAGACAGTCACAAAAGATAACTAATGAATGACTTTAATTATATGAAGTGTTTATATGAATAGTCAAAATAATAGAGACAGAAAGTAGCACAATGGTTCCTACAGGCTGAGGGGAGAGGTATTGTTTACTGGGTACAGAGTTTCAGTTTTGCAAGATGAAAAGAATTCTGGGATAGATGGTGGTGATGGTTGCACAATAGTATTAATGTATTTAATGCCACTGAACTGTACACTTAGAACAGTTAAGATGGAAAATATTATGTTATACATATTTTATCACAATCTAAAAATCTTTAAAAAAGAGAATAATGCTGTACAGTTCTAATGCAGAGTTAGGCATCACTTAATTACGCTATACCAGAAAAGACTCTGATCTGGTAATATCTGTGGAAGCCCTGGGAAAGCAAAAGGATATGTGTGTGCCCATAACCTGGTTTTGCTTTAAGTCCTGAGAAGGTGATGCTAGTTACAATATCTCCAGTTTCCAACACAGAAAACAGAATATGGTATAGGTATGAGCCAGGGGGTGATTTTTACATAATTGCAGTAATATCAACATTTTGAAGATTATTCTTTAGCTATAATGGAGAATGGAAGAAAACCTCATTAGTTTTAGATCTTCCCATGCCTTCTTTCTCAATACAGACAGAATATAAAATCAAAAACAAAACTCAACATAATAAAACCATCTTGCCACATGAATTACAGGTGATGTGGCTGGGTCGTTGCTCATCCCACTGACAGTTCTGATTCAACCCTTATGGTACCTGGGTATTTATCTCCTTTTATCACTTTGTTCCTTGTTCCTGAAAGAACAATTTCCCAGATGATTTCCAAATAAAGGAGAGCCACTGTGCACTTTCAGCTTCATAATCTGTTAGGGGAAGAGCCAAGTTCTCTGGCTATATATTCCTTATGTGTCTAAAACTGTAGGTTTATATGTAAAGCATCTTATAGTAATAGTAAGGTTAAGTGATTCGTAGAAATGTTTTAAAAGTGTTTGGAATAGCTCAGCAGGCTATACAAATTGTGTTGCTTGGTACAGCATAAGTTAGCTTATGAAAAATTTACTACAAGCTGAAATTTAAAAAAAATTTTATCTTCATTGGCTAGCATTACTAAATTTGAAATGTATCTCTTATTAGAAACTCTATCTTCTGAACATGATAAAAATGATACCTAGTACAAAGCTAAATATGTAACTATACATATTTAAAGAAAAGTGACAAATTAATATTAATACCTAAATCAACACATAAAGTTAATGTGAAACATTTAGGTTATTTATATTAACTAATAAATGCCTTAAAAGAAAAAAAAAAGGTCAATGACAGTTAAATAGCTAAAGTGAGCGTTGTCTATTTGTGTTTCATATAGACAATCTCATTTAACTTTCATAAGAATTTCCCCTTATTATTGTACTCTTCAAATACTTATGGAAATCAAAGATTAGATAAATCAAGTAACCTGTGTAAGATTACACAGGCATTAAGCAGCAAAACCAAATTTCCAACTGAGGAGGAAATTAGCTCCCTAACAGCCAGAGCTGCAGTGTCATGATTCCTATGCTTTTGCCTTACAAAGATTTCTAAGTCTAATAGAGCAGCTAAGTTTAAATACCATATATGAAAATAATATTTTAAAGCAACCTTTTAAAGGACATAAAGACACAAATGCCTAAGAAATTGGCATTTCTGTGTCCTGTTGACATTTGAAGTCTTTCGTCTTTTATTTATTTAGACTTAGTTTTGATGAAAATCTGGGATCCTTTTTGCACTTAGGGAAGATTCTTTTTAAAGTTCCTTCCAATTACATTTTTTAAATTCCAAAATGTTAAGTTTTATTAATATCACTATTCTTTATTTTTTTAAAAAAATTATGGTCAAAAAAGTCTTTTCTTTCCTAGTTTCACATCCTAGAGATCGGTAAGACAATGCAAGTATGTCTGGAAGACAATATTAGAATTTAAATAAGGAAGCAAATCAATAAAAATAAATAACAAAGAAAGGTATTTCTCCACTCTTCTTGTCACCATTCTCTGCTATTGCCTAATTTTTTTTTATATTCATGAGAAGGTTAGGAATAATCACCTCTCCGTTTCAGAACATCAAAATCCTGTCTCTTTCTCAAATCAGGAAGAACTTAGCTACCCAGAGGGAAAGACGGGCAGCTTCCTTTCCCTCTCTCTCCTGCCTGTTCTTGTTAGTCATGCAACCATTTATTTGGCAACTGTCCTTTCAGAAAGTTAATTTGCAAAGAGTCCATAGAGAATTTCACTTATTACTTTACAAAAGAGCAAAATATTTTGGAGGGAAAACAAAACGATTTCACAAAATAATTTAAAAGTAAACAAGATAAATGAAACAGAGGAACAGCACACGTGAAGAGACCCAATTTCCCACAGCATTATCATGAAATACCTCCTGAATAAATGTCTCCCTCCTCTTCCATATATTCTGATTACCTGGCCAAGGTGCAGATCCAGGTGCTAAATTTGCTTATAACAAGAATATCTGTGGTTCATAAAAGCACCTTTGGTTCCAGACAATTTTGAAATAAACTCAAGATGAAAACTTAGTGCTGGGAAAACGCCCATTTACTTTAACTGCCTAAGTAGAAGACAATTCAAAATGAGGAAGGGGAGAAGGGCTTTAAGAGATATGAAAATAAATGGCTCTTTGTTTCTTTACGACCCAAACTTATTGAATATGGTAACTGACAGTTCTAATAGCCACTGTGCTGACAAAGTGATGCTTAGCACACTGCAACTGATGATGCTGGAAAGATGCTATGCAAGAAAGCAATATCTTGGAGATGCACACAGTTTTGTATATGTGCTGCTGAAGCGAGCACTGCACACAGTTTTGAACCAAATCTATTCTTCCACATAATAGAACATGATATCTGAAGCAGAAAGTAATACTGAGCAGATTAGCATTCTCTGTCCCTTGATGATTTTGTTTATTTGTATCCTCATATACATAGCTGAAGCTGTAAAAACTGCCCCCCAGAAATTTGTATCTGAATCTACAAATGATACTTTCATTACTTAGCTACTCAAAGCAATTACAATATGATAATAAGTGATACTTTCAAGCCTTTTAAAAATACTGTATTCTGAATACAGTATTCAGAATAAAAAATAAAGTATAAAACCACAACAGGATCTTCTTTAGTTGTTAAAGGTCAAATACCATCGATGACCTATTTGAAGATTTACCTAAGAAAAATCAAATTGTCAGTGTCAATTATATTGTACATGAGTACAACATTGGGGGAGATGTATCTACTAGGCACAGAAATAACCCAGTCTCTTAAGAAGTAATGAAGCATACTGAAATTCTTCTGTAACTGTAGATAATAAAAAACCCAGAAGCCCTTTGCTTTTGAACTACTTTACCCATTCCAAAGTAAAATGATCCCCCATCAATGGATTCAGCCATTCCAGGAACAACTACCCTAGCTTGTCCTGCTCAACTCCTCCTTTAAATTTTATACCCCTACTTGTGTACATAAAATGCCTTTGAGAAGTTAAACTGCTTTGATTCAATACAGTCACATACAACACTGACCTTAAAATATTGTAAGCAAAGAATAGTCATAGCAGGATACCTATTTCATGGTGTCATTCTGACACTTATTTCACTCATTCATTCATTTAACTTGCCAGTGTTGAGCTCCGTCCATATGGCAGGACACACAGAGACACGCCCCTGGTCCTGTGCAGATCCATTCTGCTGGGGATGAAGACAGCTGACATGCAGACTCGCAATGCAAGAGGGGGACCAAGTTATAGCAGAAATAGAGTAAGTAGAGGTGGGATGAGGGCTACTGGATTATGAGGTCAGGGAATGGCAGACTGAAGAGGTCACATTCAAGGTGACACCTGCATGACAAGAAAGTGTCAGCAATTAGGCCACAATGATTGAAGTGAGTGGTGGGGAAAATGGGATAAAATGAGATAAAATCAGAGAGGTCATCGAAGTCCAAATCAGGCACAGCAAAGTCCAAACCATGATAAGCCTTAGAGTTTACCATAAGAACAATGGGAAGCTCTCAGTGCATATTAAGCAGGTGAGTGTTATGATCTAATTTTTTTTTTCAAAAGATGACTCTGGATGCTGAATTTTGGCAGAGTTCAAGGGGATATGAGAAGAGCATTTGGGAGACTATTCTAGTGATCTTGGCAAGGGATGATGGTGGCTATGCAATGAAGGGAAGTAGATGAACACAGGATATATTTAGAGCTTCTATATGATAGGACATAGTGATGGATTAGATGGGGGAGGGTGGTGAAGTCAGGGTGCAACTCAAGGCTGCCTTAGTGCCATTTACTGAATTGAGGAAAGACTGGGGATAATTATTGGGTGGGGGTGAGGGAAAGTAGGGGTAAATCAAGAGTCCAGTTTGTGGCCAGATTAACTTTAGAGTGTCTATTAAATATCCATGTAGATGTATAAAGGAGGCAGTTGGATATAAAAATTTGGAGCTTATGGAGAGCTCAGGGCTGGATTTACAAATGTGGTAGGCATCAGGGTATTTTAGTACTTAAAACTTAAAGACTGGATCCAGGGAGAGAGTCGCAGGGAATAGAGGGCCTAAGACTCAGCCCTAGGACAACCCACCACTGAGAGTTTAAAAAGAAAAAGCCAGTCAGGAAAGAGGAGACTAAGAGCACAGTCAGAGTCTGGAGAAAAACCACAGAACATGGCATCCTGGAAGCCACGGGTTCAGAGTGACCAATGAGAAAATGCTCAACTCTTACCAAATGTTGTGAAGACATCAAGTAAAATGAGTACAGAAATGCAATCATTATACATGGTAAAAATGGAGATTTTAGTCATTCTAAACAGAGAGATTTCTGTGACTTCTGGGACTAGAAACCTCTTTTGAGTCAATCGATGTAAGAGTGGATGCAAATACCGAGACAGTGCATCTGGTTGCTATGAAAGGTACAGGAAAATGGGATGGAACCTGGAGGGGGATAAGAAATCAAGCGAAATACTACAGAAAATATGAATGCTAGTGAGATTGATCCAGTAGAAAGGGAAAATGATGATGTATAAGAAAAATATGTTTAAATGCAGGATAAAGACTTGGAACAAATAAGAGGGGATGGTAGCTAGAGCACAAGCAGAGGCATCATCCTTAGATGAGAATAGGAACTCTCTACCAATCATGATAGAAGGAAAGTCACAGAGTGTGAGTCTACATATAAGTAAATTGGTATATTTTGGGTCAGATGATGATGGGTTATTTTGGGACTAGACAGAGAGCACATACATATTATGGGATATCACAGCTAGTGTGTATGAATTATATAATGAACATATATATATGTATATATAATCATGCCATATATAAGGAATATGTATATTACCATCTTAGAGAAGAAAAAAGCAGTATATAGAGAGACTTAATCTTAGATATTGCTTTTGTCTGGTTGAAAATTTGATTAATCAATTTCTCCTGCTTTTATACTTGGGATCTGTGAAGTACTGGATGGGTAACTTTATAATGCTACCAAACTGAAAGCCAAACTTAGAATCTGTCTTCCTTGGCAGCTTTCATCCTACCACTTTAGTTTTCCCTGATTTCCTCTAGACCTCGAGGCTGCACTTCACAATACAATCAGCACTCATTCGGGGGATCCCTTGGTGGCTCAGCAGTTTAGTGCCTGCCTCCAGTCCAGGGCATGATCCTGGAGTCCCGGAATCAAGTCCCACATCGGGGTCCCTGCATGGAGCCTGCTTCTCCCTCTGCTTGTGTCTCTGCCTGTGCCTCTCCCTGTGTCTCTGCCCGCCCCCCTCCCCCTCCCCCTCCGCCTCCCTCTCCCCTTCCCTCTTTCTCTTCTCTCTCTCTCTCTCTCTCTTGCGTGCGTGTGCTCTCTCTCTCTCTCTCTGATGAATAAATAAATAAAATCTTAAAAAAAAAACAATCAGCACTCATTCATTACATATTTGTTTTTTGTTCATGAATCTTATTGTCTCAAACAGAGACAAGGATGGAGCCAAATATTTTACAATACGTTATCACTGTCTCTCCCACTGTGAAAAACCTAGTATTATATATAAAGTAGCACTTAAATGCTTGCTGACCAATTTATCTTTCTAGAGTTGACTGACCAATTTATCTTTCTAGAGTTGACTGACTAATAAAAGGTTTTACGTAGCGGTTCCTTGGTCAACAGAATATGCATAATTCCTCATGGCACCTGCTGAGTATTGCTGGGAGTGCTGAAATTATTCATCAGTTTTCTCCTTTACATGCTATTCAATTAGTTTGTCTGTGGCAAAGTCTAGAATATGTATCAATCAAAAGCAGAAGAGTGAGCTATGTACAAGCTCTCTTCCTATTAAGGTTTGCTTTAGCTTTGGTCTAAAAAAGTATTCAGCTGAGAAAACTTTAAGGAAAATGCAATTGTAAGGCTGGAGAATTACCCAGTGCTACTTGTTTTCTGTAGCATACTATGGACTTGAAATCAATTTGGGATAAAACTTTATTAAGTTAAAAAAATCAATTTGGTAATATCCTTAATGGAAAAAAGTATTAAGAGAACACCCATCAGCATGTTTTGCATTGTTTTAGACCAAAGTTTTCTCCAATGAAGACTGAAAGTTTAGCAGATTTCAAGTGCTATATATGGATTTCTAGCTTGTTAAAATAAATTTAATTCCATATTTAATTCTTAATTGTTAAGCCAATTACAGATATTTGGATATCATTATATTTTAGTCAGAATGAAAATATCACATATATTTTGCTCTTAAGTATCATCAGACAATATTAACTTCTAATTTTATCCAACAGGTTATGATGGAAAGTTAATAAATTAACAACCAGAACAACTTTAACCAAAGGTCCCAGATACTACACACAGCAGTCAATAGTGTTCGAAGGAAGACAGTGATTACAGGTACTGTAAAAATTTTATGACTCTATAAAATAAAGTAGCTACTGACAGAATGAACTATTCCAATTTTCCATGTGATGTGCAAATTGACAAAGATAACATCTAATAAAGTGAAACACATCAAGAGATTTGGAATTTTAGACTCTATGAAACCTGTACCAAAAAATCTAAAGAAAACTCTTTCACTGGACTCCCATAACACTTGACAATAGTGACAGGATGTTTTAAAAACATTTATTGCATGAAATACTTTAATTGAATCAATTAATGAGTTCCATAAGATGTGTGTGCATTATAATATTTCTTTTTCAATGCTTGCATCTAAAGATCTGATGTTAAAACCAAGTCTATAGCTAAGAAATGTTAAATCTATTTAGCTATTATTTTAGGTTTCTATTCATTCCTCACTAACCTACATAGATTTTTATATTGTTTTCAGATCAAAAATTAGTTTCTAACTAGTGATAAAATGGCAAAGTTTATATTGCTCGTTGATAAAATAAATCCAGACAATTTAGAATTATTTAAAAAGCAACCAATAAACTATGATCCATTCATTCTTTGTGCGGGTTTTGGTGGGGGGAGGAACATACATTTTTGTTTTAAATCACTAGGAAAAAAAGACATGATCTTTCTCTTAAAAGCTTTTTTCTCCCCCATGGAGGCAACATACCTTAAAATGGAAGTTAATAAGCAATTAATGGCACAGACTTAACTAAAATATTGCAAATGTGATAGTATAATATCTTGGTAAATATGAGAATTTTGAAAGCCATAAAATTAAAGACTTTGATATGTGTAAGATCAATAGACATGACTTATCACTATTTAATGTGAGCTTTAATTTTTAAATGCCACATTCCAATGAAAAAGTGTACTGCACAGGAAAATTGAAATTTCAATAAAGTATCAAGACAAAAGAAACAAACTTTATATTAAAGTACCTTTAAGAGGTTATACTTACGCAGCAACCTCCTCTTTTGACAATCCTTTGAAATTCACCTCCAGATAATGATCTATGTCATCTTTTTCTTTGATCAACTGAGACCTAAATGAAATGGAAAGAAATAATAAAGCACTGCTTTATCAAGTTGAAAAGCTCCCAAACATAAAATGCCACCAGGAGAACAGAAATATTTAAGGTATAATACCATATATAATAAATATTGTACAATAACTATAGAGTTAGGTTGTTGATTAATAATTTCCAAATTTTCAGGGGAGGGGCGTGAGAGAATGGGGTAACTGGGTGATGGGCATTAAGGAGGGCATGTGATGTGATGAGCACTGGGTGTTATATACGACTGATGAATCACTGAATTCTACCTCTGAACCCAATAACACATTATATGTTAATTAATTGAATTCAAATAAAAAATAATTTCCAAATTTTCATTTTCTTGAATGTTGATAGGAAAGGATTTTAAACTCAGTGTGCAAACAAAACACCAACACATTAAAATAATCAGCATTCTTAAATAAATGGAATTTTCTCCTCAAAGCTTATAAGCTCTTCCATTTTGCTCATGTTGCTTTACATTATAATTTTCCAATACAGAAGTCATATTCTGTTTGGTGCAAGATTTTTGAACAAAGAACACCTGCTTGATACAAACACATCATATTTATTTGTTCCAAATATTACCAAATTTTGCTGTGAAATGTTTGAGTTTTTAAATCACACATAAAATTCAACTTATTATTTTTAAAAAGTGATTTTAAGGAGACTTTACTGAGAAATCTATTACACCGGTAGCATATTTATTCTCCACTCTCCCTCGCACCTTTAAAAACAAGCATAATACTAACATCTCATAACAATGGGAAGATGCGAATAAACAAGCATCAGTTTTTATTCAGAAGCTAATGGAAAATCTTGATACAAAACTCTGCCTTAAGTGGTTATGAAAAAATGCTTTTCTTCAATAAAATGAATACAAGAAATAGTTTTCTTTAAAATCCATCTTATTTTAGAGATACAAGATTGGGCTGCGTTTTTGCTGGTGTTGAAAAGAAAATGGAATCTCAAGTGTTTTATAAAAGGCAGGAAGAAGAAGCTTTTTCAGACTTTGTAAATGTTCCACATTATTCAAAAGTAAAATTGAAAATAAGAACATAAATATATATATATATGTATATATATATATATATATATCCTGAATTATGCATGTATCAAAAAATCTGTTTTTCAAATTTTCTGAGAAGAAACTTTGATTTGCTGTTATAAGGGAACTTTTATGTTAGTTTAGCTGTGTGCATTTATTTTGGTCCAGGGACTTTGGTCTTTCCCAGAAATACTATTCTTCTCAAAACAAAGTAGTCTCATAATACTTTGATCATTATGCCTTGCCTGAAGTGAAAAGTTGGCATATATAGAAAATAATCAAACCTACACATGCAAATTATTTATATAGATAAATAATATGTGCATCACTATAACTCAATAAAACCATAAATGGGCAATTTCTGAATAATACAATCCTCATTAATACTATGAAAAAATTCATTGTCCTCTGTCCTGCGGTTTCTGGGCAGCAACTCCAGGAGCTCAGCAGCCGTTTAGTGTAGCAGCAGTGTGATGCTGCATTTATAGCCTCGGGATCATTTCAGTACCTAAACCTGGCCTGCCAGCTCACGCTAGTAGTAAGACTGTGTCCTCTTTCCTCCAAATCAGAAATTAGCGCTCAGGACCTTGCAGATTAGAAGCTGTCCACCTTTCACTCCTAAAGTCTGTGCTTTCAATTCTCCACCCACGTTTTAAAAAGGAAATATATCTCCAAAGTTTTATAGGACCATGATGTAATTAGAACAGGTAATAAAACAATCAAATGAGTACTAGCTTAATAAATAAAGAAATTCTTAATACTTGAATGAGGTTCATTGATCCTTTGAAACAGCAAATTTGAATATTCTGAACGTAACAATATACGTTTGTCTTTGAACAATTTCCTTTGCTGAGATGTGCTATTGACATTTCTTACTGCAAGAAATTCATTCTGTAGGAAAAGAAATGAAAACCAGGGTCACGTACCTTGGAATTGCGCTGGGGGAACATGGCAGCTTCTGTCTGGCTAAAGATGTAAGCTTTGGGCGTATCACGGGCAGTGGGGGCAGGGTGGTCATTTTAGACTACAAAAACCAAAACAAAACAAAAAACCCAGAAACAGTATTTTAAAGAATGAATCTTTCAGAGAATCCTTTAAGACATTATTAGAGATCCACAGTCTGTCATCTGAGCTGAGAATGCCTCTGTGTGTAGAGCTACAGCTCTGTTATTCAGGAATGATACTCAGTGAGTGGATTCTGCAGGTTGCTTCTCATTATTTTCTTCTACCATCTGCCTTTTGGCCAATTTATTACTTGTCTGCATCTCTACTACCAAGTGGATAAGGAGAAAATCTGATAAATGAATGAAGATTCAGACAATCAGGAGCTTTGGTATGAGTTTTGTTAAGGGACATGGTTGCAATTAAAGAGTGAAGATTTTTAGGACAGCTATGGATTTCAAATGCTCATGCTTTGCTTTCCTGTTACAATCAATAATTGAAAATTGCTCATACTTTGCTGTTTTCTAAAAACTTTCTCACTCACAAATAAAGGCTTTTCCTTAGAAGTGATGGCTGCTAAGACTGATTCTCAACAAGCAGACAGCTGCCCCAAGAGACACACAGCTACCATAGTGAAACAAATCACTTCAAAATATAGAGGTCCAGAAAAGATTGTTTAAAACAACAATATTTTATTATCTTTCACACTTTTTGTGGGTCAGGAATTAGGACAGGGTACAACAGGATGGCTTTTCTCTATATCATTATGACTGGAGCCTCTTCTACAGATTCAGAAGCTTGGGGATAACTCAATGGTGGGGGGTGGGGTCAGGAATCATCTGTAAGTGTCTTATCTCTTATATCTGGTAGTTGATACTTTTAACTGGGATCTTAACTGGGCTGTTTGCTAGAACACTACATGTGGCCACCTCATAGGCCTTGGACTTCCTCACAGAATGGCAATCTCAGATTTCTCATGTGGTGGCTCAGTCCTCCAAAGGCAAATATGCCAAAGAAAAGCCAGGTGGAAACTATATCCACTTTCACAGTCCAGCCTTAGAAGTCACATAGCATCCCTTCTACAGGATAAAAGACCTGTTTACAGTCTAGGCTAACAAACATAGATTCACCTACTGATGGAAGAATACTGACTTCACATTGTATAAAGACAATGTGGGATGGGAGATATTGTTGTGGCCATTTTGAGGAAATGCAGTATGTCACAGTGGGGAAGGTTACTGAGTAATAATGAAGGGGATTCTGTAAAATCAAATTATCTAAAATTTACCCTAAGTAGGAGGAAGTGTGAACATAATGTCTGTGGACTTGTTTTGCTATAAGGGCTTTCAGATGCAAAACAAAGCACACTTCTACTGTTAGAGAGGCATCCAAAAAGCCAGAGCTCCTTGATTCCATCATCACGTCCACTAGCTTTGATCTCTACCCTTAGTTTCATCAAGCAACTGAAAGATTTGTTTTAGGTTTCAAATAACTTACTTCCAGTATTTACTACCTGTGTGACTCTGGGTAAAGCACTATCAACCTGGGTCTTGAATATATTATGAAAATATTTTTTGTGTAATTAAAGAGAAAATTCTAATGCAAATCAGTGCTGTTTTACACACAATGGAATCCTAGTATTACCCAGATTATCAGGACATGATATGATCCGTGAAACAATGTCTACTTACTCTTATATAAAGCTTTAAAGCACACCGTCTGAACAGCAAATATTAGTCCTCTCCTACTTTATAACTTCATGATATAGTGACTTCTTTTGTAATTAAAAAAAATCTGTTTTTCTAATAAGCTGTTATATTAACTAGTTCAGTTACCTGGAAACCAGGACTTACTAAATGACAACTTTATGCAGCACGAGTGGTAAGAAGTTATGGTCAACACAGATCTCACGTACAGGCTTGAAAGGATACCAAAGACTCTCTCAAACGCATCTCCCATAAGCCTATTTCAGAGAAACTATGAAGAGTCTACGTTCCAAAGTCCTCTGATGTTACACAGCAAATTTGAGTAATCTCAGTTCTTAACCCTCATCTGTCTATCTCTAGTGGATTTCTAAATGGACAGAAGAAAACAATGACTGTATTTGCTTCAATTGGGGCATTTCATCCCCAATGAATTAGGTCTGTTCTGAGAGCCCCACTTTGCTTGCCAAGGGCATTTTGGCATAGGTGATTTCTACACAATTGCAAGGCCCTTAAAGGGTTCACCAAGGAGTTTCAAAATGAGGACACAGTACTTGTAATTTCTCCAACTACTAGAAAGACCGAGGTGCTTGTATACAGAAAGAAGGACCAAACCCCAGAGCTCAATCCAGCCAACAAGGTGTATAAAAGCCCCCCCGAAGTTGGGTCACCTGTCTATGATGTAAAATTTCTTCTTTTTCGACGTTTACTTGGGTTAGATAATTTTTGTTAGGAAATACAAGCATCTAATGAAATCAAATGCAAATGTTATACATGGAGAGGAACATGTCTTCTTTGTCACACATATGAACTGTGATTTTTTTTCAATATCTGAGTCGTTTCCAACCATTAAAGTTTCAGCTGCCAGTTCCTTCATTTTGCTCTCCTCTGATCTGAGAACATTAGCAGCAGGAGCACCTTTACTCTTAAATTTAGTTTAATGTAAGTATTGCAAGCCCTGCTGGCAAGCCTCAAGGCACAAACTCTGAATGTGGGGTGGTCAGAGCTGAATGATAAAGTGGGAAAAAAGTTATTAACTGAATGTTGGAATAAATAGCCCCCAACCAATCTATGTTGGAAGGTTGAAGCTCAGAGTTAGGGTAGAAGTTGAACAGGCTCCCTCCCTACTTTAAACCCCACATCCTACCTTGCTTATGCCTGTTGGGAAAAGGGATTTTTTTCACAAATGATACATGGCCACATAAAGGTATTTTGTTTTTCACAGTAGGTAATGTGTAAACCGAATTTTATGGCACATAATATTTGAAATGCGTCAAATATTTAAAGGGATCTTGCAACAAATTATTTTTTTAATCTAATAATTATCATCTTCTTTCTAAATTCAGTCTCATTTATGCTGAATTTTCTTAAAGTAGGAAGTTGATGCATTCCAGCATATAGAAGCTGAGAAAAAATGCAAGCATACTTAGAGACCTGTCATTTTTGGCTTAAATTACACCTGTAAAGAAAGCCTTTACTTTGTTAATATGAGTCATATCACTTTCCTGGTGTTGGCCAAGCAATACTAGGTGAGCTCTACCATGGGAAATGGGATTAATGCTCTGGGATGATCATCCTAGGCCTGTCTGAAGCCAAAATGGAACACATCCTGAACAATGGCTGCATCCGGGTACTCTTGGCTCAAGACCACAGAGGAAATCACACAAGATGGATACTATTAAAGGAGAAGAATGGTTCAGAGCCAGGTGAGTGGAGACGGAGAATGAGAGGCACCCCTCTAGCTGGTACCAAAACGAGTTTAGCTCCAGGAGCTGAGGGTGAAGCAGTCTGTGAGGAGAACCCAGAAGCAGCTCCCCCAGTTACCAGCAAGTGGGCGGTGCTACATGTGGCACCAGGAAAGCTGAGACAAAGATCAAAAGGCTGCCTGAAGCCATTTCACTGTTGGTATTCAGAAGAGATTTGGTGGATTCTTTGATCTACTGGTTGGCTCTTGTTTTACGGTTGGCCCCCACATGCAAAGACAAATGAGAATGGAGAAATACAGGATGAAAGGTTTAAGAGTGCTGGGTCAGGTTGACTGTGTCCCACGGTGAGAGTTTAAATTTCTGGCCCCCAAGTAAAATTCTTCAAAGAGTAATCCTCCCGCCCACTATCCTCAGAGATGCCCTCCTCGGGAAACAGAGGAAGGGCTGGCCTAGCGCTGTGTAGACAGGGGCTACTTGGGGAGAGACTATGTCCCAGGCTGACTACTATCTCTAGAATTCAGTCACTGTGGGATGTGTGTAAGCCAACAAACCACCGAAAACAAATGTATTATTTGTCATCAAGAAAGCTCAAAATAAATTATTTTACTATCACCAACAAAATCATTTATAGGAATCAAAACTGTTTACACTATCACCATAAGTTCTTTTACTATGAAAGATTAAAGAAAACTATGGAAGAAATATCAGTAATCATGGTCCTGAAAAGAACAAACAACAAAAATCACATAAAGAAGTTTAAAGAGTCGCTAAACGTTTATCCCTTGAATCATAACTTTGAGACACTTTTAGCACGCAGGGGTAGGTAATTAGATAAGCTGTTAAGTAAAATAAATAGAAATCATACATTTTCTAACCACTGACATTGATTGATGGTTAAATCAAAATATAAAGCAGGAAAAGAAGTGAAGGCAGGTCGTGGTTCAGTTGACTTACTTTTGGAGATCACTGCTGAAGGTCTCTCCAAGGCTTATGGACTTCAGCCTGAAAATCAGTAGTAATAATAGTAGCAAAAGAGAGAGGAAAACAGTTAAAAATTAGTTAATAGAATACCTCCCCTTCCTATCCCAGATTGTGAAATAAGATTCCTTCATACAAATAATACCAAGTACCTACTAGGTGTTTAAATGTACTTTTTTTTAAATGCCAGAGTGTAATCCCTATAGGAGAAACTAATCACTAATTCAGTGAAACGCCGATAAATCCGAATTACGTATATGTATGCATATATTCCAGTACGAACGTGACCTAAGGGATAACAATTTGATCCCTCAAACTTGAGAGGCAGTTATCTTTACCCTAACCGAGGGCACTTCAGTTCCCTTTCTGCTCCTTCCTAGTGCCAGAGGTCCTAATAATTTAGTCCTCCGCCTGTTGACTCTCCCACTGCCCTCAGGGGGTCAGGTGGACTGGGAAGCAGGAAAGCGCCTTTCCCGCTCCTATTTCTATTCATCTCTCCAGGTGCAGGGCGCGGGCCTGGGCTCAGGACGCTTGAGACCGAGTCTACACAGTGCGGGCGAAGGTCCGCGGGCCTCTCCTAGGAGCTGGGGAAGTCCTGCCCGAGCCTCGCCCCAGCCGTCACCAACCTCGGCGGACTGGCCCGCGGACCGTTCCGGCTTTGCGTTCGGCGGGAGTGTGTCCCCCTCCGGCGCGGCCAGGGCTGGCGCGGGGCCGCCCCTCCTCCAGCGGTGCCAGGGGACCCGGCTCCGGGACGCGGGACGCGGGAGCGTCGCCCGGGTTACGAGGGGGCGGGGCAGGCCGGGCGGGGGCGGGGTTAGGCGAAAGCGGGGCTCGGGATTGGGCGAGCTCCAGAGTTCTCGGGACGGGGGCGGAGCCTGGGGGAGCGGAGCCTCCCGGGGGCGGAGCGCGCCCTCCTGACCTAGCAGGCTCCCCACCAGGGCAGCTTTCGAAAGAAAGTTAGTCCGATTTCAGAAATTAGTTCAGCTGTTCCAAGTTTGCCGCCCCGAGTCGCTGCCTTCATGGCACTGCATTCTTCAAATTTTGCTACATTTCTCTGTTGTCCGCGGAGCTGATGGAAATGCGCTCAGCTTGGCTTTGGGACCCCGGTGGCTTGATGCCACCTTATGCCCCTAGAAAAGTCATTCGTTCCCTTCTTCCTCAGCCTCTGTTGCAAGCAGACCCATCTTTTCCCTGCCCTCCATAAATATATTTCCCACTCCTATTTCCAGCAAGATAACCCAGTTTTGAATTGTGGTAAGCTAAAAAACTCAAGCCCTCTTTCATAGAGTCTTCTGCATCCTGTCTTATTATTATTACTTTAAAAATAAACGCAGGTTTTTATATTTACATTGACTAAATGTCAGCCTATTAATCTCAATGCATCATTCCATCATGTCTTTCACACGGAAATGCAAGGAAGTTGAGCTTTTTTGCCCATTCTCGCATATGTATAGAGGGCAAGAGAGTGACGATTGTTGCTTCTTACTGCTCAAATATAGATGTGCTGGAAAGTGAGGCTTTTATTCAGTGCTTACTGTCACACAATGTAGGAGAGTGAGCCAGCAATACTGCATACACAAGTCATTCTATTAGCCACAAATTGATTCTCTTTAGAGTACAAACATAGCCATAACCACACTTTTCATTCTAACATCTAATTTGTTGCACCAAATTACGAAATTATTTCCACCAAGTTTACATCATGCATGCAATTGATCACTCTGACTCCCCATAAACTGCGCTCCACATGATTCCCCACAGCAATAAGGCCTGTTCTGTTCTCATAAATTCATCTCCTAGTTATCAAACATCATCTTAACACAGCTCCTTTGTGACCTGTGTGAATTCTGTTTCACTCCCTGCTGCTTTTTTTTTGTTTAGAGGTCTGTGAATTCCATGCACCTTTTTCCTTACATGAGGCTCTCCCTAGTTTGGCTTTCTTGGTGGCTTCTTCTTGCCTCTTTGGATTTATTCGTCTTACTTGCTGTTTTTGCACTGGTAGTTCCTTGACTAATTCTCTTTTTCCTTCTGCTTAATATAATATTTCTCAGAGCTAGGGAATTCAGTTAGAGAAATTTGTTTGCAAGTGGCAGAAAACCTCAGATTGGTTTGAGCAAAAAAGGAACCTGATTATTTCCTACAACCAGAGGATGCCAGCTTCAGTTGCAACTTTATTTATACATTCAGGGCCTTCTGAAAACTTTCAGGATTCTAGAGCACCCACCTTTCATCACACAGAATTAATCTTTCCCTCTCTCTACTCCTTCCTTTTAGACCAATTATATCACTTTGCATGGATCTTGGTTTATAGGAGTTAATCTCTCCTGAAAGGTGTGAGCGTTTTGAAAGCAGAGACTGTTTTATTTTTCTCTCAATTCTCTGGAATAGTGCAGGGATTAGTATATAGCATATACTCAGAAATGTTTATTGAATTAACTGAATGAATGGCAGGATGGCTAGAGGCTCCTCAAACTGTCTTCCATATGCAGTTCTTCCTCTCCCAGCCTCACCTAGAATTGGTGAGGTGGGAGGGGATACAGTTATAGTTTGAATGGTAATACTGACTTAATAAGATTTAGAGTGCCCCCTTCTGACTTTGCTCTAGAGAAAAGTGTTACAGAATATCTCAGCCTGCAAAGAAGCAAATGATAATCCTCTAGGGGAACCAGTACATCTTAACTACTCCCCCACAATTGTTCTCAAAGTGTTTCTGATATCTCAATCATCGCTTCAATCATCTCAATTATCACAATCTTCCACGATGAAAATTACTCTGAATCATTCTTGTTTTACTGAACACATCCCCAAGGAATATCCGAAGAGAGAATATGTGAGGTAAAGTTTTTGAGTTCTTTCATGTCTGACAATGTACTTATTTTGCCTGTGGTCATTTGCCAGGGTTGGGCATTCTAGGTTAACAATCATTTCCTCAGTTTAGAAGGTATTGATTTTTTCCCCCTGGCATCCAGTGTTAATGGTGAGAAGTCTAATGCCAATTTCCATTCTTTTGATGGGACCTTGTGATGAGATCTGTATCTGCAGTGACAGCCTCAGATCTCAGTGACCTAAAAGGACAACGTTTATCTCCTGATTGCAATTTGTAACCATCCCAGGTCAGCCTTGGGTTTTGCTCCATACCATCTTCAGTAGCAGAACTATGCTGAGAAGATTATTACCACCATCCCCCACCCCGAGAAGGGTTTGTGGCAGAGAGAAGGGAGTAAACTGTAAATTAGCTTTTTAAAAAAATTTTATTTATTTATTCATGAGAGACATACACAGAGAGGTAGAAACACAGGCAGAAGGAGAAGCAGGCTCCCTGTGAGGAGACTGATGTGGGACTTTATCCCAGGACCCCGGCATCACACCCTGAGCTGAAGGCAGACGCTCAACCGCTGAGCCATCCAGGTGTCCCTGTACATTAGCTTTTAAGGGCTTCATCCAAAATTATATCCATTATTTCCTCTCCTATTTCACTGGTCACAAGTCACATGGCCATGCTCAATTTTAAGAGAGCAGGTAACATTAATCTTACCGTGAAAGAAGAACTGGGTATCTACGAATGGTCATAATGAATATTCCAGATCTGTTTTATTTTTCTTCAACTCAAGCATTTTTTGGATTTTTAAAAAATCTTTTCTGTTCTGACATTTCATGGGGCTCTCTAGTGGAACTTGTCAACCGAGTATTCACATTTTTCCTCTGATTTAGCTACTAGTCTTTTATTTTTTAATATTTACTTTTCTTTTTTTTCTATGATTCTTGCTTATTAAATGTATTAAATGGATCGAGTAGATTATTTTGGATTCGATTCGATTCTTTCTTTTCTTCATGTTTTCCCTGAATTTTTTCCTCCAGAAAATTCTTTTCTTTTGTTAATGTTGATATTTCTCTTTTGTGTAGCTATTGTTCTTTATTGCTATATTAGTTGGCATTAGATAATTAGCTGCTAGTAAAAGAAAAAAAATACAGAAGTGAAATGACACTCCAAGGTGTCAGATTCCCAGTTTCTTTTATCTTGTGGCTCCACTCTATATGGATACCATTCCCAAGATCACTCATTGTCCACAATGGCCACTTTACAAGTCTACATATGTATTTTATCTGAAGGAAGGATGCATAGGGGAAGGATGGCATACTCTTTCCAAAATGATAAACACATTCTTTCTTGACTACAAATACCACTGGGAAGGACTTCATCACAATGTCCTCTTTATCTTCAAGGGCCACTGAAAAACATGATCTTTATTTTGAGCAGCCATACAATTTCCTAAAAGTCAAGATCCTATAACTATGGAAAATAAGGAATAGTGGTTAATAGGGGACAATCAGCATCAATGCTAAAGACGTCAGTTCCTATGTAAGAAAGAAAGACTGGATCTCTCTTGTGGGTTTCCTCTATTGTTGTTGAAATGGGATTGTTCTCCAAGTTTCCTCTTTGGGTAAGAATTTCAAAACTCTGGATAAGGTGGGTAAGTCCCATCTCCTTGGGTTTCTTTTAGGGTGACAGCATAGGGAACCAGCTATCCGGCTGTGCCCTCTGTGCTGGAAGTATCAGGCTTGAGGTACCAACCTGGGCACCTGGAACCTAAACTTTCTGTTGAAAGTTTGTTTAAAGCCTTTTTAAAGGATTGTGGTTTAAAGTATTCCTTCCTGCTCCCTGCTCCCTGTTTAGGAGTGAGGGAGTTAACTAGGGGGTTGAGTGGTTACATTTATCATGTTCAGACTTTTGTTTGTTTCCCCTTCTTTTCAGCCAACTTCCTCATTTCCTTGCTCTCCTTTACCCTGTAGATGCTGAGCAAGGACTCCAGGGTTCATATGGGAAGATTGTCCTCAGCAGCTCCAGAGCTGTGGCTTTCTCTACCTGTTTCACCTTTTACCTTCTGCTCCCTTCCACTTTGTATCTTGAGACCATTTTGTAACTCTTTCACCCACTGACAACTACTACCCAATTTTCATCAGTTATGTTTTGTTTGTTTGTGGTACTTATACATTTTTATTTCACTGGGATCTCAAGGAGGAAGGGAGATAAATACATGTGCTCCATTTGTCAGCTTCTAAACCCTTCTCAGGAATAGAATACTAAAATAAGATAGAGGAGAAATTTTTTTTTTGAGGAGAACTTAAAGAGCAGAAAAGAAAGGAAGAGAAATTATAGAACAAAACTAGAAAATGTGATGAAAAGCAACAGGGAGGCATCGATTAAATCATAATGATCAAGTCACCAAACTATTTGTCTTGAATTTGTAATAGATAAGTTAACTAATAGAATTATATAAAATTGTGTATCAAATTAGTTTATTTATGTGGGGGTTGGCTGTTATACATTCATTTCTTCTTCCTAAATATACATCTTGAGGAAACATCAAATGTTGTGGTTTCTGCTTCCTTCACCTCGGAATCAGCATTGAATCCTGCCAGTTCTCAAGCCCAGCTCTTCAGATCTCTGTCCATTTTCCTTTTGCTTAAATTAAGTACAGTAAAATTCTGTTTCTTGGGATTAAAATCCTGATGACATAAATGTTGGTACCAGAGGCTGTGCTGGGGAAAGGAGTATATCCCAAACTTTTGGGTTGTTAGATACTATACACTAACTCTGAGTTAATGCTAATACTAATTTTTAATCCATTATTAATAGATTTAAGGTAAATTTAATTGCTTTTTAAAAAATATAAAATAGGCCTAGGAAACCCTGGGCTCATGCTTTGGTTATTCTTCTGATGGCAGGAATTTTTAGTGACCACCTGACCTATAGAATAAAGGTTATTATGGTAAAAGAGAGTCTAGAGGAAGTTCTTGAGGTTCTCCCCTTATGCAGCTATTACACTGGGTCATATCATTGAAAAGATTCACCGGATTCTAGCAAGGCTTACTCAAAAAAATTTCTTTTGGGCAAAAGGATACACAAAAGTGGGGTCAAGAAAGCATAATGCAGCTTCAGATTGGCCCTGAATATCCACATAGAGCTTCTTTGGTCCTCCGTCAATTGCATATGATACCCTTCATTTCCAGAACAAAAATGTACTAGGGGAATCTTTTATTTATTTTTAGATTTAAGTCTTAATATATACTTTACTTTTTTTTCTAATTTTTTTCCATCTTTACTAAGGAATAATTGAAAAATTATTGAAAAACATAACTGCATATATTTAAAATGTACAACATGATGATGGAATGATTACCAAGACCTAGGTAATTAACATGTTCATCACCTCATAATTAACTCTTTTCGCGTGTGTGTGCTGGGAACACTCAAGATGTACTCTCAGCAACTTTCAAGTATATACTGCTGTATTATTAATTATAGTCACCATGCTGTACATGAGATGCTCAGAAGTTATTTATCTGATAGCTGAAGGTTTATACCCTTAACCTACACCTCCCCATTTCTTCCTCCTTTCATCCCCTGGCAACCACTATTCTATTCTGTTTCTATGAAATTGGCTTTTTTTTTTTTTAGATTTCATATATAAGTGATACCATACATTATTTGTCTTTCTCGGGCTTATTTCACTTAGCATAAATGCCCTCTAGGGTCATCTATGTGGTTGCAAATGGCAGGATTTTATTCTTTTTTATGGCTAAATATTATTCCTGTGTGTGTGTGTGTGTGTGTGTGTGTGTGTTTGTATACCACATTTTACTTACTCATTCATCCATTGGAGGGCATTAGATTGTTTCTATGCCTTGGCTATTGTGAATAATGCTGCAATAAACATGAGAATGTAAGTTTCTCTTTGAATACAGATTTTGTTTCTTCCCGATATATATATATACCCATGAGTTAGGTTGCTGGATTATATAGTAGCTCTATTTTTAATTTTTTGAGGAATCTCCACATTGTTTTACATAATGGCTATACCATTTCATACTCCCACAACAGTGTACAAGGATTCCCTTTTCACCTAGGAGTCTTTCTACCCCCCACTGATCACATAGCCTGAAGACTGCTATATAGCCATGTAAAATAGGTACAGATTATCAGTCTATATATTTTAATAAACAGTGCGAACAAACTAGTCCAGAGTGCATTCAGGGGAGTTTCAGACATATATATGTGTGTGTGTGTGTGTATGTATATATATACATACATACACACGCAATATGTACATATTATAAACAACATAGTGTATGTCACTGGCTAGTACATTTCATTCATATCTTGGCCATGGGAGAGCACTATGTCTCCAAGTATCCCTGGGATCAGCTGCAAGCTAACCCTATACTTGCATACCAAAACAATAAATTAAAAGTAATACTGCATTCGTGAGGGAATTTCACACTTGAAAAATTTAAGAGTGATAATTCTTTGCATAGTTACATTGAATTCCCTGGGTTAGTTGGACAAAATAGATGTACATTTTGAAGAATAAAAGCAAAATCATTGTGCTGCTGTTCCTGATAGAGCCTTTTTGCTGGAGCAACCTGGTAAGCAGCATATACTCCCTAGCCCCATATTTTGATTAATAGAAAAAACAGAAGCGATTTGCTTTTACCTTAGCAGGAACAGCAGTGCACTTTTATTTTCCAACTCAGTAATCTGTCAACTTTGGCTCTTTGCTGCAAGTTAGTTCACAGAGACTTGAATTTTCTTGCCATCTTGTAGAATATCAGGCTTGATCATGACACTGATAAGTCGTTTACTAGAAACCTAAAGAGCAAGAAATAGCAGGCACTCTCTCTGCCTTGGTACTGTAAATACATGTGAAAAGGGACAATACATTTTATGAAAACACGAGAGTTTTCTCACATCAGTGAGGTTTTGGAGCATTTAGATGGATGGATCCTCTAATGTAAAGGACAATTTGTTGAAATCTGTACGCCCAACCAAAATGCCTATTTGCATATCTTTGGATGTGACTCATGGCTTCTCCTCACATCCGCAGCTGTTGTTACCTGCCTTGAGATGGAAACTACAGTTCTTGTTTTCTGGCCCCAGGATGTGTCCTCATATCTGCCCTTCCCAAGTCTTATTCACCGCTTCACAATGAGTTTGTGAACCTCTGAAATTATTCCAATAAATTAATTTTTCTGAGTTACTCAGAGTTGACTTTTATTACTTACAACTAAAGAATGTTGATTTATATAATAATTAAGAAAGCACTATGAATGAGATAAAATCTAATTAAAAACACAAATTAATAGGTGTTAATTACGGATAATATAAATTATTCACACTGAACATTTTAGAACATTATACATTTTCTAAACTCTTAGTTGAAACTCTAAGATTCCATTAAATTGCATAAAATATCATACAGAATTACATATGCTTTTCTATTGTTACATAGACATTTGATAAAATTAGCTTAAAAATTGAGGCCAAAATATCCTATTTGATTGGTCAAATGATGATGCGTTTTTTTTTTAACCTGGTTGAAACTATGAAATATTTTCAGCTTTTACTATTTCCTATCTGTAAAATAAATTAGGTGGAAAGAAATCTAGTCAATATTTATCGATCTTACATAAACAGTGCACTGCACTAGATATTCTAAGGTAAAACAAAAAGCCATTTGCTTATTGATGCTTGCAAGTAATAATTTTTATACTGAATTTAGAGTGGAAAGCATTTTTTATAGATTGTACCAATATGTATAACACTCATATAATTGTCCTAAGTGTTTTGCAGTTAAAAGTACCTAAAAAAATAACTTTTACGATTCAATCAAATATAACCAGCAAATAGTTTTTGAACTATGCATTCTCAAATTGTCTTTGACAAGATTCAGTAAAATGCAAGGGGTCTGGAAAAGGAGCAGCAGCAAGCTGAAGGCATGGTATGCAGGCATACCAATGTTCGGAAGGCACGTTTGAAAAATGAGGGTGTGGGAAATAAATGCCTTAAAACATCAACAGCTAAGAAGCCTATAAAGCCTATAGGACCTAGCTTGAAAATCTGTTACCTTGATGTCTACAGTATATTACCTTGGCTTTAATTCAAGTTTTAGTTGTTTTTTTCTCAGTATAATGCAAACCACATTGTTTTTAATCCCAAAGTATACAAAGAACCAACTTTCTTATACAGTGTCTTATAAATATTAGTTGGTATTAAAACTTATTTACCCATTTTTTTCAGCATTTTTATACTTTTGGTTCTGTTTGGTGCATTCTGTTTTTTCAGACTGCTAAATCTGCCAATTAAAAAAATACCATTTGAATTTGAACATATTTATAGGCTTTTTGCTAATTTTACTCATTATGTAGCTCCACACACTGGATAAAACCACAATGACAATGCTTTCTACAAGTGTAGGCAAATTTCCACACACAAAAAACATGCTTTAGTAGTCATCACATCTCTTGGAACTTTAATTATGTGTGCACATCATAATAAACATATATGTGGGAGGCCCCTGGGCGGCTCAGTCGGTTAAGCATCTACCTTCAACTCAGGTCATGATCTCGAGGTGCTGGGATCAAGCACCATATATGCACTTTCTGCTCCATGGAGAGTCTGCTTCTCTCTCTCTCCCTCTGCCCCTCCCCCTACTCATGTGCGCGTGCACATGCCTGTGTGCGAGCGCTCTCTCTCTCTCTCTCTCTCTCTCTCTCAAACAAATAAAATCATTTTAAAAGCATAAGCATGTATGTGTACATACATACCTGCTTATATGTACGCAAATATCCTAAAATGTTAAGAGGCATATCACTATTTTTCCAATACAATTCAGAAATGAAATTTTCCATTTTCCAAGGAAAAAGATCTAACTGTATTTGTAAGGGGAATTCTAAATTCATGAACAAAATTATAGAATATAATGATATTTTTCAAAGACTCTTATAAACAAGATGACAAATATCACATTTGGTGAAATTCCACTATAACTTCCAGTTCAGTCTCATAGGAAAACAACTTATTAAATAAAAGTATAAATAAAAGCTGTATTAGACTTAACAGGAAAAAAACACGGAGTAGCAGTACTAAGCACTAAATTTCAAAGTCTAAATCCATTCCTCCAACCATTCAACCAACCATCCATCTATCCATCTATCCATTCATCATTTCAATAGGCCAAGTAGTCTGCTGGGGTAGGAATATAAAGATAAACCACATTCTCAGTGAACTCACAGCCTAGAAGTCAAGACAGACATGCAAGAGAGACAACTATTTCTTTGTTTTCAAGCTCTGTGACCCATCTGCATCAGCATCAGAAAAAAATGGACACATGTCATTGTCTTCTCAAATGCCTAAGTCCAAGCCATCCCATTTCTGCTCCTCAGGCTGTTCCTAATTCTCTCCGCTCCCGACTCATTTCCTCATATCCAACCTCAGATCTGAGTGTCCTCTGATACCAACCCTCAGAACTCCCAGGCATTCATGCCCTCTGAGTTACCTGCCTTCAGCCAGTTTGCATAAACAATTATCCTAACAGAAACTAGTATGGCACAGACCATCACAACTGATCTGCCTCCCTGGATCATCCAGTCCTGTGGACAGCCACAGCACCATGTGACAAGAGCTATGAAGATAACATTGCCTTTGTTGCCTTGAGGAGGGACCATGCAGCTACTCTGGACTGAGTAGAAGTTTGACAGTCCAATAGACTTCACAGGGGATAGTGCTTGAAATGTGATTTGAGGTCTCGAAAAATGAGTAGAGGTGTGACAGGTATACTTAGGGGAACAGAATGGCAGAAAACCGTGGCTCTTTAGATGCACATGAATTCTAGAACATAGGGGCATAGATCTGTAGATGATGAGGCCACCACCAAAACAATATAGAATATAAAATTTTGAGCTCCAACCAAGGCAATGAAAAACTGAACACACAATAACATTTTCATTAATCTAGTATATTTGGGATTATAACTGGAATAGATATTGATTTGTTAAAGTCAAGACATAGAAAAATTATGAATGCCCCTCAAGAAGATGGAGAGGAAGTCATTTTTTGAAAATAACTAAAAAAGCCATTAGTTCTCTATGGGTGAAATCGGTTACTTACAGGAACTTTCTACAAGAACCTTGGTTTATCTGACTTCAAAGTTTTTCTCCTAAATTATTATTTTAATTAGCTGTCTTTCCTCTTATCCCAAGCTTACCAATCAGAAGTATAATTTCCTTCTCTTTGTAGAGTTTCCTAAATGGATGGAAGGTATGTTCTTATTAACCAGTGTGAATATTTAGGTTCTCCTGGAGACTATAGTCTCACTATAAATTAGTTAATTAATATATTGTTACTACAAATATACTGGCATTGGCTTGTCAGCATGTGTGTTTAGTTATTTTGTGTTAAGGCCTTTACTAAGGTTGATCACCACTGGATATGCTGCAGTCATGGTTCTGGATTTGTAAAACTGAGGAACAGATCTTTGACTTGAGTAGCCCATCCAGAAAGGGTCATCTTATAAGGGCCAGGTTAGTGATCATTGACTTCTCTTGGTAATACATCTATCTTGACTCTCTTTATTACAATAATAATTATGGGCTCATGTAATTTTTAAGTAACATAAAGGACCACAAGGGAAAATAGAAAGTCAACAAAATAATAGCATAGCCAGGAAGGCACAATTTTGGATATTATAAAACAAAGTGTTAAAAATAATAGTTTCAGTGGTTCTAAGAACAATTTTAGCAGTAACATCTTCACATTTTTTCTAGAATAATCAGATAAAATTAAGAATATATTATTCATCATAGTGGCCATGAGAATGCATTTACAGACCACTGACTAGAGTCCCAACTACTGTGTTTTGAAATTTGTAGCCCCACACCTCCCATGGGTCATTCCCAGCCAATGACTACATGCAGCAGAGGTACTGAAGCAAACTCATTCCTGAGAGACACTTGGTTTCTCTGAAGGCCAACTTTGGCTTAATGATTCCCTATGGTTTTCACAAACCTTTCAGCAGTCTAGGGTACTTTCACCAACCATCCCCACCCCCCTTCTGTCTCTGTCTCTGTCTCTCTCTCCTTCATTTGGGATCAGAAATGCATCAGAGTTTGATGGCTTTCTTAGCCTACTCCAGCTCCTTCTCTATTTTCTCTCAAGCATTTCCTCAAACAAAATCCTTGCAAATTACCAACCTCATCTTTGCATCAGCTCTTAAAGGACCCTGACCAACACTTGTAAAAATTTTCCTAAATTCTCTTCAACATTTTATGTCATCATACACAAAGTCAGAATCCCAACTGGGCTAATCCTAGTGGGCAAGACATTGAATGGTATATCCTCTTTTCCACTTTACCCAGATGGAGAAAGCTTGAGAAAAGAGTCCATGCTGATATATGGGTATTTACTAATAGTTTTCCTGAAAGATCAGAGACCTGAAAGAAGCAAGATTGCTGACATGGAAGTTTGGGGAAGAGTTATATGGATAGACTGCTCAGAATAGACCCAGAGTGGACAGAAGAGGCTCTTAATAACCAGGTAGATATACTCTCCTGCTCAGTGGAGGTAAATTTATTCTAGTGCTTACTCAATGATTTATGGGCAATGTGATCATGTTGGTAAGAATGGAAGTAACATATGGATAGGCACAGTAACAAACATTTTCCCTCCCTGGTCTTTGCTACAGCTGAGAGCTCATTTTGCAAGCAGCAAAAAACAACCCCATGTTTCTGATAGGATACCATTTCCTGGAAGGGCCAATCTACTAGCTAGTAACAAGTTGGTCATATTATGTCCACTCTATCACAGAGGAGGTGGTATTTTGTCCTAACTGGAATAGACATGTTTTCTGTATATAAATTTGCCTTCTCTATTGCCTATGCTTTTGAAAGCAGCATCACCTCTGAACTTATAAATGCCTTATTTATGGCTATAATGCAAATGGTTTCTAGGAGATGAAGTAAGGGAGTTTGTTGATACTCATGGTTTAACTGCTTTTACACATAATCTATTATCCATAAGTACCTAACACACACTACTTTCTAAGTTTGGGATGTTGTGCTACAGGATACAGTATATGCTCTGAACCAGGAATCAATGTATGGTGCTGTTTCTCAGAGCCAGGATACTTGGATCTAAGAATCAAGAGGTATTGAAATACCTAATATCCCATTTACAAAAATTTACTTTTCCGTAACACAACTCTTGGATGTGCTGAGTTAGAGTTCTTGGTATCAAAAGGAGAAATGATTCTACCAAGAACACATTTCATTTTCATTGAACTAGAGCAGCTGAGACTGCTCTCTTATATTTTAGTTTCATTGCAAGGATTATAATATTGATAGGATGGTTGATCTTGACTACCAAGAAAAAAGAAGAAATATGGGTAAAACCAAGGGGATCCCTGGAATGCCTTCTAGAATCTCTGTGTATAATGGTTAAAATTATACCACAGAAGACCACACAGTCTCATGTATTTGGGAAGACCAAGGACTTGTGTCTAATTAGAATGCATTTTCAAGTTATTCTATCACATAAACTGTTTGACAAAATAGACAAAATAAAAGAGAATGTACAGTGGAGAAGAAAAATTGTATATATTTTTGTACAATAGTGAATGGCAAGTTGTAGAAAGAAACAAACTTTTATCTACCCAAAATACTGCTATGAAATCATACCAGAATTTGAATGATGATGGATATTACTGAGCAATCTTGGACTTGTATCTGAATGCTGTAAAGGTGATATTTTTGGCTGACTCTTTTTGGGTATGGACTAATCATTATTTTGGTTGTGTAAGGGAGAATTGTGTTATGGAAGGTAGTAAGTTTTCTTTTTAAAATATGTGTAAGTGGGCAGCCCCGGTGGCCCAGTGGTTTAGCGCTGCCTTCGGCCCGGGGTGTGATCCTGGAGACCTGGATCTCCCTGCATGGAGCCTGCTTCTCCCTCTGCCTGTCTCTCTCTCTCTCTCTCTCTCTCTCTCTCTCTCTCTCCTTCTCTCTCTCTCTGTGTCTCTCATGAATAAATAAAATCTTTAAAAATAAAAGTTAAAAAGAAAATAGAGATAAACAGATGTTAAAGCTAGACAATAGATAATATTTCATTATATTTTTCATTATTTCCTAAGCTTTCTATAATAAACATGTATCACTCTTATAACTAGAAAAAAACATTTATTTCAATACCTGGTTAAATAAAATCTTTAAAGAAATATGTGTAAATATAGGGATATTGTGTATGTTGATAGTGGGCAACCAGAGTGGTAGATCATCATGAGAATTTGTCATTCTTTTTTAGTCACCCAGCATCTGAACCGTCTACTTTATTTTGAGAAACCTTGTACCATACAAGAAGTCCACTTCCAGGTATAGAAGCTCAATACACTCGAAAGTTACTCTCTGAGACTACTTTGCAATGAGGGTATGGATACACTGCCAGTTTCAGCCAATTAGTCAAAACTGCTTCAGACTTTGAGCCAGAAGTGAATCCTGCAAATACATAATGGTCATGCTGAAAATGGCAAGGCCAAGAGCTGTGGTAGTCATCATGTCATTTTCAGAGGCAGTCCAAAGTTCAGGGCCAACACTGATGGATTTAGAAGGCCAAGGTGGGGCATCTGTGCCAAAAGACTTCCTCTGACACAAGAGTACTCCCAGGACCAGTTATAAGGCAGGATTTGAGGTATTGTTCAAGGCTTCCTGTTTAGTCTCGAACTTTGAATATTCTGCGAGGGATCCAATATGATTTTAACAAAATTATATCTTCTTATATTAGCCAGAGCTAATTTTTCCTCTTTGCAAATTTAAACCCTGATTAATAATCTACTTTTTCTGAATAGGTAATTTGAGAAACTTTTTGGCTCTTACTGCCCAGACTGGACTGAATTTGCATGCATTCAAGTTCAGGCCCAATCAGCCAGATACTGACCCTTCTGTTTGAATAGCTTGTTTCAGGCCTGATTAGGATTACCTCTGCCTCTAGAGCTTTGTGAAGCTACCCACAAATGTGCAGTATGCACTCAGTTGTGCCATGTTACTTCAGCTTTCCCAGCTAACAAGCAGCAGACCTGGGATTTTTTTTTTTTTTTTTTAGACTTTCTAATTCCAAAGTTCTTGCTCCGAACCATTTTTTTCTACTGACTTCAATTAGTTATGTCTCAAAGGTGGAAATGGTCCCTTTGAAGGTGAGAAATCTCCTTAAAACTCTCCCAAATTACAGCATTAATGTAGTCTCCATATCATTTGACTGACTCCCACTTAATGACAATAGCAATTTTGATTAACAAACTGTTATTAAAACTTCTAATATCATCCACTTCATCTATCCTGCACCTTTCACTTCACTCATGTACCCCTCATATCTTAGCATTTGCCCTTCATAAGTGTATCTTTCAGTAACTTCCTCTCTCCAGAAAGAACAGTATGGTCCCCATACCCTGTCCAGCCTGATTCCCACCACTGGAATCACTGCTGCTTTCCCTTCCTGCCATCTGAAACCCTTGGTTTGCTTCTCTCATGGTGCAGGTTAGCCCTCTATTAATCCCAACAACTGGAATAAAACAGGTTACAGTTCACCTGGAAATGCATGACCTTAACTTGGATGATTAGAAAAGGAACAATTAGAGAAAGCTTAATGAATGGGAAAAAGATAGTGACTCCATAATTCCTGCTCCAGACTTCCTAGGTACTCTAGCAAGTGAGTTTTTCATATTTTTTGCAGCCCCGCCCTTTCCTCTCTTCTGATCCCAGAATTGCTTTTGAAATGGTAGCTGGTTTTATGAAAAGAAGAAACCCATAAAGGTGCAGAAGAATACCTGACGAGGTTCTTTTACCTGAATAAGAGCTTACCATAAATAAGATGAGCTTACTTTATGCACTTAATTTTGTATGAAATTCATTGGTTGGAGGCATATTTTTGCAAAATCAGAATCTTACTGGGTTAATGAGTCCTACTGGTTTCCTAGCAGAAAAAAAAAATGGGTGTCTCACTTGGAATACATAGTAAGCTTTGAAAATTCTCCAAATCATTTCTCCTTTTTTTTAAACATTCAAATTGAAGGGTAAGATAGACAGTAGTCTGTTGAAGATCAAATAAACTACCACTACAGGCATTCTCAGTAGATAGAGCTCATCTCGAAAGTCATTAAATACATAAATTCTGGAAGAGCACATCAGTGTCATGTTTCATTGCTCCAACAACACATCGAAGAAAGAGTAAAGTATTTTTTAAGAACTTGACACTCAAATTGTTTATTTCAGTGTTTCCATTTTCCCCTTCATTACCTTTTGTTCCAGAGAGAAAAAAGTTGAAAATCATGATAAAAAATTGCAAATGTTTTCCAATAGCTTTTTCTTCTAAATATTGATGAAATTCATAACAAAAATATTTTCCATTTTTCCCCTGTTAGTGCCACCAAAACTATCTAAGCAGATGATTATTTAATAAAGAACAATGTATGTAGTCAGTTTATAGAAGGCTACAGGTACTGAAGAGAATGTATCAAGAGGGTTTGAAAACAGTGAGAGAAAGAGGTTGTCAAGTGAAACTCTGAACTGTAAAAATCAACACTCATAAACAGACTAAGCATCTGTAAAAGTAGCCCATTGTGCAAAATGGCTTATAAAAATGTTGCCTCTGAGACTGAGAACTTGTGGCTATAAAGACCTACTTGTATTTTTTGAAAGTTGTGCTTATAATCAATTCTAGTGAAATATAAGTTGCCCAAAAGAGATAATATCATGACTGATAAAAACAGAATGGACTAGACAAGAAAGAATTTGCCAAGTGTCCTATAGCTGTCTCCAGAGAGACTGGGCTTGATTCCAATGGCCAATTTTAGTTATCTAGCTAGAGACCTCCCTAGAGTAATGCAACCCTGCAGGTGGTCAAAGCTGGACAGACCCATCTTTTAAGAACATCTGACTCCTTTCTTATTCTGTTTTCAGCAATAGACTTTCTGGCCTACATTTACTTTCCACAGTGAAACGGGAAGTTATGTCCTAAGTAAATGGTCAAGATTTGTTGCCTTGTCAAATATAGATTTGAGCATAAATTGGCAATGTGATACATAAAGTAGTCTTCGAAGATTTTTGGTTTATGTAAATCAATTACTACATTCTGATTGTTTCTTGGTGAACTGGTACTTTTTTTTTTTTAATCTGTCAAGCTATAAACTACATGCTAAGCTGGTGCTTCCACCAAAGACTGCCTTCTCATGAAACTCTACAAAGAGGATGACTTCAATATCTTTTTGTTGTCCCAGGGAGTATTATAGCTATTCAAGTTGTCTATTTTTTTCCAACCTGGAAAGACATGAGTCTAAATTAAGGTGCAATTTACTACTTTAACCTTTACTACACTAATCTTCATGCAAAGAAGTATTGTATATTTAGGAATAATCATTGTAGAAATAAAACATTTTATAAATCACATCCTTTTCCTTCAAAACAAGAAGCTATAAATAATTACAAATTTTAATTCAGACCTTGGAATTCAAAATAATATATTTTACACTTGGCTATTAACCTTAGCAGACTAATACTTAAAACAGAGGTTTTGTAAATTTTTAAAAATTTCCAAGTGGGAATCAGAATTCTTTCAGTTCTTTATCCCATGTATAATTATTACCAGCTTTTTATTCCAAAATTACTTTAAATGTACCCAACAATATTAGTTATGCTATTGCATGTCACTTCTAAGTGCTGAAAATATAGTGCTAAATGAGTCTCCACTCTAATGAGCATTTGGATACTTCATTCTAGTGGAGGAGAATGGGGCATAAATAGTATATAAGGCAACAGAATGATTTCAGGGCTACTAATAAGATAAAACAGTGTAATATAATCTGTGTGTGTGTGTGTGTGTGTGTGTGTGCGTGTGTTAGGAGATATTTGTTTAGAGTGGATTCTTAGCGAAAGCCTCCATGTAAAAGTGTCATTTGAATAAATGATGGAATGGAAGAGTTGGGCACAGAACTGGTGGGGGTGGGGAGCATCATAGATTGATGGAATAGAACAGGTGAAGCTCCAGAGGTGGAAGCAGAGTTGATATGTTGCCCTGTGGCAGACAGACAACTCAGGTGCCTCCCTATGATTGCCTCTTTCTCATGTTCACACCTTTGGATAATCCCTTCTTATTGTGTGTGAGTAGTAACTGTGAATTTCTTCTAACAAATAAATATAACAAAAATGATGAGATGCCACTTCCATGATTATTTTATGTAATATAAGACTTCATCTTTTCATCAGAATCACTCTAGTCTCCCCCCTCTCTATTGTTGGGTTTGGAAAAGCCACAGCCCCAAGAAATCGAATGCTTCCCAAAAAACACACTAGTGAGAAAATGGATGCCTCCTTAGTTTAGCCTTCATATGAGAACTTAACCCTAGCCAACTCTTTGATTGCAGCCTCTGATACTATAAATATGTAGAAGACCTAGGTAAGCCATGCCTGGACTCCAAATCCACAGAAACTACAAAATAATAGATATGTTATTCTAAGTTGTTAAGTCTGTAGTGATTTGTACAGAGGATAGAAAACTAATACACAGCCCAACAGAATACACATTTGGCTGGTGGGTAATGATCTAAGGGGAGTCTGGGTATGTATGAATGAGGTAAAGGGGTGACTGCACAGAACCCTTGGCCATGATAAGGAAATTAGATTTTATTACAAGTCATTAGAGATTTAAGCAAGAGAGTGGCATGATCTTTTTTGACATGTTCAAAGGTTTCCTGGCTACTTGTGAAAGACGGGTTATAGGAGATTTCTCAATAGGTATCTGCATTCATTAGAAGGTGAGAGAAGGAGATGGCTCAAATTAGAGAATAGAAGTGGAGTATGGTGAAAAATAAGCCAGGGCAAATTGCAGTGCAGCTCCCAAATCCTAGACATTTGGATTCAGCAACTAGAGGGTGGTGATTCCTTTACTGCAATGGAGAAACTTGAAAGAGGCAAAGTTGGGTTTCTCAGGTGAAACAGAGAAAGAGAAAATCCAGGGTGCTATTTTGACATGTTAAATTTAAGAAGTCCATGAGATATTCTGGGGGAAGATGTCAAGGATGCTGTTGAACAAACAAATCTGGAACTCGGGATTAGTGATATATATTTGGATGAAATATTGATTGTAGTTAAAACCAAGAATAGGCTTAAATCCATCAAAGCAGCAAGTGTTAACAGTCTATGTAATAAGAAAAGAGTTAAGTAAATAGACAAACTTTCTTTTGACATTGAATAGAGGATTTTGCTCTGTCAACATCTGTCTACAACATCTCCAAAGAAACAAGAGCTTTAAATGATACACTGGACCAGATGGATTTCACAGAAATTTATAGAATTTTACATCCAAATGCAACTGAATACACATTCTTCTCAAGTGCACATGGAACTTTCTCCAGAATAGACCACATACTGGGTCACAAATCAGGTCTTAACCAATACCAAAAGATTGGGATTATCCCCTACATATTTTCAGACCATAATGCTTTGAAACTAGAACTAAATCACAACAAGAAGTTTGGAAGGACCTCAAACACGTGAAGGTTAAGGACCATCCTGCTAAAAGATGAAAGGGTCAACCAGGAAATTAGAGAAGAATTAAAAAGATTCATGGAAACTAATGAGAATGAAGATAGAACCATTCAAAATCTTTGGGATACAGCAAAAGCAGTCCTGAGGGAGAAATACATCGCAATACAAGCATCCATCCAAAAACTGGAAAGAACTGAAATACAAAAGCTAACCTTACACATAAAGGAGCTGGAGAAAAAACAGCAAATAGATCCTACATCCAGCAGAAGAAGAGAATTAACAAAGATTCGAGCAGAACTCAATGAAATAGAGACCGGAAGAACTGTGGAACGGATTAACAAAACCAGGAGTTGGTTCTTTGAAAGAATTAATAAGATAGATAAACCATTAGCCAGCCTTATTAAAAAAAAGAGAGAAAAGACTCAAATTAATAAAATCATGAATGAGAAAGGAGAGATCACTACCAATACCAAGGAAATACAAATGATTTTAAAAACTTATTATGAGCCGCTATACGCCAATAAATTAGGACTCTAGAAGAAATGGATGCATTTCTGGAAAACCACAAACTACCAAAACTGGAACAGGAAGAAATAGAAAACCTGAACAGGCCAATAACCAGGAAGGAAATTGAAGCAGTCATCAAAACCATTCCAAGACACAAAAGTCCAGGGCTAGATGGCTTCCCAGGGGAATTCTATCAAACTTTTAAAGGAGAAACAACACCTATTCTACTAAAGCTGTTCCGAAAGATAGAAAGAGATGGAGTACTTCCAAACTCGTTCTATGAGGCCAGCATCACCTTAATTCCAAAACCAGACAAAGACCCCACCAAAAAGGAGAATTACAGACCAATATCCCTGATGAACACGGATGCAAAAATTCTCAACAAGATACTAGCCAATAAGATCCAACAACACATTAAGAAGATTATGCACCATGACCAAGTGGGATTTATCCCCGGGATGCAAGGCTGGTTCAACATTCATAAAGCAATCAATGTGATTGATCATATCAGCAAGAGAAAAAACAAGAACCATATGATCCTCTCAATAGATGCAGATAAAGCATTTGCCAAAATACAGCATCCATTCCTGATCAAAACTCTTGAGAGTGTAGGGATAGAGGGAACATTCTTCAGCATCTTAAAAACCATCTATGAAAACCCCACAACAAATATCATTCTCAATGGAAAAACACTGGGAGCCTTTCCCCTAAGATCAGGAACATGACAGGGATGTCCACTCTTACCACTGCTATTCAACATAGTACTGGAAGTCCTAGCCTCAGCAATCAGGCAACAAAAAGAAAGAAAAGGCATTCAAATTGGCAAAGAAGAAGTCAAACTCTCCCTCTTTGCAGATGACATGATATGTACATAGAAAACCCAAAAGCCTCCACCCCAAGATTTCTGGAAATCATACAGCAATTCGGCAGTGTGGCAGGATACAAAATCAATGCCCAGAAATCAGTGGGCATTTCTATACACTAGCAATTAGACTAAAGAAAGAGAAATTAAGGAGTCAATCCCATTTACAATTGCACCCAAAAGCATAAGATACCTAGGAATAAACCTAACCAAAGAAGTAAAGGATCTATACCCTAAAAACTATAGAACACTTCTGAAAGAAATTGAGGAAGACACAAAGAGATGGAAAAATATTCCATGCTCATGGATTGCCAGAATTAATATTGTGAAAATGTCAGTGTTACTCAGGGCAATTTACACATTTGATGCAATCCCTATCAAAATACGATGGATTTTCTTCAGAGAGTTGGAACAAATCATCTTAAGATTTGTGTAGAATCAGAAAAGACCCCGAATAGCCAGGGGCATTTTAAAAAAGAAAACCATAGCTGGGGGCATCACAATGCCAGATTTTGGGTTGTACTACAAAGCTGTGGTCATCAAGACAGTGTGGTACTGGCACAAAAACAGACAGATAGATCAATGGAACAGAATAGAGAATCCAGAAGTGGAACCTCAACTTTATGGTCAACTAATATTCAACAAAGGAGGAAAGACTATCCACTGGAAAAAAAAAGTCTCTTCAATAAATGGTGCTGGGAAAATTGGACATCCACATGCAGAAGAATGAAACTGGACCATTCTCTTACACCATACACAAAGATAAACTCAAAATGGATGAAAGATCTAAATGTGAGACAAGAGTCCATCAAAATCTTAGAGGAGAACACAGGCAACACCCTTTTTGAACTTGGCCACAGTAACTTCTTGCAAGATACATCCATGAAGGCAAGAGAAACAAAAGCAAAAATGAACTATTGGGACTTCATCAAGATAGGAAGCTTTTGCACAGCAAAGGATACAGTCAACAAAACTCAAAGACAACCTACAGAATGGGAGAAGATATTTGCAAATGACATATCAGATAAAGGGCTAGTTTCCAAGATCTATAAAGAACTTATTAAACTCAACAGCAAAGAAACAAACAATCCAATCATGAAATGGGCAAAAGACATGAAGAGAAATCTCACAGAGGAAGACATAGACATGGCCAACAAGCACATGAGAAAATGCTCTGCATCACTGGCCATCAGGGAAATACAAATCAAAACCACAATGAGATACCACCTCACACCAGTGAGAATGGGGAAAATTAACAAGGCAGGAAACCACAAATCTTGGAGAGGATGTGGAGAAAGGGGAAGCCTCTTACACTGTTGGTAGGAATGTGAACTGGTGCAGCCACTCTGGAAAACTGTGTGGAGGTTCCTCAAAGAGTTAAAAATAGACCTGCCCTACGACCCAGCAATTGCACTGCTGGGGATTTACCCCAAAGATACAGATGCAGTGAAATGCCGGGACACCTGCACCCGATGTTTATAGCAGCAATGTCCACAATAGCCAGACTTGGAAGGAGCCTCGGTGTCCATTGAAAGATGAATGGATAAAGGAGATGTGGTCTATGTATACAATGGAATATTACTCAGCCATTAGAAACGACAAACACCCACCATTTGCATCGACGTGGATGGAACTGGAGGGTATTATGCTGATTGAAATAAGTCAATCGGAGAAGGACAAACATTATATGGTCTCATTCATTTGGGGAATGTAAAAAATAGTGAAAGGGAATAAAGGGGAAAGGAGGAAAAATAAGTGGGAAATATCAGAAAGGGAGACAGAACATGAGAGATTCCTAACTCCGGAGAAACAAACAAGGGGTGGTGGAAAGGAAGGTGGGGGTGACTGGGTGACGAGCACTGAGGGGGGCACTTGATGGGATGAGCACTGGATGTTATGCTATATGTTGGCAAATTGAACTCCAATTTAAAAATATGTAAAACAAACAAAAAAAAGAAGATGTAGTCTATATATACAATGGAATATTACTCAGCATTAGAAACGACAAATATCCACCATTTGCTTGGTTGTGGAGGACCTGGAGGGTATTATGCTGAGTGAAATAAATCAATCAGAAAAGGACAAACATTATATGGTCTCATTCATTTGGGGAATATAAAAATTAGTGAAAGAAAATAAAGGGATAGAAAATTAGTGAAAATATCACTGAGGGTGACAAAACATGAGAGACACCTAATTCTGGGAAATGAACAAAGGGGTAGTGGAAGGGGAAGAGGGCAGGGGGTTGGGGTGACTGGGTGATGGGCAATGAGTGGGGCACTTGGCTGGATGAGCACTGGGTGTTATGCTATATTTGGCAAATTGAACTCCAATAAAAAATATTTTTTTAATAAATAAAACAAAAAAAACCCTATCTACTATCACCATGTTTGACAATATTCATAGGATAATTATTAATAAAGCTGTGCTTTTCATTTTTTAAAGATTTATTTATTTATTTATTTATTTGAGAGAGAGAGAGAGAGCAAGTGAGAGAGCACGAGCAGAGTGTGGGGAGGGAGAAGCAGGCTCCTTGCTGAACCCTATGCAGAGCTCGATTCCAGTACTCTGTGATCATGACCTGAGCTGAAGGCAGACACTTAACAGACTGAGCCACCCAGGCAGCCTTGAATAATTTTTTAATGTGCACTTGGTATCTGCTTGGAATTTGGAGAATAGGGGTAATGTGATACAGTAAAAGCAAGGTTGGCTAAAGTCCCACTGCACCTTTCCTTCTGTGTGGCCAGCTCCTACCTGGGGCAAGTCTTCCCATTTCCTTCCCAGCATTACCCCCTGTTTCCATTTGAGCCACTGACTCAACCCCACTGAACTGACTCTACTAATCTACTTTCACTCCTTACTGGTTTTGTGTGGTCTCTTTGCTTCCAGACTTCCAGCCATAAGCCATATTTGTTTAAATAGCAATTTTAATTTAGTAGTTAGAAATGATTACTTTTGAAATAAAATTGCCTAATGGGATACATTTAAACTATACCGTCTCTTACAACACTTGTAGTAATACTAACACATGAGAGCCATGGATTATGGTTAAAGAATCAAATAAATTGAGAATAATGAAATAAGGGTTTACAAAAGTATGATTTGGTTAAAGGAAACAGAGCTAATCCCTCACTGGATTTTTACTACAGGATTTCTCACTTCTCAAGAGTGACTTATCTTTCTTTCATGAGCCTAAAAAACCTGGAGCTTGCAAGTGCCTCAGGCAAGTGAGTTTGAAGGTCTTCTTCGAGATTGAATGAAAGATAATAATCAAAATCTAGGTCAAGATACTATTTATTCTATAGAGAATTGCTTAAGCTAATGCTTTAAATTTAAGTCAGAACACATTTTAATATATGATTCATAGCATGCCTATCAGATATTCTTAATGACTGCACACATTGTAATCTCATTCGGACTATTTTACTTTGAGCAATTTTCTAACATCAAGTAGTACAGCCATTAAATTATCATTACAAAGATATCAAACTTCCTTCATTGCATCTAACTATTTCTCAAGACACAGGTATGCAGTATAAGTCTGAAAGCTTTAGAAACTTCAATATAGTTTAAAGGAGAGAGAGAATGAAAACAAAGGGTTTATGGTAAAAAAAAAAAAAACAGTAAAGAAAAAATAGTGAAAAGGAATAGAAAAAGTGGCAAGGAGAATGGATCCAGTCTGATGCATGATAAGGAAAGTTTACCTTTGGGGAACCAGAAGGAAGTCACTGCTAATTATCATCAGCAATAGCACAGGCATATTAAATTTTGTAATCACTATAAAAATATAAGGAGTGAAAAAAATTTGAGAATAGAGCAACAAAATTTTATAAAGTTGTGAACAATTGGTGGGAAAAATAATTACCCATCATAAATGCTATTCTATGGGAAAAATGAAGATATGCTGCATATATTCTGCATTTCAACAAAATCATCCTAGTTTGTACTATATAACCAGTGAACATTTGGCATTTAAGAGTATATAAATGAATTGCTTTAAGTACTTTACTTTGAAAGTTTCTTTTATCTTATCAATTCATTCATACAATTGATTATGAATACTGGTTCTACATGAAGTAATATACATCATATCATTAATGAAATTAGGAAAAGTCAAAGTGAGTCCCAAAAGACTCAGAGGCAGCTACCCAGCAAATATCCAGAAAATAAGAAAACAGATCAAAATTGCATTCTCAAGCTAAAAACTCCATAAAGCAATAGGACTGACTGTCTGGAAGAAAACAATAAAGTGTTAAAAGAGATAGAAATAGCATATTTGAGTTCTGTTAGAGTAAGAGTTAGCACTTGCATACCCGAAAGTCTACAGATGCTAAGGAGGTGGATTGGATAGCCAGAGCTCTGAACTGTGAGATGAAGGAGTTATTTATAGTAAAGTTCACACACTCAGCAGTGAACTTGGAAGAAGAGGCCACTTCTGATTAGTCCTCGAAAACAAGGAAAATGAAGTATGGCAGCAGTAACTGGCTAGAGGTCTATAGGGAGGTTAGATCACATGAAGGAGCAAAGGATTAATGAGAACAAGACCAGGTTTCTGATTCTGTTTCATGACCCAAAATTTCACTGAACTTCCAATCAATTTTCTCATAAAATGATGACTAATGGTCACAAGGTTAGATGGTATAAGGACTCTTAGTTGCTAATGAATTTTTCTAACTGCCAGTGGCTCAATGGAAGTTTTCTAGGCAAATGGAGATCATCCAGTCCAAATTACAATTGAGGAATTGAGGTCCAAAGAGATGAAATGATTACACAACCAAAGATGGAGGTAGGTCAACCAACTCTTTAAAAGGCCAGGCCTTTCTCTGGCACACTACAATAAAGACAGCATGTCATCTCTCATTCAGAGACAAGATGGATTATTAAAATTTACAAGTAAGCCCTGAACTGCCTTTTCAGCTAACACGTCTGACTTTCCTCTAGCTAAATCAGAGTAAATCACAGAGAAATAATAGAACACAATTGACTTAAGTTTCATCTCCTTTTATTTCCTCTTTTCTTCCTTATGGAGTTGTGACTGAACAATGAAATGGCCAAAAATCAAAAAGCCCCAATGTAGCTGAGCATTGACACTAACATTTATTTGGTAGAGATAAAAAGCCCTCACCACATTCTAACATCTCAAAGAACCCAACTGAATCTGAACCCGGCAGAACAATTTCTCTGGAATACAATGACTTGCCAGCTACGCCCCAGAATCCACTGAAGCTTATTATATGAAACTGAGGCACTATGCCTCTTTTGATGAAAGGAATAGTAACTGCAAATACAAATGGCCTGCTGGTGAGATGTTCCTGCGCAGGACTCTGTTTGCCTTCCCATCTTCTGCACTGGACAAATGTAGGCAACAGATGATCTTTGGACTGGGCAGAGAAGAAAGTATTCCTCTCCACTTCTGAGCACACATGCATGCGCACTCACACACTCTCCTGAGGAGTAATCAGCCCATTTCATTCTGAAGAACTGTCATTCAGTCCACACCAATCTATACAAATGTCAACGGGGAAAGTTCTGGAGTGTTTTCCTGAGACAGCTGGCTTACCCCCCACCCCCCACCTTTCCTGTGCTCACAGCCTGACTCCTGGTGGTGAAAGCCTCTGTGGCCATTGTTGAGCCCATCTTCCTGGACTCTACTTTAGCTCCAGGTCCCAGATGATCCCAGCCCCAGATGATCCCAGTCCCTTGGTCTTTATTTTTTTTAAAGAATTTATTTATTTATTTCAGAGACAGAGAGAAAGAGAGAGAGAGACCACAAGCATGAACAGGGAGAGGGGCAGAGGGAGAAGCAGACTCCCTGATGAGCAGAAAGCCCAATGCAGGGCTCCATCCTAGGGCCCTGAGGTCATGACACTTAACTGACTGAGTCACCCAGGTTCCCCACCCCCTAGTCTTTAAAACCAACTCCACCCAGCCTTCCAAATGCCTGTCTGTTCTTGTGACCCAGCCTCTATCTAGAGTTATCAGTCATTTTCTCTTACCTTATTTCCCTTACTAGAAATGACCAAGAGAAAATTTCTGATTTTGAGAGCAGTGGACAGAAAAACTGAGGAAGAGGAAGACAGCCAAAAATGGTCTGCCCTGAACATGGGATACCTAAAAAATCAGCGCCATCTCCCTGCAAAGGTGAATCTTCTGGTGCCTCATTGCCTGTATCTTTGAGTATCTCCTTCCTGGCTGTTTTGGTGCAGATTCTAGGAAGGATATAAGAATATCCCATATAAGAATAGAAAATCGATTATTTCCCCCAAACGATCCATTTCTGGGGTTGTTGCATGAATGTAAGTTCTCTTTGTTGAAAAGCTTTATGTATCAATCTATTAGGATGGTGTCATGTAACTTGATATCAAATCCATTAGCCAAAAGAAATATACCGATTTAATTTGCCTAGCAGGTACGGTAATGTTCAATACCTTATTCAGACCCGTTGGGAACATGAGCAATTGTCAAAGATACCACTGTGTGTTTCAGACCCAACATCAAGGCTCCCAAGGCATGGAGGCAAAGCTGAGGCTGAAACCCAGCCCTTTTCCATTTGCCTGCCTTGGGCTCTAGACAGGGCTGCAATCCCTGAAGAGAGGGTGACACTTTTTTTTTTTTTTTAATTCTTTCTCTTTTTCTAGAGCCTGATCCTGGGAAATTACTTTTTTCTTTATTTTTTTCCTCTAAAGATAAAACTAAGTTTGATTGCTTGACAAGAGTACAGTGTATGGAAGGTGCAAGATTAGTAATTTAGCTCAGATATTTATGAGTAATGGGGCTGAGTGAAATCAACAAGTTTTTTATAAAGTCCCTCATTGCTTCAACAGTAACAAACATGGAATGGACACTCCCTGTGAACCAGGCATTGCACTGAGAACTTCTTCAGGTCATATGTCGTAATATACCCTCAACAGTCTCTTCAACAAGCCACCACTATTATTTCCTCTTTTAGAGGTGAGATCATGGAGTCGCTGCATTTTGCTCCAAGTTTTGTTGTCCAATCTTAGGAGAGAGTATATCTGTTCATTTTTGAAGACTAACACTGTAAAAAATAATATCTTCTTTCCATGAAATGGTGGCACCACGATGAGAATAGAAAAGTCATCATTTATTTTATGACAAGTTATGAAACAAATGACACTCTTGGTCCTTTTATGTTTTTACGAAGTGTCCCATCTTTACCCTGCCATTTTATGCTTTTCTGAGTGACAACTAAAGTGTAGTACATGTACATATTTTAGGTGCCATGAGTGTGTATCTGAACATAAAACACAATATGACATTCTTAGAATAGAGATTATTTCAGATCAGTTATCCACTATTACCTTTTTCCTTTCAAACCAAATTCCTTCTTCTAGTTCTAATGCTGAGAAGTAGAGGTACTTAAAAGAGATTTTACTATCAAGTATTTATGATATTTATCTTTTCATGTCAAGCCTTCTATTTTAAAATAAGTATCCAAGTATCTTCATGTCTTTTTTTTTTTTTTCCTTTTCAGGATTCTGATGATTATTAGTTTTATGCGTCAACTTGATTAGGCCACAGTACCCAGATTTTTGGTCAAACACCAGTCAAGCTATTTCTGTGAAGGTATTTTTCCACATAAGATTAATGTTTAAATCAGTAAACTTTGAGTAAAGCACGTAAGTGAAAATACTGAAGTCCCTGGAGGAAGAATGAATTTTGCCTCCAATCTCCCTTAGGACTTGATAGAAGCACAAACTCTTCTCACTGTAGCATTCCAGCTGTTCTCTCTTTAAGTCTCAGGCTGAATTCATAGGTTTTCAGGATGATTTGAAAGTTATGTAGGTAAGTTGCTGGGGACAGGTGACTTGGGGACCCTACTCTTCCGCCATCTTGCCCCGCCTCCAAGAAATCTCCTTAAAATAAATCTATCTCTGGTCCCTCTGTCTCTCTTTTCTCTCTCTGTCTCTACACACACACGCACACACACACACAAGCACACACAACATACACAGGTGCAGGTGCACGTTTCTGGAGTTCTATTTCTCTGGAGAACCCTAACACAATTGGTGTATACACCAATATATGTTGGTTTTCAATTCTGGCCTGGCAATATACTGTCATCTTATTGCTTACCCTTGTTTTCATTAAGAAGACCACAAAAATTCCAGTGGAGGCCATGTCCACATTTCTTAGAAGTTGTGTGAGTATAAGCATCTCTTATTAATTGCTTTTGATTAGCCAAAAGGCAAATATTTAATTAAACCTTGAGAGATAATAAAATTGCACATGAATTATCTATCTAAGAGCACATAGGTCTGTACATTTCATTAAGATGATTTAACTAATAATCATGTCTCTTACACTCCGTCTTTGTTTGAGCAGGTTGATTCTTTCCTGGATGTTGTTTTCTTTTTTCTCTGAAGTTCCCTAGAGAGACAGTGTTGTTTTTTTTCCTAGTCATGTTTGTTGATTTGTATTTACTTTGCTTCTTATCTATGTCCCATTAGAAGCTCTGCTGATCACATCACAGATGAACACTTTTGTTTATTATACTAGAAATTGTACACTCAAGAGAAATCATTGACTGGACTGAATGATAATGAATCCTCAGAAGAGAAAAGATTTAGCTGGCAGTTGAAGCAAAATTCAGTTTTCCATTGGTTTTCTTACATACTTCTACTTCCTAGGGTTTTCCTTGGGACAGAAGAAATCCACAGGACAAGGGGGTTAGTTCCTCTGGTATTGGTTGAGTGGGTTTTGAAAACGTACTTCAAGTACAGACGCAGGCTTTTATTTGGTTATTAAAGAAGCAGTGCAAATCTCAACATCTCCTGTGTGCCTGCCTAGGACTGAAAAGAAGCAGCTTCCAGATCTTCAATACAGGGCATGTCAGATTGTCCCTGAAGAGACGAGGCAGGAGGCTGCTAGCGCGGTCACCTAGACCGAGCCACCAAACATGGGGACCAAACCTTGTTAAAAGGCTGCTAAATTATGTCTTTCTCTTTTTTAAAAATGAACTGTCCTTTGTTTTATGGTAGTGACAGTTAAGAGTAGGATATGTGTGTGTGTGTTTAATGGTCTCACTTTGTAGTAAAAAGTTTGAAGCTCTATGTTGGATCTACTCAGCCTTTTAAAAAATATCTCAGAATCTTTTCATAAAATCCAAATGCCTGGGAAGTGCTGGCTGACGTACCAGTTTTTTGCTTCTCTTTGATGCTACTGCCTCCGAATTCTGGTTACTCTTCTGATGTTGCGACAGTGTATTTCTGTGCAACGAATGCATGATTGTTTGTCATCTCTATGGCACAGAGCACTGATCTCTGTGACCAGATGGCACTACTGGAGCGCTTAACACAAAGTTGTTAAAGATGTTGTCCTTTAATGAGACAGAGCTGGAACAACCCAAGAAACTGCACACACGCTTCACTGGCACAGCAGTTGCTTCTCATCTAAATGAAACTGCTAGGAAAACTGAGACTATGCACTACGGAGAGGCTGTAAGGGTTGTTCACACAACAAAGGTCAGTGTCTGGAGGTCTGCAGAATGAGGAGAATGAAACCATTAACTGGGCTGAAAAATACCCTGCCAAGGCTCTGAGGTATTACTCTGAATAAGTGCAGGTGTAACCCACTTTGCTCACTCCAGCAAGGAGTTACTTTGTATTGTGTTTCTCTAATTATGCATGCTATTCCAATTATATTAATAATAAAGAAGCCTTCCTACATAAAGATAGCACAGATGTATTTAAAATTATTTTGGGCATAGGATTCTTGGGATTGTTAGAAGAATGCTCAAGAAAAAGACCACCTAAACTTGTTCTAATTACAAAGCTACCAATTTTATTAAAAAAATCATTCACCACAATCAAGTGGGATTTATTCCTGGGGTGCCAGTGTGGTTCAATATTGGCAAATCAATGTGATACACCGCATTAATAAAAGAAAGAATGACAACCATATGATCATTTCAATAGTTGAAGAAAAAGCATTTGACAAAGTACAATGTCTATTTATGATAAAAACCCTCAGCAAAGTAGATTTAGAGGTATTTGTCTTTTTCTGACTGGATTATTTCACTTAGCATAATACTCTAGCTCCATCCATGTCCTTGCAAATAGCAAGAGTTCATTCTTTTTGATGGCTGAGTGATATTCCATTGTATACATATGTCACCTCTGTATCCATTCATTAGTCAGTGAACACTTGGACTGTTTCTGGAATTTGGCTGTTGTAGATAATGCTGCTATAAACATCGAGGTACATGTATCCCTTTGAATTAGTATTTTTGTATGCTTTGAGTAGGTATCTAGCAGTGCAATTGCTGAATCATAGAATAGTTCTCTTTTTAACTTTTTTAAGGAACTTCCATACTGTATTCCAGAGTGCCTGCACCAGCTTGCATTCCCAATAAAAGTGCAAGAGGGCTCCCCTTTCTCCACATCCTCCCCAACACCTGTTGTTTCTTGTGTTGTTGACGTTAGCTGTTCTGACAGGTGTGAGGTGACATCTCATCATAGTTTTGATTTGTATTTTCCTGATGATGAGTGATATTGAGCATTTTTCATATATCTGTTGTCTTCTTTGGAAAGATGTTTATGCATGCCTTTTGCCCATTTTTAATTTGATTATTTGTTCTTTGGGGATGTTGAGTTTTATAAGTTCATTCTATATTTTAGATACTAATCCTCTATTAGATCTGTTATTTGCAAATACCTTCTTCCATTCCATAGGATGCTTTTTACTTTTGTTGATTGTTTCCTTCACTGTACAGAAGCTTTTTATTTTGATGTCCCAATATTTATTCTTGCTTTTGTTTCCCTTGCCTCAGGAGGCATATCTAGAAAGAAGCTGCTATGGCTGATGTCAAAGAGGTTACTGCCTGTATTCTCTTCTAGGATTTTTATGGTTTCAGGTCTCACATTTAGGTCTTTAATTAATTTTGAATTTATTTTTGTGCGTGGGGTAGCAAAGTGGTCCAGTTTCATTCTTTTCCATGTAACTGCAACACCATTTGTTGAAGAGACTGTCTTTTTCGTAGTGCATATTCTTCCCTGCTGTGTGGAAGATTAATTGACCACTAGTTGTGGGTTCATTTCTGGGTTTTCTATTCTGTTCCCTTGATCATATTTCTGTTTTTGTGCCAGTACCACACTGTCTTGATCACTACAACTTCGTAACATAACTTTAAGTCCAGAATTGTGATGCCTCCAGCGTTGCTTTTCTTTTTCAAAATTACTTTGGCTCTTCTGGATCTTTGGTGGTTCCACACAAATTTTAGGATTGTTTGTTCTATCTTTGTGAAAAATTCTGGTGGTATTTTGATAGGGATCACATTAAATGTGTAGATTGCTTTGGGCAATATAGACATTTTAACAACATTTGTTCTTCTAATCTGTGAGCACGGAATGTTTTTCCATTTCTTTGTGTTATTTTCAATTTCTTTCATCAGTATTTTATAGTTTTCAGAGTACAAGTCTTTCATCTCTTTTGATAGGTTTATTCCTAGGTATCTTACTGTTTTTGGCACAATTGTAAATGTGATTGATTTCTTGATTTCTCTTTCTGCTGCTTTATTATTGGTGTGTAGAAATGTAACAGGTTTCTGTACGTTGATTTTGTATCCTGTGACTTTACTGATTTCGTGTATCAGTTCTAGCAGTCTTTTGGTAGGGTCTTTTGGGCTTTCTATAATAGAGTATCATGACATCTGAAAATAATGAAAGTCTTATTTCTCCCTTGTCAATCTGGATACCTTTTATTTCTTTTCGTTGACTGGTTGCTGTAGCTAGGATTATCAGTACTATGTTAAATAACAGTGGTGAGAATGGACATCCCTTCCTTGATCTTGATCATAGAGGAAAAACTCTGTTCTTCCCTACTGAGGATAGTATTAGCTCTGGTTTTTCATATATCATCTTTATTATGTTGAGGTATGTTTCCTCTAAACCTACGTCGTTGAGGGTTTTCATCATGAATGGATATTGCACTTTGTCAAATGCTTTTTCTGATCTATTGAAATGATCATATGGTTCTTATCCTTCCTTTCATTAATGTGATTGATTTGCCAATATTGAACCACCCTTGCAACCCAGGAATATGTGGAGATGTGGAGTTTAAGAAACAAAACAAATGAGCAAAGGGAAAAAAGAGAGAGAGAGGCAAACCAAGAAAAAGACTCAACTATAGAGAACAAACTGATGGTTACCAGGAGGAAGATGGGTGGAGGGACGGGTGAAGTAGGTGATGGGGATTAAGGAGGGCACTTGAGATGAGTACCGGGTGATGTATGGAAGTGTGGAATAACTGTATTATATACCTGAAACTATTACACCATATGTTAAGTAACTGGAATTTAAATAAAAACTTTTTTTCAGTAGTACTGAAATTTTTTAAAAGCTGCCAATTTTATGGGTTTGTTGTTTATACTGACTATCTCAGATTTATTTTACTAACTCACACTATATAATTAAAACTCATAAGATAATTCTTTTTATTGTCATAATTGTAACATCTTTGTGATTCACTCATTCATTCATTCATTCATTCATCATTGAGTTTCTTTTATTAGTCAGGCATTGTGTTGGGTACTAGAGACACATAACAAAAGTGCAATGCAGTAATTAATCAATAGTGGTACGTCCTATGTCCAGGACAAGCTGGGATAGCTGATAGCTTATATTCATGGCAGATTGATAATCCACAAAAGGAAACCAACCCTAACCATCACCCTTTTTCTGTTCTTCTTTGCATTTGTCTTTAGGCAATACACTTTTTAATACTAAGATGATAGTTTACATTCCTTTATTTCCTGCCTCGTTCAAATCTTGAGGAATTCTGGCTGATTTAAAACATGGGGCTTACACTGGGAGCCTTTCCCCTAAGATCAGGAACAAGACAGGGATGTCCACTCTCACCACTGCTGTTCAACATAGTTCTGGAAGTCCTCGCCTCAGCAATCAGACAACAAAAAGACATTAAAGGCATTCAAATTGGCAAAGAAGAAGTCAAACTCTCCCTCTTCGCCGATGACATGATACTCTACATAGAAAACCCAAAAGCCTCCACCCCAAGATTGCTAGAACTCATAGAGCAATTTGGTAGCGTGGCAGGATACAAAATCAATGCCCAGAAGTCAGTGGCACTTCTATACACTACCAATGAGACTGAAGAAAGAGAAATTAAGGAGTCCATCCCATTTACAATTGCACCCAAAAGCATAAGATACCTAGGAATAAACCTAACCAAAGAGGTAAAAGATCTATACCCTGAAAACTATAGAACACTTCTGAAAGAAATGGAGGAAGACACAAAGAGATGGAAAAATATTCCATGCTCATGGATTGGCAGAATTAATATTGTAAAAATGTCAATGTTACCCAGGGCAATTTATACGTTTAATGCAATCCCTATCAAAATACCATGGACTTTCTTCAGAGAGTTAGAACAAATTATTTTAAGATTTGTGTGGAATCAGAAAAGACCCCGAATAGCCAGGGGAATTTTAAAAAAGAAAACCATATCTGGGGGCATCACAATGCCAGATTTCAGGTTGTACTACAAAGCTGTGGTCATCAAGACAGTGTGGTACTGGCACAAAAACAGACACATAGATCAATGGAACAGAATAGAGAATCCAGAAGTGGACCCTGAATTGTACGGTCATCTAATATTTGATAAAGGAGGAAAGACTATCCATTGGAAGAAAGATAATCTCTTCAATAAATGGTGCTGGGAAAATTGGACATCCACTTGCAGAAGAATGAAACTGGACCACTCTCTTTCACCATACACAAAGATAAACTCAAAATGGATGAGAGATCTAAATGTGAGACAAGATTCCAACAAAATCCTAGAGGAGAACACAGGCAACACCCTTTTTGAACTTGGCCACAGTAATTTCTTGCAAGATACATCCACAAAGGCAAAAGAAACAAAAGCAAAAATGAACTATTGGGACTTCATCAAGATAAGAAGCTTTTGCACAGCAAAGGATACAGTCAACAAAACTAAAAGACAACCTACAGAATGGGAGAAGATATTTGCAAATGACATATCAGATAAAGGGCTAGTTTCCAAAATCTATAAAGAACTTATTAAACTCAACACCAAAGAAACAAACAATCCAATCATGAAATGGGCAAAAGACATGAAGAGAAATCTCACAGAGGAAGACATGGACATGGCCAACAAGCACATGAGAAAATGCTCTGCATCACTTGCCATCAGGGAAATACAAATCAAAACCACAATGAGATACCACCTCACACCAGTGAGAATGGGGAAAATTAACAAGGCAGGAAACCACAAATGTTGGAGAGGATGCAGAGAAAAGGGAACCCTCTTACACTGTTGGTGGGAATGTGAATTGGTGCAGCCACTCTGGAAAACTGTGTGGAGGTTCCTCAAAGAGTTAAAAATAGACCTGCCCTACGACCCAGCAATTGCACTGTTGGGGATTTACCCCAAAGATTCAGATGCAATGAAACGTCGGGACACCTGCACCCCGATGTTTCTATCAGCAATGGCCACAATAGCCAAACTGTGGAAGGAGCCTCGGTGTCCATCGAAAGATGAATGGATAAAGAAGATGTGGTTTATGTATACAATGGAATATTACTCAGCAATTAGAAACGACAAATACCCACCATTTGCTTCAACGTGGATGGAACTGGAGGGTATTATGCTGAGTGAAATAAGTCAATCGGAGAAGGACAAACAGTGTATGTTCTCATTCATTTGGGGAATATGAATAATAGTGAAAGGGAATATAAAGGAAGGGAAAAGAAATGTTGGGAAATATCAGGAAGGGAGACAGAACATAAAGACTCCTAACTCGGGGAAACGAACTAGGGGTGGTGGAAGGGGAGGAGGGCGGGTGTTGGAGGGGAATGGGTGATGGGCACTGAGGTGGACACTTGACGGGATGAGCACTGGGTGTTTTTCTGTATGTTGGTAAATTGAACACCAATAAAAGTTAATTAAAAAAAAAAACATGGGGCTTACTAGAGGAATAGTGATATATTGGCACTGCTGAAACACTATTCTTTGATTTACGATGCATAGAGAACCTGCTGCTAAATTATCTGGGTCTTGTTTGAAAGGAAACTCAACACAACCATAGTAGTCACAAATATACAAACATGGAAATAGTAGCGTAGGTGGAATTTTGGAGTGAAGGCTGAAGAGAGCTCGATGCAAGAGCTTGAACAATGCCAACAGTGGGGTGAATGCAGAGGAGAGCTGCTTTAAACACAACCCTAAAATTGCTACTGCAAGAGAGGACCAGAGTAAGCCTGAATGAAACCCGTAACCAGCTGAGAGCCTCTCAAGTTCAATGCAGAGACTTTCATTCCTGTGTGCAGTTATTTAGACTGAAAATGGAAACGTGCAACTGTGAGGCAGATCTCATTCATGCATAATTGAAACACCCAAGGGTAAAATAGCGAGGCACAATGGATGACATCTGATAAAAAGAGAGCAAGGAAAGAGAAGAAGTTCAAAACAAGATACAAGACCCTGGGGACCATAGAGAAGAATACCTGACATAGGCCAAATAATCTCAAATAAAAATATCCAAATTACCAGACAATGCAAATATAAAGACAAATGCACGGAAGAGACATGAGGATTGGGTAGGGAAAAATGCTTAGAATACAAAACATTCAAGGGATGAGTCACTGGTGAGTGAGACTCTTATTCTAACAAAATGCAACCATAATATGTGGTATTCTCATATACCTAAGAACTAAAGAGAATTAAACTAGCATAGGATTCATTGTCTTTAAAGAAGCTATATTCTAAATGACTATATGTTTATATGTATAGAACTATACACCATATGTATACATAAATATTAAAATTTTTTATTTTACTGGAAGAGCAGCAGTGTGTGTGTTCACGTATGTATCTGTATAGAGTTGGTTTACTACTAAGGAAGAATAAATACCATTTCATTAGAGAGATTTGCAGCAAAGTATTGTGGCAAGTATATTAAAAATAAAAGTCACAAGTAAGTTGTGACCAGTACTTTAAGGATTAAAAATGACTGACTAGGAAACAATGAACAGGTAATGTGGCTGTCTTGTCCATTTTTATTGCAAACTCATAGACATTTTATTGACTACCTATCATGGACCAGGCACAGTTCTAGATACTCTGGACTATTCCATTTAATCACCACAGAAATTTCCTAGAAAGGCCTTATTGCTCCCATTTTAGCAACCCACTAAGGTTCAGAGAAATTAAGTCGCAGAATCTTGTCTGAAAATCAACCCAAAGTCTTCCCATGACACATCACTCCATTCCCTTAGAGGGATGAGAAGAAAGGCTGAGTACAAAAGTTGGCTCACAATGCAGCCTTTCTAGTGTTGGCCTTGAAATACTTATTTGCTCACATGATGTACGTATTAAATGAAGTTAATATTACAAAAATATAGCTTCATTTATTTCCTTTTTTAGGAAAAAATAGGAGGCTTCTTTTAATGATCCTGAAGATCCAGTTCTTAATTTAGGTCCATGTCCTGCTCACATTCTTATCCCTTGCATTTAGAAGAAACTGAAAGAGCTGTATCCCATACCAATGGGAACATGAGCAAGATGTAGGGAAACGATCCATGCCACATACCCAAGGATTTGACCATATACGTCCTCATTAACTAAGAAAGTAGTAATGAGTCACATAATTTAAAGATGACTTAAAGTCATCTAACTTAATAACCTTAAAAGATAGTTATATACTTGAAAATTCAAAAAACAAGAAGTCACAGTTTCTGCTATCCAGGGACTCAAATCTGCATATAAACATCTACACATGCTTGTAAACATGTGTGTAAGATAAGCGATAAATGCTTCATAGGACATATGGGCAATAAGCATAACAAATATTGGAGAAGACAAAGGTGGTCCAAGGCTTGGGTTCATTCAGCTTCCAACACACGCACTTTGAGTTTGTATCCATAAAAAATGTTGATACCGCTGCTCTTTTCTGATGACTTACAAATGGCTTTGTTTTCACGAATCATGGTCTCAGGGTCACCTGGGTGACTCAGTAGTTTAAACATCTGATTCTCGATTTTGGCTCAGGTCATGATCTCAGAGTTGTGGACTCAAGCCCCCAGTTGGGCTCTGTGCTTAGCACAGAGTCCATTTGTCCCTCTCCCTATGCCCTCCCCCCTCCCCAAGCTAGCACTTTCAAATAAATAGATAAATAAATAAATAAATAAATAAATAAATAAATAAATAAATAAAACCTTGAAAAGAAAAAACAATCACGGTCTCAGATTCTGGAGGACCTGTTAAAGTACTATAGAAAAACTGGTCTAACTCTGTCATAGATGTGGAAACCGTGGTTCAGGGGAGCGAAATAACCTACTAAAGATAACAACGGACAGCTAATTTACTTAAAAAACATCTCTGAAAGTAAATATGTTACACTGAAAGTCTTGAAAATGAACCTTTTAGTTGGAAATCAAGGCTAACTCTAAACCAAATAAAAAACTGAACTGGAGGAATCAGGTAACCATGGTTCTAGTATGATCAATAGATTTTGCAGCCTGGAACAAACATATTGCTTAACCTCACTGGTAGCTGGCTCTCCCATCTGTGAAAGGAGGTATAAGGAATTAATGATCTCTGTGGTCATTTCCAGCAATAGGATACCAGGACTTAATGATTCTAAATTCATATTCATCATCATTCTCCTTCCAATTTCACAGTTCTTCTTCCAACCCTTCTTTCTTCTTTTTGAATTAATTTTTCTTTAGAGGTGTCTGTGTCTCATGTATTTGCATTGCAACTGGGAGGGCAAAAATCATTATAATGACTCATTGCCTTTTCCATTTTACATAAGGTCTTTAAGGAACTGGAGCCAGAATGAGACTAGAATTGATGTGTTTAAACATTCCCCTATTGCTTCCTTTTCCCTGGCAAACATATCCCACCCAACTTTGCCTGATTCGTAATCTGTTCGATTGGGACCTGACAACATCAAAGCTGCCTGGGTATCTAATAATTTTCCTACCCCTTTCCCACCCAAAGTGACTTGTGCAAATAAACTTTGGCTTCCTGAGGATGAAGTCCCCACATTGGGGTCTGAATTTGTAGAAGTTGTTCTAATGGTAGCAATTCCAAGTCAGATAGAAAGGGAACCTATGGTAGTGTCTTCATGTTATGAAACTTGAATTTTCTCATTCTCAAAGGAAAAGTGAAGAATGAACTTTTTGCATGGAATACACAGACCCTGCAATAAAGTAAAACCAAAGCCAGTTTTAATGCTCTCCTGCCTTCTTTACATCCAGTGAGGGCATCCTCAACCAAAAGAGATGAAAGGGTTCTGATTCCTTTCTGCTAGGGAGAGTGAAAAACAACTCCAGGGCCCCGGAGGGATGGAGTAGATATGGTTCTAGCAACTTGAAGAACTCTGAGAAGTGGATTTTCTTTGTCTTGTCAGGAAAGAATAGCTAGTTGCCTCACCGGCCGGACCAGGTTCCTTTAGACTCCTGAGAAAGAACCATGAGATACTTCCTTTTATGAGAGTGGAGTTATTGCTCACTTGATAAGCAGCCAGGCCTTCAGTGGCTGAGCTACCTATGGTCAAGTGTTCTCCCTCACCCTACCTTTGAACTCCTATCAATATAAGGGAGAAGGAGAGGCAAATAAAGATGGATTACTGATTTATCTCATAAAGAGTTTTGAGCTTACTCTTTTTTCACCCAGTGTGGATGACAGCTTCTCTCTTTAACTGAGAACCATTTCTGCTTGAAAGGTATTATAAATGCAAATAGTCTCTGTGAAGAATGGATACACAGCATATCAGTGCTTCTCAACTCTGGATAGATACTCATTTATATATGCATCTGTGTACTGTTTCACCTAGGAGTTGCTTTCACTATTATTTTTTAATGTAAACACCCAGCCCCTACCTCAGTAGTATATATCAGAATATCCAGGGTTGATCCAGGTAGCTATCAGCATTCAATTATGTGTTCAAAAAATGTCTTTAATTGATAGATTTTATATTTATTTGGAGCTATCAAATTTAATATGATTAAGATCAAATGATTAGGGGCACCTGGGTGGCTCCGTATTTGAGCGTCTACTTTTGGCTCAGGTCGTGATCCCAGGGTCCTAAGATCGAACCCCACATTGGGCTCCTGATGGGAGCTTGCTTCTCCCTCTGCCTATGTCTTTGCCTCTCTGTGTCTCTCATGAATAAATAAATAAAATCTTTTAAAAAATCTAATAATTCATTATGTATATGTTTATATTTTTACTGGATTAAATTATCTATACTCCCTTGTGATTTTTTAAAATTCCTTGAAAAAAAGTTATTCATTAAGTCAAACACCCACTAAATGGAAAAGATTGTTCATTGCTGGTCCACTGATGATCATTGGTGGATATTGGTTCTTTAGGCAATCCTAGCTCTAGTAAAAATTCTACACTTTTTAAAAAGAATTCTATACAATTTTTAAAAATTGTCAAATGGATGCCAACTTCCAAAGTAAGGAGATAGCAATGCTATAAAACAGTAGATGCTTACCTGCAGCTTATAGAGAGTCTATAGTGGTAGAAGCCCTTGGCTTCTTGTCCCATCCTACCAAAGGCAAACATACCTGGTCTAAGAAGTCCACCCGAGGTCCAAGGCAGTCAGGCCATCACTTTTTGGAAAAATGCTTCTGGTTAAAATTATCTAATAGATAATATCCACATTTACATATTGAGAGCTCAATCTGCAGTGGGAGAGAGGAAATACAGGAAATGAAGTGCAGTGAGTAAGAAGGAATGGACATTTCTAAGGGCAGCTGAAAAGATAGAGGGAAAATGGTAGATTTAAATGGGTGGCTCAGTCAGCTGAGTGTCTGGTTCTTGATATTGGCTAATGTCATGATTAGGATTCTGAGATTGAGCCCTGCATCAGACTCCATGCTCAGCATCGAACTGAGATTCTCTCTCTTCCTTTCCTTCTGTCCCTCTAACCCCCCCTCTAAAAAACCAAAAAGACCACTTTAGGAGTCCACTGATAAACTCTCTTGGATCTATGGGGAATATTATAAACTATAATTGATCAATATGTTATAGTATTACATTGCAGAATGATACCACAACAAATGATAATGACTTTCAAAGTTTAATTTAAAAAAATACAATGTTGAAATAAGATTGAAACCTCATCTCATTTAAGTGGACAATAGTCTACTATAAAAATTCTGTAAATTAATAAAGCAATAGTCAGAAAAGAGGAAAACTTACAAAAATAACATAAAAAATCAAATGATTATACTCATTTATTTACTTATTGTGGATCTGACTTAATGATATATGTGCTAGCCTTGAGGTTGCTTGGGAGTAGAAATTGCTTGAGTTCTTGATTTGGACAAAACTGCAGCTGAATCTCACTATATATGTGGTCTGGGTAAGTTGTATATCTTTCCAGAGACTCAGGTAACTATCATAAAATAATAAATAATAAGTAGCTGACTCCCAAATGTGATTAGCTCCCTTCAATGCTTTGGTTATTTTCCTGCCTATAATTTCCTTTTTTTTTGCCTTGTGACCCCCGACTCCTAAGCTTACAACAGATTCTCTTGACCAGTTTTCCATGTAGACCAGTGACCTATAATCATAACCTGGCATTAATGCTGGCTGTGAAAAGGCAAGCATTAGTAGACAAGGACTCTTCCCCAAAGAAAAGGAAGGGCCAGGACTACCAAGAATTTTTTCCTTCTTTGTAGTAATGTGTGTGTGTATAAGTGTGTGTGTGTGTGTGTGTGTGTCTTCAGGTAGAGGAGCCAAGTGGATTTTAGGAGTCCCAGAAAGGGCTCTTACTTAATATTCTTCTGCAAGTCTGGCTTATAGCTGTGATTCCAGCTATAGCCTTATCTATGTCTACCACTAGAATTCATAATACTGTAAACTTTTATTGACTTATTTATTTCTCAATTTTACAAAGATTCACTGACACATAATATACGCCAGACACAGTTATGGGCTTGAAAGGTGGAAAATTTAGTGGAGTAAAGGCCCACAGGCCACTATATTTATAAACTGAGTTCTATGAGGTTGAGAGCCTGCATAAAGAACTTGGGAAAAGAGGGAATACACTTGAAAGCTGAATCTATTGCTTCAGATGACCCACCTTCAGAGATTTGTATTTGAACATTATGTAAAAAGGACTTGAAGCAAGAAGCTAAAGGAGCTATTATTGTGTGACTCCATGAGACACAGACATATGGGGCTACCTTAGTGTTAATATGTGATCCAGTGTTAGAAATGAAGACATTATCCTTATTACTGGACAGACTGGCCTTAAATCACTGAAGACCCCAATGACTGTGTTCCTAATACTCTCAGGGAGTACTTAGTATTTTTGGTTTGGGTGTCAACATTATCATGAAGAGCACTAGGAACAATGGTCCTAGTGAGGAGGTTTAGATAAAATGAAAATGAAAAGGGCTACAGTTGGATAGAAGGACCAGAGTGGATGTATTATAGACTGTAACTAGCTAATCTCCACCTAAAAATGTGTAATATACTCCCTAAGGCTTTAGAAATCATGGAGTGAGATTTTTGCAAGGAGATGGGACAGTGCATGAACACACAGAATCAAAGCCAGTGAGATTAGAATCACTACTGTTAAAATGATCCTTTATCTGATGTAATGGTCATGCCTGGAGAACTGTTTACATCATTTGAATGAACAACATGCTACCATTCAGAGAGTTCAAAAGAATCTCATCAGTCATTTCAACTATAGTAAAATGTAGTTCCATCACAATGCTTTCCCAAAGTCAAGCAAGGACCCAAACTGCTTCTCTGTAGGAATGTGAGTTTTTAATGACATCAGAAATGTAGAAAGAGAAGGATTTTTGTTGCTGTGATTGTTTCTCTTTTTCGGGCACAGGACATAGGTCAAACCTACCTATACTAATAAATTACAAAGACCTACCCAGGCTTAAAGTAGCAAAATGATGTGATGCGTCTGGGAGAGGAGATGCGTACATGCAGAAAGTTTTAAAAATGCCAAAAGGTAACTAGAAGGGCCTGGACAAACTTAAAAGCAGGCTTGTTGACAGTCTTCCTTGCCTCATCTTGACTGAGCACACTTCCCTTTCACTTTTCTCAAATGGCACTTCCTGCCACCCATCCTGTCCTCATCATCCCATTAAACCTGGGGTACTGAAAATACAGCAAATGGAGGGAGACTTGAGTCCTGAACATGAGTCTCTGCCTTTCAGTCTTCTTCTACAGATTAGTTACAATTGACATAACCAGCTGGTCCTCACCTTGTACCTCCTCAATAAGAGCCACTGTAATTTATAAAGTATGTATATAATCTATAAGAGAAACAAAATGCCAACTCATTTAAAATATATGTTTCTAAATATGCTCCTTTCCATGATGAACTACTATTTGCCATGTACATGCAGGATATATGCAAAGCAATATATTGTTGGTTTAAAAAGGCAATTTGGCTTCTACTATGTTAATCCAAATGTTTCAATTAGTTTAGCGCTTTCATAATTATGTATAATTCAGTTTGCATTTATGCATGAAATGTTTATTTCCATAATTGTAACAAGCACTTAAATTAATTACATTCTAACCTCTTGATTCTATGGGCCAACTGTTGAGTCTTTTTGTTAATACTTTAAAGTCATGCCTTTTTATTTTTGAATTCCGCCCCCCGTCCCTGTCTTTGATGTGTTGTTTCTTACCCTTGTTTGGAATTCTCTATAGAATATTCTCAGAATAATCTTACAGTTTTCTTTTATGACTGAAACTTTGCATTTTAACAGTTGTCTGGAGATAGTTTCTTCCTTGTGAAATATCAGTTTTAATAACAGGAAAAGAAAAATGCCATAAATCTGCACTAACCACATAAAGCTGAAGTCTCTAAGAGACTGATTAACATGGAGACTCTACACAGGTTTTTCAATAATTAGAGGCTGTGCTTGCATGGGGCCACGGCTGCTGTGGCCTTGAAGCCATTTCCCAGGGCAGCCAGCAATTATTACAGCCTGGAGTACATTTCTTATATTCTATGCCTCTAGCCATTGAAGCCGTTTTTAAATAAAGGTCTCTTAATTTCACAAAAAGTTAACATCACCTTGGATGAGCAACACTTTTCTGCTAATACCTTCACTATTTAGTTGGGAGAGAGCCCTCAGAGGGAAAGCAATTAGAAATTCCTAATTTGTTGTTCATCCACCCATAAAAGGTTAAGAATATTCTGGTCTCTGATTACAGGAACCGAGCAGAGTGCAGATCCAGCCTCCCGCAGTGCCCTAGCTAACTGCTTGCCCTATCAGCAAATGCCACTGAATGGTCTCTTCAGAGCGCGTGACCGAGTTGGCGGTTTTATTGTGGGTCTAAGTATTTGGATTTGTTTTTTTCTTTTTGTCTCAGTGAATTATAGATAGCAAATATCGTATGGAAAGGAATGTCATTTTTCCTTTTGGTATAGTACTTAGCAAACCATCAGCATGCAGTAAACGCTGAATGGTAGCTGCCATGATTTTAGAGAAAAAAATCCACAGGATAGTTCATCACCTATGAGAGCTGTGCAGTTCTACTTTTTGACCCATAATTGCTTGTATGGTCTGGATGTAATAATGCAGCATTATAAACAATTATGAATCATGTAACTCACTGCAGTGTATTATTATTTTACTTGAATAAGGACTGGTGAAATTGTGACTACACCATAAAACTCAACATAAGGCTTCTTTCTGCCTGATGGGGGCTTACTCTTAAACAGGCAATACATACTGTAAATGACAACAAGAAATTAATCTCATCAGTCAAGGTAATTGACTTGGCATTAGATTGTCCTTCACCTATTTTTCCTGTTCTGCTAACTCAATCATTTAATTTAGCCAAATGGGCAAATTGAGTCAAGAACCAAAGTCTCTTTAAGCTGGAGAGGACTAGGGAATGGGTCTTAATGAAGAATGGGAGAGGTAAAGAAAGAAGATGAAAAGAGACTGATAAAGCTAAGCAAACCCAAATGCTGCCAACCCTCTGGCAGTGCAGATGGACAATTCTGATATGAAAGAATCATGACTTGGCTTAAAGCTGAGCAAGCTGAATTGATTTAATAAAATATGGTCAGTTCAGCTGGCCTCATCATGTGAATATAGAAGAACTTCTGAAGCACCAATTTTTGAAAATTAAAATAATACATTACACATCACACTTAACACATTGACTATTGATGCCATAAGCTCCAAACTAACAAATAAGTTTTAAGAAGATGGATTTCTGATTCTAACTGGGTTTTGTGTTTAACTCTAAATTTTGATTTTATTTTGCAATATTTCTTTTTGAAAACACTGTAGTAATATATGTCTACATGTATATGTCATATAAAACAAGTGTCCTCAATGAACTGGATAACTAATTTTGATACATATTCCTATAAAGTACACAAACTTCCTTTTTGTGTGTGCTACATTGATGATGGAATAGCTTCTCTAAGAAATATGGGCTCCTACTGCAGCTTCATTTGATCTTGCAGGTCATTTAACCTGTCTGTGCTTTAATTTCTATGTTTGTAAGATGGGGACAATATTCATTGTTCTGTCATAGTTGTTAAGAGATTAAATGCAGTAATGTGTATGATGTGTGTGTTGTGAGAACAATAAAGGGTTCTACAAATCTAAGAAATCATTATGATCCTATAGAAAACACCTTGTGTATACAAAAACAACAGTCAGTAAGTCGATATGAGTCAAAGAGGAAAGGGGAAGAGAAAATGTTACTGATCATAAATGGGTAACAATTTACTGTGTTGGTCTATATCTTTTATTCATTTTTCTCAGGTCCTAATGTTATAGTAAGAGAAACCAATTTTTGAAGTAGTTTTTGAAGTAAAAGTCTCAGGACCATAGCTCTCAATTCATAAACTGAGCAAAACAAAGGCAGTTGCTGGATAAACATAATCTGCAATTATGTCTTGTCTTTGAGAACAAGTCCACCCCTAAGCCACATTGATCTACTTCCTCACTGAATGAGTAAGAAGCTCCTCTTGGTTTCTGTGGCCTTTTCTTCCTGTGATAGAACTCAGAATAGGTGAGTGAGAGGGGTGAAGTATAGCTCCCACTTCTGTTGTTGGTCTTGGGGCCATAACTGGGACCTTTCCTTCTTCTCCTCTCCACTATACATCTTAATTTGCTTCACACTCAGCTCTTCCCTCAGCACGTCTTGGCAGTATATCTGGAATGTCTAAGCCCTTGACAAACTGTATCCTTTTTACTCTGGCTTTCCTGCAAGTGTCCATTCCCAAGTTACATTGGGAAAGGGGGAACCAGGTGGCATCCAAGTGGACCACCCGGGTTTCACATGCATTCACCTGCCTCTGTTGTGTAAAACAGCATTGCCTCCTCTTGCTGATCAGGGTCAATTACTTCCCCCAGTATGGTGACTCCTCTGTTGATCAGCTGTTTTCTTGGTATAACCAGTCCAAAGTATTCTGCTGGTAGCCATAGCTTGTAATTCAATGCTGTGTCTTCTTGGGCACTAGGATTTCCAGCCCTGAATAATCCAGAGTTATAGTAATAGAAAGCACAAAGCCATCAGTGTATCATCAGGAATCATGGTTAAGTAGGGCTAACCTGCTTCTATTGCTTAATGCCCCAACCTACCTCTCCTTTCCATGAAGAATATAGCAGACAATCAATTAGTTTAATATGCAACATCATGGTGGCTAACATCCCACCCTTCACAGTGTTTCCATTGAGCTGGTCTCCAGTTGTAACTTTATAAGGCCATTCCAGTGTTGTATGACATCAGCTGCCTCTGGGTAGTATGATCCCATGATCTCAGATCCACTTCATTGTGAAGCTGGTCTCATGTTAGGCTCTGAAAGTGCAAACCCATACCTAGATTAGGTATCCATTCCTATGAACTCCTAACTCTTCCAGGATGACAGTGGCCCAATGTAGTTAATTTGTCATCAAGTAAGCAGTTGGTCTCCAGGAGGAATAGTGGCATATTGGGAATCCAGCTTTGGTCTCTGTTGTTGGCAGGCTGGAACTTCAGGGCCAGCCATAGCTAGATTAGACTTGGTAAGTGGGAGTCAATGCTTTTGGGCCAGAAGTTACCTCCATCATTTGCCTATAATACCATCGTGTGCCTCGGGTAGTTGATAAATAAAGAGAGACAGAGAGAGAGAGAGAGAGAGACAGACAGACAGAGACACAGACAGAGAGAGAAGCAGGCTCCATGCAGGGAGCCTGACGTGGGACTCGATCCCGGGTCTCCAGGATCAGGCCCTGGGCCGAAGGTGGCACTAAACCGCTGAGCCACCGGGGCTGCCCCAAAAATTTTTTAAAAGAAATTTCTAAGCTCATCCTAAAAGCAAGGGAAAAGGAGGAAAATTCAAAACTAATTTTAAAAAAGAATAAAGTTGAAAGACTTATCGTACCTGAATTCAATAATACAATAATAATGATAGTGTGATGTTAACTTAAGTACAAACATGGAGTTAACTTAAGTTGTTAACTTAAGTACAAATGGAATAGAAAATATTGGCCAAAAATAGATCCAAACTCATAAGGTCAATTGATTTTTAACATTAGGCCAAAGCGATGGGGGAAATCAAGGTCTTTCTAACAAATAATCCTGGCACAACTGGATTCCATTTGGAAAAATATAAATTGGACTCATACCTTATGCCATACATAGAAATTAATTCTAGATATGTAATAAACATAAAATAAACATGTTTCAAGAGCTTTTAGAGTATCTTCATGATTTGGGAAGTAGGCAGAGATTTCTTGGGAAGCATTATCATAAAAGAAAATTATCAATAAATTTGACTATAACAAAATTTAAAATGTTTGCTTATCAAAAATATATCACTTAGAGGGTGACTGAGTGGCTCAGTCAGTTAAGCAGTGGACTCTTAGTTTTGGCTCAGGTCATGAGGTCAGGGTCGTGGAATGGAGCCCCGCTTTGGGCTCTGTGTTCAGTGTGGAGTACTTGAGATTCTCTCCCTCTCCCTCTGCCCCTCCCTCTCTCTCTGTCTCTCAAAGTAAACAAATAAAATCTTTAAAAAACCACACATACACACTACTTAAATGGGGCACCTGGGTGGAACAGTTAGCACATCAGACTCTTGGTTTCAACTCAGGCTGTGATCACAGGCACGAGATCGCAGGGCTGTGAGATCGAGCCCCACCCATGTCAGGCTCTGCGCTCAGTGTGGAGTCCGCTTGAGTTTTTCCTCTCTCTTTCTCTCTGCTCTTCCTTCCCATGCACATTCTCTCTCTTTCTCTCTAAAATAAATAAATCTTTCTAAAAAATCACTTAGGAAATAAAAAGGTAAGCCATAGAGTACGCAAAAATCTTTGTGATAGATTCTCTGAAAACAGGCTTGAATTTAGATGTAGAAAACAATGCCTACAAATCAATAATTAAAAAACAAACGTCCCAGTTTAAAAATGGGCAGGTCTTAGACATTTCACAAAGGAAGATGTAAGAGTGTCCGATAAACTCATGAAAAGTACACGTCATTGCTCATCAGGGAACTGCAATTTAAAACCACACAAGATAGGACTACACTCTCATAAGAATGGGTAAAAATTAAAAGAGAAAAATTAACCACACTAAATATTCATGAGGATTTGGAGAAACTAGAACTCCTATATACACTGTTGATGGAAGTACGACATGTGATTGCACAACCACTTTGAAAAAAATTTTGGCTGTTTTAAATAAAGCTGGTCACTTATCATATGATTCAGCAATTCCAATCATAGGCATTTAGAAATGAAAACACATGACCAAAGTTTTCTCCAAAACTCTTCATGACAGCTTTATTCATAAAAACCCCAAACTAGCAACAATTCAAGTAATGATCTGTGAGAGAATAGGTAAATAATAAGACATTCATACCCTGGTACAGACATCCCTGCTTACTTGTTAGGTATAATTTCCAAGACTCTCAGTGGTCACCTGAAACCACGGATAATACTGAACTCCATAACACGATGGTTTTTCGTACACATACACACCTACACTAAAGTTTAATTTATATGTTAGGCACAGTAAATGATCAACAACAATAACTAGTAATAAAATACAGCAATTATAACAATATACTGTAGTAACAGTTATGTGACTATAGTTTCTCTCTTAAAATATCTTATTGTACTGTACTCTCCCTTCTTCATGCTGATGTGAGACAACAAAATGCTTATGTGATGAGATGAAGTGAGGTGAATGACAGGCATTGTGACAGAGCATTAGGCTAGTGTGGACCTTCCGAAGATATGTCTGAAGGAGGATCATCTGCTTCCGGACCATGGATGACCACAGATAACTGAAACTAGGGAAAGAGAAATCATGGATAAGGGAGGACCTCTATACATTAGTCAGTAATAAAAAGGGATAAACTACGAGGTACTTAATAACACAGGTAATCTCGAAAGCATTGTGTGTGGGCAGTCCGGGTGGCCCAGCGGTTTAGCACTGCCTTCACCCCGGGGTGTGATCCTGGAGACCTGGGATCGAGTCCCATGTCAGGCTCCTTGCATGGAGCCTGCTTCTTCCTCTGCCTGTGTCTCTGCCTCTCTCTCTCTGTCTCTTATGAATAAATAAATAAAATATTTAAAAAAAAACGTGTGGAGCAAAAGACGTAGGATATGAAAGTGCTTATCATATAATTCCATTTATATGAAGTTCTATAGGCAAAACTAATCTATGGTGATAGAAATAAGAATATAATGGTTTTCTTTGAAAGGGCAGGAGTTGACTGGTTTTGGGTATGAGTGGACTTTCTGAGGAAATAGAGATTCTGTGTATCTCATTAAAGGTGTCAATGGCACAGACGTACACATTTGTTAAAACACATTGAAATGTGCAGATCTGGGCATTTTAGTATACATAAACTTACCTCAATAAAATGAAAGATTTATGAAAGCTAATTTGATACCAGCCAGTAAAATAGCAAGGCTATTTTTTTTACAGGCATGAGCATGTAAAATATTTTGATTTATGTGTTTTTGTATGAATTCAACGACATATTCTGGCTATTTCCCCTACTATTTTTAGTGAGTTTCTTAGATAATTTATTTATACTATTATTAAACTCCATTTGGTCCACTACCTGTAACCTAAAATTACCCACTGACACTAAGTTGCGGTTTCGTGATCACCAATATCTGATATCAAATGTTTGTGTCTCTCTATTGACACCCTCTCCTCACTCTGACTCCCTCTCTGGAGATTTTATTTATACTGATGAAATGCATGACAATATTGCCACAGTTTAAAATCTTTTTTTGTGTTGTTTCACTTGATTTTACTTTAAACTACTTGCTATCCAGGGTCTATTACACGAATAAGACATTTTCAAACTACATCTTTATTTGCTTACCTGATACACTTTGGAGACTCAACCTATTTAGTATCACTTTAACTCAAAGATCTACATAGAAAATACACACACCTTTGTACTGGTATTTGCCTGGTGTCTACAGATAAATATAATATGTATTTGCCTTATCAAAGGAACTAACCTGACACAATATAGAAGATGATGACCCAATGAAAAGAAAGATTGTGCAGGTACAAGTGTATGCCAAGTGATAGGAGTTTTTATGTAAATTTTAAAAATGTTTATTCATTAACCTTAGAATGTATTAATGGAGTATCCACAAGGCAACCACACACTCATCCAATCAGTAAAATTGCATCCTTGTATAAATTAAGAGTCTACTTTCATAGATATATATTTCAGTGAATATGTTATGTCAGCATTCAAATTTGCTTTAAAACACAGGGACATAATCCTAGAAGTTATGTTATAACGGGGCACAGGATGAGTAGGTAGTTTTATTTAGAACAGCAAAGCAAAGTATATGGACACTTAGAACAAATGCCTGAGGAGCAGTAAGGAAGATAGAAATAACTTTGTCTTTGTCTTAAAATGTGTAATACAATATTATTTAAGATAAGTCACCAAACTGTCCAAAAGCTAAGGATTTAACTTTTACGTTTTCTTCTCTCTGTTTCAAACTATTGATGAAATAAGTTCCAAGTGGGAGAAAAATTTTTTAAAAACCAAATGCATTTTGTCTTATATCCTTAACTCTTGAATAGCATAGTGACATAGATGTCTTATAAGTGCTCAGACAACTGGCTTTTCAATTTGGCTGCACACTGGACTGTCCTGGATGGTTCAGAATAATACCACTGTCTGGGTCCTGCCCACAAAGATTCTGATTGAACTGATAGGAGTTGTGGCCTGGCCATTAGAGCTTTCTAAAGCCTTTAGGTGATTTTAATGTGCAGCAAAAATTAAGAAGTACTGCTCTAGAAAGTGAGTGGTAAGTGTTCACAGAAGGGGGAATTCTCTGTGTTGGAACTTGGGACTTATCAGAATAGTCTTAATAGAAAATGTGACAATTAACTATAATGCAATGAATGGGGCTCAGCTGCAGAAAACAGAAGCTACTTTACCAAGTTTAAGCAGAAATGAATGTATCTTGAAATAGTAAATGGTTTACAGCTCACTGGGAAGACTGGAGGAATAGATGGTAAATTGAGCTTTTAGAAACAACTTCAGGAGCCACGTTTTCAGAACTGTGCCATTCGGGGAGCTGTTAGGGAATCATGAAGTATTACCACACTGCCAATTCCCCAAACTCCCAGGATAAGAAAGAGGACAGCCTCAGGAAAGGCATATAACTAGGAAACCACCACAGAAGACCCAAGCACTTGAGGATGAGTTTGAGAAACACAGAGGTTTCTCTTTGGCAGAGTTTCTTGAGGGGGCTCTAGGTCAATGAGAGGTAATGTGGTAGGGGCCCAATAGGAATAAAGGCAGCAAAAATGGCATATACATGAGCATGGACATGTATAGGGACATGTAAGTAACTGGATAACAGGAGCAGAAGATGAAAACGGTGAGTAGTAAGAAATGAAAGAAAAAAGGATTGATACAAATGGTAGAAGTAGGGAATGTGTGATCCTGTTTGATCTGCAAATTTAAAACTTTGGAATTAAATGGGGTTCTAAAAGGCAGTATTGTGATGGTGCTGTAGTCCAGAGCACAGTCTCTGGAGGTAGCCCTTGATTTGGATATTAGAGCCAACATTTACTAGCTATGTGACCTTGGGCAGCTTACTTAGCCTCTTTGTAAGGATTAATTTATGTAAAGGCTTAGACAGAGTAAAACACATTACTGTATTTTAAAAAACACTTGTTCAATGATGATGGTGATGATGATGACAACGGTGGTGATGAATAGTAAAGATTGAGAAAGACCTCTCAGGATGAATGCTACAAGTTGTAGGTCATCTACCCCCTCCAGAACACCTTCCCCATTGCAGAAAAATGTGGGGGTTTTTTTGGTTGAAGCTCACTACATGAAAGTGAAAAGAAACAAAAGTTTCCATCCTTTTGCAAGAGTCCAGGTAGGACACAGATGATGAGGACCTGAACTGAGGCAGTAGCAGAAAGGAAGATACCGAGTCTAGAGACAGTTAGGAGGTGAAATTGCGAGGACCTGGTAACCAACTGACTTTAAAGGGAGAAAGAGATCAAAACTTATATTGAAAATAAGTGGGTAAATGCTTGTGCTACCAACTGTGATGTGAAATACAGGGAGACAAGCAGACTGAGGAACAGGGTGGCTGAAGAAAAAAGAACAGGAGCATTGCACATGTACTCATCTCGGGCTCATGAGTAACATCTCTATGTTGGTGTGTGGGAATGACAGTCCCTAAAATGAGAGAAGAAAGGGACTGTGACATCAGAGTCACAGGAATCTGAGGAATCTGAGTTTCAGATGCTAACTCATTACAGGGTTGAGAAAGAAAGGACATTTTTATAGCAAGGACACAAAGAGTGGCATTGCATCAGCATTGCCCCACATTGGACATGCACTTTTGGTGGATCTGTTATTGCCATTAAAGCAATCAGTGACCGCGTTCAAATAGAACTCATGTGCCTAAATGTAGGTATCTATTTCTCAGTGACACTTAACGTATGAGCACACCTATGGGTGAGGCTTTATATATTTATTGGGACAGTTCTTTTGTCCATAGATGCACCAGCTGAGAAATCCCATAAAAAAATAAAAACAACACTAACTTCTATTTCTGGCAATATAGTTAATTTTTTCATGTTGCAGTATTGCCTAACTCGTTACTAATGTTGGCCTGTGTCTTTGTTGTTGTTGTAGGTTCATTAGAATTCTGCATGAGGACGATCATGTCGTCTTTGAATAAAAACAATTTTACTTAAGCATTTCCAACCTAGCAAGGTGGGTAGCCTTGCCTTCCTTGGTCCTGGTAGTAGTGAGAAAGCATTCAGTCTTTCGCAACTTAATATGATGTGACCTGCATGCTTTAGTAAATGTCATTCATCAAGTTAAGGAAGTTTCTGTCTTTTTTTTTTCTAGCTCCAGAGACCATACTCTCTTTTGTTTTTTGTTTTTTGTTTTTTTCTAGCTCCAGAGACCATACTCTCTTTTTTTTAAAAAATAAATTTATTTTTTATTGGTGTTCAATTTACCAACATACAGAATAACACCCAGTGCTCATCCCGTCAAGTGCCCCCTTCAGCGCCCATCACCCATTCACCCCCCCTGCCCTCCTCCCCTTCCACCACCCCTAGTTCGTTTCCCAGAGTTAGGAGTCTTCATGTTCTGTCTCCCTTCCTGATATTTCCCACACATTTCTTCTCCCTTCCCTTCTATTCCCTTTCACTATTATTTATATTCCCCAAATGAATGAGAACATATAATGTTTGTCCTTCTCCAATTGACTCACTTCACTCAGCATAATACCCTCCAGTTCCATCCACGTTAAAGCAAATGGTGGGTATTTGTCGTTTCTAATGGCTGAGGAATATTCCATTGTATACATAGACCACATCTCCTTTATCCATTCATCTTTCGATGGACACCGAGGCTCCTTCCACAGTCTGGCTATTGTGGACATTGCTGCTATAAACATCAGGGTGCAGGTGTCCCGGCGTTTCATTGCATCTGAATCTTTGGGGTAAATCCCCAGCAGTGCAATTGCTGGGTCATAGGGCAGGTCTATTTTTAACTCTTTGAGGAACCTCCACAGTTTTCCAGAGTGGCTGCGCCAGTTCACAGTCTCACCAACAGTGTAAGAGGGTTCCCTTTCTCCGCATCCTCTCCAACATTTGTGGTTTCCTGCCTTGTTAATTTTCCCCATTCTCACTGGTGTGAGGTGGTATCTCATTGTGGTTTTGATTTGTATTTCCCTGGTGGCAAGTGATGCAGAGCATTTTCTCATGTGCATGTTGGCCATGTCTATGTCTTCCTCTGTGAGATTTCTCTTCATGTCTCTTGCCCATTTCATGATTGGATTGTTTGTTTCTTTGGTGTTGAGGTTAATAAGTTCTTTCTAGATCTTGGAAACTAGCCCTTTATCTGATACGTCATTTGCAAATATCTTCTCCCATTCTGTAGGTTGTCTTTTAGTTTTGTTGACTGTATCCTTTGCTGTGCAAAAGCTTCTTATCTTGATGAAGTCCCAATAGTTCATTTTTGCTTTTGTTTCTCTTGCCTTCGTGGATGTATCTTGCAAGAAGTTACTGTGGCCGAGTTCAAAGAGGGTGTTGCCTGTGTTCTCCTCTAGGATTTTGATGAACTCTTGTCTCACATTTAGATCTTTCATCCATTTTGAGTTTATCTTTGTGTATGGTGAAAGAGAGTGGTCTAGTTTCATTCTTCTGCATGTGGATGTCCAATTTTCCCAGCACCATTTATTGAAGAGACTGTCCTTTTTCCAGTGGATAGTCTTTCCTCCTTTATCGAATATTAGTTGACCATAAAGTTGAGGGTCCACTTCTGGGTTCTCTATTCTGTTCCATTGATCTCTGTGTCTGTTTTTGTGCCAGTACCACACTGTCTTGATGACCACAGCTTTGTAGTACAATCCGAAATCTGGCATTGTGATGCCCCCAGATATGGTTTTCTTTTTTAAAATACCCCTGGCTATTCGGGGTCTTTAAGTTTCTGTCTTCTTTGCTGAGAATTTTTATCATGATTTGGCGGTACATTTTATCATATGTTTACCTTTGTTTTCCCTGTGAATTATATTGATTTAGTTTATTAAGAAAAATTTGCACTCCTGCGATAAATCCCTTTTGTTGTAATATATTATGCATTTATATATTTCTGGATTTGACTTGCTAAAATTTTGCTAGGAATTTTTGTCTTGTTTTGGTACTGGTGTAATATGGGTTGCGCAGAATGAGTTGAGAAGTTTTTCCTTTTCCTCTATTATCTAGAATAATTTGGGTAACACTAGTATTTTTTTTTCTTTCTTGTATATTTAGTAGAGTTCACCAGTGAATTAATCTCAGCCTGGGGTGCTGTTTGTGGATTTACTTCCAGTGCACAGGTCTTCTTTATCCTATCTTATTAGTTTGACTCACACATTTATCATTTTCTTTGTGCCTTATTTCTTTTTGTAACTCAAAGATTTTCTTTCTAAGATTATATTATTTTCCTTCTACTTGAAGAAAATATTTTAGAAATTCCATTTTGAGTGTCCATTTGTATGTAATGCTCAAAAGAAAACTTGCACAAAATGCCAGCACTGTAATTGCCCACTTACTAACATCTGTAGCCATATAATCCACATTTTATCTTCTTGTTATAGATGATCTTTTCATCTACCTAGTGAGGGCCAAGACTTGCTCTTGTATGCTATGCTTCACCCACTTTCACTACTCAAAAATAATGCTCCAGCCATTTTCTCCCACTACTTTACATTTTTGGTTCATTCCTATCAGCATATAAATAAGCAATTATTTCTACTGTCTTTAAATCAATGGTCTCTTGACCCTGCATCCAAGGTTTGTATATTTTGGGTTCAGCCAGAGAAGGAGAACCAGTATGCTACATACACATGCCCATAGATAGCTTTACACAAGAGGAGAATTGACTTATGCAATTTTGGAGACTAGGCGAGTACTCTCTGTGAGACTGTCTCTGTGTCTAATTGTGCGAAAGCCTGAGGTACACAGGCAGGCAGTCACGATAGGAAGATCATGAGCAGGCAGGAGCTCTGTAAAAACAGATTGAAACTTGGGTCCATTCTTGTTGTCTCTGATCTTGATGATAAGGGTGTCTTTCAGAAACCAGGACTCTCCTTCATGAAGATGAAAACAAGGATCTCATCCCAGGAGATGGAGAAACTGAAGGAGGCTCCAGGGGCAAAGAGAGATTAATTGAAGGCCCAACTTCTGTTTCACACCAGTGAAGTGACTCACTAAATCAGCAATGACAAGGTATTGTCAAAGCTCCACAATATAGAAATACTTTATAATTTCCTTCCTCCTGTTGTCTGTAGTCTTAGCAACCCAGGAAAGTTAGGAGGCATTCATTTTTTTCTGCTTTTTTCCTACCCCAAAACTAGAGGAACTCCCTAGAAGGGAGAGGGAGAGTAGATATTGAAGATCCAGACCATGTTTTACCACCATGTTAGAGCCTAGGATCATAAATCTCACCTACATTGGGAGGAGGAAAGAAAAGTTTTGGATTGGATTGAGATGAAAGATGAAATGAAAAGGACACATCTTAAATGCAAGAATGAGACCGGATAAGTAGCTGAAAGTAGCTGCAAAGTGATAGGATCCTGCCAAGGTATTGCTGAGGAAAGCCTGACTCTACAGCGGAGGTTGATGAGGGATTTAAGTAGGACATGACTAAAGGCATAAAGACCAAAGCAAGAAGCTTCTTCAGAAAATCAGTCCAAGGACGATAAGGCCCTAATTATTCTTATAAATTTGTTAGTTGGAAATGATGACACTGGCTGGAATAAAAAGGGAAGAGGAATGTGAATATAAATGGACATTGTGGTATGGAATTGATGAAGAGATTGTCCACAGTCACAGGGTTGGGACTCCGAGTCAGAACACCCGCCTTCTATTCTCCAGTTCCATCATTTCCATGGACAAGGCATTTAACCTTATTGAACCGCAGCTTCCCTCTGTAAGGAGTAGGTCATATCTGTGATGTTCACATTAAGGGCTTTGGTAGAGCCCAAACAAGATGACTTATGAGAAAACATCTGGAAAACTTAAAAAAAAAAAAAGTAAGATTGTATTTTTAAACAAACCAATAAGATTAACTTGATTTTGTGTTTGAAACCATCAAAGCATTTTCTTTATTTCAAGCTGGTGAGGTTAGATGGTCAGGCAAACAGGCAAAGAAAACAGGTAGGATGGGAGAAGTGCATTTGCCCATCACTTTGGTCAGTGTGGAGAGACAGGCAGGAAGGAAAGCGCCCCTCATCTGATTGCCTGAGAGCTCAAATGCACATCTTTCATCCTCCTGGCAGATGGATCGCATATCCCCCAACCCGCATAGTCTCATTTACACGCAGTTTCCCAGATAAGGATGCTGCTGCTGCTCACTTGCGAAAAGATTTCCAAAGCCACTAATAAAAAGGTAACTCGCTATGTGCTACAAGAGATGACAAGCGCACCTTGGGATGAATGATGGGTAAAGAATTGTCATTTCTCTTCTCAAAATCAGGCTATCACCGGCTCATGTGGCTTGGCACCTGTGGCTTGTTAGCAATTACATGTGGAAGCCGACCCATTCAAAGTTGCCCCTGTAGAGCAGTTTTAGGGCTGTTGCCTTCGTCTGTCTTTACATGGTTTCAGGGCACTACAATATGAATTTGAGCAGAAGCTTTGAAATCAGTTTTTTTTTCTCTTTTTCATATTTTCTCCCATTTCGTTTGTAAGTGTGATTTTATTTGCTTTTAATCTAGGATTCAGGGAGGAATGGAAATAGCCATCTCTTTGGATTCATGATTATTTTAGTTACACTTGGACTTAGTTTTCTAATAAGTTATTTGATAATTGATTCATGGTAGAAATGGTAGCTGTACTTCAAAAGTGTTTCAAAGTTGCTTGCACCACAGCAGTGCCTTGTTTTTGGTGAATGAGGCTAATAACAGTAACAAAAACATTTATTTTTACTTAAAATGTAATAGACACTGTTCCAAGTACTTTACATGAATTACTTAATTTCATCCTCTTTACAATGCTATGGTTATCCTCATTTTACATATGAAAAAACGGAGGTCTACAGATGTTGACTAATTTACTTACTTGAAATATATATATATATATATATAATATACACATACTTATATTTTATAAAAATGCAGTTACATGAACTGCCAAATTATTCTCCCTAAAACACAAGACTGATTCTTGTAATTCCTTAGCTCAGAAATATTTAATATCCTTGTCTATCAAGTTAAATATAAATGCCCTATCTTGACATCACAGATCTCTTGAATTGTGATCCTAATTTCCTTCTCTAGCCCTATTTCTAAGCAATTTCCTAACTCAATGGTCCTTAAGCAAGAGAGATTTTGCTCCCCACCTCCACCGGGGGAGATTTGGCAATGTCCGGAGATATTTTTGGCTGTCACAACTTGGGAGATACTACTAGCATTTAGTAGGTAGAAGCCAATGATCCTGTTAAATATCCTGAAACACATAGTGCAATTCCTTCCCACAGTGAAGAATTATTTGGCTCAAACTATCAATAGTACCACAGTTGAGAAACGCTGCCCTAACCTATTTTCCAGCCAAACTGAACAACTTCAACCTCCTTAAATAGTCTCTGTGTGTTTCATTTTTGTAGCTTGCTTTCATTTATTTCTTCCAGGCTCCATTATGTTAAGACATGATCCCTGATCTCCTACTGACCAGCTTCCTGGCTTCCCATCCTTATCCCTCTCCAATATAAAAACCTGCCTGCTATTCAGGACCACTCTCAAATGCCAATTTCCTTGATAAGTTAAATCTTTGCTCTTCCATATTAGTTTGTAAAGATAAGATATAATATGAGAACCTTGATGTTAAACAAAACTTGATAAAAAACTTATTCCTGTGTGATGAACTTAATACAAATATTTAAATGCCAATTTTCACTGTGGAAGTGTCTAAAAATCTCTCAAACTTCGCACATTTCAGCATTGTGAAACAGCTTAGTTTTATTCCCAATAAAGTTGTTTGTTTTTGTTTTTGTTTTTTTAAGTCAATTTTGGAAGTAAAAACAGTAGGTCACTGATGTTCCAGTGAGCATTCTACAGCATCTGAGGGAGAATGTGAGAGGCTGTGTAAAAAGGCTGACACCCATGTTTCATTTCAGCAATAAAAAATTTAAAAATCAATTCAATAAGAATTTATTGAGTGCCACTATGAGTCAGACTCTGTTAGATGCTGGAATTCAAAATAAACACTTCATGTTCTTTCCTACAATGAAGTCAAGTAAACATCTCTAACACTTCAAAATGTTTTATTATAGGAGTAGAGGAATCATTTCTATGGGTAAGCATCCTGATGGCCAGGTAAATGCAGAGGCGACAGTCGGCATAAGTTAGGAAGAGTGCTTCTTCTGAGTACTGTATAAGAAACTTAAGGAGAGGAAAGAAGGAAAGCGTGAATAATTGAGGGCCTTAATAACACTGTAGAGAAATGTGGCCTACCTCACACCCCAAAGGAAGAGGGAAACCTCCCCTGGACTCTTTAGAAGGCCTTGACACAGATGTGCTTAAAGATTACGAACTAAAGTAGAGATACCTGAGGTGAATTAGGAAAGCAAATCCAAAAGAGAGATGATTCCACATTTACTACTGATGATGGAGCATCCAGCAGCATTGGCATGTTTTCATTGAATGTGTTACCCTGCACATTAGCAGCCCTGCTGCCGTGGCCTTCTTTCCCTTGGGGACATGGATTGTGTGTCGTTGTCAACCGGGGTGTAGGGGTAACATACGCACTCATCGAGCCAGTCATTTTAGTGTCTGAAACTATTTTGCCATGTTCCCCATTTTACCATAGGCTGGTTCATCAGTAGCAGAAATAAGCATTACAAAGCAATGTTAAAAGAACTCATTATTTATGTAAAATCCAGCAAAGATCACCAGCATCTCCATGGTGTTCTTAACCAAGAGAATACTGTGCTCTCAGACAATGGCACCTGTAGTAGCATCTTTTCTTGATTTCATAGATTCCCTGGAAAATGAATCATGAAAGTGGCTCCTAACACTCAAGGACTTAGATATCTATATCTATATCTATATATAAAACTTCATGTATGGAATGAGGACATGTTCTGCTAAATTTTTAAAAACAGTTCATGGGGCTCCCTATAGTCAGAATGCGTTTCGTGCTGAGATCTTTCTTTTTTTTTTTCTCTCTCTCTCCTTCTTGAATAGGTTTAGAGCTGGCAAAGCAGATAATGAGAACACTTTAGCATGCACAATGAGGCGGAAGTTAATATCTCTGGCTGACATTATTTCCTACCAAGCTGAATATGGCAGAAATGAAAAAGAATGTCTGCTACTTCTGGATCGGTTTCATCAGGGAAGAAAAATATTATAGGTGACAAAATCAAATTTTCTCAGTAAATTTTTAAAAATTCATTTCATCATAGAATTATGCCCATTCTAACTTTGAATAGTTGGGAAAGACTTTCGGCACTGCCTATGGTTTGGTGTGCAATGTCCAGCAAAGCCATTTTCTGTTCCTAGTATGCTACTTGCTTGGTAAGCCTCAGCTACAGGTCATCTGACATTCTGTAAGTCAGTTCTCTTTGAGCCTAAAGCTTTGAAAATAGAACTTAACACAAAACACAGGGCCCCTTTCTGCACTGCCTGGTCTCAGTGAGATTCCGTAAATAAAACATTGGTGGACTAAAACACAGGGAGACAGATCTTTGGAAATGGTCAGGAAGAGCTGGGGATAAACAAGGAATTGCTTGTGGGGAACATACCAGGACACATCACCCCACCTTGTCCTCAGGATAACTGCAGATTCAGGTAAGCAAATGATCTCACAGAGGAGCTCTTGTGATGAAGACTTTCCACATGGCTCCTGCTGTAGCCCTGAGATAAAAAGTTTACCCAAAACAAAGCAATTGCAGACATAAACGACTGATAGGATACATGGCGTGCATGAAGGCAACTATGGCTAACCAAGGCCTCATTTCACTTAAGATAGCAGGAGAAGAGGTACGACGGCAGCATTCCTGATCCATGGAAACTCTAGGTTCTGACTAATCAGAGCTTAGACACAGTGTCTGAAAGTCTCATTTAAGTCTGAATGTAGCTCTCTTCTGCTCAGTTAGCAATGTTCTTTCCTAAACATCATCCAGTCTGAAACTTAATTCTTGTGAGTCAAAATATTTTCTCCAGCTTTGCTCAGGTCCTTTTTGGAAAATGATGACTTAGGTGGAATTTTGTTTTCAGCAGATGCTGTGATTTTAAAACCCTGTAACCTTCTGCACCACCTTATCTGTGAAACGATTATAATAATATACCTGCTTCTTGGAATTGTGAGAATTAAAATGAGTTAAGGTATGTAAAATACTTGGGTAGTGTCTGGCATATAGGATGTGATCGATAAATGTGAGCACAAACTGGGCCAAGATAAAAATATGCAACAATGAACACCAAACTCACCAGTAAATCCGGAAACCCAATGAAAGCCATTTGAGGTTTGTTTCCACACACAAAAGGGAGAAGTAGGTAAAATACCTTTCTCTAAGGTCTATTGCTTTGTTTCTTTTAGATTTAGCTTTATAGGCATCACAGCTTTTGGTTAAAGCTTCTTTTCATGGTAGACCACATAGTCTAACACAGAAATGGTGGGTGGAAACTTGTTTCTTTGGCTCTATGAGTTCTTCTTTTTCTTGTTCATTTATTGTCAGCTAGTGAGGTGAAATGAAGGTCATGGTGCCTTCATCTCATGATTTGGGCAGTACTTTGACTCTGTGATTCCAAGAAGTTTCTTGTTTCCATGATTCCACTCCACCAGAAGGCAAGTGTAAATCATAAGCTTGGACAGCCCCCTAAAGGGGTGTCTTTCCCTGGGTGTTAAAGACACTAGAATAGATCTTAACACAGACAACCTTCCACCCTTCCTCGGCTTCCTTCTAAGTCAGAGAATGAGAGATTTTTCTCTTATATTACTTTCCACTGATTGTTCCAGAAATGGCCTGGTGAACATTTACCTAAAATTGGAAATTAGGGTTAATGTAGAAATCTGTGAGTTCCTTGGGGCCCAAATACGGGGGGTGAGGGGATGTGTGTGTGGGGTAAATCTGATTTAAATTTGAATTTCCTGCAAATGTCACTCCTGAAAATCCAGGTGGCTTTCTGACTGGCCAGACCTGCCCTTATGGGAGAGAGGAGTCAGCAATCCCTATTAAGTATCTCATTTTCATGGAGAATTTTTTTTTTTGTTTAGTTGAGCTCTATAACTCATTTCCAAAAGCACCCAAATAGTTTAAATTTTTATAAGTTTGCATGCACCGATCACTTCCCTTGAATAGCTAAGTAAGGAAGGCAGGGAGGGCTGAAGGGAAGTTTTCCTGTGAACATGGTGTTTGTGACTGGATTAACATTTCCCTGCTAGAATTGCACGTCCTCTTAGCTCTCAGAAGGTCCCAATTAGGCCTGACACATTGCCATCACAGCACACATACTCCCTGTAACAACCGAATTAAGCTCAGTTGGTGCTGGGCGAGTTTTAAAGGAGGTTTTCCAACCAGTGTGGGTGGACAGATTCCCATTTCCTCACCCCCACTCCTTCCCCCAGCCCACTGCAAATTCCCATTATAACACCCTGTCTCGGAATATGCTAGCTCTCGACTCAGTGGGCGTTTGTCAACAATTTTATAAACCTGAAACACAGAAAACCATCCTGCTGACACGGGACGAGAAGAATCACACAGAAACACCACAGACTTTGGGAAGCAAGTCAGAAGTTTTGAGAAATTAGCCTCTTGAAAACCTCAAGTTTTAATGTGTGCAAATGAAATTTAAACAGTTCCTATATGAGCAGCACTCCAAATAGGAGGCTGAAAAGACTTTAAAGAGTCCAATTCACAATGCCGTTGTGTTGCCTAAAAGATATTAAAAATACTTTTGTTTAACTGATTTTCCCGTTTGTGTCAATTTGTTATTTTGACATTGGGGACATGCACAGAGGTTCGTACAAACCCACAGAACAATCCATTCTCCATCATAGATCCTTCATAAACCAAGACAACTCATCTGTTCATCCATTTCTCTTCAAAAATCTTGTACTGAACTCTTATTAAATGCCAGACTGCTGTGGTTCTTGGGGATGCATGTTTGAATAAGTTCTTGGCGTGATTATCTTTAAATGCAGGGGAGACAGACAATAAAAACGTAAACAAGAAAATAGCAGGTGGTAGGGACACCTGGGTGGCTCAGCGGTTGAGCATCTGCCTTTGGCTCAGGGCGTGATCCTGCGGTCCCGGGATCGAGTCCCATATCAGGCTCCCTGCAGGGAACCTGCCTCTCCCTCTGCCTGCACCTCTGGCCCTCTCTCTCTGTCTCTCCTGCCACCCCCCCCCAAAAAAAAAAGCAGATGATGATATGTGTCAAAAGATAAAAATCATCAGAGTGACACCCTTTAGAGCACCTGGAAACGTAAGCTCAGGTCTTCATGATAAGAAGGAGCATGCTTTTGAGCATCTGTGTTTCAGGTAGAGAGAATAGCTAGTACAAAGGCCCCGTGGTGGCAACAAGTCTGACACATTCAAGGACTAGAAGATGGTAAGTGTAACGTGAGCACAGTGGGTAAGGTAGGTAGTAAAGGATAAGACGGTCAGGGAGGTGCCACGGGAGGCAGGGCCTTTCTTTGTAGGCCAGGTGACGAGGTTGGATTATACTTTAAATGCTACAGGAAACCATCAAATGGTTTTAAGCAAGCGGATGACATGATCTGATCCATATTTTTAAAAGATGACTGTCCTTTCTGTGGAGAATAGAATGCAAGAAGCAAGAGTAAGAGCATGAAGACCAGGGAGGTGGCTGCTGCAGGAGTTTATGCCAGAGATGATAACATTTGAACTAAGGCAGAAGCAGTAGAAATGGAAAGAAATCTTTAAAATCACAACACCTTTGTGGAGGCACGAATCTCCTACCTCACAATCCACTGCCTCTCCACTCCTCGGAATCGCACACACGTGGCGGCCACTCATCGATTCTACCGCTTAATGACAGTTTATCGCAGCTTACTGTGTGCCCGACGCAGAGCAACGTAGTAAGGACACGCTGCACATAGATGTCAGCTCAGTTTCCAACAAATCATTTCCCTTCTTCATGAAGACCAAGCCACCTAAACAGATATTTTAAAATGTAACTGCAGTAACAGATATTTTATAAGCATTCAAATTAATTGTTATCAACGTGTTTGTAGGCAGTGGCCCCACCAGGACTGATTTTGCATGAACTGGAATCCTAGGAAACCAGTTCTGAATGAGATAATATTTTATACCAAAGTCTCACATAGGGGAGGCATTAAGAAGAGTGTCGGGGATTAACACTTACAGCCAAGAAAATGCACTCATTAGTTTAATTTTTCTGCTTGAAGCATATCTTTATTCCACAGAATTCTATTGGCTGATTTCATCTCACTCATGTCCTTTCATCCATCTTCATGGCCAATTAGGGGACTAGCTAGGAGAGCCTCCCCAGGTATTTGCCAGGAGAAGAATCATTCCTATGTTCTATTCACCTGACTTGCTGTGCTGGCAAGGCTGAAGGAGACGTGTAAATACCTGGTTTTGTAGGCTTGAACTTTAATATGTGCCACCACGGGAACCTTAATATATGTCGCCACCATTTCTCTGCCCCATTTTCTTAGGTGGCTCTTTTCAATACCTAACCACTGCCGCATAACTCGAAGTTGAAGAGCTAATCCTGCAATCCTAAACTGAATTTGGACATTCTAAATGAGAATCAGACTGCTTCCCAAACAAAAACACACATCAGCATTAGAATTGTTTTAAAAATTCCAAGTCTGTTACAGTTTAAAGACCTTCCCAGATATACAGATAGATACAGATATAAATATATATGGTCTCAAATTTCTTTGTCAGTTCTTTGAAGAAATAGCAATGACCATTTCCACTCCATTTAATGAAATGATCTTTTTCTATTACACTTTCTTTCATGTATTTTACCAAAAAATCCTTTCTACTATCTTGTGCTTTCATCACTTATGATATGATTCATTCTTGACTCACAACTTCTTGTGATTCTAATGGGCAAAATTTTGGAAATTATACCTATGCTCTTTACCGATAGCACGTAGTGAAGAGAGCAAACTCTGCACTACTTGGCCAGGGCCCAACTCCCTTATCTGCTGACCTGACTCATCAGTCAGGTTTGCCCAGGAAAAGCCCCAGCCCACCAGTCCTCAGTTGCTTCCTGAGGCTTCCCTGGGAATCCATTGGATACCTGTGTATCACTGGTTCTTTTCTTGCTACCCTAACATGTTAGAGAATGTTATTTATAATTCACTATTTACAGAAACGTGAATAGGACATTTGATGCTATGTGAGGTAAATACATCTTACCAGAACTGATTAACTACTATACTCATGGCCAGCTCTGTTAAAAAGTTACGCACCAGGTTCTGGATCAGGAAAGTAGCCCCCTCTTACTGCGAGTCCCAAATGAACTCAGCCAGCTGAACAACTAAAAGTCATAATGTGAAACATGATGAATATTAAGACAACAAATACAAATTAATTTAGTCTGAATGAGATATATTTTATATTAAAATGTCATATAAGGAAGGCTCTAAAAATATGGGGGATTAAAAATTTTAGTCAAGAGAATTCTATTAATTAATTTCTTTTCCTGTGCATTTGAAAAAAGATCGCTGCCATCAAATTTCAATCGTGAAACCTCATGGTCCAGCTTATGGAGCAGGGTCTAAAAACCATTGCCCTATCATAATATTGTTCACAGACAAAACGCAAGTTTATTTAAATCATTCATATTCAGGGGCTGTTACCCAGCCACAATGCTGAGAGTTGTTTGTACTAAAATGCCCTTAGCAAGGGAGTTGCACATTTAGGTAGAGAGTTTTGAAGAAATCAGCTTTACTAGGTACATTGTGCTTCATTTTACTGATTTTAAATATATTGAGGAATTGGACTTACATTCTCAGTAGTGTCTCTTAACCTTGAAGTTTTGTGATTTTACATTAAATGGCTTAGGTTACTGGATTACCTGGTAATTTGAAAAATGTTTCACATTTTGATCAGCTGAAGGTTCAAGGGCTGTTTGCAATCCCATTTCCATAAGCAACCTGAGGATTGGACTCTTTGGAAAAGTGTGTCTCTAGGAAACCTCTTAAGGCCTCATAATAAGAATAGATTAGGTAGCAGTCAGTGGAAAACCTCTACATGCTAGAATCCTAAGAAAACCTTTCAGGAAAGGTCTTTTTAATCTTTTGATAATTGCAAAGCAGGTAGGCCATTACTGGAGGCAAAAACACCCTCTGCAGACTCTCTTTTTCAGCCAGGACAATATGGAAACTGATGTCAGGGATCAAAATATTTGCAGAAAATTGACTTAAGAAATCTGTAGACTTTAAATTTGTAGACTTTACAATTGGTATTTAAAATGTAAGTGCAATAACAGATATTTTACAACCATTCAAACTAATTGTTATCAACATGTTTGTAAGCAGTGCCCCTGCCAGGCCTCATCTCAGGTGTACCGGGATCCTTAACCGTTGCTGTGGGAAGAACTTGAGGGAGACTCGGGTTTGGATTTGGGGGCTGTGCCAGTTGACAAGCTGTGCAGAATAGTAGCTTGGGCAGGTTACTTAAATTTTTTTTAGCTCTCGCAATTGTAAACTGGAGATGATGATACGGGGTAATAGTATGGGAGGAAACACCTATCACTATGGTCAGTGTGTTTCCTTTCTCCTCCCTACGATCCCCGTCACTTCCTCCCACCGGTGGCAGCATCTATGAGTAAACACAAGGCACTGGGTTCCTCCAAAGGAATTTGCACTCTTACCATTCCTTCCACATTCCTGCTTGCTCTTGTAATGTGTTTGACACATTACAGTCAATAAAATTCTGAATTAATGTTCTGTTTTATATGCAAGACATGGTGCTTCCCTCATTCTTCATAATCTTGATTTTTTAAAAAGATTTTTATTTATTTCTTTGAGACAGAGAGAGAGAGAGAGAGAGAGAGAGAGAGCACGAGCAGGGGGGAGGAGCAGAGGGAGAGAGAGAGAAGCAGTCTTCCCGCAGAGCAAGGAGCCTGATGTGGGGTTCCATGAAGGGCTCGAGATCTCAGGGCCCCTGGATCATGACCTGAGAGGAAGGCTGATGCTTAACTGACTGAGCCACCCAAGTGCCCCATAATCTTCAAGACAAGGTCATACAGGAATGATTGCTTATCTCCTTCCAAGGAATTCAGCACTATTTGTCTATTTTAAGATCTTTATAACATTCCTAAGAGATGAATTTATCGGCAGAAGCACTAACCAAAGGAAGAAACACTGAAGAGTTGCAAAGCTGGTTTCCTGTGTCCATAGCCCCTCTTCATCCCATCCATGGCCACACTCAGTATGGTTGCATTCCTTCCCTCGTCCTCTGCCCATCTTGACCAGACATTTTATACTATCATTTTTCCCTGAGGTACAGTGTGGGATAAAAAGCTTTGTCTCCACTAAAATAATTTCAGGGGGTGGAGGAGAACAGATTTGGGAGTATCAGGCTCAGTGCTTCCCTCCTCCCCCAGAGCTCAAGTGTGTGGCCAGGATTTCTATTCACCTGCCACAGGCAGGACCCTCTCCATCCTGCCTTTTCATACTGTAAAATGGTTACATAGTTCCAAGTGGGGCAGCTTCTTCATTCTTTCATTATGAATGCTTCATAGACCGATTTATTCTCAACACATCCACTTCAGGTGACAAATCCTGCCCTCCATTATTTTCCAACCATCCTTTAAAAAGAATGGTGCCAGACCTACCTTGAACTTTGGTTATGAGGAAAATTAAAACTTCTGATTTCACATGTATGTTTGATTTTCCTTGAAATATATTTTCAATTTGATAAACTATGTAAGGCTTCATTTATATCACTTTGATTTTTTTCACAGAGGAAAAAATATATGTAATATAATATAGCTATATATATAGAGAGAGAGACAGCACATACTTTACCTTTGTCCCCTCAATGCACACATAAAAGTATTTGTAATCTCAGGAGCATTGGATATAATGAGTAAGAGCAGTTCTGTGCCTGCTGCTTGTCATTTTCTTTGTAACGTCAATCATTTTTGCCTTTATTTATAAATTTGGGTTAATGTTTGCGATTAATGAGCAATTGAAGTGTTTCACTTAAAACCAGTAGGCTGTGGAAGTAGATGAATTAAATAACACTATGTAACCTCTTCGTGTTTCTGAATGATTTATGATTGATGTATAAACAGTGTCAGAACATTTTAGTTTAAATCTAGAAGTATATTTCTGTGATGAATGCCTTGAAATAAGAAAAGCGCTTGGGTGGTCATGTCTCATTCTAATATGTTAATTACATGTATAAAATATGAATCAGGAGAAGAAATTATTTTAGGTGTAATCAAGAAAAACAATGCATCAAAAAAAGACGGCATTTGAAGTACTATTATGGAGTTCTTGAGAAGCAAATGTTAAAATTATCATTATTGTTACTATTATCACAATTCAGTTATGAACATTTCAACTATGGGACACCATGCTATTACCCGAAATATATTCAGGTCAGCGATTCCCACATGTTAGTAAAAACACCTTTGTGTTCATATGTATTAGGAGGCCAAATAAGAACGGGATCCGGCACTTTGTCTCAATATCAATTATTATTAGATTCTTATTATTTCACTGATGAACTTTAAAAGCTCCTTGCAATCACTTCAAAGTACCAATCTATGGGCCCGAGTTAGTTTTCATGCGAAGTACAGTTCGTTTCTAACAGAAACTATCCAATAATAAACAGATGTCTCATGACATCTGATAAGAAGCTTACATTTTCAAAAGAAGAGGGGCTGGTGTTTCATAAGCCCTAAAATAACAGTTGGGTCCCTTAAATCTTGAATTTTCGATCTAAATTTGAGTGGGTTCAGACTGTTGTTAAGAAGCAGTTGCTGAAAACTCATTTCCTTGGGCACCTCCCCACTCCTACCCTCAGCCACCTTCGAAATAGTTGAAGTTTAACACACACACACACACACACACACACACACACACACACACACACCCCTACTACCCCCCGCCCCGGGCACACCGAGTGGCAGAGCGCACCTGCACCTGCTACTCCCGAGGCCCAGGCCGCGGGCTGCCTGCAGGCCCAGCCTCCCCAGGACGGAGCACCGCAGAGGCTCCGATCTCGCTCCCCAGCAGAAGCGCTTGTGATGCTCGCAGTAACCCCGCAAAGACTGCGGCCGGTTGTTATCTCCGGGAACAAATGAGGGGACCCAGGGCCAATTTACAGCCCATCAGCGAATGGCAGAGGGCGTTAAATCATGAACAAAGAAGCTCCGCGGGATTCCACCCGCATATATATTTTTAGATATTTCAGAATGTCATTTGTTATTAATTAAGAGGCTGTTGAAATCACCCCTCTCCCGCGTTCAGATGGTTGCTTATTTGCTCCTCGTAAGACTGTGGAGATGGAGGTTTAATCAAAAGACCTTGTGATGAGCGCCTTGTCAGAGCACAAACATTTTGAAATCCCAATGAAAATGCAGTTTAATGCATCCAGTGAAATTGCCTGGGAGGAAATAGTGAATACAGCTTTTCTTAAAGCCTTTCCCCTCAGGCCATTAACTAAGAAACTGGTCACTAACTGCTGGTAACAACCCATTTTGGAGGGATTATTGCTATTATTGGCATTCTGTGGTTTATGGCAACATTTTGTTCGAGACGTTGGAAATGATAGTGCAGCCGGACCTGGTACTTCAGAGAAACCCATCCCTTCTTCCCTTGCGGTTAATGGCCTTTTTTTTCCTTGCTCCAATCTAGAATGTGCGGAGGCTGAGCTGCACCGCTGAGTTTATGATCTGCTACATTTCTTGTGGCTCTAAGAAATATGCTTTACACGAGAGTCAGCATTCAAATCAATGGAGCAAAAATATAACATTTATTGTTAGTAAAATTGAATCATGCTGAAAAGGCTGAATGAAGGCTTGACTTAAACCGGATGTTAGAAATCCTTGCACTTGCCACCAGCGCTTTCTGGCTGACACGCAGCCAGCGGCCCTCCCCCTGCAGCCACCAACTGCTCGCAGAGCGGGCGCCCAGGCCCAGGCCTTGCCAGGGCCAGGGCCCGAGTGACAACTCAGAGTAGGGAAGGAGGCAGCGCTGGGGGAGGGCAGGCAAACACCACACAATGCAAGAAAAGTTCTCGAGAGTTTCAAAAATATTTCTTTTGTTCACTTCAGATGGCAGAAACAAGTCAGAACCCTGCCAGTTTAAAGCCATAAGGTGTATTAGTGAGACCGAATGCAGATTAGGAATATGTTATTTGCATGGGAGACAGAGTTTGGGGTTTTTTGTGGATTTTTTTTTTGCCTTTTTGGGGTCCGTTTTTCCTTCCATCTTTTAATTACAAAAAAAAGGGGGAAGATCAGAGCGTATCATTAGCTCTGCTTCTTAGTGAACCTGACTTTTCTCAAGAAATTTACATCTTTCTCTCATTTTCTGTTAAGGTTTCTTCCCCTGTTTTCTCACCTACAGAATTATAATGAGGTAGAGTGAATGAGATCTATGGGGAGAGCGCTGGACCCAGAGACTAAAGGTAAAAGGATGATTGATGGTATGAGATTACCATAAAAGTACAATCAGGATCAGATTTTAAAATGAATTTTTAAGCAGCCTAAGAGATACTCTTTGATTTGCAGTCTGGTGGAATGGATAATGTCTCATTCAGTGGATAAAGTTTCTTACTGTGTGACTTGAGCTTTTTCTGATCTTTCTGACTGGGAGTAAAATGGAACCAAAGCCTAAAGTGGTTTTTAATGCAGAAAATATCAAACACAATATTCTTAATGTCAAAACCTGGGCATAGCAGGTGAGGAAAGAAAAATAAATAGAAGAATATTGCCGGTAGTGTTATTGTATTAGGCTCTCCTCTCACTGGCAAATGGGGTTAAAACATACATTTTTTAAAGGGCAAACTTGTTTACATATTGAAAAAAAAATAAAAGTTTAGGCTGGTGTCAGATTTTAGTCTTTCTTAGGTGTGGAAAATGTTTCAACTAAAATATTAAAGCAAAATGTATATCATGGGCCCTATGTTTTCCCAGATGCTTTTAAAAAATTTAAATATACTTTTTATTTTAGAATGATTTTCAATTTAGAGAAAAGTTGCAAAGATATCAGCCAGTTCCCACATACCCCTCATCCAGTTTCTCCTATCGTTAATATCTGACATTATCATCAGGGTTGAGGGATTTAGCTGATGAAGTACTGGACACCCAGTTGCATTTGAATTTCAGATGACGACAAATCATTTTTTAGTGTGTATCTGTCCCACAGCAACCCTAATCGCTATTATAAATTTGCCATAACCAAGGAATCCATATCAGTTAACTAAACTCTGCACTTGATTACAATTTCACCAGTTTTTCCTAATGTGTTATTTTTGTTCCAGGATCCCAATCGGGATACCACTTTACGCTTAATCATCATGTCTCCACAGGCTCCTCTGATCTGAGACAGTTTCTCAGACTTCTCATTTGCTCTTAAACACAGTACAGAATGAGATAAAATATTAATTGATAATCTAATAATATTAATAAACACTCATATGTACTCAAGAGTCCAGTTTTTTCAATTAATGAATTTCCAAAGCAATTTAACTTCTAAATCATCTTAATGGTCTGCATATCTAGTGCTCCCCGTATGAGATTGTCAAACAGTAATAAATCCTAATTATAAACCAGGAATTTTTATTTATCACATTAAGTGGAAAAAGAGATAGCAGCAACTTGCAAACATGCCCAGGCTCACTGTCCTATTGGAAATACTGTGTTTTACCGAACATTAGCATTATCGAGGTCCTCGAATATAAAAACAATGACTAAAAACTGTCACGGTATGTGCTATTTCACTCAGTTTAAACTTTCATTTCATCGATCTTTTCCATAATAATAGGCACACTTCTAAGAAGAGATCCTGGAAAGATACTAATTCCTTTTGATCGTAAACTTTGTTCATAGCCATGTACATATAAAAATGTATTTTTATTTTGATTATTTCAGAATCTTTCCAAGAAGGTTAAAAGAGAAGATAAAAAGGTAGATAGCTAATCAACCTAGCAGAAACCCTTTGGAGCTTGCAGCTTTATAATTTAGGTCGATCTTCATTAGGTTAAAACCCCCCTGCTTTAAAACTGTTAAACATTATGGGAATCTTTAACATTTCAGACAGTTGCTTCTTGTGACAGTTTCCATTTCTTCCCCCCTGCTGACAGTTTCTATAATGACTTTAATCATAGAGTCTGGAAACGGAACCGGCTATTGAATAGCAACAAACTCAGTGGTCAATGTCTATGTCATTTTTCTGGGAGCAGGACTTTCTGAGCATCAAGGAGCTAATACTCAGAGCCTCCTAGAAAAGTGCTAAGTGCATTAACTCTCTGTCAATCACGTCCGTAACATGTGGGCCAAATTATTACTATTTGGCTCAAGACATTCCATTGAAACTTATTTGTGTGGTATTCGTATCTGTGTACCGTATATAACTAATGATGATTGTTTATGGAAAGGTGCCTGTCCAATTATTTTTGAAGAAACACAAGAATGCAGAATGACTGGAAGCATCAGGTTTTTGCCAGAGAATGCCTCAGGTAAGAGGAGAATGGCTAGAGGCTATAAGGAATCACAAGAGACAAGTCAGAGTCGTAAATTGGGAAACTGACATATCTCATCTAATATACTTGCTAACTAGGCCTTTAAAAACCTTGACATTTAACTAAGTTTGTGGAAAAGTTATGGGGTTTTGTCCTTTTCTATTGGCTCTAACTCATTAATCCAGTGAATTAAGGTGTTTATCATCGTTACCGATATTAGCAGATAACGGAGGCAACTGTTTAGAGAGGCAGGGAAGCTTCTCGCCGCTGAGCAGCTGTTTACGCTGACTGCGCCTGTTTCAAAGTCAAGTCAGTCAAAAATGATACTTCAAGTTATTTACCCTTTTGGTACTTCAGGGCTTGAAATGGCATGAAAGGAGCCTTTCATTTGGCAGAGGCATTTAAATAAAGCTTTCGAAAGACTGATGTGTTTGGAAGAAGGTGGGCTCCTTACTGAAATAAACAAGTTTCTAGGGATTTTAAGAAAATAGGAAAGAAATGAAAACTTTCCAGTGAATGTTGTCTGCTTCAATATCTGATTTTGATCAAATTTATATTATTTAAGGGCATAGCAATGGCCCATGGCAAGATAATCTTTGGCTTCTTATGTTAATGTTCCTGAAGTAGGCTGAACTTTACCATAAGGTATTTTTTTAAACTCCAGAAACATCAAGAAACAAGACAAAAGACACACCATTTATAATCAGAAAGCTGCACGGTTTCCCAAAAAGGCAGAGAGAAGCTACTGTTCACAAAGCAGATAGTAAATTAGTTGAGCTTTTTATTCACTATTTTGTTAAATGTATGTTAAAAAAAAATTCATTAAACTGAAATGCTTCAAAAAGAGGTTTTGGCGTTTGCCTCTATCAAACATTTGTCACCAAAATCAAATTTAAAAAGCTACCTCTTTTTTTTTATTATTAAATAACTGCAAGGCTCACATTTTCAATTTATTTATAAAAAGCAGATGATAAAGACATCTAGAGATACTTTAGAAAATGTTGAGAAAAGGCCACCTAACAATTAGTATGTGGACACTATTACTTGGAAACCTTAAGAAATTATTTTAACTCTTTTTCAAGTTACTAAAAAACTATATGTGTATGTTTCCTTTTTCAACAACTATTTATGAATTATGGAGATTTGTTTCTTTTAAAAATTTTAAAGTAAAGATAAAAATGCTTCACTACTTGCTTCTGGAATTACTATTAACAATTTATAGCTTTGCGAATTTATTGGTCATATGAAAAATAATTCAAAACCTATTTTAAGAGATATTATCAAATTATGTATACCAGTTCCTTCCTTTTTGGTTAATTCTTGTCAACAATATATAGAGCCACTATTCATTTAGTATTTTGTATGAAGTTAGCATAACATTAGATTCTTGGGAGAAAATATAAAAGAAGTTTAAGACATAGCCTTTACCTTCAAGGGAGTTCTAATTTTATACTGATGACAAGTTAAACACATACAGGAATAAAAAGCATAGGGTAACAACGTAAGATAATATGTAGTGATTAATAAAGACCTTTTGTAATACAGAATAAAATGCCATGTTATGTGGATTAAGAAAAATAAAAAGGCATGCTAAAGCAGCACAAGGAAGTCAGAGAATGTCTGTGTGGAGACCCAAAAGTTGTGGGGTGAGGGCTGTGACATCCATGAGTGATAAATTAGGAGTGGCATGTTTTGAAAACATGATATTTGCCTTATTTGGTGATTAATCTGAAAGCTATAGAGCTGGAGAGAGATGCTGACACATTTGAACAGCCTGCTCCAAAGCTAGAAAGGAAGTTAGACACAGCAGTAGTTCATGGAATTAACTAAGAAGTTCACAGGGTGGTGGCTTATCTTTGACAAAGAAGGTAGCATTGGAAGAGGGGATGTTCAGTACACACGGTGTCCTATGTGTACAAATATCTGTCACGTTAGGCAAGTTATTTAAACTTTCTACACCTGGGTTTCCTTATCTGTTACATGGACTTAGTAATAGTGCTAATCTCATCAATTTTTGTTTGTAGTAAGTGACAAAAAAAAATCCCAAAACCAAAAATCCACAAAACCCCAAACACACCAGTGATACATATTCTGTAGGGCTGTGGTGGGAATGAAATAGGATGATACAGTCATTTCCCCCTTATCCACGGGGGATATGATGTTTCAATACCTCCAGTAGATGCCTGAAACCATGAATAGTACCAAACCCTACATACACTATACTTATACCTATAGATAGGATAGGTATCCTATCTATACCTATGATAAAATTTAAGTTATACATTAGGCATAGTAAGAGGCTAACAATTATTACTAATAAAATAGAACAATTATAATAATATACTGTAATAAAGCTTATGTGAATGTGGTGTCTCTTTCTCTAAGTATCTTATTGTACTGTACTTACCCTTCTTCTGAGGATGTGAAATGATAAAATGCCTACATGCTGAGGTGTAGCGGGGTGAATGATGCGGGCTTTGTGATGCTAGTGTTAGGCAACTATGGTTGTGCTGACAATATGTCAGGAGAAGGGTCGTCTGCTTTGGGGCTGCAGTTGACAGGAGATAACCGCAAGTGCAGAAAGTGAAACTGCAGGTAATGGGGGGGCTGGGGGAGGTACTGCGTGTACAAAGCATAGTAGAGGTTGGAATCAGAGACTGGAAGGTGTCAAGTAGGCTTTGGCAGCTGGTTTTAGCCTATGTCTGTAAGGGACTGGGTTGGTAAATCTGAAGCTGAATTTGGACAGCTTGTTTATATCTTGTCTATAAAGTGAGTCAATAGGTAGTAACTCAGAAATTGGGAAATGTCCTAATGGGACGTTGTGGGTTTTTTTTTTCTTTTTAAGATTTAATTTATTTATTCATGAGAGAGGGAAAGAGGCACAGACATAAGCAGAGGGAGAAGCAGGATCCAATCCATGCAGAGAGCCGGACGCGGGACTTGATGGTCTCCAGGACCACACCCTGGGCGGAAGGCAGCGCTAAACCGCTGAGCCACCCGGGCTGCCTGGATGTTGTGTTTTTATGCATTGCCTTTAGCAGGGGCAAACCCCTGTGGAGATGGATGAGGTTGTTCTTCATCCTGCGGTAGAAAATGAGAGCCCAAGCATTAGGATTTAGATGATGTGGGATAACTGTCTCTCTGTTCAGAACTGGAGAAGTTTGGAACCAGTACAAGACACATTTGCAAAAAGGTCTTACTGCCAACACGAACTGCAACATGTTGGACAATTGGAGCTGGAACAGCAGTACATTGTAGGAGCTAGGGCCTCCCAATGCTAAACCTGAGGATTCTGAAAACAATCATCTAATAATCAATTTTAAGTCCTCTGTATATTATTCCATTTTGTTCCCCAAAACTATCATAAGAATCTCACTAAGACATTACATTTCAGTCTTCCCTATGACAGTAGGGAAATATGGGAAGCTTCTGATCCTACACTTGAGACAAAGCTGTGCCAGGGAGATTAGCAACAGGCGCTTGAGTGAAACAAGTCTTGGGGCAAGAAAAGGAGACCTGCAGAAAAGCCCAGGAGTGGTCCAAACCCAGACCCATATGGCCCATATCCGAATCTAGGGACAAGAAGAATTTCTCATGGTTCCAAGAAATTCATGGAAGGAAACCTGGTAAAGTTGCTGGACATCTAATAGTGACAAGGGATACAGACCCACTTTATTGAGATTTGGGTATTAATGGAGGTGTTATCTTGTAGTCTACTGATGGACGGAGCATCTGGGTTTTACAGTATTGTTGTGAGGTTGAAATGAGATTTAAAAAATGAAATGACTTAGCATTACATCTAGCTTTTAATAGATTCACAGTATCTGTTGAAGTTGACAATATTATTAACTCTAGGATGTCACGTCAGGATATTATATAAGGGCACGGAGGGATCCCTGGGTGGCGCAGCGGTTTGGCGCCTGCCTTTGGCCCAGGGCGTGATCCTGGAGACCCGGGATCGAATCCCATGTTGGGCTCCCGGTGCTTGGAGCCTGCTTCTCCCTCTGCCTGTGTCTCTGCCCCCGCCCCTCTCTGTGACTATCATAAATAAATAAAAAATTTTTTTAAAAAAGTTTTTTTTTTTAAAAAAAAAAGAGGGCACGGGCACAGAGGATCATGTAAGATGTATTCTGTAAGCAAGTCTTGTAGGTAATTGGGCTCTTACATCTGCGAACACTAAATATACCACCACATACGCAGCCAGACCAAGGAATGACTAGAAGAAGGCCATTCTCTACGTGTCACTTTTCCAAATATGGACAAAGTTGTGGGCACCCGGAAGTATACTATTCTTTTATAAAATGACACATGACAAATAATTCAACAGAGCCACTTCAGAAGGTCATGGGTCTGTGGGAGCAGGTGCAAGCCTCAAATGGTGAATGCACTGAGGCAGTGGCAGCTCTGTGGGAGTTTGTCCATTTTTCTTTCATAAGATCACCAGACCCCCGGTGAGCAGGTGGGCAGTCTAATAAACTGATAAACTCCACCATAATCTTTTTCTTTTATTCTTTTTTTTATTCTTTCACTTAAGAGGGAGGTAGCCATTTGACAAAAACCCAGGCTCCAGTGAAATATGTGTCAGGAACAATCTTCTATGACTAAAGGCATCTTCCTATATGATAAACAATTGTCCTTGGATCCCTGGCACCGTGATGGAGAGTGGGCTGGGGCTTGGCAGGTGACATAGGCAGTACTGATGACAGGAATCTCATATGAAACAGAAGGCAGAGTTGACTTAAGGAAATGAATGGATGTGTAGCCAGTAAAAACCAAGATATAGGAGGAAGGATGGGCAGCAGATGAGAGACACAGCACCAGCTTCTGAACATGCTATACATACCCATGAGGTTTACCAGCAGACCCAGCAGGTGGCAGTGTCTCCAACCATCAGGGTGGCCTCTGCTCCCCTCGCCTACCTGGACTACCTACCTCAGCTACAACTGGGCTAGCTGGGCCAGAATATATGAAGCAGTCTGATAATCCTAACAACCAGCATTTATCAAGAAACATTTATGTACAGGACCAGTTAAAAGTTCTCAAACGCATTAACCAATAAACCCCACAGTAACTGTGTATAACAGGTAGTGTCATTATCCCAGGCACAGTTCAGCCTCAGAGCCTTTGCATTCGAAGTTTTCTCTGAAAGGAACACGAGTTACATGCATGACTTATCCTTGACTGCATTCAGACACATGGTCAACGGTCATCTCCTAAGAGAAGACTATTTGATTACTCCATCTAAAATAATCCACCTCACTCTTTATTCTCTTACCTTGCTTTATTTTTCTGCATAGCTCTTATCTCTTCAACAGGACACATTCATTTTTGTGCATTATCTCTTTCCCCTCTAGAACTTAAGTTCCATGGTGGCAGGCAACTTACCTAATTCACTTATGGCTGTGTCCTCAGCTCCCAAATAGTGCCTTCCAGAGAAGCAGCACAATAGGTAGTTGTGGAATGATGAGGTTTCACTTTACAAGGAAGATTGTGAATTCCAGGGAGTTTAAGCAAATTGCTCAAATTCTCTGAATGATATATACACAACTAAGCTTGGAATCCAGGCAGGTACTGCTCCAAGACCCCAGCTCTTGACCTCTACCCTATATTGCCTCATGAGTATTTCATGACATCATCACCTGAGTCAGGAGGGAAAAAAAGATGTACTGCAAGTAGGACAGCAGCCTGCGGGACACTGCTGTCCGTAAACAAAGACTGGAAAGGATGGACACTACATCTGGCCTCCTTGATTCTCTCTTCCAGCCTGGGCCTCCACACATGAGGCTGGGAGGCTCTGGGGCTCCAGATTGGAGGGCAGCTTCCATCTACTTCTCACCCTCTCCTCCTGAGCATAGAGGATAGGAAGTTGGGCTAAGCTGCTCTGAAATCCTAGGTAGCAGTGATACCTTTATTGATGGAGAAAGAACGGTAGGGTCTCTGTTTGCTGGTGAATTTCTGTGCAATAGTCTGGGGTCTTGGAATGCTCTGGTTAAAATGCTTACACCCCAATCCTACTGGTTGAACTCAGATCACCCATTTGGAAGGCACCATGGTGTCTCAGGACACAGCAGGTTTTTGGAACTTTGTTGAAGTCAAGTTTCCATCTTTATCTCTAGCTAACTATATGGAGTCTGAAGTCCTGGAATTTCAAGCTCTGGGTGTATCCTGGTCAAGGTATGAAAGTTCCAGAAGAAATAAATAACTTAATTATACTGGCAGGGAAAGAACCCTGGCATGCCTAGCCGCTGTCATAGATGTGGTAGGACTAGGAAACATACTCAGAGACTGACATCCAAACAACTCTTTCATTAGTGGATACCCAATGTTTCGAGATCTAGAGCTTGGGTAGGACAGGACAGCTCCGCAGATTATGGTTCGTGTTGATCAAAGGAAGGAATCAACACTGAGACCTAAATTTAAAACCAGGTAGATAGCAAGGGCTGGACAAGGGGCATAACTGAGGTCAACCAGCATAAGAGAAACCAGGTATTCTAGGCTGGGGCAAGGATATTCAGAACACAGGGCAAAAAGCAGAATCTAGAGACATTCCCTAAGCTATGGGTGTCACCCTATCCCTTTCATAGCACACTACTGGCCACAGTTGGAGAGAGAGTCAGAGTCAGCTTGGGGAACACTGAAGTTACAGAGTGGGCTCTAACAAACTTAGGGAAAAAAGGAAGGGAATATCCCCGTTTTTGTACACCAAAAGCTCCAAATATTTTGCAGTCTCTGCTTTGCATAGGTTATTACATTCTTTCATTAATTCAACAATTATTTATTCAGAGCCTGCTGTACCAGATGCTGAATTTATGGCTGAAAAAACCACAAGTGGTTTTTTTCAGCATTTATACAACTCTTTCAAAGATAAAAACCCGCTTGTCAAACATCCACCCCATATTATCCTGTCCAATGACTGGTTTCTTTTAATATTTAAAAACCTTCAAAAATAGAGAATGATGCTTTTGATTTGCTAGAAATTCAGCAAAATATGTTTGAAAAGTTAATGTGAAACTGACTTTTTTTATACTGAAAGGCAATAATTTCTGCTTAGATGTGACCTACAAGTCCATCAATCCAGGCTAGAGCTATTAACGTGTATATTTTCAAAAAGATCACTCAAAGCACTCTTTAGGTTTACCAGCTGGTTTCCCTTAAGCTTTTTTACCCTGTTCTTTTTGTGTTGTTTGCCATTTGAATCTCTTATTACAACTTCTCTGAAGGGTCTATGGATCAACTCTAAAAAATGTTGATTCTCTATTAACTATAGGTCCACATGGCTGCACGCTCAAAGGACACAGAGTTCTTCAAATAACAGAAGAAAGAGCTAATTATTCACCTTTGGGATGACTATTAATAGACTGAGTGCCTAATTAGTTCTGTGTGTGAGAATACAGGTTGAAGAACACAACTTTAAATTACAGAGGTGACAGTCATTCCAGGTTGCCTCAGGAAATTTAACTTAAAAAGTAAGGTATTTGAATCAAATTTAGAGACTATGTAGAGGCTAAAGCTGGGGAAAAATTAAATAAAATAATAATAATAATAATAATAATAATAATAATAATAAATTCAGGCCAAAAGAGCAATTGACAGCACTAGCTCCAACTCATTATGAAAGACTCAAAAGTGGCCACAGAGTATCTGGTAGACCAAGAAGAACAAGCAGCTATATACCACCAGCAAGTATTTTTTAGGTATTCAATAAAGGGTCATATTTACTTAAGCATTTAATGAAAGCATTGATAATGATAAACATGTGGAAATTCTTCCCCCTAGCACTTTCTACCTCAAATGCTTCTCAAATATAACTAAATAATATCAAGAGTGGTTTGGAAAACTATGCTTATTTTTTAAAATAAATTTACTTTTTAATTCAAACATAGTGACACACAATGTTACACTAGTTTCAGGAGTACAACACAGTGATTTTGCTACACTCACAGTATAGTTTCCCTATGTCACCATACAGCACTGTTACGATATCAGTGGCTCTACTCCTTATGCGGTGCCTTTTCATCCCCATGATTTATTCATTCCATATGTGGAAACCTGTGCCTCTTACTCCCCTGCACTCATTTTGCCCATCTCTTCACACCCCTCCCATCTATCACCCACTAGTTTGTTCTCTGTATTTATGGGACTGTTTCTGCTTTTGTTTGTTCATGGGCTTTGTGTTTTAGTCCACATATAAGTTAAATCACAGGGTGGTTGTCTTTCTCTGGCTTATTTCACTTAGCAGAATGCCCACTAGGTCCATCCATGTTGTTGTTTTAATTAAAGCTATCACATGGGTTAAAACGTCATGTTCTACAATATACTAAAGTTAACATTGTACTCTCCTTGCCTCTTATCTCCATAAAGTTATTGCACTAAATTATTCTCTCATGATTGAATGCCCCAATACAAGTGATACACAAATCCTACTGAAGCCATACTATGGTCTAACACACTAAAAAGGATGACATGAACAGGCTAAATGAATTTCCAAAAAATGTTAGAAGATAGTATTGGCAAAATCCAGCATAAAATCCATTAATCTTCACTTCTGAGCCATGAGCATTGGCTGCCATGCCAATGTACAATTTAACATTGGCCCTAAACATTTTTTTATTTTGACTCTGGGCAAAGGTCATGGTTCCTAAAGTCTTTTTTATTAACAATTAACAAGAAAATCATCGAGGATCACAAGGCCTACCTTTTTTCAGTACGCCAAACAACCAGCCAAAAGTCACATGTCTCTCAGAGATATCCTTTGAATGAATGAACTTGGTCACATCTTGGATTGTTAATAATGCAGCAGAACTGTTTGATAAGCAAGGACCAAGATTAGAGGGAGGAGAAAGAAACTGAGGAGCACATTAGAGGCAAGAGATGTTTATTTTTTCATATTACAACAATGGTAAATATTATCAGGGGTCTTGTCAAACACAGCAGGTCTGGGAAGAGCAAAAAGGGGGATTATGAGGTTATAGAAGACTAAGGAAAGCAGGTGTCAGTGATTCAGACCACGTTCTGTCCTCTTAGATCTGTACAAAGATCTACCTGCACTTTGCAGGTAAGATGTCCTTAAGGAACAAGGCTCCAGGCTGGCCCCAGACCTTGCACTGTTGGTCTGTGTTGTGTGACCGAAAGGGTTCCTTCTGGCCACAGTAGTCCCCTTTAGTAGAAAAGCCCTACAACCCCTAGGGCTCAACTTCTCTACCACTCTCACTACTCCCTCCTTCTAGCCAGTCTGAGCTCCTTGGGGAGCCTCTACCTCTACCCTGCAATATTTTTGCATCTGCCAAAAATATTCATTTCTTGAAAGAGCCCATTTCCCTTGGGAAGATCTGAATCTTCTATATTCCTTAGTCCTTCGAGTTACTAAATCCTTAAGGAAACATAATTCTTTCCCATCCTAGAGACATTCAGCCACAAGCAATTTCTTTTCATCTAACTTTGTTTTGGCTATTGTTGAGCTTCAAGCCCTGTTAATTTTGATGTATGTATTGTATGCCAGGCCTGTGCTAAGTCTCTTAAAATGATTATATAATTTAATTTTATTTTATGCTTACAGAAACTCCTCTTACTAGGTTTTATTATCCTCATTGAACAGATGAGAAGTCTGAGGCCCAAAATAAAAACAGTATAATCTCCCTAAAATCACAGAACTCAGGTATAGCCTCTTGATCCAAGATCTCAGATTCCAAAGACTATGTTGTCACTCTCTAATTCTATTACTTCTATTTCTAAAGATCTTTATTTTTCCTCAGAATATTTGTCACTGACATCATATAACTCTTCAGTTAGACTGTGACTCTGGGCACTGTACTTAAACTATTTGTGCCTCATCTGTAAAAGGAGAATTATGATAGTATCTATCTTAAAAGAGGGTTGTGAGAATTAAGGGAGTTAATACATGTAAGATAATCAGAAAAATACTTGGTCAGTTAAAAGCATTATATAAGAATTGCTTATCATTAGTAGTACTAGTATAGAAATAATAGTAGCTATAGTAATAGTAGTAGTAGTAGCTATAATAGTAAGAATAGTAATAGTACATTTATTTGTTTGGGGGTTTATCTGTCTTCTACATGAGCATATTAGCTTCTTAAGGATAGAAACTTTGTTTTGTTCACGACTGTATTCTCACTGCCAAAAACAGTGCCTTACAAAGTAAAGGCTTAATAATTATTTGTTCAATAAATACACAAAAATCTGCAAACCTTCATATTCCTTCTTCTCTGACTTTAGATATTTGGGCAGCTAAAATTCACGAGTGGTTGAACATAGTCTCCGATGTCAAGGCCGTACATACCTGGTCCAGCACCTCCATACGCCCAGATACAGAGGGGGCATCCTTTATATTGTTTGCTGTGGCTTATGAGGATGGCTTTCTTTCCTGGCATCTTCTTCCCACGGGCCTCCTGGATGACCACATCAGTCTCCATTCCCTCCAAGCTGTCCTTCCCTCTCCACCCCATAAAAATGAAACTGCCCTCAATACTACCTCCATAGGGCCTTCTCCCTGGTAGATGATACCTAATTATTCTCACAAACTAACATGCTCTTCAAATTTGCCCAATGTCCCTCACAAGTCTAAAATTCTATAAACTGATGGTGTGTGAGAGGATTTTTTTCCCAATTTTCTATGTGTGATAGTATTTGTTTATGGAAAATGTGCTAATATTTGCCCTCCATCTGGTAATGAATGCCCTCATCCAAAGGAGTAGCTTCAATGACAGAATTCAGACATGAAAGCTGACCTCATAGGAAAAAAAACCTGGTGCTGATGGAGCCTTGATAAAGCCCCGGTTACCTTCACAGGATTTTGTAGAGCTAGCGCTCCTTGCTTTGTCCTGTCAGCTTCTCCTGACTTCATTAGAGGCACAGGTGTCATTCCTGGCTGGGCAGGTCTGTAATTTAACTCCCTCTATCCACTGAAAAGTAGCAGAGTCTCCCAGAGAGAAATAGTGAGTAAGGGAAGAAAAGAAGAAAGAGTCAAGAACAGAGGAGAGGGCAAGAAATCAGTGTAGTGTGCAGCAAAAGACGAGAAAGTAGGTGGAAGGGATGTAGAGGAGCAAAAGAAAGTGCTAGTAGCAAACAGGAAAAAGGAGGGAATACAACAAGAAGGGGAGAGCAGAGGACTTGGCACAAAAGGAAGTAGTGAAATGCAGGGAAGGCCACCAGACCACTGAGACAGCCAGAGGGGAAGATGAGCTAAGACAAAGAGACAAGTGAATTAAGACATTGAGTAGCCATTGTCGGGGAGTTATCTAGGTAAGGAAGAACTGCTGGTTTAAGTAAAATGGATATTGTGCCTTTATAATTCTGCCAGTTTAAGTTATTTATGATACATCTGGGTGTTTCATTTAACCATATCAAGTTCTAATTTTATCAATACACGTAACTGATTATTTTCAATGTGTCATGTATAGAAGGCCCCTTATTCAAGGAGCAGAAGTGAAATAGCTTCACTTCAAATCTGTTTTTCTACATACGTGAATTAATCTGACATTGTTGAAATCTTGACAATATTAAGTATTGCCATTATCTATTTACAGAGAAGGAAGCAATTATTTCTTAGGAAATAAGACAGGATTTAAGCACTTTGGCCTAAATAGCTATGAGAAGACGAGGTCCAGGTGGTCTTTGGAAAAGCCATTTTACATATGGACGTTCTTCTCTCTCCATTCCCACTGCCCCACCCTAGTTGCAGCCATCCTCTCTCACTCCGAATATTATCGAAGTCTCTTAGCTCCTTCCCCCACTTCCACGTTTTATCCTTCCAATTCCCGGCAACACATCCAAAGTGAACTCTTAAAAATATCACCCTTAGCCTCTGTTTCCATTTTTCATTGGTGTCTCATTGCACAATGGATAAACCTAAGTTCCAATAAGGACTGAAATGATCTTGCTGTTGTGGATCTCATCTTCATGTGCAACTGTGCCATCCTCTTTCCTGACCCAGAGCCTTCACGTATGTTCTGTCCTAAGATGAAAACACTCTTCCCCATTTTTCATCTGGTCTTAGGACAGAATATACTGAAACAGAGGCTGAGAGATGATGACCACAGTGAAGGTGGGACAGTGGGAATGGATGAAGCTTTGCCTGACCGCCAGCCTAGGCCAGGCCGCTTTGTTACACATGCTCATTGCATATTTTACTACTGTACATCAGCTCACATCATTATTCTTTAATACTTATTTATGTACTTATCTGTTTGCTCTGATTACCAGTTGGTTTTAAGTCTTATGAAAATGGGTGCCAGGTCCGCCTTGTTGCTTACTCTTTCCCAGTACTTGCCATGGTTCCTATTACATGACAAGAACTCAGTTGTTGGGTGAAGGAGTAATTGACATTTGATTTTCCAACATTCTAGACTTCTTTATAATCGCAAGGATTGTGAATGGGCTCTGTATTGCAGCAGGACGATAGGGATGGAAGACAGCGAGTTCACGAGTTTTTCATGCATACAACAGTCGTCAGCCATTGTCCCCCATGAAAGCGACAGTGATGATCAGTATTCAAACCTTTGTAGCAGCCGTAAGTAGAGGATCTGCAGGCCTTTTTTAGTTCATATGGAACCTCTCTGGAGGACAGAATGTAACTGTATAAAAAGAAGCATTACTAGCACCTTCTATAAAATAAAGGAGACTATTAAAATCTTTTGTTCTCTACTTCCTTCACAGCAAGTCTCACATTACCCTCTCCTGCTATACAATCACAGTCTTCTTCAGATGAGCTGCCAGCTTCTCAGCTTCATTCTGTAACAATGGTGTCCAGAATCTGTCCTTACTAATGCAATGACTGGGTTCAAACACCTCAGGATGACTGCCTTGGGAACTTTTGGCCAAATGTTGCCCAGTTAGGTCACAGGGGTCTCTGGCAGGGCCAGAATTAATCTAATGCAGCTTCCAGTTTTCTTCCCATATTCCCAAGTAAGATGGCCTATTACACATGCTTATTCCTTTCTGGTCGTGATAGGGACTAGAGAAGATAATGCACTGTTAACTGTAACATAAGTGATCAGATAAAAACTTTAGGATTTGGTAATTCTCTTCTGGCAGCCAAACTTGCTCATAGCTTTCAGAATTCATGTCCACTGATGGCATGAAACACTTAAGAGTCTCTCCCATCATGAAAGAACACTATGTATGCAATTAACCTCCAATGACCAGATCAGCCCATGTCAATGTCATGCTTAATATTTAAGCATACTTTACTGTCATTTGTATCTGTTTACCCAATGGACATCTGCAGAACTAATATGAATAAAAATGGAATGTGGGGCAAGAAAAATATATTGAGAATCACTGAGTTGGACAAACCTAGTGAGAAGGTTGAGTCTATTCAAACACCTGTCTCCCACCCTCTTACCATCTGTGCAATCACTTCACCCTTCAGCCTCACTACCCACCCCTACAATTACCCTGTCAAGAGGAAAGTGCCACTCAGGTGGATTTAATGTGGTTTTAATATGGCCCATCGAGTTTAATGTTGATTTCTTTTAAGTAACTGTTTCTGTTCTTGCAATAAATCTATGTCTGTGTGTGTATGCTTAATCTGGATAATGAGTCCACCTAAGGCAAGGGGCAGTTTATATGTTTTGTAGGCACTAGATCAAATAAACAGATGATAGATCATGCAAAGCTGTAAGGGAAAACAGCAGAATCATGTACAATTCACTGGTTACAGTGAAATTAAAAGAGAAGGTTAATACTTTAATGGATTCTTAAGAATTCTTTCCCTCAAATTCTCAATATGGATATAACAAGTCTGTACATATAACTATAAAGAAAAGTGAAGGGGCTAATGTGTAATCTGGACCAACTATATGCTATTGGGTGTGATGCTAGAGAGTTTATAGTTGTTTTTTCATCTAATAAAACAACTCTTCGAGGTGAGTATTAAGTGCTCGCTTTGGCAGCACATATAGGAGGTGAGTATTAGAACAAGGGACCTGGGGCTCAGAGAGTTTAAGTAACATGGAATATGACCCTTAGTCTATTCATTTCAAAAGTATGTGTTTTTTTTTTCCTATAAGTGGTTATATCATTTATCTGGTGACAGTACATTGGTCTGGATGATACAACCTCCTAAGGGTCTGACGTAACCAAGTGGGATTTATTATGCTACTTCCCCTGTAGAAGATAAAACAAATTATTAAGAATAGATGGAAATCATAAGGAATTGTCCATTGAATTACATAGATATGACATCATTAGAGCTCAAAGCAATTGGATAATCATATAACTACTCTATTTCCATCCATTCATTCTTTGATGCAAAACAAATTCTTTAATTGCCAACTATGTGCCAGACACTGGAACACACATTTTGGATGGAACGATAAGCAAGATGAAAATGCTCTCTGTTATCACAGAGCTGAGTGTAGGTTGGTCTCTGCAGATTCTGAGGTGATATATAGCTTGATGTGGCCTGCCTTAGATTGCAAGAAACCAAGTACAAACAGATGCCCCTTCTTTGTAATAATTTATGAAATTTAAAGAAGGAATCACGATCAGTAATGTTTTATATTTAGTCAGGCTTAAAATATTTATCTCATCAGATATACTTCAATCACAATTTTTCATAAATCTGAAACAAGTTGTTAAAGGAGAATTTTGTGGTTGATTTTCTGAATTTGTCAATATGTTCACACCACTGAGTACCTTTTCTATTTTGCAGGTGTATATAGAGGAAAGTCATAATCGACCTTCCATATAATGCACAGCCTTAGTACTGAACCAAGAAATTACTATTTAAGTAGTGAAGTATTCAGAATCATCCGGCAGCACGCACAAGTCATATGTCCTTCCCCAAGGAAAATTTACTCCCTTCGCTGGTTCCTGAGTCAAGACTAGTGAGTGGCATTCACTCATTCTTCATCTTTACACTTTGTAAGGTCAGTAAAAAAAAAAAAATCCATAAGCAATACACTGTGTCACATCAATTACTTTGCTGTTTAGATGAAATGAGCTCTGTGTTGCTCTCAAATTAGACACTCATCATGCATAATTAGCCCCTTACACAGAACAGCTGCTGGCTTTTACAATGCTTTCAACCCAGCGCTGTGTGCACCTATCGTTGGTGTTTACTGTGAGCATTATTTAATCAAACCTGTGATATATGCACATTTGACTTGATGACAAAATATAGAACTGCCTAGAGAAAAGCAAGGTATATTCATCTTCACCTAGAAAAGTTAACTCTGAAGTAATTATATTAAAAAGTACTAAGCTATTATATAGGAAAATCATTTCAAGTTTTTGAAAATTAAAAATTCTTTTATTATTAAATATTAATATGTGACTGCTTATGAACAAAGGGAAACAACACATTTTGTATTGATTTGTTCAAAGGACTGAAAAACAATTGAATCATCATGTTGGGTCTCACAGATAAACTGGGAATCAGAAAGAAAATCTCTGACTTAACTCTGAGAGTTTACATTACACTTACTCCTTACTTTTGCCATCTGCAAAACTGGAAGATAATCCTCCACAAGCATTTATGAGAAGCACTTCAAGACAGAAATTGTTACCACAGATATACAAAAAGTAATTCTAGAGTATAGTTCTAAATTTAAACACCATAATGATTTCATTGGCCACAAATCGGAGATGTTCCCGTGGATTCTGTTAGTGATGGTTTATGTATTTAAGGAGCAGGGAAAGCTTAGGGGATAGCTAATGTAATCATTACAAGCAGTAGCCTGCCACCTTTTATTTTTTAAGTGTATGTATTTCTCTCGTCTCTAATGGAATCATTGTTTTACCAATAAGATAACTGAGAAAAGGGAATCCTGCAAAGTCATAGCGAGTGAGATAAGGAGATATGGCTCTGACAGTTCCCCGGTTTATAAATTCTACTCCTAATCACACCCAGCTAAGAAGAGAAGTAGAAATTTAACATATCATATTTTAGGTGATAAAGGGCAATAAAAGCTATGCCATGAGCACAATTATTCTTTTTCAAATTATAAGGTAAAGTTTGGCTAAGGGGATATATTCCAATTTTCACTGCCAATGTTCAGTATTTCTGTTAAATCGGCTTTCGCAAACTATTCTAACTGCGATTTATGATATTGGAGCACTGTGTTTAAGAATGATGTACTTTGAAACAGTGTTTTATATTAGAGATTATCTCTCTATTCATATGCACATATTTGTATGTATGCATGCACATGCTCACAAACACACTAAACAGATCGCACTGAAAAGAGTTCAATAAATATTGTTGATACACATTATGTTTGCCTTTATGGGTCCGCTGTTGGATGTTTGTGTACACAAAACTGATATTCAACTGGCATAAACCAGACTGGCTAAAGTGCTTGTTTACTGGCTGGCATTCCTTCTGCTTTATCCAGCAGGCTCTCACTTGGATTGGTTTTATTATAATGGTTATTAAATATTTTTATTGTCACTCTGGGCATATGTATTTTAATGTATTCTATAGAATTCCTTATAAACTATTGACAATTATAATTAGTCAACAGTCAGATCACAATAGCAAGAAAAGTAGAGGTAACATTTATTTGCAGAAGTTTCTTTACTACACATTGTTGAGAGATAAAGTTGGTGAAGAGGAGGAAAGAACCAGACATATTCTTATGTTCAGGTTAAACTAGATACCATGTAGTTAAGGAGCTCAACACAGTTGCATCTATGATTGTAAAGCGATCAGGGAACACACACGATGAGCATTTCCACCCTCCAGCAAGAGAATTCTTCACTTAAATTGCTTTAAGAAATCCTTATATGATAGGAATATTTTTTAACATCTTTGGACTACATAGATGAAGTGCCTCTCTCCTCCGTCCCCCAACGCTGATAACAAAGAAAAAAATGTTACTGGCTATTTAAGGCAATTAATCAAATACACTCTAATATAAACCACTGTTTCCACAGATACTTTTATTTTATTTATTTTTTATTTTATTTTTTTCCACAAATACTTTTAAAATAGGATTCCTTTTTTTTTTAGAGTTAAGTATTCTATCTCCCCTCTGGTAAGGATCAGTTTGTTCTCTAGAGTTCAGAGTCTGTTTTCTGGGTCAAAAATAGGTGAAATAGGAGAAATAGATGAAGGGGATTAAGAGTGCACTTATCATAGTGAGCAGTGAGTAATATATAGAATTATGCAATAACTATATTGCACACCTGAAACTGGTATAACACTGCATGCTAACTATACTGGAATTAAATTTTCTTAAAAAGGTAAATATTCTAAATTTTCATCTTTTGTGACTTCGCTGGACAAGTTTTTCCTATATCACTTGTATGTACACTATCTTTTATTCTATTTCAGTGATGTTCACACAGGCTGAGTTAGGATAAAAGGGGTAATTAAGCCACCAATTATCTTGGGAGAAAAATCATTAGAAAATACTTTTATAAATAGCATTTGATTGCATTCAACTACTTGTTCTCGGCATAACTGTTTGATTTGATTCAACTAGCTTTTTCAAGTTAATTTGATTGAGTAGATTCACTTTTATTAAAGATCTTTAATTCATTTATACTGCTTCATAAGACAAAGCCGTGTAAAATTAAATAAGAGAATAATCATAAAGGAATCTCTACATCTAGAAAGAACCATACCATTCATCATAAACAAAACAAAACAAAAACTTAAATTATTTTTTAAAGCATGGTTAACAAAGGCTATTCTACAACCATAGATTTTTTTTAAAAAAAGATTTTATTTATTTATTCATGAGAGAGAGAAAGAGAGAGAGAGAGAGAGAGAGGCAGAGACCCAGGCAGAGGGAGAAGCAGGCTCCATGCAGGGAGCCCGACATGGGACTCCATCCCGGGTCTCCAGGATCACACCCTGGGCTGTAGGCTGCGCTAAACCACTGAGTGACCAGGGCTGCCCAGATCTTAGTATTTTTATAGGCATTAATTTTATAGATAACTTCCTTGTGACTTATTCCATTTGTAGAAATGTAGGAGCCTCCAATATAAAAATATATAAAGAAAATTTCCTATCAAGAATCTTTATTCCACAGGCCCTTGCATGGTGCAGTTGGTTAAGCATCCAACTCTTTGTTTTGGCTCAGGTTGTGATCTCATGGCAGTGGGATCAAGCCCTGCACTGGTCTGTGCTTTGTGCAGAGTCTGCCTGAAATTCTCTCTCTCTCCCTCCTCCCCTCCCCTAACATGTGCATGTGCTTCTCTCTCTTCTCTCTCCTCTCTCTCTCTCTCTCTTTCATAAGTAAGTAAATAAATAAATCTTTTTTTTAAAAGAATCTTTATCCCAATCTAAGTAACATAAGAAATTTTAGCTTATAAGGATTTTCTAAATGTACTTTAATGATTAGAACAGTCTCCACTGAAGTACGTGGACTTAAAAAAAGACAACACTTTGAGCGTGATCTTTAAAAAGCATAAACAAAAGAGAATCATATTAGCAAAAAGTATTTGAAAGATCTCAAATATAATTTTTCCATACTTTCAAATTATATATTAAGACTTGAAGGAGGGAAGGAAGGAAAGAAGGAAGGAAGGAAGGAAGGGAGGAAGGAAAGAAAGAAATAAGAGATAAAGGGATGGAGGAAGAAAGGAAGGAGGAAAAAAAAGAGAAACAAATGATCTTTGCTTCTACTATGAAAATAATGGAAAGAAAGTTTGTTGACTACTTGAGGCAAAGACAGATCTAGAGCGACATTTCATGCCAACATAATGTTCTTTCTGTCATTTCTTAGAGATGTTTTGGCATTTAACATTGATGTCTTTTGGTGATTTTCCTAAAGTATATTGCAATTATCACAGGCAAAGTGTTTATCTTTTACTATCCAGGCCAATTTATCTTTTTTTTTCTTAAGTGAAAACCTTTAGAAAATGCTTTTGTTTCTAGTCTTAAAGGAAAAGACAAAGTCAGCATTGGGATGAGTTAATGGCCGTATGCAGAGACTGGGGGAAAATGTAGTATTTCTATGGTTTTAAGCTGATAGCTATGTACACGGGTGCAAGTCTGTTTTAAAAAGCTCAGTTTGATGACTGAAAAGAATGGAAAGTGCCTACTATAGTCACTGTTTGAAGAATTCATTGAAGAGTTCCCATTGAAGAAATTCAGAAAAAAGAAATCTGTCTGATGATACATAAATGAAGTATATATAATCTGTGTCTGTGTGATAATGTGTTTTCAACTCTCTCTTTCTTTTTGTTATGACATACCTCAAGGTTTTGTCACAGACAATCACAGAGGAAAAATCACTTAGGTTCACAAACAAATGCATATGTCCAGATAGGAAGAATTTTCTGCATTCATATGCACCACCCAATATTAGGAGAAGTTTCAATCAGTAAGTTATAGATGGGCCAGTCAGTAAGGTAGAACCAGTAAAAATTGAAAGAGGAAGCAGTCATCTTCATGAGTTCTAGTTAAGATTCATGTAGAGGATTATCTTTTAAAAATCAGCCGAGTCACTGATTTTCAACTAAGAACTGAAAACTGGCTCTTCCACTTATTTCAAAAATACTGTACATGTGGCATGTCAGATATTGTACGTGGGTCCCAGATGCCATTTTCAATGCCGGAGGGGAAAAAACCAATAACCAACTTTTGTTTTGATTTCCCAAACTCATCTTAGGAAGGTGAATGAAGAGAACGTAGAAGTGATAGAAAGTGCTACAACTGAGTTTGTCTCCTCCCAAAACTCGTATGTTAAGGCTTTAGCCCCAAGTGTGTTACTGGAGGTGGGGCTTTTGGTACATAATTTGGATTCAATGAAGTCCTAAGGATAGAGCCCTCAGATCAGTGACCTGAGAAGAGGCTAGAGAGCTTCTTGAGAGTATGTTGCTCTTTCTCTGTCCAACATATAGAAGATACAGCAAGACAATAGTCAGAAAGAGGGTCTTCCCCAAGAACACAACCATGCTGATATCTTGATCTTGAGAACTTCCAGCTTCCAGAACTCTGAGAAATAAATTTCTGTTGTTAAGCTGCCCATCTATGGTATTTTGTTATGGCAGCCCAAGCAGAGTAAGAGAGTGAAAGAAGATACTTTCAGGACAGGGAGAAATTCAGCAGGAAGATATATTACCTAGAGTTGATCATCAAGGCCTTTATATTTGGACAATTTATTTTAGAGTCAAAGCAGTGATTAACTAATTACCCAAACAGGTGAGTAATCTGGTCATAACTAAACCAGTATGGTTCATGTGACTCTTAATAGTGGAAGTTCTGCTGGAGAGTCAGGCCTGGGCTCTACTTTCTGTTTGGTCACCATGTAGCTTCAACCTTTCTGGAACTTGGGAGACTCATCTGTATAACAAGAGAACAAAACTCTTTCAGATTTTTCTCTATTATTGTTATGAATCCTAAGCACACAAATATGTGCTAGTGTTCTGGAATGAAGATGTTTGGCTTAGCCCTACAAATGGTTCACCAAAAATCTACTTCTATTCCTAAAGAAAAGAACACAACACATCCCACTGTGGGTGAATTAGAAGCATCACTTTTAACTATGAAACAGAAGACCCTTAGTTTTTCCCATAAACGTGAAATAAAGAGAACCAGAAACCAAATATTTGCTAGGCTGTGCTTTACAATAGCCTCTAGGTTACTTGTTTGAAGAGGGGGAAAAAGGCTTGTTTTAGATTATATACTCAGTTTTAAATATGAGCAGATACATAAAAAAAACACACTGTTCTGATATACACTTATTTTTCCAAAATGTATATTAAATTTCAAACCCAAGTCAAAAGAGAAAATTATTCTTTTACCCCTGAGTTTAATATGAGGCAGATTTTCCACGACCCAAGTGTTCAAATATTTGCTTGACTCAGATCAACCTTTCTCAATTATCTGACATACCTGCTCAGCTTCAGACAGATGAATGAGATCAGCCTCATTCTGAGCTAAGCCAAGCTTTGTAACTTCTCAAACGTGTCCTTTGTGGAAACAGGACTGTAGTGCAGAGAGGAGCTGGTGACACTCTTCTGGTGCATGGTAAATGCATTAATATTTACCATAATAATTACACAGACAGAAGAGGAATTTAGGGCGGCCCGAGTGGCTCAGCGGTTTAGCGCCACCTTCAGCCCAGGGTGTGATCCTGGAGACCCGGGATCCAGTCCTGCGTGGGGCTCCCTGCATGGAGCCTGCTCCTCCCTCTGCCTGTGTCTCTGCCTCTCTCTCTCTGTGTGTCTCTCATGAATAAATAAATAAAATAAATAAAATCTTTAAAAAAAGAAGAGGAATTTAGAGGTCTATGATTGCATATATCAGAGTCTGAGCAAGAAAACTGAGATTTGTTATCACTGAATTTGAGCGTATTTATGTGCCCTCTTCTTTAAAAAAAAAAAAAAAAATCCCTAGGTTTATGACTCTAAAGCTTTCACCTGGTCCCACTGCTCCTTTCCCTCTGAGAGAACATGCCCGGAGTCTGCAATCACTGACCACGACTTCAAGAGCTACAGCGTCAGTGAGGATTTAGTTTTCACTATCTTGGGGAGGAATAAATATAGAAGCAGAAGAACTTGTCTGGAACCAAGACCTTATTTAGGGATAATGGAAACCACCTAATGTATGTTATTAGCAGTTACGTTTCAGAGCAGAATGCTTTTTAAGTGCTTGCTCTCAAGTACCCTCATTGTACTTGGAGCACTTTGTTAGGGCTTGGCTTCTCTCCTAAATAGAACTGTTTGTGGGTCCAGAAGTATATAATGGAATCCCATAAACACAGAGAGAAGTTTTAAGATCACTCAGCATTAACCAGAAGCATCCTCTTACCACTCATGAACTCTGCACCTTTGGGATTTTAGAATAAGGCTCGTCGATGCCTAAGCATAATGTAAACCTACCAGAACTTGCTTGTGCTCCTCAGTGACTTCAAGAGGGTTTTTAAAGATTGTGATTTTTGTGTTTTTCTCCAGGCTAGCAGTTTAAGAATGAGGCTCTGTGCTTCATACCCCTCTTTACAAATGGTGTTTTCTAAACCATGAAAGACTCCTAACCCTCGGAAACAAACAAAGGGATGCAGAAGGGGAGGTGGGTGAGGGGATGGGGTGACTGGGTGACGAACACTGAGGAGGGCACTTGATGGGATGAGCACTGGATGTTATACCATGTGTTGGCAAATTGAATTTAAATTTAAAAAAATAAAGGAATTACTAATTACAGTGGCCCATTCTGTGACTCTTTTTCCTTGACTCCTACTTCCTTTTTGTCCTTACATGCCTGGAGCCTCCTTGCAGTGCTATGCCTTTTACTTGCAACCGTGTTTTGTTGGCTGGTGGGCTCATTAAGTCCTGGCCTGCAGAGGCTTTTTCCAACTAGCACTTGCCACTCTTCTTCATTGCTCCTCAGCCTGAGCCACGGGCCACAGCCTTGTTCCTTCTCTATCTTGGGCCACCCCACATTTCCTCACCATCCCAGAAAGAGATTTCCCACTGTCAAGTGAATTACTAGCCTGGAACTTTTCAAGGGTCCCATCTCAATCAATCAATCTCTCTATCTCTCGCTCACTCCCCACCCCCTCCCTGCGCCATGAATGGTGGTAGGCCCCAGGTCCCATCTTTTGGAGTTGAGGTGGGCGGCAAAAGCCTTTGGTTTTGCCCGCTGGAAGATTACTGCTTCCTTGCAGTGGAGATATTGTGCTCGTCCCAGAGCCTAGAGTGGGGCTGTCACTCTCTGCCAGGTTCAGAAGGGCTTTTTTTTTATTGTCCCTGTCAGTTAGCAGCCCAAGGTTACCGCCAGCTCTCTGTCAGGGCTTTGATTTTTGTCAGCTATGGCCAGGTCCTTTTAGTTATCTGCAATCTTTTCAGCTTTGTTCAGGCTGAGCTCTACTTGTCTACTAATTAGCTCTTTGGAGATTTCCCTTTTAAAACTCACTATCACAGAGGACAGGAACCGTTCAAAAGTTTTGTGTTTCACAGAAATTCCATATTCATCCATATCTCATAGAGCCATATTTTTAAAATTAAAAGTGGCAGGTCAGGCCAATTTAAGGTATAGAAGTAGCATCGTCTATAAAGAAAGACCTTCAGGTTCTTGATCAGGTATGTAGATGAGTGACAGGGAAAGGAAAGGGTTTACATCAAAAAACAATGAGGGGTACAAATTAAAAAGAAACGATCGCTCTGTATAACATATTCACATTTTCTTTATCTTCTGGTGTGCAAATATTGTGCTAGCTGAATATAAAAGTAGCACAACTTTAGGGTACCAAAAAAAAAAAAAACCACACTGTAATAACATCAAGAGTGGTCTTACATCAAGGAGGGCCCTGAGGATGTCTTTGTTGTCAACTTCAGAAGAAAAGAGAGGAACAGAAGAGGAAACTGGCAGAAGGAATAGATGCCAAAGAGAACTCAAAGGATTAGGTCCGGGTGAGGTGATCGGTATTCGAAAACAGTCTGCCTTCTGGCTCTGATCTAAGGGAATAGGCTGGCAGCCAAGCCAGAGGGCATAGCAGCACAAACACACCTTCAGCACACTGCTTCAGGGTTGCCTCAGTGCCTTAGAAATTGTGCTAGCAATTTGAAATAAAGCTATGGAAGAGCAATAGGCAAAATACTCTATAGATAAACCTCCACTTTTTACATAATTCCCAACCTGGTTGTCCTCTCCACGCAGACATATCCTTTCTTTCTTTCTTTCTTTCCTTTCCTTTTCCTTCTTTTTTTTGTTCCTGGCAAGCCCTCCTTCATTCTGAGGCTCCCAAGCACACTTTTCTTCTGCTAACTTAGTGCTGTTGTAAGTGGCGCTTACATTGCATTTACACACTGTTAATGCCTGCAAGATGAAAGTAAAAACCTTTGAATATATTAATGCTATAACACAGATGTCTTACTTTTTACTCTCTCTCTCTCTCTTTTTTTAGCAAGTTGATGTGGCTAATAATGATGCAGATTGTGCTGGATGGATGTACAGATGAAACAGGGGAATACAGATTAAATAAAAATGTCTTCAAAGCTTACGTTTGCTTCATAATTTAACTTCTGGGCTTGTCTCGGTGGTAGTAGGTACAACCAGGCATCATAACATTGTTCTAAAACATCCTGGCACCGCAGAGCAACAATCACTCAAACAAGTGAGGCCGTACTTCTTCGAAGCGAGAAGAAAATAACAATGGGTAAAATAAAGACTGCCAGTGGCTCCATCCAAAGAAGCCTGACCCAACTACTAATGATGGGGCAGCTGGGAGAAGTGATGAACCAAGCTTCTGTGCTTAGGAACTAATCTGCCTATATACTGAACTTTGCTTTTTATAGCTATATTCAAAGCCCCAGTAGCTTCTTCTTCCGGATATTGAATATGATGTGTGCCAGAGGTGGCCCTCTACTCGCTATGGAAACATCCATGGAATGACTCTTTCATTTAGCTCTTTTAAACCATGAGTAAATGGGGGCAGTAATGATACAAGCCCTTGGAGCAGGCACCATCAATTTCTCTTTCATGCATCCATACATCCAAGTGACATTTATTAGCATACCACTCTGTGCCAAGGGCTTTGCTGGGTCCCTAGGATATGAGAATGGTGAGACACACTCCTTTCCTCCAAGATCTCATCAGATCTTGCAGAGGGCATGTGTAAGAAGAAAACTTAAAATAACATCTTTTAAAGGAATGAAAAAGTACTGCGGGATCTCTTAGGAAGGAATAGCACTGTCTGCCAGGCCAAATGTAGCAAGACTCCATCTGGGGTCTGCATCTTTAATGTGTGAGGAGAAGCTTACCAGCTGGACAAAGGTGATGAATGGTGTGTGTTGAGGCCTGGAGTCATGGATGAGCAGCAGCGTTGGTAAATGGTGACAATGCCAGAGTTCAGGCGGCATGTGTGTGTGTGGCAGTGGGGACAGAATGACAGGTGATGAGACTGGGAAGTAGGTTTGAAGCATACCCTACAAGGACTCACATGCTAAACTAAGGTGCTCAGGGATGCCTGGGTGGCTCAGTGGTTGAGCGTCTGTCGTCAGCTCAGGGCCTGATCCCGGGACTTGTTTCAAATCCCACATCGGGCTCCTTGCAGGGAGCCTGCTTCTGTCTCTGCCTATGTCTCTGTGTCTCAAATAAATAAATAAATAAATAAATAAATAAATATCTTTAAACTAAGGTATTCAGTCTCTATGCTACAGGCAATAGGCAGCCAACTGGAAGTTTCCAGCAAAGTGGAAGAGTAACACAACCCGACATCTTTTTTATGATACTCTGAGAGCTATAAGGAAGTGACATTAGCCCCTCCAGAAGAGAGACTGATGCAAGGAGATAACTTAGGGTTCTCCATATTGGCACAATAATTTCCAGCTGAGGAAAAGACCCCGGATTCAAGAGATACTTGGAGGGATTCTGACTAGCAGGACTGAGCTTCAGCAAAAACTCTGCCAGTGGCCACCTCATTCATTACCCTACCCCTCGGTACTATCTAATCTGACACGTGCTGAGAATAACCGGCCGGGAATCCCAGGCTTCTTTCTGGGGAAAGGGAACTCAGTTCATAATGATCTTATAAGATACACAAAAGAAAGATCATTCTTCTTCTGTCTTACACAGTGAGTTCGGTGAGCAGATAGCAGCCAGGCCTTTATGCACAGCGGTACTTTTTACTGCACCAGAACCGACCACTGAAGATAATACACACTTCATGTTGTTTTCCTGAATGAATGAATGAGAGACAAAGCTGAAGAGTGCAATCTACCTGTCGGCCTCACGGATTGCAAAAAAGCATTGTATTTGTTTAAAATAGTTAAAAGAATGTAAAGATCACTTTTACTTTTTTCATTTTGAGAAGTCACCAGTTCATTATAAATAATAAAAAAGCTACTCTCTAGTGCAATTATTTAGAAATGAGTGCCCATCAACCCTTTGTGGAAATAAGACTAAGTATATGATATTTAGGTTTAGTGGTCTATAATATTGATATCTTGGCCTCCTGAAGTGACACACTCAGCATGGCTTTGTGGCTATGTGGCAGATTTGCTTCAGGGACTAGCTATCCAGACCTGGCACTGTTTTGGAGGTGGCAAGTTCCCGATGCTGCAAGAGAAGAGGTCTATTGCCTTCTGCTAATGTTACTAAGGAGGCCGTAGGTAAATATGACTGACAGGGAGAGTTGAGCAGTGGTACCCTGCCCAGGGACACCAGCAGAGGGGTGAGTGGCACCTGAAATCTCAGAGTTGTGTCTGATTTGAGGGAGACTTTTTCTTAATCACATCTAAGTGCAGGAGGGGAGAATGGGATCCTAGATTTAAGGTAAAGGGATCAGAATGAATGGAAAAAGATATTGCTGGGATTAGTTTCATGGACAATGCCCCAAACACATCCACCCCGCCCCCACCAAATCTGCATTGTGTCCTTTTATACTATCTTCTCTTTATTTCTTCTCAGTTGTTTTTGAGCATCATATCCGGTCTTGCTGTTTGGACCTTCCCTCTCACACTCTACTCAGCGGTACAGTTTAAAGGGGCCTAAAAGGCAACAGGCACACACTGGGTCTTAAACACGACTGATGCAACCATCTGTCAGGCGCCAAGGGCTTCTGGAAGAGATTGGGCTTCATGCTCATCTGGCCAACTGGTTGACTGGGGGACCCTAATAATTACATTATTGAAGTGGAAGCATCAACCACTGGATGAAACTTCAGGCATTACTTATGGATGAAATGAGGTCAAAAGAGGTCAGAGAAGACAAGAGCCGAGCTGGCCATGACAGCTGTCCAAGCTGCCGCTGCGATGCATCATGGGGCATCAGAGCTGGGGCTGCATCTTCTCTTGGAGAAGGCTGGCTGTCAACCCGAAATACTGCTGCTGCAGCGTCTCAGACCGAGGCAAGGCTCCCTCACACAGCACTCTCCTGGAGGAGGATGCAGGAAAAGCAAGCACGGGCTGCTTTTGAAATAATGAGAGCCTTATCCTCGTGCTCATGCTCTTCTGTGAGCTTCACCGCCAGGGTGAGAGCTCCGCAGGAGCGGCTAGTGGCATCGTGGTCAGTCTGCAAGCATCTAACTGAAAGAAAGCGTGCGTGCAGGCGTGAGTGAATGGGCAGCTGCAGGACTGCACAGCACAGACAGGCCGATGGAGAGGACTCGAGAGAAAGCTTTTTAGGACAGATGTCATGGAAGAAAAATATTAAGTATAAACCTTTGTACAATCAAATGAAAAGGTCTGCTCCTATGAACCATAGTTTACCACTGTCTGCCTGATTTTCTACAGAAGTGTAAAGTGAAGAGGTTCACTTGGAGACTTATGACAGGATCCATTCTATCTTAATACATATGAAAACCACAAGTGAAACCTTAAAACAATATTTCAGTCTTTAATAAATTGCCCCTCACCCCAGGCCAGAAATATTAATAAAGAGAATAAATTGAGACACTTAATTTTATCACTCATAAAACTTCTATTTTCTTGCACAAGAAAATAGCACATTAGCTTGAGAATTAGTCACTCCATTAAGTGTTGCAAAGCCCTCTTTTAATTTCACCTTGAATATTGCCCCAATAATAGCCACCTTGTATTGAATGAAGCACAAACATAATACACACATTCTTTGTAAAAATAATTATCAATATTAACCTTGAGGAGCTAAAAGTTAAAAAGAGCAGAGTTCCCATTCTTAAGTATAATAAATCAGTCCAATTCGGAGTCAAAGTTGTAAAAACATGTCTAGAGTTTTTAACTGTAAACACAATGAGATCAAGCATGTTTCCCTCTGGAGAAGCAAAAAGATGCACTTCTCAATTGCAAGCACTTCCAGCATGTTGCTCCATAGCAAACACAGCTTCCTTCTGTAGCACTTTATTTTAATGCTATTCTTTTCAGAGATGAAAGTTTCATTAAAAAAAAAAAAAAGATACAGGAATATGTAGATAGTATGGGAGAGATGGCTAGGAGGGATAGCAATACTTTATGTGATCTGGGAATTCTCTTCTATGTCACCATCCTTCCCCTTCTGTGAGTGTAGCAAAATAATTGGCTAACATAATTAAATATGAATCCGCATAACTTCAGACTCTGAACGTGTGATCAGTCCTTTGATAGGCTAAAAGAGGTGCTTCACCCAGCCCTGTATCCCAAAAGCAAAGTGAAAAAACCTGTACTTTCTTTGATTTGTGAAAAGATGCTTCTGCTGTAAATAAGAAGCACATACTTGACATTTCCTTAGGAAGACATCTGGAACCTTAGAATGTATTTATCACAAATGCAGTGGGGACATTATAATACATTACACTCCTTCAGGTCCAGTCTTCCCTATCAGTACTCATGTATTCTGAAAAGAAAGAAGTTTTCAGCTTATTTGGGAGACAGCAGTACCATGGAACTAAAATAAAACAAACAGAGGGGAAAAAAATGTAAGGGTGATCAGCAGTTAGAAACGAATCAAGAATATTTACTGGAGACCTATGGTAGGCAAAGCTCTTTAACAGGTACCTTAAAGAGGTATAAATAAAATAGCAAATAGGTTTCCTTCCCTCAAAGGATCTACAAATGGAAGAAACATATGTAAATAAATACATGTGAATGCATAGACAGCCCGTGACTCTTAAAAAACCAGAGCATGCAAAATCAATTACAACCAAACATACATGAATTGGTGCAGATGCACCTCACTGATAGGCTGATTTCATTTGAGACATCCTCAAAACTTGGGCTGCCAGCCTCAGCAACGCCTGGACAGTAGTGTTGTCCACAATATAAATGTATTCACTTTTTGTCAAAGCATTTATTTACTGTAAGATATGCCAGGAGTTACGTGATCAAAGTTAAATAAAATTAATCTAATACTTGATTTGCTCACTCTTCCATTGCTTGTTTTCAATAGGCTGAATTTTGTTTTAGCTAAAAGAAAAGCAGGTAGTTTGTAGACTTTTAATGTGCAATATTTAAATAAAGTAACTGGTACACGATTTTTTTTAAGTTAATGAAAGGAAATGTGACACATCTCTGTGCTTAGAGATTTTAAATTCAGAAAGCAAAAAATGAGAGGGCATTTTAACAGATTTTCCCTCTTAAAGAGTCACAAACAGTACCTGTCATTCTAATTTTACTATCATCTTAATATTTATCATTTTAATGTAAAAAAGTATCTGATTCTAAGAAATAATTTCTCATAGAAAATTCTAATATTTACAACTAAATCTTATGAATAGTCTAAATGGATAAGCAGAAGGTCCACCTGAGTATAGAAATATTGGCTGCTGTTTTTCAGAAAGACTTAATCCATAAAAAAGCTATGATACAAACAGAAACATGGCAGGATTATAGGCAGAAACATGACTACAGGAAAAAGTTACTGATCACTAAATTTGGTTTAAGAGATTAGGGGGACAATTATAACAATAACAATTGTTACTGTTATACAGCTATATATTATATATGTTATATTTATATTAAATATATGCTATACTACAATATAGAACAATTGTTATGTATATAATAACAAAAAATAACAATCCTGTTATTTTTAAACAGGATTCTCTGTCTAAACAACCATATTTACAACTATACAAGTGAATAGTCAAACAAGGTAATTACAATTTTGATATCAATGAGTTATCACTATTTTGAGAAGAAGTATGGTTGGTTTAAGTGATAAAAGTATTATTTCAAATCCATCTGTGCCATAAATGATCTGGTTCTTTGGAAATCTTCTTTAACATCTTGGTAAGTATCTATGGGGATATTATGAGAAATAATATGCAGTGAAAGAGCCCAAACACGTAGAATAAAAGATCTATACAGCCCAGGTAAAGCTGCCATATATAGATTGCCTATTTATTTAAATCCTATTAATTATAAAACCCACTTAGTTATCATATTTATGTATTATAATAATAATTGGTATGTAAGATTATAAACCTGAAGTACTTGAAGCATCCTCTAAATCATCTTTTTGGAGATAGTTTACGTGTATTTTATTTGCTTACATATAGCGGTTCACACCAAACTGCTGTCCCAAAAAAAGGGGGATGGTATACCATAAAACACACACACACATCCTAAAATAAAAGTAAGTTATTTAGTGCAGTAGAGATCACTCAGCTTTTTAGAAAATTTCTTGTTGGGAACTGTGGAAACTGTAGAGAAACACGATCAATACCATCCATATATGGTGGAGCAGAAAGGTGGGGAGTGGGGGACTTGGGTTGTGCGTCTGTTTCCCGTCGGTCGGGTGCATATGTACAAGGAGGACGCTCAGCTCAGTTCCCACCGCTGACCTTCCAGTAATCTCATTTCGGGTCTAAAGGAAACCCTGCTCTGACACATCCCACACATCCTGCAGGTAGAGCAGAGGCTAAAGATGTTAAAACCACACTGAACATCCATGATAAACTCCTGGGGGCGCTGCTTAGTGAGGGTTCCAAGGCTGAAAAGCTGAAAAGCTGAAAAAAAGAAATTCTGAAATTCTGAGTTTGGAGTACTAAGAGGTTCTGAAATCATGCTATCATCCTTTCCACTGCACCAGAAGCAACCTCCAGTGTAAAATCATGCATAAGATGCATCTGCTTTTCATTGGCTGTGAACATGTTAATAGATGAACAAGTCCAAAGGTATTTGCACACACACAAATCCCAACACATGACAGATTGTTCATGTTATATAATCTGTTTTATATGTGTTACTAACATGTCACTTCTTTATGCTGTAGAAGCTACTTAAGTATCTTCCATCATTACAAGATGGGGAGGGGGGCAGGGGAAAATGGGTACCACGGGTATTTTTTATAAAACTGGTGCGACAGAGCAGTTTGTAGACCTTCCCCAGTGTGACAGGTGTGTGTCCGGCAGGAAGAGACCTCTACTGAGGCAGGTATACATCCTGGAGCTGAGGGACAGCAGCTTGAAATGTTGGAGGTTCCAGATGAGTGTGTTGCACCTTTAATTTCTTGTGGTGGAATAGGACAGGGTGAACAACTGTAATTGGAAATTATGCAGGATACAAAAAGAAAAGCAACTTCTCTGTCATAAAAGCAACGTGGGTTCCACCTGGTCCCTTTTGGGCGAAGTAAGCTGTTTGATCAGCTTCCCTCAGTCTCTGTGGATGTCCTTATATGAGTCTAATTGAAGGACTCCTGTTCTCTTTTTATTTTTGCTCTATGAAAAATGTATCGGAGATGTCTCATAATGAACTTTGATATGGTGAAATGATAATAATGTCCTAATTATATATAAAAATGTAATTACACTTGCTTCTATTATAGAAAAACTCCCTTTATAATGAAGTGTTATGTTGGAAAAAGATTTTCATTATAGGCAGACTCCTTTACTTGTTAATTTGAGCTCTGATTCATCACTTTAATATTAAAAAAATTCTTTGTAAGTTACTTTTGATGTGTCTCATTTATGGTTCATTTCACTTCCTGGGCACCACCAGGAGCCCAAATCCAAACTTCTTTGAAAGGCACTTAAAAATACATCTTTCAAAAAGGAATTCTTCTTTCTATGTGGTGGAACAGCAGTAGTCAAGAAAAATATCATTGATCCTCTTATTTACTTGAGCTCTGAAAACTTTTGTTTTGAAATTTGGAACCAAAAAATATATATATGGCTTCTTAGATATTTAAAAATATGTCATGTATGAGGTGGCAATATATAGACTATTTAAAAATAGAGTTTAGCCAGTAATCAGTTATACAGGCGACTTCATGGCATTCAAACAACATGGCTTCTTTTCTACTCCTTTTGGGATGGTTCAAAGCATCATTTCACCAAATCAAGTGCAAACTGAGGAGTGTAAGGAATCTGTCTTCTTTGCCCTGTGCCCTAACAATCTGGTCAGAGTCTTCATGGGAAAAGTAATTAAATGCTTAAAATTAGTTTTGAGATATTCAGTTATTCAGCTGAATCTTGTCTACTACCTCCATTCATCACGGAGGATGAATATTTCATCATTAACACTAGAAAAAAAAGAGATTAAGCTATAAACTGTCCAAATCAACAAGAAAATGTAATTGAAATACTTTCAGAAGTATTGCAAAAAAAATCCAAAAATTAACCTACAATTACCACAGAGTATTATATTTATTTTATGTCATCCACTTTCAGATTTTAAGGAAGAATAATTTATTCAAAAATTAAATTCTTTATAGAGCGGTGGGTCCTTGAGAGGTGAGATTATGATTTAAATAGGTCTGACTTTGATAACAGAATCTCTACCTATTTATATTGTTCTATAATCTGTAAGTTGAATAGGAATCTTGAAAACTCTAGAGAATTGCAACTTCTTTTATAACCTCTTTCTGAATGTGGCAACTGTAGGAATCTCACTAAAACTTTAGTTATGAGACTTTAGAGTTGTATGTGATTGTTCCCTCTCCACTGTCCTGACCCAACATCCAGTCTAATAATGAATCCTTTTGATTCTACCTCCTACGTATCTCTCAAATCCACTGCACCCATCCCTCACCTCTCAGACTAAACCACCTCCATATCTCACTTGGATTCCTGCCATGGCCTCTCAGTCTCTTTGCCTCCTCTCCAATCTGTTCTCCATGTGTCAGCTAATGATCTCATAAGTCATAAACCAAGTCATGCCATTTCCCTGCTTAAATCTTTTCCATGATTTCCCTGTGCACTCAGAATAAAATCCAAGTTCCTTACATGGCACAGAAGACTAGAGATGATCTGATTCCTACATACCCTTCCTACATTACCTCCTACTACTCCCTTTCATACACTCAACTACTCCTAGACACACTGGCAGGCCCTTAAACACACCACATCCTGCTGCCTCTGCCTGAAGTGCTCTTTTCCAAATGTAACATGACTGGTCTCTCTTACGTCTCAGTTTCAATATCACTGAAATGCTTGGCAGCCTGTCTAAGCAGGGTCCAACTTTGGCTGTTTTCTCTCCCAGTATCCTATTTCCTCTTTCACTCTACCTTTTCTAATTGTCACTCACTTAGCCATTTGTTTTACTCTTTTATTCTTCATGAGATGCGGCTTTGAAGAACAAGAGTCATGCACTATCCGACGCCACATCCACTCTCCATTTCTTTCTTCCTAGAATCTAACCCTCCTTGCTCTCCCAAGTTTACCAAACATATCCGCACCCCTGGGTTTCTGCTCATGCTCTCTTCTCTGTGTAAAATGCCTTCCTCACAATTTGCAGACCTTCAAAATCTTTCTTGTCTTTTCCACTCAAATGCCACCTTATCCCAGAAGCCTTCTTTGATTCTCCTATTAGAATTAACTTACCCTTGAGTTTCAGCACCATTTTGTTTATAGTATGAAGTTTGTACCACGCTTAGTTGTATACAGTTCTGTCACCTTCACAACCATACCTCTGACTGTTTGGGGTATTTCTCTTAGAATGGGTTTTTCCATTTTTAAATATTTTATTATATTTTATCGATACCTTCCTTTGACCTCCTTTTATCAAATAAATTGTATAACTTACTAGAGAAGGATAATTCCACTTATTAAAGAAAATTAGTAAATAAGTCAATGGTTTTCTATATCAGAATTTTTATTAAAATCTCTAAAATCATTGCTATTTGTTTTGCTATTAGACCTTAACAATAAGCTAGTTAACTGTAAAATAATTAAAGTGCCTATTTGGCAAACAATGGTAATTTAAGGAGAACAATCATGTTTCCTCCTTTACACTTTTACTTTTATCCAGATGAAAATGGAAAGTCAGTCTGCCAATGGCCTCTTCCTTCTAAGGTGAGTGATTTTGTAAGAATATAAATAGGATGATGTCTCAGATATGACAACATGAATTCATGAGTCCCAAAAGGGATATGGTGCTTAATATTAACAGAAGGAAGACAGAGCCAAGAACATCCATTGATTTTCAAAAACAATTTTATACAACTAATTTTTGGAATTATTGGTAAAAGGTAAATGTGAATAACTGACCTACTTTAATTCCCACTCAAAAGGGTAGGTATAACAAGTAATGATGATACATTAAACTCGAAAGAGTGGTGCTTCAGAATTGACAAATTCCCTCTTGGGTTTTTGGACATTTTGAGGTTTTCATTTCTCTACTTGTAAGATCTTTCAAGTTGTCTCATTTTAAATGTTAAAAAGGATGAAAAATGTATATATGAATCATCTCTGAAAATATTTTTGAAGAACATTTTTAGTAATGGGAAATTCCCTCTCAAAATACCTCTATTTTTTTAAAAAAAAATCTTAGCTATGTCTCCTTTCCCAGTAAACTATTTCATATGTATTCCCTTTCAATAACTAGCATTTGAATCTTAAAAGATAAAATCTAAAGTAATACCAGATATGGTGTTTCTGAAAGAGTCATGTTGAGCTGCATACAACAGAAAATCCAAATTGATTTGGCTGGGAAAAGGTAGAGGTTTCTTTTTCTCCCATATGGAAAAAGTTGGGGACCAGGCACTCAGGCTAATATGGAGGCACTCTAGTCAATGGGGACTCTGCTTTGTCCGGATTTGTACGCCATTCTTACTCACGGCTTTTATTCTTAAGATTGACACATGGCCTGATGTGGCTGCTTGAGTCCTAGCCTAACAACCAAAAAAAGAAGGAAGGAAGGGCAAGAGATCATGTCTCCCAGCTGCATTGATTCCCTTAAAGAGATTTCCCAGAAATCTACCCAACATCTTAATGTCTTCTGCCTATATCTCAATGACCACCCCTGCCAGTTAAAACAAAACAAAACCAATAAGCAAAAAAATGCCAGGAAAGGTATCTTTTATGTAGCAACATTACAGTTTGGGATAAAATCACCACTCTTAGTAAGGAACGAGGGAAGAATGGATATTGGAAAAGCTACATATTGTACTCCTCAAATAACATATTTATTTGAAGATATACATTTCTGACCTTATCTCCTGCCCTCTCCTGTGGACACACCATGCCTCAACCAACAGAGCTTAATGGTAGGGTCCGGGACACTGAGGAATCCCTTATAATTGCTTTCCTCCTTCATGGAAAGCATTATATCTGACTAATTCCATTGACTGGCTGCTTCTCACTTTCAGGTCTCCTCTCAGGTGAAATGCTACCTCATAAGACTGTCCTCACAACTCTGGTCTGCAGGAGTCTCCTTTCCCAACTTCAGTACTCTCCCCATGACACCCTATCAAATCTTCCAAAGCACTTAACACAATCGGCAATTAGTGCTTTTAAGTATCGGTTCATTAGTTTGTTATATGTAAATGTCCAAAGACAGTGTTAACCTCATGACCGCAGGGGTTAGTCTTGATCACTGCTGTGTCCCCAGAACTGAAACTCATGCCTGACATGTTATGGGGTTCAATAAAACCTTTTTAAACAAATGGGGGAAAACACCGAAGAAATTGGTAAATGAATATTTTGGAAAATTGGTAAATATTTATCTAGTAAATAAAAACTTCACTTTGCCACCCTTCTTGTTTTGTGGGGCCAATTAAAACTTGAATCCTGTCCTGCAGTTATGATTTGTATGAGTCACAAGAATCAGCCTTCACATGTGGCAACCTAAGGGCCGCCAGTTGGCTGGAATTGTTCCACTGGGCCCAAGATTTTACCTCCTTCTGCATGACATGATAGGAAAGCTGGATTCATCTGCAAGCTTCACTTTGGAAATCTCCAGGTAAAGCCCCTGTGAGTACACAGTATTCTTCAAAGGTTTCTCGGAGGAGTCTAATCAGACCATGATACATGAAGTACCATTTTTTTTGTCCTTTTAATAGATCAGGAGTTTATGGAGAAAGTGATTCTAAGTTCGAGCTTCTTTCTACCTTAGTATTTTTACCTAGTATTCTTATGACATAAATGGAAGGATGGAAAAAATGAAGAAAGAGAAGGCAAGAGGGAGAGAGAAGGAGAAAAAAAGTGGAAGAAAGAGAGATGAAATGAGAAAATAGCCCCTTTAGTGGGTACCCCAGTCTGTTGAGAATTGCTAGAAGACATTTTAGCATCTAAGTCTTCAAGTAGCTCATTAGGGTGATGAAAAGCCAAGATGAAGGGATGGTGCCATGTCTGAAGAGCCAGGGTTCCTGTTGTCCTGAATTATTAAGCAGTCAATATTCAGTGGGCCACTGCGTGCCTGGCTGCCTGTCTTCAGCAGGTGGTGCCCCTCTGCCTTTCTCTAGAAAGCAGCTGTGTACTCCCAGCCTCCCCAGAGCTTGCAACAGACATTTGTTTCATTTAAGACAGACACAGTCATTATTTTGTGCAAAACTTCATAGAAATATTTCCTACTAAATGCTTGAACCATCTGAGTAGCACTGGGCAGGCTGCTGGCTTCATTAATAATGCATCCATGCTTATCAATAGGTTTAGACAACTGGTATTTAGAAGCTTCTTCAGAAGGAGTGGCATGGATTTTTTTTCACACCAGTTAGCTTCATTCTGTCAGTTCCTTGATGTTGACATAACATCCAACTGCGTTCTGAAAACCAAAGGTGCTAAAACTGTCTGGGCTGTTCTCTCTTGCTTTGGAGCTTCTTGATAGAGCTAAGTCATGGTGGTTGGCCTTTGCCCATTTCTGCCCTTCCTTTCAAGTTTACGCTAAAGGAAAAAAATCTTTTCAATCACTTCACTTGAAACCTCATTACAGGGTGGCTCCTCACACTAGGTTAATTGGGGCTGGTTCATGTTTGCACCCTGCTCTGGTCCTGGTATGTTTCAGTAGAGAACAGTAGGACTGAACTCTGGGGACATGTATCCTGTGTATGGAAAGTTACACAGTCATTTTTGGATCACTTACAGTGACAGAAGAAATAATTCAACTACTTGAGTTTTGGGTTAGAAAGGCCACTGCAAAGTTCATTCTACTGATTTGTTTGCAACCCGTTTGTACCTTGCCAAAAAACAATGCCGAAAGTAATGAAGACCCTCCGAAATCCTGTAAGGCATCAATCACAAAAAGGAAAGCCAGGAAAGAGCAATTAAAACATTATTTTTTCAATGCTGGAGCATGAAATATATCAATGTAGCAATTTCTTTTTACAATGATGATCTCTCAAGATTTCCTTTATAAAGCTCAGGTTGTCATTGCTTCTTATCAAAATATATAGCTATCTGAGTGAAACTGACAGAACTATTGTCAGATTCCCATGAAGAAATTGTATAGAAGGATGCTTAAGAATTATTTTCTAGAGCCATACATACAGAAGTACAATATGCATTAAACTATACACACACACCTGCACACAACGTGAAGATAAAATTCATATTGCACATACCAATTCATTGAAAATTCTTTGCAATGTTGTATTTTTCAAGATAAGGACGATGGAGACAATTTCCCTTTCTAGGCACTCACATATCCTGTGCCTGAAAATGAATGATTATTAAATTATCCAAAACAGTGAGAATTTTGAGCTGAAGGTATTGCATATGTGCAGAGAAGTGAATTGAGATGGGTCACATGCCCTCACTGACACCTCAAATTTAGCCCAAAATATGAAAGATGCCTAAGGGTTGTTTGTTCACGAGGCAAAGCAGGATGTTTGGAGCCAATGGGTAGGTTAAAGAATTGTTTGGTTGGCATTGTCTGATGTCCTCTTTTCAGGTTTTGTGGAATATCAATGTGAACTAGCCACAGAAGATCGATAAGACAGAGGAAAGGACTTTTCTGGCTTAACTGAATGCTTTCCTTTGCTTTGGAAGCCTCTGACACCTTTGTTAATTGATTTGTGATTTCATAGCCCAGGCAATATATGTCTAAAAAGTTTTTGTTTATTTTAAACCATATAATATATTAAAATAGTGTGTTTGGGGAGGATTTTAGAATATACACAAATATTCTAAATATATGGCTATGTGTATAACTATATATAAGTATTTATATTATATACAAGTAAAACTGCAACTGTATATATAACTCCCTATATATAGTTTTTCAAAAGTTTCGGTTGATCCATAGCAAAATACTTGGAACTTAAGATTCCAAAGGCATTAAAATAAATGTATTTATTGAGTATAACAACTCTTTTAAAAGTGGTATTTCAGGGGCACCTGGGTAGCTCAATCAGTTGGCTCAGGTCATGGTCCCAGGGTCCTGGGATCGAGCCCTGCATTGGGCTTCCTGATCAGCAGGCAGTCTGCTTCTCCCTCTGCCTTTGCCACCTCCCGCTTGTGCCATCTTTCTCTCTCAACTAAATACATAAAAAATCTTAAATAAAATAAAATAAAAGTGATATTTCAGTGCATGGCTCAGTTGGTTAGGCGTCCAACTTTTGATTTCAGCTCAGGTCATAATCTCAGGGTCGTGAGATCCAGTCCTGTGTCAGGCTCCTCACTCAGCACAGAGTCTGCTTGAAAGTCTTTCCCTCCTCCTCTGTGCCTCCTCCTGCCTTGTCTCCCTTTTTATCTCTCAAATAAATAAATAAATAAATAGGAAAGTTGTTCAAAAAATAAATAAAAGTCATATTCCAGTATTGCCCTGGTGGAAGTCACTAGTAAATTAGGTTCAATTTTTGCAGCTTTAGACAAAATTTTAAAAAAAGAAAGAAAAATATAATAATAATTACCCTTTTTTTTTCAACAGGGAACTGAACTTATGAGTTTAACACATTTTAAAAATTGCAATTTTAATTCCGTCTGTATGAGTTTTCATAAACTGACATCAATTTATACTGCCAATTTCACCTATTTTTTTCCTGACAGGAATACCACTCCTCCTCTGACTGGAATCACTTGGAACACATGCTATTTGTCACTATTTGTGTAGTAGAGTGAATATACATTAGCAGATAACACAAGAGTTTCCCTCTTCAGAAAAATTCCAAGATAGAAAGTGGCCTTGAGTAAAGAAGTTAGGTCTTCACGTAATTCAAGAAAATGGTCTGGAGGAGAGGAGAGAACAATAAACCAACAAATAGCTGGATTGTTCCATTTACAGTTAATGAGGATTGGAGATGGGAAGAGAATGGAGAGAAGGGAGACTGAAAGAGAACCAAAAAAGAGAATAGGATAAAGCAGCATGTTGGGAAGCTGGATCTGACAGAGAAATTACTGGGGAAAGATCAAAGGGGTTGGGTGCTCATAGACACTATTAGGAGCATGATTTCCTAATAACCAATTGGAAGATATTTCCCTCATAAACCCTCTCTGTGGCTCTAGCCCATCAGCAAACGTGCTCTACCCCAAGGCTGGCACTCATATTTTGACCAGTAAAGGAGTCAGGGTGTTGTTCACCATGGTACAGAATGGCATGCTGGGATAACTGGATGATCTAGGAACTTGGGACCGGTGGGGAGTGGCTAATCCCAACCATCCTCACCCACCCTAAACCATCCCACAAAGGACACGCAGAGGTTCTCAGAGAGGCCAGGTCTTCCAACTGCAAGCAAGACTGGAAATTTAAGGTAATCATCCTTGCATCACAAAAGCCAGATGACTGTGCTAATATCTGGCTCTTATTGGGTCAAAGCATTCTCTGATAATTTCTACAGATTTGAAGGTTTCTATTAAGATTTTTATTAAATGTCTACTATATGCCTAAAATAGCAGAGAATCAATCACTCACTGAGAACCTGTGGTCTCACAAAAGGTGATAAGCCATGCATACATGAAATTATATGCAAACCACAAGTCATCAAGTACGTGCACATTCATACACTAGAATTTTAAAATTAATATAGTAAGTAAAAAATTGTGCTGTACAACTAAAATGGACAAATGTAGAAGTTGGCAGTAAAAAGTATAGTGAACTCTATTCCTATTGTCACTGCTAATTATCACTCATTAGACTTTGGTAAAAGCCTCTTGGCTCCCTGTCTTCAGTGCTCTCATCACTAAAAGTTATTCTTCACTTTGTCACTAAATTCATCATAATGAGGTAGAGTCCTGTCTGGCACAATGCCTGGCACAGGATAGGGTTTCAAGAAACACTTGTTAAATGAACAAATCAATCAGTGATTCTCTTCCATCTTTCACACAAATTTCAGTGTTTCATCATTTCCTATTTCTCTTTCTAATACCATATCTCATCATACCTCATTCTACTTATTATGCTTCTGTGTTCCACCCCTGCTCCTATTCTTACCTCAGTTTCTATGCTCCTTCTTCATCTGATGTGCTCCTTTCCCCATTCCAGATGTTTGCTTTATCCATCTTTCAAAGCCCTTCCAACTATCAATAGCTCTCTCTCTCTCTCTCTGAACACCGCAGTAAGAAATAATACCTCTTCCTCCCATCCTCCATGCAAACTTACTTTCACCTTCCTATCACACTAATTATTGTTTACTGGATATTACAGCAATTTGTGCCCACAATATCTGTCAATTGTATGGTGTAAAGGTCAGGGTACTTTGATACAGACAACAGAATCCACTCCAGCTAGCTTACCAAAAATGGGACTTATTACAGGTTATTACATAATTTGTAGAATTACTGGGAGGGCTACGGAATCAAACTTAAGTCATTCATATCTAGTAACAATGCAACCCAGAGAACCATTTAACTTCATCAAGAGAATTGATTGCCTAAAGATTCCATTTCTACCGCCTCCATTCACAGTACCTACAACTCCAGGGACAAAAAATAGAGTCTAAAATCTCAGATGCCTTCAGAAAACCAAATGCTTCCACCACATTCAGTCCCCCTACAGTGACCCCAAGCTCAAGTTGGTACTTCTATTTTCAGTCTTTATTTTATTTGTTTTTTTTTTTTTAAATTCTATATTAATTGATAGGAACACAGTGAGAGAGAGATGGCAGAGACACAGGCTGCACAGAAGAGGCTCCATGCAAGGGGCCTGAGCGGATTCGATCCCGATCTCCAGGATCGCGACTGGCCATAGGCAGGGCAAACCGTGGCACCAAGGATCCTTCTTTTGTCATCTTATGTGTACATTTGTTAGTACAGTGCCTACATGGGAATTGTAGCTACAGAATCTGAAATGTATTCTAATGCCCTGGCTTGCAATCCAGAAAGGCATGACAGAGTGGGTCAGAGTGAATTGATCCAGTCTACAGTATCTACTGCATTTGGTAGGAAGACTAAGTGCATAAGTCATGTCTGATCATCTTTGTATTTTCCATTTGCCTATAGGCAGTGCTCAATGACTATGTGTCAAACAAATGAATGCATGAGTGAATGCATACTGCATGGATAGTATGTGAGGCAAAGGAGAGTTAGAAGGGGAACTGGAGCTGGTATGAACTTTGATGTTACCTTTTCAGAACTCTTTCATTTAAACCACCAAACTACCATCCTCTAAATTAAGTTCCTTAAGTTATCAAACAGTATGAAAAGAAGCAGGTGTCAGAGAAAGAGGATTTTAACCACTAGCTGCCTGCTTTTTCTTTCACCAGTAATGAAAAATGGCTTGGATGTCCTTGCACTGCAGGTAATATTGCAATTTGTTCATTTTCACCCCAAATTAAAAAAAAAAAGATTGTGTTTTCTCAGAAAGTTTATAGTCCAAGAATCAAACCTGAAGCAACTGATGATATGCATATCCCACAGATTCATAAATCATTGAAACAACTTGTCTTATTTCTCTTATTAAAAATAATCTACTTGAGAGAACTTTCTCAAGTGCCAATTTAACTTCATTTGCAGGTTAGAAACACAGATCTTGATAACATTCTTAACAGGTTACCTTCCCCCCCCAAAAAAAAAATCAAAGAAAGCAAAATAATGTTTTATATTAATGTTTTATATTAATATAATATATTAATATAATGTTTTATATTAATGATCATTTAGAAATAAATATATTAATGATCATTTAGACATGATAACTTAAAAGTAAATTAAAAGTCAACAATGCTAAACAGCATTTAAATAACAACGATAAAACCATGAAGGTCATCATTGACCATGGTGAAGTATTTTATATATTGATAACATGTACCATTGAATATTGCTGTCCCCAGCTCCATGACTATCAACAAGTTTTAGTGACAGGCCATCATGCAACACCAGAATTATTAAGGGATTCAAAAGTAGCTTCTGGTATCACCTACTGGAAATAATGGTGGGCAAAAAGTTCCCAATTTAATGAACACAGATACAATATTTCAAGAAACCACAATTTTTTTTTTTGCTTAGTGAAGTACCATTTTGTAGGGAAGGGAGAGAGTTAAGGTAGCTGTTTTTACAAGCTCTATGGTCATTCACTGTAAAAAAAAAAAGATTCTGGGAGAAAGGAAGCTAGCTTTATATCTGCTTGCACAAATATGCCATTTTCCCAAACTACTTAAAACTCCATCATCTTCATAATTTTCCTTTTAATTTTCCCATGACTCTGACTGAAGAGACTATCGCTAGAAACCAGTCATCTGGAAGCAGTGAGCTGCAGCTATGATTCTAAAGAAAAGAGAGAGCTGTCACATTACATAACACACCATCTGAGGAGCCCTAAGTCAGTTGAAATGAAGAATGCACCCATTACAAAGGACCAGCTTTCTCCTTATGTGCCACAGCTTCTTGTATGATCTGTTTTTGTTGTTTTGGTTTGGTTAAAAAGCTGGCATCTGGGATACAGTACACAGATACATGCAAACTGTGAACATTTAAGGTTGTTTTAAAATGTCCATTTAGAGTTATGGAATTGGACAATGATGGTTTCTATTAACTAGCACAAGACCAGAGTCACTAGAGTAAGTTGCTTCCCAAATTCCCTGATGTGTCTAAAACAGCCAGTGGGCAGGTGGGGAGCACCTGGGTGGCTGAGTTGGTTGGACTTCCAACTCTTGGTTTGGGCTCAGGTCATGATCCCATGAGCAGTGAGATCAAGCCCTGCTTCAGGCTCTGTGCTCAGCAGGGAGTCTTCTTGAGATTCTTTCCCTCTGCCCCTCCCCCCATTCACACATTCCCTCTCTCTCTCTCCCTCTCTCTCTAAAATAAATAAATCAATCCTTAAAAGAACCAGTAGGAGGCTGCCTTGTGGAGGAAGAGAATGAGAGCAGGAGATGGGTGAGTTTCTGCAGAGTGGACGGAAAGTGTGGAAGAGGAAAATGCAGGAATTCAGAGTTTAACTGCTTCCTTTGTGCCCAGTTGAAGGAAAGATCTCCCCACTACCTTTAAACTCTTCGATTAAATGCTTGCACTTTTGCAATGGAGAATGTAATTCTCCACTAAATGTAATGTTCAACAACTTCCCACTTTCTTTTTCTGTGCATCATTTCCAGGAGTGGTTGTGTACAGTTAAGATAAAAGAATCCAATAACATAAAACTATTTTAATAATTTTTAAAGGAAGTTTAAGTGATACACACTCGATCAGGGTCGATGAAAATGGCACTAGTGTCGAAGGGCAACAGGTTGCTAATAAATACAATAGTTTAGGAAAGTGCTGTTTCTGTCATGGAAAAACTATATTCTGGGAAAAATAATACTACTGTAATTCAGTTTTGAAAGCTATTGAGACTTCTTGGATGAAGAATGTAGTTATTAAAGGCAAAAGTACACAATATGTTGTAATGAAATGTTTGTGCTTCACACTTCATTAAATGTTTTGTGGGCCCCTGGGGAAATTCTATCTCTCACACACAGAAATAATGTTTATACATGGTGGTATCACTAGAGGGAGTGCATAGAGCAATGTTCAGGGGAAGAACTTGCTACAATTTCAGTATGTTCAATTTAAAATACCAAAACGAGACATGTGAAAAAATATGGGTAACTTTGATGAAAGAGGACACAAGATTTTACTGTGACTTTGGTAATCTTTATATCTAATTGAAATGCTATTTTTTCTTTACTTAATTTTAAAAGAAAATATTATGGGTTTGGGGGCTTCTCGGTGGCTCAGTTGATTAAGTGTCTAACTTCAGCTCAGATCGTGATCTGGGGTTCTGGGACGGAGCCCTGAGTCAGTGGGGAATCTGCTTCTATCTCTCCCTCTGCCTCTCCCCCAACTCGTTTTCTCTCTCTTGCTCTCAAATAAATAAGTAAAATCTTTAAATACATATATAATATGTATTCAAATATATATATATATATTTGAAGTATAGGGTAATGGGTATAGGGTATATAATATATACCTATATTATATAATGAAGTATAGGGTATATGTATTCAAATATATATATATATATATATATATATATATATATATATATATATATATATATTTGAAGTATAGGGTAATGGGGGAACACCAGATGGTTTGACTTAGTGGAATTAACTGAAAAAGCATCAGATTCTAAATTCTGTTGCTAAGTAGACCCAATACCATCACATTTAGAACTCTGAGATTCAGAAATTTGGCAGTTCGGGGCACCTGGGTGGCTCAGTGGTTGAGCATCTGCCTTTGGCTCAGGTCGTGATCCTGGGGTCCTGGGATTGAGTCCCACATCGGGTTTCCGACAGGGAGCCTGCTTCTCCCTCTGCCTCTCTCTCTCTCTCTCTCTCTCTCTCTCTCTCTTCTCTTCTCTCTTTGTGTGTGTGTGTGTGTCTCATGAATAAATAAATAAAATCTTAAAAAGAAAGAAAGAAATTTGTCAGTTTGGATTCCACTGACTGTGTTTTGTGAAAGTAAAATGTAAGAGAGTGGTACAATTGCAAAGAAATTCACAAAAAAGTAAAATTCTTGGGAGGTAGGAAAGTCCACTCGTAGTAATACATGAAAAACATAATGATTAACTTCATAAGGTCCATTACCAAAGGGTCTTTAATCAAGAAAAGTAAAGTCATGTAAAGAAAAGAAAACTATGGAAGTTCTTATCTGCATGTGCCGGGTTTTGCTTGTTGTATGGACTTTGTCCTCTCAGCAATGTTTCCTTAAGAGGCACATGTCTGTTTGTCTGATCTAAACGTACATACAGACACAACATTTCTAAGGAAAACAGAACAAGGAAACATAAAAAGGCATCACATTCAAAGCAATATTAAAGAAAATGAGCTGATGTTCTACAGACAACCAAGTAAAAAGTACTAACACCAAGATCCTTTAAAAATACTATATGAGATTTCCAAGGAAGCATTCCCTTGCCTCAAGAACATTTTTTCCCCTCAAGAAGTATGTTAACCTTAATGGCTTTCCCTAGAGCTAGAATTTCAATTAGCTGCTCTACTACCATGACTCTAGTCACATAAAAAAAGTGGTGACTCTTGTTCTAAGCTATATTCATGTGCACATCTAAGTTGAGTTTAATTATTTTTTTTAATTTCCAGGCCCCTGTATAATAATAGTAAGATGCTAGTTATAAGAAATGCACAACTTGAATGTGGAGGAACATAATACTTGGGTTTTCTTCTTGTTAATAAAAATACATGTTATATAAACTGATTCATTTATAAAATAGTTACAAAGATTATTAAAAATGAAAGCTATACAGTGGGGTTGAGAGAAGATGATGTCAACTGTAACAAAATTCTATGTCTCTACAATCATTTTTATCTGCTCTATTTAATAATTGGATGCATTATGCTATATTAAACATTATGACAATATAATTATGTATTATACTACTTTAAGCATTATGGTAATGTTTTGAAAACCTAAAAATATAAATTCTTTGAAGAGTTCCCATACTGAGGATTACCAACTGCACAAAATCTAATGGTGTATTTCGAACTGACATTTCCAAAATAATTGACTACTACGATAATATTTATGTGGGCATTTTCACAGTTCTCTTGAAATACACACAGGCATCATCTCTAGGGACATTTGGAATAAAACACAAGTGACAGATAAATAACTAATTAAAACTCCCAAGGTCTCTAAAAGAGCTAAGAAAATGGCAAGAGTTCAGCATTTATTCTCTTAACTGCAACTTGTATCTAAGTTCTTTAGGTAATTTCAACATTTTTATGCTTAAGTAAAAGACACATAATGACTAATTTAAGATACCTATATTATTCAGATAAAGGTCAAAACTTATCTAAAAGGATTCTTTAACAAATAATTCTCATCACAAGAAAAAAAATATTTTTGGAACTATGGTAAGTGATCAACGTTAACTCTAATTATGGTGATACTCATTTCACAATATATCCTTACATCCAAGCATTATGTTGTACATTTAAAGTCTCATGCAATGTCTTATGTCAATTATATCTCATTAACAATGGAAAAGATAGTAATTCTATTATAAACTTGTCCCTCTGTTTATGCTGCACTACAGGGGTAGGGCTGGCCCTCTCTAGCATGTTAATCTTGCATCAAGCTTGGGTTCTTCTCTTTTACTTTATTTGTATATTAAGCCTAGAGAGGCTTTGATGTCATGTGGTGGAGCTCTTTGATATATGTTGCCAATCAGGGACCAGCCGGGGAGACAGAAATCACCCTAGGTGTCTCCAGTGGAGGATTTAATACAAGACATGGATTACACAGGTGAAAGAAAGAAGCCAAATGGGGCAGTAAGACAACTCAGATTAGCAACAGCAGTAAGCTAAGACCACCTTGGGGATAAAGGGACAAAAGGAGCATACAGTGCTGCCTGAACCCAAAAGCTGGGGCCATTGAGCATAAATCCTAACATGGTGGAGGCTGCCCAGCAGGAACTAGCGTCATGGAGGAAGAGGTTGTCCTGTTGAAGTCAGAGCCATGAAGGAGATGTAGCTACTGCTAAAGATGCTGAATGCCAAGAAAGAAAAAATATCCTGGATTTTCCCCTTCTCTCACCCTCGACCATTGTCCTTCTGTGTCCATGGCAACCTGTAAGCCAGGAGGAAGGAAATCTCAGAAAGGTAATTCTCAACAATAAGAAGAGAGGATAAGGAGGATCAGTGCAGGGAACAGATCTGAGTGCACAAATGGCAAGAATGTTTCCAAACCAACACAGTAACTAAACTGCCTACAGCAAATGTCCTGATATCAGGACATTTTCATCACTTTTTTACCTGATATCGATCAAAAAACAAAAAACAAAAACACAAAAACCTATACAGTTCTTTTTGTCTCGAGTTTTGCCTCCTCCCAATTCCTCCATACTTGGGCCAGAATAGTCTTCTAACAGGAAAATCTGATTAGAGGGGCCCTACCTTCTTCAATACATTGCCATGGTCAACAGCTAAACTCCCTCAGATTACACTGGTGGCCCTAATTACTTCACCTCCATTATGTACATTTACATTGAGCCATACTGAACTGCTTGTGATTTCCAGAACATTCCATACCTCTCATGCCTTCTCGTATTTGTCTCTAGGTAAACAACCACTTATTCTATGTGAGGGAGTGGTCGTAAACATGGACTCTAGAGCCACATGGCCTTGGTTTGAACCCAAACACCAATGCTTACTAGTCATATGAACTTGGTTGAGTTACTTAAACTTCCTATGATTAAACAATTTGGGATAAATTGAGGACAATAATAGAACCTACCTCACAGGATTGCCTTAAAGATTAAATGACAGTTTGTATATGGAAAGCACTTCTAACAGTGGCTAGCACATAGTACCACGTACATATCTGTTGTTGTTGTTGTTAGTATTTTATTCCTTAAGAAAAATTAATTACTACCACTTCTGTGAATACCTCTCTTAGAAAACTAGGTATTCCTTTTCTTAAGCTTCCTCTAGACCTTTTCCATATCTCTAGTCATACTGTGGTCTGTGTGCATATTGGTCTCCAACCGCAGCAGACACATAGTTTGAGGGCAGGAGTCTGAGCTTTGCCATCCTGGTCTGACTAGGTCTCCTGCAGGGTCTGACCCAAGTGATGTTCATAAAGATGAGCATCTGTCACAGAAAGGAAATTTCTAAACAAGAGTATAACAGGATAAGAATAAGCTTAAATTTAATGATAATAGTGTCTGGGGATCTTTAAATAGTAGAAACTCTAGAACCTTGGTCTTTATGATTCTTTGAGGGGAAAAAGTATAAAGATAGGTTTTGCTTCTGAAACCACTTGTGTGTGCATATCACAATCCTTCTATGCTCTTCAAATACTACATTCCCTATGAAGTTCTCTTTGAAGCATGTGGTCAGAAGATGGCCATTCTGTCATCACTGATTGTTCTAGTAGTTCTCTATCAGCTCCATTTGCATCACTTTGCAGACCCAACACTGAGCCACCTTTAAACTATCACATCTGAATTCTTCACTCTGACCACAGGTCTCTAACACCTCAGATCTATCCATGTCCTCCCACTGTAACACTCTGACTTCATGGGAATTCTAGCTTTGACCTCTCCCTCTTCTCCCAGCTGATCATGCCCTTCCTGTCACAGTTTCTTTCCTCCTCTCATTTCTCACTGCACAGACCCAAAAGGGATTTCAGAAAATAAGCTACCTTCCACCCTTTCAACAGCTTGTAAAGGTCACTAAAATGATGTATTGGGCAAATTGGGACCTTTTATCAACACTGTGCACTGAGGCTCATCTGAGAAAATGCTTTTGTGTCCTTAAAAATCGTGGTAACTGAGCGATGATCTGTCACTAACTGTGTGAAGTCAAATGGTGTTAAAGGGATGTGTCAACCCCTTTTGGGGGTACTTGGGGTGTGGTGGGATGGTAGTGCTCAGTGGCCATGTAACGTGGAAGACACTACTCTGCCATCAGCAAGGATCCTCCTGCTCTCTTCACCATGATGGGATGGACTTTCTGCCTTTTTCCCTCTCTCATCCTGCCCCTTCCCCACTCCATGGTAACATAATAAAGATTCCCAACATAACCCAATTCTAACATTGGCTTTCTTCACTTAAAATGAGAGGAAATCACAAAACACATTAAGTTGGAATAAATATAAATATCTGGTCCTAATTTTATCCTGATCCTTAACACCACTTGCAAATGGTTCGTGTGTCTTCCATTAACTTCTCCCACTTTCCAAAGGAACTATTCCAACCTGCACTGTACCTCACACAATCTCCATTGCACAAACCCAATGTTAGCTTCTCTATACAATAATTGAGTGGAGTGAAGTCTGGCATCAGTTTCCCATATATTCTCCTATAGCAAACAAGTGGTTCCCAGGAGACCTTGCATTTTTTTTAAACATCACTTTAGTCAAGCACAAATGTAGTGCAAGACAATGATCAAAAAAGATGCTGGCTGCTGAGCATATGAAGTGAACATCTGTTACTGTAGCCTGATTGGTATGCATTCTTCTTTCCTAGAAGAGCAAGGTAACACATTTTCCTAGGACTGGCCAAAGATTGGCGTGTCTCCACCTATCCTGAATGCTGGTCATAGTAACTGGTTTAGGGATAGACAAATGACTTAATCAGTCATAAAGTGATTCACATGGGAGGAATTTTACTGAAAAGATTGGGGAAAAGAGTATCTCCTCTTTTTTTTTTCTGGGGCAGTTAAGCATATAGAATACAAGCCTGGAGTAAGGCAGGTACATTTCTTTCCCATTTAGAAAAAATCAGTAGAATAGAGCCTATTAGAAAAGCAGAATCAAGAAATTTTTGGATCTTTTAAAAAGTAAGTATGTGACCTGACAACACTTTTTGAGCACCTGGACCCAGTCATCAGTCTGCAACTGATAATAAACAATTTTCCATCTTCCATAAAAGTCGTATTTTTATTATTTATAAATAGAAGAATCCCAACTAATATAGCATCTTTCTTCATTCAAGAGGATAGAAACAAAGAAGTAAATAGTCTGAACATAAATTAAATTAGTAAATTTGAAAAGTGAGACACAGAAATTACCTTCTAGGAAGATGGAACTTACCAAAACTAATTTAATAAGAAAGAGAAGAATCTCCAAAACAACTATAATCACTAAAGAAATTGAATCAGTAGATTCAATATAATCAGTATAGTCTACCTTCCAGGGCACCTGGGTGGCTCAGTCAGGAAAGCATCCAACTCTTGATTTTGTCTCAGGTCATGGCCTCAGGGTGGTGAGATTGAGCTCCATGTCTGGATCTGTGCTCGGTAGGCAGTCAGCTTGAGATTATCTCTCTCCCTCTCTCACTGCCTCTCCCCCCACTCTCTCCTTCTCTCTCTAAAGTAAATAAATAAATCTTGAAAAAAAAAGAACAAGTAATTTTCCTGGCACTTTATCCCAAACTTCCAAAAAAAGGAAAAGAAAGAAAGTTATATCAAGTAATTGTATAAGATCACTATAAATGTGAGTTACAACTAGAAGTGAAATGCAGGGATACCTGCACCCCAATGTTTATAGCAGCAATGTCCACACAGCCAAACTGGAAGGAGCCTCGGTGTCCATTGAAAGATGAATGGATAAAGGAGATGTGGTCTATGTATACAATGGAATATTACTCAGCCATTAGAAACGACAAATACCCACCATTTGCTTCGATGTGGATGGAACTGGAGGGTATTATGCTGAGTGAAGTAAGTCAATCGGAGAAGGACAATCATCTTATGGTCTCATTCATATGTGGAATACAAGAAATAGTGAAAGGGACCGTAAGGGAAAGGAGGGGAACTGAGTGGGGAAACATTAGAGAGGAAGACAAACCATGAGAGATTCCTAACTCTGGGAAACAAACAAAGGGTAGTGGAAGGGGAGGTGGGTGGGGAGAGGGGGGGCTGGGTGACGGGCACTGAGGGGGACACTTGACAGGATGAGCCTTGGGTGTTATACTAAATATGTTGGCAAATTGAATTTAAATTAAAAAAAATTAAAAAGGGGAGGGGGAGGAGAAATAAATGTGTCCATAAGGAGCATTAAGAACAAAAAGAGGAGCCTGTGATGGAAAGCAGTTCAGAAATCAGTCGTTTCTTTCAGAGATATTTAACTTTTATTATTTTTATATAAAACTGAATAACAAGTTCTTATTCATCTATTTACCCCAGTTCATCCTCATTAAGTGAAATATATATCATGGAATGTTGTACTTTCTGAATCTGACCGCCTGTGCAAACGTAGGCCTTCCCAAGTGTTCACAGCCAGCTTGAATTTCCTCCTCATCTGCAGTAGTTCATGTGTTTTGTTAGTATTTCTAGGATTCCTCTGTGTCTGCTTTTAGGCCTGTGTGTGTCCTGGTGAATTCTTCATTCTTTTCATCTGTTTCCTTTTAAAGCTGTTTTAAGGTTCATTGCTTCTTGACCTCTTCAGCCTCGCTGTTCTTCTAGCCCCGTGCAATTCCCCAGTTGGGGCTTCCAGATTCTATTACTGCTGTGCTGTCAACAACCCTTTTTTCCCCTTCTTTCGCCAACTTTTAGCTACTCCCTGATCACATTCAGGGTGCAAAGATGCTAGGAGTGAGCTGCCAACCAATCCACTACCCCCTCCAGCAGTACATATGACAGAACCTATTTGGAATCCGTTGCCACGATGACTAGCTAATGCAGCTAAACGCCACAGCATCAATTCACCTTCTGGAAGAAACCCAAATAGCAACCCAAGAAGGGGGTCAAGGATTAACTGATGCTAATAGAAATGTTCACAGCTGATAGTCCGGAGGAAACAGAGCATCCCAGCTGATGAAGGTCTGCATATCATTACAGTGCTGTGGAAAGGAGCACTTCCCTGGGAAGGAAAAACCCCCTTTCAGTTCTGATGTAGCTTCATCGTCCACATTTTGTCCGCTGGTTGCCTTGACTGTGGTGGAAACTGCAAACCACAAGAAGAGTTTATAATGGCAGGGATGACGTTGGTTCTATATCTAAGCCAGGAAGCTCCATGCAGTATTTCATGGCTCCTGATCTTTTTCCATATTATCTTAGACTGATCGTCTCAGCAGGAGTTTTAATGCATTGGAAACCTATTCGGGGGCAAGCTTTAAAAGCACTTAATAAAAGGAATGTGGAAGAAACATCATCGAGGAGTGAGATCTGCCTTAATGATTCCTCAACCTGTTTATTATTATCTCCTGCTTCCTAGAGATGATGGTTCAGCAGTTCTACAAATCAAGCTAAAAAAAAAAAAAAAAAAAAAAAACAAACCCTGAGACTATTTGGAGCCAAAGGTCCTTCATCCCTACTGGATAATGCAGCCGGCTAGCCTTCCATTATGGGCAGGCTGTGGTTTATTCTGTTTCCTCGAAGGGATCCTCTAGAAGGAATTTTATGGCCATAGTCTTCATGGGAACATTAAGCAATCAGCGGCATGTGTGGGAAGAGAAAGTACTTGTCTGAAAAGCTATGACTTCAGTTTTCCTTCCTACTTGCTGCCCAGGACTTGGTGGCCTCCTTTAGATCTAATGCTTCTTTGGAGAAAGCATTTTTAAAAGTTACCTCTAGACCACACTCATTCATAGAACAGGCATTGTTGGGGGAGGCCTGAAGTTTCCTGTTCAGTAAATCACTGAGGTGAAGAGATAGGCCCTGAATGGATAGTTCTGGCTCCCGGAATAGGGCCCATTCTTACTCGGAGGATGTCTGGGGAGCTGATGCTAATCACTGTCCTCATTTTCACTTGGCCCAATCTTTCCCTTTGGTAAACACACATTTCTACAGACCAAGACACTCTGCTGACTTCTACCGGAAAGATCTACAAGCGAAGGTGAAGCCAAACTGTATGGAGTAAATGAAAATAGAACCCGTGGGAGAGCCTGACACTTTATAGAAGTAAATATGACAAACTTAGGCCCACAGGAAACCATTTTATGCCAAAGATTGTGTCCTTTCAAAGAAAAGACTAGGCATTTTATTTTTCAAAATGAAACCTTAGATCGGTGAAACTATTGCCAGATGCCTGGTGGAAATTATTTTGTCTGTAGGGACGTCATGGTGATCTCTCTTGAAAAGAAAAATTAACCTTCAATGAATAAAAAAGTCTTTAAACTCCATGTTGGTAAAATTATTCTTACATTGTAGTTCTCATCAAGGACTAATATATATATAACACTTGAAGTTTTTCCATTAAACTGTTTTTGAGTTATGAGGAACAAAAAAAAATAAGTTTGAACACACTGAAAGAAAAAAATGAAAAGACAGAGCTTTCATGTCCCTTAGCTGGAAAGTATGTTATTTACACCTCCGGCAATTCTCTATACACCCTTCCCCAACCCCACGCTGCTATCAGCAATACCATTAGTTACAAGTTTAAGGTAGAAAACGTTTTTACCTTAGTGTTTAATTCAACAAATATGTATACCTAGGAAGGGCAAAATTGTGTGCTGAGTGCAAAAAGCACTGTGATTGTAATACAGCATTTGGATTATTCTTTTTTTAAAGATTTTATTTATTTGACAGAGAGAGAGAGTGAGAGAGCAAACACAAGTAGGGGGAGCGGCGGAGGGAGAGGGACAAGCAGAGTCTCCATTGAGCAGGGAACTCAATGTGGGGCTCCACCCCAGAACCCCAGGATTATGACCTGAGTCGAAGGCAGACGCTTAACTGACTGAGCCACCCAGGCCCCCCTGGATTTTTCTTTAAAAAAAAGAGCAAGCTGTATGTAATTGGACTGATGGCCATTTAAACTATGGAAAAGTCAAATCTGAAATGTCTGTAAGACCAGCGAGGGAGAGAGGGATGTTCATCAGGAAGCTGAAAACTTGGTCAGAAGACAGGCAAAATTGGACGTATCGAGGTGGTGGTCTTCTGTGTCATATGATGTCCTACAAAGTAGGTTTCCAATGAAAAATTAAATGATAACTACTATTTTAGTCTCTTATTTAAAATAGCTTCTAAAGTGATAAATACACCTTCCCAGGAAGTATTTCACAATGGATGTTCAATTCTCTCCATGGCCAGCCAAGTAAGTGAAGGGCTCAGGGAATCACAGGAACTCTTTGAGGGAAGCTACTTACCCAAGCCCAAGAGGAGTGAGAGGGGGCCTGAGAACACAGCAGTGCCTGGAAAAGGGGAGAGGAGAGAGGGAGTAGCTGGACTAGACTGTGGAAGAATTTTCTAAAGAATTAGTAAATATAGAGATTTTTTTCATGTAAAGAGTAAAAAATTTTTTGAAAAAGCGAAAAACAAAGGTAGCAAGATGGGCATTGGTTGCTACTCCATTTAAATTTTGTATTTTTTTATTACCCTGAAAAATATTTTCCTCTTTAAAACTCAGAAGCCATTTTTCAAAGTTGAGAATTGTTCTGTGGTTCAAATAACTTAAACAGGACTTTGCTACTATCCTTCAATGTATTTAACTGTACACTGTATCGAACTTTTGGTGTATCACTTATTCATTCACCCATTTATTATTTATTTAGTTATTTTTTTCAGGCACAATGACTTATACCAATTTTCTTAAGAACACCTATACAAAAATGCCCATTAGGCTATAAAACATTTTTCTTAAGGAAAAAGACAGGAGTTGCTATCAAGCAAAATCCTTTAGCAATCCTTGAATGAGTCAAGTTGCGTAAATGCCTTAGCATCTCCTTTTATAAAAACAAAGTAACGCTAGGCAGGAGAAATATTTATATTTACTTTAGAGGACTGGATAGGTGGTGCATTGCTACAGGTTGGGTTACTGATGCTATTAGCTAACATTGGACAGTCCTCCCCAAATCATCTCATTGGTCAAGCCAGACAAGCCAGACCTCACAGAGACAAAATGAGGGCATGCTGTTCCAATAAGAAATGATTGATCATACTTATTTATTATTGATCATAGCTTATTTGATCATAGCTTTATTATTGATTTATTTATTATTGATTTATTTATTATTGATTTATTTATTATTACTTATTTATTATTGATCATAGCTTATTTATCAATTTGCTCTGTATCACACCAAATACCAAGGTGGTTGATTAAAATCGTTTTGACTTGTCATAACTTCGGCATCCTATTGGCTGATTTCCACAGAGCTCTGCATTAAGATAGTGGGCTAGAGAGTCATATAGACCTGAGTTGAGTTACAGTCCCACCGTTAGGAGGTGCATAACTTCAGTCAAGTCAGTTCACCTCTCTGAAATTCATTATCATCATCTGCAAAATGAGGATTTATAATAAATCCACCTTAAGAGTTATTGTCAGAATTAAAGGAGGTAATACATGGAAAGCTTTGAACAGAGTCTGAAAAACAACAGATACTTCTATCTTTAGTATTATTAATCTGATTCTGATGTCCAGGGTTCACACAAGTTGAAAAAATTTAAAGACAAAAATGATTGCGATAATCAGAATTACATCCTCCCGGAGAGTTTGGGGGTGGGAATAGGAAATCTCTTTCCTTTCCCCTACCTTTTTTTTTTTTTTTTTTTGAGCAGGCTTTTTCATTCTCTCTCTTCTGTATTATTTCAAAGCACTCACTTGCTGAGGACCTTTTTTCTCATCAGAGCATATATTAGGTTTGATCCCCAATAGCCTTTGAACCCTTACAGGAGTCATCAGCTGAGGGAGGCAGCTAAGACTAGACATTGGCTACCTCAGTTATAATACTTTAGCAATACAGTATCTTGGCATCCCTGCTGGTGACGGGCTCATAGAAAGAAGCTATATGGGAAAAGCATGACAGCTTGAGGTGCAAATGGAACTAGTCACAAATTCTTGGGATAGAAAGCATTGGAAGGAAAACAGCTCTGCTGGATGTCAATTTGTGTAGCAATGAACATGATCTAGGCTAGGGTGCCATACTACTGAGGACCAAAGCAAAAATCTTTCCTGGGAATTACTTTGGTTTCAGTTGAAATTTTAATAGAGACTGAAGTTCACACAACTAAAGCGAAGGTGGATATACATTAGAGTGGATTTGATTTTGGCCTCTTGAATTTTTAAAGTTACATTTGTTAAGTCATAAGATTTTTAAAAAACAAAAATAGAATTTGAAGGTATAATGATTTGACTTGAACTATCTTTAAATAATAAACCAGCAGGCATATATACTAGTGCTCATTCATTTTTTAGTGAGAAAATGATCATTGCTCATGAATTGTAGCTTTCTTGTCTGGCACTAAATAATGCAACCTTAGTGAGAAAATCAGGGCTCTGAGACACATTACAAACAGTTACAAATATAGCAGTTACATTACTCTAGTCCTAGCAGCAGAAGTTTTCATTATAAATATGGATATTAAGAGGTGCATCATTCCTATGTGTGCATGCTCTAATCTGATTCTTGACAGAAGAGAGAAATGAACTCTTCTATGTGTAAGTGAAGATACTTTCTTTTGTTTCCATTCAATTTTTTTTCTAGAGACAAAAAAAGCACATTTTTTGAAAGCCTCTTGAGGACCGAGACTCTTTAGATTGAGACAGGAATGAAATCCCACCACTGTGCAGAATCTGTACCTGGTTTTTAATTGCGCAACTACATTACCATCGCAGGAAATGAAAACAATACAAATTCCCACCAAGCATTTTCATTAAGGCTCCAACCAAAATACATCTGATTTCTTGCTTGAGGACAGATAACTGGTTGTAGGGCATTTACATGTGTCAGAAGAGCAGATTGGATAACTGTTCTGCACACAGACTTTTGGTAAGCAACTTATTTTCTGGTCCATGTTTCTTCATTCTTCCCTTCTAGTATACCTGATGATTCAAAGGCCTGAGCCTATCCTAAATTATTATCCAGATCAACAGCTCCCTGATGTGGTCCCCAAACTAACGACATCAGCATTAGCTGTGAACTTAGCAGGAATGAAATTTCTCGGGCTCTACCCCAGACCTACCGAACCAGAAATTGTGGGGATGGGATCCGGCCATCTGTGTTTTAGCAAGCATGCAGGACAATTCTGATGCACATTGGCATTTGGGAACCATAGATATGGGGCAGATTAGCTTCTTTGGAGAACAGATCTGCTCTCTGCATTCTGGGCTCTGGTTTGCTCTGCTGTTACAGCAATCTCTCCACTCTTCCATCTGCTCTCCATTTTCAAAATATGTGTTAAAGTCTGTGTTCTCCTAATGACCTCATTCCCATACTCTTTATTTGTATGTTCTTTTTAGCTTTTTTCTTTCTGTTCTACCATTTTTGGGGGGAATGAGGGAAGGAGAAATGGCAGACATATGTTTTTAGGCCACTGTCATTAGCCATAAATCTCATGTATTTGTATAGACATTTCTAAGCACATTTATATTTGGACTTTGTGCCCATTTATCTTTCCTAAAATTGAAATCACTAAAGATTAGTCTTCTGGTGTGTGTGTGTGTATGTGTATGTGTGAGTGCCTTTAAAAACAGCAAAGTTTTTGCTACGAGGATGAGCTACATTTTATTTCATTACTTCCCTATTTTATCTTTACTAATTACTTTTTTTGGAGGGGAGTTAATTTTCTAGCTTCATGAGTTGAATATTAAATTTTTTTTGCTGTCTAATAAATGTATTTATGGCTATAAACTTACCCAAAAGTACTACTTCGCCTAGTTCTCATTTCTGATATGTGGTTTCACTATCACTTATTTCTAATGAAATTTGAAGCCAACTTGAAATTTAGTAGAATTTATTAACCCAAAGTTATTTGAAAAAGATTTTCCTCTTTTATTTTCCCCACCAAGAATATAGGTATTAAAATGGATGGGAGAAGCAATTGACATTTAAGAATTTATTTGAAATATTTTTGTGCCTTAGTGTTCAACTTTTATAGCCCTTCTTTGTGCATGTAAAAAGATTATGCATTAGGCTTTGAAATACAAAATTCTATAAGTATCTATTAGGCCAATCTTGTTTAGTGTGTTATTCAAATCTTCTGATAGGTCTATTTGATCTGTTGAATTCAAGAGAGTTACATTAGTTCTCCACTATAATTGTTAATGTTATTTTTTCATAAAATTTTGCTTTCCATATTTTCAATAATTTTTTAAAAATAATAAGTATGTAACTGTTTTATTGTCTGGGGGGATTGCATACTTTCTATTGTTAATTTATTATTTTTATTTTGAATTTTACTTGCTTGATAACTATATTATATTTCCATTTTGAAATATTTGCGTAGTATATATCCTTTTTATTTTTGTATTGACTATCTTTTTGTCATGTCTCAGACAGCATATAGGTGGATATTTTTTAAAGGCACACTTTGAGACAATCTGACTTTTATTCAGTTATGACATTTAGAGAATAAATAATATCCTTGGATTTTTTCTTGCTTCTTACTTTATGTTTTCTATTTATTGCCTTTATTTTTACTTATTTCATCTTATATTTGTTAATTGGAGGGATTTTTTACTGTTATTTTCTTCTTCTGGTTTGAAAGTTATGTTTTTTTACTTAAAATTGTCTACTTGTTACACTGAAGTTTTAACACATTTTAAATGTTTTTCTATAAATACTTAGAATCTTGGTGCATTTAGAGTTCTCTATTCCCACATCCTCCTCTGTACAACCCACCTTTCACCACATCAATACCCATGTTGAGATTTTTCATTCTATATTATTTTTACAACTCTTAGACAACTACACATTTTGTTTATTTCTTTGCCTATCACTGTTTACTGTAACATATCTACCATCCTTTTTGATTCATTTTTCATTTTGTTGAAATACATCCCTCTGTTTCAAGGAGTCCTTGCATATCTATTAAAGATAGTTTGGCTGTGTTTAGAATTTGGAGTTCAAAGTAATTTTCTTTCTGAACTTTGATGTGCCTAGGTTGTGTTTTTTATTCATTCTGTTTGACTCTGAGTGGGACTGTCAATATAAATATTCATACTTGAGGATTTTTAAAAATTTTACCATCATTTTATTTCCCATATTGTTAAATACTTAACAGACTTTTGTTTTGTCTTGTCAATGCTCTAATGAGAATATTATCTTGTCCTGATAAGGATATTAATAATACTTATACAGTGTGCTTCCATTTGTTCTATTAATTTGATTCCCTCAGCCATCAAATACTTTTATTTACTTGTTAAACTGGCACCTTTTCATTCCAGGTTCCTTGCTGACCTATCAATGGTACTATTTCCATAGGCAATCAATACAGAATTGTTTCAAATGGGAAGAGAGGAGAGAACAAGGAGACGCTCTGTGACAAAAGCTGATTTTCTGGGTTGAGTCCACAGTATGTTCACAAGACACCTGGGGCCCTGCTTATCTCCCAAATCTATGCACCCATACCCTCTGTCTTCACTGAAAGAAAATGATTCCCTCCATATATTATCTGCTTCTCCTCACTCTGAGCCTGTTAAGGCACACTTTTCTCACTTTAAAGATGGGGAAAACTGAAGTACAAGAGGGCAAAGTAATTTGTTCTAGCACACTATTGACCAGTGACAGAACCAAGAATAAAATTTAAATCTCCAGACTCCTGGGTCTACAGTTATTTCCTAGATCATGCCAAACAGAACACTTATCTTGGTCTGATTTTATTAAATGCCATTAAATTATTGACCACTTGGAGAAAAGAATTTTTTAAAAGTATATCTTTAGAGGAAAAGAGAAATCAATTATCTTTTAAAGTGTTTTTTAAAAGAATTTAATGTCAAAAGCTAATACAGGTAAAAAAATGTAAATTTTTCACTGTAAGATGAGATTAGACCAAAAAAATCACAGAAGACAACATTTTACAGGATGAGTGTTTTTTTAAAATAAATTTATTTTTTATTGGTGTTCAATTTACCAACATACAGAATAACACCCAGTGCCAGGATGAGTGTTGATGTCAGTAGCCACAAAGGTGAGCCAAGGTGTTCTCTTCTGATTCTGTGGGTACTGCTGCTGCCACCTCACCACTTACTTTGAGCAAACTGGGTCTCTGATCAGACCAAGGACACAATGAAGCTGTGAAAATTCGATTAAATCCTCGTGAAGCTGAAGCACTGGTGTGGAAGGTGACCCAACACAAGCAATCACTTAATAATGTCAGTGTCTTAAAAGGGAATTCTGCATGCTTGCACATGCATGCTGGAGAGAGAAAGGAGTTTGATTGGCCTATCTATGTCATCTCAGAAAGTCTAAGAATAACATATCCAAATGGAAGTTAAGGCCAACCGCGAGTAATGGACAAATTCTAAAATGCTGAGCTGTTTTAGGAGGATGAGACCATGGGATGACTTTATTCTAAAGATTCTTTATGATTTTCGAATATCATGTAATACTGTTGTATCAGATAGCTTTAGCTGCATAACAAACCAAGTTCAAATTTATTGGCATAAAAAAAAATAAGCCATATCATTCTAAGATCTACAGCTGACAGTGTGGGCCAATTTGGCCAATTTGACCTGGGCTCTCTCTTCTGTTTGCAGTCAGAGGTCAGATCAGCAGAGGCAGGCTGACCTTGAGCTAGGGAACCTCGGCCCTCCCCACCCTGAGGAGTGAGTTTACACTTCTGCTATCATGATTTTAGGATGCCTTCTTTGTCAAGGACAAACAATGAGACTTTCTATGCTGTTAAAAATAAACCTGTAATTATTCAGCTTAAAAAAAAATTCACTAGAGAAAATGATGTAATGGCCTATTTGAGATACCATAAGTCATTGAGTTATAATTGTGGAAATTTTTTTTCCAATAATTTCTTTCAGTTTTACTGCCAACTCCCTTCCCATGAATAATTTCTAAATCCAATTTCATGGTTGTTCTGTCATCTTAAGTTATTTACACTTGGTTCAGACCAACCTCCTATTATCCCTGCTCAGACCCATGAAGGCCATCAGACCTTTGTGTCTAGAATTTTGCTCTGCTCCTTCCTCCTTGCACTTTTTCTCTGGTGTTCGTATGTGGAGGAGGTAGGGAGAAGATCCATCTCCTGACATCCGAGCATGGCACCCAGGGTGTCCTCCTCTTTGTTGGCCCAAACACTCTTCCCTTACATGAACAACCATACTTCAACAGTGCAAAAATTCCTATTCCTTTTCCTCTGTGGTCAGGCCCCTTAACCAAAATGTGATCTATGAAGTAGAAGTGGGCAGGAAGAGGTCCCAAAACCCTCCTGGCACTGGATTCAGCTCCAAAATATTTCCTTTAAAAATGTGAAAGCAGGGATCCCTGGGTGGCACAGCGGTTTGGCGTCTGCCTTTGGCCCAGGGCGCGATCCTGGAGACCCAGGATCGAATCCCACGTCAGGCTCCCGGTGCATGGAGCCTGCTTCTCCCTCTGTCTGTGTCTCTGCCTCTCTCTCGCTCTCTGTGTGACTATCATAAATGAATAAAAATTTAAAAAAAAAATGTGAAAGCATCTTCAAAAGTTGGCCTTCACTTGGCTACCATATTACATCCCAGACTGTAGGAGTCCCCAGAAAGCTGAAAATCACCCCTCCCCGTCTCATCTATATTCTGCAACTCTTCCCAGCCCACTCTTGGGAACCATAAAATACTCAAGAAAGCCAACTCATGCCTTCTCCACTTGGCCTTATTGTCCCACTATCTTTCCCCCTTTTTTAAAGATTTTATTTATTTATTCATGAGAGACACAGAGAGAAAGGAAGAGATACAGGCAGAGGGAATAGCAGGCTTCCCGTGGGAAGCTTGATGTGGACCTTGATCCCAGGACCCTGGGATCACGACTTGAGCCAAAGGCAGATGCTTATCCACTGAGCCACCCAGATGCCCTCCCACTATCTGTCCTTAATGCTCCTGCCCTCAGAACACCAGAGCAAGTTTGCAAGTCCTATTGTTTAGGAGACACCAAGTGGGAAACCAGTGTTCGTTTCCTGCTGACACCCACAAACCTTATGAGGAAGCCTTTTATAATCCGTTTTCTTTAGCTTCAGAGAAGAGACCATAAATGCCTGCTTCTCTTTCCTTTAGGAAAGTAAGAGAAGGTTAGATCCTCTAACAGTTATCTCCTGGCCCCTTTCCAGTCTTCTTTATACAAAGAGAGGATGAGTAGACAGTGGGAAAAGCAGTGGTTGGGAAAAGGTGTGTATCTTTGAATCTGCTCAAATGGCACTTTTTAGCAAGCCCCTTGGGAAAGTAACTGGAACCCCAGTCCGATGTTCTCTCTGAATTTAGACTGCAGAATACATAGAGGCCTTTGCTCTCAGCTGTGAGCTCCTAATACTGGCAAGTTACAAAAAGATTGCACTAGCATTTTACACCATCATGCTCTGCAGATAAGGCTTTAATCAAGGTAACTATTTAAAAAGAGTCCCAGTTGTAATTTCACTATTGCTGTGAACAGAAGTCTTTTATTTCAACATCTGTGGTCCATTTTTTTTTTTTTACCCTTGTTACAGATCACTCTTCTTTTTCTTCTTCTTCTTCTTCTTTTTTTTTTTTTTTTTTGCAAATCAAAACACTTGATTGTAAGAGTTTAACAGTATCTTTATAGGCATCGATTAGTTTAAATATCACAGTTCATCCTCTTTCCTTCAGCACCAAGAAAATTGATGTGATGGCCTGTCTTAAGTTGGTTTCCTCTACTGGTCTTTTATCTGACAAGACACCTTTGGCAAAGTAATGACAAAGGCTCATCAATATGCTACTTTTCATCTGCCTGACACTGAAATCAATGGACTGTAGAAGAAGTCCCTCTATCAGCATTGTCAGAAATGATAACCGTGCTGGACAGAGCATGCTACCTGATTCCTCTGAGCACTCATTCATTCCTGAAAGCTTTCTCTAGGCTGTTACAACAGTGACCCTGCTTAGAGGTCAGAGATAAAGATGCTGTACAATCAAAGGATGCTCAGTAAGTCTGGAAAGGGGAGACTCTCTCAGAGTGTGAGATGATATAATGGTCTGCATATCCGGCCCCTGGGAGAAATCACATTCTCCATCTCTGGGACATGTGACCAGCAGGATCTGCATTTGTGGGACTGGAAGCCCTAATTTGTCATAAGTGACAGTTAGGAATAGAGAGTTATACTCAGCACCAAGGAAAGAACTTATCCAAGCAAAAGTGGTTGGACTGGAATAATCAAGTTTTGTGAAAAAAAATAATATCTTCAATAAAAATTTAAAAAATAATAAACTATAGACATGATTATATAAATATTTCAGTATGATTAGCCAATAATAATAATTCAGTAGAAGGAAACAATTTATATTTTAACAATTTTATATTTTAACACATTTTTGATCACCATCACAATTATCACATAGAGCACTGAATTCTACTAACGATCGTAAACCTAACAGAATTAGGTCTCCTTGACTTGGAAGCTGCTGGGCTTGAGCTCATTCTAAAAGAATAATGTCCTAGAAACCTACAACCTGCAGTTGGAACTCTAATCTAAAGTAAAGGAAAAGTTGGAGAATGTTGATTTCAGAGGGTGACATCCGAATTATTCTGACTGTTGAATATCTAATTCTCATCAGAGCAGTTGATTGTTTTCTGTTTGAAGAGATACAAAAACATCGTGTCCTAAAGGGCAATTTCTTTTTACAAAAAAAAAAAAAAAAGAAAGAAAGAAAGAAAAGAAACAAAAACTCAAAACACAAAATGAATTTTGCCTACTTAAAATGCACTTTCTTTCAGTACTTATACACTCTTTTCCCCCCAAAACAATTGCTTATTCTAAAGTAGCAATATGACTCTTGAGAGCTTTTCCCCCTCCTCTCCTTATCCTCAATGGCGGTAAAATGCGATGATGCGATAACAACATATAAAATCCAGGAAAGCTGTGAAACTATGTAGGTAGCTAATAGATTCAGAGACAACTGTCGAGATTCCGCTGAGGAGGCAGGTGGTTTGTACTTCAATGGCATCTTACTAATGGGGTGGCCGACAGAAACCCAAACTAAAATTGCCTGGAAAGAGAATGCAAGGGTACAGTAAGATAGACCCTACAGGAACACTGTTCACAATATCAGGGGCCAGGTATTCTCTTAGAAGTAAATATCCTGTAAAACCCCCAAAAGCACAACTACAAATCCCAGAAGAGAGCAAAGGAGAAACTTCAGCCCCTATCAGGTGTAAGGAAAGAAGCAAGGCATTAAAGGAGTCAAGTGGTCAGGATTTAGAGGGATAAGAAATCAGGAAATGGGTAGATGTATTCACTTCTGCAATTCACCTATGAGATTATGGACAAAGGAGTATTTTCCTCAATACAACAGTGAAAGGAGGATAAAAATGAGCAGGAATTACTTCCTATAAATCCAGTAATCATTACCTTCTCCTTCTAACTGGTAGGACACCAACCAAGAACTGAGTGATCTGAAAACCTTGATGCTGCCTCAAAGACTTGTAAATTCTCCCAGAATATAATTTGTGTGAGGGAAAAACTTTTGTTGGCACTCAACAGCTGCTTCTTTCCTAACAGAAAGAGCTGGTTTCATCAGCAATCCCACGGGAACCCATGCATAGAAGGACCCTGCACTGGGTTTAATGCTCTGTTGTCTTCATATTCAAATTTTTAAGAATTTTCAAAAAAGAGGACCCACATTTTTATTTTGTGCTGAGCTCCACATATCCTCAAATTTATTCTCCTCCTCCAAGTAGACAAGTCCTCCTGGAGAGTCTGGCTCTTCTGTGGCGCAGAGTGGTTTTTGTCTGACTGAACCACACACTGTGGTCTCATTCTACCCACTGGTAAATTGATGTAGGTCTGGGTTTAAGATGCCATTCAGACAAATAAAAACCAAGAAGTAAGCTGGGAGGTTTCTGGAAAACTTTTTCTCAATCTTAAAAAGGGACACTGGATATCAATGCTTGAGGTTATCAGCAAATATCCTGAATCTGACCATTTCCCCCTCCCTGCACTACTGTAACCTGGGCTACTTCAGTAGCCCACTAAGCACAGTGTATTTCCACTCTCACCCTTTCTAGTCAATTCCCCATAATGGAGACAAAGTGAATCCTTTACAAACATAAATAATGTCACCTACCCATTCAAAACTCTCCAAAAACTTCCCACCTTGTGATAAAATTCCAAATTCTAATCGTGGCCTACAAAGGCCCTTAGTAGCTAACATTTGCTATCTTGAAAATTCTACTGCCTGTAAATCTTCTCCTTGCTCACTCCCTTCAAGTCACACTGGCCCCTGTGATATTTCTCAAGCACACTAACAATGACCTTACATCAGGGCTTTAGCTTTCTCAGAAGCCCTCCCCTCAACAAGTTCTCACAGCACATCATCTTCCTTCATTCAGGCCCTGCCTTGTAGCTGAAGACTTCCTGGACAACCATTTATAAAACAGCCCCTTCACCCTTCTCTATTACCGTGGGCCTCTTCATTGTTCTTGATAGCACTTTCAACTACTTGAAATATTCCATATTTATTCCTTCCCATCCCTTTTGTTGATTTCTGCTCCCATTAGAGTGTGAACTTGATAAAGGCAGAGAATTTGTCTCTTGCCTTATACTATAGTAGAAAACCTATTTGTAAATTTATGGCCAAACCATTCCACTGTGTCCATATAGTCCCATAATATTCCCAGTACCTAGAGCCTTGGCACATAATATTCACTAGATAAACAATTGTTGAATAAATGAATTAATGTTATGCCTAGAACTATTATAGCCATCCTATGACCCTAAAGGAATTTCTTGACATGTGGTAGGAGGTGGAGCAGAAAGATCTCAGATCTACGTGAAGTCCTTGAGCTGCAGGATTCATCAATCAAGAACAGCCCTACCTCCTACTTGCTATGTGAGACAGTTGTCAAAGTCACTTTGATTTGGACCCACTGCTTCCTTGCAGCCAAAAGTATCCTAATTCTAAGATGCATAATTCTAACCTTCTAGAAAATTTTGACATTTTTAAATTCTGGAATACATCATCTAAGAACACTGCTTTTCTTCTCTCACATCTCATACAATCTGGATAAATTCAGCTAAGCAGTTTATGACTTTTAGGACTACCTGGGTAATATTTATCATATCACTTACCTACCATTATCCATTATTATAGGCATTTGAATTTCCCCCATGCAGATGATGCAAAAATATTTTTCTTGTACCACCAGGCAAGAGTGAATTATAACATTTGCAATAATGAAAAACATGAAAACAACAACAAAAGAAACCCTCCTACACACAGAAAAAAAAATCAAAATCTTGTTTTTCAGATATCTGTCTTTAAATGTCTTTTTAACAAAAGTGTTTGAGGGGCACCTGGGTGACTCAGTTGGTTAAGCAGCTGCCTTTGGCTCAGGTCATGATCTCAGGGCTCCCTGCTCAGCAGGCAGTCTGCTTCTCCCTCTTTCTCTGCCCCTCCCCACCACTTGTGTTCTCTATCTCTCTTGTTCACACTCTCCCAAATAAATAAATGAAAATTTTTTTTTAAGTGTTTGAACCTCTTAGAAACATTCAAGTAGAAAATTCTTCTGAAAGTTGACTTTATAAGAGAAGAGAGTCTGTTATGGAGACACACAAAAATTTAAATCATAGACACATTACCGCCTTCAGAAATGTCTCCCATATTCTCAAACATATTAAGCTATTTTCCAATAATTTAATCTTTGAATTCATAATATTTCCTTCTGAATTCACTATTAACTATTACCATACTATAACCATATCATTGGCATTTGGAATTAGCTCTTCATTTATTTATTGAATGCTTACTTTGTATCAGACCTTGAGGCACTGGGGAAATGGATACAAAGAGATAATAGCTTCTATTATCTGGCTTTAGTAGGAGGAAAACCTCTGGAAAGCCTTCATACTAGTATATACCATAACAGGCGCTAAGATTTTTTTTCCCCAATTCAGAGGCCAGTGGAATCCACTGCAAATTTCTTCATCTGCATTGTGAGGCCCAGTCAGAGGTCAAGTCAGTGACCTACAGTCCCAGAATCTGCTAGCAGAGTAGATAAGTCACACTTTAATGATGCAACTATTTATGTAAATAGTACACCTTAGAGTCGGACAGTACCCAACCCTAAAATCCCAAAATGCCGATATACCATAACCTATCTTTCATTTTTGTCATGGTCTCTTTCCTGCCCAAATTATCTCCCTTCTCTTGGCTTCATAAAGATCTCTCAGCTCTTACTGTCTCCACGTTGTCCCAGATGATGAGACCCTTCCAGACTTCTTCATTGATCACTGACAGTCTCTCTTCCACAAAGGTAGAATATGAGGATATAGATAGTTCTTGGGATATATCATCAAAGATGTGTGTGAAAAAGAGAAAGACAAAAAGAGAGGGATGGCGAGGACTGAGAATTGGTAGACTGCTAATGGCTTGGGAAATTGGGCCACTTTAATAGTTTTTTATTTATTTCAGAGTAACAGTTACTTCACTTAAAATTTGTGTTACATCACTCATTGCTTGCTGCTCTTCAATTGTTCTTCATCAATTATGGAACTGAGTTCAAGTTCCTGAGACTGTCTTCCTGGGGTGGTAATAATGTGATGTTGTCTACTCCTCTAGAATCATTTCCCAGCACTTCCTACCTCTCACATAGTACAATTTGAGAGCTTTCTGTTTTCTGATGTGCTTCTGCCTGCAGTCTTATCTTGCCTGCCTTAAGTAATCCCTCAAGGAAGTCCCTCTCACCTCCATCTATGGTGAATTCCTAAACTTCTTCAAAACTCACTGAAGCTCTCATCTCACTTCTTCATTTTGTACATTCTTCTACAAATACTGATTCTAATTTTTATTTTTTCCCTATGTATCTTTACAGTGGTGCAGAGTTACTCAACCTCAGCACAATTGACATTTTGAACCAGTTAAGTCTTCACTGTGGAAAGCTGTACTACATATTGTGGGATACTTAGTAGCATCCCTGGCTTCTGCACCCTAGATTCTGATAGCATCTCTCCAAGTTTTGATAACCAGAAATGCCTCCAGATATTGCCAAATGTCCCCTGGAGGACAACACTGGCCCAGTTATAGCGTAAGCCACTCCAGGCCTATACCTTGTCTTTTTTACCTTATAAAACTCAGTGTCTGGCTTACTCAACATAGTATCTGGCTCACAACATACATTCAGGCAATGTTTAATGAGGTGATCTGAACCACAGAAAGTCTGACACTGCTCTAGCCAAATGTCAGAGACTGCCCAGGCAGTGTCAATAGCATCTTCAGTTATTTCTAAATAAAGATATTTTCTAGTTAAAAATGATGTTTCACTACTAAGAAAGACAAATGAATTCTGTTGGTTTTTTTCTAAAAGCAAAGGGCATATTTGAAAAAGTTTTCTGAGCATCATGGCCTAAGGCTATTCTTAACTGTGTAGCTCTTAAAACCTTCCGGGTCCCCCCCCCCCCCCCCCCGCTCCTCTGTTTCCTTGCCCTCCTCAAGCCCATTCCACCTACTTCCCCAGCGGTCATTCCGTTCCCCTCCACACACAGAGCCCCTCACTAGGCACTCGCGGCTGCTTAGAAGCAAGCCTTCAGCAGATGAATGTGTCCAGTGGATGACTGCCAAGTCCATTGTCTGACTGCTTCCTGTGCCAGGGCATTTGGCTCCTGTATACTGGGCTTTTATCTGCATTTATCTTTTCAACCAAATGAATTTAAATAATGTCTTTATCTTTTACTACCAAAGTGGCCTAAATCCCCTTTCTATCTTAATATGACTTCCTACTACAGCCCATTTTCTTCTCTAAGAGAGGGTTATAAATACTCGAGATGGGAAATGGACTACTTCTAGGAAAATCTTGTGAGTCCAGTTTGGTGCATGTGGGAAAGGTTTAGATTTCCCAGAACCGTGGGGTGGGACTCAAAGAAGTTATTTTATATTTAAAACAGAAGGGAACTGATGGCTTTTCTCCCACCTGCCAAATGGCAGGCTTTGCATTCTGTTTACGTAGTAAGTCATGGAAAGACAGAGAGATTCTGGAAAACTCAGCATGTTGAAACCAAATGGATATTGTTTTTTCCTTAAAAACAACTGTACGTATTAGATGAGAAGCTAAATCCTTCACCAGCAGCTGATGGACCAATGTGATAGAGCTGGGCTATCTTCATCCACTTCTGCTTGCCTTTTGCTTTCTCCGCCTTGGGCTTTGTGAAAATATGAAGCATTGATTTTCTGCCCTAATGTTTAAAACTATTTTAGCAGTCAGTGCAGGTTGGCTATCCCAATTTCCATTTCCGACTCCCTTCTCCCTTGTTCTATCTCTAACTAAGAAGCTGGAAAAACCAAATATTCATTTTTTACAGCTTCTCCTGAAGCTTCTATGGATGTGTCATCTCTTTTTGCCCAACAGGACATAAGAAGAATTTTGCTGGGAGCTTCTAGGAAAGTTCTTGCCTTCCTAACAGAAAAGACAGGTGTTCCTTGTGCTACCCCCCTTCCCCTTACTCCTGCTTTGAATGTGCCCACATTCCTGGAGCTGCAGTCACCATCTTCAAACTGTGAAGCATCCCTTCCATCAGTAGGCAGCTCTACCATTCTGCCAAGTGAGAAAAATAAATCTCTTTCTCTAAACCTGGTAGACAACTCTTCTGTTGTTTGCTGCCAAAAGCATTTATGATGAAAAGAGCTGTGTTAACACTCCTGTCAAGTCACTATGAAAGTGTCTTTGGTATATACCTTCTCTCTTCCCTATGCACTTTCACCTGAAATCCATCAGGATACAGTGTGGTTAGTTCAAAATCTGCCTGGCACTGAGCATTCATCTAAGGCAACAATGATGTTACAACTCAAGTTGATTCCAGAAGACAGGCTGAAAATCTAGGTCATAGTCCTTGGATGCCTGGCTTCCATATAGCTAACACTTACTGAATGCTTACTATGTACTAAGCATTCTTTAAGTGCTGCTTTAAATAAATTAAGTCACTTAGTGTTCATAAGAACCTCTGAGGTGAGTCCCAAGATGATACTCATTTTAAAATGAGGGGACAAAAATACAGAATAACTAACTTAGCCAAGGTTTCCCAGCTAATAAGTAGCAGATGGCTATTATTTATATGGCTTGGACTTTCTGAGCCTACAGAATAGGCATCCTGATGAATATGTGCCTTGAAGGAAAAAAAAAAACATTGCATTCTACATATGTTGGGAAACAGACGAACTTCTATTGCATCTTTGAGAGAACATCAGAGTTACCACACTATAAGAATCAGCTATCAAGGGAAAGGTGATTCTGTCCACATGGTTTGGAGGAAAAAAAGTGCATTTAAATGAAATAATATTAAATACTAATATGAATAAAAATAACAATAACTACTAAATTCTATTGTGGGTTTATCATCTGTCGGGCACTCTGCTAAGTAATTTTATGGGTCTTTCTATTCAATTCTCAGATCAATACAGAGGAAGTAAGGCAGATACTCAGCTGCCAGCCCCAAAGTCATGGCTTCCCCTTCCTCTTTGATGTCTGAGCCCCAGTGTTTCTTACTGGGTTTACCACCCTCTTACGAAGAGCTCAGAGAAGTCTATTCTATTCCCAGCCCCAGGGGAACAATCATGATTGGACTCTGTCAATAATCTCCTTTGCCAGCTGTTGATTCCTAGTAGGCATAATCTTCCTTGAGAAGCTGTAAACGAGGAGAAATAAGGGGATAATCTATTGGGAATTTCTGGGAAAGACCCCTCACTAGTGAAAAGAAGCACCAGGAGGAAGTGGCCATGCCATTCCAGCAACTGAAGCAGTCATCTTGTAACCACTAGTTAGAGGCCTAAGCACCAAGCCAAATTGCTAAGCATGGCAGAGAAAAGAAAAGAAAGATAGAAGGGTGGGTTCCCCAGTGGCAGTATTAAATAATGAATTAACCCTGAAAATGCCTTCCCTCCACAATTCTTGTTCTATGAAACAAGAATATATACCAACTAGGTTCTTTTATTACCTCCATTTAGAGCTGAAGAAACTGAGGCACTGAGTGTGGAAACTGAGATTCAAACCTGGAGCATCAAAACACCACCACCACCAGCCCTTCCTAAACCTCCCTGCTTCCCCTTGCCAGCCCCAAAGCCCACTTCTCTTTCTTCACACCCAGTAAGGAACACTTCAGTAGTGACTTTTTGATCAATCATTGTGTTATGTGAACACCCAAGTGATGTTCAGATTAGCAGACCACAAAATGCCTTCAGAAATTTTTTGTTCTCTCCAAATTAAAATGTGAGACCTAAAGTCCTGAGATAAGATAATGGCATTCATAAGAAGTAACTAAAATAGATACGTAGAGAACTGGGTGGCTTCTCCGTAGGTATCTTCCACTGCATCCTTTCCCCACACTCTCCAGATCCTTCCAAGCAAGGGTGCTTGCCTTTTCCCAAACACAGGACACATTCCTCTCATCCCTGCTCAGTATTTCCTCTGGCACTGCTCTCCCCCACAACATGCCAGTCTAAATCTTACTGCTTCTGTAGGGCCCAGTTTTAACACCTCCACTTCTCAAGTGCCCTCATGACAGTTAGTCTCCGTGTTCACTATATCCCTATAGTATGTTATCTTATTACCCCACTGAAAAGTATTTTAATTTTTATATATCAGTATGCATCCGGCTTCCTTGCTCAGACAATAAATGGAATGAAGCGAACCTGTGTTTTATTCATGACTATACTCTCCACTTGTCTACCAAGTGCTTTCTACTAGGTATCTCAAAGAAAGATTTAAACTTTTAAAAAAATTGACATTCTGAATCCTATAGAATTAATGGAGTACCTTTATGAATAACTACACAGCCTATTTTTCCTAAAACAAAACCATTCATTCTTCTCTCTCTCTCTCTCTCTCTCTCTCTCTCTCTTTATTTTTATTTTTTTAATGAAATCTCTACACCCAATATGGGGCTTGAACTCATGACCCTGAGATCAAGAGTCACACACTCTTCAGACTGAGCCAGCTGGGTGCCTCTGTTCATTTTTTCCTAGTTAACATTTTTAAATTTTTATATTTTTGTTTTAATTAGAGATACCAAAAGAGAATAATTTTATGAACTATTACTGTATGTGAAGTTAGGATTTTCAAAGGACTTTCTCAGGGTTTATGCTTCCTTTTTTCTGCCTTTCCTTCTCCCTCATCCCTCTATTTAGTGAAACAGAGAGAGGATACAGGTCCTGGGTGGTGAGTAGAGAAAAGAAGTCCTTTAAGGGCTATACCGGGGCAGGTGGCAGAAATCAACTCTGTCATGATAGTAACTCTTTGACAGCACAGAGAGGTTGATAGAAGTACCCAGCTGTCAAAGAAAACCTTTCAAAGAGCAGGGACCCTGATTTCAAACCTGGACAGATAAAGCTTTATAAGCTTAATAAAGGAGGCTATCTGAGTGAAAGACCCAGATCACTATAGTTAATATGAGCCACATAGCAAAGTAAAAAGAACATAGCAACTGATGATGACTACAGCCAGTTTGACCATAAAAAGCAATTTTTATTTTTTAAGATTTTATTTATTTATTTGAGAGAGAGAGAGAGAGAGAGAGAGAGAGCAACAGAGATATTGAGAGAGAGCTTGAGAGGGGAGGAGAGGGAAAAGCAGTCCCTGTTGAGCAGGGAGCCCGACACAAGGCTCAATCCCAGGACTCTGGGATCATGACCTGAGCAGAAGGCAGTCACTAACTGACTGAGCCACCTAGGTGCCCCCAAAAGCAACTTTTCCAAAAGCAATGACCATCAGTCAGGTCAGCTTTATAAGTCACACTGAGTTCACTTATGTTTTCACAGACTGCAGCACATCTGTATTTGTGAAGACCATTTCTCCTGGAGTTTGGTGTCCAGTTGCTTCCATATTCCTCTGCTGCTGTGGTTTATTCCTATGACTGGCTTACTTAGAGAACTAGAGTGCAAGAGGGAGGGAACCAAAACTCATACATACCCTTTGTGTGTCAGAGGTCATGTACTCCCCAGCACAACCCCATGATGTGTCATTGGCTCCATTTTACAGGAGGGCTTGTTTGCCCTGTGAGTTCGTGTGCTTTCATCACACCATGAATGGTGTGCTTGAAGCACCAGGGCCTCTGGGTAGAGGTGGCAGACACTTAGTCGCCAATGGAAGTAGGAAGTATGATGAATATTCATTTGCCACAAGAGTGATGTTGTATATAAATGAGAAGTTTACAGCCCTCCATTTGCTACTTGAAAAAGAGCAAAGAAAGCAATTCTTTTTTTTAATTTATTTTTATTATTTATTTATTTATTTATTTATTTATTTATTTATTTATTTATGATAGTCACAGAGAGAGAGAGAGAGAGGCAGAGACATAGGCAGAGGGAGAAGCAGGCTCCATGCACCGAGAGCCCGATGTGGGATTCGATCCCGGGTCCCCAGGATCGCGCCCTGGGCCAAAGGCAGGTGCTAAACCGCTGCGCCACCCAGGGATCCCAAAGAAAGCAATTCTTACCACATGTATGTTCCTTATGGCAAAACCAGTAACTGGCCAATGCTAAAACTTTTTTTTTACTCAAGTCAACAAACAAATGTAGCTGGGATGGATACCATTGGCCTTAGGATTTTGAGAAAATTCAAAGATGCAAATTCAAAGATTGCCTTTGGTCAATTTTTGCTTTTTAATAACTCCTAAAGGATGATATTAATCAATTACAAGGGTGACCACTAAGAACAAAGGGAAAGCCTTCAAGACCTATGCTAAATGGGATAGGCTTATGGAACCTAAAATAAACCCATCACTTAAGAATAACCTATGGGAAATTCAGCCATCACTTCTATAAGGGTGTGATGTGAAGAAATTATAATTACTTCATGTGCTATAAATCTCTGAGGTGGGAAATAGGCAATATGAATAAAAGAAAACAGTGTGTGTGATCCATCTAAAGCCTTTGACAATACTGAGAGCAAATGAATCAAGATGGAATTGGGGGAGGTCTATTGGGGCTTAGGAAAACTAGAATTGGTTATATTCAGTTAAATCACCAAGGAAATCAGGGACTCAGAATGAAAGTATGACAAGATCTCAAAAATTACCTAATTCAATCCCTCATCTTATAAACTTGGAAACTATAGTCCAGGGATGGTTCTAAAACACCGGATTCTTGACACTCAGGCCAGCATTCTTCTCCTACTTTATGATATTCTATAACACATCAGTTAGAATCAGTTATTAAATATATATAACATATTATCCTATATACCTACTCTCCACAAGTAGTTATAGATTAGAACAAAAATTACCTCAAGCTTCCCCAGGGCCAGATCAGAGCTGCCTTCAACATGCAAATATGAATTACAAATACCGAAATGAGGTTATTCTATGGGAGCTCTAGAGTAAGTTCATCAAAAAGTATACAGAAAATATGCCAGGAGACAGAATTCTAATCTCTAAATAAAATATTAGTCCCTCTGCAACAGGAATATAATGTACAATTTTATTTATTCTTGTTCAGGAAAAAATAAAACACACCTAGAGAATTTTGGAGAGCATGTGTAAACTCAAGTACACTGATTCTCAACATTCTAATTCCTCACTAGAGGAGGAGGAGGACTCCCTCGAATTGAGTGAGGTGAGTTAAGAACAAATAAAATGGAGTATTACTTTACTCAGAAAATAATAAATACACAGAGTTCATTACCACAAAAGAACTACAGGCAAGGAACATAAATGGATTCATAAAGGTTTGACCAAATTTATGAATGTCAGAGTCATAAATGGCTACTGAGAGTACATCTAACCTTTAAGGTTAATGTCAGAGAGGAAAACTATGTCCTTTCCTGGCAAATCCCTTGAGGTCTCTGTTGTCAACACAGTACTGGGTTGGATGGAACACCGGGCTTGCCTGGTAGAGCAGTTCTTAAGTTCCTTTTAACTAATAGGTATCTGGGCCAGATGCACATTCATCTCTTCAATGGAAGCATAAATCAAAAACATTCCATTTTGAACAGGAAGTTCGATGAAATTCTGCTGTTAGATACTATTATTCATGTAATCATAGTTGAACAAGAGGAAAAATTTTAGTTTTGGAATCAGAAGAAGGCAAGGCTGGAATCCAGGCCACGCCACTCAACAGGCTCTGGTGCAAGTCACTTACTTTTCTGCGCTCAGATTTCTCACATGTGAAATGGGAAGAACCATATCCGTACTACAGGAATTTTGCTGAGACTTGTGTAAGAAAACACTCTGTACGCTGAAAAACAAAAAATGCATATTATTATGTTTCAAGCAAATCTCAGTCACTTTGGAAGAACGTCTATCAGATACAGGAAGACAGAGTGATCCTTGCTTTATTTTTCTGGAGAGAATTGACAAGATAATTCAAAAAGTACTCAAGACCCAAATCAGATGTCAACTCCCCAAGGCAGAGATTATTTCTCCACTAAATTTCCAGAAACCTCAAGTTATGTCTTAAAGCATTTGTATTACTATTTATCAGATTACTCACCTTCTTCATTGAACTGTGAGCTCCTCTAAGACAGATGCTTCATTTTATTCATCTTTGTATCCTTAACGTTTATCTTAGTTCCTGGTATATAGCTGGCACTCAGTAGATTTTGAATAAATTACTTGATGTGTGGGTGATCCTCCTGTCTTCACTTTACAACTCCAAGGTAAAGAAATGATTCAACTATAAAATGCAATAATTTAAAAGTGATTAAAGCACAAAATCAAGACTGATCCTCAGTTTTCCTAATTTCTAGACCTCAGTCTCTAAGTCCCTAACTTGGGAATAATAGCATCTCAGTCCTATTTGAATAAAAAATGAAAGGCAAAACATGGATCACTGGGTGCTGAAATATTTACAAATTGTACATACTTGAAATCCTAAAACCACATTACTAAATATCCTTTAAAATAAGATGAATGTAAATTTTGACCATAACATGAAATTTTAGGTAAGTGCAAGATTGTAGAGAATCTGATCATCACCATCATTTTCTTCAAAGAGAAAATCTCCAGCTTTTTTATCTGTAGAATTCAATAAAGGAATCAAAATTAATGTGAAAATGCAAACTTCGTATTCATCCCAGGACATGAACCAACAGTTGCTGATATTTGGATCTTTTTAAATACCTAGGAAATTTTCTCTTCCAATTCATAAAGTTAGAAGCGTAAATAGGAAGTTAAGTAAGTATTCATGCCAATAATATATAAATAGAACTGTATACTATATAACCAAGTGGAATTTAACCCAAGTATGCAAGGTGTTTAACTTGCAGATGATATGATAGATATACAGAAAATCCTAAAGACTCCACCAAAAAGCTATTAGGAACTGATAAATGAATTCAGTACAATTGTAGGATACAAAATCAATATACAGAAATTCATAACATTTCTACACACTAATTATGTAGCAGAAAAAGAAATTAATAAAATATTTACAATTGCACCAAAATTAATAAAATACCTAGGAATAAACCTTACCCAAAGAGGTGAAAGACCAGAACTCTGAAAAATTATAAAACGCTGAAATTGAAGATCGCATAAACAAATGGAAAGATATTCCATGCTCATGGATTGGGAGAACAAATATTGTTAAAATGTCCATACTACCCAAAACAACCTACGGATTTAAAGCAATCCCTATCAGAATACCAACAGCATTTTTTCACAGAACCAGAACAAATAATCCTAATATTTGTATAGAACCACAGAAGACCCCGAATAGCAAAGCAGTCTTGAAAAAGAAGAACAAACCTGGAGGTATCAGAATCCCAGATATCAAGATATACTACAAAGCTGTAGCAATCAAAACAGTATGATACTGGCATAAAAATAGACACAAAGATCAACAGAGCAGAAATAAACCCATGATTAAGTGATCAATTAATCTTTGACAAAGGAGTCATGAATATGCAACCGGAAAAAGCTTCTTCAACAAGTTGTTGGGAAAACTGGACAGCTACATGCAAAAGAATGAAATGGGACTGCTTTCTTAAACCATATACAAAAATAAACTCAAAATGAATTAAGGACCTAAATGTGAGACCCGAATCTATAAAAACCCTAGAAGAGAGCACAGGCGGTAATTTTTCTGACATCAGTCATAAAATATTTTTCTAGATATATCTTCTGAGGCAAGGAAAAGAAAGCAAAAATAAACTATAAAGACAACATCAAAATAAAAAACTTCAGAGCAAAACAAAACAAAACAACAACAATGAAAACCCACAATCATCAAAGCTAAAAGACAACCTACTGAATGGGAGAAGATATTTGCAAATAACACATTTGATAAAGGGTTACTATCCAAAACACATAAAGAATTTATATAACTCAATGCCAAAAAACCCCACAAATAATCCAATTAAAAATAGGAAGAAGACATGGACAGACATTTTTTCAAAGAAGACATTCATATGGCCAATAGACACATGAGAAGATGCTCAACATCACTTATCATCAGAGAAATGCAAATCAAAACTTCAAAGAGATATTACCTCACACCTGTCAGAACAGCTAAAATCAAAATTATAAGAAACACTAAATGTCGGTGAAGATGTGAAGAGAAAGGAACCCTCATGCACTGTCAGTGGGAATGCAAACTATTACAGCCACTGTGGAAAACAGTATGGAGGTTCTTTAAAAAATTTAAAATGGAATTACCATATGATCCAATAATTCCACTACTGGGTATTAACCTAAAGAATAGGAAAACACTAATCCAAATAAGTTACTTGCACCCCTATGTTGATGGTAGCATTATTTACAATAGCCAAGATATGGAAACAGTCCAAGTGTCTATCAATAGATAAATGGATAAAGAAGGTGAGATATAAATATACAATGGAATACTACTCAGCCTTAAAGAAGAAGAAAATCTTGCCATTTGCAACAACATGGTTGGTTCTACAGGGTATAATGCTAAGTGAAATAAGTCAGTCAGGGAAAGACAAATACCATATGATTTCACTCGTAGGTAGAATTTAAGAGATAAAACAAATGAACAAAGTTAAAAAGAGAGACAAACCAAGAAAAAGACTCTTAACTATAGAGAACAAACAGATGGTTTCCAGAGAAGTGGGTGGAGGGATGGGTGAAACAGGTGAAGAGGATTAAGAGTACACTGTGATGAGCACTGAGTAATGTACAGAATTGTCAAATCACTATATTGTACACCTATAGCTAATATAACATTGTATGTTAATTTTACTGGAAATAAAATTTTTAAAAATTAATTAATGTAACCTATCACATTAACAGACTGTAACGAAAGTCACATGATCATATCAATAAATGCAGAAAAGCATCTGACAAAATCCAACACCTAGTCATGATAAAAACTCTCAGTAAACTTAGAAGGAAACTTCCTCAAGTTGATAAAGAACAGCTACAAAGTATCTACAAGTAAAAAAAAAATATCTACAACTAACATCATACTTACCAATGAAAAATTAGAAGCTTTCTAAGATCAGGAGCAAAGCAAGGATCTCCCCTCTTTTTTATTTTTTTTTAAATTTTTATTTATTTATGATAGTCACAGAGAGAGAGAGAGAGAGGGGCAGAGACATAGGCAGAGGGAGAAGCAGGCTCCATGCACCAGGAGCCCGACGTGGGATTCGATCCCGGGTCTCCAGGATCACGCCCCGGGCCAAAGACAGGCGCTAAACCACTGCGCCACCCAGGGATCCCTCCCCTCTTTTTTAATATTGTATTGGAGGTTCTAGCTAATAAGACAAGAAAAGAAGGAAGGGAAGGAAAGAAGAGGGCAGGGGAGAGGGGAGGGAATGGGTAGGGAGGAAAAGGTATACAGTTTGGGAAGGAAGAAATAAAACTGTCTTCACAGATGATCATCTAAGTAGAAAATCTGAAAGAATTAACAACAACAAAATAACCTCCTGGAACTAACAAGCAATTATAGCAAGGTTGAAGGGTACAAGGTTAATATACAAAAGTCAATCTGTCTCATTGCACAGCAGCAATGAACAAGTGGAATTTGAAATTAAAAACAAAATACCATTTACAATCACACCCCCAAAACACTTAGGTATAAGCTAACAAAATATGAAATAAGATCTCTACAGGGAAAACTACAAAACTCTGATGAATAAAATCAAAGAACTAAACAAATGGAGAGATATTCTATGTTCAATATTGTCAAGATGTCAGTTCTTCCCAACCTGATCTATAGATTCGATGCAATCCCAATCAAAATCCCAGCAAGTTATTTTGTGGATTATCAACAGAAGTTTCTTGTATTCTAAGGTTTGTATGGAGAGGTAAAAGGCCCAGAACAGCCACACCGATATTAAGAAAAAGTTGGAGGACTGACATTACTCAACTTCAAGATTCACTATAGATCTATAGGAATCAGGATAGCATGATATTGGTCAAAGAATAGAGAAATAGATCCACGGGACCAAAGGAGGCCCAGAAATAGATTCCCCCATAAATACAGTCAAGTGGCCTTCAACAAAGGAGCCAACATAAAACAATGGGGCCAAGCATCATCTTTTCACCCATCTGTGCTGGAATAACTAGATATTTACATGTAAACATTGATTTAGACATAGACCTCATACCCTTCACAAAAATTAACTCAAAATGGACACTAGACCTAGATATAAGATGCAAAACTATAAAACCCCTAAAAGATAACATAGGAGAAAACCTAGATGACTTGGGTACGGCAATAACTTTTCAGATACAATCAAAGATACAATCCATAAAGAAATTGATAAGATGGACTTAATTAAAATTAAAAACTTCTGCTCTGTGAAAGACAATGTCAAGAGAATAGAAAGATAAGTCACAGACTGGGAGAAAATATTTGCGAAGACATATCCGATAAAGGGCTGTTATCCAAGATATACAAAGAACTCTCAAAATTCAACAATAACAAAACAACCTGATTTAAAGATGGCCCGAAGACCTTAACAGACACTTCACCAAGAAGATACACAGATGGCAAATCAGTATATGAAAAAATGTTCCATATCATATGTCATCAGGGAAATGCAAATTAAAACAAGATACCACTACACACCTATTAGAATGGCTAAACTCCGGAATACCCACAACACCAAATGCTGGTTAAGGACATGGAGAAACAGAAATTTTCACTTACTGCTGGTGTGAATGCAAAAAGATACAGTCCCTTTGGAAGATAATCAGGCTGCTTCTTACAAAACAGAATAGACTCTTACCATACCATCCATCAGTTGTGCTTCTTGGCATTTATCCAAAGGAGTTGAAAACTTCTGTTCACACAAAAACCTGCACATAGATGTTTATAACAGCTTTCTTCATAATTGCTAAAACTTGGATACAAGCCATGAAAAGACACCACAGAATCTTAAATGCGTATTACTAAATGAAAGAAGCCAGTCTGAAAAGGCTATATGCTGTAGGATTCCGACGTTCTGACATAGGCAGGACTATCCTAGAGACAAGAGGATCAGTGGTTGCCAGGGGTTGGGAGTGGGAGGTCGGGGTGGAGATGAATGGGCACAGGACAGAGGGTTTTCAGGGCAATGAAACTTCTCGGTATGGTATTATAGTAACAAATATATGTCCTTATCATTTGTCCAAACCCACAGAATGAATGTACAGCACTAATAATGTGATGTGTGATGTAACCCTGAGTGATGGTGGTGTGTCACTGGGCGTTCAGCAGTCACAACACCTGTAGCACTCTGGTGGGGGATGTTGACAATGGGAGAAGCTATGCATGTGTGAGGCAGGGGTATATAGGAAATCTCTATGACTTCCTCTCAATGTTGCTCCAGTCCTAAAACTGCTCTTAAAAAACAAAGTCTAATACTAAGTAGATAAGCAAGCATGTATAGAGATGCAGCCGCATGTGTGTGTGTGTGGCCTCCCCTCACTTTCAATAGGTGAAAAGGTGAGTGAAATGGGTCAGTAGGTCCCAGATACCAGCAGTTTCCTGGTTGCCCAGGAGCCAGCCCAGCCCTGCCGCTGCCCTGGGAGAGACCAACTCATGCCAGCTTTACTCAGCACATTCCATTCAGCCCTTGCAGCTTCGGCTGCTCCTCTGAATTCTGGGACGCCACGCACTAACATAAGCGGGCTTTCTTGCCAAAGGGCCTGTAACGGGTATTTATTTTGCATCTCTTCTTCCTCAGCTTATCCTTAGCCAGACTGACTTTGTCGCCCTCAGATTCCAGACTTTTTCTTCTCTAAGGCCAAATTTACATTGGTAGTTAATAATAATATCCTGTTTATTCTGACCAACTACACATCTATACCTCTCCCACCTCTCTGCATCGTAAGTGCATCCATCCTACCCTAACTTTATTGTCATTATTTCCTGCTGTCAATCTCATATTGGAATAGGCGACATTGCTCTACTTTGTCATGGTGAAAAGTTTATCCTGCAAATTTTCAGTTTCTTAGGTCTTCCGTGAATGGCTGTGCTTATCTCATGTGTGCTTCTAGGCATCTCCAGGGCTCTGCATTTTAACTTCGTACTTCTAAAAGCATCTGTACAGAGATAATATTAATGTTATTGCAACAGACAGGCAGAGCCTCATTTCTCTCTGCTTTCACTGAAAATGCCTGTTCGTAGTGAAAATGTGCAGACATTGGCATTTTTGTGTGAGGTCTGAACGTGTGTGGGTCCAGCCATTGGCGGCAGGAAGAAATAAGACACAGCTGCCAGATGGTTTGGTTTAAAAAAAAAAAAAAGTCAAATTGACTGGCGATCCACAACCATTAAAATTATTTTCCCAAAGGATCCTTCATTCTGAAGCTGGAAAAAACTCCTAAATGCACTCTCAGTTGCTTGACAGAGCGAGGAATTTAAAGGTCACTTAGCTCACCAAATAGCTACTTACCTAAACATGTTAGGTGTTTTATTTTATTTTTTTTTACGTTAGGTGTTTTAAACTCTGCATACAACTGCTGATCATATTCAAAAATTTTAAATACCTGATTTATAATTCAGAGTAGAAAGTAGAAACTTAGAGTAGGAATGTAGAAAGTACTAGATAATCGGAGTCCGAGTTAAGTTTTTTGGTCTCTGCTGATAATTTATTACCCTTAATGCAGCCCTAAGCCTCAAGTTATCCCTCCATATAATGGGGGTCTAAAAAAATCTGCTCTGGCTAGGTCATAGTCGTAGGGTTGTTTACAGATCTTGGGATAAAAACGCATGAGAACGAACGCTATAGACTACCTAATGCTACAGAATCTAAACTGTTGCCATAATACTAAAACAGAAGTTCCTGGAAAAACGACAACTTCCTAAGAATCTATGAACTGTCCTTGTAGAACCAGCCACTGGTTTTCTGTAGATCACCCACATCGCAACTTTCATTTTGTTAGTTTGTTGGCATCATTCTCCTTACATTGTTTTCTCTATTTTTATCCCCAATCAACCAACTCTAAAGCAGAGTTATCTTACATTAATAAACCATGTTTAGGAAAAAATCTGGTGCAAAACAATGATAGTCTAAATTTTCACCATGTACACTCACAACCAGAATTTCAGTAGGAAAGAGTTTACATCATCATGTTAGTTTACATGATGGTTATGCTGAGACAACATCGCTTCTTCACTCAGTGTTTCCATGGAGGTCTCACTGATCCTCAGCCAGCCTTCCCACCAGCCCCTGCTCCTTACTGTGGATCTCTCACTCTGAGCTTCTTGAGGTCAGTGACCTCCTCTCTCTGACTGTGGGAACTGAGGACCAGCTCACTCTCCTAAGTGTAGTAGGATCAAGGTAGAAACTTGCCTCATGAGTGAGGGAAACTGACACATCTCTTCTCAAAGGCCAGAGACTAAGACACTGCCAGTGGAGGTGACATCTAGTCATTACTAAACTCAACATCCCCAGATTCCTATACCCACTAAATGCGATGACTTTTTTCCTAAGAAATAAACAAAGAGCAAATAGAATGGAATGTCATCTTCCTCGAGTGATGCCATTCTCAAGGATGAGGTTTCCCTATGACCCCTGTACCACACACTATGAAACAGCAGCGCTCAGGAACATTCGAAAGGCAGAAAGGAGCAAGTACTTTGCAGAGGCCTATGAATTATTCCACACAGCACCAAAACATTCTAAAATGTCTATTTCTAAGCTATTATTCCAGCTCAAACAGAAGAAGTTCACGTTTTAACAGAAGTTTGTTAAAACCACTACTGAAACTACAACTCTGTAATCTTTAACTGTGTTCCTCATTAGGTCATAACTATGGACATATAAGTAATGATAAAGACTTTTGAAAGAACCATGATATTGAGTAGCCATGAACATGAAACTGTGAGGTTATAATATAAAGGAAATTAGGCCCAGATTTTATAAGAATTTCAATTAAAAACATACAATAAGAGATATTGTCCCCAAACTCTGTTTCTCTAGTTTATTTTTCATCATTCATATTATGCAGCCTGACAAAACCTGGGAATAATTGAAGAAAAATGTGCAGTACTGAAATCACAAGAACTGAAGTCAAAACATAGTAGCTTCTGTTCCAACTTCCACCATCTGTTAGTCTTATGACACAGGACAAGTTACTCTGCTCTCTTCGATCAGTCTGTTGGTCTATACGTTGTACCTCCAGGTTGTCATGGGGTTGAAAAATGTTAGCACGGAGAGTGTGCATTTTTATGAGCTCTGTATTCCCATTGTTTTTAAAACAAAACACACTTTGCAAGAAATGCATTGCATCAGGAAACTGGTTTTTAATGCTGAGCTCTTCACGCATATTTTTGTTTTAATGACTGTATCGGACCCCCAACTATGAGATCTCTGCAACACAGTTACCCTCCACGAGGACAAAGCATTCTCTCCAGGTGTATGTTATTTTATCACTAACCATTTTTAGGCGCCTTATGAAAGTAACTTCACACACGCTTTAGTTTTGAGGACAGGCTGCAGCATGAGCCACAAAAGAGCAAACTTTTAAGTATGGACGTGGAGTGACGGGATGCCTCCTGCTCGGGCATTCAGACGCTGAAAGCCCAGCCAACTTGGGCAAAGGCGAGGAGAAGCTTTCCAAGGCAATTGCTAAGCCTCTGTATCTGGAGCAACCAGCCACCTAATGTGAAATTCTTTTCATCTTCTCTCCACCGCCTGTGAAAACCAGGAGGATTTCTGAAAGGCGTAGAGATTCTCAGTCGTTGCAACCAGGCCGCTTTCTTCTAGTTCGAGCTCATGAGAGGAAGGACAATTTCATGTTAAACATACGCACAAGATAACAGAGAAGGAGGGGAGCTGATGGCACGAAATACATATGCAAACCCTCCCTTGGAAGCTTGCTTTTCACTATCTTGTACAAAGTTAATGGAAACCAAGGAACTACCATTCCAGAATCGTCGCCCCTTTAATCCTTAATAACCAAATAAAAATGGGCAGCCTGTATTCAGGAGCAACTCTAGCAAGCAGATCTCCAGGAGACAAGGCTCCCTACAGACTTTCCCTTGATCTTAAAGCTTAACTTGAAACATTTATATGCACGGAGCACCTGGCCAGAAGATGTGAGAAGGCCTTTCTTTTTCTTTTTTTTTTTTTTTTTTCACCTTGGCTCTATTTCTTTCTTTAATAATAAATTCTCAGCTTTCTTTCTTTCCCTTCCTGGAAACTGATTTCATTCTAAATCATGTTTTTTGTTCTTTCTTAATAGTTTAAGAAAAGCAAGACAAAGTTGAAAACCCCCCATTAACAGCCATCAGGTTCCCTGCCTGCCAATCGGTATCACGCTCGCTTTAGGAGAGATGAAGCAGGAGTCAGGGCAGGTTAATTCCAATCAGGTTGAGAACTTCTTTTGTTCGAATTCAAAGGACTCGGGTTAACCTATTATGCAATTTAGTACCAACTGGCTGGGCAGAGCTTCGGCTTCGCACCCCTTGCTGGGGGAAGAGGACATGAGCTCAGCAACCTGCGGGCTCACATGGGCGGGCGTGGGAATTGGCGCCAGACATTTCACCCAGGAGGGAAGAGCTGGTCCCCAGGGGCTAAGGCCGCCTGGGGCGCGTCCTCCACCGGGGCACGCGGCATCCAGTGGTGAAGGCGCACACAGCCTGCTATGGGTCCTTCTCCCAAACCAGGTCAAACCCAGGACAGAAACCGTACAGCTACCTCGAGATAAATGTATTCAAAGACAGGCGCCCGAGTTCCTAAGCATCGTCTTCTCTCTTGCTTTCCTACTTCGCGCAGCGCAATGCGTTCCCGGAGACCCCCCCCCCCCCAAAGACACGACAACACGCGGCAGAGGATACAAGAAGGAGCTGGAATCGGGGCCAAGGGGGACGTGGGCGAAACGGCCAGGGCGGCAGGAGTATTCCCTCCCGGGTGGCTGCTGGGGGAGGAAGGTACACACTGGCTCGACGGACGGACGGACGGACGGACGGACGGCGACCCGGCCCGGTGCGGCCCGTCGTCGCCTCGCTGAGCGCCCTGGAGGGCAAATCAGATGCGCGCGCCCCCTTCCCCCTCAGCCTGTCGGCGGCTTCCTGCCCCTTTAGGAGAAGGTCGGGCTCGGCCCCGTAGCTTCCCGCCGGGAAAGGCCCTGTCCCTGCGGCCACTCCGCCCCGGGCCACCCCAAACCGCCCCCAATTCAGACAGGCCCTTCCCCGCGCAGCGCGGCCTCTCCACGGGGTGACCCTGCGCTCACACTGCCTCCACTTGGGGGGGCATCGCCAGTTCCCGCGCTCCGCTCCGCTCCAGACACGGCCCGCCCTGCCCTGCCCTCCCCTGCCCTGCGCTGCCCTGTCCTGCCCTCCCCTCCCCTGCCCTGCCCTGCCCTCCCCTCCCCTGCCCTGCGCTGCCCTCCCCTCCCCTCCCCTGCCCTGCCCTCCCCTCCCCTCCCCTGTCCTGCCCTCCCCTCCCCTCCCCTGTCCTGCCCTCCCCTCCCGTGTCCTGCCCTCGCCTCCCCTCCCCTCCCCTGTCCTGCCCTCCCCTCCTGTGTCCTGCCCTCCCCTGCCCTCCCCTCCCCTGCCCTGCGCTGCCCTCCCCTCCCCTCCCGTGTCCTGCCCTCCCCTCCCCTCCCCTGTCCTGCCCTCCCCTCCCGTGTCCTTCCCTCCCCTCCCCTCCCCTCCCCTCCTCCCTCATCAGGGCACCTGTCGCACTTGCGAGCTTGCTTTTGCGGGGCGCAACACGGACCCTGGGAACCGAGGCGGGCTCCTCCGTCCTTTGTCCCCAGCATCCAGCGGGCGGCCCGCCTTATTATTACTATTTAACGGTCCATCATCGTTTGTTGGGTGAATAAATAACAGTACGACACTCACATTTACTAAGCATTTACCACGGGCCACAAAAGCTCCCCAATGTTTTACTTTCATCATCTTTGCGAGAAAAACAGAACCAGTCTTCCCAGTGGAGCCATGAGGCAGCTTATCACCATCTCCACTGTACAGGGGAGGAACCGTGTCGCGGCTGCTAAGCTGCCCGCCGCCCCTCCGGACCCCGCTCGGCCACTACGGGAGGCTCCTCTCTGCGGACACGTGGTGCTTCCTGACGGCCTAAGCAACGAAGGAGCAACGCTCAATTACGCGAGTCATAGCAGCCCAAAAACGCAGCAGCAGCCACAAAGGAACACGCGCCAACTGTTGGGGAGGATCGTGACTTTTCCAAGATGCTGAGACTCAAACTGTTTCTTCCCCTGCATCATGTCAAAGACTCTCCAGTGGCCTGGCTTGGTGGATGGCGCCTGGGAGTCGGTGCAGCGAGCAGAAGAGCAGGTTCCATGGAGCCTCTTCCCAGAACGTCCCTCAACACCTGCCAGCGGCACCGTATGGACGCTTCTGCCAGCCCGTTCTCCACCAGGCGGTCTACACTGTTCTCTGCCCACCTGGCTTAAACCGATGGGTTACTTAATTGCCAACATCAGACTCCGCAGATATTCATGTTGTTACTTCAAGATCATTTTCCCCTTGAGAAGAGAGAGGAAGCAGATAGCTGGTGGGAAAGAAAGGCGAGGGCTGCTGACCCCCCCCCCCCCCCCCCCACCTGGAACAGGAATGACGTGTGTGCAGGGGAACTGGCTTTGCCAGCTCGGGTCTTGCTGAGGGATCCCTGGAAGAAACTGCCATTTGGGCTTAGCTTCCTCCTCTGCGCCCTAGAGACACTGCTGTCTGCGAGGGCCCTCACTGCTCTAACGTCCCCTCCGTTAGCACCAGTGGCCACTTTCCTCAGGATGTACTGTCTTCTGTGGTCACTGCTCATCTAGAAGCTTGGACTCGTTTGGGTCTTGGTCCACAGCACTCAGAGAGAACTAACCAACAACTCTGGCTACGGCCTTCCTTAGCATCTGCTGCCCCAGAGGTGAAAAGCCCTTAGCCAGAGAAAAATCTCTCTCTCTCTCTCTCTCTCTCTCTCTCTCTCTCTCTCTCACACACACACACACACACACACACGTCTTTTCTGATAGGTATGACTGTCCACTTTGGGATCTGTGCCAGGTAGTTGCACATCTGCACATTTTCTGCATCTGCCAGAAGAGTGTCTCTGAAACAACTGCTCCTTTACCAATTATTGCTGCTTTGTCTGTGCTTCCCTGCCTTGGAAGCATTTCCCCCTAAAACCCAATCACAGTTGTTTTACTGCCACTCCTCTATAGCACTTGGAATGGAAATCTTAGATTCTGTGAAGAGAGAAGTCTATAAAGGAGAGCCAATTTCCTCTTTAATCACATTATTGTAACATCTCAACAAAGTCATTTACATAGGCTAGTCCTTTCCTTTAAAAGCCATGCACCTGTGCATCTATTTTTAAACACACATACACTTCTTGGGGCCCAGGGTGGCTCAGGCTGCTAAGTGTCTGCCTTTGGTTCAGGTCAGGATCCTAGGTCCCATGATCATATATTTATAATCACTTCTTGTCCTGTGGACATTTGCAATTATTTCTCAACCTTTAAATTATCCTCATGAAATGGCTTTGCAGTGGGTAAACAGTAGAAAGTCTCTGATCAAAACAGACTCCTTTTTCCCATGAAGACGTGATGGAAAAAACATCCACAAAAACTTGAGATATTAGAATCTTTAAACTATTTCCAACCCGCTTGTTTGCTTTCAAGGGTTTTTGCAACTAAATGAGTCTCATTGTATCAACTGGGAAAGAATAAAGCTGTCGACTTGCAGGACGTGCAATTTTATTCTTCCTGTTAGCCACAAAACTTACAATTCTGAACAGCACATTTATACAATATTTCTATGTGTGATTTCCAGTATTTTATTCTGAATTTCTTTTAACTCAACATTTACAAGATATCTACTACCATCTTATTTTCAGTTAAGTCCTCCATAAATAAGGGAAATGGTAAAAAGTTCAAAACAACTCAGAAGAAAAAATTGAACTCATCGAGAAATAAGTCCAAACTTGAAAAGTAAAATGACAAACACATGAAACAAAGGACTTTGGTGTCTGCGTCTTGACAAAGAAAAGGAACGTTTTCTATTTTTCTAGGTGAGAAAAACAAAAACAAAAACAAAGCAGTCGCCTTAAATCTGTGAAGGGAAATTCAGGTTAGACTTCTAATGAAAATGACCTTCTGTGTTGGAAGGCGGTGTGTGCAGTCTATGGGGGAGCTGGAACTCAGAGGCACTCGTCTTGGGGAGGGAGGAGGCCCACCCCCGAACTGGAGGCACACTGGAGGAAGCAGCGTGGAATTCAGGTAAAGATTTCTTGAGATCCGTTTTTTCCTGCCCTAAGGACTGGCAATTTGTCCAACATTTAGTAAATAGCCCTTCCTTAGTGAAGGGTGGCCTAGTGCTTTAAAACATGCCCGTCTCTCATGGTCCCTGCCCAGGACCTAGGGACCTCAAGAATCTTTGGTGCTGAATTAATGCCAAGCATCATCTCACTTAAGTGGCACAACCCGTCTTCCATTAGAGGCAGGAAGGAGAGGCACTATTTCTTTTTTTTTTTTTTTTTTTTAGCAACCAGGTTTAAAAACAAAAAGAAAAATTGCCCATGCTCATCCCAAACTTTTCGATAGCTTGTCAAAATAAGGGACAGTGGAAGCATACAACATAACAAAATGCAAACACCAAACCTAGTCCCTCGAAGAGCCTCCTCAGCGTTTCCTATGTGGTTCAATCACGCTGCTCATTAAACAAGTCATTTTAATACTCACTGTCAGCCCAATCTTCCAGGTGCCAGGATTTCCTTTTGAAGACGGAAGGTACGCTATGGGCCAGCTTTGCAGAGAGGTAAACATATGGAAACCAGGACAGGCTTTTCTGGTGCTTAAGATCTGGCACCTTCTAAATTTAGAGGCCTCCCCCCCTTCTTTCTTCCTTTCTTTTTTTTTTTCTGGTTTAAAATATTTTTTTAATTTATTTTATTTTAATTTTTCAGTTTGCACAGAAACAAGGTGCTGTGAAACACACCTCAAGTGTCTTTTAAAAATTAAAACAGGATTGATTTGTAGTGTCAGTGATTCCTGCTAATCAAAATCACTGACAATTTTTCAGGAGGGAAGAGGTATGGTTTAACTCTCTCACTAGAGAGTACTGCTTCCTTTTCCTGTTTTGATCTAAATCTGAATATTTTCCTACAGATAATTCTCTTGCATTTTTTAAAGGAGAGAAACAGGGAATAAGATTCTCGGAAAATAAATGTTTACTTGGCCACACAGATTCGTCTGGCTGGCCTAGCCTGACCAGCAGTGCTCCAGGTCCCTCTGCTGGCTCAGCTCAGAGGGCGCTTTTTCTGTTAAGTGCAGGTTCAGAGTCTTTTCGGCCTCAAAACTAAAACTTCCACGGTAGAATGAATGTTTTGTTTCCTCTTTTCCTACTGCAAAGGACCAGCACTGGAATGCAGGGAGTGGTAAGTGTGGATACCACTTATGACAAGAAAAACAAGCATCCACCCAAATGAGAATTCCTCTAAGTTGTGTGTCTACTCTGAAACCAACGCATATTTCAATTTGTGTGCCATTTCTGACTGGTTTTCTTCTTGCCATTATATTTTAAAAATTAGAAATGACTTCTAACATATAGGAATCTTTTTGTCTTTAAATTCAAGGATTTCTTAACCCAGAGAAACAAGAAAAAGCAGAGGGATTTAACAAAGCAGTAAGTTTCCCAGAAACTTGCCTTCTAGCAACAAAAAGTCATATAAGTACAGTTTTGTGAACAGCAGATTTGATGCATTTAAACTGGTGAATCATGTTATGGCATCCCAGTATTTTTTTTTCTATGAAGACAAAATTGTTCTATAGCAGTTTAAAAAGGCATCTGTACTTTAACTTTTTTTTTTTTATTTATTTACGATAGTCACAGAGAGGGAGAGAGAGAGGCAGAGACACAGGCAGAGGGAGAAGCAGGCTCCATGCACTGGGAGCCCGACGTGGGATTCGATCTGGGGTCTCCAGGATCACGCCCTGAGCCAAAGGCAGGCGCCAAACCGCTGCGCCACCCAGGGATCCCTGTACTTTAACTTTAAATACATTCAATGGGCGCCTGGTTGGCTGGATGGTTGAGCATCTGCCTTTGGCTCAGGATGTGATCCCAGGGTCCCAGGATGGAGTCCCGCATCAGACTCTTTGCATGGAGTCTGTTTCTCCCTCTGCCTGTGTCTCTGCCTCTCTCTGTGTCTCTCATGAATAAATAAATAAAATCTTTAAAAGCAAACAAAGATAAAAAACAAACCACATTCAAGTAAGCACCATCCCCTCTAAATTGTCAATAGGAGGACCTTTATATAAACTCATGAATTAACACCAGAAAAGGGTGGTGTTCTTTTCTAATGCTAAGCACCTGATATTTTTAACTACAAAAAAAAAAAGAAAAGATGATATTGGATAAATAAAAAAAACTCATGAGGTCAGTTGATCCAAATAGGTCAAGGCAAATAATACATAAACAGTGATTTCTTGGTCTCAAGCTATCACATTAAACCAAAAAGTAAATAAAGACTCAGAGCAAAAAGACACTGAGACAGAGACACACAGAGAAAGAGAAATAGAGGAGAAGAAAAGAAAATGAGAAATGACAGAGAAAACCAGTATTTCATATAGCTGATGGAACCCTCAAATTTTTCAAAAGTGGTAATAAATGATTTTTAAAAATATACATCTTAATATATAATGTGACAATAGAGGGATATCATTCTGGAATATCTGAAATTATTTCTACACAAATCCACCATGTGCCAGTTTGAGAATCTTCCATTATGAGAAACACACAGGAGAGGCAAAATTATAAACCAGCTATTTTCCATCACATCAATTCCAGCCCACACACAGATCTGACAACCTTTGCTTTCAACATTTAGGGTGAACAAATAATTCAATTACTAGAGCTCTACTATTATTACAGCAATTTTAACTTTTTCATAATTAAAATGTTTGAGTATTTTTATTATTTTTAAATCTTAAATTTAAATTCAGTTTAGTTAACATATACTGTGTTATTAGTTTCAGGAGTAGTATTTAGTGGGGCACCTGGGTGGATCAGTGGTTGAGCATCTCCTTTTGGCTCAGGTCATGATCCTGGGGTCCTGGGATCGAGTCCCACATCAGGCTCCCCAAATGCTTCTCCCTCTGCCTATATCTCTGCCTCTCTCTGTGTGTCTGTCATGAATACATAAATAAAATCTTTTTAAAAAACAGTAGTATTTAGTGATTCATCAGTTGCATACAACACCCAGTGCTCACTACATCATGGGCCCTCCTTAATGCCCATCACCTAGTTACCCCCTCCCCACTCCACTTCCCTCCAGCAACCCTCAATTTGTTTCCTAGAGTTAAGAGTCTCTTATGGTTTGTCTCCTTCCCTGTTTTCATTTTATTTTATTTTCCCTTCCCTTCCCCTATGATCATCTGTTCTTCTCAAATTCCATGTATGAATGATTGCACTCATATGGTATTTGGCTTGAGTACTTTTATTTATTTTATTTTTTTGCTTGGGTATTTTTCATTAAGACCTTTTCTCTTAAAAAATTGTATATGGCAATTTTCAGTAAAACGGAGTTAAAACTCATTTTATTTTGAGGATTCTTTTTTTTAACGTTTATTTATTCATGAGAGACACAAAGGCAGAGACACAGGCAGAGGCAGAAGTAGTATCCATGCAGGGAGCCTGACATGGGACTCCATCCCAGGTCTCCAGGATCAGGCCCTGAGCTGAAGGCAGCGCTAAACCGCTAAGCCACCGGGGCTGCCCTATTTTGAGGATTCTGTTGCTGGAGAAATTAAGGACACTAGGTCCACTTCCAAACTTACTGACAATCAAAAGCATGTGGAGGTGCTTTTAAAAATCCAGACACCCATGCACCACTTTAGATCTACTGAATCAGAACCCCTGGGGAAGAGTCCCTGGAATCTTGTACTTATTTATTTACTATTATGCCTCTGACTTTGGAATCAAGAGAGGTTAAATGATTTGAATTAAAAAACTATCCAACATCTGGGCAGTTTCCTGAAGCCACAAACACCAGAGGAACTGAGGCCACACTATGTATGGTCTATGAGCACCAGACACCAATGTCCTCTCCCAAAATGGAAAGACACAGGATGTTGCCAAGTTTCTTTCTAGGTAAGTAAATCACAAATTTCTAATTTAATAAGCTCTACCTTATTCCTTATACAGAGTGGTGCATTTAAATTACTAGTCCTTTTTTTTTACTCTGGTTGTTAGAAAAATAAATCTATAGTGTTTATTGTAGTCAAAGCTGTAACATAAAAGGACAATGTTGCCATCTAGTGGTCAATTGGGGACATTAAAGAAGCAGACCGTCTTGTGAAATGCAGGGTTGGAGGAAATGAACCCTAAGGAAAGCAGGTCAACACATTTCAAGAGCAAAGACTTCGTGACTGAAAGAACTCCTCTAAACTACAGATACTACCCCCAGGCTCTCTGAACTCCTGAGTCAGCTTCTAGTCCTAGAATCGCAAGTAATGGTCAATTGACAACAGAGCTGTTTCATTTGGCTTTTTGTTTTTATTATTATTTTTTTAAATAAGATTGATTTATTTATTTTAGAGAAAGAGTGTTTCACATGTGAGTGAGGGGAGGGACAATCTTCAAGCAGACTCCTCGAAGAGGAGAGCCCCCCGGGGGGCTTGATCTCATAACCCGTGAGATTATGACCTGAGCACAAACCAACAGTCAAACCAAGAGTGAGATCCTCAACTGACTGAACCACCCAGGTGCCCCATTTGCCTTTTTTAAAAATAACATTGTAAACTCACTCATATTGGTGTATTTGTGTAGGTTCAAAGGTGAATTTTAATACTGAGACTTTCTCAAACCATCAGGGACACCATCCTTCACAACCATGGCAGGCCCATGGCTTTCCTCCAATTGTTCGAGCTGCCTGAACCCATGGCCATTCCCCACTTCTGACAGCTTGGGGAAGCTCACACTGTTCCTGAGGTATCTGCTCTAGAAGTTTTCCTTGCCTGAGCCCTCTCACATACCAAACAGACAGTCATGTGAAGGAGCTGGCCTCCCAAGTTACATGGATGAGGGAGACTTTCATGTCCACAGGTGTGTACGTGTTCATAGAGGCGAGCACATATATGATCAGAAGGGAGGAAATGGACATCATTCAAAGGAAAACATACTATTTGGCAATTATTTTAATTTTAAATATTTGGCTTGATCTAAGTGACCTTGATTGGATAATGATATTCCTTCACATTTAACATAACTCTAACTCTTAATTGTTTTATTTCTGAGAGCTACCAGATTGGTTTGGGAGCAACCACTGTACTATCTTTAAAAGTTGGAGGATAGAACACCGTCTTTCAAAGAGCTATACAATAGTCTGTCTCATACATTGAAATAGGGTCTCCTAGGGAAGGATAGACGGGACAATTCTATAGTAGAGTTCCCTAGTGAGCTTCTTAGAGGGACATCTGGGTTACTCCTGAAGGTCACCTGTTCCTTGTTTTGTTTTTGTTTTTTAAACTTAATGGGACACACATCCATCTTTACCTGGCTAAAAGGCATTCAAGATTTCCTTCTTCCTTATTGATTGAGGCATACAGATCCTTTGTTACCCATCAAGTCCTTTGAAAATGAAAAAAGTGCCTGATCAGAAGGAACAGAATGACGCTTTCATTCCAATATGTGCACACACAGGAAGACCTGCCTAAAGAGAATATGTAAAGATAACCCAGAGATAGAGAACATCAGTTTAATCAACCTTCCAGATGAGATGATATTGCAACTCCTGGCCAGTGAGGCCTTAGGTAGGGAGTTTATTGAGTAATTACATGAAAGAGTGAGAGAGAGATTACTATGTGTCACATACTATTCTTGGTTCCTTTAATCCTCAGAACAACCTAGGAGGTATGTGATTTACTTATTTCCATTTTACAGATGAGAAAATTAAGGCATAGTAGGATCCAGTGACATGGCTGAGGCAACATGGCCAGCAATCATAGGAATGTAATTTGATTCCAGGCAATCTATCTTGAGTCCACACTTCTAAGTGTTGTACAAAAGCACCTTTGTCTATGGAACCTCAGCCCTTCTCAAAGAATTACAATTCAATAGAACACGAGCAAAATTATATGCAAAAATAAATTTTCTTGGATTATTTTAAAGACGTTGTTCGATTCAGAGTCGCTGTGGCTCCTCATCGAGAATGCTCATCATCACATCACAAAGTACTAAGCCAGATGGATCACAACAAGATTAGGCCATGTCTGGACCAGGACTCACAACCAGCAGATGACATCCATGATCAAAAATCAATCTGTTCCAAACATTAGAGGCTGTATTTTAAAGTTCCTTTCTTGTATCGATTTATTGCACTTCCTTTTTGCCACTCTCAAAATTATGACATTGTAGCAGAAGAAAAAAACTAGGCTTCTTTGGACTTTTAGTAATTTGCCCATCAAATATATAGATACACACACATAAATGCTTATTCTATAAATGCTTATTGAGCTTCTACTAAGTGAAGGCATTTCCTTGATGCTGTTGGGGATAGGAAGATAAATGATGAGTCACTGCAATCAAGATGCTCATAGAGAGATTAAAAAAGATGTAAAAATAACTGTGATTATACAATGATGTAAGTGATTCTTTCTAAATGAGAGGCACAGAGCCATGGGTCTTGTGAATCCTGTAATTCTCTGTGGACCAGAACTAGTCTACAACTTGACCACAGTGGATAAAGAGCATTTTTTGGAACACATAATTCACTGACTCACAAAAAAACACACTAGATCTTAGTTTAACATTCACCAAGCAACCACGGTCCCAGAGAAAGGCACAACGGATGTGACCAGAGAAGGCAATTACGTGACGGAAGCATCCAAGAAGGACAACTAAAGCATGCTGATTAGCTCGACCATGAAGCCTTGGCTTTGACATCATTCCAGTAACACCAGGGGTTTTATATCATATTCAGAAGAAAGTTAAAGTTTCTCCTGACTTCATTCTGATCTATAGTATCTTATAAAAATTGTCTAGAGTGCCCTTAGCTTTTCATCAGTCCAGAGGAAACCACATGTGCCCCCTCACGAGAGCTGCTATGAAAGACTGCTAGGCACCCACCCGAGCCCCTCTCTCCACCTACCCTTTGGCTCAGGAGCTTCCCACCACTGAGGGTCTCTATCACTTTGTAACTGGTATATGCTTCTGCGGAAGTTAGAGTGTCATAAACATTACTCAGAGAGCGCCTGGCTGGCTCAGTGGGTTAAGCGTCTACCTTTGGCTCAGGTCGTGATCCCAGGGTCCTGGGGTTGAGGCCCACAGTTGGGCTCCCTGCTCAACAGGGGGTCTACCTCTCTCTCAACCCCTCCCCTCTGCTCATGTTCTTTCTTTGATTTGAGATTTATTTCTCAAATGAAATAAAATAAAATCTTAAAAAAAAATTAAAAAGATTATTCAGAATAGGGTTAGATTAAAAAACACATGAGACTTCACAGAGCATGCTCTCTTTAGGCTTAAATAAAGCCAAAAGCTATGGAGCACCGAGAGAGAGCACTGGGAGCCAGCACTGGGAGTTGAGCCTTCCAGGCAAAACTCTCCGGGATTATTCTTATTTGCTAAAGGACATGCTTGGTCTCTGGTTTAAACTACTAAGATTTGTACCATATATCTTGGCTTCCTAAAACCTCCAGACAGAAGTTCCTGGGGGTCTTTTCTATCCCCAGGTCATATTAACCAAGCCCAGCCAACTGGTTACATCAGGTGAAATCTACTGAAAAACAATCTGGCCTAGGATTTCACCAGGGGAGTTCTGGACTATAAACAGAGCATCATAAATCATTAGTTAGCTGGTTGCTAGCCCGTTAATCTTAAATTGGCCAAGAGTCAAAGCTAGACATCCAGCCACCCATGGAAATAGCATAGGGCTGCTTCAGTCCAGATATAAAATAACTTGACAACACAGGTGCTCTGGTTGCAAGCAAAAGAAAGTAGTTCTGATGAACTTAAATAAAGAGGAATTTACTCGGAGGCAAGAGAATTACATTTGAGCGCAGACATTTAACAAGGCAGTTCCCAGAGAGGGAAGCAGGAATGACAAAATGTTGCCAGGACCTAATAGAATTGCAACCAATTTTCCTGCCCCTTTGCTCCTCATTTCAAAATTCAAATGTATGGGGCCAGGGGAGATTCCAAGAGCTAAACTTCCATTTGCCCCCCATCTAGGGAAGGTGGGACTCTTGATAGCATTTGAACCAGGTTCGGTAAAAGGTAATTGCTGACAAGAAAACTGACTGTTCTTAGAAAGGCAAAATGCATTTCCGGTTTTCAAAGCACAGCCAATGTGTCATTACAGCTCATATCCTACCCCTACCTTTGTAAGTGAGAAGGTTACCTACCTCTAACAAACCTACCTCTAACAAAGTGTTTCTGCATGGTTTAAATATAAACCATGCATTTAATTTATACAAACCAACATAAAATTTTCAGTGAGGCAACTAACACCTAAGTGAGGAGAGATCATTCTTTGCCTCATTTGAAGTATTACAAACAGTTTTTCACTATTTCAAAAAGTCACCAAGAGCAGTAGGACTTATGGCACGTAAGTCACACTGCTAACCAGTTCTGCATGGTTAGCTGCCACCACCAGGGTGCTCACGAAGGCACAGCATCCAGGCAATAGTGGTACCCAGCATTATATGGAAATGCATATTCTTTCACCGTAAGTCCTAATCTCCTTTCTATTTCTTCTTTCTGCTTCAATTAGAGCACTACACTGCTATTTGAAGCATGTAGTAGATGACTTATATTAGCTCCAAAATTCCATTTTAAGAGGGAATATTTAAGAGGGAATATTTGCTATCTAAAGAGGGCTGGAATCAGATAAAGTTAAGAGCCACCGCTCTGGTCACCACCACCACCCCAACCTCCCTTTTTGTAATGAGCACTTACTATGTGCTAAATGTTTTCCAGACTTGCTCTTCTTTACTCTTCTCAACTACTATACGAGGTGGGCATTATCATCTTTGTATCGTAGATGATGGAACTGAAGCTCAGTAAACCAGTTAAATGAAAAATCTTGGATTCAAATTCAAGTCTACTCGATTGCAAGACCTGGCATCTTAACTGCTCCACATAGTTAGCTAATATAAAGAAAGTGGGAGAAAAAAGATCGTCTTTTGTAAATTTTCCTTACATGACATTTCTATCTACACAGTTTAATAACCCATCCTTTGAAAATATTTATCAGGCAATTAAAAGGAGAAGCAACCAAGAACTAGAGTCTTTTGTTTTAACGAACCCTCTGTGGAATCCTTTATGAATTATGCTACCTAATTGCCTTATTTGCCGTATCTCCCTGCTATGCTGACCTCCTGAAGGTTTTGTGTGGGGAAAATGCTAATCCTTAGAATGTAAGTTGTTAGCTAACGATTTTATAATGCGATAAAAAGAGACTTTTATTCAAGAAACCCAAAGCACTTCAGCAGCGTATGAGAAATGGTTCTACCCCCTAATAACAAAGAATGACAAGGAGTGCATTTCCGTCCTCTCTGTCCTGAGAGGAGAGTCAGAGCATGGAGCACCTCAAAAGTATGCATCCAGTTTTAGAGAACAGTTTTTGTCAGAAGTTGTCTTGTACTTAGTTTGACAGAGAACCTTGGCTGATAAAAAGGACAAAGTTATTTGCTATTTACCAAGTGCCTGCTATTTGCCTATCACTTTAGGTATGTTATTTCACTAAAATCCTACGACAACCTATGCCTTAGATGTCATTACCCTCTTTGAACAGATAAAAATATAAGGGGCTATGAAGATGTAGGTGGCCCACGAGCATCCAGTAACAGTATAGTAGCTGGGATTTGAGCCCAGCCACATGCCATTATGCTTGCTTCTACTCAATCTCACATGTGAGGGATCTTTAGCTCCTCCACAATTACTGTGTCATAGAGGAGGGGGCTTTGGAATAAACCTCCAGTTAGGTTTTAGACACCTCAGGAAGTCTAATTTCTAGGGAATGTCCCCAACTGTGGTCCAATAGATTTGAATGTAGCTGGAATCTGGACAGCTGACATGCCACTTCAGTGATGAGAATGTTTCTTGCCAAATCCAACAGTGACAGGAAAACTTGAGTATGATCTTTAACAAAATGCAAAATGATGGGGCAGGGAATTCCCAGAACTGTTTCCCTACCTTCCAGCACTCTCTATTTTTGGTGTTGTTGTTAGGTTGTTCCCATGTCCTGGAAAACTCACGTCACTGCTGAGAAACTCTTCTTCAAAAGGAACTATGACTTCCATCTTCTCATTATCTTCTTAATTTGCTCTGGGATAGTCTTACAAAGTTAAATTGAAAATAAGAAAGGTAAATATAAAAGCAGCAGCCACTGGGTGTCACTGATTTACCACTCGAATATACCTTGTCCCACATTTCTATAGCAGGAGAAAACCTGGTCTTTTAAGTGGAATATATTGAAACTCTTCGTGTTCTTGAGTGGTCAAGATAAATATAGAAGAGTTTGAAACAGAAGGATCTTGTGACATTGAGGACACATTATTTTCTGTTGTAAACTACTTATAACTGTAATAATAGTCCCATTTTAGAGATGGATACACCGAAGCAGAGCAAGCTAACATCAAGGATGTCAGAGAACACGTTCCTGAACTTTATTTTTAAATTGAGACTTCAATGTTTTATTTTTATTTTAAGATAATTCTCTAAAGCCAGGAACACAGTATCCATTACTTCTTTCTTGTCCCTATCTTCTAATTCTATACCTAACAAGAGAAAAAAAAGAATCATTTCAGAACATTTGAGGATTTGAGGATTGAGATTGTGTTTCATGCTCCTCCTGCAAGTGGTGCCAGAGGCTCTCATTCATCAGATACCTCTTCTGAGCCTGGGAGGTCATAGTAGTATCTCATCGAATGCTCACCACAAAACAGCACATAGGTTGTCATTATCCTCAAATAGAAAAAACTGGAGACCAGAGAGAGCAAGTAACTTGGGTCAGATCAGAAATGAAGCAAGAATTCAGATTCAAACCCACATTTCCGGCCCTCAAAGCCAGGCTCATTCTGTCATGCCAGGCCATACCTCTTTAGAAATGCTACTATTTTGGACACATCCCTTTCAAAAACACTTAATGTTGTGCCATACCTTTGGCTAATCAAGTAGTAGAGGTTAAAGATATTAAATCCAAGGCAACTGTACGTTTTATCTTTTAGGATCATTTCCCAGGCAATTCCACTTGCTAAAGGAGTCACTCACAGACCTTCCTTGCACAAAAATTTTCCCCCAAACTCTTCAGGGTGATGTTCTGGCCTAGGATTTAGTTTCTCCGGATCTTCCGCTGTCTAAGCGAGCTGAGTCTTATCTCTTTCTAGAGGGGATGTATTCCTGTTCTCATTTTTGGCTTAACAATACCCAGCCATCTGGAGAAAATGTAATCCTTCTTTAGGCTAAAGAGTGGTGGAGAGCTTTGGGGTGTTTATCTTTCAAGTAGGTGCAGAAACAGCCTAGCAAAGCTGTAAGCTTCCTGATTCATCCTTGCCAATACAATTAAGCTCAGAGCCGGAAGCTTTCTCTGGGGGAGATAAGGCAGGTGATGTCCACATCCCCATCGGCTCCTGCCAAGTTCCTGCTCTACGAAGAAGCAAGCTCTCTAGCTGGTGGCCATCTGATGCCTCACCTCCCTCAATCATACCTTAATTGTGAATGTTTCCATCCTTTAATCCAAAGTCAAAACACCATGATTCTTTCTTTGCTTTCCACTTTCGCATTCCAGATCCCTTGGTTTCTTTTCAGACCTGGTTATGGTGGCAGCTTAATCTGGCAAATATTCTCATTACTTCCTATTTTAAAAAAGAATCACGTTTTAAAGTAAAACTCTGTGTCCCTTTCCTGTGTTCATTTCAAGGAAATGCTAATATTTTTTCTTGTCACGCTCAGCAAATCCCAGGTATCTGGGGGATAATCTTTTCTTCCTGTCTTCTTCTCCTGCTCAGCATAATCTGCTGGGTAGCAACTTCAAAATACACCTGGAAAACTCGCACAGAACCTGAGCTTCGTCTCTCAATGACCACTTACAAAACAAAGAGGAAGTAACTGTATAATAGATGCAATCTGGTGGAAACTGGATTCTCTTTATTAAAAATAATTCCTAAAAGTGTATCTTAAAAATCAGATTTATAGTAAAGAGTTACAAATAATATGTATTTTTAAATACGGGCCTCTCTGCTCCCCATAGGAACCCTGTTGTTGGCTGGAGGACAGATATGAATGATGAGGAAGTGTGGGGAAGGACTTTCGCCTGCTTATGACACCATACACAAAGTCATCTGGGTAAAGGCAGAGAAGGATTTGGCCTCTTTTTGCCCTAAATTTTTAATAGGAGCACCTCACATCTTTTCAAGTCAACCAGCCTTGCCAAAGCACCTGCTGACCCCACTGCTGCCGTCACATAATCTTCCCTCAGTGAACCTGTCAACCTTTGCAGGGCACTGTCCTCGCTCCAGACTTAGATGCTCTACACTGCTTGTCCCTTCATTTGTCCTACACACTAGTGCTAAGTGTCACTCTATTCCACGCTCTGACTTCGCATTTTTACTTCTGTGTCATGCCCCTGACCCCCGGCCTTCTTCAATCACTATAAAGTGATGGTGCCACTAGTTAAGGAACCGGTCCAAAGTCACATAACCAAGAATGGGCAGAGGAAAGATTCAAAGCAAACCTGGAGCAGTGGATGGGGAAGCCCCTATTCCATCTCCCTGCTCCGAAAATGCATTTAATATGTTGTCTTCAGAGAGTAAACTGATAAGAACAGATATTACGCTTGATCTTAGCCAAAAACCCGACAAGCGATCCACATCACGTTGGAAAGGTGAAGGTTTTCCAAAGCTGTGGGCACAATGAGGCATGATCCCCGGAGAAAGGGTTCCCAAACTTTGCCTACATAAGGACAATTAAATGAAAATCAGAATATGTACTTCAAGTGACATAGTAGGAAACGTGGCAGAAGTGAAGAGTTTTCTCTACCCCCTTGTCCCAATGTGCCCGCCACCGTCTCACGTCCCCATAAGCTTGTAAGGGACACTGCAGTCCCTGGACTCGCAGCGAGCACCCTCGCCGGCAGACCGGGCTGTGTCCTCGGTGCAGGCCCGGGCACCAGGAGCCAGGAGCCAGGAGCCCAGGCCCCCCAGGGCAGTGCCCCCCCAGGGCTCCTCGGCCCATCAGGCCAAGAGCTTCCCAGTTCAGCTGCACCCCCGCCCACCAGACCCCTCCTCCAGCACCACGTCTACGGGAGCCAGGAAGCTACGGAGCTTGTCGGTTTTCACTGGTCCTTGAGGTGCACCCTCAGGCTCGGGTGTGCACCCCTGTCCCTCTCCACGGGGCGCCTCTGCCTGCCTGCAGGAGCCCTCAGCCTCGGCCGGCCAACCGCTCCTTTTGTCTCCATAAAGCACACGGAGGGGGATCCCTGGGTGGCGCAGCGGTTTGGCGCCTGCCTTTGGCCCAGGGCGCGATCCTGGAGACCTGGGATCGAATCCCACGTCGGGCTCCCGGTGCATGGAGCCTGCTTCTCCCTCTGCCTGTGTCTCTGCCTCTCTCTCTCTCTCTCTCTGTGACTATCATAAATAAATAAAAATTTTAAAAAAATTATATTAAAAAAAAAAAGCACACGGAGGGGACAGAAACTCTGTGTCTACTTCTCTAGCCAAAGGAATGGGGAGAGGTACTGTCACCTGGTAGATGACTCCTGCCCGAACACAACAGTGGGGCCACCTGACGGGGCCAGTTCGATGGCTGCTGGCACGTATGTGGGTAACTATGCCCAGAACACTGCATTGATGTGTAAAATAAAGGATTTCTTTTAAGCAGCCCTCAAACAAGCAAAAAAACAAAACAAAACAAAAACAACAAACAAACAAACCAAAACACCTTTGAGAGACATCCTCAAACATTCGATTTTCTGGGGCATCTGGGTGGCTCAGTGGTTGAGCCTCTACGTTTGGCTCAGATTGTGATCCCGGGATCCCAGGATCGAGTCCGGCATCGGGCTCCCTGCATGGAACCTGCTTCTCCCTCTGCCTGTGTCTCTGCCTCTCTCTCTCTCTCTCATGAATAAATAAATCAAATCTTTTTTAAAAAAGAAAAACATTCAGTTTTCTGTTTAAACACATGGCTCAAAACATTATGTGTTGGGATATAAGATAGAAACAGGGAGTGGGAGTAACACATTTCAGGGAGATGGAGCTTGCAGGTAGCATGTTGTTTAAAAGACAGGAAGTATCTCTGGATTTTGCTCTAGGTTTTTCCTCTCCCCTCCTCTAGAACCATAATAGAGGTACTTATTGTGTCTTACCTGAAGTAGGACTAAAAAGGAAAAGAGCAGGCTTGGGGGAGGGGGTGGCAGTTCAACTTTCTCATCCTCATGCAGTTTTTCTTTATTCTAGTTGAGAAAAAAAAAAACAATCTGTAAGGATGCATTATGATCTCGAGATTGCTAACTGAGCAATTTGAGTCATCAGAGAGCTAACTCTGTTTTCAGGACCCCAGAATTATGGGAGCCTGCAAGGATGCATGATGCCAACCTGACCTGAAGGAGAAGCTGGGAGAAGTCTGACCTCCAAAAGGAGTCAGGATGTTTTCAAGGAGCACTCTCATCAAGTTCTAGGAAGAAAGCCAAGCTGAATTAAGCTTAGTCCATAGGAGAAATCCTTACTTAGACCTGGTTTTCTTTAAAAAAGAGTCCCTTGAGCTCATCTTTAAGCCAGGATGAACTTTATAATATTATATTATATATGTAATGTGTTTTATGTGTATAATATATGTATAATATAAGTATTATATGATATTAAACAACATTATTATAACATTAGTGTTGTTCAGGTTTCACTAAACTCTGCCAGAGAACAGACCTTACCTTAGTGTCTATGCGTGCATGTTCATAGGTAGCAATACCATCCTCCCATTCAGGATACCTGGTTGTATTTACAAAGTCATATATTTTAGGAACTAAAACTTCTGTAGGTTAAGGCCACAGTCATAAACATTTAAAATGATGTTAAACTTCAAATCTAGCCCCTTACCACCTGAACTCGTTGTTCTGATTGCTGTACTTTGATAGATATCATCCTGACACCTGCTAAGTGTTCCAGTTTTGTTTATTCCCTCATGACTACATTCGATTCAACATACAGTAAAAAACAAAAACAAAACAAAAAACTTGATGCAACAAGAAGTAGGATGTCTGGAAATAAATATACAGTATTTAAGATAATATGAAGCATCAGGCCAAGTAAAAAACATTTATGGATGATAACTATGGTGAAATCAAAAGGCTAGGATAGGTCAGAGAGGTTCTGATGCAAAATTTTAAAATCTCTCCTGGTTAGGTGAGAAAACAATATTTTGTGTACAGATACCCTTGTCCAACAACTACTTTGGTGTTTCTTTTTAGAAAAAGATGAATTATCTTTTTAAAAATGTTCCGAAGGAAAAAAAAAAAACATCCCACAGATGTACAGCCACTCCCAGATGCATGCATTAGAACTCGGGATTTGTGCTTCAGAAATTATAATCTCATAGAGAAGGTGGTTTAGCCACTAGTGAAACTGGTTTCTTAAAATGGCCAGCTAAACTACTGACTGTAGTCCAGATATATTTTTGTCTTCCTCTATCTCTATTGTGAATTACTTAAAGCAGCACACTCCACACTTTGAATATGGCCCACATTTTAAATCAAGTTCACCAAAATAATAATACTCAATGTACTAATTTTCATTTAATAGAAATATCCTTATAAATGCTTAATACCACTGAAAGGTATGAAGCAAAGCACAAAAACATTTCTAAAAACTCATTTTATCCCAGGAGAAATTAATCTTTCTACAAAAACATCATGCAAATATGTATTTGCAAAGAATTCGAAGCATGTCTCTAGAAAACCACATTTATAAACAAACTAGTGGGGCTGTTTAAAAAGATTCTCCACCAAATTGGTGGTTCTTTCATGTTTTTTAACTACTTTTGTAGAAATGTATTGTGTATGAAAGACCCTACGTGATTTTTTAACTGGATAGGGAATTTTTATTTTTAAAAAGTAAAGATGTGTTGTAGTATTACAACAGTTTATTGAGACCAGTTCTTCTAATAGCCAAGCTATCTCCTCCAGGGACGAATTTTCTAGAAAAGTAAATGGAGCAAAGCAGAAAAGAAGAGATTCTGGATCATAGGATCTAAAACCTGAATGTTCACCTCTGTCTTCCCTGAATTACTGGGAACATTTTCAGGTCAAACAGTAATTTAAGGGCCCTCCTAGAGCTCTTTGGTTTCATGATACCGACTTGTAAGTCTCTCAATCTGCTCCAAGGCAATTCTAAGCAAAATCCTGAAGTATGCCCTGTATGTTTGAGAATACCCGTGTCATTACCCGTGTCATTTTCCTTGGCTCTACTCTAATCTCTTGTGCAATGGCCTTGTAAAAATTATAACAGGCACCCATCCAACCAACACATCCATCCACACCCAACCAATTTACATGTAAATATAAATTTGTATTTTTGTGCATGTTGAACCTACTCTGCTCTATTTTGACAATATTATCTTGTGGTGTCATGAAGATTAATGTCTCTACTAAAGAGAATGAATATTTCTGTGATAATTACCGGGGGGGAGGGATTGAACCTTCAAGACAGGAATCAATTTATTCATTCTTTCATTCAACGAATATTTATGGAGTACATGCTGCACACCTAGTGGTGTTTCCCAGCCTGGGCCATTGCCCAAACTAGAGACTGACACGGGAGGCAAAATTTTACCTCACCCTCGTAGGGTCCTTTGTGGCTGGACATAAGACTCAGATTGACGTAGGACAAATGAACAGGAGGAAGGCATACAAATTCATTAAATAATACAAGTTTTCCAGGATGTGGAAGCCTTCATAAGGAGTGAGGATACAAAGAAATGGCAAAACCTATTTGCCTTTTTTATATTAGGTTGAACAGAGAAGCAATTCTGGAAAAGTGCCTGTACTATGTGGAGGGGCCTGAATTAGAGAATTATTTTCACATGGTCTATTGGTGTAGAATTCTCTGTCTCAATTTCTCATTCTTGATAGGAATGTTACTTTTCTTCCGGTTTTAGAGGATATCTTTAATAGAGGAATTTTATGTCCTGCTTTTAAGAAAAATAAGAAAGATCAGAATGTTTTTCTTGTATTTGCTGTTACTCAGGTACCCTTTAACCCAAAACAGCCAAAATGCCAGCGTGGCAGATTTTGGAGTTGCATGTTCTGAACTCCTTCAGACCATAATCCACACCTACTCAGAGTTTCCATCTGGGTATCTAAATAGCATCTTCCGTTCCATATGTCCACAGCTCAACATGCTCCCTCATGTCAGCTGATGGCACCTCTAACTCCAGTGGCTCCAGCCTAAAGACCTGATTCCTCCCCTTTTTTTTCTCTCTCTCCATATTCAGTAAAAATCCTGTTGGCTCTACTTTCAAAGAACATCCAGAATCTGGCCTATTTCTACCACCTCCTCCGTGCTCACCCTGGAAGATCCAATTGTCTCGATTGGCATATTGTGACATCTGCCATACCAAGCTCTTCAGCCTTCACCCTGCTTCTCTATAGTCTATTCTCAGCACAACAACCCAAACCATTCCAATAAGAATTAAGTTCAAATCATGCCACGCCTCTGCACAAACCCTCCAAGTGATTCTGCCTTTCTCTCTAGAAAAGCTGAAGGCCTTACTGTGGCCTCAAGGTGCCCATGACCACTTGCCCAGGTTACCTGACCTCATCCCACGTCCTTTTCTCTTAGCTCACGCTGGCCTCCCTGCACCCTTCCTCTAATGAGCTGGTCAGGTGCTGGCCCATTCCTTTGCCTGTAAAACTCCTCCCATCCCCATAAGTTCATATGGTTAATTCCCATACCTCCTTCAAATCTTGTCTCAAGATTCACCTTCTCCGTGAGGCCTCCTCATACTACTCCATTTGCAGAGACAGCCCAAACACACAAACTCCCCATTGGCATTACCAACCTCTCTTAACCTGATCTATTTTTCTCTATGGCACTTTCTTCAATCTAACAAAACTTATTTGTTAGGTTTTGTTATTGGCTGTTTGCTACTTGATGACAGTGGGGTGTTTTGTTTTGTTTTGATGGTTCTTAGGTTTCTTCACGTATCCCAAGCATCTTTCATAGGGTTGGTGCTCAATTAACAACTGTTCAGTGAAGGAATATGAGCAAACCGGATGTGATCTCTGCCATCAAGAAGGTCCACAAGAGTAATAACTTTTTTCTCCAGGATTCCTTTTGTGCTTGAGACCTCAATGAACCTAGATGGGACTGGAGGTGCCAGAGGATGCTCTCAGGTGAAGGAGGAAGAATGGCCTCTTCCTTCCATGAACAGCTAGATCAGGGCTGCTAGACCATAACTTGAAGAGAAAGGAGTTATCCCTTTTTCCCAGCTTTATTGAAGTAAATTTGACAAAACTATAATAGATTTGAAGTGTACAACATAATGGTTTGATACATATCTACCTTGTGAAAGTGTCCCTCCAGGGAGTTATTAACACATCCATCACCTCAGAAATTTACCTTTTTGTATGTGTGTGAGAACTCATAAATTCTATTCTCTTGGAAAATTTTAATTCTCCAATACAGTATCTTTATAGTCACTGTGTTACACATTATACACTCAGATATCACTTCACTTATAACTGAAAATGTGTACCCTTTTAACAATCTCTCCCTATTCCTCACCTCTATCAGCTCCTGGCAATCACCATTCTACTCTCTATTTCTGTGAGTTTGACTCTCCCCATCTTCACCCAATTCCACATATAAGAAGACTTTTCAGGGGACAGGGTGAGGTCAGAGAGCAGCTGCCTCACCATCATTCCTGTGGTAGTCTCTCTCCAAGGTCACTCTTGGGAATGGGTCAGATTTCCCTCAGGTAATGGGTAGGTTTCCATCTAGCCTCCATGATGCATGCTACAGGCAGTGACTCCCATCTGCATCTGCTTTAACTGCACCTCTTAAAGTATCTTATTTCCATCCCTAACCTGGTCAAAACTTCTGCTGTCTCAGGGAAGGTGGTTTGAATGAGCCACCAGGAAGTACAATCAGTGCTTATTAATCCAATGGTTCTCTGATGTAGAGCTATGCAGCAATATGATGTGAACTATCTTAGGCAATTTAGGAGAGATCTTTGTGGTCAAGAGAGTCCTCCAGGTCCCCTAGACCATACAGCATAGATAGCTAATGACCTCATCAACTCAGCTAGTCCCCTTCTTCTTTTTTTTTTAAATTTATTTATTTATTCATGAGAGACACAGAGAGGGAGAGAGAGAGAGAGAGAGGCAGAGACACTGGCAGAGGGAGAAGCACGCCCCACCAGGGAGCCTGACATGGGACTCAATCCTGGGAATCCATGATCATGCCCTGGGCTGAAGGCAGGCGCTAAACCACTGAGCCACCCATGGACTCCAGCTAAGCTCCCTCTTTGTGTGTTGCCCTCCTCGGGGAGTTCATATTTGGTGCTTGGTATGACAGAAAATATTAACAGCCTGGGAAATTCTGGGAGAAAGGAAAACTAGTTAATCCAATTGTTTCCTGCTGGTAGTAAATTTTAGTAGAAGTAGAATTAACTATCTGAAGTCATAACAATGCCATTTAACAAAATATTCATATTCTAAAGAAATAATGGCCCATGTCTGTGCCCAAGTGATGTACTCATTCAAAGAAATTGTCTCATTTCTCTTTATAGCCTCCCCAGAAGCTAGCACAGTGCCTGGCCAGATCGTTGCTCAATAAATGTGAACAGTCCAGCATTCAGTTTCAACCAATAAAATCAAAATATAGAGCTTATATTATCTCCTTTCTCTTCTTATGTATCTAGTTGTGAATATGTGTAAGAGTTAGATATTTGGCCCCCAAACAAGCAAACCATTTCCTCTCATTTAGTTAACAGTACCCATGGCATTGTACTACAAGGCATGGTTGAGACATTTATTTGACCCAGGAGCCAAATTTAATAGCTTTGGCAATTTCCTTTTAATGTCCAAATCTGAGCTTCCTTGAAAACTAATTAGGTTATGGTCTGTTGTAGAGTTGTCCTTGACGGAGTCCTGGACAGCAAACCCCACAATTCTCCAACCAGATTTGTATCACACTAACTTGCTGTCTCATGCTTCTCTCAGGTCTTCAACTTATCTCATCCAATGGTTTCTTGAAAGGAAGTTACTGATCTGATCATCAGTTCAAAGTTCTACTAAGCTAAGGTATGTACAATACTGGCTTCCTGATTTATTTTATTTTTAAGTTATTTTAATAGACTGAATCCAGGTTTCAGTTTTTAAAAAACATTTTTGCATCAGGGACTTCTTCAACAGTTTGGTGAAGCCAATAGATAAATGCACAAAACAAAATATACATAATTACAAAGGAAATCAGTTATTATTATTTTTGGCATTCCATGGGCCAGTAGAGAATTTTCTATTCCCTGAAGGTGAAATCTGTGAATAAAGGTCTTAACTATTCATTATTAATTATCATAGACTACCATCTCTATATACCTAAATTGACTTGGAATTTAATATAGAATTAATAACTAAGCAATTTAAATTCTAGTCTGTAAAGAAGGTCTGATAATATTTACATCTAAATAAGTAAGCTTAGTCACCTATTGTTAGCCTGTCCTGCCTAACTACACTTGTACTGTAGCTAGCTTGCCACGTATTGACTCCTCTTATCAATATGATCCAGACCCTTAGACTTTTCCAATTCCTCCTAAATCAAAGTAATTTAAAATTTCCCGAGAATTTCTTGAGGATTTCTAGGTATAATTGAAATAGGATGACCTGGTACCTATATAAGTTAGGTACCTTCACCTGCAGTTTTCTACAATTTGCCCCTTCTGCATAAATATCTAGAATATATCAGTGAATAACAAATGACCTGTCCTCTTCTTCTCCTCCTGAGTAGGTATAACTTGTGAAAAGACCATTCTTGGTTCTTATTCTCTCAGAGGATGAAGACGCAGCTTTCTGTGACCTGACATTGTTTGGGCCTAGGGATTGTTCTAGAGACTTTTGTTTTTAAGACTGATTGATTGATTGATTGATTGGAGAAAGAGAGAGAAAAAAATGAGCGATGGGGGAGCAAGAGAGGGGGGATGGAGAAGCAGACTTCCCACTGAGTAGGGACGTTGGGGTCATGACCTGAGCCAAAGGCGGATACTTAGCCTACTGGGCCACTCAGGTGCCCTGTTTTAGAGACTTCTCATCTCCCTAAAATTTACTGAGGTCTGGAAGTCACTATTTGAGCTGGAGATGACAGCTGAAGAGGAAAATGAACTTGATGGCTAGTAATAATAATAATAATAATTATTATTATTAATAACTCATTTATAATATTGTCATTATTATCACGGCTATCATTATTGAGTTCATCTGTTGAGTAATCATCAATATTTCACTGGCCAGGACATATCCTAATGTTGAATTTTCTTGTAAGATATTAGGCAGAGCTTACCATTTGTGCACATATATGCTATAGGGTTGATTCAATAAAAAAGTGTATCCTCTGTATCAAATACCATATAAATTATTGCTGACCTGTTAAATTTGTCTTTCTGGTCTGGGAACCCTGGAAACCCCTTGAATTTAAAACGCCAAAATTACATTGATGTGTTCCAACCCAACTAAGCTTCTGACACCTTCCAGCACTAATTCTATTCAAATGCAAAATTTTTAGCAATGAACAGCAGCTGTTTTCAATTGGCTTTCAATATGTTGCAATGACACTTTCACAACTCAAGCACCAAATCCTCACCATTAGATAACTGTAAAAGGTATGAAAAATGTCAGCCCAAAGGCAAAATCATTTAGCAATTTAAAAGTGAAAAGCAGAAACTCGCCAGAGAAAGTAATCTTTTACCTAAAGCTCTTGTTCAACTTCTGAAATGTGTAGTTAATTTTTGTGAACAGCCATTTCCATTTTATTTTACAAATAAAAGATGTGCTAATTAAGCCTAGAAGTCAAGGATTTTACTAAAAGAAATATGACGAGCTCATTCCCAATTAGCAATTTACTTGATGGATACCACGGCTTAAAGATGTGACAAACAGAAATACGAAGTAAATCCATACCTTCCAAGGCTGTTTCATAGTATCTTTGAGAACAGAGATTAAAACTGAACCATCCCTCTTCCCCTCAAATATGTACACTACAAGATGGACCTTTGCAGAGTGAACAGGAGTCATTTCTAATCAACCCGAAGTCGGTATCTTACTATCTGGAAAGACAACTGAACCAAATAGCTATTTGTTTAGTGGAATTACTTTAAATTATTTTAGGACATGTCAAAAAATAAATTAGATTTTCCTTCTTGCGTGTATTTTTTCCAGATCCTTTTAAAAACAAAATGTTCATTTGGGGCCATGACAGCTAAAATAGAAATGTCTTTGGCATAAACGCAGCTTTCTAGCCTGCAGGCAAAATATAAAATTGTTGTTAAATTGGAGTGGACCAGAAAACGGATGATAAAACTTGCCCGTGAAACTTCTGCTAATAACAAACATTTGTCCCGTGACATGTACTGTAAGTAATAACACATGACAGGGGATGGATGTGTCATTGTCCCGAATAGCAGGGTTTTGGTGTCTTTCAAGGCAGTAGGCCAAGTACACCTAGCTCTTCATTTGTGGTTTCCTATGAAACTATTAGGGTTAAAAAATGCCCTTTTTGAGCTAGGAAACAAACACTTGGGAAGACAATTCTCTGAAGTGTTGGTCCCAGTTGGAAAGTTTTCGAGGCAGCTCGGGCTGTTGTTACTTAACACGACTGAGCACAAATTTCAGGTTGTATGTGATGCTTCGTCAGCATTTCCCAGTTGCTAAGAGCCATGCCATTTGCTCACTGGCCAACATTGCTCTTTCTCACCATAGTCACAAAGACAGAGGAAGCAGTCCTTAAAGAGGCAGAGAGTTTGTAAGTGAAGGGACCATGTCAATGGCTAGCAGAGGTAGTAAGTCCTTAATTTGTCTGGCTTTGCTTTACCATATTTTATTTGATCTAAGACATCACTGAATGTAAGATTCACCATTTTAGGTACCGCTACAAAGACGAATACACACCTTCAGTCAGTCAATGAGATACAACACCTTCATGATAGTTCTGCTTGAAGTCCAGGTGGGCCACACAGCCTTCTCTGCCCGTAAACTTCCTTTATCTGTTCCAGATTATTTGGCATTTTCTCTTACCTTCTATTGTACTGCTTGGCCTGGGACAGGAATCCTTTTGCACTTATCTTAGTAACACAGTGTAACAAAGCCTCATAGACCTGTAGGCTTTTCCTTTTCAGGTCCCGTAAAGCAGTTGGTTGTTCCTTCCAAGAAAAGAAGGAATTGCAGTCACCTCTCCAACAAAGATCAGTTGCTTCACTGGTATTACGTTCATGGCCAGCTGCTGTCTTTGTGCCTACACAGCCACTTTTCATGTCAAGGCTGAAGACCAGGCTTCTTCCTGGAAACTTCTGAAGTGGCAGTTATACTCAACACGCACCTTTCCAACATCACACACAAACTCAATCAGCATAGCAATAATGTGAACAATTATGACAAAGTTTGCCGACAGCGGCCACTTCACCATGACTACTGCCTGGCTGACAGCAATGCTACGATGCCTCTCGATTTTAGACAGGGAAAAATATGCGGAAAAAGTGCTCCTTAGAATTAGCTGAATTAGCTGTATAATCTGTTCACACATTATAGGGGTAGCAAATCCAAAGGCCCACAGAGCCAATTAAATCATGCACATTAGTCCAGTTTTATATAAAAAGCATGTGCCGTCTATGTCAAATGTTTCTTGCCTCACTTTTAAGAGAGATGTGGATACAAAGGAACACTGTACCTATGAGAAAACACCAAATTCCATAATCAGGAAGGGTAGCAAATTAAGGAACGCATGTCCCATCTAAAGGGGGCAGATGGCACACAGCCCAGGTCAAATGTTAACTTGCCAATCATCCTGTAAGGACACTTGGAGCAGAGGTAGCGTTCATCTTGAGATTTTTCAAGGGAAGCTGGGCGTCTATGTTTTTATACGAAATCTCTTAATTTTTAAGTTTTGGCACCTCATTCAAAAATTTTATAAAGCACTGTAGGCCACACAAAGCAAACCCGTGTGCCACATCTGGCTCACAGCTCACCAATTTGTGGTCCATGCAAGATGCACCTAACACGTGTCAACCATGTAATAAATATGGTCATTTGTCCTGTATTAATAATAATAATAATAATAATAATAATAATAATAAAGATCGGCATGACTGAAAAGGTGATCCTATCATGCAACATCTCTGGCTGTGAAGAATGTAACATCAGGTACCAGTACAAATACTAGGCAGAAAGTCATATTAGCCAGTTCATTTTGAATATCGTTCTTCTACTTGTCTATGCTTAATAGAATCAAGTCACTGGAAGGATTTCAAGGCTTAGCACTAAGAAAAACAGCTTTTCAGAAAATAATAACTGATTCTTTTTCTCAACTCCAGCAATTCATTAAGAATGAGAATTACTGGGAGGCCTGGGTGGCTCAGTGGTTGCATATGCCTTCGGCTCAAGGTGTGATCCTATGGTCCAGGGTTCAAGTCCCACATTGGGCTTCTTGTGAGGAGGCTACTTCTCCCTCTGCCTATGTCTCTGCCTCCCTGTGTCTCTCATGAATAAATAAATAAAATCTTTAAAAAAAATAAAAGGTTATAAAAAAAGAAACTTTAAAAAAAATTTCAAAAATGAGAATCTCTTCATTCTCATTAGTTTCCATGAATCTTTTTTTATTTTTTCCAGAATAATTTGTCCTCTGGCTAGCGACTGACTTAGACCAGGATGGCCAGACAGTATTTCCATCTTGTTCCCAGGGATGGGGGCATGTCTGCTCTCAACACAACCTTAAAGCTGTGTGTGTGTGTGTGTGTGTGTGTGTGTGTGTGTGTGTGCGCGCGCGCACGTGCACATTTAAGAGAGTGTACTATTCCCAAAAAGGCAAAAGAAGGTGGGATATTTTGTCTTTTTTTATTTTCAGAAGGACCTTGGATAATTCAAACAACTTGCCTAAAGGAATGTGTCTAAAATAACACATTCCACCTTCACATTTCCACAATTCAAAATACACAAATTGTTCCAAACTCTTTCTTTCTTCCATTCTGTAACTGCCTAAATCACCAAAAAGTTTCCCAGTTGATCACTATAAAATTCTAATTTAATCTCTCTCACAGCTCTTGCTAGGTGACACAGCCCCATGCAATTAGACAAATTCACAACTGTGCAATGGTATTCCTAAAAAATGTTTTATTATTTTCTTGATTAAACCTTTCCTCATTTTCCTGCCTGGGATGCAAATGTGAGAGTCAGAGTCACAGCAGCCACACTGCAAATATGAGGGAATAGCCAAGAAAAATGGATGGATCTTGGATAAAATATTGTTCAGGTGCTGAAATAAAACCAGAAACCACCTACCTTCAGTCTTCTTATTTATTTAAGTCAGTGTGGTTGAATTTTTCTGTAGGTAATTGCATTCTTATCTCTTATAACCCATTTATTGCCAAACTCAGTTATCTTAGTCTATTCCTTCATTTGTTTTTCCTGTAGCTGATTCACTTTTTTCTCTGATCCTCTCTGGTTATTTTTCTCACTGTCTGGTTATGTTTCTTCCTTTTGTCTGGTTCTCTTTGACTGATTTCTCTTTGTCTGATCCATTGTTCTTAGTCCCATATGTGAAAATATGTCCATTTTGCAGACATATGTATTCTATACTCAGTGTTTACTAGTGTATATTATCAAAATATGTGTTTGATGATATACTTCATTTTAAAAAGAGGACAGGGCAGAGCATAGACTGATTTTATGATTAAATATATTTGGAAAACACTGGATTCTCTGCTCCCCTTCTAGTGCTTTGTAATACACACAAAACTATCTCAGCCTTTCTAAAAGGAGCAATTATAATAGAAACATTAGAATATCATTCAGATTCATCCTAATCTTATTGGCCACTGAGGTGATTTTTCAAGCACTCCTTTTACCTACTTATTGTCCAGTTCTCAGAATTAGGGTTCTGAGGATTACATGTAGGAAACACTGTACTGCATTTATCCATAATTATTTTAATAATTATTGTTTTATGTTTTCTTATTTGCAAATAATGACTCATATGTTTTGACAAATTTTATTTTATTTTGTTCTTTTTTGTTGTTGTTGTGACAAATTTTAGAGAAACTTTAGAGAATTTAAATCAATAGATATGTCAACACATACCAAATAAAGGCAGGTAGTAATAAAATTCTCAATTACTTCGGCTAGTTACGAATTCCCCATTTTTTTTACCTAGATGCCGCCCTGGATACTGGCACCAACGGTTACCTACACGTGCATTTCTAAATGGAGAAGCTTTTTCCAGACTCCATGCTTGGGACACAGTATCTTGATGAGTCATCCCACTGATCTCTATAAGGGCAACTGCTGTGATTCTGTGAAACAAACAATTCTTGCTAATCTATGATGTATTTGGCTTGTCACGTGCTGTTAAGAATCTTCTTTACCTTTAATTCCAAACTTGCTTTCCCTTTAGGGGTAGTTTGTTCTCTCAGTGGAAGCATTTGATATAGCTCTGAAGAAAAATAGGTTGTAATCACCACCCCCAACATCCTTTTCCAAATTACTCTGTGCCATGAGCCCAGCTGTAACTATCAGGGTGTGGGTTTTTTTCCCCTTTGGTCTCTTCACATTGTCTCAACTTTGAGCCAGAATAATTTAAGTGCTAAAGTCTTGTCGGGTTTTGCAACCATGCACAGCCTTATGAAGTCTAGGCGTTTTGCCAGAAATCTAAACTTTCCTGAACTATGTTAAAAGGTTAAACATTTCACAGAGTTTGGATTCCCCCACCCCCACTGCACTTCCAGACTCTGCCTTGTTCTTAAATGTCTGTTTTATCAAGAAACAGAATAACTAATAATGTGCCGGATAGAATATTTTCAACCATCACACTGTAACCATAGTAGTGCTAAAACCCCCAACTAAACAAATGTTAATCACACTCCTCTCCTTAATCTAAAAGAGCTGAGGACATAGAACCAGTTTAGTCTGTTTTAAAAAGAAATGCTAGAAGATTTCCATAAAACATAAGTTTAAAAATGAAGCTGTTATTAATTGCTTCTAATAATTTCTATGTTAATGAAAAGGCTTTTCTGAAATGAACGTCAATGAATAAAAATAAACTGCAACTTCCCCAGTCTGGAGGGAAAGATAAACACTACCTTCTAGGCCCCTAGTTTTGAAAGCCTCCCTGCACTTTATTCCTGGAACACTGACTGGATGTCTGTTGACTACTGGACAGGGTGCTTCTGAGGTTCTTGTGCGCACAGTCAACATGGATACTGAAGGAAAATGAAGTACATTTCTAGAAATCATTTGTGACTCCCTCTCAGCTCCCCATACCTCACCTGAGAGTAGGTGTTCTTGACATCTATGCTAAAATGTTCCCCAAGTTCGCTTACTCTCTCCATCCCCATTGCCACCACCCCATCCCAATCACTACCCTCTTGCCTGCACCTCCATGGTAGTCTCTTAACTGGCCTCCCTTCTTCCTCTTGCCTCCAATCTCCCCACAGCAACCAGGCCATAGGGTCTCTAGAGGCTTAGAATGAAAACACTGTTCTTATTCTGCTTTATAAGCTCTTCTTAAAACATTTCCTCATCTTTAACCATCTCTTCCTTTCCCACCGGATTCCTGACACTCAGAAGCCTTCTTTCTTTTCTGCAAAACACACCAAATTTACATCTGCCTTTGGGGCAGCAAGGGGCATGCCTCCCTGTCATTAACTCTCAGCTTAAGTGTCTGCTTAGGACAGTCTTCCCCAACCACACAACCTAAGACCCTCAGTTATTCTCTTCAGACCCCCTTTTAAAACATGCTGCGTGGCATTTTCCCTATCTGGCATTTTCTCTGACTATTGATCAATTACCTGTCTTCTGATTCCCTCATATTTCCAGAACCTATAAAAGCAATTGTGGCATAGCAAGAAAAATATTAACAGGTTTTGAATAAATACATAAACAGAACAAGAACAGAAAACAGTTCTAACCTCAGCCCCTGTGGCCCAGCCACAGGACAATATAACAAGACTAGATAGCAGGCACTTGCAGGTAAGAGTGTATCGGGTGGAACATCCTGACAGATGTCTTTGGGTGTGCCATGAGCCTTTATGAACTTAACCAGGGTAAGTACAGTTACTGACATAAACAAAGAGAGCTATATTTGTCTTTACTTTTAGGGAAATGAACTGTTCCAGATGGCTGTTTGTGTCTTTGGCATATCCAGTATAGTTTTAGCTGCTACTTTTCAAGGCAATCTCTTAAGAAGAAAAGTCCTTAAGTAGAGAATAAATAAGTTTTACTTAATGTATCACTGAGAGTTTTCTGCTAGTCATGACTTTATAAGGAATCCATGAATATTGTTAAGTAAAGTAACATCATGTCCTTACTTTTCGACAAATAGCCAGCTCAGATGACTCATGTACATAGGTTGAAAATTATATCTGCAATCAAAGATCAGAGCCAAAGCTGGTCACTGGAAAAGTGCTTAACAAATCTTTGGCTTCTAAGTCAGGTTTCATGTGGAGCCAGGATTAACAAGGGAAAGCATGACCAGAATGGAATGTGAGGTTTGAGCACTGGGGAGAAGATGTCTCTGGGGCTGTGAACAGCTTTTGGTCAGCAGCTCTGGGAGTGATGTTTGTTTCAGCTTATGCGATTTTGCTCTCATGATCAATCCAATGGGGTAGGAAGAAAACTGGAAAAAGAGGTCTGGTTGAACAAACACACAGAAATACATTTTGTGGAGATAAAAGGGAAAAATCATACATGGTAAGGTCACTTCTGGGAAAATGCGGAAAATGTCAAATTTATTGATAAAGGAAGAATCAAGGAAGTTGACTGGCCTCAATTTCATAAATAATATAGCTTACAGAATTTCACTCCTGAGTGTATACTCAAAGGGAATAAAAACAGGATACTGAAGAGGTACATGCACTCCCATTGTTTAGTACAGCATTATTCATAATGGCCACAACATAGAAATCACTGACATGCCTGTCAATGGATGAATGGATAAAGAAGATATGGTATATGTACACAACAGAATATTATTCAGCCATGAGAAAGAAGGAGAAATCCCATCATTTCAGACAACATGGATGGACCTTGAGGATACTGTGTTGAGTGAGATAAGTCAAACAGAGAGAGACAAATACTGCATGATGTTACTTACATGCAGAACCTAAAGAAACGAAACTCATAAAAACAGAGTACAGTGGTGGCTATCAGGGATGGGAGGGTGTTGGAGGAATAGGAGAGACACTATTTAAGGGCATAAATTTGCAACTAGTACACGAATAAACCCTGGAGATCTAATGTAAAGCAGATTGTATTATAATCATTGAACTTGCTAAGAGATCTTAATTCCACCACACAAAAAAAGAAATGATAATTATGTGATGTGAAAGAGGTGCAAATAAATGCTATGATGGCAATCATATTACAATATATAAATGTATCAAATCAACAAGTTGTGCACCTTAAACTTACACAGTGTTATAAACTTCCAAATAGGGCTTTAAAATACTATCTAAGCAATGTCCTCTCTCAATTCTCCATTCTCATCGTCTCCACAACTCCATCCCCCAAAATGAGATGATTTCCCTAAGTTTCTAGTATTACTATATTAAACAGGTAGCCCCTGCCCACCAACTTTGATGCATCTTAGCTGCACGAATCTGTTTCCTGAAAACATGTTAATTTTTTTAACTTTAAAGTTTGTTAATTTCTTCGCCAACATCAAATCATCCTTTTTTCACATGGATCCATTCATCCGTCCATTCATCCATCCATCCATCCATCCATTCATTCAACAAATGTTTACCAAGTACATCCACTTTGTGCAAGCTACTGACTAAGCAATAGAAAGAAAAAGGCAAGGCACAATTGACCCTGTCCTGAGGCATGAATGCCTAGCAAATACAAGTAAACATGGAGTCCCAAGAGTATGCAAAAGGCTATGACAGAGGATAAGTACTAGGAACTATGAGGGCACGTTATTGGTCAAGGTCTTGGGGTGTCAGGAAAGCTCTTCAAGGGAAACAACATCAAAATGGAAACCTAAAGGATGAAAAGAATTCATCCAAGCAAATAACAGAGAGAAGAATGTTCTAATCAGGACTGAGATGTATTTTCAAAACACTAGAGATGAGAGATACATTCCAGAAATTACAAGTGTGTGACTATGTATACTAGTGGGACACTGGGGGTGGAAATGTGATGGAAGGTAGAAGATGGGATGATGCTCACGTTTCCAGAGATGTAAGCAAGAGAGAAGTTGTAAAGCACCTTATAAGCCATATTAAATATTTTGAATTCTATCCTGACAGCGTGAGAGCCTTTAGAGGTTTTTTAAACAGGAGAACCATGAAAATACATTTCTGTTTTTTTTTTTAATTTACATCTTATTTATTTATTTATTTATTTATTTATTTATTTATTCATGAAAGACACAGAGAGACAGAGACATAGGCAGAGGGAGAAGCAGGCTGCCTGCGGGGAGCCCGATGTGGAATTTGATCCCAGAACCCCAGGATCACAACCTAAGCCAAAAGCAGACACTCAATTACTGAGGCCACCTAGGTGCCCCAGGATTTCTTTTTAGTACAGTGACAACAGATTAAAAAGTCAATTAAAGGAAAATATGAATTACAGTAGGTCATATATAAGTTTAAAGTGTTCAGAGTAGTGGTGTCAGAGGCCAAGTGAGGGACTGTTTGACAAAAAGGAAGAAAATTAAAAATGTTAAATCTATGTAGAAGATTGAAGATTACAGAAGAGAGGACACAATCACTAAAGCAGTCCTTGAGGGCAAAAGGATATTATACAGAGCACCTAATGAGGAGGCAGGTTTGGAGGAGAGACACATCTTCCATTGGAACAGGAGAAAAGAGAAGTGGTGGATGTGGATGAGATCAAGTTTTAAACTTGCTATCAGCAATTGAAAAAAAATTCTCTTCTGACTTCTGTTTTCTTTAAGATCTGTTGGCAAGATTTGTTGCCAAGAGTGATGGGAGAAGAGATAGGGTAAAGAGTTTGAGAAGAGTGGGGAACCTGAAATAGTCACATTGGAAAATGGCACAGAAAAATAACTGAATGCACACAGAAGCATCTCTGGGTAATGGTAAGTGTTTGGCTGAGACTGAAACCATACATTTCTAGTGTCATGAATCTGGATAATTTGTGTGAATGCTCCAGACAGAGCTCAACAGCCCAGATACAGGTATCTAATGAGTAGACATTTGGAATGGCTTAGCTCTAAGGTCTTGCTAGGTGGGTACAGAGGAAGAATCAAAGGGTATATGAGTGAGGATACTGACAAATATATGGTCCAAAGGAATAAGAATGGAGGAAAAGCTGAAAAGGAATGCAATTGGGATGGGAAGGAAAACCAATGGATATAACAAATGGGGCAAGAAGCAAAATGTCTCTGTGAAGTAAAAGGTCAAGTGCATACGAGACTGAAAGAAACTGAAGTGGAAGAGTGGCATTTGTGAATTTATTTATTTTTAATTTATTTATTTGTTTGTTTGTTTATTTATTTGTTTAGGTATTTGTGAATTTAAATATTCAGAAGTGGGAAAGAAGTTCCAGAAGAGGACCAAGGTGCAGTGGTAAACTTGAGAGTGAAGAGGTGTGGAAGAGAAGTCACTGGAGTTGAGGTTGCTGAGGAACTGAGAGGCAAGGTGTTGTGCATCATCTACATAGACATGCAAGGGTAGTACAAGTCAGGGTGGAAAGAGAAACTAGTAGCAGTGGCCAATGTCTTGAGTACAAGGGCATAATTACATTGGCAGGTATGGTCAAGAAGAGAGATAAAGGGTAATATAGTCAGATGATCTGAGTCCCAGAGGGGCAGTGGTTTTTATGTGAGGGTAAATTAGTGGCAATTTGGAAGAGGCCAAAGAGGGGAATACTGAACCCATTTTCTACCCTGAAGAAAGTGAGGTATGGATAAACAATCCGACTATGTAAGAGAGCTTCAGGGGAAGCAATTTCCTCAGGAGCAGCCAGGAGGTATCTGAGCCAGGATGGGACCAACAGAGATGAGCTGAGGAGGTAATGGTGTTGGATAACTGCAGAAGAGGGTGTTACAAATCACAGACGAAAGTCTAAGATAATGGGGAGAGGGGATAGTTTGAAGTAGATTCAAAGAAGGCGGATACATGAGACAAAAAAATAACTAAAAGGTCCTATGTCTTGAGTGTTGATCAAAGACATCTGGAATGTTGAATGCATGGTGAGTTCAGCTGGCCTCAGGGTTTCCAAAGAATTAATCCATTTTCCCTTTGGAGTTGTAGATACCTACACTGCTTAGAAAGATTTAGTTACAGACTGTGTTCAGTCTTGCTTACTAAGGAGCCCACTCAAGGTGAACAGACTAGACAAATAATTATTTAGTCCCCAAGCCTCATCTGTTAGGAAGGGCAAGAGTCATTGAGACTGTAGCCATCAGTCACAGCTTAAAATCTGGCAAGTGACAGTCTTTGAAGGGTGGAGAAACTCACTCCTCTTTGGGCTTCCTCTAAATGCCTCTAAGCGCCATCATTGCAGAGAGGCTGGCTTCTGGAAAGAGGCTCCTCAGGTCCTGGTGGAGAAGCTGCCAATGGGAATGGCAAGTCTTGGCAGTTACACCAGAGTTGAGAAAGAGCTACAGCCCCTGGTGGCTGGGGGGACTCCAATCTCTCTTCAATTAAAAAAAATTCTATATATTTTAAAATTGATGGCAAACTTAAAAAAACTTGGATGTTCAGTACACAGAGCACTCTATTTTTCTTAACCATTTAAGACTACGTTGCTGACTAGATGCTACTTACTCATGAATTCTTTATGTATGTTTGTTACAGAACATTCTCCTCTATAACCACAATACATCTATCAAAACAAAAGATTTGTGACAGATAACAGTGGTGCTACCACCTAATTCAGACTCTTTTTAAGTTTTGCACATTTTCCTAACAATATCCTTCATAACAAACAGTTTCAGTCCAGAATCACACATGTGGTTATCATTTCCCTTGGTCTCCTTGAGTCTGGAACAGATTCTCAGTCTTCCTTTGACTGTCCTGACGCTTTAGAAAATTACAGACCAGTTACTCTGTAGTATATCCCTCGACTTAATTTTGTTTGATGTTTCCTCTTAATTAGATTTGGAATACACATTTCTGGAAAGAATATTTCAGAAGTGACAGCATGTTCTTCTCACTGACTTCTATCAGATGGCAAGCGACTTCTCTTTGTCCCATTACAGGTGATATTTGCATTGATCTCTTAGGTGAATCTGTATCTACAAGGCTTCTCCACTGTAAAGTTCCTCCTTTCCCCTTAGAAATTAGATACCATTTTGTAGAGAGATACTTTGAAACTATATAAAAATCCTGATCCTATTCAAATTTTCAATTTATGGAAATGAATTTATTTATATCTAAGTGAATTTCCAATTTTACTCAATGGGTTTTAATCCATTACCATTGTTATTCATATGCTCAAATTATCCCAAATTTGGTCAAAAGGAGCCCATGCAGCCAGCTTCTGTTTCCTTTTGACATGTCCCCAGAATTCTTCTAACACTTCTGTGCTTTCTGGCACAAGATGACTTATCTTGCATTTTCCCTGCCCTATCCCTGGAATCAGTCATTTCTTCAAGGAGCTCTGGTTCCTTTTCATGGAAAACAGTTTTTAAAAACCGAGATCTGAATGCTAAAATGTGCTCATTGCTATTGGGGTATCACTGTTCCAAGCTTCTATCACTCTTTATGTGCAAAGAGCTATGAAATATATGAATACAGATACATATCCAAGTTACTTCCATATCCATACATTTATACCTTTAATTATCTATCTGTATATCCACCTATCTAGCTATTGATCACCTCTCTATCCATCATTTATCCATCTAGACTATGCATTCCTATGGATACTTTCAAATCTGATCCAACACAACAGGGTTAATAAACCTGATAATAAGATGAGAATACTCATTTGCTCCCTTTTTATATTTGTATTTGTAAGTTCCTTTCCAAAAGGATGTTACAAATTGGCTGTCTCCAATTACTTAGAATACATTCAGTTAATTGATCAATCCTGCTGGATGTAACCTGTCACCACTCTTTCCCTGTGTGACTGCCTCTTCCCTGTGCCACAACTCTGATTCCATAATCCAAGCCAAAAATTCCCATGGACAGCAACTCACCCCACTTGGTTTCTAACACCTTCCTTTGCAGGGATGCCCTCTTCATCTTACTTGGGCTCTGGTATTCCTCACCATGTCCCTCCTCCCCCACCTTGCTTGACTTCAACACCTCACACCAGAACATCTACATGGACGTTCTCCTCCCCCTTGTGGGCTCTGCCACAGCACACCAGGAGAGCATTCCTTGGAGATTCTTTTTTTATCCTACTGGGGCTCCAACTCCCAGCACTGGGCCACTCCTCCTCCTCCTTATCCTGCTCAGGTTTTGACACTTTATGCCAGCTTCCCTTGCACAGATGTCCTCCTTATTCTGACCAGGCTCTGACTCCACTTCCAAGCCACCTCTTCTCTTTGCAGGGAGGCCCTTTTCACCCTGCTAGGCTCTGACACCCAACACGCTTGGCTGTAGCAACTATACCCTGCTTCAGTTTTTGGACACTACTACCACTCCTTGATACACATATACCAAGGATGCCTGCTTTGCTCCATCCCACCTAAGGATTTAGGGCTGCATTCTTCATGGAAGGAAGACAAGTGTGAAATGCTTTTAACATAGACAATGAAGGGCTTCGAGGTATCCACAGACTCATAATTTATAATTTTTATAATTTTTAAAATAATAATGTTTATAACTGTCTAGTGTATCATTTCTATGAATTACTAATTTATTTACGGATTTATTAATTCAGTGAGTTCACTGATATCTCATAAGATGCAAAACCACTCTTTTCAATAATTCTGAGGAAGGGTTTATTTTATCAGACATCTATCTCCCATGTGCAGATTAAGTGGGACCACCACCAGTCTCTGCCATTTTGAAGAAGACTACAATATAAAAAGTTTTTGAGAATTGCAGGAATGTAGCAACTGCCTTATGATTAATAAAAAAATGATGCAAAATTCCAGCTTTTCTCTGTGTAATCACCATGGTTTTAAGGAAAATCTGAGTTCAGTCATGATGGAACCAGCTATTTGAACTATAGTTACTACCTAGCAAATGCCATTTTTTTCAATCCTCTTATTTTTTCAGGCACATTTTTAGGTATAGTTGGAAACCAAGAATATGGATGGCATTTTTATTATTTGTAATGAAATTAGAAAATCAACTTGCAAAATGTTAACTTTAAATAAGATTCTTTTTTTTTCATTGTGCTAAGTGTCAGATTTTGTTTAGAGATTTGCTGTATGTATAGACCATCACTTTGCATGCAGGTTTTTTCTACGTATTTTTATTTTAATACTTTCATGTTAAAGTGCTTCTTAATGTTTCATATTTGTGTACTTATTCTTGTCATCTAAAAGCATTCACTATTTAGCCAAAGACACACTAATTTCCATATTTTACATCTTTTCTTTATATTGTGAATGTGTTTAAAATAATAACCACTTAAAAAGTGAAGCTGTTGACTCAATTATTTACTTTTATGTAGCTCAAAAACGAATTAGCAGAATGAGTGAGGGATTAGTGAATTTAATTTTTTCCATCGAAGATATTTTTCTTTTGTAAAATATATGTGTAGTCATTTCTTAAAACTAGCACACTTTAGCTCTATTTCTGCATGAAACTCCATTGAAAAAAACTATTTTGAAATTCAACTGTAGCTAAATTAGAATTTCTTCCTGGAATAGGGAATGACAAGGTAATTTCTCTTCCCAAATGTGAATGAAAAGGAATTATTTTCTCTGATTTTTAGCTTACATAAATTTCATAGGCTTTTCCTTTTTCCAAAAATGCTAAAACTGCAGTGATTTTAGTAGCATATTTTGCTCAATTTATTTTTCAGAAGTCCATTATTTTAAAAAATATATGACAATACACCAAATTTAAAGATTCTGAAATACAATGCACAATACAGATTTCAATAATGGCTACAACACTGTAGGTGTTATATAATTTATTAGTTTTACTAATGAGTTCACCCTTCCTTAAGGTAGTTATTATGTGAAAGATGCTGACTATGTGTGTTGATCAATTTCCAATCTCATCAGAAATTTATTTAATCCTTTTTTCTATCCTACCTTTTTCTTTCTTATCTTGAAATGACACATTCTTTTTCTATTAATAGACATGTGGGAATCAGGAGTAATTTTTTTTCTTTTCTGCTTGCATTACAAAATGAAAATAAATGTGTGCTCCTCCCTGAGTGTGGCTTATGATTTAATAATGCCACAGTTTCTGGTCTCGTCGGTATTCTTACCTCTGCAAGCATAATTTGAGGTCACCAATCTCAGGCACACCTCATGTCATGTGGGTATCAGGAATAAAAAGCAATTCTCATAAGTGGTCTGCCTTTAAGCACCAACCATATCAGGTGCAAGGAGAAATGCAAAATTTTTGCCATATAGTTTTTTATTCTTTTGGAGCTTTTTCTATGGCTAACTCATAAAAATTTATATTTCCACTTCAAGTGCTTTAAACTTTTACCAATCTAATCACTGAATATATATTTATTTTTAATGAATTACCCTGAAATAGTCTTTTATTTACAATGCAAAATGTACAAACATTTTACATTCTAAAACAGAATATAATTAATTAAGGTATGATACAATTTTTATAATTAAAGACTATGTAGCCTGTGATAGTCTATGAAAAAGAATAATTCAAAACAAATTTTATCCTATTTTTAAGCCTAGAAAATATTTTGTAATATTTGGTATAAAGCAGATAAAACATAGTGTGGTTACCAAAAGAAGATCTATTACATAGCCTCCTACTTTTTTTGAAACTTTCTCCCCTAAGCTCAAATGAGTAAATATCCCAAGAGGAAAAATATCTGTTATCTACAGTTAATTTCTTTTTTTTTTAATACAGTTAATTTCTTGATTAGATCCACACTTGAAGTTTGTTGTGACAGACTGACTTCTCCCCGCCCCTCTCACAATGTTACTGCAAGTTTCTTAAGATTGCAGAGGAAGTTTGCTATCTAAGAGCTGGAACCAATTTTTTAAATTTGCATAATACATGTGTCCAGTCAGATGAACTGCTGACTTAACTCCATCTTTTAAAGATAGGGTAAGGCTCTGCACAAACGTGGAAAGGTCAAATTATGCTAATGAGAACCGTTTAGTCAGCTGCTTGACACTTATTGGACATGATAATCAAATTGCAGTGTAGGCAGTAAACCCACTGTATAGTATGGCTTTTAAATCCATAAAGTGTGCAAGAAACTTTCCTAGACCACTACATTCAGCTTAAAGATGTGTTAAACAAAAGATGTGTGACTCTGAGGCAGCCCCAGGGAGGACTGAAGGAAAGGGACAGCTGTGCTCCTCAGCAGTGACCCTGCTTTTGGGACAAAGAAACAGTGCATGTAAGAAAGTAGCCACCTGTGAAGATTTGGCCATGGGGCCGAGATGAAAGTAGGGAAGGGGGAGAGCAAAGTAGTTGTAAAAGGGCAGGAAAGAATTAAATTTCAATAGTGAACACAGATGTTTTATTAGAGAAGGAAAGGTATTTACTGTTGTCAAAAACTACATATATGGGGAAGGGGGTGCGAGTAAGGTTGGGGAGGGACTTTTTACCTATTCTTATACTAGGAATAGCCCACTATTGCATCATCAAACTAAGAAATTGACTTCATTGGTGTTTGGTATTATTTAACAGGCTAGATTCAATTTTAAAAATAATAATAAATAAGTAAACAAATAATTCTGGCCAAACCTTCATATTAATTTTATAATCTCCAGAAATCTATTGGCATGGACCCAGAGCCAGAGAATCCCAAAACACAGCCTTATCTGCTGTTCTTGGGGACCTCCTAATAAACTATACCTATTTAGAATGAATTAACCTTCTCCTCAGGCCCAGCTTGTGAACCTCCTCTCCTTCTCCACCTCTCCCCCTACACAATACCCCCTCTCTCTCTCTCTTATATATATATATATATATATATATATATATATATATATGTTAATAATATCTCTTGTGCAATTACATTCCAATACTATTTTTATATGTTAGATGAGTACAACTAATGATAAAAAATAAGAGCTGGTATAGAAAAGGAAACAGTCAACAAAACTAAAAGGCAACCTATAGAATGGGAGAAGATATTTGTAAATGTCCTATCAAATAAGGGCTAGCATCCAAAATCTACAAAGAACTTATCAAACTCAACACCCAAAACTCAAAAAATCCAGCCAAGAAATGGGCAGAAGACATAAGCAGACATTTTACCAAAAAAAGACATAAAATGACCAACAGACACATGAAAAAAATGTTCCACATCAGACAACATCAGGGAAATACAAATCAAAACCACAATGAGATACCACCTTACACGGTCAAAATGGCTGAAATTTATGACTGAGGAAATGACAGATGTTGGCAAGGTTGCAGAGAAAGGGGAACACTCTTAACTGTTGGTGGGAATACAAGCTGGTGCAGCTACTCTGGAAAACAGTATGGAGGTTCCTTAAAAAGCTGAAAATAAAATAAAATAATAAAATAAAATAAATAAAATAAAATAAAGTAAAAAAGTTGAAAATAGAACCACCCTATGACCCAGCAATTGTACTACTAGGTATTTATCCAAAGAATACAAAGTGACTGGAAAGGGCACCTGCACCCCAATGTTTATAGTGGCAATGTCCACAGTAGCCAAACTATGGAAAAGGCCCAGATGTTCATTGACAGATGAATGAATAAAGATGTGATATATATATATACACAATAGACTACTACTCAGCCATCCAAAAAAATGAAATCTTGCCATTTTCAACAATGTGGATGGAACTAGAGGACATTATGTTAAGTGAAATAAGTCAATCAGAAAAAGACAATTATCATATGATCTCACTCATACATGGGATTTAAAAAACAAAACAGATGAACATAGGGGGAGATAAGGAAAAATAAAATAAAATGAAAACAGAGAGGGAGGTAAACTATTAAAGACTCTTAACTATAGAGAACAAACTGAGGGTTGCTGGAGGGAGGGAAGGTAGGTGGAGGGATGGGGTAACTGGATGATGGGCATCATGGAGGGCACTTGAAGTAATGAGCACTGGGTGTTACATGTTTAGAATCACTAGATTCTACCTCTGAAACTAGTAATATATGCTAATTTTAAATTTAAAAAAATACTTTAGTAAGAAGCAAAAAAAAAATCTAAATAGTGAATGCTGTCATACAGTATTTCCCAGTGTGATCAAATAGTAGCACAAATGGGAAGTTGAACAATTTGATAATAGCAGAAATAGTGAGATGTAGAGATTGTCATCTTAGACTATGAGAAACATATTTAGAGGGCTACAGGGAACACTAAGGAGATGAACTGCTGTGAGACTGGGAAGCTTTCTTAATTAGCAAATATTTCTGTTTCTAGATTATATTTGCCAACCTTTTGCAAAAGATGTTTCAAGAAATAATGGTTCCAACAATGCCCTGGTTTAAAAAAAATTAATGATTAAATGAATGTGTGTATATGTGGCATATTAACCCCCTTCTTGGAGATTCACAATATATGTGAGCAAAATAAAGGTTATGTAATATTTACAGCTTTTGAAAACCTGTTTAAAATCGTTTCATTTGTCTGACCCTACTTACTTCCCATTTTAACCATAATCAACTTCCTGTTTTAACCCTAATCATTTCCTGTGACAACACTACAATTCTGTAACATACAATTTTTTTAACTGACATATTTTTCTATCTGCTATTTATTCCTATATTTTTATATCTGCTCATTTATTCTTTTCTGAGATCATTGCATTTTAATTATCAGAGACTCAAATCAAATTTTAGTAAGTCCCAGAGTAAAATCCAGTTCAGACATTACTTTTCTTCTTCAAAATATTTTAGTTCTTCTTTACATGTTTAGTTTTCTAAATCAATGTTAGAACCTTTTTCAAATTAAAACATCCTTTTGGGGATCCCTGGATGGCTCAGCGGTTTAGCACCTGCCTTTGGCCCAGGACAAGATCCTAGAGTCCTGAGATCGAGTTCAGCATCAGGCTCCCTGCATGGGGCCAACTTCTCCCTCTGTCTGTGTTTCTGCCTCTCTCTCTCTCTCTCCCTGTCTCTCATGAATAAATAAAAATATTTTTAAAAATTAAAAAACTAAAACATCCTTTTGGGTTTTTTATTAGAATTCAGTAATACTTTACAGAGAAGAGCTGATAAATTTATTTGAATATCTGAACGAATCTGAATATTTGAGTATCTTCTATTCTTATTGAAGAATAGATCATGTCTTCATTTGTTCAAGTCATTTATGGAAGGAAAAATTACTCATAAATATTTAAAGTTTTCTTCCTACATGATTCATTTTTTGTTGTTGATATTTTAGTGAGATTTTTAGTCTCATATAATATTTATGGATTTAGAGAAAACTTTTGATTTTTTTCTTCATACTTATTCTATAGCTGCCAGTCATCTGAACTATTGGAACTTTTTGGATGATTTTCTTTGAATTTCTAAATTATATTTTAAAAAACAATAATTTTGTGCCTTATTATCCTTTTTATTGATAGAACTTCTGTTTCTGCTTTGTATATTGCATTGGTCTGAAATGTAACTGTTAGCAATAATAACACACACGCTTATCCCAATTTTTGGCGTTAAAGGGAATGACTACAGTTTTTCACAATTAAATAAAATATTGGCAATTGATTTGAAGTGGGGACTATCTTGTTAAGGAATTATTCTTCAAGTCCTATATCACATATAGTTTTATACATAAACAGGTTTCATTGTATCATGGGTTTTCAAAATCTATCTCAATGATCAACTGGTTTATCAGTATTATCCTTTTGTAAGAATTATGTTAACATAATAATAAATAACCACCCTTACATTCCTTGCTAACACTAATTGATTACATTATACTTTTCTTAAATAAACCAAAGGATATGCATTATTTAACTTTTTTTCATATAGATTCCTAACAATTTTTCTGAGGTTTTCTTTGGCCAGGGAAAGGGGGGGCCAGAGGGATTTTTTACATTATTTATAGCAAAAATATTGTCCATTCTTCTTTGACCTAGCACCTTGGTAAATATTTTCCTTTAGCCATTACTTGAATATTTTCTTTTTGTAAAGGGCTAGAAGTGGTGTTGATCATCATTTAAGAAAGAAATCCCGAATAAAGACTAAAATAAGCCATGACATATCAGAGCTGAGGATTCTTAAAAAGATATGACCTAAGATATGTGTGTCTAATACATTATAGATACATAGATATCTATACATAGATACATTTCTTACATGAAACTACACTGCCGATGGCACCCTTCTTAGCTAAGAACTTTAAAATGGTCAGCCAATGATATATTTAAGGTAAAAGCCAAATTTTTACCATTCTTGGGAGACTGGGACCCACTTGTAAATACACACACAGAGACTCATACATACACTCATACAAATATGCACATATACCCTTATACTTTACTTAGGTGAAGCAAGTGAAAAACATATAAAAGGGGAAAAGATAAATGTGACCTCTTTCTTAATTTTACCCAGACCTGCCTATACAAATCCAAGTTTTTAAAAATCACATCCTATCCCTGTGTTCAGTAAGATCCACATTAAAAAGAAAAAAAAAGATTTATTTATTTATTTTGGTAGGCGGGAACAGAGGGAGAAAGAGAATCTCAAACAGTTCCCTGCTGAGCATGGAGCCTGACATGGGGCTCGATCTCACGAACCTAAGATCATGACCTTAGCCTAAACCAAGAGTCAGACACTTAACCAACTGAGTCACTCAGGTGTTCCTCAGTAAGATCCACTTTAATGCTGAATTATGAGTGTAGCTTACTTAATCTGTTCATATACCATTGTGTGTCACCAACTAGGAAAGGTCTTTTGCTTAACATGCCTAAATGGGTTTTCAGTAGCACAGATTCTTTTAGACATCATTAGACTTAACCAGCTGGGTTGTGTACAACCTGGAATGAGGAGCCTCCTGCTATTCAGAGGAGAGAATACCAACCAAAATTTAAACATCCTCAAAGAGTTTTGTTGTTTGTCAAGAAAAAGGGGCCTGAACTTTGGATCATCTTTAGGGTGTTCATAGAGCAAACATTTCTGAAATAACCATTACAGAGTAAAGCACTGAGACCTAAACAGGAAAGACCTAAACAGGCTCTGAGAGTTTACCGTGATCCATATATTCAAAGCAGGAACTCCTCTGATGTCTGATAAAAAGACATGGGTCTTGGACACAATCTTTGGGGCCCTAGCTTCTACAGCCATTCCAGAAGTTGGCCACTCAGGCAGGAAGAACAGAAGCCATAGCAGCACATCATATGCTATGAAAGGAAAGGGCCACAATACCAGGAGCTGTGCTCTTTTGCTTCAGCAGACTTAGTCCTCATTTCATTATCTCTGACCCCTCTCAAGATCCATCCAATTTAAAAAATGGGCAAAGGACCTGGACAGACATTTTTTTGATGACGACATACAGATGGCTAAAAGACACATGGAAAGATGTTTGACATCACTCAGTGTCAGGGAAATGTAAATCAAAACCATGATAAGATATCACCTCACACCTGTCATGGCAATTATCAAAAATACAAGAGATAACAAGTGTTGGGGAGAATGTGAAAGAAAAAAAGGAACCACATGCGCTGATGATAGAACTATAAATTGGTGCAGTCACTGTGGAAAACACTATATAGGTTCCTCAAAAAATTAAAAATAGAACTACCAGACGATCCAGTAATTCCCTCTCTGGGTATTTATCTGAAGAAAATGAAAACACTAATTTGAAAAGATATCTGTACTCCCATGTTCCCTGCAGCATTACTTACAATAGTGAAGATATGGAAGCAATCTAAGTGTCCACTGCAGGATGGGTAAAGAAGATGAAATGAAATCTTGCCGTTTGCGGCAACATGGATGGACCTTGAGGATAAGTATTCTGCTAAATGAAGTCAGACAGAGAAAGACAAATACTGTATGATCTCACTTATAGGTAGAATCTAAAAACCAAAACAAACAAACAAACAAAATAAAACTCATAGAATCAGAGAAAAGAAATGATGGTTACTTGGGATGGGGGAGGGAGGATGGAGGGTGGGTGAAACTGGTGAAGGGGGTCAAGAGGTACAAAGTCCTAGTTATAACATAAATAAGTCATGGGGATATAAAAGACATCATGATCAATAATATTCTAGTGAATATTTGAAAGTTGCCCAAAAAGTAAATATTAAAAGTTCTCATCACAAGCAAAAAAACTTTTATTTTTTATAATGACAAGTGGTAACTAGACTTATTGTGGTGATCATTTCATACAAATATTGAGTCATTACATCATACACATGAAACTAATATAATGTTAGATGTCAATTATACCTAAAAAAAATAAATGAAAAAAAATCTTGACCAGAAATAGCCTCTTGATCTGGAAAAATCTAATCCTTATGTTTCCTCTAGCAAAGCAAAACCAAAAAAAAAAAAAATCCACAATTTTCATTTTTGTGGTTTCAGCCAAGGCAGTTTTGTATGACCTCTCCACACTATGAAATGCATCTGATGAATTATCTAAGTGACCCTAACCTGTACAACTGCATAGGCTGTAATAGTGACTCCAGCCTACCCAAATGGTTTGCTCATGAAAAAGCAATATGTGTAGGAAGCAGCCACCATCCCCTCACATTAGGGAAGGGGCCAGGGATTGTGGGTGGCCAGAGGTATCCACTGGGGTACAATGATCTACCTTGGAACTGGCTCTGCAACTGAAACACTTGTAAATGTGATGCATTTAAAGGGACAGAGTGGTTTTCATTTTAATAGGTAAATAGTAAAATGAAATAGTCTATGTAGAAATTGGACCTGCCCAGCCCAAATAATTCATATGTCTCTGCCTATAGATTCCGGAATCTTATTTCTGTCCAGATTCTCTGGGACACAACATAGCCCTCTGATTATAGCAAGGGGCCTTTCCTCACCTACCAGTATATTCTACTACTTTCTGCAGTTGCTAGACTTATCTCTACTTACCCAGGCTCTCTCCTTCCTGGGCATTCTAAATACAAATACTTCTCCACAGACCTCTCCATCTTTTCAGAGCCAGCTACCAGCAGCTGGAGTTCTGAAGACAGTCCAAGCAGCTGAAAGGAGAGGCTCACCTAAAACACTTGATGGAAGAAAAGTCACTGTTAGGTTTAAGGAGCATCTACATGGGAGGAAAATCCATTTCAAGACTGCTCTTAAATCTGGAAACAGTGATTCACCAGGTTGAACACTTGATATCTGGTCAATATCCTTTCATACTTTGTGACTCTTTTCTGTCCTGACACTTTTCACTGTTTTAATTTATTCCAATGAACATCATCAAGTGTCCCTATTATATATACCAGGCCTCTCGGCTAATTGTGTGTTGGCAGGAGACGGATAAGATGAAAAAGACCTAGTTTTATAAACTGTCAGCTCTGTGAGAGCTTTATATCCCTGGTATGTAGAGGAGTACCAGAACAGTATTACATCCCAGGCATCTGGAAGAGTACCTGGACAGTATTATACTCCCAGTGTCTAGAACACTGTATGGTACACAGTAAGCATGAAATAAATAACCGCTGAATCAATGAAATGATCAGAATACTCCTTATAGCCACTCACATGGAATGACTTTATGTCATGCTTGTGACTAGGAGTTGCAGATTCTAGTTGATAAACAGAAACAGGGCTCTGTTTTGTTCTACTGAGGATCAGGGGAAAATTTATGTCATCAAAATAGGAAAAGCTGCATTACTCGTCTCATCTTTGCCTCATCTATCTCCATGAAACTCTACAAATTTGAGCCCCATAGACTGCATCTCCTTCCTCCCCAGGCTTCTGCTCTCTTTCCATCCCCCAGGAACTCTGTGAGCTGTAGCTCCTGGGCCCCAGAGCTCCGTGCTATGGCTGGCAGTCAGGAGGCTGATCCTGGCCACTCGGGAGGCAGGCACCGAGAGCGAGTCAATGGGGAATCAGGATTCCCTGGGCCTGCCAGGCAAGAAGAGTGATCTGGACTCATTGATAGCCTCCTACCATTAGAGGGTAAATGTGCCCTGGTCTCTCATGATACATCAGTGCGGGGTGGGGAGCAAGGTGCGCTCTTCACACTTCTCCTCTCTTATTCTCCCTTGCCTGGAAGCTCCACATGTTCCTTCTGTGGTTTTTGTTCCCCCTTGCTTATTCACAGAAGACTGGTTGGGAGGAGGTGGGAGTTTGGATGTGGATTCAGCTATAAAAAAGGCAAGCAGAATATAGAAGACAATGAAACCACTTTCCAGTAGTGCCATTAACTTCCAGCAAGAAATACTGATTTTTTTTTTAAGTTCAGTGAATTGAAAAGATTAGAACTAGAATAAGACTCAAGAAGAAAATCTTCCTCTAAATCAATTTCTGGTTGCTTAAAATACCTAATACATAGATTACAGCATGAAAGAAATGACAGTGACCACATGATGTTAAAATATACATTTCTTTTGTTTTAAATGAATTATATACAAGTAGAATTCATTAATAGTATAGAATATCTTCCAATTGGTCTGGGTCGTGAGTGTTTTAAGCCTTGGTCCACGAGCAAATCACCAGTTCATACACAGATCTTTTAACTTTAATTTGCACTGTGTGTTAAGAGACTGGCTTTGCAGTCAGGCAACTGAGCTCAAAGTCACTCGGCCACTTGCTATGTCATCTGGAGCAACCCTCCTGTGGTTTTCTTCATCTGCAAAATCAGAGATGATTACAGAACCTCCTTCATGGGGTTGTATGAACATTACATGAGCAATGCATGCAAGGGCTGAAAACCTGGCACAGAATTACATGCAGTAAACATTAGTGATTCATTTTTGCTAATTAATTCTACTCAAATGATAAGAAAAACAAAAACCATTTTACATCAACTAATGTCAAAATACTTTTAAAATGGGATTATTGTCTCATTATATATTTTGTCATTTTCTGAGCTTTTTTTGCAATGAGCATATAAAGATAAAAATGATCAACAACTAATAATATGTAATTAGAATAAACACATTTGAGTTACAGAAATCAATTAAGCTTTTAGAACATGAATCAGGCTTTAAAATTTTGGTTTTGAAGAGATTGAGAGATGTACTCAGATTTATAGCTTATTCTGGCAGGAAGGGATTAATATTATTTATTTGAAGTCAAGGTCAATAGTACAAATGCTGAGGAGGGTTGATGAACCAATTTGCTAGGAATGTGTCATGACTACAGTCGCTTTACTGACCGTTGACAATAACACAGACGCTGAACCTAATTAGTGTTGGGACCAAAGGAGAATATGTCATCTACCTAGGAATTATAGAACCTACCATTTTCAAATTCTATATTCTTGTATGAACCAAGCAATTAGCTATGATTAAATAAATCTGTCATTTTTGACTAGTTTTTGTGCAAAAATACATACAAACACACGATACCAAATTATTAACTATTAGTTGTACCTGTTGACTCACTGAATCACCTTTAAAAACTACCATTTTTATAAAAGCAAAATAGTTAAAATTTAATGTAAACATTTATTCTCAAGCATAAGCAAAGGAGCACCATTTCTAGATCATTTTAAACAATTAAAAACATAAAAATATCTCATTTGTATTCTCACTCTTTGTGACTTCTTACATCTAAATTTATTTTCTTCATTCACATCATTCTCAGAATTATATGATACATACTATCTGAAAATCATTTTCTGATACCTTTCCTTTATTAGATTTTTAAAAAACTAAATCCTAGAAGGTTTGAAAATATTTGATTAGGATAATAAATATATCTCAATTTAAAAATGTTTTGAAGATAAAAAATTAAATTTCAATCCCACTGATATTCCTTTTGCTAAGATTTGGGAATCCATTTTCCCCCCTGAGATTTCTACGCATATATTGTCAGATAGTCATAGTGGTGATGGTGGGGTGGTTGATGGTTTTAAGAAAATATTTTTTGTAGACTATGATTCATGGAACATTTATTTAAAGCTGTGTATTCTAAGAAACTGAGTTATAAGATAATTGCTTTGTAAGGAAGAAAGCAGGATGTCTTTATTGACCTAAGGAGCAAGCTTCACAATGAATATAAAAAGTTTTAAAATTCAATCAGTCCTACACCAGTTTAGCTATTGCTGGAGGACACATTTATGGGTCCGTGATCCTCTTTTAGACTTGGTACATGTGCTCCCCAGCTGCAGCTCACAGCCACCAGAGGTCAGACTTGAGTAGGAGACAATGGTGTGTCTTGTTTCCCAGAACCCCATCAGTTTAGCTTTATCACCACCAAATATAATATAAGAAATATGTAAATAAAAAAAAAAAAACACTTGTTTTACCTTCCCAGGTAGAAATGGCTTCATGACAGAAAGAAGTGGGAAATGGTGGAAATTAAGAAGATAGTTCATTTCAGGAGAGAATTCTGGTACTGAGGAAGAAGGGCAAAAATTAAACAGCCTATAAATCATTTGAAAAGAGAAAGAGAAAACAAAAAAAAAAATCTATGAGCAATCTGATTATCAAAACTGTATTAAGATATCTATTTTCATTTGTGAAAATGCAGCTGACCTTCACCAAAATGATAATAGTAGTAATAGGGGCGGTTAGGGTGGTGATGGTGGAGACAGCAGTGGTAACCAACATCTATTGAATGTACTACTTGAAGTACTTTATATACTATCTTAACCTCATTTTAGGGGTGAGGAAACTGGGCACAGAGAATTTTCTAATAGTTATCAGGAGCCTGAAAAATGTTTCTGTCTTTTGTGACTTTAGTCTCACATTTCAGAGTTTGCACAAAGAAAAGAATTCAACTGGAGGGAAGTCAAAAGCTTCCCACTGTTGACATGAAGATATCATGTTAATCTTAGCATTATTTATGACAGGAGAATTTGGAAACAACCTAACTATCTAGTAATAGTAGAATTACCAAATAAAATAGTAAATACTACGTAGTCATTACAACTATAGTTATGAAGATTAGAAGCAATGAAAAAAATGTTTGGTGTAAAGAAAAAAGCAATTGAAGAAACTGTGTCTGTACCATCATTAAAACTCTATAAAATATGTACATTTATGGAAAAGTTTAAAGAAATCTGATAGAAAATAATGTATTTGTTAAGGCAGAGTTTTATAAGGATTATATATAAATTTTAAAAGTAAAAATCTTGGAAAACATTTTTTTAAATATTGCCAAAGGACACAAAGTGAAAATTCTTCCTTGTGGGAGCTTAAGCAAACTCAGTTTATTTCGTATAGTTGGCACTCACCCAAGGTTCATCCACAAGCCATATCCAGGCCTAGATTTCTACTTACCATGTGCAGGTTGGCCAAATACATGATTCAAAGCACCCACAAGATTCAGCAGTAATTGTTATTGTTTTTGATAATAGTAATAATAATATGCCAAATGTCTGTAGAGCTTTACAGTTTTTTAAAATTTAAATTCAATTTGCCAACATATACTATAACACCTGGTGTTCGTCACACCACCTGAGTTTTGCAGTTTGAAAAAATGTTTTTGCTTAGCTTATTTCAAGTCCAATTCCTTATGAACAAACATTGCCATATAGAATCCAGTGGTGCTCCCAGGAGAATGACATCTCAGAAGAGAAGAATGACAGAAATTCGGGTGGATAAAGATGCACTTTGGGCAGCAGAGAAGCAACTTGTACAGTAAATAGAGCATGGCCTCCCCTAGCCTTCCAACAAACCCACTGCACCTCTAAGTCACAGATAAACATGCTGTAAATATGAACCATCTCACAGGAGCATTCTTACAAAGGACAGCGGGATTTCACAAGATATGATGGATATTCCCTTCCACTGTGAATTCCTTTCCCTATCCACCCCTGCTCCATAACAATGCTATTTGGCTTCCAAACCTCTGTATCATTGCAGTCACCCAAGACCAATTGAATCAGTGCAGTGTCTGAAAAACTATATTTTCTAAAAAGCTCCCCAGCTTTTAAAAGCCAAAGCAATGTACTTTTTAGAAAGCAAATCCAAAGAGATAGAAAACTGTACCCAATCTTTAAAGTTTTAGCCTTTAACCCATGCCTGGGATAGGTCCTCCCTGGATAGGAGCATTCATTTATGGAATCACCTGCCAATTAGGAAATAACTCTACTTACTCCAACACAACCTCCAGCTGTTGTTCAAAACCCACAGCTGCTCTTCTGCATACCCCCTCACACTGTGCATATTGAACACATGCAAGTTTAAGAGTCTAAAATGCCTTTTACTTTACTACATTAGGGCAGAGAACAAATCCAGAAATGTAGCCACAGCACTACAATTAGAAAGAGGCAGAAAATGCAGCAATAGACATTCCATGTGTTCACTAAAGCAGGCAGCTGGTTTTGTTCAGAGCAGATCTGGGGAGTAGATAATTCTAGAAGAACAATGATAATGACTCTGAGCTTAAAATCTAGAGGCTAGGGATGCCTTGGTGGCTCAGCAGTTGAGCATCTGCCTTCAGCTATGGGCATGATCCTGGAGTCCCCTGATAGAGTCCCACATCAGGCTCTTCCCTGCATCTCCCTCTGCCTATGTCTCTGCCTCTCTCTGTGTGTCCCTCATGAATAAATAAAGTCTTTAAAAAAAAAAAAAAAAAACCTAGAGGCCAATATCCCCAATGAATATAGATGCATAAATTCTCAACAAAATATTAGCAAACTGAATTCAATAGCATTTTTAAAAGATCATACATCATGATCAAATGGGATTTATCTCTGGGATACAAGGATGGTTCAACACATGGAATTCAATTCAATGTGCTGTAACACATTAATAGAAAAGATAGGTCTTACAAAGATTTATTTATTTGAGAGAGTGAGCTCAGGGGAAAGGGGCAGAGTGAAAGAAGGAGAGAGAAGATTTTAAGATTTTAAGATTTTATTTATTTATTTATTTGAGACAGAGAGTGCAAGCAGAGGAGAGAAGCAGAGAGAGAGGGAGAAGCAGATTCCCCACCAAGTAGGGAAGCCCTACCTGGGGCTCAGTCCTAGGACCCTTAGATCATGACTTGAGCCAAAGGCAGATATGCAACTAAGCCACCCAGGTGTCCCTCCAGATTTATATATTTTATAAAAGATTTTGGGGGCTATTTTAGGTATGATTTCCCATGTAAATATAAAAATAAGCTTGTCAATTTCTACATAATAGGTCACTTGGATTTGGATTAGGAATGCATTGATGCTATAGATCAATTTGGTGAGAAGTGATGTCTTGGAATAATGAGTCTTCCAATCCACAAATATGGTATATTTCACCATTCACTGAAGTTTTCATTGTATACGTATATAAGTCATATACCTATTTTCTGATTTATCCCTACACATATTGTATTTTGATATTATTGTAACTGATTTGGATCCTAATACCAGTTATAATTGTTTGTTGCTATCACTTAGAAATACAGCTGATTTTTGTATATTGACTCCATGCTGTTATCCTGTTGAATTTACTTATTCCATAATTTTTTTGTAGCTTTTGTAGGATTTTCTACATAAGTGGTTATGTGTTTAAGAATAACATTTTAGTTTTTCCTTCTACATTATTTAACTTTTCTTTTTCTTGCCTTCTTACACAGACTGGAACCTCCAGTATGCTGATTAGAAGTAATGGGAGTGGACATTCTTGCCTTGTTACCTACTTTAGGTGAACAATATTCAGCATGATGTTAGCTGTTGGTTTTTTGTGGAAGCCCTTCAGCAGGCTGAGTTATTTCTATTCTTCATTTCCCAAGGAATTAAAAAAGAAATTGGTAATGGAGTGAGTAAGCACTTTTGTCAAATGCTTTTTCTGTATCTACTGAGATTATGATTTTCCTTTTTAGTCTATTATTGTGGTGAATTACATTGATTTTTTTTTGTCCTTTCAAAAAATGTTTTAAAAAGGGATCCCTGGGTGGCGCAGTGGTTTGGCGCTTGCCTTTGGCCCAGGGCGCGATCCTGGAGACCCAGGATCGAATCCCACATCAGGCTCCCGGTGCATGGAGCCTGCTTCTCCCTCTGCCTATGTCTCTGCCTCTCTCTCTCTCTCTGTGACTATCATAAATAAATAAAAATTTAAAAAATAAAATAAAATCTTTTAAAAAATAAAATAAAATAAAAAGGAAAAAAAAAAGTTTGTCCTTTTTAAAATTTAAATTTAATTAATTAACATAGCAATATATTTGTATCTTTGGGGTAAATACCAAGTAGTACAATTGCTGGGTCATCGGATAGCTCTATTTCAAACTTTTTGAGGAATCTCCATACTGTTTTCCAGAGTGGTTATACCAGTTTGCATTTCCACCAGTAGTGTAAGAGGGTTCCCCTTTCTCCACATCTTCTCCAGCATCTGTAGTTTCCTGGTTTGTTAATTTTAGCCATTCTGACTGGTGTGAGATGATACCACATTGTGGTTTTGATTTTAATTTTCTCTGATGCTAAGTGATGTGGAGTATTTTTTCGTGTGTCTATTGGCCATTTGTATATCTTCTTTAGAGAAATGTCCATTCATGCCTTCTGCCCACATCTTGGCTGGATTATTTGTTCTTTGGCTGTTGAGTTTGATAAATTCTTTATAGATTTTGCATACAAGCCCTTTATCTGATAATCATTTGCAAATACCTTCTCCCATTCCATAGATTGCCTTTTAGTTTTGTTGACTGTTTCCTTTGTTGTGCAGAAGATTTTTATCTTGATGAAGTCCCAATAGTTCACTTTTGTCTTTGTTTCACATGCCTTTGGAGACAGTTTTAGCAAGAAGATGCTGTGGCCAAGGTCACAGAGGTTGTTGCCTGCATTCTACTCTAGGATTTGATGGTTTCTGTCTCACATTTAGGTCTTTCATCTGTTTTAGTCTATTTTTGTGTATGGTGTGAGGAAATGGTCCAGCTTCATTCTGTACATGTGGCTGTCCAATTTTCCCAACACTATTTGTTGAAGAGACTGTTCTTTTTCTATTGTATATCCTTTCCTGCTTTGTCAAAGAACAGTTGACCACAGAGTTAAGGGTCCATTTCTTGGTTCTCTATTCTGTTCCATCGATCTATGTGTCTGTCATTGTGCTAATACCACACTGTCTTGATGATTACAGCTTTGTAACAGAACTTGAAGCCCAGCATTGTGATGCGACCAGTTTTGATTTTCTTTTTCAACATTCCTTTGGCTATTTTGGGTCTTTTCTGGTTCCATATAAATTTTAGGATTATTTGTTCCAATCCTGTGAAATAAGTTGATGGTATTTTGGTAGGGATTGCATTGAATGTATAGATTGCTCTAGATAGCACATTTTAACAAAATTTGTTCTTCCCACCCATGAGCATGGAATTTTTTTCCATTTCTTTGTGTCTTCCTCAATTTCTTCCATGATTTTTCTATAGATTTCTGAGTACAGAACCTTTACCTCTTTGGTTAGGTTTATTCATAGGTATCTTAAAGTTTTGGGGGCAGTTGTAAGTGGGATTGGCTCCTTAATTTCTCTTCTTCTACAGCCTTGTTGGTGTATAGAAATGCAACTGATTTCTATGCATTGATTTTATATCCTGTCATGTTGCTGATTCCTGTATGAGTTCTAGCAATTTTGGGGCAGAGTCTTTTAGGTTTTCCATATAAAGTATCATGTCATCTGCAAAGCATTAGAATTCTACTTCTTTACTAGTTCGGATGCCTTTTATTTCTTTTTGTTGTCTAATTGCTGAGGCTAGGACTTCCAGTACTATGTGGAACAGCAGTGGTGAGAGTGGACATCCCTATCGTCTTCCTGAGTTTAGGGCAAAAACTCTCAGTTTTTCCCCATTAAGAATGATATTCACTGTGGGCTTTTCACATTTGGCTTTTATGATTTTGAGGTATATTCTCTCTATCCCTGTGCTGTGAAGAGTTCTAATCAAGAAAGGATGCTGTACTTTGTCAAATGCTTTTTCTGTCACTTGAGAGGATCATCTGATTCTTGTCCTTTCTTTTGTTAATGTGATGTGTTACATTGTTTGATTTGCAGATGTTTGATTTGCACCCTTACAGCCCAGGAATAAATCCCACATGATTTCGGTGAATAATCCTTTTAATGTACTGCTGGATCCTATTGGCTAGTATCTTGGTGAGAATTTTTGCAACCATGTTCATCAGAGATATTGGTCTGTAACTTTCCTTTTTGGTGGGGTCTTTTTCTGGTTTGGGGATCAAGGTAATGCTAGCCTCATTAGAAAGAGTTTGGAAGTTTTACTTCCATTTCTAGTTTTTGAAACAGCTTCAGAAGCAGTAATTCTTCTTTAAATGTTTAGTAGAATTCCCCTGGGAAGCCATCCGGCTCTGGACTCTTGTTTGTTGGGAGGTTTTGATGATTGCTTCAATTTCCTTGCTGGTTATGGTTCTGTTCATATTTTCTATTTCTTCCTCTTTCCATTTTGGTAGTTATACATATCTAAGAATGCATCTATTGCTCTATAAAATACCTGAAATTACTAAGACAGTAGATCCTAAACATCCTCACCAGGAAAAAGAAATTATAATTATGTGACATGATACACATATTATGTATTAAACTTACACAGTATAGGGATGCCTGGGTGGCTCAGCAGTTGAGTGTCTGCCTTTGGCTCAGGGCATGATCCCTGGGTTCTGGGATCAAGTCCCACATCCGGCTCCGTGCGAGGAGCCTGCTTCTCCCTCTATGTCTTTGCCTCTCTCTGTGTCTTTCATGAGTAAATAAATAAAATCTTTTAAAAAAACCTTACACAGTATAATGTTATACATCAATTTTATCTTAATAAAGCTGGAAATGTTTTTTTTTTTAATTTAAAAGCACAAGAAGTAACATTACCCACCTACACAAAAGAGTGCTGATATAGAGAACAACACTCCAGTATAGACAGCATATGGCTACAACAGTCCAGTCACAGAGAAGGGGATAAGTGCTCATTCATTTAACCAACTAACATTATTAAGCATCTTAAGCATCTGCTATACACCAGGCACTGTTCTAGATACTTGGGATATATTAGTAAACAAAATAAACACTTGTCCTGTGGAACTTACATGACAGCAGCAACATGGACAGTGTAAAAAGAGGAATTCAAACTAGTTCAGCCATACTCCAGGCCAATTTCATAGAGATAGAGAAATGGGAAATATAGCAAGACTCCACAGCACTTTTGTACATTCCTTGTCATTTGTTCATAGATATAATTGTGTACATATAAAATTGCCATCCCATAGTGTTATCATTTATTTATCCATTTCATAAATATGTAAGTGCCTACTATTTTCCCAGTCCTTACTAGATTATGAGCTTTTGCTATCTTTATTTTTATTTTATTTTTTTTCTTTTGCTATCTTTATAAAATACTTAGTTAAATCACCCCTCAGGGTTATGACATATAAATACCTCAAATGGGTAGATCTTTCCTGACTATAAGGTCAAGATTCTGGTCCTTAGAGAAGATAAAACCCAGACAATGCCTTCCTAAAAATACTTCTTTGTGGAAATTCCTTTTTTACCACAATTTTATACTTTTTATTGAAATCCCTTTCTTTCGGGAGACCTGGGTGGCTCAGTGGTTGAGCTTCTGCCTTCGGCTCAGGGCATGATCCTGGAGTCCTGGGATTGAGTCCCGCATTGGGCTCCCCTCAGGGAACCTGCTTTTCCCTCTGCCTATGTCTCCATTTCTCCATCTCTCTCCCTATGTCTCTCATGAATAAATAGATAAAATCTTAAAAAAAAAGAAAAAAGAAAAAAGAAATCTCTTTCTTTCTAAGAGGATGGCACAAGACTCTTCTAATGCCTCGTGCAATCATACTGATTCACATGTACGTTGAACGAGTAAATGATGCTCTGTTATTCCCAAGTCAAAAGAGTAATCCAAAACAAGGGTTTGTGTTACCACCATTTCTCTTTTTCTACTTGTCCAAACACTATTCTCAGGCTCACAAAACCACTGACTGAAGAAAATGACTATTCTATTCCAAAGTAAGGTGATAGTGGCATTTAAGGTCAAGGTTCTTTGAGCTCCATCTAGTTGGTTCTAATAGGAAAACCTCTTACTTTATATGGAATATTATAAAAATAAAGGTACCACCATAAGAAGAAAGAATGCAAGCCCAAAGATATGTTGAAAGACAGTCCTCAGTCTCAGAGAAGTTATATGATATTTTAAAGGAGTCTTCTCCATTATCTCTGGTAAAATTGCAATCCATTCTCATTAATTGCAATACTTATATTCTATGAAGTCTCAAAGACAACTGGATTAGTAAATGTTAAACCACTAGGGGAGTTAGGTTCCTATGAACCATTGATCATATTTTCCTCAGCCAAAATGCCATCTGTGTGACACAGGTTCATTCAACAAGCCATCTTTTCAGCATTAAAAATCTGCTTTTCCACATGACCTTTTATCTGTATAACACCTAAGCAGATGTTTTTAAAATTCTTCCAAAACTTCCTGATCTGCAGAACCTACCTTGTCTGTAGGTCTAACACCTGTCATGCTGTAACACTTTTTATTTTTTAATTTTTTTAAAGATTTTATTGATTTATTTATGAGAGACATAGAAAGGCAGAGACACAGGCAGAGGGAGAAGCAGGCTCCATGCAGGGAGCCCGATGTGGGACTCAATCCTGGGACTCCAGGACCACGCCCTGGGCCAAAGGCAGGTGCTAAACTGCTGAGCCACCCAGGGATCCCCTGTAACACTTTTTAAAATGTGCAAACCAGTGAGCACTAACCAGGAAGACTTTAACATTTTCCTTAGCGTGGGTGATGCAACTGTATATTTCGCTGGGTTTCAATCTTACAACAGTGCTGTTCACATGCTTTTTTATCAATCATCTCTCAAATCCACACATTTAGCCACTTTTCCCTCTTTTCCAAGCTTCATCAGACTCTACAGATGTTACGTTAGCACTTGGCACAGCAGCCTCACTTAAGATGAGCAAATTTCCTCTTCCTTTTTCTGAATGTACCATATTGTTGATTCATTTCCATTGAACTCACAGCCAACAGCACTATAACTCATCCCTAAATGAAGCTTATCTAATACACATCTTTCCTCTACAAGTCACATCACAGCCTTTCTGTGCTCAGGAGCACAGTATTTCAGTACTACACTTTGGAGCCATTTCAAACAGTGAAATCACCAACAAAAAAGCACAAAGATGCAAAACAAAAACAAAGGCAGAAACAAAAAAAAAAATTTTGCTAAATAGATGGACACTTGCTCACAGTAGGTGAACTGAGAACTGAGAAGGCAGAGCATCACCTTATTTGACACTGGATGTTTGTGTGTCAGGTGACAAAATTTCCATCACTCTTCCAAAATCCACAAACTACAGAAGCACCCCAAATATCGATATTGAGTTTGTAAGCAAATTTTAGTGAGTAGGCTAATTTGCAAATATGGAACCAGCAAATAATGAGGATCAACTATACTCTGAAGTAAAGATGTTCTTTATATTTCAAAAGGAAGAGTTCCATAAACATTTAACACTGAACACACTATCAGCTGTCATTTAAGATGACATCGATATGACTGGAATTAAGGAGCCAAATCAACATTTCATCACCACATGCCCGTATCCTTGACATTGAAATAAGAACAAAGGAAAACATGCTAATTGACTCAAATCTTAATTCCAAAGTATACCATACCTCTGCCTTCTAGGATCATCAGTTTGCATAGTACTTACATCCATGAACCAATGATTTGGATATCACTCCCTGAAAAACATGAAAAAAAAGTTTCTAGCCATCTATTTCCAGCTTCCTCGAATACACTGCTGTGTGATTGTTAATTATAGGTCTAAAGTTTTCAAATCCTTTCTTGGGGGTATAATAAGTTCATTCAAGGACCAACAAGGAGTAGTGGTTAAGAGCTTTGAAATCAGACCCGGGTTCAAGTCTATGGGCCTAACATACACACTGCGGACCCTTGGACAACTCACTTACCTTCCTTAAGCATTTCAGTAAAATAAGGATGATAGTACTTCACACACAGCCACTGAGAAAATCAAATGTGATACTGTATAAAATGCCCCTAAGAACACAATAAGCATTTGAAAATACTGGTTATTGTCACTGTATTATGTAACAGTCCTAGAGAATCTGAGGACTTCAAGGTTTCAGCTCCACAGACAATTTCTGTGAGAAAAGTTGGAAAAAACATGAGACCCTATATAGTTCTTCCAACAGCACCATCACTTCTCAGCATTCAGAGAAGAAATTTTAAAATATTTTCCATTTCAACCCTCCTCAAATCCTGCAGATTCAAAGCTGCAACTGTCTTGATGGAACTCTAAATGAACTGACTTTGCCACTTCTAGGTAAACAAAAAAATAAATTAAAGGCATCATCACATCCTTGTCATGACTATATGGTGGAGCAAAAAATCCATCAAAACTCTACCCAACTTCCCTTTCTTACAGCTTTAAATCTCTTTATGGTACTTCCTTAAAGAACCAAACTTCTGTGCAGCCCGGGTGGCTCAGCGGTTTGGTGCCGCCTTCAGTTCAGGGCATGATCCTGGAGACCAGGGATCGAGTCCCACATCGGGCTCCCTGTGTGGAGCCTGCTTCTCCCTCTGCCTCTCTCTCTCTCTCTCTCTCTCTCACTCTCTCTCTCTCTCTCTCTCTCTCTCTCTCTCTGTCTCTCATGAGTAAATAAATAAAATCTTAAAAAAGCAAAACAAACAAACAAACAAAAAGAACCAAACTTCTTTAGAGAGCCAAATGGTCCCACAACATTCTTCCAATCCAGTGTGAAAACTTGATAAATAAATCGAGATTGCTGCAACCAACTGGATCTAAGTCTCTCAGGTAGGCAGTTACTTAGAATTAAAAATCCTAAATCTTAGCCATCTTAGGTCACCAGAATTATCTCCTTCTCTCTTCTCTGGTGTTTGCCTTTATATAAACATACGGTGTCTCTTTAAAACACCACATGGGCAAATTAAGCCATTTTTAAAAATTAAAATTGCTTGACTAAGTATTTATGATACTTCTTTTGAAAAAAGGTGGAATACTTTAGTCCTTTTCTCCTTGTTCTGAACTTTCTTCTTTTTGCTTTTCTTCATTATATGTCTCTTTAAAAGCTTAAAATAAGAAACTAAGTGTCATCTCTCAGAACTGTACTCTGAATTCAAATCACACTCAATGTTGAAAACATCCACAGGACTTTGAAAGGAAAATGCTGTGTTCTGTACTTAAAAGGGAGTTTGCTATGTTTTACATGCTTAAAATATGATTTTTAAAAAGCCTTTTTTTTTTTGAGAAAAGCTTTGTCCCTATTTAGCTATTTTCAGTGCTTTCAATGTTAAGACATGTGGTAATAGAAATCTAGAAGTTTCCATGAGAAGGGCCTCCTCAATACTACAGTCAAGAACATGGTCCTCAGTTCTGCAGTTTTAGAAACCCAAGAATTAACAGTATCTCAGTGTAGACTCAGTACCTACAGACTGATAAATAAGAGTGCCAACCTGGGTGGGCGTCTGACTCTTGATTTTGGCTCACATCATGATCTCAGGATTGTGGGATGGGGTCCCAGGTTGGGCTCTGCACTCAGCATCAAGTCTGCTTGAGATCTTTCTCTCCCTCTCCTTCTGCCTTCTCCTCACCCCTGCTCTAAATAAATAAATAAATAAATAAATAAATAAATAAATAAATAAAATCTTTAAAAAATAAAGAATGCCAATGTATTCACCTACAGTGAAAAAACACTTGGCAATAAAGGGGAAATGGTTGAATTTCTCTTTCTCTCTCTTCAGGGATATCAGATCATAATTATAAAACTGTGCCATAAGTGATAAACCTAACAAGTAAATTAGAGATCAGTCAACAGCAGATATAGGCCTGAGTGCCTGTGTCCAAAACCTGGCAAAGTACTCTCCTAACCCTTGTATATGACTGACTGCCAACCTCTGAGTCTATAATAGGCTAACCTCTGTGTTCTAAGCTACTAACTTCCTCCAGTCAATCTCAAAATAACACAAAAGAATAGATTTTTGCTTATAAAATTATAATTGTGTTCCAGACTACTTGTGAATATTCCTAAGGACATCTCAATTAGAGTTCAGGAAAATATGGTCAAAACCAGTAAAATTAATTTTGTATTAGCTGCAGGCCTGTTCATTCATTCATCTAGAAATGGTTATCAACAAGCATTTAATGAACACTCACTTATTACTTGCTACCATACATCAGCTTTGAGCCAGACTTTGTGGGAGTCATCAAAGAAGAGAAGATAAATGACTACCCAAAAATAAAGATCAAGGGAAGTCTTAACTATATACTAACAGACAGAATTCATAGAGGGGAAAGTACACTGCGGGCCACGCATAGCTAGATAGTTTTCCTATAAGGGGTAAGATTTCAGCAAGACCTGGAACGATGCATAGGATTTCAAAAGATAGAGAAAAAAGCAACATGAGAGAGTCTATGTCAAAGAAAATGAATGAACTCAAAATAACTTTAGTCAAATATAGCCAATAAATGATCTGATCCTTTTCAGAGAGGGAAAGTTCTACTTCTATAGCAAAAGATTTAACTACTTCCGTCAACTATCAGTAGGCAGTTCTTCATTACTTACTATATTTTTCTTATGAACCAATTTATAACTTAAGTTAAATATATGCTTTTTTTAACAACCACACAATCAATGAAAGGGAATTAGCATTCCTGAATACCCAAGGAAGCAGAATCTACTTCACCCAATGAATAGATAATAGTGATTTTGGGTTCAGAGGTGTACTACTGGGGCTTTTTTTTTTTTTTCAGTATGGTAATCTATGAGTGCAAGTCCAAAGCTAGTTGGTTCCTCTGAAGAATGTGGCTTGCTTACAATCCACATTCTAATAATATAGAATGTATTATTAGAATGTTTTATTTGATGAGCAGATGCATTCTTGTACACTGTAAATTTAACTCTCAAAAAAAGCTGTTGAGTTTTCATGAAATACTAACCTTTTATTAGTTTTGGATCTTCCCAAAATCTAAGAGAACACAAACATTTCAGCAGAGAAAAGGTAATAATAATATCCTGTAGTCACAGGGAAACTTCTGGTGACCTAAGTCTGAGAACACACAGAAATACGGTTAATAAGTCTCACACTGTCATGGATGTAGGTCTTGAAAAGCTTTTCAGACCTCAAAACAACTAGTTATCAGAGTCTAGAAGCAAAAATTATCATGTTTTACTATATTCAAAACATTCAGGTAAAGCCTTTTATGTAAACATGCCATGTTTCTCCCTCATCCCAGCTCACAAAGAGAACAAGCCTCTGGAAAAAATTAACAGTTACCAGTAGTTCAGTTACAAGTATGGAAAAGTGATCCTAAAGTTTTCTGGGCTAATTTACTAGGATGCCAAGTGAATTATCTGTCCATGACCAAGATGGTAATTCATCCTTTAAATACACACAGATAAGTGATATCACACTCAGAGAGTATCTGAGATGCATTTTTAGTTGATTCCCAGCATAATCCCAGTGAAGATTGACAGTTGACATGTGTTACCTTCATTTTACTGATGGGGAAAGCAAAATGTACAAAATCCTATTATACCATCTTCTTTTTGTAGCCAGTGAGTGATGAGAACAGAATGCATATTTTCTAGTTCCCCATTAGGGATCATTTTTTCAACTGCCAGATCCCACTCAATTATAGGAATACTCAACACTCAAAACTTGATAACTCTGATTTCATTCCAACATTGAGGTAATCACATACCATAATAATATGCAAGTATAAAACCACACCTCCAGAACAAAGCAAATTGCAAAAACTAATGGCAGTCCCGTAGAGTAAACCAGCCTTTAAAAATAGTTCTCAGACATCATTATATGTATTAAAATAAAGCTTGGATTAGCTCTACCCTTTTTAACAGGTGGTCGGTCCCATGCTTCCCCCTCCTAAATAAGTCTACATCAGGGTTTGTTTTGCTTTGCAGTTACCAAAAAAACTAAACAGCTTGCAAACGCAGATAAACAAGGTCACAATCTGATCAGAAAGGTGAGAATGGTTCAAAGGCAAGCTTACTTTTCCCTTAACCCTAACTCCCACTGCCATATTCTGTTCTCTCCTGAGTCTGTAACTTGACAACCACTAATTTTAGACCAATCCTTTGAATTTATACATGATAAAACTGAGGCCTACAGAGTGCCCCCACAGACACAATTAATTACAAAACAGAGAGAAGACAATATGAATCCTAATTCAGTATTTTATAGCATTGCCCCTTCTTGCCTTTACTAGATTAAGAGATTATTGTTACATAATTATGATCTATTCTCCCCAGCTTCTCCTGTCCTCCTCTTCTTCTGTACCATCAAAATAATGGTAATAATAGGGCTGAATTCTAAAAGTTTACATCCTGAATGTTTGTATGCCCTGGAAATAACACTAAAAGTTATTTCCATAGCTACCACAGAGCAGAGAATGACCTCATGCACATACTCACAGCTCAAAATCCCACACTGATGAATTCAGCTTTTTGTCCATTTGTTACTTTTAGTAAAAAGACAAGCAAACAATGAATTTAATCACTGGCAGTAGTGGTGCTACAGTGAATTAACTGAAGATAGACATTCATCCATTCATTAAAAAAAAAATACCTATTGGGTACTTAAAAGGTGATATGTATGCGAAATAATTAAATCTCCATAATCACTTATTCCAAACAAATTTAACCATGATTCACAAAACCTGTATAAGTATAGCTCATATTCTACTTCTTATGCAAATATAAAGTAGCTATTCTACAATATTGTTGCACTAGCTTAACTCTTTCCATTTTCTCACTGAAAACTATAAAATATAACTTTCTATATAGTTTCACATTTGAAAATTATTGTGTCATTTTCATGTTCATCTTTAAGATGGTCCTTGGAAAAGATAAAATGAGAATTAAATTCTACTAAAAATATATTGTTCAGCCAACATTTTACCTGTCCAATATAGTCCAAATATCAGTATTAAATATGCTCTATAGAACTCTAAATCTTATTCAACCAGAATTTAAAGCTGATAGATTAAGAACTGAAATATTTGCCTTAAGAATATTTTTCCTTATTAAAAAAGACATTTCCCCATTATAGAGTATGTGGTCACAGTAGAATATTCAGGAAATAGAAAAAAAGCATGAAAAGGGACATTTAAATGTACTAAAATACTAATATGCAGAAGTAAATACTGAAAACATTTGGTATTACATTTGAATGATTTTTGTGTTCTGTTGTTTCCCCTCCTGTGATATTAGTATTTTACCATGTTGTTAGATATTTTAAGAGAATGTGATATTTAATGACCACTTTGTCATATATTTAATTACAAACTACATTTTATTTAATCAATTCCTAATGTTGGATGTTGAAGGGACTCTCTTTTTCAGAGAGCCAAAACAACCACTAGTAGGAATACGGCCTCTACCACATATGACATCACCAACCTACAGTGTGCATCAGGGCTAGAGTCACATCCTTGGATCCTCTCTCATCCCCAGCAGGTTTAGAAACACTGTCATCCACATCAGATTTTTGAGAACATCCCCTCTAGTTCAGCAGTCTCCGACATTCCCTATAGAATGCTAGAGTTTGCATGTTTATTTGGAATGTCAAGGCAGACACTTGCAGAGCCTATTTTCAAATTCTTTACTGCTGGGCTACCATTTGCTTCAACAGTTGGTTTTTCTGAAACCCCAAATCTAAGGGTTTGTGAAGGCTTTACCCATGCATTACTGTCCTGGCCACTATTCATTCTTAAGTTGTCTTGAGCAACATATCTCAATGAAAGCAATTAGCATACAGTCAATCCAACAACCACCAGATATGATGCCTGCCCTACTCTGGTACAGCAGACATCTTTTATTTCATTCCCAAGACCATATATGTACTGATTAAGAGCAGGAATGCCTGTTCAGGCCCTGCAAAGGGAGGTGATGAATGGTATGTCTGAACAGCCTGGTCTCTGGCTTGGTGTCATTGAAATGCCACACTCCTCACCAAAGTCCATTGATAAGCCTGACGGTGCTGAGCAACTTTTATCAGCAGACTTTATATCGGGGGACCCAAGCGGAAAGTTAGCACATGGGGTGTCCTGTCAGCAGAGAAGGCTTATGCCATTAGCAGATCTTAACGGAGCTTAGATTGTGGAGCCAAACAAAATTCTAGGTTGCTAAGTGCATAAAAGAAAAGGTTATAATGACTTCAATCTAAATAAAAATACTGTTTTGAAGGAACCAAAGAAATTAATCTTGCAGTCTACTGGTAACCAAGAAACACATATATTGTTTTACTACACTATTTTAGTACCATTTGGGGCAGTTTATTCTTCAGGCTATTTGAACTAAAGTGTACTGGGAATGATCTGGGGTATTACCATGAGGCAACTTGGGATTTTTTAATATAAAAACAAAAAACAAAACAAAACAAAACAAAAAAACCACCCTGATTTCTCTGGAGAGCTCATCTCTGGGGAATAACTACACATTACAATGCCATAGGACTTGAAAGTGTGAAACTATGTAAGAAAATAAGATGCCACAGGAATCCCAATTCATGAGACAAAATATAAAGAAGTTGTTCATAGAAATGTAAACCCTTGACATTTGTAAAGTACAATGTAAAGTAGAATGAAATATAGTTTTCACTCACTAAGATGGATACAAAATGAACTGGAAAAAATTCAATAGTTTTCTTTAGGGACCATCAAAAACGATCATATCTTCCAAATATTCACCAGAGTTCAAGGCTAATGGAAAACATGTGTTAAAAGCATTTGATAAATAGATTTTAGTGCTCAATAAAGAAGAAATACAAAAAAATTGCCTTACTCTGAATATGTCTGTGAGAAGAAAAGCTTTGGACCTACTCCCCAGCCCATTTTTTTTTAATGTGAGAATCAAAACTATATTTAGTTCCTTCATTTATTCTTGTCTATCATGCGCTGGAAATACCAATGAGAAAGAGAGTTCCTGGAAAATGAAACTTCAGGAGAAATTCCTGAAAGAGCAAGAGAAAGCCATGAAACAGGGGAAATAGTTACAATGTAACTTGAGTAACTACAAATTTAATAATCAATATGTGATGTAATTGTAGGAAAATCTCCCTACAAAAGTCATATTAGAAATAGTTTCTGCACTTCCAGGAAAAATGGTGACTTGGATACATGGAGGTAACTCTCCTGTTGAACATAAAATGGAGAAAACGTGGCATCAGTAATAGAAAGTAGGGAAGAGTATCAAGATCATGCCAAAAATGTGAAGGAAGCACTCCTAGATATCATGTAAAAAGAGCACAGTTGAAGACAGAGGATGTGGAAGGCAGAGTAATGGTTCCCTCCAAAGATGGCCATGTTCCTAATCCCTGGAATCTGTGAATATGTTACATTACATGAAAAATGGGAATCAAATTTGCAGATGAAATTAAGGCAACAACCAGCTAATCTTAAAATAGTGACATTATCCAGGTGGGCCTAATGTAATCAATCACAAGGGTCCTCCAAAGTGTCAGAGTGAGGCAGAAAGCGAGCGACAAAGAGTAAAAAGGGCTTGACTCGTCTTTGCTAGCTTTGAAGATTAAAGAAAGGGACCCCAAACTAAAGAATGTAGGAAGTCTGTAGAAGGTGGAAAAGATGAAGGAACATTTCCTCCCCAGAGTCTACAGAAAAGAATATGGTCTTGAGTTGATTTTAGCCCAGTGAGATATAAGGAGACTTCTGACTCTGGAACTATAAAATAACACATTGGTGTTAAGTCACTAAGTTTGTGGTAACTTGTGTTTGGTGGCAATAAAAACTAATACAGAGGCCTCTTAAGAAAGTGGCATAGAAATAGGTCAAGGAGAGCCTGAAAACAACAGAAGAGTTCTTTTAAAAACTCCTGATTGTGAGGAGCAGGTTCTTTTAACAAGACAGGATCTTGGAAAAGAAGAAGTACACCACTTGTAAAGTCCCTTTGCCACTGGAATCAGCAACATTCAAAGCAATTGTGACAAAAGGTCTAAGAGCTTATACGAATCCATCAGAGACAACCAAGAACAAGGTGAGGATTCTCCAAGATTGAGGTGGAGGGTAGGCATTTGTAACTAGATGTGTATGGTCACATCATAAACAAGAAGAATAGGAACAGATATCCATGTAGCTGGTGCGGAGTGACCCAACAGAAAGATGGGTACAGGACACAGCTCCTCCAAAACAGAAAGAAAAGAATGTTCCCCTAACTGGGATTGCCCCAGAGCTGCAGCCTCCCTTCCCACACCCCTCCTCTGGCAACCCAGAAACTGAATAAATGTGTAAATATATATACACCAGACACTGGATATATGAAAGGAGATAGCAAGAAACCGCGGGCACAGCTCCCACACTCTTTATGGGATTGGACAGCCTGCTCTTCATTCAGAGATAGAAAGACAAAAATTCCCATACACAGAAGAGGAAGACAACAGCCCACAAGGCCCACAAGAAGAGAAGAGTACTGGTGAAGGCATTACAGAAAAAGAGAAATATTGGTCAGAAAGGTACTCTATGCTTTCAAAATGCAGCGTATGACATAAAATGTGAGATGAAGAAACAGAATAAAATGAAAAATGACTGTGAAGGAACAGTAGACAAATATACCTCCAAGGAAACAAATTTTTATTTAGACATGAAAATATTCATTGTAAGAGAATGAAACAGAAAATTAGACCGAAGGAATGATACAGGGGACAAAAAAACGAAGACCCAACATAAAAATGATTATTTTTTTTAAAACAGTTTCAAAGAAATGGAGAAGAAGTAACTGAGATGTAGTCACCAGATATGTTCCTGAACCGAATAAGACAATGTGCAAAAAACGAGTCTAGCATAGATGAGCTAATGGTACTAAAGAAAGGCAAGCTTCAGATATATCCCAGAGGAAGAAACTTAAATTCCAATAATAAAGAGACAACACAACCGGAATCCAGGCAGAGGAAAAGAGTTGATCTTAGGTTTCTTTTCCTCAACCTTAAAAAACCAAATGACAGGGTACCTGGGTGACTCAGTGGCTGAGCTTCCACCTTGGGCTCAGGTCGTGATCCCGGAGTTCCGGGATCGAGTTCCGCATGGGGCTCCCCGCCGGGACCTCCTTCTCCCTCGGCCTGTGTCTCTGCCTCTCTCTTTCTCTGTGTCTTTCAGGAATAAATAAAATCCTTAAAAAAAAAAAAATGACAATGGGGCAATGTCTACCCTACAGAACTTTTAGGAAAAAACTGGGGTCTTACAATCTTATAATTAGCCAGATTGTATGACCAGTCATTCATGTACAAAGGCATTGAATGACACAGGCAACTAGATGAGTCTGATCCACAGAAGTGCAGGGACCTTGTACCCCCTCCTGTAGCCCACCCAGCCACCCCTGCTCCCTGGAAGTTCTGAGAAACAGCAATCTCACCTCCTCTCTTATTTAACACAGAGTTTTAGCCGGTGCAAGGGAACGAACCTGCTAATACCCTGACGTCAGGCTTCTCCCTCCAGAATTGTGAGCAAATACATTTCTGAGTCCCACATTGGGCTCCCCGCAGGGATCCTGCTTCTCCCTCTGCCTGTGTCTCTGCCTCTCTCTCTGTGTCTCTCATGAATAAATAAATAAAATCTTTAAAGAAACGCAATCAGTGGCCTGCCTCATCTTTGCTCACCTGCAACTCAGTAAGAATATCCCTTCTCAGCTTCTCTCACTCGCTCGCTCTCTCTCTGCCTGACTCGTTTCGGAACTCAAGGTCCATGCTAAAAAGAAAATTGTTCTTCTAGCATCCTGGAAAAGCAGTATACAGTGGGCCTTGTACTTTAATCGCCACCTCAGTCATATTGCAGCGGGAGAAAGTAAGAACTGTGTATCATCAGTGACATTCTACATTAGAGGAAATGTGATATCCACACATGTTATATAGAGCACAGGGATAAGAATGCTAGCACTTGTGTTTATAGTTAATACTGTTACTCATGCTGTTGTTTTAAGCATTCTTGTCTTGAGAAGATTGAAGAGCTGGGAGATGAGAGATGATCTAACTCAACAGAGAATTACATAAGGAGTCATGCTCATTTATCTTCAGTTCAAAACTGAAAACAGTGTAATTGATAACACAATTACACAAAAGAAGTCATTTAAAATATATGTAAATGTTTAGAAAGGATAAGAAACCACACATGTAAAATCTTAGGAATGCAAATATCTGGCTTCATAAAAGATTTAAAATGTAAATAGAAGAGTATGTAAAATTTTATGATAAAAAATGAGAGATTGATATGAATTTGATTAATTTCTAGGAAAATTCAAATAAAACTAAAAAATCCAATAAAATGAATAATAATGTATGGCTATCAACCTAGACATTCTAGAAGCTGAGATTAGTATTTGGAACATTCTCAGAATAAATGTAAACTCCTCAGTCTCACTAATCTTCCGATTTCCAATCAATCACCAAATATTGATGCTACTTTCTAAATCTCCATCTCACATGCCTGTCTCTCTTCTCTGCTATCCACACCTGCTGCTTTATCTCAGGCTCTCATTAGCTGCTTCAGTACAAGGAGTTCAGTTCACATTTCTCTAAACTCAGCAACTAGCAAAGGACCTGGAATTAGGAAGTCAGAAAACGTTTGTCAAAGACCATGATGAAGCTGTCACGAACCAATCATAAGATACAGGTTGTCTTCTGGCCTGGCGAATTTTTTTTTAAAGATTTTATTTATTTATTCCTGAGAGACACACAGAGAGAGGCAGAGACATAGGCAAAGGGAGAAGCAGGCTCCCTACAGGGAACCTGATGGAGGACTCCATCCCAGGAGTCCGGGATCATGACCTGAGCCAAAGCTAAACACTCAACCACTGAGCCACCCAGGTGACCCTGGCTTGGCAAATTTAATTGGTAAATGCATCCCTTCTGTATCTAATAGACATCCTCTGTCTAACAGAGACAATGAAGAAAGGCAACAGGGCATCCATCTGGCTATGACTTAAGGAATCTTTAAATCTTAAAATCTCAAAGAGTCTGTGCCATTCACGACACAAGGAAGATTCGATACAGCATGCTCTAAGGAGTCACCAGGGTTCAAAATATCTTGGTTCCCCTAATGAGACTATGAATACTTTGAGGTAATAGTTTTATTTCATATCTTCCCCTGTGCCTTACACTGTAGATAGCATGGGTAAAGGAGTCCATCTCCTCTCAATGGGCCTTACATTAAATCCCCTCTATCCCGTTTAAGACTATAACTCCAGATATTTCTCCTCTTTCTAACATCATCAAATTTTGGCTTTCTCTCTCTGGATCATTGCCATCAGCGTACTATCATGATGGTGTTTCTCAAATCTATAACCGGACACACACACACACACACACACACACACACACACACACACACACACCTTCTCTTACTTCTTATTTCACTTTCCCACTAGCAACTACCTTATGTCTTTGCTTTAAAACTTCTTTAAAGAGTCATCCCTACTGCTGTTTCCAACTCCTCCCCTTCCACTTTCTCCGAGGCACACCTAGCAGGCATCCTCTTCACATAAGCAGAATGCTTTCCCTGAGGACGCCCATGACCTCCGTAGTGCTCATTCCAAAGGGATATTCTCCATTCCTATCCTACTGAGTGATTGGTCAGCAGCATTTGACACAGTTGTTCTGCTGTTTTCCTGGTTCCAGGAAACATGCTCTCCTACTTTTCCTCTGCCTCACTGATCTTCCTCCTCAGTCTCCTTTCTGGTTTCCTCTCTTCTCTTTGACTTCTCCATGGTTGACTGGCCCATAACACACACATCTCTCCTTTATGTACACTTACTCTGGTGATTTAACCCAATATCATGGTTTTAAACACATGCTGGAACCCCTACATTTATATCCCCAGCACAGACTTCTCCCTTCAACTCCAGATTCTTACAAAATTGTCTACTTTACACCTTCGCTCAGATTTCTAATAGATGTATCACATCCGATATATACAAAACTCAACTCCTGATCCTTCCCCTCAAACATATTTCATCTGTAGCCTTCTTCATCTCAGGGAAGCCAGTCTCATCCTTATTCAAAAATTATTGCAGTCAAAAGACTTAGAATCTTGGGATGCCTGGATGGCTCAGTGGTTGAGTGTCTGCCTTTGGCTCAGGGTATGATCCCAGAGGTCCAGGATTGAGTCCCACAATGGGCTCCTTGCATAGAGCCTGTTTCTTCCTCTGCCTATGTCTCTGCCTCTCTCTCTGTCTCTCCCATGAATAAATAAATAAAATCTTAAAAAAAAACCTGAGACTCTTTCTTAATTATCTTATTCACACACCCCACATCAGTTCCATCTTCAAATCCTGTTGGCTGTCCTTCCAACCTGTGTCCAGAATTTGACAGCTTATTCATCTCCACAACTCACCATCCTAGTCCATGTTACCAACATCTTTCACTTAAATTACTACAACAATTTCCTGCCAGGTCTCCCTTTGTATCTTTGCCCTTCTACAGTCTACTCTCAGCATAGCATCCAGAGCAGTCACCTTTCTCTCAGGATTCTTTGTGGCTTCTAGATTCCATTTCACTCAGGATAAAATCCATAGGCCGAAAACAGCCTCAGGGCCCCACAAGATCTGCCTACCCCCATCATTTCTCAGAGCTCAGGGCCTGCTGCTCTCCCCTCAGCTCACTCCTCGTTCATCAGAAATTGTCATGGAGCCACTGCTCACTTCAAGGGAGCCTGGGAAATCAAGCTCTGGGCACACTGCCACCTCAACGAAAATAGAGATGAATAAATATCAGTGAGGCAACCAGCAGTGTCATATACACAATTATCTTATTTTACAAACAACAAAAAGTCTCAGGGAAGTTCAGTGATTTTGCAAGAAAGTTCAGTATCTATTTTAGAAAGTAACTTAGCTAGAAAATTGTCAACTAGAACTCAAACCCAGGTCTGACTCCACATCTTCTTAGCTTTTCTATGACATCGGGCAACCTCCTTCATTTAATAGAAAATTACAGGCCTTTGAATGACTTTGAGAAGAAAATTGGTTCTCTCAAGCTGTCTAGCCTCAAATAGTCATCTCATAAATGTTTTTGATGATGATTAAAATTTTATTTTCAGACACTATCTGTGTCAGAATGGGATTTTTAAAAACTCATTTTAAGTATGTATATGTTTCTTCTCTCAAGAGTCATAGGAGTAAAGTCTAACAAATATTTGTTTGAATTTTAACAAAACTTTAAATCAGTTTTTCTCAATCTAGGTTACATATTCTATTCTTCTATGGAACTTTTAAAATTACAGATTCATTTATATATTTAAATTTTATTTTTAATTATACTATAATTAACATACAGCATTACATTAGTTTTAAGTGTACAATATAGTGATTCAACAATTCTATACATTACTCAGTGCTCATCATGTTGTGTACTCTTAATCCTCTTCTCTTATTTCACCCATTCCCCAACCCACCTCTCCTCTGGTAACCATCAGCTTATTCTCTATATTTAAGAGTCTGGTTTTTTGTCTCTTTTTCCTGTGTTGTTTCCTAAATTCCAAATATGAGTGAAATAATATGGTATTTATCTTTCTCTGACTTATTTCACTTAGTGTTATACCCTCCAGATCCATCTATGTTATTGCAAATGACAAGATTTCATTCTTTTTATGACTAATATTCCATTGCATATATACCACATCTTCTTTATCCACCCATCTATTCACGGACACTTGGATTCCTTCCATGTCTTCTCTATTGTAAATAATGCTGCCATAAACATAAAGGTGCATATATCTTATTGAATCAGTATTTTTGTATTCTTTGGGCAAATACTCAGTAGTGGAATTATGGATCATATGGTAATTCTATTTTTAATAAAATCACAGATTCTTGAGTCTTATATACAGATTCTGATCTAGTGTATTGGGGGAGTCTAAGACTGAGCATTAAGAAAAAATAACTTCCCTTATCATTTTACCATAAAGCCAAATTTTAAAATCACAAGTTTAGTTAAATAGCCTTAATAGCCCCAATCTCCTATTCAGAGACTGCAGGCATCCTTATGAACTGATGGCTACATTTCTTTTGCTTGTCTCCCATCACTTCTATCCTTAGACTATATGCCATAGACTGAATAAAGTAGAGCACTTCCCTGCCACTGCTGTAAAGTTTCATATTTCTATCCTAATTGCAATGTAGCTGCTTTGAATGCTTTACTCTTCTGACACCCCATCATCTTATAGCCAAACTATTTTTTCCATTAAGATTCATCATATACATCACTGTCTCTGTGGGGAGACCTCCCTTTTGGCCTTCACTGCGCTGTTACAGAGGCTGCTAGATACCACCAAAGATTGCTGTCTCTCTTCTTTATGAAGATTACATTGATTTTTCTTAGAAGTAGCTGCCAATTTTCCAGCCATCACACATCAAGGTAAAGCCATATAACTGGTTTCTAGCCAATGGGATATGGGTGTAAATGGCATGTATCGTTTCCAGGAAGAAATCTGAGAATCAGGGGAAGGATCCCCCATGAATTCCTCCCTTTACCTACTGGCTGGACAACCTCCACAGAAACAGTTCCAATCTCTGAGTCATTGCCTAGAGGAAAGACAACCAGCAGAGCTGCCTGTTCAGGGCAATCAGGGTTAGATGTTATGTGAGAAAGATAATAATTTTTCTTTGTATTAATCCCCTAGGATTTGGAGTTCTTTTTGACAGTAGTTCCCTATTTTATAAAACATGAATTTTGCCCTCTACTTAATTTAATACCTGCTTTGCAGAATAATATTTATTTCTTTACATGTCTGCCTCCCTTACCTATTTGTAGATTCCTGGTACCCTGGGTCCCAGGCCCAGCCGAGTAGGCACTTGATTAAAGTCTGTTGAATTGAAATCCATTAGGAGTGCTAAAGGATGCTTACAGAGCCAGGGCTACAGTACAAGTCCATAAGATTCTATCTCACACCGTGGATCTCTGGTGCCCAAGAACTGTCTTTCCTTTTATGGACACAGCTATTCTATTCCATATTCAGGACACTCTAACCCACCAAAATCTCTCCTTATCAAAATAACCAAGTTGATTCTTTATCACCTCTACCCTGTGTGTCATATATATAGCTATCTAAATTTGTGGGGATACCATGCTTTACTCTGTTGGATCAATAAATTCTAGTAACTAGTGAAATTTTATTCATTTTTTAGTGAATTCTCAGCAAAATGAGTCACTAAGTACCCATGAACACAGCATGAACATAACATTTTATTAATAAAGAACTTACTTCTAGCTCTTTATGTGCCCATTTTCCCTATTAGTCTCTGCAAGAGGGCACGAGCCTCTTGTACCCTTGTGTCCTTAGTAGCTACTTCATGCTTTACTCTGGACATTAATGTGTTTTTTAGTTGAACAGCATGACGCATTTAAGAAGAATTTAAATAAAAGATTTTGATTGCTCTCTAAAAAAGATTATTTTCTATAGGAAATTCTTAGGACCTTCTCTAATCAGATTGAACAGTTGTTAAAGCATAATTGCTTATTTATTTATATACACAATTGTGTCCTTTCAGAAAAGTGCCAAAGACCTTTGTTGACCAGTAAGAAAACCTTGACTTCCTAGACTATAGAGTGTGTTTTTATCACTATATGTTTAAGAGATGGTGCTAGTTGTAGCTTTCTTTATCATTAATAGGAACTAAGCTACTAAATATGGCTTTCCCACGGCCTCGGTCTCAAATGAGTTAGTAGCCTATTCCAAAAGCAACGCTCATCTTCTCTGAAAATTACCTAATGCATGAGAAAGAGAGAATAACAAAAAAAAAAGTTGGAAAGAACGTCCTCAGCACGTTAAAAATTAACACACTTGATTCCCTAGATGTGCTTGACAAATTTGTAGATGTAGGTTTTGGAAGCTATTAATTATAGACTTGGCTTTAAAAGAACTGCTTATCTTGTTTTTCAACCTACAGAGTAGCCAACCTACATTACAATTTTAGAACATATAAGTTATTTTCAAAGCTGCACATCTTGAATGATAAGTACTCTTACTTAGCTTAGGAATCTTTACTGTATTGTTCCCAAGTTCTTTGCATTCTAGACAGGCTGAGAGGTCTCAAGAACTATGTTTCCCTCACAAGGTACAAGCTAACTGCCCAACCAGTCTAATCATGTTGCCTTTTCACTATTAAAGATTAAGTTATTGGGCAGCCCCGGTGGTGCAGCGGTTTAGCGCCGCCTGCAGCCCAGGCGTGATCGTGGGGACCCTGGATTGAGTCCGCGTCGGGCTCCCTGTATGGAGCCTGCTTCTCTCTCTGCCTCTCTCTCTGTGTGTGTGTGTCTCAATAAATAAATAAAATCTTTTTTTAAAAAAGATTAAATTATTAAAGATGTGAATCTGACATCTTTGTCTCTATCCCTGCATTCTTCCCTGGCTTTCAAACCTCACAATCATTGCTCATTTTTATGACCAAATTAAGAAAACGTGTGTCTGACTTAATGATCAGACACTAGAACTGTTGTTAACTTTAATCTACACCACACTCTGGGTTTCTTAGAGCCATTCATTAAAATTGCTCTTGGTGCTCTTTATTATTAGATCTCCAAGTTTCAAATAGAGAATCTATGAATTCAGAGCACACATTTAGGATTATTAAAATCAAAGAAAAATGGGACTACAAATTTGCCAAGTCGTCTTGACTTTGGCTCAACTGGATCAGCAGCCCTCTGTCAGAAAACCAAGCTTATGAAGAGTCCAGCCCATATTTCGGAGGAATCTGATTTGAGTTTAGCCTGTCAGAATGATGGGGAGGTTTCCAGCTTGTTGTAAAAGAAAATTTGTTGAATGATAGTGTTTGCATCATTTACGGTACCCCAAAGCCAATGTTATGAGAAAACTTCTTTATTAGGCAATAAGGAGCAGATCCCAAGATTCACTGAGACAAAGAGAGTATCCCACAAAGAGCCATATCTCCTTAGCAGATATTTAAGACAACATATAGGGAAAGAAAAGATATTGTTTAAACATGACATGGAATCCACACACAATCAAAAGTGGCTGAATCAAAACCAGTAGGCTTAGAATCTGGTCGGAGTCCAGCTCACTGGTTCTGATGAGAAGGGCAGCCTTGTCTCAAGTCCTGCACCTGTACTTGGCATACCTGGATCCTTTAGGGCATTGACCCTCAAGAAGGCCAACACTAGCAGACTATCTGATGGTGTGAGGGCATGTTAACAATGCATATTCCTGGGACCAACTACAAATCAACCCAATCATAAAAATAGATCCACCTTTAGGAATGGAGCCTTTATAATCTTGATTTTTATAAATAGTCCAGATAATAGTCACAGTAAACACTATGCTGGTGCCAATCCTAACGTTAGGCAGAAATTAAGATCTAGGACCTAAGATTCTGAGACTCAGCATCATCACCCTCATTAGCATTCTCATCCTGACTTGGTGGCCCAAGTCTGAATAGAGGGTGTTGCCTCTTCACTGAGATAGAGCCTCCACTTTGTGTCCCAGTTCAAATAATTGGGATTTTGCCTTATTCCTTCATAACTACCTGCTTGCAACCTACCTAAAACTCTGGGCCCCTTAGGAGGTGAGTCCTATGGCCTGGGCCTAGAAGACTGTCCTTGAACTGATCTGTGGCTGAAGTCTGCCCCCCTAATGACTGGCCTGCCTGCCCCTGAAACCAAGAATTACTGCTCCAGCATTTTCCTTCACTATCTACCACTCACCTTTTAGAATTATTGGTGCCTTGTATTCTTGCTCCTTCTCCCAAATCAAGACTACCACCTGTTGCCTATCCCCCAGAGGCCTTACATGCCATAAATAGGACCATCTTTTCTTCCCTCCTGGCTTTGTGCCCCCAGGACCTTCTTAACTAAGGCATGAGTCAAGTTTTTTCTTATTCCTCATCCAATTACAGTTATCTGGGCCATGTCTAGCCATGTCTCCAAGTATGTAAGATACTTTCTAAGGGAACTTTCAGCTACAAAACTCTGTAATACTTTGACTTAAGGTCCTTGAAAATATATGGCAATGTGTAGCAGGAAAGGGATGTGTTAATGAGTGAGTATTCCAAGTTTTCCCATGTTCCTCCAGATTGGAAGAGACAAGGCTACTGGAATGTAAAGATGAACAAAATGACCGACAAGCCACATAAGCACACCCCAGGGAGTCAGACTACACAGACTACAGAGTTAAAAGTTGGGTAACCAACTGTGTCAGTGTCCCTGGGACTGAGGGGATACTGGGCATGAAATGTTCATTGCAAAAGTTAGAAAAGTTCCTGACAAACCAGGATAATTTGGCCAGTCTAGAAGTTGAAATTGTTGGGAGTGCTGCCAAATCAAAGATTCAGAATATGAAAGAACTATAGCAAAAAGAGAAGGAAAGTAGATTTCGTTAATGTATTTTGAGAAAATAAATAAATGTCAGTATTTCTTTTAATTACTCAAGACTGTTAGACTGTACTTCTTTGATTATAATGTATTCAGAGAGTAGTTTACATGGTCCCTAGCATTTGTGCTAGTTACCTATTAACGAAAGAAAACACATTAATATTATCAATATTGTCAGATATTTGTTGAAAAATTATATGCCAGCCACAAACTGAAGTGTTTTACATAGATTATCTCAAATTATTGTTGCAACAACAACCTGGGTTTGATCCCTATCCTGCCATCTATTAACTGTCATTTTTAAGATTTATTGATTTATTTCAGAGAGAGAGAGAGAGAGAACATGAGCAAGAGGGGCAGAGGAAGAGAGAGAGATCTCAAGCAGACTCCATGCTGAGCACAGAGCTTGACACAGGACTTGTTCTCGCGAACTGAACTGAAAAATATGATCAAAATTCATATTTTTTGGATACTGCTGGTATTCATATTCTAACCAAATCTTAATTATTTCTCACCCTAATGAGAAATTCCAGAGTCAGATGCTTAACCAACTATGCTACCCAGGCAACCCTTAACTATATAATTTGTACAAATAACTTAATCTCTCTAAACCTCATCTGTAAAATGAGGACAATAATATCTATTTATCAGGGAGATTTCAGGATTTAGTAAGACAAAACATGTACTTAATAGATTTCCTTGCAGATAGTGAAGGATCCATAGATGGAACTCCTTTTGATTTTATTATTACTGTTATTATTATTATTATCATTACTATTACTACCTAGTAGTACCACAACTACTTGTTACTACTGCTATAACTACTGATACTATTATACCTACATCATTATCATCATCATCACACCAGGTCATACAGCAGTCAATTGCAGAAGCAGGCTTAAATTCTAGTTCTCTAACTTATCATGATGACACATTTTCCTCCTTGTTATAGAAACATTAAAACTCAACCTGAGAAACAATTTAATAAAGACCCTTGGCATCCAAAAGTTTGTTTGTAACATGGCCACAATGGTGCAGATAAGAATGCACAAAAATTTAAATGCACACAGCACAAAGAAACGAATTCAATGCCATGGAATCTTAGGTAGTAATGATGTGTCTTTGGAATATTTTCCAAGTAAAATATAAAACAAGTACATTTATTGGGTTTTGGTTTATTTTTTACTTCTTTTGGCTTCTGTAAGTGCACCATGAACACATGGATGACAGTCAATCCTTCTGGATTTTGCAGTACAGATTTGAAAGTGTAATAACAGATGTCAACAAGCTAACCCAACAGAAGTCTAATTTTCTGGAACTGCATTTCTGTAAAAGTTAACAAAATAATAGACCTAATGCACTTTTAGCTTTGTGATTACTGACACGGCATTGTAAGAAGCCATCTTGCCTCTCTCTTCCCTATTTGACATAATAAAATGTTATTAACATATGTTCACATGTACAAATATTTCTAAATAAGAGTAAATGGAGGAACAGTTTGCAACACTCTCTTCTTCAAACACAAATGATTCCAATAGTCATTTTTATTACACAAGTAAGATACGCTATTAGTGAGAAAAATAAGTTAAAACAAGAAAATTTAAATCCTCCATATTCCAACAACCTAAGATAACTACTGTTGATACTTTGTTGTTTATATTTCTTACTTCTAAGCAAATAAAAACTCATACACAGTTCATACACAAAATTTTTAATGTGCTAAATTCTAATCTTTTTCCTACAGCAAAATGTAGTAAATATTTTATATTTTCCCATATATTTTACATACAATAATTATATTCTACATCATGGTTTTATTTTTTTAAGATTTATTTATTTATTTATGATATATATATATATATATATAGAGAGAGAGAGAGAGAGAGAGGCAGAGGGAGAAACAGGCTCCATGCCGGGAGCCCGACGTGGGACTCGATCCCAGGACTCCAGGATCACGCCCTGGGCCAAAGGCAGGTGCTAAACCACTGAGCCACCCAGGGATCCCCATACATCATGGTTTTAAATAATTGCCTGAAATTCCATTATGTCAATGCACCAAAAGGTACCAGTCATACCGCTGTTCATAGATTGTTGAGTTGTTTACATTTCCTTGTAATGGAAATTGTTGCTGTTATACACAATTCATTTTTTAAACATCCTTGTTTATACACCTTGGCACAGTTGTCAAAGCATATTTCCTTAAACATTAAAAATTCCTAGAAATGGGATTATGAAATCAGAAACTGAATATTTTAAGACTTCTTAATATGTACTTTATAGTAAGTACTGTGCATATATTTGTAAACACATACATAAATATTGCCATATCAACAGAACCAGTCATCTGGTTTACACTCCTAGCAGCAGGTATAAACCATCTGTCCCATTGCCCTTTACAGCTGAGTGAGCCGGGGGGTTTGCCTGGGGGTCATAGTCTCCAAGAGAAAACGTATATGAGACCTTCTCGTCTGTGCTACCCTTATAACCGAAACGCCAGTTTCTGTGAGGACTTCCCATCCAACTGGTTGGTTGAATAGTGCTGACAATGTCCACATGTCCCGTGACGTCACAAGCTAGCAAAGAAAACATCATTCAAAAATAACAAGGCAATTGAGAATTGCTAGACACTATTAGAGAGGAAAGTTTTGATTGTTAACGCATATCTGTTTTGCCTTAACAAGTGGGACAGAAAAAAAGGATGGGTCACATTTGACAAATAAGAATATTTTTTCCTCTGAGAAACACTGAAAAAAAGAAAAGAAGAGAAAGAATCATTACAGATTTGTAAAATCTGCTATGAATTTCCTGCCAGTTAGAGTAGGACATTAAAATGACAAAGGGTGGGGCACCTGGCTGGCTCAGTGAGTGGAGTATGTGACTCGTGTTTTGGGGTTGTGAGTTTGAGCCCCACAATGGGTGTGGAAATCACTTAAGAAAAAATCTTTTTAAAAAATGACAAAGAGCAAAATTTAAAACAAATTTCTCTCATTCCTGGAAAACAACATTTTTGATCATTTCCTAACTGGAAAATTTAAAAACTAAAACCCAAATGTATCAGTGGATATAAGCAACAGAACAAGACAGGGCATGTCTTCCTCAGGTTGCTGCTGGCTTTGTACTGAAGGAAGCTACTGTGTGCTTCTTACTGGGCCCCTCTGGCCTCTGCTGGGGCCTACAGAACAGAAAAGAGAAGGTCCAGCGAGTCAGAGCTGGGGAGACACAGACATGTGCCCATGATTGTCAAGGATGCAGGCTTAGAGAAGGCAAGAGTGCCAAAACACTTGGGGCAAGCTGATAGATAAAAGTACTGGTTTCTACATCATAGGTCATAAAAGAGGGTTTTCTTAATTATTTTACAAACTGTTGCCTCGTGCTTTCCCAACTGTCACTCATTTCATCCTGTGACAAATCATCGTTGTGTTCCTATGGGGAAACTGAGGCATACACAGGGTAAACATTCTGCCTAAAATAATAACAGATCATAAGTGAAAAAACTAGAATTTGGACCCAGGGATGCTGGCTCTAAAACTCTACATTCTTAGCCCCATCAGATGCCATCTATTAGGATCAGTTATAAAGACAGGGTAGGGCTGAAATGTCTGAAGACTAAGGTTCAAGTTCCGGGACGACCTCCTATTAGCAGTTCTAAGAGACCAGGGGCATTTGATTTCTCCAAGGCTCAGGTTGCTAAAAACAGGTGAAATCCACACTTGGCTCTATCCTTATCCTCCCCGTTGGACCTGTGACCTAAGCCCACCTGCATGGAGAGCTCAGCACACCTTTAAGTTCCCCATCCCACCCTGCTTCTCCTGAATTTGAGCCTGCATTTTTACTCACAATCCAAAAAATTCTTATTCATAATAAAGTGTGATAATTATTCCCCTAGAGAAGCTTTTGATATAAAAACATCAGAACAAAAAAACATGCTGTTTTTCTGAACATTTTGTACAGCATATGGAGGGGAGGAAAATACATTACATATATTAGAGAGAACCACTTAAAGGTTCCCCATAAATATTCCCATTGGTGGGCGCCTGGGTGGTTCAGTCAGTTAAATGTCTGCCTTCAGCTCAGCTCTTGATCCCAGCCAGAGTCCTGGGATGGAGCCCCACACGGGCTCTCTGCACAGCCCGGAGTCTGCTTCTCCCTCCCCCTCTGCCTGCTGCTCTGCCTACTTGTGTGTGCATACACACACATCCTCTATCTGTCTCTGTCTCCCTCTCTGTCAAATAAATAAATAGAATCTTTTTTTTTATTTTTTATTTATTTTTTAACATCTAGATTCAGTGTTTCTCTTCCTTGCTAAAGGATACTTTTTATATTCTTTTTTTTAATTTTTATTTATTTATTTATGATAGTCACACAGAGAGAGAGAGAAAGGCAGAGACACAGGCAGAGGGAGAAGCAGGCTCCATGCAGTGGGAGCCCAACGTGGGATTCGATCCCGGGTCTCCAGGATAGCGCCCTGAGCCAAAGGGAGGTGCTAAACCGCTGCGCCACCCAGGGATCCCAATAAATAAAATCTTTAAAAAAAATCCCCATTGGTCCCTTAGCTCCATAAGGCCAGGTGGGGAACTTTCTACATGATTTCTTTGTCTCAGTTCCCAGAGCAGATAACTATCTTCTCTCCTGAATTTCCACATAGGCATCTTGAAGGTAAGATCTTTAAGATCTCACCTCTCTCTTATAAAATGTAAAAGAACCTATTTATTTGTAAATTATTTAATCACTATATTGCTCCAGTGAGATGATGGATGTGAAAATACCTCATAAAAATGAGGTACATCAGCAGAAGGTATAGCTGATACCCCCCAGAAGATGGTACAAGCCAAATGACCAATACTTTGGCATAGCTAAACTTAATAAGTGGCGGTGCATGCTGAGGGATTAGAGAGGGCATTTCTACACACTGGTGACTCCCTGTGGGAGGCAAAAGCTCTCCCACACACCACACCATGGCAGTTACAGCAGAGACAATACAGAGCTAGTGAAACAAAGTTCCAAATCTGACTTTAAGCAACTCTCCTAAAAATGCAAACAGCCCCCTCCCTCCCAGTTATTTAATCCTAACTGGTCTTCCTTTTACCATCTTAGCTTCTTACCTTATTTATGAAAGTCTCAAATGTATATTCTATACCCACTGTCTCCCATTGTGTCTCCTCCTGCCCACCTTGAAATCTGGACTCTCCCTCTCCAGTGCTACAAACCCAACAGCTGCTTACAGGGCCACCAAGACCTCCCTGATGGGAAATACTGTGGCCATGTCCCCTGCCTCATCTCCTGGCCTTCCTGACTGCATTTGGCATTTGCAAGGTTACTCAGGGAGGAGCTTCAGGTAAGAGGACTCCTACTTAAAGGCAGATAAGATGAACCGATTTGTGCAATGATCTTTTTAAGTTATAAAAGGAATATATTTTAACTACCGGCTTTGTCAAGTCACGTGGCATCTCAGGAAGGCACAGCCAATCCTCGGAAAATTCTTCCAAATCGTGCAGTTCGTATATGAAAGAAACGTGCTAGAGCTCTTCTCAGATTTGGCAGCAATCCCCAAAATTTACATAGCACTACCAGGCACAAGTTATAAAGCTGAAGCTAATTTTTCTACATTATTAATAATAATAAATAGATTTCAATCATCCACATTAGGAAAAAAATTGCATTACTTCTGCATTCTCTCTATGGGAAATATTATAAAATTACTATCTTATGCAAAGGTGATAAAAAAAAGGATATAGTCAGAAAACACAGAGGAAACAGTAATATGGAGGTGTGCAGGGCAGAATATTAATAAAAACAGTATGTCCTTTTTCTGGATTTTATGATGTGTATAGTATTTCTCAGATCTTATTAATTTGTAACTTGTTGTGATTTCTTGTTTCTAATAAATACTTTTTGTGTACTTTTGTATTTCTAATTTTTAAGAGGATTTTAAAAGGGGCAGGGGCCTGAGAATTATATAAGTCCACCCAAACCCTGCATCCTATTAATTATACACTAGCTCTTCTATCATAGGAATACAGACTATTAACTCAAGTGCTTTTCTGGATAATAAAAATGAGGGATCATTATTAACATCTTATTAAATGACAGTAATTCCTCTCATCACTCCCATCTTCCTGGGCCCCCTACAGTTTCTCTGTCTATGAGTATATGCACAACTGTGCAACCTGCTGAGAATATAAGATAGATAATACCTCTGCCTCAAGTAGATTCGAGCCTAATGAGGGGAAGAAGACATGAACGCTAATAATTATGCAATAACTTGATAAGTGCTCTACAGTAGTTAAGAGCAAAGCATCCTCAGAGGACCGAGAATGATTCCACCTGGGGAATTCAAAAAAACTGTCATAATAAAAGTAGTAGCTAAACTGAGTGTGAAAGAAGAGCAAGTGTGGTGGGCAGAGCAGAGAGACAGCACCCTTGTGGGGAAAACTGCAGGTTAATATATGTAAGCAGAGCATCAAACATTCTAAAAACATAGATGTGCTATGCTGGCAGACAAAGAACAAAGAAACAAAACCAAGCCACCACCAAAAAAAGAAGCATCACGAGCTTCACAGAAGAATTAGTAAGCGGTGAGTTTGTAGGCAGCATCCTCTAATATACCGAACATTTATAAAGCCTGAAAATTTGTAGACAGAAGCTCTGGTATCAAAGAGGCTTGGGCATTGAATCCTCCAACTCATATTAGCTCTGTCATCTGGGACACCTGTGTAATTCCTCTAAGACTCCGTTTCCTCATCTGTGAAATGATCAGATCAGATCAGGACTTAGACCAAAAGATTGTCATGAGAAATAGACCAATTATGCGTGGTATAAAGTAGTGCTGAGCAAATGTGACCTGTTATCATTAAGGTTTTCCTAACATTTAAAGATAGATATGAATTGCGCATCTCCTCATTACCCTGGTAACTAAACCCCAAGAAAGTCAGCACCTGTCAGCTGAAAGAATCAATCTGGAAGATGGGAAGTTCTTGCAAATAGCCAGAGCATTCCAAAGAATTCCAGAAATGCTGGTGCATTCTCTATCACATTCCTTTAAGCACAGACTAATTTAAACACATGGCCAAGGCACTCCACAGCAGAAATGTAAACAGAGGACAAAGGCCAAAAAACAAATCCCCATGGAAAATAACCCTCCTGCGAGGAAATCAGCACTCAATTCCACATGCGGGAAGATGTGGCTCAGGATATGTTCCTACAGAAATCAGGGTCATGTCACTTTTTCACTTTTAGACTCAGTACGAGTGTCCCCGCGGGTGATGCAAAAACTTCGCCCTCCTTGAAGAGAGCCCTTTTTCAGACAACTGCAAGTGAAACAACAACTTGATCCTTTTGGCTTTAACCAAATTCACTGCTTGTTTAATAGCACAACGTGTGCGTTTTTAAGGAGAGACACCAACCTCCTGGGTTTAATCAAAGAAAATTATAGAGCAGTGAACCATGTTACATTTTAGGCCAGCAGGCCATTAAACCTGTCGCTTTAGAATTAAAAGGTAACTATTCAGTCCTAAAGACACTGAGAAGAGGAAACTGATACCTCTCTCTTCTCAGTTTTTGTGACTTGGTTTTTGCGACTGGGGAATCTGAAACTGTAGGTATTTACAAGTTGATCCTCCCCACAATGTGGCTACAATAACAACAGTCTGTGAATATTGGTTATTTTGCTTTGCTTTGCTTTGTTTATAGAACTATGGGGGGACGATAGGTTCACAATCTAGAACCTGAAATACATGGAATTTCTTAGGCATGTAACAATTTCCCCTGAGCACAAAAACACAAGAATTTATGCTATGGAAATTTGTCAGTCAGACCTAATCAGTACTGGCCTTCAGATGAGAACATATAAATATGGGACATCTCTAAACTTATTCACTTCTTGGCTTTTTTTGAAGCACTAATTCCACTGAATGTATTGTGCCAGAAAGTCATAACAACCCTAGTCAATAATTTCTTAGAAGATAATCAGTGAGTCATGAAAGGAGAGGGACAAATCACCTCTCAAAGGAGGATCTATATGAAATGAAAGCTCTCTATCATTTCACTGGAATGAGGCACTTTTACAGACCTCATTATGTTAGATGGTAACAACAAACAGTCATGAGATGACAGGCAGGCACTGCGTGACTCTGTGGATGTACTTACACAAGGTGACAACTTCTGAAGACAATAGGCACTGATGAACTTACGGTTTCTTCCTACCAAACTAAATGATCTTACCTGGCCGTCTGGGAGCAAGTGATCATGGAACAGCTCTGGGAAAATATTACACAAGTAATAATTTTTGTGGCTGATCAGAGGATCATTATATGATGACATTAGATTAAACCTTTACTTAAGGTGGCATGGGTTCTAGAGAAAAAAACTAGATTTAAGAGAGTTACCTTTAAGAGGAAGTAGAGAAAATGTAGCAGATAATAGTTGTCATCAGGCTCCATCCAGCCACATACTCTTATCCTCATATTTCTTCCTCATCGAATATTATGAAAGAAGCCCCAAATAAATGTTTTATTGAGGGAAGCATGAAGGATTTCTATTATTTGTCAAGGCTACACTTCACCAGTCATGCTTGAATGAAGCATGAGATTCGCCTTCATTTGCAATTAAGCCGGGGCCCTGGCAGCCTGCCTTTGTCCTCTCAGCCCATCTTAGTGTCTCTGTCAGATTTGGGATATAGCACCAAAGTCTTTGGAATTTCATATTTACCTTATGAATATTTAAGACAGTGTTTTGCAATTTTTCCCAAATCATGGTACTTAGAGGAAATGATGTTACTTCTATTCTACAATAAAGAGATAAGGCAGTGTGCGTCCATGACTGACTAGCTGGGGGAGGAGACGGAAGTGGGACGAGGAGCTCAGGCCCCCTGGGTCATGCCCCACACACTTAGACCGCATGGATCAGTATCTGCACACACCAAGAACCCAGCACGGCATCTGCCAAAAGGGATGGGGATGTTTAAAGAGAGGGGATGTTTTCAAGTGTTCCCCTGGGAACAAAAGAGAGTCTAAGGTCCTTGTGGTAGGAGACTAAGTTAATATTATTTATCAAAAGATAATATTCTCATATTGCTGATTACATTTTATCTACTATTTAAATAACTTTGCTATGAATATAACTTATAAACCATTTATGTATAGTCTTCTCTTCATCTTTTAATTCTCTGAGCACTTGGCATAAATGTTGTGCAAAGCACACAGCCTTTAGCGTGAAATAGACTTCCTTGAAAATGCTGATTGTGCACACCTCTGGCCTCAGGCAGATCCCACACCCTTTCCAAGCCTCAGTTCTCCCACATTAAATGGGAACACTAATACCTACTTCAAAAAATAGTAACGCTTTTTTTCAGTTTAAAATGTTAGTAGCACAGAAAAATAGATGCTCATTAAATAGTAGCTCACTTCCTCTTCCTAGAAGAGAATTAGTATAGCAGTTAAATCCATTGTTATCTTCCTTTACTCCTTCTGCTCTCCACTGTCCTCTACCATCGTCTCTCTGCCACTTGCCTCTCAGCCTCTTCCCCTTGTTTTCTATTTCTACATTGTCTGTGGCCTCCTTCTCCTTATCATGCTCATACTTTCTTCTCTCTCCAAACTGGAGCGAGGAGGGATAAAGGGAGACATGGAGAGGAATGAACAGGCAATTTAATTCTATTCAAGTCCCAACTCTTAAAAGCACTGCTCAAATCATCTCAAGTGATTACAAAAAAAAAAAAAAAAATTATCCAGAAATTTACTGTGTTCAAGTCCTGTGCTGTTTGATCTCTCAGTCTCCATGAACAGCGACCCTTTGGATTCAGTGGCTGTCAACCTTCACACCACTTTGGCATGCCAGAAAAAAACAACACACAGACCCATCAGTAGGAAGAGTTCATGGAATTAGTGAGGCTTGTTAAGAGAAAGGGGTCCACAGCCATGGACTCAAGTGTTATCTGCGTATTGCATCAATATTTTAAATAGAAACCAATATGGGGCACCTGGGTGGCTCAGCAGTTGAGCATATGCCTTCCGTGCAGGGTGTGATCCCGGGTTTCCGGGATCGAGTCCCACATCAGGTTCCTTGCATGGAGCCTGCTTCTCCCTCTGCCTATGTCTCTGCCTCTGTGTGTGTGTGTCTTTCATGAATGAATAAATAAAAATCATAAATAAATAAATAAATACCCACCAATACAAATACCTAAGGAAGTAAATTTGGGAAATGCTATGAATTCACAAATCAGATACAAACCACTTGCTCCAGACCTAAAACACAAATCAAGGTGAGCATACAGTAAACTTAAAAGAAAGAAAACTCAGAATATATATAAAGTTGGCAAATGTTCTCTGAGTTCTCCTAGCCTGATCACCAAAAAACAGTAAAAAGAAGAAGCTGACTATAACAGTGTGGTGGAGACAGCAAGAGTTGGTCTACCAATAAAATTTCCAAGACAATGAACTCTACAAAGAACTTGCAGGCTGGAATACATCTACACCCACTTTCTGAAATGCTTACTGTGGTGGTTCACACACTATGACCTTAGTTGAAAACAGCAGACACCATACCATGTTAGCAAGCTTATAAACAAAAATGTCACAATGGTTTGGAAAGGCAGTGACAGTATATCTGAAACTGCCACTAATATAAAGCCAGCGTAGAAGAAGGGGAGCATAGGGGTCATTTTCACAGTCATCTCATTAAGAGATTTGTCCAATGGCACTATTCATAGCTCTTAAAATACTAATTACCGTTTCCTTTGTGATGTAATCACTCACAAGATTCTAGACACGGTGCGCCATGTGGCAAAAGGGGTTTCTGAAAGGGAACAGTCCTTAACTACATTGATGAACTTTTAGTAGATTTGCCTCTATGAACGGTGAGATGCTCTGTAAAGACACAATAGTAATGACCCACAAGTCAAGAACCATAATACTGTGAGTAACTCCAATTTTATTCTCTGGCTGAGAAAGATGGAATCAGGTGGATTTTACTGTCATTTTAGAAGTAAAAATTAATCATATGTGTGTTGTACTTCATAAAATTATATTAATGTCTCTGCATTAGTATCTATATTGATATCTCTCCAATATCTCTATATTGGACATTTACTATTTGCTTATATCTTTATGGTAATAAGATTTCATATAGTTCTGCAGAGTATTGTTTTAACAAGACTAAGGTCTGGATGGTGGCAGATGGCTTAGTTGTACTATGACAGAGGATATACCCTTTGCATAGAATTCAGTATGAAAACTGCCCTCTGGTGTAGATTAGCAAATGGCCCTGGATGACAAGAAAAGAAAGGAGAGAGGGGAAAGAAACATAATAGCAATTATTGAAGAAATATACTTCTAGGCAAACTTTCACTTAAAAAAATGTGTCATCATTGGAGGGATATTAGGGGAAATAAAGAAAATATGTTTAAAATGAAAACTATTGGGATCCCTGGGTGGCTCACTGGTTAAGCATCTGCCTTCGGCCCAGGGCTTGATCCTGGAGTCCCGGGATCGAGTCCCACATCGGGCTCCCTGCATGGAGCCTGCTTCTCCCTCTGCCTGTGTCTCTGCCTCTGTGTGTGTGTGTGTGTCTCTCATGAATAAATAAATAAAATATTTTTAAAAAAAAAAGAAAATTATTGATCCATCAATTGGAAAAAGCAAAAATCCACAATAAGAGAGAGAGAGAGAGAGAGAGAGAGAGAGAGAAAATGGGAAGCAGAAATACAGGACAGACATTAGAAAAGCCTAGTTATTACTCCAGGTTTCTCAATCAGTTAGAACAATTAAATCTCCTACTATCCCTATGCTCTTAGCCAAAGAGCCAATAGAAGACAAAGCCCAACTAAATAAGACTCACGAGAATAATCAGCAAAATGGGCAAGGATATGAAGGGTAAAGAAAAAGGACCAGAAGTACTGGATGGAAGAGGAGGAAGGAAAAGAAATAAAAATGTTATTGTCTAGTTTATGTTGTTAAAATTAGAAACAATAAGAAACTTGGAAGAAGGATGGAGGAAGACAAAAGCAGACACATTTTCTGAGGGAAGGAGAGGAAGATAGCCCATTCTGCACACAACACACCACATCAGACCTCTCTGTGGCAAAGCAAAGCATGTGCTTGACGTGGCTGGCTGGCTGCTACCATGGCGAGTCATCATTTCCAGCAGCAGCAGCCCCAGGATACTCATTCACTATGTGCCACCATACTGTACAAAACGCTGTCAACAGATGATTTTATTTCATCATTTTAGCAGCCATATGAACAACATCTTGTTGTTATTCCCATTCTTAGAAATGAAGAAACCGAGTCTCAGAAAGCTGGAGATACTTACACTTTTCATTGACCATTTAGACTTGATAAGATTCTGCATCCACACATTCACACACTAAGGATTAAAATTAACCTCCCTCCTGCCTATCCAGGTTGATGGAATTCTGCATTCCCTCACCTACATAGTGATTTTATTTTATTTTATTTTTTTTTTTTATTTTTATTTTTATTTATTTTTATTTTATTTTATTTTTTTTTACATAGTGATTTTAGCATATAAGCTTTTATAAGAAGATACTTTCTTATCTGTTTCAGTGACCATCATTTTATAATTATTCTATTGCAGCACCACCCCATATCAATGATGCAGACAATCTTCCAACTGTAATTTTTTTTTATTTTTAATAAAACTTCATTAAATTTCCCCAGTAACAATAAAACTTTGAGGTGAACATTAGGACACTATTGCAGTTGACTTTAGTAGGCCATCATTTTAATATATCCATCTAATGCTATAGCCAGTTTATCTACTCCTGACTGACTGACTTAAGGAAATTCCTCATTTTGCAGAAATCTACTGGAAAAGTAGATGTACAGTTAGGATAAAGAAAGATTAGCACTTGTTAGCAGTCAAGCCGATAGACACATACATGCGTATTGATTCTTTCTTACTGAAACAGACACTAAATTTTGAAAAAGTTTATATACATGTTTAAATATATTTTGTCTTGTTTAGAAGCTGGCTGCACAAACAGACGATGTTTGAGACTCTGATCCTTCTGAACACAACTTTTCTCTGGTGATCTAATGTGCTTGGTCAAATCATAAAGTTGAATTATAGAGCTCCAAAGTCTATGTCAGAATGTCAGAAGATCCTTGTTTAAAAAACAGAAAGGCTATTTACAGTTTAAAACAACAATATATTCAGATTCATATTATGGCAAGAGTAAATAAATATACATCAATTCTATTTTCTTTTTCCCCAGAAAAAAAGGAAGAATAAAACTCCCAGTATTCCCAAGGGATTCAGTTTGGGCCAATGACCTGGAGAGGAATGCAATATACCACTTTCTTGCCTGTTTCATAAAATGCAATGTGTGACTATCCATGAAGGCAACCATGGAGACCACGTGTTGACTATGGCTCCATCGCATGACAAAGGAAAACCACCTCAAATGATAGAAGAAAAGAAACAAACCTTTACTTACTAAGCCACTGAGATTCCAGAGCTTGGACTGTACCATAAGAAAGCCCTACCTGACCCATTAAGAAAGTGGTACTGGCAATGGAGACTACCATCGTAAGACTTTTAAGATGTGCCAGTGCATCAGATACCAAAGAATATAGTGATGTAAGTCATGAGGTAGGAAAGCAGTTGTAAAACTGTTATCAATAACTGGATAGAATCCAGCCTACTACTAAGTCAGAAGCCCTACAGGAGGAAGGTGGGAAACAATCACAGTATTAGCATGTACTGGCTAATATAGGCTGGATTTTGTAATGCCTTCATCACATGGAAGAGGTAAGCTCAGGAAAGAAGTAATTAGTTTGGAAAACTTTTAAATGCAATTTTTATCTCAGGAACCATAATTCATTGAAGTAGCAATGAATTATATCTTTAACACTAAGGATGAACACCATCCACTAGCCAGATTTCATCAGCTGCTCTATTTTTCAGCCAGGCCTACTCCTATTGGGTAGTAGAGGGGCAAAGACTGGAAGTGTAGAGAAAGAAATCAATTAATGCAGTCGTTACTACAAGCTTCAGAAAAAACCCTTTCTGAGGGAGTGGGTTAGAATCCATTTTTAAATAGCATTATGGCCTCTTTTAAATTTCAAAGGAATACTTTGGAATAACAATTTTCCTATCTAGAAGGAAAATAAGAAAGACCATTATCTTACAATTTTCTTGTTTAGGCTATAAAGCCTTAAATAATATAAAACCAAACACAATTTTCAAATTTCCTTGAAAAATCAACCATAGATTAGGGTGGGGGACTTGGACAGCAGGATCTGGTATTCATTTCAGGGAGATGAACTTAATTTTCTACTTTGGGAGGCAACGCATGATAGTCATTGTTTAGCATCATTCCACTTAAGCCTCAAAAATCCTCATAAAAGAAACCTTATGGGGAATTTATTTGCCTCACATTATGCAAAAGTCCTGACAAGAGAGACCTTGGACTTGGTGACCAGAAGGGTTTCCACCCTGTCCAAGGAGGAATAGATCACCATGTGGACTAGGAACCTGGTTGAAGCACAGCCAGACAAATCATGTAGGTGCTATCTGACAATACTCGAAACTGGGAAGAGGGTAAAATCTGCCATGGACCAGTCCTTAAGAGACTTCCAATCCAGAGAAAAAGATAATGAGTAAAGAGGGTAGGAGTCTACCCAGTCTACTCAGTTATTAAAAGAATCAGGGGATCTGGGCTCTAAAATGGATCCTTCCAGTGACCAGAAATGTGACTTTGGAACAAGTCACACCTCCAATATGGACCTCATGCTCCGGTTCTACAAACCGAGGAAATTGGACTGAATTATGGATTGCCGGCCCAAGTACCTAGAAGGATTCAGGGTAGTCTAATGGAGTGTAGACCGTGGCTAAGCAAAAAATATGTGCCCTTCTGAAAGGGCAGAGGCTAGCTATCCAACTCCAGCTGATTAATGGTTTGCAGGAAGACAAGCCCAGTGTTGCCAAACTTCCAACTCTTTCGAGGGAGGCTAAAAACCAGGGGGGTTATGGAAAAACTTTTCATTTATACACATTCACACCTAATTCAATTTTTTAAGCACACTACTGCCCAAATAAAAAGTATCTACTGGTGTGGTGCAGCCTGGCAACTACATGTGTCCCATAGGCAGTCATCAAACAACTACGGCTGAATAAAATAATTTCTAGGACTCCTTCCATCTTTGAAGACAAATTTAAACTCACTACCTGATAAATGGCATTTTGTTTCCCCCACCTATAATGCAGTCTCTTTCTTTTCTCTCACTTTCAGAATATTTGGGAATGAACTCCCATACACTCCCCTTGGACCCTGAAGATCTGGCTTCCCCAAGCCACCAAAACTGTGTTCCAAATGCTATCCATGATCTGCTGATGATAAACTGGAAAACAATTGCCTTGCCTTTATTCTTATTAATTTGTAGCAACTCAGACTGTTAGCAACGCCTCTTCTTGAAAGTCAGCCACAAAAAACAACAACAAAATCTCTTCTGGCTTTTCACATGTTTCTAATCACCTTGTCCCAGATTCTTTTGTGGCCTCTTTTCCTTCCACTTCCTAAATGTGGGTGTTCCCAGAGACGCAGTCCGCAGCTCTCTACTATTCTAAGTGTTTTTCCTAAGATCTCATCTGTAACTTCAGCTTCAGACATCACTAGATTCATTCATATACACAAGCATCTCCAATCCTGAGAAGCTCCAATGCTCCATTTCCCATGGCCATTGGAACATTTCTCCTTGGACTCTATACCTCTTTCCTTAAGTCTGACACATTGCAAATTTATTCTTTCCAAAACTTCTCCCTGTGTTCCTTTTGTTTGAAGATTTCCCATCATTTTTCTGGCTACTCCAAGTTAAAATCTTAGTTATCTTTGACTCAACTCACCTCCACATTCCATGATCTACTCACAATATTGGTAATGTTCATCTCTATTTCCTAAGGAAGGCTCCCAACTTACCACTTCAACCTCAGATGCACCACATGCATCCTTCTGCCTTCCCCTCTCCCATCTGCATTAGGGACTGTCATCATGTTATCACATCACATCATTTCTTACTTCCATTGCCGCACAGGATAAATACCAACTTCCTGCATACGGCATTCGCACATGGTCCTTATAGCTGTCTTCCTCCTCTTCCCAATACACAAGACCTTCTGTTCCAGTCAAATCAGTCTCATCCTTGTTCTCCATAGACTTTCTTTTGTTTGTGCTGAGAATGTCCTCCCTTGTCATTTCTACCTGCTCAAAGCCTTCTCATTCTTCAAGTCCCAGCTCAACTTGCACCTTCCTCCAAAAAATTGTAAAATTCCCCAGGCCAAAGTGACCTCTTCCTTAAGAGTGTGTCACCTATTCTAGGCCCTTTCATATAAGTTTCCATATAGATCTCCATTTTCCTCCCCACCAAAAAGAAAAAAAAAAGCAAAAACAAAAACAAAAAACCACAACACATCTCAATTAAGATTTTCACTGTTATTCTTTTTCTTTTTCTGTCTTTTATTTATTCATGATAGACAGAGAGAAGGGCAGAGACACAGGCAGAGGGAGAAGCAGGCTCCATGCTGGGAGCCTGATGCGGGACTCGATCCCGGGACTCCAGGATCTTGCCCTGGGCCAAAGGCAGGTGCCGAACCGCTGAGCCACCCAGGGATCCCCATTTTCACTGTTATTTCTTTGAATTTTAGGTCACTTTACCTCTTCTGTATTTTTCCTTTTTCTTTTTACCTGACTTGGCTTCATTTAGCATGACTTATGTTTAATTTGCTATTTCTTCTAGTTTCTGAAGATGAAAACTTTGAATACTTTTTAAATATAAGAATACAATAAATTTCCTTTTGATCATTTCCTTTTATTTTATGCACTTAGGTGCATCTCTAACTTTTAGTGGTGTATTTTCTTATTTATTCTATTCCAGATATTTTCTAATTTCCCTTGTGACTTCCTCTTTGGCTTCTGAGCTACTTAGAAGCATGTTCTTTAATCATAAATGTCATTTTCCAGGTATCTTTCAGGTATTAATTTCTAGTTTAATTCTTGGGTGGTCAGAGAATATACTTCGTCAGATTTCAATTCATCAAAACTTTTTTGAGATTTGTCTTACAGCCCAGAATATGGTCTACTTTGATGAATGTTAAATGTCAATTAAGGCACGCTGGCTAATGGTGTTGTTTACATCTTCTACATTCGTATATATGTTTTCTCTACTTGTTTCTCTGGTTACAAAAAGAGGAGTTTTGACATCTCCCACTATAGTTATGGATTTTTCTATGCCTATCAGTTTTACTTTGGGCATTGTGAAGTCACGCTGTGCTTCAAAAGCACACTTAAGGTTGTCAAGTCTTCGTACACCAACATCTTCATCAGTATGTAATGTCCCTCCAATCCTGGATATTATTTCTTGGGTGAAGTCTATTTTGTCTTATTTTAACACAGTCACTTCATTTTCTTTTGACTTATGTTTGTATGATATATCTTTTTTCATCCTTTTACTTTTCACAGATCTCTGTCTTCATATTAGTTTCTTATAGATAGCATATAGTTGCATTTTATATTATTATCTAACCTGACAATCTCTGCTTTTTAATCAGCATGTTTAGAAAAAGTAGGTAATGGGCAGCCTGGGTGGCTCAGCAGTTTAGCGCCACCTTCAGCCTGGGTGTGATCCTGGAGACCCGGGATGGAGTCCCATGTCAGGCTCCTTGTATGAAGCCTGCTTCTCCCTCTGCCCGTGTCTCTGCCTCTCTCTCTCTCTCTATTTCTCATGAATAAATAAATAAAATCTTTCAAAAAAAAAAAAGAAAAAATAGGTAATGAATTTTTAAGGTAATTATCGATATGGTAGGTTTAAGTCTACCACCTTTCTAGTTGTTTTCCATTTTCTAGATGTTCTTTTTTCCCTTTTCTGAAGTTACTTAGATTCTATATTTTTTATCATTTGCTTTTTTGTTTACAGATCAATTATTAGTTACAACCCTTTCTTAAAAATTTTTAATTTTCAACTTAATTTTGGTTAAGTTTAGTTTATGGTTGTCCTAAAGTTGACACTATACATCTTTAACTTATCCCTGTCTGTTTTAAAATAACATTGCTATTTGACATACTGCGAAGAACCTTACTAGCATATATTTCCAGTTCTTCTCCCTCTTATGGTTGCCTTAAAGTTGACACTATACATCTTTAACTTAGCACTGTCTGTTTTATTTTTTTAATATTTTACATATTTATTATGAGAGACACAAAGAGAGAGAGAGAGAAGCAGAGACATAGGCAGAGGGAGAAGCAGGCTCCATGCAGGGAGCCCGATGTGGGACTCAATTCGGGACTCAAGGATCACACCTTGAGCCAGAAGGCAGACGCTTAACCGCTGAGCCACCCAAGCATCCCTCACTGTCTGTTTTAGAATAATATTGGTTACTTCACATACTGTGTAAGAACCTTACTACCATATATTTCCAGTTCTTCTCTCCTATAACTTGTAGTTTTGTTTTCTTATTCTATTTTTATGCATAAAATTAAATGATATTTTCACTATTTTTCTTTATCATTTAATTCACAGAGTGATTAAAAATAGGTAAAAAAAATCTTAACCTTTTTTTAAAAAACTTTTTTTTATTATTTATTTATGATAGTCACAGAGAGAGAGAGAGAGAGAGAGGCAGAGACACAGGCAGAGGGAGAAGCAGGCTCCATGCACCGGGAGCCCGACGTGGGACTCAATTCCAGGTCTCCAGGATCGCGCCCTGGGCCAAAGGCAGGCGCTAAACCACTGTGCCACCCAGGGATCCCCCTTACCTTTATTTTTAACAGTGAAACTCTTCATTTTCTTATGAATTAAGGCCCCATCTTGTTTTATGCTTTTTCAGCAGGCAGACATTTCTTTAATATTTCTTATAGGGTAGATTTACTGGCAATGAATTCTCTCGTTTTTTAATTTAAAACTTGTAGATGAAAAAAAAATTTTATTTAACCTTTAATATTTGAAAGATATTTTCACTGGACATCACATTCTGAGTTGACAGGTTTTGTCTTTCAGTACTTTAAAGATGTTACTACATTGTCTTTGGTTTTCATGGTTTCTAACAAGAGGCCTAAATAATTTTTTTGTTTGTTTATTGAAAGTTACAAGATGTCTTTTTCTCTGTCTTCATGAGTATCTCCTTATTCTTGATTATAATAATGTTTCAAAATTTGTGTTTGTTTTTTAAACTTATTTTTCATTTATTGTAGGTATTCTGCTTGCAATTCTCTGAGCTTCTTGGATTTGCACTTTGATATATTCCATTGTTTTTGGAGAATTCTCAAACCTTTATCTCTCCAAATATTTCTTTTGCTTCATTATCTCTGTGTTCTCTTCAAGTACTCTAAATACATATATATTAGACTGTTTAATGCTGTCCCACAACTCTTGGATATTATCCTTTGGAATTTTGTTTTGTTTTGTTTTGGTTTTTTGGTTTTTTTAGGCTTTACATTTTATTTCCAGAAAATGATATCTTGTTTTCACAAAGAGGTATGCCATCCTCTCCAAAAGAGGCTGCCTTAGCTTTTAGGGGCAGCTCTAAGGGTACACCCAACCTGTCCAAAACAAATGTCAACAGAGGTGCTTTTTAGTTACCAAAATAATAACAACAACAATAAATTTAATAAGCAGAACAGAAATATATAACCCATCCAACATGTAGTGAAGCAGAGTCTATCAAGGACCTGAAGCAGTCAATGTGTGACAGAGCAATCCTGTTTTTATTTTAAACACTTCTTCTCCACTTTGTGTTTCAGTGTGGATATGTTCTATAAGTTTTCTTGACTTATCTACAAGTTCACTCATTCTTTACTCAGCTGTATCAAGCCTATTGATGAATTTGTCAAAGGTATTCATTCTATTTTTTAAAATTTGTTTATAATTAACCATTATTAATTTAATCTTTCTTCCTAAATTTCTCATCTATACATGCATGGTGTGCACCCTTCCACCAGCTCCTTGAACATAATTATTATGATTATTTAAAGTACCTTTGATTATGAGACAAGATGGGAGAAGAGTGGGGGACTTCATTTTACCCCTTGAATTCAGATAGATACCTATCAAATCATTCTTATTCTTGTGAATTCAACTCCAGATGTAAGAAAAGAACTGCTGGAATTCTACAAATAGAAAAGCAACCACTTTTTGCAAGGTATGAGGTGCAGAAAAGTGAATCTGAGAGGATAGATTCAAAGATAAATGGCAAGGGGAAGGAGCCTCCATAAGTGGCCACCTGAAAGCAATACAGCCCCAGAGTGTAAAATCAGAACTTTTAGAAGTCTGCTCCAGTGAGAGACATCCCCTCCTGAAAGGTGCTCAGGTGGCAAAGTGAGGCAGATTCCTGGGGGAGGCGGGGGGACAGTGGGTCTCAGGATCCCAAGGATCCCAGGGGTCACAGGCAGACAGGGGGTGCCTGAGCCACCAAGTTCCCAAGCTCTGGAGCAGGGAAACCCACTATGGTCAGCGAGCCTGAGAGTGGACTCTCAGCTCCATTTGCCATAAACCTCAAACTGCAGCAGGGGGCAACTTCTTTCCGTTGTGGGAGCCCTGCAAAGGGCAGTAATGTGGACCCCCCCCCCCCCGCCCCCAGGACGGGCAGTGCAGATGTGTACCGCAGAAGTCTGCAGAGACTGGTGCACACAAAAGTGAAGACTGCAGTGAAACGCCGGGACACCTGCACCCCGATGTTTCTAGCAGCAATGTCCACAATAGCCAAACTGTGGAAGGAGCCTCGGTGTCCATTGAGAGATGGTGGATAAAGAAGCCGTGGCATATGTACACAATGGAATACTACTCAGCCATTAGAAATGACAAATACCCACCATTTGCTTCGACGTGGATGGAACTGGAGGGTATTATGCTGAGTGAAATAAGTCAATCAGAGAAGGACAAACATATGGTCTCATTCATTTGGGAATACAAAAAATAGTGAAAGGGAATAAAGGGGAAAGGAGAGAAAATGAGTGGGAAATATCAGAGAGGGTGACAGAGCATGAGAGACTCCTAACTCTGGGAAATGAACAAGGGGTAGGCAGGCAGGGGGATGGGGTGACTGGGTGACGGGCACTGAGGGGGGCACTTGACCGGATGAGCACTGGGTGTTATACTATATGTTGGCAAATTGAACTCCAATTAAAAAATATACATATATTAAAAAAAAAAAAAGTGAAGACTACTTTCCCCTTAGGTTTTACTAAAGAGCGACGCCGGGATCTTTCAGCTCCTGGCCTGGATATTGGGTAGCCATCATTTTTATTTTCATCCTCTAAAGCAGCACAGAAAACCTTCAGGGAAAAAAGAAAGAAAAAGGAAAGAAAGAAAGAAAGAAAGAAAGAAAGAAAGAAAGAAAGAAAGAAGAAGAAAGAAAGAAAGAAAGAAAGAAAGAAAGAAAGAAAGAAAGAAAGAAAGAAAGAAAGAAAGAAAAGAAAAGAAAACCTTCGGGGAACAAAAGCCACAAAGAGTAACTGGAAGCAGCTCACACTGAGCTCCACCCCCTGGCGAGCAGCAGGCCCCTCCCGCAGAAGACCAGCTAGAACATCAGGCTAATACCAAATTTACAGAGCACACAGAGCTACAGAAGTCCAGCACTAGAGGAAAATTGTATATAGAATTCAAGGGGTTTTTTCTCATGATTCTTTCATCTTTCAGTTTAAATGTTTCCTTTCTTTTTTTCTTTTTTCCTTTTCAACTAGTTTCTTAATTTAATCAACTCTCTGTTTTGAAGTCATTTTTTAAGTTTTCATTTTGACATTTACATTTTATAGATATATTTTTCGTTTTTGGCTTCCTTTCACTGTATTCAATTTTATTTTTGTATATATCTGTTTTTCTTTCTTTACAATTGTGGGATCAAGTGTCTTATATAAAATAGACCAAAATACACCCAGGATTAAGTTGATCACCCTGTTCTGTCCACCTGGCTGATTATATTGTCACTTTTTTCACTTTATTTTTTCTTTTTTGGTTTCAGATCTCTTCTGGTTTATCTAGTGTATATTTTTCTGGGGTTGTGGTTGATATTTTTATTTTTACTTTTTATTTATTTTCCTTTTTGTTCTCTCATTATCTATTCTTCTGTGGACAAAATGACTAGAAAGCGGAATTCATCACAAAAGAAAGAACCAACCAAAAAAAAAATTAAAAAAAACAAAAAACAAAAAACAAAAGAAAGAACCAGAGGTAATACTTTCTGCCATAGACTCAATCAATATGGATATAAGTAAAATGTCAGATCTGGAAATCAGCCTAACGATTATAAACATACTAGCTGGGCTTCAAAAAGCATAAAAGACACTAGAGAATCCCTTAGTGCAGAAATGAAAGAACTAAAGTCTAATTATGCCAATATTAAAAATGCTTTAACTGAGATGCAGTGTGAAATGGACATTCTAATGGCTAGGGTAAATGAAGCAGAAGAGTCAGTGACATAGAAGATAAAATGTTAGAAAATAAGGAAGCTGAGTAAATGAAAGAAAAACAACTAACGGATCATGAAGGGAGTCTTCAAGAAATCAATGATACCATAAAGTGAAACAATATTAGATTTACTGAGGTCCCAGAGGAAGAAGAAAGAGAGGGGGGACAGAAGGTATATTTGACCAAATCATAGCTAAGAACTTCCCTAATCTAGAGAAGGAAACAGGCACTGAAGTCCAAGAGGCACAGAGAACCCACCTCAACTTCAACAAAAGATGATCAACATCCCAACATATACTAGTTAAGCTTGCATAAATTTCAGAGATAAAGAGAAAATCCTGAAAGCAGCTCCATACAAGAAGTCCTTAACCTACAAGGGTAGAAATATTTGACTACCAGCAGACCTACTAACAGAGACCTGGCAGGCCTGAAAGGGCTGGCATGATATATTCAGGGTGCTGAATGAGAAAAACATGTAGCCAAGATTGCTTTATCCAGCAAGCCTGTGATTCAGAATGGAAAGAGAGATAAAGAGCTTCCAAGATAAAATGAAGCTTAAGGAATTTGTGATCACTAAACCAGCCCTGCAAGAAATATTAAAGGGGATCCTGTAAGCAAAAAGGGACCCCAAACCTAACATAGGCCAGAAAGGAACAGAGATAATATATAGAAACAGTGAATTTACACATAATACAATGGCACTAAATTCATATCTTTCAATAATTACTTTGAATGTAAATGGAATTAGTGCTACAATCAAAAGACAAAGGGCATCAGATTGGATAAAAAGCAAAACCTATCCATATGCTGTCAAAAAGAGACTCATTTTAGACTCAAAGACACTTCCAGATTGAACATGATGGAGAACCATGTATCAGTGCTAATGGACATCAAAAGAAAGCTGGGGTAGCAATTCTTATATAAGACAAATTAGATTTTAAACCAAAAATTGTAGTAATAGATGAAGAGGGACACTATATCATACTTAAAGGGTCTATTCAACAAGAAGACCTAACAATTGTAAATATTTATGCTTCTCACTTGGGAACAGCCAAATATATAAACCAATTAATAACAAAATTAAAGAAATAAATTGATAATAGTAATACAATAATAGTAGGGGACATTAACACCCCACTCACAGCAATGGACAGTTAATCTAAGCATGACAACAAGGAAACAAGAGCTTTGAATGACACACTGGACCAGATGGACTTCACAGGTATATACAGAGCATTCCATCCTAAAGCAACAGAATACTCATTCTTCTCAAGTGCACATGTAACATTCTCTGGAATGGATCACATACCAGGTCACAAATCAGGTCTCTGGATGCCTGGGTGGCTCGTGGTTGGGCATCTGCCTTTGGTTCAGGGCATGATCCTGGAGTCCCAGGATTGAGTCCTACATCAGGCTCCCTGCATGGAGCCTGCTTCTCCCTCTGCCTGTCTCTGCCCCTCTCTCTGTGTGTCTTTCATGAATAAATAAATAAAATATTAGAAAAAAAATAGGTCTCAACTGGTATCAAAAGATTGGGATTATCCCCTGCATATTTTCAGAACATAATGGTTTGAAAATTACACTCAATCACAAGAGGAAATTTGGAAGGAAGTCAAATATTGGAGGTTAAAGAGCATCTTACTAAATAATGAATGGGTCAACCAGGCAATTAAAGAAGAATTTTCAAAATTCATGGAAACAAGTAAAATGAAAACACAACTGTTCAAAACCTTTGGGATGCAGTAAAGGCAGTCCTAAGAGGGAAGTACATGGCAATACAAGCCTTTTTCAAAAAAAATTAGAAAAGTCTCAAATACACAAGCTATCCTAACACCTAAGGAGCTGAAGGAAGAATAGCAAATAAAGCCTAAACCAAAGAGGAGAAGAGACATAATAAAGATTAGAGCAGAAATCAATGAAATAGAAACCAAAAGAATGGTAGAACAGATCAATGAAACTAGAGGCTGGCTCTTGAAGAAGACTGATAAACCTCTAGATAGACTTGTCAAAAAGAAAAGACAAAGGACCCAAATTAACAAAATCACGAAGGAAAGAGGAAAAATCAGGATAGATACCAAGAAAATACAATTTTAAGTGAACAAGTATATGCCAACAAATTAGGCAATCTGGAAGAAATGGATGCATTCCTAGAAACTTATAAACTACCAAAACTGAAACAGGAAGAAACAGAAATCTGAACAGACTCATAACCAGGAAAGAAGCCAAAGCACTAATCAAAAATATTCTAACAAATAAGAGGGCCGGATGGCTTCCCAGGGGATTCTACCAAAAATTTAAAGAATTATTACCTATTCATCTGAAGCTATTTCAAAAAATAGAAATGGAAGGAAAATTTCTAAAAATCATTCTATGAGGCCAACATTAACCTGGTCCCAAAACCAGACAAAGACCCAATCAAAAAGGAGAATTACAGACCAATATCTCTGATGAACATGGACACAAAAATTCTCACCAAGATACGAGCCAATAGGATCCAGCAGTACATTAAGAAGATTATTCACTGGGCAGCCCCGGTGGCTCAGAGGTTTAACGCCACCTTCAGCCCAACTCAGCCTCTTGTGATTGAGTGCAATCCTGGTGACCCAGGGTTAAGTCCCATGTCGGGCTCCCCGCATGGAGCCTGCTTCTCCCTCTGCCTGTGTCTCTGCCTCTGTGTGTGTGTGTGTGTGTGTGTGTGTGTGTGTGTCTCATGAATAAATAAATAAAATCTTTTAAAAAAAAAAAAGAAGATTATTCATTGCAATCAGGCAGAATTTATTCCTGAGCTCCAAGGATGGTTCAACATCTGCAAATCAACCAATGTGATACATCACATTAACAAAAGAAAGGACAAGAATCATATGATCCTCTCAGTTGATGCAGAAGAAGCATTTGACAAAATACAGCATCCTTTCCTGATAAAAACTCTCCACAGCGTAGGGATAGAGGGAACATAACTCAAAATCATAAAAGCCATATGCAAAAAGCCCACAGCAAATATCATTCTCAATGGGGAAAAACTGAGAACTTTCCCCTAAGGTCAGGAAGACGACAGGGATGTCCACTCTCACCACTGCTGTTCCACATAGTACTAGAAGTCCTAGCCTCAACAATCAGACAACAAAAAGTAAAAAAGGCATCTAAATTGGCAAAGAAGTCAAATTCTCATGCTTTGCAGATGACATTATACTTCATATGGGAAACCCAAAAGACTCCACCCCAAAATTGCTAGAACTCATATAGGAATCAACCACATGGCAGGATATAAAATCAATGCACATAAATCAGTTGCATTTCTATACACTAACAATGAAACAGAAGAAAGAGAAATTAAGGAGCCAATCCCATTTACAACTGCATCCAAAACCATAAGATACCTAGGAATAAACCTAACCAAAGAGGTAAAGGTTCTGTACTCTAAAAACTACAGAACACTTATAAAAGAAATTAAAGATGACACAAATAAATGGAAAAACATTCCCTGCTCATGGATTGGAAGAACAAATATTATTAAAATGTCTGTGCAATCTATACATTCAATGCAATCCCTACCAAAATACCATCAACATTTTTCACAGAGCTGGAACAAATAATCCTAAAATTTGTATGGAACCAGAAAAGACTTTAAATAGCCAAAGGAATGTTGAAAAAGAAAACCAAAGCTGGTGGCATCACAATGCCTAATGTCAAGCTATATTACAAAGCTGTGATCATCAAGACAGTGTGGTACTGGCACAAAAACAGACACATAGATTTATGGAACAGAATAGACAACCATAAATGGACCCTCAACTCTATGGTCAACTAATCTTTGACAAAGCAGGAAAGAATATCCAATCGAAAAAAAACAGTCTCTTCAACAAATGGTGTTGAGAAATTTCGACTGCTACATGCAGAAGAATGCAATTGGACCATTTTCTTACATCACACACAAAGATAAACTCAAAATGAATGAAAGACCTAAATGTGAGACAGGAATGCATCAAAATCCTAGAGTAGAATGCAGGCAGCAACCTCTGTGACATATGCCACAGCAATTTTGTGCTAGACACAGCTCCAAAGGCAAGGGAAACAAGGGCAAAAGTGAACTATTGGGATTTCATCAAGATAAAAATCTTCTGCACAACAAAGGAAACAGTCAACAAAACTAAAAGGCAATCTATGGAATGGGAGAAGATATTTGCAAATGGTACATCAGATAAAGGCTAGTATTTGAGATCTATAAAGAACTTAACCACATTCAACACCCAAAACACAAATAATCCAGCCAAGACGTGGGCAGAAGGCATGAACAGACATTTCTCCAAAGAAGACATACAAATGGTCAAAAGGCACATGAAAAAATGCTCCACATCAGTCAGCATCAGGGAAATAAAAATCAAAACCACAATGCGGTATCATCTCACACCAGTCAGAATGGCTAAAATTAACAACTCAAGAAATGACAGATGTTCACGAGGGTGTGGAGAAAGGGGAACCCTCTTACACTGTTGGTGGGAATGCAAGCTGGTAGACCCACTCTGGAAAACAGTATGGAGGTTCCTCAAAAGGTTGAAAATAGAGCTACCCTTTGACCCAGCAATTATACTACTAGGGATTTACCCAAAGATACAACTGTAGTAATACAAAGGGACACCTGCACCCCAATGTTTATAGCAGTAATATCCACAATAGTCAAACTACAGAAAGAGCCCAGATGTCCGTAGACAGATGCATGACTAAAGAAGATGTGGTATGGAATATTACTCAGCCATCAGAAAGGATAGGGCAGCCCGGGTGGCTCAGTGGTTGAGCGTCTGCCTTCGGCCCAGGGTGTGATCCTGGGGACCCAGAATCGAGTCCCATGTCGGGCTCCCTATATGGAGCCTGCTTCTCCCTCTGCCTGTGTCTCTACCTCTCTCTCTGTGTGTCTCTCATGAATAAATAAATAAAATCTGAAAGAAAGAAAGAAAGAAGAAAGAAAGAAAGAAAGAAAGAAAGAAAGAAAGAAAGAAAGAAAGAAAGAAAGAAAGAAAAAGAAAGAAAGAGAAAGAAAGAGAAAGAAAGAATAGATACTTACCATTTTGCATGAATGTGGATGGATCTGGAGGGTGTTATGCTGAGCGAAATAAGTCAATTAGAGAAAGACAATTATCATATGGTTTCACTTATATGGGGAATATAAGAAACAGTGAAGAGTATCATAGGGGAAGGGAGGGGAGACAAAACCACAAAAGACTCAACTCTGGGAAACAAAGGGTTGCAGAAGGGGAAATGGGTGGGGGGATAGAGTAACTGGGTGATGGGCATTGAGTACTGGGTGTTATAGGCAACTAATGAAATTACTGATTTCTAACATCTGAAACTAAGTATGTACTATATGTTGGCTAATTGAATTTAAATAAAAAAATAAAAACCAAAGTCCTTGCTTGATTGCCCCAACATCTTGATCATCTCTGCAGGACCTTTTGAGTTCTTTATCTCTCGATAGTAAGTTATAGTTTCTTGCTTTTTCGATTGTCTCATAATTTTTTTTAATGAGCGTCAGTCATTTTAAGTGGGATGATAGAGGCTGATGTAACTAATATTTATTTCCCTCTTTTTTCAGGCCATATGAGTGAGAAAATGAGTTAATCTAGTCAACAACAATCTATATCTAGGTTCATTGCAGCATACCACAGGCTTCATATTCCTCTAGTGATGGGAGGCAATTGCCTGTGCTTAATGTGGAAATAGAGTGCCAGAGAGTTTTCTCAGTGTCCATGCTCCACCCTCACTTTCACTCATTGCTAAATGCCAACTGCAGGGGGCAGAAGGGGTGGGACACTCTCCATGCTCTTGCCCCACCCCCCAGCTGTAAATGGCTATTGGTCCATAGTCAGTGCTAGGTTTGGTGAAGACAGGGTCCCTTTCCTCCTGGCTGAGCCTCAATCTCAGGCAGGCCTTGTGTTCCTAGAATTTAACATAGAGCTTTCTCAGTACTTCTGCCTTCTTTCCTATGGAAGCCAAACTCTGCACTACATCTGAGGTTTATCTCAGGCAGAAATTTCTTGCCCTCCCTATGCTAGCAGACCAGTGCTTGGTCTACTATGGGTTCCAGAAGCCAGGCTGCTTTCTTGTTCTTCCACAGGGATAGAGGTTTTTTTCTTCTACTCTATTTCCAGCCACAAGGGCTCTGTGAGTGGGTGCTCCTCCTCAGTGTCTTATACTTTTAATTTATAGAGGATGAAAGACCAGGAAGGCAGAGGCTTTTAGTTCTTATTGCAGAAGCCCCAGATCATCTTCTGCATGCTGATACCCCTAAAGAGGTGGTCTCTTGTCCTACCCTCACGAGCACCAGTGAAGGTGAATAGAAAACATCTTGCTAGTGAGTGAGAACTCATGTATTTCAAACTGTCATGCCAGTCCACACTTGGCCTTGTGTAGTTGGCTAAAATTTTAGCTGACCAATTCTGACCTATTTGTGTGGCATCTCCGTCTTCCTCTAGCAGTTAGACTTCTTATTTCATGGACTTGTCACTCTTTGGAATGTAAGCTACCTCAGCTCTCTAATGGGCTCAAAAAGAGTTACAATTTTGGAGTGTATCTGAATTTTTCTCCTTGTTAGCATAGGTGTGACAGCATTCTTCCCTGGTTTCTACATTCTAGGTAAAAGTGAAAACTGCTAACTTACTTTTAATACCTGGCATTGGTTTAGTTCTTTAGACCTTGAAAACTATACATAACTCTGTAAGTGTAGTCAACAAGTATTTTGAGTGCCCTGCATCATTACACAGAAAAGGTAATTCTTGTCACAACATTTAAGTCCAGATCCTCATAAATCAAGGAACTCACTTTCCTAGTGAAACTTTTTTTAAAAATAATAACAATAATGTTTCTTAAGAATCAGAATGTTAATAAAAAGAATACAGAATGTATTTGCATTGAATGAAACTCTGCAAGGACCTTATCGTAATACTAGCAAATACATGAAAGATGTAATATTCAGTAAAAAGTGGCTTAGCCTGAACCTAAACTAAAAGAATGTATTTAATAAAATTTTACATGGACCACATTTAAGTTAGTTTCATCAAAAAGATAGCCCCATAATATGAAACCTACAGGTTTCAAATAAAATGTGTTAAGTATGCCCATCTTGAAAGCAAGACAAGACCAGTTTGTTTTTAAGGGTCTACCAGAGAACAATGAGTTTTTATACTTATATACTTCTTGTATTCAAAAATATAATATAATTCATATATATTTGTAATAACTATTCTCCATACTTCTCTGTAGATTCTATGACTTAAATAACAAGTACCAGCTCACCACATTTTATTTGTTTCTTCTATTTCTATTTGTTTCTTCAATAAAAATATACTAAGAACCTACTATAAGCCATATGCTAGATATACAAAGTTAAAAAGGCATGGTTTATACCTTCAAGTAATTTAAAATCTCTGTGGGATATATATTAATATAATGCAATCATTGCTAATAAGGAAGTATAGTCAATAAGAATGATAGAGCAATGGAGACATATAGTGGTAGGATATGGGAAAGAATAAGGATTATAATGGCAAATCTACCAATCTTAATGACTCTGATCAAAGAATATTAAAATTGGTGATTAACACAAAATATTTAAGGAGCAGGAAAGAGATGCCACGGTGAAAAACACAATATAAATTACCAAACTAATAATGTTTATTCATTGAGTCACAAATGAAAGTTTCACTTTAAAACAGGGACAGTAATTGGCAAACGTGTAACAGTAGAAATAATCACAGAGGATTATAAAAGGTGAAATTAAATAAATCCAGATTTATTTAGAACACTAAACAAATCCAAAAATCCTTAAACTTTAAAGGCAGCCTAAATCTCAAGAGTAACTAGAATTGGAAACCTTTGAAAAAGCTAGAATTTAAAAAAAAATTCATCTAACTGAAACATGTTCTGATGAGAAGCAACACAAAGGAAATAGGAAATTTGTACTTTATGAGCCAAGCCACATCAGCTGTGCTATCCTCTCTCAATATTCAACAAGCTAATTCCTGAGGGGCTGCAAGAAAGCATGCACTATATGAACCAGAAAAGTCTTTTCACCTTAAATTACAAAACAAATCTGTCCTGAAATGACTTTTAATTTTTCTTCATTTGCCATCATTAGAAAGATAAAAAGCTCCCAGCTTTGCTTTGGAATAGATTCCAGATATATTAAATCCTTTAATATTTTGCCATTATCTCTAACTGTCAGCCATCTGTTATTCAAAGGATAGATTTTAAAAATGAATTAAAAGTGGGCCTCTTTTGTTTATAATTTCCTCCTCCAAGAGAATGTCTAAAATAAAAGCTCCCAGAAGCAAAGAGCTTTAATAAAATGTAGCTGAAAGAAGTGAAAATGGAAGACTTCACTGAAATTCCCATCAAGTATAAAGTTTTCATGCTCTTTCCACAAAAAAAGCAAGGGTCCAGGAACTCTCCTGACCATGACTTTCAATCAAACAAATAAGCAGCTTCTATTATCATGGCTCCCTAGAAAGTAGAAGAGAGTCAACAGCATCTTCCTAGAGTATGTTTGACAACACCATCATATTTGCAGACCTAGTGGGGTCAGGTTGAAGTCAGGCTGGGATGGTAGGTCAGCAGCCTGACTGAAACCAGTCTAATGCTGTTTCATTTAACAAAATATTGAGCATCTATTATGCCTGACTCATTGCTAAATACTTGGAATATATCAGTGAACAAAACCAAGATACCTACAATCAATGACACCTTTATTCAATGTTTAAAACAATGACCACAGGGGCTATAATCAACCACAAAGTGAGAGGGTCAATAGAATGTATTACCTACTTATTATGTTCTGAGTACTCTTATTCTAGAGCTTTGTATGTATGAATGATGGGATAGATCCTGTTACTATTCCTGATGCACTCTGCAGAATATTTAAACACAGAATTCAACCCTGTAGTAACATCAAGCTTGGTCTACAATTCTGTCAGGATAATCGTCAATTGAGTACCAAAGAGGTGAGAGCTTCCAGTTTTAAAACGTAATATAAAATACCCCAGTTTTGCCTTTGGATCATTTAGCATGTGGATTTTCCTCTGATTCCACTGTAGCAATGAAAAGTAGTCCAATTAAGGACCGCCTGGGTGGCTCAGTGGTTGACATCTGCCTTCAACTCAGGGTGTGATCCTGGAGTCCTGGGATTGAGTCCCACGTCGGGCTCCCTGCATGGAGCCTGCTTCTCCCACTGCCTGTCTGTCTGTCTGTCTCTTTCTTTCTCTCTCTCTTTCTGTCTCTCATGAATAAATAAATAAAATCTTAAAAAAAAATAAAAGATAGATAGTCCAATTATGACAACTAGAAAGGCAAATCAAGAAATTCTTAGGACATTTGAAGTGTCCTATGCCATTAAGAAGGATATTGTATGTGCAGAAGAAAGCTTCAGTTCGTGATCTGAAAGCATGTTATTCTGCAAAGATAAAAATCATATATCACATCTATGAGAAAACAAAATCACACAAGAGAAACCTCCTGAATAAATATTATTAATGTATGCCAAAATTCAACAAAAAAGAATCTCAACCCAATTCAGAAGGCTGCTGTAGGGCTCTTGAGTCTTTGCCAAGAGTTCCTACCTATCATTTTGCAATCACCAGGAGTGTCTGGCATGCTAGCTGGCACACAATGGTATAGAAGAATAGCCACTTGGCAAATTTGGTTGAACTGATCTGAAACTTCAAATTAAGAATGATTCTGTGGGGGGGCGCCTGGGTGGCTCAGTGGTTGAGTGTCTACCTTTGGCTCAGGTCGTGATCCTGGAGTCTCGGGATCGAGTCCCACATCGGGTTCCCTGCAGGAAGCCTCCTTTTCTCTCTGCCTATTTTTCTGCCTCTCTCTATGCGTCTCTCATGAATAAATAAATAAAATCTTTAAAAAAAAGAATGATTTTGTGGGTGTCCCACATTCATAGAGAACAAGAGAGAGAGTGAAATAACTTCTACTATCTCACTCCTGATTCTAGGTAGTTCAGACAATTTGGGGAAAGACTTAAATTATTTATGTGTTTCATACTTTGTGCATAAAGTGAAGGAGAAATTGTATCCTGCATGAGGAGTCTACTCTAAGCTAGGATTCTTAGAGGCTTAATCAGTTGGGTCTCAAATTTTTACACATCATGAATATGATAAACTAATTTAGATTACCAGAATCTGTCCTAAAACTCAAAATAAACTGAAAGCTTCCTTTCTCTGAAATAAGCCTGACCCAAAGAAGATCTTTAAATGCTGTGGAGTTTGGAAATAGGACACTGATCTTTGTACCCAATAGAATAGGTAGCCTTAGAACTGTAACTATACAGTCTGTGTTACCATAGAATTTAGGACATTAGGCAGTCCACTGAAACTCTGCTCTCAATGGGAGCCATCCCATTGCCTCAATCTTATTTAAGTGTCAGTTCTTATTTATTATTTAAGTGTTCAATAACTGTTTTTCTATTTTTTCAGCCAAACTTCATGTGCTTTGAAGATAACCCAAGGAATAATCCAAGGATAGGTTTGGTAATTTGTTTCTACTGAAATAAAACTTCTTCATTCCTTGAGACTAGTTTAGCTTGTAAATGGTTTTCAAAAATTACTAGATATACATAAATGTTAATTAACCTATATGATTAATAAGATAATACTGACTTAACTCACTCACTTAGCATTACCATTGCCTCTGCCTACTGTTTCTCATACAATAGAGGAAATGCAAGTCTTAGCTAGCAATAAATATAATCTAAACAATCACACCTAGACCACACATTCCAAAAAAGAAAATAAATGATACTAAAATGTGGAAAAAGGCATATTACATTTTTTCATAAGACTCATTGTATGATTTGTTCTTGGTTACCACTTAATTCCATGGTTGAAACTAGCACTGAAATCTCCCAACATATTTTCCATTTTAAAATAAAAACTTTTGACCTGAGTTCTATTAGAGGGCTGCCTTGAAGTACGTGAATTATTAAAAATAGTCTTAACATAGTCTTCCATGAAGTATGCATGCCTTTACAAGTTTCAATGCATTTATTTATAAGTTAACATTTTAAAAGTTTGTGTGCATGTAATACGTCTATCTCTGAATATTTATGAGTGTACTTCCCCGTTAAGTCAGGAGACAGGAATAGAAAACTGTAAGAAACATTCTCAATACAGTGGACATATTCAAATCTCAATTTTAAAAAAGAGGAGGGGAATGAACCCTATACCCTAATTCTTGTGTTTTTTAGCTACTTTATTGAGGTATGGTTGACTTATAGAAATGCACAGACTTAATTTATACAACTTCATGAGTTTAGAGATAAGTTTACATCCGTGAACCACCCATAACAATCTATGCCGTAAACATCCGTCACACCCAAAAGGTTTCTCCCACTCTTTATTTATTAGTTTTGTGTGATAAGAACACTTAATATAAGATCTACCCTCTTAGCTAATTTTAAAGTATGCAATGCAGTATTGTTTACTATAGGCTCTAGGCTGTACAGATTTCTAAATCTGTGTTTCAAGGGTCTTTTGGTTTCAGATCATTGCTTTCAATTAGAGGAAACTGCCAATATTAAGTATCAGAGTTTACAGCCTATTTAGTTGTAGGTCAATATAGAGAGGAAGGGGTGGCAGGAACATATAATTCTTTGCAAGCCTTATCAGGTCTTGTGCCAATTTATTCACACTTCTTGGAAATATGACTTCAACAGAATTAAAGGAAGAGGTCCCTGGTCAACTCTCTTTACAAAAAGAAAAAAAAAATGCTCTCATGGTTTATGATTGAAAAGGTATCAGAGAAGGAGCAATTTGAAAAAGGAGGACTTTTAGGGAGGGCTCCTGGGTGGCTCAATTGTTTGAACATCTGCCTTGATTCAGGTCATGATCTTGGAGTCCTGGGATTGAGCCCTGAAGCCCTGCTCAGCAGGGAGTCTACTGCTCCCACTGCCCCTCCCCCTGCTCATGCCCTCGCCCTCTCTCTCTCTCTCTGTCAAATAAATAAAATCTTTTTTAAAAAAAGAAAGAGAGGACTTTTCTTTTTCTTAAAGATGTATTTATTTATTCATGAGAGACACAGAGAGAGAGAGAGAGAGAGAGAGGAAGAGAGAGGCAGAGGGAAAAGCAGGCTCCATGCAGGGAGTCCAATGTGGGACTAGATCCTGTAACTACAGGACTATGCCCTGGGCCAAAGGCAGGCGCTAAACCACTGAGCCACCCAGGGACCCCTTTTCAAGTGTGCGTATTCTAAATGAAAAGTGCCTACGATAAATCTGATCAGGATAAAATGTTCCCTTGCATTCATGACGGCTGATAGCATCAGATATCAACCTCCAATTTTCTGTTTATCTGTGACCTTCTGACTTAGAAAATATGTTTTCCTTAAAAGCTGGTGAATATTCCTTAGAAACACAATCTTTTGGTATTTTTTCCTACTATTTTCTGTTTTAACAAATGAGAGGAGAAAACCAACACAGTGAAACAAGGTGGGTATAATTTTGGAAACATGGAAAGGGCAAAGATGCAAAATTCCCATAGAAACATTGGATGGGGGATACTGTACATTTCCAATGTCTATAATTCCTAGTTCTACTGTGATATAAGTAAGTATGTCTGGTTGGTGTGGCAGTGAAATTTTTTACTTTCATGTGTCTTAAAGTTTTTCTCTACTTTTAATCTTAAAATCATGGGAATATATCTAGTTTCTTTCATAATAATTCACTTTAAGATGAATCCCACATTTGAGACCTTGAGCTGAAAGTTTATCATATTCATGGTAAAAGGTTGGATTCTCCTCTTCCTGTTGCCTATTCTCAAAGACACAGTCATATGAAAGAGTTTATCTTAAAAGGAAAAAATTCTGCATCAACAAACTTTTGTTACATTTTTAAATTAACATTATTTTTATGTTAATTCTTACATTCTATAAGCAGACTGCCCAGTATAAGTACTATCATTTTTATATATTCCCTTCATTGCTTTTATAAGTGCATGGTTTTCATACTGTTATAATTACCATACAGATAAAACATACCATCTTTTTCCCAGATTACACTGAATGATATTGGCAAGTTTTTTTTCACATTAGAAGCATAATATTCTACTAATCTCCTAAGGCATTTTCTCAGTTGGGGCATGTATATTACCTTAAAATGTTTAACTTTGAACTTCTTTATTATTTTTATTTATATTTATTATTTTAATTTTATATTATTATTTTAGTATTTATATTTATTATTTTTTGGATACTTTCCACTTCTAGCAATGTGATTCTAGTACTGCTGGATCCTGGGAAAAGTGTGTGAACATCTTCTGGATCTATTGCTCTGATACTTCTATTGAGGGTAATTTTTTTCTGTTTTGTCAGATAATTAGTTCTGTGCAATATTGAGAGATAGTATACATCTCACACTAGCTTTGCTCAATATCCTGGGAATGTTTAAAATAAAAGACATACCAAACAGGAAAGATAAATATAACAGAAAGACTAGATGGCACATGCCACACTAGGGTGTGGGGGTGTGCACAAACGAGATGGCTTCAGCTTGGAAAACTAGAACATTCCCCATGTGACAATGTCAAGGGGGTGCTGTTTCACTGGTCCTGGCCTCAGTGAAACTCCCTAAACATGCTGACTCTGGAAGAGTTTTCATCAGAGTGTGTTTTCACTCCTTCCCTTGGCATCCAGGACCTTGAACACCAGATTCGGGCTGAAAGAACCTTTACCACAGAATTGGTCTCTCCCAGTTTCTGCCTGCTAATATCCCAGGTGTTTGTACCACCATCTGCTGTGGTTGCTGCCTTCTGCAAATAGTTAGGTCATGTTGTCAACACAGGCAGACAGTGGGAGGAAAGCTTTCCATTCAATGGAGGCTGCATTTTTTTCTTTCTTTTCTCTAGATTTTTCCAATGTTTACCAGAAGGACATTTCCTGATTCCACTAGGTTCCCTCTTTCCCATGAATCATCAAAAGCCCTTTCTGCCCACTCAGTCTCCTAACCCACACTTTTTAAAATACTGCACTTTTGTACTTGCAGTCCTGTTACAATAGACCTCAAACTGCTAAAACATCTTCCAAAAGAGATGTCCCAATTTGCACTGTCATCAGAAATGAGTGAAATTTTGTTTCACGACACACTGAGTAACATTGACTTCTCTGAATTTTTCCTTCTTTTAGTTTAGTATCAATAAATATTCTTAAGGATTCAAGATGGCCTCAAAATTCCTTCTGAAAAAATTACACAGCCACAATAATAAAACCTATGATTTATAGAGTGTCAATTATATATCTGTACTTCATGTGCTCTGTTTTATTTATCCTTAAATAACCCCAAGCAATACATTTTATTCTTCTCATTCAACTTTTAAGGAAAGTAAAGACCGCAGGAGTAACATGGCTTCATATGTACTCTCAATGGAAACGTGGGCTTAAATGAAACCTCCCTGAATCCTAGCTACCTCAAAGCTGTAAGGCTATAAACAAAGTATTTTTCCCTCATCATTTCTTTTCACAATTGCCATTATCTGCTCATTATAACATTGTTCAAGTGAAATTCCAGTGGTATTAATCATGAATTAAACTCTAGTTAATTAAACTCAACTACGCCATTTTTTTTTCCAAACCACAAATCTGAAACTTACTTGTTCTTTCAAAAGCAGCCAGCAAATTAAGTTACCCTTGACACTATTCCAAGTTCTTGGGTTTTTTTTTTTTTTTTTTTTTTGGTTTTTTTTTTTTTTTTTTTTTTTGGCCTCAAGTAAGAATTAATCTATTTGCTTAGTAATTCAAGTCTTTTGTAAAATCCATAAATTACAAGTTTTAGACCAAATTCAATTTTTTAGGACTCACCAAATATTGGGGCAGAATGTGACTTCTTGAGGTCTAAATGGAGAGAGAATTATATTGTACGCTATTTAAACTCTTTGTGATATATGATCTGCTTTTTTCTGGACATCAAATCACTTGCAAACAGTATTTTAATGATATAAGTTTAAATAAATTAGCTACCTGTATGCCACATGGTAAAAATATCTCCATGTCTACACCTTCCTAGGCACACCTAGTTATACATCATTAGTTTACCTAACTTCAAAGAGCAGGAGACCATCATGGCTGCAGGTTTAATTAGCACAGGTTGGAAGAGGTAAAGATTAAAATTCCTCATGAAGATAATAGATTCTGATAATCAGACCCATACACTGGCTACTGTAACACATAACCACCCACACAAATGCACACACATAGAATGTTTTAACTTTACTCAATAAAAACATATACAGCCTCTATAAAAATGTTTGGAAATAACTTTAATTAATTGAACTAGATTCATAATAGTTATATTAAGATAAGTCTTTTCTCATATCCCAATAGCTGTGAAATATTATAAATTATGCACAACTATTACAAATATTTGAAATTTTATTGTATTTTAAAAATATTAATAATAAGATTTAATTAATAATAATAGTTATATTAAGATTGGTCTTTTCTCATATCCCAATAGCTATGAAATATTACAAATTATGCACAAATATTACAAATATTTGAAATTTTATTATATTTAAAAAATCTTAGTTAACCTTCAAGGTTTTGCTCAAAGATCATCAACTTCTTGAATGTTTCTTTCAGTCCTCTGCTTCGCATTCCAATAGAAAAAAAATCTCTCCTCTCTCTGAGCTCCCAGAACTTGTCAATATAACTCTTTTTAAAATCATTAATCAGCTTCCACCTAACATAATGTTACTTACGTACCCTTCTCACCTGCTATGCTAGATTGCAACTGTCTTGAGGATAGACTGGGAGTCTACATAATTAACATGAGGTAGGTTACTAATTTGAAAATTCAAGATTTTTCAAAATTATAGCTTTTACTCAAAAGCAGAAGCTGAGGCTAAATATATCCTAGTGCTTTCAGACTTGTATTTTCACTTGATTTCTCCCTATACTTATATTTAAAATTGTTATGATTAAATTAACTCTCTTCCCCTTGCTGGTTCAAAACTCTGCATTGAAAGCAATAATGAGGAGCAGAAAAGTGAACACCAATTCTACTCCTTTTTTTACATTTGATTTGCTATAATAACACTAAAATTAGATTTTACAAAAGAGAGAGAGAGAGAAAGAGAGAGATTGATTCATGCTGCCCCAAGTTATTTCCCTGAGGAATATAGGCTTCTTTCCATTAGGTGATCAAATGCAAGAAGAAGAGGACAAGGGATTCTTTACGCCAGAGATTTAATTGAAACAGCAAGGCATGACCTAGAGCAAAATAGCAATTAAAAGCCCAATGTAAAGTTCTTACCCATTGCCCAGCAGCCAGCAATTGCTGAGCTTCCATCCCCTTCATGGAAGCCTGACTTTTGATGCCATTGTCTAGAAGCTATTGTTGCTGTTCCACAGGAGACAACTCCCTTGAAATTGTCTTTGTTCTGTTTAATTGCTTAAAATTCAATAACTTTTTATAACCTATAAAAATGCAGTGCAACATTTGGAATCTTTCTTTAAAATGCCTTTCAGGAAAAAATAAAGAAGTACTGCTTTCATTTTTTTTATATCAAAAAGGTTCAGGACAAAACCATAACCATCTTTAATAATAAAAAATTATATCAACAAAAAGGATTTTTTTTAACAACTCAAAATTGTGTAGTATGGACTCAATATACTCGGTATTTGCTATATACCAGGGTTGATTCTGTTAGTAGAACATTCACTATATAAGGATTATTTCCACTTCCAAGGTACAGATATACACATCCATTCTATTTTCATTCCCTGTGGCTTTTTCAATGTCAAATTGTGTAGAAAGAATTTGATAAAGGTAAAGCTGAAATGTATCTAAGACTTCCAGCAATTTACTAAACTCTTTTTTAACCTTCTTTCTAGCTAGATTAAACTATGAACATATAATTAATCATTAGTCTATGAATGTTCAGCAATAAAATAATTTTAACTACTTTCCTCTTCAGGGGAAAAAGGCAAATCATTCTTAATTCATCATAAGGACACACCTACATATCTTTTATTATCAGATGTGGGCTTTTTTTCCCTCTTAAGTAAGTTGATACTTAATCAAATTACTACTTCAATTAAGTATAGTTATTCTTTAATTAAAATAAATGGTAAAATATGGATATGTTGACCAGCTAGATTTGAGAGGAAGAAAAGAGAAAAAGAAGGGAAGAAAGTGAAAAAAGAAGGAAATAAAAATGAGAAGGAAAAAACTAAATAATATTTCTTAAATTTTGAACGTTATGCTAGGAATGAGCACCAGGTCTCCTTTTTATAAATACTGATCTGAATACTGTGAAGGAGAATTATGATTCCTCCCATTTTGCAAATAAGGATGAGGAACACTAGCCTAGAGCCACAGAACCACTGATTCCAAGAACTGGATTTGGAACCAAATCTATGTGTTGCAAAAGTATATATTCTTTCTTCTGCACTGTGCTGGCTTGAACATTACCCAATGAGATAGCATCAGAAAAAAATTTTTTAGTCTAATTATACTGTTTAAATTGTTAAATAAAACTTTCTTCCAATTAAAATATCTCTACTTCTAATTATTAATAACTAATAATAATTGAGTGAGATTCTCCTCCAAGTCTCTGTTTTTATAATAAATGGCAAAAGTAAATGTTGCCTTGACTTCTACATGATATAGGACTCAAAATATTTCTGTGATTCAGAATAAAGTTTAATCTGTATTGAACAGATGCCAAATGGAAAGTTTAAATCACATATTGTCACATAAAAAAGACAGAAATCTGAAAAGATGACATAGTATCTTTTGCTTTTGAAAAATACCCTAAATATGCTGAAAATAATTTCAAATTCTACTCTCTGTTGTATAAGATAGGAGCAGAGCAGCAATATTAGAAACATGTAAGTGTTAACGAGTAAAAAAATTGAGGTGCCCATCTTGAATACCTTGGAGAAACACAAAGATTCACCACTATGAATTATTAACAGAATGAAATAAATGCATGAATAAAGCAAAGTTTCTGAATCCTTGGGCAGATCAATTTTAAATTAGTTCAGGAAGGGTCTTGACATCTGCCTGATTGAATAGTTTAAAGAAAATTTGAAGCCATTCAACTACTAGTTGTTTGGTTGTTGGGTGGTGTTGTTGTTGTTGTTTTAAGTGTGCTGACAAATTATCCATTTCAAAATTTTTCAGCTGCCAAAAAGATATTCAACCTAAGGTCTTATGTTAGATTTGTTATTTTCCTGTGTCTTTACAGCATGTCCATGGCACTTCTAATAACAGAACCCTACTTTCCTTTGGAAAGCTCACTTCTTGTCATTCAGGTGATGGGTTGAACCTGCCTGTGGCTACATGTGATCTATGATCACAGCTGACCAATCAGAATACTCCATCTTTATTCCAACCTTAATGATTGGATAAGTATATGACCTAAGAAAAGCCAGGCAGCACATCTGATCCGATTTGATAAAATCTTGTTAATGAGAGTCTTTCTTCCTTTTAATCAAAATTAAAAAGGATATATTCTTGCTGTTCCTTTTCCTCCCTTGCTGAGAACCTGGCTGTCTGAGAAATAAACCAACAGCAAACAGGGCAAAAGGATACAGAAACAAAGCCCTAAGGATATCACTTGAAACCCTGAATCTACCTGTACCTGAAGCTGATCATCCTTCAATAGATAACTACAGATTTCAAAAAATTCTCCTTATTATACTTAAGACACTTCGAGTTAGAGTTCCATCCCTTGTAACCAACAGATTCCTAACTAATAATAGTATGATGTTACTTTCTAAGTTACTGCAAGCTACTGTGTAGTATCTTTTTTTAGTTTTAGGCAACTATCAGGTAATATGAAGCAAGAGCAAATGAATAGTCAGATCATTAGGGATATCTCAATTTTCTTTTCAACAATACTTCTAAGAGCCTGAAAAGAAAAACAAGGTTCAATTTAATTCAATTGCAATATCAAGGTAACTATGGTTTTCTACATAGCCACTCAGCTAAGTTTATGCAAATTCTTTCTGTATCATGGAATGTTAGAATAAAAAAAAAGACCTTGGAGTGCATCTTACCCTGTCCTCATTTTAAAGATAAAGAATCTGAAGTCTGACAATATTGAGTGAATTGTCAACTATCATACAGCTAGTTAGTGACGATATTGGAATGAAACCAAAGTCTGCATCCATAATTTAACAGAAATTATAAAATTATACCTATTATAGTATTCACATTATTCTAAGATGAAGTGAGGGGAGAACTTAATAGAATATTATCATTTTTAAAATAGGAAATTAGGTTAGTAAAGCACACGAGTGATTCTGCTTGTTTATCCTTTGGGATATCTCTATTAATTCTTCTGAAATGAGGATGTTCTAAATGAGCCAAAATTCCATTAAACACACACAAAGATAAATGACCTGAAATGGTCTCTTTGTAATGCTTTTGTGTTTTCTTTCTAAATAACTACCAGATAGAAAATAATAAAAATAATGATACTCTAATGAGAGCTAGTAAATTCTATTAGATATGAAAGCTAAATTGTAATCTAAGTGAAAAAATGTTGATATAAAAAATGGTTTTATTTTGGATAAGAATGGCCCATCATTCTTCCTCTAAGTTGATAGGCCATATCTAATAATAACTGAATTCCAGGAACCAGACAATACACTTAAAGAATTCTAACAAATAGCCTTTTTGACCAAGTACTTAGAAGTTGGATCAGAAGGGTTTTTTTCCTACACATCCTTATTCCATATTTTTTAAAAGTAAAGGACTCCTATTACTGCTCCAATAAACATAATTACTGTAAAATGTTTAGTATGCACTTGTGGATTTTTAAACCAAATTTTCTAATCTTCAGTTAAGAAATTCTATTAAATCAAAAGTGAACTAAGTATTTTCCTTTGGATGGGACTGGAGGGTAATATGCTGAGTGAGTATCGGAGGACAATCATCATATGGTTTCACTCATACAGGGAATATAAGAAATAGTGAAAGGGATTATAAGAGAAAGAGGGAAAATAAGTGGGAAAAGTTAGAGAGGGAGACAAACCATGAGAGACTCCTAACTCTGGGAAATGAACAAAGGGTAGTGGAAGGGGAGGCAGGTCGGGGGATGGGGTAACTGGGTGACAGGCACTGAGGAGGGCACTTGATGGGATGAGCATTGGGTGTTATACTATATGTTGGCAAATCAAAATTTAATAAGCAAATTAAATTTTAAAAAAGTATTTTCCTTTGGAATTGTTACATAACTACATAGAGCAAATCTGTGGCCCTAAAAAGTGAGCCAACAAAGATATTAGGTATACCCAAATTGGCCACAAGGAAATGAAAGAAATTCAATGAGATAAGGAAAATGTTTAAAACTAAATTAATATTCATTTAAAATATTTTCCTCCAGCATTTTATTTTTAAATTATTTTAACTATTTTGTTAGAAGGTACTTAATGTTATTAACACTTTGTCACGATCTATTTCTAGTAGGTTAACCAGCAAGCTCAAAATCAGCTATTATTTTTGTTTTATATCGGCAAAAAGTAAATGCAATCTCATAACAAAATGCAATAAATTCTTACTACATCTCCAATGGCCAAACGTTGAAGAAAGAGTAGAATAGTGAACATATAGCCCATAGAATTAAAAAGATGAAAGGTCTAAATAATAATTTTTTCTCAGTCACAATCACACAATTTTCTATATTATACAGCTATAATGACTAATCATCATTTTAAGATGGCTAGATTCGGCTCCTTCCAATAGTTTCTCTTTCTTAACGTCTGGCTAGAACACTTCTTACCAGACAGGCAGACATGAATGCTATCCCTAGAAATCTTGTTTTTCAGTTTCTCTGCTTTGCCCCTTCCCTCTCAGCTGCCACATTAAAGAATTATCTCCGCTGGTTCCTATCTGGTTCCCTTTGCCCCTAATTCCCAGGAAGTTTACAAACATTCTTCACACCTTCAAAATAGTCACCCAGATTCTTCTGTACTTTTACACCATTAACTCTCTCCTTACAGAATGATAAAATCATTCAGTCCACTGACTGTTCTACTCACCAGTCAAGCAAAGTTGCCAAGTGGCTATTTCAATGTGCAGCGTGTACTGGGTCTTCTTACTTGGTTATGACCAACTGTCTTCATGTACAAAACCACATGCAGTGTATAACCCTGCTACTTCTTACATGCTGCCTCCCAGGTCCCTGCACCTAGGAAAACTGCTCTGCCTCCTTCCCACTCTGTCTTGTAACCTTCCAGGGTTCTGTAAGCATTGAGGAGCTTAGTGTCCACCAGACTGTAGGACAACTGCCTATTGTTACACGGGGCCCTAAATTGCAAGAAACAGAGTCCAAAGGAGGGAGATTTTTATTAAAAGTTTGGAAAGGACCATGTGCTTTTCTCTCATTGGCAAAATGCTACTCTAAATCAGAGGACAACAATCGGAAGGCTTGCTGGTCCAGTGATTCTACTTAAATGTCAACAGATTCATGCCACTGTTTTGCCGCTGACCCTCTCTCTCCCATTTTTTTTTTAAAGTAAGTTTTCCCACATACTAGTTTTAAAGTGCAAATAAATACAAGACCCAGTCACTGTTTGGATTCAGTGTTTTCACTTAGAACCAGTGCCTTACAGATTATGACATGCAGCACACAGAAAATGGGATTAGAAAAGGTGCTGTGGCCATAGGGTTGTCCTCGGGCTGTAGAAGGCAGGGAAAACCCTTCATTATTCTTCCCCTCAGACTGAGGAAGCTCAGGATAGCTATGTGTCACCTCTAATGTCATCGTCTCCTTCTCAGGCTTTGTCTCCCTGTCTCCCTCTTCCCTTCACTGTCTTTCCCCCTTCACCCCTCCTCCCCTCTCCCTTGGCTCCCCAGACCAAAGAAAGGCAGAAGAGCTGAAGAGTGGATCCACCATTCCCTAATGAATTAATAACCATGCCCAGCCCCAGTGCAAGTCAGAAAGGACTTTTCAATTCCAAATAGGATGTTCTGAATCTTTAAAAGATATACATTAAAAGTTAAAGAATTTGGTTTATATTATTGCTATGAAATCTGTTCAAATATTTAGTTCTTGAAAGGGGGGGGTCAGTAGTTGTTACATAAATCACTGTTAATGTCAGCTAATTTAAAAAAAATACTAGGAAAAGTTACAATGGAAATAGAAAAAAAATCACTGTTTCTATCCAGTGCTTAGAGTGGCGGACTATCAGTACAACTGTGCTAGAGCAGAATGCCTAAGAGTTCACTTTTCTTCCTATTACACAGAGGAAAAAAGCGGTGTTGTTTGAAATTATAACCAAATCTCTTAAATTAGGAAGTGGTCAGTTAGGTTTTATCTAAACAACCATATAACAGCTTTCTCATGCCCAAGCCAAATAACATATTTCCTTTATAATCGTGTTTATTGCACTTCTTCTAGCTATTTAGAGCACTGATACGCTAGGAAAGACAGGAAGTAAAACATAAAAGAAAGCACTTAAGGTCATTTTATAAATTTATACAATTCCCCATAAGAAACCGATCAGAGGTTCTCAGTCTAGTTTTCTAGTCACTGCTCATCCTGTATAAACAGGCCCCTCCACCTGGATGAAAAGGTAACTTATAGAAGGTCTTTATTTCCAGTAAACAAAAGATGCTCTACAACACAGCCGAGGACTCACTGAAACAGGGGCTCTTCGGGCAATGGGGCTTGACAAAAGTATTCAGCAAATAAGAGTCATCAAACATCACTTTCACTTCCCTTCTGAAGGTCTTATTTTGGATTGCTTATCGAATCTGGGTGACAGACAGTATATGTAAAGTAAGGAATACATTCTGATAAGGACAAGCTTAGGAAATGAAGAGCTCAGGCAGGTACTTATACACACACACACACACACACACACACACGGCACAACTGTGTACTCTGGACACTCTTTTGCTCATTGTGTACCATATGAGCATACAAAAGAAATGTATTCAAATGGTCAATACACAATTGAAGTTATTTCATTAGTCATCTAAGTAATTGGAGAATCATTAAAAAAAATAAACATCAACTTGCAAAAATAGACTTGTTGATTACAATGCTAGGGTAAATATTTTCCACAATTTAATATAAAGCCCCATTAATTTTATTCCTTAGTTTTAAAGAAGTGATAATACTTTGAAGTGTATTTATACTGCTAGCCAATTAGCTGATGTAAAAAAAGAAAATAGGGACAAACTTTTCTTTCTAAGACATCCAGTAATCTGATTCTGAAGCCTAAGCAACTGAGGTGGAAAGATTCTAAGTGACCCCAAAATGTAAACCAGCATTCATTTACTCATCAGGCAAAATTTAGATAGAAAAGTCTTTGCTGAAAGGAAATAGACACATGCCCCCCACCCAGCAATTCCTTTTTTGAACATATATCCTCTCAGCTCCATGAAAAAATATGTACAGGAGTGTTCCCAGGGGCACTATTTATGGTCGCAAATAGAGGGGGATATAATAGCATCCATTTCTAGAGAATAAGATATTGAATATGAACACAATGGAGTACAAAGTCAGAGGCAGAACTCATGAGTCAGACTTACACTTAGCAACACAGAAATTGTTCAAAAATGTAATTAAACATAATTTTTAGTCTTTAAAAAGTAAGAAATTTAATGAGATTTATAGCATAATATCATTTATATAAATGTTAAAACCTATTCAAAACAGTACTATATATTTTTAAGGTTTATTCTTAATTTGTGTACATATATAGTTTTACATATTACATATAATTTTGTGTGTTTCTATACACATACACACATATAAAGACACAAATTGCAAAAATATACATTACATACATTAGAGCAGACTGTCTGTGGTGCAGGAGAATGGGAGTGGAGATTAGGGAATCACAGGGGAAAACAAAATGAAACAGAATGGAGGCTTGCACCAACCAACCTCAGACATAGTGAGCCATGAAGGAGGATTTTGATTGACTCAATTCTCTGTACTTAATGAAAAAAAAAATTTAAAAGCATAAAGGACTTTGGAGCCCTAGTTATTGATGTTAGGATAAACCAATATATCTAAACAACCAGCCATATCTAAAGATAAAATTCATCTCTTTTTTTTTTAAGATTGTATTTATTTATTTGCTTATTTATTTAGAGAGAGCATGGGAGCAGGGGGAGGGGGCAGAGGGAGTGGAAGAGAGAGGGAAAGAATCTCCAGCAGACTCCACACTGAGCATGGAGCCCGACATGAGGCTTAATCTCACAACTTTGAGATCATGCCCCCGCTGAAATCGAGAGTCAGATGCTCAACTGACTAAGCTACCCAGGCACCTCCCTCTGTGGCATTTTAAAAGACGTAGCAAAAAATTATAGATTGGTGATATCCTTAAGCTCTAATATTTACAGTCAAGTACAATTTGGAAATCTTAAAAATCTTTCACTGAAATTTTTCATTTGTAAAATCTATTTATGGGTCTGATTACATTAAAACACATGGAAGAAAAAAAAGAAAATCACAGCAAGGAAAGATCATCTAAACAGTTGACATAGCAACAGTGCTCACATGGCACATCTGTATCTAACTTATGAATCAGAGTTATCCCTGAGAGAGCCACCACCCCCAGAACAATCAGTTATATCAGGGAGTTATAATCAGTTATATCAGCAGTTTCATTGCTTTGTCATATGTCCTGGGTATGGATCAAGCATCTGAGTAGAAAAGTAATTATTTATATATAAGTTCTGCCTCAATGATCTTCCCACTGTTTAAAGTGAAATAGTGGGGTTTGATCTGAATGAAGACTACATCATGTCCCCAGTTTACGTTATATAGATTAGGCATGGCTACACTTGCACATTGTCTAATAAAAGTTTGCAAAACTCTGTGAAAGGTAAGCTATCTTATTAAAAACAACTAATCAAAGCCATTCTGAGTGATTCCGAATAGTTACCGATCAGATGCTACTATGGACAGTAGAGAGTCTGTAGGACTTTTAACATTCTAGTTTATCTTTATTAACTTTGAAAATATTATTTCTATTTCCAATGAAAATATGTACATATTGATTATATAATTGTAGTCACAAAATCTGATACATTGTATTACTTATATAATAGCAGCAATATTTAAAATGTATTGACCACTGTCTTTACTGCTAAAGAAGTTGAATTAAATAATATATAAAAATGAGTAGTACAAAAAAAAATAGCTAGTACTAACTTGTTTCTTCAGCAAATACAACTTGACAACATCATCTCTTTTTCAATACATTATCTCTACTCAACTTCTAACGTTGTTTACATGAGAATGCCTTGAGAATTTACTGAAACTACACAAATGTCAATAATTATAAACAAACTGAATTCTTATAAGGAAAATAATAACTTATTTGAAGGGCAATCCATGTCCATCAACCATATCATTATCTCCACATTATAAAAAATTGCTGGATTGAGAAAAAGTTATACAAAAGAAACTATAGATCAATTGCTATGAGAATTGACCAACAAATTAACACCATGAAATTCTCACTGTAAACTAGCTATGGAAAGCTGCACAATAAAAATGAATATACAGCAAAACACACCAACTAAAAGGCCTCAATGACACATGAACTTCAAAATGTATATTTTTACGAAATGAAAGCTAAGTTTAGGTAACAATTCACTGACCCTACAGACACACAAAAGTAGCAACACCCCGGGGTATTCAACCCATCATCTCAAGCAAACAGTTTGACAAGAATTATAAATCAAATCACCATATTCATAAGTGGCTGCAAAGCCATATTTCATGCTTTGGTACTATGTAGATGAAATCACATTTAGGCAAATTAAGAAATTTACTTCCTATTGTCTAATATTTCCGTGCTAGGAGATTGTCTACGAATGATGAGGAGAAAAATCTAGAAGATGTATTACATGTTACCTATTTTTTAACACTAAAAATTGTGCACATACCAAGCAGGTTCTCAGATAGTTAAATGGTCACACCAGCAAGCTTATCTGAAATTCCTACAATAAATGGCTACCTTAAAAGTTTTAAAAAATACTGAGAAGTACTGAAAATTTTTATTGGATTTTTTTTTTTACCTCTCCCCTTTGCAACAGAATGAGGGAATGAAGCATTTTTCTTGGACACTGAGTATAATTATAACTAATCATCTCCTTCTCCTTGGAGCAACATTCGTTGACGTTCCTTCATTTTAGGGTGGCTGGCTGACACAATTCAAATATAATTACTCTTCTTGCATGATAAACTCCAGCACCGTGAGCAAATACAGTATGTCTCATTGTCAAGTATGGCTAGACAGCAGCACTGTAATATAGACCTTTCAAGCCCTAGTGTAGCCCCCTGCCTTTGAAATCTGTGCAAGATGACAAAACTGACTTTCATTTCCCTTGGACTTTCTCAAGGTATCCTTATTAAGAAAAAAAAAAAGCCTAAAACCCATAAATTTAATCTACTGCCTGCCAATCACAATGGTTTCTGCTGTCAGACACTCATGATACATAACCACAAAATTTAAATGTTATTGTTTCATACAAGAAGAAATTGTTGCTCATGACTACCCCAAACAGTCATGTGACAATTCAGTGCGTTTCCTTTGTTTGCCTCTTCCACCACGGAACAATAGCAAGAGCAGGAAACTTGTAACCGATGGACCAAATGTGGAAGGAGCCACACAATAATAAACGCAAAAGTAGATCATTTTTCCCCGCTAGCTTGTGAGAGACAATTGCGCGATGAGAGAAGGTCTGTTTCCTAACATATATTTCATTTCAGATTAATAGTGATGCTTGCTTTTTTCATTCTCAAATGACTTCTAATTCTTAAGAAATCAAACCCATAATTGATGATCACTGAAATACAACTTTCACTAACTTTCAAACAGAAAATAGTAAAAAAAAATAAAATGGCTGGGGGAGAGAGAGTACAAAGAACATCACGTATCACAAAGTCATGAATGTTGAGTTTCTGGAAGAAACAAAGCCTTGAAATTTAAAATGTAAATTTTCAACACTGGCCTACCAGCCTCAAAGAGCTGTTTTCATTAACATAGTAAACTGTATGGCTTTCTCTCTTATGTTCTGATTAGTGGTTTTAAGAAAAACATATTTCTGTGGACAGCCACAAACACAAACTTGACATTTTGCCCCTTATTGAATTAAACTGAAAAACCAAATGTAATTTTTAACTACTATTTTCTAGACCAGTGTTTCAAATAGGACTTCCAACTCGATGTGTTTTTATCTGAGTATACATAAACTCCCTTTCTCTGAGTGTGTAGCACTGTACATGGAACTAGATCAAGTCACTGTCTATGTGTTTATCTTAGGCTACCATGGAGACAATTACAGGCAGTTGGCTCTTTATTACTTGACCTCCAAAAAATATATAAAGTAACCATCGACTTTCCATTAGTAGTGGATAGACTTAGCAGATGAAGAATCAGATTCTGATGATGGGCTCTTTTGTTTCTTGGGTGGGAAACAACTTGGCTCAGCACATCCTCTGGCCTCATTCCTCCATGACGGGAAACAGTAGAATCTAAATAAAGTTAGATCAAATTGAAAACAACTTTTGTTTGCTCTACACACATGAGCAAACCTTCAGCAATTTTTGCTTCCAAAATAGGCAGAATTCTACTACACAGTTCAGTTGGAGAAAGCATCCACTCTAGCCACTCAGAAATGATCAAATCTATGTGGCTAGCAGCAACTGGAGGAGACCTATATATGAAATAAAATGGAACCTTTGATCCCTGTTTTTGCAGCAGCTGACTGGCTTGTTATAAGAAAATACCAACTGTATTAAGTGTGTGCTTAGCCAAAACAGAGAAAGTGCACTACAGGGACTTGAACTTAAAGTGTTTACCAATAACCTGGAAAACTCAAATTTAACTCTGTTGCAGATCAGGACCTCTACAGTACACAAAGAGAGACCACACTCATCTTCTTATAAAATAAGATCATTCTATTAGGGAAAGTCTGATGGTCTGCAAGGGATTTTTTTTTGTTTTCAATAGGACATTATTCTAGCAATCAACAATGCATTCCCACTAAAATATCTTGATGTCTTTCTCCTTTGTCATAGACAAAGCTGGCGCTGAAACCTTTTCAACAGCAGCCCCATTTTCCATTTAACCTTTTCTTTTCCCTAGGAAACAAGACCCTTTTCTTTTCCCTAGGAAACAAGACTCTACTCCTCTGAAAGCCATCCAGCCCACTGTTCTGATTTGGAACATTCACCTAATCCATATTTGTCCCTTGGATGCCTTTATAACTAGACTAGACTTCTTTGGATATGCTGCCCAATGGCAAAAGTCATCTGAAAATCAAAACCAAATAAGTATACAAACCCATCATGGGGATTACAAAATACACTTGCCTTAGTATTCTTCTTTCAAGTTTAGTGAAAGTAATGGTCAAGAGACATGAATTTGTGATCTAGCTCCTTGATCTTTTCTTCATTATCACAATGCCCTCAGCCATATGTCTGCTACCCACATAGCTTCATCCTAACCCCTAACAAGCCCAACTTCACTCGACTGACCTACTACCCACAAAAAGCCAAAAAACTCAGCAGTTTGAACTAAAGCAAAATGGTTATATAAGTGCAGCCCAAGCCCAAAAATAAAATAAAAACAAACTGAACAAGAACAGGTGACTGAGAGATTTGCATTTGGTTTGCCATGTTGCTTCTACTCAAAGGCTGAAAATTCTTCGCCTTACATATTTAAATATGCATCAGCTCAGAAGAAGTTACACAATGTTTCCATCAGCAGAAGATGTGGCACTTAGAGAAAGCATCAGGAAAATAAAAACTACAGACAAAATAGGGTATATTTGCATATTTCACTTGAAATTAGGCTATGTTGCAGCATATTGGAAACTCATATGCATTGGATGTCAGCTGAGTTACTTTTCTTTCCCCCCAAGGTGACATTGGTGCTTGTCTTACCAAATATGATGCAACTGACAAGTGTTTTCATGTAAGGAAGATATATGCCTCCCATCACCTTGTCAAGCTGAGTGAAGGCAAACTCCAGCACATCCTTTCACAAGTGATTAGGTGGTCGGAGTCATTAAAAGTCATAAAGTTAGACTGCGGGAGTGTGCCATGCATATATATGAACTCATCCAAAGCTGTCCTCCTTGAAGCAGGTGATAGCTCTCAACTTTGCCTCTGACCGAGTCATAAATTCTTGGCTGAGCTTTCCTTCTCTTAGCATATCTTTGAAATTATACTGAACAGTTAGTGCTGCTTTGGCCAGTCTCATTGTCTCCTGCTCTCCCAGCCAAGCTTCTAACAACTGGAGGTCCAAACGTCTGATTTTGGTCCACGAACACAAAACAAACAACCAGAATGTCATCACTTTTTCTTCCACGGCACTTTTAACATTTTCCAAGTGCCTTACAAGCTCCTGTCAATCAGCCTACTTTAAAATGGTCTAAAAAAGGCAACAAGAATGAGAGTGGTATTATTTACACCCTTCCACAAAAGAAGGAAATTAAGGCACAGAGAGCTAAAGTGACACGACCAAGAGTCTGCACCAGGATGTCTAACCAGGAGCTCAGAACAAAGTCTAACTTCTTATGTTATAAGCTTTTACAGTCTTTCCACTTTCAGTCTCATCATTTCCTAGGAAATAAATCTGATTTGCTATAAAATAGAAATACACATACTGTACCTAGAGATGGTAAGAATTTAAAACTCTGTAATTGTGCCACTGAGATGTATCATGAATTCCACTTTTTTAAAAAATTTGTCTTAAAGAATCAGTTAAGTGTATGAGCAAAAATTTATGTGCAAGATGTTCAATACATCATTATTTATAATAATTAATACCTGCAAACAATCCAGATTTGCAAAAACAGGAAATTCTTGAGGTTCTATGATTAAGCAGTATAAATCCAAAACATATTTTTGAAGAAATTTTAATGCTAAGGGAAATAAATAATCATGATATAATGTCTGTGAGAAAAGCAAACTATAATACTTAAGGATCTCAACTATGCTAAACATAAAAATATACAGGAGAAAAGGGACTGGAATAAAAACAATGCTAACATACTTATCTCTATGTTTAGGGATTACAGGCAAATTTAATTTTCTTTTTTAGAACCTATATAGATTTTCCAAATTTTCTACAATGACTATCACTTACTTTCATAATTAGAAAAAGAAAACACTTAAGTTCCTGGGTGGATGCATAAGAAGTTACCCACTTTCTCTAGGCCTCCTGAAAACCATCTCAACACAGACTACTCAATATTAAGCAATCTAAATGTTTTCTAAAACTCATCACAGCAATGTACTAAATCAGAAGGTAGTCAATGCTTGCCCTTGAGTGCATGAGGTTTGTCTCATTACAGATCTGATGTAGTGGCCAATGTACTTTTAAGATTTGGTACCTGAATGGATCTTGATGGGCCAGAGGATGGGAGGGGTCCCTGAGCCCTTCCCTTCCCCTCTGAGGAAGCCACAGAGCAGTGGAAGTTCTTGTATTGCCTACAATAATTTCATTTCCCTATCAATGTCCCAAAATGTGTTCATCCCGCATAGATTGGATGCAATCATGACTGAATAGTGTGATGAGGAAGGAAAAGTTGTAAGAGTCACTTCAAACTCTCCAACTTTAGAAAAACAATTTTGAGCTTTGAGCACTGTAGCAATTAAGAACAACTTCTCTTGGGCTAATCAAAGAGACACAAATCAACTCATTTCAGCCTACATAAAGGTCATTACAAGAAAAGTTTTTAACAACCAGACATTTTAAAAGGTAAAAAAGCAAACACTGGGATGCATGTGCCCTGTGTAATTTCTTATATTTCATTTTTCATTGTTCTGGGCCAACAACAAAACATAAAAAGGCCCATGCTATTAGCTATGTTAATATGATAAAAACAGAAAATTATATATGCCAACCAAGTAGAACATACATTTATAAAAACCCGATTCTTTTCACCAAACATATGGAAGTAATTTTCAAGCCTGACGTCATCATTATATGGAGCAATTAACTGTTGAAGTGCATTTCTTGATCAAGAGTCTATAGCTGAAATCTTTTAAATGTTCAAGCATATCAAACATGTGGCTTTTAAAAGAAACTCGAAAGAGACTAGGTTAGAGAAAAAAGGAAGCTAAGGTAAAAATAGTTATAAGCCCTTTGTGTCCTGTCAGCAGCCCTTCTCCCCAGGCTTTCCTAGAAGAAGCAGCCCTCTGGTAGTTACACTTACCCAGCAGGAAGCCATTTTGATATTCTGCCCACACTTACTTTGCTCCAACATTTCCTTTTAGAAGAGACAAAGAGCCAGAAGCCAGTCAGAAGCTTTGCTGCTGGTTCTCATAAAATCTCAACACTTAACCTCTACAGAAATAATTTATTTTAAAAAATTGCTATTAACAAAAAGACTTTCCCTTACTTCTTATTATAAAGGCTACATTCAAATCCAGCCCAGAGGATGGTTCTGGGAACCTGCTTTCTCTTGTCCCTCTTCATTCACTTTGAATCACAGAGTTAATAAATAGTGAAATAAATAGAAGCTGAGCTTCAGGAATGAAAGAAGAAAAAAATAATAAAATTCTTAGATACTCAAGAAGATGAACAATCAATCTCTAAAAAATTCAAGTTAGTAATGTAGTTAGTGATTCTGGTTAAGAACAATTAGAACAAAGACATTTTCTTTTTAAATTTTTTAGACTATTTTCCTCACTTAAAAACCAACAAATACTCAGGGCAGAAAAAGCTGTTAAGTAAATAAACATAAAAAAGGAAATAAAATTTTCCCACATACTACCAAGAAATAACTATTGTAACGAGTTGGTTATTCTTTTGAGTGTTTATATATAAATAGGACTTTATATGCATAAATGTATTTCATCATATATACATGTCACAGTTTATTTAATCTTTCTCAATTGTTGGACACATAGAAGGTATATAATGTTTCACTATTATTAACTCTGACATGAACAACCCTGGAATATAAATCTTTCTGCATATTTGTGATTTTTTTTCTCTTTAGAGTGAATTCAAAACAGTGAAATTACTGAGTTCAAAGTGTATGAGTTTTTGAAGGCTTTTAAAATACACCACTGAATGACCTTCCCTAAATTTTGTACCAATTTACACTCCCAAGAGAAATGTTTGTGAAAATGTCTTTCCAAATAGTCCTGCTAGCCTTCTCTTTGTTTTAAAACAATAGGTTAGCTGTAAGAAAAGGTTCAATAAAAGCTGAAAAAGCATTCTGTCTAGAAATTAGATGCCTTCTCATGCACTCAGAGAGAATGCAGATGTTTATAGTAAGGACAATATTCACCTCAAATGACTGTACCTCAAATAACTACATATAAGGTAGTCAAAAATATCACTGGCCACACACATCCTTGTGCTGATGAAGCACAAGGAAATGCAATTTGGATTTATTGCATCACTAGCCTCCCAATTTTTAAAACCCTATTATTTGCACTATTTCAAATAACTTGAAAGATCTAACAAGGTAGAGGTATTAACAAATTCTGTGTTTATTGCATCATACACCTAAAATATACTTAACTGGCCTTGTAAAAGCAGGATTTAAAGGGGTAAAAGGACAGTTTCACCAGTCAGGGTGAGATCAGACACGTCCCGCAGAGGAGGTTTCTGTATGTCAAACAGCATCAAAGAATTGGTGGGCACCAAATGGTAGGATTTAATGTCCCAGGAGAGGAAATTTGGAGAGAATAACAAAACAGAAAGCCATGAAAAGAAGGGAAGTCAAGGTCACCTCTCCATCTTCCAACTTTGCCACGACAAGAAAAATAGGTGAGCTTTCCCTGGGCGAGATTCCCAATCCACAAAACCCCCCACATTATGTTCTTGTTGCCAGGACTTGTCAGGAAGGTGTAAGGGTGGAAGTGAGCTATGGTTATGGAGGGAGAGTGGCCACTGCTGCTGTGGTCCCTGCCAGTCCCCCCATAATGTTCAACATTCACCTACAGATCCACAGCATTTATATTCTTTCTCTCACTGCCTAGGTGGTCAGTGCTGCCCCTAGGCAACATCTCAGTCATTCTCTGTTACAAAGCTGAAGGAATGCATCACAGATGTGTAACTAATTGCAATGAACAAGGACACTTCAGTACCTCTGAAGGTCAGTTAGCATTGGAAGGATTTCTAATACATGATTTTATTACCGAAAGCATAAATATGAATTGCCCTTACATAATCAAAGCCATTCAAATGATAAAACACTGGGACTGGTTTGGGGGCCCCTCATAATCAACAGAAATGCTCCAAACTGAGATGCCCTGTTTACTGACTCACATAATGTAAAAACTACACAAGAACATTTCTAAAACTTCTGGAGGTTGATTAAAACCTTTTAGTTGGATGTTTCTGAGAGACTACAAAGAATTACTACACATGTCTTAAATTTCTAAAGACCATCGTGGTCTAAAACAGAAAACAATAGAATAGCGTGATCCTGGGACTTAGGCAATGAGTAATGAGAAGCAAGCTCCCCCTTGCACTACTTCTGTCTGTCTGAATGGCTCCCATTTTCCCTCTTTCCTCTCAGTCTGCCTGATCCAGTACCCAAGGCTAATATTTCCAGATGGAAGTCCATCCATGTTCTACAGAAACTAAGCCACCAGCAAACCCATACTTAGTGAAGAAGACACTAGCCAAATTCAACCCAACAACCCAAATCTTATATGGGATTCAATTTGGGCTTAAAATTGAAGCAAATATTTGAGGCAGTCTGTGGATATAGGACTGGACTTAGTTGTAGTCTTTCCAAAGAGGGCAATTTCTCAACACAAAATTCAGCTGCACGTCAAGTATATTCTTGGAGCAAATAATCATTCAAATGTATTTATAGGGAACAGTCACTTTCGTGCAGCAAGAGATTTTTTTTCAGTTTACAAATCCTACCACCCACCTAATGAATTATCTATAAGACAGGATGCTCACTACAACCCTTTTAAAGTAGCTCCTGCATCATAATATTGCACAAAAAAATAATAACACAGTTTTTTAAAAAGAATATTGCACAAAAGTAAATTTCCTTCTGGCCTTTCTTTGGTTATACACTAAGGGAGTGATCTTAGCAAAATAGAATCTGTTCTAAACAACAGTGACTCTTGACTGAAACCAGATATTTAAACTTCAAAGAATAAATAATAACTTACACCACAGTGGTTGTCACTCCTTGGTTCTATCTTTCAAATGTTTCTGCTGCCCTGAGAACCTCATTTCATTTTAAGAGTGTGTTGTATTGACTCTGATATTTGTAGTTAGTCATTGTCACTTTAGAATATTTTTCTCCATCTTCTGGTCGAGGTTCATTTAGAGAAACCCTGCTATTTCCATTAAAAGCCACTTTTCACCATCTTAAGGGGAAATATATTCGTTTTCCTGCAACTTTCATTCTAAAGATTCCAAATTTTGTAGTGAAAGATGTCTTCAGAGAAATCAAGTGGTTTGTATTTTTAAAAACAACTTATACTTATTTTACACTCATAAGATGTTATAAACTTACTACTTTATGAATTAAAACTAGAAAAAAAAAACTATTTATTAGGGTTCGTATTGCCAACGAAGTCCCCTTCAACTAAATGTATATTTAAGCTATTCTCACATAGAGCAAGTCGAGTTGCAGCAAATAAATAATAGACTCTATTTTCATCAGCAAAAATTGATTTTCACTGAGGTTATTTAACAGTGCCTGAAAATAAAAGTGTGCTATTTAAAGAGAGCTAGTGAAATTTCAGGAATGTCATATATTGGTAAACAATGCAGAACGACATGTGTAAAGAGGCAATTAATTTGTTGAGCTAATGAGAAACAGGTTCTCCTGCAGTTATTTTTGTCTACAAGCCAATGCTGGGGTGATCTTGCCTGAATTCAGAAAAGCACTAGCAGTTCTGTCCCAATGGTACAGTTGTGAGTGAGGTCCCATTTCTTAATCCCTGCATCCTGCTTACCTTTCCACATCTGGCCAAGAGGCAGATATTCTGACAATAAACTTGCACTGTGCAGGGGCTGTGACAAAGGGAAGAGGGAGGGCTGACCTGGAACAATGGCACAACAGGGCACCGGCTTCTCTGCTCACCCTCCCTTTCCACACTGGCCTGAAGTGACCTCAGGAAGAAGCTGTTAGGGCAAGAAAGTCCCCTCCACTTCAGTGAATTTTTTTTCAGATTTGCATTTTATGTAAACATTCAGGTTTTATTCTCATGTATTCTTATGTTGGCAGGAGCTGATGCCAAGAACTTACAGGCAAACAGTAACTTTTGTTGTCTACCTCTTAGCTAAACAAAAATACCCACAATGTAGTATTATCATTAGGCAAAATTTGCTTTCTTACATTTCACACAAGAATGCAATATTATCCTTTCTTGAACAAAATACCTGGATTAATACGAAACTGTCTTTGCCAGAAGTGTTTAAGAAGTATATTTTATTTAAATAAATCCTCCAGGAGGAAATGGGAGAAATCATTGCCTTCACTTAAAAGACAACTGTGTAAGTTGTTACTTGTCAAATTTCTCTGCAGCTCACCAACATTTCCTTATTGGAAACGTCAATATTTCCCCCTTACTCTTCCCAAAATGACCTTAAACTCTCAAAGTTCTGTCTCCTGGGCTTGCTTCTCTCTTGATTCCACCCAAACTGTACTAATGGTTTGCTTCATATGATCATCTCCATCTTCATAAATTGTCTTTAGAACATTCATCAATCCCTCACTAGCATCCGTTTCAGTGTAATGGGAGGGCTTTTCCTTCTCTTTGCATCTTTCTCAGACTGAATCAGGTATCCCACCACATGTTTTCTGCCTTTTTTCTACATAAGAATTGCATCAGTTTTGACTTTTTTTGAACTGCTTTCCACAGAGATGGGTGTCAAGAGGTTGATCACAGTCATGGAGTAACTGTTCCCATTTAGATTCTTTACCAAAGGATCAAATGACCTCTTTGTGAAATGCACCTGCATGTTCTCAGTGGGGACTTGACGAACTCCAAATAAAGTAACTAGATTTTCACAAACTTATCTGACTGATCTCATCAGTAATTACTGATTTTCATTGTAATTGTAATTGTAATGGGAGCCACCACAGCAGCTGACTTTTCATTGTCAAAGAGTTCTGCTTTTCTTTCTGATTTCTGCCACATCTGGTCCTTGATTTCTGTCTCAATCTTGGATTTTTCCGCTGTAAAGGCATCACGTACTCTTTCTACTGGCCTTTTCTAGTAGCACCTTCACACCTTCTAGATCTTCCCATAGCTCTTCAAAAGTTGAAGCCATGGTCAGGCTGCGTCAGGCAAGGCCCAAGCTGCAGCCATGCAGAGGAGAACAAGAAACACCACACCATGTGCCCTCACTGGGAGGCAGACCCCACTGCCAGGAGTCACCATCCACTTCATTGAATTTTGATAAAGTGAATCCAGAGCAGCACTCAAAGTTTTGACTTAGGCTTGAGTTAAGAAACCCAGTATCCAACTCCCAGCTTCACCACTTATTCCCAAGCTGTCGTACTGACCATAACTTTTATTTTTTACATTCTGAGGCTTTGACATCTGGGGCCTTGCTGACCAGAGACTGTTCCTCCCAAGGTTGGCCAATTCCTAGAGACAATAGACAATAGCATGCTTTTCAAATGCTATCCAACCACCCAGAGTCTGTACCCTTAAGCACTTCCTTTACTGGGGTCTCATACTCCAGGCCACTATCTGCCTACCCTAAACACCCAGGGCCAGGTACCAAGACAACTTGGAAAGCACACAAACCAAAAACCCACTAGAATCACTCAAACTAGCCAATCCTAAACCTGCTTCCCTGCCTCCCCTGTTTTTCCATGGAAATCACAATAAAAGCTCTTGCCTATAGTTTCTTCCTCTCCCTCTGTTTTTTGACTGAATCCAGAGCTTCCTCATATGCACCCACCACCTCATCCCCACCCAGCCCTGGTGGGGTGTGGTATGCCTCTTCTCTTGGGATCTGCAAGTGTAACAAACTAGCTTTTCAACGGCAATCATATTCTGATTTACTGGTCTTACCATACTTTAATAATAATAAAACAGCTGTGTGGCCTTGGAAAAGAGACAGAAACTTGGAAAGAGGCAGAACTTACCCTGCCTCCATTTGTTCATCAGTAAAAGGAGGATAATATTTCCTTTTCACAGTGCTCTTGTAAAGATCAACTGAAATAATACACGATGTACTTAGTAAGTGCTCAATAAATACTGATGCTCCAAATGAATAGATTTTAAAAAGTAGGATTTAGAGATAACTCATTAAAGTTTACATAGCTAGGAAGATGGAAAATCTAAATGTCACCCAGATTTCTCTGACTTCAAATCTCCTTTTTTTCACATCACAGATCCTCCTACTGCACTCTGAACAGCTATCACAGTAGTAAACACATACTTGGATGATAGTAAGTTCTGTACAGGTACTCGTGTGCTCAATAAACTGAAGGAAGGAAAAGGAGAGGGAACAAGGGAGGGAAGGAGGGCAGGATGGAGGGAGGAAGAGGGAAGGAAGGAAAGAAACAAAGGTGGAAGGGAGGGAGGGAGAATCCTTTCTATCTCAGGAATACAAATAAGACTGATTTCTCTCCTGCTACCTTTCCTTCTTTCTGGGCCCTCAGTCTACCTTCAAATAAAGGTAAAACAGCTTTAGCTCCAATTATAAAAATTCCCAACATGGACACACCCCCAGTTACATAAATTTCCCTTTATCAGTCTCACTTTTTCATGGACCCAAAACTTCTAATAATTTCTGCCAAGTCTCTTCCTCTTATAATGTCAATCTTCAAGATGTTATTAAAACACCACTCTGCAACCATTCAAGGTCAGTTCTGAGCTCCCCATTCCTGCAAAAGCTTGTATATACTCTGATGACAACTTCTTTCCTTCTCCTCCTCTGCTCCTCTATAATGCACCTGGGCTTCCCAACTTCACGTGGCCCAGAGACACCAAGTCAACATTTTACAGCCTCACATAGAACAAACTTCAGCAATATAAAGCTCTATTTGATCACTCTTGACTCAAACTGGTAAGCAGTATTCTCAAAACTACCTATAACTTAAAGAGGGGTTTTTGTTTGTTTGTTTTGTTTTGTTTTGTTCTGTGTTTTTTTTTTTTTTTTAACTTTTGGGCAGAAGTTGCAAGCTTAAGAGCATCTAGGAGGAGTAGAAAGGTCCTGAAAATGAGTGAAACTCACCACGTAAGGGCAGGAAGAGAGAGAGCACATGGCCTCCAGGCAGTTAGGCAGCCCCAACTGGTGACCTCATGCTGAGAGAGCCCATCTGGTCAGAGATCACACATTTTCAAGAGCTAAAAATCTGTATTTTTAAGTGAAGAAACTCCCTACATTTAAAGTTTGCCAACTAATTCCATTTTTTTAAACACTGCATATGCCAATGAAAATAATTTTGTGCAAGTTTAAGTCTAAAGATATTTACATTAAGACTTTTTCCCTAAGGTATTTTACAAGTATTCAAATACATAGAAAAAGAGCACAACATTTATCCTGAGGAAGACCTACATGAAAGAAAGTTCTTTTTAATGGGATGGAATGGAATGTTTAAAGCCATAAAATTTTACAATCTAAGTGAAATGAATTATATTAGGTGCAGAAAAAAAAGAGACTATAAATGTTGGTTTTTTACCTTCTTAAACATCTCTCATCAATTCCTTTGATGTTCCCACTGCCACCAGCCTTGTCCATGCTACCAGTATATCTTCCCTGGAATAGTTCCCTAACCCTCCAAGTGGGAGGCACCATACACAGCATAATCTGCTTTGTTTTACTTTGTAATGGATAATTTCAACCACATCCATTCTAGCATAATATAATTTAAGTAAGTGCGTGTGCCTTACTACATTTTCACCCTTTATACTGACATTAATTCATCTTCGAACTCTTAAGTTGAAGGATTTAATTATGACAAAAAGAGAAACTTAAAAATCTAATTTTTTTCTCTTAAAATGCATGCATGCCTATATAAAATAATACAAAACACAGAATATCAACTGCATAAAATTAAACAAAAAAGCCAAAATTCATTTTCAACAACTAAAATCAATTCAGATTTAGACTTCATAGTCAAAGAGAACTTCACAATTTCCCATGATTTACAGTGAAAGTCAAACTTTGGGAGGGGCCTGGCTCATTGCTAACATATTGCTAAATTTAAATTTTGCAATATTTTATTTTCAGGTATGAAATGTTTACTAAATTTTAATTCATTGCTATTGCTCTGTTAGTCTTCTTAAAACAATGAGAGCAAAAAGCAGCACAATTTTAATATAATTTTCACTTCTGTTTATGTTTTTAGCCTGTATCAGCCTTTGAGAAAACAAATTTTATTTTCTTCAGTCTTTGTCTTTTAAAACTAAACAGTTCTAATTTTATACTATATGCATATCTCTATCACCATTATGATTTCCTAACATACAGAAAGCAGAACTCATGAAATAATACAACATTCCCTCACTTTATTTCTGAAAACTGAATAAAAATGTTCAATTTTTTTCTCAGTAGTCTTCTACATCTTATTGGTCATTACAGACATAGCACAATTTCCCAATAACTGTTTTTCTGACTCCATAACTTAAAGAATCAGCTGGGAAAAAATCTGATCTTAGGGAAGTAACATATTATACATCGGTTTTCAAATGAACACCAATTGAAGCATGTTATATAATCTACATGATAGGATCTTTGGAAGGATGATGTCAGCAAAAATAGAATTAGGGACCCATAAAATTCTCTCCCCCATAAAGAAAATAGCAAAAATTGTCAGAATAAACTTTTTCAGAACTCTTGAAATTAATGAAAGGTTTAGAGCAATCTAGGGAGCATTTATTCAAAAAAAAACACTGAACTGTGGCTATAAAAAAAGCATGCTTTGCAGCATTTACTCGGGTCTATTCTGATCCTCCACTCTATATCTGTGAGACAGCTTTAAAAACCAAAGCCTGCAATCATGGTGAAAACCAACAACCTACAATAACACTATAAACCAATAGCCTGATAGCCACCAGAGGGGGAAAATGAGAGTGCAACTCCTTTAAAGCCTTATTAACAGAGCACTGTCAGTATTTGCCCTGTCTTATGGTTCCATGGAAAACTCCACACTCAAGGTTGTGTTTTTTAACCATCCCATTCAGGGCAAAAAAGTATTTCCCCAGGAGCATTTGTCAAAAACAGTTAGAGGCAAATGGCTGTATGAGGGAGTGGTAACAGTTTGAATAAAATGAAAGCCTGGGGAACAAGATGCCCACAGGGCATTGAAAATATCCCAACATGTCTCTGGGAATCTAGAAGCCCCCATGATGCATAGGGCTATGTATATGTCTAGGGCTGTACACATGCTCAGGAATAATCTGAGAAGTCCCTAAATTCTCACTGCAGTCTGACTTTGAGACTCTGCAAAACCAAGAAGGCAATGTTATTAACTGCATAACTGAGTGTTGAAGGTTTGCCCCAACATATAAAAAGTATCCTTTAGCAAGGAAGAGAAACACTGAATCTAGATGTTTAAGAAAATTTATGTCCAATCATTAGCTGACTACTAAGATAACCAAATACAGACATTAGTGACCTTATATACAAAAAATACAGACTTCATAGAATTAGTTCAGAAAAGACACTAAGAAAAAAAAAACAACCATGAGGAAGGAGAAGAATTTGATTTCTAGAGTTGCCACATTATATTATTTGAAGTGTCCAGTTTTCAGGTGTCTAGCTGGCTCAGTCAGTAGAGTATGTGACTCTTGATTTCAGGAATGTGAGTTTAAGCCCCACATTCTGTGTAGAGATAACATAAAATTAAAATATTTTTTAAAATATCTAATTTTCAAAAAATAATGCTAGATATAAAAAGAAACAAGAAAACAAGACCTATCCACAAAAAAAGAAGCAATCAATAAAAACTGCCCGAGGACTTACTGGACAAAGACTTTGAAGAAGTTATTCTAATTTTTTTCTAACAAGTAAAGAAAGCTATGCCTAAAGAAAAAACTGTAAAAATGATAAGTCATCAAACAAGTAAAAAGATAGAAATTACTGTAAACATACACATACAAAAAATTCTGTAGTTACGAATACAATAACTGAAATGAAATGTTTACTAATGGGACTCAGCTGCAAATCTGACCAAAGAGGAAGAAAGAATCAACAAACTTGAAGACAGTTGAATGAAAATACTCAGCATAAGGAAAGGGAAGAAAATGAATGAGGAAAAATGAACAGTGCCTCAAAGACCTAGTACAAAATATCAAGTGTACCAACATATATATATATTAGGGGCCCCAAAGGAAAGAAGAAAAGGAATGGGAAAAGATTATTTGAAAAAATAATGGTGAAAAATCTCCTAAATATGATTGAAAAAATTAATCTGGACTTAAAAGAAGCTCAGTGAAATCCAAGCAAGATAAACTCAGACAGCCATATTCACACATATTACAATCAAATGGCTGAAAGACAAAAATTAAGAAAAAAAATCTAGAAAATAGCAAGAGCAAAGTGACTCATCACATTCAAGCAATCCCAGAACGATAAAAAGCCAGTGTCTCATCAGAGACCATAAAGACCAGAAGGAAATGACAATACATATTAAAAGTGCTTAAAGAAACAATGTCAACCAAGAATTCTATACTCAGCAAAACTATCCTTCAAAACTCCAGAAGATATTATAACATTTCCAGGTGAACAAAAGTTAAGAGAATTCATTACTTGCAAACCTGTCCTACAGGAAATACAAATGAGAGTCTTTCAGGCTGAAATTAAAAGCCATTAGGAAGCAACTCAAATCCATGAAATGAAGAAAGAACACTTTCTCAAATGAAGAAAGAGCACTAGAAAAGGTAATTACATAGATAAATATAAAAGTATAATTTTTTTTACTTTTTTCTAATATATTATTTAAAAGATAACTGCATAAAGCCACAATTATAAATCTGTGTTAAGGAGCACACAGTGTATAAAGATGTAATCTGGATAACAACAGTACAAAGGAAGGGAAGGGATGGGATTCATATAGGAACAAAGTTGTGACATGCTATTTTAATAAGTTGGTAGTGTTCCAAACTAGATTATTAAAAGTGAATATGTTAATTTGAATACTCATGGCAGTACCTAAGAAACTAAAAAAATAGTAAAATAAATGTCAAGATAATTAAAATGGTAGACTAGAAAACATCTACTTAACCAAGATGGAGTAATGTAAAAATAAAGGAATAAAAAAACACATAACATGCAGAAAACAAATAGCAAAATAGCAGATATAAATCCTACCTTATCAGTCCATAGAATGAAATGTTATTTAGCCATAAAAACAATTATGTACTGATTCAGATGTAACATGGATGAATCTTGAAAACATTATGCTAAGTGAAAGAAGCCTCAAGGGATCACCTATTTTTATTTCATTTATGTGAAATATCCAGGATAGTGAAATCCATAGAAACAGAAAGTAGAAGTGGTGCTATGTTCTGAGGTTTGTGTCCTCCTCAAAACTCCTATGTTGAAATCCAAAACCCCAAAGTGATGGTATTAGGAAGTGGGAAGTGGGACCTTTAAGGGTAGCTAAGTCATAAGGGCAGTGCCTTCATGAATGGGATTAGTACTCTCCTGACCCTACAAAGCTATCTAGCCCCTTTTGCCATGTACGGATGCAACAAGAAGTCAGAGGTGTCTGTGAACTGAGGAAGGTCCTCACCCAACCTGGCACCCTGATCTAGGACCTTCAGATGCCAAAACTGTGAGAAATATATGTTTGTTGTTCGAAAGTCACCCACCCAGTCTATGATATTTTGTTAAATCATCCTTAACAGAATAAGACAAGTGGGAAGTGACTGCTAGTAGGCAGCAATTGCTTTTGGGGATGATTAAGTATCCTGGAATTAGATAGTGTTGATGGTTGTACAAACTTATGAATATACTAAAAGGATGAATTTTATGATATGTGAATTATATCCTAGTTTTTTAAAATACTTTGAATCATATCTCTTCTCCTGACCATAATCTCCTAATTTTGATGTTCTCTTCTTCTGCCCTCCCACTTTACTTGTTCACCTCCCTCACAATACTCAAAATACTTATATGTTTTATATCATTCTATTAGTCACTTATTTAGCCTAAAATGATACTGCTATGGACAGAAAGTAATGAGAAAATGGGAGAGAAGTAGGAAATAGAGTTTGGAAAGTCAAGGAGAGGTCCAATTGCGTAGGGACTATTTGGACCTGGAGAGCAGTTGGAATTTTATGCTATTCAAAAATTCTGTTCTATTGAAATTTTATTAAAATCCATTTATATAGAAAATAATAATTGATTTATCATTTTAAAAGCTTACTCTGGCTCTTGCAAGAGAATAGTATAAACCGGGAGGCCAGTAAAGAGAATAGTATAGAAATATGGGTAGGAGGGGTGCCTGGGAAGCTCAATTGACTAAATATCTGACTTCAGCTCAATCATGATCTCAGGGTCCTGGGACTGAGCCCCACTTTGGGCTTCCTGCTCAGCCAAAAGTCTGCTTGTCCCTCTGTTTCCATCCCTGATTGCATATGCATGCTCTCTCTCTCTCTCAAATAAATAAATAAATAAATAAATAAATAAATAAATAAATAAATAAAATCTTAAGGGAAAAAAAAAAGGAACCTGGGTAGGAGATGACAGCATTTTGTACTTAAGAGATGAGAGCAAAAATGAAGCAAAATTAATAAATTTAACATATATCTTGGAGATACAATAAACAGGATTAAGTAGATGTGCAGGATGACAGAAAAGGATGTATCCTTAATAATACCTTGAGTTTTGACTTCTTCTTGGTGAATTAGCCACTTTATCATTGTGTCATATCCTTTTCTGTCTCTGGTAATTTTCTTTGTTCTTAAATCAACTTTACTTGATATTAGTAAAGCCATCTTGAGCTTTCCTTTTATTAATGCCGATATGATATATTTGTTTCTATCTTTTTACTTTCAATCTGCCTATGTGGTTATAATTGAAGTGAATTTCTTATAAACAGAATATAGTTGGGTCATGTTTTTTTAATCCAATTTGCCAACCTTGTCATTTAATTGATACATTAGACCATTTATATTTAATGTAATCATTGCTAATTATTGCTGATCTGTCACAAATTTTTTCTTTACTGTTTATTTTCTCTGGGTTTTTTTTTCCTCCGGTTTCCTTTTTCTACTTTCCTGTGGACTATCTGAATTTTTTAGAATCCATTTTGAATTACCTATACTTTTTAAAATATCCCTGTATAATTTTTCAATGGTTGCTCTATCATATTGTCTATCTAGTTATGTAATTATCCAGAAATATTATCTAGATATTACATTAATTTTGTGAATTATTTTATATACATAGGATTTATAATATATAAAATCACAAGCGATAGGTATCATCATTACTTTTTTGTCTGAAGTATAGATACTTTACCTTCCATAATGTCGCTTTATCCTTCTCCATTTATTTTTTATTTTTTATTTTTTTTAAATTTTTTTTTAAATTTATTTATGATAGTCACAGAGAGAGAGAGGCAGAGACACAGGCGGAGGAAGAAGCAGGCTCCATGCACCGGGAGCCTGATGTGGGATTCGATCCGGGGTCTCCAGGATCGCGCCCTGGGCCAAAGGCAGGTGCCAAACCACTGCGCCACCCAGGGATCCCTATCCTTCTCCATTTAGAATATAATTGTCCAACATAATTTTTTTACATTTCTTTAGAACCACGTGGATGTTACAAATTTTGTTTTAACCATCATACATAATTTAGAAAATTGAAAAGCAAAAGGAAAACCTATTTTATTTACCCAGATTTTAATTTACTGTGTTCTTACTTCCTGATTTTTCCAAGATCCCTTCTTTTATCATATCATTTCTGTTTAGAGAACTTCCATTTTAGCATACTTCTACTGGTGACAAATTCTATTAGTTCTCCTTCATCTGAAAATGTCTTGATTTCCCCTTCATTCCTGAAAAATATTTGTGTGAAGTATAGAATTCCAGGGTGGGGGTGCCTGGGTGGCTCAGTCAGTTAAGCATCCAACTCTTGATTTCAGTTTAGGTCATGATCTCAAGGTTGTGAGATGGAGCCCCAAGTAGGGCTCTATGCTAGGCATTGAGTCTGCTTAAGAGTCTCTCTCTCCCTCTGTCTCTCCGCAACCCCCCCCCCACTTGTTCTCTCCTTCTCTCTTTCTCTCTTGCTCAGCATTTGATAATATTGTGCTACTTCCTTTTGGAATTTGTTGTTTCTGGTAAGAAATTCACAAATGTCTGAAATTTTTCTCTAGTACTTTAAATTTTTTTTTCTTTTTAGTATTCAGAATTTTAAATATGATGTAACTTGTCATAAATTTATTTAAGTTTATCCTGTTTGTAATTCATTTGGCTTCACAAATCTGTAGATTTATGTCTCTTGCCAAATTTGGGAAATCTTTACCCTTTATGTCTGAATATTTTTCAGCTCCACTCTCTTTCTCCTTTCCTCTGTCATCTCTGATGACAGATCTTTTTCTTTAGTCACACAAGTCCCTAAGGCCCTGGTCCTTCTTTTCTTTTCTTTTATGGTCCTTTTTTTAAAGTGTACTTTAAAACCAAGAGGAAACCCCTTGGTTAGAATTTCCCCCCATGGGGGAAAAAATCCAGGAAGAACCTAGTAGCTTTTTCCACCAAGGACCCCTACAGCCCTAGCCACAGCTACTTTTGAAGACACTTACATTGGCCATAATAGACCCTTTCTGTTTTGGACATCCGTCAATCTCAGGAGACAGAACTACATGGAACCAACATCACTGCACCTCCCACAACAGAACCAGAGACTCTGCACTCTACCTGGCCAGCATGCTTGCAGCAGCTCACAAGTAAAAGTCTTTTTGCACCAAAGCCAGTCCAAAAAGACTAGAAGAGGTGACTACTCCCTCAAATAACCAGATATTAACATAAGGCCACTATAAATGTGGAAAAGCAAGGAAATACAATACCACAAAAGGGACATAATAATTTGCCAGTAACCTACTCTAAGGAAATGGAGATCTGCAAGTTACTTGAAAAATAATTCTAAATAATTATTATAAGGAACTCAGTTAAGATTTAAGAGAACACAGATAGACAATTCAATAAACTCAAGAACATAATATATGGACAAAATAGAGTTCAACAAAGAAATTAAAAAATCATAAAAAAGAACCACACAGAAATTATGATTAAGAATAAATGAAAAATGTGTTGCAGAATGTCTTAGTCTGTTCAGACAACTATAACAAAACATTACAGACTGGATAGCTTACTGATAACAGAAATTTATTTCTCACATCTCTGGAAGCTGAGAGTCTAAAATCAGAGTGTCAGCATGGTCGGTTCTAGAGAAGGCCTTCTTCCTGGTTGCAGACTGATGACTTCTCCTGTGTCCTCACATGGTGGAAGGGGCAAGCTAGCTCTCTGGGTCCTCTTTTATAAGGGCATTAATTCCATCCATAAGAGTTTCAACTTCATGACCTACTTACCTCTTTAAGATCCCACATCATAGTATCATCACACTGGGACTAGGATTTCAACAAATGAATGGAGAGTAGGTGACAAACATTTAGACCATAGCAGAGAACTTCAACAATAACTTGATCAAGCAGGAGAAAGAAGAAAACAGAGGGAATAAGCTCCTTGACATTGGTCTTGGCAATGATTTCTTAAATATGACACCAAAAAGCACAGGCCACGGAAGCAAAAATAAATAACTGGTATTACATCAAGCTAAAAAGCTTCTGAACAAAGGAAGTAATTAGAAGAGTAAAAAGGAAACCTACAGAATGAGAGAAAATATCTGCAAGTCATACATTTGATAAGGGGTTAAAATCCAAAATATATAAAGAACTTATACAACTTTATTGCAAAAAAATAAATAATCCAATTTAAAAATGGGAAAGGACCTGAACATTTTTTCTAAAGAAAATATATAGATGGCCAATTATATTTGAAAAGCTGCCCAATATCATGAATTACCAGGAAAATACAAATCAAAATCACAATGAAATATCACATTACACCTATTATAACACCTATTATCAGACAATAGATAAATGCTGGTGAGGATGTGGAGAAAAGACAACCATTGTAAAACCATTAATGGGTACATAATTTTGTACAGCATTTATGGAAAACATTTCGGAGGTTCCTCAAAAAAATTAAAAATGAAAGCAGGATTCCAAGGAGATATTTCTACCTCCATGCTCACTGCAGCATTATTCATAACAGTCAATGTATGGAAACAAACTAAGTACCTATTAATGAATGAATGGATAAAGAATTCATGGTACACATGCACACACAAACACACAAACACATACACTCACACACACACAATAAAATGTTATTCATCCTCAAAAAAAAGGGGATCCCTGGGTGGCGCAGTGGTTTAGCACCTGCCTTTGGCCCAGGGCGCGATCCTGGAGACCCAGGATCGAATCCCACATTGGGCTCCCGGTGCATGGAGCCTGCTTCTCCCTCCTCCTGTGTCTCTGCCTCTTTCTCTCTCTCTGTGTCTATCATAAATAAATAAAAATTTAAAAAAAAAAGAAGGAAATCCTGCAATCTGCAACAACATGGAAGAATTTGGAGGGCATTATGCTAAGAGACATAAACCAGACACAGAAAAGTAAATATTGCATGACATCACTTATATGTGAAATTTTAAAAAGTCAAATTTAGAGAAACAATTGAATGTGGTTCCCAGGGGCTTGGAGGCAGCTGGGCAAGAAGATATTGGTCAAAGAGTACAGACTTTCAGTTATAAAAGGAATAAGTTCTAGAGATCTAACATACATCATCATAACTACAGTAAATAATAATGTATTCTATACTTGAAATTTACTAAGAGAGTATATCTTACTTGTTCTTCTCATCACACACTGTGTAAGATGATAAATATGTTAATCAGCATCTTGTGATAATCAATACCCAAGGTATTTATATCAAAACACTGACCACATTGTACACCTTAAATATATTCTATTTTTAATTGTCAATATTATCTCAATAAAGCTGGAAAAAAAATAAGGTTTTGTGTTTTTCTGTTGCTCAAACTGGGCCATTTCTCTTCTTCTATCTTCCAGTTCACAGATTCTTTCCTCTGTCTCAACCATTCTGCTGTTGAAGCCATCCACGGAACTTTTTATTTTGGTTATTATATATTTCAATTTTAAATTTCCCTTTGACTCTCCATTATATCTTGTATTTCTTTGCCGAGACCTAGTTCTTTAACTGAGGCTTCCTACTTTTTCATGGTTTCAAGAATGTTCATAATTATTGTTTTAGCATTTTTATCATAGCTGCCTTAAAATCTTTGTCAGATAATCTAACATGTCTGTCATCTTGTTGTTGACATCTAATGATTGTCTTTTTCATTAAGTTTGAGAACTTTCTAGTTCTTGATATGATAAGTGATTTCTTTTTAAGATTTATTTTTTTATTTATGATAGACACAGAGAGAGAGAAAGAGGCAGAGACACAGGAGGAGGGAGAAGCAGGTTCCATGCAGGGAGCCTGACGTGAGACTCAATCCTGGGACTCCAGGATCACGCCCTGGGCCAAAGGCAGGTGCTAAACCACTGAGCCACCCAGGGATCCCCTGACAAGTGATTTTGAATAAAGAACCTAAATATTTTCCTATAATATTATAAAATTATTATGAATCCTTCTGTTTTGGCTGGCTTTTTTCTCTAAAATTTCTCAGGAAAGTTAGGGGAAAGCTAGCACTGCTTCATTTCTGCTAGGTGGAGGGAGAAGTCCAAATTTCCACTTAGCTTCAACTGATAGCTACAATGGTGGGGGGGGGGGAAGCAGAGGAGCATCTCTTCATTGCCACTTGATAGGGTGGGAGCTCCAGCTCCCCGTGTGGCCCCCACTAACAGCACAGGGCCTTGTTACAAGTTTGACAGAGTAAAAGTCCCTACTTCTCTGATACCACTCTGGTGGGACTGATGGGCCACCTTGCTATGTAGCCTTGTGAAGATGAAACTCTAGACTCCCCACTCAGCCTTTGCTTGTGTGGGTGGCAGTGGAGACACAGTTTCTGTATGCTGTTTGACTGGAACAGAGAACAGTTAACATCTAAAAGTTTTCTGATTTCCTAGACCACCCCTTTCCTGGACTTTTCAATAAAAAGATGCTGCTTCTATGGGATTCTGCATTCATTGGCATTTAGGTTGCTGGCTTTACAGATCCAATTCTCACATCCCAAGTTCCCTAGGAAGTCTGCCTTTTTCTCTCCATCTTTCAGTAGCTTTTAATGTCTTTTTTATATATGAGGTCCAAGATTTGTAGTTGTACTTAGTAGGAGAAATAGGGAAAAGTACATCCAGTAATGGAAGTTCTTTAACCTTATTTTAAATATTAGAGTTACAGTTTTTATCTATATCTTTGGGAATGTTACTTTACACATTACTCTTTTCTTTTTCTTACAATAGTTTGTGTAGGACTTAACCACAGTCCTTTCATACTGTTCATGTTCAAGCACAATAAGTCTTTCTGTGTAACTAGAGGGAGCCCCCTCTTTAGAGGGATAGGGTGAACTGGGACATCCTTCTTAGTTTCATGCTCTCAGGGCTCACAGTTCTAACATTAGTGACTGAAAATTCAAAATATGCCCACAGTTCTTTCTGAAATCTGCTTTCCCTTCTCTCTTCCCACTCTCATCTGAGTCTTTTTTTCCCCTTTGTCCTTAGTGGCAATTTGATTCTCCTTCCTGCCTTTTCTCTTCAATATACATGTTGTCCTTGAAAGGAACTTCAGCAGGTTTCAAGAATTCATAGGGCCTAGACTGACAGCAATGTCAAGATTTTGTGTGTCTCCCTGCTCTCATTCCCACATTGGGACTTACAGAGCCCACTCTCAGTTTGGGCTGGTTTTCCAGGATTGGCTGAGTTTCCTATCACTCCTCAGTGGAGCCCCTTTCTTTTGAGGATGAACATTGTTCTTGATTTCAAAATTTCCTGGCTCTCAGTTTCCTTCTGCTATTTCAACCATAGCAGGTTTTGCTGTATTTTAGCGTCTAGGACTACCTGGTCACCTCGTTTTATTGAATATCTTGCCTGTGGGATTTTTATCTTATTATCCTAGGTTCTATATCCATTTTGTGAGAATATTCATGTAGATTCAAAAACTGTGCCACCATTGCCACCTAGATTTCCTTCAAAATTCTCCTTTAAAGATGTATAAACTCCCTCCTCTATAACATCATGTTTTCAAGCTTCATTTGCCTTCACAACTCTACTAAATTTATTCTTAACAAAATCACCAATCATATTCTTGCAATTAAACCTGCTTTCCTGTTTTTTTCTCTGATCATTCAAAATAATTTATTTAATTTTTAGCCAAATAGTATTATGCAATTCCTTGAGTATAAATCAGGACCTTTGCACATGCTGGTATTTCTAGCTGGAAGCACCTTCCTTTCTCCTCCCCACATTCCTTCACTCTGAAATTTCAACATTCATCAATTCTTCAAAACTGGGTTGTGTCTCATATACATTTCTTACATTGTGCTCAAGCTTATAATAGCTCTTAGAATGCTGTATCACAATCGTCCACTTATCTCTCAACCTTCACCATAAATAATCTCTTTAAGGGTAGGTTCTATGTTTTAATCATCTCCATAACCTTAGTCATAATGTAATCCCTAGTACATTCCTTTGATAAATATGGAATAAATTAATGAAAGAAAGAGCCCCTTTTATGAACCTAGTCTTTTCAACATAAATATGTTTGTAAATAATCTTATTTTTATGAATAGATATTTTATTGAATATAAAGATAATCATCTATACTGCAACAAATTTATAAAGGTTCCAAGAAGTAAAATTAAAATCACTTGTGCTATAATAATCCATTTTCAATGATTTCAATAATATCATTTTCAGTGATAATGGCTGCTAACAATTTTAATTTATATCCTTCCAGTTTGTTCTCTGTGTTTATATGTATATGGGAATAATCTTGAACATATTAAAATAACATTTTAATTTCACTTTTCAAAAGCTTTATACATGAGACAACTTAAAGTGAAAGTGTTTCAAATGTAAGGCCACATGATGTAGTGAAAAATATACAGTCTCTAAAGCCAGAGTGCCTTTCCATGAGCTATGGAAATATGGAGTAGTTAGGTAACTTCTCTGGGCCTCAATGTAGTAGTAAAATGGATGTAATGATAGTATCCATCTCATGGAATTGCAATGAAGGCTAAATGAATTAATATTTGAATTATTTAAAATAATCTCCTGCATATAAGTGTTATAAAGGCACTTGTTAAAAACATAAAGTAAATAATTATGATTCTCTGCATGTTTCTCATCATAACATCCTGAAAAATAACATTATGCAGAGAAATTTTCAGCCAGACTGGAAAGGAAAATAAAAGAAAAAGAAAATACTTCTACTTCTGAAAGAAAGAGGAAGTCATGAAAGGAATTGAGCAAGGAGGTCAAATTCCAAACCTCCATGGGATATGGGAAATGAATTACAGAGACATTCAAATAAATATCAGTGACCACATCAAAGCTACTGCCCACTCTTCCAGGTGTTGTCTAGGGGAGGCTGCAAACTCTCTCAGAAGTCCTGCCTTCAGCCTAGGACCACATCCAATATGGTGTAATAGCAGTAGTGCGGCACTATCAGGGAAGTTGACAGACAAATCTCTTCAATGTTGTATGTGGTATGAAGGAAATGCAGATATTTTTTAACTCTCCTACCTAAGGGACCTACCTAAGACTGGTGCTGCAGAAAAGACCTAGAATCAGGAAAGAGATGTTTCCAAGGGCCAGGACTTCAAAGCAGAGGCAAAGACAGCTTATGACCAATAGTAGCAGATAGCATCATAAGCCAATGACCATGTAGGACCAAGTATCTCAGCCAACAGGTTTATGAGAAAAAGACCCAATAAACAGCTGATTAAAATTCAACCTAATCAGAGGTCAAGTAAATAGCAATTATAACACAATACCATTTTTCTCCAATAAGTCCTGCCAATTTTTTCAAATTGAGGATACCTTGTGATGATAGAAATGTGACAAAATAGGTATTCTCATACCTAGCAGGAGAAATTGGAAATTGTTATAGCTTTATGGAGGATAATTTAAAAATCTACTGAAATAATTTTAGTGGATAAATTGAACCAGAAAACAGATTTAAATGTATGAAGATTTTCATGAAAGTTTAGTACAATTCACTATATATGTAGATAGTAAAAGGCTGAAACCCAAAATGCTAACATGGGATGGGGTTAGAGTGAAGGAGATTATTTTTAAATTTGAATATTGTCAAATGTTCTAAGCTTCCTACAATAAACATTGATAGAGTTTTATCAAGAAGGAAAAGATTTTTATAAAACCATACTTTCTTACCTTTAGTCAGCCTCTTTCAAGTTAAGGAAGTCATTTTTCTGGAAAGCATCTCAATAAAAAGGTAATCAAGGCTCTAAGCCTACAAACTGAGGGCTGATATTTGAACTCAACTAAGATGAAACCCTATCTTAAATTCAAGACTGAAACAGTCACTAACACCCCTCATTTTATTAGTTTATTCTTTACTTGACATTTAACTATGTATAACTGACCATCCAGATTATGGATGTTACTTTAAACACGTGTCAAAAATAATCTCTAGGATGTCACAGTGTCAATTATTTCTTGCTTCAGAAAAATGCTGTATTTCTGTGCCTTTTATTTCTTGACAGAAAACAAAGACTTTATGAGGAGGAAGAACCTCCTGATCATGGATTTAATTTCCTTTCATACTAAAACTTATGATTATTTTCTAAAGATTAAATAGTTTCCTGGTTTATCTTTCTTTTCACGTTTATTTGGCCTCCTCAAAGAATTCTAATAGAAATTAATCTGCAGATAATTTCAGTTTTAAAGAGAAATTTTTTTTCATATACCTTCATTTTGATCGAATCTCTTGGGAAATGGTGTGTGAGGAGGCCCTCTTAAATGTTTTCGAATTCATTATGTGAAATGAAACCATCTGTAACCTTTTCAAGGCAAAAACTCAAAGAGCAAAGTCATCTGATAATGAAAGCAATAACATTAAACATGAAAACATGGTCAACATTGTCTAAGAGAACCCTAACTTAGGAAGTTTCATAAACCCAGTTAGTCTCTCCCCACTTTCATTAAGTGCAATCTGTCAAGTAAACACAATCAAGATTTGAATGGCTCTAACAATAAACTGCTAGAAATTAGACCAGATTCTTAAAAGCTTTCATGATTATTCACCAAATAGCTGGAGACTAAAAAATGAGATATGATCAATCTGGGACAAGAAAAGACCCAAGAAGTTATAAGCAGCAACTTGAGCCATCTGGGAAGCCTCTTCCTTCTTTAGGTTACAGTTTGGCAACTTCTTTACCATTAAGCTTTAGCTTATCATTTTAAATGATGGCGAACAAGATAAAATAAAGGACAGCTGGAGATAGAGATTCCACTCTTGTTACATGCTGTTGCATGTTGAGATTAAGACATGATGGGGCATTTACAAACTTGATTAAAGGTGACTTGCTACATAAACTTAGTAACCAATCTTATTTTCAGACCTGCCAGCTGAAGATATGAGTTCCCCAACTCTCAACATATACAACTTTCTGAAGATTTATGAAAAGTATCATCCAAAAGCAATGACAATAATTTTTTTTCCTACAGAGCTTTCTGGTTTTTATAGGTCTTTGTCTATGGAACTAAAGCAATCTGAAGCAGTAATATAAAGTTTTCTCCTTGAATCTGTCTAGAGTTTACTCAAAGCTTAGTCCCTGTACCAGCAATAATGAGATCAGCAGGAAGCATGTTAGAAATGCAGATTCTCAGGTTTACCCCAGGCCTACTAAATAAGAATATGTATTATAACAACATCCCCAAATGTTTCATATGCACGTTAAATTTTTGCATGTATCAGAATCATCTAGAGTATTTATTAAAACATAATGCCTGGGTCTCATCTTGAGTTTTTGATTCACTAGGTCTGGAGTAAAAAAAAGAATTCACATTTCTAACAAGTTCTCAATGATGTTCATGCTGATGGTCTGGAGAGCACACTTTGAGAACCACTGATCTGAACTAAAGTATGCTTTGTGTTGCCCATAGTTTGGCTTATGTCAAGCAAAATAAATGAGTGGCAAGGATCTAGTTTAAGCATATTCCACTGAATAGCTACTAACATGATTGATTAAAATTATATTTGACCTTATGTCTACACAAAACCTACACATGGATATTTGTAGCAGATTTATACATAAATGTCAAAACTTAGAAGTAACCAAGATGTCCTTCAGCAGGTGAATGGATAAGTAAACTGTGGTACATCCAGACAATGGGATACTATTCAGTGCTAGAAAGAAGTGCACTATCAAGCTATGAAAAGACATAGAGGAACACTTAAGTGCACATTACTAAGTGTAAAAAAGCCAATCTGAAAAGACCACATAATGTAGGATTCCAACATATGACATTCTGGAAGTGGTAAAACTATGAGTTCAGTGATTTCCCTGGATAGTAGGGAAAAAAAGAGGCACAGGCATAGCACAGAGGATTTTTAGGGCAATAAAAATATTTTATATGATATGATATTACAATGATAGACATATATTACGATACATTGGCCCAAACCCATAGCATATACACCATCAATAGTAATTCTACGGCCAAACTATGGACTTTGGGGGATGCCTGGGTGACTCAGTGGTTGAGCATCTGCCTTCAGCTCAGGGTGTGATGCTGGAGTTCCAGGATCAAGTCCCCCATTGGGCTCTCTGCAGGGAGTCTGCTTCTCCCTCTGCCTAAGTCTCTGACTCTGTGTGTCTCTCATGAATAAATAAATAAAATCTTTAAAAAATAATAATAAATAAATCCTTTTTTTGTTTTTTTTTTCTACTAATGTCTGAATAAAGGATCCGTGAGTGAGTGCCAGAGTATAAATAATGAAAACAGGTACCTCTTATACAACCCAGTGGCCATCACCCTTATTATCTATTGTTTATTGTCTGATGAATGAAGATTGCATACTCTCTGGGAAGAGCCCAGATAGGGATTCTGTTGGTGTTGGTACAAAGCCTAGAATTGACAATCACTGTGGAGCACAGCTCTCACACACCTTCCCTTTTATGGATAGAGAACAGTCATAAACATGCTGAAAAGGGACTCCAGGAGTGTGGGGGAAGCTGTATGGAAATCATCAGGAAAATGAAACATGTGGCATGCCAGGAATAGGAAAAATAATGCCTTGCTCCAGCAGTTTGAATGAAGCACCTACCACTCTGTGGGATATGTCAAGACTCAATCTTTGACATAAGTTTTAGTGCACGGAAAAGAGGTTTCATCCTGAGCAGGAACTCAGGGTATGAAACTGCATCAATAATTGAATTTAAGAAGGAGCAACTATATGAGAACATGGATATGTTAATTTGCTTGAATTTGGTAATCATTTCACAATACATATGTATATCAAAACATTGAGATGTCCACCTTAATATGTACAATTTTTTATTTGTCAATTACACCTTAATAAAGTAAAATGACAATTATTATTATCTAACTATGCTATGGTAGATCCATAAACTATGCAGACTCCTAAAAGCAAAAATGGTTTGATTCACCACCACTTCCACTACCACCACCATAAAATATTTCAACAATCTCTCTAACTTTTCAAAATTTATTACTGATGTGGGAAACAAAGGCAGAAGGAAATGTAGATAAAATTAAATGTCCTTATAACCTGCAGCCCACTGACAAATATTTGAGGCAGGCAGAGTATAGTTCCCCCAGGAAACTCCCAACTATCTTCATGTTAATGCCTTTGCTAGGGGGAAAAAACAGCCTTGGCTTTCTAATAGCCAGTCCTCTAGGATCTGGAGAGTCTCCTTTAGCATATGACAATCCTTTTGGAACTTCCCTTTGTCTTTACCCCAAAGTATATAATCAGTTGCTCCTTGCCATCCCAGGGCAGCAGCTCTTTTCTGCCCATGGGACCTGTCCCGTGCTTTAATAAAACAAACTTTTTGCACCAAAGCCATCTCAAGAATTCTTTCTTGACAGTAGGCTCGAGACTTCATCAACACTACTCCAAAAACACATCACTGTCATCTAGGTGAACAAGATGTTGAGAACAACACTCTCCACACCACACTGAGGTCTATCATTAGCTTAAAATGAAATCCTTTGACTGGCTGTTTCTTCTAGGCTTAAAAACATTCTGAACTCATTCATATGTAGAATTTAAGAAACAAAATGGATGAACATAAGGGAAAGGAAGGAAAATAAAATAAGACAAAAACAGAGAGAAACAAACTTAGGAAACTCAACTATAAAGAACAAACTGAGGGTTGCTGTAGGGGAGATGGATGTGGGGGATGGGGTAATTAGGTGATGGGCATGAAGGAGGGCACTTGATGTAATGAGCACCGGGTGTTACATGCAACTAATGAATCACTTAATTCTACCCCTGAAACTAATAATACACTATATATTAAACTAACTTGAATTTAAATAAAACCAGGAAGAAAAACCATTCTGAACTAGTCAATACTGAAACTGACCAATAAATTCAAAGACCAGTGTATGGGCCTGGAAACCCCATAAGAAACTAGGGAAGAGGCAGCCGGAAGCACGCCTGTTTGCCTAAAATCCTAAGGTAGTTGTTTCTTCCTCTCTTTCTTCATGAGCTTACGGAGTTTTATGGATAAAGTTGAACTGAAGTAGGAGAATGTAAAGCCCCAAACCTCTGAATTTCCTCAGAACAGAGATCATGATGGGAAGTTGCAGGCAAAAGGCTCTTATAGCCCCACAATACCCCTCTTTTCCCCCACAGCTGGGATGGCACTGGGAAAACCCTGTCTTTCTTTCTGGTGCCTCCTTATAAGGAATTTCCTCAAATGCTGGGCTGATGAGGCAGCCCTTTCCTTCCTAGAGGTATGAGAGTATCCAACCTTCATCAGAGGTCAGTATAAAGATAACCTGCAGCAAGTGTAGCTGTTACCTCCACAAAACACTCAAGGAATTCATGAGGGAAAGAAAAACTGAAGCCTCTCAAGTTTGCAATTTGAAGAAGTGTATTGCACTCTGCTTATCTGACAACTTACAGATAAACACAAAGTAGAAGAGGGCTGTAAAAAACAGCAACCCAATTAGCTGAGGCCTCTCTGGCCCCTAGAGAACTAGATAGGATGGCTTCAAACCCCCATTTTCATGTCCTGTGCAAGCCCGAATCCTTCTCCAAGATAATTCTAAATTCTAGTGAGGGGATGGGAGGCTGTAGAGGACTACTACTATGTATGGATGACTCTGGCTACAACCTATTGCTTCTTTAGTTTGCTGATCACTTCACCGCCCCAAATGTGCTCTCTTCTAAATGGCATCAAACCTTAGCAGAAATCAGCAGCTAATTACCTCACACAGGCACATGCATATCCTCTGTCTCACTCTTGCTCTCGCTTTCTCTTTGTCTATCTCTGTCTCTGACTCTGTCTCTCTCTCTCTCTCTCACACACACACATACACACACACACACACACACACACACCTTGATAAGAAATGAGTGAATCTGGCATACTTTAAGATTTGTCCAGATATAGAGGAGAACTTTTTAGACTTTCAAAAAACCTCTCTACCAGGTTCCTGTCAATAGGTGCCTTGATCTTTATCTGATGCCCCAGCCTCAGGCTATCTTAATCCTGACACTTCTCTTCCTTCTGCTCTCCTCATTTCCCCTTTCTCAATAGCAAAAACATTTCTTTGATTATCCCTTACAAAGCAGTGTGGTGATCTCTTTTGCTACTCTGGCTCCTGCCTTCACCATGTAGTCAGGATCTCAACTACTACCCAGCCATAGAACTTTAGGGCAGTGATTCTGAAGTGTGGTCTCCAGAAGAGCAGAATCCGCATCACTGGGGATCCCAGCAGAAATGAAAATTCTCTGACTCTACTCCAAACCTCCTGCCTGCATCAGAAACTCTAGAAGTGGACCAAGAAACCTGTCTTAACATGTCTGCCAGGTGACTCTGATCCATAGTAAAATTTGAAAACCACTGCTTTAGGGAATAACACTTAAGAGATTCATGGTGGAAGAGCTGCCAACAAAGTAGAGGGAGAAAGTTCACACAGTAGAATATTGCTTTCAATGGCAGTGCCAATAAGTGGCTTGAAGAAGGAGGATAGCTTAGCCACCACCACCTCCAACATTCCCCCATGATCCTTGTTGCTTTACTAATGTAACTTCAAGACAAATACCCTATCTCCTAATTCCCATTAAATTGCCACATTCCAAAAAGCAGCTTTATAAAAAAGTCTGAAGTTGCCAGGGGTTGCTCTAGTGTGGCTATAGCTGTTACACGGGCTGACGATATAAGATTCAAGGGCAGTGTATTTTTAATCAGAAAATAATTGTTAAAGATACATACAAAATAAGAATAGGATGGTTGAACACAAATACCGTGAAAACCAGACAAAATAGTTGACAAGCAATTATTTCTAGCTTATAACTATAACTTAATTAGAGCACAGAGCAAGTAATATATTCAAAGGACATACTGGTTTTGGCTTCAAATTCTAACAAATAAATCATTACAGATATGGGCCACTGGATTATTATTTTATAATGTGTCCTAGCACAAAGGCTTTGGAAGCCTCCATGCAAGATCAAAGTCAATCATTGCAAACAAAACGCACAGAAGTTGCCATATAGCCTGTAGCCTCAGAGGAAAAGAAAGGGGGACAAGGCAGTGTGTGGGAGGGGAAGATGGAGAAATTTAGGTCTCATGCTCTAGATTCTCCTCTACCCTAATTAGGAAAAGCAAAACCAACCCACCTTCATAGTTTAGGCAATTCAGTGGTCTGTCTTTTGGCCTGATATTGTCTTATGCTAATAATGCTGTTGTAATTATAAAAGCAGAGGTAGTCTATAGAATTTTTCAAAGACGTTAAAAATACTCTCCTACTTTCTTATATATTTTATATGCCTTCCTACATATTGATATTTGGATTAGTTATACATTATTGCATGACAAATTATTGCAAAATTTAGTAGCTTAAGAAAACAAACACTTATTATCTCACATCATTTCTGGGTTCAGAAATCTGGGAGCAGCTTTCCTAGGCAATTGAAGCTCAGATTAACTCATGAGGTTACAGCCAAAGCCATATTGGAAAGCTTTACTGAGCCTGGAAGGCTCAATTTCAAGATGACTTACTCACATGGCTTTTTGCAGAACCTTAGTTCCTCACCACCTAGGCATCTTCACCTGGTTGCTCACAGATGGCAGCTACCTTAAACCATAGTGAGTATTTGGGGGTGGGGTGTGAGGACCTTTAAGACATGGTCTCTGAAGTTGCATACCATTACTCCCACTTCATTCTTTTTGATAGATGGGAGTCACTAAGTTGAGCCCACATTCTGTAAGATGGAAATTAGGTTCCACCTCTTGAAGGGAGGAGTACTAAGCAAATCTGTGGACATATTTAAAATGACCACGATAGGGCAGCCCTGGGTGGCTCAGTGGTTTAGCGCCGCCTTCAGCCCAGGGCCTGATCCTGGAGACCCAGGATTGAGTCCCACTTTGGGCTCCCTGCATGGAGCCTGCTTCTCCCTCTGCCTGTGTCTCTGCCTCTCTCTCTCTTTCTCTCTGTGTCTCTAATGAATAAATAAATAAAATCTTAAAAAAAAAAATAAAATAAAATGACCACGATATTTTCAAATATTTATTAGTTTTTCCTCCATAAATATTTCACATTCCTTCAAAATTTTTTTACAAATTTCAACCATAATCACTACCAGTGGTTACACAAATCTACACATGTATTAAAATGATATAGAACCATTCATATATGTTGTAAAATGTCAACTTTGTGGGTTTGATATCATGCTTTATGTTTAAGTAAAATATGCACATGATCACTCTGTCCTATCTTTGCAACTTCTTGAATCTGTAACTATCATACATAACATTCTTGAAATGACAAAATTTTAGAGAAAGAATGAATAAGTGATGCCAGAGATTAGAGGTGGGAGTACAGGTGGGAGGGAGGTGAGCATGGTTAGAAAAACACATGAGGGATCTTGTGGTGATCTGTTTTTCATCTTAACTGTATGTAGCAGGGGATACACAAAACTATATGTGAAAATATTGCATAGAACTAAATACACATATACAAGTAAGTATAAATAAAACTAAGGAAATATTAATTAAATTGATATATGTTATCAATGTCTATATCTTATTTATGATATTATACTACTACAGGATAGGACCATTGGAGGAATCTACATAAAGTGTATTAGATAACAGGATCTCTATAGTATTTCTACAACTGTATGTGAGTCTACAATTATCTTAAAATAGAAAAGTTTCATTAAGTAACTATATCTTCATAAACCTGTCTTTGTAACCAAATGCAAATTCTATAAAGACATTTCTACTGAAAACCTAATATTACCACCCCTGCAGCATGTTCTTCATTCACAATCATGTTTGCTGGCAGGTTTTCACAAAGATACAAAGGTGACTCCCTTTTAGTGGAAAATGTGACTAGAATCCTGAAGGAAACACATGATTACTAAAGATTTAGAACTTCCCAATTAATGAAAAGTTTTGCTCTAGTCTGGATTCCTGCTAGGATTTGCAAGGTAAGTAAAGCTTTTTACTGGTAGAAAGTTAAATGTATTATCTTTTAAGGAACTGATAATCACAATAAAGAAGTTATCAGAGATAAGTTGGTTTTCTTTTCTTTTTCAAAAATTAGCCTGGGGCAGCCCCGGTGACGCAGCGGTTTAGCGCTGCCTGCAGCCCGAGGCGTGATCCTGGAGACCCTGGATGAGTCCCATGTCGGGCTCCCTGCATGGAGCCTGCTTCTCCCTCAGCCTGTGTCTCTGCCTCTCATTCTCTCTCTGTGTCTCTGTGAATAAGTAAATAAAAAAAAAATCTTTAAAAAAAAATTAGCCTGATTATAATTATTTGCCCTTACAACTTAATATTAAAAGTAAGGCTAAAACAAATTAAGTTCACTTTATTACAGTTTAGATAATTTAGATTTAACAAAAGCTATCATGTTAAGTTGTTATTTCTTATGCAGAGCACTATTCAAACTTGGAAGAAATGCTTATTTTTGCAAGATGTTTGGTGTGTAAAAAATATTAGAAAGAAAGAAAGTAAATATGGAGTGTTACTATTTCAGGTGATATGATTCACAATAATTTTGATTTTATTTTTTTCAAAAAATCTTATTTTCCAAATTTGCTACACCAAGTATGCATTACTTTTAAATCAGAAGACAAATTCTTGAAAACATTGATATATTCAATTTTGTTTCATAATAGCATATAAAAATAATATGCTCAGCAAGAGATTGAAAAGAAATACATCCAAATGCTAACAGTGATTCTTTTCTGTTGAGCTACTGGTGATGCAGTTTTCTATTTTTCCAACGTTTCACATTTTGCATAATGAGAATTTATTAACTTTGTAACAAAGAGATAACGTAAAACATATTTATACTATCCCCCTGCCCCAATGCTTTATTTTTCCCAAATACCAGATTAGCAGTAGTTTATGAAAGCTTCACTCTAGCTGTCAACAGAAGAGTTTGCCAGTAGACAGAGGTTTATACTGATATTAGTCACCCAGCAAAGAGAAAGAAACAAATAACCAAACCCATAAATAACTTTAGCAATGACAAAAGAAATCAAGTCAAGCATACACTAATTTACAAGAAACAATACATGATTTTCAACAGAGTTATTCATAACATAAATATTTCCTCTTACCTTCTTGCAATACCAGTATAAGCAGCTCAGAGCAAAGACAAGAGATTGATCTGGAGTCGGTTAGAGAGAATGGTGGCTTATTTAAAAATACAGGTTATCATAGACACAGAATCAGAGAGTATTCACTTTTCAAACAAAACTACAAGGGCTCTAATCTCCCAGATAGTTTTTAAAACCTCACACCGGCTCCCTGATGCTGGAAACCCAAACCCAAAATGCAAACACCATACTTAAGAAGGAAATGTAATCATCAGAGGAAAATAATTGTTGAATTAGTACCAAGTGGAGACAGAAAAACTCACAACAATGCTTCAGTTTCAGAACAGTAACACTGGCTGTTAGATCACAAATGGGCCCGCATACAAGGAAGGCAAGAAAAAAATCAAACAAAACAGGTGGGCAGCTCCAAACTGAAAGGTGGCAGGATTAATGATCAGGGGAACTTACATATAGGGCTTGTCTTGGGTGGCTGCAAAATAAGTAGCTCTCTACACCAGAATCTTAAAAGTTTACAGAGGGGCCTTAACTGGGTTCAGTTATGTATTCAGTCCAAATGGCCTCAACAACAGCTTATTCTCTCAAAGCTATGTCCTTCAAACAGCTCTTACTATGAGAATGGCAGGCAGAACATAGATTTCAGGGACAGGGAAGGTGTGAGGAGCCTCCAATTGCCTGAATCTAACTGTAGGGTCAACCAGGGCTACACCTCTTGATGGCCTCCAGCAAATCTGGCTAAATTAAAACTCAGTCATACTTTGTATATTCTTATCTTGACTTTTTCAGTCATAATAGACCTTGATGAATATAAAATAATTTTAAATAAAATTAATTGAAATAATAAATACTAAGTTATCATTTATTGATTATTTTCTGCCTTAGTCTGGGTTTCCCAGAAAGCAAAATCTAAGGTGAAAGGTGATCTGCTACTCTTTTATTTGGGAATCTCCAGGAAGCAGGAGGGGAGGAAAGAGAAAATGAGTCAATGGAGAGAAAACAAATGTAAATAGTTTACACAACCTCTCGGATCTTTCTGTCTTCTGTAATCGTCTCCCAGTAGGCTGTATAAACTACTAACTCAGAACAATCCATCCAAGGCGAGAAGGGAAGAAACATTTATCCACTAGTTAACATCTCTCATGGACACTGACACTAATATCCCTGTATTCCTGGGTTGCCCATGCATGGGGACCAAGTGACTCTTGTCCTGTAGTGTCTCACATGTCAGCAGCAAAAAGGACATCATAGAGTAAAAGGTAAAAAGCACACAGCATGGGCATAAAGCAAAGCACTGTCATATTTTTCTCTTTTGAAGTCAGTGGCTACAACAGCTCAGTGTATCAAGTGTTCAAATACTCTAGAAAGAAGTAAATCCAAAAACATCTGAGTTGTCACATAAAAGGTATCTGATACAGCCCACCCCCTTGCATTGCTCAATCCATTCACACAATATACACCTATATACACCTCCTATATAATAACTCAGGTCTTTCTTGTTAAAACAAAATGTCTTCACTTGTTCCCTAGTGAAAGATATAAGACTAATTAGTCAGGGTCCTTTTCAAAGTAGTGACCACTTTGGAAACAAATTAAAAGGAAAACACAACATATCAAAAGGCATGGGATCCAGCAAGATAGCACTTAAAAGGAAATTTACAGCACTAAATACTTATATTAGAAAAGAAGAAAGATATCAAATCAGTACACTCAGTATCTTCCTTAAGAAACTAGAGGAAAAGAACAAATTAAATCTAAAGTAAACACTAAAAAGAAAAAAACAATTACTGGCACTTGGCTGGTACAGTCAGTAGAGCATGCAACTTCTGATCTTGGGGTTGTGAGCTCAAGCCCCACATTACATGTAGAACTTACTTTAAAAAATAAAATAATAACTTTTTAAAAAAGAAAAAATTAAGGAGAGAAGAATAAATCAACAAAAAAGTAATAGAGAAAAATTTAAAAATCAAAAACTGGTTCGTGAAATCAATAAAACTGACCAACTACTAACTATACTGAACAGGAAATAAGTGAGAAAAATACAAAGTATTAATATCAGGAACGAAAGTGGTCACATAACTATAAAAGTCACGGGTATTAAAATGATAAAAGAATATTTTAAACAAATTTTGCCATTAAACTTAGATGAAATGGATAATGCTTATTCAAGAAATAATAGATAATCTGAATATTTATTAAAATTGTAGGAACATATATTCACACAATCACACAGTGACAATTTGTGGCACAAATGACCTCACTGCTGGGTTCCACCAACATTTAATTCTATACAAACTTTTCCAGGAAATAATGAATAAGGAAAATGTCCAAACTCGGTCTACAAAGTCAGCCTTGGGACGCCTGGGTGGCTCAGCAGTTGAGCATCTGCCTTTGGCCCAGGGCGTGATCCTGGAGTCCCAGGATTGAGTCCCACATCTGGCTTCCTGCATGGAGCCTGCTTCTCCCTCTGCCTATGTCTCTGCCTGCCTCTCTCTCTCTGTCTCTCATAAATAAATAAATAAAATCTTTTAAAAAAATAAATAATATATAAAGTCAGCCTTAACCAGATAACAAATTCAAAGTTATTATAAGAAAAGAAATTTACAAACCAGTATTTTCTTGGGGTAGTATACAAAAATTCTTTTAAAATTTTTGCAAATGAATTCCAACAATACATGAAAAGGATAATACGTTGTGATTAAGTGGGATTTACTTCAGAAACACAAGGTTGATTTAGCCGTCAAAGATCAGTCAATGTCATGGAAGGAAAACTTCCCAACTCTTTCTATGAGGCAAGCGTTACCTTGATCCCAAAACCAGACAAAGATCCACCAAAAAGGAGAATTACAGACCAATATCCCCCATGAACACAGATGCAAAAAATTTCACCAAGATACTAGCTAATAAGATCCAACAGTACATTAAAAGGACAACCTCACCAAGGACCAATCTCACCACAACCAAGTGAGATTTATTCCTGAGCTCCAAGGGTGGTTCAACCTCTGCGAATCAACCAATGTGACACACCACATTAACAAAAGAAAGGACAAGAATCATATGATCCTCTCAGTTGATGCAGAAGAAGCTTTTGATAAAGTACAACATCCTTTCTTTATTGAAACTCTTCACAGTGTAGGGAGAGAGGGAACATACATCAAAATCATGAAAGCCATATGCTTTTTGAAAAACCCACAGCTAATATCATTCTTAATGGGGAAAAACTGGGAGCTTTTCCCATAAGGTCAGGAAGATGATAGAGATGTCCACTCTTACCACTGCTGTTCCACTTAGTACTAGAAATCCTAGCCTCAGCAATCAGACAACAAAAAGAAATAAAAGGCATCCAAACCAGTGAAAAAGAAGTCAAACTCCACTCTGCAGACGACATGATACTTTATGTGGAAAACCCAAAAGATTCCACCCCAAATTGCTAGAACTCATAAGGAATTTAGCAACATGGCAAGATATAAAAATCAATGCACAGAAATAAGTTGCATTTCTATACAATCACATTGAATGAGAAAAAAGAGAAATTAAGGAGCCAATACCATTTATAATTATACAGAGGAATAAGCCTAACCAAAGAGGCAAAGGATCTGTACTCAGAAAACTATAGAACACTCAAGAAAGAAACTGAGGGAGACACAAAATAATGGATAATGTTCCATGCTCATGGGTTGGAAGAACAAATACTGTTAAAATGTCTATGCTATCTCAAGTAATCTGCACATTCAATGCAATCCCTATCAAAATAACATGGACTTTCTTCACAGAGTTGGAACAAATAATCCTAAGATTTGTATGTAATCAGAAAAGATCCCAAATAGCCAGAGGAATGCTGAAAAAGAAAACCAAAGCTGGTGGCATCACACTGTCTAATATAAAGCTCTATTACAAAGCCGTGATCATGTGTGGTACTGGCACAAAAACAGACACAGAGATCAATGGAACAGAATAGAGAACCCAGACATGGGCCCTCAACTCTATAGTCAACTAATCTTTGACAAAGTGGGAAAGAATATCCAAAGGAAAAAAAAAAACAGTCTCTTCAACAAATGGTGTTGGGAAAATTGGACAGCCACATGTAGAAGAATGAAACTGGACCATTTCCTTATACTATACACAAAAATAGACTCAAAATGGATGAGAGACCTAAATGTGAGACAGGAACCCATCAAAATCCTAGCAGAGACCACAGGCAGCAACCTCTGTGACCTCGGCCACAGCAGCTTCTTCCTAGACACATCTCCAATGGCAAGGGAAACAAAGGCAAAAGTGAGCTACTGGGACTTCATCAAGATAAAAATCTTCTGCTCAACAAAGGAAACAGTCAACAAGACTAAAAAGCGATCTATGGAATGGGAGAAGATATTTGCAAATGTCTTAACAGATAAAGGGCTAGTATCCAAAATCTATAAGGAACTTATCAAACTTAACACCCAAAGAACAAACAATCCAATCAAGAAATGAACAGAAGATATAAACAGACATTTCTCCAAAGAAGACATACAAATGGCCAATAGATACATGGAAAAAATGCTCCACATAACTTAGTATCAGGGAAATAAAAATCAAAACCACAATGAGATACCATCTCATACCAGTCAGAATGGCTAAAATGAACAACTCAGGAAATGAAAGATGTTGGCGGGGATGTGGAGAAAGGGAATCCCTTTTACACTGTGGGGATGCAAGCTGGAAAACAATATAGAGGTTCCTCAAAAAGTTGAAAATGAAGCTACCCTAAAACCCAGCAATTTCCCTACTAGGGATTTACCCCAAAGGTACAAATGTACTGATACGACGAGGTACCTGCACCCCAATGTTTATAGCAGCAATGCCTACAATATCCAAACTATGGAAAAAGCCTAGATGTTCATCTATAGATGAATGGATAAAGAAGATGTGGTTGGGATCCCTGGGTGGCTCAGCGGTTTAGCTCCTGTCTTCGGCCCAGGGTGTGATCCTGGGGTCCCAGGATCGAGTCACACATTGGGCTCCCTGCATGGAGTCTGCTTCTTTCTCTGCATGTGCCTCTGTCTCTTTCTCTCTGTGTGTCTCTCATGAATAAATAAATATTTTTTTTTAAAAAAAGAAGTTGTGGTATATGTATTTATACACACACACACACACAATGGAATACTACTCAGCCATAAAAAAGAAATCTTGCCATTTTCAATGACATGGACGGAATTAGAGGGTATTATGCTGAGCAAAATAAGTCAATCAGAGAAAGACAATTATAAGATCTCCTCATATGTGGAATTTAAGATCATAGTGGAAAGGAGGGAAAAATAAAACAAGACAAGATCAGAGAGGGAGACAAACCATAAGAGATTCTTAATCATAGGAAACAAACATTTTTTGAAAGGACAAAAAAAAAATCAATGTAATTCACCACAACAATAGAATAAAAAGAAAAATCATGTGATAATCTCAATAGATACAGAAAAAGTATTTGACAAAAACCTTCACTCCATTACTAGTTTTTTTTTTTTAATTCCCCAGGAAACTAAGAATAGAAATAACTCAGTCGGCTGAAGGGCTTCCACAAAGAACCAACAGCTAACATCATACTGAATATTGTTCACCTAAAGTAGGTAACAAGGCAAGAATGTCCACTTCTAATCAGCATACTGGAGGTTCCAGTCTGTGCAAGAAGGCAAGAAAAAGAAAAGTTAAATAATGTAGAAGGAAAAACTAAAATGTTATTTTTAAACACATAACCACTTATGTAGAAAATCCTACAAAAGCTACAAAAAAATTATGGAATAGGTAAATTCAACAAGGTAACAGGGTATCGAGTCAATATACAAAAACCAGCTGTGTTTCTAAGTGATAGCAACAGACAATTATAACTGATATTAGGATACAAATCAGTTACAATAACATCAAAACATAAAATATGTATGGATAAATTAGAACATAGGTATATGACTTAACATTTATACACTGAAAGCTTCAATAAATGGAGAAATATACCATATTTATGGATTGGAAGGCTCATTATTCCAAACATCAATTCTCACCAAATAGACTATAGCATCAATGCATTCCTAATCCAAATCCAAGTGACCTTTTATGTAGAAATTGACAAGCTTATTTTTATATTTACATGGGAAATCATACCTAAAATAGCTCCCAAAATCTTTTGTAAAATATACAAATCTGGAGGGACACCTCGGTGGCTCAGTCAGTTGCATATCTGTCTTTGGCTCAGGTCATGATCTCAGGGTCCTAGGACCAAGCCCCAGGTAGGGCTTCCCTGCTTGGTGGGGAGTCTGCTTCTCCCTTTCTCTCTGCTCCTCTCCTCTGCTCGCACTCTCTGTCATAAATAAATAAATAAATAAATAAATAAATAAATAAATAAAATCTTAAAGAAAATACAAATCTGGGATATTCCCATACCACTACTTGTTTCAAGACTTATAGTAATTGTAATCAAGACAATGGGGTATTATTATAAAGAGATAAATAAATTACTGGAATGGAATAAAATTCAGAAATACCCCACACATACATGGTCAATTCATTTTCAACAAAGGATGAAGACAATGCAGTGTGAAGAAAGGAGAATTATTTCAGTAACTACTGCTGGAATTACTGGATAGCCATATGTAAAAAGCTATTAACCTCAACTCACTTCCCATCATTTACAAAAATTAACTCAAAATAGATAAATGATTAAATATAAGAGCTAAATACAAAACTTCTCAAAGAAATTTTAGGGAAAGATCTTCATGGCCTTGAGTTTGAAGAAGATTTCTTAAGAGGACACAAAAAACACAAATAAAAAGGAAAAAAGTCAATAAATATGACTGTCAAAATTTAAATCTTTGTCCTTTTAAATTCAGTCATGAAAATTAAAAGGCTAGTCTCAGACTAGGAGAAATATTTGCTAAATATATATCTGATAATGGCCTTATATTTAGAATCTATAAGGTACTCTTAAAACTCAATAATAAAAATGAGGCACCTGGGTGGCTCAGTCAGTTGAGCATTCGACTCTTGATTTCAACTCAGGTCATAGTCTCAGGGTGTTGGGATCAAGCCCTGTATCAGGCTCTGCACTCAGAGGGGAGTCACCTCCTCTCTCCTTCTCTCTTTCACTTTGCCCCTCTCTCTTGAGCTCACTCTCTCTCTCTCTCTCTCAAATAAATAAACAAACTTTTTTAAGAACCTCAAAAATAAATAAATGATCCAATTTTTAAAAAATATTCAAATAATTTGAACAAACACCACCAAAGAGGTGAAAAAATGCTAAAGACCATTTGTTGTTAAAAATATATAAACTAAAACCAAATGAGAAATCACTACCCATTAGAATGACGAAAACTAAAAAAGACTAACCATATCAAGTACAGGCAAAGATGCAACTCATATACAGCTGGTTTGAATGCAAAATGGTATAACTATTTTGGAAAAAAAAATTCAGTTTTCTAAAAGCTAAAACTACATCTACCACACCACTCAAGCCTTCCACTTCTTATTTACCTGAGTGAAAAAAATGCATATGTCCATGCAAAGATATATACACAAATGTTTACAGAAGCTTTAGTTGTAATAACCAGAATCGGAAAAGAACCCCAAAGTCCTTCAACAGGTAAGTGAATGAATAAATTTTGTTATATCCACACAATGAAATACTATTTAGCAATAAAAAGTAATAAGCTTGATATTCACAAAAATATGGATGAATCTGAAAATAGCTATGCTGAGTGAAATAAGCCACACCAAGAAAACAGGCCATACAATTCTTGAAAATGCAAACTAAACTATAATGGCAGAAAGGTCCATAGTTACGTGGGCAGGTTTTTAAAACACAGGTTGCACCCAAGCCCTACTCCCAGAGTTTCTGATATAGTAGGTCTGGGGTAGGGTTTGAGAATATCCATATCTAACAAGTTCCCATGTGATGCTCATGCTGCCTAGACCACTGTCTAAATAGCACTGCCTGGAGGAACTTACTGCATGACAGTGTTCTTTGTCAACAATTGTCCAGCATCCTACAAACCTTTGTGAAACCTGTACCAGGGCAATAGATAGCAGATGTAGCCTGGAGTTGGATGAAAGAGGATATCAACGGAAAAGAAGAGATGATGGGTAGAGACCTAATAAAAAGAGAAAGAAAACCTTTTGAACACACACCAACAAAGTGGTCAAGTAGAAAGACATTTCTTTTTAATCACACAGACATGGGTTCAAATCCCATGCATGAAGCTATCTGGTGCCAAAAAAAAAAAAAAAAAAAGAAAGAAACATATTTTAAACCCTTTTCTCATCTGCAAATGGGGATAATGATTTTTTAATAGAATTCTTGTGTGTGTTCCATGTTGAGTATACATTTAACACCTACATAAGAAGAACCAATACATAAGGAGAACCAATAAAATAATAGGGCAGCTCCTTGCACACAAGTTTCTGAATTTGAGAGTATAAAAGGAAAAACCTGGATTGTTTTTCCAAAGTTCCTGTATATTTTTTCCCATAAGTGTTATGGGATTTCAGTCAAGTGTTCACATATTCCAAAAGGGTTTGCTTTTTCTTCTCAGTAGAAAGTAGAAGTAGGTGGCTTTGGGATCTCTTCCTCCTTTAAACTATTTGAAGATTAAGAAAAAACCATCTCCACTAAGAGCTTGAATAAGTGAAAGTACATCTAAACTATGTTTTCCAGAAGCAGAAGAAAATAGTGCCTGACAGACTTGGTCTAATCCAGCTTCATAAGGAGTCCTCTAACAGAATTTGAGGCGGGCATAAAATCCATTGCTAATTTCAAGCAACAGGTTAGGCTGCCACTCTGCATTCACCTCACCTCTTCCACCCCAAGGAAAATTAGTTTAGTGTTTTGGGATTTGGGATAAAGGCATTTCCAACTATTTACATGTTAATAGCAGCATTCTTCAAGGTCCAATGTGTGGGGAAGGGAACAAACATAAGTCTCATCCTCACTCCAGCCCTCTTCACACCAGCATATGGATGCTAAAATCCAGGTTGAAATGATTTAGGTTTCTGCCTCTTTACTCCAAAGTTCACGTGACACATCAATTATGTTTCCCTACTCTCAACATGGCATTCATTTTCTTGTGCCAGGATTTATTTTGATATTCCCAAAGTTCTCAAGTCTTTGTTTTCCAACTATTGTCTGCCTTCTTGAAATAGTGCTAAGTTGGCCCAGGAGTCCATCCTGTTAGCATCGGATGAGAAGATGACATATTTGTAGCACTGTCCACAGTAGGACAGCAAGGAGGTAAAGTAAGTTCCCTGTCAGTGCTGCCTTTCCCATCCTCCACCATCTCAATCAATATCATACATGCTTCTAAGCTTTTATCACTCCCTCTAAGCAAAGACAAGATCACAAACCAATAACCTTTTTTCTATTTTTAAACCTTTATTTTCTATAACAAAAGTATACCTACATCTTTTTAAAATATCAAGTTAAACCAAAATGTTTATAATGAAAGTGATCATACAATTTCTTATCCAACTTGGGACACTTTTGTCTGGCACAATATCAAACCAAATGGAATATGGAACATGAAGCATAAACCAGAACTGTCACGGGTAAACCAATATATATTGTTGTTCTACTTCTAATGAAAAACAGCAGTTCCTGACCTAGTCCAAAACCTGATCTCATTCTCTTCTACCACTGTAACCCTTCAAGCTATTTTTCCTGGAAAATGTCTCCATTTCTTTAAGTAATCTAATTCTTTGCTAGTTCTTGATTAATCAATTTTACACTGTAACTATTGATTTCCTATTATGATAGAAAAGGACTGAGTGCTCTTATACCACTATCTTCCTTCCCCCTCCTTCTAATATAATTATTTTACTATTTTAGTTAAATGAATAATTGATGTTTACAAAATTAAATATGTAAATACTATTCACTGTCAAGTAACATAAAAGCATTTTATTAAATGATTACATTGTCTTTCTTATACTTTATTCCTTTTCCTGAATTTAATAGTTGCCTTGTTTCTTGATTTACATAATTTTCAATACACATATCTTCATTTTTTCCCAAATGCTCCACCATATCTGCTATGTGCTCTCCCCACTCGTACTCTCCATGCACTATTACATCATATGTTCTATCAAGCCCCCCTTATTTCCAGGCCATCTTCTTCCTGGAGCCCCCAATCCTCTTGCTCCGCTCTGATCTAATCCCATGATTGCTGCCCAGGCATCATCTTGAACATTCTTTTTATTGCTCTTTTGAGTTGTATTCACTGTTTCTTGAAAAGCATTCCTGTTCTTGATTTGTTTCTTCACTGTGATGAAAAACATTCACTGGACACTTTCAAAGAACGCATGAGTGCATGAATCCTCACATATGCAAAAGTGTCTTTATTTTAGCTAACGTTCTATTGATCAAATGAATTAGTAAGTGGGAAGTCACTTTTAGTCAAAAGCACTCTGATGTTTATGCCTTTATGGATGAGATGATTTTATTTTTCCTCTATGGAAAGTTTTAGAATCTTCTCCTGTATCCCTGGTCCATCATTAGGTGGTTTGGAGTGAATCTTTTTTCAGTTATGCTACTGGGAACTCATTGGACCCATATCCATCCATTTTTAGAAGTATTATTCTATTACTTTGTGATGATTTCCTAATTTTGTTTTATCTGTTCTCTATCTCTGTAACTCCTTTCATACAAATGTTAGACATTAAAGATATACTCTGGTCTTTCATTGTTTTTCTAAATGTCTTTTTCTCCTTTTTTCACTCTCTAGGAGGGTTCTTTGACTAACTTCCAGCTATTTACATAATTCTCTATTTCAGCAATTACATATCAAACTTGCAAAACTTCTCTTTTTCTAATTTTTCCTTCTCCATAGCTTCCTTTTATTGTTTTCTGAGTATAATAATCTTTGCCTATTTCTGAATATGCAGAGTGAAATGTTCCTTGTCATTCCTGAATTACCTTTGTTTCTTTGGGTTCATTTCATGTTTATTCTTGTCTCTGTTTTTGAAAAGAAGCTGACAGTGGACACTAGTCCATGACTGTCCATTTGTCTTTAACAATAAGACACTAAGGCACCAAAGATATGATTGGAAATTCTCTGATTACAAATGAAAATCATTAACTAGAACTTTAGGGTGTTCTGGGGTAGAACTTCCACTTAGGCCATTCTAAGAGCCCCCCATGTCAGTGTGTGGGTATTCCAGTTACCTAATGCTGCATACCAAGCCATCCCAAAATGTAGTGGCTTATAACAAAAGCAACATTTATTTTGCTTATGAATCTGGACTTGGAGCAGTGCTCATCAGGGACATCTGGTCTCTGCTCTACTTGGCATCATCTAGAGCAGCTCAAGGGCTGGGAGCTGCAATACTTAGGGATCCTCAGACAGGTGTCTATCTCTGTGCAATCTCGCCAAGTAATCTCTCCAGCGTGGCAGTTTCAGGAAAGCCAGACATCCTACATGTTGGCTCAGGGCTCCCAAAGTATGTGAACTGAGAGCGAGAGAGAGAGAGAAAGGTCTCCAGGTAAAAGGTATAAAGCTATATAAAGCTATATCCCTTTTATTGTCTAGCCCCAGCAGTTGCAGAACATCACTTTAGCCATACTGGTTCACAGCAACCACACTGGTTCCCAGATTCAAGGGGAATGTGCAGAGACTGAACATCTCAGTATCCCCATGGAAGAATGGTCAGGATATGTGTCTTTCCCACCTCACAGGTAGATATATATATATAATTATAACTTACATTTGGAAAATAAAATTGTCTGAATTTGCCATTTATTTTTGAGGACTTTTAATATCTGCAAAAAAAGTGCTTTCTGATCCCCCTTTTGGGGGTGGGGGAAATAGAGTCGTCCTGCAGGTGTTCCATGAGTAGAGAAGAGCAGAGAGAAGGTAGTGTCTGAATCTTCAGCCTCTGAAGTTAAGCTCTCCACAAAAGAACACGCTGGTTTTCAGTTAAAATGCTAGATGTCTGCCTTCCTGCCTGCATTTTGGATTCTGAATACTGACTTTCAAATAATCTTTGTATTTCAGTAGTGCCCTCTTTCAGAATCCAATGGCTCTGCCAGGAACATCAACACTTTTTTCATTAACACTCCCCTTCTCATATTATGGCTTTCTGTCTGTTTGGGTCTATATGATTTTTACTTCTTTACTACTACTCAACTGGTCTCAGGAGGAAGAGGTAAAAAAAAAAAAAATTATAGTCAATCAGTCACCTTTAACTACATCCCGAGGCCCCAACACGAAAGTCTATAATGCAGATATAAAGGCCTTTGGCCTTGTTTTGAAGACCAAAGCTTCAGACTTTAAAAGGAAAACACTAGGAGTACAGGATAAGTTAGATTCCTTGATACAATTTGCCCTCCAGTTCCCTGCAATGTCACCTGCAAGCAGCATGGCACAGCGATTACCAGACTGCCTCTTGGAAGCAGGATGACCTGTCCCCATGTTTCCATTCTATTCTACAAGTCTCACCAGCAAATGACTTAAGATTTCAGCACCTGTAAAGGGCAGCTGGTACAAGCTACCTCACTGAGCCATTTTACAATGCATCTAATGTAGTTAGAATAATTGCTGGCAAATAGTGAGCACACTACATTTCAGCTGTCAGTATCTGGCAACGATCCCAACTCATTCACACTTATTTTAATTCTTCCTTCAAAATGCACTCTTGGAAAATTTCTACTTATGTTTTCACCAAAAATTCTTGTCCTTTTTTTCTCTTCAATCTATAAGCTCAAAAAATCCGTAACTATCTTCAGTCTACTGCAGCATTTTCAATAGATTTGGAATCATTTCTTTATATTGCTTGAACACCATTTAGGCTGTATACCATTTAGAGCATAGATAAGAGAGAATAAGCTCAAAAGGAATTTTAAAACTGATTTGACTTACTCATTTAAAATAAATTCTTATTTTTTGATTGCTTGAACAACATCTACCATAAAGTGTATTTCAATGTATGTACAAAGAAAGAAGGAAGGAAGGAAAGAAAGAAAAAGAAAAGAAAAGAGGAAAGATGAGAAGAGGAAAGAAAAGAAGAAAAAGGGGGTAGGTACCTGGGTGGCTCAGTGGTTGAGCATCTGCCTTCGGCTCAGGTCATGATTCCAGGGTCCTAGGATCAAGTCCTGCATTGGGCTCCCTACAGGGATAAGGGAGCCTCCTTATCCCTCTGCCTATGTCTCTGCCTCTCATGAATAAATAAATAAATAAAATCTTTTTTAAAAAGAGACAGGGAGAAAAGAAGGAAGGAATCTAGTAATTGTCCCCCAGCTTTCGCTCATTTCCATTCTCTGTGTACAGGGGAATACTTACCAATAATTTTTTGAATTTTTTTAGACATACATATTGAATATTAATCCATGACAATGTCTTGGATTTTTCTCTGTGGTCAATTAATATTTGTTATATATTAAAGAGAAACCTATTGTGGATAGTTTTAGGATACATTGGTTATAAAGCTTAGATCTCTGGGGATTACAAAATCAAAAGGAAAGAGGCAACCAAAGCTAACAGAGGAAACCTGATTTACAGCCTTCACTTGACCAGTGGAAATGTCTGTAGCAGCAGAAAAATCTATGTACATTGCTTAGATATTTGTGGTTTGACGCTAATTCATCCATTGATCCATCAGTCTGATTTTATAGACTCATATTTGCAAAGTATACTTTTTTAATCTGCTAAATGGATTTTTCCTTTATCATTCAAGAAAGGTGAGAACCAACTTCTGTAAATATTTCCACTCTTTGGAACAGATTACATTAAATGTCCAATAAAATCTGAGGATATGCATTTAGTGTGTCCTTTAGTAGACTATAGTTAATTCCATGCAGTTACTGCTGTGGTTACATTTGATGGGGTAGGGAGAACACACAAAAAGAACTAGAAAAACAATATTCCTCATACAACAATTCTCTATCATCTTTAGTAGCCCACACAGAATGTTTATAAAATATGTGAAATGCACAGAATTAATCATTAAAAACAAAAAAATGACATTTCTTACATCATTTTTACATATGACACTGCTAGGAAATTTTACACTGAAATCAAAATATATGTAGAACAAATGCTTCACAATCCTATCTTTGTTTTTCAAAGTCACTTATAATTGCTTGCCCACTTGTTTTTCGGATGATTCATGAATGTGGATTGCCAAATAGGCCAGAAGTACAGGAGAAGGCTCCTAAGTAATTAAACCCATGGTGCAGATTGAAATAACATTGTTTTCATCTTTTATTTCTTCCAGAAAGAAAAGTCAAATGTTCATATTCTCTAAGAGAATACACACTTTCAAGACTTTTCCAGTTGTGGATTTTAAGTTGTCATAAATAACTCTGAACTGGGAGGGAGTATGCTCTCTGTACGTCTCTATATTGTCTGTGGAAGCTGAGGCAAAACCAGAGACAGACATGATGACTTCCAATTCTTAAAGGTATAGAAACTTGCCTTCTAACCATCCACAAATGAGAATCAATCAGACAGCCAAAGTAATTTCTCAGTTTAATCAGCATCTTTCAAAGACAAAATGGAACCATCTATAGCCAACCTCTAAACTTTGTGAAATATGAAATGGCTGCTATTAACAGCCCTCCCTTCTTATTGTACCAGATAGTAAAGGGTTCTCAGTGACAGGAGTAGCAGAGGACAGCTTTCTATGACCATTAAGCTATGAAAACATGTACAAAGATATTCACTACATGCTAGAATATAAATTTTCATCATTAGCATGAAGATCCATATTGCACACAAATAAATATTTTTAGTATATGTGCTGCCGAAGCGAGCACATGCACACAAATAAATAAAATAAAAGTGCTCATCATGACAATCTATTCTGAACTGAGTTCTAAGTTCTGATGAGCATCCTACACTGGGTCTGAATTAATCAGGGTGAAAACATGACTTTTTTTTACGAAACAAGCTACTAGAAAAACATCTAATTCACAAATATGAGATAGGAATGTCTAGGGAAACAAATAGAGTTGGATCTGACGCAACTCCTCAAAAATTATGATTTTCACTGTATAGGATCCCTTCAGTGCTTCCCATAAAACTGAGATATTTTGTTAATATTTATCAACAACATTTACTGCCATTTTATTGCCTAAATTTGAAGGCCTAACAAATTTTCAGATAATGCCCACAATATGGATCCAAGGATCCACACTCTATATGACCCTAGAGGAACATACTACATGACCATAGAGGAACTTACTACGTGGCAGTATCTTTCGTAAATAACTGCCTTGACTCCTAGACATCTTTACAGAAGGGATACTGGGGCAGTAGATGCCAGAGGTGTTACACAAGATTGGAATGCAAGAACATATTAGTGGGACAGAAGAGACAGTAGGTAGAAGCCAAGTAGAAAGAGAAGAGGAAACATTTAAGCATGTACAACAAAGTGATAAGGTAGAAAGAATACCTATTTTTAGCATAATGGACAAGATTCAAGTTCACATCTCATCTCTGGTGCTATGCATGATTCTAGCTGGTGCAAGACAGATATTATAAACCCTTTTCTCATCTGAAAATGAGGATTCTGATTTTTTTCTAATGAGACTGTTTTGTGTGTTCATGTGAGAAATATATTGAAGCAACTAGCACATAGTAAGAAACGATAAAATAACACAAAAGTTTCTTGTATACAAATGCGTGAATTTTAGAGTACAGAGGAAAAGCTTGGATTGTTTTCTCAAATTTCCCTTTTACCCCCTGTTAAGTAGCATGATCTTTTTGGCCAAAGAGAGTGAAGTCAGCTTGTCCTAACTGGATTTCCAGTGACACACAGTTCTCAAGTATAGTAGGTTGTATTTCTTTTTCTGGATTTCATTTCCATCCCCGTATGTACATGATTATGGGATGGGACCATTTTATCTAGTGTAAGAGGCAGCAGCTTTTCATTTCATGAGTGATGATGAACTACACTTTAAACCAATTTTAGTATTTTTTTAAATATTTTATTTATTTATGAGAGACACACAGAGAGAGAGAAAGGCAGAGACACAGGCAGAGGGAGAAGCAGGCTCCATGCAGGGAACCTGATATGGGACTCAATCCCAGGACTCCAGGATCGTGCCCTGGGCCCAAGGCAGGCACTAAACCACTGAGCCACACGGAGATCCCCAATTTGTATTTTTTAAGACACCAGAGGATAAATGAAAGAGTTACATTTTTATTTTGAGAGGCTAGAATCAAAGGAAGCCATAGGTTGCTTCTGATAGAAGAATCATTTTTTCATCCAAGCAAATGTCACCTGTGTGCTTTGGTTTTACATACATTTCTCTCTCCTAGGCCTAAAACTATTGAGATGAATTATTATTTTCTATTTTTCTATTTCTATCTATAATAATTTTATTCTCGTGAAATACTACTTGATGCTGAAATGCATTAAGATTATACCACATTTAGAATAAAGCCAATAATTCATTAAATATATATATATATACTATGTTACTGGGCAGTTGTCATAATAGACAGCAGTCATTGATTAAACATCTCCTATGTGCCAGATGTTGCATTTGGGCTTTATATCCATTCTCTCATTTCCTTGTAAGAGGGCTGGTGACATCTTTCCACAGCTATCAAGGTTCAAAGGGGTCAAACTGAAAGTCTCCTCTTCACCAAGGTTGACCTGCACTAATTGTTTCCCATGACAGATCAGGCCATAAATCACTTTAGTTAAACCCACGGTTGTTGTCAGCTACTGAACCCACACCCAGAAGGTAATTATTGACAAACATGGGCTACCAGGATCCCAGTGGCCCCTGTCACTCACTCCACCCCACTTCTATTCATGACTGCCTCACCAGCCATGAGGCACAGAGGCAGCTCTATAAGGAAGTGATGACAACAGTGTCCCTGTAGGAATGTGTGAAAGTGAAAAGGCATGACCTCTCACCTTTTTAGTCTCCACTGGCTTCTTGCCTTCAGCCTACAAATATGCTCCTCTCTCTTTTCTCCTAAAAGACGTCCCTTCACTTCCTTCTCTCTTTTCTTCCTCTGCTGGACTTCTTTCACTATTTATGCCTAAACATTTATAAAGACACTCTTAAAATTTATTGGTCTCCAATTATGAACAAGGTATTTGCCATATATTTATTATTTTAAAGATTTATTTATTAATTTGAGAGAGTACAAGTGTAAAAAGTGGGGGGAGGAGCAGAGGGAGGGAATCTCAAGCAGAGTCCCCACTGAGTGTGGAGCCCAACATAGGGCTCCATCTCACAACCCTGAGATCATGACCTGAGCTGAAATCAAGAGTTACACACTTAACCAACTGAGCCACCTTGATGCCCTTATTTGCCATATTTTTAAACCTCATGAAAACTCTCAAGGACAATGAAAAAACTGCGGTTCAGAAAACTTCACAACTAGGATTCAAATTCAACATCTGTCTGAAGCCAAGTCCCAAATATTGCTTCCTGCACCACCACAGAACCTCCTAGAGATGTCCAAACCAGCTTAAACCCTTCCTCACCAGATCAGAATACAAGCCAATCCTCTACCACAAATTGACATTTTTAATTTTTACTATGAAGTTGAGTTATCAAATGCAATTATCTCCTGTGCTTTTCATGTGGCTAGAAGTGTCTTCATATAAGGTTAGAAGATGTCAGAATCATCTTTTGGGATGTTCCCTTTGAGGACAAGACCATGACCATTTAATTCTGAATCTTTAGTCTCCTTACTCAGAGATCCATAAGAAGAAAACTTTCAACAGAGGATAACAAGTCTGAAAGACAAGAAAAAAGAGGGGTGGAAGAGGAGCAGAGGAAGATGAGGAGAAATGGGCAGTTAGGAGGGGCCTCCATTTCCAAGCCTAGCAAGTAACCATTTTTAACTAGTGGCTAATTGGGTATACTTGGTTAGCTCCAACCGGTGTTATAGACCACCTAACCCTAACAACCCAGATCCCTGGCCTCTGACTAGCTAGGTACTCTCTGTTTCAGGACTCTTGCATCTACTCTTTTCTCGGCCTGGACTACTTTTTCCAAATACCCAAATAACTCTGTCTCCTCTCACAGGACATTATTCAAATGTCACTTTCTCAGTAAGACCTTCTTTGATTTTTAGTTTTAAAATTATAACACCTAACCCTCCAACCATTTTTTCTCTTCTTCTTTACTGCTTTATATTTTTCCACTATATTGCCAATGCCCAAGCAAATCTGGCATCCAGTAAGTGACCTAAAATGTTTGTTGAATGAATGGATGCATTGAAGGTTAAGTCTCCCTCCACCCAACTCCTCTCATTATAAAGCTAAATATTCACTAATGTGATACAGGCATACCTTGTTTAACTGCCCTTCACTTTATTGTGATCTCATTGATACTGCTTTTTTTTTTTTTTTTCCAAATTGAAGGTCTGTGGCAACCCCGCATGGGGCAAGTCCATCAGTGCCATTTTTCCAATAGCATTAGCTCACTTCAGATCTCTGTGTTACATTTTGGTATTTTAAACTTTTTCATTATTATATTTGTACAATGATCTGTGATCAGTGATCTTTATTACTACTGTAATTGTTTGGAGGAACCACAAAACACTTCCATATAAGATAGCAAACTTAATCAACAAATATTGTCTTTGTTCTGACTACTACACCAACCAGTTGTTCCCCCATTTCTTTCTCTCTCCTCGGGTCTCCCTATTTCCTGAGACACTACTATTTTAAAATTGAAACCAAAGGCCGGTTCATTAAGTTTAAGGAAAGTAACCATCTCCATAACATCAAAGTGCAAGATAAAACAGCAAGTATTAATGGAGAAGCTGCAGCAAGTTACCCAAAAGATCCACCTAAGATAATTCGTGAAGGTGGCTACACTAAACAACTGATTTTCAATGTGGATGAAATAGCTTTCTATTGGAAGAATATGCCATCTAGAACTTTCATAGCTAGAGAGGTAAAGTCAATGTCTAGCTTCAAAGCTTCAAAGCATAGGCTGACTCTTGTTAGGGGCAAATACAGCTGGTGACTTTAAGTTGAAGCCAAAATTCCTAGGGCTCTTAAGAAGATTATACTAAATCCACTAAATTTTATGCTAAATCCACTCTACCTGTGCTCTATAAATGAAACAACAGAGACTGAATGTCAGCACATCTGTTTACAGCATGATTTCCTGAATATTTTAAGCCCACTATTGAGAACTAATGCTCAGAAAAAAAGATTCCTTTCAAAAAATGACTGCTCATTGACATATTTTGTACCTGGTCAGCCAACCTGAGGTAGATGGACAGTGAGATGAATGGTGTTTCATGCCTGCTAACACAGCATCCATTCTGCAGCCTATAGGTCAATGAGTAAGTTCAACTTTCAAGTCTTATTATTTAAGAAATCCCCATTGTTTAAGGCTGTAGCTGCCATAGATGGTAATCCCTTTGATAGATCTGTGCAAAGTCAATTGAAGATCTTCTGGAAAGGATTCACCATTCCTGATATCATTAAGAACATTGTTGACTCATGGAAAGAGGTGAAAATATTAGTATAAACAGGAGTTTGGAAGAAGTCGATTCTAACTCTCAAGGATGATTTTGCAGGATTCAAGACTTTAGTGGAGGAAGTAACTACAGATGTGGCAGAAATAACAAGAGAACCAGAATTAGGACTGGAGCCTAAAAATTTGACTGAATCTGTGATCTCCTAATGAAACCGTAACAGACGAGGAGTTGCTTCTTATGAGTGAGCAAAGAAATTGGTTTCTTGAGATGGAATCTACTCCTGGTGAAGATGCTCTGCAGGTTGTTAAAATGACAACAAAGGATTAGAATAGTCCATAAACTTAGTTGATAGAACTGCAGCAGGGTTTGAGAGAACTGTTCCTATTTTGAAAGAAATTCTACTATGGGTAAAATGGTATCAAACAGCATCACATACTACAGAGAAATCATTCATGAAGGGACGAGTCAATTGATGATGCAGCAAACTTCACTGTTGCACTATTTTAAGAAGCTGCCACAGCTACCCCAACCTTCCAGCAGCTATCAGCATGGAAGCCAGACTCTCTACCCACAAGAAAACTATTAGACACTGGAAGCTCAAATGCTTTTCAACAATTAAAAAAAAAATTCAGACAAAATAAAAAAGCATGAAGGGGGGCGGTGCAGAGGAAGAGGGAAAGAGAGAATCTCAAGCAGGCACCACACCCAGCATGGAGCATGATATAGGGCTCAATCTCATGACCCTGAGATCACAACCTGAGCCAACCAAGCCACACAGGTACCCCAACAATAAAATATTCTTAGATTAAGGTATATTTACTGTTGTTTTAGACATAATTCTACTATGCAATTAGTAGGCTAAAGTTTGGTGTAAATATAACTTTTATATGCCCTGACAAACCAAAAAATTTCACTGGACTTGCTCTACTGTGATATCTGCTTTATTGCAGTGGTCTGGAAACAAACCTGCAGTATCTCCAAGGTATGCCTGTATATTCTGGGCACAGCCAGATTTCCCCTGAAATGGCAGAACCATACCTGAGTTCATTGGGGCACCTTCTCCTTGGTCCTGGACTGGTGAGTCGCCAAGAAGATTTGTGTTTCAGAATTACACATCACTCCTGGTCTAGATGCTGATTCTTACCAGGACACCTCTGCCCTAGACACTGAGAGTAACTGTGAATGGTAGAGATAAAAGCAGCTGTTTAAGTAACCAGGGCTTAAAGTCAACTATCAAGGATAAAGAGTTGAAATGGCTATTCTCGGGACGCCTGGGTGGCTCCGCAGTTGGGCGCCTGCCTTCGGCTCAGGGCATGACCCTGGAGTCCCAGGATTGAGTCCCACATGAGATTCCCTGCATGGAGCCTGCTTCTCCCTCTGCCTGTGTCTCTGCCTCTCTCTCTCTGTGTCTCTCATGAATAAATAAATAAAATCTTTAAAAAAAATTAAAAAAATAAAAAGAAATGGCTATTCTCAATCAGCCTTATCATTTTCAAATTACCAAATGCTAGGCCCACAGGCCATAAATTATAAGGTTGGCTGCTTCAGAAGGGCCCATGATATCATCACATTGCCATGTTAATTAGTAAATACCCTAATTCTTTTAAAAGCCAATTTACAGTACTCTATATTTGGTGCTGTTTAGTGAATATACCTTTTTGTCCACAAAATGTTAAGAGCTCCAACAATATTGTTTTTTTCTTTTTGGGAGGGTGGGTACTTAGTATACTTAATATACTTGGGTTAAATCTCAATGAAAATGAAAGAAAGAATTATAAAATATATTTCCCATTAGCCTTTCCCAAGAACAATTTATACTGGGGTCTATGGCAGGGGTTAAACAGAGTATGCTTACAGCTCAGATTTCACAAGAAGAAGAACACATGGTGTGTCTCCAAGGAATGTCAAGTCCAAGAAGCTGAAAGGGAACTTGAGAAAAATTAAACATGTGCAAATTTTAGTTGTATTTTATTACAAAGCAAACAGGAAGTCTGACATTAAATGTAGCAGCCTCATACGAGTTTAATTAGAAAGGTTTTCATTTAGTGAAACCACGATAAAGTTATAGAAATCTCAGTAGATGGTTAAAAACCTAAAAGACAAAGAAAATTCTAATAAAGGCTTATTTTTAAAGTTTAATAAATTTAGCTACAACAATGGGCTGAAACCTGGGGGCAAATCCAGCAATGAGAGCAAACCTAGTCTCTGGAAACCTTCCCAGATTCATCTCAACAGTCAAAAGCAGTTCTTTGCCTCTTGTCTGGTGAATTAAGGCAGCTTCACAATGATGCACAAAAAGTCAAACTCAAAACTGTAAGGTGCTAATTTTAAATTTTACCACACTTCTGAAAGCAAAGTGAAGTTCGTATGTGGTGACTTGGATAAGACTGAATGTGTATTGTTCATGAGAATTTTACGCTGGTTTAGAACTTTATGAATTTAAAATGGAATCATTTAAATAGATTACTTGTCAATACCAGGGTTTTCCAAAATGTGGTCCTAAGACTACTCAGCCAGAATCACCAAGGGGAGGAGGATATATGGGGACTCTGGTTAAAAGTGAAAAGCCCCCAGGGGTTAACCCTAGACCTATTGAATACAGAATCTCTGAGGTTCCCCATAAGCCTTAGGGTTCCCCATAATCCTGATGACTTGCTAAAGTGTAAAGCCATCACTAGAGTGAGTCCCAACTTTAACTGCATATGGGAACACATGAAAAGCTTTAAAAGTAAAGCCTGATCCCATACCCAGAAAGTCTGTTGAGTTATTTGGGATGCAGCCTGGATGTTGGGATTTTTAAGAATCATCCTTGGATGCAACCTTAATTACTGTAGGAGAGTCTCTTCCCAGTAATAGTCTTTTCCTCCCACTCATGCAGAAATATAACATGAATCATAAAATAGCTATTATCAAATAGGCAAATTTCTGTGACTTATTTCTAAAACACTGCTAAGAAGCTGAAATTATTCTCTGATTTTATGGGGCAACCCAAGGATTTGGGATATAAAGTAGTTCAAATAAACTGTGTGAGGTGTGACTTAATTATTGCAGATAAAAAGAGAAAACTGAACAGTCAAGTTATAGACTTTACAATCCCTGAAGATAAACCAGAGAAACAGATTTCACAGATCTGTTAGAAACCATTTTGTTCCTTCAAAGTTGATAAAGGAGTTGGGTCAGGCTTTGTAATTTGTGGCTGCAGTCAAGCATTATTCAATATTTTTAAACCTTAATTATTTTATTTATAAATCAAGGGTATCAGTGGTTAATAATAACACCCAACATTGATTGATTTCTTACTATGTGTCAGGCACTGTGTGAAGCATTTAAATACATTACCTCATCTATTGCTATGTGATAAGTACAATTATTAGCCCATTTTATAGAATAGAAAACTGAGACTTGGCGAGGTTAGATGTCCAAGGTTACACAAAGTTTTAAGAACTTCAAAGCATAGGGATCCCTGGGTGGCGCAGCGGTTTGGCGCCTGCCTTTGGCCCACGGTGCGATCCTGGAGACCCAGGATCGAATCCCACATCAGGCTCCCAGTGCATGGAGTCTGCTTCTCCCTCTGCCTGTGTCTCTGCCTCTCTCTCTCCCTCTCTGTGACTATCATAAATAAATTAAAAAAAAAAAAAAAAGAACTTCAAAGCATATGTTCTTAATTCATTTGATAATACTATAGATTTAAATATAAGATCCAGTAGTCATCCTATAGTCACACAGAGAGAAAAAAGAAAAAGAAGAATATATTTATTTCAAACCAAAAAAATGATTCCTGGATCATACCAGATGACCCAACCTCTGATGAGTGAGTCCCTGTTCCTGAGGTTGCAGTGCTTCTTTTGGTAAGTACAGGAAACCTGAACATTCTTCAGTGAATCTCACCCACCTGGGAGCCTGCAATAGACCACTTTGTCATGGAAGGTAAAGTCTTCTATTTTAAACTACCATCAGCTGTCACACAAATCCAATAATTTGAAGGAATCAAGACTTTGTTTGGAAACCAGAGAGGAAATCTCAAAGGTCTATGGGGACAATAAATCACAAAATGACATGTATTAGAGGTCGTCTGCCTATTTGATGGGAGTCCCATGTCTCAGGTGTTCACATGTATACGTATGTTCAATGATCTTCATATGCCAGTTGCTTTCATTGCCAAACTGGACCCTTGTCTTATATTAAATACTTACAGAATAGATTCCTTTTTAATGCTATCTTTCACAAGTAGATTTTACTGTAGAATGTATTGTCACATCATTTTTTAAGATGTTTAAATGTCATGGGAGGAGCAGGCTTACAATACTAAAAAAAAAAAAAAAAAGCAAAAAACAATGCTGGTGCCCAGTGGACCAATGACCCTCTTCAATCATCTTGGGGAAAGGAGAAACCCCCCATAGCACTTCCATCAAATGAAAGTACTGCAGCCTAGAAGACGAGTGGGAGAAATAAAAGCATTTGCTGATTTCCAGATTCAGTGCCTAACATCTTTTCATCAGCTAAGATATTTTTAACCTAAGAAAAAAGCAACGAATCCTGATTTCTTAGCCCTTTACACTTCTTTTTTTTAATTTTTTTTATTTTTTAGATTTTATTTATTTATTCATGAGAGACACAGAGAGAGAACGAGAGGCAGAGACAGACAGAGGGAGAAGCAGGCTCCATGCAAGGAGGCTGACGTGGGACTCGATCCCAGGTCTTCAGGATCAGGCCCTGGGCTGAAGTCGGCACTAAACCACTGAGCCACCCGGGCTGCCCATCCCTTTCCACTTCTGATTCACCATGGCCCAAGCAAGTTGCCACTTTGCTGGGCTAGTCCCTTCCTCTTAAAAATGGAGATAATGATAAAGTGTTTTAGCCACTTAATCCCAATAATGGTGCTAGGATTAATGAGAGTGTTTTAGAAGGGAAAAAAAAGTCTTTGGTCAAAGATGTGCGGTAAGTACAATACTTTATTATAAATAATAATAATGGGCCTTATGCTACTGATGCCTGGGGAGCACACCATTCCCTTCTTGGCCTGCATTAATACTTGGACCCAAGGGTGCCAATTAGTGCAAAATGTATGTACTGAAAGGCACCCTAGGGGCCTAAAGGAGTTCATCCTTCTCCAAAAGGCGACTAATTTACCCTCCCCCCAACACCCTTCCTACACAAAGCTCCTGTCTGCTATTATTAGTGTACAATAATAGTACACTGCATCCTTCTTACAGGTGAATTGAGCTCCATGTGCTTCCTCCAATTTGCTTAATAGAATATAAAGGGATTTGAAAGCACTGTTGGAATAATACCTTCTATTTGAATATTTGCTCTTGCTTGACTAGAGCAGCCACAAACTAATGATTATTACAATGTGATGGTTTGTAATTGGTACAATTTCCTATCTCACTGTCAAGATAATTTTTTCCCAGTGCACAGAATAAGTCTGTTCTCTTCCAATGTCATACTCTAAAAAATCGCCCTCTTTCTCCTCAGCTTCTTTTCAATACCTTTTGTATTTTGATCAACATAGCATGTTTTCTGCTCCCTTCACTAAAAAAAACCAAACCTTCCCACATTTTAGCACTGAAGCCACCAAGATGCTGGTTCAGTCCACAAGATTCTAGACTCTACTTACCAATTTTTTAAATCATAATGACCACCACAAACAATCATTACAATTTTAGCCTAACAAAGTCAATAACTTGGCTCAATCATCCCCTGTATAGCCATTCTCTCCCTCTCTTTCATCATAAATATCAGTATCAATGTTACATAGAAGGTAGAAAATCCCAAGGAACTCTTGCAGTCAGCAAATCATCTGACCTTTACCAAATTAATGTCTCAGTGGTCATTCTTATTCATTTTATTTTTTTTAATTTTTATTTTTTTTAATTTTTTATTTTATTTTATTTTTTTATGATAGTGAGAGAGAGAGAGAGAGAGAGGCGCAGAGACACAGGCAGAGGGAGAAGCAGGCTCCATGCACCGGGAGCCTGATGTGGGATTCGATCCCGGGTCTCCAGGATCGCGCCCTGGGCCAAAGGCAGGTGCCAAACCGCTACGCCACCCAGGGATCCCCTCTTATTCATTTTAATGTGTTGTGGCTATTATGTGAGCTTAAGAGCATGACAAGGATGTACATCATGTTGAAAAACCTAATAATAAATTTAAATGCTGCTTACAGTGCATCTTATGGCAATTTATGAAGCTCAGACAGTTGGAACCACCTTAGCAATCATCTAACCCAAAATTTTACCTTAAGATAGAATAACCAAAGCCCAGCAAGGTGAAGTGGCTTTCTCAAAGATCTTGTCTACCCATTAATGGTTCTCTCTAATAATAAAGGCAAAGTGTAGAAAAGGAAAATACTTGATTTGAAGACAACTCCAGTCAATTAAAAAAACTTCTAGAGATTTGATAGAAAAATCACCTTAGGGTAGCATCAACATTATCCAAATCAAATTGAAATATTACTCCAAACTATACTATCAGTCCTAGTCTAACATAGAGTTGAATTATACTTTTCTTCAACACAAACTAATCTCACAGAGAAATAACTAACCATTTGTGTAAGTAAGATAGAAAAGAAAAAGGCTACAGAAAACAAATTTAAAATGTGTATAGATGCATATTTATGATAGCTTGCCTTACTCTACAGCAACTCTGCATTTCTGACACCTGTAGATAAAGAAAAACTTTCATAGATCAATTTGATAACAAGGAATTCCCAAACTCTCCCTAAAGTATTAATCTTGAGTTCCTGAAAGGCAGAGCTTGTCACAGAGGCTTGCAGAGGATCTTAATGACCTGGCAAGAAAGGAACTGTTACAGGATGATAACTAGACAGAGAAATGCCTCCAGGTCATTGAGAGCAGGAAGTGCAATGGAGACCCGTCTCCTCCACCTTATATATAACAATGTTAAGCTGAGATTCATCTAACGCTTGATCTCTATTTTCTCCTCATCTACCACTCCCTACCTTAACTAAATGCAAAAGGAAAGAAATGTGAAGAGTTCTTCAAAAAACACTCTTCAGGAAAGTTTCCAAGAATAATTTTACCTTTGCAGAAGTAAGGAATTAGATGTTCTTTTGACTGAAGCATAGGCTTTAGAGAATACTTGTAAGAGCTGATAAAGAATTTTTTTAATATATAACTGAATAATTAAATAAACTTTTAAGCTGCATTTATTCTTTCCCTATTTCTCCTAACTAGCTTTAACCTCCAAAGACTATTTTACTGTGTTTGTGGCCGTTAGTGCATTTTTTTTTCAGGGAATGACCTTTCAGGGCATTTGAAATGAGCAGTGGGGTACTGCCATCAATTTTGACTGACTCCAACTTCAATGAAGAATTTAAACCAAGAAGTGAACAGATGAGCCTACTGACTTAAACTTTTTAAAAGTTCTTTTTCTTCAATTATATCTGTAAGATTTCTGTGGTGCTTCTCCACCATTTGATATTAAGTCCACATGACTTTTCTATGAAAACAGATATATTATCACTAGCTTTATCTCTTAGTGTATTTTTTTTGTTTTTTTTTTATCTCTTAGTGTATTACACGTAAATTAAGAGAAATAAAGAAGGTTTTTTAGGGGAAAAAAAAAAGCTATATGAATTCAAAATGAAGCACCAAACTGGCTTCCATACTTTAGAGCAATAGCTTAAAATATGTCTGTAGCCCAGATTCTAAGACATTGTTTAAATTTTACCCTGTAGAATAATATGATGTTGGGCAATAGTTGATTACCTGATGCATGCTCCACAAATAATATTGATTAATTTACAAAATATTTCTATTTGAAGGTCCAAGAGATTTCACTGATGCTTTCTTATAGATATTCTCTCTAGGAGGACTAATTACTATGGTCAGATCTGTACTTTTTTGAAATGAGATTGTATTATATGATCAAATTCAAAATCTATTGCATTTCTATACACTAACAATGAACTATCCGAAAGAGAATTAAGGAAAACAATCCCACTTACAATGATATCAAAAGCAATAAAATTTTTAGGAATAAATTTAACCAAGGAAGTAAAACAATACACTGAACACTCTTAGACACTGATGAAAGAAACTGAAGAAGATGCAAATAAATGGAAAGATATGTATTCATTTATCAGAGGACTTGATTTTGTTAAAATGTCCATACTACCCAAAGCCACCTATTCACCACACTCCCTATCAAAATTCCAATGGCATTTTTCAAAGAAATAGAAAAACAATTCTAAAATTTGTATGGAACCACAGAAGACCACAAATAGCCAAAGTCATCTTGAGAAAGAACCAAGCTGGAGGCATTATGCTTCCTGATTTCAAATTATGCTGCAAAGGTATAGTAATCAAAAGAGTATAGTATTGGCATAAAATAAGACACACAGGCCAATGGAAGGGAATCAAGAGCCTAGAAATGAGCTCACACATATATGCTCAACTAATATTTGACAAGTGAGCTAAGAAGACTCAGTAGGGAAATAATAGACTCTTCGGTAAATGGCACTAGGAAAACCAGATATCCACATGCAAAATAATGAAATTGGACCTCTATCTTAATCCAATCCTAAAAAGACCAACTCAAAATGGATCAAGGACTTTAATGTAAGACCTGAAATCATCACAGTCCTAGAGGAAAACAGGAGGAAATTTCCTTGACATTGATGTCCGCAATGATTTTTTTGGATATGACACCAAAAACACAAGCAACAAAAGCAAATCTCAACAGTGGGACTACATCAAACTAAAAAGCTTCTGCACAGCAGAAGAAACCATCAACAAAATGAAAAGATAACCTACAGAATGGGAGGAAATATTTGCAAAGTACACATCTGTAGGGGTTAACATTTAAAGTATATAAGGAACTCATACAACTCAACAGCAAAAAAAATCTTAAAAATGAGCAGAAAATGCAAATAGATATGTTTCCAAGGGGTGCCTGGGTGACTCAGTCAGTTAAGCATCTGCCTTTGGCACAGGTCATGATCCCAGGATCCTGGGATCAAGTCCTGCATTAGGCTCCTTGCTCTGAAGGGAGCCTGTTTCTCCCTCTCCCTCTGCCTGCCACTCCCCCTGCTTGTACTCTTTCTGTCAAATAAATATATTTATTTAAAAATGGCCAACAAATCCATGAAAAGATGTTCAAATAATCATCAAGGAAATGTAAATCAAAGCCACAATGAAATATAACCTCACATTTGTTAATATTATATTTTTTTTTTAAATGGGAGAAAAACAAATGCCACCAAGGATGTGGAGAAAAGGGAACCCTGGTGCACTGTTGGTGGGAATGTAAACCATGGAAAACAGTATGGAGGTGCCTCAAAAAGTTAAAAATAGAACTACCATATGATCCAGCGATCCTATTTCTGGGTATATACCCAAAGAAAATGAAATCAGGATCTCAAAGAGCTATCTGCAGTCCCATGTTCATTGTTGCACTGCTTACAATAGCCAAGATACGGAAACAACTAAATGTTCATCAACAACAGATGGATGGATAAAGAAGATGTGAAATGATGAAATGATATTCAGTAATGAGAAGGAGGGAAATCCTTCTATTTGCAACAACATGGATGGACTCTGATGGCAGGCACTATGCTAACAAAATAAGTCAGATAGAAAAAGACAAATATTGCATGATCTCACTGATATGTAGAATCTAAAAATATCAGACTCATAAAAATAGATAGTAGAATGGTAGTAGCCAAGGGCAGAGGAGCAGAGCAAATGGGACACATTGGTCAAAAGATACAAAGTTTCTGATATAAGATGAATAAGTTCCTGGCATGTATTTAGCATGGTGACTCTAATTAACAATACTGTATTGTATACTTTAAAGTTACTATGAAAGCAAAACTTTAATGTCCTTACCATAACAACAATATTGCAATTACGTGAGGATATGTTAACTTTCCTTATTGTGATAAACATTCTGCAATATTTATGTGTATCAAATCATCATATTGTACACCTTAAACTTATACAATCAATAAAGCTGGAAAAATTAATGATTTTTTAAAATTCACAAGCCAATCTTGATCAAAAACACAAGATAATTACAGGACCAAAATCATATGGAACTTTAAAAGAGTGAAAATAGGAATACATGGCTCTTATCCAGGTCATATAACTATGGAATAGTCACACAATCAAAACCTAAAATAAACTGAAAAACATCTCCAAAAAGCCAAACTGCATATGAGCAACTCCTTGCACTGATCTGCGTGTGCTTCATTTGTAAAAATGAACTTAAGTGACTTCAAGCCACTTTCCCGTATTTTGGGCACAATTTTATTTGGCTCGGTAATCTCTTTCTCTAAGACAAAACATAATAAAAGCAAAAAACTAGAAAGGGGGAGGAGTGCTAGGGAGACTTATGGGAAGGAAATAAAAATATTAGCTTATATAGCTAAACAGGGAGGAATAGATTTGTTTTTTAATAGAACTATAAAAAATAGATCTTAGAACACAAAATGCAGTGTGGGGTAATTTAGTGAAAGAGCAGAGATCTTCAGCAGTCCCACAGAACATTCTTATATTAGATCATAATAACAATTTTATATACTAATGACCCAGAGTCATCAAGAAATGGTTCGTTTATTGTAATAAATTATATCCCCTGAGATGTAGATATGCATACATCCAAATAAAAAATGTAGATGGGCATAATATATATTATTTTTAAAATATATTATCAAAAGCAATAAAAATTTATAAGTTTTAACTTTTTATGACTCCTCAAAAATGCTAAACACTGTTATAAAGTAGACACTGTAACAACAAAACAAAAACTAAATAATCATGGTACTCAGTTTGTACTACACTGAGGTATTGCCTACTATCTAGCAATCTGAGAATTCCAAAAATACTTAGGGTAAAATGCACGAAGATCTGAGAAGGAGCAATCCAGGCAGGAGGGAGTAAATGCAAAGATCCCAAGACAGCAACACACCAAAGCCAGCTGTCAGGGCTGCCATGATGTGACCAAAGGGAGACCAGTATAAGAAAAGTTGGATAATTAATTAGGAATCGCATCACATAAGGAGTTTGGATTTTGTCTAACTGCAAAGATAAAGTATTGTAAAGTCTTAGAACAAGCAAGAATGGGCTGATCAATGAGGGGTTTTTTGTTTTTTGAAATTCTATGGCTGCTATGAGGACAATGGATTGTAGGGAATAAGAGTGGAAAATGGGAAATGAGTTAAAAGGCTATTGGATTGTTCTAGCAGGAGATAATGGCGCCCAATAACAGCAAGCTTTCCACTAAATAAACAAAGCATTAGTTGAGTATCAACATTAACATAATTGCTCACTCTTCACATAGTATCACTGGTGATCAAAGGTATGTACTTCATTCCCCTTAAACCTTGTTTATTGGATTAAGAAAGTCTAATGGCTGAAGTTGCCATTCATAAAGACAACCTCCAGAGGTGTTTGATATACTGCGCCAGGCAGAAAGCGATCAAATGGGAGCCAGAGGGAACTTTTGAAGGAAAACTGTCTACTTAATGTCCATAAGTATAGGACACAGGTCATTCCACTGACTCCTTCTAGAGTTTGATTTTAGAAATATGACTGATCTAAAACTTAATACTGATACCAAGGGCTTTATTATTATACGACTGTTAGGCCACTATTCTTTTAATACATGACCTGCTTTCTAGCAGACACCCGGGACCAGACTATTTAATAATGAAATATGAGTTTTGAAACCACTTCAAGTCCTTTACCTTTAGGCATAAGACCAACAATAAGAAATTTCTAGCTAAATAGTATCTGAATTTAAACATGGTCTCTTTTGCTATACTGAGTTCTTTTTTAAGACTTAATTTATTTATTAATGAGAGACACAGAGAGAAAGGCAGAGACCTAGGCAGAGGAAGAAGCAGGCTCCCTGCAGGGATCCCGATGTGGGACTAGATCCCAGAACCCCAGGATCATGACCTGAACCAAAGGCAGACACTCAACCACTGAGCCACCCAGGTGATTTTCAATCCCCACTTGAATCTCCTTCCTTAGGCAACACCACATTTATAAATGAGTTAAGGTCTTGAAAAAAGAAGAAAATACTCGATTTTTTTTTTCATGAAAGATAAAGAATCTTTTTATTCCCTACTCTCTTTTCAATTCCCTTAGGAAAAAATCTAGTGAAAGCTAAACTGGAAAGAATGTGATCAGTTTGCCAAAAGAATAGGACTAGCTTGCCAACTTGATGGGGATGGAGATACTATGTTCCAGCTGTCATAAGTATGACTTCAGTTTCTAGTCCTTCTGTGTGCCCCCAAGCTCTTCAAGAAGGCTATGGAAGCTTTTACAAGTACCAAAGTGTTCACCCACAAATAGGCACTAAGGTTGGCCAAACAATACATAACAATCTTTATCTTTATTTACCCAAGCGTAATATGGTGGAGTAGAGGAGCACTGTGGTGCTTTGCACCATCCTGCTTCCAACACACAAGCAAAACCTGGGAGAACCAATAAGCAAATGACTGCATTTAGTTAGTATATAAATAGTTAAAGCTACTAATTTATATATAGAACTATGTTTACCTGTCTATGAAAATAGAAGTTAACAGAAAGTGGAGGGAAATCACTGCCAATTCCTATCTAAGAAGTTATACCCTGTACACTCCATAGAATTTTTGTAACACTGAAATATTGTATTCCTTTATTTAAAAATTTCTAAAGTATCTGCCGAGGGAAAATACCTCTAACCATTAGGCCCGTTGTTCATTTTTCTCATACAGACTCTTTTTTTTTTAAGATTTTATTTATTTATTCATGAGAGACACACAGAGAGGCAGAGACACAGGCAGAGGGAGAAGCAGGCTCCATGCAGGGAGCCCGACATGGGACTCGATCCTGGGACTACAGGATCATGCCCTGGGCAGCAGGCAGGCACTAAACCACTGAGCCACCCAGGGATCGATCCCCTCTGGTATGGACTCTTGAAACAACTTCCACATCTTCCATAAATAGCAAATCATGCCAACTCTGATCAACACTGCCTGGGCTCAAATCCTCTCTCTATCACTACCAGCTGTGTGTACATCCTTGAACAAGTGCCTCTGTTTAAGCATCTGTAAAAGGGAGTAATAACACTACCTACTTCAAAGGGTTATTGGGAGGATCACATGAGTCTATCATCTATCTATCTATCATCTATCTATCTATCTATCTATCTATCTATCTATCTATCTATCATCTATCTATAATGCATAAAAAGAGCCTCTGAGATATAGTAAGTTTAATAAATGTTAATTAATGCCCTAATTTCACCAATGAACATCAAAAGTGTACTCCCTCTCCACTCCCCCAAATATAGGTATCCCCCACTTTTTGAAAATCCACATTATACTGCTTTACCTTTATAAAAGACCTACATAAGTACCTGTTTTCCCTAACAAAAGAAATCTTCAGAGTAATTTTGCTTTTACAAAAAAAGGTGAAAAGCAAAAACAGCATTCAGCTTTTGTTTTGCAGCAAGCCTTTATGGAGGCAGCACAAAGCCTAGCAGCCAGAGCAGTCCCCCCAAGCTCCTCCCCTGGAACTACCCTCAGCATCTCAGCATTAAGCCGCCACAGCCCGGAGCTGTGTCTGTGAGCATCTGTGCTTTATCTAGAATTATTTTCTGCATCCATTAGCAAGATTTGTTCCAAGGTATCAGAAGAGCCTAAGAGAAGTTATTTTGGGGATCTGGGAATGCTCAAAACTTTTCCCATATAAATTAATGTTAATTGCTTCTTCACTTTAAGCATTTTGGTTTACGGAAGTTTTCGTAGGGATGCTCTACTTGCCGACAGCAGAAGAACCCTGTAAACAAATGTGTTCTAACCCGGAGAGAGTACTTATCTGGGACCAAGAGCGTTGACATCACCTAGGAGCTTCTGAAAGGCAGAATCTCAAAAAGAAAACAGAAAATGAAAAGAAAAGCAGAATCTCAATCCTCACCACTCCCATTTACTGAATAACAATCTGCATTTGAACAAGGCCATTTGGATACACATTATAAATTGAGAGCCACTGCTCTAATACACCCTCTGCTCATAATAACAATACTTCCCTCCCCAGAGCTGCCCTCCCCTACATTTACCCTCCATGCCAGCTAGAATTCTTGTTCCAAAATCAACAAACCCTCTACAATGTTCTCTAAATGTCTCCCCATCTCCTTACCATATCTGAACCCTAACCTTCCCCTAACCTATCCCAGAATCCCAGAAAGATACAACTTTCTCTGCAAACTTCTGCAGTGATGACTCCTTATTGCTCACACACCCCAAGGACACAGTTAGGAAGTCAACTTGCTACCTTCCTTCTTCCCAGTTGCTGTCCTTCCCCTTCCTTTCTAGTAAAACATCCTGCTCTGTGGGGGCCCACGCCTTTGACTCTATGACTTTCCCCTACTCCCCTCCAGGCTCCCTATCCTTCATCCATCAGGCTTTGCCATCTCTCCTTTCCAAGCCATGCTCATCTCCCTGGACGACTACCACAACCATGTGGATAGTCACAACCTGACCTCTTGGTGTCTCAGCCACCTTGTTTCCAATACTGTTCTCTCCAACACTCCACATCCGCACATATTTCCAGGTTACACCTGGACCTTTCTCATCTGTAATCTGCTCCAGTTCCAAAAGCACTAGTTTAACGCTCCACTCTGGTCGTAACCTCCTTTTCATCTAGTTTGCTGGCTGTGACCATTCTGCCACAACTTCATTGATCTTTCTAAACTTTTCCCTTTTAAATTTAGATTCGATGGTCTACTCATTCCAATAACAGTCTTGCTAATTCCCTAGCTATGCGTTACCAATATACAAATCTCCCTACAGCTATTCTCCTTCCTTCCCGTCACAGTGAAGAAGTTAACTGTGGCATCCTATAAGGCCAATGCTTTCACTTTGTTTTCAATGCTATCTTCATTCACCTTCTCAGGAACCTCAGGAAGCACAGGTTCTAGTGAAGTGACTTGGTGGGCTCCTGGATGGGGGCTGAGGTCCAGAAAAACCAACCCATGACTAGAAGCTTAGAAGAAGAATGGCCAACTAATACCAACTCACTCATAAGTGGTGGAGAAATGATTCAAATCTAGATCTTCTTTCCCCTGTATCACAGAGAAAGGGAACAGAGAAACCCCACAAGTCAGACATGGATCTCCTCACTGAGAAAATGCAGCTGTGGAGAAGCCTTTCTTGCTGTGTGGATAATCCTCATAGTTGATGGATACTTAAGAGTGGCCTTGACAATGATGTTCAGCTTTTTAAAATAATGGATTTCATTGTGTTACTAAGATGAAAATGTAATTCTAGTTAACATTCAGATACTTGTGGGAACTTAGCTTTCTGAATGTGCAATTTTGGAAGGAAACTGATCTGAAGTAAGAATCTCAGCTTGCTTTATTTATGTTCTTTCCTATTGGTTATTTGAAGGGACATAAACTACCTGAATTTTAGATTGTCCCTGGGAGAATATTTGTTATAAAAATATTGTGGGAAAAGGTCACTATGACTTAGAGAACCCACATTTGGGGGGAGGGTATTTAGAGCTAATTTTCTAAGGAATTATTGCTTCCCATTGAAAGGAAAGTTCAAAAGTGTCTCATTATTTTTCATTTAATCTCATCCAAAATGTCCAAAATCCAGTTCCCTATCATCTGCAGTTATCATAATGTGTCATTTTAATTCAAGGGGAGGATCTATAAATAGTATGTACAAATGAAATGTGCAAAATACTCAAATATTGTATGATCTCTATAGCATCATCAAGGCTTTATATGCACTTAGAAAATTGGTTTAGTTGTTAAATCTTTGACTAATCAGTATGTGCTCAAAACACAAAAGTGTAAATGTATGCTGCAAGGTGATAAAAGGGGCATGCTAACTTTGTGTTTGTTGAGGGAATTAAACTTGGATTTGTCAAAGGGGAATTTATAGATTTCATAAATCATGATGAAGATTATCATCTGGTAAGAATTAAACATGATTATAAGACAATCTATTCACCAGTTTATGTTGAAGTATATAGCTAGTATGAAAACACATATAAATATAGAAGATATTATATATTTATGATCTCTTTCAGCTCTAAAAATATCACTTATGAGTGAGTAGGCATTAGTTGGCCATTTATTAAAGTTTCTGTTTTGGCATTTGTAAAATGGAGACAACAGTGTTTTTCTCAAATAGTGGCCATAAATATGAGATTAAATATTGTAGCAGAGATGAGGCATAGACCTAACTATCAACAGGCTCTGAAGTGGGGGCATTCTTGTAGGACTGAGTCCTTAACCTGTGGGACCTGATGCTATCTCCAGGTAGAGAGTGTCAGAATTGAGTTAAATTTTAGGACAACCAACTGATGTCAGAGGGAATTGCTTGCTGTGAAAAACCCCCAAACATCTGGTGTCAGATCTTATAAGTGTGGTGGTAAGAGAGTAAAAGAGACACACAGAAAGGAGGGTGACTTTTTCCTAACTTGGGGTCTAACAGTCATATGTTCAAATAGAAGGAATGAGTGATAAAGAGACTGAGAAGGGGTAGGCAGGTGAAAAAAATACATAATGTAAATCTTGCACAAGATTCCATGAGACCAGCATCAGAAATGCACTGTTAAGACCTATAGTCTCTTCTGGAAGGGACTCAAGTATGGGGAACTGGGTTCTGGAACACTGATGCAAGATTCAAGAGGAAATGGGACATTCATCTGAGATAAGAGAAAAGTAGATATTCTCCAAAAAATGACAAAGCTCAGTATAGTAAAAAGGTCGGGAATCTGACAGTCTCAGTGAAGAGGAAGAATAACCTTACATAAAACAAAATCAAGTACTAAGATGTGAGAACAAAAGCATTCTGGAAAATTCTGATGCATGATAGAATAGCTAAAAAAAAGGGGGGGGGTGCTTCATGAGGGTTATGATATCTCATTGGGAACCTTCAAGGCTTAGAGGGAAGGCAGCTATTCTGGTTCATCATTAACAAGGAATACGGAGTCCCAGAAAGAAGTAACAGGACACTATTTAAGAAATAGGAAATGTAAGAACACAGCATTCAGTTTCAACATATATGTTCATTACCATCTCCTTCCAAAAAAGAAATCAAACCATGCGCACGAGAGAGAGAAGGGGAAATGGTTATTCAAAAAAAGGTCTTTGGTTAAATTTTTTTTTTTAATGAAAATATAAACTTGGGAATCCTCCACTGAAAGAAGGCTTTTTCTCTCTATAGTTTACTGATGATTATCAGTTTTCTGGTTGCAGTTTTGCATTCTATGTAGAAGAAACTGGGTTATTATGTAAGTCAATGACAAGGTAAGAGTAAACTCATTGTTCGTATTTTTGACAAGTTATGTGTAAATTGACAGGGTAGTAACTTTTCAGATTGTGCATATCCTGATCCTGACTAATGAAGCATAGAAATACAAAGATCTCAACATATTTTTCTTAGCCCACCAAGGAATTCTATCGCAAATAAAATCAGAAGCCTTTACTATCCACTTACAAAACACTCCTCAAATCCCCCGACATTGACCCCTCCCCCTCCCGCCATGCACCCCCCATCCACCCCTGTTCCCAGATCCCAGAGCCCTCTTCTCTTCACATAGTTTGTGGGTTGAGTTATGTCTCAGGCTCTAGGACCCATCAATCCTTAAAAACCATACTTTAGTTTACTTTTACAGCCATTTGCTAAAACTAAGCCTTCATTTTGCACAACCTCTCTGGTGCCTAATTGTTTGCCTTGCTCCTTTCTACCTGTGGCTTAGTAAATGGCCCAGAATGCATATCTTCTAGAACTAGGAACTAATCCTACATTTGCCAATCCTACCCCCAGGGTGTGCGCCCTGTTCCATTCTGGGTCTTTCCTATCTCTGCAGCTAATCTTCCTGGAACCCATCATGTCACAGGAAACCACACCCTCAGACTGCTCACCTATATTCATTAGAGAAGAATTAAACCACTGCCAGAGAACATGCTGATCTTTTAGACAAAGTGCAACTTCCTCCTACTTTGTCAATGCCTCAAAATTTGACCTATCATGTACATATTTTTTCACTGATTACTTTGTTCAGTGTTATAGGTTAGTGGCTGAGATAATGATGCAGATTATTGTGACTCTTTGCTAGCCTTTGTTAGGAGGAATAAAGTCCAAGAGAGAATTTACTCAATCTTTTCATGTAGCTGGATATAAACCTACAAGCAATGGGGAAGCCATAAACTGCCCGCCACCTTCACAGCAGGATAGAGAAAATAAATCTACCATTGTAAACAAGGAGCAAGGCAAGCCATAAAGTCCCAGACCACCATCCAAACCTTGGTTACCTTGCCTTTTTATGGCTGCATTCCTCCTCTTTGGTTATTGAGCCCTGGATCTCTAGAATAAATTTCCTTAAGTCTGTTCTAAAGTGCCATAACCAATATACATTACTTGAGATATACCCAAGGATGGATTGTAGTGGCCCGTTGATTATGTGAGTCAGGAGCTCTGGAGGGATATACTGAGGAGCATACGGCTTCTTGTCCTTTAAAAAAATAAGCGACCACTGAACATGATTTCCTCTGCATGGGGTGCTCTTCGACAATCCTCCACCACTCCCTTACTATCTCAAAAGCTACTCCTTGTATCAAATGTCACCAGGTAGAGATAGCCTCTTCCTTCTCTAAATTCCACTGTAGTCTCTCTAGAAGGTGAATTATTGGGTGCCTGGGTGGCTCAGTCAGTTAGGTGTCTGCTTTAGGCTCAGGTCATGAATCTGGGTCCTGAGATTGAGCCCCACATCAAGCCCCACCTGCTGAGCAGGGAGTCTGCTCCTCCCTCTCCCTCTCTTCTCCTTTGCCCCTCCCCCACCACCCATGCTCTCTCTCAAATAAATAAATAAAATCCTTTTTTTTTAAAAAAAAAAAAAAGGTAAACTATATTCTTTACACTGTTTTTTCTAAACAACTCAGGGTGGGGATGGCTAATATAAGTGTATGACTCTGTGACAGTTTTTCTCACTCACGTAGAATTGCTGAGCAATCTTCCATGGATGACTTAGTTCCTGGTAGGCCTGCTACTCTGATAAATTCCCCCTCTGGAAATCCCAGGACTTTTCTCTTTCCCTTGTAGGTCCTATGTAGATTTCCACCTGAAGTCCATGAGCCTTTCAGAGTCCTGCATTAAGAAGAACGCAGCTTCAGAAAAGCAGATGGTTTCACTATGTGAAAAGCTTGCAACCAAAAAACACCATCATAAAAATCCTAAAACTAAGACATTCACATTTCCTGGAACACTGAATAGAATTATTCTATGTGCAAATCACTTTGTTTTCCATCTGCTTTTCATAAACGACAATGACAGAAATGGGAGGAAGGGAAGAGCAGTGAGATGGGAAATTCGGTGGACATCCTATCCCACTGAGCCCCCCAGAGGAACATGCTCTTATTTCATTCTCTTCCCCATAGCTGGGAAAACACCTCTCAATCACCACAGCATGGAGAAGCAAAGTACACAAGTCCCATGATACAATTATAAAGTTGTGCTAAACTTATATTAACTTAAAAATAGTGAAAACCATATGAAGATAATAATTTTTAAGACTATTTCCAAGTTTGCACAAACTCAACGTAGAATCGTCATTTGATATGACCTATATGAAAGACCTCAAGGTTTTTCATTCTATAAACTTCTGTTCTATTTTCCTAATATATACATATTTAACTTTTTTTTTTTTGGTCTGTAAAAACAATAAAAATCTCTCTATTTGGTAAGAAAAGGCCTGAAAGCATCTTTCATAAATCCAGTGATGAGATATAAAATACCAAATTATTGCATATTAAATTTATTTTTAATCATTTAATGTGAATAGTTATACATCAAGAAATTATGAAGGGCTTGTACATATTGGTATGTCTGAAGTGGTAAATGGAATCGTTAGAATTTAATGTTCTCTTTGTTAATTGAGCAAAAAGAAATGCAGCATCAGACCTCTCCAGTGTAAATAATACAGTGTGCTAAGAAGATATAAACAAAAGTTTAGATAAGGAAGAATTATGAGGCTATAATGTTTAAATATCTTTCAAAAACACTTTAGAGTAAACCTAATGATTCTTTAAAAATAGCCAAATGAATGGTTGCTGTTTTGAGCATTAGACCTTAGAGTCCACACCATCGGCAAGAGAAATATCATAACCCTAAGCAAATTTCATTCCCAAATCGGACAGACATTAACATGCTGCCAAGAAAAACATTTCTTGTTCACTGCCCTGAATAAGGGTCCTTCGTATGTTCATGGGAGGAAGTCATTTGCCAGATGTTGCTGTTTATTTTACAAGTCTCCCTTTGACTTATGCTTATTTCCTCTTGACCTCCCCAACTTCTCCCATACACATCACATGGAGAAAAATCAAGACCTTGTAAACCTTGCTAAAAAGTACCTAGCTGTTCTAGTCAATACCACAAGTCTCAACATGTGTTCTTGTTTATGAATCCAGCCTAATTGCTGACAGAGATTGAATGATTAGGCCTCCCCCACTCAATGCTATCTGGACATTCATCAGTAAAACACACTATTTTACCATTTAGCATCATGAATGCCATCTATGATGGAAACCTTCTCTTTTATGATAACAACAAACCTATCAGTGATAAATCAAGATAAATAAAATAAAAGGAAGTCAAATGAAAGAGAAAGATTGTGTTATTTTCTAAAGGCATGTTATGTCTTTAGAACTCCCAAAAGATCACTCAGCAGAATGTCAGAGGTTACACTTTACCAAATGGGATTCTAGCAGGAATTGCACTGTAATCTTGCTATGTACGCCTGAAGGAGAATCAAACTGGCTGGTTCAGCAATAAGGTCTGTTTGATTTGTATGTCACACATATGTTGCTAACTTTATGTTAAAATGGCACTGGTATCATGTAGACCACTGTGTCCTTGGGGGTCTCACATCTCCACATCAAAGCCAACGACTTTTGCAGTGGAGGTTGCTTCTGCAGCTGTGGCCCAGCTTTAGCTTTTGCCTCCTTCTGTGACTCCCATTGTCCTGTCCCACTTGCTATCTTCTGGGCCCGTACCTAAAGTACAAGCCAAAAAACACTGGGGTGACAGGTAATGGGGCCGAGGAAAATAGGAAAAGTATGGTTGGAGTCCAATAAGCCAAGAACATTTTGTAAATGTGCTTAGTGGACCGGAGTTCTTCAAGGGTCACTCAGGGAACTCAAAGAACATGCCCTTAAATCATCTCTAGAAATGTTTGTATGTATACAGACACCTCCTCATATTATTCTGTTAGCACATTCTAATATGCAAAGAGTGGTCCCCAATGGTCACTGAATGAATGAATGAACAAATGAATAAATAAATGGATATTTATACAATGATTCTTTGGGTGAAAGACTAAGCAAAGATATCCTCATGATATCATTGTGAAGATATTCAAGTGGTAGGCTAGTTAGTAAGGTTTGGCCTTTCCCAAGTTTTTGTCAAAATTTCTTGTGGGAATTAAGCAAAGATTACCTCCATGTAATTGCAAATCCCCAGAATTCTTTGGATCTTATTCACCAAGTTAACCGAGGCCTCAGAAATATCTAATGCTGCAATTTACATATTTTAATCTGGTACTTTATACTCAATGTGTTTTTAAAATACATTGTTTTCAGTTCAATAACAAACCTGACTTGATTGTGGCTCAGTATAGTGTTCTCAAATATCTGTAGTAGAAAACCAGTTTGCTTTTCTTAATTTTCAATCCCAAATAAGTAATACTTGTAAAATAAAATAGAGATGAATTACCAAAAAAAGTAAATAAAAGCATCTATGTTCACTGTAGCACTTTCCACAATAGAAACAAGATAAGGAAACAGTCAAGTATTCTTGGCAGATGAATGGATAAAGAAAATGTAATATATATATGAATTATATGCATATGAATGTGATATTTATACACATACATAAGAATACATATATAATAGAATATTAGCCATGAGGAAGAAGGAAATCCTGCCATTTGCAACAACATGGTTGAACTCATGCTAAGTAAAATAAGCCAGAGAAAAGACAAATACTGTATGACCTCACTTCTACATGAAATCTTAAGAAGAAAAAAAAAACTCACAGAAACAGAGAGAATAGCGCTATACCAGGGGCTGAGTGGTAAGGGAGATGGGGAGATGCCGGTCAAGGGTACTAGCCTTCAGTTATAAAATGAGTAAATTCAGGTAATCTAATGTACAGTGTAGCAACTACAGTTAATAATACTATATCACGGGGTGCCTGGGTGGCTCAGACAGTTAAGCACCAGACTCTTGATTTCAGTTCAGGTCATGATCTCACAGTTGTGAGATTAAGCCTCGCATTGGGCTCCACACTAGGCATGGAACCTACTTGGGATTCTCTCTTTCCCTCTCCCAATGCCCCTTCCCCTACCACACTCTCTCTCTTTCTCTCTAAAAAATCATCATCATCATCATCATAATATACTAAAAATAAATAAATAATACTATATCATATACTTTACTAAGAGAGTAAATCTATAGTCTCTCACTAAAAAAACAATGGGAACTGTGTGAGGTGATGGTCATATTAATTAACTTGATTATGGTAATCATTTCACAATGTCTATGTTTGTCAAATCATCACATTGTATACTTTAAATATATACAATTTCATTTGTCAATTATACCTGAATGAAACTAGAGAAAACAAGAAAATAAAAAGCAAAGGTATAGAAAATACAAATGCCATGGTTTCTATCATTAGATTCAATAGCCATAAAATTACATTTTCAAATTTCTTCCAATTACCCAAAAGTTTCTAAGAACTCTCAATGTTTGTATCTGTCTGGTCACAAGCTGTTTACAATCAGTCTGGCCAGCAACACCAATCTGTGGATCACATTAAGGGGTGCAATAAGTTAGGTCTAGCCTTCTTCTTTTTGCCCTGATTTAGGGCAATAAGTCCGAGTATGTTCCCACTTGTATTTATCTTCTCTCAATAACACTTAGCACTAAGATCTTTGCAGAGGTGAAAGATCACTCAGTGTTCCCAATGTTTTCAAGCATAAAATTATGACGTCCTTGCAATAACTATATGCTTCAAGTTTTTGAAATACTAAGGATTAAAATACTTGTCAGAAGTTAGAAAATAAAGGTCACTAAGAAAATGTTCCTTTTTCACGAAGAGTGATTAATCTCACTTACATGCATCCTTGTTCTCCCACTGAAATGCTACCAAACCCTATTTTCTTGACATTACATATGTCTAGGCAGCACTGAGCTCACACAGAAGACTACATGATTCCCAACTTACTGCCCTTTGAAAGGACTGGGAGAGGTAAGACTGTGACTTATATGTTCTTTTCACCTCTCTTTCTTTTCTCCCTCCCTCCCTCATACACACACACACACACTCACACAGCAGGTGTCATAATGTCACATGTCATTCTTAGCAGTTAAGACAGTGGCTTTTAACCAGACAGGCTTTATTCAAGTCCTGACCATGCCACTTATTAACCATGAGATAGTCCCTCACTCTTCTGTGTCTAGGCTTCACAGTTGATTCTCCATAAAGATTTTCTGAATAAGCAAAGGGATACAAAATAAAAATGGTATTGAAGAGTAGTATGGTTAGAAGGTTGGAGAGAAAAAAATATATATATAATAAATTTTTATATACACACATATCTAGCAATTACTGACTCAGATCATGGTCTGAAGTACATTATCAACAACAAAAACCATGGACTATCCTATGAAAATGAATGATAGTGCCTTTCTTCCTGACAGCCAAAAAATTACTTAAGCAAGCAAATAGAAAACCTAATTTAGGGGATCCCTGGGTGGCTCAGTGGTTTAGCGCCTGCCTTTGGCCCCGGGGCGCGATCCTGGAGACCCGGGATTGAATCCCACGTGGGGCTCCCAGTGCATGGAGCCTGCTTCTCCCTCTGCCTATGTCTCTGCCTCTCTCTCTCTCTCTCTTTCACTGTGTGCCTATCATAAATAAATTAAATAAAATAAAAAATTTAAAAAAAAAGAAAACCTAATTTAAAAATACCATTCCTCTGTCTTATTAAGTCTGTGTTCACCATGTATTTCTTAAAAAAATGAATGGAATCAGAATAAACATATTTCTAACAAAAGCCATTATTTTAATTCGACCACCATTTTGTAAATATTTGCAGGGTTTTTTGTTTTTTTTTTTTTACTTTTTTTAAGATTGTATTTATTTATTCATGAGAATACACAGAGAGGAGAGAGAGAGAGAGAAAGAGAGAGAGAGAGAGAGAGAGAAAGAGAGAGGCAGAGACACAGGCAGAGGGAGAGGGAGAAGCAGGCTCCATGCAGGGAGCCCGACATGGGACTCGATCCCGGGTCTCCAGGATCACTCCCCAGGCTGAAGTCAGCGCTAAACCACTGAGCCACCCGGGCTGCCTGTGCAGGGTTTAAACACAGCAAATGAATTGAATCTTACCAAAGAACACTATCACAGGAGAAACTTCTAAAGTTATTAGTGCTCCATTATTCCTTCCTTCACGGTGAAAGATGCAGATTATACAGACTCACACGAGCAATAAAGTACAATGTCAGAAGAGCTTTGTTACACAAAGTGTAAAAGTTTTGGTGAATTTTTATCCTGTAGATGGAATGGGGACCCTACAGCAGAGGGGCCATAAATCATAGGAGATAGAGAAAAGGGCAAAAATTTGAGATCAGAGGCCATGGGGAGACCACACTGTACTGCCAAATTTTAGCTGCAATTTAGTTTTCCTTCATTTTTATAATATGAATGATGATACATTCTCCCAAAGGAGTGTTATAAAAAATACATGATACAACATATCTGAAAAGCATTTTTGTAAGTTTTCAAATGTTTTTAAAGGTGATAGGGAAAAAAAATCCACTTTGTTTTAATTTATGAAGCTTCCATTAAGGCAGAAATGAAGAGAGTCTTGCTAAAGATGGTAAAATAGAAATATACATACACCTTTGACACTACTGATATAATCTTGGCATCGAGTGCACAAATCCCAAGGCTGAACAGTTTACCAAGAACAAACAAACAGAAAGCGATGTGAGACATGTCACGTTTCCCTCAATAAATGCTCTTCTTATTCCCCATCTTCTAAAGAGACAGAAAATTCAAACTTCCTCCCAACTAGTCAAAATAATTGTTTTTCCATTAGGAATTTTTTTTGAAGCAGTAATAAAAGGGCAGAACCCAAAGTAGTGTTATAACACAAACAAAAATGGAAGCCAGAATACATGCCCATCCCCTTCCTTAGCTCTAAATTGGAAAAGAAGCACAAAGGCTACAGAGGGAATTATTTCCCACAATGTCTCTTTATTAACTGTATGTAGATATTTGCATTTTTGGAAACATACTTTCCCAAGTTCACTTCCCCTTCTCTAGTGAAAATAGCATATGGGCATTGTCTGCAATGCAGGTGATACATGTTGGATAGAGGGTCTTGCCCCAGTACTGAACAGTGAAGTCTTCTAAATTGCTTTGGTGCTTCAATTGCCTGTGCATATTAGTTTTGGCAGAGCAGACATATGGAAAACTGTTCTTCTCATATTCATTGGCTCTGATACTTTGCATGTGAGATGAAACAGCAATGCAAAACTAAAACTGTTCCAGACCAAAGAAGACTCTGAATTTTGTTTGGCTTCTGGGAGACAGAGTCATGGTGGGAAAGGCACTCCAATGGCAGTCTGGAGATATGCATTCTAGACTCAGCACTGCCACTCACTGTGGCAAATCACTCTGCTCTCTGAGTTTCAATTTCTAAATCTCTGAACTGGCAAATTTTTCCTAGATTAACATTTGATGATCACGAGTAAAATAGAGCATATCAGATTAAAGTCTTCAACAACTTTTCCATATTTACATTAATAAAGTTTAAAGAAGAGCTACCCTACAACCCAGCAATTGCACTACTAGGTATTTATTCAAAGGATACAAACATAGTGATTTGAAGGGGTACCTGCACCCCAGCGTTCACAACAGCAATGTCCACAATAGCCAAACTGTGGAAAGAGCCCAGATGTCCACAACTGAATGGATACAGAAGATGTGGTCTGTATATATAAAATGAAATATTACACATATATCAAAAAGAATGAAATCTTGCCATTTACAACAACATAGATGGAACTAGAGGATATAAGGCTAAGTGAAATAAGTCAGTCAGAGAAAGACAAATACCCTATGATTTCACTCTTATGTGGAATTTAAGAAATAAAATAGATGAACATAGGGGAATAGAAGGAAACGTAAAATAAGATGAAAATTGAGAGAGAGGCAAACCATAAGAGACTCTAAACTCTAGGAAACAAACTGAGGGTTGCTGGAGGGAAGGTGGGTAGGGGGATGGGATAGTTGGGTGATTTTACTTTATTTTATTTAAAACTAGACCTTCTCTTGTCAGGACCAAGATTGGAAAGTCAAATTACTTAAAGTAAGAAATGATAAGTAGCTTTCTACTGAATTATTTCAATCATTGAGATCTTCATTAAATATGTATGAGTCTGTACACTTCTTATGAAATTAGGTGAACTAAATATTACTTTTACTTACATCACATTTTCCTCTCTATTTCTCACATCTCTCAACATCACTTATACAATGAGGAATTTTTCCTTCAAATAATGGAAAAGCAGGATCCCTGGATGGCGCAGCGGTTTGGCGCCTGCCTTTGGCCCAGGGCGCGATCCTGGAGACCCGGGATTGAATCCCACATCGGGCTCCCGGTGCATGGAGCCTGCTTCTCCCTCTGCTTGTGTCTCTGCCTCTCTCTCTCTCTCTCTCTCTCTGTGTGTGACTATAATAAATAAATAAAAAAATTAAAAAAAAAATTATGGAAAAGCAGAAGATAATCTGATAATAAGTAGAAGACTTTGTTTAAAAGAGAAAGTACCAAATTTTTATTTACACATTAAAGATGAGGCATCTATTACAAAGATTTTGAAAACAATTAATGAAAAGAAGTGAATTGCTTCTACTAAGTTTTCTTTCAGACTTTTCCTAAGGCATAAACTATTTATATGGCAGCGGAGTTCTTTTTTTGTTTTTTTTTGTTTGTTTGTTTGTTTGTTTTTGTTTTTTTTTTTATTTTTTTTTTTTTTTGCGGAGTTCTTTTATAACATGGCTGTGGTCATAACATAGATACAATTTTGCATCTTGCTTTCCTCACTTAGGTTAACAGGAACATTTTTCTGAGTTATTACAAACTCTGGATTTTTTACTGGCTACATACCATTCAGCAAAAGTAAGTACCAACCAAAATTTATAGAGTCATTCCCCCGTAGATGAGCTTTTTAAGTAGGAAGCTGGAAATCACAAGTAATAATATTAAGATAATACTAATATTTGTGTGCAAGTATGTAAAGCTTTCATCAAGGGGATAAACTGCAATATTTGGAGAAGGGATAGAAACAAAGAGGAGCAGCAGCCAGTACTGACCACCAGGTAACTAACTCTTCAGAATAGATGTAAATAAGGAATCCAGGGAAAGGTTTGCACTCTGCCTCCATGGTGACACGGCAGTCCAGGAAACTGGGCCTTGTGGTAACTGAGTAGAATAACTGCTCATTCCTGGGAGAAGTCTCACCCATTCCAGAGCCCAGCAAATGTGCTCATCAAGGAAATCTGACAGCAGCAGAAAATGGCCTCCAAAGTAGCTGGACATAAAGAGCCAAGCACGGGTGACAAATTCTGTTGTCTAGAGTGCTTGGAAGACAGTAAAGTGAGAGCCATCCCCTGTAGTGTGTAAGTTGTTAAAGAAAAAGAAATGCAGCTGGTATCCAATCTCAGTGTATCAGTAAGGACATTTTTGTAATTGCATACCAGGGTCTGCAATATATTTGTGTATATTATTTACAGGAATTACATAAACAAATTTCTTTTTTAAAACTGTTTTCCTTCTTTTATGTAGCACTGGAGTTGGGGAGATATACAGAGGATTCATCCTTCCTTAACAGGCCTATCTTAAGTGAATACTACGTTTAAACTTTCATGACTACCCTAAAAGATATATGAGAGACCTAACATAATTTTACCAGAAAATTTTTCCCAATAGTAGCTTAAAATGTACCAGTGACAGCAGAGATGCCTCTGTTGATAGCTTAGAAAAACATGGCTAAATTAACACACAACTTGAAATTTCAAGGTAAAGGGTAGTGACTTTGCAGTGTTTTAGGATTTAAAATGACTTAGATCAGAATTTTTTTAAAACAGGCAGAAAACTAAACTATATAAAGCCAAGATGTAAAATGTCTACGAATCCTATGAAATACAAAATTGCAATCTGAGAAGTTAAAAAAACATTTTAAAGAAAACAACTTTGATGAAGTTTATTAGACACCAGACTGTTCAGAGTTCTTAACTCTCTTTCCTTCAAAGTGTTATAAGAATATGGCAGAGAATTTTCTCTAAAAAAAAATCAGAAAGAGTTCTGTAAAAGAAAAAGATGGCCTAAAGTCTAGACTGTCTCTTAAGAGACCTTCCTGTGTACTAATCCTGAATTTCATTCATTACTCATCCCCTTAGAGGTAATCCAAACAGATTAAGAAATAAAATGCTTTTCTCTTCTGTCTTCTTTTTTGCTTTGCAAACTGTTTTTAAATTAATACTTCCTGCTCCCTCCCAAGAATACTGGAACCTTTGTAAACAGTTGTTAAATAGCTACAATTCCTTCTCATATTCATTCAACATTTACCACAACTCTCAAGATAAGCAACACCCACTTGAAGGTATCATAGTGTCAACTACTATAATGAAGGAAAAGTGATTTACAGCAGCTGGTAAACTAGGTTTCTAACGCAAAAAAGCACTGAAGAAAACAGAGAACTTTGTCTTAGACAGGGATTGTGAGAGTTTCTGAATTGTTAGTACTTCAAAGCCTCATTCTATTACCCTATATACAATTCAACTCGTAACTTATTTTTCATTTTTCCTTGGGACTAAACAATACTTAAAGCAATCACTAGACCTGCCAAACTTTATTTTTTAATTTGTATATTCATTTTCTTGTGCAATTTCGGTTTGTTGGAGTCAATTACAGCAATGATTTATGATTTACTCTGGTAAATTTCCAAGGCTTTTTGTAAAGAAAAACTCAAAAGAATTTCAGTAAAAGAATGATGTGCTGCAATACATACAATGTATACATCAAGTTCAGAATGCTGAGAGTCAGAATCAAAGGAAAAATTGTTCCCACCATCCTTCCAGAAGAAATCTTTGCAGGCATGGCTAACTAAGAATTTATATTATCTAGTATTTTTAAAGGTGTTTGTTTCTTAGTTTAAAAATACATTAAATTGAGTAACAAAGAAGAAAAAATAATACCTATAAGACTCTCTTTGGGTGTAAGTCATCCAAACCCCTGGCTTTACCAAATAGCAACAACAACCACATTAACACAGTTCCCATCTTCCCAGGGTTAAGTTATTTTCTTGATTCCATATACTGTTGGTACACATTTTAAATAAAAATTCCTTTAAGGTTTAAAGATCTCTAGTTCCATAACCAGTGGAGCAGTGGTCCAAACTCACACCCTAACTGTAGTGTCTGGATAACTGCAAATGTAAATATTTATAGTTTCCCAATTAATAAAATGAACACTTGATCTAAGATTGAACCACAGCACCCATAGTCATATACAATTCCCTTAGTTAACAAAATCTTACTAATAAGCAAGAATGTACATCGTAATTTTCATAACTTTTAACATTTATTTGTTATGCAGGTTTTGTTTTGTTTTTTGTTTTTTGTTTTTTGTTTTTTTTAGAAATAAAAGGAGTCCATCTAAGGTAGCACAGAGAGTTAGTATCTTGCCCAAAGACTCTGGAAACCTTTGGGGAAGCATAGTGGAGAGTTCACCACCAAATGGATTTTAACATCTGGGTGAGTGGTTCTCAAATTTCAGTACGTATCAGAACTGCTGTGGTTATGTTGAAGTATCTCTAATTGTACCTGAGGTGAGGGGCCCACCCAAGCTTTTGAACCACTAATCTAGATTAGACATTCACGTTCTCTTTCATCTTGTCCCAGGAATTGCCTTTTAATGTATCTTACCTTATCAAATCTAGATTAAAATGTGGGTTGTCCTTAATTTATTTTTTTTTTTTAAGATTTTATTTGAGAGAGAGACACAGGGAGAGCACAAGCAGGGAGAGGGCCTGAGAGAGAGGAAAAGGCAGGCTCCCAGCTTAAGCAGGAGCCCTTACAGCTCTATCCTAGAACCCCGAGATCATGACCTGAGCTGAAGTCAGATACTTAGAGGACTGAACCATCCTGTCCTTAATTTTTATGACTCCTTATAGCCTTTGTCTTTACTGTACATGATCCATTGCTCTGTTTTTCTGGAACAACTCACTGTCTGGCGAAGTCTCCCCTGATCCAAAGGAGAGGAAAGAGGGGTCAACTCCACCAGGTTAAACCTTGTGGATGAGTGAGACCTAAATTAAGTTAACTTAGTTCAATGATATCTCAATTTCCTTAGAGAAAAAGAACATTTCTAGTCTTCAAATAAACTCCTGTAACAGCTGGATCTAGATGCACTGCTTTCCTTTTGGAAGATCCTCATTCTTCAGAAAATACCGTGGGAAATCTGCTGACAATTTCCTGTAGCCTGGCCAACCCTAATTCCCAATGATGTCAACCATTTCCTCTCCATGTGGTTTTGCAAAGCTCTTTGTCATGGTAAAAATCTGTTCTTGAAGAGAAGTTGCAGAGATATATTTTGCTCTTGCTGTATCTCATATGCCCAGAGAAGTGCCTGGAACATAGTAAGTGATGTGGGAAAAAAAGGCAGAAGAAAATTATTAAATTTCCTTACTACCTACAGCCCATTGACAAGTCCTTGAAACAAGCAGAGTGACATTCCTCTAAGGACTCAACTGCCTCGATGTTGATACTTTGCTAAGGGCCAAAGGCAATCTTAGCCCAACCCCTAGGAACTTATAAGTCTACTTTAACATATAAAAATTCCTTAGGAAACTTCCTTTATTTCTATCCCCCAAGATCCATATTGGCAACCATCCCCCAAGTATATGACCCACTGTTATACATCTGAAGGGTCTCATGACTGAGTTTTTACTAAGCAGTAATAAAGGACCTTTCTTAATAATAGCTAGCCCCCTTGGGATCCTGGAAACCTTGCTTCCAGAATACTTGGGAGGCTTACATTATCCCTAACCCCTTCCCAACCTGAAAGTATATAATAGGCCACTCTTCATGATTCCAGTGCAACTCTTTCTGCCCACAGGTCCTGTGCCCGTCCGTGCCTTAATAAAACTACCTTTTTGCATGGAAGGTGTCTCAAGAATTCTTTTCTGGTGGTCGGCTGTGAACCCTAACATCTTTCCTACATCAATAGGCACACAATGAATATCTCTTAAATGAATGAATGTTTTCCTACCACATGAAGTGTGTGATTTTTATCACTGTCAAGGACATAATAAATTTAGTACACAGCCCTTTGCAAAACATCAAAGGAGATATCTTTGGCATTATTGATCTACCACAGAGCTGACTTCCATTTTAAAAACATATTCATCAATGAAATTTGCCTTAAACACAGCATTATTCAGTTTTCTTACCTACCATAATTCAGTACTGATATGATACCAGATTTTTAGTATTCGTACACAAATTTAGACTATCTGACACCAGCTAATACAAGATGGCCCTAGACTTTACAATAATATATTTTCAAGAATGTCACAATCATAAAAGACTCTCTATCCTTAAATATAGAAACAGAATCCTGATGTAAACCTCTGCCATCTGAACAGTGTTGCTGTTTCTGAAAAGGCTAGATTTCCTAGGATGGGCACACCTCCTGTTTCCTATTGACTCATCAACTGAGTTCTCTTTCTACATATATTGAAAGCAAAAAGTCTGCTCTGTTTAAGCAGAGCTTAGATTACATGAGTTAAAACTACAAATTTTACTTACACAGGGGTAAACTCTATCCATAAAGATGATCTTTAAAAGTCATCTGTCAATCAAATTTTGTAAATTGAATTATAATCTAATGTGCTGGAGGAGGGGTGCCTGGGTGGCTCAGTCTGTTACATGTCCTACTCTTGATTTCTGCTCAGATCATGATCTCAGGGTGATGAGTTCAAGCCCCAAACTGGGCTCTGCATTGGGTGTGGAGTCTGTTTAAGAGTCTGATTCTCTCTTTCTCATTCTCTGTCTCTACCCCTGTCCCTCTCTAAAAAAATTTTTTTAAAAAAGTACTGAGGGAGCTTGTCAGTCAGTTGATGCAAGCCTATAATACTGCCTTTTGTAGTGGCAAAAAAAGGAAATGTAATTATAAAAGTAAATCCTCTACTACCAACAAATTTGTCTTTTTTTGCTATTAAAGTAACATTTTGTTTCAGCAGCTCGAGGAGACCCATTTGGATAGGATTTGTGTTTTAAAAGGAGAGACTAAGGCATTTAAAAAAAACAATCACACAGATATTTATCAGTCAAGTGAATTTTGCCTAAATTCTTTCTTCTATTGAATAGACATTTATTGAATGTCCTCTAAGCCAAACATTAAGCAATAGAGAACTGGACAGTCACAGCTCCTGGCCTCATAAAATTGACATTCAAGGAGGAAATGTGAACATTAAGAAAATACAAGTACAACAGATGTTAAGAAAAGATAAATCCAGATGATATGCAGATATTTAAAATGGTATCTTCAGGTGCTTGCTTCAGCGGCATATATACTAAAATTGGAACAATACAGAGAAAATATTAACATGGGCCCTGAAGAAGGATAATACTCCAATTTCTGAGGTGTTGCATATTTTTAAAATAAGTAATATGAAATAAAATAAAATGATAGGACATATTCAAGGACTTCCTGGGGACACTGCATTTAGGCTGAGGCCTGAACAATGACAGTTGGCCAAGCAAGGTAAAAAGAAACAGCACACTCTTGATTCAGAGGCAATGGAAAAATTCTCACATGAAAGGAATTCAGCAAAGTCCAGTAAGGCCAATGTAGAGAACAGATGGGAGAGGAGGGAAAAGCTGGGAGTGGAAGCTGAAGGAATGGTCAGGACTCAGCTTGTGGAGGTTCCTGCCACTGTATGAGGTGTTTGAGACTTATTCCTGAGAACAGTAGAAAACCACTGAAGAGGGTAAAGCAGGTATCATGGTAATGGTTTCATGAACATACATAAAGCAAATAACATTTGGCCAATTCTTACTAGAGCCATCTGTTGCAGCCAAAGGTAAACTCCAAGGGGCAGAGCCAGAGAAATACAAGGCTGGCATGCAGAGTTGAATTTAGGCAGTAAGCAGGAGTGAGGGGCTGGAAGGAGTGAAATGAAGGAGAGAAAGCCAATCCAAAGAGGCGGTACTGAGCAGACCTCCACTATGGGCAATAGACCCCAGTCCACAAGGGACAGCTTCAAGGAGCCATTGAGAAGGTGCCTGAGAATCATCTAGATGAAGGGTAGAAAGAGGTAGTCTTTACCCACCACCTCCCATTTCCAATAGCTCCAGATTCTCACATGCATTTAAATAGTTAAAAGTATACATGCTAATGTACACTAAGACAGCCCCAAGAACAAGAGGCACTTGTGCAGCTGAGGAAGGTGCCATCAGGCTAAGTAAGAGTGTAGCTGACTTCAAGGCTGTAGTTAAAAAGTGGGATGAGAACATGTGAATCAGGACACAAGAAGCATCAGATATGCTACCCAATTTACCAATCACTCAGGAGCTGGCTATAAATTTGGAATTATTTATCATCTAAATGAAGAGCCCACATAAAGCATTTGGAGTAAAGGTGCTGAAGAGGAGAACTGATCCTCTAGTGTCAAGTTCCATCCATAACTATCACTTTTATCTCTCTGAATAACACTATGTGCCAGACTCTGTGCAAAGCCTTTATTTTTTTTTTAATTTTTATTTATTTATGATAGTCACAGAGAGAGAGAGAGAGAGAGGCAGAGACACAGACAGAGGGAGAAGCAGGCTCCATGCACCGGGAGCCTGATGTGGGATTCGATCCCCGGTCTCCAGGATCGCGCCCTGGGCCAAAGGCAGGCGCCAAACCGCTGCGCCACCCAGGGATCCCTGTGCAAAGCCTTTATAATGTCACATTTAATCCTCCCAACAATCCGACAAGGGGGTCCTGTCATTATAACTGTATCATCCATCTATTGCTGTGGAGCAAATTATCCCAAATTCAGTAGCTCAATAAAATAAACATTTATTATCTCTCTCAGGTCCTATATATCAGAAATCGGGGGAGCCACTTGACTGGGTATTTCTAGCTCGGACTGTCTCATGAGGTTCCAGTCAAGACACTGCCAAGTCTGCAGACATCTGAAGGCTTTGCTAGGACTGGAGTTTGTGCTTCCAAGACAGCTTACTTACATGGTGCTCACTGTTGGCAGGAAGCCTCAGTTCCTGCCATGTGGGCTGTTCCTATGACTGCCTATCCTTACAACATGGCCCTAGCTATCCCCAGACTGAGTCACCCAAGAGAAAGTACAAGGCAGAAGCCACAATGATTTTGATTCCCTAGCCTCAGAAATCACACACCATCATTTCCACAATATCTTATTTGTTAAACAAGTCAACCCTATTCAACATGGGAAGAGACTGCATGCGGCATGAATACTAGGAGGCAGGGATCACTGGGGCTGTCTTGGAGGCTGGCTGCCCCAACCATCATTTTACACATGAGGCTACTGGGGCCCAGAGAGGTAAACTGACTTTCCTAAGGTCACACAAGTAAGTTGAACTTGGTTCTCACTGACTATAAGTCCTACGTCTTTAATCACCATACTATACTGTCTCTTTAAGTAAACTGATACTTAAAGCCAAAGATATTTAACCACACAGGGAAACATTTAATCTAAAATAATATCAATAAGAAAAAAACCCTGGAGCCTATCAATAGACTTAATTTGGCGCGAATTTCTGACTTCAGCTTCCTTCATCTACAGACTAAATTGTCAGATTTATAAACACAGGTGTACTTGTGCCAGAATTAACCAAATGCTGCATGGCATCGTGTAAAGAAAAAGGGAACAATCTGAAAAAGTTTAATTTAGTAAAATAAACTGACTTCAAAGCAGTCCAGATGGTTTCAATACTACCCACAAAAAAAAAAAAAAAAAAAAGAAGAAGGAGGAGGAGGAGGAGGAGGAGGAGGAGGAGAAGGAAAAGATTAAGGATGTGATAATAAGACAGGAATAGCCATTCTGTCCTCTCTATGGGATGGGGGCAGAGACTGCTTTCTTCTTTGTATTACAAGACACAGAAAGCAAAGGCCTGATGACTAAATGTTGCTATAAATCATCCAGGATGCCAAACTCAAGTACTTTGTGGGAGGCTGGGGTTACGGTTCTCAGTAGCACAATGCTTTGCAATTAAAGCAGAATATGAAAACTGAGGAGCAAACAATAGGTGTCCTGAAGGATGTTCTCCACCTATATTTATGTGTTATCAACGCAGGACCCCATCATATCCATCTTAATAAACCACCAGTATCAAAGTAGAAAGATAAAAAGATCAACGTTTACCATTCTTTAGTCCAGGCAATATCAAATACGTTGATAACTGAAATCACATACAGAAAATGAAGGGACAGTATTCTTGGTGTAGGGAATGAAAGTGTATTCTCATGATCTCCTTATTCATCACACAAATCCTGGCTTAGGTTGCCTCATGCATCTCCAGGCCCTCCTGCCAATGAGGAAAGCCAGGGTGTAAATCCGTCCCCATCCCCACTGAGGAGCCTACGAACCTCTCTCTCTATACTTCCCCCAGACCTGTCCCCGTTACCAAAACTATATCCCATTGTTTAATGTAAGTAACAATCTTAGAGCTTCACCCACTGCTTCTCTTCAACTACAGCCCTTCTGAAAGCTTTTGCTCTCTGTAGTTCTTTCTTTTATGAAAGTCAACAAAAAGCAGCATATCATGGGCTGAGATCCATGCAGTAAATTAAAGCCATTCCACACTCAAGGGTTTCCAGCAGTTTTTCATATCTGCAGACCAGGCCTACAAACTCAATCGTTTTCATTCATTTGAACTTTTGTTACAAAGTATTGGGAATGGAATAAATTAGCCAGCTCATCTTTCCCTCTATTTCAAAAAAGCACAGAGTACTATTTCTTTAGAGAGAGCATTTCATGGAACAGACAGCATTTCTTACAGTAAAACAGCTCGACAAACAGGGTAAAGGATTGTAAAGGTGTTCGGTAAGGTTTCAAAAGAGATAGGAATGTTGAACAAAAAGAGGCAGGGGCTCTGACCCAATAAAGCGTCTCGAACTTCCCAAGGTCTTTGATCTTAAAAAAGAGAAACTCTAGAACATCAACTATAACAGAGTCCTGGAATATTTCCAGTAACTTTTTTCCTGAGAAAATGGAATCTCCAAAACATGGACTAACAGACATATAAACCCTATCAACTGTTTCCCATCCCATTTCCCTGTCCCATACCATTTCAGATACACTCATGCCAACCCTCAGAGATATACTCTTACAAAGGACCGATACTAGAAGGATGAAATGGTTGAGCTTGTTTGAATCAGGGGCATTAGATGGAGGGACCCAAGAAGAGAGGGAAAAAAAGATGAGAGAAGGACAGGGCTTCTAAAGAATAATGGAGAGATGTTCCAATCATTGAAATTTGAAAATCAACTTTGGTTCCCACCTAAATCCAGGAATATCTATAAAATCCTTTCCACAATACCAGCAGTGAGTGGATATAATGAGACAAGATGAAGCTTAAGCTCTGGGGTCCCTCATCTGCAAGGGGTGTCTAAGAACATCTTTGTTCCTAATTTTCTATTTGTAATTTTGAGTTCTTTTTCCTAAAGAGGACTTCTAAAATTGTTTAAGATTTAGGGCCCTTAAAATTTGGATTCCTTTCTGTGCCACACATTTTCAGAAGTATCCCTTCATCACTTCTACAAATATAAGCAAAAGCAAAGAGAAACAAAAATAACTAAAGCATTTAAAGACACTTAGAGCTAGTTACCCAGTAGCTATGCTTGAAATCCTTCAAAGGCTTCCCATGATATGCTGAATAAAATCCAAACTCCAGTGGTTTTCTAAGGCCTCCATGATCTGGCTCCCTCTTCTTCAATTCCACGTCCAACTCCCCCTATAACCTCCAGTCACACGGTTCTCTTGTGGCTCCTCTACATTGTCAACCTCTTTCCTATCTCAAAACCTTTCTCTGCTGTTTCTTCTCTTGAACCTCTCTTGTTCCCTTGTCTCATTGCTGGTTCCATGCTGTTCTAGAGGATCTCTGGACCTCCGTGATGACTAAGATATCATGTTCTGTACCTCCTACTCATCTCTTGGGTTCTCTATCACATTCCACATTTTTTTCTCTTGTAGACTTTTATACAAGTTGAATTACATTATTTCCTTTTTTTTTTTTTGCCTGTTTGATAACTGTCAATCTCTTGTACAATCCTGCAACCTCCATCAGGACAGCAATGGTACTTATTTTGTCCACTGCTATGGATCCAGCTCCTGGTTCAGTACGCAGCTTAGAGCAGATGCCCCATAAAAATGTGATCAAAGGATGGTGAATAAGCCATGAAACACAGTTATCTTCCCATTAATGGAACTTAAGCCTTTAAAGCACAGAAACCAATAATAATATTAGTAATAATTTTAGTGAGTACCTTTCCATGTCTTTGTATATGGACTACTTGAATGTAATATAACATTTTTTCTGGCAAATAAAATCTGTAATAATCAACAGTATATATTATGTCTCACGCCATGGAATGCTGTTCTTGGAGATTACTGACACATATCAGTTGTTTCTGATTATGCTTATGCACCTGAGATTACTATAATTACTGAAATTTCATGTCTGCCTTTCTTGTTTTTTCTGCTTCTGTCATTGTCAGGCTGTCAAACCATTTTTTTGAACTTCTCAAAGAACTTTCCCTTAAGCAGCTCAATTATCATCCTACTTTGCTATTTTAATCTCTTTATGGTCTAGAAAGTAGATAACAGTCATGGAGGGGTGAATGCAAAGTAATGGTAGACAAGATCCTCAAATGTCTGTTAGCTAATCCAGTGAATAGAACAAGCACCTATTTTAGTCACTCAAGACAATCTTCCCTTACTTACACATTGGTAACTGTGATCTGGATAGAAGGTAAGCCAGGTAAGCCATCCCTGAAGAAGTGAAGTGTGCTTGATTACTAAATGGCTAAAATGGTATAGCCCCCTGAAAAAAAAACTCTACTCTCAATACTTCTGGCCACCAAATGTTTAAAGGGTTTCTCCTCACCAAGCAATTCTCTAATTCTCTGTGGACACCAACTGGGTGTCCTGTGATTCAGTTCAATTCTGACACCATCCCATAGGTTAAGGGTTCTGTCGCACAAAACTGTCTCCCATTTCCCATGCCAATCACAAGTCCAGGTTATCACTTGTGCTTCTGACCTGCCAGCTCTAATTTGGAGGTTCCCATGATCACTTCCTCGGGTTCAATATTTTGCTAGAATGGCAACAGAACCCAGGAAAACCATAAGCCTATTAAATTACCAGTTCATTATGAAAGGCTACAACTCAGAACAGCCATAAGGAAGAGATGCATAGGGCAGGTTTGTGGAAAGGGCACAGAGCTTCCAGGTTCACTCCAAGCACTCCAGTTTCCCTGCATCTCCACCTTTCACCATCCCAGAAGCTCCCAGAATCCTGTATTTTTAGGGATTTTTGAGGAGACTTCCTTACTTAGGCATGATTAATTAAATCATTGGCCACTGATGACTAACTCAACCACCAGTCCCATCAGCCCAGGGGTTAAGTTCCAACTCTCTAATCACCCTCTAATGATTCCCCTGACAACCAGCCCCCATTCTGCAGTTATTAAAGGGCTTTCTAAAAATCACCTCATTAACATAAACTCAGGCTGAAAAGAGCTTGTGGTGAAAAACAAGACACTCATTTCACCTTTATCTCTCTGGCGCTATTTCAGGATTGGAGGACAGAGCAAAAAGAGCGCTCATGCTCTTATCACTGAGGAAATTACAATGGTTTTAGGAGCCATATGCCAGTAAGACCAAATATGTATATATCTTATTTTAAATCAGGGTACCACACCCCCATACCCATTTGAATTGTTTGCACTTTCATTCTAAAAGAGGCAAGACAAATGCAAGCTTAAATACTAATGTAAATGATACATAAGAGAAATACATTTGGATTCTTTAGGAAAGCAAAGGAAATCAAAGAAAAATATTGTGCACCAGGAGTATGAATTGGGAGATAATAATTCAAAAAACATACCTGAAAGCGTGAAAAGATCTCAATCTAAAATGCAACAGGGGACTGTGCAATGGAGAATCTCATGCATGTGCAATCAAGAACAAGGGAATTTAAGAACTGAGGGATGAAGACTCATCTCCTGACCAATGAACATCCACCAAGAATCTCTCTCCTGCACAGGCCAATGAATTTAAGTCTTAGACTCTGACTGGACCTCCCTTTCTTTGCACTCCTTGCCTATAAATACGACCTACCCAAAGCCCTCAAAGTCTTTGCCTATGCTTGCCATAGCATGCAATTTCCAAACTGCAGTTTCTCTGCTACTCTCGAACAAACTCAATTTCACCTAATTTGAGTTTGCCTCAGTTTACTCTTTCTAAATAAGGAGTATCTTGTCAAAAGGATACTTTGACAAAAGTCATGTCAAAGATCAAATCTGAAGTCAATTATACCTCAATAAAACTAAAAAAAAAAAAAAAAGAGGGAAAGGGAAAATAAAATTCTTGTGTGCTCTACCATTTAAAAAGAAAAATGTCATAATCTGTTAAACATAACAGAGGTAATAGGGGTATGTGAATAACAACATAAGCCTCCAAAATGCCACCCTGACTTTTGATATGTTTATCAAATACTGTCTACCTCCAAATTTGGAATCTTTGCTGGGCTTCTCTTCTCTTTTCTTCCCTCCATTTGATTAGCACCTATTTATCCTCCAAGTGTTACTTTAAAATTCACTTTAAGAAATTCATTTTTGAGTACCTTGGTGGCTCAGTGGTTGAGTATGTCTTTGGCTCAGGTTGTGATCCCAGGGTCCTGGGACAGAGTCCTGCATCGGGCTTCCCAGAGACAGCCTGTTTCTCCCTCTGCCTATGTCTCCACCTCTCTCTGTCTCTCACAGACATGGCATAATAAATAACTATTAGTCATTGAATGTCCTGTCCCCCACTGGATTTTAATCTTCATAACAGCAGCACAGGTTATTTTATTCTGTGCTCTCCTCCCAGGGCCTTGTCTAATGTCTGGTCTTATTTTGCCTATGCATAATAAATATATGTTGAATGAATGAGTAGAGTCCCCAATATACTTAGAGAAAGGTGTTACTCTTCATAAGGTAGCTGTCAATCAAGGGAGTAAATAACCACCCCCTACTACATTTGTACAGCTCCACTCCCCATTACATGAAGGCCAGTATTTGACACCATAAAACGACAGTAAAAAAATTTGTGACTATTAGATTGCTTGTTTTCAACTCTATGAGGTAGGGAGTAAAAACAGAGTTGAACAGATTTAGATGTGTACCTGACAATTTTATTTCTTTAATTTTTCTCTTGGTCTAAACAGATATGTTGATTAATAGCTCTATCATTCCCAAAAGAAAAAAACAAACTGCTGGCATTAGAAACTTAGTGAAAGTCCTGGGAAGAGAGTAATGTCATGGCAGGGGTACTGGTTACTATGAAAGTTAAGGAATGTCATTAGTTAATTCTGTAACTATCACTCTAGAGAAGACAGAGTAGGAGTTTGCAGTTGGCCTTATAAGCAAAAGCCTAATGTACTCAGCTGCAAATAAAGATTTGAGGAAATCAAGCAGTCAGAAATGTCAGAGATCAAAATTAAATTTGGGAGTTTATGAAAAACGACTAGAATTTCTAGAAGAAGAAATGTGGGGTACACAATTCTCCTTTGCTTATGAAAGAAAATAGAAGAAAATATGAATTAGTTGGGGGATACTAGTCTTTTAAAAGTAATTAACCATTGAAAATGGGTCTGTTTTAAATAATATGGTATTGGAACTTACTTTGGAACATTACCAGCATTTTATATAACCACTATAATTTGTCACAAATGCTTGTGATAAATTTTACATAGTGAAGATCTCATTTTTTTAAAAAAAGTAAAATAAATACCTCTTTTTACTTGTGAGATAATAATCTGATATCGGCCAATAACCAAATAAATAACATGTTCTATGAAGACTCTTCCCAGAGTTAGAAAGGAGGAAGGGATAAATTAGAATTGCAATGAAGATATGGGGGCACCTGGGTGACTCAGTCAGTTAAATATCTGACTCTTGATTTAGGCTCAGGTTGTGATCTCAGGGTCATGAGATCGAGCCCTGTGTCAAGCTCTGCACTCAGCAGAGCCTACTTAAGACCCTCTTTCCCCCTCTCTCTGCTCCTCCCCCTGTCTCTCAAATAAATAAATAAATCTTTTTTAAAAAATGAAGATATGAAGGCTATGATAATGATGCATCCTCAGCTTTTCAAGATGACTGTGAAGAATGAGAAAAACAATCCATTAAACCATAGGGGTTTGAGCCCAGCAGCATTCCTGGGAACTAACTTCCACTCTTCAAACTATTTCATTGTATAAGATAATACCACAAATATTACCAGTGTGAGATGATCCCAACATTTGGTTCTCCAGTCTTTTCTATTGTTCACTAACATCATTCTCCCCAGATGAAAATTTATCTGATACTACAAAAGACACATTCATGTATTTTTAAATGTTTTAATTACACCTCAAAAATAACTGAAATGACATATAATAAATACAAGTACACAATAAAGAAGTCAAAAATGAAAGAGAAAATAAGCTCTAAGAACTGAGAAACAATTATATTAATATCAAAAATAAGCAATGACATTAGGTTCAATTCTGAGCTTTCTAGAAGCCAAACTAAACAAAGGCCAATGATGAATTACACATTTCTTATCTGAACAAAAATATATATTATTTAATTAGGAGCTGCACATCTTCTAAGAAAGATTGTTTGCATAGACTCTTCTACAAATGACTTTAGACAACATGATAGACAATCCACAAATAACTCCTACCCAGATGTTGTTCATTTATTCATTAATATAAGTGTTCCTACTTATCTACAGGGGATATATTCTAAGACCCCCAGTGGATGCCTGAAACTGCAAATAATTAACCCAAATGTACTATGTTTTTTCTTATACATACATACCTATAATAAAATTTAATTTTTAAATTAGGGAGAAAAAGAGATTAACAATAATAACTAATAATAAAAATTTAAAAATCATAACCAAACTCCGTGATAAAAGTTATGTGAATGTGGCAACTCTCTTTCTCAAAGTATCTTGCTTTCCTGTTCACACCCTTGTTATGATGATGTGAGATGATAAAATGCCTACATTATGAGATGAAGTGAAGTGGATGACATGGGCATTGTAATGTAGCCTAAGGCTACTAAGGACCAGCAATGTCAGAAGCAGGATCATGGACTTCTGGACTATGATTGACCAAGGGTGTTGGAAACTGCAGAAAGCAAAACCTCACCTAAGGGAGGACTACTGTATGTGCCAACATATTAGTAAATTATTTCTGTATGCATTATAAATATGCTATATATACACACGTACATTTCTGAGTTTTAGCATATATGATATATATATATATACACATATTCATATACATTGCAATAAACTAAATTTTTGTGTCCCCTCAAAATTCATGTGTTGAAATCCTACCCCTCAAAATGATGGTATTGGGAAGGAGCCTTTGAAAGATGATCAGGTCATGGGGTGGGGTCCTCAGAAATCAGATCATTGCAATGTGACTTTGCCATTTTCTCATTAAGAGATAGAGTATATTTCTACTTCCTTTGAATCTGGGCTTGAATCTGGGCTGGCCCTATGAGCAGCTTGGACTGACAGAAGTGATAGTGTGTGATTTGTCAGCCTGGGCTTTAAGGGGCCTTGCAGCTTCCAGCTCTCATGCTTTAGTAATAAGATGTTTTACCATCTCTGCCCAGAAGAGACATACACCACTTGTGCTCATACTCCATTGGCCAAGACTAGTCAAATGACTCCATCTGGAAGTAAGAGGGCTGGGAAATATGATTCTGAGCTGAACAGCTGCTTCCAGAAGCAACATTGCACTATGGAAGAGAAGTATGGATTTTTGGTGGTTCTCTAGCTGTCTCCACCACATCTATGAACAAGGAGATACAAAATTTCAGTGGATTTTAAATTAATCAGTATGAAAAAACTAAAGAGTGATGGGACTGTTTTTTAAATAGGATAGCCAGTGAGGGTGTTGGTGGAGGTGAAATTTCAATAAAGGCACAAAGTGAGAATAAAGAGACATTTGAGTTACCTGGGGAAGTTGTGTTTGAAACAGAAAAAAAAAAATGGCAAACTGCAGAGCCCTGAAGTACATGTGTTTGATGTGTTTAAGGCAGAAGTTGGTAAACTTTTTGTGTAAAGGGTCATATAAATAGCCAATATTTAGGCTTTAAGGATCATTAGATCTCTGTTACAACCACTCAACTTTACCATTATAGTGTAATATCTGTCATAAACAACATATAAATGAATGTGAGAGGTTATCATCCAATAAAACTTTATTTACAAAAACAGGCAATAAGGACAGATTTGGCCATGGGCCATAATTTGTCATCTTCCAGTGTAAGGAAAAGCAAGGAAGGCAAATTTCTTCTTAGAAACTTGAATAGTTGCCAAGGGGGCTAGCAGAGGATAGTGAATTTAATGAAACCAACTGTTAGATCAGAGAGAGCTTGATAGGCTGTACTTCTTGAAAGGTTTGAATTAATTCCAATGGCTTGAGAAAACTGTGGGAAGATTTTTAAATAGGGATGTAAAATGACTTGATTTATATTGCAAAGGATGACACTGCATGTTATAAGCAATAATCCCTAGAGAAGTAAGAGTAGATGTTGGGGAACCAGTTAGTATAAACTTAGAACTACGGGTGGATTCAACGCATGTGTTAGCACTGAAGACAGCGTGCAGTTGTCAAGTTGGGGACTTGACTTGAAGAACCAACAGGATTTCCTGATTAGACAGATGTCCTGTAGAGGGGGCTGTTGAGCAAATGAGCTAGGGATATTTTTTTAAAGCTATGTAAATTTGAGACTTCAGAGATGATAAAATTTCTAGAGCTGACAAGACCCAAGAAATGACTATATAAGAGGGTAGCAGCAACACTAAAAAAAAAAAAAAAAAAAGATAGATAGATAGTGAAAATGAGGAGGAATGCTGAGGAACCACGCTCAATGAGAAGTGAAAAATAACGTATTAAAAATCCTGTGACCTTTGAGTCAGCAGTGACCAAGATGACACAAAGAGCCAGCTGTGTCCTGCACTGTCCATCTAACGTGATAATCTAATCAAAGAGCAATCTCTGCACAGATCTGTCCAGTAACCACAACCAAGAAAGACAAACAAACAACAGGTAAATCAAAAAGACTACAATTAAATAATATGAAACAGGCAAATGTTCATGCCTAGTTCCTCACAGGTCCCACAGAGAAGCAGTTGGAAGCCACTTTTGACCCGCTTTCATATTCATATGAATATCCATCCAACATCATCCAAACGTAAAATTGGAAAGCAACTGAAATCTCTATGGTGGACATTCACAAAAAGCCACTGGGATACCTCATCCTTAATCGACTTCAAAACCCATTCTTGCTCTCAGTAATCCACAACACCAGGGACAGTAGTTGTCCCACAGGCTTCCTTCTATCTAACTTTAGAAGTTTGTCTGAATCCCTGCCTATAATAAGATTTTCCTATCTTGTCCTTCATTCTCTTAATCTTTTCCATTTTGAATTATTCTTCTTTCAGGATTTACCCCACCAAGCTAGTCCCAGTTCCTTTTATTAACCCAGTTCTTTGTAACAAAATTGCAGAAACTAAGCTAGCAAAATCACCTTTCTCCTGAGCAGACAGGAAAGGGAAAAATGCTGTGATATTTGGAGCAGTGCTTCTCAAAGAATTGTATGTTATTTCAGCATGCATCAAAATCACATAAGAGATTATTGAAATGCAGATTCCTGGGCTCCATCGGGGGGGGGGGCACAGGGATGATTCAATAGGTCTGGGTGAGGCCCACGAATATGCATTTCTAACAAGCTCCCAGGTGGATAATGATACTGTTGGTCCACCATGCACACTTAGAGTAGCATGATGGATGGAGCCCTTGGGAAAAAGGTCTTAAAGGTCATTTGGGCAAACCCACTGCAGTTCACTGCAGGGTTTAATATTTAGTAATACCTACTTATGTACACATTTTTTCTTTCTGAATAGGAAGAAAAAAAGGAAAAGAAAGGAAATAAAAGGAAGAAAAGAAGGTTAATTTTATCTGGCCAAGCATGCCCAAAGAGCATTATTTGGGGGCCGGGGCTGTGTGAGGGTGTTACCATTTGAAATGGTAGACCGAGGTAAGATCACCCTCACCAATGTGATGTTCTCTTGCTTCTTGGGCCTCCAGACTCAGACTGGGATTTACATCATCAGGGCCCCACTCTTTCCATTCTCCCAATTTTGGACTTTTAGACTCCAAATGAATTATACTACCAGCTTTCTTGGTTCTCCAGCTTGCTGACAGCCGACCATGGAACTTCTCAGCCTCCATAACTGAGTGAGTCAATTCCTATAATAAATCCCCTCATATATGTACATACATGTATTCTATTTGTCTGTCTGGTAGGGACTGATACTAGATTAGATACAGAGATACGTAGGTAGGGAGAACACTCACTGGAGAGAAAAAGAAGGGAAAGAAGAGAAGTAAGAGCAGGGAGAAAGGAAAGAAAGGAAGGGAGGGACAAAAGGAGGGAGGTAGGAAGTAGGAAAAGAAAGAATTCAGGATCTCCCTGCCCCTTGTGTGGTTGTGAGTAGCAAGTACTCTTTACCACACTGCCACCTGCCAAGGTATTGTCTTCAGGGTCCAATCTCTAGAAGGGCATTTTGCAGTGCTCCCTTCCTGCCCATCTCCTAATCCCATGACCTCTCTCAGATTCCCGCAAGTGACCACAAACACCACCTGTTATTTGACAGAAGGGCTTGCAACACTGTAAACATCAGAAAACATCAGCGGACTAAGGCGGCTCCGGAGCCCCCCTGGCCCTCTCAGACAAGCTCCCTCATTAGTCTCCGCCCTTCAATTGGCCTTATACTTCCTGCAGGACTGCAATGCTCTCCATGGCAAGTCATCGGCCTCCTGCCCCATCTCTTCCACTGCTGGGAAGCAGCCACATTTTACTACATTAGCTATTTCTCAGGGTTATTTGCCTTTATATTTCTAAATAACATGATAATATTATACTTCCTTTTTTTCTATTTTGATATTTTTTCCTAGTTTAGGTAATGTGAATCTAACTCCTTAAACCACACCTCATACAGATATTTTCCTTCCTATTTCCAGAATACAGTTTTATTACTTTTGGATAAATCAGTGTTTCATGTTTTTATTATGACTCTACAACAATTATTCATCACTGAGTCACGTAATGTATTATGACTGTTATCTTTCACTTTTGAATAATTGTATGTTATTCCTGGAATAAATTTCTTCTTTTTCACTTATATTTCTCTTTTTGAAGCTCTGGCTAAATCTTTCCATATTCTTCAATGATTCTGCATTCAATTTTCTGTGTGATCAAACTGTGCTATATGTTTATTGGTTGCCTTTTTTTCTGGAAATATTTCCCCCCAAGCCCTCTAGCATCCTGTACAAGATGCTCTAGATCTGCTGGCTTTGCCTTTTCCTCTTCTTTCTGGGTCCCTTATGTGCTAGATGTCAGGTCTTCCTTTTTCTTGATTTAATCCATTGTTTTATAGAAAATATCCTTCTATAGCTAGCTGAGAAAGTATGTAGCAGATCTAAAAATAATAAAAAGATCTCATCTATTTGAAAATACCTTTAGGTTAACTTTACACTAGATTGGCCATTTCATGAGGTATAGATTTGCAGGCTGGAAGTCATTCTTCTCAGGAATTTGAAGCATTGCGCTAGTACCTTCTAGTTTCCTGTATTGCCATTAAAAGACTGACATGCTACTTTTAGTTCAGATCCTCTTATGTGACTTGTTTTTTTTTCTCTCTAGAAGCCATTAGAATGTGCTCTCTCTATATATATATATCCATATTTCTGAAATCTTATGATCACATATCCTTGAATAGTTCTTTTTCCAATCATCATATTAGGTATTTAGTCATCTTTTGTATATAGAAATTCATGTTCTTCAATTATGAAATTTTTTTGTATAAATCTTTAATAATATTTCTCCTCCATTTTCTTGTTCTCTCTTTCTGGAATGCCTATTATTTATTTTTTTAATTTTTTTTATTTATTTATAATAGTCTCACACAGAGAGAGAGAGAGAGAGAGAGGCAGAGACACAGGCAGAGGGAGAAGCAGGCTCCATGCACCGGGAGCCCGACGTGGGATTCGATTCCGGGTCTCCAGGATCGCACCCTGGGCCAAAGGCAAGCGCTAAACCGCTGCGCCACCCAGGGATCCCAGGAATGCCTATTATTTAGATGTTGGATTTCCATTACCTCCTAATTATCTTTCTCTCCCACTTTTCACTCTCAACCTCTGTTCCTCCTTCCAGAAGTCCTGTAACTCATCCTCTAAATCTTCTCTTGAATTGTTTTTATCTGCTATTTCCCAAGAGCCTTGATTCCTTGATAATTGTTTTTAGTCCCATAATAAATGTTTTTTTAAGTCTCTTATTTTTGTTCTATGTGTATAAATTGCCCTCCCTTTCTGAGAATATTGATTCTCTTCTACATTGTTTGTGATCCCTGCATTGAATTCCTCCCTCTTATTTTTTTTCCTGTTTATTTTGATTCCTGTTTTCAAATTACAATCTCTCCTTTTGGTTAACATTTTATATTTAAAGGCCAGTTGCCAATCCTTATTGGAAGCTCCAGTGCCTGGTTTGTCAAGTGATGGGCTCCACTGTAGGCTGCCTGGCAGATGCCTGGGCCATTCTTTGCCAACAGCTCTTTCTCCTGCTTTCCTGCCAGTATCCTGGGAGCAGACCAGGGAATGAAGTCAAGGGAATTTCACAGTCAAAAGGTAGATTTTCATTTAATTCTGCTTCTGTATGGCTTCACTCCCATCTCTGGCTGCCAACAAGCACATTTTCATCTGTCACAGTTTAAGTACTAATTTGTTCTTGGTCACCATCAGTGTGGATCCTGAGTGCTAGGGCATGCTCAAAGGCATCCTGTCCATTACAATCCTATCTGGGGGAAGCAGAAGAGACACCAGAATATAGAGACAGCAGGAGATGAGGGTGGCATGCAGGTAAGAAGGTGTCACCTGGAAGCTTTTAGGCTGTCCTTTTCACTCACTTCCAAAAGCCAAGACAACTGACTTTTAATTCTCTCTACCCACTGTTATATTACTCTGTGTCTTGGGGCAGTGAGGTGGCAGGGAAGTTAAACTTGACTTGGGGAGTTTATACCACTGGACTATGCCTTTCCAGTGGCCTATTGTGAGCAGAATTCTTTGCTGGATGCACCATCACATACACACCCAAAAATTCTGCTTGTAACATTCATATTTCATTCACCCAAATAAGGACATCAAACAAATCATAATAGGTATCACTATTATGTAAATGGACTGCAATTTTGGTTTTTTTTTAAGATTTTATTTATTTATTCATGAGCGACCCCAAGAGAGAGGCAGAGACAGAGGCAGAGGGAGAAGCAGGCTCCCTGCAGTCCTTCCCAGGACTCCAGGATCATGACCTGAGCGAAAGGCAGATGCTCAACCACTGAGCCACCCAGGTGCCCCTCGGCTGCAATTTTAAAAGGCACAATAAACTTTGTGTATTCCAACCATACAAAGGAATTTTCCCACCCCTCCTCTTATTTCTCTTGGAACATCAGCAAATCGAACTGCAAGGGAAATATAATGAAAAGATTTTAAGTTATCCTGCAGACATGTAGACATGGGAAGTTGGCTATAAAATTACATTTGGGTATTTTTGCTTATTCCCTGTCCAAACTCTGTCCAAAATTTCTGTATGAAATAGGAAACTTTTTCCCCTTTCTTGCCTCTGCACTCTGCAAGTCTAGAGATAGCTGGCCTTTTATTAAACGCCCTTCCCTCCCAACCCCACCCCTAAAATGCAGTATTAGAGACTCATTTTTCATTGCCTGAACTGTTAAAAAAAAAAAAAAATGAAGTCTGTAACAAAGAGCTCCCAACCACTGCCAAGGTACACTGTGACCAGTCACAAAAATCAGTACATATTCTAAGAGAGTAACTATCAGCAGCTGTAGAGAAAACCAAGATGCATGATCAAGTAAACACAGTGTATCCCTAGATATATAGAATCAGATGTGCAGCACCCGGGTGGCTCAGTAGTTGATCCCAGAGTCCTGGGATTGAGTTCTGCACAAGGTTCCCTGCAGGGAGCCTGCTTCTCCCTCTGCCTATGTTTCTGCCTTTCTCTGTATCTCTTATAAATAAATAGGTAAAATCTTCCTTTAAAAAAAGGCAAAATTACATATTAAAAAATACATATATAGAATCAGACGTACAATACTAAAGGCAAAGGGTGTCTTAAGAGTTATTGGTTAAACCCCAAATTAGAGTTTATATAGTATTTCAGTAGCAAACACCTCAAACTATTTCCCCTTGCTTTTCCTTTTCTTTCATTTTTTTCACTTTTCCTATTCTCTGGGTTGAAGGGTGAGGAGTGGTCAGAATAGTAATGATGATGCGGATTATAATCAAAATCACATTCACTGTATAAGTTGGGATATAGTCATCACTTAAAACATCCTGATTCTTTTTCCCATTAGACTCTGAATGTGGAAAGGGTGGTATTTATGTCAATGTCTTTGTTCTACAACTTGAGAATAATGCATAGCCCTATAACCTGAAGAATATGTTACATGCTTGATACTAAAGCACTCAGAGAAAATCTTATTTAAAAGATATGTGATGGGGTCAAGCTCAAATTATCCAAAAGGACTCAAGTGTATAAACTAAGTTCATAAATGTTTAAGAGAGCATTGCCTTGGCTTTCTCAGAGGACAAGAGGAAGAGGAAGAGAAATAAATTCCAGCTAGATAAGCAGTCAAGGTGAAGGACAAGAATGGTGGGAGAGGGAGGAGGTAGAAGAAAGGGCATCATAGACCCAGGAAAGAGAAGGTTCATGAAACTCGAGTTTGAAATTGTACAGTTAATAAAGAGATATCAAAACATGGGGGTTACATTCCCAGGACCCTGGGCAAGTCAGCATCTGGAAGCTGACTTGTATATATGGCAATGTGAACAAAGTAGATCAAGAAAACAGTGGATTGATGGAGAATTGGAAAGGGTTCAGGGCAGGCACTTTCTGTTTCAGCATCACAACCTATGAGAGATGCTCAACAGCTAAATATTCAATTAAGAAATGAAAGATTCCATCCTGAACAATAGCAGATGGGTTATAAGGATTGTTCCTAAAAAAACTAAAAACTCTTTTAGGAAATTTAGCTAATGAGATTAAGAGACACTATATTCCAGATTGGGTTGTCATTCTTGACCCATCTTGAACTTGTTCTTATTTTTCTTTCATGTTCATCAGCTCACCCCCCAGGCATTTATCGGTAAAATATGATCAAATTTAAGTGTTCATGGTGAGAATCTGCGGAAAAACCCAGAGTGCCACAGTAAGTAATTCTCATGGGAATTATTTGCAAAATGCAGGAACAGGCAGCATTTTACAAATGTATATAGAAAAGAAGATTCACCATAAAAACCACTCTTCTCCCTGCAGGAAATGATAGTCCAATATCAACAATGCTTTCTGCAGGCTGACCCCTTAGTCATAGGAGTCAAGCTGCTCTTGTTAACAACAAAGGCATGATTTATCTCCCAAGGATGTAAAGGAATGAAAGGCTTACCAAGAAAGTTATGGCTCATATGGATGAGATTGATCCCATGGGACAATGACTTTCTTGCTATTTACATCTTTTCTTTTATACATTCTGGTACCAAACCATATCTCAGGATCATCTGGGTGTCAATGCCCATCGCTATCCTGATATTTTATTTTTTTTATGCTAATGCTTCCTATAGCTAGAAATTTATTAGTTAAACTGCTTTAATTTACAAAGTAACTATTTTTTGCCAGAACAAGATTCATTTTGTTTGACTGTATATTTGTTTTCTTGAACATATATTAATTGGCATGAATTAAGCCATGTTTCTCAATGTGCTGAATAATTTTTCTGATGCATAGTTCCTAGTCTGACTGTCCCTTTCCTGCACATTTCTAAAAGAAAAAAAAAAGATTCAACTTGAGATATGACTTCTGCTTGATGGATGCAAGAAACAGGAAATAGTAGAAATAGTATTCATCCAACTCAAAAATCCACACCCAAAGTTCCAGCTGATAGAAAGGCCAATATTTTTATCTTTGCATTTACAAATCAATTTCAGATTCCTTTTCCCTAAATTAATAATGCTTCTTTCCAGAATTGAAACAACCAAAAATTCAGAAAACTGGAATTTTTTTCTACATTTTACCTTAGTATAAAAGAGACAAAATGATTAAACAAATGCATATCAGAGACTTGGGGTTTTATTATTGTTGTGTTTTATTTATTGTTGTTGTTTTTCTATCTTTTAGAATAGGTTGTGGAGTAAGCATATCTTAGACTAATCACCTTATTCTTATATACCTATGATTCTCAATAATGGCATGTATGTTCAATCATAATGTTATTGAGGGTCTTCATGGCATGAACCTTTAAAGGAAGAACAAATTCACTTTAGTGGTATGTGTTTTCTTTGCAAACTTTTTAAATTGGAGATCAATCTCTCAGCCATAACATTTTCATAACCAGGACATGTTAATATGTATACATACTGCATAAGCGGAAAGAAGTCTTTATTTAGTAATAAAACACACACATACCTGCACAATAGTCTTTATTTAGTAATAAAACACACATATACATGCACAATAGTTTTAACGGCAAAGTAAATTCTGCAGAGAAAATAGAATTTCAGTGACCCTATCAGTGAAAGAAGCCAGTCACAAAAGACCACATATTTCCATTTATAGAAATGTTCAGGATGGGCAGATCTATAGAGGCAAAAGTAGATTAGTGGTTGCCTAGAGCCAGGAGGATGGGGGATGGGAAAGGTAGTGGCAAGTCATTGCTGATGCCTACAGAGTTTCTTTTCCAGGTGATGAAAATATCCTAAACTTAGACTGTGGTGATGGTTGCACAATTCTGTGAATATAACAAAAATCATTGAATCATACATTTCAAATATGTGAAATGTATGGCATGTGAATTATATCTACACAAAGATTTTTTCAAAAATACCCTCCCAGAAGCAGTTTCCCAGAATTGCCAGATGTGTGGGAAGGTCAATATAATCCATCTGAGAGGGCACAAACCTTTGAATGAATCTCTTTTGCCTTCCTCCTCTTTTTTCTGTCAGTGATCTTTGACTAATTTCTGTGTCCTTCTCTGCTTTCATCCTATAGCCTTGGAGTTGTACTTTCCCATCTGTACATTAACTTGGCTTTCCTTCTTTCTTTTTTTTTTATTCATGATAGAGAGAGAGAAAAAGAGAGAGAGAGAGAGAGAGAGAGGCAGAGACACGGGCAGAGGGAGAGGCAAGCTCCATGCATGGAGCCCGACGCGGGACTCGATCCCGGGACTCCAGGATCAGGCCCTGGGCCAAAGGCAGGCGCTAAATCGCTGAGCCACCCAGGGATCCCCTAACTTGGCTTTCAATTTCTGGCCCTTCTTAAAATAACACCAAGTGCTCCCTTTGGAATGTCCACTGATCAAAAACCCTGCCTCTTGGATCTCATACAAATCTAACACCTGAGCACATTCTGCCATTCTTGACCAGCACATTCCTGGGCTCTGCCAAGTTTCCATTGTTTCTAAGCCAAACCTCCTTCTTCTCCCAAAGATTTTAAATTAGAACCAAGGTAGGGGCTCTCATCAAAACCAAGGAGGCTCTTCAAGAAGCTCTTGCTTGATCTTGTGGCGATCACCTGTATCTAAATGAGATGTGAAATATATGGAGACTCACAGTAGAGAGCACCTAACCCTTTTTTTAGCCATTAAACTGACCTAGATACTAGTGGGTTTTCCCTGCAGATTGGACCACCTCGTCTCTCATCAGGATGCAGGTTATAGAACAGAATGCTGGGAAGTTCACAGCAACACTATCTGGTCCCCAGCATCAAGGGTGCCCCCATCTGCTTACCATATTCAAGGGGGTCCTGGAAGCATCTCTCCAAATAACAATCATTTACTTAATGTCCATGTTTGGGATGGCTCAGAAAAAGGAAAAGTCCTAAGAGCTTATCTGATCTCATGGAAAGATAGAAATCAGATACGGTTTTTTTTTCTTTTCCTTTTCCTTTTCCTTTTCCTTTTTTTCCTTTTCTACCCCAAATTCAGAGCTCCTTTTGCCTTCATCTGTAGATTCTTTTCAGGAAGTGTTGCCTGAAGGCCCAGCTCAGTCACTGAGTCGTCCTGTGGTCTGATTCCTTGACACTTTAGATTTTGACTTAAAAAAAATAAAATAAAATAAAATAAAATAAAATAAAATAAAAATAAAAATAAAATAAAAAAGATTTTGACTTAAAGAAACTGCTTGACATTTTTTTCTCACCATTGGAAAATGGCAAAGTTTTCACATCCTAAAAGCAATGCTTTTTAAGTGAGAAATATAAGAATCAATTTGTCCATCATTCCATTATTTTGCCTAAACATTTAATAATTAAAGGACAGGCCAGAACACCTCAGTTAAGTACCTAAAAGCTTTTTTTTAAGTTGATTTTGAAGTCAATGAGCTGCTAATAGTCTAAGAAAAATTCTTTGGGGCATTTTCCTAAAAGTTGTTACAGTTTGAAAGAATAGCTTATTCATAATAGAATTTAAATTTCTCTACAGCAATTTTAGTTTCATGGAACTTTAAATCTTAGAAATAGTTTAGGGACGCCTGGGTGGCTCAGTGGTTGAGTGCCTGCCTTTGGCTCAGGGCGGGGTCCCAGAATTCTGGGATCAAGTCTCACATCAGGCTCCCTGTGAGGAGCCTGCTTCTCTTCCCTCTGCCTATGTCTCTGCCTCTTTCTCTGTGTGTCTCTCATGAATAAATATAAAAATCTTTTAAAAAATAGTTTAGTATAACTCCCTCACCTTATAGATAATAAAAGTAAGACCTAGTGAAGAGAGGTGACTTGCCCAAGTTCCTATAACAAAACATATGACAAAAATAGGACCAAAAACCTCTAGTCCTCAGACTCCTGAAACAGGGCCTTCTACTCCACGAGGTGGCCATAATTTATGATGATATGAACATTGTGAAATTTAAACTTGACTCAAAAGCAAGAAAAAGATTTAGAAGGGATGGAGAAGAATAAGAGTATCATATAGCATCTTTTTCAGGCCCCTTGCAATAATTGAAACAGAGAATATTGTGAAGACTATTACCTATCTACCTGAATCAAAAAGACCTCCTGGCAGCTAAGGAAGCTGGGAAACAGAGGGCCCCAGTCCACTGCTCCACACTCAACTCCTGGACACTCATAGCCCACTGCTTAAAGCATCAGGACACAGACAAGACCAAAATAAATCATAACTCATGCCAGACTTAAACAGTTTTAATAATCTTTTATACTTATTTGAATATTATTCTCTTATACCAAAATAGTAACAGCAATTATTATATGCACTTATATTTCATAAATGAATACAAATTAATCCTCAAAGGATCATCTAATATGAAGGAAATAAAGACAGAATTATTAGGAAAAAGTAATATACCACATGTCATTAGACCTATCTCCTGATTTTTCTTAGATTTAACTTTTCTTGTGGGCTGATTAGAAAATCTGTTGGTAAAAATTATCTATAACTTTTTTTTTGTAATGAGCTATGTTGGGCATTGCTGATCTATAATTTTCCAGAGCACTTGCATAGGGGAGAAGGACAACTGAGTGAGTCATAGAGACTCTTGTGAGGTAGGCAGTGCTCTTTGTCTGAACAAGAAGTTACTTGTTCAATAGTTTCAGGGCATATCAGTTATTGGTCTCTTTGGAGATATTCCTCTGAGTTGAATGAGAACTTTTAAAGGAGGTTCATCCCAAGGCAATGAGTTTTAGGAGAGAAAGGTAGTACCCTGTAAGTACAGAGCCTGGTTTACATTTTGCTTCCCTAGTTACTAGCTTGATGACACTAGGTAGGTTATTGAACTTCTCTGTGAAATGAGATCAGTTGTCCTACTGCCATTAGATTATTGCAAACACTCAGTGAAGTAAATACATAACTGTACCTAGCTCAGTGCCTGCACAGATTATGTCCCCCATACATATAGTTTTCTTCCCTTCCCTTCATTAAGGGAATTGAAGGTCTGGTTTTACTGTTGGAGAGGAAGTTGTGCCACAACAGACTGCACTGGGGCCACAGGACTTTGGGAAAATTGAGCCCAAACAGTAGCTTAGACAACTGGTGAAGGAGCATAAGTCTATGCAACATTGGAACCAAGATTCTTAACAGTCTAGACCAGTGCAACCCCAAGGGTGGACTTTGGCCCAATAGCATCAATATCATCCCAGATCTTCTAAATCTGGATCCGTGGGGGTGAGGCCAGGAAGCTACAATTCTACCAGAACTTCAGGTGATTCTTTTACATGGTCAAGTCTCAGCAGCATTGCCCTAGAGAAAGTGTTACCAACAAACCTAAAGGACAAGAAGATAGAAACCAGAGAAGCAAGCCATTTTTCAAGGGGCTCAAGTCAAAGAGATTTTAAGGAAAGATGAAAGAGATAATGGGAGGAAGCCTCTGGGGAAAATCTGTAGATATCACAACAATTATGAATTTTATAAATGCTTTCATTTGCTTAGCAAACATGAATCCACATAGTGCTTATTAATCTTGTAACGATAAATGAGCCACTGAGTTTATTACCAGCTGGCTTGGTAGGTTGATCCCCAACACAAAAAGGGATCATCAGGAAAACCCTTAAATAGAAAGAGCCTCAGTACTTATTTTTGGTGACAACAAGTAAAGAGGGAGATGGGAAGATATCATCTTACTCAGCAGCCAGTCCTAGGAGGAAAAGAACCAATTCAAATATCTAGAGCTTTAAAGAAAACACAGAAGAAGAAGAAGAAAAAAAAAAACAACCCAGAAAACAACCCCCCCCCCAAAAAAAATGAGCCATGGGACTGAAATCCGGGCTGAAACATAACCCGTCAGCCATAACTGGCAGGAGGCCCAGCAGCAAGGCTCCTTCTTAGGAATTAAACATCTGCCTGCTGTCACATCTCTATAGCATGCTAAACTCTTAGTAAAAAGTTGTAGCATTCTGCAAAGATCAAGGGCATATGACACTTAGAAGATTCAGTTGCACATGTAAATATTTACTAGCTGCTTTCTTGGGGTCTACAGACATGTTTCATTTTATTGGCAGCTGAACTCCATCCTTTTGGTGAGCTGCTATATTTTACAAGAAATACAGAAGGGGTGGGAGAAAAACTTGAAGCAACTGGGAAAAATATATTACAGACATTGCCTCTAAAACTTGGGGGGAGGGTGCAGCGAGGAACATTCTGAAGTGGTTATGTCCACTTCAGAGAAATTTAACATTCTAATAATCCTCCAGGCTCCCAGCACCTACAACATTTTCTATTCAAAGTTAAGGCCACTTAGCCCTATTTCCAGGTTGAAGCCTCCCCTAGAATATGGATCCAATATAATAAATAATCAGAAGAAATGGAAGAAGGTCCAACTGAGTATCTCAAGTAGATATGCCTCCTAGGTAAGCTTATTCGTAGACCTGCTCTGGTTTATAGTTCCAATTACATTTACTTTGCCTTGGCCTAGCTCTTGTGGGCAACTCTCTCCCTGTGTTTTATTGTATACCTACTACATGTCCACTTAGAGCTAAAATCCAAGCACTTCCTTCAGGAAGCCAACTGTCTACTTTTTCTAGAAAAATATTCTAAATTTCCTTTCCAGATAAGTAGAAGAATACATGTTCTGGCCAGAGTGGGAATTAAAAAGTCAATCAAAAGATTAGACAATACATTTAAAAATGGAAGTAAATAAATAAATAAATGAATAATAAGAAAGATTAGATGGTAAGGTTGAGAAAGTCTTTTAGAAAGCAGAACACAATGAAAGAAAAAAGAAAGGATGGAAAATATAAGGAAAAGAGACAATTGGATTACTAAGGTTCTGAAAACCTAATTACCAAGTTTTCTAAAGAAAAAGGATAAAAAAAAATAGGAGGAAATCAGTTTAAAAATTCAAGGGAATGTCCTAGAACTGAAGAACATGGGTCTGAGTGTTCAGCCTGAGGGATGAAAATAGAGCCACACCCAGGCATGTCACTGAGAAGTTTCAGAGCTCTGGGTATAAAGGGAAGAGCAAGCACAATTCCAGAGAGAAGGGGGGAAAGTCATAGAAAGTAAAATAGCCTTCGATGACACAAAAAAACCTGAAAACTAAAAATTAATGGAGTGATGCCTTCAAAACTCTGAAGGAAAATTATCTCCACCCTAAATTTCTATAAGCAGCCAACATTCAAGTGTCAGGACAGAATACAGGCATTTTCAGATATTCAAGGACTCAAAAAAATTTAGAAATATGGTGAAGGCCTTACGTATCAAGAGTGATAAGTATGATAAAACTAAGCAAATTTAAAACAAGACAAATCCACGGGCACCTGAGTGGCTCAGTGGTTGAGCATCTGCTTTTGGCTCAGGGTGTGACCCCAGGGTCCCGGGATCGAGTCCCGCATTGGGCTCCCTGCACGGAGCCTGCTTCTCCCTCTGCCTCTGTCTCTGCCTCTCCCTGTGTGTCTCTTGAGTAAATAAATAAAACCTTTAGATGATAGATAGATAGATAGATAGATAGATAGATAGATAGATAGATAGAAGACAATTCCAGGGTAAATAGAAAGTTACACAGTGAAGGGAAAAAATAACATATGCACATCATTTACCTACTAATAAAGTACAAATAATACAAACCTTTCTATTGATCTAACCAAAAGTGTAATATAACTATTGAGAGGTCAGGGGGGTAGGAAAGAAGGATGCCAACAGGGAGTGCGTGCACGCCCGCTCGTGGGGGCGTGTGTGTGTGTGTGTGTGGTTCTGGGTATCTGTTGTAGAAAGGGGAGGGAAGAGGGCTAAAATCATCACCTTTGAATGTGAAAAGTCAACAGAGAACACATAAAACTGGAGAATAGAAATTAAGGAATGGAAATAGTAGCATTTTGTTCAGAAATATGGGAGATGGGCACCTGGCAGGCTCAGTCAGTTAAGTGTCCATCAGGGTCCTGCCCTGCAACAGGCTCCCTGCTCAGTGGGGAGTCTGCTTGAGATTCCCTCCCTCTTCCTCTGTCCTCCCCTCCATGTGAGTGTGTGTGCTCGCACTCTCTTTCTCTCCCTCTCTCTCTCTCAGATAAATAAATCTTAAAAAAAAAAAAAAGAAATATAGGGAAAATATCAAAACCAAGATTCAGCTGAAGTGTTTTCTTCTAGGGAAGGGGAAAGGGAGGGTGAGGGAATAGGAAACAGTATTTTTCACCACTGATGTTGTAGGGCTTTTTGAGTCTTAAAAGCAGGGATGATAATAATGTTGATTAAAATAAATGTGGAAGAGGCTGAGGCCCAGCCCAGCGATGAAATGTGCTAGGACAGAATCTGAAGTTACCGCATCTTGATTCATATCCTAGTTATGCTCCATGACTAATTATGTGACCTTGGGCATTTTAACCCTATGACCCTCAGTCCTCTCAAATTAAAATGGGGGTTATGGTGATTAGCAATGTCTGGAGCATGACAAGCACTCTTCTGTTCACTGAATGCAGCAGAGGGCCTACTGTGTATCAAGCACAGCTACAGACATTTGGGATATATTAGTGAATATAAAATATCCCTGCCCTCATGGAGCTTACTAGAATTAGTGGGGGACATACAGACAAGAAACAATAAAATACTACTAAATAAATTATATAGTGTATGAAAAAGTGACAGGTGACATATGCTATGGAATAAAATAATACGGGGAAGGGGGAATCCAGACTGCTGAGAAGGAGAAGACGGGCAGTACCTGCAATTTTTTTAATAAAAGATTTTATTTATCTATTTATTCATGAGAGACACAGAGAGAGAGAGGCAGAGACACAGGCAGAGGGAGAAGCAGAGGGAGAAGCAGGTTCCATGCAGGGAGACTGACGGGGGACTTGATCCCGGGTCTCCAAGGTCATGCCCTAGGCTGAAGGTGGCGCTAAACCATTGAGCCACCCAGGCTTCCCAGTACCTGAAATTTTAAATGAGTTAGTCAAGAAAGGCCTCATGAGAAGGTGACTTTTGAAAAAAGACTTGAAGGAGTAGGGAGGCAAATCATTCACATATTTGGGGTAAAGCATCTGAAAATAGAGGAATAACCAGCTCCAAATATCTAAGTAGGCATGTGCATCGTGTGTTAGGGAAAGAGCCAGGACGTGGATGGGGAGAGTAGCAAGAAATTAGGTCAAAGAGGAAATGGGACCAGTGAAATCATGAAGAGCCTTGAAAGCATGAGCAGGACTTTGGCTTTACCTAGAGTGAAACAAAGAGCCACCGCAGGGACCCGAGCAGGGTGACATGATCTGATTCACTGAGGCAAAAATCGCTCTAGCTGCTATGCTAAGAATAAAGCATAAATGGGCAATGATGGAATCTGGGAGACCAATAGGAGGTGAGTACAGTGTCCCCTTAAGACAGTGGTGGCTCAGACAGGCAGAGCTGAAGAGAAGTGACTGGATTTTTTTTTTAATATTTTTTTTAATTTTTCTTTGTTTATGATAGTCACGCAGAGAGAGAGAGAGAGGCAGAGACACAGGCAGAGGGAGAAGCAGGCTCCATGCACCGGGAGCCCGACATGGGATTCGATCCCGGGTCCCCAGGATCGCGCCCTGCGCCAAAGGCAGGCACCAAACCGCTGCGCCATCCAGGGATCCCTGACTGGATTTTCTATACTGAATATATTTAGCTCTAATTATCCATTACCCAAGATGATGCAACAAACTAAGACAGGAATTATGAAGCATGCTATACAACATCCCAGTCTCTTTCTGAATAAAGAAAAACTAAAATGGGAAAATCTAAATTGAAATATAGTATTAGTTTGTCCTTACGTATCTTAACAAAATCTATAAGGGATGCATTTCCTCTCCATTGTAAAGTCTGTGTTATTATGTAGCTCTTGACATTTGTATACCATAAAGGGATCTGGGATTTAAAGGAGCCTGAGCATTTATACACATGATGCGATGTTCATTTCTCTTACTTTGCACCCTATCACACCCTGAGCCAAAAGCAGATGCTCAACCACTGAGCCACTCAGGTGCCCCTGGACTTGTCTTGTTTTAAATTTGCTTAGTTATTATCATACTTATCACTCTTGACACGTAAGGCCTTCACCATATTTCTAAATTTTTTTGAGTCCTTGAATATCTGAAATATCTTGAATATCCTTGAATATACAGTAAGTATAATTTACGTGCTATTTAGGTGAAGACTTATTCATGGAATATTATTAAATTAGGTATGAATCTTAACCTCAGATAGATTAATAGTGAGGGAGAGTACACAAGCATAAAAAATTCAAGACACGTAAGAAAGAAGTCAATGCCCATAGAACTAGTTGGGTTTAATCACTCAAGGGAGTTCTGAGGAGAGCAGCTATTTAGGCTCCAGGCAGGAAGTGACATCTGTGGGACTGTTTATATCTGGATGTCGCAACATGAGGCAGAAGGCTGGGTATTCCTGGCAATGAAAAAAAAAAAACAATTTTAAGCACATAGGTAGAATATTTCAGTACATATAAGAGGAAAAATAATTTCTGAAGAGTCGCTGGAGCATAGGGCATGGGAAGAAGAAAGCTGGAAATTCTGAGAAAAAAAGGTGAGGAAAATCATATTAAGGAGAGTCTCAACATTGCCAGATAAAGGACTTTGGATAAAGAGCACCACAAGAAGAAATAAATGCTAGTGACAATCCAGTTATCACACAATTGCTTTACTGCGTTCAACCGAGGCATCGACCACTGAGCTGGCTGTGACTTTCTCAACTGTCAAATTCACTGTCCAAGAACAGTATGTGGGCAGAAATTTCAAGGTAAAATTTAAACTGCCAGCCCAAAAAAAAATGTATTTTCTATTTTAATTTTCATTTAGGATTTCTTTATCTTCGGATGCTTATTTCTGTATGTTGTTTTGCTTTCTATCCAAAGTCAAAATGATAGCAATTCTCTTTACCTCATCTCCTGCATCCCTCCTTTCCAGTTTTAGGACAACAGCACCATCAGCAGATCTAATGACCAACCTTGTGCTTTGGGTTAATTTTTATTTCAAGCCACAGGGGTCCAAACCAAAACCAAACAAGCACCCTCATAAACCATATCAAAGAAAAGTTTAGATGCTATATAAGCCTGTAGCCAGCTTTTGCATCTCAGTGAACATGACTTCAGCAATTTGGCTAAGCACTTTTGTTGTGTTCCACAAATCTCACGCATGCCCTAATAAGTAGAAATGTAGCACCCACTCAGCAGGCTGTAAGATTTTCTGTAACCCAGATTATCTGGAGAGCTCTCAGCTTTATGATGGAATTTTCTAGTCTTTAGCAAAGTCCCACGATCCCCATTTCTGCCAATAATAACAACAGCTAACATTTGTTAGAACAGACTCTGTTCTAACTGCCAGAGTTAGATTGCCATTTAACAGGTGCAATCATTTTGTCCATTTACAAATGAGGAAACCAAGGCACAGAGAAGTTAATTAGCCATCATAGAGCTGGAAAGTAAGTGAATGAATGAACATTTCTCTACTCTCCATGAAGAGTCTGCAGTCTCTGCCAGCAGCTCTGACCTGATTCTTTCCTCTCCAGCAGGGTACTGTCCTGGATCTGCAAATGAAGTCTTCAGACTATACCTTACCCCCTACCACCATTATTCTGTTATCTTACCAGAACTTTCATTATTTTATCTTCAGAGTTTTTCCCCCCCACTGTGTTTCATCATTTTCAAATGTCAGATTAATTTCTCACCATGTAGACCCTTCTGGAGACCTTAACATCATGGTTCATCAAAACCATGCTAGAATCCATAACTCAATCCGGACAAAAACTGAGAATTAAAATGTCATTACCAGAATGCGTAGGGGAAAATAGACTGTTCTCCAGCTGCATATACATCTGTGTATTTCTTTGGATGTTGACTTTGAAATGCTAAAACACTGCCACATGGAAAAGATTCATCGTCTTGTAGTTTATATATCTGAGTACACAAACATATGCTTGTAAATGTCCGGAGAACCTAAGTAATTTTATTCAAATTTGTGAAAACAGGTATAGTGTCCTTGTTCATAAATAAATTGATAGTTTTGGGGTACCCAGGTGATTCAGTCAGTTAAGCGTCTGCCTTCAGGTCAGGTCATGATCCCAAAGTCCTGAGATGGAGCCTCACTCAGTGGAGAGCCTGCCTCTCCCTCTCCCTCTGCCTCTCCCTCCCTGCTCGTGCTCTCTCTCTCTCACATTCGCTCTCACTATTTCAAATAAATAAATAAAATCTTTTTAAAAATAGATAAAGAAACTGAGTTTTAATTGGATCACTGATCTAAGAAAGTGGTCCAAAGAATCCATATTCTCCTGTATATGTAAAGAATATTTATAAATTGCCCTTAATCATTTTTATAGAAAAAGGGGATAAAGAACATTAAGTTATGTTTATATTTCTCTAAATTATCTTCCAATTTTTGTCAGTGTACATACATAAGTACATTTTTATGTCATTGTATCATGTGTTCATTCTCTTTTTTGTATTCTACTTTTTCTTCACTTTATCTAATATTCTTTTGTACCTAAGTAAACCTCATACTTGCATTTTTGTGTCATAGACTAGTTTTATGGTGCTCCTTTGCAATACTATTGCTGTTTACCACCACCCCCTTTTCTGGCTTTCGGAGTTGCCTTATTTTCTCCTATTTTTAAACTGAACTATTTTTAAGATCTTCATATAATTTACATTTTTCTCTTTAGGAAAACATCCATAGAGCACTAGCTTCAACTAAATTTTAGCTTTTTGTGAACTTTTTACCTAAATTTAATTGAGAGTCTAACACACACACACACACACACACAAAGCAATGCAAAGGAAAACTCTAAACCCTAACTTTACCCACCAAATTAACCTTATCCACACTCTTTTCCTCTAGGACTCCTTAGAGCCTATTCTGAGCATCAGTGTAATGGAGAGTCCCAGAAGTGGAATCACCACATCAAGATGGAGAAACAATGTTAAAGCCTTTTCTTTTTTTCCCCTTCAACTTTTCCAGACTAATCTCAAAAGGATGAGAACAATTGACAATGCTAGTAGCTCTTCATAATTGTGCCTTTCTCAAGCCCACCAACAGCCATTGTGTTTTGCTATAATTATTGATTAATGGTATTTAAATAAGTATAAAATGGAACCCAAACACTGTTTTAGAATCCATACCCTCAATTTTTATCACAGGCTGATTTATTTTCCCCTTATTTTTTATTTTCTTGTGAGTCTACATACTATCCTCTCATCTCCATTTTGAATTGGCTTTTAGGGATCCCTGGGTGGCGCAGCGGTTTGGCGCCTGCCTTTGGCCCAGGGCGCGATCCTGGAGACCCGGAATCGAATCCCACGTCAGGCTCCCGGTGCATGGAGCCTGCTTCTCCCTCTGCCTGTGTCTCTGCCTCTCTCTCTCTCTCTGTAAATATAAATAAATAATAATTAAAAAATAAAATAAAATAGAATTGGCTTTTAGTATTAGTATGACACACTTACATATATTTGTGCAGCATGTTTATAACTCCTATATTACTTTAAATTACTTGGTTTTTCCCTCATACATAGCATATAGATTTTGCTACAAATTTTATCTATCATTTTGTCGTCCTGTTGTTGAGGGTTCAGAGGTCGATCAAATTGGGAGCAGTTTGGGCTAGCCTGAAATGAATTGTGCTGTCACTAGTTCTTACCTCTGTATGGGCTATTGTATGGTTTGTCCAAATAAACAGCTTGGAATAAGTCAGAAAGAAAATGGGAGGGCCACATCAGAACTTTCCATCTTATCCATAATAAAATCCTTGGGTTTCTTCAGTGGTTAGGAATTTATTTTCTAATTATAAATTTCTTGTCTTGTACCAAAAGGTGGTAGAAAAAATTTACAAAGGAATGTGCATAGTATAATAAGGTCAAAATAGAATTAGAATTAGGAAATTAGAAAAAGGGAAAATCTAAATGGATGTAAAATATCAAGGTCAGGTAAAAAACACAATGTTAGAATAAGTGTGTAGTGTCTTTTTTAAGTCTTTCACTGCTTTCCTTTTTGATAAATCTGGAATTTTTTTTAATTTTTATTTATTTATGATAGTCACACACAGAGAGAGAGAGAGGCAGAGACACAGGCAGAGGGAGAAGCAGGCTCCATGCACCGGGAGCCCGACGTGGGACTCGATCCCGGGTCTCCAGGATCGCGCCCTGGGCCAAAGGTAGGAGCTAAACCACTGTGCCACCCAGGGATCCCCTAAATCTGGAATTTTTTATTGCAATATGAGGTACATTTCTCAGTCATCCAGTTGTTTTTTTTTTCAAGATTTTATTTATTTATTCATGAGAGATACAAAGAGAGAGGCAGAGACACAGGCAGAGGGAGAAGCAGGCTCCCTGTGAGGAACCCGATGTAGAACTAGATCCCAGGACCCTGAGATCATGACCTGAGCCAAAGGCAGATGCTCAACCACTGAGCCACCCAGGTGCCCCCATTCAGTTCTTTTCTATACCATTTCCCAGTTGTCCCTGCTATATTTAGTGATTAGTGTGATGCCACTCTCTGTGTTCTAGTGTTTCTGATCTTTCACCTTTCATTCTCTTAAAATAGTTTATGAGTTCTTCTGAAATTTCAATGTAATTATGTTTTCTCTTTTTAGTCAAAATACATAGCTTCTTTATAATATGCCTTTAGAACAGATTTAGATGCACAGAAAATTACAGATAGTATGAAATTGCCATATGCCCCTATCTAGTTTTCCCTATTACTAAAGTATTACATTAGTAGGTTGCATTTGTCATAATTAAGGAACCAGTATCAATCTATTATTATTAACTAAAATCCATACTTATTTTAGATTTCTCAAAAATTCCCCTAATGTCCTTTCTTCTATTCCAGGATGCCATCCAGAGTACCAGGTTACATTCTGTCATCGTGTCTCCTTAGGCTCCTCTTTGACTGTAATAGTTTCCCAGACTTATTTTTTTTCTTTGATAACTTCAATGCTTTTGAGGAGTAGTGATCACATACATTATAGAGTATCCCTTTGCAAGAACTGAATTATGCCTACCCACAATTCATATGTTGAAATCCTAACCCTCAATGTGACTGTATTTGGAGCAAGGGTGTGTGAGGAACTGAGGATATAAGGATGGAGTTCTAATGTTTGGGCTGGCACTCCGATAGGAATAGGAAGAGACACCAAAGCTCTCTCTCTCTCTCTGCTATGTGAAGACACAAAAAGGAGGCATCATCTGCAAACCAGGAAGAGAGCTTGCCCAGGACTTGACCATGCTGGCATCCTGATCCCAGACTTCTAGCCTCTAGCACTGTGAGAAACTAAATTTCTGTTGTTTTAGCCTCCCATTCTATGGTATCTTGTTACAGCAGTGCAAGCTGACTAATATATCCCTCAATTGGGATTTGTCTGGTGTTTTTTATCATGATTAGACTGGTGTTTTAGGTTTTCGGGAAGAAAATCACAGAGGTAAAGTGCCATTTTTGGTTCCATCATATCAGGAGTACCTACTATCATCATGGCTCATCACTCTTGATGTTGACCTTAACTAATCACCTGGATGGAGCAGTGTTTGTCAGATTTCTTCCATAGTAAAGTTATCTTTTCTCCCCTTTTCCACACTGTCCTTTTGGAGAGGAAATCACTATACACAACCCACACTTAAGGAGTTAGGAATTATACTCCACCTCTCTGAGGGCACAGTGTCTAGGTAGGTTATTTGATATTCTGCAGTATGGGATATTTGTCTCTTCTCTTCCATTTATGTATTAATTCAATTATTTATTTATATCAGCATAAAGGAGGGGAGAAAGGAGGCTACATAGGAGTAGAGTAGGAGAAATGCCCTTGCCCCATGTGAGATATAGGACTATGTGAATCTTTTCTTCTGGGGTACAGGCATTTCACAACGTTTACTGTTACCCTTCCCTACCAGGGCACAGGGAGATTTTCTTGGTTGCTCAGTATAAACATCTGGTAGCATTCCAAAGGTAAAATCCTTGTGGCTTCACTCTCAGACTACTGCACACTCAGCCTCCAGCAATTCATCAGAATTACTATTTAAGTTCATGCCTCCAGTGGCTTCTGTCTAGGTGGGCAGATCTTAGCTGGGACTTTGAATTCCTCTGTCTCTCAGATTTGGACATGGTGGTTTGCCCTGTGACCTCAATTCCATCATGAGTCCAAGCAGTCACTGATTTTCAATTTGTTCAACTTTTTCTTATAGTATAATGACAACCTCCAAGCTCTTTACATGCAGGAGCTGAAACTGACATGAGGTTCTAATACCTGTCACTTTGTAAATTGGGTTTTAAAATCATATGTAGCAAGAAAAAATCCTATGTAGTAAATCAGGAATAGGTATCTCCTTTTAAAACATTTTTATAACTTTGCCTATAAATTATTCCACATAAACTTTAACCAATATGAACAGTTTCTATATACTAACCATAGAAATTTTGGTATCTTTGCCATTTTTTTTTGTTTTTCTTTATGAAAGAAGTTACTACCTTTAAGTAGACTAAGCTACAAAAAAGGCAGCAGAGCTGATTTAAAACCAGATCCTTACTATTTTTCTTCAGAGAAAAGAATAAAGAAAGATAAGAATGTTGCTTGTAATTACCAAGAATTTCTAGTTAGTAAGATCTACAAATTTTAATTTGTAATAGGAAGCCCAGAATTAAAAACTGAAATTGCTGGAAACTCAAAAGGAGAGAATGTCTGTATAAATACAGAGAACAAACTGATGGTTGTTAGAAGGGGCAGGGGATAGGAGGCTGGACACAATGCGTGAAGGGGACTTGGGAGACACAGGCTTCCAGTTATGGAATGAATAAGCCATGGGAATAAAAGGAATAGCATAAGGAATACGATCAACAACATTGTAATAGCAATTTATTGTACTAGCAATTTAATGGGATAGATGGTAGCTACACTTATGGTGAACATAGCATAGTTATAAACTTGTCAAATCACTAAGTTATACACCTGAAATTAATGTAACATTGTGTGCCAACTATACTCAAATGAAAAAATATATAGCAATAGTAAGCATATAGATATGTGAACATAGAACTATATAAAACTATACACTAGAATAAGTATATGAAATAAAAAAAATGGTCAATACCTCAATACTTGTGCTATTATATGATTGTATGACTAGAAAGAAATATATGGGAATATAAAAAAAAAAGAAGAGAAGCTCTGAAACCATATGAGTGGGTTTCAGGAGCCAGGACTACAGGCCACCTATGCAAACTAGCCTTTAAACCTTCAGTTCAGACTCTGTTTTTCTTGTTGAGGCTTATAATCTTATAAATCTCGAGGTGCCAAGATTAATACCCACATACTTAATATTTTTATCTTTATATATAAAATTAAGTAATAGCTAAATAGTAATTAATGTGCAATGCTTCCAGAGCTCCCTTCCAATCTGAAAATTTGCTAAATTTATTTGTACTTTGAATAGTGTTGGTTAATTCCATAATTTCTAATTTATATGTGTATTTTTATAAGAAAGTTATTTCTAAAATATTTTTCTCCTTATTTTTATATATGATTCTGTTTTCTTTTCAAAAGTTAAATTGGAAATGGATGAAATGAATGTTCTGCTAAATAGCAATGGTGGCACGACAGATCCTCATCTTGCTCCTGGTTCAAGGAAACAGCTTCAGTATTTCTGAAGTGAATGTAGTATTTCTCCATTTGAAAAACATACTATTAAAAACTATTTTGTGTGCATAGTAACTTAATCAAGAAAAGATGGCAAATTTTATCGAAAACCTTCCTCAGGTCAACTAAGCTCCAATTGTGGACTTTTGTTTTCTCTCTTGTTAATTGATAACCGTTATCTTTGTCACACAGGAGCCTCAGTTTATTGCAGTACCTCCATTCAAATAGAGGATATTATTCATCTTTTATATAACTATATTTTGCTTGCTAACTTTCTGCAGTTTCATTTTATCCTTAATATTTACCTGTAAGTTTCCTTTTTCTTTGATAATTTGATACTGTTCATAGGTTTAAATTTAAAACTATATTTTATTTTCAAAACTATACGTTTTATTTAAAAAAAATCAGGTAACATTTTAGAAAAGTGTATTTTCCAAAGAACATATATTTGGAAATTCTGAAAAGTTGGAATTGACAGTTTTACAATATTCAGGAACAGTTGTCAATTTTCTTTTTCTCTAGTTTGTGTTCCTTATTTCTTGTGCTTATTTGTTTTGTTATCAAATTTCTAATTAATCATTTAACTTGATACCAAATTAATAAACTGGGAATGGTAATGAAGAAATGATTTAAAGTACATCTTAAAATGATCTTTTGTATTCCTAATCTCAGCTAATATTTTCTCTTTTCTTATCATTTAGAACCAGTTTTTAAATAAATCCTATCAGTAGTATACTCAATTTACTATTTCGATGTTAAATGTTTATTCATTTTCTATTTTATTCTATCCTTTAGCTTTATTTCAGCATTTCCTTTTGCAATTACATGGAGTTTTATAGAAGAACATATTTTAAGAATAGTTTATGGCATTTCTATGGGAAGAAAAACCAAATAACATCTACTTTGTTTAGTACACGTTGGTCTTTACTCCTGTAAGAGTTAGCAAGTCCATCATATTATATGAAAATGAATTTACCGAGGTAGAGCTAAGATACCTACAGACCAATTGTCAGACTAGATATTCTACCATTGAGTTATTTATCATTCAAATTCCGAAACAGGAAAAAAATCTTTCAAATATACAGAAAAATACAGAGGTCATGTAAAAGATTTAAAAGGGATGGTTGCATTGGGTCTTTGCCTTTTATATACTCATGCTTTCAAAGGTTTATAATAAGAACCCATAACTAGATTGACATACAGTACTGACTCCTATCAGTCTACACACCACCACCACCAGGGCAAGAACTTCTCTCAGATCCTTGCTTCCAGATGTGACTCACCTCACTAAAGCTCAGCCAACCTTTTACAGTAAAGAACTTCTTTTCTTCACAGTGCTTTCAAATTCTAATGAGATCTCCAGAAGTCTATTGCGAAATACCTGTGGCCCTTTACGCACTTTCATCACTGGCTCATAAACAACCCTTCTTTTATCTTCAAACAGTCTACGTGAGTTTCAAAGTTTATTTTTTTTAAAAAGTTTTGTTCAACGATACAATTCTAGAGGATTTTATATTTTTGTCTAAAAGCCAATGAGCTTTGGCTTTGAGGAATTTCTTTTTGTACTTAAAGACATCTTCAGTTTACATTTTTGCTGATCATAGAGCTGAAAGGTTCTGTCAAAAATAACAAGTTGTGAACTTGACTAATCTTTGTCCTTAAAATATAAGGCTAATCCAAAAAGGGTCGGTGAAGCTTCTCTTTACCCTCATGCTGCTAATGGTAGGAGGTAGAATAAACAACTAAAAACTTACAGTGCAGCATTTACACATTACAGCATACTCTGAGACTGAGTGACTTTCATTTTTCATCCTCTTTTATACTGCTGTCTATTTTAAAGTAAAATCCCAGGCATTAAGCCACTGCCACAAAACAATGGGGGTGGGGAGCGACCAGTAACCAGAGTATTGCTTTTAGATAAATGTTAGAACTAAAAATAAATAAATAATAAATAAATAAATATTAGAACTGCAAAACATCCAGCTCCAGACTAGTTCAGAAGCTCCTGAGAGGCAGAAGCCAAGTCTCGTTCATCTTTGTAATCTCTCTCCCTTAGGACTGTCATGGGTGCAGTTCTTCACCCCTATCAACAAGGTCTGTCGCCTTCAGTACATACAGAGCCTCCATGCAAACTAGAAAAAGACATCTCTTCCTCATGTAAAAGATTTAAGTCAGTATAGTATATAGTATATATTTCTTATAGTAACTACAACAAAGGCGAAGTCATTCTTCATTAAATTCACAAATCAAATTCCTGAATGTAAAACAATAAAAAATTCAAAATTGTAAATGTAAAAGTTAAGAATGCCAACTAATTTAAATTTAGTACTTTGTTTAAAATAATTACACAACATGCTTTCTTGGCAAATAAATTTATTACAGCAATTTTAATCTTTATTTGTAACTATGTTTCATTCCATAAAAATGGCCACTTGGTTAGACTACATTTTTCGCAATACTATAAGGCCTAAAACCATGTTTAATAAGTTTTTGATTGGGGAATAAATTCTGCACTGCCCCTGGCGGATTTAACTATAAACTGAGAACCAGGTAAGTCTTTGGGGTGAATTAAGGCTACACGATGATGTCCCATCTGTTAATCTTTACCATGTTCATAAGTCAATTTCAATTGTAAATTTGTATGTACTTGTAGTAATTCATTTCTACAATTTTTCAAAGTATATATGTCATCTAGAACAGAAGTTAGCAAACAATGGCTCACAAGCTGAATCTGATCCACCATCTGTTTTTGTGCAGCCCATGAGCTAAGAATGGCTCTTGCATTTTTAAATGATTAGAACCATGTTAAAAGAATAGTATTGCATCACACATGAAAATTTTATGAAACCAAAATTTCAGCATCCATAAATAAAATTTTATTGGAACACAGCCAAACTCATTTGCTTATGTGGGATCTATGGCTGCTTTTATACTACAATGGTAGAGTTGATTAATTGAACAGACCATATGGCCCACAAAGTCTAAAATATTTATGATCTAATCCTTTTGCAAACCCCTGACCTAGAACTCTAAAAAGGCTGTAATAATCTTTTTTCTTTTTTTTTAAACTTCTTAACTTTTTAAACATTTTAATTCTAGCATCATTATCCTACAGTGTTATGTTAGTTTCAGGTGTGTTACTGATTCAACAATTCTATACATTATTATTCAGTGCTCCTCTGTGATAGTTTGCTAATACTGAAAAAATTTTTAAAATCATAGTCCTATTGTATCACTATTACATATTAGTAGCAATGGTGATATTATGACGCTATTGCTATATATTACTATTTTGTATTATTCTGATCTATATTTGCTGCATGTTATTATTCTTTGTAAGTCTATACCATTAATATATCTATCGATATATTTAGGTATTTAGGTATTTCTTATTACATCATCAGCAATTTCTGAAAGAGCACCCCCCCTGCTTTCTAACACAGTTTTTAGCGACATAATGTTACCAGTTGACATCTCCATCACATATTTAACAAAGGCTTTTAAGATTTTTCTGTATTCAGTAAATGTGTTATAAATACAATTCAATGTTTGGCTGAAGTTGAAAAGTAGTTCATTAGTTCTTAAATGATAATTAAAATTTAGTAGGGTCAAAAATTTTTAACTGTATTGTTAAAGTTTAAAGAATGCACAGATAAAAGAATTATAGATTCTTTTGTACAATCTGTTGTCTTCTATATATACTTATGTTATTTGTCCTTAAGACATGAGGGTAATCCCAGAAGGGTCTATGAAGATTCTCAAATTATTTTTGTCTTTAAAATTGTTTTTTTAAGGTGTGTATTCTATAAGAAATGTACATAAGTCTTTAGTTATTTAACTATGGAAAAATTCCAACCCAAGAACTCACATATGGAAATACATGCATCTCTATAATCCATAAATCTAATAATAATTGCTCTTTACTCTATTTGGCATATATCAGGAATTGTATCTAAAATAATTAAGCTGTGTTTTACATTTATTATCCAAACAATTCTGCTATAATTTTATAATTTGGCTTTGTATCCCATCCCCTAAGAAGAATGATATGTTGCAAATGTTTGTATTCTGTGCATATGTCTTCCAAGGTATTATAAAATTCTGCTGTAGTTTCTTAAAAATACAGCAAGTCACCATTGTTTCATTAAGGTTTTTGGATAATTCTCTGATGCTAGACCTAGCCTTGCCAAAAACTGAACCATATATATTAACAGGACAATCATAGAATGCTAATATTTTTCTCTTTCTGAGTAATCTCTGTTAGCACCAAGAGTTATAAAATTTTTCTACAAGATTTCAATTTTGAATACTTACATTACTGTTAATGTGCATTTTACTTTTTTCATGTTTACTAAGAATATGTAATAAAAGCTGACAGTCATTGCACATTTTCTTTCATTAGTGGATTTTTTTCCTATCCCCCAAGTATTTGTAATAGAGAAAAAAAAATCTATGTAGAATAATATAATCTAACCATTTCCAACATTTGGAAGAACCTGAGTATAATCATTTCTAAAATATTCTTACCTATAGTTTTTTTTGGGGGGGCTGTTAAACTTTCTTGCAAGAATTGGATACTTTTCAACAAGAGAGGCATGTCCTTTTATTTCATATTCAAGTTAGATGACCATGAATCTGAATCTGCAAATAGAATATTCAGTTTAATAAATTATTTTGTATTTTTTCCTCTCCAAGTTGTTCTTGAAATTCGTCATTTAGAATTGACACTGAAGTGGAATTAACATCCTCCTCCATTACTGACACATCTATGCTCCATTCTGCTAAAAATTATGTTTCTGAAGTCCTTTAATTTTTCATCCTGTCATTCCACCTATTTCTCTGGAACATTTATTTAACCAACCAAAATTTCTTTTTGATCTTCTTTTCCAAAAATTTCCCAATGATTTGTTTTCTGATATTAATAATTTATTTAAATTTTCTTTTCAGCTCCCAAGAGGAAATAGCACCTTTTCCCAAAATTTGTAATATTTTAAAATATTATATAACTTGTCCCCAGATTTTAAGAGGTTTACTTTTGTTACAAAACTTCCATAGTAACAAAAAAAGCCAACTATAACATAATTAACAAATTGCTAATCTCTGATTGGTATCTATGCAAAACATACTTTGTAGATTATTAATGGAAATTGTATCATTACATAGTAATTTGTGTCATAATGTAAGAACTTGTAGATTAATTTGTAATTTAGCAGTATAATTCTGGTCCAGGAAACAAATAGCAGATGGTATAAACTATAGCATATGATACCCAATTAAGCCAGTCTACTAAAACTAATAGAGGATTTCTTTTTAAGGATTTTCACCAAGATATTCAATAAGAAGCTCCTTGTTTAAAGTTCAGGTTACTGGATCAAAAGGGTTTTCTTAAAGGATTTTATTTATTTATTTGAGAGAGAGAGAATGGGAGGTGGGAGAGGCAGAGGGGGAGAGAGAGAGAAAGAGAGAGAGAGAGAAGCAGACTCCTTGCTGAGCAGGGAGCCCAACTCAGGCCCAGAACTGTGACCTGAGCCAAAGGTACATACTTAACCAACTGAGCCCCCCAGGCGCCTCAAATTTTTTTGATTAAGCTCATTACTCTTTTACAAGTATAATTAAATTAAAATTTATAATTAAAGTATAATTATACATATTTTATCTGTGTAATAAGACGCTGTACGTCCATCTGTTGGAAATTGGTCATACTCTGCTGGCTTTACTAGAGCAAAACTCCTTGCTGTCACAATCCAGAAAATTGTCATAAAATATGCGAATCATCCTTTTTTGGAGTGAGCAATTAGGATAAAACAATTTTAAAAGTTCAATATAAGGATGTCTATATGTGGACTACAACCCCATCCTTGTGTAGTGTACAACCTGAACAATGTGAACAGCAGTTATCTCTAAGAGGAAAACCTGGAAATACTCTCCAGTTCCTATCACAGACGTAGGTAAATATTTGTTGAATGAGTAGCACCTAGTGCCTAATTTGAGTATTCCTTTCTATTTTCTTTCCCATCCCCATCCTCTTTCTCATTTTTGTTTCTTCTTTATTGTGAAGTCAATTTTAAATGTGATGACACACACTTTGGAGCCTCACACTTCCTCATTAAACTTAAATCACTGCTGAAAGTGGAGATTGTTTCAGGCAACATCAAGCATCTTATGCCTCTCAACAAGATGATCAGCCAAGCCCAGAGAAATAACTAACTTAAAATATGGAAGACTGACTAGTCAATAGTCTTGTAGTAGCCTTGTGTGGTGACATATGGTAGCTACACTTGTGGTGAGCATAGAATAACATATAAATTTGTTGAATTACTATGTTGTATATCTGAAACTAATGCAATATCATGTGTCAACTAGACATCCATTTTTAAAAAGACATTAAAAATATGGAAGGTTGGGAAAAAAATATGGAAGGTTGGGTAAATGTTAATAACTCTCTCTTTAGATGGGCTTTCACATAAACAGTGAGAATACAACTAGTATATAAGAAGTGGCTGATATTTTTTTAAGATTTTATTTATTTATTTGTAAGAGACAGAGAGCATGAGTGGAAAGAGGGAGAAGCAGACTCCCCGCTGAACAGGAAGCCTGATGTGGGACTTGATCCCAGGACACTGGAATCATGAACTGAGCCAAAGGCAGATGCTCAACCAACTGAGCCATGCAGGTGCCCCAAGAAGTGATTGATTTTTAATGTGAGACAACAGTAGGCCAGCAGAAAAAAAAGTAAAGAGATAATATTATGTTTTCAAGAGCATACATTCAATTCATAAAAGAATGTATTAAGCACATGCAATATTCAGCACTGGGCCCCCATCCTAGGAGGAGAGATAAGCAATACACAGATTGAGTCTATACTGCCAGAATATGATATATACAACAAAATAGAGAAGGTGCCATGGGAAAATAAAGGAGAAAGAAACCACTTTGATGAGGAAGGATGGTGAAAGCTTCATTCATTGATTGACCAAATCGATGGAGGACCTACAATGCACAGGAACTATTTTTAGTGCTAAAGCAAACAAAACAGCAAGAATGGTCACCCTCATAAAGCTTACTTACACTCTACTGAAGGAAGCAGACCACAAGCAAATAAAAACTAAAATATCTGTCAAAGAGTGCAAACTACTATGGAGAACAACAGCAGCAGAAGAGAGGAATGTGCTGGAAAAGTGCAATTTTAGATAAGATGTTCAGGAAGGCCTCTTAGGGAGAGACATTTTAGCGAAGCCCTGATAGAAGCAAAGGAATAAATCATGTGAATCTTGGGACTACCATGCAGGTTGAGAGAAGTGCTTGTGCTAGAGTATGAATGGTGTGTTGGAGGAATGACCCAGTCAAGGCACAATATGAAGGCCAGTATGGCTGAGGTGGAGGGGAAGTCAACCTGTACGGAAAGAGAGAAAACGAGGGACAGATCATGTAGGGCCTTGGGAACCACTGTGAGGGCTTTCCTCCTAGTGAGAAGGGAAATAATTAGAAGTTTTGAGCAGGGGAGTGCAAGAGCAGACTCAGGAGAAGCAAAGATGAAAATTGGAAGACAATCAGGCAACTATCTCAAAACTCTGACTGCATGTGATAAATGGCTCAGACTGGGGTGATAGCAGTGGAGGAGTTCTACAGTGGTCATAGAAGAATACTCAAATCTCTTAACAGACATCTTTTGAGTGCCTACCAGTTGGCAGGTACTGTCTCTGGAGCAAGGGCTAGGCCTTACTTTGGAATCCTTTGCATGAACCCTCTGGACTTCATCAAAATCCCAAACTCTATTGAAATTGAAACCATCCCCCTAAAATATCCCTCATTGCTGTCTCAGGCCATATTGACCTCCTGGGTTCAGATTCCAGCCTAGCCCAGACTACTTCTTTCTACAAACCAAGAATCTGGTGACTTGAACTCCCTCCTTTCCATTGTCCATAAAAGGAGGAGGTGGAAACTTTCATAGCACACTTGGAGGATAGCACCCAACCATCCTAGACACCTCAGATAAGAACATATACAAAAAGCAGGGCTGGAAATATGAGACTGGAAAGGTAGGCTTGATCTGTTGGACATTTGTACTTTATCCTTAGGGCAAAGCCCATGGACATATGTCTTCTATCACATGCTTTTTAATCATTGTAAATTGGACTATGTTCGGCAGATATTCACTCATTTTTCCTAGGATCATAGATTTACCTGGTTATTTATCAGACAAGTTTAGCATATAGAGCTGCTGTAATATTGCAAAATGAAAAGGGAAATATTCTCACATGTCTGACTGAGAAAATTAGTCCCAGGCCTTGAGAGAAAAGTGTTTCCAGATCCTTCTGAATCACTTTTATCTGTGAGATAAAATTTTTTAAAATTGTTTATGTGATTCTTCTGAAAACCATGTGTATTGATTATCATATCTGCCTTTGAGATTCCAAATTTAGAAGTAATAAAACAGTACTAGTCAATTACATGATCAATCTTTAAGCAATGTCTTGACTGATTTGCACTGCATTGGAAAGCCCACACAGTGAGAAGTTAGATGTGCCTGAAGCTCCCCGTTTAAAATGTGAAATTATTTTTTAATGAATACAGAAGCAGAGAGATTTCACCTTAGAAAGAGAAAAGGAGGGATGCCTGGATGGCTCAGTGGTTGAGGGTCTGCCTTTGGCTCAGGTCATGATTCTGGGGTCCTGGGATCGAGTCCCACTTCAGGCTCCCCACAGGGGAGCCTGCTTCTCCTTCTGCCTATGTCTCTGCCTCTCTCCCTGTGTCTCTCATGAATAAACAAATAAAATCTTTTTTTTTTTAAAGAGGAATAAAGAAAAGGAGGTCAGAAAGAAAAAAGCTATTTTTCTCTACCAAAGACCTCAAGATTTTTCGTCAGTAATATCGGCAACTAATTATGTTCATATGGAATAGCAGCTGCCCTTTTTCAAGTGGTTTCTATTTACAGGCATCATGCACACATAATCCAGTTTAAATTTACAGAACCTTTTGGATAGGTACTATTACCATTTTGCCAATGTCAAAATAGAGGCTCCTCAGCAAGTCTGGGGAATTTGTCTGAGCTCACACAGATAGCTAGGCCTGTATACTAGCCACCATTCCTCACCATCTTCCCATAGGGAATCCACCAAAATGTCTCATGTGGAACATGGTCATCAGTGTGCCATGTTGGACTGTAATTCAGAACACTCTGTGCCCCACACGTTACAGAGCAATGCTTCATAAAAGTATTGAAGGTGGATTTTGCTATGGAACTTGTCACTTAAAATTTGTTGATCAAGTGTTTGGAAAGTTAAATGGAACAAGTAAAAGGTTATTAGGAAAAGATTACTTTTGCCTCTCTCAAAGTGTGAGATACATCCTTTTACTAAACCCTACAAACTCCCTGGATTTTTCATAAATTGTCAACAAGAAAGAAAAAAGAGGAATATAATCTACTTTGAGGAAAATGAAGATAATATTTCACATCACCCTCAAATAAAGTCATCACACCTTGCTCTCTAAGCCTTTGTAGTCAGAGAGATTTTATAATAAGATTTTATAAAAAATAAGGTACTTTTTTTTTTAATCCCCAAAAGCCTGTCCCCTGATCAGCTCTGGGCTTATGCTGTTAACTGATTAGCATATAGTAGGCTGACCTCAGCTCCTCCTCTGAACTTCTCTATGACTAGTGAGAACATGCTTTCTTAGGACATGTCCATACTCGAGCTTTCTTGGGCTCTCGTCCATATTTCACTTGCCTCAAAGTTTAATGGCAATTCCATCATGAGAATATGAATCACACATGTTGAAGTTATAGATTCTCCAATATTCTTGTGCAAGGTGTGCTAAGCCTCATGTTTTATTTGGCTCATGTGACTTGGCTAAAGGGCACGCCTAAAGTTCAATGGAGCTAAAGAAGAGCCACCTCCTAGCCTTATGGTTTCCTTGTGGTGTTGCATTAAGTTTTAAAATACACATATACTTCCTTTTTTTCTTATGTTCTTCAGCATCAGTCAAAACCAAAGGCTTTGCCTACCTGATCAATAATTTTTTAAATCAATTCAGTAAGAGAAAAATTGATTAAATGGATTATTTTTTCACGGAATAGAAGAAACTACCAACACAGCAGATTTTTCATACTATAACTATTTGTGTTGATGCTAAAATGACAAAACAAAAAATAGACAGTGTATATGTATAACATAAAATAAAGCCTAGCCTCCGACATGATAGGTGATAAGGCCATGCCTTCCTTTGAACCCTGCCTCCCAGCACTCCATTTTATGATCCCTCTTCTCCAACCACACCAACCTTCTCTCTGTTCCTCAAAGAAAACGAGCCTGTTCTACTGGGGTCTTTACCTTGTGGCTCCCTCAGCCCAGAACACTCTGCTCCCAGGTTCGATACATGGTTTGCTTCTACTTGTCACTCATGACTCACTTTATGCATCACCCTCAGACCTGCTTTCCCAGGTCACCATTCTCCCTCCCCCCACCCCACACACATATACAACGACGAGGCAATCTCTCTCTCTCTTTGCAGCTCTTTTTTCTTCACTATCTGAAGTAGCTTGTTCATTTGTTTGTTTAGCTGAATTCTGTCTGTCTCCCATCTAATATAAGCAACCTAAGAGCAAGGTCCTTGTCTGTCTTGTTTACCAGTATATCTCCAGAGAATAGGACATTTGCCTCACAGACTGCTCAATTAATAATTGCTGTATGAATTAACAAATGAATAAATATATAAATGAATGAATGAATGAATGAATGAATGAATGATTTCTATGAAAGTTGTAGCAAATCCACTAACACTAAACATATCCAGGAGTTATGAAAAGGCAGCAGTCTCCTACAGCGGAGGCGAATGACTTTGGGAAAAAGATTCTGTCTTTGATTTTCCTCCTTATGCTTAGATGAACTCCAAACAATGCAAAAGAGGCAGTTCTTTTTATTGCCATGTCTAGGCTTCTCCCCCTGTGCCAAAAGATGATTTTCCTAAATAGAAACCAACAAATAGAAACCTATCATATAGAAACTATGTACTTTCTTCATAATTAAAGGGATTCCTCCATAAGCAAACAATTCTGAGTTTTTTCAATTTAATAATGTATTCCAAACACTATTTTTGCCATTCTCCAGGTATAAAAATTGAAAGTAAGCAGTTCACATTCTTTGGTTCTACTTAATCCTGTTTAATTTCTGGACATTTCCATTTGCACATTCTCCCTCTCTCTCCTCTGCCTCAACCTTTTCTCTTCCTGAGAAGGTGTGTCTAAGTTGAAGATAAAAGGAAGGATTCATGGGCCACAGCATGGGTATATCTTAAGTCATCTCTGCAGTCAGAGAGACAAAGAAAACAACCATGTTCTATAACAAAATGTTTGAAAACTGAAAAGCCACTCATAGTGGCTGTCTGACTCTATTTTTTTTTAATTATGGAGACAAAAATACTTCTTTTTATTTAATACTATATATAGAAATTTAATAACTCAAAACATATGCCATCCTACTAAACACTGATTATCATTTTTGTTGTTTATCACTCAAACTGTTATATTCATATATATAATACATTTTACTGTTTTTGAGGCAAAAAAATGGAATATTTACCATTTATCTCAAATGTCTATTCGCCATGTTAAAAATGCATGAAAATAACCACCAAAAAAATAAAATTTCTTTTTATCTAGAATTTAAAACATTTGAGATTTAATGACCGACATTTAATAAGTAGTAATAGCAGTGATAAAATAAATAAAAGAGAAATAATTTCTACTGATGTAAGTGTCTTCACATTTAGGCAGTTTTGACAAATTGCCACATGAAAAATGTTTAGTCAGTACATTGATTAAAAATTTTAAAAATACATATATACTATGGGCAAGGAGTTAACATTTTTTTTTCAAATTTTTTTTAATTTTTATTTATTTATGATAGTCACAGAGAGAGAGGGAGAGAGGCAGAGACACAGGCGGAGGGAGAAGCATTTTACTTACCTAGCATTTCCTCTACAGAATGAATTTCTCTGGCTTCACAACAGGCTTTATGCCCCATTTAAAAGCTAATACCATAACCTGCCCCTAAGCTAATATTCAGATAAAATGAGGCAATTTGATGACTCAAATTGATCTTCCAGTAGCTTTCACCTTTGGCAGGCAAAAGCCTCTGTGTGCTGACTGACCTTTTCAACCTAATCTTAAATGCATATAGCTGGGTTTTTGCTGCTTTAAAAACTGTATTGAGAAAATGACATGATGACCACCTCCCACCACAAGAATGTCTTCTGTGCCCTATTTTCATTCAAAAGTGCAACCATCACAGATATTTTAAGACTAGGTCAGCCATTGTCATTTTAGTCTAACAACTAATCAGATGGGGCCTACCTGTGGCAATGAGAGTCCCATCCCATGTAAGCCCATAAAGTGTCTTTTCTTGCATACAGTCATCACCCCTGACGTGTGGGGGATTTGTTCCAAGATTCCCAGTGAATGCCTGAAACCATGGTTCATACCAAACCCTATATATACTATGTGTTTTCCTACAAATACAGAGCTATGATAATGTTTAATTTATAAATTAGGCATAGTCAGAATTTAGCAGCAATACTAATAGAATAATTATAACAATATCCTATAATCAAAGCTATGTGACTATGGCCCCTCTTCAAAATATCTTACTATACTGTACTCATCCTTCTCTTGATGATGTGTGATGATAAAAGGCCTACATGATGAGATGAAGTGAGGTGGGGTAACATAGGCATTGTGACACAGCCCTAGGCTACTATTCACTTGAGAAGGATCTGAGGATACTTCAGAAGGAGAAACATCTGCTTTGGGACCAGATGACCGCAGGTGACTGAAACCAGGGAAAGAGAAACGACAAGGGGCGGGGAGGGGACTGCTATGCTACATAGACTGTTGATCTATGTTTGTCTGGGAATTTACATAAAGTAAAAAACTAAAAAGGAAAAACAGTCAAAACCCTAGAAACTGCTTTTGGCTGTAGTCTAGGGAGAATTTCTCAGATATTAACTTCTATTGTTGACTAGCCTCTAAAGAGAGAGAAGAAAACATTTTTCTGAAAGTAGAATAAACTTTCTTGAATAGTTTCAATTTCACTGAGGCTGGCAATAATGTGAAACTTCCTGGCTATCACTTTAATAATAGAATGTATTAACAGAACATATTGGTAAAAAGAGCTGTCGGACTACTGTGCTATAAATAAATTCCCAATGAAAAGTTTTTATATTATTATTTTTTAAAAGGGAGGGCTCAGGTTCTAATGTTAAAACACATGTAGTTTACAGGGATAATATGCAAAATCTTTTCAATACTTCATGAAAGTTTGTTTTTTGGAAATTTAATCCAAGTTCACTTGATTTACTGCTAAGAAAGAAAAGAGAAACTGACAGCTGTTCTTCTTCTCTAACAGGCCAACCTCATGACCAGTCATCATTAAAACACCCATTAATTTAGATCACCACTCATTGCATTATGGGGTTAGATGGCACACTGGCTCGGAAGGGGTGGATATGAATGTGTTTACGTGTGTGCGCTGTTGGGGATTTGCTGTCTTGAATTCAATCTGATTGAGCAATAGGACAGAAGCCTCTGTACCCCTGGCTGCACTTTCCTGCAGGAAGGACATCCCCTCAACCTATAGGAATGTATTTGGCGCCTTGCCACCTCTTTATATGTATGTGTGTCTGGGTTTAATTACAAACTACCCTTCCCCTCAGGTAAGCCACTCTACTAAATCTTATGGATTTTACTAAAATATTAGGATAATGGGAAGGTACATATCAATGCTACAATCTATATTTCTACTGAAGTTAAGAATTTGGAATTCAGTTCTATTGAGCATTTGATATTTTGCATTGCTCACACAATGATGAGCAAGTTATTCAGGGTCCTTACATTTATAGGGCTTATTTTTTTAAATGCTAAAAGAAAAGCCTTATACCTTTTCCTAAATACATTTTCATCATAAGGGTATTTTTCCTTTTATCTTCAAAATTGCTTTTGGTTGAAAATCTGAGGATAGACCACAGCTATTTGTCAAAAAGAATATGGAAATATCAAAAGCTGTCCAAAGAAATGAACTGCCTCAAAGGCAGTGCTTGTAAGGTAGACAGCCATGTGACTTGGGTTGTCAGGACTTTTTTTTGCCAATGAATGCTTTTTGAAATTTTGTAATTACTTTTCTAAACATAGAAAAATTGAAGAAGACAGCATGGAATTCCAATTATCCCGATTGAAGTAAACAAAGTATTAGCAACTCATCAGACATTCTACTCTCTTCTTTCTCTTCCTTCTGTGTTTTTACTTGGCCACTTTCCCATTCATTAATTCATTATTGAGACAACAAAATTTTTATCACTAGGCCAAACTCAAAGTTCTTCAGATGAACATTATGTCTTAGAAAGGTCCACTGCTTGGGTTTTAAACTGTATCTCTTTAATATACACTGAGAAGAAGCCTATATTTATACTGGCTAATGAGTTTATGAAGTAAGGGATCTATTCAATAATGGATGGAAAAGTTTCATTGTTATCCTTCAGAGAACAGCCTAACCAAGTCTGTTTTTTACTTTGTTCTGAAAAATATAACACATAAAGAGAAGTGCATAAAACAAATCTTAACAAATCATTATAAAGCAAACCTGCCTACCTACCACATAGTTAAAATTTCATTCCAAATCAATTCCACCACTCACCTAAATGAAACATTTTCCTGATTTTTGTGGAAATTTTTTTCTCACTTTTCTTTAAAGTCTTATCCAGCATACATCCCTAAATACCATAGTTTTTGAACTTCATAAGGATGGTATCATACAGTATGTATTCTTTTGTGAGTATAGATTCTGCAGCTTACCATTGATATAATTTGTCCATGATATCCCATTCAGCTATAGACTATACTTTCTTTAATGAATAATATAATATTGCATAAATATACACTATTTCTGTGTCCTTTCTTCTGTTAACAGGAACTTAGGATGCTTCCTGTTATTGGGGCTATAATGAAACCAGCTATGAGCATTCTTGGACGTGTATTCAGGGGTATGTATGCCTGCATTTCAATAGAAGTGGAACTGGCAAGTCATAGAGATCATAATACTTTAAATTTTAGAAAATATTGCCTACTATTTTGCAAAATGTTTGTACTAGTTACATCCCTACCAGCTGTATATGAGAGGTTTTGTTTTGTTGTTTTTCATTTCATTTTTTAAAGATTTTATTTATTCATTTGAGACAGAGAGACAGAGGGAGAGCATGAATAGGGGGGAGAGGCAGAGGGGGAGGGAGAAGCAGACTTCCTGCCGAGTGAGGAGCCTTCCATGGGACCCCATCCCAGGACCTGGAGATCATGACCTAAGCTGAAAGCAGATGCTTGACCATCTGAGCCACCCAGGTGCCCCTGTTGTTTTTCATTTTAAACATTCTGTTGGGTGGGGCATTTTATTGCCCATCTTTCATAGTTCATAAAAGTAGGAAAAAAAACTCAGAATACAAAACTTTGACCAATATGACCAAACTGGCAATTATATAGTGCCATACCCAACAACAGAACCCACATCCTTTTAAAGTGCACATGGCACATTCACTAAGATATTTCAAGAAATTTCAAAGAATTGTCCTCTAACTGCAGCAGAACTGAATCAGAAATCAACAAAAATAAGATAATAGAAAATCCTCAAATATTTGAAAAGAAGACATAAAATAAGATTCTGTATATTGATGTAATAACCACTGTTGAAAATGGTTTGGAGTTTTTTCAAAAAATTAAAAATATAAATACCATATGATCCAGTAATTCCACTACTAGGTATTTTCCCAAATCAAACAAAACCACTAATTTGAAAAGATATATGCACTCCTACGTTATTACAGCATTATTTACAATAGTCAAGATACGGAACCTAAGTGTCCAACTACAAATGAATGGACAAAGAAACAAACAAGCAAACAAAATAGAAACCGACTCATAAATAGAGAAAACAAATTGGTGGTCACCAGAGGGGAGGAGAATGAAAGGATGGGTGAAATAGGTGAAGGAGATTAAGAGATACAGTCTTTCAATTATAAAATAAATTAGTCACAGAGATGAAAAATACAGTATTGGAAATACAGTCAATAATATTGTAATAATGTTAAGTGGTGACAGATGGTAATGATATTTACTGTGATATGTAATGCATAGAATTGTCAAATCACTATATTGTACAAGAAACTAATAGAACATTGTATGTCAAGTATACTTGAAGAAAAAATTTTTAAGTCATATGAGTGGTCAATTAGTATCTGAAAAAATACTCAGTATCATTAGTCATAAGGGGAATGCAAATTAAAGTCACAATGAAATATTACTTCATTCCAACTAAAATCGTTAAAACTAGAAAGATTAACAATACTAAGTGTTGCCAAGTGTCATGGGACAATCAGAAATACAGTATGTCAGGCAGTACAACATGGTACATTTGGGAAAATAGACAATTTCTTTAAAAGTCAATATACACTTACCTTTTAACCCAACACTTTCACTCCTAAATTTTTACCCAAGAAAAAAGAAAGCATATTTCTACAAAACGAATTATAAAAGAATATTTATAATAGGTTTTTTAAAATAGCCCCAAATTGGAAATAATCCAAATGTCCATCAACAAATAACTGGATAACTCTATTCTTTGACAATCAAAATTAGATTAATTATTGGAATAGGGTATAAGTAAACTCTCTAGGATGATGGGAATATCGTATTTCTTGGTTCAACTAATAGTTACATATAAATATATGTTTGTTAAAACTTACTGGACTAAGTAATTAAGTTATACTACCTAGCTTTATCTCTATAAGGCCTACAGGGCCCCAACCATTTTATGGTATAGTCTGGCAATGACTATATTCTAAGTCGTTCTATTCTAAGTAAATTATAATACAATAAAGTGGAATTTCATTTGTTTAAAGGTTTCCTTTTATTTATTTGAGAGAGAGTTAGAGAGAGCATGAGGGGGAGAAAGAGCAGAGGGAGAGGGATAAGAAGACTCCTCACTGAGCAGGGAGGGAGCCCCACACAGGGCTCAATCCCAGGACCTCGGGATCATAACGTGAGTCCAAGGCAGACACTTAACCTATTAAGCCACCCAGGAACTTTAAAGATGTATCAGAGAAATAAATTTTAATAATAATTTTTAAAATAGTGTAACCCAAATAATTATCTTCTATAATAAGGAACAGATTATCTCATTCTGCTTTTTTTATTGAGGCAAAATGTATATAACAAAAAATCATTTTAAAGTGTCATTTAGTACATGTTGTACAACCTAGTTCCAAAAAATTACCATCATCCCAAAATAAAACCCTGTACCCATTAAACATTTACTCCCTACTCTCTCCTCCCCCAGCCCTTGGCAACCACCAATCTACTTTCTGCCTCAATGTATTTACATATTCTAGATATTTCATATAAATGTAATCATATATGGACAATTTTGTTTCTGGCTTATTTCATTTAGCATAATGTTTTCAAAGTTCATTTCATCCATAGCATAGCACAAATCAGTACCTAATTCCTTTTTTTATTTTAAGATTTTATTTTTAAGTAAGCTCTACACCCACTGAGGGGCTTGAATTCACAACCCTGAAATTAATTAATTAACCCCCGAATAGGCTCTACCAACACTCAGCCAGGCGCCCCAGTACCTAATTCCTTTTTATGGTTGAAAAATATTCTATTGTGTGTATATGCCATTATTTGTTCACCTATTCAACTGATGGACATTTGGATGGTTTCCTCTTTTGGCTATTGTAAGTAATGCTGCCGTGAAAATGGGACACAAGTATTTGTTTGAGTAACTGCTTTTGATTCTTTTGGATATGAAACTAGAAGTAGAATTGCTGGGTGATATGTTTAACTTTTTGAGAAAACACCACCTACTTTCCACAGCCGCTGCACCATTTTATATTCCCACCACCAATGTAAGAGGCTTCCAATTTCTCCACATCCTTGCCAACACTTTTTCTTTTCCATTTGGTTTTTCGCTTTTATTTATAGCTATCATGGTGGATGTGAAGTGGTATTGTGGACTTTCCATTACCGTTACACAAAGCTTGAAAACAGAGAAGTCCACCAACTAATTTCCTGAACAATTAACTTTTGTTGCTGCCTTGGTAAGGAGTCCCCTCTAAAGGCATATAATTTGTAACATTTAACAATAATAATAAAAATGATAATAGCTAACACATGATGCTTATTGCTTACTAATAGAATTATTATTATTATTATTATTATTATTATTATTATTATTAATTTAACCTTGACTACAACTCTATGAGGTGAGTATGGTTAGCTCCACTTTACAGACAAGGATACTGGGGCACTAAGATTTCAAGTGATTTGCCCAAGGTCTCCAACCAGTAAGTACTGAAGCTTTGATTCATACCCAGCCAGTCTGACTCTAGAGCTAATTTTTTTTTATCTTTGCCAGACTGTATCCTAAAATGGTTGAGGCCCAGTAGGCCTTATAGAGATAAAGCTAGGTAGTATAACTTAATTCCAGCACATAAGTTCAAAACTAGACACCCATATTACATTTAAAATATAAACGTGTCATTAGGCTTTTAGCTCTTTGTTTTAAAAGGACTGCTGTTATATGTGCCCTTGAATGCACGTCCACTCTCAGGAAGGATCAAGTACCCTCTATCCCAGGTGGGTGGGAAAGGGATGCCTAAGGTGGCCTCCTGCTACTTGTTATGCCACTCCCTCAGAGACCTGTACGGGGCGCCATTCCACCCCACCATCCAGCAAGTATTTGGCTGACCAAACCATTCCCAGAAGCAAAGGCAAAATCTGAGCAGAAAAGTAGGAAGCCATAACCTTTAGCCTTCCTCTTTGGGCCCTCTCCATTCTCCCTCAGGCCTCTGAACACTGGAAGTAGCAATGAAATTTCGTGTCTCTGTGTAAGGAGAAAAAAAGAGCCAATTTCTCCTCTACCTCTGGAACTCTAAACTTAGTTCCTGATCCGCAGCTCCCGATTAAGCTCCCAACTGATAGAAACTCCTCCATTAACCTCACCGTATTTTCTTAGGAGTTCAGATGCAATAGAATCATCCTTTAAAACACCTCCTCATCCCTGCAGAACTTTTCTTTATCAGTTTTTAACTGCTAGAAAAAAAAAACAGGTTTTTAAAAAAATTTTAAGACAGTATTAATAGCAAAAATCATGAACCACTGCTAAGGATGTAAGCAAGAATTACCACAACATGACAAAGAATGACTCAGAAGGTTATATAATGTTCTTGAATCCCCCAGAGGGTCCAGAGATCCCTGAAACCTTTGCCCTCCTCATGCTTGTCATTCCAGCCCAGACTAACCAGTGTCCAGGCGGTGTTCTTGGTGTGTGGCCATCCTCTCTGACAAGATAACAGGCCCGCTGTCCCAGCCCACCACTACCCAGCAAAGAAGGAAATGAGCATCCGGTGAGTGCCTACAATGTGCCAGGCACCATACTAGTACTGTACAGACATAAGAAGCAGCAATGAATGAGAGAAGGGTCCTGGGGTCAGGGAAACCAAGGTTTGATGTTCAACGTCCCTTCTCACCAGCCAAGTGACTTCACCTGGCCACTTAACTGCTCCGCACCTCACTTATCTCATCTGTAAAATCTAATAGCTCACAGCTCACATGTTATAAGCCTGTGAGGAGGATTGCATTAGATAGCACTTGTCAAGTGCTCTGCACAAAGCCTAGAACAGAGTAACTGCTGAGTGAATATTAGCTATTAATAGCAGGACTATCATTGGTACTGTTGTTCCTGCTCCATCATCTCACATTCTCTTCTTGGGCAAAGTGAGACAAAAATTCAGAATGGGAAGAACTCAGAGTCAGCTTGTCCCAGGTAGTCCCAAGAGCCACTTCAGCATGTAAGTTGCTCCTTTCACCTAAAAGTGTCCCTGCTACCAGGAAGCATCTCCATGGACACTAGGCTTCAGTGCATTGCTCTTAACCTTGGCAATGTCTGCTGTATAATGGCTCAAACACAAGCCTCTGTAGTTCTTTCTAAATTGCCTTGTGAAAATGGCATTCAATTCCAAATGAAAACTCACACCACTTGCTGAAACAAAAAAATGCCATTACAATTGGTGCCACAGGTCAGGAGTAGACTCATTGCTAAAATAACTGCCTGCCTCCTGCTAAGAGTTTACATTGCTACTGCACAGATAAAAATTCATCTTTAAGATGTTTCATCAATGATGGGTCAGTTGAAAACTTCTGCCCATTTTTGGAACAAAATTGGAATTGGCCTTTTATGGTGATTCAAAAGCAGACAGATAATATCTGCAATTATTTGCTTCTTTGCATTTATGGAATTGCTGTTCCCCCAAAGCAGGTGGCCTGAAGCAAACTGTGCCAGCTGCTTCCAGAATTATCCGTGTTTGTACGTTCACTCCCCACACACACGCTACAAAAAAAAAAAAATCGGCAGGAACTAAACAGAAACAGGCACATGTAAAAAACAGGTCTCTGACGCATGCACCTCAGCCCACAGTAATCCAGATTTCTGTCTTCTTTTTGCTCAATTAAATGGACAATTTTTAGCTCTTGTCTTACTTGACTTTTTGAATACTTTCTGAATCATTTATACTGTTGTGTAATGGAAAATTTACAGCCTTATGGAAAATGCTTCATCCCAGTTCTGGTGACATCCTGTTCCCCAGGTTCTTTTGGCATCTCCCTGTCCCTTCATAGGTCCATCTTCCCCCGTGCTCCCCACTTATACTATACGTGTTCCCAGGGAGGCCACCTCAATGCCCATCTCCTCTCACTATATGGTACATATAACCACATGGCACATACAGCCTACCACTAGGAGAAGGGGAATCTGAAAAATTTCAACATTTCAGTGAGAGAACATCATAAAAACTTCAATCTTACATTTGAAATAAAATATAAGCTCATATAATTTCAAAGGTATTTATATGCCTAAAATAAAGCAACTTAAGATAAAGTCTCTAAATCAGGCTGTGTTTACAAGAAGACAGGGAGACAGACTAGAGGGAAAATTAAATTGCTGTAGTCTGCCTGAAAGCAATTTAGCAAGAATTATCAAAAAGTCTTTATGAGGAAGTCTGGGTGGCTCAGTGTTGAGCATCTGCCTTTGGCTCAGGTCGCGATCCCGGGTCCTGGGATCAAGTCCCACATCAGGCTCCCCACAGGGAGCCTACTTGTCCCACTGTCCATGCCTCTGCCTATCTCTCTGTTGTCAACCATGAATAAATAAATAAAATCTTAAAAAAAAAGTCTTTATAATGTCTATGCATTTTGATACAACAATTCTGTTTCCATATAATTAGGAATATGTGCTAATATTCATCTTAATGCTCAATTAAAATGCATTAAAATAGCTAAAAGTCAAAAGCAATCTAAAAACCTCAGTAAACAATAGCACATCCATATAACATTTTAAAATCTCTAGAATGTATTACTTCATGAAAAAGTGAAAAATAGCAAATAGAGTATGACTCCAGTTCTTAATATTTGTATATATATTTGAACAAACATATATATATGTAGAAAACAAGAATGGAAAAATGGAAAGAAGTTACACCCAGTGTTAATAGTGATGCCTTCTTTGTGTAAGAAATATGGATAATTTGTATTTTTCTCTTTGGGTTTTTCTATATTTTCAAAATTCACTAAAATAGCATGAATTACTTTTATAATGAGGGAAAATAATCTTTTTAGGGGAAAAAACCTCCAAAAAGAGAGGTCATATATATAAAGTTGATATAGTAACCATTCTCCTAGAATACTAACTTGTAACTCCTGTAGCATCCATACACTGAGACTATTCCAGATACAAAATATGTTTCAGAAGGAGTATATTATTTGATTAAATAGACTTTAAATCCTTTTTGTGGTTAGTATTGGGACAGACATTTAAGTGGAGATGTTTCATCTCATCACAACTTAATATAGGTAAGATAACAGCATCTGGCTGACTCCAGAATTTTCCAAGAGATAGCTTAGCTTTCTCAATTGCAGTGAGATACATAGTACATAGAAGCCTTGCCTTTGGAGTTAAAAGAGCATCATTTACCTTCTATCTACCCCCCTAACTAGCTGGCTAGCCTTGGGGAAGTGACTCAGACCCTTAAAACCTTAGGGATTTTTAATTTGTGAAATAAGGACAACTCTTACTTCACACAGTGTGGATATAGAAATCAGTTGATTCTTATCACTCATGGATTCCATATTTGTGAATTTGCCTACCTGGTAAAATCTATTTGTAACCTCAAAATCAATACAGAGTTTTCATGGTGACTTACAAATATACTCAGAGCAAGGAAAATTTTGAGACATAACCCACACATTTCCAGCTAAGGCTGAACAAGCAATACTCTGCTATGTTTCAATTCTCATAAAGTAAACAAGTGTTCTTCCCACAGTCTATTTAATGCTATGTTTTTCACCATTTTTGTACCTTTGTTAGCGATTTCACTGTTTGAAATGGCTACCTAATGTGATATTAGTCCTGTCTAGTGTTCCTGAGTGCAAGAAGGCTGTGATGTGCCTTACAGGAAAAATACATGTGTTAGACAAGCTTCATTCAGGCATAAGTTCTAGTGCTGCTGACTGTGAGTTCAAGGTTAATAACTCAACACCATATGTTAAATAAGGTGTCTTTAAACAGGAACATACATAAAACAAAATGACATATTGATTAGTTGACAAAAACTTTGCAACCAGAGGCTCACAGGAACCTAACACTATCATTTCTCCCAGGAGCAATGATTCAAAACTTGCTCACTCCATGGTAACTGTATAGGCCATCACTACTGGGAATAATGAAAATAGACTGCATAAACCATTCATGCTTTCCACAAATATTACATTAAATGCATTATGAGCTAGATTAACATCATGCCTCGAATGTACAGAAATGGGTAATCAACATCTATTGAATAAATGTAATGTTGCCTTAAATAGAAATAACAGATGTCATAATATGCCAATTTTTAACCAATATTTAGTTACATTTTCTGAAAATCCTTAAGCATAATAGCTTTACAAACCTCCTTTGCCTGGGCTATAGTTGCTTGCAATAGTAGTTAACCTTAATTTCTCATAGGCCAACTTGCCCTTCAATAACCAAACATTCTTACAGAGGGAACATCCAAAACACCTTCAAAATTACATTTTGGCCTAAAGTTAACTACTGATTCTCTTTAAGGAGAGATTTCCATTCATAAAAAATTTAAAAAGGAACTAAAAGAAATTTAGCTTCTTTCCAACCTAATCCATCGTCCTCCTGCAAGGAGATATAATTACAACTCATCTTTAACTTATTTAACATGATCATGACAATTCTAGTTCATAATTATTGCCTGCTACAAGTTGTCCCCAAGTTCCTTTGAAAGCCTATTGCTATTTAAGATTTTGCTTTTCTACAATTACTAGAAATCATGATGGGCATGATCCAAACACAGGGCAGAAAGCTATCGTTTTTTTTTTTTTTCCTGAAAATACATCAAAGCTGGGGTCTCTTTTTCTGAAGTTTGGGAAAATTCATTCTATTTTCCATAAGTCCCTTGAGCTAGCCTTTCCTGACAGCCTACTGGTGTATAGGAGGAATTCAACCCTGACAGTGGAGAAATGACTGTCCACTGTGCATCTATATGATTTTAGAACAGTTGTAATGATCATATTCTGCATCTGTCCAAGAAATATGAGAGCTCAGAGCTATATACCAAGGTCTATCTAACAGATGCAAAAAATTCAAAGCATGGGCCTCAGAGAGTCACTGAGTCACAATTCCTAAAACCAGAAAAACTCAAAGGTCCTAAATCATAAGTTTTGTTTAGGAGAAATGTTGTAATTCTGGGACAGAAACCTAAATGACTCAAGTTTGCTTGCCACAATGATGGTGTAAAGCAGTAACATAGCAGCAGCAGTGCTAGTAATGAGGTAAGAAATGCAAACACTCATTGAGCATTTACTGTGTTCCAGGCACTGTACCATGCACTTGATGTGTGTTACACATTTAATCCTCTCCACAAACTTCTGAGGTTAATATGATGACTGTCCACCATTTGAACTAAGACTTTGTGAGATTAAATAATTTTCCAGGGGTCACAGGACTAGTAAATGTAGTATATGAACAATTGCCCTGATCCCAGAGCCTATGAGCTGAACCACTATTCTGCACTGAGCATTGTGTAACTTGATACATTCCAGGGTTGCTTGTTATCCTCACTGCTGAACCAACATGACTTCTATGAAGTGTTTTGGGCAAAGTGAAGTGCTCAGAAACCATGTTAGTCCTTGGTCACTCTCTCTTCCTGCCACCTGCATACGCAGTTTGCTTAGGTCTGTAGCTTTCACTCCTGAAGGAGTCCCCAAGGTTCCCAAGGCTTGGATTCACCAAGAAGTTTTGCATCCAATGTTTAAATGTGACTTCCTGCTCCTTAGTCCTCAGGGTTAGCTCTCCTCTGGGGATAAGAGCAAAGGGCAGGGAATAAGGCTTGTTTTCTGGTCTTCTGTCTGTCACTAACTACTTCCCTAGACTTTTATAGTTCTGTTTATTTCTGTGGTTGTGGTTCTGCATGTGTGTGTGTGTTTGTGTATGTGTGCACACGGGCATGTGCATTTACTTCATGGAGATATTTCTTTTTTTAAAAAAAGATTTTATTTATTTATTCATGAGAGACACAGAGAGAGAGAGATAGGCAGACGTACAGGTAGAGGGAGAAGCAGGATCCATGCAGGGAGCCTGACGCAGGACTCAATCCCAGGACCCCAGGATCACGACCTGAGCTGAAGGCAGCACTAAACCACTGAGCCACCGAGGCTGCTCATATCACCGATGGAGATATTTCAAGCAAAAAAAAAAAAAAAATCTAATTTGGGCATAAAAATACTTAAGTAATTACTAAAGCAAATTGACCAAATAATGAAAAATCCTAGGAGTTTAGGCTCACTCTGGGGATCTAAAAATTATCTCGCTCAACTCAACTCTCTGCCCTTGCCATCTATATTATAAATACATCTAGTCTCTTCTCTAATGGACACTTTTATAGCTATGGGCAGGCAGCCAGTGTGGCCTGGTTTTCTTTTGGGAAATGTCTCCTACTTTCCGTGAGATTCTATTGAACCCATCCATCAAGAAGCTCTTTATCCCCTGTAGACACATCATTCAGGCTGACCAATGAGAATAATTCATCATCCCTATACAAAAAACCAAAAAGGGTTCATCCAAGTCCTTTCTGAGGGATTAACATGGATTTTTTTGTGCTTTGATTCCCAACTATAAGTATTCCTGTGCTTGTGTCCACCAGGGATAGACCTGGTGCCATAGAGAGAGCCTAAGAGTAAAACAAAGTAGTGGTAAGTAATCCTGAAAGACAAGGAGACAGAGAGAGACAGTGACAGTGATAACAACGGACAGACAGAAAGCTGATGAGATTGTTTGAACTCCTAGACCCAACTATGTCTGAAAGCAGACCTACTACTTAAAGGACCCAGTTCAGTAAACCAAAATATTCCCTTATATATTTGGTTGTATGGGATTTTTGGTCACTTGCAACATACAGTCTTAACCAACACAGTGGACATTACAATGTCAATTGATGTCCGTTTCTTTCTTAGTTCTTTTAATCTGCTTTTATTTTTTATTTATTTATTTATTCATGAGAGACACACAGAGAGAGAGGCAGAGACATAGGCAGAGGGAGAAGCAGGCTCCATGCAGAATGCCAGATGCGGGACTCCATCCCAGGACTCCAGGATCACACCCTGGGCCGAAGGCAGACGCTCATCCACTGAGCCACCCAGGAGTCCCTTTTTCAATCTGCTTTTAATTGTTGAGAGAGTGATGGAAGCATGAAATAGTACCTATTCTCTTAAAATATATATATATGTATATATATATATATATAATCCATAATTTTTCATGTATTAGCCATATGAAATGAAACTGGAGATATAAAAAATTACAATAATATGTTGGGTTAATTTAAATAATAAACAGGGAGCCTGCGTGGCTCAGTAGGTTAAGCATTAGACTCATGATTTCAGCTCAGGTTATGATCTCAGGGTCATGGGATCGAGCCCCACGTTGGGCTCTACACCCAGCACAGAGTCTGCTTGTTGCTTGCCCTCCTCCTCTACCCCTTCCCCCACTCCCTCTCTCTCTTTATTTAAAATATATAAAAAATAAAAATCAATAATAAGCGAGAAAGGCTCCGATATTGTCAGCTTCAGAAATGCTAATATTACATAGAAATTAAATGTGCATATTTAAACCTAATGTAATCTCTAAAAGTGTGAGTGTGGGTGTGTGTGTGTATATACATCACTGACTTGCAAATTTATGCCAACTCTCCTGAATGCCAGACTCATTTTTCTTCCATCTTCCAATTGGACATCTCCCCTTAAATGTCAATATGCATCCAATGTCCAAAAGAGAACCCAGTTCTCTTCAGAGCTTTCCTTTTCAATAAAAAGAATCATTAATTCACTCAATGGCTAAGGTGCAGATCTTAAAGTTATTCTTGATTCCTTTCCTTCTTTCACCTTACATCTAGTCAATAAATCTTGTTGGTTCTGCTTCAAAATATATCCTGAGTCCTACCACTTCTCTCTGACGCCACCATTATGATGCTGGTCTAATCCACAACACCTCTATATGGATCACTACAGCAGCCTCTTGACTGGGATGCCTGCTTCCACTGTCAGCTGTCTAGCCAAATGTTCACACAATAGGCAAAGGTACATCTTTTAAAACACAAATCTGACCAAGTCACACCTCTGCTCAGAACCCTTTCATGGCTCCCCATCACATTCAGAATAAGGCCATAATTCTTCTCATGACCTATGAGACCCCACATGATCTGGCCCCTCACAACATCTGATATCATCTTTTATTACTGCCTCCCTCATTTGTCTCCAGCTGCACTGGCATCTCTGCTATTCCTACAATATAGCCAGCATGCACGCACCTCAGGGCCTTTGTACTGCCTATTTCTTCTAGCTAGAATGCTCTACCCCTCAGCCATCTCCAGAGCTTACTTTTCTCATTCAGGTCTCTATTCAAATGTCACCTCATCCAAGAACCCTTCCATAGCTGGCTTAAGATTGTCATCCCCTCTTGCTCTCTAGCACTTACCCTGCTTTACTTTTCTTCATAGGTCTTATGCTATGACATTATATTATTATTTTCATTTCCCTATTTGTTCATTGACTGATTGCCTTCTCTAGAGTATAATCTCCATAAAAGGCAGGGCCTTTGTTTTACTCATGGCTGTATCTCCAGCATCTTGACCTACGGTATCTTGTTATGGCAACACTAGCAAACCAATACACCTCCCTTTTCAGAGGTGGCACTTTACTCCCACCCCCATCTTCAGTGTGGGCTGAACTTAGTGACTTGTTTCCAAAGAACAGAGTATGGAAAGTAAAGAATAATAAATTTACAGTGGAGAAATCTGGCAAACACCACCAGAACAAAATGATCAAGGTTAATGTCATCAGTGCTAAGTCATGTTGACAGCATGTGCTTCCCAATAGGATATGATGGGAAAGGCATTATACCTCCATGATAGTCCCAAAAAATCCATCATCCCAGTCAAATCAAGAGAAAACATCGACAAATCCAAAATGAGAGATATTCCACAAATATCTGACCAGTACTCCTCAAAACTGTCCAAGGTCATAAAAAAATAAAACAAAGACTGAAACTGTCCCATACTAGGGGAGACTAAGGAAACATGAAGATTAAATGCAATGTGGTACTACAGACTAGATTCTAGAACAGAATAAGGAGAGTAGTGGAAAAAGTACTAAAATCTGAAATCTAAAGTTAGTTAACAGTAATACACTAATGTTGGCTTCTTGGTTATGACAAATATACCACAGTAATGCAAAATATTATGTAGGATATACAAGAACTTTCTGTACTCTTTGTAATTTGTTTTATAAACCTAAAGTGAATCCAAAATAAACATTTATTTTCTTTCAGACAGGCAAGGAGAATGAATAGGCAAATCATAAAAAAAAATGCAGATGGTCAAAAATCCATGCAAATTATGAACAAACACAAGTAATCAAAGAAATTTAAATGATAACAATGAGTTATTTTTAACCCACCAGAGTGACAATGATTTTCAAAAGTGATCATATCCACTGTTTCTAAAAAGGTGTGGGAAAATATTTTAGTTTGCCACTGGCATCTAATGTCTTTATCAAGTACATACCTCAATTTATTTCCCAAGGAAATAACCAAATAAGTACTCAATATAATAGCTAGCATATACTGAACAACTTAAAATGTGTGGAAAATAGTACAAATGTATTAGATCTTTTGACTCTGATGATAATCCTATATGGTAGATACTATTATCATCACCTATATTTTAAGGAAAATAAAACTAAATTGTAATCTTTATAACAACTAGAACATTTATCATAGTAATGGCCTCCTCCAATGAATCATTCTTCCCTGTATCTGTGTCTTAGCATAATCCCCTCCCACAGTGACTCTGGGTTTGGTCATGCCACTTGTTTTGTCCAGTAAGATATAAGCAAATGTCACAAATAAAGGATTTCCCTTTCTCTTTCTGCTTTTGAAATCTTGCCACAATGTGAAGAACCCCTAGCCTGCTAAGACTCAAGATCAGTTAACAGCCAGAATCAAGCATCAGACAGGGGAGGGTAGCTATTTCAGATAACCCAGCCATAGTTGAGCTCTTAGATGACTTTAGCCACAGGAATTACTCCAGGTGAGAGAAGCAGAAGACCTACCACGCTGAGCCAAGCTCAGTATGTTGGGCTCACAGACTCATGAACTATAAAATGGTTGTTTTAAACCACTAAGTTTTGGACTAAGCTTGTTTTGCAGCAATAAATAACTATAAGACAACCCTATGAGAGTTTTGTTACGTCTAATTTATACATGAGGAATCCTAGACTTAAATAGTCTGTTTAGTAAGTGGCAGAGCCAGGATTCACAGGGATATAGCTAAAAATTTTAAGAAAACATTCTTCAACTCTATGCTACCCCACCGACAATTTGTCTTAGTAAAGTAACTAAAAACTTATTTGAAATGGATTTGTTTCAGCAAATTATGTTACAAATAGATACAAGAGATGATACAATAAACTACCACTAATAATAGAATATAATGCAATTATCCTCCCAACAATATAAATCCATTGTTGATATGAGAAGATAATAAAAGTTCACTTTTGCTGGGTGTCACTATGTGTCATGCAATACTCTTAGTCTTTCATGTGCTTTATTTCATTTGCTATTCACAACAGCTCTGTGAATAGATTGCAAAATGTTCTCATTTATTATTTCTCTCAATTATTCTCATTTCCTTACAAATAAGGAAAATGAGTGCAGAGCAATTGAACAACTTGCTTAAGGTTGATAAGTGGCAAAGCTGAGTGGCAAACCCCGGGAGCCTGACTTCCAAGAGGAACATATTCCTAACCACAACATCATGTTGTCTGTTTTTCCCACAATATATTTTTAGTTGAGAAAGATCAGATTATGAAAACAATATGTGTTTCCATTTTGGTAACAGAAAAGAAAGTGCGGGTGGTTGTGTGGCATGTGTTTATATAGGCATAGGAAAGAATATGGAGGGGTTTCTTCTAAGTATACACTATCAACCGTAGTTAATCTTGATATGATTATGAATGACTTTTCTTCTATATATTCTTATGCATTTTCTGATTTTTTGCAATGAGAGTTTGCAACTCTGAATATGGGGATTTGCAACTTTTTGAAAAGAAAACCTTAACACTTCAATATTTAAACATTATAAAATAGATTTTAAAATTTGCAGAATAAACAAAGTTCCATGTGATCATATAAAAAAGTACAGATGACTTTTTAACTATGTATAGTGACAGGTGTTAACTAGACTTACTGTGGTGATTATTTTGCAATATATACAAATCACTAATCCTCATGTTGTACACCTGAAACTAATATAATGTTATGTGTCCATTATACCTCAATTGAAACACAAAAAAGTACAAATTAAAAGCTAATTAAAACAACTTATCAGTTATAACAATCTTTCTCTCAAATGACAACTTTTAAATGTTAATTCTCAGTGCTTGCAAGAGTCTAGGGGGATACATATTTTTAGCCATTGCCACTGGGAACATAATTGCCACAACCTCTCTGAAATTGAAGTTAGCAATATGTATTAAGAAAGAATTAATACCACAACACCTGTTGGCCAGGATGTGGAGAAAAGGAAACCCTTATACACTGTTAGTAGGAATGCAAACTGGTGTAGCCACTCTAGAAGAGAGATTTTTAAAAAATTTTTAAATTAAAGATAAAACTATCTTACAATCCATTAATCACACTACTGGGTACTTACCCCCCAAAATACAAAAACACAAATTAAAAGGGATACATGCACCCTATGTTTATAGCAGTATTATTTATAATAGCCAAACTATGGAAGCAGCCCATGTGTCAATCAATAGATGAATAGATAAAGAAGATGTGGTAATTATACATATATATATATAGTAATATTACTGTGCCATACAAAAGAATGAAATCTTGCCACTTGCAACAACATAAATGGAGATAAAGAGTATAATACTAAGTGAAATAAGTCAGAGAAAGACAAATATCACATGATCTTACTCATATGTGGAATTTAAGAAACAAAACAAACAAGCAAAGTTTAAAAAAAGAGAGACAAATAAAAAAACAGACTCAAATATAGAGAACAAACTGATGGTTACCAGAGGGGATGGGTAAGATAGGTGATGGGAATGGAGGAGTACACTTATCATGATGAAAAAAATGAAATAATAAAATAAGAAATGGGAAAAAATTAAATAACACATAAAAAGTTATATTTATAATAATAATTTCAACAAATTGAAAAACCTTAAGTCCAACAATAAGAAAATGGTTCAGTGAGCAACATAACATCTGTATAATCAGAAAGAATATAGTCATTAAAAATCCTGTTTTCATAAAATATTTAATAACATTCACTATTCCCTATACTTTATTTCTCCTATTACTTAAAAAGCAGAATATTGGTAAATACCAATAAAATTCATACACAATTGAAAATGTCAATGAATGTGTAAATGTGGCCTCCAAAAAAAAACCCCTGAAATTAAATACACAAAATTTAAATCATTGTCTGAGGAGTGGCATTTTAGGTAACTTTAATTTTCTACTGAATGGTTGTCAAGTCCCAAGGACAAGTCCATGTTGAAATCAGATGATGCTAAGGGGCATACAAGTCAGGATCTCTACCCCATTTCTTCGTCGGAATAGCTAGTGCACATGTCAATCATGGCACACTCAAGACCATCACAGGTGCAAGTGCCAGAGTTTTGCTGTGTATGATTAGAACTACAGTACAGATGAAGAACTTATATTCCTGCAATTCTCACAAAAAGGATCTCACAAAGCTGCAGATACCTCAGGAGAGTCAAATATATGCTTGGTCCTCAACCAGAGCACATGAGCAGCTTTTTAAGCGTCTTCAGCATGTAAGTCAATTTGAAACTGAACCTATGAAAGAGTATCAACCACAGCACCTGTCACTAATATGTGTTTATATGAAACATATAAAACATCTGGGGCCTGCAACAGACACATGAAAAAAATGCTCAATATCACTCAGCATCAGGGAAATATAAATCAAAACCACAATGAGATACCATGTCACACAGGTCAGAACGGCTAAATTTAACAACTCAGGAAACAACAAATGTTGTCAAGGAAGTGAAGAAAGGGGAACCCTCTTACACCTTTGGCAAGAATGCAAACTGGTGCAGCCACTCTAGAACACTCTAGAACCTCTATGGAGGTTCCTCAAAAAGTTAAAAAATAGAGCTACCCTATGACCCAGCAATTGCACTACTAAGTATTTACCCCAAAGGATACAAACATAGTGATCTGAAGGGGCACCTGCATCCTGCATCCCAATGTTTATAGCAGCAATGTCCATAATAGCCAAACTGGGAAAGAGCCCAGATGCCCATCAACAGATGAGTGGATAAAGGTATGGAACATATATATAATGGAATATTATTGTGTCATCTGCAAGAATGAAATCTTGCCATTTGTAATGACATGGATGGAACTAGAGGGTATTATGCTAAGTGACATAATTTAAAAAAAAATAAAATAAAGACAGCAGATGGAAAAAAATATCAGTCAGAGAAAGAAAAGTACCATATTATTTCACTCATTTGTGGAATATAAGAAACAAAGCAAATGAACATAGGGGAAAGGAAGGAAAGATAAGATGAAAACAGAGAGGGAGACAAACCATAAGAGACATTTAATTATAGGAAATAAACTGAAGGTTGCTGGAGGGGAGGGGTACGTGGATGGAGTAACTGCGTGATGACCATTAAGGAGAGCACATGATGGAATGAGCACTGGGTGTTATACATAACAAACCACTAAATTCTACTTCTGAAATTAATAATATACTACACGTTAATTAAATGTGAATTTAAAATAAAATTTTTTTAAAAAAATCTGGGGCTAGATCTCCCCAAAATCATAATATCACACCTTGAATGTGGCTTCAGTAACCACAATCTTACATTCCAGGTGCTTCCTTTCTTTCTTTCTTTCTTTTTCTTTCTTTCTTTCTTTCTTTCTTTCTTTCTTTCTTTCTTTCTTTCTTTCTTTCTTTTCTTTCTTTCTTTCTTCTTTTTTCCTCCCCATTCCAGTTATTTCTAGCCTGCCAAGGTCACCTTCTAGAAGGAGCACAGAAGGCCTCATATGCTTTCTGAGAGTCAGGGTTACCTCGTAGTAGTTTTATCTCATTTATACAAACACATGACCAAGCCAGGATTCAAACCTATCAGACTGCAAAGCCTAAGGCAAATTTTAACCTGTGGCCTCTGAATGTAAAGAATTCCATCTTTTCCCCATCTACTTCCTAAAGGGTGAGAACAGTGTACCGATATTCACATATAATAAAGATTGATTTATTTATTTGAGAGAGAGAGAGTGCACTAGCTGGGTGGGAGGGGGGAGTTGGTATGTGGCAAGACAGAGGGGAAGCAGACACTGCTGAGCAGGGAGCCCTATACTGGGCTCAATCTGGACCCTGAGATCATGACCTGACCCAAAACCAAGAGTCTGAGGCTTAACCAACTGAGCCACCCAGGCAACCCCCAATATTTGCATATAAGGTGTGCTTAAATAAATAACCAAATGAATGAACCCATGGGTCTGATGGCATTTCCTAATTTTGATCCAAATTAACTAAATCTTGACTTTTAATCGAAACTATTATTTTTTACTTTATAGCACCACTTTGTTACCAAAAAGTGGCTTACAGAGATGCATAGTGTAGTAAAATAATACGAATTAGATGTAGGTGAGAAGGAAAAGTGAATACAGTGAATGGTAGGAACACAAAAAAGGTGCTGGCATTGAGGCTAATATAAAATCACATATCACAGTGTCCTTCTATGCACTCAGTATTAGGTCTTTTATAAACTTAAACAGCATTTTAGAGTTGTGCCAGTAAACTCTAAGTTAGTATGATTTACTACCTACTACCCAGTTATGTCCTATAAAGACAGGACAACTCTGTTGCATGTTGCTTTACATGACACCCATGATAGTAGCAGAAAAGTTTAGTAGTTTAGAATTGGTTTTAGAACCTAGTGAATACATGACCATAGATTGTGACCTAAAAAACCTTGAGACACATAACAGCAGTTATCTAAGTTTTCCATCATACTGGTTGTGGTTACCAATGCCTAGAGGAACTAAAGATGTAATTTAAAATCAAGTAAATGTTGAGACACTTGGGTGGCTCAGTGGGGGCCCCTAGGTGTCTCAGTGGTTGAGTGTCTGCCTTTGGCTCAGGTCGTGATCCCAGAGTCCTGCCTGGGATCAAGTGCCGCATCAGGCTCCCTGCTTCCCCCTCTGCCTGTGTCTCTCATGAATAAATAAATAAAATCTTTTTTAAAAAATAAAAATAAAATAAAGTAAATGTTAACCTTACCACCTCTAGTCTCTATCATATGCTAGAATTTTTATTTCCCCAATTAATGGTACAATAGTGCTAGCTATATGGTAGTCACAAATATTGTAAAGCATTCAACATTTATTGTATTTAATGTTATTAATATGATATGATTGATTTGACTGATGACAGGAAACCAATATAGATATGTTTTGTACTTTGGAGAGATTTTATCAACGAACTATATCACATAAGCTATCACGAAGCTCAACTATATACTTATTCAGGAACAATGGTTTTTCGCTTTAAGAGAACCCTAATATTCCAGACATGCTACCCCCCATTTCAACAGAGAAAAAAAATTAGAAGTTTGTGAGCCACAGGTATTGTATCTTGAAAAATCAAAAACATGCACTGAGAGATTCTAATACTTCCCTTAGAAAGGTTATGCCAGAACCAAGGTTGGAGGCACGTGGGGAGGGTACTCAGAAGAAGTCACATGAGCAATTAGAACAAATCCTCACTGCTTTCTCCTATCTCCATCTATGAATTAAGACTGCATGGTTCGTTTATATCAGTAATTTTCAAATTTTAATGAGCATATAAATAAGGATCTCTTTAAAATGCAGACTCTAATTCAGTAGGTGTAAGCTGGGACCTAAGATTTTATTCATGTAAGAAGCTCATAGATGATGCTATTGCTGCTGGGCTGAGGGCCTCAATTACAAGTAGTAAGGGGTTTTTATTATATTTTTTATCACTAAGTTGATCTATGAAAAGAGATTTGTCTTTACTCAGTAGAATGGTTAATGTCATGTGTCAGCTTGACTAGACTGAGGGATGTCCTGATAGCTAGTGAAACATTGCTTCTGGACGTGTCTGTGGGGATTCTTCCAGAAGAGATTATCATTTCAATCAGTAGGCTGAGTGAAGATCATCCTCACCACTGCAGGGGGGCAACATTCATCCTTGAAGGCCTGAATAGAACAAAGAAGTGGAGGAAGAATAAATTCACTCTCTCTATGTAAGCTCAGACACCCACCTTCTCCTTCCCTCAGACATCAGCTCTCCTGGGTCTCAGGCTTTTAGACTCAGGTGGGGACTATACCATCTCTCCCCCCGCCGCCCAGCCTAATTGATTCTTAGGTCTTTGGACTTGGACTGACTTACATCACTAGCTTTTTTGATTCTCCAGCTTGCAGACAGCAGATCATGAGACTCCTCAATCTCCATAACCACTTAAGCCAATTCCTATAAAAATCTCCTCTTGTATATATTGTGTATATATCCTATTGCTTCTGTTTCAACACTAACTAATACTCCTGAGTAAAAATGAACTATAAATGGAGGTTTGGAGACTCAATTCAGTTTGCAATATGCAATATGATAACTTCTAGCCTTGTGTGGCTATTTACATTAAATGATTTTAAATAATATAAAATGTAAAATTTAGTTTCTCAGTTACATTAGCCACATTTTAAGTGCCAATAGCCATATGTGGCCAGTGGCTACCATAACGGACAGTATGGAAGTACATTTCCATTATCACAGAAAATTCTATTGAACGGTGCTGAACTGGAGATGGTTCAGTTACCAAACAAAAATGTAAATAATATAAGGTTTACTCCACATAAAAAAGAGAAGAAAGAGAAAGAAAGAAGAAAGAAAGAAAGAAAGAAAGAAAGAAAGAAAGAAAGAAAGAAGAAAGAAAAGAAAGAAAGACATCTTAAACTGCTATCAGTAAAACCCCAGCCATATCTGCTCTGGAAAAAAAAAAAAAAAAGCCAAGGATAGGTCAGGACAACATGATACCTATTAATGAAAAGCTTACATTCCTTCTCCCCAGCAAAGCGCAGTACAGTTTAACCTCAAATGGAACATGACATTAAGGAACTAACAGGGAAAACCCAGTAACAGAGCAGCTGAAGCTAAACAGAACAGGCTCCACGCTGGGCATGCTTCATTCCTCAGCCATATTCATTAGCCTTAAGCTTCATCAGTCAATCTCTACCCTGATAGGGAAGCTAATACCAGTGAGACAGAAGTATAGGTGGTGTGGATCAGAGTGTCACATTCAGCTCCATCTGGAATACTCAATTCTCACTATCCAATGAAAGCAACAACCACCACAAATGAAACAAAGAAACAGGATGTATTAGTCATGGATTAGATAGACAGACAGACAGACAGACAAATAGAGATTTACTTAAGAAATTGGCTCATGTGATTGCAAGGGCTGACATGTCAGAATCTGTAATGCAGGCCAGAAGGCTGGAAATTCAAGGAAGAGCTTATGTGGTTTTGAGTATGAAGGCAGTCTGGGAGCAAAACTCCTTCTTCCTTTGGAAGCCTTGGACTTTTAAGACCTTTAACTGATCTGATGAGGCTCATCTACATTATGGATGGTATTCTGTTTTACTCAACGTCTACTGGTTTAAACGTTAATCATATCTAAATCATATCTGAAAAATACCTCCATGGCAATATCTAGACTGGTGTTTGACCAAACAACTGGGGACCAAAGCCTAGCCAACTTGACACAGTTAACCATCACAAGGGGATAGAGACTGAAATCCTAAGCTCCAGGTTCCTCCTATTTGGGGCCTCCCTACCAGTTCCCTTTCTGTCTACTTTCCTCAAATTCAACAACATCACCAGTGGAGACACTAATGTTAGTGACGCTGTAATAAAGGCAGACCTGGCTGTGGTGGCCACCTGTCACCTATCCCACATCAATTTGTTGACAACAGCAAAGTCTCCATGAGCTTTCAAAGCAGGATGCCTGATGTCCACACTGAGGATTGCTTTAGGACATAGGGTAAGAGAAACACTGGCCTTTCTCCTTTTCCCCAAACTGTCCCCTGCCAAAGCCTGCCCAAGACACTAAAATTTGGAATTACATTTTGCAGATCATATGACCACTTTGGAAATCTAGAAAATAAACAAGATATTTGTCACTACTTTGAGCATCTCAAAAACCAAGCTTGGCTAGAGGGGAAAAATGATTTTCATTAAAAAAGCCTTTCCAAGGGCACCTGGGTGGCTCAGTCAGTTAAGCATCTGACTTGTGCTCAGGTCACCATCTCAGGGACCTAGAATTCAGCCTCACATTGAGCCCCTCGTGGGGCCCTGCACTCAGTGGGGAACCTGCTCGTCCCTCTCCTCATTTGTGCTCTCTCAAATAAATAAATAAAATCCTTTTTAAAGAGTAAAAAAAAAATAAAAAATAAAAAAATAAAAGTAGGGCAGTCCAGGTGGCTCAGCAGTTTAGCGCCGTCTTCAGCCCAGGGCCTGATCCTGGAGACCCAGGGTCGAGTCCCACGTCGGGCTCCCTGCATGGAGCCTGCTTCTCCCTCTGCCTGTGTCTCTGCTTCTTTCTCTCTCTGTGTGTCTCTCATGAATAAATAAATAAAATCTTTTTTTTAAGTAAAAAAATAAAAAACAAAAGAGCCTTCCCAGGCTTCCAAATCCAGCTTGAATTTTTCTGTGAGTTTGGTACGTAGAAAAGAAGGAAATTTGCTTGACTTCTAGGGAAAAAAAAATTCTTGCAAGCCCATGGGCTTCATGGGTCTACGAGAGATATAAGTTTATATTTCCACTAGAAAATTCCTTCTGTCCTTAACTATTCCTGATTTTACATTCATAACTGATGAATATATAGCCTGCAGTGGTGCTATCTGAGCAAGAAGAAATTAAGTTATAAATCCATAGAAATCCTTTCTCCCCCAGTGATATTAGTTAGATATTCAGGTCGCAGGTTTCTGGACTGATTTCCTTTATTACTTATTTCAAAGTCTAACCATAAACTTTGTGAGTCACAGGCACTAATATCCAACTGCAGCTTTTTGCCTTCCTCTTGGCATAGTCGTTGGGGCACTTTTTCTAAGCACAGTCAGAAACCGAGTCCTGCTCATAAGGTTACAAGCCACACTCTCTGCATCTGTTTTTTCCATAAGATACCACTAAACTCCATAATTACCAGTTACTCTCAGCTGTTATTTAAATCCAAATGTACTGGTTTATTTCCAATCCTGATCCAGACTTCAAAAGATTTCATGGATCAAATCCCATCATAATTGGGTTTCACAGGAAGTATAAGAATTGTGTATAATTAAAGTGACTTAGTTTCCAAGAGTCAGTGTAAATTCAGGAAATTACACTAGTAAATTCATTCATATGAGAATATGCCCCTTCTACCCTCCCAATCTCATCTTATCACATTCTAGACTTATATTCTACTACCCTCACCTACCCTGTCTTGCATCCCACCTTCTCAAATTCACCCCTCTTTTTTAATTAATCCAAACCATTCCCATTTATAGACCCACCAAAAGCCTATCTTCTAGGTACTTACCATCAAGTTCCCTGTCTTTGATAAGCCTTCTCAGAGCTAATCACTTAGAATTAATCTTTCCTCCTCCATACTTTCAGAATACATGGTCCTTACCAGAATTAGAGCCTTCACCACATTTCAGATTAGGGTTACTTGTGAGCTCTGATTCAAAAGTTTAATGTGTATCATTTTTCTCTCCTAGCACCTAACACACCAAGTAAATGTTTAAAATGAAATGGGGTGGAAGGTGATGGAAGTAGCTTCAAAGAGGGACAGTTTTGCAGGCCCAGGTTCAGCTGCTGATATGGCTTCTCTGAAAGCCGAGTGATTCTGTAATGTGGCATCATGACTTTGGCCCACAGGACCCCAAAGGCAGGGGAGGAATGTCCTTAGAGAAATGACTTAGAGAAGTAGAAAAGGATAGGGTGTCCAGTTAAGGAGACACTTTCACAAGTACCAGCATGTGCTCACTCACCCAGAGTTGCCTCAAACTTCCCATTCTTAGAAGAAGAATCTAACTTTGCCACTGCATCTTTCCCAGACAAATGCAAAGTGATAAACTCTGACTACCCAGCCCCCATCATGTGCTATAAAAGAATAAGCCATGTTTAAAGCTCTTCCATATACATTAGCATATTCCATTCTTATGTATCCTGTTTTACCTCATTTTATAGATGAAGAAAAGGAATGTCAGAAATTAAACCATTTTCCTAAGGTCACTTAGACAGCTTGTGGCAGAACTGTAACTGTAACTCGGATCTTTGTCATTCCTGATTTAGAAGTGGTGGTGCTGGCCACACTCCCACTTTGTCAGATTTCCAAGCCTTGACTACCATATACTATTTCTACTCCAGACATTCTGGGGTTGGGGTGGGAGGGCAGCAAGTAGCTCCAGATGTGGAAACAGAAAGCTCAGGCAAAGGGTGGGGGAAGTGGGGAGAGAGTGAGCTCTGAGTGTGGCATTTATTGTGTCAGGGAAATTCAGATTTCCATAGAATCTTTTCCCCTAGAAGCAGAAACTTTGCCCTTTTCAGACAAACCCTTCAGAGATGATCAGTAACTATAATTTTCCAAGTCGGGTAAAAAGTAAAGGACTCCACACTAGCATGCAGGGATGCTGGAGCTCCTGGAACCTAGGCAGGAGTCATTGGTCCATGTAGGGGGGCAAGGGACTAGTCGTCCATTCTCCAGAAGAAAAAGAAAAAGGCAGGGTATTTTGTGCTCTGAAAATACACAGTCTTGAGACATTTGATCTTGAGAGAAAGTACAAGTACCTCCTTGACCAAAGTCCAGGATGTCCTACCACAGGCAGCAGCCTCTTTTCATGGATAAGATCTACTGACAAGTAGGCTAATTCAATGTTGTGACATTTTATGGGAATTACTGAAATACTGTGGTTATATGCAAGTGACAGGCTGGGGAAAAAAAGCTGTTCCAAAATGCAAGGTAAGGTTGTTCCCAAAAACTTTTTGACTCTTTAGCATCTGTATGAAAAGCGGAAGGGGAGCCCACACATTAGCCAACATGTAACAGGTGTAAATGATACATCTGATAACAAAAGACAAAATGCAAGTTATTTCCATGTAAGATTTTTACAATGCTGAATATAAACAGGATGAAGAACCCAAGGTTGAAAGGAAAAGAGAAAACCAAACCAAATGATGGAAAAGGAAATCAATGAAAACTGAAAGAGGAGAAAAAAGCAGGCTTTGCAAATTTGAGTATCTGCTCATCATAAAAAGACTTTTTTAACCTATGTTGTAAGAGTAGCATTTCAACCATCTGCAAAAAGCCCACAGCAAATATCATTCTCAATGGGGAAACTCTGGAGCCTTTCCCCTAAGATCAGGAACACGACAGGGATATCCACTCTCACCACTGCTATTCAACATAGTACTAGAAGTCCTAGCCGCAGCAATCAGGCAACAAAAAGAAATAAAAGGCATTCAAACTGGCAAAGAAGAAGTCAAACTCACCCTCTTCGCAAATTACATGATACTGTACCTAGAAAACCCAAAAGACTCCATCCCAAGATTGCTAGAACACATACAGCAATTCGGCAGTGGGGCAGGATACAAAATCAATGCCCAGAAGTCAGTGGCATCTCTATACACTAACAATGAGACTGAAGAAAGAGAAATTAAGGAGTCAATCCCATTTACAATTGCATCCAAAAGCATAAGATATCTAGCAATAAACCTAACCAAAGAGGTAAAGGATCTATACCCTAAAAACTATAGAACACTTCTGAAAGAAATTGAGGAAGACACAAAGAGATGGAAAAATACTCCATGCTCATGGATTGGAAGAATTAATATTGTGAAAATGTCAATGCTACCAGGGCAATTTACACATTTGATGCAATCCCTATCAAAATACCATGGACTTTCTTCAGAGAGTTGGAACAAATCATCTTACGATTTGTGTGGAATCAGAAAAGACCCCGAATAGCCAGGGGTAAAAGAAAACCAGAGCTGGGGGCATCACAATGCCAGATCTCAGGTTGTACTACAAAGCTGAGATCATCAAGACAGTGTGATACTGGCACAGAAACAGACACATAGATCAATGGAACAGAATAGAGAATCCAGAAATGGGCCCTCAACTCTATGGTCAACTAATATTCAGCAAAGCAGGAAAGACTATCCACTGGAAAAAGGACAGTCTCTTCAATAAATGGTGCTAGGAAAATTGGACAGCCATGTGCAGAAGAACAAAACTAGACCATTGTCTTACACCAGACACAAAGATAAACTCAAAATGGATGAAAAATCTAAATGTGAGACAAGAATCCATCCAAATCCTAGAGGAGAACACAGGCAACACCCTTTTATAACTTGGCCACAGCAACTTCTTGCAAGATACATCTATGAAGGCAAGGGAAACAAAAGCAAAAATGAATTATTGGGACTTCAAGATAAAAAGCTTCTGCACAGCAAAAGAAACAGTCAACAAAACTAAAAGACACCCTACAGAATGGGAGAAGATATTTTCAAATGACCTATCAGATAAAGGGCTAGTATCCAAGATCTATAAAGAACTTATTAAACTCAACACCAAAGAAACAAACAATCCAATCATGAAATGGGCAAAAGACATGAACAGAAATTTCACAGAGGAAGACATAGACATGGCCAACAAGCACATGAGAAAATGCTCTGCATCACTTGCCATCAGGGAAATACAAATCAAAACCACAATGAGATACCACCTCACACCAGTGAGAATGGGGAAAATTAACAAGACAGGAAACAACAAATGTTGGAGAGGATGTGGAGAAAGGGGAACCCTCTTGCACTGTTGGTGGGAATGTGAACTGGTGCAGCCACTCTGGAAAACTGTGTGGAGGTTCCTCAAAGACTTAAAAATAGACCTGCCCTACGAGCCAGCAATTGCACTGCTGGGGATTTACCCCAAAGATACAGATGCAGTGAAACGCCAGGACACCTGCACCCCGATGTTTATAGCAGCAATGTCCACAATAGCCAGACTGTGGAAGGAGCCTCGGTGTCCATCGAAAGATGAATGGATAAAGGAGATGTGGTCTATGTATACAGTAGAATATTACTCAGCCATTAGAAATGACGAATACCCACCATTTGCTTCGACGTGGAGGGACCTGGAGGGTATTATGCTGAGTGAAATAAGTCAATCAGAGAAGGACATACAGTATATGGTCATCCATTTAGGGAATATAAAAATAGTGATAGGGAATAAAGAGGAAAGGAAAGGAAATGAGCGGGAAATACCAGTGAGGGTGACAGAACATGAGAGACTCCTAACTCTGGGAAATGAACAAGGAGTAGTGGGAGGGGAGGTGGGCAGGGGTTGGGGTGACTGGGTGACAGGCACTGAGGTGGGCACTTGATGGGATGAACACTGGGTGCTATATGTTGGCAAATCGAACTCCAATTTAAAAAAATACAAAAAAAAGTAGCAGCATTTCATACATTTATTTTAAATGTTACTCCATTTTGCTTCCATTGGTTTATAATATACAAAAGAGTTTGGCTTTTTAAGTGGGAAACATTAAAATGTATAATTTACTGAGACAGTGAACATTTTTTAAGGTTAGATAATTCTAATATTGTTTGAAAAGGTATGTGTGAGTATATATGTGAATGTGTAGAATATATACAATATATAATATAAAATAATAAAATGTAAAAACTATATATACTTTTCTTATACATACACACATATATATATCCTTTTCTTTAAGAATACTGGCAAAGAGATATCTTAAGCATATCCAGGTTGTGAATGAACTATAGGTTCACTGGGCAAAATAGAATAATAATTTAGCTAAAGAAACACACTGATGAGAAGAATAAATGACTGGGTTGCTATGCAAATTTTCTCCTGGCTGGTCCAAGAAAACAGATATAGGGGAGCTGCTGGAAGAGGTACCTTGTCTGCCTCACTCCCACACCCACCACCCCCAGATGTCAGCACTAGGAAGTGCAGCAGGAAAAAGCCAACCCCTTTGATTTGAAAGGGGAGGCTTTGGAAAGCTGTAGGCCATAGGTAATTAAAAGAGTCAAATAGAAAAACCACCACACCCTTTCTGATAAAGAGGAAGAAATTAAAGACTTAGTTACAAGGTTGTTGTATAAAGTGTGTGTGCGGTGTATATTAAAATGCAAAGTCAAATCAAGTTCTAAATTACCGTCAGGTAGAACCCAGAAGCAAATGTTTTACTTTGAAAAAAATCAAAATGAATTATATTTTATCTGAAGTAATAAATCCATTATTATTTAGTATTGCTTATTGCCTATTTGAAAGAGAGACAAAAAGAGAATGTGATGCAGCTTTTTGTTAAAATTGGGCATAAATACTGTTGGAATAGAAATTAAAAACAGAAAAGAAGAAAGAAACAAATGCTTAACCACAAAGGATAATACAGTTACTGTGACTGAGCTCTATGCTTGGCCCCAAGCTTCTTGGCAGTCAAGACCAAAAGGAAAACACACAGAGTTATATAATGCCAATGAAAGAAAGCATACAAATACTTCAAGGGAGAAAACCTTTGTTTCTGGTAATAAATTTTCCAAAAAGCATTCATTACTAGATTAAACAATAATTGATAACAGTTGAGATCTCATGGAAGAAACTTGCATTTGTATTTCTTAAAGGTTGCTATTTTTTATCTTGCCATAAATGTATTAATTTGTTCTTACCTATGAGAGGTCAATATGTATGCTGGTGATGCTGTGTATGTATTCTTATAGAAAAATGTATAAGAATATGGACAGTCTGCTAAAGTCTTACTTTCTGTCAGTTATTCATAAGCAAACTTTATCATTTTAATCAAAGCCAGATGCCAGTTCATGACAGCATCCAGTAGAATTGGTTTGTATCCTCATATGTACTAAGGAATACAAAGAACTATATCATAAATAAGTGAGCATTCTCCAAAGAATGAGAGAATATAATAAGAATAGTGCCAATGCGGGGGTAGGGGGGCACTTTGGTGGCTCAGGTGACTGAGCATTCAACTCTTGGTTTCGGCTCAGGTCATGGTTTCATGGGTCGTGAGATCGAGGCCCGCATGGGGCTTTGCACTCAGTGGTGAGTTTGCTTGAAGATTCTCTCCCTCTTTCCTTCTCCCTGCTCTAAAATGAATAAATAAAAAATCTTTAAAAAATAGATTTTAAGATACCTTAGATATTTTATTGTAGTCAAAGCTTTTCAGACTGTAGTCGGTTTATTTCTATTTTAATGTGAGGTAGGGGAATGAATTTATTTCTCTTCTGTTGAATGATAGAGAGAAGAGTCTCTATAAAAGCATAACACAGGCACATGAAAAAAAAAACTATGGACAAGATTAAGAAATGAAAGATAAAGGATTATATCAAGACACAGAGCAAGGGAATGCAGATATTAAGGAAAGTGTGTCAAAGGCATTTATGGAGGACACAAGAGAGAGATCCAAGTGGATTTTTCAGGAAAAGGTGAATTTTAGAAAGAAATTATTGAAAATTACTGAACATCCTGCTTTAAAAGCAGAACTCAAGGACAAATGGGAAAAACAACTTTTAGAGACAACAGAGATTCTGGAGATCCAAGGGGTTACTTAGAGTTTAAGGTATATGATTCTGGAATATATAACATATCAAGTTGATGTTATAAAAGAACGGGAATAATTACATTCACATAAGGATTTCAAGCCTTGTGACTATTGCTGCCATAGCCAAACAAAGCAAAAAGAAAAGAAGTAAATACTATAGGTGATTCTGTACAGAAATAAGAAAGAAAAGAAGGAAACAAGGTGAAAAGCAATGGCACAGGTAAGAAAAGCCTGTACTTGGAAATGGGCTCAGGTGCATGTGAACCCCTTCTCACCACTTACTGATTCTGTGATATGGGACAAGTGACAAAATTCAAGCTTCAGTTTCCTAGTTTGCAAAGTAAGAGTAACAACAGAATTATGAAGAAAGCAGGGACGAGTGGCTCAGTGGTTGAGCATCTACCTTCACCTCAGGGCATGATCCCAGGGTCCTGGGATTGAGTCCCACATCTGGCTCCCCACAGGGAGCCTGCTTCTCCCTCTGCCTATGTCTCTGCCTCTCTTTATGTCTCCTATGAATAAATAAAATTTTTTTAAAAAAGCATTATGAGGAACAATAAATGGAATAGTGTGAAAAACACGTAGCACAGTGCCTTCCACAAAGATTATCAATATATGTATAGGGATTGGGTGGGTGGGTGGGGGGACAGAGAGTGAATGAGAGAAGAAAGGAAGGGAGGGAGAGTGAGGGAGAGGAAAGAAGGAAAAAAGAAATCCCAAATTAGAGAAACTTCAAAGAAATACAAATATCCAAATAAATTAGGGGAGGAAGCCCATGCTGTTATATACTATTAGATATATTAGAGTATAAATGCCTCTTAGAGATTATGGAGTTCAACCCCAATTTAAAGGTAGTTAAACTGAAGCCCAAAGTCATATTAACTCAAGGTCACATGGCAAGTTTGCAACAGATGTCTTCTCCAGAAAAAAAAAATGTATATGTATTACAGTTATTTTAGAAAAGAAAATTAATGTCAGACAAGGTTGTCTGACTTATTTATGGCCATAAGTAGGGGATGAGCATTAGCCTTGGCTGGCTTAAATTTCCAAAATTTATAGCCTAAATATTTGACTTTCTTTTGGCCTATTCACTTGAACATTTCTTCTCTTCAATTTAATGAATACTGTTTCATATTCCACTTAAATCTAAACCTAAAGGATATATTGAACATTTTATTCATTTTAAAACTGCCAAGACTGAACATGCAGTTCTTTGGAGTAAATAATTATTACCTCTTTGTTACTTTAACCACTGTCTCCGAAGACAATTTAGCCCAGACATGTCAATTAATTCCAGAATCATTAGTACTTGGCTTCCAGTGCTTCTTGATACCTTTTCCCTATTCTAGCCAAGCTCTAGAAACTATAATCACAGAGATCCTTTCATAACCATATAACCTTGTTATTATTTTAAAACTGTAGCCAGAAAGAGTATTTCTCAAAGGAAAGATAAAAGAACTTTGTTTCTGAGGAAGAAATTATGTATTCCAGCCAATGAAGACTATTTTTGAATATTTATAGAGTATAAGAATATGTTTCAAAGTCCACATAACTAAAAAATACTTGGAATGGGATTTTGGTTTATGTTTATTTTTTACATCAGTATATAGCACAACACTACTCAAGTAACTTCACTTTAGGAAAATAGAAGAGGTATTTGGTTCTGTTTTTTTAACTAGATTTCTGGACTTTTCACTTGGTTACCATCAATCTAATTTTAATCTGCAAACACTAGCAATCAGATGTTTCTAGGCTCTTTTAAGCTCTTACAGAGAGAAATGTTGGATTTACTGATTCTGAAGAAGTTCAGCATCTAAAAGAGGAGATGATACTTAAATAGTTTAAAAAGATAATTACCAACACAAGAAAAGACATCATTCCACCAGTTACTAAATGAGTAACTTAGTGAATAAATACTGAGTTGAGAGAAGGGATATAAGATGGTCAAGGAAGACTTAAATCTACATCATTGTCATCATCATCATCATCATCACCACCACCACCACCACCACTACTACCATTATGTCTACTGTGTATAAAGTGCTTATCATGTGCCAGGGGATAGTTTAAGTACTGTATATCTATTAACTCATTTAATTTTTACAACAACCTGTGAGATAAGTACCCTCATTTACAGATGAGGAAATTGAAGCTCAGAAACGTGAAATGATTTATCCAAGATCACACAATTAGTAAGTAACAGAGCTGAGGCTTGAATCCACACATTCTGGCTTCACAGTATGAACCCAAAGGAGGTCTAAAGAACTGAGATTTAGTCTAGGTCTTGAAGGATGGATAAGATTTCACTAAATGTAGAGGAGATTAGTGGGAAAAGGTAATAGCAAAAGAAAAAAGGTGAGAAAAATAAATTTGCCTGGAGTAGAGAAATACAAGATCAGAAAGATTGGCTATTGCTAACAATGACAACAAAACCACTGAGACTTTTAAGCAAGAAGTAGATATATCAAAATGCTATTTTAGGAAAGTGAACCTGACAATAATGTGCATGATGGATTCAAATAGCTAGAACACTAGTTATAGACCTTCATGACAAGTGAGATTTGCAGATACAAAGACTCAAACAAGTAGTAAGGGGAAAGGAAGAGATGAATGAGAAACATCACAAAAATGTGTCATTTCAATCACTGAACTTGCCTGCAGGGTTGGAAAAAATGAAGAATCAAAGATGGCTCTGAACCTGGACAAATAGATAGCCACATGATATCCCTACTGACAGAAATTGGAGAGTTGATTTTACAAAGACAATAATGAATTAAATTGATAATTTTTCCCAAGCCATTAGTTTTCCTATACAAATGATTCTTCATTATATTACTTCTTTCTCCAACAATCCATTTTTGTATTTTCCAAGGCTTAGTATTTGATGCTCTTTTCTTCTTCCCCATTCTTTCCCCTCCAGGGAGTGCCATTCATTCTTATAGTTTCAATATTAATTTGTATGTTTACAATTCTTAATTCCACACCTATATCCAGCTTATCTCCTGAGTTCAAAATCTACTCTACTGTACTAAGCCTTCCACTTGGAGATACATCCACTATCTCATATTAACATGTTCTCAAATAAGTGAAGTAATGGCAGAGAAGGCAACCAAAGCTAAAAAGGCAACCTTAACTATTAACCCATATGGTCAATAGATCTTGATCCTTGCTATGCATTAGAATCAATTACGGAACATTTAAAATCCACACATAATAGCTTCATATCCCAGAATCTCTGGCAGAGGGTCATGAACATGTATGTCTGAAAACCTCCACAGGTCTTCCTATTGTGGAATACAGTTTGGAAATTACTAACCAATAAAATGACTGATCAGTAGAAGTACAGCTCAACATCCGGAAAAAAAGGAAATGGAACAATTAGAAGTTAGAATTAGGTTATAGAATAGAGTTCAGTTTCTTACATGAAACAACCCCAGCACACTTGTAGAGGTGTTAGGATAGCAAAGATCAGAAATGGGTCTTAAGTCAAAACTGGGGGCATTAGACAACAAAGTTATGAGAAATAGAGGATATGTTAGTTACAGTTTGAACCAGCAGTTCTGTGAGTGTGATTTCCCCAGACCAACCCACTTCAGCATCACCTGGAAACTTAAAAATGCAAAATCCCTCAACCACACCTGACCTACTGAATCTAAAACTCTGGTGGTGGGGCCCAGCAATGTGTGATCTAACAATTCCTCCAAGTGGTGGTGATGTACCATAAATTTTGGGAACCACTGGTCAAGAATCTCGGAGAATGGACAGAAGGAGAGGACATAAATAGAGAAGAGGATTCCAGAGGCCTTAAAATGTTTCCAGCCATCCTATGGAAATCTTTTAACCATGCCCTATGCTACACAAGGGAAGTTTCACCTACTACTAAAGGATTAATATTATATAGATAGTATTCTCTGACAGCAACACAACAAAAATAGAAATCAATAACAAAAGTCTGTAAAAAAATAGTTAGAAACTAAAAACTATACTTCTAAATAATCATTGAAGAAATAAATATTATACTGAAAATTATAAAATCCTCAGAAGTAAATGTCAACAAAAATACTATGTATAAAACTTCCACAATGACAATAAAGTAAGACTTAAGGGGGCAATTATAATCTTAAATATGTACTTTAGAAGAGATCAAGATCAAAAATTAATGAATTAAGGTTCTAAACATAGATGAAATATGCCATTTTCTAAATTTATCAAAATTAACTCAAGAAGAAATACTGAACATGAATACACTTGCAATCATACTATCAAGGGTTCTCAAATTGAGAACCCAGGCCAGAAATAATATTATGTGAGTACTTGTTAGAAATGCAAATTCTAAAAAAAAAAAAAAAAAAAAAAAGAAATGCAAATTCTCCAGGCTCCCACATACCAACTGGATCAGAAACTCTAGGGATGGGGCCTAGCAATGTGTGTTTTAACAATTCCTCTCTGATTCTAGTGAACTAAAACAATAAAGCCTACTCTACAAAGGAAACTACTAAAATCATTTCAGTGACTTTTATCTCTGATTAACTTGCTTATAATCATTGTGAAGATTCGAATGGGTTTTCACAGGTGAAATTAGAGTCACCATGATGTGGAATGCCTAAAACATTTCACTTCCGTTTTGCATGAAGATGATATAGAAGTCTGCTCTATATAAAAGTAGCCGGCTAAGCACTTTGGATGGCACCCTAATGAAGATCTCTAATGGGTCCCATGTCCAGCTTTTTTTATTTCAGGGAATTCTAGTTGTCTGAATGGTACCTCTAGAATATTGTTATGTTTGATAAGACATTTCCAGACAAGCTGTGATCTGAACACCTAAAAGGGCAAAGATTGAGGTTTTTATATATGTTTTGTGCCTAATTGCTAATATATACACATGAGAATTTGCTCTGGGACTAGCTTTCATTATAACCTGGTAGCGAGATGGTGGAGGAAACCCTTATTTGTCTGTCTTGATGGCTACCAGTATCTACCAAAAAGAATCTCATGGTCATACATAGTCTAGTATGACTAGTATGTTCACATTACGTGAACATAATGTGGGCTAGTTCACATTAGGTGGACTTAAATAAGAATGGGAAAAGAGAAATTGGAGACAATGAGTATGGACAATTCTTTCAAGTAATTTTATAAATGGGAACAGAAATATAGGGGCTTGATTAGTGTGGGCAGGGGCGAAATCGAAAAGGATTATTGCGTTTGTTCTGAACAGTCAGTAAAGCAGTATTTCTATCATTTTTCCTTTTTTTAAAAAAAATATTCCCCCAATACATTGAACGTATCATAGAGAAAAAAACTGAGAGCTAGTGATGCTCAAAAAAACCTTAAAGTGTTTTAAGTTAATTCACATCTTTAATCTGTTATAGTCTACGTTTCAATGTGCACATGTGTAATCTATTATCTTCTCAAAGAGTCTGGCAAATTAGTAAATAAATTTAAACCAATAGAATCAGTTTTTAAATTTTTAACAGTTTAGCCACCAAAACACAGAAGGGTCATGGGTCTTCCATTCCGCACCACTTACTCTGTTCCACTTCTGTGGAATGCCATTCCCCTGCAACCATCACAAACAAACTTTCAACAGTATTTGACCTTTGGAGCATTTTGTTTCCATAATTTCAGTTCACAGGAAGGTTGGATAAGGGAGAATGGCTTTTTGTTAATGAATCCTTCTCTTTTTCCAAAGGCTTAATCCTGATCATTAGAATGCCTGATTTTCTTCTATAATAAATATATCCCAGATTCTTTTCCCTGGGGAATTGGCTGGGCACAAATGAATTCTGAGTTTTCATGGTCTGACTTCAAATGTTTTTCTTTTACAATTCCCTGCCTACTAGAATTCTTAAACTGAAGACTAACTCATGCAGACGGCTAGATCGGAAATTCTGAATAAAAGAATGAGTCTCTTCAGCTGACACCAGTTACTGTAAGGAACTAACCAAGGAAAGGTGAGTCCTAAGTATCTATTTTAGAAAGAAGGCTTAACCAGCCAAAATAAATTAAATCCTTAGACCAGGAAATTCTAAACATTTCTAATCCACTATTCAGATGTTTCTATGAAAACATCTCCAAATTGGCTCCTTTTGGGCAGCATAATTGTGAAACACTGATGAAAAAAAACTCTATTTTTCACCAGATCTAATGAATTGTTCTACTTTATCAAACAAAGAACTTATTATTCTGCATTTGCCTTTTCCTCATACAGAAAGTTGTCATTTTAATAATTTAAAAAATAAACATTTGAATTCGAGTTGTCATCTCTCTAAAGAAGTCAAGAATTCTATTCATTTTTTAAATCTAATCTTTGAAGATAGTCATTGGTAAAGTCTGAGAATACTTAATGTTAACTTATACTTACCTAAATTTGATTTCTTAAAGGACTTTCACATTCATTCTTTCAGTATCTGTGAGACAGGGACAGGGAAGATGTTATCACTGCCATCTTGTATATGAGATTCAGAAATTTAAGGGACTTGGCTCAAGGTCTACCAGCTAGTAAGTGCTAAAGGCAAAACTCAATTAAAGTACTCCAAATTCCAAATCCATCAGTCCTCTCATGACATTACTTATGTTCCATTTGAGAAGACAATGGATCTACCTGTACTGTCCATTTCCTAGAGGTTATATATCAATCCTTTCTCAGTTGACTTAGTGATTGAGTTCTAGACTGGCTTTACTGAAGGAACTACCAAAAGTACCATAGAATTTTTGCTAAAATAAAAACCAACCTTTAAAAAAAAAATAAAACCTTTCAATGTTTTTTTTTTTTTTGAACTCATGGTTCAAAAAAAAAAAGGAGTCTAAAGATTTAGAAATGTTTAAGAAATATTTCTCACCAATATTGCATTAATACCGTAATGTTAACTAAAAACAACAACAACAACAAACCTCTAATATTAACTTATAAACAGAGAGGGGGAAAAAAAGTATATTTGTTAGAAAAGAGACCAAGCAGAACTCTAACAAAGTAGTAACAATTGCTATACAGAGCTCATAAAGCTTTCAATTGGTCAGACTAAACATATGTTTACTTTTCATTCTTTATATTCCATAAATAAATATATATATATCCATTAATATAAATATATATATATATATGTAAGGAATAAATCCCTAACAGCACTAGAAAGAAGAAAAAATATAATCAGTAGAACAGAAATCTTGTGGAAATAAAAAGCAGATGAAATCAGATGGATAAAAAATCCAAACCAGAGAAAACTGGAACACACAATAGGTGTGGAAAAGACAGCTGTGAGAGACCTTCATCTCTAAGGATTCCATCAGAGAGAAACTGTAAGCTCTGAATCAACAAATGTGGAAGGCAGAGTAGAAGATGATAAATTAAGGAAATACCTATAAAAATGCTGAGCCAGCTGTGTCCCTTCTTCCTGTCTATGGAAATCTATCTGCCAGGATATTTTCTCCCAGCAGATCTAACTAGGCAGAGTTCCTAGCAGCGGGCAAAAAATGGAAGCACAGCAGAGTCTAAGGTAACTCCCAACATCCACAATGGACACACACACATACACACACAGAACCAACTTTCACACCCAGACAGTCCTACTGGCAATCCTGGGGGGTCTCTCAGTCTGCACAACTGCTCCTAGATAACATACTCTAAAAGAAAGTATATCTACTTACATAGAAAAATTTAAATTCTAGACAAAATGTTATGCTCCTAGGAAACATAAATATTCACAGTTCCAGAAAAAGCTGCAAGCCAAAACTGGATAATAACCATAGGATAAATTAAATACATGGCGGGGGTGGGGTAGAGTAAATGCATGCCCAAAAGGGCAAAGGACCCAGACTGTTTTATGGGTAAATTTGTCTCAATAAAACCAATAATCTCTATTTATTTAAACTGTCCCTAGTTATTAAAAAAAAAAAGACAAACACATACACACATACAAGATGCTTCTAGATGGGCTCTATGGGCTACATCTACCTTGCCGATGATTCTGTGTACATAGCATTTTTAAATGTTGAGTAGAAATATCATGAGATCCAACATCCTTTTTCTATTATCACAATCTCTGCTTCTCTCTTTATGAACCTCATCTACTGTACTCAATTTTTTAAACAATTTTGACTCTTTTAGGCATGTGAGCTCACAATACTTACCATAGACCAGTTTCACTTATAAATGTGAATTTTAAAATCCTTACCAAAATATTCACAAAGCAAATCTAGCATAGAGTAAAAGAACAAAGCATTATAACTAAATGGAGCTTTTATAGGGACTGGTTCATCATTAGAAAATTAATTCACAGAATTCACTATATTAATATATTAAAGAACCATTTGGTAGATGGACATAACACATACACTTGAAAATTTTATAACCATTCTTGATTCTTTCATAACTCTTAGTAAGCTAAGAATAGAAGACAACTTCCTTAATTTGACAAAGAGAATGTATCTAAAACATAGAACAAATGACATTCTTAAGGGTAAAAGGTAAGAAAGAATTAAGAAAAAGACAAATCATCACTATTATTAAAAATTATTCTGGGCAGCCCGGATGGCTCAGCGGTTTAGCGCCGCCTTCAGCCCAAGGCCTGATCCTGGAGACCTGGGATCGAGTCCCACGTCGGGCTCCCTGTGTGGAGCCTGCTTCTCCCTCTGCCTGCATCTTTGCCTCTCTCTCTCTCTCTGTGTCTCTCATGAATAAATAAATAAAATCTTTTAAAAAAATTATTCTGAGTTACTAGATAATGTAATAAGACAAGAAACCAAAGGAAGCATAAATTATTAGAATGAAAATAGACAAATGTTTTTAATAATCAATGGAAAATTATCAAGATAATCAACGGAAAATTATTATAACTAATGGGTTTTCTGAAAGATCAAGATACAAGGTAAGTATTCCGAAATAATGACATTGCTATAAATCAACAATAACCCATTAAATGCAATAAAAATCATACTTGTAATTATTAAAATTTTTATATATTCATATATTTTAGAATAGTCAAACCAGAAAAGTGTAAGAAAAGTATTAAATATTTTAGAAAAAACTTTTTTAAGCTTGAGTAAATATCAAAATATGTCATTCGTTTTTATTTTATTTTATTATTTTTATTTTTATTTTTTTTTAGTGATAGGCACACAGTGAGAGAGAGAGAGGCAGAGACATAGGCAGAGGGAGAAGCAGGCTCCATGCACGGGGAGCCCGATGTGGGATTCGATCACGGGTCTCCAGGATCGCGCCCTGGGCCAAAGGCAGGCGCTAAACCGCTGTGCCACCCAGGGATCCCTGTTATTCGTTTTTATATTGGAAGATCCCATTGCTAAAAGTATCAGTTTTTGCCAAGTTGATAGTTTCAAATTGAATATGATTCTGACAAAAATCTAAAGTATCTCCTTTTATTTTTTTAAATATTTTTTTATTGTAGTTCTCAAAGTATCTTCAATGGAATTTGAAAAGTTGATTCTAAAGTTTACTTGTAATAGTAAATATGCCCAGAAAAAAAGGGCTTAAAAATTGAAAAATAATGCAGATGGAAATTTTTCCCTTGCAAATATCAAAACAAAGTATAAAGCCATATTAATTAAAACCAAGAATTCACATTAAAAATATAGATTTATAGGCATACACAAAGATAGAGATACATATACACATATATACACACACACAACACACCTCCAGGGTACATCCAGAATCAATAAGAATGAAGGAAATATATGAAAGAAGGAAATAAATGAGTGTTCCAGAGTTTTGGATCCTTAGTGCACCACCATGAGCCAGAGTAACCATTAGAAGCTAAATATCTATTAAAATGTGCAGCTCTGGGCCACCTGGTTGGCTCAGTTGGTTAAGAGTCTGCCTTCTGCTCAGTTCATGATCCTGGGGTCCTGGGATTTGAGCACCTCATCAGGCACCGTGCTCAGCGGGGAGTCTGCTTCTCCCTCTGCCTGCAGTTCTGCCTGTTTGTGTTCTCTCTCTCTCTCTCTCTCTGTCAAATAAATAAAAAAAAAAAAAAAAAAAAAAACAAACTGTGCGGTTCACAAACACTTTAAGTGCATTGTATTTATAAAGACCAAATGCCCATAACCTGTAAGTAATTTTACCTATAAACTTAATAGTAATAATCTGGCTAAGGGTGAGCATTTTATTTTTAATCCTGGGTCACAGTTGGCTTTATTCTATAGAAACACAAGAATTATGATCTAGTATCAAGGGTCAAAAAACAGAAAATGCTGGCACTATAAACCTGAACTTCTCATCTGAACTGCTGGAATATGGAAATGTTTAATCCCCAGCTGTGGGGTATTTCCCTGTGCCCTATAAGATGGTTAGCAGCATCCCTGGCTTCTAGCTAGGCCAGAGTGACATTTTTATAAAGAGATCGGATCATCTCTCCCCCTTATTTAAAATTCTCCAATGACTTCCCAACAACTTACAATGAAATCCATATTCTCTACTATTCTGGCTGCCAGAAGAATGTATCACACAGACCCACGCCCACCCTCCCCCCTGAGGTCTAGCCTCTGCCTCCTCTGAGCCTAAAGAGTACTCAACAGTGTGCAGCCCCATTTTGATATTGCTAACACAAAGCTCTGACAAGGCTTCTGTATTGCCTGGCATCCTTGCATTACACCCTAGTAGATCACTTCCCAAGAGTCTAGGACAAGAGACCATAATTTCAGCCCTTTCCCTCAATTCATCCTCAATCCTCACTCTTGTGAACCACCAAGACAAAAGACACAGGCTCTAAAATAAAATATGTGCATTTATTTAGGGTCTTAGAGATTGCAGTTGGGAGACACAGACCCCACCAAAATCAAAAGCATGCTCCAGAGAGACAAGGGAGGTTAGAGCTTTTAAAGAGGAAAGAGAGAATTTACATAAGTTGTTTCAGACAAAATGTGATTGGCGCTGGTATAGTTATACTAATCTATGCATGATTGGATGCTAGGGCTAGTGTTAGGCAGAAAGTTCATTTGTGTCCATTTTAACATATAACAGATGCCTAGGCTTTCAGCTAAGTTCAGCAAAAATTCTGAGAATTTGAGATGAAGACGTGCATAAGCCCTACATGCTCAATGTCCACCCAGCTCCATTTTAAATTAACCCTCTTAAGGAAGCTTACTCCATTTTATTCTCTCTGTTGTTACTTTCAACTAATGGTTTTACTTCCTATTTCACTGAGAAAATAGAAGCAATCTGAAAATAGCTTTCTCACCTTTTTATCACAAATTCTGCCAGCATTCATATGGCTGCACATCATTCCCGCTTATTCTTGGGGATGCGTTCAAAGATCCCCCAGTGGCTACCTGAAACCGTGGGTAGCACCAAACCTTGTATATACCAGTTTTTCCTATACATACAAACCTTGATAAAGTTTAACTTATAAATTATACACAGTAAGAAACTAACAATAACTAAAAATAGAACAATTATAAAAATGTCCTGTAATAAAACATATGTGAATGTGGTCTCTGTGTCTTTTTCAAAATATCTTATGTACTGTACTCACCCTTTTTTCCTGTAATGATGTGAGATAACAAAATGCCTGAGTGATGAGATGAAGTGAGGTAAAAGGCATAGGCATTTTGACACAGTGTAGCATCAAAGGCTACTAATGACCTTCTGATGATTCTTCGGAAGGATGGTCAGCTGCTTCCAGTTGACCACAGTAAGTGGAAATGCCAATAAATGCCACAGGTGAGGGGGGACTACTGTAACTCTATATTCCACCATTTTTCCTGAACAATGAGCAATCCCTCCCTGCTCCTAGCTATATTCATGGAATGATAGTTAATACACACATTAATTCTATAGCCTTTAGTAATTCGTATTTGTCACCATCAAAAGGATATGTAGTTAAATTAAGATCCTATCTTATTCCAATCATAGCACTACTGTGATATTGTTCCATTTTTAAAATTCTGAGCTTGTAGCCTGTTTACAATATTTATAGGTACCAGTGAAGCAGGAGAATACTGATATCGAATATCTGTCAACAAAGTATTCAGAAGTCCAATGTCTTTGAAGGAGGGAAGCTTTCAAATATCTAGTATCAAGTAACCATATTCATAATATTGGGCAAATTGAGAATGTTGAAGAGAGTAAAGATTAATCTTGGTTTTTATTTTTTTAAGAACATTGTTGACGAGAAAAAAAGTGTGAAAAGATTTGTCAGGTTTTTTATTGAACAGCTACTACACTTTTTAGAATAACTCTAAGATAATTGAGAGTCTTTAGTAAGGTATGTAACCTCCAAATGTAACATTGTTCCTTTGGGGAAAATGGGATCTCCTTAGAACAATTTACCTTATGATGCAATTTCCAAAGAAACTGGTAAGGAAATGAAATTTGCCTATACCTGCCCTACTTTTTTCATGGGAATACGCTGAAGCTTAAAAAAATGTTGGCTATAAATGCAATTTGAAAAAGGTAAGTAAGTTAAATGTAAACTATTATCGAAAAAAAAAATCCAGTTCTTTTTTTTTTTTTTTAAATCCAGTTCTAATCACAGAAATATTCTATCCTAGGGTGGGCCTCATGATTACTACCCACAGTCATCCTTTTATTTTTGAATTTTGTGGGACCAGGGTCTATATCTTTTAAATTCTCTTCCATTACAAAGCCTAAATAAAGACAATTTTAAAAAGGGATAAAATTAAACAAGCATTTAAGGAGTCTAAAAGAGAAAATGGATGCATTCTAACCCCTGGAGTGATAAGCTGAGTGGTCTCAGCTGGCTGAGTCTGATAAGCTGAGTGATGCACCTGCCAGGTGCATCAGAGGCTCTGATAGAAGGACAATGAGAGGGTATTTCTGAAAAGGAACTGGGAGGGTACTCTGATTGGAGTGAGTGGCACATATGGAAGGCTTGCTGGCAGAAAGGGTGAAACTGGATAGCACTTGCTTGAGAGTCATCAAATGTATTTGTCTGACTATCCTTGTCTGTATGGATGATAAACACATACTAGTCAGATTCCATTAATAATGCTGAGGATGGACAGACAAGACACTCTGGAGTTTCAGTTTCCTGTAGTTTGGGTAGAAGACAGTGAAGATCCTTGAAGAACCCTGGGATGGGAGTGTAGATGCGAGCAAACGACACATTCTCAGTATTCTAGAACTAGCTCTGAATAAAGATAGATAGAGGGGACAAGACAAAGTCTTTTATATGAACTCAAGTTAGCTTCTTACCAGCCACTAAGGATAAAGAAAAGAAATGTTCTAGAAAACTATTACCACAGACCAGAAATGGAAAAAAAAAAACATTAAAGAACGTCTCCAAGGATTAAAGTAGGTAAGGGCTCAAAGCAAAAGAGCTTAAAATGTTATTTAAAACAATCTCTAAAACTTAATAGATTCAAGGCATGAGTCTATTTTTTTCTAAGTCTCACATAGATAGAAATTACAAAACTATAGCATGAATAAGTTTTACATGAAATGACTAATATCAACATAGTATTACTAAAGTTAGGAATAATGACACATAACCACTTCCTTGAGACACCTACATCACCATTCCCTAATGTTACGCAACCACAGGACGCTTTATGAATTATGAAATGTTGATGGAATACCAACATTTTGATAGAAGATATTATGCACACTTGATTAAAAGAGAACAGCAAAAAATAAGTGCTTCAGGAAAACATCAAAATTGAATTCGTATGCTTGAGAAGAAATAAACACATAATGAAATCACAAATTCAATAAAAATAAGTATTTAATAAAATCATCAATATATTCAATAGAAAAATCTTCTTATATTTTAGAGATGATCAAATATCTAGAAGCAAATGCTATGATGTTCATAACTTACTTTAAAATACTTCCACAGAAATATGTACATTTGAAAAGCACATTAAGCAAACTGAACACTTTTTTTTAAGTCATGCAAACCTGAAGTGGCAAGTTGGAGCAGAGCTATGGAGCCTGGAGTGTAGTGTATGTGCTCACCATGTCTACAAAATCGAGGCATTTCAAGCCATGGGGTGCAAATGTTAGATTTTTCACAGCACAAACCCATCAACCAGTTTTGGATATCAATTTCAGAATAGCAGTTTTAAAGCTCTGGTTGACAAATTAAGATGAAAAAATTTGAACACTTTGCTACAAAATTAAATCAATAATCATATATGGAAAGCTGGAAGTCTCAATCACTGTTTCCTTAACTCAGAATTCAGATGAGGTCATGAAAAATATCTTAGCATTTTAAAAATATAAATTAAAGAGATTAGGAAGAGGCTTTGCCTCAACGTTCACCTTACAGGCCAGCTTCCTTGTCTCTTGTTCACCTCTACCTAAATAATCTAGGTAGAATTATTTCCCCAATAAAATTCTTTTTCCAGACTTACCAAGAAGTCTTGAAAAAAAGCCCAATGTAGTATAAGCTAATTGTAGATGGTGTTGACTTTTCTTCCACATATTACAAAAGTAAATTTAGCAGAAAGATTTATACTCACTACTTAGCAATGTTCCTGCATATCTTTTTGTGCTGTTTCTAATTACAAAGTTATTTTGAATGTGTGTAAAGCAGGAGTTTGCCTAAAGGCCCAACCTGACATTCTTAGAACAATATCCCCCTTATTGACCATCTCCCCGTCCCATTCTCAGTCTTCATTCCCTTTGACCTCTCTTGACCACTCACTCATTGCCATAACTCTCTTCTTTCTTCCTGTCACAGATGTGGCCCTTCCCTGGTTCTTTCTCTGATGCTTCTCTCTCTGTTTGACAAGCAGACCTGCTTACCCTAAACTGAATGCTTTGTACAAGGCTCATCCTAGCTTCTTAGCCCTTTCCTTTTTTCACATTCAGTCTCCAAATGAAATGCTTCCAGTTCATGGCTTCAGTTACTGCTTACTACCCTCGTTCATGACCAAAGGCCTCACCTAGGCCCAGGCCTATTGTTCCACAGGCCCTTAGATATCCATCACATCCACTTGAATGGATCTGATGCTTAACAGTTTCCAAACTGTTTAAAAACTTAATTCCTCTTCTTCCCACTTATATAAACCTCTCCTTTTCCTGGTACCCTAATGGATTCACTGTCCATCTTCCTCATCTGGCCATTTTGCTCACATTCTGAGATAAAAGCAAAGTCTAATAACTATCAAAGCCAAAGTATTTACTAGATAACCCTTTACAAAATATGTTCCCTGAACCTCTAGCTAGCATAGCTCTATCCTAACCCTTGGTGAGTTGTTTTTAAGCTGTTTATGTATTTTCCCCCATTAGACTCTAGACTTCTTTATTTATTTTTTTTTTATTTAACTTTTATTGGTGTTTAATTTACCAACATACAGAAAAACACCCAGTGCTCATCCCGTCAAGTGTCCACCTCAGTGCCCGTCACCCATTCCCCTCCAACACCCGCCCTCCTCCCCTTCCACCACCCCTAGTTCGTTTCCCCGAGTTAGGAGTCTTTATGTTCTGTCTCCCTTCCTGATATTTCCCAACATTTCTTTTCCCTTCCTTTATATTCCCTTTCACTATTATTCATATTCCCCAAATGAATGAGAACATACACTGTTTGTCCTTCTCCGATTGACTTATTTCACTCAGCATAATACCCTCCAGTTCCATCCACGTTGAAGCAAATGGTGGGTATTTGTCGTTTCTAATTGCTGAGTAATATTCCATTGTATACATAAACCACATCTTCTTTATCCATTCATCTTTCGATGGACACCGAGGCTCCTTCCACAGTTTGGCTATTGTGGCCATTGCTGATAGAAACATCGGGGTGCAGGTGTCCCGACGTTTCATTGCATCTAGACTTCTTTAGAATAGAGTTACATCTTGTTCGTTTTTTGTTTTTTTTTTTTAAGATTTTATTTATTTATTCATGAGAGACAGAGAGAGGCAGAGACAGAAGCAGGCTCCCTGCAGGAAGCCCGATGTGAGACTTGATCTCAGGTCTGGGATCTCACCCTGAGCCACTCAGTCGTCACTGTTGGTTTTTAAAATCTGTCTTCCTAGCACAGAACCTGGTACATAGTTTTAATCAATAAATATTGGTATAGAGTTATTTTTTTATTCTTCCTGCTTCTTCCACTAGATCTACTCTGCACTCTTTCCCACAAAATAACTCTTGGTTTAGGGACACCTGGGTGGCTCAGCAGTTTTGAGCCTTTGGCTTGGGGTATAATCCTGGTCCAGAAATTGAGTCCCTCATTGGGCTCCCTGAGAGGAGCCTATTTCTCCCTCTGTCTATCTCTTTGCCTCTGTGTGTGTGTGTGTCTCATGAATAAATAAATAAATAAATAAATAAATAAATAAATAAATAAATATATATTTTTTTAAACTCTTGGTTTCACTAGATTGTTTGCAAAAATGGCTACAATAATTCTCTATTTCCATGCTCTTGGTTAGTCTCCTCTAATACTGGCTCTGGCCCTGATCATGTTACTTGCTTTGGCCAATGGGATGACAACAAACATGGTGCAAGATGACACTTGAAGACTACTTGGTTATTGGGGCTTGCCCTTGCTTCTGCACTTGGAACCCTGACACCACCAGATCAATGAGCCAGGCTAGCCTGCTGGATAATGGAAGACACATGGCCCTGAGAATCCCTTGCTCCAGCCAAGAGCCAGATATGTGAGTGAGGCCATCAAATGCTGGCTGACTACACACACATAAGGAAACTCTACTACATAAATGAGCCTGCCCAAGACCAGCAAAAGAACCACCCAGATGAATCTAACCAAAACTGCTGACTTACAATGTCATGAGCTAATAAACTATTGTTGTTTTAATCCAATATGTTCTTTTGGTGGAGGGGTTTGTTATATGGAATATACTTCCTGCTATTTTGGTCTTCCTCATTTTAAATATCTCTAGGATTTGTGCCTTAAACTTGACCACCAAACCGAAGCTGTGTCTACCGCCACTTTACTCTCTACACTTATGCTTTATACTAAGGTAACACCATGTAGGAGAGGAAGAAAAAATTTTCCATCTATCTTTCTTCTAAGTTCTCTGGCTGGTTGAATAATCAAATTAACAAATAGATTCTATATGTTGGAAAATTGAATTTAAATAAAAAACTAAAAAAAATAGAATAACTAGAGAAAACAATTTCAATTACGTTCATATGGGGGCCCCACAAAAACAATGAGACCCCAGGACAAATCAGACAATTGAGGCTTATATGCCATCTTGAGCTAAGGAATGGGATAAGGGCCTGGGGCTTCAAGGAGGAGGAGGGTGATTCACAAGAGGATAAGAAAAGCAGATGTTTGGTAATTATGTTCCTCTTGCCATTCAGATAGTTCATTCTGATTTAAAAAAGAAGAAGAAAGAAAGCAAGCAAGCATGCAAGGTATCTCTCGGTAGTAGCTCTGTTTCCTGGCCAGCCCCCCATCTAAAATTTTTTAGGCAGTTTGAGGGAGAGGTAATAGTTTCTCTTGAATCTGTTGGGTCTTAATTGCCTTCAGCTGAAAGTAGTCTACCTGCCAAAGTGGCACATTTGGGGGAGACTTGTTCCTACCTCCTTCAACACTAACCCGTCTTCCTGCTTCTAGTTTCTTTTTAGATATGTAAATTATAAGCTCCAGAAGAAATTCATCACAGATCCATAATATCCTTTGATATCCTTTGATATCCTAAAGATGATGTGATCTTAACAATTTCCTCTTATATACAAGCAAATTGTCTATTCTATGTATGTCCCACCATTATATTTTGGAAGCACAGTTTTTACAGGTTCATGGCTGGAGATGAATTTTGCCTTAGGGATGAATCATACCGCCAGTCTCACTCATATCTGATTTAGATGATATTTAGATGAGACTTTGGACCTTTGACTTTAGAGTTAATGTTGGAATGAGTTAAGACTTTTGGGGGCTGTTGGGCTAGAATGAATGAATTTTTCATGCAAGAAAGACATGAATTTAAGAAATGTAGGGACAAAATGTTATAAACTGAATGTTTCCCTCTCAAATTCATATATTGAAACCTATATTGTGATTTATAAGGAATATATATTTGGTCATTCTAATGAACAGAGTATATGTCTCACATGTATTTCATTTTCATCAACAATTCCTGGGTCATAGATCCCAACACTCTTGGAATCTCCTGAGCAATAAGAGCATCTTTGGTTAAAATATTTAGTCTCTTGACCTCAGTGCAGAAAAAACACTTCAGAACCATAAAGGTGAAATGAATGTCTTATTCATGACAAGCCCCTTTCCAACACAACGGGACTATGTTAATGAGATGACTTCTGGAAAGCAAGTAAGGATGGGGGCTAATTGTCAGGGGAACCAACCATGAATAGAGGGTTGGAATTTTCAAACTCATGCCCTGATTTCTTGAGACTGTATCAATGATCAATGGCCAATGATTTAATCAACGATGCCTATGTAATGAAGCCTCCATCAAAAAAACAAAAAAGAGAAGGTTTGGAGAGCTTTCAGTTTGGGGAACCAGATGGCTTCCATGTACCACCATGCCAGGCCCCAAACTCCTCAAAGACAAAAGCTAATTTGTTCAGGACTTCACCCTGTGTATCTTTTACTGGGCTATTGGTTAGTATCCTTTGATAGCCTTTGTCATAAATCAGTAATCCAGTAAGTAAACAACTTTCCTGAGTTCTGTGAGCTACTCTAGCAAATTAATCAAACCCAAGGAGGAGGGTGTATGAACCTCTGATTTACAGCCAGTCAGTCAGAAGCACAGACAACAACCTGGGTTTGTGATTGGCCTCTTAAATGGAGTGCAATCTCTTGGGACCGGCCCTCCACTTGGAGAATCTGATGCTATTTCTGGAAAGATAGTGTCAGAATTAAGTTGAATTGTAAACATCGAGAACTAGTTGGTGGTGTGGAAAACTGCCCCCCTCAAATATGCCCCTCCACACATTAGAACTGTTGATCAGAACCCATTAAGTTGGGATCCCTGGGTGGCTCAGCGGTTTGGCGCCTGCCTTTGGCCCAGGGCACGATCCTGGAGACCCAGGATCGAATCCCACATCAGGCTCCCGGTGCGTGGAGCCTGCTTCTCCCTCTGCCTATGTCTCTGCCTCTCTCTCTCTCTCTCTCTCTCTCTCTGTGACTATCATAAATAAATAAAAATTTTAAAAAATTTAAAAAAAAGAACCCATTAAGTCTTAATCTCCTATGTGATGGTATTTGGAAATGGGGCCTTGGGAGATAACTAGGACTTGATGAGGTCATGACAGTGGTGACTTCATGATGGGAATAGTACCCTTTTAAAAAGCGATACCAGGGTACATATCTTTTCTCTCTCTCTCACTTTCTTTCCCTTTGCCATGTGAGGACCCAGCAAGAAACCAGGAAGAGAATCTGAGCATGCTGGTGCCCAGATATTGGACTTCCAGCCTCCAGAACTATGAGAAAATAAATATCTGTTGTTTGAACCATCTAGTCTGTTGTATTTTACTATGGCAGTTTGAGCTAAGACAAGTGGTCAATATCCACAAGGCAAGAATCTCTTGCATCTCTACCAATCGAAAATGTTATTTCTATATTCAAGAATCTCTTGTATTGCTACCAGTTTTCTGCAACCTACAGAGTTGTAAAAGAGCTCAAAGTTGATGGAAGGCACAGATAACACAGAAAAATGCACTAGACAGGACACCTAGTGATCTTCTCTGCCAATTTCAAAAGCTATCATAAAGTTTTCCTGACATATCTAAAGCAGAGACTGTAAGCTATTGGTCCTTACCTCTATTCATCCGAACTTATTCCATGGAACACCTGCTGTCACCTCTTTCAATTAAGTCTGTTTATTCAAGCTTATGCATATTTTGTTTGTCATCTTATATTACAAGTGCAACCTGCAGTTCCCAAGCCCATAGCAACCTAAAGGAACACTCAAAAGTCAGAGTCACAGTGATGTCCTCATAGCACCCATCCTGGCCTCTAGTCCTCACCAGCAAAATCTTGAACCCTCAGACCCCTCCTGTGTCATTAAAGGGATCCCTGGGGCCATGTTGCATAAACTCTGCTATGGATAATTGTTCTCCTTACAGCCACTTCAAGACACCAGATAACCTTCCAGCTTTTATGTTCTAGCTCCTTAGATGCCATTGATCACCTTGGCCCTCATCACTGCTACTATGTCACTTTCCTAAGGTCACTAAAGGTGCCATGTGAAGCTGCTTATTCTGTTCTACCATTCTCATGGACAACCAAGGAAGGTACAAATGAAAATAAAAAGAGCTAAGGCTTATTGAGCTCCTATTATGTGCCAAGCCCAGGTACTTTATATTCTTTTCTTTCTCTTAACTCATATCATTTTTGTTTCTGCTTTGGTAGTTAAAGGTAAATTATATATCCCCGAAATAGCATTTCTAAAATATAAGACTGTTCTCCTATATGCCAAAAGAATCGCATTTAATAAAGTTCATTTCACATTTGATAAATTTAGTAAATCCTTCACTGCATCCAATATCCAATCCAAATCTAAATTTTCCCAGTTGTCCAAAAATGTCCCCCACAGTTGGTTTCTCCAAACCAGAACCCAATCCAGGACAGTTCACCTGGTTGTCGTGCTCCTTTATGTCTCTTTTAATCTAGAAAAATACCCCTTTTTCATCGACTGACTTGTTAAGGAGCTGGGGCCAATTGTCCTGTAAAATGTCACACTTTCTGGATTTGTCTATTTGTTTCCTCATAGCATTTGTTTAACTTGTATGTCTGTCTCCTATCTTTCCTGGAAACTTGTATAGCTAAAGCCTTAAGTTAAACATCTGTGGCCAGATAGAATATGTCATCAGAGGACAACTAATATCTGCTTGCCTAACCATTAGTGATGCTAAGATAGAACAGTTTCTCAGCCCTCCAGTGAGACTACCAGTGGTCTACAAAACATTGGGCTACATTAGGCCTTAAGTAGGTTTCAATGAGGTAACCTGCAGTCTTGACCACCATGAGCAACATTATTGCAGTGAAAAAACACTTTAGAATCCTTAGCAACCCATCACAGGCTAACATTTGGAAACATTTTATTTTAAAAACAAACTGCCTGTAGTGAAGTTTAATTAAAAATGGAACTTAAGGGCACCTGGGTGGCTCAGCAGTTGAGTATCTGCCTTTGGCTCAGATCATGATCCCAGGGTCCTGGGATCAAGTCCCACATCGGGCTCCCCACAGGGAGCCTGCTTTCCCTCTGCCTGTGTCTCTGCCTCTCTCTTTCTGTGTATCTCATGAATAAATAAATTTTTAAAACTTTAAAAAAATGGTACTTAAACTCAATGGGCTTGCTTTTTCTTCTCCAGGCCTGTGATGTATGTTGTCAACAGCAAGCCCTGACCATGGCACTGCCCAGTATGAAGGCTACGGTGACAGGTCCAGGTCTCTGATGTGCAAGTCCCCAGTTTCTCCCCCTCTCCATTCACAACCAGCTTTCCAGCCTTTCTTTATCTTTGTGGTTCCTCTCTGACCCCTTCATGTTTCCTATCCCCCAGGGGGCACTGAAGTGAACACAACATTTTTAGCAAATGCTGTGAGACACAAATCCTTTATAGCACTTCAAGTTTGAGGATCTTAAGAATTAGCAATTGAGAAATGGATTTGCAAATTTGAATCAAAAACTTAAATTCATAAGAACTTTTATCCGAAAGATACATGAGAACTGGGCTTTTAAGTGCTATCTTGAGTACTTCTTGATCTTCAGCAATTATTCAGGAAATCAATAATGATAATATGATGCTGAGAAAAATCAGTGTAATTACCATTATAGTAATGCTCCACTTATGAGCTGCTTGAACCAGAAGTTAAGTGTGGTTAAGAAAATCTGGAAATTCCAAAGACCCAAAAATCTGCTTTCAACCTACCTTCCAGGGGAAAGAAATAATCCTTGGAAGTAGAATTGAGAAACTTAGTCAATATACTAATTGTATTTTCATTAAAAGTACAAAGCAGTGGCGGACGCCTGGGTGGCTCAGTCCGTTGAGCATCTGACTCCTGGTTTCAGCTCAGGTCATGATCTCAGGGTCGTGAGATGGAGTCTCACATCAGGCTCCATGCTCAGCAGGGCGTCCGCTTGAGATTCTCTCTCTCTCTCTCTCTCTCTCTCTCTCTCTCTCTCCACCCCTACCCTTGCCCCCCGATCTCTCTCTAAAATAAATAAATAAATCTTTTTAAAAACTTAAAAAGTACAAAGAAAAAAAAAGTGCAAAGCAGGGAATATAGAAGTGGAGTAAGTATATAAAGTCCTGTACATGGGGAGAGGGGTTAGTGGAAGTAGTTAATTTAAATGAAAACAGATTTAAATCTATTGAAGTCATTTTCCCCAAAGCAGAGAAGACAAGAATATAAATCTCTAAAAACTAAGGAAAGTTTGTGTTGTTCTCACCTAAAATGAGGCAATCCCAATCCCTTACAAAGGCAGATCTATGCTGGTGATCCACATAAAAAGATCTTTGTTAGAAGAAGCAGTAAATTTATTTTATGAACGTGTAGGGTAGATAAACAGGTAATATATAGAGGCAGATTTCATATCAATGTCAGGAAGAATTTTTTGTATGGCAAACTATACATAATATAAATTTATCACTTTAACCATTTTTAAGCTAGCAGCTGTGGCATTAAGTACATTCACATTGTTGTGCAACCATCACCACCACCACCATCTACCTCCAGAACATTTCCATCCCAAACTGACACTCTGAAACACATTAAATAGTACATCCTCAGGTCTCCCCCAAGACCAGTCCATGGCTACCACTGTACCATTTACTGTGTCTGATTTTGACTACTACTCTAAAGCACTTCATATAAGGAAAATCACACAATAGCTGTCCTTTTGCATCTGGCATGGTTCACTTAACATAATGTCTTCAAGTTTCATCTACATTGTAGCATGTATCAGAATTTTACTCTTTTTTAAGACTGAATAATATTTCATTTTATGCATGTGTGTATGCTACATTTTGTTTATCCATTCATCCATAGATGGACATTTGGGTTATTTCCATCTTTTGACTATTGTGAATAATGCTGCTATGAACATAGGTATGCACATACCTGGTTTTATTCACACTGGGTATATACCCAGAAATAGAATTTGTTGGATCATACAATACATCATACATACGTACATCATTAATACAGTAATTTTATGTTTAATTGTTTGAGGAACTGCCATACTACTGTGCAGTGCCAAGCTACTGCACTATTTTCCATTCCCTGAGCTGAAGGTAGATGCTTAACCAACTGAACCACCAAGGCACAGCCAGAGAAGGAACTTTTAATAACTAGACCTGTGCCACCGTGGGATGAGCTGTTCCCAGGATGTAGGGACTGATTAATGTGTTCTACCAAAGACTGGATAGACTAACATGTTCAGTTATGCAAGTTGTGCACTGTCCAAGTGTGTCTGGTTGCAGGGTGAGTAGGGACTAAAATCCAGCACATGTTTCATATTCCAAGGTGTGAACCCTGGTGTAGAACTGCCTCTTCTGGAAGGAAGCAATAATTTTTTCTTCTCTGGAAATACTGCCAGCTTGCCAAGCCATATGCTTGAGAGGGTACCTTTTTTTCCATGAAAACTAAGGCATCCATTTATGGAAGCTATCAGTTACCTTGACTGACTGACCCCTCTGTCATGAGAAAGCTGTAGATAGAATAGATTAATGCACAGGATAATACCTAGTCCAGTTGGACTACATGACTGTTAAGGCCTCATTCAATGATGATATTCTGTGCATCTCTCTGATTATTTTACAAGGTCCCCTCTTAAACTTCTTTGCACGCCTTGCATTGACAGGTGGAGGCAATATCCCCTCACCTTGAATCTGGGACCAGTGACTGCTTCATAATAGAGTTCTACAGAAGTGACACTGTACCAATTTCCAGGCCAGACCTTAAGAAACTGGCAGCTTCACATCCCAACTCTTTGGACACTCCTTCTTGGAACCGGGCCACCATGCTGTGAGGAAGCCTAAACCACCTTGTAGAGAGACAAACATGGAGGAAAACCAACACTCATCACCAAGTGAGTGAACTGCCTTGCAAGTTGGAGCCTCCAGCCCCAGCAAAGATGAGCTGTCCCTGCCAAGCCCTGCTCAAATTGCAGAATGATGAGTAAAGTAAATGACTGCTGTTGTCTGAAGCCACTACTGTCTTGGGGTGATTTTCTTTAGCTGTAATAGATAAGCAGAACAGTCTGTATGTAATGTTACCAGCGCTCCAAACGCACGTTTCCATAATATGTCTCATACCAGCAGCACATTAAGTGACTCCAAGGGAGAACTTTCTCTAAGGAGCCCTCAAGTTTTTCTCGAATGTCACGGGCCATGGCCTTTGTCCCTCACTCACTGCCTCTCCCACTCCGCAATTTAGGATAAAACTCTCTATCATAGAAAGATTCTGAGACCTACCTTCTGCAGTGTCTGCACCCCTCGGTGTTTGGATTTCTTGAGGAATCCAAAGTTTCTCTGAGCCACACACTGGACCCTTCCACAGACTCTCCGGCCTTGCCCTGGAGTGGTGTGGAGCCTCGGGGTGCAGGCTTCTAGGAATGAGATCAAAGCAACACTTGATCAGTCCACTGCTAAGTTGGCTCTTTCACTTGCCACAAGCTTAAGAAGGGGGGCAGACAAGGCAAGCCAAGGGGCGGGGACGTGGAGCCCCCCCCCCCCCCAGCAGCACCCTTCCCCTCGGGCTCCATCTGTAGTCCTTCCCCCTCGGATCTAACCGGCCTGCGCCCGCGGCGAAGGGAAGGGTTTCCGCAGGGCCTCCCTCGGCTCTGGGTCTTCGGGAGCGAAAGAGTTAAGACTCTCGCCCCGGGGCCTGGAGGGGGCGGTCTAGGGGGCAGGCGGCGGGGGGGGGGGGGCGGGGGCGCTCCTGCAGCCCCGGGGCCGGGGCCGGGCCGACGGTCGGGAGCGCGGCGCGCAGGGGGCCGGCCGCGCGGGGGCGTGTCCCCTGGAGTCTCCCGCGAGCTCGGCGCGCGCGCAGTCGTCCCCGTGGTCCGGCGGCCGCGCACACGGGCGAGAGGCTCGGTCCGCCGGCGGCCGCTGCGGCTCCGGGAGCTCCCGCGGGAGCGGGGCGGCGTGGGAGCCGGGCCGTGCAGCACCAGCGCTCGGCTGCGCTTCGTCGGGCGGCGCGCGGACCGGGCGGCCGTCGCCCCGCCGAGCCCCACGGTCGGTGCACCTCTTCCCGTCGGGGAGCGGGGGGGCCTGCCGGAGGACAGCCCGGAGCCCCGCAGCCTGGCGCCCCCGCCCCGGGGCTGCCCCCCACCTGCCCGCGGCGCGCGGCGGGGCGGCGGGGGCTGCGGGGGCTGCGGGGCTGCGGACCGGCCTCCGCAGGCGGGATTCGGCCTCAGGGCTCTGCCTGGGGCTCCCCGTCCCCGAGGCTGCGAGAGCGTTGAGCAACCTCACGCCCTCGGCGGCGGCCCCGCGGCGGCTGGTGAGGCTCCCTCGGAGCCTTTGCTCGCTCCGCGCGGAGGGCAGGCGGACAGGCGGGCGTGGGGAGGGCAGGGGGGCAGGGGGGGCGCGGGGAGGGCAGGGGGGCAGGAGGGCGCGGGGAGGGCGTGGGGAGGGCAGGCGGACAGGCGGGCGCGGGGAGGGCAGGGGGGCAGGGGGGCGTGGGGAGGGCGTGGGGGGTAGGGGGGCGTGGGGAGGGCAGGGGGGCAGGGGGGCGCGGGGAGGGCGTGGGGAGGGCAGGCGGGAGGGGGCAGGGGGCGTGGGAGGGCTGGGGAGGGCAGGCGGGCAGGGGGGCGCGGGGAGAGGCAGGGGGGCAGGAGGGCGCGGGGAGGGCGTGGGGAGGGCAGGCGGGCAGGGGGGCGCGGGGAGGGCAGGGGGGCAGGAGGGCGCGGGGAGGGCAGGGGGGCAGGAGGGCGCGGGGAGGGCGTGGGGAGGGCAGGCGGGCAGGGGGGGCGCGGGGAGGGCAGGGGGGCAGGAGGGCGCGGGGAGGGCGCGGGGAGGGCCAGGGGGGCAGGAGGGCGCGGGGAGGGCAGGGGGGCAGGGAGGGCGCGGGCGAGGGCAGGGGGGGCAGGGGGGCGTGAGGAGGGCGTGGGGAGGGCAGGCGGGCAGGGGGCGTGGGGAGGGCGTGGGGAGGGCAGGGGGGCAGGGGGGCGTGGAGAGGGCAGGGGGGCAGGGGGGCGTGGGGAGGGCGTGGGGAGGGCAGGCGGGCGCGGGGAGGGCGCGGGGAGGGCAGGGAGGCAGGGGGGCGTGGGGAAGGCAGGGGGGGCAGGCGGGCAGGAGGGCGCGGGGAGGGGCGCGCGGAGGTCGGGGGAGCCCCGGCTCGGAAGCCCGCCCGCCGAGGTCGGGGGACGCTCCCCTTCACAGGGCACTTGTTGCGTTTCACGTGCGGAAACCCGGGCTGTGTGTAGACCAGCAGCCTCTGCTGACACCACCCCGGGGGAGTCCCCGGGCAGAGTTGGCGGCCGGCGGGGTGGGGGCATATCAAAGCCGGGCGTCGCCAGGAAGGCCAGAGCAGAGCCCGCGGCAAACTAGTAAAAAGTTCCTAGTTTATTCGTTTGGCTCCCCCCCTCCCCCGCCCCTCCTCGTGTTGCTGTTCACGGCTTTCCCCCCACCTCGTAGCTCCCCCCCCCCCCCCCCGCGTTAACTATGGAGAAACACCTTGGCAATCGTTTCAGTAAATTACTTGCTTTAAATTTATGCCATTTCGGTAAGATCGGAATTTCCAAATTACTAATTACAGGCGAACTTTAATCCTAAAAATCCAAGATGTTAAATGCTTACAGTGTAAGCCTAAGGATTCAGTCCTCTTCCTCAGTAACAGCTTTTGAACTCCACCAAATTCTTAGCCCCCAAATATGAAGAAGGCAGAATCTACAGCCCTTGGGCTGAACCTAAGAAGCTTCACTAGAGCTGGGTCTAGTGACTGAGGGTTTCAAGCACAGCATGACTTAGATCCATGGGTTGGGCTACAGATTCATCCCTGGAGTAACATGTATTTGAGAGGCCTTTTTTGTTGTTGTTTATTTTGTTGTATTTTTCACCCAATGATAACATGATCCATGCATCTTTGCCAAGTATCCCTTAGCCCTGCTGCTTAATACAGGTAGAGGGGAATCCTTGGGTGGCTCAGCGGTTTAGCGCCTGCCTTTGGCCCAGGGCACAATCCCTCCACTTGTCCCTCCACCTGTCCCTCTGCCTCTCTCCTCTCTCTCTCTATCATAAAAAAAAATAAAATAAATACACGTAGAGAGCTGATGGAGATGTCATCAGAAATGATGTGCTCGCAGAGGAAGGAAAGTGGTTTTGATGGTTTTGATGGTCACTAGCTCACCTCACACCTTGATAAGAACCCACAGCCTTGGCCTCCTTAGCTCCTACGTCAGCAGCCGACCAAGCAAACCAGCATGCTAATGTTCAACCACTAGTAGTACCTTTCCCCAGTGTCATACCGCCCATGATAGCCAGATCAGTTCACTAAATACTCTCCTAGTGGACTCTGCTGGGCAAAGAGCCACTTCGTTTCCAGGAAAGGCCTTCTTTCTCTTATTTTTTAAGGAAACGTTGCTGAAGGGTCCATTCCAACCTGGAAACTGGGAGGCTTTAGCCATCAAATAGCACAAGGTATTGAAGGATTTTTCTCCCATATCTGTGATCTGAAACGGAGAATGATGATATGCTTTGTTCTTAGAGTCCTGGTCTCCACTGTGGAATGCAAGTAGTGGCACTTGGTAGGTCTGTCAACATTCAGTCAGATATTTACTCCAAACTGTAAAAAGCAGGAAACAACTGCAAACTACTTATAATTAGGCAGAGCAAAGAGAGGCATTATACCTGTCCTGCCACTTCTTGATCACGAAGCCTTAACTTCTTCAAGACTCATTTTCCTCACAGTTAAAATGGGAATATTGCCCCTGCCTACCTAGAGTTGTAAAGCTCAAGTCAGATAACAGGTGCATACATAATAAGCTATTAATATACATACGATGTCATTATTGTTGCAGGTTCCTGTGAAAAACCTCAGGGGAAGGCAAAAGTATATGGTATTTGCACCTTGTACTTACTTCAGACCTTCCGTACGACCTGAATAAATCTTATTTCATCTACTTATTGTCGAAACCTAAGCTCTGTTGGTTTCCCAAGATAACTGTCCAAATTCTTAAAAGTGGTCAATACCAACCATAAATAGATCAAAAAATGGGACACAATTTTTAAAAATTAAATTATGACCTGGGCATATAAATCATAGACACGTGCCATTGCATTAATGATCTTATGGTCTTCATTTAAAGAATCATTAAAAACTCACAGAGAAGAAAATTCACAAAATATTTAAAGGGGAAGAGCCATTTTTTTTTAATTTACCTTCGATTGCTATGTGACCAGCAACTCCCTCAATTACCCCAGCATCTTTACTTTAAGGATTGAAGTAGAAATCTAGACTTTCTGAACAAGAAGGGCTACTTGGGCTCTCTGCAAGTCACTTAAGCAGAAACAACAAATGATCTTTTGAAAACATGTAATCACCCTCTCGAGTCTATTGCTTCATCAAAGCTCTGGAACTTCCGCTGAAACATTTTGGGCGCTAAGACTGCTAAGAATGAGTGATGGTGTGGTCCAGTGGCTAAATGCTCAGGATCAGAGTCAGACTAACCTGCCTTATAATCAGCATTGCCACTACCAGCTGTGGACTTAACAGGCTACTTGCCTTTACTGAGCCTCTGGTTCCCAATGTTTATAAGGGAACTAACCTAACCGTGTATCACAGGACCATGGTATACATTAGAGAGCATCTTGCATGTGAAGCACTCAGTGCAGTGGGAGTTATAAATGTAGCTGTATAGGATGTTTAAAAGAGCGCATGGGACAGATGTCCCTTGGAAAGCCGAATACTGTACCTGGCCTGAGAAAGCCATTACTCCCAGTTTCACTCATTGGCAAATATCATGATAATAATCTCTGAGGAATGGAAAAGGAAAAAAGTTCCAGTCAGAGAGGTGGAGTATACACATCAATCACCAAGATTTTCAGTAAAATAAATATCTTGTCTTTGTCAATTATGTAATTTTTCATTGAAACTAAGATATTGTTAAAGGTATTGATAGAGTTAACCACAGTTCTGATTTTTAATAGAGCATTTTATAACACTTTAAACTTGGCTACGTGTGCTACATTTTATTCTCACGTTCATTATCATGTGCCAAACGGAACACATTTTGGAATATTAAATTGTTAATTACAGAATTGATTAATTTTTAGTCTTAATACCATGTGCCTTCTACTTGGCAAATAATGCCTTTTCTCTTCCATTAATAAGTGACATTTTGTAACTCTTGAAGATTTTTGTAACTCAGGTTCTTACCAGCCTAGTTGAAACAGAGAGAAAAAAGTAACTTTTATCTACTAAAGGAAAAACTGGCATATCCTCATCCATATCATAATCTAGATAAAAGTATAGCTATGGATGGAGATGAGGGAGGGAAAGAGGAGAAGGCAGAGAGGCAGAGGGACAGAGACTGAGATAGAGAATTTGCCATAATGGAGCTTTTGTCTTCTCTCTCATTTTTTTTTTCCTGCCATGAGATAACCTGACACAGATTATTTTATTTAATTACCAAATATATACTACTTTTTACTTGAAGTAGTAAATAATCATTGACTATAATTTTATTGGCAGCTGGATTTTGTAACCAAGATTATTTTTCCTCCTTCTTTTTCAGGTGAAAAAAAAAAAGTGTGGGTATAAAGGCAACGCAATAAGAACCCTTTCCTCAGATTTGCATCACGATGGAAACCTTTTGCCTCAAGGTGACCTTTTGGGTAGCGCTGGTTGGATATGTAATCGGTGATCATCCTGAGAGCTACAGCACAAACCTAAGCACTCCAGTGGATTTCACCACTTTTCATGGGACAGAACTCAGCTTCCTGGTCACCACTCATCGACCCACTAATTTGGTCCTACCTAGCAATGGCTCAATGCACAGCTATTGCCCACAGCAGACTAAGATTACTTCAGCTTTCAAATACATTAACACTGTGATATCTTGTACTATTTTCATCGTGGGAATGGTGGGGAATGCAACTCTGCTCAGGATCATTTACCAGAACAAGTGTATGAGGAATGGCCCCAACGCACTGATAGCCAGCCTTGCCCTTGGAGACCTTATCTATGTGGTCATTGATCTCCCTATCAATGTGTTTAAGGTAGGAAGTAACCATGAATATATTTGCAGGTTTGAACATATGCTCTGATTCCACAGTAAGAGAGTTGCTGCAGACCTTTGGAATTTTAGTCCGTGTTTTTACTGAAAATGATTTCTGCAACCTTCAAACTCTGTGGCATTTGAAATTTTTATTATTCGTTAAATGTTACATTCACCTGGTAACTCAGTTGTTAACAAAATTTCTGGGATGACTATTCAAAGTCATGGTCTTTAATGAAGCAGATTCTTATGCCAGCCCTCAGCTTGCTGAGTGGATGGGCAATCTTGGGAAGCAACTGGATTTTTCTGAGATTTGGTTTGCAGGGTGAGATCTACTGAGCCCAGGGAGTACTTACAATGAGTATCTCTTCAGTTGTCATTACCTTTGTAAGGTGCTGCCATTCAGCAGCCAAATATCCATGGTACATCTTGAAGTGAAAAGTACCTATTTTCTTTTGACTATCTGGATTGATGATGGAAGCCAAAGGTCATGCTAGCTTACCTCAGTTACCTGGGTGACTTAGAGACGACGGGGTCCACATGTTCGCAGGCTAGTGCTAACCTTGTTGAACAGTGTCACTAAAGCTCTTTAAAACAGGCATCTGTTTATTGTCACCCCCTTCGTTTTCTTTGGTATATGCAGTTTTTATGAAGGAACCACTGTGTGTCCAACCCTGAGTGAGGAAGGAAGGATTCTGAGACAAATAAGACAAGGTTGGGGCTTCAGCGGGAGAGGTAGATAACCCACTGTCGCTGTGATCACCTCACTTCAGGGACTGCTTAGTATCAAAGAAAAACTCAAGCCAGAAGGAGTTAGGTATTTCATATTTGGTCTAGCGGTTATGAGGGAAAATGGTTGTAGGAATCCAAATAACCTAAAATTCAAATGAAATCATGTGGTCTGTGCCAGATGTTACAAAATGTCTTTATTCTAAGCCCAGCCTTTATTTTTTTTCTTCTATGTATTATCCATAACAACAAAGCTATTCTGAGCAATAATGTTCTGCAATATGACTTTAAATGGCAAATTTTGTCTGAAGACCTGATAAATTTTAAGTAAGTCTTGCAGTTTCCAATAGTTACACTTAAATGGCAAAATTATACTTGCCTGCCTATCAGGAAAAGCAGCCACGCAATGAAGTCCTAACAATATAGCCAAAAACAATGATTACAATCTTGAATATTACACATAAAAAACATTCCAGAATTACTCCAATATACTGTTTGCAAAATTGGGGAAGTTAGACAAAAATGATTTTAAAAAATATACCATATCTTTTCACAGAATAGCATGCAAACATGTTTTGTTTCCTTTTTTTTTTTTTAAGATTGTATTTATTTATTCATGAGAGATGCAGAAAGAGCAAGAGACACAGGCAGAGGGAGAGGCAGGCTCCCTGCGGGGAACCCAAGGTGGGACTCAATCCCAGGACCCTGGGATCACAACCTGAACCAAAGGCAGATGCTCAACCACTGAGCCACCCAGGTGCCCCGAAAACATACATTTTCTATTTGAACTTAAAATGGGATTTTAGAACTGAACTATGATGCAAAATGAAAATGTGTAAGTAACTTAAAATGTTTAGCACATGCTACAGAACTTTAATTTTTGAAGGTTATTCATTTTTTCTTTATGAAATATTACATGTAAATACTTGACTTTCTCATGACATCTTTCTTTAATAATAGATTTAAAATCTTTATATTACTCTTATTCAAAATTTGGCTCCAGTCAAAAATATAAAATACAAAAAATACAAAATACAAATACAAAAATACAAAAAATACACTGTAGAGTATTAAATGTTGATTATTCACACATATACACTAGTTATCCAACCCAGCAGTGCTCAGGAGAATAGTTAACTATCTATGAATTAACTATTCCCATTTGACCATTTGCAAAGAAACTTTTTGGAAAGTCATTATCTACAACTGCTGGGCAGGAGACTTCCTTATCTCTTTGAGGTGCCACCTGCCAATCACTAGACTAAATGTCATTTGTATTCCATAGCAACATTTGAAATCAGATCATCTGGAATATCTCCAATTGGTGAAAAAATCAAATAAAACTTTGTTTTACCTTCATATAACAATGGATAATAACTTAGACGTCCTCATTTGACCATATGATTCTTCCTTCTTGGGAATCCAATGCTTAATATATTTTATTGTAGTTCTAAATAATGTGGACACTTTGACAGTTTTTACACCACAGGAGTAACTTTGTGTAGTTTCTGGTTTTCTAAAACTCATGTAATGAGTCATTTAACCAATATTCATTTTAGGAAGTAAATCTTTTGAGTTAAAAAATATATATAAGCTTTAGTTATTTTAATCTTCTTCCAGAGGAAAAGAAGAAAACATGCGAGTAAGCTAGAAAGCCTCACAGTATTGGGGGGTTATTCCTACTCATTCTGTCAGTCTCTTCTCTAAGTTAGGAGACCATAAGATGATGCAATTTCCCTGATTTCTGCCCAGGACAGTCCAGGGAAATCCTTCCAAGCAATGTGAGCTCTGGGCCCTCATGCCTTTTGTCGGCAGCTGCTCCTGCTTTAAGATTCTAATGCTTCGGAGCCTCACATATCAGACCTGTGGATTCCTCTGACCATGGCAAGCTGCCCTGTGTTGCAGGACAAAGTAGCAGCTATCCATCTCACTTTACCATTTTGTTTGGTACTGAGTGGCTCTTGATGGTCTGTGAACAGGGAAGAAGGGGTCATTCTACATCTGATTTCCAAAAGTTTCCTGATTGATCTATCTTTAGACCAGCCTCTACTGGTCTTCACTTCCACCTACTACTGAGTGTTGCTTTAATAAAAAACACCAAAAAGTTCACATGTATTCAAGATCTTCCCTACTCTGACCACACTTCACCTACTTCTTACCAGCTCCCAATATGTATACACAGCTCTGGTCAAAATGCCATCACTACCCCAAAGTAAATAACATTCTCAGAGAGGCTGCATCTAGTCACTGAATGACTGCTGCTGAAGCATATATAGATCCTAAATGGGAAAAAAAATGAGCCTGGAGATATATATGTTGCAGAGAGAAGAAATAAGCCAAAAAGTAGAGAGAGACTCCTCTGGCCCTGGCTTATACCTGCACACACAGGTAAGCTCCCTGGTAATACAATCAGAAAGTCTGAGACAATAAAATGTAAAGCAGAAGGAATCAAAGGAAGCAAATAAATGCCACTTGCCTTGTTGGTTTTGGAGCATACAAGGGCCTTCCAAATGGCAGTGTTGAAGAAAAGATTGCTAAGTTTATCAAAGGATTAACTCTAATTTTTAGTTATGCAAAAAGCAGAACATCAGTAATTATATGAGAAGGCTAACAAAAACAGGAGAGAGGAGGGAGTTACAGACTCCTTCAAATATACATACTTGTAACCTAAACTGATGATGGATTTGATTTGTCAAGAAATTGAATTATCTCATACGTGAATTTTCAAGAAATGCACAAACTTAGCCAGTAAATTGATCTGTATATAAGTTGTTTACATTCACTATAATGGCAAAAACAATTCAAACATTGTATCTGTGTTTAGGGTCTCAACCTCCAATTACTAAATGCCAAAATATATTAGAAGTACAGAATCCAATAACTGTACTCTTTAATGATTCATGAGATTCTGTTAATGCCCTGGAGTGTTATCTATAGGAAGATGGATTATAATTTTGAGTACAGTGAAAACCCTAAAAATGATGTTTGTGCATGGGTAAGCCAAAGTTTGCCATCATGTACTTTTAGGATAACAGTTCACCCATACGTGCACATGGATATGCCCATAAACCACTGTACCTCAGCCCAATCAATAGAAACAGGAATGTGGGGAAACATGTTTATGACAGAAGTAGATTGGAGAGGGTTAGAATGATGGCCCATGAAAGAGGGAAGAAGGTAAGCCCAAAGGCTAGCATAGAAATCTCCGATGTGCATAGCTGGGAGTTGAAACCAGTGATGTCATAGATAATACTGTAGGTGAATGAGGTCTCCATTCAATGTGGGGTAAAAGCTAACTAGCCAGTGACAGACTCCAAATAAATGATTGTTGGTTACTAATTTGGTCCATTCTAAGAATCCACCTCTTATTGAGGACAACAATGAAAAATAAACAAATACAATTTGTTTGAAATTATCAGGAATATTTTGCAATGGAAAATCAAGACTCAATATGTTGCTCTGGCAGAGGATCTGAGCAATGTGGAAACCAGAGATGTTCACTTGGAGCCAGTTATCTCCATGTTCACACAGCCTTTGACATCTTGTGCAACTGGAATCCATTCTTTTTTGGGGCAGCCATACAAAAGTTGTTTCTTGACACATCAGATCACAGATCACCAAGGCAACTCCTGTCTCAAAAATAAATGGCCACAACTTATGGATTGTGTGTCTCAAACAAAGTAGTTAGTTGTTCATCAAGTGCTTATTGATATGATTTGATTTATTAGGGTCTTTACTGTTAAAATTAACTTCTAATCAGATTTATCAGAGATCTTCAAGTTAAAATATTGATGGTGATGACGATGATGATGATAATTTGTCACAGGAAATCTCCATTTATGTACAAGATACAGGATATTACCCATGGTAATATTCCCCCAAATTGATCAAATTACTCACCAAATTATTGCATATATGATTACAGTGGTGTTTTCCTTTTACTCCTCATCAAACAAATAAAAGCAGATCTTTCTCATGCACTCCAGTAATAGTGCTATAACCATAAAATTAGGAATAAAAACTGTATTCCCTGAATTTTGCAAAAGAAAAATGTGTCCCTTGACTAAGATCTCTGCCCGTTGCTGGTGCATTGCATCCCAGATAAACATTTCCTATGGGGTGGCTCTGACCCTGCCTTCCCTCCTGGCACTTCTCTGCACACTTTCCCTCCATTCACTCTAGCTTAACCTCGCCTGTCTGAGAATAAATACCAAGATGATCTTTCTACCTGGCATATTTTTCCTCATGCCTCTTCCAACTTATTCCACTTGATTCTTCAGATCTCCACCTAAAAGTTTATCTCTTTGTCTGGCAAGTATCTATGACCCAAACTGGGTTATTGCCTTTCTGACGTGCTCCCATGACACCTTCTATTAACTCTGAAAGAGCATTTAGCATATACTTCACTGTCTTTGCCAGTTCACTTGCCTGTCTGCCCCACGAGACTGCAAGACTGTTGAGGCAAGCTGCCATCATTCTCATTTATCATTGTATCTCCTGTATCCAGCATTGTACCCAACTTAAAAAGTATTTGATGAATGAGTAAAATAAGAAAATGTACTACTTGCTTCTATGAGAATGTTTTTCCTCCCATACAATTCCAGATCTAAAAGCTGACTAGCTTCAATTTATTGAATTTCTACTTTTTTTCTACAAACCAGGAATGTCTCGTGTCCATAAATCTGAGAGAAATGTGTGCAAAGCAGAGCAGCACATAACAACAGGATCATTTTCCCACTTTGCCTTTGTCCGGACATTGTGTTGTTTACCTTCCACTGTCTGGCACATACAATCAATTGAAGTCTTTTTTCAAGGTTTCTGAGCAATATGCATTCTTTGAGCACACTTGGATTTGTGATTTGGATTGAAATATTAAACCTACAAGTGATTTGGAATATCAAAATGAGCATTCATATTACGCTCTTTAGAGAACAGGAAATAGGTTGAGTTTATAGCATTGCTAAGACACGTGCATTGCAAAAGTTCGTTATGCTAACTAGCTGATTTTAGAGTATCTGTACATACACATAAAATGACAGAGTGATAAATTTATTACCCAATTTGCTGTTTGTTACAAGGAAGTTGCTTGTCTGGAAAGGCTTCAGAGCCCTCTCCAACTCTACCTCCCATTCTGACTTTTTGTTTCCTGTGTCTGGGAACCTCATTGCTTTCTCTCATGATCATATTAAGTAATTATTCTCATGTGAGGTTACCCTGCTAACCCTCAGCATTTGGCTCACAGCACAGTTATTCCTGCTTTAGGGGGATGGGAGATGGAAACCATCCATAACTGCAAGATTGTTCCCATGGCTAAGGAAGGAGAGATGGTTTCAGTCCTGTTCTCATTAGGAAGGTGGTGAGATGTAAAGCATCATGGCCAATGATATTCCTCCATCAAACACTTCAGCTCATAGAAAAGGCTGCTGTGTTCTAAATTTAACATAAAATAGGGAGGCATGAAAGTTTTACTTTTGAGAAACAATTTTCACATGATAAATTATGTGTATCTGTGTGTATGTGTAAATGTTGCACAGCTTCAAGCACTGGGATCGATAAAAGATACTTGGGTGATTTCATTTTGAAATATTTCTATGGTGTCTTCATCTCATGAGTTGCTAGGATATGAATGTTATTTCTTTATTATCATACAAGCTTATATAGTTGGTAGAAACAGTGTGGGCACTAAAATGAGAGGATGGGGAATCAACTTTACTGTTTCTGAAGTTGATTCTAAGACTAGAGTGTTTAAGTAAGGACTGTTCTAAGAAATTCTGTCAAAATAAATTTGATATACTGAAAAAAAAAGTGATATACTGCCAGAAATTCTACAACTGCTTTCTGGAGCTACCATATTCTCCCGGGAGTTAGAATAACTGCTTTCTATAGCTACAATTTTATTTTTAACTAGCTCTAGCTTTTCTTGGAAAAACTTTACTACATTATAAAGTTAATGGTTGAAATTGAATTCAGTAAGAAGACTAAATGTAAATATCACTCAGTATTAATTTTTGGTAGCCTTATTTTTAAGCTTGAACATCAAAAATTTTATAAAACCATGTGCTCTGACATGTTTACTTAAATTTGGAAGATTTGAAGTCCCCAGTGTTCCTGGACTCAGGAAGCAAAGATCAAGTGTGCCCTCAGGAAGATTTAATACCATTCTTCTATGTGCAAAAAAGAAGTTACTTTTAGAGTTTATATCTCTAGGAGTTTCGTTGACAATGTTTGCCTTCTCAACTTTTAAAACAATTTACTTATGGAATAGAGCATCAATAATGGAAGTTGGTCAGATCATGCTTCTCATAACACTAATCCTAAACATAGGATCCCTATTATTTTTTTTATCAAATTTTATACTAGAAGATAATGGTGATGGCAGTGGATTGGCCAGTTGGTTATTCAGTGACATCAGATCTTTCTTCCAAAAAAAAAAAAAATCTTTCTTCTTTAAATGTTCTTCCTTTATTCATTCAATAGATATTTATTGAGTTCCTACTATATACCAGTCATTGAGAAAATAGCAATGAAGAAAATCATCCTTGGCCCTCATGGAGCTTACAATCATATTCTAATAGAAGAACAAGACAATAAGCAAGTGCAATAAGTAAATATACAGCATATGAGATAACTGCTAGAGAAAATTAAAATAGGAAAGAAAAATAGAAAGAAGTGGGGGAAGATATTAATTTCAGAGTGGGTGGCTAAAGAATGCCTCAATCAAGGTGACAGTTGCATAAAAACCTAAAACTTAAAAGGACCAAACTATGCCACTGTCTAAGGCAAGGGCCTTCCAGCCAGAGGAAATGGCAAGTGCAAAGGCCCAGAGGCAGGAATGTGCCTGGAGGGTTAAAGGCCCAGCAAGGAAGCTATTGTGGTAAGCAGAAGGGAGAAAGTGGTATCATGAGGTCACAGGGATAGGCAGGTAGGGCATGTGATGGGGGGAAGCAGATAACATAGGGCCTAGTAATAAGGTAACTATATATTATATCCTTCAAACCAGGATACTTTGAGAGTGAAAGGAGATACTGTCAATCATTGCATCTGGACAACAGGCATAAACCCAGATTGTCCTAAAAATACCAGGGAACATGGTCACCCTATCTGTACATCTTTATAAAGCCCTTATCCTTTTCCTCTGAGTGAGATGGAAAGCTTTTAGACAGTTAAGCACAGATGAGTGACATGATTTGGCATTCTGGCTAACGCATGGAGTAGCACGTCCTGAATCAATGAGGGAAAAATATAAAATCTTAAAATACATTAGAACATAGGAATAGTGTTACCTGCAGCTTAACTAGTGTTTGCTTTGTGCCAGGCTAACTTATTCGATCCTCACAATAAACCTATGAAGCACTGCTGTGGCCTGAAAAATGAAGAAACTGAGATGTTTAAGGGATTTCCTCAGGGTTACACAGCTGGCAAGTGGCAGAGCCAGGATTTGGATCCACTGTGATCTCAGAGACCATGCTGTTACACAAGCAGCCATACTGCTTCTATCTCATATACCTCATAAGGCAAACTTTGCAGTCATCCAGATGCAATCCCTTGTATAGAACTATGTTTTCAAAGACTGTCTTCAAAGATAAAGTCAGACCCTTTTCTCTCCCCCATTAAATTCAACAGCTTCTTTAGTTGTTTATTTAAGACAGAAGTAACACATCATAAAGGAAAATGTGTGCAATACAGAGATTGCTCTCCAGAATAGCATTTATGATGTAAATCTTGCAGATTACATTGGCACATCTGGTAAGCAGACTTTTGTATTCTATACTCATTGTCATGTCAGTGAGGTCAACCAACAGAAAAGAGCCAGAAACTAAAATAATAAACTGAAAAGAAAGGTTGAGTTCCTGATGTACTGCTTACCTAGAAACATGCATCTGCTTACCTGCTCAGAGAGACACATTTTACCAAATAGGTGTCGCACTCAGTTATTGCTGGGAAGGCTGGGCAATGTTTCTGTGAACATGAGACAGAAAATGAGTGTCTATGGCTAGCCCATAGTTTTATTTGGCGTGGAAACATCAGATTTTATTGATGAAACTAAATGCTGCATTCCTAGACTTTCCTTCCTAAGTTTAGTGGGTGCACAAGAATTAGAAGGGGAGTGTGAAACACAATGGAGGACATTTGGGAATATGTCTCAATTGATATTTATTTATTTATTTATTTATTCGTGAGAATACACAGGAGAGATAGATGATAGATAGATGATAGATAGATAGATAGATAGATAGATAGATAGATAGATAGATAGAGGGAGGGAGAGAGAGGCAGAGACACAGGCAGAGGGAGAAGCAGGCTCCACGCAGGGAGCCCGACATGGGACTCAATCCCGGGTCTCCAGGATCATGCCCTGGGCTGAAGGCAGCGCTAAACCACTGAGCCACCTGGGCTGCCCTCAAATGATATTTAAAAAGAAGTCAGAAATCCTCAATTTCTAAAAATTTACATATGAACTATATGTTTTGTGAACTGATGCCATTGACTGTAAAACTATATAGGGGCGCCTGGATGGGCTCAGTCAGCTAAACGTCCAACTCTTGATTTCAGCTCAGATCATGATCTCAGGGTTGGGAGATGGAGCATCACTTGGGACTCCAAGCTGGATGTGGAGCCTGCTAAAAATTCTGTCTCTCCTTCTCCCTCTGCCTCTCCCCACCGCTCTCTTGTGCTCTCTCTCTCTCAAATAAGTAACTATTTAAGTAAATAATTTTAATACCCCTAATTATAAAAGCAACAAGTAAAGCAAGCAATTATTGAATATGTTAAAAATGTCCACAACCATTGCCTGTCAAAGTATGAAAGGTAATGGGCACACATCTCTGCCAAATACCGAACACTGTACTATGTCTCATCCCACATGGGTTTTCTGTCTCATGAAGCAATTCTGCAGAATGTCTGTACCAAGAAAGAAAAAAAAATCTCTGACTGTTATGAACCTTTAACTTAATTCCATTAAAAAAGTCTAGAATGCTCCAAAATTTCTCCTTTAAAATAATGTAATTTATGTCATAAACACTGTTTTATTTCTGTTGTTTTCCCAGATTTGTTTTTCCTCTGAAAATTAGGAAAACCTAAAACCTAAAACCTATGAAAATTAGGGGAATATTACATAATTTAAGAGCCATAATACTGTGTGAAGTTTTTAAAATTTTTATTGAAACATAATATACATCCAGAAAAATGTACATGTCAGCTCCATGAACTTTCACGAAATGAACACATCTGTATAACCAGAATCAAGAAACAGAAGATTACCTGCTCCCAGAAGTCCCTCAGTCACTGACCACCCTAAATCCCAAGGCAACCATTTTCCTGACTCCTAATAGCATGAATTTGCCTATTTTTGTATTTAACATAAATGGAATCATATGATATATATTCTCCATATGGCTTCTTTTGCTCAACATTATGTTTGTGAGAGTAACTCACATTGTTGTGTTGTACCTTATTCATTCTCATAATTGTGTAGTAGTTCCTTGTCTGAATATGCCACAATTTATTATCCACTCTACTGTATGTAGGCATTTAAATAGTTTCTAATTTTGAGCTAATAAGAATAGTGCATGTTCTCATATACATTTTTGTATGCATACAGATGCTGAAATATATATATACATACATATATGACCTACATATGTATATAAAATATATGTAATACACATCAACATAGATCTATAAAATATATATTCTAACATGAATATTGATTATAAATCTTTAATATAAATTTTGATCAGTAATTTTGGAGGCATGGCAATTTACCAAGGCATGGCACAGTATTAGGAATTAAGTACGATTTCCTAAATAGGAATTTTTTTCTAATTCTAAATGCTGTAAAGACCTGTGTGGCATTATGTGTGAATTTTGTTCATTGTAATTCTTTGCCTTGTAAGCAAATCTGTTAACTGCTTCCATAATGGATAATCCCCAAATCAACTCATACATTTGCTAAGTGTCTATAGAAAACATGAGTCTAGGATAACCATGACTTTGAGTGGCACACATTCTGTTTGAGAATACAAACATATACAATCAAGTTAGCCCAATGCCAGGGTAATTTTAAACTTTGGTGTTTGTTGCAGTTTTTGAGAGCACCAAACACATACACATGAAAAACATTTTGAATGTGAAACACCCATTAACATTTTCTTTGAAAACAGAAACACTGTCATTTCTCCTTCTCCCAAAATAATATATGCAGCTAAAACAAAATTATTCAAATTAATTTCAAGAGCTACATAAATAAAATTAGGTTTCAGCATTTTCCATTATGGCTATAGTAAATGGTTATTTATTTTAAAATGTTAAAATACACCATGAAACACCAGATTTAAAAACCATGATTGCAGACAGTAAATGTGATGAGAGTTTAAGTTGAATTGATGAAATTCTCCACATAATCTCCCTGAGGTTAATTTTGTTAAATGACATACCTTGTGTTTGTTGCTAGGTAAAACTTGGAGGTTTAATTGTAATCTGGTTACTACATTATATATATATACTACATATACTATATATACTACCTTATACTACTAAAATAAGATTGGTAAGGGAGTGTTGCTGTAGAAATTTACCAAGTTGGTTGCTTCTGAAACAGAATAAAATCCTTCTTAATGTCATCCACAAAATTTGTGGAACATCCCTAAAAAGAAATTTTATTCATCAAAACCACTGGCTCAATTTCAAATGGAACTTACAGTGGTCTTACAATGCATATAATATGTACTCTAAGAAGGGATCAAGAAGTATATGAAATGTGTGAGCGCTGGGTTTTGAAATCTTATGAATATGCATTTAAACTTAGTGATTTGTTGAAACTTTTCCTGCTTTTTGTTCCAAGGAAATAATTATCTTCACAGTAATATTTTCATTGGTGTTATGGAGTGACCTTAAAATTGCCTCCAGCTCCTGGGCCATCATAAAGGAAGGAAAGTGAATCTGGAAGTAGTATACACTAAAAGGGATATTCCAGGGCCTCATCTGCAAGCACTGAGTACTCAAGTCTTCTGCTTTCTACTGATTGTCTGACCCTGGGGTGGGAAAACTACAACCAGTGGGCCAAATCTGACCCAACGCCTTTTTTAAAAAAATGAACTTTTATTGGAACGCAGCCATACCCATTACTTACATAAATAGTTTTGACAGACACCATATGGTCTGCCAAGGCTAAAATATTTGCTATCTGGCCATTTACCAAAAAAGTTTATCAACCCTTGTGGCATCTCACTGACTACCCTGCACCTACTTTTCATCCCTGCCTCTCATTCTCCTTCATTTTGTTCCCTAGTAGTCAAAGCTCAAGACCTGAACTTCAAAAATATTACTGCATCTTCATAATCTTTGCTATTTTAAGTGGCTTAGGCCTCCAACCCCCAAAAAGTAAATGGGCATAATCCCAACAAATCAAAATATGTTTCTTTTTTTTTAAATGGTCTGTGACTGATCCTGAAAAAAAATCATTTGATCTCTCAAATCATTATTTTTATATGAAAAAATAATGAAGGGCCCTCCAGCTCATGAAGTCCCACTAGGCATAATGATACCTAGTAGGCTTGTTCCTGAGGTGACTACTAACAAAAGAACAGCCAAGGGCTGTTACCGTCTCTTTGTCTTTGCCATTTAGTTATCACACATCAGAACTTTGGCCTCATTGAGGGTCTTAGTGACCAGATATTCATAAAATCTATTAGACAAATCATGCATTTCTGATTAAAATTGAAGAAGTTTTAAATTAGAAATGGTCATAGCATTACAAGAGCGATAAGATGACCAGATCTTTGGCTCACCAATTAAGGTGACCAGATCTTTGGGCAGCCATTCATGTTTCAGTTAAGAAAAAGAAGAAATAAGACTTTTCTATCTATTTCAGGAAAATTTCATACGGGAAAAAAAAAAGGGACTGTCTAAAATTCTTAAAGACAAAACCTTTACATATTTGAAATTATTTTATCAGAAAATCCCTACACTTTATATCTTTTCAACAGGCCAATTAAATTACATGGTTATAATTTAAAATAAATGAATTTCTTTATCTCTCTGCTATAAAATTCAAGGAATGTTTCTTTGATAGTGGACCAAAGGGCCATGTCATAGACAAAGGAGAAGTGGGGAAAGGATAAGAAATACTGTGCTCATTTTTTATACACTCTGTGTGTGTGTGTGTGTTTGTATACATGTAATTGTGTGGCATCAGATATTTTCGTGTATGTCTCAGTTGTTGAGGGAAAGAAGGAGGTGCTACAGGGGATGGAAGAAAGAAGACAGGGTTGGATGATGCATTCATCCCTGGGACTCAATTCTTAGGTACTGTGTAATTCATCAGGTACACAGAAGACAATTCATATATATTTAGGAAGAGAAGAGGTGGAAGGAGGGAGGGAAAGAAGCAGGGAGCATAGACTCTCAGAATGTGAGGAGTCAACGTCTTTAGTTCCAATTGTGTGAACCAGAACACTGAGCTATTTATAATCTTACAGAGATGCTAATTCAAATTGGTCCTGCTTTCAAGCTGAAATAATACATGCAGTCTCTCAGCTGATAGACCAGGATCCACCTCTACTGTGGTTTTGATATTCTTTACTTGTTTGCAATAACTCTTATAACTCTTAACTCAATAACTCTTAACTCTCATGAAATGATAAACGTTTAATAGGTTGTGTAATTGGTCCAGAAAACAAAGCTGGCACAGAATTGATAACATCTAGTAAGTTGTTATTGCTTAGCCAGAAATTTTGGATAAATGAGTGAGTGGAGAAAGTAAGTGCCTTAGGGCTTAATATTTGTCACTAGATCCCTTGTTAGGTTCCTTGATCCTCAGTGCCTCCCCTCATTCTGTTGAAACTACTTCTTTGCTAAAGACATCCATGACCCATAACTAATGACTAATTTGGTAAATTTCATCTTATATATATTTTACCACTATTAAAAATAATTTGTTTGAAACTATGGACCCAAATGAAAATGTAAAAGTATAAAACTTTAGGGGCAAAAGAAAGAAAATCTTTGGGATCTAGGACTAAGTAAAGAGTTCTTAGAGTTGGTACTTGAAGGACAATCTATTAAAGAAAAAATTGATAAATATAACTTCATCAAAACTTAAAACTTTTACTCTGTAAAGGGCCCTTTTAAGAGGAAGAAAAGAAAGCTACAGAACAGAAAAGAATATTTGCAACCAACAAATCCAACAAAGGCTAATATCTAGAATATGTAGAAAACTCTCAAAACTCAACAACAAAAAACAGAAATAGAAAATGGGAAAAAGATATAAACAGAAATTTTACTGAAGAGCATATACGATGACCCAGTAAACACATGAAAAGATGTACAACATCATCAGCCATCAGGGAAATGCAAAATAGAAACCACAGTGAGATACCGCTACACACCTATCAGAATGGCTAAAATAAACATACATTTCTGGTGAGAATGAAGAATTGTAGAATCACTGTAGCAAGGAGTTTAGATATTTATTATAAAACTAAACATGCAACTACTGTCAGATCCAGCAATTGTACCCTTGGGCACTTATTCCAAAGAAATGGAAATTATGTTCATGCAATTATTTCATGCATGTTCAGAGTAGCTTATTTGTAATAACCAGAACCCACAAACAATTCAGACATAGTTCAGTGGGTGAGTGGTTTAAACAAACTATGGTACATACATTTCATAAAATACTACTCAAGATTAAAAAGGAACAAGCTATTGATATATACAACAACTTGGATAAACTGCAAAGGAACCATGCTGAGTGAAAAAAGCCAATCTCAAAAGATTATATACTATATGATTCCATTTATCTAACATTCTTGAAATAGAGACTGAGGACAGATCAGCGGTAATTAGGAGTTAGGAATGGGGAAGGGGAGGCAAAGGAAGTGTGGTTATAAGAGAATGTCATTAGGCATCCTTGTGGTGAAGGACCTGTTCCATATCTTGATTAGTGATGGATATATACACCTACACATCAGAAAATTATGTAGAACTAAATATAAACAAATTACTAACATTGGAGGAATATGAATAATATTTCTGGATCATATTAATATAAAAAATGGTAGTACCAGTTTACAGTCCCACCAGCATTATCTGACAGTTCCAATTCCTCCACATGCTCACCAACACTTAGTATCAGTCTTATTCATTGTAGTCATTCTAATGATGTGTAATGGTATCTCATTGTAGTTTTAATTTCTATTTCCCTAAGAGACTCATAATTATGAGTACCTTCCATTTTAGTTTTCTTAGCTATTTGTATATCTACTTTGGCGAAATGTCTATTTAAATTTCCTACACTCTTAAATTGTTATTTGTCTTTATATTGGTTTAATTGTAGGAGTTTTTTATATACTCTAGACAGAAGACCTTCATCAGATATATGATTTGCAAATATTTTTCCCACTCTCTGGCTTTTCTCTTCATCTTCTTAATGGTGTCTTTTGAGGAACAACATTTTTAATTTTGACTAAACACAATTTATCAAATTGTTCTTTTATGGATCATGTTTCTGGTGTCATATCTATGAAATATTTCCTAAGCCAAGATCCCCAAAAAATTATCCAATGTTTTCTTTAACAGTTTTACATTTTAGCTCTTACATTTAGATGTATGATGACAATTAATTTTTGTGTAGGATATGAGGTAAGTATATAAGTTCAATTTTTTTTTGCATAGACATATACAATTGTTCCAACACCATTTTTTAAAAGATTACCCTCTTGTCATTGAATTGCATTGGCACCTTTCTCAAAACTCATTTGATGATCAATGTAAGATATGATTTCTGGACTTTCTTTTCTGTTCCAATGACCTATGTGTCTATTGTTATGCCACTGCCATCCTATCTATAACTTACTGTAGTTTATAGTAAATTTTTAAACACATGTTGTAAGTCATACTTTGTTCTTTTTTTCAAAATTGTTTTGCTTATTCTAGGTTCTTTACCTTTATATATAAACTTTAGGATGAACTTATTCATTTCCTTGATTTTAGACAGGAATTGTATTGACCCTTTAGATGAATTTGGAGAAAACTGTCATCTAAACAGTATTGATTCTTCCAATCCATAAACATGTATTTAAATACCTGATTTGTCCAATATTTTGTACCTTTCAGTACACATCATACAATTCTTGCGTCAAATGTATTCCTAAATATTTCACACTATTTTGAATAAAATTGTCTCTTCATTTTTGGATTTTTGCATTTTCCATTGCTGATATATTGAAATGCAACTGGTATTTGTATATTGCTCTTGTAGCCTGTGACCCTGCTGAACCCCTCACCATTACTCTTGCAGCAACAATTTTTTTCTGCTATTGTGCCATGGTAAAGAATACAATGACTATTAAAACAGTTTGGTGCCACTGTTTGATTCATGCTAAGGCACCAGTGGTTTTACCCACCGTTGCTTTTGTACAACAGGGCAAAAGGCAGTAATCTGCTAGTATTACCTTGATCTTGCAGACCTCATGAAAGGTTCTCAGGGATCCTCAGGAGTCACAGACAGCAATTTAAAAAAAAAAAAAACAGATCTAGAAGATCTCTAAGCACCTGTCCAAATCTGAAATGATATGATTTTATAAATCTAAAGTAAATATTGGTTATCAAACTTGTCTTAATAATATTTGGTTAAATGACTGATTTTCATGGCAGTTAATATTCCATAGCAAGGACAAGTATCTCTAAGTAATCGAGTGTCTAGAAAAGGAACCCTGGCATCACTGTAGACTAATTATATTAGACTCCAAATTTGTATGTTTTCTGTTCTAGGTTGCACTAAAAATAAGCAAAATTCTTACACTAGAGATGTGGTACATATCAAATATCAAGCTTAGAAGCAAAACTAGGTTGTAACCTATATGTCTTGAGTAGTAGAATTTAATGTTATGTCATTTCCAAATAACCAAAAATAAGACAAAGTTATATCAAACTCCTTTTCAAAATCCTTTTAAAGGCCTTAATTTTACACTATCATACTAACAGACTCTTGACTGGAAGCTTAAAATAGCTACTTATCTACTATTTTTTTCCTGCATTTATATATAGTCAGGATTACATTTTAAATATGATACTTTATAACTTACTGGACAAATTTACTAAATATTTTAGCTTTTTCCTAGAGAGTAATAAAATACTGTTGATTCATTCAAGGTAAATTCATAGGCTCAATGCTTCAATCTACGGGATTCCATAGGTTTTGACATCCTTAATCCTTTTGAGTAGAAAAAAGCGCAAAAAAAAAAAAAAAAAAAAACTAAAACAGTCACAGATGGGAAAAAAGAAATTGGAAAAAATTAATCATATAAAATGAAGGGAAGGATTGAGGTAAGATTAGGGATAATTGGAGTTGATAATAGTTTCAGAGAAACCAGTTATAGACTGGAGTTCTGATGTGAAAAAAAAATCACGTAATTTATGAGCTGGCAAAGAATTTAGAGATAAGAAATGCTGGGCCAGAACTAGAGAAGGAAAGCAAGGCCCAAAGATTTCTGGTAGGACTGGAGCTGGAGGTCAGGATTTCCAACTTCCCCCTTAAGATGTTCCACTCTTCTCTCTTTCCATTAATTATAACTTCTGTGGTTTTAATACTCTGTATACCATACATAGCACTTCCCCAAAAGATAGCCAGTCTAAAACTTTCATGGTAAATTGTTAAAATGCATGTCATTCTTAGGTGAAGTATCATTACATGACTGGTAATTCAGACATCAGGTCTGTTTATCTATTTCAATTTATGTCTCAACTATTGGAAATCTTAAAATCTGAAGTTTTAGTGTCTAATGACTTTCTATTATTAAATATTCAAAATCACCTCAACCTTATGTTCTATAATACATCAGCTTCACCATCAATTATATTCTCCCCTCCCCCACCAAGACACATACAGTACCATTTCTTTATGCTGCCTACCATTTCTTGGGTCATTGTTTCTTTTTTTATATATAAATTTATTTTTTATTGGTGTTCAATTTGCCAACATATAGAATAACACCCAGGGCTCATCCCATCAAGTGCCCCCCCTTAGTGCCCACCTCAGTGCCCGTCACCCATTCACCCCCACCCCCCGCCCACCTCCCCTTCCACCACCCCTAGTTCGTTTCCCAGAGTTAGGAGTCTTTCATATTCTGTCTCCCTTTCTGATATTTCCCACTCATTTTTTTCTCCTTTCCACTTTATTCCCTTTCACTATTTTTTATGTAATTACACATAGGATGATTAATTTCCTATGACCTCATGACATACTTCACAGTGAGGAACTAACTCCAATTCTTAAGATTTTGTGTATTAAATCATTAAATAAGTGGCATGCCTTCTAATATGCTATTGGATTTCCCTTTTGCCTACTTATCACAATTCTTGATAAGTCTTTTGTAGCTACTCCCTAAATCTATATGTGGGGAATTTCTACCAGTTTGTTTTGTTTTGCTTTGTTCTGCTTTGGTTTTGCCTACAGGTTTCTTTTGAATAAGTACCAGCATGTACTACCATAAACTGCTGATTAAAAGAAACAATAAGACTTTTTCATTAGGTTTTGGGCCTTATTGTGTGTCCAGGTCAGACCACTTATTTTCTCTGATTAACTATGCTTGCACTTTGTTACAAGAAAATATAAGTCTCCAGTCATGACACATATAAAGTCTTTTCTCCATCTGGGAAAAGCCAGGATTCATTTTTTCCAACATAGATCTTCTCTCTGTTAGGAATGAAATTTTAAAGTATTGACATGTATATTTGGCACTGACCTGGTTATTTTAATATTGAGTTCTTCTAATGTTTCTTCTCCATTCAATGATCCTTTGGTTTCATGCATGCAAAATAAAAAGTCTCGGGTACCCTTCTTCTAGATTGGCATCCTTACAGCAAACAGAGTTACTCCAAAGACACATTGTTTTCCATTCCCAGCCTTCAGGTTAGTGAGACTGTTGAGGATAATAAGCCCGTATCTTGGGTGAGCCATCTTTCTACTAAGGAAGAAACCTTCTTGGCTTTGGATCACTGGTTTCAAAAATTATTTTACTCTTTTTCTCCCCCTGTCCTCCACTTGGTTGTTATTAACAGCTATATATTTCAGATTTTAAAAAGTTAAGAGCTAAGCAAAAACTGAAACACTGAATATTCAAAAGTGTAAGCTACAGACAGCGAGAAGTAGCAACAATCCCATGTTTCCCATGGGAGTTCAGTGCCCCACAGGAGCTAACACTTAGGTCTGTGATGGGCTAGGCCCTGTTCTAAGTGCTTTGCATGGATTAATTCACTTCAGACCCGCATCCACCATATGATACAGAGTTTCTTTTCATCTCCAGTTTTCTCTTAGGTACAGCTAACCTGTCTAAGTTATGCCAGTGGACATCTGTGATTCTGGATCCTATGCTCTTTGCCATTGTACCATACCACCCTCTCCTTCTTTTGACTCCCGTGGTACGTTGCTTATAACTTCTTTAGGAACTGTTCTGTCATCCATCTTCCAGGTAGCAATTTCCTTGGGAATGAGGCCTTTCATTGTTTGTGCCATCTTCTACTGCCCTGTACCTCCTGACCTGGGGGATCATCCTTCACATTCTCATGGAAAAACAGGACAAAAAGTAGAGACTGATAACAACAGGCTGTACACATAGCTCACTCTTCCAGATGCTTACTTCTGCTAATCCTTCTGTTTGGAAGGATTATTCTCATCTGTTGCTCTGAGGTAGCTGCCTTCATTTCCTGGAGGAGGGGACTGAAAAGCAATGAGGTTAATCAACATGCCAAGATCACACAGAAACATAGCAGAGCTATTAACTGCCATGCCAAGCCACTTGATTTAATAAAAAGAAGTGCTTCTCCATCCCCCTGGGTCACTGAGGGCACCCCGTACCAGAACTGAGAATATTTATGGGGTTGCTGCTTCTGCTCTGCCTTTTGTCATACACTCCAAATTTGGGGCTGGTCAGGAGACAAGAGGAGCCTGTCGAAGGAAAATGTGTGTGGCTAGAGTAGAAGCCATGGTTTTTACTTCATTTATCTCTATTAAAACTCTGCCTCAATCCTGAAGCAATTAAAACATAAAAGCAAAATCCATTCTCAGTCACGCACAGTGATTTATTTTATTGTATCCTATCTGAGATCTGCAATAGCCAGAGAGCATGTTCTCATTAACTGCCTGTCCTGGGCATCACAGGCATGATAATTAACTCAATGTGTGCTTTTGGAAGTTGTTCTTGTTTACTACTGATTTGACTATTCAACTTCTACATCCCAGCCCTTCTGTCAGCAAGAAAGAAAATCTTAGAACCCCACTTTTTGAACAGTGGTACCCGTTCCATCATCTTCAATTCCAAGTGACACTACCATAATTAATGTTGAGGTGAGGAGAACATTTAATCTGAGATTTACAGCTACTATAGACTGTATTCATAAATCCCTCATTCCTGTCTAGGATGGGTGGAGTGGCATGAAGGAAGGAAAAGAATCCCTCAGTCGCACCGGATGGGCTGGAAGGAAAATTAGCACACACAAAAAATGTGCCACTGGTTTTATTTATCCCATTATTAAGATGCCATGACAATAACAAAAGTAATGTCCAAGTAATAGCATTAAATGGCAGAAGATGACATCTGGAATAGATAAAGAGGGATAAATTCATTCCTATTATCTTATTTTCCTTAAGCTGTACATAAATGGTACATTTCCATTTATGACTACAAATTATAGCAGTTCAAAATAACTAATGCTTGTGTGGGACAGATTCAGTGTGCAGAACTCTTTCATATGCATTTTCCTGATTGAACCCCCCAGAATGTCATCATACCATTGTTGGAGGTATGAGAACCACCCCACTTAACAAATAAAGAAATGAGACAGATTTACCCAAGGTCACATAGTAACTTCAACCTTAGTCTTCTGAGCTCACAACCTAAGTTGAATTTAGGGAGAAAAACAGTCTTGTTCTGTACTGCCATGCTAGTGAGGCCTGACACATTAGGCTATAACATTTGGGTCTTGCATAACAGTGAAGTCAACCAGTATCTAACTATACTTTTCTGTACTGATGACTTTAGGGACTACTGGGGCGAGGGGGTTGTGGGATGCAGGCCCTAAACTACTATGATTTTTTATTTCATATGTCTATATTTCACACTATTTCTGCTCCTCCTGCACTATCTGGTTGTCAGCTATCATATTTTGTTGATCATGGTGCTTCTAGAGCAGCGGTTCTCCAGGTACAGTTGATGAGCCAGCATTGTCCGCATCACCTGGGAACTCCCTAGAAATGCAAATGCTGTGTGTAAACTCTACTTTGATAAATAAATAAAATTAATACAATAATAAAATAAATTCACAGCCCCCACCTCAGATCTACTAAATCAGAAACTCTGGGAGTGTAGCCCAGCAATCTGGCTCCATGAACCCTCAGTGTGATTCTGATGCTGGGAAAGCTTGAGAACCACAACAATGGAGCAATGATTCTCAACCGTGGCTGTACCTTGGAATCACCTGAGAGATTTAAAAACTAGTGAGGCTTGGATCCCAGCCCCAAAGATTCTGGCTTATAGGGTTTTCAACCTTAGTGCTATAGACATTCTGGGCTGCTAATTATTCACTGGGGAGGCCTGCTCTCTACCCGCTAGACATTAAGAGCTTCTGTCCCCTAACCCAAATGTAATAACCAAAAATGTCTCCAAGCATTGCCAAATACCTCTTGGGAGCAAAATTGCCCCAAGATGAAAAGTACTAGTGTAGGGGCATGGCCCAGGGACTGGGATTCTTAAAAGCTCCCTAAATCATTCCAATGTACAGGCAAGACTGAGAGCTATGACTCTGGAGGGTTCCTAGTAACAAGCAGCTTCAGATGTATACCGGGCCAAAAAAACAATAAAGGCCCAACTTTATAGCATTGGGTGTAAAGTAAGAGTAAGTCATCCTGCGATGAAGACTAAGGTAGTTTGCCCATTAAGTAAAGTACATGAGCTTGGGGGCAGAAATTTTACATCAACGATTGGCTCATTACATTTTTGCTTATTTCTGGTTGTTATGTTCCAGAAAACTGACATAACCAGGTACACTGCACATATCTGAAAGGTTCCAAAAAGTAGACATGGCTTTGTACTAAACATAGTGGTGGTCAGAGATCCTGCTTTGGGATCCAGTCATTCTAAACACAGGTTGCTTATGAATGTTCCCTGCAATACAAAGTCCTTAGGTAACTAACTCTGCTCTTGACAGGTGAAAAAATGCAGCCTGTCAATTTTATATTGGTTTGGACATAATCCAAACCAGCCACACACATACATAATTTCTACATTAATTTCTGCCATTTAGAGGTACCATAGTTTTCAGGTGATGATCAGGAACTATATTTCAACTATAGAAAAATCCCCTAGTCTAGAATCAAGGAAAGTATCCTTCAGTAAAATCTGTACTCTGCAGATCGCCTTCTCCTGCCTCAGCAAGCAGTCTGTGTTGTTCCTTGTAGCCACTAGAGAATGCGATTAGGCCACAGAACATGCATCATGGCCAAGTGTCTGCTCTGTGGTTCTTACCAGGCTGGACTGTCTCACAGCAAAGAGTGTGGCATCTCCTCTTTAACCTGACGTCTTAAATAGAACAGTATTCTCTCACTGTGTCAAATGACCCACTGGCAGGTGCATGGTTTCTTTCAACATAGGAAATGGGAAACTGCTCTGGGATACTGATGAACAACTTTTAAATAAGAAGTAAATTACAAGATGAATGTGTTTTCAGGGCAAAATTGGCAGTATATGATTCACAAGATGAGAATATTTTCCTGAATTAATGAGTTGGGATCATTAATTCTTTCAATACCTACTGTGTACTAGGGACCATGTGATGTCCTTGGAAGTTATAAATATGAGGGTTCATAATAGCATAGGGCCTTCTATGGCAAAAAGAAGCTATGATTACCTGGTGCCTGATTAACCCTTTGAACCATTCCAACTTGTCAGTTTGTCAGAGTAGTTTGGTTTTTCTTTCACTGAATTGATAGTAGCTTGTTAACATTAATGAAATCAACTAGTTCCTTTGCTGTGGTCTAGATTTATCCTGTACAGCTCCTTATTTTTTCCTATGCCAGCCTAAATTCTTTCATTGATGTGCCTTTAAAAATCAAAACCTTTTAATTAGGCATTAGAACTGCTTACCAGAAAAGTACTCTAGGCAAAAAAGATCATAAAAGACTGTTAAAAGGTATTATTTCCATATGTTCCCACTTTTTTTAAGGGCATATGCTTTTATGTACAAAGGAAGTTTTCTGGAAGAAAACATTTAACAATTAACAATGGTTGCCTTTGGGAAGAGAGTTTAGGGGCCTTGATTGGAAGGGAGATTTGCTTTTCATTATATGTTTTTATACAGCTTAATTTTTTACCATTTTAAATACTGTTTTCAATTTTAAGTGCTAGTAAAGAACAGAAAGGATGAATTCCCAGTAGTCTTTCAGAAGTTCTAAAATATCTCTTCTAAATAAAAGAAAAACAGGTGAACAACACTCTATGCCTCTTTGATTCCCTCTTTCTTTTGTATATGTTTTATTGCTAAAACGGAGTATGCTGAGACTTGGAATATAAAATTACTCCTACACTGGTTCTATGAAGAAAGAGATTAGCAAGCAGGACCTACCTGAGATTGGATGGGAGCTAGGAAGAAGTTACCCCAGGCAGTGGCCTAATTTCCCCCGGCTGCATTAGGACAGTTACTATCCATATATCCTTTCAAAATAAAGAGGATAGATTGGAAATGTCTCACTGTGATTGTCCAGAAATTTCCTCCAATGATTTATTTTTTTATTTTTTTAAGATTTATTTGTTTACTTGCAACAGAGAATACAAGCAGTGGGAGGGGCAGAGGGGACAAGGAGAGAGAATCTCAAGTAGACTGTGCTGAGTATGGAGCCCCACTGAGGGCTTTATCTCAAAACCCCAACTAAGCCACCCAGGTACGCCCCTCCAGTGATTTCTTTCCTTTCCCTTTGTCTTTAATTCCCAAGAAGAATCAATGCGTGCTCCTGGGGAAAGGAAAAATAACAAAACTCTACTTATGTCAAAAAATAACAAAACTCTACATAATATCTTTTTGGTGCCCACCAATTCTATGATATCTTTCCCTTTAGTCCTTCCTCTACATCTAACCTTAGTTGAAAGCTTTGGCAAGCATGAAAAAGGAAAAAAAAAATTCAATTGCAATTGGAAAGGCCTGAAACAATAGATGCTCAGTTGTGGTTTTTTCTGGATCATTTTTCTTAGCATTTGTCATTTAGACCCTCATAAGACTTCAGAGTCTCCCTTATTAAGCAATAAACATCTTTTTTTCTCATTATTGTATGTGTGAATTAGGAAATCCATCCACATGGATTTCAGGATCCTCTGTTTCTGAAATGAACCAACTGTAACAGCTCAATCATTCCAAAGCATATCTTGCAACAATCCTTAGGCATTTTATTCACCTCTCTGTGAAACTTACATTTGTGGGACAAAATACTAAATTCTCATTCTATAAAAAGTAGTTTTCAGGCTTTCTTCTCTTTATGGAGGGAGATTCATCTCAGAAATAGTGTTTTATATCTTCACTTGCATCAAGCATTAACAACCAGCAATCAGCAGTGGTATCATTATTTGTTAGTTTCATGAAAATTGTCAGGAATTTAGTGCAGGGTTCCTGTGAAAAACCCACCAATTGTCCTTGGACAAAAGTTTATGCAGAAATTATGAGGAGATACTAACCAAGACTCGTCAGAGTGCAAGGGAAAAAAAAGAGAGATGAGAGGCAGAATTGGATTCCTCAATTCAAAGGTCCTTTCAGAAAACTATTTAAAAGAATGGGAAATATACAGGAAACAAACTGAAAGCTGCTAAACGAGAGGTGGGTAAGGGATTGGGTTATTGCCTGATCGGCATTAAAGACAGCACTTGGAATGAGCACTGGATCTTGTCTGCAGCTGATGAATCACTAAATTCTACCCCTGAAATGAATAATACATTATATGTTAATTAAATTGAATTTAAATGTAAACATTTTTTTAAAAAAGAAAGGGAAATATGTCTGAAGACTAAAAAGAGAATTTCTGAAATAAACCATACAAGGTCGGGCAGCCCCGGTGGTGCAGCAGTTTGGCGCAGCCTGGGGTGTGATCCTGGAGAACCAGGATCGAGTCCCACGTTGGGCTCCCTGCATGGGGCCTGCTTCTCCCTCTGCCTCTCCCCACCACCCGTGTGTCTCTATGAATAAATAAATAAAATCTTTAAAAAAAAAACCCATACGAGATCTTAGCCACAAAAATAGAATTTTAGAGAGCCCTACACTACTAAATTCTCAAAATGAGTATTATGTTGATGACCACATTGGCCATGAAATTAAACCTCACATAATCTTTTAGATAGGTCAGAACAGAAATTCAAAGCTCAACTCAGATCTACTCAGGCAATAGGTACTTTGCAGAAGAAGAAAAAAAAGACAGGTTCATCAAGTTAGTTGGATAGTGTTTCCTATTGAGTGGAATAGGTTTCAATTCGTCACTAGGCAAAACTTAGAAAGGAAATCAATACCATTTTTACTCTTGAAAAGGCATCATGAATTCAGCACGGATGTCCCTTTTAGGTAGCTGAGCTATTATTTAAGCCCATGCTCCAGGTATAATACCTAATTAGATAAATATCAGCAACTCACAGGGGTCTTTGTGTTCCTGCTACTTACTGGAGCCACTAGAGGGTATCCATCCATTCCTTCCAGTAAAGGTTATAAATCGTCAACATGGAAGACTAGATTTTCCTGCAAATGCTACAAACAGAACACAGTAACCATGTTTCTGTATGATAAAGGGAAGTTTAAGTCTAAATAAAGAAAGGCCACTTAGGACACGCCTGGTGAAGCAGTCAGCCCCATATGCACAGAGGAAAAGCTAAGTTCAAAATTAGGATGTTCAGCACCTAAGTCAGTGCATTCCTAAACCACTTCCTTTTTCCAGGATTCATCATAACCTCGCATTCAGAGCCTGTGCTGCTTGTCAGGAGATAATATAATCCTCTGATGCTGCTACTTGAAAGTTAGCTTTATTCATGGTTTAGTAAAAATAGATAAGAGATGACTGCTGTGTCTCTGTCAAGCTGTCACCCCAACCCTAACCTTTTGCTGCTCTCTGAAAAGTAGGCAGTATGACTACTTCACATAAGATCAAAGGTTCATCTCTTCTGTTAGTATATTTATCATTCTTTACATTTTTCCAGATTAAAAAAAATTGCTAAGGCTTTAAAATATTTTTAAAAATGATAATAATGCTGTATTGCTGCCATGCTAACTGGAAAGTATAATTAACAAGTTAGAAGTTCAGAAGATAATTAGAATTTTAAGTGTCCATGTATTCCATGCCAGCTCTGTTGTTTCTTACCACAATGTCTCCTTTTTTCAGCTTCTGGCGGGGCGCTGGCCTTTTGATCACAATGACTTTGGCGTATTTCTTTGCAAACTGTTCCCCTTTTTGCAAAAGTCCTCGGTGGGGATCACCGTCCTCAATCTCTGCGCTCTCAGTGTTGACAGGTAACTTGTGGTTCTTTCCCTCTACTCTTATTAGGTTTAGAAAAGCATTTTCTCAAAAAGAGAAGTCAAGGAGCCTTGAGAGTTGGTGTCCAGGACAGTTGTTAATTAGTTTCAAGTGAATTAAAATATTAACAATCTAGCCCTACTGTTTAGAATCACTGTACACATTTGCTAATCATCAACCGTCTTTTAGCTCAGGTAATTTGTATCTAGAGCATTTTGCCAGTTATAGCCATTTGGCACCCAATGGCAACAAAGGAAAAATGAACATATTAGATGGAAAGAACTTTGGAAAAGGAGATTTTAGGACATGCAAGTCCTATATTTTCAATGATAGATTCCTCATTAAGAAAAAAGAAGATACCATTCAATTATATGTATAACACTTGATTACTTGAACTGAGTGTGAATATATAATATTGTTATATTCTTCTCTATGTGTCTTTGAATGCCTGAAACTTTTTATAATTTTTAAAAAGAAGGCAACAACAGAAGCACTCCTTGATCAGATTCTGGAAACCCCATCAAGTATCACTAAGTTTTGAGGTGCCTGTGTGGCTCAGTCGGTTAATCGTCTGCCTTTAGCTCAGGTCATGATCCCAGGGTCTTAGGATCGAGCCCTATGTCAGGCTCCCTGCTCAGTGGGAAGCCTGCTTCTGCCACTCCCTCTGCTTGTGCTCTCTCCGTCAAATAAATAAAATCTTAAAAAAAAAAAAAAAAAGTATCTCTAAGTCTTTCTAGAATTCTCCCCCAACAGGGCTGTCAAGTCTTCTCTAAAGGAGTCCTTCTAGATGGTATTTTCTGCACCTCCTAACTTTGACAGCAGGAACTATAAAGAATGAAGTTAAGATCTTTATAACACATTCTGTGGTGTTCCTTTATATTGACTATTGTCCTATGCAAATTGTTCTTTAATGTCCTATTTAATTGATTTACTACCCTTTGGAAGAGGTGTCCCTTTTCTCTCTCACACTCTGGCAATCATTCTGTCAAAACACCTGAGTCCCATCGTCATAGAAATAAAAGACTCCCTTTCTTAAAGAACATTGAAGTCTTTACAGACATTCTGTTATTTATCATCTGCAAATAATTTGGGAGCCAAATTGTTATTGTTAAAGCATAAAACTATTCATTCCATTAGTAGGTGAAAATTATAATGGCATCCTTGTCATGAATGTATGCCTGTAGTAACTGAAGCATAAAACAAAATGTTTAGCAGTGTTATTAAAAATAAGTGTATTGCAAAAAAAAGTGTATTGCTGAAATGACAACACACAAAAACTTTCTTCAGCAGTTTAAAATGTAGTGATACTGTTGACAAAAATGCTGCCACTGCAGTGGTAAACACAAAGATCAGAGAGCATTTCCCCCTTAGTAGTAGGATACTCGGTAGTTCCAAGGAAAATCTGTGGTCTGTATACTTTTCTTCTGCATCATATCAGACAGTCAGGGATGCTGTTTTAACACATTTACATAGTGTAAGTGGCCACTGTATCATTTCCATTTGATGAAATAATAGACTATGTTACTTGTGGACATGTCCTTAAAAACTGAGTAAGCATTTATAATCTGAATTTTATTCACTAATGAATTCTCATTCTACTCTTCTTATTCCTAGCATCCCAATAACACCATTTCATCTTGGAAATGTACTCAAGTGTTGTAGTATCTTAAAAAAAAAAAAAGCATTTAAATTATGTCTGTGACATTACTAATAATGTGTAAAAATTTTTAGACACTTTTTTTTAAAGACTTTATTATTTATTCGTGAGAGACACAGAGTGAGAGGCAGAGACACAGGCAGAGGAAGAAGCAGGCTCCATGCCGGGAGCCCGATGTGGGACTCAATCCCAGGACCTGGGATCTCGCCCTGGGCCAAAGGTAGGCGCTATACCACTGAGCCACCCAGGCGTCCCATGTGTGAAATTTTTCCTGTATTTATCAAGTTGTATATTTAGAGATGTAGCTATGTATTCTTATTACAATATCCAATTAAATTTTTAATTATAACTCTAAAATCCATGTGGGGAAAAGAAATAAAATAATTATGATAGTTAAAAAAAATGTTTCCTAAATGCATACTCTTTCTATATAATAGTGTTAAATATTATAAAGCTATAGTATTTTAAACAGTATGGCACAGGGGTACCTGGGTGGCTCAGTCAGTTACGTGCCTGACTCTGGATTTCAGCTCAGGTCATGATCTCATGGGGTGGAGCCTTGCACTGGGCTCTATGCAGTGCATGGAGCCTGCTTGGGATTCTCTCTCCCTCTGCCCCTCTCTCTGTTCCCTCTCCCTCATCTAAAGAAAAAAAAAAAAATATATATATATATATATATGGCACATACATATAAATATACTGAGAAATAAATGGGAAAGCCAAAAACAGGTGTCATAGTATATGAGAATGTAATATAGGCAAGTCACTTTGACTATAACGGGAAAAGGAAAGATCATCAATAAATAGTGCCATTTAGCCATCTGGGGAAAAGCATGTTAAAGTCTTTTCATTTACTAAGTATCAATAATAATATTTATAATAATTACCACTTATTGAGTCTTAGTATGTACTGAGCCCTGTTAAAAATATTTTACAGAAGTTATTGTCCTTAGTCCTTACGACACCACCTTGTGATGGTACTGTAATGACCCTCGCTTTACAGATGAGGGAGCCAAGGTTGGAAGAGGATAACCAAGGCCACTTGGCAACCAAATGTCGGAGCCAGGAATCAATTGTAAGTGGTCTGCCTTGTAAACCACTATTCTCCAGCATGTAAAAACTCAAGCCATTTAGAAGAAAATAGACTAATATCTCTTTGATCACTTAAAAAGTGATCCTTAAAAAGGATGATAGAAATTCTGAATATAATTATAAAAGGGTTTCAGGACATAATATTTTAAAACATGAAGATCAGACATTCATAAATTTAAAAAAACAAATAAAGTAAGAAGCTGGGGGAAATATTTGCACAAATACCTGTTACAAAAGCTACAACATGTTAACATTCTTGGTAATTAAAGAGGCCATACAAATAATAATTAAAATCATAAGACTTCCATATAAAAAGAGTATGAATATAAAAATACCAAAGAAGACATTTAAATGACTAATTAACATATGAAGGATGTTCATATAATCAAAGAAATCCTAATTAAGAACATGTTTCTCAATATCTGGTGGGAGTAGAGATTTAAACAGCCCTTCAGGAAGGTAAAATGCTACAAATGCTTTTTGCCTTCTGACCCAATAATGACAATTTTTAGGATTGATTCTAGGAAAACAATCCAAAATTTGAACAGAGACTTCATGGACAAAGAGGTTCTTTACAAGATTATTTATAGGAAAATACAGCAATTTTATTGCCCCATATTAGGCCAGTGGATCAGGAGGTTAAATATAGTTGACATGTGTAGGTATATGAATATAAAATTCCTTGAAGGAAACATGACCAATATTAGTAGTAGTTATATCTAGGGATGGGGTGATGGGTGTTTAAAATGTTCTCCTATGAGTAGAAAAAAAAAAAAACTCTGAAAGTATGTTTCCTTTTTAAGCTACTAACCATTTTCCTTATTCACTCTATGCCGTTTTATAGATTTTATTTTTCTCATTTATGCAGCTCATTCCTATGAGCTGTGTTCCATAGCAAGACTAATTTTCTATGGACAGGAGCTCTAAAGCACAGGCATATACAGGCACATAAACACGAACACAAAAGCTCGTGTACATGGAGAAATACATGTACATGCCCAGCCCAGAGTTACCCTTATCCCTTTTGTTGCCTTTACAATAACACCATCATATTTGAGAAAATACCACTTTATTAAAAAATTAAACTTTGCCCAAAGGCTTTAAAAACCAGGATGATGATGAGCTCTGGGAAAGAGGAACCCAGCATCCTAAAAGAATATTACACCTCTGAGGAAACATCCAGCCAAAAGCCATAAGCCAAGTAAGATCAGGATATGACAAAAAAGAATGAGAAACAGAATGAGACAAGTACAATTCTTGTTCCCTATAAATAATAAAATATTTTTAAGACATTCAAGTATAATTCCCTGAGAGGCATTGATAAAAAGAGAACCCAAAAGAGAAGAAAGAACTCATCATCAGGGAAATGCAAATCAAAACCATGATGAAATAACACCTCACACCTGTCAGGATGGTTAGTATCAAAAAGACAAGAGACAACAGGTATTGGCGAGGATGCAGAAAAAAAGGAACCCTGTGCAGTGTTGGTGGGAATGCAAACTGGTGTAGCCACTGTGGAAAACAGTAGAAAGTTCCTCAAAAAAGTTAAAAATAGAATTACCATATGATCTAATCATCCCACTTCTGGGTATTTATCCAAAGAAAATGAAGACACTAATTTGAAAAGATACATGCAGCCCTATGTTTATTGCCGCATTATTCATAATAGCCAAAATGTGGGAAAAACTCAAGTGTCTATCCATGGATGAATGGATAGAGAAGATGTGGTATATATAAACAATGGAATATTATTCAGGCGTAAGAAAGAATGGATCTTGCCATTTGTGACAACATGGATGGTCTTTGAGGACATATGTTAAGGTAGTGAGACAGAGAAAGACAAATACTTATGATCTCATTTATATGTAGAATCTAAATAACAAAACAAGCAAAACAAAGCAAAAAACAAGCTCATAGATACAGATTAGTGGTTGCCAAAAGGCAGGGTGGTGGGGGCAAAATGGCTGTGGGGGAGGTCAAAAGGTACAAACTACCAGTTTTAAAATAAATGTCATGGGATGTATTGTACAGCATGATGACTCTAGTTAATACTGTAATACATATTTCAAAATTGCTAAGGAAGTAAATCTCTAAAGTCCTCATCACACACACAATTCTGTAACCATGTGTGGTAAGGGATGTTAATGATTATTTTGGTGATCATTTCACAACATACACAAATACTGAATCATTGTGTTGTACACCTGAAACTAATATAATGTTTTGTGTCAATTATACCCCAATAAAAATAAATAAATAAATAAATGCTTTAAAAAGAGAGAAGAAAGAATTTGCTTGGTTTGGTAAGCAATGTAGGCAAATTGTCATCCTTGTGATATATTTTCTTGTTACAAAATTCAGAATATATTTTGTGAATTGTATTATGTGGCCTGGGTATGGTGGTCCCTTTTATATTTTATATAAGTCTATGTACTAAATTATTTGCCAAAAAAAATTTTAAGGCACCTATTCCTTAGTAACATACTTCATAATAAATTATCCCTAGATTGAGAAATATAATTCATAATTTAGTTTCACAGGGGTTCAGGCAGGAAGGGGATGATGGACAGATGTTAAGAATTAGGCCTGGCTATTGTCCCTTAGGAGTCTTCACACTTGTGAAGATACCAACCTGAGGACAAGGGAGAAGGAAATACATAATGAGGGTATTTAGGCTACCTATTTAGGGATTCCTAAATAATCTAAATTGTCAAAACCCTCTGCCCTCTCTTTCGTCCTTGGAGGAATCTCAATGAACCATTTTGCACAATTTCTCCACAGTAGAAACTCTACCTGTCATGGAGTGGGTTGGGCGTGGAAGGGATGGAGGGATTTGGTCATAGGTTCCCACGTCAGGTGTATGCTCACCTCACCTCACCACCACTCCCCACTCCTGTCTCATGCATGGAGAAAAATGAACTAAACGTTCAATCATGATTTATCATGATTTATTGGTTATATATCTGATGAAATGTTCTTCCTTTGAAAAAGGAAAAAATGGCATCAGGTGTCTATTTCATTAAGACTTGGGCTCAGTTTTAGATCAAGATGATGAGCCATTTTAAAATTCTACTCCCACAAAAATTCGCCTTAATTCAGAAGGTTTTCCTTGGTAATAAACTCAACATTCTTTGTTGCCTGGGTCCATTCTCTATTATTTTTACATTTCAGTTGGTGCTGACTCTGAACTTTGGGACCTGAATGTAGGGAATCTATTTTGACATAGTTCTATTTAAAAAGCTTTCACACTAGAGAATGAATCATTAACACTTAACTCCAGAAGATAAGATACCATTTGCTTTGAGTCTTGGTTTGGTTGCATTATATTCTACTAAAAATAAGACAATCCCTCTTTATTTATTTACTTATTTTAGAAAATCCAGTCTTTAAAAAAATAAAAATAAACAAGAAGTAAAAAGAGGGAAATTGGAGCCTGTTACAAAACAATTTGCAGTTTGGGAATCCCTGCCTTCCTCTTCTGAGCTGGATGAATCAATACGGTTCAGGAAGAGTTCCCATGATTTTTTTAAAATATATTTTAAATATAATTATCTCTCATTTCAGAGTTGTTACTTTCAAGAGAAAATAATGAGAGAAACTATATATCCAAGTTCTATATAATTTCTTTATTACTTTATTGGTTATTCCATGAATATGGAATACTGAAAAATGAAACAAAATCTAACTGTCCCATTTCAGCTTTTAATCTGAATAAGGTTAACAAGAGAGTAATAGGATGCCCATGACTTGTCCTGGAAAAAAGGAGCTTTCATTGTTAAATCAACTATGGACCCGCCTCTGCTCTATCTTCTCACTGATTCCTCCTCAAATCTAACTTTTACTGATTTTTGACTCGGCATCGTCACTTAAGGAAAAAATAAAACAGGGCACCTGGGTGGCTCAGTCAGTTAAGCGTCTACCTTCTGCTCAGGTCATGATCCCGGGGTCCTGGGATGGAGGCTCCCTGCTCCGAGGGGAGTCTGCTTCTCACTCTCCCTCTGCTCTACGCGTTCTCTCTCTCTCTCTCTCTCTCTCTCTCTCTCTCTGTCTCAAATAAATAAAATCTTTAAGAAAGAAAAAGATAAAACAGGAATTTCAGAAAAGACTGAGGAAATTTATAAACAATTTTGATCCCTATTCAGTGAAATTTCAGCTTTATCAGTGACATTTTTTTAAATGCTAAAGCAATACACTTCTAACATAAAGAATTTTTCCCAATAAAATAGGAATAATCCGCTATTACCAACAATTAAAATACTTATTTTTGCATGCCATAAGTGACACACTTCACGTTACTTTAGGTTTTCTTGGGGGAAAAAAAAAAGAAGGGGCAGAATGGGAGGGGAATTCAGTGCTGTTCTTTGTAAAGTTAACTGTCATGTTTAAAGTGGAAAATGACGGGGTCAGACCAGTAAAAAAAAAAAGGTCTGAGTACAGATCTAACTTGTAGTTAAAAACTGCCTGGGGAAGGAGGCTATAAAAAGATAAAACTCTTTTAACAACTGCTCCAGCAATGATATATAATCAGATACCTGGAAAAGTTGCAGAGACCCATTAAAAAGACAGTTTTGTTTGATAAGCCTCAGACTCAAAAGCCAGTATCAGTTCATCCCAGCATTTCAAATAATTGCTCAGTGGTCTCTAACGATGTTCTCAAAGGTTTATCCTAAATCCAGAGACATGACAGTGGTTTTCTGGAAAACTTCATTTTTAGAGTCAGACTTGGTTTCTCCTTATTCTCCCAGTGTTAGGATTTCCTTTTGCTGCATGACAATAAGGAAGACATGAAAGAATAGCGGAGCCAGAAAAGAGAGCCCAGGGACAGGACAGAGACAAAGCCAAACGCTGATGACTGTAGGGCAACTCGGGATCTCATTTGGGGTCTGTGCTCCATTGCACATAGTTACCTGTTCTTTTATCTTAATTCCATTGACAAGATCAAGCGACTGGTTAATTTTGCTACCTTATTTTTCTTTGATACCAATCTACCCCAAAACTTAGCAGCTTAAAACAACCACCATTTTATTATCTTACCATATGGTAGGGTAGGAATTTGGGCAATTCTTCTGCAGCTTGTCACTTCGAGTGGGTGTTTTGGTGGATTTCAGCTGGTGGCTAAGCTTGGCTCTTGAGTCCAAGACACGTGACTATCCCACTGGCAAGAACAGCGGTAAGTCTGAGCTCTGCGGAGCCTAACTCCCTCTTCTGGAGTCTAGCACCTCTCAACATGTTGTCTGAGGCAGGCGTAAGGCTCCAGGGTGGAGCTGCCGCTCTGCTCAGAGGCCAGGACTGAAACCCATAAAGCGTCTTTCCAGCTCTACTGAGTAGGTCCAAGTAGTCACAGGCCAGCCCAATTGAAAGACTCAGTTGAAGAAATGTGAAGGGACTCGCTACTGTCTTTCAATCCACCATGCCTGCTTTCTCTGTAAAATTCTTCCTGCTGGCATTTTGCTTCCAAACCTCTGTATGGCAGTTGGTTTGTCTATCACATAAGAGACATAAACAAACACTATAAATGATTGCATCTCCTGTTAGTTAAAAATGTGCATAGGTAAGGATACAAGCAGCTTTGCTTAATGGAAATGGCATAATTGAAGGAAAAATAATAAATTCCAATGTAGGCAAGTATTGGTAGACACTTGACAGAAACTTTTTTAAAGTACTACAGTTACCTTTTTGTTCTCTTGATTCGATAATCCCACTCAAGATAATTATTCTAGGAAAATCATTAAAAAAAGAAAAAAACTATGTGTACAAACATATTTATAGATGTGTTATTCACATCCTTGAAACCCTAGAATTGATGTGAATTTAGGAGAAATACTTAAGTTAACTATATCAATATCCAGTTATATTGTGTAGCTATTAAGTTAATAAATGCCATGCTTCTATAGAAGCATAAGGGCATTTTTTAAAGGATTTATTTATTTATTTGAGAAGTACGACTCCAATCATCAGGCTCCCAACTAGTAGAACATGAAGGGGAGAAAGAGCCACCCAAGGATCCCTCAATGTTTTTTTAATTATTTGATGCCAGGATTCTAAAAGTATTAGCTTTTTATCTGTTGCCTAGTCAGGGATAGCTTGAACTATAAGATAATGCTTGAATGATGCAGGGCCAGGAAGCAGAGACACTTACTTCAACAAATACTGATTTGGCACCTATTGTTCTATGTATTATGACCAACATGTAAAACATCTGCCCTCATGGAGCTTCCATTGTAAAGAAAGGGTGGACATAGGCAATAAACAAAACAAATAAAATATTCTATTGGTCACATGGTAGTAAGTACTATGGAGAAAAATAAATTGGAGTGAGCAGGTCAAAGTAAGAGTGGAGGGGATTCTGGCAATTTCAAATAGCACATTCAGGGAAGACCCTGTGGAAAGATATAACTGAACAAAGAAGGAGACGAGGAAGCAGCTCTGAGGACACCAGTAGGCATCCCCACTGTGGTGGGAAGCCACCGAGATATTTGAACAGAGGGATGACATGATGGACTTAACGAGCTAACAGGCTCACTCCGGCTGCTGTGTTTAGGGTAGAGTACAGTAGGACAACGTGGATGCAGGGAGACCAGTAGGAAGCTACTATAATAATCCAGGTGGGAGGGTCACAGGAGAGATGGTGAGAGGTGGCTGCATTTGGATGTATGGTGAAAGGAAGAAGTTACAGGGTTTGCCAAAGAATTGGATTTGTGGTAATGAAGAGAAAAAGAGGAGTGAAAGCTAACTTCAAATTCTGGGTCTGAGATGGTAAAGACAGGAGAGACGGTAGGATAGAGGGGGTCATGGAAGAGGACCAGGAGTCTGCCTTGGGTGAGTCCCAATGCCTACTGGATATCAAGTGGCCACCTCAGTTAAGCAGTTGAATAGACAAGTCTGGAACTAGAGATGAGGTTCGAGACTAGAGTTACAAATTTGGGAATTAATTATCGGTATATAGAAAATTTAAATGATACTGAAGCCATGGACTGGATGGATCACTAAAAGAAACTGTGTCAATAGAATGGAAAAGAGATCCAAAATAAATCCAATCCAGAGATCCAATCCAACACTAAGAATTTGAGACTTGAGCAGGATCCAGCCAAGGAGATGAGATGGAGTGGCCAGTCTTATCAGCTGAAGAAAATCCAGGAGAATGTAGTAGAAGCCAAGTGAAGAATGCATTTCAAAAAGGAGACATCATTTCTGGAATATCAGTTGTTAGTGGTTGATTCTGCACTTGCAGAATTTCTATGGCAAGTGAGGATGTCATATGTATACACCAACTCCATTGAAGGATGTTTCTAATCACACCTAGTAAGGATAACATATTTGCATATATGTGTGTTGTATCATAATATTCGAAATAGAAATCATTTTTGGAACATTCCAGTATTTCTTATTTTCCATACATTTCCCCACCTCCATCATCACAAATGATTGTTTCTAATTGCTCTTTTGGTTGTTGTCTCATCTCATGGAAATGTTATCAAAATCAATGTGCTTACAAATGAAAAATAATATAATTCTCGGTCATATGGGTTTGCTATACAACACACTAAAAATCACTTCTATTTATTTAGAAATGTTTAATTTACATTAGATTATAGATATGTAGTATTCTGGGAACTCGTGGCACATTGTAAAATGAAGCTGCTCTGTGAATGTATTCATTATAAGAACATGTTGACCACATTTTCTTACTCAAACCACCATCTATTCCAGGCCTGCCTAAGAAATCTGGCTTTCTTACTTCCTTAGGAGATAAAGCATTTTATTTAAATCACCTTTCCTAATAGTTGATCTAAGAGAAGAGGGAAAAGAAATAGATATAATTCACTGACAGCCTCAGGATATAGACATCCTGTCTCCATTCCTTTTAGCTTTTACTGGACATCAGGCTGCCATTCTAATAAGGCAACAAAGAAAAGTAAACAGAAATGAAAAGCAAAATAAATAGCAATCTTTATCCCACTGGAAATAACCATAAATCTACAAATGCAACCTTGGGTATATTGTGAAAGGATTTTCTTGGTCTGTTTGCATAGCTGTATTTTATTCTATTCTGAACTCATCTGGACTCTTTTTAAAGATTCTTATTGTAAAAAAAAAAAAAGATTCTTATTGTACAATCTTATTTACCCTAAAAATCTTTTGCAAAAAACATTTCTCCAGCAAATCATGCTATATCTATGCCCTGTGGCATCATCGTGCATACCAAAACTATAGGTTCTAACCTATAGTGAAGAGCAAGGTAGCATAATTCCTAAGACTTGTGTTTTAATAGGCTTACTGAGACCGAACACTAAATAGAAGTGATAGGGACAGCTTGTCCTGGCTTTGTCCTGACAAATCTTTGACACTAAGTCACACATCCTACAAACCCATGTGCACCTTTCCCCACTACCTTGGTCTATTTTACAGTCTTCTTCTGGCACTATCTAATGAAAGCTATAAAAGGAGAATGTTTCCTTTCCATTACAACATCAAAAAACATTCCAAGAATGAAGCCACAAAAATACCATACCACGTCACAGGTCCCATCTTAATAGTAGATCTAAAAGTAGTTAGCACCAGACCATAACATCAGGTCAAAGCAGAATTTCTGAAACCAAACTTTACTTAGACTTAACATCAAAATGTGATTAGTATCACAAAAATATTGAAGTAAAAAATAAACAATTTCTTAAACCAGTTTGTTTTTTGATCTAATTGTTCTGTTACATTTATGTTTTATATTTTTGTATGAACTGTTCTTCTCTATTAGGTTGTAAACCTTAAAGATTAGGAATCAAAGTATCTTTAACTCCATTTTATCTATTCTAGCACAGGACCATAATGGAAGAGATATAGTCATTCTTTGATGTTTACCAGAAATATTTACCTACTAAAACTGTCACCTGGTACAAGCCCACTCTGCCAGGTATACAGTGAGAGTAGAAAAAAAGAGAAGATGACGGGTTACCTATGCTTACTATACACTTAAAGATATCTAGATCCACCTCATAGGTAATGTTTCAAGTTTTCTTTTTTTTTATTTAAATTCTAGTTAGTTAACGTACATACAGTGCAATGTTGTTTCTGGAGTAGAACTCAGTGGTTCATCACTTACATACAACATCCAGTGCTCATCACAAAAAGTGCCCTTCTTAATACCCATCACCCATCTAGCCCATCCCCCATCTACTTCCCTCAAGTTTCTTTTTTAATATATAAAGGAAGAATAAGATATTACTTTAACAAGTAACAGAAGCTTTCACTACTCTTTCAATCATTCAGTTTTTTCCCCCAGCTTAAAAAAAAAACAAAAAACGCGAGCAAATCTCTCTGATACTACTACATTATAAACTGTTACCAGATTTTGCTAAACTCCAACTGAAGATCCAAACTTAGGCCTGCTGGGCAACTGATTCTCAAAGGGGTAGAATTCTTAACGGTTCCACTTATTTTTCGTATCAGAACTCAAAGAAAGTTCCTAAAAAGCCAATGATTTGTTACTGCCCAAGGGGAAGATCTTCCCAGCATTTCTAATTTCTTTAATTGAAATAAATTTTAAATTTCCTAATGACTGTGTTCCACCACCACAATCCTTTTTTTTTTTTTTTTTTTTCAGGTACAGAGCAGTTGCCTCCTGGAGTCGTGTCCAGGGAATTGGGATTCCCTTGATCACTGCTATTGAGATAGTCTCCATCTGGATCCTTTCTTTTATCCTGGCCATCCCTGAAGCTATCGGTTTCGTCATGGTGCCCTTTGAATATAAGGGTGAACAGCACAAAACCTGTATGCTCAATGCCACATCAAAATTCATGGAGGTACGGAAAGTATAAAGGGAATTAAATGGCGGGAAGAGGAGGTCTTCATTTATACTTTACCATCACCAAGACTTGATATTTCGACAATGCCCAATGGGGTTTACTCCTCTTAATTCAGGCACGTAATCTTTAGCTGCATGAAAAGTACATGTGACAGGAGAGTTTAGCTTCTTGAATAAAACAAGACCCCACTGGGTGGCTCAGTGGTTCGGCATCTGCCTCTGGCTCAGGTCGTCATCCCAGGGTCCCAGGATCGAGTTCTGCATCACACTCCCTGCAGAAAGCCTGCTTCTCCCCCTGCCTGTCTCTGCATCTCTCTGTATGTCTCTTATGGATAAATAGATAATATCTTAAAAAAAAGAAAACTATTTTTCACTTTTATAGCACAATTGTAGACACAATTGTTGTTCTACATCAAACAACTCAGAATCTGAAACAAGCTACTCAGTGTTCACTTCAATAGCACATATACTGAAACAAACTTACTCAGAAAAAAAGATAGATGTGCTATTTGTTTTTATAATAAATAGTACAGGGGATCCCTGGGTGGCTCAGCAGTTTGGCGCCTGCCTTTGGCCCAGAGCACAATCCTGGAGTCCCAGGATCGAGTCACACATCGGCCTCCTGGCATGGAGCCTGCTTCTCCCTTCTCCCTCTGCCTGTGTCTTTGCCTCTCTCTCTCTCTCTCTCTCTCTCTCTCTCTCTCTTTATGTCTATCGTGAATAAATAAATAAAATCTGTAAAAAAAATTTTTTAATAAAATTAAATTTAAATAAATAAATAAATAAATAAATAAATAATAAATAAATCAGCACAACAATTTCCATCCGGCAGGTATGCTGATATGTATTTTATGTTACTTGATGAAATGCACATTGCTCACATTTTTTAGAAGATAGATTTATTAACTTTAAGTAGGAAGCCATAATTACATGTACTTATAGTAGTACAAATTCTACATGTAATATACAAATAATATAAATTTGCAGAACTTTTTAAAAGGTGTTTTAGTTTAACAAAATCAGCTATTGTTTGGGCAGCCCTGGTGGCACAGCGGTTTAGCGCTGCCTGCAGCCCAGGGCATGATCCTGGAGACCCTGTATCCAGTCCCACATCAGGCTCTCTGCATGGTGCCTGCTCTCTCTCTCTCTCTCTCTCTCTGTCTCTATGAATAAATAAGTTTTAAAAAATCAGTTATTGTTTAATACACCTGATCACCTTAATGTTTCTCTGTAAAGTTTAATTATATAACTAAGTGTATTGGAAAACATGTTGAAAATGCATATTTCCTTTGCCAAACTAGTCAAATGTAGACTGAGGAGAAAAACCAAATGGATAACTACTTCTCCTAAATCAGCATAATTTAGTGCTTTGATGTAGGTTTCATGCAGCTCAGATTCCACATTTAATCATTTACAGACATTTTCAGGTATGTTTTCCTAACTTGGAAAATTCACAAAATTAGTGGTTTTACATTTGACCAGTTTTCCTATTTGGAAATTCGTATTTTAAAATTTAAAGTGCTGGGATGCCTGGGTGGCTTGGTGGCTTAGTAGTTAAGTGCCTTCAGCTCAGGGCGTGATCCTGGAGTCATGGGGTCGAGTCCCACATTGGGCTTCCTGCATGGAGCCTGCGTCTCTGTCTGTGTCTCTGCCTCTCTCTCTCTCTTTCTCTCTATCTCATGAATAAACAAATAAAATCTTTTAAAAAAATAAAATAAAATTTAAAGTGCTCATGAAAACTGCCACACTGGCAATGTTAAAATTAAGGTATTCTGTTTATCTACTGACCTTTTTATTAAGTCAATCTCCATAGTGAAAAAAACAAAGTAGATAATAGGAGATTATTAGAATTTGGACAGTGAGAATAATCAATCTGGATACTCCTGACTAAATGAAGTGTTGGAGAGAAGAGGCTCAATATGGAAAGGAGCTTACTAATCATTCAAACTAGATGAACTGAAATGGGCTCTTTCGCAAACTGAGTCTCCCTTACAGAGCGGGCAAGCAAAGGCTGGCTGGCTACTGTAGGTGGTTTCAGTAAAAGGTGTGAGTTTAAACTGATCACTTTCCATACTCAGTTTCAAGTCAGAAATTTTAAGATTCTTTTCTCCTCCTGTTCTTTTTTTTCCCCTCATTTTATTCCCCAGTTTGTGTTCCATTCTTTCCTCCTCATCTTTGCTCTAGCTTCAGACGAGAGGGAGGTCCCTCCATACCCTGGCTGATGACATTAGTTCAAAAGAAATGTGTGACCCCTTTCTCTACAGGCCTCTGCCGTGGAGGGGGCAGGGGACTCCCGCAAGACCCCTCAGGGGTCAGCTTCCAGGCCCTCTGCAGCTGCTTCTGGGGCATTCACACCAGGTCAGCAGTGCATCTGGAAGACAGGGGTACAAGTGAAGGGAGTGCTCAAAGGAGTGTTTGTGTGCACTTAAAGAAAGAGTTGGGTTTTGTCTGTTTTTTGGTTTTTAGTTTTTGACTTCAGTACTAAAATCTTTCTATAGTGTGATGCGGAGACGGGGAAATTTATATGAACACATCTGAGTAAACCAACTCCCTTAGTAGTCTGCACTAACCTTAGAATAGAATTCAGGGGTCTATGAACTTAAATGGAAGAGAAATTATGTATTTATTTTCATTAACTTCTGACTGAAATTTATCATTTCCTCCTATTATGAATGTAGGCAACAAACCACAATCATATTTAACAGGACCATTTTGTTTCCACTAATAGAAATAATAGACATTTTCATATCACAAAAATCGGATAATCTTGAAATATCATTTATGGTCATCATTGTTTCAACTTATGATGGTTATTAGAACCTCCATTAAATTTTTAATTTAATTTGTTAATAAACACCTATATTACCATATCAGAATTTTCTTTTTAATATTTCAATAGCTGTGTTTCAATGTAATTGGTTACCACTGTAATCTTATTTTATCTTATGCGTAGAGAAGTGTTATTCGCAGGAAGGATTACAGTCCAGACATCCAAAGGGATCCATGGCATAAGAGCAGTTAAGAACCTCTGCCTAGAACTTTTTTTCTTCAGGAACCATTTATAGATTATTTTAATAGACATGTTACAAATGTAGCCTACTGGGCCTCTTTCTATATTCAGCAACTGTCCAGTTTTTCACAGAGCAGCATGATTATTTTTTACTGTGGGAACTGAGATGATACAGGAGACTGCATTATCCTTCGTAAATAAACAATCTGGAGAAAAAGCATAAGGAAAGCATTTCTAAGTTGGTGATTAATTTAGCAGGAGGAAGAATGTAGATATAATTTCCATTTTTATAGGGCACTAAATTTTCTCCTTTAAAAAGACATAAAACTGAATAATCCTCCTATTTACAAATCCTGCCCACAGGGAGATAATGCTAACTATGCCTGCAGATAAGATACTCTGCTTCAATAGTTTCCAGGTGGTAAGTATTCAAAGAGTGAGAAAGGGCATGGTTATTGATGGCTCAAACTGGCTGGGTGTGAGGTCACATAGCAGGCATACCAGGCAAAGGGTTAACTCCCAGTTACCAAAGCTACACAGATAAGCCATTCATAACCTTCGCTATTGCCAAACAAAATTCACAGAAAGTACGCTTAACCACAAGAGTCCAAAGGAAACCAGGCACTAGCAAAATTTTGAGGCTCATCAATAAGAAAAGATAAATACATATTCTGTGTATCTCAAAATCCTGCTTTATGAGTTTTAGAAGGGAATTCTTTTTCTTGATTAGGGCTCTCCCATTGTATAATTAAAACCAGCTTTGGTTTATAAAAAGTATCTTTGTCGGGATAATTTATTTTTAAGTGCAATGCCTTTGGGTGCTTTTACAAATCCAGGATAATTTTTGGAGCTTCCAGATTAACTGAGTTTTGAGCATCACCCGCAAACCCTTTGCCACAACCAGAGAGCGTGAACATAGAAACAGACCTGCAAGCATGAAGATTTTGAAGCTACTAGAGGCACTGCCCAGTAAATTTAGATTATAATGCCCCTCTTTTCTCTCCCTTTTCTTCACCTACAGTTTTACCAAGATGTAAAGGACTGGTGGCTCTTTGGGTTCTATTTCTGTATGCCTTTGGTGTGCACTGCAATCTTCTACACCCTTATGACCTGTGAGATGTTAAATAGAAGAAATGGCAGCTTGAGAATTGCACTCAGTGAACACCTTAAACAGGTAAACCTAGTAAGATCGTGAAAATTTGGCCATGACTGATTTGTCCCAGACAACAGAAAGCCCATATTAAATACTGGGTTTGGCAGATTTAGTGTGGTTTCCTAAAAATAAAAATAAAAATAAAAATAAAAATAAAAATAGTGTCTTATAACCGTTTTCTTTATAGTTATAATATTAGAAATTTCTTTTATGAATGTGGAGAGCCTGCTTATTTAACAGGTGGCCCTGGAGGCAGGACTAAATAGAGATCAACTATTCTCTTAGTTTGCCAAGAGTATATTAAACATGTGTGTTTGTGTGTCTGTGAATTGAATTGGGCTTGGAACTGTGCCATAATACAAGGAGGCATATGACTTTCTCCCCAAGCAGGCTTTGCAGTCTTGCTGTGCAAATAAAATACGAACATGAAACAATTGGAAAACAGAATCACAGGGTATGGTAACAGTAGCCTATGTCGTGGAAAACCAAGGAAAATGTAACACAAAGTCACAGAGACACTTGTCAGAGAGACTGAACTGTTCATAAAGGATAAATGGGTTTGATGGGGAAGAAGAAGACAGGGCATTTCAGGTGGACAAGAGTCCAGTTAGGACATGGCATAGGCACCATGCATTTGGGGAGTGGGAAAAAGAGATCAAACTCATTAGAGAAACATCTAAGGTAAGACTTATGATAGGAAATGGGATTGACTACAGAAAAAGAGGTCAAATTTTGGAGAGTCCCCAAATTGTACATATCAGTAGGAAGCTGATCTTGGTTCCCACACCCCCCTCCCAAGTAGCAAACAGAACAGATACACCCGTGGCTTTAGAGGAAAAATCTTTACACTTATACTTGCTGGCTCTGTGATGTTGGGCAAATTGCTTAATCTCTCTGAACCTCTCTGAATCTCTCTGAATCTCTCTGAACCTCTCTGACTCTCTCTGAATCTCTCTCTCTAGTTCTTCATAAAATGTCTATAATAATGCCTGCATCTTTCTGTACAAATATTGGTTCAATTTTAAGTCTTACAAAATTAAATGTATAAAATAATACATCAAGCCAATTACTTAATGCATGTACAGTGCCTCTAGTGCCTAGAGCCCAACTCATAGTAAGTACCCAGAAAATATTTGACATGTATGAATTCAAAGAGGTAAAACTAGAACTACAGGTAAGTTCTCAGTCTCAGCAGAGTATATAAGAACACACAACCACACCAAAAGTTAATGAGTTGTTGATGGCACCTGTAAATCTGCCCTATACAATTGCCATACACAAGCACCATTCTTCATCATGACTCCTCTCAGATACTGTACTAATTTTTCTGAGCTTCAGCTTCTTATCTGTAAATTGGGCATAATAGTATATGAATTGATATTACCACAGAAATAAAAGAATTAAGTGCATATGTGTACTTTGTAAAATCTAACATGCCATACAAATCGTAGCTATTATCTTTTATTAAAATTTAACTGAAAAATCATACTGAGAAAATTTAGTATGACTTTGTCCAGGCATGAATGTTTCAAGTGCTCCAGATGTGAAATATATCAAGCAATTATTGCCTCTCCTAAAGGGGAGGTAATTAGTCAGAATAGATTTGCAAAAAATAAAACTAATGTTTTTCAGTGTTGAATTTTTCATTAGTACCATGATTGAGCCTGTTTAAGCTATAAAAGTTACCTGCTCTGAAAATAATTAAATAGGGACTGGTCGCGATAATAACAGGATGCTGCTTCACATTTACATTGCATTTTTTAAGTCTCTGAAGAGCATATCATCTGCTTATTTGATTCCTCCAAGTACCCTGTCTTATAGACAGGACAGGCGTCCCTATACAGTTGATTATCGATATGGAGATTAAAACCGAAGTCTTCATCTTATGAGGCATTGCCTAGTGTCACACCCAAAGCTGTAACAGATTCTAACAGCAGGAGAGCAAGCCTGGCTGGATGGCCTTCCACTGGGACTGTGGGGACTTAAGCTCACAGGGAAAGGCCCTGCCACCCTTGGACTATATGGCTCTATATGGACTATATATGGACTATATATGGTATATATGGACCATATATGGACTATATACAGCTCTATGTGGACTATATATATGGCTCTCCATTTTGCTTTCTGAGTGGTTATCTCAAATTTCTCTTCATTATTCTGACAACAACTTTTATCAGTTAGGGTTTGTGTTTGGATACTGGTAGTGGAAAACCCAAAATAACATTGAGTAAAACAAGTAGAGGTTTCTTCTCTCTCTCACAGCAAAAAAAAAATCAGATGTCACTGGTTCAGTGCTCAAGGGACCCAGAAGCTAGGGCTCTGCTGTTTTGCTGACTTGTCCTTTAATTTTGGAAGACAGAAGCTACAGCTCTACCTTTATATCAGATTTCCAAGCAGCAAAAAGGGAAAGAATATAGAACACATTAGTGTGTGTGCATCAGAGGAATATCCTCCACTGTTTAGTAGCTTTTCCAGAAACCTCACACAACAATTTCTGCTTGATCTCAGTGGTCAGACTGTCAGGTGGCCATGCACAGATGATTAGCCTAAACTCCCCTGCTGCAGTAACAAAATCAAGGATCTGACTGATAGTAAGGAAAACAGGAGAATAGATATTGGTTAGGCAAATACCAGACCACCATGGCAACATATTAATATTACTTTTTGAAGGATCATCCTCTTTGAGGATGTACTCAAGGGGAATCACCTCTCCCCCAGTCCCCTCCTTTTCTCTTTTTCTGGTCATATTGTCTTTTCAGTGTCTTTCAGCACAAAAGGACCCTTTAAAATGATCCTCTGTTCCTACAGATTGGAACTCTTTATTTTCTCAATCATTGCTCAGCTTGTATGTTCTCTAAAGCCATAGCCCAGCTATCCCACCCAATAACTCTGAAAGATTAAAATAAAAAATCCAGTCCTTTGGGCTAGAGCGGCAATTTGTGACAACTGCCTTGAAATCTTTTTAAATGGCTCTATTAATCATGTGGGTTTATTGCAGGCTTCCCATACTTAATGCTATATGCTTTGGGTTGAACCAGCATTTCCCTTCCAAATCCTGTTTTCAATCAATTTTATTTTGACATTAACTGATCCCAGTTACAGATAAGTTGCATTTTATGTTCCTAGTTAGGCTTTCAAATGCATGCATTGTAGTAGTCAAGCATGATGCACACAAATGACTGGTCTGGTTGCAGATAATTCCTAACCTATGATTTTTCTGGTCCTACACAAACTCTCAAGCACGTAAACCTTCAAATGGAAGTCAGTCCAGGGTCAACATGTCCCAGTTCTTCTAATCATCATTGCTGATAATGCTTTACCCTCATCCCTCTGTTTGCAAACAAGATGTCTTTGGAAGCTACATGTCATTAGTAAAGGAATTTTAAAAGCAAAAAACTCCCGATGCTAGCTTTCTTCAACATCAAGAAATGGAGAAAACACATTCTATTGACTTTTTCTCTTCTATTTTCTACTTCTGTTTTCCAAATACCTTTGTGGATTTGTTCATTCTTTATTATGCTAGGTTCAGTCACCTTGACTGCCATGCTGTCATTAATGCTAGTTATGCATTATTGAGGCTTTTAGCTACCCCTTTCCTCCTTACACACACACACACACACACACACACACACACTCAGCCCCAGTGTTGGCTCAGCAACAGCCAGTTCCCATTTTCCTGACTTCGAACTTCTGTCCTGACCCTAATTACCAGCTTGAGGCCACCATCCTTCCTGGCAGCTGCCCAAAAGAATCATTAGCAACTCCTTGATTAGAAAGTTGGACTCCAAATTGTGAAGAGATGGAGGCACCATGAGGCATGCTGCTCTGGCTCTTTATAAAGTAATTCTTTCTCTGCTATCTATGACTTCCTTTGTATAGTTCTTTCCTCTAGTAGAAAAACACTAAACTTACTGTACTTTTTTCCCTCTCACTTTCCTTTAGCGTCGAGAAGTGGCAAAAACAGTTTTCTGCTTGGTTGTAATTTTTGCTCTTTGCTGGTTCCCGCTTCACTTAAGCCGTATTTTGAAGAAAACCGTGTACGATGAGATGGACAAGAACCGATGTGAATTACTTAGGTACGGTCCTGTATACTTGTTAGGACATCAGAGTTTCTCTGATTGTCATACTGATAATACTTTTACAAAACCACCTAAGTCTACAGTCTCATTAGGCCTGAAAATTAAAACTGCAAAGTTGATTATTTTTCTTTAGCTGACATAGCCTGTGACTGATCCTAAAGTTTGTGCAAACCCTATCTTTAATTTTGTGGCTCCCCTCCTGAGGCTGTGCATGATGGTTTGAGCTAACCAAGTGGCAAGAATATCAGTAAATGTTCTGCAGAAGTGAAACTGCCACTTAAACAAGCACTTTAAAAAAATTCTGACTGCCACCTATAAGAAATGGCTCCCGGGCAAGTAAAATGCTTCTTCTAGGGATAAATGCTAGTTAGCAGATTTAAAAACATTGTCTTCTAATTATTCCACACTTTTCTTTTGTTCTAGTTTCTTGCTGCTGATGGATTACATCGGTATTAACTTGGCAACCATGAATTCATGTATAAACCCAATAGCTCTCTACTTTGTAAGCAAGAAATTTAAAAACTGTTTCCAGGTAAGACTGCTTTGCACATATTTTTTAAGGACAACCAAGTGAATATATTAAGTGGGCAACGAGCATGGCTAATTCTAGTAGAGAAGTGAAAATCATATTTTGTTACCCAGAAAGAGGGTCAGATTGTCAGCATAAAGCTATATTATGAGAAAAAATGTCAGAAAAGCAATACCAATTCAGACAACACAATATTTAGAGGTTCAATAAAAAGAACTATGTTAATTTAGTACGCTGCTTTAAAAAGAAGTGCTCAACTATGGAGTCCAGGCTCCAGAGAATACATACAACCTGGTCATGCCTCACATTATCTTAGACTTTAACCACAGTCTCAACAAAACATAAAGTGTGTCATTAAAAAGAGATCTTTCTAAACAATAGTATATTTAATAATAGCCTCTTCAAGGAAAGTAAATGCTGATAGCCCTGGCAATCTGAAATAATGTATTTTCATTTAAAATCAGTTTCCTTCTGTTCTTCAAACTTCCTTACAGCTAAACCAACCATGTCCCTTAGAAGCTCCATGTACTTCTTCCTGAAGTATCAACTTTCCAGTTCCTGGGATGATTATGGAGTTAATCCTAACTGGATTTTGTTATATTTGGCCAGGATGTTTCACTTCAATTTACGGCACATAATAGGAATTATAGTATAGAGGTCAAGGATGCAGGATCTAGAAGCAACCAATCTTGATTTACATCACAGCTCTGTACTCACTGCCTAACCCGGGTCCAGTTGGTATCCCTCCAGGCTCCTCAGTTTGATCATCTGTAAGATCAGACAATCACTGTATGTAATAGGTAGGATTCAATGGGTTAATGTATGTTAAGCACTTGAGACAATACTAAGCTCTCAGTATGAGTTTACTATTATTATTATGAGGGATAGAGAAGAGAGGAAAAACACAGTGGCTGCCCTCATGGAACTGACTATCTAGAAGGAGACAGTATATTAGCTAAAAATCTTACAAATCAATGAATCTTGGTATGGAAGTTATAGTTGTTACCCTTTTGAAGTCTACGTGATAATGTTTACAAGTCATGATGTACTCTAACAAAGATTCTGCCCAAAGAAGGGTTGACTAAAATGCCGGTCATAATCATATAATCTGGAGTTAATATCATTTTATTTAATTTACATATTAATTACAGGGGAAGGGAAAATCAAGGTACAAACTCTCAGAAATTAAACATATCTTTTGATCTTCATTCAAAGGCAGCATATGCAGGAGAACAGAGCTTAATCTAGAGGGTCCTGGAATCTAATTCCAATTTTGCCTATTTGCCCTCTAAGACTTCCTGTCCTCATTAATAAAATGAGGAAAATAGCACCTACCACCTAACGAGCATCAGATGAGCTGCCCAATGCAGAGAGCCACATAGTTGATGCACACTGCAGAAATGCCAGGCCCCTCTGGACCCTTCTCCACGCATGACCACCCCAAGTTATAGGACATGCTCCCTTGGGCCAACAGTGCCTTCCCTTCTACTTTGATTTGGTGAATAAATAACAAGAAATAAGGCATCTATTTCTCATCACTAGAATGGACAGTTTAACTTCTACCTAGAGAATACAGGCTCCATACTTTAGATTACCATTCAGGTTCACATTCTGTCCTCAGATTTTGTTGGCAGGAGCCAAATGGGTTGGTAGGTTCCTTTATTTAGAATCTGTTCCTTCTTCCAGTCTTGCCTCTGCTGTTGCTGTTACCAGTCCAAAAGTCTGATGACCTCGGTCCCCATGAATGGAACAAGCATACAATGGAAGAACCATGAACAAAACAACCACAACACAGAGAGGAGCAGCCATAAGGACAGTATAAACTAGACATCTTAAGAAACATTAATCAATATTCCTTCAAATTCTATTGGAGAAAAAATCACACAGCAACTGTGTTTCCAGAAATCTTTTCTCCAGTCCTCCCGTGACTCAACCCCTACCCCAGAAAAATTCTTTCCAAAACATCGGAGGGTGGACCAGTTTATAGTCACAAATTCAATGAATCTTACTACTTTAATTTATCTAATTTACATAGTCTTCATGTTATATTCAACACTAAAAAATGGTGGGAGTTGGTAGGGGAAAGAAGACTGGTCGATTAAATCAGAAGGATATTTACTAGTTTTGGATGAAAATAGAGTCTTTGAGTACATAACAGCTTCCATGGCAGTTCTGTAGAATGTTCAACGGGAACTGGTCACCATGAAAATTTAGGGATTATGACAAGGTTTTCTATGTTGTTTTATTGGCCAGACACGGTAGCATGAGCAATTACGTTAATGTTTTTCATGTCACTTTATTTTTAAAACATCAGTTCTCAAGCTGCAACAAATACAGGCACTTAAAGAACATACTCGTATCCACATGTGGCAGTTTAATAGCTGCCATTCAAAGAATTTTTAAGAACCTGTATTTTCTTTTGTAATAGTGTTTCATTATAGAGATCTGGAACATATTTTTATGTTAAATTTTAAAATAATGCTTGAATCAGATAGTTCTATTTTTCACAAGCCCAATCTTTTTTAATGTAGTTAGATATTTTATGTAAAATCAGTATCAGGCACCAAAATTTAAATGTAAGTATCATTCAACTATACCCAAGACTTCAGTGGAATGTATTGACATGTAACTTACACCTAGTATAAAAAGACTAAATACTTTCTAGATTTGGAAATTTTCATTGAGTTTTTTTTTGTAATACTATCATGTATGTGTGTATATGCATATATATATGTACAAATACATGTATGTATATATGTACACACATATATACGTTATACATATCATTTCATATTCTTTTGATTTCTCTTAAAATGTTAGCTGTCGTTAAGACTTTTTTGGTCATTTCCTTTTCCATATAAGAAACAATTTCAAAGTGGCCAGCTGAGTTTATCATGTCAGTGAGATAAAATTACTCCCAAATGCCACCATGAATTTACAGTTCTTCACTTCTCTGGGTTTCCAGTATGACTCTAAGCACCTCTCCCACCCCCACTCCTCACATGGTCTCCATTTCAAAGGGCCCACAATGACTTTTGCTGGGCATGTTCCAAGATGTTTACAGACTGTGAGTACAGCAGAAAACCTTTAACTGTGTGTATATAAATATATATAAACAACTGTACATTTCTTTTAGCCAATTTTTCTGTAATTGTCTTTATGGAATGTACCTGTGTGTGTGATAGATGCATGGGTGTGATGGTATGTATGGACTTAATATAATCTAATAATAATGCCCTGTAGTCGTACCACAGCATACACTCTAAAGTGGTTGTTTATCAGGACAACTGGCCTTAGTCAGTTTTAATCTGTGTTCATAATTCCTGTGAACATGTCACCATTACAAATGGACTATGGGAGGCAACATGAATGGGATAAGCCATGGGTTAACAATAGTGTTTATTTAGCTGGTTGGTTGGTTGGTCTGATAAAACAGCATTTGGGGTTGTACTTTTTCCTGTGCTAGAGCAAAAGTCATTAAATGTTGAAGTATTATATTGTCCTAGTCCCTCAACTCAATATGCTGACGAGACTGACAAGAGGTCTGATGTTTCCTATCAGACTTCACCAGAAAGATTGCTAATGATACATTAGCTAAGCTGATTTGTTAGGCTATATTTTAGCATGGTCACATATAAGTGATATCAGGTTCCAGTTGATCCAATTGCAGGGCTCCTTTACGTGTTAGCAGTTGAATACCATAACTTAACTGGTGCATCACGTACAATGATATATACCTATAATATTAAGCCATAGTTCACATCATTTTGTTTAGACAATTGTCTTCTTTTTTAAGATAGTTTGTCTCCTGCATATGAAAAATACATTTTACAAGTTCAGAAAGCCATAGGTTTCTGAATAACACACAGGCTTCAATGCACATTTTGTTTATGGACCAGTAAGTAGCCATGGTTTATAAAAGGATTATTTCCAATTTCTGCCTTTATCACATCTTTCCAAGTAAATCTGTAGAAGTGAGCCAGAAGCCAAGGCCCCTGCATTGGCAGTGGCCCATAAGTATGAAATAAAAGTTTACAGAAGCCTTGCAAGTGTCTCTTCATTTTTACATAGTTCTACACAGGAAATGTTGATTATGTGATGCCTATTGCTAACCTCTCCCTAGTAAGAGCCCAGCAAGCAATTTTACTTTCAAACAGATACTTCCTAACTGTATTCTATTCTCAACCTACTTTGTTATACTGAACACTTAACGCTTTCATTCATTCCTTAATTCACCTTTCCAGTATATTTTACTAAGCATCTGCTTTGCACCATTCTTCTAGGTATTGGGGACACAGCAATGAACAAAACAGGCAAAGTTCCTGCTCTCATGGAGCTGGCAGTCTAGAGGAGGGAGCTGGATAATAAACAATGCATCAGGTGGATACCTGGAGGAAGAGACTCATATATATCCAAGTGCTTATTTGACATCTCCAACTGAATGGCTAACAGACATACTATATCTAAAACTAAGCTACTCATATCTCTCTAACCTGCACTGCCCTACTGTTCCTCTGCTCGTGTATTAGTCAAGGTTCTCCAGAGAAACAGAACCAACAGGACATATAGATAGATAGATGATAGCTAGCTTGCTAGATGGCTAGATAGAAAGAAGAGGAAGTTTATTATGGGAATTGGCTCACATGATTATGGAGGTAAAATATCCCATGAGTTGCCATCTATAAGCTGGAGAACCAGGAAAGACAGTGATATAATTCAGTTCAAGTCCAAAGGCTTGAGAAAAACAGGGGAGCCAATGGTATAACTCCCAGTCTGAAGCCAAAATCCTGAGAACCATGGAGCAGCCTGCTGGTAAAGTCCCAGAGTCCAAAGGCCCAAGAACTAGGAGCACCAAAGTCCAAGGGCAGGAAAAGATGGATGTCACAAGTCAGGAAAAGACAGAGAAGTCACCCTTTCTCCACCCTTTTGTTCTTTTCAGGCCCTCTATAAATAGATGATGCCGAATAGATTTGCTTTACTCAGCCTCCTGATTCAAATGTTAATCTCTTCTGGAAATACCCTCATAGGCATACCCAGAAGTAATATCTTACTAGCATTCTTTCTGGGTGTCTCTTGGGCCAGTCAAGTTGACACATAACGTTAACCACCAAGTTCAGTTAAAGATAGCTCCATCCTTTGAGCTGTCCAGATGAAAACCTTGAGGGGCACCCAGGTGGCTCAGTGGTTGAACGTCTGCCTTCGGCTTAGGCCATGGTCCCAGGATCTGGGACCAAGTCTCACTTCAGGCTCCCTGTTAGGAGCCTGTTTCTCCCTCTGCCTATGTTTCTGCCTCTCTCTGTCTCTCATGAATAAATAAAATCTTAAAAAAAAAAAAACCCTTGAAGTCATTGTCCATTCTTTCTCTTATATCCTATAATCAATGCCTCAATATATCCTGACAGCCCTGTCTTCAAAATAGATTCCTAATTTTTTTTAAGATTTTATTTATTCATTCATGAGAGACACAGAGAGAGAGGCAGAGACATAGGCAGAGGGAGAAGCAGGCTCCACGCAGGGAGCCCGATGCAAGACTCAATCCCGGGACTCCAGGATCACACCCTGAGCCAAAGACAGATGCTAAACCACTGAGCCACCCAGGGATCCCCAAAATAGATTCCTAATTTGACCATTTCTCTCTCTCTGCCTCTACCTCCCTATTCTGAGCTACCAACACCTCTTGCCAGAATAACCACAATAGGCTTCTATTATGCCTACTTGTTTCCAGCCTTGTAAATACTATACTCTAATTGAAGCCTGTCCCTTGACCCCCATAAATGGTCTAAAGGTATTCACATTTCCAAACTAGCTTGACCAGCTCTCCTGGGGAGTTTTCCAATAACAACTAAAGTAGGAAAGAGCCCTTTCCCACTGTGGCACACTGGGTAGGACATGAGTGTGGGAGCTGTTGGCCACCATGGTTTGGCCACTATGAGTAAAGTAAACCTAGAGTGTTACAAAGATGGAAAAGGGCATATAAATTCCTGGTGCCAGTTTTCCCTGATGCATTCCATGGTTTGAGTAAGCGAACTAACATATTTACCTTTCTTCCTATGCTAATTAAACTTGGTTTTTCATTGCTTCCAATACATACATTCTAAGAACATCTCATCTAAACTATCTTGATTTATCTTTCCTTGTTGCTTAAATTAAGAGACTTTATGTTTTTTAGAGTTTTAGTTTATTTATTCATGAGACTTGAGTGGAAAGTACAGAAAATTCCCATATGCCCTCATTTTCCCTTTCCCTACAAAGAGTTCTCCAGGGCTGCTGGGTGGCTCAGTTGATTAAGCATCTGCCTTGAGCTGTGATCATGATCCCAGGGTCTGGAATGGAGCCCCGTCATTGAGCTCCCTGCTCAATGGGGAGTCTGCTTCTCCCTCTCCCTCTGCCCCTCCCCGCTGTTTGTGCCCTCTTGCTCACATTCTTTCTCTTCCTCACACTCTCTCTCTCAAATACCTAAATAAAATCTTTAAAAGAGAGAGAGAGTTCTCCCTATTATTTCCCTTTTGTGTTAGTGTGATATACGTGATGAACCAGGATTCATACAGTATTATTAAATAAAGTGCATAGTTTACATTGGGGTTCACTGTGTTGTACATTGTATGGATTTTGATAAATGTATAGTGACAGTTATCCACCATTATAGCATCATTCAGAGTAGTTTCACTGCCCTAAAAATCCCTTGTGCTCTACCTTTTCTTTCCTCCTTCCTTCTCCCTCTTGGTTCATCTCTTCACCCAATATAAATATAGTGAACATCCTCCATTATTATGCTGTGTGAGTTGCTGGGAATACAATACAAGATGTATAAATAAATAAATGCTCTGAAGTGCTTAGTGATGACTCAGTAGATGTCGGCGTAGGGGCCAATAAAGGCACAAAGACAAAGTAGTCAAAATTCTTTCAACTTCAGCTGGTGACATTAGTAAACAAACACAGTGTGACGGTTCTTGCTTCTACAATTCTTATTTTAACGCAAAAATATGTCACTGCCTGGAGAATGGCATAATAAAAAGCAATATACTATTGACTCTACCTTATGAACTTGTTTAAGCCTATAAACACATGTTATTCTCCATTCAAAAATAAACCTAATATCAGTGCATTTAAAATTATTAAGATAATGAAACAAATTGGAGATTAAGCCAGGAAATAGCCAAGACAAATATGAGTCTTTGCTAGCCTATTATCTATATCATTATTTTTAATGATATTACTAGTCTATAATATAGTATTAAACAATATATACCAGTATACAATACTACCAGTATTCCCAAGCCTCTCTAGGCCTGAAATTCTGAAACTACGATTCCTTCATTTGTAACATAATCAAGTACAGCACTCTATTTATTGTTTTTTCTCTATATCTTAAAAAAGCAAAGTTAAATCAGGGCACAAGTCCACCATATGCAGTTGTCTCTGAAATTCCAGTGGGGTCTTCATATTGAAAACCATTCCATGTTTTTTTGTGTTTTTTGGGGTTTTTTTGTTTGTTTGTTTTTGTTTTGTTTTGTTTTGTTTTTTAGTAATCTTACATTTTGGAGAAGCTTCTGTCACACTTTCCTCTAAGTAGTTACAAAGACAAGCTAGTGTCTATATTTGGTCAGCACTGATACTCTGACTTTTTTTGTTTCCAAAACTGAAAGGAGAGGCCACAGTTCCTAGAACCAGGGAATAATTGAGAACCAAAAATAACACTGTAACTGGAAAGCTAGGCTTTCCCCATAAAGCAAACTAGCATGGATCACTTTTGATTTGATGAAGCTAGAAGTCCTAACATTCCATACTTTCCCCCCCGCCCGAGCTTTTAGCATCAATGTTATTTGGTAGATTTCTTTGTTTCTTCCTCATAGGTAATAAATTAGGAACAACGTTGCCAAACCTAGGTATAAGAAGAAGAATCATGGAATCTCCTGAGGGAACATAGAGTATTCCACAATTTTTTCCTTTTTGGCCTTAAACCACAGTCCTCTCTTAATTTATCTACATGGAACTGATCATCTTTCATTTTAACTTGATTCTATGATGGATACAATTGTCTACTTGGTGCTGTGTGACAGATTTGTCCCAGAAGGGAGACAGTATGTAGTAATGTCTGCTGCCCGGACTGCGTAGCAGTCTGATATGGTCAGCCAGATCACAGGCCCCAGTGCCCAAGGGCACAGCTCTGACTTACTCCACTTAGGCAATTTTTACAGAATAAAGCCATTTCTCTATGAATGTCAGCTCTAGTTCTCTCAAAGTGTGACAATTGAGATTAACTACAGTTAAATACTTCTGGGTTTTTTTTTATTATCTTGAAATGAGAAAATCTACTGAATATGATCAGGTGAAGGGAACATGTGCGTAAATGTATTTTTTAATGTATAATGAAAAACTGGTCTCTCAGATCCAGTCTTTACTTTATGAAACCTAATGGAGTTAGACCTGGATCACTGTTCTTCATTTACAATCAACACCTGGTTGGGAGGGATGGATTTTTGCTGACCAGTTCAGGAAAAACAGGGTCAAATGGGCTGGGATGGAGGGTAGGGTAACTTCCCAAAGGAAAACCCACATGCCTTAGAAAGGGGAAGGGAGGGAGGGATCCCTGGGTGGCGCAGCGGTTTGGCGCCTGCGCAATGGGGTAGAAGAGTGTCATTTTTAAATTAGACCTTACAAAAAATAATAATAAAAAAAAATAAATTAGACCTTACAAGAACATCCTGGAAAGATACCAAGTGTACCTATATGAATGAACTCTTTACTTTGGTCAGCTCCTAGCTAGAGGGACTCAGAGAAGACGACTTCTAGCTAGAGTCAGAGGGATCTCATCCACACTCTTCAGGCTATCTATAGGTGCCAGTGAAAACCATACCTGCACAATTTTTTTTGTAGTGAACATATGTAACTTGCTCTGTAGAAATAGTACATCCATAAAAAGAGAAAACTTATCTTTGATTTTTTGTGATGATAGTGTTAAACCTTCTTTAGTTTAACAATTAGTTAATGGGTTCTCCAGAGAAACAGAACCAATAGAAAGCACATATCTAGTCATATGTAAGAGATTTATTGCAGGAATTGCTTCACATGATTATGGAGGCTGAGAAGTCCCACAATCTGCTATCTGCAGACTAGAGAACCAAGAAAGGTAATGAGATCACTCACTCCAAGTCAATAGACCCTAGAATCAGGGGGCCAATTGCACTAGTCCTGGTCTGCTGGTGAAGACCTGAGAACCAGAAGTTTTAATGGTCAAGAGCAGAAGATAGATTTCTCAGCTCAAGCAGAGAGAACAAATTCACCCTTTGTCTACTTTCTACTTTCTTTTGCTTTCCAAGCCCTCAACAATTGGGTGATGTTCAACTGCAATGGGGAGAGCAATCTTCTTTATCATTCAAATGCTAATCTGTGGGACACCTGGGTGGCTCAGTGGTGGAGTGTCTGCCTTTGGCTCAGAGCATGATCTGGGGGTCCTGGAATAGAGTCCCGCATCAGGCTTCCTGCAGGGAGCCTGCTTCTCCTTCTGCCTATGTCTCTGCCTCTCTCTTTGTCTCTCAGGAATAAATAAATAAAACCTTTTTTTAAAATTGCTAATCTCTTCCAGAATCAGTCTCATAGACACACCCAGAAATGTTTTATCAGCTGAGTATCTCTTAGCCCAGAAAAGTGAAAACAAAATTGACACATAAAATTAATCATCACAGTTATACAATAATTACAGAAGAAAAACCAAAATCAGTTCATTACATGTTTGTATTTTCTTAAAGAACCTATGAGGGGAAAATAAATTTCCAATAAGCTGGAGATGCATACCATCTACATAACTATGCCTTAAAGCCTTTATTTTATCTCCCAGTCTCATAGCAGTTCCAGATTAAAGAGTCTTTCTCACTGTTTCAAATCTCTCAGGCAGGCTAACTGGTGGAGAGTAGACCCTGAAGCACTCCAACATGTGTCCCTTCCCTTCCTCTGTGTCTCCATAAAGATTCTATAAAATGGTAGACTGTTTCCCAACTCATCCCCTTCCACTGAGTGCTCCATTTCCAAAAATACCTAGGCCTAAAATCTATCAGGAAGAAGGGAGCCTGAGTTCATTACTTCCTCCGTGTAGACCCTCTGTTTCTCAGATTCTACATCATCTGCAGATATTCAGTAAATGCACTACAAATTGCACAACTCCTTGGGCTTGGTTACTGGTATAGTCATCCACTTTTGTCATCATCCCAGCATCCAGAATCTCTTTCAATCAAAAAGTAGAAGGGTCATGGGAACTTAATATGCTACTGAACCACAAATTGGTTCGGGGGAAAAAAAATGGTGTAATTTCTAACCATGCTTGGGATCACATAGCATTCCACCAGGTTGTCCCAGGACTCCAGGGAACAGTGCGTGGTTACGCTCGAGTACTCTCATCTAGGAATTATGTTGCATGATGCACAATCTTACAAGCTCTTGCCTCTGTTGATTACACAGTATGCAACAAGTAAAAGGTTTTTACTCTGATTTCAGCTTAAATGTCACATCCTCAGAGAGACCTTTCCTGACCACACAATGTAAATTAGTCACCCAGTCACTCTACCATATCATTCTGTTTTAATTCTCTGCACAACACGTATTACTAAGAGATACTTATTTTACTTACTTAAGTTTATTTGTCTACTGCCTGCCCCTTCCCATTAGATAAAGGACCTGGTCTATCTTGTTTTTTGTAATATTTCCAGTGCCTGGAATAATGTTGGATGGCACATACTTAGCCCTCAATATGTTAAATTAATTACATCAAGGCAATACGATAGAAAAAAAATGGCTAAAAGGCTACCTTGAAGCTACTTTTAATATAGGATGGTCAAAGAAAGTCTTTCCAGGAGATGATTTTTGAGCCAAAATCTGTATGACAATTAGAAAAGAGTATAAGGTTTTGACTATTACACTGGCCTGAACATTTTTATTGTTGATATGAGACTGTTCTTGTGAAGAAAGGGCTTTATAACTATTGAAGAATGACCCAAAAAATTATGGGATTGGCCCAAGATTTCAACAGAACAGGTACAGGACTGGACCCACAGAGTGGGTTTAAAAGAAGTAATGAGAAAAATCATTTTCAAAGAGGTAATGAGAGAAATCACTGCTTCCAGAACATGTTCCTTTTCAGTAACCCAGAATTGTTCTTCCTTGAAGCTCCTTCCACCATTAAGGCTTACCCACCCAAGAGAAGAGAATAGCTGATAACAACTAAAATAAAAGTTCCCAGTGAAAACATGACAAGAGAAGTTCCACCAGATTAGGAAAAATACATGCTTTCCTACTGAGCAGTGGGAAAGTTTAAGAAGGAATAATATGCACATATCACCTAGGTTCTCTTGGGTTTCACTGCTCACACCCTGTACCCCTAAGATTTAGCCAGTGGAAGGGTTGATTGTGGAAACAGAAATCAGGTAGAAAAGAGAGACAAACCTCAGGCTGGTAAACTGTGCCCTGTGTAGAAAAAGGTTTGAACACTGCAGTTTCTATTTGTAACACATGAGCAGACCATCTCACAGAGCATCTGCTGACCTAAACTAATATGGGTGTCTGCAGCTACTGAGAAACAAGAACAAATTGTTAGAGAGGGAGAAATGTATTGGCTATCCTCAAGCCTTCTATACTTTTCCGTGCAATGTGGAAGAGATATAGATGTTCCTACCAGCTCCTGGAGAAGGTCATGGAAGCCAGCCAAGAGTTAAGATCCAGAGAGCTTGCCTTTGGGTTACTATAGAGAAAGGTGAGATGACACCAAAGGCCATAGGCTAGACAGGTAGGGCAGAGAGCCAATCGAGGACAAGACTATACTTTTCAGCAGTGGATGCAGTGAGGACAAAAGTCACTCACTGGAGAGGTGTGAATGTATCCAACTGGTGATCAACAGAAAAACAGAGAATGATATCATCTGGTCAAGAAACCCTTTCCCAAACCTATAAGGATAAATAAGCTTCTCCCTGCACACAGGTGCCATCTTGGGCATAAGGAAAAGGAAGGGAGATTCTGTAGAAGAGAAACAACTCTGGTGGGGCTTATCTTATGAATTTTAAATTCCTTGAACATAAACAACCATAAAAATGAAGCTATACACTAGAATAGATGAAATTACCTTTTAATAATAAGCTTTAAATAATGATTTTCTACAATCACCAGGAATTTTCTACAATCACAAGGAACATGAGGTCAGTTACAGAAATACATACTTAAGATTGTTTCAATTTTGATCCTACTCTGTTTTGTATTACTTAAGTGTCCACTTCTATTGTGTTTGAGATGCTCAAGTACACTCAGATCAATTGACAAACCTGAGTATCCAAGGATACCTTTGGTCTTATAGTTGTCCTAGAGGCAAAGGTAGGGTACAAGTAAGAGAGTACCTTCCTCTATTTGCCTTCAAGCCAAAGAAAAAAAACTTAGGTAGTAGGTATTGCTTCCATACCTACAGTGACTATATGATTTATTGGCAGGACACTTGAAGCTAATAATACAAAACTCCTAGTAAAAACCTGGACAATCAATGATGTGACTTTGAACTTCTCTGGAAGTGATCATTCTCTCTTTGTGTTGACCTCTACATTCCGATATACACTACTTCCCCTGCCCTCTCAACCTCTCCCAATTAAACCTATGTACCTCTTCTGTTGTCACTACCAAAAAAAGTTCTGTTTTCTCTTTTTCTAAGTAGCTGTTAAGAAGAGATGATAGGTAGATCCAAGATTATCCATTAAACCATTATCCCATGGCATTGGTTCCTTTTCCTCAAGAGCAGGAAAACCTTTCTCCAGAAATATATTTCCAGATCTCCCACCCATAAAAGGGGAAAAAAGAGCTTTGTTTTCCATGCTGGAGAAGGTTGCCCAAATATTCATTACTACTTTCCTCCTATTCCCATAAGATAAATGACTTACACAAATGCCAAAAAGAAAAGACAAACCCAAAATGAATTTTGGGGACAAAGTGACTGACTCAAGTAAAAAAAGGTGGCTAACCAAAAAACAGAAAATGTAGGATCCAATTAAAATGGAGGCTCTAACACAAGAGAGAGGCAAAGAAATTCCCCAGAATAATAAGGAACAGCAGCAGGCCTAGAGCAACCAGTGCAACTAGAAGCAGGAGAAAAGAAAGCTTGAGAAAGAAGAGTTTGTCTGCAGGGGAATATTGAGATAGAATTAGTGGAGTATTTAATACTGTCAAAATTGTGACATTGTTCCAATGGGGTAATCAAAGAAGAGAAAATGTCTGTGTGTGTGTGTGTGTGTGTGTGAGAGAGAGAGAGAGAGAGAGAGAGAGAGAGAGAAGGAGAGGGAGAGAAAGAGAAGGAGAAAGAGGTAAGACTTTATTTACCCAGAAAAGTTAAATACCTAAAAGTTAAAACCTAAAAGTTGAAAGTGCTAGCCTCTGGGGAACAGATATCAGGAAAGGTAAAGGAAAGGGACTTCCTTTTCTCATTATTAGCTATAGTAAATTAAAGATAACCATAAATTCTTTGACACTCCCCACAGAGGCTCTATTTTCCTTGCTCATGAACAAGTTTGGGTTGACCTGTAACTGCTCACAAATAATATACCAATGGATGTGACATTCTACTATTTCCAGTTCTAGCTTTTTAGAGGTTTAGAAGCTTCCACTGTGGTCTCATGAATTCCTGAACCAACATGTAAGAAGACCAACCACCTCCCTTGAGAGACCACATGGAGAGGCCTTTAGACTGCATTAAAGAGAAATACCAACTGAGACCAACCTTCTAGCCACCTCACCAAGACAGAAGACATGGGAATGAAGCTGTTTTTGAATCATCAGACCAGCCAAATATACCTAGTTAGTGCTGTATGGAACAGATCACCCAGCCACGCCCTGCTTGAATTCCTGATCTAGAAAATCTTGTGACATAAAATTATTGTTGGTTTAAGCCACCACATATTGGAGTACTTTGTTATACAGCAGTAGATAAGTGGAAACTAAGTCTTTTAGTCTTCAAGAGTAATAAGTCTTTGGTACTAATTCTTAATATGTATATATATAATTTTCATAAAAATAAAAATTAATTTAAAATAGTGTGACCCACAGTCACCTGGGTGGCTCAGTGTTTGAGTATCTGACTTTAGCTCAGGTCATGATCCCAGGGTCCTGGCATTGAGTCCTGCATCAGGCTCCCCATGGGGAGCAGGCTTCTCCTCTCTGCCTCTCTCTCTGCATGAATAAATAAATAATACCTTTTTAAAAACTTAAAATAAAATAAAATAATTTGACCTGAAGAAGTTCAATGGATTATTCTGAGGTCAAGTTCATGGTTGCAATATTGCATTATAATTATACAAAATGTTATCCTTGGGCAAAACTGAATAAAGGGCATATGAGGGGGTCTCTCTATATTATTTCTTTTTTTTAAGAGTTTATTTATTTATTCATGAGAGACACAGAAAGAGAGGCAGAGACACAGGCAGAGGGAGGAGAAGCAGGCTCCATGAAAGGAGCCGGATACAGGACTCGACTTCGGGAATCTGGGATCAGGCCCTGAGCCAAAGGCAGATGCTCAACCACTGAGCCACCCAGGTATCCCTCTCTACATTATTTCTTACATGAGACTCCACAGTTATCTAAAAATGAAAAGTTAAAAAAATAATTCAAAACTTGAATGTTTGTAACTTACATGCTTATTTATTTTTAACAAAAAAATCTTAATACCTTACATATTATCCTACATTTTTCCACTTAATATATTTGGTACCTATTTCCAAGTCAGCATTTATAGGTCTAGATTATTAATTTTAATGGCTACATTATATTCTTCTATATGGATCTGCTATAATTTATTTAGCTAGCACCTTACTGATGGATATTTCCCTTTCTAGAGACTATGTACTCTATCAAATCACATTTCTAAATTCCCTTTGAGTAATAAAATTAAAAACTTGGCAATCTGGCTTTATTCTTCTACTATAGACTGATAGAATTTATTTCTATCATTCTTATGATAATTCATTTCCTGTCTTCACATATTCCATAAGCATTTCTAGAATCAGTAAAACTACTAAATCCAGGAAGTGTCCACAATCTATATATAGCTAACTCAACTTCTGGGTAGCAGACCTCAACTCCAACTGCTAGATGTCAGGAAAAAAAAAAAAAAAACTAAAACTAAAAACTCCAGACCTGAGTCACCCAGTCTAAAGGGGTTTCAGAAAAAAATGAAACCAGTAAAGAATACAGAAATATAAGAGAAAGAACTGATCTTCAAAACTAAGTCTCAAACACACAATGCTTCCAAAATCCATCATCCCAAAATAATTATTTAATCTGACTAGCATTTTCTACATTAATGATATCATTAAGATCAAAAGGAAAAGTAAAAAGGATGTTCTAGGTAGATACAGTGAATTTCTGCCCAAGAATAAGTCATTTTATCATCTAAAGACTCTCTGTACTTTTAAGAAGGTATATCTGAAGTGCATTATTTGCTCATTTGCTCATTCATTCCACAAATATCTAAGTGTCTGCTAGTATGTCAGAAGCAGACAAAGGCAGCTCTTGCTCCTTTGAAGAGCTCATACTCTAGTGGAAGGACCAGGAACTAAGTTAGTAAGTATAACAAAGTGGCAGAGGGTAATAAAAATAAGCACATGATAGCACAAGATTACATAAGAGGACATGCAAGGCTTAATGAAGGAAAATTTTAAAATCTTAAAGTAGGGATAAGCAAGCATCATCTGTGGGGAAAAGAGCTTATTCCAGGTGGAGAACAGCATGGACAAAGTCCTAGAAGCAAGCATAGAGTTGAGTGTAGCTTGCGGGAGGGGGTGACTCTACAAGCAGTTACATACGGCCCAAGTATACAATGGAGCATGGGGTTCTATGAGAGGTAGCCTGGGTTCCGATCATATACGGCTGGGCGCCTTTCTGAAGAATTTGACATGTATCCCTCAAGTAAGGGGGATCTAGTAAAGAAGAGCTTTGCTTGGGGTGAGCAAGTTTCCCAGTTTGACCAAGACTATTCCAGTTCATGCTTGTTGTCCCAGTGTGATTATAGTAGTGCTCACTTTCTTTCTTTTTTTTTTGGGGGGGGGGGTGAAAAATGATATGTTTATTTGTAGCAATTATTCAAACCAACCATTTAAGAATTTGCTACAATAGAACTTTCTGAAAAAGAAAAATCATCATAAACAGAGGGATAACTTTACAGGATGGATCAGAAAAACCATAATTTGATCATGTAATAGTAGCACATAGTAGCCTTGACCAGGGTTGCCTGGATGGTAGAGTTGGTTAAGTGCTCAATTCTTCATTTCGGCTCAGGTCACAATCTCAGGGTTGTGAGATTGAGCCCTGAGTTGAGCTCCATGCTCAATGTGGAGTCTGCTTGAGATTCTCTCTCCCTCTCCCTCTGCCCCTCCCATTTGTGCACTCTCTATCTCTCAAATAAATAAATCTTAAAAAAAAAAAAAAGCCTTGACAAGTATTTGTAATACTGAACACTTTGAAGGCATTGTAATTTTGAAAGAGGATGCATTTTGGATTCAAATACAGTTGGTTTTAACTTGTATCTTGACTAGTAGTGTGTATGTATGACTTTGGCTAAGTTACTCAAAATCTCTGAGTTCATTTTCCTCATCTGTTCAATGGCCCTTGAGAAGTTTTTATGAGGATAATAAAGTGACCTTAAAAATAGTACCTGCCATGGAGTCAGAAAGTGTTAGAATGCTTTCTTTTATTCCCCAATACTTGAGGTCTTATCTCTTTGCTCCACAAGATATGTGTCATCTTTGCTCTAAATGAGATATTTCATCTCTGCTGTGACAGAAGTTATATGATAGCCTCTACTTTGGAAATGGTGGCTATCAAGTGGAGGATAAACAAGGCTAGATATTTTTAGAACTCCTGAATGGTGTGTAGGTGAGTGAGCAAACGAGGGAACAAGTTGATCAAGGGCACCCAAACATTAAGGATATAGTAAAAAGCACCATGATTCCCAACGAAACAGCTCATCAAATATCCATGGATTCATAGATAATACATTCTTAAACACATAATAGAATCATATTGTTAAATAAAAAAAATAGACTTGAATGTTATACAGAGTTTTCTTTTTCCTTTCAGGTCTAAAGTATATATGACATAATCTTTAATTATATCTTGCCATTTACATACAATCTTCAACAATTTATTTCCAGCATTTTATACAAGGTCCTTAATATTATGTTTTTCCTTCATAATTGAACCACAGTTGACTGGGTTTAAATCTAATAAGAGCCTGATTGGGGTTAAAGATATGCCATAATGGGAATGACTAATGATTTCATCTTTGTTTCAACTGTATTAAGCTTATGAGACCTATGATTTTATCACCATTATCAGCACTCACTTTCACATTCACATTTCACATTTCCCTAGGGTTAAGATGATAACCCTAATTATCACTGTAGTTATGATAGATCTACTTCCAGTTGTACTCAGATCATTGAAAATCTGCTTATGTGAGAAATAACAGACAAGAGAAAGAAAGAAGGAAGAAAATCTATTCGCCACCCTGGAGAAACACTGATCAGTACTAAATTAAACAGTAGTGAAAGAGTAAATGCAAAATTTTCATTAAGTACATGCAGCAGCAATTTTTGTAGTCTTTTGTGTTGTGAAACCCAAAAATATGTGCTCTGCAACTTTTACTTTTCTTTCTTATACTCATTCTTAGGATCTTCTTTCCCCTGGATATGATACTTGCTGATTTATAAAAGGAGTATATAAATATGATAATAATTATAAAAATGTAAAAGGAAAAATTAAAGTCTATCTTCTTTCCCAAACTGAGGCCCAGCATCCAAAGACACCATATGAATTCATCGACTTACTAAATAGAGTAAATCTAATTGGGCAAAATAAGAGAATAGTTTTTTTATTCTTCCACTGCCTTCAAACACATTTGGACTGCCCTTCTCAGGGTTAGCTAATTCCTAAAATAGCCAACTAGTCTGCAAGTGCACTTTTCATAAGCAAACCAATGAATCCATAGCACATACCCCAACTACCTCCTTTATCCAACTGTCACACTTAGGGCCACCATCCCCCTGCCCTAATCACTCCAGGGCCAGGTGCCAAACAATGAGGCACAGTCCCTCTGCCCCAGAGCTTCTCAAAATTATTCAAATTAGGAGTGATACCAGAGAGATAACCCAATAAGACATCCCCACTAGCATCTCCTCAACCTCAACAATCTGGCATCCATACACAGTGTCTATGGCTCCCAAAATTGCCTTTGTGGGAGCTGCAGGACTCAGGACCATATGCTAGGGGATCTAGGAGTCTTGCCACATCCTACACCCAACCCTATGCTATGAGTTGCAGGATACAAAATCAACGTATAGAAATCAATTTTGTTACTTTATACTTATACTTACAATGAAATATCTGAAAAAGAAATAAAGGAAACAGTACCATCCACAACAGCATAAAAAAATACTTAATAAATTCAATCAAGAAGATGAAAGACCTGTACACTGAAAACTGTAAAACTTTAACTAGAGAAATTAATGAAGACACAAATAAATGGAAAAATATCTTATGCTCATGGATTAGAAGAATTAATATTGTTAACATGTCCATACTCCCCAAAGCCGCTATAGATTCAGTATGATCCCTATAATAATTTTAATGGTATTTTTCACAGAAATGGAAAAAAATATTTTTTAATTTATATGGAACCAAAAAAGGACTCCAAATAGCCAAAACCATCCTGAAGAGAGAACAAAGCTGGAGGCATCACACTTTCTGATTTCAAAGTATATCACAAAGCTATAGTAATTAAAACAGGATGGTAATGGTATAAAAATGAACATATAGACCAATCGAATAGAATTGAAAACCTAGAAATAAACCCTTACATATATGGTCAACTATTGTTTGACAAAGGAACCAAGTACACTCAATGGCAAAATGATACTCCCTTCAATAAACAGTGTTGGGAAAACTGGTTAATCACATGCAAAAGAATGAAATTGAACCCCAATCTTATATCACTCACAAAAATTAATTTGAAATGAATTAGACTTAAACATAACACCTGAAACCACAAAACTCCTAGAAAAAAATTGTAAAAATGTTCTTGATACTGATCTTGGCAATAACATTTTTGGATATGTCTCCAAAACCACATACAACAAAAGCAAAAATAAACGAGTGGGACTAGACCAAACTATAAAGCTTCTTACAGCAAAAGAAATGATCAACAAAAGGAAAAGGCAAACTATGAAATGGGAAAACATATTTCCAAGCCATATACCTGTTAAGGGGTTAAAATCCCAAGTACATAAGGAACTCCTGGCTCAATAGCCAAAACCCAAATAACCCTAATTAAAATAGGGAGGACCCAAATAGCCCTAATTAAAATAGGGAGGACCCAAATAGGAGGAGATATCTGCACTCCCATATTCACAATAGTCAAAAAAATGGAAACAACCTAAGGGTATATCAACAGATGAGTAGGTTAAGAAGATGCAGTATATATATACATTGGCTTATTATCCAGGCCTGAGGAAGAAGAAAATCCTGCCATTCGTGACAGTGATGAACCTTGAAGACATTGTGCTAAGTGAAATATCTCAGAAGAAGATAAGTACTATACAACCTCACTCACATGTATAATCTAAAAACATCAAATTTACAGAAACAGCAGGATGGTAGTGACCAGAGGTTGAAGGCTGGGGGAAATGAGGTGATGTCAGTAAAAGGGTACAAACTTCCAGTTATAAGATGAATAAGTTCTGGGGATCAGGTGTACAGCATGGTGACTATAGTTAACAATATTGTATTATATACTTGAAATTTGCTGAGAGTATAGATCTCAAAGGCTCTTACCACAAAAAAAGAAATGTAATTATGTGAAGTGAGTTTGGAAGTATTATTTAACCCTATTGTGGTAACCATTTCAAAATATGTAAGTGTATCAAATCATCACATTTTATACCTTAAACCTACATAATGTGTCAATTATATCTCAATAACTGAAAAATAAAAGAAAATTATTTAAACTAGCCAATTCTAAACCTACTTATCATTCCTCCCCCTTTCCTTCCCACAGGCACCACAATAAAGGCTCTACCCACATTTTTCCCCCCTCCCTCTGCCTCCTGATGGATCCTGGGTTCTCTATGTTCTCCCCCACAGTGCTGCAGGGTCTGTCTTCCTCAGGTCTGTAAGTATAACAAATTATCTTTTCAATGGCAATCACCTCTTGATCTGTTTGCTTGCTATATCTGAATAATAATGAAACCTACAAGCAATCTAAAAGTATGTTTCATCAGATTTGCCCTCTTTATACTTTAACCAATATCCCAAATGGATCTCATGGCTTTCCAGCCATATTTATTAGAAAAGCTTTGTTTTCAGATGTTGAAATGTTACTCCAGTTTAAACCAAAATTTTCACTCCTCATCCATCTTAATTAAAGTTTTTCCCCCTTCTCCAGTTCAGGCCTGGCTCAGCCCAGAGCAGCAGTGAAGAAAGGCAGAATGATCTTGCTCTTTCACTTATCCTTTCTTCCTGCTGCTGGATCATCTCCTGGGGCAGAGGAAGGGAAAGGAAGTAGTAGAGGAGAAAGGAGCAAAGGAATTCTTGTCTAGACCATATTGCTGGTTTTTGGGCAACACTAGTTGCCCATAGCACAGCCTCTGTTGTGGCAGGTGCTCATAGGGAGAATTCATAAGCAAAAACCATACACAAAACTACAAATATCACCCAACTGTACCATTTCCTGATTTTTTTTAAAGATTTTATTTTTTATTCTTGAGAGACACATAGAGAGAGACAGAGAGAGAGCAGGAGAAATAGGCTCCCTGTAGGGAGCCTACTTGTAGGACTTGATCCCAGGACCCCAGGATCACGACCTGACCCAAAGGCCAATGCTCAACCACTGAGCCACCCAGGAGCCCCCACCATTTCCTGATTTAATTTACCTTTCAGCTGACATCCTATCACCCGCCTCCCCAACTCTCCCCCATGGCATTATACCCTGTAGCCTCTTTCTTCTGATGCCTGGGCACTCTGGCAGGCAGCTCCTTCAAGATGACTGGAGCTTGGCTACATCCACAGCGTCCACAGGACCCACAATAACTCAGATACTTTTGTCCTCTGAATGATGGAAGTGTAGCTTGCTCCCGCTGCTTCAGCCGGCCTCTTTGGGTGTTCAAAGTTCTCATTGTAAGAAATGAGTACCCATCTATGGAGTCATCTATAACCTCAAACTCTGGCAAGCTCTCCCAAGAGAAAACACAGGCAAGCTCTCCCAAGAACTTTCTCACTGCACTGCTCTAATTCCAAGGAGCTGACCCAACAGTTGAAAGCATCAAAGATGGTTCTAGTCTTGATTATGGGAAAGGAAATTCCCATGAGTCATCACAGTCATCCGTACTCTCCCCCAGGTAGCCTTCTCTTACGTAGGCTGCTGGGGGAATGATTACTATACCCCGACTCACTACCTCTGGGCAAATTCTTAGCAAATGACAATGTCCCTAATACCTCTCTTTAGAATGTGGAGATTCTTGACTTTTCCTCCACTTTGAGAGTTTAACCAAAATTCTGAGCCACTAAGAAAATTCTCATTCTGTATCTTGTTTTAACAGAAAGGAGTTACCCACTTTGGAAGCAATCATAAAAATTGTATAATCCTAAGGAGTAAAAACTGAAGCTCCTGTCCAATCATGAAGACCCAGAGCATGTTTGTACTTTTCTACTCCCAGAAACTAGATGAGATTGGGATGGGGAGGAGGGTAAAACAAAGGAAAGAGGCTAGTCAAAAAGTGGAGGAAGAACAGGACAAAACTCAAAAAGAGGGTGGGGGAAGGTCCTTCCATCTCAATAAAAGAACCCAGACGAATGTGATCCAACCCAAGCTATCACTCACATTATCATCCAAGAAGCATTTGCCACTCTCATTAAGGAGTATCCAGTTTTCGGTAACGCTCATGAATCTCTGGAGACTAACACTTTGTGGGGTGACAGCAACACAAGGGGAAAAAACTTCACGTTCCGGCCAAGATGGAACTAGGTATAACCATCTAGACATGCCCTACAAACCAGAGGAGTGGAACCTGCCTCGGTTTGTATTTGGACTATGTATGCCATACAGCTTCTTACCTTCTCATTGTCTTCTTTTTACTATCTTGACAACTGAAGAGAAATACGTTTTCATGATACTAAGATGTTCTGTGTTTTTAATCCCACAAGTTATGGAGAGAAATAACTTTCTTTTAAAGATATTCCTGACGGAACCTCTGTCTTCCTCTCCCCCTTGAATTTTCTATTCTTTCTGAGCCTCTATGCAACTGTCATCCTGTAATTGCTTTACATTGAACTCCTGGCCTTTTACTGTTTCTGAATTCTGGATGTTCTTCTAAAGTTTTCTTTCTTTTTTTTCCTAGTGAATATCCTTGGGTAACTTTTTCAGATGGAAGATGTCTTTCTGTTGCACATACTGGAAATGTCTATCTTTCCTTCATACCAGAATGATAATTCTGCTTGTGAGAAATTCTAGGTACAAATTCTTTTCCTTCAAAATGTGGATGGTTATGCTTGTGTCATTGGTACCCATACTTGTTGAAGAGATTTACTAACAGTCAAATGCTTATTCATCTGAGATAACCTGTTCTTTTATTCTCTCTGGTCACATTTGAGATTTTTCTCCTTTTCCTTAGAATTTTGAGGCTGCATGAGATATTTTCACCCATTTATTCATTTAACAAATTCTTCCTAAACAAGTAATGTAAGAGCGCAAGTGATGCAGCTACAAACAAAACAGATTAGAATGTTGTTTTCTCACTTGTTTTTGTTTTGTTTGTTTTCTTTCCTGGACCTCTGTGAGCCCTTCTAGGTCCTTCTGAAAACTAGAATCTTAAAATTCACAGAAATAGGTTAATTATCATTTTTTAAAATTTTATTTAAGGAAGCAAGGAAAAGATCTCTTTATATTTACCATCTCTCTCTTTTTCTTTTCAGCTCTCAATTCTAATGAGCTAATTTTATCTTTTGATTATGGACTTCATCTTTTTTCCCCATCAATTTTGTAATTTGGCTAGTCCATACATTTTTTTTTAATTTTGCCATTCTTTTTTTTTTTTTTTTAATTTCTGTGTATTCTTTCTTCAGCTATGCGTTCTCCTGTTATGGCAGCCCAGTTTTACTTAGTGGATGCAATATTTTCTTAAATTTTCAAAATTTTCTTAAATATCTCTGGGGATAGTATTTAGAATTTTTAAAATCCTCTTCTGTTCCCTGAATTATGTTTTCTCCAGAATCTATTATTGTTTCAAATTTGATCTTCCATTTCACATGTTTTGCTTTCCCCTGGTGTCTGATGAGCTGTTATCTTTTCATATCTATCAGTGATGGATGATATAAGTTAACACAAGTTGCTGAGACAAGTTTTCTATCTAACTGTGTAAGCTTCAATTTTCCAGTGGTCTCCCCCTTGAAAACTGACAGTAGATAAGTGGACATAGTTGTGTTTCCAGGCAGCCAATATGGGTGATTGACCAAGAACTCTTCCAAATATCAGATTATGAATGACTTTCTAGTGTACTTTTCCCCCTGAAAACCCTTCACCTCCACCTCTCCTCCCCTTCCTCTTCTTCTTCATTTTGTTTCATTTTAGAAGTCTAGAGTTACCATAAATTCTCTGCGACTTTTTTCTCAGGCATGAGTAATCTCTCTAAGAGCCTCATGCAAGCCTATTGTTGCTTAAAGTAGTTATTAACCTGGGCCTAAGGGTAAAAGCAACTGCTCCCATAGTCCCAATTTAGGGCGTGGAAAAATAGTACTAGCAATTAGGAACCAGTATATAATTTGCAGGCCTTGGTGCAAAATGATAATGCTGGGTCCCTTATTTAAAAATTATTAAGAATTTCAAAAAAAAAAAAATTATTAAGAATTTCAAGACAATGATAGAGCATTAAACCAAGTAGAGGCACTTCTGAGCATGAGGCACTATGCCACTGTACAGGTCACATGCCCATGAGGACAGCTCTGACGTGCCTTTGGAATTTCTCCAAGTTCTACCAATAAATACCCTTAAAGTTCTCGTCATTACCCTTGTTCTGTTTTTGTACTGTTCTGTTTTTTCCATCAGTCGACACGTTTTGCTTTCTACCCGCCAGGAATTCCCCAGATCTTTTGGTGGGTTGATGGTACTTCGTCTCACTTTCCAGTGATTTTTTTTTTGGGGGGGGGGGTTATTCTCTTGTAAAGTGTATTCTCTATTATTTTGGAACTTTGAGAAGAAGAGGACGTAGATGTCCATTTAAAATAAAACCTGGGGCAGCTCCAGTGGCACACCGGTTTAGCGCCGCCTGCAGCTCAGGGTGTGATCCTAGAGACTACGGATCAAGTCCCACAACCGGCTCCCTGCATGAAGCCTGCTTCTCCCTCTGCCTGTGTCTCTGCCTCTCTCTCTCTCTCTCTCTTTCTCTGTGTGTGTGTGTCGCTCATGAATAAATAAAATCTTAAAAAAAAAAACCTGGTATCAAATAACCTTTGATATCAATTAACTTGTCAGACTTCAAAGTTGGTAGGAGTTTCCCATTATATAAAGGAACATCATTTTACTGGAAAAGTCAACTATTTTTAAAGTCTACTTTTCTTCAGCAAAAGGATGTAGTTTATAGACAGAAAGATGAATGAACACTATAAATCCAAGGGAGGGGAAGGAATTTTCTGATTTTAGCTTATTATTTTTTGCTTTTCATATGTATATCTTTACAAACTCCACTCCCATCAAAAGAGAGAAGTTTTAGCTGATACTTTATTACCTGGTAAAGCCCTTGAATGAGAAAAGACCTTCATCTGCCTGTCTAAAACCTACTACAACTTTATTGAAATGACTTACCACAAAGTGTTCAGAGTCCTAAGATTTCCTTGTACATTAACATAAGGCTTTTTTCTGTGAATTTTCTTTTGTGTGTCTAGCATTTGGCTATTTATAGCTATACTCTGTCAGTTAGGGAGAAGTGGACTTTATTAATGAAACATCATTTGAGAACCACTGCTCCAAGTCACTCATGACTACTACTTCATGACTTTTGAAACAAATTTTCTTGTTTTCACAAAAGTTTTCTCACAACCTATAGAAATGAAAATATACCAGGAAAATGAGACATAAAAATATCATATATTTTCTAGAAATAATACAAATAGACACACTGTTTTCAGTGGATAGATAAGAGCCTTAACCACAACCCACATATTTTGATCCATCAAATCCAATTCAGGAAATCTACCCCCAACATGATATGAAAATCAGGCTGTATGCTAAAGATGTGAATTTCCAGGGTTTTCTTCATAATAGCAAAAAGTAGTATGTCCTAAGAAGTGTCTGAGTATGGCTTACCTCTAAAACAGAGCTTAGGACACAGACTTGAGTAGGTAGCTTATTTGAAAGGTGACTATGAAATAGTAAAGGAGATGGATGATTAAGAGAGAGAAGAAAGAAAAAGCAACAGATAGTCTATTTTGAGCTGCTTACATCTATAGGTAACTGAAATCTGGTCCTGCTGGGGACCCTCTGAAGAACCTGGCTTTGGGTATCTCAAAGTTCAGGGACAGAGCCTCAAACCCAGGATGATGTCTCCAGCTCTCATTGTATCTGAGCCTTTAATAGGCCATTCCAACATTGTACCAAGCTGTTGTTTCAAAGTAATATGGTATATTGAAGTACTCATGGACTTGTGGTCATGAGTCCACGATAATATATCCTTTGCCCTCAAAATGGGTCACTTGGTCCAAGGCAATGTTACAGAGGATCCATGTCAGTAAGTCAAGATAATAAGACACTCATGATGGCAGAGGCACTGTGGACAGGGAATATAAACCCATATTCTGCTGCACAAAAGCATGGGCTAGACAAATGAATGATGAGCCTGAGTCTGAACTAAAATAGAGGCCTCACAGAGAAGCAACGACGCACTGAGGTGCCAAATATCTGAGTAAAGTCTTCTTGGACCTACAAACCAGACCAGCCCCTAGCTGAGTGTGGCTAAATGAGTGGCTAACTCCATGTAGAGCAGAAGATCCCGTCCCAGCCTGGCCCAAATTCTGACCCAGAGAATGATAAGAAATAATACATCATTTTTGTTTTGAGCCACTAAGTTGTGGGATAACTTACTAGCAGCAAGCTTCTGCTACTAGCTTCTGTTTTCATACTTTTGGAATGCTACCTCTTAGAAGCCAGCTACCATGTAGTGTCTGACTACTCTGAGATGACCATGCTATGAGGAAACCCACGCTAATAAGTAGAAGGACTTTATGGAGGAGCTTCAAGTCTCCTTAGCCAACAGCCCCACTCAGTCAGAATCAAGTAATGCTCCCCACCCGCCACCAAACAAACAGAATCAACTAATGCAGAACTACCTATGCAATCCACAGAATCATGAGAAATTTAAAAACAAAACAAAAGAATCATTGTTGTTTTAAGTCCCTGAGTTTTGGTATGGTTTGTTACGTTGCAATAGACCATTGAAACATATGGCTAGGGGGGCAGGGCAAGATGGTGGAAGAGTAGGGTCCCTAAGTCACCTGTCCCCACCAACTTACCTAGATAACTTTCAAATCATCCTGAAAACCTACGAATTCGGCCTGAGATTTAAAGAGAGAACAGCTGGAACGCTACAGAGGGAAGGGTTTGCGTTTCTAACAAATACAACTCATTTTAAGCCACTCAGCACTGAGCAAAATGAAGAGAAAAAAGAACTCACACAAAAGAAAGAATCAGAAACAGTATTTTCTCCCGCAGAGTTACAGAATATGGATTACAATTCGATGTCAGAAAGTCAATTCAGAAGCACAACTATAAAGCTACTGGTGGCTCTGGGAAAAAGCATAAAGGATTCAAGAGACTTAATGACTGCAGAATTTAGATCTAATCAGGCTGAAATTAAAAATCAATTAAATGAGATGCAATCCAAACTGGAGGTCCTAATGCTGAGGGTTAATGAAGTAGAAGAAAGAGTGAGTGACATAGAAGACAAGTTGATGGCAAGGAAGAAGGCTGAGGAAAAAAGAGAAAAACAATTAAAAGATCATGAGGAAAGGTTAAGGGAAATAAATGACAGCCTCAGGAGGAAAAATCTATGTTTAATTGGGGTTCCAGAGGGCGCCGAAAGGGACAGAGGACCAGAAAGTGTATTTGAACAAATCATAGCTGAGAACTTCCCTAACCTGGGGATGGAAACAGGCATTCAGATCCAGGAGATAGAGAGATACCCCCCTAAAATCAATAAAAACCATTCAACACCTCAACATTTAATAGTGAAAATGCAAATTCCAAATATAAAGACAAAACCCTTAAAGCAGCAAGAGACAAGAGATCCCTAACTTATATGGAGAGAAATCTTAGGTTAATAGCAGACCTCTCCACAGAGACCTGGCAGGCCAGAAAGGGCTGGTAGGATATACTCAGGGTCCTAAATGAGAACATGCAATCAAGAATACTTTATCCAGCAAGGCTCTCATTCAGAATAGAAGGAGAGATAAAGAGCTTCCAAGATAGGCAGAAACTGAAAGAATATGTGACCACCAAACCAGCTCTGCAAGAAATATTAAGGGGACACTGTAAAAGAAAGAGGAAGTCCAAAGAAATAATCCACAAAAACAGGGACTGAATAGGTATTATGATGACACTAAATTCATATCTTTCAATAGTAACTCTGAACGTAAATGGGCTTAATGATCCCATCAAAAGGCACAGGGTTTCAGACTGGAAAAAAAGCAAGACCCATCTATTTGGTGTCTACAAGAGACACATTTTAGACATAAGGACACCTACATCCTGAAAATAAAAGATTGGAGAACAATTTACCATTCAAATGGATCTATTCAACAAGAGGACCTAACAATCATGAATATTTATGCCCCTAATGTGGGAGCTGCCAAGTATATCAATCAATTAATAACCAAAGTTAAGACATACTTAGATAATAATACATTTATACTGGGAGACTTCAACACAGGCGCTTTCTGAAAATGACAGATATTCTAAGCACAACATCTCCAAAGAAACAAGAGCTTTAAATGATACACTGGACCAGATGGATTTCACAGATATTTACAGAACTTTACATCCAAACACAACTGAGTACACATTCTTCTCAAGTGCACATGAAACTTTCTCCAGAATAGACCACATACTGGGTCACAAATCAGGTCTTAACCAATACCAAAACATTGGGATTGTCCCCTGTGTATTTTCAGACCATAATACTTTGAAACTTGAACTCAATCACAAGAAGAAATTTGGAAGAAACTCAAACACGTGGAGGTTAAAGACAAGCCTGCTAAAAGATGAAAGGGTCAACCAGAAAATTAGAGAAGAATTTAAAAAGATTCATGGAAACTAATGAGAATGAAGTTACAACCATTCAAAATCTTTGGGATACAGCAAAAGCAGTCCTGAGAGGGAAATACATCGCAATACAAGCATCCCTCAAAAAACTGGAAAAAACTCAAATACACAAGCTAACCTTGCACCTAAAGGAACTGGAAAAAGAACAGCAAATAAAACCTACACCCAGCAGAAGAAGAGAGTTAATAAAGATCCAAGCAGAACTCAATGAAATAGAGACCAGAAGAACTGTAGAACAGATCAACAAAACCAGGAGTTGGTTCTTTGAAAGAATTAATAAGATAGATAAACCATTAGTCAGCCTTATTAAAAACAAAAAAGACTCTAATTAATAAAAACATGAATGAAAAAGGAGAGATCACAACCAATACCAAGGAAATACAAATGATTTTAAAAACATATTATGAGCAGCTATACTCCAATAAATGAGGCAATCTAGAAGAAATGGATGCATTTCTGGAAAACCACAAACTACCAAAACTAGAACAGGAAGAAATAGAAAACCTGAAAAGGCTGATAACCAGGAAATTGAAGCAGTCATTAAAAACCTCCCAAGACACAAAAGTCCAGGGCCAGATGACTTCCCAGGGGAATTCTATCAAACGTTTAAAGAAGAAACCAAACCTATTCTACTAAAGCTGTTCTGAAAGATAGAAAGGGATGGAGTACTTCCAAACTCATTCTATGAGGCCAGCATCACCTTAATTCCAAAACCAGACAAAGACTCCACCAAAAAGGAGAATTATAGACCAATATCGCTGATGAACACAGATGCAAAAATTCTCAACAAGATACTAGCCAATAGGATCCAACAATACATTAAGAAGATTATTCACTATGAGCAAGTGGGATTTATCCCCAGGATGCAAGGATTGGTTCAACACTCGTAAAGCAATCAATGTGATAGATCACATCAACAAGAGAAAAAACGAGAACCATACGATCTTCTCAATAGATGCAGAGAAAGCATTTGACAAAATACAGCATCCATTCCTGATCACAACTCTTCAGAGTGTAGGGATAGAGGGAACATTCCTCAGCATCTTAAAAGCCATCTACGAAAAGCCCACAGCAAATATCATCTTCAATGGGGAAACACTCAGAGCCTTTCCCCTAAGATCAGGAACACAACAGGGATGTCCACTCTCACCACTGCTATTCATCATAGTACTAGAAGTCGTAGCCTCAGCAATGAGGCAACAAAAAGAAATAAAAGGCATTCAAATTGGCAAAGAAGTCAAACTCTCCCTCTTCACAGATGACATGATACTGTACATAGAAAACCAAAAATACTCCACCCCAAGATTGCTAGAACTCATACAGCAATTCAGCAGTGGGGCCGGATACAAAATCAATGCCCAGAAATCAGTGGCATTTCTATACTAACAACGAGACTGAGAAAGAGAATTAATAGAAATTAGTCAATCCCATTTACAATTGCACCCAAAAACATAAGATACCTAGCAATAAACCTAACCAAAGAGGTAAGAATCTATACCCTAAAAACTAGAGAACACTTCTGAAAGAAATTGAGGAAGACACAAAGAGATGGAAAAATATTCCATGTTCATGGATGGGAAGAATTAATATTGTGAAATGTCAATGCTACCCAGGGCAATTTACACATTTAATGTAAACCCTATCAAAATACCATGGACTTCCTTCAGAGAGTTGGAACAAATCATCTTAAGATTTGTGTGGAATCAGAAAAGACCCCGAATAGCCAGGGGAATATTGAAAAAGAAAACCAGAGCCGGGGGCATCACAATGCCGGATTTCAGGTTGTACTACAAAGCTGTGGTCATCAAGACAGTGTGGTACTGGCACAAAAACAGACACATAGATCAATGGAACGGAATAGAGAATCCAGAAATGGGCCCTCAACTCTATGGTCAACTAATATTCGACAAAGCAGGAAAGACTATCCACTGGAAAAAGGACAGTCTCTTCAATAAATGGTGCTGGGAAAATTGGACAGCCATGTGCAGAAGATTGAAACTGGACCATTCTCTTATACCAGACACAAAGATAAATTCCAAATGGATAAAAGATCTAAATGTGAGACAAGAATCCATCCAAATCCTAGAGGAGAACACAGGCAACACACTTTTATAACTTGGCCACAGCAACTTCTTGCAAGATACATCTATGAAGACAAGAGAAACAAAAGCAAAAATGAATTATTGGGACTTCAAGATAAAAAGCTTCTGCACAGCAAAAGAAACAGTCAACAAAACTAAAAGACAACCTACAGGATGGGAGAAGATATTTGCAAATGACATATCAGATAAAGGGCTAGTTTCCAAAATCTATAAAGAACTTATTAAACCCAACAGCAAAGAAACAAACAATCCAATCATGAAATGGGCAAAAGACATGAACAGAAATTTCACAGACATAGACATGGCCAGCAAGCACATGAGAAAATGATCCGCATCACTTGCCATCAGGGAAATACAAATCAAAACCACAATGAGATACCACCTCACACCAGTGAGAACGGGGAAAATTAACAAGACAGGAAACAACAAATGTTGGAGAGGATGTGGAGAAAGGGGAACCCTCTTGCACTGTTGGTGGGAATGTGAACTGGTGCAGCCACTCTGGAAAACTGTGTGGAGGTTCCTCAAAGACTTAAAAATAGACCTGTCCTACGACCCAGCAATTGCACTGCTGGGGATTTACCCCAAAGATACAGATGCAGTGAAACGCCAGGACACCTGCACCCCAATGTTTATAGCAGCAATGTCCACAATAGCCAGACTTTGGAAGGAGCCTCGGTGTCCATCGAAAGATGAATGGATAAAGAAGATGTGGTTTATGTATACAATGGAATATTCCTCAGCCATTAGAAACGACGAATACCCACCATTTGCTTCGACGTGGATGGAACTGGAGGGTATTATGCTGAGTGAATTGCTAAGTTAATTGGAGAAGGACAAACATTATATGTTCTCATTCGTTTGGGAAATATGAAAAATAGTGAAAGGGAATAAGGGGAAAGGAGAAAAAAATGAGTGGGAAATATCAGAGAGGGTGACAGATCATGAGAGACTTCTAACTCTGGGAAATGAACAAGGGGTGGTGGAAGGGGAGGTGGGCAGGGGGTGGGAGTGACTGGGTGACGGGCACTGAGGGGCGCACTTGACGGGATGAGCACTGGGTGTTATGCTATATGCTGGCAAATTGAATTCCAATAAATTAATTAATTAATTAATTAATTAATTTAATTTAAAAAGAAACATGGCTACTCCATGCTTGTGCCCATTGCATAAGCACTGATAGAGGTTGGCTAACATCCACCAGATACATTTGTCCATTCTATTGACAAATAACTCCTCTGCCATGGATGCTTCCTAGCAGATACTGTTATAAGCCTAAAGATTTTTATGCCCACACTCAGTTCCATATGCCTTACTTTCTCCGGATCTTTACTAGTTGCCTAATTGCCTACCAGTTAAAAATTTAAACTTCAGTCTTCCAATCTTGTTCTGCTCAGGCCCCTGACCAACAAGCCAAGACATATGCCAATGCTCAGACTATTTCTGTCATACAAAAATAACAGAAGTGTACTGCTGAAAGCTCCACCCACAAGAAGGACTTCATCTCATTTCTGCCTTACAGGGTATGCTCCAAGGAGGGACCATAGTGTAGTAATAGTAGTCCATCTTCAGATATCACCAGGATATTGAGCCAATCCATCCGTGAACCAGGCTAAATGATTTTCTCCTGTTTTGGTTGGTCACAGGGAACTCCTCAAGAAGCTATGGGGTGGGGGGCAGCCCGGGTGGCTCAGCGGTTTAGCACCGTTTTTGGCCCAGGGTCTGATCCTGGAGACCTGGGATCAAGTCCCACGTCGGGCTCCCTGCATGGAGCCTGCTTCTCCCTCTGCCTGTGTCTCTGCCTCTCTCTCTCTCTCTCTCTCTCTCTCTCTTGTGAATAAATAAATAAAATATTTTTTTAAAAAAACAAGAAGCTATGGGGAGGGTAACTCTGTCAGGACTCCTCTCACTCTTGAGAGCTTTTTCTGAATTCTTGTTTAATAAACCTCATTGCATTACTCACAGAAGAAGAAGAAGAAGAAGAAGAAGAAGAAGAAGAAGAAGAAGAAGAAGAAGAAGAAGAAGCAATGAAGTGAGCTGAAGTAAAGGTACAGGTACAAGAGAAGCACGTAACATCGAGAAAGCAGGGCTACTATCTCTGTAAATTTATACCCTCTGATTAGCTCAGATGTTCTATATTATCACACAATAAATATTTCAACTTTCTTTCCAACATTATGATTGGGGGCTCCAACTCACGACAAAGTTCATGATAGGCAGTTTTAATAACATAGTCATTTGATACTCCATTGTCAGGCATTAAATGTCTACTACAGTAGCATTCTAGAAGCTTGTTCTTTCCTGTCCATCATGGGACTCTCTACCAGGCAGTCTTTGCCTTGGACTCCCCATTGGTCTAACAAAGACTTTCTCAGAGACTCTTAATTATTGTAATATTACTACCACCACCAGTCAGGTTTCATTGTCATCTGGTTGTTAAGTAATTTAGTCCTAATAAAAAATCGCAGCCTGATTGTCTTAGGTTCTAGAAACACCTTTGTACTTCCTGTCTTAGATAGAGACTTGAGTGCAAGTTTATTTGGGAAATGATCCCAGGAAGCAGAGTAAAGGAATGGGAGAGAGAAAGGAAAGGGGAAAAAGTCAAGTAAGGGTAAATTTTTAACTGGTGGGCAATTAGGGCTCAATCCCATTATGGATTCTGAAAGGAATCATGTAAATGTACTTCAGATTATTCTCCCAAAGAATAGGAACTGGAATATGTGCCAGCTCCCACTGGAGCTGTAATATTTAAGTAATATTTATTACGTTCATTCTTCCTGCTCTTAATACTTCTATTGAACATAAGAAACACCTTAAAAACACAAGTTTTTTTCAAGCTCAATACCCTGGCTCCTTATTCAGGGCTTTTCACTACCAGAAGCAACCTAATAAAGGGGTAGAGGTAAGTGTCCACTTCTCGCAGGCACTTTCAGAAAGGCATTAGAAAGCCTTCATGACTAAACAATGGACCTGCCCAACAGCTTGGGGATGCTGGAAATGACCTTCACTCAATGGAAATGAGACTTCAAATACAAGACCTCTTGGAGACGAATCTGACAGAGTCAGCACAAAGCTTGAACAACCTAGCAGTGATCCCTATAGATGGCAGAGGAGGGACTGTATGGAGGAACTGGATGGAAGGGTATCATGGAGAGGACCAAGGAACTAGGAAGAAATTGTTAAAGATTCCCAATTTGTTCCTACGGCTTCTGTAACAAAATATCACAAACTGGGTGGCTTAAAACTACAAACATTTATCTAGATGCTACAAATCCAAAATCAAGATGTTGATAAGGTTGTTTCCTTCTGGAGGTTCTAAAGGAGAAACCGTCCCATGCCTCTCTCCTAGCTTCTGGTGTTGCAGACAGTACTTGACATTCACTAGTTTGTAAATACATCACTCCATTCTCTGCCTCCGTCTTCACATGGTGTCTTCCCTTCATACGTTGATGTAGCCATGTCCAAATTTCCCTCTGCTTATATGAAAAACAGCTATTTGATTACAGCCCAATTTAATCCAGCATGGTTTCCTTTTCCCTTGATTACATCTGCAAAAACATTACTTCCAAATAAGGTAACACTCTGAGATTCCTGGTGGACATGGATTTTGGGGGGGACATTATTCAACCAAGTGTAGTCTCCGAAGACAAATAACTAACCACATAGCTCTGTCCTTTTAGCCACAAGGATTTGTGGCTCCAGAAGCCAACAGAGTAGCTATTATTACACACCATGGTTTGCATCATTGGATAACTGGACAGTCAGTCTTCCTTTTGCATGTGCTAGAGCCAAAGTATAGTGGTAAAGCATGCCAAGAGCATTCACTAGTTCAGTGGCTCCTAAACTCCTTTACCCATAGAACCCTTTGTTCAAATGAAATTTTACAAGAGTGTTCAGAGAAATATAATGGATAAAAGCTGCTCTGATAGAAGTAGTGCTGGCAGGACCAGGGTCTCCCCGTCCTGGATTAGATTATGAGGAAAGGAGCTTCACAGAATATTACTGGATATCCACTTATCCACTTCTCTGTTTAGTTCAAGAAGCAATTGATAAGTACCACTAACAGCAAAATAAGTACATAAGGGCAAAGAGAAGAGGTAAAGAGAAGAACAAGGTAAATTTAGAAAGGGCTAGAGAAGAGACAGTTATGGCCGTGTTATGTAATTGGTTGCAAAAGGAAAAGGAAAAGTTATAAAATACCAGCCTATGGCCTCCTGGTAAAAACAGAAGAGAGGGTAAAAGGATGAAGGGAAGAGGAAGAAAGGAACTCCTTATACAAGGATTTAGAATGGTAGCCAGTATTTTATGTTCCTATGATGGACTCATGGAGGAAGCCCCAGAGTTTCCTGGGTCAAGTTTGAGGCAAATTAGCTACAAATTGCAGGCAAGTTTACACTGAATGACTTTGAGACCTTCTGTTTCCCAAATAAGTGAATAAACAGAAGACTTTAGTCTCCAGACTCATTAATCTAATACCTTCTGTGAGCACTCAGCATGCATACAAGGTCAAATAAAAACATTCAATATATAAATAAATCAATAATAATTTATATCTTTTGATTGCTCCAAAGAGAATTTTTTATATGTGGAGAAGAAAATAAATAAAATGACATTTAAAGAAAGACCCATCCCTACCCACAAACACACAGAACATTGAAAAAAGTGAGACACTAAGCCATTTGATGTGTCTTTAGAGTCTTCACCAAAGGGGGGACTTATCTGTCAACAAGCCAAGGCATGTGAGTCAATGGGTCGGTTAAGTTTTTCTAGAGTCATGCTCCCAAGAAAGCACTTTAATTTGTTTTCTTAAATAATTTAGTTGTTTAACCTATTACTCCTTATATCTTAGAACTAGCTGAGTCTGATAGAGGGTGAAGTGGTAGGTGGAAACAATTCTCATACTAAAAAGTTCTTCTTTCTTCAGTGCTCAGAAGGGCCTGGATGAAGAAACACACCTTCAGAAACCCCTCCTCTTATTTTTCCTGCTAACAGCTCTCTGAATAAAGATTATTCATCATCTAATCCCCACCACCTTGGCTAGGGCTCTGCACCTCAGAGGCTGTCATTCCTGAGGCACAGAGAGAAGGGTTGTAGTTATCATTTCCCAAATGGTGCCCTGAACCCAGGATACAGTTTTAAAAAGTGGGAGAGAAGAATATGAGGATGTACCGAGAACCTACTATGTTCCTGGCACTCTATTGTAGGCACTTTATAGTTATTACCTCGAGACGCCCTCAAGAAAGAGAAAGAAAATGGGTTGGAGTGGATAAATGGGCTGTTGCCAGTTAGCACATGACTGTCCTTGGTTTTGAATCCAAGCCTGTCTAATTCTAAAGTGCACAATCTTTTTTTAGTACATTATGTGTTGCTGACACTGGGCTGGCCTCTTGACCATTCAGAATCAGTTTCCTTATCTGGATATAAGATATTGTGAATCATTTGAGTATCTATATACAAGTATTCTGTAAACTATAAAACACTTAGCACACATTACTATTGTTGTAATCATGTCACTGTTGTTATTATTAACATCAGAAATTTGGCATAACTTCTGCAATCCTTGGGCACCAGGACAATTCTATAATTAATGAGCCAAAGTAAGGAAGATTATATGACAGTAATGTGGGGAATAATATTCTGATTCTTTCTGGTAATGATATTATTATTTAAGGAAATTAGGTATTTTCCATTGAGGAAAATAATTTGCAAACTAAGTCCCACTGAATATAACATTCACTTTCTAAAAACTTACAAAAAAGCAAAAAAAAAAAGTAATAAAATTAATAATCTAAATATGATAAGAAAATATCTTATTCAACACTGGCAAGTGAAGCTTTATACAAGCAGTCAAAATTTCTCATAATTCTTGAACAGCAGCTCTGTGAAAATGGATTTGTGATATCTTCTCAATTACAAACTTGTTTTTGATTTTTTTTCCCAAAGGCTTCATTGTGATATGCATTCACTTAAAATAAAAGTTTGTTTTACAAATTTTTAATATTCTTTTTTCCTGTTTACAAAAACATCTGCTTATTATGGAAGGGAAAAAGAGAAATGCACATAAAAATTAAAATACCAGAGATAACCTATGTCAATTTGCTATGTAAAATTTTCAGGCAGTTTTTAAACCTTTCAATAGGGATCCCTGGGTGGTGCAGCGGTTTGGCCCCTGCCTTTGGCCCAGGGCGCGATCCTGGAGACCCGGGATCGAATCCCACGTCGGGCTCCCGGTGCATGGAGCCTGCTTCTCCCTCTGCCTGTGTGTCTGCCTCTCTCTCTCTCTGTGACTATCATAAATAAATAAAAATTTTTAAAAAAATAAATAAACCTTTCAATAAATTCAATACTTTTTTTTTTTTAACTCTGACTCCTTTTAGCAAGCAGGCTCCCTTTTAGTGGATTTAGCACCAGTGACTTTCTAGATAGGGGGCAAAAATCTCTTCCCTGATAAAAGGAATACGTTCCAATGATCCAACTATGCAGCAACAGTTTAAAAATATAGAAGATCCACAGATCTTTTAAAAAGACCCTTATTCTTTAAGAAAAGCATTTATCCTTTAAAAAATATATTTACCATCTGAAACTCAAACTAAAGGAATATGATTGTGTCAAAATATATCTGAGAGGGCAGCCCGGGTGGCTCAGTGGTTTAGTGCCACCTTTGGCCCACTATGTGTGTGGATATATATATATATATATAGATATATATATAGATATATATATATATATATCTGAGGATCCTGGGGAGAGGCAAAGGAGGACAGAGTTGGTTAGGAGGCAGGGAAACGTTCACATGCCCCAGGCCTGTGTCCTATTTCTTGGGGCCTCCAGGTGGCCCTCCAGTACTCCCACACTAGCAATCTGAGGAGACCTAGCTCCCCACCCCTGTCTTCACTGTGGGGCTACGAAAAATGAGGTGCCCTAGTCCTTCTGAACCTCCTTTTTCTTACTCTGCAAAGCAAAATTGGTATTCAGGTCCTCGTGATCCATTGGGTTAAATAAAATGTAATTTCTGGGGACCACAGAGACCCACATTTTCTCACCAATTTGCTAATGCTGGCATTTCTTTTAACCAGTGCTAAATCTTTCACTTCAGAAACAAGATTCAGTTCCCAAGTCTGGCTTAGGTAATCTTGCAGCATAAATAAGTTTTAATGAAAATGTAATCAGGTGAAATGGGAAGTCATTTTGGACTACGTGTGGGGGCAGGGTACCCTGGGCAAGAAGAGACTGGGAATGAGGAAATTCATGGAGATCTGATGTTTCCCAGAATAAACTATGTTTACTTTTAGCTGATGGAAAACAAATAAAAGCCAGGCCAAATTATTTTTGTCATTCAGTTGCAAACATAAATAATACTGCATACATAACTCCAAAGATGTGTCCCTGTGTGTAACACTGCCAGCCAGCACACAGGGTGTCCCTTGTAGTTTATTCATCAAGAAACCAAGATTCTAGAGCTGCACGTGATTTTTAAAAATCATCTAGTCCAACTCCCTCATTTCCAGAAGAGGAAAGCAAATCCCAAAAAGTTAAATAAATTGCAAAAGATTTGATCTCTAGTTAGTAGCTAGCATGCAGGTCCCTAGGAACTTCTTACAATCTTACTTTTATTTTGGTAATGGTCCTTCTGTGTAATTTCAACATTAAGAGCTCACACATACACTAAATGGGGTTTACCTATACAAAGTTGCTGACCTACATCTGTTTTCACTCAAGATGTAGCCACCTTCTGTTTCCTTATAGCAGCTATACCATGACACTAAAGAATTAATGGTGGATACAGAAGATAGAGTGGCTATGCTTAATTTTATATGTCAACTTGAATGGGCCACAGGGTATCTAGCTATTTGGTTAAACATTGTTGTAGGTGTTTCAGTGAGGGTGTTTTAGGGGAGATTAAGATCTAAATCATTAGACTTGAATGAAACAGATTGCCCTCCCTAGTGTGGGTGGGTCTCATCTAATCAGTTGAAGGCCTGAATAGAACAAAAATACTGACTCTTGACCAAGTAAGAGATGAATTCCTGCCTGAAAGTCTTCAGACTGGGATACTAATTTGTTTCTTACTGTTGGACCCAAACTAAAATAGCTTTCCTGTGTCTCCAACTTGCTAGCCTTCAGACTGGAACCACACCAATGAATCTCCTGGTTCTCTGGCCTAGACTCAAACTAGAACTAAAGTCTCAGCTTTCCTTGGTCTCCAGCTTGTCATTTTACCCTACAGATCTTGGGACTTGTCAGTCTCTATAATCATGTGAGTTAATTCCCTATAATAAATAAACTGTGAATAAATGAATATCCTATTGGTTCTGTTTTTCTGGAGAATCCTAATACAGGGACTTTCCTAATGTTCTGTTGTGTTTCTCATGTACCTCAAAATACACTTTCAAGGAAACATTATGAGCTTTTTCCCAGCTATCAATATAAACCATTTGGTGCCACCACCATAGTTCATATACATTAAAGAACAAAGGAATGTAATGATCATGAATTCCCAAAAGTCATTGCTATAATGAATACTGCAATATTCTGGTTGTCTTATGTGATCATCTGAGAAATATGAAGATAAAGTGCTTAGAGTGATAAAACTTTATTACTAGATCAGAAGTTCTCTAGGGAAGTAAATCAAACTGCTGGTGATTGGCCAGAAAATGGGAAGAGAAAGACGACTCTGATTAAAAATAGCAATAATTAGGGGCACCTGGGTAGCTCAGTTGGTTAAGTGTCTGCCTTCGGCTCAAGTCATGATCCCAGAGTCCTAGGATTGAGCCCCACAGCGGGCTCCCTGCTCAGTGGGGAGCCTGCTTCTCCCTCTACTCCTCCCTGGCTCATTCTCTCTCTCTCTCTCTCTCTCTCTCTCATAAATAAACAAAATCTTTTTTGAAAAATAGCAGTAACTAGTGTATATTTGGAACCCACTGTATTCCAGACACTTTGCAATCATTTATTCATCCAACAGATTTTATTGAGCACTTTTTATGTGCCAGACGTTGTTCAGGGTGCTAGGGATACAACTCTGTAAAAACAGACTTGATTTCCTGTTCTCTTGGATCTTACAGTTTAGAGAAGGGAGATAGGCAAGTAACAAAAGTGGTGGAGAAAAACAAAGTAGGGAGGTGGGAGAGGGAGTACCAAGTAGAAAGGGTTATAATATTTGGTAGGCTTGTCAGAGAAGGCATTACCAAAGCTGAGGTAACACTTGAGAAAAGAGCTGAATGAAGGAAGTGAGGGAACAAGTCACATGGATGGGACTCAGGAAGTGCAAATGGCTTAAGGCAGATGGATGTTTGTATACTTGAAGAACAGCAAGAAGACTAGTGGGGCTGAGTTTTTAGCAAGAAAAAATGTAGTGGAAGACAAGTTATAAAAACAATGATGAGCCAAATCATGTAGAGTCTTGAGTATTTGTGAGATAGACAGTAATGTTGGTATACATGAGGTAACTGGGGCTCAGTGTGGTTTATAATTCTTCTACAACTTAGCTAGTAAATGATGGAGCCTAGCATAGACCTACATATATCCATCTGGGCCTAATGCTTTTACTCTTTCCACTTCATCACATTGTTTCTCCAGAAAAAGCTTCAAGCCTCTCCAATTGTATTGTATATCCTTAATACAGAGTTTTCAGTAAATATTTGCCTTTTTTTTTTTTTTTTTACCACCGAACATATGACATATCCTTCTTACTTGGAAGGAAATCCCCATTGTGTGAATCTTGGTTTGTCATAGTAAAACTAAATGGCCACACAGTCCTTCTCCCTAGCCCATAGCATGCTGGAGTGAGAGCATGGGACTCTGCCCTAGACTTTGAATCATGAGTGTATAGTCAAAAAAGACAGGGTCAGGTGGCCATATGAGGTGTCTAGCAATGCTGGTGGCAAGGGTCCAGCAGAGGCAGTGGTAGGAGTAGCACTACCACCAGAGGTGCCTACGGCAAGACCTTGGTGGTATTCCTTGATTCCTCCCACTTTCTCAGCCTGGTTTCATCACTTTCTAACAAAGTTGTAAGACAAAAGAGGTGAGGGAACATGTCCCTCAGCTCCAATGATGTACTCATGTTGGGAAAAACTGTGCAAGGCTTTGGAAAGGAAAAAAACATGACCGAGTGTCCTCTTTAACATACCCTTCCCAGCTACCTCTGCCTTTTATCATTTTTGAGTGATTTTATAACTCAGTAATTTGTAGAAAGCTGAGAATAATACAAATGATTCTTCTCCATGCAAATGCAAATTAGTTGTGTCAGAATGCATTCTTACTTTCCTACATGATCATGTGGTACTGTAAATTTACCTTTCAACCAGTTTTAAGTTCTCATCACACTCCCTTAGTAATTAATGAGTTAAAATCTATGTTGCTGCATCCTATTTACTTGTCAAATCATTTCCATATTCTTTAGCTGTCTTTATATATATAAATGGTATCATGGAGCTTTTCAGCCAGTAACATCTTACTGGTTCCCTTAACAATTAATAAGTTAAATAAAATCCATGATGTATGTTCATTTCATATTTGTATCAGAGGCATGATTCTTCCACTCGAAAATATTACTCTTTAACAATAGTAAATAATAGGAAAATCACATCACTGTCCTATCTTTAGCTTGGCGCTCTCTCCTTCTCCTTCTCTTCCCCTTCTCTCTCTCCTTCTGACCTCCACCCACCACAAACAACCCCATACCTCCAGAGACAGGAGGCCTAGATCCTGGTCTTAGCTCTCACCTTAACCAACTTGTTAACTCATATAGCCTCTCTGGACTTCAGTTCCCTCACCTTTGAAATAAAGAGGATAAATTCCAACTCAGCTCTGACTTCTCATGACTGACTGCATCACATGCCCTTAGCTTTCCTCATTATCTTTTGTGAGTTTCTCATCCCTCTTCCCAGATACTCTGCTGTATTTACTTCCCCTTATTTCTCTTTGTGCCTCAGCATGATGCCCTACTTTCCTTCTTACTTTCTCAAGGTTCAAATTCTCAATATTCAGCTTCCTGTCTCCCCCCACCTCAACACACACACACACACACACACACACACACACACACACACGAATATAAATGGCTTTGTGGGAACCAAAAGGCAATAACAAACTTGTAGTTATTATAGGATTACATGGAAGAAACAAGTAATTTCCACTCTGATTTGCTCTTAATCCTTCCAAAGGAACTACCTCAAAACAAAACAAACAAGTGCTTCACTAAAAAACAAACTAGTTGAACAAACTGCTCTCACTATTCAGAGGTAGATAATAATAGCATCAACGATAGGCTTTCTTTTTTCTTCTCCATTTCCCTTGACAGAACCACAGACAGGCTTCCCCAGCTAGGTCAGGAGAATGTACATTCTTTGTAGCTTCCAGACAACTTCTCCGGCCTACGTGGGAGAACTCAGGAGTCCCTGATTCTTTCCCTGTGCTTCATACAACAGAGCCAGAGATCTTGAGGCCTGCCATCCTCAGGGAATCTGCTCTCACAAATGCTTTCATGTGCGTTTTTCTACCAAGTTCAATTAAGAATTTAAGTGGATCTTAAGAAAAGATCCAGGAAGAAAGCCAAATTAGAGTCTCCAGAGTTGTTTTTAACAGTAATTGCTGGCCAGCATGATGTGATTTCTGAGCTTTCTTATAGCTCATAAACTGTCATGGGGTGTTTGGAGGTTGAAGGGATTGTGCCAAACAGAAAGGCCAGAAGAACTTCCAGGCCAAGGATATCCCTGTGCAAAGTCAGGACTCTTTAAAGAACCCCAGGAGTTCGCTATGGCTGTAGCAAGAGGGTGTGTAGAGGCAGGAAGGGAGCTGGGGAGAGGATGAAGAGGAGGTAAGCCCTCGAAGATAAGGTGAGAGCAAGACTACAAGGGGGCCAAACTGCTGCCTGTACTACCAGGGAGCTCACAAAGATTTGTCTCACAAATCTGTCAGATTTGCTACCTTGTTAGTTTATAATTCAGCAAAACATGGCAGTGTGACTTCTGAAATTTACTCTTCAAGGTAGTCAAAGGTAGTCATTCAAACCAACAGCATTTCCCCAGAGACAAATACCAAGTAGTCATTTGACCCTAAACATTTGCTGCAAATAGATGTGTAGTTGGGAGTTTTTGTTTTTCTCCAGGCAAACATATGTGAGTGACATTCTCTCTCCCCCACCTCACCTTCCAGAATCAAGAACACATGGAGCAGTCATCAGTAAACATGCATAGTGGCAATAACTCCAAATACTTTATGGTGCATTAACAACCCAGGAATTTGGGTGGAAGAACATGATCATCTTCTCTCAAAGAATTTCAAACACAGGGCACCTGGGTCGCTCAGTGGTTAAGCATCTGCCTTGGCTCAGGTCGTGATGCCAGGGTCCTGGGATCGAGTGTGACATCAGGCTCCCCGCAGAGAGGCTGCTTCTCCTTCTACCTAAGTCTCTGCCTCTCTCTGTGTCTCTCATGAATAAATAAAATCTTTTTTAAAAAATAATTTCAAACATATATTCACTTGATCGATTTTGCTCTCCTAGGGATGATATGGACAGGTGCTGCTTTGTTTAATGACTAGCACTAGGGAAGGCATGCCTCCCATGCCTGGTGAATTTATGATAAGGAGAGGCCAAGAAAGAGGGAATGACACTTGATAAACTCACCCAGTTGCCTGAATCTAAAATCTTCTGTTCCAAGGCCCTGAACAGCCCTGAACAGACTCAAGATAGCAGGTTTGCCTTCAATGTGTTCCTACCTCACACACACCTTCATCCTTGCTCTGTCCCTTTCCTACTGAGACACACTAGGCATCTTAGTCAGCTCAAGCTGCCATAACAAAATGTCATAGACTGAGTGGTTTAACAGAAATTCCAGTCTGGAAGCTGGGAAGCCAAAATTAAATTCCTAGCAGGGTCAGTGAGAGATGACAGCTGTCCCTCCTTGAGTAGCAGAATGCTGCCATGGGCTGCATCTTCACATGGCCTTTCCTGTACTAGGAGAGAGAAAGAGATTTCCTTTTTATAAGGGCACTAATCCCATCATAAAGTCCCCACCCTCATGAATTCATCTAATCTACATACCTCCCAATGGCCAAAACTCCAAAGGAGGTTACACTGGAGGTTAAGGCTTTAACCTTTTGTCCCATCTTTAATCTTCAGAACAAATTAGTAGTGTTTCTTTTATAATCCTATAACTTTTATTGAGTGATAGTGCATTTGTTCCCTTGGTGTTCTTTTTTTGGAAGAAGCTTTGTCATTTTTCACAATATGGACCAGGTGAGAATTTTCCAAATATTCAAGTTCTTGTTCCTTTTTGCATAACAATTCCTTCTGCAATTCATTCTTCTATTCTCTCATTTTATTCTTTTCTCACCTCACTTCTCTCATTCCTCAGTGGTGGGGTCAAGCCACTCCTTTTTTTTTTTGTATATTTTTTTATTGGAGTTCGATTTGCCCACATATTATATAACATGCAGTGCTCATCCCATCAAGTGCCCCCCCTTAGTGCCCCCCTCAGTGCCCGTCACCCAGTCACCCCATCCCCCCACTCACCTCCCTTTCCACCACCCCTTGTTCGTTTCCCAGAGTTAGGAGTCTCTCATGTCCTGTCTCCCTCACTGATATTTCCCATTCATCTTCTCTCCTTTCCCTTTTATTCCTTTTCACTATTTTTTATATTCCCCAAGCGAATGAGACCATATAATGTTTGTCTTTCTCCGACTGACTTACTTCATTCAGCATAATACCCTCCAGTTCCATCCACGTTGAAGCAAATGCTGGGTATTTGTCGTTTCCAGTCAAGCCACTCCTTCAACACTTTCTTAGAAATCTCCTCAGCTAAGTATCTAATTTCATAACTCACAAGATCTGCCTTCCACGAAACACTAGAACATGGTTCAGCCAAATTCTTTGCCACTCCATAACAAAAATGATCTTCCCTCCATTTTCTAATAACATGTTCCTCATTTCCATCTGAGACTTCCCAGAATTGCCCTTAATGTCCATATTTCTAGCATGCACGTCAAACTCTTCCACCCTCTACCCACTTCCAAAGCATCTTTCACATGTTCAGGTATTTGTTACAACAGCATCTCCTACTTAGTATATTCATATATATGTGAATGATATGGAGAGATTGATTGATTGATTATAAGGAATTGGCTTACACACTTATGAGGCTGAGAAGTCCCAAGATGTGCAACTGGCAAGCTGAGAGACTCAAGAGAACCAAACATATAAGTTTCATTCTGAGTCCAAGTCCAAAGGCTGGAGAAGACCTATGTCCCAGCTAGGGACAAGCAGAGAATCCTTTTTCAGCCTTTTTATCCTAATTCAGGCCTTTGACAGATTGGATGAGGCCAACTCACACAGGGGAGGACAATCTGCTTTGCTCATTCAAATGTTAACCTCATTCAGAAACATCCTTACAGACATGCCCACATATAATGTTTAGCTAAATATAACCTCGGGGTCAGGTCAAGTTGACACATAAAATTAAGCATCACACTAAGGCAATCTATCTAGACCTGCTTTCTTATTTTTTCCTTACATGTCTTACTCTAGCTTCACCTGTTTATCACAATTCTCTGATTTTGTCCAATAATCAGAGCTTTTCTAAGAGACTGCTTGATTGCCCTAAAAATTACTACTAAGATCTTGATGAGTGCAAATGACTTAACAATTATTTGGCCTATTCCATTTAACTTGTACTTAAGGGGGAAAAAAATTCTGTTGTGTTGTGGTAAAATACATACAGCATAAAATTTACCATTTAGCCATCTTAAAATGAGATTAAGTAACCTCACAATATTGCAAAGCCATCACCACTATTTCCAGAACTTTTGCAACACCCCAAAAGGAAATCTCATACCCATTCCCTGCCCCCTAATCCCCAGGCCTGGGCAACCACAAATCTGCTTTCTATCTCCATGCATTTGCCTATTCTGGGTATTTCATATAAGTAGAATCATACACTATGTGATCTTCAGGGTCTGGCTTCCTTCACTTAGCTAAGGAAGATTGTTAGGAGGTGAAAATGGACAGTGGAATATATTTTGTAATATAAACATTTTGAAGTATCTTTAAAATTACACCAACTTTCTTTTTAACTATTTTATTTTACCAAGATTTAGGAAACTCATCTGTGATCCATCTCCCCCAGACATTCCACTTTATGTTATTCTTTCTTTCCATGGAAGTTTGAGGCAGCCAAATACCAGCTAGCAGCAGGCCAGGATGGAGGATGTGAGTGAGGATGCTTCAGAGAGCACATTTCCCTCATCAGAGAGGCCCTCCTTCCCTGCAAGCGACCTGGCAAAACCATGAGAGTCATAAGGTCATTCAGCCCTAAGGGACACAAGAATGTTTGTCCCCTGACACTTTAGGTCTTGATGAAAATAAAAGCAAGCACATCTCTGGCAGCAAAGTAAATTATTCATGGGCTTTATTTAAAAAGAAAGACAATATTTACAGGAAAAAAAAGTAGACACCACTTCAATTCCAAAAATCATTTCAGAAAAAGAACATTCCTAAACAAATGTGAGTCAAAGATACTGCCTTCATGGTTCGCACAGCACAGCTACTGAAATATCAAAGGACCCCAGGTTTGCTTAGATACTGGTTTCTATAACATGGGTAATTTGAAAGGATGCATAGCTTTACTGGGAATGTGCTGTGCAGATGGCCAGCCCAGACTTCAAGTCTGCTAACTTTTGTGGGAAAAGAGCAGTTTGGCAGCCCCCCAGTGTAAAGGGTCTGAGAATGGCATGCCAGCAGGGCTCGGGCCTCAGGAGTTGTTCTAAAACACTGAAGCCCTGGAGGCCCCACTTAAGGGTTTCAGCCTGTGTCACAGATTTTACATGCTGCAAACTCCCACAGTTTTATTTGGTCTAACAAACATACCTAAATAGAAGCTTTACTTTCTCAGCTTTTCCTTTCTACCAATCTCCTATTTTTATTAATAATCAAATGCAAATAGGTGGCAAATATTTTCAGTCTTTATTTCAATCCTGTTACTATTTATATTTTTGCCAAGATCAAAGTCTAGATTCATCCTCAAATGAGTTCATGTTGTTTTCTTGCTTCTGTTTCAAAATATGGACCACGTAGTCTTTATAATTTTATTCCATGATGACTAGCTTAGATTTAATCATATACACAAGCTTTGGTAACTCTATAAACAAATCCATGTGAGGATAAAATGAAGACCATAGGCCCAGTCTGAGCACACAAGCCTTTTTTTTTTTTTTTTTCTTTTCAGAAGTTTCTGAAGTCTGTAACCAAACACAGTGGATTCTGGTTAAAAATTCACAATTCTTTTTTAAATAATATCATTTCTCTTTTTATGGGGTCTGTCAGCACAAAAGGATCCCTATTTAACAGCATAGATATTTACATTCAAAAGACATGATTACAAGGCTAGGTTATTGGATTTTAAAAATACACCTGAATCTATCCATACAAATAAATGATGTCTCCTTTAAATAGATAGCAGCATTCCAGGGATATTGCTATTGTTCAAAATGATTTTGGAACTCCAATTAGGAACTGCCTTCCTTCACACACTGAGTGAATTGCTTCAAATGTCCCCAATGTTTAAAAAATATATAAATATAAAATAAAAATAAACAAAAATAAATATAAAAATATTTTTTCTCATTTTCAGATACAACCAAATCACTCAGTAGAGCAGATGGCAATTAACTGGATAGAACTACTTTAGCCTAAATAAAATGTAACTAAAATATAAGACAGCTTTTCTTTAATATGATTCCTTAATTATTTTCAATGAAAATTCCAAAAAAAGTTCCTAAAACATTTAGAACAAAAGCAGTATGGTTGAAAGCAGTTGTCTAGACCTCCAAAGCAGCTCCTCTGAAAAGGAGGACTTTCATTTGAATATATGGAGGTTTGGGGTTTGTTTGCTTTAAGATTTTATTTATTTATTTGAGAGTCAGAGCAGGAGCAGGGGGAGGGAGAGGGAGAAACAGACTCCCTGCTGAGCACATAGCCAGACTTGGAGTTTGATCCCAGGACCCCAGGATCATGACCTGAGCCAAATGCAGGCACTGAACTGACTGAGCCACCCAGGTGCCCCATGGAGGGTTTTGTTTTGTTTTTAAGAAAAATAGGCTATTCTATATGATTTTCATAGAAACTCCATGTTATTGGTGACTGGATAAGGGAGTTGGCTGTTTACCCCAGGATATAACTTAGCACTTCAATTTTTGAAGGGTAAAACCTGAAATACTTTCATAGGACTCTGCTTTAGTTATGTCTTCCAAACCAAAATGTTCTTAGGGATATACAATCTGGAAGTCAATATTTGTGCTATGCAGAACAGATAAAGGTATATTCAATGCACACAAGAATATTAACAAAATACTAAAAAATTAAGTCTGCTCTTTAGAATTTATACTTTTGGTTTCAAAATCTTGTTTCCAAAGTTAATTTCATTAAGCACGTTTATGACTGGGTTGCAAGAATAGCATGTATTGGAACGTTAGACACTATACAAATTAATTTAAGCAAGTTTTGTATCTCACCCACATAGAGATAAATAATATAGGTATAGGTATTGTTTGCATTCCTGTTGATGAAAGGGAGAAGGAAATTCTTGCATGCTGACCACCTATTATACACAAGGACTGAACATATTACTAATCTTATCCTCTCCACATCTCTAAAGTAAATATTTCTAGCCCCATTTATAGCTGAAGAAACTGAGGCTTGGGAAATTTAAACAGCAGAATGATGGCACATCACTGGCAAGTGGGAGAGAGAATTAGCTGCCCAGAGGCAGAGAAAAGTCAAAGATCATACTCAAGTGGTTTTTTTCTCCCCTCCCCCAAAATTAATGTGCTCATTCCTCCTAATTTTTTTCATTAATCTCAATAATTCTTTTATCATACTTTTCTGCAGAATGAAACAGTGCAATTACCTCCCTATCTGGGAAAACAAAATGTTCGACGAATTTTTATCATGTTATTTATACTAGGAGCCTTTGGAAACCAGTTAAGTGCTTGAACCGGTTAAGTGTTTGGATGGGACATATAAAAATAAAGCAAGCTAAATAAAGAATTGTTGAAGTGAATAAAGCAAAGGCAAAAATCATGATTCTGAGTTAAAAAACACTCACAGCCTTAATCATCTATGGAGCTAATAGGTTAAAGATTTAACTCAGGAAAAGGATAAAGAGGGGATCCTTCAAATAAAATATAAGAGGAAATTGAGAATCAACAGCGGGCATTTCACTTAACCTTAGAGACATATTTAACTCGTGACTTTTTTTGTTTTTAAGAATGTTTCTGATTTGTTGTTGTTGTTGTTGTTGTTGTTGTTGTTGTTAATGGCCTCAATTTTCCAGTTTATCTCTCAGCTTATTTGGCATGGTAAAGCTTGTTTCATTTTTACCTTTTATTTTCTTGTTCAGCCCTTACTGACTGACAATTAGAAAGGAAACACTCTAAAATAAAGCACCTGGTTTGAGTAATGATTTTTTTTCATTATTCTGATGGATAACAATCTATTTTCAAAATAAATATAGGCTCCATAATTTACTAATATTTTATGAGGTTCTTATTCCTGCAGGGTTTCATACTCATTGTCTTCTCTCTTTACCATTCATCACCCAAACTAACACCACCCAAATCCTAAAAGGGGTTAAACCTGAAGTGACTGATGTTTTGACAGCGATGTGGCCAAAAAATTATCTTATCCAGAAATTTAGACTTGTGAATATGTTATCTGAGGAGCTCTCAAATCTCAAAATTAATTGCATAACTCTGGCCTTTTTTTGTTTGTTTTCTGTAAGTCTGTGTCTGTTTCTATGCTAAAAGAATAAACAGAAACTCATATGCATTGCTCATCTTAAATTGACATCTTATGAAGCCGAGCTGAGTACAGAATTTTCTTTTACTTCAAAGGACCTACCACGGGGTATAGAGAAAGAAAGGATTGGGTCCTTCCAGCCAAACATTGCCCTCTGGCACTCATACTCAACTCCCCTGGGATTAAAGAGGGCAAATTCTGGCCCCTTGTAGCCCTAGGTAACATTTCCCACAACCCCTGACTCGTAAATATTGACATTTGGGAAAAACAAGAGCAGGAAAGAAAAAAAAAAAAAGCTTTACCCCAGAAAAAAAGTTGCTTTCAAGTTAAAATGTTCATATAATTTTTCTAAAGCCTAATTTATATCAAAAATACTTATACAATTTTAAATAAAATATACCTCATCTTAATACCTTAAAATATAGTCTTATTCATCAATAACTAGAGAATATAGAAAATAAAATTTTTGACAGTTTTAACATTTATTTTTCCATCAGGAAAATAGTTCTAACTAACAGGACTGGGTTGATGCAATTTTGTAACTATAACAATATTCTCAGAGAAAAACTTTTTTTGCTGAATACTAATTTTTAAATCATAGTGAATTTAAATTATTTACTTTCAGCAAAATCTTTCTTTACTTTTAAGTATTTGTCCCTTCGTCCTGTGCTTCAAAAAACATAAATAATACGGTTAGCTAAGACCTATGAGAAATTTTCCCAGGCCCTAGCCGGCTTGCTTCCACTGTGGAACTACAGCGCACCCTGGTGGTCATTACTGTTTTTACAACGGTTTATGTGTGTGAATGGCGAAAATTACAAACCAAATAAAAGAAGGCCTAGTGTTCAGGCTTTTAGAAAATAAAGTATCAAGAAAAAGATCTGTAGAGTTGCTCTCTTAAATTACAATTATAAATAGGTCTCCTTATAGTTCCTAAAATAATATACCTTAAGAATGGTTTAGTAAGGTTACTGATGAGTCATTGACATGCACTGATACAATTTTAACATTCATCTATTTTCATAATCTCCTTTTTTATGACTTTTCCAATTATCTGAAAGCGTTTCAAAAGCATTTAAGGGAGAAAATAGTGATAAAGTAAACTAAATATTTTGTCAGCCCTAGGAGGATTCTTTTCTGCTTTGTGCCATAGGTACAATAAGCACCATCAAAAGACCAAGAAGAAAAGATGCACCCATCATAAGATTTTTTCCTAGCTGTCAAATTTTAGCCAACAAGAACCTAATTAATCAGGTTCATTTCCACTCTTAAAAGGGAAATGTATTTTTAATCTTTTTTTCCCCTAAAAGCAATGACAATTTCATATGCTTTTCTTTCACAGCTAACAATACAATTGATGCAAGGCCTTGTGGACAAAATGGCAATTCACAATAACTATAATAATTTAGTATGTGTTTTCAGGACTTTATAGCCATTCTTTTATCTAATCCTTTCAATGGCCTTATCAAATTAAGGATCATTATCTTTCTCTTACAGAGTATGACACTAAGGCTTAGGGATATGAAATAACTTACTCAAGGTCACTCAGCTGATGAGTGAAAGAAGGGACCGAACGCTTCTCCAAAGCCCATGCTCAGGCTCTGGCACATAGTAGGCCCTCAAATGTTGGTTGACCCGGTGAACAAAATATACCTGCTGCAGGATAGTAGAGGTAAGCCTGTATTAGATCCAGTATTTTGAATCTCCATCTGGTAATTTCTCCAGTAAGGTTTAGACGTACTTTAACTTTTCTCTTGCATCTGCATGTAATTATACTCTTCTGAGCCTATGAAGTACCTTCTATTTTTCAGAAAAGAACAAAGCAGCACTAGTAGGCCAGAATCATCGGAGTCTCACACTTGAGTTGTTTTATACACAAGGCACTAACAGGATATTTATAATTTTTGTGCCATAGATCCTTTTGGAATCCACTGGAATCTACATCCAGTGAAGTTTCTTGGAACCCTTACCAAGATAATCATATTAATCATATTACAAAGGCAACCAACTATTTAAAATATTTTTAAAAAATTAATTGGTAATATATGTGGTCATTTATTAATCCATTAATAATGAGATTAGCATGAGTAACAGATTTAATAACCATTATATTGACATAAATGGTATTTTGAAATATCTGTAACTATTGCAATAAATTAATCTAAAAAAATAAAAATAAATTAATGTATCTGTAACTTCGAATGGTAAGAGATATTGTTATATTAATATGATATGTGACACAGATTCATAATTAAAGAAAAAGTCAAATTTCAGTTTGAAATTAATGAAAGTCAATTTTTTTTTCATCCAAGTTCATGGGCCCCTCATTCCTCAAATTAAAAAATCATTAAAATAGTTACCTGTAGACAAATCTTTTGAAAAACTAAATTATAAAAAAATTCTTAAATTCAAAAAATGCTTTCAGAAAATATGGTTATTTACATTTATATATATTCCCATCGATTACTATGTGAGATGTTCACTTTAATATGAATGGTCTGATGTGAGACGAGTCTCCAAAAATAAGCATTGCTGATTCTGGGAAGGCATTAAAACAGCTTTGCCTGAATCTTATGACATTAATTAGCAAACAAACACTTATCAATTGCCTATAATAATCCTATTTGATTTAGCAAATATTTGTTGAGCAGCTACTATGTACCACTTCTGGAAGTGTTAGTAAATACATAAAAAAATGAATAATTTTGTATTATTTGTTTGTGTAGCACTTTATAATCTTCAAAGCAGTTCTATATACATCCTTCATCCAAGCCTAATTACAACACTGAGAGGTTAGCAAAGTCTGGAGACATTCATTAATTCTGTATTTCCACAATAAACACCACTTCAAATACATAGTAGACATTCATTAAGTGCTAACATTATGCTCTGTTCTTATCCCTTAAACAAGCCGCTGTATTAGGGTTGCCAGATAAAATGTTGAACACTCAACTAAATGTAAATTTCAAGTAAACAACGAACAATTATTTAGTAAAAGTGTGTCACATACACTGTATTCATTTAGTGGAGCTGTCATAACAAAGTACTATAGCCTGTAGGACTTACACACAGGAATTTATCTTCTCATGGTTTTGAAGGCTAGAAGGCCAAGATCAAAGTGTCAGTAAAGTTGGTCTCTTCTGAATCCTCTCTTCCTGGCTTGTAGATGTCCATTTTCTCACTGTGTCTTCACATGGTCTTCCCTCCACACTTGTCTGTATCCTAATCTCTTCTTCTTATAAGACTCCAACCATATTAGATTAGGGCCGATCCCAACGACCTCACTTTCTCTTAAATGTCTGTTTAAAGGCTCTATCTCAGGGTAGCCGGTGGCTCAATGGTTGAGTGTCTCTCATGAATAGATAATTTAGGGGGAAAAAAAGGCTCTATCTCCAAATACTTTCACAATCTGAGCTACTGAGGTTTAGGGATTCAACATAAATTGGGTGGGGGGACATAAATCAACCCATAACACAAACTAAAATATTCTTAGTTTTTACTTGACATTCAAATTTAACTCAGCATCCCATATTTTATTTGCTAAAGCTCTGCAGTTCTCTGGATTTCTCTACCTCAGAGCTCTCTCTATAGCAGAAACTCAACCATGGGTAGAAAACAAGCCAAAAGTGCAGGGAAGTTAAGCGTAGTGCCAGCAGCCAGCAATCAATGCTGGATGTAGTTTAAGGGATAAAGACACCAGCTTCCTCTCTCCATCTCTCTCTGGGAGATAATTCTGAGCATGTACTACAAAGTCTTCTAGAGGTTCCCAGTGAAAAACCTCAGTTTTTCACCCTCCTCCAGTGGGTTGGAGCCCCAACTTCCCATTAATACCCCCTAATCCCTGCTCCTCCCAACACACACACACACACACACACACACACACACACACATGCACACCGTCTTCCTTCCCTTCCCTACCTGTCCTTTCCACACCCATTCTGCACCTCCTGGAGTCACCTCCCAAATAAATTTTCATATTTACATCTTTGCCTCAGCTTCTGCTTCTGAGGAAACTCAGCCTAAAACAAAATGTTTATTGAGCTAAATCCTCATTTTCAGATGAGAGCTTTGGGGAGTATAGCAGATGCTGATGAGCATGGGGATGGAGAGTGCTGGGCCTCCTTTCCTTTATTCAGCACTGCCTCAAGTATCAATCATTACACTCCTGTCCTGTACCAGGCCCTGCAAGAGTCCCTTTAGAGTATCTCGGTTAATCCTTTCAACTACTCTGCATGGTGGCTAGCTATTGTTACAAATGGGGAAATGAATGCTCAGAGAGATTTTCTGAAGTCATGTAGCTATGGCAAATGTCTTTTGCTTAAAAGTGAGTTGAGAACACATAATGTCTATATATGAAAAGATAACTACAAACATAAGACAGTACGTGGAAGTACAGAATGGTACTCAGAGAGGAAGTCCTACGGGAGCCCAAAGAGAGATAAGGGTGAACAATAGGGAAGTGTTCACATGGGAGCTTAGACCCCAGCTGAGTCTTAGCAGATATGTTGGATTCAGCTGTGAGAGGAAGGGCAGGGAGAGTGTTCTGGGGTGGGTGAGCACAGTGCAGAAGCAGGGCTGGGCAGGTGTGCTGTGACTATAGACGGACAGATGGCCTGAGGGTAGGGAATAGAGGACAAGGCCTTATTGCAGACCCTCCCCAAAGGGCCAGGGAAAAAGAAAGGATAAAGAAAATTCTTTTACTGCACCAAGGTAATGGGGGAAATAGCATCATGAACCAGAAACTGGGAAGCTGGGTATAAGAAGATGAGCAAAATAACTCCCTCAGGGTATTCCCATTTCTCTAAAAATTATACTCTTAAGGTTTTCTAAATGATCTGGAATTGCCACTGTTCCCAGCTCAATAAAAGTAACTCAAGTGGGTGAGGCACTTATTTCTTCTCTACCCTTCCTATCCCACACCATGACCTTGCCTAGTGCTAAAGACCACAATCGGTCAATTGCTAACTGTAGAGGACATCGGTTGTTTCTGCTTGCCCAATATCGCCCAGCACCCCCAACTCACGTGGTAAGGACATTCGTCTTTGTCATAGCTGTGTCATTCCATGCAGTACAGGAGAGTCCGAGCCACCCTCTATCCCACTTCACTCCTCCCACCAACTCCCCCCGCCCCCCGCCCCAGCCCAGCTACAAAAATAAGTACAGAGCCCAGACCTGGCCAATTAGACATCCTATACCTCCTTCACAGCACAAATCAGGAACAGGCGAGTGACTAGAGCCAAGCCAATCATTAATTGTAACTGTTATTAAGAAATAACAAGAAATACTTCTTTCTACTACAATTAAGGTCCATAGTAGGAGTTAGGGGTTATAAATTAAGGGTTAAAGATCAAAAGATGAGAGGAGGGCTGGGAAAAGAGCAAAATCATTTGAACCTCTGGACCCAGCCACATTTGAAGTTAGCTGAACTTCAGAACTTTCCAACTACATCAACAAATTTTTTTTTTTTGCTTTGAGAAAAAGAAATTAGACTTCAATAACTTGCTACCAAAAAAGTTTTTATATAGTTAATTTTACTAGCTTTTTATTAAACGTATCCTGCCTGTACCAATAGCCCACATCATCTTAGAGATCATTTTATTGAAATCCCTTCATTGGCCCCCCTAGGTGTATATTACTCCTCCTCTCAACTCTCTGCCTTCCACATCTAATTTATTTGCATTTACTCTGAAGAACTTTTAAAAGTTCTAGCAGCACACTCTCCCACATGTGGCCACTAACAAAGGAGGATATCCAGAAAAGCTTCCAAAAAGAAGAGAGCAGCAAATGGCCCAGCCCAGATAACAACTGAAGTGCTAGCAGACACCTTGATTTCAGCCCAGTGCATACCTGAGCAGAGAATCCAGCCATCTGACCTATCAAAAGTGTGAGATAATCAATGTGGGTTAGTGCAAGCCACTTTCTGGTAATTTGTTACCCACAATAGAAAACTGACACAGGCCAGATGCAACAACTTGTTTTTCACCCTAGAAGGGATATGTTAACATGCCCTAAATGACTAAGTAGGACCTTAGAAAACTGAAATGGAGACATATGGGCAGTTTCCAATGAAGCAGGGTAGCTGGAACACCTATATTCTGTGGAGCCTTCTTTACCAAAAAAAGTAGTTTTCCCAACTGTACTTAAAGAGTTTAGTCTCCCTCTGCCTGAAGAACTTTCCTGGAATACTGCAGAGAAAATATCTAAAGGCTTAAGAAGATTGGAACTTAGAGCTCCATCCTCAGACACAAAGACAAGGTGGCATGGGCCAAGCTTTTTCCCAAGTCAGACTCCAAAGCCCTTGACCTGTTTTTTTTTTTTTTATATATATATATATATATTTTTTTATTTAAAGATTTTATTTATTCATTCATGAGAGAGAGAGAGAGAAAGAGAGAGAGAGAGAAGCAGGCTCTCTGCAGGAGCCTGATGTGGGACTGGATCCCAGACCCTGGGATCAGGCCCTGAGTCAAAGGCAGATGCTCAACTGCTGAGCCACCCAGGCTTCCTTTAGTTCTTGATTCTGTGTATCAGAACTTTTGCTGGGCTCAGTTGTGCAGTTCTTCTGAGCCCAGCTAGGCTTCCTCATGCATCCGTAGCCAGCGATGGTTCTGCTGATCTTGGCTGGCTTTCTCATATGTCTGGGGTTTCCCCAGGACCTCTGAGTTTGCTTGAGTCACACTACATGGTCTCCACTCTCCTGCAGACTAGCCCTGCCTTGTTCTCATGGTGGTTGGATGGGTTCTGAGAGACAACAGGAAACCCTAATCCAGCACTGGAATGCCATCACCTCTGCTGAAATCTCTTGACCAAAGCAAGTCACAAAACCAGTCCAGCCCCAGGGGGGCAGCCTTACAAAAACTGTCAAACCAGCTCCACAATTTTTGTAACAAATTGTGTGTGTGTGTGTGTGTGTGTGTGTGTGTGTGTGTGTGTGTGTATCCTAGTGTTTCTGCTTTTCTGGTTGAATCCACAGTGATAAAGGAGAGGTCACTGTTACTAATTCCATGTTCAAGGTATGTCCTCTCTGGGGCCCCTGGGTGGCTCAGCAGTTGAGCATCTATCTGCCTTTGGCTTGGGGCATGATCCCAGGGTCCTGAGATCCAGTCCCAAATCTGGCTCCATGCAAGGAGCCTGCTTCTCCCTCTGCCTACGTCTCTGCCTCTCTCTCTCTCTCTCTCTCTCTCTCTCTCTGTGTGTGTGTGTGTGTGTGTGTGTGTCATGAATAAATAAATAAAATCTTAAAAAAAAAAAGGTACATTATCTTTGTCTTAGGCCCTGGTGTTAGTTGGACAGTAAGGGTCAGGGCCAGGGTCTCTAACAAGAAGATATGGAGTAGGGACAGCTACTAATATTCCATTTTGCAGCTTAGACAGGACCACACTAGCATTCTGTTTTGCAGCCTTCCCAGAAATGACATTGGCAAAACATCTTAAAATAAGACAATTAATCACAAGACATTTGTCCCTATCACAGGCAAAGGGCAGTTAGGACATAAGCCACCAGATGTCAGCAAACATACCATCAACACATTGACATTAACCTAAAAGGTAGTAGACAGATACTTGACCAAAGCCCTGATTGGCATGACTTGGCACACCTTCGGCTCAGGACATGATCCCGGAGTCCCAGAATCGAGGCCCACATCGGGCTCCCTGCATGGAGCCTGCTTCACCCTCTGCCTATGTCTCTGCCTCTCTCTCTCCCTCTGTGTGTGTCTCTTGTGAATAAATAAAATCTTTTAAAAGATGGGGTTTTTTGCTCCAAAACCTATATTTTTTTCAAAAGTGTTACCTTGATATTTCTCTTTATTCTCAGGGAGGGGCAGGAAGGTTGTTTAAGGAATGTGAAAAATCTTAAAAAAAAAATTTATCCATTTGGTTTATATCTAAAGGAAGAAAAATAGGCTGGCTATAGCAATCAGGCTTCAATCAGAGAAGCAGTTACTACAGTATTATGAGAATAAGAGATTTATTATAGGAAATAGACCACACACAAATGTGGGAGCAGCTGAGAAAGTGAAGGTCGAAGGATTTGAGAAAGTCATTAACTAGTTCTCAAAAAACCCTGGCATAAGTAAGTAAGTTGGAGCTTGCAGGAAAATCTGAGAAACAAATATACCCAGCTGTTTCAGTGGGATCATTAAGGGGGAAACTATTCCCTCTGTGGAGCTATAACCTCTGTGGGCCTGCAGTCAAGTGTCCACATAAGGGAATAGGAAAGAACTAAGCCTGTTTTGGGTGAGCCGGGCCAGCAAGTGGAAACCAGAGAGTGTGGAGGAGAGTAAAAGTAAGATGGGAATGAGGGAACCCCTATGTCTGACACTCTGACCAGGATGCTCTTCTGAGAATAATGGTCTTCCCTTCTCTTCAACATTCCATATCTCTTAGAAGCTCCCCTTTGGCCAACTCTAACTCAGAACTGTGCCTAGAAGATAATTCTGGGAAACATAATTCCCCGCTTAACAAGAAGTCATAGCATCATCCAGCACATTAGCTTGGAAAAAGAGGAATTTATTGATCCTAGGATTCCTCAAGGAACTGAAGACAGGAATGAGATTAGGTATAATCTAATATACCTTGAATACTTGAAAACAGTAATTCCAACACCATCACCTCTCTCAGTGTCTTGCCTCTCTTGGTGCTCGCCACTTTCCTGTTTCTTTATCTGACTCCCCACAGACTGATTTTTTCCCCTGCAGGAAACCTGTGCTAACTGCTGACAACTCCCGAGTTTCATTTTTTACAGCTTCTTCAAATGTGTTAACTGGACAGACTCCCCAAGCTCTATCTCTTAGTGCCTAGTCCAAGACATGGTGAGAAAGGACTCATTGCCCAGCAGACGAGGTCATGTTATTAATATTGTTGCTCCTGCTGTACCATGTGGATGGAGAAGGAAGGAGCAGTTGTCAGTGGAAAATAGACTATTTTGAACAAAGCAGCTCTGAGATGTCTACTGCATAAGGAAGTACTTATAACAGGCTCTCTGCTAAGAGCTTTGCATGTGTTAACTCATTTAATGTCAACCCTCTGAGGTCGTTTTCCTTCATTTCCACTTTACAAATAAGGAAATTGAGGCCGAGAGAGATTATATCTTTACTATAGGTCCCAGAGTGCAGAAGTAGTAAGATTGGTCTGGCTCCAAGGAGGACTCTTTGTACTACACCAGTGGCTTCCTGTGTTTCAAGGAGCCCCAGTAGCTTTATCTGAATGTCATTATTTGATGGGCTTTCCCCCAAGATTGCATTTCAACAAAACTTACCATTTTTTTAAGTTCTTAAAAACCACTACACCATATTTTACTACCTCCTTTCCCATTTCACAAGTAGCAGAGACACAAAATGATGACCTATAAAACACACATCTGGCAAAAAGCTCTGACTCCTGGTACAGATCTCTTTTTTTTTTTTCTGTTCCATACAGTCCCTGCACTCTTGATCATCCACTACAGTAAATATGGTAAAAGCTATTTTAATTTCTTACCTGTAGCAAGAGAAAAGCTGTGTTCACTCTCAAGTTCATCTGGTTTAGCATAATCAAAATAAAACCCACACTTGATATAATCACATAAATTGCTACTGATACTACTTCGGACTCAAGAACCTTCTACCACAAAGAAAGGTCAAAACAAAATGGAACAATGGCTTCGAAGTTCACGGTTTCTTTTCCTTCCAAAATTTCATTATCAACAGCAACTATTATATATTGGACCTATTATAAAGCACTGACCATGCATAGTAGAAAAAAGTGAGTGTGTAAAATACAGTCTTAGCCTTTAAGTTTTTATTTAAATTCCAGTTAGTTAACAGATAGTATAATATTGGTTTCAGGTGTACAAAATAGTGATTCAACACGTCCATATATCACCCTGTGCTCATCACAAGTGCCCTCCTTAATCCCCAACATCTGTTCAAACCATCCCCTCCTTCACCTCCCCTCTGGTAATCATCAGTTTGTTCTCTATAGTTAAGACTCTATTTCTCGGCTTGCCTCTCTATTTCTGCTATGATCATTTTTCTTGCTTCTTAAATTCCACATATGAGTGAAATCATATGGTATTTGTCTTTCTCTGATTGACTTATTTTGCTTAACATTATACTCTCTAGCTCCATCCATGTTGTTCCAAATGGCAAGATTTCATTCTTTTTTTATAGTTCAGTAATATTCTATTGTATATATATACACCACATCTTCTTTATCCACTCATCAATCACTTGGGCTGGTTCCATAATTTGGGTAGTGTAAGATAATGCTACTATAAACATCTTGTATGTATCCCTTTGAATTAGTATTTTTGTATTTTTGGGGTAAATACCAAGTAGTGTGATTGCTGAATCATAGGGTAGTTCTGATAAGATAAGTCTTTGTAAGAATAAATGCCCAAACAGCCCTTGTTGAGGACAACCAGGACTACATCACACAGAGCAGATGCAAAGAAACAGCACAAGGAAAACAGAATGCACCCAGCACCCCCAAGTTCTTGCCATCCAACTGCTTACGAGGAACATAGCCAGCCACACCATGTTGTGCTCCAGGAAAAAGACATAAATCCTCTTCCACCTTGCATATTTACAGAAGTGATGAAAAGGGCAGAAATTACTCAACTGATTTGGGAAATTCAGCCTACCTGGCATAAGAAACATCCTATGCTGGGATGTTAACTTACATATCAGCACTAATTTTAGGAAGAGGCCTTAAATTTATATCCCCCCCTACTCAGCCAATTTACTGCTAGGTGTCTGAGGGAGGGCTGCTGTCCTAATCCAAGAGAGAAATTGTCTTCTCAGAACTGTAAGAAGTCAGGGATCCCTGGGTGGCGCAGTGGTTTAGCGCCTGCCTTTGGCCCAGGGTGCGATCCTGGAGACCCGGGATCGAATCCCACGTCGGGCTCCCGGTGCAGGGAGCTTGCTTCTCCCTCTGCCTATGTCTCTGCCTCTCTCTCTCTCTCTGTGTGTGACTATCATAAATAAATAAAAATTAAAAAAAAAACTGTAAGAAATCAGAGTGAGGTGTAATGGGAAGATAGATCCACAGACAGGCTTTGAATAGGTGGAAAGAAAGAGAGTTGGTCATTCTAAATAAGGGTTCCACAAAGGCAAAGGTGCAGAAGCAGAAATCAAGATGCCAACATTCCCCATAGTAACTGAAGTGCTTAGTTCAGTGGCAAATAATAATAGGTAAATATTTGTTGGGTGACTGAAGATGTTTAGGAAATCTGCATGCCCAGTGCATCTCAAACTTGGTCCATAAAATAAGTGGCAATGTCTTGGGGTATATTCAAAGCCACAAGAAAAAAATGGCAAAAATTTTACCACATTTACTGATACAAGAATTTAACTTAAATTATATGTGCTGACATATTTGTTTTAATTTTCTATACCCTATATGTGTGTGTATATATATGTATGTACATGCATATATGCATAGATATATACACACATATATAACCAGATTGTAGTTTCAATAAATTATTCAAATAAAACCTGAAATGAGATTTTTAAAAGGTGAAATCTTGCCATTTACAACATGAATAGAGCTAGAGAGGATTATTCTAAGCAAAATAAGCCAACCAGAGAAAGACAAATACCATATGATTTCACTCATACGTGGAATTTAAGAAACAAAATAAACAAGCAAAGCGTAGGGGTTGGGGGAGAGACAAACCAAGAAACACTCTTAACAACAGAGAGCAAACTGATGGTCACCAGAGGGGAGGTGGGTGAAGGGTTGGGTGAAATAGGTGATGGAGACTAAAGAGGGCACTTGTGATAAGCACTGGGTGTGTTTGGAAGTACTGAAACACCATATTGTACGTCTGAAACTAATACTATACTGTCTATTAACTAACTGGAATTTAAATAAGAACTTATAAAAAATGTAAACTGACAGAAATTTCTTCCTGCAGTACCTTCAGGTGCTATTTCAGACTTGTGGGAAGGACACGTTCACTTTTCACTACGAGGGGTATTGTGATAAAAAAAAAAAAAAAAAGCTTAAGAAGCATGGGTAATGGGTTCCTATTAGGCAAAAGTAAAAGAAAAAAGTGATGAAAATAGCAAAGCGATGAGTTGTAAGATTCCTAACATTTGGAGCACCTGGGTGACTTGGTTAAGCATCTGCCTTCAGCTCAGGTCATGATCTCAGGGTCCTGGGATAGAGCCCCACATCAAGCCCTGCATTGATACCTGCATCAGGCTCTCTGCTCATTCAGGAACCTGCTTCTCTCTCTCCCACCGTCTGCTGCTCTGCATTCTTATGCTCTGTCAAATAAATAAATAAAATCTTAAGAAAAAAATAAGATTCCTAACCTTTTCTTGAAGAAAGAGTTGTTAGTTAAGACTAAGGAAATCTTTTTCTTTAAAGCTGTAATAAACTGAATTATGTGGCCCCCAACAATAAATTTTATTATAATATGTATGTATATAATATATATCATACATGATATGTATTACTATATAATTTTACATATAATACAACTAATTTAAATATAGTTATACAGGAGCACCTGGGTGGTTCAGTCGATTAAGTATCTGCCTTCAGCTCAGGTTATGATCTCAGGGTCCTAGGACTGAGGCCCACTTTGGGCTCGCTGCTCTGAAAGAGTCTGCTTCTCCCTCTCCCTCTGCCCCTCCCCTTTCCCCCTCTCTGCTCTCTCTCTCTCTCTCTCTCAAATAATCTTTTAAAATAAATAAATATAATTACATATAAAATATACATAATATATAATATATATTTATAATAAATAATATTAGAAATATTAGTTCATACCAATAGGCTTCCACAATAAGAAAGCGTCTAGCTTTATAAACCATCTTCGGGGAAAAATAAACAAAAACAAAACCCCACTAGATACAAGAATTTGTAACTACACACACATACACACACAATCTCCCAAATTTAAAATAATCTGAATAAGGGACACCTCGGTGGCTCAACGGTTGAGTGTCTGCCTTAGGTTCAGGGTGTGATCCCAGGTCAGGGAATTGAGTCCTGCATCAGGCTCCCTGTGAGGAGCCTGCTTCTCCATCTTTCTATGTCTTTGTCTCTTTCTGTGTCTCTCATGAATAAATAAATAAATCTCTAAAAAATAATAATAAAATAAAATAAAATAATCTCATTAAGAGACCACAGTCTCCTTTTAAAGCTGAAATTTTTTAGGACCATGAGAGAAGATGACAATAGTACAGCTAACATGGTATATGGTAATAGATCATTATTGGAAATTGTAAGGATTAAAAAAAAAAAGAAATTGTAAGGATTAATTATAAGTAGAAAGAAAACTGGACCACCAAGATTCACTTTTTTTTTTGCATAAAATTTTACTAGTCTTCAGTTTCAAAGTTTGCTCTCACTGCCTTACTTCACCTCTTTCAGAAAATATGTTGTGCAATTTGGGGATTCCCTGAGGTTAACTAGTATGGTCAGTTCAGTGTGGCTGTAAACTTCAGATCTGGATATTGTCCTCCATTTGCTCTTTCCAAAGATGCAGGACACTTATTTCAGGACACCTGTCCTACTGTATTAGCTTAAAAATGCAGGTGACAGTGTAGCTGAAAAGTCAAATGGAAAAGAATTTGAAAGGTTCAGCATCTTCCCTTCTGCTGATTTTTTTAGACTAATTCTTGAGAAGAATGTTCCTGTGCAGAATGACCAGGCTGTGGCACCTCTAATCCCATCACCACAAGCCCCTTCATAATCAGTGTAGATGGCCACACAGTTCACCCCATATTGATGAGAATCAAACGTGAAAATGGCTGAAATAATTGGGTCAAATCTGCAGTGGGCCAGTTCACTGGTCACATAAAAATGAGGGCATATTCAAAAATCATAATGGGTCATACTTTCTGTGGGTAAAATAGGAGTGACGATGGTGAAGTATCAGCCAGTTTCAGAAGGACACTAGCAAGTGAAATGATGTAAATCATTAATATTTATATAGGTATGGAATAAAAATAAACAATACTGTTTATCATATAAATTTAGGCAGATTTAGGTCCCAAACATCTAATTTCCAGCTCATTCCCTCTCATAGTAAAAAGGCTAGCCAGCAATGGAAGCATTGGGGAGTCAGAATATTTTAAGCTTAAGTATTATTTCTAATACTGTTTCATTATGTTGGGTTGGATTTCTTCCATTTGTCATTCTAAATCCATCCTCTGTCCTTCTCTGCTGTGTTCTGTGCCCAGGGAGTCTGGTTTGCTTGGACTATATCAACAGGCTTCCCTGACCTCTGGCTTCCAGCTTGGCCAACAGAGGACATGAATGAAGATCAGAGAAACAGAGGAGAGTGAGGTTGAGCATTGTTTCAGCTCCTCTTGATGAAGTCATCCCTCCACAGAAGATCATGGCTTTTTTTAGATGACCTGTTCTTCACAGTCTATCTTCAGATTCCTGCAACAATTTCCTCCTCTTTGCCCTGTTACTGCACCACCCCAAGAAGTTTCCATACTCCTTGTCCAAACTTTTGTAAACAATCCCTCTATCAGACTCTCCTCAAAACACCAACCTATTTGACCATGTGTGACCCTGACTGAATCATATGACCAGTAATCTATCAGAAATTAAATCAAAATAATTTTCTAATGACAACAAAAGATGTGGCTGTTTCCCTTCACCTTTTGCATACTTTCCTTGATAAACCTGAGACAAGATTCATGGAATGTACCTTCAATATTATCTCAGATCTTCCTCAAGGGTATACGGCCCTGTCTTTACTAAAAGCTCTAGGTCTAACAGCTGTCTTGGGGATGGAAAGCAAGTAATTCTGTCAGGTTGACTCAAACCAGGACTATGTTCACCAAATGTATAATTTTTTGGTGCTACAAATCAAGTAGGTCTAGTTATCTAGTTTAATCTTTCTTAGGGGACAATTCATTCATAACATTTTTGCTTGCTTCCTATCAGCTTTTGTTCTGAACTATCTTTTCAAGAATTTATCTGGCAAACAGCCTTGGAAAGTAGAAATAATATCTCCTTCTAGAGCAAAGAACACATTTGTTTCGTGACCAGGATAATAAAGACAAGTTCTCCCTCCAGGCAAAAAGTTGGACAGGTCATTATAAAAGACTGGGGTTTTCTAAGTTTAGAGTTCCTCAGTTATGATGTAAACCCACTATGTTCATAGCATATACTTGGATCTTGACACCTCACCCATAGGACTTGGAAGGCAAGGGAACCAATGCAGACGTGAAACTCACACTGTGTGCTATGAGTAAAGAAGTCCTTTGTCTCTGATCACAAGGTCTCATATCTTCTATTGGCACTTATAAACTATGGCAGGCTCATCTGTTAGTTTGCAAACAGTAAAAATCTCATACCCTTCACAGTTCTTAACATCCAAAGACTCCCACTGTAACCAAACTTACTTGAATTCACACTTTGATGAGTCACGGACAGAAACTCACCAAGTGGAGTTATCATACAAAGTAAACTTTATTTGCAGCAGAGAAGATCATGAGGAATAACTTCCAAAGCCACGACTCCTCAAGTAAGGGTGAATGGGTTCCTTTTATTTTGGGTTAGGATGAATATTTAGACAGGGGAGCCTTGTATCATATAAAGAGGTAGACGTAGAGTAGGGCATGTGCCTTAAGAAAACATGCCTACACATACAATGTATTATGTGAAGGAGGCATATGCTGCTCCTTGGGCAGAGATTTTAGTACTATAATGAGGTAAAGGTAACTGATGGTCCATCTGTGCAGGTGTGGGTCAGGGTTAAGTTAAAACTGGTCTGGGGGTGCCTGGGTGCCAGTCAGTTCAGCTTCTGCCTTTGGCTCAGGATGTGATCTCAGGGTCCTGGGATTGAGCTCTCTTCATCAGGCTTCTTACTCAGCAGGGAGCCTGCTTCTCCCTCTCTTCCCACTCATTCTCTCTCTCACTATCTCTCTCACTATCTCCATCTCTCTCAAAGAAATAAAATCTTTTAAAAAAATCTGGTCTGATGCTGACTGATGTTGAGTACTTTCTCATGTGTCTGTTGCCCGTTTGTATGTTTTCTTTGGAGAAATGTTTGTTCATGTCTCCTGCCCATTTCTTGACTGGATTTTTTGGGTTTTGGGTGTTGAGTTTGATAAATTCTTTATAGATTTTGGATTCTAGCCCTTTATCTGATAAGACATTTGCAAATATCTTCTCCTATTCCATATGTGGCCTATTAGTTTTGTTGATCGCTTCCTTTGCTGTGCAACACTTTTTATCTTGATAAAATCCCAGTAGTTCATTTTTGCTTTTGTTTCTTTTGCCTTTGGAGACATGACTAGCAAGAAGTTGCTGTGGCCAAGGTCAAAGAGGTTGCTGCCTGCATTCTCCTCTAGGATTTTGATAGATTCCTGTCTCATTTAGGTCTTTTATCCATTTTCAGTTTATTTTTTGTGTATGGTGTGAAAAAGTGGTGCAGTTTCATTCTTCTACATGTGGCTGTCCAATTTTCCCAACACCATTTGTTGAAGAGACTGTCTTTTTTCTATTGGATATTCTTTCCTGCTTTGTTGAAGATCAGTTGACCATTGAGGTTAGGGTCCAGTTCTGGGTTCTCTATTCTGTTCCTTGGATCTATGTGTCTGTTTTTGTGCCAGTACTATACTGTCTTGATGATTACAGCTTTGTAATAGAGCTTAAAGTCCAGAATTGTGATGCTTCCAGCTTTCGTTTTCTTTTTCAGCATTCTTTTGGCTATTTGAGGTCTTTTCTGGCTCCATACAAATTTTGGAATTGTTTGTTCCAGCTCCATGAAAAAAATCATCTTTTTGCACCAGACGTCTCAAGAATTCTTTCTTGGTCTTCAGCTCTGGACCTCACCAACATTCTAAAACTTCATCATCAGTAAGCAACCCTGAAGCCATGCATTTCTGTATCAGACCCGCTGCCTTTTATGCTAACTGTAATCGCTTTTCCTCTCATCATTAAGTACTGCTACTTCATTTATATCATGTCTGGATCCCTCTTCCCTCGGTGAAATTAGGAAACCTATGTTAACTGTGCTATTTCCCAGTTAGCAGCTACAATTACAGATGATAGCCATGAAAGCATTTTTCAAAGAGTGTGGTACTTCTTTTACCAATGTCTTTACCTTAGGCCCCTTCTGAGGATGACAAAGTTAGAGGGTAGGGGACTGAATGGACTACACATGAAAAATCCGCTCTAGCGCCTGTAGTCCCAAATTCTTTAGATTCTTCCCTCCACATTATGCCAAGGGAATTTTAGTACCTTGATTTAATTTAGTGTGGCCCCATCAAATCCAGGTTTCAGTTATCCAGAAATATTCTAGCAAGATTTGTGGAAGTAAAGGAACAGAGTGCCAGAGGGTCTTATCCCAGCAATGAAATATTTCAGCCTGGAAGTGACACGCATGACTGTCTCTCATAAGCTGTTAGCCAAAACCACATGAGCCCTCCTGTAAGGGGGACAGCAAAATGTAATGTTTTAGGGTCCTAGAATGAGATTTAAACTAGATATGTGTCAGCACCACACTAATTAATTTAGGGCTGCTGTGAGTGATGAAGAGCAGCAATATCACAAACTATTGGTGCACCCTGATGGGACAGTCCACTTGGCTACACATCCTCCTCTTATTTCTTCTGAACCACTACCAGAATCAGTTTCCAAAATCCTCAACTTGGAGGATTGTAGCAACTGTGTTATGTAACTATTTCTTTGCTCCTTCCCAACTACCCACATCTTACATGTAAAGCACCTGCAGTGACTAATACTTCAGGTTGTAGGTGGGAATAAGTCTGAACAGAAGTCTGAGCCTTTTGCTTGTACAGTTCATTGGTGCCTTGTGGACCTGCTAGGGCCAGGTTTTGTGAGTGCCACTTCTGTTTTATAATTGAATGCTATTGCACATACCCAGCATTATGGTTCAGTGATAATAGCTGGATGCTTGTTTGTTGAAGATTTTATTTATTTATTTCAGAGAAAGAGCATGCACGAGCAGGGAGGAGAGGCAGAGGGAGGAGGAGACTCCTTGCTGAGCAAGGAGCCCGATAGGAGGCTCAATCCTCGGACCCTAGGAACATGACCTGAACTGAAGGCAGACACCTAACCGACTGAGCCATCCAGGTGCCCCAGATAATAGCTGGTTGTGATGTGTGGATTAGGTTGTTAGTCACTTGGAGTACCAGTCAAATGTTGAGTTTCCATCAGGACTTAGTAACAATTTAAGAACTGCTTTTCAGGGATCCCTGGGTGGCGCAGCGGTTTGGCGCCTGCCTTTGGCCCAGGGCGCGATCCTGGAGACCCGGGATCGAATCCCACGTCGGGCTCCCAGTGCATGGAGCCTGCTTCTCCCTCTGCCTGTGTCTCTGCCTCTCTCTCTATCTCTCTGTGACTATCATAAATAAATAAAAATTAAAAAAAAAAGAACTGCTTTTCAAATGAGTAACAGTTATAGCATGAACTCCTCCAAAACACTGTCTAATCTGGGGCTTGCCAAAGTATCCAAACAGCATCTCTACTGCCAGACACTGCTAATGCCATTATATCTGCTATCCCATAAGGCGCAACAGGCATATCAGCCTAGACCTGTTGCAGAGCTCATTCTTGTTCCAGGAGCCACTTAAAACTGGAAGCTGTTGGGTTATCTCATGAATGGAGTGGCGCAGCATGCCCAAATGTTGTATAGGTTGTCACCAAAATCCAGAAAACTTCGTCATACACTGTGCCTCTTTCTTTGTGGTGGCCGGTGCAAGGTACTGCCACTTGTCTCTCTGTAGAAGGAATTTCCTAATATGTCCCAAATCGCTGAACTCCTCAAAACTTCATCAAAGTGGCAGGCCCTAAACTATCACAGTTTATCTCCTTCCTTCTGGTATATATAGTTTCTACTCCCTGCTCACTAGGTTCGATTAACATGGCAATAATCAATATAAAAAGAAAACTGATGTTTCATAGAATTCAATAAAAGCTAAACCTCTGTCTAAGCTATATAAATGCAAACTGCTCCTGATTTGGTTGGAAAAGAATGCATTTGCCAAGTCACTGGTTGCATGTCAGGTGCTAGGATGGTGACTTGTTCCAGTCAATATACATCTAAAACTATAGCTAATGAACATCACAATCTGATTAGGTCTGCAATAACCTATCATTTTCCAAGGTCCTTCAGGTTTTTGCTCTGATCACACAGAAACATTTTATGTAGGTTTTTGTGGCAGTGGTAATTTCTACATTCCCTTCTGAAGTATCACTTACCAATTACTACTAGTGTATTATGTGGAAAGAGCTCCAGAGACTCTAGATGGTTTTTCCTTTCATAATAGTTCTCATTCCAGACAGGGAACCAGAATGGTTCTTTGTTAGTTATCAAGTATATGTGTGTGCATTCTCACCATATATTCTGTAACTCTAATAATAAACATAGTATGGATCTGCAATTCAACTAGACTCACTGTTAGCTAAATTTGGGGCAAGACTTCATGTAAAGCCTGACATCCATAAGCACCTACTTTGGTGGACTTTTGTAGTGTTTGGGGTCTCTGGGGATCAGTGTGAAATTAAGAGTCAGTATGTCATAGTTGCCAGAAGTTCTGGGTATTTCCCTTTCCTCCACACACAGTCCCCTGGGTAAATAGCTGCAGGTTACTCTGGAGAAAGCTCTTTCCCACTCTGTGGAGGAAATTCACTGTATACACTAATAGCTGTCCTACAGGGTTTTTTCTGAGGCATGCAGCCCCCACCTCTGTTAAGGGGCTTCCGGTCTACACACTGCTTTAGTTCTGGGAACCTGCTATGAAGTCATGAATCCAAACAGTGATGTCTAGTTTCTTCCCAGCTGGCCTCAAAGTATTCCCTCTGTGTAAAACAGAACCCGGGTAGGCTGCCCATTTATTCCAGAACACCCCTATTACTATTCTCATTGTTTCATTGTACTGACCACACCAAACATGTCTTTGTTAGGATCTACCACCTAGCCTCTACCTCTCTGAAATTCCGCTTTCCCACTGTAATCAGAAAATGCAATTTTTGAGGCATTCCCCACTGTCTTCTCTGGATGTCAAGAGAGTCACACAGAGATGCCATGCCCTCTTGCTCCCTTACTCAAGGATTGGTAAAGGAAGCAGCCTCTAGGCTTTCCCAGAGAGCATAACTAGGTGGTAGAAGAGCTGGTGGCCAATGACAGAGTTTAGAGAATCAAATCAAGAGACTGTCACTGCCTCATTTCTTCACTATGAACCCTAGACTGCTGCTAGAAGACCAAGCCATGCTGGACACCTCATTCTGCCTTCAACACCACAGAGAATGCATCACTGGAGGAACCTAATCACTCTTCAGAACTTTAGCTCCAAGGATTTTGAGGAATGTACTTTCTAGCTCAGTGGCCTTGTGCCTAACCACAAGTCTTTTACTCTGGCAGAAGGGAAGAAAAGATAAGTGTGGGAGAATTACTTCCAATCTTCTCGACTGGTTCCCCCTCATCACCATTTAAACATGTTCAAATCACTGTTGTTTTCTGTCATTTCTGGAAGAAAAAAACTTTCCCTCATCTCCATATCCCCCTTTTCTATATGGTTCTATATCAGGAAAGAATTGTCCTCAAATACTTATTTATTGGTGGATGTAAGAAGATCTAAATTCAGCATAGGAAAGAAAGCTCTGGATATCAAAATGCAATGTACAAAACTGACAGCTCTGGACTGACTAGAAGTTGAAGACTGTTCCAGTGTCCAGCCATTTATTAACCTCACCAAGTGTGGTATGCAGAATAATGGGCCCCAAAGGTGTTCTTGTCCTATTTCCAGAAATTATGAATATGTTACCTTGCATGGCAAAAGGAATTGTGCAAATGTGATTAAGGTTCTTGAGATTATTTTAAATTATTTGGGCAGTACCAATCTAATCACATGGGTGTTTAAAAGTATAAGATGGGGGTCCCTGGGTGGCTGTCAGTTAAGCATCTGCCTTTGGCTCAGGTCATGATCCTGGGGTCCTGGGATCGAGCCCCATATTGGGCTCCCTGCTCAGCAGAGAGTCGGCTCGTTCCTCTCCCTCTGCCCCTATGCCCCCACTCATGTGCTCTCTCTTTCTGTCAAGTAAATAAATAAAATCTTTAAATAAATCAAAGTAAAAGATGAAAAAAAGAGGTGACTCTAAAAAAGGAACTCAACTTACTGCTAATGGCTTTGAAGGTAGAGGAAGAAGACCACAAACCAAGGATGTGGACATCCTCTAGAAATTGTGAACAGCCCTCAGCTGATGGCTAGCAAGGACAGGAGCGTTAGTCCTACAACTTCAAGGAGCTGAATTCTGCCAATGACTTGAATGAGCAAGGAAAGACATTCTCCCTAGAGTCTCCAGAAAGGAATGTTACCCTGCCAACTCCCGGGTTTTAGCTCTTTGAGGTTCCTGCCTCAGAACTGTATAGCCACTATGTTTGTGGTTGTTTGCTATGGCAGCAATAGAAAATAAATAAAACAAGGCACTTTTGCCACAGAAGTCTTCCTTCCTGAGGACACGGATTATAAAACTAGGGTCCCTGAGATTCGAGGAGCTGAAAAAGTTAGTTCTAGGGCAGCTGCCTGACTTTTATATCCTAACCTAGAGTTCCAGGGAGAGAATCAAGTAGGAAGGAAAAAAACAAAGACACTGCTCTCCTGTTTTCCCTTTCCAAATGAGAAAATTGGAAAGCACAAATCATAGGATTTACACAATAGCAACAAAAAATTCTCATTCTACCTCTATATAGTAAAGATGATACATAAATAAAAGCTCTGATTACACTGGCCCAAGCCTGGTGGGACTCCAGTCATAGCTATGCATGTACAGAATACTGGTTCTACAGTGCAGGAGATGTATTAATTCTTACCCTACCTCCATATCCTAGCTATTAATTCTTACCCCACCCCCATAACCCCATAGGATTTGTGCTTTACATGACAAGCGCAATTTACAGCTTGAAATTACTCCATAGAGAGCTCTCCTATTTGAAGAAGAAAACCCTCCTGGGCACCTAGGTAGTTCAGTCAGTTTAAGTGCCTGCCTTCAGCTCAGGTCATGATTCCAGGGTCCTGGGGATCGAGTCCCACATCAGGCTCCCTACTGCACAGGCAGCCTGCTTCCCCCTCTCCCTGCCAAATGTGCTTGTGCTCTGTCAAATACATAAATAAAATCTTAAAAAAAAAAAAGAAGAAAGAAAGAAAGAAAAGAAAAGAAAAGAAAGAAAAGAAAAGAAAAGAAAAGAAAAGAAAAGAAAAGAAAAGAAAAGAAAAGAAAACTATTCCACCACAGTAGACCAAAATCCTCCCATGAATTCTCTTTACCTCATATAAGTCAAAGCCTTCTTTCTATGGGGATCACCATAGTCTATCATCTAATGTACAAATGAATGACATATCATATTTGTTTAAATCCTAAAATAATTTATCTCAGTATAAAAAGTTTTCCTTTCTCATATTTTTTGTTACACACAAAATCTTCTTCCTTACCAAAAATACCTTCTCTGCCAAAACTTCAGAATTATCTAAATTTGAATGTTACTTAGTAAAGTTATTAGAGGTTTCTCAAATTTCTTTTAGACTGTAAGTTGGTATTTCAGAAATGTCACTTAAATCAGCCTGAAAATAAAATATTCATAGAGATAAGAAGGAAAAAACCCAACTTCCCTACCAGACGGAGCTACTGGAAAGTTCATCTAGTGAGTAATAATTTATAGAAAGGATAATTTATTATTTACCAGGCAAGTTGTTTGTGCCATTCACAGACAGCATCTTCTTCACTTAAGTGACAAAGGCCAACATATACTACTAAGGATCATCAGGTAGTTTAAGATGCTTAATCACCTTTCTTGTGAGGAAACTAAAGCGCCCTATGGTCATTTATCCAGTAATTCTAATTACACACTTTTGAAGATGAGGGTAAATGTTTTGTCATTTAAATATTTATTTCAGTAGTTTAAACAGAGCCTTTATAAAGAAAAATCAATATAAAAGCTAATGAAAGAAACAAGAATCAAGAATGTAAAAATTAAGTCTGTAACCAAAGAGAGCCATCAGAAATTGTTACACAAGTGCTGGAAATGTGGGAAGTAGTAATTGGGATAAAACAAGAAGCAAGGGCAAGGACAAAAGCAAATTCAAGTTAGAAACACAGGTAGAAGACCCTAAAACAGCAATTCTCTGCTCAGGGGCATGGGACGCTGGAGTGAATTCACAAGGCACCACAGGATATTTTTAATTTTTGAAACACAGAAACATCCACAAGACATTTTATGAATATTTACAATTAGATTGTTTGGACCTAATTACATAATAAATGGAACTATGCAGTATTTCTTAGGCTCAAGGGCACCAAGAAAAAATTAGAGATTTTAACAGTTCTATAAAACAAGAAAATATGGGAATGTCTGTCTTACGGACATTCTAGGGTTCAAAAGACATAGGTTACCCAGAGTAGAATCAGAAAAGTAGAGCAAGGGACGCCTGGGTGGTTCAGCGGTTGAGCGTCTGCCTTTGGCTCAGGGCATGATCCCAGGGTCCTGGGATCAAGTCCTACATCAGGCTCCCTGCATGGAGCCTGCTTCTCCCTCTGCCTATGTGTCTGCCTTTCTCTCTCTCTGTGTCTCTCATGAATAAGTAAATAAAATCTTAAAAAAAAAGAAAGAAAGAAGAAAGAAAAAGAAAGAAAGAAAGAAAGAAAGAAAGAAAGAAAGAAAGAAAGAAAGAAAGAAAGAAGAAAGAAAAGAAAAGAAGAGCAAAAGTAAAAAGGACAGCACCTCCAGCCTCTATATGCTCAGTTATACCTAATATATCTACTACCCAGTTGGTAGTTATATCCAGTTATACCTAGTAGGGCCTTTCTTTCATTCTATCCTGGCTGTGAAGAAAGGAAACTTTGTGCTCTATTACTCTGAATTTACTCCAGGATCTCTTCAAAATCAATGAATCTTGCTTGTAAATGAGTAAATCTTTCTCTTAATAACAAAAACAAAACTTTGATTTTTCAATGGTGGTTTGGGGACTAAATAACTAGAGTTCTACAAATACTTAGTATGAGAAAGTCTACTAAAATCTAAATACTTCTTGGGCACCTGAGTGGCTCAGTGGATGAGCATCTACCTTTGGCTCAGGTTATGATCCTGGGGTCCTGGAATTGAGGCCCACATCAGGCTCCCCTCTGGGAGCCTGCTTCTCCCTCTGCCTGTGTCTCTGCCTATGTCTCTGTGTCTCTCATGAATAAATAAATAAAATCTTTTTAAAAAATTAAATACTTCTAAAAAAAAAATTAAATACTTCTTTAGTGAAAAAATGGACTTTATGTTGAGATTCAGTCAGCAATAAAAGTCCATTATAGAAGTTTTAGAATTTACTATAAATGAGGGGTTGTCAAACTTTTTATGTAAAAGGCCAGATACTTTTATTTATTTTTTTAACAACTCTAAAAATGTAAGAGCCAATTGAAAGCAGTGGGTTCATATTCATATTGTTGTCAACTGATCTCCAGATCCCATTATATCTTGAAAAACTGAAACTCTGTACCCACTGAAATAACAGTTCCCCATTTCCCCTTGTATACTAGTACACAGAGCAGCACTGGACACCATTAGGGGATAGAAAGGATTTCATGGTCAGGGTCAAAAGGTCAAAGTATGTACACCACTGTTCAGCAACAATATTCCAATAGGCAAAAAATAGAAACCCAAATGCCCACTGACAGGTGAATGGAGAAACAACATGTAGTATACACATACAACAGCATACTAGTCAGCCTTAAGAAAGTTCTGATACCAACTGAACGGACCTTAAAAAACATTACACTAAGTGAAATATGCCAGATGTAAAATGGACAAATACTAATGACTTCACTTACATGAAGTACCTAGAACAAATTCATAGAGACAGAAAGTAGGAGAGTGATTACTAGGAACTGGGGCGGGGTGGGGGGTGCGGACAGTTGGTGTCAAATAGATACAAAGTTTCAGTTTGGGACAATGAAAAAAATCTCCCATGGATTTTGTGGTGACAGTTTCGCAACAACAACAATATGAAGCACTTTATGCCATGGAACTATACACCTAAAAATGGTTAAGCAGTAAATTTTACATTATGTTAGTTAACTACAGTGAAAAAAGATGTAAAAACACTTCTTAGCTCATGAGCCATACAGAAATAGACTGCAGACCACAATTGGGTTGCAGGCCATAGTTTGCTCTGAATCATAAGATGCACTAAACAAAATGAAGAAAATGACATGAAATACTTAAAAATTTTTATCCAAGTCATTATAATTCGTTTTTATTTTAATATGAACGTTAAAAAGATTTCACATTTCATTTATTGGTTACATTTACCAAAACTTGTAAGTGCAACCAAAAAAAAAAAAAAAACTTGAGAGAAGTATCTTGAAGATGAGGTCAAAATGTATATAAAGACGGACATATGGGATGCCTGAGTGGTTCGGCGGTTGAGCATCTCCTTCCAGCTCGGGGCGTGATCCCGGGATCCAGGATCGAGCTCCACATCAGGCTCCTGGCAGGGAGTCTGCTTCTCCCTCTGCCTGTGTGTGTGTGTGTGTGTGTGTGTGTGTGTGTGTGTGTGTGTCTGTGTCTCTCATGAATAAATAAAGTCTTTAAAAAAACAATAAAGACAGACATATATGTAGAAATCTGGTAATACATATAAGTATGCAGAGCTTTACCTATCATAGATGGAGAGGAGGTAGAAATGAAAAATAAATCATGGTGTCTTCAGTGAAGCTTAAAATGTAGCCTGAACAATGGGTAGGTAAAGCTGACACTTAATGGGCAAGAATACTCAGTTTCAAAGTTCAGCTTTTAAAGTTTGATATTACAGTTTGTTCCACTTTTATCTTTTCCATTCATTTGGTACACAGTAGGCTATTTTCCCTCCCATTTTGGGGGAGGAGAAAAAAATGACACTTTACAGAATCAAGCATAATATAAGGACCTGCTCATATCCCTTCCCTGCATTTGCAACCTTTAAATCTAACACTCACTTAATTCTTTCTTTGGTTAGCAAAATCTAGCCTCTGAAGGCAACATATTCCTTTTTTTTTTAATTTTTTAAAATTTTTTTAAAGATTTTATTTATTCATGAGACACAGAGAGAGAGGCAGAGACACAGGCAGAGGGAGAAGCAGGCTCCATGCAGGGAGCCTGACGGGGGAACTCGATCCCGGGTCTCCAGAATCACGCCCTGGGCCAAAGGCAGCACTAAACCGCTAAGCCACCCAGGCTGCCCAAGACACTGTATCTAGGCTTAAAATCAGCTCTACACAAAAATTCATTCTAAACAAGAAGCCTGGGCAGCCCCGGTGGCTTAGGGTTTAGTGCCGCCTTCAGCCCAGGGCATGATCCTGGAGACCCAGGATCGAGTCCCACATCGGGCTCCCTGCATGGATCCTGCTTCTCCCTCTGCCTGTGTCTCTGCCTCTCTCTCTCTCTTTCTCTAATAAATAAATAATCTTTTTTTAAAAAAGGCATTAAACAAGAAGCCTTTTTCAAATCAGTAGAGTATACATAGTTACAGAGACAAAGGACATGGTTCCAGTTATCTTGTCACTGGCACAGACATATAACAACCCTAAACAGAGAAGTAAAACAATAATTTTTATTATGTTTATGGATTCTTTTTAAGACTTTATTGCTTTCTCAGGAGTTTTAGATTTACAACAAAATTGAGCAAAAGGCACAGAGAATTCCTATATAACCACTGTCCCCCCACATGCACAGCCTCTCCCATTATCAGTATTGTTCACCAGAAGAGTACACGTTTTACCAAGGATGAATCTACATCAAGACAGCAAAATTACCCAAAGTCCACTGTTTACCTTAGAGTTCATTAGTGGATTTGGACAAAAGCATAGTGACTTATATTCACCATCATAATATATGGAATATTTACATTGCCCTAAAAATCCTCTATACTTTGCCTATTCATCATTCCCTTGTCCCCATCTCGCAACCACTGATTTTTTTTTACTGTCTCCATAGTTTTGTCTTTTCCAGTATGGCACATCGTTGGAATCATAAGGTGTAGCCTTTTCAGATTGGCTTCTTTCACTTAGTTTTAAGTTTCCTCCACGTCTTTTTATAGCTTGATAGCACAGTTCTTTTCAGTGCTAAATAATATTCCATCATCTGAATGTACCACTGTTTATTAATCCACTTGTCTACCAAAGGATATCTTGGTTGCTTCTAAGTTTTGTCAATTATGAGTAAAGGTGATTTAAACGCAGATGTGCAGGTTTCTGTGTGGACATAAGGTTTCACCTCCTTTGGGTAAATAGTAACAAGTGCAATTGCTAGATCACATGGTAAGGATATGTTTCATTTTATAAGAAACTTACAAACTATCTTCCAAAGTGGTGGTACCATTTTGCATTCCCACTAACAAAGTATGAGAATCCTCTTGCTCCACATCCTCACCAGTATTTGGTGTTGTCAGTGTTCTGGATTTTGGCCATTCTAATAGGTGTGTAGTGGTCGTTTTGTTTTACTTTGTATCTCCCTAATGATATGATGTAGAGTTACCTTTGTATATACTCATTTGACATCTGTATTAACTTCTTTGGTGAGGTCTGTTAAGCTAGTTGGCCCATTTTTCTAATGAGTTTTCTTATTGTTGAGTTTTAAAGGCTCTTTATACATTTTGTATAATAGTCCTTTATCAGCTGTATTTTTCGCAAATATTTCTCCCAGTCTGTGTCTTGTTTTCTCAATTCTTCTAAGGCCATTGATTCTTCAGGTCAGGAACTAGGTCAGAGAGCAGAAATGGCTCGCTTCTGGTCCACAAGTCTATGGCCTTAGCTGAAGAGTGGCTCAAATGGCCGAGAGCTGCAATCTGATTCTCCATTCATGTAACTGGCACCTGAGCTAGCTGGAGGGCTGGGCTCAGCTGTGACTGTCAAATGAGAGTATTTCAAGGAGTCTCCTTATAGTTATGGGCTTTTCACAGCACACCAGACACAGGTAGTCAGACTTCTTACACGATGGCTGAGAGTTCCCAAAATAAGTGCTTCAATAGGCAATATGGAGTTGTATGGCTTTTTATGACCTAGCCTCTGAAGTCACATATGGTGATTATGATCACTTTCACTATATTCCATTGTATAAGTCAATCATAAGCCCAACCAGATTTCAGGGGAGGGGACACAAGGTATACCTTTCTATGGAAAGGACATCAAAGAAGTTGTAGTCATATTTTAAAACTACCATATAGAGAGATATAGAGATATATGCCAAAGAGCTAACAGTGCCCACCTCCCAGGGTCCCTCAAAGTGAATTTTATTAACTCATTATTTTAAGTCAGACTAACCCAAACACATCTTTCATGGATGGCAAAATTCCATCTACTTATTTTCATATACTACAGTAACAAACAGAAACTTCATTTTATCTATATAAACTGCATCCAGAATGACTAATATCTTACTTTTGGCCGTATACCATCTGCCAGTTACAACCATTTCTTATTTTCCAAACACTGAGAAGTTCAGATCCACCCTCAGGCTTAGGCTAAGTCATATCCAGAAAGAATACAGAGAATACCTATAGCAAGTAAAGCAAGTAGATTTGGATCATTTCAGCATTATGATTGCTGAAATTGGTGGCCATTGTCTATATCAGTGATTGCTAGACTTTAGGATTTCATGAACCAAGAAAAATTTCAGAAATAAAATAAGCCAGATGGGGGCAAATATAGTTACCAACATTTTATTTTCCTAGGAAAATATTTAGAAAACAACTGCTCTTTAGCTATCATCACATAAAAGAATGGACAATTTCAAAATAAAGCACAATCCTTAAGAGTAAGTCTTACTAAATGAAAACTCACTATATACTTTTTTTCTCATTTCTCTGCTAATCTGCAGAAACTTCCCCATAGTTGAACCCCAGTTCACAAACTGGTATGTAAAACCACTTGTGCACCTGACATTCTGGTCTCTTCCATCTCTTGATTTATTCTAATAGTTCTAGAACTTTAGCTTGCTCCTAGGAACTTGGTCTAAAAGACATACAAATAAGTAATTATAATACAGCATGAATGCTGTAAGGATACAGGGGAAAATGTCACAGAAGGTTTCATCCACTGGGTGAAAAAAGTTTGCTCATGTGCAAGAATGAGGAAGACTATTAAAGGTGGCAATGACTATGGCTGAAAAAACAGAGGCCATCTGTGTGTGCGGTATATCCAAGGAAGATATATATACTGTGTCCCCAAAAAGTAAGTAGTGGTTATACTTGGTTGTAGAATAAGGGTTACTTTTCTTCATTCTTCTATTTTCTGAAATCTAACAATGGAATATGCATTAATTTAATGGCCAGGAAATAAACAACTATCGTAATTTTGTAGACTACACTAGGAAGAAAAAACAAAAGGCCTACTTCCCTTTAAGAAAGCAGTTCATATTAAAAGAAGCCAGGTTGGAAAATGGAGATGTTAAGGATTTGGAAGATGGGTGCAGAAATCCAGCTCCAGAATCTGGCTAGGACAGATGAGAAGGGGGAAGATAACACTCCTTCAGTGCCTCTGTGAGAATTCTAGGCTAGCTGCACTCAATACTCAGGTCTTCTTGTCCACGGAGTCATTAGTCAGAAATTCTCAGGTGGCGGGTGCTGACAGGTCACTGCTTAGCAGTGCTTCTGGAGTCAAGACACCAAGGTTAGAATTCCGGCTCTACCACTAAGTAGCTCAATGAGCAAAAGCAAATGACTAAACCACTTGAACCTGTTTCCTCATCTGTAACGTGGAAAACTGCCTGCCTTTCTGGATTTTTGTACAGATCAACGGATATAATGTAGATAAAGAATTTAGTACAATGCCTGCCCCTAAGAAAGTGAGAATTGCAATGTAGGACACTTTTGTATATATATAATCGATCAGTTAGATATTTTGTTTGCTTTACTGGTTTTGAAAGGCTTTAAGATCCTACTTGCCATGTGTTCTATAGGTTTAGCTAAAAGCTGTAGGTACATAAAAAGCCTGTCAGTTGGAATGTCAAAACCTTTTGAAACTTCAACATATGAGAGTTTTTTAACACAAGTTCTGAATGCAGAAGGGATACTCATTATCCGCAGTTGCTTCTAAAATTAAGCTGCCTTTAGAATGTTCTGCAGGATCCAGAAGTAACAGCCCTCCCCTAGATTCTAACAACTGATAGGAAACGAGGAGGCCGCTTCCGATTCTTCACGGACTTATTCCAGCTGGCTTCCCCGTCCACTGCCAGAGAGAATCGGAGGTCTGCGCAGATAAAAGGCTCAGTTCTAGGTCTTACCCAGGCTCTCTTAATGCTGGAATACAGTCAACAGAAGAATGTGGGAGGTCTTCCTCAAGTCTTTTCAAACAATTCCTACAGCTTCACAGAATTCTGTTCACGGGCCACTGGGCCCCCAGGTACCAACTGCAACAACTTCCGTGCCCCTCCTCGCTTTCCAACCTACTAACCTTGCTACGCCTCTCTGCAGCCCCGCCCCCTGCAAATGACCAATCAGAGAGGGTACAGTGAGCCGGATGGGGTGGGCCCAGTTTGGCGCTGTCGACGAATCAGCACCCTCAAACAGCGGGGGCGGAAGCGGAAGCGGAAGCCCTGGGCTGGCCTTGGGTTCCGCTGTGGGGGATGTCCCGTGGGAGCGAGTGAGGCGATCCTGGGGCCGGCGGGTGTGAGTCCTCGCCTCCTTATCTGCCAGCCGGCTCGGGCCAAGAGACGCCTGCAGGCGCGGGAGGGAGGAAGCTCGACCGCCCAAGAAAAGAGCAAGCGGGCGGGCGGCTGCGGGGCAGAACCAAACTGTATGCAGGGTCTTTAGAAGTCGGTCCCGGTCGGCGCCGCTGTCCTCGAGGCCATGGTGCAGGCGGAACTCTGGGCGATCCCCAGGTGAGGGCAGCGGCTCCGCCCGGGGATTCCACCGCCCAGGAGCGGGTAGATGAGGGGCGGGGAAGAAAGGATGCTGCCCGCGCTGCTCCCTGGTAGCACCCTGAGCGGCCGCGGTTGCGGCGGCGGCGGCAGCAGCAGCAGCAGCGGAAAGCACAGCGCGGGCCGAGGAGGCGGCTCGAGCTGCTGGTAGAGTCGCCCAAGAACAACTGTTTCTCTGTAGTATGCGAGTTGACAAAACAGCCAAAGAACGGAGATCCCCAGTACAGTCTCCTTCGAGCTCTTTTTCCTTGCTACTTGGAGCTGATTTATGCGGAAACATGCCTTGCACTTGTACGTGGAGGAACTGGAGGCAGTGGATTCGACCTTTAGCGGTGGTCATCTACCTGGTGTCCATAGTGGTTGCGGTTCCTCTGTGCGTGTGGGAATTACAGAAGCTGGAGGTAAGAGGGTCCTTCACCGTCGGCCTCTACCCTTTCTTCCACCGTCCTGCCCATCTACGGTTGCCCATTTTTACCCCAGATGCCCCAGACTTGATATCCTGAAAATCATGTCATGTAAATGAGCCCAGTCTTAGTTCATAAACCTGTCTGGTTCCTTGTTCACGGTTTTTCAAAGCATGCTGCAGGTGGAAGGAGGACTAGGTCGAGAAAATAGAATATATTAAGATTGCTGCTTAGAAGAGCAGTCGTTTGCAAGTATTCATCAATTCCCAGAAAGTAGGTAATTTTATTCCTGGAATCTGACCTGTTCAGATTTGAACTTACATAAACTACTTTGAAAACCATGTATTGAATTTTATTAGCATTTAACTAGCTTCCTGAATTGGAGTCTAGTTGGTTTAACTCTGTTGTTTGTTTGTACTTAGAAATTAGCTCTTAACACACAAAGATTTTGCAAAAAGTCACATGTATATTTTTTGATGTCATATTCTTATTGTGACATCAGTAAAGTACTACAAGCTGGAAGATCCTAAGGTAAATACTCAACTAGAATGGGTACTTTATTAAAACCTGTGTAATGAATTTTAAATTCTACCAAAAAGTACTTTTATTTTGCAACACCTATTTTATAAGAGCTGTGGCAAGACTTTGGATCTTCTAGGCTCTTTATTATGGAAATGATTTTTACATAATTAATGCATTTTAATATACATTTGTTTTCTGTACGTTCACTAAATTATATTTTGTTGACTTGCCCATATTGGCATAGCCTATGTAGTTATTTTTAATGTTAATGTAATATTCCACTACATTCAATATTCCCCATTTGTTACATATTTAGGTTACTTTCATAAGTTGTCTACCAGAATTCAAGTATAGACATTTTTTTAAAATTTATTTATTATTCATGAGAGACACAGAGAGAGAGGGAGGCACGGACACAGGCAGAGGGAGAAGCAGGCTCCATGCAGGGAGCCTGACACAGGACTCGATCCCGGGTCTCCAGGATCACACCCTGGGCTGAAGGCGGCTCTAAACCACTGAGCCACCCAGGCTGCCCCAAGTATAGACATCTTAATACAAATAGATATCTCTTACTTGGAAGTATTTTTGGGAGGTGTGGTATAGGAACTCCTTTTAGGCTAATATGTATAATATCAACTTAGTTTAGGTTTATCTTAGTTGTTAGTTAACTATAGTTTTTAGTGCCGGCTTTTAAAGAAAATTTTAATCTGCAGTCTCTACTGCAAAAACCCTGAACCGAATTTTCTTCATGTCTTGTCTTAGGACTTCTCATTTCACCAGCCAAAGTGTCTAAATAAAACATAAGTCACGTTACATGTGGCCTCTTTAAGTTTTGAAATCACTGAGAGTCCCAGATTAAAAGCCAGTATCCCTAACTGTGGCTATTTATGGCCCAACATAATCTGACACCACCCCCTACTTCTTACCATCTGATTTTCCTCGATTCTGGGCTTCTACCACAGTGACTTTGCTCAAACATGTAGGGTGCATACATGTTTGAGGGCCTTTGCATTAAATGTTCCCCCTTTATGGTATGTTCTTACCCCAGATGGTATTCTTACTCCTTTATAATCCTTTCAGGTCTTTACTCAAATGTCACCCAGCTACCCCGTTTAAAAATTGCAAGCTTTCCTTCATCCCAGTGATAAATTAGGCTTGTGTTCTGTATGGTGAGAAATAAAAACCTGGCACCCTCCTGCATGGAACTTAGAAATATAACTAAAAAAAAAACAAAATCAATAAAATAAAATTGTACAGAATGCTATGTAAGAAACTAAAAAAAGATCCAAGAAAGGAACAAGCAAGCATCTTCAAAGAACCACTACTAGCTATGGAAAATTAAGTGGAAGTAAAGGGAAGTTAGAAAGCACATTATGGTAGTTAAGAGATCATTGGTGCCTGAGTTACAATGACTTATGGCCCAAATCAGCAGAAATAGAGATGGAAAACTGAATTTTAAGTATCTTTGGCAGTGAAGAAACAAGACTTGACGGTGGACTGGGTTGGGGAAGAGAGTCAATAAGAATGAATCAAGGACAACTGTGAGGTTTTTATCTTGAACAACAGGGTAAATGGTGATGCCAATTACTGAGATGGAAAATAGGGATGGGTTTGAGGGAAACTGACTTCTACTTTGAACATTTAGTTTGAGGTATAGGAGAGACCATCAGATGGGCGTGTCAAATACGCAGTTGTACATGCAAGTCTAGAGCTCAGAAAGGTTTGAGCTGCAGATATTAATATGGAAGTTGTCAAAATGGACAGTGTTTCAAGTCCTAAGGATATGAGATTATAAAGGTGAAGAAGAAGAAAAAGGCTGAGGACCTGGCACCAATATTTAGGAATCAGGCAAAGGAACAGGAACTTAAAAAGAAGCATCAGCCAGTGGGGAAATGGAATGCCAAAGAGTGTTATCATGGAAGCCAGAACAGGGCAGTGTTTCAGAACTAAATAGTGAACAATGTCCAGTGCTACTGAGATGTTTGTTGGTTTTCATAAAATAGAGTCATTGGTGGTCCCAGTAATGGTTTCAGTGGAATTGTAAGGGCTAAAAACTAGAGGGAGTTGTTTGAAGAATGAATGTGAGACAAAGAAGTAGTATCAGGATACAAAGATAAGTTTTTTGTTCATTTTTGGTTTTGTTTTGAGTATTTTGACTCTGAAAGGGACCTGAGAAATGAGTGGCATTATAGAAGGAAGAGTGTGGGATTAAGGAAGGGTTTGGTTTTTTTTCGTTATGTTTTGTTTCTGAGGTTACATATAATAACTAGAACATGTCACCAAGATTTTATTTATTCTTCTTAAAACCCCTAAAGCATAGGATTTTTTCTTATTCTGTAGACGTGAAAACTGTAACAGAGATAGTGGTTAACATGCCATTGTGCTAAGTGCTTTATATACAGTATATCCTTATTCTCTTCATCATTATTCACTAAATGAATTTATCTATGTAAAACACAGGGCCTGCCATGTAGTAGGTCCTCAGTAAGCCCTAATTATCACTGTCATTTTTTAAATATCACTATTGCTTTGGAACAGCCATTCTCTTTCTTGTGGAATAGCATTTTAGTTGGGATGAGGTACTCAAACACCTAAGGCAGGGTTACATACATCTCCTTGAGCACTACATGTTTAGAGACAGTTTTGCATGAAAAACATTTGTCTTTTTAAACACTAGAATCCCGGGCACCTGGGTGTCTCAGTGGTTGAGCATTGGCCTTCAGCTCAGGTCGTGATCCCAGGATCGGGTTCGAGTTACCCATCAGGCTCCCCACAGGGAGCTTGCTTTTCCCTCTGCCTTTGTCTCTGCCTCTCTCCCTGTGTCTCTCATAAATAAATAAATAAAATCTTTAAGATAAGAAAAATAAACACTAGAATCCCAGTGCTTACACTATGAGAAGTCATTGGGAACCGAAATTGTAGAAAACAAGAGGTTCATATAGTCCATCCCAGGGATGCCTGTCTGCACCACTTAAACTATTTCTCTTACTTGGCTGAGCGTGTATAATGGAAGTCAAGTAAGTTAAATGGACAGATAATGTCACACTATTCTGCAGTCATTTTACCCTACTCTGCCTGTACTTATGCCCCAAGTAGCTACTCTTTATGTAAGTGCTCCTCCCTTTCCCTGAGGAGGACTGGACCCAGAGAACGTTCTCTTACTGCACTTTTCTCTCTGCTCTGAAAGCATTTGGCTTAGGTTCACTTAATTCACTCCTGGATGTTTGTCCTTAATGGTTTTATTTTTCCTCTCAACTTTTCAAGTTACCGTGGGGAAAAAAAAAAATCTATGCTACTTGTGTTCTTTTTTTTTTTTTTTTTTTTGCTACTTGTGTTCTTGTTTTATTAACCAAAACAACCCTCCTTATGACTGATAAGTCTAATAATGTTAATAATATCCTCATATCAGTGTCTCAAGTATGAATAATTTTAGAAATAAGTATGAATTAAAATAAAGGTAATAATTTCTACAGATATCTAACATTATATTAAATACGTGCGCACACAAAAGTTAAATTTTTTATGCATATAGCTTTTTAGGTAGCTCAAAAATCAAAACAACTATAAAACCAATGATTCAAATTAATAGCATTAATGTGGACAGATGATGTGTTTCTGAAACTACCACTTGCAATGTAAAAATGGTACTGACTCTGTGATGCAAGATTTTTTTTAATTTGGCATCACTCTACGAAATGACTCAGTTCTTTAGTCACTTTTTTTATGATCATTTGAAAAGAACTTTCTTTTTTATAGCACGCTGAGGATGCTTGGCTTTCATTAGTCACAACCACATCATTTTTCTCTTAAGTCTACCAGCAAGTTGGAACTAGGGCAATTATAAAAACAAATGTGGGCATTAAAATTACTTGACGATACTGTTCTAATTATCACCTTATAACAGGGAAGATCTAGAATATGCTATTATTATTTTAGGTCATCATTAAAATGAACAGAGGTCTTCTGTGACTTACAGTGGGGTTATATTCTGATAACCCTATTGTAAGTGGAAAATATTGTCCATAAAATATTGTCCATATTTTAACATGCTCAGAACATTTACATTAGCTTACAGTTGGACAAAATCATCTAACACAGCCTATTTTATAAGAAAGTGTTGAGTATCTCATGGAATTTATTGGATACTGTACTAAAAGTGAAAAACAGAATGGCTGTATGGGTTACAGAAGTCCTCAACTATGATGATTTGACTTATGGTTTTTTTGACTTTACAATGGTGTGAAAGCAGTATACATTCAGTAGAGACCATACTTAAAATTCTGAATTTTGAGCTTTTCCTGGGTTAGCGCTGTGTAGTATAATGTTCTTCTCATGATGCTGGGCATGGGCAGCAAGCTGTAGTAGCATTCAGTCAGCCAGGTAATCCTGAGGATAAACAACTAATACATTTAAAGGCATTCTGAAAACAAATAAATAAATAAATAAATAAATAAATAAAGAAATAAAGAAAGAAAGTCATTCTGTACCCATATAGCCGTTCTGTTTCAGTATTCATTAAATTAAAGAAGATACGAGATATTCAACACTTTATTATAAAGTAGGCTCTGTGTTAGATGATTTTGCCCAACTGTAGGCAAAACTGTAGGCCAACTGTAGAACACTCTAAGTGTTCTGAGCATGTTTAAGGTAGGCTAGGCTAAGCTATGTTGTTTGGCAGATTAAGTGCATTAAATGCAGTTTCAACTTAGGGTACTTCAAACATGATGGGTTTATGGGTTTATGAGGATATAACCCCATCACAAGTAGAGGAAGTTTTAAGTCTATAGTTTGTTTACCTTAATGATCCCATGGCTGACTGGGAACTACAGCTCCCTGCCCCTGCCCAACATCAGAAGAATATCATCATATCACACAGTGAAAAACTTTGCATATCCTTTCATACCACTGTAAGGTCAAGAAATTGAAAGTTGAACCATGTTAAATCTGGGACCACCTGTACTCAATTTTAAATGAAACTGAGCCAAGCAGAAATCCTTGGAAAATAATTGCTCAGACATTCCCTTTAGAATCTTCACATCCATATACTTAGTTATCGTGTACTATTTTGATTAATCTCTAGCATTCAGCAAAACTTTTTGTATAGTTGACCATTGAACAGCATGGGTGTGAACTGCTGTAGGTCCACATACACACAGATTTTTGTCTAGAAATACAGTAGTACTGTAAATATTTTCTCTTTCTTACAATTTTAAATAACATCTTTTCTCTAGCTTACCTTATTGTAAGAATACAGTATGTATTACATGTAACATACAAAATATGTTTTAAAAAACTATGTTATTGGTAAGGCTTCTGGTCAGCAGTAGGCTATTAATTTTGGGGGAATCAAAATTATATATATATACGGATTTTGGACTGTGCAGACGCGGGGTGCAAAATCCCATATTGTTCAGGGGCTAAATGTATTTGCTTTTCAAGTTTTCCATACTGTTTAATGTAGAAGTTCATTATTATAAAAATACATTTGTTCCCTATACTTTTGTTTTTTATACTCGTGTTGAAAAAAATATATATCTTGTTCAAATAGTAAAACTAGAAGTTGTAGACCTGAGCTGTTTTAATTAACTTTTCAAACCCCAGAGGTATCAAAATTAAATGCCAACCTTTTTTCCTTTAAAAAGTCAGCATTAACTTGTACTCCTGCCTTGAAGAGTAAATTCACAAATTAATATAAAATGCATTCCCTAGGGCCCCACAGATAGAACAAAGGTTCAGAGGTTTCTTTTTGTTTTTGTTTTGCCAGAAAGTGAGTGAAATACTTCAGCTTTGCCTTAAGATGAGATAGTTCAGGGATGCCTGGGTGGTTCAGTTGGTTAAGTGTCTGCCTTCAGCTCAGGTCATGATCCCAGGTCCTGGGATCCAGCCTCAGATCAGCCTCCCTGCTCAGCGTGGAGTCTGCTCCTCCGTCTACTGCTGCCCCTCCTCCCATTCATGCTCTCTGGCTCTCTCAAGTAAATAAAATCTTTATTTAAAAAAAAATAAGATAGTTCAAAGTATATTTTTAGAAATTGAGCTTGTAAAGGGTAAAACGTTGACCAGATACTGACCTAAAAAAAGAAATTAGAGCTTCTTAAAATGTCCTGAGTTGATATTGTTGTATATAAGAGGGGTAGCATGTATTAACACAGTTTGCTTGGACAGTAGTTGTGGCAGTACTTATCAAGTGGGAGGGTTAAAAGACATGTAAAAAACTTAGCAAACTATTAGGCAATACTCATTTACTACCATGTTGGGTAAATGATAAAATTCACAGAAAATGTAGGTAGGATTTTAACTTTCCAAACAAAAGTGAAGGAGTAGACCATAAAAGATTTTTAGGGGCACTTGGGTGGCTCACTCGGTTAACTGTCTGACTCTTGGTTTCAACTCAGGTCATAATCTCAGGTCATGAGATCAAGTTCCATGCTGGGCTCTGCATTGAACATGGAGCCTGCTTGAGATTCTGTCTCTCCCTTTCCCTTTGACCCTCCTCTCTCTCTCTCAAAATAAAAATAAAAAAAGATTTTTAGACTAGACTTGCTGAAAATTTAAAAACTTCTATACATCCCCAAACATAATAATCAAGTACAAAAGAAAACAAGCTGAAGGAGAAATGATATGATGTTAATATTCTTTTTTTTTTTTTTTTTAAGATTCTATTTTATTCATGAGAGACACAGAGAGAGAGAGGCAGAGACATAGGCAGAGGGAGAAGCAGGCTCCATGCAGGAAGCCCGACGTGGAACTCCATCCCAGGTCTTTGGGATCATGCCCTGGACTGAAGGTGGCGCTAAACCGCTGAGCCACCTGGGCTGCCCTAATGTTAATATTCTTAATGTATATAGTGCTGTTACAAAAGGCCTCACAAGGAAAAATGCTCCCTCTCCCTCTGCAAAAGTACAAGTAGGCTGATTTTTGAAAAAGAAAAAATACAGCCACTAGTCATTTGGAAATTGTTGGGCCTCGTTAATGAATAAATATAAATTTAAGATATAAAAATATTTTATTTAGCTCTTTTTTAGATTTATTTTAATATATTCTCTTTTTTTAAGGTTGGAATACACACCAAGGCTTGGTTTATTGCTGGAATCTTTTTGCTGTTGACTATACCTATATCTCTCTGGGTGATATTACAACATTTAGTACATTATACACAACCAGAACTACAGAAACCAATAATAAGGTAAATCTTAATATATTTTAATTCTTCCAGTGTTATGTTCACTTATTTCATAAATATTATTTTAAATGTTTTTAATTTATGCTTTGCTTTCTAAATAGGATTCTTTGGATGGTACCCATATACAGTTTAGATAGTGTAAGTATGTTTCATTTTATCTCATTAACTAAGAACTTGCTTGGTGATACAACTATATTTACAGAGTGCTTAAAGTAATGAAAGTTTATTATTTGGCAATAAGGAGTCAGATTAATGCGAAAAGTGAAAAGATTCACTTGTTTTTAATGTTAATAAAAAAGACAACGTATGACAATAGAAAAGACAGGTGTTTTAAATTTTAAAAAACCTATGGCTATTTTCTTTGCTTAATCTTTTAAAATTTCTGATTACTAGTTCTTAGTTCTTTAAAGAATGTAATATTTAAAATTACATTATCATCCTTTTTATTTATTAAATATTTGGGGGGAATAAAGCCTTCCCCGGTGGATTCTAACATACACTTATCACAAATGACTGGTTTAATTTGATTAAATATAATGGAAATGTCTTTAATTGCATTTCCTATTATCCTCTCAAGAAAAATTCCAGATGATATTTAAAAACCCAATAACAAAATAATTTAGCTTCTTTCTTCATATTCAGTATTTACCCCTAACACAAATTTTTGTTTATCAGTGTGCAAATCATTTATTGACTTTAAAAATTCATTTCACAGATTGTCTGGTAGCTCTCATAAATTTTAGAAAGTTTGATATAAATGTGACATCTCAAATTTAAAAATTAGCATTGTGATTTCCATGATTTGGAATGGCAATTCATTTTATCTTAGCTGCAACTATTTTTAACATCTGTTTTTTCATAGTGGATAGCTTTGAAATATCCCAGCATTGCAATATATGTGGATACCTGCAGAGAATGTTATGAAGCTTATGTCATTTACAACTTCATGGGATTCCTTACCAATTATCTAACTAACCGGTATCCAAATCTGGTATTAATCCTTGAAGCCAAAGATCAGCAGAAACATTTCCCTCCTTTGTGTTGCTGTCCACCATGGACTATGGGAGAGTAAGTATGTTTGGTTTTAATCTTATGTACTTCAACAGAATTTTTAAGCATTAGTTCTCTGCAAAGTAGTGTATTAAGTACTATGAGCAGGACAAAGTTTAAGAAGAGTTCCTACCCTCAAATAGTTCCTAGTCAAGTTTGAAGAGTAAGAAAACACATTTTTATAATCCACACATACAGATTACTCTCTTAGACATTATTCATCCTAAATAGAAAACTTAAACATTGCAAGGAAAAACAACTTTAGAAATCATTTAATCAACATACTTTTACTATTTAGACCCAGGATCTACAGAGATTAACTTACTCAAGATTATATAGCTAGTTAATGATAAAATCAGGTGTAAGGCCCAGGGAGAAGACCGTCTAGGTGGAGAAATAGCATATGATATAAAGTAGGAGAAACAAACAGTGTTTATTCTATATATAATGGGTTGTTGGCCTTATTATACATCCATAGAGGACAGTAAAGGAAAATAAAGCCTGAAAAGTTCAGTTGAAGCTAAGATTGCATTTTTTAAAAAAAATTTTAGAGAGCAGAGCATGTGTGAACATGAACAGGAGGGAGGGGTAGAGGGAGAAGGAGAAGCAGGGAGAGCAGGGAGCCTGATGCAGGGCTCTATCCCAGGACCCTGGGATCATGACCTGAGCCAAAGACAGACACTAAGCTGATTGAACCATCCGTAAGATTGCATTTTTTTATATGAATGAACCACTGGATATTTTTCAGCAAGGAAACATTTGAAGATACCTTTTTAGAAAGATTAATTTTGTAATACTATACAGAAAGCATTAGAGCAAGATTCCAGAGATGGGGAGATAAATTAGGTTATTATACTAGTCCATTTGTGAAATAAGCTGAAAAGGAGGGATGAAATTGGGACAGAAAGGAAAGAGACTGCAACTGAAGAACTGGTAGGACTTAATCACTGATAATGGGAAATAATTGAAAGTTGCAAGTCAAGGTAACTGGAATGGTTTAATCATTGTAGATCTATAACCTAGGGATACCTATATTGCCTTCCATGCAATATGGAAGCATTTGTAGAACATTGGGACTAATTATGTCTTTAGTTTACACACTTGGCAATGACAAGGAACTACATAGCTATTTTAAATAAGCTCTTAATGTGTTTATTAACACACTTGATAGGTATTGAGCACCTAGTGTGTGCCAGTATATGGATATATCCTAGTGCATGTAACAAAACTCCAGAAACCTACATTTTGGTTCGGAGATTTAGAATTAAATGAACACACAAATATAGAGTTACTTGGATCAGGAAATGCTATGAGGGAAAAGGAACAGGAAACTATGAAAGAGGATAGTAAGGAAAACTATTTTAAGTTGGAGGTGGTGGAGAGATACTGTGCTCAGCAATGAGTAAATACAACATGGATAGAGATTTGTAGCTAATGAGCAGATTGCGGTGGTCACGGAATGAAAAATTACTCAGAAGAGACATCAAGTATAGGGAGATTCTCTCTAACCTGGCATAATAGAATTCTTGCTAAGGGCAGGCCAGGCACCTTCACATCAAGAGTGGGGGATGAGGAGCTTATCAATATCAGGGGTAGGAGGATGACTTTGCAGTATTCCTTTTTCAGTCTGACTTAGGCCAAGGACAAGGCCTAAGAATGATGCCTAGTTGAAAAGACATCTCAGAGGAGTCCTGTTTAAAGTTTGGTCAGGGGGAGAGAGTTGTCAAATGAGAAGCCATTATAGAATGTTGAATAGAGGACCAGTGCCCAATTTCATTTTCAGAAATTACTGTGCTTTTTGTAGACTGAATTGCAAATGGGCAAGGATAGAAGAGATTGCAGTGGTCCAGTAAATATGATGATGATGATGGCTTGGCATTGATCAGGATTCTTCTCCTAAAATTACAGAACCTAAAATGAGCCTCTAGTTATATCTTCAGAATGGCTCATCACAATTAGCCAGTGGTCCACTAAAACCCCAAACCTTTTTCAAACAATACCTTTTTCAAATTTTACAATACTGGTAAAATCCTCCTATTCTATGCTTGTGAAATTTTTTTTGTTCCTAACTACACAATTACATTTATTCTTGTTAAATCTCTTTGTGTTGGTTTTATTTTTTCCTACGACTTGAATTCTGACAGCTGCTGCCTAAATAATGTCAACAGTGCATCCATAGCTATAGAGATATTGTTACCGAAGTCATGCAGTTTGGAACTGTGATTTTAGTAATAATAAAATGTCTCCTGTGTATTAATACATTGTAGATTACCAGTCTCTCTAGTAGGTAACTGGTGTTTACAAATATGATAATTAATCAGGTTTCTGCTGTTTAGGATAATCCATTACAGTGCTTTGGTTATAAGATGTAAATACCATGGCAAGTTTGTAGCTGTTAATTGATAAAAACTGGTTTTTATCCTTTGATTGCTGTAACATAAACAGTTTTCTTTTAATGAACCTTAAATTTTTGTATGTTGACGAGAGGAAGGGAAACTCTTTACCTACTGATTTAGTACACCGGTGAAACAGTGGTTTCCATGAAATGGTACTCATCTGTTTTACATATTCCTTCCCTTCCTCTTGTTTCTAAATTTCAGGTTACCACCAACCAAGTTGAATTTGACAGTTTGAAAAAAATTGCTCTAGGGTTTATACCTTTATGTAGTAGCATGTAGTAGCATCTTTAGGTTTTGTTCAGCCTTTTTAGTGGTAAATTGTTTTCTGAAGTGGCAATACCATATTTCTCTCCTACCAACAGTATAAAACACTTCTAATTGCGGGGGATCCCTGGGTAGCTCAGCGGTTTAGCGCCTGCCTTTGGCCCAGGGTGCAATCCTGGAGTCCCAGGATCGAGTCCCGCGTCGGGCTCCCGGCATGGAGCCTGCTTCTCCCTCTGCCTGTGTCTGCCTCTCTCTCTCTCTCTCTATCATGAATAAATAAATAAAATCTTTAAAAAAAAAAAAAAAAACACTTCTAATTGAACCAGATCCTCACTTACATTTGGAATTACCCAGACTTCTTTATATTTGCCTGTCAAGAGGGTGTAAAGTGGTGTCTCTCTGTGGTCTTAATTTGGATTTCCCTGATTAATAATGAGGTTGAGTAACTGTATATGTTTATTAATTATTTGTGTTTACTTTACCTAGAAATGCTTGTTCTGTTTATTTTTTAATGGGTTGTCTGTCCTAGCTTTATCAGGAATCTTTATATATTTAGGTACTAATTCTTTATTTAGTGTGTATTGAAAGTATCTTTTTCAGGTTTTGGCATGCTTTGCTAGCTTTAATATTTCCATTATTTTGAAAATGGAAGTTTTGAGTTTTAATTTTAAATATAGTTGAATTTATCTTATTTTAGTCAGTACTTACTGTGTCTTGTTCAAAAATTATTCCAGTTAGGATTATAGAAACATTGTCTTGTGCTTTTCTTCTGAACATTTCAAAAATTTTCCCATTAAGACTTAAAAACACTTGATGTTTTGTGTATTTATTGTGTGAGGTAGGAAAGCAGTTTCATTTTATTCTATTAATTGTCCTCACTGATATTGCCATCTCTGTCATATCTCAAATTTCAACACATATGGTCTCTTTGTGGCTTTTTGTTTTGGGATTTTGTTTTGTTTTATTGGTTAACTTTTCTATTCCTGGACCAATTCCATACATTAACCACTACAAGTTATTAATAAGCCTTAAAATGAGGGGCATGTACCCTGACCTTATTCTCTTGGCTATTTTTGGGTCTTGGCTCTTACATATAAACTTTAGAAACAGTTTGTCAAGTTGCTTGAAAAACCTGTTGGTGTTTTTTCACTGTAATTGAATTCAATCTTTAGTTTATTGACATCTTTATGATTTCTTGAGTCTTACCCATGAATGTGATCTGGCTTTCTACTTATTTAGCTCTTCATTTACCTTCTTCATTTACCTTTCAGTAAAGTACATTTTTCTTATACTTTGTACATCTTTTTGACTTTGTAAATGTATTTTATTGCTATTATAAATGGCATCTATCTTAAAAATCATTTTAATTGCTTCCAGTATGTAGAAAGGCCATTGGTTTTGGCATATTGATCTCATATCCAAAAATCCTGTTACATTTTCTTAGTCTGTAGATCTTTTAAGTTGTTGGTGAAGATAGTCCTCTTTAAGTAAAGGACTACTTTGCTCTCCAGTCTATACGATACATTTCTCTTTCTTCTCACTGTGCTGGTTAGTATCTCTAGATATTCTTCCATTATTCTTGATTTTAAAGGGAATTCTTATAAAATTAATTGAAGTTTGTATCTCAAGATGTTTTGTAGGCATCCTTTGTCAGGTTAAATGAGCTCTCTTACTCCTAGCTTGTTTGAATTTTTAAGAATCATGAATAAATGATTAAATTTCATCAAATGCTTTTTCTGTATCTCTTGAGATGGTTGAGTTTTGCCTTTAACCTGTTAATTAGTGAATTAAATTAATAGCTTTTCTAATGTTAAAGCCCTCTTGCATTTTGAGGATAAATTCAAAATGATTAAGATATATTATCTGCTTTTCTACATCACAGGTTTTGGTTTGCTAATATTTTGTTTAGAATTTTTACATCTATGTTCTTGAGTTAGATTAGACTATAATTTTCCTTTTTTTATATCATTCTTGTCTGATTTTCATATCCAGGTTATACTGCCTGAATAGGCATTATTGCTTTTTATAGTATGTATCACAGGAAGAGATTGTAGCTTGAAAGATTAGACCTAGACTTTGTGGGAGGACAGGTATAGAACTAGTTAGATTTCCTGTTGTTTCCAAAATCTTTTTTTAAATATAATTTTTAGGTATTAGTGTAAAGTTTTAAAATGTATAGGCAGGGGCATCTGGATGGCTCAAGTCAGTTAAGCATCCTACTCTTGATTTCAGCTCAGGTCATGATTTCAGGGTCATGAGATGGATGGATCCATGAGATGGATCCCGAGTTGGGTTCCACTCTCAGGAAGGAATTCTCTCTCCCTCTCCCTCTGGCCAACCCCCTTTTTCTCTTCCCCCACACATTCTCTCTCTCAAATAAATGTTTATGGGCATGCATTTCTATTTTCTCAGCTCTTTTTTTTAAAAGATTTATTTATTCATGAAAGAGAGAGGCAGAGACACAGGCAGAGGGAGAAGCAGGCTCCACGCAGGGAACCCAACGTCTCGATCCTGGGTCTCCAGGATCGGGCCCTGGGCCAAACGAGGGCGACGCTAAACCACTGAGCCACTCGGGCTGCCCTTCTCAGCTCTTTTGAATCTGTTATGAATCCTTTTCCATTTCTAATGCTATTAGCATCTTTATTTTTCCCTTGAACAATCTTGCCAAAAGTTTGCCTATTCTTACTAGACTTTTCAAGAAGGACTGTTTGTGCTTTGTTGATTCTGTCTGTAATATATTGGTTTTTCTCTATCATTGATTTCTGCTGTTTTTACTTCCTTTCTCTCATTTCTTTTGGTTTACTATCTTTTCCTAACATGTTAGAGTCTTAGCTCATTAATTTACACAACCTTTTTTTTTTTCTGAAGATTTTAAGTATCTTTACACCCAACATGGAGCTCAGACTTACAACCCCAAGATCACTTGAGTCACATGCTCTTCTCCAAGTGAGCTGCCTTCTTTTTACATCTACTGGGGTAGATTTTCATTTTATTTTCATTGCAGTCAGAGAATATACTCCCTCTGAGACAGTCTTTGGAATTGGTTAAGATTTGTTTCATGCCCTTTTTTAGCTGATCAGTTTTTATAAAGGTTTCCTGTGCACTACAAGACATTGTATATTCTGTATCAGTGAGTGTCTGTTGCTCACTTAATGTCCATGTGGCTATTTATGTTATTCAACTTTTCTGTATTTCTATTGATTTTGGCTAGTTGTACTGTCAGTTACTGAGAGAGAGTCTGCCACTAATTATTTGTCACTTTCTTCCTGTACTTTTGTCAGTTTTTTATATATTTTGATGCTGCTTCTATTCCAAATAATCTTGTCTTAGGCGCCTGAGTGGCTCAGTCAGTTAAGTGTCCAACTCTCGATTTCAGCTGGGGTTATTTTAGGGTCATGAGATTAAGCCCTGAGTCAGGCTCTGCACTGGGCATGGAGTCTGCTTAAGATTCTCTCCCTCTTCCTCTGCCCCTCCTCTTGCCTTCCCCCATTTGTACACATGTTCTCTAATAAAAAAGTTATTTTTTTTTTCTTAAAGTTATTTTGTCTGGTATTAACAGGTATCCCATCTTTCCTTTGTTTAGTATTTTCCTAGCATATCTTTCTCCACCTTTGACCTTCATCCTTTCCATTTCCTTATGTTTTAGATGTATCACTTTTTTTACTTTTAATGTTCTTTGCTTTCTAATCCAAAAATCCATCCCTTAAATTAGGCAATTTATACTTAGTGATTATTTATATATTCATTTAAAATCTCACCATCTGTTTCTTTTTGTCTCACTGTCTTCTATGCTTTTATCATTGATTCCATTTTTTAAGTAAGCCTTTGTTTTAGAATAATTTTAAATTTACAGAAAAGAAGTCTTTTGTAGATTTAACTACAAGTACTAACAGTTTACTTGCTCTGCACTCCTTGCATCTCTGAAATGATCCTGTGAGATCATTTCCTTTCTAAAGTATGGCCCTTAAAAGTTCCCTTTAGTGTGAATATATCAATGGCAAATTTTCTCAGATATACTTATCCAAAGGTATCTTTATTTTGCTCTCATTCTTGAAAGATAGTTAACTGGATATAATTCTGTGTTGACAGGAATTTTCTCCAAGTATTTGGAAGATTTTATTCTACCTAATTCTGGCTCTATTACTGTTAAGCCTCTTCTGTCAGTCTAATTGTTATTCCATAATAGATGATCTAACTGCATTGAAGACCCTATCTTTGATGTTTTGCCTCTTCACCATGAAGTATTTAGGTTGTTTTGTTTCAGTTTTAGTCCTGCTTAATATACAGGGTGCCTCAATCTGTAGATTCATACCTTTCATCAGTTCTGAAAACTCTGTAGGCATAACCTCTTCTGATTTTGCCTTTCTTCCACTCTGTCTTCTGTAACTATGAACATGTTTGACTGTCTGATTCTATTCAGTTCTTTGCAACTCTCTTTTCACATTTGTCTTATCGTCCAGTTCATTAATTCTCAATAGCTTTCAAGGGTATCTATGGACTATTTAATCCATTTGTAAAGAGTATGGGGCAGGAAGCACAGCAGGTATGGCCAAGGCATTCTCTCAGGTCTTGCAACAATCCCAAGTGCACCCTTTAGGTCTTCATAGGGAGCACACTTAGCTATAAGTGGGAGTGAACCACCTCACCACAGAGAAAGCTCTCACCACATAAAACCCCAACAGTTTCTTTATTCAGTCCTATTAACATAACACTTCAAGACTTTTATGCCAGATTCTCAATCTTCTCAGTCTAGATGTAATTTTTTAAATTTACGTATTCATTTGAGAGAGAGCATATGCTTTCAAACAGGAGAAGGAAAAAAGGATGAGGGAGCAAGAGAATCTTAAGCAGGATCCCCACTGAGCACAGAGCCCAACTTGGGGCTCTATCCCAGGGACCCAGAGATCATGACCTGAGCCAAAATCAAGAGTCAGCTGCTTAACCGACTAAGCCACTGATATGCACTAGATGTATTTTTTAAATTAGGGGGCTCAAAATACGTAACATTGATAATCAGTTCTCCTGATAGTAGTGCTAAATAAAGCATCTGCCATCAGAGCAACTTGGTCTTTTAAGGAGGCTTCGACGTGGCTGTCAGGTAGAGAGCCTTTCTTGTTTGGGGACTTTTTGTTTTGTTTTTGTTACTCCTTATGAATTTTCCCCTATCTTGAATAAGCCCAGCAATAAAATAAAAATTGTTTATCTTTGTCCTTTCATAATATCTAATCAGTGATACTCTCTGGAATGGTATTTACATTCTAAACTTAAACTGAACATTAAATGTAAATCACACTTTCTGAATATGCTTTCACATAGACATGCACACAGTTCATTTGTTACTGGGTCTTTCTTCCAGAAACACAAGGACACACTTATTCTTTCTGTGCTGCAGTATTCAGGAATTTGAGACTGAACACAGAAAGGGAGATCTTTCAGAAGATGTAATTGTCAAATAATTAAAGAAACAGCATTTAAACAGTGTTTGCTACCATCCACATTCTTCAACTGCCATTTAGAATGACTAAATTAAAAGAATAAAATATAAACGTGCCATCATTTGTCAAAGTGACTTTAATTTGGGGGGGCATTGGAGAAAATCTAAAATCTGATCCTATTTAAATAAGTAATTGAAATGCTAAGTTGTTTTTTTTTTTTTTTTTCCTTTGGCAGAGTATTGCTGTTTAGGTGCAAACTGGGTGTACTGCAGTATACAGTGGTCAGACCATTCACCACCATTGTTGCTTTGTAAGTACAAAGAATTTATATTATTACTTTTTAAAAATACTCATGCTCTTCAGTGAGAACTGAATAGACATACAAAGAGTATTAATTTACTTTATGATATATAAAAAAATGGCATATAGAAACCCTACTACATTAAAATAAATAAGGTGACCATTTATAAGCAAACAGCACCACAGAATTCTTCTAAATATTCTCTACAGCTTTCTGGAAAACATTTTAAAAATTATGTTTTCAAATAATAATGTAAACATAGCTTTACAAAAACATCTATTACATGAAGTTAAAGTGTACCTTAATTAAGCTACCTTAATTTCATTATGTGGTTTTATTTTCTATATGGTTAATTTAGAATATGAGTACTATATTCTAAGGATGAGATCCTATTTTTCTTTTGTAAGAATTCAGTGAAGGTTTAGGAGATGAAGTAAAATGGCATACCATTAAGCTATCTGATAAAACTATGCCCTAAAAATTTAAGAATATCAGATAAAGTGAGTAGATTGCATGTTTTATCTGCTAATAATATTGTGCGTGTTCAGAGGAAGAATAGGAAGAAAGGTGAAAGAAGCATTTAGTTCTTTATTCTACCCTTAAGCTAGCAGTTCTCTAGCAGCATTTACCCCTGAGTTAAAATTAATTTATTTATGAAGGCATGCTTTATTTGTCTGCAGTTTAGCAACTGGGGAATCATATAAGTTAATTTTAGATCTGGGTGTTCATAATAAAATTTACCTCCCAAGACAGTTTGGGAGAAAAATTATAGTTGTATTTATAGACTTGCACTATATGCCTATAGCAATCAAACTTTGAAAATTAGCATAATTTTTTTAAACATAACTTTTTAAAATCTGGTAACTACCCTTTCTAGTTAAATGTGTATGTGTCTTATTTTGGATTTAAGATGGAGGAATAAGTATATGGTAGCATTACTAGAAAAATGTTTTAATTTTAAACCACCTCTGTGACCAAAAATCAAGTGATTATCTATAGGGTCTTTTAAATAAACTGACTTCTAAATTTAAGTACTGATGGCAATGCAATGTTTTAAATATTGTTTTAAAAAATATTTTGATTTAGTTAATCATAAATCTCATTTTTACCATTTTTTAGAATTTGTGAACTACTTGGTATATATGATGAAGGGAACTTTAGCTTTTCAAATGCTTGGACTTACTTAGTTATAATAAACAACATGTCACAACTGGTAAGTAAATGTTAATTGTATTAAATTAGTACCTATGACTAAATTTTCTCAGAAGTTTCTTTGGGAATAAAGTTTGGGTTTTTTAAAGTTATTTTTTAATTTTGAAATTTGATTTCTAGGAAAGAACTTAAACTTTTCCATTTTTTAAAAAGATTTTTACCTATTTATTTGAGAAAGAGAGAGGGTGAGCACAAGCAGGTAGAGTGGCAGGCAGAGGGAGAGGGAGAATCACACTCCTCACTGAGCAGAAAGCCCAACTCAAGGGCTTGATCCCCGGACCCCAGGATCATGACCTGAGCCGAAGGCAGACTCTTAACTGACTGAGCCACCCAGGCACCCCTTAAAGTTTAGCATGTCTTTAGATAAAATAGATAGATAGATAAATACATAAAATATCTTTGTTAATTATTTGGTGACTTTTACCTTGACCTGTTGATCATATTTGTTCATTTGGTCCTAATAGTCATTGCATAGTTTTGTAGATTGTGTAGATGTCGTAAATAAAAGCACAGTCCTCTCCCAAAGAAAACATAACCTAGGCATACTCAGTAAGAGAAAATGTCTTTTAAAAAAATGTCTTATTGGTATATGGTAGTCCCAGTTTTGAGTAAAAATGGGAGAATAAAATTCTCATGTATTTGGAATAAAGGAAAATTGCAAATGCCAAGTTAAAAGAAATGATGTTTTAAAAATTGAAATGCTCTAAAAAAAAAAAAACTGATCCTTTCAGCTTAGGAATATGCACTGTATTTAAAATCTTCAGTTTTAATACTATTAACAAGGTAAGGTGCAGTAGTGTGTGTGGTATTAGATGTTTATAATAAAAATTATATGCCTTTGTATTCAAAGCTTTTCTATATGTTCATATTCTTTGGAACCAGTAATTCCATTTCTGAAATGTATCAAGAAATGGTTGTGTTTTTTATTTTAATATCTTTGTGTATACAGGCCGTTATTTGTAATACCAAAGGCTAGAAACCATACAAAGCCCAGTGATAAGGACTGGTTAAATGTACCAAAATTTTAGGCAGTTAATTTAAAATAATCCTTATGGGGCCACCTGGGTGGCACAGCTGGTTAAGCATCTGACTTTTGGTTTCGGCTCAGGGGTCATGAGATCCTCAGTGGGATGTCTGCTTAAGATTCTCCCTTTCCCTCTGCCCCTCCCCCTGTGCACACGTGTGCTCTCTCAAATAAATAAAATCTTTAAAAAAAATCCTCATGAAACAGGAAAAAGTAACACACTTTAAGTGGGGGAAAAGTCAAGCAACAAAATTTATATTTAGTTGATAACTGTTAAAAAGCACCTTATGTGCTTGGGAATGGACCTAGAAAAATTTGTCTGAAACATTACTCTATGCCAAGTCTCTGCTTTATAACTGTATTATTTATTACTGTATTTACTTATTCTTATTAAAGAAGTTTAACTATTAATCTTGTTTCTAGTTTGCCATGTATTGTCTACTCCTATTTTATAAAGTACTGAAGGAAGAACTGAGTCCAATCCAACCTGTTGGCAAATTTCTTTGTGTAAAACTGGTGGTTTTTGTTTCTTTTTGGTAAGTGTTGCTTTCTCTTAAATATAAATTTTCTCATTTTCTACAGAGCAATAAAAACAGTAGATTAGGAAGGATTTTCAAAGAAGTCTTAATATAGAAGATGGATTAAAATTTCTCTACTTAAAGTTCATCTTCTTAGCCCTTTTTGGTTTTTCATAATGAAATAATCAGATGGTCGCCATAACATATGTAAGAAGAAAATAATTTGAGACAACCTAACTGTCTCAACATTAGAGGAATCATTAAAATATATGATGGTCCTTTCATATAAGAGGATAGTCTGTAGTTTGGTAGATAAATACAATGTAGAATATTTAATGTGATGTAATGTTCATTTACTTGGTACAATATATTTTTTAAAGCAGAAGGCAAAACTTTACATGGTCCCAATTTAGTAAAAGGGTGGGTGATAGGGCACTAGAAAAAAATATATCACGGGACTCCTGGGTGGCTCAGCAGTTTAGCGCTGCCTTCGGCCCGGGGCCTGATCCTGGAGACCCAGGATCTCCAGGGGCTCCCGTGTGGGGCTCCCTGCATGGAGCCTCCTTCTCCCTATGCCTCTGCCTCTCTCTCTCTCTCTCTCTCTCTCTCTCTCTCTGTCTCTCATGAATAAATAAAATCTTTAAAATATATATGTATATATATATACCAAATTTAACAGTATACAAATACAAAAAGGGGAAAAAGAATAATCCTTGAATTCTTACCACCCAAAAAGAATGATTAACATTGTGGTGCATATAATGCAACGTATAAAATGCCACAGAAAGAGTTTCATACCATAAAAACTTGGTGGAACTCAATAGTGCATTCATTATGTTGTGGATATAGTTCTTTGTCAGTAAAGTAAGGATATAGTTTCCTTGTCATTTAAGGGTTTATTTTGTTTTTACTAAGTATTCTGTTCAGTGGATCTAACTTTTTAACTACTCTATTGACATTTTGGTCATTCCTAATTTTTTCACCATTCCAAGCAATACAGAAATTAAATTCTTGTAAACAGAACTATGAACATTTGTCTCATTATTAGCTATTTCAATTTAACCTAGGATCATCTCCATAGATGTGGTTGAAGTGTTCAGTATGACTCCATCTTGCAAATTCATTGCCTTCTGAGTTTGTCTCTAGTTCCAGCACTTCAAACAAGACTGGTTTCAAAATATTTTTAAAAATAATCTGAAGAAGGAAACCAGGTGACTCAGCGATTGAGCATCTGCCTTGGGCTCAGGATCTGGGGATCAAGTCCCACATCAGGCTCCCCATGAGGAGCCTGCTTCTCCCTCTGCCCGTGTCTCTGCCTCTTTCTCTCTCTGTCTCTCTCATGAATAAATAAAATCTTTTTTAAAAATCTGAATAGTTACATGTATAAATAACATTTAAGTGTCCTTTATTTTAAATACTTATCACTCAAGGTTGTAGGCATTGTCTATGTATAGGAAGAATTTAAAATTTAATTACTTGTATATATACTTCCAAAACAAAGACAAATAAACCAAGTATTGAAATTCCATGTGCTTATAAGTATGCATAATCAAAATTCCTATGATGAAACTGTATACTAGAAGAATAAGTTTGTAAAGCATATATATATTTAATATAAATATATAGTATCTTCAGGAACATGCTGTGAAGACAGGGTGGTGGTGGTGGTGGTGGTGGTAGTGGTGGTGGTGGTGGTGGTGGTGGTCCACAAGTTGTGCTGGGGTTTTAACTTTTTTAAATGGCATACTGTTAAAACAACTGCTCATTTTATGCTTGATATAGATATGGCGTTTACCTTTTCCTAACATATAGGCAAGCAGTAGTTATTGCTTTGTTGGTAAAAGTTGGCGTTATTTCTGAAAAGCATACATGGGAATGGCAAACTGTAGAAGCTGTGGCTACAGGACTCCAGGTTAGTGCTATCCATGAATTTAATAAAACTACTGTTTTGCCCATTTTTACATATTGTCTCCTAAACCTGACAACATGAGGCTGTGGGGGTATTACCTTTACTTTACAGATGAAGCAATGGAAGAACCCTAGAGAGACTAGCATCATCACTAATTTGTGGTAGAGCCTGGAATAGAACCTAGATTTTGTTTTTCTTAGTCAATTTCTCTGCATTTTTCCTTAGTCCTTGGACAGTGGATTGAAGATGCATTGTACTTTGCTAAAACATACTTGGTTGAGGATAGCATAAGATAGATTTAAATTTTTGCCATTTTGTCCTTTTAAGAAGTAAAAAATAGCTTGGAAAAATGAAAAAATGAGTGTAATCTTCTGGGGGGAAAACAGCTGATTTCAGTATTTCAGTTGATATGGAAATACTTTTTGAAAAGAGAAAGCGCTTTCCTTTATCTACAAAACTAGATTTAAGCTAAAAGATGGCTGCTATTTTTTTTTCCGTAGGACTTTATCATCTGTATTGAGATGTTCCTTGCTGCTATTGCTCATCACTACACTTTCTCATATAAACCATATGTCCAAGAAGCAGAAGAGGGTTCATGCTTTGATTCTTTTCTTGCCATGTGGGACGTTTCAGATATTAGGGATGATATTTCTGAACAAGTAAGGCATGTTGGTAAGTACCAGCCATTCCATTCATCCAAATAGATTATTGTACTTTTCCTACTAGGGCAATTTAGTAGCTATTTGAGAGATGAAAAAGCTTTGTTTAAAGCAGTACTAGTAAGGCTTTTCAAATCAGGAGACAGGAGGGGAACTTATTTTAGCATGGTAAGTTTATAGTGGTAAAAATAACTTAACTTTTGGCTAACCTGGAAACCTTTCTATTACTTTTGAAAAGGAAGGACAGTCATGGGACATCCTAGGAAAAAGTTTTTTCCGGAAGATCAAGATCAAAATGAACATACAAGCTTGTTATCCTCATCATCACAAGATGCAGTTTCTGTTGCCTCTTCTGTACCACCTTCACCCATGGGTCACTACCAAGGGTTTGGACACACTGTGACTCCCCAGACTACACCTACTACAGCTAATATAGCTGATGAAATATGTAATGACACTACAGAAGAGAAAAAAGAACTTATAGACAAATCCATGGCCTCCTGAACAGTGTGCAAAAGCAAACTGCTCCTCCTACCATGTTATTTCATTACCTGGTATCCCATTGCTCAGGATTTTGTCCTTGGGACAAACCATAAATGATGGAAGATTTCAACACAAAGAAGGTGAAAGCCAGGTACAACTACTGGATTTATATAACTGAGTTTTGTAAATCACAAATAATCAGTCTAAATATCCTAGACTTAGACTTGATTTCTTAACACTAGAGTATCACATACTCAAATGGTAGAAAATGACTCTACTAAATGTTCCTGACGTTACATTGCTTTATCAAGAGGATGGACATTAAAAAAAAAAAAAAAAAAAAAAATCAATGCTTCCTACCACTGATGCATGAATATAATGCTCTGGATTTAGCAGAAAGTGTAATTTGGAAATATGAATTAGTGGAACTTAATCATGTGCCATATATGCCTACCTAACAATTATTTCTCTATTTCTCAACTGGATGTCTTTCAATAAATAAGAATTTATCATTTATTTTCTGCAATTTTTTGTTTCTCATTCTTTAAACATAAACTCTTAATGTTTTTTATAAAAAATTCTTGATTAAAAACATAGCAAAAAAGTCCAAAAAGATTAAAGTTAAAAATTACATACCTACCATGAAAGATACCTATCTTATATTCCTTTTAGGAGAATTAGCTAGGACCTAATATTAATCTGAAAACAACTACTCTCTAAAGATCCTATTTGCAATACTGCTAATAGATTAAGAGATTATCCATGACTTTCAGATGAAAAGAATAAACTGGATAGAAGACTGGGAGAATAAGAAACTTGTGATGAGGGGCACCTGGGTAGCTCAGTGGTTATGTCTGCATTTGGTTCAGGTCATGTTCTGGGGGTCCTAGGATTGAGTCCCACATCAGGCTCCCTGCAGGAAGCCTGCTTCTCTCTTTACCTGTGTTTCTGCCTCTTTCTCTGTGTCTTTCATGAATGAATAAATAAAATCTTAAAAAAAAAAAAACTTGTGATGAAAATGGAGTCTACTTTTCTTCAGTGATAATGAATGTCAGCAAACATAAAGGTAGGCTGAGTAGTCTTAATTACTCACTAAACCACAGTCAAAAGATGTGTAGGTGCTTTGTGGGAAAAATTTATTACTTAAGATGGAGTTTCTCTAATTGCTAATCACAACCCACTGGATTATATTTAACATATATTAAAAATCTAAAAAGTAAAAAAATTAGAAAGTGCCAGAGTAGTATGCTACAAATAGCAAAAATAAGTATTTTCTCAAAATTTTTGCTTCATATATTTATGCACCTACACATTCACATTTACGTACTGGTTCACAATATTAGATGCAAAGTCTTTATTTCTGTCCACTATTATAAATATTTCTATTAGGGATCCCTGGGTGGCTCGGCGGTTTGGCGCCTGCCTTTGGCCCAGGGCGCGATCCTGGAGTCCTGGGATCGAGTCCCACATCGGGCTCCTGGCATGGAGCCTGCTTCTCCCTCTGCCTGTGTCTCTGCCTCTCTATCATAAATAAATAAATAAATAAAATCTTAAAAAAAAGATTTTAAAAAAATAAATATTTCTATTAAAAGGTAAGCTGGGTAGTATAATACTAGAGGCAGAGAATAGGCAATGTAGAGAGAAGGTACCTCTTATTTTGTGGCTTCCAAAGAGCACAGAGTATATACAAGACACGACAATCGTCCTTATTAATCTCCCTGTTGCAAGTCTTTAAAAAACTGGACCAATTACTGTATAGTTCTTACTGGGCATCCAGATCAAATCTTTAAAAAATACTGGTTTAGGTGTAGCTCTTTCTTGAATTTCCCAACCCACTGGGTTATATTTAATAATATTTTGATATTGATTGCTTTTTGATATTCTTTGCCAAAGAATATTTTTAATATTAATATTTTAATAATATTTTGATATTGATTGCTTTTTGATATTCTTTGCCAAAGTAGATCAGGAAAAATGCTGCCTCCTACAGATTTAACTTCATCCCTTTTATTCTATTTAGCTTATACCTTAAATTCTTAATTCAAGTTTGCATTCTCAAAACACAAAACCCAACAAGTTTCAGAAGTATAGTGATTATTTAAAAGAAGCAAGCTTGGAATTTACAGGTAACCATAACCCTCAGTCTTCAGTGGAAGCCAAGTTTCTGATGTATCCCAATTATAAGTCTGGACTTAAAAAAAGTCAAGATGCCTAAAAAATTAAATGTTTTGCTTTACTTACTGACACAGGACAATGAAGATGGGACTCAAATCCCTTATCTTTAAAGCTTTATATTCAGCAAAATTGAAACCATTCTAAGTACAACCAAGCAATAAAAACAAACTAATTTGAAAAATTAGTGACAGCCTTTTTGAAAAAGGAAGTCTGCAGCAATATTTTTGTAATAATGCTCCTCTTAAGGTCTTTTTTAAATATACTTTATTAATCAATTTAAAAAAATATTTGACCATTACAAGGAATTAAATCTTTATACCCCTATCTTATGATTACAAGTCCACTACTAATTCAGACCAGAATTGTGTACTTGCTGCTCTACTTGGACAGTTTTTCATTAGAAAAATGCTTTTCATTGCTTTACTGTGATGCTGACATTGCTTTTGTGGTGCTGGACATTGAGTACTAATTCCTCTCCCATTTCCACCTGGATGGGATTATCTAAAACAACTGCAGCTTGTTTCCAGTGGGAGGCTTCACTTGAAGTATCCAACCTAATCTCGTCATCAAGGTACATATGATACCAAAAGGGAATGGCAGTCACTTGTCCAGATTTACAAATGTGCACCTATGAAAATTAAGAAATCATGAAAATTTCATCAGAGTAAATAGCCTTGGATAAGTAAGTCTGTCTTTTTTGTCAATTTAAGCTCCAAATTTTATAAAGATTTAATCACCCAATTCAAATTAATACCAATCTTTGTATTCATTAGTATTTGCCCAAGCTCATTTTTGGATATTGTTTAGAAAAAAACATAACATTTAAATCGTCAAAGAAAGTGGCCAATACAATTTTGTGTACATAAAGTACCTAGCTTAAGATAATTCTGCATATGATAACAATAATCATTTTGCATTACCTTTACTTCTCTGTTAGAGGTGTTCAAATATGGAGTCATTAAATCTAGTCTTAAGAGTTCCACTGGCTTGCTTAAAGGTACACAGGACAATGAGGATAGATCCAAAAATACGCGTATAGGTACCTAGAGAAAGTACAAATGTTTCACTTTTACTCCATTCTTTTTATGGCCCACTGCCATCAAGTGCTTACTTCCGTACTTGCATCAGTATGATACAATGCTTTTTATATCTAATACCTCAACTTAATTCCCATGTCAACCTTAAGACATAAGGACTTTTCATGATTCCAGTTTTATAAGAAGGATGAACAAACTAAGGTTTAGGTAGGTTAAATAATTTGCTATGATTTCAATTATCTACAGATTCTTTTCTTGGATGAACGCAGATTAAATTTTTACTTAAGCATAAAAGCCTCAAAAATTTTAAATTCAGGATGTGCTTATGGGTGGGTGAAAGATGAACTAATAAGCAAATAGTACAGTATTAATTATTGTACTGTTTTAGAAAATATGCCAAATTCAACCAAATAATACTGAATTTCATCTGGAAACTGAAGTTCATTTCTAGAGAGCAATGGTTCTCAATTTTGGCTGCAAGTTAAAATCACCTGGAGAGCTTTTTGAAAACCCCAATGGCTCAGGCCCCACCTCAGATCAATCTGGAGTTGGGAGCCTAGTAAAAGTAGTTCTGAAAGTCTGGTCAAGGTTGAGAGCCACCACTATAATGTGTTCCATCAATTTTAGTAGCAATGGAACCTACCTACTAGTCAACTTTTAGCCTTTTCATTTGACATAAAAAGGAAACTTGTTTTTAAAGTGCCCTCTTTCCTTTGAGTAAAATATTAGAGCAACTGCATGGTGAGACAGTGGACACAGATCTATCAACTTCTCCCTCGGCATCCTTAAAGACATCCAACCTTCCTTGCCATAAAAACAGCAGTTCCAGGGCACCTGGATGGCTCAGTGGTTGAGCATCTGCCTTTGGCTCAAGTTGTGATCTTAGGGTTTTGGGATCGAGTCCCATGTCAGGCTCTTCGCAGGAAGCCTACTTCTGTCTCTGCCTGTGTCTCTGCCTCTCTCTGTGTCTCTCATGAATAAATAAATAAAAATCTTAAAAGCAAAAAAAACAGCAGTTCCATGACATCTCCAGGACTCATTATGCTCTTTATCCTCATTTATATCAGTTACCAGAAGCCCTAGCTTCCGGTCACCTCTCATTACATGCCCTCTAATCCCTCATAGACTGTCCTCACTCCTGTTTTTCAACCTAGCCTTTTGGCTACTCCTGGCATCTGTGCTAATCCTTCTTACACTTCCCATCTAGAGCTCATTATTTCATGAGTTCTCTAGAGTTCAATTCTTTCTCTATACCCTCAAGGTGATTTCACACAGGCTTTAAATATCATCCACCAAATCTGAGTTCCAAATTTTATCTCTAGCCTCAATCTTTCTCTGAATTCTTATCCAACTGTTCAATGATCCCCCAAACACAAAGACAACCTGATCCTCCTGCTATTTTCCCCATTTCAGTAGATAACTATCCTTCCAGGTGCTCTAGTACCCCACATCCAATCTATCACAGCCTACCTGCAAATGTTATCTACAATCAGAGCACTCTGCACGACCTCCACACTGCTACCATTCACTCAAGAGTCTAAGTTGCTACCCCCTTCACCTGAGCTACTGCAATACACCTTTGCCTGCTCTCACAAGTGGTTTACTAACACAGCAACATTGTAACCCTTTCAAAACAAGATACACCAAGTCATTTCTCTGTTCAACATCTTCCAGGTGTTTTCTACTCCTTTCATAGTAAAAGTCTTCATATAACCAAAAGGCTCTACATGATCTGGCTCCTAATACTTTCCAGACTGCATCTTTCATCTGACTCTCATGGTTTCTTCCTCCTGTTTCTAAACACTCCAATCATGCTCTTGCCTCAGGCCACTGTACTTTATGATCCTTTCACTTGTTTATGGTTTGCTTCCTTATTTCTTCAGTTCCCTGCTTAAAGATCACTTACCCATGAGTCCTTTCCTTATTAGTCATCACCTATATGAAATAGTATATCACATACCCCCAGTTCCCTATATCTTAACCTGCTTTATGTCCACAGACTTCTAACCATCATCATTCTAATCTTTTTACTTATTATCTATCTCGTTTGTCAATTTGAATGTAGCTCCATGAGCGCTGGAACTTATCTCTTAGTTTCACAGCTATATTCCCAAAACCTAAAGTAGCATATATATATGTGGTAGACATTTGTTGAATGAATAAATTTCTGTTGTTTTCTGTACAGTAGTCCTGTGATTTCACTTTCCATGGTTTCAGTTACCAGCAGTCAACCAAAGTCAGGAAGCAGAAGATCCTCCTCCTGATAAACTGTCAAGTCAACAGTAACCTAATGCCTATAGCATTCCCCCCACATAATCCCATTATGTAGGCATTTTATCATCTCATGTATTCACAAGAAGGGTGAATATGGTACAATAAGTTATTCTGAAAGAGAGATCATATCCACATAAATTTTATTATAGTACATTATAATTATTCTTAGTTATTATCTCTTACTCTACCTTATTTATAAATTAAGCTTTATCATAGGTATATTTAGATAAAAACAGTACACAGAGATTAGAGATTCAGTACTATTGGTGTTTTTCGCTGCAAGTCTTAGAAAGTATCCCCCATAGATAAGGGAGGATTCTTGTATAGTTATGCTTTTTTACAACCTCTCATTTTGATTCATTGGTTCATTCAGTTGTCTAACAGATAATTATCATATTAGAAGAGGGGAGACAATATCATCTAAGAAAATGGCTAAGTGGACCAGGAAATATAAAAGCTACCAGGCAAGTTGCCTCTTAAGATGAATAGTCACAAGCTGAAATGAGACCAAAGTCTGCATATGCAGCTGTAGGAGTACTGGTGTAGAGAAGGAAGAGAGCTGGATTTAACCATGCTGGGATTTTCCAGGACCAGTAGAAAGACTGAAGAGAAGGGATATATGAAAAGTATACAGAGGCACCTGGGTGGCTCAGTCAGTTAAACATCTGCCTTGGGCTCAGGTCATGGTCCTGGGATGGAGATCCCACTGGGCCCCCTGCTCACTGGAGAGTCTGCTTCTCCCTCTGCCCTGTGTTCCACTACCCCAGCTCATGGTTGCTCTGTTCAATAAATAAATAAAATCTTTTTTAAAAAGAAAAGTATATGGACCATGGAATACAAACTATTTTAAGATTTTATTTATTCATTCATGAGAGACACAGAGAGAGAGGCAGAGACACAGAGAGAGGGAGAAGCAGGACTCGATCCCACGACTCCAGGATCACACCCTGAGCCAAAGGCAGACGCTCAACCGCTGAGTCACCGAGGCATACCTGGAATACAAACTATTAAGGAGGGGAGGATAGAAAATGGGAAATACAGTGAAAAGATGGCAGGATCAAAATATCATAAATTCTGATGGAATCAAAGAATTGCTGATGCCAAGATCAAGAGGGAAAAAACTAAAAAGAAGATGGTGGTATTTTTGAACCAAACAACTGAAACTTGTTCTTTTTTTTTAAGTTTGTTTATTTTTTAGTAATCTCTACACCCAACAGACTCTGAGATTAAGTCACACACTCCTCTGACTGACACAGCCAGGTGCCCTTAAAATTCTTTCTTCTGATGTGTATTCTCCTTATTAAACTCTCCAAAAATCTGAGATTAAACAGACTACAATCTCAACCAGCCCCAAATTTATATTTGTTGAGCAAGTACTGTTCACAGATCTAACTGGATATTCAAGAGCTTACTATGCATGGCCTTTAGATAAAAGTTTTAGCTATCACTTCTTTAATTCTGTACCCAAATCCTACTTCCCAAAATTCTGCTTTGGTTTACACATCAGTATCCCACCTACTTCCTACCTCTGTCTTCAACCACAAACCTCTTCCTTTAGACTTTCCATCCACTCACAGAATTTTAAACTCACAAATTTGTATTATGCTAATGCCTTTGCCAACACTAAATCTTGAGTCCTTGTTTCCCAAATAGCAACATTATAACCTCTTTGCCTTGATCTCCAGTTTCCTAGGCTCCTGCATTCCTGCTCACAGCAATCTGTCTAGACATTAACTGCTATCACCTGCCAGTCTGAGGTTTCAATGTAATTTAAGGGTTCAAGTTTAGAACATAGGTCTTTTTCTGGATGCTTTTGTTTTAGACAAAACACTAAAGCTAGGACCCTATTTTTCACTTGTAACAATGGTTCAGAGGAATATCTATAGACTTTTGTCAGCAGGAACAGAATTCCTTGGCTATTCTAATCCCTAGATTGATTTTCACTCATAATTCCTTTGCTCTAGGAAACTGATTACCATCCTAATCAAGCTAAACACAGTGATAAAACTACAGAGAAAGATAAGGTAGATGGTGGGTAACAGCCACCTAGCTGAACTTGTAAACACTTACCTGAAACTGATTAATAAAAGGTGCTATATTTAATCCAAGAGTGCGCTCTGTTCCTTGAACAGCACTCTCTTCTACCAGTGTCTGTGATTCCACAAGCAACCCAAACATCAGCACATACTGAGGAAAGATCTTGCCTCCAGATTGTAGCAAACACCTAGAGAAGGAAAAATGTTTCATTTTTTTTAGTATTTTTTATTTTTTGGAGATTATGCTGTGCTCTTTATTGCCAAAAATAAAAACTTTTAAAAAGACAACTCCTGTAAATAAATATCCCTTCCTTTCTGTACCCGATCTCTGGTTTGCTCCTGGCTTCTTCCACCAGACTAACTGCTTTAGGCTAAGGAGTCAAGGCCAGACCTTCAGTAAGGGCCTTGTTCCTCAGCCCTCAAACTTAAATCATTAGGCCACTGGCAGTGAAGTTCATAACTGATGGGTAGAGAATGAAATACAGGGTTTATCTGGGGTGGGGGGCAGCCAGAGTCTAACGCTATTCTTTAAGGGTAAACGAGGGATACTCAGGGGTCTGAACAAAGTATCATTATGCTGGCTCTGGGCAGAGACTGGAAGGATTTATAGGGAACCACTAGGTTCTATGACTCAATCCTAACACCAGAAGCCCAACTCACAAATGTGAAAACTCCCAACATTTGGACAGAAAGGGTTTAAAGACCCCAAATGACCAAAAGAGGAGAGTCTAGCTCTGTGGTTCTCAGCAGAAGACCGCCCCATTAGGGCACATTAGGAAATGTGCTAGAAGGAATGTCTGGAGTGCTACTGGCAATTAGTGGGCAGAACCAGGGAAGCTAGATGTCTAGTAAAACCTGTACTGCCTCAGATACCAGTGGCACTCCTGGCCATCTGTGCAAAGGCTGGGAGAGGATTCCTTTTCCCCTTGGCTACCTTTCTAGTGGGTACCAATGGCTTGCCAAGCAGCCTGAGCAACAGCTGTCCAGATTCCAGAAGCTAGGAGAATCTCTGGAGAGACCAGAGAACCAGCTACTGGCTTAGATCCCCCCCTTTTGCAGAAACAGGTGAGCTGCTGCTAGTTTATGGTTAGTACATCACTCTGGATCTCGTGGTTTAACTCGGCCTGCATAAATTTTTTTTTTTTTTTTTTTTTTTATGATAGTCACAGAGAGAGAGAGAGAGGCAGAGACACAGGCGGAGGAAGAAGCAGGCTCCATGCACCGGGAGCCTGATGTGGGATTCGATCCCGGGTCTCCAGGATCGCGCCCTGGGCCAAAGGCAGGCGCCAAACCGCTGCACCACCCAGGGATCCCTAACTCGGCCTGTAGATCATCACTTAATTTTTTCTCTAATTCAGAGAGGGCTGAGAAGACAACTGTTTTAGGGCGCAGAGAGCCACAGGACTCCAGGTTGTAATAAAACCTTTCTGGCTTGCTGTTGGGGTCGTAGGGAGCCTGTGACTCATCATCCAGCTCCGAGTATTCACTCTTGGGCCATTCCTCAGGCTTGGGGGTACAAGGCATTGTCAGGATCATACTCAAAAGCTACCCCTGCAGTAGGGTTCCACTTGGCATGCTCCTTGCCAAAGCTCTTTTTGGCATAGGCTCGAAATCTTAGCTCTTGACCTTCCTCATCTTGACAATGAGGATGTCGTCCTGCTCCACATAGTCACTGGGGTCATTATCTCAGTTCCGGGACGTCACCAGAATGACCCGGGGGCTGTTGGAGATGAGGTCTCGAGATGTGACTTGCCAAGTCTGGTCTTCATTGCACCACACGTCAAGGGTGAACTCTACGGAGTTACTTGGGGCAGAACTCCCCACACGTGCAGTCCTGGGAATACTGCAGCTTATCCACAATATCATCACTAGTGAGGGGGATTTAGTCCGAGTCTGTGAGCAATGAACATGAAGGACTGAGGAACTGGCATCAATTTGGACCCAGTCAATGGCTATTATGGGCACCTCAGTGATGAAGACCCTCTGCATAGAGTTGGCCACTGCCAGATCTGTGTTCTCAATGATGAACTTGACATTCTCATCGGTAACTTCCGTGATCCGCACAGTGGGCTGGTTGGCATACAGCATTGCACCCCACAGCCCACCACCTCCTGGGATTCTGCTCCATGGTGCCACTGCCACCACCCAGGAAAAATGTTTTAAAAAGCATCTTGATTCCTTATGCTTTATAAATACCAATAACTAAATCATTATGCATTGGTGAGCTACAGATTGTACATAATCTAATAGACTTTATGTTATTGGCTGGTAGTTGAGAGTGGTAAACCCTGGAAATAATTTCCCAACAAGTCAAAGTGGCCGCTGATCCATGAAAGAGAAAAATAAACAGTTGGCTTGGATGGATATAATAAGTCTTTAGATTTAGGAAGAATCATCAATGGATATTAAAACTAGTGGGTGAAAGTTCTATTAAGAAAAAGATATTTACACAGTCTCAAAATATTGATCCCACAAATGACTAACTCATTACAAAGGGAAACATAGCAATTTATTGTGGAAAAACCTGGTGGATACAATTTAAGCCAAATGATCTAAATTAACATCAACAAGAATGGGATACAGCAAAACTATGTGCTTCCTAATGTGACAAAACTTCGGTGAAGATTCCTCTCGAAAATGGGAGATCCAAATCTAATAAAAAAAAAAAAAATAAGGAACATTCTACAAAATAAATGGCCTATACTCACCAAAACTATTAATGTCATGAAAGACTTAGGAACTATTCCAGAATAAAGGAGACTAAAGAGAAGGGATAATTAAATGCAATGTGTGACCCTCAATTGGATTCCAAACAAGGAATATAAAAGCTATAAAGGATATTATTGCAGGGCAGCCCGGGTGGCTCAGTGGTTTAGCCCAGCCTTCAGCCCAGGGCGTGATCCTGGAGACCCAGGATCAAATCCCACATCAGGCTCCCTGCATGGAGCCTGCTTCTTCCTCTGCCTGTGTCTCTGCCTCTCTCTCTCTCTCTCTCTCTTTCTCTCTCTCTCTGTGTGTTCTCATGAACAAATAAATAAAATCTTTTAAAAAAGAAAAAAGGATATTATTTCAACAAATGGCGAGATCTGAGTAAGGCTGTACACTACATATAGGTATTTTAACCATCCTTCCTGATTTTGACAGCTGTACGACGGTTATATAAATGAATATCCTTGTTCTTAAATATGCGAAAGTATTTAAGGGTAAAAGAACATAGTAACTGGAACTTACTCTAAATGGTACAGAGAGAATAATAAAGCAAATGTAGCAAAATATTAACAATTTGTGTATCTGGGTATAAGGTATATGTTAAAAGTTCTTTTTTTGTTGTTGTTAAAAGTTCTTTGTACTAGGGGCACCCGGGTGGCTCAGCGGTTGAGCGTCTCTGCCTTTGGCTCAGGTCCTGATCCCGGGGTCCTGGAATCGAGTCCCACATCAGGCTCCCCTCAGGCAGCCTGCTTCTTCTTCTGCCTATGTCTCTGCCTCTCTTTGTGTGTCTCTCATGAATAAATAAAATCCAAAAAAAAAAAATTCTTTGTACTATTTAACTTCTATTTAAGACTGAAATTACTTCAAAATAAAAGTTACAGACACCTGGGTGGCTCAGTGGTTGAGCATCTGCCTTGGGCTCAGGGCATGATCCCTGAGTCTATGAGGAGCCTGCTTCTCTCTCTGCCTATGTCTCTGCCTCTCTCTCGGTGTCTCTCATGAATGAATAAATAAATAAATAAGTAAATAATAATAAATAAATAAAGACTTAAACACTGAAAGAAAAAATGTAATTAAAAATCCAATGTTCTAGTAAAGAATGTGAGGAAGATTATATAAAGGGAACAAAACCCATTCTCCTCTTAAAACTGATCTTGGGGGAATGTCTGGGTGGCTCAGTGGTTGAGCATCTGTCTTTGGCTCAGGGAGTAATCCTGGAGTCCCAGGATCGAGTCCCACATCCAGCTCCCTGCAGGGAGCCTGCTTCTCCCGCTGCCTGTGTCTCTGCCTCTCTCTGTGTGTCTCTCATGAATAAATAAAATCTTAAGAAAAAAAAAATGATCTTGGGTTCACCTTTTGTTTTTCTGGAAATCCCATAAAGGTGGAATGTCAGCTATCTTAGTGTGATCAGCAACACTGTTTAGGATGAACATCTTTTTTAAACTGCTTCTTAATAGGAAAAGTGCATCCAGACTGATGGAATTAGGAACAAACTATAAGCACTGGGAAATTATATCATCTTGGGCTTCCCTGAGTGTGGTGTATCTCGTAACCAAGTGTTCCTGTTGCTACACCAATGGGAGATATTAGTTCCTATGTGAAATTTAGATCTTAAGCCAAGGCAACTCCCATGCCCACCACTACAGTCTTATTTCCTCACACCTCAGCTATGAGAATCATGAGGGGGTGAGTGGGTCATCTATTGCCATCACATGAAGCAGAGTTGAAGAATATTTTAAGATACTTTAAACCAAGTCATTATTTTCATTTGCCGCATTTACAATCACACATTAAATCCCTTAATCTTACTTGAATATTCTAGGCTGGTTTCCATCTGAACTAGGACAGGCTATTTATAGACAATGGAGTTCATATTGTATTTTTTTTTTTAAAGATTTTATTTATTTATTCATGAGAGAGAGAGAGAGAGAAAGGCAGAGACACAGGCAGAGGGAGAAGCAGGCTTCATGCAGGGAGCCCGACGTGGGACTTGATCCCTGGTCCCCAGGATCAGGCCCTGGGCTAAAGGCAACGCTAAACCGCTGAGCCACCCGGGCTGCCCTGTATGTATCTTTCATAGTAAATTTTTCCTCTTAAATACATATAGCAAGGATCTATTTGTAATAACATAGGGCTAAAATTTGGTTTTGCCCAGACATTTGTGTGTATCTAAAAAAAACATTTCCTACAAGTTACTAAAATATTATGCTATGTTGTTTCCCTGAATAGGTCATTAAAATCTTGACAAACTATAAAATACCCTTTCCTCAAAACTACTTTGGCATTTTGCTCTTAGTTTCAAATCATTAATTCTTCGGGTTTTTACTAACCTGATTCTCTCAACCATTTAAAAATACTGTAGCTAAAGCCAGAATGACAAATTAAACTATACCAAGACACGGCAACTAAATGTAATGCAGGACCCTTGATTAGAACCTAGATTGGGAAGAAAGAAAGGAATGTAGGATATTACTGGGACAGCAGGGGAAATTTCAATATAGACTATCTATTAAATAATAGTATTTTATCAATGTTCAAATTCCTGAGTGTGATTTTATTGTGATATGTAGGGGAAAAGCCTTTTTTGTTTTTTTTTTTTTGTTTTTTTTGAAAAGCCTTTATTCTAAGGAGACACATGCTAAATGTTAGAGTGAAGGTTATAAAGACAAAACAGTAGTCTTGTATTCACCATTACTATTCTTGCAATTTTGCTTAAGTTTGAAATTTTGAAATATTTCAAAATAAAAAGTTGATGGAAAAGTTTACAATAAACAGACTGTTCTTGTAACAGCTCCCCTAAAGATTAGCAAGTTGAAGTCAAGTCATAACCAGGTCATCTGATGAACACAGAGCCAATAAGGAAAGTTAGAAATGATTCCCAAGTAAAATGGCATTAGACTGATTGAGATAAGTTATGATCCTAAACTAGGATAATCTCTCTTCAGCAAATATAAGGACATGATCATTTATATTATAATAAGTCCTATATATTACAGATTAGCCTAAAAAAAGGACTCCATCCTGACTTCAATGATTTGCTTATTTTTATTATTGCTTTCCTATCAACTTCTAGTATTTTAGGCAAATTCTAGTAGAAATTAATATCTACAATAAGCAAAATTACACTTTTTTTAAAAGATTTTATTATTTATTCATGAGAGAAAGAGAGGCAGAGACACAGGCAGAGGGAGAAGCAGGCTCCATGCAGGGAGCCTGATGTGGGACTCAATCCCGGGTCTCCAGGATCACGCCCTGGGCTGAAGGTGGTGCTAATCCGCTGAGCCACCAGGGCTGCCCAAATTACACAACTCTTAACAAAACTCCTATGTCTTTACCAAACCAGGTAATTTATCTTCTAAAAAAACTGAAGAAATCTACCTTTTTCCTCAAATGGATCAGGTTTAATTCTGAAAATTTATGTTATTAAATTTTTCTGAACAAATGAAGTTATCTGTTAATTGTGATCCATTTTCAAGTGGAATCAGATCTAATTTTCCTTAAGATCTCAAGCGACAGATTAGCCACAGAGCTTTATGCTACTTGACTAATTCCCTCCACCTCAATAACCACAAGAGGGTACTGTTCTATGAAATTTGCAAGCTGAAAAAGCACATAAGTTAAGTCTTCCTTCTAACCATAAAAATCTATGGGAAAGAGGAAGAGAAGGCAATATACCCAATCATTTCAGAAAGTCAGACTAAACAAAATATCAAAATTTTATCTGCTGAAACTTAAGTCAGAAAAGGCTGAATCAAATACAAACAACCATGCCAGAGATAAATACTACACAAAGGCAGTATATGAAAATTGTTTTAAAAGGCCATGATCATACTATTTTAATCTAAAATCTTGTACAAATCCTTAATTCAATATTACTGTCACTAACAGGAATGCTTCTTAGTCATGTTTAGATAAAACAGTGATTGCCTTGAAACTCTGCTTAGCTTTACTGACATTGTTTTGTTGTCACTTATACCACTGGAGCTGCCAGACGACTCAGTGGAATCCTCTGCAAAGCCAAATAATACTTCTGAACCATCTGTGCCTTCAGCAGTGAAAAAATACATTCCAACTCAAAAGTCTAACCATAAATGGCAAAAATTCTGATGAGAAGAAATTCTTCAGTTTCCTTGTGACCCAACACAAGATGTTTTTAAATGGGTTTAAATTTTTCAAAAAGTAACAAGCTTTTAAGCTTTCTCCTTTATTTCAATTTAGTATAACTGAATAAAAGCCTAAGAATGAACATTTTAAAACAACTACAAAAGTAACTAGAAACGAAATATTTAAGTCTGTGAAATGACTCATTTTCCCACATTTTGGGTGGGTGGGGGGGGGGTGCTGGGAGGAGTTCCAGTGAGATAGAAGCCTTTATCCCAGATATAATCTATTCTCCCAATCACTAATTTCACCCTCTTTCACCAATCATGAGACCTCCCTTCTTTAGAGGCTAAAGATAGTAACAGGAGGCCTATGTGAGAGTATCTACATACCTCTGTCCCCAGAATCATAAGAAACCTACCCATCCAGGCAAAGAGATTGTACAATAGCTTGGGCTAAAGGAAAGAACCACTGGTTCCCCATAGTAACTCAGGAGGTATTTGGAGAAGAAAGAATACTGGTTAAACAATGGTTACAGGCACTATTAGCATTTAGTGCCTAGAGATGCCAAACATCCTGCAATCCATAGGACAATCCTATGTAAGAACTGTAAACAAACAAAAACAAAAAACAACAACAAAAAACTATCCCACTCAAACTGCCAATAGGACTCCTCCCCCTAAGAAACACAGGGAAGAAGAGTTGTAGCTTTACACAAGTTGTTTCTCACCAACTAACCCTTCATACAGAACACGTTTTCTGCTAAATTGTTTTTATAACCAAAAATGCTTTTTAAAAAATCCTTTATAGGTTCTATTTAAATAAAATGTGACTAAAAACTTCTCTACTAAAATTAGGAACAAGACAAGGACACCCATTTTCACTACCTCCAGTAGACAGTGGAAATCCTACATGAAGCAATCAGGAAAGAAAAATAAAGGGCACTGAAACTGGAAATGAAGTAAAAGTGCCTCTGTCCACAGACTAACATCATTATATATGTAGAAGCCCCCTAAAGATTCCACATAAAAATGTTACAACTAATAAATTCAGCAAAGTTGCAGGATATAGAATCAACACACACAAATTAGCTGTATTTAAATAACATGAACAATCCAAAAAGAAAATTAAGAAAACAATTCCACTTAACAATAGTATCAAAAATAATAAAATACTTAGGAATAAACTTAGCAGATGAAAAACTTGTAAACTGAAAACTACAAACATTGCTGAAAGAAATTTAAAAAGACACAAACTAAAAGACATCCGACATGCATGGACTGAAAGAAAAGGCTACTAAAATGTAAATGCTACCCAAAGTAAGCTATACACATTTAATGCAATCCCTATCAAATCCCAACAGCATTTTTTACCAAAATAGAAAAATCCATCCTAAAACGCATATGGAATTTCAAGGGATCCAGAATAGCCAAGACAATCTTTAAAAAAAAAACAAAGCTGGAAGTCTTACACTTCTCAATTTCAAAACTTATTACAAAGTACGGGGAAAATGACCATCCAAGCAAAACGGTGGATGAGGAAGCCTCAAACTCACCTCTCCCCATAGAGACACTTACTTAACAAAAACACACATACTAAACTGTTTCTGTGAGATACCCGGAAACCAGGTAAGAAGTTCCTATACCCCAGGCCAATACCCCAGGCCAGAAAGAACTGCATGGAAAATGGTAGGCACAGGCACAACACAGCACAGAACAATCAAAAAAGAACTTCCAATTCCCAGCTTCTTGTTGGAGATAAAAAGAGAAGAATGGTACATTTAACTTTCTGGCTTTTGAGGGTGCTGCCCAAAGGACAGGTTTCTGCCTTGCATGAGCCTAAGCAGTGACAGATCTCTGATAAAGGATATGGTTGGTTAAGGACCAGAGAGTGTGCAGTACCACAGACAGACATTAGAGTGAGCTCTAGTACCATGACTTACCATAGCACCAAGGAAGCTGCAGCACTTGAGACCGAATTACCACAGGGCTCAGTAATTGCACCTCTGGATATATATCAAAAGAACTGAAAGCAGAATCTCAGAGTGACATATGCATACTCATGTTCACTGCAGCATTACTCACAGTAGCTAAAAGGCAGAATAACTAAAATGTCCATCAACATGAATACAAATGAATAGCAAATGAAACCAGCATATTTACACAGTGGAATATTATGCAATTTAAAAAAGAAGGAAATCCTGCTACATGCTACAACATGGATGAACCTCAAGGACATTATGGCAAGTGAAATATATTAGTCACATAAGACAAATACCACATGATTCCATGTATAAAGTAGCTAAAGTACTCAAAATAATAGAAACAAATTGGAAAGGTGGTTGCCAAGGGCTCCTGGCAATGGGAATTGTTTTGTGGTTATAGTTTCAGTTCTGCAAGATGAAAAAGTTCTGGAGATCTATTGTGCAACAATGTGAATACACCTTAATACTACTAAACTGTATACTTAAAAATGGTTAAGATGAGGGGCACCTTGGTGACTCAGGTCATGATCTCAGGGTCCTGAGATGGAGCCCCACGTCTGGATCCCTGCTCAGCCAGATAGCCTACTTCTCCCTTTCCCTCCCCTCACTCCCCCACAATCTCCCCCCACTCCTGTTCTCTCTCTGTTGAATAAAATCTTTATTTAAAAAATGGTTAAGGTGGTAAATTTAATATTGTTTACCATAACAAAAAAAAAGGAGTTGTTTAAAAATACTTAGGAAACTAGTAATCAAAATAGGATGGCAATGGCATAAAGACAGACGTGTAGGCTAACAAAATAGAACTAAAGAGCTCAGAAATAAACCTTGACATATATGGTGAAATGATTTTTGCCAAGGGTGTCAAGACCATTCAATGTGGAATGGACAGTCTTTTCTACTAACAGTTGGGAAAACTGGATATCCACATTCAGAAGACTGAAGCTGGGCCCTACCTGTATGCCATATACAAAAATTAAATCAAAATGGATCAAAGACCTAAATATATGACCTAAAATTATAAACACTCTTAAAAGAAAACATAAGAAAATAGCGTTAGGCCATAGAATCTGATAATGAGGAACGCCTGGGTGGCTCAGCGTTGAGCGTCTGCCTTTGGCTCAGGGCGTGATCCTGCAGTCCTGGGATCAAGTTCCACATTGGACTTCCTGCATGGAGCCTGCTTCTCCCTCTGCCTGTGTCTCTGCCTCTTTCTCTGTGTCTCTCATGAATAAATAAATAAAATCTTAAAAAAAATAATAATCTGACAATGATTCATTGGATAGGACACCAAAAGCACAGACAACAAAAGTAAAAACAAATAATAAAGTGGACTGTATCAAAAATTTAAATTTCTGCACATCAAAAGATACTATCAATAAAGTAAAAAGGCAACCAATGCACAGAATGAAAGAATATATTTGTCAATTATCTAATAAAGAATTAATATCCAGATACATAGAAAATTCCTAAAACTCATTTAAAAAACAATCTAACTCAAAAATTGGCAAAGAACTTGAAAAGACGTTTTTCCAAGGAAGATATACAAATGGCCAGCAGGCACTTATTTTAAAAAGCTCAACAACACTAATTAATAGGGAAATGCAAATCAAAACCTTGAGATACGATCTCACACCAAGTAGGATAGCTATTACCAAAAAAAAAAAAACACAGAAAAACCATCCCAGGGGCGCCCAAGTGGCTAAGGCAGTTAAGCAGCCCACTCTTGATTTTTGATTCAGGTCAAGATCTCAGGTTCACAGCATCAGGCTCCACACTCAGGATGGAATCTATTTCTCTCCTTCTCCCTCTGCCTCTTCCTCTCCCCATCATGCTCTCTCTCTAAAAAAAATAAATCCTAAACAAAAACACAAAAACCAGAAAATAACAAGTGTTGGTGAGGGTTTAGAGACCCTAGGACCCTTGTGTACTGCTAATGGGAATATAAAATGGTACAGCAACTGTGGAAAACAGGATGGTGGTTTATCAAAACTTTAAAACTAAATTGCCATATGATCTAGCAATTCTACTTCTGGGCATATACCTAAAAGAACTGCAAGCAGGGTCTGAAAGAAATATTTGCATTCCCATGTTCATTATTATTATTAGTATTCACAATAGCTAAAAGGTGGAAATAACCCAAGTATCCATCAAGAAATGAATAATAAGCAAGATGTGTAATATACATACAATGGAATATTATTCAACCTTAAAAAGAAAAGAAATTCTGAAATATGCCAAAATATGGATGAACCTAGAGAACATTATGCCAAGCGAAACAGAGACAGTAACATATAACAAATACTGTATGATTCTGGTCATATGAGATACTTAGAGTAGTCAAATTCATATAAGCAGAGACCAGAACGGTGGTTGTTAGCAGCTAGGGACAGGATGGAGTGGGGACTTATTGTTTAATGGGTATAAGGTTTCAGTTTTACAAGATAAAAAGAATTATAGGGATAGTTGAAGGTGTTGGTTGTGTAACATCATGAAATATTTAATACCACCAAACTGTACATTTAAAGATGGTTAAAGATGGCAAATTTTGTAATGTGCATTTTACCACAATAAAAAAAAATGAAAAAAGAATTAAAACTAAAACTAAAACAAATCATTAGGTAAAAGTGTATTTCCAAAGTGATTCTACCAAGTAAGTCAAACTTCATTTGTGTTAAAATTCATAGAGCTGAAATGCCTTCAAAGGCATTTAATGCAGTATCCCTCATTCACTGATAAGGAAAACTGAGGATGACAGATATTATGTGACTTACAGAAAATTTCACTACCTCAGGAATTCACTGACAAATCTAAGACTAGCTCTGAACCATTTACACTCCACTTCTACACTCTTATCAAGTACATCTGCTTAAAATTTTATGTGTATGTATGTTTCTACTTACGTCACATCTCTGTGTCTCCATAATTTATGATATGTAAAGATTGTTTAAAAGAAAAAAAAAAAACTAGTGGTGATTTCTATTTGTTACCCCATAAGAAGAGTTCAGTTAACAAAGGAAAATGTATATAAAACCTAAAATGAGGACGCCTGGGTGGCTCATGGGACGCGTGGGTGGCTCAGTGGTTGAGCACCTGCCTTTGGCCCAAGGCATGATCCTGGAGTCCTGGGATCAAGTCCCACATCGGGCTCCCTGCATGGAGCCTGCTTCTCTACCTCTCTCTGTGTGTGTCTCTCATGAATAAATAAAATATTTAAAAAAATAAAGCTGATTATTAAAAAAGAAGAAAGAAAGAAAGAAAGAAAGAAAGAAAGAAAGAAAGAAAGAAAGAAAGAAAGAAACTAAGAAACTAAAATGTCATCAACCATATAATCCAACACTTTTCTTCCTGGTTTTGTAAAACTTTTTTCCTTCAATAGATAAAGTGCCTTTGCTGTTGCAATCCCACCACTGTTCCTATGCTACAAAACAACCTGTTTGTATACCACAATATTCAAAATCTGTAACATTCACTTTACCCAAATATAGGTCCCCAAATGTTAAACACTGCCATCTTTTCAGATCTAAGCAGCACAACTCAAGGACTTTGAAGCTTAATCAAACTTACTTTCAATATTAAATACTAGGGTCAAGTTTGCCTCCAGCAACTAACACTGAGGAGAAAATACCTCAGGGAGAGAACTATGTTATAAAATAAAGATTTTAAGACCTAAAGGACTGGGACTTGTTTATAAGAAGTACTCTGCTCTCTCAATATACCATCAAATATGTACTATATGTTTCTTAAAGATATTTCTTATATCATAAAAATGAGATTTGATTTTTTCCTTATTTACCCTGAATATCTTATCTGTTCTTACAGACCTCTACTTAAGTCTCTATATTATATATAGGCAGTCCAATTCCAAAGCAGGCTCTCTTCTTCACACCTTACAGAGCAGGGGTTCTTTTAGATGAAAAAAATGAGTAATGACATGCACACCAAGAGAAAGAGATAAAGTCACATGTCCTGAAAAGCAATGTTTAAGGAACATACATGATCATGATTCATTTATACAGTTTTATCATTAAAGAATTAAGAGTTTACATTAATTTAAGCTTAAAAATCAAAAGTTGTATTTTGCATTTTACCTGGATATTGCTGCTTTCTCCATTATTTCCTGCTGAATGAGTCCAGATGGCTCAATGACATCCAATATAATTATACTCCACAACTTGTCTGATTTTGGCCTTTGCAACACAGCAGATTCATCTTCCACATGTCTCAACCAAAATTCAAGTGTTTCTTTAGGAAAGTGATTGGCTTCAGATATGAGGTCCAGAGTGATACGATGCTGGTCTTTCTCCACAGAACTATAAGGTTTAACCTGCCCAAGTGTGCCAGCAATTATGGGCAGAATAGAGAAGCCTTCAGACACATCTAACACATAGAAAGGTTCAGGGATGCTCTCTTCAGAAACATTCTCTCTACTTCCACAGCTCATCTCATTATTCTGACAGTGAGTATCCATGGCCTGACACAGTTTCTCTGGTGCCAATGAAGACAACACTTTTCTCATTGCCATTTTAAAGCCTTCATGATAGAGGTTGTTATTAAGCAAAGCAATTTCTGTGGATTCCAATATACATGTCTGCTCCACAGCATCTGGTTTACTGGTCTGAAGGTTAGCCAGGGCACTACAGAGTTCAGCTTCACTTCCTAAAGAGAGCAAGTCTTTATCCTTGGTAAAATTTTTTCCAGCATCAACTTCACACTCTGAACCAAAAACACTGATATTTTGGATTCTTAAGTAACAATCTTGACAAGACACTTCCATCATCACATGGTCCCCAGGTTTTATCCAGTAGTCTCCATAAAACAGTAAGAAAGAAAAACATTGTAATTGATGAATGTGTCTGAGGATCATACAAACACCTTGACCATTTTGAAATCATTACAGAAAAGATAACACCTATTAATAGAATTAAGTAAATTAATTTATTCATTTCCATAAAAAACTGGGAAAGATTCAATTAACTCATGGCATAATAGAGTGACTGAAGAGCTCCATTACTGGACCCCAACTGTTCATATTATAGTGCTTCTAGTGTACTCACTAGGTATCAACCTCACTTAGGGAGTGAGGGAAGGGCTACAGGGGACTTTCAATCTTCTTCAGTAATGAAGCCAACAATAACAAAGATAAATGAAAGTTAGGAATCAATACCAAACTTCACCTTAACTTAAAGGGACATTTTTTTTCTCTAAGAGAAATTTCCAAAAGAATAAGGCAGCATTCAATAGAATTTTACCAGTAATATTTCTAACTGTAAGTATTTAGACACTTGCACATTTAGGAATTTGACAATGTAAGGAAAGATTAAGTCCTACAATAAAGATTATATCATGCTCTTATCCATGAGCTTTCAAACTCCGTAAAACTTTAAAATGTAAATGTATAATTACAATTCCTTATTACCTTTAGAAGCAGTTAAAAATACAGGTTATTCTTGTGTTTACATATTTAAAATGTCCTTTCTTTAAAAAGGATTAAAAAAAAACACATCTAACTATAAGAAAGTTAGAATAAACAAACAAAATAACACATGAAAAGATATTCAACATCACTAATCATCAGGGAAAAGCAAATCAAATCACAGTGAGATATAATCACACATCTGTCAAAATGGCTAAAATCAAAAACACAAGAAACAACAAGTGTTGGCCACAATGTGGACAAAAATAAACCCCTGTGCACTATTGGTAGTAGTACTGTGGAAAATAGTATGGAAATCTTCAATAAATTAAAAATAGAACTACCACATGATCCAGTAATTCCACGATTGGGTATTTACCCAAAGAATATGAAAACACGAATTCAAAGGAATACATGTACCCCTATGCTTATAGCGACATTATTTACAATAGGCAAGGTAAAGAAGCAACCCAAATGTCCACTGATAGATGAATGAATAATGATGTAGTACAGAAGGGAGGGATGAGTTAAACAGGTGATGGGTATTGAAGAGTACGCTTGTGATAAACAACAGGTGATGTACAGAAGTGCTGAATCACTATACTGTACACCTGAAACTAATATTATACTATATGTTAACTAACTAGAACTTAAATAAAAAAAATTAAAGGGACGCCTGGGTGGTTCAGGCAGTTAAGTATCTGCCTTTGGCTCAGGTCATGATCCCAGGGTCCTGGGATGAAGCCTCATGTCAGGCTCCCGGCTCAGTGGGAAGCCTGCTTCTCCCTCTCCATCTGCCCCTTCCTCTGCTTGTGTTCATGCTCTCTCAAATAAATATATAAAATCTTTTAAAAAGTCTTTTTAAAGATGTGGCATATAGATACAACAATAAAATACTACTTAATCATAAAAAAGAATGAAATCTTGGCAAGTACAACAGCATGTATGGATCTAGAGAGAGTACAATGCTAAGTGAAATAAGTCAGAGACTGACAAACAGCATATGATTTCATTCATATTTGGAATTTACAAACAAAATGAAAAGAGACTTAACTACAGACAACTGGTGGTTACTAGAGGGGAAGGGAGTAGACAGATGGGTAAAATAGGAGAAGGGGATTAAGAGTATATTTATGATGAGCATTGAGTAATATAGAGAATTACTACAAGGATTATCTGAAACACTATGTTACCTATACTGTAATGAAAATATTAAAAATAAAATAAACTCGAATAAAAATGCCATTTACTGAGTGCAAGTTGCTAGGATAGCATCCAGTATCTCTTAAAATCCCTACAATCCTGCAAGGTAGGCAGCATCATCCCATTTTTGTACATCACATAATAAAAGCTCTGAGACATAACCATCAAGGCCAGCCAGGGAGTCAGTAAGTAGCAGTGCCAAGACCTGAACCCAAATCTACCTGACTGACTGACTCTAAAAACATCACACTAGCCACAACATTACACTCATTCCATGACTTAATGACCTTGCCAAATTAGATCCTTGTCTAGGAAACTACACAGAGAAAGAAAACTTAAGTTCCTGTTTAAAAAAGGTAGAATTTTTCTGTGTAATAAAACTTATGTGAACTACGCTGAAACCCATCAAATTGCTGGTAAAAAAAAAAAAAAATCTATATAAAAAAAAATCTTTAATATAGAACTTACCTAGGGAAGTCCATGAATTTATAAGCCCTCTAAAACTGCAAACTTTTGTTTTATATGTGTGTGTGCATTTCTATGACCTAGGGCTCCACAGATACCATCAGATTCTGTAAGAAGTAAGAACTCTTGCACTAGTGCTTTTCCACTATGTGGAAAAAAAAATGGACTAGCATTTCTCTTATTACTGATAATTAATCAGAGCTGAAAAAATTACATTTTTCAAATGTATTTATTTTAAAGAAAGAAAGAGAGAGAGCAAACAAGCACAAACAAGGGAAGAGGAAGAGAATCCCAAGCAGACTCCTCAATGAGTACAGAGCCCAACTCAGGGCTCAATCTCATGACCTCAAGACCATGACCCAAGCAGAAATTAAGAGTAGGACCTCAACCAACTGAGCCACCCAGGCACCCGAATGATAGGTATTTTTGAGTGGATGTAGCAATTATGTTTTACTTTCTTAACTACATATATTAATTATTTAAGACTACTTTTTTTTCTAAAGATTTTATTTATTTACTCATGAGAGACAGAGAGAGAGAGAGGCAGAGACACAGGCAGAGGGAGAAGCAAGGTCTTTACAGGGAGCCCCATGTGGGACTCGATCCTAGGACCCCGGGATCACGACCTGAGCCAAAGGCAGACGCTCAACCACTGAGCCACCCAGGCGCCCCTTAATACGACTTTTTAAACAACAAAGTTCTGAAAAATTTAACCAAATTTCCTTGACTAGAAACTTCATATTCAAAGTAAATATTTTACACGAATTCAAATGTTTAAAAGAACTAAAGCAACAAGAATGAAAAAACAAATAACAAAAATTAGACAAGATATACCTGCAAGGTCATGTACCGGGTAGATGGCCTGTTCCCAGCATGTTTCCTCACTAGGACTTGTGGACAAACTGCGTTCATCATCAAGCTGGAGTACAAACCAAACCACAACAGCATCTAGTATGCCTTCTTTAACAACAGGAATACCAATTTTATCGGGTTTTTTCGTTGCAAGACTTTTTAATTCCTGACAAAATGTAAAAGAAAGCATATTATGTATTTAATATATACACGCCCTAATATCACATCACTTTCCATTTTTTCCATTTCTGTAAGTTCTCAGATCTGCCCAGCATCCTTGGGAAAATCAGCATCTTGACACACCTATAGCCATTTAAGGCATACTGGATGAGAAGCTTCCATTTATCTTAGTGAAATACTGTGTAACTATTAAAAACTATTAAAAACATAAAAACAAACAAAAACACATAAAACTATTAAAAATATTAAAAAAAAAACGAGACAGATACATAATAGTGATGTAGAAAGAAGTCCATGATATATTGCTGGATGAAGGCTACGAGTGGCTAACAAATAGGGATTTTATTTTTTAAAAAGTGTGTGTGTGTGTGTGTGTATGTGTGTGTGTACAGAACAGAAAAGCAAGTCTGAAAAGATATACTTCAAACTGATGATCTGGGGAAAGAAGGACCTAGGTTTTAAAAAGGAAGATACAGGGCAGCCCAGGTGGCTCAGCGGTTTAGTGCTGCCTTCGGTTGTGATCCTGGAGACCCAGGATCGAGTCCCACTTTGGGCTCCCTGCGTGAAGCCTGCTTCTCCCTCTGCCTGTGCCCCCCCGCCCCGCCCTGTCTCTCTCATGAATCAATAAAATCTTTAAAAAAATAATAAATAAATAAATAAAGGAATATAATTTTTCTTTTCCATTCTTATTACTTGAAAGTGTTAAGCAAGCAGATACTACTTCCAAATTAAAGCCTTATGATGGTAGGTTTTATTTTTAACTGTGGCAAAGATAAATTTACATAAGAAAAGCTCAAAATAAGAAAAGGACAGCTTTGGGGTTTTTAGCAACTATAACAATGTTGTTCCTATGGCACTGTTATATCAGAAATGAATGTTCTTAAAACTCAGCTCTGGCAAGTAATGTCAAATGTAGCTCTAAACCACCTCAAAAAAAAAAAAACCCTAGTAACAATTAATAGGGGATTAAATTAAATTTATTAAACTATAAAGAACTTAGGCTAAAATGACTCTCACAAAGTCTTCTGTCCGCAGGCACATCTCATCTAACCTTAAAGATCTTCAGAGCAGGACTCTATATAACCTTTCTCAATTTCCTTGGGCACTTTCTTTGTGCAGTACATTCCCCCACCACCCACCAATATACATACAGTTAGATACATAGGGCCATCAACTTGTCCTGGTTTGCTCAAGACTGTCCTAATTTAATATGAAAGTCCCATGTCTTGGGAACCTCTCATTTCTGGGCAGACTCTAATACAGATACAATCTAGAGATCTGGATTACTGATTTCAAAGAATACCGTTAACTTGAAATGGCAGCATGACATTGAGAAAGTCAGAAAGCTCTAGGTTATAACTCTCGCATTCATATCTGCATAATTTGGGAAAAATTAAAGCAACAGTTCCCTCATCTGTATAGCACAAAGATAATTATAATTGCAACACTGTTGTAAAAGCAATCTAAGAATACATGTGAGAGTACCTGGCACATTATACATTCCCAACAAAACTGAGGGGTTTTTTTCCTATGTATTTAAAGTAAGTATATAATTTAAGAAAATACTGATTACTATTTTTTTTTTAACCATCTGGTTACTATTTAATCATTTTCCTTACATATAGTGAGTACTGTCCTATGCAAATCCGTAAGATAAGACTACGTATTACTTTAAACAATGCTTGAAATTTAATGCTCAAAAATTGTAATTGAACTTTTTTTTTTCTTTTTTACCTGAAGATTGTTGAAATCCACTGTCATAATTTCAAAGCACTCTGTCAAAGCCAAATATCCCCCAGGAACTCGACTCATCTTTTCAGTTGTATATGGTTCAACTGTCTCTTCAGTATCTACAGAAGAACAAGCTGGACTCTGAAATTTCACATTTGCTGGTAAACAGATGCCAGCAACATCCTTAGTACCCACCCTGGTAGGAGGGAAAATGAGAAGGGAGAAAGATGCAGTTATTTTTTTTTTTATCTTTACTGTTTTAAAGAATCAAGTAACACCATCTAATATTGAGTCCAGAAAAAAATAAACATAAAAATGAAATAAAACTTCACTGACAAAGGTTTAAACACAATTACATACACAATCACTAACTATAAAGGAGAACAAATGACAAATAGGTCTACATTAAAATTAAAAACTCTTGGGGTGTCTGGCTAGCTCCGTCAGTTAAGCATCTGCCTTCCACTCAGGTCATGATCTTGGGGTCCTGGGATCAAGCCCATCAGCGGGCTCCCTGCTCAGCAGGAATCTGCTTCTTCCTCTGCCTCTCTCCTCAGGTTTTGCTCTCTCTCAAATAAATAAAATCTTAAAAAAAAAAATTAAAACTATCTTCATCAAAAGATACTCAGGTTTAAGAAAGTAAAAAAGCACAATGAGAATTTATAATACAACTATTCAAAAAAGGGCTCATATCCAATATGTATTTTTAAATTTCTATGAAGAAAAAAATGGGCAAAAGACATAAACAGACATTTCACAAAAGAGCATATCCAGATGGTCAATAAGCATACAAAAAGTTGCTCAGCTTCATTAGCCACCAGAGAAATGAAGTTAACATCTACACAACCACCAGAACTGGGAAAATGAAACAGTCAATAGAAGTGTTAGTGAAGACACAGTCTCATACACCATTAGCAGGAATATAAAATAAGACTACTTTGGAAGACTTTTCGTAGTACCTACTCAAAAGCTGAACATACCCATTCTAGATTCACTCTTAATATGGGAACCTCAAAGTATTTGGCTTTTCTACCTCTGGGAATATACCCAACAGAAATTCATATACACAATCACCAAAAGAATGCTAAGAATCTTTATAGTTGTACTATTTCCAATAAACAAAGAGCTGGATATAACATAAATATCCATCATCAGTAACATGGGTGAATGTATTGGTATATCTGTACACTGGCATACTATATATCAATCAGAATGAATAAACTACACACCAGTGAACGTGGATGTTGAAGAAAAGAAGCCAGGCACAAAAAAACTTTCAGTCATACCATTTTATGAAAAAGAAATACTCCAATCTTAATCATCTCAGAGGTATTTACTTATTAGTCTATCTGTCCTTATAGTGTTTTAGAAGTTAGAAGGGTCTACTTCTAGAAATTATTTTATTATACTCTCAAAAAATGAATCAACAAATGATCTTCATAACTGAAAAGTGGCAAGTTACAGAAACAAAGAGGATATGACAAGTTCCTTTTAATTTCTTATAAAATATACAAATATAAACTTATCAAAACTCCAAACTAGTAAAAGTAAAAGTCCACTTTCACAGTGTACCTTATCTCCATTTCTCCACTGTTAAGTCTGATCCTTTCATATCTTTTTCTTTATGTAATAATATGTATGTATACTGTTCGGATATATTATACATATTTTCCTCTGCTCTTTTTATTTTGAAAATGATTACAAATTTATAGAAAAATTTCTGGACAGTCTCAAGAACTCCACACATCCTTTATCCAGATTCATCAAACTTTTAAATACTATGCCACATTTGCTTTATCATATTCTATCTCTCTCCATATCTATTCTTTCTTTGGAATCATTTAAGAGTAGGTTGCATTTATCATGCCTATTTAACCCTTAATAGATACTTTAGTGCATATTACAAATGAGGATAATTTTTTAACCACAATACAGTGACCAATTTCACTATTATCTAATTTTCAGTTCATATTCTGTATTTGTCAACTGAATCAATAAATCAAAGATGTCCTGTAGTCTTTCTCCCTGATACATCATCATGATTCAATTGACCTTTTTTAAATCTCCTTTAATCTACAACAGTTCCTCACCCTTTTTGCTTTGTCTCTCATGACACTGACACTTTTGAAGAAGGCAGGCTAGTTATTTTATAGAGTAGCTCCCAATGCATTTGTCTGATGCTTTTTCATAATAACATATACATTGTATACATTTGGGTGTAATTTATGTAAGTGAGAGATTCCCAAAAGTATCATATTTGGAGGGATCTTACAATGCCATGTGGTTTCTTCCCTATACAATTAACATTTTTCCTTTTGTAATAAGTAATTTGTGAGAAGATACTTTTAAAGTTACAAATACCTTGACCTTCATTAAATTTTTATTTAATCTATTCATTTGATTTGATCTATTCATAATTTTGGCTTCCATCTTTATGTGGGGATTGCAAACAATAATTCTGCAACATTTGTTTTATGTTATTAGTCAACATTCTAGTGCTGAAAAGAACTGTCTTTTTATCCCCATTTATGAACTTATTTATTTATTATAAGTAGGAACTCATGGATTCTTATTTTATTCAATGGATTTTAATCTATAACTCCCTTTAGTTATGTATTTGGTGCTTAAATGATCTCAAATTTGGCCAGTGGGAGACCCTTCCATGCATGCTTCTATGTTCTTTTAACAGTCTGTATTTTTTGAGCACGTCCTTAATTTCTGATGCAAAAGGTTTCAGAGACGAGGGTTGGGGGTGACTGGGTGACAGGCACTGAGGGGGGCACTTGATGAGATGAACACTGGGTGTTATTCTATATGTTGGCAAATTGAACACTAATAAAAAATAAATTTATATTAAAAACATGTTTTATGTACTTTAAAAAAAAAATGTTTCAGAGTTATCTTGAATCTGTCTATCCCAGTCCTGTTCTCCAAGGAGCTATAGTTCCTTTTGTTGAGGAATGGAATTTAGAAACCCAGACCTGAGCGCTAGATATACTCATTGCTACTAAGATTATACCTTGTCTTTTTCACTTAATAGCGTATCATGAAATTCCTTCCATGTCAGGACACTTGCACATTACTGCACAGAGACAACGTTCTATCAAAACTTGTTTTCTTATTAATAAACCTTCAGGCAGTTTGTTTTTCCAATTATAGTATTATAGCAAACACCCCTGTACATAGATCACTGCACACGTTTGTATACATTTATCAGAAAGGATTACGAAAAGTGGAAATACCAGGTCAAGAACTATTACATCTTTAGTTTTATTAGATAATGCCAAATTGAGCTATAAAATGTTTTACCAACATAACAGTGTATAAATTTCCCCTACACCTATGAGAAGACAGAATATTATCAGTCATTTTTAATGCCTGTTAATATAAATATTCAAAAAAGTTATCCCATGGACTTAATTTCTATTTCTCTGATTAATAGACAATTGCAAGTATGTTAATGCTTTGCTGTAAAAGTTGCTAATTTTTATCTCAGTCTGCCAACTGTCCTTTAACTTTTTTATACCATCTCTCACGAGATATATTAAAATTTTTTCAATGTGGTCAAATTTGTCAATTTTTTTTTTAAGATTTTATTTAAATAAATAATAAATAATTCATAAGAGACACAGAGAGAGAGAGAGAGAGGCAGAGACACAGGCAAAGCGAGAAGCAGGCTCCATGCAGGGAGCCTGACGTGGGACTCAATGGCAGGTCTCCAGGATCACGCCCTGGGCTGAAGGTGGCGCTAAACCACTGAGCCACCGGGCTGCCCTAATTTGTCTTTTTATAGCTTCTACACTCTACCCTGTGTTTTCCTTTGGCAAAATGGATCTCCTACACTTAGATATTTAATTCATCTTGAATTAAAATTAAAGAATCTAATGTTTTTCCCCAAATGAAAAATATCATCTCCATCACCATTCATCCTTTCTCTGATATACTTGTATCATATGTTAATCCAAAGTCTGTATCTAGATTCTTTGTGTTCCACTGATCTACTTTCCTATTTCTGCATCAATGTTTATTTCTAGAGTTTTATATCTATTATTAGATAGAATATTAATTAATAGAATATACCTATTATTAGAAAAGTTTCTCACTTTTTTTTAGCTATTCTTAAAACATTTGCTTGGTCATATAAACATAAGATTCAACTAATTAGGCTCCAAACAGTAATTTTTATAATAATAGTTAAAATTGTTTCTACCAGGGTGCCTAGGCAGCTTAATCAATTGAACATCCAACTCTTGGTTTCAGCTCAGGTCATGGTCTCAGGATTGTGGGATCGAGCCCCACTCTGGGCTCCATACTCAGAGTGAAGTCAGCTTGAGATTCTCTCTCCCTCTTCTTCTATCCCCACCATCAGGCTCATGATTGTCTAGTTCTCTCTCTCAAATGAATAAATAAAATCTTTTAAAAAACTGGTTTGTCCCAGATAAAACAGTAGCACTCATCTCTATATTTTTCAGCACCTTTCTTCATGGTTCTCAACCCACAACTGCAGCTTCATAAAAAATAAATACCAGGCCTCACTCATTCAGATCTACTCAAACAAAACATATGTCATTTTTAATTTTACAAAAGCTGCCCCGATGTTTCTATTGTATAGTTAGACCTTTATTTGCTATATAAATCAATGATGAAGGAATCCTTTCGATATGGTAGATACTGGGCCACCTGGATGGTTCAGTCAATTAAGCGTCCATCTTCAGCTCATGACATGATCCCAGGGTCCTGGGATTGAGTCTCCCCCAGGTCAGGCTCCCTGCTCAGCGGGGAGCCTCCTTCTCCCTCTTCCCCTACCCTCAGCTCATGATCTCTCTCTCTCATTTTCTCTCTCTCAAATAAATAAAAGCTTTAAAAAAAAAAAAAAAAGAAAGAAAATCAATGTTCTATTCTGACTAGTGACTGATGACACAGAAGTTTGAAAAAAACAACAAAAACAAAAATGGTTAAGATACCAATTTCTATTTTGTTTAGGCAAACAATTTAGTGATTTTCCTATAAAATATAAGAGAAACTACTAATGGCAAAAAATCTAGAATCGTGTTAGAGCAAGAAATCTCAGCAAGACACAACCCACCTTTTCTGGTTGGCAATTCAGCAATATGTCTCCATAAACTGAAAAATGTACATACCTTTTAACTCAATTCTTTTTTAAAAGAATTCTATTTAATGCAATTCTTTATTAAGAAATTTATCCCAAGAAAATAATAAAGACAAGTCCACACAGACCTAAGTACAAAGATATTTATCCTTGTTCCTAAAAGCAAAACAGTAGAAGCAAACTAAAAATTTTAAACACTGAGAACTATAAGAAATTGGTTTTAAAAAATCATGAAACATATCTATTAACATGAAAAAGCACACAAAGAAAAAGCAAATATATTTACCAATACTTTTGAAATAAAATTCAATTTATACACACATTTACTTATATACAGCTGACACTCAACCAGCATACTAATTCAGCCAATCTATTAATTAAGGCCACTGTTTGGTTGGTGTCCTATGCCCTACCAATTACTAAATATTTTACTTATCACCCTGTAACATGCATAGAATATACAACAAAGATCAACAGTAGCTACCTAATGGTGAGGAGTTTAGGATAATTTTTATATTCTTCTTTTACTCTTCACTACTTCTTAAAATATTTATATGTTACATTTACTACTATTAAGTTATTGAAGGGGGTCTCTTTATCACACACCAAAAAAATACTAGGCTGTATCAAAATTAATTTTCCCCTAAAAAACTGGAAGCTGGTTTTAATTCTAGAGTCCCATTTTATTAATTTTTTAAAAACTTTTTTTTTATTTATTTGAGAGAGAGAGTACAAGCAGGGGAGGGGCAGAGAGAGAGAAGCAGGCTCCTGGCTGAGTAGGGAGCTGGGCACAGGGCTTAATCCCAGGACCCTGGGATCATGACTTGAGCTGAAGACATACACTTAACCACCTGAGCCACCCAGGTGCCCCTAGAGTTTCACTTTAAAAGAAAGTAAGAAGAAGGTGAAAAGGGAATTAAGACTGAAATAAGCATCACGAACTTAAAAAGTCACAAAAACTACAAATTCTCATTCAAATAAATATTCATTAAATAACCTTTCAAGAACAGTCTAATCTTTAAAATTATTGTTTTCTGAGGATCCCTGGGTGGCGCAGCGGTTTGGCGCCTGCCTTTGGCCCAGGGCGCGATCCTGGAGACCCGGGATCGAATCCCACGTCGGGCTCCCGGTGCATGGAGCCTGCTTCTCCCTCTGCCTGTGTCTCTGCCTTTCTCTCTCTCTCTCTGTGTGACTATCATAAATAAATAAATAAATAAAATTTTTTTAAAAAATAAATAAATAAATAAAATAAAATTATTGTTTTCTAATATTTACTATTTAAATAATCACTTACCTATGATGTCTTCTTATCTCTGCACATTCTACTGCCATCCCAAATATAACAGCACTTGCTGGTATAACTTTCCCATACTTTTCACAATTACCATTTTCACCTCTGGTCTAAAATGTAACAATAAAAATTATATTTAGTTTCATGTATGCAAAAATATGTGTGCATGATTACAAGAAAAAAAAAGTTTAATGGCAATAGGTAAGGACAAACAAATTAAGGTTTTTTTTTTTTTTAAGTTTTTTTTTTGGGGGGAGGGGGCACCTGGGTGGTTCAGTGGGTTAAGCATCTGACTCTTGGATCTCAGCTCAGGTCATGATCTCAGGGTCATCAGATCAAGCCCGGTATCTGGCTCCAAATGATTACCTCCTTCTCCTTCTGCCTCTCCCTCCTACACACACATGCTATCTCTCTGACTCTCAAATAAGTAAACAAAATCTTTAAAAAGTCTCTTTGGGGGGATCCCTGGGTGGCGCAGCGGTTCGGCGCCTGCCTTTGGCCCAGGGCGCGATCCTGGAGACCCGGGATCGAATCCCACATCGGGCTCCCGGTGCATGGAGCCTGCTTCTCCCTCTGCCTGTGTCTCTGCCTCTCTCTCTCTCTCTCTCTCTCTGTGACTATCATAAATAAATAATAAAAAAAAAAAATTAAAAAAAAAAAAAAGTTTCTTTGGGGGCACTTGGGTAGCTCAGTTAAGTGTCCGACTCCTGGTTTTGGTTTAGGTCATGATCTCAGGGTCATGAGATCGAGCCTTCCATTGGGCTCCATGCTGAGCATGAAGTCTGCTTAAAATTCTCTCTGCTCAAAAAAAAAAAATTCTCTCTCCTCCCTCTGCCACTTCCCCCATACTTACTTCCCCCCTCCTCTCTAAAATAAAATAAATAAGATCTTGTAAAAAAAAAAAAATTAAATTAAAAGTTTCTTTGTAGGGTGCCTGACTGGCTCAGTTTAGTAAAGCATTCAACTCTTGATCTCAGGGTTGCTAAGTTCAAGCCCCATATTGGATGTAGAGATTGCTTAAAAATGAAATCTTTAAAAAAATGCAATCGAGAAGTTTTTGTTAACTAGACTTATTGTGGTTATCATTTCACAATATATACAAATTTTGAATCATTACATGCTTTGCCTGAAACTAACATAATGTTATATGGCAATCATACCTCAATAAAAAAATCTGAATATTACTCTGCCATAAAAGAGAATGAACTCTTGCCATTAACAACACCATGGATGGATCTAAGGTATCGTGCTAAGTGAAATAAGTCTGAAAAGATAAATACCATATGACTTCACTCATATGTGGAATTTAAGAAACAAATGAACAACAATAAAAAAGAGATAAACAAAAGACACTCTTAAATACAGAGAACAAACTGGTGATTGTGGGGGGATGGGTGTAATAGGTGATGGAGATTAAGAGTACACTTATCATGATGAACAGTGAGAATGTACCTTTATGTTATACACATGAAACTAATATACATTGTATGTTCATTATACTTGAATAAAAACATAATAAAAAATGAAAAACAATGAATGTGATGCCATATTAATACTAATTTTATTTTTTAAAAAGTTTATTTCACTTTCATTGCTCTATATGAATGTGTGTATATACATATTTTTTTTTCAACAGTACAAACAGAAAGAGGAGGGTAGCTATAAGTCTGTATGCAACAAAAAACTGTTGGGTAAGACTCAATTGAGAAGCCAAAATCACTATTACCTACTTGAAAAACAAACTGCTCTTCTTTTCAGCCTTTAATTATGTATTTTTTTTAAGTTCAAGCATTTTCTGTAAATAGTAAGTTCTTATGACATATTAAAAGACTTTCAAAAAAAATAAAAAAAAATAAAAAAATTTTAAAAAGACTTTCATTCACATCACATATTAAAAAAAAACTAAACCCATAGTTCATGAGCCATATTAGAGGACTTCATTACAAAACACAATCTGGCAATTTTAAGAGTTAGTTCTGTCCAATCAATCAGTCAGTACCTTAAAACCATACCAAGCCAGTTATCACTACACTCCTTTTTTGATAGTTTACCAAAAATCCAAGCAGTAAGGGCTACTGAGGCTGAAAGTACTTCCCTTTCTCAACCCTACTCAAGAATTCCACAATATCCATCCCACAATGTAACCTCAGTTACTATAAATTCCTTCCTGGAGTTATTTAGTCTCTATACCCCATAGATGAACACAAGTATACATATTACATGATTAAATGGTTTTTTGCATGCATTTCTTTCCAACTACACAGTATGTATACCCTGACAGAAGGATGTATTTCATACTGCTTTGCAAATACACGAGGGGATCAATAAATACCTGCTGAAATAATGAATTCTTAATCAAATTTAAGTGTTTTCATGCTGCTTACCTTTGGCTGCAAAAGTAAATGCTCCCATGCATGAATTAAACTCTCCACAATTCCTTCTCCAAATAAACCTGCATCGACAGTTTCTGTTACAACTAGGGATACTCTATAGAATGATTTTTTAAAGATATATGTGAGTACGATATCATGCTATTTAATAAAGATGTTAAAGCTGAGAGAATAAAGGAAGAGTATATTATAGAAACATGTAAAATTTTCTAAAACATTTCATTTTTCAAATATCTACCCTCAAATCTTAAGGAATTTGACTCTACTGTTCCACAGGCTCCTTTGTTCTCTACTGGCACCCTGTGGGGTAGGGAGACACAAAAACTTCACTTGACCCTGCTGCTTCTTCAGGCCATTCTTTCATTACTTAAATCCTTAAGAGTGCTTCATACCCATTACCTTTACCAGTCCTCCTTAATGCTGAGTAAATGAATTTCTGTCCCCAATGCTCTATAAAAATATTCTCTATCATAAATAACTCCCCTACTTATCAAGATCAATAATTGTTCTTAGTTCTTATTTTCTTTAACCTACAAATAACATATAACGGACCGGAGAAGGCCTCCCTCTCAAAATCCTTTCTTCTCCTTTCATTATCCAGGTTTACCTCTTACACATTCATCGTAGTTCTCTTGTTGCTCCTTGCTTTACCCACTACCTGTGAGTTTTCACAAAAGCTTGGTCCACAGAGCTGTGATCTGCTGACCATTCTTTCTAGAAAATTTCATTCAAAGACCTACCAAAACAATTTCTCCCTTCTCTGAACTTCTTCAGCACTTATTACCAGTATCATTAATTTATGTAGTTAAAAGACAAAGTTTCAAAAAAATAAAAATAAAAGAAGATAAAGCTCAATGAATACTCCTTATCTTCCTCTCTAGATTGCAGGTGCCTTGAAGACAGAAACAACTTTGATATGCTCCACAAGCAACCCAGTACTATATAAATACACAAAATTTTCAGTATTTATGATTGTATACATTTAGAATGTATCATCTAGTCCAACATCTTGTAGTCTCTAGATTTGCTTAAGGTCAAAATAAATTAAAACAGTTAGTATGGAATCCTTATCTACTAATTCAAAACCCATAAGTCCTTCCTACAATACTATCTGTGAAAGAAATGAAGGTTAAATTAAGGTAACTGATTCATGCCATGGACTGAATTTTGTACCACCAAAATTCCTAAGTTGAAGCCCTAACTCCCAAAGTGACATTTGGAAGTAGGGTCTTTAGGAGGTAATTAAAGTTAAACGAGGTCACAAGGGAAAGGCAGGGCCATAATCTGACCGGACTGGTATCCTTATAAAAGTGGAAGAGACACAGGTGATCTCTCTTTCTTTTCACATGCACAAAAGAAAGGGCAGGAATTCAGCTATCTGCAAGTTAGGAAAAGAGCTCTCACCAGAAACCAAATTTGCCAGCACCCTCAGATCATGCACTTACAGCCTCCAGAACTGTGAGAAAATAAATGTCTGTTTTTTAAGCCACCTAGTCTGTGCTATTTTGTCATGACAGCCTGAGCAGATTAAGATAATTCAGGACACTGTTTATTTCTATAAAATGTGTCTATCTGCCTCAACAATCTAATAAGACTTCTTTCATAAAAATCAATGTAGAGCCTACTGAAAAGCATAAGTATTATGTAAACATATAGATCATTATACATATGGAAGAAAACTAAAAAATCACAGTCCAAATGACAAGAATATAAAAGTCCTCTTTCAATATAAACTGAATTTAAATAAGATGAGAAAAAAAACAGCCAAGTAGTGAACAAGTGTGCTACATAAAGAAAGCTGTCTATAAAATGATTGTGTTGGACCAGATGATTTGTAAACCCATTCTAGCTCTAAAATGCCATCACCTTTGTGATACAGATTAAAGCCAGATGATATACTGAAAAGCCAAGACTTATGAGATAATATTCAAAACATCTGAAGAACTCGGCCCAAAATACTTTGACAGCTGACATTTCCAAAGCTTTCATGCCAAGAATAACACAAAATATGACAAGTCCATTAAGCCTAATCTACTAATGTACTATTTCTTACTACAATTTTTAAATAGTTAGTGACCACACAGAAGGTAGTATTTATTTTCAAGCCAGAATACTGAAAATAACAAAAGTAAAGTAACTTGCTAAAGGTCAAATTTATTTATTGAATCTCTTAGCACAAGTTTTTCTCAAGATCCTTAAATATTTATCAAGAATATGACCTTATTATGAAAATCCATCTTATGCTAAATGATCCTATATTCCTATCTTTACAATATAAGGGTTGTGGCATTTTATTTGGGCTAGAAGCTCTAAACATGAGTATCTTAATTTTAAAAAGCTAAATAGTGGATTATTAAAAACTAAAATTATAATTTATATATACATATATATATACACATTATATAGTACCTTTCAGGAATGTGTTTTGGAATTTCTATGTCAAATGACTTCATGTGTAAGAGTTTGATTCCTGCTTCCATCTTGTTTGCTGCCACTACATCACAGGCAAGTTCATACATGGTCTTGGATAACTCACAAGCATATACTGAGTGTGCTCCAGCTTTTTTAGCAAACATGCTGCAAGGTGAAAAAGCGATCCATCAAGAAAAAATAATCCACTGTAGTTATTCAAATTTTAGTGGAATTATGATGCTTAAACATGGGGTTTTTCCTTTTATTCTTTAACACAAACATTATTCATTCCACATAAAAAAGTGAACCAATATTCTTATTAAGAAACAAATCATACAATAAATCATGACATTCATGTTTTTAAGAAGACACAACTGGAATGAAAAATGTTGATAAGCTTTCACTTGGACAACTAGATTCAACCAGAATGTTAATATAAAAAGTACTCTTAAAAGGCATTATTCAAAATTTCAAAAGTAACCCCAAATTCTTAGTAATGTCCAGTTCTTGGGATCCCTGGGTGGTGCAGCGGTTTGGCGCCTGCCTTTGGTCCAGGGCACGATCCTGGAGACCCGGGATCGAATCCCACGTCAGGCTCCCGGTGCATGGAGCCTGCTTCTCCCTCTGCCTGTGTCTCTGCCTCTCTCTCTCTCTCTCTCTGTGTGTGTGACTATAATAGATAAATAAAAAATTAAAAAAAAAAAAGAATTATAAAAAAAAAAAAAAAAAATGTCCAGTTCTTGATAATGCTACAGTAAAAAATACAATAATAGTGGTTATATGAATAATCATAAGACTATGAGAAATAAACTTTATTTTTGAATTCCACTTAAATTTTCTATATTTGGTAAAAGCTTTAATTTACCTTAGTGTGTGTGGTGTGTGTGTGTGTGTGTGTGTGTGTGTGTATATATATATATATATATATATATATATATATATATATATATATATATATATATATAATTAAAACACAATTACAACAAACCTTAGTATTCCAGTTCCTGCTCCAATGTCCAAAACGCTCTTGGATCCCAAACAAACTGCATTTTGGATTGCTGCATTGTAAATCGTATTCCTTTTAGTATCATTAAGCATGATAAAGTGCCAGCGTTCCACCAACCAGTTTGCAACACGATAAAAATTCTCCTTTGCATCATTGAAATCAGGGTTTAGTTTCACTGCTTTATGAAAATATCCAGCTGCTTCATCTCTAAAGCCCATTCTATAGTAAAAAATGACAGACAAAATATTCAATTATTATGATATCAATTACTATGCCTTTGTTCATGCCACTCATCAGGCCTGAGAATCCCTCTCCAGCACCCAAATTCTCAACCAAAGCACCATCACCTTTGAAAAGCCTTTTGTGAGGATTACAATCTTTTTATCATTTTCTCCCTTTCTGAACCCTTACTGTATTTATGCATTCTAGGAAACTGACTATAAATTACTATTGTACAAAAGTATAGTAGAAGCTCTCAGAGTCATCCTCCATTTAACCAACCCACTAGAACACCAGTGCTTTCTAAAAACCATTCCCTGTATATAACATACTAATGTCTAAGGCTACTAGGCTTCTCTGTAGTATGCTGTATACCTTTTCTCTCAGCAACTGAGTGAATTATCCAGAGTCAATTTTGTTTGCTGCCAGACCAGTTTATAAAAGTTATACTTGTCACCGTAATTACATATTTTAATTAATATTATAGAAATTAAATAGGAGCACCTGGGTGGCTCACTCAGTTAAGTGTCTGCCTTTGGCTCAGGTCATGATCCACGATCCTGGGATCAAGTACCACATCAGGCTCCCTGCTCAGTGGGGAGCCTGCTTCTCCCTCTCCTTCTGTCCCTCCCCGCCCCCACCCCACTCACGCACATGTGCACGCACTCTCTCTCGCAAATAAATAAATATTTTTGAAAAGAAAAAAATAAACTAAATAAATATAACTGCAAAAAGAGAGTCATTACTTCTGAGGACACTAAGCTAAATGCTTTGGAAAAAATCAAAGGCAAGTCACCCCAAAAATTGCTACTGAATAAGATATGAGCAAATCAACAATAAAAGGGGGAAACTATCAAACTATCTAGACCAGTGCTTCTTGAAATTTCTGTGATGAAGAACTCATCTCCCCTTGTTAAAATATTTGTAGACCAATACAATTGTCACTAACTGATAATATGTGGACTTGTACCAGGGTATGGTCCACAAATTAAAAAGAAGTAAGCTAGTAAAACCCTTTTACACTCCTACTTCTTCATAAGGACCTTTAAGCATTCTGTCAATAAAAAATAAATTTAAAAAAATCAGACTATTCATTCTAGGTATGGTTAAAAAAAAAAAAAAGACATTTTGGAATGCCAAACAAGGAACTACACTCTAACAAAAGGTGTTGGCCCTATCTCAAATGATAGGCACTCATGTTTACGATTTGTATCCATTATTTTTAAATATATTTTTTTAATATTTTTTTAAAAATTTTTCTTTATTTATGATAGTCACACACACAGAGAGAGAGAGAGAGAGAGAGAGAGAGAGGCAGAGACATAGGTCGAGGGAGAAGCAGGCTCCATGCACCGGGAGCCCGATGTGGGATTCGATCCCGGATCTCCAGGATCGCGCCCTGGGCCAAAGGCAGGCGCCAAACCACTGCACCACCCAGGGACCCTATTTTTAAATATCTTGAAGACAGGGTTATCTTTTCTTAACTCTGCAACTGACACTGCACACAATACAAAATACATTTTATGTAATCAATACTTGATGAAACAAACCTAGCAACAGCTACTTTAAAATTTTTAACTATCAACAGTCTGCTGAATCAATACCAAGCCTGTCCCTAATAATTTCCTGGAGTTTGTGCTTCCCTTAAGTTTAAATCTTATTATTCAGTTTTCTTAAACCATAACTGAAAGATGTATGGTCCACTCAATTAAAGTACAACTCATATTGATAGACTCAACATGTGTGTCAGTATCAACAAACTATAAAACCACCTTTTTTCTTTTAACTAGAAAAAAAAAATTACCTTCCCAATTACTAACTTAAAAAATATGTTTTGTTTAAATCTGATACTATTGGACAAGATTGTGAAGTTAAGGCTTTCCAGACACAAATTATATTTCATAAATAAAAGGAAGGAAGAAGGGGAAGCTACGGTTTACTCTGGAAACCTTTTTCTCCTGGAGCAGTGATTCTTTTAGTGGGAACTGAGTGACCCACTGTCTTTGATGAAGAAAGTAGAGGACGATAACTAAGAAACACTGTTGTAGAGAACAAAGACAAACTGTATAGCAAAAGTTACATTCACCCTATCACAAGTTCTGAATTCTCTTTGTCTAAAATAGAAATTTTGCATAATTAGAGCAGCTTGGGTGGCCCAGCAGTTAAGCACCACCTTTAGCCCAGGGCACGATCCTAGGAACCCCGGATGGAGTCCCACGTCGGGCTCCCTGCATGGAACCTGCTTCTCCCTCTACCTGTGTTCTGCCTCTCTCTTCTATGTCTCTCATGAATAAATAAATAAAATCTTAAAAAAAAAAAAAAAAAAAAGAAATTTTGCATAATTATATCTCCTTAAGCAAACAAGCATTTTTTTGTCTCAATAAATGGTAACTGCTCAGACTAATATCCTACAATAGGTCACCAAGTTACAATCCATCAAAAGTATGTAGAGCTCCAATTTTCTGTTAAATTGAGTATATCCTTAAACATAAGTTTCAGAATGATATGATCGTTACATGCATATTATTTGGAAATATAATTGAATGCTATAGACTAACTCCCCTTATGTGGACTGAAGAACTAAAGAAAACTTTGAAATTTAAATGTAGATTTTTAACTAATGTGACAAGTTACATAAAAATATTTTAAATCTAAATTTCCCTTTAAGGGAAAGTGGTTGCTAATTAGTAGGGATGGAATCTGTGTATCAGGATCAGGTTAGCTGCCAGGATGAACCAGCAAGCCTTGGTTGACAATCTGCCTCATTTTCCTGTTTATTATCATACTCTACATTTAGAAATTATCAAATATTTGTCTCAAGGGAGTACTCACTGCACTCCCCAGGCCATGCTGATTAAGACTATTAAACTATATAGTGGAATCCCCGGTGGCTCAGCGGTTTAGCCCCTGCCTTTGGCCCAGGGCATGATCCTGGAGACCCCGGATCGAGTCCCACATCGTGCTCCCTGCATGGAGCCTGCTTCTCCCTCTGCCTGTGTCTCTGCCTCTCTCCCTGTGTCTCTCATGAATAAATAAATAAATAAAAATATTTTTTAAAAAAAGACTATTAAACCGTATAATAGCTCCATCACTGAAACTAATACATTTTGATAAAGGTATTTCTTATATAGAATTTTTCATTGAATAAAACTTAATATGACTGGATGAACAAAGCAATAATACTCAAGGGCAACTGCTGGGACAGGTAACAGGATCTCACTATACAGAACAAGACATTATCACAGTGTTTCCTAAACAAGAAGGCTCCTTCTCCTTTGTACAAAGAAGTGAAACCAGATATAGTAAAACAAGTTTAAAACAAAAATTTGGAGTTTTCATGTTTTCCTAATTATATAGTTTCTGTGGAGAATAGACAGAAATTAATTTCCAATGGCAGGTTTCCAGCCAGATCCAGAGAAGAGATTTACAAATCCCGGGCAAGGAACCACAGTGACTTACTTCACTGCCATCCTGCAATCCCACACCTATGTCCTCTCCAACAAGGTCTGGATCTTAGCCCAGTGAAGAGAACCCTTCCTTAGATGCTCTATCTCAGCTCTCGGGGCAGTGGCTATTACGTAGTATACAATATAATACTAAAATTGATCTGTTATTACATATTATATCTCCTATTTTTATATTCTTTGGGTTCTTTTTACTTCTTACTAGCCAATCCCTCACAGTTCCCCTTCACAGTTAATAATTCTTTATATTAAACTTGCCCTTTCAAATTACTGTGATTGATCCCTGATCAAGACTGATACAGAATAATTCTTAACAAGTAATACTGAAATCACTACAAACCTGAAGAGATGCTCCCCCATACTATTGCAAATTACTTCATCATCAGGAAACAGTTCCAAAGCTTGCTCATAACAACCAAGTAAGTCTTGTGTTCGACTGAGAGCATCAAGCTCTTCAGCCCATCTGAACAGTGTATACTGAAAAGTTTCCTGTGTGAAAGAGAAAACAGTAATTTAGTCAATAACATAAATGAAGAACATACAAAATGGTCGATGATTCCACAAAGAACAGAAGCTAACTATTATTAACTGATCACCTTAGTAATTAGTGTGCAAAGAACTGGAGCTAAAACACAGCAATGGGGATCCCTGGGTGGCGCAGCGGTTTGGCGCCTGCCTTTGGCCCAGGGCGCGATCCTGGAGACCCGGGATCGAATCCCACATCAGGCTCCCGGTGCATGGAGCCTGCTTCTCCCTCTGCCTGTGTCTCTGCCTCTCTCTCTCACTGTGTGCCTATCATAAAAAAATAATAATAATAATAAATTAATTAATTAATTAATTAATTTTAAAAAACCATTGTTTTTAAAAAAATAAAAATAAAAAAAAAATAAAACACAGCAATGAACAACACAAATCCTGTTCCTATCCTCACAGAAGACTTGTTGGGAGAAACTTAACATTCAATTTTGAAAAATTTCAAAATGATCTAAAGTGAACCTATTACATTTCTCTCACACAGGATAGAAGGTTAAGGTACCACTCAACGTCAAACCACTAAAGTCATTTTTTTTTAAATTTTATTTATTTATTCAAGATAGACACAAAGAGGGAGAAGCAGGCTCCATGCCGGGAGCCCGACGCGGGACTTGATCCCAGGACTCCAGGATCATGCCCTGGGCCAAAGGCAGGCGCCAAACCGTTGAGCCACCCAGGGATCCCCACTAAGTCATTTTATAATGCTACCTTAAGTCCAATACAATTGGTTTATAACCCAGTCAATTCTGTCTCAGGATCTTTAAATCTGTCACTTCTTCATCTCCACTGTTACAACATAGTCTGGCTCTTGTAATACTTGCTGCATTCCCACTGTCACCCTAGCTCCATTCTCACTTCCCTCTAGCCAATCTCCAGACCACAGCACCATAGGAAGAGAGAAGGCTTTAGTCATTCCAGTTTCATCCTGAACACATTTCACATCATCTTCACAGATTTATACAGAGGAATTGATACTTGTAACTGAATCTTGATGGGAGTTTACTACAGAGAAAAGAATACAGGGCAGCCCAGGGGGGCTCAGCGGTTTAGCACTGCCTTCAGCCCAGGGCCTGATCCTGGGGACCCGGGATGAGCCCCACGTCCCACACTGTGGAATGTTTAGCAGCATTGTCGATCTCTACCTGCTAGGTGTAACATATAGATGTTTGTAGTTAATATAAATGAAGAATCATCCCATCCAAAAAGTCAACAGCGCTAATGTTGAGAAATGCTGGGTGAAATAAAGCAAGTTGCTTAAGGATGAAAATTGAATGCAAAATTAAGTGAAATCATTTTTTTTAATTTAGATTCTAAAATAACTTGAAAAAACTTAGAGCACTTAAATAGAATAACCATCACAGTCCAGTAACTGAAGCTTAAAGAACGCATCATTAAATGATTACTTTAGGCTAAATCCAAACTTTATTCAAATGCAGACACCCATAACATTCCTTCTGCATATAAGTGGGACAAGTGCAAAGGTCCTGAGGCAGGGATATGCTAGAATTAGATACTGGGAAGAGAGAGAGAATCACCTGTGGCCTCATTTGCAATACAGCCTTTATAGGAAGATGTAAGTTTTGGAAAAAGAGAAGTGACATCGTTTCACTTGTTACGAAACGCTCACGCAGGCGGCGTCGAGGCAGGCTACGGGAGAAAGCCTAGTTAGGAGCCTGCTGCAACAGCTAACAGATACCTGAGGCTTTAACCAGGGTAGTAAAGGGCAAGGTGGCGAGAAGTGGTAAAATCGTGGATGTATTTCAAAGATGGAGCCGAAAGGACTTTCTGATGGGCTGACTGTGGGTGCGGACAAAAGCGAAGTCAACAGCAACCACCCGCCACTCCTCTTGACCCCCGTCTGCCCCATGGATTCATGTGACGCGAAGAACACAGGATCTGCCGGCAAGTGAACGAAGGGACGTCCTCCTCACCTTCACGTCGTCCTTCAGCTCCGGCGCCAGGCTGAGCACGAGCAGGTAGTGCGCGTAGGCGGTGCCGAAGTCCTGGGCGCTCAGGCAGTGCTCGGCGCTCCGCAAGGACCGCGACACCAGCTCGTCCCGCCCGGCGGCCCCCGCGCCGCTCCGGGCGCCCCGACGGGGCCTGGGCCGCGGAGTTCGGCATGACAGAGCCACCGCCCTGACACCTCGCCCGTGGGACCGGAGGGAAGATGTCTGACTCAGACGAACGACGAGACCGTCCCGATGGCCACACTTCGGGGAGCCGGTACACGGAAGTCAGCCCTCCGCGGCGCGTGCGCGCGCGCACCCCCGCCAGGCGGAAGCCCCGCCCCTCCCTGCGAGCGGGCTCCGCGCGGCGCGACCCCCAACCCCGCAGCTACCGACTCCGGCCGGCGGCGCACGCCGAGCGAGCGAGCGAGCGTCAGGGCGCCCGACGTGGGCACGTCGCGGCCCGCCCCGTCGCGTGGGGAGGGAGGCGCAGGGCGGCGCGTGCGCGTGCGCGTGCGCGTGCGCGGTGGGCGGCTTTGCCGCTGGTCTCTCCTAGTCCCGCGTGCGTCTCGGCGGTGCTCTCCGCCCTGAAACAGCTTTTCTGTCCGTCTGTCCTGGCTGTCGGGAGTCTGTGACTTCCACTGCGGACCGCACGGTGCAGACCCCCTCAGCGCGAAGTTGCACCCGGCCGTGAGGGGCTGAGTGGCTGTGAGGAGAGGTCAGGTCCTGTGGTGATGCTGAAGACTTGGATCGTGATTCATTAGAGCTCAAAATGGCGACACGGGAAAGAAGTCGGAGGTGACGAACGTACCTTAGATGTGGTGGAGCAGATGCTTTCACAGGCGTTGTTTCAATTCTTTTTTTTTTTAATTTTTTATTTATTTATGATAGTCACAGAGAGAGAGAGAGGCAGAGACACAGGCAGAGGGAGAAAGCAAGCTCCATGCACCGGGAGCCCGACGTGGGATTCGATCCCGGGTCTCCAGGATCGCGCCCTGGGCCAAAGGCAGGCGCCAAACCGCTGCGCCACCCAGGGATCCCACAGGGCGTTGTTTCAAATCACCCTCGCAAAACCCCGGGAGGCGGCCTTTAAATCACCATCCTAAAGACGGAAAAGACACCCTGACAAGAGACTTGCCCAATATCACACAGCCGGTTGATGGAAGAGGCGGGACTCGAACCCAAGTTCCCCGTTCTTTTTTAATTTTTTTTATTTTATTTTTTTTTTCCTGTTCTTTTCTAACAGTAACTGAAAGATGTATGGTCCACTCAATTAAAGTACAACTCATATTGATAGACTCAACATGTGTGTCAGTATCAACAAACTATAAAACCACCTTTTTTCTTTTAACTAGAAAAAAAAAAATTAAAAAAAAAAAAAAATAAAAAAAAAATAATAATAATAATAATAAATAAAAATATTTTTTTAAAAAAAGACTATTAAACCGTATAATAGCTCCATCACTGAAACTAATACATTTTGATAAAGGTATTTCTTATATAGAATTTTTCATTGAATAAAACTTAATATGACTGGATGAACAAAGCAATAATACTCAAGGGCAACTGCTGGGACAGGTAACAGGATCTCACTATATAGAACAAGACATTATCACAGTGTTTCCTAAACAAGAAGGCTCCTTCTCCTTTGTACAAAGAAGTGAAACCAGATATAGTAAAACAAGTTTAAAACAAAAATTTGGAGTTTTCATGTTTCCTAATTATATAGTTTCTGTGGAGAATAGACAGAAATTAATTTCCAATGGCAGGTTTCCAGCCAGATCCAGAGAAGAGATTTACAAATCCCGGGCAAGGAACCACAGTGACTTACTTCACTGCCATCCTGCAATCCCACACCTATGTCCTCTCCAACAAGGTCTGGATCTTAGCCCAGTGAAGAGAACCCTTCCTTAGATGCTCTATCTCAGCTCTCGGGGCAGTGGCTATTACGTAGTATACAATATAATACTAAAATTGATCTGTTATTACATATTATATCTCCTATTTTTATATTCTTTGGGTTCTTTTTACTTCTTACTAGCCAATCCCTCACAGTTCCCCTTCACAGTTAATAATTCTTTATATTAAACTTGCCCTTTCAAATTACTGTGATTGATCCCTGATCAAGACTGATACAGAATAATTCTTAACAAGTAATACTGAAATCACTACAAACCTGAAGAGATGCTCCCCCATACTATTGCAAATTACTTCATCATCAGGAAACAGTTCCAAAGCTTGCTCATAACAACCAAGTAAGTCTTGTGTTCGACTGAGAGCATCAAGCTCTTCAGCCCATCTGAACAGTGTATACTGAAAAGTTTCCTGTGTGAAAGAGAAAACAGTAATTTAGTCAATAACATAAATGAAGAACATACAAAATGGTCGATGATTCCACAAAGAACAGAAGCTAACTATTATTAACTGATCACCTTAGTAATTAGTGTGCAAAGAACTGGAGCTAAAACACAGCAATGGGGATCCCTGGGTGGCGCAGCGGTTTGGCGCCTGCCTTTGGCCCAGGGCGCGATCCTGGAGACCCGGGATCGAATCCCACATCAGGCTCCCGGTGCATGGAGCCTGCTTCTCCCTCTGCCTGTGTCTCTGCCTCTCTCTCTCACTGTGTGCCTATCATAAAAAAATAATAATAATAATAAATTAATTAATTAATTAATTAATTTAAAAAAACCATTGTTTTTAAAAAAATAAAAATAAAGAAAAAAAATAAAACACAGCAATGAACAACACAAATCCTGTTCCTATCCTCACAGAAGACTTGTTGGGAGAAACTTAACATTCAATTTTGAAAAATTTCAAAATGATCTAAAGTGAACCTATTACATTTCTCTCACACAGGATAGAAGGTTAAGGTACCACTCAACGTCAAACCACTAAAGTCATTTTTTTTTTAATTTTATTTATTTATTCAAGATAGACACAAAGAGGGAGAAGCAGGCTCCATGCCGGGAGCCCGACGCGGGACTTGATCCCAGGACTCCAGGATCATGCCCTGGGCCAAAGGCAGGCGCCAAACCGTTGAGCCACCCAGGGATCCCCACTAAGTCATTTTATAATGCTACCTTAAGTCCAATACAATTGGTTTATAACCCAGTCAATTCTGTCTCAGGATCTTTAAATCTGTCACTTCTTCATCCCCACTGTTACAACATAGTCTGGTTCTTGTAATACTTGCTGCATTCCCACTGTCACCCTAGCTCCATTCTCACTTCCCTCTAGCCAATCTCCAGACCACAGCACCATAGGAAGAGAGAAGGCTTTAGTCATTCCAGTTTCATCCTGAACACATTTCACATCATCTTCACAGATTTATACAGAGGAATTGATACTTGTAACTGAATCTTGATGGGAGTTTACTACAGAGAAAAGAATACAGGGCAGCCCAGGGGGGCTCAGCGGTTTAGCACTGCCTTCAGCCCAGGGCCTGATCCTGGGGACCCGGGATGAGCCCCACGTCCCACACTGTGGAATGTTTAGCAGCATTGTCGATCTCTACCTGCTAGGTGTAACATATAGATGTTTGTAGTTAATATAAATGAAGAATCATCCCATCCAAAAAGTCAACAGCGCTAATGTTGAGAAATGCTGGGTGAAATAAAGCAAGTTGCTTAAGGATGAAAATTGAATGCAAAATTAAGTGAAATCATTTTTTTTAATTTAGATTCTAAAATAACTTGAAAAAACTTAGAGCACTTAAATAGAATAACCATCACAGTCCAGTAACTGAAGCTTAAAGAACGCATCATTAAATGATTACTTTAGGCTAAATCCAAACTTTATTCAAATGCAGACACCCATAACATTCCTTCTGCATATAAGTGGGACAAGTGCAAAGGTCCTGAGGCAGGGATATGCTAGAATTAGATACTGGGAAGAGAGAGAGAATCACCTGTGGCCTCATTTGCAATACAGCCTTTATAGGAAGATGTAAGTTTTGGAAAAAGAGAAGTGACATCGTTTCACTTGTTACGAAACGCTCACGCAGGCGGCGTCGAGGCAGGCTACGGGAGAAAGCCTAGTTAGGAGCCTGCTGCAACAGCTAACAGATACCTGAGGCTTTAACCAGGGTAGTAAAGGGCAAGGTGGCGAGAAGTGGTAAAATCGTGGATGTATTTCAAAGATGGAGCCGAAAGGACTTTCTGATGGGCTGACTGTGGGTGCGGACAAAAGCGAAGTCAACAGCAACCACCCGCCACTCCTCTTGACCCCCGTCTGCCCCATGGATTCATGTGACGCGAAGAACACAGGATCTGCCGGCAAGTGAACGAAGGGACGTCCTCCTCACCTTCACGTCGTCCTTCAGCTCCGGCGCCAGGCTGAGCACGAGCAGGTAGTGCGCGTAGGCGGTGCCGAAGTCCTGGGCGCTCAGGCAGTGCTCGGCGCTCCGCAAGGACCGCGACACCAGCTCGTCCCGCCCGGCGGCCCCCGCGCCGCTCCGGGCGCCCCGACGGGGCCTGGGCCGCGAGTTCGGCATGACAGAGCCACCGCCCTGACACCTCGCCCGTGGGACCGGAGGGAAGATGTCTGACTCAGACGAACGACGAGACCGTCCCGATGGCCACACTTCGGGGAGCCGGTACACGGAAGTCAGCCCTCCGCGGCGCGTGCGCGCGCGCACCCCCGCCAGGCGGAAGCCCCGCCCCTCCCTGCGAGCGGGCTCCGCGCGGCGCGACCCCCAACCCCGCAGCTACCGACTCCGGCCGGCGGCGCACGCCGAGCGAGCGAGCGAGCGTCAGGGCGCCCGACGTGGGCACGTCGCGGCCCGCCCCGTCGCGTGGGGAGGGAGGCGCAGGGCGGCGCGTGCGCGTGCGCGTGCGCGTGCGCGGTGGGCGGCTTTGCCGCTGGTCTCTCCTAGTCCCGCGTGCGTCTCGGCGGTGCTCTCCGCCCTGAAACAGCTTTTCTGTCCGTCTGTCCTGGCTGTCGGGAGTCTGTGACTTCCACTGCGGACCGCACGGTGCAGACCCCCTCAGCGCGAAGTTGCACCCGGCCGTGAGGGGCTGAGTGGCTGTGAGGAGAGGTCAGGTCCTGTGGTGATGCTGAAGACTTGGATCGTGATTCATTAGAGCTCAAAATGGCGACACGGGAAAGAAGTCGGAGGTGACGAACGTACCTTAGATGTGGTGGAGCAGATGCTTTCACAGGCGTTGTTTCAATTCTTTTTTTTTTTTTAATTTTTTATTTATTTATGATAGTCACAGAGAGAGAGAGAGGCAGAGACACAGGCAGAGGGAGAAAGCAAGCTCCATGCACCGGGAGCCCGACGTGGGATTCGATCCCGGGTCTCCAGGATCGCGCCCTGGGCCAAAGGCAGGCGCCAAACCGCTGCGCCACCCAGGGATCCCACAGGCGTTGTTTCAAATCACCCTCGCAAAACCCCGGGAGGCGGGCCTTTAAATCACCATCCTAAAGACGGAAAAGACACCCTGACAAGAGACTTGCCCAATATCACACAGCCGGTTGATGGAAGAGGCGGGACTCGAACCCAAGTTCCCCGTTCTTTTTTAATTTTTTTTATTTATTTTTTTTTTTCCTGTTCTTTTTTAAAACGAGTTTAGGGTTTATTTCTCTAATGGGTCACTACTATAGAGGAACCATGTTAATACATAGAAAAAGCTTTTCTGCCCTCAAGAGTGTCCCCTAAAAAGATGGATTCAAAACTTTGAAAGTGGAGGGGGAAAGCAGTCATTTTTGTCCTCATTTGCAAACATGTCCGTGGTGAATATATAACTTAACAAATAAGAGCATTTGTGTATCAAGCTAACAAACATTGAGGCCTCCTCCACCTCTCTGCTTACTCTGTTGACCCGATCATCTGGACCACCCTTACTCTTGAGCATCTACCAATGTAAGTCCTTCGGAGGCCGAATCACTAGATTGCTGACCTGCTTCCCTAGTCAGAAAGTTCTTCAAAGGCAGTGACTCTTCGTAACCATTTTTGTGACTTTGCCTCTAGCAGAGTCTAGCTCAAAGTAAGGACTCAAATTTTTAATGGAACGTACATTCCCCACTAGCAGGTTCTGCTTGTAGGTTTTCCCAACCAATGAGGTCCTTATGTCTCTCCCCTTCTGCATTGCTACTTTTTGTAGTAGACAATTTAAGATAGGACTTTATGGTATTTCCCTACCAAGACTGCATTGCTAGGCCTAGTAGGATGTAGTAAAACATAAAAAGGCCACTGAACTTAAAAAAAAAAAAAAATGCATTCTGGCCCAAACTCGACCTTTTCTGCACGTCCAATTGCCTTTCCTTAAGAAGCATTATTTATAAAAAGGCTTAATAAAGCTACATTTCCTACTTTGGACAGAAGATTGATATAACCATCAAGTGAGACAATGAGATGTATAAAAGCATTTTATATGTAAAATAAATTTAATGGTAGGCATGTATGTTACTATTATCTAGAGTTATTTAAAACTAATCTGGATGATTAAAAATTAGGTCACTAACACCTTCAAGCACTTGATCAGAAACAATGCAACTGACATCATATAAGAGCCTAAAGTAATTGGCTGGAATCTCCCTTCAGAAAGCCAAGGGAGACCTCCCAAGCTTTCTCTGCAGAGATTCAGGTTAATGGAGAATCGTTCTAGTCACTTCTATGAGTCCCTGCTTCAGCTGAATTAACTTCACAGATTACGTTGTAGTCCAGGACATCCTTTCCTATTCCACATGGGCAAGATTTCTTTTTTTTTTTAAGATTTTGTTTATTTATTCATGAGAGACACAGAGAGACAGAGGGAGAAGCAGGCTCCCTGCAGGGATCCTGATGTGGGACTTGATCCCCGAACTGGGATCACGCCCTGAGCCTAAGGCAGGCGCTCGACCACTGAGCTACCCAGGCATCCCACACAGGCAAGATTTCTTTTGTCTTGTTTTATTTTATTTTGTTATTTCGATCTGTTGGTTTATTGACGTAACCTACATCCTTCAACCCAAACACCTAGACCATACAAAGCTTAATTTGGGTGTATATTACCAGTATAGGCTAAGTGATAAAGGAGGGACTTGGCAGATAGTGGGGGGTAGGCAGAGAAGAAAGGAAATGAGCCAACTTCCCTTGTTTCACCATCTACAGTCTCATCCTGTGGGCAGTGACTACTGCTAAAAAAGTGCAAGGGATGCCTCCTGCCATTTGTGAAATACATCAGGTACCATTGTGAGCTACTAAGTGTCACTGAATTAAAATGTGATTAGTCTTCATAGAGAAAGGGTAAGTTACCTGCATTTCTTTATAGCTTAGACAATACATAGGGTAAGCCATTTGAAAAAAAAAAAAATAGAACTGATACAAGTAACATGGAACATCTGGTTACCTTAACAAAATGGAATAAAAATATATTTTGACTATTTTCCTTTATTACCTCATTCCAAATTAAGACTTAGAATTACTCAGATTGTTCATATTTACTGAAGGCTAACTGCATTTATTATATTTCTCTTTCAGAACTTTTGAAAGAGTATTCCATTGCAAAGAACCCAAAAGCATGTTGCAAAACAAATGTAGAATGTAGGTTTTACTTCTTGATCCTTAATCAGTTTTCTTTAAAAACATCGAAAGCATCACTGCTTTATTCAGTCACCCTCCCACTCCACAACCAAAACTATAATTTTTAATTTCTTTGAGATGCTATTTGATTCCTTCCCTTATGTGTTCTAGTTCACCGTCTTTTAGGGTTCCAAGTAAAACCCCACTGATTAGAAAACCACTGCTGACTCAGAGGCAGATTTAACTGTGGCTGTATTTTACCAGGTTCTGGGCAGCTTGTCAACAAACCACACATGTCAAACAAGGAAGCAAAACCAACTGAAAGGCTCTGAATCAACTTTCCAATGTGCAAAAGTTGAGGGTTAACAGTAAAAAAAAAAAAAAAAAAAAAGCTTAACAGGAAGTTAGCAAGGGATAAATAGCTTGCTGGGCACAAGTATCTTGTGTTTATATTTCTGTGGAGATTCAGACCTTTTTGTGTGATCTCTTGTTTTCTTTTGTGGTTTGGAGCCTTGTTCTGAACTCTGCATTTTAGGGTCATCTGGGGAGTTTTTAAGCGATATCAATGTCAGTCCTTATAGCTGGAGATACTGATTTAATTGGCTTGGATCCGGGGAGGGTCTAGACATGAACACTTTTAAAAAGCTCTCTGAGTTTAAAATGTGTGGTAGGGGTGGGAAATATGATCCAGGCTTCTATTATATCTGATATATTTGAAGTATTTAGGGTATTATAGTATAAAGTGTAAGGGCAATGTAGGGAGTAGAAACATAATTTGCTTATAGGCTTAACAAAAATTGTGAAGATTGTCTGAACTAAATTCTTTAGAAGTGATTGGTATATGATAAAGAGTAGAATGTTCATCATATTGAATTATTTGTTGGAGAAAAAAATGATAACTGGATCAACAAAACACCACCACCATGGACCAACTGCTTGGGCACTGAAATTTGCATTGATACATTCCCAATGCAAAGCATTTCTTAATTTTCCCAGTTTCTTCAATATTTTTTATTTTACTACAGTTAGGATTATTTTTGTTGTTTTTTAATAGCCCCTTTCTGATGTTCTGTGTGCATTTCAAAATCTGGAACTCAACGTTAAATACAAAATAATAGACCAGTGCTAAGTTCAAGATCTGTGTGTATAAGGGCCTGTAATAATGTGACAATAGTTTCCGAGTTTCAGAGACAATATAAGAGGAGATTCATTTGTTGAGTACTACTGTGCACTAAGCACCATACTTGGTTCTGGAGAACCTGCCTGAATCCCCTGCTAGAGATGCATACCAAGGTGTTGGTGCTGGGACAGACTCCAAGTAGTCTGAACAGAGCATGTCCTAACAAAGCATTCAGGAAAATGCTAAAATCCATTAGGAAGCAAAAGAATCTAAACCCAGGAGTCACTTAAATTCTCTGTAGTCTTCTCTCTTTCCCCATCAATCATGACTAGTCAGGTCTCTGCAAGAAAAAGATTCAAAGGGCTTAACTGAAGAGAGTTTAACCAAAAGACATTTTATAGAGGTGAAGGAAGTTAAGGGATTAAATGTGGTTTGTGAGGTACCCAGAGAACAGCAATAGCTGGAAGGTATTACCATCACCTGTCCCTAGGAAGCAAAATAAGAGCCCCGTATTACTAGAACCCAGAAGGAACTGTAGCTATGGAAGAGGGGCCACTGAAATGAAATGAAGATGTACTGTAAGCAGAGGAGAGAATTCCTTGACCTTTTTCTCCCACTGCTCTCCAGCCCTCAGTAAGATACCATCCATTAAGGGAGCTTGGATGATACAGCCCATAGAATCACGCCCTCTAGAGCACAGAACAAAGAAAAGAAAGGTCAAAAATGATTCAGTAGATCAAAGGGAAAGTAACCATCATAATTCACCAAGTTTTACCTCTTTTACTCAGTAAAGTTTTTCCTAATCTGCCCTCTCTTCAATGCTTATTACCTCTGTGTCCACTGTGTCCATGTTATTTTCATCTTTCACCTCCTCTGTTATAAAGGCCTTTTCATCATCCAGCCTTCAGTTATGCACTCCTTAAATTAATCTTTTGTGCTGTAACTAGAATGATCTAAAATGCAAATTTCCCATTCAGTGGCTCCCCAAAACCTATAGCTATGTTTTACAAACTTTTTTCTTAGTTTTTATCAAAAAATCCCTAAATCCAAATTAAAAATATAACAGTCATTCCTTAGGAAAGGGCCATGTTGAATTGTAGGTTTACACCCTGAGATGATTTGGCTTAGAATGTATTACTTGAGTAAATCAATTAAAGATCATCTGGTGTTCCTTAAAGACTAAAAGCCATAAGAATGTTTAGTTATATTGTCCTCCCGGGGCAAAATAAAATAGTTGAGCCACTTAGAATTGAGCCTTAGAGGTAAATGAACTCATAAGGACACAGCCTCAACTTCTTTTGTAGCAATCTTGGAGGAACTGGACTATCAAGGTACAAGGCTTTCCTATCAAAGGTAGAAATAAAACAAATTGACTTTTAAAAAATCTAAGCCCTGGTATAGGCTACGCTTTTTGGGATTAGCCTTTTACATCCTCTGCCTTAAAAGAAGGACTCTCCTTAAGACCCACTTAAAAATACACTATAGCTCAGTGATTGTGAGATCAAATACTGAAGCCAGACTGTCTGGTTTTAAATTCTAGCCCTGCCACATACCATCTAGGTATTGTGAATAAGTTAAATTCCTTAATTTCTGTACCTCAACTTCCTCATACATAAAATGAGGATCACACAGTACCTTAGCTTTATTGTCAGGATCTTAGCTTTATTGTAAGGATCAAGTAAGTTAAAACATTTAAAGTGCCTGAAACATAGGAAGCCCTCCCTTAAGTATTATTAATTGTTGCTGTTATTACTGCAGCTTTCACTGGAGAACTCTAGTTGTTCTCAGAGGAGCCAGGTTTCCACTCAAGAGGAGCCAGTGACTATCTCTGGCCAGTCATGTAAGTCTTTACACAATGCTGGGATTTTGAGAACTTTAATGAGGGTAAGAAGACAAGTTCTTCCTCTTCTTCCTACTGCCTCTCAAATAAACTGATACGTGTCTCAGAACTGAACAATAAGTACTTAATTTGATTTTTTTCTGACAGTTAAGGAAAGGGAGCAAAAAGAGTGCTTTTCATGGTAAAATAGACCTTAAAGGATAGATCGTAAGCTGTGATCACAAGTCCTTTGAAGGGTCTTTGAACTTGATGGAAAGCAAGTGTTCACAGTAGATTCCTATGACCTATTTTTTTGTGCACAGGACCGATCAGATGTGAACCATGAAAAAGCCATAAAAAACAATACAGAAATAATAACAATGTCTTATCTTGTGCTTTCTCTTCAGAGCAAGTTCTTAAACTGTTCAGTCCTCATGCTTTCCAAAGCCAAAGATATCTTCTCTAACCTCTATTTGTGTGGTTTTGATAAGCAAACAATATCCATAATAAGGGAAGTATTTGCAAATGATGGTGTGAAAGTTAGCTGAGCTGCTCTAATTAAAAGTAGGTATCAGAATCAAAGCCATGAGGGGCAGCTGGCCTGCTCCTCTCTCCCCCAACCATTCACTGAATTCTGAGGGGCTTTGTTTATCCCAGTTTGAAACTGCTGTCTTCTAAGATTGAGTCTAAGTTCCTTAATTAAGTCCAGCTACATGATTTGGTTCCCACTTAACCTTTCTAGCTTCAATCTTTAACATTTCCTACATTACTACCACCATTCACAGCTTTGCTAAGGCAGTTTTTTCTCCCTAAATGTTTTCCACCTTAGTTTTCTCTGTTACTCTATATCACCCTTACTCAGTTCAAGATTCTCCCTTCTAGAAATTGCTAGTTTAAGGAGCATTCTTTCTTTGATTTCTCATGGTCCCCTATATATAGCTCTATCTCAGCATTTATCCAATTATGTAAGTGAAATGATGTTTATCTTCCTGACTAGAAAGTGAGTTCTAGGTCTTAGGAGGTGTACCTTTATTCATTTCTTATCTCCAGCATTCAGACTAGTGACTGGAACTTAAAAAGTAATGAAATGTGTGGTGACCTATGCTAAAGGCCGTGGCAGGAAGATCAGAGAAAGGAAGATTTGGAAGATACATAGAGAACAGAATCTACAAGACTTGAAAGAATTACATTATAGGAGTACCAGGGACATAAGCGAAGGGGTAAAAGTTAAGGTGATGACAAAACTTAGCTCTAGCGACTAGGTACATGGTAGTGCTGCTAACCAAGAGAGACAATTCAGGCAACAACAAAGATTTGAAAAGAAAGACAATGGTTAAACAATGATGTTTGAGATATCAATGGGATTTCAAGTAAAGATGTCCAGTGAGAAGGTAAGAAAGTGTGCCTAGAGCTAACAAGCAAGGTTTGGTCAAGAAATATATTTGGAAGTTTTCATTGTGTTGGTAGGTTGAGGTTGTGTAAATTGTTATTATCCTCCAGGGAAAGTATGCAGAGAGTAGAAATGCTCAAACAAAATGTAGAATGAGGGGGATCCCTGGATGGCTTGGCGGTTTAAGGGCCTGCCTTCTGCCCGGGGCGTGATGCTAGAGACCTAGGATCAAGTCCCACGTCGGGCTCCCGGCTTGGAGCCTGCTTCTCTCTCTGCCTCTCTCTCTCTCTCTCTCTCTCTGTGTGTGTGTCTCTCGTGAATAAACAAATAAAACCTTAAAAAAAAAAATGTAGAATGAGGAGAGAACAACAAAGCCTCTGACTGGGAGAACCCTCTGAAATTAATAGCGGAGGAAAGTAAAATCCTGAATCAGATGGATCATTTTGTAGAAATGCACTATTCTAAGGAATAGTTAATAAATGAATTGCCAGTTGGACCAGGGTCTTTCCCAAATCCAAACAGGGTAGAATAGATAGACTAGAATAGATAACTATAAGGAATATAAATGTTATCTTTTTCTCAATATACAAGTATAAATGCCTCTTCAAATTTCTTTTGGTGGGACGCCTGGGTGGCTTAGCAATTGAGCGCCTGCCTTCGACCCAGGGTGTGATCCTGGAGACCTGGGACTGAGTACCGCATCAGGCTCCCCTCTGGGAACCTGCTTCTCTCTCTGCCTGTGTCTCTGTCTCTGTCTCTGTCTCTCTCTCTCTGTCTCTCATGAATAAGTAAATAAAATCTTTTTAAAAAAATTTCTTTTGGTTAGTGAAAACAGGTATTAATGTAGGGCTTTTGTAAAAGCAAAGTAATGGAAAATGGAGGATACTCTTCAGTTTATGCCATTTCAGCTTACAAAGGTTTCATAGGAACATTCTACTTTCAGAGAGGAGGAGGAAGCTATATTATAACTCATCTTTATGAGGATGTTTTTTGTGGCTTACTAAAAGTGACAGTTGGAAAGTTGGAATTTATTGATATTTCTCCAGGGAAGTCTATATTTTTTTAAAAGATTATTTATTTATTTATTTATTAGTGAGAGAGAGAGAGAGAGAGAGAGGCAGAAACACAGGCAGAGGAAGAAGCAGGCTTCATGCCGGGAGCCTGACGTGGGACTCGATCCCGGGACTCCAGGATTGCGCCCTGGGCCAAAGGCAGGCGCTAAACCGCTGAGCCACCCAGGGATCCCCCAGGGAAGTCTATATTGAATGCATTAAGTAACATAATGTTTAAGTAATTTGATATTTAACCAGCCAGCATCTCCCCTCTCTTTCTGGGAACTGCTTACACTTGTCAACTTTCACTGGGCTATGCTACATAACAAACAACTCTGAGAGTTCAGTGGCTTACAAAACAAAGTACTTTCTTGCTTATGTTACATATATACTTCACGCAGCCTACAATGGTGCTTCAGGCTTTGAGAAGGCTCTGCTGTGCACCGTGTCTTGTCTCATCCTGGATTCCAGATTTGAGAGGCAGGTCCTAATGTGAGACATGCCTTTCTCATGGTGGGGATGGGGTAAAACTGTTAGAAAAAAAATCATGATGTCCTTTTTATTTTTTTCTAAGCTAGCTTGCTTGCTTGCTTTTTTTCATCTCTACATCCAAGGTAGGACTCAACTTACAACCCCAAGGTCAAGAGTCATATATCCTTCTGACTGAGCCAGCCAAGTACCCGAAAAATCATGACACATCTTAAAGCTTCTACAAAAGGGTATTGGTATTGTATGTCATAGCCTTTCACTCCATTGGCTAAAACATGTCATATGACTAAGCTCAACCTTGATGGGCAGAGGATATATACTCTTCACGAGGAAAGGGACACTTCAAATCACATATACATGGAAAGGAAGGAATAAGTTAATAATACAACTTAACACAGTATTCCTCTGTCAGCTCCATCGCTCTTGTGGGACAATTCCCATGTTCTTAAGTGTTCCCAATTTTTTGGCCACAGTTGATTTCTTCAGGATTGAGCACATAACTCAAACAGACCTCTCGTATTTTCTAACAGGAATTGAAAGAGAGAAAAAAAAAGGACTCTCCATTAGCCAAATTGAAAAATGTAGTGCCTGGGAGTTATCAGTGACCACATTCCTCAACATATAGAGGAAACCAGGCTGTAGAAGTAGAGAACAGAACTGACACACAGAGTAAAGTCAAACAAGGACAGGAAGTTATGGCATTTCTGGTTTTTTATGGTTTGGTATTCAGCCATTCCTTGGATTCTGTGAATAATGAAGCTTTAATTTTTGTCTAAGCCAAAATTGTATAGGTTTTTGTCTTTTGTGATGATATCAAGGTAATAGACATGTGTAATTTCATTTAATCATAACACAAATACTTTTAGGCAGGCACTGTAATTGACGTTTCACAAATGAGGATTAGAACTAGAGATAGAAGTTCTCTCTGATACTCTGGCTAGAAGAAATATTTTACAAGAACACCCAGCTACATTATCTTCACTATACTCACCAGTGATTCTTTGTACTGGTCCTTCCCAGGGCACTAACAAACTGGGAAACAGTGACCCCAAAAAATGGACTGATGTTGGTTTTCTTGCCAGAAATAGTTTGCATTGTGAAATAACTAATTGATATTATAATTTATAAATTAGTTTTTTTAGGGAGTTGGGTTAGTGTGAATCATTTCTGAGAATTTGAGTTAATTTAGAATATAAGAACCTGTAACTTGAGGATCATATTGGACGTAAAACCTATCCAGGGCTAACCTTGCATCAAGCACATGCACTACCTAATTTTGGGCATCTGCTTAGCTGAACAACTGTCATATACTTGGATTTTTCAAGATATAAAGATTTTATTATTCATGAGGGACAGAGAGGCAGAGAGAGAAGCAGGCTCCCTGTAGGGAGCCCTATGCAGGACTTGATCCCCGACCAGGGATTATGACCTGTTCTAAAGGCAGAGGCTCAACCACTGAGCCCCCCAGGCATCCCGAAAGATAGAATTTCTATAAAGAACTGACTTCTGCAGTCAAATGCTCTACTACTGAGCTATACCCCCAAGAACTGACTTCTGGACACAAAATTCAACATCCTGATCATTTATATCTCACAAAGATCTAAAAGATATATTAGTTACCTAGTGTTTTTAGCTCTAGACTAGCCAATATCTTTTTTGTTTTGTTTTTTGTTTTTATTTTTTTATTTATTTTTTTTAATTACTTTTTATTGGTGTTCAATTTACCAACATACAGAAAAACACCCAGTGCTCATCCCGTCAAGTGTCCACCTCAGTGCCCGTCACCCATTCCCCTCCAACACCCGCCCTCCTCCCCTTCCACCACCCCTAGTTCGTTTCCCCGAGTTAGGAGTCTTTATGTTCTGTCTCCCTTCCTGATATTTCCCAACATTTCTTTTCCCTTCCTTTATATTCCCTTTCACTATTATTCATATTCCCCAAATGAATGAGAACATACACTGTTTGCCCTTCTCCGATTGACTTATTTCACTCAGCATAATACCCTCCAGTTCCATCCACGTTGAAGCAAATGGTGGGTATTTGTCGTTTCTAATTGCTGAGTAATAGTCCATTGTATACATAAACCACATCTTCTTTATCCATTCATCTTTCGATGGACACCGAGGCTCCTTCCACAGTTTGGCTATTGTGGCCATTGCTGATAGAAACATCGGGGTGCAGGTGTCCCGACATTTCATTGCATCTGAATCTTTGGGGTAAATCCCCAACAGTGCAATTGCTGGGTCGTAGGGCAGGTCTATTTTTAATTCTTTGAGGAACCTCCACACAGTTTTCCAGAGTGGCTGCACCAGTTCACATTCCCACCAACAGTGTAAGAGGGTTCCCTTTTCTCCGCATCCTCTCCAACATTTGTTGTTTCCTGCCTTGTTAATTTTCCCCATTCTCACTGGTGTGAGGTGGTATCTCATTGTGGTTTTGATTTGTATTTCCCTGATGTAGACTAGCCAATATCAATGTTAAAAACAACCTAAGGTGATATCAGTGAAAATAGCAGAATAAAGTACTCCAAATTTCATCCCCCCTATAAAAGCAAATGAAAAATGGGTAAATGAAAAATTATCAGAATCAACTTTTTGTGACTTTGGAAATTAGTCAAAGGCCTGTAGCAAACCGTCAAATACTTATTCAGGGGAAAGGGGCTGATTTTTAATACAAACAGTAAAATGTGTGGTGTTTTAACCTACACCAGCCCCATCCTCTGCTCCTCAGATCAATGGTGGTTATAAAAATAACCTGCATTCCTGGTACCAAAGGGAGCAAAACATACTTCATAAGCAAAGAATTGTAATTAGTTGCAGTTGACCCTTAAATAGTATGGGTTGGAACTGCATGGGTCCACTTACAGATTTTTTTTCAATAAATACAGTACTATAAATTTATTTTTGTTATGATTGTCTTGGTATTTTCATTGTAAGAATACAGTATATAATACATATACAAAGTATGGGTTAATTGATTATGTTATTTGTAAGGCTTCTGATCAACAGTAGGCTATTAGTGTTTAAGTTTTTGGGAAACCAGGGATCCCTGGGTGGCGCAGCGGTTTAGCGCCTGCCTTTGGCCCAGGGCGCGATCCTGGAGACCCGGGATCGAATCCCACATCGGCTCCCGGTGCATGGAGCCTGCTTCTCCCTCTGCCTGTGTCTCTGCCTCTCTCTCTCTCTCTCTCTCTGTGATGACTATCATAAATAAATAAAGAAAAAATATTTAAAAAAAAAAAGTTTTTGGGAAACCAAAAGTTATAACTGGATTTTCAGCTGTAGCAGGGGATAATGAGGGGGCTCACTACTCAAATCCCCTTGTTGGTCAAGGGTCAACTATATTTGTTCTTACTATGTCTGGTGGCTCCCTGGAATCTTGGGTCAAAGGTTTGTCTTTATTTTGCCTAACCCCAAACTAGTCTGGTGCTAAAGCTTCTTCCCACAGGGCATTTGTTGAAAACACTTTACAATATAATGTCTTGGGTTGCTGCTGACTGCTATGATAGATAACAGCAGGAATAAACAATAGGCTAATTAGAAAGGCTGGGCTGTAAGTGTCTTGTAAGGGTTTACAAAGCTCCTAACAATCTAGGCCAGATGCATGCTCAGGAAAGACCCAGGCAAGCCCTAAATTCTCACCCCCTGCTGACTTTGAGGCTCTAAAAAAAAGGAAGTGAAGGAATATGGCAGAGTTGTAAAGTACCTGGTGAATGTAGAAAGGATGTCATAACAAACACCTAGGCTCTTTGCAAACACTGGAACATTTTTTTGGTTCCAAGTATTTAAGGAAATCTCTGACCAATCATTAGTTAATCACTATGCCACTGTAGCAGATACTTCAAGAGCTACATACCCCAGAGAACAGACTGCAGAATTAGTTCAAGGAAGGTAATGAAACGGGCGCCTGGCTGGCTTAGTCAGTAAAGCATGCAACTCTTGATCTCAGGGTTGTGGATTTGAGCTCCATGTTGGGTGTAGAGATTACTTAAAAATAAAATCTTTTTAAAAAGTCACTAAACAGGGCAGCCCAGGTGGCTCAGCGGTTTAGCGCTGCCTTCATCCCAGGGCGTGATCCTGGAGACGGGATCGAGTCCCACATCGGGCTCCCTGCATGGAGCCTGCTTCTCCCTCTGCCTGTGTCTCTGCCTCTCTCTCTTTCTCTCTGTGTCTCTCATGAATGGATGAATAAAATCTTTAAAAAAAAAAAAAGTCACTAAACAGTAAAAACTACAATAAGCAGTTAACATCAATAATTCCTAGGGAATGGAGAGTTAATATAATCTTATCACCCAAAGTCTATATTTACATTAAGGTCCACTCCTAGTGTTGTACATTCTATGACTTTTGACAAAAGTATAATGACATGTAGCTTCTATTATAATATCATACAGAATAGCTCCACTGCCCTAAAAATTTTCTGTGCTCAAAAAAAAAAAAATTTTCTGTGCTCTGTCTATTCATCTCTTCTTCCCCCTCTAACCTATGATAACCACTCTTCTTTTTAATGTATCCGTAGTTTTGCCTTTTCCAGAATGTCATGTATGTGGAATCATATAGTATGTAGCCATTTCAGATTAACCTCTTCCACTTACAAATATGTATCAAAAGTTCCCCTATATCTCTTCATGGATTGATAACTCATTTCTTTTTAGCACTAAATAATATTCCATTTTCTGGATGTACCACAGTTTATTTATTCACCTCCTAAAGGAAATCTTGGTTGCTTCCAAGTTTTGGCAATTATGAATAAAGCTGATATAAACATTTGAATGCAAATTCTTGTGTGAACATAGCTTTCCTTTTTCCTTTTTTAAAAGATTTATTTATTTTAGAGAGAAAATTGGGGAGGAGGGGCAGAGAGAGAGGGAAAAAGAGAATCCCAAGCAGATTCCCCATTGTGCAAGGAGCCCGATGCAAGGCTTGATTCCATGAACCTGAGATCATGACCTGAGCTAAAATCAAGAGTCCAACACTTAAATGACTGAGACAGCCAGGTGCCCCAACATAGGCTTTCGACTCCTTTGGATAAAACCAAAGAGCATAATTGCTAGATTGTATGTTAAGACTGCATTGTGGGGGCAGCTGGGTGGCTCAGTTGGTTAAGCAGCTGACTCTTGGTTTCAGCTCAGGTCATGATCTCGGGGTCCTGGGATTGAGCCCCACATTGGAGTCTTTGGAGCTCTCTAAACTGTTCCATTGATCTATTTGTTATTTTGCCAATACCACCCTGTGTTGATTACAGTTTTATAGCAAGTCTTTATGTCAGACAATGTCAGTCTTTTGACTTTTTCTCTTCAATATTGTATTGGCTATTCTGAGTCACTTAACTCTCCATATGAACTTTACAATCAGTTCATTGATACTCTCAAAATACCTCAGTAGGATTTTTATTGGGATTGCATTGCATCGATGCATCAAGTTGTAAAGAACTGACATCTTGATAATATTGAGCCTTTCTATCCATAAATATGTAATATCTGTCAATTTATTTCATTTTTAAATTTCTTTCACCTGAGATTATAGTTTTTCAAATAGGTCTTGTACATATTATGTTGGACTTATACCTAATTATTTCATTTGGGGGGATGCTGATGTAAATGGTAATGCTTTTAATTTCAAATTGTACTTGTTCATTATTGGTATATAGGAAGGTGATTTACTTTTGTATATTAATGTTGTATTCCATAGCTTTGCTATAATTGCTTTTTCATTCCAGAAGGTGTTTTTGTCTGTTCTTTCTAATTTTCTACATAAGTAATCATGTAGTCTGTGAACAAAGACAGTTTTATTTCTTTAATCTGTATACCTTTTACTTCCTTTTCTTGTCTTATTGCATTAGGTAGGCCTTTCATTACGGGGTTGAAAAGGAGTAGTGAGAAAGAATATCTTTGCCTTGTTCATGATCTTAGCAGGAAAGCTTCTAGTTTTTCACCATTAAATATGACATTAGCTTAGGTGTTCTGTAGATTTCTTAACCAAGTTGAAGGTGTTCCCCTTTATTCCTAGTTTGCTGAGAGTTTTTGTCATGAATGGATGTTGGATTTTGTCAAATGCTGTATCTATGATATGATCGTATGATTTTTCCTCTTAGCCTATTGACATGATAGATTACATTAATTGGTTTTCAAAGGTGAATCAATCAGCCTTGCATATCTGGAGTAGATTTCACTTTAGTTGTGGCATATCATTTTTTTAATGCATTGTTGAATTTGATTTGCTAATATCTTATTGAAGATTTTTATATCTATGCTCATGAGATATTTTAGCCTGTAATTTTCTTTTCTTGTGATATCTTTGTCTGGTTTTGGTATTAGAGTAGTTCTGACCTCATAGAAGGAGATAAGTATTCCCTCTGATTCTGTACTTTGAAAGAGATTGTAGAGAATTGGTATAACCTTTTTTCTTAGGTGTTAGGATTCACTACAAAGTCCATCTGGGCAGGTAATGATTTTTCAAAGATTATACCAAAAGCAAAATAATGAAAAAATAGACAAATTGGACTATTATGTGTCAAAGGACACTATTAAGAATGAGAGAAAATATTTATAAATCATATATTGGGTAAGTATCTAATATGCAGAATATATAAAGGACTCTTATAACTCAGCTAAGAAAGATAAATAACCCAATTTTTTAAAACGGCAAAAGATCTAAGTAGACATCTATCCAAAGAAGATATAAACAAATGACCAACAAGCAGGGAACCTGGGTGGCTCAGTGGTTGAGCATCTGCCTTTGGCTCAGGTCATGATCCTGGGGTCCTGGGATCGAGTCCCACATCAGGCTCCCCACAAGGAGCCTGCTTCTCCCTCTGCCTATGTCTCTGCTTCTCTCTGAGTGTCTCTCATGAATAAATAAATAAAATCTTTAAAAACATGACCAACAAGCATAAGAAAATGTGCTCAGCATCATTATTCATCAGGAAATGCAAATCAAAACCATAATGAGATACTACTTTGTAGTATCCACTAGGACAGCTATAAAAAAAAAGTAACAAACTCAAAATTAAGAATGAAACTACCCTATAATCCAGAAAATGCACTCCTGAGTATTTATCTAAAGAATACCAGAACAGTCATTCAAAGGGATATATACACCCCTATATTTATTCCATATTATTTATAATAACCAGACTATGGAAACAGCCCAAATATCCATCAACAAATAAATGGATAAAGAAGATGTGGTGTGTATATATGCAATGGAATATTATTCAGCTATAAAAAGAACAAATTCTTGCCATTTGTAACAACATGGCAGGATCTAGAGAGCAGAATTTTTTTTTTAAGATTGATTGATTGATTGATTGATTGATTGATTTATGATAGACAGAGAGAGGCAGAGACACAGGAGGAGGGAGAGGCAGGTTCTATGCCGGGAGCCCGATGCAGGACTCAATCCCGGGACTCCAGGATCCCGCCCTGGGCCAAAGGCAGGCGCTAAACTGCTTGCTGAGCCACCCAGGGATCCCCTAGAGAGCTAAATGTTAAGCAAATTAAGGCAGAGAAAGACAATTACCCTATGATTTCAATCCTGTGGAATTTAAGAAACAAAACAAATGAACAAAGGAAAAAAGGAAACAAATCAAAAAACAGATTCTTAAATATAGTGAACAGATGATTTTCAGAAGGGTAGGGGTGGGGGGGATGGGTGAAATTGGAAGGGATTGACTACACTTACCGTAATGAACACTGATAACTATGTGGAACTGTTCTGTCACTGTTTGGAACCTGAAACTAATATAACACTGTATGTTAACTACACTAGAGGGATCCCTGGGTGGCGCAGCGGTTTGGCGCCTGCCTTTGGCCCAGGGAGCGATCCTGGAGACCCGGGATCGAATCCCATATCAGGCTCCCGGTGCATGGAGCCTGCTTCTCCCTCCGCCTGTGTCTCTGCCTCTCTCTCTCTCTGTGACTATCATAAATAAATAAAAATTAAAAAAAATTAAAAAACTGCACTAGAGTTAAAATTAAAAATTAAAAATACACTTTAACAAGTGTTGGTGAGGATATGGAGAAATTGGATATGTCATACATAGTTGGAATGCAAAATTGTGGTGCCTCTTTGAAAAACCATTTAGCAGTTCTTCAAAATGTTAAACAGAGACAATTACCATATGATCCAACAATTCCACACCTAGTATGTATCTGAGGGAACTGAAATGTTCACAGTAAAATTTGTACATGAATTTTCACAATGGCACTATTTATAATAGCCAAAAAATGGAAACAAACCATATGTACTTTAGCTGATGAATCAATAAGATGCAGTATAGCCATACAATGGAATATTATTCAGCCAAAAAAAGAATGAAGTACTACATACATGCTACTACTTGAGTGAGCTTTGAAAACATATACTAAGTGAAGGAAGCCAGTAATGAAATTCCTCATATCATATGATTCCATTTACATGAAATGTCCAGAATAGACAATAGAGAAAAAAGGAGAGGAGTAGTTTCCTAATAATGGGGTAACTGTTAATGGGAATAGGGTTTCTTTTTGGGGTGATGAAAATGTTCAAAAATGAGATTGTGATGATGGTCCCACAACATAGTGAAAATACTAAAAACCATGAAAATGTATACTTTAAAAAGGTAAATTTGGGATGCCTGGGTAGCTTAGTTAGTTAAGCATCTGACTCTTGCTTTTTGGCTCAGGTCATGATCTCATGAGTTGTGGGATCAAGCCATGAATCAGGCTCCATGCTCAGTGGGGAATCTGCTTAAAGATTCACTCCCTCTGTCTCTCCCCACCACTTTTTCTCTAAACTAAATACATTTTAGGGCACTTGGATGGCAGAGTTGGTTAAGCATTGAACTCTTTGTTTTAGTTCTGCTCATGATCTCAGGGTCATGAGATTGAGCCCTGCATCAGGCTCTGCACTTGGAAGAGTCTGCTTGAGATTTTCTCCCTCTCCCTCTGCCCCTCCTGATTGTGCTCTCTCTCTCTAAAAATAAATAAATAAATCTTTAAAAATAAAATAAATAAATCTTTGAAAAAATAAAATAAAATGATGAATTTTATGTCACATGAAGTATATCTCAATTTTTTAAGTGTTGTAAGGGAGAAAAATAGCCTGGCAGGGGTTACAATTTCTGGAGAAGAAGCTAACATATGAAAAATTAGAAAGTATAATTCAATTCTTGTGTTTTCATTAATATTTTTAACACTTGTGTTTTCATTAATATTTTTAAAACTTTGTAGTTGTTTCAGATGTACAACATAGTGATTTGACAGTTATATACATTACAGTGTCTTCACATGATTAGTTGTATTATCTGTCACCATAAAAGTTACTACAATTTTATTGACTTTATTCCCTATGCTGTACTTCTTATTTCCATGATTTACTTATTTTATAATTGGAATTTTATAGATTTCATAACTGTAAATTTTGAAATTTTATAACTGGAATCCTCATCACCTATTTCACCCATCCTCCTCTATTATCTTCCCCTTTGGCAACCACCAGTTTGTTCTCTATGTTTATGAGTCTGCTTCTGTTTTTTTTTGTTTGTTTGTTTGTTTGTTTCTTTATTCATTTGTCTGTTTTGTTTTTAGATTCCCCACATAAGTGAAATCACACAGTATTGGTCTTTCTCTGACTTACTTCACTTAGCAGAATACTCTCTATGTCTTTCCATGTTGTTGTGAATGGCAACATTTCACTGTTTTTCATGGCTGAGTAATTCCACTGCATGTGTTTTGTGTGTGTGTGTGTGCATGCTCTAGGCTTTCTATTGTTTCTGTTGATCTCTGTGTCCATTTTTGTGCCAGTACCATAGTGCTTTATTATAGTTTTGTAGTGTATCTTGAAATCTGGGATTATGATAACCCCAGCTTTGTTCTCTCTCAAGATTGCTTTGGCTTTTCAGGGTCTTTTGTGGTTCCATACAAACTGTAGGATTCTTTGCCTTGTTCTATGAAAAATGCTATTGGTATTTAATTAAATGCTCCACTGAATCTGTAGATTGCTTGTGGTAGTATGGACATTTTAACAATATTAGTTATTGCAATCCATGGCATGTATATCTTTCTATTTGTTTTTATTGCCTTCAATTTTTTTTATCATTGTCTTCTAGTTTTCAGAGTACTAGAGTACTAAATTTGTTTAAATTTATTGCTAGGTATTTAATTCTTTTTGATGTAATTGCAAGTGTAAATAGTTTTTAATTTCTTTTTCTGCTGCTTTGTTAGTGTATACAGAAACATAACTAATTTCTGTATATTAATTTTGTGTCCTACAATTTTATTGAATTCATTTATTACTTCTAATAGTTTTTTGGTGGGGTCCTTAGGATCTTCTACACCTATAACACAAATCTTATTGTGCATGATGTTGCCCCAAAGGTCCCTTAACCCACCCTACTTTAAGATATATATGACATATATAAATATAAGTATAAATATAAATATAATATATTTAAGAAAGAGAGAGAGAGAGAACATCAGCACAAGAAGGGGGAGGCAGAGGGAGAAACAGACTCCCCACTGAGTAGGGAGCCCAATGTGGGGCTCTATCCAAGGATCCTGGAATCATGACCTGAACTGAAGGCAGATGCCTAACTGACTAAGCCACCCAGGTGCCCCAACCTACCCTACTTTTTAAATTCTTTTTAAATTATTTTTACTCCTTAGCTTGAGTGTTTCCACTTCTGTGTTGTCCAGATCGTATTCTTTTGCATCCTCTAATCTGCTATTGATTTTCTGTAGTGTATTTTTCATTTCAGTTATTGTATTATTCATCTCTAAATGTTTCTTTTTAATGTTTTCTATCTCTGTTGAAATTCTCACTGAACTCATCTACTCTCAAGTCCAGTGAGCATTTTTATGACCATTACTTTGAACTCTTTATCAAATAAATTGCTTACCTCCATTTTATTTAGTTGTTTTTCAGAGTCTTTTCTTGTTCTTTCATTTGGAACATATTCCTTCAATTCCTCATTTTCTCTGACTCTCTGTGCTTTTTCTGTGTATTAGGTTGGTCAGCAATGTTTCCTGGTTTTGAAAGTGGTGGCCTTCTGTAGAAGGCATTCTGTTGTGCCCAGTAGCTCAATCCCCCAGGTCACCAGAACCCAGCATTCCATGGGTATACCCTCTGTGGGCTATGTGCACCCTCCTATTGTGACTGAGCCATGAATACTGTGAGCACAGTGGTGGGCAGGGCTGACCCCAGCCCAGTTGGCTGCAATGACCAGTTGTGACTACTGTGGGTGCACTGGTCAGCAGGGCTGGCTCCTGGCATGGCTGGCTGAGAAGCCTGGCTGTAGCTGCTGCATTTGTGCTGGTGGATAGGTCTGCTTCCCCAACCCAGGGCGAGTAGTGATTTGGAGGGCCATTGGTCCTGGCCAGGGCTGTTTGCTAGGTATGGCAGGGGGGTAATTGCTTTTGGTGGACACCAGTTCTGACTAAAGCTGTCTGCCATGTGTAGTATGGTAGGAGCTGCTTTGGAGGGGAGGCTTCCAGGTTTGGATGTGACTAGTTCACAGGGGAACACCCAGGACAGGGTGAGTGGTGGTCTCAAGGTAAATGGAGAATGTCAGAACTGACCAGCTAGCTGAAGAAGAGTAGTAAAAATGGTGCCTACCAGCACGTCTTTCCTGGAAAGTTTGCACATATTTCTGCCCCTTCACCACAAGCCTTAAAATTAGTCCATAAATCTCCTTCACGTAAAACCCCAGTATTTTTTAAAAGATTTTATTTATTTATTTGAGAGAGAGAATGAGAGAAAGCACAGGTGTGGGAAAGGATAAAGGGAGAGAGAACCAGACTGCCTGCTGAGCAGGGAGTCCAATGTGGGGCTCAACCCCAGGACCCTGGGATCATGAAACCCAGGCACTTTTCAAACTGCTGCCTTTGTGCTAGATCTCAGACCAAGCGATATAGTGTATTGGCCCTTTAATAAGAATAGAGTCTCAGCTTTCTGTAGCTCCCCAGGTCTCCTGGACATATGCCCTACTGATTTTCAAAGCCAGATACTGTGGGGCCTTGTCTTCCCAGTGCAGATTCCCCAGGATGGGGAGGTGCCCAGTTTGGGGCTTGATCCCCTGGCTCCTCTTGGAGGACCTCTGTATCTATGATATCCCTCCCATTTGGGGGTCACTGGACTTCCAGGAGGTGTGGGTCCTGACCCCATCTCCACCCCTGCTACCTTTCTTGATGTGGCTTTTTCTTTATTTTTAGCTGTAAAAGAGCTGTTCTACCAATCTTAAGGTTGTTTTCAGAGTGAATTGCATTTTATGTAGTTGTAGCATCAATGTTTCTGTGGGAGGATATAAGCTCAGGATCCTCGTACTCTGCCATCTTCCTCATCCTCCCATTTCTATTCTTAATTGTGGCTTCCTCTAAAAATTGCATTTTAAGTTCATTTAAATGGCTACAATGAATTGGTAGATATTCAGAAGGTGATAAGACTTGAGCCAGGTCTTGAAGAATGGGTAGTATTTGGGATGTGCTGAGATAAGGGGAATGGTATTTTTCCAGGAAAAGACACTAGCAAAGCAGATGCAGCAAGTTGAGAATGGATGCTGGAGACAGTGAAGAAAGCTGTCTCTACAGAAAACTACTAATTATTTGAGTAGCAGTGACAAAATCAAGAGTACAGAATGGGTCTAAATCATGGGAAACTGGAGAATAAGAGGGAAACTCTCTTGAGTCTGAAAGTAATAGAAAGTGTGTGTATTTATTTTCTAAAGAAAAAGACAGGTGTACCTGAGTAGCACAGTTAATTAAGCCTCTGACTCTTAGTTTTGGCTCAGGTCCTGGTCTTGGGGTCTTGAGATCGAGCCCTGTGTCAGGCTCTGCACTCAGTGCAGTCTACTTGAGATTCTCTCTCCCTCTCCTGCCCCTCCCACTCTCTCTTTCATAAGTAAATAAATCTTTTAAAAAAACAAAAAGCAATTCATATTTCTGGAACACTGGAAAATTAGTCTGACATCAGTTACAAGATAAATTTAAAAAGAATTCAGGCATGAGATAATTCAAGCCTGAACTAGAAAAACAGTCGTAGGAATAGGAATAGGGAGATGTAAAAGCTTTTTGTTTCCAAGATAGAAAGAAAGAATATTTGGAAATAAATTGTTAGTGATGAAGAAAAAACCAAGTGAAAATGAATCATCAGACAATTAGGTACATTGAGAGAAAAATGGAAATTGAAAAAAATGGCAACTTACAGACATAGGACGATATTGAGATAACCACAATTAGTAAATAAAATTCCAGTTGGATAGTAGAGCTAGAGAAGCATAATCAGGAGATCTTCAGTTTAAAATTCTTCAGTATTGGGTGCCTGGGTGTCTCCTTAGGTTAAGTATCTGCCTTCAGATCAGATCATGATCCCACAGTCCTGGGATAGAGCCCCGCCCACATAGAGCCTGAGCTGAACCCCGCATGTGGCTCACTGCCCGGTAGGGAGCCTGCTTCTCCCTCTCCTCTGCCACTCCCCCTGCTTGTGCTCCCTTACTTTCTCTCTCTCTCATAAGTAAATAAAAAAACAGACAAATATATATATATATTTTTTAAAGTCTTCAGTATTATTGAAGCAATGATTTCCCCCCCCCCAAATGAACATATAATGCTATCAAAGGACTTTCATTAACCTGGGGACATTCTCCAATGTAAGAAAAGGAGGAATAGGGCAGCCCCAGTGCCTCTGCAGTTTAGCACCATCTTCAGCCCAGGGCGTGATCCTGGAGACCTGGAATCGAGTCCCATGTCGGGCTCCCTGCATGGAGTCGGCTTCTCCCTCTGCCTGTGTCTCTGCCTCTCTCTCTCTCTCTCTGTTTCTAATAAATAAATAAAATATTTTTTAAAAAAGAAAGAAAAGGAGGAATAAATATGGTCTTTGGGAAAATTTGTCAATCTCTTCATGCTTCACTTTCTCATTTTATAAAATGGGGATAATAAAAGGGCTGATATAATAACAGCTCAATAGCTATTGATTTGGGGTGGGGAGGTTAAAGAACAAGTTTATTTTCTCACAGTTGTGGAGGCTAGCAGTCCAAAATCAAGGCATCATATCATTTAATTTCTGGTGAAGGCTCTCTTTCTGGCTTGCAGGTGGCTACCTTGTGGCTATGTTTTCATATGTGCACATAGAGAGTTCTTTGTCACCTCATTCTGTCTCTCTTTTTTCCAAATATTGTGTTAAAATACACACAACATAGGGATGCCTGGATGGCTCAGCAGTTGAATAGATGTCTGTCTTTGGCTCAGGTCGTGATCCTGGAGTCCCGGCATGGAGTACTGCACCAGGCTCCCTGAATGAATCCTGCTTCTCCCTCTGCTTATGTTTCTGCCTCTCTCTCTGTGTGTCTCTCATGAATAAATAAATAAAATCTTTAAAAATAATACACATAACATTAAATTTACCATCTTAACCATCTTTAAGTTTACAGCTCAGCAATATTAAATACTTTTATAGTGTCACACAACCATCACTTCCATCTAACCCCATGATTCTTTTCATCTTATAAAACCGAAACTCTATGCACATTGTCTAGTAACTCCTCATTCCATCTTCTCCCCCTAGCTGCTGGCAACCACCATTCTACTTTGTTCTACTCTGCTGTTCTACTGTTTGTGTGTGCGTGTGTGTGTGTGACTGTCTTATTTTACTTAGTGTAATAATACCCTCCATGCTCATCCATGTGGTAGCATATGCCAGAATTTCCTTCCTGTTTAAGACTGAATAATATTCCACTGTATATATGTATCACATTTTGTTTATCCATTCATCTTTCAATAAACACAAGTTGCTTCCACATTTTGGCTGTTTTGAGTAATGCTACTATGAACATGGGTATGCAAATATCTGCTTGAGAACCTGTTTGCAATTATTTTGGGTATACACCTAGAAATGGAATTACTGGATCATATGAAAATTCTAGTTTAATTTTTTGAGAAACCATCATACTGTTTTGCACAGTAGCTGTACTATTTTACATTTTTGCCAACAATGCACACGGGTCCCAGTTTCTCTAAATCTTTACCAACACTTGTTTTCTCCCTTTCTCTTTCTTTATAGTAGCTGTCTTACTAGGTAGGAGGTGATATCTCATTGTAGTTTTGATTTGCATTTCCCTAAGGATTAGTGATGTTGAGCATCTTTTGATATGCTTATGACCATTGGTATATCTTCTTTGAAGAAATGTCTGTTCAAGTTCTTTGCTAATTTTTTTAAATTTTTGTTTATTCATGAGAGACACAGAGAGTCAGAGACACAGGCAGAGGGAGAAGCAGGCTCCCTACAGGAAGCCTGAGGCAGGACTTGATCCCAGGATCCCGGATCATGACCTGAGCTGAAAGCAGATGATCAACCACTGAGCCACCCAGGCGTCCCTCTGCCAATTTTTGAGCCAAGTACTTTTGGGTTTTTGTTATTGAGTTTTAGGAGTTTTCTACATACTCTGGATATTAATTCCTTATCAAATATATAACTTGCAAATATTTCCTCCCATTCTGCGAGCTGCCTTTTTTGTTGAAAGTGTCTTTTGATGTGGAGTTTTTAATTTTGAATATAATCCAATTTCTATTTTTTCACTTTTGTTGCCTTTGCTTTTGGTGTCATATCCAAGAAATCATGTGAAATCCTATGTCATAAAGCTTTTCTCCTGTGTTTGTTATATCATTATAACAAATTCTCTTTACGACCTTCTTTAATGAACTATGATAATCAAGCATTCATTCAATATTTGCACAAGTCACAAAATATTTCACTAATTATTAGTAGTTACCCTTAGTAGTGGCTTTATCACAGATGTTATGTCAATGATCATATAAAGGCATATTGAGCTTAAGAGCTTTTCCTAGAACAGTAATTCTCAACTTTTTGGCCTCTGGATCCCTTTACACTCCCCCAAATTATAGAGGGCACCAAAGGGCTTTTGTTATGTGGATCATAGCTATCTTATTTACCTTATTAGAAGTTAAAACGTGTTTTTAAAATGCTTGTTTGGGGGCAGCCCAGGTGGCTCAGTGGTTTAGTGCCACCTTCAGCCCAGGGCCTGATCCTGGGGACCTGGGATCGATTCCCACAATGGGCTCCCTCCCTCCCTGCTTGCTTCTCCCTCTGCCTGTGTCTCTGCCTCTCTCTCTCTCTCTCTCTCTCTCTCTCTCTCTCTCGTTTGTTTGGGATGCCCGGGTGACTCAGCGGTTGGGCATCTGCCTTCAGCTCAGGGAGTGATCCTGGGGTCCTGGGATCAAGTCCCACATCAGGCTCTCTCTGTGGAGCCTACTTCTCCCTCTGCCTATGTCTCTGCCATTCTCTCTCTGTGTCTTTCATGAATAAATTAAAATCTCTTAAAAAATAAAATAAAATGTTTATTTAAAACAACAGTGATACATTCATTACATATTACCATACATAACATTTTATTAAAAATATTATATTTTCCAAAACACAAAAATGTAGTGAGAATAGGGGCATTGTTTTATATTTTCAAGTCTCTTTAATATCTAACTTAATAAAAGATAGCTAGATCCCCGTATCTGTTTCCCATTCTATCAGTGCAATATGTTGTTTAAGCTGAAGTTTATAAAGAAAATCTAGCCTGACATAGATATGTTGTTGTAAAAGTGAAGAGCATTTTAATAACATTTTGGGATAATTGAGGATATTTTTCTTTGTTACAATATTCAACAGTAATAGTTTTTTTTTAAAGATTTTATTTATTTATTTACTTATTTGAGAGAGAGAGAGAGAGAGTGTGTGTGTCTAGGGGCAGAGGAGGAGCACAGGAAGAGGGAAAAGCAGACTCCATGCCAAGTGTGCTCCATGTGGAGCTTAATTCCAAGATCCTGAGATCATAACCTGAGCTGAAATCAAGAGTCAGATGCTTAACTGACTGAGCCACCCAGGTGCCCAATAAGTGATAGTTTCTTAAAAGCTAGTTACAATATGGTATATATTTAGTGGTTTATCTTACCCTTTAATAGATCTTTAACCCAGGCATGATTTTGTAACATTTGCTTTAGGCATTTGGAAAGTAGTTCATTGAGTTATGTAGATCTTCCTAATGTTGGCACATTTCATCACACTTTATTTAAAATATCATATTTGTTAACATACCACCAATCTCATCAGAAATTCTCTATGTTTTGGGAAGCTTGCAGTCTGACAATGGTGGCTACAAATTTCCCAAAATTCTAATTTTTGTCTGAAAGTTGAATTGTATCATTAGTAACAAATACTGTAAATTATTTTCTTATAAGTTGCAGGCTTACTTTACATTTTCAGAAAAATGTCTGCCAAATTTTCAAGTCTAAAAAAACATAGTTTGTTTTTAACTTGTTCTTTCAAAGCAAGATGAGGCTTCATTTTTAAAAGTGGCTAGTTCACGAGCACCTGAGTGGCTCATTCATTTAGGCGTCTGCCTTAGGCTCAGGTCATGATACCAGGGTCTTGGGATCAAGCCCTGCATCAGGCTCCCTGCTCACTGAGGAACCTGCTTCTCCCTTTCCCTCTGCCACTCCCACTGCTTGTACACGTGCGTGCTCTCTCTCTCTCTCTCTCTCTCAAACAAAAAATTTTTTTAAAAAGTGGCTTCTTCAGCATACAATTCTTTTTTTTAAGATTTTATTTATTCATGAGATATATATAGAGAGAGAGAAGGAGAGGGAGAGACACAGGCAGAGGGAGAAGCAGGCTCCATGCAGGGAACCCAATGCAGGACTTGATCCTAAGGTCTCCAGGATCATGCTCTGGGCTGAAAGTGGCGCTAAACCGGTAAGCCACCCAGGCTGCCCTCAGCATACAATTCAAACAATCACATATGCTTTTCCTCAATATAACCATTATACTTCTGTATGCAGAAGTGCTTTATGTATATTTCCTATTTTTGTCATACAAAACATTAAGAATATGTGTATTCAAGGGATGAAATTTAATATAAAAGTTAATAATTTTTACTGTTTCATTAAAGACTTTTTTTAAAGATTTTATTTATTTATTCATGAGAGACACACAGAGAGAGAGAGGCAGAGACACAGGCAGAGGGAGAAGCAGGCTCCATGCAGGGAGCCAGATGTAGGACTCATCCCAGGTCTCCAGGATCACACCCTGGGCTGAAGGTGGCGCTAAACCACTGAGCCATCTGGGCTGCCCTCATCAAAGACTTCTTAAATAAAACTTTTTTTTTTCCTGCAAATGTGTGGTGGTGGAGGATATAGTAACTACTAGCAGTTTGGTACAACGGGCTTGATTCATGCTAAAGCACTTACAATTTAACCCATCATTGATTTTGTATGATCAGTGCAAATGTGAACATACTGGGAAAGTAAGATAAGCTATAATATTATTAAGAGAATGTTTTTGACTTCCTGGATCCTCTGAGGTATTTTGGGGGGATCTGAGGACCACACATTGAGAACTGATGATCTAGAATGTGAGCAGTATAAAACAGTGTTTCTTTTGTTTACTCTTATATTTTCAACACTGTTCTATCTAGAACAGTGCCTAGCACACAGTAGGTGATTAACAAATATTTCCTAAGTGGATTAATAAAACAAAAATAAATGGGAGATGCTTTATAGAAAGCAGAAAAATAATTTAGGATGTATTGCTAACATGTGCCACAAAATAGTATAAAAATCTAGTTTCATTATTACCATTTTCTTTCATAAAGAGCCCATTGACTACTAAATTATGAGCAAAAAGACTAAAGGATGTATGTGAAGGAAGAGGTGTGAAATGTACCAGAATCAGGATAAATGCAATTTTTTTTTCCCTCAGAAGCCCAGAGCCTTCCGAGATCTTCTAGCCTAATTCCTTCATTTTTGCAATGAGAAAGCGTAGCAGCCTGGGAGGCTCAATGACTAGCCCAAAGTCTTAGAGTTAGCGACAGGGCTAAAATACAGGACTTTTACTTTTTTTCTTATGTATAGAAATGCTGGCCAAAATAATAGCTTCTGGTGGAGTACCTTGCTCCTCCTCCAAACAGCTCAGGCTGGAGACAGGCAAAGACTGCCTGGGGAGTCAGGCTAACCCCAGGTAACTATGAAGTGGAAAAGATTCAGGCTCTGAGAAGTAAGCCAGGGGAGCCTGATCCCTAAACGGAGGGCCTTGGAGCCATACTGGATAGTAACATGGGTTGGGCCAGAGACTGAAAAGGCCCCAACAGAGAAGAATGGCTTTGGTATTTTCCAGCAGGGAGCTATTGGCGTTTTCTATGAACTGTCCTGCACTTTTCAAGCTGTTTACCATCCCTGCCCTCCACCCACCAAATGCCAGTGAATTCCAACTCACTGTGACAACTGAAAATGCCCTGCTCATTTTCAAATGCCCACTAGAGGGCGTGTATCACCCCTGATTACCCTGACTACCATTTATCACATATGTACTAATAAACACTTCCAGATGGATATGATGGGACACAGTTTGGAGATGTTTCTCTTCCTCACAGGCTTTTTGGTTCTCCTCCCCACCACCAGTCCTCCCCCCTACACCCACTGAATCGATAGCATTCATGCCTCCAGGATGAAGGTAAATATAGCTAAGAACAAACAAGACAACTAAATTTCTGAATGGGGGATTTTGTTGTTGTTTAGTTTTCAAAGTGAGTGACTTTTATTTTTCTCTGACATTATACAATCAATTTCTACAAAATTTTAAGATCTCCAGAGAAAATCAGAATGGAATTTTAAAATCAAAGCTGAAACAGTAGGCTTTTTATTATAACAGAGGTTTCTTAAAGGAGGAAACATAGGATTTTTTTTTTTTTAAGTTTTAAATCAGTTTGAGGTTGGAGAACTCAGGGGAGATTGTTTACACCACAAGCCGATGAGTTAGGAGGTATGACGTTGTCCATGAGAAGAAGAAAAAAGTTCAATCTGCTGGACGGAGCAGAGAATGTGAAGGTATGTTACTATAATTTAGATGCAGACGGTGCCTCAGAAAGGATTGTACCTCCCATTTGTTCTGAGTCAGCTGAGAGGACAGGAAATTTCCTATAGGGAGACAGGAAGGACTTCAAAGCAGAGAGGATCTTCACCTTGCTTCCAGCAGGCCTCACCGAGAGGGCCCCTGCTCACCATCCAGCTGAGGCAGAGTGACCGAGGCACTCTATCCACCCTCCAGTAGGCTGAGGATCCAACAGTTGTCTCCTGTTGGAGATACAGCACATGATAGTACATAAGTGACAGGATGGGAGGGGCCTTGAGGCCAGGAGAGGGATGCAGACATGGGGTAGGGGAGAAAGGAGCTGACAACCAAAGACTAGAGGCCACTGCTTATCCCGGCAGATCCTGGTCCAGGTGACTCTGAGGTCAGTACAACAAACAAATTCCCAGAAAAGGAGAAAGGAAGAGAGAGGGCAAATTCCTGGACTAACCAAGTTTAAAAGTAAAAATTGCAAAGTTTATGGAAAAAGGTCAAGTTCTGGGCTCCTAAGTGAAAGAGTGCTTAGGAACTAAGTACAGTGATAAAGACTTCAAGATTGCAGGAAATTCATCCTTAATGCAGTAGTGAATACTTACACCTTCTTTGCTTAAGCCCTTTAAATTTGCAGAAGGCACTTAGATGCCAAATATCGGCTATTTGTTTAGGGTTTGTTGTTTGTGTGGCTTTGATGACTTGACAAACAAGTGCTCATTTTATTCTCTGTGATTGGAAATACCACTAAGGTAGCTCCTAACTATATAAAAGAGGCTGAAGATTGGTTAATTTTGTTGTTATCAATGGATGAGATATTTCAGCTGGAATCTGTCCATTTTAAAAATCAGTGGAATATTTGCCCTCTTTTGTACAAACTAGTTTTAAAATCAGCTGTCACTCAAAATAGACTTTAAAACAAAGATTAACAAGAGACAGAAAGGCATTACATAATGATAAAGGGATCAATTCAACACAAGTACAAGATACAGGGGCACCTGGGTGGATCAGTAGGTTAAGCCTCTACCTAAATGTGTGATCTGAAGACATACAGCATCTAGAAGAAAACATATGTAGTAATCTCTTTGACATTAGCCTTAGCAACATTCTTCTAAATATGTCTCCTTAGGCAAGGGAAACAAAAGCGAAAACAACAATAATAACAACAACAAATTATGGGGACTACACCAAAATAAAAAGCTTAGCAGAGTAAGGAAACCATCAGAAAAATGAAAAGGTAACCTACTAAATGACAGAAGATACTCACAAATGAAATCTTTGATAAGGGGTTTATATACAAAGTATTTAAAGAACTTATATAGCTCAACACCAAAACAAAATAACCCCAAAATCAATCTAAATAAAAAATGGGCAAACGAGGGCACCTGAGCGGCTCAGTCTATTAAGTGACTGCCTTCAGCTCAGGTCATGATCTCAGAGTCCAGGGATCCAGCCTCGTGTTCAGCTCCCTGCTCAACAGGGTTTGTTTTCCTTTCTTCCTCCCCACCCCACCTTCCTCCCCTGCTTGTGCATACCCTCTCTCTCTCAAATAAATAAAATCTTTTTTTAAATGGCAGAGGACCTGAATAGACTTTTCCCAAAGAAGACATATAGATGGTTACCAGGTACATAAAAAGATGCTCAGAATGGCTAGTATCAAAAAGAGAAAAAATAACAGTGTTGATGAGGATGTGGAAAAAAGAGAACTCTCATGCATTGTTGATGGGAATGTAAATACAGTGGTTTCACTGTAGAAAACAGTATGGAGGTTGCTTGATATAAAAAATAGAAATACCATATGATCCAGTAATTCCACTACTGGGCACCTATGCAAAGAAACAAACACTAATTTGAGAAGATATATACATCCTTATGTTTATTGCAGCATTATTTACAATGGCCAAGATATGGAAGCAACCCAAGTGTCCAACAGTAGTTGAATGGATAAAGAAGAGGTGGTATATACACGCAATGGAATATTACTCAGTCATTAAAAAAAGAGTGAAATCTTGGGGCACCTGGGGGGTGTAGTTAGTTGAGCATCTGACTCTTGGTTTCAGGTCAGGTCGTGATCTCAGGGTTATGAGATCAAGCCCTAAATCAGGCTCTGACTCAGCGTGGAGTCCCCTTGAGTTTCTCTGCCTCTCTCCCTCACAAGTGCATGTGCTCTCTCTCAATTAAATCTGAAAAAAGAGTGAAATCTTCCCATTCACAACAACATGGATAGGTCTAGAGGGTATGATGCTAAGTAAAATACATCAGTTAAAGAAAGACAAATACCACATGATTTCATTACATGTGGAATCTAAAACACAAAACAAATGAATAAGCAAAACAGAAAAGATCCATAAATGCAGAGACAAATTGGTCATTGCCAGAGGGGAGAAGGGTAGGAGGATAAGCAAAATCCTAGGTGAGGGGGATTTGGCAAAATCCTAGGTGAAGGGGATTTGGAAGTACAGGTTTCCAGTTATGGAGTAAATAAGTCACGGGAATGAAAAATACAGCATAGAGAATATAGTCTCAATGGTATTGTAATAGTACTGTATGGTGACAGAGAGTAGCTGCCCTCGTAAGCATAGCATATAGGGTTGTAGAATCAATATGTTGTACACCTGAAACTTATGTAATACTATATGTCAACAATACTTCAATAAAAAATAGAATTTAAAAATAAGAAAAATAAATATTAACTATCACTAAGAAAACAAGGTTTCACACCTTGTAGAGGTTTTTACATTTAGATGTCATTAACATTCAGATGTTAAATTTGGTATACATATCCAGTGTACAGACTCAGCTTGCCTGTGGAGATGACCAAAATGGGCGTTTTTATCTTACTGTATGCACTCATTCCAAGTAAACCTCAAGTTGATTTCCTTGTTTTGATACTGGTAAGAAGCTTATGTTTTACATTAGTAAATTTTGCCTTTCTCTCTTTCTCTCTCCAGAAAAGAGAATTTCAGCTTGTTCTCAAAGAATACCAAAATAGTCTAAGAAAGAAAAAAAAAAGTCTTAAGCTCTCATAAGCACATAATCAGATCTCACCATCTTTCATGGGACCTATTGTTTGGTAAGTTGTATTTTATGTTCCAAAAGAGTAAAGTGGCAGTATTCTAATACACTTCAAGTTTTGCAACAGAGTCCTGTAAAATTTCATGTTCTCATCATTAAATACGTGGTTTTTTTAAGTGCAGCCTTATGTCTAAGTGATAAAACAAAGAAATGTGCTGAAGTTAGTCTATTTTATTACATACCTGACACCTTTTGTGGTTGAATTTGATTACTTGATTCATGAAAAAAATTTGCAAGCTTGGCTTTCTGGTCATTTTTGATAGCCTGTGGTTCATTCTGTTGCTTAGGAGCTTTGCATTCTGCTTTTTATTTGTTGATTTGTTTTACTTTTCAATGAAAAGAAGTTGGTATCTCTAATGCTATCTATGCTTTAGTTAAGCAAAGAATCAAGAGAATATTTCTTAGTCTTCTTAATCATATTAATGTTCTCTCTGGTGAAGATGACTAAGGCCTGAATGGAGAGAGAGTTGTGAATTTAGAATTTCTTTTCTTCTTTTGATCACTCTATTCTGTAAGTAACATATGAAACATGAAGACAAAATTCTGAGAACTAACTTCTAAAGCTCAACCTTTAGAAACCAAGAAAAAACATGACTTAAAAACTGAGTATTAGTCACTGAGCATGCCAAGCAACGTATTTCTTACTCTTGTAACTACTTTTTCAAACGGGTTAAAAACTGATAAGAAGCTCTTGGGAAACTCTCATCAGTCATTGCAAAAAATAAGTTAACCCATCCTAATCTGGCAAAGACTTAAAAGGCCTAAATTCCTAAAAGCATTAGGGAATATATATATTTTTTCTATTTGCTAAGTATTCTGAGTAAGAGTCATTTTTGTTACAACAAATTCAGAGTTAAAATATCTTTTTATTCGTGTGATATGTTCTGTGAGCACATTTGCAGCCTATAAAAGAGAAGGTTACTTAAGCTGACACTGCAGAACATTGCAGGAAGTGTTGATTAGAATTTGCACATTTGTTCTGAGTTTGTGAATTCCAAACAGGTTTGCTAAGAGAGAAGCAGTGGCTTTTTCACAACTGCTCAGCTCTAGATTATGGCTACCTTTGTGTGTTTCCTATGTAGTGAGAGCTGAAATATTTCACATAAGCTTTTTCTGCATAGGCTTTATCCATCATGTCTCAAAAATCTTAGTAGTTATACATTCCAGTTATACTTTAATGAATCAGCATGACTAATCTGTTCAAAGGTGCTTTTCTTTTCAGCTGACAACACATTCTAGAAAAAAATATTGAGGGGACACCTGGATGGCTCAGTTAGTTGTGCACGGGCTCTTGGTTCCGGCTCAGGTCATGATCTCAGGGTCATGATTTCAGGAGCGAGATCAGGTCCCAGGCCTGGGTCCACACTCAGTGGGGATTCTGAAGATTCTCTTATTTTTGCCCCTGCTCACACATGCTTTCTCTCCCTCTCTCTCTCAAATAAACATCTTTAAAAAAAAGAAAAAAAGAATATTGAGGAGAGACTGAAAGAGGAAGACAGTTTATTTTAAAAAAGGAGATGGGGGGGGGGGGAAGGGAGATAGGGGATCCCTGGGTGGCTCAGTGGTTTAGCGCCTGCCTTCGGCCCAGGGCCTGATCCTGGAGTCCCAGGATTGAGTCCCACATCAGGCTCCCTGCTTCTCCCTCTGCCTGTGTTTCTGCTTCTCTCTGTGTGTCTCTCATTAATAAATAAATAAAATCTTTTTAAAAAATAAAATAAAATAATTAAAAAGGAGATAAAGAGAGCCATTTATAGGGTTCAGTGTTTCTTAAAGACCTTGAGTTTATTTGCTTTCATGAGTCTCTTCCTTAAGAACTGTGTATTCTTGGGCAGCCCCGGTGGCTTAGTGATTTAGTGCCGCCTTCAGCCCAGAGCATGATCCTGGAGACCCAGGATCGAGTCCCACATCAGGCTCCCTGCATGGGGCCTGCTTCTCCCTGTGTGTGTGTGTGTGTGTGTGTGTGTGTCTAATTAAAAAAAAAAAAAAAGAACTGTGTATTCTTTAGTTATATTTAAGGATGGGAGAGGCAAGTTAATAAAGGGAAATTGTCGTCACTCCTACCAACTCACTCTATACCATATTCAGAATATCTTAATGGGATGGTTTCTAAGGCTATACCTCACCTTTAACAGAAATATGCATAAGACAGGGAAAGACAAAAATCACTATGGTGGCTAAATCATTACAGAAGGCTTCCAGAAATAATATTTCAAATTTTCCCCTTGGTACCCTTGAGATTTTTCATCTTGGGACAAGGTTGCAGATGACCCTTCCTTGAGAGAAGGGTCACTGTGAAAGGGAAGGTGGGTAGGAGAACTTGCAAAATGTTTTTTTGGATAGATCAGTTTTAGGAAAAAGGACAAATGAAAAGTTGAGGATCTGGAAATAAAATTTCCCCTGACAACAGTGCTCCTTGGAAAGTATTCACATACTTGTTAGTGTTTCTATAATTCAGGTTAAAGACTATTATCTTTTTGGAAAGTATTCACATACTTGTTAGTGTTTCTATAATTCAGGTTAAAGACTATTATCTTTTTTTTTTTTTAGATTTTATTTATTTATTTGAGAGTGAGAGAGAGCACAAGCAGGGGAGGGGCAGAGAGAGAGAGGGAGAAGCAGGTACCTCTCTGAGTAGGGAGCCTGATGTGGGACTCCATCCCAGTACCCTAGGATCATGACCTGAGCCAATGGCAGATGCTTAACCAACTGAACCACCCAGGCACCCAAAGACTACTGTCCTAAATAATCCCAGTAGGGAAGAAAAAGATATTTTAAAACACCAAGAGTGACTGCAGAGGCACTCCCTTACAGAGCCCAAAATATGAAATGATGGATAGATGTGTACATTTACATAAATACTAGAGAGCAGCATGACCCTTGAATAATAAAACTGGGAAAAGCAGAATCCATGATGAACTTAGAGATGTGAAAAATACTTTTAAAAAGAGGAGGGGTGGTGGTGATGGAGGGCCCTTGTAAGGTCATGTTCATAGCAAGAACAAAACCATAAAGACTGAGGAAAGATGATGTAATGTTAAAAGATAATAGAGAAAGCAGAACTAACCAATGCCTCTTTTTCTCCATTCTTCTCTCAGTAATTATCTTCATATGAAAAGGGTAAAAAAGTAATGGTAGGAGGGACCATAAATACAACGAAGGTAAGAAACAGTTAAGTTAATTGAATTATTTTAATGAGTTTGTTTTTATGCCCAGATATATTGTGTCCTGAGATATTTAGAGAACTTGTAGTTGTAATCATGTAACCACAGTTAACAATATTATAAAATAATTTTAGAAATAGAAAGTCAGCATAGATTCACTAAGAATCAATGCTGTCAGGGACGCCTGGGTAGCTTAGTGGTTGTGCATCTGCCTTTGGCTGAGGACATGATTCCAGAGTCCCAGGATTGAGTCTCACTTTGGGCTTCCTTCAGGGAGCCTGCTTCTCCTTCTGCCTGTGTCTCTTCCTCTCTCTCTCTCTCTGTGTCTCTCACAAATAAATAAATTGTAAAAAAAAATCAATACTGTCAAACTAATCTTACATCTAAGAACTTATTACTCAACTTAAGACCTAGTCTTTGTATCTTTTTCATTTAACATTATATTAGAGCATTTCTTTAAAATTTCTTATTAAATATTCTTCTATACTATAATTTTAGATAGCTACACACATAGCTCAATTGTTTGAATACATCCTAAATTGCTTAACCAGCCCACTATGGTCGAGTTTAGACTATTTCACATTTTTGGCTTTTAAAACCCATGCTAGAATTAAGATCATTTAACATAAAGCTTTATAAATTACTATTTTTTAAATTTTAGGTAAAATTCCCAGAAGGGAAATAAATGAATCAACGGTATCATATTTCTTTTTTTATATAAAATGGCATTATATTTCAAAGGCCATTTAGTAAGTATCACCAAAATTGCTTCCAGAAAGAAGTACCTATTTATATTATCAACAACAATATATGAATAACTATTTTTCCAACCCTCATAATTACTGGGAGATTTTGGTAGAAAAACTTCATATTGGTGATTTTTTTATTGTGGTAAAATATACACACCATACAATATACTATCTTAATCACTTTTTAAAAAAGATTTTATTTATTTATTCATGATAGACATAGAGAGAAAGAGAGAGAGAGAGGCAGAGACACAGGCACAGGGAGAAGCAGGCTCCATCCCTGGAGCCTGACGTGGGACTTGATCCTGGAACTCCAGGATCACGTCCTGGGCCAAAGGCAGGTGCTAAACCTCTGAGCCACCCAGGGATCCCCCCTTAATCACTTTTAAGTATATAATTCAGTAGCATTGAGTACATTCATAATATACAACCGACACCACTACTTCCAGAACTCTTTCATCATCCCAGACAGAAACTCAGTATCCATTAAACAAAGAAAAATTTAAAAATAAATATTAAAAAATATTGCCATTATCTTGCTCTGTTATTCAATCCCATCAGCAATACTCTTCCCCCTTCCTAATATCTTAGAATTCTTCTGTATTAGAATAGGACAGGCTGTACCATGGTAGCAAATCCAAAATCTTGTGGCTTACACAACAAGAATTTATTCTTCACTCAAGTTACATATTTGATGCCAGTCAGCAAGTATACCAGCTTCTCAGTCTTTCAGAGGTTCAGGCTAATGGAGACCTAATCATGTAATTGCTTAATAGTTTGCATGATTGCTGAGGCAGGGCAAGAAAGTGTGGGCTTTGAGGCAGCAGTCAAATGCTTCAGCCTGGAAATGGCACATGCCACTTAATAAGAACTTGGTTACGACTAATAACACAGTGGAGGGTGACAAGTACATTCCTCCCATGCTACCTAAAAGAAAATTGGGTATGGGTGACCACTAGAAGTTCTACATCTTTCTTTGTACCCTTACTGATATATTTAAATTTTTGCACTTATTATCCCATTAGTGAAGCCCACACATTAATGTTTCATCTTATGTAATGCCATAAAAAATCCTAGATTAAGTAGGGACTCCTGGGTAACTCAGCGGTTGAGCATCTGCCTTTGGCTCAGGGTGTGATCCCAGAGTCCTGGACTGAGTTCCACACATGGCTTCCTGCAGGGAGCCTGCTTCTCCCTCTGCCTGTGTCTCTGCCTCTCTCTCTGTGTCTCTCATGAATAAATAAATAAAATCTTTAAAAAATATCCTAGAATAAGTGAAACAATTAATTTAGAAGAATAGTAATTTGGTCTAAGGGAAAAGTCACATGTCATGGAGTAATATTTAAATGCTCTGCTATGGCTAACATATTAAATTACCATCTTTGGGCCCAGGTTTCTTCATAAATTCTAACTTCTGAAGTAGATGCTAAACTTTTTAGTGGCATTGGGCCCTCTGGTTTTCATGTGGTTAGGCATGTCACTGTGCATACCCCTTGGAAGATAAGAAATACTGACAAACATTTGACAAGTTCATTAGCAACGTTTTCGAGAAATGGGAAATCAGAATTTAATGTTTCACTACACATGCACTCTTTTAGCTCATTTCTGCCAAATTTTTTTTTATACAAAAAAATAGCAAACAGTGGAGTATTAGGTTATGTAACTATAGCCATAGAGTTCAGACCACTGTCTATATGCTCTAGGGCAGCTCTAGTAAATCCTCATTTCCTTATTTATTTATTTATTTATTTATTTATTTATTTATTTATGAGAGACACAGAGAGAGGCAGAGACACAAGCAGAGGGAGAAGCTGGCTCCACAAAGGGAGACCAGCGTGGGATCTGCAGGGCTTGATCCTGGGACTCCAAGATAATGCCCCGGGCCGAAGGCAGGTGCCAAACCACTGAACCACCCAGGCATCTCCCCTCATTTCCTTTTATATCTTATATTTAACCTGAAGTTTTCATGCATCATGTTGACCCTGATGACCTGGCAACTTCATTTATCTTGCAGGTTCCCGCATTGGTCATTCTAAAATTGGCTGATACATCAAACAGCAAGAGTAGCAGTGTAAACTACTCTGATGGCCACTGGAAAGAGTAACTGTCCCTACCTGATCATATTCCAGGGAGCTTCATTGTCCTGATAAGTGCCCTTCTTGAAAGTGTTGGTTACACTGCTTCTGCAAAGGTCAAAGAGAGATAGGTTATCCTTGGTCACCTTTCAGATTTTCTACTTGTCAAAGTAAGAACTCTGTTCACTGTATGTGTGTCTCATGCACTTCTAGGTGAGACTGTGGCAGGAGATCACATGCAGGGTAGATCCAGGAACTCACATTGGCTTAATTTGAAAAAAAGTCTTTTCAGTTGTTAGGGTGCCTGAGTGGCTCATTTGGTTGAGCATCTGACTCTTGATTTCGGTTCAGGTCTTGATCTAGGGTTGTGAGTTCAAGCCCTCCACTGGGTTCTGCGCTGGGTGTGGAGCCTACAAAAACAAACAAACAAAAACTTTTGAATGCAATTATTTATGGTAAAATTCTATTTAAAAAGTGACACATCCAGGAGAAAATTGTGAAAGGACAACAGCTTGGCATGCCAGCCTTGGATCAAGAAGCTGGATAGCCTGCCAGGCAGGAGGTCTCTTTTGACACTCTTGGCTGGAACAGATGAACTCTGTTTCTTCTGTCAGTGCTTTGCTATGCTTTAGAGTCAAAGTCCTGGGAAAAAGAGTCTGGTTGGCTGAGCTTAGGGCATGTGTCCTGCCCTTGGCAGTGGCAGATCTGAGAGGAAGGATTAGCAGAAGGAATCTCCAGGGATCTCTTTGGATTCCCTAGTGTGAGGCAGGCACATGAATTTTACCAAGACTTCGTGCTATGTGGGAAAATAATTACCAAGGTGAAACTCAGGGTGCTTTTGGGAAGTGGGAATGAAGGCCAAGCATCCAAGCATCCAAAAATGCCATTATCTACCACTAAGAGCAAAAAAAGTGATCATGGGATGCCTGAGTGGCTCAGTGGTTGAGCATCTGACTTTGGCTCAGGGCGTGATCCCGGGGTCCAGGATCGAGTTCCGCATCAGGCTCCCTGGAAGGAGCCCGCTTCTGCCTCTGCCTGTGTCTCTGCCTCCCTCTCTGTGTCTCTCATGAATAAATAAATAAATAAATAAATAAATAAATAAATAAATAAATAAATGAAATATTTTAAAAAGTGATCATTTTAATGGCATTAAAGCCCATGTACTCATGAATCTGTTGAGTTGATATGTACTGATTTATTTTACGATTTTCCAGTTGTTAGATTGCTTCCTTTTGTTTTCTATCCTCCAATAAATAGTCCTAAGCACATACATTAAAAACAAATATTTTCTTAGGACAAATTACCAGGTCTGGAATTATCGGGTCAAAGGATAACACACGAGTATTTAAACTTTTTCATTTTCTATTTTACTGAAGTGCTGATGGACTCAGAAGTGTAGCTCTGATCATTGTAGATTGGCTTTCCAGTGACTGGATAATTGCCCAGTTGAGGTTCACCCTGTGAAACTTCTCTCTGGGTAGTAGCAGGGGCATTTGCAGTTCTGGGAAAAATACACTCTTTAGAGATCTCCTTTTTCCTTCTACTAACACTTTTAAAAAATATTCATTGCTATCTGGATCAAATGAAGTACAAGGTCTCTACTTTGGTCAATTGATTCACATGTTATAGAAAGGAGGGCAGTGTTTGAGAGATCTGTGGGCAGTGGGGAGTGCCTCCTGATATACGTCAGCATATAAAACGTAATTATATATATTATAATTATAATGTTATTATATAATATATAATATACCTAGCTCCCTCTTCTCCATGCCAAGTCTCTCCGAATCTAGGGGCAGGAAAAGCAGTGGATTTCGCTGACAGGGCATTCTACCCGAGGAAGGTACTGGTTGTGTGTCTTGACCCACATCTTTTTGAGCCAGGTTCTTCTAACTCCAAAGTTAGAAGAGTCCCAGATTTCTTCAGAAGATTTTAATTTCTATGTAAGGGAATTGGGAAAATCCCTCCTATAGCCCCCCTGCCATATCCATTTCCCATTTCTCCACCCTGACTTTCCTGGGGATGTCCACTTCTTAGCCAGGCTCCCAGGGTGCCTGGACCAGGCAGCAATGTGTTTTGTTTATAATTTTCCCTATGCCACTTATTCTCCATGGCTAGTGTACACCAGATTGTAGAGGCCTGGAGACTAGGAATGGTCTCACCTTGGTATTTCTTGCAGCACTTTCCACAGTGTCTTGCTCATTCCAGGTACTTAATATTTGCTCTTTTTTTTTTTTTTTGAGATTTTATTTATTTATATGAGAGAGAGAGAGAGAGCAAGCCAGCACGGGAGGGGCAGAGTGAGAGCAAGACTGAGGGGGAGAGAAAGAGTGAGAGGGAGAGGGAGAGGGAGAAACAGATTCGCCGATGAGGAGGGAGCCCAACACAAAGCAGGATCCCAGGACCCTGAGATCATGACCTGAGCTGAAGTCAGATGCTTTAAATGAATGAGCCACCCAGGCATCCCAATATTTGTTGTCTTAAGTAGAATAGTTCTGGTACTTTCTTGAGGTCTAAATTCTTCCAAGTTGTGTCTCAGGGTGCTAGAAAAGGTGAACATCCCCTAAAAACAATCAGGAAATCCTAGAAGGTTTCTGAACCCCATGCTGATTGTTCTGGAAGAAAAAAGCTAAGCCTGGTGCAGTTGCAGATGGATGGGTACTTATTTCCTTTTCAGGGGTCAGCCCATGATGCTTGAGCCAGACAGCCTTTTTCAGTTTCTTTTTCCTGATAAGTGGTATCCCAGACAGAAACTCAGTATCCATTATCCCAGACAGAAACCTTTTCTGTCTTTTTTTCTTTTCTTTTCTTTTCTTTTCTTTTCTTTTCTTTTCTTTTCTTTTCTTTTCTTTTCTTTTCTTTTCTTTCTTTTCTTTCTTTTCTTTTCTTCTTTTCTTTTCTTTCTTTCTCTTTCTTTCTTTCTTTCTTTCTTTCTTTCTTTCTTTCTTTCTTTCTTTCTTTCTTTCTTTCTTTCAAAGATTTTATTTATTGGGGCACCTGGATGGCTCAGTGGATGGGTGTCTGCCTTTGGCTTGGGTTGTGATCCCAGGATCCTGGGATTGAGTTCTGCATGGAGCTCCCCGCAGGGAGCCTACTTCTCTCCCTGCCTATGTCTCTGCCTCTCTTATGAATAAAATAAAATATTTTTAAAAATATTTTATTTATTTACTCATAAGAAACACAGAGACATCCCAGCCTTTTTCAGTTTCTTGTACTAGGTCTCTGACCAAAGTTTCACTGGGCATGTTTCTCCCTTCTCTAGATCATATCCTCTTCACCTGTACCCATTAACTCCTCATCCATCAGCTTTCACTCAGCCCTATAGTTAATTCCTCACTTACATCTCAGAAAAGGCCAAATTCATTTTGTATATAGTATCATGTACAGCTCTTTCCTACCACTTATCAGTGGTTTTGTTTAATATTTATATTTGTAATTATTTGATATGTTCTCTCTCTCTGACTGGAGAATATTAATCCATGAGGGCATGAATTATTTCCTTCACAAAAGTGCTTGTTTTGTTTACTGTTGTCTTCTTAGTTCTAGGGTCCTCCCTGGCATATAGTGGGTACTTTCAATATTAGAGGCATGAGTAATAGTTTCCCCACAGCACACGCATGTATCCACAGCACCCCTGGAAAATACAGAGTATATTTAGGGTTCTCCAGAAAAACAGAACCAACCAATGGAATACATAAATATGTATGTTTTTATTGTGGTATAAATATATGTATTATTTTTGTTGTAGTATATCACACATAATGTAAAGTCTACCATTTTAGCCATTCTAAGCATACAGGTAAGTGGGATTAAGTATATTTACATTGTTGTACAACTTTCATCATTATATTTTATAGATTACTAGTTTGCACACTTATTGTATAGCATCTTCATATCTTAGATATGAAGCTCGAAGGATATATATATACACAATACTGAGAAGTCCCACAGTCTTCTACTTGCAAGCTGAAGAACCAGGAAAGCTGGTGGTATAAGTCCCAGGCCATGTCTGAAGCAGGAGAACCAGGAGCACCAATATCTGAGGGTAGGAGAGGATGGCCATGTCAACTCAAAAAGAAAGAAGGCATTTGCCCTTTCTCTGCCTTTTTGCTTTATTTTGGCCCTCAATGGATTGCAAGATGCCTACCTGCATTGGTCAACCCCACCTCAAAGGGTGGCCTCTAGATGGGCTACTTGGCATCACCCCCACCTCTGCCTTAGTTCATCATTTGAGGGAGAAGCCTCTAGGTTTAACCGGGATAGAGCATGGCAACTGGTTTGATGCCCAGATTGAAGTAGATGTGATAGGGGAGCATCTTTTAGTGCAGGAAGTGACATTGTTTATAAATAAATCTGGAAATGGTGAAGCTATTCAATTCTCACAAAGGAAGCTTCCAAGCAGCTAAAGTCAATACTTGGCTGATGCAGAGCTGAGAAAAATCACAGAAAAATGAAGTCGTAATAAATCTACAGAAGACTGTCCTCTCTCTTCAGGGAGGATTTTAGTGATACAACCAATAATTTCTTGTTTACATTATTTTGGCATTTCCCCCTTAATACTTGTGAGGGAAAGCAGCCTGATACAGTCTGAAAGACACCCAAAGATTTGTCTTGCTTTCCTTCTCTTTATATCATTTACATTTTGCCATAGCTGTAACTTATATACCTCACTCATAAGGTGTCAGCCTGCAGCAGAGATTGCTAGGTTCCTGCTCAAAATCTATATTGTCCCTTTTCTCTTTGTAAGAAAATTCAAGTTTCATTTAGGTGGCAGTGTCCTTGGATAAAATACCACATTTTCCATTTTCCCTTGGAGTGAAGTATGGCCATGTGACTAAGTTCTGGCTAATGAGATGAAAAGCAGAAATGTCTAAGACCTGCAGGAAGGTGAACAAAATGCTGACTCAGCTGGTGGGGAGCGGGGAATGATGCACACTTTTATCCTTTCCCGTCTTCCTTCACAGAGGAAGCTCTGGGAGCCACCATGTATTATGAGGTGAAACTGAGGATGGAGCCCAGTGCTTCCCTGGCTACTGTAGAATCATATCAGACTATTTACTTCTGGACTTTTACATGAGAAAGTAATTTAAACTATGTTATTTTGGATTTTCTGTTACAGTGTGTCTGAACCTAATTCTAACTGACTCAGCCTGAAACATATCCAAAGATTGAGTAGAACCCACATTTGACTTTATAGGTGGCAACATTGTTACTCATCAGGGAAGACAACATTGTACATAGCAGAACCAACATAAAGAGGTTCATCTGTATTAACCTCTACTTTACCTAGACTGGAACCTGACCAATTTGCATTGTTTCAAATACTTAACTAATCCAAGCACTCAGCAAAGCATGACAATGCTTACCTGACATACATACTTGAATGTCTCCCAGGCACCTAAAACTTAGTGAGTCTGAAACTGCAACTCATCTTGTCCATCCCAGTCAACATCAATTAGCACCACCACATCGACTTCTTATCCCATGTTTTCCTTTCCATTCCTTTGCTGAATGTTTAGTAAAGTTCATATCCACCCACATTACTTATCATGATAATAGCCTGGGGGGCCATCTTTGACACCTTCCTCATTTCTAATATCCAGGCCATTGTCAACTCCCAGAATCTCCCTCTACAATATATTTTGATCTGTTTCTGTCTCCATTGCTGCTTAGAGGGTAAAGCTATGCCATTTCTTGCCCAGATGACTCCAAAAGTTGTCCCTCTAGACTCCCATTCTCCACACACCAGCTAGAGAGAAAACACAAACCAGATCACATCACCATCATGCTGAATATTCTTCAAAGGCTCCCAATAGCATTACAATACAATCCAAAATCCTAAATATGGTCTATGAGGCTCTGTGCCATCTGGCCCCTGCCTGCCAGGGGCCTGTGCTGCCTTGAGCCAGTTTTTCTCACCTATGTATGCTTCAGTCACCTGACCTCTCTCTCCTCCCCCCCCTTTTTAAAAAAATTATTTATTTATTTGTGAGACATGCAGAGAGGCAGAGATATAGGCAGAGGGAGAAGCAGGCTCCCTGTGCAGAGCCTGATGTGGAACTCAATTCTAGGACCCCAGGATCGCGACCTGAGCCAAAGGCAGATGCTCAACCCCTGAGCCACCCAGGTGCCCCACCCACCTGACCTCTTTTGTCTCTCAAATGTACCAGACTCTCTCCCATTCCAGAGGCTTGCACAGGCTGCTTCTCTGCCTGGACTACTCTGCTCTCAAAGCCCCCTATGTAATGATTAATTCTTACTGATTCTTCTGGTCACTGATTAAATGACACTTCTCATTAAATCTTCCTGACTCTGCTCTTGATTTACATCAGGTCCTCAATTATAATTTCTCATGCACTCTTTAACTGTATGGCAATTTAACTTTAAATTAGATATATATTTGTGTATATGTATTTTTTTCCTTTTTGTTATTGTTGTTGTTGTTTGCTTGTTTTTTTTGGGGGGAGGGGTACTGTGTCAATTTCCCTCCAGAGAACAAAAGCACAGTAAGGACAGATACTGTTTGTTTAGTGTCCTGCTGTATCACCAATCTAGCATAGTACATAGTTCATATAGAAACTTTACAAATATTTGTGGGAAGAATGAATGAACAAAAATGAGACCTAGGAACTCAGTAGTATCTGCTTTCGTAATCATTTTCCTTGAATTCTGTCTTATGTGATTTTAGTAGAGTAGACCCCCCCTGCCTCCCCATCCCCCACTTTTCCAGTACAGATGGAATGTAATCTTCATCTCCTCTTCCTCCTCTCTCTTTTCAGCCTACCTTCCCAACCCCCTCCTTCTCCTGATCATCAGTATTACAACTTTCAGCAGTGACTTTACAAAAACAATTTTATTAAATCTTCTCAACCAACTTGCAGTTGCAAAGTCATCATCTCCATGCTATGGATGGCAAGCCTGAGATTTAGAGAAAATTTACCTTTGCTAAGCTGGTACAACTACTAAGTAGTGAAGGTGACTAGGAGTCCCTAAATTTCTAACTTTCCATTTTACCATAAGGTTTCCCTTCACTTGGCCATACTTCTCACGCATTTCACAGTTACTGATAATCTCTACCACGCATAGTACATGATGTAATTGAATAAACTAAACTAGGCCCTTCCACTCTTGGTGATCACAATAGACCTTTGAGTATTGAATTAAGCCTGCTTCTCCCTCTGCCTGTGTCTTTGCCTATCTCTCTGTGTGTCTCTATGAATAAACAAAATCTTAAAAAAATTAAAATTCATATTCACTGGCTCTTTAACACCGTGTGTGTGTATTAAGACAGAAATAACAATGTTTTTGTGATGTTGTAAAATTATTTTAAACAACTCGTTTTGCTCCAAATATCTAAATATCTTCAGAACTGGCCACAGTGAATGAACCAGAGGTTGTTTTTTTATTTTTTTTTTTATTTTTTTTAAAGACCTTATTTACTTATTCATGAGATAGAGAGAGAGAGGCAAAGACACAGGCAGAGGGAGAAGCAGGCTCCACACAGAGAGCCCAATGTGGGACTCGATCCCAGGTCTCCAGGATCACGCCCTGGGCTGAAGATGGTGCTAAACCGCTGAGCCACCCGGGCTGCCCTGAACCAGAGTTTTTGTGGCTGGGAGTAGAAAGTGGAAAGAGAGGCACTTCTGGAGCAGCCCCGCCCCCATTTAAAAAACTTTGTCATCGAGATGTTTCACATATCAAAAGAAAATTACCCATTTAAAGTGTACAGTTTAATAATTTTCAGTATAGAGTTGTGCAATGATTACCAAAATCTAAGTTTAAATCACTTTCACCATCCCCAAAGGAAACCCTTACTCTATCTCCCACACCAACCATCCAGCCTCTGGCAACAACTAATTACTTTCTGTCTCTATAGAGACAGATTTCTGGCCATCTGACATGAATTGAATAATATATGTGGTCTTTTGTGACTGTCTTCTTTCACTCAGCACAGTGTTTTCAAGGTTCCTTGTGTTGTACCATGCATCAGTATTCATTTTTTTCTATTAATATTCCATTAGTAGATTAATATTCTGCCCTATGGATACAGACATTGTCTTTAGCCACTCCCCACCACTTGATTGACATTAGGGTTGATTCCACTTTTTGGCTATTATGAACATTTGTGCATACCTATGATTTCCTTTGTCTTGGGGGTACACCTAGGGGGTGGAGTTGCTGGCTCACATGTTAACTTTTATGTTTAACACATTTAGGTGTGTCAGCAGCCCCTCTTTAGGAGGATAACTTCAGAGTTTTGTCCAGAGGATTGCCTGTCGGTCTGTTTGTTTTGACAGGTCCTTACTGTTTGTTAACATCCCTTCTATTCTTGTGTCTTTCCGTCTTTATTTGCCTCTTCTCTTTTCTCTGTAGAATCCAGCCCCCTGCTGATTTTAGCAGGAACACAAAGCCTCAAACTTTAGCCTCAAAGTTATTTGTAAAACATTTTGAACTGTCTGGCAGATGGACATTAAAGCAATAATGTTTATCTGTTTTTCTGTGGGTCCCCTGCACGCGGTGCTATTTTGTAACAAAAGAAGTCATTGAGTAGGAGGCTTATTTAACTTGTTCCTGAGGGTTGCACTCCTACAACATGCTGTCCAAACAGACCTGTAATTACCCAGAGCTGAGTCTGAACGTTTTAAAGAGTCTGTTTGAAGTTTCTTGGTGTATATTAACATCTTTAGTAAACCTGTATATATAAACATACGTTGTGGGCTTGTAAAAAAAAAATGCATGTAGAGTTCCTGGTGTGTGCCTGGCACATAAGAATTGCTTACTAAATCGTTAGTTGCCATTATAAAAAGTTACTGCGGTGAACTGATTTCTTTTAGGTATAAATTCAGTTACTTAAAAAGTCTGAACTTTTCTGGAGGCCTGAGTTCTGTTTCAGAACACACAGAATGCTTTCCCAGGTGTGCTGACATAAATTCTCCCCTGATCGTCACCCCCACCTCGTGAAACCTGGCATTTGTTTTCCAGTGGTTATTTTGAGGACAGTAAGGATCCTCTCCACCTACCCAAGCAAATTTAATCTGAATACAACAGACAACTTTTTCAGTAGTTTATCCACCGTGTCCCTCCCTCCAAATTGATCGATGTGGATGCGCAGAAGTGTAATAAGAGCTCTCGGCCCCCGAACTCTTCCTGCCCTTGCAAAGCTTTCGATGAAAAGCAGAGATTGAGCCCGCATTTTCCTTGACTCGGGGAACCGGAATGGGGAAAAGCGAGCCCGGCGTGCGGGACGTTCGCAGCTCCCAGGACAAATGGGATCAGGAGTCAGTCGTTTCCCCGGGCAAGTCGGACCGGTGAGTTGCCGCCTCCCGGGGGCTACAGGACGGCCCTTCCCGGTCCGGGTGGAGCTCCCGGCCTCGCCGAGCCGACCCCGAGTCGCCCCCAGGAGGGGAGCGGGGGGGGCGCGCACCCCGGGGGTGGGGAGAGCCGCGGGACGGGTTCCAGCCCGAGTCTGGCGCGGAAGGAAGAGGAGGGGCATGTGCGCCCGGGGAGAGAAGGGAGCGCGGGAGGGCGGGAGGGAGAAGGAAGGCGGGGTGCGGGGGGCGGGGGGCGGGGCGGGGCGGCTCGCGCCTCGGGGAGGGTCTGCGGCGCGGGGGCGGGGCGGGGCGGGGCGCGGGCCGCGGGAGCGGCGGGGAGCGGCGGGGAGCGGCGGGGAGCGGCGGGGGCTGCCGGGATCGGGGCGCCGCGGTGCACGCTCGCTCGGGCTCCCACCGACACGTCCGCGCCGCGCCTCCCCGGGTCTCCCTGCGCGCGCCCCGCACCTGCCCGCGGCCGCGGAGCCCGGCTCCGGCTGTCGCGCGCGGCGGGGGCGGCGGAGCGCGGCCGTCATGGGGCTGCAGCCCCTGGAGTTCAGCGACTGCTACCTCGACAGCCCGTGGTTCAGGGAGAGGATCCGCGCCCACGAAGCGGAGCTGGAGAGGACCAACAAGTTCATAAAAGAGCTCATCAAGGACGGGAAGAACCTCATCGCCGCGACCAAAAGTAAGCGCGGACCCGGCGCGGGCAGCCGGCGGCGAGGCGAGGCGAGGCGAGGCCGCGAGGGACGCGGGCGGGCGCGTGGCCGGGTCAGCCGCCCGCGGCGGGGGAGGCAGGGCCGCAGGCTCGGCGGGGTGCGCCCTAGAGCTGCTTCCCGGGTTCCCCGCCCCCTGGGAGCCCCCCGAGGACTTCCCTGGGCATCCTTGGAAAACCTGCTGGGTGCTGAGCTGGTCGAAGCCCCTTGGGCTGCGCCCTGACCGTGTCGCTTGCTGGTGACTTCGGGTACCGCCGTCCCGGGCGCTTCCCGGTCCTAGAGCCGAGGGCCCCCCCGCCTGTGCGGCTTTCCCGCCCGGCTGCGGCTGCGGCTGCGGCTGCGGCTGCGGCTGCGGCTGCGGCTGCGGCTGCGGAGGGTTCAGGGACGGGCTCGGCCGCCGGGCAGCCGCCTGCCTCTGGCCGGACCGGCGTGGCCCGCACCTGGGGAATGCGACCCGGGCAGGCTCGGCGCCTTCCTCCCCGTTGGAGGTGGCCGCCGCAGGAGGTCTGTCTAGATCTTTCTGGTCCGAGGAGGGTCTCGGAGAGGCGAGGGCTAAAATACGGGCCGAGCCACCGAGTCGGGGACGCTGTCGGGGGCCGCGCTGCCCGAGCGCACCTGCGGCCCCACCGCCCCCGGAGGGCCCCTGTGAGTGTCCAGTTTTCTCCCCAGGAACACAGCAGGCGGGGGACAGGGCAGTCTCCAGCCTCTCGAGTCTGTGTTGTTAGGGTTTGTATCTTTTCTCTAGTTTCTCAATTCAGTAATTCCCAGCTTTGGGAGTTCGTCCCTTGTACACTTGTCTGTAGACACCACCTCTGGGAAAAAATACCCCCGTCACTCTCCCCCACTACTACCATTTTGCATTGAGAGAGAGTAAAACATACTGCACAAAATCGTCTCAAGAACCCAGCACAGTGCCTGGAACAATAAATATTCATTTAATGAATGAGTTAAGTTTTAGAGGGGAGAATTTCGTGAGCCATCCCCTGCAGTTTTGGAAGCAAGTCACTCAGCTTCTCTGGGGGATGTCCAAGGTTCCTTTTGGTTCTGTGATCTTGTTGGTGTTGCAAGATGAGGATTGGGAATCACTTTGGGATCTGGGACTAATGGGCTCATTTGGTTGACGGCTGTCCAGTGCCTTGGCATTAGGTATGTGTGTTGCGTGGGAATTAGGGAGGGATTATCCACATATGTAGGCAGAAGTGAGGAGAAGGCGGGAGAGAGAATGTGTGTGTGTGTGTGTGTGTGTGAGAGAGAGAACTTGAGGGAGAGGACTCCTTCCTTCTGCAGCTTGGTATTAACCAGTGTCACTGGCTGAGGGACTGTACCTCCTCTCTCACTGATTGTAGCAGCTCCCTCTGGAGCTAGGATGATGAGGAGGGAGGCTTTGGTATGGGGAGAGGCAGATGGCAAAGCTAGTTTGGCCACTGGTAAAAAGCTATTTATGTGACTGCATGTTAGCTCTTCTGCCAACAGGACACATGCCTGGTGTCCCAGCAGCAGCTGGTACATCTGGGGGGCCAGCTGTCAGCTTTCCTCTCCAGAATGCAGACTTTCTTGAATTTGTGAACTGTTGTCTTATTCCTTTTGATTCTTGTCCTTTACCATAAGAAACATAGTTTATGATCATGATTAAGAGACCAAGCAGAAAGTATCTTTTTACTTACTATGTTTGATGAACTTAAAGTCTTTCCCACAAGGCAGCAAAAACACTTTAGCTTACGTGCTTTAGGAAAGTTAAGGAGACCCTGTGTTTGCCCAGCTTGCCCCTTGAAGTTTAGCTCTAGTTCCTATCAAAAGACTATGAGCACCTAACTTAAGTCAGGGCGCCTGCATTTAATTTGCGCTTCCTGTTAGGGCCCATCCACACTACAGTTGGGTAGGTCACTTAATTCTTTTGTGTTAAATTTCTCTTGTCCTACTTCTTAGAGGCACTGGAACGATCCTGCCGTGTTTGGAAATTGCAGTGTAGGTCAGTTGTTCGCCCAACCAGTTGAGCCTTTCTATATGACATCTTCGAGTCAAGAAGTCAGAGAAGGACGTGAGGTGGGGGGAGGAGCTGCAGAAAGACTAGCAATCAGCTAGGTCAGACTGCTTATATTTTCAGATGTTTGACACTTCATTGTGCAAAAAATGGCACTTGGTGCACTTTCAGAATTGTGAGTTTAAGTGAGTTCTGTTTTTAATTGCCCTGTAAGATGCCCTCTTGCATGTACTACATACTTGTTGGACTTATGTAGTTTTGATGTCTTATGCTTTGAATATTCATAAATATTTAAAGAAGTTGGAGGCAGCTCTGTGGGACTTAAAGGCTTATTGCTAAGTTCAGTGATGCAGCAATCAGAAATGTTTAGCATGTATGACTCATTAAATATTGGGATTGAGATACAAAGAGGTAATAAGGCAGGGGTCCTTCTCCTGATTTTAATGTCCTGTAGTTGAATGTGGTCCAATCTAGGGAATGTGTTTGAAGAAACACATTGTGCTAAATTCTTGACGAAACGAAGGATACACAGACACATGCATATTAAAAGGTTAAGGGGCCCCTGGGTGGCTCAGTCAGTTAAGTGACTGACTCTTGGTTTTGACTCAGGTCATGGTCTCAGGATCCTGGGATCTAGCCCAGAGTTGGGCTCTGCTCTCAGTGCAGAGTTTCCTGGAGATTCTCTCCCTCTCCTCCCCATCCCTGCATGTGTGTGCATTCACTCTCTCTCTCTCTCTTTCAAATACATAAATTTTTTAAAAAAATAAGTAAAAGTTAAAAAATTTAGTGATTCCCTCTCTGTGTCTCTCATGAATAAATAAATAAAATCTTAAAAAAAAATAAAATAGAAAAAAAATTAGTGACAAGCAAGTATTTTAACTTTACCAGAAATGAGTTTGTCATAGGTTAGAATGAGAACATGTGACTGGAAGTTCTGGAAATTGTTGTTTTAAGTAAGGAATAGAACCTTGTAGAACTTGTCAGATTGAAAACAGCTGAGAAGAAACCAGAACACCACAGTGTCTGAGAACCATGAGGAGACTAGTTAGGAATGGGATGAAGGGAGAGGTCAGTTTCAGATTATGGAGGGTCATAAAAGCGAGGTTAGGAATGTGGACTTTATCCTGTGGAGAATCAGTGAGGGTTTGTCAGCAGAAGGCTGACATAATGGGAAAGAGTTGGTTTTGAGACAGGATTTGACATCTGTGTGTAGGGTGGATTTGGACAGAGCGGTGGGGGTAGGCGGGAGCTCCAGAGAGAAGCCTGGGATCATTGACTTATGTGGTACATTTGGAGATCATTCACTCAATTCAATGGAGCCTTTGTTTAAATGGATTTTTTCGTCCTTTTTCTTTTTCATGTCTTTCTTTTCCTAGAATAACCAGTGTCCTCTTTTAATACAGTCTCTCCTTTTGTGAGCCTTTCATGTGCTGTCTGTATAGTTTCAGAAGCTTATGATTCATAGAAATGTTTAGCATATTTGCCAGAAACAGAAATAAGCCATATATGCTTTTCTCACAAATTTTACATTAGGCAATTTTGAGAGAATTTGTTCTGTTTTAGAAGAAAAAAAAATTTTTTTAAACAAATTATTCTTAAAGTTACTAAGCACTTACACAGTTACATAATGCTCTTTAGTAAGCTTAGATTGTCTAGCTTTCTTGGTGTGTGTTAAGCTGGAGAGCCCCTCATAAGAGAGCCTGCTCTTATCACGGACCTGAAGAAGGATGTTAGTGGCAGCCAGGACTAGAGTTGGAGTCTTCCAAGTCTTGGAATTAGTACTTTTTTTTTTTTTTTAGGCCTTGCTATTTTAATATTTGCCTTGCTTTTTCTTTTAATATTTCCTTAATTTTTGCTTTGTTTTCTTCAGGACAACATAAATGTTCCTTTTTGCTTTCTTTATTTAATGTTTCAGAGAAATGGTTCATGTGAGAATTCCTTTTGGGGAAATTTCCCAAATTCCAATTGCATTGAAATATACGGAAGTCTGGAAGACTTAAAAGAATTTCACATTGTGAACTTGAGCCTCAGTTTCCTCATTTGTAAAATGGGCTGTTGCCAAAAGCCCAGTCCGGGGCATTTACTAAAATGGGGTGAAAGTGTTTTTGCAAACATACAGGTACAGTGTATGGACTCTACTGTTTGCTGAGCTAATTTTATTTTTCTCTGACTCTCCAAATTTTTTTCAAGTGTCTATACTTTTTTCCAGGAGATTCAGGGACAGGTGATTAGGGGGTAATTCTGATTAGTTTATTTTTATTTATTTATTTATTCATGATAGAGAGAGAGAGAGAGGCGCAGAGACACAGGCAGAGGGAGAAGCAGGCTCCATGTCAGGAGCCCGACGCGGGACTCGATCCCGGGTCTCCAGGATCACGCCCTGGGCCGAAGGCAGGTGCTGAACTGCTGAGCCACCCAGGGATTCCCTATTTCTGATTAGTTTAACTTGGTTTTTCAAGCCTGGCTGACCTTTAGAATTACTTGGACAGTTAAAAAAACATGAAGTCAGGGTCAAGAGTCTCAGAACTTGAACTCAGTTCTGGTGAACTTATTTTCTGAGAACTGGTTCAAAAATGAGGATGTATCTCAGTTCTGGCCTATGAGACATGATTGGAACACTGCTGGAGACTTTGGAAAAGATTTCCTTTTGTTTGAGGAGACTCAAAAAGGGTGTAGTCAGTTGAGTGTCCGACTCTTGGTTTCAGCTCAGGTCATAATCTTTGGGTTGTGGAATCGAGCCTCAAGTTGGACTCCGTGCTTAGCTCAGAGCCTGCTTGGGATTCTCTCTCCTTCTCCCATGGTCCCTCCCACTCGTGCTCTTTCAAATAAATGAATGAATGAATGAATGAATGTATGTTTTACTCTTCTGTGATATTTGATTATACTGCCTGGAGCTGCAGCCACCATCTTGAGACCATTGAGTGGAGCCAGGATAAGGACTGTGGAGCAGAGAGGGGACTGTATCTGGGTTTCTAGTATCGTTGTGGGAGCCACAGATTGTTCTATGCCAAAAGCCCAGCTCTGGGTAAATTGGTAAATAACCTAAGCCAGTTTGAGTTGTGTTTTCTGCCATTTCACACCCCTGTGTTGATGGAATGGTGTAATTGTAAATTTCATGCTGATGCTGTTATTGAGTAGAATTTAGGGAGGTATAGAAATAGAATGTTACTTAAAAAGTTGATAAATTAAAAAAATATAATTTTTTCCCTGAATGGAACGAACACTCATATGTATTTTTTTGTCCCAAAGGAGTCACCATGGACCACCAACAATTCAGGGCATTGCCTGGGATAAGTCTTAAACTCTCACTTTGGGGTTTTACTGCAGTGGGCTGGTGTCCAGTGTGAATGTAGACTTGCTGTAAAAATAACTACTATCAGACTGGAGCAAGGGTATAGACCCAGACAGGTTTTAAAACCTTGAAGTGCTTTACTCACTGCAGGTGGTCCCTGACTCCATATAGAATAGTTTCTGTTTAGAGCTCTCCACTGGCCAACCATGTTCATTTAGAATGTTTTATGAGTCAGTCATCTGGTATTCTCCGTTTCTTGCTGACACATTGCCTTTTCCCTGTCCTCCGTCAGTTGGGGTCCTTTGACCACCTCCTTTCTACTTAATTTATTTGGTGGGGTCTAGGGAGCTTTGTTGACTTTTGGAAGAGAAGAAGACAGGAGGATATTTTTCTGTTTTAATTTTTTTTAAGATTTTATTTCTTTAGTCATGAGAGAGACAGAGAGAGAGAGAGAGAGAGAGGCAGAGACACAGGCAGAGGTAGAATTAGGCTCCATGCAGGGAGCACAGCGTGGGACTTGATCCCGGGACTCCAGGATCACGCCCCAGGCCAAAGGCAGGTGCCAAACCGCTGAACCATCCAGGCATCCCATTTGTGTTAATTTTTAAAGTAGTTGATGATACAGTACAGTGTAGAAGATTAAGAGCACAGGTTGAGGGTACTGGTCTGTCTGGGTCCATATCCTAGCTCAACCACTCATTGGACCCTGGTCAAGTTGCTTAGCTTTTCTCTGTGTTGTCATCTATACAATGGAGATTATAATACTATCCATGGGTAGGGTTGCTAGTTGGATTAAATGAGTTAATACTTGTAAAACGTTTAGAATAAGCATTCAGTTGTGAAATATTAACACTTATGATGTATTACCTAAATTGCAGGTACATGTTTTAATATCAGGGTCCTTTTCTTGTCTGAAAAATGGCTGCTTTGGCTCAGTGACTAATACGTAATCTTTTGGTGCTTATTACCCTTAAGAGTAGCAGTGACCAAGAAGAGAGACAAATTTGACAATCTGGGAAGGCTTCCAAAGTTTGAATGTAGTACAGGATGCTGAAAAATCTTGAAAATCTTGAAAGTAAGTTGATGAATCAAAGCTGTATGGCGTCTTGGGAAAATATTCTCCAGAATTTATTGCTGGTTCACAAAGACTTGAAAATAAAGTAGAAGGTGTCAGTAAGGCTGCTGTAAATCTAGCAAGCTCCCTGCAGCTGGGGCTCAAGCAGTCTATAGCAGGCCTCTGTCTAGAGGACCAATAAGGAGGGGTTGCAGGTGAGAGAGCTGTGTTCAGGGTACTGAGATGATAACATCAGTGACTGGAGCCTTCAGATACTTAAAAATTACAGTGATACTTTTATTTATTTATTTTATTTTTTAAAGATTTTGTATTCCTGAGAGACACGCACAGAGAGGCAGAGACACAGGCAGTGGGAGAAGCAGGCTCCTCATGGGGAACCCCATGCAAGACTCGATCCCAGGACTCCGGGATCACGCCCTGAGCCAAAGGCAGATGCTCAACCGCTGAGCCACCCAGACGTCCCTATAGTGATATTTTTAGAGGATACTAATATTAGTGTATAATCTGCAGGAAACTCTAACTAAATGAGTGATGCTTGTATCTGCTCTGGGAAATTCACAATGAGAAAAGGCAGCCAGAGACATCTCTAAGAGGGCTGTATCTAAGAGCTGGTAGGTAATCCTACTCTCCATGAAAGAGTCCTCAAGAGTTCCCTTGACAAATTCCCAAAGAAGCTATTTTGAGTCTGTGACTCCAGTAGCTGTTTATCACCTTATTTTGTTTTTTGGATCATAAGAGAAGCAAGATAAGAATGTAAAAGTGGTGGGTAGACTGCATGGAACATTGAATAGGTACAGTGTGAAAGCTTGCCCAAATCACACAATTTGTCAGTGGAGGAGCTGGAATGTGAACCCACTTTAGTCTGACTCTGAAATCCTTAACTGCAATCATTAGCTGTCTCCATACAGGGGTGTAACTGTGGTCTTGTGTTAAGGGAAATTATTCTGATAAATCTTGGTTATTTGGGATGTGTGTACACTTCATGATCTAGTTGGGAGACTGTTCTTATTAGCTCAGCACAATGACCATGATTTAAAATGTAAGGTCCTCCAGGATGATTATTGTAAATACAACTGGCTGCTAGTTTGTATAAGTATAGACATTCAGAGATTGGTTGACTTGAAATCAATTAGATTCAGATCTCTACTTAAAACATTATCATTTCCTTCCCCTTAGTGTCTGTCTTTTAATCTCCATCTCCCCATCCTTCCTTTGCTTCCTATTCCTTGTCCCACCCATTAGTAGAATAATTTTTCATTTTGTTCTCCTATTTTGGCATTAGGCTTTTTGCTTACCAAAATTATGAGATAGTTTAGAAATATAAAAAGATACAGAGAATCTCATAATAACTACAGGTGTATATTGCGTCCTTCAGCTAACATCTTGTTTCATTAAGATGCAAGTTTTGGTAAACATATGTGTAGAAGCATATAGGAATAACTATGTTCTTAACTCATTGAAAGCACACTGCGTATAAATCATCTTTCAAGTAACATGTTCTTTCATTAAGATATAAGTGGTTGTAAATGTTAGTGGAGAAGCTTATGGGAATAGCCCTGTTAACTCATTAAAACTATACTGTGTGTGTGTGTGTGTGTGTGTATGTCTATATATAAAGAATCTCATAATAAACATTTCTGTATTTGCATCTCACTTTAGAAAAAAGCTTGCTGTCTGCTTCTCCCCGGTAGCAACTTCTCCTTCTCCCCAAGCAGTAGCAACTACCTCAAGTCTGGTGTTTATTATTTCTAGACATTTTAATATATCTGTACACATTCCTAGATAATAGTATGTTTTTAGACCTTATGTAATGGTTCTCATACTATATGTGCAACTTCTTTTTTTCCCTCAATTTCCAATTCATGAAATTTATCCATATGGATACATGTAGTGGCTCTATTTCATTTAGTTCAACCTCTTTTTTTCCCACAAGTGGTGTTTAAAAAGACTTTAATTGATGTTTTGTAGATGTTCTATAAAAACATAAGATGTTCTATGATGCATCATACATTCGTTTATTCTTTTGATTGCCAAACAATTCCCTAGAGAATTTTTGCAGCATGAAAGCCTTATTGTAATTAATTTTATAAACTTTAGAACAGTAGCTTTGACAATAATCTGTAAATAATGTACCCATGAGTTTTGAAGTTCTTTAGTAAAAAAAAAATTTTTTTTAAAGAGTTTATTTATTCATGAGAGACAGAGAGGCAGAGACATTCGCAAAGGGAGAAGCAGGCTCCTCCAGGTTGCCTTCAAGGAGCCTGATGTGGGACACGATCCCAGGACCCCAGGATCATGACCTGGTCCAAAGACAGACTCTCAACCACTGAGCCACTCAAGTGCCTCAGTAAAATTTCTTTTTGATAAATTATCAGCTCATTGTGGATAATCAGAGCAAACTAGTTTAAGTTTCAGTCACTGGTCTGAATCACAGGATTTAAAGCCTTATCACTTCATTGAAATTAGACTTCCGATGCTAGTGTCTAGAGAAAAAAATGATACTTTTATTCATAAACACAGCATGCATTAAGAACTCTGGTAGCTGTCAATCTAGTTAGGTCAGATGAACATGATTTTTAGGCAGGGACTGGTTGGTGTTTTGTGATAGGCCCCAAAGCAAACAGGAACCACAGCCTGCTTTATTTGATTATCCTAATATAGGAACATAATTTATAGACTTGCCAAGGGGATTCCTTTGTAATTAGGAAGCCTTGACATCCTTCTCTTTTAAACAAACACACACACACACACACACACACTGAAAAAACCCCTGACACTTTACATTCTAAGGGTAGGTATCTTTAGACCCAAGCTCCACAAATATCACACCCTTGTGGCTGCTGCTGGAGGCCTGCCTCCCTGGTTGAACTAGAATTTCCTCCCTGTGCTTCCTGAGGAAGATGTTAATCCTGTGCCACTTAATATTTCAATGGTGAGTGTGATTTCTCCTTCCTTGTTGACTTGCTCCCCCGTGGGCACTGTCTGCCATTGGATGTCAAGGTATGCGTTGTTCTATCACTATCTGGTAGTGAGCCATGAGGTGAGGTGTGTGGCTGGAGGAAATAAATTTGGCCAGAGTAATGTCACTTCAGGTCTGAGTACAGGATGTTTAATACTCTCTAAAAAGGTGATTTTTTTTTTTTTAAATCTCTGACTATAAAGTTGGCTCTCCTACTTATTAGCAGTGTAGACTGCTAAGCTTTGGGCAAATGAGATTTTGGGCAAATTACTTAAACCTTCCATGTCTCACTTTCTGTTTATTAGTAAAATGAAGATAATAAGAACTGTATCTAATGGGATGGTTTTGTTTAATTGTAATGTTATATAGTAAAGGATCTCAGAACTATGCCTGGCCCCTGGTAGGTATGTTCATCATTACTATCATCAAAAGAGCACCATTCTGACTTCCTTTGGTTGAAGTTGGACACAGTTGTGGCTTTACCAGTAGAGAGAATAGAAATATTCTATGAATACGTGTTGTTTTCTCTTTCAGGCTAACAGTATTTGGAAGCATAGGGCTGAATATAGGCCTTGCATTTATTAGAGAGAAGAAACCAGCTGTAATAGCATGTTGAAGTCCAGTGTATTACTGAAGGTCTTTGCTTGAAAGTTTCGGGGACAAAGCCAAAGAAGTACAAGGGAGTGGAGTGTCATTGACATGTCCTTGCTTTTATTGCGGAATCTTGCAGATAGTACTTCTGTCACTGTGGCAGGTAGTTTTGTTTTTGTTTTGTGAAATGCAGGTCAAAGGCAGCACAGCAAAAATATTGAAGAGCATGGTTTTGATGTCAGATTTACTTTTTTAAAAAATATTTTATTTATTTATTCAGGAGAGACACACAGAGAGAGAAAGAGGCAGAGACGCAGGCAGAGGGAGAAGCAGGCTCCATGCAGGGAGCCCGACGTGGGCCTTGATCCGGGGTCTCCAGGATCAGGCCCTGGGCTGAAGGCGGTGTTAAACTGCTGAGCCACCCAGGCTGCCCTCATGTCAGATTTACTATGTGAACTTGGGCAACTTGTTTAATTCCTCTGTTCCGTGATTTCGTCTCCTGTAGAATGTGGATAGTGGTTTTGTCTCCTTAAATGTTGCTAGAATTAAACGAGTGAATCATTTCCAAAGCCCTTAGAAAACTGACTCATAGTGACCCTTGAATGTCACTTTTTTTTTTTTGCTAAGCATAGAAAAAAAAATAAAAATCTGTTTACAGTCATCACTATCATAACCCCATATATGACAGTGAAGACGAAGTGTTATCCTAAGTCATGAAACTCTACCTATTGTGGGCAAGTTGCTAGAGGTTTAACAGTGAACAGAGACTCTGTTTCTGTGCAGAAGTCAGAGTTCTAGTGACGGAGATGGAAGATTAATGAAATGTTGTCATTCACTTTGTTGAATAATATTGGGATGCTATGGCCCTAGTTAGCAGGACTAACCAGGGAGTCAATGAAGACTTCAAGAAAGTAGTGACTTCTAAGCTGAGGCCACAGGGAAGGCTGGGAGGAGCTTCCACACTGAGGGTGGGGAAGAAGGATTCTCCAAGCATGGGCAATTGCACACAAGAGGAGTGGAGGCCAGAGAAAGTGTATGCTACATGGCTGGAGGAACAGCTCTGGTGGGCTGGGAGTGAGGCAGGAGCTCTCACAGAGTGAGAACAGTGGGGTTGAAGAGTGAACAGGTGTAGGGTGGGGAAGGGCCTGGTGAAGCAGGGTCAGGACTTCAAACTTCATCTGAAGCACAGTAGGAAGTGATGGAAACATTTCTATCAGGGGACTGGCATCGTCGGAATTACATTTTTAGGGCAGTTTCTCGGGCAGTTGTTGTGAGAATAAATTTGTGCAAGGAGGACCTGGAGGCTGGGAGGTCACTCATCTGGCCAGAGACTTTGGCAGCAGAAGAGGAGGATGCTTGAGGAGGAGTCTGGAGACAGAGGCTGTGGTGGGTGATGGGGTTTGGGGGTTGAGGAAAGAGGTACCCAGGATGATTCCTCAGTTCTTGCCCTGGGCAGTTGGGTGCTTTTCACCGAGGGATCCCAGCTCGAGGCATAGGTTTTGTGGGAGAGAGGACATGTTTTGGGAGTAGGTATGTTGAGGCTGAGGTGCTTCTGAGCTACCTAGGGGACACATTCAGTAGTTTGCTTCTTTTATAAGTCTGTATGTCAGGAACACAGAATAATGCTAGAGGTAAAGATTCTGGGGACACAGCATGTAGATAGGGAATGACACCATGTAACTGAGTAGCAAATCTGCCAGGAGGAGGAATGTAAAGGGAGAAGGCAAGGAGGCTGAGCAAATCCTGAGGAAGATAACTTTTAAAGGGTGGGTAGAAGAAGAGTTTGAGAAGGAGATTTGAGAGTAACCATGGGAATTGGAGGTGGGGGCAAAGGGAGGGAGGAGATGCAAGATCTGGTGAGGGTTATACATGTCAAGGAGAAAATAGGAGGGAGGAGACAAGTTCGTGTTACAAAGAGCACCAGTACTAGCAGTACAGGTGACATTGCATTAAGGCAGTCATTGGTCAAACAAAAGGACTCTTAATTATAGGGAACAAATTGATGGTCACTAGAGGGGAGGTTGATGGTGGGGGGAAGGGGGAAATAGGTGATGGGGATGGAGAGTACATTTGTCCTTGAAAGGCAGTAATGTGTGGAAGTGGTGAGTCACTATATTGTACACCTGAACTAATATGACACTGTATGTTATACTGGGGGTGTGGGGGAGAAAGAAGACAGAGAAAAACTGGTAAAAGTTGGGAAATTAGTTTATGGTACAACAGGGATGAGGCCCTGACTGCAGAGGGTTGCAAGGGAGGGTATAAGGGAAATAAATGAGCCTGTGATATAGATAGCTCTCCGGCACTATTGATTAATGGCTGAGATTTGAACATGTTGATGATGATCTCTAACAGAGAGAAGGAGACTGAAGATTCCGGGAATATTCCAGAGTACAAAGTACTTCTGAGTATAGGAGATGGGATTCAGAGTCCAGGTGAAGGGGGGAGACACCTTCATCTACTTCAGTACTAGAAGGGATGCAACAGATGGGTGCACACTCAGATCAATTTCTTGGTTTGAGTCAGAACTTTGAGGAAATTACCAGTAGATTTATTTTCTCTGTGAGGTAGATGGCAAGATAGTTTTTAGTAATTAATTGTGCTTTAATTTCTCCCCCACCACATTCTTTTTCTGGTTAATAAATAATACAGGCCTTGTAAGACTTCCATTTCAGAGCTTGTTTGAAATGGGGGTGGTGGTGGATGGAATCTGGATGTTAAACTGGGAATAGGTAATAGGAAGTGGGTGGGGAGAAAAGGTAGGAATAAAGTATCTGGATAAACAATCATTAAGACATTGACACAATTCCAGAGTTTATTCTGCTGGCACTTAAAGTTGAATATTTATTCAAAGAGTCTTTAAACTTGTTTTTTTTTTTTTTTAAACTGTTAAAGAACCTTTTTCTTTTTCACAAGTGATGTTGCTGGTTTTTCTGTTTTATTTCTGTGGAATTATGCTGGTTCTCTTTGGATGCCTATAGAGCAGAAAATACCTCTAGTAACGTCTGGGAAGAGACTCTAGGACATTAGATTTTTGCCTTTTTGTCCAAGAGAGGAGGAGGAATAGAACCTGTAAGAGTTTAAAATGTAGTGGTTATCAGCGATCTAAAAAGATCTTTTCTTTATCTTTTTTGCTAATTACTTAGGTTCTAACAAATTTAAGTACTGATTTCTAGAAGAAAGAAATCTTTATGATGACTGTAACTCTCCAGATAGAGTGAAGGCGGCACCCCTCTTTCCTTTAGCCTTGGGTGCACTGACTGTAGACACACCAAGCACTTAGATGATGGGTATGGAAGCTTTCAGGCTCTTCAAAAGGAAGGACTCTAGGACTTCAGTGGAGAAATTCATTGCTTGTGTCCCTAGAACTAGAGTGTGTGGCCTCTTTTTGTGGAAAGCTTAAGATACAGTTCAGAATTAATCTGAATCCTTTTTCTTTTTTCTAACATTTTATTTATTTGAGAGAGAGAGAGAGTGTGTGTGCACATGAGCTGGGGGGAGAGGGAGAGGGACAAGCAGACTCCCCACTGAGTACAGAGCCCAACTTGGGACTCTGTCAGAGGACCCTGAGATCATGACCTGAGCTGAAGTCAGATGCTTAACTGACTGAGCCACCCATGTGCCCCACGAACCCTTTTTCTCTCTTGACAGCTCAAATTTTTGACATAAAACATTTTGGATATCCTCATTTGTTTTCTTCATTTGCAAGCAAGAGATACCCAACTGAAACTAGTGGAAGCAAAAAAAAGGTTTCTTGGCTCACATGAGTGAAGTCTGAGGAGTTGGGCTTGCTTTAGGTACACCTGAATCCAAGGGTTCCAACAATGTCATCAGGTCACTGTATCTTGGGTCATTGCCCCTCAGCTTGACCCTGATTGGCACTCTTGCATGGTAGTGACAGCTTAAAGCTTGCATCTTCCTTATTGCTCTGGGAATTCCAGAGAACAGTGACTCCTTTGCCTTAGAGGACTCATTCTCAAATGAATTAATTTGACCCCCTTGGAGACATGTTTGTTTGTCATAATTGGGAGGTGCTACTGACATCTAGTGGGTGGGGGCCGATGATGTTGTGCTGCTGAATGTCCTGCAGTGTTCAAGGTAGCCCTCCTGCAAAGAATGATCCAGATTAAATAAGTTAATTGTGCTGGGGCAGAGACATCCTGCCTGAGAGGTAAGGAGACCATATGGTCTATATCAAGATACTTCTGAGAGTAAAATTATGCCAGACAACAGATAAACTGGGATCGTCCTGGGTAAACCTGGACATGTGGTTGCCTTCCCTAAAAGCCGTATCAGTTCTGGGTCACTTGCCTAGCCTGGACCAGTCGCTTTGCATGGCAGATGGTATACTTGGGCCAACTGAATCGTGTGCCCCTCACTGCAGTGAAGAAGTGGCAGTGAGTAATTGTGTGCTTTACCAGAGTGCTAAGGTTCACAGCAAAGGAATTTTGTAGAGTGTAGAAAAAGGAGCAGACAGCTAATATGTAAGAGAACTTACATTTTTGGAAGTGCCGTTTAGGCCTGTTTTGATCTGGGCCTAGGGGCTTCATGTGGCAAATGAAGACTGTGTGAAGATGGTAAGTCAGAATGAGGGTGTCCTCAGGGCACCTGGGTGGCTTAGTTGGTTAGGCATTTGACTCTTGGTTTCTTTCTTTTTTCTTTCTTTCTTTCTTTCTTTCTTTCTTTCTTTCTTTCTTTCTTTCTTTCTTCCCGTTCTTTCCTTTCTTTTCTTCCTTCCTTCCTTCCTTCCTTCCTTCCTTCCTTCCTTCCTTCCTTCCTTCCTTCCTTCCTTCCTTCCAGATTTTGTTTATTTATTCATGAGAGATACAGGCAGAGGGAGAACCAAACTCCCTGTGGGGAGCCTGATGTATGACTCCATCTCAGGATCCCAGGATCACAGCCTGAGCTGAAGGCAGATGATCAATCACTGAGCCACCCAGGCATGGTATGATTCCTGTTTTCCACTTAGGTCATGATCTCAGGGTCCTACCTCAGGCTCTGCATTCAGGAATGGGATTGTCTCCATCTTCCTCTGCCCCAACCTCTGCTCGCTCTCTCTCTCTCTCTCTCTCTGTCTCAAAAAAAAAAAAAAAAAAAAAAAAAGTTTGCCCTTGATTTTCCCCATTGCTTGGTTGATTCCTTTTAACCAAAATTGAGAAGGGCTGGAGAGATGAGATGGTAGAAAGGAAATGTAACTTGCCTGGATACAAGATTAAGGTTGTTGATACAGTGAAGTAATTAGTGTCTGTGCCTTCCTAACCTCTAAAGTACTGAGTGACTGTGACACTTTTTCTGTTCATAGTGGAAAAAGCTTAGATTAACATAGCTAACTTTTCTAATATTTTAGCTTGTGATAGTCCAAGAGAGTATTTTAAAAATTAAATAGTGATTTGCTGGCTTAATTTAAATTTCTGATACTGATATAGCGCTTCTGTTTAGTTTTGGAGAAATAAGGTATCGTTAAGAAAAACTGATGTTTGTGAGTATAATTCATCTCAATGAGTGGATTGAGCGATTTTGCATTTATTTTTCCTTTTAAGGAAAGACATTTTTTCTTTGAACAGAAATTAGAGCAGGTCATTTTTCTTTCTGTTTTTATGTGTTCCTGCCTTAATTTTAAATTTTAAATCAATTGAGATGATCCTGTAGGCATCTGGAAAATTTGCCCAAATAAGTTTATCTTCTTCTGAATTGTATGATAGTCTCTGGAAGTATTTCCCTTGTCTCCATTTTATTGTGAATGCTGGATAGTATTTAAAACAAAGATTTGAAAGTAGGTAAGTGACCTATTTGGACAATTTTCTTTTCATTGCTAGTATAGGAGAATTGTGATGGTTAAATTAAACATTTATGGTGTGAACTCTGAAATCTTTGAGAAATGACTGCTATGTCTTAATTGATATTGTCTAAAAGGCTTATATGGCTATGCAAAATTGTTGATGAACAGTCCTACATCCAGAAACCGGATGTATCACTTAACCACAGTTAACAGTTTTTTGTTTGCTGTAAGATGGTTCACTGCCTTTTGGCAGTGTCTACCAGAGTGTCTGCAGTACTGATTTATCTTGACAATCATGGAACAAAAGGGTTTAAAAAGTGCTTCTTTGTCCAGAGAACAAAGAGGCAACTTTGTAGAGACCTTTAAGTTTTGGGACTTTGAAGTTTTCATTTCAAAAGCTTTAAAGCTGAATGTGTAGTTTTGAGTAAAGATACTTCCTCAGTTTAACATACGCAGCAAGAACAAAATAGAAAGGAACAGAGAAGGAGTAGGTCTATGGTGGAAGCCTATGCACCAGCGAGCATCTGACCTCTGGAAGGTGTTGGAGGGCACCTTAGAATGGTGTGTGACAGATTGTGATGTGTTTAATGAATGTGTACCAAAACTCAGAATTTACATTAGGAGGAAATTTGGAAAGGAATGGAATTAATACGTAATCAGTTCTGTGGGCTTCCATTATGTGTGTGTATATAATCTAATCATAGTTTAGATGTCACTAAACTATGTTTATTATTTAGGAAGGATCAATGATGATTCCTTTAAAATGAATAGTCACCTCCCAACCTATTTTTGGTATGTGTATGTGAATATCCATTTTTATCTGTTGGATTTGTTTAAATGAAGGTGCATATAAAATATCTTCAATTTAAAACAGCAGTGAGTGGATTACTGTTGTTTTAAGTTGGAGAAACTAGATTTTGTTTTAATTTGCCTCATATTTTAAGTTGAGCTGTTTGAAAAACAATATCTGAAAAAAAATAAAAAAACAATATCTGAGATGTACTAAAACATATAAGTTTACTAAGAGTAATTAGAATGATGGTGGTTGTGGTAGTAGCAGATAATTAGGTATGTATTTTTAGTACTTACTGTGTAAGTATGTAAGCCTTTCACATGAATTATTATATACTTTTCATTATTATTTGGTGCCCATTCTTATAGTGAATATCATTTTGCAACTTAGGAACCTGGGTTTAGATGGGTTGAGTTACTCACCCAAGTGCATTTACCCAGAAAGCTGTGAGGCCCCTGCCAATTACACAGTGTTTCTGAAGCTCTTAGTTTTCAGAACATGCATTATTGCCACTGATACAGGATTTCACAAGTCTGATTTATAGTATCTTGTGTATAGGCATGGCGGTGGGGGGCAGTTATGTCTGCAAAGCACACTTTAGGAAATTTAAAAGATTTCCATGAAGGTGATAGAAACTTCCTTTAAGCTATTAAAAGACAGGAAAGGAGATCATTTTCAGATGCTCTGGAATAGTGGCTGTACTATTCTACTTGTATTACAAAAAATGAAAGAGCTTGCTGTTGTTTGCTTTTTAACCAAAGCAGAATTGAAAAAGTAATGTTATGGTTAATGACCCAAAGGGTGTGTGGGTTTGATGTATACTGACAACGTGATGCTGTTGACATTTTTATGTTCCCTGCCTTATCATGATAGGCCTGTAGGATTTCTTCCCTTAGAGGGAAAGAAATACTTTGTTTTGTGAAATGGATGCTTTACTGTTAATACTAGTCTAGACCCATGCTTAAATTTTTTGCTATTTCATGCCCCAAATTGTATTGGTGTGTTATTTTCTTCACAAGTAATGGCCATTTCTTTTCTTTCTGGATGTAGTTTCATTCTTTTTGGTGATGTACTTTGAATGTATTTACCCTGAAATAGGTTTCTTCTGGTTCATCTGTGAGGAACTTGCTACCTAAATGTTTAAGAATTTTGTCCAGAGTCATAGACAGTAATAAGAAGACATTGTAGTTAATTTAAAAATATTTTGGAACTTTTTAATAAATCTTGAGTGTAGTATATTTCAATTTCCATACAGAAAACTAGAATTAAAGTCTTGGTCTTCTAGTACCTGCCACAGAGCTGGAAGGAATGCTTAACCCTTGTACTCTATAGAGGTGAAAACATGTTCTGAGTGGCCCCTTAGATATCTGCTTTGTCCATCTATTGGTTCCTTGAAGTTCATTTGTAGTGTTGAGCTTTCATGGTAGTCATTTTTTTTTTTTGCAGTATTAATGAATAAGTAAATGTGGAAATTATATTTAAAGGGTAATTTTTTCCCTTTTGAAACTATTTTCATGATGTTTACATCATATTCATGGATGTTGAAAATTTAGCTGTGGATGAGAGTGAGCAAATTCTGAGGCTTAACAATTTAATTTACACGAGTGAAAGCCCTTCCTCCTGATGCTTCATTTAAAATTGAAGTGGAGAAATTAATGAATTGAATAAAGATGATGTGACATTGTTTTTTGGCTGGGGTTTCCACTTATCTGCTACCGTTGGTCCTTATAAAGGCTGAACATTCCTAAAAACTTTGCCCCTCACCTTGCTCACATTCTAGATTCTAGTAGACTCTCAGCCTCTTGTGGGTGGTATCTCCTTTTGGTCCTCGACTAGTGCCTAGAACAGTGCCTGGTTCTTAGGTTTTGGATAAATACTTGCTTGAGTAAACGTCTGTCTGGCTCCTGCCATGTTGGAAGTCTTGGAAGTCTGGAAAGGTTTGGTGGCACCAGTGAAGACACAGATAAGGATGTGAGAATCCAGGGCCTCTCATTCCTGTCTTGTTCCTGAACCACTGATGTGAGGCAGAAGTACCTTTTTTAGCTGTGTTCTATATTGCTATCCCAGCTCCTTTGCAAATTCCCATTGAGTACTTTGCATCTTAGGAGAACAGTAAAATCATAATGCTCAGGAGTGAAAGCTGTTACATTCTGGTCAGAAAATTGTTTTGGCTTTCAGTTGATAAATGTTTGGAGCATAAAGATGGACCTAGGAGGAGTTAGGGCACAGTTGGGATAGCATTCAAATCCTTCTGAGGGCCCAAACTGCTTCCAGATACTGAGAAAGCTCAGGGTGTTATTGTCAGAAGTGTATTTCTTTTGGTTGACTTTTCTCTTGTCACTTCTTAGCAATTGCTTCTATTTAATATGTTGAAAGTTGTCTACAATTTTTTTGTTGCTATTTTAGTCTGTTTCTATATATAGATAAATAGTATGGGTGAATTTTCATTGTTATATGTGAGGGTATTAGTGTTTCATATAATGAAAAGTTACAGGAAAGAAACAATAGCAATTTTGCTACACTGTAAAGTTTTCATCCTTTTATTAGATTTATAATAGACCCAGATTCCTGAAGAAATATTAAAATCCTTTCAAAATGATAGCTTTATGAAATTGCCAGGAAGTCCCACAATTATGTAGTCAATCAATCTTTGACCAAGCAGAAAAGAATATCCAATGGGAGGGATGTCTGGGTGGTTCAGTTGGTTGAGCATCTGACTCTTGATTTCAGCTCAGGTCATGATATTAGGGTTGTGAGATCGAGTTCCCCCATCAGGCCCTGTGCTCATTGTGGAGTCTGCTTGTCCCTTTCTTCTTTGCTCCTCTCCCTACTCATGCTCTCTCTCAAATAAATCTTAAAAAAAGAAAGAAAGAAAGAAAGAAAGAAAGAAAGAAAGAAAGAAAGAAAGAAAGACTATCCATTGGGAAAAGACAATCTCTTCAGCAAATGGTGTTGGGAAAACTGACTGGACAGCCGCATGCAGAAGAGTGAAATTGGACCACTTTCTTACCATACACAAAAGTAAAATCAAAATGGATTAAAGACCTAAATGTGAGACCTGAAACCATAAAAACTCTAGAAGAGAGCACAGACAGTAATATCTCTGATGTCAGTTGTAGCAACTTTTTTTTTTTTTCTAGCTATGTCCCCTGATGCAAGGGAAATAAAAGCAAAAATAAACTACTGGGACTACATCAAAATAAAAAGTTTCTGCACAGCAAAAGAAACAATCCACAATCCACAAAAGTAAAAGGCAACCTGCTGAGTGGGAGAAGATATTTGCAAATAACATATCTGACAAAAGTATCCAAAATATATAAAGAACTTCTAAAACTCAAAACCCCAGGGATCCCTGGGTGGCTCAGCAGTTTTGTGCCTGCCTTTGGCCCAGGGCCTGATCCTGGTGTCCTGGGATCGAGTCCCACATCAGGCTCCCTGCATGGAGTCTGCTTCTCCGTCTGCCTGTGTCTCTGCCTCTCTCTCTCTCTCTCTCTTTCTCTCTGTCTCTCATGAATAAATAAATAAAATCTTAAAAACAATAAAAATAAAATTCAACACCCCAAGCCAATCCAATTTAAAGAATTTGCAGAAGAAATGAAGAGATTTCTCCAAAGAAGATATCCAGATGGCCAACAGACACACAAAAAGATGTTCAGCATCACTGCTCATTAGGGAAATGCAAATCAAAACCACAATGAGATATCACCTCATACCTGTCAGAATGGCTAAAATAAAAAACACAAGAAACAACAAGTGTTGCAAGGCTGTGGAGAAAAAGGCACCTTAGTGCACTGTTGGTGGGAATGCAAACTGGTTGCAACTGGCCTGGAAAACTGTGGAGTTTCCTCAAAAAGTTAAAAATAGAGCTACCGTACCACCCAGCAATCACACCACTTGGTATTTACCCAAAGAATATGAAAACACTCATTCAGTGAGATGCATGTTCCCTGATGTTCATAGCAGCATTATTTACAGTGGCCAAATTATGGAAGCAGCCCACGTGTCCATGATAGATGAGTAAAGAAGGTGTGTGTGTGTGTGTGTGTGTGTGTGTGTGTGTATACACACAGACACACAATGTATATATTGTATATATCTATATTGTATAGATGTGTATATATATACATTGTATATACATTGTGTGTGTGTGTGTATATGTATATATACACACACACACATATATACACACACACACAATGGAATATTAATCAGCCACAAAAAAGAATGAAATCTTGCCATTTGCAACGACATGGCTGGAGTGAGAAAGTATTATGCTAAGTGAAGTAAGTCAGAAAGACAAATACCATATGATTTGACTCACATGTGGAATTTAAGAAACAAAACAAATAAAGGGAAAAGAAAGAGGCAAACCAAGAAACAGACTCTTAATTATAGAGAACACACTGATGGGTACCAGAGGGGGAGGTGAAGAAGGGGGATGGGTGAAGTAGGTGATGGAGATTAAGGAGTGCACTTGTGATGAGTACTAAGCGATTAAAAGAAAATTTTAAAAAATTCCCAAACAGTAATAAGAAAATGCAAGCAAACATATTAAGCAAAACCCAAACTGTGATATTAGAAGTACTTGTTATTTTAAGAAGAACAGACTGTCATATTTTCCTTGTTAAAATATTTTCTTACATAACCAGTTGTTGTGAAACTTAGTCTGGACATTCTGTGTTCACAGTTATCACTTCTCATATAATTTCTTCTAGCGAATTGTAAGGCATTCTATACCATTTGACTGTAAACAAGGAGGGGCCCTGGCTCTAGGGAGATCACTGCCATGTTATCAAGAAAGAAGGAGATGGCTCTTTTTGAAGACATTAACAACATTGGCCTTTTCTTTGGCAAGCTGCTGATAAGATACTTGAAGGAGTAGCTTTACTTTTGGTCTTATAAATACAGTAAATAGATACTGTCCTCTTGGCCTTCTCTTGCCCTTATATAGTGTGGGTGATACTTTTCTGTTTGTTTCTTTTAGAAGCTAGACTATCACTAAAGAAGGTAGGGATGTGTGTGTAGTGCATTGTGAGTTAGCTTCTGTGGCTGTTTGCTGTGGATTTTTGTCTTTGGTTTATTTGACTGTATTTATTCCGCTTGTGTCTTGAGGAGCAATACATTAGTAACAACTGGTCGCATGTAACAGTAGGCAGACCTTGACCAAATTGGTGATTATTTTCCTCACATAGTAAGCCAATAGGAGGTGGTTGCTGGCTGATTGTCAAGGCTGAGGGCTGTATAGATTTCTTGGCCTTTCCCTCATGGTTGTAATAGGGCACAGCCATTACTCCTTCCTTCCTTCCTTCCTTCCTTCCTTCCTTCCTTCCTTCCTTCCTTCCTTCCTTCCTTCCTCCCTCCCTCCCTCCCTCCCAGACTGAGAGAGAGGCAGAGACAGGCAGAGGGAGAAGTGCGGGGACTCCATCCCAGATCCTGGGATCACGACCTGAGCTGAAGGTAGGCGCCCAACCGCTGAGCCACCCAGGCGTCCCCATTACACTACACCCTCCTTCTAGGCCAACAGGAAGAGGAAAGAGTAGTAAGGAGGAAGTCTGTATCAAAGGCTTTTCCAGGAGTCTTCCATCAGCTTCTGCTTGTATCCCATTGGCCACAGTTTTCATGTGGCTTCCCCTCGCCGCAGGAGGTCTGGGAAAGAGTTGCTTATGGCCCAGCCATAAGAGGGACCTTCGTGGGTATGTGGTATAATTAAAAATGCTCCACAGAGAAGGTAGATTTGTCTGTGGATGGGTTGATGGGAGGGATAGGAATTTCTGGAAGGGGGAAAAGCTTGAGTACCCAAGGTTATTTAGGATATAGAGGAAAATATTAGGGCCTATAGGAAGGATGAGTGTGGAAGTAAGTTCTGCCTTAAAATAGAACTGGGAAGTCACTGTGGTTTGGGAATAGGAAATAGGAGATACGCTGTTTCAAGGGAAAATAATCAGGTACTCTTGTGGAGCAGGGTCAGCCTGAGGCCAGAGAAGCCAGTGGAGGGCTGTCCTGCTTACTTTGAGGACAGGGGCTGTGGTCCAGGTTGGTGGCAGAGCAATTGGAGGGAGAGAGAGAGCCAAAGGGGAATGAGTGATGCCTGAGGAAAGTTAGCAGGACTCCGTGGCTTCTTAGATTTGCTGACAAAGCTAAATCAAAGATCAGGTTTTCATCTTGGAACACGAGGAGAAAATCAGAGACCAGAACCAGAAAGTCTGCTGGGAGCACAGGGCAGTCCAGTTTGAGCTAAAGGCTCTGTGACCCCACTGGTCTTTGCAGTCGAGGCTGCTCTGCCTCCCTTTACCAGCCTTCATCAGCGGAGCACCCACAGCTTTTGTGTCCTCATAGTTCCTGCTTCCTTCCAATTTTGGCCTACCCGTGGGCTGCTTCTCTAAGTGTTCAGCAGCCTTGCTGTCCTCGACTATGCCTCTGGCTAATTTCTGTAATCTTAAGTCAGCTTCCTAAGAGAAGCTGGTTGGCCCAGTTAATTACCACTGCCCTCATTTGGGGGGAGGTTGTCTGGTTCAGCTCTTGGGAGGTCACTGACCCACCTGTCGGTTGTCTGCTCTTGGATCTGGTGCCATCCCTGTCCAGGCAGCTGTAACCTGTGGCGCAGGACAGGTTTGCCCAAGATTGCCGACCTCACCAGGGCCTGGAAGAGGAGGGGTGGACTGATTGAGGGGTAGCTGCGATTATTTAGTTACCTGTATGACTAGTACACGTGCTGCAGCTTGCTTTGTGTTTTATAATCATTTCTTTATGGACAGGAGCTATTTTCTGTTTCACTCTATAAAGGATGTGGTTGGAGTTACATATTCATAAACCTTTGGCTAATACTTTTTATTTGGTATTTTGTAGCCACTTTATTGAGATCTAATCTATACACCATGCGAGTCACGTATTTAAAGTGCACAATTCGGTGGCTTTTAAAATGTTCACATATAGGTGTAACCAACCTATCAGTTTTAGAACATTTCATCACCCCCAGAAAGAAGCCCTGGACCCCACGGGCTATGGTATTTTGTGGCTGATAATGTGTAACACGCCAGCACTTTAGAAGGTGAGACCTTTCTGACCATCTTTCATCCAGTACCACTTCCTCCTCCTTTCTCCTTACCTGCCTATTACCTACCACTGCCCTTATCACCTGATGTTTTATATTTTTGTATCTCTGTCTTAAAGTCTGCTTTTTGCAGAATATAAGTTTTGCAGCCCTGTCTTTTGTCTGACTTAAAATATCTAGGATGTAGTAGGTATTTAGATATTGGATGAATGAATTTGTTAAGCTTCCAGATACCAGTGTGGTAGTCTCAGCTCCTTAGTTTCACAAGAACCCGAGGAGGTGGGCAGCCCCGATGGTCCAGCGGTTTGGCGCTGCCTTCAGCCTGGCGTATGATCCTGGAGTCCCAGGATCGAGTCCCACATCAGGCTCCCTGCATGGAGCCTGCTTCTTCCTCTGCGTGTGTCTGCCTCTCTCTCGCTCTGTGTGTCTGTCTTGAAAAAATAAATAAAAAAGAACCTGAGGAGGTAATTATATATAATTCCTTGTATCTGTCCATTTGGCACACAGAAGGTTTACAGACGATGGTATGGAGAGCTGGAGAGCCTGATAACGTGTCCAAATTCACAGGCTTTCTACTTGGTAGGGTCAGGGGTAGAATCCAGCTCACTTGAGGGTCAGGCTAGTCCTTGAGCATAAAGGGTTTGTTTGTTTAGCCCCCTGGTCCATCTTTGGCCTTCTGAGGAACTCAGTGTGTCAGAGAAACCCAGAGGTTCTTTGTTGCTGATCTCAGTCTTGGCTCATTTTGACTCCTCCCACGATCCTCTTGTTTTGCTTGACTGGCCCTCCTTCCCTACCCTAATTCATTTGTATTCTCTTCTCTCACTCTTTTTTTTCTTCCCCAGGCTGGGTTCCTTTTGAGACTTTCTTATTTTCCCTAAGTTCTCCCCTAGAAGTTCCTTGTTCTGTCCCTTTCATGTAAAAGGCCTTCAGAAAGCAAACAAATAATGTAAGAAAAAGATCTATTAATTTGCTGACTTGGTTAGATGGGGGCCAGTTAATTAATTGATGGCACAGAACTAGGTGAAGAAAGATATTCTCATTCATGACTGGTTTCCCGAGGTCCCAGTTGAAGGGGGGCTGTGTTAGTCTCTTCCTAGGGTGATAGGAGCGCGCCCGCCCCACTGCTGTGCAAGTGGTGGGTAGGACTCAGGGCTGGGAGTTGGGACCCTTGGATACAAACCGTGGATAGAAACAAAAGCTTGGGCATAAAGTTGAGGACCTTCTCTGAGAATCGGAAAGGAGCTGTTAGTGGGCAATGATTTTTGAGAGGCAGTTTATTTGATAAGGTTACCCTCTTTACAGGGGCCTGGGGTTAAAATTGTTTGAAACTGGCGAAGCCTTCTCTAGGGCTTCCACCTTGTCATAGTAATTTTTTTCCCCTGGCCACAAGTACATCTCTTGTGTGTTTTGCATTTGTGGGTGGCTTCTTTGGTACTTTTTGGTTGGGTGTGGCAACAGCATTCAATTCAAAACACATGAGTCTGTCGCAATACCTAGTGGTTCCTCACTGATTAAAAACTTGGTGTTGGGATTTGTTCCCTCTCTTCCCAGAGGAATAGCAGCACATCTTTCATGAATGGAAGGGAGGCTTTTATTGGGGACCTAGCCATTACATGAGGCCTTTACATTTATCTGCTGTAAAATGTCATGGCATGGGATTCTGCAACCAAATAAGAGCAAACAGTATGAACTGGAAGATCCATCCATTCATAATATTTGGGCTAATTAATCTTGCATGGTACTGGACTCTTTAAGGTTTTGTGCTGACTGGTACCAAGCAATTTTCAAGGTGATTTTTAAGAAAGCATTGCTAGGACAAAAAAGGAAAAAAAGGCTAAATGGATTGAATTATGAGTGACCCTTGGCTTTAGCTGTTTTGAGCAGCAGCAGTATGTTGTGCTCTTTCTCTTGACCCTGATTTTCATGCTCACACCTAGATCAGAAACTTCAGATTCTCCACCATCAGAAACATTTCTTTTGAAATATGGATATGATATTAATCAATATGTTGTTATCTCCTAACAGATTACAGTCTTTAAAATTGGTATTTTTTCTTTCGGTATAATTGACAAAATTGTAAGATACTTTATATATATATATACACACACACACACACATATATATATATATATAAAGATTTTATTATTTATTCATGAGAAACAGAGCGAGAGAGAGAGAGGTAGAGACACAGGCAGAGGGAGAAGCAGGCTCCATGCAGGGACCCCAACGCGGGACTGGATCTCAGGTCTCCAGGATCATGCCCTGGGCCGAAGGCGTTGCTAAACTGCTGAGCCACCCAGACTGCCCCAATTGTAAGATATTTAAAATGTACAGTGTGATTGGATATATGTGTACATTATTCCCCCCAGCACTGATGTTCTTTATAAGGACTAGTTGAAGCAGATACAGGATGGTAGTCTGGTAGGGACCTGGGAAAGGGAAATGAGTATTGATGGGGTTAGTGAGATAGCCAAACAAATGATTTATTTTTTCATGACCAAGTGGACTGGGGTAGGGCAGATTGTTACTAATCAAAGATTAGTTGTTGCTACTTACTCTCTGCCCTGTTTTGCTGGGAATTATGAATATTAACAACAGATTTTAACAATTGAGACAAGACATAAACTGTGACTGTTCATTGGGAGTAATTAAAAAATATATTTTCAGTGATGGAAACCTTTGAATATCTAGTACAAGCAAGAGTTGTCTTTCCACAAAAATGTACAGATACATATAATCTTGCTTATAATTTAGGGCTTTTAAATGCTGTGAAGTCAGTTTATAACCCCTGGAGGTATTTACAGACTCCAAGTTAACATTTAGAATAGATTGGAATAACTTTGTCAAGTGCATTTAGAGGGAGTGGGGAAATACAGGTGTTCATGAGGTTTTCTGTTTTTTTAATTGTTAGCCATAACACTTCATGATGTGTGAGTAATTCAGCATCTGTCTAGTAAATAGTTTTTTTGAATGAAATTTACCTGAGCCACAACCAAAGTATTCCCATATCTTAATACTATAAATACACTTTGGGATGGGGGTTTGTGTATATGTGTGCATGCATTTCAGTGTGCCACGTGCATTTGCACTTCTGACAGGCTGCAGAGTACTGGATATGTGTATTGTTGTTAGGTCTTCTGAAATAAAACACAAGATAGGATTTAATCCAGCAGTCCCCAGTGTGTTTTTTGGGGAATGCTATTTCTGATAGGAGTTCCATGAAAACGGTCTCAAAAGACAAAGTCCTTCTGTAACACATGACATGTTCTAGCCTGTCTTGGAGATATACTATACATGTGATTATATTAAAGGAAGTCTGGCATTAAAGGAACCTGTTTAGCTTTGCTTAAACCCATTGATTCTAAGGTTTATTTAGCCAGGAATTTTCTTCTCAAAACACTCTTTAACTTCTCAAAGAGAAAGAAGTATTGTGAAATTTTTTTTTTTTAGTATTGTGAAATATTAATTTGATTTAACTATCATCAGAGTTGGCTGTGTGAAATATAAGCAAAGCCTTAATGTGTGGGAACTGCAAAATTTGCTTTTTTAGAAAACCCACGTGGAAAGAATTATGTCGGCACTCTGAGAATTCAGTCTTCCTTGAGATTTGGGGTCAGAATTTTTTTTTGTAAGATTTAATTTATTTACTCATGAGAGACACAGAGCGAGAGACAGAGACACAGGCAAAGGGAGAAGCAGGCTCCATGCAGGGAGCCTGACATGGGACTTGATCCCAGGACTCCAGGATCAGGCCCTAAACCAAAGGGAGATGCTCAATTGCTGAGCCATCCAAGGATCCTGGGGTCAGAATTTTGAAAGGCATTCTGCCTAGACAGTACCTTTTAAAAATGGCCGTGTTTGCTTGGGTGGCTTAGCTGGTTAGGTGTTTGCCTCTTGATCTCGGCTCAGGTCATGATGTCAGGGTTTTAAGATCAAGCTCTGTGTCAGGCTCCACACCCAGTGGGGAGTCTGCTTGAGATTCTTTCTCCCTCTCCCACTTCTCCTGCTTGTGTACACATGGTCTCTCTCTCAGTAAATAAGATCTTTAAACAAAAAGAATGGTCATATTTATTCTTGTAAAAAGACAGAATTTATGAAGAGATAATTGAGAATCATGCTGAAAAGAAAACAGAAAACTTTTACAGTTTTCCTCCTAACCCATGCCTTTTGCTCAACTGAAGTCCTTTCCACAGTATAAATTGCAAATTTGAAAATAAGAACTGATAGGGGCAGAGAATCAGGGAATACTGTATTTGAATGATCAGGGGAACAGTTCTTAAATAACAGGGCAGGTAAATTAGAGTGTTTTATGTATGAAGGAGCAAAGATAAAAGATTATAGAATCCTGAAGGATATTATGTATGAGTGTACTGGGGAGTAACCACCCCCACAAGCCCCTGGCTTAAGTGTTAAGGCATGAAAATTATAGTGTATTTAATGGATTGCTCCTTCTTCATGGTTTATTGATGAACTAGTTTAGGATTATTTTCAAATATTTAATTGATTTAGATCATGTATCAAACACTAAATAAACAGCTGTAATTGGCTAGTATCCTAGCTGTCAAATATTCAGGAATGATAAGGATATGGCTCCTGCCCTTAAGAAGCTCATAATTTTGGTGGGTATTGCTTACTCACTAATGTATTTTTCCTCTGGGTACCATCTTTTTCTTCTCTGGGCTTTCTCTCCTTTCCTCCCCCATTATTGCTACCTACTATTGCTAGTCTAATCTCAGGCTGAATGAATCACAGAACTGAGCATGGTAGTGCTTATGTTGCTTTATTATATTGTGAAACACTTCCTGATAAGAACATATAAGTGCTTTTGAGTGCCTGAAAACATTGTAAATCTACTGCCAAATAATCCTAAAGAATCCACTATTAATGTCAGTGCAAAGATTTGTTAGTGACTTATTTGCCAATTCCTTATTCCTATCACAGCTGTCTCCTTAGTTAAGAAAAAGTCATCGAAGTTTTGGATTTAGAGAATTTTATTTAATTTTCTCAGGAATAAGAGACTGTAGCATATTCTTATAATATTACTCATTCTAAGACTCTTCTCTGCCAAAATTTTTCTCTTCTTTTCAAAACACATATTTGCCAACTACTAAGTAGAAACAAATGATAGAAACTGTAGAAATTGTGAGAGTTTGATACCACTTTTGCTATTTTTGAAAGTTTTGATTTAAATACTTAGCTACCTAAAAATTGGGGAGGAGATGAATTACAAAGTGTTGATAGCCTGTATCTGTTTCTTCAGGTAGCACCAATCTGTTTCATTCATGAGGTGTTTTACTATGTATAGTAGAGTAGTTCTGGTCTTTAGAGAATATTTACTCAGTAAATATTCTTGAGGAAGGAGGGAAAAATGAAAGTTATCCATTCTGGCCATAATTTTAAACTTAAGATAAACCTCTAATTAGAAATAAGTGTAAATTGCATAGGCATTTAGGTTATACGTCCCTGTTCTGTATTATTTTCTTCATAATATGGACATTAAAAATAATGCATCAAAACTTTATTTCAAATAGGCGTCACAGTGCTTTTCTTTATGTACATCACAAATTGTTTATCAGCCAACATTCTGCTACCTTGGAATTTCCATATATTAAGAGGTTCTTTCTACAGTGATGATTAGTACTTGTAATGATTACCCTGAGGATCCACAAAATTCTCTTGAGTCATCAAAGATTATATTCAGTATAACTTTAATATCACATACTTATTGCCTTCTAATTGTTTGAAAATTGAGAATCTATTTGTGATTTTCCCTCCCTCTGGTTGAATGTCCCATTTTATGATCATTTCACATAAGAAACTGTAGTATACTGTCATGGAACCTGTTTTCTTTGCTACCCTTGTTTGAAAACCAGTGGCTGGAATTAAGAAATGTGTTGTGGAATTTTAGAGAAGAGCTTGAAGTGACTTCTACTTTCCCAAACTATGGAATATGGAATATAGCTTTGGGGTAAGAATAAATAAAAAGAGGGGTATTGAAAAGTCATCCTACCATTTATGCACGTTTTCCAGATAACAACAAAAGGGCCCAAGGAAAGCAGGGGCAAAAGAGTGTTATGAACCCATCCCCTTTGATCACAGAGAGGTAGGGTGCATTCATAGACCAGCTGCTCCTTCTTATCCTTACCACTTCTTTGGGCCAGTCATTAGCAGGTATCACCTGTGTTACTTCATCAGTCATATAATTGGGGCATTTACCTCAATTCTGAACGTAACTCCTATCCACTGAATCGCGGATGTAGTAGTGTTTGTCTGTTACGGCACTTAGGAATTAACAGCCCTCATCATATTATATTACGGCTGTATCTGTGGATCCTGTATTCCAGTTAATAGTCACTTGGTGTAACTAAAGAGTAGTCAGTATGTATTGAGCACTTACTTTGTGCCAGGCTACGTATTCAACTTGTAGAGGGTAGTTTGTTTCGGCCTAGATTCAACATCTAACTATGCCACATGCTAACTGTGTGCCCTCAATCAAGTTAGCCTCTCTAGGCTTCAGTGTCTTTTTCTGCTATAGCAGTTATATTGATTTGCTAGGGTTGCTGCAGCAAAATATCATGGATTGGGTGGCTGAGACAACATAAGTTTATTTTCTCACCAGTCTGGAGGTAAGAAGTCTGAGATCAAGGTGTCTGCATGTTTTCCTCTGATGCTGCCTTCTCCCTGTGTCTTCATGTGGTCCTCTTTTGTGAATGTCTGTCTGTCCTAATCTTCTAAGGACACCAGTCAAATTGGATTAGGGCCCACCCTAGGGACCTAATTTTAACCCAGTTACTTTTTAAAAGTAACTTTTAAAAGTTGGACCCTATCTCCAACCAAATACACATTCTGAAGTACTGGGAAATAAGACATCAACGTACGAATTTTGGGGGACACGATTCAGCCTGTAATAGCAGTGAACATAATATGTGCTCAAATATTGTCATATTGTTGTGAGGATGAAATGAAATAATATATACAAAGGCCTGGCATGAGCACGAGCTTAGTGCATGCTCAGTGTTAATTAACCTACTCTGTGCTAGAAGTGGGATAGAATCTTGTTTTATGTTCCTGCTGAGTGTGAAAGTAAACATTGGCGGAACTGTGCTTTGAACATCTGGGTGTCTCTTTTCGTAGGCTTCTTATCTTCTTTACCCCCCATTCATGCAACCAAGTGAGTGATTTGTGTTCTCCTCTGGGAAGTTCTCTCTGCTTCTACTCCCTGTCCATCAGGGCATCATCTCTGCTTTTAAAGTCAGTAGGACTTTTCCTTCCAGTTGGCAGGAATGTCAGGCTGCTCTTGAGAACAGCAGTGCACTTTTGGCTTCCTTTCTCCCTTGATTCTTTCAGTGTTTCCACCCAGCAATACTGTGTTTCTGCCATTTGACACTAAAAATGTCATGGTTTATGTTAATTTAGACCTGCTCTTCCCCATCCTATCCCCTTCCCTTAGCAGTACCCCCTCCCCACCGCAACCACATTTCAACACACAGACCAGAGGTTTAAGGCGGGGTGGGATAGGTAAATGAGGAAGCAGTGTGGAAGGAAGATGAGCACAGGCTTGGAATGACTTACTGTTTTTGTTCAGATTGGTACCATGTGGCCTGTGCCTCATGGTCAATGAGCGGTAATTCCTCTGAGAACGTTCTCTTGAAAGATCATGTTTGACAAGCATTAGCCAGCGTTTATCATCCAGAGAATTCCAAATAAACAGGAGTTTAAAATCCTAGGGTATAATTGATCACAAAATCATTTCGCTTGTTAATTTGCAGGAGAAACTCACTTGTTAAGTGTTATTTAAAAATCCTTTACAGGCCTTGTCATTATGAACTATGGAGAAGTTTCCTCACAGCATTCTCTCAAGTTGAGAAGGTTTACTCAGTGTCATTTTCCAACTGGAGCTTGGTTTCCTGAAAGCTATTCTTGGTGTGGTGGATGAGTGCAGCTGTTCATATCTTAATATTTCAGTTTGAGTCACTGGGTGGGCGGAACTGATTAGAATTCCAAATGCAGTCCATACAGGCGGTTAGGTGCAACTGTTCTGGAATTTACTAGGAGAGGTTTTGACAGAAGTCCTACATTCTGGAGTTAAGTGGTAAAAAGAACACTTTAAGTACAAAGTATCTGAATAAATGTCTTCTGCATTTCGTTTTAGTTTCCTTTTTTTTGGTGGGTGGAAGGGACATTTTTCTTCATATTAAGAAACAGTTAAAATATGTTGTCAACACAAGATTGTTGAAATATTAAAAATATTAATTTTTTAATTAATAATTTTGAAATATTAAAAATAATGTGCTTCCCTTCCGAAGAGATGCTTATTTACTGTGGGTTAGCATGACCTTATTTTCATGGGTGTTCATTTGTGTGTTCAAGACATCATTTTTTTCATTTAAACACTTTATGAATCCTCATCATAATTCCACTCAGTTTACCATAAGTTTGAATTTTGCTGTATCCCATACACCACTTGGGAAGATAAATTACATTTATTGAATGGAAAGTGGCTTTTGGGCTGGCTAATATAAACATCCCTTGGAATGTAACAAAGAGAGGCAGTGGAAAGCTTCATATTTTAGGATTCCAGCTGCCCAGTGACAGCTTGGGAAGTAGTGTTGACGGTTTAGAGTTTGTGTTAGGAATCAGCCCCAGTCCATATGTAGGCTTGAATGTTACATTCTGAGTTATGACATAAACTGACATTGTAATGTTTTCTAGGATATGGTTTTCAGTGTTGTCATGATGTCATAAGTAAGGCTTGAAAAACAATGATTCATGGGTGAAGCTTAAAAGAGTGTTAAAAATCATGTGCTCTATGTAAAACAAGCCATAAATCAAAGTGGAACGAAAGGGAATCCCTACGGGGTAGAGAGGGAAAGAGGGTTCTTGGTTCTCCACCTCAGGTCTTCAGAATGTGAATCAACACAAGTAAGAAAGTGGACAGCTTTGAAGCGTAGGCACCTTTAAAGGGCCCTGGAGCCCATTTAAAGGGTTATTTCCTTTTTTTTTTTAAGCCATTGAGTCCTTGATCTATTCCAGAGTACAGCCTGAAATGTTTATTGAAGCTGCCTGTGAAGCAGAATATCAGGTGAGGTGCAGAGACATGAGAACCTGACTGCCTGGGTGGTGTACACCTCCTCCTGCCATTCAGGTTGTGTGATCTCAGGTGAGTTACATACCTCTCTGAGCCCCAGTTTCCTTGACTGTAAAATGGGCATGATAGTAGTATTCATAGGGTTGTTGTGAGAATGAAATGCATTACCATGTGTAAGGCCTTTAGGCTAGTGCCTGGCACCGAGCCAGCCATGTCTAAGCGTTGACTGCTGTGGTTAGCTTAGCGCATATTTGAAGGCTGTACATGACCCTGAGCACACCAGGTTGATACCTAGCGGCATTATTGTCACTTCCTGACCTAATTTGTCCTAAATTCTCCAGCTAACCTCTACAATACCCAAGCTAGATAAGTACCAACTCTTATTCTTAGTGGAGTGTTCATGGAAGAATTTGTTTCTGCAGGTATTTGATGTTGCTTGACAGGTTTGGTTTGTGTGTAGGAGTGTAGGTGGTGCACATGATCTGGACTTGTGTCTGTAGGGTTTAAAGAATGTCTTTAGGTGAGACTTAGAAGGGCAGTTTTGAGATCAGAGTTTTCCTTATCTTTTTTCTCTCGTTAGTGTTCTCCATTCTGTGACATATTTCATTTTTTTAAAGCCTTAAATCCTCTTTATTTCACGTGACTTTATTTTGTGGAACGGTGACCACCCAGGAGTTCAAGAGTGTGTTGCTCGTGTGTGTTGTGGGAGATTGTATAACATTGACATAATGCTTTTACTCAGGCGCCTGTGTGTGTTTTATTTTTTTTTTCCTTGGGCTTGAAGAGGCAGAGATAAGATAAACATTTTGGTGTTTACTGAGTGCTGTGGGACTCAGAGTTGATGTAAGCAGCATTTGCTCTTTGTCTTCTCCATGCTAATACTTTGCTGGAGCTCTTTCCCTCTTGATGGTCCTTACCTGCCCTCCACATCCTCACCTGTGGAGTCTAGGTGTAAAGCTTGCATCCCACCTGCTGGCCAGTCTGGAGCCCTATAGAAATAAAGGGGGCTTTAGGTGGGCTCATGCTGTTTGCTGCTTCACCTTTGTCTAAGGTGGATGGAGGAGGCCTCTCTGCAAGGGCTGAGCTATGGAGATAGGAGGCTGCTGGAGGAAGGCAGTGCCTGTTGTCCCAGGGGCTGGCCAGAAGGCCAAGTGATGGTGAAGGGTTTTTCTCCGAGTTGCATCAGGGTCCTGGTCTAAACCTCGTTCTCACATGCAGTTGTGCCCAACTGGTATATTGTAATAAGGCCTGGTCAGACAGAGATTGGTGATTATTGCTAGTACCCTTGGCTTTTGTCTTTTTTGGGTTTACTCAGAAGGCAGTGGGGATATGGAAAGAGCACAGACTGCAGTCAGGCTGGCCTGGGTTTGAGTTCTGCTCTATTGCTCACTGTGTTATTACAAATAAATAGCTCACACTGAACTTCAGTTTCCTCCTCTGGAGCATGGAGGTTCTCCTTCTTGCTTAGGGATATGGAGTAAAAAAAAAAAACAAAGTGCAGCCCACCAGGATAATGGCAGACAATGATGGTATTTGTTAACGTTGGTTGAGTGCTTGCTGTGCACCAGGTATTGTCCTAAGATGTGACAAATAATAAGTCACTCAATCCTCACCATGGCAGGGTCTCCATTTTGTGTGCTAGGAAACTGAGGCACAGAAAGGTTAAGTATGTTGAACATGTTGGTATTGAAATTTAGATTTGAATCTGGGAACTCAAAAGTTTGTTTCCACAGCTAATCCCGATGTATGACTTCCTGATAATTTCTAAGATTTGATATTACAAAATATAGTTCCTCCTAAATTTGTAGTCTCTGCATAGCAGTTTGTTGGCTGGTACTTATACTTTCTGTAGACCTACCAGTGGGCAACAGATACAACCTACTAAATGAGAAAATTATTGTTTTTCAGATGTTATGAAGTTACAGTGGTTGTTCTGGTTCAGTGTGAAGCGTATTTCTCCCCTCAGACACCACCTGTGGTACCAGCACAGACAGCAAGCAGGCTAGGTGTTATTGTTCTAGAACTTTTGATACATTTGTGAAAAGGAAGTCTCCCATCCCTATTGCTTCCTTGTGCGTTGTTGCTTATGCCAGGTTGATGGGGAGTTCTGCTGCTATTGAGGTAAGGTTTGAAAGGGAGCAGCTGCCCTGGTCATCGGGTAGCAACAAAAGCTCATGCATTGGGACTTGCAGTGGAGCAGAGACTGTCCCCTTAGCTGCTGTGAGGCTCAGATGACATAATGTGGCTCATTCTGATCCTGTTAGAGTTTTGGGGACTTTTGCCAGGGTATGATGAAAGCTTTAGGATAGGTCCTCTGCTATGGGAGAGCACGTCTGCCGTCTTCCCTAGTGGCCTGCAGTCACATGGAGGCTTTGGGGGTAGATGTTTGGCTATATTCATCACTGACTAGTCCAGAAAAACTCTGGCTGGGCTTGACCTGGCAGTGGAAAGTATTGTGATGTGCTGGTAGCTGTCACGATCAGTTTTCTTCATTTGCACTTAAGTATATATTAATGTTAAGCTGTTTTAAGATGGATGTGCCAGATTGGAGTTTCCACTGCATATCTGTGGTCTGTTTACCATTAAGAGATTTGGTCTTCTTGCTTTGCCAATTGAATGACGGTCTGTGTGGCCGGATAGAATTGTCTGCTTAGGGTGTGTTTTTCGAACTTGGCCTCCTGTTGAACCTAAGGCTTGGAGATATAACCATTCTGTTAGGCAGATCTGTGAATCACACTGGGCTTCAAGGGTGATTCACGTGTGTGTCATTTCTGACTGTGTCTTTACTATACCTCTGGTGGGGACACATTGTGTCTCTAAATAGTAACATGCAATGCGGGAGTTTACCTTGCTTTTTATTACCTTGGGTAACATCCTTGAGATTATACATCTGGGCTCTGATTGTACCGTAAATGTCGTGTTTTTAATGATCTAAGTTTCTAAAAACTAGATTCTGTGTCCTATACATGAGGAGACGTCTTGAGCAATTGGAGCCTTAAAACTAGAAAGGAGTTTGTAGGTCCCGCCAGTGTGTGGTCACCTTTCATTATAACCTATGTGTGGCACTAAACTACATAGTGTAGGAATCAAAATAAGCCCTGCTTCCTGTTCTTAAGTTGCTTGCTGCTTAGGCGGAGATATAAGCGAGATTTAACACTACATAGGTTTGCAAAAGGGAAGATCCTGTTAGAAATGTCTGTTCAGGGACACCTGGGTGGCATAGTGGTTGAGCGGCTGCCTTTGGCTCAGGTCCCTGGGGTCCTGGGATCAAGTCCCACGTAGGGTTCCCTGCATGGAGCCTGCTTCCTCCTCTGCCTGTGTCTGCCTCTCTCTGTGTCCCTCATGAATAAATAAATAAAATCTTAAAAAAAAAAAAAAGAAATGTCTGTTCATATTGGCACCGAGGAGAACAAAATGATTTGAAATTGATGGATCCCCATTCTCTGGGTCTGGTTTAGACGTGATTTTTTTTTTTTTTTTTTTTTTGGTGAATTTCTTATTTAGAGATAGAGAAAAGTTGGTGTTGTCTGTCATATGGCAGATATTACCATTCTTTTTTTTTTTTTAAAGATTTTATTTATTCATGAGAGATACACAGAGAGAGGCAGAGACACAGGCAGAGGGAGAAGCAGGCGCCATGCAGGGAGCCTGATGTGGGACTCGATCCGAGGACCCCAGGATCACGCCCTGAGCCAAAGGCAGATGCTCAACTGCTGAGCCACCCAGGCATCACAGATATTACCATTATTTTTTTTTAAGATTTTATTTATTTATTTATTCATGAGGGAGAGAGAGAGAGAGGCAGAGACAGGCAGAGGGAGAAGCAGGCTCCATGCAGGGAGCCTGACTGGGACTAAATCCCAGGTCTCCAGGACCACGCCCTGGGTAGAAGATGGCACTAAACCACTGAGCCACTGGGGCTGCCCAGATATTACCATTCTTGACAGGAGGTGGGTCCTTTTGTCTCTCGTGTCATCCACTATAGTGTAACTGTGGAATTCTGGAAAAACATGAGATACACATTGTGTTTATGATGTGCTACAGCTCTTTAACCTGGGGCATAGCATACTGCGGCCTGCCCTGCCCTGAGCAGCTCTCTCAGACATGTTGGAGACCTGCCTGCAGGTAAGATGGTGCTCAGAAAGTCATGCTTCCTGGGGTTTGTTTTGTCTATGGGACTTTGAGAGCCTTTTCCTTCTATTTCCTTTTGGGTTAAAACCCTAGAGCAGGAAAGAGACATTTATGGCAAGTGTGCTATGGCACTGTCCCCACTCTCCCAAGGAAACTGCTCAGAGGGGATATTGCTAATTGAAGTGCCCTTTTTTGGAACACCTGGTTGGCTCAGTTGGTTAAGCATCTTCCTTCAGCTCCTGTCATGATCCTGGGGTCCTGGGATCCTGGAATCAAGCCCTGAGTCGGGCTCCCTGCTCAGTTGGAAGTTGGTTTCTTCCTCTCCCTCTGCCCCATCTCAAGCTTGTGCTCACACTCTTGCACTCTATCTCAAACAAACAAATAAATAAATAAAATCTTTTTAAAACATGATATTTTCTTTTCCTACCTGGGTAAAGCTGTAGAATCTTTCTTCACCACATGGTTCCTGGCTGTCACTACTGTTTGCTCAAAGTTGGCACAGTTTATAAAGCTTGTAATCGTGCCCAAGAACCCTGAGGTATTGTCATCATTCTTTTGCATTTTAATAGGAATTCAGTGAGTGGTAGAGACAGTAAGTTCTGTTGGCCTTCAAAAGGCAAGAACGCACTAGAGTAGTGATCTGTAAAGATTTTAGGGTAGAAGGACTGGATCTGTGCTTTGAAGGGTGGCCAGGATTTAGATGGATGGAAGCTATCCTGTGAATGAGGGGCAGGAGGGGAGAGTACAAACATACCTTGGGGCTGGTGGCTTTGGAGGGTTCAGTGGGGCAGTGGTTCTCAATTTTACTTTATCAGTCACCTGTTGGGCCCCATCCCTGAGTTCCTGGTTTAGTTGGTCTGCCATAGGTCCCTATATTTTGCATTTCTAACAAGTTCCCTGGGGATGTTGATGCTCCTGGGCTGCCCTTGAGAACACTGGCTGTAGAGGAATGGGTACAGTGCTGCTGATGGAGGTCTAGGCAAGTGGAGGTGATAGCTAGGGCACCCCTGTGTGCTCTTTTCTGAGGTGGTGCAGAGCAACAGTCCTGCTAGGCCTGGAGCGCCAGCCTGAGGAGCTGGCGCTTTATCGTGTCTGCTGAGAAGCCATAGGGGAATTTTATCAGGATAGTATTATTGGCATCTTCCTTCACAGTTGATTGGGTAGCAGAGAGAGAAGTGGCCAGAGATGCTGAGACAAGTGTGAGGGTAGTGCAGTGTCCAGGGGACGGATTATTTTAGGAGTGGATTTTAGAGAAAGATCTGGAAGGAAAGAGGAAGAATACAAAGGTGATCCAACATTTCCTTCAGCTTGGAAGCCTGGGGAGTAGTGGTCACATTGTTATAAAGGGGAAATCAGAGTGGTGGCTGCTTTGGGGAAACTTCTCAGTTATTCTTAAACGGAGTTTAAATTGTTTATCTCTTCTTCCAAGAATATTATTGTCTATCCTGTTTTCATTTTTTTTTTTTTGCAGATTTTATTTATTTTTTAATGAGAGACACAGAGAGAGAGAGAAAGGCAGAGACACAGGCAGAGGGAGAAGCAGGCTCCATGCAGGGAGCCTGATGTGGGACTCGATCCCAGGACTCCAGGATCACACCCTGGGCCGAAGGCAGGTGCTAAACCACTGAGCCACCCAGGGATCCCCTCTATCCTGTTTTCAAAGTGAAGAGTCTATGTAATTTTCCATGCCTCCCCATTGTAATTTTTTCTTTAATGTCTAAGCTTTTCGTGAGTCTAAACACGTGGTCACCCGTCTCTCAAAATTTCTTCTTATCCTCAAATTTAAATGGAAAAATCTTATTTGAAATTCTCTTAGCCATCTCACTGTAATTTTCTCTAGACTCTTCCATCCTTATGGTCCTAACTGAAATGGCATTATTATCAGTCACTTGTGTTTTTTAGCAATATAACATTAATAATATTGGGTTGTGGTATATCTCTAATTTTTCTGTTACTTTTTATAGTCATTTGGTCATTATGAATACCCACAAATTGGTTTCTCTTTCATTTCCCTCCCCCTCAATTTTTAAAGAAATACATTCTCATTATAGAAAATTTGGAAAAGAACCCCTGGCTAGCTCATTTGGTAGAACACATGACTCTTGATTTTGGGGTTGTGAGTTTGAGCCCCACATTGGGTGTAGAGATTACTTAAAAATAAAAAATGAAGAATATAAGAAGTAGGACTCAGCTGTGAACTACTTACAAATTAGGTCCTTACCATTGCCATTTATTTTTTTATTTTTACTTAGTTGTTTTTTTTTAAGATTTTATTTGTTTATTCATGAGAGACACAGAGAGATAGGCAGAGACATAGGCAGAGGGAGAAGCAGGTTCCCTGTGGGGAGCCTGATGTGTGACTCCATCCCAGGACCCCGGGATCACACCCGGAGCGGAAGGCAGATGCACAACCACTGATCAGTTGCCCCAAGACTGTCATTTATTTCACTCCGTCTTTGCATGACTGCATGTGTATTAAGCAGTAGAGTTGGGCCTATCTGGGTCAGAGCTGAGGCTCAGTATGCCACTGTGTGGAGCTGAGTGACAGATTTTCTCCTATCTCCCCTCTGCTTTAGTATTTGGTCCCCCCCCCCAGCCCGCCACATATTTTGGAAGCCAGATTACTGGGAGTGACAGCAGCTCCCCTGAGAATGAAACAAAATGCCGACATCGATGAGGGAGTCCGGCAAGCAGAGTCTGAGGTGAAGAGGGCAATGCTTGTATCTCTGATGAGATGATATTGTGCTCGTCTCAGTTTCTTTTGGATCTGTTCTCCTGAGGCTTTGGGGGCCTTGGGAAGGAGACTGGGAACAACAGACTGAATTAACTATGTCACAGCAGGGACCACACAGCTCTGTTGTGGGATTTCCCTCGCCTTATCCACAGAGAGGGACTGGAGAAGAGGAGTTCCTTGCTTATCATGCAGAGAGAGAAGGAAACGTTTGAGGTCAGTGATGGGTCAGCCTCATCCTGTGGGTGACCCAAGCAGGACAGTGGCCACAGAGTGGGTCCATGCAGGTGACAACGAATGCAGTTAGTGACAGAATGTAAGGAACAGCCGGGCGAGGAGATGCCTCAGGGTGTGTGGCTAGAGTGTCATCCTCTGAGCTGGTGTCGGTCCAGTGACCATGGAATGGGCTAAGGGAAAAAGTACCTGGAGCCTAGAAAGGCAGAGGCACAGAAAGCCACCCGACTTTTGTGTGGGGGTTCGGTCCTTTCTCCTCCACCTCTCACCTTTGGGAACTCCAGAGAGAGGAAGAACGAAGAGAATGGGCTCAAGTCTGGACCTTGGCAGCTGGAGCCACTGATCCTGCAGACTTAGGAAGTGACTGTTAGTGACCTTACCTGGGACCTGGAAACCATGGGGGTGTAGGTGTGGTGCCATTTGGCTTGTTTACCAAACTGGATACTTGTTAATATTTGCATTGGGCCTGGACCTGGCAAACCTGGAGGTAGGGTCACCTTAGATAATGGAGATATGCAAGTTATATATATACATATTAAAAAAAAAATCTGGGAACTGCTTTTTATATCTTAAGTAGCTCCAGCGAAGGCTCTAAACTTTTACATACTTTGACATTTTTGTTCCTAAAAAAAAAAAAAAGATAACAGTCCCTTTAGTATTAGGAGTATGTTGGTATACTAAATATTGTACTGAAAATATTGTTAATGCATAGTTGTATTTCATCTCATAAATGCACCACAATTTCATTAATTGCATAATGTTCCTAACATAGGTTCCTTTCCAGCTATTTACTGCCACGAATGATAGCAAAATAAACAAATCTCTGTGTATGTCTCAGTACTTTCATGAAAGTCAAATTCTTAGAAATAGCTGGACCAGACTGTATAGTTCCTAATATGTATTACCAAATTGTAGGCATTTTATTTTTTTAAAATTTTTTTTAAAGATTTCATTTATTTATTCATGAGAAAGAGAAAGAGAGAAGTAGAGACACAGGCAGAGGGAGAAGCAGGCTCCATGCAGGGAGCCCAACGTGGGACTCCATCCCCGGTCTCCAGGATCACGCCCTGGGCTGCAGGCGGCACTAAACTACTGCGCCACTGGGGCTGCCCTAGGCATTTGTTTCATTTTTTAAAATTTTTTATTTTTTTTAAATTTTTATTTATTTATGATAGTCACAGAGACAGAGACATAGGCAGAGGGAGAAGCAGGCTCCATGCACCGGGAGCCCGACGTGGGATTCGATCCCGGGTCTCCAGGATCGCGCCCTGGGCCAAAGGCAGGCGCTAAACCACTGGGCCACCCAGTGATCCCTAGGCATTTGTTTTAAATCTGAATTTCTAAATTGAAAAACTCTGATAATCGAGTTGGTCTGTCTTGAAAGCACTGTGAAATAAATGATTTTTTTTTAAAAGGCATTAAGTAGTTTTTGCCACTATTTCTCTTCTGGCCTTGGACGACAAAATGCAATACATTGAAGTAACACTTGAATAAAGAAACCACGTTTACTGCTAATGCAGTATGTTTCACGTTGCTGTAGAGGGAATGTCTTGTAGAGACTGGGTTTACTGAATTTAACTGTGGTGGGTGTGTGGGGTGTGGGCATAGAAATATTTGACCATGAAAATCCTTAATGTTTTTATTTGTTTATTCATGAGAGACATAGAGAGAGAGGCAGAGACACAGGCAGAGGGAGAAGCGGGCTCCCCTTGGGGAGTCCTGTCCCAGGACCCCAGGATCATGCCCTGAGCCAAAGGCAGATGCTCAACCACTGAGCCACCTAGATGTCCCCTTAATGTTTTTATTGATAGTTCACATAGTATGGTTGAAAGATCAAATATTGGACATGTTTAGCTGTTTGTAGTTTTCATGAGGAGCATGATTATGTTTGCAATGACAGTTGTGGGACATAATGCAGTGTCCATGGCATTTTTCACATGGCTCATGCATTTTATCACCAGCATGAAACTAGCACATTTTCAGGAGTGGGTTCTTCTAGTGTGAGTCAGCTCTGCAGCTGACCAGTCAGCTACTAGTTATAGAATGCTACTTTGTTGAATGGTCGTCAGCAAAAAAGAAAAAGAAAATAGTCTTCCTTACCTCAGCAAGAATTAGAGCTGAGAAATCAGCTTTGAGAGAACTGCATGTGTACATCAGTGGGTCAAATGAAGTGAAGGTGCTTTGTTGTAAAGCCCGGGTGGTAATTGGCTCAGTCACTGCCAGTGTCTGAGATGCTGATTACTGGTTATGTTACAACTTGCTCAGAGGGGCCAGACCAGTTTGCAAACAGGAAAGAAGAAACTTCTGGAAAGTTAACATATAAGGACTTCCTGGTCAGAGAGCATTCCTCAATTGTTTCCAGTTCAACTCGTCTTTAAAGATTCAGAAGGCCTGGGAAGGATTTCCTGATATTTTAAATATGATAGACTACAGTCAGTGCTGAAGTATATGAGTGATTATGTTCTAATAGGAGAATAAAAATGTTATTATGAGCATGATGCTCAGATAATAACACCTAAACTAAAAGGCAAGAGTATTTTGGATATTGACTTGTTTAGCTCCTACAGTGTTTATGCTTCAGACTTAACGATTGAGGCATGAGAGTTTATGCATTTGGGAGTATCACGAAACCTCACAATAAAATCACAGTGCTGGAGTTCTGCTTTCTGAGATTTCCCAGTTTTCTAATGATGGCTTGTGGTGTTTCGTATCTTTTCCTGTGTCTGTAATGCAGTGCCCTGTTTTGCTTTTCTCCATTTTCTGGCCCCAGATTTAATATTCATTGAGTCAGGTTCTCCGTTGTTTTTGAAAGATGACTTGACAGTGCTAGGCATAAGTGGAAACTGTTACGACCTTCACACTAATAACCTGTAAGTTTTAGAATGTGGGTATTGCAGAGATAGGGCTTTTGATATCTTAAGCACCTCCTTGAATTCCTTGGACGTCCCTGAAATCGATGTATGTGCATGATATCCAGGACACACATAACATGCCGTTTATGCTTTAGAAAAAGTCACCCAGGCAGTCTCCCTTCCCCCTGCCACATTGTCGTATCGAAGTTCTTTATTCTTAAAATGCAATACTGAATCTGTTGAAGATAGTTACTAGGAGTGTTTTCCCTTTGTCATCGTTAGCCATGACTCTGGCCAGTTCTTGTGGATTTTCAGCAATCATTTCATTTAAGGAAGGTTATCCTCTATGAGATTTTAATATTATAGTGGGTTTAAAAATAACTATAAAGGCTTGGCTCATAGATGACTCTTAAATGACACTCATTTTCTTAATCCTTTAGGTATGCAGACCACTCCCTCTTTTCATAATTTATCACTGAGTACATGTTACTTATATCCCAAGTTAGTAATGAAAGACTGAACCCATGAATGCCTTTTACAGGATAAACTTGTTTCTGTTTTTAGGAAAATCAGGTTGGTGTGTTCCTGTTTATGGACAAGAATTTTTCTGAGGTGGATTATTTATAAGCTCTTGGTTTCTTAGCTTTCCATGGGCAAGGTTGCTTTTTTGGCTAAAGATAGATGGAGATCCTAGGCTAAGGAGCTGTGAATGTTTTAAGTGGAACCTGCAAGTCGGTTGCTCAGTGGAGCTGCTCTGTGACAAGGCAGCTGAAGAGCCTGCAAGCCTCTCTTAAGCAGCTGCATCATATCAAATAACTGATTTGCATTAACATTACAAGTCATGTCACTGAATGTATTTGTTTTGTGGATCTGGCAATACCAGCATTCTAGTTGTGTGACCCCCTAAGACCCCCTGGGAATGGGGAGTGTATGACCATACAGAGGGATCTATTGTAATGGAAGCCCAGTTCCTACCAATGTCAGGGAAAAGTAGTGACTTAAAATGTGTAGGAAGTACTTCCTTCTTCTTTCCCATTCATTCATTCCCTTAACCTAGATACTTTCCTATCTGTAGGAGCAAAAGAGGCAAAAAATAAAAAAAAAAATAAAAAAATAAAAAAAAAATCCATAAAACATTTGATTTGCAGTGTGCAAGGAGAAAAGTTGTCATACGTCAAAGGATAACTGAGGATAAAATGGCAACTTAAAGTAATTATTGGTAGATAGAATGCAGGTCATGTATATTGAATGGCACAACTTGGTTTTTGTGTTTGATTTAATTTATTCAACAATAACAATTGCTATCTTGGACACATAAGACCTGTTAGTTATTTGGGGATATGGATGGAGGAAGAGTGGGTACAAACAGGAATCTGTGTTCAGTCTCCATTTCCTTATTTTCCACTCTTTCATGACTCAAATCATTGTCTTTTCTGTCTAGTGACAGCTGTTCTCACCAGGTTCACACTTCTATTCCCTTTCTATTCATTGTAGTGGATGCATTTTTTTTTTTTTTAATGTCCTAACTCCTTGGCAGCGTGTGACCATTGTAAGTCACTCCTTTGTTCTTGAAGCACTACCTTTCCCATCCTGAAGGGGCCTGCAATGCTCAGTTCTTAGGCTGAAGAAAGTTGGTCTCTTCACTACTTTTATCTCCTCAGCAAATAACTAAGATGGAGGCTAGAAGATCTGGGTTGTAACACATGTAAGGTGCTGTGGGCCTCTAGAAGACAGGAGGGACACTGGGTGGTTGGGTGTGATTTCCTGGTAGACAGTGGTACCGAATTTTTTCTTTTGTTAAATGGCATTTGAGATGCACTTGGCACAGTGGGGGCTCAGAGTTCGAATGAGTAAAGGCAGGTTTTAAGCAGAATTGAGGGGGGATGAATAGGTTTATTTATTTTTATTATTATTACTATTTTTTTGGATGAATAGGTTTAATTTAGAAATCAGTACAGGCAAAACGTCAGCAGAGGGGGAAGGTGGAGCTCATGAAGGTAAAAATGAATCACTCTCTTGGCTGCAGTGGATTGATGGCAGGAGGTGGGGCAGGAGGACACCAAGTGTGTGTTCTTGCCAGACTCTGGAAGGCTGTGAATATCAGCCAAGGAATTTGGGGTTGTGTTTGTTAGGCAGTGGGTGGACTGAAAGGATTCTGAGCAGAAGCTTTTGGAATTGGGAAGACTGATTTCAGCAGCAGTTTGTCAGATGGGATTAGACTGAGAAACATTTCATTTTGGTCTCACTTCTGGACTCCTTGCAGCCATTTCACCCCCCCAGTTGGAGGGGCCAGTTACTAGCCTTCATGCTGCAATGGCTCATTCCTCATGACCATTGCCCTAAAGTCCTTTGGTCACTTTACTTGAGCCACTTGGTCCCATGACCAGTGACCACTGAATTCCTATCAATTTGTGTGCACAGTGTATCAAGTAACAGCCGTAACTTTGGTCTCCTGATACGGTAACCTTAGCAGAAGTCATGGTACACGTGGACGCACAGCAACAGTGTGGTCGGAGTTCATGTGAAGCACCAGGTTTGTAGGGGTGAGAAGGCTTGAAATTTAGAACATGAGTGAGGAGGGCATGGAGAGTGTGAAGTGAGTGCCTTGGATAAGTTCAGGAGTAAGGGCTTAGGGCAAAATCAGGGCTTAACTATTTGTCATAAAATCTAAATAGTTTCCAGATTAAAAAAATATCATGAGAATTAATTTCAAAGTTAATTTTAAAGTTAATCAAACTCTTCTTGTCTGGGCTTCCTTTTTTCCCCCATATCCACAAACCAAACACTCCCAGGGCCCCATATTGACACCATAATAGCTTCCCCCCCCCCTTTTTTTTCTTTAAGAGTAAGTACTTTTGAAGTCAAGTGAAAGTATGAGGGAAAAATTCTGAAAGGGCTTCTCTTTGTATCTCTGTAAGCTTGGGTGTGAGGCCCAGGGTTGGGGGGCATTAGCACACTGGGCAGGGAAGGGTAGCACCCTCCATGTCACCTCTGCCAACCTACATATTTGGGAATGTTCTAAGAGTATGATTTGAGCGGTAGTAGAGCACTTATCACTAAGTGATTTCTATGCTAGGTCTTTCTTGTTGGTAAAAATGTGGAAAATAGTATTATGAAATATTTGTAGAGAACTCTAATTCTAAGGGCTTTGGTAGATTCCTGTAACATCACGAAAGCTAGATAGTTTTGTATGCTTGAGAGCATATTCATGCTTCACTATTTATAAGCTGAATACATCTATAAAGTCACTGAAATGGAATAAAAGTAGGTCTAAGTTAGAATGTCAGTGATATTTATTAAATAATCATAAATGTGATGCTGGTGCCGTAAATCCATTCGGTTTTTGCCACAGCAGTGGCAGCTTCCTCAGCCAGTGCTATTTTCTCTGGACCGAGGATGTCACTGAAAACTGATGGCAAGGTGGTGGCTGCTTATTTGGAAAGTGGCCTCCCTTCTTAGCTGTTCCAACCACCTTTGGGAGGGAGAGTGGGAAAGAGGCTCTTACAAGCATTATCTGCTTTCCTTTCAATCTTGTGGAAGTCAGTTTAACTATAATCTTAAATTCAGCCGGGCATGATCTGAGCAATATTTTGTCAAGGTATAATTCTGTGGAAGTGAGCTGAGTCCGTTGGGACTCAGTGTCCACGGACTTTAAGTGAGAGGTGCAGAAATGGCCCTAAGTAGTGTGATACTGAATTCTTTTTTTTTTTTTTAATTTTATTTATTTATTTTTTTTATGACAAACACACAGAGAGAGAGGCAGAGGCACAGGCAGAGGGAGGAGCAGGCTCCATGCAGGGAGCCTAACATAGGACTCGATCCTGGGACTCCAGGATCACACCCTGGGCTGAAGGCAGCACTAAACCGCTGAGCCACTGGAGCTGCCCTGATACCGAATTCTGAAGCTTAAGGGCCTTTGGTCCCCTGGAGCAGTCTCATGTTTTAGATAAGATTGTCCGCTGACTAGAGATTAACTGGCCTGCCAGTGTCACACAAGTGTGTCAGACCTCAGAGATTCCTAGTTAGGGCTTTCCTCAATAAACTACGGCTGTTCTGTGTAAAACAATGATGGAAGTCATTTAAAATCAGGGGAGCCTGCTTCTCCCTCTGCCTGTCACTCTGCCTACTTCAGCTTGTGCTCTCTCTCTGTCAAATGAATGAATGAATGAATGCTCTTAATGAGCAGAAATATTTTTTGTTTTGTTTTTAATTCTAGTGTCTTAGCTTGGGTTGCTGACAAAATACCACAGACTGAGTGCCTTAAACAACAGACATTTATTTCCCACAGTTCTGGAGGCTGAGAACTCAGTCCACGATCGAGGTGCCATCAGGTTCATTCCTGGTATGAGCCCTCTTCCTGGTGTGCACACCTTCTCGCTGTGTCCTGACATAGGGTAGGGAGGGGAGCTCTGGTCTTCCCCATCTTATAAGGGCACTGATACCATCATGGGCCCCACCCTCACAAACATATCTGCCTCCCAAACACCATTACACTGGGGGGGGGGGTAGATCTTCAGCATATGAATTTTAGGGGGACTTAAATATTCAGTCCATAACACATAGTGATGCTGGTTTTTTTTTTTTTTATTGTTGTTGTTTCTTTTTTTAATAGGCTATTTGGTAGAAAGTATGTTTTCAATTTAAGAGATATTCCAGTGTATCAGTAGTTATTATTCATGCTCACAAATACTCAGAGATGTGGTTAAATGTTTTTGAAAATATACAGAGTTGGCTAGATTAATAATTTGACTTTTTTCCACCTACTTGTCCAGTTTATTCTGCAAATGCTTATTTGAGCACCTCTTATGAGTTGGGTGGGCCCTGTGCTGGGTTCTAGGCCAAAGGAATAATAAGATAAAGCTATTTATCTTTTTTTTTTTTTTTTTAAAGATTTTATTTATTTACTCATGAGAGATACACAGAGAGAGGCAGAAACATAGGCAGAGGGAGAAGACAGCCTCCCTGCAGGGAGCCTGAAGTGGGATTCTATCCCCGGACGCGCTCGGGATCACACCCTGAGCCAAAGGCAGAGGCTCAACCACTGAGCCATCCAGGTGCCCCAAGGTTATTTATCTTATTTGAGCTTATTTGGTAGCCAGTATTAAGGTATACAGTTATTTTCCTCCAGTCTTCTTTCAAATACATTTTATCAAGTTTTAGTCTTGTCCTGTTTACCTTTTACGTGAAAACTGTAAAAATACTTAATATATAAATAATATGAATATTTAAGTACTCCTACCTGGCTTTATCAAATTTTAGTATTTGAAGGAAACACATCAAAATATTTTTTAGTATAAGAAGTAAACGTCACATGGGAATGAAAGGTTCCTATGTGCCCCTCCCTGTCTTGTGTCTCTCTCTCTCCCTTTCTAGAAGTAAATATTGTCTTGAATTTGAGGCAGATCATTGGCCATGCATGTTTTTATATTTTATTATGTGTGTATGAGTTTATGAGCAATAGAGTAGATACCATTTTTAAAACTTTATGAAAAAATAGCAAACATTATGTTCTCCTGTATCTTGAGAGAAAAAAACAGCCATGTTATTTGAGATTTATTCCCCTTGATACATAGCTCTAGTTCTTTTTAAAAATTGATGTATATAGTATTCTATTGCATGATTATTCTACATTATTAGTCTATTGTCTTGTCAGTTTTGGAATGTTTCCAGATTTTCATTATTGTAAATAGCACTGCTGTGGACATTCCTGTACCTGTCTCTTGCACGTATGTGAATTTCTTTGGGGACATAGGTATGTGTGTAATTGCTGGGTCATAGGAGTTGAGTGTCTTCAAGCCCAGGCTTATCTCCAGCTTTATTAGATAGTGCCCTGTTATTCTGCACAGTAGACATTTTGCATTCCCCCTACAATATATCAGTGATCTCATTGATCTACATCTTTTACGACACTTGGTACATCAAACGTTTGAGGTTTTGTCCATCTGTTGGGTATAAACTGATATGTTATTGTTTCTAGCTTTAATGCTGCATTTCCCTGATTACAGTGAGGTTGAATATCTTCTCACACATCTCTTGGCCTTATGGGCTGTTTCTTCTGTGAATTGCCTGTTTGTCATGTAGCCCCACTTCTTTACTGGTGGTGGCAGTGGGACTCCTGTGCAGAGAAGTGGATCAGTCATAATCCTTAATGCATTTAATGCATGACACACTATCATCATTTGGTTGTGTATGACCCTTTTCTTTATTCATATTTTTAATATAATGTATACTGAGAACTCATAAGGGTCTGAGACACTGCCAACAGCTCACATCTGCCCATGCTTCTCTTTCTTCCATCCCTCTGCCTCTTGCCCCCATAATACTATCCTGAACTTCAACATTCCTTGTCATCTGGTTCTACATGTAGTCTTCCTTCTGGGCCTCGCTTTTCTCAGTTCCTCATTACTAGCCTGATTTATCCCAGTTGTTGCATTGGCTTTAGTCTGTTAATTTTCACTGATGTGTAACATTCTCCCATGTTATTATTTTTTCTACTATTTCACCTTTGAATAGGCATTTGGATTGTTTTCAGTTTTTTGTAATTATGAATCATCCTTTTAGAAGCATTCGTATACATGAATCTTGCTGGCCATGGTCAAGATGGTCTCTTGAGTTTTACATGGGATTGAAAATACTCAATTAGATATTCTGATGTTTAAGTTCATTAGCTAATGCCATTTTCCTCTCAGAGCTGTATCATTTATATTTCCACACACAGTGAGTCTGGTTGCTCTAGAGCTTCTGCACAATTTGTGGTTCTTTTTGTGTCTGTGATTCTCATCAGTAAACAGTTGTTGGTTTGGTGAAATTGGGTAAGAAAGTCTGATTTCCTTGTAATATGCCTGTTGGTTTGAAAGGAGTGCAAGAGGAACACATAAGCCTGCGCTGCCAGCTGTTGGAGGCTCTCAGCGCTTATGAAAAACTGACATTTGCTGGATCACTAAGTGGGCTTAGGTCAGTTTGTGACATTTCTCTTTTATGCCTATAATAATTTTAAATTTATAGTGTATCTCATAGGTCTGTTATTTAAAATTCATAGTGGATTTAATCCCTGCTCTTCTGTAGTGTCTACTCTGTTTTGTCCATAGTTTTTTTTTTTTTTTTCCCTGTATGCTTTTTAGTTTTGGATTGTGTGCTCCTTTTCAATTGAGTATTATTTGTGGGAGTCCTGGTATATTAAAAAATACAGAGTAGGAGTTTCAGTTTACCAAATACTTAGCAGTGTTGGGTAAAATACAACAAATATCCTTTAAATGGAAAACTGTGATTATAAAAAGAAAGTATAGAAACTCCCCAGAGTTGGACAATGAAGAGTAGATGTAATTCCTGAGCAGTGCACTAGGAGTTGAGCTTTCTGCAGGGTCAGAAACGAGGGTCTTAACACCAAGGGAGAGAGAATGAAGCCTTGAACAAAAAGTTGGACCCAGGATTTTCCCTCATATCTAGTTAGCTAGGACCCTCCAAAGGCTGTACTCTTGGTGAAGGAGGAGATCAGAAAAAGTCTGCCCACCAGCACAGAAATACAAAGCTGGGCTCTGGGTAGAGGATAAAAGTTTTCTGCTCACATCTAAAAATTAGAAAGCACAGATGTTCCCTTACTTCTTAGGGTTTAAATATATACTACCCAAATTTTCCAGGAGTCACCAAGTCAAGAAATGAGCTTAAAAACGAGTATAGAGTTAATGATACTTTTCTGCCGAGGATGTATGCCTTATAGAAACAAATCTGTGCTATTTGTCTTCTGCATTAGTAGTAAGCTTCTTGGAACATAGCAGTGTAGGTGATCTTATGCACCTTTGCATGTCAATGTATTTTTGGAATGAATGAACAAATAACAAGTAGAAACACCTGGGCATTTTTAATGGAATATAAAGTTCATCTACAAGATAGGTTTTCAACATGTTAAAAAATAAAGCTTAGAAGAGATATTCTTTTGCAATTAAATTTTTCCACAATTTTCAAATTGTTCTTCCATTAGCACTTTCTGCAAATTATAGAATGAGCAGATATTTATTGAGCATCTTTGCTGTTCCATATGTTGTGAAGGATACAAAGACTACCATGTGCTTTGTTCTTAGGGAGTTGTAAGTGTAGGGGAGTGCCTGGCTTAAACACAAATAGTTATGGGTGAAAAATGCACAGTAAGTGCTTTAGTAAATTTTCAAGGTAGTTTCAGGATTGTAGAGGTTGGCACTGATTCATTTCACCTGAGGAATTTATTCATTCAGTGAACTTTTAATAGAGCTTCTCATGTGGTCAGTATTGGGAGTATTACAAGAGAACCTAATATTTATTGTATGATCGCCCATGTATTAAGTGGCAAACATTTTATGTGCGGTTAATCTCTACAACATAATTTTAATTCTCGCATCATCCCTATGAAGAGGATCCTATAATTATCCTCATTCTTTAAACTATTTATTGGAATTTAGTATATATAGAGAAGTATACTTTAGTATGTGTACAACTGGATGGACTTTCATGAATTGTACACACCTTTGTAACCAGCACCCAGAGCAAGGACAGACTGAACATTACAGGCATTCTGGAAGTCCCTCTTTTGCCCCCTTGACTTCCAGAAGCAATGTTTCTTTTCCTGTTTCTATATTTTCTAGAAACAGAATAACATAATATGTGTATAGTTGTGGATTGCTTATTCTGGTTCTTGTCTAGTATTCCATTATCCCCATTTTACGGATGAAGCAGCTGAGACTGACTGTTCAGAGTAACCCAACATCATGCAACGAGTGATGAACATAATACAATGCCACTAAGTGTTTTTGCAAAACATTATTTTTAATGTTCTTATGTCATATTCTGTCATGTACATATAGCACAGGTAATTTAACCAATCCTCTTCTTTTTATTTTATTTTTTATTTTTAAAAAATATTTTATTTATTTATTCATGAGAGACACAGAGAGAGAGAGGCAGACACATAGGCAGAGAGAGAAGTAGGCTCCATGCAGGGAGCCTGATGTGGGACTCGATCCCGGGACCCCAGGATCATGCCCTGAGCTGAAGGCAGATGCTCAACCGCTGAGCCACCCAGGTGCTCCTAACTAATCCCCTTCTGATGGATATTTGAGTTGTTTACAACACGTAATAATTTACACTTTACCATAAAATAAAAACGTCACTTTTCAATATTTAAAGTGTGTTTCTAAGTTTCCAGCTACTTTGCCATTGACTATAATCAGTTCCATGTAAGTATAGCAGCTCATGAACATTAATTTCCCCTGTGGCAAAGATAGTGGCTGCTAGTCAAGGGTGACTTTTGTAGTTTCTATGTAGTCTACTTGCCTTTTGAAAGTACCTTGGAAGAGTGCAGTGTCCTTGCTGTTTTCCTCTTCCCGTGTGTATCCCTTCTTCCTCCTCCTTTTATCCCCTTGAAAACTCTTTGTTGGATTATCTTTGTTCTGCTGTAGTCTGGAATTGCATCCCTTTACCTGAGGGACAGCTCTCCCTCTGGCCTGCTCATGAGTTCTGCAGCAAGTTTTGTGTGATCAGTCCTTCAGAGGACTTCATGAAACGTTCTTCTCTAGTGCAGCGATTCACAAAGGGAACCTCCAGAGTGTGAACCTCTGGAAGGTAGGAGCTGTGTGTCCTTCACCATGGTACCTGAGAGGTAGTTGGTACTCACTAAATGTGAGGTGGCCAAGTGAAGATCTGCTAAAGCCTCAGATTGTCTTTTTTTGATTGACCTATTATAATGTTATGATTTATGCTTTTGGGGATTATGGATTAATTTTCTTAGGCTCTTTAAACAGAACTAGGATACTTAGAGTTGTTTGTTTAAACTTTTTTCCCCTTGTTCTGATAGTAGAAGAGGAGTGATTTAGGAATGCAATAGAAAATAAGTTTGTGATGATTTTGTTACAGCATAAAGTTTTTTATATTTTCTCCATTTATTGAACATTTGTTAAAACCCTACTGAGTTTTAACATGCAGTACATGCAGTAGAGATACAAGGATGAATATAATAATCCTTACCCTTGAGGAATCTAGTGGGAGAGATACATACATTTTACCACAATGCATTATACTTAGACATGTATCTACATGGCTATGAGCTATTTTTTGTTTGTTGGTTTGTTTTGAACACAATGGAGAGGCTGCCAGGAGGGTCCTCTGGGAAGATCTGACACCAGCACTGAATCTTAAGGTAAGTGCATAAATCTCTACTCAATCTTCTATCCAAATACTGCTTCACTTCTCTTTCTCCTTATTTCTAGAATGGGAGTGCTGCCTATAGTTACACCATTTTACCCTAATCTAAAAACCCCACTCTTGTCTTTTTCAGGACATGACACAGCTGTTTTCTCAGAGTCCTGTTGATTCTAGCTCTGAAATTGCTCTGTTTCCTCTTCATTTCCATCCTCATGTTGATAACCTCTTTGATTTGAGAGAACAGGCATAGAAATCATTCATCTTTCTGTTTTAAACATCTGACCCATGACACATAATAGGTTCAGATTTTTGTTGAATCAAGGTGAACTGAGTGATCTGTAACTGGCCTTCCTTCCTCTAATCCCTTTTAGTTTCCTTTGATTCTATATAGGGTTTTACTCCTCTGGTTAAAATTCTTCCATAATTGTTATTACTTTCAAGATGGAAATCCAGCTTCTTAGCTCAGGTCCTTATCATTGACTTCAGTCTGCCTCAAGTGCTTCTCATCCATCCACTGCTCCCATGCTACTGTGTGTCAGAGTACATCTAGAGTTCTTTATGTCATTCTCACGGCCTGTGTACCTTCCCCTTTGTTGATGTGCCACCTCTGTCTCATGTGTTAAGATCCACCGGCAGCTGTCACCAACCCTGTGAAACCTTCCCTACCTTTCCCAAGAAGAATTAGTGGTACCCTCCACGGGTTCCCTGAAGTCTGTCCATTTCATTCTCTGGTTGCATTTCTACATTCAGTTACAATCCTCTTTTCTTTTGCATTTCTCCCATTAAACTGAGGGCCAGAATTGTGTCTGATTCTCTTTGTCCCCTGGTCAGATGCTTGTTACCTGTCAGATGAATAGGTCCTATCTGCATGGTGCCTTAAATACACCTTCTGTTTTCACATCTTTTCAGTTTTGCTTGCATGATTTTCATAATGGACATGCCCTTTCAGCAGCTCTGTTTAAATGAGTGCATTCATTATTCAAGGGCCAATGCATGTCATGCCTTATTTGTGACATTGTCTTTGATCATGGCAGCCCAAAATATTGGTACCTATCTCTAAACCATTTTTGTTAGCCCTTGGCTGTGGCACTTGCACAATATTTGCTATTATTTGTATTTTTGTTGTGTATGTATCATCTCTCCCTAGTTAGATTATAAACTCTGAAGTTAGAGGTTTCTCATAGACAATTGTGAATCTTCTCTGTTGAAATATATAATTCCTTACTTAATAGTCATCCATGCTTTAAAGGTAGGTCTGTTAGTCACATATTCTTTCAGTTCCCTTTGTTTGAGGATGCCTATTTGCCATTCATTCCTGAAGGGTACTTTTGCTGGGTATAGAATTTGCAGTTGACAGTTCTTTCAGCACCTGAAGAATCTATTTCCTTTAGTTTCCATGGTTTCAGATGAGGAATACACTATCATTTTTGTCTTGCTGATATCAAGTTGTTGTTGTTGTTGTTGTTGTTTTCAAATGTTTAGTTATGTTTTTTTTTTTTTTCAAATGTTTAGTTATGTTTTGTTCCTTTACCATTGACTGCAGCCGTGGCATGCTTTTCTTTGAATTTATCCTGAGACCGGAATTTGCTCAGCTTCTTAAATCTGTTTGTGACCAAATTTGGGAAGTTTTCAGCCATTGTTTCTTTGAATACACTTCTAGCCTTACTCTATTTCTTCCCTCCCTCTCGGATTCTGAGGGTACAAATGTTGGATCTTTTGTTCTTAGGTCCTTGAAGCTCTGTTCACTTTTTCAGCCTATTTTCTCTCTGTTGTTCTGATTGAGTGAATTCTCTTCTTCTTTCCTCAAGTTCACTGATTCTGTTCTCTGGCCTCTCCAGTCTACTATTGAGCCCATCAAGTGAGTTTCACTTTCTATTACTATACTTTTCAGTTGTAGAATTTTTGTGTGGTTCTTTTTTGTAACTTCTATTAATCTGCTAAGAATTTCTGTTTTTTTTTTCCTTTGTTCAGAATTTATACTTGATTGTTGAAGCACTTCTCTGACTTTTATGCTTTAAAGTCTTTATCAGGGGTGCCTGGGTGGCTCAGTGGTTAAGCCTTTGGCTCAGGGTGTGATCCTGGAGTCCTGGGATCTAGTCCCACTTCGGGCTCCTAGCATGGAGCCTACCTTCTCCCTCTACCTATGTCTCTGCCTCTCTCTCATGGATAAATAAATTAAATATATTTTTTAAAAGTCTTTATCCAGTAATTCCAGTATTTATGTCAGGGTTAGCATCAATTGATTGACTTTTCTTGTTCAAGCTGTAGTTTTCCTGGTTCTTGGTGTGATGGATGCTTTTTTTTTTTTTTTTTTTTTTTTTTAAGATTTCTTTTAGAGAGAATGAGAGTGTGAGCAAAGGGAGGGGCAGAGGGAGAGGGAAAGAATCCCAGACTCCCCACTGAGCACAGAGCTTGTTCTGAGGGTTGACCTCACAACCCTGAAATCATGACCTAAGCCAAAATCAAGAGTTGGACACTTAACTGAATGAGCCACCCCAGTGCCCCTGATGGATGATTTTTGATTATATCCGTTTTGCCTAGTCCTGTTAGGATATTCAGGGTCCCATTTAAATATTTTGTTTTAGCAGTCAGCTGGTTTTAGTTTTAGCATTCAAGACCTGGCCTACATTTTTGGGGTCAGCTTCTGATGGCATTTAATTTTTAGAGCCTCTGTGGTGGTATTTTATTTTATTTTTTTAAGATTTTATTTATTCATGAGAGACAGAGAGAGTGAGAGAGTGGCAGAAACAGAGAGAGAGACAGAGAGAGAGAAGCAGAGAAAGAAGCAGGCTCCATGCAGGGAGCCCAATGTGGGATTCAGTCCTGGGTCTTCAGGATCACGTCCTGAGCCAAAGGCAGACTCTCAACCGCTGAGCCCCCAGGTCACCCTGTGGTAGTGTTTTAATTTGCTTGATTGACCAGATGTTTTTAGAGTTACCATAGCCCCCTGCTCACACTGGCTATGGGGGCACAGGTTTTCCTGGGCTGGGGAACTATGTGTCCTGGGAGGCGGGTAGGTAGATGCAGGCTCCTGGGGACTTGGAGCTTCCCTGACTGTGGTAGAATTCCTGCTGCCTGTATGGGACAGAAGGGTCACCTTGATCCTGTCACTTGTTGAAGTGAGATCTTTTTACTGGTGTCCCATGGCTTTCCCAGGGTTTTCTGGACAAGGGAAAGGAAGAAGTCTCAGGCTTGTAGGACCAAAGAGATTTCTTGGACCATGAGTAATTGGGTTCTGTTGGGTTAGCTTATCTTTGGGCTTATGTCTTGGTTACCTTAGTTGCTTATTGTTGTTTGGGCTTAAGATAGGTCCTTCTTTTGGGTGGTGTAGGGCTTGCCTTGTTTCCAGAGGGACTCTCCTTCCATTTGGGTAAGAATGAGTCCACATGGTCTACCTGCTGTTGTTAGGACAGGGGCTGGAAATGGTGGGTCTTAGTGGCTGTCTTTTTTGTGTGGCAGGAATGTGTGCTTTCTCAAGGTCTTCTGGACAAGGGAAAGGAGGGAGTCCTTTCCTGTGCCGTGCTGCTTCTCTAGGCTTGTAGTCACAGACTAGTTTGTTTCTTTCTTACCAGCTTTCAGAGGTTTTTGGTTGTCTCATTATTATAGCAATGAGTGGAAAGGGTTCATAGTGCTTAGTGGAAAGGAGCAGGGAGAAACAAGTCTATGCTATCTTGTCTCTTGTTATTCATTCTTAAATGTTGGGTTTTTAAAAACAATTGAAAATGTTAAGAATTTCAGCATTTATTTTCTACCTTTAGCAAATCATGTCATTGACCTCTCTTACTTTATATGTAAGGAAACTTGAGATTCAGTCAGGTTCAGTGACTGGTCTAGGGCTCCCACTAGTAGTTAATTGCAGAATTCAAACTAGAACTAGGCTCCTGGTGAGGAATCCAGCATTTGTATTATTGTAGAAAACTAAGTCAGTTAACTAGAAGAGAAAACAAGAGAACCTTGCAATTCAGTAGTGTTTTGGGTTTTATAACATTAGCATACTGAAGAATTAATACCCCAAATGGAAAACTTACCAGAATATGAGAGTAAAACAATCCAGTTTTAAATTATATTGACTGAGATTGAATGACATGCTATCTATTTGTCCCCATTTTAATACTAAACATTTTTTATAAAGTCTAAAATAACATACCTTCTGTTCTTGCTATAAAATATCGAAGTGATCTTATAAAATGGTCCTCCTTAAAAAAATTAAAAAATAAAATGGTCCTCCTTAGAAAAAAATTCTATCACTGATCATCATCACCATTCATGTTCTACTTCAAAGAGAGTAAAAAAAAATAATTAAGATTGGTGGTACTACTCAAACAAATTAATGTCATAGCTTAGCATTCCCTGTGGCTTTTTATCAGATACTCCATAGACTGTAGATGTTTCTCACAGTATTTCCCCATGAAGCTTTTTCTTGTATCTCAGAATTAGAGAAATGGAGAAACCCAGATGTTAACTATTTGGTTGTTTATAATTTTTTTGAAGTCTCCAGGGTTTTACAGAAAATAAAGTCAGAACTGAACTATTGCCAAAACTCTTTGGAGATCTGAGTTGGGAAGCATTTACTTCTTCCCCTGGGACCTTCCCTCAGGCACAGCAAGAACTAGGTACAATGAGGAGGACTAAACACTGTCTCTTTTCAGTGTCATTTGAGTACTGATGACTGACCAAAGGGGCCTGGGGAGGTGTCACTGCCTCCCTTCCCCCCTTGTGTACTAGTTCCTCTCTTTCTGCTTTGGTTTTTTCCCCTCTTTCCTACTTATGTAGTCTTTCTGGAAAGTAGAGTCTCTGTACTGAAGAGATGGATTTACCATTAGGCTTTGGATTACTTTTCCTGTCATCTGTGATAAAACTCTAGCACAGGGAATTCCTATGCTAAAATCAGCTCTTTAGAATATGGTGTCAAGTTTCATAAAAATCCTGTCCAGTATGGTGGTTAAATTTTCAAACCTGTCTTATTTAATCCATTATTTCTGTACTTGCACCAAGTGCTATAAAGGTAAGAAAGTATTAGTGCCAGTAATTCACCAGCTGTTGGTGGGCAGGACCTTTGTGGACTATTGCTCTGAGGTCCCACCCTCAGCAGGGTGTCCCTAGCATACAAGTAGGGGGGATGTCTCACGATTGCCTGTCCAGTGAGACTGCCCATTGCATTACAGTTAGCAAGTTATGCTTTACTTTAAACCACATTTGTTCCCTTTAGCTTCTACCTATATTGGCTTTTGGATGAGTCTGTTAAGACCATATGGGGTGAATCTAAGAACTGGTCTAATTAATGTCCCTCAAAATTCAGAAACCTTCCCAAAATTCTGTCTTCCTTGGTAGGGTTTTGGGAATCCTCACCATCCTGATGACTTTTCTTGGATGTTCGGTTTTGTTAGTCTCCCTTTATAACATAGTCCAAACTAAACACCGTGCCCCCAAGCTTTCTTATTCATGCTGGAAATGTCATTTATTTATTTATTTCTTAAAAGATTTATCTATTTATTCTTGACACACAGAGAGAGGCAGAGACATAGAAGGGAGAAGCAGGCTCCTTGCAGGGAGCCCGATGTGGGACTTGACCTGGGGATCACACCCTGAGTCAAAGGCAGATGCTACCCACTGAGCTACCCAGGAGTCCCTGGAAATTGTATTTCTTAAAAACAAAACAAAAAAAGCCTAAAAAATAAAAACATAAAAGAAAGGTTGTAAAAAAATAACTATTTCGTATGCTCCATATAATATCATATATGGAAAGGGGACATTTCTGAACTTGAATCTTCACTTACCCTTGCTGTGTCTGTTCCCTCACTTGTAGAGTAGAAAGCGCAACATCTGTCTTATGGAGCTGTTACTGTGGTAGAGCCCATGTGTGTCAGCGATCCAAAGTTGGATGCCTGGAGGAGCATGGAAGGTCAATCTATGGCCGGCTTGCTATAGGAAATGGAAGCTCCTAAATCACTGTACTATGTTGCCATTTCCCTATTAACTCTGGGTATCTGTTTTTCCTTCTCAGGGATGTCTCTGATTGCCTAGATTCTATAGTTTGGGGCTTCTCCTTTGCTGTATGGAGACATGAATGTGATGAAGTTGGGTATCTCTAAACTCCATTTATCAGCTTCTCTTCATTTTTATGAAAACCTAGTTCTTAGGGAATGCCTGGGTGGCTCAGTTGGTTGGGCATCTGACTCTTGATTTTGGCTTGAGTCATGATCTTGAGGTTGTGGGATCAGGCTCTGCACTGGGCATGGAGCCTGCTTGACACTTTCTCTCCCTCTCCTTGCTGCCCCTCCTTCTGCTCATCTCTCTCTCGCTCTTAAAAAAAAAAAAAGGCTAGTTCTTAAGAAACCAAAGAAAAGAGTAATCTGGACGCTAGAATTAATGATCTTACTTATATGGTATTGCTTATAGAGTGGATAATAAGGCTGGTAAATCTTATGCTAATACAAAGTACCTATCTAAGAGTTATCCCAGTCCAGCTCAGTATGCTTAAAAATATGTACTTTTGTACATATACAATATTTTCCACTCAATGAGCTCTTCTTATAATAAAATGTATATTTGTATATTTGTTTATTTTTTTTAAGATTTTATTTATTCATGCGAGACAGAGAGAGAGAGAGAGAGAGAGAGAGAGAGAGAGGCAGAGACATGGGCAGAGGGAGAAGCAGGCTTTTCCCTCCTCTGTCCATGCAGGGAGCCCGACATGGGACTCGATCCCGGGTCTCCAGATCATGCCCTGGGCTGAGGCGGCACTGAACCACTGAGCCACTCGGGCTGCCCTGTATACTCACTTATAAAGTTGTACTTCCACCCAGTGAGCTTTTTATTTATATTTATCTCACAAGAGTTACCGTTTTGTTCAAAACAAAGATTCAGATTACAGTACCTGGTACAAATGCCTGTCTTCAACTCCTTATACCAGAGGACTCTCTTTTCTTTTTCTATTATTAAAAAAAATGCTGGTGTAGCTCAATGTACTGATTATATCACCCACTAAATCACAGATGGCTCACTGAAGAACGCTGCTCCGAGGACTTTGTAAAAGGCTGCTGTAGGTCAGTGCTACTCAAAGTGAAGGCTGTAGACCTGTCTCAGACTCTGCAGACTGCCGGTTACGATAAGTTGACTTCTTTATCAAGAAGTCTTGCTGTAAAATAGTGTCAGCCAAACTAAACGGGTACTCAGTTAATTTACATCTTGTACAAATTCCTTGTCTTTCAGGGACCCTGTTACCAATTGTTCAGGGGCTGGCACCCTGAGTAGCATTGCCTGCGGGCACCACAAACCTTCTTTTGCCACCTAGTTCTTAGCCGAGTGGCTCTCAGGTTTCCACGCCTCTGGTAGATTTGAAAGGTGAGGCAATGCTACACTAATTTGGTATGTCAGTTAAACCCCCATTACCCAGTACTGCTTAGTGTGCGAGCAAGTCATTCTACCACAGTTGAGAAATGAAGAGACCACAAGTTGGGAATCACAGTGACCTGGGCTTACTTCTGGTGTTACTCTGTAATCCATTTTACTTCTATGTTTCCCCATCCGCCTCTGTCTATAAAATGAAGACAAATATATTTACCTTTGTAGTATGATTCTAAGGATTAGGGGTAAAGTTTATATAACACACCGCACACAATAGCAGATGCTTATTGCTTTCGGAGCTAATTCTGAAATGATAAATAAAGTTCTGAAAAAGAAGAATAATAGGGATGATTGATTGTATTAAGTAAAAAGTATGGCATGAAGACCATTGTTTGATATGTGGTACGAAAAGAGAGACAAAGGAGCAGAGTAACTCAGAATTAAGTTTTTTTAAAAAAGAAGGTTAGGGCAGTTGGGAATATTCAGTTTAATTTTCTTCTAAAATGTTCAGGGATGTAAAATGGTGGGTGCTTTTTAAGCATGCAAATGATGGAAGAAACTTCTTCAAAATAAGGGGGAAAATTTGACTACCTAAGAGGATACAAAATTCAAAATCATAATCCAAAAAAAAGGTCACACAAGTAAAAGGGGAAGAATATTTAAAACAAAATTATGTGTCAAATTCATTGGAGTAGAAAAAATACAGTTCATTAATCGCAGTTTACACTATAGAAATACTTGCAGTCAAGGAAGTAAAGATTAAACATTAGAAAGTACAAAAAAATTAACTTTGAAAAAAGTTGGGCAAATGGAATGATGAACCCATGTACCTGCAACCTTCTTCCAGAAATTATGAAGTCATGGTCCAGTGCTGAGGTACAATTTAGGCTTGATTGGAAGATATCTATCAGTCAGTTTATAACTTAGAGATTTTATTCTTGGGTTTCTAGGTTGTTTGAATTTTTTTAGTTATATTATGACTTTGCTTTATCAGTTTGTGGAAAATAAAATCCAATATTTCCTTTTAGAAGCTTTCCATTTCTTTTTTTTAATTTATTTTTTTTAAAATTTTTATTTATTTTATGATAGTCACACACACACACACACACACACACACACACACACACACACACACACAGAGGCAGAGACATAGGCAGAGGGAGAAGCAGGCTCCATGCACCAGGAGCCCGATGTGGGATTCGATCCTGGGTCTCTAGGATCCCGCCCTGGGCCAAAGGGAGGTGCTAAACCGCTGCGCCACCAAGGGATCCCAAAGCTTTCCATTTCTAATTCCAACTTTTTCTTTGTGCTAACAATCCGTGTGACAAATTTACATTCTGTGACATAGCTTGGGAATAAAGGATGTTAGCTGATCTCCTGCTAAGAGTCCTTTGAACTGGAGCCTGGATACCTGGATGTTATTAATGGAACAGAAGGGTTCATGAAGGTCTTTAGCCCTCTTTTGCTTGTATGTGTGTGTAGTTTTGGTTGGGGAAGGGTGAATCAATGATGTAACTAAATTTAGAGTGATAACAATAAAAAACTTACCTTCAAAATATGCTTTAAGGGCCTGTGGATCTTTGATCAATAGGTAGCTGATTATTTCCCATACATTTTATTTTTTTAATTTCTTACACATTTTAGTGTTTCCTTTTCAGTTATCTCCTGATTTGGAATAAAAACCATTTGAAATCAGAAGCTGTGGGTTACATATACTACAACTACATGCATCTATTGTATATAGTTTGTCTGATAGCTGTGGAGTCTGGTTAGAAGATCAGGCAAATGTGGGCCCACTGGAGCTTTGGAGGAGTCCTGGGGGGGCATGCCGGTGGCTTTGAATGTAGGTTGTACTTGAGTTTTGGAGGAAGTGGGAGAAGAGCATTCCAGATAGAAAGAAGGCAAGGCATGTTCAAAGACCCCCAGGAAGGAGACGGCTGAGCAGAGACCAAATCACTCAGGGTATTTCGTTTCATTTCATTTCATTTCATTTCATTTCATTTCATTTCATTTCATTTCATTTCATTTCTTTATTGGTTGATTGACTGATTGTATATTCTTTTACTGGAGTTCAATTTGCCAACATATAGCATAGCACCCAGTGCTCATCCCGTCAAGCGGCCCCTCAGTGCCCATCACCCAGTCACCCCAACCCCCGCCTACCTCCCCTTCCACTACCCCTTGTTCTTTTCCCAGAGTTAGGAGTTTTTCATGTTCTGTCACCCTCACTGGTATTTCCCACTCATTTTCTCTCCTTTCCCCTTTATTCCCTTTCACTATTTTTTGTATTCCCCAAATGAATGAGACCATATAATGTTTGTCCTTCTCCAATTGACTTACTTCACTCAGCATAATACCCTCCAGTTCCATCTACATAGAAGCAAATGGTGGGTATTTGTTGTTTCTAATCATTGAGTAATATTCCATTGTATACATAGACCACAGCTTCTTTATCCATTCACCTTTCAATGGATGCCGAGGCTCCTTCCACAGTTTGGCTATTGTGGACATTGCTACTATAAACATTGGGGTGCAGGTGTCTTGGTGTTTCACTGTATGTTTCTTTGGGGCAAATCCCCAGCAGTGCAATTGCTGGGTGGTAGGGTAGCTCTATTTTTAACTCTTTGAGGAACCTCCACACAGTTTTCCAGAGTGGCTGCACCAGTTCACATTCCCACCAACAGTGCAAGAGGGTTCCCCTTTCTCCACATTCTCTCCAACATTTGTTACTTCCTGTCTTGTTACTTTTACCCATTCTCACTGGTGTGAGGTGGTATCTCATTGTGGTTTTGATTTGTATTTCCCTGACGGCAGGGATGCGGAACATTTTTTCATATGCTTGTTGGCCACGTCTATGTCTTCCTCTGTGAAATTTCTGTTCATGTCTTTTGCCCATTTCATGGTTGGATTGTTTGTTTTTTGGGTGTTGAGTTTGAGAAGTTCTTTATAGATCTTGGAAACTAGCCCTTTATCTGATAGGTCATTTGCAAATATCTTCTCCCATTCTGTAGGTTGTCTTTTAGTTTTGCTGACTGTTTCTTTTGCTGTGCAGAAGCTTTTTATCTTGATAAAGTCCCAATAATTCATTTTTGCTTTTGTTTCCCTTGCCTTCATAGATGTATCTTGCAAGAAGTTGCTGTGGCCAGGTTCACAAAGGGTGTTGCCTGTGTTCTCCTCTAGGATTTTGATGGATTCTTGTCTCACATTTAGATCTTTCATCCATTTTTTTTAATTTTTTTTAATTTATTTATGATAGTCACAGAGAGATAGAGAGAGGCAGAGACACAGGCAGAGGGAGAAGCAGGCTCCATGCACCGGGAGCCCGACGTGGGATTCGATCCCGGGTCTCCAGGATCGCGCCCTGGGCCAAAGGCAGGCGCCAAACCGCTGCGCCACCCAGGGATCCCTTTCATCCATTTTGAGTTTAAGTTTGTGTCTGGTATAAGAGAATGGTCTAGTTCCATTCTTCTGCACGTGGCTGTCCAATTTTCCCAGCACCATTTATTGAAGAGACTGTTCTTTTTCCAGTGGATAGTCTTTCTTGCTTTGTTGAATATTAGTTGACCATAGAGTTGAGGGCCCATTTCTGGGTTCTCTATTCTGTTCCATTGATCTATGTGTTTGTTTTTGTGCCAGTACCACACTGTCTTGATGATCACAGCTTTGTAGTACAACCTGAAATCTGGCATTGTGATGCCCCCAGCTTTGGTTTTCTTTTTCAATATTCCCCTGGCTATTCGGGGTCTTTTCTGATTCCACACAAATCTTAAGATGATTTGTTCCAACTCTCTGAAGAAAGTCCATGGTATTTTGACAGGGATTGCATTAAATGTGTAAATTGCCCTGGGTAGCATTGACATTTCACAATATTAATTCTTCCAATCCATGAGCATGGAGTATTTTTCCATCTCTTTATGTCTTCCTCAGTTTCTTTCAGAAGTGTTCTCTAGTTTTTAGGGTATAGATTCTTACCTCTTTGGTTAGGTTTATTCATAGGTATCTTATGCTTTTGGGTGCAATTGTAAATGGGATTGACTCCTTAATTTCTCTTTCTTCAGTTTCATTGTTAGAGTATAGAAATGCCACTGATACCTGTGCTTTGATTTTGTGTCCTGCCACATCGCTGAATTGCTATATGAGTTCTAGCAATCTTGGGGTGGACTCTTTTCGGTTTTCTGTGTACAGTATCCTGTCATCTGCGAAGAAGGAGAGTTTGACTTCTTCTTTGCCAATTTGAATGCCTTTTATTTCTTTTGTTGCCTTATTGCTGAGGCTAAGACTTCTAGTACTATGTTGAATAGCAGTGGTGAGAGTGGACATCCCTGGCTTGTTCCTGATCTTAGGGGAAAGGCTCCCAGTGTTTTTCCATTGAGAATGATATTTGCTGTGGGCTTTTGGTAGATGGCTTTTAAGATGCTGAGGAATGTTCCTTCTATCCCTACACTCTGAAGGAGTTTTTTTTTTTTTTTTAATTTTTATTTATTTATGATAGTCACAGAGAGAGAGAGAGAGAGAGGGGCAGAGACACAGGCAGAGGGAGAAGGCAGGCTCCATGCACCGGGAGCCTGATGTGGGATTCGATCCGGGGTCTCCAGGATCGCGCCCTGGGCCAAAGGCCGGCGCCAAACCGCTGCGCCACCCAGGGATCCCCTGAAGGAGTTTTGATCGGGAATGGATGCTGTATTTTGTCAAATGCTTTCTCTGCATCTATTGAGAGGATCATATGGTTCTTGTTTTTTCTCTTGTTGGTATGATCTATCACATCGATTGCTTTACAAGTGCTGAACTAGCCTTGCATCCTGGCTAGGATGACCCACTTGGTCATGGTGAATAATCTTCTTAATGTACTGTTGGATCCTATTGGCTAGTATCTTGTTGAGAATTTTTGCATCTGTGTTCATCAGGGATATTGGTCTATAATTCTCCTTTTTAGTGGGGTCTTTGGTTTTGGAATTAAGGTGATGCTGGCCTCATAGAACAAGTTTGGAAGTATTCCATCCCTTTCTATCTTTTGGAACAGCTTTAGTAGAATAGGTATTGTTTCTTCTTTAAACGTTTGATAGAATTCCCCTGGAAAGCCATCTGACCCTGGTCTTTTGTGTTTTGGGAGGTTTTTGATGACTGCTTCAATGTCCTCCCTGGTTATTGGCCTGTTCAGGTTTTCTATTTCTTCCTGTTCCAGTTTTGGTAGTTTGTGTTTTTCCAGAAATGCATCCATTTCTTCTAGATTGCCTAATTTATTGACATATAACTGCTCATAATGTTTATTTTTCGTAATATGTCTTTTTTTCTTTTTCATAATATGTTTTTAAAATTGTTTGTATTTCCTTGGTATTGGTTGTGATCTCTCCTTTTTCATTTGTGATTTTATTAATTAGAGTCTTTTTTGTTTTTAATCAGGCTGGCTAATGGTTTATCTGATTAATTCATTCAAAGAACCAACTCCTGGTTTTGTTACGTGTTCTACAGTTTTCTGGTCTGTATTTCATTGAGTTCTTCTTGAATCTTTATTAACTCTCTTCTGCTTGGTGTAGATTTTATTTGCTGTTCTTTCTCCAGTTCCTTTATGTGCAAGGTTAGCTTGTATATTTGAGTTTTTTCCAAATTTTGAGGGATGCTTGTATTGCGATGTATTTCCCTTTTAGGACTGCTTTTGCTATATCCCAAATATTTTGAACAGTTGTATCTTCATTCTCATTAGTTTCCATGACTCTTTTTAATTCTTCTCTAATTTCCTGGTTGACCCTTTCATCTTTTAGCAGGATGTTCTTTAACCTCCACGTGTTTGAGTTTCTTCCAAATTTCTTCTTGTGATTGAGTTTAAGTTTCAAAATATTATGGTCTGAAAATATGCAAGGGACAATTCCAGACTTTTGGTATTGGTTAAGACCTGATTTGTGACCCAGTATGTGGTCTATTCTGGAGAAAGTTCCATGTGCACTTGAGAAGAATGTGTATTCAGTTGCATTTGGACGTAAAGTTCTGTAAATATATGTGAAATCCATCTGGTCCAGTGTAACATTTAAAGTTCTTGTTTCTTTGGAGATGTTGTGCTTAGAATATCTGTCATTTTGCAGAAAGTGCCGTATTGAAGTCTCCCAGTATTAGTGTATTATTATCTAAGTATGTCTTAACTTTAGTTATTAATTGATTGATATACTTGGCAGCTCCCACATTAGGGGCATAAATATTCATGATTGTTAGGTCCTCTTGTTGGATAGATCCTTTAAGTATAATATAGTGTCCCTCTTCATCTCCTTAGTACAGTTTTTGGGATAAACTTTAATTTATTTGATATGAGGATTGCTACCCCTGCTTTCTTTTGAAGACCATTTGAATGGTAAATGGTTCTCCAACCTTTCATTTTCAGGCTGTAGGTGTCCTTAGGTCTAAAATGAGTCTCCTGTAGACAGCAAATAGATGGGTCTTGCTTTTTTATCTAGTCTGAAACCCTGCATCTTTTGATGGGATCATTAAGCCCGTTCATGTTCAGAGTTATTATTGAAAGATATGGATTTAGTGTCATTATAATAGTTATTCAGTCCCTGTTTTTGTGGCTTATTTCTTAGGGTGTCCTCTTTCTTTTACAGAGTCCCCCTTAGTATTTCTTGTAGAGCTGGTTTGGTGGTCACATATTCTTTCAGTTTCTGCCTATCTTGGAAGGTCTTTATTTCTCTTTCTTTTTTTTTTTTTAATTTTTTATTTATTTATGATAGTCACAGAGAGAGAGATTGAGAGAGGCAGAGACACAGGCGGAGGGAGAAGCAGGCTCCATGCACCGGGAGCCTGATGTGGGATTCGATCCCGGGTCTCCAGGATCGCGCCCTGGGCCAAAGGCAAGCGCCAAACCGCTGCGCCACCCAGGGATCCCCTTTATTTCTCTTTCTATTCTGAATGAGAGCCTTGCTGGATAGAGTAATCTTGGCTGCATGTTCTTCTCATTTAGGACCCACTCAAGGTATTTTAGACCTTTGGTGAGGAGTTTGGTTTTTATCCTAAATACAAGAGAATGATACTGAAGATTTAAGCTGGGGAGTAAAGAAATCCACTCATATTTTCACTTGGCTTTTGCTGCTGTGTAGGAATTGGGCTGAAGGAGAGTGAGTGGCAGCAGAGTGACCAGTGAGCATTTTGTTAACAGGATTAAATGTGTTAACATTGGAGACACAGACATGAGCAGATCCTGGGATATTTTGAATGTGAGTTGGATGTGTAGGAGGTTAAGAGAAAGGAAGGAATCAGGATGATTTGTCAAAGAACTGCTTCTGGCCAAATCCCCAGCCTTGCAAAACATTTGGCACTTTCTGAGCATCCTCAGTTTTGTGTCTTCTCTGATTCTGCACACCCCTCGTACCTCATTTTGGCTCTCTCTTTACTCTGTCTTGTCTTTTTCTGCCTCCCCCTGATCCATTGTGAGTATCCTTCATGTTTTGCCTCTGTATTTTCAGCTCTGCGTTTTTCTCTACTTTTTCCTTCTAACAAGGAAAATTCACTTCAATTACTTTCCTGCATGTAATTGACAGTTGGGATCTCTGGGCTTGACCTTTGTCTTCAGCTGCTTGCAGAATTTCTATTTAGTTCATCTGCTACTTCATGAAATATCTGAAATGCAGTTGTTTCCTTACCTTACCTTTGCTTCCTCTCTAGACTTCCCCTGAAAAAAAACAACAACAACAACAAAACAAAACCGGTGCCACCATTCTGTCACCCAGACAGGACAACTTAGTAATCTTTTGATTCATTATTTTCCTTTACAACAATTTGTTATATAAAACCCTGTATTATTCCCAAGTTGTTGGAGCTTGGAAGGGCTGCCACCTGCTCAGGGCCACCCAGCTGGTCACCAGAGACGCTAGTGTGTGAGCCCCAGTGTGTCTGACGTGGTCAATCACTATGCTCTGTTACAGGCCAGGGAGCTTTGTGATGAGGCTTTTCTGAGGGACAACGAACCTTACTTTGTAAAGTAAGTCAAATATTCAGAGATTGGGACCTCAGTTATTAACAGTAGTTGTGCTCGCTATCTGAGTGTTTTCTCTGGAAATCTTGCACCTATATTGTCCATTTTTAGAGATAAAAAGGAAATTGGTTGGCTGCCATGGCAGGTTGTTTGCATTCTTCCCTCTTTTGAGGGTAAGGAGGAGTAACAATGAGCAGTGGTTGCAGATTCTTTATTTTTTTCTCCCCTACTGATACATGAAAGGGCTTATTTACCCATATGCTTGCAAATACTGAATTTCCTTAAAATAATATTGCCCATCAGGTGAAAAACTACTTAAATTTTCTATAATTTTTCGTGAATTGGAATTCTTTTTCAAGATTTTATTTATTTATTCGTGAGGGACTTGCAGGGAGGCAGAGACATAGGCAGAGGGAGAAGCAGACTTCCTGTGAGGAGCCTGATGCGGGACTCGATCCCAGGTTCACACCCTGAGCTGAAGGGAGATGCTCAACCACTGAGTCACTCAGGCATCCTGAGTTTGAATTTTTTATGTTTATTAGTGGTTGGATGATGTCAGTTAACATTGGGAGAGACATCTGCTTTGCTCAGTCTCCCAATTGAAATGCTAGTGTCTTCTGGAAACACCTCCCAGACACAGTTAGAAGTCATATTTGATATGACATCCAGGCATCCTGTGGCTCAGTCAAGTTCATACACAAAATTTACCGTCACAGCCACATTGTCCTATACCCTGCCAGTCTATCCTGATGATCTCGTATCATCCATTCTTCTGTTTTGTTTTGGCTTTATTTTCCCCCCTGATTCTAAAACTAATTTATGCTAAATGGGGAACATTTTGAAAATACGGAAAAATGAAACATAAAAAAACATTGGTTAAGATTGGGAGGGGAGTGCTTAGCTTTTAAACTGTTTTATGTGCACTTCTATGCTTTTCTCATGCTTTTAGTGAATTTATAGGTTGACCATGTGTCTTATTTATTTAAATAACACTTCTTTCCTCTTTGAACATGGCTAGTTTTCAGGAGGCCCATATTTGTGTCTGGCTGGCCGAAGAGGCTTGGATTGTGTTGATCTGCTGTCTGGGACCCTGGTGTTTGTTGACCTTGCCCTTAAGGAAGCATGAAACCAAGAAGTAGACCTCACAGTCCTCATCGTCCAGCTGGCGCTTGTTCTCTAGGAGTGGCTTTTCCAATTGCTCTTTCCTTCTTCCTGTTGGCTGTGAGTTCCTCTGCATAGCTTTCTTATCCTGCCCTCCTTCTTGGGCTACTTTCCTTTCCTAGGGGCTGTTCACAAAACTTTTGTTTTCCCCAGAACTAAAAAAAAGACAGAACTTTGGGAAATCCTAAAAATGATGTCATCACGATGGCAAAATTTCACAGTAATAATTGCACAGAGTGTGGGGACCAAATCCTGGGTCCCAACAAGCTCTGAAGGCTGCCTATCTGGGGAGAGGCATGAGGGGGCGGTGTTCTGGGTGGGTCAGGCACAGGTAGTAGCTATGCCCCTGTGTTAAGCCCTGCTGGGTGCCCTGGTCCCAGGGCAGCCTCCAGCTACCACCACAGGACTGCAGTGGTGGACTCCCAGGGACTGGGAAGGATCGCCTTGTCTACAGGGTCCCTTCGTGCAGGAGCCTCTCCAGCTGCCTGTGCTGCACATTGCCAGCTTGCAGTGGTGTGGGTAGAAATTCTATAGTCAGAGCAGCTCCATTTCTAGCTCTGCTTGCAGGACACTGTCCAGGAGCTCCCAGTTCTTGCCTCCCCACTGGTCACAGAGCTCCTCAGTGTTCAGGCCTCTGATGTGGTCAGAGTCTGACCTGTCAATCCCAGAGAGGCCAAAGCGGTTCACCTGCCTATAATCCTGCAGGTCCCCTGGGAGCTCCCGCAGTCTAGACTCCTGAATGCAGGCGCAAAGGCCAGCTCGGCCTTCACACAGTGCTTGTGGATGACCACAAAATGTTTAAAAAAAAATTCTTGACCCCTCCTCCAACACTCCAGCAAAATCAAGACATTTGGATGATTTACATACGTCTCATAAGGGCATTGTAAGGAAAGGATCTTGTAGTTTTCCCTATGGGGAGGCAGCATATTGTGACTGTTTAGATGGAAAGCTGTCTCCAGTGTTCAAATTCTTGCTCCACCATCAAACTCAGTGTGACCCCTTTGTGTCTGCTGCTGCTTGTCTCTAAAATACAGTGCAAAAAAAGCTTACCTAACTGGGCGTAGTGAGGATGAAATGAACTCTAATGAATGCAAAGTACTTCCCTGGAGCGACCAGCACATAGGAGGTGCTACATAACTGTTAGAAGGTTGTTGCACACATTTAAGCTGTTTGGAAGCACTGGATTTGAACCCATTTTCTAGTCCATTAGGAGTGTTAAAACTGCTTTATATTGAACATAATTCCTTATGTTAAAATGGCCTAGCTCAGGCTCCCACCCTGCTACTGCAGTTTTTCAGATGGACTGGTTTCTGCCTGTAGGGGCATTTTGTGGAATTTTATGGTTAACATAGTAAAGTCTTCAGAAGTAAGTTTGGCCTTTAAAGGATGTATTTTGTCCTCTTTGGCTTTGTATCCACGTTGTCACTCTTGGCATTTGCTAACTACTTCACAGCTCCTATAGGGAAAAAATAGCTTTGCTCACAGCCGCTGGTGAGGACAAAGGTCTCTGAGGACTGTGTGACCTCCCTCCTTGTCCCTAAGCTGCTGACTTGGTTGGTGTGGGACACTAGATAGCTACTTCTGTCATGGCCTTCTGTGAGGGAAAAATGAGCCAGACCTGTTTGATTCTCTTGAGAATTTTAATTTGGGAAATAAGGGAAAAGCAGTTAAGAGTTCTAGTTCAAAGAATGCCATCTGCTAACGCAAAGGCAGTGAAGGCTCCCCCCCTCCCCCCCAGTCAGGGACACGGCAGCAGCAAACCTGAGGACGCAGCAGTTCCGACAGCAAGAATTGATATGAAATAAAAGAAAGCAGAGCCGTTGAAAGTGAGAGAGAGAACAGGTAAACACTCAGAAGCCACATGGTGTTGATGGCAGCAGCCCCGAGAGGAGATCCCACGGCAGGCTGTGCTGCAAGTGCCATCGGGATGTGTTGTTTACTTTTTTCCCTAGGTTCTTTTCTATTGTATTCTCATTATTTGAGTGTATTTCTTGTATTCAGAAGGCCCTAACGTACATAGGTTGTGCAGTCTAGATCCCCTTTCTCGTCCCCTTCTGAAGGAGTCCCCTCATTTTTTTCCTACTCAAACGTCTCCTCTGTGGTTCACAGCGATATAATTTTTTTTTTTTCACAGCGATATAAATTTAACCCACTTTCTTGGACCCTGTTCAAGCCGCCCATTCCATGCTGTTTTCCTGATGACTTTCACATTTTTTCAAGTGTGTTTTCCATTGAACTCTTGTAGGGTGTGTGACCTGGACTCCTCAGTGTCAGTGTGGTATGTGATGTCATGGCAGTCTCTCCCTGATGGAGGTCATGGACTCCCTAGGGCAACCATCACATCTTCTCGAAGTTTGTATGACATCTTGGGCTGTGCCGAGTGACTGCTGCAAGTCATGGGGCATTTTTTGTGGCATTCCTTTTAGATTTTGTGATCCTGGTTTATCCTGGGACACAATGGAAGAGATTTTAGCTGTCCCCCCTTACATTGAGTCTTATTTTACGTAAATATTATTTTAAAGCAAATAACTGGCTAAAGCATTTGAGAGAAATGAGAGTTACGTAGTAACACTGGGCTTTGGTTGGCAACTGAGTTTCTCTTTCGTGCTGTGACATGGTGATGCTCCAATGGCAGAAGGGCGGGAAAGCTCACGTTCATTAACCAGATCAACACGCAACACGTTGGTCCCTGCTAGTATTTACTTTGGGCCTTAAGCATATACTGTGGTTAACACAGTAGCGTGTCTTGACATTATCCCCATATGTGGTTTTGTTTTTCTTTTTGTCTCCCCTTTCTTAGGACATTTTGGAAGTCACTTTGTTTGCTGAGTTACTATATTCAGTACCAGAATGTTTGAGTAATATTGTCTGTCACAGAGCTTAAGTCCCTGGTCAATAAAACAATACTTGCCAGTGATGTTCTTATGTCTATATTACTTTTAACCTCCAGGTTACCTTATTTTTCTAAAAAGAGAAAAAAAATAATCTTGATGTATTGGTTTGCTAGGGCTGCCATAGCAAAGTACCCCAGACTGGGTGGTTGACATAACCAAAATTTCTTGTCTCACTGCCCTGAAGTCTGGAAGTCCCCAGCTGAGGTGTCAGCAGAGCTGGTTCTTTCTGAGGCCTGTGAGGGAAGCTCCTGATCCAGGCCACTCTCTTTAGCTTATAGATGGCCATCTTCCTTTGTCTCTCCACCTTGTCTTCCCTCTATGTGTGTTTCTGTGACCACATTTCCCCTTTTTATAAGGACACTAGTCATATTGGATGAGAGCCTACCCCAATGATCCCACTTCAACTTGATTATACCTAAGAACCTCTCCCCAAATAAGGTCACATTCGGAGATGCTGAGGGTTAGGACTCTAATACGGGAATGGGTGCAAGGGGCACAATTGAACCCATTATACAGGGGAACAAGAACATTTTACTAATTTTAAGCATTTAGAAAGCAGGCTATCTTGGCTTTGAAGCCAAGAGGTTTCAAAGATGATTGCTATCCTTGGGGAAGTTTTTGCTTGTAAACCCCTCAACTCATTAGGTTGAGATTCCAGAATCTTACCAGTTGTTGGCAGTTTCCAGAAATTCTTTAAAGAGGTACTGTCCTCTCTGGCCTGGATCAGGGCAGTAGCCTCCTAACTTGTTTTCTTGCTGTGCGCCTCTTGTTCTCAGCACAGCAACCAGAGTGATGCTGCTAATTGTTCGATCCTAACCCTCCTCCCTAACTCAGAACCTTCCAGAAGCTCCCCATCTTATAATAGAAGTTCAAGTCCTTTCTGAACTGTCTTCCATTGTCTTTCCCTTTCTTGCCTGTTACATTCTTTGTCCCTCCCTCCATCGGCTTCAGCCACACCAGCCTTTTGCTGTGCTACAGCAGATCTCTGTGTGGAAAGTGATCTGTGTGGCTTGCTCCTTGCATCATTCAAGTCTTTGCTTTGGTACCATCTTTTCTATACCATCCACTGAAATCTGCCCAGCCTCCCTCCCCAAGCATTCCCATTTCCTTAACCATTCTTCAGTTTTCTCCATGGCACTTACCTGCTCCCAGTAATTTATGTTTTATTATCTGTCTTCTCTACTCCCTTTCTACTCCCCCATCTCACCTTGGCCTGTACCCACTCTCACCCGGGTTGGTGTGATTTATTTGTTGCAGTAACCTCTGTGTCTAGAATACTGCCTGGCAAATATTTGGATAAATATTTGTAAATATTTGTAAATAAATGTAAAGTGGTTAGGAAAATACCTTCACGAGTAGAATGTGGATGCGTAGAATAAGGAATGAGATGCTGAGAAAGGAACACTGGAATTCTGGCTGCTTGGGTTCCTGCAAGTATAGGAATAAGATGAGGGCAGATGGGACAAAGGAGAACAAAATGGTTCATTGATTCAGGGATGTGTGTGGGTGTACTTGTTTCTTTCATTTTAATACATTATGATCATTGTATTCTTTTCTGCTAATTGTTTTATGAATATGTATTACAAAAGTTGCAAGGATAGACTAATGAGCATCCTACGTGTCCTTTCGTCTTTCAAAGACCGACCAATTGTTTAACACTTTGTGGCTTTTACTTCATTTCTTTCTTTCTGTATATACACATTCCATGTGTCTGTGTCTCTGGCTGACCTATGGGGGTTGCTCTTGGGTCACCTCTCTGTCCCTATTAATTTAGCCCTGAAAAAGTTTGGGTTGGGTCACGTGCTACAACACCTGCCATTGTAGGAAGCGAAGGCTCTGGCTCAAGCATATTGCTCTAGAAGGGAAAGTGAGAGGTCACGTGTTAGTTAGATGTGACATTCTGGGTATTTGCAGTTTATAGACAGGAAGTCTGATACATACTACGTGTCTTGCCCAGAGCCACACCGGGGGTACGGCAGAGCTAATATTTCAAGCCAGACCTGCTTGTCTCCTTTTCATAAACCACATGGCCTCTAGCATATTGTGCCTTTAGTTCCTCATCTGTAAAATAGGATCGTTAGTCTAGATTGTCTCTAAAATTATGTTCCCTGCTGATGTTCTTTAATTTAGGCCAGGACTTGAAATCCCAGTGGCTCCAGGGACCAGGAAGATATTTTTTTATGTATGTGAGGCAAATGTAGGCAGTCGTGGGACCAATGATAACTGGAGGATTTGAGGGATTTGAATTAAAATTGTAACGAAAGGGGTGGCCAAATAAATAAGTCCATGGGGCCATTGGTTTCTGATGCTCAGATTTATGTACTTACCTGGAAATGTTAAGCTATCCAAACAGTAGCATGCAGCCCTGTCATTATGATGTTTGTCAGCCCATCAGCCATTCTTATTTTCTATGAATTGTAATTAGAGAAGGTGGAGCTTGGGAGTGTGTTGGCCTTAGTATTCTTTTTCATACTTAAGCACTTCACCTTGATCCCCTTCCCCATGTGTGCATGCATGCACTCCGCTTTGCAGCCTTTCTCAGTAGGCATACTGTCCAACTGCTGGACCATGTATTCCTCCCTAACAGGTGTGCCTACAGGTTATGCTAAAACTAGATTCTGTACTAAAACTTGGATTCTAGTTAGTGTTCTCCTTGAACTAGGTGTGTGACATTGAGCTAGTTGTTTAGAGTTGTGCTTTCATTTCCTGACAGTATAGTGAAGGTGAGAGACTCTGTCAGTGATTTTCACATTGGGTTTTCTGTAGGGTGCACTCTCACGGGGGAGCACGCTGTGGGAGAGGGGGACCAGCTGAAAGGGATCTTCATCCTACCTTTACCTGAGCAGCTTTGATTATCTCTTGGTTCAACTACTTACTAGTTGTATAATCTTGGGCAAGTTGCTTAACCTCTCTGTGACTCAGTTTTCTCCTCTGCAAAGCGGGCATGATAATAGTACCTGTCTCTCAGAGTGGTTGGGATACTTAAAGGAATCAATAAATGTAAAGTGGTTAGGAAAGTACCTGACATTATAAGGTATGGTAGGTAGAGTAATGGCCCTTTCTATTCCTGGAATCTGCGACTATGTTATTTAACTTGGCAAAAGGGGCTTTGCAGATGGGATTAAATTAAAGGGCTAGAGGTGGGGGGATTATTTTGGGTTGGGATTGTGAGCCCATTGTAATCACAGTAGTCATTAAAAGAGTCAGAGATGTATGACAGAGGTGGAGGTGATGTGACAGGGGGCTGAGGGCTCTGAGCCAAGGAATTTGGACATCCTCCAGAACCTGGAGAAGGCAAAGAAATGGATTTTCCCCTAGAGCCTCCAGAAGGAATGCGTTCCAGTAACACCAGTTTTGGCCATCTGACCTACAGGATTAGAAGAATAAATCTGTGTTGCTGTAAGCCACTAAATTTGTGGTGATTCGTTACAGCGGCAGTAGAAAACTAATACGTGAAGTGTCGGCTAATTTTTCTTTTCTCTCTGTAACTAAGATTTTCTTTGAATAGCTCAATCTGTGGCCAAAGACAGTTTGAAAGCTGGTAGGCTAGGTGATTGCCAGCATGTCCTGCTCATCTTATAGCCTGTAGTGACAGGTATTCTCTCTACACAGAACCTAGCCTGCGTAGACTCTTTGCATTGAGTGAATGTGTGCGGAACAGTTGAAGCTTGGAATAAGGAATAGCAAAAGTAAGGTAATGGTTTCCAGTGTCCACCTGCCTATGGGATTCTCTGTAGTGTTCAGATCACTCCCTTCTTAAGCGTTGTTCCTAATTATTTTGGTTAACAGAATCTGGTTGTCTGTTATGTGCCCTATTACATATTGGGACTTGTACTCCAGGTTTATGCATTTGTTCCGAGGCATTGCATCTTTGTGGACTTGTCTTATTTTCTTCTACCCCATTGATTTGTCAGTTCAGGGCTAGAATACTCTAGGGCCTTTAGAAGCTGCTTTCTTCTATGATGAAGATGACCTTACTATAACAGACACTCCAGTTGGGGTGGAACTGGAGAGCTAGGGCCAGGAATGCCTTTAATGCAACAGTTCCAGAGATGGGGCTGGCCCTAGAGCTGTTCCTAGAACTGCCTGTGATTTGGCTTTCAGGCCTCAATTAGTCCAGTAATGCATTTTGGGCTCATAAGATGTTTGCATTGTTTAAACAATCTATAAAGTGAGTTATTTACTTTCTTATTTAACTCGTACAGAGAGGCCATACTGCTGTTCTTGTATATAGTGCTGCTGCCAGTTTTGTGAATCTGGAAAACATGAAGGAAAATCTGAAGCCAGTTTATAGGCCGAGAGGAATTTTGTTTCATTTCCAAGTTAAGTTGGATTAACTTCAGCATTATTTCCTTGGCATGAATCTGGCATGAAAGATATTAAGTTCTTAGAATCTGTACCCTGTTCCCCTCTAAATAAAACACTGAAGAATTTTGCTACATGTTTTGATGTGCAGAATGGGTGGCAGAGCTTCCCTTGGCAGAACTTTTGCATACTTGATGAACTAGTTACTTGGGTCTCTACATGCAAAGGAATGTGAACACCTAGGTGCAATTTGCCTATTTGAAAAAAGGTTTTAGAAGTCCATATGGTTTGTGCAGAGTCTTGTATTTCAAATTTAACGAGTAAGAAAGACTCATTTATTTGTGATTTCATTATTCTTCTCAAGCCCAGAATTATAGAACATGCCACATTTCCTCAAGCAGCCCCATTCGCGCTTTGATTGATGGTGCGAGGAGTTGCTGCAGATAGTGGTTGAACCTTGTTACCAGAGCCAGGCTTGAAACTTGAGCAGCTCCACTGCATGCAGAGGGCTGCCTTGAGGCACAGTCAGACTACAGCCACCCTAGCAGAGAGGCTTCCCATTCACTCCTTCCGAGTGCCTATATGTGACTCAGAGTTCATGGTCGGAACTGAAAACTCTTAATAGGTGAATATTCTGCAAACAGTAATTTCCTCATCTGTGAAATCAGCAAGCGTGAGTTTGGCAATTTGGGCCGGTGTCTGGAGGCTCTCTGAACCTGGATTTAAACTGTGGTTACATCTCTCCATGTGCTGCCCTACATCTTGAACTCACCAGGTCTCAAATAGAACTCATCTCTCACACTGCTCTTAACCCTGGGAAGGGTTATGTTGCCTGTGCTTTCTCCCATTTGTCTGGGGATTGAAGACCTGCAAATTCTAGTCTGGGTGACTCTGAAAGTGGCAAGTTCATTTGAAAGGATGCAAATCACATTAATTCTTTTAGGTTAGTTGTGCTTTCTTTGTCTACCTTGAAGGTACTTCATTCACGGTGGTCAGGAATTAGTTGGCAGGAGAAGGTGGGGGCATGGAGGCCACATATATGTGAATTTTCTGTTTAGTTAGAAATCTTCATTAGAGGGAATCCCTGGGTGGCTCAGCGGTTTGACGCCTGCCTTCGGCCCAGAGCATGATCCTGGAGTCTTGGGATTAAGTCCCACATCGGGCTCCTTGCATGGAGCCTGCTTCTCTCTCTGTGTCTCTGCCTCTCTCTCTGTCTCTCACATGAATAAATAAATAAAATCTTTGAAAAAAAAATCTTCATTAGAGCCATTCGGATAACTGAGTGAGATCCTGGCAAGGGAAGAATGTTGTCTTCTGAAAGTTGGAATGCTGTAGTGGAAAGGACATTGACAGAAGCTTAAAAAATCAGAGTTGATATTTGCCTCTAGGACTTATTACCAGTACTCTGAAGAGGTCTGTGACTTTGATAAAGTCACTAATCTATCTCTGAACTTAACCCATTTGTAAAATAAGGTGACACCAATGCCTACTCTCCAGGCTAATTATAAGGAGTAAATGAAGTAATATTTGTCAGTCAGCATAGAGTAGGTGCTCAATAAAGGTATTCCCATCCAGCGGCCACTCTTCCCTCCAGTAGAGGAATGTTGCCAGCTTTTGTAACTTGAGAACTAAAGACTGCTTGAGGTTCAGATGTGGTAATATTGGAAAGAGAAAACATTATCCTTTCCACAGAGCATCTTTGTGCTTGATTGATGGACTGTATGAAATGTGGTGAACTGTCTTATGGGTTTTGTTATGTTTTAAAAGGCAGAAGTTGGCTATGAAAGTATAAACTACATGGGAGAAAAAAAATTGAAATATACTAAATGATGGAAACATGATAAATTTGTGATTTTTTTTTTTTACAGGTTTTATTTATTTGACAGAGAGAGAAAGGAAGAGCACAAGCAGGTGGAACAGTAGACAGAGGGAGAGGGAGAAGCAGACTCCAGGGAGCCCAATGTGGGGCTCCATCCCAGGGACCTGGGATCATGACCTGAGCCAAAGGCAGACACTTAACCAACTGAGCTACCCAGGTGCCTCAAATTTGTGATTCCTAAAAGGAATGGGGTTTGGTGTGGCCAAATTTTTAAACAACAAAAATTTTGCATAATGAACTCCAGTAACACCAGAAGAAAGTCAATAGAAAGGAAGAATGATTTATTTTAAAGTGAAGTATTAATGTGACCATAATATTTGGTACTTAAGAGACAAAAGCGTGCTATTTACATAGGGAGAAATATATTAGCTGTGCAAATAAACCCAAATTTAATCTGCATTATAAACATTTTAAACTGGGGTGCCTGGGTGGCTCAGTGGTTAAGCATCTGTGTTTAGCTCAGGTCATGATTCTGGAGTCCCAGGATCAAGTCAGTCCCTTGTCCCGCTCCCTCTGTGGAGCCTGCTTCTCCATCCGCCTATATCTCTGCCTCTCTCTCTGTGTCTCTCATGAATAAATAAATAAAATATTTAACAGAAAAATAAGGAAACTATTAAATTTTAACTTTCTAGAGAGCATCCTGCCTAGCCATATGAAATATGGACTTTTTTTCCTTTAAAAAAATTTTTTTTAATTAATTAATTTATTTATTTATTTTCCTTTTTTTTTTAAAGATTTTTTTTTTTTTTATTCATGAGAGATACAGAGAGAGGCAGAGACATAGGTAGAGAGAGAAGCAGGCTCTCCGTGGGGAGTCCGATGCGAAACTCGATCCCAGGACCCCAGGATCACGCCCTGAGCCAAAGGCAGATGCTCAACCACTGAGCTACCCAGGTGTCTCAAAATATGGCTTTAAAGTATACTTTGATCTGGTGATTTGGATAAAATACTGCAGGAAATAGCTCCCGAGTGGAAAAGTATAATCTATGTCAGTGTTTATATATTATGTAAATATTATATATAAAATGTGTAATATATATATATAAGTAAATATACATACGTAAGCACATATGTACACATAAATGGAACCAATGTACCTGCCTCTGTTGAGAACCGAAAAGCAAACATTAGCAAAATGGAATAATATAAATTACTAAAAATGATAAGCCCACACACTATTAATACCTTGAAATAGGTGCATGAAATGCAAAAGAAAAATCTTATTGTGGTCCCTGTTTTAGGGATATAATAAAGTACAAGACTATCAGTTGTTGCCTCAGGGACATGACATGATATTGTAGAGCGGGGAAAATAGATGACTCTGAGTAAGTTTTGGCTAAATAAGGTAGTTTCAGATAGTGCTATGAAGATAAATAAAGTGGCAAAGGGTAGAGAGAGACTTAGGGCTGCAGGGGACCTTGTTTTGGAGGGGATGATAGGGCTGTATGGGCTAAGCCATCAGGATTAAGAAGGAGTAGCCCGGTGTGGGTGGGGAAGGAGTGTTTTAGGTGGAGGGAGCAGCAGGTTTAAGGGTATGACATTGGAATGAGTTTGGCATTTGTGACCAAGAGCACACTAGTGTGGCTAAACCTTAAAGAATAATTATATGTTTGCTTGGATTACAATAGAAACTAAGTTGCTTTGGAATTGTCTAAATAGCCAGGTTTTCCTCTTTTATGGTTTAAAAAAAATTATTTTTTGATTGTGAAATTATGGCAAAAAGTACAGAAGCATACACAATGAATTTACATTTTATTTTAAAAAGTTTATCTATTTTTAAAGATTTTATTTATTTAATTGAGAGAGAGAGAGAGAACACACGGGAGAGCATGGGAGTGGGACAGAAAGGGAGGGGTAGAGGGAGAAGCAGACTTCTCGCTGAGCAAGGACCCTGATGCAGGATTCAATCCCAGAACCCTGTGATCATGGCCTGAGCTGAAGGCAGACACTTAAATGATTAAGCCACCCAGGCACACAACAAATGTACGTTTTAAACAACCATAAAGGAAATATTTACAGCCTTACCACTAGCTTACAAACTAAAATACTGTTAATCCCTTTGTCACCTTCTGTTTACTTTCCTCAGCCCCCAGTGGTAAGCATTGTATGGCCTTTGAGGTAATGATTCACTTGCTTTTCTATAATTTCATGACCTATATATGCAACCCCAAATATAGTGTAGCTTGGTTTGAACTTTATATGGGAGAACGATACAGTGTATTTTTTGTATGTGACTTGCTTCTTTCTGTCCAACTTGTGAAACTCATCTGTGTTGACATGTGAATTTATAGTTATTTTCACTCTACAGTGTATGAATGTATTGTAATTTTCAGTTCTCTTGTTGATTGGTATTTGTTTTTTTCTAGTGTTTGTTTATTATTGTGATTGTTCTGTTATGGGTTTTCTAGTATATGTTCTACAAGTGCACATGTGTAAGAGTTTATCTTGGGAATTTACTTAGAAGGTTGTAGGATATCACCAAATTTATTAGAAAATACCAAAGTACATAAGTAAGTATACCAATTTTTACTCTTACCCAACAGTGTATGAGGATTTCTGTTGCTCCTCATATGGAATTATACTAACACCTGGGCTTGCCAGACTAATTTTTGCCAGTCTGGTGAGCATATTGATATATGTTAAGATTTTGCATTTTCACTAATTACCACTAATGAGTTTGAGCATCCTTTTCATGTGGTTCTAGGCCATTTAGATTTCCTTTAGTTCCTTTTGTGAAGGGCCTATTCAAGTGTTTTGTTTGATTTTTAATTGGAATTTATGCCTCACTAATTTATAGCTGTTATTTATACCTCCCGGGTGTGTGCTTATCCTCACGTTTTTATGTCTTAAAATTTTTTTAAAATTTAACACAAATTCTATTCATCTTTCTATTAATTTATCTATTGCTTTGTAACAAATCATCCTAAAACCTAACAGCGTGAACAGCAGCCATTTATTTATTTCAGTCTGGACTTGGCTTGTCTGGGTGAGCTTCTGCATAGAGGGCAGGAAAGCTCTGCTTCTGCCGGTGGCTATCTGACCAGTGGGGCGTGAGTTGGGGGACTGGGCCACAAGTCTTTGACCAACCAGGGGGTAGTTTGGGCTTGTACACATGGAAGCCAGAGAGTTCCAAGAGAGTTGAACAGAGGCCTACAAAGTTTCAGGAGATGGAGGCTCTTAATTAACACAGTGTCACTTTCACTACATCATGTGGCCATAAGACCTAGATTCAGGGGTTGGAAGAGAGACTCCACTAATTACTAGAGGAGCTACAGAGTCCCATGAAAAAGAGGGGCACCTATAAGAAGGTATGGAGAATTGTCACTGTGCTTGTAGTCCATCACATTTTACATTATGGCATGTGGTTTTGTTCTGTACGCCAAGGGTAAGAAATTACGATCCTCTGAAAGTCTTAATGATTTAACTTGTCGCATTTACATCTTTCAATTTTTTTTAAAGATTTATTTATTTATTCATGAGAGACATAACGCAGAGAGAGGCAGAGACACAGGCAGAGGGAGAAACAGGCTTCTCGCAGGGAGCCCGATATGGGACTCAATCCCGGACCCTGGGATCACGCCCTGAGCCAAAGGCAGACACTCAACCCCTGAGCCACTCAGAAGTCCCAATCTTTTCTTTATTTTAAAGAGAAAGAGGATTTGAGAAGAACAAGCTAAACATGAATTAGATAGAGGAAGAATGAAGTTTCAAAAACCATGATAGCAAGGGATGTTGATAATAGGGGGAGGTTATGCATGTGTGGGGGCAGGGGAATCTTTGTGCCTTCTGCCCTATTTTACTGGGAACTTAAAATTGTTCTAAAAATAGGGCAGCCGGGGTGGCTCAGTGGTTTAGCGCCGCCTTCCGCCCAGAGCCTGATCCTGGAGATCCGGGATCGAGTCCCACGTCAGGCTCGCTGCGTGGAGCCTGCTTCTCTCTCTGCCTGTGTCTCTGCCTCTCTCTCTCTCTCTCTCTCTCTCTCTCTCTCCTTTCCTCTCTCTGTTTCTCATGAATAAGTAAATAAAATCTTTAAAAAAAAAAAGTTGTTCTAAAAATATAGTCTGTTAAGAAAAAAATTAAGAGAGAAAACCAAGCCATGACAGTAGCTGAAAGAGCTGGTGAGCATTATTAGAGAGTTTGAGAAGTGAGAGAAAGCTTGTCCAGGAAGTCACTGGGGAGCCTTTGTACTTAATGATCTGAGGTAAAAAATTGGCAAAAATAAAAAATAAAAAATAAAAAAAATCAAGTAGCATTTTCTAATGTAAAAGTAAGAATCTTTTGCTTTTTTTTTTTTTTTAATTTTTATTTATTTATGATAGTCAGAGAGAGAGAGAGGCAGAGACACAGGCAGAGGGAGAAGCAGGCTCCATGCACCGGGAGCCTGATGTGGGATTCGATCCCGGGTCTCCAGGATCGTGCCCTGGGCCAAAGGCAGGCGCCAAACCGCTGCGCCACCCAGGGATCCCGAATCTTTTGCTTTTATTCCTTGTTTAGTCAATGACTAAAATAAAAAAGAGAGGCCCATGGGTTGTTTAGTGGTTGAATGAATACCTTTGGCTCAGGTCATGATCCTGGGGTCTTGGGATGGAGTCCCACATTAGGCTCCCTGCAGGGAGCCTGCTTCTCCTTCTGCTTATGTCTCTGCCTCTCTCTCCATCTCTCATGAATAAATAAATAAGATCTTTAAAAAGTAAAAAAGAGAAAATTGCTTCTACTATCACATTAATAACAGCCCTCATTTTTTACATTGTTAGCCTCCCTTTCTTGTCCATATTTCTTTTTTGCATGAGTACTCTGACTAGCAGTTATGATTGCATTTTATTTTTTTCAGCTTTTCAGTGTGCTTGACGTGGAACTTCAACACAGTCTGCCAGTATTCATGGTACTGAGACAAGTAGTGTAGGGAGTACAGGAGTCAGTGAGCAGCTTCTTAGAAAGTGCTTTAGACCAGTGGTAGGATTATATCTGGGCAGGGGCATGTCTTTGTGCAAATAGCATTGGAATAGAATCAAGCCTTTGCTGTTGTAGTAACTGTGCTACTTTGTATAAATTATTTAACATCTCTGAGCTTTAGCACCCCATTGTAAAATGAAGATAATCTTTATTTATTGTATATATGAGTATTGAATAAGATAAACAAGAATCACCTAACATGGTCTATGGCCCATAAGATAAATGTTGCCCTATTTTAGAAGTAGGGTTTTCCATTATTATTTTTTTTCTTTCTATCTTTGTATATACTTCTCTTTAAATTTTTATTGAGGAATAATTGTATTAGTATCAACATAGTGATTCAATATTTATATACACTATGATATGATTGCCACAATAAGTCTAGTTACCATCTGTCACCAAAGTTATTACAATATTACTGACTATATTCCTTATGCTATACACCCCTGTGTCTTATTTATTTTATAATTGGAAGGTTGCATCTCTCAATTCCTTTCACCTATTTCATCCGTCCTCCCTATCCCCTTACCCTCAGGCAACCATCAGTGGTTCTCTGTATCTGTGAGTCATTTTGTTTTATTTTTTTATTTCTTTTTAGATTCCACATATAAAAAATATCATGTGGTGTTTGTCTTTCTCTGACTTACTTCACTTAACATAATGCCCTCTAAGTCCCTCTCTGTTGTTGCAAATGGCAAGATTTCATTTTTTTTATGGTTGAGTAATATTCTTTTTTAAAAAAATTAATCAATTAATTAATTTTTTTGGCTGAGTAATATTCTATTGTATATATAAATCACATCTTTATTCACTCAGCTATCTATGTATCTATGTACATTAAGGCTGCTTCCATGTCTTGGCTATGGTAAATGAAACTATAATGTAGTTTTCTACTGTTTTCTATTAATCTGAAGTAAAAAAAAAAATGAGAACCTATAAGTCTTTTGCAGAATGAATTCTTTCTACCATTTAAGCTTGTCTTTTAGTTACCTCCATGCTGCTGTTTTCTATGAAACTCTTTGATCCTCCTGGGTTTCTCTGGCTGGAGTTTGCCAGTCAGTTAAGGGCATCTGACTGGCTGACTTTGAGCTTTGATACTTTTATATTTGAAACCTTGGCATCTAGCCAGTTCTCATCCAGTCCTGGGAGATACCATCAGGTGTGTGTGTTTCCTAATCATAGTGTGAACTTTTGAATTGGGCAAGTTCTGACCTGAGTGAGCAGAGAAAGGGAAAGATCTTTGGGGAATGGGAACAATGTGAGGTAGTCACATCTCTGAGGAAGACGGTGGGGGAGGGAGTAAACATTTCTTCAGCACCTGTTCTGTGCCAGAGTATAGAAGCGAAGACTGAAGCATCCCAGAGAGGGCCAAGTTGAGGGCAGTGGACCCCTTGGCAAAGGAGTTGGGTTGTGCTTTCTCATAAATTGAGTGGGGAGCACTACAGCTTTAGCAACCTTAGGAGGAATACATTTCTTCTAAGCCTGGACTTAAAGCATCAGGTAATCATTAAATCATTCTTTCTAGGTCTTTCAGCAGCCCAGAGGAAGTTTGCACATTCACTCAGAGATTTTAAATTTGAGTTTATCGGTGATGCAGAGACAGATGACGAACGCTGCATAGGTATGTAAAGGTGACGTTTTGATTTGCCTTCCTTCGCTTTGGCTACTAAGTAATCATACCTTTCTCTTTGTAGATGCTTCCTTACGTGAATTTTCTAATTTTTTGAAGAATCTGGAAGAACAGAGAGAAATTATGGTGAGTTGTGGAATGTAAATTAGTAAGTTCAACTTTAAGCAGGGAAAATCTGGGTTTTGAAGATGGTTTTGGTAGAGTTTTTTCTTTTTTAAAGATTTTATATATATTTTTTGAGAGAGAGTAGTGGGGAGGGGCAAAGGGAGAAACAGAACTCCCTGCTGAGTGTGGAGCCTGATGTGGGGGCTCAATCCCAGGGCCCTGAGATTATGACCAGAGCTGAAGTCAAGTCAGATGCTTAATCGACTGAGCCACTCAGGCACCCCTCTGGTAGAAGTTTTGATGCATTTATCTGCAGATGAAGTAATGCTTAGTAGTGGATAAGGTTTCAGGAATCTAGGTGTCTAGTTCCACAGTAGGGCTGACTACGGTAAGATCTTGGACAAGTTGCTGGACCTCTGGACCAAGGCCCTGTTTCTTTTTTCTCCTTCTCCTTCTGTGTGGTTTTTTTTTTTTTTTTTTTTTTAACATTTTAGTCGTTTATTCCTGAGAGACACAGAGAGAGAGAGAGGCAGAGACACAGGCAGAGGGAGAAGCAGGCTCCTCGCAAGGAGCCTGATGTAGGACTCAATCCCGGATCCCAGGATCATACCCTGAGCCAAAGGTAGATGCTCAACCACTGAGCCACCCAGGCGTCCCAAGGCCCTGTTTCTTTCACACAATAGTGGTTGAACTATAGCAGTGCTTTCTAGATTTTTGTTAGCAGTAGAGCATTTTCATTTAAATTGAGTCTCAGAACATTAATGTACCGAAGATAAAGGCAGAAAAGCTAATGTAGTGGTAGAGGGACAACAGAGCAATGTGAGAGCCTGACTCATACTTCTGTAGGTTTTGAGGTTGTGAAGGGGAGACTTTGGGCCTTGGAAGCCTTTAGAATCTCACTTTGCCTTGAGATTTGTGATCACGACAGTAATGGTAATGGCTGCTTTCCACATGCCTCATGCTATGCTGGGTGTATTGAGGGGATGATTTTATTTAACAAATACTCAGCAATGGATTTTGAGTGAATTGAGTAATATTTTCTCACCTTTCTTAAAAGCTTCCCTCTTAATGTCTGTTATTCATTCATTCAACAAAGATTTACAGTAGAATTGCCCCCAGGTTATTATATACTATTTATTCTCAGCAGTTTTTACAGGCTTTACAAAACTGACAAAACTATTTTTTCTATGTCCTTGAGAATGAGTACCACCTAGAATTATGTTAAAGTCTAAGTGTACAAGTAGGTTCAGATGTTGTTATACCAGTAATAATAATAATAATAATAATAATAATAAATCATGATAGCTAAGGTAGGTGTCACTCTGTGACTGGTACTATTTTAAGTTGTTAGTCTAATATTTCATCTAATTCTTGAGTCAACCAATATAGATTCTGTTACTGGCTCCCATTTTACAATTGAAACTGAGGGACAGTTCCTTGCCCAAGATCACATAGCAGTTGAGAGGTAGAGCCAGAACCGGGCACTCTGAAGCTCCAACCATTTTGGCCAGCTTCCTGGATGTTACTGTAATCTCTTGGGTGGTGGCAGTGGTGGGATTTCTGTTTGGTGGAGTTGCAGTAGAGGAAGAAGTAGTGGGAGAGCGCTGGTTTTTATTTAAAAGTGCACTGTAACTTATTTCGTGAGATAATTTGTATATATTGTAAATATCGTAGCAGGCAGGTGAAGGTACTGTGGTCCCATTAGATTTTACTGGCATAGATGACACGTTCAGTGATTATTTGTGTGATCCAAGTCACTGATTTTTCAGCAGTTTAGGAATGTCTATAGTATACAAAGTGGGTCTGAATGCTTTCTTAGTTTATGTTTATAGAATCAACTTTTTTGTTCTCAGACCTCTTTGATATTTAGTTGTGCTTCTGGGATCCTGAGCATTCAGCAAATACACATTTGATCTTATTGTGTGTTCTAGGTACTGTTTAGAATCTGAGCACACAGAGGCAAACCAAGCAAGGTCCTTCATGGAAGTTGTGTTCTAGGAAGGGGAGATGATAAATAAACATATGATATAGGTCAGGCAGTGATAGGTACTACAAAATTAAATAAAGTATGTTTAGTAGCCAGAGTCAGAGAGTAGTGAAGGGTGCTATTGAGATGGTGAGTGGAGGTCTTTACTGCTGAGAACTATGTGAGACATCTTGGCATTTTGAGGAAGAGGGTTCTGGGCAGACTGGTGCTGGATTTTAGCTCCACTGAAATACTGTGTGACTACTTACTATCTTGATGTTCTGTTTGCGTTCCATGTTCCTTGAGATGAACTGACTAGGTCAAAAAATGAACATGGTCTTAGCTCCAGGCTGTCTGATGATAGAGATAGTGTGGTTCTCAGAGCTATTAGTAGCTGGCATCTTGACTTAATCTTCAGGGTCTTTTACGCTGAAGGTGGGGCTGAGTTTGGTGGGGCTGAGTTTCCAGTACAGGGTAGAAGTAGGAATAGGATGTTGTCTGTATAAGGTCATGAACCTCAGGGAGAAATGGGACAGTATGTTGCAACCCATTTGTGGAATAACAACTCCTGCTGCATAGCAGGAAACTGTCCAAAGACAGAAAGCAGTTTGGGGTCGAAGTGGGAGGGAGTAGCTATGACCAACCATAGAATTAAAGGGATATGTAATGCTGTTTTGTTTCTTAAACTTTTTAGTTTGAAAAATTTTGAGTGTGTATGAAGAGTAGAGAGAAAAAGAATTAAACTATGTGTACTCAGTATCCAGCTTTAATTGGTTGCCACACAGCCAATCTTGTTTCTCTGTACTTCTCACTCCCTACTCCAATTAGTTTGACAGCCCATTCTTGTATTGTTTCATCTATAAATACCCTACTACAGAGCTGTAAAAGGTAACTCTTTTTGATCTGTAGCATCCTTGACACACTTAAAGACAAGCAATTAGTAATTTCTTTCTTTTAAAAGATTTTATTTATTTATTCATGAGAGAGGCAGAGGCATATAGACAAAGGCAGAGACACAGGCAGAGGGAAAAGGAAGCTCCCCACAAGGAACCTGATGTGGGACTTGATCCTAGGACCCTTAGATCACGACCTAAGCCAAAGGCAGATACTCAACCACTGAGCCACTCAGGTGTCCCAAGTAGTACTGCTTCTTAATATTACAAAGAATTAGGCTATATTCAAAATAATCTGACACTCATTTAAACAGTTCTTTATTTGAATCTGTATCCAAACATGTTGCATTTGATTCTTTTTAAAAAGATTTTATTTATTGATTGATTTGAGAGAGAGAGACCATGTGTGAGTAGGGGAGGAAGGGCAGAGGGAGAGGGGCTCGATTCCAGGACCCTCAGCTCATGACCTGAGCCAAAGGCAGATGCTTAACCACCCAGGTACCCCTTGATTGGTAAATTTCTAAGTCCTTTTTAACCTGTAGGTTTTTCTTTTTCCTTTTTTTCCATCAATAAGAATTCCTGATACTTTCCTATTTGCTTTAAAGGACCTTTAAAATAGTGCTTCTTGGTATGCCTGGGTGGCTCAGTGGTTGAGCATCTGCCTTTGGCCTGGGGCATGATCCTGGAGTCCTGGGATCAAGTCCCACATCGGGCTCCCTGTATGGAGCCTGCTTCTCCCTCTGCCTGTGTCTCTGCCTCTCTCTATGTGTCTCTCATGAATAAATAAATAAAATCTTTAAAAAAAATAGTACTTCTTCCTGAGTTATGAGTTATAATAATAAAATAACAAAATAATAGAAGTGAAAATGTTTGGTATTTAACCCATATTAATGTTTTTTCAGTGTTTCTGTCTAATCTTGATCAGGGGTCACTTATTTTAACCACGAAAATTGCATAGAATAATGGCTACCTTTGTTTTGTTTTAAATAGTTTTGAATACTTAATAAAGAAAACTTTGATGCTTTATTAGGCACTAACCTTAAACTTTTGAAGAAGAAAAGATACCATACCTCTCTTAGGAAGTGCTCAGTATGGCCCTGGAGAATAAGTGGTAAAAAAGTGAATTAAAATGTATTCTGCTAAGGGGCACCTGGGTGATTCAGCTGGTTAAGCATCTGAGGACTCTTGGTTTCTGCTTAGGTTGTGACCTCAGGGTCCTGAGATTGAGCCCTGCATCAGGTTCTGTGTTCAATGCGAAATCTGCTTAAGACTTTCTCTCCCTCCCTCTGTCCTTCTTTCCCATGCTTGCTCGCTCTCTCTCTCTCTTTCTAAAATAAATACATCCTTAAAAAAATGTATATTCTACTAAGTGTAATAACACAGGTGTAGGTGGAGTTGCATGAAGTGCGAAGCAGCTAAATCTTTACTTGTTAGGAAGGACTTTGTGGAAGGAGTTATATTTGAGCTGGAGTTTGTGGAGCAGAGACACAGAGGAGCGCTTTTTATATGGCTTAACAAGTTCATACATCCCCAACACGTGACAAAGAGATGAAGGAGGTTTTAAGTAGCTAAAATGGGAGCCAGTGCATTCTGGGAACTTTTAAAAACTCTTGTTTTACTTGAAATTATTACACATTGGGGTACCTGGGTGGCTCATTTGGTTAGGTGTCAGACCCTTGATATCAGCTCAGGTCTTAATCTCTGGGATCGTGAGTTTAAGCCCCATGTTAGGCTCCATGCTGGGTGTGGAGGCTACTTAAAAAAATAAATTAAGAGTACTATGGTTATCAGTATTATCATTAAAGTAACTCCTTATCATCTTTATGTAACATAATGAAAAACATACATTGCAGAGCCACATACTAAAAAGGGAATGCAAAACGACAATTATAAAATAGAGGTAGAAATATTCTAAAGTTGGTTCCAGGAATTTAACAAAATCTTAGGAGTCGCTTAATCTTTAAAATGTTATACTCAACTGATAAATTTGACCCTATATCTGAAACTAAGTATGTACTATTGGCTAATTGAATTTAAATAAAAAAAAATAAATAAAAGCAATTGGGGCACCTGGATGGCTCAGTTGGTTAAGTGTCTGACTTAATCTCAGCTCAGGTCTTGGTTTCAGGGTAGTGAGTTCAGGCCCCACACTGGGTTCCATGCTAGGCATGGAGCCTACTTTAAAAATAAAACCAAAAACAATTAGTGTTTTCTGAAGTCCTAAATTAAATTATGTTGCATCATATAGATATTCATCATTAAGACTCAGTCATGAAACTGAAAAAAATTTTAATCTGTTTCAGAAGGCAAGGACCAATGTCAAAAAACTTAAAAAGCTTTCCCTCCCTCCTTCCCTCCCTCCCTCCCTCTCTCTTCCTTTCCTTTCCTTTCCTTTCCTTTCCTTTCCTTTCCTTTCCTTTCCTTTCCTTTCCTTTCCTTTCCTTTCCTTTCCTTTCCTTTCCTTTCCTTTCCTTTCCTTTCCTTTCCTTCTTTCCTTTCCTTCTTGATTTTATTTGTTTATTTGAGAAAGAGAACAAGCTGGAGGCAGACCCTTAACTGACTGAGCCACTCAGGCACCCTGAAAGCTTTCCATTTCTTAAATGAATGTTAAAATAGGAAACTGGGCTTTAAGAACGTCTTCAGACTGGAAGCTCAACAATAAGGAACAAGTTCTTCTTTGGTTTTGAGCTCCAGGTGTATATATACATACACAAGACTGATCTGTGTACGTCACCAGGCTTAGATATAAATAGTTCAGCAAATGCTGTGTGTGTCTATTACATGCCAAACACTATGCCAAGTGCTTTAAAGACAAAGGCATAGTTCCTGCCTTTGCATAATTAGCCGTCCATTGGGAGAAATTGCCCAAAGCATGCTTTGTGGTAACAGAGTTCTTAGGGAATTCAGGGAGGGCATGTTGAAATGATGTTGGAGACATCATTTCAGACCGGAGTTGACAGATGAATCAGAGTTATCCAAGTAAGGAAAGATAGAAGTGAAGCACTAGTTTCTTCCCTATGAGGAAAAATGATAGAATTTTGGAAAGAGGGAGGGATCTGTTTGCATATTTCCCATCAGTGTCTGTCTCAGTAGCTCTTAAAGCCAATTGTTGGGGAAGGAACTGGAAAGAAGGCTAGTCAGGAAGTCTCAAAGTGTTTCCCCCCCAGCACCTGCACTGGAGTCCAATTTCTGTGCATGGATGTATCATGCCCTTTGAAAGGCCAATATTGACTTTTTCAGGGTAGTTCTCTTCTTTTTTCTTTTCTTCTCTTCTTTTTAAAAGATTTTATTTATTCATGAGAGACAGTGAGAGAGGCAGAGACATAGGCAGAGGGAGAAGCAGGCCCCCCATAGAGAGCCCCATGTGGTACCATATCCCAGGACCCTGGGATCAGGACCTGAGCCAAAGGCTAATGCTTAACCACTGAGCCACCCAGGTGCCTCCAGGGGGTAGTTGTTCTCAAGTGAGCAGTTCTTACTGATTATTTTGCCAGCCTTGACTGTGAAAGTAAGTCGTGTTGGGGAGCTGGGTGCTGTTTGTGGCCAGAATTGCTGAGCTCACTTCTGTGTATCTTCTCCCAGGCAAGTACTATGTGATATTTCACTGCCAGAATTCTGGAGATGCTCTCTCTGGCATGGCAGGACATGGTGTACTTCTCTGAGGTGGGCAGGTGTCCAAGAATTTAAGGACTTTTGAAATACTGCTGTAGCGTTTATAATGTTCTTTTAAAAGCCCTTCATATTGTATTTACTTCTCTACATGTGTTGTTTTATCATAACTTTATGTTTCTGTACTTTTCCTAAATGTTACTGCTCAGTTTCTAGGGATTATAGGAAATCAGGACAGTTGTGTAAGGCCCAGGGGCTGAGGAAATCTTCAGGGAAGAGGGAATGCCTGGAGAGAGAAGGTAGAGCTTGCCAGATGGTACATAGTAGGCACTTGTCTCTCATGCCGAGGTGCTGGGGGCCCACTGGGCTGCCGAGCAGGGCGAGATGCCAACAGCATCTTATCCACCAGCCACATCCCTCTCCCTGCTTGAGCAAGATGACCCTGTTCTGCTGTTAGGAATTCCAGTGTTTCTTAATTTGTGTTTAGCATTATTTATGAGTTCTTAAAATGTGATAAGTATCCAAGGCATTACATGCCATTGGGAAGATTGTGCCTTTAGTTTCATCTTACTATAATAACATTTTTATGGTATATCAAATATATTTTAATCAGTTTTTTTTTACATACTCTTTAGGCTTTTGAGATATTTTTTTTATCTTCCATAGATTTTCCTCTTGTGAAAACACCGGGGTAGGGAACACTTTCTGGGTGATTTCCCTTGAGCTCATGCCCCAAGAAAGAAGATACTGGGCTTTTCAGTACCAAAGGCTTTTTGTTAACAGTTTAGATGGTTCTGGGCCAGATAGGATGGGTGCTTTCTCAACACTTGCCTATTTGTTTCACTCTTTTCTCGTTATTTTTTCATTGTTTCAAGTATCTTACAGAGTCATGTAGTTATTTCTTTATCTTTTGGGGTTTTTGATACTGATTTTTACTCCAAACTTCCTTTTTTTTTTCAAAAGTATTTCATAATGTTGTTAAGATGATGTATGTTGCTTAAAACGAACTAAATATCCTTTATGTTTTGGGAGAAATTTTCATGCAGTTCTTTCTTTAGTACACTCTAGGGCAGTGGTTCTCAAGGCTTGGTCTTTGGTCTGGTAGCATCAGCATCACCTGGGAACATGCTAGAAATGCTCTCTTGGGCTCTACCCTAGAGCTACTGAATCAGAAATTCTGGGGTGCAGCCCATCAGTGTGTATTTTAATAAACCCTCCAGGTTATTGTGAAGCATGCTTAAATTGGAATCCTGGCCTAGGGTGCCAGTGAAACCTCCAGGTCCTAACCTTGGACCTAGAAATGTCTGAAAGTTGGAAACGCTGTAAATTGATTTTTAAGGACTTTATTTACCAGGAGGTTAAAATAGACTGTAAAAACTAAGCTTTCATCTGTCATCTCCAAAGGATTTTGAACTATACCTAGTTTATTTTCATAGAATGGGTTTCTGCTGTTAGGAATTTTAGTGTTACTTAATTTGTTCTTAGCATTACTGATGAGTTCTTGTAATGTGATAAGTACCTAAGGGATCACATGCCATTAGAAAGATTGTGCCTTTAGTTTCATCTTATTATAAATATTATATTATTATAATATAATATAATTATAATATTATAATATTCTAAATATTATATTTTAGGGCAGCCTGGCTGGTTCAGCGGTTTAGCACCACCTTCGGCCCACGGTGTGATCCTAGAGAGTGGGGATTGAGTCCCACATCGGGCTCCCTACATGGAGCCTGCTTCTCCCTCTGCCTTTGTCTCTGTCTCTCTCTCTGTGTCTCTCATGAATAAATAAATAGAATCTTTTAAAAAATTATATTTTTATATATATGAAGCCTGTTTTAATCAGTTCTTTTACAATAAAGTGACATTATTTTGTGTGAAGTTCTCTTGGAAAGTGCATTCAGATGGGGAAAGACCCATCTTGAACTTATTTGTGAAAACAGTTTCTCAGTTAAGTTTAAAAGTTGTCAGTGACCTAACTTTATGAAGAATTTTCCTCCTTGGAACTGACTCTTACAATTTGACAACATCATTTTTTTCATATAAATCCCTTTTCCCCCTTGTAAACTCACTATAAGTCAGTCAGATGCAGAAGTCACTGTGAAACCTGTTTGCTAGGAGAGTATCTTTTGCAAGTTGGATTTTTACTGACCTAGAATCCAATAGAGGTTACAGTCTGGACTAACTCAAATCAGAATTCTAAAGTGAGTGAGGGGCAGCCCTGGTGGCTCAGTGGTTTAGCGCCGCCTTCAGCCCAGGGTGTGATCCTGGAGACCCCAGATCGAGTCCCACGTCAGGCTCCCCGCATGGAGCCTGCTTCTCCCTCTGCCTGTGTCTCTGCCTCTCTCTCTCTCTGTGTCTCTCATGAATAAATAAAAAAAAAATAAAGTGAGTTGAGGATATTTTAGGCGAGAGAATTGGGCTCCTTGGTGGGCCCTTCTGTGGAAGGTTTCCTCATGACTCAGTGTCCTCCCTTGGTGACTCATAGTCATCTGTGGTCTTGAAGACTTGTCATCATCAGATTCTACTTCCCTGCTGAAACTTATGTTTCCTATATTTCATGTCCTTGGGCTTGTTCTCTGTTTCTGAGGAATCGACTCTTCTGATAAACCAGTTACTACTGTCATGAAAGAGCGGACAGACGGACTCCCTTTCACACCACCTCCACTCCACACACACACACAACAACAGACACCAGCATATGACCAGCTCACTTGTTTCATTGTCTTATCTAGAGGTGTGGTTCCATTAGTGGGAATTAAGTTTAGCTGAATCTACAGTTTCACGAGAAAAATATTTTTGTCTGATCCAGTCATGAAGTATTCAAAGATATGCCCTTGGCTCCTAAAACAAAGAACTGAGAGAGAACTTAGGGAAACTTTTAACAATTACTGAAACCAAAAAAAAGAGGGGAAACTAGAACTCAGTGAGATGGAGTGATTTGATCCACATCGCTTCACCAAGTAAGTTGGTGGTAGTAATGAAAAGACAATCTTCTGGGCAGCCCTGGTGGCTCAGTGGTTTAGTGCTACCTTCAGCCCAGGGTGTGATCCTGGAGACCTGGGATTGAGTCCCATGTTGGGCTCCCTGCGTGGAGCCTGCTTCTCCCTCTGCCTGTGTCTCTGCCTCTCTTTCTCTCTCTGTGTCTCTCATGAATAAATAAATAAAATCTCAAAAAAAAAAAAAAAAGACAATCTTCTATCTCCTGGTAGCCTAAGGACATTATTCTTTGCCTTTAGCTCCTTGTAAGATTTTATCAACCTTTCTTCCACCTTTGAACATGGGTTAAATGGAAATGTATCCTTATAGCTGCCATCTACAAGGTGGCAGTCTTGAAGAAATGTGAATTCTGTTATTTCTCCGGGCCTGATTGGACATGTGTAGTCCCCCAACATTTCAGTCAACAAACCATTTACCCACCTAAGGAAGAAATATGAATACTGCTGGATGTTTGAAAACCTGTCTTTGAGGCCTTCTAGTAGGTCCAAGAAGTGCCAGCATCAATAAATACCTAAAGAGTGGGTGTATCACCTTGAAAGAAGATCCTAGGTAACAAAGTGGAGCACCCCCTTTTTAAAAAATATTTTATTTATTTATTCATGAAAGACACAGGTAGAGAGAGAGGCAGAGACACAGGCAGAGCGAGAAGCAGGCTTCATGCAGGGAGCCCAGTGTGGGACTTGATCCCAATCCCGGGTCTCCAGGATCACGCCCTGGGCTGAAGGTGGCGCTAAACCGCTGAGCCACCTGGGCTGCCCAGTGGAGCACCCTTTAAAGAAATGGTACATCTCCAATATTCTTGATGACACAGAGGAGGAAAAAAATATGTGGACAAAACTAGATACTGGTGGCTGAGATGAAAAGTGATTGATAAGAGCTGGACTCTGAAGAAGTTTTAGAAATATTTTCAATGTTATTTATGTATACACAGGAGGGATACATAATAAAAATCTGTCAAAGAGCTTTTTAATAAGTGTGAAGTTCTAAGTATTAAGTTTAAATCAAGATTTTATTAGCAATATATAAAAGAGTGAAATGTGTCTTCTTCTTCTTCTTCTTGTTCTTCTTCTTCTTGTTCTTCTTGTTCTTCTTCTTCTTCTTCTTCAAGAAAGTGTATGTGAGTGGGGGGAGGTGCAGAGGGACAAGAAAAGAGAGAATCTTAAGCAGACTCCATGCCCAGTGTAGAGCCCAACATGGGGCTCAGTTTCACAACCCTGAGATCATGACCTCAGCCAAAATCAAGAGTTGGACACTTAACCAGCTAGGTGCCAACTAGGTGCCCCTGGAGTGTCTTATTATTAGTGGCATGTTAGATTGAATGAAATACAGAACTTTAGTGGTGGTGGGGATTACTAGGGGTCCAGAGGTATACCAGTGGCCATGATAGATAGAGTGGTGGAAAGAATATGGACTTTGCTAGCAGTGGCAGGCACCTCTCAGATCTCCCACTGCAGGGAGTGGAATGGACCATTGGGCCCGGCTGCTATATGGTTCTATCACTGCATTAGAGTGAAGGCCATGCCTCCTACAGGCTTCCCCCAGCCAGTGACTGAGACAGCAGGGGTGCTAAAGCAGCTCATTCCTGGGGACTCTAGAGTCCTCTGACAGGCAGCCTTGGCTCACAGAGTCCCCGATGGCCTTGCTGAACTTTTCCTAGAATTGCCTTGTAGTCGAACACGTGTTTACTCAACCTTCTCACCTTCCTTTCCTCCCTATCTCCTTCCCCGGGGGTTATACCTGCATTGCTGTCTGACAGCTCTTCTAGCCTCCCCGGCTCCCTCTCCATGTCCTCATGGGCATTTTTCCTAATACATTTCTGGCATTTCTGATCTTGTCATGGTGTCTGCTTCTTAGAGGACCCAGTATAATACAGAAAGAGACTGTTTTGAATGAAGATGATGTGTACAGGAGACTTCTCATAGGCATTCATGGTTACTATTACCACTATCAGCAGGGAATGTTGAATTTATATAGAAATTATATTTTTTACATTAGCTAACTTTGTAGGAGAATCCTACCTCATTCATAAAATAAGTATTTTTGAATGCCTTTTAGGAGCTGGGCAGTTTCTAGCACCTGAGGATGCAGTGAGGTCTTAGGCCCTTGTCAGGATGAGGTCCTCAAGCTGCTGGCTGTGTAGTCGAGAATGAGAGCCTTTCTGTCCCACACCCTCCTTTTCTCTCTCAGCCACTCAGATAAGCCAAGGCACAGAAGGGCTGGAGATTAGTGTCTTTGCCATCAACCAAAGGTATAGATGTTCTTTTCTGACTAGGTCTCTCCACCCCCGTCTCTCTGTCTCATATTTTCTTGATCAACCACTTATTGCCTGATTGATGAGGTTCCATTAGTAGCTATGCCACTGACTCACACCATTCACTTCAGAAATTAAAATTTTCAAAAAAAAAAAAATTTTCTCTTATTTAAAGGTAAAAAGTAAAATTTCAGATTCTCTTGTGATACTTTTGCAGCTTTCTCTCAGGCTCCTCTTTCACCTTTGTGGAGTTTTATTCCTTCTCGTAATGTTTTGCCTCGATGTTTACTTTAAAAAAAGTAGGAGCTAGATCCTTATTGTCCCTCATGCACAGAGGGAAAGAAGATCAAGGTTAAATCTCTTACTTAATATCCTTATTAGGTTAATTTATTCCTACTATATCCAATCTTTGTTTGAAGATTCTTAGGTTTTTTTCCAAAGAATAACTAAAAAAAATCTTTATTGGTAGAGTCTGATTTAAAAAATTGGAGTAAAATTGCTACCTTTAACCAATGGCCTTCAGAATTGATGCAAGCTTCTTTTTTTCCCCTTCAAATAAATGCTAAGATATCTGTAGAAAATAGACATTAAAGGAAGCTTAAACTTTTGTGAGTCAGTGACTTTTTAAATTTTTTTTTGAGAGCCAGTTTATGACCTAATATTTAGGGAATTAAACTAGAGAGAAGAAATTGTCAGAACTTCAGCTCAAATCCTCTTGTTTTGTTAGGCTCTGTTCAGAGTTCAGGAATGAAAGTTGACAAAAACTCCTCACTGGGGACGTTTTATTCTTGGACTTTCAGAAGAAAGCAAAAGTATGGTGGATATCTGGTGAAATTAGGATGTATATTTTACTAATTATAATTTCTAGCCTCTTAAATGGGACTGCTGTGTTCTGAAAGAATCAGATATTCAAGAAACTGTTTCATATCAATTGGCTCTTAATTTTCAGGTTTAAACTCTATAGAATTAACAGCACCTCTGTATCTATGTCCCAGTTAGACCTTTGTATATGAATTCATTAAGATTCTCACCAGTTTTTAGCTGGAAAGTTTGAGCTATTACTGCTCTAAAATTTAATTTTGTTTTTACAATAATTTTTTTCTACCAGAAGGATTAGCTTAGCTTGAGCTGTGCTGACAAATAAAATAATATCCAGGGATTTACTTGGAAGTTAAAATTACTTCTAGTATGGCATTCCCTTCCTTTTTTTTTTATTTGATTTGTGTTGAGTAGATAGAGAGAGCAAGCATTATTCCTTTTTTTTTTTAAGATTTAATTTATTTATTTGAGAGAAAAAGAAAGGATAACAAGCAGTGGAAGTGGCAGAGGGAGAGGGAGAGGCAGCCTTCCCGCTGAGCAGAGTCCAGTGTGCTATCATGACTTGAGCCAAAGGCAGACACTTAACCGACTGAGCCACCCAGGCGCCCCACGTTATTCCTTTTTTAAGGCTGAAAATACTCAGGTAACAAAAAAGAATTGTTTTTTTCTATAGTCTAAAAACAGAACTGGTTAGGGCTGAACGCAAAAGAGATAGTGTTGGCTTCTTACTTATCACTGTGGCAGGATGCTTTTAGCATAACCAGTTAAATGTTTTCATGTATTCTCAGCATCGGTCTTTTGACTTCTTTCTCTCATTATTTTAGCTATTAAAAATGGGAGGACTTTAATTTTAAAATGGGTGCATTTTAATTTTCCTGTTAGGACCTGAGTCTAGGTTGATGGGGGAAGGGCACAGTCCAGGGAGAGTGGCTAGATTGGGGAAAAAGAGAGATAGCAAAGGATGAGTGTGGATGAGGAGTAATCTAATTAATCAAAACCCGATTTGATTTAATCAGGAGAAAAAAAACTTGTTTAGGAATTGAGATGGATAGTATTGAAAGAATTTTGACAAGACTGTTTAAAGTTTTTTTTTTTTAAGATTTTATTTTTTATTCACGACACACACACACACACACACACACACACACACACACACACACACACAGGCAGAGACATAGGCAGAGGGAGAAGCAGGCTCCCTGCAGGGAGCCTGATGCAGGACTCGATCCCAGGACTCTGGGATCAGGACCTGAGCCAAAGGCAGACAGACGCTCAACCACTGAGTGACCAAAGTGCCCCTAAAGTTCTGCAGTTTAAACAAACTGTTAATCCTGTGTTAGTCTAGATTCTCAGTTGCAAGGTCTAAGAATTCTGAACAGAAAGAGAGTGCATTTAAAGAATATTTGATAGCTTGCAGTATCTTTATCTGGTTCTGGGAACTAGGGATCATGCCCAGAGTTCCACTTGCAGGGCTTTGTTTGGAGAAGTCAGTACCACCATCACTACTGCGTGGACACAGCACAGCACGTACCAGGAGCACCGCACGTACCAGCAGCACCGCTGCCCCTGGTGGTGGAAATGATTTGCTACCACCCACTGGAATCTCTGGTTCATAGTTTCCTGAAGACCTAGCTTCTGAATCCAAGTCTGGGGGTGGCATATCTCATTAGTGGAATTCTGGCCAGGTCCCACTACCTCTTTATGAGGTAGCTGGGAAAACAAGTGTCAGTCAGTCATTTCCAGCTTTTATAGTGGAAGGTGGGCTGTGCCTCATTTGGTAGGAGAACTCTCAAACGTAGGAAGATATTTTAAAGTGTGTATCCCAAAGGGCAGATATGCTCTACCTGTAATGTTTATACCTGATCGTATGGCAACACTGTTTTCGTATGAGAAAATTAAGCAAAGATATTTTGGGATGGCTTGAATGTACACACCTGTAGGTATGTGTGGGTATGTCTACTAGATAATCACATGCCTACTTTCATCTAGTTGATTAAATATGTGGCTGTATTGTAAAATCAAATTATTGATGTATACTTTAGAAATCCCCCTCCACTTATTTCATAAAAAGTTATTCTAAGTCTTGACCCCTTTTATGTTAGTATATTTATCTCTGACACACTCTGAATTTTTCAGCACAGCTTTCCAGAGTATTTCATGGCCGCATCTGTCTGAGTTCTTTGAGATATGGCTCCTTTTAAAAATCTCTTTCTGATGCTTTCCTTGGATATCTTATCTTGAAGTACTGTATTCATTTGCAAACATTTGGACAGCCTCTTATACAGATTTTGTAATACAGATATATTTTCATCACTTAATCAGTTACCTTGTTTCTTTCAAAGTGATCTTTATAAAAGCACCAAACACAGTTTGAGGTTTTCTCCAATTTCTTAGCTTCCTCTTACTTTTGTAACCTAGACTTCTTTGTGATCTGCAGCATCTGAAGCGAGGTGCGATTTGGGCCATTTCAGGCTAAGATGCCTCAAACAGTTCTATGTTGATCAAAATAATGGAAAGCACACTCCTTAAGGAGACTGTGAGAATTCTTACATAAGATTAAGTCTTTTTTTTCCTGAGAGATAGTTTTGGGAAAAATATTTATGTTCGGATATATATAATAGTTCCTTTCTTGAGGTTCTGTTTCAAGAAAAAAAATAAGAAACATGTCTTTGATGCATGATTTCTTTGCTGTTATTCGTGATATTAGAATTGAAAAGTAGAGTTTTCCCTTTAGTCTAATGAAATGGGAATTATCCAGAAGGTCATGGGAGAAAATAGTGGAAATTCTCCTTTGCTCTCAGATTATGCATTCCTCTGGGGTCAAGAACACTTGGAATCCAGGCTTAAAATAACAAGGGCCGTGGGGAACAGACATAATTCCTTCTGTTTCATTAGACTCAGTCTATCCTTGTTAGTACTGAGTGATTAGAAAGGCATGGTTTAGTACTCACATGTACTTATTCAGTGTTTTATCTAGATTGAGACTTTAAAGAATAGTTATTAAAGATCTTATAGGATATAGTTTTGGCTTTTAACTGAATATGGATTTCTAGCGCCATGCCAAATTCTATTTAGATTTAGAACATCAGAACTTAGCCTTTGATCTAAATGGGGAAACTTAAAGTGGCAGCAGAGATTCGTCTCCAGAGTCTGATTCTCTGCTGATTAGCTGTTGTCAACAGATTTCTCAGTTACTGCTTGAGCTGCGGAGACAGGCAGAGATACCACCCTACCGGGTCTTTTCTTTGTAGACATTTAAGTTTTCACATCCAGGTATCTAACAAAGGGGATTTCAGACTTGCCCAGTTGGAATACTTTTAATCCCCCAGGCTGTTATAAAATAATCTTGTTCTTTAACCTTGAATTGTGAAGTTTAAATGGATTCTGTGATTTGCCATTTCAGCATCGAAATGTAGCCTATAGCGACGCCTGGGTGGCTCAGCGGTTTAGCGTCTGTCTGCCTTCGGCCCAGGGCGTGATCCTGGAGTCCCAGGATCGAGTCCCACATTGGGCTCCTTGCATGGAACCTGCTTCTCCCTCTGCCTGTGTCTCTGCTTCTCTTCCTCTGTGTCTCTCATGAACAACAACAACAAAAAAAAAAAAAAAAAAGAAAAGAAATGTAGCCTATATTTCTGCTTCTCTCAACTCATGTAGAATCCTAGATAGAGTTGGATAGGACTCCAGAGGTCTCCTGGGCCAGCTGTCTCTCAGCACAGGCCTCTGGTAGAGTATCCCTGGATGTCAGTCATTTAGATTGTACTTGATGTGAAAAGTTAAAGGTCCTACTCTCTGGTCCATGCAGGTCTTCTTCTTCTTCTTTTTTTTTTATATCAATCTTCTTTTTTAAAGATTTATTTATTCATGAGAGACACACAGAGAGAGAGGCAGAGACACAGGCAGAGGGAGAAGCAGGCTCCATGCAGGGAGCCTGATATGGGACTCAATCCTGGATCTTGGGATCACGCCCTGATCTGAAGGCAGATGCTCAACTGCTGAGCCACCCAGGCATCCCAGTCCACGCGGGTCTTTTTTTTTTTTTTAATATTTTATTTATTTATTTATTTATTTATTTATTTATTTATTTATTTATTTATTGGCAGAGACACAGGCAGAGGGAGAAGCAGGCTCTATGCAGGGAGCCTGATGTGGGACTTGATCCCGGGTCTCCAGGATCACACCCTGGGCTGCAGGCGGCGCTAAACCGCTGCGCCACTGGAGCTGCACCCTATGCAGGTCTTATTGAGCTTTTCACGATAGGGAACTCAGAATCTGCTCTTCAGCTTCTCACCATTAGACCTGGGTTTTCTCTTTTCTAAGCAAATCAGAATGATTTCTTCTTTCATGCAGCATCTATTTAAATATTTATGGACAACTTTCATGTTCCCTTTAAATGTTCTTTTCCTCTTCAATTCCATTGAATACCTCTGATTTTCTTACTCTTCCTAAACTGTTTTAGCATTCTGGGCATATTCCTGCTTTGCTCCAGTTAGACAATGTCTCTCTTAAAGCTCAGTATCCATACTACTTAGATAGGTTCTGATCTTATAGGACACAGTTGAATGATTACCTTGTTTGGTTTGACCATAGCCAATATATGTGTTCATTCTTGTTTAGGGTATTCTTGTTCAGTGTTTATTGTTCACTCATGCCGAACCTTCAGTTAACTCATTTTTAGAGACTAAAGCCCTTATTAAAGCATGCTATTAAATTCACGTAAATTGTTGTCAAGATAGTTTTATACTTGAACAATTGCCTTTCAGTGTTGAAACCTGATTGATTGCTTATCCCAGCCAAATTCTACAGCATCATCACTTTTGAATCCCTCTTTTCAGCTGGATAGCTACTTGAACTGTGATTCTCTCATCCAGCATTCAACTTCTCATCCCAAATTTTGGTCTTCCGAAAATATGGTAAACAAATATTAAAAAATATATACAGTTGGTTAAGAGTAAGTAGAACATCTTTGGCCATGATACTTGAGATTATCCTCTCAGGGTTCAGCCAGCTGTGGCCCAAGCCTACCTTGCCTCCTGTATTTGTAAATAAGATTTTATTGGAATCTAGCTATGCTTATTCACTTATCTACCATTTATGACTGCTTTTGTGCAAATGGCAGAGATGAGTAGTTGCCACCCAGCCTTTTATAGAAAAAGTTAGCTGACTCTTGCCCTACGGTGAAAGCAACTAGTAAATTAACACATTTTATGTTCATGTAGATGCATCCTGTTTCTAAGCAAGACTATCCGAAATCCTTTCCAAGGCTCATTAGTCATGGCTTTTTATGACTTCTTTTTGTGGCTGTTCAAGTGTTTTATGGGGAAAAATATGGTTATGTAATCTTATATGTGGATTCTAAAACCACATTCCATATTTGCTTTTGCTTTTTCTCTTTAAATTACCTGATTGATTTCTAATGTACTAGTATTTGAAAGCTTTTATCCGTATTATTACTTCAGCTGTCTTTTTCAAATTGAGGGACTGTTATCACCAGAAATTTCCTTCAGGGTTTTAGGGGCGGTCCTTGATTTGATACTCATTTGTTACTGGAGAAGAAGAATCATGTTTTGGCATTAGAACATTTTAGTAATACTTATTACTAACAAGTATTATATAATACTAATGTGAAATTTATAAAAGGAACTGAGAGATTCCATGGAGTCTCCAGTCTATTTTGAGAAAAAGAGGAAAACAATCCTCATTGCTCAACCAACAGTTGCCTTACTGAAGCATTTTGTAGCCACTCTGTTACTTTGTTTTAAATGCTTAAGGTTCAGTTCAGAAGTTACAAAACAGATTTTTTTAAAGAAAAAGATAATTTTAAATTAAAAAAATTTTAATCAAAAAATTTTCTGAAAGAATTGGATGTAGTGGCATCCTAACTACTCCTTCCCTCATTCTGGAAATTTGCTTGTTAACCTACAAACAGTAAGACAGAAATCCCTTATATTCTTTTCTTATACTAGTGCTAGATCTTGGGAGTCAGAAAGATATTGCATCAGATTGGTTCTCCAAGTGAAGAACATTCTTAATAATGACCTAAAATTGTTCATGTGTAATCTCTGTGGCCTGGTCCTTTTGTAAAGAACAATGTTTACTCCACAGTGTGGTGTTTTAGGGCTCGCATTCTAAAGGCCTTCATACGTCTGTGTTATGAATGCCTATATATTTAGCATTTATGGAGCATTTCCTAGGTCCCACTCTGGTGGCTAATGGAGCCCATTGGATCTCTTCAGCCTCTTCTGCTTATTTTTGTTGTCTTCAGCTGTGTTAGTGACACCGGAATTGCTTTTGTAGTTCTGTGCCTTGAAATTGCACCCCTCCCCACCCACCACTCCCTTACTCTTATTCTTTGCCTGAGGAGCTCTGATGCCCTGTTTCGGGCCAGGTCTATTTTATCCTCTTCCAGAAGTCTCCTCTTACCCATTCAGCTTCCTCTTCTGTGCAGCTTGCCTGTGCTGTGCACACCACAGCGACATTATGCTGATGAGTGTACATCTTCTGCAAACACTCTTACCCAAGATGAACCTCACTGCTCACCTACTCCCTGTGTCTCTAGAGAAAATCTCAGAATGTGGCAGATGGATGTCTTCACAAACTCCTGTTTGCTTTTCTCAAAGAGCCTGCAGGCCTGCCTAGGAATGTTTGTGTTCCCTAGGAAGTGGTCTGCTCACTGTTTGTCATGATTCTTTCCTTCATTTTCCTCTCTATTCAAACTTTTTCCCATGTGCAAACTCTCTCTCTCTCTCTCTCTTTTTTAAAGATTGTATTTATTTGACATAGAGAGAGAGCATGTGCAGGGGGAGGGATAGAGGGAGAGGGAGGAGGAGACCTCCCGCTGAGCAGAGAGCCTGATGTGGGTCTCCATCCCAGGACTCCGGGATCATGACCTGAGCCAAAGGCAGATGGTTACCTGACTGAGTGCCCCTCACCCCCACCCATGCCCAAACTCTCTCATAAGTAACCTTGCCTTGTACTTCATAGAAAAAATAACCATCAGGTAGCAAGTCCCCGTGGCCTCTCTTCATGAAACCTGCACACCCTTTTGTACTGATCCTTGTGTTCTTACTTCCTGTTACAAGGGAGGAAAGGATGACTACTTCTGTGACAGGTCCAAACCCATGCATGGGCAGCAGATCATCTCCTCCCACATTAGAGATTTTGAACCATCTTTTATGGATACTTCATGTGGGCATTTAGATGTTTTACTGTCTTCTGGGTGTCTTCTACAATCTCCGATTTAACACAGCCCCTTAGTGCTTGCTTCCAGCTGCTTTTCCTCAAAATTGTCCTACTTCAGTAAATAATATTCTTACATATACATTTGCTCATGCCAGAAATCTGGGAGTGATCCTAGAAACACCCCCCTTTTCCCACATTCAGTCTCTCACCAGGTACTTTGAGTCTACCTGACAATATCTCTGAAAATGGTCCTCTTTCTATTTTTTGTTATCATGACCTTATTCCAACCTCCCCATCCTCTCTTGCATATGCCATTCTAGAAGCCTCCTAGCGAGTCTTTCTCTTTCCAATTTTCCTCACCTCTAATCTCTTTTTCTCAGAGAGGCCAGGGAAATCTTTAAAAGATCTAAATAATCATTGTATTAGTGCCCTGCTTAAAACCCTCCCAGTGGCTTTCATCATGCCCCAAATAAAAGAACTCCCCCTGGGTGCACAGGGCCTTGACTGTTCTGCTGGTTTTTACTCCTCCCTTTCCATTCACTTCTTTGTTCTTTATGCCCCCAGCCACATTGGACTCTTGCTAGTTACTGTCAAACACAAATTCCTTACCTTAGGCCTTTTCCTCTGCTGATTTCAGGCTGGAAACCATTTCCCTTGCTCTCTGCACCCCTGTTTTCTTCATAACTTTCAGATCTGAGCTTCAATGTCATTTCTTTGATGGAGGTCTCCCTAGAAGTTTTTTTTGCTTATAAATCCTCCAATAAATTCTTCACCTTAGCCCTACTTTTCTCCACTTGATGGGATTACTAGAATTTGCAGTTACACATTTACTTACGTGTTCATGTGAGTATCCTGTATCTCCCATGCTAGACAGTAAGTTCCAGGAAGGCAGGGACTGTACTAATTTTGTTTGTAATTATGTCTCCAGCCCCTGGTGCTGAATGCTCAGCAAATATTTGTCTCATGAAATACAAGTTTATTGAGATGGCTGCTTGGAATGGGGAAGTCCCTGTTTGGTACCTTTATTGCAGTGTTGTGTGTTGGTTAAAGTTGGACTCATGCATAATTGTGAATCTCTGCTCCTGTCTTTTGTGAACAGTTATTAGCCTCTGTGTTCTCAGCATGTCATCCTGGGTTAACTTTTTGTCTTGAGTGGGCCAGCCACCATGGAGGGTGTGTGTGTGTGTGTGTGTGTGTGTGTGTGTGTGTGTGTGTGTTTATATGTAGGTGTATTCAGGACAGTGAGCAGGCTAATCCAGATGTGGAAGCCTGGGCAGTGACACTGATGCTAATAGAAGTATGCCTTAAATTATTTTGAGATGTTGTGTTGGGAGTTGGGATCACTTTAAAAATGTATGGTGGAACCCCTCCTATCTGCTGGAAGCATTCCAAATTGTTCTGAGCGATTGGGCTTCGTGGAATGTGCTTTGTCCTGGCTCTGTTCTTTAGCACAAAAAATTTTCTGGTTTGCCATTTTGGTAGGTCACATGGTCAACAATGTAGAGAGGATAAAATTAACACATTTTGAAAATGATCCCTTTCCCTTGACTAGTTGTTGCTCTTAATTCTTTTAGTTCCCTGTTGCCCCAGCATCTTGAAACTTAAGTGACAAATTGTCAGGGTGAGAGTGACTAAAACCTAGTTTCTGGTCCAGGGAGGAGAGTTCAACCTTTAGGCATCTCAAGTAGGTATAGTCACTTTTCTGAGGATTCCCTACCTCTCAGTATGAATGGTCTCTTTGCAAGAGACCATTGCAAAGGGGTCTTTGGTTAAATTCAGAATCCTTTCTTTTCCTTTTATTTATTTTTTTTTTAGAATTTTTTTAAAAGATTTTATTTCTTTGAGAGAGCTTTTTCCTCCTTTTTTCAAGAATTTTTTTAAAAGATTTTATTTATTTACTTATGTGAAAGAGAGCAAGAGAGCATGAGGGAGATGAGGGGCAGAGAGAGAGGGAGAGGGAGAAGCAGATGCCCTGAGCCAGACTCAGGGCTGAGATCTTGACCTGGGCTGAAGGCAGATGCTTAACCAACTGAGCCACCCAGGTGCCCCAGAGTCCTTTCCGTTTTTAAGTCACTTACTTTCTATAACTTAAAGCGGAATGACACATTGTTGTAAATTATTTTGAAGTTTCCTTTTCTATTCTGGATATTTCTGATCTCCTGGAAATAAACGGTGAGAAAACCATACTCACCTGCATATTAGTAAGTGCATTTTCCTTGGGTAATTGTTCCCTTTTGTTTGTATTTTCTTTTTTCTTTTTTAAAGATTTTATATACTTATTCATGAGTGACACAGAGAAAGAGAGGCAGAGGGAGAAGCAGGCTCCATGCAGGGAGCCCGATGTGGGACTCCACAGATCCTGGTACTCCGGGATCATGCCCTGAGCCAAAGGCAGACTCTCAACCACTGAGCCACCCAGGCGTCCCTTGTTTGTATTTTCAACATTGTTTGTTGTATATTCTGTCTTAAAACGAAAAGCCCCAAACCAGCCGTTATAAGAATGAGTGCAGTTGTGGTTTAAGTCTGTGTGTGGCTCCTGTCTGTTGACCTTCCCCATCTGTACTGTTTGCCAGCATGCCCAGTATTTACTTTGTTGTGAGCTCCAGTGACTCTGCTGATAGACCTTAAATCCTCACAAGGAATTTTCAGTAAGATTGAGTGTATTTAAACTTGCAGCCACAAACCTAGCTCTTTGCATAATGTAGTCTGATAACTAATAAAGGAATGTAATTGACTTGTAAATTTCTGAGGAGGGGGAGGGAAAAAAATCTCAAACAGAAGTGTTCTGTTAATGAATATGATAGGACCGCTTTGTTGTTTAAAGACAACCCGCATGCTATTTCCCTGAAGAAAGAGCTGCACATTTCACTGGCAGTTTGCCCCACCTCCTCTTCCCTGAAAATATTTATGGAGATGTAGTGTGTTAATAAATTTAGAAGTGATTTAATGGTTGCATTGGCAGGGTGAGATAAGGTAGTTAAAATATGTTGTTTATTTTATTTCTGGGTGGGGTGGAAGAGGGAAATGAAATACTGATTTTTTTTTTCCTTTTGGGAAACCTAATACCATGTTCTTTTGTTATCATTCTTGATCTCTAGGCATTAAGTGTAACTGAAACCCTGATTAAACCCTTGGAAAAATTCAGAAAAGAACAACTTGGAGCTGTAAAGGTTTGTGCCTAATTTGCGTGTCCTTGTAAATGGAAGATGGAGGTGCCTCTGCTACTTCAGTGTATACTGTGTGTTCACATTTGGCAGCTCTGAAGGAGATGCTGGAGTAAACCATCTGTTGTTTTATGTTTTAAATGTGCTTTCTTCCCCTTTTGGGCACTACGAAATTGTAAACAAAACAAAAAACACCTGGGCAGGATAGTAAAAGCTTTAGTAATCTTTGGCTATACCTTCCCACATAGAGTCTTGAAAATCTCCTTAACCAAACAGCCCATTCCCTCAAAAAAGACGAAAAAGGCACAGCTTACCTCTGTAGGGAGTACAGTTATGTCACTGTATGCCTCAATTTTGTGGAGGAGGGTAGTGTTATGTGAAGGGTTAAGATTAGAAAACACTGCTACACCATGATGCCATTGAAACTAAGAAGAGAATATTGTGAGGTTTTTGGGACGAAATTTCCTTCAATTGAACACAAATTTATTGAGCTGCTGTCATGTGCCAGTATTGTTATAGGTGTTGAGGGTTCAAAGATGAGTGACCCACAACCTGCACTCAACGATCTGGGATCTGGGAGTTAGCCAGGATTTCTGGGAATAATGTGGTGACTTGACCACAGGGAGCCTGGGATATATTTAGCAACTTCTAAAGTTTGTGAATGGAGCTTTGAAATTATCCCAGAGAAATAATTTCTACCAACCTTTCCTGAATTTTGTGCATTCTCTTGAGGGACAAAAAGTAACATTCATGTGTTGACTATTTTTGGCTTGGCCCAGAAGAGAATAACATCAATTTTAGGTAGAGAAGAGAGTTTTTATATTTGTATTTTTCCCCCAACGTGGCTTGGGGAGATAATGTGTTTTTTTTTTCCCTTTATCTTCCTAAACAAAATACTAAAATCTTTTTGTACAAATAAATATTGTGGTTTAAATGGCTATAGCTATACCGACGGACTCAAGGAATGCCAGCTTTTTAGTTGCTATTTATAGAATCATTTCTCCTTTAAGTGACTTGTTAAAATACTAGATGCTTCCTTTTGGCATAGTATTTTACCATTTTTAAGAAGGGCTGTGTTTTGAGATGGGTTATGGGGGGTAAACTCCAGGTCCTCTTCCTGGGATTGTTTGCTGACTGCATGAAGCTGACTGTGTCTTCTGGCTTTGCAGTAGGGCACTGAAGGTCTGCTTTCACACCTGTGACCTTGGGCAAGTAATTGGCTTTAGTTCCTTATCCGTAAAATGAGAGATCTGGGGATCTGGCTGCTTGACTTTGTAGTTTATGATTGTTTTAAATCTTGAACATCTTTCTTGGTTCTTTCTTTTTTTTTTATACTTCATTGGCAGGTGTGGAATGTAAACAGTGTCCATTACTTATTTTTCTTATTTTGATTGGATAAAGGTATTGGGGGGTGAGGATATATTATGGGAATGAAAAATGAATAAGAATTCATATATTGTATTTTTATTTGCCATCTGCCTTTTTTTGTTTTTGTTTTTTTTTTTTTTTGTTTGTTTGTTTATTTATTTGTTTACTTACTTAAGTGGGCTCCATGCCCAACATGGGGCTTGAATTCCAGACCCTTCAAGATTATGCTCTACCAATTGAGTAAGCCAGGAGGTCCCCTGCTGGGTTTTTAAAAAAATTCTGACCTCGAATTTTCTATTGATTGACTCCTTCTCCCTCTGAAACTTAATTTCTTTCTTTTTAAAGATTTTATTTATTTATTCATGAGAGACACAGAAAGAGAGAGGCAGAGACAGAGGCAGAGAGGCTCCCTGAGGGGAGCCCGATGCAGAACTCGATCCTGGACCCCGGGATCACACCCTGAGCCAAAGGCAGACGCTCAACTACTGAGCCACCCAGGCATCCCTTTACTGACAGTTTTATATATTCTGATAAAGAGTAGAGAAAGGTGATTTTCCAGGTGATCTAGTGCTACATAAGCACCTGTCTCTTTCATTAGATAATTAGGTGTTTCAGAGACAAGGCTGTGCTTTCCTTTAATTTTTGCTAGCCTCTACACTGTGTTAATATATAAGGGTATCTAATAAATAACCTATTCTACTGATAATTCTAGAAGAACCTAGGGAGGGTTTGTAACCTGGATACTTGGTTTTCTCTATCTGTGTTTCCTAAGTATTTAATAACGTTTTGACAAACATATTTTTGTTTCACTGGTTAACTGGGATACTTAAGAAGAAGTTTATTCTCTTAGGTTAAAGGTCTTTTTTTTTTTTTTTAAAGAAGACAAAACCAGAATAAAGTAGTTTTCATGTGGGGATTTTAAAAACAAATGCCCTTGAAAGTTGACCAAAGCAGACTGTTTAATACATCCTTGTCAGAATGTCGATCTTTTCTTTCTCTTGTCTTTCCCCACCTGGCAGGTCCTGCTGTCTACTTTTCCACTAGACCTCTTTCCGTTCTTTTTAGTTTTGGTTTCTCCGGTTTCCAGAATCCCAGTGACACATTTAAGTTGTTGTTTTCATGTGATCTGAACTGCGAGGTGGTTTTTGCAAGTTGGGCTTTTTAAAAGCCCTGAGGTATTCTTTTCTACTGTTTGCCTCTGGATTTGTTCTCCTTCCATCCTTATTTGTCTGGTTTGGGCTTATTCCTCTGTTCTTGGAGGTTCTGCTGATTTTTTCCATGCTTGCCAGCTTCTCCTCTGTATTGGAAAAATTCCATTTCCTGTGGCAGGACACCGATCCTTCTGTCACTTGTCACATGAGGTGGCTACTCAGAGTTCCCTTCAGGGACTAGCTCAGCTGTTACTTCCTCTGCACTCTTTCCCCTACCCTGGGGCTTGTCACTTATTCCCAGAGTGTGCACAACACTTTATCCATAGCCACTGCCCATTACATGTCGAATTAGCCACAGGAGACTAGTACGGGTCCCGAACAATGTAGGAACTTAGTCTGTTGCATAAAATCTCCAAGAAATGCCACAACTTGCTAAGATGTACATCAGGAGAATTTAAAATTGCTCTTTTAGATATATTTGAGCAATCCAGTAATGAAAATGTGGCTTCAAGCAGGTGGCAGCCTGCAGATACAAATAGAGGCAACTACACTATATTGATAATAGAGTCTATTCAAATGCTAGTTTAGAAAGAGCCAATTACCATTTTATTCCACAGAATAAAAAATTGAACCAGAAGGGTTGAAAAAGATGTTAGTTTCATGTATTACAATTTGGTGCCTCAGCCATTCGCTCACCCTCATGCCAAACATCTTTTATATTTCTAAGACTATATCTGATGACTAAATATTTAATAAAAACCTGATTTCCCAGGAATCCGTAAATGACTACAAAATGCAGATAAAAAGCAAATCTTTTAAAATAATTTCTCAAATTATGTTTGATAAAATAGAAAAAAATTAATTATATATCCTTCGTTTTAGCTATAAAACATTTACTAGTGCCTGTCATATGGCAAGAGGTCCTGGGGTGCAACTGTGAATTAAAACACTGGCTGGGGATCCCTGGGTGGTGCAGTGGTTTGGCGCCTGCCTTTGGCCCAGGGCACGATCCTGGAGACCCAGGATCGAGTCCTGCGTCGGGCTCCCGGTGCATGGAGCCTGCTTCTCCCTCTGCCTGTGTCTCTGCCTCTCTCTCTCTCTCTGTGACTATCATAAAAAATTAAAAAAAAAAAAAACAAAAAAAAACACTGGCTGGTGGGCCTTCGAGAAGTCTGCAACTCTGGAGGAGGGGAGGATGTCAAGTAAAAAAAAGCCATAAAAATACACTAAAAAGTGTATAATTGGGGGTAGGCTTAGGTGCTCTGGAACATTCCCTATTATCTCATTTCTGGAGTATCAGGCAAGTCTTTCTGGAAGAACTGATTCTTTCTGGTTTGAATCCCAATTCTGCCCCTCAGCTAGCTCCGTGATTCAGGGCAAGTTACTTATGGCCTCTAGCTCTCAATTTCTTGGTCTTTAAAGTGAGACGAATGACCCCTGCCTCAGAAGGTTTTTGTGAGGAGTCAATGAGCTTGATGGTGTGTTTCCCATGTCTAGAGTAGGGCCTAACATACATAGTTGCAATTTATTTTATTATCCCATTTATGGCTTGTGCTGCATCAACTTGCCAAATGAAAATTGTTCAGATTTTGGTCCACTCTCTGAATGTAAGCTTCAGAGATAATGTGCCACAGTACTGTGGCTTATGACCCTTCTGGCCAAGTAGTGCTGAGGCAGTAATGGATAGGTGACTCTGAATGAAGCAAGTGCACAGGACCCCAGGGTGCCTGTCACCTTTGTCCTTGTTGGTGGCATTGCAACCATGGGCTTCTCCTTTCTCTCATCCTCTGATGGATGTCTCTTGGGTGTGGTGTCTGTTGTTAGATTCTGAGGGGAGAAAGCTGAATTCTCATGTCTTTGGATAGGCAGAAGGGACTTTATGAAAAGGGAGACAGTGGAGTTGAATAAGGTAAATGAATTGTCGGGCAGGGATAGGTGACACTTGGTGTGAGAATTAAGAGAGGGTGCTGCTTTTATGCCACTGAGTGGTAGGGGGTGCTTCATGGAAGAGGTGGTGTTTCACCTGGACTTGTAGGATGTGTTGGTAGACAGGGGAGGGTAAGAACAGGGCTCTCAAAACCCTGATTGGCTTGGACAACACGATTGCATTTGAGAAGGTGTCCTGCTAGCATTTTACATGTGTAGGCATCTTGTTTCTTGAATGTGTGAGATTACACTCATCTTCTTACTTAAATAAAGGAGGAAGATTTGGAATCTCCAAGAAAGTATCTAGTTCTCATGCCTGTTATTTAATGTTTATAGTTGTAAAAGAAGCCTTTTCATTTCCTTATCCCAGGAGATTTGTAAAATAACCAAAACATTAAAAAAAAATCATCTGGGAACTTTAAAAACTACTCCCCCAACTTCTTCCAAAACAAAACAAAAAAATTCTAGTATCCTAAAGAAATGTGGATAATTCACAGTAATGTTCAAGTTTTTGTGAATTCTGTATATGTTCCTTATCATTTTTAACAGAAATACTAATATGTCATTTTTAGCAAAAAAAAATTGCTTAATCTTAAGAATGTTTTACGCATTAGGAATATTTGCTTCTTTTCTTATACATTAACTCTATGTTCTCCCTGCTTTGTTTTTGGCCTTTTTGCTTGTTTATTTTTATTTTTATTTTTTTGATATCTAGATGTTCTTATGGTTTCTCTTGTTTCTTTTTTGCTCAAAAAGCATGCCTCTGTTCTGAGATCTGATGAAACTTTTTTTTTCTTAATGGCTTCATTTTTTACTGGTGACTTGTCAAATCCATCTCGAATTAATTTTGATATGAGCAATGGGTCTCAGTTTCCAAGTAGTTAACTAATTATATCAACACCATTGGCTGAATAATATTTTTTAACCCAGTGATTTATGGTAAGACCTTAAAAAATATATATGTATTATATGTAGAATATATATATTACTATATATTCTATATATGTTAGAATATATATAGATATATATACACACACGTATATATATACACACACACACACATATATTCTAATGTATTCAAAAGACCTCATTACTTAAGTTTTGTTTCTTAGGTTTCTGAACTTCCTTTATCATTTATATAGCATACATCTTATTTGGTTACACTATTTCATTTCATTTCTTTTCTTTTCTTTATTTTATTTCTTTTATTTTTTATTTTAAAGATTTTATTTATTTACTTATGCATGAAAGACACACACACAGAGAGAGAGAGAGAGAGAGGCAGAGACACAGGCAGAGGGAGAAGCAGGCTCCAGGCAGGAAGCCCGACTTGGGACTCGATCCCCGGGCTCCAGGATCACGCCCTGAACTGTAGGTGACGCTAAACTGCTGAGCTACCGGGGCTGCCCTACACTATTTTAAATAGTAGCTATTCTTTACCTTTTTTTGGGGGTGGGGTATGGGTGGTTTTGTAAGAGATTAGGAGCTGACTTTCAGTGAATCATATTTAACCTATAAACATAATTTTGTTTGGCTTCCATATAAAAATCATTGGATTTTTCAGCTGTTCTAGAAAAATCAGAGGACATGGCTTGTATACTGGCCTATATTACCACATAGTAAAAATCTGCGGGAGCCATGATGTGGCCACCTTACCCTCTAGAATGGATGGACTGTCTGGTTTACCATTGCCCCCACCTCTACTTAATGAGTTCTACTTCTCTCTTGCTTATTCTTTATATTACTATCTGGCTCAGACTTATGTGAATTTGTACTGCTGTTTAATAAAAGAACTTTTCATTGTATTTAATTTGATGTTTCATAGAACCTTTTGTTATAAGTCACTCAATTTGTGTGTGTGTGGGTATATATATGTGTATATATATATGTGTGTATATACATATGTGTATATATATATATGTATATATATGTGTGTATATCTATTTGATAGACCAGTGTTGGAGAAAAACTACTGTTCTTTATCAGATGCTACTTGAACACAGTCCGTTTTAAAATTCACATTATTTCTGCACAAAAGCCATATGAGCACAAAGAAACAGAATTATATTCTATAATGGCATTGACAACAAATGCAAGAAGAAATAATAATTTAAGTCTTCAGGTTTAAAAACAAAACAGCATTTGTATAATGCCATACCATGTGTAAACGAATGCATTTCCACTCTGTTGGTGGGTGGAATGTTGTTTCTTGGCTGAATTCCTTCTTCACAGAGCCTTTTGGTACCCTGCTTTCTTTCATTCTCAACTTTACCCACATGTTAACTTACAAATCTCATGGAACTGCTGAGTGTGCTGGGTGTTTTGACTGCTGATTTTAGCATCACTGCTTCCTTTGTCCCATTCTGTGATTCAGATGAAATCAAATGAGTACAAATATATTCAGTATTCCTGGTAAGTACGAATCTGCAAGGATAGGGAATGTTTTTTTACTATATGATCCTGCTTTGTGGTCCTCTTGTGGTGAATGCAGCGGTGGGACTTCTCTTCCTGTATTGTTTGAACCCGAGATGCAGATGCTCAGAAAACCCTGTGATGCTGGTGCAGAGTCACAGTAGAAAGAAAGTGTGGCAGGGACCAAAACCTGTCTTCTCACACCTAACCCAGTATGCATGCCACCATACTGACTTTTTAAAATAGTGGAGATTCTGAAATGGTGGTTATATGCTTGTTTTATGTTATTTTTTTGTTAGCCACCAAAATAGTTGATGAAGAATGTAGTAATAAAAACGGAAGAGAGAGTAACCACATATAAATGCCTTAAACTTTTTTTTTAATAGTTGTAAATTAAGAGCATAAAGAAAAAGTGCTTCTGTTTCAACAAAAGTGTGCCTGTTGTCACACGTAGGTGAACCATAGGATCATAGAATTTTAGGACTGGATCAAAGAAGGATCTAGTACAAAAAAAATCCCTGATCTTTTCTGTAAGAGAACATACTTAGGTTGTGTTGTTAAATTTTTGTTTTTTTCTAAGTTGTGCAGCTAGTTTGTAATTAAACTTGGAATAGAAATGGGAAGAAATGTCCATTCCTGAGACTGCCTATCCTCCCTCACTGTGGGATGATTTCAGGGTCTTTAGAGGAGCCGATGAAGGCTCTGTCCTAGATTCCCACAAAGCAATGGTTTATAGTCCCATGTTGTGAAAAAACTAATGATAAATGTGAAGAAAAGACTTTATATGCTTTGTTCAGTCTCTTTGCCTAATAGGAAAAAGATCGTATCAGAAAAGATTATTTTTGCTTTAGAAGGTAGAAGTTGAAAAATAGGGAAGAGAATGTTCCTTTCTAGGAGCCCTTGGAGAGTTAGGGAGAATTTGAAGTAAATGGAAACATTTTGACAGTATGAGGACATAGTGTGCTCTCATTGGTGCTCAGAAATGTTTATTAAAAATCCGCTTAAATTGGCAGGCAGTGTTAGGGGAGATAGTCTGTCTTTTCTGTATTTAACAGTTAGGATACTTGTTTTCTCAAAAAGCTTCTATAGCAAAAGAAAAGCAAATGCTAGTGCTAGGCAGTACCTGAGAAATAAATGTTTGTAATGCTCACCAAAGAGTCTCAGTACAAAGATGTCAGTGGCTTTAGGCCCTGTTGACCTATTGAGAACTTATTTTCAATAGCATTACAGAAATCACGGTGAAGGTTTGGGAAAGGAGATGATGTTTCTGATCAGAGGGTCTTATTGTTAAATTCCCACTGAACAATTAAGGAAGATCATTCTCATTGTTTCCCCCGCCCTCCCAGTTGTGATAATGATGATGATGATGATTTTTTTTTTATCTAGACCAAAATTTACTCAGTTTTAAAAGAATCCCATTTCTTTGCCAAAATCTGCACAAGTTTGCTGTTTTAAGCCTGTGTTCTTTTTATTATTTCTTTCAATGAGGGACAAGTGACATGGCATTCCTTCTAAATACTAAGTGTAAGTATTGACAAATACCGTGCTCCGTAAAAAGCCCATGAAAGGAAAAAAAGAAATATGACCTTTCTGTCCTGTTTTGATGATTAATACGCAGTGGCTTGGGTACAGATAGATTTTTCAGATAACTTTATTACACTTAGTAGTACTTTATTTTTACATATTAATCCTCTTTTGAGCTTCCCAGTAGATAAACTGTATAAATGCATCTTCCCCCTGTTTAATCATAGTTTTCTGTGTGTTTTTTTTTGTCTTGTAGGAAGAAAAAAAGAAGTTTGACAAAGAGACAGAAAAGAACTATAGTCTAATTGATAAACATTTGAATTTATCAGCCAAAAAGAAAGACTCCCATTTACAAGAGGTATTTTTACTATTCTGTTTGTTTCTAAAGTTCAATAAGCAGTGCCTGCGTTTTCTTTTTAAAATGTGCTTTCCTTTTGTGAACTTTTCATCTAAGATTATTAGGGATGAAAAAAATGAACAGTATCATAATGAACAAGACACGAAATAATGAATTCATCTTATGGTGATTAATTCAGTATAGATTCATAGCATTAACATTTTTGGTTCTGAGTATATTTTCACAGGAACAGTTTTATCCAGTATTACCAAAGAACAGATATATTATTTTCAGGAAAAGATTCATTAATTGGCTTTCAAGATTTTTTTTGAAGAAATGAATTGAATTTAATAAGCTCATCTACGATTTTGCTTTTATGTGAAGGCAGCATTAATCTTATTTAACACTGAAGATTCAGAGGTTCAGATTCATTGGAAAGAGAGATCTATTTTACTTGTGTTAATAGACTCATTTTTTTTTTCTTTTTGAGGGAGCAGTGTGTTAGGAGAAAGGAATTTATATCTTATCTCTCATTTTGTCTTTTCTTTTCTAAATTCCCTAGTACTTGTGTTTTCTCACTCACACACTTGAGTGGAAATTCAGTGATTTCCAATTTGGAACATATGTTTTCATTAAAAACAATGCTGTTTTGCAGCTGTTGACTTGTTCCATAAAGTGTGATGTTTTTCTCATTTGTTTATCTTTAAACTGATAAAGAATCTGAGTGTAATATACCACTATAATATACATGTACTAAAGTATCATCAAAATGACACTAACAACTTTGGCTCCAATATATTTAAATGCCGGATATGTAGTTGCACGCCCTGTTGTGTGTGGGGTCATTTTGACATTCCCCACATGTCACATTTGCTTTTTCCTCTTTACAAAGTTTGACTGACATTTGGAAGGCATTTGACAGTTTATAAAAGAGAAGGGAGCTTTTATACCACTTAATCTTCAAGACAATACAGTAGGGGTCCCCTTTCTTCTTGTTCCATATTATGTAGAAAACCATCGTTGTTCCACATGCTCCCCATCTCCTCCCCTCTCTCCATTTTGAAATGACAGCTGTTGTTTTTATTCTTTCTTTATGCCAGCGGCTTTCTACCTGTCTTCTCCCCTTATCTCCCTTTTCAGGTATTCTGAAAAGAGTTTTCATGCTGCAAGTAAATTTCCATCTCCACTTGACTATCTAATTATGTTTTTTGTTCGAGCTGTTACTCAGGCAAAATCTTTACGGCCATCCTTGGCCCTTCTCCTGCCCCACACCTAGTTTGTCTGCATGTCTTCCTTAGCTTCAGAATATTCTCAAGGTATCGCAACTTCTGACCCCCACCACCATCACCCTGGCCCATGCTGCTGGCCACTGTCAGACTGATTGTCGTTAAGGACTCTTAATTGGTTTCCCTGCTCCCACCAATGTATTCCTGGTTGGTTGGTTGGTTGGTTGGTTGGTTGATTTATTTATTTATTTATTTATTTATTTATTTAGTAAGTAAGTAAGTAAGTAAGTAAGTAAGTAAGTAAGTAAGTATTCCTGGTTTATATTCTGTACAGCAAGCAGAAGGAGCCTTTATGTTGCTTCTCTTCCCCAGACCCTCCCTAATAGCTGCATCCAGAGGCTCAGGGCCTACCCTCCTGTCCTCACACCCACACGGGCTGCTGCTGTGCTCTAACTGGCCTGGGACAGGCATACTCTGCTCTGGGCCTTTGCTTTTGTTGTCCTTCCTGCCTGGTACTTTTCCAGCCCAGACTCACATGCCTCACTCCTCCAAGTACCTCAGATACTCTCCACTCAGAGTTTACCTTACCATCTTATTTAACGTGTCCCCCTTATGCTGCTTTGATTTTTTCATACTCTTACGAACATTTGACATACTATATATTTGGTTGTTACATGGCTTCTTGCACTAGCATGTGAGCTCCTTGAAGGCAACAACGTTATTTTATTCAGTATTCAGTCTTTTTTACATCTAGAACAGAGCTAGTCAGGGAGTAGGCCCTTAATAACTGTTTACGAATGAAGACGTGTGAAGATGCTTGTACGGTGAGCTAGGGCTTCATTAATTCATCATTCCCAGAGATAATCAAACTTCAGGTCAAGGAATTTGAAGAGACCCTCGAGATGAATGATTTTAGTTTCATTTAAATTGTATATTCTGTCCTTCCTTGCTGTTTGCCCCTTACAAACATACACACTCCTGCTCGAAACCTCTTTCTTTCTTTTTTTAAAAAAAATATTTTAGGGGATCCCTGGGTGGCTCAGTGGTTTGGTGCCTGCCTTCAGCCCAGGGCACGATCTGGGAGTCCCGGGATTGAGTCCCGCGTCCGGCTCCTGGCATGGAGCCTGCTTCTCCCTCCACCTGTGTCTCTGCCTCTCTCTTTTGCTCTGTGTCTATCATAAATAAAAATAAATAAATCTTTAAAAAATATTTTATTTATTCATGAGAGACACAGAGCGAGAGAGAGAGGCAGAGAGAGAAGCAGGCTCCATGCAGGGAGCCCAATGTGGGACTTGATCCCGGGTCTCCAGGATCACTTGGGCCGAAGGCAGGTGCTCAACCACTGAGCCACCCGGGCGTCCCTTGAAACAGCTCTCTATTACAAGTGTGACGGCCTTCACTGGAGGCGGCGGGGGGGGGGGGGGGGGGGCACTCTAAAAGGAAAACGTTAGGTTTAGATCTTCATTGACGTTGGCATTGGCTTATGTATTTCTCATCTTCAGTAAACTGAATTGAAGTATTTAAGAGGTTTATGAAGGTTGCTGAGAAGGTACTGAACAAAGGCATAGAAACTTGTATCATTCCTTCTCCTTGTTTCTAATGAAAATAGCAAGAAACGACTGTGGCAGACAACCAAGTTGGCTATTTGGTACTTCTGGTAGGACCATTAGATATAGCTCTACATTTATTGGGCACAATAGCTTCTACTTCCATCCACATCCCTAAGTTCTAATTAATATTTGCACTAGAACAAGTATCAGACCTTTGAGAAAAATCTATTTCTGTTAATTTTTAAAGTATATTTTTGCTTTTTGAGTAATCGAATGATTATATTTCAGTACCTATGACTAGAGAAGTAGATTGTTTGAATAACTTTGCCTGAGAATTGTCTATTCTTATTATACGTATTTATAGCAAGAATGGCCAGAAATCAGATGATGATCAAACAGAAATTTGTTTAAAAACAAAGTCACTTTGTGGGCAGCCCAGGTGGCTCAGCGGTTTAGCGCCGCCTTCAACCCAGGGCCTGATCCTGGAGGCCCGGGATCGAGTCCCACATCAGGCTCCCTACATGGAGCCTGCTTCTCCCTCTGCCTGTGTCTCTGCCTCTCTGTCTGTGTCTCTCATGAATAAATAAATAAAATCTTTAAAAAACAAAAAAGTCACTTTTGTATAGTAAAAAAATACAGTCTTAATGTTATTTCACAGAACTGTGATAAAACATTTAGTTGTGTTTACTAATTTATCATAAAGAATAATATAAAAGATACAGATGAGTAGCCACGTAGGGTGGGGTCTGGAAGGGTCCCAAGCACAGAAACTTCATCCCTGTGTCACTCTCTGGGCACTGGCATGTGGTCACCCATGTGGAAGTTCAAGAGTTTTTACAGAGCTTAGTTTGAAGTGCCCCTCCCTCTACCCACTGCCAGAGGTCAGTGGGCAGTACTGAAAGTTCCAGCCTTCTAATCACTTGGGCTTTATGGTGCTATCTGGAGGCCCCACCCTAAAGCCCTCAGTAACATAAACTCCAGTTTGCTCCAGGGGGGCTCTTTATGTAGATAAGAAAGATACTCCCCGTCACTCAGGAAATTCTGAGGGATTTAGAAACGTTGCACTTTATTCCATGTATCATATATTCACACTGTTGTGCAACCACCATGACATTTGACATTCCATACCTAGACCTCTTTTCATTTCCAAATACTGAAACTCTGTATCCATTGAATACTCCTTCCCCAGCTCCCTACCCCCAGCTCCTGATAAACCCCACTTCTGCTTTATGTTTCTATGAATTTGTTCTGGGAACCTTATAAAAGTGGAATCATACAGTATTTGTCCTTTTGTGACTTACTTATTTCCATTGAGCATAATGTTCTCAGGGTTCATTCATGTTATAGCATGTGTTTGAATTTCCTTCCTTTTTGAGGCTATGTAATATTATATATATCACATTTTGTTTATCCATTTATCTGTTAGTAGGCACTTTGGTTGCTGCTGTTCTTTTAGCTGTTATAAATAATACTGCTATGAACATGGTTATATAAATCTTTTTGAGTCCCTGTTTTTAATTTTTAGGCGTATATACCCAGAAATGGAATTATTGTATCGTGATAATTCTGTTTTTAATTTTTTTGGAGAACTGCCATGCTGTTTCCCCTAGCAGCTGCATCATTTTGCATTCCCACCAACATTGCACAGGGTTCCAATTTCTTCACATCCTCAGCAACACTTATTTTCTGTTTTTTAAATAGTTTTGTTGTTATTTATTTATTTTTGATAGGTGAGAGATGGTATCTTGTATTTGTTTTTCCATAATGATTAGTGATTTTGAGCAGCTTTTCAGGTGCTTATTACCATTTATATATATATATCCTCTTTGGAGAAATGTCTGGATAAATACTTTTAAAAGTAAAATTGGCCAAGTTAGAAATACATGATGCCTTGTAAGAATGATTTCTAGGATGACAGTTCTTTTTCTACCGTACCTCTTTGGAACCCTGCTTCTTCCCTAGTTCCCTTCTAGTTAGACAAGATAAACTGGAACCTATTTTTTTGGAACAGTCTCCTGACCATCTGGTGCCTGTTTACTCTCAGCAGATGAGACATTTTCAGGGCTTAAGAGCATGATTACCTATAGATGGGCTTCAAGCCCTGGACCACCTTTTGAGAATCAGGTTCTTTTCTTCTCTTTTTTCTTTAATTGAAATATATTATATATTATATATAGTTAACACGCAGTGTTACATTACTTTCAAGTACAACATAGTGGATTTGACAACTCTACACATTATGCTGTGCTCACCACAGGTGTAGTAGCTACCATCTGTTACTATACAACACTGTCATAATACTATCAACTATATTCCCTAGGCTGACCTTTCATCCCCATGGCTTATTCATTCCATAACCAGAAGCATACACCTCCTCTCCCCTTCACCTATTTTGCCCATCCCCCCACTCCAGCCCCTCTGGCAACCATCAGTTCTCTGTTTCAGTGGGTCTGTTTCTGCTTTTTGGTTTGTCTTGTTTTTTTTTTTTTTTTTTTTTAAATTCTACATATATGTGAAATCATGTGGTATTTGTCTTTGTCTGACTTACTTCACCTAGCATAACAGCCTCTAAGTCCATCCATGTTGTTGCCAATGAACCCCCCCCCCCAAAATAATCTGATATTTTTTATGGCTGAGTAATAATCCAATGTATGTATATGTACCACATCTTCTTTATCCATTGATCTATCAGTGGACACTTGGGGTGTTTCCAGACCCTGGCTACTGTAAATAATGCTGCAGTAAGCATAGGGATACATATGTCTTCGCAAAGCAGTGTTTTTTATTTCCTTTGGGTTAATACCCAGAAGTGGAATTACTGGATCATATGGTATTTGAGAGCCAAATTCTTGGGGTGGTACCATAACTGCCACTTCCTCACCTGCTGCTGTCAGTCATCAGTCCTGAGGTGACTAGATTTCCCAGGCCAGCTCCATTCTTAGAGGATTTGTCAATGGAAATAATATTTATGCGATTTTGATTCTATGTGTATGATTCAACCTTGGGTGTCTGTTGTGGTTGGGGTGAGTTTTTCATGAAGAGCCATACAGTTTAATGCTCAAACCTCAGGGTCAAGGGTCAATCTCATCATAAAGTGCAGGGGTTGGCAGACTTTTTCTGCACAGTCAGATAGTAAAACTTATGTTTTTATAGACTGTAAGGTCCCCAAACTAAGTTTGGCTGCTGTAGCAGGAAAGTGGCACAGAAGACACATAAACCAGTAGCCATGACTATGTTCCAGTACAACTTTATGTAGAGACAGGCTGGGGGCCATATATGGCATAGAGCTTGTAGTGTTGCCAACCTATGATCAAGAGTTTTTCTCCTCACCATATCTGATTTAACCAGCCTTTATTACTTTAACATAGGCAGATATCCAAGTGGAGCAAAACCGGCAGCACTTTTATGAACTGTCTCTTGAATATGTATGTAAGCTTCAGGAAATCCAGGAAAGAAAGAAGTTTGAATTTGTGGAACCTGTAAGTATCCTAGAAGGTCATTCTGCTATTAGATTTTTGTGGTGTAATATAAATGCTTTTCCTTCTAGATCGAATTTACTATTGATGGGGGGCCATGGTGCATACATGTGAAACACAAGGCATCGTAAATTGTAAAGGGTGGACACATCACCACGAAGTCAAGGAATCACTTACAAATTAGTGGTTCTCAGCCTTCCTTGCACAGCAACATGTAGCGAATAGTATTTCTCAAGCACTCCACAATCACGTGCAATTTCTGCCACCCTATTGTAGGCCCACTCTTTAAGGAAAACCCCTGTGAAAGAAATGTTAGGATGGGAGAGACAGTGGTACTGTTGATAGATAATCTTACCTCTACTCGAGTTTGTTCTGCAGCAAGTATACCAATCCAAATTTTGATACTTTGAACAATTATTTGTAACAAATTATTTCTAACGCAACTCAGTGCTTATGGCCACCAAAGTTAAGAACCAGCATGTGGAGCATTTGAAACTATTTTATGAGTTACTCTGGCAGTTCTTTAAACTTATTTTAGAGACCTGTGATCTGTGTTGGTGTTTATATAGATGTATTCTAACAGTTTTAGTTCTTTATATATTTTATATAAAGATATTATTATATATTATTATATATAATATATATTATCATATATTATATAAATATATAAATATAAAATATATTATATATACATAAATACACACACATATATATGTGCATATATATATAAAACATATACAGACACGTGAATATATGTAAAGGATAATTTATACTGTGGGTTTCAGTGAAAAAAAACCAAGAAATACTGGAATTCATGATTCTCAAGATTAATTTTAATGTAGGTGTTTTATCATGTGCTTTCTTAAGAAAACAGTTTTACTGAGATAGAATTTATCCCATACCATTATCCATTCTATGTGTGATTTTGAGAAACAAAAAAAAATACCCAAGTAATGATTAAATTAAAATCGGCATTCATGGAAGCAATGGTCTACACCTAATTTAAACAATTAGAGAAAAATTCATCTCCATAAAGCTTTCTTTTATGTGAAATACTCATAATGACCTGCATTTACTGAGTATTTACAATGCTCATTGTTCAAGTCATTGTTTTAATATTTCACCATGCTCATGTGTTTATTCCACACACTAACTTCATAAGGAGGTATTTTTAGTATCCCACTTAGCAAATAAGGAAATAGAAATACAGAAAGTTTCAGTAATTTGTCCAAGGTCTCGTAACATAGCTGAAGTTGGGGATTGACCCCTGCTGGCCACTTGATGTTAGAATCCCAGATTCCTAATCATTAAGCTATGTTGACATAAAGAAAATGAATTTCAGGATTTCCATAATTCCTACCCCAAATCACTTTTACTCACTTTAAATTTATTCACATGTTGGGCAGAAGTAGGTGCCCTGTAATCAAGAGGGGCAGGTTGAGACATAGGCAGAGGGAGAAGCAGGCTTCTTGTGGGGAGCCCGATGTGGGATTCAGTCGGGACTCCAGCATCATGCCCTGGGCTGAAAGCAGGTGCTCAATTGCTGAGCCACCCAAGCGTCCCAAGAATTCAGAGCTAATTTTCACCCTGTCTCAGCCCGTCTCTGCCCCAGTCACTGAACATCCGTAGACAAAAGAGAGAAATTGTACGTGTTGGGCGCCATTGGAGAGAGCCATTAGCTCTTTGATTATGTCATTTCACTTTCATTATAGATTCTGTCGACCTATGGTGATAAGATTTCAATAATAAATGAATATAGAGATTCTCTTGACTATAAAAAGAACAAATAGGTGATGTAGAATTCCATTTCTCCAGTGTAGTGTACTTTAAGAGCTATTTAATGGCTCTGATATTTAAGGAAAAAATCACAAACCTTTCATCTTGTAAAAGGACAAATTAATAAATAATATGTAGTTAGATTTAGTTAAATTCTGATGACTTTTAATTATTTTACTTCAGTAGAATCACAATAGGATGGGATGGGATGGGGGGGAATACATAGCTGTTTTTATTCTTTTTTTCCTCCAACTTTTTTTTTTTTGTGTGTGTGTGTATGCTAATGTCATTTTTTCCCCCTTTGTCTTAGATGCTGTCGTTTTTTCAGGGAATGTTTACTTTCTATCATCAGGGCCATGAACTTGCCAAAGACTTCAATCACTACAAAATGGAACTACAGATCAACATTCAGAATGTAAGGAAATGAAAGCTTTCTGATATAAGAAGATGTTTGAGATGTGTATTTTCATTTTGTTATATAAAAAGCCTTAAACCGGGGGTGCCTGGGTGGCTCAGTTGGTTAAGCATCTGCCTTCAGCTCAGGTCATGATCTCAGGGTCCTGGGATGGAGCCCCAGGTCGGGCTCTCTGCTCAGCGGGGAATCTGTTCCTCCCTCTGCCCCTCTGCCCCTCTCCCCCTCTCCATCCCCCTCCTTAAAAAAAAAGAAAAAAGAATAAAAGAAAAGGCTTAAACTGAGATGTGGCTGAGCTGTTGTTGTTGAGAAACTGAGGCTACGTTGCCACCTTCTGGTCGGTTCTCAGTGTAACAAACTGCTCTTCAATTAGGTGAGGCTCGGGAACTCTGCCACCTGGTGGCTCTTTTTTTTGGATGACGAATTTGTTTTAAGAAATTATTTTTCTTTCAGAAAAGTCACTAGGTATATGTTTCTAATCAAGAGTCACATGATTTATTTTTATTATTTTTTCCAGTTTTATTGAGATTTAATTGATACGCAGTCCTGTAGGAGTTTGAGCTGTACGGCGTATTGACTTGACACACATAGTGCAAAATGATTATTGCAGTAAGTTTAGTTAATGTCTGTCACTGCATATAGTTACAGAAAATGTTTTTTCTCATGATGAGAACTTTTAGGATATACTCTTAGTAACTTTTATATGTCCTATAGCAGTGTTAACTGGGACATATGCTGTACTTGTAGGGATGGTTGTGAGGAGAGACTTTGTCACATGACTTTCAGTTTTCATGTAGAGAACAAACAAAAGAACACTCTGCTTTAGATTTAAGGCATTTTGATTTTAACCTCAATTTATTTTACATTTTACCTAAAAGTCTTACTTGATTTTTAATCCCAGCTAGGCTTATGGTTCAAGAGGAGTTTCTTCCCTGTGTTTATGCATACTTATTAATGTATTAATTTCACAGTTGCTGTGGGTCTATATTATTTTCCTGGAAAATTATGCTTTCAAAGAGGTCTTGGATAAAGAGATTTAGGAGAGCTTTATTAAACAGTGTAATGTAGATGATTTTGATCAGAAGGTGATGGATGTTTTTCCTCTGAACCCTTAAGTTGACTTTGGAAGTATACTCATTGAAACTCTTTTTATGTTTAGTATAATTTTAGGCCTTATTAGAAAAAGAGTGAGTGAGTTTTGAGACAAATGCATTCTAGCTCATACTGAAAGAAGTACAAAGGATGGCACTCTGTGCTGTTGGCTGCCTGACTTTCAATTTGATATCATCTTAGAGGTTGAGGAGAAATGGTTTTTGTGTAGATTTTATTTCTCCATTTGTTGTATAGTTCCCTACATTTGGGAATGTAGGTAATGAAATCTCTCTCTCTCTCTCTCTCTCTCTCTGTCTCTCTCTCTCGGTGATTCAAGTGTCAATTTGTATTTGTAGGTTATTTGGATGTTGAGCTGGTTTAAATAACGAAAAGAGTAACTATCCCCACTCACACATTCTACTACCAGTGACTATAATGTAACAATTTTTAAAAAATATTAATGTTTGTATATGTATAGATTTGTTCTAATTTTAAAAGTGTCTCTGTAGGTAGTGCAATAGTCTAATGTTGCTGTGATTTTTTAGAATACTTTTGCAGATGGCAGAACAGGTTTGTAAAAAGAACACTATATAGTTAGTTTAGAAGATTAATTATACTCTTGATTTTTTCCTCTACCAACTGGCTGTATAACTTGTGGAAATTTACTTCTGTCTGGATATCATCTGTCAACTGCAGAGCTGGCCTGGATGAGAACTTTCAGGCAGAACTGGTTCCATAATTTGTGGGGCCAGTGTAAGATGGAGAGGCAGGGCCCTTATTTAAATATGAAGAATTTCAATACCATGACAGTAGAGCATTAAACCAAGTGCATGACCTTTTGAGCACAAGGTCCTTTGTGGTTGTGCAGGCTACGTGCCTGTGAAGCTGGCTGTGCCTCGGTGTTTGGGGTGAGGGTAGGGATTCATCAGAGTCTCCTGGGAGCTTAAGCGAAACAATCCCTGCATAGCTTGCTTGTGGATGGAAGTGCTTTTGTAACATACCTGTGTGATAAAAGGGATATAGTTACCGTATATACACCCAAATGATTCCGAGAGATTAAATATTTCAATGTAAATGAGCAGTGCTCAGTCATGAAATATTATAAGCAAAACCTAAAAACAAGCTATCACTTAAAATGGTCCATAAAGTAACTTGGTTAATATCCTTACTGCATTCAGAAGTTAACCTATGCTTTTGCTAATAAGAGTCATTTCCCATAGAAAAATGGGCAAAGAACAGTTGGTGGAAAATTTTTCTGTATCCTATGGAACTCAAGGATTGTCACCAGTAAACTGCCCTAAAATCTCTTCTCTAAATATTCATCTCTTCATTTTGTTGTTTCTGAGGCTGCTCCAGAACCTCCTCTTTCCACCCATCTGCAGTTTTGAGAACGCCTGATCAAGGTGACTTTGCTGTTCCTTTTTGCTCTTAGCTAATTCTTTTCCCTTCAAAAAATGCCAGCACCTTTGAAACACATGCCACTTACTCTGTGGTACCTGCTGTACCTGAGTGTTGCTGTACCTTGCTTATTTATTGGCCATTTCTCTAATTCCCTGATATCAGCTTTTATAAGGGAAAATTCTGGCTATGTAAAACTACAAATTACAAAAATCCCAGTTATGTGTTATTTTTATGTGATGTATATTTATATATTTAAGGAAATAGACCCAAATATTAAAACCAAATCTTAGCGTTAACTATCTGTGTACTATAATGCTATGGATAATTTTGGTCAGCTTTTAAGTATTTGTAGTAAAAATCCCAGCAAGATCATTTTGTAATCAGAAAAAAGGTAAAAGTTATTTAAAAATAAAAACAACCTATTTTTCTCCATCTGGTTTCACCTTTTTTGTTGTAAAAATGGTAACACCTCTTTTATTTTTTTGAAAGCAATTTATTCCTCATCTACTTTCCATAATCCAGAGTAATGCATGGAAAGGAAAACAGAGCAAGATGGCTTTTAGAAAATAGATTTTCAAGAAAAATATAAATTGCTTCAAAATTGAAGGATATTTTAAAAAACTAAATTTAAACTTTTGTTATCTTTATCCCCAGAGAAATGTGGGGAAAGAGAGACTAGAATAGAATTCTTCCTAGAAGGAAATATAATGTGAGAAATCTTAGAATTCATGAAGAATCCCCAGAAAATCTTAAGAATAGTTAAAATTTTAAGAATATGCCCAAATATTTTTGTTACAGTGTTGTGAGAAAAGTAGAACACTAAAACAATAAACTATGTTTTTAAGGGATTGGAAATGATTGTGTAAAAATGCATAAGTCCTTATTTATGAGGTATAGACTTAATGTCACTTTTCATCACTTTTAAACCTTTTCCTGGGACGCCTGGGTGGCTAAGCGATTGAGCGTCTGCCTTCAGCTCAGGGCATGATCCCGTGGTCCCGGGATCGAGTCCCACGTTGGGCTCCCTGCATGGAGCCTGCTTCTCCCTCTGCCTGTGTCTCTGCCAATCTCTCTCCGTGTCTCTCATAAGTAAATAAATAAAATCTTAAAAAAAAAAAATAAACCTTTTCCTTCTGCCCCCAAAACAAGACTGTACTTTTTCCCTCTTTCTGTTTTATAATGTTGTGGGTTAGTTTTTATATTCTGAAAAAAAATTTAAAAATATACTTTCTCTTCCAATCAGATTTAAGACAATAAGCTATTAGTTTGGTATTGAAGGCTTTCCTTTATCCTTTGATACGGAATGACTGCGACTTTTCAGTGACTTAATTGTCATAGTAGTTGTAGTGGTAATGTCACCTAAATTTATTTTCTTATCGTTTGTCAGGTGTTACTTGTTTGCTTTATTTGGATTATGCACATGTAGTTTTCATAAAAGTCGTATGATGTAGATTTTTTATTCCTATTTTACAGATGAGGTCAATGAGGAGAGTAACTTCTTGTTGTCATACTGCTTTAAGATCAGGACCAGGATGGGAACTTGGGCAGACTCCCTCCAGAGAACCATGGTGTTGGTTTCAGATTCTGTGCTTGGATATAAGTGGGTCATCTACGGTGTGTCTGGGGTCAGTAAATATAGCAGCTGGAGAACATCTTGATAGGGCCATCTGCTTGCCCAGACCTTAGCTACATGTGGGTGACATGGGAGTCTCTTTAATGGTAAGAACTCAGATTGAGGCCCTCAGTTCACCTCCACCTCTCAACAGTTCTAAATTGTGTTTCCCTCATCCCCATGGAAAGTACCTGATACAGGATTTAGACTTACCATCTATTCACCTGGGGTCCGTTGTCTACCATTCCTTTTCCTGCCACCTTGCTCTGTGTGGGGCACTTGAAGGGCAATATAGGGATTATAGTGAGGGTGTGTGTGCGTGTGGGTGTCTAGGGCCTTACCCCTTTTCTGTTACATTATTTTTGCAAGGTTACTAAAGCAGGGCTGCATGGGGCCCACCCTGATGTTTTACAGATGTTTTATGAAACCTTTTTCATATTTTTTATTATACTTTGCCTGTCTTTTCTCTCTGAATGACATCATGGGGCCAGGATGGGAAAACTTAGAATGGCTATCTGTACTTGGAATCAGCCTTTGCCCTCTGCCTTTAAAGCTTTATTTCTGGCTATGACATTGTGAAAAGCTCCTTCTCTCTCTCTTCTTCCTTTTTCCCTTAATATGAGAGTGAGCCTGTGTTAATAATCCTGACCCACCAGTTTCCAGACAAACTCAAATGTGTCTGAATTCTGGCTAAGTCCCCGAATTGAATCCTCCTTCTTCCAAATAGGTGATGCAATAAAATATTTAATTTGTAAGGCTTAATTTAAAATGGTTTATTTGGAAATTTATTTAGGAAAGCATGCAATGAAAGGAATTTCCTTTTCTTTCCTTTTTTTTTTTAAACTAGTAATGGATGGCACTATACTATCTCAGGGGTTATTTTGAGGATTAAAGCACCAAAAATGTTTTCAGTAGTGTCAGCCACAGTGTAAACACTCTAATGGTCACTTATTGTAGCATTTACAGTCTAACATTATTATTAGTTGATGGTATCTTAATATACACCTGGAATTTAGAATTAGAGATTGCTAGGCTCTAGCTATTCTATTAATGTTCAAATTTAAAAATACATGATTTTCACTTGTATTCAAAATTTACCTAAAATGATAAAATCTTCCTCCTCCCTTCCCAGTGCAGAGCTAGACACATCTGAGGAAGTTAGACAGTGAGGGCAGGTGGTACTCCATGGAGGTGGTTGGTACTCCATGGAGGGGTCTGCAGCAGAAAAAGTAGGGGTGATGGTGGGGGTTGGGGTGGGGAGGGTATAAAAGTAGCCTGCAGAAGAGGTGGTTGAGTATTTGGAAGGTTGGTTACATTGAGCAGATGCATTAATTTGAAGGAATAAGTAAATAGATTGAGAATAACGGGAGCTATATTTCTCACTATATGGAAAGAAATGTACGATATTGGGAAAGGAGGAGTGCCCAGGTGGCTCATTCGGTTAGGTGACTGACTCCTGATTTTAGCTTAGGCCATGGTCTCAGGGTTATGAGATTGAACCCTGTGTCAGGCTCCCTGCTGAGTGAGGAGTCTGCTTGAGATCTCTCTCTTCCTATCCTTCTACCCCTCCTCCTGTTTGTGCTCTCTTGCTCTCTGTCTCTCTCAAATAAATCAATAATTCTTCAAAATCAGGAAGGGATAGGCTAGAAAGAAACTGAAAGTATTGGATTGGGAACAGATTTACTGGTATGAACATGTGGATTTTTCAATATGGAGAGATATAGAAGTGTATATGTATGTGTGTTCAAAAATATGAATGTGAACATATACATACATCCATGTGGTTTTTCTGTCTCCCAAGAACACTCAGAAGCAGTAACATCCCTTTAACTGTGACACACTGTGCTCAGGTTTTGGTTTCTAAATACTACACTCCACTAGAAGGAATAAGGGCTTTTTAAGGGAGAATGGTTGATTCTAGTACTGGGACAGAGAAAGTATAAGATGAACCCAGGACTCCTTTTTATACCAGAAAGTAAGGGATTACTGAATTAGGGGGCATGTCAAAAGATACCAGATTCAGCCAGAAGGGGCCCCTGCTGCTCAAATAGGACAGTTTGAGCATTAATATAAATAATGAGAGTATTGAGTATAAGGCATTAGATTAACAGGAATATATTTGTGTGTGCAGGCATGTGTTCTGTGCGTTGCTGGCATCTCTACATACAGGGCATGCACATATATATATATGTGTGTGTGTATATGTACATGTATACCTTGTTCTATTGTGCTTTGCTTTTTTGAGTTTTATGGATAGTGTTTTTTACAAATTGAAGGTTTATGGCAATCTATGTCACAGAAGTCTCTTGGTATTATTTTTAGAATAGCAGTTACTTACTTTGCGACTCCGTCTCACATTTTGGTAATTCTTGTGATATTTCAAACTTTTTGTTATTGTTATATTTGCAATTGTGATCAGTGATCTTTCATGTTACTATCATAATTGTTTCGGCGTGCCACAAACTGTGCCCATATGTGATAGTGAACTTAATCGGTAAATGTTGTGTGTGTTTTGACTGCTTCACTGACCAGCTATCCCACACCCCCATCTTTGTCCCTCTCCTTGGGCCTCCCTAGTCTCTGAGACACAGCGGTACTGAGATTAGGGCAGTGAATAGCCCTATCATGGCCTCTAAGTGGTCATGTGAGAATAAGAGTCACACAGTAAATCAAAAGCTAGAAATGAATAAGCTTAATGAGGAAGACATACCAAAATCCAGATAGGCTGAAACCTAGGCCTTTTGCACAACAGTTGTGAGTGCAAAGAAAAGGTTCTTGAAGGAGATGAGAAGTGCTACTCCAGTGAATACACGAATGATAAGAAAGCAAAACAGCCTTATTGGTAATATGAGCAGAGTTTGAGTGATCTGGATAGAAGATCACACCAGCCACAACATTCCCTTAAGCCAAAGCCTAATCTAGAGCAAGGCCCTAAGTCTCTTCAGTTCTGTGAAGGCTGAGAGAGGTGGAAAAGCTCCAGAAGAAGAGTTGGCAGCTGGTAGAGGTTGGTTTATGAGGTTTAAGGAAGAATCTGTCTCCGTAAAAGAAGAGTGTAAGATAAAGTAGCACATGCTGATGGAGAAGCTGCAGCAAGTTCTCCAGAAGGCCCAGCTAATTCATGAAGGTGGCCTCAGTACAGAGCAGATTTCCAATGTGGATAATGTCTGGTTTCAAAGGACAGGCTGACTCTCTTGTTAGGGGCTAACACAGGAAGTGACTTGAAGTTGCAGCTAGTGCTCATCTACCATTCTAAAAATCTTAGGACCCTTAAGAATTAGGCTAAATCTACTTTACCTGTGCTCTGTAAATAGAACAACAAAGCCTGGATGGCAGCATATCTATATACAGCATGGTTTACTGAATATTTTAGGCCTGTTGAGACCTAGATGCCACTGAGAACATTTGTGATTCATGGGAAGAGGTGAAAATATCAACATAAGCAGGAGATCAGAAGGAGCTGATTCTGCTCTCAAGTATGACTTTGAAGGGGTTCAAGACTTCAGTGGAGGAAATAATTGGAGATGGGGTGGAGATAGCGAAAGAACCAGAATTAGACATGGAGACTAAAGCTGGGCCTGAATTGCTGCAATCTCATGATAAAATTTGAATAGATGACTTGCTTTTTATGCATGAGCAAAGAAAGTGGTTTCTTCAGAGGGAAACTACTTCTAGTGAAGATGCTGCGAAGATTGGTGAAAATGACAACAAAGAAGTTAGAATATTCCATAAATTTAGTTGATAAAACAGCAGCAGGGTTTGGGAAGATTGAGTCCAGTTTGGAAAGAAGTTCTATTGTAGGTAAAATGCTACCAGATATCATTGTTGTCTTATTTCAAGTTGCTGCCGCAGCCACCCTGAACAGTCAGCAGCCACTAGCATCAAATCAAGACCCTCTACCAGAAAATGATTATGACTGGAAGCTCAGATGATGTTAGGATTTTTTTTAGCAATATAATATTTCTTGAAGTATGTACATTTTTAAGACATAATTCTATTGTGCCTTTAATAGACCACAGTATAGTATAGACGTAACTTTTTTTTTAAAGATTTTATTTATTTATTCATGAGAGACAGACGGGGTGGGTGTAGAGACACAGGCAGAGGGAGAAGCAGGCTCCATGTAGGGAGCCTGATGTGGGACTCGATCCAAGGACTCCAGGAAGGCAGGCACTAAACCACTGAGCCACCCAGGGATCCCAGACATAACTTTTATGTACACTAGGAAGCCCAAAAATTCATTTGACTTGCTTAATTGCAATATTTATTTTATTGCAGTGGCCTGGAACTGAACCCACACTATCTCTGAAGTATTTGTATGTAAAACTATTATACAGACACACACAGACACACATTCAGAAAGACGTGAGGGTTGGGAGGTATCTAAGCAAAGTGACAAAGGTGAATAAATAAAATCACTATAATCAGTATTAAAATGGGGACAAGAAATCCTGGAGGCATGAGAAACAGGCAGGCAAGAGGGAACTGGCTATTAACAAATGAGTTCCATCCTCCTTGCAATCCTGCATTTTGTTCTAGTACATAAAATTTTTAACTCTCAGCTTGTGCTTAAAATACGCTCCTGCAGTTAAGTTTTCCCCTTTGCAATCCACATTTATCAGACTCTCGTTCCCCTAAAAAAAAGTATACATTCTACCATTTTTCTGTTCTAGACCCTTGGTAACCCCTTTCATTGTAGGGAGGAGAGGAGAGGGATTTCAATAAAATTTTTTTTATCTCCGCTTCTGCACAATTTCACATCAGCAGTTTTTTGGTGTTAATACAATTATTTTAGAGTGTGGATAAGAGAAATGTCCAGAAGCTGGGTGGTGCTGACTCATCATGTTGGCCTTGGTAATTTCGTCACTTTACCTTACATATACGTTTCCAGGGTAGCAGTTTGACAGAGATACTGGCATGCTAAGTCTCCTGGGTTTCAGAAATGTGATTTGTTTCTTCAGTATCAAAGATATTATTTGTACATGAGATTCTTACTCCTCTCTTTATCTGAGAAGAAATGTCATTCCAAGTGCAATTGCCATGACCTGCACAAAATGACCTTATATTATTAGTTGGCAGAGAAGAATTAAGTTTTTCAGGTTCTGAGTACTTAATCCTGCTGGTATAATAATACTGAGTCAGGTTTGTGCAAAAGAAAGACTTCCCAGATATTTTATGACCTACTTTTTTTTAAAATCTAAGATTTAGTATTATTGTGAGACGAGGTAGGAGTTCTTATGTTGATTAACACAAGGATTCTTGGTGTTCAAAAGCTTTGAGAGTAAATAATCTCCAGTTATCTAAGCTTAGACTCTTCTATTAGCTATTTTACCACTATTTTTTTTTCTTTGAACGGGAATCTTAAAGAGACAAACTGGAAAGGAGGGTATATTTCAAGAAGTTTATAGAAAAATCCTACAAATTTAATTATAGTTATCCAGAAACTTACAAATGGACATGGAAAAAACTCATATGAGAACTTAAAACTTAGATGTGTTTATTATCTATTTCAGACACGAAATCGTTTTGAAGGAACGAGGTCAGAAGTGGAAGAGCTTATGAACAAAATCAGACAGAACCCCAAGGACCACAAACGAGCAAGTCAGTTCACGGCAGAAGGCTACCTGTATGTACAGGAAAAAAGTAAGAGGATCTCCAGCAGTGATGAATGACTAATGAAATGTCATTTTAAAACTCGTACTGTAATTACTCTATTTTCAGAATAATTATTTCTACCACTTCTTTTGCCCCCTCCTGTCCTAGAAGGTCAGTTTTGTATTGTGGGGGAAAACACATTCCTGCTCTAGGGAGGGGCCAGTGAAATTAGGAACTCAGGGAGCACCCTACTTTCCAGATGCACCTCGGAATTCTGCATCACACTTTGCTAAAACTTGTTTATGAGGATGCCAGAACTTGGTGTAAGGCTTAAAGTGAGGCAAAGTATTTTTCCTCCTTTCCCTTCATCCCTCCCATCCTTATCACCTACACACACACATATGCACATTCATATACATATGCACACCCTCCCCCTCCCACAGCCCTCCTTCTCATGTTAACGTCAGGAGGGCACATACTCCTCCTATTCCTTCATATCATTTCTTTCCACGCCAATCTGAGATCATTTGTTCTTGCTAAAATTATCAGGGTGATTGCAGATGGCTATAAAAAATATTCCTAGGTGGCATTCTAATTTCTATCAGAATTTTTAGTATTGCACTCAGTGAATACGTGGTGTGTAGAGTGTCCTGGTTTTGAAAATTAAGGTACCTAAAGATTCTTTAAAACTTTTGACAGTTTGTTATTATTTTAACTGTTCAACTCTTAAACTTTAGTTCATCAACTGTAGAACCTGAGTTACTATTTAGTAGAAAGGAGAATGTGAAAATGTTTATGTGTTTACTGTTTTCCTGCCTTGCCACCCTTGACTGTAGTCAGGGCACTTCACAATTTTTATTAGTGTGGCTGACTTACAGGATTTTCAAACTGACTACTTTAGTCGGAGAGAGTACTTGTGGAATAGCTGTGGGATATCTGTGCTTCAGAATGAAGTTAATGCATATACAGTTGGCAGAATGGTGGTTCTATTTCCATTTGCCCTTATTCAGTCTGGGCTACCATAGTCTTAATGTCTCATGAGGAGGAGTTACATGGCAAGCAGAACTCTGAATTTTTCCGATGCTTTAGCTTTTTCATCTCAGTTTGTTCATTGAACTTGAAAGAACTGAATTAACATGTAGGGTAGAGACATAGGAAGGATAGAATTTTTGTATTATACGCCCAAGTGAAAATCACAGGAAACTTTAATTTATAGATTCATAACTGTTTCTCAACTTACTGTCTTTGAAAGGAATTGGGCTGAAAGTAGTTGGAAAAATAGAATGAAAACAGTAGTGGCAAAATTCTCCTCTTGTTAACTGTATGCCAGACACTGTGCTAAGCTTTTTATACACCTTGCCTCATTTAATCCTTTAAAAAACCTTCTGAAGTGTATAGTACTATTATTACCCCATTTACCATTGAGAAAATGGAAGCACCATTGAGAAAATGGAGAGAAATAATGTCCTCTAGATCACGCAGGTCCTGAATGCTGGGATTGTCCATCTATGTCATGCTCTCTAGGCTATTATCTGGAGCATGGATGGCTGTGAAAAGCCTATGTATTTGGGTCAGGTGGGATCCGGGAAAGGATGGTGGCTTAATGAGTGGGAAGACTTTGATATTTGGAACCAGAAACTCAAACTTGAGGTTAGGCTTTGTCATTTCTTGGGCATTTGGTCTAAGCTTAAGTTTTCTTAAACTGAAGAGATAGTAATGCACCATCCCCCCACCTCAAAGTTTTTTCTTAGTGTTGAATGAAATATCTGCACAATATGTTTTGAACCATAGAATAGGATACAAGTGCTAGCTATTCATAACACACACACCAGTGGTCCCTGAATTCTGGTCTTCGCACTCCTGGTGGCCTGAGCTGAGATTTACTGTGGTCTAGTAACACCTTTCATCTCCCACTGGCCCCAAGACAATGTGAGAAGCTTTTCTTTCTTTCTTTCTTTTTTTTTTTTTAATTAACTTTTATTGGTGTTCAATTTACCAACATACAGAAAAACACCCAGTGCTCATCCCGTCAAGTGTCCACCTCAGTGCCCGTCACCTATTCCCCTCCAACACCCGCCCTCCTCCCCTTCCACCACCCCTAGTTCGTTTCCCCGAGTTAGGAGTCTTTATGTTCTGTCTCCCTTCCTGATATTTCCCAACATTTCTTTTCCCTTCCTTTATATTCCCTTTCACTATTATTCATATTCCCCAACAAAAAGACATTAAAGGCATTCAAATTGGCAAAGAAGAAGTCAAACTCTCCCTCTTCGCCGATGACATGATACTCTACATAGAAAACCCAAAAGCCTCCACCCCAAGATTGCTAGAACTCATTGAGCAATTTGGTAGCGTGGCAGGATACAAAATCAATGCCCAGAAATCAATGGCATTTCTATACACTAACAATGAGACTGAAGAAAGAGAAATTAAGGAGTCAATCCCATTTACAATTGCACCCAAAAGCATAAGATACCTAGGAATAAACCTAACCAAAGAGGTAAAAGATCTATATCCTAAAAACTATAGAACACTTCTGAAAGAAATTGAGGAAGACACAAAGAGATGGAAAAATATTCCATGCTCATGGATTGGCAGAATTAATTTTTTTTTTTTTTATTTATTTATGATAGTCACAGAGAGAGAGAGAGAGAGGCAGAGACACAGGCTGAGGAAGAAGCAGGCTCCATGCACCGGGAGCCTGATGTGGGATTCGATCCCGGGTCTCCAGGATCGCGCCCTGGGCCAAAGGCAGGCGCCAAACCGTTGCGCCACCCAGGGATCCCGGATTGGCAGAATTAATATTGTAAAAATGTCAATGTTACCCAGGGCAATTTACACGTTTAATGCAATCCCTATCAAAATACCATGGACTTTCTTCAGAGAGTTAGAACAAATTATTTTAAGATTTGTGTGGAATCAGAAAAGACCCCGAATAGCCAGGGGAATTTTAAAAAAGAAAACCATATCTGGGGGCATCACAATGCCAGATTTCAGGTTGTACTACAAAGCTGTGGTCATCAAGACAGTGTGGTACTGGCACAAAAACAGACACATAGATCAATGGAACAGAATAGAGAACCCAGAAGTGGACCCTGAAATGTACGGTCATCTAATATTCAATAAAGGAGGAAAGACTATCCATTGGAAGAAAGACAGTCTCTTCAATAAGTGAGAAGCTTTTCTTAAAGCTCAGTGGATCCTTTTGAATGAGCCCTTTTCTCCCTCCTAAGCTTGTCCTTCTTGAATTTTAGGTATAGAAGGTTTGTTTGTTTGTTTACAGGTAAAATGATGGTGATAAAAGATGCTAGTTGCTTTCTTCTTCTTCTCCTCCTCCTCCTCCTCCTCCTCCTTCTTCTTCTTTTTCTTCTTCTTTTTTTTAAGTCTTGGTAAAAGACAAAATTGTCAGCCTCTGTTGGGAGTAACTTTTGTTATGATTGGATTTTACTGGCATATGAAACTAGATTGCTAGGTACTCCTGACGTGGACCATTCTCTTCTAATAGCTCTGGTGCTGACAATACTGACTTTATATGAAGTAAAAAGTAGTTCTTCTTCTTCTTTTTTTAAAGATTCATTTATTTATTTATTCATGATAGACATGGAGAGAGAGAGAGAGACAGAGACACAGGCAGAGGAAGAAGTAGGCTCCATGCCGGGAGCCTGACGCAGGACTCGATTCTGGGACTCCAGGATCGTGCCCTGGGCTAAAGGCAGACGCTAAATCATGGAACCACCCAGGAATCCCCCGTAAAAAGAAGTTCTGAGAATGTTCTGGTCACTGTGAATAGCTCACCTCTCTATTCTTCATCTTGCATTTTAAAGTTCAGCTTTACCATCATTAGTAAGGGCAGCTGCCTACCAAAGTGCTATAGTGGGCTTAATGCTCTCGTAGTTGCTAGACTAGATGCTTTTTCTCAGCATTGTGATTCTATGATCGTGTTGTTTTTGAGAGGCCAGAACTGAATCCAAAACCATCATATACATTGAATGGAATTCTTGAAACCCTTGTGAGCTCTTCCTACCTGGAAATAAAAAATATAGCTCATAATTAAGAGATTTTTTTTTAGGTGTGAGATAGCAGTCCAGCAAACCATTTGAAAAGTATGTCTTCAACTCCTTGCTTTGCTGCTGAAAAGTATTGAATCTTCTCTGAAATGATCTCTCTGAGCCTACTTTTTTTTTTTTTTAAATTGGAATCAACAATGTTGGTGGTTTGTTTCCTTGAGCTGTATTAGTTGCTGCTTATTGGGCTTTTCCTCTTTAGTAATATTTTTGAAACTCTGCATATCTGCTTATTTATGAGGAAAAACATAAAGTGCTATTTCTTGTTCAAGGGCCCGCTCCGTTTGGTTCCAGTTGGGTCAAACACTACTGCATGTATCGGAAAGCAGCCAAGAAGTTCAACATAATCCCATTTGAGCATAGATCTGGGGGAAAACTTGTAAGTATTTGATTATATATTATGTATTCTATGTGAGGCAGTTTTTGAGGCTGATATCTTAATGGTGTTTTTATTCACTAATGATAAATACATTATATTTTGGTTTTAGGATTAAGGTCTTTGTTTTCTTTTATTTCTAAATAAAATAGGCCACTAAACAACAATGCTTGTGGTTTTTGAATTATATGTATGGATTTTAATGGTCAGGACTAGAATCCTTTTATTTCACCATTATTGGAGGATAAAGTGAACCCCTACAATGAGCTTTCACAACTCAGTGCTCAGTCAGATCAATATTTGAGTGGATCTGATGTGCACACGTGTTCACAGTCTGAAAACATGATACATGATAATCTGTAATGAATTTTACTGTTTCCATTTATACTTACAAAGTTCTCACTTAGGCAGTTGCTAGTTAGTTAACTACTCCTCCCACAGAAATAAATAGCAAAACAACACATGATAGCAAGAAGATCTCAGGAATTGGCTGTGTAGGAAAGATGATCGCTCTTTGGGTTTTAAATAGAAACTGTAGCTCATAGCAATAATCAGTAGTCTGGAGGAGGCAAAACTCTTCCACCAATATTGAACATAATGGGTAACACATTAAAAAAAAGCGGAAGTCATTGCTTGCTGGGTGGATGGGCATGATTTTGCCTAGGTGAATACAGAATTAACTCAAGTTCACTTCTATTTATATATACTTTGCATCTTCCTGAAAAATATTTAAAGCAACTTATAATACAAACATAGATTTATAATAATGAAAATAGACATGGAAAATCAAGGCCATGGAAAAAAGGAGTAAGTGAGGAGGATATCAATCTTAAAGGCTGATGGGGATAAGATTGAGCATGAGATTTGCAGGTGAGGTTCCTGTCAGGACTAACTCAAATGCTAAGACGTGTCTGCTTAGTGATGTCTCTCTATTTAACCACCACATAATAAAAACATTTCGGAATATAATGACTGTGACATTTTGAATATTGGCATGTTTGAATGTTTGTTTAGTATTACTTGGAGATTCTCCTGTTTTAGTAAATATAAGAATGTTCTAAAAGTAGGCACTCAAAGTTCTTATAGTTCTTTACTCAGAACTCGTGTTCCTGCATTGCATCTAATTCCCTTGGATGGTTTAGTGAGGTTAAATAGTACTGTATTAAAACAAATAAAGTAAATATAAATTCAGGGTGACCCACTCCAGAAACAAAATCCACATTGATTGACTGGTTCTAACTTTCGATGATCACAATAGCTACTCTAGGGCCTTATGATATACCTTTTAGGTAGATTCATATGGAATTAAAGTTTTTATAGGTAAAGAAGGTCACATATTGCCTTTTACATATGGTATAACAATATGAATTAAACAAAACTATTCGTTCAAAAAGAGCGCAATAAGAGAATAACATGTTCTGGCACTGAGCCACCAGGGCTGCTGTAAATAAAATCTTTTTAAAAAAGATTGTAAGTAGTGTTTAAACAAACTTGTTTGAAAGAGAATAAAATAAGGGGACTTAAAATCTTGAACCTTGGCCCCACCCTCCCCAATATAGGGTTCTTTGGTGTGTCTATGCTTATATTGTAGTTTTTGAGAATATTTAAAATGATTGTTTGCAGGGGGATGGAGAGGTGTTCTTTTTGAAAGAATGTACCAAGAGGCATACTGACTCCATTGACAGAAGGTTCTGTTTTGATGTAGAAGCTGCTGACCGGTAAGTTATTAGAATTATTGCGCTTAATGAAAGAGTCTTATAAAAATTATTTTAAAAAGTGGAAGTTAATTGAAACTTGAAAAAGAGATTTCCTTGGCCTGAAAGAATGTTATCTTGTTACATTTCCAGGCTTTGTATTCACTTTGACCGGTTTAGGCTTTGTCTCTGTGTTTAGCTATAGAGTAATAGCTTGATCTTGGCTGGAGTTTGGAGTCCTTCTAATGAGTAATTAAAAAATTACCTTGGAGCATTTCATTGTTGACATAGGCCTAATTGTGGCATTGAAAGAATAATGAGTGAAAATGAGGAAGTAGGTGACAAAGCTGACAAGAGCTGGTGGGTTGTTAATACAGAACAATATTCGTTTTCATGTGTGGGAATTTTCTGTATGTATTCTGTGTATGATGGAGGCAAACTGTTTACTCAAAGACTGCTTATCTTTTGCCTTGTTGTATGACTTTCAGTAATTATAAAAGACTCTTTGCCAGAGAGGAGGAAGTTAAAAACAGAAAAAAGTTCGTCTGATAATACTACTACTTCTCTGGCATTTATTTCTAGGTTCTCCTGTCACACTAAGGAAAATCTTGGTACTCGTAGAATATTTCTTTTGTACTGTCTGACAGTATGGTGGTTCCTTGCCAGTTCTGGTTTTGGCAATACTGGTCTTTAGATAAGGCTGTTTCACAGTTATATAACAAAAGTTTACAGTATGAGATTTTTGTAACAGAAGTTCATTTCAGGTCAGGACCCACAAATACAAAAATAATTAATGCTTCCTCTTCCCTCAGATGATATAACCAAGGCTATGGGATGGATGCTGAGAGGGAAAAGCTATGCTTTACTTTACAATAAATGAATTGAAGACCACATACCTAGAAGTGTGCCATTAGGCGTCATGATAAATTTGGCACTACCATGAGAAAAGTAGTTTAACGAGCATTTTGCCAGTACTGGAAAAAGGTGACAGAGAATGTCATTGTAGAAGAGGCTAACTTTTAGGCCAGTGAGAACTGGTTCAGATACCTTAAGAAGAGATTCAGTCTGTGTAGTACAACTTGAGTATTTGTGTGTGTCTACCTATAGTGGGTATCTACTGAGTCCTAAGTGTCAGACAGTGCTAGGTGCTCTAAATTTTTCTGTGCTTTATCTTATTTAATCCTGTGAGGCAGGTATTATCCTTCCCATTTTATGATGGGAATCTGGGCCATAAATAGTTTAAGTGATTTTTCCAAGGGAATATAGTTGGAAAGTGGGAGAGCTGAGATTTGAACTACTGCATTTTGCCTCTAGAGCCTATTCTGCCTCTTGGTCACTACATCATAAGTCTGAGTATTGCCGTGTAGTTGTGACATTCCCTAAATAACTGACAAAGGTGAGCCAGCAGTGATGTATACCAGATAGTGTGCTTAATGTGGTTAATATGGTTTGCTAGACTTGATCATGCCAAATGCACTTGGTCAGTGATGATCTTTATTATGATTGTAACCACTGTCCACCCCTCACAAAGATTGACCAGGGATTACCGTGGAATTATTTTCACCTATATAGGGTAACATTTTATAAATAGACTCTGAGAATGGGGAAAAACTTTAGAGGTGATCTATTCAAGTGGTTTTTAAATGGTTTTATAGGGAAACCCTCTTCTCAAATAAAATTTTACATTTATGCATATATGAAGCAATAAAAAAGAGAGTTCCCATATTAAAGTAGGGTAAGGGGCCTGCATCCCTATTTTTCAGTTTCCTTCTTATAGACATCTTTAATCTATGTCTGCTGACACCAGAGCTGCTTTCTGGGAAATCATGACAGGGGGACCACTCATCTAGTCTAGATGGATGGTTGAAGAAAGGCATATGGAGGATTTGACATCTCGTTGATGATTGATGGATTATTTGGAGTCAGCTGGGATTGAGACTCCTATTCCAGGTAGAGAAAATGGTATGTGTGAAGGCCTGGAGTCAAGGGAGGATGTGGCCCATTTGAGGTCCCTAGAGATACCAGCAACTTTAGAGCAGTCAAGAAGAGGAGGAGAAAGGCTTGAGAAGGGGAGCAAGGGCCTGACATTGAGGTTTCTCAACTTAATCCATTACATGGCTTTAAGTTAAGTAGTAGGTAATACATTTATATTTTTCAAAACTCACTCTGGCAGAGTAGAGAAAGGTCTGCAGATGGCAAGAGTAGATGAAAAGGGTCCTGGATTAGTGTTGGTAGCAGTGGGAGTGGAAGCTAAGGGATCCATTTGAGGGAGATATTTAGAACTAAATTTAGAGACCAGTTGGATCTTGGAATATAGAATGAAGGAGGGGAGAGTTTCTGGCTTAAGCAAGTAGATAGTGCCATTTACTGAGAGGGACAGTCAAGGAGGCCCAAGGATGGAGGATGATGAATACAGCCATGGTCATGTTGAGTTAGATTGCTGTGGATCATTCAGTAAAAAACCCAGTGTGGGGTTGGGTGGGGGGTGAGTGGGGGTGGAACAACAACAACAAAAAACCAGTGGGAATTTGGATGCAACACTTGGCAGCTTTGGCAGCATCCATCACTGAATCATGCTTGTTGCCACAAGATTTCTTGGACTTCTCTATTTTCAGCCATTGCTTTTTTAAATTTAATTTTATTTATTTATTCATGAGACACACACACACACACACACACACACAGAGAGAGAGAGAGAGAGAGAGAGAGAGAGAGGCAGAGACACAGGCAGAGGGAGAAGCAGGCTCCATGCAGGGAGCCCTACGTGGGACTTGATCCCAGGTCTCCAGGATCAGGCCCTGGGTTGAAGGTGGTGCTAAACCACTGAGCCACAGGGGCTGCCCTCAGCCATTGCTTTTTAAATGTCATTTCCTGTGGCTATCTTTTCTTTCTTTCTTTGTCCATTCACATGATTTCATCGCTCTGCAGTTTGTATTTTTCTTTTTTTCTGTGTTTTGAGCTGCTTTTAGAGTCTTTCCAATTATACTGCTCCTATAATTTTTGGTGATTTCCATACTGCTTAAGATGAACCTTTTTAGCACCTTGCTTCCTGACTCCTTGAACTTCTCTCTTTTGGTCTTCTTGTTCTTTACTCTGCCTCAGCCATCCACTCTCACAGTTGTTGCTTAGATCTTGTCATTACAGGGACTGGCAACTGCTCTAGAATCTCCACTGCAAGCCTTTCTCTTTCTGACACCACCTTCTATCCTTCTCTGCTTTTTTCCTGGTAAGTAACCTTAGATTCTCTCTAATCAGTTGAGCCTATTGTTACTCAATTTCTTACATCCTCGCTTCCTTCCTGATCTAGTTTAATTTCAATCATAATAGTCATTATTTTAAATATACTCTTTTGTCTTTCTCTTCCTTTATTAGACTTGCTGGTACAACCTCAACTTAAGTAAGGTTCACCTCTGCCTCCTTTCTTTCTAGAGAGACATAGTTAAGCATGTTCACCAGGATCACTTCAGGTTCATGAGCACTAGCCTCAAGTGAGCCATTAATTCTAGCCATTAATTGTGTTGCATTTTCTAGTTCTTTCATTCTCCTGATGATGAATATTTCATATTTTTCTCCTTATAAGCCTTTTTCCTAATAATTCTGTGTCCTGTTTTGCTATGAAAGTAGAAGCAATGAGAAGAAATCATCCACTGCCATAAACACCCACTCCATCATGGTACCCAGACACCTTGCTCTTCCTCCCTCCCTGTGTGAGCTGTGCTCCTGAGCCTCTCTATTCACTTGTCTCTCATCCTGTCCGTGTTACTCTACAATATCACTTTCTTGTTATCATGAGGGTTGCCCTTTCTACTGGATTATTCTCATCAGCACACAAAATACTCTTTTTCCTCCATTTTGAAAAAAAATGCCACCACTGTCACCAGTGAAACACCCGTGTCTTGACCAGTCTTCCCTTTTGTCTGCTGCCCATTTCTCTCCTCTAATAAACAACAAAACTTCTTCAAAAGCTGTTGTATTAAGATATCAAATGTTCTTCCTCTCATTCTCTTTTGGGCCTTTGTCTCTCCTCTGCACTGAGGTTGTGTTTGTCAAGCTATCATGATCTCCATGTGCTACATCAAGTTGTCAACTCTCCTGTCCTTCCTCCTCTTTGCTGGCAGCAGCATCTGACATGGCCAGTCACACTCTTCTCCATGACATACTTGCTTTACTTCTTCTAAAACAATACACCTGCCTCTTTGTTTTCTGATACCCCATTGACTTTTCGATTTCTAGACTCATTTACAACTTCTCATTTCCCAGACCTTTTGATGTTGAAGTCCTCTGATGTTCATCTTTGAGCTCTTCTCCTCATCCTAACCCTCAAGAGCTTGTCCAGCCTCATGGCTTCAAGTGCCATCCTTACGTTGGTAACTCTGAAACTTATTATGTCTACCTGGATCTTTTCCCTGAGCTTCAGGTTCTTACCCAGCTGCCTACTCAGTCTTGCTTCTGTGATGCATTTTGAACAGTGCAGAGGTGGGAGATAGTTTGTTTTTTGTAAATTTCCCCAGAATTCTTGGAACAAAAATGATCCCTTTATAGGATTTAACATTTTATGTAAGTATATTCAATCTTATGTAAATACTAATATCATAGAAATATTTTTTCAAAAGTGATACATGTTTATTGTTAGTCTTTTTCTAAAGGTTTTTGGTTAACTTGGAAAATAACTATGTTATGTGTCTTCTTGAGTCTTTAGGATTATGTTATTTTTGCATTATTGATTCCTCTTATTTTGCTTATTTCTTCATTTCTAAGCAGGGAAACATCTATTCAGGTTTGATATTACTGAAGGATAGTGTTTCTGGGGCTGTTAGGTTCCTGCTACCAACCCCGTCATCAGTGTGTTTTCCACTTTTGGAGCAAAATCTGGAGGGAGCATGAGTGTACTTTGAGGTACTTCTGGCATTTCAGAAAGCTTATTTAGTGGAGAGAATGAATGAGGTAGGTTCTTCTCTTGTCTATTTCTCCGATTCCTGGCCAAATGAATGACTGGGAATTGTAAGTAATTTGTTCCTTGTCTATTAGATTATGAATTCCACGAGGGTGGAGACCCTGGTTTAGAAATACTTGGTACTGCGATACTAAACGCAAGACTTTCTATATGGTGGGCATTCACCAAATTTGTATTGAATTAAATGAAATTGAATTGTTGCTTAGAAGTGACAGAACTGGGATTAGATTCAATCAAGCAACTGTCAGTCAGCTGTTCTTTTCTTCTGTACCACACAGCAGTGCTGTGAACTCCAGTGGTTTTTTTTTGTTTTTTGTTATTTTGCCTAAAGAAAATAAACTTAACCCATTGTGGAGCAGATGGATATTGTAAGTGGGTTTCTGATGGAATTTGTAGAGCATTCCTATCGGTATCTTCATATAGTAATTTCACAGTTGATTGAATGTGCTTAACATAGAAACATATTTTGTCTTCTTTTCTGGTATCAGTTTTTGCTATTTTTTTTTATTCCTTGGGTTGGAAAAGCAGTCAGATAACATTGTGACAACAGGCAAAATAATTCATAAACAGCAGCATGGAGCCTGGGCTAGCATTGGATTTATGTAGATATAAATCAAGAGCTTTCACTTAATTGTTGCATGAGTTTAGGTCAGGTTTGATTGCATGTAACAGAAAAACTCAAAATAAGATTGCTTATATAATGCAAAGTTTCTTTTTTTTCTCTGATTTGGGAGAGCCTAGAGGAGATCAGACCAGGGTGAGTATGAGTAGCATGCTTCTTGGTGCCAGGTCTTATTCCCCCTTGTGCATGGCTTACTTTCCCAATCACCTTAAGTGCACCATGCCTCATCCCACTTAAAGAGCACTGTCTCTTGTTGTAGGCACACTTTCCAGAGGTTGAACATAACACTTCTGATCCCATAATGATGTGAATGGAATTATATGGTTATAACCAGCTGCAAGGGAGGCTGGGAAATGCCAAGGCAGGGCAGTTGCTGTCTTTTGTTTCAAGACATCCCTGTGCTATTCTGATTCTTCTGGAATCTGTCACTGATAATGAAAGAGAGAATGGTTGAGGGTAGGGGCCCAACTAGCTGTTACTACTTCGATTATCAATGTTAAATGGACCTGTGCTTCATTTTCCTCCTCTCAGTTCACCAGAAGTATACTTTGACTATTTCAGCTAAGAACATTTAGGAACACATGTGCTGAGAATACCATCCAAAAAGTGAAAGGACAGCCCACAGAATGGGAGAAAATACTTGCAAATGGTATATCTGTTAAGGGACTTGTATCCAGGATACATAAATGACTCTTATAACTCAATAATAAAAAGACAATCCAATTAAAAATGGGTAGAAGATTTGAAGTAGACATTTTTTTTCATTAAAAATATGCAAGTGGCTGGTAAGTACATGAAAAGATGTTTAACAACATTAGCTATTAGGGAAATCAAAACCACAATGAGGGACTCCTGGCTGGCTCCCTCAGTAGAGCATGTGACTCCTGATCTTGGGGTCATGAGTTCAAGCCCCACATTGGGCAAGGAACCTACTTAAAAAATTAAGTAGGTTTTTAATTAAAAAATTAGATAAACAAACAAACATATTTAAAATGAACCCACAATGTGATACCACTTCGTACTCACTAGGATGGCTGTAATTAAAAAATCATAATAACTAGTATTGGTGAGGATATGGAGAAATTGGAACTTTCTCAAATACTGATGAGAGAAATTTAAAAAGGTATAACTGTTTTGGGAAGCAGTTTGGCAGTTCTTCAAAAACTTGAGCACAAAGGCATCTGGCTGGCTCAGTTGGTAGGGCACGCAACTCTTCATCTCAGGGTTGTGAGTTTGAGCCCCATGTTGGGTGTAGACATTACTTAAAAATAAAATCTTTAAACAAAAAAAGTTAAGCATCAAGTTATCATGTGACCCAGAAATTCTGCTTCTAGTTATATATGCAAGAGAAATGAAAACCTACATCTGCATAAAAAGCTTGCACACGCCACGATCCCAGATTTCTGGGATCGAGTCCCACATCCAGCTCCTTGCATGGAGCCTACTTCTCCCTCTGCCTGTGTCTCTGCCTCTCTCTCTCAGTGTCTCTCATGAATAAATAAATAAAATCTTTTAAAAAAAATCTTGCACACGTATGTCCACAGAACATTATTCATAATGGCCAAAATGTAGAAACAACTGAAATGTCTGTCAGCTGATGAATGGGTGGATAAAATGTGCTACATTCATACAACGAAGTGCAACCTGGCGGTATAAAGGAATGAAGAGCTAATGTGTGCTATAATGTGGATGAATCTTGGAAACCGCATGCTTAGTGAAATAAGTGAGTCACAAGAGACTATGTATATGATTATATGACACATCCAGGGCAGGCAAATTGTTATAGGCAGAAAGGAGATTAGTGGCTGCCTAGGGCTGGGAGTTTCAAGGGAAATGGACACTAACTGCTAATTGATATGGAGTATTTTGGGGAGGTGATGAAAATGTTCTAAAATTGATTTTGGTTATGGTTCTACAACTCTTTGAATATATTAAAAGCTGTTGAATTATATACTCTGAGTAAATTTTATAGTGTGAATTTCAATAAAGCTTTAAAAAAAATGCAGCTGCAAATAAGGAACATAATTAAAATGACGTAAACATTCACTACTTCATGCCAGCCACACACTGGATACTGTGGGCTGTGAAATGATCCTGTCACTCATTTCAAGTGGGGGAAGAGGATTTTGTGTGGTTAGTTGCTCCTTGGCAAGCTGTAGTATGTCAGAAGATGCAGCGTTATTCTCCAAAGGATTAAACATCATCTCCTTCCTCCTGTCCCAACCATTTTGTTATATAATGTGCTTTTAGCTTCCTTCGTATGCTTATCACATGCCACATTGTGCTGTGACCCCCACACATTTGCTTGATAAATAATTACCATTGTGTGAGGTTCTCCCACACATCATATTCAGGCACTGCTTAAAGAAAATGCTTCCCATTTTGCTCTCATTAATCTGACATTTCAGATGTTCTGTTTGGTTTGATTTTTGCCTGATTCCTGGTATATTAGTCTTGAAGGATGGCAAGATACTTCTTACTTTCATAATTCCCTCATTTATATTTTCACGATGACAGTGGGTGGAGGCAGTCGACTAGGTATCTGGAGCAGTAAACATTTTCAAGTACTGCGACACCAAAGACTTTATTTAGCAGCTATGTGCATGCTACTTTCTTGTTTGTCACTTGAAAAGTAAGTTAAGAATATGTTGCTTCCAGAAGCCCATGCAGTTAGGCTGAATAATAATGTTTCTGTAGCACATTAACTACGGTATATTTGTAAGTATCTTACAGAGCATGTCATTCAGGCACTTAAACAGTCATGGACTGTATTTGGCACTAAGGATGCAAGAATGAGAAGCTAAAAGGCCTGGCTTTGAGGGGACTCACAGACTAAGAGTGTTTTCAGAGGTCTGAGGTGCTTTAGGAGCTGTGAAGCAATGAGTGGGGCTGGCTGGGAAAGCTCGCTAGAAAAATTGTTAAATTGGATCTTGAAGATTTGGTAACAGTTTGGAAACTCAGAGGCAGGGTTGCCTAAGGCAGAAAGAATGATAGGAAGTCTTGAGAAAACATATTGAGATAATCTTTTAAGTCTTGTTCTCAACTGTGAGTGATTGTGTCTGGAGACACTGTGATTGTCATACTAACCCGGCGTGGATGGAGACCAGCCCTGATGCTAAATATCCAGCACAGACAGTCCTCTGCAACAAAGCATCATCTGGTTTAGTATATCCTTAGCATGGGTGTTGAAAACCCTGCTTTAAAGCATTTGAAAAGACGACGGCTCCAACACATTTGTGGAACTGAATGCAACGGTTCTTTTTTTTTAAATTTATTTTTATTTATTTATGATAGAGAGAGAGAGAGAGAGAGAGGCAGAGACACAGGCAGAGGAGAGGGAGAAGCAGTCTCCATGCCGGGAGCCCGACACGGGACTTGATCTGGGACTCCAGGATCGTGCCCTGGGCCAAAGGCAGGCGTGAAACCGCTGAGCCACCCAGGGATCCCCTATTTTGTTTTTTTACACGAATATATTTATGAGATGTATATTTCAATTAAAAAAAGTATAACAGCTTAATTGGTTATAGTTCAGGGGATGAATAAACCCAGAATGTGAAGGGATCTGTCAGGGCTGATGCATCATTCAAGAATTCTTAGATTCCAGCGTGGAGAGACTAGGAAAAAAGTCATTTTAAAAGAATTTAGGTGGAACTTGTAGAAAATGGATTGCGCAGAATTAGAGACAGCATTTCTTGCATATAAGCTTCTGTGTTTTTCATAATATGTAAGATTTTGCCCTAAAGATGGTAGTTGATAGAGGCATACTGAAAGATACATTTTATTTTTTAAATTTTATTTAAATTCAATTAACATATAGTATATTATTAGTTTCAAAGGTAGAGTTCAGTGAGTGACTCATCAGTCTTCTATAACACCCAGTGCTCATTACACATGCCCTCCTTAATGCCCATCACCCACATGCCCCATCCCTGCATCCCCATCCCCTCCAGCAACCCTCAGTTTGTTTCCTATATTAAGAGTTTCTTTGTCTCCTTCTCTGACTTTGTCTTGTTTTATTTTTCCTCCTTCCTCTACCCTACTGTTTTGTTTCTTAAATTCCACATATGAGTGAAATCATATAATTGTTGAAAGACACATTTTATGTGGTTCCATTATTTAAATGGAAATCTAAATTGGCATTAATATGAATTTATTCTTAAAATGCATGCTGAAGGACATTGTAATGTGGATCATAGAACCGTTCTTAGCTTTTGTGAAAAAGTTGTAATGAACAATTGTATAGAAGGGTTTTTGTGGACACATACTTTCATTTCTCTTGGATAAATACCTTGAGTGGGATTGCTGGTGTGTGCATGTGTGTATATATATATATATATATAGTATATATATATATATACACATATATATATATGTTTTTATATATATGTTTATGTATATTTGGCTTTTTATGAAATGACAGTTTTCCAGAGTAGTTTTAATCCTCCTACCAGCAATATATGGGAGTTCCAGTTGCTCTACCCTCTTACTGATCTTTGATCATGGCAGTCTTTTTCTTTATAGCCACTTATGGTTAGAGATGTTGAATAATTTTTCATGTGCTTTTTAGCCATTTATATTTCTTCTGTTGTGAAGTGTTTATTCAAATCCTTTGCTCATTTAAAAAAGTATTTTGTTGTTGTTGTTGTTGTTGTTGTTATTGGATTGTAGGAATTATTCTAAGTATTCTGGTTACAGGGATCCCTGGGTGGTGCAGTGGTTTGGCGCTTGCCTTTGGCCCAGGGCGCGATCCTGGAGACCCGGGATCGAATCCCACATCAGGCTCCCGGTGCATGGAGCCTGCTTCTCCCTCTGCCTATGTCTCTGCCTCTCTCTCTCTCTCTGTGACTATCATAAATAAATAAAAATTAAAAAAAAAAGTATTCTGGTTACAAATCCTTCATCCAGTATATTAGTTGTAAATATTTAATCTGTGGCTTGGCTACTCATTTTTTTTTTTTTTTTTTTTACTCATTTTTTTTTTAAAGATTTTATTTATTTATTCATGAGAGAGACAGAGAGAGAGAGAGAGAGAGAGGGGCAGAGACACAGGCAGAGGGAGAAGCAGGCTCCATGCAGGGAGCCTGACATGGGACTCAATCCCAGGTCTCCAGGATCAGGCCCTGGGCTGAAGGCAGCGCTAAACCGCTGAGCTACCTGGGCTGCCTGGCTACTCATTTTCTTAACAGTGTTTTTGATAAGAACATCCTAATTTTGATAAAGTTGTATTTATCAATTATTTTTAAAGATTTAATTTATTTATTTGAGAGAGAGAGTGAGTGAGTGCACGCCACATGCAAGTTGAAGGTAGGAACAGATGGGGAAAGAGAGGGAGAATCTGAAGCAGACTCCTTGCTGAACAGGGAGCCTGTCTCTTGGCTCGATCTCACCTCTGCAAGATCATGACCTGAGCTGAAACCAAGAGTCGGAGACTGAACTGACTGAGCCACTCAGGCACCCCTCAATTCATCAGTTTTTAAAAATTTTATTGCTAGAGCTCTTTGCTTTAAGAAATCTTTATCCCAGTTTTGTTAAAATATTTTCCCATGTTTTCTTATAAAAGTTTTATAATTGGTTTGTGACCTGAGAAGATTTTGGAGGATGAGGTGGGAGGATATATGGTGTGATGTGTAGAGAGTGTTGTTTTTTTCTTATGTAGGTATCCAGTATTTCTAGCACCATTCATTGAAAAGAACTTTCCTGCTATTGAATTGCTTTGGCAAATTTGTTGTAAATTATTTGACTGTGTGTGTAGGTCTCTTTCTAGATTTCCTATTCTATTCCATTAATCTATTTGTACTTTTGCCAGTTTTATACCACCATTATTGCTATAGCTGTATAGTAAGTCTTAAAGCCAGACGTGATTTCTCTGTGCTTTTTCAAAATTAGTTGGTTATTTTAGATCCTTTGCATTATACTGCAAAGGATCTACAATAACCAACCAGTTTATTTCTACAAAAAACCTGCAGTCTAATATCATCAATACAGAACTTTAATAATTCTTGAGTAATTACCATTTATTTAGTCTTTAATTTCTCTCAGTAATGTTTTATAGTGTTCAATATAGTGGTTATGGATAGCTTGCATTAAATTTCTCTAAGTAAAAAAAAATAAATTTCTCTAAGTATTTTACATTTCTAAATGTTATTTTTTACATTTAATTTTCCAATAAACTGTTAATATACAGAAATGCACTTGGTTTTTGTGTCCTACAATATTGCTGAGTTGACTTCTTAAAATGTCCTTATGATTTTTTTATGTACGTAATGGTATCATGTGTGAATATAAACAGATTTCTTTGAGTTTGAATATATAGGTCTTTTATTTCTTTTACCTGTCTTATTGCGGTGCCAAGACCTCTAATAAAATATTAAATTTGATGGTGGGGGATATTGGAAATCTTACCTTATTCTGATTCAGGGGAAAAGAATTTTATTTCACAGTTAAAGTATGTTGATAGCTGAAGAATATAGTTGCTTTGGCTTGGTGAGGAAGATTTTATTATTCCCGTTTTTTTTTTAAAGATTTTATTTATTTATTCATGAGAGAGACAGAGAGAGAGAGAGAGAGAGAGAGAGAGAGAGAGAGAGGGCAGAGACACAGGCAGAGGGAGAAGCAGGCTCCATGCACCGGGAGCCTGACGTGGGATTCGATCCGGGTCTCCAGGATCGCGCCCTGGGCCAAAGGCAGGCGCCAAACCGCTGCGCCACCCAGGGATCCCGAAAAAAGTCATTTTAAAAGAATTTAGGTGGAACTTGTAGAAAATGGATTGCGCAGAATTAGAGACAGCATTTCTTGCATATAAGCTTCTGTGTTTTTCATAATATGTAAGATTTTGCCCTAAAGATGGTAGTTGATAGAGGCATACTGAAAGATACATTTTATTTTTTAAATTTTATTTAAATTCAATTAACATATAGTATATTATTAGTTTCAAAGGTAGAGTTCAGTGAGTGACTCATCAGTCTTCTATAACACCCAGTGCTCATTACACATGCCCTCCTTAATGCCCATCACCCACATGCCCCATCCCTGCATCCCCATCCCCTCCAGCAACCCTCAGTTTGTTTCCTATATTAAGAGTTTCTTTGTCTCCTTCTCTGACTTTGTCTTGTTTTATTTTTCCTCCTTCCTCTACCCTACTGTTTTGTTTCTTAAATTCCACATATGAGTGAAATCATATAATTGTTGAAAGACACATTTTATGTGGTTCCATTATTTAAATGGAAATCTAAATTGGCATTAATATGAATTTATTCTTAAAATGCATGCTGAAGGACATTGTAATGTGGATCATAGAACCGTTCTTAGCTTTTGTGAAAAAGTTGTAATGAACAATTGTATAGAAGGGTTTTTGTGGACACATACTTTCATTTCTCTTGGATAAATACCTTGAGTGGGATTGCTGGTGTGTGCATGTGTGTATATATATATATATATATATGTATATATATATATATACACATATATATATGTTTTTATATATATGTTTATGTATATTTGGCTTTTTATGAAATGACAGTTTTCCAGAGTAGTTTTAATCCTCCTACCAGCAATATATGGGAGTTCCAGTTGCTCTACCCTCTTACTGATCTTTGATCATGGCAGTCTTTTTCTTTATAGCCACTTATGGTTAGAGATGTTGAATAATTTTTCATGTGCTTTTTAGCCATTTATATTTCTTCTGTTGTGAAGTGTTTATTCAAATCCTTTGCTCATTTAAAAAAGTATTTTGTTGTTGTTGTTGTTGTTGTTGTTGTTATTGGATTGTAGGAATTATTCTAAGTATTCTGGTTACAGGGATCCCTGGGTGGTGCAGTGGTTTGGCGCTTGCCTTTGGCCCAGGGCGCGATCCTGGAGACCCGGGATCGAATCCCACATCAGGCTCCCGGTGCATGGAGCCTGCTTCTCCCTCTGCCTATGTCTCTGCCTCTCTCTCTCTCTCTGTGACTATCATAAATAAATAAAAATTAAAAAAAAAGTATTCTGGTTACAAATCCTTCATCCAGTATATTAGTTGTAAATATTTAATCTGTGGCTTGGCTACTCATTTTTTTTTTAAAGATTTTATTTATTTATTCATGAGAGAGACAGAGAGAGAGAGAGAGAGAGAGGGGCAGAGACACAGGCAGAGGGAGAAGCAGGCTCCATGCAGGGAGCCTGACATGGGACTCAATCCCAGGTCTCCAGGATCAGGCCCTGGGCTGAAGGCAGCGCTAAACCGCTGAGCTACCTGGGCTGCCTGGCTACTCATTTTCTTAACAGTGTTTTTGATAAGAACATCCTAATTTTGATAAAGTTGTATTTATCAATTATTTTTAAAGATTTAATTTATTTATTTGAGAGAGAGAGTGAGTGAGTGCACGCCACATGCAAGTTGAAGGTAGGAACAGATGGGGAAAGAGAGGGAGAATCTGAAGCAGACTCCTTGCTGAACAGGGAGCCTGTCTCTTGGCTCGATCTCACCTCTGCAAGATCATGACCTGAGCTGAAACCAAGAGTCGGAGACTGAACTGACTGAGCCACTCAGGCACCCCTCAATTCATCAGTTTTTAAAAATTTTATTGCTAGAGCTCTTTGCTTTAAGAAATCTTTATCCCAGTTTTGTTAAAATATTTTCCCATGTTTTCTTATAAAAGTTTTATAATTGGTTTGTGACCTGAGAAGATTTTGGAGGATGAGGTGGGAGGATATATGGTGTGATGTGTAGAGAGTGTTGTTTTTTTCTTATGTAGGTATCCAGTATTTCTAGCACCATTCATTGAAAAGAACTTTCCTGCTATTGAATTGCTTTGGCAAATTTGTTGTAAATTATTTGACTGTGTGTGTAGGTCTCTTTCTAGATTTCCTATTCTATTCCATTAATCTATTTGTACTTTTGCCAGTTTTATACCACCATTATTGCTATAGCTGTATAGTAAGTCTTAAAGCCAGACGTGATTTCTCTGTGCTTTTTCAAAATTAGTTGGTTATTTTAGATCCTTTGCATTATACTGCAAAGGATCTACAATAACCAACCAGTTTATTTCTACAAAAAACCTGCAGTCTAATATCATCAATACAGAACTTTAATAATTCTTGAGTAATTACCATTTATTTAGTCTTTAATTTCTCTCAGTAATGTTTTATAGTGTTCAATATAGTGGTTATGGATAGCTTGCATTAAATTTCTCTAAGTAAAAAAAAATAAATTTCTCTAAGTATTTTACATTTCTAAATGTTATTTTTTACATTTAATTTTCCAATAAACTGTTAATATACAGAAATGCACTTGGTTTTTGTGTCCTACAATATTGCTGAGTTGACTTCTTAAAATGTCCTTATGATTTTTTTATGTACGTAATGGTATCATGTGTGAATATAAACAGATTTCTTTGAGTTTGAATATATAGGTCTTTTATTTCTTTTACCTGTCTTATTGCGGTGCCAAGACCTCTAATAAAATATTAAATAGATGTGGGGATATTGGAAATCTTACCTTATTCCTGATCTCAGGGGAAAAGAATTTATTATTTCACTGTAAAGTATGATGATAGCTGAAGATTATAGATGCCTTTGGCATGTTGAGGAAGCTTTTATCTATTCCCAGTTTTTTTTTTAAAGATTTTATTTATTTTTTCATGAGAGATACACAGAGGCAGGACACAGGCAGAGGGAGAAGCAGGCTCCCTGCAGGGAGCCTCATGTGGGACTCAATCCCTGGACCCTGGATCATGCCCTGAGCTCAACCACTGAGCCTTCCAGGTGTCCCTCTATTCCCAGTTTTAATGATGAAAGATACTGACCTTAACAGATGTTATTATCTATCAAAATGGTCTTTAAATATTTTTCTTAGATCTTTTATGGGTAAATTGCATTGAATTTTCTAAGTTAAACTAATATTACATTCCTGAGTTAATAACTCTACCTGGTCATGATTTATTAACCTCTCTATCTGTTGTTATATTCATTTTGCTAATATTTGATTAAGGATACTTATATTTATATTCATGAGAGAAATTGTGAGTTATCTTCTTTTTTTGTAATGTCTGTCTGATTTTGCTATCAGGGTTATGGTGGCTTTAGGAAAGTTAGGAGGTTTTCCATTCTCCTCTGTTATTTGAAAATGTCTGCATAATACTGGTATTATTTCTCCCTCAAGTGTTTCAGAGAATTCACCTTTGAAGTCCTCTTGGTCTGGTATTTTCTTGGTGGGGAATTTAAAATTATAGATAAAATTTAGTGAGTAAAGAGCGATTCAGATTTTCTCTTTTTCTTGTTAGTTTTTATAAACTGAGTTTTCAAAGCATTTGTTTCCTTTAAACTGTTGTCTCTGTTAGCATACCTTTCTTCATAATATCCATTTCTTACTACTTCATATCTGTAGGATCTGTAGTGATACTTCATTTTTTATTCCTGCTGTGGGAATTGTTGTTTCATTTTTTTGTGATACCTTGCTTAGAGCTGTATCAGTTAATTTTTTTTTTCAGATAACCCATATTGTTCATTTTATATTTTATTGGTTTCTGCTTTTATTTTTATTATTTCATTTTACTTACTTTGGATTTAATCTGTTTTTCTTTTAATTGCTTCTTAAGCAAGAAGTGTTGATTTTTCATTTTACTTTTGAATGTAGACTTTTTTTTTGAGAGAGAGTGCATGCGGGGGGGGGGGGGGGTAGAGGAAGAGGGAGAGAATCTTAAGCATGCTTCATGCCTAGCATGGAGCCCAAAGTGGGGCTTGATCTCATGACCCTGAGATCATGACCTAAGCCAAAATCAAGAATTGGACACTTAACTGACTGAGCTGCCCAGGTTCCTTTGAATATAGACATTTAAATCTATAATTTTCCTTAAAAGGACTGCTTTAGTTTGTATCCTACAATTTTGTTTCCATCATATAAATTTTTATGTATAATGTTTTCATTGTAATTCACTTCCAAATATCTTTATTTTTCATATGTGATTGGGACAAAAGTGTTGAATAATACTCAGGTATTATTTAGAAATATGTTTTGAAAGTTCCAAATGTGTTGGGGGTTTTTCTATGTGTATTACTATTATTTGTCTATTTTCTATTTTGTTTTTCTGTTTTCTAATTATTACCTTTTGCCCTCTGTGTCCCATTATATATTTAATTCTATGTACACTATGAACCCAATATACATTACTACTTTTATAAAATCAATAATTACTAATCTTTTAAAGAAATTTTGCTTTATTTAAGTGATTTTCCTGTCTTTTAAAAAATACCAATATGTTTATCCATTTTGGTTTTCTCATTTTTTTCTGAAGAACTGAATTTTTGTCTTATGCCATTTCCCTTACGTTCCTTTAGGCTAATTTAATCTTAGCATTTCATGTAATGCAGATATGCTGGAGAAGAATTCTTTCATGTTTCATCTGTCTGAAGATATCTTTATTTTGCCTTCATTTTTGATAGATGTAGATTTCTATATTAATAGTTTTTCCCCCAAGGACTTCAAAGAAGTCATTCTATTTTCTATAGGCCTCCCATTTTTTTTATAATGATAATAAGTCATCCATCTTTCTTATTATTACCCTGTATGTCATCTTTTTCTTTTGCTACTCTTCAGAATTTCTTTTTTATTTTTTTTTTGATGTGTATAGGTGTGGCTTTCTTTGTTTTATCTTGCTTTGGGTTCACTGAAGTTCTTGGATATGTAAGTTGATATTTCATAGCAGGTTTAGAAAATCAAAGTCATTATTTCTTCAAATACTTCTTCTGCCCCATTTTCTTTCTTCACTTTCTGGGATTCCAGTTATGTTATGTCTGACCATTTGGTATTTGTTTTTTTTGTTCCTGGATTTTAATTTTAAGGATTTTATTTTATGGAAGTGACTGAGTGATGACATGGACAGACTAATGGGACTGGAAGACCATTTTATTAATTATAGTTTCCAAGAGAAGAGGGCATGCCATGCCACATAGGACCACATGTGGAATGCCAGGTTTTGGTCAAGAGTCAGGAAAGAGTGAGAGAAAATCCTAGACCAGTCTTTATTGGTGTTTCTGTAAAAAAAAAAAAAAAAAAAAAAGGCAAGACAGAGAAGGGAAGCAATTTAGCATTGGCTAGTTTGAATAGTTTTGGTGGTCTTTTTTTTGGTGGTCTATTTTTCCAAATAGATTTGGAAAAATCCACTAGGGGTGGTTGTCCTGGGGTGCTTTAGGGCAGATGAAATACAGCCTCCTTAAGTGATGAGAGGTAGATAAAGGGGATGGTTGCCTGATACAGATTCCTGATTGGTTGGTTTGCATATGAAATGTGCTCTCCTCAATTCTTCATCGTTCTTTTATCTTTCATTTCTTTAATATCCATTTGTCTCTTTTTAAATAGTTTTTTATCTCTTTGCTGAAATTCCCATCAGTTTACACATATTGGCTACCTTTTGTACTGGATCCTTTCACATATGTATAGTTGTTCATAAGTGCTGTCTGATTTTTTTCCTCTTCTAATATCTGGCCTATTTCTGAGTCTGGTTCTCCTAACTGCTTTGTCTCTGTATGTTGAGTGATATTTTCTTGCTTCTTTGCATACTTCAGTCTTTTGGTTGAAAGCCAAATATTGTGAGAAAGAAAATAATATTGTTTGCCTGGGAAAGGGCATGCCCTGTCTTCCACGAGGCTGCTAATGTGTAAGGCTGTCACTTTAGTTGGCAGTTGAGCTGAGATTCTGTGTTGTTGCTACTTTATTTAGATTCTATCAAGGGTCTATGTGATTTTGAGAACACCATCAGAACCTTCTCTGGAGGTTCTCTTGCTTTGCCTCTCATACTTGGCATACACACCTTGATGGGGGGGCCCATGGATGGAGGGGTCTCAGCCCTGCTCTCACATTTCCTTTTGAGCACTTGGTGAGGTCCCGTGGGAAGGAATTAGAGAATTGATTCAGACTCCCTTTGTGTCTTCATTTTTAGGGATTTGTACCCCCTCCCCCCAATACTATGCCTTTAAAAGTTCAATTCTACTGTTGTCCTCCTCTTTGTCCTGTTGCTTCTCAAGGTGAAAATAGCTGTGTGTGCATGTGCTATTTGCTCTTTAAGAAAGGGCTTGTTTTTGTCTACATTTTAGTTCATTAGGGTTTTTGTTTTCTTGTTTTGCTTTTTGCATCTTCAGTTCTCCAGTTGTTATTTAAACACTGATTTTATAGGTTTTCCATCCTGTTGTGGTTAGGGTTGAACTCTCTGTTCTCAAAACTTTCTACATTCTAAAGTAGCAGTTCTCTAATGATTAATGGTTTGAATTCACTTTTATTAGGGGAAATAGTCATACTTTGACTATATCAATGCTTACTTGCTCTATTTTACTTTATTTTTTGTTGTTGTTGTTGAACAGAAGAAAGAAGTTATTATAAAGTCTTTACCCTTTACCCCTAGTAAAACCATGCACCTTGCTTTTGATCATTTTTGGAAAAATGTTAGATTCATAGATTTGTACTTAAAACTTTTTTCCAGCAATTCTTATGTGAATCTGATTATGACAACTACATTTATATAACTTTACAAAGTGTTTGGTTTGGCTTTGGCACTTTCCCCTTCTTATAGTAAAATTTAGTGCAGGACTTTACAGCATGCTGGTTTGGTTTTTTCCTTTTTCCTTTTTCCTTTTCAACATCCCTCTTAGAAAAACATTAGAATATTCCTGATTGTTCACATTGTAAGTTTTGATGGCTCGTTCTTAGTTTTCTTTTCTCTTAACTCTCTATTTATAAAATCTCATTAATTGGCATCTCATAAATGTCTTGTGAATGTTTCTGTTTTTATATTTTCTTAATTTACAGGCTCATTGATCTATTGTGTAGGATATAAGGAAGACACAGGTCTTCCACATGCTTTGATCGAACTGTAAAATATGCAGTTGAAAGAGAATTAATAGATATGGGGTCAAATGTAGAGCACAGATAATAGCTCTCTAGACTGCCGCTCATGTGCAGGCCTTTGTGGTGCTTCATAATACGTATTTTCTTAATGAGTGAGTGAAAAAAGGTGAATTGCTGATTTAAGAACAAGAGCTTGCTTAACCCAAGTGTTTTTCTTCAGATTTCAATTCTCTACCTTCTGCTCTACAGTCAACAGTTACGGTTTTAACAAAAGAAAGACTATCCGGGCAAATTGCTCTCTTTTCCATTGTCCATTTTTTTCTTTAGGAAGTTCATACTGTTGCATTTGTATTTGCTAAGAATTAGTTTTACTTACTGTGTGTGGGAAATTAATCCGGGCTTAGCACGATGCCTGGCACGTATTAGGTACTTAGATGTTAGTTTGGTTGAAATGAATTATCAAAAAAAATGAATTATCAGATGGAGAAAAGGATGTTGTGTCCTCAGTGGACGACTGTAGTACCTGGCAGCGGTATTGGCTCCAAGTACCAAAAATTAGAACTTTGTCAACCTAGTTCCAGTTCCAGTGGAGTGACTGATGTTACTGTAGCTTCTTCATGAAATGAAGATGTGATTGTGAATAATCTAGCACACTGTTAAATCTTTTGTTTTTTGCTATCCATATATTTACTCATTCTTTTTAAAAAAATGTTATTTATTTATTCATGAGAGAAACAGAGATAGAGAGAGAGAGAGAGAGAGAGAGAGGCAGAGACACAGGCAGAGGGTGAAGCAGGCTCCATGCAGGGAGCCTGCTGTGGGACTCCATCCCAGGTCTCCAGGATCACACCCTGGGCTGAAGGTGGGGCTAAACCGCTGAGCCACCTGGGCTGCCCCTACTGAGTCATTCTATATATCTTTTAAATTTCATGAGTAAAATGTCTTTGTTTCAAAAACTAAAGACTTTTTATAGTTTGGTTTAACAGTGAGATGCTGTTAATACCATAGTTTAAATTGTATCCACTGCTTCCTGAAGTCTCATATTTGCAAAATGATTTCCTAGCAATTTATTAAAAAAAAGGAACTTGAGAAATTGAAAATACTTAAAACATGTTTTAATGCACAGTTTTTTTTTTTTTTACTTTTCCTGTACTAATGTTTTGGAAATGGGGGCTAAGCAAATGGGGGATGAATGTGAGCCATCTGTGTGATAGGATGGGAACTCAGCTTTATGTAATATTAGTGACTGACCCCTGTGTGTAATAAGTGTGAATTGTTCTGAAAATGTGTACCATGATGAATTAATTCTCAAAGGGGGAATTGTTTTGAGTCCCATGATATTATTTGTCAAAATGCAAACAAATAGAATCCTTTCCTTGTAGGTGATATATTTCTACTTAATCTCTCATCTTTCGATCAGTTTGTTTTTTCTCTGCTGTACTCCATAAAGGGCTATAGGTGGCTCAAATCTGAGTCATTGTGCTTGGAGACAAGGCATATAGTAATTCTTTAGTTTTTATGCCACATTGGAGTATTATCCAAGTGTGCTCTATTTCATTGGAAGCCTGACAATTGTTTTTTTCCCCCTACTGTGCTATCTTAATTCTAGTTCATAACTCTTTAGACTCTTCATTATTCAACACTTTTTTTCTTGTGTTTCAAGTTATCAGGACCAGTCATTGTTTCTCTTATCCACCATCTCATCTCTGTTTGCCACTCTATGTGAATATCCACCTATCTATATGTAGTAAATATTATTTCCCCTCACATATCAGTGGAGAACCTTAGGGGAAAGCAAAAAAAGCACTAGAAAGTGCAGGAATCTCATCAGGCTCAGTGGCTGACTTTTTGAGTGTAAGCCTATTAAGTCCTTATTTACTGCAATCATTTTTGGCTTTCATGGAATCCCTTTACTAGTTATTGATGAAGCATTGTAATTGACCTTTCCTTTCCTTTTGATTCTTGGAGTGGCTACTTTCTTACTTATTGTTTTGTTGCCTATAGCACCAAGAAGCAAACTCCTATTTCCAAGTTCCTGCATTTTTTCCCCTTCATTTGGCTCTTTGATCTCATCCTCTCAGTCTGCTAACAAGTCTCTGCAGCCAGCTCTTGCCTGTCTCCAGTCCATTTCCACCCAGCAGCCAGGGTTCATGTACACCTTTAATCATGTTATTCCCCTACTAAAAACCTAAAAACCTTCAGTGACGTTTAGGATAAATCAAAGCCTTCACACAGCCAAGGATCCCTCTCTGGCTGGATCCCTAGGCTGCCTCTGTAGCTTTCCATTGTGCTGCTCTCTGGCTGGCTGGGAGGATGGTTGATGAGGTTGAGCCAGCCCCTCCTTTCTCTTCTGTGAGCCTTCTCGGTTTAGGGGGTAATCTCTGGCCCTGATGCTCTGACATGGCTTCTGTATCCTGAAGGCCTTAGGTTAAATTCCCTTTCCCAAGGAAACCTAATTTCCTTGACGAGGTGAGATCTTTCTCTTTCTTTCACCCCCTCCCCCCCCACACGTAGCACCTTGAATGTTGAAATGTCTTCTGAGACTGGCAGCTGAATTAGCCACAGACAAGTCTTCCTGACAACAATTTAACATATTTGAAGTTGAATGCTTTTGTATTTGGCCATACATCTTCTGATGTCTTTATTATGCTTTCTCTCTTTGGTAGCTGACTTTTTGCAGGACTCTGTACGATTATAATTAATAGATTGTGTGATTTTTGTTTTTGTTTTTGTTCTTTACCTTCTTGTTTGATAGACAATAAGCCCTTTGTGGGTGGGATGCCTAGCTCAATGCCTAGGACATGGTAAAGTATTCGATAAATAATTCCTGGCCCTCTGGCACAAAATCTAAAGGAGAGTAAGCAATCACTCAATGTTTATTGAACTGAATGTTTGTAAACTCTGTTTGTCTTCTTGTGATAGAAGTTGCTGTGTTTGGCCTCCAGTCCCATTTTCTCTGCTCGTTTTTCCATTCCTGGATGAGAGAAGCTGTCAACTTTCTATTATGTATTTGCTACCACATCTTCTTTTACATTTTATACTTTTGTTCACTTAATTGCATACTAAATGTTTGAATAAATAGATGTCTAACTTAGGTATCTAGATATTTTTTTCTTCTCGACAAGAACGGAGCATTCTTGCAGACGTGAGACCCCCATATGTAAATATTGTTTTATCACTTAAAGAATGTAAAGAAAAACATTTGTGCCATCTGAAGTTTTCCCTCACAATTTTAATTAACTCCCTTGAGCCCAGTGTGGGTTACTAAGAATAAGGGCCAAAATCTTCACGTCCCAGTCAAGGAACTTCTTAAAACAGACTGGTTGTCTGGGCATCTTGCCTTGATTCTTGCTCCAAAAAGATGCTGTGTGTAGTAGAGCGGGAGGAGGTGGGACCTTGGGTCTGTACTGTGTAGTGCCAAGGTGATGCAACAGTGGAGCTAATACCCCCCCCCCCCCAAAGTAGGGTAGACAATAGAGAACCATTTTGCTATTTAAGGATGAGGGTTGGGGATTATTGGTGATTTATTCCACCCCTACAAGTTTCGTTCTGGAGAAAATGGTTGTAGGCTAGAGTCCATCAATTGTAACTATAGTTACTTTGTAGTGAACCTTAAACAACTTGTGCTTTATAACTATCATGTGGGGAGAAGACATAATGCCTGTAGGAGTGACTGTTCAGAGCACTACTTATTCACGTTTGGCTCTTGCTTTTGGAGGACTTTTTACTTTACAGTACTTTATTAAAATTACAGTTATTATTGAATTATAGTTGAATATTACTGAGAAAGATTATCCATTAGTAAAAATGAGATGAAATACTACCACAGGAGTGATAACTTTAAAAAGTATGTTACAATTGAATAGGAATTAATATTTACTTTTCGTTACAGCCATCTACTTTCATTTCTAGTTTTCTGTGTTTTGCCTTTTAATTCCTTGCCAGAAAAGTTCTTTTTGAATGCTAATTTATAATATTTGGATCAAATGTTCAAAATTTGTTTCATTTGAGAAACTGCCCTCAGGTTAGAGGCATTATTAATGGCTTTTCTATCTAGTGTTCCTTCCTGGTGTAAAGAGTTTTCTGGCTGAATTTCTGAATGTCTGAATAAACTGAACTGAGAAAGATTGTTTGGCCCAGAGGACCAACATAGGGTTCTAAGAAAGTAAGAAGGAAACACCAAATGGTTAACAGTCTGCCTTCTTGAACATAGAATTGGGAACGGCTGGACAATGATTTTCTGGTTTTACTCTGTCCATGCCTGCCTGGGTGATAATAAGCATGTATCTCTTTTATAAATAAAAATTTAATCATCACTAGCACCTTACACCCATTAAGATGGCTACTTTAATAAAAAAAAGAGAGATACTAATATAACAAGTTTTGGTGAGGATAAATTGGAACCCCTTTGCACTGTTGGTGGGATTACACAGCAGCTGCTGTGGGGAAGGTGTGGCAATTCCTCAAAAAATTAAAAATAGAATTACTATTGCCCCAGTGTGACACAGAACGACTTTTCCCTACTCACACAGTACTTCTGCACTCCAAGTGTATGGGTTTTTCCATACCCAGCAGGTCTCTAAATCTCTGCAGAGACTGAGTATCCTACAATTTAACCAAATTTTGACACTAACTAAAGTTAGTGGGGATGTTTCAGATTAACGGCTCACTCCCACGAGACTGCCCTCCACCACTTCAGATGCCAGTCACAAGTCCAGATTGTCACCTGTGCTATAAATTGGGGGTTCCTATGATCCTTTCCTTGGGTTTGGTAATTTGCCAGAATAGCTCATAGAACTCAGGAAGCCTGTTTACCTACCATTGCCAATTTATGACAAAGGATATTTTGATGGTAATAAATGAACAGCCAGATGAAGAGATATCCAGGGCAATGTACAGGGGAAGGGGCTTGGAGCTTGCATGTCCTCTCTGCTACCCTCCATGTTTTCACCAACCTGGAAGCTTTCTGATACCTAGGGTATTTTATAGAATCTTCATTGTGTAGGAATGACTGATTTCTCATTGGCCATTGGTGATTGAACTCCATCGCCCTTCCCCCTTCTGGAAGTGGTGTGAGGGGGTGGGAATGAAAGTTCCAATCTCTTCGCCACACATTTCCCCTGGCAACCAGCCCCATCTGGAGGCTATCCTGCAGTTCTCAGCCCTGTTATCTCATTAATATATAAAATGACATTTCTTTCGGAGATTCCAAGGGTAATAGGAGCTTTGTGCCAGGAAACAGGGTCAGACACTGAATGCATTATTTCTTATTATGCCACATCCAGTATTTCCACTTCTGGCTATATACTTAAAATAATTGAAAACCGCTGTTGAGATATTTGTACACCTATGTTAATAACAGCATTATTTAGTATAGCCAAAAGGTAGAAGCAACCCAGGTGTCCATTGAGGAATAGATAAGCAAAATGTAGTGCATAGACACAGTGGAATATCATTCAGCCTTAAAGAGGAAGGGAATTCTGACACATGGTACAACATGGATGAAAATGGAGGATATTCTGATAAGTGAAATAAGCAAGTTACAAAAAGAAAAAAAATACTATATGATTCCACTTATAAGAGTTACCAAGGAGTAATTAAATTCATAGGGATAGAAAGTAGAAGGGAGATTGTCAGGGGCTGGGCAGGAAGGGAACAGGGCGTTGTTTATAGGGTACAGAGTTTTAGTTTTACAAGGTGAAGAGTTCTGGAGATTGCTTGCCTGATAATGTGAACATATTCAACAGAGCTGAACTGTACAGTTAAAAATGGTTAAGATGGTAAATTTTATATTACATGTCTTTTATTACAGTTGAAAATTTAAAAACCCAATTTCAGCACCACACTATAACATTAGAAAGTAGAAAAGCAGGTTTGTCTTACCAGCCAAAGGATCACTTTATCCATTCCTGGTGTCTTTCAGGCCTGGTGTTGCCCTGACCATGCAGGCGTTCTCTGAAGAGGAAAGGAAGCAGTGGTTGGAAGCTCTGGGTGGAAAAGAAGCTGTAAGAATAATCACTGGTTTAGTTATATTTCAAGTCCTTTAGTGTTGACTTGTATTCCTTTTTATGTTATTTCAGCCACACATATAAGACTGGTGTCTCATTAGTTTTTATTCTTGATTTTTCTTGACTTTGCCACTCAAATTTGCTTTGCTTAAGGAAGTCATCTAAATTCTCAATTTTTTCTTTCCTATCTGACAGTTCTTTGGGTGATGAACACAATAAATGCTTGCAATTCATTTTGATCTCAGTGGAGATGGGACAGTATATATGAGGCAGTACAGGCAGTATTATAAGCGACTGCTGTAGTTAGTTTGCTTGATTTAACAATTTATGGTTTAGACTAATGGTTTATGGTACACAGTATCAGGGAGCTGTAGTGAATGGGCCTCTGTATGATTGGTTTGAGGAATAAATTAAAGGTAGTGGTATAGATCCAGCGACACACAAACTCAGTCTGTTTGCTACTTTATTCAAGCACAGCTTTCATTTCAGTGGACTGGTGGCCTTTGGGAATTGAGAATTTTGCAGATTGTGTATTGAGCTGGGGACTTAGGATAATTATAGAAAACACCATAGAACCAATTTAAATAAACTCCGCTGAAAGTATCATGACTCTAAATAAACTGCCTGTGCAGCTACCAGGTGGGCTTAACTGGAAAGTATTTGTCATTTTAGTAGGGCTTAAAAAAAGGGAAAGAGAGTGGTTTGCAAAGTGAGAGAGTGGTCATATATAGTAAAAGAGGTATCAGAATAGAGTTGTGAAACTAGCAAAAGGTAATGTTATCTTATGGTAGCATAGAAGACTAGAATATGAGAGCCGGGGAGCTGGGGCATAGTGTGCTTGGCAGTCTTGGTTCAGTGTTTGAAAAATGAAATCCTGAAGTATGTATGTTAAAAATAGATGCTTTGGAGGGGAATATATCCCACTTGGGGAAAAAAAAAGAGTAGTAATCAGATTTGTGTATTATTTTATTGTATTTGACCTACATTGAGCCTCCATAGTTTTTATTTCTGTCTGTTCTTAATTTGTCCTTGAAATTTTTAGCTGGGAATCAGGAGTATTTACAGCATTTATGGTTACTGAGATTCAAAACACATACTAATCCTCTCTAGCAGAGGCAATGCAGTGACTAGGACTTCTCTTCCCAGGGATTCAAGAAGTGCTTTGGAAAGTGAGTTTGTGGAGTAAAAAAAAAAAAAAAAAATCACATGACTAAGTCTTTGAGGAATAAATCTGTTGTCAAAGGCAATGTAACCTTGCAGACACATATAACCTCTCCTTTAGAACAAAGAGCCAAGTAATTAATTTGAGATACATAGACAAAGGCAAATCTGCACAAAGAAAATATTTAGCTGTATATTTACGTGAGGACAGTTAAGGTTGTGTATTTTTTTTATTCAGGTGCATTATATACCTTGCAAATAATGGGTCAGAGCTGAAGTTCTTAGAGGCAGCCAGGAATGATCATCTAGCTATTTCAGATGTCGTTATTTAAATTATGAGCAGGAGTCATCTCTTTCTTAAGTAAATACCAGATTTTAGAAACAGGTGAAAAAAATGAGCTTCATCTCATTGCCTAGAATGCAGCAATTTCTTTGTCATTCTGTACTTACAAGGCTGAACATTGCATATTTACATAAACTTCCAGTGAGTTCCTAAAGAATCATAGCTCCTTCATCTTATTTTTGTTATATTGCAGCAGACCTCTCTTTAAGAGACAAAGTAGACTCAGGGATGCCCCTTATTGTTATTTCAGTATTTGAGCACGTTAGTATATAATAAACCAGTATCGATGTTTTTTTTTTTTTTTTGCATAGTGCTAGGTATGCCTACTTGAGTCCTTTATATTGATGTGTTAAAAACATTGTTTTCCCTTTTTCTCTTTTACAGCTGTTACATAGTTTTAATAGAGCAATCATCCCAAGACCAGAAGGAAGTAAGTGTTAATTTCATAAAAAGGACTATTTCCCCCCCTTTTTCATGAGTTTAATTTCATTACTGATGTCAAACTGTTGCTGGGTGATCTGCACCCTCCTTAAGCTAGTCTTCCAAATAATGTATGTCTTCTGTTTTATCTACTGGGGACCAACTAGATTTTCCTGGACTACTGTAATCCTCATTCATCTTTTCCATCTCTGAGCTTTTTGTTTGTTTGTTTTTCTCTATAATTACTTTCTCTACAAATCCCAGAATGCTTCATTTATAACTTACTTTGGTATTTATTCTTATAGCCATAAATAAACACATAAGAGTTTAAGGATTGCATTTTTCAGCTTCCTAAGTTGTAAGCTTCTGTGGGTATGAACTGTTTATCACTTCCCCTATTTGCAACTCCCTCACCCCCACTCTTGATATTTTTTTTATCATTAAAGTCTGAGTATGGACTGTATAAGTAGTAAATCATCGCACTTTAGAAAATAAAAACGATCAAATGTATTAGGATATTCTAGGACATTGATCTTCATGTGCACTGTATGCACTTGAGGAACATATAGCCTAGCTCTGTAATCTTGATTTTTACTGAGATAAAACAAAAATGTGATCAGAGTTGCTAGATTCTGTGTAAATTTACTTTTGATATCTTTGGAGAAATCACGGCTATATTTATCAAATGTGTACAATTTGGAAACTTTATGTTCCCTAACATATGATTTCAAAATTATCATTATGTGTGTTTACCTTGAGCCAGTGCTTGAGTAAAAGACATTGCTACCTTCCCATTGAAAATTAGGGGTTGTTGGGACGCCTGGGTGGCTCAGCGGTTTGGTGCCTGCCTTCCGCCCAGGGCATGATCCTAGAGACCTGGGATCGAGTCCCATGTCAGGCTACCTGTATGGAGCCTGCTTCTGTCTCTCTGCCTCTCTCTCTGCCTGTGTCTCTGCCTCTCTCTATCTCTCATGATTAAATAAATAAAATCTTAAAAAAAAAAAGAGAAAATTATGGGTTGTAAACCTGCTTGAAGCACCTTCTTAGCCTCTTCTTGTATCTCCTTCCTCCTTCTTCCCTTCCTTTCTCTTTTTATTTTAAAATTTTTATTATTTTTAAAATTTTATGTCTTTATTCATGAGAGACACACAGAGTGAGGCAGAGACATAGGCAGAGGGAGAAGCAGGCTCCATGCAGGAAGCCCAGTGCGGAACTCGATCCCGGGAATCTAGGATCACAACCTGAGCCAGGGGCAGACGCTCAACCACTGAGCCACCCAGGCATCCCTCTCTTTTTATTTTTATAGAGAAATAAAAACATGACACTTTTTTGACAAATAGTTCCGCTCAACATTTTATAAGATGTTGTGAATAGTGGATCCTTAAACAGTAAACCTCCACCCGATTTTCTTCCTTAAAGTTCTCTTCAAGCTTAGCACTAAACCCACATGGTTTATATTCATGGATTGTCCATGCTGTCCCTTCTGAAGGACAAGTATTAATATTAGTTTTCCCTCATTCTAAATACAAACTCAAGTATCCACTTCCCTGATTTCATTTTTGAAACAAGAATCATCTTTTAAGGTACTCAAATGTGCCAGCCTAATTGTAGGCAAGCATCTATATTAGGGGGAAAAAAAGGAAAATTTTGAAATAATCTTTTCTGCTACTTGAATCATCTGTCTTAAATTCATTATGAAAATACTAAAAAATTAAATACTTAGAGTATGGTATGAAATGTGAAATTCTTTTTCAAGCTCATGGCCCAAATAATGACACCCCCCCCAAACAATACTTTTAGAAGTGTTTTAAAAACATTTTTCTATAGGTTGTAAAAAAATAAAAAAAAGGTATGTGTTATTTCTCCAACTGCCAAATAATTTACTTCATTCATATACATAACTAAAAAAAAATACCTGAGATGTTGTTAGAATTTTGGCAAAATGTATCTTAACTATTTTTAGATAGATTCCCCTAAAGATTTGTATCACTTTCTTTTCCACTGTTTAAAATAAGTGACATTTATTAATATAAAAATTATATTTATAAATTATAAATTTATAAATTATTGGTAATAGATGTCCTAATATTCTAGTAAGTACTTTTCTAAATATATGAAATTCTCACTTATATTATTTAAACAGGGAATACAGGACCTTTAGCTTTCTTTTAATAGTGAAATAGAAACTAAATTGGATTTTAAGTAATTTTTTCTATTTTTGTAAAGAAGAGAAATGTAAATAATTCATTGTGCCCTTAATATTTTATAACTGTATTTCTTTTAGGTGCACAGTTGGATAAGATGGGATTCACAATTCTCAGAAAATGCATCAGTGCTGTTGAAACACGAGGTAACATGATTGAATCATTTTATTCATGAAAGACTATAGGTATGTAAAACCTAAGAGTCATTTAAAATACCTGTTGCATGGTTAAGTGTTGTAGAATGGAATACGTCAATGCAAAATGTACATTCTGGGTGTCAGAGATTGAGTTGTACATTTATGATCACACGGTGGAATTTTCATTTCTGTTTACATTTATATTCCTCCCCCACCCCGCCCCACATTGAGGCTTGAAGTAAGACCTGAAATGAGAAGGATTTGAAAAATCAGCAGTGTTGGACAGCCAATCTGAATCACTTTTTGTTCACTATTAAGATCTTCTCACCTTCTATTGTCTTGTTGGCCTTCCTTTAAAAAGTCAGTTTCATCGAGGTATCATTTACATACAAAGAATTCACTGACTTTGTAGAAATTGATGAGTTTTGACAAATGTGTACTGTTGTGTGACTGCCATAACAGAAGTAACAATCATGGAAGCTTTCTGGCTTTTCTCACCCCATTCCTTTTGAAGTCATCCCCTACCCCCTCTGTGGCCCTTGGCAACCACTTGAGCTGCTTTCTTTCACGTTGTTTCTTTCCTTCTAAAAAAGCATTTTATATAAGTGGAACCAGTGCATTATAGTCTTTTGAGTCTGGCTTCTTTTTTTTTTTCTTTTAAAGATTTTATTTATTTATTCATGAGAGACAGAGAGAGAGGGGTGGAGGGCAGAGACACAGGCAGAGGGAGAAGAGGCTCCATGCAAGGAGCCTGCTGTGGGACTCGATCTTGGGACTCCAGGATCACGCTCTGGCCGACTGTAGGCTCTAAACCACTGAACCACCTGGGCTGCCCTTGAGTCTGGCTTCTTGATGTATCATAATGCTTTTGAAATTGATCTCATTGGGTATAGCCCTAGCTCATTTCTTTTTAATGCTAGGCACTATTTCATTACATGGATAGATATACCGTAGTTTGTTTATTCATTCACCTATTCATAAGTATTTGTGTTGTTTCCATTTTAAATTTAAGGAAAGCTAATCCCTCCCCTGACTGAAAGTTTTTCTTTATAGTCCCTAAAAAAGACAGGGCCCTTGCACTTTGCAGCCATGCCCACAGACTCTGGAGAAACAAAATATTGAACGTTACAATATGGGCTCCTTGTGGAGGTCAAGATTCTCTTTGTTTAGAGACCCTAGTGGAGTATAGATACATGGATATTTAATTCACTCTCACATATTGCGGATCCTGGTCTCGCTTTGGATGACTTTGTGGATGAAGCGTTGCATTCATACTTTTCATCAAAATGAGGTATCTTTTTTTGTGGAGCCAGGTGCCTGCTGTGTCTGAAGTGAGAGTGTCAGATATCAGAGAAATACCTGTGTTTTGTCATTTGGGGATTTGCCCACTGACAGTAAAAACCCAAGCCACAGAAAGCCTTTTCTCCTGCACTCTCTTATAGTGGCAACCTGGGCTGTAACAGATTTTCCGTCGCTTCAGCCTGCCCTCAGTTGAGCTGACAAATTTCTTCATTTTCCTAGTGCTTCACACATTTCCAAAATTTTGAAAAAATACTGTGATTTTCATATCTCTCACTTCATCATTCATGTTTCTGTTTCTCCTGAGCTCCGGAAGTCAAGTGCCTGAATTGTATCACTTGTGTGCTTATTATTTTGATAAATTATGTTCTTTCCCCAAAGGGTATGTTTTATACATAAATTTGCTTCTGCCTGAACAGATTAAAATCTATCTATAACATTTTCTGATTGGTATGTGTAGTTTTATGGAGTGTTATATACATTGAATGGAATATATATATATATATATATATATATATATATATACACTAGAGTCTGCATGTATTGAATGTGTTTTTATTATAAATATATAATTATTGGATATTTTTAACAGAAGAATAAGTCTACACAATTTTTAAAAAATATTTTATTTATTTGAGAGAGAGGGGGCACTTCAGTGCACAGTGAGGGGGAACGGGCAGAGAAGCCTGATTAGACTCGGGGCTGGATCCCAGGATCCTGAGATATGACCTGAGCCAAAGTCAGATGCTTAACCAACTGAGCCACCCAGGTGCCCTGAGTCTACACAGTTTAAGTTAGATTTTCTCATTTAAAAATAACAAAAAGCATGTTTTTCTTTTTCAAATCTTTTGTTCTTAAAGGTCTTCCCTTACTGAATGGAGCCTTTTACTTTTGATGGAATAATAGACTAATAACAGTGTTAAAAGAATCAATGGTCATATTATATATTTTTTTTTTTAAATTTTTTTATTTATTTATGATAGTCACAGAGAGAGAGAGAGAGAGGCAGAGACACAGGCAGAGGGAGAAGCAGGCGCCATGCACTGGGAGCCTGACGTGGGATTCGATCTCGGGTCTTCCGGATCACGCCCTGGGCCAAAGGCAGGCGCCAAACCGCTGCGCCACCCAGGGATCCCCATATTATATTTTTAAAAATGATGAGGAACATTATAGAATCTCTGAGGCTTTTATTCTAAATTTGTAAATTCCTTCAAGGAATATTACTTTTAATGGTTTCCTCTAAATCAGCTATCATGGCTCTTGATTTTTTTTGTGTGTGTGTGTGTGTGTGCTATAGGTATGGTTGCCTTACTTTTTTATCCATTAGGATAAAGCAGCTATCTCTGTCCTGTAATAAAAAATGCACAAGTCCCTGTGGCTTAAAACAACAAGACTTATTTCTCACTCAGGCACTGATAGGAGGGCTTTGCTTATTACCAGTACTTTGGCTTACAGGTTCCTTGTTGCCTTTGCAAACTAAATTAAAGGTTTCTGGTTGCCTTGTCAGAGGGAAACAGTTCTGGAGGGCTTTGGACCAGCAAGTAGAATGGTCTGGCCTTGAAGTGAGTTAACATTTGCTTACAACAAAATAGTCAATAGAAGCCTCATGGCCCATCTCGACCCCAAAGAGTATGGATTGAACAGCATTTCCAGGAGACTGGAAAACACACAGAGAGCTGGAAATATTTGATGAAGAGCATTAGTGACTACTCTGTATTTTGTGGATCTATATGCCTAAAGACTAGGGGCATTTAATGACATCTGATTGAAAAATTATTTCTAATCACTACTTTTATTGTTTTAAACATGATTATCATTGTCTGAAAAACTATGATTCATGTCATGTGCTTGGATTAAAATCATTAGTATGCCTTGTCCCCTAGTATGTTCTTCTAAAAATGACTTATGGCATTTTTTATTATTATCAACCTTATTTATGACATCACTGGAATACTGGATAGCATCAGACAAATGGTCTGGCCATGTAGTTTTCTTTATAGTCCCTAAAAGCAGTTGGTCTAAAATTTACTTTATAGTCCCTATAGCAGTTGGTCTAAAATTTACTGTGGTCCTCAGTATCCTAAGAAAAGGTAACATATTTTTAGTGTCCTAACATGTCTTTGACAGCATATATAATATATATTACATTAAGATAATATATATGATGTGAATATATGATACTAATATAGGATAGCAATATAATATATGACACTAATAAAATATATAATCTATGTTAACACATACAATGTATGTTGACATAGACAGACACTAACATCTTGACCTGAATGGGACTATTTAGCAGTTACTCTACTTTTGAGATCAGAAATCTGTTTCACTATAGTATCGGCGTCAGTTAACAAATCATACTCATTATTTCCACAGAGTTGTTTGCTCTTGAAGTTAAAGGGTGTGTGGGAGTTAGATCAACTGATCTTTCAACCATTTACCAAATATTCATAAGTGCTATAGAGTGGCTCTTAATGGATTCAGGTCAACTGACTACCACTAGGAAAGTATTGCTTATGTATACTGTATACAAAATATTGCTGAAGGCCTTCCTAAAGCCATTATTCTCAAATATTGCTGCACATTGGAATCATCTGGGATCCTCAAAAAAATATGACCCAGCCCCAACCCCCGCCCCACCAGTCAGTTTTTCATTGCTATTTGGTGTGAAATGGGAAGTGGGATTAAAAAAATAAATGTTCTCTAGGTGATTTTACTATGTAGCAAAGTTTGGGAACCACAGTCCTGATGGAAGGGTTGCTTGTGTGTTGGAGAAATAGGGTGCACCAATTATTATCTTTATGATTATGGTATCCTATGTAGGGAGCTTTTCTTTTAACTTCTTTTAAAAAATAACCCAACTTAAACCCAAATAAACAAAACAGAGAAGTTCTGAAAAAATAGTGCAGTGTTCTTTTCCTTCCCTCAGTAACAGGTGACTTATCACAATGAAATCCTAATTCTAAGGTGAAGCCAGTCAGCTAGCCAGTATTTATTTATTGAGCAACCATAGTGTGTACGTAGTAGCTTTGTTCTAGTCCTTTGGGACACATATTAAAGGTTAGTTAACATATAATGCTGGATACATTAATAGCATATATAGAGATCTGTCATGTAAATATACCACATGATAAAATAAAAGTATTATAAGTTTGTAAGAATTAAGAGAATTTGAATGCATGTTGATAGATTGCAGTGTATGTGATGTTAATTGAAGATTGTGTTTAGGAATAGGCTTCTTTAGAGTTAAAGGATAAGAAGATATATTTTGGCATTGAGAGACACCTCTGCAGATGTGGAGATAGAGTGTGATAGAGGCAAATTTGATTGGAAAGAAAGTGTGAAGAAACAGCGTAAAAGCAGGTACTCAGGCAATTACATTTAATTGTGAAGGGACTGGCTAAGTACTAGAGGGTGGTGGAAAGCAGACTGGGAGGCTTAGGAAGATAAATATGAAAACTAGTGTTGGTAGCCATGTGTGGCATGACTGAGTGCAAAAGAGCACCATAATTCTGCCTAGGTTGGAGGATTTGGTGGGGAGGTAGGGATGGGAGATTTGGCAGTGGGGTCAGATAGTATGGATGCATCCAAGTGGTTGAGCAGATGAAGCAGTAGTCACGTTTAGCAGTTGGTAGTACATGGAGGATCAGAGTTCTTCAAGGAATTTCACCTTCAGATTTTAGTTTGGAAAACAAAGGTATAAAGGAAAGTTAAGGGTCTGTGGCAGACTTGTTGATATATCAGGATCACAGAGTGTGCTCCTTGTAAATGCAGATTCCTGGGCTCAATCAGTTCTGTTAAATCAGAATCATTGGTAGCTGGGCCTCTGCTGTAGACAATGTGAGTTCCAATTAAGAATATTCGGTGGAGACAGGAATTTTCTCATCTACTGCTTTTAGAGGGTAGAAGAAGCCATGATGGTTTCCTGAGAGTAAAATTTAAGAGGGTCATGGATCCATGTAGCTTTTGGGATTATAAATTCAGTGAATATAGCAGATGTAGGATAGAACCTCTATTCTAAAAAGTACAGTTGAGAGAAGAAATAAGAAAATGGCTTAAAGTGGCCAGGTCTTAGAAGGCAAGGGCATTTCAGATTTCAGACACCTTGTAGATGGATCCAGGGCAAATTCTGAAGTGTTTATGGCACCTGTTATCCAGTGGATCCTGTGCTTCACTTCCAGCCCCTCTACCTGGTATTTCATATGACGCCTAGTTTCTGGTGCCCTGTAGTAGTTTGTTCCTTTGTGGGAAAACACCTGACTATTCTTAAGCAGTTTTACACAATCTTTCCTCCATTGCCTAGGCTGAAAACCATGCAGCTACTATGTCTCTCATTGTCTTATGATGGTTGATATGATGGGCTCGTTCTTCTCCTTTGTCCCTCCCAGGTCTCTTGAATCACCACTGACTCAGGGCTTCCCTGAGGACCTGACATGCAAGCTATGTTCTGAAGGACAAGGAACAATTGGCCAGGTGCACAAGTGTAGGTGTCAGGAATGATTTTGACAAAGGATGCGATCAAAGAGTAGATGTTTGAGCGAGCATAATGCATCTGGGAGCTGGGAGTCACTGGTGAGGCTGGAAGAATAGAGGCCCTGGGATTACTCTACAGAAGGTACACCTCTCTGTTGGCTGATAGGAGTTGTCAGGTTTACACTCCGAAATGATTCACTAAGGTAGACATTTTGGAAAGATTCTTAATTCCTCGGAACCTTAGTTTCTAAAAGAATGTGACTAGGAGGTGCATTCATGCTGTCTACCTGCACCCATGTTTGTGAGGATTAGAGCTAATTTTTGTATATAGTAGATATTTGTTAAATGTGTTTTTTTTAAGATTTTATTTATTAGAGAAAGTGAGAGAGCACAGGTAGGGGGAGGGGCAAAGGGAGAGGGAGAAGCAGACTCCCCCCTGAGCATGGAGCTCGGCATTGGGTTTGATGCCAGGATCTTGGGATCATGACCTGAGCTGAAAGCAGATGCTTTGAGCCACTCAGGTGCCCCTCATTAAATGTATTTTTAAACTTCCTCTTTCCATCCTCCCTTGAAGTGCTTTCCTTGTGAAAAGGAAGTTCCTCATTTGGCAGTTATATTGTCTGATACTGTTAATTATATTTGATATATTTATTTTGTTTCTGGAACTTTATGGTTTCCTTGGAGTGAAGAAAATGTCTTATTTATCCCCTGCTTGCCTCCTCTCATCTCTACATATAGTCTATGGTGTACGTACATAGAACTCAGTAAGCAATTGTGTTTTGCTTGTGTATTCAGAGACTTGACTATGTAAGATTGGCTTCATTCATTTATGAATTATGTCAGCATCTTCTGGAATTATGGGTAATAGTTTAGACATAAAAAGATACATCATGTTACATGTTGAAGCATTTTATGGTTTCAGAGCTTGGAGAGTAATTACACGATTTCCTTAAGTAAATTACTCCCATCCCTATAAAGGGACCGACTTCTATGACCAGTATGTTGATTTTCTCTGGAAGTGCGTGACATCTAGTTTTTCAGGTGCATGGACTGTGAAATACACACAAACAAAGTAAGACCCTTGCTTAAAAACTTCTTCTGGTTTCTGTTTCTTAAATAGTCATCATGATTTAAGACTAAATTTGCAAGCCACTTTTGTTTATGAAGTTTCTTTTAAAAAATCTTCCATATGTGAATAATTTGAATATTCACTTTAATTTCTAGAGTGTGGCATTAAAATGTCGGTCTAGGCAAGCTGTCAGTTATCCAGTTCAGCACTCTAACAAGCTGTGAATTCATGGGATAGAAGTAGGAAGCCACATCTAAGATGTGTCAGTCTTTGATTTGTTGTATGTAAAAGTGAATTTCTCTTTCTTTGGAAAGCAGAGCTTTAAATTTTGGGGGAATTTTTTTGAAGTTGGCTTGAGGATTTTTCCACTTCCGGAGCACCTCTGGAATTGTATGGGGTCTCGAGATGGGCCTGGTGGAAGATGGTACTGTATAGCTTCAGTATTAGTCTTTGTGGGAGGGAAGATGCCCAAAGTGAACTTGCAACATATTTTACCGTGATTGCACATTAATCTTAAATTGCCAAGGGCAAATTATATGCAAAATGAAGAAAATAAAGAACAGCTGTCCCCAGAAAATTTACAGCAAGTAAACTTGAGTTTCTTGCTCACTGTCTCTTTTTTTAATCATAATGGGTGTGAGATGGGAGTGGGTGGATAACAGAGGACAGTCTTATGTGGGAGGGAATCAGAGTCTTGTGGTGTCTGCAGAAATGCAAATGCAAAACTGAAATACTAAATTCAGGCGAGTCAGGATTATTCATTTTCTTAATTAGTAATCTTATTTGTCTTAAGAACAAATAAGCTTCCAAAGCTATTAGTTTCCAAATGAGTGGTTGAATAAAGTTAATAGGGAAAAATGGGTAAGCTGTCTTGCTACAGAGTAGGTGGGCTAGGTTCTGTGTGTCTGGTTCAGATTCTGATGAGATCTGTGACGTTTTGTTGTAAGGCTCTGTCGACACTTTTAGCGTAGTGGTGAAGTTCATGAGCTCAAAGGTCAGTCTTGATTGGAATCTCTTTTATCACTTATTAGCTCTGCAGTTTTATCATGTGTTGTGTAGGATGATGGTGGCATCTCCTTTGTAGCAGGGTGTGAGAATGAAAAGAGAAGGCTTGGGATGTTGGCACATGTGGAGTGCTCAATAAATGTGAATCAGTCACTTAGAGATACATCTGTTAATTGAGGACAATCACGGTTAAGTAGTTCTGTTATTGATTCGAGGCTCTGGGAGCACTAAGAAACTTAGTTTAGTTTTTTTTTTAAAATAGTAATTCACATAGGGAAATAAATCCCTTGAGTTCACTTTAGTAATTTAATGTGGTGCTTGTAACAAGCTGCAATAGTAACTGCTTTGGCTTTCAATCTTCTGTTCCTCAGTGTCTTGTGGGCACTTGAGCAGGAATGTGGCTGGCATGTGGTGAAGAAAGGAAAGAGCCTTAGGAAGAAGACCATGGCTTTTAGATAACTTCAAGCTACCCCCACCCCTCTCACCCCCCCAAAAACAGAGATTGCTTAGAGTTGCCCAGAATTGGTTTAGTCTCTGATGCTGCAGCTGCTCTGAGGTAGAGAGGCAGGTGGCAGCAGTGAGACACCTTTAGGCCTTTCCTGATGTTCTGATCTCTGCAGAGAAGGGAGGAAAAGGAGTCTTGCAAAAAACAGCAGCCAACTTCTACCTTGAGTTTGAGTCTCTTTTCCGATTTATGTAAGTAAAATTTTGTGGCTAAAGCTTGAGCTGCATGGGTGAGTTTGAAAATGAAGTGTGCTTTTATTTAAACTGTCCCATCCATTCCAGCTTATTTAATACCTACATATTCCTGGGCATGAACATGTTAGAAGGGCTTTAGTCAATTCTTTTTGAGTGTTTCCTACAGGAAAGATATTGGAGAAAAAAATGGTGGAGATATGGTTCCTTTTCTTGAAGATTAGCTTCAACCTAGTTTCAAGGCCTTCTGGTGAAGGGCATGATTTTATGCTTTCATGTGACCGAGTTATTTTGTAGTTTCATGGATGCTAGTAGAAGACTTAAGGCTCCTGGATCAGAGATGAAGGACAGTTTATTACTCTCAGTAGCCAGAGTATTAGATTTTGTGTTGATCACTCATCCCTGTTTCCCAAGGGCACTGCAGAGAGGGTCAGGTGATATCTGCACACATAGTGGGTTATATTATAAGAGGAAAAACTCTGAACTTAGGAAACTTGAGTCTTTATTATGGCCAGCAAGCATGCCTACCTTTTTTTTCTAGATGAAGATACTCTCTCTATATTCTAAGGCTGCAAGTAAACCTGTTCTTTGCTCCAGAGGGAGATACTGGAACAGATCTTGTTTACCCGCCCTTGGGGTGTTGCTCGCAGAGGGGGTGGGCATGTGACAAGATGCTCTGTGAGCAGTCAAGGCCCAGGTGTGGCCGATCCCAGGCACTGAGCTGCATGCACATTTGCCTCAGTTCAATAGGTAGTGGTGACATGTGGACAGATTTGAGCAGAAGTGTGTTCACATTTTTTAATGGGAGGAAGTAGATTTAATGGGATCAGGTGGGATGGGGGGATGGCAGGCAGGATGGCTGGTTGGACTTTAGAAATAATTCACTTAAGAGCCGATAGAGGTTTAAACTAGGGCATCTGCAATGGAAAGAAGGAGTTGATAGGATGAGAAACTTGGCAGAAAACCAGAATCTGATGACATGTTGGATGTAGAAGGTGGGGAAAAGGGAAGGTAAACTGTAAGCTTTCCAGCCAAGGTAGATGAAGAAGACATCTTTAGCTAAGACAGAGAATGTAGGATGAACGGTAGGTTTGGGAGGAATATAGGCATTTTTGATATGAATTCAAGGTGCCTATGACATTTCTGTCAGAAATAAAACAAAGGCAACATCCCTGTCTTGTTCCTGATCTTAGGCGAAAGGCTCCCAGTGCTTGAGAATGATATTTGCTGTGGGCTTTTCGTAGATGGCTTTTAAGATGTTGAGGAATGTTCCCTCTATCCCTACACTCTGAAGAGTTTTGATCAGGAATGGATGCTGTATTTTGTCAAATGCTTTCTCTGCATCTAATGAGAGGATCATATGGTTCTTGGTTTTTCTCTTGCTGATATGATGAATCACATTGATTGTTTTACGAGTGTTGAACCAGCTTTTTGTCCCGGGAATAAATCCTACTTGGTCATGGTGACCAAGTCTTAATGTATTGTTGGATCCTATTGGCTAGTATCTTGTTGAGAATTTTTGCATCCATGTTTATCAGGGATATTGGTCTTTCTTCAGAGAGTTAGAACAAATTATTTTAAGATTTGTGTGGAATCAGAAAATACCCCGAATAGCCAGGGGAATTTTAAAAAAGAAAACCATAGCTGGGGGCATCACAATGCCAGATTTCAGATTGTACTACAAAGCTGTGGTCATCAAGACAGTGTGGTACTGGCACAAAAACAGACACATAGATCAATGGAACAGAATAGAGAACCCAGAAGTGGACCCTCAACTTTATGGTCAACTAATATTCGATAAAGGAGGAAAGACTATCCACTGGAAGAAAGACAATCTCTTCAATAAATGGTTCTGGGAAAATTGGACATCCACATGCAGAAGAATGAAACTAGACCACTCTCTTGCACCATACACAAAGATAAACTCAAAATGGATGAAAGAAAAAAAAAACAAACAAACAAAAAAAAATGGATGAAAGATCTAAATGTGAGACAAGATTCCATCAAAATCCTAGAGGAGAACACAGGCAACACCCTTTTTGAACTCGGCCACAGTAACTTCTTGCAAGATACATCCACGAAGGCAAAAGAAACAAAAGCAAAAATGAACTATTGGGACTTCATCAAGATAAGAAGCTTTTGCACAGCAAAGGATACAGTCATCAAAACTAAAAGACCACCTACAGAATGGGAGAAGATATTTGCAAATGACGTATCAGATAAAGGGCTAGTTTCCAAGATCTATAAAGAACTTATTAAACTCAACACCAAAGAAACAAACAATCCAATCATGAAATGGGAATGAAGAGAAATCTCAGAGGAAGACATAGACATGGCCAACACACACATGAGAAAATGCTCTGCATCACTTGCCATCAGGGAAATACAAATCAAAACCACAATGAGATACCACCTCACACCAGTGAGAATGGGGATAATTAACAAGGCAGGAAACCACAAATGTTGGAGAGGATGAGGAGAAAAGGGAACCCTCCTGCACTGTTGGTGGGAATATGAACTGGTGCAGCCACTCTGGAAAACTGTGTGGAGGTTCCTCAAAGAGTTACAAATAGATCTGCCCTACGACCCAGCAATTGCACTGCTGGGGATTTACCCCAAAGATACAGATGCAGTGAAATGCCGGGACACCTGCACCCCGATCTTTATAGCAGCAATGTCCATAATAGCCAAACTGTGGAAGGAGTTCAGTGTTCATCTTTCGATGATTGGATAAAGAAGATGTGGTTTATGTACAATGGAATATTACTCAGCCATTAGAAATGGCAAATACCCACCATTTGCTTCAACGTGGATGGAACTGGAGGGTATTATGCAGAGTGAAGTAAGTCAATCGGAGAAGGACAAACATTATATGTTCTCATTCATTTGGGGAATATAAATAATAGTGAAAGGGAATAGAAGGGAAGGGAGAAGAAATGGGTAAGAAATATCAGAAAGGGAGACAGAACATAAAGACTCCATATCTGGGAAACAACTAGGGGTGGTGGAAGGGGAGGAGGGCGGGGGGTGGGAGTGAATGGGTGACGGGCACTGAAGGGGGCACTTGACGGGATGAGCACTGGGTGTTATTCTGTATGTTGGCAAATTGAACACCAATAAAAAATAAATTTATTATTAAAAGAAATAAAATGAAGGTAACAGAAGAGATGGTGAGCATGATTTTTGGAGAGGTGAGGTTTTGAGTATCAGAAAGTCATGCCAGGTGGATGGTGAGGCAAGAATATAATGGGCAAAGGGCAGAATCTTCGGGGATCTTTGGACTTAGAGAATATGAGGAAAAAGAATAATTAAAGAGACATAGCATAGTCATGGGGTTAGAGGAGAACCCAAGAGAATGTGGTATAAAGGAATCCAGAGGAGAGGTGATTCCAAAGAGGAGAAAGTCATACCTGTGACAACCTGCTCTAGCAAGTTCAGGCAGGAGGAGGACCAAGAAAAAAAGCATTGTGTTAAGAGTGGGAAGCAAGAAGCTAGAGAATAGTCAGGCTGTACAGGTTGTACTTCTTCAAGAACCCTATGAGACAATATTTCTTCATTTTACATGAGCAACTGGAAGCCAAGAGACATGATTTGACATGTGTAAGTCCCAGCTAGAAAGCATTGGACTACAACACAAATTCAAGGCTAAGTTTTTAATGCCGGTGTTCTCAGCATCAGTGAACATGAGGAGATGGACACTCTGTAGGTTGATTTTCATTTTTTTAAAGATTTTATTTATTTATTTGAGAGGGAGCCAGAGAGAACATGAGTAGAGGGGAGGGGCCAAGGAAGGGGGAGAAGCAGACTCTCCACTGAACATGGAGCCTGATGAGGGGCTGTATCTCAGGACCTGGGATCATGACCTGAGCCAAAGGCAGACTCTTAACACACTGAGCTACCCAGGTGTCACCTGTAGGCTGATTTCCTAAGGATGCTGGAGATAAATAAAAGGATATAGACAAATTTTTATTTTTGATTTATTGATTTTTAAAAAAGATTTTATTTATTTGACAGAGAGAGCACAAGCAGGGGGAGTGGCAGGCAGAGGGAGGGGGAGAAGCTGGCTCCCTACTAAGGAGGGAGCCGAATGTGGAGCTCAATCCCAGGACTCTGGGATCATGACCTGAGCTGAAGGCAGATGCTTAACCAACTGAGCCACCCAGACACCCCAGGACAAATTTTTAAAGAATAGAGGAAGTTTGAAACTCTAGACAGCAGAAAAGGGAAGCAAGGAGGGAAGATTTAAGTGTCACTCTCTGAAGTGCTCATCCAGATTTGAGATGAAACCATTCTAAAGTCATACCTTCTTTTCTTACAAGCTCTGTCATGGACTTCTGAAGGGGTACCATCAGCCCAAAAAAGATTTATTCTCCTTGTTGAGAATCTCTGCAACACCTTGGAAAGTCTCTTAGTGGAAGATATAGTATCATTATGGAATCTGCATCTGAAAATATTTAAAACCCTAATAATAAGTGGCATATGATTTTTATTGTTTTTTTTATTATTTTTGTTATTTTTTATTTCCAAATATTTATGTACTCTAGCTCACTCAGTCCCTACAGAACTCAGTACATGGTTGAGGAGATTGATCTTGTTTATTAGGCTCAGGTACATATGAGGATCTGAGGCTTGGAACAAGTTAAGGGTAAACTTGCAACAGTTCACACAACTGGAAAGTGGCAGAGCTGGGATTTGGATCCTCATTTCCTGACTCGAGGTCAGAATTATCCCATGGCAGTAGAGTAAGGTGAGAGGAAGTGTTGGTTGACAACTCAGCTTAGTGGTAATAGGGGAGCTGAATTCTACTGGGAGCCCAGGGACTGTGAGATGCTTCTTTCCCCAGGGTATTTACACTATGAGGAGAAAGAGAAGGGCCTGTTGAATGAGTTGTACCTAGATCTGTCAGATTTGGGACAGCAGGATATCAGACCTCTCTGGAGTTTGAGACTTCAAGTATTACTAGTGAGAGAGGAAACTTCCTGTTAGTTTGTAGTTTCTCACCAGCCCTGCTGGAGGCGCCCTGCCCACTGATTGGGTGTTCGTGCACAGAGTAGCCCCAAGTCTAGGGGTTGTCTGGTTGAAGCAAAAATGCTTTTTCTCCTGTGGGCTAGAAACTGGAAATGAGGACAGCCACATGGAATGAATGCTAGGAATATAGATTCTGTGCTGACCCTAATACCAAGGTAGCAGCTAATAAACCCTTTGTATTTGAGATTTGGATTTGAGAGGATGAGTTTTAGAGTCAAGCCTAGATGTGTCTGCGGAGTCCTGAAGTAATCAGTGCTTTCAAAAATAATTGGCTTAGACCTGAATTAGATATTTCCCTTGTGCTTTGTCCACATTGTTACACTGGGGTAGGATGCAGTAACAGAAGTGGATGTGACAGCCAGACTCAGTGGGCACAGCTGCCCTTGTGCACCAAGTTGTCGGGTTTCTGAGCTTAGACTCTGGTTCGTTTTGGCGTGGAAAGACCATGTAAATGGAGTCATGAGACCTTTCCTCAAAGTCCCTGCTTGTGGGGAGGCTATTCATCATAGTACAGAGCCTGCAGAGGCCAACTGAAAGTGAAACCAAGACTCCATAGGAAGGAAAAGTGCCGAGTAGTTCCTGGCAGATAGTAGCTGTCTATAATGGTTTTCTGTCTGCTTCCCAAATAATCCTCATTTAGGGAGGAATTCCAAATGTGATTGGTGAATAGGAATTTCATATTTTCCATGAGCCATTCATATTGAATAAACTTTGATTCTCTTCTTAACATGTGCTTTATGGTATAAAGGTAGGCTGTAGACTACACACCTCATTTAGGGCAACTTGTGTATGTGTTGTGTATTGTACCTAGCTGTTTTGATACTGATTTTGAATTTTGTGCTCAACTAAAGCTTGTAATGAATGCTTGGTATGTAAGGCTCATGCACATGCTTTTCACATGTTGTCTCCTTTAATTTTTGTGACAACCCCATGCCATCATTAACCTCATTTTTCGGGTAAAGAAGCTGACACACACACACACACACACACACACACACACACACACACACAAAACAAAAAGGAAAAAAAAAAAGAAGCTGAGACACAGAGAGATTGAGCAGCTTGCCAAGCTGTACACTGGGTGGTGGTAGAGTTGGAAGTTTCTAGGATATCAGTAACCTTAATTCATAATAATTTTTATCTCACAAGCTTAAATATAACAAACTTGTGTTTCCTGATTATGCTTTTTTTTTTTTTAACTGAGACTGAGATCTAGAAAGATTAAAATATTGCCATCAGCTGTAGCTGTAGTTAATCTTCAGTTTCAGGACTGAAGATTTGTTTCTTACCTTTTTGGTAATATTGAATTCATTGTAAGGGTTGAAAACAATGCATTCTTCTTCCAAAGTTTTAGAATTCTATATGTCTATAAACCTAGTATCTTAAATTTGTGATGTTGAATGTTGTGTCCCCTTGATGGACTAGAGCAAATGATTCTTGGTTCTGCCTGCTTATACTTAAAAATAATTTAGTATAAATGTGTGTTTTTGACAGAACCTTAAAGTATTATGAATTGTCCAGTATCTGCGAAGGGTGTCTTTGTGTATGAACCTGTTTATTTTTAAAATGTGACTCAGCTCAATGAATAGCCTGGAAAGTGCTTATTGTATTTTCATAGACATGTAAATTGTGTGTTTATTGGGGATTAGTTATAAATAGATGTAAGGGACACATTATCAAATTTTTGTAATTTACTGATGACCTGAAGCAATATTCATGAGCCTCATCATTGCTATTTTTGGAGTCACCTTTATAGCATCATCCTTAGCCTTCTTGCTGGGTCATTTCTTCACAAGTTTTTTCTAATCATTTTACCTGTAGTGCTTTTTCCCTTTTATTTTCTAGACTCCTTCAAGTTTAGTTAATATTTATAATATATATATAATTATAAAACATACTTTAAACAATGATTAATATTTATAGGTGCATAAAATTGTATGTTCATCACATGGCCGAAGGGAGAATTCATCTTTGCAGTGCTGGTGGAATATGTAAACCTGTTTTGTTTTTGTGCATGTGTGTGTGTGTGTGTGTGTGCGTGAGTGTGTGTGTGTATGCCTTACTAATGATGACATGCAGCAGACTTTTGATGTAAATCTGTGAATGTGAACCTGAATACTAATGACCTTTCACCCCTGTTGTCAGCTTGCCCAAGTGCAAATAAATGATTCCATCCTTCCACACGTACTGATCAGTTACCTTATTCCATGCCAAGCACTCTGCTGGTTACAAGATGAGAAGTGAATGAATGGTAGTTGATGGTCCATAGCATATGGTCATTTATTTCTGTAGAATCATACACCTGGAAAATTCTTTTTAATAATTTTGTGCCTGTTACTATCAAAAACATTTACGTTCCTCTTTGAGTCTTACTCTTTTATATTGTTATATCTGTCTTTTCTACTAATAAATAACACTTTCCATCTCTTTTTATTTTCTGTCCATATCTCTTTACTAATCAGTCATCAACTTATTCATCATTTATTCAGTTTATCCATTAAATCATCCAATTCATTTGTTAAATGTATACCATGTACTGAGAATCATGCAAATTATTAAGGATCCTGAGTTATCAGGTATGAAATCTGCTCCTGAAGCCAAAAAGGAGAGAAAAGACAAGACTTTATTGCTGGGTTGGTCCCACGTTCTCTCTTTTAATTTTAATTCTCTTTAAAATTTTACCTTGTCTTCATTATATTCTACCTCAGTGCTTAAAATATAGTAAGTACACAATATTTTATGAAGTTAATAGGAATTTAAATGTCATATAATTCCTAGTCCATTATCTTTTCATTTATTTCCAATTTCTCCTTCCTTTTATTCTGTTCTTTGTTGATCTTTCCTCTGTGTGCATATGTGTTTTCATTACCTGTCTTCTCTCTTCTGCTTCCTTTACTCTAAATGCCACTTCCTGTTTTCTTCTTACTCAACCCATTAATGTGCCCATTGTAGACACTCCAGCCTTTGCCCCCACCTCCATTGTTTAACTGAAATTATCCACCCTTTTTGACTTTCTTTTCCTTTTGCATTGAATTCTTCTTTGTCCCAGAGCATCTTATTTTCCCCTTTGCTTCTCCGGCCCACCTCTGAGGGCCTCTGAGGGTCTGCTGGTGTTCGTTACTTCTGTGCAAGTGTTTATGAAGTGGAAGAGACTCTGGTTGTGACACATCATCTGGGTTCTGAGAAGGAAGCAGAGATGGGCAGAGATGATGATGAAACTTGACTCATTCCCACTTTTTGACTTTCTCCTCAAGAAAGATGTGGCTAGTGCTCCATGACAGGACTGTGTGAGATTGGAGGAGACAAGTGGTAGGAAGTAAGACACATTTGATTTCACCTTGTTCACTTTGCCCAGGGACAGCTGTCAGCAGCTGCTCATCACGGTAATGGAGAGCACTTACCTTTACCTTACTACTTAACAGAAACAATCTTATTTATTAAAAGAGAAAAAAATCTGTAGCACTTTGATCAGATGACAAATTTTTGTTAAAAGTTAGAAAGTCTTATAATAACCTCAGGGAATGTTGATAACCTGAAAGAATTGTAATAACTTGGATATTTTAAGTTTTTAGTTCCTAATTGTAATGTTTGTTTTGGACCGAGTCCAATCTGTGTCTGTGGTTCCAAGTTCATTTTAAGTCAAATCACCCTGGCCATGCCTTCTGTACTTAACTATTCTACTCAAGGTACCATGAAAGCTATTAAAAACAGAAACCAAGATTGACCTAGTAATCTTTCCATGTCTCTATGTATTTGGGGAGAGAAGGTAGGACACAGGTCTGAAAATCATGAGATTGGATGTGTTATGGAAAGGTAAAATATACAATATAGGTTGTGTGTGGAAATTACTTTTAACATGGTTAATTAGGAATATTCACACTGGGGAAACATACAGACATAGATAATCTGATGTCAGGTCAAGCATTCAGCTTTTGATTTTGGGAATTGTGAATAAGAGACTCTTGGCTTGTTTTAAAATGTAGTCAGGTGTTAAGAGGAATTAATTATGAATCACATTCAGAGAAAGGGAATGTCACTGTGGGCTGGTGGTAGAAAAGGTGGGATCTTATCTGGTTTTGTAGTCTGGATGAACTTCATTTTGCTCACTGTTGAATCTTGGGCAGCTAGAACAGTACCTGACACATGTTTGATGAATTAATATTTGACAGATGAGTAATTTGTGAGGAGAAAAGGAGGAATATTTCTGTCAGATGAGACCTCTGCCTCAGAATGAATTTGGTTACTTGCAGATGATAGTCTGGCGTCTGTTCTGATGCAGGTGAATACTCCACAATTAATGTGGGGAAGTGAGGTAGGGCTTACTGTGGATATTTAGGTATTTATGCCTTACCTACTTGTTCTGGAATCTAGACTTGATCTGATGGCTTATTCTTAAATGGGGATGGAAGAGAATTTAGATAATCCAAGTGATTTGGAAAATAAAAGGAACAAGTGATGATGTTCAGAATTATGGTTGTGTGTGCTTCCCTTAATAAATGTGGGTGTATAAAATTCAAGACTGTGTTGAAGGACAAGAGACTAGTCTGAAGTTTGAAGAAGTTATGCACATTGACCTATTGAATTTGGGAAATGACAGAGAGGAGGTCAAAGAAAATTTCAAAATTCTAATACTTGGCAATTAGAAACAGTGACTCCTTTGGCTGAAAGGGGAGAATGTGGACGAGAAGCCAGAGAGACTGTGATAAGCCCACTCATGTGACTTGGCATATTGATTGGTTTATATTCTTCAAATGTATTTATTTTGTTGTCCTTTGTAGGACATGTGTGTGTTCATAAAGTATGTTCTAGTTTTCTTAATTCAGAGCTTTTAAGGACATTGTAACAAGAAACAAAATCCTACATGACTTGTGTGTGTGTGTGTGTGTGTGTGTGTGTGTGTGTGTATTACATGCTGTTTCCAACCTGCTTTTCTATGAGGTTTATTTAAATTTTATCTTGAAAAAGTAGAACCTGCATTGAGTAGCATCCATTCCCCCTTGTACCTTCCATTATGCATTAGCAATTAACTCAGCTTCTCTCAGGTTGATGAATTTGAACTTGATCAATTATCTGATAGTAATTACCAGCACAGAGTGATGATTATTGCTGAAGTAACATTCTTATTTCATTTCTCTATGTATTTCAGGCCCTCCTCAAAGATGCACATTTGTTTGACTGCAGAATATGACTTGCTTTTTTTGGCTTCTGGCACCGAGGTCAAACTATTTTAGATTTCTTAAGTAGAGGAGTATTGAGAAAAAAATCCTCTGGTATTTTAAACTCTCTGGACATGGCCTTCTGGCCTTTAGGAGAAGGAAGAAATGGGGCCCAGTCTTTTCTCCTTGTAACAGGCTCAAACTCTGATTTTTGTGTTTCTTGACAATTTTCTTTTTATCAAGTCCTGGCAGGGCTGACCTGAATTTTTTTCTCTCTCTTGGAGTCTGTGAGCTTCCCCATCAGGAAGGTGCCTCTCTGCTGCTTTGATTCTTTAGCATTCAAAGCATCTTTAGAACAGACGTGTATAGACTGAAGGGCTAGCCTTTGCTCTTCTGGTTCTTTGAGCTCTTTGGAGGTAATTGAGAGAGAAGGTATGTGTTTGCTTGGACTGCAATAGTAAAATACCATAGACTGAGTGGATTAAACAATAGAAATTTGTTTTCTCAGAATTCTTGGGGTCAGAAATCTGAGGTCCATGTATCAGCAGGGTTTGTTTCTTCTGAGGGCCCCTTTCCTTGGTTTGTGGGTGATTGTCTTCTCTCTGTGCCTCTACATCATCTTCTCTGTGTGTGTGTGTCCCAACTTTTTATAAGAATATTAGTTGTATTGGCTTAGGGTCTACACTGATGACCTAATTTTAACTCAGTTACCTCTTTTAAAGACCTTATTTCTAAAAAAGTCAAATTCTGAGATAGGGTTATGGATTTTGGGGGGACACAAAATTTAGCATCTAATAGACAACTAGGACATTTGAAAAGCTTAAAAAATGATTAGGGAGAACCAAATGAAAGGCAAAATAGAGAAGAGGAAAGTAAAGATTTATTTTTGCAAGGAAAAACAGGAGCTTTTATGTATGCAGTGTGTTAGAATTGACAGTACATATGTTAATTTCATCTCCATATCCTCCCACTGTAACACAAGGTGCAAGGTGCTGTCCTTGATCTCAGATACCTCATCAAGGCTCAGAGAAGTCTCCTGTCCTGCCCAAGGTCTCAGAGCTCAAGAGTGACTGAGCCTGGACCTGAATCCAGCCCTTCTCAATCTGTCTGGTATTCTTTTCATCGCCCACACAGGGAGCAAAAAGACCGTAAACCCCCTTGGGCAAATTTCATAGCCTTTTTGGTGGTGTTTTGTTTTGGAAACTTTTGGGGTTTAGAGGCATCATCTTCCTTTCAGCCAGTTGTGTTCTTAATAGCTTTAACATTGGTAGTGCAGAAAAGAAGCATGGGCAGCAAACTATAACTCTTTTGAGAAATAAATATAAGCATGTTTTTTCGAAGGTCATCATTTTATTATAAAAGATTTCAAGCATGAAAAAGAGCAGAGAGTGTGGTATCGTGAACTCTTGTATTCTTATTGCTCAGGCTCAACAATTATGAAGATGTTACTAAAATTGCTCCATCTATCCCTTCTTTGCTCTTAAAGCAAATCTCAGATAGGTTCCTTTCACTCTTTTCAGTATGTACCTTAAAAAAATAGAGACATTTTCTGACCTAATCTTAATGTCACTCAGAGTTTCCTGATTGCCTCAAAAATGCCCTTGTGCAGTTTGTTTATTCAAATCAGAATCCAAACTTGCCATGCATTCAATATGCTGGATTATATTCGACTGTATTTTCTTGCCTTTTTTCTTGTCTGTTGTGCTCAGAGGTATTTTGTTTCCCCAGCTCTGCAGAGAGGGAATGCTATGATTTGGTTCATTTTGATGTATACTTTGTAGTAATGTTCCTTGGAAGTTTCAGAGCTCCTCACTGGACAGAGCATATAACAGCTTTTAAAAACAGAAACAAAAACAGTTCTGCCTTAGTTTTGAATGTATTTCTGTGGTCTTAAAGAATCATCCAAATAATGATTTCTTTCTGTGTACTAATTAACACCACGTTATTTTTTAAGAGGCTAAAACTTTTCAAGAAAAGCGTCAAGAATAAGTAAACATAACAAACATGAAAAAGTTATAATGCATCTCTACAGAATGCATTGGTATACATGAGTACTACTTAAGGAACTTATTTCATTAACATTGACTCATTACATTTTGTCCACATGGAACATTGTTTTTATAGATTATTTTCCAACCATAACTCATGAATACCAAGCTGCTAAAACAAGTTGGTAAACACTTGCTTTTGTCGAACGTTATTTTTAAAGTCAACAGGAATGCTGCTAATGTGAGTTAGCAAAGATTCTGAATGCAATTGTTTGTTGCCAGCTTTTAAATATGACAGTCTTATATTTTGCTAACTCTTTGTCTCTTCCAATAGGTATAAATGATCAAGGACTGTACAGAGTTGTGGGGGTGAGTTCAAAGGTCCAGAGACTTCTGAGTATGTTGCTGGGTATGCCTCTTTTCTAATCATTTTCCGTGCATTATTTGTTTATGTTCATTGACTTTACAACTTAATATTTCATAGTAATGTACAGTACTTGTAAATCCATTCTGTTCATCTACTGCCTAGATGAGCTTTCTCCTAACAGAGATAGTTGATGCAGAGAAGTAGATTAGTGTTTGCCTTAGCACACAGATTATCCACTCCCTCTTTACTTAATAAGAAATGAGGGGAGACAAAAAAGAATGTGCAGGCTCATGGGCGAATGTCTTCTTGCGCTTGCTTCTCACAGGAAAGTAGCAGCCAGGCCTCTGTGATTTGCATGGCTTCCAAATTGCCTGTCCAGAGTCTTGACAGTACATTTGGTTGGACAAGACCACTGGGACTCACTCATTTTTATGTTGCTTCCAAAACTGTCACTTGACAGCAAGGATCTGATTCTCCAGGATTCATTGGTATTCACAGTGGCTTGTTTGTAGTTTGCACCAGGCTCTTCTCCAGAACCATGCATGCTCCATCTGTGCTGATAACACAGTGTTCTTTGGCATCGCAGACTGGAGGAAGTCAGAAAGTGAATTCATTTCATTACCCTAGACATTACATGAATGACAAAGCGCTTTTACATTACACACTGCTCTCAGGTTAGTGCCACCTGTAAGGCACCTCACTTCTCTCCCCGCCACAAAGCAGGCTGCCTCATGAGGAGTGATGATAACTCATCAGGCTTGCAGGCCTATATGTCAAACCAATCTGTCATTTTGACCTTGCTAAATATTAATTAACTTGATATCTCACTTTAATTAATCAATATTAACAATGCCCTCAGGTATGCTGTTAATGCATTTAAACCTGCCTACATGTTAAAGTGTGGTGGGAAGAACTCATTTTTAGGAAGCATAAACCAAGATGAATAAAATCAACTGACGTGCTGCAGGTAGGATTGCTTGTTTGGCTGTATTTGAATTAAGGATTTAATAAGCAGTAACCTTTTTTTAGAGATTAACCGCAGGAAAATTTGCCCGTCATCAGTTGGAGAGCTGTCTTAGAATACATTCGCTTTCATGAGATGTTTTCATTTTCAGCCTCTCTGGTTTAACTTGGGTGTGCAATTTTGGCAGTCAGATTTTCCTTTTTACCATTAGTGGTCTCCAAATTAAATAGACTCAGGTTGCCAGTGGTTCAGTAGCAGCTGGAAGAGTTTAATGGGACTACAGCATCTGCTTTTAGTTAATTTTAAAATTAGAAACACTTCTCTCATTTCCAAGATGGTGTAATAATGATTAGAATTGGAAGACGCTATTGGTATCAAAAGGGGATATTTTGGCTGAAAGGCACACTTTGGCAGTAAATTGGTCATAAGGATCTTAGCGTTATTTTTATTATCTTCTTGTTCATGTTCAAGGGAAGTTCAAAAAAGGGTGTCTCTGGCCACACTGAAGTGTTAAGCTGTCTCAAAAGTTGTTTTTAATCTCATAAAATCCCACTTGATCTGCATCCCTGAACTAAAATGGTAGTTTCCTCTGCTCATGGGAAATGTCTCAAGATAATCTGAACTGGCAAGGTGTTTTAAAATACCTAAGCCCTCAAAAATTCATGACTTAGAAGACGGTTTTCACTTTCCATGAGACTCCGAGCAGAGAAGTTGGGGATACGAGTGTGACAAAACCTGATTTCAGTTGTTGCCAAAAGAAATGCTGTGTTTTCCCAAGAAGTATTTCTTCAGGAAGTTGAAGAATTGATGAAAGGGAAATATACTGGTTTGTTATTTCCTTATTAAGGGGGTGGGTGCTATACAGTAGAAATGATTTTACTTAATCCACAAATAATTCCTAGGATGAATTTAAGATTGCTAATCACAAACTTTGGGTTTTTTTGGATTAATACCACTTTCTTGTTACTTTGTTACTCAGACTCTTAACAAAATAGATTTGTTCACTGTATCCTAATTTAAAATTCCCTTAATATACCTCTTTCCATTAAAGAAAAAAAAAAGATATCTCATTCCATCTATCCTGATTCATGAAGCATTCAAAACAAATAATTTATACCTCTTCCAAAAAAAGGATTTTAGAGTTTCTGTGTATTTGTATATACCCTCTCCCCTGGACATTTTTGTTTCCATTTTTTCTCACTTCCCTATGTTGTTGTTCTAGGGTTCTATATCTTTATTTACTCATGAGAGACACAGAGACATAGGTAGAGGGAGAAGCAGGCTCCCTGTAAGGAGCCTGATGCGGGACTTGATCCCAGGACTCCTGAGCCCAAGGCAGACGCTCAACCACTGAGCCATATGAGCATCCCTAGAGTTCTATATCTTAAAGAGAAAAAAAAAAATTGGATGAATCTGCTGGATTTTTAGCTTTGTTCTTTTATTTTTTAAGGATTTTATTTATTTACTTGAGAGAGAGAGATAGCAAGAGAGAGAACATGAGCAGTGGGGAGAGGGAGAAGCAGGCTCCCCACTGAGCCCAGAGCCCAATGTGGGACTGGATCCCAGGACCCTGGGATCATGACCTGAGCTGAGGTCAGATGGTTAACCAACTGAACCACCCAGGTGCCCTAGCTTTACTCTTTTAAACCAATCCATGTTTTCTCCCCTCTAGAGGAGTGAGTTCTGATGGTTTTGCCCATTGTACTAGGCAGTTATTTTTTTAAGTTACCATTTCTTTAGGTAATGTTTATTTCAAATTTCAATTCTTCAAAGTACAGTTTGTGTATAATCCTTTTTTTCTTTGTAGAGATGAGAAATAATCTAAGCATTTAATATCTGAGGGAAAATTCCAAGGCATTTAATATTTTTTGACCAGAACTTCCATTTACTTGATTTCTTTAGTTCTTGAGGGTTGTTTACTTGGATGTTTTTCTATTATTGCCATTTTTATGTAACATATTTGTATAATGTTTGTTTGAAATGTCTTAAGTATTTGAGTACACTGTGTAAATGTGATAATTTCTAAAGAAAAGATGCACGCTTAGTATCTTGCATGTCTTTTTCTTTCCCCATCTCATTTTTTGGTGTGTTTTCACCCCTTGTATTTAAGATTAAAGTAAAAATACTTATTTCCATTCTTCCCCCCTTCCATCTTCTCCCTTTTCCTCTGCCAACAAGAAATACTAATGCCAGTTGACCAAAGAAAGTTCTCTAAATAGACGTGTCATCCCTACTCCTCCAGGTCAGGTCATGGTGATGGGAGTTGTCTTCTTAGTTGCCTTCCATCCTGGATGCAGAAGGTAGAGGTCTGCTAGCTTTTCCTGGACCGAGCTTCTTAAGTTTTTTTTTTTTTTTTTTTAAAGCCCCAGTGAGCAATTGTCTTCGTTCTCTTTTCAGGTGTTTTTCTTTCCTTCCCCTTTTGCTCTAACAGAGGGCATGCATTGACACATAGTTTTGTAAAAGTTGTTTATTTGTTTAAATAGAGACTTGGAGCACTTGGGGAAGGAAGGGAGAAATATCAGATGAGGTGTCTTTGGGTGAGTCATGGATTTTTAGTAAGTGGGGTGAGAATGTAACAGATTAATGACAACAATTATTGGTAGGTTAGAACTAAAATGAGTTAGACTCGTCGGTATTCTTCTTCTCCCTCCCCACCAAGAATGAAAACATCAGAGCAGGGAGGGGGAATTGTGAGAAAATGTGGTAGTAGCTTCTGTGTGTTGGTGAATTTGGTAGTTATTTCCAAATTTAACTTGTAAAACAGGCTGGGTGATTTTATTTTTAGACAGAAACATAGAAAACAAGAAATAAAACTGAGTTAGCAGTTTAACTTTAAAAAATAATTACCTTGTTTATTTGCAGGACAGCTTTTTAAATATAGATGGGGGGAAAAGTAATGTAGGTGAAAAAATTCTGATTTTGGATTATAAAGTATATTCTCAAAATGCATTCGATCAGTGTGCTCTGGCACGTATTTTTAGTCAATATTCAGAAGGGTGTCAGCACTTTGTGTTTAGGTGGGGCTGAAAATGTCCAGTTTCAAAAAAAAGAACACTGGTTACATAATTATGAAACATTAACCCAAATAAAAAGTCAGCTGTTTGTATCTGTGCTTGTTAGAGTGTTAACTAATTTGTAAGGGTGTTGTCCCTTGGTCAGAAAGGAAGCAAAATTCCTTCCTCATTTACAGTAGAACCTATATTCTGATTGAACTCAGATATGTTTTTAAGTTTGAATCCCAAATAAGTTGTTAGCAAATTTACCTGGTCCCAGTGCATCCACTGATTGTAAAGAACTGCTAGGGATGATTGAGTTATTTGAAAACAGTGAAAAATTTAATAGAGGATTAGTACCATAGGCGCTATGTAGTCATTAGCTTCTGATATGACAGCTACTTTTTATTTCATGAATTCAAAGGATGGCTTATTTTTTTCCATAGAACGAATATTATTCTCAAAATATAGACTGATTATTTGGTAGAAAGGTGAAAATAAAAGATTTCCTTCAGAAGCCTCCTCATTTTAAAATGCTGATTTGCCAGTAGCAAGTTGATTGAAAATGTTATCTGACTTGTATGTTAAAATGAGATTTAAATAATTGATTTAATGAGAGAGAGAATATTCAGTTACTGAAGTAATTGGTTGGCAAAGCCTTTAGAACAGAATTATTTAGTCCTAGTTATAAAGGATTGCACCTTTAATCAGGGTGCTTAATTTGATTTCTTGAATGTATCTGTGGCTTGTCTGACAAGCTCAGTAACAAATGAGTTCTGAATTGTAGGAACTGATCAAAATGTAATCAGTGTCAATTGCCATTGTTGTAGTTTATTGCATGTTGCTGTCAGTTGCTGTAATCAAGAACTGTTGAAGTGCTTTAAAAAGTCTCCAGACTTTTGAGTAATTGACTTCATATGTATGATGTTATGGCTGTGGAACATCACTTCCTGTTTTTCCTTTATTTTCAGAAAGTTTGAGAATAACATTGAGTTGCCATCTCTCCTTCCTCATGCCCAAGCCCAAAGCTTTTTAAGTGGCGTGCCTGACTGCATGCAGTGGTCCTGTGCTGACAGGCTTTTCTTTTTAGTGCCTTTCAAGAGAAAATACTAACAAGATGTTTCCTCCCCTGTATAGACAAATACAGTGTAAGGGAGGGGAAAAGTCTGAAATGACTAGTTGTCTTGGGTCTTAGTTGAAACATCATTCTGGAGTGAGGGAGAAATAAAATCTCTTCCAGGAATGTCTGAGTTTTTTTTTTTTTTCCTTTGGATGATGAGAGTACAGAAAACCAGGCAGGTTTCTATTGATTGTTTAATATCCTTCATCATAACCCATATGCTCCCTTTGAGTAGGAACCACATCTGCACACTTATACTTTTAGTGACTGAGCAGTGGTAATTACCTACTCATTTAAACAACTTATGGGAATCTGAACACATTCCTGATTTGCTTTGCTGCTCTTCAGGGTTCTGTGAGAGCTTCTACATGATCTTTATTGTACAGGTGAAAACCTGAAGTTCAGACAGATTTGGGATGGACTTGTTTTGGGTGGTGTAGCTGCTCAGGGTGGTGGTGGAAATCTAAGCCCAGGTTTGTGATAACACGCTGCCCTCCTCCTGGGTGCTGGTGCTGAGCCACAGTTGGCTACAGTAGCCCTGCCTTAGAAAGATTAAAGGTGCCACCATACCCAGAGTGCTTGACTTTTCCTTTCCCACCATCCTTTCCTTTGATTTCAACCAACACTCACTTTTCCCTTCTCAGAATTTGCTACCTCCCTTCTCCTCCAGTTTGTTTAGCCACACATATTTTTCTTTCTTTTTTTAAAAAAGATTTTGTTTATTTATTTATTGAAGAGAGAGTGAGAGCATGAGCAGAAGAAGCAGAGAGAGAGGGACAAGCAGACTCCCCGCTGAGTGCAAAGCCCTACATGGGCTGGATGTGGGGCTTGATCTCATGACCCTGAGATCATGACCTGAGCCAACAGCAAGAGTTGGGCACTCAACTGACTGAGCCACCCAGGCACCCCATATGTATTTTTATGTAAAGCTTATTAGCTATCTGAAAGGACATTTGGAAGAAACACATCAGTAATACTTCCAGGACAAAGAAAACTAGTTTTATTTAGAAAGAATGTTCAGAAGTGTTGTACAGAGGCTTCCAATAAATATTTATTAGATGAGTATACAAATTGTGATGTTGATGTGAAAGTTGAATTTAAATTTATGTATCACCATATTATATTTTGGATGATAATGCATTAATCTTCAGAAAGATAATATGTTGAGTACAGATCTTGGAAGTGTGGAAACATTTATCGTCCTTTCTTCCTACTGACTTGTTGCCATTTTGCCATTAACAGTGTTGACTATTTCCCTTGTCATAATGCAATGTGATGACAGTAATGCCACCTGAGACATGGCAAAATATGTAGGCACTGCAAAAGCCATATGCTCCAGGCCATAGCTCCTGAGTAGTGTCTTTAATAATAGTAATAGGTATCAGCATTATAGTCATCATGGCTGTATGTGCTCTGAGTTGTGAATATTGAAATGCTCTATTATGTCCAGAGCTTCCCTCCTCCCAGCCCCATCTTATCCTCTTCCTTTGATCTCTACTACAGATCTTCTGAAGTTGCTTAGGCATGTCTAATAATAGAAAACAGCTTATACTAGAAGAAACTGTGTATGTTTTTATAAGAAATCCCAGAATTAATTATTTGTGGTTTGGCCATTTAAAAATGGAAGCTTTGTGAGCCAGTCAAGAGGGACGTTGAGTGTTCTGGGTTTTAATCACTGTTTTCTTGCTTGCTTGCTCACTAGATGTAAAAACATGCAATGAGGTGGACCTGGAGAATTCCATAGATTGGGAAGTGAAGACAATAACAAGTGCCCTGAAACAGTACTTGAGGTAAGCTCCTCTCAGTGACAGGAAGGAAGCATGGGCTCTTGGGCATCTAACAAGTGAACACCAACTCTGCCCAGAGATCTCAATAATTGAGTTAAACCTTATGAAAAAGGGGACTTTTTACTTATTTTATGTTTTTTAAAGATATTATTTATTTATTCATGAGAGACACAAAGAGGCAGAGACATAGGCAGGGGGATAAGCAAGCTCCCTGTGGGGACCCTGATGGGGCACTCGATCCTAGGACCCTGGGATCACGACCTGAGCTGATGGCAGACACTCAATTACTGAGCTACCCAGACGCCCCAAAAAGGCGGACGTTTATGAGGGATCTAAGTCTTCAAAAGTGTAGCAAGTAGTAGTTAAATGTGATTTGTTTGGTAAATTGCAAGGAATAGACTTGGTTTTTGAAATAGATGTCTATTGTTGATGTGAGTTTTAGGATTTAAGTGTTATGAAGCAGTGAGGAAGAAGGCTATTTGTTGACTTCATTGATCTTGTTTATGTTTTGAGCTAAAATGAAGATTTTTTTTTTTAGTTTAAATTTAAACCATTGAACCTAGCAGCTTATGATGATAACACATAAATACAAAGCTATTTGAAAAGAAGTTTACTTGATATTTTAAGATAAACTTAAGTTTTGCATTTATTATAGAAGATATTTAGGACCAGAGTTAGAATAGGGCTCAGCATCTCTATGGGTCATTACCCTTTTTATAAAAAATAAAGGAGTTTAATAATAAAAAGCTTGAGGCTAGATGAAGAACAATAGAGAGTGAAAAAAGGAAAAAAAAAAGGAAAAAATAATCATGACTGTAATTCTTATGCTGTGGTGCTCTGGAGGACTTCTGATTTTTGTATGGCAGACAAATGGCATTTGCTTCCCAGGATTAATTCTTTTTAACCAACACATAGGATTGTGTTTCAGGTATATATTATTTGGGTTTGAATGAGCACATAAAATGAACTGCTATTATATATTTTATATTTTAAGCAGTTCATCTCTTTGAAAAATTCCAAGTCTGTAAAACCAGAGAGGTTAGTATACTGACTCCTCTGGCCCCATTATCCTATTTCTACAGTCATCAACATTCTACTCTTCTTATTTCTTCAGTCCCCCTACCTGCTACTTGTCTTGGATAATATTTGAAAGATTTTCTAAAACATCATATTGCTGTACCCATAAATATTTAAGCATATGTTACAAAAAAGACTTTAAAAAAATAAAAAAAAGGACTTTAAAAAAAGACAATATAGAAAGACGAAAAGAATATAATTATCATACCCAACAAAATTAATATCATCCAGGACTCAGTCTGTGTTTTATTTTTTACTGATTTTTTTCAAAAGGTTTTTCATATTTATTTAAATTCCTACAGGGTTTGAATAATGTCAACACATTTCATTTGATTGATATGTTTTAAGACACTTTTAATCTGCACAGTACCCTGCCTCTGCAAAGCTTTCCTTTCCCTCGGGATTTTTATTTGTTTGTTTATGAACCTGAGTCATTTCTATTTATTTTTTATTTTTTAAAGATTTATTTATTTATGAGAGAGAGAGAGAGAGAGAGAGAGGAGGGATGCAGAGGGAGAGGGAGAAAGAGTCTTTTAAGCAGATTCTGCACTGAGCATGGAGCTCAGTGAGGGGCTTTGGCTTGATCTCATGACTCTGAGATCATGACCAGAGCCAAAACCAAGAGTTGGACACTCAACCAGTTGTGCCACCCACGTGCTCCAACCTGGGTCATTCTTACATAGAAATTTCTGTGTTTTAGATGTGGCAGATTGTGTCATGGTGTCGTTTAACATGTTTCTCTAGCCATCATATTTCCTGTAAACTAGCAGTTAAATATGTAGACTTTATTATATTCAGGTTAGGTTTTTTTTTTTAATTGATTTATTTGAAGAATACATTGTTGTGGTGTTAATATTCTTTCTGTATTATGTAAGGAGGCCTGTGTTACCTGGTAGTCTCACTTTTTCATTTCTTTGTTTTTAAAGATTTATTTTAGAGAGTGTGTGCAAGCAGGGGGAGGGGCAGAGGGAGAAGGGGAATCTCAAACAGATTCCTTGCTGAATGTGGAGCCCCACATGGGACTCAACCTCAACCCAGAGATCATGACCTGAGCTGAACTTCAGAGTCAGATGCCTAACCAACTGAAGCACCCCAGTGCCCTTGGTTGTCCCACTTTTTTAATGAGATTAAAATTTATCAGTGAGTTTAGATGTGTATTACCTATTTTTGAGTATTTAAACAAGATAATTTTAATAAGTATTGAATATTTTATTTAACCAAACAATTTTAACCATTGTTTACATTTTTTATTGAACTACGAAGTGCATTATTGTTGTCCCTAGTTGATAAGGGGATAAAATTAATGCTAAAGCTATATGTTAATGTCTATCTCCTTATCTGCCACTAATAGTGACTAATAGTGAATTATGGACAAAACGAATCTCATTAGCTCTCACTTGGGGATTAGAATGTAAACTTCCTGAAGATAGATAGGTATCTTAAATGTCTTGTTCACTGTAGTATCTCTAACATTTAGAACTGTATGTCACTCAGATACAGGGAAATTTTGCATCCCCCAGGTGATATTTGGCAACATCTGGAAATATTGTTGGTTATCACAGTTGCTGGAAAGGAGGTGCTACTGGCATGTGATGAGTGGAGGCCAGTGATGGGCTGCTGAACATCCTACAGTGCAGGAGGCAACCTACCATTGCCCCCAAATGAATGGAATGTCAATAGTGTTGAGATTGGGAAATCCTGTAATGGATGAAGGAAAGAACGGGAGAGAGATGTAAAAAATATAATGACTTGCATATATTAACTTGATGAACAAGGGGTGCTGCCACTCCAGGAGGTAGCTTTAAACCCATTTTACTGTTTGGTGAACTCATGGCTAGTACAATTAAAGGGATTGATCAAGGTGGGAAACTAAAGGCAAAAATCCAATTCTTTTGTAACAGTCGCGGGTTTTTTTCCCACCCTGTTCTACATAGTCCTTTTTTTCCTGATGGGGTAAGTAGTTTAATAAACTTAGAGGATCTTTTTATTGACTACCATACATAAAATTTCTTTTTGGTTCTTGATACTTTTTGAAGCTAGTTCCTTATCACTACTGGTCTTGTGTGCTTTTTCTGCCTTTTTCTCTCATTACGTTGCTTTATCTTTTGAATTCTGCTTTTAAGCAAACATTGCCTACAGAACAACATTATGAGATGCTATTATTATATAACTTCACTCCTAACAATATACACAGTCTGCCTGAATGTGATAAAGTGATTATCATAAAATGGCAGATGCCTTGGGAGATTTTGAAAGTTAGGTTGCTGTTCTCTCCGCTGTGTTATTTTTAGCAACAAAAATTCAGTAATTAGGGTTTTAAGTAATACTTTTTCTGGTGATGCACCAAATGAGAGAAAACTGAATTTTTATTTTGGCTATCTGGTTATGGCCTGAGCATGTGCATTTCTCTCAGTACAAGAAGTAATATGGTGTGATGGTCAAGAGCATGATTGGAGGAAGCCTGTGTGGGTTGGAATCCTAGCTTTGTCACTTAGGGTACCATAGCACAAAGTTGAATATAGTTTTTCTCACCAAAAAAGCTGTTGCTCTTGAATTCTTCTCACTGCAAATAACCCAGCCATCTTACTGGTTGGGAGGTTGGAGGTGTAAGAAGGGAAATAGCCAAATCCCTAAAACACTAAGAGAAAGATAAAGAAAAGATGCGCATCAAATACATGTATGGCCTCTTCCTTTTTTTTCTACTAACTTGAGGCAAAGATTCTTTACTTTAGTGTTTTAGAGGGCTGGATACCAACTCTCTGATTGATTGCCTATCGATTCAGACCATAATTTTGATTTCCAGCGATGTGTTCATTATGATGGTTTCCCAGCATGAGGGGGCAAATGAGCTATTTTTGAGGTTTTTAGTAAACTGATTTTACCTAGAGGAAACTTTAAAGCCTGCAAATTGGAATGGAACTTTTCAGGAGGAAAATGCTAGCTTAGATAAATATTATGATTTATATTCATAGACAGATCCCAAGGGGTGGCACAGAGAGGTAGCTCGAAACATGTTGGATGGCAAGTTAAGAGTCAGAGTGACTCAGTATAATACATTTTGTGTGGGGAACTTGTCATGTTTATTACTGCTTCCCTATCATCAACAATATTTAATACTTATTATTTATGCTGTATTGAGTAGCCGACATATGGCAATGGTAGAAGTAGCTTGTAGAAGGTATTTCGATGCAAATTCATTTTTACTAGAAAAGAAATGCTCTCTATGGCTTTTCTAGGTTGTTCTCTTCCACACACACACACACCCCCGCCTCCTCCCCCCACTTTTTTTTCAGTACTGTTTAGTTTTCCTTCTGTGCTAAGTCCTCATTTTCCTTCCTTGCCATTTTCCATTTATCCATATTTTGAAACAAAAAACTCTGAAGGTTTACTTCTTTTTATTTAGGCTGTGGTATAATTGATTTTATTTTTCTTCTTTAAATGAGAGCGTAGGAGATGGAGGGGAGGGAGAGAGGAAATAAGGAACAGCTTTTCTTCACTAGGGCTTTGCTTTAAGTTTTAGTTTATGTGTCTACAGTTGTCTTTGTGTGTGTGTGTGTTCTGTAGTATCCTAAGTTGTATGTAGGCAATATGACCTGTAAATATATTTTTCCATCTGTTTTATTTTTTAAACAGCTTTATAGAAGTGAAATGGACCTGTAATAAACAACATATTTTTATAGTGTACATTGTGATAAGATTGACATGTGCATACACACCTGTAAAGCAGTTACCATAATCAAGATAGTGAACCTAACCACTACCCCCCAAAGTGTCCTCATGCCCCTTGGGAATCCCTCTCTCCTACCCTTCTCTTCCCACTCTCTTATTCCTAGGCAACCACTGGTCTGCTTTCTGTCCCTGTACATTAATTTTCGTTTCTTATAATTTCATATAAATGGAAGGAAATTTTTTTAAAAAAATTAAAAAAAAAACTGGGTGCTTTCATTTAGCATAATTAGAGGCTCGTTTGTTTTGTAGCATGTACAGTAGTTCACTCCTTGTTGCTAACCACTGTTCCATTGTATGGATACACCACAGACTTTTTTTTTAAAGATTTATTTATGTGAGAGAGAGAGTCCAAGGGTGGGGGACAAGAAAAGAGGGAGAGAATCTCAAGCTGACTCCCCACTGAACACTGAGCCTGATGTAGAGCTCGATCTCACGACTCTGAGATCATAACCTGAGCCCAAATCAAGAATTGGATGCTTAACTGAGTGAGTCACCCAAGATTTTTTAAAACATCTGTTCAGCTCTTTTTTTTTTTTTATTTTTTTTATTTTTTTTTATTTTTTTATTTTTTGTTCAGCTCTTGATGGATATTTGGGTTGTTTGTAGCTTCTGGCTATTACAGATAAAGCAACCAAAAATTCTTTGAGTGAACAAGCTCATATTTCTCTTGACTCAAGCCCTAAGAGTGGAATGTCTGTCTTGATTGTATATTGGATATATGTTTAACATTTTGGGAAACTGACGAACTGTTTTTTTTTTTTTTAAAGATTTTACTTATTTATTCATAGAGACAGAGACAAAGAGAGAGAGAGGCAGAGACACAGGCAGAGGGAGAAGCAGGCACCATACAGAGAGCCTGACATGGGACTCGATCCCGGGTCTCCAGGATCATGCCCTTGGCTGCAGGCGGTGCTAAACCGCTGTACCACCAGGGCTGCCCACGAAATGTGTTTTTTTTTTTAATTTTTCCCAGAGTGGTTATATTTTTTTACATTCTCCCCAGAAATGTGCAAGAGTTCTTGTGAACTCTTGATATGGTCAGTTGTCTTCATTTTAGCCATTCAGACAGGTGTGTTGTGGTATCTTGTGCTTTTAATTTTCACTTCCATAAATACTGATAATCTTAAACTTTTTATGTGCATATTTGCTATCTGTGTGTCTTCTTGGGTGAAATGTCTGTGTCTTTCATGCAATTAAAAAAAACAACTATTTGTTTCCTTATTATATTTTGATAATTTTAAAATGTATTTTGGATACATCCTTTCTCAGATACGTGTTTTGCAAATGTTTTATTCAGTCTGTGGCTTGTCTTTTCCTTCTTTTACTAGTATCTTTTAAATAGCATCAATTTTGATGAAGTCCCAGTTTATCATTCTTTCTTTTTTTTAACTGTACTTTTGGTGATGTACCAAAAATCTTTGCCTAACCCAAAGTCACAAAGGTTTTCTTTTATATTTTCTTCTAGAAGTTTTATGGTTTTAGGTTATACTTTTAGATCTGTGATCTGTTTTGAGTTCATTTTTATGTAAGATATAAGATTAGGATCCAAGTTTGCTTTGGAATATGAATGCCTAATTATTCGAGTACCACTTGTAGGAAAAAGGAAAAGCTCTCTTTTCTCCTCTAAATTGTCTATTGAGTGGACCATACAGTTTTTCTATTTTAGTTTGCTAGTGCGGCAAATTACATTGATTTTGTTTTAATATTAAGGCAGTACCACATTTGTGTGATAAACCCAACTAGGGCATGATGTATTATTTGTTTATTTATCTTGTTGAATTTGAATCTTGTTGATTTTATTTCTGTTCCCTTGCTTATTTGGGGTTTAATTTATTCTTTTTTTCTCTGATTCTTCAAGATAGAAAGTGAAGTCTTTGGTTTAAGGCCTGTCTTCTTATATAGGTGTTGAATGATACAAATTTACCACTGAATACTACTTTACTAGTAACATCCCTTAAAGTCTGTTGTGTTTTCATTTTCATTTGGTTCAAAATACTTTCTAGTTTCTCTTTCTTTGGGGTTTTCCACATATCTTTCTGTTATTGATTTTTACTTCAGTTTCTTTTAAAACATTTTATTTATTTATTCATGAGAAACAAAGGGAGAGAGAGAGGCAGAGACACAGGAAGAGGGAGAAGCAGGCTCCATGCAGGGAGGCTGATGTGGGACTTGATCCCAGGAATCCAGGATCATGCCCTGGGCCGAAGGCAGGCGCTAAACTGCTGAGCCACCCAGAGATTCCCCCTTCAGTTTTTATTGTAATCAGATAAAGCTGGTATACATTAAACCCTTTTAAATTGAGATTTGTTCAATGGCCTAAAATATGGCTTATCTTGATAAATGTTCCATATGCACTGGGAAAGAATGTGTTTTCTATTCCTTTTGGATGGGGTGTCATTTAGGTGAGGGACATATCAATTAGGTAAAATTAGTTGATAGCTTTATTCAGATACTCTGTATCCTGATTTTTTTTTGTTTACTTGTTCCATCAGTTACTCCAACAGAGAAGTATTTAAATCTCCAGCCATGGTTGTGGATTTGTCTGTTTCTTCTTATAGTTCCATCGATATTTGCTTCATGTATTTTGAAACTCCTGTTATTATTAAATACATTAACATTTAGGATTATTATGTCTTGTTGATTAATTGTCCTTTTTATGAATAGGAAATAAACTCCTTTATCCCCACATTTCTTCTTGGCTTTTGTATATGCCTTAATTTTTTTTGTGTCTTTGATTTTTTTTTTCTTAAGCATTTGAAGAGGAATTCTGGGTTACACAATATAAACCTCTTAACAATTTTTAATATCTTGCCAGATTGCCCTCCAGAAAGACTGTGCAGATTGATACTTGTCTAAGCGTTCTTTAAGTGTTTTTACAGAGATTGGAGATCTGGTCTTTTAAAATTTAAGATACGTATAAAGATTGACTGAAATGTAGTATTCTGTTGACCACAGGATAAAATACACTACCATTTGTGTAATCTGCTTGGTAGAAGATTAAAATTATGTGGATATTTTATTATCAATTTTATTTCATATCTCTTTTAATGTTTCATAGGCATAAACCAAAAATGGATATCATATTTCTATAGTAGAGATATGTAAGCGGAGAGAATATTTGTTTAAAGTTTTTAATTTTTTTTTAGCATCTTCAATTAATATCCTAGAGATGATTTTCAAAACTATATACTTATATTTGGTTAGATAGAATGTTTGACTTTAAATAAGTTAGTATAGAAGGAAGTTTTATATATAAAATCAGATGTTTGTAAAGGTACTTTCCAAGATTATGAAATATGTGACTAGATCTGATAGGGATTTGTGGCTGCTTAAGCTTTGGTAGTCCCTGGTACAGATAGTAAAGTAATCCATTTGATTTATAGATCTTTTTGATATGTAAAAGATTTCCTAGGGAAAGTTTTACACATTAGCCTAGAATTGCACATTATATTTATAATCTCTTATAACAATTGAGCGCAAAGAGCAGTGATGTGTTTGGTAATTCTGAACTGTCCTTTTCATACAGGAGTCTTCCAGAACCTCTTATGACCTATGAGTTACATGGAGATTTCATTGTTCCAGCCAGTAAGTATTATGTAGAGGCACAGAGACAGTTAGGTCGTTGACAGTGTGTTTAAACTAAAATTTCTGCTTGAAAAATCTAACTTAATGCTCTTGTAATCTGTGTTAAAGATAGAAGTCACTTTAGAAGATGTTTGATTTCTTTCCTCTTTTAGAGACTATTAATATATTCATTCATTCATTCACATTTTTTTGTTGCCTACTGTGTGCTAGTCACTGGTAGATTACTGGGTACATGGAGCTGTGAAGGATTTCTGCCCTCTGGAGTCCATTTTTCAGAAAGTATTGGGGCTCATACACCTCCCATTATCCCATAAAACATATAATAATGGCATGAGCAAGATGCTTTGGGAACACAGAAGAATTTAACTTGCAGAAGGTTGGGAAGATTCACAGATTTGGAGAGATTAACAGGTTGGAAATGGCTTCACATAGATATTTAGTTGGAAATTACAGGCAGAAGGATGATATTGAGATAATGCCAGAAGCCCACACAGTATCTGATAGTGAATGATATGTGATAAAATATTAAATAAAAAAGGCCTAAAAAAAAAAAAAGGCCTATAGCTGGTAGAATTTTAATTTGTGATTAAATTTTTCGTGAGTCCTACTCATTTGAAGCTGTTTTCTCTCTATTATTCATACACCTCAGTTTCTGTGTTTGACACATGGTGTTTGATCATCAGTCTTCTGAAATACATGGGTGTGAGGTATTTAATAGTTAAGGATATGAAAGTTGAGACATGTTAAGTAACTTGCCAGGTTATAGGGATCTTTATTTAAAATTCAAAACCCTAGCTCCACTGGCTAAAACCTGAGGGATTGGTTTTCACAGGTGCACTGACAGTAGCTATAATTGTATTTTCATTTCCTTTTTTTTTTTTTTCTTAATTCTTCCCCCTTGGATGTATTCCATAGTTTAATCTCTTGAAAAATTTAGAGCAATCCCTTTGGGTCCTATGGTACTGCTGCCCGAACATTGCTTTAAATGTTATCTTCTTGTGAGGTCTTTGCTGCAGCCAGTGTGTTACAGAGAAAAGCAATGTGTAGGCCCAACTAGACTGTACCTATAAAATAGGCCTTTGGAAAAGGCAAAAAATATGGTTCTACTCACTCCTGTTTTTGTGTGGAAGAGGATTTTTTTTTTTTTTTTTGAGAGTTTATGTGATCAAGGAAGTGAGGGAAAATTTTCTTGGCAAAAACTCAAGCAAAGGCTTAGTTGTTTTGATTCCTTCCCTGTGGCATTTTTGGCAAACTAGGGAAAGAGAAATTGAACTCTCTTTGGAGGACAGTTGTTTCATGTTGTTCGCCTTAGAGACTGGAAAAAGCAGAAGAGTGCCAGTTTTAATCTAGAATCATTTGAGAGTTGGAGAAAGATAAAGTGATTATGGAGTGAGGTTTTAAGTGATCACAAGTTCATGTCATTATGATTATCACGCCTTACAATGGAAGTCCTTGTGTCTGAAATTCTAACATCAATGTTTTTTACCAGATAGTCTTTGTAAGAGGTAGGAACTTATTAATGAAGTCTGTGGTGGTAGGAAGTGAGTTTAAAGAGTTTGTTGCGGCTGTCCTTGCAATGTAGTAGAAGAGATTGCGTAAATATAAACAGTATCATCACCTGCTAGACTAGGGCCTTTTGTGTTTTGCCTCCCAACTTTCTGGGGATGTTGTAATAGAGTCTCCAACAATGATTTGAATAACAGGCCTGTTCCAAAGAAATACTATAGCTACTGTAATCATTGGCATGTATTTGCACCCAAGTGGAGCTGCTGTTGGAACGGGACCTGTAGTTACCTTATTTAATGAGAAAAAGTACATCTGTTAAGCTGGTGTATCTAGTATTCCCAATGTGGACTTTAATTTTTTATTTGAATCTCTGTGAGCACCCCTCTCGGTACTCACTGTGCCTCTCCTAGGAAAGAGTGTAGCAGCAAAGTCTCTAATCTCTTGCATATGTACTTGCAAGTATTGCATAAAAACAGTTACAGAAGTCAGGTGGCCAGAATTAGTCTTCCCTTTTCAATATTGTTGGGAAATTGGAATTGTGGTCAGGCTATCATTTTCCATTAACAACGGCAGAGATGGCCTTGTGCGAAAATGTCTGTTAGCAGAACTGCCTGCTAAAACTATCAAGCATCGCCAGTCTTTGTTACTGCCTCTCATATGAGCATGGATAAGAATTTTTGATTCCTTTCGGTCATGTTGCGAAGGTTTCCATCTGTTCTGGGCTGTTGAGATGGTCTCTTTTGCTCCCCCTGTTGAGAGTTCTGAAGGTTACTCCTGGGTCCCTTTATTTTCTCTCCTTGGTTTCTTCTCCAATGGCTTCTGTTGAGAACCCATGGGTTAATTTCCGGACTGCCTAATATAAATATGAATTTTATTTTTTTGATACCACAAAAGACAAATATTTTTTGCTCTTAATTCTTAAAAAATACTATTCAGTGTTAAATGCATTGGGAAATTATTATTATTATTATTATTATTATTATTATTTTTTTTTTGAAAATTAAGAGAGTTAACTTAAACCCTCTCAGCTGAGAGAGTTAACTAAAATTACTGAAGGGAAGTAGAGTCCATCTGTCTAGAAAAACCATTCCTTTGTTTCTCCTTTATTCTCACACACAATTTCTGACACCTTTGGTCACCAGCTGTGTGGGTTTTTTTCCCCCTACACTAACCAATTCTGCGACACCAGCCAAGTGCCATACAATTCAATTCAGTTCCGATTCTACCTGCGTGAAGTTTGCATCAGGTCCCGCAGGGCAAAAGCTCAGTCCTACAAGATGGCCCTCACTCCAGACACCAGTTGTAGGGTCCAGGTTGTCTTCAGGACTTCTGCCTAACCCACTAGAAATCAGTTTCACAACTCCCACATTAGGTACGATAAATGGCTCACAGAACTCAGGGAAACACAAAGTTGTATTTCCCAGCTTATTATATGATGAAGGATGTGATAGAGGATACAGATGAAGAGCCAGATAGAGAGATACATACATTAGGTGAGATCCAGAAGTGTCTTGAGTATAGAAGCTTCTGTCCCTGTGGAGTTGGGTGCCACCTCCTTGGCATGTAGATGTGTTCACCTGCTCTGAAGTTCACCGGACTCTACTATTTTTATGGAGGTGTCATTATGAAGGCATGATGGATTATGAATTCTCTCTCCCACTCTAGAGAATGGGAGGTGGGGCTGAAAATTCTGAACTTCTAATTATGGCTTGGTCTGTCTGGTGACCAGCCCCATCTAGGAGTCCACCAGAAATCACCTCATTAGAACAAAGATGGTCTTATCACCCAGGAAATTCCAAAGGACTTAGGAGCTCAGTGTCAGACACTCTGACCACTCACAAAATTATGGAGGTTGTTGGAGCTTTGTGTCAGGATCTAGGATCAAAGACTAAATATTAGAATAGAAGATTTTTTAGTACTCCTATGGCTCTAAAGGCTTTTAGGTTCTCTCTGCCAAGAACCAGAAGCAGAGACCAATATGTGTTTCTTATTACTTCACACCATCCATCTTGTGAGAAAATAAAATGAGCTTTTATTTAATTTTTTTTTTTTTTTTTTTTTTTTTTTTATGATAGTCACAGAGAGAGAGAGAGAGAGAGGCAGAGACACAGGCGGAGGGAGAAGCAGGCTCCATGCACCGGGAGCCTGATGTGGGATTCGATCCCGGGTCTCCAGGATCGCGCCCTGGGCCAAAGGCAGGCGCCAAACCGCTGCGCCACCCAGGGATCCCTTTTATTTAATTTTTAAAGACATTTTATTTATTTGAGACAGAGCGAGAGTGTACAAGTGGGGGGCGGGCAGAGGGAAAGGGAAAAGCAAACTCCCCACTGAGCAGGGCGCTGGACATGGGGCTCGATCTAAGAACCCTGGGATCATGACCTGAGCTGAAGGCAGATGCTTAGACCACTGAACCACCTATGTAACCCTATAATGATCTTTTAGTATAAAAATTCCTAAGATGAAAACATGGTTTACTTGGCCTGTGCAGGAATGCAAAATATTGTGCCCATCTGGAGAAGGCTATTAGGTGTCTACCTGGATGTGTTTTTCTATGGCATTTATTACCTCTGAGAATGTTGCAGTTCAAGGTCAGTGTCCTTGATAGATCATATTGATAAAAATTGGACCCATTCAGGATTGGACTCCCATTAAGCTTAGTTTGAGAATGACTGCCAAAGCCTGGATGCCTCTTATGGCATCTTAAAAAATATTTTTCTTCTGAACAAGGACACTTGCTTGCTATGTTCTGTATGTTTCTTTCTGTAGTCAAGTTACCTGGGAAGCAAAATCATAATCACGACGTTCTTAAGTCATGATGAAAAATAAAACTATCAGGGGATACAGGGCACAGCTGGATAGATTCATTTCCCATTGGGTAGGATCTCCCACAGAAGAACTTGAACTTGTGCTCCTGCAGAAGCACCTGAGTGGCTCAGTCAGTTAAGCGTCTGCCTTTAGCTGGGGTCAAGATCTCAGGATCCTGGGATTGAGTCCCACATCAGGCTCCCTGCTCTTTGGGGAGCCTACCTCTCCCTCTGCCTCTGCTGTCCTCTCTCTTTCCCTCTCATGAATAAATAAATAAAAAAAGAAGAAGAACTCGAATATTTAATGTCTGTTGGGTGAAGCACCTTGGGAAGTGTTTGGGTATTTACTGCTAATGCTTTTCTAAAATTAGAGTACTAATGGCTTATGACATTTAAATATTGAAATAATTTAATATTTATCTGTCCAAGTATCTCTGATAAGCTCCAATAAGCCACAATCATATCTTTTTCAGTCTCCATTAGTTGGCGCAGCATCATAAGCACATACATTAAGCGTTGTGGTTGCTGATTTCTAGTTTCACAATAAAAAATGCTTTTTCTCTTTTATAGTAAACTAAATCCCTAGTGTATGTTAGGAACTTGGCATCATGATTAATTCAGTATCCTAGATTTTTAAAAAGTTATGCTTCTAATTATATAATTTATATAAATTAAAACAATGAAATGCATAAGCAACTGAAGATAATTTATCTCATTATGTAATTTATCATTTAGAAAGTTTTTTTTGAGTAACTTAAAGTTACTATTATGTTGCAGCTACATGGAAATGACTATTTAGTAGAGATTTATGATTAATGTCAAAACAAAATGGAGAAAAAAGTAGCTTTACTTTAAAAGCCTTACTTCCAGGAGTGCCTGGGTTGCTCATTGGTTACGTGCCCGACTCTTGATTTGGGCTCAGATCATGATCTCAGGGTCCTGGGATCGAGCCCTGAGTCTGACTCCATGCTAAGTGGGGAGCCTACTGGAGATTCTCTCTCCCTCCCTCTGCCCACCTGCCCCTGCTCTCTCTCTTTCTCAAATAAATAAATAAATAAATAAATAAATAAATAAATCTTAAAAAAGAAAAAAATCTTATTTCCAAATATTCTTTTTGAAAGAGGGAAGAAACAGGCTTCAAAAAAATGCCTGTGTGATTTCAAATGAAGATAGGTGTCGTAGGGGCACTCAGAGAAGGAAGTGGAAGGCTTTGACTCTGTTTTTTCAAAACCGATTCTACTATTTTTAGAAATGAAGAACTTTAACCTTAGAGGGTGGGAAATGATTTCTCTGGCTTGTGTTTCTGAAAAAGTAATAAATCCCCAAATATTAAAATTAGGTTTTCTTTGGAGAAAGATCCTACTAATGACAAGATAGATAACATGAGTTAGAACTAGTTTTTTAGTGCAAAGTTTTAGAAAATTTTCAGTTTTTGAATGTATGTAATTCTTATCATAGGCAGTTATCCTTTTATTCCTTTGGAATTTTTCAGAGTCCTGACTTTAATTTTTTCCCCTACTTTAATTTTATTTTTAAAATTAAAGCTGTGAATTGAAAATGTTAGTTTTTAAAAATTTCTTTCATTTTTCTCCAGCTTTGATTTAATGAGGTATTATCTTGGTTTTAACTCCAGATAAAAAACTTGATTACAATTTATCACCTAATTTGTGAGGTTTTTTGAAGTATTGTATTTGAAGTATTGACACACAATGTTACATTACTTTCAAATATACAACATAGTGATTTGACAAGTCTATTTGTTATTCTATATTCATCGCAAGTGTAGCCACCGTCTATCACCATATAGTGTTATTATGATATCATGGCCTATATTCCTTATGCTGTGCCTTTCATCCCTGTGACTTACTCATTCTATAACGGGAAGCTTGTACCTTCCACACCCCTTCACCCACTTAACCCTACCCTCTCCCTTCCCTCTATAACCACCTGCTTGTTTTCTGTATTTATGAGTCTGAGTTTTTTGTTTGTTTGTTTTTGTTTTTTAGATTACACATTTAAGTGAAATCATACAGTATTTGTTTTTTTCTGACTTATTTCACCCCTCTAGGTCCATCTGTCTTGCAAATGGTGGGATCTCATCTATTTTATGGCTGAGTGATATTCCTCACCTAACTCTTTAGATAGTTGTACTTTTGTTTTCAGTGACAAAATTAGTCTGTATCTAAGAGTTTTTTTTCAAAAAAGATTTTGTTAGAGAGAGAGAGAACAAGCACGAGTTGGGGGAGAGGCAGAGAGGGAGAGGGAGAAGCAGGCTTCCTGCTGAGCAGGGAGTGCATTGTGGGGCTCAATCCCAGGACCTTGGGATCATGACCTGAGCTGAAAGCAAATGCTTAACCAACTGAGCCACCCAGGTGCCCCCAATCTAAGAATTTCTATTATGTAGTATGATTTGATTATTTATATTCTGCTTTATCAGGTTCCTTTTCATTTCTTAACCTTTTTGCTTTCTTTTTTCTTTAGCAACAGCTGTGTCCTGTGTTGTGAGATCTCATTCCTCACTCTAAAACATTACTATTGGAAGTGTAAACTGGAACAGTCACTGAAAGCAACTTAAATGTTCTTAGCTGTGGTGTTCCTTTTACTAAGGAGAGATATCCATAGTATATTAAATGAGATAGTCTTGTTTGCACATTTCATTATGAAAAAAAGGAAGCAAAATTCTGAAAAGATTAAAGCTAAAATTTACTAGCCTCAGGGTGAGATTTATTATAGGTAACTTAATGTAAGTGAACTTTTTGTTGAAACATAATAGAAATGTGCACCAATAATAAGCATACAGCTTAATGAATATTCACAACTTAAAGATAGCCTTGGAATAAAAAAATGTCAGATGTATCTTCCCCAAATTTAACTCTATTCATATCTCTTCCCAGCCTTTTTTACCATGACTGATTTCAAAGCCAACAGTAAGGACAGATTCTTCCATTTAGCTCTTACAAACTAGAGTTTGGCCTCAGACTTCCCATATGCTTGAGGTGTTCTCTCTGCCTAGGCCGTGCATTTTCTCCTACTGTTTGCAGAATCTGGAGTGTGCCCCTTCCTCCCCAGTTCTCCTTTTCTTTGAATTATCTGTTCTTCAAGACCCAACTCAAATGCTCTCCCTTACATGAAACTCATCTTCAGCTTCTCCTTCCAGCTCTGCATGAGCCTCCAAGCAGTCTCTACCATTCTTTCTACTGCCTTAACTGATCACAGGATTCTCATTAGTCACTTCTTTGACACTACTGAAAACTTTAATGGAATTCTCAATAGCAAGCATTTTATTGATGTGTTTGATATTTTCTGTCGAGAACATGAGAAAGGGAATTTGGGCACATCGTTTGTTAATAAGAGCCATGGAGAATTTATTCCAGAGTCTAAAGGGGAAAGTGAATGTATTCATTCCCTAGGGTGGCTGGATGGCTTTCATCAATTAATCAATCTACCAATCAGTCAATAAATAAATAAGTAAATAAATTAGTAAATTCATTCATTCATTTACTCACAGTTCTAGAGAATGGAAGTCCAAAATCAAGGTGTAGGTTGGCAGGGCCGACCTCTAAGTTCCAGGGAAGGCTTTTCCATACCCCTTCCAGCATATGGTGGTTCCTGGCAGTCCTTGGCATTTCCTGGTTTGTAAACACACCACTCCGATCTCTGCCTCCATTGTCACATGATATATTCTCCTGTGTCTATATTCACATTCACATGGCCATTTTCTCTTTGTGTCTTTGTTTTCTTATAAGGGCACCAGACATACTAGATTAAGGGACCACCCTACTCATCTTAACTGATGGCTTCAGCAATGACCTTATTCCCAAGTAAGGTCATTATGTTAAGCATGGCTTTTTATTCTGATGTTTTGACATCTGGAGCCTTACTGACCCTGGGGAGACTGCCCTTCCTGGGGCTAACCAAGTCCTTGAGGTAGTAAACTGAACATACTTTCCATGTGCCAACCAATCCAGAGCCCATTTTCTCACTTTTACTCTGTCTTTTGGGCTCTTACGCTCCATGTCAATATTCTTCTGCCCTGATCACCTCAGGGCCAGGTACCTGATGCCTGACACAGCCCCTGTGCCCCAGAGCCTGCTAAAGTAATTCAAACCAACCAATCCTAAGCCGGCTTACTCTGCCTCGCCTGTTTTTTCACATGGAAGGCACAATAAAGCCTCTTGCCCACATTTTTCTCCTCTTTTCTCTGCCTCTTGACTGACCCTGGCATACCATGCCTCCTGTTTCTAGGGACTGTGAGTATAAACCTCTTCCTTCGACTCAGTCATTTCCATGTCTGCGTGTCTTACCATACCTGATTAAAACAAATCCCAGGTACATTTTAAAACAGTCATGTTCTGAGACACTCAGGGATTAGAACTTCAGTGTGTCCTTTTGGGGGAATAAAACTCAACCCTAAGAGGGAAGAACTTATTTGCCCATATTTTATTTGCATTCCATCATAGGGCAGTGACAGTGATACGACTCTGCAAATGATAAGCAGACTTGAACTGTAGTGTGCAGGAAGGAGAAGCTGTAGTAGCCCTCTGTTGTTAAATATCATCCAAGGGGAAGGCACTTGTTGCATTCACACTGAAAGTATCTCATAGGAGAGGTACAGAGGACTAAGGAATACAGCAAAAGATAGGTCCCCCACCTGTTTTTTGAAAAGTGACAAAATACATTTAAATTCTCTGTTTAAAGATATTGAACAGATGAGCTGTTGTAATGGTTGATTTTTAGGACTGTATTTGATTCTGAGTAATCTATTTTTTTTTCTTTTTTCTTTAAAGAAAGTGGAAGCCCAGAATCTCGTGTTAATGCTATCCATTTCTTGGTACACAAACTGCCAGAGAAAAATAAAGAAATGTTGGATATTTTGGTGAAACACTTAACAAAGTAAGCCCCTTTCTCTCCTACTTTCTTTGCTTTGCTCTGGGTGCCATGCAGGGTTCTTGGATTCGTAACGGTTGGAAGTGGGGCTCTCTACACAATACCAGGACCACGCCTGGAAAGCCAGGCTGGACAGTTGACTCACTGTGTATGTTTTGGACAAGAGCATTGAAATATGATGCTTTCGTGAAGTAGTATAATTATTTGCTTAACATCACTGCCAGCAACTTGGGGTTTGATTGGAAGTAAAAGAAGAGAATATTATCCACTTCCCTGTATACAGATTCTGGAAATGTGATTATAAGTCTGTTAGTGAATTTAGCCTAGTTTCACACCTACCTAACTCTAAATTTGAACATGGCCTTTAAATTAGTTTAATCCAGTAATAGGTAGTTATTTCATACGATCCATTCTAGTCTTTTTACTCCTTCTTTAAAAAGCAAGCAAAATGTAATCATTTCATGGAGAAATTAGCCCTTTCTTCAAATATAAATGACTCTTAAATCACTGTAATTGCAGAATTTTAGAGGTAAGAGGAAGCTGAGGAATGCTGTTTTAGAATGTTTTAAATTCAATTATATTATTTATTATGTTTTTGTTTTACATAAAAAGAAACTGAAAGTCAGAGGATATTACATCCTCCAAAATGTCCTACTACTAGTGTAGCCATTCATTCATTTAGCCAACACATATTTACAGAATGCCTTTTTTAGGTGCTAGTGGATACATAGTCAAACAAGATAGATGAATTCCTTACTTTCATGAAGTCCCTTCTTTCTAAAAGGGAAAAGATCATAAACAGATTACAAATAAAAATACAAAATATTTTCAGGTAATAAGTGGTTAAAAAAAACAAGCTACAATGAGGGGTTAGAGAATGTATATTGGCTATGGGACTATGAAGAGGGTTATTATGGAAGGTATCTTAAGGGTGAGACCTTTGAACTGAGACCTGAATTAAGTGTCAGGGCTTCTGAGAACAATTGTATAGGTTGGTCACTGCACAGTGAATTGGGCCAAAGAGGTGAATATGGGTGCTCTGACCAAGTTCTATGTAGCTAATTCTAACAGAGGTACCATACAGTCTGGCCATTACTGGAAGCCAGGGATATAATAGTCTAGGGAAAAAGAGGATACTAAAAGTAGAGGGAAATAGTAAAAGAAGATCTTCGAGGGGCACAAACCTAGCATAAACATGGAATTATTAAGGAAGCCATTGTGGTTACAGCCAAGCATCAAGAACAGAGGAATAGTAGGAAGGTAGGCAGGGGCTTCATCACCTCCTAGGGTCTTGTCAGATCCTATTATTTCAGAAGCAGACATTGAGGACAGTTGAATATCTTGACTCCTTGTTTTTAAGGAAATAAAGAGTTAGCAGAAGATCGTATATTCCCCAGCTATTGGCTCTCTTTTGACTGGAGACTTTCTTTCCCTACCTCTTCCATATCAGTGTTTCGAATCACTCCAAGCAGAACCTCATGACTGTGGCAAATCTAGGGGTGGTGTTTGGACCAACTCTGATGAGGCCACAGGAAGAAACTGTCGCTGCCATCATGGATTTGAAGTTTCAGAACATCGTGGTGGAAATCTTAATTGAAAACCATGAAAAGGTAAACTCTCTTTGTTTTTCCTTTCCTGTTTTTTGGCTTTATCTCCATACGAAACTATAAGATTCCCCACTACCTTTAAATGGTTTTGTTATTATTATAATAAAGAGTTTGGTTCTGAGATGTTCCCATTGAGCTTCGGTCTTCCACTGGATTTCCGTAAATCTGAAGTTTACCGGGTCGTCTGTTATCTCATTGGTTTAAGCATTTACCCAGATGCAAATGATTATCTACAATATAATATTGGACTGTTTAGATTCTTTGCAACCTTCAGTCCTATCCTTGGATTTCTCAAATTCTATTTCTGTAACACAGGGAAAATATTTTTGCCAATCTGTGTCACACTCTCCCTAGAAAAACACACTTGTAACTCCCCCTTATGTCCCATATGGTGCTAACAGTTTCCGGGGAGTCACATGCATCCCTGAATCTGGGAACCCCAGGTTAAGAATTTTGGTTTAAAATGAATAATCTCTTTAGTGACACAGCTTTTTACTTGTTTCTCTATGATCAGGGGACTATAAGAGTCTTCAAAATACAATAGATTCTTTTAAGAACTTTTATGTAGTTTTTTTCTCATTATCATAGTTCAGGACCTTGCTTATAATTTTACTCACTTCTTTTAAGATAGGAAATTTGAGAACTGTTAAAATGCTTGGTTACTCATTTGTTTATTAGAGGTTTGTTGTTTGTTTGTTTGCTTGTTTTCAACTGAGATTGCACTATATGCCAAGCGTGTATGAGGTGCTAGGCTGCGAAGATGAACAATACAGTCCCCGATGGAAAGCAGCTCACAGTCTGGGAGGTGGAGCCCTATTTTGGGACTTGCATCCCATAGTATTTGTCCCTGTCTAGCATGCTATATAATTTATTTATTGTCATAGTTATCTATTTTTCCCTGCCAGATACTTGAGGACAGAGATAGTTTTTTATACTTAGAATAATACCTGGTACATATTAAGCATTGAGTTAATGTTTATTGGATGAATTAATGAACTCAGTAAATTTTAAGGAGGGTCAGAGGAGTGGGAAAGAAAGAAACAACAGAGGTATAGTCTCTATGAGCAAGGCAGAGCAAGAGCCTTGTTGCATTTGCTATTTGCTAGAGCAATTCTAGCTTGTGTGAAGAGTGGTTCTGGTCAGAGATTTTCTTGTCCATTATAGTGAAAGTAGCTTGCTCATTGTTATAAGAAGTTTGTTTGTTTGTTTGTTTGTTTGTTTGTTTTGCTTGTTTTTAGATAGGAAGTGGTGCCCTAAGCTATACAGAAAATTTTTTTTTGATATACAGATAATTTTAAGGAAAGATGGCTAATAAACATTTTTAGATGAAGAAATAATTAGGGGCACCTGGGTGGCACAGCTGGTTAAGTGTCCAACCTTTGGTGTTGGCTCAGGTCATGATCTCAGGATCATGGGATCTAGCCCCACATCGTGCTCTGTGCTCAGTGTGGAGTCTGCTTCAGATTCTCTCTCCCTTTGCCCCCCACCCTCAACCTGCTCACTTGCTTTCTCTCTCTCTCTTTCTCCAATAAATAAAGAAATCTTTAAGAAGAAAAACATAAATAGACCCACAAGCTTTGGAACAACGTTTAGTGGTATGGCTATCATTAGATTAAATCCCAATTAGGGAACTTCTATGCAGTTTATTTGTGAAAATACTAGCTCTGTGTCTTGCTCTTGGATGAAAGGATTGCCATCAAATGCTGCAGCTTTCTGTTTTCCTATTTGAAGCTGAGAAGATAAGTCCATGATTTTTCTACTCGGGAAGTAGATAGTGCTGCTTTCACCTTGTTAACAAATCCTATAGAAATTTCCAAGTGGCATCGCTGAGGCAATTATAATAGTGATGGCAGATGAAACCAAACCCTCTTCAGAGACGAAGCTTTATAGAGCTAAGGAGAGGGCTTTCTGTTTTCCCCTCTGCCTTTCTGTGACTATGCTAGATAATGCTGTGAATGCATAGCCAATGTGAATTAAAGCACTGACTTTCCTATCAAGGAGGAGGCAACAGGGTTGCTGGGGGTGGGGAGCTGTTAGCTTGGATTAGTTCATATTTCTGAGAACTTAATTTCCCCATTTCCTCTTCTTTTCTCTCCAATTTCATCCTTGTCTACTTTCACTCCCAGCTCTTTATTCCTGCTCAGCTGGACTCCACTTCAGAGTCCAGGCTCTGCTATGAGGAAGGATATTTCTGCTGATGAGAGTGGTTGGGCAGAGAAACTTCACATGGATGCATGTACCCATAGGAGCCTCAGGTTTCCTTGGCAACTGATCCATGTTTACCACCCAAAGATCTCGTGTTTGACTTGAATGTGGTGAGGGAGGGATATGGTTCCTCTTAGGAAATGTTTGAGAACAAAATGAGAAAGAGAGGAAGGAGGATAGAAGGGCTAAAAAGAAGAGTCTTCTGGGGGAGGAAAGAATTATAAGAGATAGGGGGGCAAAAAGCAGGGGCAGTGAGAGAGGGAATGAAGAGGCCTAGATAGTATCTACAAAGGAGAGCAGACGGAAGGGAGAGTGACAATAGAAAGAAGGCCTTTTCTTTTCCTCAGTTACTTATTTTTTCATCCTAGGAATGTGAAAAATGTTGACTCTGACCAGGAAAGTCACTAAAGCAGAAGAGGAAACTTTCAGCATATAATTAAAGCAAGAAAGCTCTAGATTAATTTTAGAGTTAGAAAAAGACCCAAGTTAATCTGCCTTGGAGATCACATTTTATCCTAGCCTCTTTGCTGTTTACGTAAGACCCGTATGTACTCTATAGGAAACTTAATCCACATGTTTTGGCCTCATTCCCACACAATACATTAAGATGTTGTTTTAAAAGAAGTGTTCATGGGCCAAAAATATTATCAAGGTCTTTCTTCCCGTGCAAACCAGAAAATTGCATTTCCCAGGTGGAAAAGGGTGCTGAGAAATTCCCATGGATTTTCAAATTGGGATTGTACCTTAGAATTTATGTATGAATTTCATAAGTTTGTTCTTTTTTGCTTTTTAAAAAAGATTTTATTTATTTATTTGAGAGAGAGCACAAGTGAGCACGAGCTGCAGGGGAGGAGTTTAGGGAGAGGGAGAAGCAGACTCCCCATTGAGCAGAGAGCCCAGTGCAGGGCTCAGTCCCACAACCCTGGGATCATGACCTGAGCCGAAGGCAGACGCTTAACCAACTGAGCTACCCAGGTGCCCCCATAAGTTTTGTTCTTGACAAAATATACTTCTTATGGATTGATGCACTACATTTGTGATGAGCACCTGCATGGAGTCAGATGTGGTGAGAGATTTGAGGGAAGTGAAGGCAATGAGTGCAGCAGGGAAAAGATCTGTCCGGCAGTAACTGCAGGATGTCATAGAGAATAAGCTCTCTCAGATGCAGATAAAACTGCCAAGACTTTAGAGGAGAATTTATGTCTGACTGTGAGGAATCTGGAACGTTTCCTGACTAGGTGGTTCGCATAGGTTTTAATGGAGTTTGAACAGGTGGAAATGTTTTAAGAGGACATTTCAGGTATGGGGAAATCATGTAATCAGAGAAGCACAGAGAGTAGGTGTGTGTTCTGGGAATGCAGCTTCAGTTGGAACACGGGCGAGTGACATGAGATGTGATTGGAAAGAGATTTGGGCCAGGTGTGGGGAAGTTGGGAATGTCACCATAGGACTTGTGGATTTCATTTTATGGGTACCAGGGCCTCTCATGGTTTTTAGGTAAACTGCTTCAGGAAGGTTAATCTGGCAGCAGGTTAGCAAGTAGAAAGTAGAGGGATAACAGACCAGGGGAGAGGTCACACAGCACATAGTTGAGGATATGGTAGTGAGAATGGGAGTTCAAGGGGAGCAGGAGTCCTCTCCTGAGGCACAGTGGACACAGTCCAGGGATTGGATCTGTGGGCCATCTCAAGAGGGTTATGTTATAAATGATGGTCAGTAGGTCATGACTGAGGACCCAATCCTGGGAGAATCTTGGTGTCATTAATAAAAAGAAGGAAAAATGGGTTTGGGACAAGAGTTCAGTTTATAAAATGCTGAATTGAATTGTTTGGATGTCTAACAAACAGTTGGAGATGTGGGACTCAAATTTGTGAGAGAATTTAGTGGTAGAAAGTATAAGATAGAAAGGCATGAGATTGGCATAGGTAAGTATGCTCATTGTTTTATTATGCACTTTTGGTCTACTACATGGGGCACTTGTCTCCTGTAACTCTAGTGTCTACATCTGTGAATGTAAAATAGATATTAGATATTTAAAATAGATATTATAGATATAATTAGGTACTTAAAATAGACATAAAGTAAAATATACATTGCATACATATGAAATAGTATCCCTGTATATATACAGAACTCTTAGTACATATACTGTCCCTTTATATCATGTGAGAAAACTGAAGGGTGAGAAATTAGCTTGTTTATGGGCACACTGCTGGTGAGTGGCAGGCAACACTTGGGTTGAATTAAGGATTGTTTGACTCCCAAACTTTTGCTTCTCATAACTAGGAGAAGGTTAAGAGCAATATCCTTGAGAAACACCAAGATTTTTTGGTTAGTGATAAAACAGGAGCCAGAAGAAACGCAGCCAAGTTTCAGTGTTGGGTTGTGAAGGGCGTTGTCAGTGATGCTGGACACTGTCACTTTGGGTGAGTATGAGTACTTACTCCAAGGGTAGATGTCTCTTGGAAGCAAGAGCTAAAGACTTAAATGAGTGAGTGTTCAGCCATGGGTAGTAGCAGATACGCTCTACCTTGTATTTTTCCTGCACAACAGAATACACAGGTGGAAAAAGCACAGACAGGACAGGGAAGGGAAAGAGGAGGGTAGGACTGCTAGCACCTGAATTATATACAGTTTGCTATTCAGTTTCAATTCTAGTGTTCTGGTAGCTAATTTCTGAGGTTGGGGGCTCCTTAGGGGAACTGTGAAAGGTATGTTAAAGAACCCTCTTGGGACTTAATAGAGTTTATTGAAATGGAGCTCATTCTGCTATTGTACACATTTTTAGTGTTATAAGAGAAATTTGTGTTTATAATGTGACCCTTGCCTAGTCTCTCCCCCAGTCCCTGAGGGGGCCTAGACGATTATGAAGAGCCTTTGAGAATCATCAAAGAAAACATTAGTATCAATGTGGTTTTCTTTTATTATCTGTCTTATTTCATGTTAATACTTATATTGGCAATTCATATGAAGTAAGATATGTAATGTGACTCTCAACTAAATCACTTTACACAATTTCTATAATTTTGATCCAGGTTATAGGCATGCCTTATTTTATTGCTTTTCACTTTACTGCCCTTTACAGATACTGAGTTCTCTACAGATCAGAAGTTTGTGGCAACCCTGCAGGGAGCAACCATCTCTCAGCGCCATTTCACTTTGTGTCTCTGTCACATTTCACGTTTTGGTCTTTCTTGGAATATTTCAGTCTTTTTCATTATTATATTTGTCATGGTGATCTGTGATCAGTGATTACAACTTGCCAAAAGCTCAGATAGTGGTTAGCATTTTTTAGCAATAAAGTATTTTTTTATTGAATGTGCATTGTTTTTAAATTTTTTTTTAGACACAATGCAACTGCATACTTCATACCCTACAGTACAGGGTAAACATAGCACTGGGAAACCAGAAAATTCATTTGACTCGCTTTATTACAATATTCGCTTCGTTGCAGTGGTTTGGAACCAAACCCGCAATATCTTTGAGGTATGCCCATATATTTATCTTGTTAAGGATTATAATTGAATTTTCAGTGTGATATGCCAGATGTGGTGCTCTAGTTGCCTTTAGCTTTGTGTGGTGCTTCAGTTTGCCGTGGTGTTCACGGATTCTGTGATACGCAGTAGGTCATGAAGGTTTTTTCTAGTGTCAGCCTTTATATACTTCAGTTTCTGTGGACCACAAGGTACCAAGAGATAATCACATTTACATAAGAATTTTCCTTGATAAGAATTCTTAAAACTTTAAAAAAATAAACAATGTAGTCTTTGAAACGGTACGCTGGCAGCCTTTGTCTCATTTTTCCTGGTGAGAAAATGGAGGGCCATTTGTGGTGCTCATGCTTTGTGGAAAAGGCTGATGTTCTGTTCTTGTTCTGAGGTTTCTTCAGTAACCCTGCCCGTAACGTATGTTACAAAATCCTTGTGAAGGGCCAGTGTACCTCCAGTCACAGAGGAGTCAAGATGAGAAGGGCATACATGTTTCCTATCAGGCATGCACCACAGTCAGAATATTAAATTACATGCACACGTGAAGAACACCAAATGGCATGTTGCATTCCTCTTGTTAACCTTGGGACCAACTTTCTGACCTACATCCTTGTCTTTGCCAAAAGCTAGAAGATCATGTCCCAAGTTCAGTGGTAGGATGGGTTCCCTAGTCGATCTCAACCTGCAATCCAGCAACAGCCGCATGTTGACTGGTTTTGGTTTGGGGCATCCCACGCCTCGGCTCCTGTGGCTGCAAAGGCGAGGCACATCCTAACCTTCCTCTGTTGAAGATGTGCCTCGCCTACTACTTGCATACTACTCACTTGGTCTCTGTCATCCTTGACTATGAAAGAGGCCCAAGTGAGTAGTATGCAAACCATTTTCCTTGAGGCGCAAGGAACCTTTTTAGTCTTAGAGTGTGCCTGTCATTCAGGGGAAAAAGAAATCTCTTTTTTTAAAAAAATGCAGCCTAAAATGCTTCTTGATTTAGCTTTGCTGGCACTGGGTTGCTAGGCAGCACCAGTTTTCATGTGAGAGAAAAATAAATATCTTAAACAACAGCAATGGTAATAAAACTCCAAAGCTTCTAAAAGCTTTGTTTGCCTGAGTAGTAATGGTTCAGTTTAGAAGTCAAAACCCCATGGCAAGAAGAGTTGACAAATTGCAGGAGGGGTGGTTTTTCCCCCTTCTCCCAATTTTTTGAATGTTGGCATCTTGACATAGCCATGGACACTTACTTTACTGTTAGTTTTTTTTTTTTTCCCTCAATAGGGCCTTGCATTCTCTGGATTGTTTAAGAAGCAGCTTTAAAACCACAGAAAACTTTCTCTGTGCCTTTCTCCTTCCTCAAAGGAGAGTCAGAAGATAATAATGACATTGTCTTCTCAGTTCTGCTCTCTTTGTTTAGCTATGCTGCAGGAAGTCCCTTCTCTGTGCCTAGGTGTGGCTCTGGAGGGGATAGGTAGTGTTTTCCCATGGTACTAGCATCGTGTGATAAGAGAAAATTTGGGAGACAAGGTTCTTTCATTCTACAGCATTTTAGTGTCCAGTATAGACAAAGCACTGGGGCTGTCTCAAAAAAATCAAAGAGCTGCATATCAGAAGGTGAGGGGATAGATTTATTTTCTGTTATCTAAGAAAGCATAGTCAGTACAGGTGAGTGGAACTTGCTAGGAGGTGAATTTTTGATTCAATAGAAGGAAGGACTTCTTAATATTTTTTAATAATGAGAATGTGTTCATGTTAGAGATGAAGATTGAGGAGCTGGAGAAAGAAAGCATGCCTAGGAGAGCTGGCCCACTCAGAAATTCTCTGCCAAGGTCCTTGGAGACACAGAGCTGCAAAGACAGGTCCTTAGAGCCTAGCTCTGGGCTTGGAACTTGGTACTCAATCAGTATTTGTAGAATTAAGGATGATGAGGAACAAGATTCTTTTGTTCATCTCTCTTTTTTGGGCAACACCAAGAGTTCTTGGAAAGGAAAAAAAGAAATCAGGAGTGAGGGATTGGTAGGGGATGGGTAGGTGAGCAATGGTGAAGGTACCATCAGATGCCTTTCCTTAGTGTGGGGTTGGGGTGCTTATGGGTTTGACCATTTGCATGGATGTGCCCACTTTTATTTTCTTTTATAAAACAAAAACCCCAGCTTTCAGAGCTGTCTCTTTCACTTCTCTCAATGTAAAATTAAGAATAATAATAATTGTAATAGCCAATATTGGCAGAGGGATGACTGTGTGCTGGGCACTAGGCTTAGCTTTTTCTATGACATTTTATTGAAATACTCTATATAGGATCACATAATGTAGCACAGTGAGCTCTAAAGTGTGACAGCTCCACCAGGTATGTGACTTCTGTGTGATTTGGTCACCCTGTTGATTCTCACTGTCAGTTTCCTCCTCTGTGAAATAGAAATAACAAAAGTACCTCTTCAACAGAGCTGTTGCAGAGATGAGGTGAGCTGATCCACACGAGGTAGTCATCTTACTGCTGTTGCACAAGTGAGGAAGATGAGGCTCAGGGAGGCTTAATCACTTGCTCAAGGCCATCGTCCTAGAAAGTGACCAAGCTGGGATTTGAGCCCAGTCTGTCTCCAAAGCCTATCCCTTAACCTTACACTGTCACTGTCTGATAATGTGTGTATAAATATACACATTTTTTATATTAAACAACTTTAATGACTTATGTGTATCTTTTAAAAAAATTTTTTTTTTTTATTATTTATGTAGTCATACAGAGAGAGAGAGAGAGAGAGGCAGAGACATAGGCAGAGGGAGAAGCAGGCTCCATGCACTGGGAGCCTGACGTGGGATTCGATCCCGGTCTCCAGGATCGCGCCCTGGGCCAAAGACAGGCGCCAAACCGCTGCGCCACCCAGGGATCCCTTATGTGTATCTTTTAAAAGACTTCATGTTTATTGCTGGTTTTTTTTTTTTTATAGCAGTGTTAGTTTACAACAAAATTGAGAAGGAATTGCAGAGGTGTCCCATATATCCCCTGCCCTTCCTCCCCCGCCCACAGAGCCTCCCCATTCTCGGTATCCCGCACCAGAGTGTTATATTTGGTACAGTTGATGAAACTATACTGACATGTCATTATTGTCCCAAGTCCAGAGTTTCTTTGGTTCCCTCTTGGTGGTGTACATCCCATGGGTTTGGCCAAAGGTGTGATTATGTATTTATCACTAATGATGTTTCAGGCCTCCCCAGTTACCTTTGCCAACTCCAGTGAAGAAACTCTGCTTATCATCTCTTTCCTTGTGTTCATCAGCATCAGGATAATTAACAGATAATAAGAAAGCTTAATATTTATTAAGTGCTCATACTGTAAAGAATTTTACATTGGGGCACCTGGCTGGCTCAGCAGTTGAGCATCTGCCTTCAGCTCAGGTTGTGATCCTAGGGTCCTGGCATCAAGTCCTGCATCTGGCTCCTGATGGGAGCCTGCTTCTCCCTCTGCCTATGTCTCTGTCAATCTCTGTGTCTCTCATAAGTAAATAAGTAAAATCTTAAAAAAAAGAATTCTACATCATAAATTCATTTAATACCCTGCTCAACAGCTCTGTGAGGTAGATATCCTCATCTTACAAATGAAGAAACGGGCTTAGGGTAAGAGTTTCCCCAAGTTCACACAGCTGGTAAATGGTGTGCTGGGATTTAAACCCAGGACTGTCTGGCTCTGGAGGTGGGACCATTAAACCCTAGACTATACTGCTGCTCTGTCCGTTCTAAGTGGCTGTAAATAGAAGGCTTTATCTATGTGATCACTGTCCAATAGATGGGACAGCTATGTTCTGATCCTTAGAAATAGCAGATCTAGAGTATATGTAGATTGAACTAAATCACTAAAAATAGAATGTTTCAAGATCTCAAATAAATTTTCACAAATCCAAAAGTGCACCAAATAGTGTAAGTGGGAAAATATAAAGTATCACTTCAATAATACATAAAGAACTGATTTTTCAAAACTTCAAATAAGGGAATTGAGAATAGGCTATATGCTTTTAGCAAAAACTTTGGGATGAACAGAAGTCTATACTAATAAAGTATGTATACTGTTGAAGCCTATGCAATGACAATATGGTCACTTGCATCAGATTAGGATGCTTGCAGAGGAAATGTTTTTATTTTCTTTCTTTCTTTCTTTTTCTGGAAAGATGTCCTGCTACTATCTAGATAAGCAAGGCAGGGAGAAGGGTATTTTTCTAGACTCTGAACTCTGTCTTGTCCTCTTTTACCTCTCTCTGATCCCCCTCATCTGTACCGACCCCCAGTCACTTAGTACAAATATGTCCTGGCAGACAGCCCAGTGCCTCTGAGAGCTGCTTGCTGTGGAGCTCATCCCTCCTATAGGGTTTATAAGACATGGTACCTCTCTAACCTAGATCTGCTGGTGAGAGCTGGCTAGATGTTCAAGAGGAGTTTCATTGGAGTCTGGGCTGAGTCAGGTTCTCTCCTCCAGAGATCTGAAATTGGGATAAGTGGAAACTCAGCCAGTTACTGTGAGATTGCCCCTGGGCTCGAGGCTCAAGAGACCCTGGTGGTGGGTCAGGTGCCCAGGAGAAAAAGGCAGAGAGGGCTGGGAAGGATGGGAAATCTCATTAAAGAGGGTGCAGAGGTGAGAAATGGAAAGTTGTTGGTTGACTCTTGATGGCCTCAGGTACTGATTCAGAGCAGTCTTGAGTTCCAGCTCTATCCATTTCCTGCTGATTCCTTTTAATAAATCCCTTCTTACTTCTGTCAGTTTAGTACTGTTTTGGTTGCAACTAAATCATCTTTGGACAGTGTGAGAAAGTTTACAACACAATGTACTTGCAGTTTGATACATTTATGGATAAATGAATTATTCATCAACTTTGATTTAATTCAACTTAAATTTTGGTGCCATCAGGTAGCTCCAGCATGTCCTTAAAACCGGCTGCTAATTAGGCCTAGTCCTTAGGGAAACAGATCAAGTGAGTCTGGTCAACAGAGTTTTTGGTAGAAAGTGGCATTTTGAGGTCACCCAAATCTGAATTTGTTGTTCTGTTCCCATGATTTTGGCTAGAACTTCTTTAACTTTCTTCTTAAGTGTTCTCAGACCAGTATTTAAGCCAGAATTGACTATTTTCTCAACTCTAACATAATTTATTTTTTTTCTAGGTAATTGTGTTCCCAGCTGTTGGTCTCCAACCTGATATCCCCATTCCATCCCCGACTGTGCTCTTACCCATTTCCTGGTGGGGTGGGCCTCTGGTCTGCCACTTAGTCATTTAGCATTTTAAATTCTACTTGGCACCTGACATACTCTTCCTCGGTCTAGAGCAATAGTTTTGATGTTTTATTATATTAGGACCCAGTTTGAAAATTCAATGGAAGCTTGGGGCCCTCTTCCCAGAGGATCCCAAAATGGCTAAATTAAGGGTTGACAGTTTTAGCTCATGCACAGTGGGGCATGGCTGTTATGTTTCTGCTAGGCTTCTATGAATTCGCCAATTTCCTTTTCTCAAATAATGCTATTAGATATACACAGAAGAGGGCAGTCCGGGTGGCTCAGCGGTTTAGTGCTGCCTTCAGCCCAGGACCTGATCCTGGACACCCGGGATCAAGTCCCATGTCAGGCTCCCTGCACGGAGCCTGCTTCTCCCTCTGCCTGTGTCTCTGCCTCTCTTTCTCTCTGTGTGTTTCATGAATAAATAAATAAAATCTTTAAAAAAAGATATACACAGAAGAAATGTAGGTGCAATTTTAAGAATTTCTGGTCAAAAACCTAGAACCATAGGGAAACCAAGAGCTGCCATACATTCATGAGAAGTTAGGGTCTAGACCATGTCTTCAGGCTTAGCCTTTCTTGTTTTGCTGTTGACCTATTTTCCCTGTTTCTTCTCAGGGGGGAATAGATAAGGATATCACTCATCTCAGATTCCAACTTTATTTCATCAGTGGCACTTCATTGTTTCTGTTGCCTACTTGGGGCCAGCCACCAAGGAAACCCTTTATTAAAATACTGATTGCTCAGTTTGGCCATGGAAAGAATGAGCCCACATTGAAAGGCATGGCCCTTAAACAATGAAAGGCAGCCATTTCCCATTATTTTGAGATGTGTTAATATTCAGACTTCTGCCTGGGTGAGAAGCAGAAAGAAATTGACTTGAGGCAGACTGAAGTAGGCACCTCTGTCCTGGCCAGGTTTTCATGGTGTAACTTTTTGTTGTCTCATCTGAATTCTTCTGAATTTGCCTGAAATTAAAGCCATTGGGAAACACCACTGCTACACTTAGTGATAACAGAGCTGACCATGTGCTAGTATTTTGGTTCCTGCATCCTTAGCATGGCAAACACTAGTGTCCTACCTTACTAAATGTTTTGACTAATGAATGGTAGCTGGAAAATGGCTAAATTAAGGGTTGGCAGTTTTAGCTCATACACAGTGGGGCATGGCAGTTCTATTTCTGTTAGGCTTCTACGAATTCTCCAATTTCCACTCTAGCTAAAAGAGTAGATTAAATGTTTACTTGATGAAGCAGGCCACTACATAGTATCCTCCAAATAGAAGTCTTCCCAGTAAGTGTAGTCTTGGGTCCTCAAGACCACTGCCATATTTGGGGATGTGCTGGGAGGGGCTTAGCCTATACTTGTACTCCTAGCTAGATTCATCACAGCAATGAAGTAAAGGCACACAGAGAGAAGGCAACCTGAGTAGAATGTGGAGGAATCCACATGTAGTTTTGCTCATGCTCTTCCTTCCCAGGAGAGGTCACACAGAGTGGACTTCCCCCAGCACTGAAAAGACAATAACATATGTTTGATACTTCTGTTCAGGAAAGCCCATTGGAGACCAGCCTATTGGAAGGTACTCACATGGGCATCTTTTGACCACCAAATACCAGACTTCCAGACTCCCAGATGGAAAGCAGGTGTTCCACATAACCCCCAAATATGCATATTTATGTACAAACAGTTTAGGCATGGCGGGCCATCCTAACCTTAGAGGGGATGTTTTATAACAGTTTAAAGAACTGTTTGCCAGCCTGGTTCCCGGACACCAACTGAGGGCCAGCTTTGCAAGCAGGCCTTCCTGCCAGGATGTTCTCTGTCTTTCGGATGTTTAACCTTTTCTCTTTTGCTTTGGAAGTGTCTTCTCCATTCTGTTGGGGAAGTCGGTGTTGCCAGCCCTATTAGGAAGTACAGGATTAACTTCACTGAGGAGCATGGGAATCTACATGAATGTGGTCAGTGCAGGTCAAGTGAGTTTCAAGCCATGCAGCCTTATGTTGCTGGACTAATTTGGCACAGGATGAAAAGTCCCTTAAAAGCCCTCCTTGTTTTAACTTTCCAGTTGGTTGATTTCTCCTTGAGAATGACCCCAGAGGGCAGGAATCAGTTTTGCCAGCTTTATTTCTGTTCTTCAGCTTTACCGAGTACTGTCACTAGGATCCCACATTTTCTCAAGGATCAAGGTGGTGCCATGTCTATCCCGCCCTCCCTTTTTGGCATCTGGTCAAATCCCCCCTCTTCTCCTTGGCCTAAGCTTTGTAGTGTCTGGCTGACACTGACCCTCCTCAGACTGGCATCCTCCTCTGTTTAATCTTCTGGATTTTTCTCTAAAAAATATTTTTGTTAAAAAGGTGAAAAAGCTAAAAAAAAACCCCAAAAAACCCTCCAGCCTTCAATGAGGATTTGTTAGGTGAATTAATACTGTCTTCCTCCTCCCAAGCCATTATTTTTTCTCATGCAGATATTTGTAGAATTGTTGTCTCTCTCTTTTTTTCTTTTTACCACCAGTACCATCTCATCCATAGTGATTTGGGGGAAAGGTTTGGTTTCCTTTTATTTGTGTCCCAGCTCTTCTCTTGACCAAATGATGATGACTTCTATTGATCTGTATGTAGTATTGTGTGTTTCTTGTTACTATAGAGGTACAAATATCTAGAATTTTAGAGTAAAATCTCATTACTTAAAGGTTCTTAAACCTGTACTAAGTCTTGAAACTGCTTTAGAATAATCGAAGAATATCAATAAATTAAGCTGGCCACCAGTTAGTGATTGATGTAGTTAGATGATATGCACATAGGAGTTTATTATATCATTTTTTACTTGTATATATATCTCAGATTATTCATGATAGAAGTCAAATGATCTGATATTTGATGTTAGCATCATTTCTTTTATGCACTTATTAATTCATTCACCAAACATCTATTAAGCTGCTTCTTCATGCCTTATATTCTATGGACAGGCACAAAAGATTAAAAAAAAGAAAAAAAAAAGCAGATCTTGCCTTCTGGAAGTCCAGTGTGTAACAAACTGACACAGTGGAGATCTAGTGACCTGGCCTGACGATTGTGTGAGTTTGGATCTACAGGAAGCTGGTAGCTTTCTTTATCCAAAGCCAGGTTAAGATCATTTCTATACTTTGAAGACTAGGCATTCTTTTGTGAATCAACTCAGTTGTGTCTTCAGAAGGTATTTACCCATTCCACTCACAGCAGTGAGCTAGGCCTGCAGGAGATCTAGCAGATGTGATCATAAAATTCAGAATTCCTTTTCCTAAGCATTTTAGTCCACGTAGGGAAGAGGGCCGACATGAAGGGCTTCTTGAGTGCTAGGTGTTCCAGCCACCATCTAGCTCTCATTTATATGACTCAAAAATCAACCAGCCAACCCAAGATGGTAGGCAGTATTGGTTGTGTGTCTTGTTTTTCTGTTTTCTTTTAGGTGATACTGTTTTCTTTGTAGTTGACAGACTAATGCAAGAAATGGAAGTTTGGAGAGTTGAAATTAACTTACCCAAGGTCACACAGCTCTGGTTTATTCATTTACAATCTGCCTTGTTCCAAAAAGGGTTTCAGGCAGTTAAACCACACAGTTAGAAAATTCCTTGTGGTCTTTCTACTGTCCCAAAAAAAACAAGACCATATTTTTTTTCTTTTTCAGCTTAAATGATGCATAGTGTTTCAGTTGATATTACCACTCAGATCGCTCCAAGTTTAAATTGTACAAAAGTGCTTACGTATGTCTCTGTTGGAATGTGTAGGAGTAAGAAAGGAAATCTCTGTATTTGATTTCATAAAGTCATGAGCTTTCTATAGTTACTTGGGCCACACATGCCAGTGCTTGGTTCTATGCACAAGACAGTTCTTATAAATCATTGTACAGCTGGTGGGTTGTTTGTCATCATTATTACTTATTCTTAATTACCAAAAGTGCACATGAGCTGCAGACTGTAGATTGTGCCAAACCAAACCTCTAAAGTGGTTGGACTAATAGGTTTTGAGGAAGATTTGTAATCCTTTGTAAATGATAGCAGTGCAGTCTATATTCATATAAAGAAACAGTGTACATCAGAATCTCACACAAAATCAGGATCATAATCTCGAGTATATGATTCTGAGGATCTGCCTCCTGTTTTCTTATTTGTTGCTGAATCAATTTTGCTTGTTTTGTATATTGAGAATAGAACTTATTTATAGGCTGTGCCTTTTTTAAGGTAATTGTTTCTCTTTCCCTAACTCAGCAATAAGTAGAAGTGGAGACATTCTTTCTCCAGGAAAGCCTTTAGACCCTTGATTTCTCTAGAATGTCATTTCTGTTTAGATGGAAATGTGGGACATGTCCACTAAGAGGATTAGTCAGCCTTTTCAAAATTTAATGAAGGTATTAGGTCATTTGTGCTTAATGTGCTAATAAGCTCAGAGTAAGCTGTCCTTACTGATGGATTGATGTGGAAGGATCCTCAGAATGGTGATTGTTTAGTGTGTATACTCCTTTTATTCCATCTTTTCTGTAGGATTGTGTTACCTGCAATGCTCAGGGTCATAAACACCCATGGTTAAACTTTCTTGGAAGTCCTCTCAGCTTTTTCCAAATTCCATGTAATTTAAAAGAAAACTCTTTCACTTGACTTTATTATTCGAATGAATCCAAACTCTTGTAAATGGTTTCTAATTCTCCATTGTTCTCCATTCTTGGCAGCTTTCCTGCTCATTACTGTAGCCAGTTTTTATGTTTCATACCTCTTTGAGAATTTGATGAAAAATAACAGTCTCATTTTCAAAAGAAAAAATACAAATGCATATATACCATTTACATACAATTTGAGGGTATACACTACTACCGAAGTCTATAAGAGACCTCAGGAACCCCTGCTTTGGTGAAATAAACTTAGGTGATATTAATAAAAACAATGTGGCCCATTTATAGAGTGTGGCAGTGAAGGAAGTAGTGAAGTATAACAAATTTCCTTACTTATGTCTTTACCAGTAGTATTTATTATCCATTTATTATCTAAAACAGATATCCCAAACACATGCTTTAAGATGGTAGGTAAACTCAGATCTCAAAATCTTACAATATTAACCAAAGATAGGTTAAATGGAAAAAAATAACACAGTAGTTTCAGTCAATTGGAGGAAAAGGCTAGAGACTAGCCGATGACATTTAAAAAAAATTGGCATGGGCCCTATCTGTTTTACTCCTAACTCAACCTTCCACAGATGTGATACGGAACAGATGCATATGTAATCCTCAAAATTCCTTTTTGGATGAAGATATAGAGATGGTTTGGGCAGCCTTGGGTAAGACTTAAAACTTCCACAAAGGTAGAGACTCCTCCGGACCACCCTGTTCTCCTACCAGGGAGAGTGGGTAGGATGTGATGTACCATGGACTCTCTCTCAGACATTCCAGAGGCGGTGATCTCCAGCAATAAACAAAGTCAGAAAGAAAACCTCAGAATCAAAACTAAGTAAAAAAAAAGAACTTTGGTAAGAGAAGAAGATGGGAAAAATGAACCCCAAGAGCAGAGAGGGGAATGCCATTTCCTACCCTGATAACTTGTAACATGAATGTCTAGAAGTCATGTCTCTTACCTGGTCCATCTTCTGCCTGGATAATGATAGGAAGTGGGGATAAACCAGCCACCAGGTCAGAGACTGCTGGGCAGGGGGTGAAGGGCCAGGGCCTCTGCTGGAATTGTGTACAGCCCAGGCAGGAGGAGTGAATGCAGACACAGGCATTTTGGCAAAAACCGCAGAGATGAAATGAAAGACCAGGTTGCTGCATCCTTGTCCTCCTCATCCCCATTGGTTATGGACTGATTGTGTCCTCTCAAAATGTTGAAGCCCTAACACCAATAGCATGGCCCTGTTTGGAGATGGGGTCTCTACAAAAGGGAATTTAGATTAAAAGAGGTCATAAGGATGTGGTCTTCCAACAGGACTGCTGTCCTTATAAGAAGGGGAATAGACACCAGGGATATGCATGCATAGAGGAAAGGCCGTGTGAGGGCACAGCAAGAAGGCAGCCATCTACAAGCCCAAGAGAGAGGCCTCAGGAGCAGCAACCCCTGCTGGCACATTGATCTTAGATTCCTAGTCTCTAGAACTGTGAGAAAATTAGATTTTTGTTATATGAGCCATCCAGTTTGTGGTGTTTTGTTGTGGCTGCCCAAGCAGATGAACACACCATTCTCCAGCTACAGAACACTGGGCAGGCAAAACTGTAGTGTATAGAAGAAGAAAACAGACCTCCACAACATGGGAAGAGATTCAAGGACATGTCACCCATGGTGTAGTGATATGACTAAAGTGTTGACAAAGCTGCCCATTTAAAACACAAGTATAGTTGAAATCAACCAACCAAAAATATTCAATGTGCAGTTTATGTGACTGTATTGCAGGAGGAGGGGAGAAAGTGTACACTGTAGTAGAAGAATCTGTTTTGGAAGAAATACCAATCCAAGGAAGAGAAGAAATGAACTTACTAAAATTTATCTCTGTAGAAGAATATTTAATGAAATGGGAGTTGAAAATAAAATGATTAAGGAGGATTTCTTTAAAGGTACTGTCTGAGCTAAGGAAACAGACTAACGTGTACAAATTTAAAAAAATCAAAATATGTAGAATCAAAAATTAAACAAATTATCCTCGCTGATGACACTATCACAGTCAGTGGAAGGAGAGACAGATAAGAGAAGTCATAGAAACAGACATAGAGCAAAAATGGCCCATCACAAGTCACCATGGCAGTACAGAATGAAATGCGTGGAACAGAAATAATTTTAATGATAAAATAGATGAAAGCTTTTTTTCTGAATCAAGGTGAGACCCTAATCTGATGAAAACATTCACTGAATTTCAGGAAGCCTCAATTTTGAATTTTAAGTCCTTCAGAATTATCCGTTATAGGTATGAAACTATGATTCGGTAATTAGATTTTTTTATTTTTATTTTTTTTAGATTTTGAAGAAAAAAATCCACTAGGAGAATACATCTGGTTGTCTCATATTTTCCTACAGCAACTCAGAAGACAATAAAGCAGTGTTCATAGGTTTTGAGTACTTATTTTTGGCCACAAACAAAAATTCCAAATTTCAAAAGGCAGAAATAGTACAGATCATTTTTTTCCTGATCTGTAATACTCTAAATCTAGAAATTAAAAGCAAAAAAGAAAAAAAAAAGTCCCTGGTCATCTGGAAGTTTAAAAACTTACATGATTCATGGATTAAAATAGAAATTAAAAAATTTTATAATACCTAGAAAAATATTATGAAAACAAGAGTATCAATACTTAAAGAATCATGCAAAAAATATGTTCTGAGGAAAATGTATATATAACCAACCTAGAAAGAATGAAATAAGTTACACTTCCACCCACCTCCCCCCAGGTTTGAAGAAATTAAGAAATATGAAAGATGAAATTAATTTAGGAAAGAAAAAAAGTGTTTTTTATAAAACCTCTTGCATTTTTGGTGGAGTGGGGAGCATAAAATAAAACAGATTTTCTTGGCTAAGCTCGTCAAGAAAAACGAGTGGGAGAGAAGGCTCACAAATATAAATAGAAACAAATGTAGAAATAACCATAGATACACGGTACACAGAATTTTGAAAATCTGAATAAAATTAGTGAACTAATAAAGAAACCAAAAACTTTAAAAGAGTTGTCATCTCCCCAAAAAGCACCAGGCACAGATATTTTCACAGGTGAATTTTAAACTGGGAAGAAGTCATTTAATCTGTTAATGTTTAAACTGGTCCACACCATAATACAGGAGAGTTTCAAATTCCTTTTATGATGCTGGTAGGGTACCAATGCCAAAGTCTGTCAAAGATAAAGTTGTAGATCAATTTTACTTAAGCATATTGTGCAGAGACCTTAAATAATACATCAGCAAATAATAGCGGTACTTTAACAGTATAATATTTCAAGCTAAGTTGATTTTATCCCTGAAATACAAGGGTGGCCAATAATAGGAAATACATTAATATAATATACCATATTATTAAGTCAGAGGAGAAAATCTTATAGCAGATGCCTAAAAGCATGTGATAAACTCTCCATAATTCCTAGCGAAATATTTTAATAAAGCAGAAATTGTGGATACTTTCTTAAGATCATTTAAAATGTGTATTTTAACCATAAGTTAATATTCTTTTTAATTATTGAAATGCTTAGAATATTGAAATTGTGACTTGGCTCACTGTTACTAAGTAACTGTTGTCCTAGAATTATTAGACAAGAAAATCAAGAAAGCAATAAGAGGTGGTTTGAAAACTAGAAGGGAGAAAGTTCGCATTATTTACGAGTGTGATTTAGCCCCAGAGCTCTTACATACACTAAAATGATTCACTGGGATTAAGGATTAAAAGTAATTACCACAATCGATAGCTTCCTTATAGATTGCAAGGCATCAAAAAATACAGTGGGAGAGTAAGCCCTATTGTCAGTGTTTTCCAAAAAGATGAATTGCCTGCGTGTAAGCCCAAATCAAGAAGAGATAAATCACTGGTGTGTAAGCTTAAATGAAGAGATGAAGAACACCTATTTGAAGAAAGCTGTAAAGTTCCACTGAGAGTGGAGGAAAGTCTCCAGGAGGAAATGAGTGTGTGTGAGCTGGAACAGACTCTCTGTGATGGTTTGCAGTATCCAGCAAGGCTTAGAAGGCCCCTCCTGCTTTGAAGCCATCTCTCTGTTATAAAGTACTCACAGATAACTGTCAAGATTTTGCAAAAATGTAGAGCATATGCCTTGCTACTGCAAGTCTACTGTATCTCTCAGAGCAAAAATCAGACACAGCCTTCAGTGGCAGGAAAGTGGGTTAAATAAATTATGTGGTGGCCATAAGAGAAAATACTTGGCAGCCTGTTAACAAAAATGAAGTAGACTTGTAAGCACTGGAACCAGGCGTGGTAGACATATGCTAAGGTGGCCCAGTGGTCTTGGCCCTTGGATGCCTGATGCCTGTGGGACCTGTGGCTTGATTCTCACCAGTAGAATCTAAGGTGATGGGATGTTTTACCCATGATGGTTTTGTTATACAAGGCTCCATGGGAGCAGACTGGAGACAGAGGTTTTCGTGGGCCTGGAAGAAGCAGATAGCCATGTTGTGAACTACCTTCAGCAAGCGCCACGTGGCAGGGAACTGGGGGGGCCTCCTGCCCATGCCAGTCAAAAAGTCAGAATCCTCAGTCCTGTGACTGCAAGGAAGTGAATTCTGCCAACAACCCAGATGAACTGGAAAGCAGTTCAGCCTCTGTAATGCTGGCTGGCTGATACTTTGACTATGGCCTCGTGAGCCAAGGACCCTAGCAGAGGGACCCAGTTAAGATGTGCCTGGACTCCTGATACTTGGAAACTATGAAATAAACAATAGCTTTCTTTTTTAAAAAAATTTATTCATGAGAGACAGAGAGAGAGAGAGAGAGAGAGAGAGAGAGGCAGAGACACAGGCAGATGGAGAAGCAGGCTCCATGCACCAGGAGCCCGATGTGGGACTAGATCCCAGGACCCCAGGATCTCGCCCTGGACTGAAGGCAGGTGCTAAACTGCTGAGCCACCAAGGCGCCCCAAACAATAGCTGTCTTATATACAGTAAGAATCAGAAAGCATAGTAATAGTAAATGTGTTGTTTCTTGGCTTTGAGTTTGTGGTAATTTGCTACACAGTGATAGTAAATGAACACACTGAAACTGAATGAGATCTAAAGCACACCAGTACTTTCCACTCTAAGCACTGGTGTGCTTTAGATCTCATGCTACTTACTGACTCAACTTTTCTTTCATACCCTCATGACTGCAGTTCTCCTGGCCTCCTTGGCATTCCTGGAACATGCAAGGCACATTTCCTTCTCAGGGCCTTTGCACTTAATTTACTTCCAGTGTCCAGAACGGTGCATGTCCCATAGGGAACATTCAGTTAATAGTTGAATAATTAAAAATCGAGGCTTGGATCCTTTGTGTGTGCCTAGAAATTATGTGTGTGTGTGTGTGTGTGTGTGTGTGTGTATGCAGGCATTGGCAACTTTTAAAATTTTCTTAGAAGGAATCAAAGGAGCTGTTGTCAGTGATGACCTTGGGGGATGGAGGAGGGGACTCAGTATTTTTCTGGTATTCCATGTGTCAGTACCCTCATCAACAGTGGTATTAAGATAGGGAGATTATGGCTCATTTATAGTTTCCTTCTTTGACTTAAAGCCAACTACCACATGCTGAAATTTACATTACAGAATAAACAAATACTCTGCTTCTGTATCTCAGAGCGTAAAAATATCTGTCCATTGGACTCATCTATTGGATGAAACTGGGAATTGCTGGAGAGATCAGGCTTCAGTTTGAAGAAACTTAACAATGAGTCTGATTCTCTTTTGAGTTTGAGTTCCTTACATTCTTCTACGTCCTTCCTTTCTGATGAATGAGCCCTTGTATGGCCGTCTTGTCCTCAGATGACAAAAACTTGAAGCAGTGGTGAGAGAAGGATTGTGTGATCTGTTGAGCATATTTACTGTGAAGTGCTTACATTTTGAAGTCACTTTGGTACGGTTACTTTGTTCATATCCAAACCATCATCTGGTTGTACGGATGGCAGATGAGACATGGAATAAATGTGTCTCTTGGTGGCAGACTACATAAAGATGGTCACAAATTCTTTCACACTCCTTCTGTAGAGATAAGAGGATCTCTCTCCTTCCCTTAGATTTGGTGGACCAGATGGGCTTGCTTTGGTCTTTAGACTGTGGCAGAAATCACTCTGAACTATGGTTTGAAGAGCTGACCATTTCCATCCCCTTCCTCTTGGAGTTCTCCTTTTGGGGGAAGTTGGCCGCTGTGGAGAGGTCCAGCTACCCAGAGAATGCCAAGCTGTGAGGCAGCCTGTGCTTGCCGTGTAGGGAGGTTGTGGGGGAGAGAGGACGAGACATGCACAGCCAGTCTCAGTTCTCCCAGTCTCTCATCCCAGGCATCAGATGTTGGTCGTCCATCTGACCAACCAAAGCAGGTTGGTCATCCCAGACTCTAGTGGGCAAAACTGAGGAATCCAACTGACAGCCAAAAGTGGGATATCACTGTCCCTAGTGCCTGTCTCAGCCATCTCCAGCCATCTGAGTTGACTTTGGCTGAGGCTGATCATTCCTGCTTGCCATGCCCAAATACCTGAGCCAGAAAATTATGAGCGAAATAGAATGGTGGTGGTTTGAGATTACAATGCTTTGGAGACGTTTGTTGCAGCAGTCAACAGAAGGAACATTCCACCATTTCACTGAAAATGAATTTTGGTTTAGTGGAATCAGTGTTTTTTTTTTTACTTCCAGAAGAATGTTCTTTTAGGTAGAAAAGGAAATATTTTTAAAGTTTACATATTTAAAGAGCAACACGTTATCTGCATATTTTCATATAATAATAATTCATAAAATGAAAATACAGCAGGATTTGCAGGTAATGAGTTAATTTCTCCTCTTATCCTCCCCAAGTTGATAGCAGTTTGAGAGCTTAAGCCAGTTTTAGCCAGCTGCCTAAGATTTCCACCTACTGTGCCTTCCTCCTCCTCGGCCCCCATCTTTCTTCCCCAGCCCACAGACTTTACTTATCAGTGGGACTCTCGGTCTCTCTTGGAGCAGGGCTCAGTGTTACTACTACAGTACCTGTATAGTTTTTTTGTTCTGTTTTGTTTACATATTTTGACATAGTAGCATATAGGAAAATAAGGCTAAAATGCATATAGGTGCTGTGACTCTTAGGAAACTCCAAGGGGCTTATTTGCTATGCTCTTTGATGAACACTTCTCCATCCATGGCTGTGGGACTCTAAGATCACTATTTCAGGAGCCATATAAGGATGACTTTTATCTATAATGAGCATATTTATGAAATGGCAACAGTTCACAAAGCTTTTTCGTATACTAATATCTGACATGTTCTTTCATTGGAATGGGAAAACCAGAATAGAAGGAATGGTAAGATGAGATTACTCTGTAACAGGGCCACCCCTGTGTCATGTTAACCGTGCATCTGCGAGGTAAGGAGAACTCAGAGCATGGCCAACTTGCAGCAGGAAATGAGGGAGCTCAGGCCTCAGCATGGTACAGTGTGTATTTATCAGGGGTTGGGGGAAGGCTACCCTGTCTTACAGGAAAGGGTGACAGGTCAGCTTGACAGGCTTGTTTCTATATTGAGGTGTTGGTCACTTGGCTCAAATAGCTTGGCGAGTGAGACTGTCTTTGGGGAGGGGCAGATGTTTTCTCATTCTTAGATTTATAGGTCAACTATTCAAGCCCTGCCTACATGTAGTGTTGGAGCCTCTTTTGGAATGCTCCTTGCCTTACCTTTTTAAGACTTTGTGAAACTTTGGTGACATAGAACTCATGGTCTCCCAAATTAACTGCCCAAGAGTTGTGTAACTTCACTTGTTCAGAAGGTTTTTTTTCCCTGTATCTTCAGTTGACATATGTCTTCTTATATTTTTAACCCATTAGCCCTGGTTTTAATCTCTGGGCCAAATACAAGGTGAACCCCTCTTTTTACATGATATTGTTTTTAGAATCAGATAATAGGTAAGTTGCATGACTTTGCTTTGAATTTCCCACCTTCCTGGTCACATTATGCTGTGGTTTATAGTGAGATATATATATTTGGTCTTTGTCCATAGTTCCTGGCCCCCATTTCCCAGAAACCTTGGGATTTCCTGAGCCATAAGAGTGATGGGAGTATCTTTGTTGTATTTGGTCTCTTGTCCTTCCTGAATTGCTTTGGGTGAAATGGAAGTCTTATTATTCGTGAAAAGGTTTCTCTACTACAACTGGGCTTATGTAAGTGAAGTGATTTCTGGAAAGTACCTAAGGATGGGGGCTGGTTGCCAGAGGAACCAACAGTGAATAGAGGATTGAAACTTAAGTCCTTCCCCCTGCTTTAGGGGGAGAAGGGAGAGATTGGAGGTTGAATCAGTCACTAGTGGCTGCTAGTGGTCTAATCAAGGATACCCATGTCATGAAGCCTTCATAATGAACCCAAAAGCAGTGGTTTCAGAGAGCCGGTTTGGGGAGCCAGAAAGATCGCCAGTCATGATGTGGTGGCCTCACACTGGCCTTACTGTCCACATTGACTACTTGCTATGGCTGAGGCCTATGTTCTCATACTGTACTTGTGTGGTTCCTTTTTACACAGGTTCAAGTACTGCCCCAATTGTTTATTCTTTTGAATCCTGTATTGCTAGTCTGCCTGTTTTCAACCTGCTAAAAGCTGCTTGAGCGCACTTCTTACTCAGGAAATTGTTCAATCTCTCTCCAATTTTGTATCCTCTGTCTACGAAGACCAAGTCGTTGCTAACAAATATTGAGCTCTGAGGCGTAACACTAGAAATATTTCTCTAGATTTATAGTGGTGAATCTCAGTCCCCAGGGACATTTGATAATCATAACTGTATGATAATGTGTAACAACCAGTTTTGGTTGTTAGAACTGAGTGAGGTCTCTAGCGGGTAGAGGCCAGAGATGCTGCTAACCATGCATAAGATGGTGCCTCCAACCAGAATGATCAGACCCAAAATGTCAAGGGTGCTGAGGTTGACAAGTCCTTGTCCATATTAATGTAGTTCTCCTAAACAGTGTCTGGTAAATATGATTTTTAAATTTTGTTAATCAGGTTTATTAGCACCCAAGACAGGGATTCTCAAAGTGTAAACGGAGGTCCCCTGAGACCGTTTTAGGTGTCTCCAAGGTCATAGCTGTTTTTATGATAATTACCTTTCCCACACCTTTTTTTTTTTTTTTATAATTGTAGAGTGCAACTTTCCAGAGGTGATGTGATATCTAATATGGAAACACATTGAATGCAGAAGCAGATATGAGAATCCAGCTGCCTTCTTTTAAATCTGACATTAAAGAGATTTTCAAAATGGAAAACAACGCCATTTTTCTCATAAAATTATTTTTGTTTTAGAAAAGCATTATTTTTTCATAAAACATGTTAATATATAATTAATTTATCATTTTCAATAAACTAATAATGCATTTAAACATTTCTTTTTTAATTTTGGGTTTTATTTCTGTCACTAAGAATGTCGGTAGACATAAGCCACACAAACATCCATGTTGTTCTTTGGGATCCTAATAATTTTTACTAGTATAAAAGATCCTGAGATGAATTTTAAGAACTTCTGACTAGGCTACATTTCTTCATTTTATATGCAAGGATATCATATCATGATTGACAATTTTAAAGGCCTTGTTAGAATCTGGCTGTATAGATTGTTGGTATTTTCCTGCTTTAAAGGAAATTGATTGGCAGGTTCCTAATTGACCTGTGGTAGCTTCTGGTTATCCTTTTCTGCTCTTCAAGTGATCGTGATTCTGTTAGTAATAAATCTGAGTGCAATTTGGGATCTCCCATTCGTCGGAAGGATTTCCTTTGCTTCAGTTTCTTTCCTTCATTCATGGGTACCTTTTATTATTGTTGTTTCAGAGTTAAGATTAAATTTTTGAAAATGTCTTTGGCACATTGAGAAGGCTTTCTTTTCAGGACCTCAAACGATGTAAGTGTACATTGCTTTATGCAGAACATTTTGAAATCTGCTTTCATGAAACCTATGTCTGGTATCCAGATAAGGGACAGTGCTATTCCTTGGAGAGAATATGTGGCCTAACTCCTGAACTTTTTTAATTTTTGAAATTACATTTCATATGGTTAACCAATTCAGAACATTATAGATGTTTGTGATTGAGTGTTGGTCATATGGATACGTTATTTAAGTATGTTTGCTCTTTCATTCTGTCATTCCAGATGAAGTGTGTGAAAGATACTGTGATTGCAGAGTACACTGACTTATGGGAAGAGCATGGTGTTTGAGATGCTAGACATCATCTAGGTCTGACGCAACCCTTTCAGCTGGGTCAGGAAACTGAGGCCTAGCCAGGCTGTTACTTTCCCAGAGTCACAGCATATTTAATAGCAAGGAACATTATTACTTTATGATCTTGTGGCCCTTTACTAGTAATATGATTGTGCACAAGTTATTTGGTCTCTTCAGGCATCTGTTTCCTCATCTGTATCAGCGAAATAAAAATAGCAGTCTTGTAAGGTTGTTGATATTAATTTACATAATAGCCTTTCCACTGAAAAATTTCAGACCCACAGAAAGATTGCAACATAATACAATAAATATTTGTATTTCCTGTACCCTATAAGTTACATTATTATCATTTTTGTTGAATCATTTGAGATGAAGTTCCATTTCTTCATGACCCACTTCATTTCTAAATACTGCAGCATGTGTCTTCTAAAACTAAGGACAAATTCAGGAAGCTTGACATTGACACTGTGTTGTTATTTAGTGTATTTAAAAAAATTTTTTTTTTAAATTTATTTATGATAGTCACACAAAGAGAGAGAGAGAGGCAGAGACACAGGCAGAAAGAGAAGCAGGCTCCATGCACCAGGAGCCCGACGTGGGATTCGCTCCCCGGTCTCCAGGATCGCGCCCTGGGCCAAAGGCAGGCGCCAAACCGCTGTGCCACCCAGGGATCCCTGTTATTTAGTGTATTGCAACACTAAGTGTGACCCCTGGTCCAACATATTGACACTAAACTGGGAATTTGTTGGAATTGAGAAGTTGGGGCCCCACTCCAGGCCTGCTGAATCAGAATCTGCATTATAACAAGACCCCTGATTTGTATCTATACGGATATTTGAGAAGCTCTGGACTGAGTAGTCCATTTTCATATTTCATTAGTTACGTGATACCTTTTTTTAAAAGTAATTTCTGTGTCCAGTGTGGGTCTTGAACTCATGATCTTGTGATCAAGAATCACATGCTCCATTGAATGAGCCAGCCAGGCACCCCACATGACATATTTTATAGAAAAATTTCCCCATGCAGGATCCAGTTCAGTGTAATGAATTGCGTTTAATAATTGCATGTCTTTTTGATTTCCTTTAATTTAGAGTAGTTCCCAGTCTTTGTCTTTCATGACACTGATACTTTTGAAGACTACAGACCAGTTGTTTTTAAAATTTTAAAATTTCAATTCTAGAATAGTTAACTTCCAGTGTTATATTAGTTTTAGGTATACAAAATAGTGATCCAACAATCCTATACATTACTCAGTGCTCATCATGGTAAGTGTACTCTTTAATCCCCATCACCTATTTTACCCATCCCCTATCCACTTGCACTCTGGCAACCACCACTTTGCTCTCTATAGTTAAAAATCTAATTTTTGGTTTGTCTCTATTTTTCTTTTGTTCATTTGTTTGGTTTCTTAAATTCCACATGAGTGAAATATAGTATTTGTCTTCCTCTGACTTATTTTGCTTAGCATTATACTTTCTAGATCCAGATGTTCTTTTTTATGGCTGATTAGTATTTCATTTTGTATATATAAACCACTGCTTTCTTATCCATTCATCTATTGATGGACACTTGGGTGGCTTCCATAATTTGGCTATTGTAAGTAATGCTGCAGTAAACATAGGGGTGTGTGTGTGTGTGTGTTTATGTTTGTATTTATTTAATTTTAAAGATTTTATTTATTTATTTGAAAGAGTGAGAGAGAGTGAGCATGAGTGTGGGGCAGAGGGTAGCAGACTCTTTGTTGAGCAAGAAGCCTAATGCAGTGCTTGATGCCGTGACCCCAAGATCATGACCTAAGCCAAAGCCAGACACTTAACTGACTGAGCCACCGAGGCACACCAGGGGTGCATATATTTTTTTCAAATTAATGTTTTCTTGTCCTTTGGGTAAATACCCAGTAATGAAATTATTGGCTTATATGATAGCTCTATTTTTAATCTTTTGATGAACCTCCTTACTGTTTTCCACAGTAGCCCCACCAAATTGCATTCCCACCAGCAGTACACTAAGGTTCCTCACCAACACTGGTTATTTTTTGTTTTTTGATTTTAGCTCTTCTGACAGGTGTAAAGTGATAGCTCATTGCAATTTCGGTTGACATTTCCCTGATAATTAGTGATGTTGAGCATCATTTCATGTGCCTGTTGGCTATCAGGATGTCTTTGGAGAAATGTCTGTTCATGTTTTCTACACATTTTTAATTGGAATATTTTTGTGTTTGTATGTATTGAGTTGTATACATTAATTTTTTTCTTTTAATAAATTTATTTTTTATTGGTGTTCAATTTGACAACATATAAAATAACACCCAGTGCTCATCCCATCAAGTGCCCTCCTCAGGGCCCGTCACCCAGTTACCCCCCCCCCCCCCCGCCCACCTACCTTTCTACCACCCCTAGTTCGTTTCCCAGAGTTAGGAGTCTCTCATGTTCTGTCTCCCTTTCTGATATTTCCCACTGATTTTTTTCTCCTTTCCCCTTTATTCCCTTTCACTATCTTTTATATTCCCCAAATGAATGAGACTGTATAATGTTTGTCCTTCTCCGATTGACTTATTGTATACATTCTTTATATATTTTGGATACTAACCCTTTATGATATATGTCATTTACAAATATCTTCTCTCATTCAGTAGGTTTTCTTTTAGTTTTGTGGATTATTTCCTTTACTGTGCAGAAGCTTTTTATTTTGACATCCCAATAGTTAATTTTTTGCTTTTGTTTCTCTTGCCTCAGGATACATTTTTAGAAAAATATTGCTATGGGTGGTGTCAGAGAAATTACTGCCTGTGCTCTCTTCTAGGATTTTTATATTTTCACGTCTCACATTTAGATGTTCAGTTTATTTTGAGTTTGTTTTTATGTGTGGTGTAAGAAAGTGGTCCATTTTCATTATTTTGCATGTAATTTTCCAGTTTTCCCAACATTATATGTTGAGGGGACTTTTAACCATTGCATATTCTTGCCTCTTTTGTCATATATTAATTGACCATATAAGTGTGAGTTTATTTCTGGGCTCTCTATCTGTTCCATTGATCTATGTGCCTAGTTTTGTGCCAGTGCAATAACGTTTTGATTACAGCTTTGTAGTATATCTTGATATCTGGAATTGCCATACTTCCAGTTTTGTTCTCCTTTTTCAAGATTGCTTTGACTACTTGGGGTCTTTTGTAGTTCCATACAAATTTTAGGATTACTTATCATAGTTCTGTGAAAAGTGCTGTTGGTATTTTAATATGGATTGTATTAAATGTGTAGTTTGCTTTGGGTGGTATAGACATTTTAACAATATTTGTCCTCCCAATCTGTAAGGATGGATATCTTTCCATTAGTATCATTTTCGTTTTCTTTCAACAGTGTTTTATAGTTTTCAGAGTACAGGTCTTTCACCTCCTTGGTGGAGTTTATTCCTAGATATTTTATTATTTTTGGAACAATTATAAATGGAATTGTTCTCTTAATTTCTCTTTTTGTGGCTTCATTATCAGTGTATAGGAATGCAGTGAATTTCTGTGTATTGATTTTGTATCCCATGACTATACTGAAGGATTCTTCCCTGAGATTCTTCCCCTGTTTCAACTGACACTGAAACACTGTGAACTCTTTGGAAGACAAATGTCAAGGAAATAAATGTTATGCATTGCTAATTTTAAATGCACTTGCAATATGGTGTCTATTATAATAGAAGTATTTTTATCTGATTTTTGCTATTTATTATCCTTTCCTGCTTTTCAGGTTGAGGAGGCATTATATGTGTTCATAAGTGTTTTTCTTTCCTTCTGATATAAAATTCTTACTTTGTTCCCATCAAAGGAACTCTTTAAGAATACGGCAAAAGTTAATTAAACTATTCTTAAAATGTCAAAAAAAGCATATTTAATATTTGAACTTTCATTTTCTATTTTCCCAGACCCCAGAAAACAGAAAGTTTTTAGATGACCAATATTTTGTTCCAGAAACATAGTCTTATCAGCTAATTCATAAAAGAGCTATTTTACAAAGGTACATCTGGATAATTAGAACAATAAAGTCTTTTAGGCATTTCAAAATGTGATCAGTAAAAATACATGATTATTAATAAAGTTTTTTTTAAAGATAGTTCCAGATTTTTTAAAAAGTAATTTCTGTTAAAGAGTACTTGATTGTATGGTGAACAAGGAAAATAAAATGTTCTAGTAGGAAGAGGCTTATTAAAAATAACCAATAGTGTGCACATTACAGTTATCACTTTTGCAGGACATTTATCAGTTCTAGTATCTTTTTGGTGGAATCTTTTGGGTTTTTTACATGTAGTATCACATCATCTGCAAATAGTGAAAATTTTGCTTCTTCCTTACCATTTTGGATGCCTTTCATTTCTTTTTCTTATCTGATTGCTATGGCTAGGGCTTCCAATACTGTGTTGAATTAAAGAAGTGAGGATAGACATCCTTGTCTTGTTCTGATCTTAGGGGAAAAGCTCTCAGTTTTTCATCACTGAGGATGATGTTAACTGTGACTTTTTCATATATGGTATATTCCCTCTAAACCTGCTTTTTGAGGGTCTTTATCAGGGAGGGATATTGTGCTTGTCAAATGCTTTTTTTTGTATCTATGGAAATGATGATATGGTTTTTATCCTTTCTCTTGTTGATGTGATGTATCATGTTGATTGATTTGTGATTATTGAACCACTCTTGCATCCTAGACATAAATCCTACTTGATCATGACAAATGACTTTTGTTTTTTTGTGAATGATTTTTTCAATGTATTGTTGGATCAATTTACTAACATTTTGTTGAGGCTTTTTGCATCTGTATTCACCAGAGATACTATATAGTTCTCTTTTTTTAGTACTGTCTTTATTTGGTTTTGGTATCATGGTAATGCTGGCCTCAGAAAGAATTTGGAAGCTCTCCTTCATCGTCTATTGTTTGGAATAGTTTGAGAACAGTATGTATTAACTTTTCTTTAAACGTGTGGTAGCATTCACCTGTGAAACTGTCATGTTCTGGACTTGTTTGTTGGAAGTTTTTTGATTACTGATTCAGTTTCATAGCTGCTAATCAGTCTGTTCAAATTTTCTTCTTCCTGATTCAGTTTTGAGAGGTTTTATGTTTCTAGGAATTTATCCACTTCTAGGTTATCCAATTTGTCGGCATATAATTTTTTCATAATATTCTCTTGTAATCCTTTGTATTTTTGTGGCATCAGTAATTATTTCTTCTCTTTCATTTCTGATTTAATTTATTTTAATCTCCTCTCTCTCTCTCTCTCTCTCTCTCTCTCTCTCTCTCTCTCTGAATCTGGCTAAAGCTTGATCAGTTTTGCTGATTTTTTTCAAGAATCAGCTCCTGGTTTCATTGATCTGTTCTATTGTTTTTTTGTTTTTTCAGTTTCTGTTTTGCTTATTTTTGCTTTAGTATTTATTACTCCTTTTCCTACTACTGGTTTTGGGTTTTGTTTGTTCTTTTTCTAGCTCCCTTAGGTGTAATGCTAGGTATTTTTTTATATTTGAGATTTTTCTTGCTTCTTGAGGTAGGCCTGTATTGCTATAAACTTCCCTCTTGAAGAGCTTTTGTTGCATCCCAAAGATTTTGGACTGCTGTTTTCATTTTCATTTGTCTCCTTGTGTTTTTTGATTTCCTCTTTGATTTCTTGGTTGATTTATTCATTGTTTAGTGGCATGTTATATAACTTCCATATATTTGCTTTTTTCCCAGATTTTTTCTTATTAATTTCTAGTTTCATAGCATTGTGGTCAGAAAAAAAAAAATGCATAGTGTGACTTTAGTCTTTGTGAATTTGTTAAGACTTGTTTTGTGGCCTAATATATGATCTGTTCTGTAGAATGTTCTGTGTGCATTTGAAAAGAATGTGTATTCTGCTGTTTTAGGATGGGATGTTCTGAATATATCTGTTAGATCCATATGGCCCAATGTGTCATCTGAAGCTACTGTTTCCTTGTTGATTTTCTATCTGGATAATCAGTCTTTTCATTGAAATAAGTGGGGTGTTAAAGTCCCCTATGACTACTAGTTACTATGGATTATTTCCTTTATGATTGTCATTAGGTGCTTTATGTATTTGGGTGCTCCCATTGTTATATTTGGATTGTTCACTTTATGATTGTATAATGTCCTTTTTTCTCTCTTATTACACTCTTTGTTTTAAAGCCTATTTTGTCTGATAAGAGTATTGCTACCCTGGCTTTCTTTTCACTTCTATTTGCATAACAACTGCTTTTCCATTCCTTCATTTTCAACCAGCATGTGTTTTTAGGTCTGAAGTGAGTCTGTTGTAGACAGTATGGGTCTTGCTTTTTTATTTATTCTATCAGTCTGTGTCTTTTGATTGGTACATTTAGTCCATTTACATTTAAAGTAATTATTGATAGGTATTTATTTATTGCCATTATGTTACTTGTTTTATGGTTGTTTTTGTAGTTCTTCTCTGTTACTTGGTTCTCTTGCTCTCTTCTCTCAGAGTTTGTTGGGTTTTTTAGTGATATACTTGGATTCCTTTGTCTTTGTTTTTTGCATATCACTGGTTTTTTATTTGTGGTTACCATTAGGTTTGTGTATAACCACTTCTGCATATAGTAGTCTTTATTAAGTTCATGGTTGCTGGGATGCCTGGGTGGCTCAGCAGTTGAGCATCTGCCTTCAGCTCAGGGCATGATCCCAAGGTCTGGGATCAAGTCCCACATTGGGCTCCTTGCATGGAGCCTACTTCTCCCTCTGCCTGTGTCTCTGCCTCTCTCTCTGTGTGTCTCTCATGAATAAATAAATAAAATCTTAAAAAAAAATGTTCATGGTTGCTAAGTTTGAACCCATTCTTTACTCTTCTTCCCCCATGCTTTAGGTGCATGATCATTCTTTGTATTTTCTTGTTTTGAGAATCCCATGACTAATTTTTATTTTATTTTTTTCTAAAGATTCATTTATTTGAGAGAGAGAGCATAAGCACATACGAGAGGGGAGGGGCAGAGGGAGAGAAGCAGACTTGCCATTGAGCATGGAGCCCAATGTGCGGCTCATTCCCATGACCCTGAGATCATCACTTGAGCTGAAATCAATAGTCAGATGCTCAACTGAATGAGCCACCCAAGTTCCCCAGCCTTGACATATTTTTATAAATATATTTAATTTTACTGCTTTTGTGTATCCTACTTTTCTTACTCCTACTTATGGTGTTTCCTTTCCACTCAGAATGTCCCCTAAAGGGGACATTTCTTGAAGAGCCTGGTTTAGTGGCCATAAATTCCTTTAACTTTTGTTTGGGAAACTTTCTTTCTCCTTCTATTCTTTTTTTTTTTTTTTTTTAGATTTTAAAAAAAATTATGAGAGAGAGAGAGAGAGAGGGAGGCAGAGACACAGGCAGAGGGAGAAGCAGGCTTCATGCAGGGAGCCTGATGTGGGACTCAATCCTGGGTCTCCAGGACCAGGCCCTGGGCTGAAGGCGGCTCTAAACCGCTGAGCCACCTGGGCTACCCTCTCTCCTTCTATTCTGAATAACCTAGTTGGATAGAATATTCTTGGTTGCAGGTTTTCTCCTTTTAGTACTTTGAATATATTATGCCACTACCATCTGACCTGCAGAGTTTCTGCTGAAAAATCAACTAACAGCCTGTGTATATAACTAATTACTATGTGTATTGGTGTAGATCTTCTTGGGCTGATTTTGTCGGGTGCTCTCTGTGTCTTCTGGATCTAGATTTCTGTTTCCTTCCCCAGATTTGGGAAGTTTTCAGCTGTTGTTTCTTCAAAAATTTTTCTGTCCCCTTTTCCCTTTCTTTTTTCTAGGATCCCTATTATATGAATGCTATTACCTTTGATGGTATTGCTGAGTTCCCTTGTCTATTTTCATTTTTATTATTTTTCTCTCTGCTGTTCACCTGGATTGCTTTCTATTACCCTGTCCCCCAGGTTGCAGATCCATTCTTCTGCTTACTCTAGTTTACCATTTATTCTCTCTAGTGTGTTTTTAATTTCAGCTGTTGAGTTCTTCATCTCTGATTGGTTCTTCTATGTTTTCTGTCTCTTGATGATTTCAGTGATCTCCTCTACTATTTTTTGAAGTACGACGAGTATCTTTATTACCATTATTTTAAATTCTCAGGCATATTATCTCCATTTTGCTTAGGTCTCTTGCTGTGATTTTCCTGTTCATTCATTTGGGACCTATTCCCTTGTCTCCTCATTTTTTCTAGCTCTCTATGTTAGTTTCTATGTGTTGGGCAATTTAGTTATATCTCTTGGTCTTAAAAATAGTGGCTTATGAATGAGAGGTCCTATAGTGCCCTGTAGTGCAATGTCTTCTGTTCACTAGGACCTGGCATTTCATGGGTATCTTCTATGTGTGTTACTTACATGCTACTGTTGTTGCTGATCTGGCTGTGTTAATCCAGTCATGTGCCATGGCTCTCTTTGCCTGTTGTTGGCAGGATTTGGTCCCTCTGTTGTTAGGGAGCCAGTCTGGGGCCATTTTAGGCTTGAATTGAGTCAGAGCATGTATTTGCCAGAGAAACAGTAGCACAGAACTGTAGAGTGCTTCTTCTGAGTTGTCCCCTGTAAAGCTTTTTTGGGTGGGTATCTTCTGCAGTTAGACCTAATGTCTGCCCCTCAACCACTTACTGGGGCTGCAGTTATAATGATGTATCTGGTTATCCTCCCCTCTCCCTGGGGCAGGAGTCACTTTGGAGTGGTGCTGGCCACTGTTGGGGCTGTTTGCACAGTGCCAAAATCTTGGATGGGCTGCTCTGGATGGGCTGTGGCCAATGATTTATTGGAGAGGGTAGGGGCCTGATGACAGCAAGGTTCACACTGGTGTGCTATGGGGGAGGATCTGCAGCAGTTTGGAAAAATTCCTGCTGAGGCTGGCTGGGTTGTGGGGGAACATATCCACAGAAGTGTGGTGGGACAGGGGTGCTTTTAGCAAGCTAGGTAGAGAATGTTTGCCCTGCGCTGGTTCCTGTAGGTGTCTGTATAGCTAGGTTGGGAAGCAGGTTGGGTAAATGGTGCCATAAGCTCTTTTTTTCTTGGAGATATCTTCCTAAGGATCCCTGCCCCCTCCAGCCTGTGCTCTGAGATTAGTAAATAAGTCACCTTCCTGTATACCCCAGGTGTTTTTCAGACTGCTGTTTCTATGCTGTATCTCAGCAGGGCTGTTTGTTGTGCCGTTTAAAGATGGGAATTCAGTTTCCTCTCCCTCTTTAGCTCCCCACGCCAAGCCCACTGATTTTTAAAGTGCCAGATGCTAAGCCCCATCAGGAACTTGTGAAGAAGCCCAGCCCCCTTCAAAGCCAAATGTTATAGAGAGTCCACTTCCCAGTGTGTGTTTCCCATGCCTGAGGTGTCTCATGTGGGGTCTGGTTCTCTCCCTTCTCTGTGCCCACTGTGTCTCTTCCTGCAGACAGTCCTACGGGTCCATTTGCTCTTCGTTCCCTCTTTGGTGTAGCATCTTCTGTGCATTTAGTTGTGGGGAGTCTACTCTGCCAGTCTTTTGATCATTTTCTGGGTTATTTGCACTGATGGTGGGTGCTATTGAGTTGTAACCATGAGATGAAGTGAATTGATCCTATTACACCATCTTCCCTGGAAATTGAGACCAGTTGTTTTATAAAATTATCTTTATTTTAAATCTTTCTTCATGATTAGATTCAGGTTATGTATCTTTGGGAGGTAAATGATGTTGATAATTGTAAGCAAATCAGCTGGGAAGTTTGAATGGCTGGGGGCTGGAATCCTCTGGAGGCTTCCATATTCACATCTGGTGCCTAGGCTGGGGTGATTCAGAGGCAGGGCTCCTCTGGGACTACTGAAGCATAGTTTCCTGCACAGGGTTCATCACCTAGCTTGTGTTTTCTCACAGAGCATGGCAGCCTAAGGGAGTGTCCTAGCCACCAAGAAAGGGACTGTAGGGCCTTTCATAATTTAGCATCTACAATCCTATTGCATCATTAATGCATATGCTATTGGTTGGCATGGTCAGGAACCTTCCCAGATTCAAGGGGAAGGGATATTGATGCCACTCTTGATAGAAGAGTGTCAACAAATTTATGGTCATGTTTTAAAACTGTAGAGGTGACATCTGTCAGATTTTTTAATCATAAAAACAGCTTTATTCCCTTTGTAATTAATGGTGATCCATTAGGAAATAGCCCAAGAATATGTAGAATCCTATTCCACAGTAGACTTTGATCCTTTAGTGATAGCATGTATTGATCGCTCTTCAACATTTATGATTTGGGATTTATTTATTTATTTTGCAAAGTTTATTGAGCCATAGTTATTGAGCAATAGTACAAAGCTTCTGAAGAGGGAGGGGATCTGAGAGGTTTACCTTCTGATATGGGATTTAAATTACATAAAAATCTTAAACATAATATACTCATCTCCCAGTAAATAAACATATAATGATGATAGACCCTGTTGGATCTTGAATAATTCCTGTAACAAAGATAAGCATGACCCAATTTGATGGGTACTAAACAATTTGTACAGATATAAGTTACAAGCACTTACTTATTAGAATGTCAACAGAAATACAGATGAAGAAGTTCTGCTGTGTGTGGTTCTGTGGCTATTTTATCTGACTGTCCTTTCCTTTCACTTAAAGGAATGCGCTTAAGGCACAACTCATCATTCATCATATTTGGAAATATTTCTGTCTAAGCTGGTCCTAGGAGAAGTGAAATCAGTTGAGGGAGAGTCCTTTTGCACTTCAGACACAGCTATAATAACTGACATGTAATCCAAGAATATAAGCATTAACCTTTTGAGCCTTATATTCGAAGGTGCAGGAACTAGGTAAAGATTATGCTTTCATCATATTTAAGTCTTATTAAAATGAATTGTGCAGTATATACTGAAGAAGACAGTATCAGGTGCCAGTATGTGTGACTTCCACAGAGACTTGAGTTGGCAGGGTGAAGGTCTAAACACAGGGCTTCTTGGAATATTCTTTTTTTTTTTTTAATTTTTTTTTAAATTTTTTTATTTATTTATGATAGTCACAAAGAGAGAGAGAGAGAGGCAGAGACACAGGCGGAGGGATAAGCAGGCTCCATGCACCGGGAGCCTGATGTGGGATTCGATCCCGGGTCTCCAGGATCGCGCCCTGGGCCAAAGGCAGGCGCCAAACAGCTGCGCCACCCAGGGATCCCGCTTCTTGGAATATTCTTAAAATTATGCAGGAGTATTTTCTAAATTCCTAATTAGAAACATTTCAAGGAGGTGAAATCTAGCTATATCCTAATGTGTTTAGAAATCAAATGTCGCCCAAGGCTTATTCCTAACAAACGTGAATGGCAGAGGTCACCTCTCACATGTAATTAAGGACTGAATACTGAAAAATTTTAGAAGACTGAGATTTATATATTTTTGTAGTCATGTATTGATTTCTTTAAAATGAGACAAATGTTACATGGGAGAAAATAGCTCTGAAGAATTGTCATTAAATTTTTAATGGAAATGTTTCTGTGTGTGAGATGATGGGTGGGTTTTATCTTCTTTAAAGAGTTTTTTTTTTTTTTAGTTTCTCAGAATTTCTATAAGGAATATGTGTGTTATCACTTTTGTAACATGAATAAATTGTACAGTTGGCATTTGAGCAATAGGAGTTTGAACTGTGCAGGTCCACTTACAGATTTTTTTTTAAAGCTAAATACAGTACTATAAATGTATTTTCTCAAAATTTTCTTTAGCTTACTTTATTGTAAGAATACAGTGTATAACATGTACAACACACAAAATATGTGCTAATCAACTGTTTATGTTAGTAAAGACTCATGGTCAACAGTAGGCTATTAGCACTTAAGGATTTGGAAAGTCAAAAGTTTTATGTGGATTTTTGATTGCATGGGGAAGGGGAGGCCAAGCTTAAGGGTTGGCCTCCCCAGGGTGCCTCCCTAACCCTCAAATTATTCAGAGTCCAACTCTAATTTGAATAAAAAAATTACCAATAAATGAAACCAAACTATTCTTATAAATTTAAAAATTTTTGATTTAATATGAAGGCTAGTAAACATCCCCTGACCATACCCTGCAGCTTCTCATAAAGGACCCCATTGGCCACCTTCAAAACATGGTTTTGTTTTAGGCATTTAATTTTTATGAAAGTTAAAGTGGAGGGAAAATAAAAAGTCTGTTGCACTATTTCCTAAATATGTAGGCCATGCCTGGGGGCATACATACTTGAAAAAGGTTTCAGATGATTCTGATAAATATAGTCATATATATGTGCCTTCAGGAGATATTTTCTTCACTGTGATTAAAATTCACACATTTCCTTTTAGGGAACAAATAGATCTATGGCTTATTTTCTCTTTCTAGGGAATGGTCATTGTGGCCTACTCAAGTGACTATGGGTCATGGCTTGTATTCCAAAAAAAAGTTTCATTCACCTTGAAAATATCATAAAATGATGAGGCAGTCCATTCTGAATGTGTTTACTTGTATTCAGTTTAAAGTGTCACAAGTATCATTGAAGGAGGGTCCTGCTTTTCATCATGGCTAGAGCTAGTGCTGGGTTAGGGAGGCCTCTTCTTGTGGATTCCCAGAATGACCTTTGGGGACTACAAGTGGTATACTTCCTGTGTTCTGATCCTCTGTGCTGCTGTTCGGACCAAGTGATTTCTAAGGGAGCATTGAGTCCTACAAAGGTAAGGGGTGAAAAGGAACAAAAAAACTGGGGGCAAAGTGGTACACCAGAATTGGAGGAGGAGGAGAAAGAGAAAAAAGAAAGGAATATACTGTATAGAGTATGCTTCATTGTTGATGTGGAGTATCTCTATTTCCTTAATGTTATTCTAGGCTTTTATTGCTGAAATGAAAACTTTTTTATTTGTATATGAGCAAAGGATACATTGATTGCAAAAAATAAAAATCTAGGTAGGCATCGGGTTTTTATTTAGTGAAGAACATTTGTTGACACTTGGGTTTTAAAAGTCAAAGTTACAGCTGTGTTTGGGAAAGTGTATTCTTCTGACTTGGGAAGGTGTATGCTTACGTCTCCCAGATGTTTGCAGGTGCAAATTGATAAAACTGCACCTGGAGTGTTTTTAAAGGTTTGCAAACCAGAAAACAACATTTTATAACTGGGAATATATGTTCACACCATAAGTGTAAGGGTAGTGTAGCTTTGGCTTAGCCAGGAGAAGTTTACCTTATGAATTGATAGGGGAGATAGTTATTTAGTGAACCTATGAACATTTTCTTAATGCCATTTAGTTCCCAATATATCAGAGTTGTTATTTTCCCCCCCAGAGTTATCTCTGTCAGTTCTTGTTGAATGCTCAAAAAACCAGGGCACTGATGTTGCTTCACAGTTAATGCCACTAAAAATACCCATGGTGTAGGGTAGGTAGTTCTGGGGTATGTTTCATGATATAAAGTCTGGTAAATAAAAGTTGTCATTTACTGAAATCTTTTTTTTTTCTTCTCATTTACTGAAATCTTGAAGTAAAAAAAAAAACAGTCAATTATGTATTACTGTAGTGCATGGAGTGCTACTGACATCGATGAGGTATTCTCCATTAGGACTTGGGAAGGGGTCTGAAAATGTCTCTAGAATTTAAAGCTAAAAGCTTAGAAAGAATGAAACACAGCAACACTAGCAATTTGAAAAATTCCAAAAAGTACATTTTTTTCTTTTCTTTTCTTTTCTTTTCTTTTCTTTTCTTTTCTTTTCTTTTCTTTTCTTTTCTTTTCTTTTCTTTTCTTTTCTTTTCTTTTCTTTCTTTTCTTTTCTTTCTTTTCTTTTCTTCTTTTCTTTCTTCTTTCTTTCTTTCTTTCTTTCTTTCTTTCTTTCTTTCTTTCTTTCTTTCTTTCCTTCCTTCCTTCCTTCCTTCCTTCCTTCCTTCCTTCCTTCATTGATTTAGATTTTTAAATTTTTTTTTGAGAGAGAGAGAGGGAGAAAGAATCTGAAGTGGACTCCACAGTGAGCACAGAGCCCGACTCCGGGCTCAATCCCACAACCATGAGACCATTACCCCATGACCTGAGCCGAAACCAAGAGTCAGATGCTTGACCGACTGAGCCATCCAGATGTCCCAGTCTTTTTTTTTTTCCTTTTTTGGGAGTGGGTGTGTGTTGTAAACCAAAATTGAAGTTGTTTTTCAAAAAGCTCATGGTAAGTCAGAGCCACAGTGAAAGCCTAGGGCTGCAGTGAAAGCTGGAGCCTGTAGGATGAACGGACTGGGACTGGGAATGTCTCCTGACCCCCCCCCCCCCCCCCCGCTTACCCTCTCATTCTTCCTGGCTGCCTTTCCCTCTCTCCTCTGAGACATAGTGGAAGGGGCCTCATGCTGACAGGTAGCTGTGGGACTGTAAACAAAATCGTACAACATGGTCCAATGTCAGCCTCACACATCTTCCTGTTGAGGCTTGCATCAGATAATGCATGTGAAAGCACTTGGAGGAACTGTGGCTATTATGGAAAATCTCCCCTGATGAGGAAGCACATGCATAAAGAGCAGTCTGTTGGAAAGAAAGGATAAGAGCCAGCAAGATGGCATGTGGTCTTGGTCTGGGAATAAAGCTTGAGTTTACCACTAACTAGTGGTATAAATATGAGCAAATCTTTAACCACAGGGGCCTCAGTTTTTTCAACTGTGAGATAAAGGTCTTTGGCTAAGTGATAAGTAGGATACTTTTCAGCTCTGAAATTCTGGGTGTTATTGAACCAGAACAAATGTGAAGCCTTAGAATATTTCCAGCATCAAGTCTAAACCCAACTGGTATTTCACTGTCAGTCTCTATTGTCAATTGTAGTTACATTTTCTGTAAAAGACCTGTATTTAGTCATGGGGTCAAGCTGATTCAAGGACAGACCGCTGGAAAATTTTCAGAGTTCTCTGTGTATCGCTCACACAGTAGCTAAATTCTGAAGTTATGTTGTAGACAAAAGATTTATGCTACCTTGGTGCCAACTTAGAGTCATACAACCTTAAGGTGAGGAATGTTTGTCTCAACACACTATGGACTCTGAAGCTGAAAGCAATAGTTGGCCATTCTGTAGTTAAATATTGTGGAAAGAAGATTGGAAGTTTTATTTCTGTCCCTCTTTGTATGTTAAATGTTGACCAAGGGGAGTAGGCACTGATTTCCAACCTCCTTCTGGCTATACCTCTCTGTTTATGAGTAGTATAGTTAGGTGAGATATGCCATCATCAAAGGGGACATAGTGTGAATGGGGCTTAATGTGATTGGCTAATATTGGAGACCGGGCAGCAGAGTGACTGACACATTCACACTGGAGTCAGGAAATCTGGGTTCAAATCATTGTAGGTCAGGCACTTATGTCAGACATATTTCAACTACCCAATCATTGCAACTATTATTATTCAAGATGATAGGAATATGCACACATATGGGTAATCTTCCTATTGCAGTTAAAGAATAGTGAATTCTTCTTTAGAAACATGTAAAAAAATGGTCTCATCCCCCTTAATTTCCTTTAACCATATTACTAATTAATTTAGTTGAATCAAATGCTTTGGGTTCAAGTTGGGTATTAAAGAAAAATTTTCAGAGACCATTTTGGTTTCCTGTTATCTTCAAAGCATTTCTAGCAGACATAGTCTGATCATTTCCATGTGTGGCCCCTGGTAGCAGAGCAGGAAGGACTTGGGGAGGTATTTATCTGTACAGCTGAGTCCCATGGGCATAAACATGCAGTTTGTTGAGTCTGAGGAATCTGTGGCTGAAAGATGGTGCTAGACTTGTGTTTGTGCTGACACCCAGGAGACCTGAATACTCACTTACTTACCTGACACACTTACGTGCAGAGTTTTGTTTTTTGTCGTTGGATTGTCTGGTTTGAGTTTTTCTGTGTTGTAAAATACGTAGGTGCAGTGAAGAAACTTTCTACCCTGAAAAACTTTTGAGTAAACTTGATCTTTTAGTATTGTCTCAGATGACTTCACCTGCCCTACAGTGAAGGTAACCTGATGCCAGGGAAGTTAGAAGCATCCAAAGATTTTGGAAAGAGACCCAGGCAGTAAAGGAATTTGCATCCATGCTGTGGTTCTAAATTGGGAAGTCAATGTTACAGTTAAAGATGACACACAACTTGGCCACATAGAACAAGATAAGCAGAATTGTAACTTCTCAAAACAGATGGCCAGAAAACAGGTCAAAACTTTCAAAGTAAACAGTTTACTGTTTCTTCTTCTCCTAAGTTTAAAAAAGAATATTTAAAAAAAGTTGTTTCTGGTGTTTCAGAGAGAACCATGAAAGCATAGCTTTGTAGTTTAAAAAACAAAAAAACTTTGAGTACTTGAGGCTAGTGCCTTGGCAAACAAGATAGATACACATGAAAGGTAATGTGTTCTTGTAACATCTTGGAGGATGTAGCACTATGATAGTGAGTCTTAGGTAGATAAATCTCTTATATAGGTAATCTGAGATTATACAATATCCAGTTTTACTCTTTTTAAACAGATATAGAACAGTATAGTTGGTGATTTCCCCCCCACCCCAATTAAATTTTGTTTGTTTTTTAAACTGATGACAGGGTCTTTGGAATCAGAGCTGAGAGGGAAGATACCAACTCTACCAGTTTCAAACTTGAGACTTGGATTAGTTGTTTAATCTTTGAGTGTTTATCATTTTAAAATGTGGGGAACAATGCTTCCCTCAAAAGTTGTGAGAATATTAAAGAGAAAGCCTACTACCTAGTAGGTGTTTTTTAAATGTGAAATGTATTCAATGAAAAAGGAAGTAATTTAAATCCTAGATTTTAGTGCTGAAGTGCACACATAATTATGTGATTCTAGCTGACTTGGAAATTTTAATAATGGGCTCTATTTGTTTCTTCCCTTCTGCCCATTGCTTGACGAGATTTTTCCATAAATATTTTAGAATCCTAGTGTTTAAGAATAACTAAACAGTGAATTTGAGGAATATTCAAGACCTAAAGAAATTAGTGCCATCTCAAAATGGTGGTTGAGCCCAGTAGTGAGGGTCTCAATCTATTTTTATTGTCATTACTTACTATATGTGATCGTATTACAAATATCATCAGCTCTCATTTATTTCTGATTACTATGGGCCAACTGCTGTAGTAAATGCTTATAAACATCTTCTCATTTAATCCCTGTAATAACATGAGATCTAGTTGTTATAGCCCTTATACAGATGAGAAAGCGAGGTACCTTTTTTTAAGGAATAGCTCTAAACTTCCACAGCTGAGAAGAATTAAAAGCTAGGGTAATGTCTTTGCAAGTTAGCAAATGTGCTTTGGTACTCCCTAATTCAGATAATAGGTTAATTCTTTGAATTGTTAATAATACAACATGGAGTTTATTGAGGGAGTGGATTGTATTTAGAATCTTTGAGATATTTTACTCTAATTAGGATTTGGGCAGGTCCAAGGAAATGATTGTGTATGTTCAGTGCCAGTTTTTCTGAAATAATTTTTCTGGTATTTTGGTTTTGACTTTGGTTTATCCAACAAAATTATAGAGTGCTGTATAATGATTGTCCGAACGGGCATTTTTCAGCCTTGGCTACACAGAAGAATCACCTGGAAGCTTTAAAATGCATATCACGGCAGCCCAGGTGGCTCAGTGGCTTAGTTTAGTGTTGCCTTCGCCTTCAGCCCAGGGCATGATCCTGGAGACCCAGGATCAAGTCCCACGTCAGGCTCCCTGCATGGAGCCTGTATCTCTGCCTCTCTTTCTTTCTGTATCTCATGAATAAATAAATAAAATCTTAAAAAAAATAAAATGCAAATCAAAGAAAAACAAAACAAACCTGAAGCCCAGTCCCCAGTCCCAGATGTAATTTCTCCCCAGTTTTATTTAGATTTAACTGGCATACACTATTTATATTAGTTTAAGGTGTATAGTATAATGATTTGATATATATATATATATAGTGAAATGATTACCACGGTAAGCTTGGTTAACACCCATCACCTCCCATACTTAAAATTTTTTTGTTTCTTGTGATGAGAACTTTTAAGGTTTACTCTCTTAATAGCTTTCAAATATGCAGTACAGTGTTGTTAACTATAGTTACTGTGCTGTACATTATATCCCCCGAACTTTATTTATCTTATACCTGGAAGAAGTTTGTACCTTTTGATCACTTTCATCCATTTTCTCTCTATCCCCATCCCCCTGTCTCTGGCAACCACCAATCTGTTCTATTTCTGTTTGTTTGTTTGTTTTTGATTCCTCATATAAATAAGATCATAAAGTATTTGTGTTCTCTGTCAGATTTCACTTAGCATAATGCCTTCAGTGTCCATCCATGTTGCCACATGTGGCAAGATATCCTTGCCTTTTTATGGCTGAATAATATTCTCTCAAGTATTCTGATGTAAACTAAACATTGTCATAAATTATTCTGGAGCCTTCTGGAGGCTCAGCCCTGGGATGTCTCAGCTCATTCCCCCGAAAGCATTGGAGTCACACTCCCAGGTCCCGTCTTGCTTGGTGGTTGGGCTTTGTAGACTCCCGGCTGCTCCCACAACTCACCATCCCCCACACACCTACCCATCCTCTAACCCTGAGGTGTGTGGAGGGAACAACAGTGTGGCTCTTTTTTTTTTTTTTTTTTTTTTTAACAGTGTGGCTCTTAAAAATCTGTTCAGAAGGTTATCATCTGTCCAGCATCAGTTCTGGGTATGTAACTTTCCCATTGTTTATTTAGGCTTTGGAATATATTGGCCCTGTGTATTGTTTGGTTTCCTATTTCAGTACCGTCCCAGAGGCATTTCCTATACTTGTAAAGGTCAAACATAGGTAAATCAGGAGGCTATTCCAAAAGTTGGTCACATACATGTGCTCTTTTCTTTCAGTGGGAGAAAGTTTTCCATCTTTTCTTCTCTCCTTCGTATTGCATTACTCTTCTCAGCCTAACTTCTCTCCTGTTCCCACTGCCCCACAACCTTCTTTCATTTGTACAGTGACAGATGGTAATAAATCCAGCTGTGGACAGTAGTTTAGGCAGCAGAGGATTTTTTTTTTTTTGAGGCAGATAAGCAGTTTGCTATTTGCCAGAGTGTACTGTTTGGAACACAGAGTGTATGGAAATATGGTATTAGCAGGTTACCAGTTGGAGCACTAAATTAAATTTTCCCCAGCAAATATTTGTCCAGAGTAATTTAAATCATTTTGTATTCCATTTACACATGAGGGGGCAGTATGATACTATAAAGCAAAGGCTCTGTTGAAATTGTCTATTTTTATTGGTATATAATAGTTTTTTAGGTGACAACTTTTAGACTCTGTGATGATAACTCTGACATGGTTGTTAGTTGTTAATGTGATACGTGTATGTGATACCCTCACTCGTATACTAAGGTCACACGCCTGTTTTTATTTAAATGCGTAAATAGTCATTTCCTTGTGGCAGTGGGGCTTTCCCACAGTGCCTTTTACTGTGAATTGTATATTTATGTTTTGTTTAATGCTACCTAGCTTTCTTCTTGTTTTCCTGCTTTTACTTGGGGCACATCAGCCCTCTTGGAGATGCAGTGTTTATTAGGTGGATGTGTCTAAATATTTTATTTTATGACTTCATTGAAGACTGAAGTGTATCCTTCTGAACTCAGGCCTTGGCAGCTGTGGAAGGTCTATTTTAAATCACCTCTGCATGACATGCTTCCCTTTATGGCATAGATTGCTTTTCTCAAAAGAAAAAATTGCTAAGCAAAGAAGCAGCACATTTTAATTAATGTTATTATTGTTGATGTATGAGCGACATGGTAGGTAATCAAGGTGCTAGTATTCTATGTCTCCTAAATGGAAGGGAAATTATTAAAAGAAGTTGGAGGGTATTAATAGGTAAAATCTATAAAGCAGATTTATGGAAAACATACATGGGAATCTGAAAGGTAATTTCATAAGCATAAGCTATTTTTAAATGTGTAAAGAATATTTGCAGTCATATGTTTCTGTTTATGTAGTTTGAAAAAAATTGAGACCAGCATTTGGCATAAATATAACCCTGTACAAAATTTAATGGGATATTTACTTTTAATGTTTTATCCTGGCTACTTTCTTTGTGGAGGAATAGCTGTGGCATTGTTTACACCTGGTAAAGATAATTATATGTATTTAGTTTGGAAATGAATTTATTTTGAAATGTAATGATTGGATGTTGCTTTTACTTAATTTTAATGGGAAATTTTATTTTGAAATCTTCTGTTAAAAAAATAAATGAAAGGCTTATGACCTGTACCCAAAATTTGAAGGAATGGATTTTTGGCTCCAGCCTGTTTTGGATGAACTCCAAATCAAATGTTGTTTGATACTGGTTCACTATTGCAACACACAGGTTTCTGTTCATGGGAAATGATTAATGTCCTTTATGCTTTGATGGCAGATTTTTAGGACCCTGCCTGATGCCACATTCCCGGAGCCAGTCCCCCTATCAACATCACCCCCAAATGCTCCACCAAGGCAATCGAAGAGACAAGGCCAGAGGACTAAGAGACCCGTGGCTGTATATAATCTTTGTCTTGAGCTAGAGGATGGTAAGTTGTTAATTATGTTTTTCTGCTTCACAGCATGCCGAGAGTATGGTATATCATATGTCCACAAGGGAGGGCCGTGGTTTTCCTTTCCTTTGTGTTTCGATTTTTTTAAAGATGATAATTCTTAAAATTCACAAGGAGGGTAAAGCTTTCTTGTCAGAGAGAGAATGCAAGTTTCAGGTTTGTGTTTGTATCTGTTATGCATGTTTCTTTTTTTATTTTTAAAAGACAGCTTAAATTTCTTTTTTTGGGAGACTTGTGTGACCTCCTGTGAGGTTATATAACTCTGAGACAAATGGAAGGGGAACTAAAATTAAAGCAGATCTTTTGAGAGGAGCTGATAGTCTAACGTTAAATGCACCTAGATTAGAGGCATGGTTTTCTGTTGCACTAGAGTTGAGAGCTCCTGCATCTCACTTGGCCCATTTTTCTGACTTCTTTGTGAGGTCAGCATCACCTCATACAGCAGGGGTGGCAAAGCAGACCTGCCATTTTGGTGAGGGGCGGGCGACAGTGGAACTCTGGCAAATGGAAGATCTCCCCTCCCATGCTGGCTGCCATGTTCCAGTTACTTGTTGTCTTGTGGCCACATTGTCTCCATATTGCCAGATTGCCTCGTTTTTTAAAGAGAGCTTGGAAATTTGAAATTTAAACACTGATCTCTACAAAACAAGACTGTGCCGTGTAGAAGTCACTGGTTGCCAGTTTGTAATCACATACTTATTGGTGTGAAGAGTAAGATGATCCTGGTCTCAGAACCTCCCTTTTTAGTAGGCATGTCTGAAATTTTGACTCTCTCACTGTTAGACTCATACTTGTTGAGGACATTTCCTGAATTTGAAATTCATCTTCATTCTTCTTATCCTTCCCCTGCTCCTTTTTTTTTTTTTTTTTTGTATCTTCCCTCTATTATCCTTTCAAACTACCAAAGTTATTTTGGTTTGAACTATGAGGCAATTGTCAGAGGGAGGAAGGGAATGCAGACAGAAACAAATATAGTTCCTTCATCATAAGGAGCTATATAGTCAAATGTCCAGCTAGTAAATATCCAGAGATCCATTTAAGTGACTGACAACTGACTTGGGAGTCTCTACAAGAGGACTCAGAATGCTTCCTGTAATAACACGGGAGTCTAAGGTGTGCTGGTATTCTTTTACATTGTTTAAGACATGCATCATATGACACAACTGTTAGTTTTACAGTCAGATCCTTATTTTCCAGAGGAAGAGCATGAATCATTAAAATCAACTTATAATTTCAGAGCTTCCTTTTAGACATCAGTTTCAACTTTTGATCCCACCTAACTTTTTTGTTCTCTTTTTTTCTCACCTTCACTCTCTCAACAGAGTTGCTAATAAGGAGTAAAACTGACTGGTTTGAATTGCACCTTTTCTTGTATCTCACTTGTCCTCTGGTGGAAGTGTTAATAAATAGTGAAAGAGGCTAATGTTGGGAAGTAGGAAGAGAAAAAGAAGTCAGGGAGATACAAAATAATATCTACGTTGGATTATTGGCCCTTGACAAAACTGAATTGGCTATATTTCATAAAGGAAATGACCAAAGAGGGACTGTTTGTCTCAGAATCACATCTACTTTTTTGGTATTTTTAAGGAATTAAATCATAATATCCAATCTATATACATGGCATACTGATCTTTTGATCATTGGGTTACTAAGTGATTATTAATGGGTAAGAAGTTGCTGAAGTGGTGTTTGGCACATCTTTTATGGGAATGCTCAAGATGATACATAATCATAGCTTTCCTCGTTTTTAGGTCATATAATAATTCTTAATTATTTGATTTTAAGGGAAAAAACATTGTGAAATATTCAATTCCTTTAGTCTGTTTTTATATCATTATTTATATGAGGTTTTATTCTACCTTTTGTATTTTATAACTTTACATTAATCTTTCTTGATTGCAGCCTTGGAATTTGTTGTTGGTGTTGCAAGTTGTCAGAATCAGGAAAGTCCATGATTTTGTTGCAGAGTGATTTTATTTTATCTTAGAGGTCATAAGATAAAACAATTGAAAACTATTATTTATCCCTCCACCCCCCATTATTTGTAGCTAAGCTTTAGTGAAACTCAAGTCATGTGAAAAAGAATTATTTCAGAGAGAACAAAATTGGGTCTACGTACTGCATTTTCCAAAAACAAATGTGAGTAGGAGATAAATAAAGAGAACATCTTTTGAAAGGAAGCGTATAGGGAAGGGTTACTGAAAAACTGTGTTATTGACTATCACTTAGCATATTGAAAACTCTGCCCTCTTCCAGGAAAAAAAGTCTATTCTTGCCATTAAGACTTAAATGTTATTTTTTTTTTCAGTAGCCTGAGTTCTGTAATTTTCAACTCAAGGATTTTTAAAAGTTTAGTCTTTTTTTTTTGTATTTTTCTTATCAATGTTAGTAGTCACCTGCTATTTTTCTCTAGGTTTAGTTAAGGTATGCATTACAGCCAACTTTGGTGGATTATTTTTCCCAAAATTGTAGCTTATATGAATCTGATAGAAAATTTAAATGCAAAAATACTCTCTCTCCCATTTATGCACTGTAGTATAAATTAATTTTGACTTAATGAAACCCAGGGCAAATAGTTTTTGTTTAAATTTAGGTGTATTATCTGCGAAGATTCAAGGAACTAGATTGGATAACTGGAGATTTTCTTCAGACCTATGATTTGGTCACAGATTTGGTGTTTGAGTTAAGTCATTTGTAGTATGTTATTTCTTCTTCTGCATTGAGTAGGGTATGAAACTGTGTGATATACCAAATAGCCAACCCTGGAAAATGGCCAGAATTGGCTTCAATTTAACATCAGGCAGATCAAAAAGTCATTATTAACAGAGTCAGCAAGCCTTTTACATGAGCTGAAGTAGGATATGTCTGAAAGCAGAGAATCCAAGCTGGCGTAAAATGAGAGAGAAACCCTCTACTATTAGACATGATTTTTATTATGGTGTGTTCAACCCCACCCCCATCCCAGTTGAGAGATGACCAGTTTAATTAAAGACGCCTAGTATCTTTGTTAAAGACTTTATTTAATTGGCTTTGGCACATTTAGCCATACTGTATACACAATGCTCATTATTTTTCTTTGTTTAAATGATATTAAACCTACTATTTGCAAAAGACTTTAAAATTCCAGCTAGTTGCTTAAGAATCTTTGTTATTGGTTAATATGAACTGAAATGCATATAGTTTCTGGCTAGATTTCTTTAAATAGAGCAGCTATTAAATCTTTACTAGAATTCTTATCTTTATTTTGTAGAAACCATATTGTTCATTTTCATATAGCATTTAATAATCTCACAAACTTCAAAGTTGAGTAGATTTGGCTAAGTCTGTTGTGAAATAGCAAAATATGAGGTAGGCTGCTAAAAGGAAAACTAAAAATCAGAGATCTGCGTTCATTCTCCAATTATCTGTGTGTTTTTATTTTCTTAGAATTAGTAATAAGGTAACTCCATACAAGTTCAGTATATAATGTATGTTCCTTTTCTCTTGCCAGCTCTGTATTTATGTTTTTACTTCCTCTTATGTAAAGAGAGACTGTTGTCTTTATCTTTCTTTTCTTTTTCTTTCCTTTTTTTTTTTTTTTTTTTTTTTTTGTGAGAGAGAATCCCAGGCAGACTCCCCTCTGAGTGCTGAGCCTGATGTGATGTGAGGCTTGATCTCACGACCCTGAGATCACTGCCTGAGCAGGAATCAGTAGTCAGACTCTCAACCAACTGAGCTACTGTTGTTTTTGTTGTAATTCTCCCCAATACAAGGAAGGTTCATGAAGCTATGTGAGATATATTCTTTGTTATTTTTACTCAAGGCAAAAGACAAATTTTAAAGGTTTGGGGAGTGGGAGAGAAGATGATTGTCATTTAATTTTGACTAAGCTCTCTCTTTATGTTACTTGTAAACAGAACTAGGCATTCACAGGACAAGTTTTTATTTGTATCTTCTTGGGTAGTTAGGTATGCTGTGCCCATCTTCTTTTGTATATGATATAGCAGTTGACTTGTTTAGGCAACTTAAAAAATACAATTTATAGCAAGTTGAAAACAGAATCATCTTGCAAGCCAGTTGGTAAGATTTAATATTATAGAGTAGGTCTTACTTGAGTATCGTTGGGTTGGCACTTTCACACTTGGATCCCGGATGTGCTAAGTGCAGCACATTTTGTTGAACATGTGTTATTGTAGTCCTACAGTGTGACAAGGATGCAGAGCCTTCTAAGCAAAAAGTGAAAATGTAACTGTTGAAAGGGAGATAGATAAACAGTGAAGCATGAATATTTCCCTTCTGTTCTAAGGAGGAACATACTGTGACATGGATCAGTCTCTAAAATCGGAGTAGACAAATATGTCATATGTAGATGTCCTTTCAGCCTAAATGATACCAAGTTAGATTTTTAAATGATTACCTAACATTTAAATGTCCCCTATCAGAGTAATGCTAATGAGATAAATTAGCCACCTTAGGTATGTCAAAAAAATCTTCTTGAATAATGAAGCAGAAGCAAGAGAATAGAACTAAAAAGTAGGCTAGCTAGTGTAGGGTCTTTTGAAATGTAGATTTTTAGACCTAAAATATGGAATGCTTCTGGCAGTTTGGAGTTTTTCTGCCTCTATCATTTATTTATTAGTGATTTTTCTCTTACTGGATACCAAAATCAGAATTATACTGCATATTTATTTTTTTAAGATTTTATTTATTTATTTATTTGAGAGAGAGAGAGAGAGAGAGAGAAAGAGAGAGAGAGAGAGCGCACAAGAGTGTGCCTGCATGAGCGGAGAGGAAAGGCAGAGAGTTTGGGAGAAGCAGGCTCCCCTGCTCATGATGTGGGGCTTGATCCCAGGAACCTTGGATCGTGACCTGAGCTAAAGACAGGTGCTTAACCAACTGAGTCACCCATGTGCCCCTATACTTTATATCTATTGAAGAGCTTTTATAGACTCCTCATGTCACACATGGTTTCTATTTCAAGGAGTTGATATTCTACTCTCCTTCTGTCACTAGTGAAATAATGAAACAGCATGTCAGAAAGTATCCATTGTTGGGCTGTTGGCTGTGCAGGCTCTGGGGATGGCAACTCCAGGGCTGCAGGAGGTGGGGAAGGTTTGTTGGTTTCCTTGAGTGGAACCATTTTGGCAGTTGGATGGGGAATGTTTTCAGGTGAGGGGAATGGCTTGAATGAAGGCATGGCAGCAAAACTGAGCAAAAACAAGGCAGGGGGTAAGGAGGATGCTATCTTGATCAGAAGAGGGCACGAATGAGGGGCAGTGATAGGTGGCCCTGAAGAGATGCTGCCAACCCTGGCAAAGTCAGCCTAAGGAATGAACAGGTAGTTAGAAGTCTGGGCTGAGGAATTTGTATTCTGACTCCACTCGTGGGCAAATAGCTTACCCTCTCTAAATCTGTTTTATTAACTACAAAATAGGAGTTATAATGTCTACTACTGAGGATGGTTGAGAAGGTTTAGGTGGTTAATATACTTATTATAGTGTCTGGCATATGGTAAACACTCAAATATTAGCTTCTGCTGTTCAGTGTTATTATTAAAGGCAGGGAAAGGTGCCTTATATTTAGAATGATAAGAGAAATTACTATTTTTTCAGCAAGGGAGAAGACTTGTAACATGGAAAATAATAATGAAAGAAGTTTAACATGACTTAATCTGTCTATAGGAATCAGGAAGGCCATGGCAAAGGCTGGTTAAGTAGTTTAGGCTTAGGTTGATGTGGTCTTGAACCAGCACTAGGAATGAAGATAGATCTGGGAGAAATGTTCAAGCACCTTGTAGGAACTTCTTAACAGACTCCATGTGGAGAATGAAGGCAGATAATCAAAATGAGGTCTTCAGCCACATTTTAGGCTCATAGATAAATGTATCATTGCATTTATGTCTTAGTTTTTGCCTTGAGGGTCTTTTTATTTTTAATATTTAGGCCACCATTCCATCATGAGGAAGGAAATATCTCATTTTGTTAGCATCTTCAGTACACATTGCTGTATGTAACTGCTTTGGGAAGTAGGTTTGGTAAAAATAGTGTAAAATGTATTAGTATAAATAGTGTATATGTTAAATCAGTTTCCATATTGACTATGGAAAGTCATTATGAAGAAAATATTAAAATTTTCTTAAGATTTTAAGAAAAATATATTTTAAAGATTTTATTTATTTGAGAGACAAAGCGAGCAAGAGAGCACAAGCAGGGGAAACAGCAGAGGGAGAGGGAGAAGCAGACTCTCCACCGAGCAGGGAGCTGGATACAGGGCTCCTTCCCAGGACCTTGGGATTATGACCTGAGCCGAAGGCAGATGCTCAATCGACTGAGCCATCTAGGCACCCCAAGAAAAAATACTAAATAATACTCAGTATTACGTCTTCTTAGAGAAAGAATAATCTTTAATTGTGAACGATAGTTCATTTTCTCCCTACTTTACCTCACAGACAAATATCCCCATTCATTCATAGGCTGGGAGGGTAAAGAATGAGAGGCAACCACTCTACTAAAAGACACTCGTTTCAGTAGATGTCAAGGGGAGATAGCTGACAGTCATGGCAGCTATGTACTCTCTAATCTCAGTTCCTAAGGAACTGAGAAATTCCTTTATGAAAATCTTTAGAAATTGTGTTCATGAAAACATGCTTTTGTAAGTGAATTATAACTGCTCTATCCTCCCCAAAATGTTAAGAAGAACCACTGTAAAACCATTGTTGATGTGAATTTTCAGTGACATTCTACAGCTATTGACGTTTTCTTGTAGAGTATCTGATCCACTTGACACAGAATTATAACCAACCTTAGTAACTGAGCACAAACAGATCTTTGGCTCAAGCTTGGCAATCTTCTCCTGATTCTTATCATCTTTTGGGCATGACATTTCATGGATAGATTCTGGATAATAACTTCCTGGTGCCAGGGCCTCTTGCCATCTCTCCAGAGCAATATTATGATTCCCTGACATGGAATTACTATATTGTGAAGTTAAATCTAAGACCAGGCTCGAATCAGTGACAGTATATGTAGACAGATTATTTCTTAACTCACTTTTACAATGATGAGATCAATGGGTTGGAAAAGGGAGCCAGAAATTTCAGGGCTGTAATTGAGTTGTGGTGTGCCCATAAATCATGCAAGCTGCCTCCCCTGCATTGGCGTCTCCCCAGAAACCTCCCAGAAGCTCAGCCCCCCTAATGTTAGTGACAAAGCACACGGCAACTTCTTATATGACTTCCTATATAATCTTAACTATGCTTCTGTGTGGGATGAACATTTCCCCTTTTCTCTGGAGGGAAAAAGCTTATTTAATGCCTTCAAAAAATACATAGCCGCTTCTGTGGTGAAAATAAGTTCATGGCAGGTAACTAGAATTTATAGAAGGGAGAAAAATTCTTTAAAACTGTCTCCCCATGGTGTGGGGTTTTTTTTCCCACTTCTAATAGCTTTTATTTTAATTTCTAGTTCTGAATTCAAGCAGCTGTCATTCTCTTTATAGCCCTTTTTGAAACTCCTACAGCGTAGGAGGTAGCCGGGCTGTCTAAGAAACATCTTTTCAAACCAACCAAAGTATTGTTTATCCTGAATGAAATAGAATTTTTAAGGCTGTCAAGAATGAGTGATTTGAAACGTTTTCTTTGATAGCCAGGAAGATGAGCATAAATCTTGAAGGGGGGAAAGTATTATCTCAATGTGGCCAATTCCAAGTAACTTCTCTTACTCAGAAAACTCTTTTGGACCATGATAAAAATTACCACCAAGTAAGGGCATTGTGTACAATTAATATAACAAAACAAACCTGTGACAGCTCAGTTTTACCTACTGAATCCTTACCAGCTATTGAGGAAAGAAAAAGAATGTGAGATTGAGTCAACAGTGGAGAATATTTCTATAACTAATCATCTCTAGTTGCCTTTCTGAACTTTGAGTTGCAGCTCTGCAGTGTTGTTTCCTCTGAGGGCTCATTCTGCTTTCCATGGCATTGCTGTGTACTTCCTGTGCAATATCTGGAAGGAGTCCAGTGTCACCCTTGGGTGAAAAAAAATCTTCAAACCTATTAAAATGAATTCTTGGGCTGACATTTTGCATATACTAATATTCGCTTCCTAAAATCAGCAGCATGACTTTTTGAGCTTCGAATGTGATTATGGTCATGATTTTATTTTTCTTTTCAGGTTAGAAGAGAATAGTGTTTATTTAAGTCCTTGTTTATTATCTTAGTTATTTTTAAGGTATGCTCTTTTTCTTAAAAATTTTAATAGTTAATTCAAGGACAAGAAACAGAATTTGGAGGATGATAATGGTGAAGTTACATAAACCATATTATATCCCAGACACTGTTTTTTGCGATGTTTCTTAGATAATAGATAACCCTGAGAACCATCTGAGGGGTAAGATTATTGTCCCTGTTTTAAGGTCCAAGAAACTGAGGCCCAGAGGTCAGTAAGTCAACCAAGACTTACAGCTGGCCAGTGCAAACCCAGGACTGAAGCAGTGAGATCCCACAGTCTGGCCCCTTCGCACCCTGCTGGCATGCTGAATACAAGTGCCCAGGGCGAGCTTCTCTTCCCCTGAGTCAACACACATGGCCTTTTCCCCTTTGAGTCTTTTTAGAGATACTCTGTGCATTTCAAACAGTCAATTTATACTTTTTTTAATTTTAGGAATGATTCTTAGTTTTTCTATTAAAAAAAATGCGTAGTTTTCTTGTACTGGATTTAGAGTAAAGGTCTTGATGAAGGAGATAAAGGAGAAGAAAGATCCAGAGATGTGTATGGTTTGTTTTATTTATTTATTTATTTATTTATTTATTTATTTATTTATTTATTATTTTATTTATGAGAGAGAGAGAGAGAGAGAGAGAGAGAGAGAGGCAGAGACACAGGCAGAGGGAGAAGCAGGCTCCATGCAGGGAGCCCAATGTGGGACTCGATCTTGGTCTCCAGGATCATACCCTGGGCTGAAGGCGGCGCTAAACCACTGAGCCACCCAGGTTGCCCATGTGTATGGTTTTAAATCTTGCACAATGCACTGTGGCAGAAATGGGCTTTCCAAAAATTAAATGAAATAAAATGAAATGAAAGAGAGAAAAAGGTTGGGGAGGGGGACACCTAGGTGGTTCAGTTGGTTAAGCATCTACTCTTGATTTCGGTTCAGGGATGTGAGATCAGGCCCTGTGTTGGGCTCTGCACTGGGTGTGGAGTCTACTTAAGATTTTCTGTCTCCCTCTGCCCCCTACCGCCAGCTTGCTTACTTGCTCACTCACTCTCTCCAAAAATAGGGGAAAGAATTAGGTTCTCGAAAGGAAAGGGGATGTCTTTTTTTTTTTTTATGGGAAAGAGGGAGGGAGAAACACTTATTTTATTTCAGTGATATATTTGTTTTATTGTGGCTTATGCAACCATTTATGTAAATGGACAAACACCTGATCTTATGTTAGCTGTAATGTGGATATCTCAGGTACCCTATGCTTCAGCAGGTTGTCAGAGATATGGAAAGGGAGTGTAATCAGCAATGTGATGTTGCCTGAATATACTGGATTTTGCTGGTATTTTTTTCCTTCCTTTTATTAAAAAAAATAAATAGATAATATGTTCCCTGGTTGGAAACATGAAAAAGTCTACAGTGATGTAGTGAGAAACCTCCATTCTGCCCTATCAGCTCAGTTCCCATACCCTGTAGCTTCTGCACAGTTGACCTGTTGTAATCACTGATGGTAATGGCTTGAGTCATATGAAAATGCCATCTTTTGGTTCCAAAGTTATCTAATATCAGCAATTTCAAAATATTTTTTTTCATTTAGTAGGTCAAAAATATGAAAGCCATCAGAAATTTCATGTAGTTCAACCTAGAGTTCTTAAATCATTTCAGAGTGAGATCCAAATTGGATTGCTAACCACTATTGTTAGAATGAGTCATACCATTTGAAACTGGTGTTTGTGTGCATCAGAAATGATCGAAGAGGGACACCTGGGTGGCTCAGCAGTTGAGCATCTGCCTTAGTCTCAGGGCGTGATCCCGGTCCAGGGATCAAGTCCTGTGTCGGGCTCCCTGCGAGAAGCCTGCTTCTCTTTCTGCCTGTGTCTCTGCCTCTCTCTGTGTGTCTCTCATGAATAAATAAATAAGTAAAATCTTAAAAAAAATGATCGAGGAGTAGCAGTTTCCAATAGTTTAACCCGTGGTTTCTCATTTATCTTTCCAGAATTCTTTATGTATTTATAAACAAATATGAATATAGATTCTTTCTTACCTCCTTAGGCACCCAACAGCCAGTTGTGCCTAATTAAAAACAAATTTGTAATATACTCACTGTTGCTGCAGAGAGCTGTCCTTCCCTGTTTTTCACTGCTGTGTAGTATTCTTTGTGTTCTCTTGTTGGCATGTACTCCTAAGAGGGCCTTGTGTTCTACAGCCCAACCGAAGTGAATAGTGCAAGCCCCTTACTAACCACACACAGGCTTCTAGCTTCCCATGACAATAAAAATGTTTCCACAGAAATAATATATATGATATCCTTTTGAGTGAATAAAGCAAGCTATAAACAGAATTTTCAGAATAATCTCACTTCTAAAGGAAAAACTATATGAAGAAATGTTTAAGGTGAGAAATAAATCTGGAAGGATATTTATCAGTCTGACACTGGTTATAGTTTTTCCTATATTGTTAAATACACACACATTATTTATTATACACAAGCATCATTTGTTAAATACATATGTACATATTATTCTTATACACAGTATTGTTACATGGACACGTACTTACTTATGAACACAAATGAATACACATACGTCACATGAATATCTGTGTATTTAAGTTACAAAAGTTTCAGCTTAACACAGATGCAAGCTGTGCTTGGTGTTTGGTGTGCTGAGTATAAATTTAAGATTCAACATGGGAAGAATGAAGCAGATCCCTACCTAGCAAGAAGCGACTTCAGCCCCTCGGGTGTGAGTTGGCTTGGACAGACTTCACTGGTGCCTTATTGAGAGTGGTTAGTGGTTTCCTGTTTGATTTAACATATCTTTCACCTTCTACCTGGGCTGGTCTCTCAGAGCCACGCTGTGAGCCAAGCATTTTGGGGATCACCATCACTGGGAAGACTTAGGTAGTGAAGAGCTTTATTGACTGGTGGAATTGTTTGTGGTCAAGTTTGGATTTAAAGTGATCTGAATTTTAATCCTTGTGCTTTTCCTATCTTTTATGATCATGGCAAGTTCTCCTCTAAGCCTGGAGTTTGGGGCAGTAAAATTTCATGATAAAATTTCCCAAGAACAAATGAGTGAATAGTTGTAAATCGCCCAATATTTTGTAAACACTCAACAGTTTTAGCTTGTTTTTTTTGAGGGTCTGATGTATGAAGTAGAGGGCTTCAAATATATTTTCATATAAGGCATACTTTCAAAGAAAGCGTAACTCCGTCTTTTATTTCTGTCAAGCTTAATACCTAGGCATATTGGTTTCTAGTATCTTAATCCAGCATTTGATGATAATTAACATTCCTTAGGTGAGAATGGCAGGGGAGGAGGACAGGTAAATAGCTAGGAGTCCAGAAGCCCTCATTGTCTCAGCTGGACTGGAGTTTGTGTTCTGAGCAGTGATCTAAATCTCCTGAGCTGTCAAAGTGTCAGCCTTCCTCAGAAGTTTATGGAAGACAGTTTGATTCAGTTTCTGATTACTTTTTGGTTCTAAGGATAATAGTATACGGTTGTTATATTTTTTGTTTGTTTATGCAGGCAGAAAACTGAGTCTGTAAATAATACTTCAGGACTGTGATGATGGTGTAAAAATGCTCTTTGTTTTACAGAGTAAAGCAATTTGCTTTGACTTCTATTGACATTGCAACTGAACCGGTCTTACTCACTTTATAATTGAATTGCTACAGACTTCCATCGACCTTTGCAAGTAGTAGAGGTGGTTCCCGGAGTTGTAACCTAATGCCTGTTAGCTGTGCTATAATGTTATAATGGGGTTTTATGTTTTATGTCGTGTGATATTAACACCACGGATTCCTTCATCAGCTTCTCCTAGCATACACATCTAGGTATATCTAGGCTGTGTAGTAGGTTTTGGGGCAAGCATCATCCTTAAGTTTTTAAATCTTGAGGCAATAGAAAATAAAATTTGCTTAATAATTTTATGGCAACTTCATTACATCTTCTTGTGCCTAAATGTGATGCTTTAATTTGTAGTTGGGGAATTGCCTTTTTCCCTCTTGTACAAGTGTTTTGGCAGATGCATATCTATATGTACTTTTGTTTTGTTGTGCTTTTGGGATTGGGAGTAGGAGGCTATTCTATTGAGATAACCTTTCGTAGACAGGATTTCAGATAAAGAAATTGTAATACCCAAGTGGATTATTCTCATTTAGCCACTGACTGTCATTAATCTGCATGTTATTTAGCTTCATTAAGGTTCCCATTATCGTTTGTCTTGTTAGATGAGGGCAAAATGAAATAGAGGAACTGGGACATCTTGCCCCCTACCCAGCATGACATTGCTTTAACTTGTAGCAGAACTGAGAATTGAGTAAGTGGGACTTTAGGAACCTTTCCTTCCACTTGGTAATTATAACCTGTCTCACTGTACCTCCCACCGCTGAGAAACACAATTAGCTTTCTTTCCTTAATGGGCATTTGGCAGGGTTAATTTCTTATGCCTCCTTCCCTTTTTTCCCTAATGTAAGACTAGGGAAGATTTTCTGATCAAAGAATCTAGACTGTTTTCCAACAGTAATCATTTACCACCTACTACTCTATGGACAGTTAAGAAGAAATCCCTTTGAGTGGTAGGGTTGGATTTGCTTTTTTAAAAAAAGATATCCAATTACCTTAGGAATTTTACAAGTTCAATTTGAAAGTCAAACTTTGAGTTTTCCTAGCCTATCTTGATTATTCTAATTAAAAAAAAAAGGAACTCTGTGTGTGTGTGTGTGTGTGTGTGTGTGTGTTTCTGTGTGTCTACTTTTCCAGTTAAGGAAAGCTAATGTATAAGATGGTATGATGTAATTATACTGTCTGATGTTTCGAGGAGAGGATAAGAATAAATATCTGGCCTGAAAAAGATTATCAACTTTAATTTTTGTCGCGCTTAGTGCTTTTCTTTCTGTAGCTCTTGCCTATTTAATGCCACTATTGATAGTGTTTCATAAAGCAAATTGTCTCAGTTCTTTGGCTGTTTTGGGTCAGGAGACTGGCATAGGGGAAGATGTGAAGGGAGTTCAAGGTTTTCTTTGGCTTGTTAGTTGTTAATTGGGTGTTGAATCTGACCATGACCTTCCCAGCCATGCTTCTCACAGACTGCTCTGCTTTGCATCAGTCCTGTTTGTATACCACAGCTTCCAGTTAGAGAAGGTCATAGAAATCCTTGAAGTTCTGGCCCAGCCAGGCATCTGAGTAGGTTGTGAAGAAACAAGGCTGTTCACTTTTCTTTGGCAACCAAAGTGTGGGCTACTTGGATGAAACCACCGTTAGGCAATCCACCTAGGCAAGACTGGCTGTTCTCTGTTGTTTGAGTGTATGGCCTTTTTCCATTTTCTTCATTCTCATGGTAAATTTGGCTGTCTGGCCATCGTCACGTCAGTAAGTCAATAATTATGGGAATGCTAGTGCTGAGGATAAGAAATGCAAAAACGAAACACTGGATGAAACTGTAATCCTGCCTTTGGAAAAGTCACGAGTAGTCAGCTGTTCTGGAAGTCATGCTCCTTACTCAGAGGTGGAACTCTTGAGTATTTCACTGTCTGCAGTAATCTCACCCTATAGTCTGAAAGCAAATAGGCATTATGATGTACATCTAAGAATTGGAAAGTGTCAGGCCATGGACAACTGTGTTGTCCTTGGATGTCCTTGTGAAAAGTAGAATTCTATCCTAGATGGGTTATTGTTGTGATCCAGCATGATAATTCTAGGATGTCTCCTTTCTCATGAGTCAAGTAGCAGAGTTTAAACCTGTATTAAACACATTTCTGGGAATAGCCCTGCTTAATGCACGTTACTATTCCTGTGCACTGGATCCTTAATGAATTCTTTGATCTCTGTTTGCCTTAAAATTCCATTGTTGGTCCCCTTCTCATCTTTATGGAAATCAGTGGAAAAATATTTTCTTCCTACTGTTTCATATATCTGAAGTTTGCCAGCAGTTCCTTAACATTTAGCTTTATTTAAACTGGTCACTTCCATATTTGTTGTCTGGTTTTTGATGTGGTAAAATATAGTGACTCAGACTTGACTTTCACGAAGTAGAAATTATGTCAGAAACTATAGGAAATGAATTTGAGAGTACTGTATTTGATATGGGGCACCCCTCTCCTTTTCAGTACACTTGACATCTTGGGTAACATGAGGAAAAATGGCTATGGCTCAGAAGAGATTTTATTGATGTCATAATATCTGCCACATGGTGGAAACTAGGGCAGCATGAGTATTTCCTGCTTTGTTCAAAGGTTGTGTTTTGAACAGGCTTATATAAGTTAGCAAAACAAACAAATGAAACTCTCTTCCTACTGCAGCATTTCATAATTTGCTCCGACTTGCAGCCTCACCCCATCTTCATTCCCAGAGCTCTCATCTGTCTGCTACTGTGACAGATGTTGATTCTTGAGGATAACCTTTCTCTCTTTCCCACCTGCCCAGCCCTTTGTGGCTTTAGTCAGGTCATTAAAGCCTCAGTGTTTGGTGCACAAGTCTTCCTTGGGTACAGTGTCATTAGAGAAGACACACCAGTTGGGCAAAGAAGTCAAAATACTCTCAGCAAGACTATAGTGGTGATTATTGGGTAGCCCTATTATAAAAGATGGAGAACACAGAAAGGCAGGAGGATGGACCCAGGGTGATCCTACAGCTTTGTTCACTCCCTGCTGCTGAAAGAATCCACCTAGTTTTCGTTGAAATCACCCTTTAAAAGTATAATAGATCATGTTTAGTCTTAAGACCTTTTTCTCTGTACTTAGGGTGAGATTTTGTCAAATCACATTTTCTCATGAGTTTCCACTGTGATTTCAGAGATTCCCCCCGCCACCCTGACACACTTAATGCCAATAAATACTAACAATAATAGTTATGAATATTAACATTTTACTTTATGATGTAGTTTGTGTTTACTAATTATAATATACAAGCAGTTCCCCTTGAGTCATGCACCAAAATAAAAAAAAATACATCAAATATATTTCAGTAAATTCTAGTTTTATTGAGAGTTTACCCTAACTAAATTTAATTTGATCATTTAAACAGTCATGATGACTATTGTTTGACTATCAGTATATTTTGGATAATTGTCTATTTAAATATGGCATAAAAATATTCATAACCTTTTTTGTTTTCCAATAAATATTTTAGAGCTGTAAAGTTCTCTTTGGTATTGTTTTGCTGAGTTTCACAAATTTTGACATGAAATATTTTTATTAATCTTTTAAAATTTCCATTATGATTTTCTTTTTAACCATATTTAGTGTGCCAGCATATGGAAATTGTAAAATCTGTACTTTTTAAATGAAGTTATAGTTTGTGATTTTGCTCTTAGAAGACAGTATGTATTCTTTGATATTCAAGACTTTAATCTTCCTTCAAGAATATTCTGTGTTCTTTTTTTTTTTTATTGAAGTGTCATTGACACACAATATTACATTAGTTTCAGATGTATAACTTAGTAATCCACAGGTCTCTACATTATGCTACTTACCAGGAGTGTAGCTCCCATTTGTCACCATACATTGTTATCACAATATCATGGACTATATTCCCTATGCTGTGCCTTTCATCCTTGTGACTTATTCATTCCATAACTAGAAGCCTGAGCCCCCAACTCCCCTTCACTCATTTTGCCTGTCCTCTTACCCTTCTCTCTTCTGGCAACCATCAGTTTGTTCTCTGTATTCATGGGTCTGTTTCTGCCTTGTTGTTATTGTTTTTATTCTATGTGTTCTTTTTTTTTTTATTCTATGTGTTCTTGAAAAATATGTATCTTATTGCAAAATTTGTGTGTGTGTGTGTGTGTGTGTGTGAGAGAGAGAGAGAGAGAGAGCGAGAGAGAGAGAGAGAGAGAGAGAGAGAGAGGGAGGGAGGGAGGGAGGGAGGGAGAGAGAGAGATCACCTTTGTATTGTTGACGATAGATACCTGTGTGTGTGTATGTGTGTTTTGGCCTGCCTGATAGTATCTGATAGGAGTGTGTTTAAGTCTCCAATTACAGTTGTTGATTTTTCTTTTTTTTCCTTAACAGTTCTACTTGTTGCTTGAGGCTGTATCATTAGGTGCTTATCTTCTCATTAGATCATCTTTATCAGTATAAAATGACTGTCTCTCGGTTTGTTAAGATCATAATCTTAATTATCTGCTGATTTTCTTTTACTTTCAGCCTTTTTTTAAAGCTTTTTTGGTAGTAAACATATTGTTGGATTTAAGAAATACATTTGGAAAGTCACTGCCTTTTAACTGTTGAGTTTAAGACATTTATAATATTGTATTTATCATTATGTTATGACATCTGTCATTTTATATTTTTTATTTAATAAACTTTGATAGGTTTTGTTCTTGCTTTTTCTTCAAAAATCAAATGTTCTTGTGTTTCCAATATTCCATTTTTGTTCTTATGGTGATTACTCTTATATTGGAATGTATAATCTTATTTATTTCTTGATTTCTTAAACTTAATTATATGTTTCTCTCCCCACCTTTAATAAGACAAATAATTTAATGCACTCTCCTCTGCCTCTGGGCTACCCTCCCCCACCATGTTGATATTTCCCAGAATTTTGGTTCTGGATCATTTTCATTATGTTTTTACCTTTCCTTTTGTTCTAGAGTTTTTAGAAGATAACAATAGACATTATAAAGTTTGTTGAACATTCCATGTTACTTCTTTTATTTAAACACTTGATTATTTTCTTTGAGAGTGTTATCATTGTAGTTCTTTGTATGGCAAACCGCATGTATTTTTACGTCTAATAATATGATTAATATGGTCTCACATTTGAATGGCAGTTTGGAATTTTGAATATATAATTCTTTGCTCAAAATTCTTTAATACTTTAAAATATTACTTCATTATTATGCATTCAGAGTTGCTGTTGAGAACTCTGATGTCAGTCTAGTTCTTTTTTTTTTTTTTTTTTTTGTATGGTCCGCTCTTTCTATCAGGAGGCTTTCTGTTTTTCGCTTTATATTGGATATTCTCAAATTTTGCCATAATGTATTTTATATGCAATATTTTTTCTTTCTTTCTTACTATTTTTAAGTTCTTATTTTAATTCCAGTTAACATGCAGTGTTATATTAGTTTCAGGTGTACAGTACAGTGATTCAGGAATTCCATACATCACCAGGTGCTTATCATAGGTGCCCTCCTTAATCCCCATCACTTATTTCACCCATCCCCCCATCTCCCACCTGGTAATTATCAGTTTGTTTGCTATAGTTAAGAGTCCATTTCTTGGTTTGTCTCTCCACCCCACCTCCCAGTGTAACCGCTGTACACACACACACCTCTTTATCCATTCATCAGTCCGTGGACCCTTGGACTGCTTCCATATCTTGCCTATTGTAAATACTGTTACTATGAATATAGGGGTGCATGTATCCCTTTAAATTGGTGTTTTTGTGTTCTTTGGGTAAATACAGAGTAGTGTGATTGGTGGATCATAGGGTAGTTCAATTTTTAACTTTTTGAGGAATCTCCATACTATTTTCCACAGCTACCCCAGTTTGCATTCATACCAGCAGTTCAGGAGTATTCCCCCTTTCTTCACATCCTCACCAACACCTGTTGTTTTTTGTCTTATTGAGTTTAGCCATTCTGAAGGTATGAGGTGATATCTCATTGTAGCTTTGATTTGCATCTCCCTGATGAGTAGTGATGATGAACATCTATTCATGTATCTGTTGGCCATCTGGGTATCTTCTTTGGAGAAATGTCTGTTTAATGTTCTCTGCTCATTTTAAAATAGATTATTTTTTGGGGGGTGTTGATTTTTAAAAGTTCTTTATATATTTTGGATACTAAGCCTTTACTGGATATGTCATTTGCAAATATCTTCTCCCATTCTGTAGGGTGCCTTTTAGTTTTGTTGATTATTTCCTTCACTGTGCAGAAACTTTTTATTTTGATGTAGTCCCAATAGTTTATTTTTGCTTTTGTTTCCCTTGCCTCAGGAGACATAATTAGAAAAAAGTTGCTCTGACCAATGTCAAAAAAGTTACTGCCTGTGTTTTCTTCTAGGATTTTTATGTTTTCAGGTCTCACATTTAGGTCTTTAATCCATTTTGAATTTATTTTTGTGTATGGTATAAGAAAGTGGTCTAGTTTCTTTCTTTTGTATGTTGCTGTCCAGGGTTCCAGCATCTCTTCAACCATTTGTTGAAGAGATTGTCTTTTACCCTTTGGATATTCTTTCCCGCTTTGTCAAAGATTAATTGACTATATAATTGTGGGCTTATTTCTGGCTTTTCTATATTATTGTATTGATCTATGTGCCTATTTCTGTGCCAGTACTGTACTTTTTGGTTATTACAGTTTTGTAATGTAACTTAAAGTCTGGAATTGTGATGCCTCCAGCTTTTTATTTTCCTTTTCAAGACTGCTTTGTCTATTTGGGATCTTTTATGGTTCCATACAAATTTTAGGATTGTTTGTTATAGTTCTATGGTATTTTTTTTAAAAAAGATTTTATTTATTTATGAGAGAGAGGGGGTGGGGTGGGGCAGAGATGCAGAGGGAGAAGCAGGCTCCATGCAGGAAGCCCGATGTGGGACTCAATCCTGGGACTTGATCCCAGGACTCCAGGATCACTCCCTGAGCTGAAGGCAGGCGCTTAACCGCTAAGCCACCCAGGCATCCCAGTTCTGTGGTATTTTGATAGGGATTGCATTGGATCTATAGATTGGTTTGGGTAAGTATAGACATTTTAACAATATTTGTTCTTCCAATCCATAAGCATGTCTTTCCATTGTAGAATATTTCTTTATTCCCTTGTTTGGCACTCTGAGTTCTTTGAATTGAGGTCTCTGAAGTTCTTTAATTTTGAGAAACTAGCTGTTATTTCTTTAAAATTTTCTCAGTTTATTTCTTCTTTTGGGACTTGGATATTGGCAATTTCACTTTCATTCTATCTTAAAAATCTCTAAATATATGAATTTTTTATTTGTTGAGTTTGCTATCTTAGTTTTCTTTGTGTTTAGAAATTGTTTAATTCTATCATGAAGGAGGGTTTTATGTGTGTACTCATGGCTATGGTGAGTTGGAACCTCCTCTCTCTTCCTTTTTTCTACTGCCTCTTTGGCTCTTGCCTCAACCTAAGTGCTTTAGTTCAGACCCAGGTCTTATTATTCCGGCTCATAAATCACATACTGGGGATAGGAGGAGTAGGCATGTCAAATCTAGTTTCCCAGGCAATTGGGGAACTCAGTCATAGACTTTTGGCTTTCATTTCATGTGGAGAGCATCTCCCAACCCCCAGTTCCACATGGAGAGCCTGGCTCTAGCCCCCTGCTCTCCGCCTGCTGTATTATAGATATGTTGTACTTGAGATACCACAGTATGTATGTATGTATGTATGTATGTATGTATTTATTTATTTATTTATTTATTTATTTATTTATTTATTTATTTTATGATAGTCACAGAGAGAGAGAGAGAGAGAGAGAGAGAGGCAGAGACACAGGCAGAGGGAGAAGCAGGCTCCATGCACCGGAAGCCCGACGTGGGACTCGATCCCTGGTCTCCAGGATCGCGCCCTGGGCCAAAGGCAGGCGCTAAACCACTGCGCCACCCAGGGATCCCCTACCACAGTATTTAAATGTCTGTCTGGTTCTGCTGATTTCTATAGGTCCTGGAGTTAGTAGTCCTTTGGCTTATGCTCCCACTGAACTCTGAAACTATGTTCTCTTTCTGCTTCACAGATAGGTTTAACAAATTTTTGAGTGCAGCTGTATCTTTTTATTTTTAAAATGTCATTTTATCATTTTGTTGGTGGTACTGGTGGCAGCATATGTGGGATGGGACAGGTTTCCACTTAAAATTTCATTCCCCACTTAATTGGAAATCTCTGTCTGGCCTTTATTGTAAAAGTGTTACTATGGTGTTTTAAGTGTAGTTACTTTATTGTCAGTAAATGCTTCTTTGATTCTATTGATGAACTGTTTGATATTTAGGAGTACCTATGATTATGCTGACCTGTGCCAGAGGAGCTGCACTAGTGGTCTGCAGTTGCCTTCCAGTGAACCCAAATGTGCAACTGTGAGGCTCACTAGAATGAAGTTCAGTTAGTACAATGGATCTTTTCTTTATATGCTCTTTTCTTTCCTTTTTTCTGCCTCCTTTTCCTTTTCTTCTTTACTTCTGCTAATACATAAACCAGGATGTTTAAGAAAGAAAAACATGGAATCTTCTTGCTGCTGTAGAGACAGTTCATTTCTGAAGAATAACCGAAAACTTCTGTGGTTCCCTAATTGAATGCAAACATTTTAGGCTAATGTGGAAAACAGCAGGTAAGAGATTTAGAGGGGACTATCCCTGATGTCTTAACAATTAGGTAGTATATTCAATAGGAAGATGAGAGGAAATGAATGAAAGGGAAGGGCAAATTCAACGCCTGTTCCCTCCAACAATTAAGAAGCACTACTACTTATGTGAAATGACCAGAGATGAATAGAGTCATTTGTCATCATCAGAACAAGAAAGTTCAACTATTAGTGTAAAAGCCTATCTGTCTGTTAAAATTAAGGAGATGAACATCTTCAACATTATCAGATATGGCAGACCTATCAAGTTCTTGTTTCCTCTTCTTGCCCTAATTTTCTGCCAGCCTTTGAAGTTTTAGTCTATCATGAAAATAAAACACTTGTTCAGGTACTCAGGGTCATAAAAAAAAAAAGCATCAATCTAAATTGTGAATGTAGTAGTCATCATTGAAAGGCATGTCCTCCTGCACGGTATTTGCCCAATTTTTTTATGAAAATATATGCCTTTGAGGGAATCCTAAATATTTGCAAAATCATACTTTTTCATATTTATCGTTAGTAACAACAGCAACAATCCCCGCCCCCACCACCAAGAATCTTGCCTTAAGTAGAAGCCTGCTCCTTACATCTGAGGTTCCTCCAAGGTTCTTTTACATTTTTCTATCTTTTCCTTTGTTTTCTCCATCCAGTGCAATGATTTCTACCTACATGACTGTCAAACCAAAAAAAAACTGTTCCTGACTTCTTTCCTGAGCTCAGGGTTTGTATAACCAGCTCTCCTCTGGGTATTTTCACCAGACTTTTTCTTGACACCTGTAGCCCAACATGTCTACCCCTTGGTCTTATTATCTCCCATGCTCGATTTGTTCCTTGCTTTTTATTCCCTATTTCACTTAATAATTCTACCATTTGCCTAGTTGCCTGAGCCAAGAACTTAAGGGTCATCTTAGGTTCCTCTCTCACCGTTCATCTTTATTCACGGAGTTCTAGTGACTGTGTTAATGAATATCTCTTGAATTCATTCTCTGGATCATGTCACTTTAGTGCTTCATCCCTGCAATAATGTCCCAATGCCTGTCAAACAAAGTCAGATACCATAATGTTTTATATATCACCCCACTTTGTACTCTTATTTCCCACCTTATTTTCTAGCCACATCCAGCTACCCATGGCTCTGGAAACTGCCACATTCTCTCTTGTTTCTGTGTTTTCAACCATCATATTTACTCTATTGGGGTGCAAGTTTGACAATAATTTCTTCCTTTTCCTGTTGACTGACTCCCACATCTTTCTCCCTCCACCAGTGGCAGGTTTGAAAACTTCCTTCTCTGGGTCTCAAAGCTGCTTTATACTATCGTAGTATGGCTGACACCACCTTCTGCTGTGTTTGCCTTTATCTTCCTTATCCTCTGCACTGTCCTGTGAGCACCTTCGAGTTAGGGACTGATTCTTCATCTTTAGAACTCAGCAGCTGTGATGGGCCTTGTTCATAAATAGAGTCTTAGTAAATCTTTGTTGATTGAATAAAGAGGGTGAAAGATACTTGTGGCTCGAAAGGGGAGAGGATGATAATTGGAAACTGCATGCAGATTTTGTAACAATACTTTTGAGGTTTGTAGATTTTTTTCCTCTGCCTTAGTTCCTAGAGGCAGTGGCTTTCCATATTCATAATATTTCACGTGGCAGTTACTCCACAGTACTTCTTGAAGATTCCTTGTTTGCCTGGCTCTGCATTATGTTCTCCAAGGATTACCAAGACGGAGGCCTGGTCTCCGCCCTCAAAAAATGCATAATGGAAATGAGGAAATTCAAACCAGGTCATGAAACCATTAGATGATAGTGAATGCAATCTTGCTTGCTGCTTCTCGTTGTGGGAGAAAAGAGGAAGAACAGGCAGCTGGCAGGTGCTTTGTGGAGAAGGTGGGAAATTAAGCTGGATGCTGTGAAGAAATCATTTTCTCTTCTAGGTGGTGGTAGTTCTATTTCTAGTGAGTTTCTTCTCTGGGAGTCTGTTCATAATGAAAGTCCTTCAGCACCATTTCTGCTCTCTTACCGGAACAGCCTTGTTACTCACAGGTGATCTTCTGTAGGTGCCTGTGAAAGGGTAGCGCCTACGGGGAGGTTGTGTGACGCTCAAAAGAAATGGAAGGTGAGAAATGGTGAGAGTATCTGACTTTAATTCTCAGGTACAAATCAGTTTCATAGGATTTAAAATCTTATGTCCAGAAATCACTGGACTTAGAGTTTTTTTGGAAAAAGTTTTATTATTTTCATACTAGTTAAAACGTTTGATTTGGGGGAACTAACATTTCAGAAATGGTCATAAGTATTTAATGTTTATGTGCCTGAGATGTTCTGTGCCGGTTTCCTCGAATTCAGTGATTCTCAAGTAGATAAGCTCATTCCGGAACAGGGAAAGAGAAAGGATATCTGTGTGCACAGAAAGTAGGGTGAGGTATCTCTTCATTTGATCAGTTTGTGTAAACTTGTTCCCTTCTGCCAATATTCTTTTCTCTTTTCACTTGAGGGTTCCCATCGCTACTGTTTGGCAGGAGAGAAGAGAGTTGTTCTCGTAATAGAATGTGATTTAATATGCTGAATGACCGTTTGTGCTGTGTCAGTCTGCTTGGGAAAAGGATTTGAGGCAATGTGGATGAGCTAGTGTATCTGGTGGTAAAAACATTTCAAGCATCTTTTGGAAGTAACGTTAGACCTTTGCTTTCCACTTCCCCAAAGTTGCTTCTCATTGAAAGGTTTCTCCTTGTAGGAATGAGTCAGGGAATAACTGGTCCCAGACTCTCATTTGCTGTTTTTGCTATGTCATGCCCTGCCCTAGAGACAGGGCATGAGGCCCAGAGAGCAGAGGGCTGGGATCCAGCCTCCTGAAGCCAGGAAGCTGCTTGCGTCTGACTCACTGTTGAGGTTCTGCTTCAGAGCTGATCATATTTTGCTACTTCTAGCCAAGCCCCAATTTGACAGCTGTTATACAGGTACATGTTCAGGAGTTCCTGGGGAAGCTGGAGCTCCAGCCTCCTATTCTTGAGCATATTTACAGAACAGAACTGGATGTATCTGAATTATCCAGACACAGGAGGAGAAGTAGCCTCAGTTTCAAAGTGGACTGTGTCCTGGAATGAAAACAAATCAAAAGGAAATCATAGTGGTCTGTCAATGGTTTATGGTTTATTTGTCTGAAACCTGGCCCAGGTATTTGAGGCTGAGTTACTCCAATTAGCTAAACACTTTTGTGGTGAAGGGCTGTGGAAAAAGTGACTTTACCAAAAGAGGAATCATACAGTATTCTAGATTGCACATTTGCAAATGGGCACCAAGCAGGGCTTTACAGGGACACTTAGATCAGCCCACAGAAGTTGCATTCGTCTCTTGTTCCAACTTATCTCTCACCTTCCCCGACGACACACTTAAGGAAAGAAAAAACTCAGAAAACTCTCCTCTACCAGAATCTTCTGCCCACGATCATCCTGGTAGTTCCTCCTAACTATCCCCATAAAGAATTCCTTTTTCCAGCCATCACCACCATCTGTAACTCCTACTTTCCTGAATTGAACTTCTCTAGATCTCCATTTCTAAGATTCTCTCTTTTAGCCTGAATTGTAAGCTGGGTCAGAGTTAAATAAGAATTGTCTCATACAATCAATTTTCAAGGTTAGCATCTTGGGATCTAGCTTAATCAGAGCCCAGAATTCCTCTTGTGCTTCGTTATTAGTAGAATTGAAATCCATCTCATATGGTTTTCTGAGAGCAAGTTTCTTGCTATTCCTGGCGTTCATGCATATCTTTTTCTAGGACCTTGGACTCAGAAAAAATGAAGGTTTCATTAGCTAGAAGCTGTTTGTGGCTGGGGTATAGGGAAGTTTCTCTATGTCTGGGATTTTAATAAATTGGGCTATTATGTTATAATCCAAGACACTGGTTCAGAAGACAAGGTCCCTTTAGAGTTGTTGAATTTATTACACACTAAGTGGTGACTGGCAATGTCTTAAAGAAGTGAGATGTTGGTCACTTAGGGGCCTGGTGTACTGCTCTGAATTGTTCTTGGAGTTATCACTGATTTATAACTGCACTCCTTAGAGATTAGGAAGTCATTGTGGCTGCCATTAAGGTTCTCATCTTCCATCAGATCTGATTTGGATTATTGTGTTTTCTTGTGGGGAAAACCACCCCTCACTGAGTATTATCTATGATTTAGTTTAAGCATCTTTGGTTCAAAACAAAAACAAAAGCTTTGGAGAGAAGACTCCCAAATAATCTCAGGGTGAATTATAAAGGTAATTTTGGATTTAATTTGATTTGAGTGATCAAATGATGCCATATAATTATTAGTGAAGTTGTTTTTGCTCTTTTGAGTATGTGCTTGGAAGTTCATGCTGTTTTTTCCTCCCTAGGTGACAGTCCTAACCTTACTAAGGAGGACACCCCTACCAGTAATCTAGATTCACTTTCCTCTCCATCGCCCATGACTGCAGCTGTCCACAGGCCTCCTGGACCAGACAAAAACCACCTTCTCGCAGATGGGGGCAGTTTTGGCGACTGGGCATCCCCTGGGTAAGTAGCTGTGCTTCTGTTTGGTGCTGTGGAAAGGAGGACCATGGCCTTCATTTTGAAGTTCACATGGCGAGTGGCAACTAAAATGTGAGGTCTAAGGATGTCTGTTCCCTAATCAGTGGGATAGCTTTAGGGAGGATGGTCTGTAAGAAAGGTCTTTCTTGAAAGTGTCTCTTTGTTCCCAATGTGGCGATGTGGATGGGTGCTACTGTAAATCTGTTTTAAGTTTAATTTGTGGCAATTTTGTGTTGCACAAGGGAAATGCATTATTTTCCTACTAGGATACTCAGAGTGTTTTATCACTGTAATGCAAACTTTTAGACATAGGAGAAGGCATGCATTGTGATCCATGTGACTCTTGAAACTAGCTGTAGGATGATATTTTAGTTGTTTGAATTTTCAAGAGCTTTATGCTAGTATTCTCTATCTTCTCCATAGCATACTTGACAACTGATGGACGAAATATCTGATTTTTATCTATCTTCAGTTTGGTTTAGTGACAGGCATGTGTGGATCAGCTCAGGTATATCAGGACAAAGAATCCTAATATAAACAATATCATGGATCTGGTCTGACTACATGGTTTGGCTTTCTGGGCTGACCAAGCTGTGGAATAAATGCAGATTGGTGGTGGTTTGGGACATCAAAAGAGCTCAAGTTTCAAACAAATGCTCAGAGAACCAAAAAAGAAAAAACAACAACAAAAAACCCCTACTAATAATTACATGCCATTACTTGATTAGTCAATCAAATTATATCCAAAAATACATTTATAATTCAGCCTGCGAGTATTTGGGCGTCTTGTCTTCAAAGTTAAAAATATATAATTTTTAAATGAAAGTTGCCTAAAATAAGTCATAGATAATGATGTCATCTGACCCTAGCCGGGCATTCTTGGGACTTTAAATGGAATTGGAAAGTGTTCCTCACATTACTTGGCTTTTTATAGTTACTGCTGGATTCACATGAAATCATTATGAACTTATTAAGTATTAAAAGAGGCTGAGAGAAATTTGGTATTCTAAAATTTGGGGGTGACCTAAAGACTCTGAAAATCTAACTGAAACCCTAAATGAAACTGAAAATATGGAAACATTCTCCAGATGAGATTTTTTCCCCCCAAGATTGTCATATATGTATATTTCTATGCTGAAGACTGTGTATTATGGACTTAAATTGCATATTACTCAAGCATGCTTGTCATTTTTACTATTCTTTTTACAGAATAGAAATTCTCTTTTCACTTTAGTACTCCAAGCACCCGTGACAGTGGTTACATAGGAACCTAGAATCTAATCCTGTGCACTCTGGGGGTAAAATTTGCATGGGTGTGTGTGGGCACGTGTGCATGTGTTTAAGCAAAAACCAGATTTCTAATTATTTCTTTCAGTAAGCATGTATCAGAGTGGAGAGCAGCTTAGTTAGTCCTACTTCTTTTAGAGTGGTTCTGTAGGAAAGTGACATTATGAGCCATGATATAGCCACTGCTCAATTCATAGCACGTTCATGCCTGAAACATGAAGAGCTTGATATTTTTGGTCATAAATCAAATGAGGAGTGAATTCCCCAGTTTCCTATTCATACAAATTTTAAAATGTCATGAAGGCACTCCAACACTGAGAGGGCAAAAAGGGAGGGGGAAAAATAAGTAGTTGAAGCAAGTCTGGAAAGGAGATTTGTGTCATAATGTAGACTTTCTCCTACTTTAAGAATTTTTTTTTCTTTGTGCAATGGGTAAAATGCATGTATATTTCTCTTAATTATATATAGAGTGTTTCTTGAGTATTCTTTGAAGGATTTCCTTGTAAGCATATTTCTGTCCAGGTTTATCATGCGAGTATATCTCAAGCTTGAGCATAGACCAAGATTTCCTGGTATATGATGGGCTTATGATGCCCCCACTGCCGGGCCCTATCCTAGAGTGACCCTGAGGCTTGAGGAGCAGCCTCAAAGTACACATTTCTAACAGAAGGCTACTGATATAGACAAATAACCCTCTCATCCCCCTGGTTCCAGGCATGTGTGGATTGTAAACAGCTTCCCTGAGGAGTGTAATTAGAATAGATGATATCTCTTCTTGCTTTTTTTTTTTTAAACTCTTCTGAAATGCTATATTTGCTGTCTCGAAGTCCCCCTGTGTGACTCCTCCATACTTCGATTTACTCTGCCTGAAATTCTTCCCTCTTTCTTTGCTCAAGGCAATCTGACCTATCTTTAGGGTCTAATTTAGTTTCCACTTTCAGGAAGTTTTCTCTGGTGCTGTTGTCTGCAGGAAAATTCTAAATGTCTCTCTGTCTGTACCCAATGCTGGACATAGGGGAAATATTGCCTTCTACTATTCGGTAATATTTACCTTTTAGTGTTAGCTGATATTTAAGTGATATATGTGTATGTATATCTATCTGCCTGTCTGCCTATCTGTGTATTTTAGTCCATTCAGGCTGTGATAACAGAAATACTTTGAGTGGCGTATAAATGACAGAAATTTATTTCCTACAGTTCTGGAGGTTAGATATGCAAGACCAAGGTGTCCTCATGCTGGGTTCTGGAAAGAGCCTGCTTCTGATATGTGGAGTGCTGACTTTGTGAGTCTTATAAGGACACTTAATTCCATTCATGAGGATTCTACTCTCATGACATCATTGAATCCTAATTACTTTCCAAAGGCCCCACTTCCTAATAGCATCACATGGGAGGAGGTAGGGTTTCAACTATAAATTTTGGAGGGACACAGACATTCAGTCCATAACACTATTTTTCCTTCACTCTAAGATATATTATAAAATTATTAATGATAGAAATTGAGTTTTATAACTCTGAACTTTTTAGTGATCTTGGCATAGTTATTAAAATGGGATATTACTCAGCAATTAGAAACGACAAATACCCACCATTTCCTTCAACGTGGAGGGAACTGGAGGGTATTATGCTGAGTGAAATAAGTCAATCGGAGAAGGACAAACAGTGTATGTTCTCATTCATTTGGGGAATATGAATAATAGTGAAAGGGAATATAAAGGAAGGGAAAAGAAATGTTGGGAAATATCAGGAAGGGAGACAGAACATAAAGACTCCTAACTCGGGGAAATGAACTAGGGGTGGTGGAAGGGGAGGAGGGCGGGTGTTGGAGGGGAATGGGTGACGGGCACTGAGGCGGACACTTGACGGGATGAGCACTGGGTGTTTTTCTGTATGTTGGTAAATTGAACACCAATAAAAATTAATTTAAAAAAATAAAAAAAAAATAAAATGCCATTAGCTAACGACAAAAAAAAAATAAATAAAATAAAATAAAATAAAATGGGAAATATTTGGCAGCTCCCACATTCGGGGCATATATATTGAGGATTGTTAAGTCCTCTTGTTGGATGGATCCTTTAAGTATGATATGGAATATTACTCAGCCATTAGAAATGACAAATACCCACCATTTGCTTCAACGTGGATGGAACTGGAGGGAATTATGCAGAGTGAAATAAGTCAATCGGAGAAGGACAAACATTATATGTTCTCATTTATTTGGGGAATATAAATAATAGTGAAAGAGAATAGAAGGGAAGGGAGAAGAAATGGGTAGGAAATATCAGAAAGGGAGACAGAACATAGACTCCTAACTCTGGGAAACGAACTAGGGGTGGTGGAAGGGGAGGAGGGCCGGGGGTGGGGGTGAATAGGTGACGGGCACTGAGGGGGGCACTTGATGGGATGAGCACTGGGTGTTATTCTGTATGTTAGCAAATTGAACGCCAATAAAAAATAAATTTATTATTAAAAAATGGGAAATAAAATATGTATTTATAAAAATGCTTTTGTTTTGGAAATCTCATTTCTTTCTGTATGTCATTGAATGTCTGTTAAGCAACTGTGTTTTGTTTCTGGTCCATCTTAATCCTTATAAAGATTAATGACTCTTCCTCCAGGAATTTCACAGAATTAATCTTGCCATTTTCTCTTTATAACATTTTTCTTTGTTTCCTTAGCATTTGTAAATGTAGTTTTCATTGTGTGGTGTTTTTGTTTCTTTTTTTAACCCATGATCTCTGCACACAAGCTGTACGGTATTGAATATTGTAGGCTTTGCATAAAAACTGATTAAGATTTCTTTTAATGAAACCAAAATTGCTGTGGAGTCACTTAAACTCTACCTAGGGCTTTAAAAAAGTGATTACCCTAATCTAGGGTAGTGATTCTTCATTTCAAAAGTTACACTTGCCTTATTTCATGTCCTGAAACATGGGTGAATGTATGTGGATCACATAGGACCCCAGTGCTCTGCTGTACAGAAATGCCATGACCCAAGCCACTAGAAAGCAAATTTGCGGAAGAAACTATAGCAGCCGAGATTCTGATTCTGATATAGGCAGTGTGTAAATACAGCTGTAATCTCTGACAGGTAGAAAACAATACAGCAGAATTGGATTTCTTGGGTTTCTGCTGATGTTTATGACTTGTGAGTATTATTCATTGCAGTCAATCAATCTGGAGCTATTACTTACCTGTACACTCAGTAAGGTGATGGGTGACTTCATTGCCAGTGGAGAATTGCTAGCTCAATCTCCTTGGAGGACATTACATCATAGGTCAAGGTATTTCAGACGTTCCAAAGTCATTTTTTTTTTCAATAAAGTAGTTTTCTCTAAACAGATTTCTTCAATTGTAAATGATGGAGGGTTCTTGACAAGTAATCCTTTTAGGTTCCCTGCCACAAAAGGAAATATCTTTTAAGAAATATCTGCCATTGCTATCTTCTTCCCCTGTAGATTTCAAATGAAAAGAAACACCTCCTTTTCAGCCAGCACATTCCCACCTTCAAGATGGCAGCATCATGGAATAGCTCTTCATAGTTGGGAATGTTGGTATCCCAAGGTACGACTCACTCTGTGTTCTGGCAGCCCAGGAGGGCAGTCAGCCTTGTGTCCTATCTGATGAGAAGCTTGGCTTAATTTATCCTGAATATTGAGAAAATCCTAACCTGTATCTTTCCCAGTTGCTGCCCAGAGCTGCTTTTGTGGAATAGATTGCTGCCTATCCAGACTTGATGCTAATTGCTTGAAATCGTTAAACAGTAGACTCTCACTCTCATTTACAGCCTTGTGCTGCATATAATCCATAGATGTTGTGTACGCTCACTGGTAAACATGTGTATTCTCATCAATGAAAGAACTTGCTTCCTTTAAATTGTGTGAACAGTTTGAGGTTTCCCATAGACAACTACTTGGCGTTTTAAATTACTCAACTGTTGATTCCATGATTGCTTTTTAGGAAGTTGATGAAAACATTTTGCTGGGGGTTATCACAGTACCCTTTAAGTTTGATTTGTGGCTTTGTATACCACAACAAACCATGAGTGATTTGTGTGAAGTTCAGGAAATTAATCATCTTAAAAATTTTTAACAAATCTCTGTGAAATTTGGCACACACCTAGAAATTACAAGATAGCAGCCATAGGGAAGCTTTGTCTTCACCTCCTCCTTCATCTCATTTTCTTTACTTTTTGCCTCTTCACCACCACCCCTTCAGGGAGGGCTTCCTCAACCCTACCACTTCTTGATTTTACTGTTCCCATCTCTTCTTGGGCCATGGGCAATCAGTTCACCCTAGAAATTGGTATCTTATGTCTCTTGTTATGATATTGTTTAAAAAGACAAGGGAATTTATCTTTTAAAAGTTCTTTTTTTCCCCCCACACCTGTTTTTTTGGCTAACTTGACTAAAACCAACACCTCATGCCTTTGTAGCAAGGGGAGGAAAGCTACATAAATTTAAAAAGAGATCCCATCATAGGGATTTTCAGCATCTTTAGTGGCTTGTGGGGAGATTGTATCCTGACAAGTGTAGCACTTCTCTCTGCTTACCTGTAGGCTGGCCATGGTTACAGAATGTGGTGGATTTCATGGATTGAGGTCTCTAGTTGAGTTAGTGCCTTCATATGGAAGGATGTCCTTTCTGGTGATGGCTTCTATGAAGAGTGAGTTGGAAGCCATTCCTTGCCCTCCATCCTCCCTACCAAGGTGAGCAGCAAAGTCCCCGGGTGCATTCAGAAAATTAAAGTCTGGGCAGCCCGGGTGGTGCAGCGGTTTAGCGCCGCCGGCAGCCCAGGACGTGATCCTGGAGACCCGGGATCGAGTCCCACATCAGGCTCCCTGCATGGAGTCCCACATCAGGCTCCCTGCATGGAGCCTCTCTGCCTCTCTCTCTCCTGCTCTGTATCTCTCATGATTAAATAAAATAAAATCTTAAAAAAAAAAAAAAAGAAAATTAAAGTCTAAGCCCAAGGGAAGGAAAAATAGGGCCAGTGACCAGGAAGAGCATGTTGCCTTGCTGTGAGCCCATAGCAGCCTTTTAAATCATGCTCAGAGGATGGCTCCTTTCTGGACCTTCTTTTGGGAGATTGGGGACTTATAAGGAATAGAAGCTTTTGCTTTACCAGTGGCTGGTTTATTGGGGGCCACCAGGCTGTGTTTTAGCTGCTTTATAAATGCTATTTCTTCTTAATCCTTACATGAACCAACCCAGTGGGTAGCTATATCATGTAAGTAGTTATAGCTTCATTTTTAAAGATCAGGAAACCAAAGCACACAGAGGGTAGGAAAATTGCCCCAAACCTCAAGACTAATAAGGGACAGAGGTAGAGTTTGTCCCTGATCCGTCTGTTCCAGTGATCATGGGCCCTTAGAGGTACTATACTTGGAAGGATTGACATTATCTAGCTGCATATGAGAACATTGTTTGAAGTGCACGTTTCCCTCAAATCTGAAACCCAGTGAGATAACAGTGGCTGTCAGCCACTCATTGCTCTAGTTCTGAAGAGGGAGCACTGCCCTTACCTTAGGTCACGTGGCTTGGGTTTATAATTATCTGTGTGGATAAACACTTGAATCTGGTTGGTGTGTAGTCATCATCCAACACCTTTGGCTGAGATTTGAGGAGGAGGGCAACAACAGAGCCTCCCCAACAACACAGCTGAGAGACTTGGAAATTTGAAATTTTGCAACAGAGCAGCATACATAATTTTTTTAATGAGTAACATGATATCCAATCATCTCTCTGTAACTTTAGTAAAGCGCTTGAAGCTAATCATAGGGCCAACAGACTTGGCCATTGACCGTAAATGTCTACTCACATCCTTTTTTGGGGTACAGTTTTGGGTCCTGGCTGTTTCCTTGAATCTTTTCTCCAACTCCGTATAGAAATTAGCTGCCTAGCATCCTCACAGCCTTGCGTACATGTCCCATGTGTCTTGCTAGGGCATTTTTGGTATTTGTATTGTGTACTCAGATTTGCATGTGGCCTGATTCATATCTTCCTTCGTGCTGTAACTATAAGTTCTGAAATTTGAAGGTTTTATTTTCAGTTCAGAATGTTGATTGTCCATGTAACTTTAAGCCCCATAATGAAAAGTTGACTTTCTAAAATAAAGACACAAGTCAGAATTTTGTTGTAGCTTTTCTACTGCTTAATTCAAAGAACCAATTACATCTTCTCATCTTTATTATGTTTCATTGGTTTTTGTTGTTGTAATTTATCATTTGCTATGGATGGAATGGTTGGCAGTATCTTGATATTAAAATGATGGCAAGGACCTCCTGAGTTCTTTGTAAAGTGGGAGATAGTTTAGACTGGTAAAGCATTGATTTTAGAGTCAGACAGACTTGGCTTTGTATTCACATTCTGCTTCCTAAAACCTTGGAGACCTTATATAAATTATTTAAACAAACCAAGGCTTAGTAATATTATCTGTAAAAGGGAAATAACATCTGACCTCTGGATTGGGAGGTTTCAAGGTAACACATATGATTAAACCCAGTTGCTGCTCTCCTGGTTGGTCTAGGAGGACTCAGCTGGAGCTCCTCCTTGCCTGTCTGTGTAGGAACCTCCTTTGTAGAATCCTCTGAGAATTGGGCCTTTGGATATTGCATGACCAAGGCATTGGGTACCCACTGGGACCCAGCCACTCTCTAAATTGTTCTTAAATTGAGCAGCATGGAGAGCTTACCTATTAGACTAGGTAACCCAAAAAATGAGCTTATTAGACCAGGTAACCCAAAAAATGAGCTTGGTAAGTAACTGGAGGATTTTTCTTAGAGTTATATTTTGAGCTGTGCTTGGTAGCCCCTGTTTTATATATTCAGGCCTTACATCAGGTGGCAGCTGTTTTCCACATAAGAATTGAGCTGGTAGAAACATTTCTTACAGTTATCCCACAGGACCTCAATGCTGAGACCTCCAGTGCCCCATAATTTTCTGAAATGAAGCTTTAGTTCCTTTTCTGTTCCACTAGCAAGCTAAAGTTCAACCCTCTTACCTGATTCCAGTGATCATCTGGAAGGAAGAAAAATGGGATTCACTCTTTGAGTGAAAGATGGGTCAGAGACATAATTCTAATATAATTCTTTTATAGCAAAACACAGGAAAATAATCACCCTTGGAGTGAATGAATCTTGTAAGCTGTAGGATGACTAGGCAGTGGCATCCTTTCTCCTTAAGGAAGGCATGCCCAGGAGCCTCAACATCTCCTAGTGGGAGGGGAGAACCAAGTGTTGTTCACTGTGGCTGGGCCCCACTTGGAAAGGCTTTTTGTCTTAACTGTGCTTGAGTGGTTTCCTATAGGGCTCTTTCTGGCCACACCCCTAGACCCCTACACCCCTCTTGCAAAAGACTTTTTCCAAGAGTGACTGAGTTAGTGCTTTTATGTTCTGGCTTGATAGATTCTTGTCTCCCTTGTGCATGGGGGTGCTCCTGAGCAGCTGATGAGGAGTGCTTCTGCTGCAGACAGGCCCTAGGCATTTGCAGATGGGCTTCTGGCACATGGTGGGAGCCCCATGTCACAAACCCAGTGCAGATGTGGCGGGGTGGTGGTGGTGGTAGCAGGGACTTCTCAGACCCAGGGGAATTTGCCATCATTGTCATCTCCCCCAGCTCTCCACTCTGAAATGGATTCTCATCTGGTCCCTCTGATGCAGGGTTAGTACACTGTGGCCCACCTCTGCCTATTGTCATACATAAAGTTTTATTGAAACACGGCTACCCAGTCATTCACATTCTGCCTGTGACTGCTCTTATGCAGCACTGATGGCACAGTGGAGTGGCTCTGTGGCTTGCAGACACTGAAGTGTTTACTGTCTGGCCCTTTACAGACAAGGTTTGCTGGCCTCGGTCTAATCCATAAATAAAACAAATCTTTTTGGAAAAGGCAGCTTTCTTAAAACTCAGTTTCAATAAGGTTAGTTGCCTTAAGAGAGGCAATGTAGGTGATTTTGAAATGTAGCCTTTATGAATCTTTTCTTGTCATTGAACCAGGCAAAAGGCTTCCTTGGGGCTTTTGGATGTCTCCAAGTGGTGTGATCCTAATTTCAAAAGGTCTTTAGTGTTTGAGTGAATAAAGAGTTTATAGGCAGCTGTTTTGTTTTGTTTTTTTATAAAGTTTTTATTTGAAATAGTTGAAGATTCACAGAAAAGCTACAAAGACACTACAAAGGGTTCCTCTAGACCCTTCATCCGGTTTTTCCCGCTATTAGCATCTTACACAGAACCATAGTAGTTTTGTTAAAAATAAGAAATTCACATTGGTACAATACTGTTAACTATAGACTTGATTTGGATTTTACTAGTTCTTCCACTCATGCCCTTTTCTTCCAGGATCCATTCCAGGAAACCATATGGCATTCAGCAACTTTTTTTTTAAGGGTGACATCCACTTAATTTCTGGAGTTATTCTTCTTTGATATAGTTTATATGTTGTCTTTGGGTAAAGAAAATGATTTGGGGGCTCCTGGGTGGCTCAGCAGTTGAGTGTCTGCTTTCAGCTCAGTTTGTGATCCTGGCGTCCTGGGATTAAGTCCCACATGAGCTCCCTGCAGAGAGCCTGCTTCTCCCTCTGCCTATGTCTCTGCCTCTTTCTCTGTGTGTCTCTCATGAATAAATAAATACAATCTTTAAAAAAATATATTTCTTCGTGATGATGTAACCCTTGAAAACAGAGGTGATTTCTGGCTCCAGAGCACATACTGCTCATAACTGGGGCTTTGTTTATCGAGTGTTGAGTGTGCCCTGTCACTGCGAGGTGCCTCACACCTGGCACCCCACTGACATTGTACAGCCACTTCACCTGTTCATGATTCCTGTCATTTTCCTTAAGGAAACTGAGGGAGTTTGATACTCACGCAGGTGTCAGTTGTGGATGACCCTCAGCCAAGGCTAACCGGCATGGTGCACCAGCCTCCAGCGGGCTCTCTGAAGTCATTCTCTTGCTCCTTACCCGGCCTCTAGCTAGTGAGAAGTGTCCTCTCTGTATAAAAAGGGCAAAAACAGGGAGGTTAGCTGGAGCTGGCTTTGGAGCTCACTCCTCAGAATGTGGAGCTTGTACTTCATGTGGTCACAGTCCTTCAGTAGTAGCCCCCCGGCCCTCAGCACATGGCCCTGCCCCCTGGGCGGGTCCCACTGCCACCCCTCTTGATTCCCCTCTGCGTGTTCTGCTCCAGCCACCCAGAGGGACGTGAGGCCGTGAGCTCCTGCATGGCCTTCAGTAGATCCCAGCTTTCTGAGACGCTCTTGTCGTATGTCCTGTGAAATGGCAGCACAGCTGGCAGCCAGTGAATTGGCATCTGCGGGTTGTGTGTGGCCCGGTTGTGCCTAGCGGGAGCCAGGGTGTGGAGGCCTCATCTCCCAACCCTGGGTTGTGGCGACTCTCTTGTCACAGGCATTTGCCCTCTGCTGCTGCTGTCCTCCCCAGGATGTGCATTTGCAACCAACAGTGTGTTGGCTGTGGAATTCTCCCTCTCTGGCACTTAAGGAGTAACTGTGGCATTTATTTGAACAGAGATTTCCTGTAATATACAGATCTACAATATTTCCTTCTGTCTTTATTAACATTTTCAAACACTTTTGCCCAGGACAGCTGTTCGAGACTTATGCTGTACGTTTCCCAGGCTGGAATGAAAGATCATTTCACTAATGTGTTAGCTTCTGCTTGGAGACCTTGCAAATGAGGTTTTAAAATCTTTCATTCCAACGCAAACTTCTGATGTGCTTCTGACATCATATAATCATAGTCAAATATCTTGGTAGTGGGGGGATTTAATCACTTCATATAAGCAGTCGTTTCTTTTCTTGGTATGTATCCTCCCTATGGTATGTCCTTTGAATTTTAAATTAAGCTCCTTGCTCCAAGAGCCCAGAATTGGGCACTTGGGTCGCCAGCACTGCCCAGAGCCTGACCCATCTATGTTATGCAAGAAATGTTCACTAGATGCAGAGGTTCTCTGGTGACTGGTGCAGCTGTTGTCGAATTTTAACAGTTAAGGCCCTAACTCCCCTCCCCCATCGCTGAAATGCTTGTGCTCTTCTGCTGCCAAAAAGTTTTTAATATGCATGGAGCGTAGAGTCTGGTATTGGAAAAGATTGGGTCACAGTTTGAATCAGAAGCAGCATATACTGCTGATTTGTTACATTTTATAAATATAAACTGTAAAATATATACATACACAGCTACTGTCACAGTTTTATGTGTCTGAGGGTTTATTCCTCCTCACCAGGAAAGCTGCAGTCTTCCCTAAAATATAGACTCCAATGCAAGAGTGTGGATTTTTTTATTATTATTATTATTTATAGAATCTCTCAGCACTTTCAAAAATGCACATTCTATTCCCTGCTTCTGTATTCCCAACCCTCCATCTGCCCCGCTGGAGCACAGGAGACTTCTCTGTTGCCGTAGGAATAGCCAGATAGACTTTCAGTGTAAGTATTTTCGAGAATGAGTTTCTGAGTTAACAATATAAAATCTTTATGTGTTTTTAGTGAAACCCTCTTGTTGCCATTCATTCCTTTTCTTTGAGAAGGAAACATTCCTCCTCAGAGGAAGGCAGTGATACTGGCTCTTGTGCACTGAAAATGGAGAGGGGTCCATTCAAAAGAAGGTTCTTTCAGTTTAGTGTGTAAAACTGGGAAGATAGCAAACAAACAGATATTAGTACTTCTCTTTCATTTATTTCTGTTTTGGTAAATGTGGTTTCTGAGCTTTTCAGGAAGAGTGGACTTCTGCCTCCATTTTTGCAAACCACAAGTTGGCTTTCAGGAAATATGTGGCACTTAGGTACTTTGTTGTAATTGGTTGCAGCTCATCATTAAATAAAATTGGTGGTTTGTGATCATGCCAGTTCGACTCATCAAAAATTTGTAAAGGGGCAGCAGGAAGAAGGATATGATGTTTTTTTTAATACTTAAATTTGGGAAGTGGTAGGAGAGGACACTCAAAATATTTCATTATGTTTTAGCAGGTAGTAAGCTTCTTATTCTTAGATTACCCATCATTTATGGTTTCCAAAGACTTTTTTTTTTAAACTAGGATTCTCCTCTGAGAATCCTAAAAATAAAAGAAAGAAAGAAAGAAAGAAAGAAAGAAAGAAAGAAAGAAAGAAAGAAGAAAGAAAAAAATGGCCTGAGTATTTTACCAAAGATGATCATGTCAAGAACTTTGAAGTCTGAAATCTTACTCTACTTACAAGCTACCAAATTTGTCTGTTGTAGTTTCATGGGTACTGGTAGAAGATGCGGGAGTCCTGGTCAAAAGACTCCTAATCATAGCAGTAGTAGTCAGAGTATCAGTTCCCTGACACCTGGTTCCTACACGGTAATGCCCGATGGGCCAGACGTTGCATGCATGTGAAGTGTTACAAGAGAGGAACCTGGAGTTTAGGAAACCCAGATCTTTTTTTTAAAAAAATTATATATGTATATATGTATATATATATATACACACACACACACACACATATATATGTGTTATATATATAATATATGATATATAAATAATATATATGATATATAAAATATATATGATATATAAAAATAAAAGATTTTATTTATTTATTCACGAGAGACACAGAGAGAGGCAGAGACGCAGGCAGAGGGAGAAGCAGGCTCCATGCAGGGAGCCCGACATGGTACTTGATCCGGGGACTCCAGGATCACACCCTGAGCCAAAGGAGGATGCTCAACCGCTGAGCCACCCAGGCATCCCAGGAAACCCAAATCTTGCATGATGGGCAGTAAAGCTTGCTTTTTTTTTCCAGGGGGAGACTCAGTCTCTATCTTCCCAAGGCTGTTTGCTTTACAGACATCCTTGGAAAGATAGTTTAGGACAAAGGCCTCTGCTCATTAGAAATGCGGAACCTGAGAAACCCATCACGAATTGTCTCCCACCACATAGATAGCTGCAACTATTGTAGATATATAGGCAAGATGTTAATTTTATGTACCTGGATGCCTTAGGACTTACTTCTCCCCCAGGGCTCAGGCTAAGAAAACCTGAGATCTTTGCTGGGGGCTGCCATTTCCAAAATTCTCAGTGTTTTGAATCAAAGAAGAGAGAGAGACTATTAGAAATAATATTTTCCTTTGCTATTTTTTGGGGGGAAAATATAAGTAATATATTTGAAGCAGGAGCAGCCCAGGTGGCTCAGCGGTTTAGCACTGCCTTCAGTCTGGGGTATGATCCTGAAGACCCGGGATCGAGTCCCACATCGGGCTCCCTGCATGGAGCCTGCTCCTCCCTCTGCCTGTGTCTCTGCCTCTCTCTCTCTCTCTCTGTGTGTCCCTGATGAATAAGTAAATAAAATCTTAAAAAAATTATATATATATATATATGTATATATATATTTGAAGCAATAAATGCAGTGGACCCTCAAACACTCAGGTTTGAACTGCAGAGGTCCACTTAGCTGTGGATTTTATCTATACAGTAGTGAAAGCGTGCTTTCTCTTCATTATGATTTTCTTAAAAACATCTTTTCTTTAGCTTACTTTATTGTTAAGGATACAGTATGTAAGAAGTAACCACTTTTTACATAATGTAAATGTAATATACAAAATATAGGTGAATTGACAGTTATAGATAAGGGTTCCAAAGATCAACAGTAGGAAATCAGCGAGGGCTAAATTTTTTTGGGGGGGAGTCAGAGTTGTATGTGGATTTTTTACTGCATGGGGGACAGTGCCCCTAATCTGTGCATTGTTCAAGGGTCGGCTGTGGTTAAAAAAATTTCTGATCTTCATTACAAAAACAAAACAAAACAAAAACAAAAACAAAGAACCCTGCCAAATTCTGTAAAAGGAGGTGGTTTATGTAAAGAAGCTCATGCTTACAATTTGTTGTCTTCAAAAAAAAAAAAAAAAACATGAGCAGTTTGCTTGTGGGAGACACCTATGAAACGTGTCATTACCTGACCTCTGTTGGTGGAGGTGAGAACTCATTTTGGGACTTTGTATTTCCTTAACCACTTCTTGCCTCACCCTCACTCCTTCCCAGTGGAGAAGCCTGTGAAAAGTTTCTAATATCCAACCAAGCAGCTGTTCTGTTTGTCCCCCAGACTTTGTTTTGCTACGAAGGTCTCTTCTTTCATAGGACTTTCGATTCTGCGTGTGACTTCTGATGCCTCCTCTCCACAGAGACTGTTTCCAGACTTGTGTTTTGCTACCTCTTCTGAATATTCCACCTCACAAAGTTTGTGCCTGTGTGGGATTCTGAAACCAAGGAGAAGTAACTGGCTCAGGCTTCTGAGATACTGTGGGGAAAACTCAGGAAACTGAATACAGAAATTGACATCTCAGGGGGAAGTCTGAATGGTTATTTTGGTGAACTGGTGAGTGTTGGATCACACAGCACATCTATCTATTGAAGGACATCAAAAAGGTCACAGAAAACAAACGAAAACGGCTAATGTTGAGAACTTGATCCTGAACAAGGATTGCTGATTCTGAGTCTGTGTTTTGGGACAGGATGGAGAAGGCCAAGCTAAGGGATAGGCCTATACCTATAGCACCTATTATTCCAACAATTCTTTCACTTTCTGAAAGGAGTGTTTTTCTTTTACAAAAAAAGCAAACCACTTAAAAAGATGTGAGGATTAAGTAGATAATAGCTATAAAATTTATGGTCTTTATTTTTAAAGAGTCTTATAAACATAGTCACATTGTTACTTTATCTTCATCCTGTAGCTGTCCTCCCTCTCTGCAGATGGATGGCCATCATTTAATCACTAGGCTATTTATGACCTGAAAGAGTTGAGGGGGGTGTGGTAAAACATCTCATCTGCCACCACCACCACCCTCTAAACACCTTGAATAATTGCTGGGAGATGAAATGGCAATTGTTTGACTAAGTGCAGTCTTAAATTCTCTGTCAGAGCTTCACTCACCCCTTCCTCTCCCGTCCTGATTAGACACCACGGTAAGGTTCATTTTCTGATAAGGCATTGAGTGACTTTTGCTGCTGGAAATACAGATCATTTAAGATTTATAGGTTTCTTTGCTTGGTGTGAAATAGGTTTTACGACTTCCAAATGAATTGGCTGGATAGAGAGATTGTAAATAAATTGTTCAAAAATAATGTTTTTTAAATGTGAGCCCCTCTCTCCTTTTCTGGTCAAAGGATAGGAAACCTTCTAGTGTACTAAATATCTGTTAAGTCAGTAATGCAGTATTTCATGTATTCTATTAGTAAAAACCAATTTTCACTGTAGAATGGTTGTTCAGAAGCTCGTGCAAGACTTCACATGCCTTAGCACTGTGCCTGGCTCTGTGAGGTCTACAGAAAGAGTTCAAGACCTGATTATACCCTAAAGGCAAGAGGAATATCTAAAACCATCACAGAACAATTCCTGCCAACCTGCCCTCTGTTTCTTACTGGGATGGGCCTTCAGAGATCTGTGACTTAGACCAAAGGAGGAGCATTTGGGGAGGCAGGCCTGGAGCTGAGCCGAGGCAGGGAAGATTGGGGTGGGCAGAGGGGTTGGGGAGCCTGAGAGGTGAGGAGAGACCTGAGGCAGAGGGCAGGACCGTCAGGGAAACACGCCCTGGTGGCGCAGGTCGGCGGGGAGCACACTTGTTCTTGGGGAGGCACATGGGGCAGACTGGGTCTCAGGTGGCTGGTGGAGCCAGCTGAGTCGGAGGAATTGGACTGGGGGCTGAGCCAGGAGACCAGAGTGGTGACACAGGCATAAGCAACATGATGAGAAGGTAGAGGAGGGAACAGCATGGGAGCTATTGGAAGTAAAAATGGACAGAATTTGATGTTTGTTCTGCTACAGAAGAAAGAACCAAAAGTAATGCTCAGGAATGTGGAAAGATAACAAAGCTGCTCATGGAAACTGGTTTTAGCTGAAGAGGGTGAATTTGAGGCAAAGAGCATCTGGGCATCGCAGGCGTTGAATGTATGTGTGTTGAAAATGTAATTGAAACGGACAACTTTCATCACTGTGCTTTTAAAGTAAGAATCATATACTGTAGTCACAAGCCTCCAGTTTTGAGATAATTGACGAATAATTTAGTTCAGATCAACATATATTTATTGCATGTTTTTTCATGTTTAGAGGCTCCTCTGTGAGTCTGTTCACTGAACTTTCTATGCTACGTTTTTTTTTTTTTTTAATCTGCAAATATTAGGGAGTGGTAAGGTCACCAAAGATATTTGCTGTTCATGGGTTTCTTTTGTTTGTTTGTTTTAAAGATTTTATTTATTTACTCATGAGAGATACAGAGAGAAGGGCAGAGACACAGGCAGAAAGAGAAGCGGGCTCCAAGCAGGGAGCCCGATGTGGGACTCTATCCTAGGATCACCAGGATCACGACCTGAGCCAAAGGAAGATGTTCAACCACTGAGCCACCCAGGTGCCCCTGTTCATGGGTTTCTCTCCTAAATGCTGTGTTTAGTTTGCTCTAGAGGAATCTTGATTGGTAACTACATTTTCTTTTTCTGAGTTGCCCCATGTATATGTCCAGATGAAAGGGCTTTAAACATTAAAAGGCCATGTGTTGAGTGTTTGGAGCTATCGAGCATGAGTTTGACTGTAGATCTGACACTTTCCTTATAAGCAGAAAACACGAACATCTCAAAAGTCCAAGCAGCTGGTCATGGCAGTTGGCTTCTGGTGTCCTAATTAGTGAACTGATGTGGTTCTAGTTTGGACAAGACTTGATCTTCTCCACAAATCTGGAGAACTACAAGGCATCTCTCCTTTGGATTGTGGCTCTTGGGGTTACAGACCAGGGAGGATGCAGTGGGAACTTGGTCTTTCTCTCGTCATCGGGAGAGATAAGGAAGCTGTCGTCTTAGCCACTTAAGAATGGGGTGTCATGCATTTGGTGTCCTGTGGCCTTTAGACTATTAATCCTGTCCTTCAAACTTCCACCCGCAGCCCCTGCCAGACGCGATCACCCATGGTCCAGTGGCTTAACATGCAGTCCCCAGCCAGCCCGAGCTACAGCCCAGCTGTTACACCACCTTCACCCAAGCCACCGCCTTCTCCTCTCTCTCTATCTGCCACTGTAGTGGACAAGCCAACAGAAAGGTACGGGGGTGTGGAAAATGATGTCGAAGCTAGGGATTGCTCAACCTGAGGAGCGTTTCCACCCTTGTCTTGGTCTGTGGCTTAGCTCAAGAGCAAGTGCATTCTCAGGAGGAATTTGCCTTAGGTGAGAGCTGCTTGAACCTACCACCCTACTGTGTCTTTTTGGTGCCTGTTGTGCATTTATGAAACTACTATCGAAAGAACTTCTTACACATGAATATACAGTGCATGCTTATTTTTTTGAAAAGATTTTATGTATTCATGAGAGACAGAGAAAGGCAGAGGGAGAAGCAGGAAGGAAGCCCGATGCAGGACTCGATCCCAGGACTTAGGGATCATGACCTGAGCCAAAGGCTAACACTCAACCCCTGAGCCTCCCAACTGGCCCACGTGGTTTTTTTTGTTTTGTTTTGTTTTTTTTGGTTTTTGTTTTTCTTTTTTTTTTAAAGGAAAGTGAACTGGAATTAACACGGGCATTTAATGAGCCCGTTGTTCAGAAGCTGGAGGTGCTGGCTAGCACAGCCTTGGTCCTGGGCAGTGGGCTGGAGTTCCTGTGGTCACTGGCTTCCCCCCTCCAGTGAGGTGGGACCCTTCCTTCTGCTTCCGTCTGTCTGCCTGGCTGACAGGGCGGTTTCCATCATCCCCCAGCACACTCGTTCCCTAGAAGAAGGCAGAGGGCGCTTTGACAAGTGGTGAGAAGCTGAGCCTGAAATGCCTTTTGGAGGCAGGAGTGAGGGGATCAACTAGAGAAGACCCAACTCAGGGCACCAGACTCCTTCCAGAGAGGTGTGGGGAGCGGCTGGCAGTGGGGACAGGTGGATGTCCACTGCGCCGCCCGAGTCGCTGTGCGCGCCCCTGCCCTCACCGCCGTGCCTTCCGTCTCATGACACTGGTGCTTTTCCTAGCAGATGAACACAGCACTTAGGAGTAAACATACCCTGTGGCTCCGATAAAGCTGAACGATAGGAAAGGCATCCCACCAGGCAGAGAGGACAATTAGGTGATGAGGTTCAGTGGAAGCTCCCCCAAGAAGCTCCCTGAAGAAAGATTTAAATTTGAAACCCATCATTTACTTGAGAATCAAGTACTGTAGATGTGCCTGATGTTCACTCCTCTGCTACTTGGCGTGTGTGTTTTTTTGTTTTTTTGTTTTTGTTTTTGTTTTGAAAGAGTTGTCCCACTGGTGATCTACAAATGAGATTTGGGAGGGGATCAGGGTCAGGGGGAGGTGAGGCCCACCCCCTCCATTTCTCATGTTTTAATCTGTGTCTTTCACGTTCCCTTCTCAGCATTGTCAATCGGAAGGCTCGAGCAGTGTATCCATGTGAAGCAGAACACAGCTCAGAATTATCTTTTGAAATAGGAGCAATTTTTGAGGATGGTAAGTGTTAGTGGGAGCTTTGTGGTAGCATATATTCTGTCTCCCTCTGGATGTCTACAGTCAGCAGTCTCTGGTTGTGGGGTTGTCAGGAGCACACGTCCATCCCTTAACACTTTGGACAGGAGAGAGTGGCCTTGTTGGCTGTCAGGCACTAAACACCAGGGGGCTATGGAATTCCACCTCTGCTTTCAAAGTGATTATTCTCCAAACCTATTAACTCTTATGAATCTTCGCTCAGGACGTCTCTCTGCTGACGTAAAGAGAAGCTAGTGCCACTTGGAATTAAGAAATACTTCTGATTTGCATCCTTTGTTTTTCTCTCCCCGAGTCCCCAGCCAAGCCTCCTAAATGTGTCAGGTTTGCCAAATCTGAGTTACAGAAGAGTACTCTTGTCAAGGAATTTTGCTTTCTAGTTCCCTTACCATGCCTAGGCTTTACATGATTTTTGCTTATCTGAATAGTGTGTGAATCTCTAGACCTGGGCATTGACTTTGCATATTGAAACAAGGGTGTGGATTTTATCTGAGTCTTTAATATTCACACACAGGCATCTAGGAACTCTGCTTGGCTTAATATTTCGCAGATTTTTCCTATGGTTCATTGCTTGTCTCTTTTCCCCCTCTCCTGATTTCTTCCTTAACAGTCTTGCTCATTATGAAATTCACTGGTTGCTATGGAAATGGTGATGCATGTGGGTGGAGCTGCCCAAAAGAGTTCTGGGAAGGCCCTGAGGATCTTAGATGCCTGGAATGGAATGGTCGGTTAGCCCAGAATGTTTGGAATATATGGAGTATGTCAACACAACACCTAGTGGTATATTGTCAGTAATGCAGTGCTTGTTGTGTTTGTTTTTTAGAAAGTAAGTTGCCTGTTTATTTTTTTATCTATTTATTTGGAGGGGAGGGGTAGAGAGAGAAGGATAATCTTATGCAGGCTCGATGCCCAGTGCAGAGCCTGAGGTGGGGCTTGATCTCACAACCCTGAGATCATGACCTGAGCCCAAAATCAAGAACTAAATTAAGCATCAGACACTTAACTGATTGAGCCACCTGGATGCCCTGCAATTTGCATCATTTAGAATAGATTTATATATGTGTGTGATATGTACTGTCGAGAGCCAGGGGCTCCTCAGTGTCGGAAAACAAACAACACTCCCACCAAAACCCCCACATCTGAGAAAATTGTACTTTATGGAGAAATTTTGTTCTTGGAGTAGAGGCAAGATCATTCCTTGTCACCATAACATACATACATGTGATTTTTGCCAGGTGAGCATGGAAATTGCTGCCCTACTCCAGGGCTGTCACATACTGGCACACCACATGGCATGAGGGAACGCTGAGACAGTAGTGTTGAAACCCACTCATTTGAGAAATGATGGTGAATTTTTGTATCATGTGATTAGATCTGATTGGGAGCTTCTGAAATCCCTTAGGCTGTGTTGTTTGTGAAATATTTACCTTGGTGGAAGGCTTCTCTATTAGAATGCCTTTGACTGCAAGTAACAGAGACTGATACAGCTGGCTATCAATCATGAAAATGGATTAGCTCTTGCAATGATTAAGTCTGGAAGGGTTGGTTAATTCACATTCTCAGAGATAGTAGTAGATCCATCCCTGCTGAACTGTTCACAGCAGGCACAGTGGAATGCATTCAGAACCTCCACCCTGAGACTCGCTGTGTCTTAGGGCTAGGTCTTAAAGAGTACAGAAAATCAAAGACCCTTAAATAGGATTTATTCTTTTTCCTTCGCACCTTCATGTCTGTGCACAATTGATCTCTTAGCAGAAAATTTCATTAAAACTGTGCTTGCTGAGGAACCATCTAGTGAAGCTCTTCCTTGAACGGTTTAGGGTCTTGCCCGCTGAAGACTGACACAGAGCAGGACACACAGGTGGCTCGTCCGGCCTCTGCTTGTGCGAAGCCAGGCAGAGCTCCAGGTGGCCACTGTTACAGCACAGCCCTCAGGAATGTGACCAGGACCACATCCTTTTTGCACACCAGCAATATTTCGGCCTCTAAAGCATCCAGGACCTTTTTTCTGTGTTCACTTGTCCACAGGAGTCTTAGCAGCTATCATAAATGCTCTTGCAGTATAATCCCCTTTTGCACCTCATATGGGCAGCAAAGGAAATTGGTTTATGGCATTCAGTGGCCTTTGGTACAGACAAAATCCAGGTCAAAGAGGCCCCTGGGCCGCATCGTCAGTAGTTACACATGGTTTGTAATATATACAACAGCGAGAAACCCTAAACCAGACTGTGGAAGAGATAGGGATCTTTAGTAATGAAGTAGCTTGATAGCTGTTCCTTGCTCTTTAGCTCTTACTGTGTGGACCTGGACTGAAGTTATGAGTTTACATTCCAGGCTGAAGATTGATCTGCATCGTAGACACATGACTGCTTAGCCATTGTTCATGGGAAATTCCTCCCATAGCTCCCAGAGAGGGCAATGTATGTAAAGTCTCAGGGCGGCCTATATTCTTGTGACTGCCATATGGACCTTACCTTCTCTCTGGGCCTGGGGAATTCAAGAAACACATTTGTCTGGTGACCAGTCAGTCCTGATCTCTTACCAGATGGGCGGCTCTTCAGCTGGCTGACTTCCGGTCCAAGTGGAGAGTGTATAGACACTAATCCTTGCAACAGTTTAGCATTATCTTGGTAGGTTGGATGTGTACAGACCCCACAACCCAACAGTTGTACTCCTGGGTATATTCCTGACCTTTGGGAATCCTGACATTGATGAATTAAAAAGAAAAAGTGAGTGCCAGAAGACTATATAACACGGTTCTGGCTAAGCTCTGAAAGAAGCAAACTAGCATATTATTTGGAGATGTGTGCATGTGCGATGAAACTGTGTTTTAACCACAGCTGGAGTAAGAGAATGAGAAATACAACATTCAAGCCTTGGGGTCGGGGTAGGGATCTAGGGGAGGGGCTGGCAGAGGAACAAACCCATGACAAGGCCTCTGTATCAGTCCCACATTGCATGGGTTGTTGGTGTTCACTGTGTTATGATGATGCTTCAGTGACTTAAATATTTGTCATATATATTGTTTTTATTATGCTAAAAAAAAAATAACAAACTGCCACACCAGAACTGAGTCCATATTCTGTTCTGGAGAAAGTTTCTTGCAAATGATCCTTGTCACCAGCTCCAGTGTCCCTCTTGTTACGGGATGGTAAAGGACATGGAACAGCCACAGTGAGATTTCACCTCAGACCCATTGGATGACTGTTATCAAAACAGAACATAACAAGCATCGGCAAGGATATGGAGAAACCAGAACCCTTGTGCGTTGCTGGTAGGAATGTAAGATGGTGCATGTAGTAGCTGCTAGAAAACAGTATGGAAGTTCCTTTAAAAAAATGAATCATAATTACCATCCAGTCCAACAATTCCACTTTTGGTTATATACACACAAGAATTGAAAGCAGGGCCTCAAACAGTTGTTTGTACACTCATGTCCACAGCTGCATTTTCACAGTAGCCTGAAGGGGGAAATACCCAAATGTTCCTTCACAGATGAGTGGATAAACATATCATGGAATATTTAGCCATAAAACGAATGAAATTCTGAGACATGCTCCAACTTGGGTGAACCTTGAAGATGTTAAGGGAAATGAGCCGGTCACAAAAGGACAAACTGTCTATAATTCCACTAATATGCAGTATCTATAATAGGCAAATTCATAGGGACAGTGGCATCGAGGTTTCCAGGAGCCCAGGAAGGGTGATGGGGAGTTAGTATTTAATGGACACAGAGCTTCAGTTTGAGAAGGTGTAAAAGTTCTGGGAATGGAAAAGTGCTGGTGTTTATACAACATTGTGACTGTTCTTAATACCACTGAATCGCATACTTCAAAATTATTACAATGGTAAATTTTAGGTTATAACAATGAAAAAAATATGCTAGGGAGCAGCATCAGTATAATTGTCATCACATACTGATAGGGTTCTTAAGGATGTGTGCCTCGCCCAGGGCCATGTAGCTCATAAATAGCAGGATGGGGTGTGCAACTTAGGCCCTTTCAAGGCAACTGGCACATGGTTAGCGTCCCCCAGTGCTCGGTGACTGCCATGATGTCTACCTCTGGGTCATGGGAGTCTTTAAGGAGCAGTTGCCTCTCCACAGCCTCTTGGGTGAATAGCGGAGCTATTGACCTGTCCCCACAATGGGAGATTATGGCTGGTGGCAGCCCAATGTCAGGGAATTTGGAGGAACTATCTTTAGTCCACGTCCCCCATTCCATGCCCATGCCCACTTTCTTTGGGAGCGTCTGAGGAAGTTATTTACTGTGCTAGCTGGGGTCCCTGGCCTCATACCCGTTGTCTTTGTTCAGGCTACTGTAACAGACACCATAGACTCGGTGGCTTAAGCAGCAAAAATTTATTTCCCAAGTTTTGGAGGCTGGGGATTCCAAGAGGGCATCCACAGGGTCAGGTCCTGGTGGGAGCTCTCTCCCTGGTTTCCTCACATGGTGGGAGGAGTGGTAAGGGGGTTGGGAGGAGAGGAAGTAATCACTCTCCAGTCCTTTCTCACAAGGATGCTAATCCTATCATGGGACCCCACCCTCATGACCTTATCTAACTTTCATTACCTCCCAAAGGCCCCACCTCCTACTACCATCCCCCTGGGAGTCAGGGTTTCAATGTATAGTTTGTGGGAGGACACAAATGTGCAGTTCATAACACCTGCCTTGCTGCATGCCCTGGCCTTCTCCCAGCATGAGGCTGGCCAGGGTCCATGGCTGAAGGAGGGCAAGGCTCTGGGCTGAGACTGACAGGCAGGGTACAGTCCACAGGGATGGAGACCCGTACACAGTTGCTTCCCTGCATCAGACAGGGTGTGGACATGGTGTGTGCCTGGCATCACACTTGATGTAAATGGTCTTATTTTAATCTTTCCAGCAACTTCAGGTGAGTTATTGCTTCCTCTCTTTTAGAAATGAGAAGCATGGAGGTCAGGGGAGATGAAGTCAATCATCCAGGGTCACCCAGTCATTAGGGAGTCAGAGTTCCAGCCAGGACCTCATTTCTCTTATACTCACTGCCTCTTGGAGTCCAAGTCTTCTCCCAAATGAGGCTCCTATTTCTGAAACTGCCAGTAGTTGGGTTCTCCAGAGACACAGAACACATAGAGCATGAGTGTGTCTGTGAATGTGTGAATCGCTTTCAATAGATAGGTGTTGACTCCTGTAGTTGTGGAGAGGGTAGGCCAGAAGGCTGAGAACCAGGAGATGGTTGCAGTCTGTGTCCAAAGTCTGAGGGCGGGGTCCTCTCTTCTTGGAGGGAGGCCAGTCTTTGTTCCAGTAAGGCCTTCAGCTTATTAGGTGAAGCCCACTTGTATTATTTTAGGTGATCTGCTTTACTCACAGTCTACCGATTTCCCTGTTCATCACATCTAAACTTCTAGAATAACATGCAGGTACCCTGGCCTCTCCAAGTTGATAGGTGAAACCATCACACTGACATTGCAGGAAGTGGTTTGATCAACCAAGTATAGCAAGGAGCCCAGGATGGGTATTTTGGGATTTGATATTCCCAGGAGAGGCTAAGTCTTCCTTCAAAGAGATGGTGAGACCCTCACGGGCCTCATCTGTAACCTCTGAGTCACCCTCCTCGTGACTGGGGAAGCAAGAACTTCTGCATCCCATTCCCAGGCCTTGGCCGTGTCCAAGCTCTTGGGTACTGCAGGGTCTTCTCAGTCTCCTAAGTTGGTGACATTTCTCTCCTGCCCTCTGGGGAGATGAGGGCTGCAGAGGAAGCTGATGAGGTGTGGCTAAGCCGCCCAGTCTGTGGTAGGATTGGTGTGGGATTCCCGACCTAGCCTGGTTTCCCACATCCAGGCCTCCTTCACCCCCAGCTTTATGGGAAATTGCCTTTCTCTCCTGTTCAGCCTGAGTCTATTAATTCCTCCTCTGGGTGAGATTGGGCGTTTGCGGTGTATAGGAGAAGAAACGATGAGCACATCCAAGGCGTTCTTCCATAAACGATTTTCCAGACTCCTTGGAGCAGTCCTACAGGCTAAGTGCTGCTAAGCCCCGTCTTGCAGGTGAGGGGGCTGAGGGGTGCCTGAGGATTGAGCAGTTGCCCGGTGCACCTGGCTGGCACCGTCAGCTGCGGGTCTCCCCTGCAGGCTCTGTCCTGAGCCCGCAGCCCTTTCCACTGAGCGCCCCCCCACGTTGCACGACCCCTGAGGGCCTTTCCCATGGAGCTTAGTCCCCTCCCCTGACAGAGACTGTTCTGGGGGTATCGCCAGCTGGTGGGGGGGGGGTTGGAATAAGTGAGAGCCATTTTTTTTTTTTTTTAAGATTTTATGTATTTATTCCTGAGAGACACAGGGAGAGAGGCAGAGACACAGGCAGAGGGAGAAGCAGGCGCCCTGCGGGAGGGCTCGACGCGGGACTCGATCCCGGGGCCCCGGGATCCCGCCCTGGGCTGAGGGCAGCCGCTCAGCCGCTGAGCCCCCCGGGCGTCCCGAGTGAGAACCTTTAAAATCTGTGCCCTGAGGAACAGCTTCAGGCTGGAAATCCGTGAGGGAGCCAGGGGGTGGCTGGCTGCCGGGCCCGGAAAGCCCGTACCCAGTTCATTGGTTGTTGGTTCTTTAAACAAACCCTCGGCTCCGGGCAGGGAGCTGGGGATGCCGTCGCCGCGCCGTCAGGGAGTCGCAGGCGGGGAGCGAGGCCAGTGTGTCCGGGCGCTGCCGGCCTGGAGCGCGCCAGCTGGGGGGGCGGGGGGGGGGCTTGCGGCCCCGCTGCCGGGCTGCGCTGGCCACTGCGGGGCAGGGCAGACGGCGCCGGGCCCGGAGGGGGGCGTTAGATGCTCTGTATTGGACTCCCAAGCCCTGGTGACAAGAGCTTGGACCCTGTGCACGTGCTGACCAACCAGCAGTCACTCTCTCAGGCATCTGGCCGGGTACTTGTGCCCAGGGGTGTGCGGCCTAGGCCCTGCCCTCAGGAGCACCCATCCTGTGGTAGACAGGAGCCCATATGCCGCCCGCGAGGCCTGAGAATGCTGAGAATTCATGGTCGAGGAGCCTCCCCCGAGGACAGGGCATTTAGAGGCCCTGGAGGGGAGGGGTCACCCGGTGAAGGGTTTGGGGAGGCACTGGAGGGGAGCCTGAGGGGAGCCGGGGGGCCTGGGCAGGACGGGGTGCCTGGCACCAGACAGCGGAAGCCTGGGTCTGTTCCTGTACCTCGCAGCCTTTAAGCAGGGGAAAGTGATCAGCTCCATGTTCTAGAGAGTTCAGTGAGCTCCTTTGTGCACAGCAGATTGGAAGGAACAGACTGGAAGCCGGGGGTCCGGTTAGGAGGCTGCTCAGAGCCGCAGTGGCCGACGAGCAGATCCTGTAAAGAACCCAGATCTGCAACCTCACATCCCAGATGGGGGCCCCCTGGCTCCTGGTTGAGCTTTCCACACACTCGGCCATGCAGTGAATTCCGCAGGAAGCAAGAACTTGGGGGCGTTCGGGTAGAAAGTGATTCCTCTTTCTTTTCAGTGCAAACCTCGAGGGAACCTGGCTGGCTGGAAGGGACCCTGAATGGCAAGAGGGGGCTGATTCCACAGAACTACGTCAAGCTGCTGTAGTGCCTGGCCGGGGAGGCCCCACGTAGACCTTGGCATCTGGGAACCTGCCTTCGTCCTCCAGGGCGGAACCCACAGCCGCCGGACGTGGGAACTGCAGATCACGGCTTGGCACTCCAGGGGCAGGCGGGGGGACAGGACGGACCCCACAGAGCTGCCTAGGTCTGTGGAGCAGGAGGGGAGTAGCAGGATTAACGGGACGGACCTTTCATTTGTCAGGCCTCTGGACTGTGAGTTAATAATGCAGTCAGGCCTCCCCGCTGGTGATCACTCCTCCAGGCGCCTCCCTGCACACCTGCTGCTGAGATTTTAAAGGGAACTGTCCTCACTCGTGGTGGTGTCCACAGGATGTGCTCTTGGCCTCGGTTGATGTGTGGAGAGGGCTGCTGCTGGCGGGCGGGGGGGCAGGGGTCCGTCCAAACCCAGAGAGAGGGCAGCACAGAGATGCTCCTTCCTAGGTGGCCACCCCGGGACCCACATTCACTCCACTTAGAGCACACTGGCGTATTTATAACAGGCTTCTCGTTGGTGCTTCTCACCTGTGTGCTGTTTCCCAAACACCACCTTTTGGCCCCAAGTTCTCTGTAAATGAAATAAAATGTAATTTACTATTTGATTTGTGTGTCATAATGTGGGGAAGCGATCATGGAATTCGTTCCCTTTGTGATGTTTCGTGATTTGGCACCCAGGGCATAGAAATTCATCTTCCTCTGAGGCTGGTGCACGCTCCCAGGTAGGATTTATTAACAAGCAGCCCTGCTTATTCACAGCATGGCATGTTCCTGGGGACAGCAGCCTTCTCTGATGTGTGACATCCTGGAGGGCCACCCCGAGCCACCTGAACAGGCTGTCCCGGTGGTCTCTGTGACTCCTGAGGGGGGTGGGGCTGGGGTGGTGCCCCCGAGCAGTGTGTGCATGAGCTACATCAGCGCTGCGGGGCCCCACTCCCTGCCCTGACTAACTTCACTGGACTACTCTGTCCCCACCCCACCCCCATATTCCCTCTTTTCCAGGAGGAGCCTCGTCTGTGACCCTGCACATCACGGCACCCTAGCTCTGGGCCGTCCCCACTGTGATGCTTCCTCATTCTTCCTGGGCACAGACTAAACCAACCTCTCCTTTGTCCCCTGAGCTGGAGTCCTTGAAGTATGGAGCTCGTTTTTAGGAGCCTCATGATTCTGAAGCCAGCCCCACACAGGGCCTGCTCCGGAGGCCTGGCGTGTCTCCTTCCCCACGGGATGGAGGCTCCTCAGGCCTGTCAGACTTTGCTCCTAAGAATTTGTCATAGGAAAGATGTGTCTGCTGCCTCTTCCCCAGATGAGTTGGTTCAGGAGCTTGCTGGTTATCAAGTTTGAAGTCACCTATGTGGACCATGTAGGGTGTCAAGTTTGGGGTGGCGGGTATACGGGGGAATGGGCCTATTGGAAAGGATCCTTGTTTTACTGACAAATACAGCCTGAGTGCAAATCCTGCCCTGTGGGCCCAGCAGAGAGACCGGGACTGCGGGCGGCCCGGCGGCCTGTGTTCTGAGTTACCACTTCTGCTCATGCCCACTGCTTAGGGACGTGGAAGGGGAACTTGGTTTATGAGAGTAACTGATGTTTCCCACTTTAAGCCCTCTGCGGGGAAAATGCAGATGTATGGGCCCTTCGGGTGGGCTCACGATAGCCCAGGGAGTGATCTCCTGGCAGTCTTCGTAATTGGTGGATGCCCATGGGGCGTTTCAAGGAAGCCCTGCTGCACCAAGACCTGACTGACTTGCTTATGGAAGCCTGCCGTCGTCCACAGTGAGGTGCGCCCTACCTGCTGGTCCCCGCCAAAGTGCTGAAACTCCCGAAGCGGGTTTACCGCCACTTACTCCGTCAAGGAAATCGCTCCTGTGTCTACCTGTGTGATTAGGGCTAAATTAAATTGACTCAGTGATGCCGTTTCTGCCTCCTAAAAAGAAAATGATAGCCAGAGGTTTGGACTGAAATGATGTAATACAAGTGGCATGCCCAGAATGTAGTATAGGGTTAGATAATGCGGCCTGCTGTTCCCTGGATTCTTACCACTAAGAGAGCCACTGGCACCTTCGTCGTCAGGGCCATTTGTGTTCTGTAGGACAGGACGACGATGTGGTGGGCGCGAAGCCTCCGAACACGTGGGGCGCAAGGACTCCAACAGCCTCCGGCCCCGCAGGCCGCTCCTGTGGCTGGCTGGGGAGGAGTGCCAGAGGGGACCCGGGGGTGTTTGCCTCTGCGAACAGGACCTGTGTGGCCAGGCTTGCCAAGGCCTCTGGGGAGGGAGCGTCCCTCGGTCTGGCCCACAGTATACTTAGGATCGTGAGACATTCTCTTATGTTGGTAGATCATCTTCATTTCCCCAGCTGCGAAATAGGGTCTATTTGTTTCTGCTGCGTGGGTGTGGCCATCCCCTGAGCATCTGCCGGCCGCTGGCCTCTCAGCCCACTTCATTCTGCACCAGTTGCAGCTGGGCTCAGACCAGGGCTCCAGCCTGTGTTCATTCAAAGTCACCAAGGGCGTTTTGGCAAAAGCAGACACTCGGATTCTGTTTCTGCTTGCCATGGGGCTGGCTGTGGGGCTTGCATCTGATTGCATCACACGAGGGCCTGCTCTGGAGGCCTCCGTGCCTATAAAGAAGATACCACCACGTGAGATTAGAGCCAGAGAGTTTGCGGGGCTTTCCTCCCCTCTTCTTTGTAGTAGCAGAAACATCTGCAGTTGGAGGTGGGGAGTGGAGGGTGGGGGTGGGGAAAGCAGTGGGTTGTCTGCCAGAGATAGATGTTTAACTCCTTCTTTCCATAGAGTGACTGAATGAGCCAGGAGAACTTATCCCATTTTATAGGTGGGCAGATGGAGGCCCTCAAGGACCAAGAGCCTCACTCAGGTTCAGTCCTCTACTCTATGTTCTTTCTGCCATACCGTCCTGCCTCTGGGGGCCAGTAAGGGATGTTGGCTGTTTTGGGTTGATTTGCGTTCCTCCCAAATTCATATGCTGAAACCCTACGGCCCATTATCTCAGAATGTGACCTCATTTGGAAATAGGATTGTTACAGGTGTATGTAGTTAAGATGAGGTCAGTACCATAGGGCCCTAATCCGATAGGACTGGTGTCCTTATAAAAGGGAACTTTGAAAAATAAAATAAAAAATAAAAGGGAAATTTGGAGACAGAGACAGATGCACATAGAGGGAAGACAATGTGAAGAGACACAGGGAGAAGACAACCATCCGTGATGAGGCAAAAAAGGGAAGTCTGGAAGAGATCCCTCCCTCACGGCCTCAGAAGGAACCAGCTCTACCAAGACCTCGATCTCAGACTTCCAGCCAACAGCTGGTGGTAGGTTGTTACAGCTGTCCTAGGGAACGAATACAGTGGCTACAGGATGAGTTAAAAACAACATATTTGGAGTCTTTTTTTCACGATTTTATACCTTGGTGACCTTGGGCAAGTGAACTTCACCTCTTTATACTTCTGTGGAGAGAGCACTGCCAACCTCACTGGGATGTTGTGACCAATGGTAGCATTGAGGGCCTGACGGGTGCGTGGTGGGAAGCACAGTTTGATAAGTGGAGATGGGAGAAGGCAGCCGGCAGGGTGCCCTGGTGGTGGGGATCCGTCTCTGTCCCCCTCCTCATCTCCCGGCCAGCCGTTGCTTTTCTCCAGGTCCTTCTCCAAAGGCCACTTCTTGGTCTTTCCCTCTACATTGGCCTTTCCCCGCCTTCCCGAGGGCATACTCGGCCTCTGTAATCCTGGCCTCGTCTTTGTTCCCTGTTCAGCTCGGTGCTGGGCCCCTTCTCACCTTCTTATGTGCTCCCCTCCAATATGTCCAAGCCAGGGTGGTGACTTCTTTTCTCAGCCAGATGTTTTCTGTGACTTTTTGTGTCACCTTGAGCCACGCAACTTCCCTTCCTTCCTCTTGTCCAAAGATGTTTTCCCAAGACCGTGTCCTCTATTGGCTTTCCCGTGCTTAGCACTGGGCTGTCTTCTCAGAAGCTCGTCAGCACTCCTCCTTCACTGGCCTGGGCACTAATTCATCGTTACCCGACCTGGGTAGCCTGGCGTAGTCTCCTAATGTTCACGTCTGCAAAAAAGCTTCTCAAGCTACTGGTTAGAGGAATGAATACCTTGGAGAATTCTTTGCTATCAGAAGATCAACGTGATCGGAGAGCAGACCTCTGCATTTCGTCCAACGAGAGACCTGCGCTCTGGACTTTGGCAGTTAATGCACCAGATTCATGTAGGCGGCTCAGTGCCGAGTGCTGGTGTCTCGATTTCTGCCTCCTTGGGGGATTCAGCAAATGAGGAAACACTGCAGACGAACAACTCAAAGAGTAGGAGGAACGTGATCCAACACAGCTCAGGAAGTCTTCATAGGACCTGTGACCCTCTCTGGGCCAGGCTGGCCCAGAGCGTGAAGAGCCAAAGAAATGGGTTTTTCTGACTACGGATAAGCCTGAGAACTGCTGTCCTGGCAACAGGAATCCAATGAAAGAGCATCAGAGTCATTGCTAGTGATAGATTGATTTAATGATCCTAAACTTCACCGCTCTCTGAATCCATGTCCTTTCTGTGGTGCTTTCCTGTGCTGCCTTGAGGCTAGACCTTGTAACGGGTTTGGCCGATGGAACAGGAACAAGCTTGAGGCAGTCAGAGGCTTGGAAAGGGTTACAGCGTTTCACTGTCCTTATTAGAGCCTAGCCTTGCCTTCACCATGAAAATGTGCCTGGGCTAGCCTGCTGGAGGGTGGGAGCCACACGAAGCAAAACCATCCGAGACCAGTGGACTGCTGGCTGGCTGGCCTGACTCTGGCCAGCCGGGTCTGGCTCAGCAGGACCTCCCAGCTGATTCATAAACTCATGAGAAATAATAAAAGGTGGTGGACTTAAACCGCTACATTTTGGGGTGCTTTGCACCTAACTGCCTGCTACTCTGCCCCATAGTTCCCTTTGTTTTGGGTATAGTCTTGGATATAGTCTTGGTCGGTGCTGACCATTCAGATCACATTCTAATCTTCTTGAATGTTCCACGGGAAGCCACCATTTGATTTCCAAGAAAGCTGCTGCACTAACAATTGGATGACTTGAAATTAAAGTGCCAGAGATACTCGTAATCAAGTCATTTTAGTCTGTGTACACTTGCAGTCTATAAAAAGTATGTTAGAGCTGACTTTAACATAAAGGGACAATGTTTTCTATTTGCTTGAGGGGCATTCAACATACAGAAGCAAACAAACCCCTAATTATATATGCATCACCATGCATAATTTCTACTGCTCTGGCGTACAGTGGCTGGCTGTCTCAGTGGCAGAGACTTCGTTCTTAGCTAATGATTCCTAAATGTGCAGCTGGATTCTTTGGGTCTGAGAGCACTTTTAGAAATTCTTAGAAATAGAGTCACCCTTGTCCCAAGAATGAGTCTGCTCTGATCAGAAAGGACACCCACTTTAATTAAGGGTGCATCGGTGTGGCCTCCTGCTAGCCTCAGATAGCTCACAGCCTAAGATGGCTTTTATTTAAAGTTAGGGGTTTATCGGTGAAAAGCCTTGTCCCTTAGTAGGTCAAATTCCATAAACTTTAAGAGAAAAAATTAACCACAGTTATGGATGTTTTATAAGCAAATTTGTGCACATGATTCCAATGTTTGAAACTTTTTTTTTTTTTCCTGTACTGTGTTTAATGGCCATGTTGTGTTCTAGAAATCTATCACGTTAAAGAGAAGTTGAATTTGTTTAATGCTCAGATAGTCGTCTGTTTCTGGAAGCAAATAGTTTGAATGATCATCAGTTAAATGACATGTTAAAAATGTACTTGAATTTATCTTTACATGTCTTCTAGTTTTAAGATGAGCTGATAATTGTTTCCTGCTCTTCTGTGGTCCATATTAATGAGTGAGATTAAGGGGACCAGCCTATAGGGAGCGTGAGAAGCATTACAGCCAATGGGGAGCTGAGTCTCTCATCGGCCCAAGAGGACCCAGGGTGGAGGAGCAAGAGAACACTGCATGGAGGGAGAACACTAGAGTCAGATGGGGCGTCTGGTCTACCCAGGTCAGTCTCAAAGCCTGAAAACTGATCAAGCTTTCCTGTGGCCGTGGAGAGAAAGGGGGCAATGCGCATGGACGGTCCGGCAGCTACATGGCAGGCAGTTCTTGTTGTGAAACTGTTACAGGTTGTTTTAGTGACCCACATATTAGCAGGAAGAAACAAGGCATCGAATTGGTCCCAGAAGAGTATAATTAACATGTAGCTAAGGGGGCGGGAGGTGGGGTTTTAACATGGGAGGAAAATGTTATTCTAACTCAGATGTAGGCAGAAGTGCAGGTTCTCAAGATGTAGAGGGACACAAAATCCAGGTGTTCCCACAGACATTCAAATGAAATGTTTCCAAAACAACAGGTGATTAAAGTAAAGGATTTATTGTAATCTGCTTACAGTCCTTTGCAAAGACAGACATATGTTTTTGCATAAAGATATAAATTGCTTCATTTTAAACTAATTTAGTGTTTTTTAATTATATGAAGAAGTTTTGGTGAAATATGAATTGTACCAAACCAAGATTTTTAAGAGCAATATGGTACAAAAATAAGAGCAGACAGACAATTTGGACTGGGACAGGCATTCAACAGTGAATTTAGAATATGGCTTTGCTGTTTAATCAAGCAAAGTTACCTGGAGACACATAAAGAGCCAGTAACTTTGTTAATACAAAAAAGCTGATGCAGACTGTCTCCATCCCAAACCTGGTTACACTGAAATTCCAATTTCATAAAACTTAAGTCTGAGCTAAAAGCTGCTCTTGTAAGCCATTTCTTTTCTAGAAGCTCCCAGTCTGCATGCTGTGTATTTATCACCTTCCTAGTGTGGCTTTCATATTGCTGTGCATGTAAGTTGACTGTATTTAAAGATCTGCCTATAAATTAAATTACTGAAATTGCAAATTATGTAAGAAAAACTCCTCCCTCTGAATGCAGCTTTCACAGGTTCGCCCTTGCATAAGGCAGGTGTCTTCTGAGAGACAAGGTAATGTTGCCTGCATGGTGAACCCTGGAGAAAAGTGTGGATCCCAACGCTGCCTTCTCCTGGCCTTGGGCTTCTCCAGCTACAGCTTTTAGGTTCTGGAAAATAATATGATTTCACTGAGTACCTGATGATTATCATCACTTTTAAAAGATTAATTTGGCCTCTATTCAAAGTAGTTTATTTAGTGCAATCATATCGTTAAGTTTCCCCAAAGATATATAGGTTTGTGATCTGGGGCAAGAGAAAAGCCACAAATTGCATCAGTGCCAAACAGATTAATGAATTAAAAATTTTAGTGCCACTGTCTTGCTTATATGATCTGTAGTTTTTTTTTTTCCAAAACTGTTTATGTATAAAATTTTTAAAACCTACCTTTTAAAAATCTAAAAACCCTCTAATTATCCTGCGGTCTCCACGCCCTTCTGACCGAACCGTGCGTGCCACAAGGCATCTTCCCAGTGCGTCCTGCAATGGCCTACGTGTCCCCACGACCGGTTACAGGAGTGCAGAACTCCTTTCCCAGACCAGCCTCTTACAGGTGTAGAACGTGCACGGAGTTTCTTTCCCAAAGGAGGAAATGTGATTTTTCTAAGAAGGGAGGAGACTATGCTCTCTGGCCCATCGCATTCCAGCCTTGCGCTCCTGGAGCGGATTCTCTGCTCCGGGAGGAAAGGGGCGGGGGGCAGCTTTCCTAAAGCCGCAGCACTCCTGGGACAGTCTCACATGCGTGTTGTCACGTGACACCTGCGAGATGCTGCAGACACCACAGCAGGTGGATCCCGACGGAAGCAGGATGGAGCAGGAGCCGGAGGCGGGCCCTCGTCCCACGAACACCCCGGCGGGAGACCAAAGACAAAACAGAAGTACAGAAAAAGTAGAAAGGCTTAGAGACAACCAAAGAGGTTTAAGTGTGGTTATTTACAACAGAGACTGTAAAATGGTAAATCAGATATGAAGCTAAAAAAGGCACAGCTTTCCCTTTCTTAAATACACTGTAAACGGTTCATTATGCATGCAGAACATTTCACTTTACAAAAAAAAGTTTTACCTTGTTTAGACAAAGATAGTACTTAAATAGTCTCCAGCAAAATAGAATTCTTTCAAAAATACTTTCCCCTTCATCCTATCAACCATTAAAGTTTTTTTTTTTGTTTTGTTTTGTTTTTTTTGTTTTTGTGTCTCATTTACAAAAGTTCCTTACACCTATGTCAGGTCCTTCACAATTTATACATACAGTAATGTACAGCACAGCAAAAGACTGCAAAAAATTATTGGTAAAGCCAACACAATAGATACTAGAAATTGGAACCAAGGCATTTTGTTTAACATCTTACCCATTCTAGTTAAATAATAAACGGATGCTAAGGGCGTGTCTACCGGTGATGCAGCAGCACGTGGGCGGCGGGGGCGGGGCCTCGGAGGGGCGGGGCCTCGGAGGGGCGGGGCCTCGGGGGCGGGGGCGGGGCTACTCCGCGCCACGGGCTCTGTTATTACACAACAGGAATCTAGGTTTTTTTCTTTTTGTGTGTTTTTTTTTTAAATAAGAAAAGAATATTAATGCCCCATATTGATTATACGTTTTATGTGCAACCAAGGGTAAGCTCTAAAAAGTCCGTTAGTCCTTGAACCCTTTTAAAACAAGCTAACGATACCAGAAACTACATGGCGTAGGTAAAACTTCCATCTGTTAAAATATCAAAATCAGAGTTATTGACTAGATATGGCTTTTCATCCAGAGGAACAGGAACGCGTTTCCAAGCGCGGGGATCGGAGGGGGAGACGCCTTCCGACTGCTCGGCTCTCGCCAAACCCACGTCGCGCTGCTTTCCCGGCTCCAAACCCTTGACGTGATTTCTAAACTCGAGAAACTGCTCGGGTGGGAATCAACCAGCACGTGCTAAAAACCGGATTGCTCGGGTCCTTCGTGGGGTGTGGACGAGCAGGGGAAACTTAAGGCAAAGCTCTCCGGGCCGTGGCCCGTCACTTCCTGTGGAAGTACAGGGGCTTGGCGTTGCCGGACTCCACCTTCGGCAGCTGGTCGCTGATGATCTCCACCAGCATGGCGGGGAACTCCACCTTCAGGGCCTGCGACTCCCGGAAGGTGTAGAAGCAGAACTCCAGCAGGTCGCTCACCAGCTGCAACACAGAGCCCGCACGTGAGCCGCCGCCCCGCGCCCCGCTGGCCACGCCCCACACCAGGCCCCGCCCTCCAGCTGGCCCCGCCCATCCCACTGGCCACGCCCCACACCAGGCCCCGCCCTCCAGCTGGCCCCGCCCCACGCCCCGACCACCCCGCTGGCCACGCCCCATACCAGGCCCCGCCCTCCCGCTGGCCGGGGCCCCGCGCCCCGGGCCACACCCCGCTGGCCCCGCGCCCCAGCTACACCCCCATTGGCCCCGCCCCACGCCTCGGCCACACCCCCGCTAGCCCCGCCCCGCGTCCCAGCCCCACCCCCGCTGGCCCCGCCCCTCGCCCCGCCCACACCCCGCTGGCCCCGCCCCACACCCCGGCCACACCCCCGCTGGTCCCGCCCCATCCCCCGCAAGAGCAAGAGCGCGAGGGGCGGTGGCAGCGGCCCCGTGGCTCCCTCCAGTGACGCGTGGGTTCGGCGGGGAAGCTGCTGGCCCCGCATGCAGGGCGCGCCCCGGACGGGCAGGGGTCCAGCTCCGCAGCCGCTGCGCCGCGGGCTCCCCTCCCGCCCTCAGGGGCTTTCCAGGGCCCGCCCAGAGCTCCACTACCCTGAAGGGGTCCGGACACGCCGTGCGGTTAAGGTGTGCCCAATCGGTGGATTTGGTAACGTCTACATGCACAGCGACTAGCGTCCTCCCCGTGTCACAGCGTTCCCATCTCCTTTTCTGTGGCGGGGACACTGCAGGTCCACGCCCTTGCAACTCCCATCGCCCAGCCCCGGCCCTGATTACCTGCTGCACGTTCCTTCCCCCACCCACTCCCGCAGAACTGGAAGTTTGTGTCCTTGGATCAGCATCTCCTAACGTCCCCTGTCTCCTCTCCCCTGGTGACCACCGTTCTACTGTTTCTGTGAGTCTGGGCTTTTTTTTTTTTTTTTTAAGACTTATGAAATGCACAGTGTTATAATCTTTCTCTGACTTCACTTAGCAAAACACGGGCAAGTCCCAGCCGTGTTACTGCGCAGCAGGACTTCCATCCTTCCCATGGCTGAATGATGTCCCAGCCTGTGTGTTTCCTGCCCATTCTCAAGCACCTTCTATTTCAGGCTGACGGTGAGAGTGTGTGCAGGCAGCAAGGACAACCTCTAGGTCTACTTGCCTGTCCAGTCACTTCCCCTACTCGGTGGCCCACGGACCTGACCCACTCCCCATTCTGTAAGTGAGAAAACCAACCCTCCACCAAGCAGTATACCATTAATTCCACACCCCGTTGTGGGAAAAACGAGTCTTGGCCATTTCCCACTGTATTAAAGCAGGCAACATGACATGCTATAAAATCACTGTAGTCTTAATAAAACGATTCTGATGAAAATACATCTGTAACTTTCCCTCAAGGTTGTTTTCTTTTTTAAACTTAATTAAGCAACCCTAAGGACAGTAAATAACTGCATGGTAAAGGTCTTTAATGCAAACCAGAAGTCAAAAAGTGTCACCAGGAGAAATACCGGGTGCTTCTGCGTGTGCCTGTGTGTACCCTCCGTCTGAAGAGGGACAATTCCCTGTGCCTTCCCAGGACTACGAGAACTTTGGTAAGTGGCTTTCACTCACAGAACGTTGGGGCCGCCCAAGCGACTGTCCACTCTGGGCACGCTCACACCTCTGTGCGTGCTTTGTGAAGGCAGAGTCTCGGCTTCCACATCTGTACAACGGGGTACCTGCCTCACAGGGCTCTCTAAGAGGACTGAGCGGGTGAGCTGGCACACAGGCTGCCAGTTCTTAATCAGGACTGAGAGGTATTGCTGGTAAAACCTTCTGATTCTGTCCTCCCAAGGGGTCCCAAACTCCTTCAAACATAAAACATCATTTTCCTCTGTGGAACACAGTTTGCAAAATCTGCTCTGGGTTGTCCTTGTGTCACTTGGTGTTCTTGGGTCCCCTTCTATAAATTGAGAGACAGGAGAATTCTTGTGTTTCACCTTTCCAGGAGTGAGATTCTTAGAACTGGGGCAGCAAATATCTTAATTTCCTTTTTAGGAGGCGTGCTAGCGGCTATGAAAGCTAAAAGCCATGCTGGGCCCCACTCTCCAGATGTGGTGCCACAAAAGAGTTGGCAGTTTCAATTACAGGGCACACCTTTCAGTGGGCAACTGCAGAGCTCTGTGTACCAGCCGTGAGCACAAAGAACCAAGTTTAAGTTCACTCCAATCTCCCCCTCCCTGTCCCCAAGGACACTCTGTGGGGTGTCTGCAGGGCTGTGGAGGAGGTTGGTTTCTCCCCTTAAAAAATGTTAACCTCAGGATGCCTGGGGGGCTCAGTGGGTGAGTGTCTGCCTTCAGCTCAGGGTGTGATCCTAGGGTCCTGGGATCGAGTCTTGCATCGGGTTCCCCGCAGGGATCCTGCATCTCCCTCTGCCTGTGTTTCTGCCTCTCTCTTGGTGTGTCTCATGAATTAATAAAATATTTTAAAAAACGAGCAGCCCGGGTGGCTCAGCGGTTTAGCGCCACCTTCAGCCGATGGCATGATCCTGGAGACCAGGGATTGAGTCCCACGTCGGGCTCCCTGCATGGAGCCTGCTTCTCCCTCTGCCTGTGTCTCTGCCTCTCTCTCTCTCTCTCTCTCTCTCTCTCTCTGTGTGTGTGTGTGTCTCTGTGTCTCTCACAAATAAATAAATAAAATCTTAAAAAATATTTTAAAAAATGTTAACCTCTATTTAAAATTGGACCAGAAAAATAAAGTACCTAGAGATCAACTTAACCAAGAAGGCAAAAGACCTATACTGTGAAAACTATACAACACTGATGAAAAAAAAGTGAAAATGGCACAAACAAATGGAAAGATATTCCCTGCTCATGGACTGGAATAACAAATGCTGTCAAAATGTCTATACCACACAAAGTGATCTACAGAGTTAATGCAATCCCTATCAAAATACCATCCGCATTTTCCACAGAACTATAATAATCCCAGAATTCTATGGAACCACAAAAGACACCAAGTAGCCAAGCAATCTTGAAAAAGAACAAAGCTGGAGGCATAACAATTCTGAATTTCAAGATATCCTACAAAGCTATAACAATCCAAACAGTATGCTACTGGCACAAAAATAGACACATACCTCAATGTAATAGAATAAAGAGCCAATAAACCACGTTTCTATGGTCAATTAACCTGTAATGAAGGAGGCAAAAATATGCAGCAGGGAAAGAGTCTGCTTAGTAAGTAGTGCTGGGAAAACTGGACCACCTTCTTATACTACGCAGAAAAATGAACTCCAAATGGATTTAAGACTTAAAGGTAAGACCTGAAAACCTAAAACTCCTAGAAGAAAACAGTAGTTACTTTGTCACTGGCCTTCACAACATTTTCCTACGTATGTCTCCCAAGGCAAGGAAAATAAAAGCAAAAATAAACTCTTGGGACATCAAAATAAAAAGCTTTTGGACACAGAAGAAAACAATCAACAAAACTGAAAGTCAACCTATAATTTGCAATGGTAGATTGGATAATGGGTTAATATCCAAAATATATAAAGAACTCCTACAGCCCCCTTCCTAAACCAAATAACTCAATTTAAAAGGGGGCACCAAACCTGAATAAACATTTCTCCAAAGAAGACCTACAGATGGCCAACGGACATGAGAAGATGCTCAACATCACTCATCATCCAGGAGATATAAATCAAAACCACAGTGAGAGATCACCTTACACCTGTCAGAATGGCTACAATCAAGAAGACAAGAAATAACAAGAGTTGCGGAGGATGTAGAAAAAGAGGAACCCTCCTGCGCTATCGGTGGGAAGCAAACCGGTACAGCCACCGTGGAAAACCATGTGGAGTTTCCTCAAAAAAATTTAAAGATAAAAATGCCATAAGATCCAGTAGTTCCATTTCTAGGTATTCATCTTCCCCAAATGAAAACACTAATTTGAAAAGAGATGTGCACCCCTGTGTTTCCTGCAGCATTACTGACAGTAGCCAGGATATGGGAGCAGCCCAAGTGTCCACGGACCGATGAGCGGATACAGATGGGATGTGAACACACACACACACACACACACACACACACACGAATAGTAGCCAGAGAGGGTAAGATCTGGCCTTTTGCAACAACACGGATGGACCTAGAGGGTTTAATGCTGAGTGAAATACCAGTCAGCGAAAGACAAACACCATATGATTTCACTCATATGTGGATTCTAAAAAACAAATGAATAAGCAAAGAGCAGAAACAGAACCATAAATACGGGGAACTAACGGCTGCCGGCGGGGAGACGCGTGGAGAGAGGGGCGACCGCGGGGGGTGAGCTACAGGCGCCCAGGGAAGGGGGGCGACGGAAGAGAAGCGGGAGAGGACAGTGGCGCGGTCACCACCGCATGGCCGAGGGCAGCGGGCGCCCTGGGCTCGCTGAGTCCCCTGCTGCACACCCGAGCCCGCAGCCCCCCCCGCGGCAGCGAGACTCCACTAGTTCTAACCTGAGGGGAGGCCGCTCAGTTTCTAGGCGGTGTCAACCGCGAGGCCAGCCCTCCGTGGCTGCCCCGTCCTTTACGTCTCTGGGGTCGGCCCAGTTCACGTCCAGAGACGAAGGCTCCCTGTCCTTGGGCCACAGGCTGCTGAGGGAGGGCAGAGGTCCCCATGCACAATCGTCCTCCACGTCCACCCACCCAGGTCCCGGAGCACTTGCTCTGAGCCAGGAACTGGGACACGGTGACAAACACGACGAGGCCTTGCTCTCAGGGTATCCACATTCTGCCCTACCGAGAGGACACAAGGAACGTGGTCGGGGGCTGACAGAGCAAGGAGGGACAGAGGAGGTGCTGTCTTCGGAAGGGCGGTCAGAGTGACAAGGTGGCTTTTGACCCGCCGGAGATGCGGTGCAGCTGTTCAGCTGTCAGGGCGTGTGGGGTCGCTCAGAGGGTTCAGAGGGGCACGAAGCTCGGGAAGGGGCCCCTGTTAACCGACCAGCTGCGTCTGAAACAAGTTACCTGGCAGGGCCAGGGCCACTTAGGGTTCACGTGTTGTGTGTGATAAGAGGTAAGGAGCAGAGTAAGTCAGCTCTTGAGCATGAGGCGGCCTACACAGGAGCACCCCGTGAGCCTGGTGATGGGGACAGGTCCAGGCCTTCTCACGGCCTCTGCGCCTACCTGTAACACCTCCATGAGCATCACCTGGGAGATGCTCAGGAGACAGACCAGAGCCAAGGGCTCAGCTGTTTTCCCTGGCAGGTTGGCTGAGGACAGGTGTCCTCAGACTCTACTCACCAACCATGCATATTAACCTGGGGTTGGCGTTTCACACCGGCCTCTGTTCCATGTCCCACAGACTGAGAAAGCAGTTCCTTTCAGGTCACGAGCAGACACCCGGGGCTTCTGTTGACAGTAAATACCCTGGCCGGCTGCAGAGGCACCAGGGCTTTCCTGGGGCATGTACCTAGGTAGGCCTGGCAGCTTGGGACTGGACACGTGACCCTGCAAACACCTGGGGGTCAGGGCACTCCATCCCCAGCAACCACACTCAGGAAAGGGCTCGCCCCTGGGAGGTGGCCGGGACGCCAATAGTCTGGGAGCCCAAAGGGCCTCAGCAGCTACCAGAAAGTGCTGGCAGCTTTGGGAGTGTGCCTGGCCCACGCTTCCCTGGGACAAGGCTGTGAAAACCTCCCCAGGCCCTAACCCAGCAGGACCTGAGCCAGTGACTGTGGCTGGTGAGGTGAAGGATCATTTGAGAGAATCGAGCCAGGTGCCCCTGACCACTGGGCAGGGAGAACATGGGCCACTTGGGTCCGGGCTGCAGGTTCTGCTTGCCCAGAGCCCTTGCACCACCCTCACCGGCCTTGGCTTGCTGCAACCAGTGGGTCGGGGCTCCAGGACAGGACCCTCGCATCCCTGGCTCTTCGCGGACGTCTGGGAGGGGCTGCTGCAGGACCAGGGCGCCCAAGGTGTGGGAAGGGCGGAGCTGCAGGTGCTCAGAGCCTGAGGAGCGGGGACCAGGCTTTGGCAGCTTAGCCAGAGTCACATATCGAAAAACCAGGTGGGCAGGGGTTCCGACCGGTCAGAACAGACACCAGCTCACGAGCCAAACTGCTGCGTCATGGCAAAGTGTGCGCTGTCATGCCGCTCACCTGCACAGCATCTCGCAGGTGTCGCCCTGGTGCGCCGCAGGGTGCGCACCGAGGAACACAGCAGGCTGGGCCCCTGCCTGGGCCCAGAGGACGCAGGAAACAAGGGTACAGACAAGTACACTGCACATGCCCTCCCCAGGCACCGTCCACTGTCCCAGGTAGAGCGAGCTGGGGGGAAGGGACAGGCCACAGTCATTCTTTACAAAACCTATCTGTTGGGGTCACAGAGGTTTAGCAAGATGACCGGCATGATTTATCAGCCTGAGGAGCCACAGCCAGAGCAGGGGGAGATGGGCCTGGTGAGGTCTTCAGGCTGATGGCACTTGAACCCAACATGAAGCCATCAGGGTCCGTGAGTGCCCTCCTCCCACCGAGTCATCACCAGTGGCATGGCCACTCTGACCACAAGCAACAGAACGGTCTCCCGGGCACCATGTGGGGAGGGTCTGGGGAGGGCCTGGCACCTCTGTTCTAAGATTACACAGTCACTAAGTGGTGACAGAGCACTTGAGTGAAAACAGCCTCTCAGAAACTGGGTCCCATATATTTTCAACAGCATGTTCATTTCCTGTAAGTTATCTGCTGACTCCAGAACTTTCCCCAGTTAGGATCAAAATTTTATCCTGAAATGAGCACTGGGCGAGGAAGGTAGGGATAGGCTTAAAGGGTAATTTTCAAAGATCAGAATTTTAGCCAGCTATGTTACTAGGGTTAGAGGCCGAGGATATATGGCTTCAACTCTAAATACCATGACACTAATAGAAATGGCCAGCAACCATTTACTTCAGGTGTTCCTACCGCAGCTTCGTGAATACTGGAGAATGTTGCTCAGTGATTGTATAAGGAGTGTGGATTTCAAAGCCCCAGGCTTTGGACGTCTGGGAGGGGCTGCTGCACAGCACAAGCCAGGGTGGACAATGGGTGCACGTGTGCAGCTGGGCACCCTATGGCCATGCAGGGCTAGTGATGCCTCAGTGAAATACGATGGTAACATGGTACAAGAGTAACAACAGCAACCCAAATTTGGGAGCATTGGCTTCTATACCCAGAAGACAATTTTAGCAACACAGACCACTATTTACTCATAGATTTCCTTAGAAAACCCAAGCCCCACAGTGCCACTGCTTGGTTGAGTGCTCCTGGCAGGTCTGCCGTCAGGATACATTTCAAGAAGATACCATGAGGGAGTGATGTTAGCACCACGGAGGTGAAAGGCATTCCTCCTTTTTGTCCCTCTTTTTCAATGAAGCATTAGTCATCTGTCCATGAACAAAAGCGTCTTTGTGGGAGCTGCAGGATCTGGCACCTATGCCAGGAACCTGAGAGGAGTGTTGTTCACTTGTGCATCTGGTTATGGGCCTGCCCCAACCTCTCTTGCCATAGTAAGGAAAAAACCTAAAGGGTGCTGACCTGGGCTGATGCCCATGGACAACAGAGAAATTGCCTAAGCCTAGCCCTCACAAGGTGAGATTCCAGCATGCAAATGGAGCAACAAGTCTGGACACAGCAGGGATGATAAAAAGAACTTTATCAGTGTTGTCCTCACCACCACCAAGTCAATACTGCACTGGGCTGAACTATCAAGTGGCAGTGATCTCTCTCACAGAGGTAAAGAAGAGCAGCAGTGAGCGTCCAGCTACCTCAGTGGTGTGGAATGCTGCTGGAGAAACCCGTTTCTCTCCACCAGCACCTCCAGTACTTAGGCAGGATCTCCATGACTGGGAGGAAAGAGGAGATAAGAATGCCAAAGGGCATTAAAGAGACTCGGGGGGCCTACTGACTGCACTCAGCAGGAAGTCCAATCATGAGCCCCTGGGAGTACTACCCTTGAGGATCTCCCTATGGGGCCTCTGGGCAACTCTATTGCCCCAAGGGCTAAATCTATACCTCCTCCCTCCACTCTGTGCATGGCTCCTTGTGTACACTCCTGAGTGTGGTGGCAAGCGCAAGCTCCTTGAGAGTGTGCTCAAAAAAACAGGCCAGGGTCTATGGACAAGGGAGAAACCACAATCTTGAGCTGTCTTCTGGAAAACAAAAGAAAGGTTTCCAATAGCCAGCCTGGTGAGTTTTAAGAACCAAAGATGTAAAAGCTTAAGAATTTTGCCACAAGAGGGAGCAAGAACAGTGGAACAGGTACCCATACAAAGACAGAGAAAATCCTAGATGGTAAAGGCATTAATGAACCAAATACCCAACCTGAAGGCAACAAGCCAAGATTTAAGGAGGTGGCTGCTAGTTCAAGGGTGAAAGCAGCAATGCAAAACTACAAACAAACAAACATGAAAAATCAAGGAAACCTGTCATTACTCAAAAATGATAATTCTCCAATAACAGAGCTGGGAGGCATGGGATTTTGGATAAAGAATTCAAAAATCAGTACTGAAGAAACTCAATGAGCTACCAAAAAACACTAACAACAGGTTTAGACCTGTCTTTTCACACACACACACACACACACACACACACACACACACATACACACACACACACATGTTCAAGATGAGATAATTACCAAGGAAATGGAAATCATAAAAAGGAAACAAGCAGACATTCTGCATTCTGAAGCTGAAGAACTCAAGTAAATGAAATGTAGAGCAAATAGAAGATGGAATAAGTGAATTAGAAGATAGGAATTTTGAAGTAACCAAGTTAGGGGAAAACAAAGACAAAAGAATGAAAAACTGTGAAGAAAGCCTACGTGATGTATGGGGTTTCATCAAAAGAACATATATAAAAATAATCAGGACTCCAAAAAGAAAACAGAGGAGAAAGGGACAGAAAGTTTACTTAAAGAAATAATAGCTGAGAAATTCCCAAACATGCAGAGAGAACTGGACATCCAAGTTCACAGAGCTATGGAAGGCCAGCCTATTATCTCAATGCAAAAAGACCTTCTGTAAGACATGGTATAATGTAACTAAAAAAAATAAAGATTAAAGAATTTAAAAAGTGTCCAGGGAAAAATAATGTAACTTACAAAGGAACCACCATTAAGCTGTCAGCAGATTTCTCAATAGAAATGTAACAGGCTAGGTGAGAGTGGAATGACATATTCAAAGTATTGAAAGAAAAGAAAATTGTCAGCCAACAGTACTATGTCCAGCACAGTTATCCTTCAGGTATGAAGGAGAAATAAAGACTTTCCTAGACAAACAAAAGCTGAAGGAGTTCTTTACCACTAAACTTGTTTTGTAAGAAATGCTGAAAGTTCTTCAGGCTAAAATAAACTGATACTAATCAGTAATATGAAAATACACAAAAGTATCCAACACACTGGTAAAGGTAAATAGACTTTGGATGGTATGTTAATCACTTAACTATAGTATAAATGTCAAAGGAAAAAATATTAAAAATAATTATAGCTACTATAATTTAACAATATAAAAAGAGGTAAGAAATGACATCAGAAATATATAAGGGAGGGGGTAAAGGGTGAAGCATTTATAGACAACTGAAGTTAAGTTGCTGTCAGTTTAACATGGCCCGTTTTATCTATGAGATGTCTTATGTAAGCCTCATGGTAATCACAAAGCAAAAACTTAGAGTAGATGCACAAAAGATAGAAAAGGGGAAAACAGAGCATACTACCACAGAAAATCACGAATTTACAAAGGCAGGCAGAAATAGAAGGAGACAATGCTAAAACAAAATAATCAGAAAACAGTGAGATGGTACTCTAAGATCTTACATAGCAATAATAACTCTAAATGTAAATGGATTGAGTGAACCAATCAGAAGGTATAGTGGTTGGATGAATAAAAAATGACACAACTATCTGCTACCCATAAGAGATGCATTTCAGTTATCAAGGACACACATGGGCTCAGAGTAAAGAGACAGAAAAAGATATTCCATGACAGTGAACATCAAAGGAAACTGACGTTAGCTATCTTACATTGGACAAAACAGTCTTGAAGCCAAAATGGTAACAAGAGACAGAGGTCAATATACAATGATAAAGGGGTCAATCCATCATGAAGATATAACAATCATACATACATAAACACCCAATATTGGAACACCTAAATATATTAAGCAAATATTAATAGATCTGAAGGAAGAAACAGACAATAATACGGCACTTCCAATACTCTAATTTCAGCAATAGACAGATCATCCAGACAGAAAACCAACAAGTAAACATTGAGCTTAAGCCACACATTAGGCCAAATGTAGAACATTCCATCCAACAGAAGAATACACATTCTTTTCATGTGCACTTGGAATATTCTCCAGGATAGGCCACATGACAGAACACAAGTCTTCTGAATTTAAGATGACTAAAATCATACCAAATATTCTTTCTGACTACAATGGTATAAAGTCATAATAACAAGATGAAAGCTAAACTATGTGAAAAGCTACAACTACCTGAAAATTAAATAACATACTCTTGAAAAACCAATGGGTCAAAGAAGGAATCAAAAGGAAATAAAATATCTCAAAACAAATGAAAATGAAACACAATATACCAAAACCTATGGGATGCTGCCAAAGCAATTCTGAGAGGGAAGTTTATAGTAATAAATGCATATATTAAAATAAATTTTAAACAACCTCACTTTATATCAAGTCAGCAAAAGGAAATAAATAAAAAAGATTAGAATGGAAATAAATAAAATAGAGACCAGAAAAATAATAGGAAAAATATCAGTGAAACCAAGAGCTGGTTTGTCAGAAAGAAAAAAAGAAGACTCAAATAAAATCAGGAATGGAAGAGGTGACATTACAAATGATACTACAGAAATACAAAGGATCATAAACTATGAACAGACAATATGCTAGCAAATTGGATAATCTGGAAGAAATAATAAATTCTTGGAAACCTATAATCTGCCAAGAATGAATGAGGAAGAAATAGAAAATATGAACAGACCAATAATACATAAAGTGATTTAATCAGTAATTAAAAAGCTCTAAACACTGGAAACTCTAGGACCCAATGTCTTTAATGGAGAATTTTGCCCAACATTTAAAGAAGATTTAACGTCAACCTATCTCAAACCTTCTCAAACTCTTCTCAAATTGAAGAAGGAACACTTCTAAACTCATTTTATGAGAGCAATATTACCCTGATAAATATAGATACAAAATTCTCAACAAAATAAAAGCAAGCCAAATTCAGCAATGCAGTAAGAGGACTGCACACCATGACCAAGTGAGATTTATTCTAGGGATGCAAGGATGGTTCAATAATACATAAATCAATAAATGTGATATGCTACATTAATAGAATGAAAGATGAACATCATAATCACTTAAATAGCTCCAGAATAAACATTTGACAAAATACAACATACTTTCATGATAAAAAGCCCTTAACAAATTGGTTATACAAAGAATACACCTCAACATAATAAAGTCCACATATGACAAATTCACAGCTAACCTACTCAGTAGGAAAAACTTGAAAGCTTTTTCTCTAAGATAAGAAATAAGACAAGGGTGCTCTCTTTTATTCAAGACAGTACTGGAGGTCCTAGCTATAGGAATTAAGAAAGACAAAGAAATAAAAGGCATCCAAACATAGAGGAAGAAGTAAAATTGTTATTTGCAGATGATATGATCCTATACAGAGAAAACCCCAAAGACTCACATCCAAACCGAATCAATGGATTTAGCAAAGTTGCAGGAGATAAAATCAACATATAGAAGTTAATTGCATTTCTATATACTAAACAAAACATTTGAAAAAAATAAAACTATCCCATTCACAGTAGCATTCCAACAATAGAATAATTAAGACTAAATTTAACCAAAGAAATGAGAGATCTGTACAATGAAAACTATAAGACATTGATGAAAATAACTGAAGAAGATACAAACAAATGGAAAGATGTCCTGTGTTCATGGATTGGAAGATTTAACATTATTAAAATGTCCCTGCTATTCAAAGCCATTTCTAGATTCAACACAACTCCTATAAAATTTTTAACAGCGTTTTTCACAGAAATTAAAAAAAACTTAAAATTTGTATGAGACCATAAAAGACGCAGACTACCCAAAGCAATCATGAGAAAAAAAGAAATCTGGAAGCATTATGTTTCCTGATTTCAAACTATACAATAGAGCTACATAGTATTTTAAATACATGGTTGTTATAAAAACAGACACACAGAGCAATGGAACAAGGAAGCCCAGAAGTAAACCCCAGCAGTCAACTAGTATTTGACAAGAGGGCCAAAGACACTCAATAGGGAAAGGATGGTCTCTATAATAGATGGTGTTGAGAAAATGGAACCACTATCTTACACCATACACAAAAGTTAACTTGAAATGGGCTGAAGACTTAAACATACAACCTGATACCATAAAACTCCAAAAACAGGAAAAAAAACAGGAAAGAACCTCCATGGCAGATGGGAAAAGGGACCAGGTCCTCTAGTTAGCCCACTGCCTCAGTAAGCCCTGAACCACCAGCCCACACCAGCTCCCAGCTACTCCATTAAGTAACATGGCACACACTGGGAAACCTGTGGCCTATCTCTGCTTCAGCTCCAACCATCCCACCAGGGCAGCTCTGGCACCCTGGCAAATGACTCCCTGTGCAAAATGCCCTGGTCCATGCCCACCCCAGATCAAGCCATCCACCAGGGTGACCCTGGCATGGAGCAACCTGGGACCTCTTGGTCCATGTCCTCTTCATCCACATCCCAGTTGTCCAGTGCCAGCTCTGGCATGAAGTACTCACTTCATCTCCAGCTATCCCTCCAGTGTGCCCTCTGTGCAGAGCACCCTGGCCCACACTCACTTCAGCTCCAGCCATTCTGCTCCTATGGCTCTGGTGTGGATCATCCCAGGATCCCCTGGCCTGCACTGACTATAGCTCCAGCTGTCTCACCAAGGTAGCCCAGGCACAAAGCAGCCCGGGACACCCCCTGTACAGAGTGCCTTGGTCTGTGTCCACCCCAGCTCAAACCATCAAAGCAGGGTGGCTCCAGCATGGAGCACCCTGGGACCTACCAGGCTGTGCCTGCTTCAGCTACAGCCTTTCAGTCTAAGCCACCAGGATACATCTCCCTATGTAGACAAGGCCAGTCAATCAAGACTGGGAGAGATAGCTGTTTCACCTAATAAACACAGAAAGTCACACACACACACACACACACACACACACACACACACACAAAGGAGACAGAGGAATATGCTCCAAACAGAAGAATAAGACAAAACTTCAAGAAAAGAACTAAATGAAATAAACAATCTACCTAATGAACAGATCAAAGTAATGGTCATAAAGATGCTCATTGGACTTGGGATAAGAGTGGATGAATTTAGTGAGAACTTTAATCGAGATAGAAAAAAAACAACAAGCAGAGTTGAATAATACAATTAACTTTTTAAAAAAGATTTTATTTATTTATGAGAGACACACACAGAGGCAGAGACACACAGGCAGAGGGAGAAGCAGGCTTCATGCAGGGATCCCAATGTGGGACTCGATCCCAGATCCTGGGATTACTCCCTGAGCCAAAGGCAGATGCTCAACCACTGAGCCACCCAGGCATCCCGAAGAATACAATAACTGAAGTGAAAAATACATCAGAGGGAATCAACAGCAAATTAGCTGATGTAGAAGATTAGCATGTGGAAGAAAGGGCAATGGAGAGCACCCAAGTCGAACAGCAAAAAGAAAAAAAAAGTGAGGATAGGTTATGGGACCTCTAAAACAACATCAAGCATACTAACATTTGCATTATAGGGATCCCAGAAGGAAGAAAGAGAGAGAAAGGGGTAGAAAACATATTTGAAGAAATGATAGCTTAGACCCTTCCTAATCTGGAGAAGGAAATAGATATCCAGGTCTAGGAAGCACAGAGAGCACCGAACAAGATGAACCCAAAGAGGTCAATACCAAGATATAGAATTAAAATAGCAAAAACTTGGGGCACTTGGGTGGCTCAGTTAGTTGAATGCCTGACTCCTGATTTCAGCTCAGAAGTGGTCTTAAGGTCCTTAGGATCAAGCCTGTGTTGAGCTCTGCACTCAGTGAAGTCTGCTTGAGTATTCTCTCTCTTCCTCTCCCTCTGCCCCTCCCCCTGCTTGCATGCTCTCTCTAAAATAAATAAATAAATCTTTTAAAAGGTAAAATAGCAAAAATTAAAGAGGGAATCTTAAAAGGAACAAGAGATAAGCACTAGTTACATACTAGGGAAACCCCAAAAGCCATCAGTGGATTTACTAGCAGAAACTTGACAGGTCAGAAGGGAGTGGCCTGATGTATTTGAAGTGCTGAAAGGAAAAAGCCAAAAATTCTCTACCCAGCAAGATTATCCTTCAGAGTTGATGGAGAGAAAAAGAGTTTCTTGAAAAAACACAGGTTAAAGGAGTTCTTCACCACTAAACTGATGTTAAAAGGATTTCTTAAAGCAGAAAAGGAAAGCATGTAAGTAGAAGAAAATTATGGAAGGAAAATATTTCCCTGCTGAAGCAAATACGTCAAAAGTAGTAGATCAACCACTTACAAAGCTAGTATGAAGGTATAAAAAATAGTAAATCAATTATATTTAAAAATTCAGTGAAGGGATTCACAAGAAAAAGATGTAAGATATGACATATATAAAACATGGAGGGCAAGAGTGAAAATGCAGTGGTCAACCGTGTTCAAATTAAAGCAACCATCAACTTAACACAGACTGCTTTATAACTGGGAGGTTATATATGAACCTCATGGCAACCACAAACCTATAATAGATACACAAAAATAAAGAGAAAGGAATATAAGCTTAACATTAAGGGAAGTCATCAATCACAAGGGAAGGGAGCAAGAGAAGAAAAAAGGAGCAGAGAACTATAAAAACAAAACCACAAGAAAAGCCCAACTCATAAAAACAGAGCCTAGAATGGTTACCAGGGGGTGGGAGAGTTGAGATGTTTGAGGGCGCCAAATTGCAACCCGTAAATAAGTCCTAGAGATCCAATGCATGGGATCCATGTGTGTCCCTGAAGCAGGAGACGAGGCTCATGGGGCTGTTTACTCTCATGTGAGCTCTGCCTGCAAATTCTAGGTAACAGACAACACCCCCCCCCCCCACTCGCCGCCCAGAGGGTGGCCAAAGCCAGGGCTCCGGGCTCCGCCTCTAGGGAGGTCTGGCTGCCTCAAGAAGTGGGGGAGGAAGTGGCCTCACAGAGATAGTTCCAGAGTCTGGGCTCCTGCAGGCTTGGGCATTCTGGGCCAGACCAAGTACCCAGGAGGGATGGGCTGGCTTCTGGGGTGGGAAGCAGAAGCTGCTCCATATCTTATGAAAAATGAAGAGCATTTCTGAAACTCTATTATCAGAGGCTACTTTTTAATTTGTCTTCATTACCATTTTTATATTAAATTCAGTAGTGGTCCTTGATCTCTGGTCAGTGATGAATATTAAATCTTCCAAATATGTTGTTTGGATGCTGTGGTAAGCAAGATGGGTTCAATTTCCTTTCCTTTCAATTTTTTTTTTTTTGTACTTAGATTTATTTAATTTCCACCCTGTTTAAGTTTCCTTGTGTTACAAGCCTCGTTCTGGATCGCAGCTCCGCCTTCTCGTGAATAAGGTCTATTGTACATGTGAAAAACACAAAGAAAAATGACACAATGGAAATAGAAAGTAGAGCTTAACGATAAAGGGGTAATTAGAACATTGCCGAACAAAGGGAATCTAAAGGGAAGGGTTGTGTTTGAAACGCACTGGCATGTTACTGTATATAGAAGTATGAACTTCTCTTAATTTTGTCTGCAATATTTCCTAGATTCTTCTTGCCAGTGTACCCTGTTCTGAGCAATGTAAAATCCTAAACCGATTCATGCTGGTAAGTTACCAACTTTAATATCATGTTAACTCAAGATAGAAGCTGTTAAAATCCTTGTATTATTTCTGAAGGAAAAGGAACACTGTTCAAAACAGCAAGGGCCAGACCCCATTGGTCAGGGGCAGCCTCTTTTGATCCAACTAAGGACACTTGAGACCAAGGGTCTATTCCTTTGTTTCTATTATGCCACTGAATGGATCAGGGGTTGGCAAACTATGGCCTGCAGGCCAAATCTGGCCTTATAAGTGTTTTCACATGTTCTTTTTCTTTTTTTTCTTTTCATTTGGTTTTTTAAACTTTTAAAGGATTGGACAAAAAAATCAAAAGAAGAGTATTTTCTGTCATACGAAAATTATATAAATAGCAACTTCACTATTTTTACTAGAACACAGCCGGGCTTATTCGTTTATGTAATATCTATGGCTACTCTCCTGTTACAGTGGCAGAGCCAGGTAGTTATAGCAGGACTCTGGGGCCTGCAGAGCCTACAGTATTTACTATCTGGCCCTTTATGGAAAAAGTCTCCCAGCCCTGGACTGGAAGGCATGCTAGGGATTTAGTAACAGTTTACGGGAGAACAGGTTTTGGTTGGTTGTTAAAATATATAAATCAAGTATAAGATGTCTCCTGATTTCAGAAATACTAAAATGTGGAAAAAAAAAAGTCTGTGAACCAAGCAATCTGGTTGGTAGCTAGAGCTGGCTTTCCAAACATTATACAGATTCTCTGAGCCTTTAGGAAATGCTTTCCAAAAAGTCCTTGAACATCATCATCCAGCTTAAGGGCTCCGGAATTTGTCATTCGAATGGAGAACCACTGTCACCCTTGTCTTCCATTTCTGGCTGTTCTTTCAGGAGTTATTTCCCTTTGGGCCTATAGTCCCTGTAGATTACATACATTTACAGTTGTCATTGTTCATGGTAGTTACATCCTATTGTGTCACGGAGAACAGGATTAGCAAATACTACACCCTTGTTCCGGGGTAAAATACACGGTTCGGTTTCCATGAACTGCTGGTCACACTGTCAGCAATCAATACACAACCTTGTTTTATGTGTTTCTGTTTCAAGACGCCTTATTTAATGTATATTGTTGACTCTTTAACATTGAACTCATGGCCAACAGCACTATAACTCATGCCTGCATGAGGTTGACTGAACTCAATTATTTTCTCCATAAGGCACATCACAGCCTTTTTACTGCCTGGGAACATGAGATAGTGTGTGAGCACATTTGGGGACCATTTTAAACAGAAGCATCACCAACAAAAATGCAAAGAACTGAGTCACTAAACAGATCATGAAAAGGACACTTATTTACTACATGAGAGCTGAAACAAGAAAGCAGAATGGCACCCAGTTTGACCTTAGCTGGGAACCTGCACATTTTTACTGCTTGTGCATGTCTGTGAATGGCTGCAAAAGGGCCACATTGATTCTGGGGTTACAAATACATTGTAACCAATGTGAGAATTTGTAAAAACAGAATCTGCAAATAATGAGAATCAACTGTGTGTGAAACCATATTCACTTTCCAGTTCCTTTAACCATGACCTTGATAAACACAACTGATCAACCGGCATCTTCTGGGTCTTTGCATTCACAGTCATTTAAAATGATCTTCCCGAGTCTAAAACGGCCCTGATAATAACATTCCTCTCTTCTGCTTCGAGGCATCTCTCTCCCTTATGAAATTTCTTCACTTGTTCTCCTCATGTCAAGTTAGGCCTTAGTTTTCAAGGCTCCTTTCCAGTGTAGTGATGAGTCTCTTATTTCCTTCAATTCTCCTACCCTGCTTGACTTAGCTTTCTACCTTTCATAACCTCCACTGCGCCCTTTCTTTTTTTTTTTTTAAGATTTTATTTATTTATTCATAAGAGACACAGGCAGAGGGAGAAGCAGGCTCCATGCTGGTAGCCCCATGTGGGACTCAATCTCGGGACTCCAGGATCACACCCTGGGCCAAAGGTGGGCACCAAACCGCTGAGCCACCCAGGGATCGCCCTTCGCTGCACCCTTTCAAACATGCATGTGCCCGCTGCCCTGCAAGCTGCAAAGTGCTCCCCACACTCATCATCTCTGACCAACACCATCTTAGATGGGTAATATTGAGCCCAGGACAGGTGGCATTAGTTGTGGGGCTTCTTGTTCAATGTTTGCTACAGACTTCAAGATGGTGAGAGCAAAATATGAAGCCAAGAGTGGGACCCTCCTATGTGTGGGGTCCAGAGGGGACCCCCAACCTACCAGAGGCAACAGAATTTAACCGGGTGCAGGGAAGGCTTTGCATTGATGTGTCTCACAGGTGCTTCCTTCCCTCCTGTGCCCTTGCCTTCTGGTCCTGCCTCACTTAGGAACCTGGGAAAGTGTACTTAATCAGTCTCAGCTTTAATTTTTTTTCTCTGTAAAAAGGTAAAAAAAAAAAAAAAAGTAAATATTACTTTTATTCCCTTTCTATAGAGAAAGGAATCAAGATGAGGTGATTAAATGTAAACAGTAGTATTTACTTATCCTTGCCTCACGGAGTTATTAGAAGGATTTAATGACAGGACTTAAGGAAGAAAGGCAGTAGGTAAATCCCAGGTATTATATAGTTATTTTACATTATAAGAAGAGGGATTTAGGCTGCATAAGAGGGGGTTTTTATTGACACAGGTGTTAGACAATGAGATAGTTTTCCAAAATCTTCCCTAGATATATTTTCGATTAAGAAAAGATTCCTACATGTCTGGTTAGATCCTAATGTGATTTTCTCAGCATGGCTTCAGGACCCTCAGTGGTTCTTTCTACCTGATATTTTGTTTCTGTTTTTTTATTTTTTTTTCCAGAAAGCCCATCCTATAGCATCATAACTCTTGTAGAGTCAGGTGGGAATGGAATGCATAATTCTTTTATACCTCCCCCACAAAGGCAAGGTCCTAGTTTCCAAGCATCCTTTCAAAACTAGCTGTGAACAATGGTGTGTGTTCTGTGGATATGCAATGTTTAAAATGTTAATGAAGCCAAAGAAGTAGTTATTACAAGAAAATATGCCTTTGCCTTTTTCTTTAAATAAATTAGGATCAGATACAACTTTTAATTTTTCCAGTTAAGGATTAAAAGAAACAATCTACTGTCCATTATCATTATAAGTTCAGAAAGGAAAGATTCTGACACCAAGACAAATAAACAAAACCCATGGAATAAGAGAAAATACTTGCAAGTCATGTATCTGATAGGGGGCTACTATACAGAATGTATAAAGAACTTGTTCGACCCAACGACTAGAACAAAACAACTGGTTAAAAAATGGGCAAAAGGAGGCGCCTGGGGGGCTCAGTCGGTGAAGCATTTGACTTGATTTTGTCTCAGGTCATGATCTCAGGGTTGAGCCCCGTGTCGGGGCTCTGCACTCATCAGGGAGTCTGCTTGCATTCTCTCTGTTCCTCTCCTTCTCCCTCTGCCCCTTCCCTCTCTTTCTCTCTAAAATAAATAGATAAATCTTTAAAAAAATGGGCAAAGGACTTGAATAGATAATTCTCCAAGGAAGAAATACAAATGACCAATAAACGTATGAAAGATGCTCAGCATCACTGATTATTAGGGAAATGCAAATCAAAACCACAGTATACTACCGTCACACCAGTTAGAAGGGCCACTGTCCAAGTCAAACTAAACCAAACCAAACCAAAACTCAGTAACAGCAAATAGCAAGTGTTGGTGAGGATGCAGAAAAATTGGAACCCTGGTGCTCTGTGGGTGGGAATGTAAAAAACTGTGAAAAATAGTGTGGTGGTTCCTCAATAAATTAAACATAGAATTATCACATGATCTAGCAATTCTACTTCTAGGAACATACCCAAAGAATTGAAAGCAGGGTCCTGAAGAGAGGTCTGCACACTCATGTCCATAGTAGCCTTATCTACAATAGCCAATAGGTGGAGGCAACTCAAGTGTCCATCCACAGATGGATACAGAAAACGTGGTATACACATACAATGGAATATTACCCAGCCTCAAAATGTCAGGACATTCTGACACATGCTACAACATGGATAAACCTGGAGGATAATGTGCTGAGTGAAATGCATCAGTCACGAAAAGACAAATTATGGTGAGTCCATATATTTGAGGTACTTAGAGAAGTCAAATTCAGAGACAGAAAGAAGAATGGTGGTTGCCAGGGCTGGGGAAGAGGTAATGAGTTGTTTAATAGCATATACAGAGTTTTGGTTTTATAAGCTGAAGAGTTCTGAAGATTGTATGACAATCTTTAACACAAGTGAGCTTGTACAGTTAAAAATGGAGGAAGGGGCAACTTTCATGTCTGTATATTTCATTGCAATTAAAATAAGGGAATGACAAACTCCTACATCGAAGTTTCTTCCTCATTTCTCAGAATATGACCTAGGTACCGACCAGCAGTTGGTAAGCACTGTCACAGTCTACACATTAGCCACTGAAAATATCCAATGCTTTAAATCAATCTTTTGCGAAGAGGTAAGGAAGTAACCCAGATTTGGCATCAAGTCACCCACAGAAAACCATGACCAGCCTCAAAAGACTGAAGGAGATAAAGTTCTGGGCTGCATGTGGAAATTAACTGTTAACTGTCAGGGTTTCATAAGAAGCTGATGGGTGAGAAAGAACTCAGGATCAGTACTATCGATAAAATCGTGACTTGAAATGTGCGATCAGCCCTGATACACCCCAGCTTGCCTTCTGCACCCGCCTTCTGTCTCTGTCTAGATTGACAGATGCATGCAGTGCATACACATGTATTTAGTATATGGAACACACAGATATGTATAGAGCATATAATAAAGCTTTCACTAATTCACAATTACTCATACGTGACTGGACTGAGGTCTGTAATAGTTTGTTTTGGGGTTATTCACAAAGACAGAGTTTGCTAAGCCACTGTGATTTCTCAGCTGTACTCAAACACAAAAACTGCAGGTTTTTTCATCCACGTATAAAGTACTCATTTATATACATGCCCTCACTTGAAAGATTCATACTTCTATTCATTAAAGCAATTTTTTCAAGGAGCTTTACTAGAAAACACCTCAATGTTTTTTTGTTTGTTTGTTTGTTTGTTTTTTTAAAAAACCTCTTGTCCCAGTTTGCTTTGTGGCTTCTGATACAGTTATCGGAAACTACTGAACATTTACACAATTTGAATCAGTCAGTGATTTTTCACAATGACCTTTTCCGTTGCTATGGCTGTAGAAGTTTTCAGACTGTTTGCTGATTGACCTTTCTGCAGCTTCTGTCCCTCTGACCCCTCATTTGCACAGTGGGAGACACTCTCTTTTCTAGCTTGTCCCCTATGTCCCTGCTTTTTTTTTTTTTAAAGCTCAGCAGCAGCTCCTTTGTAGCCTCCTAGGAATCTTCCTATTCAGGATCCACTGGCCATTTCTCCCTCTGGGTTTGGTTTTAGGCCCTCTGCTCCACACCAATGCCTGGGCAGTTCCATCTGACAGGCTTCATGACCACCATGTGCCACCACCTCCCCTAATGGCATCAGCACTTCATGCTTCTCACCTTCTTCTCCACAGAGCCTCATGCCTGCCTGACATTTTTCCTGGGATGTCCCAAGGGCTCCTTAGATCAGTACATCCAAAACCTGATCATCATATCCCCTCCCAAAGCTCCTCCCCTCAGCCCCCTTGTCAGTGCTGGTTCCACCCCATCCAGCCATTTAAGTCCAAATCCCAGGGGTCATCTTTGACCTCTTCCCTCCTCCCTCCTCTCTCAATCTCCATGTTCTATTCATCACACCAAGAGACATCCATTCCACCACATGAGTGTCTCCTCAGTCCTGCCTTTCCCTACCTGTGACTTAGTCTCCCATCTCTTACCTGGATCATCATGCCAGCACCCCAACTGGCCCTCTGTTTCTCTTGCCCCTCCCCTAAAAGGTTCTCTAGATCAGCACTCTCCAATAACAGACAATTGTCAGACTTTCTGCATTGCCCCAAATGGTGACAACTAATTACATGTGGCCACTGAGCACTTGAAATGTGGCTACTATGATTGAAGAACTCAACTTAAAACTTTACTAAATTTTAATTAACTTCCATGTGAATAGCTGCATGTGGCTAATAGTTACTGTACCGCACAGAGCAAGTCTAGATTCTCCACAGATGTGCTCAAAATCCCTTAATAGCTCCCTTGAGGTGGTTCACAGATTCCTTCATTGTCTCCATTCTCATTTCTCTCAGTTCCTCCCCGACACCCTTGGATGCAATGAAATTCTCCATTTCTCAAAATCACCATGTTTTCTCTCTCTCTTGGGATATTAACTCCTTTGGCTTGGAACAGCTTCCCTCCATCTGTCTGGCAAACTCCAACTTTGCCTTTGGGGCTCAGCTTAGCGATTGCTTCCCCACCTCATGCCATGGGCCATCTCTACCCCATCTCTTCCTCTTCCAGATACACTACCTATTCGCCTTACAGCCCATTATGAGCACCTGTCACACTGGATTTTAATCCCTGGTTTGCTTGTCTATATGCCTGATCAGACTTCACTGTGAGGTCAAGGACCGAGTCTCCTTTGCTGCTGCTGTATCCTCAGTACCAGCACGGTACCCAGCCTGGTGAAGGTGTGTGCCTATCCTGCCAGGAGCTCGGGTCCCAGCAGCAGAGTCCCTCAGCAGCACTTCCTCTGCACACCCCTGGTTAACAGAAAGTGTAACTGACATAGGGGTGTCTCACCCTACAGGCCCTAAAACAATGAGGCACAGAAAGGCATCTTCTCTTATGTAGTATCCCAGTTACTCAGATCCTGTTTCCAACAGGTTTAGGAAGGCAGTAATTCAGCTTTTCTCCTGCCTCTCACAGTATGAACTGATTACAAACCCTAGGGGAGCTGGAGAGTCACAATCTCGACCACTGCCTGACACTGCCCTTAAATTCACATGGGAACAAAGAAGGAACAACAGGTAAGGATGTCCTTTATGACTGTGGGGAGTTACATCTACCTGGGTTTCATGGCCAAACCCTGAACAGCCCAGACCTTTCCAAAAACCACACCCAAGGTCATGAATTCTCTATTTATCCACAATATCAAAATACTAGAACATTCTTATTTCTCTCCATTTCCCCGATTCCTATTTTTTTAAAAAAATCTGACGCATCTTTTTCAGCTATACAAAGATAAAAATATTCTGAATGGAAATAAACACTCATTGGCACCATTTACCCAGGGCAATGCATTCAGAACTATTCTATACCCTTGGGATGAGAAATCTGTAAGGGCAAATGTCAGTGCTTAGGTATTATACAGAAATGCTGTGAACCATAGTAACTGTTCCACTGGTTTCATCAACTAGACAAAAAATAAAAATCTGCCATGTCAATTGTTAACGTAATTTAATGAATTTTAGTTAATTTAATTTTCAAAAGGAGAGGGTCTTTTGTGTAATTTGTGTCCTCCCCTCCACTGGGTCCCTGGAAGATAAGGCTCTGCTCCCTTAGCTAACTCTGGAGCAAACAACTCTTCCTTTATGTAGAATGGTTCTAGCCATGGTCTTGTGGAAGAAGAAGGCAGTATAATGCTGAATAGTTGCTTTGCTCAGTGAAGTAGAACGTGGCTTTGAACTTGATCACTCTTAAACACACACACACACACACACACACACACACACACTCACATACACACACACAGGTGTGCTACTGCCGGTGCTGTATTACAAATAGAGAATCAAATAGTGTCTTTTCCTTGTCACTTGAGCAACGAGACGAGAGGGAGATTTCTCTCCTCGTGCTGAAGCAGCATGGCCAGTCGTTTCATTGTTAGCAGTGATCTGATAACACCTGGGGCAAGGGTTTATGGTTCGCCAGCATCAGTCCTCCTGATGGTCACCTCATGGCAATCTGCCATCATTGCATCATCAATCACCTTTAATCCAGCAAATTAGAAAGTGGCTCAAGCACACCCCAACATGTTTGTTAACAACACCGATCTCCCCTGGTAAATATGTTCAGCTGACTTGGTGTGCACTGGGACCTGAAGCATCATGGAAATGCTTTAGGACTGATTTAATTCTGGTGACTCACTCCCAGACAACGTATTATGCTTCCTGCCTTACTCTGTGGAATGGTCCTTACAGCCTATCTTTTTTTTTTTTTTTGAAACTTTCTTCGTGTATATTTGAAGAAATTTTCAAGGAAGTGCTTATACATATCTCATTAAAAATCTTAAAAAATAAAAATAACATTCTCCAATAAACATAATAAAAAGGAAAATATAAAGCATTTTTAATTAAGGTAAAATTAAAACCCTATAAATATCAGTGAACTCATCCAATCAGTTTTAAATTCATTCTCACACATACACATACACATACACACACACCATGCATCACTGGCTAAGAAAATTCTAATAGTGAAATGAAGGGTTGATTTCACATTAGAAAATACATTAATGTAAGGTAACATGTTATTAAAGGAGGAAACTATATGATCACATGAATAAATATCTGTATATTTGAAGCAAAATGGCTATCAAGGATATATTTGACTTATTCCCAAGCTTGGAGGTAAACTTTTCAATTCTTCAGAGCTATTTGTTGGCCCTTACAGCCTATCTTGCCAAATGTAGACTGTCGTTTCCTTGAAGGTCCATGCTATGCCTCAAGGGTTTGGGGGTGTCTGTATTTATTTATTATTATTTTTAAAAATTTATTTATTTATTTATTTATTTATTTATTTATTTATTTGACTGAGCGAACATGAGCAGGGAGGAAAGGCAGAAGCAGGCTCCGCTTGGGGGTCTCTGTATTTATTTATTATTATTTTTAAAAATAAATTTATTTATTTATTTATTTGACTGAGCGAACATGAGCAGGGAGGAAAGGCAGAAGCAGGCTCCACACTAAGCAGAGAACATGATGGGTGGCTCAATCCCAGGCCCCTGGGATGGTGACCTGAGCCAAAGGCAGACGCCTAACTGACTGAGCCACCCAGGTGCCCCTTGGGGGTCTCTGTATTTAAAAGCGAATTAAAACTGCTTGATAGGAGTTTTTTGGTGGTATGGAGATACAGTTTTGAGGAAACTCTAACATAGTCTGGGAAAAGGGGATGTAGAGAAGTGAGTATCTGTTCTGTGCTCTGTGGCAGAGGCCTCACTCAGGACTCATGTTATTTCATTCGCTCCTAAAAATTCCCTAAGATGGACATTATTCCCATTCTATAGGTGAAGAGACTGAGAGTGGAAAATTTAAGTGAAATGCCCAAGTTTACTGGGACAAATGGTGGTACGGCACCGCAGGCCATTCTCTGGGGTAACGTTTCTGCAGTGGGCTCCTATTTTGGTCTCACAATGTTTTCTGAGGAGAAGCTGACTGGGAAGACATAAACCAGAATCAAATGTGAAAGAAAGCGGGCTGCCCAAACAGTGGACGGAGCCAAACTTGTGGTTCGCATTCCTCAGTGTGTGGCGAGAAATGCTGAAAATAGGTTTGCGTCGATCTCAAAGCCACCGATAGTGTAACCACGATGGAAATTACGCTACCACGGCCCAGATGCAAAAGCACCCACTGATTAAATGATCAATAAGAATCTCAAAATATTTGCTAATAGTCTCGACTGCTTGCAGCAGTACCTCTCTTGTTGGTGATCGTGTCACTGAAACTTAATGCCCTCTTCATGCAGAGCATGAAGTCTCCCCAGTGTGCACGTGGAGCACTTACTGTCCCAGCAGATGTTCTGCTCCCCCCTGCCCCGGCTCATGGAAGGAAGACCTTGGCTCTGAGAGAAGAGCCACTTCAGTTGTGAACATTCCCTCTGGAACCACAGAAAAGCAATTCTTCAGCAACATGACCCTTAGAGTGTTTCCTTTTGTCACGCGGAAAACAGCATCCAAGCGACACACCAGTGCCCACCCAGGCAACGCGTAGGTTCTTACCTGGGTTTAATGATCAGATGCAAAGACAAAAGCCTCTGCACCAAAGCCCGCTCAGTTTATGCTGAGGCAGACCTAACATTTTGTTTTGGGAACTTCCCAACGTGTATGACATTTTACTACAACGCCAGGTTCGTTGCCTTCAAGATGTAACCCCGTGCCTCACAAAAACAATGCATTCCAGAAGATGCCAGGGAAGATCTAAATGAGTCTGGAGAGCTGGAGAGCAGCGCAGCTGTTTTTAATGTTCCTAGATGCTAGTTTTCTGATCTGCAAAGATGCAGACCAGCCTAAAACTGAACAGCTGCTATTTGCCTGAAGCTCCTCATCGTGACAGTGGTTCAGGAGCACTAGACAGCGAGTCAAGAGGGTTCAGCTGCCATTGGCTACACATGGACCCTGCAAAATCACTCTCTGGGCCTCTGTCTCTTCTCCTATTAAATAAAGATTCTCTGAAACCCTCCTGGAAGCCTTCCAGGACCCCTGCCCAGCACAGCTGGCTCCTATGCCTTTTCAATCAGGCTTTCTATCAATTCAGAATAAACATCAGTGAGCCCGCAACTCATGGCATGCTCACCTGGTCAGAACTCCCAAGCCCCCTGCCTATACAGTGGTGTGGGGGGGGGGGGCCCTGAGCAAACTACAAGCTTCTGGAGGCCAGGTTTTGGGTTTCTTCTCCCCCAGACACTGCCTTGCGCCTTCAGACATTAAAGCATCTGCTAAATGAGATGAACATCTTCCTCCAACAGACAAGCAGGATCCCCTAAGGACAGGTGTTTTATTCACACTTGCACCTCTGGTCCAGAACATGGTGGGGGCATGTTGGCACAAGAAAGAATGACACCTATGTGGTCTCAAATGTTCTACTGCCCCAGCAGCCACCCGGTTCTCTTCTGCTGTGTGTTGTTCTCCAGCCACCTATCTAGAATCCAAGCTATCTGAGGACTGGGTTGGTGTCATACACTTATTTTGTATCCTATGTAGCCTTGTCAATAGTGCTATGCACGAGGCACATTTCTTGCTAGAGTGTATGAAATAAAGATGATTATAATAGTATGACCTTGAAACCAATTAATAGAAAAAGGGCAATTTTTCTCTAAAAAGTACTATTAATATCAACATTTAATATTTACTAACAGTTCTACACAGTGATCATAACATAATCCTTGATCTCTATGAATGAACAGAAGTTACCAATAACTTCATTAGAAATGTGCTTTTTACATGTGGAAAATTAGTTGCCAGCCTTAGCAATAGCTAGAGAATGACTATTAAATTATCAATTTTCTTTAGAAGAATAAGAACTCTATCTGCTCTGCATATAATACTCAAACATTTACAATTCAAAAATACATCTATTCCTAGCAGCCTGACCACAGCTGCTTTCTTTGAAACATTCTTTGGGGGAAAGATTGATGTTCAGGGGGATTATGATTCATTAAAGTTGCTGACCGATTCAAATACTTAACTGGCCAATCTATTTTTTCAGAGAATGTTCCTTTCACACACCTTGGCAGCATTCTGCCAACACATGTGTGCACCATGTGGGAGAAATCCACATGTCCTGAGATCTATGGACATGTGTCCCGAGGGGTGGCATACTACGAATGCTATTTAAGCAGAACTTTGATTTGACTCATAGGGTTCGTATTTGTGTGAACCTTAGGAACAAATGCTCTTTTTCCACAAGGTGACCAAACTAGGCTTGAGGATAGAGCCAGCCATTGTAGAGTTCTTTGTTCCCTGGAAGAAAATTCCACAAATGTTGATTCACTAATTTACTGTAATGAAAAAGCTGTAGGCAGTCTCGAGTCTGAGTAAGTGCGGATGTTAGAAAGGTCCCTCTAGACTTACGATGCATTTTTCAATATTCTGTCTACAATAGAAATATAAATAGAGCATTCAAGATGCTTCTGTTAGGCTACTTTGAAGCACAAACATGTTTGATAATTTAAAACAAGGGTTTCAGAATTAAAATGACTTTAGTGATTCCCCCAAAGAATGTTCTCCTTCTAGCCTTCTACTCTGGTGGAGTAAGGTGGATTGGATTTACCCTCCCATAAGGAAAAACCAAAAATGCCCTAAAAAAAAAAAACCAATAACAAAACAACGCATAAAAAGTGTTTTTCAATATACTTCATATCGGTCAATGAAGGACAGTGATCTCTAGAAGAAAAGAGGACAAAAGATTTGTGACATTGGCTTCAGCAAGGATTTCTTAGATACAACTCTAAAAACAGGATTCATAAAAGGAAAAAACAATTGGATTTTATAAAAAAATAAAAACTATTGCTTTTCAAAAGACATTGTTAAGAAAATGAAGATAATCCACAGACTGGGAGGAAATACTTGCAAATCATAAATCTGATAGAGGCTCTGTATCTAGAATATCTGAAGAACTTTTAAAATTCAACAATCAGGGATCCCTGGATGGCTCAGCGGTTTAGTGCCTACTTTCCGCCCAGGGCCTGATCTTGAGAGTCCTGGGATCGAGTCCCACATCAGGTTCCCTGCATGGAGCCTGCTTCTTCCTCTGCCTATGTTTCTGCCTCTCTCTCTCTCTCTCTCTGTGTGTGTGGTCTCTCATGAATAAATAAATAAAATATTTTAAAATAAATAAAAAAAATAAAATTCAACAATCAGAAAATCAAACTTTTAAGAATGAAATAGTTGAATAGACACTTCATAGAAGATGACATAAAGATAGCAAATAAGCACACAAAAAGATTAGGGAAATATAAATGAAAACCACTGTGAGACACCAGAACATAGTTGTTAGAATGGCTAAAACTAGAAAGACTAGCCATAACCAAGAGCTAGCAAGGATGTGGAGCAATCTAAACTTATACACGCTTCTCAAGGGAAGGTACACCTGGACAACCACTTTGGACAAGAGTTTGGCACTATCACAAAAAATGAAAACACACCTACCATGTGACCCAGGCATGCCACTACTGGCTAGCTATGCACCCAAGGAAAAGAAAGTGATGTCCATACGAAGACTGGTATACAAACTTTAGTGCAGCTTTATCTTTATTAGTCCCTACTCTGGAAACAACCCAACTGTCCATTAGCATGTGTGTGGACTACCAAGTTGTGGAATATCCACATGTAGGATGCTACTCAGCAAAGGGCAGGGATGAACCAGTGATCCATGCAGTAGCATGGATAAATCTCAAAATAATTATGCTAAGTGAAGAAAGCTGGACAAAAACACTACATATTGCATGATTCCATGTATATGAGACACTGGGATATATTAACAAAACTCTATTGCTGGAAAGCAACTGGGGAGCAGGAGGTAGCAGGAAAGGTTAAAAAAGGGGGACAAGGAAACATTTTGGGTTATAAATATGTCTGTCATCTCAATGGTGATGATAGTTTCACAGGTATATATGTGTGTCAAACTTCCCAAAGGTACGCTTAAGGAATGTTCAATTTACTGTGTGTCAATTATACCTGGATTACAAAAAATCCAAAAAATGCCTCCTAAAAAGACTGATTTGCCTGGGGGAATTTTGCAGAACATCACCACCTATGATCTAGCCATATGGGTCAATGACTCAGTGAGTCCCAATCTTGTGCCAAGTATGGCACTAAAAAACATGCTGGCTGAGCACAGAGACATTGACCACTGGCGTGGACTCCGAGTGTTTCCACAGTACCTCCCAGCTTAAGGCACCAAGATTCTGAGAGGCTGTAGAAAAACAAGTCTTCACTTCTGCTGCCAGTCTCATTACACACAAATTGCCTCAAAGTGTTATCATCTATTATCACATGTTGCAGTGATGACAATCACATACTAATTCTGACATTGCACTTAAGCCTGTCCAGATCTTTGAACCAATAAGAAAACCCATCAAGAAAGAAACCAAGAGTCTGGTCTGAGTCCACGATTAAGGGTTTTCAACAAAGCCGACAGAAGAAAGTACATCTACTACCTGTTCTCCTATATGTGGCCTATGCTCCAGGCTCTAGTTTCTTTTGTTCTCTGTGTGAGTTGTGCAAAACAGAGTTGCGGTCTCTCTAAAGCTGCATTTGCCATCATCTCTTAGTCCTAGGATTTTCCATTAAATCATACTCTTTAGGCCACTAATAATTAGCAAAATTATCAATGAATTCACCTTGTGGGAATGTGACTTAACAATGTATGAAAAGTTGAGAGAAAGCAAAATCAATGTGGTATGTTCAGAGTCCTCAGTGTAAAACACTGGAAAGTGACGTTCTTTATCAATCAGACCACAGAGACATCATATCATTTCACTGGCATAAACAAAATTTTAAAGGATGACTCATGATTTCAATAGGAGTACTATTATAATACTAGCCATGGAACCTGGCAACATTTTTCTGAAAAGCAGGGAAGTATTTGAAAAAGAATTTCTTATACAAATCATATGGGCTGAAACTGGTACAGCCACTCTGGAAAACTGTGTGGAGGTTCCTCAAAGAGTTAAAAATAGACCTGCCCTATGACCCAGCAATTGCACTACTGGGGATTTACCCCAAAGATACAGATGCAGTGAAATGCCAGGACACCTGCACCCTGATGTTTATAGCAGCAATGTCCACAATAGCCAAACTGTGGAAGGAGCCTCAGTGTCCATTGAAAGATGAATGGATAAAGAAGATGTGGTCTATGTATACAATGGAATATTCCTCAGCCATTAGAAATGACAAATACCCACTATTTGCTTTGACGTGGAGGGACCTGGAGGGTATTATGCTGAGCGAAATAAGTCAATCGGAAAGGACAAACATTATATGGTCTCATTCATTTGGGGAATATACAAATTAGTGAAAGGGAATAAAGGGAAAGGAGAGAAAAATGAGTGAAAATATCAGTGAGGGTGACAAAACATGAGAGACACCTAACTCTGGGAAATGAACAAGGGGTAGTGGAAGGGGAAGTGGGCAGGGGGTTGGGGTGACTGGGTAATGGGCAATGAGGGGGGCACTTGGCGGGATGAGCACTGGGTGTTATGCTATATGTTGGCAAATTGAACTCCAATTAAAAAAATTTTTTTAAATAAAAAAAACCAAAAAGACCCAAATTATATGGCAATAAATTTTCCAAAAGAAAGTATGAAAACCTCACAAACATAAGAAACTAAAGCAGCATGATTGCGTACAACTTTTTTTTTTTGAGCCAGAACTACAGAAAACTGCTTGCAAAGTGAAAAAAGAAGCATATTTCAAATGACATAACAAAGCAAATTAACCAAATCAATATTTTGTAGAAACTGCTAACAAACACCTAGACTACATCTAAAATTGATTAATTTAGAAACAAGCTCAAAATTTACTTTCTATATTTACAGAAGGCAAGAAAGGTGTCTCCTGTGAAGAATGAATATAGGATTCAAAATTTGGCAAAGACTGAGATGATCCAAGTTGGCCCTGGACCACTAATAATATTTTGGAAAGATTGTGTTATTAGATTAACAGTTGTAGAAGATGAACACTATTTATGCAATGTTAAAGCAAACATTTTTAGTAACCAAACATCTCCTAAATTGTAAGCAGAAATGTGAAACTTGATCTGACACCTGTAGCAAATATGAGGGCCTTCCCTGGCCCAGGGCACTGGGGTTTAGCCATTATGGTACCCGGCACCTCTCATCCTGCTCAGAATAGAAGAGAGTCACACCCTTTACTCCACATGAGGTGATCTGAAGAAAATGTCCTTCCTAATCAATTCTCAAGTCTTGCTGCCTCCTACTGGATAATCTGTCCCCATTTTTCTTGAATCCCTTAGAACTCTCTCTCACCTCTCCAGTTTTGTTGGGTCAATACGGTGTGACTGTTGATCCTTCATTTAACAGGCATGAAGGCTCTACTTACATCATGCATGGAGTCCAGAAGCTTGGTCAGTTGGTAGAACCTTTGCCAGCTCTGCCCAGAGTTGCTGGGACACTTAGTTACCATCTTCCTCAGTTCTTTGATGTAATTTGTCCTCATTTCTTCAAATGCAGCCTGGCTTTTGAGGCCGTCCTTTGGAACTGTGTTTAAGGAATACAGACATGTAAGTCCCCAGAATGGAAAACAGCAGCATTGCAGCAGTTAAATGGTGTAGAATATTTTGAGGTTTTTAGGCTCACACTTTTAGATTGATACTGAATCTCAATTAGTTACATTTGTGAACAAATATGGCAGTTATCTATTGGTAAATTCTTGTTCCCATCCATATACAAAAGAACAATAACTGCTATTTATTGGGTGTATATTAATATACACCTTGCATATAGTAACTTGATCTTTACCTCAGTTTTATGACATAATCGTTATGGTATCCTCATTTTACAGATGACAAAAGTGAAGACTGGAGGTTTAATCCTGCCCAAAGACACAATAAATGTGTGGCAGAGAAGGGGGTAGAAACCTAGGTCTATTTCCAAAGCCTGTCTCTAGTCACAATGCTACAATGCCTTGTGGCCTGTCATTGAAGTGTTTTATGATCCTAACTTGCCAATACTTCAGAGGTAAGAAAATATACTTTGATTTTCCAGGACAACTAGAAGAGCCACAGATGATCTAAGCTGGGGCTAGAATTAGCAAGCGACATCTCTATATTCAAAGTCAGATATCAAAGACACTTGGGGAGACTGGCCATCTACCAGGGGGTAAGGACAGGCATGCTGAGAAGCACTTTGCATTTTCTTTGGGTCCGGATCACATGATTAGTGGGGTTGCTGTCATGTGGCCTCCCAGGAGACCAAGGGGTGGGTGTGCACACTGGTTTGTGTGTGCAAAGGAGTAACATCACAGTGGCTGTGCATGTAAGACAAAATCTATAACTTTCAAAGAGAATAAACCATGTTCCTCCTTTTCTTTGAGAAAGTAAAAAATCAAGGATCATGTTTTCTTTTATGTAGTGGTTGGCTTTTAATTTTAAATAAGAAAAAGTCTCACTTAGAAACAGTATTTTGGAATTTAGAGCTTGGAAGCATATCAAGTGTTTCTGTGACCTGCTGAAAGGAGATGCTTTTTTCCCAGGATACATGTGAAAGCAGTTATGGACAGAAGGTGCTCCTGTGCTGGGAATCGTTCTGGAAAGAAGTATAGGGCAGAGTGTAAACTAAGGTATCCCCTCAGAAAATCTACCTACATGTTTGCTTTTATCTACTAGAGCTAATAAATGGTTATGTGATAGTTATGTGCATGCTTTAACTTTGAAAAATAAAATCACTTAAGAACTTTATTTTTAGGAGATGAAGACCTCAAGAAAATTCATCTTGTGAAATTAATGTTCAGAGTTTGAAACTGCTTTTACTTTCACTTCTTAATTATACAGCATGTTGCTAATTTGTCATAGGTGGGATAGATAATAATTTACTTGGGTTGTCCGCCTTTTAGAATGGGTAAGTACATTTTTGACTATTATGAGAATCCTGGAAGCTGAGAGTACCACTGTTTCCAAATTAAACCCTGTTGTCCTGTATAAAAATATGGATTATCTAAGGACTATATTACAAATTAAATTCACATATTATGGTAATAGTCTCCTTGAATTTAATTGTTGAGGCTTTTGATTTGTGGTTTATCTAAGTCTATTTTTGTGGGGAAAAAATAAACCCCTAATAGCAACTGCACGCATTCCTGAGGCTGCCACAATATTAGCTGTGGTTTCAAATATTTGACATTCACATTAAAAGTTAAATGCCATCCATTATATAACAAATAGTTTGTTTCCTTTAAAAATAAAGCCATGTTTTTAAAGTATAAAAAATATGAAGGATGGTAATAACCAGGATGTTAATAGTAAAACTATAGCTCTACCTTCTACCACGATTTTAATGTTAACTTAAAACTTTCTGAAAGAAACTGCAAGTTTGCAAATACTTTGCAAATAGTGTCTACACACAGGTTAATATTTATTTCTGTTAAGTTATAAAATATCATGGAGTACATCTTTTGCTTTTCAATATGGATATTTAGGGATATCATCCTATACATTAAAAATTTACTTAAAATTAGACTGGGGTGAATAAATTTCACTACTATAGTTCACTACTATTTGATATATCTACTAAGAATAATCAAAGATCTTCATATGGATAGTTCTGTATCAGAAATTCTCAAGATTACAAACGACTTGTGTCAAATATTACTTATATATTATTGCTGTAACTGAAAATATATTATACCAATTTCCAAGCCAGATTTTTTTAGAAGTTGAAACAAACCCACAAATAAAGAGAATTTAAGCAAAACCTCAAATTCTGGAGGTTTGCCCAGATTTTCTGAATTTACTTATTAAATGCAGCAGGGCTGCTGGAAACTATCCAAAATCTATCGGCTGGAGAAGAGCAAAGAGACAACTAGGGTAGAGGTTTGTCTGTTTTCCTCCATAAGCATTAAGGACATGAGATTCTCTCAGTGTCATTGCTAAAAACTTTCTTGATACACTGGAATCAGATGTGCCATTTAACATCCTAAAGAAAAATTTTAACACATTCTCTCATAGATCAGCAAAATAAGCTTACTAAAGCCTGCAGCTCTATAACTCATACAATTCTTATGTTTTCCTGCCTTTTTATTTTGCTTTTCCTGCACTTACAAAAATCAGAATTGAAAACACCGAGCTATTTGGAAGCTAATAAATTAAATCGGGTAGCTTCAAAACGGTATCAGGATTGATTACAGGCTGATTAAATGGCGTAAAAGGATAAGACACCAATTAAGACTGAGTAGTCAAAATTTACAGAGAATCAGTATCACGCGCATTTTTCATTTCAGTTCTATCACCCATCGGATCTGTCTACATCTAGATCTATACTTTACACACTTTTCAAGGCAGTGATGGGTAATGACATAGCTTGGACAGGGGAATGAAATCCCTGTCGCCGAATTTAAAGATTCTATTTCCAAGGTCATACTCCACAAAGGACAAATCAGGAGCATCAGAGACCCTGAGGAAGAGCTGAGGAGGGACAAAGAGCCTGGCTCCCGGGCCTGTAGACGAGGGCTGCGGACACAAGCCTGCCGGGCCTCGGACCTCGGACCTCGGCTGAGTGTAATTAGTGAGGCACGGCAGGGCCTGTGGCAAACCGGAGGGAACATGCCCTGCCTTGGGCAGTCGAATTCAATGAAAATAAAACAAGACAAAAGGCCAAAAGCAACCTAAAATACCTGTGCTGGCCAAACAAAACACAGCTGCGAGTGGGCCGCACCTGGCCCAGGCTGCCGGCTGCCCCCTGCTGGCCTCCTGCGGGGGGAGCCGGGACCACGCTGGCGGGAAGGGCCCGAGTTCGAACTCACACAGGACACCGAACAAAGACGCCCGTGTCCCTCCTTTTCGTTAGCTCAGGTCGGCTTGCCAGAGTCACACGGCCGTCTGGGCCCGCATGCGGAGGATGCGTGGCACACGCCGCGGAAACCGAGGCGCTAAGCACAGGGAGGCAGGTGCCCTCCACACGCCAAGGCGGCTCCTCTCCCGCTCTTGTCCCTCCTTGATTCAGGGTGACTCCTCCCCAGGCCCAGTCCCCCTTTGCGGGAAATAACACGCCTTCCGACCCCTTCAGTCCTGTGGCCTTGGCCGGCGGTGCCGCTGTCCCCAAATGACTCCGCTGAGAACTGCCCCTGGCTCGGGAGCCGAGGGCAGGGCTGGGCACGCCCTGGATTCTCTTTCCTGCTTCCAGATGGTCACTCAACCACTCTCCTCCTCTGAAGTCAAGCTCTCGCCCCGGCATCCTTGGCACCCAGAAGGTTTCTCTGTTTCCTCAGTGGCCACAGGGCTTGGCTTGGAGATTTCTTCTCCGTACCGCCTCCTACCATCATTCTTGTCTTTGTCTCGACTGATGTGAACTTCCCCAAATTCCCTCCCCTTGGTTTGAAAATGTCTGTGCCATTGCCCGAGGAAGAAGCGCTCAACATCCTTGCCAAGGCTGGTCCTGTCCTGGCTTGTCTCTCTGGCACCTTAAGTCATCAACTGCTCTACTCTCACACTTGGTTCCAGAAGCCTAAAAAGGCTTCCCATCAATCTGCAAGTCCCTGGCCATCTGGCACCTGCCTGGTGTCTAATGGTCAACTCTAGTAGGCTTCTTTCTGCGCTCTCAGCTTTTCCTCGGGAAGCTCTGCTGTTGGGCACGACCCTTTTGGAAAACAGCCCTTGGCTCCCAGTTTCCCTGCCTCTCTGGAGTCCCATCTCTGCCTCTTCAGCCCTGCCATCCTCCACTCATGTCCTCGACTGGACCGTTCCTTGTCTCTCTCTGCCCTGGCAACCCCACTCACCATTTTAGTTTTGATGACAGTTTGCCATAGGCATAATTTCATGATTATTTCTCAATACTCAGGTCTGTCTTCTGAGTGCCAGTCCCAAATTCTCCCCATCATCTGGCCTATCAGGATGCATCTGAAAATTAACCCATCTAAAATGGAACTCATTTTGTAAAACTCCCACCAAATCTTCTCCAAGTCGCAACATTAACATATTCCTTTTAATGGTAACACTGCCATCCTAGTCATTTCTCTGTGCTCAAAAACCTATCACCTCTGACCCCAACCCGTTTATTTCCTTTTCTCGTCAGTTGCCAGTCTTGCCATGTTCCTTGAATGCATTTGTTCCTGTCCATCATACCACTGACCACCATCATTATGGCCATTATTTCAAAAAGCCTCATAGCAGTTCTCTGGGCTTCTAATCCAGCTAAATTCTCCATCTTTGCCTCTCTGCCTCTCCCTCTCTTTCCCATTTAATCCAGTCTTCTACCAGGTACATTTTCACAGAGGCATAAAACACAGCTTCGGTCATGTCACCCCACTACTCAAAGCCTGCCGTGCTGCAATCCTCTGCCCACCCAGTGAAGGTCAAGTGTCTTAACAGACATTGAATATCCTGGCTCACCCAACCTCGATCCCAACCTTATTCCCCACTCCTCTCCAACCCAACATCACCTTGTGCACTTTGAAAAATTAAATGAATACATACATAAGAAAAAAAATTAAAGGGCAAAACACTTCTCCCAGAAACAAATTCTAATGTCTGGATATGCTTTCCCGCATTCCCTCACATCGCGTCCCTTGATAGGAATGCCATCTCAGACCTCATATCCCATCTATAACCCTTGCAAAGCTCCCCAAGATTCAGCTTCATTGTGAATCCCTTTGTGACTCCCAGAACCAAACATGCTCTTCCCTTTTTTGAGCCACCAGGACACTATCTTCTATCATAATTGGATAATCCCTTTCAACAACATATTAAAAGTATCTTTGAATTTATCTTATAGTGAAACTCCATGAGGGCAGAACCTGCACCTCATTCACCCTTGTAGTAGATGAATTGCCTAATCCTACCGTATGTATAAGATACTTAACAAGTATTTAGTGGTCAGATGGATGAAGAAATAAAGGAATATGCTCTTTCTTTGCCCAAAGCCTCATGTTCTCCAAGTAACTTAGTTCACCAAAGACCAAAGCCTCTCTCCCATCTCCTGAATTTTTTTTTTAAAGATTTTATTTATTTACTCATGAGAGACGTAGAGATAGAGGCAGAGACATAGGCAGAGGGAGAAGCAGACTCCCTGCAGGAAGCCCGATGTGAGACTCGATCCCAGAATTGAAACTAGTGAGCTACTAGGATCACACCCTGAGCCACCCAATCATCCTATCTCCTCAATTTTTTTTTTATACCAACAACCCAACACTGTAAATAGGCTAATCTCCTAAGAGGTAAGATTATCTGACAATAAAAAGTGCCCAAGTGGACATCATCTTACTTGTGCTTAGCAGCAGCAGAACTTTCATTATAGTGTACTCTTCAAAGGTGAGCTGCAGTCGAACGAACTGAAGGCTGATTTGGTGCATCCCCTGGCATAGTTCATACATGGCAGACTGATGCATCTTCTCTCTGCAAAGGAAATGAAAAAAAATCTGAGAATACGGGGCTCATTATCAAACCCAGACTGGTGGCCCAGGGCACCTTAATAAGGGATCTGAGTCAGAGTTTCCCTTTTGCTTCAACATGGAGCAAATAGGTATCCAAAGACAAGTTAAATGCCTTTTACACTGACTGGTAAATTGCTTCTAGACCAACACTGCCATGCTATTTCCTAGTACCCTGCAACACTGTGTCAGAAGCACAGAAACCAAACTTTTTCAAAGGGTGCCATTATTTCATTTTATGTCAAGAGTAATGATGTCTGATCTTGTTGTGTTATATAGTGAGATCATTCATGGAGCAGAGAGGCTGCCATGATGTGGGGGGAAGCCCACAAACTTCTGTTCCTTTTCCGCTAGAGATACCAAGCCTTTACTATTCTTTTTTTTTCTAAGATTTTATTTACTTATTCATGAGAAACAGAGAGAGAGAGGCAGAGACACAGGCAGAGGGAGAAGCAGGCTCCTTGTGGGAAGCCTAATGTGGGACTTGATCCTGAAACCCCGGGATCACGCCCAGAGCCAAAGGCAGACACTCAACCACTGAGCCATCCCAGGTGTCCCCAAGCCCTTAGTATTCTGACAAACTGTACTAGATGCTGTGAACACAGGATAGTGATGCCACTTTTATTTCCATAGGGACCCCCCTTAGAGAGGTCATAAAACATGATTAACTATTTGCAGCAGCACATTTAAACAGGAAATTGAACAAAATTTTGCAATTGGAGAACCTTGAATAGAATATTTCTGCTAAAGGGAAAAAGCAGTGTGGGAAACAAAGGCAAAAGAAAAAATTAAATTTCCTTATTACCTATAGCCCACTGACAAGTCCCCCAAATGTTTCCATAAAAACTAAATTATATAACAGAAGTCATCATCTCTTTCCATGAGAAGTAAGCAAAACATCAGTCAGTTTTTAAGATTTCCTTTCTCAAAGTAATAAATCTTTTGGGAGGTCCTGGGTAACTACTGCTTTATGATGGCCAGAATTTAGTAAGTGAAATGGACTTTGGACTTGATAAAGGCCAAAGAAACAGAAAAAGAGGTCATGATGGTTGATATATTTCCAAGGGTGACTGATAGCAGGTGGGAGTCCTACAGCACAGGAATACTGGGCCTCTCTCAGGATGCATTTTCAGGTTCCCCTCATTGTCAGAAATCCCTTTCATCTCAGCTCTGAAAGCCACCTGTATAAAGCCCATTAACAGAACACGGAACATTTTCTCTGCATTATTATTGTATGTCTTTTGTCTTCCATAACTGAGAAGATACTTTTAATTATGTAAATGTTTTAAACACATATACACACAGAATAATAGCAGGAGTGTCTGCATCTGAAATGTAAATAAATGCTAGTATTTTTGTTATATTTATTTCAGATCTTCAAAAATTAAACATGGCAGAGATAAGCTCCGCTCTCTCTTCCTCCCGGTTCCCATCCATCTTCATTCAAGAAGGGAACCGCCCACTTTGGGGAAACTACCCTTTCCTCTCAGGTGTATGTATTTTAATACCACATCTATGTATCTATAAAAACAGCATATAGTACCTGCTTTATGTAAATTTAAAATAAGATATGCACATCCTCCTGCAATTTACTTTTATTCAATGTTGTAATTCTGAGATGTAACCATTTTAATACAAGTAACTGTAAATTAATTCATTTTCTCTGATGCAAGTTTCATTTGTTTGAATATATCACCACCTACTTATCCATCCCACTACCGATGGCCACTTGGATTGTTTTCTCTTATTATTACGAATGATGCCCAAGGAACATCCTAGTGCATTAATCTAGGATACAGAATGAGAGCAGAATTGCTGAGTCACCGATCAGTGCACATCTGCTGCTTTCATCCCAACCAGTAAGAAATAAGAATTTCCTTTTATTACACACCCCTACCAGTACTTGTCATTATCCAATTTAAAATTTGTTGCCAGCTGATGGGGGTTGAAAGGATAGCTCCACTGGTGCTTTTATTTGCATTTCCATTCACACCAGTAGGCTGAACATTTTTCAAATGTTTTAGGACCATTTGGGTTTCTTCTTTGGTGATTTGTCTCTTCATATCTTTACAACCAATTTACTGTAAGCCTTCCATCACTAAGTTAACACCATCTTTAATCCTAGTATTTTTTTGCCTTCAAAATTTTGTCTGATATTAATTTTTTCTTCCTTTCTTCCTTCCTGTCTTACTTTCTTCTGCTCTTTCCTTAGAATTTGCCTGGTATGCCTTTAAAAAAAAAAATCCTTTATTTTCAAATTTCCCAAATAATCATATTTCACATGTCTCTTATAAGCAGCAAAAAATTGGATTTAAAAAATAGGAGTCTGTGTATTTTAAAAACTGTTTAATCTGTTTTCCTTGATCATGATTACTGAGGGTAATGAATTTTTCTACCATTTTAACTTTTCTTTCTTTCTTTCTTTCTTTCTTTCTTTCTTTCTTTCCAGTTTCCTTCCTTTTACTGGCTTAATTCAGCTTTTAAAAAATCCCCTTCTTTGCTCCAGTTCTGGATTACATTTTAACTCTTCAAATAATTATCAAGTTGTAAATTTGCATATTTAAAAGTCAAAAGTTAATCAAAAGCTTTTCCATGAGAAACAAGCAAACAAAAAAATAGAATGTCTTTGGTCTACTGCTTCTAGTTCTCCTTGTTAGAGCTCTTTAGAATTTAAATATCTGTTTTCACATCTTCCCTGAAATCAGCCCTTCTCTCTTCATACCCATACATCTCATCTGTCACAGTATCCATGTGTTTCTTCAGTCCCCATTGTTTCTTGTATTTTACTCCATACTTCTGGGTTCGATGTCTTACATATTAAAGAATATGTTCACATAATTCTTTCAACAGTGGTCAGTCACTGAAAGCTCAAGTCTTTCAGTCTTGATTTGTCTGAAAATCTTTTTACCTTCATTCTTTACAAAGTTATCGATCTGCAGCTTGATAGATAATTGCCTTCAGTACTTGGAAGAGACTGTTCCAATACAGTGGGCCTTCATAGCTGCTTATGGGAAAGTTCTTGTTAGTCTAGTTGTCATTCTTTTACAGGTAACCTGCATTTTTCTCTTCGGTAGCTTACCCCAAATTCCCTGTTTATTTGATGTCTGCAGTTTCATTCTGAAGTACCTGAGTGCAGAATAATCTTTTTCTCCTGCTCAGGACCTAATATCCCTATTTGATTTGAAGGCACAGGTATTTGTTCGGTTCTGAAATGTCCTTACACATTATTTCTTCAAGTATCACCCCCATCCCATCCCTGTTATTCTTTCTTTTTGAACTCCTGTCAGCAGCACATTGTACCTTCTTGCTAGGTCTTTCACATCAACCTTCCTTTCAAAGTTCTATCATTTATCTCTCTGGACTATATTCTAGGTGATTTTCTCAGATCTCTTTCTAACTATATATATATATTTTTTCTGTGTCTAATATGTTTAATGTCTACAGTGTTTTAATGACAATATTTTTCATGTCTAGGTGCCTAGAAATACTCTATTTAGTTTTATTTTCAGATCTCTCTTATTTTCCATAAGGTATTCCTTACTTTCTAGCTATTGTATCTTTGTTTTCTAAATTATGTCTTATTATATCTCTAAGTACTTTTAACATGTCTATTTCCAAGTTTCTTTCAGATTCTTTTGTTTGTTTAACTTTTTGGGATGCTAATCTGCATGCCTAACATGTACTGTTTGGCCTGGCTGAGTCCCAGGGGCACTGCCCTGTGGAAGGGACTCTATAGGAAGTTTCAGCATTCATAACTGTCAGGGGTATAAGCATTTCACTTGTTTTGGACCAGTTTTTATGCTAATTTCTAAGCTTAAATGCTTTTTGCAAGACTTGTGTAGTTTAAATTTAGACTCCACATTTGATGTGATATAGGCTTGTTTCTTATTTCTTTCAGCTTCCCTGTCATGTCCCTGGGCTGGCTGGCACGTTGAGTTTTACTGTCCGTGTTAGGAGAAAATGAAATCATTGCAGAGCCATGGTTTTATGCAAGAGGCTCCATTTCAGGCCCAGCCTTGCTGGAGTTATATTCTTGGTTCTTATCTCTTGTTGCCATTTGTGTTCTAATATCCATCCCTAAGGTATTTACCTACATTCACTAGTCAATGGGCCAACTATATAGCTTTAGCTCCAAGTTAAACCACTCTGGCTGTGAATTCCCTCTTCTTGCACCTGTTTTTTTATTTTATTTATTTTTTATTGTTTTTCATTTTTTTCCCTCCTTTTAGGCTTCCCTATATATTTAAGACTTTCTTTTTTAAATGCAGAATTTCTATGTGCTTAGAGGGGAAAAAAGGGCTCAGTTCAGTTTTACCTCTCGGATTGCTAACTATACACTTCTTAAAGACAAGATCCATGTCTGGCTAACCTTTTTGAATGGTCAAATAGAATATGATAGCCAAGAATCATGTGTCAATCTTTGCTCAATAAATATTTCATGAATGAATGAGAAGAAAAAAGTGAAGACAACAAAACGAAGGTTTGCATATGATGATGATAATGATTAGAGCAAGAGAATATTGTAAAGTTATGTAAGATCAAATGTCTAATAAAATATATATGGCATTTGTTAAGTTCTTCAAAACTTCTCAAAAAAAGGAGAGATTTAGGTTGTAAAGTGGGGTGGGGCAGATTACAAATCAGAGTATATCCGTGGCATATAACACAACATGCATTTCACACTAGACAAGTTAAAAAGCGGACTCCTATGCCTTTGATTCCTTAGATCACTTGGTGCTGGAGCAGCATATGCACACTTGGCTTCACCCCAGCAGGGTCCGGAGATGCACAGGGTGCTGGCTTTGTGAGTCTGTTGATCGTGCTGCTTCTGAGACCCAGACTTCCTGCATGTAAAGGTGGGATACTAATAATAATTCCAACCTTGTAGAAATGTAGGAACCAATTCTATAGAAATCGTAAATTATAAAGTACTATTATCTTTTTGGGTTAAATACTTGATATTTACTTTGGGTAAAATACTTCTTGTGAGACCAATAGTCATTTTGGTTAAAACAAAGTGAGGAATAATCAAATTCTGAAGATGACTTTGTAGGAAAACAGTATTATATCATCACTATTATTTCTATACGTCAGCTGATAAGGCAGGAGGAAAAACCAGAGACAGCATGGATTTTCAGTGGAAGGAACTTGCCTGGAGTAGAACATAAATAAGGACTAAGCATCTCTGTGTCAAAGTGTTTCTGTTCTCAGATGTGTTGACAAAACATCCACACACAGATTAAAGGTGACTTAAAGAAGAGACCTCAGATTCTACTTGAAGACAAATGAGCATGATAGTGTGTGACAACATGCCCAAAGGAAGCATGTTTTACCCCTTCAGTATGAACAGCATCTCTTGACCTCTTTCTTGAGGTATTATTACCTGAGTAACCTCCATGGTCTTCAGAGTTATCACTTATGGGATGCCTACCATCTACCAACGCTAAATTTAGTCTTGCTAATAAAAATGCTTTGTGAAGAATTATCCTCATGGTCACAGTAAGGAAATGAGGGTGCATTTCCTTCAGCTGGGAGCCGACCTCAGGTTCTCTACTTGGTACCTCATGCTGTTTCCTCTCTCCATGCCTGCCAGTGGCCCAGCACTTTCTACCTGTTTTCTCCAGAGTATCTCTTTACAACTATGAAGAGATGTTTGGTATCTCATATGTTTTGTTATTATATTCACTCATTTGTTTATCCTTTGCTCCCCATTACGTGGTAAGATTTTATGTTTTCAAGTTCTACTCTTGTTTCTACTGCAGGAAAGTGAGTTCCCCAAATGAAGAATACTGGATACTCAATATAGCTTGAGTTCTCAAGAAAATAGGCCATCTTAAAAACACATTTTACATCACATCATTTTTACACAATTGGGTTAAATGCACGGAAATGTACATCCATAGAAGTTGAAACAAGGACAATCTTTTCGGCATGATACTGATATTAATTTTGTAATATTACTTCACAGAAATACTCTTTGCTACATGCTTTTATTCATTTTATAATTCTTACCTCATTTTCAGTAGAGTAATGTAAAATCAGTAGAATAATGTAAAAATACATGAACAATTTTAGAGAAAAAGACGAAATTTGTATAATGCTTCTAAAAAAAAAAAAGTAAATGCAAAAGTCATCCTTGAATGCTAAACTAATATAAAGGCAGTAGGAGATTACTGAAGTAGGAAATACCCCCTCTATTAAAGTGAACAGCAGACCTGAAGAACTGATGGCCTTCTGAACAGTGGGCACATGTCATCCATTTGTAAACATCTCGTTTGCAAGAACAGAATGAACTCTATTTTTGGATAAGTGCAACAATCAAAATGGGCATAGAGACCCAGTTCTAATTCCAAAGGCCTTGGGATAAAATCTACAAGAATGATAATTCTACAATTTTTTTTAAAGAAAAAAATAAACATTTCAATAGTTTTACAAACTTGTCATTTTTCCACACTAAGAAACAAATTTTATTCATAGCTATAAAACTTCATCTGGTTCTCTCTTAGAACACCTATTATACTAAACTACAATCATATGGTCATTTGGAAATAGTTTTAAAATATTAAAATAATCTAATGTCTCCAGGCCTGATTAACTTGGAACAAAAGTGAATAATTGAAGAGTTGGAAAATATATTTTTCCTGGCTTTTGAGAGAATTTGGGGTTGAAAATGGAATTCACTTTCATGACAACTGTGGGAATTAGAAAAAGCCCCTTCATAATCAGAGTAGGAAGGATGTTCACAGTTTAATTTCTACTTTTTTTTAAAGATTTTATTTATTTATTAGAGAGAGAGAGATAGAACGCACATGCACAGGGGAAGGGGAAGAAGAGGCAGAGGGAAAGAGAATCTCAAGTAGATTCCCTGCTGAATGTGGGGCTCCATCTCACAAGCCTGAGATCATGACCGGAGCCGAAATCAAGAAATGGGAACAATCGACTGAGCCATCCAGGAGCCTTAGGAGGTTCACAATTTAAATGACTTGTATACTAACTGCTTGCTTTTAATTTATCTAAATAACTGAACAACTTTTGTATCTGTAAGGCCCATGTCATCTTGCCTTTATTACGTTAACAGTGTTGCCCTACTTTACATTTGGAGGACAGTCCTTTGAACCTATGAGTCAATGGCTGTCAGAAGGAACACTTCTGTTTTGGCATTCAAATACTAGCTTACCAAGACACTACTAAACAGTATTTGAAAAGCTTAATCATTCAGTTATCTGGAGGTTCATCTCGAAGCAGCTGATTTGGGAAATTACTGACCCAAACTAAATGCAATCCTGGAATACTTATGTTCTATTCTGTTAGAAGTAAATATTCGATAAGCCCAAACAATAAAACATCCCAACTATGGGTAGCTGCCGAACTCAGGAGCTCTAAGTATTAGTATCATATGAACCTTGATGATAGTCTGTCAAGTAAATAAACCAGTCACAAAAAGCCAAATACTACATGATTCCACTTCTCTGAGGTGCCTGGTCCTCAATTCCTGCAGACAGAAAGTAGAGCTGCTATCCCTGGGGGTTGGGGAAGGGGAGGAATGAGCACTTATCTACATAACACTGTGAATGCACTTAGCATTATTGAACTGCATGGTTAAAAATGGTCAAGTTGGTAAATTTTATTGTTTAATTAAGTAACTTCTCTTAAGAGTTCAGGCTTTCTATTCATTCTTCTTCTTTTATAATATATAAACTATTTCTTTTCTGTTTTTACTACTAGCTTTTTGCCTTTTTGTGTCTTGATGCATTTTTAGTCTTTACTGTATATACTTTTACTGCAGGCTGTGCTAAATGCCTTTTAAAAGCAAGAAGAGTAAAAATTCTTTAAGGACCATAATTTCAGAAAGGCAGTCAGAAACACTTCCTCAAAGGCTTGTCTGTTGTAGTTCTGGTACCCTAAAGGAGAAGGGAAAATAGAACTACCTTTATCACTCTTTTCTCTTTCTAAGAATTCACATTTAAGAAACATAATCCTTTCACATTGGCTGATTTTATAAATGCCAAAGCACAAAAGGTTCCTGGCTCTTCCACTTACGGAAGCCCATGAAAGGTACCGTGACATTTTTTTTTAACTGAGGATATTTTAGCCATATTGCACTAAACTGTACCTTGGTCACCTACACACCTTTTAGAAGTGGAAGACATCACTTTACTTAGGAAGAACTACAAAAATAAACTTTTGAAACATTTCTCATTAGCTCATGGATTAAACGATAGGCAACTCCCATCACTTTGAAGGTCTGTGTCCTCCTTCTGGAGAATCATCTGTGGTTGATTGTTTTGTGTGCAGAGGTCCCAAATTAGACTAGTACTAAATAAATATCTGGTAGCCACTGAGAACGGGTAAATCCAGTGGATTTCAAAGACCCTGAGTTGCTCTGAAAAAATATATATTTATAGAGAGAGGAGCCTGGATGGTTGAGTTGGTGGAGCATGCGATTTTTGATTTTGGGGTTGTGAGTTTAAGTCCCACATTGGTTGTAGAGATTACTTTAAAATACAATCTTCAAATAGTAATAATAAAAGAACATATAAACAAAACACAGCAAAACTCATTCAGGGCTGGAATCCTTGAAGTCCCTGTCATCTCAGGAAGACCCTTCAAAAACAGATTTGCTAACATGCCACTACTTTCATAAATCACCCTAGGAATGTGCATGTGTATTACATTGTTGGAATGATACAGCAGTAGTATCAATCTTACAACAGAGAAAATAACTTGAGCGGTATGGTGCACACGCAATCACAGCTGATCTCAAAGACCAGACCTTACCTCTGATGCTGCAAACCACATCATTATGTCCGAATAAATGTAACATCTTGTTAAGTGGTCAGTAGTATAACAGATGGTCCCTGTCTTAGGCTTGTTATTTTTCTAAAAAATAATATGCAGAAACAGTTTTTTTTTATAAACCTTATTTAGAATAAAAATGACCTCAGTGTGAACATTCAAATTATTCCAGTGTATGGTATACATTTTTTCTCATAATCTTACCAGATTTTTCCTTAACTGACAAGCAAAATCTCTCTGTAGTTGGGCCATTATGCTAGCTACAGTTTTGATTTTGTTATAGGATTTACATCCTTTTTTTATAGCCAGAGCAGAACTCAGCCACTTTGGTCTAGGAATTGCTGGACAACGTTTGTGGTTGCTTTACTGGACTACCATACCAGAGGGTTGTATCCCAATGGTTTCTATGACATTCCTCAATCCCCTGTTAATTTTACATGGTCAGCTTTAGTAAGAGTTAAAAGCTAATTCAGTGTTTTGTTACCTTAATTGATGTCCCAAAAGGGGTGTGTTTTTGTAGAAGTGCCTTTGAACCTAAGCATCACAGTTACCACTGACTTTAGAAGACCTTACACAGATCAAAATGCTATCTGATAATTTAAAAATGTAGAAGGAGCTTGACTACCTGGCAGCCATAATGTGCCACTGACAGTCCTAAGAAGTTATGAAAAAAATTCTTTTAACCATATATTTTATATATAGTTTTTTGTGAAACATTCTTTCATACCTTAGATTTTTAAATATTTATTACAGTTAGCATTATTTCTCTTGGATATAAGGACAAATGTTTCTGGTAGAGGGGAGAAAACATGAAGTCATAACCCACTATGAAAATTTCCTCTTAACTGCTATACTAAGGTTAAAATACACATCAGCATGCTTAGAACTTCATGAGTACTTAATAAAATGCAAGCCATGTTAAGACTTAACACCTGAATTGCTCTACACATAGAAAGGATACAAAAACCAACATTCTCTGGTGAAAGAATTAAAAAAAAAAATCAAAGCCTCATTTTTGTAGGATGGAGACTTTAGTACTAAATTTCTGCAGATTTAATGGTTTGCAGACCACAGATGTTTCAATAGGAGACAGAAAACCTTCAGTGAGCTATTATCACTTCAAATGGGGGCATTTTGGGTATATACTTAAAGACATTGCTTAATTTCAATAAATGACCACAGTTTCCTCACTTGTAAAAAAGCAGCCATATAAAGGTAAGATTCCTACTTGATAACTACTGAATTTCAGGAGTGCAAACAAAGGTAATCACTGAATTCAGGAGTGTGGCTAGACTACTGTGTGGGTAAAGGGTGACGGCAAATCACTTTTCTAGTACAATAAAAGATTTGTATTAGATTGCAATTTATGGAGTCATATTCTTGAAGCAAAAGTCACATTAGCCTAGCAACAGACCTGACAGAGGTTATAAAGGACATTTATTCTGAGAAAGCCCAGGTGTACAGTTATGCTTCTAAGGCAACAGCAGAGCATGGCTGACCCTTGCAGAGGTGCCTTTACCAGTGTGTGCATGGGTTCGAGTGGGGATGTGGAAGTAGAAAACGGGCAAGTTCACTTTACATGGTCACTGACTTCTTCTACTTGCAACATCTTGCTTTGGAAGAAGAAAACAGCGAAACCCCTAGAGACTATTATCACAGACACTATTTCATTCATTAATCGGACTCGGTCCTAGACAACATTTTCAGGTGCCATAGTTTTGGATGAAAGCTAGTTTATTTTGTTTGTTTGAATCATTCTAAAAGCTGATAAATCATCTGCCTAAATAATAAGATGATGTTCAACTCAATTAATTTATTAGAGATTAGCCACATGTCCTTTCTTATTATTCTGAACATCTGTCACAAAGCAGATTTTGTTCAGGACATTATGAACAACTGCATCATTCATGACTAGATGAAGCAAGTATAATACTACCAGGTCACTACACTTGTAGTGACATCTGTTTCCCGTAAAACAGCAGCACTGAAACACATACTCACATGCACATGGACATGAACACAGTCCTTATTACTTCTCACCTTCTTTATCCACTTGTAGAAAATCGCTAGTCAATAGTGCTGAGGAGTTTAGCTGATGCTCCTAACCTTCTCTTCTACTTGGAAATGCTGTGAGCTTCTGAACGTTCTTAATCAGAACAGAATGGCCATGTGATCTTTAATGACAAACAAATGATTCCTTCGGTTTTTGTTTCATCCACTAGAAGCAATGCACAGTTGGAAGGCCAATGCTTCAAAAGAATTAGCTCCCCGGCGCCTGGGTGGCTCAGTCGGTTAAGTGCCCAACTCTTTATTTCAGCTCAGGTCATGATCTAGGGCTTGTGGGATGGAGCCCTGCATCTGTCTGGCTCTGTGCTCGGCGTAGTCTGCTTGTCCTTCTCCCTCTGCTCCTCCTCCCACTCGCACTCTCAATAGAATAGAATAGAATAGAATAGAATAGAATAGAATAGAATAGAACAAAATAAAATATTGAAAAAAGTGTCAGCTCCCTGCGCTTTCTCAAGCATACAAGACCCCAGGCCCAGCCAGGCACTGGGTTTGGGACCCTGGTAAGAGAATGTGATTTGAGCTGCTCCCTCACGGTGTTGCTTAGCACTAAGAACTGGGGAGTGGGTTGGGCAGCCAGATGATAGCAGTGCTTTTCTGCAACAAGTACAAAGAACAGCAGTCAGGAAAGATAGAAAATATAATAAAGAGCAAAGAAGCAAAATCCCTCCTCCGAGTAGCTTCTGGAACAGAATCTCAGTAATTGTAAGACTAAGAGCAAGATGGGTGGGCTGTGAGTGAAAAGGTTTCCCACTTCGGATTGCCGCCTCAAAGAAAAGAGTACAATCTGTCATACTACAGTGAAATAGCAACTTTGTGTTTTCTGTTTTTCTTCCCCCTGCAAAGGTATATGACAGCCCTAACACAATTTCAAAACTAAGACAATATGTACAGTATGGTGACGGTGGTTAATAACACTGTATTTCCTATTTGGAAGTTGCTCAGAAAGTAGATTTTAAAAACTCTCATCATGAGAAAAGATTTCGTAACTATGATGATAGATGTTAACTATGCTTACCATGGCAATCATTTCGCAATATGTGCAAATATCTGAATCAGCAGGCTGTACCCCTGAAACTAATACAACGTTATAGGACAATTCTGTCTCAATTTACAAGCTCAGCTGATAATGGGATGTAACATGTTTGATAAATGAGAGATGGTGAAGGCCTGTGGATCCACAGAAGGAAGAGGACGGAGGAGGAAAAAAAGGGAAAAGAGAAACTCAGAAAATGGAAGGAAGGAGAAAGGGTCAAGCAGAAGTAGAGGGATGAGACAAGAAAGAAAAAAAAAAGTCAGTTGTGGAGAGAAGGAGGTTAGGGAAAGGAGAACTAGTGAGAGGAAAAGGAGGGCAGGAAAGAAACAGTCCTTTCCATTCTGAGGTTTGAGCCCACAGTTCTTCATGCTTCATGTACAGTTGGGTAACTTCAACTCTGAATTTCAGAGACTCATCCCTTTGCCTGCCAGGTACAATTCCTCATGCCTGGACCATAAAGCATCATGTTCACTGTGCCCATCCAAATTCTAACCCTCCTTTGGAGGCTAACACAATTTTCTTTCTTTCTTTTTTTTTTCTTTTTAACACAAGTTTTCAAGCTAGATAATTCCTTCTAGGCAGTTTTCTTTGATCACTTCAGCCCAGGGGAATCACCTTCTCTTTAAACTTCTGAAAGACTCATCTTAAATAAAACTTATTCGTCACACTGGTCCTGTGGACTTTATCCTGTTGGGTCACCACTCTTGGGTCTAGGTCTTAATTTACCAAGCACATGATAGAATTCTGGAGGATGGAAATTGTGTCTACACAACTTTCGGTTCCTTACAATAGCCACCATGTAAATGTTCTCAGTATTTATTAATGATCAATGAAATGCTAGTCATTGTTTACAATTTTTTTAGCTAATTAATAAAGGATTTAAATTTCACTTTAGGTGGTGCCTAGATGGCTCAGTGGTTGAGCGTCTTCCTTTCTTTGGCTTGGATCATGATCCCAGGGTTCTTGGATTCGAGTCTCGCATTGGGCTCCCCGCAGGGAGCCTACTTCTCCCTCTGCCTATGTCTCTGCTTCTCTCCCTGTGTCTCTCATGAATAAATAAATGGGATCTTTGAAAAAAAAATTTCATGTTAGGGGAAGTGATTAGGATATTTAGTTATGATACTGTCTTCCCTTTTAATTGGCCTTATTTTAGTCACAGATTCTCATAGCTATAAGAATTAGTCAACTTGTTGGTTAAATAGAATCATAAATTATAGATGGTTGGAAGGGACCTGAAGACCCTTTCATTTCCATTGATTTGTAGATGCATGGAGACATATGATATAATGAAAACACCATAAGCTCCAGGGAAATCCTGGACTCAACCTGAGATCCACCTCTCAACAGCTACGCCAGCTTGGATAACCCTCTGGAACTTCTCTGTCTGAGGCAGCCGAATCATTTATAAAGTAGTGCCTGAAAACATGACTGTCTATAAACAAGACAGTTCATATAAAAGCAGCAACTTTAGAAAATGGCACAGAGTAGGCTCCATTACGTGTTCTGCTACTAGACTGAGAAGCCTTTAAGTACGAGGACCACATTGTATTTAGGTGTGATTCTCTGATATCTTAAATAGAGACTAAGTCTTTCCTGAATGAGGAAACAGAGATCTGGATCACAAGTGAGGCTTCTCCAAAGCCATGCAGAATGACAAGTCTGGGTTGGGTTTTATTGATCATCTCATCTAGTGTTTCTCAAAGTGTGGTCTGGGGACTCTGGGATATCCCCAAGACCCTTTCCTGGAGTCTGTGAAGTACTCCTTTTTCCAACTACCTGGATGAAACTGAATTTTTTTCATATACTTCAACTGAAACAACCTATCACCACAGACTGAATATAAGAAGCAGACAAGGGAATGGAACTATCTTTATTTAAGTCACATTGAAAGGATTTACAATAAAAGTAAAAGAGTAGCACTCTTTTAATACTTTTCTTTTGTTAAAAAAGTTTTTTTCATAAAATATTTATGCTATGATGTTTATGTTTTTTATATACCATGTAATTGCTATTTTAAAGCAAATGATAAATCCATATTTTAAAAATTTGTTTTAATTTCTAAAATGGGCAAATACCAATAGATACAACTTAGATAACCAACAGCTCTAAAAGCTCATTATCCTTTAAATTCCTCCTCTAAACCACTTGATTGTATCCTATTATCCAAGTAAATGGAGATACTACAGACTGAATGTGTGTCCCCCAAAAGTCATATGTTGAAGCCCTAACCCCCAAGGTGATAACAGCAGGAAGTGAGGATTTTGGAAGTAAATAGGTTTCAATGAGCACAACCTCCATGATGGGCTTAAAGAAAAAAGAAGTAGAGACACCAGAGTTTTTTCTCTTCCCCATAGGAGGGTATCGTGAGAAGACAGCTGCTTGCAAGCCAGATGAGGGCCCTTACTGAACATGGCCATACGGACACCCTGACCTCAAACTTTCAGCCCCCAGAACTGTGAGAAATGAATGTTGCTGTTTAAGCCACTCAGCCTGTGGTAATTTATTATAGCAGCCCAAGGTGACTAAGAGAGTGATCATACCTCTAGCAAAAGGGAAATTAGGATTATATAAACTAGCAATTCCATTGAGGCAATGGTTATTTCAAGGTGGAGGAGCACAGACAAAGGGCCATTAGACAAAGGTTGTCACATCGGTGAATATGGACCCTGGCTGGGGCAGCACTCGTACTGCAGATATACAGATAAGCTTTTTTTTTTTTAATTTTTATTTATTTATGATAGTCACAGAGAGAGAGAGAGAGAGAGAGGCAGAGACACAGGCAGAGGGAGAAGCAGGCTCCATGCACCGGGAGCCTGACGTGGGACTCGATCCCGGGTCTCCAGGATCGCGCCCTGGGCTGAAGGCAGGCGCCAAACTGCTGAGCCACCCAGGGATCCCCCCCTTTTTTTTAAGATAAAGAGAGAGCGCACAAGGGGTAGTGGGGAAGATGGAATCTTAAGAAGACTTTGCATGGAGTGTAGAGCCCGATGTGGGGCTTGATCCCAGGATCCTGAGATCATGACCTAAGAGTGGATGCTTAACCAACGGAGCTACTCAGGCGCCCCACAGATGAGCTTTAATAAGTAGGCTGAAGGTCACCAAACATGGCCTTTTTTCCTTCTCCTTCTCTACTTATTTCTTTCAGAAAAATATTAATACCAGAACCCCCATTCAAAAAATAACCTGTACAGAGCTCTCCAGATATACAACTCTATTAATTTAAGTTTCATGGCTGCAAGTGAGGGATTAAAATCCAAATAATCTCTCACGTATGATACAATAAAAATGTGTAACAATGTGGTTTTGGTTCTAGCAATGTTTAGAGATGCAAGTTCACTGAATACTTTATATATCAAGACATATAAAGTGTGTTCTCTTCCTTTAATCTAAAGGAGCATGACCAAAGACATCATCTATGTGTCTGATGATGACCTGTGTCAAGGGAGGAAGCCTAGCACTTTCCTTAGTTCTGTAACTGACTAATCCATTCCTCAACCACCTGCCCCAATTTTGCAATATAATCACTGCATCAAAATTAATTTGTCTGTTTATAAATTTTTCAAAAAAAATTAATTCCAGTAATTTTATTTTGTATTGAAAAAAAGAGTATTTTTAGCTCAAGAGACCAAAGTCTCTGGGCATGCTAATTGAAATAAAAAGCAACATGCTAATATTAGCCACACTAAGGCTTTTAGAGGTAACATGTGACCTTAAACAGGTTTTGACTTCTATTCAAAATAAAAAATAGCTCCCTCTAGTTATTCAGAGTAGAGCTTGGACTTATTTCTTGGATCATTATGACTTGATACAATCTTGGGCCACCTGGGTGGCTCACTCGGTTAAATATCTGACTTTTAGTTTTGGCTCAGGTCATGATCTCTGGGTCATGAGATAGAGCCCTGGGTGGGGCTCCGCACTCAGCGGGGAGTCTGCCTAAGGATTCTCTCTCCGTTTGCCCCTTCCCCCACTCAAGTTCTCTCTCTCTCTCAAATATATAAATCAGTCTTAAAAAAAAAAAAAAGAATGCCAGTGTCTTCAACAGAGAACTGGTTATAAAAAACAAAACAAAAACAACAGCAACAAAAAAAAACCCCTCAAAAAACCCCCCAAGACCCACCCCTCCCCAAAACTGTGCAATCTCTATATAGTTCTATATAGCTACAACAGTGCATTCCATTTGCAGTCTTCTATTTGTTTTAATTTCATACTATACTGGCAATTATCCAGCTTCATTAACTACTTAGGAAATTTCTCAAGTATGCTACAAGAAGCAATATGTAAGAAATATTAACATATAGCAATGTTCCTGAACTAAAATTTAAAAGAACCCTACAAAAAAATGAATCCTTTTCATTAAGGTCACATGCCATACCCTAAAAGCACTTTGAGCAAACTCATGGCAGGAATCTTGCATCTGACCCTTGTACTAGAAAGAGCACTCATCAACAGACCAAAAACAGCCACTGAGTACCAATTATGTAAAAAGCATTTTGCTAAACATTAAGGAAAATTTTTTCAGGTATATACTTTCTGTGCTCTAAAGTTTACTGTATATCTGGAGTGAAAACATATATAAAACACAAAAAGCAGCAAATAATTGATATAGAAAAAAGAGTTTTGGGGGCAAAAAAATTCCTCTTGATTTTGAAGGTAATGGGAGTCACCAGAGAGGAGGCATCTTTTGGTTTGGGTGAGGGAGAGAAAAGGAAAATGTCAGGAGCAAAGGCACAGCAGTGGAAAGATAGGGCTAAGGGAAGAGAAAGGTTAATTTGACTTGCACAAAGTTTATGCAGAGAAGCAGCAGGAAATAATGCCGAAAATAGCATTTTAAAATTAATTAGTTCATCAAGCACTTACTAATGCCAGACAGTATTCTAGGTGCTGGGTATGCAAAGATAAAACAAGCCAGGTTTTTGCCCTCTCTGAGACTATGTTATGACAGCAAGAGACCCACCGCAAAGAAAATAAACGTGATATAATGAGGAGGGACTGAACAGAGGGGTCTCTCTAGATCTGGTGGTCAGGCTTCTGGATAAGGATTAGTTTCAACTGAGACAAGGCGGTGAGAAAGGACCATCTCCTGCACAAAGCAAATAGCAGGTGTAAAATGTCTGAGAAAAGGATGAGCTTAGATCCTTCAAAGCACCACGAGGACGTCAATGTGGTTAACCAAGGGCACTAGTAAATCCCCTGAGAGGATCCACACTGCACCTTATTATTTTATTTTTTAAATATTTTATTTATTTATTCATGAGAGACACACAGAGAGAGGCAGAGACACAGGCAGAGGGAGAAGTAGGCTCTATGCAGGGAGCCCGATGTGGGACTTGATCCTGGGACCCCAGGATCACGCCCTGAGCCGAAAGCAGATGCTCAACTGCAGAGCCACCCAGGCATCCCTGCACCTTATCGTGTTAAATACCACTTTTTCGTGGCTGTATGCAAGGATGATGGTATGTTCCCTGTGCCAGAGTCCTTGGAGACACAGCAGGTGGGATTTCTTCACCACCTGCCTCCACTTTTCCTGCTCTCCTGTTCTCATGCCGCTGGAGTGTGAACTCCATTTTTCCCCTGTTGTATTCCCAGGTCCTAGAACAGGGCCATGTATATCAAAGGTGTTCAATATTTTGTTGAATGAGTGGACTGAATAAATACCACTTATCTCCTTCTTCCAAGAACAGTTCAAAATGAAAAGGCAGGGTTTGGTGAACAAGAAGACAGGTGGAGGAATGAGTTAGAAAGTCGACCTACAGTTCTAGTCTTAATACTACTCTCTTCAGGGTTCTCACCTTTCTCAGGTCCAAGGGCAGCCCCCGACCCTAGCATGCTCATTTCAAGAACTTTCCTTAATGTGAGCAGTAACCCAGAAGCATCCTCCACAGCCAAGTTACTCATTTATTTAAGAACTTCTCTCAACTATTTTGCTGGAAATGTCTGGAAGTAACTTTTTGCTCTGACTCTACTTATCACTATGCTAGTTGGTTAAGGGGAAGAACAATGTTTTCAAAGAATAGGAGGAAAAAGAAGGGAAGAAATACTTCTTGTGTTGAGTTCTGTACCTACCTTTCCTCTGCCCCTATATGTGATGGAGTGATTAGTTCTCATTTGTAGCTTATAAAAATCCCCTCAGGTTTCACTGCGCCCACCCCGCAACTCCCTCCACCTCATCTCTCTCAGGGGGCAAGGTGTCTTCCACACTCCATCTCTGTGCAAAAGAAAGGTAATTCCATTCTGTAATGTTTCTGCTACTTTCAGGCAAGGACTGACCATTTTCTACCCTGTGACATTGTTTTCCTTTATTCGGGAGTGTCAAACTCCACAGTCTGGGGGCATAAGGGGTAGAAGAGGGCCAGGTGCAAACAGCAGGCAGCGGTGGGAACCGTGGGGAGCAGGGCAGCAGATGCACCATCTAAAGGGCGAGCTTGGCTCCTGTCCAATGCACAGAATGGCCACACCATTCTGCTGCAGCCTGTGGCCCTCCAGCTGGTAGAACAGGGCCTGGGTTTCCATAGGGTCTCATGGAAAGATAAGGCACAAACGGGCAATTTTTTTTGTTGTTGTTCTTTCTTATCTCTTCATACTGACCCAGAAGAAAAAAACACAGAAGAAATCTCAGAAGGCTGCTGGTTTTCAGACAGGAGGTAGGTGTAGGTGTGTGTGTGTGTAAGACACAGAGACAGAAAGGGACGGAGATGGAGAGGGAGGAAGGAAGGAGGGGGAGCAGAAGGAGGAGGAGGGAAAGGAGGAAAGGGTGGAGGCCAGATACTTGAAACTACACAGAACAGTGTCCCAGTGAGCAGAGGGGAAGTAAGAAACCCTGTTTGAGTGCTGCAGAGAGGGAACTGAGGAGGGGAGAGCAGTTGGGGACAAAGGAGAAAAAGTAAATGAAGCCAGTGAAGGGGAAGCTGACCCAGGCTCAGCCTACTTCCTTGGCTCCTCTCCTCAGAACTCCTACCGCCCATCCGTCACTGGCTCTTACCCTGTTGCAGCGAGGGTCCAGGCACAGAAGTCACCTCTAGTGGCTCAGGAATAGCAAGCACGCGGCCTTGGGAAGGGAGGTTGAGGCATGCCAGGTTCTGACTCCATCCCCTCCTGGCCTTCGTGGGGACACCCTGATTCTGGCCAGAGCAACAGTGACACGGCCTTGGGACACACAGCCTGAGGATGAGCCAGGCCTACTAGAGCTTGAGGCCCTTAGGTGCAGAGGGTCCTTACAGGCACTGCCCTATTTGTAGAGTGGCCGAGGGAGGGTCCCCCACTAAGACAAGTGGCCTCTGGCAGCAGTGATCCCTCACTGGGGACACAGCAGGGACAGGTAGCACTCCATGAAATAGGAAATGACCAATAACTGTGTAGACTTCTCTCCTGGTGCTGCCATCACACAGCCAATGGTAGCAGGGCAGGCACGGGGTGGGGCGGGGGAAGGGCTCACCTTCCACCATGAGGAGTGGAGCTTAAGGAGTCTGGGTCAGACACACTCACAAGCGCTCACCCAGAGGGGCTCAGAAAGTGACACCAAGACTTAAACTATTGCTCCTACCGTCTCTGAACCAAAATCAATCAATCAATCAGTCAAGGTTCAGAACTACAAAGACCATGAAAGGTCATTCAAAAAACATTTTTTGTTGGGTTACCACTTGAGACAACATAAGCATGCTTTAAAATACAGAAGAGAATTAAAATAGTTTTAATTCTAAAATACTGGCCAAGACTTAAAAAGAGAGTGTTAACACTGAACCTGCCTTTCAGAAATTAAAAAAAAAAAAATGGAAGAAATTTCATTACAGGCTTAAATGGGAGTTTTAATATGTGTACTGAATTGATAAGAAATTTGAATACTTGCAGCGATCTGTAGCAATATACGATAAGCTGTTTCAAGGTACAATTGAATAATTAATCATTTAATACATATTTGAAAAGTTTCACATTTATAATAAGAAAAGTTCTATGCTAATTTAAAGTATTAACTCATATCTTCACCCCAATGTTTAATAAAAAAAGATTGGAAAGAATGTTTTCCTTACTTATTACCTGCTCCCCACCTTTCCTCCAACTCCAATAAAGCCAGTACACAGTGGAAGGATAAGATCTTTGGAAACTTCCAGATCTGTTTCACAGGAGAAGGCAAACCCAAAGGATCAACTATGGAAGTTTCGGTCACGGTTTTAAATATAGCAAAGGTTCCGTGTATGAAAATTGCATCCTCTATCACACTTCTTTATCAGAAATGTCATCCTCATAATTAGCAGTGATCACTTAGAAAGCATCTTTCAGACTAGTTAATAGATTGTTTGGTTCCTTTGTTCAACAATTCGTATATTCGGCAAATATTTATAGAGTTCCTACTTTGCCAGGTGCTGGAAATTAAAAACTGATGAAGACAGAGCTCGTGATTTCAATGAGGAGGTGTCGGGGAAACAAAGGAGGGCTACAGACACTGGAGAAAGAGCTGGGTGCAGGTGAGGGGGCCTGAGCCAGGGGAGGGTTAGTGGGAGATCCAGGGGGGATCCCATGAGAGCTGATCTACCTCTAGCTGGATGGCATGTGTTATTCCCTTGCACAAAATGCCAACCCTTCCTTGACCTGGTAGAAGGGTATGGAGGTTCAGGCACTGGCCGAAGGAAAGTACAGGGACATGGTCAACAGATAAGAATGTGCAAGGTGTTGGCAGGCTGGTGGTGAGGCGTGCTTCCGGTTTTCCAGTTCACTGCTCACTGGGATCCCACGGCGTTTAATGTCGGTACTGTATTGTCTTTCTGGAAGCCCTCTTTTTCCTTGGGACCTGTGATGTAGCACTCTCCTGTCTTGTGTCCTTTAACTACCACCTCAAAAATCAGTTCAAAATTTATACCTTCACTAGGACCTCTCTTTAAGCTTCAGATGTGTATAACTGCTTATTTAATTATCTTTCCTTGAATGGTATTTGAAAGGCAATTCAATCTTATGTTTAAAACTGGCCTCACACTCTCCCTTCCTCTTCCCTTTCAAACTCTGGTCCTCTACCCTCATTCCCTCATCCCAAGTCCTACCTGGCATTTAAGGCAGAGGCCTGGAAGTCATCTGAGGCACCCACTTTCCCTCTGCTCTATTCTCTACCTGAATCTGACCACAATAATTCCTGTCGATTTTGCCTTTTGACACCTTTGCACTTCTCTCCGTGTCCCATCACTGTACAGTTCTGCATGGAGTTCCTTCCTTGTCACTGGGTTTGCACATGCTGGGCCCTCAGCCTAGATCAACTTCCCTCCTCCTGTACTCCTTCCACCTGGTTGACACTAGTTTCATCAATACCAGGGAAGCTTTCCTGACTAGATCAGTCCCTCCCATTAACTGCCCCCAAAGTACTTTTCCCGTTCAATACTTAGAATAATAATTTTAGGATTCTCTGATCAGTATTTGTCTCCCTGATTATATGTTCCATGAAACAGGGACTACACATACATTTTCCCCCTGTTCTAAAAGCACTGTTTAGAACATTGACAATAGTTAGTAAATATTCCTTGAATAAACGCAGGATGAATCACTCATAGGAGTTCAGAGTCTAGTTGCAGGCCATCCTCCCTAACTTAGTAGTTTCCCTAAAAAGTACAGGGTCTGTGATAGCATCCTGTGATAGAGCTACTACTGATCAAGCTCTCCTCATTGGTGTGATGTCATCAAAAGGCTTTATGTTATTTCCAAATGTTTTCTGGAAGTAGGTTCTCCCATTTCTCAACTTTGAAAAATAAAGCTCTGCCCTATTCTTTCTAGTTGAGAGAAACCTACAAAATTATAGGTTGGGGCTAAGGTCAATGTTTTAAGAAGAGAGACAAAATTTTCATTCTAATAATTATATAATATCATAACATTGAACTATATTTATAATATTAGAAAGCAATTTTTGTGTTTGCATTTTATCTCAGTATTTTTTATAACAGGCAAATGCACATGAAGTAATACAGCCTTTTCTATTTTTGGTTTCTTATTTATTTCTCAAACCTTTCAATTACATTAATTTAGACTTCAAATATAAGCTGCTTTCCCCTAAATCTCATTTTTAAAAGGATTCTTAAAATTTTGTCTTTTTCAGAAAGTGTATAGATATGTGTCTACCATTAAAAATTAATAGAGTACACCAAAAGCACAGGCAACACAAGGAAAAAATAGATAAACAGCACTTCACTAAAATTATAAGCTAATTTTAAATGCCTCACGGGATACTATCAAGAGTGAATAGACAACCCACAAAATGGGAAAAATATACAAATCACATCTCTGATAAGGGTTTAATATCCAGAGTATATAAAGAACTCCTATAACTCACGAACATAAAAACAAACCATCAAATTAAAAATGATCAAAGGACTTGAACAGATACTTCTCTGAAGAAGATCTACAAATGGCCAATAAACTTATGAACAGAGGCCCAACATCATTAGTCATTAGGATAATGCAAATCAAAAACACAATGAGATAGGACTTCACAACTGCTAAAAGATAAGTCAGACAGAAACACAAATGCTGTAAGATATCACTTATAGGTGGAATCTAAAAAAAGGCTGACTTGTAAAAGCTGAGTACAATAGTGGTTACCAGGGGGTGGAAGAAGGGGGATAGAGGAGATGTTGTTTTAAGGATACAAACTAGCAACTAGTAGACAAGGTTCTGCAGATTTAATGTACAGTATAGTAAATGTATAAAATATATTATCATCAACCTTGCTAATGGACTTACTCTTAATTACTCTTACCAAAACAAAGAAATGACAATATATATAAATGACATTATTTAATTATATCAAATATATTTCAAACCCCAGGCCCCCTCAAAAAAAATCCCATCCCCAAACATTCTATGTACCGCTAGTTACCTGGGTGGCTCAGTTGGTTAAGCGTCCAACTCTTGATTTCAGTTCAGGTCAAGATCTCAGGGTGCTAGGATCGAGCTCATGGTAGGCTCTGTACCCATCAGGGTGTCTGCTTGAGATTGTCTCTCTCCCCCTCCCTCTATCCCTCCCCTCATTCTTGTTCTCTCTCTCTCTCTCTCTCTCTCAAATAAGTAGAAATAAATCTTAAAAAAAAAAAAAGCCCCAAACAGAAAATAAGTGTTAGCAACGATGTGGTGAAATTGGAACTTTTGTAACTATCCTTACTTTTTTAGATTCCTGGGATCAGGTCCCTTACATTGCTGGTGGGAACATAATATGGTACAACTATGTGTGGAAAACAGTATGGTGGTTCCTCAAAAGTTTAACACAGAATTACAATATGTTCCTCAAAAGTTTAACAAAGAATTACAATATGTTCCGGAGATTCCACTCCTAGATACATATCAAAAAGAAATGAAAGCAGGGACTCAAGCAGACACTAATGTACAAATGCTTTTCACTTGGTAAAATAAATAAGGCAGTTATATTTTATAAAGTTGCAGCAAATACTGAATCATGAATACTGATTTCCTAAGGGAAATACAGGGTTAGGTTCTGGAGAGCCACTGGTCACTTCCACCAACTGATCTATACATAATCCTATTTTACGTGTATTTCTGTTTAAGGGCACCTTATTAATAGATGTGTAGCTGATTCAGTAACGTTGAACTTACAGCCAACAATATGTAACTCATGCCCAAAAGAAGCTTATCTAAGACCTGTATTTCTTTCCCCTAAGGAACATCAGACTTCTTGCTTTAGGAACATCAGAAAGTTTAGAGGTCATTTTAAATGGTGAACATCAGACTTCTTGCTTTAGGAACATCAGAACCACGCTTAGAGGTCATTTTAAATGGTGAAATCACCAAGAAAAAGCACAAAAATGCAAAAAACATGGTACTAAATAGGCCATGAAAAGGCCACTTGTTCACAGTATGAGAGCTGAAACAAAAAAGCAGAGAGTCTCAGCTGAAATGTACACACTGGGCGATGCAAATACATTGCTGCTCTGGGTACATCTGTGAAGAATTGTGGAAGTGCTGTGAGTATTGACTCTGGGGTTAGAGATAGATGCAGCCAGAAGGTCAATTCACAAAATAGAATCTGCAAACAATGAGGATCGATCCTATGTACATACATTAGAATATCACTCAGCCATAAAATGAAATCCTGATACAGGGTACAATAAGGATGAGCCTTGAAAACATTATGCTTAAATGAAATAAGCCAAACACAAAAGGATTCATATTGCATGATTCTACTCATATGAATTGCCTAGAATAGGCAAAGTCATAGACTAGGGGGTATCAGATGTTTGCAGGAGAGGAGTCTGTAGAGTTACTAAGGAGTTCAAAGTTTCTGTCTGGAATGATGAAAAAGTCCCGGAGATGGACAGTGGTGATGGTTGCACAGCAATGTGAATGCGATTTACGCCACTGAATTGTACACTTACAAACGGCCAAAAAGGGAAATTTTTATGTTATATGTATTTTATGGGGAAAAGTTAATAGATGTACTAAACAAGATTGAACTGATCTTTTAAATCTCCTGTTAAAATCAGATGGAGGGGGGACCCCTGGGTGGCTTAGCGGTTTAGTGTCTGCCTTTGGCCCAGGGCATGATCCCAGAGTCCTGGGAGCTCCCTGCATGGAGCCTGCTTCTCCCTCTGCCTGTGTCTCTGCCTGTCTCTCTCTCTCTCTCTGTGTGTGTGTCTCTCATGAATAAATAAATAAAATCTTTAAAAAAATATCAAATCAAATCAAATGGAGACATGCTGGATGGCACGGAGTAGAGATTTTTATTTACCCACACTTTTAAAAGATGGAATGTTTTTTCTTTTGGTTTATAGACCAGATTTGAAAACAGGCTTACTACTTAATAACATCAGCGATTAATGAGGAAAATAAGTAAATGAAAGTGGGCATGTCAGTTGTTTGGCCTCATTTAGTGCTTTTGGTGAAAAATTATGCAGTAGAATTATTCTTCCTGACTACTCGCCAAAAGAAGGGTCACCTTGAGAACCAACATCTGATGTTTCTAATTTACATTGGAATAAAGTGGCCTTTGTGGCACACCATTTTGGGGTGACCCGGCTGCGTAGGTAAACTGCTATGGTACCATTTAGGTATCTTGGCACTATGGATCCACTTTTAACCTTCTGCACTGCTTTTCTTTCTTTTATCACCAATCTATTTCTTATCTGCTTCCTTCCTTACTTGAAAACCCCTATTTTCATATCTAGGGAGAGCCATCTGTTAGAATATGGCTGTGGTTACTATCATAATTCAAATGTTCCTTTTTTATTTTAGGTATTTCTTGACCCCACAATTACAAAGAAGCACTGCTGGAAATAAACATAAATGAAATGTGCTAATGTGGAATGCAAATGGTACTGAAATGTAAACTTAACATAGGAAGGAATTCATGGCCAAAGAAACATCTCTTACAGTTCTTTTGATCTTTTAAAATGCATCATAAAACCAAAGTTGTTTCACTACAGAGAAACATTTTGGCTTTTTTTTTTTTATGATTGCAAAGAAGGGTAATTATGAGTGTCATGAAAACACACTGAGCAGCTGTATACTGTTAACAATAGAACCACTATATGAAAGCGTGCAAAAACTGGCACTTCATGCATTCGCATTTCCTAGAAATTAGATAGTCTTCTCAACCGGAGTAGATACCAAACGAGACTGTTTTCTATTAATCGTGGCTTTGTACCAGTCAAGTTTTTAGAGCCAACTGGATCATCTTTCTGTTGGGACAATTCCCACATACTATTCTGTGAGATCCATATATACTGATTTATATATACTCAGACATGTGCATTATAATTCTGTAAAAAGTAATTTTTAAATTCTTAAATGATAGGATTTTTTTACTCTTAAAATGCTAGTGTCAGTGGATTCTTTCACAAATATACATATGATTTATGTTTAGAAATCCTAAAAAAGCTTAACCAATAACTCTGCAGTTTATTTTATGAAGGCTAATTAATAGGTACTTACTCATTAAAGACTAGGTCTGGCGCAAAATAGAGAAATTGGCTGTTTGTATGTTTGTACGATCTCCAGCTCAAGGCAAATGATGATAGACACATCCAAGAATACTGGATTAGGGTAATTTGGTCCTCAAGAGGCAAGTTTCGAAATCCTGAGGAACAGAACAATTAATCACAGAAATACACTTAGCATTTAAGTACATTCCAGGAAGAAGCTTCTTAAGGCAACCCCAAACAGTCACCTGTCTCTAAGAGACTCAAATTAATTCAACAGTCATTTAAGGAGCACCCACTGTGGGCATGGCCCTGTTCAACTTACCATTTTAAATTCACCCTAAATTTTCAATGAGGGTGAACTGCCAGGACAAATAAAAACAGGGAGTTCGGGCAGTTTCATCGTGGATTTTACTTTTTGTGTTATAAAGTGTCATTCTTGTCTTATACAATACTTATTTGTCCTGAATCCAACTTGTCTGAAATTGAGGTCAAACTCCTGTTTTTTTTTATTATTATTATTATTATTTCTTTATGTTTGTGTGTGTGTGTGGATGGGGCATTAATTATTCAGGTAAGACTTTGATTTTGTTTTTGTTATCAACCACCCTGAATCTTTCTTTTTAACATATCTGTCTAGAGTATAAAGTTTTTAGACTATCTACAGTTTACAACCCTTGGTTAGACTGAAATAATTCATATCAACCTATAAAACTTGCTTCATCCCACTCACAATAACGTTAAATAAAGAATATTTTAATAACTCATTGTCAACTCCTGCATATCTGCCATAATGTGGAAGGTCTTGATTTTCATGAATTTGCGGTGGTTGAAAAAGTATTATTCCTTGTTTCCTTTCTTCTGGGCTAATACTGGACTCCAACAAAATTGTGAAGCCGAATAAGCGTCCTTGGCACCCGTCCTCCCCTCTCCCGCAGTCTTCCTGTCTGGGCCCAAGTTAGCCCTTCTTTTGTTCCTCTTCTCATCCCCTGTGTCCCCAGGGGCACCGCGGTGTTCTTCGCTTGTAGGGTTCACCTGGGCAAGCTCGTCTTCAAAGAAGCCAGCAAAGGGGCCTTCCCCAGTGTTCTGTCTTAGGGCCCCGGCTGACCGTAATCCAAGAAACCGCTCTGACTAATGGACTGGGACATTGGGCTGCCCATCCCTAGGGATGTTTCTGTAGATTAACAGGGGCCTTGTTGATAAAATTCTAAAGCATAAAAAAATGACTAGAGTAGGAACTTCCAGGGACAGCTTAAAGGGTGCTGGAGGTAACGACGCTATCTTCAGAAAGAGCAGGCTTGCAGGGTCTCCTGCACCTTACTTGCTAGGTCGTGGTGTCCTTGGCGCCTGCCCCGGCCCAGGTTTGCAGGCCGCTGCTACCCGGGCTCGTGCCCCCGCAAACAGGGCGCCGTTCGCCTTGCTAGTAGTTTGGGTCTGAGATGTCCCCTGTCAACCCTCCGCACAAGAAGGGAGTATTCCCGCGGGGCCCCCAGCCCTAGCATCTCCGGAGGGACGAGCTTCCCCACACGCGCGCCCTTGCTTGGGTAGCGATGGGACAAAGAATGTGGTGCGGGGCCTGCAGGGGGCGCTGGCTGCAGGGGGCGCCGGGGGCGCCGGGGGGCGGGGCGGGGCGCCGGGGGCGGGGCGGGGCGCCGGGGGCGGGGCGGGGCGTCCTACCTGGAAGTACCTTTGCCCACTTGACCACCTGGATCATCTGCTTGCCCGCCAGGCGGTTCAGCGTGGAGAGGAGGTTCTCGGCCGTGTCGGGCTTGGAGCCGTCGTAGCCCGCGTACACGACCTCGGGCTCGATGCTCTCCAGGATGGTGACCGGGGAGGGCGCGAGCGCGCGGGACACGGCGGCGAGCTGCGGCACCAGCGCGGCGGGGACGGGCGGCTCCTGCGCGGGCGCGAGGTACGGCGCGGCCTCCTCGGGGCTCTGCGGCGGCGCGGGCGGCGGCTCCTCGTGCGCGCCCTTGAGCTTGCCCAGCTTCTTGGACTTGCGGGCTGTGGGGAGTCACAGACGGGAGGGTTGGGCCGGGGAGCGCGGCCCCCTGACCCCGTGACCGCTGCGGCGACCTCCGAGCCCGTGGCGGGGCAGCGGGCCAGAGGCCACGAGCCTGTCGCCGGGGAGAGGGAGTCCGGAGGCAGGAGCCGCCACTTCACAGACGCCGCGGGAGATCCCCGAGGAGCCGGGAACGCCCGCCCCCCGCCCCCCCGCCCCTCCCGCCCGGCCCTCGGCACCGCCGGCCCGGCTGCTCCTGCACCCGCAGCTGCGGCTGCAGAGCGCGGACCGCGGACGGAGACCCGGAGACCCGGAGACCGGGCTGCTCCCCATGCACGGCCCCCCTGGACAAACTGATTTGTCCATTTCCGCTGAGTTCTCGGGGCAGCGATCGACCTCAGAGCAAAGGCAACAACAGGGAATGCATTAAACATCCAGGGGATTTCCAACTGCAGGACAAGTACATGCGCAGGAACTGATGCTACAAAAGGATCAGGCGCAAGTGACACCAGGACACGCAGATAAAATCTTTAAAAATCCGCCTCACTCTCTGTTTTTGATATGAACAAACAACACACGTATCATATAATCTGGAGCTAAAAATGTACGAATACTATATCAGAATCCCACTCTAGATTTTTAGGACAACATATCCTGAACGAGTGACCCGATGTTCTGACTTACCCAGAACAGTCCTGGTTTATGCCGGTTTTCCCAGGATGATCACCAATAAGGCCCTGTTTACTCTCAGAAGTGCCACATTTTAGATAATGAACATAATACAGCCATTTAAGTGAAAACCAAAGGGTCAGTATTAAGGTTAATATCAACTGTTTTTCTTTCTCATTTCTCTCAAGGGCTCTTGAAATAGAAAATGAGAAATAAAAAAAAAAAAAAAAAAGAAAATGAGAAATCAAAGACTGGGGAGGTAGAACAGAGACCGGAAGGTGGATGGGAGGACTGGGTGGGGGTGGGAAGCACATGCATAGGGTGGACAAGAAGACAGACAGATAACTGGGAGGATGGATGGATGGATGGATGGATGGATGGATGGAAGGAAGGAAGGACGACTGAATGGATAAAAAGGAAAGAAAGCTTAGAAATGCCAAACTGAGCTTCGAGCTATGATAATAACTTCCTTAGCAAATGCAAGGTTTTCAATTTTACTGAAGATTTTATTTTAAAATCTTGAAGGACCTTCTACTTAGTTCTAACATGTAAGGGACTTCTAGAACACAAATTTCACATCAAGTCAAAATATGCCACACCAATAAACTTGATTTTTAAAAACAACCATTCATGATTACAATTATGGGCATTAATATTTACCACATTCATCACAGAAACGCCAATTCAGATACAAGGCAAGCCAAAAGCCAACAATAGATCTATCTGCCACACATCCCTTAAATATTGGAATTGGGCTTAAAAGATATAATTTCTCTCTTTCAGGAGTTTAACCTTAACAGAAGAATTTTAAAAGTCATTTCAAATCATTTCATTTCTTTATAGGCTACCTCCTTCAAGAAAAGATTTGTGGCAGAAAAACCTGATTTCTGGGGTTGTTTCAATGAAAAGCAAATGTATCATATTCATATATGCTAACAGGAAGCTGAGAACAAATCCTGGCCAGGAGTGCTGAGCTTACAGTAGGGAACTAAGGTGTTTCTGATGAATTGGATGAGTGAGCAAACCACCAAGGAGAAAAAAAATCAGCAAAGTGCCTCGCAAATAGCATCTACTGATTATTTGGGGAATCAGATACTTGGAACTGCCTGTGTCACATAAACTTTTCTCTAAGCCTCAAATGATTTGTCTGAAAAAATGGAGATGACAGGGCTACCCTCTCCTATCTCACAGTGGGCTAACTGGGTAAGAAAGATAAAAAACATTTTGAAAATTATTAGTAACATCTGAAATAATATTTCAGTAAGTGCTACTGAAAGTGCTACCAGTCTTTCCATAGTTTTGCAAATATTTAAAATATTCCAGTTCATTAAAATGTCCCTATTCGTTGTAAGACTACATCTGATGATAACCATAATTTGATTGACTAGAAGTAGCCAAGGGTTATATTTTCAAATTTTATTAAAAGTGGTATTTGCTTGCAAATTAATTATAAAATTCATATTTGTTTTAGGCCTTAGGTCTATAATGCTGTGTTTATTCTCATGGCTGATTTAAGGTCAATGCTATGAAATATCTTTAAGAAGAAAGCTTAACGTTTTCTCTAGCACTTATCCACAAGGCTACGGCCTGTAGCATAACCTATTGAGCAGCTTATCAACATTATGTTTAGTGTTTCAGTTACATTTAACTTTACCCTGTGATTTTGTGAATATATGTGGGACACACTTGGAATTGAGTAATAATCTGTATTTATTTAAATAGCTCAAGGTAATATTTTCAGTGTGCAGATTCTGCAGCCATGTGTATTCATCCAATATCTTTTCTAAAAGCACAGGGAGTTACATAATTAATTTACTTTTATTACTCAAAGTAGCCTTTCTAAACCGCCTGAAAATTTTATGCCGCTCTTCTAATACATGCTGTATTATAAAATGAAAGCTCCTAGAAGTTGGTAATAGTGTCTTATGTGTTCCTATAACATCCTTTCCATGAGGCTTATGGGTACTCAATAAGTGTTGAATTTATTTCAAATTCCAATTTTAATAAACTTTAATAAATTATCATACTCTATTAATGAAATTATACTATGGGGCTTCCCTTCTAATCTTTTTGTCTTTATCTAATTTGTATCATTTTTTTATACTTTAACTCAAGCTTCAAATCCAAGTGTGTGATTAAGATGCTTGCTAATTACACAGGAAAATCTTTGGCCAAAGATCCTTAATAAGCATGATTCTACTATCCAAAGCATCAGTTAACATATATTTGGGGTCTTATCGCTGCCTACTCACCACCTTACTAAATTAACATGGAGTTAATAGGCATTGGGCTTGGGAACTCATGCTCCCAGATGGCCAGAGCCACACTTCATTTCTTAAGTGCCAACAACACCTGTGTGTGCACACGCACGGTTGGGTGTGTGTGTGTGTGTGTACATTAATGTTACTGGAAACATGTCCCAGTCCCACTTAAACCTAAAGGAGTTTCACTTGTTCTATCTGGATGTTATGGTAACTAGTACGTGCTTCCTGGCTGCCCTCAGCTGCCAAGTCCTTAATTACTAGCAGCATCTTGGCAGCCACTTTTTCCTGGCACCACTAGGAGATAGAACTCTATAGATTCTCCAAGAATTGTTCCCCCCAGGAGCTGTGCAACGGGGAGGCCCTGCTTCCCATCCTGACCAATATGCAGAAGCAAGCAGGGAGCATCGGATTGGACCCTAGGGAAAGTGTGAAAAATTCTCAGCGAGTTCTCACGATTTGCAAAGGCCTTGAACTTAGCATGGCAAGACTTCCCTTTTTGGTTTACTCCCTCTTCTGAGGTGGATAGTCCTTTCGGGCAAACTACTGGTGGGCAAGAACGATGGCTGGCTAGGCCTTACATCACTCTTGCATCTTGCAGTAAAACGATGGGATAAACAAGATTCTCATAGTACTTTCATCGTGATCTTTCTCAAGTATGTCCATTGAAAGATATTTTAGCTCTAGAAATGGGTAATTAGGACAGCTTTTTTTTTTCTTCTTCTCCTGGAGTAGAAGAAAAGGCTGGTATGGATTTTTTTTCAATCATAATGTCTCACTGTAAAGTGAGAATTCTTTCATTTCATTTCAGAGATGTCTCATACCATGTCTTGAAATGTTAAGTCTAGGCAGGATATATTCAGGTCATGCGAAAACATGTATTTTCTGTTCACAGGCCAAATATAATTTCTGGCTTGAATCCACCGGATAAGAACAGTACCCACCCCACCATCCTTATTCTAACAGACCATTTTTTTTTTTTTTTGCCACCCTTGACTTGCTTATGTTTTCCTAGCCTCCTCATCCTCATCATTTGCGTGACTGCTCTTTGTCTTTCTACTGCCCAGAGAAGACACACTCAGAGAGCTGGGGTGGGGGGGTGGGGGACACAGCCACGTATTTTTGTGTCGTAAAACCAAAAGAAGAAATGTCATCTTTCTACAGGTTTAATTGGTTTTGTAGCAAAACTTCTCTCTTTGGTACTAATATGAAAAAGAGCATCTGTAGTTCCCAAGGCAATACACACCCCTGGAACTGGGGTGAGCATCCCTTGGCACACTGCTTTATGAATAAATGATTAGCTTCTCATCTGATAATTAAAAAGTGGCATTTCAATTGTCTATAAATACTCGAGTGGTTACAGAACTTGAAAACAGGGTATTTTAAAAAATATCCCTAAACATTCTCACATTAATGTACATAATTTAATAAATTAATAGGCATTACTGATGTTAGTAGCACAGAAAATACGCTAAGGCAAACTCAAACTCAACTTCTGACTACTTTAAAAGACATTACACACACATACACACACACACACAATGGTAACTGTATGGGGTGATGAATATATTAGCTTGTGGTAATAATTACACAGGTATATTTATATCACAATACCACACAGTACATGTTAAATATACATAATCTTTTATTTTTTAATTATAACCTCAGTAAACCAGTAAAGACATTCCAAATTAGTGAATCACCATATATTAAATTTTAATGTTATACCAATATGTCCATAGACATCATCACATCTATAATAAATGTAATTTTGTTGCTATTGTGGAATACGTTTCTTCACGACTTAACCAATAACCAATATCTACCCCTGTGTAGAAGGTGTCCTGTGCAATGTTGAATAACAAGATCTGAGCCTGAACAAGAGATTACAATCTTGGGAAAATTGGATAAAAAAATAAGAGAGTGATTAGGTTTGTAAAGCAGGCTACGGTAAGTGTGGGATCAGTGGTACTGACAAATATGTGGAGAGTCAGACAATGGGAGGGAGACGTTGAGAGGTCACATTTTCCTGTATCCCTCTGCATTATTCCCACCATGCTCTGGGATTTGCTTCTGGTGTGATTCAGATTACACTGAAGACCCACATGGACCAGGCCACCTTCCTGTGTGGGGATCCACCCAAAGTTAAGTACCACTGACCCCTCTACCAGGAGACCAGAAGCCAAATCTCATCAGACCAGATGCCAAATCTCATCAGAGATACTCAAGGGAATCTGAGGCAGTCAGAATAGAAGTCTTCTAATTTCGTGGAGATAGTAACAAGGTTCTGGAAGATAACCTCCAATGACATTCTGATGCTTTTGCTGCTAGGGATAGGGCAGAAAGGTGCAGAGTGAGCATCTACCTACAAGGTACTTCCGAGGCTAGACAGATGATTAATATGGTGGTTCTTTTTTATAGCATTTATATTTTTTGTAGTCACATATATTATTTTTTCCTCTAATACTGTGAAACACTTTTTTCCTCTCTTTTTTCTTCTAATGCCAGTCAGACTCAGGAATGTGTGTACAATGAGGATGTGTGTGGAGAGGGTTCCATCTTGGGCCAGAGTTTTGAAGGTGAAGCAGCAGGTCTAGGTCTGGCCAGGCCGGGACTGCCTTAAACTAATTTTATTAGTGGGGAAACAGTGGTAGTAAAGAGCTGCCATTCATTGAGAATCTGTATGTTAAGTGCTAGGACAGTGTCCTGGAAAAATATCCCATTTAATCCTCATAAGCACCTTGTGAGGTAGGTACCTTGTCATCACCATCACATAGACCGGTACAGTGATTTGCACAGGGTCACAAGGATGGCACTGATGACGGGGGCAGAGTGATTAGGTGCTGAGCTATTGAATGACAATGGAAAAACAGAAGAGAGAAGCCTCATTACATGTACAGATGACATCAAATCAGGAGGTCAAAGGGAGGTGAGAAGGGCCTAGCCCTCCAGTGACTTTCTACATGGTCACTAAGGTTACCATTAGGTCGCTTTGTTTGCAGATATTGGTCTTTTCAGTAGGAGGCATATTATGACCTGTACCAGCACACAAGATATTTCCTCTCCCCATTCCTTGGGCAGAATGGTCACTTTCTGTGTATTCAGGGCCTGCTGCTGCTACAGCAGGTATCCCAGGCTTTATGCTTTTTTGCTCATATGGGAACACCTTCATTCTGATGGAAGGAGATATCAAAAGATGCAAATTCAAACTAGTCTGTATAAAAAATAGTATTCAATGGGGGGGAAGAACTTACTACTTCTGAGCAAAAATAAAGTTCCTAAGATCTGTTGCAATTGAGAGTTGAGTTCTTTGGACAAATCGATCTTTGAAATCAGATGAAAATTCTTGATAAAATACATATTATTTATTAGCTTTTATAAATTCACATTCTTTAGGAACAGCTATGCTACGCTCAAGATCGATACATCTGTGTACACAAAATACAAACAAAGGAAAAAAAGGAGAGAAAACTTCCATCCAGCTTTGTAATGCACTTCAAATAAGAAAAACAGTGCCACAATAGCTGTGTCTGCCAAGCGAGAGGCCCCTCCCTCGGTTAAAAAGTTAATTCTTTAACAGCTGCAAGGGTTGCCTTCTTGGCATATGTTTGAGTACAGAATTTATTACACGAAGCCTGATCTCATTGGGCATGCAAGGTAAATAGTCTCATTAAGAATGTTTTATGAAGAAACATTACTGTTCTAACAAGGTCAAAGGGTGAACAAGGTATAAGAAAGAGGCAGGAGGCAGTGACCTGGAAACAGACTACAGTGCCCAGCTTAATTTACTGTGCCTTCCTGCACCCTAGCATGATCCTCCATTGGCTCAGGCCAAAAAGAAACAGTCACATGCTAGAACACATGTCGGGGAGAAAACCCACAGAAAGGGCCCCACGCATACCTTCTCAAACCAGCAAGTCTGCTCAGTGGGATCTACCTCAAGCAATATTATACATACACAGATGCAAAAATGTTTACTTATTTATATTTATAAATATATAAACAAAAGTTTACCCATAGATATATTAGAGGTTATTTACCTTAGGTTAATGGCATTTTTCTTTTATAACATTTTCAGCAAAAGACTCTGTAAATAAGCTCTAAGAGAATGTATAAAATATAATGCTTTAACATTTGTCTGCACATCACTTTTTAGGCATGGTTCAATTATTCTGTTTTTCCCTCTTAGCATTTGTTCCTACTTTGCTGCAATGGCTTCTTCATCCTGGTCCCTTAGATTGTACCCAGTGACCTTACAACTCGCAAGTATTCGAGAATTCTAATGCCATGAGGGAAGTTGCCTAAATTCACTTTCAGATTTTTTTTTTAAGACTACTATTTATGTACCTAAGAAACAAAAACTATGGAGCAGAACAGAAAAGTATGCAAACTAGAATAGTTTTATCTCCAATATCAGTTTCCTTCAAAATATTTTATCCTGAGCTCAATATTCTTTCTGTCAAATAATTACTTAGAGCCACATAATTATAGTTTTAATGATCTTTTAAGAAATATTACTTAACAGCATATCTTATATAAAATCATCTCATTTTTAATCAAATTATAAGTAAAAAAATTATAAATTTTTAATCAAATGTATAAGTAACTTATACATTACTTACATGAAAAATAAACTGACTAGGTTTTAGTTGAGACTACCAATGTTGAAATTATAATTGAATGATTAAAAATTATTAGAATTCTTAGCAAGAAAAAGAATTGGTGATCTAGATAACCAAACAGAATAATAACCCAATGAATTGATATAAATGTGTATTTTTCAAAATTGGCATAATACAGAAAAACAATTCTGTACTTCTGAGTACTATCACTCTAGTATTTTAACATTTAAAAAATGCAAGACAGAGAAGCCGAGCAGGATTTTAAAAAATCTTCACATTAGAAGCTAACACTAATATAAAGAATGAGTATAGTAAGTACATGTTAATGGGCTAACAGGACTCCACTCAAATTGGGGGAGGGGAGAAATTAAATAGGCCTGAGGAAAGAGAAAACAAATGTCAATGTTTGTAGCTTTTATACATTTTAAATAAATATTACTCTACATTTTATTCCACTGACATTATCAGAATAAGTCTAAATTAAGAATTAATAGTAGCCAATGATGCATGTACTTGAAAAAAATTATTTTTCTAGGCTGGGATCTCTTCAGGATACAGGCTGAATTGGTCTGGAAACTCCCAGATAAAGCTGAGCCAAACCAAATGGTCTTTTCTGAATAAGTGATTCTCTTGAATTTGCTTCTCATGTTTTCTTTCCAGCTTTTCCTCTGAAACACAGGGTTAGCACTAAAACATTCTGAGGCCCTCTGATGATGTCTTGTGTTGGCAGGTCTCAGGTCACCGCTGAGGTGGAGTCTTCTCAGCTGCCTGGTGGTGAGCAGAGCTGTGCCAGGGGTGGGGGTGGGGGTGCGGACACACACGCCTGACCTCTCTGCTCTGTTTAGAAGACGAACAGCTATTTTTTTTTCATCTGGTTTACTGCCACAGTGTAAATTCCAGAGCTTTGGTGGCTCTCTCAGAACCTAATTCGGCACAGCAGGCTGGGTGAAAGCATCTTTAAAAGAATATGCTTTCCATTTAAGTTTCAAAAGTATTCTTCAAATTTAGCTACTTTAAAAAAAAAAAAGGTCTAAGAAAGAATTTATGAATTTTTTTTTTCGGTGCAAAAAAGGTGGTTTTATTAAAGCACAGGGACAAGACCCGTGGGCAGAAAGACCTCAAGAAAGTTCTTAATAAATACGATGCCAACCCATAAAAAGAAACTTTTAGGAGAAGTAGACATTAAATCCCTTTTTATATTCAGTGATTCCTTATAATCTATTTTTCCTTCACATAGGAGATTGAACCATAGATTTAGATAAAAACAAGTCAGCCCTTCTCCATCAAAGCTGGAAGATGAGCTGCCCTGAGGAGGTCTTCTGGAGACTCTTTAAGTAGTTCAGGAAGGATAATTGGGCCATTCGGAAAGTTTTTCTTTCAGGCTGTAATTCAGATTTATGTCACTGTTAGTAATTTTAAAAGTAATGTCACATTTATAATAAGGAGATTAAACAAAAACAGTTATGGTTTCTTATCACAAATTGCCTACCATTTTCCTGTTAGATTCTGCTTATATTCCAAAGATAGGGTTCCCTTCATTTAAAACATAGTCTGCTAGCATATTCTGATTTTTTTTTTAATTTTTTATTTATTTATGATAGTCACAGAGAGAGAGAGAGAGAGGCAGAGACACAGGCGGAGGGAGAAGCAGGCTCCATGCACCGGGAGCCTGATGTGGGATTCGACCCCGGGTCTCCAGGATCGCGCCCTGGGCCAAAGGCAGGCGCCAAACCGCTGCGCCACCCAGGGATCCCGCATATTCTGATTTTTAACAGCCCTCTACGTAGCTCTGAAGAATGGATGGTGCTTTTGATGATAAATTTCACTGATGGCTTTGCTGGTGTTAGAAGGAGCCTCTTCTAAGTGTCACAGGGTGGCCCATGGCTGTCATACCAGGGCAGGGGTCTTGGCTAGGAGTCAGTTCTTTGTTGCTGATTTGGGTTAGGGCCAAATTCATGCTATAATTTTCAAATGGACAATGTGGTTCTAAGTCACATAGCACGGAAAACACCATTTTAAGGACCCATAATAGTTTTTAACTTCCATAATTGAATTGGGGATGCTACAAGCCTTCTCTAAAGGTTTTCCCATTAGAGAAATTGTATGCTTTCATGGGAATTTCCTTGGGCTCAGAGTTAGGATTTGAAATGTTTTTTTAGATTCAACCATTCTCCCTTTACAGATATGATCATAGAGAATAATGATCACAAGACATGCCCAATATAAAGATGTACTCAATATTCATTTATTGGATTTCTGTATTCTAATGCTTAGAACTTATCGGAGCATTTTATTGCACAGCACACAGTAGGCGTTAAATAAGTACTTACTGAACAAATAGGAAAAAAGTACAAATAAATGAGTGAATGTTTTGCTGACATCCTACAACTGGTCGCATTTCTTAATTAAGACTAGTCACCATTCTGTAACAAAGCTGTTGAGGAAAATAGGAAGTATGTTAAGTCTCACCCCAAACCCCAATGAGCTAGGCCAGTCTATCCAGAAAACAGCTCCAGCCAAGGCTCAAGTTAGCCTTAGTGTGATAATAAGGACAGGTCAGGTGTCCTCCAGAAAGTAGGAAGCCAAGTATAGTTGTAGAGGGCAGGCAGCCCTACCACTTCTGTGAGAGAGTCTAATGAGAGAAGAAAAGGGAAAAGCCAAAACTAAGGTTTTTTCCCTTTTTTTTTTTTTTACCTCTTTAACCTCATAGAAGAACTTATTCTATCTAGAGATAGAAACCAGGAAATAGGTACTCTACATCCCTAATCTTAGGGCCCACTTAGTATCAGTGAGTTAGACAGCATGGACTCCTTTTTGTGGGTGCAGTGATGGGAAATGGTTCTGCCCTTTGTTGGGGTAGGGGCGGAGATGCAGAGAAAAGCTATGATCTTCTCCTGCCCAAATGGCCCTCATTAATTCAGTATCTGATATCCAAACTGTGAGCACTCTAACAGAATCATAGCCTTCTAGAACTAGAAGGGGCATCACAAAACAGTCAGTTTAATCTCTGCATTTTAAATCAGAGGAGATAAAGTTCTTTAAGGATGAATTTGCTGAAATTCCAGCTGGTTAAGGTGACATATACACTCAGCCTCATCATTTCAAGTTCAGTGGCCTGTTAGCAGTGTTGGCATCAGAATTTTTATAGAGGAGGGGCTTAGAGAAAACTGTGAAAACACATTTGCTCAGTGAGACATTATCTGTATTTATTTATAGTAGGTGGGAAGACATTTGATGAAAATTATGAGGGAGTATCTAAAGACCTCTCCCCAGGCCATCTGATAACTACTTCAATATCTGCTAATTTGGCATGAACATAAAGCCAAACAGAATTCTGGCTTTCTTAAAAATAGTTTCTTCATGATTACCATGAGAAAGTGACCAAAGTTGGATCACAAAGTTACTCCTAACTCTGGTGGAAAGCTGGTTAGTAGACCAACACTGTTTGCATGATTGTAAGCTGTCTTATCTGTGTAGAAGGACATCTGTTTTGGTAATGACATCCCAGAGGATATGCCTTATTAATGACCCAATAATTGCCACATATAATTCTAATGATAAATTTCAAGACACTGAATAATTGCTGTGGACCTATTAAAGCCCTGTGATTTGAACTCAACTGTTATAATACACAGAATGTCAAACATGAGTTGAAGCTCCGGAAGGCAGGTGCCTGAATAAGCCTGCAGTTTTCCTAAGTGTCAGGCAGCATTTGGAGAAATAGCTCTCAAGTAGTTACTGCTGCCCTCACCTTTTTGCTTCCATGGAACAAGTACATGACATAAACCACAATCCTCAGGGGGTCAATTTTTTGTAACATTTCATATGCATCAGTTGGTTAAGGAATCACTTACATGGATTATTCCCAATATTTTCAGCTGTTACAGTCCATGCTTTTTTTTTTTTTTTTGATTGGTTCATACATTTAAAAGACAAGTTTTAAATCTTGTATTTTCAGGGACCCACTATCAACCAGTGAGAAGACATACAGTATATTACCAAAAAAAAAAAAAAAAAAGTAGGGGCAAGAGACCACAAATTTTGGGAAGAAACTCTGTAAGATGCATTATCCAGATACTTGGTTGATGTGCCCATAAATACATTTATTTCCCAAAGTATAAATAATTATTAAAAGCTATGTATATTTTAAAGGCTTAATAAAGATAACAACATAATTGAGAAGTTCAACTAATAAAGGATCTAAACAAATGAAGAAAAGCAAACGTTATGAAAACAAAGATTATCCTACCACTCTAACTGCGGTGTATGCATGGTCTTCCTCAGGATCACCTGGAGCCCTTTCAAGATGTAGAATCGTGGGCCACTCCAGATCTATGGGTCAGAATACCTACAAGGGCAGGCTGAGAGTCTTCATTTTTCAAGAACTCCTGTGTGATTTTCCTCCCTGTATTTTGAAATTAAGAACCACCAACCTAAAGGTTCTAAGTGAGATGACAGAGAGGAGAAACAGAGGGGACCTAGGAAAAGAGTCTAAAGACAGGAAGGAAGGGAAGGGATATACAGGAAGAAAAAATAGATTCTATAACAGGGTTTCTCAATCTTATCACTATTGATATTTTAGGCCAGGTAATTCTTATTGTTGGGTTCTGTCCTGTGCAATGTAAAGTATTTAGCAGCATTCCTGGCCCTCTACTCCCTAAAAGCCAGTAGTATCCTCCCACTCCAAGTTGTAACAACCAAAAATATTTCCAGATTTTGCCAAATATCCCCCTGGGGATATAAGTACCCCTGACTGAGAACCACTGCTTTACACCACAGAAATTGATAAAAACAGCAATAAAAAAAAAAGCTAGAAAGATAATTAATTTCTTAGACTATATAAAAAAACAATCAAATGAGAACTGAAATAAGCAGTATACTAATTTATTATGATCCTAAAGCTAGTTTCCTTGATCGTAGAAGTCATAAATTGGAAGTGAGCTTAAGTAATATTTAAAACTTTCATTTTCAGAATTTGGCATATTTCACAAAAAATTTTATAATTCTGGTATCTCAAAAATAAATCTTAAATTCTGGCAAGATCTGCCTATTTTCCCCCATGGCAACAAATGCCTGGAGCTGAGGGCTGGCCATTCCCCTCCAATGGAGCACTGAAGGTATTCCCTTGTGCTTTATAGAGAGGTGAATTCTATACAAAATATCCTGTATGCATCACTTGTGCTGTAAAAGATTAGAACCCACCCGTATTTTAAAAATTTACATTTAGTCTTCAAACTAAATCCAAATCTGGGATCCCTGGGTGGCGCAGCGGTTTGGCGCCTGCCTTTGGCCCAGGGCACGATCCTGGAGACCCGGGATCGAATCCCACGTTGGGCTCCGGGTGCATGGAGCCTGCTTCTCCCTCTGCCTATGTCTCTGCATCTCTCTCTCTCTCTCTGTGACTATCATAAATTAAAAAAAAATAAAAATTAAAAAAAAACAAACTAAATCCAAATCTTATTATCTGTGCCACACTACAAACATAATTTACAAGCACACTAGAGAATTACACTCTAGTGTAATCACAGCATCAGGTTTACAGTTCAAAAGCCATGGCCAAGGACCTACCATGCCCGAAGGGTGTGTACACTGAGTGACAAGTGCATATCCTGTATGTTATTATACTCGTAAAGAAAAATGAGTAACGACTGGCTGACTTCGACATTTTCACATTAAAATTCAAGCTGGGCTTGATAAAATAGGCTTCCTTACTAACCGTCCATCAAAAGGGTATTTGTTCCTGCAATGAAACAAAACATAATCTTCCTTCAGTTGTGTTGCTGGCACTGCTCCCCATGGTCAACTTCCTGCTGACACCACCTGGAGGTAAAAAGGTCCACACCCCTAGGTTTATAGGTTTCTCATCTTCGGAAGTTGTGCCTTTCCCCCCATTCTATGAATGGCACCCCTGCATGCAGCCGAATTAAGTGTACAATTAAACGTGACTACAACGTTAAGGAATTTCCGACTATGAGCTGCACGGAGTTGCTTCAATCACGAGTGTAGTTTCACGCTGTTCATGTAGGTAGGCACATGTTTTTCTTGTGGCTGAAGGCCTTATAGATCCTCCCTGATAACATTCTCCTCCTTTAGCTGGCAGGCTTCTCTATTTCCCAGAAATAGGACTAGAAGACTGTCTTCATGTTCATGGTCATGGACACAGCACTGCTTATTTCTGCTTCACTCAATTGGCCGCCCAAACACGTGCTGGGCGCTTCTGTCAATCTTGGTGAAGTTCTTGGGAAGACAGGTTCTTCCCTCACTTGAAATCAGCACATACGCCTGACTTTGACCTTGACTTACAACTGTTCTGGAGACCATAGATTCCACTGATGTACTTAACGATCCTTGGGATTGGGATCCACCTAAGCTACTCCACCAACCCTAACCTACTCATCTCAGGTGTGCCTCACTCCTGTATTTTCTTTCCTTTCCATTACTTCCTCCCCTGTCTTTTTGCACTTATTTTGGAGGCTCCTTTCTCCAGCACTTTCACTCTAGGCCAACTCACACTAGCCTTGCTTGAACTTGAACTTAAAGCTTCACTACCAATCATCAGACCAGGGCTAAATGACAGCTACCCCAAAATGCCATTCTCTCATGCTGGTGACAAAAATTGCAGTTACATAAACATAATTAAGATGTTCAAACATCACATAAAATTCCTCATCGACGAACAAAGAAATACATAAAAGCTTTTTTGCAATATGTTATCATTTAAGAAGTTGCCAAATTATACTATATAAGTCAACATTATGATCAAGACTTATCATATGTTTTTTGGAAACTGCACCTTCCTGGTAAAAGGATGGAAACAATAATATTTATAGTAGAACTTTCTTAAAATATCATCCTTGGAATCTTTGTTATGGGACTGGTTTCAAAATGAGAATACTGTGCCTTAAATAACTGTATAACCAAACTCATAGTTTTTTGCTAAGGTCAGCTTAGTTATATTTGTGCAAGGTTTAACTGCATGTTCACTCATTCATTCATTCATTCATTCATTTATTCCATAAGCATTTATTAAACACTGACTCGGTTCTAAGTGCTCTAAATATAAAGACAAAGAGACAACTCTGTTCCTGAGAAATTCAAAGACTATTTGGCAAGAAATACCTATAAACAAATAATTGTAATAAAATCTGGTAAGTGTTCCAACAGAGGCTTTGGAAGTACAGAGGAGGTACTAATTAACTTCATCTAGGGAAGTCATAAAAAGCTTTCTGCAAGAAGTCTTAATAAATTATATACATACATAGCATCCTGGAACTGTCTAAAAAGGAATGAAAGTTCTCCCCACTGGGTAAAAGACTGATCTGTGAGGGGTGCACTTAATGTGGAGGTGATGAGTTTTTTGAAGGAGGTTTGGAGTGGGTAAGAGAGACTTACTAGCATAGGGGAGGAATATGTAAGCCTTTTAAGAACTGTGTGTACAAAGGCACGGCCAGAAGCCTGTGAACAAGAAATCAAGGTGGCTTTAGGAAAAGAAGGGGTGGTGTCAGAAGGTAAGGAGACAGGGGGATGAGCTGGGCGAGTGTGTAGAGGGCCAAAATCAGGAAGCCATCTGGAAACCCCACAGTGGCAACTGTGTTTTATCAGATATAGGTTGTTAATAGTGTGATGGCAAAATAATGGTCCCCCAAAGAGTTCTACCTCCCAATCCCCAGAACCTGTGGAGGCGTTACCTTACAGGGCAAAAGGTACTCTGCAGATTTAATTACATTAAGGTAGGGAAGATGCATTCAATTTGGGTCTGAAGATGGAAGGGGGTCATGACCAAGGAATGCAGGCAGCCTCCAGAAGCTAGAAAAGGCAAGGAAATGAATTGTCTCCTTGAGCCTCTACGAAGGAACACAGTCTATGGACACGCTGATTGTATTTTAGGTTGGTGAGACCCCTCTGGGATTTCTGACCTCTAGAACTATAAGATGACAAATCTGTGTTGTTCTCATCTTGTGGGACTTTGTTACAGCACCAACAGAAGCTTCTAGGCCTGGGAATACAGGGGCCTCCCTTGGCCTACCTACCTCTGTTGCCAGTGAGAGGCTTTTGCTGTGTCTGACAAGGGGCCCTGTCGCTCAGACCAGTGAGGCTGACGTGGCCGGAACTTCCCCACAGCACCGAGGCAGAGGGACCCGTGGGCAGGGGACAGCCCTGATTGCGTGGAGGGCACGCAGGAGCGCTGGCAGGACTAGTTACACCACCTGCGCCTAGGGGTGGAGCAGAACTGTCCCGGGGGCAGGGTGAGCAGGTGAAGGTGAAGGGCTGAGTGTGTGAACACAAACCAGCACTGTGTTCACTGCTTTATGTTCAGTCACAGGATCCCATTTATTTCAGATAACCTAAGGGGGAGGCTTCAGATTTTGTTTCTTAAGGAAGAAAATGAATAAAATATTTTGGAAAAAAAAAACCCAACCTGTTGGATAGGAAAGCCTGCTAGGAACAGGGCAGTTAGTGGACCTTAGGGTAAATAAATCAAATAGAGCTAAGTCTTTTAAGTTTTATTTTGAATCTGTTTTTGACTCCAGAGTATTTTAATCAAATCTCTTATATAATATTTAAAGTCTGATAAGGGTTTTTGTTTAACCATGAAACAACTGGAAAGCCAGCAATATGTCATCATCATTATCTGAAAAAAGTTTAATGATGTGACCCAAACCATCTCTCTTGGGCAAGGGTGGAGAAGCAGGGCAGGAGGTCCTTTACGCTAAAGAAAAAACAGTCCGGAGAATAGACCCACTTGAGGGCTTGGAGACAGTGCTCATATGGACACCTTCGGACCCAGTGATGACCAGCTGGAGGGAGGGCCGCCGTGGAGGGGCCTGGGGCACTGTGAGTGCGGGGGGCCCGGAACTCTGCTCCCTCTGCTCTCCTCAGGGTTGCAAATGTATACACATGTCCAGGGTATGAGGTGGGAGCAAAGGAACAAAAGTGACCCGAAACCATTTCTAAATCTGCTTCCTCTCTTACAACAGAGATCACAATCCTTTCCACCATCTCCTCTTCCCCCCCCTCAACTTTTCTTCCTGAGATCATTCTCTGCCTTCTCCTCTCTTTCTCCACCCATGGCTCCTCAGAAGACAACTGTAGGGCCATTCTTTCAGACTTGTCCTCTCTTAGGATAAGAAGCTGACCTTCATTTTTGCATTTTGAACACTCTCCCTCAATATTAGGGAGAGTGCTTTGAAAATATAAATATACATATTTATATAACAGTATAAAGTTAGTGCTTTGAAAAGCACAAATCAGTAAAGTCAGTGGACTAAAGGCTAACAGGGCCCTTAATAAGGCTATGTGGAGGGTTAACAAGGAAAATACAAATACATTAACTTAAAATATCATTTTTAGGGGACTTCTGATAAAGAAATATTTTCCAAATACTTAATGATTTACTTGTGGGGAAAAAAAAGTAACACTATATAGAAAAAAAATTAAAACTACTGTGCTTTAAAAAAATAATAAAAGGGTTTTATCCTAAGAAAATTGCTGCCAAAGTTCTAGTAATCCCTAGAACAGTTGTTCTCAGCTCTATGAACTGATGCAGAATGCATAGTTTTGTTTTTAAAGTAAAGATGCCCACGCTTGGGGCGCCTTCAGCTCAGGGTGTGATCCCAGGTCCTGGGATGGAGTTCTGCATTGGGCTCCCTGCGGGGAGCCTGGTTCTCCCTCTCCCTGTGTCTCTGCCTCTCTGTGTCTCTCATGAATAAATAAAATCTTAAAAAAAAAAAAAAGACGCTCATGCTTCTCTAGATGTATATTGCATGAGGGCCTCTGGGAGCAGGGCATGGGTAAGTGTGCTTAAAAGATCTGATGGCTGAATCTGATATGAAGGGACAACCAAGAATGCGTGTCCTAAAGTATCACTTAATTGAGTGTCCTCCTGGGTTTCTTTCTTTTGCATGATCTTTTGAATTTTATTTTATTATTATCTAAAAATATGAACATATACAGAATGGAAAGATGTTTTTATTCTATAGGATTTAAGTTTCTGATTTAAAACAAACAAACAAACAAACAAACAAACAAAAAACAACCTGGGGCACCTGGGTGGCTTAGGTGGTTAAGTGTCTGACTCTTGATTTTTGGCTCAGGTCATGATCTCAGGGTTGTGAGATTCAGCCCTGCATTGTGCTCCATGGCGGGTATGAAGCCTGCTTAAGATTCTCTCTCCTGGGATGCCTGAGTGGCTCAGCGCTTGAGCATCTGCCTTCGGCTCAGGACGTGATTCCGGGGTCCCGAGATCAAGTTCCACGTCGGGCTCCCTGCATGGAGCCTGCTTCTCCCTCTGCCTCTCTCTCTCTCTCTGTGTCTCTCGTGAATAAATAAATAAAATCTTAAAAAAAAAAAAAAAGATTTTCTTTCCCTCTGGCCCCCTCACCCCTCCCTTAAGAAACAAGCGAGCTAATTAACATATGCAAATGTTTTAAACTAATTATCACGAGCTGCCAAATAAACATGAAGCTGAATTTTCACTGGTGAACTACTCTAATTTCAGAATCAAGAGTGGCTTGGGGCACCTGGGTGGCTCAGTTAAGTGGCCTACTCTTGGTTTCTGCTCAGGTCATGATGTAGAGGATCTTGGGGCTGTGGGATCTAGCCCCATGTCAGGCTCTGCACTCTGCAGAGTCTCCTTCAGATTCTCTTGCCCTCTTTCTCCAGCTCATGCTCTCTCCTCCTCTCAAATAAATAAAATCTTTAAAAAGAGGAATGATTTGGTTTGACTATTTCCAGATTAAGAAAACTGTGTGTGGAAAGACATCTTCGAGAATTAAAAACATTAAAAAAAACCCTCTTCATAAAAGTTTGTTTCCTGGCTTCTCTGGAAGTTGTTGAAGGTGAGTTCTGAAGTTTCTGGGGGAATCAGTAACATGCTGGGGTGGTTCAAGACCTGAAGGGAGCGGACAGAAAGTCGTTGGCTAGGAAGTGGCCGCCAAAGTTCCAGCCTTTCTTTACAGATGTTTCCTCTTATCCATTACAAGAGCTACAAGACAGACGTGGCGTGTGTGCCCAGGGGACTAATCAGAGATGCCTCAGTTGTCCTCAGACTAGAAATGACTTAAAAACCTCCAAGATGGCTAGAAGTATTCATAGGAAAGTATTTTATTTTATTTTATTTTATTTTATTTTATTTTATTTTATTTTATTATTTTATTATTTTATTATTTTATTATTTATTTTATTATTTATTTTTATTTATTTTATTATTTTATTTTATTTTATTTATTTTATTTTATTTTATTTTATTTTATTATTTTATTTTATTTTATTATTTTATTTTATTATTTTATTTTATTTTATTTTATTTTATTTTATTTTATTTATTTTATTTTATTTTATTTTATTTTATTTTATTTTATTTTATTTTATTTTATTTTATTATTTATTATTTTTTGGCAAGAATGTGAAGAGCCTAGTCCCATAGAGTTCAGGGAGCAACACCAAGTGAAGATAGATGCTGAAGTTGGAACTGGGGTGGTCTGCGGTTGGGAAGGAGCTGTGGTCTGTCTTTATGACTTCACGATGCAGAGCTGCTCCTTTCCAGACAATGTTTCACACAAGTATGGGAAGATGCTATACGGCTATTTGGTTGGGATTGATGCACAAAGGAAGCAACCAGGATGAACGAGCCAAATATCAAGGGACAGAGTCAAGGGAAGCCATCCTGAGGTGCCACCACCTTGATCAATAAATACAAATCAAGATGTTATGGATACCACTCTAAGACAAAGACAAAGGAGTCTAGGGATTTGAGCCACCATCAACACTAATGGTGCTCTTAAGTGCTCTGCTGCAATTTTTAATGCTTATCTGGTCCATAATAAATTTCTTCATTCTTAAAGATTAGGTCTTTGAAAGCAAGGCCAGTGCCTGCCTTCTCATGCTATCCTGGCAACATCGCAGGGGATATACAGAATTTTAGAGGCATGTGATACTTATTTGCTGAACAAATCAATGAATAGATTCAGCAGAGATGCACTTTTTAAATAGTATGATCCCCTCCTATATAAACTAATCTTAATATAAAAAATTATATTGTAACAGAACAGAGTAGTAACTGCTTATCTTTACCACTATTTAAACATATTTCACATTATTATCCTCTCAAAACAAATGCTGTACAAAACACTGAGGGAGAAATATAGAACAATTACATTTTGGAGTGTCTTATTTTTATGACAGATCTTCTTTTCAAAATAAAGAAGCAGCACATTCTGAAGAAACCATTTTTATTAGCTCTGCTAGTTCAGCTTTTAAGAGCCTCTCTGTCAAAATGTAAATCATTATTTTTTAATCAGTAAATAAAGTGCTCGGCAAACAACTTGACTTTTCTTCCATCTTTATTCTCTCAATATATTACAGAGAATTATTACTTTCCCTTATTAATCACTATAGTGAGTACGTATTTTATAATTCCATAAATCAATAAAAATATTTTAAAAATCTGTTAGAATTGGGTTAGCCTTTAAAAGGTATATTATCTGCCCCCAAAAATCATCTTAAGAGATACTAATGATATCAAATATCATACTATTTACTAGCAAAGGCTGAAAAACTGTTAGCAAGTTAGCTGGATGGTTTTTTGTACATTCTAGAAGTGAGTACAGAAGACTTTATTGTAACATAAAAAGCTTCCTCTCCCCATCTTCCCAATCACAACATTTTCCTGTGAAAATGGGGAGAAGGTGTTTATGCAGAAAGCCAATGAGCAGATGATCATTAGTCTCTAGGTTTTCAAATGAAAAAAGACTAAGTTATATGCCTTTGGTGGACATACTGGTTAATTGAAAGTAAATGAATTCAATAATATTTAACTTTGTGAAATCAGAATTTGAGGTAGATGGAAAAATGAATCCCAGAGGACAGGCAGGGACTTTATCTAGAAACACTGATCACCCCTTTCTAAGTTGACTTAAGTATGGTAAACCTATGATGCTTGGTTTTATTTTTTTTTTTTTTTGATGCTTGGTTTTAAAAGTAGTTTGATCCTCTCTAATATTTCTTTAGTCCTCATTCCCTATCTTCCCTAACCCCAGAGCTCATTCTCTCTCCTAGAACCTGGCATTTAGGGTGAGAGAACATTTTGAGTACAGAGAGATGTTTTACAAGAGAATGTCCACCTTACACATTGGTTTTTTAAAATTAAAATTTGCTTTATTTATGTTTGTGTGTGTGATTTTTGGTCTGTTTTCAAAGTAGCTATATCAAAAATCTTGAATTCCAAAATAAAGCCTTAGCAGTTCTGCTCCAAGAAGCATGAAAAGTTACTTTCCTTTGTTAATTTGTTTACTGAAAACAAATGATTTTTAATTCTAAATATATGGATAACTTATATAACATGTGAACAAAAATCTGGGTGTTGAAAAATTACTATGATTTAAGGGATGCTCTACAATTAACAGATGATTGTAATTGTTACGAGTCTGTATTGAATCTATTACACTCTGATTGCTATCTATACTTACAGTTCCTTTCTGAAAAATGAGATCAAAATGTTTCTTGTCAGAGATTATCAAGCTTTGTGCCCCAGGGATCTATAACCTGCCATACCAGCCTGGGTAAGGAAGGGGCAGTAGAGGCAAGGGCAGCCATTTGTCTATATCCTCTGGAGGACTCCAACCAACCAGAAGCTCCATTCTGATAGTCAACCCAGGCCCTCTCTTGGTAAGTTTGAGTACAGGATACTCAGCTGATGATGAGCTTAAGAGACCGAGAAGGCAATGCATAGAGACAAGTGTACTGAAAACCATGAGTAAGCAAAACACCAAGGGAGGGAAGGGAGAGACTGTTGCTTGAAAAGAAAAAAAAATCAAAGAGAAAGTCCTAGAAATTGAAAACCTGATGTGTCCCAAATAATATTCCAGTATTTTCCAGAGACTAAAAGTGAAATTATCAATTTTCTTAAAATTCAACTCTATCGCCATGAGGTAACTTCAAAGAATATAATAATATGAAGCAGCATAAACAAAACAACCTCCCCCCCCCCAAAAAAAAACCCTCCCCATAGTGCACCCAAGAGTTAGAAAACAATTGTGTATTACAGAAAACATCACTGAGTGTGTGGAACTGGAAGGCTGCTGTGGTCCAGCCAAAGGAGAAACTGTATCTGTGAGGTGCTTCTCAGAAAGACAAAGGGCGGCTCTGATGCCAGGTCTCCGGAGATCACCAGGGCCCATGACAAGCTATCCTGGCCGCAAAGGTCAGAAAGGCTAAGCTCTCCAGCCCCTTAAATAAAGAAGGGATGACAGTCTACCAGGACAGACTGCAAATGAAAAAGTTAAAGGAAACATGGAAGTAATGGGCCTCTGCATACCAAGCAGAATTTTTCCAACATCTCTGGGTTATATATCTAAAAAGACCCAAGGGGGATGCCTGGATGGCTCAGCGGTTAAGCACCTGCCTTCATATCAAGGCATGATCCTGGAGACCAGGGATCGAGTCCCACATCAGGCTCCCTGCATGGAGCCTGCTTCTCCCTCTGCCTAAGTCTCTGCCTCTCTCTCTCTGTCTCTCATGAGAGACATGAATAAATAAATAAAATCTTAAGAAAAAAAAAAAAGAGTTTAAAAAGACCCAAGGGAAGCATCATAGTTTAGTAAGCTCACCAAGGCCTGAGTATGTGCCTAGAAATGTGTCTATTTTGGGGATGGACTGAACCTTTGAATTGAATGCTTCCACTGCTTCCGTTCTGTCATCAGTCAAAAGTAAGACCCCAATAAGAGTTTCAGAGGAAACCAATACAATTACATGTACATACTAATGGCAAATTATATAATCATAATAGCTAAAATTTGAAAGAAAAAATGCCTTGGGATTGAGGAAATATAGTAAACCTTTAAATTCTGTTGGCTTTGGGACCAATGCTGAACTTTCCTCTATGAAATTTTGCAGGATAAAAATACCAGTTGTTTAATTCAAGTTATGTTCCTAGGCAATTAATATGGCTTAACTTATACATGAAGATAGAAAAAAACCCATACTTTCACTGATTCATAAAAATGTGTTATTTCCCCCTCCACTTTACTGTTCAACAGTCCTACTGAAATTCTTATTGTCTAAAAGCAAGAGGAATTAGACAGAAAAAAAAAATCCAAGGAATGGTATTTCTTCATAAAACTCCGTACACAAGGGCTTTCTAAACCTATACAGACTACTGCATATCCTCCCTCAGGGGACCCTTAAAGATATAAAAATTGTTTTTCTTATTGGATTTCAGATATTAAACCTACTCTTCACTGGCGTTGATCCTGTAATTTCTCTCACCAGACCTTTGCTGCATGGGAGTTATGCAGGTGACCATGCCAACTTGTTGCAGTAAGTTGCTGGCAGGTACCGCCAATTTTCCTCAAGTAAGAAGATCCCTCTCCTTGGGCTTGGTGTGTCAGTTATGATTCTATCATTCTCTGATCTTTGGGTCTTTTGTTTTACACTCACTTCTCTGTTTTGGTTTTTAACCAAAACCAAGGTCTCTAACCTCCTCTTTTGTCCTCCATCCTGTCAAGCAAAAACTCCTTTGGTTATTGATCTGTAGGTCTCATTCTTTACCTCTTCTGCTCAACAGCAGTATTATTTTTAGGTTTCCCTTCTTCTTAGTTCAAGACCACGAACTCTATTTTCTTTAAGTTTTATTATAAAACATGTTCATGTTACTAAAAAAACTAGAAAAGGTAAAAGAAAAACTTTGTCTATATCCCTACCTCACTGACAAAGCCATTTGGGGTATTCTAAAACTTCCTCCTTGTCTGACTCCTGAAAGTCTTGTCTCATATAGCTGTAATCATAGAATAAGTAACCTAAATAATTTTGCATACTAATTTTTCATTATTACTTTTTTTAGAAAGTTTCTATGTTGCTATGAATTTTCATCGCCATGTTATTGGCTGATTAATACTGCATTATGTGGATGAATTTTAATTTACAGATTTTCCTCTCTGGTTCCATTCTCATCAGTAACGTACAAGAGTATCTGTTTCTTTGAACACTGCTAGCTTAGTGTTGTGTTTCATTCCTTTTCCACCGACCTGCCTTTCTGTCTCCAGAAAGCAACCATGATGTCTACTGTTGCTACTGCTTCCTGTGTCTGACATCCTTCTCTCTCATCATATGACATGTTCTATTCCAAGAAGAGAAGGTAGACCTGCCTGGTATGGCCACTGGTTAAAGAAAGCTCCTGCTAAACTGAGTGAAAGTGACTGCTGGCATTAAGGAAAGCTGCAGATACGCAGTGGAAGTAAATTGGAACCCAAATTAGGAATATCCTGTGGTTTGTAAAGTCTACATTTCTAAAGCTACAGGAAGCAAGTTTTAATATTTTAGAGTCCTCATTAAAGGAATGTGAAAATGGACTAAGCCTATATAATGAAAAATGAAATAAGAGGGGGGTGTGCATTGGCAAAGAAGAAAGACAACGGAATTAGAATCCTTACGTTGCATTTTTTAAGTCTCTAATGATATGATCTTGGATTCCAAGTTCCTCATCTGTAAACGGGAGGACTGGAATAGAAAAATCTTGATGACCCCCTCTATATTCTATGGCCAGAGCACAGTCAATAGGAAATACCCCCCCCACCACCACCAAACTCATTCTTGGTCTGAGGGCAACTTGGCTTTAATGCTATGTTTTATATATTTTAGGAGAAGCTCTAAAAGGCATGTATAGATCATCCTCTTCAGAACACTGGCATGTAAAAGTGATTAATTCCTCTGGAGAAAGCTATGCAAAGCAGTAAATTCTCATGCATATGGAACCACGACTTTTTTAGATCTACTGATAGGGGCTAGAGCAAGAGTGGCAGGCCCAGCTTGGGGCCAGGAAAGCTGTTATTTTCCTTTCAATTTCTCTGTTGACATTCTCACATCTTCTGCTATATTTTCCTTTGCATGCAGCCTAAAGCTCAGCAGGATTTTAAAGAAAAGGAATAGTACTTGTGGTAGGAAGGAGGGAGAGGGTCTAGAGAAAAGGAAAGAGGCACATTTTATGGCTTTAATTTTTAAGAAGTAAAAATCTACTTGCTCTTCTCTCTCCCTCCACTTTCTAAGGTAGAGGCTAGCATGGGGACAACAGTTAGAATGACATGCTGGCCAGCTGGTAAGATAGGAAAAAAATTATTCTGAAGTATTTTGGATTCCTGAAGTCTTTAGAATGGGAAGGCTAATTTTGTTCCCAGAGTCATGATCACTCATCAACAGAAAATGCCTTCCAAATATTACATTGGGTTGGCAGCTGCCTTATCCCCCAAGAGAGGCAGCAGGGAAGAGAAGTGGATCAAAAGAAACTGGACAGCCCTGCTCTGTTAAGAAACTTTGGGGGGTGATCGCCACATGTATAGATAGGCTTTAATTTGACTCGTTGTAAAACTGCTTCACACTAAAAGGTTAAAATTCATGTTATCATTTTTGAATATAATAGAACTGCTTGCGTTTCTTATTGCTCAAACTGAAACTAAAAGCGAGGCTTCGGGGCAGCCCGAAAAGTGGTTTAGCGCTGCCTTCGGCCCAGGGCATGATCCTGGAGACCCGGGATCTCTGCTTCTCCCTCTGCCTGTGTCTCTGCTTCTCTTCTCTCCTCTCTGTGCTTCTCATGAATAAATAAATAAAATCTTAAAAAAAAAAAGCGAGGCTTCAAAATAAATTACAAAAGAAAAAGAAAAACTTACAAAGTGCATGGCTGCAACTGGATAATTAGTAAAAGTTAAGGATTTATTTTATTTTATTTTTTAAAGATTTTATTTAGTTATTCATGAGAGAGAGAGAGAGAGAGAGAGAGAGAGGCAGAGACACAGGCAGAGGGAGAAGCAGGCTCCACGCAGGGAGCCCGACATGGGACTCAATTCTGGGACTCCAGGATCATGCCCTAGGCCGAAGGTAGGTGCTAAAAACCGCTGAGCCACCCAAGGATCCCCAAAACTTAAGGATTTAATAATCTATGAGCCAGAAGTGGTTAAATTATAACTTGTGCCTGAAGAAAATAGTATTTTCATAAATATTATTTTCCACTCTGCCTGTTTTTGACTCAGTGCTTCAAAACTCACAGTATGCCTTCGCTCTAGGTAAAACGTTTCACCCAAACCCACAGGACCTGTGTTGCATATGCAGAAACCAATGACAAACTATGTGAACTGTACTGGGTCCTGTGCCAAATCTCACTTACAGGTCATTATAGACACAAATGAAAAAGCAGGCTGTCGTGGCTGCCATTAATGGACAGTCTGGATTATTTTAAAAATGCCAATCTACAAATAGCAGACCTATGTCATACTGCAGAGTGACGTTGGACACAGGGTCCAGTGCCAGGGCCAAGGTCTGAGTTTTGGCTCCGCCAGTCCCTTGGCTCTGTGGCCTTAGGCTACTTATTTAACCTCTCTGCGTCTCCGTGAACTCACTTCCAAGATGGACAGATTTAAGAGTATGTATCGCATATTGTTACGTGAGGTTTGCCAAGGATGACACATCTAAAGGCCTAGCAAAGTGCTTAGAATGCAGAAGCCCTCAAAAATGCCAGTTAGTCATTCATTCATCCAACGAATAGCTACTGAACACCTACTTTGTGCCAGCCACTGTTCTAGTCACTGGGGAAAAAAAAGCAATCAACAAAACAGACGAAAATTCTTACCCTGATGGAATTTATATCGTAGCAGAAAATATCTCACTGAAAAGTGCTTATAATGATTTAGTATTATAGCTAAACCAGTGGGTTTGATGCCACCCAGGGTCCATTTAGCAGAGCCTGGGAACATCTTTAGTTGTCACAACCTGGGGAGAAGGGCTTGCTATCAGCATTTTAAGTAGAGACCAGGGATGCTGATACACAAACTACACTGCATGGGATGGTCCCCTGGAACAAAGAACTATCTGGCCCAAAATGTCAACAATGCAAATGTTAAGAAATCCCATTAAGGGTTATATAAGGGCTTGGGTACTCCTTAACAAAACCCAATGAGGTAGGAATTGTACGTATGGTTATTTTGTTATTTTATAATAACCAATAGTACTTATATTTATAGAATATAATAATGTAACATTTATAGTAATATTTATGTATTCAAATTTTACAGTATCTGTAAAGTTAAATAAAATTTACATATAGAGGCTTTAAAAGGTACCTCCAGTAGTGTGTATGTATACTTAAATTCAGGTTTTGGATTTTACAAAATTGATTTAGGGTTTATTTCACAACCAATGGCAGTACCCTTGTGCCATCTAGATTTTAAATGATTAATTTCTCCTGACCCTCCCTCACATATTTAAGAAGATGATCTTTGTGCCACATTTGCACTGATTCAGATAACAGAACAAGAGAACAGTGTGCTATACTAGAAACACCAGACCAAGAGTCTTGAGCCCTAACACCTAGCATTGTTATTTCGCTGGCTGTGGCATCTCTGGGCAAGTCAGCCTCTCTAGGCTGAGGTTCACCATCAGAAAAACATGGAGCAATAATGTCTTTCAGATTGCGTGTGAAAGGGCTATGGAAATCACAGTGAGCATTGCCACCACCCACCAAACCACTGACATGTACTGAGTGATCACTTTCTTCTCACTGCACAGGGACTCATTCAATCCTCATCCCAGCCCTTGTGGTAAGCATCTGATTACTGCAAGCTGAAGGTAAGGGAATGCAGCACGGAAAGGTGGTAACTTGCTTGAGGTTACAGGGTCAGGAAGTGCAGGAACAAGGGTTCCCACCTGGGCAGTATGGCTCTGGAGTCCATCCTCTTAACCAGCACGAGCCTCTCTGGCTGAGCTATAATGTGACATCTTCTGGCCACACTCTGACATGAGCAGGCTCAGCTGGCGACAGCCCACTCCTGATTTCTAAGGGCCGCTCTGCTCTGCATGCTGCCTTGTTTACCTCCTCATCCTGACTAGCCAGCCAGTTGGTACATTTATCAAAGCAAAGAAGGATGAAGTCTCATTTCTTTTTCAAATTACTTTATTTCTTTTAAATATTAGGTAATATGTATACACAATACATGCACTAAACACAATACAAAATTCAAAGGCAGGGCAGAGAACACAGTGACAATAATTCTCCTGCCTGTCCTTGTCTCCCAGCCACCTCAGTCCTTTCTACTGAGACAACCAACATTACCTTGTAATGTTGTAAACTTCCTTGTAAACTATTCCAGAAATGTTCTATACAATATAAATTCTTTTCCTAAAACAGGTCACTTGTAGGAGACAAAACATCCTATTTTGCAACCTGTTTTTTTTTTCTACTAAATAATATTTTGAAGATCAGTCCATATACAGCTTCCTTTATTGTCTGAAGATTATCTGTAATTTATTGAACCAATCCTGAACACATGAATACTGAATGTATTTCTGATATTCAACAATGTTATAATGACTTATTATTGTATCATTTCTTACATTGCAAAAATATACTTAGGATAAATTCTTAGAAGTGGAATCATTGAGTCAAAGGGTATGTGCCCCTTACCATTTTACTGAAATAGCTACATTGCTCTCTATAGGGCAACTGAATCACCTTATCCTTTCACCTAAAATGCACGAGATCACCATTGACTTTTACTTTACTTCTATATAATCAAACAATATATCATAAAAATGTTTTATTTTTGCCATTTGTAAAAAATATATCTCATATTTTTAATTTGCATTTCTCTTATGATTAGATTGAGAATCTTTTCATGTGTTTCAAGAACCAACTGTATCTCTTTTGTCTATAAAAGTTCTGTTCAATTTTTTTTTGGAGAGGGAGAGAGAGAGAGAGAGAGAGAGAATTTTAAGCAGGCTCCATGCCCAGTGTGGAGCCTTATGGAGGGCTCAATCTCACTACTCTGAGATCATGACCTGAGCCAAAATCAAGAGCTGGATGTTTAACCAATTGAGCCACCCTCAATCTCATTTTTATAGTAAGTTGGTTTCTTTTTCTATGGAATTACAGGAGCTTTTTATGGAAGAAATAAACCCGTTGTCTATAAGTGGCAAGTACTTTTCCCCAGTTTCTTATTTGCCTTTGCAGTATTATTTGATTTGTAAATACTGTTAATTTCCTCAGTTCTTTTCTTTCATAGCTTCTGAGTTTTATACCTAAAAAGGTCTTCTCCACTTGGAGAGTGTTAAAAAAATCCATGTTTTCTTTTAGTGCGTCTGTGGTTTTATTTCCAAGTTTAAAACTTTGAAAGACTACAATTTATTTGGGTGGATAGTATGAATTTGGATTCAATTTTTGTGTTTTCCAGATGGCTTCCCAGTTGTCACAACAATTTCTGTTGAATAATCTATCCTTTTACTACTGATCTGGAATGAAAACTTTATCACATACAAAATTCTCATATTATTTTTATTTATTTATTTAATTTCTGTTGGTCTCACAATCAATAAACAAACAGATTGTAAATTTTCTGTAGTTGTGTTATATGTTTTGCTATCTGGTAGAGCTAGTTGCCCTCATTATTTGTCTTTTCCAGAAGTTTGCTGGCTGCTCTTTAGGAACTTAGAATCACCCACTGGTATTTTTTTTTTTTTTAGATTTTATTTATTTATTCGACAGAGAGAGAGAGAGAGAGAGAGAGAGAGAGAGAGAGAGAGGCAGGCAGAGGGAGAAGCAGGCTCCATGCAGAGAGCCGGAGGTGGGACTCGATCCTAAGTCTCCAGGATCACACCCTGGGCTGAAGGTGGTGCTAAACTGCTGAGCCACCGGGCTGCCCTCCATTGGTAATTTTGTAGGATTGGGTTATATTTATAAATTAATTCAGGGAAAACTAATACTTTTAGTATGCTGAATCCTCCCATCCATGGACATTGTATACTTCTGTGTTTGGTTCAAGGCTTCTAACCACCACTCACCTCCACCCCACCTTCCATCACAACCCCTTGTCTTTTGGTGGGCTCCTATGACATTTTTAAGTGTTTTTCATATAGGTCTTCCTTTAGTACATTTATTCCTAGAGTTAGGAATGTATTCCTATCTGGTTAATGTTATCACATGTAGGGCTTATTTCTAAACGGACATTACAATAAAAACTGTTACAGCTCTATATAAAAAGTCATTCATTTTTATTTTGGTTTTGGATATGTTCCCAGTTCTCAAAACCTTAGCAAACTCAAGGTTGAAAACTTTCCTAGGACCATAGTCACGTAACATACTTCTTTTAAACTCCTGCTAAGAAAGAAATACTGAAATGTTTTAGAACAAGTATAGAACTTATGAGATTTTTAGAAATCTGCTCCATGTTAGCTTCATCTTAAATTTTGGGAGTATAGAGAACTTAGTGGTGTTATATGACATATTAACAATTTTTATTGAACTAAAACCCCAAAACTTACCTCCTAAATTCATTCCAGCTTGAAGACATTTCTGAAGTCTGCAGGCAGGACAATTCTTCCGTCGAATCTTATCAATGATGCAATCATTTCTTCCAGCACATAAATAGTTGTGTTGCCCTGAATAATAATTTAAAAAAAAACTATTAAAGACTATTACAATAATATAAAGTATTAATAAGAATAATCAGATTATGAGACTTCATCTTTCCTGCCCTGAAATTTCTACAAAAAAATAGAAGACAAATACGATTTACCAATAACATAGGCACAGGAATAGTCAGTTTAACATATATGGGATTTTAGATTACAGATAAGATTAATACTGCATATATTGACTTTCTTATACATAGAGCCACATTCCTCTAAACTGAAAGTTTTGGTAGCTGCCCAAGCCCTCTCAGGCAATGGCCCAACATTCATTTAGACATCACAGCAGCAACAAAGTGCATTGTTCAAAGGCTTTCCTGCAGTTGTTTAAGCTGCTATGCCTGTTCACCATCTATACACATGATTTTAGTGGGAAGACTTTCAGTTACACAAATGTTAATGTTTAACTATTTCATATTGTAGACCAAACTGTAACTTAAAATATTCAGATGTGGGAATACGCTTAGAGAGAGGCATCTACTGGCAAAATGTGAAATTGTAGCCTAGCTCTATTATTCATTTATTTAAAAAATTTACAGAACATCCACTAGGTACCAGGCACTGTGGATATAGCAATGAATGAGATAGTCAAAAGTCCAGGCTATCATTAATTTTCATTCAACTGGGAGGAAACAGTTAACAGACAAGGTAATTAGGTAAAATATACAAATGCTGGACAGTAGTAAGTGCTAGGGAAGGAGCATACAACATGGTGAAGGTGTGGGAGGATGTTGACATTTTAAAAAGAGTACAGAAGGCCTTACTCAAAGATGCTTTAACTAATGGTCTGAAGGAAATGAAGGCACTGTGTTGATATCTTGGGGAGAAAATGCACTACATAGAAGGAAAAGCAAATGAGATAGGGACAGGGTTGGGGAGGTTACTTGGCATGTTTAAGGAATAGCCAAGTATGAAAGAACAGAAAGAATGAGTGGAAAATAGGAGATAATGAAAAAGAGTTAATATGAGTCAGATCCTACTGGGCCTTAGTAAAGATTGTATTTAAGACTTGGACTTTAAGTGCGATGGAAAGCTTTGAGAAGAGAAATGACTTGATGTGATTTACATTTAGCGAGATCACCCTGGCTGCTATGTTGACAACCTACTCAACAGACTAAGACAGATGCAGGGAGGCCAGGTCACTGTGGCAGCAAGTGGCAGTGGTGAGAAGTGGTCAGAGTCTAGATGCATTTTAAAGGTAGAACTGCTAGCATCTACTGATAGATCAAAGAGAAAGGGGAGTTAGAGGCATTAAAATTCTTGGGTTGAACCCTTAAGAAAAATGGAACTGCCATAAATTGAAATGAGGAAGAGAGTTGGAGCATGTGGTTTATGGAAAACTACCCCAGTTCAGTTTTGGACATGTTCAGTTTGAGATGCCTGAGAAGCATCTAAGACATTAGATACACAGGTCTGGAGTCAAGGAGAGGTCTGGGCTGGAGATGTAATCAGCTTGTAGTCATTATTTTAAGCCATGAGACTGGATGAGATCATACGGAGTGAACAGAGACTGGAATGAGAAGAGGTCTGAGGACTGGGTCATGGGTCACTGAAAACATGTAGACAAAGGAGAGAGGGAGTTTCATCGATTACTGTAAAGCAGTGAACAGGCTCTAAAGCACTCCCTTCAGTTTAGGACTATCATGCTCCCTTGGTTGAGACTTACTAAGTAAATTACAGTAAATACTCAATAAAAATAATGTGTGTTGCTTAATGTAATTAAAATAATTTAATCTAGAGCACATTCTCAGGAACATTATGGTAAATCTTAGGAATAATAACAATAAACAGTACTAGAATAGGGAAATCTATCAAAGAAATGAAAACCTATCATTATAATAATCTAATGATTTTTTTAAAAAATTGGAGGCTCTTAGTGAATATAAGTAGGTACAGATAATTACACAAAGGCAATCAATACCCTTGGTAAAGACCGTAACCGATTCATATAACATTTCATGATGCTGCATGGTATCTTAAATAGTTGGTTATCACTTTTAAAACAAAAATTTAAGGCCCTACTACAGAACTATCTTATTTAAGCCTTATTAACAACCCTATGATATAGAAGGCAATTATTGTTATTATTGTTATTAGCTCACAAGAAAAACCTCATGCTAGCACTGGTAAAATGGGTTCCCAAAATGGTGGAATTGGAAGAATTCAGGAAGGCTGACAGTATCAGTGTGCCTTAAGGCCAGAGTCTTTCAAACATCAATTTGCAGTATAATCTACTGGTGGTCCAACAGGATGCTAAAAGTGCTCTTTGGAACCAATAAGCAAAGGAACATTATTTGAATGAGGAACATTCTACTTTAACAGCCAGTATTTCCATTGGCAACCAGCATTCTGTGCCTTTTGCATGGTGTGAAACTGAACACAAAACTATAGATTTATCTATAACTCACACTGAATTGAACATACTTGAAAGTCCAACGACAAAACTAAATGTAATTTTAATTGGTTTTAATTCAGCAAGTATTCATTGGGAACCTACTATGTGTACAAGGCTGCCAAACAATTGCATAAGGAGTTGGGGTAATCTAAGGTTCTTTCCACTTCTGTGAATGTGCAGTAAAATGTGACTAAGTCTCTTAGATTGCAGGCATACGGGAATGCATAAGAAATGACCACTGCCTTACATACACACTAGAGGATTTTCTTCTTTGGGTGTTCAAAAACAGAAACTTCCAAAGGCTGGGATATTTCCATACGGATTTTAAAAAATGAACACATCTTAAAAATCCATGTTACTGTAATAGCTACAGGATAACTTCCTTCCTACAGCAATATTTGAAATTGTGTACCTGATTTCTACCAACCAGTGTGGTCGCTGCCCCCAATTCATCTTCCAAAAATAGGATGGGAGCATTGTAAAAGACTGCTGCAGGAATGGCCTTAAGAGTTTTCAGATAATTCCTCATCATTTATATTTTTAATTGTGCAAACATTAAAGATTTAAATTGTACGTACAAAAATATGTAATGTGTGTCCCATTCCTCAATCTATATTAAAACATCAAAGTAACAACAACAAACCCACAATGAAAACAGGAGAATGCATCTAAAAGATCTAAAAACTTTAATCATGTCTTATTTAAGCTCTGTGTTGTCCTAGTATTAAGACTGCTAATCCTGAGTAAGTCACATTCCAGGCATTTTTAGGTAAATGATTTTCTATGATGCTAACTTAGGGAAGACAACCAGAATGTTGGGGACCACATAGTGGAAGCTTTGGATGATAAGCTAAGGAACTCAGATTTTATTCAGCAGGTGATGGGGTGTCACTGAAGATTCTATTTTACATTATGTTGAGTCCAGAGCTATGTTTTAGAAACATTAATCTGAAGGTGATACTAAGTAGGTAGAAAGGAAGTAGGACTCCATTAATAGTCCTCTTGAAAGTTCTCAAAAATGATCTCTGTGCAAATTAGTAGCTATATATTTGTCAGACTATATAGCAGTAGGAATAATCCCATGGTTAAAAAAAAAAAAACCTTGGTGATAAAGGAACAAAGATTTCTCATTCAAATTATATGTCCATTATGGGGAGAATTCCAGTTCTGGTAGTGGCAGAGCAGCTGAATTCAGATAGATCTCTCACAGATAACAATGATAAACTGTCCACAAAAGGAGTGAAAGATTTGAAGGCACTGGGGAGCAATCAAAAGCAGGCAGAAACTGGAAGAAAATGGACTCTTGAAAAAAGAAAAAAATTACCCTAGACAAGATTCACCTTTGAACAGCTCTTTCCTTGAGGGCCTTGTACACCACTCAGTGCAGGGTAAATAGAAACCAAGTAAAATTCTCAGTCTCATTAGTTTCAGAAGCAGAGAACAGACTTGGGAGTTGCCGGAGTAGCTAGGACTTGAAGAAGGATATTCTGGTAAGGGTGTCATGGGGGATGGAGGTAGATAAAATGTACATATTAAAACCCCCTCAACTTTTGGCTGAGCCCTAAACTGAACATGAAACTCCAAAGAGTCCAGGGGTGAAACAATTTAATGTTGAAAGGGCTGAGCAGATTATTTCAGCTGCTGGCCATCACAAAAAGTTTGAATCCCACTTAATCAGAAGGTCTCATTAAATACCTCTGGCTTTCCATTGTAATACTAGAAGGTCCCTGCCTAGGAGGAAATATGGTATTCTAAAACTGAGACATTTACTCTAGGGTTAAAGGCACAATCGAAATAGACCTATCCTTAAAAAGTCTGAAGCAAAGGCTTGACAAGTTCACGGTGATTTGTCAGTAATTTAATGGACTATGAAAACAAAACTCAATACTCTTTGGAAAAATGTAACAGAATCTGGATTCTCCAGAGTTTAGAATACAATAATCAATAGAAATATTGATTATTGATTGATCAATAGAAATATTTAAAAACAGAAAAAAATAAACCAAAGTCAATTGAAAAATTTATCAGTAGTAATAGACCCAGAAGTTGGAATTAACAGATAAAGGTTTAAAAATTGATATGTTAGGTTGAATAACAAAATATGATTAATAGGAATTAAGAACTACCAAAAGAGGTTTAGAAACTATAAAAACAAACAAAACCAGATGGATATCCAAGAACTGAAAAATATAGTATCTAAAATAAAATATTTATCAGTTAGAATTAACAATATATTGGGCACTAAACAAAAATGGATTATTGAAATTAAATAAATGTAAGTAGAAATCATCCAAACTAAAGCACAGAGAAAATAAATCATAGTACAAATGAACAAGGCACTAATAGTCTGTACTACGGCATTAAGTAATTTAATATGTGTGCAGTTGGAATCCCAGAAGCATAGAGAAAATAGGTCAGAAAACTACGAAAATTTTAAAATTTGATTAAAGCAACAACTTGAAAATCTAGAAAGCTTAGCAAATGCCCCCTTTAAAAGATAAATTCAAAGAAAAGCACTACAGCACAATATAGTAAGGTTGCTGAAAAACAAATATAAAAATAATTTATAAGCAGCCAGAGCCAAAAAATTACACTACATTAAAGAGAACAAGGAAAAGAATATCTGATTTCATATCAAAGCAATTGTGGCCAGAAGACAACATGTAATATCTTTAAAGGCCAAAAATCCAGAATAACCAATGAAAATATTTCTCAAAATGAAGGTGAAATAAAGAAATTTTTGGATAAACTAAAGCTAAGGCAATTTGTTGCTTGTAGAATCACATTATAAGATATGAAAAAGGAAGTTCTCTTTGCTGAAGGAAAATGATACCAGATAAAAATCTGGATGTACTGAGAGAAAGGGCAGGACTGGAAATGATAGATGGTAAAATGTAAAAAAAATTCTTCTTTCCCTCTAAAAATTCTTTCAAAGTCAAATGATTGTTTAAAGAAAGAAAAGAATAAAAATGTATTATGGGATTTATTAAATATGTACGAGTGAAACACCCAAGAACATAGCACAGAGAAGAAGGGATATAATGATATAAATGAAATTCTACTGCTGTAAGTTTCTTACATTAACTTAAAATGGTATACTTGGAATTAATTCAAGGTAGACAGTGATAAGTTAAGAGTACATCCTAAAATCCCTAGAGCAATAGTTCTCAAAGTATGGTCCTTGGACAAGCAACATCAACATAATGCAAGAATTAATCAGAAATTTAAATTCACAGGCCCACTCCAGACCTACTAACTCAGGAACTCTAGGGTGAGACCTAGAAATCCGTGTTTTATATAATCCCACAGGTGATTCTGATGCACACTAATGTTTGAGAGACTGCCATGAAGCAGCCACTAGAATAGTAACACTATGAAGCATAGCTCAAGAGACAGTAGAGGTATAAAAATGGCATACTAAAAAGTACTTAACCCAAAAAAATAGAAAAAGGAAAAACAAGGGAACAATTAACAGAGGGAACAAAAGGAAAATAAACACCAAGGTAACAGATATAAATCTAATATAGCAATAATTACATTAAATGTAAATGGTCTAAACACTTTGATTAGAAGTCAAAGATGGTAGACTAGATAAAAAGAAGACGGATGTATGGGTTAAGGTGCATTTTAAATATAAGACACAGACAGGCTGAAGATTAAAAGATGGGAAAATATACACAATGTAAAATGTAACACAAGAAAGCTGGCGCAGCTATATTAAAATCAGACAAAATAGACTTCAAGACAAAGAGTATCACCAAAGAAACAATGTCATTTCATGATGATTAAATTGACAGATAATAATCCTAAATATAAGATGCATCTAATAGAACTTCAAAATTCAGTGAGCAAAAATTGACAGAACTAAAAGGAAAAAAAGATAAATCCAAAATCACAGTTGGAGATTTAAGAACCCTTCTCTCCACAACAATTTCTCAGAACAATCATTATCTATCTAGAGAGACACTAAAGATATAGAAGATTTGAACAGTATTAGCAAACACTTTGACTCAATTAACATTTAGGTCATGCAATTACACAATACACATGTTCAAGTGCTCATGGAATGTTCACTGAAATAGAGCATATCCTGAGCTATGAAACAAGTGTCAAACTCTAAAAGGCTTAAATTAATGCACAGTATAGTTTCTCACCACAAAGGAACTAAATTAGAAATCAATAACAAAATATCTAAAAAAGCCACATATATGTGAAAATTAAGCAACATCCATCTAAATAATTTATGGATCAAAAAAGATCAAAATGGAAACACTGAATATTTCAAACTGAATAATGAAAATTCAACATATCAAAATTTGTTGGATACAGCTAAAGCAGTACTCCCAAAAGAACTTTTGGCTTTATATACTTATATTAGGAAAAAAAAAAAAAAAAACGGTTTAAAATTGATGATCTAGGATTCTAATTTAAGATGCTAGAAAAAAGTAGAAACTAAACCCAAAGCAAATAGAAGGAATGAAATATGGTGCAGAAATCAATGACAAAGAAAAATACAAGCAATAAAGAAAAATCAACAAAGCCAAAAGGTAGTTCTTTGTAAAGCCTAATTAATCAGGCAACAGCAGATAGGCTGGGAATTCTGCCCACGTCTTCTCACTTTGGGCCCCAGGCTGATGCAGTAAATACTTCAGTCTCATGGCACAGTGGCTGGTGAATCTACTTAGGAAATCTAAAACTCCAGCCCAGAAAGGACAATTCACTATTCATTGCTCAGATCTAGCCCAATGATCCCACTCAAGCACAAGGAAGGCAGGAATTGGAATCCTACCTTGTGCCCAGAAGGCAAAGATCTAGAAATATATGGAGAACCTCACTGAAGACTACCTCCATGAAGGGGAAAGGAGAACATAAAATTCGGCCTCTATATTAGTTCTTCCTGAAGTATTAGAAGACTTACATTATTGCTTTTTTTTTTTTTGGACAAATGGATTTTAATAGATACTGTTGAGACCTCTTTCCATAAATAGCCGAACTTTTAGAAATGTTAGTAAGAAGCTACTGAAGTGTAATACATTTCCTTTTAAATGAAAATAAGCATCTATGGACTATTTTAATAAAGAATGTAATTCAGTGACCACCACCAAGTCCCAAAACACTCAGCTATTTTATCAATGGTGGTACACTAATACATACATGTATTCAAGAATTTGTACTGAAAGAAAAAAGAAACTAAATTAAAAGCTTATAGGGGAAATGCAAATGTCCCACAACTTTCAAAGAGATTATAATTATTTTTCCTCATAAAAATTTAGAGAAAGTTCCATCTGGCTAGTTGGTAGCAAGCATGGTAATAGATACTGCAAAGGAAAAAAAAGTACAGTTCCACAACATGAAAGGAAATAAAAGCTTAAAGTAAATAGGAGATTATGCTTTGGAGATTCCAAAAGATTTCTTTAAATGAAAACTTTTGTACAAAATTGCTGAACATCCATCCATTAGACACTATGAAAAACAACACAGCACAAACAGCATACTTTCTGGCCCACGGTTGCTACTGAATAGAAGAATGAAGAAATGAATGTAAGCATAGTTGGGATCCCTGGGTGGCGCAGTGGTTTGGCGCCTGCCTTTGGCCCAGGGTGTGATCCTGGAGACCTGGGATCGAATCCCACATCAGGCTCCCGGTGCATGGAGCCTGCTTCTCCCTCTGCCTGTGTCTCTGCCTCTCTCTCTCTCTCTCTCTCTCTCTGTGACTATCATAAATAAATAAATAAATAAAAATTTAAAATAATTTATGAATGTAAGCATAGTGATACATTCAATCATATACAACATACAGAACTTAAATGTTCATACAGTACGCTGTATATAGACAAACCGACAGTAATGAATGTTCACAGAAGGCCTTCTGACTCCCAGGTAATTGACTTACAAAAGATCCATGCATACAAAATCTTTTCTGCTTATCTCCAGCATTGTACCCTTCAGACTCTCCTACACACACTGACACATACACACAACAATGGAAAAAAAGAGCTCTCCGAATTGGCTAGTTCTGTGAGAGGCAAAGCTTAAACCAGGGTCAGAATCCCACAGAGGATGAGTGTACCTTCCTAATTCTAAGTAATTCCCTGATGCAGCCCACATCATGCTCCACTGAAGTGGGTTAGGTAGCCATTCCAGAGCCACTTGCATTTAAAAGCATCTTGTTTTAAGAATGAAAATCTGTTCAGTAGAGCTCAGGGAACTTTAGTCACTCATCCATCTGTGTGTACTAGTTCAATGTACCTCCCGCCTGAGGAAGTGGCAGCTTTTGGGACAAAAGGCAGTAATTCTAGAAAACAGAAAGCCACCACAGTTAGAGTAAATCTGGATGGGATACCAGGAAACTTAGTACATGTGTAATATAAATTCACCGGCTTGCAGACAAACCAGAAGTACTTCAATCAAAGAGAAAATGCCCATGGACTTTAAAAAACAAGGCTGAGTTCAAAAATTTAAAAAACAAATCAACAATATTTTTTCTTACTGTTCTCAACTATATATAGTATTGCTTTTTAACTGTAGAATAATTCAGAGAATGACTAAAAATTAACATCATTGTTTTAAAAGTTACTGAACTAAAAAAATGCCTTTTAAAATTTTCAATTACTTTGAAATCAAGAACCAAGTTTTTGTTGTACTTGGGCTGGTCCCAAATGAGAAAATACAGATTGGATGACATATGGGTCTTGCCTTAAAGCATCAATAATGCTAGAACGGAAAGAGTGGAAACATGGAAGGCAGCGGGGAGGAGATACAGTGGGAAGGGCACAGCTTTGTCACCAGAATCGCACCTGGGTCCCAACTCTACCTCAGTCAATAGGGAGCTGTGAGATTCTTGGCCAATTTGCTTAACCTGTTTTGAGCCTCAGCTTTCTGATCTATAAAATGGACACAGTAATGCCTGCTTTGTAGGTTGTCAGATGGATTCAAATTAATATATATAAAGCAAGAAGCACAAAGCCAGGCCGGAGGAAAAAACTAAAAAAAAAAAAAAGGATGATGATAGTGATGTTACCCATCTTTTTCTTTTTTTTTATTATTAGCTCGGTCTGAAAAAAAAAAAAAAAAAAGAAGTAAAATGAGAAAATCCAAAGAACAAACATAGCCAAACTCTTAATGAAATATGTCAGTGAGGAACTTCCTGTGGGAAGTTCATCACCACTGAGTGAGGAACATCTGTAGATGAAGAGCGCCCACTTGAGATGATACAAATACCATTCAGCTCCGATCTCATCTTCAAGCCTTCACTTCTTCAACAAGATGGCAAGGGTGTAAGAGTGGAGAGCGATATCCTTAGGGTAAACACAGGACAAATTGCCAGGATTTGGATCTGTCTTTAGTTCACCTAAGAATTCTAGACAAAGGGGATCCCTGGGTGGCGCAGCGGTTTAGCGCCTGCCTTTGGCCCAGGGCGTGATCCTGGAGACCCGGGATCGAATCCCACGTCGGGCTACTGGTGCATGGAGCCTGCTTCTCCCTCTGCCTGTGTCTCTGCCTCTCTCTCTCTCTCTGTCTCTCTGTGTGACTATCATAAATAAATTAAAAAAAAAAAAAAAAGAATTCTAGACAAGGACCCAGGATCCTGAGTGGTAGGACTCTGGAAAGTTAAACCTTCCTGGTCCTGTTGCTCCTCATACATTTTATCTGTTTTCTAGTGTTACTTAACATCAAAATTCTTAAAAGTAAGGAGGCACATGTTTTAAAGGCAAAACATGGTCCAATCCCTCCACAACCTTTCTAGAGGGTGGACGAGGCTGGGGAAACTTAAATGACTAACATAAATCATGTGGGATTGAAGTCGTAGGACTTTAAAGGAAGTGATTATACTGGGAAGAGAGGGAAGAGGAAGGCTTTGTGCAGAAAGCAAGCATCTGAAGTAAGCCTCAAAACATGCTGTGGATTTGAGACAGGGAGAGGATAGGCACACAGGCATCCCAGGCAAAGGATGGGGGCAGGGAACAGCAGAGACATAGTTAGATGGGGTGGTGAGCAACTGGTCTGGTCAGTTGAGGGCCAAGGAAGACACGGGCACAGAGCAGGAACACGTTACATCTATACATCCTGCTGGCCAGAGGACCTCCAGGGAGCTGTCAACACTGGGGTGGCTGCTGAGCCCTCTCTTTCATGTTGTAGACGCACTCATCCACCTAACTCAGTGGACATCCCCACCTGAAGGTCTCTGACATGTCAAATCCTCCACGTTTACAAATCAGGCGTAATGTGCCCACCCCACAGACAACCCTCTTCCAGGTGCTTATATTCCCCTACCCTTAAAGCTATAAGCAGTTATTGGAACTAGAAGCTTCAGCCTTACTCTTGATTTACACCTCACCTACCTCCCCGCAAACTCCTGCAATTCTCAATATTTAACTGGCCATCAGGTCCTGAGGATTCTCTGCCCTGAGTTTCTCTTGAATCCTACCTATGTCCGCCAGTGTTTTCTCCCCTGATTTCAGACTCTGTTGGTTACATTTCTGAATTACAGTGTTTGAATCCCTCCTCACTATCTGTGTGACCTGAGACAAGTACACTGGTTTCCTCATTTGTTAAATAGGAATTATCAAAGTGCCTAGCTCATGAGTTACCGGGAAGATGAATATGCCATATAAAGTACTCAGAATACTCCCGGGCATCTGGAAAGGACCCTGTGAATGGTAGCTGTTATTATGGTACCATTGCTATTAGCATGCATTATTGCATATTATTATTATTGTAACTAGTTGACCTTGCCTCTACCATGTCCCCACTTCTAAATCAGATGATCCTTAAACTTTAATTTGAAAGCTTAGTCTAAAAGAAATGAACTCTAACCTAGACTTCACTATCTTAGAACACAAAGAGAAGAACTCCTCTGGTTGAAATGGCCCCGAGGGCCCTCCCTAGTGTTGCTCCCCATTCGGCACCTGCCAGTGACCCGGAGGCTGCGAACCCAGCGCTCCCGTGAGCACACACGCAGAGCCATGAGCCTCCGCCTTCCGGACAGCTGCGCGGTGATCCTACAGAATCACACATCTGATCGTTTCATCCTTCCGATTAAAGGCCTTCTCGGGTCTTTCACCACCTAAACTTCCAAGTCCAAACTCTTCTGCATCTTATTCAAAGTGACATGGAGCCACTGGGGCACAGAGAGAGGAGGCGGGCTGGCTGGCAGAGCTCAAAGACCTGCTCAGTGCAACTTACTGCTATTTCAGGAAAAGTAAGCAAAGCTGGGGTCAGAGGCATCTGATACTGTAACATTGGACTGTTATTTCTACTGGTGTTTTAGTTCTGGTGTTTTTTTTTTTTTATTGTCATTTGATTGATATTATGATCGGTATGAAAGGCATTGTATCTGGCAGCTTATTTTAAGAAAATGGGAAAATGCAGAGGATTGGTCACCTTTTAGATTTCCTCTCTCTTCACAGCTACAGGCATATAGGTCAGTCCGGAATTACAAACCATCCTTAAGAGACATCCTAAAAAACTGCAGATGGGTAGCTCGGGGTGCAGCCAGCATCCCCTGCCTGTCTGCCTCTGGCTGTGTCCAGCCCTAGGCTGTGGCCACACCTGTGGTACATCTTCCCCTTTACCTCTTTGTTTTGACCTTAGGAAGGAGTGCTATTTCTGCTTCTCTCTGGCTCGACTACCTTCATATTCAGTGATATCTAAGGATAAATAAAAATACTTATTTTTCCAGATGTAGTTAGAGGAGAACAAGAACTCCTCTCTTGTTCCACCTGGAAGGTAGGCCATAAGCATGACTGATACCGACTCAAACACCAAAGTTCTCAGGTAAAATTAGACATAGAAAGAATCGGGTTCCAGAAGCCCCAGTAACATGCTGAACATCTACAAATACTTATCTGAATTTTTTTTTTTTAAAAGGATGCACAAAGGAGAAGAGGTAGTTGAACTCAATCTGATGAGCAGGCATTTAATGTGACGGGATTAAAGTGATTCTAGACTGAACAGAATGCCCCAAGTTCTGCATTTTGAAAAACTGACTTATCCTAACACTTTGGGAGCACGTCCCTTTACAAATTGGGGACAGACTGGAGAAAGTAAGGACACACCAAACAGGACATTTGCCCCTGCCCAGGCATCCAGATCTTTCTACCTCCCTAAAGAAGCTGTGCCTAGGGCCTCAGGTTGGGCCTTCCAGACAAGAACACTTCGCCCACCCCCTAGCTCCTCCATTACTATTTTCCCCTGGGGGAGACAGCTCCATGGATGCCACGTTTCAGGTCTCTACTGCCTTTACTTACTCTGCCTTGATTAGGAAGTCTGACAAGAATAAAGCTGACTGCTCTGCTAAGCATCTTCCTCTTGGGGGGAAAGTGCAGCCTCCAGTATCAGGAGGCCTGTCCTGCTCGAGCTTTGCCTGTACCTGCACATCTAATTCTGGGGCTCAGATGGCAGCACCCCCTTTTTGCCCTTACCGCTCAGCCACATCTAACAACTTATTTAACCCCTCCCTCCAAAAGCTGATATTTCATCTACCACAAGCTACTGCTTATTTCTTAATCTGTTCACCACCCAGGTGGGGAAATGTGGTGCTAGTTCACAGGTTTCTTAGTGATAAAGGGAGAACCCAACACCAGAGTCCCTGAGACTCAGACCTCAACAACAGAGACTCAGTACCAAGTGGGTTTCCCTACGTGAATTCCGCGACTAGGTCCTATGATCCTTCTCCATCTTCTTCCATGGAATCCTGCTCCCTGATTCCTGACTCCTCAGATCTGCAGCATGGTACAAGGCAGGATGCCCAGAGCATATGGACACATGAGAATTCAAATGTTGGGGTGCAAACCTCTTGATGACAGTTAAGACATATTTTATATCCTTTTCTTTTATTGTTTTCATTTTCCTTTTAAAAAAACAATCTGTCAAAGAGATTTCACCAAAGGATCTCATTTTCCTTTAAAATTTTATTTCCACACTTACCATGCTACGTGAAATGCAATTTTCTTTTTCATGTCTTGAAACTACAAATTTTAACTAAAAGGGGGGCAGAAACAAATAACAGTTTAATATTTATCACTATTTGAAACATGTCTCTTAATAATTTGCTATATGCCCAAAACCATGAACAAATCTAATGGTTTTGTTGTTGTTGCTGTTATGAAAACCTGGGAATTCTGTGCTTCAGCAGAAAACCAAACTTTCTGAGTCCTCTTTACGTACCTACCCCTGATGGGTAGTCTAGAGTATCTAGACTTTATGTATAATGCAGTTTCCCTTTTTCTGAAAAAGGCATTCATTTTCAGAAAGATAATTTCACTTTTTAGAATTAACTTTTTACTTAAATTTCTTTCTCATTTTTAAAGGCCCATTTGTTATCCTGCTAAAGGATTTTTTTTTTTTAAGGCAGTTGACAACTGCCCAGCAACAGCAGCCTGTGTTTGCAGTCACTATTTTGGGCTACATCACATGTCACTTACATAACCTTGTTTAACTGCTCTTGAACTGGTTTGAACAACCTGGGAAACAGATTAGGGCAGTCCCTGCAAATTCCCTCCTTGCAGATCCTGATGGGTGATTTCCCATTCCCCTGCCCCCATCTTATAATGCTGCAAAGTGAATAAGACGGTGTCCTACAAGAACTGGTTATTCATTGTCAGAGCCAGCTAAAACATTTGATAATTAACTTCCTCTGCTCAGTTTAAACCAGTCTGGTCTGCCCATAATAAACCAATGAACAATGATCCCCTGCTGCTGGCGTTTATGAGTGAGCCTGGATTAACATGCTTTAAAATGCCAGGGTTGGGGAGGGGGGAACTCACTAGAGAAGTATAGGTTGCCTCTGCCACCTTTAAACACAAATCTTTTGAAGTTATATTTTAAGGATTCTAATATTTTAGTTTAGAAGTCAGATTGGACTTATTTTTTTTTCCCTGAAGTGTTTCAAGAGTTCTTCCCATGTGGGTAAGCATGAAATTCCCAGATAAACATTCTTCTTGGTGTGAAAGGTGTTAGTTTTTCACTTAAACAAATATAACTTCTAATTATCATGACTTACATTTTAAGGCACTCTGTATATTTTGGTGAAAGATAATCAAAGAAAATACATGACAAAAGCCAAGTGCAATAAGCTTTTAACCTTGAGAAACATTTATTACGATGTGCAATAAGAAAAGACAAGTACATTATTGACAAGGAACAAGGAACATTTCTTTTAGGAGGAGTGACTGACATCCTATACACATTCAGCAGTAGGAATTTAACATAGTTGTACTTCACTATGCAAAAACATCTGTTATCTAGATAAACTTTCTTTTAAATAAGTTATTCAGGGCACTGGGCAGGGAATTAACATCTGTTGAATTCCTATTATGTGACAGGTGCTTTACCAATCATATAATTTAATCCTTGATTTAAAAATGCTATGGGATTTGGGAATGAATCCTATGAGATTTTCTCCACTTTGTCAATGAAGCCACACAGGAGGTTAAATCACGCACTAGCTTAGCTGGGCTTTTCTACTTGGTGCTCTTTCATGACAGCATTTACTCTTTCTATGGCTCCATACATATTAGAAGTATCCATAAGATATTTACACCTAGGGGGTAAAATGGAACAGAAAGAATCTTTGCACCAAAAGACATTTGGGCTACCATATAAAGGATGACTTGGATACTAAAATATTAACTACTCTGACACCTGGGAAGGGAAATGGCATGAATTCAGGAATATCTACAAGCCTAAGCCTCAAGTGATATTATACAGGATGGCAAACTTACATACTGTCCAATCCACCACTTTTTCCTAGTCCAAATGTACCTGTAAACCCCCAGATCCTTAGGCCAACATGTTCACAGTTGTGCAGAATTGAATCCTGTATGCTGGGTTCTTAATGATCAGATTTCATTCACTTTTGCCCAAACAGCAAATTCCCTAAGATCTTAAAAGTAGAAATGAGGTCTGGCAGAAAGAAGGGGTCTTGTTCAGCCACCCTGGCCTCAAACTATTTGTTAAGATTTGAAGGTCTCAACACAGCTCAGTGGGTCCTTATTTGCCATCTGAGGCATAGACTGGTTTCTAAACACCCTTCCAGCTCTAAACCCAAATGAAACGCAGATGAGAACTGTCTTGGTAACAGAGAACAACTGGATCATAAACTTAAACTGACTGTCTAAAGGTTTGCTTAAAAAGAAATTATGAAACTATTTGATAAGAGGTGTTTTTGCTCACCCACATTAAATTAGACTAATTTGTGTATATAGTGATGTAATGGCATGCGCGTGGTACAAAATTCAAGCAACATCATGGGTCATATGACGTAAGGTTCCGTCACCACTATCCTCTGGCCACCCAGTTCCCTTCCCCAGAGGCAATCACTATTATCAATGCCTTTGTAGCATTCCAAAGGCTTTCCAGGACATGTGTTTTTTAAGCACAGTGAGCATGTTGTTTGTTAAGCACTATTAATTCAATATGTCTGCTTGTAATTTTACTAATTGACACAACAAATAGTTGTTGGATGGCTATTATATGCCAGTTATTGTGATGAGCACAGGGGCTGAGACATAAATAAGGCAAGGCCCCTGTCCTCGAGGGACTCATACATGGTCCAGTGTGGGAGACAGGGTGCTAAGCAAATCAAACTCCGGAACAAGACCAGCATGTGGGCAGAGTGCTATAGGGACATGGAAGAAGAATGGCTGTGGTTTCAGAAGTCAGAGAGGGCTTCCGAAAAAAACACCACCAGGCCAACTTCCTGAGGAATATTCCTTGGATGGAAAGAGAGAGTTTTCTAACAGAGAAACAACGTATTACAAAGTGAACGCTGTCAAAAGGTATCAGGTATCATATATAGGGGTGGTTGAGCTTGGTGTGGCTGGAGCACAGGAAGTGTGTGTGGAGGTGGTAAAAAACAAGACTGTGAGGATGTGCCATGCCATGTTATGTTGTCTGGATATGGATCTTTAGGCAATGGGGAAGCCAGTCCAGGTCTAATTTGTGTTTTAGGAAGTTCACAGGGACAGCTCAGCGGGAAATATCCAGAGTAATGGCAAAGGGATTGGCTAAGCTCAGAATTCTCATGACTTTTTAAGAGGGTCGTTAGGGGGTATAATTTCCAATTAGTCATCCTCATCTCTGTTACTCCCTAGCTCCAAATGTGTTTTTCTTTATCTTAATTGCTTCAACATCCACTCAATATCCAGTGAGAACAGTTGAAACCATCCTAAATTATTTCTTCCTGGTCCTCCATGCAAATATTCCACACCTTTCTGATTTTATAACCCAAAGTCATTGACTTCTGCCTCCTGGGTCTCGTCATTGTCTCAAAGCAGCAGATAATGTGTATGCTTGAGATAAAAAAGGTAGCCTATGAGTTATCTTCTCACCTTGCCAAAGCAGAGTAGATATTTTCTTTTTTAGCATTCTAAATTGGGAAGTCCTCCTTTATCCAATTATTCCCAATAGAAATTACTCACAAATTTTAGGATGTTTGAAGCAAAATTTTTGTGCTTATGAGGAAAAAGTGGTACGGGATGTAGATCTGCATACACTAGGACTTTGTGTAAGATTGTTTTACTACTCGGAGCTGAAGATTAGAATCAGAGGAGAGAGGGCAGAGGAACTGCGGGAAACCGTCCTGTGAAATAAGACAAGCTGTTCGCTGAGAAAGAGAAGGGCAAGGACGAATGAGAGAGCAGACTTAAGTACGTGGAACCGTCATGAGAATACGACAGACAGCATGAGCTGGGAAGGCAGAGGACTAATGTTTGGTGAGTAGCTACTAGGCTCTCAGCTACCAGGCTGGAAAAGTTATATTCTCATCATCTTCAATGTTCATAGGTAATATGATCCTTATGTCCTGGACAAGAAACATAAGTTAAGCAGCTGTCCATGGTGCTTCACATGGCCAGTGGTGATGTGAGGATTTGAACCTAGATCTGATAAAGCCCATGCTTGCCTGGTGAGTCACTCACAAGCAGTCCTGAAATCTTAATATGCACAACAATATCTCATTCTTGCTTTGTACTCACACATTTTAACCTTGCACATTTGATCATTTGACTAAACTGCTTAAAATCAAAGGGCTTCCCTTTTAGAAAACAGCTTAGCTCTCATTTGCAGCTGAAACTCAGGACAAGAAAAGTTGCTAATGTAGTTCATAATGTAGTGATGGGTTTTGGATCAGACACGTGTGGGGGATATCCAGACTCTATCACTTCTCAGCTATGTTAATACCAAGCAAAACTTACATTATATTCTCTTGTCCATAGAGTAACCAAACTTATCTCATAGGGGATTATAAAGAATAAATGCAATAGTATGCTTAAAATACCTAGCTCCATGACTGGAACACATGGATGCTCCATTAACCTTCTCCCCCAAGGTCATACCATTGGGGTTCTGATCAGGGAGTGGAACACTGTTCCTGGACCAAATGCCTGTCTCCCACCATGTTTCACCAAGCCCTGACTGTGACAGTTAGTTACTTGGCCTCATGAAGCCTTCATAGCCCCATCTGTAAAATGGGGAGAGTAATAGTACCTCTCCCTCAGGGCAGCCCTGTCCAGGCCAATCCTGACTTTGAGCAGGAAGGAATGAGATTCTCTATTCTAAGCCTGGAATCTCTGCATTAAGTCTAATATAATCTCTAATTATGCTTGTATTCTGGGTTCACTTTCTGTTAACTGGGCTTGTGCCCCATTGTCTATTCTGCAGCTTGTATAGCACCCCTAATTCTTAGAGGACAAAGTTCCTAACACCCTGGCTCCCTCTGAAGTCCAGCTCCAAGATGGTGTGACACTTGTTTCTTGAGAGCCCACCTGGCTCCTCTTGCACTCCAAGACTCTTCTGATGCCCTGTGCAGACCACAGGGGTTTCTGGGATCTGCCTTCTGAACTCTTTTTTTCCTTCAGCACAAATGTCCATGCTCCAGTTATTGTCCCATTTTGGTGAGCAGGTCTGGTTTCATACACCAGGCCTTTCTAGCTTGTCCCATCATTATTTATTCTACAAAGGTAAGTTTTCTTTCCCTAATTCTTGTCACCATTTCTTTTACACAGAAGAGATAAGACACATAGAGAAATAAACATTTAGCTTGTTGGGAACTGTATTGTGCTTTTTATCCTCTCTCGAAAAAAAAGAGTCTGTCATGAGGAACATATAAAACTTACATTACTAGATCATTAAGTACACAGGTTTACAAATTGATTGCCTAATGATTATTGTGGTCACTTTTAAATCAGAGATAACACATTTACATTAGTGGCCTATGGAACTGGAAAATGGCCAGTTGAGTTTTAGCTCATCTGGAAATCTACTTAGACCTGGAATGGTTGCTCCTAGCCCTTAGAGATCTGGGCCCTTCCTGCTCTTCCAAGTCTCCCATCTTAAGGCCCCATCTAGCCATAGGTCCAGGGTTGATACTGCTTCAGGCTAGCTGTTCACAGAACATTCCAGCCCTTCTCTACTCCTGCTCTCCTTCATGATGCTGGCCTCTCAACGTTTGCTCAGAGCTGCAATGCTGCATAATGTTCTCTCACTGGGTAAGAGCTTCACAGGCCTAAATTTCCCTACTGGACCCCAGGTCACAAGTCACAAGAACTTCTGTGCAGTGTCCTCTTCTCCTTGAAGGGTCAGCTTCTAGAGGATGACCCCTTTTTGGTAACAGAAAATGAAAGTGGACAGAGGCCCGCTTTAGTGTGATACTTGCTTGAGCTTCTAATATCCTCTCGTGGGGTCTAGACCAAGCCCACTGCACTATTGCAAGGGAGGTCACTTCCCTACTTTCCAGTGTTCCTTACGCACACTCCTCAAGAGAGAAAAAAACCTGGGATTCGAGGCAGGGTTGGGCCCTGGTCTTGGCCTCCCTTCTAAGTTGCTTCACCAGGCACCTGTCAGACATTGCTGGTGTGCCCTTACCTGTCCCCATCCTTTGTCTTTATACTCTACCACATGGTTTAAACTCCACGAACCACGGGTAAAACTGACATGCCAACTGTCTACCTGGATTCTTATTCTCATGCCCCATCATCTGCTACGTGATCCCGGAGACCCATACCAACCATATACCCGGACTGTGGCTGGGAATGGCTGTGCCCCTTCAACTGTAGGCACAGTACCATGCTATGAGGATGAAGAATTCCTGAGACATAGCACAAGCAAACAATCATAATGTGGTTTTTAAGTCTCATGTAGCCACAAGTGCCAATAAACTACTTAATTTTAAAAAAATATATTTTATTTATTTATTCATGAGAGACACACAGGGAGAGGGGCAGAGACATAGGCAGAGGAAGAAGCAGGCTCCATACAGGGAGCTCGATGTAGGACTTGATCCTGGGACTCTGGGATCACGCCCTGAGCCAGAGGCAGATGCTCAACTGCTGAGTCACCCGGCATCCAAAATTATTACTTTAATAAGTTAAACAATTTTATATAGAAGTACCTCAGTAATGTTTAAAAATCCCTAATTGGCTGGTCATCCTGGTCAAGTTATAGCCTTTCTAAATCCTTTCTCTTATCTACAAAATGTAGAGATGGGGTTAGGTTGTCTCCCCTATCTCTGTGGCTCTGCTTCTATGGTCCTGAAAAGGAGAATGATTGAGGGAAAGTTACAAAGTCATCATTAGAATGAGCAGGCAGTAAATAGGGCAATGTAGCCTTACCCTGTGGCCTATGTAAATACACAGTGTAATTGGCAAAGCCAAACTAAGAGCAAATTGTTAAAGACAGGAGAGGGAGCTGTAATCAGTGTCCTTATCCCACACAAGAGTCTTAGAATTGCAAATTAGTTAAAAGAATTTAAAAGTAGTCACTATGGCCTTTGATGAGAAAGGCAGTCAAAGATAATGGAAATTACATTTTTGAAATACTTCTAAAGAAAGTCCTCCAGGAGAGAAAAAACAAAATCATAAGACTGTATATATGTGTATAGATACCTATCCATACAGACATTTTAAAGAACTGTAACGCTGATGAAAGTTAAAAAGCAATCACATTACAATCTTGAAGCTACAGTAAAAAAAAAATCTAGAATTTTTTGCTAGGTATTCCAAGATTAAAAAATGCAGAAACCTAAGGTTCCATACCCCCTCCCCATTTTCCATGCTCACTCCTACAAGTTTCTTTTCTTTTTTTTTTTTTTTTAATTTTTATTTACTTATGATAGTCACAGAGAGAGAGAGAGGCAGAGACACAGGCAGAGGGAGAAGCAGGCTCCATGCACGGGAAGCCCGATGTGGGACTCGATCCCGGGTCTCCAGGATCGCGCCCTGGGTCAAAGGCAGGTGCCAAACCGCTGCGCCACCCAGGGATCCCCCTCCTACAAGTTTCTAAGGAGGCTACTTGTTTATATATTTACCTTTATGTTGCAATTATAAAATTGGGAAAAATCTAGAAGTAATATTGTAGTCAAAGAAAAATCAGAGATTATTATAATTGAGAAGCTGTGGCTTCCCTGGAAGAGTATTAAAGAAAGAGGTACTCTGTGGTTAACACCTAAGACCAAGTAATGTGAGATAATATGCCTGTATGAAGCAGGATGGTGATAAACAAAATACAGCTTGTAGGCCAAAAATAGCCTAGTTTTTCCCAGCTCTGAATTCCATCTGTCAGAATAAGGTGGATGGCATTCATCAGATACCAGCATTGCATATATAGCTGGACTGATTTAATCCTCTGGGGGACTTAAATTTTATTACCCATAAAAATAATCAACCATCAATTAACAGAATTTGTGTAAATTCTTATGCAATGGAGGCTTTGGACATTATCATCAGCCCATTCTTTCTCCCTTTTTAGAGACTAAGGTCAGAACACGTTCAAGTCCTTTCTCTACAGGTCCAACTAAGGTCTTAACTAAACCTCAAAGTTCTCTGCAAACTTAACTGATTTTGGACACACACATCTCTCTAACACCCTCACACTTTATTTGAACCTCAGGAATCTAGCTTAAGAACTATTATGAGCTGTGCCCCACAGTGCTGCATTATTTTAATTAAGATTTGTAAGAATAGCATACACTATTAAAATTACTCCCATTTCATGTTGTTCTTATTGCTCTGGCAAATTCTCCCTGGCAATTACTCCTTTCTTCCCTGTGTGAAGGGTGGGTGTTTGTGAGCCATTTTTTTCATATCTGTATCAGAACACCTTCAAGTGAGGGAGCATGTCTTACATATCAATAGAACCCCATGGCACATATCACATGGTAAGTGTGAGATATGCATTTATACCATTCTCAGAAGCAAAGAGCACAGTTTTCTTGTTTAGCACCAGGCTACTGCCTGGGGCAGGGAGGCTTTGTCTTCTCAGCTGGTGTTACCAGCCTTATGCTAATGGCAGTTTCCTCCCAAACTTCTCAATGCCATGGCTGGCAGAGTCATAGGAGTTAACATTTAAAGTCTTGTACCAGAGGAATCAATAGTTATGGTAGCATCATATCATAAAACAAATATACACGGGGGGCGAGCAAGAAAATACCTGAAAGTCAATGAGTTCATTTGAATGAAATGAAAATGTAAACCAAAAGTACGTTTTGGAGATTTTGAGTGGTCAGCAACAAGATTTTGAAAAACAGATTCTTGTTTAGTCAAACTTTAATCTTATGATACAAAATGATTTGTGATAAAATGAAAGTATTTTCTAATTATATGGTTTCAACCTCTGTCCCTTTATAATCACTTACTGTGTGACAGGCCTTGTGTTTATTGACATATGATGAGTGTAAGAAAAGAAGCTTACAAAGTTGTTCACAGAGCTACACAGAGAACTACATACAGGTATAAAAAGTGTTACAAGCCACTATGGAAAACAGTTCTAGAAGAGATTAAATAAAACTACTATGTGATCTAGCAATCCTATTTCTGACTATATATCCAAGGGAAGTAAGATCAGTAACTCAAAGAGTTATCTATACTTCCATGTTCACTACAGCATTATTCACAAACCAAGGTACAAACACAATCTAAGTGCCTGCTGATGGGTGAATGGATAAAGGTAGAACACACACACACACACACACACACACACACACTGTTAATATTATTCATCCTTAAAAAAAGTCTCCTTCAACAACATGGATGAAACTGTTGGGCATTCTGCTAAGTAAAACAAGCCAGAGAGAGAAAGACAAATACTGCATGGTATCACTTAGATGTAGAATCTTAAAAAAAAAAAAAAAAGAAAAAAAAAAGTCAGACTCACAGAAAGAGAGTAGAATGGTTGTTGGCAGAGGCTAGGAAGTGGGAAAATAGGGAGCAACTGATAAAAGGGCACAACCTTCCAGTTACAAAGATTAATCAGGTCTGAATATCTAATACATAATATGGTGACCGTAGTTGATAATATTGTATTGGACAGAAGAAATTTGTTAAGAGAGTAAAACTTAAGTGTTCTTACCAAAAAGACAAACATTTTTAAAAGATAAGTACATGAGGTAATGTATTTGTTAATCCAACAGTGGGTATTCTTTCATGAGATATACGCACATCAAATCATCACATCATATACTTTAGAATATTACACGTTTATCTGTCAGTTATACCTCAATAAATCGGAGGGGGAGGGAGAAGTATTACAAAATCATACAAAAAAAAGAAGATTAATGAAGGAAGGGGGACAGATAGTCAGTGGTGATTAGTGAGGCTTGATGAAGAGGTCATCTTGATCTGGATCTCAAAAGAAAAATGCAATTTCTCCAAGCTGAGTCGGAAGGTGGAAGGACGCTGATACTTTCTTTCAGACAAAAGGAAACCTGCCCATGTGGGGCCAACAGCTGCCATAACATGGTCCCACAGCACACTCAGTGCCTTCCACACAGGACTCAGGAGAGCAGTTGAATCGCTGTATGGTAAAATTCAATGAAGTAATAGAATTAATTTTAAAATCAGTATAATAAAGATAGTAAAAAAAAAAAAATAAAGACAATCGTATTGCCAAACTCAAGGAAAAACAGAAATCAACAGCCATGATTCTAAAACCCACGAAATGCCAAATAAGAGGTGAGAAACTGCCCCCCAAAACTGACGGAATGCTAATGCAGGTTTGGAGTTACACGATAACTTACTAAAGAATCAGTTTTCTGACATGATAACTTACTAAAGAATCAGTTTTCTGCGTTAATATTTATAGCATTCTGATCTGAGCATGTTCATCTTGTATGAAATTAAAGCTGAGTATTATTAGGCAGCGTTTCCAAAGGATATGGTCTTCCACATGTTCTCAACCCTTAAGTCAATATGATCTGATTGCTTAAGAAACAGAGACATTACATCTCAGACAGTCTTTCTGCCTAAAAACACTCTAAATTATTTAAATTGAATTCTGATTAAAGTTAAAATAAAATCTTCTTCAATAGGGCATGCAAGGTTCTTAGAACTTTTGTAAATGAGATCTTTGTAATCTGATTCTGTTTCATCCAGTAAAACCATATAATGAAACTGCAGTCACTGTGGCTGTCTACAGAGTACTTTTCAACTTACACAGGCCTCTCGTTCTGCTTGAGCTCTAAAAAGGCAGGGGGACGCGGTACGAATGCTCCTCCTGAAGTCTGAACACGAGGCACTACCTCTGGTGACTGAGTTGAGAATTTTCTTACAGAGGACAGTAGTCTTTTGTTTGTTTTAGAAAATTATATAATTTTAGAGCTGGAGGGAAAGAGTTCATTCCCACCCAGGGGTTAACCAAGGTCACAGAGATAACAGAGAGATGCCAGACTTTAACTCAGAAGAGGCGGGCTTGAAATCAAACACATTTAGTCACTAGCTGTGGGGCAGGTTACTTTACTTCCTAGGGGTCAGTTTCTTCATCTGTACACCTGTAAAAACATAACCTGTCCTGCTAGATGGTTGTACAGGACAGGGGAGGGGGGAGATCCTGAAGGTGTGAAGTATAGTGCTTAGCAGAATCAGTGCGTAGCCAGCTTAGTTTCTAATATGGATTACAAAGTTGAGCCCTGCATGCAGACAGGTCTCCTGGTTGCCAGTCCACCATACCCTCTGGGCTGTTTGTATTTTGCTCTACTTAAAACACACACACACACACACACACACACACACACAGAAAACTACAGAGCAATATAATAACCATGTACCCACTTTCTATAATTTGAGTTGTTTTTCAACCATGAAACAAAATAAGACAAAACAGAAAGATCTCCCAAATCACAGGCTAGGTCAAAAAATGAATGCATTTGGTTTTGTGACCACTTAGCGTTTTGGGTGGACAACTGGAAATTGCCTGTAACTCAGGAAGCAGGAAGAGTGGACGGTACCCCGCAGAACTACCTGAGCCACGCCGAGGATGAGGGGGCCGGCAGGGGCCTGAGGCTGAGGCGAGACCCTGCACTGCGGGCGGCAGTGGGAGGCAGGAGGCAGCAGGAGGCAGCAGGCCCGGCTCAAGGCGAGAGCAGCTGCTACAGCTGCTACAGCTGCTTCGCGGGGCTTGCCAAACGCTGGCATGCGGGAGCGCAGGGGCTGCCGTGCCAGATCTTCCCCTGCTTCAAGGGAAGCTGGGCATCCAGATTTTATGTGAAACCTCCTGATTCCTAAATGCTGGCAACTAATGCACAAATTCAAAAAGAAAAATTGCACAGGCCAAATACAACCCTTCAGCAGCAAGCTGGATTTCAATCTTGGGCCACGAGTGGAAGACCCTTAGGAGCACAGGAGCACCCAGGTGTGGGGGCTGTGGTTGCACGCGGCCTTCTATAACCTGCTGAGGCTTGGAGTGGGGAGCACATGGAGCGCTGCTAGGGAGGAACCTGGCCTTCCGCATTTGAATTTTTATGTTGATGTCTAAGAATTCACAACAAATCCTGGAAACATCAGAACAGATAATATCAACCCGATTCAGGGTAGGAGAAGGAAAACAGGGTATCTAGAATAAGAGGCATGCCCCTGAATTTCGTTACCCTTATTGTCCTTGGGATTCACTCCTATATGCCTCTGGTGTTTCACAGAGTATTGGGAAAAACATTCACATCGACTCTCAGTTCTCTGGAAAACCATTCCAGTTCACTAAGCTGCAAATGTTATTAAATGCCCTTGAGGCGTTTATCCACGAACTGCTGTATGCTGGTGGAGACTGTGCTCAGCAAGCTTACAGAAGCTGATCCAGGCCTTCCTTGTGAGGAAGCAAATGCTGTGGATAAACAATATGGAGAAAGTGGAGGTCATTTATTAACTCAAATTACAGTAAGGCCACACATGACCAAAGATATGCATTTGTAGCATCAGGATTAAAACAGCTATTAAGTTTATTTATGCTTCCTTCGAATACCCTGGGAGGTCATACTGGGCATCAGGAACAAGAATATCAAGGCAAAAAGGTTTCCTCATTCTATATCCCATTGGAGAAAAGGTATGATTATCCTGCCAAGCTCTGAGTACTGCAAGGATCCATCTAGAGCAGGGGTAAACAAATTTTCTGTAAATGGGCTGAACTACAAGTATTTTAGGCTTTGTGAGACATATAGTTTCTGTCCCGACTATGCCATTGTAGTGTGACTGCAACCACAGAAGATATGTAAATGAATTAGTATGGCTAGTATTCCAATAAAATTTTATTTGTGAACACCGATGTGTAAATTTCATATATTTTTTAATGTACCATAGATTTTTATTATCCTTTTGATTTTTTTCTCATCCATTCTTAGCTCAAAGACCATACAAAACCAGTCAGATCTGTCCCCTGATCCAGACAAACAGTCAAACAAGAGGAAACAGTATTTCCTAATCAATTACCATAATCCATTTAAACTGGGACAACAACCCTATGAAATATTTTTATCTCCATTTTAAATATGAAGATGCTGAGGCTTGCCTAAGTGCATATAGGCAGGCAGTGAGAAGCCAAGATTTGAACCCAAGCATACAGATTGTGAGCTCCATGCTGGGGGCCACATATACACATAGTGGTTCTCAACCCTGACTATGCATCAGGACCTTATAGGAGAGTTTTCAAAAATATAGATACCTAGATCCACCCCCCACTTCAGTTTACCAAATCAGAATCACTGGACATAGGACCCAGGCATCTGGAGGTAAAAAACAAAACAAAACACCCCCCAAACCACACACACACAGTTTCCCACTAGCTCTGGAGTATAATGGGGACCTACTTACTATATACATAGACCCATTGTAGAAACAAAGCCTATCAGACATGGTTCTCCTAATAAAGGGCCTACATATCCTGAACGTAAACCACTCTGCTATTTGGACTTGTTACTTAGCTCATAATCATAGGCAAATTCTTTAAAAGCATCAAATTACAGATGAGGCTTAAAAGAAGCTAAGTCCCAGATGGTGCCCAGAGTCTTATTACCAAAGCCATATTTGCTCAAAAGTATTGCCACACACTGGGGATGAGCCAAAGTTGAAGTGAAACTGCACGCCTAAACCATATCAAGAACAAAAAGTGGCAATTCTGCTAGAAAAGGCAATATGAATCACATAAGAACTTTACATTTAAACAGCATAAGCATCAGTAAGTCAACTTGATTTGGGGCAAACCATTTACTTGCTAACTGCAATGGGTTCCCAGGGGTCAGAATTCTCCCTTACAGCTCTGGGAAGTCAGTCAGTCTCTGCCTCAGTGAAAAACAGCCTAGGAAGCTCCTGTGATTTCCCCTGCTAGATTTAACCCAATGGCAACCATGCAAGGTGGCAATCTGCCCAGGGAATGTGCTTCTACCTTAGGACAAAAATTATGGAATGCTCCTAGGACATGCGCAGGACAAATCTCTCATGGTCCTCCGGGTTCAACCTTTACACCTCGGAGATTTTCAACCTGGGGACAGGGCCAGTCATGTCTTCCTGAATTTCCTCTTGTCAGAGGTCATCAGTGCAACAGATTATATGGAACTCGCTTGAATGATGTGACTGTCCCTACTAATGTCATCCTGGGGCAGTTTCATTCTCCTACTATGACTTTGCCCTTGCAATAGGGTTTCTCCCTCCTTCCATCTTTTCTTTTTGATGACCCATGCTGATACACTTGCCACTATATCCTGACACTAGCCATCTTCTTTTATCTACTTGCCTGTGACACCAAAAGCGGGTCAGGGCCCTGGAATCCAGGCTACTCTATAGGTTTACCCTCGTTCACTGGGATTGAGTGCTTGCTGCTTATCAAGCACTCACGAAGCTTAGAGCTATAAACAGAGAAGACAGAGAAAGAGAAGAACTGTATTATCTAAAGGGGCACACAGAATGTGTATGTAATGAACAGTAGCCCTTGTAACAACGTCTGTTGCCACTGGCAGGAAACTTCAACAATGACACCTTTGAATATAAAGGACAATGAAAACCTCTTAAAACCTGGGCAAATCTACTGCAGCTACATGCCTTTTACTTGCTGAGAGGTTTACTCGATCAAATGAATAGTTTTGTTGTCTTGTTTTAATTTTTTTACGGGGTATGCTATAACTTCAGCAGAGAAGTACAAAAGAAAAAGTTACCAACATTTGATCTTAATGTTTTAGGACACGTGAAGCCAGTGTCTGGAGTATGTTAAGACTTAGGAATTTGCTATAAGCTTAAGCTGTGTCTCTCATGAATGAATAGAATCTTAAAAAAAAAAACGGTTTTAGTAATAAGAATGCAGGGATACCATTGAAAATATATCTAAAAAATAGAATGGCAAAAACAGAGTAATACTTTGAGAGTGTGCCCCAAGAGAGACTCAGGCAAAAAATTATGTCACGGTTGAGTAGTCCTCATACAAATGAGGCAGGATTCTGCAGAATCCTAGGAAGTGCTATGTTCTGCTCACGCTCTTATAGGTAACAAGACTTCAATATTAGTCTCATGGTTTTGTTTTGTTTTGGTTGATATTTTGGTGTATTTCCCTTATTTTTCAGGTATACAATCTTTAAAATATAAAAATATATACTTTTTTCACCCATTTTAAGTGTACAACTCAGTGATTATTAGTTGTTTTATAGACTTGTGTGACCGTCATCACAGTCCAGTTTTAGGGCATTCCCACCATACCAAATGCATCTGCATTAAGCTCCAGGTGCAGACACTTCTCATCTTCACCCTGATCAACCATTCATCTAGTTTCTGTCTCTTTTGATTTGCCTTACTGGACATTTTATATAAACGGAAAAATGACATGAGAATTCCAGCCGGCACAATGCTTTTGAGGCTCATCCATGTCGTGGCATGTACTTGGTATATCAAGTATATCAGTTCTTGTTTATTGCTGAAGAATGCTCCATTAGGTGGATATACCACATTGTTTATTCCTTCACCAAAGGATTGGCATTGGATGCTTTCTCTATTTTTGTTATACTGAATAATATTCACGTGGACATTTGTATATAAATCTTTGGGTGGGCATATATTTTCATTTTTCTTGGGTGGATACCTAGGAGTGGAATTCCTGGATCTTACGGTAAATTTATTTTTATTTTTTTAAAGATTTTATTTATTTATTCATGAAAGACAGAGAGAGAGAGAGTGAGAGAGAGAGGCAGAGACACAGGCAGAGGGAGAAGCAGGCTCCATGCAGGGAGCCCGACGTGGGACTTGATCCCAGGTCTCCAGGATCATGCCCTGGGCTAAAGGCAGCACTAAACCACTGAGCCACCCGGGCTGCCCAGTAAATTTCTTTTTAAAAGATTTATTTATTTAAGACAGATTGAGCGAGCATGTGGTGAGGAGAGAGGGGCAGAGGGAGAGGGAATCTTAAGCAGACTCCCCAGTGAGCTCAGAACTCGACTTGGGGTTCAATGCCATGACCCTGAGATCATGACCTGAGCCAAAATCAAGAGTCAGACACTTGGCCGACTGAGCCACTCAGGAACCCCTAAGTTCTTCCACATCCTAACATTTAATATTATCTCTTTTATTTTATGTTTTCAATAAAGCCATTATAGTGAGTTTGAGGTGGAATCTCTCTACGGCTTCAAGTTTCATTTCCTTAATGATTAATGGTGCAAAACATATTTTCATGTAATTATTAGCTATTCATATATCTTTTTTGGTGAATGTCTACTCACATTTTTTGCTCATTTTTCAAAGAGTTGTTTGTCATCGTATTATTGGGTCCTAGAGGTTCTTTATATATTCTGGATACAAGTGCCCAACTAGTGTTTAACTTTGCATGGAACTCTAAATTAAACTTTCATTTGATGAGCTAGAACAGGGGATCTCAAATTGTAGACCAGGGTTTCTAGAACTGTTTTAGAGATTCCAAGAGGTCAAAATTATCACTATAATTATACCAAGACAACTTTGCTTTTTTCATTCTCATTCTTTCATGCGTATACAATGGGTCTTCCAGAGACTAGAACTATACACAATTATCTGAGAAGGCTCCTAAAATGCTCTTCCCCCTTTTCAATTATTTATCTATGAAAAGCCAGATTTTCTTCACACACCTCAAACAAAACATGAGAATCTAGCTGTTTTCCATTAAACCAGATATTAAAGAGATTTGCAAAAAATATACATCAGTGCCATTCTTCTGTTTAATTCAGAAAAGTTATTTTTCTAAAAGTATGTAATTTATGTTAATATGTAATCAGTTTGTTATTCTTAACGAAATAAATTGAAATGTCTATTCTAATTTCTAACATGAGAAATAGAGATATAACACATAAACAAAAGGTTTGAGAGATCTTTAATATTTTTAAGTGTATCAAGGAATCCTGCAACAAAGTCTTGAAACCACTGAGATAGAGAAACCATAAATTAAGAAAATACTGGAGTGACTTGTGATTATAGAGGTGACTAGAAAGCATCTTCATATGCCAGAGTCCAGCAAACAAAAATCTATAATTAAAAGAAAACTTCCTCATGGAAACCAGTTCAAGGTGCAACAAACAAGAAAGTGGTTGAGTGGGCTCCTGGGCGGGGTCTGGTGGCAGGATCTCTGCTCCTCATTAGGACTGGGGTAGAAGGGACTGAGAGCATGGGGAGAGAGCATGGTGTTGATGTAAAAGAATATACAGAGTGAACTCTGATTAATCCCAGGTTTTTAACACCTGCTTATTCACTTCAGATCCAACAAACATTTCTGAAGGCTTTGAGGCCTTTGCCATCATGTGCTGAAAGCAAAATAAAGATGCTAGCAAATAAGAAAATGTGTGCAAAGAATATCTGAAGGTGAGACCAAATTTCTGATGAGATTATTGCTGAAACCTGCTAAACTCTATGCATTATCTGAGTCTAAAACAGATGGCCTCTGGGATGATATTAATGCAATGGTAAACTGACCATCTACCTCCTGGGATACTTGTGAGAAGAGAGTGGCTGAGAGTTTGCAAGGTAAATCCTAAATCCTTATTATGTAAACCTACCAATCATTTTCATTGGAACATATATGCTAAATCTCAAACAAGATTTCCAGAGTCGTCACACTAAAAAGTCAAATGAAGAAGATGTACAATTCATGGAATAATTCTTTCTTGATCACTGTATTTCTTTCAGACATCCTGCAGTATGAAGGGGGCTATTGGTTTAATTACTAGTCATAATATGTCATGAAATGCTACAAACGAAAAAGAAGATGGATGAAAAAAATTAGAAGAGGGAATAATCAAGTTAGATAAGCTTCTTCAAAACCAATCAAAATTTGCTTATCTTTTTCCTATTTTATTGAGACTAGATATGAATGAAACCTTCAATAACTGGAAGATTTAAATCAAAAGTAAAACATATCTTTATTACATTTCAAAGTCAGTTTAGAAATAGCACTATGATCTTAATATTTTAATATGGAATAATTATAACAATGTAACAGATTTATGTGTGTGTGTATTAAATGAATTAATATAATCTATAAAGAGCTAAAACTGTGTCTATCAATCACTCAGCTTATTTGCTTACTCGATCACTAGTTGAGAAAGCAATCAGTAAGGGTTAGCTATTATTATGATCGTTACTAATGCAAAAGAACCCTCACTGGTACCAAAAAGGACTTCTGTCTATTTAATCCATGGAACACCATCATTATATTATCTTGGAACTAATTGAAACATCCTTGGAATGAGAACATACCTTAGGAAAAGTCATAAAACATCATCTAAAATGGCGAGTTTCCCATTATTTGCAATTATAGGAATAAGGAGGCATAACAATTAAAATTCCTCAATGGATTCTGATTTCTTAGGGGTCAGGTGCTAAGTACACAAAAGCTTGTTGATCTAGTAGATGAGCCCAAAGCTCACTTTATCCTACAATGTTTGCCTGAAAGAAATTCATCTTGGTTACCCAATACTACTCAGGAAAAGCTGGATGAATTCATATATATTTTACAACACCAATTCTGCCACTCGACAACTGAAAATTTTCAGTATACTTTGTTACAAATGGTAGCATCTAGGAAATTAATGAAATATAATAAAACTGACATAATTTAAAATACAGGTTATACACTGTTTAAGATTCCTTAATTAATTCAGCTAAATTTTATAGTTTGTCATGTGAAATGTTCACTAGGAAGAGCAGAGATAAATAAAAAAAAAAAAGGAAGAGCAGAGAATATAGAAGTTTGCCATTTATTTTACTGCAATTCAGTAAGAGGAGTTTTTATTGGTCATATACTATGCACCCACTAGCTTCTTAGATGCTAGGGGAAAACAAAGACATTTCAGGTAACATTTTTTGTCCTTGGGACTTCACGGCATAGATGGAATGTGACGGGATCTAATACATAGATGTGTGGGAGAGGAAGGAGAAAGTATCAAAGGTAAAAATGTGTAGAAAAGATAAATGTAGATGCTTTTTAAATAAAGCATCTTTATTTGCTTTCAATTGGGTAAAAGGAAATTGTGAACTATAATTCTTTAGAAATACTTCAGGAAGAATATTAAATAGAAGCTAGAAATTGAGTAGCTAGAGAAGTAAAAGGTATTTTGGTTCCCTCCCCACTTTTCAACCTCATCCATCCACTCTGCCCTACACTGGCACTCCCTTTCAACAACATTTATTTTTATTTTTTTAAAATGATTTTACTTATTTGAGAGAGAGAGAGAGAGAGTGGGTGAGAGGCAAAGGGGGAAGGAAAGGAACAAGCAGACTCCCTACCAAGCAGGGAGCCCAACACAAAGCTCATTCTCACAACTGAGATCATGACCTGGGCCGAAATCAACAGTTCAATTCTTAACCCACTGAGCCACCCAAGCAGTATTTTTGAGCTATGCAGTAAGCTCCAAATATTCCCTATGTCTCCTTCAAATCTCCACTTATTCCTTCTCCCCAGTCTCAAATGTATTCCTACTCCCTGACTCTGTAACTCTTGGTATTCTCCAAGATTCAGCTTAAGACCCATAAGGAAGCACTCATTTGGTCCTCATTAAGCATTACCATGTATTGTTAGTGTTGTTTTCACACATATGCTTTAATTTTCTAACTAGACCATAAACTGCTTGAGCACATGGACTGTGTGTTATACAAATCTGCATATTCTCCACAGTGCCTGGCAGGCTTTCAATAAATATTTGGTAGTTGATTAAGGTAGAATCTGATTTAAGAACAAAGTCAGACTGTTATTGAGTTATGATAAGCTCTTATTAAAGAAAGGCACAAAAAATAAGCACCAGAGAAATACCAGCCGAGCAGTAGTATGGTTAGTTTAGGGATAGGAAAGAGTCAGCCCACTGACAGGAAATCAAGAGAGGACTGAAGAGGAGGAGAGAAAGCAGAGATACTTTGAAGAAAGAGTTAATAAGAATTAGAGACTGATTTTACAAAAGGAAGAAAGACAAGAAATAAATCTAAATGACTTTAGGGTTATAAACAGTGCCTGAAATAAAAATGGTGCTATCATTAATAGTAATGCAGAAGTTAGAAAGAACTGCCAAGTTTGCAGGAGGCTGGGAAGTTAAAGTTTCATCTTGTTATGTCTTAGGTGTCTACAAAATCTATGCATAGAAAGATCCTATAGGCAAATGAACAGATAGAACATGACTAAGAAAGTTGAATTTGGGAGATGTTCACAAAGGTATGTTGATTGAATATATCAAAGGGATTAAGCCAAGAAAGGAAAAGACCAGAGAGTCAAGGACCTCAAGTGACATAGGAAGAATACAAATGAAAGAAAGGACAAAAAACAAAACAAAACAAAAAACAAATGGAGGAACTGCCTAATCTTAGGAAGAAGTAGATTATCTTGCAATAAATTTAATGAGCTGGATAGTCAAGAATTTCTGATTAAGGGACACACTGAATTGTAGTCTCAGGATTTTATAAAAGACTATACACACACATAGACACACACAAGTCAAAATGGAATGTATTAGCATGACATTCAAAGCACAATGATTTTATCTCTCACCTCCCCAGCCCTCACATACATACAGCTCAAAGCAAACAGTGAAAAAATGCTTGTCACACAAACGTCTAACTTAAAAACTGTGAGGTAGCATTACGTTGTGGATTACAAAGGCAATGGAAAATGAGACTCAACCCTATGGTGAGTCTTGTAAACAGTGAGTCCATTCCGTAGCTGGCAATTATTCCAAAGGTTTATGCTTTTTATGGATTTCAACAGATTCTAAATTTCAAGAGATTATGTGACATGTGGGACAATGTTTGGGCTTTGGAGGTGAACAAAATGGGTTAGAATCCCAACTTGGCCATTTATTTTAAAACTTGAAGCTTCTCGAAGTAAGAACTTCCATGTGCTTCTTAAAAACGATAATGAAGATATCTAATACAATGGTTATGAGGTGTAAGAGATACATTGAGAGTTCATTTTCCCTCTTATTTCGGGGGAACTACCTTCAGAAAAAAGCTCTTACTGTTAAGTTTCCAGCACCTTGTTTCCATTTTTTTTCTTTTTTTCCCTTGTTTTGATTTTAATCAAGCTTTTGCTCTTTTTGCTGAATCAAGGCAAAACTGATAAACAAAGAGGGACATATTACTAGGAATTAAGTATTAAAAACTCTAACTTAAGTAAGGGCATTGTCTAGAAAACTGGAAACTTAAATCTTCAATGGGCTGACTAGAAGCCATAAAAATGTACACTGCTGATGAAACACTGATGATTTTTCTCTTCTAAGTGGACTCTCCTCAAGCCCCACCCCAGCTGACACAAGATTCTAGAGAATTCTGTCACCAAATCCAGAGAGTTCTGGTGCGGCTTGACACCTGACAGAAATCTTCTGCTGATGATCAGTAAAACCTATATAGAGTCTAAAAACTGCTCTGTGAGCTTCTAGAAAAGTTTACCTGCCCATGTATCAGAAAACATGAGTTCATGTTTGCCAGAACAATTCATTATGAAACAACATAAAATAATGCCTCAAAAGACAGACATAAAAACATAAATTCCCTTATCTCTAGAACTTTGTTTTCAAAAGTTTATACATAATAATTTTATGAATTCTGTAGTTTTAATTTTTTCTTTGCTGAAACGGACACAAATACTCATTTAGAAATTGTTCATTACCAACATTTCCTAATGAATTACATATAATTTGTGAATATTAAAACTTGACTAATTTTGAAATAAATTAGAGGACTTTTGAAAAGAATATTTCAGTATAATTTCTATACCCCTAACAGATTACTCAGCTCCAAAAAAAAGTCACTAAAACAAAAAATGAGAAACATTTTTATTAACAAAAACCAGTGTTCTGAGAAAATAAATGCAAGGTATTTAATAGTCGACTAATCCAGAAGACTATAATCCTAATATTTTTACACTCTGACTTAAGCTGCACTCAAACATCTGGCATTTTCTCACTCTATTACTCATTGGGTAATTTTCTCCCTTTCAAAAAGGATGTTTATGGCTTACTAATAAATGTCCTAGCTTTATACAGAAGTTTACCAAAGTAAGAGTAGATATTTTCAGGTGTTTGTAAGCCACAGTATAAAATATATTAATTAAATTTAGATAAAATATAAATATGCTTTCCTAAGATACATCTAGTGAAATATAATACATTGAAAAAAATAATATATCATAAAAATTTCCTTAAGGCATCTATCACAGACTGTTACTGAAAGCTTTATATACATAAATATTAACCTAAGGTTCCAGTTTTACACATGCCATTATTGGTTAAGCTATAAATCCTTCAAAATTTTACTCAGAGCTTATTCAATGCCAGGCAGTCTGCTCCCTTCTGGGCCTTGTGTTTAAAATGAGACAAAGTCTACTGTCTAATTTGATACGTTCGGATAAATATACTCACCCATCAAATCCAGATACAGATACTATTTCTATCACCCCCCTTCCAGCCAATCCCTACATGCCACTGGGCAATCGCTACTCTGATTTCAATCTCTATAGCTTGGTTTTTACTCTTCATGAAGTTCATACAAGTGGAATGGCACAGGCAGTTCTCTTTTGTATCTAGCTTCTTCTGTTCAACATTGACTTTTAAGGTTCACCCATGTTGCATATATCACTAGTTCATTCTTTTTCTCATTGCTCAGTACTGTCCTAGTGTATGAATACACATAGTTTATGTTATGAATTCAGATCCTATTAATATTCATGTACACATTTTTGCGTGGATATATGTTTTTATCTTTATGGATAAATAACCAGGAAATAGAATTTCTGGGTTGGAGGGTAAATATATATTAGGTAGACATAAGGCATATACAAACATCATAGGAAACTGTGAAATTGTTTTTCAAGGTGGCTGTACCATTTTGTACTTCCACCAGTAAATTATCAGAGTACCAGCTAATACACATACTTGCTGCTATTTGGTGATGTCCATCTTTTTTTCTTAATATTTTATTTATTTATTTATTCATGAGAGACCCACACAGAGAGGCAGAGACATGGGCAGAGGGAGAAGCAGGCTCCCTGCAAGGAGCCCATTGAGGGACTTGATCCTGGATCTCGGGATCAAGCCCTAGGCCGAAGTCAGATAGATGCTCTACTGCTGAGCCACCCAGGCGTCCTGGTGATGTCCATCTTTATCATCAAATTTTGTAGGTGTAAAATAGTCTCACTGCAGTTTTAATTTGCAATTTGTGTTCTTTCTGATTACTGATGTTCTTAACATCTTTTCATATGCTTGTTGGTTAGCATCTTTTGTGAAATGTGTGTTCAAGTCTTTCTGCTAACATTTTTAACTTTTAATTGTGAAATAATTTCAGAATTAGGAAAAGCTGAAAAAAAGTCCCAAGAATTCCTATACATCCTTCACTTAGCTTCTCCAAATGTTGCCATTTCACATAACCCTAGTACAATGACCAACTAAATTATGCTATGGTGGTGGTATTAACTAATCAATAGACCTTATTTCTACTTCACTATTTCCATCCCACTAATGTCCTTTTCTTTGGGATCCCATCCAGGGTTTCACATTGCATTTAGTTGTCATGTCCACTCAGTTTCCTTCTTCCAATCTGAGATAGCCACTCAGTTTTTGTCTTCATGGCCTTGACACTTTTGAAGAGTATTGGTCAGTTATTTCATAGAATGTCTCAGTCTGAGCTGTCTGATACTGCCTTATGTTTAAACTCATGTTACGCATTTTTGGCAAGGGAATAAAAAATAGCAATGTTGTACCCTTCTCAGGGCATCAATCCAGGTATATAATGGTATATAATGTTGACATTTCTCACTATTGGGTATATTAACTTTGACCTCTTGGTTTCTCATAGGTTTCTCCACTATACTGCTATTATTTTTTCTTTGTTATTAATAAATCTCTTATGAAGAGATACTTTGATACAAAGCAAATATCCAGATTCTTATATTTTCGCTCACTAATTTAGCATCCATTAATCATTCTTACTTGTAACAATTAGTACTATGGTGTTGGCCAAGTAGTGGTTTCTATTTCCCTCATTTCTTCCACATTCATTAATGGAATTGTACTATAAGGAAAAATTATTCCTTTTACCCTCACTTGTATATTTATTGTATATGTAATTATGGATGTTTAATTTATAATATGGGTTATAAACCATTACTATTATTCATTTATTTTGTTGTTTAAGCTGTCCCAGATTTGCTATTGGGAGCTCCTCAGCATGGCTCTTGTGCACTTGTGACAACCTCGCATCATTTATTTTTTGAAGACCACATTATTTTCTGGTACCATAAGATGTTCCAGGATCATCGTATATGTTCCTTGCCCCAGAAGAGAATGGGACCATTCTCTGACCTTTTCTTTGGATAATGGTATTACTAGAAATCAAGATCTAGATGTTAGTTGTGCTTACATCTACTGGATATCACTGTTTTTGGGCATTCTCAGGAAACAGAAGAAGAAATGTACGTACACACACACACACACACACACACATATATAAACAAACATATAAATCTATTTTGTATCTGTATATCTGTACACCTATATATATATCTGTACACAATATCTGTACACCTATATATATATATCTATATATCTGTACACAATAATAACCATGAGTTGATACCACTATTTCCCTATGCCAATCCAATATAAGAGTTCATTCCTTATTTATAATCAATCTCATTAGTTTCTGGTTTATTCTTCCTGAAGAAATAATCAAAAATATGCATATATATATGTATATTAGATCTTGTATTTTCATCTGTCTCAAATTACCATTATATAGACACATTTTTGTACTCTGCTTTTTCCATATAATAAAATGTCCTCCATATCAATTCTGAGACCTTTCTCATGCTTTCATAAAGCTGAATTGTCCTCCATTTCATGGATATACCCATGGTTGATTTAATCACTTTCCTATATATGGATATTTAGGTTGTTTCCAAAATTCTGTAATAACAACAACAAAAAAAAGATACAGCTAATTTTGCATTTTTTATTGGGTGGTCTGTGTTTTTAAATAGCTATCTATGTGTATTATATGTATTCATTCTATATTATATAATTAAGCCATTTGTCAGGTATATATGATCCATCTTATAAATATTTTCTTCATTCTATACTTTCCCTCTGCATTTTCTTCATGGTATCATCTGATGAACAGAGTTTAAAATGTTGATGAAATTCAAACTTTTGATGAAAAGATAGTAAGGTAAAAAAGGGTTTTTAAAAGTCTTAAGAGTAACTGAAATTTGAATACTTACTTTTTAAAAATAGCTCACATAAGCAAACTGTAAATATGCAGTTCAGGCAACCTTGTATTCAAGCCTATATAATAACGGCATCAGAGAAACAGAAAGTATCTATTCACTGCAGCCAGACTGCTGGCAGGACAGAAGGGCAAGGACCTAGTCCAAACTTCTGTATCATGTGGAGCTGGGAAGTATGGAAGAGATGAACAATTATGGTGAAACATGGAAGGACTAAGAGAAACACTTAGTCCTGATGGCACGAGAAAGACTACTGAACAAAGAGACCAGGTACAAGCTGAGAGGCTCTCTCAGCTTTTTTGCTGAAAGCAGACCAAAGCAAGTAAGACCAGTGTACATGGCCAATTCTGGAACTGGAAAGGATCTCAAGGGCTTGACTAAAGAAACCAATGCTATCTGGCTGTGGTTTTCCTGGCAGAAAGAGACGAGATATGGCTGCAGTGTAATGATGTCCGCAGCTCACAGATGCGTGTCACGACAGGTCACAGGAACTCCTGTGACACTTGGGTCTTCCAGTTCTAAGATGTACCACAGCAAAGAAAAGAGATACCAAAATGAAACTCACTAGGGCAACCGTTGGCCCAAGATGCCAATTTAAAGTCAGAAGAAAGTTTACTTTTTCACGAGCTGCTTAAAATTAAAGAGACTTCGTAGTGGTCTTATTGGTGGGTCTTACCATAGCTTAGCTGCCACCCATTTCCTTCCTCCTCCCTTCCCCAAAGAATTCGAAATGCGCCCCTTTTCCACCTCTTCCCACACAGCTGATCTACTTCAAGAGAGCTACTCCAATTTAGGCCCAAGGGAAATTCTTAATCCTACAGAGTAACACCATTCCCCATCAACAACTGCTCACAAGTGACCACGTAACTCTGAAGGCCAAAGGTTTGCTGAGGACATGTAGAAAAACAAAGCTCTCTTATTTATTTTTTTAATGAGAATTCTCTCTCTTTCCCTGTGCATAAATGAGAAAACATAGCTCTAGTCACTTCTGGAAGCCAGCCTTGGAGTAAAATAGGCACTTAGAGGAGAGAACAGAGAGAAGAAAACAACCTGGATCTTGAGATTGTTATTCTCCTGTATTAGCTAATCTTGAAACCTGTCTTCCCTCTGGATTTGTGATATGTGAGCCAGTAATATTTTTTATTATTGAAGTCCATTTGCATTGGATTTCTGAAAGTTAATTACAGCCAAAAGCATCTGAAGTGATGGAATATCTTACTTAACATCCAATAACTTTGCCTTGGCTAACTAATTTCTTCCTACATTGCATTTAAGCTTGATGTTCAGTTATAATCATGTAGTAGGAAGTAATAGTAAGCATGGTTAAAGTTCCACATGAAAGATGGGAGAATGTAATTATGCTTTAAGCCTCAATCCTGAATTCAGCAGACCATTTGGTTTCCTAGTATCACACCGAAGTTTAGCAATAGCCAAAGAATGAGAAAGATGTGCTCAGCAAATTTTCAAAATTTAAATATCAGTTGCTGAAAAAAAGCTCTTGTAATATAAACTCAAAATGAGTTCTAAGAGGTGCCTAGGTAGCTCAGTCCATTAAGCATCTGCCTTCAACTCAGGTCATGATCCCAGGGTCCTGGGATCGAGCCCCACAATGGGCTCCTTGCTCAGTGGGGAGTCTGCTTCTCCCTTTCCCTCTGCCTGCCATCCCCCCTGCTGTGCTATCTGTCAAAAAAATAAATAAAATCTTTTAAAAAATGAATTCTAAGATGTGAAATTCATAAATGTGCATAGTAGTCACACAGCCTAACAAGTAAGATGGATTTTTATTCTTAGTACCATCTAAAGGATGTCTTAGATCCTATTTGTCAAGGTAATTTTCACCCCTTGGTGAGTATTCCAATTCCCATGACAAATTAATCATCTCAAATAGTATTCTGTTAAAAGCATAGTGCTCTAATGTGACAACTGGAAGTACCATGTTCTAGAAGACATAATTCTCTACTGTGAGTAAAGAGCTAGATTCTAGGTCCAGATAAACAATTAATGATTTTGCACAACTAACTGAAACTTTAAAAATTCAGCTCTTTTGCTCTAAAAAGCAAAATGTAAACAAGACTTGCCACAACTACCAACAAATACTCGTATATTCATTGTAAAGACAAAAATAACCTACCTATAAATCACTTGAAATAAATGGCTCATACTTACTGAATTATTATGATGCTGACCATCACCCACAAGCAATCTCCAAAAAGCAATCTCTATATGCAAGTTTGGTTTCTGCCATGTTCAGTCAAGGTCTTAAAGTATTCTGCTACTGAAAATGCTGTACCAAAGCATACAACTCTCCACCTTAGATTTTTGGGAAGGTGACATGATCATCAATGACTTTTAAAACAAACTAGAAAGATTTTCTCTGCATAAAAATATTTTCACAGGATATTTGGGCTAAAGCACATCTGCTGTTTTAGGATATCATGAAAATATTTACAAGACCTTTGGTATGGTTAATAAATCACATTTAAAATTACAACTCCAACCCCCCAAGATCCTAGTTATATGCTATTTAAGAACACTAAGCTCTGCAGAGCTTGCTTGGTTCCTAATTTGAACAATTTTAAAAAGATATTTATAATATGATACTAAAGAAAATGTCAATGATTATTCTTTTTTAATATGCTAATGATTATTATTTTAGTAATAATTATATTTAATAGTTTCAAGTGGCAATTTCAGTTACATTTTTTTAAACAGACCTATCTCTTAAAGATATATGTTAAAGAATTTATGGATGCCAGACATCCTTGAAAATAACCAGTAAGGCAGAAAAGGGGATATACTGATATTTGTTGAGCCTGGGTGATGAACAATTGTGTAATTGTTCATTACACAATTTTATGGGTTTTTTTTGGTAAAATTCTCCATAATAAAGTTAAAAATGTTTATTATAAAATATAAGGAATTTAAAGTAGAGTGATTCAGCTCGTTTTCTTTTTTAGTTTAAGGATAAAACAAAACCATTCTGAAATAAGATTGTATTTTTTTTTAAACTTCAACTGCTTTCCTGAAATATAATTTATACCCATAAAATTCACCCACTGTGAATACACAGTATATTGATTTTTAGTTAGTTTATTCCATTGCACAACCATCAGAAGAATGATTTAATTTTAAGCCAGGGGAATATTTTTTTTCAGGTCAGAGTATTTTTAATTTTTTGTTGTAAAACAAAGTTCTACTTAAACAGTGGTTATCATAACAGCTTAGTTACGCTTTAGAAATATGCCTATTTTTCACTTATCAGTAATCCTAAAACAAAAACTAGTATTTATCAGCAACTAGATTTTGAGACTAAAGCCATCTTTTTCCCCCTCTATCTTTACTGACATATTTTCTCCTTGCCAAGTTATGAGGAAGAAACACACATTCCCCCCCCCCCCCCTTTTCCATATAACTTCTCCACTGGCAGCCTGCCACATGAGCAGCAGCCGGCAAACACAAGATCTGAATTGGCTCTTCTGTGTTTTTATGGCTAACTCAGGGCAGCCCCAGGGAGGGTCCCCACCCCCGTTCCTGGTCCCCTCAGGAGGTGAAGAATATAATTTATCTTTCCCGCTTCTCAGGAAATGAAGAAAAAAAAATTGAATACACTAAAGTAAGCCTGCACAGAACTATACTATCAGGTAAACCAATTTTGTTGCTACTCCACCATCATCTTTAGCCAGGCCTTAGAGGTTTGAGGTAAGTTCCCATCCAGCTAACAATGGCTCCCGATATTTGTTTCTATAAAAATCTTCTATGTAACTTCAGTGGCAGCCCTAAAAGTTGGCATGAGTGGCTTACTTTTCAAATTTCCAGTCTCAACTGAAAAAGAATTTTTTTTTTCCTAATGAAATCCTATAAGGCTTTTTATATGGGCAAAAAAACAATGTTAGAATAATTCATTTTGGACATACACCATTGATATATACAATTTCCAAGTGAATACCCTTTATGCTAAAAAAGGAAAGCTTAGAAAATTTTTGTTTGAAGGTTTATAGATACCATAAAAAATATATGATTTTACAATCAGTCATAACACTCAAATTTCACTGTTTTGAATATTTAGAAAAAAAATCAATGCTTCTGGGGAAAGTGTTGCATATACCTGGGCACTTATGGTCACAATTAATCATCCAAACACTTATGGGTGTGAAAGGAGGTGCTATTAAAGATTGCACAGGGAAAAACAGGCATAAACCAAAACTATCCCAGGCAAACTGGGTCACATGATCGCTCTAGTTATAAGTTAATGTAAAAACATTAAAGATTAATGGACCTGGCTATAATTCCCAATTCTTCGGGGCCTATAGTGAATTCTCTACAATAGTTATCCTCAAACCTCTACCTTTGGAAAGCTGCAGCCACCAGTAGGGGAGAAGCTAAAAGGCATCTCTTTTTAAGTTTCATCCTTGACTGTGATATTTTACCTTTATACCATTAACATCTTTACCTTTACATTTATAATATATGTCAATGAACTATGGCACTTGAAAGAACAATACTGAGAACAGTAAAACAGATTGTAATTTATCATATGAGAATTATGAAAATCGCCCAAAACCACCCAAGAATTTTTTTTCACCCACTTGTAAAATTATGAAAACTATATGCAATTCTAGGGAAGACACCTTCATTTCCCAATTGGATCATTTAATTGTTTAAGAAATATATATTGCCAAAAACCACTAGCACTATAAAATATCAATGACAATTTTGAGACCTACAGTGTGCACTTAAATTAGAAATCCAAAATAGAAAATGAATGACCCTGGTGGTGCTCCCCACAACTATTTATATCATTCGGACAGTCCTAGAATTTGAATAACTTTTCACTTTCTTTTAATGTCCCTTCTCACAAAAAATGCCATAATTAACATTCTCAACAGCATTTATGTCCCTGAACGTTAAAACCCAAATCAAACTAAAAAAATTAAAAACAGCTGGAATTTATAAACCAAAAGGATTTTCTCCTCTGGTAAAGAGATTATAATGAAGTGTGGCACAATTTTATGAACTTATTAGTCCGACTAAATTAATTTACATTCTGCAGCACTTCAATAACTTTATAAGTTGGAGCACTGCCCAAAAACAAAATGGGGATTTTTTTCCTGTTGCTTTTTATGCAGAAGTCAAAATGATTTAAAAATTAAATTACAGAATAAAATACATGGCATTAAGAAACCAAGTCAAGAATACTAATGAATAAAGTTGAAATATGATATAGAGTTAATAGCATGATATCCTTCTTTTGTGAAGCTAAAATGGTTATAATGGGTGAATAATAACAATGTGGGTTTCCCTCTCAAGAAACAGGCAAAGTACGTGCTAAAGCTATTTCTCAGTGAACTTCCCAAACCCTTAGTATCATTCATTTAAACACCCTGATATTAAGATGATACCAGCTTCAATATGGGTTCTGACAGCTTATTCTATTTATACAAGACATCACAGGGAGAATTCAGACACATTCTGATGATACCGAATGGGAAACCAGACACATTCTGATGATACCAAATGGGAAACCTCAGTAAAAATTTTCTAATATTTATTTATTTAAGATTTATTTATTTATTTGAGGGAGAGGGAGAGATGCGAGCACACAAGCAGGGAGAGGGGCAGAGAAAGAGGATATCAAGCAGACTCCTTACTGAGTGTGGAGCCTGATGTAAGGCTCCATTCCAGGACCCCGAGATCATGACCTGAGCTGAAATCACGTGCCAGTGGCTCAACCAACTGAGCCAACCAGGCGTCACTCTACTAGCATTTAGAGCAAACCATCCGAGGACAGCATCTGAGGACATCTGAGGACACCATCAAATACGTTTCCCTTTCCCTAACCAATCACTACAATATCTGCTTGTGCTATTTTGCATTTTTATTTAAAATTACAAACTGCTATTTGCAAAAGTATCTATTTTCAGGCATGGCCACTTGGCATGTTCAGTATATGAATCTAGAGGCAAGAGGAGGTAACATATAGCCACTTGAGAAGTGCCTCAACAGGAAAGACTATGCAGTTACACATGGAAATAAAGGACATTCAAATTTATCTTTGATATCTGTTTCCCAAAGCCAAAACGATGTTTTCCCTCAACTGAATTTTACTATTGTATGTCAAAAATGACTTGAGTTTCTTAATGTCATCTGTAAGAATGTGAGAAATTTGAACAAATCACTCACTATGACTAACACCCGTAACAAAGAAAGTCATTTTAGCAAAGGAGAGGTCAGAGAAACCAATACAGAAATGGAGCTGAAGCAAGCTATCAAAAGTGGGAGAACAATTTAAAAATAGTAATAGATTACAAATTGCATCAAAAGACCATCATTAAGTGTTGAATTACAGTGCACTGCAGAAACCCAATTCAAAAGATAATAATCTTCCATCTTTCTCCTCTAGTTAAAATTTTAAATGTTGTTATTTTCCAACATCTGATACAAGACAGACACGCAACCGCTACCTGCTACAGGTAGCATTGTTCATTCATTCATTTCCCTACCATTTACTAGGTACCACGTAACTTGTAGGAATAAAAGACTAAACAAGGCACTGTCTCTGTTCCTAGCAGTCCCGTGGGAAGACATAAAGAATCCATTTTAAACAGAGCTTGTTAAGACATGTGGTGGCGTGAGCACAGGGGTCACAGGACATGCAGGAGTCAAGGAAGCTTCCCAGAGGCAGCCACCTCTCAACTGAGAACTGGAGCTCCAGAGGGAGCTGGCCTGCACAGCTCAGGGGGGAGGATGGGAGGGCGATCAAACGGGGAACTGCAATATGCAAAGCCATGGCTGGGATGGGCAGCCAGACAGACACCTGGGGATGTACAGAGGGATTCACCATCTCATCCTCACGGTGCAGCTGGAGAATGGACTGTGAGGCATGAGTGGAAAGCGATAAAGCTAGAGAGGTAGGCAAGTTCCAGAGCTCATACATGATGCTGAGGAACCTTGCAAAGCAAAGCCAAGGAGAACGAATGCCAGGTGGCTCACTTGCTCTCCATCCTGTGCTCTGCTGCCGCCCTTGCCACCCAGGGATTCAAGGTGGTGCCTCAACAACATCACTACATGGGGCACATCTTTTGATGAAGGCCAGGCCTGCAGATGGCAAGACGAGTTTTGTCGGCACGGTTCATGATGTGGTACCTGCAGACCTTATGGGAGGCAGAGGCACGGGGTCTTCAGTTCAGCCCTGGGTCCCATCTTTCCCTGGCTACCCTCTCTGGACCCTCTGAAGGTATCCGGAGTCTGCCTCTGGCAGAAATGACAGAGAGTGATGCCACAGTGAAGGCGGAATGCGGAGTGTCTTCCACGCTCTCCAGTTTCCCCATGTGACAGGTACTAAGACAACTACAAAGATGCAGAGGACGTGCATCTGGCTAGTTGTCACAAGCACCGGAAGTTCTTAACACCTGCTAGTAAGTCTAACAGACCTGGCAGTAAAAAGCTGCACAGGGCCTATAGTTTATCTGAAGACACTTTACCAGCTTTTATACACACACACACACACACACACACACACACACACACACACACACACTGGGGAGATAACAAAGGTAAAAACTCAAGTATAAGAAGAGCCTCTCCACTGTTTGGGAGAATGCGAGACCTTTCAAAGTTCTGTGGGCAGACTTTCAAGGTTGTTTGGTTTCTATTTCCTCTGTGGTTAAATCCTAAGAAGTTCCAGAGATACCTTATGTGAGATGTGGTGCTGTCCCCCTCTTCTCTCACTAGGATCATGTTTAGTTCATACGCATGGGGCAGTCTGATGGCAAGAGCGCTGCATGAGGTCCCTCGTGCGTGCACATGTATGAGGGGGGAGGAGGAGGCAAGTAACGGTTTAAAGAGAAGGGCACTGAGGTAAATATTTGAAATGCCCTGGTAGCCATATTAAAAAGTAAAAATAAGCAGGTGAAATTAATTTTAGTACTTTTATTCAACCCAATTTCACCAAAATATTGATTCAATATACAGTCAGTATAAAAACTGTGAAAGATATTTCGTATCCTTTTCATACTAAGTTTTCAAAATCCAGTATGTAGTTTATATTTACAACACCATCTCAATTAGGACCAGCCATGTTTCGAGAGTTCGAAAACCACATGTGGCTGGTGTCTACCATATTGGACAGCGCGGGTTCAGAGTATTTTACTAAAAATTTCACCTGCCACAAATGATAAGGCCAACAGAATACAGAGACATTTTTCTCATGGTAGAAGTAGCGAGCCTAGGATTAGGGGGAGGCTCTCACTGCCTGGAGATGGTAGTTCACTGGGCTCATGCCAAAATGCCCAGGGGCAGTGGAGGGGCAGTGGTGACAGAGGCTGCCTTAGGGGTGCAGCGATTGGGCACAGGTGGCAGACTTGAAGAAGTAAAATCTACAACTCCCTCTTACGGCAACAGAGCTATTCCGGATGTAGATCTGTTAAGCTCTCTTTTCCAAAACACCTCTTCCATTCACTTCTATTATTTATGACTAAATAATAGTCATATAGCTCGGCACAGCTTTTTACATGTCGACTGGATCTTAAAATGGTTTTTAAAGATGGATGGTCTGGGAGCAAAGGAATGTGGCTCTTTGCTGCAGGGAGACACTGGGAAACAAGTGTTAGGCTTTCTTTAGCTTACCTATAAAAGAGGAAAAAATTCAAAAATAATAAAATAAAGTAGGAAAGAATTTTAGATGCTAAGTGTTATGACAGAGTGAGTCCTTTATAATTTCTCTCACCTTCTCCTGGACTTACTGTTAAGAACAAAACGATGGACTTCTCTGGAACTATGAAGGGTGATAACCATTTCATATCTTGCTTCCAATTCCTTTACAAAAATAAAATCCAACTTCCTAACAATGGTCTTTGAGGTCCTACATGATCTCATCTCACCTCTGTGCCCTCATTCAGGCACTCCTCTCATTTCATTTCCCTCTTGCCCACCTTCCAGCCACATGGGCCACTGTATACTCTTCTATCATTCCAGTCTCCCTCCTGCTTTGGGGCCTTTGCACCGTGCCAAGGGCACAATTAGGGCTCTGATTTCCACTTCGAACTCTAAGACCCATTTACCTCTCCAGGGAGCTTTCAGAGACCACACTATCTAACATAACCATTCCTCTGCATCCCAGATACTCTATCTTAGAATTCCTTACCCTCCTTTTATTTTACTCATTTGGTTATTTGCAAATTGCCAATCTTTCCCATTAAACCATATTGCCTATGAGGGCAGTGGTGTTGCTCTGCCCCTCATATCTAGAATAGCATCTGGCACCCAAAAGATGCTCAAATTCTTCATAACTACAGGAATAAATGAATGTCATTCAAATACAGACTTCTATCAGTAACTACTAGGGCAAAGCCTTTTTAAAAAAAAATATTTTTTTTTTTAAATTTATTTATGATAGTCACAGAGAGAGAAAGAGAGAGAGGCAGAGACATAGGCAGAGGGAGAAGCAGGCTCCATGCGCCGGGAGCCTGATGTGGGATTCGATCCCGGTCTCCAGGATCGCGCCCTGGGCCAAAGGCAGGAGACAAACCGCTGCGCCACCCAGGGATCCCAGGCAAAGCCTTTCTTGGGGAGTTCTCTTTCATCATAAAAATGTCTTCTCATTGACACGATGTTAAGTGACAAAAAGCCAGTCACAAAAAGACAAATACCATCGAGACAGAAAGTAGAGTAGAGGCTACTAGGGGCAAGAGAGGGGGGCAAAGGGGAGTCATTACTTAATGAACACTGAGTTTTGGCTGAGGAATGAATGGAGGAAGACAGTGGTGATGGCAACATGACAATGTGAATGCACTTAATGTCACTGAACTGTACCCAGCAGTGGTTAAGGTGGTATACTGTATGTTAGGTGTATTTTCCCACAGCTTTTTAAAAGATCACAATGATACCTATCAAACTAGCATCAAGTAAAAAGTGTGGTAATATCTGTTGCAGGTGAGGCTGGTAATACGCTACCAGTCAAAATGTAAATTACTGCAATCTTTGGAAAGCAACCTGGCAACACTTCTTAAAATCAAAAATCCTCATGTGATTCAGAAATTTTAGTCTGGAAACCTATAAGGTGTAATAAATATAAGGACACATACAGGAAAAATCTTGGAAGCATTCTCTCTCCATGTGGGAAGAACCCATGGCACATATATTTTTGTATTCCTGTGGGCTCTGCATTTACTGGACGGGTAAAGTAAACATCACAACACCAACTGGCTCTCATATAATTCTCTGCTATGCTCAAAGGACAGATATTTGTTCTTTCTTCATTCTTTTCTAAAATTTCACAGAAAATATTTTCGTGTATAAACAGGGGAAAAGACTACTTTTTAAAAAGCTGGTCAACTGATGCAATTTTATCATCAAATCAACTATCCCCTAGGATTAGAAGTTTAAAAGTGGATTACAAAGTAAAGAGAACTGGTTCTTATGTAGAAGAAGCTGAGGCATATGAATGAATCACATTATGCCTTTAATATTTAATTTCCCAAAACATACTGCAAATCAAAAATTTTACATCTCCTCAGTGAGACAAAGTTAAGGCATAAAGGAAACACTATCACAATGATTCTAACAGAAGTAGGAACACTAATTGGTTGTGAGAATGTTACCATTTTAGGTAGAAGGATTTCTTCAGATCTTTTTTCCCATTTTAAATAAGATGGGTATTGGCTATAAAGGCATGGTCCCATGATAAACAGGGACTAATAAGCTGATTACTGTTATGAAAAACAACTCAGAGAAAAAAAGCTAATTTTATTTCATATAACTGCCCCAATGATTCATTTTAAAAAGGATTTTCAATATCCCCCGAGTTTCCTTTCTGAGTTCTGTTTAACACCAGACCTGCTTTTCTGGATTTCAGAGGGTTCCATGGCACCTCCTGATACACGAGTAAGATATAACATGGGAAGATTCATTTTTATTTTCATTTCAACAAATACAGACTTCCATACAGTGGGCCTCCTTTAAATGTGGTACACTTGAACAACTCTCAACAGTGCTCATGACTAGCTCCCTGCGCCCTAAATATGTCAAAGAGAATCTAAATGACATGCTCGCAGATCGAAAACATGAAGCCATTCCAATGTCTTACGAAGGTGTAGAGCATTTGGAAGTCTTGGAAAGCAAATCATCTGTTGACTTTAACTATGTGCCAAGTTTGACTTTGGGATCAGTTTTATTGAAGAAAAGTGCTGTATGATTACTGCTGTAATTTCTGTGACAGACAAGTTTCCTGTAGTTAGATCATTTACAATTGGCACTGTGCAAAGTTATTAAACTGGGTAGGTTTAAGGGACAGTCATTTATGTAAGAGAATGAGTTTATATTATAGTAAGTTCTGGCTATTATGTACCAACAGGGTCAGCCACATGTATAGGTGGAACTGGCAGTTAACTACTGACAAAAATGCCAGCTTGACAGATGGAGCCTGTAGTCCTAGCCTGCGACATTTATTGATTCCCTTAGTTTAAAAGACACAACAGCCATCCTCAGGAAACAGTACTCTCTTAATCTAATCTATGTTCTTGCTTCTATAGGTTTTGGGATGATAGAGGTGGAGATCCCAGGTATTTCCAGGGAAAATCACTAGAAGTTAAAATATATATATATATATTTGGACACTGGAAATCAGCTCTACGTTAAAATTTTTAACCAAGGGCACGCCTTCTCTCCAATTTTCTCCAAAAGGTTTCCTCCAAGGGTTAGCTTCTTTGTCAGGACAGTGCACAGCTTGAGTCAGGTTCAGACTGAGTCTAGGCTTTGACACTTACCAGCTGTGTAAGCCTGCCGAAGTCACTCAACTGCGAGTGTTAACTAGTATGAAGACACATGCAAACATAAACTGTTAACGATCACAACTGCACATGAAGATATGGAGTGAGCTTTGCTTTGTATTTCTTCTTAGGAGTGAGCCCACAGCATCTTAACTTAAGCTGTCAGCATATTTTGGTTTCTGTAGACTTGGTCTTGAAGGGAGAGAAACTGCCTGATGATTACATATTTGTTTTTTTAAATCAATTATTGCTTACCCTGCTCTCATCTAAAAGTTTTTATTTTTTAAAAAGATTTTATTTATTTATTTATTTATTTATTTATTCATTCATTCATTCATTCATTCATGAGAGAGAGAGAGAGAGAGAGAGAGAGAAGGGCAGTGACACAGGCAGAGGGAGAAGCAGGCTCCATGCAGGGAGCCCAACTCAGGACTCGATCCCAGGACTCGATCCCAGGACTCCAGTATCACACCCTGGGTTGAAGGTGGCGCTAAACCGCTGAGCCACCTGGGCTGCCCATCATCTAAACATTTTTTTTTTAATTTTTTTTTTAAACATTTTTAAAAGAGTACTTTCACATTAGGACTATGTGGACAAAATTTTAATAAAATTTTGTTTCAAGTTAGAATTTAAATTATTCCTTCTAGAAAAATTACAGTTTAGGACTTTTGACCTGAACCCATACCCAATATCATGCAGTGAATCTCTTCTACAAAATAGTACTAAATAGTATTATAGCCTTTAATGTCATCCATCACCCTAGTTGATAATAAAACACAACTATTTTAACAACCGAGAAAGCTGCTTATCCTAGGTCTACATCTGATTTCAATGGTATTTATTCTCACCAGTATTCAAAGAAGTCCTTTACTGGTTTCAAATACACATTTTATATTTAATACGCGTGTGTGTGTGTGGGGGGGTTAGAATCTGATATGCAGAATTACCGTTCCCCTGACATTTTATATACAATCCCATCAGGTGACAATTTAAAGAGCTTTGCATAATCTGTGGAGTATGTCCAGTCTGACAAGTAATAGGAGCTCTGTGAACAGCTATCATTTATTTAACATCTACAACATGCCAGCTAATTGGCGTACATCATCTCCAATTGCCAAAACATGACGCTAAACTACGTATTACCTGATCTTCATTGTACAGGTAGGAATCAGGGAGAGACTAATAATTTGCCCCAGTAGTGCAGCATGGTAAAACCAAACAAAAGTGAGCTTGGTATGAGAGAGAGAGAGAGAGAAAGAGAGAGAGAGACAGGTCTACCATAGGCAACATAATGCATCACAGGTATACACCTCTCTCTCCATGATGATGTTTCCTCTAAATACTGTTTTTCCCAAAACAAATCACCCATAATGCATAGAATGATGTTATAATGCAATCATTACAGGAAAAACTACACAGTGAAAGAGATTTGCTAATGTTTCAACTTAAATCTTTTAACATATTCTTTTTTTTTTTTTAATGATAGTCAGAGAGAGAGAGAGAGAGAGAGAGGCAGAGACACAGGCAGAGACACAGGCAGAGGGAGAAGCAGGCTCCAGGCAGGGAGCCTGATGTGGGATTTGATCCCGGGTCTCCAGGATCGTGCCCTGGGCCAAAGGCAGGTGCTAAACCGCTGCGCCACCCAGGGATCCCTCAACTTAAATCTTAAACATATTTCAGTAACTGAAAAAATATTTCATACGGGGTTGATTTAAAAAAACTTCTTTACAGACAATGAGATGTGCATTGGGTGTTATCCTTTATGTTGGCAAGTTGAATTTAAATAAAATTTTTAAAAAATTCTTTATTGAAAGTACCAAAGTCATAACTATCTGAAATGATATTCTTGCAATCCAGTCAACAATTGCGGTTCTTCAAAAAACTATAATCGGATATGTTGAGTACATTTAATTTAAAAACTTTAAAGGGAAAGTTACAGTAATTTTATATCTAAACTCACTTAATAATGGTATTTCTATAATTATCCTCTTTAAAAACAGTGATTCTTATTAATGCCTTTTAAAATTATTATTCCTTTTGTAAATTATAACATCAAGTCATATTAGATAGTAAAAAAAAGAAAAAGCACAGTTATTACTTACGTAATGGTAAGTTATGGTAAAGACAAAACAGGAAAGCCTACTCCATTTTCCTACCTAATTGAAAACCCATATTTTATGTTATACTTCTTCTGACTTGCTCCCCTGACTATAAGGGAGATAATGTGCTTGATTTTTTAAATAGTTTAAAAGTTGCTTTAATTTTCTTGTTTGTTTTTACAAAAGATGTGCTAATGACTCAGGAGGGGTTAATTTTTGATACAAAGATAATTTTTTTTGTTCTCATCCCTTCCCCGTGGGTCACGATCATAAATGACAACTTACTCGGTCTCATAAATGGCTACCAGGACTTGAAAACTGCAATTTTTTGTTTGGTAAAGGGAGTTCAACAGTGAGAATCTTCATTCAAAAAAAAAGGGGGGGTGGTGGGAATCTTTTCTGGTTCCATTTGATTTTTACACAATTTGTACTGCTTCATTTGAACACTGGAAAAGACAAAGTTAATTCCTAAGGTTCGATATTATTATTTTGCTTTATAGGTAATTTTCAAAATGCACTAGATGGCAAAAAAAAAAAAAAAAAACCAAGAACAAAAACAAAAAAAACAAAATACCACTGCTTAGAATGAAGTCAGGGGTCGTGTCTGCAATTCTTGTGCCTTTTCCTTAATGGGAATGGGTTAGAGCACACTCCCAGGGCCCAGTGTGTACTAAGCATTCAGCAATGTTCACTGAAATGAATTGAGTGTGCCTGGGTTGCTATGTGGTTCTACACTGTAGCACACGTGGTGCATTTTCCTTTCCATGTTCAGTGACTGCTTTATCCCTAACCGGCCCTGGCCCTGTTGTGTCCCTGCTTCTTTACTTGTCCTCTCATCTCTGGCTTTCCAGATTCTGGACTTGGCTTAGCATGTTTCAATGAGATCTGCCCCTTAGTCACTCACTATTACAGCTCTGTTCTTTGAGATGTTGTTTAAATGAATTAGGTAAAGGTCAGCTATTTCAGTATTTGGGAGATGTCACACAAATATTTTGAATTTTAAGTATCACCAATTAGAGGAACTAAAGCTCTTCAAATAAATATAAATCCTAATCAGATGTGTCAGAACCATATTTAATTTTAAAAAGTGAAAGAGGGGATGCCTGGGTGGGTCAGTGGTTGAGCATCTGCCTTCGGCTCAGGGCGTGACCCCATCCAGGGATGGAGTCCTGCATCAGGCTCCCTGTGAGGAGCCTGCTTCTCCCTCTGTCTACCTCTCAGGCTCTCTGTGTCTCTCATGAATAAATATATAAATAAAATCTTTAAAAAAAAAAGCTGGAAGAGAAGGTTGTCTGAAGGAATTTTTTTTTGTCTAGTATTATTTACTAATGGCATTTCTGTAACAACTTCATCTATTCTTCTTTAAAAAAAACAGTAATTTTTAAAAGATTTCTAATTAATGGCTACCAGTACTCCACTCTGATTCTTTTTTTGAATGTCACCCTAGTTCATATTAGATAGCAAAAAACAAAACAAAGCAAAAACAATTAGTACTTATGTAATGCTAGCAATATCAAATTGCTGAGCCTGGTCCAACTGGGAAAATGCTATGGTGTAGCCAGATGAAAAATAATCAACCTAAACTAATTCTGCACTCAGTTTTTCAATTAAGTCGTTCAACAAGAGTGGGAGGATAAGAGAATGCAGTATGTTTTAGAAATCTTGGTAGAGTTAATTTAAAAAAAAAGGATGGTAAAAAGTAATTTTGATCTTGCAAATAATAAGATGTTGAAAGTGTGAAAAATGGTCTTTGTTCTTTGTTTGATTCCCTATTTAGGTGGATTAAATTTAAATCCTGACCTTAAATGCAAAGGTTTCCCCACCGTGGCTCTTTGGCCCAATACTCAAGAACAATACAGATCTGCCTAAACCAGTGACAAAGAAGCCAAAACTCCAAGTCTTGCCTAAAGTAATAGATGCTTTAAGTTTTACTACTTTTTCCTTCAAACTAAATATTTAACATGTATATAAAATAGCTACAGTTTAAATGTTCCACATTTTATTGAGAACTAAGGTATACCGATTAAATTACTTCCCAAGGGGAAAGTTCTTTTTTAAATGCAATGTTTGCAAAGGAAATCATTATTGTTTCTAAAGCAGTTTAAACATATATGTACTAGTTTTTATCTTCCTAACTCTGAGGGATGGGTAGGGCTGATATTTCAAGATTTAATTTCTCTTGTTTCTAGAAGAGGAAACAGATGTTCCATTATTTGCTCAAAGTATCGGAGTCAGTAGCACTATGGACTGAAGTCCATGTTGTCTGACCCAAGGCCAATTCTCTTTCTACTCTACTATCATTCTACATAAAAAGGACTTTATATTATTTTATAAAGATTTATTTATTTGAGAGAGAGCACCGGGGAGAGAGAGAAGCAGACTCCCTGCCGAGCAGGGAGCCCCAACATGGGGCTCGATCCCAAGACCTTGGGATCATGAGCTGAGCTGAGCTGAAGGCAGACACTTAACTGACTGAGCCACCCACGTGCCCCTAAAAAGGATTTTAAAGCTCATTTTGGAAATGTTTTATTATATGGCTTCTTACTGGAGGACTCTCACAATCAGTGTGCAAACTGCTGGATAATTTCCAAGTAGCATTTCACTAAAAATATTAGTAAGTGATCAGAATGGCTTAAGAGTATGGTTGAATCTGTAAACTTAAGCCCTGGTTCTTCCTCCCCAATTGGAGAATAAAATAAAAAAGGGATGGGGGGGGGGGAGAAGAAGGAGGTATCTTCCTTTTAGTTTTCAAATTATATAGTTTTGATTCCATTGAAATAAAAGAATATAATTTAATGAGCCTGAGCTATACTATAGTGATATATGTAATTTGAAATGTATGTTAAACTTCCTAAAAACCTCACCCTGTCTACTCCTCCACTCATTTTCTATAAGTGATTCTACACAGTTCTTGTTGACAATTATGACGCCCTTCTAGATTTAGATCCTTTATTCTGTTGTTTTATTTCATTTGCTTTTTTTCATGTGCTAACATTAGAAAAGTAAACAAGCACTTTTGTAACGATATATTAGGCTGTCAAATGCCAGCAATTTAATGGAGCCTTTGGTCTCCTACCTGTAAAGAGAAAATATATTTCTCACTCTTCCTTAGGGATTGTTCTTTGCTCTGTTGAGGTATAAAAGTTCACCGTTAATTAGCAACACAGCACATACAGGAAGGTGCTGCTTTCGTAAATGTAATGTTATAGTTAACAAATTCCAAGAGCTAGCATTTATTAAAGAGCTCCAAATAGGGACAACCTGAGGGCAAAATGGAAACAATCTATGTTGCTTATGAGAGTTGTGAGCTTCATTCCTTGCTGTTAATCTGTTCTGCTCTGGATGTGGATTTGGTCTATGATGTTGGAGGGAGGTGTGTGAATGTGAGAAAACCCTCATGTGCACAGAGGGTTTTATACAGTAACTGTGTTGCCGACAACATTCGAGCTTCCCCTCACTCCTTAGCTCCAGAGCAGCCATGCCTGGGTGGTCGAGCGAGGTGGGGCAAAGCTCTGGAAGTGTGTGTGTGCTACATGTATCTGCCTATCTCTTAAAACATTATTATCAGCCTCTCTGTTTCCTATCTAAAAAGTCAGGATGGGTAGTGAACACAGATACCAAGAAATAAGGTTAAAAGGGAAAAAAACATCACTACGTTAGTTATGTCTGTCCTTAAAAACCAAAAAAATTACAGGAAAAATTTTAGGGACTTGAAACACTGGCATCTTTTTATTTGCTACAGAATTTTTCTGCCTTCTCAACTATAAATAGCTTCATGTTGTGGCTCCCTACGGGGTTATAAGCTGCTGAAATCATCATTTAGACCCTCTAATATGAGAAGTAACAACAGCACAAGTCCCCCCAATGATAACTACAGCCAGCAGGCCTGTTCCATCGGTGCTGTGGGCCCAACTCCTTCACCAGGCTTTCAATCTCATTGTGTGGCTTCCTGCACACGGCACCAAACAGCCAAAACATCCATTCGTATCTATTGCCTAAAGCTCAGCCAATCTGCCAAATGCTGAATACTTAACTGTGCAGTTTATTTTAAAGTTTTCAAGAAACTATTTCTAGGTAGAAAGTGAACTTTTTCAGAATTTTGTCTCTGCTTTTCCTTTCCTATTTACCTGGGCTGCTTTATCCCTTTTGGAGAACAGATTGCCACAGCCTCACTGGTTCCAACCCTCCACTTTTCCATCATCTCTATTCTTAGCATGTTTCCTTCCCTGGTCTCTGTCAGAGACCTCCTTCTCCCAAATGAATCCACCATCGGGTCCTGCCAATTCCTCTCTCTCACCACTCAAATCAGGCCTTCCACTCAACAGCACCAATGCCATCCCAAGTTAGGTCCTTTCTACTCTCTGTCATCCACAATCCCATCTCAGTTGTCATCTCCTCCTCTAGATGGCACCTGCCACGAGCCACTCACTGCTGCACACTAGAGACAGAATTGTCTAAGCCACTGTGTTGACTTTTTCCACTGTAAAGAGTTTTATAAAAAGACTGGATATATTTAAGAGAATGGCTGTGATTTCTCATTCCAATATGAGGGCTTTACATAATCCAGCCCTAGTGTCTTTGTTCCGTTGCCAGCTCCACATCTGAGCATGGGCCTACTCTGTCCAGGCTGCCGCTGAACTGGGCCTGCTCAAGCCAGTGGGCTCAGGTTCAGGCTCCTTCTTTCCACTCCTCCTCCTACCGTTCGTCCTCAATGCCTAAATGCCTCCGCATCCTCTCTGCCCTTCCAGGACCCTATTTTTGGCATTTGACTGCAGTCAATTTAGCAATTTTCATTTTCAGTGTCAAACTATCAAATCATGTAAGTTGTATGATCCTGATAACACCATGAGTGCAAGTTCTGTGAGAGCAGCTTTGTGCCCTCTGGCTCTCAGGTCCCTTTCTGAGCCACAAGGCATAAAGCAGACAACAAAGAGCTGAGGAGTTAGCAGCTTCCAGGTTTGTATGAGGTAGGCCATTCTCACAGTGGTTCTCTGAACCTGATAGGTTATATCAAATTTGTATCACACACAGGAAATGAAACACAGGAAGATAAAAAGTTTTAAATAAAGCTTTAGATTAATACCAAATATGTTAAAGAGGTACTTCAGGATGGTAATGGTAATTTTTTAAAAATATGGAGATCATTCCCTAAGAAAAAAATAGAGACTACCCAATTCTCTCCCATTAGGGCAACAGAAATTCACATTAGAATTTCAACTTGGAATGGCTAAGAGTTAAATATTTTGCGTATAGAGAGATAACTGTTAAATTATAATGTGTTCTTGATAAGTGTTCTGAAGCTAGAGAGGTTGCCCTACTTTTTAGTGGGTAAAAATAGTTGGGATCTTTGTAACTCTGTGAGAGGCAGTGTTAAGTACACAGAGTCAGAATGCCTGGGCTTCCTGAGTTCAAATCCCACGTCCTTCAGTCTCAGTGATCTTGAACTACTCACCTCTCACATGCCTCAAATGACAGATCTCTAACAAGAGGACAGATAATAATCATACCTACTTCACAGGATTATTATGAGGATTAAAATGAGAATATACAATAAAGTTCTTAGCATCATGAGCATGAAATAAGTACTTAGATATTATTGCTATTTAATTCAAGAGTTGAAGGATCATAGCATAAAGGCTCGATAAAACACAGGCAATGTTTTCCTTGTTCCGAGAGTTTAGATTTAAAGATACTACCTTTGAAAGCTCACAAAACTTTCAGATTTAAGAAGGCTGTTGTGAGGAGTAAGTGAAAACATGGAGGACTGGACACAGTGTCTGGCATTTAGTAACTGTTTGATAATGGCAGCTACTATTATAGGAGCAGGTTGACAAAATAAAGCATTTTCTAAAGCACTGCTCCTTATGATAAACCAAACTATTCCATTAACAGCAAAAAAGTGTTATTTTTTAAATTTCCAATTACAGTTCGCGTGAAAGGAACAGACACATTAAAACCAATGCTCATGAAAATTTTCTTACCAACAGGCAATCCTTTACACTAGTTTTTAAGAACATCATAGGTTAGGTGACTCACTCTTGTCTTTGGGTTGGCTACTAGAAAGACGAGAGCCAGATGAGTGAGTGGCCAGTCTCTCCAAAAGTCTCAGGGCATATATTCTCTATGTCACCCCCAGTCCTGGCTCTATTCTTCTCTATTTTGCTTTCATCTTCCCTTTGTCCCATTTTTCATTTCACTAATTTTAAATTTCGTGTTAACTTACATAAAGTTGTTTCTTTGGATGTTCTTCTGGAATGAGATGGGTGCCAAACAAATACATGTAAACATTTGAAAATCACTGGGCTTCTAATTTATATTTTACAAATTTGCTAAGTGAAGCGCACCTTGACTTAAAATTTTAACTTACAAAAAGCTCTCCTTGGATAATGTTAATTTACTTTTGACCCACCTGTCCCTTCTTCAAATTATTTTCTAGTAGGCCACTTCAATGTATTTTTTATTTCAGAGAAACAGTGACAGAAACAAGAGTGACTCCCATATATAAATAGTTATCGAACAATCCATCAACAATGTTGCTTGAGCACCTGCTATGTGTTTGGCATTATCTCTGCATTGGTCAGCAAATCAAATCTCCTTTATATCATGTTTAGTTGTGGGCCCTGATTAAGGATTTAATAATAATCAAGGCTTAATGATGAATAAAAACAAAAACTGGGATCGAAAATTCCACATATACAATAACGTTCGAAGTCTAGCTAACCTTAAAATAACCATAGACCAAGTTAATTAGGACTTTCTGTGTACAACTTGGAGAAGAAAGAAGAGAGAAAAATCATTCACAGATGCCTAACACACACACACACACACACACACACACACACACACACACACACCAGGTCCCAGATTTATGTTCTCTAAGGTTCTAACAATGGCACATTCTTTGTCTAAGTACCCATTTCCTGGGCAAATCCATCTGTTTTCATGGATGATAATTCCAAAATCTTTGTTTTCAATCTTGCCTTAGTCCCCAAGCTTCAGAATCTCACATCCAACTTTCTGTTAAGCACACCTGAATGTCCTATAGACATTTCAAACTCATTGCACTAAATAAAACCTCATTCCTGAGGTTATTTATCCTGACAATGGCCCCCCTTTTTTCATATGCTACATAAATTACTCCTTATTATGTCTACTGTCTCTACCACCCCTTACTAGAATGTACACTCTCCACCAGGGCAGGAATCTTTGTTTATCTGATCTTAATTTAAGACATCCCTAGGTATACTTAGAACGGTGACTGGCATTTAGTATATATTAAATAAATGTTTGCTGAATGAATGAACCTTTTTTCTCATGTCCCCAAAGCTGTTTCCTCTCCAATGCTCCTAACTAATATCAGCAGATGAGCCTGGAGAATCATCTTTCTTTACCTCTAATATAGAACTACCAATGTTCCTCCCCAGATAGTCTCCTTAACTACCCCTCCTCTCAACACTGATGGTCTAGTTCTTTCCCCGGACATCTCTTACCAAAATGATTTAAAACAGGCACCAGAATTGTCCCTGTTTAAACAAGCATACCTCTGTGAAGCCAGATATTAAATGTAAAACTGAGCTTGCCATTCTGCTACATAAAGACATTCAGACCTTCTGTTTCGCCCAAGGGTAAGTTCAAGCCCCTACTTATGGACCAAGAACCGGACCCAATCTGCACATTCAGCTTCATCTTCTATTACCTCACACCTCAAATTTTCAAAGTGGTTAATGTGAAATTGCTTCTGGTGTCCTGGGCAGACCGTCTATCCTTTTCTTTCTTCACCACTGCCAATTCTAATCTTTCAAGATTCAGTTTGGGGGTCAGTTCTTCAAGAAGCCTTCCCTTACCTTCCGGGTTGGCCTAAATGTCATGGCTTTGCATGTTTCCATAGCAACAAACTGAAGGGATATAAAAATCTAGGTAAATATTTGCAATTAGCACTAAGGCCTTATGTTTATATAAGGAGGAAAGGAGTGTTCATAAAAACCATAGATACGATCTACTGGGTAGATATTTATTTAAGCTCTTAAAATAAGTAATTAGAAAGAATCAGGTTACTTGGTTCCCAATATCAGGTGAAGGAAAGAAATAATCTTTAAAGAATTTTATGAGAAAACTGTAAGCCAGAACAGTCGTTGGCTTCCTATCAGCAGTTCTGGAAGACTCACAATGGATTTTGATGCTCTTTAGCTTCCTATACATGCCTCATTGGGACACTGAAGGCTATATCGTATCATATCATGAACTGAAGACAACTAGTAAGTATAAATTATTTCCTTGCATTATCATTTCTTTAATTTTGTATTGCCAGTTAAAAAAGAATGGCTATATTTCAATTATTATATAATACCATTCTAATTAGTTTGTGTCTACTAAATTCAAGTTCTCTATTTTGGGACACAATGGTATTGTGCCCATCCCCTATTCCCCTACACCTCCCACTTGCTCATATAGCATTGATAAGGCAAATGTGGGTTTGACATAGCAAGACACGCTTTCCTCTGGACCTGTTCAGTTTAATCATTAATTTCAGAAAAGGAAAGGAAATTAACTATTAACCAACCATCACATTTAAGAATAGTTTCCCCCAAAGAATAATCTATAAATGTAAAGATTCTCTAATCTATATGCTGTGAACTACATTTGGAAGGACTGAGGTACATATTCACAGGCCTTGTTGCCTTAAAATTCTGTGTATTTGAGGAATCCTTTGATTAATCTATAACTATATCTCCTAAAGTGATATAATTTCAGGAAATAAATTTGTAAGTCTCTTACTTGAACGGAAATGTTTGAGTATGGAAACTGACATCATACGATTTGGCTGACCTTTACCAAGATATGGACTCTTTAGCCTAACAGGTCTGCTTACAAAAATATAAATCCAGTTGACTTTACATAATAATGAACTCTCTCTCTTCCTTTTTACAGCCTTGTAACTTTTCAGTGGTTTGTGGTAGTTGTGTCAACCAGACTTTGCTTGTATACTGAATATCCAAAAAAGAAATTGGGTTATAAAATAGCATACAGAATGTAGTTGGCTCTGTTCATTGAGGAATCACAAAATAAAATACACATGAGATGAAACTCAGGGTAATTTATAGTTGGAAAAAGACTGAGATAGTAAAAACTCAGACTAGAATTAGGGCTGCAGATTAGAAGGCCAGAGGCCTGCATGTGAACTCTTTGGCTGGTTTTATTGCTAATTTACTGATTTGGTGGGAAGTCATTTAACCTCAGTTGCTCTGATGCCACATGTATACACTCACATGTACCTTCAAACATTTATTTGGTGGTGACTAAATATCTAGAGTCTTGCTGGATAGACTCTGGCAAGACTCTGTCCTGCCCTAAAGATACCTAACAGAGAAGCTGAAAGTCCAGTTGATGTTCTTAATTATTTTCTCTACTATGCAACTTCCAAAGGTGAGACTGCCAGAGGGTCATTATGAGAGGAAATCTCAACAGTCCAGGCCACAATGGAATGTGTGGGACAGCCTCTACAGAAAATTTTGGCAGACCCTCTGTTATCCCCACTTCCCCCACATGCCTTTTGAGAACTTTTGAGAACTGCTAGTCTAGAAGGATCTTACAGTTTCCAAGGGCAGCACTATAAAGAAAATACTGTATTATAGAAAAAATGAAGATCTAATGAAGAAACCTAACAGCACCACATTATTCTATATGTCTCTCTGTAAAGACATTAGAGAACTGTAGCATTTGATCCTAAGGAATCTAATATTAAAATAAATATCTAATATTTTGATGCACTTTGATTTATAAAATCTGCAAAAACATTTTGTTTTCATTTCTTAGAAGTACATAGGGCAATACTACTTTTCCTATTGAGATATAAAGAAACTGAAACCCCGGCAAATTAAATAACTCACCTAATGAGCGGCAGAGCCAGAAATTAAAACTAAATCTTCTGACCCTAAAATCAGTCCAGTATCCACCCAAGGGCAAACCCTACTTAAAAAATATAAATACATAAATGCTTATTCTTTTTAAGATAGAAAGGTCCTAACAAACCTTCAAGGCAAATAAGCAACTCAAATTTAAAAAAAAAATTATAAACTTCCATTTATAAGGTACAATGATATGACTCTTAACTGACATTATTGGAAAATAAGGTGTTCTGGATGAAACTTCTAAGGATTTTTATATTAAATGTTTAAGATGAAAAAATAAACACATATATACATCCCATTAAACAGAACACAAAGATTATAATTTACATTTAAAAAAATTTTTTTCAGTCTCCCTACAGTTATTATACCACTATACCAATCTTTAGAGTGAAGTGCTCTGGGGCATAAAGCCTTAAACCTGGAAACTCAGAGCTCAAATTGCTATGTTTTTCCTCCTGTCTCCACTCTAGCAGACACTTCCAGTTCTGTGTTTGGTGTGGTTCGCTCTTTTCAGCCTAACTGGCTCCCTTCATCCCAGCTCCTTCTCCTTCTATCCACTTCCACTTGGAATTCTTTGCTTTTGTGATCTAAGGAGAAGTTTACGGTTATCAGGGAAAGCTAGAAAACAAACTTGGTAAGTATTCAAATTTAAAAACACATGCGTGTTTGCATACATGTATGTACAACCATAGTCACACATAAGTATGCACACATACTAACAGTGCCAAATTACGTCTTCTCAGTGCTTACATCACTCCCTTTGTTATCACCAAGTAGGCATGAGCGAATGACATACAGGGTCGAATGTCCATAAACTTGAAAATAAAGAAAAATGAAAGAAATAGATCGTGGGATTTGGGGTCATGAGGTGTTAGGCTGGGTCTGTGTGGAGTCCTAAAGACTTTAATACAGGTCTGAGTTTTTGGCCTTATGATTTTGAATAGACTAGTTAGTAGACTGGGTCTAATCCCAATTGTCTTCATCTGTAAAAGGGGAATAAAAAAGAGTCTACACACCATAATTTTATAACCACCGCCTCAAACTATATAAAGTATTAGAAAAATAATTTATTAAATCAGAAAGTTCTGATACAAAGACAAATTTCTCATACATTCTATCACACAATAACACAGCAAAGAAGTAACAAATACAAAATAAAAACAAGTCCTGACTCTCATGAAGTTTATATTCAAAATTTATAGTCTTGTTTCATGCAGGTGAACTCTAAAATCATAATTTCCCCCCAAAATAGGGACTAAGGTATATTAATAGAAGTTTTAAAAAGTGTTAATCAAGTTTCACTATCTGTTATTGATCAGCTCTTCAATGAAGATTATAGATATCAAAGCTTTCCTTATTTATTTATACCTTAAGTCTACAAAAATAATTATTTCCTCAGCTACTTTCATAGAACCTACTTAAAACAGGGAAAACTATGCAAAAACATTGGGAAAACCTTTTGCTTCTGAAGCAGAGAAGTGCAGGTTCTATAGAGTTGAAACTTGGGTCCTGATAAGAAGGCTGACCCACTTGCGGGGCAACACAGAGGGTCCTGCTCCAATTGCCCTTCTCCACACTGCTTTATTTTTATATATCACCTTACTTTGTTCACTAATTAGTGAGCCTGGGGCGAGCAGGAGGTGGGGGGTGGGGGGAGTCCTTACATTGGAAGGTACAAAGTGGCATTAGGAAGGTACCAGAGGCAATTTTACCCATTTATCTACTACTGAGACAATCATATAGTTAAGAAAAGAGAGAAGGGGGTGACAGGAGAGGAAAGTCTGAAAAAAATAAATTGACTTCACTATCATACAAATTTATTTTCCAAGACTCAGTCTCCTGGTAACAGGATCCATTTTTTTTTTTTTTCCTGTAGGAAATGCTATTCCCCACTGTTGGTCTAGGCAGCACAGGTTATCAGACTCCAGCCAGAAGTAGCCTGTCAAATCCCTGCACTCCCAAGTCACTGTGATTGGTTCAGAGGGGAACATGGGGGCCAAGTGTAGTCTTAGATTTAACTGGGGACTTATAAGAACTGTTGGGAACAGAGAACCTCTTTTTCATGAGGCCCTGGTGGCTGTCTAATCACCATGAGACAACATGGACAACAACAGAGCCAGAGCAAAGTCAAGGGGGGCAGGTCATGGAACTGAGCTCTAACCACCTGGCTTAAGACCATGACTTATGGGAAGTCAAACCTATACTAGGGCTTTAGAGTTACGTGAGGCAATGAATTTCCATTGGTGCTTAAGCCAGTTTGTGTTCAATTTTCTGTCACCTATAACCAAGAGCCCATATTCTGCGAAAGAAATACAGAATGCCTATTACTGATTCAGTGCTGGGTTTGGGGACTATTAAATAATTAATAGTGTAAATAATGTAAAATCATGTAATATTAATTAAATAATGTGAAATCAAACCCAGAAGCACAGAAGTGACTACTTGGTCAGCTTTTTCATCTGGAACTGAAGACATTTACTCATGGTCACCAGCAAAACAGAGATTAATCATTCAAGTCCCTTACCCTTAGGTCTCTGAAACATCCCAGAAAACTGCCCTGAGAAATAAACCTATGGACGCTTTCATGTCCCGCTCCTTTTTGAAATCAATGTCAATTATGTCGGTGACACTGCTAACTAATAGCAAAACTTCTACACTTCAACCAGTCATGTAGTCAACATTTAATAAAACCATTTGGACTAAGTCTGATGTTAATTAATTGCTTTTAAGTGAGGATGGAGGGAGGCAAAAAAGAAACTAAAAGACAGTACTTCTCCTTAGGAAGTACAATTACTCGGACAGAAGCAAAGGTAGCCTAAATACACCTAGAGAATTGCAGTCAGATGTTTAACATCCTGATTTGTAAACCTTCAGTTAGAACAAAGGTAAGACTTCACCTGGGACCTGGAATCTGAAGCAGCTGCTCTATGGAGTCATTCTGTATGGAACACAATTTAAACTACAGACATGACTCTGATATTAATGTTTTAATTTGCCACAAACACATATATTTGCATAGAAACACAGAAAAGACATGATGCATCCTATGTGGGCCTAGTAAAAATGCTCCTGCACTCATGCAAATTAAATTTACGTAGAATTATCTTTCTAAGGTTCACTGAAAAACCAAGACCAACAAAAACAAAAAGTTATTTTTCACTGATCTCAGTTCCCAATGTTAAATTTTGCCCATTAAATCGTGCTCAGTGGAAAATCACCAGGTGGTTTTAGGTAAAGACATCATTACTATTTATCACTAACAGATTGCATCAGAAATGTTTTTGAATTATTTCCCAATAATGATTTAGAGTCAACTATACCAGTAAACTACACACCAGGAAAGAAAAGGTGTAAAAGGAACACCCACATGAACATTTACCTTCCACTGCTCTTTTGAAGAACACTTTGCAGCTGCCACAGGTTACTACCCCATAATGACATCCTGAAGCCTCATCCCCACACACCAAACATATTTTGGAAGGTCTTGAAGATCCAGTAGAAACACTTCGTAAGGTAGAGCTGAGGAAAGAAATCAAGATTTAAATAAATACACTGTAGTAGCACATTTGATATGCTGTATAGTTTAGCTCAAAATCTGTCAATACTCGTGGTTGCCTAAATGAATTCAGTATTTATGGGTCACGAGTGTGACTTAGAAAATGAAAACTCTATCAGTGGAGGAATGCTATCCAGAATTCTGTATAGCAAAGCACAGCCTTTTTCAAAAGCACCAAAAAATAATATTCACATATATACTTTTCTCCATATTTTTGAGAAAGTTGACCAAAAAATCTTATTTGCATTCTAGGTGGGTAGGGAGGAGAAGAATCTTGAGTCAAGTCATCAGGGAAGTATTTTTGCTATCAAAGAACTATTACAATACTTCTCCACTCTCTTTACTCAGATTATAAATCTCAAGTTATGCTAGATAAACTCCCATTTCCAACACAATCCACTAACTAAAATGCAAAACTTCTTCCTTAACTGTCAGCAATTTTACCCCTCCAAGCTTCTACATTTTTTTTCGTCTTACCTTACTTAGATAGGTATGTTCAAATCACTTCAATTTGCTTAATAATTTGAGGGGACATAGTCAATACTTAAAAAAAAAAAGCTATGTATAGTAAATATTTCAGTATCTTTTTGGTAAGAAACTGAAGGGTTCTGGGCATCGGTTTTTAGGGACAAATTTAACCCTTTAAGCAAAAATCTATATGAATACTTTTATTTCATTTTTTAAAGAAAAATTTTAGTTATTTATTCACGAGAGACAGAGACAGAGAGAAAGCGTGCATGCGAGAGAGGCATATGCAGAGGGAGAAGCAGGCTCCCTGCGGGGAGCCTGATGCAGGACTCGATCCCAAGACCCCAGGATCATACACTGAGCCGAAGGCAGATGCTCAATGAATGAGCCACCCAGGTGCCCCTATATGAATACTTTTAAAGGGGCATCTTTGCATATATATTGTGGTATATTATATATTCCACTGCTAGTTAATGGCACAGTTTCAATAAAACTGTTTTAAATTCTAATAAGGACTCATAGTTTAGTGACAGATGTGTTTTGAGCAGGCAAAGAAGGTGATGTTATTCATTCTTCGTCCTCATGCATTTATTATCTATATGCAGGTCCTGTGCAAGGTACTGAGGAAATAAATACCCAAACCTAGTATCTGTCCTCCAGTTAGTGGGAACATGAATTATTACGGTGAGTGCTACGCTGCAGGGCCGTATGGTGCACATACTGGGACAGCTGGGGCGATGTCACTCAAGAAGCACTTCTCAAAAGGTGACCACTGAACTGAATTTGGAAACACAACTGGATGAGAGTTGGGCCAAGAAAAGGGGCAGGGGAAGCAGAAAGTACAATGGCTCAGGGAAATGCCAGCTAGACACATTCAGAAACTTTGAGTAGGCTTATCGTATGTCACCACCATCACCTTGCTGTCACATCGGTCTCCATGTGAAATAGCAAGAATGTGGGAAAAGACTCAAAGAAAACACGGTAAAAGGTTAGAATGGTTAGATTACAGGGATGCTTTCTTTTTCTGTCTTCCCAATTAGCTAAAATGTAATAATAATTCTGTCCTGGTAATTTTTTTTTTAAAGGTTTGAACTATTTTACCTATGCTCTCACCAGAAGCAGAAGAAGGGTCAAAATATTTAGCTGCTGGAGCACTGCAGCATGACCGACTTTCGAGAAAATCACTTCTTAAATCAAGGACTGAAACAATGTTCTCCAAAGTTGTTTCTCCTTCTGAGAAAAGTGCTCTTTATTATTTTTATTAGTGTCCTTTGACTTCTTTATGGCATTCAAAACATTCCATTTCAGCACCAGTAACTTCTTCAGCATATCAGCCAGGGGAACTCAATCCATGCTCTGTCCGACTGGCTTAGGCTTCACAGGGAAATACCTCGACTTCGTAAACAGAATGTAACTTATGATCTTCATCAACATGTAACTGCTTTTCCACAACCACTAGCCTGCATGAGACTCGTATTTCACATTTTTGAGAGCCCCAGGCTTGGTCCCCAAACTTAATAATCTCTTAACCTCTGTCTTCGTAACTCTCTTCTATCCAAACCCACTTCCTCTGTGATCTCGCCTAGTTTCTTGGCTTTGAATATCATCAATATGCCCCGGACTTCCAAATGTTCACCTGCGGCCCACACACCTCCCTGGAATTTCTGCCCCATTCATCTGACGGCCTGACGTGTCCAGTTGAATGTCTGAGTGTTGAATGTAAGTTTGCGGATCATCCTCCTGCTCCTCCAACAGACTTTGTCATCTCAGTTAATGGTAACTGTTTGGGCTCAACTGTGTTCTCTCCAAAATTCGTGTGTTGAAGTCCTAGCCCTGAGGAAGTCAGCATGGGGCCTTTCCTTGGGAGTGGGCTTGAAGCCCATATGATCAGTTAAGACGAGCGCGTCCTGGCGTGGGGTGGGCCCCTTCCCCAGCTTGGTGGCTGGCATGCTTACTCAAAGGTGGGGATTAGGGGGACACACACACACACACACACACACACACAAATGCCGTGTGAAGGTAAAGGCGGTGGTGCTTTTATGAGCCAAATAACACTGAAGATTGCCAGGAGACTACCAGGAGCTAGGAGTCAGGCAGGATCAGGTTCTCCCTCACAGCCTTCAAAAGGAACCAATCCTGCTGTCACCTTAATCGCAGACATCAGGTCTTCAGACCCCGGGGACAATGTATTTCTGCTGTTTCAGCCACCCAGATTGGGATGCTTTGTGGCTGCAGGCCTGGAAAACTACAACAGCAAATTGGACTCATCCCTGACTCTACTCACACCACACACACAATCTGTTAAAGTCTACTCGCTTTGTCTCCAGAATACATCCAGATTCTGCTCACCTCCCACTGTTCCTGTGGTACCACTAGCCCAAGCCATCAACATTTCTTCCCTGGAATCTGCAAAAGCCTTGTAGCTGATCTTCCAGTTTCTCCCTGCGCCCCTCCTTCCCCTGTAGTCAGAATGATCCTGACTCACTCCTCTGCTCAAAGACCATCCAGGGGCTTTCTTTTACACTCAGAAGAAAAGTCACTGTTACCCATGTAACCACAGGGCCAGAATCTGGCTTCCCAGACTTCTCTAACCTCTTGGACTTGCCTACACCGCTTCAGCAACACTGGCCTCCCCACTAGTCCCTGAACCCACCAGGCGCGCTCTGACCTCAGGGCCTTTGCACTTGCTATCCCCTCTTCACCTAGGTTTCTAGAGAGTCCTCTCCCTTTCACCTCCTTCAGGGCTTCATCCAAATGTCACCTTCTCAGTCAACCCTTCTATGACTATGCTACTGAAAATGCTCCCATCCTCAGGATCCTCTTTCTTCTTCTGGCTTTATTTTTCTTCCTAGAACATATCAGCATCTAAAACACCATCCACTTTACTTCTGTACTCTGTTTATTGTCTTCCTCATCCCTACAAGAAAGTAAATTTAATAGGAATGGGGGTTTCTTCTGCTATTTACCACGGTGTCCCCAGAGACAGGTCCCCACTCAGTACTTGAGTAAATGAGTGATTTCAAATAACTGGCACTGTCACAACAGATAACATAAAACCTACTGCATCAACAACTTTCAAGTGCTACTACACTCCTTATATAAATGAATGAGATTTGTTTTTAACCATCTAGAGAGTGAAAAGTATGCAGTGGAACCAAATTAAGAGAATTCGAAGAGAGAGTCTAAGTATGAAAAAGACACACGGTGAAGTCCAAATTAAAACAATTTTCTTTAATTATAAAATTAAAGCAAACATGAATTATGTTTCCCTCTTGTTCACTGATATCTTTCAATGACACACAGCAAATCTGCCTCTTGTGCAGCCCTCTGCCTCCTGGGTTTCCGTTACCCTGTACTGAGCTCGTTCTTCTTACCACGCCTCCTCTATTTTTCAGACTCCTCATTTTCTAGATCATCAATGTAGCTTTTCTTCAGAGCTCGACCCTTGACCATCTTTTTTTCTTATTTCTGTACTTTATCCCTTCATGATCTCATTCCCTGTCCCAGCTCCAACAGCTCTCTTGGTGAATGACTTCCCAAATCTTCATATCTGGCTCCAACCACTCCCCCATGTCCAACTGCCTGTTTTCATTTCCTTTACATAACATCTCTGCCTCTGCATTCTATGAGCTTCTAGAAGGGTCTGGCTATCTGCGAGCCTCCCAGGGTCAAACTCTGGACTCTCCCCCTAACTGCCAAATCTAACAGTTATTACTGCTATGAACACGGTACCAGGCCCTCGTCACTCACTTTTGAAAGGTTCCTCCCTGACACCAGCCTCTCCTCCCTCCAGCATCTCTTCCAGGAGCTGAGAAATGAATTTTCCTGTTTCTGCCTGAATGATCTCCATCACCCCCACCCTGTCACGAACGATGACCTCAGTAGGACAGCTAAGTGCTCTCCCCTCCCAACCTCCCTTCAGGTCCTCCCGTGTGCCCAGCCTTGCACACCCTCCCTGCAGGGCACACCTGCACTTGCACAACCCAGCTTCCCCTGCTCCCACTCCTGGCAATGCATCCATCCTTGCAGGGGCCACATCCATCCTTGCAGGGGCCCCATGTTCTCTGGGCCGCGAGCGCCCCTGCCCTCCTCCTGATTCACCCCAGTGCTCGGCTCCCCCCCTTTCAGCAGTCCTCTCTCAGGGACTTATGGGCCTTACGTTAGAGACCCGCGCACTCATCCTAGTCCCTTCAGGGCAAAAACCTGTCCTGTGCAGCTCTGTGCTCTCTGCTGCCATTAGTGTGGGGTTGCTACTATTTATTGGATGAACGAAATCTCACTCCTAATCTCATTACAGTAGAACATAAATTTCCAAAAGGCGATTGGACAGAAGGTAAATTAACGAGGCCAAGGTTATCGGCTCAATTCCCATACGGTTCGTTTAGCTTTTCACAGAGGAAATGGGCAGGGGGGAGGGGGGAACCCATCCGGGGACATAGACTGCTCTCCAAAGCCCAGCCGGCAGTCTCACAAACACATGCATTAGGAACCCAGAAGACAGGCCACAAAGAATGGATGGGTCGGGAAGCACCAGTCCCTACTGACACTTTCTCATGTGGTTACCTTTGAAACTGAAATATGGGACGTGTTGGGAAATTATATGTTCAGTCTTGAGCAACACATCAGTCCATTTTAGAAGAGAGTGGGTACAGAGAAGGGAGAGCAGAAGGGAAGCAGGAAGAGAACGACAGGGTGCCTGCCAGATGTTGGACCCACTTCTTAGGCACCGAGTGCTATCAAAGCACAAAGCTTATTCAGTGATTCTGTATGTCAGAATTCAACTCTATAGCATGGTCTATTTACTAGGCATCTGCAGAGAATGTGAGGGCCAGACTGCACGGTCAGCTATGCAGAGGCAAAAGCAGGAAGAGAGGTTCAGGCTCCAATTCTAGCTCAGCCATTTCCTGGTGAGACCTCAGCAAAACCACCTCTCCTCTTTGGACCATAATTCTCATTATAACAAGGTTAAATGGGAAATCTCCAAGATTCTTTTCAAGATGTCCTTTTAAGACAAAGATGGATACAAAAGATAAATGGGGCAGCCTGTGCTGATCAAGTTTTATACAAACCAAACCATCAAGCTCAAATTAAAGACAATGAATCTACACCACAAATAACCATCATTTGATCTAGAACAGGCATAAGAACATCTAAATGTAAAATCATATTCTTTCAACATCTAATCGTGTAGCACTTAAGACTCTATTACATCTACTTGATTGCATCTATGTTGATTTTGGTTAAAATTTCTTTTTTTTTGTTTTTTTGGTTAAAATTTCTTAATAAATGCATGCATTAGAAGGGTACTCTACCCCCTAAAAACCATTTTTATATTGGGAAAAACTATCCAAACTGATGATTTTTGGTCTTGGTTATCAAAGAAACATTGTTCACCAAAAGAAGTTTGTAACCTATAGAGAAGGAAGTTAGTTCATAGGGTTTCATACAAATGTTAAAATACTATGAAGCAAAAATCTGTGAACATTGTATTTCTGCTTATAAAGACAGTATTTGTTAGGAAAAAACAAGAAAGATGCAGCTATTTTTAGTGCTAAATATAACAATTCTAATGACCCAGTGAGAAGACTGAAGACATTAATCAAGGTTCTAGGTGCATGCTGATTTTGGTGACATTTGTAAAGGGATACACTAGCCAATCACTAAAAACATCCCTGAAGGGATGCTTGGTGACTCAGTGGTTGAGTGTCTGCCTTCAGCTCAGAGCGTGATCCCAGGTCCCGGGATCAAGTCCCATGTCGGGCTCTCTGCATGGAGCCTGCTTCTCCCTCTGCCTGTGTCTCTGCTTCTCTGTGTGTGTCTCTCATGAATAAATATATAAAATCTTTGGGAAAAAAAAATCTCTGAAATGGCAGGATGTTTAGGAAGAAGCAGAAAGAAGCTATATGAGAAAAAAATGGTTTTTAGTGATCAAAACATGACTGGAAAACAAAACAAAATGAAACGAAACATGACTGGAGAAACCAGCTCACCGAGAAACTGTAATGCACCATGTTGTTCCAGGAGAGACCATATGAAAAACTATCTTTCCACATCATTATAACAATTACAGAATAACACAGTAGTGACTGATGCGCTATTCAGTGAGCTGAAATTCTTCATATGAAAATACTGTCTCTTTTCTTAAACTCACTCAACGTGAATTAAATGAACCTATCTTTTGTACTATCACTTAATCAGATATATGCTTCTACCATCTCCACCAGCTGCTAAAAAGGATCTTTTCCCCATGTAATCAACTCCAGTGTTCAGTCAGCTATCTAGAGCAGGGTGAGAATTCTGAGGAATATACAACAATACTTCAATAAGCATCCTTGTCTCTGAGCACATGGGTGTGTTTTAAATCATTTGTTAATTAAGCAATTCATGGAAGGCCTATTATAGGCACCACTGTGACGAATAAGAGAGAAAGTCCCTATTCCTGTGGAGTTTCTACCGTAGTAAGAGAGATAGACAATACAGAAGTAAGTGAACAATTTCAGCTAGTGAGAAGTGCTATAAAGAAAACGAAAGGGACCCCTGGGTGGCTCAGCAGTTAAGCACATCTGCTTTGGCTCAGGGTGTGATCCTGGAGTACTGGGTCCGAGTCCCACATCAGGTTCCCTGCATGGAGCCTGCTTCCCCCTCTGCCTATGTCTCTGTCTCTGGCTTTCTGTGTTCCTCATGAATAAATAAATAAAATCTTAAAAAAAAAAAAAAAGAAAACAACAGACTGGATGGGGTGGTGGAGCACAGGACTCTTTAGAAAGGTAGCCTGAGAAAACATCTCTGGGGAAACTGAAATAACAAAGTAGCCAGCTATGTGAAGATGCCAAAACAAGGGACAAATAAGGACAAAGTCTCTGAGATAGGAATGAACATGACATGTTTCCAAGACAGAAAGGAGGGCATTGAGGCCAAGCTGCAGGAAACAAGGTAGAAGGGGAGATGGGAGATAGGACTTAAGGCCCAAAAAGAGGGTACAGATGGACTGCATGGGCCTCCAAGGCTATGGTAAGGAGTAGGAATACTATTTTTTTTTTTTGAGATTTTATTTATTTATTTGAGAGAGAGAAAGAACGTGCTAGCACAAGCAGGGGGAGGGGCAGAGGAGGAGAGAAAGGGAGAAGCAGACTCCCCGCTGAGCAGGGAGCCCAATATGGGACTTGATCCCAGGACCCTGGGATCATGACCCAAGCTAAAGGCTGATGCTTAACTGACTGAGCCACCCAAGTGCCCCAGAATACTATTCTAAGTGCCATCAGGAGTGATGTGAATACTGATATGTTTTAAGCAAGAGGGTAATATGATCTGATGGACACTTAAAACACCTTACCGTGGCTGTTGCACGCAGAATGGACTGGAGGCATGGGTGGTGTTGGAGTGAGGGCGAACAGCAAAGGAGAATCCGGTAATGTCCTAGCCAGGATGGGATAATGGCTTCTACAGGTTAAGCTTACAGTAGTAAAGACAGTGAGAAGTGACTGTTTTTTTCTTTAGATAGTACTGACAGGATTTGCAAAATTGGATGGCAGTCCTATTAATATATAAAATTGAGATGAAGAGCTGGTGGGCAGGGTAGGAGAGTGTGTTTTGGATCCAACAGTGGTAGGACAGTATTGATACATTATGTTCTATCTTTGTAAATAATGTAATAACAATTAATTATATGATAGTTTATCCATTGGGAAAATGGGGAGTGATTTATATTAGGTTTACATAACCTTTCTGGACCAGTTTCCTCAACCATAAAGTAGTGATAACAAAGCTCCGACCTTATATTACTCAATATATGTAAGAGCTCTAAAAACAGTGACATATCTTCCATGTTATTTAAATTCTGGTGATAATTAATCAGTGTTACTGTAAGATCTATAATCCTTAACAGTGACTGCCACAGTAGTGAAACTACAGATAATTCCACTTTATTATTTTTTATGTTATTGCTTTTAATTTATATAAACAGGTATAAGATAGGTAAGCAGCAAAAGAAAAGGTTTTTAAATATACTATAAAATACTAGTACTACAATAGCCATATTGTGTATTTACTGCACAGGCAGTGTTTTGTGTGCATATGGATTTAAGTTTATTTATTTATTTATTTATTTATTTATTTATTTATTTATTTATTTATTATTTTTGGATTTAAGTATTTCTTGTAAGCATTCTAGTTCCTCTCATGTCTAGGATGTGCAAGGTGGGAACAGCCACATTACATCATTAGGATAAACAATCAGAGATTCAAATATATTTTTATATAAAGAACACTGAATCTAAGAAACATAAGAATCTTGAGAACACTAAAAAAAAAGCCTTTCAAGAACATAAATCAACCTTTAAGAATTGGTTTACTAAAATCCTATTGTCACCCACACATAAAATATGCCAAAAAAAAAAAAGAACAAAAGCCAATACCACAAAACGTTTTTGCTATTTCCCTTTGTTTTGATAAGCACATATTTTGAATCACAATATATTTTTTTTAATTTATGATAGTTACACACACAGAGAGAGAGAGAGGCAGAGACACAGGCAGAGGGAGAAGCAGGCTCCATGCACCGGGAGCCCGACATGGGATTCGATCCCAGGTCTCCAGGATCACGCCCTGGGCCAAAGGCAGGCGCTAAACTGCTGCGCCACCCAGGGATCCCCTGAATCACAATATTTAATGTGAGGTATCTTATTCTAGTTTCCTCATTATATTTTGGAATGATTTTTATGGTATATTTTCTTTTATGGTGTCATCTTTGATGATAAATGAAGCATTAATGTTTGGGGGTATAATTCATCACCAAATAGGGTTCATCCTCTGAAGTCACAATTCATGATGCGCCACAGACAGAAATTTAAAAAATTGGTATCGTATTTTACAATCTCAGTTGTACGAATGAGATTACAAGGCTACCTACCCACCGCAGAAAATTCAAAAATATAACTAGCATGGAAATTGAAAATTTAAAGCACAGCTATAGCTGATCAGTCTTTTCCAATTGACTTTTTTGTTTGTTTTCATGATAGTTTATATCATAAATAATGTTAGACTGGCTTTGTTTAATAAGATATGTATTTTCCTACACTCTGAATTTCATTTAAATGAAGGAAATTTGCCCATAAAAGACTTAAAATCATAATCAAGAAAGCACAGCCTCAGTATAATAGAAAAATATCTTGATGTAGATCTAAAAGAAAAAAAGGTAGAAATATTTTGGATCACAACAAACTAAAGCCCACACTACTATGTACAGAATTTCATTTTAAAAATAAGGATCTATGTTAGGAGTGCATTTGAGTAACTTTTTCTCCTTAAACTATAGTAACTTTTTCTCCTTAAACCTCAAATTAGCATTTGATCAAAATATGCAAAACCTATTTTTGGAAAATAGGCAAAAATATTTAAATCTAGATTAAAACATATTTTCTAACAAAACAAAGAAAACAGTCAAATGTAATTATAGGTGACTGAATTATTAATGAATCATTTTAATCAAATGATTTTTACTAAATACAAGCTTTGTGAAAGTCCTGAGAATACAGACATAATAAATGGCTTCTATTCTCAGTAAGTTTAAAATTGAGTAGGGTAGATAAGACCTGGAGTCTGGTAAATATTAAAATCACTGCATGATAAGAGTTATCCATGGCTTAAAAATAAATGAAAATTTAAAAATGAGCTACACCAAAAAAAAAAAAAATCCAGAAAATGGCAAAATGTACTAGGACCCAAATTCAAGGAACACACTCTAGAGATAAGCGTGAAAAGTGGCCCAAATCATGGAGGGTCTCTAACACTAGATTAAGTAGTCAGATGACTGTGGAACATTGAGTTAAAACATCTGGTAGACAACTGAAAATGTAGCATGGAAAATGAATGGGAACAAAAATCTACCAAGTCATAATAAAAGTGACTTGATTATGATTTTTTAATGCATACAATACAGACAATGAAAGCAAAAAAGATCTGATGAACTAGAAGAAATATAAGAGCCACTAGATAGTACAAGCACAAAAATTGCATTCAACAAAAGCAAGGGTAGAACATAACTTAAAAGACAGGTAATTCTTAGAGAGCAAGGACTCTAGATTTTATCCACAGAAAAATGAATGAATGCACCCAGAGAGAAATTGAAATGAGGAGAAAAGGTCACAAATGGAAATCAATAGAAAACAAATATTTCTGGTTAGGCAGGAAAAAGGAACAAACAAATCTAAGGGGGCTAAAAAACCCAGAGGCAAGATAATGCAGTCTTAGACTCAAAGGGAGGGGCACATCAATGGAAGATCAACAGTGTCAAATGCCACCAAGAGAACAAGACTTAAGGTTGACCATTGGGAAATTGTCGTGGTGGACACCACTGACCTTCGGGATGGTTACTTTTATGCATATATAAAACGCATATATAAGCCACATTTAAGTGAGAAGCATTCCACATCTTTCTATTAAGTAGTTGCCATATTCAGAGATGTCCTTGCCATAAAACCATACCTGGTAGTATAATACACTTGAGCATATGCAGAGTCTCTAAGAAGATCTAACATCAAATCATCTCCAGAAGTATTTATTAAGCATCTGTATGTTAATCACTGGTTGCTAAGACAATGACCAAATATATGTACTAAAAAAAAAAAATGCCTCCATATTTTATTTTGCCTCTGAAATCACTGGCATATGTGTATTTATATACATCATAAATTAGTAATCTAGAATCCACTAGAAATGAATCATAAACTTATCATCTGTGGGTCAGTACTTTAAAAGTATGTTTTAAGGAGATTACCTCTAAATGCTTGCTTGAGTGTATAAAGTGTGTTTTAAGGAGATTACTACAAAATGCTTGCTTGAGTGTTTTTAATTACAGTAACTTTGCTTTTGAAATATACTATATATAGTACACAGGATTTAACTTTTTCCCCCCGAATGTTAACTATCCTTATGTTAAGATGCAGACTTAGATGCTGATACAGATGGCATGAGACACTGAGCGCTAATGGGTACTGAACCTAGCTGTGGACTTTGAACCCAAGTTATTTGGAAATTACTGATCAAAGTGTAGATCTGTTTACCACATTTGCAAAAAGTTGATGTAAAACATGCTTCATCATGGCCTTTCTGTGCAGCAGAATATGGCTTCTTTCTATAAATTTAATTAATGAGTCAAAGTGCCAAATTGCTTTTTCCCTGAGTGGTTTCTCTTACATTCTAAAAATGATCATTTTCCTTGCCGCCGGTATTACCCTCTGATTCACCAACTCAATTCCACTAGCACTGCTGCTATGCAAGACTCGTTCATGAGCTTACAGGGGCTTTTGTCTGCACTCTCATCCTCCTGTTCTACCTGCCTTAATACTAAGTTTTTTCATGTAGGATAAAGGGATATCCTTCACTATTTCATAAATGTACATGTGATAGGTTTAGAGCAGCTCACTGAAAAATCTATAAATTACTGACAGTGTGACAGTACTTTCGCTGACACGACATTCTGTCATAGTTACTTCAAACCTATTCAATATCTGACTTTGAGTAGAGTTAGCGCCCCTCAAAAGACTAAAATAAGCACCTAATATGACATCAAAAGTCCTAAAGAATTGTTCTAATTAATGGGATTAAATAAATTCATTAACATTTCAGTTTTCAAAGTTATCACTTGAGAGTTAGAAAAAAATTAGAAACAAAGTTCCCAAGTAACAAACTTATTTTCTAAGGGTTCATTCTATACTTTGAAAATGGCATTACTGTTTCCAGGTCAGCTTAATACTCTGAGATGATCTTTCACTAAAGATATAAGGACTCTATCAGGAAAAAAAATATCTTTCTTATTCACACATTAGCTTCTAACATGTAAAAAAAAATGTATCCCTTTCCAAAACACGAATGATTTTTTCTAGTTGTCAGGGGTTTTCTTTATGGAAGCCTACAAGCATAACCACACACACAAAAAGAGCAACCTTGTCCTTATTGTCACTTGTACCTGGATCCTGTTGGCAGGCATCACCAAGATGAATGATTTGGTCAGCACCACAAAATGCTACTCAGGGGACAGACCCCCTCACTGGTAAGCTCTGAAAATAAGGTGTGCACACACACACCAAAGAGGAGACCCATATACACACGCACGCAAAAATCTTCTGCAGTGTCACGATGTGCTGCCCTTCAGGTATTTTTTTTTTTTAATTTTTATTTACTTATGATAGTCACAGAGAGAGAGAGAGAGAGGCAGAGACACAGGCAGAGGGAGAAGCAGGCTCCATGCACCGGGAGCCCGATGTGGGATTCGATCCTGGGTCTCCAGGATCACGCCCTGGGCCAAAGGCAAGCGCCAAACCGCTGCGCCACCCAGGTATTTTTCATTAAGAATTTTCTGGGAAGAAAACAGCAGAGGCTTTCAATGGGAGCAACAACAGTGCACTAGTCAGTAGGTTGAGATGACTGAGTCTGCAGAGTGATGCAGAGGCATCTCTTCTCCCTCATACCTACACCCTTCAGGATTGACAAGTCAGTGCTGTTCTCGTCCATCAGTTGGTCCATGGTTATCCTCAAGTTCCCCTTAACACTAACTCCCTTTTAAAATTCTCCTGCTCAAGCACAATTTGTAGGACTCAACCATATGAAATAGCTATTTTTAGCTGTTTTTGACCTGAAAAATTAGAAATTTGTTATGGCTCCACGTAATTCATTTCTGGCCTCTGGCTTTATTTTTTTTTTAATTTTTATTTATTTATGATAGTCAGAGAGAGAGAGAGAGAGAGGCAGAGACATAGGCAGAGGGAGAAGCAGGCTCCATGCACCGGGAGCCCGACGTGGGATTCGATCCCAGGTCTCCAGGATCGCGCCCTGGGCCAAAGGCAACTGCTGCGCCACCCAGGGATCCCTGGCCTCTGGCTTTATTATTTTTTTTTAAGATTTTATTTATTTATTCATGAGAGACACAGAGAGAGGCAGAGACAGAGGCAGAAGGAGAAGCAGGCTCCATATGGGGAGCCCGACGTGGGACTCAATCCCCCGGGACCGTGCGTCCACACCCTGAGCCGAAGGCGGATGCTCAACCGCTGAACCACCCAGGGGCCCCTGCCCTCTGGCTTTAATGATAAAACCATAGGATAGCACTTCCATCTCAATAAAGTGATCATTTCCTATTATGTGGGAATGAGCCCTTTCCTAGGTATGGTGGTCCCGGGCCTTCAAAGTAACACACTGATGTTCCAGGGTGAAGTTAAAAATTGGTTATCCTCAGCCCCAGACCAAGTTCCCTTCTATTACCACACTTCCCATTCCACCAATTCTCCCTAAGAATTAAAAATCTGTTATCTGTTTTTCTTCATTTTTTCTGATCAATTTCATTACTTTTACTTTTAAGTGAAATGGTGTTTGTTGTCTTTTTGTTTTTGGGGTTTTTTTAAAAAATAATTTTAATAAACCAAACTGTATGCTCATTTCCTAACTTGGTGTGAACAGAACAATGATAGAATCCTGAGTACTTTCTCCGGGTCTTTGTTTTTCTTAGGGTTTGAAGTTTGGAGCTGTTTGATTTCCTCTCTCTAAAAATATGTGAGGCCTAAGGTTGCAGGAAGGCTGTTCTTTGGTTAGCTAAGATCGTTTGTGCACATATGTGCTAACACACAGCCACTCAATTAGTGCCATTCTGTGTAGCTAACAACAGGGTACATAAAAATGCTGTATTTATACCATTAGCTACCATCTTTCCCAGATATCTTGCACCCTACCCTACACTTAAGGGAAAATCAAGGGAAAAAATCCCCCCAATACTCTGCTTCTGTCTCCTTTTCTCTACTTCTTTCTCTTCCCATCTGTCCCCCTTCCTCTTGCCCCAACTCTACTCATATATATTTTGTTTTTGAGAAAAAAGCTACCACTAAAATCAGAGATGTGGGTATATTTGGTCCTCATTAGAGCAGACATTAAAATTATTTAAATATCTAATTTAAATTTAGGGTCATTTAGGTATGTGCCAGTAGTTGGGAGTGGAAGAAGGAAGAACTAGTTAGAGCCCACTGTTCTAGCTAGGCTCACTTGTACCTCCTTCCTCACTCTACTTCTGATGTTATTCTGGTGCTAAGGAATAGGGATGGTTACCTCCAAGCATCTCTCCAAGGCTATGGTTGTGTGCTAAGAACAACGGTCTTGCCTGTCTTTTCATTTATTCAACACCATTACTGATTACCTAGCATATGCCAGATCCTGTTCTGCCTTTGACACATATCAGCAAACAAAATATACTAAAATCTCTGCTACTTGGAGGTGATATTCTAATGTCAGAATGGAGATTAAGTAGGCCCAGTGGTACAGACAAATCTCTACTGGAAAATAAATATAAATATATATACTAACTTCTGAAATGGTTTCATACTATTTTCCTCTTAAAACATATCAAGTCTGCTTAAAACAACCCCTTCTAAGGCAAGAAAAACTAAATGACGGTTCCAGATCTAGTCAACTCAATGTGACTTCTGTTTCTTATATATGAGATAGGAATCACAGAGATTCAAGAAAGTACTCCTAAGATTACTGAAGCACAACCAGGACTAGATACAGACTTGTATTGCTCAGTCCAGGGCGTGTGTGTGTAAATAGCCACAGCATTATTTAAGCAAACATGCCAGTCTCTCCTTGCTCCCAGTGAGATATGGCAGTCCTTCAAATGAAAAGGTACTCATATTTACCACTGGCTTTATGCTCGATTTCATGATCTTCCAAGGTTGTAAAAATCTGTCCTTATTAAAGACAGCTGTTAACATCAAAATTTCCCTGATGGTCTTAGAAGCAATTACAGAAGCTTTTCTCAAAAGTTTTATAAGTTAGGCTTTTTCCTTTTGGAAACGATCTGAGAAGAGATGAAAAAGGTTTTTAAAACAAGGCAAATGGCATTGGTATCAAAGCAAATAGGACATTGTTTCGTAGTTAGAAGTAGTTCCAGTGGAGTTTGTGGGGAAAAAAAAAAAGATTACAGTGTACCCATAAATAGTGATGAAAGATGGTGAAGAAGTGGAGGAAGGAAGGGCATTCCTTCAGTGGTAACTGCACAAGGCAAGAGTGCTTTAGAAGCTACTTAGATCTACCTTGCTTCAAAAATGTGTTCCTGCCTTATGCTGCTGCCAGATGAGGACAGTCAACTGGTATCAACCTGATAGCCTACCACTAAAGATATGAAGATCAGCCTTTCTCTATTTTGTTATATGCAAAGATGTATTAAATTCCCTATATTTAATTTCAGTGTCTCAGAACTAAGACCATTAGATATCCTGACTTGATTTCAAGGACACTGTGTATGTCCTCTTATTAAGATTGTACCATCAACACCTGCTTGCAATATATATTTTTATAAAGATTTTATTTGAGAGAGAGAGACAGAGAGAGAGACAGAGAGAGAGAGAGAACGCACGCAGGGGCAGAGGGAAAAGCAGACTCCTGCTGAGCAGGGAGCCCAATGCTCGACCCCAGGACCCTGAGATCATGACCTGAGCTGAAGGAAGACACTTAACTGACTGAGCCACCAAAGGGTCACTACAATATAAATTTTGAAATCTATACCAATATTCTCTCTTGTTTGAAACAAATGCATATACTATATGCATTCTCTGGCAGAGAGAGATTAATATAAAATATTTCCCCACACAGGAAACATAATACAAATGTGTATACACACACATACTTCTCTCTAGGCAAATTTTCACCATGCTTTAAAGAATATGGTAAGCAGTGTCATTTTTTTAAATATAGAAAAATAATGCTCAGGAATCAGATGGCATCTTGGTCTTTCCCCTTGCCCCTTAATTTAGTAAAACTTATCCAAACCGATAATTTTTAAAGACCCAGAAAAGAAAAATAGTTGGCTTCAGAGGCCCTGTGATCCCAAAACACTGAGCGACAGGGCAAGGAGGCAACTTACAGGAACCAACGTGGCCACCTGAAAAGAGACATGAGGCTGAGGCCGGGAGGTGGTCAGGAAGCCACAGGAGAAGAATGAGAGGCAGGGAAGGCACACTGGGAAATGCTGGGCAGCCAGCTAGGCCAGTAAGCGCAGGGATGCCCAAAGGTTCCAGATCAGAGAAGCCCTTGGAAACCAGGTAAAAGAATCCCCGCCGTCCAGGCAGAGGCACAGGGTTGAGCTCCAAAGCAAGACACAGGTGTTCGGCATAGGCCGCGTAGGGTTGAGGGGGAGACAAGGTAACAGAGTTGGGGGCAGGTAAACCTGGGCATCTCCCCGGCTGGCCCAGGGGCATGACACGGCACGCTGGGCTTTGGACCATGTCACATGCAGAGAAGCACCAGCCAGCGTGTTCAATATAGATAAGAGAGAGCCAGTCGTGGGAAAAAAGTAAAGTTAATGCAGGTGAGAAAGGAAAGGGAGAAAAATAAACCTTTCAAAAAAAAAAAAAAGATAACTAGGTAGCTGGAAGCTGCATAAACTTTCCGAATATGGTAAGTGTTTTAAGGGAACTGCTGTTGGGAACAGATGGTGTTCAAGGAGACAAACGGCAATTTATTGGAGTCCTAGAAAGGTGGGTATATACAAGCTTAGTCAGAAAAGTTGCCTAAAAATGGCAGGCATTTCCAAGAAAGAATCAGGAAAATAATGGTAGATATAAATTTGCGACAGAGGGAATATAATTCTGAAGTATATGCATCTAGGTTCACGGTTTGTCTCCTGAGCAGAGAAGACTATTTATTAGTTGAAATAATTGCAGTCATGCTAAATGAAAAGATCATTAGAAAATGCTTAAGGGTAAGCAATGAAAGGTAGGGAAAGGATTTGTTAGGATAGAAGAAGGAATTTTTTACTGTACACTTGCAGGGTTGGAAAATAATTTGTTGAGGTCTAAAATTAAACTAGGAAGTTTTGCTTATTTTTATTTTCAAACTTTATATAAAATAGAGGAGTTGACAAAGAATTCTATTTTTCAAAAAAGTAAAACTAATGTTTTTAAAGCCATATAAAAATATGAACTATAGTGAAAATAATGGCTACTGCCATATACCATTCACACAACTAAGAGGAAGGAAATCCGGAGTTTCCAAGAGTCAACAGATACCAAACAACTCTGGACAAATTTCTAACTCAATTTGCAATTCATGAGTAGGGAAAAATATTTCAATATAGGCTTATTTAAAATGAGCATATTAAGTATGATTAAAATGTGACTGCAATAAAAATGGGATAATTTGTTTTATGAAATTTTGTGATACTACTTGAATATTACTCACAAATCCCCTTTCTTCCTTAAAACTAGTATTAAAATCATTCTAAAATATACAGACTAAGGTGAATCTAATGGAAGATTTTCACTCCAGAGCTTTAGATTAGTCACTGTGAACATTTTATGGAAGCCTTAATATGTTTGACCTAAGAATACCTCTCTTGAGTAGGGGGCAACATGCACTGGGCAGGGGCATCACAGGAGTGAGGTGCTATTTTGCTGACAACTCCCTATTGACTACTTGAATTCTGCACACAAATTGGTAAGTGCAGGTTCTGATTAATTTCAATATATTTAACTGTGGGTTTTTGTAGTGTTTTTTAGATAGAAGTTTGATGTAGTGGGTCTTGGGTGTATTTTATAGATCTTGAAGTAGACCCATAGTCATGAAAGACCAAAGATAGACGAGTTTACTCTTATTAATTAGTTGCACAAAGTTAAAAGACCGGGCACCTGGGTGGCTCAGTGGCTGAGCGTCTGCCTTCGGCTTAGGGCGTGAGCCTGGAGTCCCAGGATCAAGTCCCACATCGGGCTCCCTGCAGAGAGCCTGCTTCTCCCTCTGTCTGTGTCTCTGCTTCTCTGTGTCTCTCATGAATAAATAAATCTTTTTAAAAAAAGTTAAAAGACCATGTGTAGGAGTTAAATTAATAATAGCAGCATTACTGGGGCAGGGATTTCTTCTTCCTAACGATAGGCAGAGTCCCAGGAGCCTTACCCAAAACTAGACAAAGGACCCCAGTCTGGTAACAATGGTTCCGTTAAGGTGTATGTTTCTCAAGCAGAGCTGAATGAAAACAGATGAGTATGGACACCCTCCCTTTCCTACAATTGGTAATAGTAATAGGCTGTTCCTGAGAAACACTTTTCAATCATTCAGAAGTGTACCACAATTTCCGGCTGTTTGTTCAAGAGAAACTTAGAGTAATACTTCACAGTGTTAGGGAAGGCAATAGTTTTACAATTTCTCTTTTATACTATTGAAACAATTTATAACACTAATATCATAACAAAGTGATAAATTTCTCTTTTATATAAACAGTTTCAAGAGTATTGACAGTGGTCTTTTACTTTAGTTAAAATAACTGATTACATTTGTTGGCATACTATTTCCAGCATGGTTGAGACTCAACCTACTGTGTGTTCAGTGACTTGATAATACCCTTTAATAGTGTTTCTCTCATTTGATCTTTGGAAGCAACGTTTCATTTATAAAAGGAATCAAAATATCATAAATGATATCTTCTGTAATATACATTAAAAGTCAAACACTTTAGGGGAACCAAATACATAGCAGCAACTTTAAGATCAACATCATGTAATTTTTTGATAAATATTAGCATAAAATCCTACAAAATAGGATATTCTAATAAAAGATTAATTTCAGCTCTAAAAAATTCCAATTCTGTTACTTTGTAACATTAAGCAAGATAATGAGTATCCAAAGAGGACATTTAAGGATTATTAAAACAATATGAATCATCACTGTATAGAAAATAATATGCCTTGGAATCCTCATGGCTATGGGTCATCCTCACAAGCATATAAAGTACTACATGATTTTAAATATTATAATAAAGTATCCAAATCTCTAAAAAATTAATCTACATCAAAATTATATGTGTTCTTTTATTTGTGCTGTGAAGTTCAAGTGAATAACAGGAAATAAGTTTTACAAATGGTGCCCGAATTTAAAATAACCCACACCTCCGGAAGGCTGTTCCCATTACCTCTACCCCACCCCAGCACTCATGCCAGAAATCCTGCTAGCTTTGTGGCAGCAGCTACACTAGGCTTCGGCACTGAAGGCCAACCGTCAAGGCCAGGACTTGGCCAGGCAGGAGACAGACAGTTCTACACCTATAGGACCAAGGAAAACCCATAGTTTTGGTCTCTGTATGAATTACCTTCCTGGGAGCCAGAGTATGTTTTCTAAAAGGAAATAAAGACAGATTCCTAGCATTCAGAAGATGCAACCCTGCTATGAATAACATTATTTAGCTAAGAAACTATCTTTCAGGAAATGTTTCAAAGAAGTTACAGAATCAAGTTCTGAAATCTTATTGAGGACAGCTTGCATTCAGATTTGCTAAAGGATGTGTAAGACTTTCAGAGGACCCTAGTCTGATTAAAAAATATGCTGTTATATTTATGGTTATCTGTTCATATTTAGTTTTCCCAAGTTATCTGTAAAGTTTTGTATAATGCCTGCTTCTCCCTACCTACACCCCAAATCTTTTACCTCTCAAAAAAGCTCAACTTTTCCTATGACTTTGTCAGGGAAATAACTCCTTAAGAAAATTTATCTGGTGGGACACCTGGGTGGCTCAGGGGTTGAGTTTCTGCCTTCGACCCAGGGCATGATCTCAGAGTCCCAGGATTGAGTCCCACATCGGGCTCCCTTCAGGGAGCCTGCTTCTCCCTCTGCCTCTGTCTGTCTCTCTCTCTCTGTGTGTCTCTCATGAATAAATAAATAAAATCTTAAAAAAAGAAACTTCATCTAGTAAGAAATGCACTGAATTTTTAAATTTAAAATACATGTATACACTCGTACATAACATAGGGAGACTACTATATCTCACCTCACACTACTATTTAAAGAGGCAAAGTATATATTCTTTAAAATAAGAGCTATTCTTTTTTTTTTTTTTTTAACATTCTGGTTTAAGAAACCAATCTTGAATTTTGAACCCAAGAACTGTCAAAGGGAAAATAAAATTCAAGACTGATTTCTTGCCTTGTGAAATAGCTAGATATCACCCTAATATATTGGAGAAACTTTTCAGAAATGGTTATTCTAAAGCAAAATAAGTGATTAAATTAGACCAATTTGATGGAGAGCAAAACATTAATTGAGCATAATCTTTAATTCCTTTTCTTCCTGTTATTAAAGTACTGTATAAAATATGCATTTTTTGCAAGATTTATGTAAAGAGGAAATATACTCTAAAAATTCATGACTAACAATTCAAAAATAAAATATGAGCAAAGCTAAGCCTTAAGTGTTCCAGCTCTTTAACCAGAAAGGTTCAGAGTCTTTTCAGAAAAGCAATGCATATGTTGACAAATTTGTATATAATATGTACCTGTTATCCTTGATGTAGGACTAACTAAGATTTTAACTTGAATCAAATCAAATATTGCATTCATTCTTTACCACACTTTGTAAAGCAGTAATGTTAGCTGGCTTCAAGCTGATAAAAATGTCTTATTTTTATCTTAAAATAATCTGTTTACATTAGGGAAAATAAAAACTTAATAACAGTAGATACACTTATCCTTTTACAGAATTCCACTGAGCTCCTGTGGGAGAATAAATCTAGTTTTCAACAACTGTTCAAAGAAATTTTAAAGAATATAGCCTCACAATTTTTCTGAATGCACTTTTGGCTAACTACTATCAGGGTTAACATGATCCTAGTCCCTGGAGAAATAAAAACAACTTGTTCTGCAATTTTTCGGTTTATAAATACAGTCACCTGGTTCACTTAGAAGAGTTAACATGGAAAGAAAGTTATGAGTAAGACCAAAAAGGATGTCAATTATAGCAAAGAAAACGCGAATGTACTTAGAAATACAGGCATACCTTGTTTTAGTGCACTCTGTTGTATTGCACTTTGCAGATATTGCCTTTCTTACAAATTGAAGGTTCAAGATTTCAGATGTGGTGGGAATAGCAAGAGAACTAGAATTAGAAGTGAAGCCTGAAGCTGTGACTGAATTTCTGCAATCTCATGATAAAACTAAGAGATGAGGAGTTGCTTCTGATGGATGAGCAATGAAAATGGTTTTTTGAGATGAAATCTGCTGTGAAGATTATTGAAATGACAACAAAGGATTTAGAATATTCCATAAACTTAGTTGATAAAGCAGCAGTAGGATTTGAGAGATGGACTCCAATTTTGAATGAGGTTCTACTGTGAGTAAAATGACATCAAACAGCACTGCATGCTACCAAGAAATCATTTGTGAAAGGAAGAGCCAATGAATGCGGCAAATTTCACGCCTTATTTTAAGAAACTGTCACAGCCACCCCAACCTTCAGCAGCCACCACCCTGATCAGTCAACAGGCATCAATGTGGAGGCAAGACCTTCCACCAGCAAAAAGATTATGACTCCCTGAAAGCTCGGATGATGGTTAGCATTTTTTTTTCCTACCAAGAAAGCATTTTTTTAATTAAGGTATGTATTTTTTTTTCTAAGACATAATGCTATTGAACACTTAATAGACTGAAGTATAGTGTAAACATAACTTTTATATGCACTGGGAAACCAAAAATCCATTTGACTTGCTTTATTGCAATATTCGCTTTATTGCAGTGGTCTGGAAATAAACCAGCACAGTACTGATGTGCTATGCCTGTAACAAAAGTGGGACAAGGCTTTCAGATATACTAGGTTGAAAAGCCTCATATACCAAGTCATAGAATTAATTGTGTTTTAGAGCATGAATACATATTTAATATTTCCTTTGGTAAACTCATATTAAGGTAAGAGAAACAGATTCATATTTGCATTAGTTCCCCCTTTTATGCTAATCTCTGATTGTTTAAATGTGTTTGAGAGAAGGGATGAAGGCTAGTTGGAAAAAAAAAATGAGCAAAAGGAGAAACTGAGTTCCAGGCCACCTGAGCTCCCTGGGTCAGAGCTGCAGGTACCTGCTGGAACCATTCTCTTGAGAATTCTACTGTGAGTCTGTCACTCCCTTCATCTCCCACTGACACTTCATTCTTTCTGGTTCCCCAGATCTCTAAAATCAAGCTGTTCTGGCTTTGACCTCACCTCTGTTTTTTTCTTTTATCCCCTGTTTAATTACAATCCCAAAATGAAAAGAAACAGTCTGTGACACTAGCCAGTTAGCCCCATGAGAAAAAAGCATGTGAAAGATGAAAGAAGGCTTTTTAAAATTTTCCTCTGTAAAACTAGTGCCTGTGGTTATATGCAAATGCAGGAATAACTATTTGAACTGTAGTAAATTATATTTAATTGAAACAAAAGTTTCAATTCATTCAAACATAATTAAGCACATTCTATGGTTTTACATATTATTTTAATTACTCTGTGCCCTTTCTTAATTAAAAATAATGAGTACTTTATGTACACTTGCACCCTTTCAGTCATTACCAAATATTTTTATTTACATTTTCTCTTTCACAGTTATGAAAATTCAACTGCAAAACATTCAAATGCTCATTACTTATTTTAAGGCTTTAAAAATCACTGTTTTCTGATATATGTCCTATATCTTGTGCTTTCTCACTTTAAGCTCCAATCTTTGCCCAGGTTTCACTGTTTCTTATGCCTTATGAAGAGATGTGTTCAGTATCAACATTCTTGGAATTTTCATTTTTTATAGTCTTTCCACCTCTCAATTCAGTATAATAAACATTGAACAAGTATCTGTGCTACGTGGGGCATCATGCTAAGTGCTTTGGGAAATGTAAAGATGATTCCTGTCCTTTCAGGGAACTAATAGGGAAGCACAAATATATGTATACACAGCCATATATATAATACCTCTTAATGCAGTAACATAGAGAGAAAAATAGTAACATGAAAATAAAATAGGAAAAGATTAATTTATTTTAGAGGCAGTAATACTCAAGGTGGCCTTAAAGTATGGATAACATCTTAACACCTAAAAGTTTTCATTAACTTTTCTGAATATACCTTTTAGATTTTTTTTTTTAAGAGAGAGACAGAGCAAGCATGGGAGCTGCAGTGGGGGTGCAGGGGAGGGGAGGGTACAGAGGGAGAGGGAGACCTAGAACGTTAAACAGGCTCTAGGCCCAGTGCAGAGCCTGATGCAGGGCTTGATCTCAGAGCTCTGAGATCATGACTTGAGCCAAAATCAAGCGTCAGACGCTTAACCGACCGAGTCACCCAGGTGCGCCACAGATTATTTCTTTACAATATGATAGGCTTGGACAACAATTAAAAATAGAACCATTTTATATAATAGCACAATTAAAAGGAAATTTGCTGAAAATAAATACTGCAGGCAAGCCTAATGTATGCTACAGTGTAAGAGTATGTGCAGTAGGGACAGAAGTAAAAAAAGTCAAGTAGGTTATTTCTCCCACAAAGGTTCACTGTGCAAGTCAGGAGAATGCAAAGAGGAGGGTGACAAAGTCCTTGCTGGGGAGGAGACAGGAAACAAAGAAGAAAGCCCCCGATTAAATCCACTATGTTCCTGTGTGGGTATAGATATCCAAAGGGAGGAAATACCAGGAAACTGCCTAAAACTCATTTGGCAAGAGCCGTCTAAAGAATTCAAGGGTGGTAATGAGGGAGGGAAGATAAAAGTCAAGGAAAGATGGGTAGGTAAAAAGAAAAGCAAGAGAGGGATACAAGATGGACACAGGTGGAACATGGCACCTAAGAAGAGGACAGACTGAGGAGAGAAACAAAGGGGATGGCCTGGAAGGGCAAGAACTGAGGGACTTTATAAGGGAGATGAGGAAAAGGAAAAGGAAGGAGACACATAGTTGAGGGGAAAAACCACCATACCTAGCAAACCATAAGGAAAAATTATTATTTTTTAAAGACTTTATTTATTTATGAGAGACACACAGAGAGAGGCAGAGACATAGGCAGAGGGAGAAGCAGGCTCCCTGTGAAGAGCCTGATATGGGATTCGATCCCAGGACCCTAAGATCAAGACCTGAGCCAAAGGCAGACAGATGATCAACCAATGAGCCACCCAGGTGCCCCAAGAAAAATTATTTTAAATGTCCTATGAGCTACGAGTAAAAACATCTAGCACTTGAAAGAAGTAAACAGTAAGAAGAATAATTGGATCATTTTAAAGATAAAAAGCAGCATGTGAAGGACGAAGATAACTTTTAGCAATTAAAAATTAAATAACTGCTTAAAACTATGGTCAGGTAAGGTAAGCCAGTTTTAGTCATTACACACACAACTGAAAGGATCAGAAAAACAAAAGCACCATGGGTGACAGTCTTACTTCCATAGAAACTATAACATTGCAAAATTGATGTATTTTTTTCAGAAGAATATTAAATGTTTAAATAAATGATACCAGGCATATAACACTTAGAGTTTATAAATAGCATTTCCTTCATGCCAAGGGATATTTTTGTAGAGAACCCATTGATAAGAGAAATCCAAGAGTGACACTGACTACAAGAATTCTCTGTGTTTTTCCCATTGTGATTGCTTCTGATGAGTGTCTGAAAAATCTTAAAGACTATCAAGAAATTTAAGCATTAACTACCTCAAATTCAGATGATTGCTGCTTTTCAGTCGAATTGCATTTACAGTTTTATATTCAGTTCCTACCTACCTCTTTCCAAAGGCAGTTGGTAAAGACACTTAAAATGTTTTGCTCCATTTTCAGAATACAGCAAGAAAATGCTAAAAATTATGTAATCTATACAATCAAAACAACTTAGAATTCAGTTCTTGGTTAATTCATAACTGCTGCTTAGACAACAAATAACTTAGTTGATTAATTCATATTTGATTAAATCAGTTTCTGGTAAATCATTATTCAATCTTTAACATAGTAAGGATAGAAATTCAAAAGGACATGAACCCTTTTGTGTCACACACAAGACACTAGAGGATAAGGATAGTTACCAGCCCATCTCTACCCACGGGAGTAATTACTACTTCCAAGGTGTTCCCATACCAATTAAATTCACTTTAGGAAATATTTCATTGACCTTCTACCATGTGAGAGAGGAGCCTGTAAAGAAGCCATGGGATACTGCAGTAATGAAGAGCCAGGGCACTTAAGGAGCACCAAGAAGATCTCTTGTGGATGTACGTCTACTAGCATTTACTCCTCTAGACTACTCTTTGCATACATATGTATTGCCCATAAGCCTACTGACTCCCGAGAGCAGACATTGGCCTTCTAAGTTTTGGGTCCCCAGCAAAAGATGGGACATGAGTTAATACTCAATACATATCTGCAGACATAAATACATGAATAAATGATCCAAAGGACAGAGGAAGGTGTCTGAGTTTTCATAGATAGCTGAAGGCAGAATCCAATCTAGGTATGGATCAGTGATCTTTACTTCTATCTGGAGGAAAAACAGAGTTGTTTCCTTATGCAACAAATCAGGTGAGTGAATACATACATTCAAGTTGTTTACTATAAGGATTGCTGCTAGTTTATCTTATGGTCAAGAATATTTACTGGTACAGTCTTCTGACCAGCAAGGAAGGTGAAAGGATCCGTGACTTTCTACCTTGTGAGCCAAGATTTTATACTAACATGCAGAGCTCCAATTAGTAGTGCTGTCTGCCATCAGATGGCACACTGGCCCATAGCACTGTAATCCCAGGCCACAGTCCAAACCTTCTGACCTTCAAGGGCAGGAAGAAGGAAATTTAATATGTGCTGAACCCAAAAGTAGTGAGGGGCCAGTCACTTTACATGCATTCTATTATCTAATTCTACAAACAAGTCCTCCTGCTATCAGTTATTGTTCTCATTTCATAGTTGAGAAGCTCAGGCCCAGGAAAAGTGAAATACAACTACCCTCTGGTTACAGAGCAGGGACCCCAGGTCCTGCCCAGAGGCAGACATGAACTTGGGTTGGTAAGACTCAGAAGCCAATTCTCTTTCTAGCTCCCAGGATTTTTTTTTTTTTTTTAAATTTATGATAGTCACAGAGAGAGAGGTAGAGACATACGCAGAGGGAGAAGCAGGCTCCATGCACCGGGAGCCCGACGTGGGATTCGATCCCGGGTCTCCAGGATCGCGCCCTGGGCCAAAGGCAGGCGCTAAACCGCTGCGCCACCCAGGGATCCCTCTAGCTCTCAGGATTATACAACATGTGGTTCATTTCCAGAGCCCATCTCCCATGATGTGAGCTGCAGCAGCTCCGGGAGTCCTACTCTAGAATTGTCATGGGAGTATATCATGCCAAAAAATGAACTGAGGATGTCAGAAGAGATCAAGGCCCCGAAAGTCTTCTGCCTCAAGAAAGAAGTTATTTCTCCTTTGTTGCAGCCTTTACCATGGAATGAATGCATTAAGAAATGCTCAGGGCCTTCTAATCTGTAACTTGTATTATGGAAGACAAAGAAAAACCAACTCTTCTGAAGAATGAGGATGAAGCTGTGCAGAGTCTAGTGGTACCAATAACAAACAAAAAGGCAAGAAGGAAGTATATTTCATCTTTTGAAATTATAACCCTCCTCCCTCCACGCACAAATACTGCAGCTGCTTTTCTGTCCCTCACATGGGGAGACCGGACAAGTCAACCTTAAAAAGTTTGGTGGTTTCTTGTATAATTCCTATCAATCTACTTAAAACACAGTATGTTACAAAATATATTTATCTTTCACAGAATTTATTCTGGAGGAAATTATTAACATGTTATTTTTATTCAAAGAATGATTTCACAATGTGTGTTTAAAAGGTGATTAAAAACAAAAGATATTTTATACATTATTTGTTTTATAATTAACATGTGACTAGGAGAGGTGGGAAGCAATGTGTTAAATAAGAATAATTGGAGAAATTTTGCTTCATCTAAAAAGTGACACTGCAGGACAAGCAAGCCTACATGTGTGGCACAAAGAATTCTGTTGAATTTCTGCCAGCAGTTCAAAATCTATAAACGACCACAATAAACAGAAATAATTTTTTTTTGGGGGGGGGAGATGCTGAACTCTGAAGATTATAGTATTTTAAAGCCAGTTGATAATAGTAACAGAGTAAACCAGCAATCACTTTAAAAGACTCAGCTACTATGAATGGCTTTTAAGTGTCTCTGTTGTCTTCTGGGGTATTTTCATTCAACCGCTCTTGAATGTATAGGTCAGTAAAAATCAGGTTGCACAGAGCCGAGGGAAAATAATCTGATTATATGAATCAACTATTTGGATTCTAGAGCAACAGGAATTCTCTGTGATTCACTTCTACAAATAATGGCATGGATCTTCACAATGACCATATGGTTACTGAAAAAGGAAAGTCAAATTTGTAATTTTATAAAATGAAATAATAGCCTGAATAGTCATTCTTGGCTCATCCAATGGAATGTGGATGAAGGAAGGATGAACCTCATTCCTGAATAAACCCAAGAAACGACCACAGATTGTTCAAGATAAGGAAACCATGCAACTGTCAAGTGCAAAGATGTTTTCTCAAGTGTTGTGCACAGCCTTTTCTAGGCATGTAATGGAATATAGGGTTAAAGAAATCTATGTCTAGGTGCAGATCCATTTTAAGAAATTTAGCTCATTTAACAAACAGCAACACAAATACACCCACTGAACTCAGTTATAGCAAAAATCTCCTAACATAACTTCTGCCCATTATTACTTTACAATCATGTACAAAGGGAATCATGATTCTTCTCTGAATGGGGAAGTGGTTAGGGAGTCAAGTGCTCTAAACTCTCCTGCCCACACTACATTCTTATTCTGCATCTGTATTTCCTGCTTGCTTGTGGCAGAATGCTAATTTCAACTAATTTAAATGAAAGCCTCACATAATGCGGCACTCTCATTCTATTTAAACAAAAACTAGCGATAAGGAGCAAGTAAGGGATGGCCCACCAGGCTGCTCAACCCAGCTTTCCATTATTTAACAGAGAATTATTAGCTATGCATGGTAACCATTTTTTTCCTCTGATGTTTCTGAATTCTGATCAGAGCCATTACTACTGTTTCTAACTTTGTACCCTCTTTTGCAAGCTTTCACAAGCCCCTTATTAAAGCGCTGGGAAGGCTTCCTATCTGATGCACTGCCAGGCACTGTCCTTTTGGACACAATGCATTCAGGTTATTAGCTTGATGTGCATCATTCAGCAAGCTGTCTTACAATTTCACTGATCATCATCTAGTAAGACTGAATTGCTGCCTTGCCTATGGCTTTTAGATTTATATAATTAACCAAAATTAGCTTGATGTTTAAAACACAATGCCAGCCTACTCATTTATTTTTGGAAGAACACTTTAGTGAACACAATGAGTGGGCTGATTTGGAATTGCCAACTTAAACTGTCAAAGTTTTCCTATAAAATTACTATGCTTAAAAAATTCAAATTCTATTAAGGCCAATACCATTAAAAACTATGTGATAAAATAATCAGGTACCATATTATTTTCATTTAGGTTCACTATTATAGTCAACTAAGTTCTAGTATAAAATATTCCACCATAGTTCCTTGGGTGTGTATTATAAATATTAATTATACATAGAACCTTCTGGAAAAGTACAAAATAGTTTTAGTTATAGAGCCCTACAAATACACAGCATGCACAAAATGACATATACAAACTATCATTCAGAAGTTATTAATGTCAGACAGAAAATTAAAATAGCCAATCACATGCTAAACATTATAGTAGATAGTAGGTAAAACCTTCGGGTATTGAGTTTGAGCCTAAGGTTTTCCCAATACACTTTTGCTTCCTTACATCAAATTTACCTTCATAAGTGACCCATGAAAACATATTTAATTACTAACGATTTTCATACAGGGGATTGAAGAACAGAAAAACCAAAATGATTTCCATAAAATGAAGCAGTACGGTCTGTAAATAGCATGTACAAAAACTGAAATTAAAATTCAGCTCTCATGGCTATTTCTAGTTCCACTAAAGCCGGTAATATGTATTTTAGAGTTTGCTGGACCTTGGTTTGAATAATTTTAGGCAAATTCAAACTTCTCTGTAGCTCAGCGTCTTTGTAAGATGGTGTCAGTAATAACATACCTCATAAGGATCTACTAGTACATGAATACTTACACATTATATGAACTGCACAAAGCATAACACATAAAATAGAAAATAATAGTCCATTCATTATCCATTCATACCTAACTGTATTCAGCCAATATTAATTGAGCATGTAAGTGCCAGGCATAGTCCTAGGCCCTGGACCATGGAGCTATCATTCCAGTAGGAATAATCAGGAAGAGGTTGGCTTGTGGCATAAATGCCAATGAATAGCCCCTCAGCCAACCTGGCCTCACCCCCTCCCGTCAGCACATGGTTCCTGGATACCAGCCAGTTGCTCTGTCATACAAAAGGTTTTAAGATTTGAATCCTGCCCAGCTACTTCACTTTTTCTCTCTTACTCATTCTGCTGATCCTTTATCTTCTTTCTACTCTTTCAGTCCCAACCATCTACAATTTAAAACAGTAGCACCGAATTGTGCCAAACACAGTTCAGCCAGGAAGGTGACTGGGAGCTGGGAGAGGCGTGGTTTGGGGAGACAGGTCTCTCATCCTGTCTAAATCTGAACAGATGTCTCTATTTTATCTGTTTAATGCCTCCTACGTAACACACTAGGCTTTCAGAACAAGGTTCTGATGCGAATAACTTTAGTGCTAAAGGAATGTCGCGGGAAAAGAAAAAAGCACCAATTTAAGATATATTCCATTCCTTAACAAGCTGATACACAGGAAAAAGAAATAGGGTGGAGTAGGGAAATCTAGTATAGTAAAAGAAACTTACAAGACATAAAAATCAAGTGGGATATATGATTCTTGATAGGATCTTGGGTTGAACAAATCAACTATAAACAGGCATTTTTGAGACAACCAAGGGAAATTTAAATATGAAGTGGGTATACAATAGTCGATTTTTATTATATATTACTATGATAGTATGTTATATGGCAAAATATACTTTTTAAAGAAAAGAGTAATGAGATAGGGATTAAAAACCATGATGTCTATAATTACACTTTAAATACTTACAGCCACAAAAAAAGATGATATAAATATGACAGTCAACAATTGTTAAACTTTAGTGATGAATGTGCATTATACACTTCTCTTGACTTTCAATACTTTGGATATTCTTCATTAAAAAGTTTTTATTGGGATCCCTGGGTGGTGCAGCGGTTTGGCGCCTGCCTTTGGCCCGGGGCGCGATCCTGGAGACCCGGGATCGAATCCCACGTCAGGCTCCCGGTGCATGGAGCCTGCTTCTCCCTCTGCCTGTGTCTCTGCCTCTCTCTCTCTGTGTGACTATCATAAATAAATAAAAATTTTAAAAAAAAGTTTTTATTTTTTATTTTTTTATTTTTTAATAATAAATTTATTTTTTATTGGTGTTCAATTTGCCAACATACAGAATAACACCCAGTGCTCATCCCGTCAAGTGCCCCCCTCAGTGCCTGCAACCCAGTCACCCCCACCCTCCGCCCTCCTCCCCTTCCACCACCCCTAGTTCATTTCCCAGAGTTCCGAGTCTTCCATGTTCTGTCTCCCTTTCTGATATTTCCTACCCATTTCTTCTCCCTTCTCCTCTATTCCCTTTCACTATTATTTATATTCCCCAAATGAATGAGACCATATAATGTCTGGCCTTCTCCGATTGACTTATTTCACTCAGCATAATACCCTCCAGTTCCATCCACGTCGAAGCAAATGGTGGGTATTTATCATTTCTAATGGCTGAGTAATATTCCATTGTATACATAAACCACATCTTCTTGGTGTCCTCGGTGTCCGTAGAAAGATGAATGGATAAAGAAGATGTGGTTTAAAACGTTTTTAAATGCTAAATGCCTATTGGCATTTATTGGCCTTAATATACCTCAAACTTCTTTTAGCTGCACAAATTAAAACTGTATACAGGTTGTTTGTTTTGTACTTTAAAAGTTACATAGTTCTATTACAGCATTTAAAACATATCAAAATTACTCACTAACCACCATAAAGATGGTGGTTTACAAATTACATGTAACCATTACTGCATGAGGAGCCTCTACCCATGCTCTGGTATTTTTGTTATACAGATAACCTTCACAGCAAGCATATACTTACAAAGCTTTTAAGATGACCCCCAATAAGCCCTACTTCCTGGAATTTAACCCTTATTTAATCTTCTCCCCTTGAGCACTAGGCTGGATCTAGAGATTCAGTTCTAATAATGGAATGCAGCAAAAGTGATGAGCGGTCACTTTGGAGGTTAGCTTGTACACATACGACCGAGACTTCCAGACTCGCTTCCTCCTTTCAGTCTTTCTTGCTTACTTGCTCTGATGAAGTGAGCTGCCATGTTACAAGCACACTGCTCTATGGAGAGCCCTACATGGCCTCAGAAGAGCAGTGAATGGAGGAACTGAGGCCTCCAGTTCAAAAGCCAGCAAAGCATTGAATCCAGCCAACAACCACCTGAGTGTGCTTGGACCAAATCCTTCCCTAGTTGAACCTTAAGATGTCTATGGCCTATGAGACCCTGTATTACCCTTGCTATGGCTGCCATTACAAAATACCACAGATGGGATGGCTTGAACAACAGAGATTTATTTTCTCACAATTTCTGGAGGCTAGAAATCTGCTATCAAGATGTGGCCAGGTTTGGTTTCTTCTAAGCCTCTTTCCTTGGCTTGCTTGCAAATGGCTACCTTATCTCCGCCTTTTCACATGGTCTTTCCTCAGTCCACATACGTTGTAGGTGTGCAAATTATCTCTTCTTAAAAGGACATCAGTCACATTGTATTAGGACCCACCCTCACTGCTTCATTTCATTTTAATTATCTCTTTAGAAGTTTCATCTTCAGGGATCCCTGGGTGGCGCAGCTGTTTAGCACCTGCCTTTGGCCCAGGGCACGATCCTGGAGACCCAGGATTGAGTCCCACGTCAGGCTCCCGGTGCATGGAGCCTGCTTCTCCCTCTGCCTGTGTCTCTGCCTCTCTCTCTCTCCCTCTCTCTGTGTGTGTGACTATCATAAATAAATAAAAATTAAAAAAAAAAGAAGGTTGAAGTTAGAAGTTTCATCTTCAAATATAGCCACATTTTAAGGTATGGAGTTAGGGCTTCCACATATGAATGTAGAGCAGGATACAATTCAGCTTATAGCAAACTCTAAATCCCAGTTACTATTGGATTCCTGATCTACAAAAAAAATGTGAGATAATAAGTGCTGCTTCAAGCCACTAAGTTTGGGATAATTTATTATGCAGCAACAGATAATATACCAGATCAAATAGTTATACCATTGACCATCTGTGCCTAGTGAAAAACAATTTTATTTTTCTTTAGTTTGTTTATTTACTGATTTGAGAGAAAGAGAGAGCACGCAAGCACGACCTGAGGGGAGGAGCAGAGGGAGAGGCAGAAGCAGTCTCCCTGCAGAGCAGGGAGCCTGATGTGGGACTTGATCCCAGAACCCTCAGATCATGACCTGAGCCCAAGACAGACACCTAACTGACTGAGCCACTCAAGTACCCTAAAAAACAACTTTATTAAAACTTTTTATATGAACTTGAACATAATATAAACCCAAATTTTTATTTCATATTTTCCTGGTTTTAAAGGTATATTCCTGAAATGGTCAATGTCCTTTTAAGGTGAATAATTGCTCAGCTATTGTTATTTATTTATTTATTTATTTATTTAAGATTTATTTATTTATGTATGATAGGCAGAGAGAGAGAGGGGGGGGGGGGCAGAGACACAGGAGGAGGGAGAAGCAGGCTCCATGCCGGGAGCCCGACGTGGGACTCGATCCTGGGATTCCAGGGCCAAAGGGAGGCGCTAAACCGCTGAGCCACCCAGGGATCCCCAGCTATTGTCATTTATGAACTTGGAACATACTCACCCTGTAAACATTGATTCCTGATTTCAAATCTCTTTGACAAGTTCTAGTTTATCTTTCTTGCACTTACACTGTCAAAGCACAATATTTTGAAAACTTGAGGTCTGTCAGGTTCAAGACAGGATGGTCATCTTTTCTGCCCTATATTTGCACAATATTTTCATTTTTGATTTATAATAACCCATTAGAATGAGCAGTACAATGACTTTTTCACCTCTATATTATTTATTTCCTTTCCTTCAACCTTGTATACAAGCTTCCCTTTAGCACTTTTCTACTTACAAACCATATCAAGTAAATCAGCATTTAACTGCAAGGATGGTGCATATTAACAAATCAGTTTTTTAGACTGGCTTCTATTTATTCTATTTTTTAATGAATTTCAAAGATCATATTATATAAAGATGAAAAACATCATGATCTCCTCGATTTTGGTTTTATTTCTCCCCCTACTAATTATACACCTATAACTAGATTATGACTTCAAAAAAATTTTTTTTAGCAACCGTAAGCAAGATTTACCACTAAGTCTTTGTCAGGAATTTCTATTTCGCCCTATAGGAAAAAAATATAGACAATATCCTGAGTTCAGCCTTATGACATACTATTTTCCAAATATGTCTCTGTGCATATGTTTTAGGAGATGAAATCTATCTTAGATTTAGCAGAAGACTGTTTTGTACTCTATTTTTTGTATGTATTATTGATCTTACTTTGGGGGTTTGACAAAGCTTTTGTATCTTTTCCTGTTACTATCAATATTTCAGTGTGCTACTGAACACTAGTCAATGAAACCCAATTCTTATCTACAAACATCACCTTTTATTCAGTTCTTAACTGTATTTACATATAAAGTGATTGTGCTCACTTTTTCCTTGACCATTGACCTTCATTATCAATGATGTTTAGTTACTTTTTCTTTTGTTTCTTAACATTTTTCAAAACATCAAGTTTCCCACTGAACAAACACTACAGTTGCTTAGCTGTAGTATTTATTCCTAGTAACATATTTTTGTTTGGAGTAACTGAAGTCGGTCTTCTTTAGGTCTATTACACTCTATTACCACTCTATTTTTTTTTTTTACACTCTATTACCACTCTCTAGATGTCAGATGTCATTTATAGCATACAAAGGGTAAACCACTTTATGCATGTAATACCAGCAGTCATCCTGATATTCTCTGTAAGAAAGTATTATTCTGGTCCTAGATTAACTTCTCATGGTTTCTTAACTGAAATGCTATCTGGCATGTAGAATGCCCTGTAAATATTTGCTGCTTTTATGTAACCATACTTTAAGAAGACAGATACAAAATACCATGGTAATATTGCTAAAACCCTTATGATACACATTTTTAAAAGATCTAAAAGTAAAAATTCAAATATTTTAGACATTTTGCTATGCTGACTTATAAAGTTGGAAAGTAAAGAGCTACATATTAAAAAAACATACTAGTTCCCTGTCCAACAACCATTAGAGTCCATAGTAACCCATTCCAGGTTGGTGGCCAAGGTATACGGTTTCTCTCAGATTGTGGCTTGAATAAGGGTAAAGTATCAGAATATAGAGAATTTTGGTAAGGTCTTTTAAAAAGTCAAACAATTGAGTTCTTGACTGTTCCCTAAATATAGCTCTCCAAGGTCTCTGGACTACTCAGGGCTATTGCCAGACACTAATCATAATACCCATAGGACAGGTTAAAGTCTATAGAAAAACACAATTTGATAGCCTTTTAGAATGTATTTATTTTATATACTCTTTTAAATAAGCAATTCAAAGTATATTCACTGGCTTCTAGGCATCTGGGCTAGAAGTTAACAATTAACTTCATGGTTAGAAAACCTTGAAAAATCTCAAAATAAGAGCATTTGAACTCATGGAGAGCATATTTTTTTTCTGTTTTTATAACAGAATTATAATGAGTAAAAATTTAAATCCTTGTTCAATAAATACAATATATATTATTCATATGTAATATCAATAGTATTAGAACGTTGAGCATGGAGAAGATCAAACTAGATAAAAACACTTCTCAAAAAAAAAAAAAAGCTGAGTCAATTTATAATCATTCATTTAGAAGATCAAATTTCCTCACTAGAAAAATAATTTTGTTATGGTAGTCCTTAGCCCAATCTCTGCATCAGAATTTAATGAATAAAATGGCATTTTCATCAGATCATGCTGTGAACATTGTGGAACTCAAGGACAGATATTGCTTAGGAACTCTGCCTCTGCTGTCCCTTGGGTAGGTTTACAGAGTGTGGGTGTGTGGTCCCCCCCTCCAATTCATTACTGACCAGAAATGCCTTAATGACACCATATTTACCTAAAGTGCTGACATTTAAGTTACTTTCTTATAATCACAATTGATACTATTCTTCATTCTGAGACATTTGTGTTCCACATGAGAGTTTTCTGTCATAAACTAGTCTGAGTCTAGCCTATGCACTCAATCCATTTCAGAAGCAAGGAGAAAAGGAAGACATCATGCTCTATTACTGCCTTTAACGGGTGTAAGAGGTCAGTTTGGTGATCTACTTGTTAGAGATCATCATTTCAGAGTTTTCAGAGGTAATCATTATAAAAGCCCTCCTACTAACGTTATGACCCTGGCTTGCTGTGCCCGAGCACAACCCTCCCTAGGCAACAGGGGCCATCTTCCATGCCAGGTCATGAAGGCAGCCTTTAGTACTCAAAGCCCCTCTTCTCCATGTACCCTTCCCCCAAATGGAGGGTTTCGCTGTCTTGGGTGTTCTAGGAACCTGCAGATTCCTTCAAAAACTAATCCAGTGAAATTACTGGTGGTTACAAGCACCAGCTCTGTGGGCAAACAGAGCTTGGATCAAACCATAGTGTCTTACTAAGTCATGAGTGATTCTGAATTAAATATGTATTGCCTTGAGTCACTGTTTCCTCATCTATAAGATGGGGATGGTAACTGCTTTGTAGTTCTAGGGTTAATGGAGACAGATACTTAGCACAGTACTAGGGACCTGGTCAGCACTCAGTATTAATCTTCATGCCATAAATGTGGTTAAATCCTGAGCAGTGGTCCCAAGTGATTTCAGCTATATTATATATACAACCACTTCGTGATTTCCATATACAGACAACTTGTGCATTGCTGTTTCTGACAATACAGTATTTAAAATGTCTGAAAACATTTTAAGCACATCATCACCCACTCCCTCACAGAATAGTCCTTTATCCTGTGTTCTATTGCAATTTAATCTAAGTGCCTTAACTGTTGATAATCTAAATTATAACCGATACCTTCATTCTAGGTCAAGAATTCCTTTCAGAGTTCCTCATTGAAAAAAAAAAATGTCATTTTGTAATACTGTTAATCAAATGACTATGAAATAAGCATTCTCATATTATTTAAATACTGACAAAGCTATGAAACATTTTAAAATCTATTTAGATATATTAATATAGATATAAAATAAATAGATATATTCATAAAAAATAAAAAAATAATATAAAACAGAGGAGAATGATCACTGAATTATACCTGGTTTTAGATATTCCACAAAAATGGAAGTTTCCCTTTAAGAAACAATGTAAGAGCATCTTCTCGGCAACCCAATTCGTATTTAAGATATAGTGGTATAATAAGAGAAGAAAAACTTCGAAGAAAAATTCTGTAGAAAAACTAAGAAAACTGAATGTACTGACGAGTACATGTAAGTATGAAAATAAGCACTGTCCCCCGCCAAAGTCCAAGTCTTAGCTCTGACTGAGACCATCACAATAAGACTCCAGCTATAGCACCTAATTCCCCTGTATCCCCAGGCTAATTCCCTGTATGTACCTTCTGCTCTGGAGACTAAATATATGGACATTTGTGGTCTATGACCCATTATCTATGTCATCCCCTCCATCTAGAATGCCTACTCTTACGTCTTTGTTCACCACAAATCTGATGACCTTCTAAGGCCATGCCCAAATGGCAGCCCCTCAATGCACCAAGATAGAAGGGCTCTCTCTTATAGCCTTACTGTTGGAACTAACATTGAATTCACCTGACACATGTCTACCCTCCTCTATCAGAACCTAATCTCAATAAGGACAAGAAATAGTCCCATTTACTAATTCATCTTCACTACACCACATCTCCCAGCAGAGGCATGTGTATAAAGCACCGACAGATGCATCCTGATGGGGATTTAACAGTGACAGTAGCTGCTGTCCTGCCTTCTCAACTCCATATAACTCAGGACACACATAAACTACAGCCTGAAAGGGGCTAGAAAAGTTGCATTTTTACTTAAGAATCAACCCATTTTGGGCAGCCCCAGTGGCCCAGTGGTTTAGTACCGCCTTCAGTCTGGGGTGTGATCCTGGAGACCAGGATCAAGTCCCACGTCAGGCTACCTGCATGGAGCCTGCTTCTCCCTCTGCCTGTGTCTCTGCCTCTCTCTCTCTCTCTCTCTCTCTCTCTCTGTGTGTCTGTGTGTGTGTGTGTGTGTCTGTCATGAATAAATAAATAAAATCTTAAAAAAAAAGAATCAACCCATTTCATCCAGAAATACAGCAAACACAGAAAACATAGAGGATAATTTTGCTCCAGTTAATATTTTGCTTGAAACAGAGGCTCTTAATATGAGCTAAGAGAGGGGGTAAAAGAGAAGACTGTAGTTGGGTCATCAGACCATACCAGACAGATCTAGAATGAACTTGGGGAGGTCACAAAATCTCTCATTGGACTTGCATCCTTTATCAAAATCAATGATCCAAACACCTATTTACTTAACATTGATTATTTTATAAGATTATTTTGAAGGACAACAGTAATATTTTAATGTCAATTTACTTAACTGTGCTCCACATCACTTACAATGTTACCACATTTCTGGGAATTGACCCCAAAAAAGCAGTATTCACAGTTATTCCTTAAGAATGCCTTGTATTCCTATAAAAGATTCTAGACTGGAAAAAAACAGAAACAAGTAATATTTTATTTCCTCCCATTATGTTCAGTAGTAAAATAGAATGCTGCCTAATTGGAATCTTTTATTTGTTTTCTTTCTTCTCACCAAGACATTATACCTTTCATAATCACATAATCATTGAAACCAAATGACTTTATTCTTAAGAAAACTGGATTGTTTTTAATGATTCATTGTCTTTATGACTTCAATCTGCTCAGTAACAATCTAACCAATTTAAAAAGCACATGTGTCTACAACATAAATGGAACAGATGAGGAAGTTTCTAGCGCCATAAATGGAAGGTGGTCTGAATCAGCTGCCTGTTTCATTTTGTGCATAGAAATAAGTGACCAGGGATCTTTGGGTGGTTTAGTGGTTTAGCGCCTGCCTTCAGCTCCGGGTGTGATCCTGGAGTCCCGGGATTGAGTCCCACATCGGGCTCCCTCCAGGGAGCCTGCTTCTCTCTCTGTGTGTATCTCTGCCTGCCTCTCTCTCTCTCTCTCTCTCTCATAAAACTTTAAAAAAAAAAAAAAAGAAACTGACCAGTATAATGACTTTATTAACTCTAAATCTAAGCATTAGATCAAATATACAGAAAAATATAACTTCACATCCTGAGAATTTTGTATCTGTGTCTATATCAATGTTCTGGTTATGATATTATACTACAGTTTTACAAAATGTTGCCAATGGGGAAACTGGGCAAAGGGCCACAAGATCTTTATTAAGTCTTATCACTGCATACATATCTAAAATTATCTCAAAAACTTCAACTAAAAGGTAATAAAAATATGAAATAAAATTCCAAATATCAAAAATTTAAGTGAATTAAAGGCAATTCAGTCAGACTTGCACTTTCTAGTATGTAAAGGAGACAGACATTTTCGTTATTTTGCAGTATAAATACAAGACCAGACAACACCTGAATATATTTATCTGTCCATTCACTCTCCAATACAGTGACTACTAGCCATAATTAAGATAAAATATAAAAATCCATTGCTGAGTAGCACTAGCCACATTTCAAGTGCTCAACAGCCATATGTTGTAGTGGCTAGTCATACAAAATAGCACAGATTGACCATGTATGTCTATCAACACGGAAAATTCTACTGGATAGTACTTAGACAATTCCAATAAAAAGGTGTGGGTGAATTAGTGAATCAAGGAATAAATGACTTTAGCTAGTGAACAAACCAACCTATTAAAAACATAAATTTTCACATTAGATGTGATGAATGCTCATAATTACCTGGTTAGCTTTCATTATCTTTTACCTTATCCTCAATCATTAGCTATTATCTTTAATTGTTAAATTTCTCAATTCAAACCAATTGACAAAAATATCTGTGTGATTCTGAAAAAGAGTTCATATTTTCTAATTAAAATATGTAGGCATAACTTAGAATAATCCATAGCATTTAAGTTAACCTTAGAATTCTGAAAATTTGCCTATATTATTAAAAAGTTACACGATATACATCCATCAGAATAGCTAAAGTTAAAAACACGGATAACAAAAAGCAGTGGTGAGGAGGTAAAGGAAAAAATCTTCACATATTGTTGGAAGTAGATAATGCTGTAACTAATGTAGAAAAGTGTCTGGCAGCTTATTGGAAGTTAAACACACATCTCCTCTATGGCCCAACAATTCCCTTCCTAAATATTTTCCCCCAAAAATAAAACATGTGTGTGGAAAGACTTGTAGTAGAACATGCATAGAAGCTTTATTCTTAATAGCCAAAAACTAGAAAAAGGCCTAGGTGTCTATCAGAAGAGATAAACTAGCATATTCTGACAACGGCATATTATGTAGCAATTAGAAAAAGTTTATAACACCATGAATAAATCTCAAAAACATAAAGTGGATGAAGAATGTGCTACATGATTCCATTTATGTGAAGTTCTAGAACACACAAAACTAACCTATGGTGAAACAAAACCCAGAACAGTGATTGTCTCTGGGAGAGAGCAAGAACAGATGAATGGTGGGGGTGATGGAATGCGGTATATCTTGACCGCTACTTTCAGAATGTATAGATTTTGTTTTTTAACTGAAATAAGGAGCTAGAAGCAAAGTAGAATAAATTATTGGCTAATTTCGTTTCCTCTTTACTAGCAAAGGCACAGCTATTTTAAAAATCAGAGATGACAAACTGAGGCACTGATATAGGACATGTTGATCAAATGACTTAGGTGGAGGTCTTAGAAAAGATAGCAAACTTTGAGGAGTTATTTTCTGCAGAACTCCGATTCCCTGTTAGTCTCTTATCCACTGCTGGTCAACACAGGCTGATCAGAGTTCAACAAGCACAGAAATTCTGGCTATGCTGTTGCAGGGAAATTACAAATGCCATTGCATATGTGCTGTCTCCCATAACCCACGGCTTTCATATTGAAAATTTATCCTTAATGAATAAACAATATATATTTAGTTTTACGTATAATTTACCATTTCTTGCAGCTCTTGAGTGGTCAATGAAATAAAATAAAAATTTCCTCATTTACAAAATAATGAACAAAGTGTGAAGTATTTTTGGTGTCATTGGAATACTTTAAAATTCTGGTGTATACACTGAAAGGAGGAGTATAAAACTGTTCCTTTTCCATCTAATTAATTTGGATTCTTGCTTAATTTTTTTTCTCAAGTTTTGTTCTACAGTCTTCATTTAGGGCTGTGCACATGAAAGCTTATCTGAGCAAAGCAGCGCTTTTGTACAGGAGTAAAAATGTATGACTTAGAGCTAGAAAAAAGTTGGGGCTTGCAGACAGATAACTCAGTTTGGGGATGTGGAATTAAAGAAATGTTACTAATATTAAAACAGGTGAACATTCTCTCAGGAGTATGAATTTTATACAAATTCAGAGAATTTATATACTCAATATGTGTCCTGGGCTATTCCAGTTGCTTTTATTTTGCATACCAAGCCAAATAAGCAGCTGCTCCTAGAGTTCTCAGAAAGGAAAGACTTGCAGGAGATAGAGTGCCATGGAAGGGATTCTGAGGACAGACTGATGAAAGGACAAGAGCTGATTCTACTTTAAAATGAAACCATCAACGACAGCCACCTGCCCAACAGTATGCATCGTACCATAGCCTTGTATTTTCTGCATAGCATGTTACAGTTTAAGGCATATTTTCACAAACTGAACAATCCTTCTGCTGCATATCATGCTCTATTGTATGCCATCTTTCCTACATTTTCTTAAAAAGGAAAAAAAAAAAACTGTCCAAGAAAGCAAGAGGTAGAATCTAAGAGGTTTAGACATGGAGACTTTTTCTGGATTGAAATAAAGTATCTTTTCTTCTGTCACACATCTCTGAAGTTACTCTTGGTGGCATGCTGGGACCTTGCAAAAAATGATGACCTCTTTTGTTGAAAATAAGATGGACACGCAGCGCACTTCTACTTTTTTCTGCCAAGAGTTGTAATTGAGGGTACAAGATGTCACGGGTATTAGAAAGCCTAGATCACAAAGAAATGTGTGGGAATCATAAACAACTCATATTTCGTCTCTGCTCTCCCCAATGTTTTACTTTGGAGATATTCACAACTACAGAAAAGCTGAATAATGTGTAAACGTGGGTATACCCTTTACCTAGATTAACCAATTGCTAAAATTTTCCCACATTTATATACATACATAGGATAGAAATAGTATGCTAGTTGATTTTATTGTCAACTTGACAGGGCCATGGTCCCCAGATATTTGGTCAAATATTATTCCAGAAATTTCTGTGAGGGTGTTTTTCAATGAAATTTAAATTGGGGGACTTTGAGTAAAGTCAATTGCCCTTTATAATGTGGATGGTCCTTACCCAGTCAGTTGAAAGCTCAAATATAATGAGACTAACTAACCTCCTCCAAGCAAGAGGGAACTGTGACAGCCAAAGGCCTCCAGACTTAAATTATAACATCAAGTCCTCCCTGAGCCTCCAGCCTGGTGGTCCACCCTGCTAATTTTGGACTTGACAACTTCCATAATTTTAAGAGCCAATTCCTTAACATAAATCTTTCAACAGATAGAGATAAATAGAAATACAGATATAGATTCATCCTATTGGTTCTATTTCTTTGGAAAGCCCTAACATATATATTTTTCTTTCTATTGCAACATGTGAAAATACACGTAGACATCATACAATCTTGCACCATCTATCATCAATATATATCCCCTAACAGTAAGACAATATTCTCCTACATAAACTTAATTCCATTATCACATCTAAGAAAGCTAGCATTCATTCAATAGTATCTATCATATAGACAACATTAAAATTTTCCCAGCTGACCCAAAAATGTGTTTTATATCTTGTTTTCATAAGGATCCAATCAAGGTCTACTCATTGCATTTGGAAAAAAAAATTTTTTTTTAAGATTCAGACATTTTAAATGAGGTCTACATTCTAAATTTGTCTTATTTTCTCATATTTAGACCTACAATAAACTGTTTTAGCAAGAATACTACATAGATGATACTGTTTATTTTTTACTATGTCATATCAGGAGACACATCAGAGTATCCATCCCATCACTGATGATATGCATTAGCAATTTGAAACAAAAAATTTATGATGAAGTGTATACCCCTTGCTTTCTAGTCCAGATTCTGCTACAATTATTCACTAAATACTTTTACGTAGATTGCATTAAAATCTACACCATACAGAAGCACAGGGCCATGACTCCATGCTTAAGATCTGCAGGTTTTAAGTAAAAACTTGCAAATGACAAAATTGGCTTTAATGAAATAAACAGCAAGGTAATTTCTCAAAGGACTTATTTATACAAATAATTGCTGTGGAGGGACTAGCAATGATGTTAGCCTGTCAACCTACTCACTGTATGAGGATCAAATCCTGGTTGCTTCCCTTCTTTAGTTTTCTGTATATTCTTTACTTTTTTTGTGGGGTTTTGTTGTTGTTTAGCTTTTCTTTCTTTATTCTAAAGAACATGTTTATATTTCCTAATCCATGGAGAAACACAATTCTGAGATGAAGCCTGCTTAAAAAGAGAATTCTTCTAAATTCTCTTGTGGAACCTAAAACCCAACCACCTCTTTCTTAAGATGTTCAGGTTTTGTGGTTGTTTGACAACTTGGCTGTTTTATGCTACGGTGCAAGCAAAATGAAATTCTGTAATTTACCTTCCTTTCTCTATTAATAAATCATACTTGAAAATTCAGGAGAAATACAGGATGGATACTACTCAAAGAGGAAATGGAGTGACTGCTGAATGGAAACATCTGGGATATAGGATTTCTGATTTTAGTGAACTCAGGAAAATACATTTCACTTTAAACTATATGCTGAAGATCTGTTGACCCAGGAGTATTTTATCACTTTCTTTGTAGCATCTCTAAATAAGCATTTCGCTTACAAAAATGTAAATACGAATCTGAAAAAAACAGTGCCAACACAGATTTGGAATCCACAGTTCTCTTTGTGTCTATCTTTCGTTCTTTTGTTGACTCTATTAGAGAAGGCAGAGGCAGCATTGCCAGTTCTTGCACCAGGACAGCCTCTTCACCTTTCACAGGAAGGCAATGAGATATTTGCACCTGAAGCAACACTTCTACAACTTGGAAGGAAGGGTTTAATACATGTTTTTAAAAGGTAAAATGTCTTAGATAATAAGAAAGAAAAACTGAGAAGAGAGAGAACAAATCGGATAATGCTCTTTCATTTGTAAAGGGATAAAAGAGAAATAAAAGAACTTTCTTAAGGCAGTTACCTATAAATTGATTATGTGAAACAAAATGTGATCAATTTGTACAAACCTCTTGCAGACTCGTCATATCCCTTGATTATGAATTCTTATGCATATTTCACTACTCTGTTAAACTTCCTTGAAATCTGAGACTCGTGTATTCATTTTCAAATCCATCGCAGACGTCACCTTCTCCAACTGCCCAAGTAAAATTTCAGATAAATAGACTTGGCATTCCTATACGAGAGGATACGTCTATTATGAATATTCCTTGAACATACCCCAAAGTTTAAAATACTACTAACTGGACACACTTTACAATTCTAAAACATGACAGAATAAAGCAGTAAAGTTTGGATCTCCCTGAGGGAACAAATAAAACTTTTTTTCAATAATGCTTCTCATTCTTTAAAGCTGTGAACTAGGAAGGATAATATTAAATATTTAGGTTCCCCAAATAAGGGAGCACATTAATGAAGAAAGGTTCTATTTTCCAGTAGGTTCTAACAGATGGTTTCCAAACACATACCATAGATTTAAATGCATAATTTCACCCTATAAATATGCTGCAAAACATTAAAAATAGATTATAGCACATATGCCTTATGGGGCAAATGAAATGATAAAAGGAATTTTGTAGTGGATAAGCTCATAATTAAGAGATCATGCTAGCTTACAACTATGTGTCCCTTTTAATAGAATTAATGGATTAAATGGAACAGCTTTATAAATAACACTTATGATTATTTCCTTAATTTACATCTTAATATCCTAACAGTATAAGAGAAAAGGTCTTCCCTTTAACATAAATATTTTTTTTGACAGATTAGGGTTTTGGGATTTAATTTTTTTTCTATTTCTACCTCACTAATAATAAACCAAGCTACATTCAAATACTAAGATGGTTATTATTCTACATCACACTAGGTAAAAAATGCAAGAAGATAAAACTGGGCAGAGAGAAAGAGCAACCACCTTTGAGGGAGTTTTCCTAGTTAAGATAGTTTTCTCTGTTGAATTCTCTCTCAGAGGAATCAGTTTTGAGGATTTCAGATGTAACTTAATGCTGCAATTAAAATGCGTTGGGTACTAGAAGGTGAAACTAAAATGGCGAGTTAAGGAATTAATCAGTTATTCTGCACTACATTTCTTTTGCACTTTAGAATTTCCAACATAATTGCCTGAAATATTAACTTACATATTCACATAAGGATGAAATGAGATTGGTAGACAACATTTGACAAGTGAAGACACATCTTAGAAAACATGAGTTGTGTGCATGACACAGCGTGACTACTCAAACATCTTTATAGCACAATCACCACGGGCCTCTACCTTGCGAATGCCCTTCTAGACAAAGCACAAACCCAGACATGGCTGAATCTTTACTTCCGGAGCTCATATTTATACTTAATTAATGTGGATAAGGATCTGGGGATGGTACCAGTGCTGCTTTGGCGGGGAGGCCCAGCTTGGCTGTGAAACACTTAGAACAAGCCTCTTCCCCAAAGAGAAGAATAAGTGACAAAAGATGACAACAAACATGCTTTCTACGTACAGTGGGTCCTACTGAATCAAAGAAAGCTGTTTGTTTTAAATAAGCTTCTGTAGGGGAGAAGAGTTAGTGTAAAGCTAAACTCCGCATCAGAGAGGGAAAGGGCATTGGGAGATACTTTAAAAGAAAAAAAAATCTAGCATGTGAGAATACTGTTATTATTTTTTTTTCCTAAAGAAAGAGAAACACTTTGACTCCAATTCTCAGACAGCTCTCCCCAGCTTCTCTATCCTTTGCAGCAAAACTATGGAGAGAATGCCCCATGCTCCCTGTCTCCAATTGTCTCTCCCCCTTAGGCCCGTGAACCCAGGCTCTGGACATAGCCAGTCCCAGCAGCAGTACACTCACCACAGTCAAAAAGGACCTTCATGTTCTAAGTCCAAAGGACGACTCTCAGTTCTCACCTTATCTTACCTATAACCTGCAACATCTGACATATTGGATCACTCTCTCCTTGAAACATGCACTTCACTTGTTTCCCAGACACCATGTGCTTTTCATTTCCCTTCTAACACCCAGGCCATCATGCTCGGGCTCCTTCACCAGCTCATCCTTGTCCTCCCGCTGGGTTGGATAACTCTTGGCCTTTTCTCTTCTCCACCCTCTTGGTGACCTCACCCACCTTTATTGTGATGACTCTCCAGTTTATATCTCCAACCCAAACCCCTCCCCAGATTCCTAAACCCGACTGCCCATCCAGTATGTCTACGTCATGTCTATGTCACAGTCATCTCGAACGTAGCATATTACGCAAACAATGATACTTCTCCCCCCGAGTCTGCAGTGGTCTCCCCCATCTCAGTTTATGATAACTCTATCTCCAGCTGCTCAGGCCCAAGCCTTGGAGTCACCCTCCTCTCCCATGCCTCATGCTACGGGATCCCATCAGCATTACTAGTAACTTAGAAGCAGCATTTGGTCATATCTCACTACCTCCAGCACTACCGCCAGGTCCAAGTGACCAAATGCATGACTGCAGTAGTGTCCTGACAGGTTTCCATACCTCAGACCTCATCCCCTAAGGTCATACAGCAGCCAGAGTCATCCCATGGCATCTGAAGCAGAGATTACTGATGTGTTCAAAAGTTCCGAATGGCTTCCTACCTCGTGCAAAGAACTGCTTAGCTCCCAGCCATGGTCTACAAGGGCCTACACAATAAGACTCCAGTAGAAACCGACACCACTGTGCTCCTCCACCTCCCCCACCCCCCCTCCCCCCGCCATGCCACCCTCTTCCTTAGTTTGTACCAGCCTCCCTGAGAATTCTGGAATGTGTCACATTATTCCTGCCTGGGGCTTTTGCATCTGCTAGTCACTTTGCCTGAAATGCCCTTCCCTGGAGGTTTCTTTTCTTTCTTTTTTAGATTTATTCATTTATTGAGGAAGAGAGAAAGAGCGAGAGCGAGCACACATGTGAATAGGGGAAGGGATAAAGGGGGGAGAGGGAGAGTGGGGGTGGGGAAGACATGTGCATCATCCATGTCTATATCTGGAACCACCAGTCCCCACTGAGCATGGAACCTGATGGGGGGGCTCCACCCTGTGACCCCGAGATCATGACACAAGGTTTAATCAAGAGTCAGACCCTTAATTGACTGAGCCACCAGGTACCCCTCCTCCCGCAAGTGGTTTCATGACTGTCTCCTTTACCTTCTTCAGGAGGTTTCTCAAATGTCAACTTCTCAACGAGGCCTCTAGTGACCAGGCTTTCTAAAACAGCATAGGTGCACACATGTGTACACACACAGAGCAATTCCTCGGTTCCGGTTTTGCTTTAGTTTTTGGCCACTTAATCATCTTTTAACACATCATGTTTTACTTTTAAATTTTGTTTATCCCTTAGCATTGCACTGGCAATAGCTCGTATCGGCTCATGAAAGCCAAAGCTTAAATTTTCAGGAATTCTGCAAATTGGTCATTAAGCTACAGCTAATTATTAAAAATTACTTTCTATAAACTTATAATTAATTGCATTAAAAGGGTAATAAGTACTCAAAATTTATTGTTTCCTTTTTACTCCATGTTCTTTAGGTATTTAGTATTTACATTTACTCTATCAGCAGGAAATACTGTTACTGTGTACTACTTAGCACCTTTTACCAACTTCTCATTCAGTAACATCACATTTGTAGATTGAAATCAGTAGTGGTAAGAGCATTTATACTACAAAAAGCAGCAAACACTAAAAGTCAAGGTCTTTCCTCCCAGACGGAGGGCCAGTCATTAAACCTTTACCATTACCAGCACAGCACTGATTGTCTGACTCTGCTGTGATGTAGCCGTGCACCTTGTACAGTGCCTGGCATATGAGTAACACTAAAATATTGAAGGGATGAGAGAATAAATTTCTCCGTAAGTCACTTGCAAAAGTATAATGAGAAGAAAGAAACTGCAATATTATAATGTATTCTCATTTGACAAGTCATATACAGTTTTATATGGTACTCTATTAAATACTGTCACATTAATTCAAATAAACGTCTCATAAAATGATGATTCAACTTAGCTACATGCAGCTGGCATTTTTCCAAACAAATAATCATAACTTTAAAATTAATACAGTCTTGCATCAGAGTTTCATTTAGTATTGCATTTCAGCAAATTTATAAAAGTTTGTTTTTTTTTTTGAAAAAGCGTTATGTCTTTAAAGATCTGTAATGCAATGAAATGTTACTTTTTTCTTTCTTTTCTTTTTTCTTTTTTCTTTCTTTTTTTTTTTTTTTTACTGTTGGAATGATTCACCTTTGAACTACTAGAAGCTGTAAGGATAGACAATAAATGCATCATTAACCCACAACAAATAAAATTAACACTTTTCAAAGGCAAGAAATAGTAAATGGTCCTCTTAATTACTTGTTTAAATGACCCAGGACTCTCTTTTATTACCAACTGCAAGGAATAAGCCATACCAAAGTAAGATAAAACATGATGGATAATTTACCAGAGAAAGGAAACGTTACAGTCTTTAGAAAGTCCTTGGGCTGTAGTCCAGTAACGTTTATCTTGTAGGTAGTAAGCAGATTTATTACAATCCATTAAAAAAAAAAAAAACAACCATAAAACATGATCACTTAACATACTTAGTCCTGAAAAACTTCAAATTTGTAACAAGTCCGTTTCACTCACTGCAAATTTTGATGTATAAATATTTTTAAGTCATCCAATTTGCCATATTTAGAGAAAACTTAGCTGATGGATGACAGTAATACACTTTGGTAGGGCTCCTACTAGATTTTATATTGACTGGAGAATCTTTGAATTTACATTTTGTAAACTAAAAAGAACAAGTAAAACATTGTTATCATAAATTTAGCAAAATGCTAAAATCCCTTTAAATCCAAGGACAAAATCATGAGGTACACAGCACTGTCCCATTTAAAAGTGACAGAAAACTGAACTTCAGTGGCTTACCCTGTCCTCCACAGTTGGTCAGGTGGGAAAATGAGCCCCACGTTTTGGCTCTGAATTCTCTGTTCTTTCCATCACACTATGCAGTGTTTTCAAATGTTCTTCATTTGAAAGTTTTTAAACTTTGTTTGCTTTCACCTTGCGTCCTGTAGCCTGGCTTGCCCTTCCTGCATGTATCCTGTCTTGCAAAGGTGGCAAAAGCAGCCCCTTGTGAGGTAATTTTCTTGCTAAGCTCAACAGTAAAAATTAGGATCCTCAAATCCTGTGGCCTTGCTTGCTAGCACACACTTGCAGGCTTTATGAAAATGGCTAATATACCTGTTCCTTCCACTTTTTCCAGGAGGAAAACAGGTAATGGAAGGGTCTCATTTACAGAGGCTGCAAATATTCCGACTTCTGTCTGAAAGAGGTGTATTTTATTTTAAGAACAAGTGCATGCCCCTGCAGTTCCAAACCTCATCAAGGAATCACAAACTCTAGTAAGAACTACTAAACATGGATTCCATGAAAAGACACAACAAAAGGATATGGAGGGGTGGCGGGGATTTTCAAAGGTGGTGACATGATCACATAGTTTGAGGTGGAAATGAAAAGGAAGAGTGAGTGGGACATGAGGGAGATGAAGCATCCACCTTTCCACACTTCTCCAGAAACCAACACAGTGTGGGATGGAAGTATGCTATTTTTAGCATAGTATTAAACTTGGCCATTTTTTAGTTCTGTGAAAAAAAAAATTATCATTCTTTTGGATCTATAACCATGTTTAAAATATGAGGTCTTATGTGTAAGAGCTTTATTTCATCTCAGTCATGGAAAATATGCTGCGAGTTTACTATGCACACAGTTTTATAGATATTTCCTCCATTAATGTTCTGATTCATATAAAATTATATTTTACGTTTATATTTACAATTTACACCGTAATGAAAATTGAGTACCTAAAGGGCCTTCATTCAATACAGTATTTTAATGAAACACCATAAAACTACCTGCATGTCCATATTTTAAACATGATCTAAGGTTACTCATAATGATTTACAAATCATTAGGAGTTTTATAATTTCCTAAAAAGGATAATTCATTGTGAAAGTTATCTTAATGTCTATTTCAGTTCTAAAGTGAAAGATAATTAAATCCAGAGGATTTTCAAACAAAAATTAAAATCCAAAGCCTTCCTTTACAACTTATTTGTAAAAACAATGCGCAAATGCTATGCTATTGCTTTCATTTTTTTGTTTCCCAAGTTTTTATTTAAACACTAGTTAACATACTAGTTGTAGTCTTGGTTTCCGAAATAAACTACTTCTGATATCAAAATAAATTACCATAATGTTCTCATAACTAAGAATACAGCCAATAATTACATAGGATCTTTAATTAACGTTGTAAACAATTTGAGTGTTTTGTACAATGAAAATGATGTAAAAATCTCTACTATGCAAAATTCTAACACTGAAAACAGCATTCTGCAAACATCATACAATAAATGACAATTATGTACTTTTAACGTTGAAAACTCTTGATTATCTATAATTCAGGCAAAGAGAAGTTTTAAATAACCAATGTTTTGACAGTATCAAAGTTGCTATGAGAATTTATTTTTAAAAAAACAGCTTTTGCTATATGTCATGGGACGAGAATAGTTAGGGCCAGCACTTGACTGCTTCCTACATCACAGCTCCCTGTTCAGTCACTTTGATCTGCCAGTTACTTACAAAGTCCAATAGGGTCTTCCAGGGTGGGCTGTCCCCAGCTTTCATTTCATGGCAAACCACAAGCACTTTTGGTGCTTTGAAGCTGCCACTGTGCCTGAGCCCACCGTCATGCAAATAAAAGATCAGCAGTGTCACCTCCAAGCTACCATGTTTGTTATTCCCAACTATCCAATACCTAAATACAAATCGAGCAAGTAAAAATAAACTCTTCTGGGGAAGCCTAGGTGGCTCAGCAGTTGGGTGGCTGCCTTCAGCTCAGGTCATGATCCTGGGATCCGGGATCCAGGATCGAGTCCCACATCAGGTTCCTGCAAAGAGCCTGCATCTCCTTCTGCCTGTGTCTCTGCCTCTCTCTCTCTCTCTCTCTCTCTCTTTCTCTCTGTCTCTCATGAATAAATAAATAAATGTTTAAAAACAAAGAAATAAACTCTTCTGGAAAATTCTTAACCCCTTACTGTCTATCCAACCAACAGGTAACGCTGCTTTACAATGATGCTTTTCAGACTATATATATATATATATATACACACACACACACACACACTATATATATATATATATATATATATATATATATATATATATATACAAAAAAACAGAAAAGATAAGGAGGGAATATATAAAACATTCATAGTGATTATCTTTGGTGTGATTAGGAATATTAATTTTACTATTTAGTGTTATATAGTTAGCATAATAATTTTAATAAAATCTCTTTATGTTTTTATAGTAAACACATTATTTTTAAGCCCTCTTTTAAGGGGGAAAATTAGATTATTTAATTTCTGGGATGCCACAACCTTACTATGTAAATGTAGTTTTAATTTGCTGTACAAAAATTTCTGTAAGGCACTGACTTAATATAAGCACCAATTATCATGAACATTAGGGGAAAATATTATCTTATGCATTTCTACAAAAAGGAAGGGATAAAGAAATTGGTATAATTTAACATGTAAAGTGTCACTTAGAATTATAAGAAATAATCAATAGGTATTTGTGAAATTGTCTCTTTTAATTTGCTTAAAGAAGGAAATTTTTATAATCAGCCAGAATTATGTTTAGTTATATAGATTTTTGACTTATGGATGACTCCAATTTGATACTATGTATTTGTGTTTCACGTTACTTTAGGAAAACATGCAATTGGGTTCCAATATTCCATTTAAAAATTAAGTGTTTTTGTTAGTATTTTTAAAGGGAAATCATAGTCCTATCAATGATTAGGAATTTATTGACTTAAGACACTAGAAATTCAATATTTAAGAGTTTCATAAAAGATAATTATTTGAGTAGCAAAAAGAGTATTTTAAAATTTTCCAGTTATATAAATGAAGACATTATCATTTTATCAGTTTCTTCATAACTGCCATTACCTAGTGAAATATAACTAAACCAGGTTGCTTTGTACCTATTTTGAACAGTCATAAAAAGATTAGAAGCTACATAAAAGAAAACACAACTGACATGGTTATAATGAAGATGTAGAGAGGAAGTATGGGGACTGGATGATGCCAAAACTGATCTCAAAGAGAAAGATATTTCATTTTAATTTTCCTTGAGAGATGCATCTTAAACCATTTAGGCATTATTTTACATATATGTAAAAATGGAGGAGAGGAATTATGGTAAAAAATAAAAACCTGATGGATCTGTAGGAAAAACAAAAATTACATCTACCTCATTTTTTAAAGTCTTCCATCTCAAGGTTCTTCTAAACCTTATAAAATTCAAAATGTCTAAATTTGTTTCCATTCTACAAGTTATTCACTTCCAAAGACTACACAGCTCTGACAAGAACAAATCTAAATCTCAGTGCAGAATGACAACCAGCTGGTGAGACCAGCATCTACTACCAGTCATCATCTTCCTATATACACCAGTACTAGCCAGAGAAAACAGCATAAACTCTGAGAAAGATTAGCTAATCTTTAATTGGATAAAGAATCATCCTACCTGCCTTAACGACTACTGTGCAAGTCTTTTGTTATTTTGTAATAGCCACAGGCCAGCAATGAAAGATAAGCAGATTATTAGAAGCCAAAGACAGAAGCCAAATGTTACTTCAAATATTACATGCACATGAGAAATAAAATCAGTAGCACATTGCAAGGCCATCTCCAGATTACAGAACCATTAATTTAAGCACAAATTTACCAAGATAATTCTCTAAGCATCACAAGGTCTGTTGTTGTGCCTAAGCAAAGAGTACAGAAGTGTGTATGTATATATGGCGGGGGTGGGGGGGATAGTCATGAACACAAGATTTCATCCTACAAAAAAATGACTCAGCTCTTCTACCAAACAGCTTTGTAACCTTGAGCAAGACATCTTGGGTCTTGCTATCTTTATCCATAAAATGATGTCTTCCCTATATACTACAATTCACTACAATTACAGGTGAGAGGAGAAAAATAAGCAGACTAAGTAACAAAAGTTGCAAAGCAACCTCTGTGTAGATGCCTTATTTAACTTCTTTTTTATCTCTAGTATATTGTGCCTATTGTTTGCTTCCTCTCTAACAACAGAGGTGTTACAACACATAGGTGTGCTACAGATCAATGAGAGAGTGACTTAGAACAAGCAGGAAGTCGTGACATGTGAAGTACAGTAACTCTACATGAAATCTAGGTATTCTCTCATGATAGCAGATGTGGATTTTTCACACATGTGATTGTCATCTATCAAGTGTGCTAAACATGAAAAGGGTAAGATCAAAACAGATTTAAACAAGGGATAATTTATTCACCAGGGAGAGACAACCCAGACTTGCACTACTGCTGTTAAGTAAGCAAGCTGCTAGCAAATGGTAGAGGAAGTTTTTCCTCAATGGCTGTGTCAACAAAACCAAACACTTCCCCCTCCCTATAATAATTAGAGCAAATGATTGATTATCCTGTAATATATTCAAAGATGAAGCCTAACAGTAATAGATATCTAAAATCTTGTTTCATTTTGTATGTAACTATGAGATGCATATATACATGCATGTACTTACTAGTTTAGCTGCATTTATCAAGATTCTGTTTCAGTTTTAAAATTTAAGATTCAAGATTTTAGTTTTGTTTTATTGTGTTCAGTGAATCACACCACTGTTAACAAGTTTGTGGGCAAGTAAGAAAATTTGATCCTCAAAAATATACTAGCTTTCTACCTTGTAACTCACTCTAGATGTGAACTTCAACTAGCAAGAGGTAAGATCACTGGACCCAGCCTGTCATCAGAACTAGATGTTTTGTTTTTAAAATATATCTTTTTCAAAGTACCTTTATAAGCTTCACGTTTTCCAACATTACAAACCAAGATGAGAGACTAAAGAAGAGAAGGTTACACACAGCTAGAGTTGGAAAGGGCTTTATTACTACCCATTAGGTCTACCATCCGAGTATACAAGCATCAATCTTTCAAAGACTTTTTAGATTCTCCAGGTTTTTTTGTTTTTCTTCAGGGCTTTAAGGATTTTGACCCCAACTGTTTATAGAACAGATTTAAACAGTGCATTTAGAACAAGGACTGACAAAAAGTTAACCTCCATGACAATGAAGCTTTACCACTACTAACAACATTCACTTTTCAAGAAGGGCATCTGAGCCAGTGCTGAGAAATCCCATTGTCTAATGCTTAAACTAAATATAAATATTTTAAATCTTTAAATATTCTAAAAGAACATCTGCTTTATAAATTAATACAAGAGCAAAAATGACTGGAAGAAGGAAAAGCTCAGTAATAAAATACCACTAAAAATGTTATATTCCTAAAGTTATCACTTAAATGGATCTAAAACACTACTTTACTTCCTTACACATACAATAAGTCCATTATTGAGTAAGAATTATTTTCATCTGATAATTCAGTTCTATGTTTTCAGGTCTACATAAGAAGCAACTACATTAATGAGAAGAAATTAAAATTAAACTAGAAGATGTCAGTCGGGTGAGGGCATTAATCTTCCACAATCAGTGCAGTTAAACAGGATTATAAATAAAAGTACCTGATTTCCACAATTCTTAGTCATGACTGATGGTTTATGATGAACACTGACTGATGCAGAAAGAAGTCTATATTATATACTCTTACTGATTGAAAGAAACATCTCAATTTCTGGATGTTCAAAAAGTAGAAGAGAGAGATGAAGTACATTTAAAATTAAGGATATGGAGCTAACCTAGTTGAAAATACATGAATCTTTATACTGAAATTTAACCTTGTACAGCCCCAATCTAAAAGCAAAAATAAAAACAAAAAAACAGAAAACACCCAAATCACAGACCTTCCCATGCACCCATCAAACTCACTACAGTGATCCCTTAGAGTACTGAGGGATCCTAGGGGCCATTATTGTGTCAAAAATGTGTCTACAGTCTGGGGCACCTCCAAACATACTGTACTGATGGTTTCCAGAGATCCTGTTCTTCTCCACAGTCTGTAATTAGCTGATAATTCTGGGGCACTGGAGCTCCCAAAGTCTGTTATATGACATCCTCCTGATGCTGATTTCACCAAAAGGAATAGAAAAGGTAAGGCCCAGGAGTGTATCCGCCTGCACAAGGGGCAGCGTGGGTGTGCTGTGTCACAGGAGTTCAAGTATTTATGTATCAGTCCTGTCAAAATGGTCTTATTCCCAGCACAGACAACAGGCTAGACCTCACTCTCTTCTCTCCATTTCCTTTACATTTTTCTCTCACATTTACACTCTCACCTGCATGCAGAGCTATGCAGAAGCATGTGAACCAAATATTAATGGCCAAGTGTTTTCCCAGCTCCAGCCCCTAAAGCCTCTTCCTTCTTGTGAGGGGATTTTGGTCTTTGCAGGTTTTCCTTTCTTGCTTTAATATTATGCCCCAGCTTGTCCTTTGCCAGAGGCAACAGTGGGCCCCAACAGCTATGGGTATTTATTTCAACGCTGGCTTCCTGCCAGGGCTCTGCCACTTGTAGCCAGGGCTGCATTTGCTATGGAAGAGACTGCATGATGGGGAAAGAGGTGGCAGCTGTGGGAGGAGAGCACTGTTATACTTCCCCTTCTGCCTATAGCAACCTAAGCCTGCACAGGGCCAGTGGCTTTGAGGGGCTACACATGGAGTATTCTACTTCCCGCTGTAGACAGAGAAGTTGAAGGCAGAAGAATCACCACAGGGAGGAAGATACACTTAAGAGCAAGAGAGGCATTCATTCTTGGGGCACAAGACAGACCTGCTCACCACCTGAATGCTCTACAAATTCTATTTCTTGCAAGGCAGACACGTACTACCCTCCCAAGGAAGAAAAGACCTGTGTCTTTTAAGTACATCCTAGTATTTTTGTCTCCTCTGCCAAAGAAACAGAAATGACAACTTTGGACAGTGTAAAGGGAATAGGAGCACCCCCACCTCCTCAGTAATAGCAACCAAGCTACCTGTCCCAGGTTTTCAGGAATTATTTACCCAGCCAATCCAGATTTTTAAATTTATATCCATTAGTTTGAAGAGTAGAGAGGACATCATTAATACAAAACTCTAATTCTCAATTAGCAGAGGGAAGAAGCGAACAAGTGGGTAACCATCCCCAATGACACAGGCATTGTGCTGGCTCAAAGAATTTATCCGAGGCCTCACAGCCGATAAATGGTGGAGCACGAATTATAACCCTGGGTTTTCTAACACCAAAAGAATTATATTTCAAATGTAATATTCACACACAGTCTCAACCAATCACCAGCCACAGTTCAACAGACTGCTTGATGATACAATTAGTTTTTATGTTCTCCCCTTTCATTCTCTATTCCTGAGGAAATGTAAAAAACTTTAAATTTATAAGAGATTAGAAAATAGACCTTCATAATGTGATGAAGGTCTATCAGGAGTCAAATATGCAAACATCTTCAGGGGGGCCTGGTAACCAGGCACAAAAATAGGGAATTGAGAGACTGTACTTACTGGAAGAGCCCCAGCCCTAGGTCCCACCCAACATGCATGGATTAGAATCACTTTCATCCTAAGGACCTATTAGGATTTCCTTCACTTATACTGCTTACAGATTCTACACTTTCGGTTCCTTCTCCTACCACTTCATGTCCCTTCCTTCCACAATACTAATTTGGCATCACAAGAGATTTCTCGGTAAGATGGTAATCTTCTAAGTATAATAAAAAGAAGGAGGTAGAAAGACAACCTCTGTTTGCTGAACACCTACCATGTACTAAGCAGCACATGAGCAGATTTACAGACACCAATGTCAATCAACTCCTAGAAAAATTATAAAAACTTCTATAATTTACAAGCAAAGAAGCTGAGGTTGAAAAAGTTTAAGTAACTTGTCCAAGGTGGAGAAGACTGGATTTGAATTCTGACCAATTCTAAAGTCAGCAACTCATGCAACTGACAAAGAGAAGAGTAATATTAACTTAAATTTTAAAGATTAAATTTAAAATACCTAGTGAAAAAAAATAAAATAAAAAAATAAAATAAAATACCTAGTGATTCTTCGTGAATTTTAATCTGATAATTGGCTTTAATCTTAGGTTTTATTTAACTCAGTCTAACCTGATATGGAAGTCACTAGGTGGTGCTTAATGGCTTTTCATTCTGTAATCACCTCCTACTTTTACATGCTTGGTCACTGATCATCTCTTATCTATTTCTGACTAGCCAGGGAGTCCATGTTTCAACAATGCAAACATTTCTGCAATTCTAATTTGAGGGCATGTTTTAAAAATAAAATGGATGATTGAGTTGAAAACTGAACTTTGAATTTCTAAGGTTAATCTCTCATTATCTAAAAAATACTTTGGCATTAAGTGGAAAAACTTAATATGCCTCCAAGCACCTATATGTGCTTTTTATCTTCATAAAACTCGGCAAGTATTAGCTAATTAATCCTAGTGAAAGCCCCACAATACGCATAAGATCCAATTCATTCTCAATAGGCATTTATAAACTAGACAGTTATGGTTTCAAAATTTATGAGTCTTCAGCTCACAAACATTATGAAATACAGCCTAGATTCACAACTGGCCCATCTAAAGTTCCAATGAAATAACAAGCTCTTCCTCATCCATTTATAATCCAGTGTTTCACAGAGGTTCCTTTGGACTCTTCCACCCCCTCTAATCTCATGGCATCACAGAAAACAATGCCCTTCATGTCACAGACAGAGGCAACCCAACTTAGCCACTAAACCATAATTTTTTATTGCATATGAAATTTTTATATATTTTTAATAATATTTTTCTTCCTCTGATTTTGGGAAATAAGGACTGAAAAAAAAGAAAGCTACCAGCTTTTAAAAAAATAAAATCTTCAAGTTTTAGGAATAGGTACATATTCATGAAAAATACTAACACTTCTCCTATTTCACTTTATATTCAAGAGTTCACTAGTGGCATATAAACAAGGTACATATATTCTCCAAAATTGGCCAATAGAAAGTAGATCTAAGTAATCCTAATCTTTGTCATCATTAGGTTTCTGAATAGGAGCAGGACAAGAAAAAGATCATTTTGCTACTTGCAAAAAGTTATATCCAGCAGTCTTTAGAATTTACTTATGACAAAAAAGATGAGTTAAGAGAAAAACTAAAATGACTGTGCCGAAAGATTGCCCCAAACATGAAAAGAATTGCTGGAATCAGGGTTTGGGACAGTCCTCTCAGGAGACCACACACAATCAACATAAGGGGCAGCAGCACAGAGGTGATCATCTTTCAGGTGGAAATACTACATTTAAGGGCCAAGGTAACTCTCCTAATTCAAAAAAATAAATACATGACAATTAGAAAGCTTTTACATATTAAAGGCATTCCCAAGATGAAAGTCATATAATGACATATCTACAAGGTTTCAAAGTAACAACTTAAACCAAAGTTTTTCTTCCACACATAAAACTTCCATAAATCCTACGAAAAACTGCCTTTTTCATAAATATATAAAGATACCCCCTTTGACTTTAAGAACAAAAGGAGATATGTAGCTTCCTAGTACAAGAACAGCAGTGGTGCTACAAAGACAGAGAACAATGTGGATGTGCTCTGATATTCTGCATCCAGGTGAACAAAGGGTGTAAGAAAATGAAACATGACATCTTGCAGAGGACATCCAACCTTGTCACATATAAAATACCATCTTTGCTGACCCTGTTGGATAGAAAACACATTTTTTATTTCTAAATAGTAAGTGCAACTGTCAACTCTCACCTTGGGGCTCATTCATTCTTCCTTAGAGCTCTACTTCATGAGACTGGAGAACTGGGTAGGAATATCGGCTTTGCATGTTACTTGGCAAAGATAAACCTGAAAGCTTGATGGTTTATAAGAATGTCAGAAGAAATTTAGGACAACTGTCCTACTAATGTTGGGTTGGAAAGAACTTCCCAAGTCTGTCACTAAAACCAGAAATCATAAAGGCTGATTGCTATTACTACTTTAGAAAAAAGCACTTAAAGATATTGACAATTTACAAACATGAAAATGGCATAAATGTGACAAATTATGACTAAATTCCAAGTTCCTTCAAATCAGATTGAACAAGAAATCCAAAATAAAATTAAAAAAAAAAACACAAAACTACAAGAAATGTGCTAGTGATCACTATACACGTTGGTGAACGCATAGAAAATCACTGAACTATAGCCCTTAAATGGGGAAATTGTATGGTATGTGAATTATCTTTCAAACTCTACAGAGAAAAAGGAAAAAAAAAGAAAGAGGAAAGAGGAAAGAGAACAAAGGAAAAAGGGCAGGAAGGAAAGAAGGAATGTCTTTAAAAAGTCTATGTAAGTCAATAATCATGGCAAGAAAAAACTGCAAATAAAAATAACCTTTTTTTTTTTTTTTTTTTTTTGCCCAAGATTACAATACTTAACCCCTTGCCACTGATCCTGCTATAGATAAATGAGAGGGTATGATTCAATCTTTTAGGAAGCCATGTAAAAAATGTTTTAATATTTAAACCATTATAACCTTTGAGGCAAAATTTCACTGGAATATCTTTTCCTTAACACTTAGGTGATACCTCTATGAATATACATACCTCTCATTTATCAAATATGGAAGACTATACATCAAATTGGTTAGCGGTGGTTAACTGCGACACGTGGCTTGTTTTGATTTGTATTAAAATACCCTGTTTTAAAATATCTATCAAACTATTCTTAGAACGGTAATACCTATGGCAAAATATCCAAAACAAAACGTCATATATCTATAGGAGGACCAGGGCAATGCTGCCATGTGACCTGAAAGCCTTTCTTCGCACACTAGGAACTGCGTCCCAAAGGGCACGCAATACAGTATGTTAGACAGCCATGGGATATGGAGATACATCTTCATGGAATACTAATTTTATTCAATTTTGGAAACAGTTTTAGTTCTTTTCCAAAGAACTGTTTTTGTGTGTGGATTTTTTGTTTGTTCTGTCTTGTTTTGGACATAACAGTACAAGTAAAATCTACAGAAATGTACTTTTCCAAATGTACTTATTTTGTGTATATTTCATTTTAAAAAAACCTTCAGAGTTAAAAAAATACATATATGGTGAGAACAGGAATAAAAATTGGCCTTTCTGTATCATCAGTGGATAATAGTAAAATAAGTCTCATTGAAAAATATATATATATTTATTTATTCATGAGACACACACACACACAGAGAAGCAGAGACACAGGCAGAGGGAGAAGCAGGCTCCATGTAGGGAGCCCAATGTGGGACTCGATCCTGGGACTCCAGGATCACGCCCTGAGCCAAAGGCAGATGCTCAACTGCTGAACCACCCCGGTGTCCCAAATAACTCTGATCTGATCTTAAACTGTGCACACTACTGCCTACCCAAAGGACACTTCCAAATATCTTTTGCTGCTGGATGCAACCATGTGACCAAATTGTAGTCAATGAGACATGAGAGGAACTATTGCTGGGTAATTCCAGAAAGTCTCCTTAAAATCTCCTTAATGATAGGAGAATGAAAAGTTGGTAGGACCCAAAATTTCCACAGGAGTCTCTGAACCTAAGAGCCACTGTTAGCCCCAGCCACCTCCTAGGCTCTTTTACATGAAAGGGAAATCTTATTTAAGCCACTATATTTTGTGTATATATGTAGCTAACCCTAAACCCAGAGGGATACTGGAGGGGAGGTGGGCAGAGGCATGGGCCAAATGGGTGATGGGGATTAAAGAAGGCACTTGCTGTGATGAACATTAGATGTTATAAGTAACTGATGAATCACTAAATTCTACTCCTGAAACCAGTATTATATGTTCACTAACTAAAATTTAAATTTAAAAAAAGCCACCCAGTTGATATAAATAAAATTGAGAAAAGCAAGTCAGTATTAGTGTGAAGGTTATTTCAAAGTGAAACAGACATGTCTTTGTGGCAAGAACAGACTGTGCCCAGCACCCAGGTCCCTGTCCCAGTGGACCAGGCCTAGCCCAAAGGAATCCGAAAGCTAGAATTAGTGATTTCAGGGCCAGTCCCCTAAGATGCTCACACATAGCTAACTTTCTTTGAAACTAATTTACAAAAACTTGAAAAAAAACACTGTTTTGCTTCTGTTTTTGATTGTATGCTTCAAAAATCAAAACGATTTTAAATTTATTTTCTACTGAGAATATCCCTTGATCATGAGAAAACAGAAATGTGAAATTGAAACAAGGGAGAACACACAAAACAACAAGGTGGGTTTGCAACAACAGAAGTCATGGCTGTTCTGATCACAAAGGTCATACATGCTATCAGGAAAATTATGAAGAATACTAGAAACATCTCTGGCTAAAATAAGAGGTTTTTTGATTTAGAGAAAGCATAAAGCACATAAAAAATTGCATTAGGCACCCTTCAAAGATAGTAACAGAATGAACATAAATGGGGAATAGCACATAACAGTAACTTTGGCATTGGCATGACCGTAATTTGTTCTAAATGACAAAGAAAGAGAGCCACCAAACTAAAAGGCGGGAACACCCACAGTTATCAAATAGATTATTGTGAAAGTTTCTTGACCTGATGTATTAGTTTGCTGGAAATGCCATAACAAAGTACCATGAACTGGTGACTTAAAAAACAGAAATGTATTGCCTCATAGTTCTGGAGACCAGAAGTCCAAGACCAAGGTTGTCATCAAGGATGGCTCCTCTGAGCATTGAGAAAGAGAGAGGGCTCCAGGTCTCTGGCCTAACCTCTGGTGGCTTACCGGCAACCCTTGGCAATCCTTGGCTTCTGCTGTACCACTCTGATCTGCTTCCACGTCCACACGGCATTCTCTTCATGCACATGTGTCTGTGTCCCAATTTTCCCATTTTTAAGGACACCAGTCCTAGTGGATTAGGGACCTACCCTACTCCAACAGGAATTCACATTAACTAATTACATCTGTGATGACTATTTCTAAATAAGGTCACATCTGAGGTATTGAGGGGTTCAGGCTTCAACATATCAATTTTGGCAGGGTGCAACTCAACAGGTTAACAACTGGTGAGGGGCTAAGGTCATTCTGATCTTTCCCCATTACAGCTGGTTGAAAGTAAGAGGATGTTAACAACTGTGCCATTTAATATTGATTTTTATTTGTATTTATTTATACATGTCCATGAAACATGTTAATTTACAAAGTATTTGATCACAAATAACTAATAATGTCAAGCCAGCTAAGAGCTTTTGGTGGTAATGATTAGAGAAAAAATGTGCAGAGATGTGCACAAATAGGGTCACATCTAAAACAGGCAAAACCAAAGGACTGATTATTGCCCACAGAACGGCTACTATTCAGCCCAAACACAACAGCAGCCACTGAATCATCCACTGAACACACACCGGCTCCTCTCAAGTATCTTTCACTGTGCTCATGGAGATTGGCAAAAATCAAAAAAAAAAAAAATTATTAAAAGCATTAGGAATGCTCCAGTACTCACCATTTTAGAAAAACTTGAAACGAAAAGAGGAATGACTCTGAAAACGGGCTCTACTCACTACATGGCTGTACCCCTCAGAATGCTCTTCCTCAGTTTTCATTTTCAGTGCTGACAAGCATTTTGGCTACATAGTATAAGTCATTAAAAATAACAACAACAAACCTTTTATAACCAATAATGCTACTTTGGAGAATTTCCCCCTAAGGAAATCATACACAGAGGAAAAAAATTCATGGATAAAAATATTCACTGCAGTGTTACTTATAACACTGAAAAAGGAATGAACAACTGTGGGAGAAAGGGAGACGGTTAGCCAGCTACCGCGTAACCAGGGTAATACTATGCAACTAGGGCTGAATAACATATGACGTTATGGATTTGTTTTCTGTCCCTTCCCTACCTGCTTTCCTGGAGTGGCCAGGCACTGTATGCCCCTTGGCTGCCTCCAGTAATGGTGTCTCAGAGGGCCGGAGGCAGATAATGCTCACAGACAATCTGATTTCCTCACATTTCTGGAAGCCTGAGCTCCTAAATGGGATTAGACCAAGAGTTCCTATGGGTGGGAATGGAAGAGAGAAGCATGCCTTTGAGACTGAGAGATGCTGGCAGCATAAGGGAGACCTATCCTAGCCAGGGCTAAGGCAGGCCTGTGGGAGTGGGTGGCATGCTAGGAGAAAAGGCTTATTTGGTGGATCTATGCTGAGATCCAAAGGCCACAGACCTGAGAGGATCCCCATGCTCCACAGCGCAGTGAGACAGAGATCCATCAAACACTGCAGGATCGTGGTGGTTTGATAACAAGCTATTAGTGGTGAAGACACAAGAACACATAACTGGGGGCAGTCCCGGTGGCTCAGAGGTTTAGCGCCGCCTTCAACCCAGGGCGTGATCCTGGGGACCTGGGATCGAGTCCCACATCAGGCTCCCTGCATGGAGCCTGCTTTTCCCTCTGCCTGTGTCTCTGCCTCTCTCTCTCTCTCCTCTCTGTGTATTTAAATAAGTAATTTAAAAAAATCTTTAAAAAAATTTTTAACAAAAGAACACATAACTGGGGGACCTCTATAGTGCTATGTAAACCATCCCCCTCCCAACACTCACACACTACAGGATCCTTACCAGGCCTTGGAAAGAGAAAGCTACAGGTGGGAAACTGAATAATGTCCCTTTCCCTAGCCTGTCAGAGCAGTCTCTTACATTTAGAAGGAAAAAAAAATACAAGTCTCTTGCATACCCTAGGTTGTAGATTAAGAATTATATGTATTAACTTAGCCACCAGAATGGTATAAAAACATTAGAATTATGCCAAGAAATCTGTAAGGTTATGGAAAAAAAAGCAGAGTACAAAAATATATAAAAGTCTGATGGCACATATATGTTGTTGTTGTCGTTTTAAAGCATGGAGGAAAAACACCTGTAAGGAAGTGTATATCAAAATGCCAGTAGCTGTTGCTTCCTCTTTTTCAGGGGGATGGGAGGAGGGGATATTGTTTTTCTTTTTCCTATAATATGGTTTTAGTACCATTAAAATGGAAAAATATGGGGAGCCTGGGTGGATCAATCGGTTAAGCTTCTGCCTTCAGCTCAAGGTCATGATCCCAGGGTCCTGGATGGAGCCTCACATTGGGCTCTCTGCTTAGTGGGGAGTCTGCTTCCCCTTCTTCCTCTGCAGGTCCCCCTGCTTGTGCTCGCGCTCTCTCTCTGTCAAATCAAATCAAATCAAATCAAATCAAATCAAATAATCAATGGATGGATGGATGGGAAAACAATTCAAAGTAAACACATGAAACTAAAACATTCTTTCCTTTCAGTATATGTGCTGCTGAAGTGAGCACATCATTCTTTAATTTCAAATCTACATTTAGTCAATTTGGGGTTCATGTAGCCTTCTGCTGATTATTTTTATGACTGTTGACTTTCACAATAATTCCTGTTGATGCAGAAATTATAGTGGTGGCCTTACTGGATTTTAAGCACCACAAAGTAGAAACATTAGGAAGAAAAGGTCTTTTTTTATTAATATTATTTGAATCTTCAAGTATATTTAAGAATTAAGATTTGCTACTGCTAACAGGTCAAAACATAATTTATCTGTTTTTATAAAGGATTTAATTTGGTCTAGAAACATTGATTTCAGTATTGGGTAAATATTCAGACTTGACAGTCTTTTAACAACTGAAAAGAAAATCAATGTTTAAAATGCCCCTTCAGGGCAGCCCTGGTGGCTCAGTGGCTTAGCATCGCCTTCAGCCCAGGGTGTGATCCTGGAGACCCTGGATCGAGTCCCACGTGGGGGACTGCATGGAGCCTGCTTCTCCCTCTGCCTGTGTCTCTGCCTCTCTCTCTCTGATGAATAAATAAATAAAATCTTTTTAAAAAATAAAATAAAATGCCCCTTCAGAAAAGCAGAAATATATGGTATATTACCCAAATTAAGCTAACATTTCAGGCAAAAATAATCAGTATTTTCATTAACACACTTAAAAATGCAATGATTTCAATATACAAAATGGGAATTCATTTTCTATTCTTTGTTTTTTTGAGGAAGGATGTTTTCTCTTTTAATTTTGGGAAACAGCATGGTGGTTAGTGCTTAGAAAGATAGAAAACCTGGATTTGTATCTTGTATTTCTCACCAGATTTGTGACCAGCTATATATTTTCTAAACTTTACATACCTCATTCCCCCCCACCCCCATCTGTAGCATGGGGATAATATAAGAACTGGCCTCACTGAGATACTGTGAGGATTAAATATTATATGTAAAGTATGCAAGTACAAAATGAACACCAATATACGACTCTACTAGGATTATTACTTTTAGGAACAAGACTTTGTCTCAAAAAGGAAGGCTTCCCTTCATTAAGGGGAACAGCAAAACTATAAAAAAAAAAAAAACAACTATTAACTCACAAAAGTCACTGTCCCTTTGGAAATTCCAGTTGTTTCTTACAGTATTAATAACTACCTTAGAAGAAAATATACTCAGTTTTAAACCCGTTTTTCTTTACTGGACTACATATTTAATATCCATTTAACTAAGAAAGAAATGTTAGATACAAATGAAGCTGATCCAATGCTCCATAAATTAAGGCATCAGACAATGCATGCATAGACTAATATTCAAAACCAGGGTATCTAAGTGCTAAATGTAATGTGATTTTTAAAACGGTATGTCTTTTTTAAGAGGCAAAATCAAAATGTTTTTCTTTTTAAGGAGTGGAGATGAAGTAATCTTATCAGCACATTTTACTTTGCTTGTGGTTAGGGCTGATTTATTTATGTAGAAGTCAGGGGTCAAAATTCAAATGGTTTACAGGAGTTAAGGAGGTAAAATAAAGGAGCCAAGTTGCCAGGGTGGGGATGGTAAGTCTGATGTTAAAGGGCAACCAACCAACACTGGGTCTTTGCCTGAGGTAGCAACAGGGAACGGTGGCAAGTCCTGTGACCCAGGGATGTGTCCCATTGAAGGAAGGCAGCTGTTCTGGCCAAGGGAGAACTCAAATCCAGTAGGGCCAGTTTGGTCTCTCCCTTCCCCCAATAAAGAACCAGAAATAACTCTATTTTAAAAGTTAGGGACTAATTTAATAAAAAACAAAAACAAAATGTAGAGGCCAAACAAAGCACATCACAGGGCCAAATCTGGCATAGACGCCAGTCTGTGACCCATGATGTAAGTGTTCCCAATCACCTAAAATGTTTTCATGTTTTGGAATATTTGAAATAGAAAAAAAATTTTTTTGATTTAAGAATTGCATCATATTGCCCAAATCCATTTTGATACAGCTACTTATTTTTTAAGTTTAAAAAATACCTGAAAACTGGAGTCAAACTCACATATCTGTAATCAGGATACCCCTAAATGCTGTCCACCCACATATAGTCAAAAGCCTACCCACAAGCAAAACAGCTTCTGAGCAGAAAACACTGTTGTCACAAATTCATGCTCTGGATTTGCATGGAAATCTCTGGTGCCCCCATCTAACTTTCTTACTCTTATTTTATAATCAGTCTGCCAGAGGGACGAGTATTGCTGAAGACAGTCCCATGGATAACAACAGATTTCAGGGTGCAAATGGAGATAACTGGGAACCTCAAATCAGAGGCTGACAGCTACAAGCAGTCAAATGTTGGAGTCTAAAATCTTTGGGGAAGGGTCATTTTGCCCAATTGAGCAGCATTACATTTCAGAAAGACCACCTGTCTAATTCGACAAACATTTATAGGAAATTTATTATGTGCAGGGCCCTGAGCTACTGCAAATACTTGATAAGAATTATTTTAAGGGGGATCCCTGGGTGGCGCAGCGGTTTGGCGCCTGCCTTTGGCCCAGGGCGCGATCCTGGAGACCCAGGATCAAATCCCACATCAGGCTCCCGGTGCATGGAGCCTGCTTCTCCCTCCGCCTGTGTCTCTGCCTCTCTCTCTCTCTCTGTGACTATCATAAAATAAATAAAAAATTAAAAAAAAAAAAAAAGAATTATTTTAAGGGCTGATATTTCCTTGTAGGTTAGTCTCCATCCCCGAAGTGCCTTACAATTCTAAAACCAGTCCATGCCTTTTCTGTAAAGGGTTAAACACTCGAGCTATGGAGAAAATCAGATTTGAACATTGAAGAGTTCCTAATGGTAGAGATAAGAGTTTAGTTTGGTTTTGCTTTAAATCAGAACTGTGACTACAGATAACAAGTTACAAAAGACCAAACTCTGAGGTTTAAGGACTTCAGCTATCAAAGAACTGATCAAAAATAAGCTTGCTTCAATAAACAATCACTCAAATAAAGCTCGGCCAGTAACTGATCAAAACATTTGTGCAGATGGGGTAGATTTTAATACAGACTCTACCATTGCTGATGGCACATTCTGATGAAAATAGAAGATGCTCTCCTCTCCCTCTTTAGCTAAAAGTGTCTAGGAAGTAAAAAGCGGCAATTAACCTTCAACTCAATGCACACAAAGTATTGTAGCAATCAGATTTGCCTAGTTTTTGTTCTGTTATACTTCTTGTCAGCATTTAAGAACTGATGCTGTACATTTTTGCTGTTATTAAGTTGTGGTTGTTTATTTCTCTAAGATATACAATCCCCAAGACTGGAGAAAACAAGATCTACTGAAAATTTTACGTAAAAAAAAAAAACACTTGTAGGTGACTTTTTACATAAGTTATTTCTACATCTCCACTGACTCAATTTTATACAGAGTTCTGCTTCATTTTAAAATTTTTGGTGTTTTTACTTCAAAGATTTAGATTTCAAATAAATTAAACATTAAGGTGAGGAAAGCTGCACTTAGAATGATTCTAGGTTTGGCTTTGAGAAGAAGCACAAGGACAAGACTATAGTACACACCAAATAAAACTCTTCCCAGAGTCAACTTCTGTAACACGTGCAAGGAGCCATCAATAGCAATCAAGAGTACAGGTCAAATCAAGACAGACCAGAACTGTCAATGAAACAGAGAAAACACAGCTGAAAAAAAATGAGAAAAAGGAAAGCCTTATGAGGAAATCCATCACATCATTTCTTTAATGTCATGGCTACCTCTTAAAGCATCAACCAGCAAGATACTGAACACAGAAAAGTCCTGCAGAAAGTTCTCTGTTAGGGTGCTCCATACAACCATTGTGATGGGTATCAATGGCACAAAATAAAACAACTCTGAGAAAACACCTGTATTTCACATCTGATGAGGCCCTGGTTTGCTGATCCATAATAAGCCCCTTATGAGCTAAGCTGTGCTTTCTCTATAATCCTTTCCCACATATCTGAACCTGCTGTGGGATTTTTTTAAACTGCTATTAGCAGTGACTAAAACTTCTAATCCCCTGCTATGCCTTTATTATTAACACATACAATTATCATGCTGTAGCATTAAAGAACTGTGAAAAACCTTATCTTATTTCTAAATCTCACTATTTCTAAGAGAATAACTGTAGGATTTTCACAGAAATACTATTTCAGTCATTTTGTCTGTATTTTTACTGTAAATTACTTCAGCTATAAGGTTAATTGGCATCTCTTATAGGCTATGAGAAACTTCAAAGTACCTGGAATGAATCCATTACTAATGCAGCTACTTCAGATATAAAGTAATCTTTCTTTAGTTTACTAAAGACAAGGGCAGATTTTCGGGCCATTCCTGGAAAGAAAAACAGAAACCATTTTTGGAGATTAATATGGTAGTCAGACTCAGAAAGGAGTTCCTGACTCCATGGTAATTATTAAATCAAACACCACAGTTCTTTCCTTAGTCAAACTTAGGAAAGACTATGAAGCAGCCCAAATTCTGGAGGCTGCAAAGCAAAGACATATATCCACTACCCCAGAACTTACAGGGCTCTGAGGCAAAACTGGTATCACTCTACCCTTACTGCCATAGGTAACTTATCCCCAGCCCCCTTTCTTCCATTCCTTCACTCCTGATTATTTTATCATGGGGTCAATTATTCTGCTTTTATCAGTTTCTGTGTCACTGAACAAGAACTGCTAAGCCATAAGGAAGTTTGAACCCTTTGGCCCAAATTCAGGGTCTCTGTGGCTCACTGAGTCAAGCACAGAGGCAGCAGGGGTACATCCCTATTTTTTGACCTACTGGACCTTCAATGTTAGGGAGGGAGGAGTACTGGCTGCCTTCTCCCCACTGACACCTGCCCTGCCCGGCATGCTTTTGGTCCCCAGAATTTCACTAGGTTTATTATCTGTAATCCTCAGGGTTTGGGGTGGAGTTGGATGGTATGAAGCCCTGTTTCCTCAGTGTGTTTGCAGACAATTCCAACCTAAGCTTTTAGAAACCAGGACTAAAACTTCCTATAAATGAGGAGTAAAATTCCCCCAACAAAACACTTCAAAGGTATATGATGAGAGTGACAGTTGGGACAAAAATCACTGAATGACAAACCCATGAACGTATACACACATGGGCCAACATAATAGCAAAGGAAAAAGAAAATGTGAAAAAAAACAAGGACTAAGTCTAGTCTTCTTCTGAGGTTGGGCCATTCAAATTTGAGGGTTAAATCTGAGCAGGATGCAGAGTGGAACCTGGTTCAGCTACAAAAATTACAAGGCCAGTTGCATTCCTGTTTGCTGAGCCGCAGGAATGATAAACAGGACTAAAGTTGTGAACAATTCTTGATAGAGCTTTAAATTAATTGCTGAATGCCAACTAAGCCATAAGCTACATCTAGGGAAAGGATGACAGACCATGTTTTCTTGAAAACTTCACAAAGAACAGTTTTAAAACTCTTACTCTTTCCTATAGGATTGACTTTCACTCCAACAGGTAGAGAAACATCCATTCAACTCTTCTCTGAAAGTAACACAAAGGGCTACTAGGGCTACTTACAGGTTTGCATCTTTACAAGTACTAATAACTAGAACTTTTAAACTTCCTAGAAATACTCAAATGACTTTCTTATATTCAATTTGATCAAAAGATTGTTTAAATTATATGTAATACAGTGCAACAGTGGAATTTTAAGTAACATCAAAGATAGTAACTCAAGAAACCTAAACAACACAGAGGTAGTATGGCTGGAAAAGGCCTTAAGCTTTGAAGCCAGATATCAGGATTGGAGTTCAAACTTCAGTGGAAGCTATGTAGACTTGGCAAGTTACTCAACTCTGTAACTTATAAAATGGAAATACCACTATGTTCTCAATAATAGAACAAACCTAAGGCACCTAGCACCGGGCTTAAGGCTTTGTCAGCACTCAGTATGTGCTAGCTGCTCTCAGCAGGAGCTGGACAACAGAACATGGCCAGCCAGGATTTGAGTCCATCTCTGTCTACCTCCAAAACCCAAGTTTTTTTTCACTCCTTCTCTGGTATTAGTCTGAGGTCAATGCTGCTACTATTGCTCAACATGCTTAATATAATTAAGAGGTTTAGAAATTCTAAAACAGATGATGAAATCTGAATTCTCTTGAGGAAGAAGTGGGATAATACACAGGATCAAGATTTGCTTCCCTGCTGGACAGGAATCGGACTCTAAGAGTGGAAAGAATACTTAACCCATTAAAGGATCTGGCTCCTTTTAACATCATTCCAAGGCCATATAAGATTAGCAATTCTGGCAGTTTACTTTCCGCTGATTAGCAAAGGATTAAAGACAAACAAATTCAAGTTGGTTTTCAGATGCACAAAATTAAAGATTGAGAAAACTTGGTATTTTCAAAGCATACACCAGTGAAGGATTTCTTTTTAATTTTAATTGTTCTTTCCAAAACTTTTAAACATTCAGTGAAATAATCTCAATTTGCTCTGCTTTGTTCTTTGCTTTCAAATACTGTAAATGGCTGGATTCCAGATAGAGTAGTTATCCTCAAATGCCTTCCAATGAGGCCTGCCAGATTCTGTGGTTCAGAAGTAATTTAAAAGCAGAAATGTGTAACAAATGAGACCTAATGGAAAACACTGGATGCTTTATAGTTAGAAAGATCACTTCTTTTTTTCTAGTGAGAAACAGACAATACATATACACACATGTGCATATACATATACATGTACAGACTCATGTAAACAAGACAGAAAATGAATTGACGTGTTTTCTCTCTTCATTGTAGACACTAATTCGCAAGACTAAAAAAAAATACATATACACTATTGTTTTTGAAAAGAAAATGAAATCATGATGCCACTATTAACCAAACTCAACAGTAACACTAAATCAAAACAATATTTGGGATAATACGACCTTTATCTTATGGGTTTTTTGGGGAGAGTGGGAAAGCATATTGCTTGAAAAATCACAAACCATTTTCTTACGTAAGACATTCTTCCTCCATATAATGAAACAGTTTTTTTTTTAATAATAACTTGTTCACAAGAAGAAATGCCCATCTAGTTAGTGTTACTTCTTCTTTTTTTAAAGATTTTATTTATTTATTCATGAGAAACAGAGAAACGGAGAGGTAGAGACACAGGCAGAGGGAGAAGTAGGCTCCATGTAGGGAGCCCAATGTGGGCCTCGATCCTGGGTCTCCAGGATCATGCCCTGGGCCGAAGGTGGTGCTAAACCACTGAGCCACCCAGGCTGCCCCGATAGTGTGACTTCCTAGATCACTAGTATTCAAGCAGAAATTGGGATGTTCCAAAGGTAATTCATGTACTAGGATAAGGGTTAACTGAACTTGGGGACCACTCCACTGTGTTCTCCTGGATTTGTTCATTTGTTCATCTCTCCTAACATTCATGAAATACTCACCAAATGTCAGGTACCTGACTAGATATTGCATGTATAGCAGAGCATAGGGCAGACCCAGTTCCTGCCTTCCTGGATCTTAAGAGTCCAGTAGGAAAGATGAACTACAAAGATTTACAGACATGATGAATGCCATGGGGAAGGTCAGGAGAGAAAGCTAGGCTGGAGGCAGTGAGAGACTTCTCTACTAAAATCACCCGAGGGACGAACTGAAGTTAGCTGCATGAGAGGAGATGGTAGACATGCTCCAAGCCAGGCAAAGTGTGAGTGAGAAGTGAAGGAAAGCCAAGATGGCTGAATCAGAGGAAGAGAAGGGTGAAGCCGGCAAAAGAAGACAAGGAAATAACCTTAATGAACGCAATTAAGCATGAGTGGATTCTATCATGAGAGCAATGGAGAAACTACTGAAAGATCTTAAACTGTGGAGTGACACTTAGAATGGCTCAGGAAATGTGGGTAACACTGTAATGGCAAGAATGGAGGCAGGAAGACCAGATGGGAAGCTAATACCCATAGCCCATAGAGCAAAGGACGGTAATATGGCCCAAGGAAATGGCAACGATGATGGCGATTCAAAGATATCTGGTTGTTATATATGCTAACACTGGATGTGAGGGTGAGCAGTATCAAAGGAAATGTACAGGATTCTGGAACGGACAACTTGATGGGTGAAGGTGTCTTCACCTGGAGGATGTGAATACTGGAGGCAGAGCAGATTGGCGGTAGGAAGGGAAGATGTGATGCTTTGTTTTATACAGGCTAAGTCTAAGGCGCCTCCTAGGCAAATGGATAATGGCTCTAGAGCCCTGAGAAAGTTGAGGGCTAAAGAGGAGGATCTGCTCTTTGTGACCATACAGACCTTCAGGGACCAATACAAGAGCCACTAGCCACGTGTGTCTACGAAGCACCTGGGATGTTGCTAGATCAAATCCAGTGTGCTATATTAAAAAGAGAAATACATACTAGATTTTAAATAAATCTGTATGAAGATAAAATGTAGGATCTCATTGATAACTTTTATATTTATTATATGCTGAATTGATATTTTTGATTTATCAGTCGAAATAATATTAAAATGATTCTTTTTTTGAAGTATAGTTGACATACAATATTAGTTTCAGGTATATTAGTTTCAACATAGTGAGTCAACATTTATATACATTATGAAATGATCACTATCTTTTGTTTCTTTTTACTTTTATAATGGGGTTCTACTAAACAATTTAAAGTTACATGGGAGTTTTGCATTATGACTCACATTCTATTTCTATGGGTGGCACTGATATAAACAGTAACTGAAGTTTAGAAGAGTAAAGAAGACCCATTAATGAAAGCTTGGTCTCTAATGAAGCTGCAGGATTCAACACATGCAGAAGGATTGTGAAGGGGAAAGGGGGTTAAAAAAAAATGATATAAGCTGATAAATCTGGATAACGTGATACAACAGAAGAAAGACAAGCACAGGCTCTGACCAGCAGAGAGTGGACAACAGGGTTAAAATCTGCTACGTAGTCATGGGCTGATTAGCATATTTAAACTAAAACACCAAAGAATAAACAGGGTTCCTAAAATATTAATTTATTTTAAAAAACCATAATTGTATTACTAGAATTCAATTTTCCTGAATTAATGTATATTTTACTACAGAGTTCCAAATTTTTATTGTACTGACTTCCAAATGGCATATTATTTTCAAAGTTTTGCACCTTTTATTAACCCATATTTCTCAGCACCACTGCCAAAATACTCCTTCAGTATGATCTGACAATCCCTGATATGACTAAAAACAAATCAAAGAACAGAAGAGAAAAAACCTCCACTGTTTTCAAACTGTATCTCCCTTTGCCCCATGATTCACATATTCCCTCTACTGAGTCATTCTTGCTCACCATATATAATCACTGATAATCTCCAAAATTTTTCAAATTCTAAAATTATACATATCTATTGTTAATATCCAAATAATTCTTCATTCCATTCTTAATAAAACCAGTGTTGTTATAAGATATGGTGAACTCACTAAAAGCACCCATTGTGAAAAAGTAGACATCTGCACATTTTTTTGCTATTTAACTTTCCCAAAAGCATTTATTCAACACATATTTCTTGTTGCCTACTATGTGCCTCCAGTGGCACAGAAATAAATATCACTGTTTCATAGCAATAATAACAAATAACATGGGATCCCTGGGTGGCGCAGCGGTTTGGCGCCTGCCTTTGGCCCAGGGCGCGATCCTGGAGACCCGGGATCGAATCCCACATCGGGCTCCCGGCGCATGGAGCCTGCTTCTCCCTCCGCCTGTGTCTCTGCCTCTCTCTTTCTCTCTGTATGACTATCATAAATAAATAAAAATTAAAAAAAACAAAACAAATAACAACCATCATAGCAGCAGTGGTTTATAAGGTTTACAACCTCTGGAAATTGCATCATCCTGCCCTTTACACCTATTACCTAGATGTGTTCACAGTAACACGTGTTAGGTCACTCCTTAGGCCTATTTTACAGATAAAAAGACTCAAGACCCAACAGTCAGTCCTCAAGCCACACTCTGCCTACGTAAATCTAACTGTCTGGTTAGGCTTTAACTGACATTCCTCCGCCAGCTGTATCAAGCCATAAACTTGATGTTTATGGGCAATAAGCTCTGTCTTCCTAGAGCAGCACCTACACCATGGTGATAACTTACACTATATGATTTATGTCTGAGTCATCTAATGTTCTATACACTCCATGAAGGCAGGGATCGCGTGTTTTTAGGTCCTAAGCACCTAGAGAAATACCTGCAACATATGAGGTACTCATAAAATATTAATTAGTTAAATGAATGAAAGTAAACTTTCTGAATCTAAGAAATTTATTCATGTTCAGGCCTAAACTTTTATCTTTACCATTCAAAGAAAAATCTTCTTATCCTTGTCTGCCTTCTTATATAGGGTGGAATAAATGTAGCAGTAACTTCCCAGGGTCGTCATTGTAAACTCTCATCTTTGAACATGGTTGTAAATGCAGTGATGCCATAGGGGAGCTAATGAGTTTATAGGTTCATTTGCCTAAATAACAGATAGCTCCCTAATTGCTGTGCTAAGTGTCTGTATGGGTTTTAATGTCCTACCCTACCACTTTCAATATGTTTGTTCTTATCCTCTAATTTGCTGGTAATATATGATAATCCAAGAAACCCGATACTTGTTTACTGACCTTATCAAAAGGGCATGGATTTTAGCACAGAGATTTTGTTATATCTATTTTAAGGACTAGAATGTCTTTTCTGCTTTCTTCCTTCTGACTTTTCAACCATTTTCAAGCCTGAGGATTAACTTGCCGCTCTATTTTTGCTGCATTAAAAGGAATAATACCAAGCACAAGGAAAATAACTAGAAAGAGAATGAAATAGCTGAACATATACTAAATTAATTTATCCAACTGTTAGAACACAGAAGTGCAAACAGCTTCCAAAAGCCTGGAGGGGACATTTCCTTACTATTAACTGCTATTAACGAGGAACCTGACATGGATAAAACAATGGTTTCAGAATGTGTCACCTTTTGATACAGAAAGTTCCACTACATACTACACAAAATTATCCTTCATATCTCTGGTATTAAAATATTCTCCCTCACAAGGGTCCTTCCTCTTTGTTGCTCACTATTTTATTTGGCTTTCTCTACACTTTTTTTTTTCTGGTTTCATTATGTCTCTCTTGTACTATAACTTGAATCTGAAATACAGCAACTTTCTGGGGACCCCTCAGGATTTTGCTTGGTGGAAATGTTAAGGTCAGCCTAGAATACAAGCTTAAAATAACAAATTATACTCAGAGAAGGAAGAGTGTATAATGAATGTTGGTCATCTTCTTTAGTGTAGCCCCATAGGGTTCGTGAAAAAAGGGATCACAAGTGCCTACAGAGAGGCACCCTGGTCTAGGGCTAACCAAACCTGTTTAATGAGAAACACCTCCCATCTCTGAAGGGCTCTGTTGGTTGCTTGGGAAAGGAGTTCATTATGACCACTTACTTTCCTTAGTGTTTACAACATATTTGATTTTTTTTTTGTCGATGTTAATGTATGACAAGCAAATTCTAGTTAATTTCATGGCTTCCATTTCCCATTAGACAATTTTCCATTATTTGCTAAATTTCTTTGAGTCCCCAGAAAAGTGTAAAAGAAAGGTTTATGGTATATATTGTTGGTATCAAATAACACTATAGTATACTGCTCCCAATGTAATGTTATGAGGCTGAGGGAAAATATCTGGAAGAAGAAGAACAGATATATAAACATAAAATTGACGAAATCTGCAAACAAGGGTCCCATTATACAAGTGGCAAAATAAACCAAGCAGCCCCAAATTACAATATTTTCTTTCCTGAAAGACGAGTACCTTATTATATATAAAAACAAGAAACATTTACTTATTGTTTAGAATGTGAGCTAATATTGTGCTAGTTGTGTTATGTTCATTATTTCCTTGATCCTCAACTAACTCTATAGGCCAGTAAATTGGGCATAATGCCCATTTTACAAGTGAGTATATTGAGGCTGAGAGAGATTAAATTGTCCATGAATTACAAAGTAAAGAAGGTGATCTGTTTGACTCCAAAGTTAGTCCCTTTGCATGCTGACCCTTTTTAAACCATCTGTTCTCTGACCTTCCATAACTGAATATGAGAATTTCCAAATTTCAGATGGTAGGATAGAAACCCTAGGTTTATATCATAACATACGAGTAAGACTCTTCATCTGGCTGGACCACACAGAAAAAAAAACTAACTCATACTCTAACTTTTCAAATAACTGGCCCTAATACATTAAGGAAAGAAACTCAAAGGTTTAGGAATATCTCAAAAAGGCTGTTTTTTAAATTCTTAAACAAAATTTTCCAAATTATACTCTCATTCAAGTCATGCCATTTTCTCTGATAGAGAAAATGGATTACTCTCCTAACTGATCCCCCTCAAATATTTCTTTTACATAGCTACCACAGTAAGAGATCTAAAACAATTTTAAAACTGCCTCTCCTCTGCTTAAAAGCCTTCAAGATCCCCATCACCTACAGAAACACTCTAATCTCCTTGGCATAGAGTGCAGGGAGTTCAGGGGCTGGTGCTCATTGCTCACCTGTCTTAAAATGGCTTTGAACTCAAGAGCAAGAAACTACAAAGTTTATGAGCTCAATAAGTGTTTACTGAGATGAATTAATAGCCATAAGCTTGGTACAAAATATTGTTCTATTCTTCTACTGTTCTTTTCCTTTTTTTTATTCCTTTTTTTCCATCCTGAAAGAAACTATCTCTGATGTGTCAAAGTATCTGGTGTGCTATAGTAGGTATTCAATTAAAAAAATTATAAAAATAAAATCCTTACCAGGCTCATGTTTTTATGTCAGTATTCTCAGGTAACACTTAAAAGGTATAGTATAAGAGATCTGAGTCTTCTGTTTTAACATCCATTTCATGTTCCAGGCTAACTTGTCTTTTCTAATATGTAAATTTGCCTCTCTCTTCTTCCTGGTCAGGAACATCTAGTACCTCATATTCAGGAAACACCCTACCCTTCCGCCTTTCTCATCAGAGGCATCATGGCCAGCGCCCAGCAGTGGGCTCCTTTTCTAATGACAACCTTGGGAGGCCATCAACCACATGAGGGCAGGGCAGGGACAGCTTCTTGGTCACTATGTATCCCCAGTATCTTCCCTAAGCAGTTGGCAGGTGATCAGCAAGTGCCTGTTGACTAAATAAGTGAATAAAAGAGTAAATAAACTGACTCACAATGACCAAATGCGTATAGATCTCCTCACTCATAAAAAAGTAATAACTGTTTACTGAAAAAGTGACATAGATATTGCAGGTAATATTACTGCCTCAGAGGAGGCATTCGCAAAATTGTCTCCATTCTTTCTTTTCTTTTTCCTTTTTTTGGATATCATTGCCAAATACACTGTATTAGTTTTAAGTGTACACCATAATGATTTGATATATGTATATATTGCAAAATGACTACCAGAGTAAGTTTAATTACAGTCTCACTTCACAGTTACATTTTTTTTCTCATGATGAAAACTCTTAAGATCTACTCCCTTAGCAACTTTGAAATATATGATAAGGTATCAACTACAGTCATCATGTTCTACATTCCATCCCTGGGACTTATTAATCTTTAACTGGACATTTGTGCCTTTTGACCACCTTCAACCATTTTGCCCACTGCCCACGTTCACCTCTCCCGCACCTCTGGTAACCACCAAGGTGTTGTCTCTATCTATTTCAGGCTCCATTTTCTTTTTAAAGCTTTGGCTAACACCAGGTACAGAAACTCAGGCCACTGAAATGGTGGATAATCTGTGGTTAACAAAGAAATGAGTTTTGGAATTCTTAAATAACCAATGGAAATACGGGTTACTCAAGCTTCCTGACTTGCCGGAGGAAGGATGGCTGATAAAACAGAACTGCTTCTTTGGAAGCTTCCTTAAACCATGAGGATGGATTTTACAACATTAGTTCTAGAAGAATACTGTCGTACTCATTTTCCAGCTAAGAGATGATACTTGAAAATACTTTTCTGGATTTCTCCCTCAGTTTTCAGAAGTCATTCTGAGAAAAAGTAACCGGTGTAATGATACTTATGGTACTTTATACTTTGAGGTCACTCAAGAGTATTTGTTTTCAAAAAAAAAAAAGAAAAAAAAAGAAAAAAGAGTATTTGTTTTCTCTTTTCTGTGCTAATTAAAATAATAAATCCTATCTCTACATAGAACTATGACAGTATATATCCTTGTTCATCTAGCCAAAATGCTGCTTGGCATCTTCTGAGATTCTCTTCAGCCAGGGGTGCAAACTACACAGTGACTCACTACAGGCTGCTGCTCAGATGGAATTGAAAGGTTCTTCCTCCTAATATCGTATCGTATATTTTCTCCTGCTGGCATCAGCAGGTCATTAGAAAAGGAGGAGAAATTGTGGTCACAGATCTCTATTAATCTTGGTCCTAAAAATCATTCAGCAACAAGCCTCTTCCACAATGAAACCCAGTAAAAGCAAATTATCGAGTCTTCGTATTTTTAAAATGGGATCTTACTAAAAGTTTTGGAAATGCTAAAGAACTAGATTGTTTTTATTTTTTTGAAGTACAGATATGTAAATAGTAGGAATGCTAATTCACACAGAAAACCCTTGAAAAATAAAGACTGTTAGATAACATGGTTGAAAAATGTAGGGTAGCTAACAAGTTACTTAGCACATTTTCTGAAATAATGTTAACAAAATTCAAATACTGAATGAATAAACATTAATGGGAAAACAAGTGGTAACAAAGCAGGTCTTGACACTTTTAAAAAATTCCTCAAAACAGTTTGCATAGATTATAGATGGCAAAAAAGTGAAGTACTCACTTTAGGACAATGTAGCAGTTTCTATAAAACTAGAAAGATCTTATATTTTTGACTAAATAGGTAGACTCAATCTGAACATGCTAAGATATGATTAATCCGGATACCATATTATAAATTTATCTATATTCTGCTTTATTCTAAAAAAAAATAAGGCAGCTTACAGTAAAAACACTAAATTCCAAAACCCTAATATACAATTGAAGCACCAATATATTTTCATTAATGCAAATCTATTTTAATTTTTGAATTATAAAAATCCAAAAGAGTCAAATCTAAATTTGTGGTTTGTCAAAACCACAATAAGAAATAGTTGTCTAAAAAAAAAAAAAAAGAAATAGTTGTCTAATAATAGAGAATTGCTTATATACACAAACATAAAAATTATATATAAATTTTCTATATATCTCCTTAAATATTCATTATATATAACAACACCGGAAAGTTTTCATGAGCTATGAAAGTGCAAGTAGTTTGCAAAAAGAAAGCTTACACAAAATTGTATTACCAGGCAAAGAAGAGTGGAAATAAAACATGGATTTCCAAGTTTTCTACAAAATGAATGTGTTTTAAAAAGTAGAAAATTATACTTTTTAGAAAAATGCATTATGTTTCTATGATTATTTCCCTATATGAAAAGACCATCACTGCTATTCAAAACAACTCCCTGTAAGAGGAGGAGAGGATCTATGCTCACTCTTCTTACTGACTTCACATGTTTTATCAAGGTTTTATTGTTTTACAGGACAGTTTCACCCTAACTCAACCCATGCAGTGTAAATAAGGAACCACATCCTAATGATGTTTCAACTGTATATGAAATGGGTTCTACCTATTCTTCATTCACTACTCCTTAAAAATAGCTTAAAAATTATTACATCACAAGTCCTAAGCTATATATCTAAACATGAAAAAATGATTTTAAACCTACACAACCTTGCAAATACCCACTTAATCAACAAAGAAAAATAACTGAATACAAGAAAAAGCAAAATACATTTTCTGAAGAAGTGTATTATAAAATAAATTACATTACTCTGTAGGATAAACAGCTATAAAGGCATTTTTTTAAGCTTGTGCAAGGTATCTTAAAAGATCCTACTACAAACAATGATATAATACAAACAATAATACTGAAACACAGATTTTTTTTTCTATGTTACTGGTGCATAAAGTATCTCCAAAAGGACACAGTTCATTAATTTATTTTTATGAAAAATATCATAAAACTGTACCACACCCAGTTATTAATTATATAGATTCATCCTGTATCTAGGAAAAACATGAAATGAGAACAAAAATCTTAGACTCTGAATTAACAATGGAAATTAAGAAATTTGATTATTTTTTTTGCCAAGATTCTGTTATTTTTGTAAGTAAAAACCTGTATTTTATAATGTCACTAAATTATTTCAATGAAGGGAAGAGTAAAATAGCAGTTTTTAATGGAATTATGCAAAATTAAACCACCACCTATTTAAACAATGAAAAGTTTAAGATGAGCTGTTCTGACGGTCAGAAATTGCCTTAGATGTAAATGTTCTACACATATTAAAGATTCTTCTTGCTCCTCCCACTCCCTTCACAATTTATCAGTAAGATATCAATACCAAACTTCTCAAAGTGAAGTCCACATACCTCCTGGGGGAAGTAGGGTATGCCAGAGATTAGAAATCCTAACAAAACTATAGCATGTCACCTTAAGTTTTTTACTTTATGAGTAGAATGCTTCGAGGAAAAGTATCTTAGACAAAAGCAGCAGCATGCTTACACGTTTCTCTCTCCTGGTCTTTGCAATTTCTATCTTTTCCTCCAAACACCCTACTCTACTCCCTCCCCAATTCTTTTCCAGATTAATCACTAACTTCAGTGTTGGTGTAACAGCCAGAAGAAAGCTGTCCTGAATTTTCAAGGAGGGCAGGGATGCTCCCTCAGTTGTTTACTGTTAGCACCTCACTGGGAAACAACAGATGGACAAGCTGACCTAAAGCTGGGAGGTCCACCATGATCACTGGAAGATCCTGGTAAGCTACCTGCTAATAAAGCTCAACGCAAAGTTAAGAATAACACTTGGAATAAAAAGGTTTCTTGTCCGAAATCTGAAAAGGAAAGATAAAGTTTAGGTTTTGGAGATCCAATTCTTGTCCTGCCACCTGAGCCTAGTCAAATTACTTAAACTTTCTGTATTTCTTTGTTTTAGAATGGGAGCAGGACTAAAACCACAGCAGGTTAGAGTGTGCATTAAATGAGCCATGTGCAGAACATTCCTAGCAATAGGACCCAACAAATACCTAGTGTTTTCTGAGTGTTGCTATGCATCAAGATCTTGAAAGTGAAAACTGCATAATGTTCACGTGTATACCTCAGATACACAGAATAAAATTATCATTATTCAATTCAAAGAAAAGGGGCCTATTAAAAACATTTTATAGGTTATACTTATTAAACAAAAGCTATTGTTACTGTAATAATGAAAGCATGTTCTCCGTATATCTGAGAAAATCTCATTTATAGTACTTAAAATATTGATGAAAATGAAAATCTGTAAATGTACAAATGATTTTGCTAATTCCATTAAAATGTGTATACTTACGTATATATGTACACTACAGAATTTTGAAGAAAATGATATGAATATGTAGAAACAGTAAATTCTCATTTAAAGAAAAACATCTATAAAACACACATTCAGAATAAAAAGGAATATTTTTTCATAGTTGACCCCATAAAGGCTGTATATCTAGGCTGTAGCTTACTGAGCCATAATTTTGTACATGTGAATTATTGGAGCTTAACATAAAGCTATGCTGTAACTTGAAATTTGCTAAAGGGATACTTAAGATCCATATATTACTATGACATTATTTCACAAACAAAAAGACAACTTCTTGGGGATCCCTGGGCGGCTCAGCGGTTGGTTTAGCACCTGCCCTTGGCCCAGGGCGCGATCCTGGAGTCCTGGGATTGAGTCCCGCGTCGGGCTCCTGGCATGGAGTCTGCTTCTCCCTCCTCCTATGTCTCTCCCTCTCTCTCTCTCTCTCTCTCTATCATGAATAAATAAATAAATAAATCTTAAAAAAAAAAAAAAGACAACTTCTTAAAGTAACCTTATGGCACATATCTGAGAGCAAACGCATTTACAAAAACACTGTCACCAGAACATAAGTATTTGTATGTAAAAATAAAGTCTTGTTACCAGAATAAAAGTTTCACTTTCCTATAGCTCTCTGGTCATAATTTTATAACTCTGGTCAAGTCTTTTTTTTTTTATTACAGTTGGCAATGTTATATTAGCTTCAGGTGTATAGCACATGATTCAACAATTCTATACATTACTCAAGGCTCACCAAGATAAGTGTAATCACCATCTGTCATCATACAAAGTTATTACATTATTATTGACTATAACCCCTATGCTGTACTTTTCATCTCATGACTTATTTACATAACTGAAATTTAGACCCCTGAATCCCCTTTTTCTATTTCCCCCACTCCCCTGCTACTTCGCCTCTGGCAACCACCAGTTTGTTCCCTGTATTTATGAATCTGTTTCTGTTTGTTCATTTGTTTTTTAGATTCATATATAAGTAAAATCATATGGTATTTGTCTTTCTCTGACTTATTTCACTTAGCAAAACACACTTTAGGTTCATCATGTTGTTGCAAATGGCAAGATCTCATTCTTTGTTATGGTTGAGTAATATTTCATTCTATATACATACCATAATTTCTGTATCCATTCACCTACTGATGGACATTTAGGTTGCTTCTGTATCTTGGCTATTGTAAATAATGCTGCAAATAAACACAGGAGTGTACATATCTTTTCAAATTGATGTTTTCATTTTGGGGGAAGGTTAATACCCAGCAGTGGAATTACTGGATCTACGGTATTTCTAATTTTAGTTTTTTGAGGAACCTCCATACTATTTTCCATAGTGGCTCCACATCCTTGCAGTACTTGTTTTTTTCTTGTCTCTTTGATACTAGCCATTTTGGCTGGTGTGAGATGTTATCTCTGGTTTCGATCTGCATTTCCCTAATGATTAATGATTCTGAGCATCTTTTCATGTGTCTGTTGGCCATCTGTATTGTCTTCTATGAAAAATTATAAATTCAATAAAGTTGCAGCACACAAAATTAATAGACAGCAATATATTGCATTTCCATAAACTAATAATGAAGTAGGAGATACAGAAGTTAACAAAACAATTACATTTATAATTGCATCAAAAAGATTAAAATACCTAAGAATAAATTTTGCCAAGGAGGTAAAAGACTTGTACTCTAAAAACTACAGGGTCCTGATGAAGAAACCTGAAAATGATACGAACAAATAGAAAGATAATCCATGCTTGAGGGCTGGAAAAATTAATATTGTCATAATGTCCATACTACCCAAAGCAATCTACAGATTAAATGCAATCACTATCAAAATACCAATAGTATTTTTCACAGAAATAGAAAAATAATCCTCAAAGTTGTATAGAATCACAGAAGACCCTGAATAGTCAAAGCAATACTGAGAAGGAAGTGAGACACCTGGGTGGCTCAGCGGTTAAGCATCTGCCTTCGGCTCAGGGCAAAGTCTCACATCGGGCTCCCTGTGAGGAGCCTGCTTCTCCCTCTGTGTAAGTCTGCCCCCACCTCTGTCTCTCATGAATAAATAAAATCTTTAAAAAAATACTGAGAAGAAAGAACAAAGCTGGAGTTATCACAATCCCAGATTTCAAGAAATGCAACAAAGCTATGTAATTAAAACAGACACATAGATCAATGAAACAGAATAGAGAGTCCAGAAGTAAACCCATGTATGGTCAATCTATGACAATGGAGGCAAGAACATACAATAGGAAAAGATAAATCTTTTCAGTTAAATGGTGTTGGAAAAATTGGACAGCCACATGAGAAAGAATGAAACTAGACCACTTTCTTACGACGTACCAAAAGCAAAATGAAAACAAAAAACAATCACCACCTCAAAATGGATTAAAGATCGAAAAGAAAGATCTGAAGCCATAAAACTCCTTAAAAAAAAACAGAGGCAGTAATCTCTTGGACATTGGTCTTAGCAACATTTTCCTGGGCAGATCTCCTCACACCAGAAAAACAAAAGCAAAAGCAGACAATTGGGACTACATCAAATGAAAAAGCTTCTTCTGCACAGGGAAAGAAACCACCAACAAAATTAAAAGACAACCTACTGAATGGAATAAGATATTTGCAAATGATATATCCAATGAGATTATCCAAAATATGTTAAGAAAACTCATACAACTCAACACCAAAGAAAAAAATAATCTGACCAAATCTTCACTTGTAAAACTGGGATCCATTCATTTCTGTTATTGAAAGCATGAGTGTAATACAAGACAAGCCCATTTATCTATCGAAACAAGACCTATGCTTTTAAATGTCAAAAATATCAACATCCTCTGTAGTGAGAGCATTCATATACTTTTAAATGACTAGGCTTTAAGTATCTTTTTACCAGGTAGCTCTAACATGGAAGTCTCCCAAATCATAACTTTATCAAGGTAAAGCAAATATAATGCACACACATATTGCTCCAAAGATAAAACAGTTCTGTGGGCAAATATTAGCATATTAACATGTATTAACATATTAACACAAGCTTTGGTGTTAAATACAAAGAAATTTCCATCAAAGGCTCGTTATTTATTTAGCATTAGTGATTTCTGCTAAATTGTACCATATTATATTGCTTTTTCTCTGTTTATCAATCCCCATTATATCTTCTTTCCAATCATCATTTAAAAAACGTAAGAGAAGTGTAAGCCACCTTAGTTCCTGGCATGTTAAAATTAAAAGTATGACACAGACTACAAAGATGAGGCACAGATAAAAAAAAAAAAAGGGTAAACACACTGAGATCAGAAATTTTTACATCTCAATTTATATAGTACTATTATACAAGAAAACCACAAATATCTTTAAATTATAAAAATGCACTAAAAGTGTCCTCTTTCCAAAGGGCTGTATTTATTCAACTACGTGTTCCCAATACAAGGTAAACCCCTTATTAAAATGCCATGCCTTAGTTCTTTGTTTGCTAAATTTAAATTATATGAAAGTGCTTAATCCCTGAGGTTCTAAAAGTAGTAGGTCTTAGAATCTCAAGAAAAAAATAAAGATTCCATTTTCAAGACACTCATATCTTTGATCATAATGACCCATTGGAGCACTTGGCTAAGAAGTTGATCTTTAAATTTTTTTTTTTTTTTTAATTTTTATTTATCTATGATAGTCACACACAGAGAGAGAGAGAGGCAGAGACACAGGCAGAGGGAGAAGCAGGCTCCATGCACCGGGAGCCCGATGTGGGATTCGATCCCGGGTCTCCAGGATCGCGCCCTGGGCCAAAGGCAGGCACCAAACCGCTGCGCCACCCAGGGATCCCCAGAAGTTGATCTTTAATTGGCAATTTCCTTGAATCACAGTAATAGCATACCAATAATAGTATTTCCATAAGACAAGTTTGATCTTGAAAAAGAGAAAGCACCTACAAAAATATGAATATGATAATATAAATTAAGCTAAACTACAAGTCACAAAAACAACAAAGTGCCAAAAAATATTCCAAAATGCTACATACCTAATTTACTTGCTAGGTCGTAAAAGATACCTAATTTTTCAAGCATTGCTTTCTTTGAATCACCATGCCACAAGAGAGCTGTTTAAAGGAAAATTCATGCTAGAATTGATAAGTGAATTACGTTTGCTAATCTGTAATTTTGGTCCAACTTCCTTTTATAGTTCTATTAATTTTTCTTTTCTGGATCATTCACCTTGAATATTATACAAAAAATTCATAGGCAGTTTTGATCAAATGTGTTTAGTTTTCTCTGCCCTGCATTCACAATAGCTATTTTTTAAAAAGTAATACTTTGAACATCTTATAACCTGGATAAAATTTTTAGAATTTACCGCACCACAGGGTTCCTACAGTTTCCCAACAGAAGTTACTTCTCACATCCACTTGGGTTATATGTAGGATCTGTAGCTTCACCAAACAAAGGGATTCCGGTTACCTCTGGTTTCACCACTACCACTGGCAGATGTAGCTATATATAAAATTTATAGGAGAAACAAATGATTATCAATAAATTTTGCATATGCCAAAATAAAGTAGCCACCACTCTATTTTTCACTTCTGTTTACAAATCAGAATTAAGCTAAAAAAGAGGGCGGGAGGAGATATGGTAATGGTAATGGTGGAAATCTAAGAATCAGCTCCCATTTTCTCCATTTTTGGTGTCCCAACCCCCTTCGAAAAACAGCTATGTGCCCACAGCTTTTCTATATGTATGTGTATACACACCAATTTTAGGTATAACTTCAAGCAGCCCAGAGAAGCTCCCAAATTAAGACTTTATAAACCTTAAAAATGTCAATATTGTGTATGGGGGAGCTCTATCTTTACAAACAATTGATTAGATGATCTTGTGTAACTGATTATGTGGGCTAGAGACAGTGAGTGTTCAAGATGAGACAATGAGGCAAGTGGGTATGAATGAGGAACTTATGTCCAGTGCTATGGAACAGTCCCCCTGGATGTGCTCTGTTCACTTTTAAGAAGGAAGCAAAGGTAGAGAAATAAAAGAGAAGAAGTTCTTGGTGATAATAGCCCAGAAGAAATGGAGTTTTCAAAGTAGCCTGTTCAAACACAAAATACAGAAGAGAAGAGATACCATAAGTTGTTGAGTAAAATCTTGGCAAAACAGAGGCATGTTTTCATCTCACCTTGCTTCACACTTGGTTATCATTTGGCTTATTTAACATCAAGCACTGTAGAGAACTTTATAAAAATAAAAATTATATAATTAACACTATTAATTTATACATACATACACATAAGTATACTGTATATATGTTCTTTCTCCACTTAATAATGTGTGTTTTCCTCTGGAAACAAAACCAAAAACAAGTTTCAACTGAAACTGGATCTTGGCCTATGGTAATAGAGGCCAAGATCCATACACTATGTAACTGCAGTAAGTATGCTCATTAATTTCTTCTCTGTGCTATGGGTATTAAAGGGTCTTACTATGAAGCTAAGTTACTCATAGAAAAGGCAACAAAGTCAGCCAAAAGCATTACAAAACTGTATTATAATTAGAATTACATTTTATTCAGTAACAAATCCACTTTACCCTAAAAAAAATTTAAAAAAAAAACTTTTCAAAAAAAACTTAAAGCACCTGACATATTAACTAAAGATTAATCATTTCTATTTAGATTTAGGAGGTATTTGGGTTATAAACAGAATCATGCTATTGCAATTGCTGCTAGAAACATGATTTCTCAGATTCAGGAATATTCTAAGTCACGTAGTAATGGACTAGGTTCATAAAAAAGACTCTTCACATGCTATGTGCCAGGTATTTTAATAGAAGACTTCATGTAAGTTTTAACCTTAATTATATAATGCTGAAATTTTTTATAACACAATCCTAAATACGGATTGGCAAGAAACAGTAATGTTCAATTATATATCTGACTCATGAAGTCTGGGTTTCCAAGTCTGGAGTGTATGACTGCAGCCACAAGTTATACATCAAGGGATCAATTTATACATGAGAACTCTCAATAACAAAATTAAAGTGTTAAACCTTTAATCGCTTTGAATAAAAATCTTTAGACTACGATATTCTTTTCTCTCTTAAATGTAATATAACTTACATTCTTCCAATGACACAGTAATTACTGTGAACACCAGTTATTATAGAGAACTTTGCAGGTAGCCATAAGTGCTGATGGCATTAACCAAAGAAAAAGAGAACCACCTTGAAACCTGCCCCAGCAGTGGCCCTGCAAGTGGATGCCCTGAGATGCTTCTGACATCGTCCTTTCCCACCCTCTTCAAACATGATGCAATTAATGGAAAATTATGACGTCTGGTTTCAATCTTAGCTTTGACATCTTATCATCTGAATCTTGGGCAAGTTAAATCTCTCTCGTCTACCATGTTTTCAGCTGCTGATTTGGTGTTAACACCACTTACAGAAGATTATTATAGAGGTAGAATAAACACCCACCACCTTCATGGCCTTTCCTTCCCCTTCTTACAAGGCATTATCTTACCTTTAATGGTTACTGACCATAAAGGTGACCATATTTTCAGAACCAAAAATTGACAGACATAACCACATAACTAGACTGATATTTAAAAATATAGATTTCCTGGAAAGTTCAGGATAAATAGCATTCCCCAAGATTGTAAGCTGTCTGCACTATATCCCCTTATTAAAAGTTCCTTGGAGTCTTTAATGGTCATTATTTCCATCCATGTATAGGACAGTATATAACCATTCCTGCTCTCACCTGCTCAAAAGCTACAGAGTACCAGCCATCAGGAGCCGAGACTCAAGCAGGGAAGAGATGGGCAGAGTTCCCATTGCAAAGGAACCTACAAATCTGGAGGCTTAAGGAAGCAACAGCCATTTAACAAAACAAACCTTATGCAAATAAATAATCACCCATTGTGATAACTGCTGTGGAACACAAGAGAGTGAATCCTACCCCAGGAAAACGAGATTTCGCAGAGAACTGGGTAGGCTGTGAGGGAAGCTGGGCAGGGTCTCTGAGGAATGTACATTTAAGCACAGAGCACTGATGGCTCTCACAGTTTTCTATTTTTTATTTTGTTTTGCAGCTTCTCATTTTCTCCCCGAAAAGGTGCCCCAACACTGAATCCGAAACTCTAGCTCTGATTCTCATCTGTAAAGGTGATGGTTACATCATCTCCCCAGGCTAAACCTGTAAGAGGGAGGACATTGGCCCAGGTACCTCAGAGCCCCTGTGAATGAGGACTCTATGTCAAGTGAAAGACATCAGAACTTGTCGTGACTACAGAACTACTTAAGAGTGCAAACTTCTTTTTCTCATTCCATTTTTCTTTTTTCTCATCATTTCTGTTTTCTTACATTTAATGACCTCTTTACTGCTGTTAGTGCTCTCTGAAAAGAATGGACATTCTAGATATCCCAAATCAACCTTCTGTTTCCTTCTAGTCAGAATTTGCCCTACCAGAACATGCCTTCCTTGTGTTTTTCAGTCACTCATTCACTTAATAGACCTTCAGAATGTGTTTGTTATGTATCCAAGTCACAGGCATTAAGGGATAGGATTTTAAAAAGGAAAATATGCCACTACTCATAACAACTAAAATGGGCTTTCCATGTATCACTATACCAAGTCTCACTTATGATTTTGAAGGGGTAAAAATACTCTCCTGCCCAAACCATATATTTGAATCTCAAGCATCAACGAAAACATGAATGATGCATTAGAGATAAAAACTCTAAAAAGAGATTTCCCATTTCAAAATTAATTCCTAATTGATTTTGCTCAGTAATTATATTTTAATTCAATCATATGGCTTTACAATTAGTCTCAAATATGAATCCAAGTTTTATAACTTCTGAGTAATGTGGCCATTTCATAAATTGATACCTATTTCAATTTACTCATCTGTTAAATTGCATAATATTTATGAGCTACAGAAGGCTGTCATAAAAACAATACTCCTTTAAAAATCCAACACAATACTCAGTATCTTCGTTTTGCCCTCTTCCTATTTATTTCTTGATTAATTATACTAGATAGAGAGGCTTCACCATGCTGCTACACTTTGGTTTGCTGGAAATGAACCATGTGCTTTTCCCCCATGTTTTGCCTGACTGACATACTGCTTTGGGGAGCATTGAAGCCCATCAGTTTGGATTAGAGGACTGGAGAATACAGGAATCAATTTTAAAAGAAATATTTATGGGAAAGTAATCCTCTTTTCTTCCATGAATGGTAATGTTTTGGAGCCATACTGAAATTGGCATGTTCCCGTAGCAGTTCATTGTGAAGTGTAATGACACTGAGCCACAGTGAAACTGGAGAATGAAAGCACAATTTATATTAGATCTAGATGCCCCGCTTATACTCTTAAAACTTATTAACATATGCCGTGTTCTTAGGAAGGCAAAAATACTTTTAGTAACATCTTCTGTATGCACAATACTAAAATTTTTCAAAACTATTTCCATTGTTTTATCTCTACAATTAATTTCCCAAGTCAATGGGTGGCATCATTATATGGCACACATGTGCCAGATGGCCTAACTACCCGAGGTCACACAGTGAGGTACTGGTAAAACCAGCTCCAGAGTATCCATCTGCTTAGGTCCCCTGCCTAGGGACCCTTTTTCATGTCACGGATACTTTTGGCAGTCTGGTGAAGTCTACGGACCCGTTCTCAGAATGATGTTTTCTTAAGTGTGTTATTAGATTACATAGAAAATCATCAGATTGACAGTTATCAAAATATTTAAAATGTGATATAATAATGTACCGCTTTACTAATGTATTGAATAACAAATTCTAACTGTGGGTCTAATGACTGGTGTAATTTTAAAGTAGTGATGAGCTTCAATATTTTGAGTTATCTGTAACAACTATAATAAAAGATGAGAATATCTGTGATTTCTATCAGTGGCAAGGTCACAGGCTGCCAATACTCCTAGGGTTGATTGCCTGCATTCATAAATAAGAGAGAAGCCAAATTTCAGTTAGATACTGATGAAAATAAAAAGAGTAATTTTTTTCTCCATCCAGGATCACAAACTCCTGGAAACTCTGGCCACTGATCCCAGGTGGGTCCCCTGACAATTCTCACAACAAAGTTCACCAACTTTAAGATAGCCACAGGAATGCTAAAGTGTTTCAATATATGACAAAAAGTTATCCTTAATATCAATGTCAAAATCTAAAAATCAAACCAAAAAATGCCAGAAAATTCTGTTTCAGAAAGTCAAAGCTATTATTTCCCAACCTTCACCAATGTTAATATTCCAAGTCTTAAGATAAGTCTCTAAAAAGATTTCAGGAAATATGGAATTCTTAAAAACCTGATCTGCTGAGAACATATATGTTAGATAAATACTTTGGCTTCCAAATCAAAGGAAACAAAAACACAGCAGGTATAACCATGCACAGGGATGTTAAAAATCAAGAATAGGGACCATTTGCTTCCACCTCTTTTTGAAAGCCCCCCAACACACACACACACACACACACACACACACACACACACACACACACTAAGTGCTCTTCCCCACTGTGCCTTTCCCGTAGAGTTTAGTGTACCTGTTGGCTGCTCCCTGACTTCAGTCATATCATGTAGAGCTCTACCTATTACCAAAGTACTCCATGTAGGAAGACCTCAAAGTAGCCCCAAGTTTAGTGTTTGTAGGTCTAAAGACCACAGTTTCTGAAGAACCCCAAACATGGTTTGACTAGTGTGTTTGTGGAAACAACTAGACAAAATACTGGATATCAGAAGGTTCCTGGAAAACCCATAAAGAATAACTTAAGGAACATTTAGGTAAGTTCTTTCTCCTACTAAAGACAGGTTGACTTTCCTGTACTATAACTGGCACACATGTCTACTCTACACACTTCAAGCTAAAGGAGATTTAGGAAGACTTTGCCAATTACACGACTGAGTGTTTAGGAATTTTTGAAGTGATTTCAGCTGCTTTCTTAGACACTTTTTTTTAAAATAGCAATATTCTAGGGATCCCTGGGTGGCGCAGCGGTTTGGCGCCTGCCTTTGGCCCAGGGTGCGATCCTGGAGACCCGGGATCGAATCCCACGTCGGGCTCCCGGTGCATGGAGCCTGCTTCTCCCTCTGCCTGTGTCTCTGCCTCTCTCTCTCTCTCTCTCTGTGACTATCATAAATAAATAAAAATTTAAAAAAAAAATAAATAAATAAAATAGCAATATTCTAGAAGATATACTATAAGAGAACAAGTTACTGGTTCTTGAATTCAGTTATACATTTCAAGACACAGGTAATAATTTAGAGAAATCTAAAATAACAAACTCACAACAAATCAATGTCTGTTCACAAGCCTTCTCACATATGAAGCAAAGACCATATTAAATCATCATAAAAATTCTGATTTCCCCTTCCTCCCACATATTTAAATCTTGAGTGATTACATTCCATTCTGAATATCAAAAGCTAAAATTACAAAAAAGAAAAAACCTCTATAAGAACTATAATAGAAAGGAATTTTCTAGAATAGCAAATCATCAAACAGTGAAAAATGACCTTCAATTAGCTACGTTTAGATTTTATTAACAATAGCTAGATGTACAATTACACTGGCAATGTGATTTCAATAACACCAATTTAAAAGAAAAATACTTCACCCTTAGGTTTTATGTATGGTGATTTATTTTCTATGGAGACATGCTAACACTTTACAATCTATTCATAAGTAAAAAAAAACAGCCCTTATAAAGTTCAGAATGAAGCATGTTACACTCTATGAAATCAGTCTTGAATTTTGTCATCTCAAAAGTTACACATTTTAAAAAGAGTTCATTCACATTACTTAAAAATGCAAAAAGGTTCCAATATCTCCATAATTGAGACTCAGTGTTCAAAAAATATATATAATAAAATGGAACTAAAAAAAATAGAAAATAAAAATAAAATGGAACTGTCATGAGATTGTGTGCTTCACTTCATTTGAAAAGTTGCTGAAAAATTAGAAGGCAGTTTCAGTGAATGCAAATGCTGGAGCAACTCAATATTAGACGTAAACGTTCAATATAGACATACCTCAGCAATACCGTGGATCTGGTTTCAGACTGTCATAATAAGCAGATATCACAATAAAGCAAGTCATATGAATCTTTTATTTCCCATGGCATATAAAAGTTATGTTCATACTCTATTAAATGTGCAATAGCATTATGTCTAAAAAAAAAAGGGCACACATCTTAATTTTAAAAAATATTGCATTGCTAAAAATAATGCTAACCATATCTGAGCTTCCAGTGAGTCATAATCTTTTTGTTGGTGGAAGGTTCTTGCCACCATGCTGATGGTTGGTGACTGATCAGGGTGGAGGCCACTGAAGATTGGGGTGGCTGTGATGATTTCTTAAAATAAGACAACAAGGAAGTCTACCAGGTAGATTGACTCTTCCTCTCACAAATGATTTCTCAGGAGCATGTGATGCTGTCTGATAGCATTTTACACACAGGAGAACTTCTTTCAAAATTGGAACCAATCCTCTCAAACTCTGCTGCTGTTCTATCAACCAAGTTTATGGAATATTCTAAACCACTTGTTGTCATTTCAAAAATCTTCACAGCGGTAGATTTTATCTCAAAAAGCCATTTTCCGGGATCCCTGGGTGGCGCAGCGGTTTAGCGCCTGCCTTTGGTCCAGGGCGCGATCCTGGGGACCCAGGATCGAATCCCACGTCGGGTTCCTGATGCATGGAGCCTGCTTCTCCCTCTGCCTATGTCTCTGCCTCTCTCTCTCTCTCTCTCTCTCTCTCTCTCTCTCTCTGTGACTATCATAAATAAATAAAAAAAATTTTTTTAAAAAGCCATTTTCCTTGCACATCCATCAGATGCAATTCCTCATTGGTTTTATGAGATCACAGTAATTCAGTTCCACCTTCAGGCTCTATTTCTAAATCTAGTTCTCTTGCTCTTCCCACCACATCTGTAGTTACTTCCTCACTGAAGTCTTGGATCCCTCAAGGTCATCCATGGGAGTTGGAATCAACTTCTTCCAAACTCCTATTAATCCCAGGAACCATGAATGTTCATAATGGCATCTAGAACAGTGAATACTTTCCAGAAAAAATTGAATTTATGTTGCCCAGATCCATCAGAGGAATTGCTGCTACCTATGGCAGCTGCAGGCTTGCAAAACGTATTTCCTAAATAATAAGACTTGAAAGACAAAATGACTCCTTGATCCACAGGTCACAGAATGGATGCTGTGTTAGCAGGCCTGACAACACCACTCATCCTGTTATCAATCTCCATCGAGGCTCTTAGGTGACCAGGTACACTATCAAAGAGCAGTCGTATTTTGAAAGAATATTTTCTTCTGAGCAGTAGATCTCCACAGTGGGCTTAAAATATTCAGTAAACCAGGCTGCAAACAGATGTGCTATACTCCAGGCTTTGTTGTTATATTTATAGAGCACAGGCAAAGTAAGTTTAGCATAATTCCAAAGGCAATAGGATTTCTGGAATGGTGGATGAACATGGGCTTCAACTGAAAATCACCAGCTGCAGTGGCCCCTAACAAGAGAGTCAGAGCCTGCTCTTTGAAGCCCTGGAGCCAGCACTGACTTCTCTGCAGCTGGGAAAGTCTGAGACAGCATCTTCTTCCAAACGAAGGCTAATTCACCTACATGGAAAATCTGTTAGTGTGGCCACACCTTCATGAATTATCCTCGCTAAGTCTTCTGGAGAACTTGCCGCAGCTTCTCCATCAGCACCGGCTGCTTCACCTCATAACTTTATGTTATGGATATGGCTTCTCTCTTTAAACCTCATGCACCAGCTGCTGACTTTTCTTCTGGAGCTTCCTCACCTCTCTCAGCCTTCACAGAACTGAAGAGACTTAGGGCCTTGCTCTGGATTAGACTTTGGCTTAGGGGAATGTTGTGGCTGGTGTGATCTTCTATCCAGACCACTCAGACTTTCCATATCAGCAATAAGGTTGTTTCACTTTCTTATCATTTGCATGTTCAGTGGAGCAGCACTTTTCACCATCTTCAGGAACTTTTCCTGTGCACTCACGACTTGGCTGTTTGGTGCAACAGGCCTAGGTTTCAGCCTATCTGGACTTTCAACATATCTTCCTCACCAAGCTTAATCATTTCCAGTTTTTGATTCAAAGTGAGAGATGTGCAATCTTTCCTTTCACTTGAACACTTAGAGGCCATTGCAGGGTTATTAATTTCAATAACACTGTGTCTCAGGGAGTATGGAGGCCCGAGGAGGGGGAGAGATTGGGGAACAGCCAGTCGGTAGGGCAATCAGAACAAACACAATGTGTATCATTCAAGTTAACTGTCTTATACAGGTACAGGTCATGGCACCCCAATACAATTATAATAGTTACATCAAAGATCACTGATCACAGTCACCGTAACAAATACAATAATGAAAAAGTTTAAATTATTGCAAGAATTACCACAATGTGACATCAAGAAAATGAAATGAGCAAATGCTATTGGAAAAAAATGGTGCCAATCGACTTGCTCAATGCAGGGTTGCCACAAACCTTCAATTTGTAAATATAAAACAAAATGAAACAACAAACCCTATAGAACTCATCTGTGAAGCACAATAAAGTGTAATAAAAGCAAGGCATGCCTATATAGTATAACTGGTTTTTTTGGTCTGTATCATATTACATAAATACTATCATAATGTTAAATCAACAAGGCCAACATTTAAATGGAAGGTACCAAATACTAAAAAGTTTAAAGATACTCTCAAATAAACTGAAAAAATGTCTATTAAAATTCAGCTTGGGTTTAATATGAAAAATGTTAACGTACCAAAAAAATTCTAGCTAAGCAATCATGTATAAACATAGATATTAGCCTGAAATTCAAGACAAGCTGCTGGATTGAATGATGAGACCATCAACTTGAGTTCTTCAGTTCATTAGCTTAACCACAATCCCAACCTAATATCCATAAAGTCACAAAGGCAAATGTAATATACCTCCTAAGTTTAAAGAACCACACAAATTTTTCATTATTCATATCATGAAGGATTTATGTTCAGCATTACTTTAGTGACAGTAGAGAGAGAACTAGAACTGTCCTTGAGGAAGAACTTTTTAAAAAGCACTAAAACCTGTTTTTCTTAAGTTCCATACCAACATACTGAAAAGCAGAAATACATCTCTTAAAAAACAAAACCAAGAAACTCTGCAAATTACTCAGTATGCTTCCACTCAGAGATACACCAAAGCAACACTCAATCTTCCTCCACAGATCTGCCCTCCTGCTCTATTTCCTCTATCTTCTACCTAGATGCCCAAACCGGGTCCCTGGCATCATCTTGAACTCTCCCTCCTCCCCAAATCCTCACTCAACAATCACTCACCATTGATTCCCCCTACATGTCCATCTCTCTCCTTCTCCCCAACTCAGATCAGGATCCTGATCCCCTTGCTGGGGTAGTAGGGTCCTCCTCTTCCCATATGCCAGTTACCTATCCTCCTCTCCTTCACTCTGCTGAAACTCCTGCAGAGTTGTGGCCTCTGAGACCTGTACTTCTGATTTCACCTACAAGTCACTTCCTGCGGGAGGAGGAAGAGCTCTCACAATAGGTACTCACTTCTCTGGATTTGTTCTAAAACAAAAGAATGTGTTTCAGTTGAGTCAGTACCTCCTCAAAGAAGAGAACCAAGAGAACAGAATTCTTTGCTGTGCAGTGGCACTTTAAATGTCAGGGTTGATTTCTCGCTCCCCACTAAAGCCCTCACTTCTAGCCTCTGCTACTGTTAGTATTATTTCATTACTATGAATAAATAGCCAACATTGGTATTTTTTTATTAATAAAATGACAGGGTATTTTAACATACACAATTATGTATTTGATCCTTCTCTGGTCCTAGCTACATGGAGTGTGAGAGGCGTCCTACACATTTTATCAGTACATAATGATTCAATGATTTCTATATGTGGCTAAGAAAGGAAGCAGCAGAAAGGGATCTAAAGACTGGATCCGTATATAAAGTAGCACTGGAAGGGAGAGAGTGAGTGAAAGAGATAGGGCAATATAAAAGGCACAGATATTCTGGAAATATCCACAGAGGGACCCCAGAAAGTGGGGTTCAATTCATATGAAATCTCAATTCCTAAGTCTGCTCCAGCATGATTTCCCCAAAGACGCAGCCCTGTGGAGATAGAGCTTGTTTACACCACACGGGGCATATTTTCTCTGGTACTCACTAACTTTCCTTCTTGGCCTTTTCTAAACTTGCCTTTAGCTCTTTTCTGTTTCTACCCTTGTACAGCTTGTTGCCATTAACTACCTTCTGTAAAAATGCAGTCTGCACTTCAGAATTCTTTGCGAGCAGTGGGGCGGGTCATACTTGGCAATTACCTGTTAGCGAAGGAAAAACATCATTTCCCTTAATAGACTTTATGCAAAAATGATCCAAAATGGATTACAAGGGCAAGTGTCTAAATTGTGATTTCATACATAGCATGGCATTAGTAATTTTATGTGGTTTGAAATGTTTGCTATCGATGAATAAAATGAAGAGCTCTTTAGAAATTTTGTTTAAGATGCCCATAACATGGATTAAGAATACATCAGAATACAATTCCAAGTGATGTATATAAGCCACCTTCTCATTTGCACTTTTCCCACACTGTAGCATTGCCCTAGAAGTTTAAATGCCCCAAATGGCAGCATTAGCAGAGACATATACTTCACTTGAAATAGAAAAATTTTAGTTGGATTAAAAAAAATAACTGTCAGAACTTAAATGATCACAGATCTGAAAACCGACATTTAAATACTTCTTTGGTGGGGGGAGGGGGGGTGGGCAGGGAAATCCCTGGGTGGCTCAGTGGTTTAGTGCCTGCCTTCAGCCCAGGGCGTGATCCAGGAGTCCAGGGATAAAGTCCCACATCGGGCTCCCTGCACAGAGCCTACTTCTCCCTCTGCCTATGTCTCTGCCTCTCTCTCTCCCTATGTCTCTCATGAATAAATAAATAAAATCTTTAAAAATAAATAAATACATACATACATACATACATACACACATACATACTTCTTCGGTACTTTGTGTATAATCTTTATGCTCACTGTTTCTCTTAAATACTTCACGGTTTCTCTAAAATTTTTTTTTTCAGTTTCTCTAAATTTTAAAGCATAATCTACTGTTTCCGTATGGCAAAAGGATTTGGCCCACTCTGACATCATTATATAAATCCTTATCCAGTGATACCTACCCTACTCCCTTGATAGGTTCTTAATGAGGACAAGACAAAACAAACACAATAATTTTGTATAACAAAAAGCAGGAGAGATGAGCTACACCACAAAAAGCAAGAAGGCTTGCCTCTGAGCTCATGGTTAGCTGTCCTGGCTGCCTCAGCCTCACCATACACCACACAGAATCTCACAGAATCAGACATCACTAATGGGCACCAAGGAGTTAGAACCAGAGACTACCTTTCTCAGAAGCAGTAACTTTTAAAATTAATCACAATATACTTTCTTGTATACCAAGATGATGCAGCCAGCCCATCTACTGGGAGGCATACATTTTGAAGTATTTTTCCAGCAGGGGTGATGGATGTAAGATTTGTCCTGTGGGGATAGATGGCCGGTGATAGGTGCAAGACAACTGGCCAGAGTCAACCATGTGATTTAACTACAGAACTAAGCAGACCTCCTGCTTCTTCTGGAAGGAAACCTTCACCTTGGGCCCCATGAACCCCATGACTGACCTGGTTGGATAGGCTAAAGCACAAAAACCAATACAAGAGTTTGGAGGGCAATTTTTCTGCCTAATGAATGCCTATCTTCCTATGGCTCAGCATTGGAAGAACCTCACTACAGACCCGTTAAAATAATTCAACAGTTAAAAAAACAAAACACTCTACTAGGCAATGAAAACACTGCTATTCAATTCATTTTGCTAAAGTCTTTCTCGTGAATGTAATCATGAAAGTGGAATGGTTAGAAGAATCACATAATTAGCCTTCCTAACTTTTTCTTTCAATACTGTATTTGTGTGTCAGTATGTCTGCACATAAAAGAAACATGTTTATTATTCTGGATAAAATCACATGGAATGCTGTCAAAATCAAGAGGTTTAAATAGGAGTTTCCCTAACTATGCAATTTTTTTAAAGATTTTATTTATTTGAGAGAGAGAGAGAGAGAGAGAGAGAGAGAGAGAGAGAATACAAGCAGGGACAGGCAGGGGGAGAGGGAGACGCAGACCCCCTGCTGAGCAGACACAAGGCTTGATCATGAACTCCGATCCAGGATTCCAGGATCATGATCTGAGCTGAAGGCAGAAACTTAACTGACTGAGCCATCTAGACGCCCCCCTAACTATGCAATTTATATGAAATTTTCAGACAGATGGACGGAAGAGGGTGCTGAAATTTAGGTATCTGGAAAAAGAAAGCACTCTCTCTGTCTGGTTTAAAAGTAAATCAGAAGACTCATTCTTACCAATAGGCATTTATTCAGAGGAGAAGTTATGAACATTAAGTTCCCTTCATTACTTTTAATTCTTATAATCATAGGCTAAGACCAGATAGTTGGTAAAAATGTCTCTGGATCTGTCTGCAGAGGAAACTAGATAAATGCCCAAGGACCCCTTTGCCCGATGATTTTACAATTTTACAGTTCTGTAAATGTTCAGAGACAAAAGAGGCTCCCAAAGACAATACTACACCACAGAAATAAACAGGCATACTCCCCTTATAGAAAGTAAACACAATTTATACCTAATAACTTTGTGTATAAGCAGTCCCTTTCAAAATAGTTTCTAATTCTTTGGGGGGGCGGGGGGCGGGGAGGATGAAGTAAAAGACATTCAAAAGCACCAAGAATTTAGGAGGGATACTTAACAAATTTACCCTAAACACTTCCTGGAAAATCTTGCTAATACAAAAACATTATCAATCCTCATTAATCTGAGATAGGTACTACTTACTGTGTAGAGATTTTGAAATGGAGGATCTAAAGATTAGATGCACTAAATGAGGTCACTGCTTATGATTATAAGCTACTAAGCACCCGAAGCACAAGATTAAAAGGACAAGGTGGAGAAACTCAACTTTTCAACTTCTTCCCAAAGAAATGATTATTTCTAGGTCCTTAATTTTTCATTTATTCATTCTGCAAACATCTGTTACGACCTTATACCAACTCCTCTTGGCCCCGTAGTCAGAAAAGAAATAACATCGGATGGATATTGCTCATATATAAAAAGCTCATGGTCATAATTTTAGTAGACTAGACCTAAAAGTAGAAGTAAAATTTACTTACATGTTTTAGTGAATAAAGACTATTTAAATTAAGATATACTCTCTGATAAAACATAACATTAAATACCATAACTCCACCTTAAAATGTGTCCAATGGGTAAATAAACAAAAGCAGAAAGCTATCTCACTTCCTGCAAACCTCCTACTGAACTAATGACAATGGCAGAAATAGAATTCTAGATACTATAACATGATCTCCTGTTTTAAAAATATGCTATATTCCATCTCATTTATATTGTGCTACTAATATTTTCTGCAAACAAAAGCCCTACTATTGACCACTACTCATTATTTTGTTTATCTCCCTGAAGGTGATGTGACTGATGATCTCGGTGTACCCAAAAGCTGAACAGATACCAAACACTAAAGAAGCTTTCTTAACATGGAAGAAAATATTTGGCTCAAGGTTTGAGAAAAACATTTCCTATTGGCAATCAGAAATACAATGTGCCTACAAGGAATCTTATTCACTGTAGATTATTTTAAATAATCTATCATGAAACAGTATTTCAAACTTTTTGTGGCCAAATGAAAGGTATATGAAAGGAAAAAGCCAATAGCTTCTTTATTTTTCCAAGTTATTAACACTTACACTCAGATATTTACTGGAACAATTCCAGAGAAAAGTTATTCAGTTGTAGCATGATTTTAAGGGATAATAACTAAAATTAAATATGCCAATCCTTCCACTGATTTATGAATACACTTCAGACAGTTTAATCTCTTTAGAGAATCTCTGCTCTTAAGTTGTTCAAAAATTCAAAACTAGAATACAACACTCTTCTACTAAAGCAATTTATATGTCACTTGTAATTGAAAGATTTTTCAGCAGCATCTGATTTTATACACACACACACACACTATTTTTTTTTCAGCAGTATCTGATTTTATACACACACACACACACACACACACACACATACATACTAGGTATGTGATCTGGAAAAAGCCTGTAAAGAAGGTAGATGTCTCTGATAAGACATTAGGGTAAACCAGCACTTTAACGTGAGTTTCCAATATGTTTTCAGGTGAGACATTATTTCTTACTATAAAAAACGATACTATACTTCAATTGCCTTCTAAAGTCACTTCTATTTTTCTTTCCAAGAGAAACCAAGTTCCATTAATGCATCAAGTCCTCCAACCCTGATGGCTATCTTTGTCCTGACTGGAAGCCCCTCCTGGTTATCTCCCTTCTCCCAGTAGTGAAATCCTACCCCCATCTTTCAGGCCCAGCTCTAATCTATCTTCTTATATAGTCTTACAAATATTACCAGTTGAAATTCATTGCTCCATCTATATTATTACATTCTCATTCACTTTTTTACAACTAACTTTCCATTATGCCTTCCATTCTTGTTATCCAGGTATGTACACACTCTCCCCGAGCACAGTATTTTAGATATCCAACAAAAGGTCTCCCAATCTGAACTGAAAAATTATGTTTTAAAATGCTAAAATTGAAATTAAGAATAGATCTGTAAAAGCGACACACATTATCCTCATTTTAGAAATAAGGAAACAGAATCAGAGCATTTTAATGAATTGTACCAGGGATCAAAACTTTTGGGTAATATAACCAAGATTGAAACCCAGGGTCAGGGGCTCAAAGTCTTTCAGCATGGTGCCTGGCAGCTGCCTCTCAAGATAGGAAATGGAATTCTCTCCCTAGAAGGTTTTATCTTCACTGGAACCACTCAAAATCACAAATGCCCTAATTTGTAAGCCATTTTTACTCACAATCTCCCTATGAATATCAGATTATAATAGCCTATTATAAATAAAAGAAAAAGGAACCAAGTGAGAATTAAGAAGGTAAAAATTTCTTCAAATTATACAACATTACAAAATTAAACACCTACCTACATTCTATCAATGTAAATGAAATATGCTCTATGTTACCTTATCCTGTTCTCATTATTCACTAAATTTTAGTCTATAAAAAAGACAAAATAATCCTAGAATTTTGTCTAAACTCTTCAAGCTGGAAGGAACCTCTAGGATCTCATTCTACTCACTATTTTACAGATGAGGAGACTGGGCCGAGAATGAGTCAACAGCCTTAGAAGCTGGCCTTCTAATGCTCAGCCTAACTGCTTTTCCACTATACTGGAGGAATTATATGCTATATTTCTAGAGAAATGCTGAAAGTAAGAACTATTAATTACAAATGTGCCTAAAACAACCTCATAGATACTTAGGCTTTAGTTTAACAGCCTAAATTTTATGAGGAAACTGAGGCAAGAGGAGCCAATATATTTCGCCCAACTTTTTTTTTCTTTTAAAATATTTATTTATTGAAGAGAGAGAGAGAGAGAGAGAGCATGCACATACCCATACGTGAGCAGAGGCAAGGGAAGACAGAGAGGGAGAGAGAGAATCTCAAGCAGCCTCCCTACTGAGCACAGAGCCCAGTCCTGGGCTCCATCTCACAACTTGGAGATGACTACCCAAGCCCAAATCAAGAGTCAAACACTTAACCAACTGTGCTACCCAGGTGCTCCAATTTTGCCCACCTTTTAAAATTATTTTCAATCAGTTCAATGAAAATTCCCCCTCAAAAAATTAAACATATATGAGGTATAAAGAAAATTCATACAGTAACTGACAGGGCATCTCTGTCAAAGCAGACTCCCTTTCTTTTGCTAATAATCTATGCTTAGATTCTCCACATATCCTTAAAAGACTGTCATAAAACCTATCTGATTACAAATATAATGTCCTCCACCTTTAACTGTATCTGAAAACAAGACAAATATGCCCCAATTACATCCTAGTGAAGTCGTCTTTTTATAAGAAACAGAGATTAATGAGCCAAATGAAAAAGTAAGTATGTTGACATGTGTCTATTATATAAATTAATTTTAATGTCAGGGAAGTAGGGAAGAACAGTACATTCAATCTTAGCTGGGTTTTCTCACAAATACAATACACGTTTAATTTCTAGTCGGGTCTAGAAGTTCCCATGTGCAGGATTAACCAACAAAACAGCAAAATCTAAACATTTTGACGAGGTGTTTCCAACGAGAAAATATCTGCTCCTTTCTGTCATCTCTATTTTACTAACATGAGCAACTAATTCTTTCAAAAAATATAACATTTCCAAGGCTTTTCTTGCTTTAAAAAGTTTCAAAAGGGACACACCCTGTAGTTGAAAGGCAGACCTCCACACCCTTCATTTCCCTCTACCTCTTTTCAATTTAGCAGCAGCCACACAGATTCCAGCACAAGGGGAGGGCAACTTGGTAATGTCAGAAAGTAAAGCAGGCGCATTAAAACTAGAATCTGAAACCAAAAATATTCTAGGACAACAGGAAGTAAAATCATGATAACAAAGAAAAGTAGGAAAACGCCAACACAGAATTTAATGTTTTAAAGCAACATGGCATTCAGTGTGCTGAATGCAACTCTGTTCACCCTTCTCTACTCGAGTTCTTCTCCTCCCCATGAGGGGACAGTGTCCTTTTAGAAATCATAAGTAATAAAGTTATCCTGCTTAGTTCAGCAGAAACCTACCCAGGGCGAGGAGGAAGGCAGAAAAGAATGGACTGTTGGGGCACTTTCTCCCCAGACCACAACAACTGTTTTTTCTATCTTAAGAGAGAGGAGACCTTCAGTATGGAGGGGGAAAGCAAATAAAAGGAAGAACTGTAATTCTTGAGCCTGTGCCAGTTTACAGTATTTAAAAAAAAGAATGTGCGCCACAGCTTGGCGGGCGGCCATATTTACAGTAAGCTATCTCCAGGCCTGCCCGACAGGAAGAACAAAGGGCTCAGTGTGGTGCTGCTGGTTCTGTGCGCCTCAAATATTGGACAGAGCAGGAATGCAGCCCCACACGCAACAGACTCTTTGCTTGCTGCAGCTCTCTCCCCTCAAGGACTCTCGAAATATGGTCAGAGTCTATAAAAGGGCAAGAGAACGCTTGCTGCCCTCAGAGTCTCAGCTTAAACTTTAAATAACCATTTCTTTTGCTTTAAAAAAAAAAATGCAACTCATCTATTAATTTGGCTTGGACTTTAAAATTGCCAAAGTTTAAAAGCTCATGATGTTTAACGATAGAGGTGATTCTATCTTCCAAGAATAGCTAAACCCGAAAAAGAGCCCGAACGACAATTTTCTTGGTGAGATTTAATATGTGTTCCTTCCATTATACTATTAGAAGTATTTAGCAAATGAGTGGAGTAACGCCAGGACAATTATGTTAGGGGCTCAATTACTATTTTAATATAATACAGTTCGAGTCTATTTCCAGAAATAAATAAAATTTGAAGGTACAGTTCTGTGACCACAGCATTAAAATCAACGAAACTCTTTTCCCTCGGAGTTTACTTCTTTTGAAACTTTGCCCAAATATAGTGTAAATTCAAATTCAAGTTTGTTGAGATTTCTTTTTTTTTTTAATATTTTATTTATTTATTCATGAGAGACACAGAGTGAGGCAGAGACACAGGCAGAGGGAGAAGCAGGCTCCATGCAGGGAGCCCGACGCAGGATTCGATCCTGGGTCTCCAGGATCACACCCTGGGCTGAAGGCGGTGCTAAACCACTGAGCCACCCAGGCTGCCCAAAGTTTGCTGAAATTTCTATTTCATTATGTATATCTGGGTTTACATATCTGCCAAGGTCAAAACGTTTTTTTTATCCTAAACCAATGCAAAGGACAACACATCTGTGGTTTTTTAGTTTTTCTGACATTTTGTTCTAGTGGGGAAGAAAGAGAAAAAAAGAGGTACACAAGTTTAATACACAGACTATCAGAGAGTGAAGTCCGCTAAAAAGAGAAACTAAAGAAGGCATGAGGGGATAAAAGTTGGTGGGTCAGGAAGAAGACTATAAAATTGGGGGTAAGAAGTCAGGGAAGGTCTTTGGAAAACTGAATTTGGAGCCCATACCTGCACTGGAGAAGGATAACCAGCCCATGAATATCATAAAGAGCACTTTGGCCACTGTGACCAGCTAATGATGGAGTTTCTGAAGGAATAAGTATTCTCAACTACTGTGAAGCTCTTCTCAAAGGTGGGGGGACAATGAAGACAGTTTCATTTAAACATAGATACCATCCACAAAACGAGAAAAGGAGCTAGCTCTGGGTCAGAAGATATAGCAGCAGCTAGAAAGAATTTAAAAGGAGAAAAAGGAAAAGGAAAGAGCAGATGAATAGGGGAGAAGCAAAGCAAGAGACAGATGAGAATGATGTTGAGAGAAAAGGTCGAGCCCTAAATATTAGTAATCATTTTAATAGGTGGACATTCAACACTTAATAAAGAGTTTGTAAAGCTGCTGCCGCCTGGAAAAGGTTTCTCATGAGAGTCTGGGTAGTAAAGCAGAAGAATCACCAAGACAATGCCAGACGCTTCTACAGCAGGGTAGTTTACTGAGATTTTATTTTTGTGGTTTCCATTATTTTGTCTTGTTTCCTTCCTTGTGGAGAAAAATGGAGGAGAGAACTTCTCTGGGCTATAGGCTAGAGCCACACAGTGCCCAGGAGATAGCAGCAAGGAGGAATGGGTACACGGTGCAAATACAGACCACGTAGGTGTGGCACGGCATCTAATGCCACTTCATAGCGCTACAGGACTTGGCGGGGGCTAAGACACAACAGCTATATGGGGGAAAGTACAGACTGACAACTAGAGGAACTCCTCAAATGTTCTACTGTGTGTATAACTGCTGGGTCCTTCCCATTGGTCATGGAGGTAGTCAGAGGAAAAATCATGAGTGTGAGCTAGAAAGACACAATTTCCCTTCAATCTGGGTACTTGGGAGCTCTTTTGAAAAAAAAAAAGTAATTGAAAGACAACAGTAAGAAACCACTCATACTTATTAGAGCAGCAAAAAGTTTTAACTCATGAATACAGTGTTGGCAAGAATGTGAAACAAGGGCTCACAGACTCTTGGTAGGACTGTAAATTGCAGAAGAACTCGCAAACAACCAGAAAAAAATAAAGATATGCATACTCCACGCCCTGTCGATTTCATTTACAGGAATATACTCAGAAAAATTGTTGTGCCATCGTACTTTTGCACAAGGAAACACCTAAAAGTATTCAGGGTGCTATGCTCTGAAGTAAAGAAAAATTACAAAGAATTTTCATCCAAAGGAAACAAATTACATTCATTATAATAGAATATTATGTAGCAATGAAAATAAATTCAGGGAATCAACCTGTATCATCAAAAACTACAAAAAAGATGAAAAGAAAGCTACAAAAGAATTCACAGTACATTACATGAAAATTAAAAGCTAGAAAACAATACTAGACAGATTAAGCAGCTAATAAGATAAATGAAAAAAAGGATTAAGAATTAATATTTATCTCAATTTAATCATGTATCTAAATTTAACTCTATAGAAAATCTAGATACCTCTTTCAGAGCATGCGAGTTATTTTAAAATAATTCTTACTTAAAATTTCAATTTAAGGAGGTAAGCCAAGTATTCTTCACGACAAATTCTCAAATAGGAGAGGCTGGGAATTCATCAGTGAATCTAGGCAGGGATCTACCTACTCCCCACCTCCCCTTGAGGAAGAGACCAAAGGATTGCAAAGGTGGTATGCAAATGTCAGAGCAGAAGCACGGAGCAGCAGCAACATGCGCAGCAAGCTCACCCCCCCTCCGGAAGTTGCACAGCTGACAGGCCAGGATGTCTCTGCTTTGAGAGAGGAGATCTGGGACAGGCACCAGGAAGGTGCCAGGAGAGCTGCTAAGTGGGATTTTTCAGAGTCTGAGAAACCATCACTTTATAAGAACTAGTCAAGTTTCTATTTAGAAACAATAGTTGGTAGGAGATACCAGGACGATTTTGAAATAAAAATTTTATAGCATTCTCCCATAGCATTTACTAAATAAGCAACTTTGATTTTCTAATGACGTCAGTGACAGAAAGAAGAGATGAGTGGAAGGTTCAGAGAATTTGAAAGTCTACTTCAACAACTTAAGGATATGAAGAAGCAGGATGACCTCAAATCTGGTCTGTGTACTTATTCTCCCTCATGGATGCTGACTTATTAAGTCCATATTTCAGTATGAATATTCTTTGATACCAACTAATACTCTATTTTCACCTAATTTAGAAAACTAAAATTAAGAATTACTTGAAAAAGTTCACAAAAATAGATTTAAATGACTTTTTTATGTTACTCAAAAAGGCATACAGGAAAGGTAGATGTAGTGATTTAGGGTAAATATAATGCCAGTGGCACTACAGTCTTTTTTTCAAGATTTTATTTATTTACTTAACATAGAGAGAAAACACAAGCAGGGAGAGCAGCAGGCAGAGGGAGAGGGAGAGGGAGAAGCAAGCCTCTCACCAACCAGAGAGCCTAACACAGGGCTTGATCCCAGGACCCCAGGATCATGATCTGAGCCAAAGGCAGATGCTTAACTGACTGAGCCACTCAGGTGCCCCTTCTTTTTTTTTAATTGAAATATAATTCATATACCATACAATGTATATTTTTAAAATACGTGCTTCAGTGATTTTTAATACACTAAAACATGCAACCATCACTTCTAATTCCAAAGTATTTTTATTCCCCTCAAAAAAAAACTGTACCCATTAGCAGCCATGTCCCATTCTTCCCCACCCCCTCATCTCCAGTCCCAGTCCCTAACAACCACTAATCTCAGTTCTATGTCTGTAAATTTGCCTATACCGGACCCTTCAAATAAATGGAATCAGACAGACAGTATGTGACCTTTTGTTGTCTAGCCTCTTTCATTTGGCATAATGTTTTCAAGCTTCATATATGTTGTAGCATGTGTCAGCTCATTTCTTTTTTGGCTCACTAGTATTCCACTGGATAGCTATAGCACATTTTGATTACCCACTCATCAGCTGACGGTCATTTAGGTTGACTTCTTTGGCTATTATAAATTAATGCTTCCGTGAACCTTCACATACAAGTTTTTGTGTGAACCTATTTTTTCAGTTCCCTTGGAATTTCTGGTCATATGATAATTCTGTTTAAGCTTTTGAGAAACTGCCAGAGTACTTTCCAGAGCAGCTATATTATTTTACATTCCTACCAGCAATGCATGAGAGTTCCAATTTTACCACATCCTCACCAACACTTGGTATTGTCTGTATGATTATAGCCATCTTGGTAGGCAAAAGGGGTACCTCACTTTGTCCTGATTTGCCTTTCCCTCATTAATAATGATGCTGAACATCTTTTCAGCACACAGACTTTCATAATAATAGTTTTCCATATAGTTTAGATTGATCTAACAAATGCTTTAACAATAACAATGACTAATGTTTAAGTTCTTATATAATTTTTATATTAGACTTCACTAAGGAGACTTACATACAACCAGTGAATGTTCACTCTATGAATGAAAAAAACTATTAAAAGATAATAAAAAATAAATCTTTAAAGATTACATACACTGACATAAGATTTTATACATTAATATACTCATAATATACACACTGTGTCCTTCTTTAGCAAGAATAGTTGATCAAAGTAAAGTTAGGGTAAGAATGAAGTTTGTAAAAAGCAGCTCAGTATCTTCTAGCAAAGCAGTAAGTGGTGGTAGATGAGCCAGCCCAGTTGTTCAAATGTCATTTATTATTTCTCTAGAAAAATGTAATGATTCTAAATAATCACAGCTGCCAAGTTTCATCACTTACATCAGGTTAAAGTTTCTAAATTGCTTTAAAGTTTACTTCTGTGACCTTTCCATTTGCAAGACCAAAATAAAATAGTAACTTCAATTATATTTAGAAACATTTTATTACTAAGTGCCCATACTCATGACATATAAGACCACTGTAAAATAAAAGCAGGGAAACTGATGTTTGAAACATGGAAAATTCTATCAAGATGTTCCTATTTTTAAAAACATAAAAGAAGGAACCAAGAGCTCAAAGTACAGCTGATAGCAACAGTTAACTCACTCTGGTTACAATCACTTTTTAACTCATTCACGAAATGCCCACATTATCACTTAGTAAATGACACCATAATGTTTTCCATCGAAAGTACTGAACCCAATGACCTCCGTGAATATTTTGTACGTGTGTTTAAATGTGCTGGTCTAACCACTATGCCCCCTGCCACTAGGCTTTCCACTTCTAGCCTCTGTTAATGCAAGCCCCCTCTCTGGCATCGTCCCCTCCCCAGTCTTCTTTCCCTCACCCCTGCAATCTACTCCAACCCACTACGTGCCCTGTATGTGATAAAATGCTATTCCTGACTATTCCTTCCACTGGGCAGCTACTTCAACTATTGGGGGGGGGGGGGCAATCAGATCCACAGGTAGATAAAAGAAGCTTAATTCTGAAGGATCAAAGATGACTCCCAGGTTTCTAATTAGGCTGTGTAGACGGTCACATCCCATCACATAAGCTTTTATGAAGGTATGAGTCAAGTCAATGAGAACAATCTTCAAATTACAAGGCACAAAAGTAGTTGCAACCCTTTCTAGGACATCTAAATGAGTTGGGTGATTACCTATTCTACCTCTTCCTAACTGGACTCTGACCTAGGTGCTAAGGATAAAAAATAAGATGAACTTAATAAATGCCTAATACTCATCTAGCACTTATAATGTAATAGTTGTTCCACTTCTCCATCATTACTTGTAATCTTCACCAAAGACCCTACTATTGTGCCCACTTTATAGACTCGGGACTTAAGTGGTTTCCTCAAGCTCACAAACCAACCGATACATAGGCCAAGATCCAAAGATAGATATATCCAACCTAAAAGTCACCCAGCCTCAATGCCTCAAGCAGCTCAGTGAGGAGTATATGAAAGGTATAAAATATGTATTATACAGATGCAATCGTTATGCATTTATAGCACATAAAATAATGTCTATAGTTTCCAGGGCATTATACATTAAATAAGCTAATCTGGTTGTCTTATTTCTAATTTGTAATATCATCATCTTTTATAAATATGCTATGAATGGCACTCATCAACTTAGTAGAGTTTTTACAACATAACCCGTTTACAGGTAACTAACTTCCTACTGCCAACCATGAGATCTACCATGGAAAAAAGAGTAAAAGTCACTCTGGGTAATATTAAAAGAACCAAAAACCCCTGCTCCTTACTCATATTCTTTAAAAAATGTAAATGGTTAAAGTCTCAATTTACTCAGAGACAGTATTTTCAAATCCAGTTTGTAACCACAAGTTCATTTACCCAAGCTGTAAATAGGACAACCTATAAATTAGACAGTAAGTAAACATACCCAGAATATTCCAAAATATAAGCTGTAACAAGGGTTAAAATATTCACAATCTGATTATTTTAATATATAATTTATAGGGTAGCATGAAATATTATCAGGCTGTATGATTTCATTATATTGTATAAAAGTGGCCATTATAATAAGAACTAAAGCAGTAATTCTGAATGATTTTCTAGAATTTCTTTTCTGAGCTGAGAAAAACCAAGCCTTAGGCAATAAGGCTGGAGATAAATCGACTATAGTAAAAGGCATGTTAACTTCATGTAAATCAAGACAATTTAGTTATAATTTTCTTATACTTCAGTTTGTAGTGGCCTAGAAATTGCAGCAGATCTTTGTTTCTTTTAGACTCATTTCACACCTTTGCCTTTGGTTAACAATTATGGGTTTTCTGTATTTTGAATGTACCTGAAATTAAACATGACAGCTTTGCCACAATTTTATGAAGTTTTATAAATGTTAAACAACAGCTGTTTGACTAGGGATTTACCATACCAAAATGTAAACTAACATCGCCAGTGCAAAGGGCCTAAGTTTACAACTTTAACACCATAAGCCAAGGACAGTTTGCCTTCAAAAGGTCTATAAATAAGCACCTTTTAAAGCTGAATGACACCAATAAGGAAATAGATGCTCAGTAAAATGATAGGAGTTTTTGTTGGTTTTTCATGAACCAATATTCACTGACAATTTCTGGAAAGGAAAAACAATTTACTTTTTATTTTCTTCTGAAAGGAAAAAATTTTATGTAGACAACACTTGGTATCTACTGTTGTACCACATTCAAAAGAGAATTCAAATGATCACGTATGATAATTCAGCTTTTCTATTACCAAAAATATTTTATTACCAAAAATATTAAAAATGTAAAAACAAGTATCTTCCACATGTAATAATGGAAACTAAGACTTCTTACATCAATATGTGAATACTTGGTAGTACTTTTATTTCTTATTCTTACATGTAAGTTTCACATATAGTGTAAATATTTATATTTATTTAAAAGCATACTTGGGGAACCTGGGTGGCTTATTCAGTTGAGCGTCCTACTCTTGATTTTGGCTCAGGTCATGAGATTGAGCCCAGCCTCAGGCTCCATGATCAGCAGAGTGCTCAGATTCAGTCCCGCTGCCCCTCCTCCCCCACTGCTGCTCACACTCTTTTCTCTAAAATAAATAAATAAACAAACAAACAAACACTGGATTTTCTTTGTGAGAAAATATAAGAATTGTAGTACTAACATATTTTTTTCTAAATGTTACTGACAAAGAAAAAAGGCATACCATATGGTTAAATCAACTGATTTTTTAAATTCAAATTGTATACACAGAATCTACTAATATTATGCATATCCATACCATGTGGTTTCGAACTTATTACTCAAGTCCAAAATTCAGTACACACTCTAAAGAAGCAACAGTATCTGCTGAATTCCCCAATCGGGCAGAACAAGCTTTCCTATTTGGTGAAAACTACAGATTTTTCCTATGCTTTTACCAATTCTGCAGCCATAATGTTCTATTATCCGTTCTTCATAAGATATAATGTAAATGGAGAACTGCAAATTAACTTAATGAAACATTTCATTGCCTTTTATGGTTTCTTTTTGAGATCTGTCATAAAAACACCAGTAATGAGGCATATTGGTAACCAGTCTGCAATTACAGGTCCTATAATAACTATGAGGAAAGACCAAATAGTGACAAAAGCCATGTGGGTAAATTCTGTATAACTTTATTCAGGAAGCTTCATTTCCCTGGATACCATTTTCCTGAGGGCAGAAGGGAGAGCCTAGATCTTCCCATGTTCATTTCATCGGGGCACAGTCCCCGGTATTCATTTCAAATGGAGGCACATTCCCCTGGTGTCCGTGGGCCTTCAGAGGTTAGCCAACACCTAAGTATGAATATGGCATGGATTCAGGGGCCTGAATAATAACCCCAGAGATCCTTCTACGGGACAGCAACACTGAGGTTGCCAAAGGCAGGAGCTGAGAAATAAGCTACCACCTAAATGAAGAACAAATTCCCGGGAAAACAGACTTATCACATCACCATTATATAATAGGAAGAAACTCTTATGCATCATGCGGCTTGTGCTAAAATGCTTAGTGATCTCATTCTTACCATAACAAATTATCTGCCAGAAAAGAACTTCAAGGTCAACCCTGGCAACAATTAAAAAATAATGAAAAGCATTCATCCCTAAGGCAGAGTTAGAATGTTTTAGTTTGAAGCAATGTGCTGTATATTTTATTAGCTATAACTTGTTTAATTATTCATTGCAACTCTTCTTATATTCCATACAGAAACCTCAGGTTGCTCAGATTTCTATCTGAAATCCTTCTTTTTTCCCCTTATACAAGGGCAAATGCCTTAAGAACCCAAATTTCCATCCACTATTTTCAACTAACACAAAGATATATTTGTTTAGAATGAAGTACTAAATTAAAAAGCCAGAAAGATACAGGGGGCAGGGGGAGGAAGGGGCAGAGAGAAAGAGAAAAGAGAGATATAGACACACTATTTCATCATCCTAAATCACATAAACCTCAGACAAGCCTTTCCACAGGGATCCTCCTTCTGCACTTTGGCTGCACATACCCCCACCCCCCCCACACACACACCCAAACAATTCCACCTGAGTTCTACATACTCCTGTGGCATTCTTGGTGGACAACCAAAAGGAGGGCCAAACAGAAGGTAGAAAGATCCCTCAGATCTGATGACGTTGTAAAGCTACCCATCTACCTGGCTGCCTTCCTCAGAGGAAAAAAAAGAGCGGTTTGACTAAGCCACTGTGGCTTGAGTTTTCTGTTATATGCAGCTGAAATTATTGCTGATTCATGTATCAGGGGTCAATGGATGTCACCATGAACAAGAAAATGAAAACCACAATTGTATATTTTTAATTGTATGCTTCAATTTTTAAAATTACAGTAGCATGTTTAGTCCAACCACTGACAGCTAATTTATTTGGAGTAACATGTGACAGCACTGCTGGGGGGGGGGGGGGCGGGAGGCAGGGAGATGGCTCTTTGAAGAGATATCAATATGTCCCACTGTCAAAAACATACTCATCTGATGTGTTAAGTGTTAAAAATGGTTGTATCCTGAGAAAAGTTGATGTAAATTGTATCAGTAACTTGTGGTAAGGTCTACAAATTTAACAGTGACAGCAACATCTCCTATATGAATTCCTCATTCTCAGAAGAATGTTTTTATTCTAAATAGCTGATATTTCAATGTCTTAACTCTGAAATTTAGAGCAAGCAGTATTTTACAGGTGGTACAAAGAACATCTAGGTAACTGGTTACCCATTTCCTATCAGATACTTCACAGCCAGAAACAGTCAGCATATGAACACTCTTCTGAAAATCCTGCCATGTCCACTGCATTTCTGATAAGTCATGTTACTTTCTATGTCCAGATTAATTCCCGAGACCACCCAAGAATTCTGAACTGCTACTACCTCTGTCTCTGCCAGACACACTCATTTTTATTCTTGTCTCATTTGCAAATTCTAATAAGCTGAAATGAGAAAATGGCTTCAGAAAATAATTTATATGCTACAGTAGTTTTCTTTACTTTTTCTCTAAATATTAGGCAAGTAAATAAAATGTCCAATATATTAGAACAAAACAAAGTATTGTGAGGCTGCATCAACCTCTCCTAAATTTTAAATTCACCAATTTTACTGTTCAAAAGTATATCACATCACAACTACACATAAAACCCTATCAACCATCAACACCAATTTCAACATATAAAAACAGACAGAAAATGACAAAATGCTTAGATATAAATATGAAAACATGAAACAGTCACTTATGTGGAACTAAATAAACCCATTTTTTAAAAAAAATATTTTATTTATTTATTTGAGAAAGAGTGAGCGAGCACACAAGCGGGGAGAGGCGCAGAGGGAGAGGGATAAGCAAACTCTGCACTGAGTCTGGAGTCTTACGTGGGGCTCCATCTCATAACCTCAAGATCATGACCTGAGCCAAAATCAAGAGTCATCTGCTTAATGACTGGGCCACCCAGGTGCCTCTAAAGAAACCCCTTTCTTAAAAATGCTTATCACTTAGCCTCCATCTTGCCCAAATACTAAAAAAGGTGTAATAAATGGAAGAACCAGGAGGGATAGTTGTGAACTGAAAGGTACTCTTCAGTCACAGGGCTACAGAAGACCCAGACGAGAAAGAGGAGTTTCTCTGACTCCCCCGCGGAGCAGCCAACATCAGTCAGGGAACCTGGGTGGCACACATCTGTGGCAACCAGGTTGGAAAGAGACACGTGCAGTCATAGACACTGCATCTGTAGCCCACCCTACAACATGCTGGTTTACAAGAGAGGGCTTTGCCTGGCTGCTAGATCATAATTAAGTTGCGCTACATGCCAAGATTTTAAAGACCTATGTTATACTTCAATTGATTCAACATTCAACATCAAGGTCTTTCATCTAAGATTTCCACTTTCATTTACCAAAGCATTATACGAGGCTCTTCCTAAGACTTGAGAAAGGCCTGTCTCGGCCACACCTCCAGGTCTCTGAAGCATTTCAATCTGCAGTCAACAGCAATAGGGGCCTGGCCACATCTTGCAGAAAAAGCAGAGCACCAGGTAAAAAAAAAACAGCTCACTGCAGAGAGATTTTGGTCTACATGAATATGAAGATCATGCTCCGCCATGATCCTATAGTGCACAGATAAAAGGTGGTTCAAGCTGCAGGACTTAACAGATAAGTTTCAAATGTAAATGCACTATTGACTAATTTGGTAAATGTCCCCATCTCTCCTCTTTACAGTATATTTTAAAAATAAATAGCTTTGTAGTTTTAGAAGTCTTCTTGTCCCATGCTCTTTTCTTTCGTCATTTATGTTCTAGTATTACTTTTGTAAAATAGGAGACTTTGCTCTCTTTATAATTACAGGAAAAAGCCCACATTTAGAGAGGGTGCCAGTGTAGCTTTTAATAAGACAGTCTGTGTAGATAAGAATTAAAAAAAACTAAACTGCACAAAAATACTTTCTTTGGACTGACAGAGATATATCTTGCATCTTCAATGCATTTCATAATGACTGTACTGAGATAATCAAGTCTTGCATGCATATTATCTCATTTAAATATACAGAAGCATTCTGTTGGTTATTAACCATAACAAAACATTGAGGACAAAAATACTAAAGGATAAAGGATATTGCTGAGGCAAAAAGCCTAGATTCACAAGCTACTTCATATTAAAAATGAATTAAGAAATTAAATTGTAAAGAATATAATATTATTACTGAAAAAGTTTCACCTGCATATGTTATGCCATCAGTAAAATGCAAGTTAAAACGTCAAGATACCACAACATACATATTAGAACGGCCAAAATCAGAACACTGACAACACTAAATGCTGGTGAGAACACAGAGAAACAGGAACTCTCATTCACTGCTGATGGGAATGCAAAATGGTGCAGCCACTTTGGAAGACAGTTTGGCAGTTCCTTACAAAACTAAACACACTCTCAGCATGTAATCATGCTCTTTAAGATTTACTCAAATGAACTTAAAACTTGTATCCACACACACACAAAAAAACCTTGTATCCACACAAAAACCTGCACACAGATGTTTATAAGCAGCTTTATTCATAACTGCTAAAACTTGGAATGGACCATGATGTCCTTCAGTAGGTGGACAAACTGGTATTCTCCGACAACAGATTATTCTCTGCTAGAAGAAATGAGCTATCAAGCCATGAAAAGACATGGAGGAATCTTAAATGCACATTAATAAGAGAGGGAAGACAATCTTGAAAAGGCTATGTACTGTATAACTGTAACTCTGTGACACTCTGGAAAAGGCAAAACTACAGAGACAGTGAAAGGATCAGTGGTTGCTAGGGGCTGATAGAAGTGACAAAGGGATGAATAAGCAGAGCAGAGCAAATGTTGGTGGCAGTGAAAATGCTCTGAATGCCTCTATAATGACAGATGCATGTTAGTATACATTTGTCCAAACTCATAGAATGTATAACACCAAGAGTGAACTCTGATGCAGACTATGGACTCTGAGCAATAATGATGTGTCAATGCAGGTTCATCCCTGCTAACACATGTACCATTCTGATGAATGATGTCGATAATAGGTAAGATTATGCATGTACAGGGCAGGGGGCATATGAGAAATCTCTGTACCTTCCCTTTAATTTTGCTGTGAACCTAAAACTATTCTTAAAAAAAGTCCTCAAAAAATTCACTTGTGCCTTCACACTATGCCTCAATTTTCAAAATCATTATCTTTTACATATGCAAATTTAAGAATACATAATGCAATATACATTTGCATTGTTTATTGGTAAGTTCAATTATTTTCTAGTCTTTTCTATATGAAAAAAAAATCTTGGGGTGGAATTACAACATTCTCACATAAAAACATGACCAAATGTGGGGTTAGGTAAGAAGAGTCAGGCTGTAGTAAGAATTGGAGAGAGTGCAGGAAGTGTACACAGAAGGGTCAAAGACTAGCTCCAGAATCACCTGAAAAGAGGACAAGGTAGGATTGTCTGGGAAGGCAGTACACTGTAGGCACTGTGTGAATGGAAAACACAACAAGGTCTTATTCAAGTAGATACTGTTTACTTTGTGATGTGTGACCCCAGAATTCAGTGCTGTATCGATCAGCTTACTATGAACCAAATAAAAAAGATGCTTGATTTGTTACATAAAACAAAACCTTAAATACAGAGGAAACCACTAAAATAATGTTAGGAACAACAATCTTGAACTAAGATTTTTGGCAGCACACATACACAAATTGTTATAAAATACGTGCCTACCTATAAAAGTAAAAAATTATGTCTGTTCATAATATGACTTTTAAGAGTGAAATCAGGAATTTATTTTATCTGGTACACCACAGTAATTTGCTATAAAGCTTTATGAAACAGCTAAAATAGTGTTACAGCTAGAAACCAATTGTTGCTAAAATGCATTCAGTTAAAATGGAAAATATAGGGAAATAAAACACTGTAATTGTCTCTCAACCCACATTATATATTATGTTGCTAAATTATATACTATTATATTCTCTACATTTTAATATGCTTTCCCATGGAGGAATTGATAACATAAGGAAATGATTCTCTGCTTTTATTTCTGAAGACCTAAAAAAATATCTCACATATATTTATAAACCAAACAGGGCCTCAGTCTCTTATTAGATCCCAAGGCTTATAAAATCTTTTTCACAAAACCACAACATGAAACAATGCATGAAATAGCTAACACAAATGGTTTTCTGTTCTACTTCTTACTCTGATTCACAACTGGGGAGTTATATATTTAAAGTGAACTATTACATAAGAAAAAAAATCAAGGTTTTCTTAATTTTAGAAAATCTTTTAATACTATATTGTGTAATTTGTACAAATATTGTCTTTGGCCTTGATGATATTTATTTTAACCTTGTCCATTCACTGAATTGTTGGTGTAATAAGTAAAGAAGAGATTTCTACCCAAAGGGATGAAAGAATTCCAGAGCCCTGGTCCAAATGTAGCAGGATGCTGACAAACCATACACTAGTGAGGAATATGAATATTACTTAAACAAAAGAGCAAAGGTCTCCTCTACTAGAGACCATGTGAGAATTTATGTAATAAACCATCACAATTAATACAATAGTATTAGTATAAGAAGCATACATACCTCAAGAAAGTAATTTTCCAAATAAGATGCATTTACCACATATGAACAGACAGACTTGACTCAAAAGAGGCAGACCTTGGCAGAAGTTTTAAAAAAAACCACTTCATAACTCCTTCTAGGTTATGTTATCAATTCAGATTTTCTATGAATACCTTAAGGTCTGAAATAGGAAAGACAATAATGTGCTTACCCCTCTATCAAGGTTCAGACCTTACTGAATTCACTCTGAGGAACTACTGTGTTTCTGAAATGTTTGCCCAAAACAAGATTTAATCTATGTGTTTCTTGCAGACTTCCAGAGTAGCCGGCAGGAACACTCTCTTCCCCACTTGGCCTTGTGCTCACTGAGGGCAGGCCTGACGGGCATCCCCCAGATCAAGCCCAGCCCCTGCTTCTGACTCCGTGAATCTGTGCTTTACAGAGAAGACAGGGCTAACAAAATTGAGAAGCCAGCTCAAGGAAAACAAAGGTTGACCTTAAAACATGGTTTTGGTTTTTTAAAAAAACAATCTCAAATACGCATTGACCATACCTAAAAAACGATGACTTTATTATTATAAAGTCGAAGTGTTTTGCTAACATAAAATACTATAAAAGAAGCTGCTTTCTGAGACACAGAGATGAGGAAAATACATTTTGTGTGCTTTTAAGTCCCTTTAATAATTTAAGGCTTTACCCTAATTTCAAGGAAAATGGTACCATCTCCGTGGTAGCTTCTACAGGTAATCAGAGCCATTAATGTTCACAACCCTCTCCCATCTTAATAAAAGACATCTTTCAATAGGTAGAGTTTCAAGTGCTAATAAAAGGATCACTACTAAAATGTATTCCTTCTATTTGAGTTTCCTAGAAGTAGAATATCCCTAAAGCTGTAATAAATGCTGACTTCTTTTCAAATATGGAGAAGGGAGAGTTTTGGGAGCCAAAATTAAATTCCCCGACAGTTCAAAAATTAATTTCCCTATCTTATTTCATCACGTACTCTCTTCATGGAGAACCTAGGAGGAAAAATTAAATAAATGTGAAAGCATAGGACATTTTTTAAAGTAGAGATGCAAGTAAAGTCAAAGTACAGTCATTTCTCAATTATTCAATATTATTCAATTATCTGGGAACCTTATCTTGAGTCAGTGGTTCTTAAAGATGGGAGTATAGAACCACCTCTGGAGCTATGGGACGATGCACATGCCCAGGCTCTGCCTCCCAGCGAATCCCATTTAACGGGTGTTAGGTAGTGCTCTGGACCTTCCTGTTCTAAAAGCTTCACAGGTGTTCTGAGACACAGCCTTGGTTGACCATGAGCTGCCACAGGTTCCAAATGCCTTGGGAGCTGCGCAGGTAATCTGAACTAGTGAATGGGCAGTGGTGGGACCTGCAACAAACCAGAAAAAACACCCCTGACCTAAAGGGACAGTCTACTTAGCTCCAGCTCTGTGGGCAGTTGTGGATGCAAGTCTCATATACCAAGGCTTCTTAAAGAGAAGAAGAAATTCAGATTTAGTTTATTGTCAAATCTCTTCAGTTTTAAATGTTTAAACATGCTGATGATCACATGGAGGCTTCAGCCATCAGTTCTGATCCTTGGTTTATGAGATCAACACTACTGAATAATTGTTGCTTCATAACTGGAATACTCTGAAGGGCATACAATACTGAGGTGGCTGTTTGAAAAAACACAGCGACAGTATTTTGCAGCGCTTTCCATCAAGCGGCGGGGCCTATTTCCCCACCCCTTGAGTCTAGCTGGCCTTGTGACTTATTTTCAGCAACACAGGAGTGATACTGCGTGTTCCATAGCCAGGGCCTCAAGGGGCCTTGCAGCTTTCACCCTCTTTGGAGATCCCTGCTGCCATGTAAGTAGGTGTGAGGTAAGTCACTGAACAATAAGAGACTACATGGAGTGAAGGGCCTGCCCAGCACATAGCACCAAGGCCCCAATGCAGGAGTGAAGAGAACACTTTAAACTCTCCAGCCCCCATTGGTCAAGCCATCAAATGACCACAGCCGCCTGAGCAGACCTATCTCAGCCCACCCAATATGCAGAATCATGTTCAAATAAAGAGTTACTGTTTTGTTTTTTTTTTAATTTTTATTTATTTATGATAGTCACAGAGAGAGAGAGAGAGAGAGAGAGAGAGAGAGAGGCAGAGTCACAGGCAGAGGGAGAAGCAGGCTCCATGCACCGGGAGCCTGACGTGGGATTCGATCCCGGGTCTCCAGGATCACGCCCTGGGCCAAAGGCAGGCGCCAAACCGCTGCGCCACCCAGGGATCCCAAGAGTTACTGTTTTTGACGCTAAGACTGGGCAGGTGGAGTAAGCAGAAATTAAGAACTGCTACAGAAATACTGAAAGTAAAGTGCTGCCACCATAAAAATAATAAAAACCCGAACCATGTGGCATCAGTTTTGGGAGTGGATGTAGACAGAAGCAGGGAAAATTATAAAGCAGTAATTAAAGACTGGAGGAACAGCAGCCTGTTGGGGAGAAATAACAAATCATATTTTTGCCCGTGATAATTTGAGAAATAGAAAATGTACCTAATGAACTTGCTGATGTGTCTAAGAAGATCCTAGAAAAAAGGCTGAAAATATAATTTGATTCCTTAAGCTGCCTATGATAAAGGCACAGGGCGACAAGGTGGGGAGCTAAAAAGGAAACTTTCCAGTTTGCAAGCAGAATGTAGGGGAAAAGAGAGTCCAGAATTTGGTGGGTTGGAAGTAAAGCTGTCTCATGCTCAAAGTTATAGATAACCAATGTGACTGTTGGGGGTAGGGGGTGGGGAGAGGTAATACTTGAGAAGAAACAATATAAACTTAAACAGAATATATACTTCAACAGACATGCATGTGTGTATAGACATAGTGTTTTTCTGTTATTCAAAATATTGTTATACATTAAAATAAATATAAATATACTACAGATAGATTTTTTTTAAATTGGCATTAATTTTTCAATGTAAGACTTCAAAGAAATTGTATTCTTGTGGCTAGTGGTTGAGGATATATCCCTAAATCATCTGGGATAGGCATTTATTCCTTTCCACCACATCAGGGTAACTTGGTGGAAAAGCTGAAGCTGCAGTGAGACAAGTCACCAGGTGAGCCTGACTTCATAAGGTTTGGAAACCGGGCATCCAATTAAAGTCCCAACGGGGTGGGGAGCAGGGCAACAATGAGTCGTGGATCACAACTACCATAAGGATTATCCCAACTCCCACAGATCCAAATATCAAAAGAAAAGAACTGAACCAAATGGCAGAAAAATTAAGAAACACAGACCTCTGTAATTAAAACAGAGGACCCAGAATCCATGAGCCAAAAGCGCTCCTGTATAGTTATAGGCAGTCAGGCTCTTACTTAAAGCTTATTTGCTCTCACTGTACATAATATTGAACCATACTCAATTAAATTTTCCAGACTCATGACAAAGGGAATAAGGTATTTAGGATGAGCTCTACAAGCTAGACAAGATTATAGCCCCAAAGCAGGAAGCAGCGACAGCAGTCTGAGGTCATTTATTTTGATGGCAAAGGACACTAAAAATATCAGTTGGTATTAAGGGCATGATATTTTGGCAGAATGGTTCATTGATTCAACTAAAATAATTGACCATGTGCCCAGATAGCTACCAGGGGTTAAAAATGTGAATCTTGCCCTGGTTGGAGTTTCAGGAAGGTAGAAGTGGTAGTCATATGAGGGCAGGGATAGGGAATTCTACTACGCTTACAAAAGCCACTAAGCTCCGAAGGAGCTTAAAATAAACCATAGTTTGATCATTCATCAAGGAAAGGTTTTTGCTCAGTACAATCTATTTAAGACAGGAAAACGGGCAATTTATTTTAGACAGACTTCTATTCCAAATGTCTAAAACAAAACAGTCTTGAATTTTAAGCAAACTCTCAGCTCTGGAACAATCCCAACGCCAAAGTTGTACTGAACATATCATATGCAATATTTCACGATACATCCTATAAATATAAAGCAGAACATAAAATAAATTACATATATAAACAGAGACTAAAAATTCATATGTTAGTACTTATGAGTAATAAGACTTGAAATAGTTATATTTCCCCAGGGGCAAAGTTTCTTCATTTTATCCATTAAAAGTTCAAGGCAATTTGAGAAAAATTTATATCCAACCATTCTGTATACATCTAAATTACCTCAATGTTGTATAACTGAAGTACTTCTCAATAACAAAGACTAGAGAAATAACTTAAGACTAACTTGAATTTTTTTAATTGCAAAAAAAAATTATTTTCCTTCCATTAACAGAATAAGTTGGTAGAAAGTCTCATTAAACTATAAAAAAGCAAAACTCCCATACCATAAATTGGACATTTTTTCAACCTAAATGATAAAATGAGGACAAAACTGTGTAAGTCTCTGGAAACAGGTTCCCATAAAACTGCCTTAGAAGACATTGCAGGCGCATTTCTAATTCACTTAGAAATCATACAATAGTTCATTTGAATGTATTCCATAAAGTAAAATTTACTCTTGATTAGCTGAAAACTTAATATACTCTAATAAACTTTGAATAATTTTAAAGCAATTTTTAATCTTTTCATTAAGTTTCTCAACTTTTTCTTACAACATTACATTACAAAAGAGAACATGGTTTTCTCCAATCCCTACAATTCAATTTACAGAAGTTGGTGTGTTCAGTTCTACCCTGTTAGAAATCTAAGGACCCTTCTTTTTGAAGAATTCAAAGGTTTTAATAAGCATTCAGTATAAACTACCATTTACAAATGTTCTCTACAAGTCCCAGTATCAAAATTTGCCACATGAACCTCACTGAGATTTATAGTTTGAATAGCTACTTTGGCATATTACTTCATCGATCACATACCAAGTTACAAAGCAGCTGCTTTCACTGAACATCCCTCCAGGGTCCTATAGTGGAAAATTCCAGTGAGGACCAGCTTCCTCCTTTTCCCACTATTCCTGACTGGCTACCTGACCACCAGCCTGGGCCCTGCAGTCCCTCTCCTGAGCCTGGGGAGCCATGGGCTTTCATTATGATCCCATTTCTGACAGCTCTGGGCAGTGAAAATAGGAAAGCTTTTGGAGTCATAACCTAGACTCTAATCCTGGCTTATAGCCTAAGAACTATAGAGCCTGGATCAGTTAGATAATCACTCTACAGGTGATATATAGTGACCAATCTATATGCTACCAAAATGTATTGTTACATTCTTAACTACATTATGTAATCTGAGGCAAGAACGTAAGCTATAAGTATTCCAAACTCATAAATGAGAAAAACAGGCTAAAAAAGTTAAAGAATTTGCAGACAAGACTCTAAATCGCCTCTTGGTCATCTCTCCTGGCTTGTTGCTTGTCACTGTACCCAGCTCAAACTCTATGCTTTGTCATCCATTCAGAAACATTTTCAGTCCTTAAAACCTGCCTGCCCACTCTTGCCCCTTACCTTCGTGTAAATGTCTTGGTATGCCTTCTTGCACTCAGAATACACAGAAGACTATTCTGCTTTTAAATTACAGTGCACATTCTCCATACTCTTATGAGCTTCATGATGATGTTAAAATGGCAACATAATATTCCACCAAATGTCATACCATAATTTATCACCTTATTATTCACTTACTTTAAGATTTATTTATTTATTTATTTATTTATTTATTTACTTACTTATTTATTTATTTATTTGAGAGAGCGAGAGGGAGCTGAGCGAGTAAGAACATGAGTAGGCAGGGAAGAAGCAGGCTCCCCGATGAGCCAGGAGCCCGATGAGGGGCTCTATCTCAGGACCCTGAGATCATGACCTGAGCCGAAGGGAGACACTTAGCCGACCAAGCCACCCAGGCACCCCATTATTCACTTATTTTAACACCTAACACAGTATTTTTCAAGCATGGAAGTTCCAGACTATAGGTTCCAAAATGCAACACTGGTGCCAGGCTATGTGCAGGTTTTTAATCTTAACCCAGGGGAGTGGTCAGTAATACGTATGTATAGTAATATATATGTACAGTAATAAGCCTCATGAACAGTAGACAGACACAGCAATTACCTTCTGGGCTTTGAATTCTTAAAAACAAACTGCCAGACTAAATTATATTTCAGTAATTATTCTGAACTAGGAATAATGGGAGACAGGAGGAGGAGGAGCTAATCAAGATGAAGCTCTTAATACCAAAGGCATCCAATATTTAATAAAAGAAACATCATCAGAAACCATATATGCATTGTAGCAGATGATCTCTGAATATGAAATATCTGGCCAAGATATTGTTTGTCATATTCAAATCAATAAGCTGGTATTTACTGAGTTTCAGGTTTTGCGGGAAACATAAAATTCACACGATGAATCTGAGAGCAGAGCATCTCAGAGATGGATGTAAAGACCCTGTAGTCACTGGACTCCTCTTTAGTAAGACTTGCTAAATTTGCAGTTAGAAAGTATCTTTGATGTTTATATCATTTTTTGTGTACAGAAATAAAAATCACTATATAAGTGCTTGAGGTCAGGAGTTCCCTCTTCATTTCAATATTCTCCTGTGGTAAATGATAGCAATTCAGTAAATGCTTATTTTATGAAAAAAAAAATAAACAAACACCTCAAGTTTCTTTAAAAGTTTTAAGATTAAAACATATCCATGAAAAAAATAAATAAATAAAATAAAACCTATCCATGCCATGGAAAACAAAACAGGCTTAAAAAGCCTTTCTGACTGACATGGAAATAAGTCCAAAATGTACTGTTAAATTAAAAATGGCAAGTTGCAAACAATGAGTAACTTGTAAATGTATTAAAGAAAACCTCTAAAAGGACATACATCAAATAGTGGCTTCTTTGGCTTTGATGGTGGGTTTTGGTCTTGTGGTGGTAAGCAACAGGGAACCTTTTGCTCTATATAATTCTGTATTATCTCACATATACGTATGTATTTGTATTTTTATATGTATATAACACATACTTTTACAGAAACATGCATACTTTTAAAACATTCTGTAAAAAAAAAAGTTAAAATGATTTTTCAAAATACCCGAGTAATCTAAATGAAAAGTATTATCCAAATAGTTTCATTCACAAAACTGAAATTACAAAAATATTTTAAAAAAAGTTTGGTATGAAATGCACATATATCCCTTCTCATATTACAATAAAGCTTCAATTGTATATTTCAATACATCACTAGTTGAGATCCCAATCATATACTGGATGCTGAAAAGGAAGAGTTTTCTCTATTCCACCAGAGCTTAATTTTTATACTTTGTTACGGTCGGTCTGCTTTCCATTTACTGGTAACAATATCGTTACTACAGAGGAAATCCCCCTGGCTTCAAGAGAAAGTCTTCCATTAGAAAGTAGTTGAGTGCTGAAAGAGGGAGATCAATCCCAAAGGAAAACAGAAATTTAGGAAGAGGTTCTGTTTTATAATGACTGATTGAAAGGAAAACATCTACTTTTAGCAGATTTCAATGCCTGCCCTCTCTATATAATCTCACCCAATCTTATTTCAGAATATTTTTTACAAATTATCTTACACTTCAGAAAATAATATTTTTATATAGAGCCAGATAATGACTGAAAAATGAAGCTATAAAAATTAAGACAAACTTTTTACTGCACAAGATTTGATCACAGTAATTTGCAAATTTAAGCGTTCTAAATAATACAGCGTAGGAAATAAAGACCAGTGTAGTAGTTCAAGATTCTAACAATCATGAGCACTTTTTATACTCCCTCCCGATAACTGGTTTATGTTTTAAATGAAGGTATATTTTCTGAAATCTTTTCAAATGCCAAAAACTTCATGTTCTGTTTTATATACTATTTTATTTTTTAAATTTAATTTTTGAAGATTTATTTTTTAATATTTTAACTAAATTTTTTAATAAATATTTACTTATTTATTTATTAGAGACAGAGAGAAAGAGAGACAGAGAGGCAGAGACACAGGCGGAGGATAGAAGCAGGCTCCATGCAGGGAGCAAGACTCAGGACTCCTCCAGGACCAGCCCTGGGCTGAAGGCAGCGTTAAACTGCTGAGCCACCCGGGCTGCCCTATACTTTCTATTTTAAATGTACCTGGGGAACTGTTTATCTACTGAGAAGAGGCCAATGATAATTTCTTGAATATATAAAGTTTCATATTCCACTACAAACTTTACCTATCTGTCTACTCTTTTTGGTAAGTATCATTTCCATTTCTTGTATAGGAAACCAAGAGTGAAAACAGTTACATCTTTTCTCAGACTCAGAGAGCTAGGTCAAATTTTATTTTATTTTATTTATTTATTTATTTATTTATTTTTTTTGCTAGGTCAAATTTTAAACTTAAAATTGGATTTCAAAAATCTGTGCTTCTGATGCTTTCTACTTGGAACTATTTTGTACAGTATACATTCATGTCCAATTCATCTTCATTTCATTTTATAGATCATGCTTAAAGTCAGGTACACCTGCACAGAATAACTGAAAGTTCTAGTTTATAAAAGTTTACATTTCAAGGCAGAAATGATTGACTGATTACTTACATTAAATATTTTTCATTTGAATAAGACTCATTTAAAATTAAAGTTCTTCTGAGTAAGCTTCAAATATGACATATGAAACTTAAATTCACAAAAAGGGAATAAGAACACATTTATTAAATGAAATATACTAATATTTAACAGTCAAAACTCTGGTTTTGGCCAAAGACCATTTCATGGTTCTCAGAGCTTTTGTTTTATTTTTGTTTGTTTGATGGTTGGGAGACAAGTATCTGCATGCAAAAATGCAAACAGAAAATATTTCGAATCTCCTGCTATAAGCATAAGTATGATGCTAGTATAATGTTCTGTTAATTTCAAGGAATCATTTTTGAACATTTATGATCTACCATCTCATCTAGAAATTCAAATTCAAACTAATATACATGGATCTTGATGAATTTTTTGGAAGGAAAATGATAAAATGACTTTAAAACATAATATCAAAGCATAAGAAAACATAATAAAAATGGAGGAAATGTACTTAGGGGCATACTTTCAGAAATGATGAAAGTCTATGTAATGTTTTTCATTTACATTCACGATTTATTTGTAATATTTGCTTCTCAGAATGTTACCTGAAGGAAAAGATCATAATCAAATTTAACTGACTTAAAATAACCAGAAATAAAAGCATATATTTAGCAGAATTTCCTAAGCCTATAAACTAAAATGCATGTAAGGAATTAAATGGCTCCAAATTCATGTACTGGATTTTTAAGCAAACTATTTAAGCATACAAGCAGTGGACTGTTAAATTTCAAATATTTTACATTCTTGAAGATTAATTTCTAATAAGACATCAGTGTTTTAGAAATGTCTTCTGCTCGTATAATATTCAAAATCCAGAATGGACTTACTTTGCTTAAAGAAATTTAGTAGATGGAAATTACAAATCATGGCAATGATAATTTGATATACAACATGCCTCTATACAGAAAGATACACTATTCTCACCAAAAGTCTGTATGGAAAAAAAAAGAAGAAAAAAGGTCTGTATGAAACATTATATTTAGCTATCATCTTTCTCCAACTCTCAAGAGCAAAAACATCTTGCAAATCTTTCACCAACATGCATGTGCAGGACATGTGTGTGCATGTGCCCACATGTGCACACACACACACCCCTTCTGGGTCCCAGTTTCTCAAGATGGCACTAGGAAAGGGGGGATAGGTTCAAGCTAATACCTGTCAACCCCCAGAACCACATCACCTCTTTTTACAGGTAACATTCATAGCACAGGTGCAAAGACTTCATTTACTTCTCCCAGGGAAAGAATTTTACTTTTGGGAGTTACTAAATTAAGCAAAATTCCATCACAACAAAATACTGACTGGTTCCTGAACTGGTCATAACTGGGCTTCACCTAGAACAAGAGGAATTAGCCGCTTTCTAGCAAAGTTTGAATGATCTATATTGATCAAAATTGAAAGATCCTTAGATTTATAAAGCACTTCACAAATGCAAGATCTCTACTGGGAAGTTAGAGGTCTCTAAAGGGAAGTTCCTGCTAGATACTCAAAGGGCAGGAAGCTGGACACCTGTGTGCACACTTGCACACAAAACAGCTAACAGAAGCTGAGGCTCCCCAGCAGCTCTCGCTGGCCTTGACACTATTTGCCAACTCTGGGGCTTTCCAACTTTAAAATGTTAACCTCTGTAAAAACAGTGAGCAAGAGAGACACAGTCCTGTCCTAATGGGGCATGCATTCTAGAAGGGAAGAATTTAAGGGAGAAATTAAGGTCACAGAGTTTGGAATGCCTTCCTGACCAAGAAATGTTTAAGCTCAGCCCTGCAGTACTAACAGGCAGGACACACATGTGGGACACAGCAGTTGAGGTGGTTGCAGAGGTATGCAAAGAGAACTGCCCTGGGTATAGAAAACCACCCACAGATGAGAGTATATACTGCTGGAAAACTTGGAAGAAATTCCGCACAGTAAATACTAAGCTGATCCTTAGTTCAAGGATTGATAAGCTCCTAAATAATGACATTTAGGACTTTTCAAATACTAAACTTTTAGAATGTTAAACTAGGACAATTCATTATTATGCAAAATATTGTTAAGAAAATACTTTTTTTCCCGATTCCTTGAACACCAGGCTGTGTCATCTACAAAACACAAAATAATGTTAAAATCTGACAGTTGACAGTCTCAGGGAGATGTGAATTTAAGTTGCAGGTTTTAGACTAAGAAAATGTAATACCAAGCAGTTTTATACATACATATACATATATATATACACAAACACACACAGTATACATTTTTATATAAATATAGAAAATTAAGATACATGTATATTATATATATGTGTGTGTGTGTGTATTAATTAAACAATGGCAACCATTGGCCTAAAGTTAACATTTATGTAAGTACCAACCAAGTATTATGGGAAGGGCTTTGTGTGTATTCTTGAGTCCTCACAAATTCCCAATGAGTTAAATAGATTATCACAGATGGAGAAACTGAGGCTAAGAGAAAGGAATGACTTTCCTGAAGGCACAACAGAAACAGCAGAACCAGAATACAAATGCAAGTCAATGCAATTTGAATTCCTGCCACTACACAGTAATCATAGATATATGTTAGGAAGATGATATCGTTAACACTAGACAAATATGGCCTATGAACAACAAAAACTCTATTATATGTAGAATTCACTCGATTGTATTTTCTTCAACTAAAGAAAGTCTTAAAATCAGAGTCTATAGCTATAAACTGCATGGTCCTAAAAATGTATCTCTTTTGAGATAATTTCCCATGTTAAAATGATTTTATCATGACTCTCAAACATATAATTAGTTTTGATTGAATGGTTTACTTTTGTGAAATTGTATTGATCCATTCATTTAACAGCTTATTCTTCAAAGAAAACAGTGCTAAAGTCTGCATAAATTACTACTGATAGACAGGATTTCACTAGACTTCCAAGTATGCCAATACCTTTTTTCATAGTTCTAGAATATGATTTGCAAGCATATGCACATAATGAGTCTAAATGAATGTAAATCATTCAAATCTATCAGAGGTCCCACTTCACTAGGAATACATTCTTCTAAAAAAATTAGTTCACCATCCCATTTTTACATTAGTTAGCAGCTTTTTTAACTACTTTAGTATTACTGTAGTATTATAAAATGGCACACTTATTTTTATAAAACATCAGTATTTGCCCTATTTACTATTTACTACTAGAATAGTGTTCAAACTAAAATGTGAACACAAATACTGAGAGTACTTCCTTCTAAATAATTCATATTAGCAAACTGATGTAATGAGAATACCAACAACCTGGTGACCTGAGTAATACCTTTCTGGAAATTAAAAAGCAACAATTTTTAGATTAAAAAAAAAAAAAACCTTGAGAATCCTCCCTCCCACCCCCCTCCTTCTGCTATTATGTGGTAGCAGGAGGCAACCCAACATGTGGCCAAATTAATATCTTAGCTAAAAAATTAAAAGGTTCCTTTATTACCTGTCACATATGAAGTACCAGGGACCCAACACCTGCAAGTAAATGTTTTCTTAAGTTTTAATCTAAATGTGAAAAAGGTAGGGGGCAAGGAGTGACATAGCACAGATGGGCCAAACTAGGCCTTAATGAATTAAAGTAATCAAAATCATTAATTCTGTTAATCACTGCCAGTTACCTGGTAGCTATAAGGACATAAACTAGATTTCCATCCTCCATTATAATATAACTGTAGAGATAAGTTTCTGAAACCTCAGAGAATTATTTGTAGGACTTACTGGAGTTTTATCTTGCCTCTCCCATTAAGTTTTATACTTCTGGAAAGCAGAAATCATACCATATATATTTTTTAAGAGTTTATTTATTGGAGAGAGAGAGAGAGAGAGAGAGCTTGTGCAATGAGCAGGTAGGAAGGAGAGGGAAAGGGAGAAGTAGGCTCCCTGCTGAGCAAGGATCCTGACAGAGGGGTGAATCCCAAAACCCCAAGATCATGACCTGAGCCAAAGCAGACACTTAACTGAGCAGTCCAAGTGCCCTATACCTTATTTCTTTATACTCTACAATATCAAACTCAACAATTATACTCAGTTATAATATTCAAATTACCAATAAAAACAATTCAAAAGAGTATACCTTTTTTAAAATGCTAGGTGGTATCTGCTTATAAAAGGGCAGCTGCTTTAACTATTTAATTTTCTGCTTATAAAAACAATAGACTAATTTTAGGAAACAGAATAAAAAGTGTTAAGAAAAATGAAATCAGCCATAGTATCAGACTCTCACCCAGAGAAACAAATTAGCATATTTCATCTGTGAAACTATTTCATCTGTATGTCTAAGAAAGTATATTTTTACATATATGGATATATGAAAAGATCATGCTGAATATGTTTTTGTACACTGCTTTTTCAGTCAGTATTTTCCTATGTCTTGAAAGTTAGAAAATACTTAAAATATTTACAGCTATAAAGGTCCCCCAAATAGGACTATACCAAACCTTGTTGCACAATTCACCTATTAGCAGTTGTTTTCTAGGTCCTGCTAACACTGTGATGAATCTTTGTAAATGTCCACATTTCTCATTATTCCCTTAGGCTAGCTTCCTAGAAGTAGAGATACTTGGTCAAAGGGTAAAGGAAGGTTCTCAAATACTGCCCAACTGTCCTCCAGAAAAGACCCCCCCCCCACCAATCTGTGCTCTTGATAGAAGCACACATGCATCTCTCATTTAAAAAATGTACTTTAAAAATTTTGTCAATATGGAAAGCAAGCAATAGATTCTTTCTTTTTAAGTTAGGGGCCATTTTTTATAATTTTTTTAAAGATTTTATTTATTTATTCATGAGAGACACACAGAGAGAGGCAGAGACACAGGCAGGGGGACAAGCAGGTTCCATGCAGAGAGCCCTACGTGGGACTCGATCCCAGGACTCCAGCATCACTCCCCAAGCTGAAGGCAGGCGCTAAACCACTGAGCTACCCAGGCATCCCAGCAATAGATTCTTATTGTCTTAATTTATATTGCTTTCATACTAAGTGAGGTAAAAATCCTTTTATATGATTATTAGCCATTTATATTTTCTCTTCTTTCTATACAAAAATTCTTTGTGTTTGTCCTTATCATGAGTCATGAACTATTCAGAACCAGATTTCAGAAACCCATGAGTTGCCTTCTTGAGGTAGGGTTGTACACTCTCCCAAGTGTTTACCCACTAGACTTAGGCCATAACTTTATTAATATAATTTTGTCTTTGTCAATACTTATAAACCTAGACTTCATCATTTCTATTTTTTCTTTTTAGATTTTATTTATGTATTCAGTAGAGACACACAGAGAGAGGCAGAGAGACTTAGGCAGAGGGAGAAGCAGGGCCGCAGCACTGAGCCAAAGACAGACACTCAACCACTGAGCCACCCATGCATCCCAAAGACTTCATCATTTCTGATGGAACTTTTCTCTAGTTAAAATAAGTATAATTTTTACTTTTCAAAGAATTACCTATGAAATTATCCTTAATTAAGGCAAGAAGTCACTTTCTAGGTTAGCATTTTGTAAACTGAGAATATTTAATAAGTTGAAAATTAAAAATATTAAAATTGAAATCTTTGCATGTAAACACCGTGTAAAAATATTTGATTATCTAGGTAGTCTTCTTAACTATCATATCTTACACATAAATTCATGGTATAATGTACCAAGGAAAGTAGTTTATATAGTCTTAAATGCAGGGTTGTTTGTTTTAAGATTTTATTTATTGATATTAGAGAAAGAGAGTGAGTGTGGGTGTGGAGGAGAACGAGAGGCACAGAGGAGGAGGGAAAGGGAAAGAATCCCAAGCAGAGTCCCCACTGAGCATGGAGTCTGACCTGGGGCTCCATCTCTTGACCCTGAGGATCATGACCTGAGCCAAAACCAATAGCCAGACACTTAACCAACTAAGCCTCCCAGGCTTCCCCTAAATGCTGTTTATTTAATTGAAGTATAATTGACATACATCATATTTGTTTCAGGTATACAACATAACAATTCGATATTTATATACATTGTGAAATGATCATTACAGTAAGTCTAGTTGGCCATCACCTTACATAGTTATAAAATTTTTCCTGTAATGAGAACTTTTAAGATCTACTCTCTTAGCAACTTTCAAATATGCAATACAGTATCATTAACTATAGTCACTATGCTGTACATTCCATCCCCATGACTGATTTATTTGAAAATAGGAATTTTGTATCTTTTGACCCTTTGCTCCCACTCTCACACTCCCTAAATTCTGTTTTAACCAGTGCTTTCCCTCAGGACTCTAGAGGAAACAAACTTTCTCTTGACTAAAACATCTCCCTATACATAATGGAAGACTTAAGAATGTCCTTATCATCATATGAGAAAGATATTATGAGGCTAAATGCCAAATGTTTCTAAAGTCCTTTAAACCATATTCTATTTAAAAAAAAAAACTTCTACATTAATTCCAAAAACTACCATTACACAGAGTGCTTTCTTTAAAAAAAAAAAAAAAAAAGCCATTATGTAATAGTCACATCAAAATTCAGGTACTTATATATATATTATAAATATATATAAATATATATTTTAAAGATTTTATTTGACACCGAGAGAGCAAGCACACAAGTAGGCAGAGGGGCAGGCAGAGGGAGAGAGAGAAGCAGACTCCCTGCTCAGCAGGGCTCCACCCAGGTGTCCCAGAAATTTAGGTACTTTTAAAGGGCTATCTCATTTTTAACACAGAAGAAAGCTCTTTAAAGAACAACTGATAGTCATTCATTTCTCACTTTATATATAGACTGTCATTCAAAAATGTCTCAAGTTTTAGAAAGTATGCTAATAATTTTATGTATGTGTGAATATCTCATTATTATGAAACCATAAGTAGTAACTAAATGGCCTTCTGAACTAAGCTCATCTCAAACCAGCTGCTGCTTTTTGCCCATACTAATCCAAATGGGGTCATCTGTACTTCCAATAAATGAAACAGTGCTTAAGTTATTAATAAAGTTTTTTCATATTAATAAAGTTTTAAAGAAAAATCCATTCTTAAAATGAACCGACAGAAAAGACTCCAAAAACCAGACCATCCTCCAAAAGATAACAAATCAGCTTCTTTCAAATCCTCAGTTCATAGCATATTCCCCTTTAATTGAGCAATAACAGGAGTTTATGGGCTTCAAATTTATAGAGACTTAATTCAGGGAACTGTTAACACCACATTTTAGTTTAATTGCAAAAGCTTAAATCAAAGTTTAAGATACAGAAATAAAATTAAAATACAAGTTAGTGTCTTGTGATCCACCAAACGTGGGACCTTTCACTATATTTCAAAGAAGCAGGGTCTCTCAAATAAATTATTTTTCTTACCTGTCTGTTAGTTTCCTTAAACATCCTGGCCTATAAGGAGAAAAAAGTATCTCCAAGCAGTGAGTACTTGTAGACTGGCCGTTCATATTTCTCTCTTATCTACAATAACTGAGGTTGCACTTCTATCATTCATGTGCCCACAGAGCACAATAGAGTCACACACCATTTGGCCAGCAGAAGTGACAAGGCATGCTTTATAGATGGACGTGAATTCACAGATAGACAGAACACATACAGCCACCAAAGATACAAACCAAACCCAAGCATGCAAAGAAGCCTCAGAGAATCCAACTTTCAATTCAGTGTTACTTTACACAGTTTGGAGGTCCTAACACTGCAGTTTCTTGCTATATCCCAACAACATATTTTTATTTTTAGCAAGAAGAGCTTAATAGCAAGAAAAGCTCCTATTGGCTGGTTGCACCAGGCTTCTTCTCTTTTCAGTGGCCCAAACAAAGAATTAAACTATTTAGTTCTAGGTTCCAAAATATTTTTGTTTGGAAGCACAGTAATTAGCAGCAAATCCTCCTGGCTTATGACCACTTTCTATTGTGGTGGCTAGTTGAATGGAAAAAAAAAAAGTCAAATACAGAAAACTGGAAGCAGGTTTGGTTGATATCTTTGTTCCATATTTTTATATTTCCATTATACACACATACATAAACAATAAATGGGCATACTCTATGTGGTTTTAAATTTTTATATGAATGGCACTACATGATATATATTGTTCTACAATCTGCTTTTTTCTTTTTCCTTTTTTCCTTCGTAACCCAACATAGTGCTAATAAGACCCATCCTCAAATATTCCAGACAGTGTGGTCCCACTTTATGTTGTCTTCAGACAATGTCACATCATAAGACATTTACACAGGGTACCATCTGCATATAGATCCAGGACAAGCTCTAAGATTAACCACTAGGCAAGCAAACTTTAGCCTTCAGTGTTGCTAAAATAAATATTCTCTTCTCCCTCATCTTACCTCCTCTGCAAGTATAGAGCAAGACAGAGGAGCTCCACAACACTTCTTCTCGAGAATGTAAAGATCCACTTGTGCCAAGGCACAAAGTCATACAATTATAAAACCACTGCTCATTTTAATTAAGATGACAATATTGATAAGAAAAGGGTTCTCAGAGTCTATCATAGCTGGGCTGTAAGCCCAGTTCTAGCATTTACTAACCCTGAGATCTAGAACAACTTACTCAGCCAGTTAAAAGCATCCGTTTCCTCATCAGCAAAGCAGGGGTTAGCACACCTGTCTCCTATAGTTGCCAAAAAACCTGATGCTTGGAAAGCACAGGGCCTCTACGACTGGCATATGGTTGCACTGAAGCCAGGATTGACCACTGCTGCAAACAGCTGCCTGTATATCCAATGGGCTACCTTCTTTGCAGGGAGGGGTAGGAGCAGTGATGCCCTGCTTATGGTTAAGAAAGCAGCGAATCTTTTATACCTAATAACTTATTTTCTAGGGACTAACATTCCTAAAAGTATAGTTTAAATTAGTTAAATTTCAGAAGATTGAAATTGTGCTAGAATACGTAAGTGAAATAAAAAAAGATCAAGCTGGAATTGTAACTCGTTTCTTGGCTAAGTAGTCACAGTTTTGGGATTCAGATTTAGCCTTTCAATGATAAAATGCAGGCAGCTTCTATTGGTAATTTAAATTGAAGAGAGAGGCAGAAGAGAGAGAAGTAGGGAAAGGGTAAAAAATGTTCCTTCCTTTCTTAGGAAGAAAAAATAGGGTTTGTCTGAGAGCCTTATAATGGCAACACCAACTGTAGCTTCAAAAACTCAACTGCCAGCACTTTCCAGTCTTATGAACATTCTTTTTTCTTACTTACAGTTTCTAAAAATGTGCAATTTTTATCTTTTAATCTGTGACGGAGCCTCCCTCTCTGCCCCAGACCACACCACTGTGAATATCAATGTGCTATCCAGGGATCATCCCCAAAGGACCACTGAGTGCTTCTATCACACTTCAGACGACAAATTCTGTTGAGAGTACAGAGCAAAAAATTCATGTCATTTGAGCTTTTCCCAGTCTGTGTGGCCTTATATTTATTTCCAAAGAAGTTTAAGATAATAATCTAAATCTACACTGAGTAACTGGGATCATCAAAATTGAGAAGTTTCCTCTCTTTTATCTTCTCAAATCAGCATATTATTTTCACAAATATTTGAACCTCCAAATCAAATAAGAAATGAACAACCCTGACTACTATGTTTTATCTTGTGTTTACTGAAAGCTTCTGAATAGCTATATAGCAGTCACTTTTGGTAAGTCAACGTATAACTGGTTTTGATTCTTTGCTCCTTAAATATCATAAGAAATTGTCCCTATTGCTGTAAAGATCACTTCTGAGGATAATAATGACAGTGCATCATTTCCTAGGGTAACCTCATTTCTGAAAACTAAATTCTTTTATCAACGACTACATGAAAGTGTTCAGACTTAAAGAAAAGCAAATCCTATGAAAGTACATATTGGAAAATATCTTTGTGAATATGAGGTAGGGAAGGATTTCATGGGTAAATCATATAAAGAACAAACCTAATGAAAGATAAATTGAAACTTTACATCAAAATTTGAATCATTAAAAAAAAATACCATAACAAGGTTAAAGTACAGGCCATAGATTGGGAAATCATATTTTCAACTCACACAACCAAAGGCTTAATGTATGGATTCTTTTATAAATCAATAAATAGAACAAAAGCCAAAAGAAATCATAAACAGGATATGAATAGCAATTTACAGAAAGGGGAACTCAGTCTGATATACCTATGAAAATATGTCCAACTTCACTGGTAAAGAGGAGATTCACATTTAAACTACAAACCAACCACTATTTCCTACTCAATACAAAATGTCAGCAAGTACATGAAGACACCAGTAACTTACACATGCTTTTGACAATATAAATCAGTACAAATACACTGCCCTGCACCATGCAAAACTTGTAAAATTTGAGATATACATTCTCAAATACCCAGAAATCTTATTTCCAATTATATATCCTAGAGAAATCTCTGCTTGTGTGTATAAGGAGACATTTATAAAATTGGTCTTTGTAGCACTATTTTTATTAGTAATAAAAATGGAAACAATCTCAATGCCCACTAGCAGGGAACCAGACAAGCAACAAGATTCTATAAAGTAATTAAAGTAGAATAAACTAGATCTAAATGCATCACACATAGAGCTCAAAATTCCTTGAAGTTCTGCAAGGGTTAAATTTCATTCATGTAAAATTGTTAAATATGTGCATATACATATATACGAATAGGATAAAAACATGGGCAGAGGATACACATGACATTCTTGACTTTGCCTCTGTAAAGACAGAGGAAGAGAAAGGCCAAGAAGGGATTCAAACAGGACTGGAAATTCATCTGTAATATTTTGTCTCAAGTTTAAATAAAGATCTGAAACAAATGATGAATTAACATGTGTTAACTCTGGGTGGCAAAATATGAATATTATCATCACCTTTGGCAACTTGATTTTAAAAATAATAACGAGGGGATCCCTGGGTGGCTCAGCAGTTTAGCGCCTGCCTTTGGCCCAGGGCGCGATCCTGGAGTCCGGGGATCGAGTCCCACGTCGGGCTCCCAGCATGCAGCCTGCTTCTCCCTCCTCCTATGTCTCTGCCTCTCTCTCTATGTCTATCATAAATAAATAAATAAATAAATAAATAAATAAATAAATAAATAAATAAATCTATCTTAAAAATAAAAATAAAAATAAAAATAAAAATAAAAATAAAAATAAAAATAAAAATAATAATGAAAGGGGGCAGCCCCGGTGGCTCAGCGGTTTAGCGCCGCCTTCAGCCCAGGGCGTGATCCTGGAGACCTGGGATAGAGTCCCTTGTCAGGCTCCCTGCATTGAGCCTGCTTCTCCCTCTGTGTCTCTGCCTCTCTCTCTCTCTCTCTCTCTCTCTCTCTCTCATGAATAAATAAAATCTTTAAATAATAATAACAACGAAAGGGACAAATAAGGCATCAAGTAAAATTCCTAACCCCTGTTTAGAGATTCAACTTCCTGAAAAATAGTGGTAATCTACCTTAATTGTTATCTACCTTAAGTAATTCTTTTTTGAGCTTCATACCACTTTTGAAAAATACACCCAATAAAATTATTACCAATAGGTCAAACTTATATACATGAATGTCTTTGGGGAGATAATTTGTCATATATACTGGTGTTAAACATAAGAACTTCTGAAAAAAATATGTTTAAACTATTTTCCTTAATTTGCTTAATGAAAATTTATTTTTTTTACTACAAAGAAGTATTACTTAGCAAAAACAACAGAATATTATAAATATAAATATAAACAAGACAATATCCATGGTCATCACATTCTCAGTGAATATGATGTCTAGTCAGCAGACCAATTCCAAACCATAGCACTATTAACAATATTAGGGTTGTTTTTTTTAAATAATAAGAATTTTATATTGCACATAAAAGCCAGTCTAAAATATCTGGCAACTGATTAGCCCCACACACACAAAAATCTATTTGGCTTACAAAGTTTCCAGTGATTCACCTAATATCAAATAATAAAACTCTTCCTGTTTATTCACATTTAACTTCTCTTCATATCACTGAGCTAACGTATCATTATGTGAGAACAGCACAACTTAAAAAGTTAAAAAAAAATCAAAAGATTGTCAATATAAGTACCTGAAAGAACCATTCTTACACAATTACAGGAATAGAAAAAGTCAGATTTTAGGCCTGATAAAACAGGGACCCCATAACGGAACAGGAGGAAAGATCATTAAGGTAGAGGAGAAATAAATGTGAGGATAATGGATTTTTTTATGCAGTATTTTTATTCTGCCCAAATAGCTCCTAAGCTCCTTTATTAGCTTAGGAAATAAACTAAATTATAAAAACTTTGCTTTATTCATCATGCTTGCTTATTTAATTATAAACATAACAATTTAATTTACTCTCAAGTAGTTTTAATAGATATTAGAACAAATGGTCCTACAACCTTAAGGAATCTGGCAAACAGCAGAACCTGCTGGAGGCAAAGTAACATTCTGAGAGGCAAGGGCAAGGTCTACACAGTCCTCCCTCCTCACGTATCTAGATCTTCTAGAACTGGTCTAGAGAGCAAGGCAAACAAAACCTTCAAGCACAGATCCTAAGGAAGCAAAATGCCTATTAGCCCAGAATTCTTTACTTCTCTTTGAAAATGGTAGTGCCACCTGGAGGCAAAGATGATCTTGTTCTTCTATGTGAGATTTACTATACTTTCAAATGAGATCCTTACGGATACTCTTTTAATAATTCATTGTAGACATGACACATTCTCATTGTAAAAACTTTGATAAATACGAGAAAGAAAAATTAACAAAGCAGTAATCCTATTACTTGGAGATAACCACTAATGATTTTAAGGCAATTTCCATTCCATTGAGAATGAAATACACACATTCATTTCCACTGAGAACAAAACACTCACACACATAAATATGTCCACATAAATTCTGTAAATACAGTTGCATATATAATGTTAAAGGGAAAATATTAGATTTTAATGATTTCCCGTGCTATTAAATTTTCTCTATAGAAATGACTGCACATTTTACATAGTAATATTAAAAATAAATTTATCAATCCATTGGGGAAAAAACTATTTAAAATGTTACAACTTATGCTAAAACGAATGCCATTATACACAAATCTTTGTCCATATGTATAAAAATTTCCTTATGATACAATCCTAGAAACTGGATCTTTTGAAGTACATACAGGAAATGATAATAACAATAAAGGAAATATACTTATGTAGAGATTATCCTAGGCCAAATACTTCTCTAAGCAGTTCATATATACTGACTCAATGTGCCCTTTTAAGAGTTTGTAAATTCTATCACTGTATCCATTTTACAGAGGCAGAGAGAGGTTAAGTAACATGCCCAAGGTCACACAGCCAGTAAATGGTAAAGCTCAGATCCATCTGGCTAGGGAGTTCATGCTCCAGAATTAAATTACATTAGTTCTGATGGTATGTGCTCTCAAATCACTTGTCTCTATTTAGACTCTCCACTGACATCTTTCCACAGTGGCATGCATCCATCCATCCATTCTCCTCTCTGAAAATCTGATAGATGAAAACTGCTATCTAACTGTCGCTTATATTCGTCTCTATTTACTAGCATGACTAAACAGTTTATAAGTTCATACACCCCATATGTACTAGCTTTCCTATGAGCTGTCTATCCATGTTCTTTGCCTATTTTTTTCCCAACCTTACTTCAGATTTCGTGGTTTTCTCATTAATTTGTATCAGTTCTTAATATAGGTAATCTAGTCACCATTTCCCATCTTTGTCTTAATTTTCTTTGGCATATAGCCATCTAGAATTTTTACAGTAAAAATTTTTGGTTTATGTGTATGTACTTTTTTCCTCTGCTCTAGTCTTACAAAGCATTTGTCTATTCTAGAGTCAGATACACATTCAACTAAATGTTTTCCTTGACTGAGGTTCTCTTTAATCCACCTGGAAATTATCTGGTGTATGGTGTTGGCATTAAATTTTAAGCAGAATGGAATTGTAAAGATATGATACTATAGATGGTTTTACATAACATGTTTTTTATCCTTATGTAGTTTTCAAGCCAGACAGCAACATATGCTGACTTATTACAACAGAATTACTCAATCTGAGGAAAAGCCATAATCTAAGACATTTCTATTCTGGTTATAGCCACATCAAAAACATCTCAAACATGAAAATCATTCTCACCTTTAAAAACCCACAGAGTGAAAGCTGTCACGGGCCTTCCCTGAACATTAATTCTAGCCCAATGTTCAATATAAAGTCAGCAGATTTTTCATAGCTGATCTAAATCCCTAACAGGGCTTCTTCTTATTTTATTCTGTAGTCCAAAGGAAAGAACAACTAAATATTTGGTATCGTCATCTTAACAGTTCTTATATTTGAACAGCAGTGTTATACTCAGAGATTTTTAACTGTGGAGGAGGAGGAAGGGTCTGGACATTTTTACTTATGTCTCAGGCTCTATTCTAAATGAGTACTATATAAAAGGGCATGATCGGTTGTGAGCTATGTGCCAAATAATTTGTTAATAATAATAATAATGATACTGATGTTGGTAAATTACTTCCAAAACAGAAACACAAACCAGGTTCATGATTCTTCCCATGATAAAGCCAACTTACTTGTCTGCATTCTCATGTCTTCACAAGCAGAAGAGGTGGAAATTAAAACCATTACTGTATATTGCCATGCAGCCCACATTACCTATGCAACAGCCCATAATAAGCAATTCTTAGTGAAAAATACTTTTATGCCGAGTATTGATTTTTTTATGAATACCACAAAAACAAAAAGCTTATGGTGCTATTTGCTTTACTACCCACACACACATACCCACACAAGGCTTTTAAATCAAATCTGCCATTGAGTATGTGATATATGCGAATATTAATTCTTCATTTGTATTGCTCTAAAACAGAATTGAGAATTCCTAGTCTAAACTATCTTCATAATCATCTCTATTTTTGGAATTCAGAAAAGAATACAGTTCTCAATTAAGGATCTCATAAGGGCACAAAGAATTGGAAGGATTTCCTCTCTCAAAAATAATGTTAGTTTTGTGGTTGAATCTATTAAATCTACATTGCTAATTCTTCTCACAATGGAATCTCTTAGGTCATACTTTCTTATGAGCAATTATCTACCCATGTAACTCCTATGTGTTCTTATTCCTCTATTTCAATTCTAATCGAAACTAATAATAAAAATCAACAATAAGAAGAACTAAGATTTTATTTTCACTGAGCAGTCACTATTATTAGCAGTCACTATTGCTAGCACTTTATAAGGATTAGCTCAGATAAATTTCCCTTCCCCGTAAGGGAAGGACTATTATTGTCACTATTTTACAGATGTGGAAACTCACTATTAGAGAGGTTAGATAACTTGCCCAAAGACATACAATAAGCAAGTAGAAGTATAATCTCAACATGGGCCTTATTATCTGCCACCATTCTCCTACATCTTCTTTTCTTAACGTTTTTTCCAACTTACCAGGACCACTCTGACTTCTGATTATACCCTTCCTCAATGATGTTATCTGTATCTGCAATATCTGCAAGCTTATTGATCCTTATCTTTTTCAACTTATTAAATATCAACTAATCAGATTAATTTATATCAATTTATATGGGCCTCTCAGCACTCCCTATTTAATAGAATTCTTTTGCCCAAATAGCCATCTTGCATAAATATTCACATGTTAGATGTTATGACTGACCATACAACCCAGTACTATTGTCAAACAATTCAAATTGCATTTTCAAAGATAAATATTCTCTTGGTAGTTGATCACCATGGTCCTCTTTCTGCTATTGTACAATATTTTAATAATGACCAAGGGGTAACCTGGAGCCTAGAGGCTCATGAACTGGTCTGTGGACCTTCTGAGCCATTTGCAAAATTATGTGTGTAAATATACACGTATTTGAACTTAGGTATAAGTTAATTTTGTTAATAATCCTTCCAAACTACGAAAACCTCATTTGCACCAAGAATGGCAGAGACTCTCAATCAACAGACCAAAGAAAATAACATTTAATATAGACACCTTTTTTTTTTTTTTTTAAGATTTTTTATTTACTTAATCATGATAGAGAGAGAGAGAGAAAGGTAGAAGGAGAAGCAGGCTCCATGCAAGGAACCTGATGCAGGACTCGATCCTGGGTCTCCAGGATCACGCCCTGGGCCAAAGGCAGGCGCTGAACCGCTGAGCCACCCAGGGATCCCAATATAGGCACTTCTTAAGTAGCAATGATAACTAGTTCTAGATGGCCGAGGGCCATATTTACTAATGGGGTCAATTCAATAAGCCTTTTAGAGTTCTATTAATACTTATTTTCCCTATATAGCAGAGATAAAACTGAGTCTTCAGCATACTGCTCTTGGAACACATTCTGGTTACTACTAAATTTTCTCATCATTAAGGCATCTGTAAATGTACTCCACAAAAGAGACTATCAGATCTCTCCGTCTAAAAAAAAAATAATAATAATAAGCCACATTGGCCTTTCTAATCATCAATTTTCTGTCCTCCACAAGTTCTCAATACTACTATTTACTTCAATAACAGTAAAATCTTATTAATGAAAGTACTTAGAGTCAAGCATTGTGGTTAACACTTCTAATTAAAGGCTAATAAACGACTATATGATCAGTTATGAAACTATTAACATAGAGTACAGTTTTTGTTTGCCCAGACCACTAGGGAACCATCTTCTGTGTTCTTAGCCCACTGGGCTGGGTGCAGCCAAGCACCACTACCCACATACATACATGCACGCACCCATCTATCTCTACTCGAGGCCAGGTGTGAGACCCAAGCTAGGCCAACAGAATCCATCAAGGAAAGGGCTGATCCTTTGACCAGGATCAAAAACTAATGAAAATGCAAGCCCAGAGTGATGCTGGCCACAGCTTCCCCAAAAAAAGTTGAATGAAAAGAGAAAAGCTGCAATAGATGGAGAAACAAACTTATGACACCACTGCTTGAAGCCTGGAATCTAGCCAAGCCTGAGGTGTACCCCTTGAACTTCTCCCATTTTGTGAGCCAAGAGATTCTGTTTTGTTTAGACTAGAAGGAGATGGTTTCCTGTGCTGTTTGCAAACCAAAAGTCCTGACCAATTACATTAAATTCACTTATGACTGTCATATAATTTTATTAATGAAATTAATATTTAATTTCTAAATATTCTCTCCCTGTGTTCTCCAAAGATTATTTGGTACCTCCAAAGAAACATCTACCACAGTCTACTTTGTAATGGGATCTTGGATGTATCTTGACTGCATGTCCTAAAAGATGAGGAATCTCTCCTTTTTGCTCTGACCACACACCCAGGATTATGCTTTGACAGAATCAAGAGCTTAATAAATGTTTGTTGAATGAAGATCAGTACAGAACACAGTACATACATGACACTGTACCTACTAAACAGTGCAGAAGAGACAAAGCTAAGAATGACCTGATCTCTGCTTAGTCTCTGCTCTCATGGGCTCACACAGTGGACTTCCAGTATACCTCAGTATCTTTCACCAACACAGGGCAGCCCCATTTTTGTCAAGATAAAGTGCTATTTTCTTTGTTATAAATTTATACATACATAAAATTTACTATTTTCACCATTTTTAAGTATAGAGTTCAGGGCATTAAGCACATTCCCACTGTTGAGCAACCACCACCATCATCCATCTCCAAAACTTTTTTGGGTTAAGTGCCTTTAATGTGCATTGGTGTTTGTTATAGACCCCAAAGAGTTCAGTAAACAGAATTGGTATCAGTTATTTATAGGTGGCAGTGCATTCCTCTTTGAAAAATCTCCCTGTCTTGTAATAGTCTCTCTTTCTTCCCTCACTTGCATTAACAGCCAGAGAAGAACATCCCCCTTTTAAAGCCAAGCAACTGAAAATAGTATGACAAACTTTGATCATTCTTCATTGATTAAAAGCCTTGAATAACTCAGGTTAGGATGCACAGTATCAGTTACATGTGTGGAAGAGACAGACTGTATACAGACTCTGACACATTGATAGAAATTTAGTCCCTTTCCCCATTAAAACAACATTCATTTTTTAAAACTTGCTTTGGGTCAATTCTCCTTAAAACCTTCATAATACCAGATCTGATTATTTCTACCACAGTAAATTGGCAAGAGCTAATTTTTTTTTAAAAAAAGCGTATTTCATCAGTGTTATGAAATCATTGAGGCTAAGCCATGTTCACAGTTAAGATTTTTGGTCTTTATTTCTTTCATTCTCTGGCAACAAATTCATCCTTCAACAAATGCACAGTTCACAGAGTTATACTCTGTTACAAAAATCTTTGGCTTTTTAAATGAACATTAGCTTAAAATTAAAGAGTACCTGCTAATAGACACCTAAGACCCTCTCATGGAGTAGTTTCAAAAGTTACATAAGAGCTCTTAGGTCTAGATTTTCATTATGAAAGGTTACTGTGCTTATACCTCTCTTTCCCACTCTACCCATCTGTCAGTCTCTTCAGTTTGTTTAAAAAACAGTACTTACGAGGTGGGGAAAGTGCTGTTTTCACCTGAATCATAGCAACCAAGTCCAAAATACAGGGTATATGTCAACAAAATTATCATATTTCTACCACATACAGAAAACTCAAATGCTTCCAGAAGTCTCATATGTACATTTACCTCAGTTTGGTCTGAAAATGATGGAGAAATAGAGGGAAAAAAAATACTTTGTACTGTGTGACCATATATTCTTTCACGATACCTTAGTTTCAAGAACAAAAGCTGCTCTGGACCTAATTTCCATTTCAGAAATACAGGCAGACTCTAAATTGGAATAAATTAAAGAATATCTGCTCCCATTTAAACCCCTACCCTCCCAAACTTTGCACTTGGAATCTCTTCTCAAACTTATCAGAAAAATATTTATTAAGTAAATACAAATTCTACCATGTGATGGAAGAAAATGAGCACATTTCCAGTTGTGGAAAGAGCACTATTAATTCAAACACCAGTTACTTGAGGACACAAGAAATGGACTTCCAAACAAGCTAGGACTGTGCCTATTTATATATGTGTGCATGTGTATGTCTGAATTCCATACATCAACATTTCTGATTCATATATATCATCTTTTGCTTTTCAACTCTGTAAAGCCAGGAGCAGCTCTTCCTGTTTCCATTCCCACAGGTATTTTTCCCCCTAGTTTAATAAAAAGTACTCTATTTTGGTATCAAAATTATCAGGTTTTACCTTCATCCAAATAAAATCATTTCACTCCTTTTCTCTTAGAGTCATAATTATGCTCAAATTTTCTCCTTATTACTATTTTTATTCCTTATACCCTGTGGCAATCTACTTTTCATGGGGCTGTTAGCACATATGGCTTAGTGGTATAGTGGAAAGGAACAGGCTTTGGGTCAGATAATCTGGCATTCAATTATTTCTTCCTTCAAATTCTAACTTCTCTCCCTTGCCCACCATTCTGACCACTAAAGCACTTATCCTCTCAGGTTGAATTACCAATAGGATAGCCTTTCAACTGTTTCTTTTCTTTTCTTTTCTTTTTTTTAATTTCAGTCACTATTTCTTATCTCTCCTACCATATTTACCTTTCTACTGTTTTATGTCATTTCCAGGTTAAGAGAATGTTTAAAAATGCTATATTTAAAATGCCAAACACTTCTTTTAGGCATTCACAGATTTCTATAATCTAGTTTTCTCTAAAAAACATTAAACCAAACTACCCAGGCTTCATTTGTCCTCTGTCCCAACACCTGGCCTGTGCTGTTGCTTGTTCCTTTAATACATCTCCCCACCAAATACCACCAAACTTCCAATGTCAACTGTAATTCACCTCCTTTATGAAGCTTTCCTTGGCTATTCCAGCCCACATAGAACTCTTTCTTTTCTAGTCTTTGGAAACAGTTCTTATCTGCATCATACAATCAAACACATAATTACAGAACCACCAAAAAAAAAAAAAACCTGTATAAATTCATATGAGTCATCTCCCCAACTAGAGGGGAATACAGTGAAGGCATGTGGTTTGTTCACCCACATTTGGAATAAGGTGGGCACTAAATAATTTGAAAATTGTCTATTATTTTTCCCAGAAAATCCAGAAATTTAAATCGCTACTTTTCTCTTAGTTCTAGGTCTTCTTTCAAAAAGTTTACTTCAATATCCACTGATAACAGAACTCAAGAAGAAGAAAGCAACTCAACAAAAATGAGCAGTAGAGTTAACAAGCATGAGAAGGAGAGATATGGGTGGCAAGGAAGCACATGAAAAAATGTTAAGTATCATTTAGGGATCAGAGAAATGCCAACTTAAATGACAATGAGTCACCACTACACACCTATCATAATGTCTAAAATTAAAAAGATGAACTCTCTCAAGTGCTGGCAAGGATGTAATGGAGCCAGAGCTCTCACACACTGCTGGGGGGAATGTAAAATGGTACAGCCACATTTGGAAAACAGCTGGATAGTTTCTTAAAAATTAAACCTACACCCACCATATGATCTAGCCATCCCACCTGCAGGTATTTACTAAAGAAAAAAAATCAAGCATATGTCCATACAGACATTCGTATGTGAATATTTATAGCAGCTTTATTTGTAACAGCAAATACTGGAAACAACCCAACAGGTGAATGGATGCACAAACAGTGGCATAGCCACAAATGGAATACTACTGGGCACTAAAAAGAAACTAATAATATGCACACGACAACATGGAGGAATGTCAAGGGTGTTATGCTAAATAAAAGAAGCCAGAATCAGAAGGCTATAAAAAGTATAATTCCATTTAGATGACAACCTAGAAAAAACAAATCTACAACGATGGAGAACATATGAATGGTCACTAGGGTTTGGGAATGAAGAGTTGGGTTGACTGAGAAAAGACAATACAAGGGAATTTTAGTGGGTTACAACTATTCTTATCTTGAATGCGTGGTGGTTACAGGACTAGACACTTGGCAAAATTTCTAGAATTGCACACCAAAAGGAGTTAATTTTACTGTTTGCAAATTAAAAATAAATGACCTCAAAAACTCAGAATATGTCACCATATAGCTTGTAATACATCATTACTGACTACTTTATTATGTTGAGATTAGAAAAAACAAGAACAGAAACTGTTATTTTTGTGAAAATCCTTAAAAATATGCTGATAGAGGTCACCGCATTTTTTTTTTTTTGCTAATCTCCACAGAACTCGGTTATTTGACAATAAGGGTATTAGTTTTCCACAACCACCAACACATACCAGTCATCCCCAAGTTCCTCTGCTAACCAATCCATTCAATCAGGATTTACTGAACATCAGCAATACACCTGGCACTGTTTGAGGTGTGGCCAAACGTCCTTATAAACAGGACAGCCAAGGGCCCTGCTCTCAGGAAACTTACATTCTAATTGGAGGAAGCCAAGTAAACAAATTTCTGATAGGTATGTGGAATAAGACAACAAAAGTAGGTGATGTGTTGTTAGGAGGTGGGGTGGGGGGGTGGCACCACTTTAAATAGGATGTCTGGGAAGGCCTCTTTAAGAGGGTGACATTTGAGCTAATGCCAAGTGACAAGAAGGGGCAGATGACCAAAATCTGAAAGCAGAGCCTTCTTGGCAGGGAGAACACTAAGTATAGAACCATACCGCACCCCTGAGGGAAGGGGGCTTGGCTGGTCTGAGCCACAGAAAGGTCAGCGTGGGGACTGAGCAAGGAAGAAAACCAGATACTAAATAAAATAGAGGTCTTATATTTTTGTGTTTTTCAGGCCCTTGATGAGTTTACTTTATGCTGCTTGCAATGAGAAGTAGCCAGAGGGGCTTTACATCAGCCACATAATTTAATTTACATTTTTAAAAGATCCATGTGTCTATTGTTGTTGTTAGGACATTCAGTTTTCTTCTCCTCTATCTCAAGTATTTCTTTCCTCATTTACCTTAGCTATGTGCCTTTGGCAAATCCCATATACCTTCTGGGCCTCAGTTTCTATATCTATAAAAACTGCAACATTAGCTGCCAGTAACCGCTTACATAGACTGGTTCAATGGGGCAGTGAAACATCTGACCCTGTGGCTAACTCAAGTCTCCCTTTCATTCTCAGCATCTCAGGACACTGACCCATCAAAAATCTGTCCTCCTTACACCCTGCAGCTCAGGCATGGCACAGTCTCCTCCACCACCCTCTTCACAGCTTACCTGTCCATCACAATCTTGACTCTGATCTCACAGTTCACAGCTCCTCTGTGCTACGATCTCCTCTCTCACCCTTTCTTCTTACCACTGAACGTTGCCTCCGGAGAATAAACACTGTGCAGGCATCCCTCAAGTCTTTCCTCTTCCTTGCTAACTTAATCCTTAGCCAATCACAGTCTGATTCCCATTCCCACCACGAAACAGAATTCCTTCTGGAAAAATCACCAGCACCAACTATTCAGTCCAATTTCCGGTCCACCTTACCCCATCATCAGGTTTTAAACCACCATCTCCTGCTGAAGAAAAGGATAATATAATAGACAAAAGGGCAGGATCTAACCTCCGGCTCTGTTACCAACTACTTTGTATGATCGCAGAAAAGGCATGTAATCTCTCTGGACCTTAGTTTCATAGATAGCATTAGGGCCCTTCTAATTTGAAAATCTAAGACTACGTGATTCTTCCCTTTGGCATCCATGACTCGGCACTATCTTGATTCTCTAAACAACTCCCTGTCTCCTTTATTAGGATGTGTTGCTCATCTCCTAAATGGGGTTCTGTTCCTCAAATTCCTAACAGAATGCGCTTTAAACTACACTTGGGTCATACATACATTCTCTCCATGGGCAACAGCACCCACACGGACACTGTCTACCCCCACTTCTATGAAGAGGCCTCCTAGACCTCCCGATCAACATTTCCACCTACAGTGAGAACTCTCTTAGTCTAAGGTAGTCCACAACTTAACGCTCGTGAATCCAAGATAAATCATCACTTCTTCTCCCAGCCTATTCTTCTTGATCTCTCCATTATCCACGACAGTCAAACTTACATGTTGAGATTCCACTGATTTTCCACACACCTGACCCTCCTTCCATTTTCACATGAGTATCAAGTGCTCTCCTTCCTCTTCCTTCACAGTAGCAGGATGTGGATAGCTGTGATGGTCCACAGTGGGGCACCAAGCCAAGGGCAGTTCTGATGCCCAGTGCAAGGTGGGGAGGAGTACCCATGTGTCCATGTGTTCTCATGGTCTAGTGCAGAGAATCAGAACCCAAGACAGACTAGCAGGGGGAAATCAGTGCTGGAATGTAGTAAGGAGGGCATTTCTGGGGGAGTGTGGCCCTGTGACCCAGAACTCAAACTATACCCCAATCACAGGCAGGAGACTATCTGTGGGAATGGGAGCAGTCCTTGGAAAAATAGCTGACCCCAGAACTGGGGCAGAAAAAGTACAAGATGGGTCTAAAGCAAGTAACTTAATGTTAATTTCTTGATTTTGATGGCTATACTGTGGCTATGTGAGAGAATGTCCTTCTTTAGAGTTCTCTGTGATGGACTTAATTTTTTTTAAGTTTGTGATTATTTCAAAATAAAAAAATTATACAAAAATCAACTCCTACAAGGGCATCTTCTGTAATATCTCACATCTGTCCCCTTTTTTCCATTACTCTGGACAGAGAGTCAAGTTCCCAACCCCTTGTGCTGTTGCAATAACTTAACAAGGCTCCACCCTGCAACCACTGCCTAATTAAGGTTTTTCCAAAGTGCACTTCAGCTCATGCTACTTTCTTGCTCCAACATTTCAATAGTTCCTCATTACCTACCAAATTAAGTACAAATTTCTTAGTGTGACTTTCAAGTTCCATTGCCTTCTACTTCCAACTAACTAACCTCCTTCCAGGCTTTCTTCCCCGCAATTTCCTGTGTCACAGTCAGCCATACAACCTGACCACATTCAGTGTTTTCTGCCGATCTCCATGTTTTGCTCATGTAACTCCCTCCATCATGAAATGACCACTCCTACTTTCTGCAAAAGGATAAATATCAACTCTGACCAGCACCACCCCATCTCCCCATTTTCCAAAACTTGCCTATATAATTTTATACTGTCAGAAATCCAAAGTTGACTTTCCCATTATAAACCTTATTCCACTTTATTTTAGACTATAATTTTTGTTTATATGTCTCAACAACTCCTAATCTACCTATAAGGTGAGGACACATACCAGTGAAAGAGTCATAATTAATAAAAGTGCAGCCACAGTTAGGAATTCAGATAATCAGTTATTAGCTCACTCTCTCTCCCTAGGGAATTCACTTTTTAGGTATTCAAATTACTCTGTGTATGTCCTCTTTCCTTCCTTATACTAGAGTTTTCTATTTCTTGCATAAATACAAGGAATTTTTACTTCATTTCTACAAAGAAATTTCAGCCTTGGCCTGAACACTGACAATCATAAATGTAGAGGTTTCCAGGCATCAATTAAGTAACAGGTGCTTATACGTAATTACATTTTAACTTCATCATTACTTTACTATATAAAGAATGAAAATAAAACTCTTAAAACAAAATAAAGCCTATACTTGACAAGTTTAAAACTAGAAATTCTAAAGTTTAAGATGAAGACCTATACATTTAACATATTTATATTTCCTAGGTTTTCACCAATAAACTTTGGAATACAGTCCAAAAACACACAATTTAAGGGCTATATTTAAATTTTATAATGAAGCAAATATTTTTCTCTTGATTTGTATTTAATAAATAAAAGAAAATGATACATTATTTGGCAGGAGAGGTGAAATTTTATCAGTAGATGAGGAGTATGAAACTGAAGCAACAGTTGAAAGCCTGGAAAAAAATATTTTGGAGGGAAAAAAAAAAGTTAAAGACATCAAAGCATTAGGGGAAGTGAAGTATTACTCCTAAATTACTTGTGATCAACATAACATCGGGGGCAGCCCTGGTGGCACAGCGGTTTAGTGCTGCCTTCAGCCCCGGGGTGTGATCCTGGAAACCCAGGATCGAGTCCCATGTCGGGCTCCCTGCATGGAGCCTGCTTCTCCCTCTGCCTGTCTCTCTATGCCTCTCTCTCTCTCTCTCTCTCTCTCTCGTGAATAAATAAAAAATCTTAAAAAAAAATAACATCAGGCATTACTCTAACATTATAAGTATAAAAAAGCTCAGACACACCCAGAATTTCAATAGTGCAAAAGGCATCAAATCCATAAATGCCACACCTCCAGGTCCTAGTTTTAGCACAACACTGCTGTGCATGCAAACAGCCTGAAGTTGAATAATTTGAGTTTATTTAACTGAAACCAAGGCTTTTATCTCCATTTTTTAAAGTATGAAGTAAACAGTTCTAAGTATACTAATACTTTAGATGTTAAAAGGTGGACATACTGACATATAAACCTAGGACACTTGTGATGTTAAAAGCAAAATGTATCAAAGTGCACTGTACATAGTGATTTATTTGTTAAAAAGCACTAAGGGTTTTTTTCAATAAAATTATCACTACTCTCACCAGAAATACCATAAATGAATGGAAGTGAATGAATCATCAGGAGAAGCAAGTCTCATTGTGAAATCATTTCTAAAAATATTATTTAGAATACTGAGCGGGGAAAATTCTAGGTACACTAACAATTTCAAAATGAAAATATTGTGAGACAAATAATAAGAAAAAGAAAGTCCTGTGTTTTCACTTGTAAATGACCTCAGTAATTCTTAATGGATTTATTATAGTAAGCACAAATAATCAATCTGATTCCACCCTCTCCTAAAATCATCATTCTTTCATACTTTGCATTATACAAGGATATTTAAATCCCAATAATTTACTCAGAAAGTTTATTATGAGACAGGGCAACTTTGGTAACTCCTTGAATTCTGAACCTTTTGCTTTATTACAGAAGATAAGTTTTAAAAAACTCTAGGGACAATTGAAAAAAAAAACTGTAGGTTTTTTACTAAATTGTTTCATTCTATCATAGAAAAAGAATGCAGCACAGATTAAGATAAACACCTGATTATCTGTCTTGAAGCCTCCCAGAATATGCCCTTTGAAACAGTGAACTTTATATTCAAAGGTCTAAGTCAATGTTAGTGCTGTTATGATGCTATCAAAGTGACTATGACCATCGCCATAAACATCGATGTTGTGTCAACACAGAAATGCTGTTTTCAAAGGAATAGTGTAAATTAAAAGGAAGAGAAATTCATTGTATCAAATTTTATAAAAGATCTGATAAAAAAAAAAACCCTCTGCTTTTCAAAGTAAAATAAATAAGTTTCCCATACCCCCTTTTAAATGGTAAATGGCAATGACATTTTTCTATCCAGAACACCCTGGAAACAAAAGAGCTACACCTGTGATTAAAATATACTTGAAGCCAGATAAACAAATATGTTAAAGGATACTCAATTTTGATTTTTAACATACAACTCCAAGGAAACGTCACAGCCACTTAATAGTTTTGCAGGCTGACCTTGGAGAGCACCGAGTTCAACACGTTCACCTTAAAGGAAGAAACTGAGGCCCAGAGAAGCTGTGACTCACCGAGGTCACAGTTTTGTTTGTGTCCTGGCTGACAGGGAAACTCCAATCTACATGACACAACCAGGTCCAGTGTCCATCCTCAAAGCTTTACATTCAGCCTCTGTCATAATTTACTTTACACTTTGGTGGTCAGGCAATCCACTCACTAGCAATGATTAACAGACAGATGGCTTTCGTCACCCTCTCACAGGATGCCCACAGACGGAGATGAGGACAACACACACTTCACAGCCATTACTCACTTCTATCGGCTTAAAAAATTAACTAGAGAAGAATCATTTTTCTTATTTGAAGAGGGCACTCCTTCCTCAGCATAATATTCAGTGAGGCCAACAAAATAAAGAAATAACCTCTTTTTTCATTAACCGCCAAAGGGTGTCCAGAGTAAAAGAGACTGGCAATTCTCAGTTTTGGGGTCTTCAGACATCTTTCCACCCTCAAAATGTACTGAGGACACCAGAAAGCCTTTGTTTATGTAAATTAGATCTACTGGTATTTACTGCATTAGAATTAAAACTAATATTCATTTTGAATCAATTAAAACTAAGAAGTCACTGTGTTAACATAAGCCTATGTTCATGAAAAAATAACTATGTTTCCCAAAACAAAAACTTGAGTGAGGAGATTGGCACTGTTTTACATTCTTGCAAGTCTATTGTCTCAATAGAAGACAGCTGGATTTTCGTATCTACTTCTGCATTCAGTGTGTAGTGATAGGTTTTGGTTCAGGTATATGAATAAGATCTGGGTTCACATGGATAGGTTGTTGGAAAAAGGAAAAGCGTTTTATTTTACCTTTTTTTTTTTTTTAAAGATTTTATTTATTTACTCACAGACACAGAGAGAGAGAGGCAGAGACACAGACAGAGGGAGAAGCAGGCTCCATGCACGGAGCCCGACGCGGGACTCGATCCCGGGTCTCCAGGATCACACCCCAGGCTGCAGGCGGTGCCAAACTGCTGCGCCACCGGGGCTGCCCAGGACAAGCATTTTAATGGTCATTAGCAGTAACTGCATATGTGATTCTTTGACACTATGTTGAAAACTGCCAGTCAGTAGTATCTTAAAGGTTAGTAGCAATGTGGAATCTGAAATCACATTAGTGAACTTTCCATACACGATTACATGAAAAACTATGGTCCACCCTCCATTTTGAATGGATCTTTTACTGATGCATGATCTTTCACTCCACAAACCTCCTTGAAAGGGTCTCAGGAATCCCAAACAACAATTTAGAGTTCAATCAAAAGATGGAGGTTATCATGAAACCTCGTAACAGACACACACTGCCTTGATCCTCCACAACCTATAATTCTTTCATTTATTCCACATCCCCCTGAATGGGGTATCCTCATCCCACATTAAGATATAGACAAAAAGGCTGGATTTTGATCCAAAAGACACTAAAATACGAGACCAGTGATGAAGCATGGACGAGGTTAAATGAAATATTATAACATGTGGACTGAAATCTAGAAAAAAGATGTAAATATCTCCTGATCCTTGAGCCTTTATTCTGAGAATGATCAAAATAAATAGGTTTGGATAATACTCACCAGAAAAAGCTGTCAATAATCGGTAAGCTACAAGAGACTTCATAACACAAAAGCTTTTGTTAGTAAAGTTTTGGGAAAACTTATACTAACTAGCACAATACAACATGTATGTAAACAAAATGAACCCCCTTTGACTATATTAACACCTATGTGAGGAATTTTGGAATACTCCAGAGGAGACACTGAACAACCCCCTGGGGCCCACAAATGCAGAGGAGACTCAAGGTCACTGATTCACATTAATATGTTTGAGGCGATGCATCACTAGAACATTGGGAGGGACTTCAGGAGTTGAGTGTAAAACCTACAATTAAAATGGGAGAAATAGGATGCAGAACAAAACAAAGCAGAGAACTAATGATTTTATCTACTATGGCTACCAGAAATATCATTACCCAAAGTAATAGCCTTCAAATCCATTAAAGCAAATAAATATGTTGTGGCAAATGTATGATGCCTATTCATGAAAAATAATAGAGTAGAATTTAATAAGAATTATCAACAAATATTTCTTCCAACTTATGTATAAAATATTTCTTTAAACTATTTTGTATAATTTCATATAATGAAATGAATGAAACAGAAAACTACAGATTATGTAAACTAATCAAATGTTAACAGTAATAACGAAAATATATACAATACCTATCGCATACCAGATAATGTGCAAAGTGCTTCTCATAAACTAACTCAATTATCTTAACTCCTTGAGACAGGTACTATTGAATTCTTTTTTTCTTTTTTCTTTTTCCTCCAGATGAGGAAACTAAAAGCCCAGAGGTGAAGTGTTATACGCAAGGACACAAAGCAATTAAGTGGCAGATCAGGGATTTCAATCAGGACAGCAGTGCTCATAACTACCAGGCCATACCCCCTCATACCAACTCACTAAAAAGTCACTTACAAAAATAGTGACATCATGTGCAAAATTTCCTTCTCTAAAAGTAAAACACAGCAGTAGCAGGAGCCCACATGCTATGTTTGTTTCTGACGAAAGCCATGCTATGTTGCACTATCTTGCATTACGGTTTAGAATAGAAGAGATAGAGAGGGTATCAGAATATGATCATTCATGCTATCAAGAGCTGTAATAACCGATCCTTCAATGGAATGTTTGCTTCCATAAAGGCAAGAGGAGCAAAGTTTGAATCAATGATAAGGAAAAAGAACATATGAACTAAAGTTTTAGCTTTTGGCTCATAACAAAACAGAAGGAGAAAAAGAAATACATGTAAACGTAATTGTTTACATAATTGTTAATGGAATGAACATAAGTTTTTAAGGAAAACATCCACATATTCCCAAATGCTGAAGGAATGAACCATATCTAGGACATCTACTCTATGTTCAATAAAGGGATCATTTATCACAACCATATAATAAAAACAGTACTGAAACAAAGTCCAATGCAAGTATTCATTGTATAATTTAGAACCACCCTTTACAGCATATCAAAAACCTCTTCCTTGTTTTTTCTAAATATATAGAATATGCTATCTGCAAAAAGGAAAGTCAAGAAATATTTTACAGTTAGTAAAGTATGTCTTCTTGTAGATCTTAAAAGTTAAAAATATACCAACTCAAAACTGCAGTGACATATTTCACTTCCAATATGAGTAAGAAAGCAAGACTGTCCACTTAGTAATTTTAGATGTGCTGAGTCTTTAAAAGCCCTCAACAGTTAAGGAAATGATTTATTTGTATGGAAAACCATGACTTATATACAAATTAAGCTACCCAGAAAAGGACGAAGAGGGTGTAGAGCTTGTGGGTAACCGATTTGGGGTTCAACTTCATACTTCACAACCAATGAAGTGGTTAATAATAATAATAATAATAAAAAAGCTAAGAAAAAAGACAAAGACCACAAAGAAACAAATTGAAAACAATTCTAGTGAACCAGTGTACCACTAAAGAAAAAAATAATCAAGCACTAGTCTGCTAAAACATATATAGTCACAGGCAGTAGAAAACGGACTTTTCCCGAACACCTACAACAGGCAACGTGCTATAAGGGGGAGGGAATATCCATACATATTCCTTCAAAATCAACACAAGTATTTTCTTAATTTTAAGAACTTTTTGTTTCCTATTTCAAAACAGCAGTATACCAAAAAGGAAAGAGGGGACACTAAATGACCATCCTGAAAATAAAAATAAAATGAACTGTGAACTGAACAGTTCAATGTGTTTAAATTTATCAACTGTAAATACTAGTTTTTTCAACATTTTATAAAGCCGCGATTTTCAGAAAAGGAGAAAAAAAACAACTTACCTTGTTACGTTTTCTGGAATGTATTCTAGAACTGGATATCCATCACTTCTTCTAGATGACAGGTCACCATGTGATTTCCATGACTCCACTAAAGTATTAACAGGAGGAAAGGAACTCAGGTGTTGGAAAGATTGGTCTCTAGCCGATCGTGATAAAGATATTGTACCTTGAGCACCAATCCTGTAGTGAAAGGACTGTCCACCTGAATTCACACCAACAATAGCAGATGATGGGATGCTGGCCTCTGGGTAATAGCTCCCATCATCTGGTTCCTGTTTAATACCCATTGGGAATCCACTGCCTTCACAGTTACCATCAAAGCCGGGCACAGGTGGTCCTAAAATTCCTGATAGAGAATAATAGTCTTTATCATCCATAAAGGAAAAATATGAGCCATCCATAAATGGAAATGGATTTACTGTTGGATTCCCTTTAAAAGAGGTGCCTGAACATGAATGCTTGGTTGATTCTTGTTTTATTGGTACTGAGAATGGGGAATCAGAATTTATTTTGTTATTTCCTCCTAGACATGAGCTACTAAAAGCTCCATCTGGCTCCGGTTTTATGTACTGGACAATGTTAAGCTGGCCAGTCACACCATTGGAGATGGCATTCTCCACTTCCTCACTCTTAGGAAAGGGGACCTCTTGAGCACCTTTCTCCTGTGTGTCTGGACTAGGAACCACATCCCGGGCCACACTGGATCCAGCAGGAGTGCCAGAAGCAGTGTAGCTGAAGGCATTGTTTACAGGGCTACAGATAGATCCCACAGTACTAGCAGTTGGACTGGAAAGCGTGGATCTGTTATTTGTGTTGGAAGGGCTGGAAACGGAGCACCTTGAGTTGTTGATGTTTGCAGGGCTAGACACAGAGGATCGCAGAGTGACATTGTTAGGACTGGAGACTGGAGATTTTACACTGCAGTGACTCGGAGGGCTGGATATTGGGGATTTCATGCTACTTAATGGACTTGAGAGAGGAGAGCCCACGTGTGCTGGGCTGTGCGATCTGGAGCCTCGATTCTCAACGTTAGGGGAGCATGTCAAAGGAGTCCCCTGGGTGATAGGGCTGTGCACTGTGAAACTGCCAAAGCTGGCAGAGGTGGAGGACACAGAGCTGATTCCAGCAGGGCTGCAAACTGAAGACGTCATGTTCAGAGGGCTGCAAACAGATGGGCTCTTCTCATGACACATGATAGGGCTTTTAACAATGGCACGCATGACCCCACCGTTCACAGAGCTCCCAGAGTCAGACATGAAGGATCTCAAGGGCCTGTTCACACCACCTAGAGTGGAAGGATGATGGCCATTTTCTTTGTAAAATTTCACCAGCTGTTCAACATTTTGATAAATCTTTGCTGGACTCATGCTTCCTTGTTGGTTCTGCTGATCATAGGTATAGTCAGCATCTCTTACAGAATCCATGTATAAACCCATGGACTCAGCCACAGTCGCCGAAAGTTCCTTAGACTCCAGCTCAGTTTTAATATCAGATGTTAAAATCCCAGACCGATTATTGTCTTGCTGAAGGCAAGGGAGTAGTTCGTGTTTTTCTTTGCTGCTTCCTTGAGTACTGTTGTTTGGAATAGCACCGGAAACACAGCTTACGTTGACAATCTCCATGTAGTTATTCTCATCGGTCCTCTCTGTAGGTCCCAGGGAAGAATGTTCCACAGCCTGAGAAACTTGACCCCACCGTCTTTCCATATCTAGACCTTCAGGGAGACTGTGGTAGCCTTTGGTCTCCATAGCTAACAAATAAATTTATATTAAAAAATTGAATTAGAGTCATTTATAGCAATATTACTCTAGAAGACATTCTAAAATTGTACTTGCTGAGCTATACATACATATCCTACTTATTATAAGCAGTATTTCTACTTATAATTGTTGCCTTTTTTATGTGCTGTTATAACAGATTATTGACTATAACTTGTCCAGAAGCTAGACTATAAGCAGCAATCATATAAAATTATTTTGCATCTAAATAAAAGTAACATGTTTGCTATAATACAGCCTTTAGATTTGCAAAGAATATCTACAAATGTTAACTTATTTAATATTCAGAGTAATCATGGGGACTGATGAAGCAGGCAAGGATGAAACGAAGGGCTTACTGATGTGGGTGACTTGTCCAAGGTCAAAGGCGTGATAAGTGACAAGTTGGGTTTAAAACTAAATCTTCTAACTCTAAAACCTTTGGTGTCTCTCAAGCATATGGAAGCTGCTTTCCATATTGCATACGAGGCTTTATTAAAACAATACAGTAATGCAACCAATGTTACCATTTATTAATAGGAAATTAAAGTTATCAAGTGGATTATCACAGGAAAACTAACTTATAAGAATGATTTTTTAAAAAAAAATAAGGTTTTCTTAAAATGGATTACTTATGAGGATACTGTAATGTCAATTCCTAAAAGATTCATGTATCCTGATTACTTAAGGCAGTCCATATAGCTCCATAGAGAGGCAGTACGAGAACTCGGGAATGTCAGCACTAGATTCTCCATATTTCAATGCTGGCAGGGACTTTGACACGCATCCCTACTTAGTGGTACCTCTGCTATAAAGACTTCTAGCAGAAACAGTTTTATTTTCAACAGTAAATGGAGGAAGTTGAGATGAGTCTTGACAATTTATGTGTTCATTCATTGAACAAATATTTACCAAGTGCATGCTACATCCTGGGCCTACAACCAGTCACTGAATCTATAGTGACAGACAAAACAGGCACAGTTCTCATCCAAGGAGCCCACAGGTTTTTTTTCATCTACACAATCACATCCATTGACTCTCTATAAAATTATTTCATAGACAATATAATTATAATAGGTTATATTTACATAATCTTATAATTATACAATTCCATGCAACAGTATACGCCTCGTATTTACCCTAATAACCGTATAAGATTAGTAAAAGTATTATCTAAATGATATATTGGGGAAACTGAGGCACAGGCTATACAGCTATGTGGCAGAGCTGGAATTTGACCCCAGGTCTCTCTCTAAACCGAGGCATCTCAACCTTGGCACTACTAACATTTCGGGCCTGATAATTCTTTGTGGTGAAGGTCTGTCCTATGCATTGTAATATGTTTAGCAATAACCCTGACACCTACCCACTAGATTCAACTAGCACTCCCCATATTCAGCTGTGACAATCAAAGACATCTCCAGACATTGCCAAATGCCCCCTGCTTTGATATGTTTCTATAGAAACATATCTTAAAGGAAATTAACTCATTCTTTGTAAAACTTTCATTTATATATTCTAATATACAAAACTGCTAAAATCATTACATATTCATTTGTATTGTATTATGTATGCATTTTTCAAATCCTTTCAGGTGTGTAGATAATTCATGCCCCAAATAAAAGTCTGATATAGTCTCTGCAGTTCTGTACACCAATATTACCTTAGGCCTCTCATTCTTTTTTTTTTTTTTTTTAAGATTTTATTTATTTATTCATGAGAGACACAGAGAGAGAGAGAGAGAGAGAGAGGCAGAGACATCTGCCGAGGGAGAAGCAGGCTCCATGCAGGAAGCCCGATGTGGGACTCCATCCCGGACCTGAGCGGGAATCAGATGTTTAACTGCTGAGCCACCCAGGCATCCCAAGCCTCTCATTCTTTTCCTCCTTCAGCCACTCACTACTCCCATCTCCCTTAGCTTCCCCTCATGAAATGAGACTAGGAAGTCCTTCTGCTACAGAACTTATATTAACTTACCCAGGAAAATAATAGAATGGCTCTACTAAATAAACTGGCAATAGATTATCACAAGGCTCTCTAAGGACATATAATGCCTAAATTGTCTAGGTATTGTAATTATCTCTTCACTGTATTCTATACTAGATTTTAAGTCCCCAAGAGGCAGAAATTTTATCAATTTCACTACTGCATCCCAAGCAGATAGCCTAGTACAAATAAAAAATGTTAACTCTTATAATCAATACTCAATTTGTGAACATTAAAATCTAGCCTATAACCTTTTACTTAAAGAACATTATTCTATGAATTCCTAATCACAAGTCAATCACAAAGCAGGGGAAAATAAATCAAATTACAACAATTTAGGTGTTTATCTGGTAATTCTACCCAAAAAATTGAGTGTGGATAAAAGACAAGTTGAAATAAATATACAGTGAAATGGGACTTAAACTGCTAATACTGACCTTTTCTTCTTTACTGAAAAACCAGTTAGCTGTAAACATAGGTTGAAAAATAGGAGTATTCTATGCTTCTACTTCTATCTAAGAATATTCTATCCTCCCCATAACAAAGCTGAACAGATGCATATCTAAGGTATAGATGTTTCAGGTCCAAATTCATCAAACACCACAAGAAACATGTCTATTCATGCTCAAAACTGAACATCTTCTGTGTTCCATACCCCCCTCCCCAAACCTGTCTGTAAATCCACATTCCCTGCCTTGGTGAACTGCACCCCTCTCTCCCCTAATGCCTGTAAACCACCCTTGCCTAGGAACTCTTGCCAAAGGCCTCCAAAGGCTCCAGCCTCCCCACCTTCCAACTACAGCGCCATTCCTCATCTCCACTCCCCCCGCCAACCCCGCCCTACCCCAAGCAGAGTCTAAAAAGAGAATCCCATCTCCAGATCCCTCCAGATCCATCCTCCAAACGTTCTTTTGGGAAGGATGATCACTTACTGCTTTTTTGAAGTTTCACAGTGTAAATCTGCATGCTAAACTCCTGAGAAGTTTTACAGTGCAGAAACCGGTTTCCTTTTTATTCCAGCGTCCTCTACATAATTTGGCCACGGCCCCCTTTTTCCACAACACCTACTAATATTCTAAGGGATGACTTTCATCACTCTGCCCTAAAGCAGGAGCCAAATCTCAAACCTGTGAAGACTATATGACGATTCTAGGAGAATCTACATGGGAAATAGCAGACAAGTATAATATTAAAGCACTCTACAAGGAAGCACCTTTATCAGCTAACATCACACAGCTGATCACAACTTTCCAAGTCCTGTTTGGCTAGCCTTGAATTCTTAACAATAGCATAAAACAGCCTGCATTTCACCACATTATTGACAGGGCTATCATTAAAGAATTTGCAAAAGGCTTTGCTGAAATCTAAATTAGTTCTGTGTAAGGTACTGTCTTCATCTACCAACTTAATGCACCTCTCAACAAAGAAAATAAAGGTTGGCAACAGTCAGGCACAAAAGAATAGATATCTAGCGTCTTCATGGCTTCCACTGCCAACATTTTTTAAGATCACCGTTTTTAAAAACTTAGGAGTATCAAAATATTTTATGCTGAATGCCCCCCTATTACTTTAATCAGTCTTTTAATCAGTCTTCTCTGTAAACAAATAGATTATGTTAGGCATTTATTTCCTAAATAGTCCAGGAAACTCAGATTGTCTTTTTGGAAGTGGCATAGCCATGGCTTGAGCAGAATTTCAGTTAGCCTGAACTTACTAGTAAATACTGAAAATATCAGTTGATGAATATACTCCTCATAGAACTTAACACCCCCATAGTAAAGGAAAAGTTGTTACTAAAGTATAAGATGAAGCAGACACAGGTATACATATCCAGCTTATATAAAATCAGATTTGTCTCCCTTACAGCAGAAATGTTAACAGAGGCTCTCTAGGGACAGGGACAAAAACCATTATGACCCTTTAATTTTCATGCAAATGGCCTCCCCCAAAACATAAAGGAAATTTCCAAAAGTAAGGAAGAGCTATTCATATGCTCTTAAAAACTTTTTACAAAGGAAAAACCTGACTTTAAAATTTTAGGTTTTATAGTCAGTGTTAAACTGCGCTCTTCCAGAAGGAAATAGGTTTGCTTTTTTTTTTTTTTTTTTTTTTAGGAATATTAACAAAGATTCTTGTGAATTGACATTTTGTCTGAAAACACTTTCACTTTTAAGCCCCCCCCCCACAGTCTCATTTAAAACATACCATTTTCTATAGTTATTTCACTTTAATATGGCATCTTAAAGACAGAACCTTAAGAATTTCACAATTTTCACTAGTTGCACGGCTGTCAAAGTTTGCCGTATGTAACTATTTTTCTGTCATCCTCACTACGGAACTATTATTTTGTCCTCTTCTTTTATACATGGGGTAAATGATAGAAACCTGCCCAAGGTCACCTAAGAGAGCGGGAGAACCAGTTAGAACTGAGCACACCTGATTTCTATTCACTCACCTAATTCACTGAGCCACCTGATCTTTCCAAAAATCCCCAAGCCAAACTATGTCCCTCTTAAAGGAAAAAGCTCCCCTTTATCTTTTTTTGTAACTTCTATCCTCAGGCATTTCAATGATAGTGTGCCTTGAACCCAAACATACAATTAAAACTTCACAGAACTTCACAGATGGGCACGCTGTTATCATTATTATGTAAATGCCATCAATAACAGCACCTAGAGAAATGGTCATACAAATGTTAAAAAGCAATTTAAGTGCATTAGGAATTCAGCGCTCCCAAAAACTTGTCTGGTAACAAACAAAAGTTCTCCTGACTTCTAGGTCATAATAAATAGTCAAAACTGATGGTGCCATAAACCATTTTGATTTAAGCCTGGTCTTTTAAAATTCAGTAGGGAAAAACCATGCACTTAAGTTCAATAGTAGGGTACTGATGACACCAAAAGAAGCTTCATCCTTTCTCCCCTGCCTTTGGAATTACAACTGATGCCACAGAAAGCATTAGCCTCTCTCAAGAGTTTTATAAATACTAGGGAACGGGAAATGCACGAATTTCCAGAGCCCCCTTCAGACAGGCTACATCAGGATCTGTATCTCCTTCAACTGCCCTTATCCGCTACACCTCTAGCTCAGATGTGGGTGCTTCCGCAATTGATAGAGGAAACAAATATTATTCAAACGCCCCTTAAAAATCGTATAAGGAAGACGATCCGAAACTCATCCTTGGGGAAAGGGAAGGGTGGTAGACCTCCCACTGCCAAAGGCGGTTGAAAGCTGCTCGTTAGAGGGCATTTATCCAAAGTGGCCAAACTTTCCCAAAATAGTCCTCTGGCGGCCAAAGGGGGTAAAAAGTGGAAAACCAAAACAAAACAACAAGCACACAGCACCATACTGACTGTGCCTCCGGATTACGCAGCCACTTCTCCCTGCAAAGTGCACGCTCCCGCGCCGCGGCCGCCAGCCGAGTCCGGCGAGCGGCGCCCCGCGGCGCACCCCTACACACCTGCCTCGGCCGGGGTCCGTCTCTCGGCGTCTACCTGTTGCAGCGCTCGCCAACGCCACGACACCCCTGCTGCGGAGCCCCCCCAAATCCAACCACATCCAGGCCAGCGAGTGCCGCTCTCCCTGCAGCGAGAGAGCCCGAGGCTGCAACGCTCCTGCACCCAGGTGACTGCACGGGCTTCCTCCGAGCAGCCTGAAGTTGGCTTGCGTCTCCCCGGTCCAATGACACCCCGGGCGCGGAGGGGCGGAGAGGCGGGGGCAGGGCCAGGGCCAGGGCCGGGGCGGGCGGAGTGGGAAGGGAGAGAGGGAGAGAGGGCGGGCAAAGCCCGGAGGGGGAGTGGGCCAGCTCCAGGGCCGGGGTGGTCACATGTCCAGATAAAGTTCAGGTTGCTATCCCGCCCCCCTGAGCCCTTCCTATTGGCCCGGAGGGAAGCAGGGCTCCACGCCGCACAGGCCAGGCGGGCTTCTCATTGGACAACCCCGGCTGTCAGTCACCAGGAGGGCGACATGACTGATACAAAGTTGCTGCGACACAGCCTAGACTCGGCAGCTCCCTTAAAGCCGCAGCCACGGCGGGCGCCTGGGGTGCCGGGCAGCAGCCGCGACGCCGAGCGCCGGGCACCCTGCACGCGCCGCCCCCCGCCCCTCTCGCTCGGCTGCTCCAAACTTGCTCGCTCCCACCTGACTATCCTCCTGGCTGACCTCGGGCTAACTGGAAAGACGTGAAAAGTGTGGTGACGCGGAAGAAGTCGGTTTTCCCGAGATCCAGCCACCGTGTCGTTCCCTCATGCTGTCCACCTGCAGCGCCAGGTGAGCGGCAGCCCTGGCCCAGGCACCGCCCACGGCGTCCGCGCGCAGGGGAGGGCTCCGAGTGGGCTCGCCCGGACCCCCGGGGCTCCTCTCCCCGCCCCTTCCCTCGGTCCTGCGAGTTACCTCTCAGCAGAGCGGCCGCAGCGTCGCTGCCCGCGAGCAAGAGGATCACGTTCCCCCTCGATTTGAATTTCCTTGTTTTAACCGTGCAGGAAAAGCGGGTGATTTCAGCGCAGCCAAAGCCCTTTAAACGCAGCCTCTCTCCCACCCCCACCAAAAAAAAAAAAAAAAAAAAAAGAAGAAGAAGAAAGAAAAAAGAAAAAAAAAAAAGTGCCAGGGTCAAGAGCTACTGCTCTCCCTCTTTATGATTTCGTCGTTTCATTTATTAGTTTAGTATTGGATTTTTCCACTAGCTCAATTTGAAAGCCATCGAGGATACTCGCTTCTTTATAATGGGGGGGGGCGGGGTGTGCACACAATTGGGAGAAACACATAGGAGGGAAAAGGAACCAAAGTGTCTTCTAAAGCTCGAGAGCCTGCGATAAATTTGTTTCCCTGCAGCCGCCCCCACCTCGACTTTCCTCTCGCCCACCCAAACGCTGGAGCTACTAGGCAAAAGGAAGGGCTTCTTAACTTTGATTTCTAAAGACTTTGAGGCTCCGCGTCTGAGGCTCCGTTTTAGGCTCCCCGCTGGCCCAGAGTCAGCGCCAGTGACGTACACACCTAAATCCGGGCCCCCGGCCCTCGGCGACCCGCAGCCCGGCGGTGGCAGCTGTGCAGCCCGCCTCCCGCCTCACCCCTGCCTCGCCCCGCCGGAGTCAGAGGGCCAGGGGGAGGGGGTCACGGTCTGTGCCCAAGGCCCCCCCGCCCCCCCCCCGTCCTCCCTTTACTGTAATTAAGCTTCGGGATTCCAGACCCCCCCCCCCCCACCCTGGAAGACTCGAACTCCCCGCCGCTCCACGCAGGGAACTCCCTGGCGGCGGGGCGACTCCGGCGCTCAGCAGTGCCCTGTGCGCAGCGGCCCCCGGGACCCCGCAGCCGGGAGTCCCCGCCGAGCGTCCCAACTTTCCCGCGGGGCCCGCCGTCACGCGCTCTCGGGGCCGGGCGAGCGGTCTGGCATCGATCGCACCCGGGCCGAGCGCGGGCGGCGGGCAGGAGCGAGGGGAGTCCCGGACCGAGCGCCGGGGCAGGCGAGGGGGGCGGCGGCTCAGCCTGCGCTGGCGGATTTATTATTAAAGGAATGGACGTGTCTCTTTCACTAAGTTTTTGCGTCCTTTTCGGAGGGCCGGTCTTGCCCTGGATCGCAGCTGCTCGCAGAATCTAGGTTAGGTTTTGCAGGGACGGCCGCCGCGGTCGCTCGCCTGCCGCCCAGCACCCCTGCCCCGAGGCGGCCCGGCGGGCACCCGGTCTGCGGCCCGCAGCCCACCTCGGCGCGCCCGCCCGCGCCCCCTGCGCGGCCCCTGCCCTCCCCTGGGCCGCCTCTGCGCTCCCCGGGCCCCCTCCCGCCGCTGTCAGCGCAAAGTGACTGTCGCCGCACTCACCTTTTCTAGGACATGGTGGGGAAGCTGGGGCGCGGGGCGGGGGGTGGGGCGGGGGTGAGGGCAGCGAGACTCCCGCCGCCGCCGCCGCCGCCGCCGCCGGCAAGCCCAGAGCTAGCGAGCAGATCGGCGGCAAGGATGAGAGGATGACAGTCCGGCAGGCGCCCTGACGGTGGGTAGAGCAGTGGACCGGTAGTGCTGCTACCCCGCAGGGGGCGGCGAGGCGGCGGCGCCAAACCGCGCCGAAGGGGACGCGAGCGCCCGCCCGCCCCCAGCAGCGGCGGCCCGGCCCCGAGCGGGCCCCTCTCCCGGGGCTGCTGGTCTCCCGGGCGTTGCCGGCGGCCGCCCTGGAGGCCGGGGAGCGCGGCGGCGGGTTCGGCGCCTGAGCCCCGCGGCGCGGCTCTCCGCGCCCCCTCTCCGGGCCTGGGGTGGCCGGTGACAGCTCAGGCGGCGGAGCGTGTGTGCCTGTGTGTGTGCGAGGGGGCGGCCGCAGGGGGAGCCCGCGGCGCCGCGGCCCCCTCCCCGGGTCACACCCTCCGCAGCGGGAGGCGGCTGCGGGGCGGCTGCGGGGCGGCTGCGGGGCGGCTGCGGGGCGGCCGGCCCCCGGCTGGTGGGCGCGGGGTGGCGGCGCCCGTGGCTGCCCGGAGGCCCCGGGAAGGCGGAACCCCCCGCACGGCACCCTCCGGCCACCACTTCGCGCGTCCCCCCAAAGTCCGGGCCTGAGCGCGCGCCCCGGCCTCAGGTGCGCCTCCCACCCGCGGGGGGCAGCGCGGCCCGGGGACCACGCGCGGGGGGCGGGAGGGAAAAGTTTCTTCTCCCGCTCGCCCGCCGCCCACCCGGGGAGGCCGCCGCTCTGCCCGCCGCCGAGCCCGCGGCGCCGCTGCCCCACCCCCACCGTGGGGGGACGCCGAGGCAGGACCGGTGTCTGCGCGCGGGGGCGCGGGGGAGGCGGCTGAGGAGCGGCGGCCGCGACCGGCGCCCGGGCCGTGACAGCGGCTGGCACGCGGCGGGCGGTGCCTGCGCGGGGCGAGCCGAGGCCGGGGCGCCGCGCCGGGCCCCCTCCCCCTCCGCCCGCCGAGCGCCGCGCGCCCCCGCGCCGCCCCGCGCGCCCCCGCGCCCCGCGCCCCCGCGCCCCCGCGCCCGCCGGGGCAGGCACCTACGCAGACGCGAAAGTGAAAGGGGGGCGGCCCGGCCGAGGGGGCGGGCGCACGGCGGGGGGCAGAGGACCCAGCTGGGACCCGCGAGCCCGGGGCTCTCCCGCTGCCGCTGCCGCTGCCCTGCGGAGCCGCCCGCCGCCGGCGGGCTCCGAGCCTCCCCGGAGTCCCAGGTCCGTCACTCTGGGCCACGCAGATCACCCTTGGCAGGGGATGTGTGCGCCGGTGTGCGCGCGCGTGTTCGCGTGCACTCGCGTGTGTGAGATACACGTTCAGCCCGGCCCCTCCGCTGCACCGTTACGCTTAGCCTTGGTGGAAAATTTTTTTTTTGTGGGGGGGGGGATGGGGGCGCATCGTAAATGTCACCGTCACTCACAGGCTTCCGTGCCCGTTGTCCTGTATGATGTAGAGTTTAAAAACCCCGCGAACTGACCCCCCCGCACACACCCCTTTCCCGGCTTGGCACTTCTTTCCCTGCAGGATCTGTTGACCACCACCCTAAACCACCACCAGCACCCCGCCCTTCGCAGGTTCTTTCCCGTTTTGTTCCCAAAGAGCTGTGAAAGTTGCTAATCTCTTCCCACGCACAACCGTGTTCAACACGGAGCTGCCCTGTTAAAACCATCACGGCCCTTCTTCAAGCGCCTTCCCACTGTCCCGATATCCAGCTCCCCTCTGCGTCCATCCCCCACATGTACAGTATGGGCACTGCCCGATTCTCAGATGGCTGAAGGGGGCATTTTGGCCTCTAGTAAAACGACCTTTTGCCTCAGCTCCCTTCTTTGTAGGGGATGTAGAGTTCTTAAAGTATTAGGTTTTAAGCGAAAGCAAGAAAATAAGAATGCATTTTCAAATGAACATATCGACGATTAATTACAAGTGTCTACTGCAGAAACTGAATCTTGAAATGCAGAAAAAAGTAAGCTGGATTGGCATTGGTGGGTTGCTAAGGTGTACAGAAGGACGGGTGGATATAGGGTGAGGCATGTATATATTGAAGTACAACATTAATGGTGGAATCTAGTGGTGGGTATACAGGTGTCTGCTGTAAACTTTTTTGTATGCTTGAAATTGTTCGTAATGAAATGCTAGAGAAAACTCTTATTTAAGGTAACCTATATAATGTGAATTCTGTTTACAAAATTTGCAAATTAGGTATTGATTATTCCTTCCCACTTTAAAAAATGATTTAACCTAAACATTCTTTACTTAGATACCCTACCACGATTCTAATCAATAATTTCCATTACAGACAACTTGTCAAGGGATCAGACTATGGCATAAAGTAGGTTATTATAAGTGCAACATCTTGGAAATGTAGATTTCTTACGTGTTTTTTCTTGCCCATTCTCAAATGTTTATCTTCCCTGCCTTAAAAACCATTTGGTATTATACAACTAAGATTGAGTTTTAAGCATATGTAAATATTCTTTTGAAATTTTTTTCACACCAAAATAGCTAGGAGTGGGGGGCATATGCCCATATATAGCAGCTTCTCTTGTTCTTTGGGAGGGATGTTAGGGGATCTAGCAATTATTAACAGGCAGATCTTTGGGGGATATCTGGGTATTTAAATTAATTTGCCAGACGTTTGAACAATTAAGTTTCCCTCTTCGCTTTATTTTGTTGTGCTGTCCATAAGACGAGAGGTGGTCCTGTGCCATGAAGGGAGAACAACTCCAGGATAAGATCTGTGGGTCCCTCATCTGAAAAGAAGGAGACACTTATTTTGGTTGGAATCACCCCACAAGTGGTATCTCTGAGACACTCCATCAAAGATGGGGGTGCAGGGTTTTCTGTTTGGAATATTCTTTGTGCCAATGCTAGTTAATAAGGAGCCCTAACACCTTAAAAAAGTGTATGCCTAGAAATGTCATTACTTGCTTGTTTTTTAAGCTGTCTCAACAAAGTTTGTTCTTCTCAGCCTTTTGGATAAGCATATTTTTCTCTTTGCAAAAGGATGAAAATGTGTTTTTTTTTAAATAAAAATTAAGAAAGGAAAAGAACAGAAAAGGAATTTAACTTTATCTCCAAATAGAGACAATTTACAGCTGCCAAAGAGTCTTAAATCCTGAAGCAGCAACAATAGTTATCTCCCTTTTGACAATAGATCACCCTCAGTCCACAGTCGCTGTGTCTTAAGACACCACCCTCCCTCATCCCATTAGTGTCAAACTCTCTGAGGTTTGCCACCATAAAATGCAAGACTCAGCGTTTGCAATTTACATGTGTGACATCACATCCTCTATTATATAACTTCAGATACAAAGCCTAATATCATCTAACTTTGTGTTGGAAAAAATTCTCCTTTGCTCTTTATTTTAGCTTTAGCAGAGCAACCCCTTAGTTCCCTGATGCTAATCCCATTTCTTCAAACAGCTGACTGAGGGAAGAAAAAAAGAGCATGGAGTTGTTTAAACCATGAAATCATTACCCACCCCCCAAAGAATCTTTTCAAATTTATTTTGAAACGTATTAAATACCTCTCCTTTATATCTTTACTTACTAACAAGAAAGTGAAAACCATTAGGTATCATATAATTTAATTGTATTCAATAATTTTTAAAAGTTAAAGGCTAAGCATTTGGTCATACTTAACTTCATTAATAAAGCCTAGCCATGCTGGCAGGGTTTGTTTTTTTTTTCTTTCTAAAAAGCTAGGCTTTCTTCACACACACACACACACACACACACACACACACACACACCCCCGTCTCTTACCAGCTGTTGGAAAGAGTTGAGAAAGACAGAATGGGGTGGGGGGATATTGGGGAGAGAAGATAAATAGGGGAATAATATAAGATAGAACTTTTTCTTTGTTTATTGCAAAACACACATGTTACAGTTTATAAACATTGCAAGCAAATAAGAAATTGTGGACCAGAAGATAAATACAAAACATATCAGGGTTTTTGTAATATCCAAAATAGACCAAACTCAATTTTCTAGACTACTTGGAATATTTTTATTAGCCTTGGTTATTCACTCATTTCTATATTTGTTTTCCCAAGTATTTATTCATCTATCTACCTTAATTTCATTTGTAGTCATTTTAAATAAAAGTACATAAACCTAATACATTTCTATGGCCAGATTTTGAGACGACAGAGCACCCAACAGCACATGCATCACAATTAGTATGCCATATTATTAGAAGCAAATCAGATTTCACTGTGCCTACACTGATGTTCTAAATTTAGAAATAATGTACAGTAGTTGAAAAGGGGGAGAGGAACTTAGAGCAGTATATTTTAATAAAAATAAAGATATTTTCAATTTCTTGTCTTCTTCTCTTTTTCTTGGTTTAGTACAGGAAATTCATCACCTTTAAATAACTGTGCTAATCTTGCATAAATAAATTCATGGTTTGTTTGCACATTAGGACTATGCATTGGGGCTGTTTCTTTGATATTATGTGCTATAACAACCACAGAAAAGTGAAACAATCCAGTGGGTCAGGTGTGAGAAACATGAGTCTCTGTTGAACTTGATGAAAAACTCATTTAGAATTTCTCATTAGGACTTCACAGGAGCAGTTAGCTTTTCAGTAGTTGGCATTATATTTTTAGCAGCATTTTAACAGCTGTCAGTAACAACTAAGACAACATTTTGATCAACACTATTTTTTTTATTCCAACAAAGATGATTGCAAAGAAACAAAATGCTTCAGGATTTCAATGTTTAACTATGAAAATCTCAATAAAAAATATTTTTTTGTAATATAAAATGTTGATAATACCTCGAGGGCAGGCAATAAGGTATCCACATAAAATGAGGCCAAGTAGATTTTTAAATTTTAATTTTCTGATGCCTAGGTACACATGATAAAGATAATTTTATTCTTAAAAGGTGTGTTCAATGTCAGAAATAGAAATGTCAGAATAAGAGAATGTTCAGTGTATCCTGTCATATATTTGCAAGTAGGTCAAGAATAGCCATATGGGCACCCAAAATGAATAAAATCTTTTCCCTAACATTACAGTTTATAATGGGAGGTTATCATATGTTAGATATATGACACTGGAAATAGCAGACAGAAAAATGTAAGAAGCTTCATGGTGGATGTCATCTTTATTCCTGAAGATGGAGGTAAATTTGCTATGGGTAATGCATTACAAAGCAAATGAAAACTAAATGTCTGCAAGTGTCAAATGTGCCTTTCACCCATAGTCTCCCAAAATTGAGTAATTTCTGTTTCAAGGCAAGTAGGAGTAATGGTATATTATTAAAGCAGCCTACTGAATCATCTTATTCAGAGGTCATCTACTCATTTGGAGGATCTAATCCAAGTTTTGAGTTTGTCCCAACAAAGGCAGCTGAGTATTTCCCACTTCAATCTAGTTAGCACAGCGAGGGAATTAGTGCATTCTTATGTCAAATGATATTTTTATTATATTGCATTTTTTTTTCTAACCTTTTCGGGGCACTTATCTATCAACTCTTTCAATATGAAGCATTTTTAACTGCTTGGTAGGACTTTTTTTCAACAGATCTATGCACCTTTAGTAAAAACTGTGATTAGATACCCTTTCCTCTTTCCCAGCACCAACTCCTGCCAGATGCAAATCTTTTGGTGTTGACAGTTTCTCACGGAGCATTATATAGTATTCTTGATACATAAATTTTGGACATTAAATGTCCATGTATAAAAATGAAACACATATAAACACTTTGTCTGTGGAAGGTATACGCCATATCAATTATTAATATTTAAACAACAATCTATTTTGAAGGGCTTAGTGCTAATTATAGCTAGACCTTAATATTTTTTCAAAACAAGTAGACATGTTTCTATTTAAACTAGTTCATTACTTTAAAAAAAAAAAAAAAAGCTTTTTAATGGCCTCTCCCATGAATGTAGTAGAACCATGTCCTCTAAGTAGAAGTTAAGTAGACTTACAATGCCTCTGTACAATGACAGTAGAGATTGCTTTCTTGTGTAAGGACCAAATGAGCACCTAAAGTCTTGAGACTAAAAAAAAAAAAAAAAAAAAAAAAATAAAGTCTTGAGACTTTTCTAATACATTTATAAATTTGACTTTTAATCTGTTGTTTGATATAATACAAAGGCATATATTATAATTGTGTATAATAATTGTATATCTCAAAAAAGAAAAAATTCCAGGAAAATTATTATTTTAACTACAGCACTTCAATATATACTACTGCCCCATTCATTTATAAATTACTCCTTTTATTTCCAATTTGTGTATCACATGAACTGAAATTTTGTTTGAAAATATAATCAGTTTTAGATTATCTTTATTTGTGAAAATATATATATTATTGTTATAATTCAGTAAAAACTTCCCAGAAATAAAATGCAATATCATATGTACATATCTTTATATTCACTATAAGTTATTTCCATGGCACTGTGAGATTACAATACTAAAATACAACTACTAGTACATTAACAGACTATGGACCCAGTACCTAAATCAAGATTATTAATCATAGTGAGTGAACTCACTGAGAAATTTAAACAAACACTAACTTTTGCAGATAATTAAAAAACCCAAGGTATAAGAGAGAGCCAAGGTTCAATCTTCTTAAATGAAAAAAACAAGCAAAAATTTTTAGCCTAGAGCTATATTTCACTACCCCTTTTCATAGAACCAGCAAATCAAGCTGTACTGTAGAGTAGAGCCAGCTTACATGGCTTAGAATTCTGGCTTCAACACCTACTAACCTTATAACCCAGTGCAAATTACTTAATCTTTCTAAATTTAGGTTTCCTTACTTGTAAAATGAGATTATTGATACTATAACAGGATATGTACTTAACATTACAGTACTTGGATCTAGTAAGTGCTCTCAAAAATGCTAAATATCTACCTCTGGAGGTTTATTATAGAAAATCAAAAGTGATTCTTTGGAGGATTAAAGATCTTGCTTCCAATTCAAAGAATTTTCAAGATCCATTGAGAATCAGTGATTCACCTGAGGTCCTCAAGCATTTCATGCTTCTAAGAATTATCTTTCCTAAAACTGAGATTCTCAAATTTAGCATGCATCAGAATTACCTGGAAAGCACATTAAAAGAGATTACTAGGCCCCACCCCTAGAGTTTCTCATTTAGTAGGTATGGGTTGGAGCCTAATAATTTGCATTTCTAATAAGTTTCCAGGTTGCCGTTGCTGATGATGATCTGGAAATTACTCTTTGAGAATCACTGCCCTAGATACAGTGGATAAAACAAATGGCCCCAGGCTGCTCATTTTGAGGAACTTAAGTTATTGTGGGCAGCTGCTGCTGGGGTGGGGATGAGAAACAGGAAGTAGGGGAAAGAAGAAAGGAAGTGTTAGATAATGATAAAAAGGAGTAAGGGTAGGAGGTGGCCTTCATAATCACATAATTACTGAAATAATAAGACTGGCTAGTTGCTGTTGAGGACCTTCTCTTTCAATACACATCCCTTGGACTTTATGTTGATTTTTTAGACCTGGATTCCTCCTCTCGATTAGTATTTGGGAAGTATTTTTATCATTTTCCGTCTCTTAAAATATCTATTAGTTTATTGTTGTATTATCTTAAGGCACTAACTTTGGTTTATTTGGGGGAGGTAAGAATTGATAACCCAATTCCTTTAATTATCTTGGCACACAGTTTACTGTAGTTAAGTCTAGATCACTTTATCTATCGTGAGTGTATCATAAAGATGGGTCCATTACTCTTGAGTAAGATTTTAACTGATTTCTTTTTCAGCTTTCATCCTATCAGAAAGGAACATAGATCTATTGGCTGTAATGAGATTTTGACAAATCCATAGTGGTCATTCCTAGTTTTTAACGAATTATCATAAGAACAAATCTCTAATTTTTTCCTCTGGAACTCAGGCCTACTGTTTACACCTATAGTAACTTCATGACTTTGTTAAGAAATGATCTTACCATTGTGGGATTTTCCTTCCTTAAGAAGTTGAAAAATAAAATTCAGTCAAGATAGATGAAATTCCTGGAGATGAAGCTAAAGAACAATCAAGTAAAGCCAAAAAAAATAAAATAATGCTACATTCCTAGTGTTATTTAAATCAAACTTGACCTGGATTGAGCCAGATAAAAAGGGGAGACCAGAATATGTACTTTGAGGAGACTTGTTATAGTTAGCCGTAGACTCCAACTGAAGCATTATGTCATTCATAAGTTGTGGAAAAAATTCAGAAAGAAAACCCAATGTTCTTAGCAGTTTTTAAAAGCAAGATATACATGAAAAAATTAAAGTGATTAGATTTCCTTAACCAAGTAGATAGTGACATCATATAAAACTATTCATAAGAAATTAGGTAAACCACTGAGTTCATTTTATTTTTTGCTACTATAAAAATCACTTAGAGTTTTGACTGCTTCTTTTTAATGTTGCTATATTAATATTTAATTATAATATTATAAAGCATAACATATTTCACAAGTTTATAAATGTTTCATAAAATGTTTCAAGCATACCAAAAAAGTAATCACAGGCTCCAAAGTAGTCACCACCTTTATATTATGAGGTGGGAACATTTTGTCATATTTGCTGCAGAAGTATAAAAACCTGCATGGGAGTGATATATTACTATTTCCTGATGGGGTTACTGTTGGAGAGGGAGAGAGCCAAAAAGTATATGGGATAGACTTTCATCACCTGGGGGTTTCACTCCAACTGTTACAAACCCTGTGTATTGCACTCTCTGCCCAAGAGTTTAAGAGGGAATTAGTTCTTAATATATGCAAATAACACTCAAAGTGGGACTGGTGGATAATCCCAGCTCATGGTTTCAGTTGAGGGGCGGGATTTAAAAGTCAAACTATTCTCTCTGAGACCCTCAGGAATGAAGATGACTTCAAGGCAATGAGAACTGCCCACCTAGGAGACTACTGATTCTTGCAATAGAGCAATTAAAATTCAGTTCATTTTAATGGTACTGCTTATTGGGTCACTTTCTAATCATCATTTTCTTACCCAATTAATTCCAATCACCTTTTCCTTAATGAAATACAGGACTCCTATACACCATTGCATGTTGATTTAAGTCCTTACTAGAACTATTCTGATTCACTGGCCTATGTTGTATGATTTGCTAAATATTTTGCCTCTAATCCTAGAGAAAAGTGTTCAAATTGGACAGGTAGGTATCTTAGTTTGTTTGGGCTTCTATAACAAAATATCACAGACTGCGTAATTTAAAAACAGCAGAAATTTATATCTCACAGTTCTGGAGGCTGAAAAATCCAAGATCAGGATGCTAAAATGGTCAAGTGTGGACATTCTTTTGGGTCACAGGCTTCTTGTTTTATCTTCACATGCTGGAATATGTCAGAACACCTCTTTTATAAGGGAACTAATCCCATTCATGAGGTTCTCAGCCCATATAACCTAATCACTTCCCAAAGGTCCACTTCCTATACCAACACCTTAGGGATTAGGGTTTCAACATATAAATTTTGGAGGGGCACAAACATTCAGACCACAGCAAAGGGCTTAGGAAGTCAGCGAGTTTAACCACTTTCCGCTCATTTTGCTTGGCAATATTTTGCCCTTTAGGTTAGAAATAATCTTCAGGCAGTTCTTTCATATTCTGATTTATTAGTTAGGTACAGATGAAGTTCCTATACAAAGATAAAAGGGTGGCTCAAATAGGAAAGAAGTTTAATTCTATCTCACATAAAGACAAGTAAAATGGGCTTTGTTCAGAGTAGATAGGTAGATTTGCTCCATGAAGGTCTTCAGGAACCCCTGTAGGATAGCAAATTTTACTATCCCCAAAATATGCCTCTTTAGCATATTGATTATTTTAAGCTGGTTATTTTTAAGAAACTGTAGATATAAAGAAGCTCTGAAAACCAAATAGAAGTTATCCTTTTATAGGAGATATTTACATGCATAAGGGAAATTTCCATTTGTAAAAGTGTTTTCTTGGCTATACCAAGATCACTCTAAAATCTCTAAAAACTGTTATCGATGGAGAAGGCATGGACTTAAGTCCAGGTAACAACATTACCCTTCTTTACTATGCTTTTCCTGGTAACCTCCCTTAATTAACTCTCCACCCCCAAAATCTTTTGTCTTTAGCTGGAGGTATTTACAGTGATGGCTTTGGCCATTTTGGAGATTTAGTTTTCATAGGCCTTTCCCATATAAATAGGAGGTATATCTTTTATTGAGGTTTTGTTTGATTTTTCTCCTGTTTATCTGTCTCATGTCAATTTAACTCTTAGACTATCCGGGAGACACTTGAAAGGTAAAGAAAATATTTTTCTCCCCAACAGCCCCATTCCATACAGTGTTGTCCTCATCTGTATGGTGAACTGTGTCACCAGCATCATATCCACAGTTCTCTATTAAAAAACAAAAGTTTTGCCCAAGTGGTTTGTACATATCACTTCTGCTTACATCCCATTAGCCAGAGCAATTTTCATGAGGTTTATTGGCCATGTGCCCTACCAACGCTGGAATTCTGCTGAAAGGAAGAAGGAGAGAATTAAGTACAGGGGACAATCAATGGCCTTTGTCACATGATGATCAACTCCCCTGAGCAGAGAAAAAATGAGACAGACAAACTGTGACACAGAAATCTAAAGTTATAACTGAGGGTATAAGTAATGATGGGTAGAAGGGTGGGTGAGGTCAGGGGCCAGGATGTAGATGCTAGGATCAGGATTTATACTTTCATAATCAAAGGAGCCATCTTTTACAATACACTTGGGTAGGGGAAACATTGGTAACTAAATATTCTAGTGAAGATGAGTTAATTTTTCTCTAAGCCACATGGAAAGTTTACAGAACAAGCCAGATTCGATTAATGATTTTTTTTTTAATAAGAAGAAACATATCCAATACAAACCAATCTCAAACGAAATCATTGAATATAACAAGAATATCAGCTATTTGAGATAAATCAGCAGAGTTTGAAATACAAGTAATACTATCCCATAGAAAGCCAAAAAAGCTCAGATTTTAACCTGTACCTGACACAGAGACAGCTAGTATGACCCTCAGTGTGCATGTTAGCACAGCAGAAATATGCAAGAGATTGCAGTCTCCTTTAGCATGTCTGCCAGAACCACCACAGGACAAGGTTAAGAGCAGCCTGATGTTCAGTTGGTTAGTACTAGGACAACTGGACTTCTTGCTTACAGCCTGTGGCCCTGCTGATTGGCTGATATGCATGCCTGATTGACCAGTACCACCATATAGGTCATTAAATATTAGCAACATTACCACTACTTTCAGGGTCTATTCAAAATTTCCTTGAGAGATGATCAGACCCCAATGGGCCAAGGAAGAAGATTCTTAAGAAAAAAGTAATAATTTCTTTTCCTCCAATCTGCAAAACACCGCACATAGGATAGATAGAATGCAGAAAAAAAGAGACAACACTCGGGTTGATTGATCAATCCATCTTTGAGACAGTAGTGTAGAGGGTCTGTAGAAAGCATATATTTTTCTAGTTTTGACTTATATGCTATTCAGAATTTACTGCCCTTCCTGGAATTTTTATGAAGAATTCCAGATTTCCCATGCATTCCAGATGCCATATATTTACTCTATTTGCAGAGTATGAATGTTGAGACAGATTACAAAGGAAGTTGTGAACTTCCTACTCCAGAGAAATTTAGAAGTAGCATTTCCTCTGATCTGAAATGGCAAAGGCAGGGGTCTGTAAGCAGGGTGATGGATAAGGTATCTATCAGTTTGTTTAGCCTTTTAAATAATTACTTTGCAAAGAGGAAATGAGATCAGGAAGAAAGGCCCAATATAGTCTGATGAATCAGTGGGTGAGAAAGTACATTGGAACTTTGACATCCAGCCTTTTACATTTTCTTTTGAAAAGCTGCCTCTATGTCATAAACTAAGTATCACTTAAAAGAGGAAATCCAGCAGGGTTTGTCTTTTAAAGTGGCAATAAAGTATAAAGGTTAAAGCGTAGACTTGAGCCAGATTTAGCTTGGGTTTATATCCTTTGCCTCTGAGTAGCTGTATGGTTCTGGGCCTTAGTTTCATCACCTATAAAATGAGATACTACAATTTACCTCATAAGGTTGTTATGGGGATTAACAACCTGTAAACTGACTTACATACAATAAACACTAACTATGATATTTTTTATACCGTTAATCCTAAACCATTTGCTCCTACCCATTTCTCTACCCATATTCTTTCCTGCTCTCTATGCACTTGACATCTATTCTTCTTGGATCACTTCTCCCTTTTTTTGTATTTTCCTTACCGGGGTCATTTGATATTCAGGGCTGTCTGCCTGGCTTCCTCCAACTAACATTCCTCCTATTACCATAACAGGTAGACTTTCTTCTGATATCTCAAGCCTCCTGTCGCAAAACAGGCAATTCTTCTGGCACAGTTTCACTCCTTCTGAGTAACCTCGTGTTCCGTGGCATAAACTGGATCTCGACCTTTACATAATATTCATAGGGTCTTTTTGCTATATGAAGAAGTAAATCTCCTTAAATAGTGTAAAAGAGATAATGCTAAGGACTCTCCAGATTTGATCTCTTATTCTCTCTCTCTCTCTCTCTCTCTCTCTCTTTCTTTTCTTCTGAGCACACAGAAAGGCTACATATCTCAGCATCTCTTGCATTTAGCCTGGGTCCATATGACTGATATATTGGTAGAAGTGATGTGCTCCACTAGTGGTAAGATCCCTACAGTGATTGTCTGACCTCTCTCTTCCCTTACTGTGAATGCCTGAAAGGGCTGAAGTTTAGGATGGCAGTATCATAGTATAGAAGGAGATTCGATCTCTGGGTCACCACTTGGAGAAAAGCTACCAAGGAGAGTTGCCTGAACTGCATTGGACTGTGATAAGAATGACAAATCTTTATTGTATGCATTCCATGAAATCCAGGTGCATTGCCCTGATTAATTTAAATAGGACAGTATATAAATCTATTGTGAGTTTTATAGTGAGGTTTGAATGTATTTATACTAGGATGTTTCCTCTATTCAGTATTACTGAATTCATTATGGAGTTTAGGTAGCAGAATATTGTAGAGAAAAGGATAGATTGCAGAATCCCTAGAACCAGATTTGAATTTTGTCTCACACATTTATAACTTTGACTTTAATGTGTTCTTTCTCTGGAATCCAAATAATACTTCTAATAGTGTTATTTGGTAAGTCAACTAAAACCTATTAGGTAATAATCTTCCATTCCTATACCCTTTCCAGTATTCCAGTATTTCCAATTGAGTATTTAATTTCTGTAATTCTCTCCTCTAAACTGTTTTTCATAAATTGTACTTTATAGCAGCACTGGACTAAAATCTTGACAATAAAAGGTAACAATTTGGTCTGGAGATAGTATCCATATCTTTAATTTATAACGAAATAGAAGAAAATCATTACAAAATTTTATGTGTTGAAAATAGTACTTAGTAGAGAACAATTTTCCCTTTATTTAGGGCATTATTCAGGAAGTTCCCAACTTAGAAAGCCTATGCCATGCATCATAGCACAATTTTGAAAATATTGTATTTAATTAAAATGGGAATTTCTGAAATGATTGCTATAGAGTTTATCTTTCCAAACCTCACATAAAATTTTTGACCCATGCAATATTTATGAGTTAATTTTCCTTTTCCCCATCTCATCTTAACAATCAGAAGAATAGCCTCCATTTCAAATTGCCAAGGATGGCCCGTTGGCAGAATGTGCACCAGCAAAGACAGAGATAAGTAGTGACCACCTATTTTTCAACTTCACTGTTTACACACCCAAAAAGCCATTTGCACACCTAATATAAATACAGACTTCAAAGGCACATCTGCAAGAGCTGCCTTGTTACTTGTTTATTATTTAAACAAACTTTAGAATTTATGACATCTACTTGCTGGCTTTTTAAATTAAAAAACAAGCTAAAACATAACTTATTAAATTGCATGGACAAATATGACAAAATTGTACATTAGGCATACAAGAAAAGAGAGTTAACAATTCAATAGGCATTACATTAGTTTACAGACCGTGATCCTACATTGCACAGTAATGTCTTTAAAAGATCAATATTGCAACAAACTAAGCTCTCTGTGGCAAAGCTTCTCTCTTATAACATCTGTAAACTTCCTTTCAATTATCAAATAGATGTGCCTGAAAATTGATAGAGTAGCTACGTGCTCTCTCCATCTTCTTTGCCTTTCTGATCTTCATTCATTCACCATCTCTTCTTTTCTTTTCTCTCTTTTTTTTTTACCATCCCAAACTCTAATCACGCCCCCGAGCTCTCGCCCAAGACCTCCAACTTCCCATCACCTCTCCTCAAATGTGGAATTGCATTTTATGTAGAGTTTGGTTCTTAAGTCAGTAAGCAAGGTGAAAAATCATATCAAGTAAAAAATTCCCTTTGGGAAAAAAATCCCTTAAAGCATCATTTACATGGCCATTTTTGTGCGTGTTTGAGGCTGATATAGCATCCAACTCAGCCAGTTTTTCCTCCAGCATTGGAACAGATTGCTGTTTTCTCAGCTAAACACCTGATGAAGTACTTGGCTTGCATTTAGGGGCCATGTTTTACAAAAAATTTTAAAAAATTTTAAAAAAACCCCACACCACACACACACACACACACACACACACACACACAAAATCACGTATCTTAAAACACTTGAATCACACTCAGCATGGTAAGTTGCTCATTCTATGAGAGCAATTCAGGAACTGAGACCAACCGAAGGAACATCAGATTCGCATCTCCCATTCTGCGCTCCTCAGGGCATATGCTCTAGTGGAACGTGGAACAGAATCACCCACACTATTTACATTCCTCTCTTTCTCTCTTTCTCTTTCTGGCAGAGTAAGTCGAGTTGAGTATGGATAAGAACTTTATTCTCTACATATTAAGAAAAGATTATATTCAAAACCACACATTTCTCTAAGAAGGACAGCTTGTGTTAGAGGACATTTCAGGGTCTCTGTTGCTCTTGTGTGCCATAACAGGCCCCTTCAGTTTAATGGAGTGAACCACCTGATGGGTTATGGACGACATAGGATCAAAAGACATGGAGTCTGAGAGTATGGAGACTGGAGAGAACAGACTCTATGCCACATTCTCTCAACCTTGGCTCTACTGACATTTTGGATTGACTAGTTCTTTGTTGTGGCAGGCTGTCCTGTGAATGTAGGTGCTTAACAGCATCTCCAGCCTCATCACACTAGGTGCCTATAGTAAACATGCCCTCAAGTTGTGAAAACCAAAAATGTCCCAGACATTGCCAAATCACACCAAGGGATGAAATCACCCTTGATTGAGAAACTCTGCTCTGTATAATACAGTAGAAAGAGTTTGAAAATCTTGGTAAATTCTGAATGGAAGAAGTAAAATTGAAATAGGGAGTGGGAGAGAAGGAACTTTCTAGAGAGTGCAAGGCTGAGCACAATAAGAGGGGAAGTGGCTTCTGAAAAATCCTTAGTCATAGGATGGTTGGAGGCTTTTAAAAGACAGATATATCAAAAATCCCATTCGAAGCTATTTTTTGCTATGTGAACCCCCTTCCATTTCTCCAAATCCTCAAAAAGTCTATTGTCAACAACATTATGTGAGAGCAGCTAGTTTGTGGCCACCAAGAAAGGGAATGAGTTCCCTAGCTGGGCTGACATGGAATGGGGATAGCCAATGTGGAAAGGTCACTTAATTCAGAGGAAATGGCACCTTAAAAGAGAGGTAAACATTCACAACATGAATTATGCAAAAATCTTTGGATTTCCACAAGGACTGGATTGTGGGTTGAACCACTGTTTTCTGGATCTTAAGGGGCAAGGACTTCCCAGTGGTGCCATTAATTAGTGGCACTCTGACGTTTTACAACGTGTAGGTACCATAGGCCACACAGAGGCACCACCAACTCTGGCAAGCATTAATGTGGAAGACAAAGAGACTCATCTACATGTCTCTCAGTGGGTTAGGAATCTGGGGCCTCCTGAAATGGGAAGGGATTTCTTATTGTAAGGATGGTCTTTATTAGGTACATAAATCTATCTAGGATACTGCATATTCCCTGATTCTATCATCCTCAAAATCTGTCTCTTCCTGTTCTCCTTCTCAGCTGCTTCTCTACTACCCTGTCACAAAGTTCCATACATTTTGCTATATACAAAATTCTCTTTGTCACCTTTCCAAAGCTACTTTGCATTGAGTACAGATTTGGAAGGGCTCCACTTTTGGTGGCCCACTCCCCTTTTAGAATCAGGTCCATCCTGTCAGATATAAACAATTTACTCAATATTTTACTCTTTATTACTTCCATGCTATTCTAGTCTCAAGCCATTCCTCCCCATAGAGCCTTTCATTGCCATATCTTCGGGTCTCAATTTGATCTATTCTAATTAAAAACATTAGCTCAATAATACTATTTCTTGTGTAGGATAAACTCTGAACTCAGAATTTATCCATTCTTTTTAGTGGTCTTTATCATTTTCTATCCACTGTAAAAATTATTTGCATCCATGATATATTTACTTTTAGACTAAGAGCTCCTTGAAAACAGGAACTATGTCTTAACATAATAATTGGTTCAGAACAGCTGTTAAGCGGTTGATTTTTATTTTTTTTTCCCCAAAAGAATTTAAGATGCCTTAGAAGGACACAAAATATTGGCCTAAGAATAGTAGGTTATCAGTAAATGCTTGCTGAAAAATAAATTTATTTTCTTTTTGTAAACATTGGCAGTAGGTCGAATCATAGACAGAAGCTGCATTTGCTTCCTCACTCACAACTCTTTCATGATGATGACATCTATACGTCATCCCTCTTCTTTACTCCCTATTTTTTCCCTCTCTCAAATCTGGCCATGCTGTATTATGTGGTCCATTAGAAACTACCCTCTTCTTCCACAACCTTTACCTTCCTGACTGCAATGCTCATTCTTGGCTTGGGCACTTGATTTAAGCCAAGCCAAATAGAATCCTTCTCTTGGGTTTTTGGAGCTGGAGCAAGAGGTAAGAGTCTTTTCTCCATGGATGGTAAGCCAGGAATCTGCTGAATCACTATACTCCCTGGGTAGAGAAAACTGATTTTCAGGAGAAAAAAATGGAAGCCAACCTACAGAAAGAAGCAGAAATCAGAAACAATGAGAGAATTCTGGTGGCATTTGTACCCCTGGTTCTTATTTTTGAGGACCTACTCCCAACCCCCACTCCAAAGCTTCACTTATCCCTTGCCTTTCAAAGCATGTCTGTTAGAGCTTCTTTTGATTTTTATTGGATTAAGTCCAAGCCCTTGAGTCTGACAATCCAGCATTTCCAGCACCCAGTCAGCCTTATCTTGCTTCTAAATTCTCAGTTGAGAGCTGCCGTCTCACAGATGCCAGGCTCATTCTTTCCTCTGTGGTTTTCTTAGTTATTTCCTTACCTTGAATGACCTCTTGCCTCCTCTCTCTGCAATACTAATTCTAGCCTTTCTTCAAGGTCCAACTCAAGATCTATTTCCTCCATTAAAACCCTTCTTGATTGATCTTTTCCTTCTCTGAACTATGGTACCCCTTATTTCCCTAGTTTTTACCATGCTGTCTGAAACACATTTATTTTTCTGACTTAGATTGTTCTACGTGTTTTGTGTGTAAGAGAATGTTTTGGTTTGTTTATTACAAACTTAACTACGTTTAAGAAATGGTTTCTCCCCTTTTGTTTGTTGGCACTTTAATTTCTTTGGATATGTGAGTTTGGGGTGAGGATTCAGGGAGCACTATACTGGTCTACCTTAGAAACAGAGATAAGAATATGAGGCTCTTGCAAGCAATTCAGAAAAGGAGAAATGAGGAGCAGAGGGGGAGACTAAGAGGGAGGGGAACGTAAAACAGTGAAGCAGGAGAAAGTTGTACATAACCCAATAAGATCATTTCCCACGATCCTCAATTGCTCATGAAATTAAAATAAACTCAAATGCTTGGAGAGCATGCATATTTTATGGAAATTGGTGAAGGGATAGAGTTTCAGGTGAAAGCTATCAAGGGGGATAACAGAAGCAATACACATGAATTCAGGTGCTATAGACACAGTGACCCCGAAAGATATGAACCCTGAGCATTTGCAGAAAGCATGAAAAATTTTTTGAAATGCAATCAGGTGTGGATTTGGGGGTTGAGAGGTAAAGGGCAAGAGGTTACATCTAGGGCAAACAACTGCGTTATAAGTGTTTATTAGTTTAGTCATAGACACATTAGCCTTGCCTTCCCAAGTTGATTGTAAGTTTCATGATATAGGGACCATCCTGTCTTCTGTTTCAGAGCCTCTCATACTGTGTCAAGCTCAAGATAACAGTTTCCACATTTTGTGGAATATTATTAATATTATTAATATTAATAATATAAATATTATTTTTCCATATTTTGTCTCTTCACTTTCCAATGCTTCCTGCATATCAATGCGGGCGAATAAATCTTATAATTTTGCTTTTATCACATCAGTTCTCTGCTGTATGGAAAAAAGAGGAGGAAGAGAAGGAGGAAAGGGTCGGAGGATAGTCTGTAATTGGCCTCTGCAGCCATGTTATACTCCACTACCGGTGGTCAAACTCCTTTGCTATCTAGCCTCATCTGATTTATCCAAACCCACCTCTTCTTACCCAGCATGAATCCCTTTTCTAGGAAGGCTGAGTTCCTCTCTGTCTACTCACATGGCACAGAGTCTCATCTCAGTGTCTTTTTTATGCAATTGTCTTCATCTAAAGCACTCCAGTCTCCGCTCTACCTATCAAATCCTATTTATCCTCAAATTCCAGCACAAAACACAATTTCTCCAGGAAACCTATTATGTCTCTCAACCAATCTCTAAATATCTTTCTGCTCAGAACTTTAATTGCATTTGTAGTTTGGACCATGCAACATAGCACTGATTATTGCTCTAGTGATTTGGATGGTTAATCTTCTTATAAGCACCTTGAGGACTGAAAGAATGATTTACATTTTTTATACAGTCAGTGCTCACTACCTTTGAGTATTTAAGAAGTCCCTTCCCTAAGTGGAATCACAAAAAGCAGGAGCTTTACTTGTTTTTCTATTCTTTCCCCGGTACCAGAACATTGCCTGGAAAATAGTGGTTACTCAATGAATATTTGTTTGATGAATGAATGAATGAACGAATGAATAACTATTGGTCTGCCAACCTTTATGACTCCCAGGAGTAGGAAAGACCAATCTTTTTACTTTTCCACTGTGTGTATAAGGCCTTCACATAACTCTCTTGACTCTTATACTGTACTCCTGTTGTCAGATTTCTCAGCCTTTCAAATGGCGCTATGCAGCTTCTTCACTAAGGGCATCTGTCATTCTTTTAAAAAAATTTTATTTAAATTCAATTATTTAATATATAATGTATTATTGGTTTCAGAGGCAGAGGCAATAGTTCATCAGTCTTATATAATACCCAGTGCTCATTGCATCATGTGCCCTCCTTAATGCCCATCCCCCAGTTACCCTCTTCCGCAACTTCTCCCCTCCAGCAACCCTCAATTTGTTTCCTATGATTAAGAGTCTCTTATGATTTGTTTCCTTCTCTGATTTCATCATGTTTTATTTTTTCCTCTTACTCTATGATCCTCTGTTTTGTTTCTTAAATCCCACATATGAGTGAGATCATACGATAATTGTCTTTCTCTGATTGACTTATTTTGATTAGGATAATGTCCTTTATTTCCATACATGCCATTGCAAATGGCAAGATTTCATTCTTTTTGATAGCTGAGTAGTATTCCATTGTGTGTGTGTGTGTGTGTGTGTGTGTGTGTGTGTGTATACCATTTCTTCTTTATCCATTCATCTGTCAATGGACATTTGGGCTCTTTCCATAGTTTGGCTATTGTGGACATTGCTGCTATAAACACTGGAGTGCAGGTGGCCCTTCAGATCACTACATTTGCATTTTGGGGGTAAATCTCTAGTAGTGCAATTGCTGGGTCATAGAGTAGATCTATTTTTTTTTTTAATTAACTTTTATTGGTGTTTAATTTACCAACATACAGAAAAACACCCAGTGCTCATCCCGTCAAGTGTCCACCTCAGTGCCCGTCACCCATTCCCCTCCAACACCCGCCCTCCTCCCCTTCCACCACCCCTAGTTCGTTTCCCCGAGTTAGGAGTCTTTATGTTCTGTCTCCCTTCCTGATATTTCCCAACATTTCTTTTCCCTTCCTTTATATTCCCTTTCACTATTATTCATATTCCCCAAATGAATGAGAACATACACTGTTTGTCCTTCTCCGATTGACTTATTTCACTCAGCATAATACCCTCCAGTTCCATCCACGTTGAAGCAAATGGTGGGTATTTGTCGTTTCTAATTGCTGAGTAATATTCCATTGTATACATAAACCACATCTTCTTTATCCATTCATCTTTCGATGGACACCGAGGCTCCTTCCACAGTTTGGCTATTGTGGCCATTGCTGATAGAAACATCGGGGTGCAGGTGTCCCGACGTTTCATTGCATCTGAATCTTTGGGGTAAATCCCCAACAGTGCAATTGCTGGGTCGTAGGGCAGGTCTATTTTTAACTCTTTGAGGAACCTCCACACAGTTTTCCAGAGTGGCTGCACCAGTTCACATTCCCACCAACAGTGTAAGAGGGTTCCCTTTTCTCCGCATCCTCTCCAACATTTGTTGTTTCCTGCCTTGTTAATTTTCCCCATTCTCACTGGTGTGAGGTGGTATCTCATTGTGGTTTTGATTTGTATTTCCCTGATGGCAAGTGATGCAGAGCATTTTCTCATGTGCATGTTGGCCATGTCCATGTCTTCCTCTGTGAGATTTCTCTTCATGTCTTTTGCCCATTTCATGATTGGATTGTTTGTTTCTTTGGTGTTGAGTTTAATAAGTTCTTTATAGATTTTGGAAACTAGCCCTTTATCTGATATGTCATTTGCAAATATCTTCTCCCATTCTGTAGGTTGTCTTTTAGTTTTGTTGACTGTATCCTTTGCTGTGCAAAAGCTTCTTATCTTAATGAAGTCCCAATAGTTCATTTTTGCTTTTGTTTCTTTTGCCTTCGTGGATGTATCTTGCAAGAAGTTACTGTGGCCAAGTTCAAAAAGGGTGTTGCCTGTGTTCTCCTCTAGGATTTTGATGGAATCTTGTCTCACATTTAGATCTCTCATCCATTTTGAGTTTATCTTTGTGTATGGTGAAAGAGAGTGGTCCAGTTTCATTCTTCTGCATGTGGATGTCCAATTTTCCCAGCACCAGTAGATCTATTTTTAACTTCTTGAGGAACCTCTATACTTTTTCCAGGTGGCTGCAAGCTTGTATTCCCATCAACAGTGTAAAAGAGTTCCCCTTTTTCTGCATCCTCACCAATATCTGTCATTTCCTGACTTGTTAATTTTAGCAATTCTGACTGGTGTGAGGTGGCATCCCATTGTGGTTTGATGCATCTGTCATTCTTAAAGTGCTGCACTTATTTCAAATCACATTTGTGACAAATTTAATCTATTTATACTGAAAGAGAAAACAGGAAAGCAGCATATGCATAGCCTGCTCTTTCACTTCCATGCTTCCTTGGGTACATCACAATATTGAAAAAATGGGACTTAAGCATGTATATAGTAAAAAAGAATCTCTTTATAGATATATCATTTTCATAAATGGAAATGTCCAGTGTCATAAAGATACCAATTATTTCCAAATTAATGTATAAAAATATGATGCAATTCCAATCAAATGCCAACAGAGAATTTCATTTGGTGAAAATTAACAGGTACATTCTAAAACTAACTTGGAATAAAAAATTGAGAATGGCCAAGGTAATTTTAAAGAAAAATGAAAGGGACTTGACTTTTCAGAGACCAAAAGTTATCATAAGGCTATGGTAATTAAATCAGAATGATGTTAGTGCAGATAATAGACAAAAAGACTAATTAAACAGGACAGAGGGTCCAACACACATGTGCACATATGTGCATACGTATATATGGAAGTGGCATTACAAATTAGGGATATCAGGCTGGAAAAAATAATAGTGGGACAATTGATTGACCATATGAAAAAGAAGTATATCTCTACATCATATACAAAAATAAAATAAATTCCAGTTGGATTAACAGCTCAAACGTGGAAGCAAAAATCATAATACCTTCAAGAAAAATACAGAATATTTTTTGAAGACTTGGAGTAGGGAAGTTTTTTGTACATAATCAAAATGCATAGGCCATAAAGGAAAAAAAGATGAATAAATTTGGCTGCATTAAAATTTGAGGCTTACTTATAAAAAAAAGACATCATAAAGAAAGCTAAACAGGCAAGACACAGACTTGAAAAAATATTTCAAACCATATATCTGAAATTATGGTATATAATTTATATATATAAATTATATCTGACATATATCTGACATAGAATGGTATGCATATTTAAAGCTCAGTTTAAAAAAATCAAGAATCCAACAGAAAAAAATGGGCAAGGAGATGAATAGGAAATTCCCAGAAAAAAAATAATCGGCCATTTATTCAGGGAAATAGAATATCTACTAAAATTGAGACTGTACATATCCTATTTATTGCAATTTTTATTTTAGGTATATAATATATATATTAGAAATTTATATATACATATATTGTAATCTATGTTATATTTTTACATAATGGTACATGTAAATCAGCAGATATGTACAAAGAATTTCAGCAAAATTATAATTGTAAAACTATAGGTAAAACCTAAATTCTCATTAATAGGGGAATAAGTTGTGCTATTTTCAAAAAATCAGTTAAAATAAATGAATTAGAGCTGCATGAATCAACATGAATAAACTTAAAAAAACATGATTTGGAGGAAAAGGCAAACTGTAGCATATGTATTAAACAATAGAGTTTACATAAAGCTTAAAAACACACAAAACAATATTTCATGCTATTGCTATAGTTCAGTAGACTGGGATCCCCACAAAACAGTTTCTGAGATAGAGATTACCAAGAAAAAGTTTCTTTAGGGGGTGCTTTTGGGAACAACATCTTGCGGAAAGGACAGGAAGGAAGCAGGACAGGGCTGAGGGAGCGTTTGAGTCATGACACAGTTTAACAATGCCCTCAGTCAACCCCTCTAAAACCTGTGAAACTATGATTGCCCTTCAGAATTGTCCTGGGTTGAGATGAGGACTCTAGCCTTTACATGCCTGCAATCCCACTGGATATGGGAAGATGCGTGATCTTGGGGGAGACAGCTCTCCTCAGATTTTGGGTAGGCATTAGGAACCTTCACATAAATATTCTGACTTCTTGTAGGCGTATGATAACATTATATTTCCCTGTGTCCTTTGAGTTAGATATGGACATGTAACATGTTTTGGCCAAATGGAATGGAAGCAGAAGTCGTACAGGTCACTTCTAGGTAGAAACTTTAATATATATATATATATATATATATATATATATAATTTATTTTAGAGAAAGCAAGAGAGAAAGAGAGAGAGCATGAGAGAGAGAGAGAGAGAGAGCACACTTGAGTGTTGGACAGAAGGGTAGAGGGAAAGAATCTTGAAAGCCAACTCTGTGCTGAGTGCAGAGCTCACTTGGGGCTTGATCTCACAACTCTGAGCTCATGACCTGATCTGAAATCAAGAGTTGGTCCCCTAACCGATCGAGCCACCCAGACACCCCTATGTAGAAACTTCTCACAGTCCATATGTGATCCTCCATATTCCCTTTCCAATGCCATGATGATCTGTGACATTGTAGATCCATGGAAGTTCTTCTACCTGCATGTCTGAATGAAGACAATGTAGAGAGCAGTGCACTCAGCCAGTGATCAACATTAGGTGTGAACAAGAAATAAACACTATTTGTTTTAAATCACTAATACATTGTTGTTTTGTATTGTTTTGCTTTGATTTTGGTCACTGCCACATAATAACCTAGGTATCCTAACTAATACCACTTCTTGATTCCAAAGATCATTTTTGCCATCTTTGATCTCTTTTTCTTGCCATATATATTTACTTAATAATATTTTTGTCTTGTTTCCTAGATTAGGGTCTCACAAAATGTGTCTGCAGAAACCTAGTCATGTGAGCTGCTCTCCAATATCATAGTTTTTATGGTCAACTAGGTAAGAAACTACATACTTTATCACTATTTCAGGGATTAGAATTGCTCATTAGCATATTAAATTTCCAGAGCAGTATTTTTCATAAAGAAACCTGCTTAACCAATTTTAAACTTCCATTTCACAAACTCATTTGACTATGGAACCCTATAAATAACGTCTATTAACATCTGACAGAGGAACACGTTTTTGGAAACTATGCCCTAAGCAATCTTCCTCTTTCCATTCCAAATTAAACACATCCAGCAGGTTTACTTGGAAGTGAAAAGAATGGAACTGAGACTTATTTATGATGGGTTCAAGAACTAAAAGCCTTTTTATAAATTTAAAATTTCAGTAGAATTGACTTGTAAAAAAAAAAAGCAAAACGTTAAATCAGTAGCAAGATCAATCAACACACACATAGGATATACAGACTAGAAACATGTATTGGATGCACAGTCCTTAATCACCGAAGGGTGGCAACATGTTTGCAATATAATATGTAGGCACATGGAAAGCAAAACAATTGAAGTCCATAATCATTGTCAAATGCTGTAGACAGAACCTTGAGGATATTTAAGATCACACAACGAGTGAGGGCCAGAGTGGTGTCTAGATTCCATGTATTGGATTAGAGAGTCAAGGATTCACTGAATCACAGAACACTCCCTCTTTGAAACTATCCTGAATCTCTTACCAGAAGTATGATGCACAAGAACTGAAATCTTAAGCATAAACAATGAGGGTGATTAGCATTTCTGTATATTTCTGTCATGGCAACAGAAAACAAAAGAATAACTTGCCAGTTTTCCAGAATGGCAGTCAAGAAATGCCTGCTTACGTACCTTATCAATGTAGCAAATTATAGCACTGCTTGTTGGCTGAAAAAAAAAAAGGCCCACTGCAAATGAGGAGGCAGGGCAGATGGCTGCCTGCACGTTTATAATTTTTTTCCCTTACAGAATTTAGAGTTAAGGAATTATGTTGTTTTGGATGAAAACTCCATGTTTTAATAAATTACATGGTAGACAACCTGGAATGGATGGAGCAGAATGTTTTATATAATTTCTAACCTCCGCCTTTTCTTTTTGTGTGTTATGAATGAAGGGGGAACTATTTTAGCTGACAGGAAGAAAAAACAAAACTTTAAAAGAAATACAAAACTACCAGTCTTGCTTATGCCTACATACATAGGAGTTTGAAATAGAAATAAAATTCACAGTGTAATGTATTAGAGACTCAGAATCCAGATATTTTAAGAGTAGATGGCTCAGCAAAAACACAAATTACTTTTAGACCCAATCTATTATTTATTATTTCAATTTATAAAAAATGCACCCAATGCATCTTTGGGATGAAGAGTTCAAAGTCATTGTGATTGTTTAGTTGGCTTATCTCTGGCATTCAGAAATCTGCATATTTTATGTTGACTTGAAGTTGTATTCCATATGAATTGTCTTGCCATCAAAAAGCTAGTTTTAAAGAATAAAATTCACAATGTTATCATACATGCATTAATTACTTTAAGGTTACATATCAAATAATATCCTGCCAATAAGAGGTTGTAATTAGATTATGAGAAATGGATGCTGAGATGTTGAGTGGGGCATTATTTTTATCACTATAGTTAATCATTCCTATTGCCTTGAAGCCAGAATAAAAAGTCCTCAGAATTAAAAGTGTGAACTTCATTATGTGTGAATTGAAGTAATTAGTTTCTTTAGTTAGATTATCAGTGCTTACATTAAATCACCATTTCTAACACCCTCCTTCTTTCTGCCTCCAATGCTTCACCGAGCCTTCCAACTTCCAGAAGAAGTTTCTGGTCCACTTAGTAGACTCAGGTTTCCAATTTGAAAAAAAGGAAGTGATTATGCTGAACTCAAAAATTTCCCTTGTCATTTAAGTTTGAGATTAGTAACAATATTTAGAAGGTTCTAATTTGGATTCTGAGACTCTTCATAAAAAAATTTATAATGATGAAAATATTTCTTATATTAAAATTAATTTTAAGTGGAACATTTAATTGAAAAAATATTATTTTGAAATTAATTCCTTGCTTTTTTCTTAAAATATACCATATGTAAGCAGATAAGAAATATTAAACTGCCTTATAAGAAACATTAAATTGTCCTTTTAAAGCTGAATTGTAGATATTTCCATACATAAATATTCAATTCTTGAGTGTAGGTTCTGTTTTCTACTTGATTTTCCAGTGTTTCTTTCTTGTGTAATATTACATACCTGATGTGTATGTGCAGCCACTTTCAAGAAAATAGTGCAACTATTTTCAAATACAGTAAAAGTAGTCAACGTTTAGCCATATAATAAGTATAGTTTATTACTCTCTTCATTAAAGATGAAAGACTGTAATACATTCATAAATTCACAAATAAGTAGCCAGTTTGGCAAACTTCTAATATTAAATTAGATGGCATTTAATTATTAAGACAAGTAGGCAATGAATGTGATGCTAATTTTAATTAGCCCTAGCAAAACAGCTACTCTCCATTCCTGATTTCTAATTCAGTGTCCATCAAAAAATCAAATAAAGGCCACCATATCTACATGAATATCTAGAAATCTGGCTGTTGAGTCCAGCATCATTAGATATAAATCTGAAGTTGAAAAAATAAGCATATAAAACAATCATCCAAACAAATAAGGTAAAAAAAAAAAAACTCCATAGCGTGAGATTTCAAAAATGACAAGGCTATATATAAGACAAGCTACTTAGAAAAGTACATTTTGCATTTTTGTGTGAAAAGTGAGAGCAATCCATCATTTTCAAGCAGCAGGTAAATAGACATTTGTGTTGTTGCATCACAAGCTCAACATCTCCGTAACAGGCTGAATGAAACTGCATGGTATGGAAATAGATTCTTAAAAATTGAGTTCAAGTTTTATCTTGTTCATCATATGAATGTGAATGAAAATAATTCAGAAGCTTAATTTGAACAGACTACTTATCATAGTGCTTTTAATGAAACACTGGTTTCAAACAGCATTTAGTATATAAACCATAACATGAGGAATCAGAGATCCCATTCCCTGGTACAATGAAGTGTTTTTGAAGCTATTTTAATTCTTCCAACCTCCAGTTGACAAGATGATTAGAGGCATCTTATAGGAGGAGGCTGGGTGAGTCCTTCTGAGGAGGTCTACCTAGGAGTTTCTAGGGACAAACTCAGATCACATTAAAAGCTTTTGCTGCTTTCTCTGCACTGCCTTCAGAAGAGCACAAAACAACCCACATGCTATTGGGAAATGCCCAATTACTCAAAGACCAAGGAAATGGGAAATGTACATTTTCTCTAGGATTTCAACTCTGTGTTTATAAAATAGATTTAATAGGAATGAAGAATTTACTTAGTTTGGTTCACCTGATTAATTATGGTAACCCTAGGGTGGTAGGGTCATTTACATTTTTTGGATTAATTAGCTAGTCAAACACTATTTTTTAGTGAAGCTAAGCACTCTGCTGGGCATTTACAGAAGCCTACCTGTAACATTGTCTCCCCCGCCCCACTCCCCATCCACTGAGTCTATGCCCTTAGCCAAGTGATTTCACAGATCTGTTCATCAAGAGGCGATGTCCATATCCCTGCTCTCTTGGGACCTCTTCCTTTGTGAAGTAATCAAACCCTGGCTGTATAGCTAGGGGATGAGACCACTGGGACCAGAATTATGTTAGCTCAGTTGTCCTAACAGGTCCCAGAAACGCGAGGGAACCCAGCCAAGACCAAGACCTGACCTGATGCTTTAGATCTGACCTGAAGTTGATCTACAGCTGATGGAGGAATGAAGGAGCCCAGCTGTGATCAGAACAACTGCCCAGCTGGACTCAGCCTAAATAAATAGGTAGCTGGTAAAAATGTATTCTAAACTGATGATAACCCCATTGTCCTCAATTAGTGATGTGACACCTAAGAATTGAATCAATAAATTCAGAATCTAAGGACAAAACCATTCTGCCACATTTCTGTATGGATTATCATTTTTAAACTATCTGTTGACAGTTTATTTTGCAAGGCAGTACAGAGATAGATAGTCACTGCCTGTCGGTAACTTAAACAATTATTTACCATGTAAATTACATATTCCTTACATTGTGTGGAACTATCCGAAGAATAGTGTATTCATGCTGATTAATTGGCATATTTCATATATTAAATAACTTAACACTTAAAATAAAAAAGAGGGCACCTGAGTGGCTCAGGGGTTGAGTGTCTGCCTTTGACTCAGGTCATGATCCCAGGGTCCTGGGTTTGAGTCCTACTTCTGGCTCCCTGAGGGAGCCTGCTTCCTCCTCTGTCTATGTCTCTGCTTCTCTCTCTGTATCTCTCATGAATAAATAAATAAAATCTTAAAAAAAAAAAAGAAAAAAGAAAACCAAAAAGAGTTGAACCTAAGAAGCCCCACATAGCTACTCAAAAACATTCAATAAAGTATTTTTATGTGATTAACAATGTGTATGTACATGTATATGATATAATGAAAGCTCATCAATTCTCCCCTGTTTCTGGGCATTTCATATCAGTCAAGGACCATTCTATCATGAACTCCCTCTTCCCCATCCCAAACCTTTCACATTATTATGATCATATTTAGGCTATTATAGCTCAATCCCCAAATTCGTCATGAACCACAGAGCAGGCTAGTGATAGAGTTTTAAAGTTAAAAGGAACTTCAGAGATCACTGAATGTACTGGTGAAAAAAAGCAACAGTATATACAGAATCCAATTTTATTCCTACTTGTCACACATACCTTTTTTAGTGGATAGGTTTTTTTAAGTTTTTTTTTTAAGATTTTATTTATTCATGAGAGACACACACAGAGAGAGAGAGAGAGAGAGAGAGAGAGAGAGGCAGGCAGAGAGGCAGAGACATAGGCAGAGGGAGAAGCCGACTCCATGCAGGAAGCCCGATGTGGGACTCGATCCCGGGTTTCCAGGATCAGGTCCTGGGCTGAAGGCGGTGCTAAACCGCTGAGCCACCCGGTCTGCCCTTTAGTGGATAGTTTTGATCTATCTGATAGTAAAATGAGTTTTGGTATTTAAAACTTCTGTGTGTGAGAGAGCAACTAAAAAGATTAATTCCTCTCCGTGTTCTAAAAGATGGTCAAGAAATGCTGAATTGCTGTGGACAATAGAGAGGGTTTTCAAGAGGCCAAGAGAGGAAAGAGAGAGAAAGACAGGAGGTGTCACCAGACAAAATAAGTCTAATGGATGAATTTGAGGATGTTTCTTTCACATGGTATGTGAGTTTCCCCATACACCCTGCCTATACTTTTGGAGTTGGAATATTGGGGCAGGTTGGGGAGGCAGGGGAAAAAGACTGAGGAATGTAGCTAAGCACACCTGGGGACCCTGCCACGGGATAGTAGTGAGAAAAGAAGCTGCCCCCAAAAGCCCAGTCGTACTTGAGTTACATAAGATTCCTTGCATGTCTAAAAATCTCTGGCTGTGAAGGCTGCCTATGCAGCATTTATACTAAATAACAGTTCTCTATATTCTAAATTCCCTAACTCAGAATTTTTGATGAGCCATTTGGGACCTGGCTGATGTATATCTCTCTGCTATATATAAAGAAAGGATTTGTCAAGGAAATAAATGGCACAAACAAGACCGTAAAAATGACACTCAAAATGCTTGAAAGAGCAATTTTCAAACATCCTAAATACTTTAGGGTCATGATTTAATCAATTGTCCTCCATGAAATATGTTAAAATTATGACCGATGATCAAAAAGGATGTATGTATATGTTTTCTCTAATGCTGCAGAAGGGTAATCGGAAGACATTGCCTTCTTAATGTGTGAATTATAACAAGATTTACAGAAATTGGCTAATAATATGGCAGGCTGATGAGATGAATTAGTAAATTAACCCAAGCTGTTACTGTACATACGGAACTCCTCAGAGATGGGAATTTTTAATTGATTCCTCAAGGGTGCTTGTTAAAGTGGCAAGATGGCTGCTTGACTGTTCATGTCAATTAAAAAAAGAAAAGTCAGTTAACTAGTAGCAATGGACTTCATACAGACACCACAACCACTGAATGTCAAAGTTGCAGTTGAAACTCAAGGCTTAGTTGAAACTCAATAGTTAGTTTTATGCGCCCACCTTTCAACTTCCTACATCCCCAGTGCCATTGATCAGTAATGGCGGGCCTCTCTTGCCAGCTACCCTTGCTAATACTCTGATCTCCTCTAGCTCATTTTTTCTCATTTTTGCCTCTGTCATCCACTAATTTTTTGTGCATTATCCCAATGGTGTATATTCTCATTTCCCCTATAAAACCCCGGTTTAATGTAATGAAGTGGAGTGGAAAGGGAATGAGATTTTATCTGAGTTGGGTTCAAATCCCAACTACTCTGTTTAATAACTGTGCAGTCTTGGGAAAGTTACTTAACCACATTCCCTGTTTCCTCACCTGTGATCTGAAGGGAATAATAGTCACCTTGCATGGCTGCTATGGACATTTGAGATAATATAGATAAAGCTCCCAGAACTTAGCACATAATTAGTAGCTAAATGATTTTCTCTTCCTGTTTCTTTTTCCTGAAACTCAGACTTATTCCTAGTGACACTGCTTCCCCCTCAACACTCCAGGTGTTGCTCCTATATTTTAGCTTCTGGAAGAGGACTCGGCATTATCCTGGCTCCCTGCAACTTCTCCTGGCAATTTTCTGTAGTTTTCAGTTAGCAATCTATCTTCCTTCGAAGGACATGCTGGCTCTTTGTATCGCTTACTTCCCAATAAGAACATGTATAATTACTTTTTATTTGATCCTAACAAGAAGGTTGGGTGATAGGGAGAGCCAACACTGGCCTGATGAAATATATAAGTTCTTGTTCCTGTTATCTCTGGGTCATTTTTTTTTCTTAATCTTCAGGGACTTTGGAAGTTGGCTCACACATCTGCTATCATCTTAAGTGACTTCTCACAGTCTGCTCCTACTCTGACATTCACCTCCATTCCACTTACCAATCCCATGTACAGAAGCACACTTTGGATCTTTTACTCACTTGGAACTGCTTCTTGAAAATTGGAATTTTGAAACAAGTCTCTCTGCCCACAACTTTGTAGTCTTTTCCCAAACTCTCTCCCACAAAACCTGTTCTTCAGCCTCATCACATGCTGCTGCTTCTCCAATACTTCCTAGTCTCTCAGTTTATGAACATCCTTCTGCTTCATCTCCCACATGACCACCCTGAATTCCAAGTATGAGCTCCTTCATACGTTCATTCATTCCATATCTCTCGAGCACCTTCTGTATGTCAGACCCTGTGGTAGAAATCATGATAGGCCATTACCTCAGCCCTGAAGCAGCTCAGGATGGACTTGGTCTTTTTCTTCATGTACCCATCAACACTTTTGGATTCTCCATCCCCTTTTCTTTCCTTTGTTTTTGTTTCCACCAAGGAAAATGTCGGTTTTAGTTAATTATTTTCCCCGTTTAGACCTGACACTAATCAGAGAACATCCTATCTCCTTATGATTCCTTGCCTGAGCTAGGTCTTCAGTGCAAATCTCATTTCTCACAAACCCCAGACAGAGCTCTCTTTCTGTACAGCTGTCGTTCCAAAACTCTTGACTCTTTTCTCAAGCCCTTACCTGCTCTCTCACTGAGTGACCCAGCCTGGCTTCACAAAGAAAATAAAGGCTGTCAGTTATGAAATATCTCAATATCTCTCACCATTCATCTACACTCTATCCATATTTTTCTTCTTTTTTTAAAAGGGCAAGGACAAGATCAAGCAAGACAAGACATAATTTGCATAGCTAGCTTCTCCATAGGTACTTTAGTTCATCTCCTCTGATTTCCTCCTTAATTCCTTAAATTATATGCTCTTTCAATCTTCCACTTCTTCTCTAATAGATTCTTACTTTCAGTATCACAAACACCCTCAAGAAGCTGTCTCTTAACTCGACCACTAAACTTCCATCACACAATTCCATTTAACATCAGCAATCTTGAGAAAGATATCTTCACTCCTGCCTTCGCTCATGAACCTCTCCTTCACTCCAGTGCAATATGGCATCTACCTCCAAAACTAACAAAATTGCTTCAGCACTTAATTGCAAATTCCCAGAGATCCTTCAGGCCTCTTATTACTGGAAATGAATGACTATCTCTTGTGTTTAACCATATCCAGTCTACATCTGGCCAGAACTTGACAAGGAGCTCTGGCAAAATTCCGGGACCTTTTCGCCATTTCGCAGTCTCATTCTTCTATCTCTCTAGTTGTGCATTTACTTGGTGCTTTACCTCTTGCTCCATCTCTGATTTCCAGCCAGCATTTATCACTTGTTTTTAATGACAGATTGGCATTCTTTGGCAAATCTTTGGAACATGCCTACAGTGTCTGATGTAAGTCCAGACTCTATAATCCTACTCTATGACTAGTTATCATATTGGTTTCCCTGCTGGGTTTGGTCTGAGCTCTTCTGCGTGGGCGGGACTCTTAAAGTCTGTCCTTCCTTGGTTTTCATGATACTCTTCTCTCCTGATGCTTTTTATACTCCTCTAACCATTCTTTCAAGTATCCTGTGAAATCTCTTCTTCCTTCGCTTCTCACTCTATACACTTTTCTTGGCAGATTTCATCCACTCCCATGGCTTAACCATCATCTCTATGTTGCCAACTCCCAAATTTATAATTCCAATCTTGAATTTTTTTCTGAGTTCTATATATGTAACGCAAACTGCACACTGGATAGTTCCTCTAATTTGGACTCCAAATTCAACATATTTAAAAACAAATTCATCATCTTTTTCTTCTAACCTGTACCTTCTCTTGTGTTCTCTACCTCAGTTAATGTTACTTTAACTTATTCCTAACAGCTGCTTGAACATTAAGCTTTTGGAATGCCTTCTCCAAATGGTCTCTTATATCTGCTTCTTTTATCAGTTTCTTCTGATGTAGCCTAAATTAGCCTCTGCATTGTTTCTTGCCTAGATTTTTCCAGTTGTTCTGGTAACTTGTGTCTCTCTCATATTTGCTTCCTTTTTCAAGCTGTTTTTCACACTGCATCCGAGTTTACTTTCTAATGGAAGATTTTGCTTATATCACTCCACAGCTTTAAAACGTTTTAATGTACCTGGATCTACATTAGACAACTTGCTGTTCCTGCAACTTAACCCGAGATTTTCACATCTGAAACTTCCTCCTCTATCCAAGGTGAATTAAATTTCTTTTCTTCCAATTTAAACCTTATTTCAATGTTCATCTCTCATACAACAACTTCTGAAAGCCTTTCCTAAGACTTCCTGATGTGTTTCCACCCATAGCACTTATTTCTCTCCTCCAAATGGTGACTCCAGGATGCAGGCTCTTATTTTGTGGCTCTTTTGTCTCCTGGGACTCAAAGTACTCCACTAGTTCCACTGCATCTCATTGGAAGATAAGAAAAATAAATGGAGGATCACATGTGGGAGGGTTCTATGGCATATGCAACTGGGGTTGACAACCCAGTGGCCAGAACTCAGTCACATGGCTGCTGCTAATTGCAATGGTGGCTAAGAATCGTGGTCTTGCTTCGTCCAGGAGGAAAAGGCATATGCTTTGGTGAACAACTAGTCAATGTCTTCTACACTGAAACATGGGAGGTGGTTAGTATATATGTTTGAAAAGTGAGAATGAATTACCTTATAGAATGAGCATTACTGAGGTAATTCTATATCAGTGTTCTTCCCTTTCAAATTCCTTATTGCTTCTAACATTGTAATTTAAGAAAAATAAACACTATATCATATGGTCTTATAAGTAGCTATCCTATTGGTCAGGAATTTGATTTTATTGCTTAGCCAAATACTTTTATTAATAATATTTATAATGTATAACCCTTACTGGCATAATTTTCAGAGATAGACCCCTATCCAAACAACACTCAAAGTGTAATGAAAATAATTTAATCTATATTCCCCATAATAATTTACAACTTGCTCACAATTACTTTGCAATATTGCCATGCTTCAAGGCCATTAATTTCAGAGTCCATCCGTTAACTGTTTGGGAATGGCAGACCTTGTGCACATTGCCATCTGACTGTGTATAGGAGAAAGCATGCTGGAGATTCAAATTCTCACTGCACTGCTTCCTGGCTGGATATGACTGACAAGACAATGTAGCCAAAATATCTTCGCCTTTAAAATGAATGCTTTCTATTTTTTTTTTAAAGATTTTGTTTTTTATTCAGGAGAGACAGAGATAGAGAGAGAGAGAGAGAGAGAGAGAGAGACAGAGATAGGAGAAACAGGCTTCATGCAAGGTGCCTGATGTGGAACTCAATTCCACGCCCTGATCACGCCCTGAGCCAAAGGCAGACACTGAACTGCTGAGCTACCCAGGCATCCCTAAAATGAAGGTTTTTAATGGATGAGCTCTCAGTCCTCTTAGAAAGTAAACACTCACTTCTAAAATTTGTTTGAAAGTGCCAGTTAATTGTAGCTAGAATGGCAGTCAATAGAGAGTTTACCATTTCTAAGTGAGTTAAGTTAAATCAAGTTGTGTTTAGTATTTGATGTCCTCTAGTTATCCTTAAAAGCCAGGGGAAAGTACTATCTAAAATTAGGTAAGGTCCTCCTTATTGCTATGTTTATAATCAGACCAAAGCAGTGCAATTATAGGGTCCATTTGCAAAGGCTGCATCCCTCTCCAGTGCTCATGCAATAGCACATACCTGTCGCACTACTAAATCGTCTACTGCTGAGACTAGTCAGGAGTTTTTGTTATCTTAATAGCATCATCTCTCAAGATGATATTATTGTAGCAGAAATAACTATTTGCTTATTCACAAAGAGTCGTTTGGAGTTGTTCCCAAAGGGTTTATTCAGGGACCGTGTAAGATTGACACCCAAGAAATGTGCATCAGTTCTCAGTGTGGTATAGACTGCTCTGTCTACACCACAGATGAGAAGTGTTCTTATCATCCTATCTAATACTAGTAAATTGACCTGCTTTAATTTTATTTTGTTTTGCCCCAGAAAACACAAAATTGTGAGAGAAAATCCCAGATCTCACACTATTTTAGAAATTAATGCCACTGAAGTTAATAGTGTTGATCAAGTTAGCACAATGTCTCTATAGTGGTCTTGAAAATCTAGCAGGACTTGAAATTTAGACCTGTGATCCAAAGCTGAGCTACCACTGATTTAGATGTGCTGTGTTGGCCAAATCTTATGAGCCTGCTGTTCCTGGCTCATTATTTACAAAATGGAACTAATGCATTCATTCATTTATTTACTGAGCGTCTACTATGTGGGAGGCATTGTTTTATGACTGGGGAAATAGTAATAAACAAAATTAATTCCCACTCACATGGAGCTTACATTCAAGTATAGAAAGACAAAGACTACATTTCGTCAGATGGCAAAAGTGCTATTGGAGAGGGAGATACTATTGTGTTTGGGTAGTCAAGGAAGGGTTCTGAATAGGTAACGTTTATGTGAAACTCAAGAGAAGTGAGAGTGAAAGCCATGTGTATATCAGGGCAAAGTTTGTTTCAGGAAGAAGGGAGGGCACATGTAAAAAGCCTGAGAAAAGTAATCTCCTTTTTCACCTTCATTATGAAATTGCTGTGAGGATCAGATGAAATAATATATGTGACTTGTATATTGTTGAATATTATGCTAATTTTCACTGCTGTTGTAGTCCATGTTTTTGCATAAAGCTTATTTTTGCAAGATGAACTATTTTATGTTTTATTAAAAGGGAACAATTCTTAGAGGACATGCAGCAAATACCATAATCTTGAAGTTCACTGGTGAAAATACACTTCATTTCTATATTCAAAGAATTTATAAACTACTAGATGAAATCTGTATGAAAAAAGCAGAGTGTAAAAAATATTGCAAGACAAGTGTCAGGCTGATGCAGCAGTCTGCTGAACAACGTCTGAGATTCAAGAATTCAGATTTTATGACATAAGAGATAGATTTCTCTATTTAGGAACTCTCTTCTCTACATCATGTTTCCCTTTTCCCCTCTCCTTCTCTCTCTCTCTCTCTGTTTTTATTTCTTTCCTTCCTTGTTTTCCTGCCTTTTGCGCACAGATCTTGAGGTGGCTTACAAGAAGAACACAAACAATAAATAGTGGTTAAGAAAGAGGAACTTACAACATTCACATGAATATAACTATGAACACATTTCTTAATGTTAAATTTAAACACTGTTAAATATTCCCATGACAAGCTAAGCAGCAGGGAAATTTTATAATTTCCTCAGATAAACAGGAGAAAAGATCACTCCTTGCTTCTGGTCCTCTGATATTGGAGGGGAACAGTTGGCTTGGGTATGGAAATACTCTTGACAAATATTTGTATTTGTTTCTATATACACACAGAACAAATATCCAAAAATTTTTGTGACATGAGGCAGGTTATATACAAACATGTAAACAACTAACTTTGAAAACGGAAAAACAGAATTCAAAGAATGTGCATAAAAGTGCACAATGAGATAGAATTCCATTGAGGGGCTGTTTGACTTTAGTTGAAATGCCCACTTCCAGAGTAAGTCACATAATATTTAGTCATGCATGTTTATAGATAGAGCCATTATTTATTTTAAATATCATTGAAAATTTTAAATATATTTCCCAGCTTCGACACCAACCCCTATCATGATGTAAAAGTCAGAAGCTTTTTTGTAATGAGCTGTAGACAAAAGGTTCCATATTCTTTCATTTCTTCATTTATTTAGCCACCTTAAGCTCAAGGTTTGCCATGCTTGAGCATCTGCTACATAGCTTTGGGGTCATTGCTTCATAGAGCCTGGGAAAAGAAGCAGGTTCTAGAGGTATAGAACACTGGGGCTTTAATTACTTTCGTTGGCAAAGGGAAAAGGATTTCTGCCTGAGTTCTCCCAGATTTCTTTTCTCAAGTTTACACCAAGTGCTACTTCCCATCCCCCCAACCCACCAAATCCTTCCCAGGAGAATCATGATTGTTAAACGTGAACGTCTTAATAAGGCACACCTGGAGTGTTGCTACAAATCTAGAGATCCCAATTCAGGATGTCTGGGGTGCAGCCCAGAATCTGTATTTTCAATAAGGACCCAGGTGCTTCTAATGCAGATGGTCTGTGGACCACACTGTGAGAAACACTGTTTAGACAAATTTACTCAAAGGTAAGAAAATCTTTAAAGAAGCTGAATGTTATAATGAGAGACAAATGGTTGGCAGGTGGTTCTTCTTGAGCAGGAGGCTGGGGGCCCTGTAAAATTGGTGGGGGCAGGGAGAAATTATTCCAGCAGATAATTTAAAAATTCACTTTTAAATTTTTTTCCATCATAATAAATGTACATTTTAATTCCTATCACCTGTTTCACCCATCCTCTCTCACCCACCTCACCTCTGGTAGCCATCAGTTTATTCTCTATAGTTAAGAGTCTGTTTCTTGGTTTGGCTCTCTCTTTTTTCTTTGCTCATTTGTTTTGTTTCTTAATTTCCACATAAGGGAGAAATCATATGGTATTTGTCTTTCTCTGACTGACTTATTTCACTTAGTGTTATGCTCTAGCTCCATCCATGTTGTTGCAAATGACAAGATTTCATTCATTTTTATGGCTGAATAACATTCCACTGTATACATATACCACATCTTCTTTATCCATTCATCTATTTATGAACAACTGAACTGCTTGAGTTTGGCTATAGTAAATAATGCTGCAATAAACATAGGGGTGCACGTAGCCCTTTGAATTAATGTTTTTGTATTTTTCAGATAAATACCCAGTAGTGTGATTCCTGGATTGTAGTATGGTTTTATTTTTAATTTTTTGATGAACCTCCATGCTGTTCTCTCTAGTGGCTGCACCAATTTGCATTCCCACCAACAGTGCAAGAGGATTTTTCTCCATGTCCTCACCAAAAGTTGTTATTCTTATGTCTTTGATTTTAGTCATTCTGACAGGTGTGAGGTGATAGCTCATTGCAGTTTGGACTTGCATTTTCCTGATGATGAGTGAAGTTGAGCATCTTTTCATGTGTCTGTTGGCCATCTGGATGTCTTCTTCAGAGAAAAATGTCTGTTCATATCTTGTGCCCATTTTTAAAGCTGGATTTTTTGTGGGTTTTTTGGGGTTGACTTTTATACAGTTCTTTAAATGTTTTGGTTACTAACACTTTATCAGACATGTCATTTGCAAATATCTTCTTCCATTCCACAGGTTGCTTTTTTGTTTTATTGATTATTTCCTTTGCTGTGTAGAAATCTTTTATTTTGATGTAGTCCCAATAGTTTATTTTTGCTTTTATTTCTTTTGCTTCAGGAGACATATCCAGAAAAATGTTGCTATGATCAGAGAAATTATTGCTTATATTCTCTTGTAGGGTTTTTATGGTTTCAGGTCTCACATTTAGGTTTCTAATCCACTTTGAGCTTGTCTTTGTGTTTGGTGTAAGAAAGTGGTCCAGTTTCATTCTTCTGCATGTAGCTGTCTGGTTTTCTCAACACTTTGTTGAAAAGACTATCTTTTCCCCTAAAGTCAGGAACAAGACAAGGATGGCCACTCTCACCACTTTTATTCAATTTAACACTGGAAATCCTAGTTACAGCAATCAGACAACATCATGAAATAAAAGGCATCCAAATTGGTAAGGAAGAAGTCAAACTTTCACTATTTGCAGATGACTTGATACTGTATACAGAAAACCCCAAAACACTCCATCAGAAAACTACTAGAACTGAGAAGTGCATTCAGTAAAGTCACAGGATACAAAAACCAATGTACAGAAATATGTTGTATTCTTTACACTAATAATGAAGTGGCAGAAACTGAAATTAAGGAAAAATCCCATTTACAGCACCCAAAACAATAGCATATCTATGAATAAACTTAACCAAAGGGGGGAAAGACCTGTACTCCAAAAACTGTAAAACACTGATGAAAGAAATGAAAGATGATGCAAAGAAAGACATTCCATGCTCATGGGTTGGAAGAAGAAATACTGTTAAAATGTCTATGCTACCCAAAACAATCTACTGATTTAATGCAATTTCCATCAAAATACTAACAGCATTTTTCGCAGAACTAGAACAAACAGTCCTAAAATTTTTTTTGGAACCACAGAAGATCTTGAAGAGCCAAAGCAATCTTGAAAAACAAAAACAAAACCAGAAGTATCACAGTTTCAGATATCAAGTTATATTACAGAGTGGTATTAATTAAAACAATATGGACTGGTATAAAATTAGACACGTAGATCAAAGGGATAGAACAGAAAACTCAGAAATAAACCCACGATTATATGGTCAATTAATCTTCAACAAAGGAAGAATGAATATTCAATGGGAAAAAGTCTTTTTAACAGATATTTTTAATAAAATCTTAATAAAGAATTATGAGTTGACTTAGCAGAAGCTACATGGGTATCACAAAAAAGGATATTGATTGATAAGAATTAGAAGAGACTTGAAGGCAAGGGGGAGATTTTTTCCCAGGCAGATATGGGGTCCAGAGAAGGGGCGATTACTAAGGAGGTTGTTCCAGTTACTATAGTTAAAATACAACAACTATCTCAAAATTTAGTTTTTTTAAAAAACAGCATCCATTTTATTGTGATCATGGATTAGGAATTTGGATAGGGTACATGGGGACTAGCTTGTCTCTGTTTCAGGATGCCTGGGAGTTCAACTGGCAAGACTCAAAGGGTTAACTCAGCAGTTCGGTCTGGAATCATTGGCAGGGGCCTTCACTCCTGTGTGGCACTTGGTTTGCATCAATTTTAGGACTAAGACCACTAACCAGAATTCCCACATGTGGCTTTTCCTTGTAGCTGGGCTTCCTTTCAATATGGTGATCTCAGGGTATTTGGACTTCTTACATGGTGGTTCAGAGCTCCAAGTATGAATGCTCTAGTAAATAGGGTGGAAGTTGCATCATCATAAGGCTGTGAGCCAGTCTCAGAAGTCACACAGTGTCACTTCCACCATACTCCATTAGTTGAAGCAGTCAGAAACCCACATTGATTCAAGAAGAGAATTAAACTTCATTTCCTCATGAGTTAGTGACAAAGAAATATAGTAAAAGAGCACATGGTATGAGGATATCATACTATCTTTGGAGAATAAAATCTGGCAGGACCTAGGGAACTGGGTAGCTGGAAGAATGAGAACAAAAATGGATAGATTAATAGTAGTAAGTTTATTCAGTGCAATACCAAATAGTAAGAATGAGTGAACCACAACTACACATATTAACACGGATGAAGCTTAGAAACACTGTGTGTTATTGAAAGTGCAAGTTGCAGTATACTTAATGGTATGCTACCATTTTTATAAAGTTCAAAATAGTTAAAGATAAGCAAGACATTTTTATTATTTTAGGTTTACCTACATATGTGATATGACCCTAAAGAAAAAGCGAACCGATGAGAAAAGGGAAAATTTGGTGATAGTGGTGACTCTGAGGGTGATAGGTGGCAAGATAAAGGAATGGAACAGAATATACAGGCGGGGGATGCCTGGGTGGCTCAGCTGTTGAGTGGCTGCCTTCGGCCCAGGGCATGATCCTGGAGTCCCGGGATTGAGTCCCACATCAGGCTCCTGCATGGAGCCTGCTTCTCCTTCTGCCTGTGCCTGTGCCTTGTTCTCTCTCTCTCTGTCTCTCATGAATAATAAAATCTTTAAAAAGCCCCCAAAAGAATATACAGGTGGTTTCTAGGTCCTAATACTGCTCTACTTTTGAGATAGGGAGTGGTTTTGGGTTTTTGGCCCACCTTTTATTAATTTACTGTTAGTTTGTCCATGTTGGCTGGGTGGTTAATTTACATATTCATTCAAGAAATACATATTAAGAGCCTAGTATGTGCCTGACATGTGTTAAACTATGAGAATAGAATGATAAAGAAGACAGTCATGCATGGTCCCTACATTTTCAGCAGGGGCTTGCGGTGAAAAAATACATAGTAGGGGAAGAAAGTAAACAGGAAATGACATACAGTAAAATAAGTAATCTCACGGGAGGACAGCAGCTGTGAGGGGCACATGAGTCAGGATAAATCTCTGTAAGGAAAGAACCATCTTCATGCAGACCTGAAAGATAAATAGACAGAAGCAAGAGCATGTGCAAGGAAGGGTTCAGTAGGGACAAGGACCTAACAAGTTTGTGGTATTGAATGAACATTAAGGACGAAGCAGGAAATAGGTAGAGATGAGCTTGGACAGTTAAGTAGGGCCTAGATCATGGAAGGTCTTGCGAACCAGTCGCATTCTAAAAGACTCTTGGTTGCAGGGGCCTGGAGCATACCTTGACCAACTCAAATGGGAAGGTGATTTTTATCATAAATATGTCATACCATCTATGGAGCCCAAGGATAAGGGTGGGACCAGTTTACAGGGACATCTCAGACCAGGAACTGGAATGCACTCAAGGCATCAACACTCTCTTGTCTTAGTGCATCTTTGTGTATCTAACTTCTCTCTGCTGACACCTCTGATTCTAAGGGTCACGTAACAAAAAACATGACCACTGACTTCCTCAGTTCCAAGTCTTAAAACCCAGACAAAGAGACCTAGTAACTCTGGCTAGTGTAATAATAATGCAGTTCTCATGGAAGCCATATAGACAGATGGGAGCAATTACTTGAGAAAGGATCCTCCAATGTTCTTAACCTCTGTTAAAAACTGATAATTTTCCTAAAGGTAAAAGCCATTTTAATAGGATGGCAATATAACATGATTTGCATATTAGGGAGATGAATTTGTCCAAAATTTGGAGAACTGTTTTGGTGGTGATAAGGTCAAAGAGAGAATAATGAGTTGGTAGCTTGCCTCAGGTGAGAAAGAACATGGTGAGGGTGGTGGCAGTGGGATTTTGAACACGTGGTGAATTTCTGTATACTTTATACTAGGCTTGAGAGTTTCAAACTGTCCTTACAGCACTCTTCCAGAAAGTCTAGCACCCAAAGAGGGGTGGTAAATGTTTTAATGGCCAATAAAATAATCTTCTCAAGGAGGGGAGTAAGTTCTTTTTCTCTTTGTGATTCCTACAGAATGGATATGATTCACTGAAGCTCACTCTTTTGAGCCCCCTTAATGTCTGCATCTATCCTTTTTGTTTTATTCTCATTGCCATAATGAGGGGATAGATCTAGGTTTAGGAAGTCCCATTTTGGAAAAAAAAATCAAACATTATACATACAAAATTAGACCAGGAAGTTAATTTGTATTTAGACTGGTAAAAGGAATCATAACTGACAAACACCATAACCATTACAGAATCTATAAAAATGACAGAACATTTTTATTAATTCACTACTTCCATACCTCCCCACAATTTTTTCCTCGTATATATATATATTTTTGGCTGCACACTTGCTGATCACCTCTTTAAAAGCTAAGGATTGTGTAATAATTTTTTAGAGAGACTAGAAAGACAATTCAGTCTTTTTCCAACTTAGTGGACTGAAAATTTAAAAATTACTAATAGTTTAGTAAAGTTTCTTTCAGCATCACAGATCATTATTATAATGCCATGTAAATTGCTCTCAGCTATAAACTAGTCTCAAACTTATTTGTTTTGAAATGAGTTGCTTTAGACTCTGTGAAGTGGGGCTTCAAGTATATATGTGTTTTATAAACCTAAATGCTCTAAAAATTTTACTTTGTACAATTCCATTTTATAAAGAAAAAAGTATAGAGTGTTTATAACACAGTTAAACAGTTATAATGCATATATTGCATTGTCGAATATATTCCCACAGGAGAAGACATCCCTTTTGATTAGTCATCAATAACCAAATCTTCCATGTCCAACTTTACATATCTGATAGTTGGTAGAATTTTCCACAGACTTGGCTTCTGGCTCCATACATTTCAAAATGTGTTTCTCCTCTACCACCCACACCTTTGGGGCGTAAGGTCTGAGGGCATATTATGTTGCAATACAAACTGTGGCCCTGCACCTTCATGTCAAGACTCTAGGTAAGATGGCACTGGGGCACAGGAGTATTTCTGAAACCATATCTGGGCAGGGAAAGATAGTAGTACACGGAAGTGAATGAAAACCACATAAATATACCTTATTTAACCCAAACTAAATCTCTCTCCAACTAAAATTCTTCTTAGTCTATTCCCATAATGCCCCATAGCCTCTCTAGAGCACAAGGAAAGGAAAGTGATATGGAAGGAAAGTAGAGGTGTGCTCTAGACTGAATGTTGGTAGCCCTGCCAATACATGCATGGGGGCCCGAAACTCTGATGGAATGGTATTAGGAGGGAGGGTCCTTGAAAGGTGATCAGCGTTAGATGAGGTCATGAAGATAGTGATCTCATAATGAGGTCCTTATAAGTGTCTTTATAAGAAGAGGAAGAGACCTCTCTCTCCTCCCATGAGGACAAAGAAAGGCTATGTGGATATATAGCACCTCACATGGCTATGGGCAAACCAGGAAGAGGGTTCTCATTAAATTTGACCATGCTGGCACCCTGATCTCAGACTTCCAGCCTCCAGAACGGAGAAAAAAAAATGCTTGTTATTTAAGCCACCTTGTCTGTAGTGTTTTCTTATAGCAGCCCATGGTGACTAAGACAGAGTGGAAAGAGACAGTGATCTTAACCAATTAAGATCTCATTTTTGCAAAGTTCACAAAACCATTTGACTGTGTGAGGTATTGTTAGGGTCTTTTCTGAGGCCTTAGATGAGGCTCAAGCAAGTGTGGCACCAAAAATTAAGCTTCATAAGCTTCATTAGCTTCAGGTAAATTCATCTTTGGCCACAATCCTAATTCTAGCCCTTAACACTTCATGCTCAGATCATCACATTAACCTTCCAATGAATTTCTCTGAATCAAGTCTCACCCGCTCCTCAAGCAGGTTCCATAACTACTGCAGTAATCTCTCCCAAATACCTTCTCTGCTTAAAGGCATCAGACATTCATGGAATAAAGACATTCATGGAATAAAGTCTAAATCCCTTAGTCTGATAGTTGAGGTCTTTACAATAGGTTTGCAATTTTTGTTTACAAATTTTTATCCTGTGGCTTTCTACACACACACACACACACACACACACACACACAAGCAATTATTAGGGGGTCTACTTAACAATAGGCATTTCCCCAAATGCCAATATTATAAATGTTTGTAACAACCCTGCACAATGTGTAAATGAAAGAACAGACCTCAGAGACAACAGCTGGAGTTGGAAGATAGCTCGGACTGACTCAGTTCTCCTGCTCTTTCTACTGTACTATGCGCCTCTAACTCAGTCCTTGACTCTCTGGTGAATTTGGATATGATTAAACCTCCATTTAATCCATTCTCTCAGAAAACCTTTTCCAATTTACTCCCTCAAGGACCCTTTCCTACTTTGAACCGCTACAGTATTTGGAATCTATATTATTCAGTGGGCATGTACATTCTATACTGCCTTGCATTTTTAACTTAATCCCCCTATATGTCCCAACTGCAGCTTGGCTGTAAGATCTTTGAAGGAAGAGAGAATAGTTGATGTTTTTGTGTATCCCTTGCAACACATGGCAAGACTCCCTACACCATTTAATAGATAATTCTAGAATGAATATATTTGTTCATCAGTGGGACCCACAAAATTAAGGTAAAAAAAGGGGAACAGCCAGCCATTGCCTCTCACTATTAATATCTCTACCCCATTATTAGATTATTAGGGGAAGGACAGTTGCCACTGGTGCTCAGTTTTAAACTCTTCTCAGGAGTACAGCTGCTGATTGACAAGACCTCAGAGAATATTAAAACAGCACAAGCACCAGTTGGCACTAGCTGACATAGCGATGCTATTCCCCAAAGCACTACTCTCAGAGGTGACTGGCACACCCATCAGCTTTCACAATTGATGACAGAAAATAAAAGGGTTTGGTTCCCTAGGGATCTGAACACTTTAACTGGAGAAAAAGTTGACATTTCCTGAATCACCCTGATGCTGTCTACTGTTCTCCAGTATAGTTATATTTACCTTTCTATCATATTTATTGTTGGTCTTTATTTTTTGTAAGAACTACAACATTTGATTTTTAAGTTTTACTTACTATTTTCAACTTTGTGTCATAGAACATTTAAAATATATATGGGGGTACCGGGTGGTTCAGTAGGTTGAGCCTCCAGTTCCTGGTTTTGGGTCAGGTTGTGATCTCAAGGTTGTGAGGTTAAGCCTTATGTCAGGCTCTGTGCTCAGCAAGGAGTCTGCCTGAGTTTCTTTCTCTCTCTACCTCTGCCCCTCCCCTGCTAAAATAAATAAATAAACCTCTAAAAAATAAAATATATACAAAATTAGACAAAATAATTGGACTGATCCCCATATAAGCATCACAAAGCTCCTAAAATTAACATTCCATGGCCAACCTTGTTTCATTTCTCCTTCAACTCAGGATTTTTTTGAAGCACATCCCAGAAATCATATTATTTCATCCATTACTCTTTTTAAAAATATGACAAAGTAAGCGTCTTGACAAAAGAAGCTCAATATGGGAAAATTTAGTGATAACACTTTTAACATGACAAATTTTTAGAATCAGGACATTTGATTTATATTTTATTTAATTTTACAAAAAATGCTTATGTAAAATATCTCTTTATTTAAGAAATCCTGAGTATAGAAATCCCGAGTAATAGCAAAATGATAAAAATTAATCTTGTTCATCTTGTTCAAATTTTGGGAGCTAGCTAGCAGGAATAAGTAAAATGTCCAACCAGTATAAATGTTAATCTGGTGTTTCAGCTGGAAAATGTTTTGAACCCTGTTTACCTAATTCATATATTTCTTTCTTTTTTTAAAAAAATTTATTTATTCATGAGAGAGAGAGAAAGAGAGAGGCAGAGACACAGGCAGAGGGAGAAGCAGGCTCCATGCAGGGAGCCTGATGTGGGACTCAATCCTGGGTCTCCAGGAGCACGACCCGGGCTGAAGGCAGGTGCTCAACCACTGAGCCACACAGGGATCCCCCTCGTTCATATATTTCTATTCTGCCAATCCAATTCCTTAACACCACATCTATAAAATTTGTTTGACTCCAGAGTGGTCACTGAGTCATTGAGGCTTCCTCAGGGGGGCGTTTTGCAGCACTGATTGGAAACAATAGTCATACAAAATGGGGAAGACTGTGTTGGTGGCAAAAGTCCCATCTCTTCCCTCTTCAGCTCTCTTGATGTTAGTTTTCCTCTTGCCATGAAAGAGAGTGGAGGCTTGTTTGGACACTCCCAATAAAGTTAGAATGCAGGGCAGGTGAAAAAAGTAAAACAGACAATTTAAAAGACATTTAAAGAGCCTATAATGAAATTCATTCAACTTCTTAATCTTTTTAGTTTCTGATGTCTCTCATTGTCTCTTAGAAAGGATTCATGCTCTCCTCCTGGTTGCTATGATGAGACACATGTGGAACTTTTCATTTTCCTGGATTGTGTAGACTTTAGCTGTCATCTTTACTGAATAAGCCAGCCTACAAGACAGCTAAGTTCAGGCCTTTTGTTATTTTTATTTTTTGTAATAGTAAGAAAAAAAATGACTGATGTAAAAAGAGGAATGCATTTCTAAACTCTGCTGAGGGGAGAGTCTCTGTAGAAGGGGTAAATGATGAGGGAACTAGAAATGCTAGTCTGGGGGAAGGTGTAGAGGTCTCTAAATCTGAGAAGGGGGACAAATGGATAGTTTAGAGGCTTAAAGGTAGTAGAAATCTCTGCACTGTTCCCTTTCTCTCATTACTCTTAAGAGGCAGGACCCCAGGTGTCAGGCTTTCAATCTCAGCAAATCCCTACCCTGCACCTCAGCCCTGGAGCCACTGTGTGATTTGGACAATAAACAGAGACAATGACCAGTGTGGGCTGCAAAAGAGTGTATTTCTCAACCACCTAAGACCTTCAGGATTTACATTGAATCTGGACAAAGGGGGGTAATAGTGCCCAAATAGTAGCCCAAATCAATTTTCCTATAGCCTGTTGATTAAACATTATTTACAAAAATAACAAATGTGCCATTTCTTAAATGTGAGATGTGAAGTAAAATTCATGACAGCTGTGTTTTATATTTTGCCTAATTTACTTTCTCAGAGGACTTGAAAGAATCCTCAGAACAATTTTGGGAAGTTTCTTTTAATGGGATTATTATATTTATGATTTTGAAGTTTTTTTTTCATGTTGTAGACTGAACTGTGTCCTGTTGCCCACCCACACTCAAATCCATATGTTGAAGCTCCAGAGTCCCAATGTGATTGTACTTGGAGACAGAACCTTTAAAGAGAAAATTAAAGGTAAGTGAGGTCATAAGGGTGAGGTCCTATTTCAGTAGGACTGATGTCTTTATGAGAAGAGAGAAAGACACCAAGACTATGCACAGAGAAAAGGCCATATGAGGACACAGCATGAAGGCAGCCATCTACAAGCCAAGGAGAGAGGCTTCAGGAGAACCAACCCTGCTGACACTTTGGTCTTGGACTTCAGCCACCAGAATTATGAGACAATAAATTTCTGTTATTTAAGCCAATTTTAAGTTTGTGGTATTTTGTTACAGCAGCCCATAGTTAATAGTTTCATATATAGGTCCTTTTTCTCAGAGAAAATCTATGATATTTTACCCTAGTAGAAATCCTACTGTCACGTGGCATTGGTTTACACTCTACTGGAAAAAATGCTTCACTTTCTGAAAAAAGTGCTGCAAGGGGCTACAGAACATACCATATTTTCCACTGAGCAAATACACAGAAAGTGAATGCTCCCCACATAGTGACTAAAACAAGAAGACAATATGTGCAGGTGCCAGGGAAGCTACCACTATGTTAAATTTCACCATAAATACTTGCCTCGGATACTGTGGTAATGCTAGCAGCACGTTAACCTTTGTCAGGGTGAAGTTGTTGAATGCATGTTAGTTAACTGATGAGATGATATTAACTGATAAAAATTACTTTCTTACTCCCATATTTGCCTGTACACCGCCATTACAATTCCTTTTAAAATCTTTAAAGATTGAGAGTCAATCTGCTTATGATTTTATAGGCCTATAAAATTGCTAGTTAAATTTCATATGTACTATCCAAAAAGAGAGGGAACAGGAAAAATACAAGGATAAGGAATACCTATTGCTAAACTACCATAAGTTTCTAGAAGTCAGGGATATATCATTGTAACCTTGAGATCCTCAAACATGCCATTTTACATATGGCTGGCATTTATTACCGGTTTAGTGCATGTGACTTTGAGAGAAAAGCATACAACTAATATGGCTGTAGAATAAAGAATAAACCTTGCATATAACATGCAAAATTCTCTTCCTTACTTTACAATTATATACTGCATGCAAGTAAAATATGTAAGTAGGTTTTAACTGGGTCAATAAACTGACACAGATGTCGGTATCCCTGAATTTTTAGATATTTCCAAATACCTATGGTATTAAGTATTATTAAAAACAAACAAATAGACTGTCTTAACTGGTCACTTTTTATTTGGTTGGATTCTCCCTCCATCACTTTCTTGAGGTATAACTGACAAATAAAATTGCAGGATATTTAGTGTACATGAAGATTTGATATACACATACACTGTGGAAGGATTTCCACAATTGTGTTAATTATCACATCCCATCACCTCACATATTTACTTTTTTTGGGGGGGCGTTTCTTTTTTGTAAAAAAAATAAAAACATTTTTCTAAAGGGGAACTTTCTTACACTGTTGGTGGGAAATGCGAACTGGTGCAGGCACCTTGGAAGATAGTATGGAAGGTCCTCAAAAAAGTTAAAAATAGAACTACCCTACAACCCAGCAATTGCACTAGTAGGTATTTATCCAAAGGATACAAACATAGTGTTTCGAAGGGGCACCTTGCACCCCAATGTTAGAGCAGCAATGTCCACCTTAGCCAAAATATAGAAAGAGCCCGGATGTCCATCAACAGATGAAGATGTGGTATGTATATACAAAAGAATATTAGTCAGCCATCAGAAAGAATGAAATCTTGCCATGTGCAGTGGCATGGATGGAACTAGAGGTTATTATGCTAAGTGAAGTCAGAGAAAGACAAATATCATATTATTTCATTCATCTGTGGCATTTAAGAAACAAAACAAATAAACACAGCAGAAGAGAAGAAAAAATAAAATAAGATGAATATCGAGAGGGAGGCAAACCATAAGAGATGCTAGACTGTAGAAAACAAACTGAGGGTTGCTGGAGGGGAGATGAGTGGCAGGATGGGGTAATTGGGTGATGGGCATTAAGGAGGACACTTGATGTAATGAATCACTAAATTCTACCTCTGAAATTAATATAAAAAAGTAAAGAAAAAACTTCCCCCCTTATTTAAGAACAAATACTAGCAAAGATAAATAGTGTCTAAATTCTCTAAATATATCAACTCAGTAATATGATCATTTGATTTGCAATTTGTCATACATTAGTATGTATCATTACATTAGTAGCACATATCATATATTAAAACAAAAAGAAAACCATTATTTCTAGATCCCAGGTAAACCCAGGATTCTCCCAGGAGTCAGTGAGAACTGAACAAAAGTACCTGATTCTATGTCTGCAAAACCAAATGCAGGATAAAGTTCCCTTTGTTGATCTATCACTTCACCTCTAAGTAATCCCTGTGACAATTAGAAGACAGGAGAGGGAGAGAAGGACCTGAGTGACCAGGGATGTGGGAGTGACCTACCTGTGCTGCTACATGCATAAGCCCAGTATGACTGTGTTGGCTGCAGTTTAGCTGCCCTCTCTGCAGGCCCTGCAGCCTAATCATAACAATAGCAGTGACATCAGAAAGCATTTACTCAGTGTAGACAAAACATAGAAGTTTGTGCTGGGTGGTTCCATTTGTTATGTTTAATCTTACCAAAAACTCATGGCAAAAACAAAGTTTAACTTGGTTTCTACTCACAGGGAGAAGTCTAATGTCACAAGCAGTGCTAGAATAGAACTGTGCCCATGCTATGGATCAGTTTAACCAGTAACTAAAAAGGCTTTCTTGAGGTGGTTCTTTGGAACTAGACATTAAATGATGGATCTAAATTTGCCAGGAGAAGAAGGTGCTGGGCGCTCAAGAGAGAACCAACCTTGAAAAGCATTTAGACATGATACAGCATGACACATTTGGGGAACACTTCAAACAAACCTCAGAGTTTACCAGAACCCCAGAACATTTCTCTTTCTCTCTGAAAAGAGAAAACAAAAGTAAACAAACACCCCAGTGGCATAGTGGTTGTTTTTTTATTGAGCCTTTTCTGTTGGCTATTTGACTTGGTATTATCTTTGCAAGAGCCCTACTAGACCTTCTATTTTATAGAACTGTTGGTGGGTGTAATTTTCATATTCTACCCTAGAAAATCTCAATTAAGGTTTTTATAAACTTGGAGGCCTTATTCAAAAGGCTATTGTATTTTATATTTTCAAAATAAATATTTATACTTGAAACTAAATTAGAGATGTTTTTATATTTACATAAAGCTATTTTATTTTCATTTTGTAATTTGCTTAAGCTCTAAAGGATAGTGAACATTGGTCTCTAATCAACTTTCTCATTTTTAAGACAACATGCAAAATGAGGCAATAATTTGAGTTTGGACAATGAAAGGAAAATTTGCCATAGATGTAGTCATGAATTACTGGTTTTCTTTTCTACATTTAACAGAGATAGCAGCATCCAGCTTTAAACTTTTAAATAATATTAGGACACCCTAAGTAATGAATTGCATTTAAGAGAGAATGTGATCTATGACTCATAAATGAAATCAATAAATTTACTATTGTTTATTAGAAAAAAGTCCACCTTCCTCTTAACTTTCAACATGAAGAAGACAAGTCTGAAAATTTTTATGTGAAGCCTTAATGTCCCAAACAAAGGTATAGGCTGGCAATGGACTAAACAGAGAAGTAGTAGAGAATTTTGGTTTCTTCTGCATGCAATGTGAGCATATTTACTTGTCTTAGACTGAAGCAATGTGGTGCATTTTTTTCTGAAATAGCTGATTTTGGGGGGCACATGTCCCCTGAAGAGGTTGCAGTTTTAATTAATTGCATGGATGATACTTTGCCCACAGGATGCTGTATTTTTGAATCTTTCTCTCTTGTCCCTTAGTGTATTTCTCATCCCTGGAAGACTGCCTGCAAAGAAGGGCATCATAGGAACTACAGCAGCCTATACTTCCACAGTTCTGTTTCATGAAAAGGGTCAAGGTCAGTTTCTGGCTATAAAATGTAGAAGCTCACCTCTAAACCAAGAGGAAATACCAGCTTTATAATTTGTCAAGGAATTCTAATCTTAATATTTCAGAGATGTACATGCTCGATAAACTATTAAACATCAACTAGGTCATCCTAGGTAACTACTTTGCATATTTCTACAGTGCAATGTACTTTAGAAGTTTTGGAATCAATGGAAAGAAAAGATTGGAATCAAGTAGAATTTCATATTGCATCTCAGAACTCAAAACTCATGTTGGTCAGTAGTAGGTGAACTTGGCACATATCTTCTAGTTTAATAAAGGCTTAAAAATGTAGCAAGACTATTAGTTTAAATAAACTTTTACATAAATACGGTTACCTAGGAATGCTCAAAAGATCAATGTTTAATTTTCTTGGCTCCCTCAGTGTCTGCCTTTGCACAGTTTATTTGCTCCTCCAACTATACAAGTTGCAGAATGTATAAATCATGCTATGGCTTTTTTTCTGGGGAAACTAAGTCATTTCCAGGCTCACAACATGAGTTGAATTATATAGATTCTCTGGTTTCAAGCACCAGAATACTCTCCCTGTTATATGTAGTCATGTGATTCATTATTACAGAGCTTCCCAAACACTTTTGGTCATGACACACCAAAAATTGTCTTAGTCACATGGCAAACTGGAGTAAATGGAAGAGGGTACTCCCAGTGATGGGGCCAGGGGTTCCAGCTTTCCCTGTCTCCTCTCCACAAGCCTGAGAGATAAGTGTCTTAACATTCTTGGTTCACTTACAATCTATTCAGAGGCACACAAGTCAATTTATTTAGAGCTATTTTAATAGCTCATCTAAGAAGTCCAAATACTCATCACCTACAGTCGATTATCACATTTTAGATTTGAATGCGGCCTAAGAAAATTTTTAGACTGACCATTCAACTCACATAGAAGACAACCACAGAGGAAAGCAATAGCATGATAGAGTCAGGGAAGAAGGGATTTTAGAAAGAGAACTAGGTCTGAATCTTAGAGGGGCTACTGTTGAGTATGTTTGTTAATCTTAGGCATGCTACTAAGCCACTCAGAGTCTCCATGTCTTCATCTGCAAAGTAAGGATAATTTTAATTACCTTGTTATAATATTTTAAGATTAGAAATAGCGTATGTGAATTACATACCTAACATAGTACGTGACACATAATTAATTGCTAATTTCCTAAGTGACTTTCCTAGTTTATGGGGCAAGATATAGAGCCTGAATTGAAATTCCATACCTCACTTCCAGCTTGGTCCATTGTTCATACATTGTGGTGTCCCAGATATTTCAAAATATTTTGACCCCTTGTGGTTAGGACTGGATGTGTGCCCCCCAAATTCACATGTTGAAACCTTAACCCCCAATGTGATGGTATTAGGAGGCAGGGCTTTTAGGAAGCAATTAAGTTAAGTAAGGTTACAAGGGTAGAGCCCACATAGTAGGATTAGTGTCCTGACAAGAAGAGCTCTCTCTTCACGTGCAAAGATGCAGCAAGGAAGTGGCCAACTGCAAACCAGGAAGGGGGCTCCCACCAGACAGCAGATCTGCTTGTACCCTGATCTTGGACTTCATAGCCTCCAGAACTGTGAGAAATAAATGTTTGCTGTTCAAGCTGCCCAGTGTATGATATTTTACTCTAGCAGCCCAAACCGATTAAAATACTTTACTTTCATTACTTGTGCTCACTAATGTAGCTCATCAGTTTAGTGTTACCAACCCCCACTTTATCCTATAAAGTAAGCCTGGGGGGAAAGAGATCCTTTGGTAATAATCCTAAAAGCAACCAATATTTGGGAAGCACTTACAGTTTTCAGTGCTTTTTTCAGACTTGGAGCTTCTGAATAACCTTAGGGAACTGTAACAGTCCATGTTTTCACTACCCTTGATGTACAGATGAGGCAACCTCAGTCAAAGAAACTAAATACGGCTGAGGCCTATCACCCCCACATGACAGGACATGAACAGAGTCTGTCCTGGACCCTTGTATTTCCACTGCTTTGCTTCACTGCTGGGACTTTGTAGTGGACTGTAGATGAATGTGCTGATGGTTCAGACCCCTAACCACATACAGTGGATCAGTACATAGTGATGAGAGAGGTGGGAATAAGATATGCACTGGGGGTGGAGAAGGCAGGTCTGAAGGAGGAAGGGGACACAAGAGGAGACTGCTTTGCTAGAAGCTAAGAAATGGGTGAGGCTAAGGCTTCTTCAGATATCTTCAAGCCATTAGGATAATTTCAATTTGCTAAAAGAGTAGCATGATTTGAGGCCTCTGTACAGTGGCAAGATGCCACCTAATGTTACCACACCTTGCCTTAGGCACAGATTGAGTTTTTCTGGTATTCTGATAAAATGAGGGAGTATTTTACCAAGCATTATTTTACTCTTTTAAAAAAAGATTTATTTATTTATGAGAGAGAGAGAGAGAGAGAGAAAGTGTGTGTGTGCCAAGTGAGTGGAGGGGACTAGCAAAGAGAGAGGGAAGGATTTCAAGCAGACTCCCTGCTGAGCATGAAATTCACAGACCCTGAGATCATGACCCGAGCCAAAATCAACAGTCAGATGCTTAACCAACTCAGCCTCCCAGATGCTCCTATTTTACTCTTAATTAAACTTTAAAAAATTGAAGCAATACATCAAAAACAAATTGAAATAATTTAATTCAACCAATATTCATAACAATCTAAATTGGTATATACTGCAGTCACTTGGAGAACTGATTCATCATGCACAATTTCTAAGTTTATTTACCTGGTTTCAGAGACAGAGGAGGTATAAAAATATAAGAAGTTAAGATTAATATTAACTTATAGTAACTTATCCACATATATTTAGCTTTGTGGGGAATAGAAAAAGATATGCTGAATTGTGCCAAATGTATGTGCAGTTAAAAATAGAGGACAGATCCAGTGAAATCTGATCTTAAATCCTTCAGCAGGAATTGGTACAGATCCTCATTTCTCTGAAGAGCACTAATTTTTGACTCTTCAGCAAACCACTTGCTCTTTCTAGACTAATTTTTCTCATTTATGAGAGGTTGCACTAGGCGTTGGCTAAGCTTTTCATTTTAAACTTACTTTAATTGATGATCTGGGTATTAAATGGTAAAGATAACTTCAATTTATGGAACATATAATAAATATCAGATATTCTGCTGGACTTTGTGCATGTGTGTGTGTGTGTGTGTGCAATATCTGTAATCTGTACTACAGTCAAGCAAAGTGAGCATAAGTCTCATTTTATATAAGGGGAAACTGAGGCTCATTTCATTTGGTGATTAGCTTAAATTAGAATCCAACCTTGTTTACCTATAAAGTCTGCACTCCTTCTTCACCATATACATTCTGAAGATGTGTAGAGATGTTTGATATTCAAGAAGCCAGTTTGAATATACAGTCTAATCACTCATTTATTCTACAAATCTTTATTGGACTTTTATTATGTTCCAGGTACTCTGATAAGAGCTGAGTCTACATTGATGAACACAACCAACAAGGGACCCCTACCCATGAGGAGTTTCACTGTCTTATAGAAGAGTCTGTTACTTAACTATTCCAGCAAGGAGAAAAACATAAATGGTTGTTATTGGTAGGTGCTATTTTAAGTCTCCAAATGCTTTAGGAAAAAGAACAATTATAAAAAGAATATAATGCAGCCATTTTGATTCTTGCATTTTGTCTCTAAAAGTAACAAAGGGTTTTTTTTTGTGTTTTTAAATTTTATGTATTTACATATTAATTTTTGTTTCAGGTTTTTTATTTAAATTTTATTTAGTTAACATGTAGTCTCACCTTAGTTTCAGGAGTAGAGTTTAGTGATTCATCACTAACAGAAAATAACCAGTGCTTATCACAGTGCCCTCCTCAATACCCATCACCCACGTAACCCATCCTTCAGCCCACCTTCCCTCCAGCAATGTTCAGTATATTCTCTATGGATAAGAGTTTGTTTTATGGTTTGCTTCTCTCCCCCACCCCGTTCATCTTTTTGTTTCTTAAATTCCACATTTGAGTGAAATCATATGGTATTTGTATTTCCATAATTGATTTATTTTGCTTAGCATTATACTCTCTAGCTCCATCCATGTTGTTGCAAATGGCAATATTTCATTCTTTTTTATGGCTGAGTAATATTCCACTATACACACACACACATGCACACACACATACGTATATATATCATAACTTCTTTATCCATGTATCAGTCAATGTACATTTGGACTCTTTCCATAATTTGGCTATTGATAATGCTATCATAAATATCAGGGTGCATGTGTCCTTTCAAATCAGTATTTTTGTATCCTTTGGGTAAATACCTAGTAGTGCTCAACTCTTTTGAAAGAGTGATAATGTCATTCCTCCTTAGGCAAATATATACATTAAATTTTTCTGAAGGCTCATCATAGGTGGTCTCTCTAACTCCACTTCTTAAGAAACAGAGTCTCCGACTACATCTAGAGTTAAAAATAATTAAGAGTATTTCCACTTGTGCAAGAAGCCATTTAAAACATACAGATAGCATGAAAGGTACATGCACACTATTTCTAGAAATTGACTTTTTTCTTAACATTTCTAACATTAATATTAATTAGCAGAGAATTAAACATAATCTCTGAGTGTTTATTAACTTTGGGAAATAAGAACTAATTAAGAGTAACTAATGTATATCTAATTAATTAAAACTTACGGTCCCTTCTCAATGTGTTTTGTTTCAAAATGTAACAGAATCTACTGTTCATTGTATTAGGTATGGACTAATGAGATTTGTGGTATTTAATCTATTCTTGATTTCATCTCCCTGTCAACCTCTTTGCCTTACTCCTGCTAAATTTGGTTGTATATTGAATCTAATAGTCTCTGCACTTTCTCCCCATTCATTACTAACCCCAATCTAGCTTCAATGCACCTGTTCCTATTATAAGTGAATCTCAAAGTGAAAGATAATCATATTCAATTTCCACTCTTCCTGAGAGTGAAAATCTTTCAGTCAAGTGGAGAGAACTTCATTGTGGAATTTTTGGTATCCTTTAAATGGGGCTTAGTGTCACTAGACTTGCCCAGATGTGCCTGAGAAAGAGTGTCAAAAGGAAAAGATCAAAATAAAGGCACTAATGAAGCCAAGAATAGTTGTCTATTGTTCTTGACTCAGATCATTTTTCAAAAATGAAATGCTTGACTGACAAAGATTCAAATGCTTGCCTTTCTTGACAAAGGCTAACTCAATGTGTTGACATAATTGTGCAAAAGTGCCTCACTAAAGTGCCAAATAAAACAAGACATAAGCTCCAATAGATGTTGCATTGACAAATACAATTAAATATTTCTTAAGATTTTGCAGATAATAAAAATTATTCCTAAGAGATTTAGAAATTCAAACACCCAAGAGAAATCTTGCCCTTACTTCTTTTGATATTTTCCAGTTTTAACTGTCTTTGGACATCATCTTTTGTGGTATTATCAATGTTTTTATTATTTACTCAATTCTTATTGACATCTTTATTCCTGCAACACTCTGTTTTCCTTATACCCTGAGGCCTGCAGGAATGGAAGGAAGCCTCACATTCAGACTTTGTTAAAGGGAAAGGTCATTTAAATAAAACTTTCAATAGCCCAAGTTCCTGACTTGTAGGTTGGGGGTTATTCTGCCAACTTTCTCCGAGTATATAAAGTAACTTCAGAGCATAGAGACTATTGTCGTTACATTAAAATAGATGACTCATGCTGTGTGTATTTCCAGGATGAAGAGTTAGTTCCTCCTGCATTTCTTTCCATGTGGCCAGAGCAGAGGGTCCTCCTCCCAATACTCCCAGACTTCAAAGGAAATATTATATTCCTGTTTCCTTCTAGTGTTGATATAGGGATGGAATTAGAGAGTTTAGGCAGACACATCTCTCCTTCCTAGAAATATCTATATGTAAGTAGTATATACAGAAATTTATCTAGATGTCTATGCATAGAAACATATGGAGAAATTTATCTCAAAATATATATATTTTGAAAAAATACAGCAGTGATCCAGTTTAGTTTACACTGTAGAGGAAAGATTGCTGAACTCTGAGTTAGAAAATCTGCATAGTTACTAGTCATGGGCCCTTAAGCAACACATGAAACATCTCTAGATCCAGATTAGTTTACTCAATGGTACACAAATGATAACTCTGCCCTATTTCCTAGGCTATTGTGAGTGTGAAATAAAGTCATGTATGTGAAAGTGACTTAAAACCTGTGAAGCTCTATGCAACTACAGAGGGCTGTTATTGCATGACACCTTCTACTTACCTGTAGTGGTCACCAACTTAGCTTGTGTGCCTATGGACCTCATCTGTAAAATTTATATTGGAAGCCAAAGGAAAATGGTTTGATCTATACAAATATTGGTTTTACCTATGACATTTACATCTTAAGGGGCAAAAAGTGCATTTGTGTGAATAATTGTGCACAAAGAATGTTAATAAATGAAGTAGAAGGAAAGGTTAGCATTGTGCCCTAGTCAAGGGAGTAATTATACATTTCAGGGTGAAAAGTGCAAGTTGCAGGAGCTGCCTGTTTGCTGGTGCCAAGACAGCTGTGTGTTTAATCTCAGTAGCCCAGCCAACTGGTATCAGCTCTGTTATCGCTCATCACCTGCTCCTACCTCTGCTGTTGTGTGAGAACCAGTGAGACTCATGGCTTGTACTACAGCAAACTTTAGTTTGGATTTTTTTCCTGTCAACATATTGAATTGGCAATCTGAAATGACCTCAATTAAACTGAACACTCGGGTAGAGTAACTTATCTGAACTGATTTGCTTTCACCTCCTAAACATGAGGATTAGTATCTATTTTCATGCCTGTGTTAGCACATGCCATCCTCGATGCACTAGTAGACGGACAGAGGCTCTATCCTCTCAAATAACCAGTGTTCTTTCAGTGTGTTCGGCTTTGGTCTGAGATTCAACTTAGTTTTCTTTCTTTCCTTTCTTTGGCCAAAGACACTCAGGTATGTTTTTTGGCACATCTACATTTCTATAATTAGTTTGTGCAAGTGTGCATAACCCGCAGGCTACACTCTTACCCCTGATGTTTTGCAGATGCACCCAAACACCTACAAAAGTGAGTTACATGCTCTTCCTCAAAGCCCAGTTCAGAATGGCGAGGTGCCACCGTGACTCTTAGTTTCTCCTATGCAAGCATGGGTGCTGGTTGGCTCTACGGTTACGTGCTGGCATGAGTTTGCTAAACCACTGCCCTTATGGAGGTTGTATTTTCTCAACCATGACTTCTGAGTCTTATAATACGTGTACGTTTAGGGCTTGGAGTAGAGAAAAATTGTAGCTGTTTTTATAGATTTGAACTACTTCCTCCCAAATCCAGCTGCATGTTAATATTATTGTCACCATGGATCCTAGCTGGTGGCACTCTTTTTTTCTAAACATTTTGATATCTTTTTTTTTGAAAGGAGATAGTTAAACATTTCTGCAATAGCTAAGTGTGCACAGACCACAGGAATACATTTGTGACATTTTCCTGCCAAACAAGTACCAAGATGTGGAATATTAAAAGTTTGATTCAGATTAAATGAAGTCATTTTAAAATTAGCAGAACAGCAAGAAGTAATAAAATTATGGTAGCATTTTGGCACATGTTCTGGCATTCATATATTCACAAGTCCACCTTTCACTTGCTGAAATAGCAAATGGTTACTATATCTGTGATATATTAATCATGTTTCTGTTTCCTAGATCACAAATTCAGGTTCAATTAAGCTTGGTTAAGTCTAACATCTCTCAGATAAATAATTGATATTTTCAAAAATTCCCAGGTCAGATATTCTGCATAACTTTAAAAAATGAATCTCTCTCTATTTCATCTGTGACTAAAATGCAGTGGAGATTTTCAGAAAGGTTACATTTCACCTTAATGTTCATAGGTAGAATTCCTGGAATGCTGCTACATACCTTAAGAAGCATTTTTCATAAACATCTTTAACATGTATATGTTTATAAGCATTAAGCTTAGTAGCAGCATTAGATATTAAGAGAAAAAATATTCATAGCTGTTGACAAAGCTACCTTTATACAGTATTTGCATTCTTGAAGATTTGCATGTCCGTATTTCTAGAAATGTGATATTTTACATTGACTTAATAGCAATTGCAGAAATATGTTTTTATAGACTTATCTTTCAAACGCCATGCAAATAATTTTTCAGAGTATGATAAATCTCTTTTCTTCTTTGTGCATTTTCCTTGCAAAAGTCTTCAGTTAATATGAATTGCTTTTATTGTGAGAAAACATATTCATTTAAAAATTTTATAAATTTCAAACAATATCCAACACAAGATTAGCTAAACTTGTGTTATCTTCACACAGTGAATTAATGTCTATTCACTAAAACTCATATTATAAAAGAATACTTGTGATACGAGAAAATAAGTAATATATCACATAAATAGCCTATTATAAAATAGTAAATATTAATTTTTGGTAAGAAAACTGTAAGTGTATACATGGATAGAGAAAAATACAGTATGGCATATTAACTGTGGTTGTCTCTCAGTGGTAAGAATGTAGATGCTTTTGTTCTTTTTAAAACTTTTCTACATTTTTCAAATTACTCTGAGAATTGTATACTACTTCATAAGCAGGAAATACATATATATAAAAATAATAGTGTATATAGTGCTTATATTCATCTTTTAAAATTTATCTTTTAAAATTCATCTTTTAAAATTTTAAAAAAATAATAGTGTATATAGTGCTTATATTCATCTTTTAAAATTTAGCAGGCATGATAAGGAGAATACAGGAAATCTGGACTGAGAGACCAGAACAACAAAATTCACAGAAGTGTAATAGGACACTACATTTGGTGAATGGCAAGTAGACCTACAGAGCTGAAAAGGTAGACGGGGTTAGATTATTCAAGAGCTCAGAAATTTAGATTCTATAAAAGATGACCATACATACTGGTTTACCTGAGAGGGTCCACTTTAGTCCTATTGTAGCAGCATAATTATTAATAGCATCCTCCATTATTAGCAAAATTATCTAGTTTAGATGATATATCATGTGGTCAACTTATATAAATACTAGGAAACCACTGAAACTTGTTACTAGGAACTTAACCAGATTTACATTTTGGAAGGAGGTCCTTGGATGCACTGTGCAAAAATGAATTTTGGTGGGGAGAGGATGTGCAGGAATATGGGCAGGGAGATCAACTGGGAGACTATTGTAAAGTTTATGAGAATGATGTCAGTAGCAATAGGGTTATTGTAGACGAGACAGAAAGGAAATTTATATAGAAGAGCAGGTTTAAACATTCATATAAGAGGCATTGAGATATTTTAATGTAGAAATGGGTGTATCTTGATACCATTTGTGAAAAGTTCTTAATTTAAATTTGAATTTGAATAGCTTCATATATCAGGGCTTCTGTACTGGACAGAGAAACTCTAGATTTTTGTCTGTGAGCTGTGAGAGAGACATCTGGCCTGTAGATGTAGCTTTGTGAGGGATCAGTTAGGTGCTGGCTGAGTAAATGCATTTGGTCAGCAGAGCTTGTATATTGAGGAGAGGGGAGGGTACCATATTTAAGAGATTAGCAGAGGAAGAGGAGTCTGCAAAGAAGGGTAAAGATTAGTCAGACGGTTGGGGAAGTCCCAGGAGAGGAAGTTGGTTTTGTAGTCAAAGAAATTGAGAGTGTCAAGAGGGGAGCGAATAATAGTAATCAAAAGCCTTATACTGGGGATCCCTGGGTGGCTCAGCGGTTTAGTGCCTGCCTTTGGCCCAGGGCATGATCCTGGAGTCCCGGGATGGAGTCCCACATCAGGCTACCTGCACGAGCTGCTTCTCCATCTGCCTGTGTCTCTGCCTCTCTGTCTCTGTCTCTGTGTCTCTCATGAATAAATAAATAAAAAAAATTTTTTAAAGCCTTATGCTGTAAGACATCCAAATAAAATGGACACATTTTGGAAGGATTGAGGCTAGAAGATTATAGAGGTAGAGAGCCATTTGGAGTAGAAGAGTCTAGGTCTCAAAAGAGTTGAACTGCTATTGAAACTCCACTCTCAAAGGGAGTGATAAGGGAGAGAGTTCAGAAATAAAAGCAATGGAATTTGATGACTGATTCAGTGTTCTAGGAGTTGTGAGGGTGGGATTCAGTGTTGACCAACAGAAATCAGTGTTTGTGAAAGGCAACAGTGAGAATGAAGGATGAAATACAAAACCTCACTATGCCCAATTCTTAAGGAATTATAGTATAGATTTCTTGATGTAGCTACTTTCATAAGCAATGATGGCTGTGCCAACCAGGAAGGAAACCTGTTTCATAAGTGCAAGGAACTGCTTTTTTCCCCCTTCTTTGATGATATCAGACAAGAACCTGGAGCTTTGTTTACCGTTTCAGCAGGGCAATGGCAGCAAAGGCCCACAGATGAAAGAAAGGTGGAATCCAAGAAAGGAAGACAGAATCAAAACATCCTTTCAATAAAAAGAATGATCACTGAAGAAAAGCTCAAAATTTTAGGAACATTAGGATGGGAAACATGCAAATAGTTGTATTCATCTGTAAGCTGCTTTTGGGAAGGCAACGTGGTATGGTGGAATAAACAATTGAACTGGTAGACAATACAGTAGATTTAGGTTCTAATATTGGTTCCATTGTTAATTAACTATGATCTTGGCACAAATGCGATTTAACTCTTCTGGGTATCAGCTACTCATACATAAGTAGATTAGTGTTAAAGTTTATATTTTTTAACTTTAAAGTTCTATTAGTATAAAGGCCAACATAAAATTACATCTAGTGTGCTATGATAAATCTGGATCCATGAAACTATGCTAAATTTTGCTGACTTGTGTCACAAAATTTCACTCACTGATATTTAATGGCTGCGTTGGCCATAGAAAACTAATGCTAAAACAGATAATACAGGAATAAGCCAAGTTTTGCAAAGTTAAAAAATCATAAAATAAAGAGTTATTTTCCAAGTTACAAAGAAAAACGAAAGAAAACAAAACAAATAATGAGGTTGTGTCTAACCTGAGAACCTGTAGGACAAGTTTCAGTTCAAAGAAACTGTTGAAGGCCTCTTAATGGTGCCTGGAGGGGTAGACAGTGTGGTGGGTTAGAGAATAGAATACTTTTAATCTTTGGTTTCAATACTTACTCAATTCAAAAAAAGAAAGAAGGAATGAAAGAAGGAGGAAAGGGGAAGGAAGAAGGGAAGGAGGAAGGTAAGAAAAAAAAAAAAGGAGAGAAAGAGATTAAAGGAGGGAGGATGGGGGGAAAAAAGAGAAAATGCTATCTGTTGTTTATTGTTGTAAGAAAAGTTTAGTGTGGTAGAGCATAACTATAGTTTCAATCCTTAATCTTCCAGTAAGTGTGTTGCCTTGGGCAAGTAATTACCCATTTCTGGGTCTCCATTTCTTCATCAGTAAAATGAGAGGTTTGGGCCAGATCATTTTGAAAGTTCCTTCTTACTCTATGGTATTACAACATTGACAAAGTAACTCGCATGGCCCAGGATTGTGGGTTTGTGTTGCTCAGAAAGGAGTAAAGCATAATGTTGGGGAAAAGTTATCTATTCATTATTTCACTTTAATGCATATATTGAGTTTTAGGAAATCGTTTTCAACAGACCAAAGTAAGAAAATAAAAAGCAGTCTTACCAATTAATGAGCCCTACTATTCCAGCTGTGATAGAGGGGGTGCCTGGAATCACTAAATCTGCCCTTCAGTGGAGTCCGGAGGATTCACCTCTTCTGTTCTCTCTGCCACCCTTCTTCCAACGTTAGTCCTAGGAAGATGTGCTTGTCTCTCCTGCAGAAGAAAAAGGCAAGCTTCTGTCCTAGAGAAGGAATGTGGAGGAGAGCTAAAAAATATCCTTAGATACTGGAACTGTGGAAATTCATGTATTTTATGCAACTAATAAGTATTTAGCAAAGATGTTTTATAAATTGTTAGCTTTTCTGCACTCATGTACTTTGATCACTCCTTTGAATTGCTGAAGTTACTCTGCAAAAACATGAGAAATATCTTTGTTGAAGAGATGACTTGCCCTGTTTTTCATGTGCCAAGCTCCCTCCTTGTACAAAAACAAAAGATTTTCTTTGAAGATACTGCAAGTTTCCAAGAGGCAGAATTGTCCCCCACATTCTCCCCGAAAGTAAGGGTCTTCTTTTAAAAATAATTTTTTTTGGAGCAGGGTTGGGCAATACTTTCATTGTCAGATTCTTTACACTTAATGGAAGTGCTAGCTGAGATTCTGGAATTAGGCGGGTCCTACATGTTTAAGATTTCCAGAAAGCACTTAAGTTTGGACTGTCCTTAAAGCCGGGTGAGGGTAAAAGAGTTCACTCTGTTTAGATTCCCAGGGTGCACCGGACTTCCCTGCTTCATGTAAACAGCTAAAATGACAGTGTGATGACTTCTCTCAGGATTGCTGTATTTTTTTCTTTTATTATAGAGATTGGTAAAACACTTTACGTGATACAAAGGGACAGAAGAAAGCAGTGCTTTTTTAAAAATTATAAACTTTGTGGGACTTTAAATACCAGGTTTTGGGAAAAAAGGGTTGTTATTTTGGTTATAATATTCTTGATCTTAGGGAGTTAGACCTGGCTCACTTTCAACTGTTTTTTATCCTTTTTGCATCTCAACTTGTAAGGCTATGGTATAGAACTCCGCGCCCCCCTCCTTTTTTTTCACATGGAAACATTTTAAAATCTTAACTACCAGGCACCATAGCTCTTCAGTATGGGCATTTGTTAGAAATCAGAGAAATGATGCATTATCCATATTTCTAATTACTAATATTTACTACTTTACTATTTTCTCAAATGTCATTCAAAAGCAAATGACCTTAGTCCTTATTCTCTAATATCGGGCTTGGCTAACCAATTCTTTGCTCTTGAAATTCTCCTTCTTTGATATGTCCACCACCACCACTCTGGTTCTTCTTACTTTTCACCTTTCCTAATTAATTTTTGTTGTAAGTTTCCTTCCACTTTACTTCTTCTTCAAACCTGGCACTTTTCTCTCTCCAAACTTTTCTGGAATATGAGCTCTTTCTTATGGCTTCATCTAGTATTTCTATTTTTTAACTCAAAATCTAAATCTCTTGCTTTGATTTGGTATCAGAGTTGCACTCTTGAGTCCCCTGCTTCTTATATGTTTGTAACTTGTGTAATTAGTGCTAGGTGAGGTAAAAGTTAATTGTGTTTCCTGTGAGTAAACTGCATTGAAAAATTATTAGTACCTTTATCTGTGGAAGCAGACATTCACTATGTACAGATCTTTGCTTTCTTAAGTTACACAAATATAGGACTTTCTGTTTAAGAAGATAAAAGTATTCTCTTGCATAAATTTGGATACTACAGATAAAAGTTCATGACAATACATTTGACAATTCAGAATAAATATGCACCTTTAAAACTATAACTTATTGGGGCACCTGGGTGGCTCAGTTAATTGTCTCCCTTCAGCTCAGGTCATGATCCCAGGGTTGTAGGATTGAGCCCCATGTCCAGTTCCCCACTCAGTGGGGAGTCTGCTCCTCCTTCTGCCCTCCCCCTTCTTGTGCTTTCACTCTCAAATAAATAAAATCTTAAAAAAGCAAAAAAAAAAAAAAAAGATAACTTATTAAAACTGATGCAAATGCTCCAGATATTAAAAAAAAGAAGTATTGACAATGACAAATTACCAGGTGATTACAAAAAGAGGATCAAGAGGTCAATGTCACTTACAAACATAAAAACAAAAATCTCAAACATAATATTAGCAAAGAGAATCTCACAGTATGTTAAAGGGATGGTATTTCACTAGTGTTGCTGATGTGGCCTATGGGAGGGTCAATGTTACCTTCCAGTATACTCATTTCTTGTCTGAAGGCTTTCTCTGGAACATATGCATGGAGGTCACAGATACCAGAGAATTAACACTTTCCAGAAACAGTGATTGATTGGCGGAAGGGGTTGGGTTATAAATATTCCAATTCCCTTATGTCTCAGGTGGGATAGCTTTGAGACATGTGCCTATACCATTTCCCAGGGTTTCTTGGTAGGCTTAAGCTCCAGTCACTGACCATGGCCACTGGCTTGATAATTCATCCTTTCTTGTCTTCCTTTTCTCCCTTGTCTCACTTCTCCACTCCCTTATCAGAGTTTTCTCCTCAATAAACTACTTGCAATGAAATATTTTTCTCTGGGCTATGTATGTGTGTGGCAGGGGGGTGGGGGAAGAGGGAGGACCCAAGCTAAGAAAATAACCAAGTTGGAAGCTGGATTATTCCAGAAATGGAAAATGCTTTTAGCTTTCAAAAATCAGTCAATTTCATCCATCACATTTACTGAATAAAGGAGGAAAAAAATACCATAGGATTATCTCAATAGATGCAGCAAAAGTATTGTTTTAAAAGTAAATACTTATGGTAAAAATTCCTACCATAAAAGGGAATTCCTCAGTCTGAAAAATAGTAGGTATAGAAAAAGGAATTGCTCAATATGAAAATTCTGTATATGTACAGAAAAATCCTACAGGAAACATAATAGTCAGTTATGAAATATTTAAATTTATGTCTTTAAGATAGGAAACAAAATATTTGCTATCACTACTTCTATTCAACATTGCACCAGAGGTCCTAGACAGAGAAACAAGGCAAGAAAAAATCATACACTTTGTAAAAAAAGAAACAAACTGCCATCATTCATAGACAAAATAATCATTGGTATAGAAAATTCAAAAGAAGGTACCTACAAATTATTGGAACTAATACGTGAATTTAGTGAAGTAACTGGACATAATAGGGTTGATATAAAAATAAATTTTATTTCTATATACTATCAAATAATAATTAGAAAATAAAATTCAGGGGTGCCTGGCTGGCACAGTCAGTAGAGCATGTGGCTCTTGATCTCTGGGTCATGAGTTCAAGCCACATGTTGGGGATAGAGATTGCTTAAATAAAGTTTCTTAAAAAGAAAAGACAAGCACTTGGGTGGCTTAGTCTGGTAAGCGTCTGCCTTTAGCTCAGGTCATGATCCCAGGGTCCTGGGATTGAGCCTTGCAATCCCCTGTGGCGGGGAGTCTGCTTCTCCCTCTCTCTCTGCCCCTCCTCCCACTCATGTGCATGCTTTTTCTCTCTGTCAAAGAAATACATAAAATCGTTTAAAAAATTAAAACAATAACAACAACAACAATGGATAATAGCATCAAACACAACAAATACCCAAGAATAAATCTAACCAAAGATGAAAATAAGTCTCCATATGACACAATAAAGCATCATTAAGATGAGCTAAAGAACTAAATAAATGGAGAGATTTGGTAAATTTTCATTAATTGGAAGGCTCAGTATTATAAAGATGTCATTTCTTTCCAAGTTTGTCTGTATCAGATATTACGCAAGTACAATGTGCTTCCAATCAAAAAGTTAATTTTTTTTGTTTATTTGCCCTAGAAACTCTGACAAGGTGATTTTCTATTTATGTGGAAGTGTAAGGGGCCAAGAATAGCCAGGATAATCTTAAAAGAACTATGGAGGACTTACATGAGGTTTCAAGATTCACTATAAAGCCACAGTAATTAAAATAGTGAGATATTGATGCTAGGATACATACAAGGTGAAGAATAGATTTAAGAGTACAAAACTTACCACAAATATATGATAATTTATATTAAAGGTGCTCCTGGGTCAGCAGGAGAGGCAGAAATGGAAAGAAAAGCCTTTTTAGCATATGGTACAAGATGTATTGGTTATCCAAATGGAAAAAAGGTAAACATTTATTTTTACTTACTATTGATACAAGAAAAGGAAGAGTGAATAGTTCTAGTCAAGAAATAGAATCTCTAATTTAAGACCTTCCTGGAAAGAAATATCCAGGCCAACTGAATGCTCCAGATATTTAAGGAAGAAATATTACCAATAGCCAATTATTAGGCCATTGCAAAATATCAACAGGCTACTCTCACTATGAACATAAAGGCAAAAGTCCTAAAAACAATATTAGCCATGAAAATGCCACAATATGTTAACCATAGAAAGCACACCATATAAAAAATAAATTCCAAATAACTGTAGACCTGAATGAGAAAGGTAACCCAATAAAGCTTCTAGAAAATAACATGGAGCGTATTTTAATGACTAAGAAATTCTTAAATAGGCAAAGATTCTCCCTTCAGCTTTATTGAGATATAATTGGCATGTAATATTGTATAAGTTTAGGGTATTGATTTGATATACTCCTATATTGCTACATGATTACCAGTGTGGTGTTAGCTAACACCTCTATCACTTCACATGCTTATCATTTCCTTTTTTTTTTTTTTGTGGTAAGACTATTAGAAGATTCACTCTTAGTGACTTTCAATTATATAATACAGTATTATTAACTATAACCACCATGCTGTACATTCCACTGGGATGAACTTATTCACCTCAAAACTGCAATTTTGTACCCTTTGGCCAACATCTTCCCATTTTCACCTCTACACCCCAGCCTCTGGTATTCACCATTCTACTCTCTATTTCTATAAATTTTTATTTATGGATAGCTTATATAATTGTTTTTATTTGTAGGGAGAACAGGGGCCAGAATTTTCTATGTTGACATTTTGGCAAAGATTTCTTAAATAGGATGTAAAAATTCCTAAACATAAAAGAAAAGCTTGATAAATCAAATTATATTCAAATTAAGATTTTTATTCACTGAAAGATATCCTTAAGAGAGTGAAGAATTGTTGTTAAACTATGGACTTTTACATAAAAATCATAAAGAATGCTATAGAAAACATTCATGACCTCATGACCCAGCTTAAGAATAAACTTTTATATGATATATGTTACACATATAGTTGCTATTTTTATTTCTCCTGATCGCCAAACCTCAATGTAATTACTTTCCCTCTCTTCCCATCCCCTGGGGTTAACCACTTTCTGGAATGTTGTGTTTCTTTTTTCCCTGCAGGTCTTTATAGTTCTATATGAGATGTACCCCCAAATAATATATATTATTTTATTAGTCAGGGTCCCAGCAGAAAAAATGATAGTACATTCCATTGGGTAAATGAAAGAAAGTTTGTAAAGAGTCTTTTTGCAAAGGTGTGATAGACTTCAGGAAACTGAAGTAGTATCTTGAAACTAGTGGCTTTGGAGTTCCACTCCTATCTCTGAATTTCAAGAGCTAAGGAAAACTATCAAAGGAAGGATGTGGGGAGAATAAGGCTGCCTGAACAGAACCCAGCCCTTTGGTCAAAGTAGGCTTCAGTCCATGGAACCTTGCATAGAGGGAGCCAAGAGGATGGATTTCTCTGATCTCGCACTCCTGCCTCATGATGCTCCTCAGTGAACCCAACTGAAATCCAGAAAGTATGTGTGTTGTGTGTGTGTGTGGGGGGGGGGGCAATGATGCAGAGGACAAAAGTCAGGGCACAAAGAAGTGTAGAGAAAGGAGAAGAGTGCAGCCAGGCACAGGGGAATGTACCTCCCTGTCAAATATGCATTAGCACCTTCAGCATATTACACTATTATAGTAAATTTATTGTGTTCTCTGTGTATGCTTTTGCCACTTGCTTTCCTCTCTAGCTTTCTAAAACTTGATCTGAGCTTAGTGTATATATATATATAGGCATATATTATATACATTATATATATAATGTTATTTCTAGACAGATATTGATTCAAGAAGCAAGCATATTGTACTTTCACCAGTTTGGTCTTTGTTAAGGTTTGTAGTTGCAAACAACAAAATCCACCTATACTATTTCAAGCAGAATAAGAAATTTACAAAAGGAGAAATTTTACATCATGGAGTCTCTGCAATGGCCGGAGAGTCAAACTTGATGGCCTTGTATTCCTAAACAATCTTCAAACTGCAATGCTGTATCACTCCACTGGGGCAACTTGCTGTGGGCTCTGAATGTTGCAGGGGACACTAGGAAGTAGGACTATTGCTACCACAGCATCTGAAGGCTGGCTGTCTTTACCCCTTTGCCAGCAATGATTTAACACTGTATTTTTTCATTCACTCCATTTTCTTCCAAACTCCTATCTCATCTGAGGTGCACTGGAGAGGCAGAGGTCATGAGCTCATACTCTAGCTTTGAGGGAAGTTGGGAAAGCAATTTTCTAGGCTCTGCTTTAGGGAGGTGAAGACTTTCTTGTCTTTATCCTTTAGTGCTAATTAGTGGCATTATTCAAAATAACTATTGACTTTGCCTTTTTAATGATATTTGTGATTTTTCTAAAATAGTATGAAATGCCATTTTATTGTTGGCGATGTATCTCATTATTTGGTTTTCTTTCTTCATTAAAATTTTAGGGATCCTTGGGGGAGGATAATAATCTTTAACTTTTCACAGGAACTAGCATATTACTATGAACATAGGAAGTGTAAAAGAAATGCTTGTTTTATGATTGTTCCATGGTTTGAGTGTTGAGGGACTAGAGACCATGGTCAAGGAATTAAAAGAAAACATATTTATGTGCATTCTACTGTCCAGATCATGATACAAGGCAATTCACACAATCCCTATTGCTAGTTATCCAGGAGTATACTTGTCATTTATTAACATGTTTTTGATTTTTCTTTCCCTATCACTCCAACTTTTAGATTGAAAAGAGGGCAAAAGCTGGGAAATAACATAGTATTTATAAAAGCCCAAAGGGAGATGAAACTTGGATAATAAAATAAAATAATCAACAAGACTGTTTTGGGGGAGAATTTTTATGAAGAAATAGGAAGTTGGTTATAGGTTGGATTTGTCAAACAATTTTTATAGTAGGATTATGTCAGTAGCCCTTTGGCAGCTTCCTAAAACATGTCTTGGGCATAAATAACCAACTGGCCAATAAATTCCTAAAATGCTTGAGACCATAGGGCACAGAAAGAAGTTAAGTGAATGCTAGACTTGTGTTTGTGTTTACTACTCACTTATTATATGTCTTATCTCCATCTGATGTGGGTGTGCTGATGAATATTGGAGTTTGAAAAACATGGAGGAGAGATGAGGCAATGTGTTAATCCCCATACATGGATGAATCCCTGGTTGAATGGATGAATCCATGATGAACCTATGTCACAAACCCATACTTGCCCACCTAGAATACAGTTGAGGCACTCAGGAAAAATGCTAATAAAATATATGGAAATCTTGGCAGAATAAATATAGAACCACAGACTTAGTATAAATCTGGGAAGATCAAAATCATGTTCCAGTTTAAAGAGAGAGAACAGTGGTAGCCAATTATTTATTTTGATTAGCAAAGGATATCTAAAAGCCATCATAGTTTTTGTTACCTAGGCAGTATGGAGATCCATGAAATCCAGGAAGCAGGAGTGAAAAGTGGAATCAATCCGAGGTCCAGTGTTCTCTGACGTTTACTGGCAGATAAGGTGTATGTGTGTGTGTTCTCTGTGTGTATGTGTGTATTCAGACGCTAGCATAGAATAAGGTTTTCTGACCTGTCTTATCAGCACATATTAAGCACTTACTAGGTGTAAAAGAGTTGTCTAAGTGATACTAAAGAAGAGAGGGTGCTCTCTGCTATGTGGTGGGAAGAGCAATGTGCATCACTGTGATAAAAGCTCCATTGTGGAAATGGCTCTGTTTATTGCTGTATTCTTAGCACTCAAAACAGCCTGGTGCTTCAATAAAGAAGCACTAAGTAAATTAATAAATTATTTCTTGAATAGATTCATCAGTTCCTCTGATGTGAGTGATGTTTAACTTTAAGTAGGCAGGTCAGATAGCGAAGACCTAAACTTAGATAGTGTATGTAATTCTCACGGAAGCATGAGGCTCTGAGACTGGGCAGGTGTGAAGAATGTATGACAATAGGAGACGCACATAGATGCTGTTTGCCAAGCTGGAGGGTGGCAAGCAAAAACAGAGTGAGCAGAAGAAAAACTGTAAAGATCCCACGAAGTAAAACCTCATATGACTCAGTGTAATTCTGGAATTCCAAGTGATAATAGGCAGAGCATCTTTACTTGCACCAGTTAGAAGTATAGCTATATATGAATAATGGTAATGGGTAGAGTAAGATTTTAAATTGTGAAGTCAGAAATAGCTGTGGGCTCTGCAAATAGGGCTACAGCTGCCAACCATAGAATAGCCTTTATGTACAGTGTGGAAAGAACAGTTGGTCAGGCAAAGGTTTTTTCAGCCACACCTGTTCACTCAGATAGCAATTGCCAGCACTGGTATCTCTTTATAAAGATAAATATATATTTTATATATCTATGTCAATGGTTATATACACATCTTACAAAGTTACATTGGCTAATTATGCTCTTTTAAACGAAGAATACAATCTATTATGGCACTGGGTCAAAATTGGTATATCTAACGTCATGTAGAGGGATCTCTTAGTTGAGATGATTCTTTCAGAGTCATTAGTGTGGTTTCATTTATGAGTACAATACCAGTGGAACCTTGTTATGAATAACTCATTAATTATACCAAGCCAGGTATATCATGGGTCAAATCACTTCTCCTGAAGTATAACAACCACTTATAATAAAGCCTGAAACAATGCAATTGGCCTATTCGCCTTTCATTCACTCACTTCACAAATGCATATCAAGTACCTCCTAAACTGGAGGGATTATGGGCGATAAATTCATAAACTTTGTCCATAATTATCATTAAGGAAACTAGGTTTACCTTGTGCGGTGGGCACTTTAAAAGAATTCTTTCAATGTTCTGTGGCGATATTAATATCTGTTATGAAAAACTTTTCATCCTAGATTTTTTGAGAAATGTCCATAGCATCTTTATCAAAGTGGTTTTTTTTAGAACATCTATTGAATTTTAAACAAAAATAAAATAAAAGGTAAGTAGTAAGTGCTATTTGGATAAAAACCTGATTGTGTGTCATTACAATTATGAAGTTTAAAAACATAGCTACAGGGTAAAAACTTGTTAGAGCTGCTTGTCCCTCAACTCAGACTTAATCCATGCTATTAACTATGATTAAAATTCAAGATACTTAATTGTCATGATTTAGAATAAGTCTATGCACCCTACAACATGTTTACATGGAGTATGTTTTTTTGGTTAAAGTCATAGAGGAGGAATTATTTGCCTGTTATGAGATTCTCTTCCTATATCAGAGATTATAATTTACAAATTGTTTAAAAGAAGTTAAATGATTTCTTATTTATCTATGGAAGGTGGTAATGTCAGGTATCCATTGCTACATGACAGATCATGCCAAAACTTTGTGACTGAAAATAATAATCATTTTATTTGCTCCCAATTTTCCAGGTCAGCTGGGAGACTCTTCAATTCTGAGCCAGCTTTGTTCATCTCTACAGGCAACAGGCAGCTCATCTGAAGCTGGGTGGGCTGGGAGCATTTCAATTGCCTATCTGTCAGCTGGAAGGTCAGATCGTCTAGAGCCCTTCAGCTGGTCTCTCATTTGCCAGTTAACCTGGGTGTCTTCATATGGTGGTGGAAAGTTTTCCAGATGCAAGAGAGGGCAAGTTCCAAGGTACAAGTCCTTTTCAAGTTTCTGCTCACATTCATGTTTGGCTTTTTGACCAAACCAGGTGAAAAACCCCAAGCCCCCAAGCAACTGAAGATTCAAGTAGTAAAGATTCTCCCCTTTGTTGGGAAGAACAAAAAAGTAACATTGTATGGCAGGAATTTTCTTATAGAAATGGAAGGAATTTATAATAATTCATTTGTAATCTACCATTATGTATTCTACAGTAAATTTTACTCTTCTCGGTCAATGAATGTCAATGAGCATAATATTATGTAAATGCTAGTTTATTTGTAGGTTGATTCAGGTTCTTGAATTTAATAAAAAGTCAATATTAATTCAGGAGCTGTTTTTGGAGAGTAACATTTACTTATAAGTAGAGATTAGGAAACATACTTTATCAAGAAAAAAGCCAAACATTTAAGAATTATTTGAGTACAATAATCAAAGCAAGTTGGTTAGGATAAAGAAAGGCTGGCCTCTGCTTTGACTCTAAGGTGAAGCCTTTTCAGCTCCACTAGTAGGATACTCAGTCTTTTAGTTGGTATAATGTGTATAGGTCTCTATGGTTTTTTCTTTGCTTTTCTCTGTTCCACTCTCAATGGCCTATACTTTCATCCACACACCATCCACCTCTATTATAATGACTCCCAGTCCATATCTTCGGCTTTGACCTGTCTTTTGAGTGACAGACCTATTTGATTAATTGACTCCTTGATTATCTCTAGAAGGCTTTGCCCATAGGTAGGCAAAGCCTACCTAGGCATGTCTAAATCTGAACTCATTGCTATCTGCCCAAACTTTTTTCTCCTACTGCAATCTCTAACTTAGTGAGCGGTAATGCCAAAATCTATTTCATGTCCAAACTGGTGACTGTAGAATTAGCTGAGGCTCTTTCCTCCTATTAGTGCCTCCTTTTTGCCCCTTTAATATTTCTGGGTTTTAGCTTCTCCAGTTCCACTGCATCTGTCCCAGTCAGACTCCTCAGCTCATCTCTCTGCTTTCAAGTTTTCCCCAAATGCCTGCAATCCCTTGAATTCCTAGAGCTTTCAAACTAATTTTAATATTTGCCTAAATGAGGTAAATTAAGAATGCAAATTTAATGTAAATAATTATGTTTTCAAAACCCAATTTCTAGAAAAAGTGTTTTAAGATGTGAATTTCATCATGTCATTCCAAAGCTTCCATCAAGAAACTCCTGAAATCTCCAGGATATGATACACTTATCCTGAAAACAAATCTCTCTAGGATCTGACCTCTGGGTTCCATCAGGGGAAACTGCCAAGATGCTTTATGATATCTCTTGCTTCCTTGTCCAAGCTGATCCCTTGCCTTTATTATCCTTCTTGATCTCTTTCCTTCTCCACATGATTAACTCTTGTTCATTCTTTAAGAAATCTAAGGCCGTCTTCCTTGGGAAGTGCTCATAAGTTAACACCAGACCTAACACTGCTTTCCCTTATATGGTGTACAACTATCATAAATCACACCCATAGTTTTTTAACTGGTAATTTACTTAGGTCTTCTCTATTGTTGATCTGTGTGATCTTAGCAGTTAACACAGTCCCTGACACAGAGCAAGTTCTCAGTACTTGTATTACTGAGATTGAATGAATTGATCGAACGAACGAGTGAATGGATGAAGGATGTTGAGGAGAGTATGATTAGATTGGAGTTGTCCATGTGCCCTGGCTAGAACTCTACCATACATGCATGGTGGGACTATTTATTATTCAGAGGTAATTTATAGGTCTGTGAGACATTTGTCTCAATAAAACTGGGGGGATTCATTTTCTTTATTATTTGTTGCTAACTCTTAGTTTCTGCTGGGATTCTCTCTAAACTCTAATATTCTTATAACCCTGATATCACTGAGTGTTTTCCTAGAGAATTTAAACTAATTTTAATACTTGCCTAAGAGGCAAATTGGGAATGTAAATTTAATGTAAATAATTGGGTTTTTCAAAACCCAATTTAAATCGTTTTGGAATATCTGCTGTTTTAGATTATTCAGATCAATGCTTCTAGCATCTAACCATGGATAATGGAGTTGTAGATGATTAGTAAATTGAACCTGATTTTCTGTATTTATAAGTAAGTTTGGTGGTAACAATAGATTTTCCTGCACTTTCATTTTGGTGTATTCTGCTTTGAAAGAGAGATTATCTTCTATAAATGGAGTTCTTTTGATTTGCATCTTTATAATACATCAGGAGTGGTGTTAAGAAGACATTTCTATCATTGGTGTAAATATCTATCTACTCAGTGAAAAGAAGAGTTTTATCACTAACTTTTTGTCCCACTATCTTTTTTTCCCAGGTACAGTGGGTTCTTAGTCAATATCTTCATTTTTCCCAGCAGTGCATTTCTCGACCATTTACCTGCAACCACTGACTGCTCCATTTTTTGTTTTGTTTTGTTTTTTTTTGCTTATGCTCCGGCTATTATTTTCCCTTCTATTTTTTGAGAAAAGAAAGCTATCAGATAAAACACTTTTTAACTGCCTGCCATGAAACTTGGTAGGAATTATACCCTTTCTTGTCTTTCCTCTTTCTCTCACAAAGTAGGAGAACTCATTCTCTAAGGCTTGACCTGGCATCTTTGCCTAGAATCCATCTTTCTCCAGACCTCAGTGTTTCCCCATTAATATTTGAACACCCTCAAGACTCTCCCATCTTGTAACTTCACATTCCAGTCCAGGGTTTGCATTAACTCTCTTTTGTTTTAGAGCCAAATATCTTGAAAGGGTTGTATATTTCACTTGTCCCCCTTTCCCTCCTCTTGACTTAATTCCTACTTAGTCTACAACTCATTTTATTCTGAATTCTGATCCATCTCTTCATTTAAACTTGTCAAGTTTATCATTGTCCTTGTCTCTAGCAGCAATAGGTATCTTGAAGTTTTTATTTTATTGTCTTGAACATTCAATACTAACTGTCCCCTATCAACAGAATAAGATTATCCAACAAGTAGACTAAACTTATGCTTGAGGCTCTTGCAGAATCAAAGAAAAATTGAAGAAAATTAGCTTCAGTGAATTTACCTAAATTCTTCCATCAGAAGTTTAGAAAGAAACTATTTTAATTTCAGCATATTTGTTGGTTTCATGCTTCATGAATGGACAGATATATAATATATGATAGTTTTAATATACATATATAAAATCTATACTTAGGTTTTAAATTCCTGTGTCAGAGAGAATACTACAATCTTCTAATGTCTCTAAAAGCTTTAAACTAGCTCCCACTTTCTGGAACTCTCTTCCATTATTTTTGTGCTACTATCAATTCCTGGTTTCTCATGAACATCTCTTACTGCTATTACTTCCTCTGCAGGATCTTTAAGTGTTGATGTTCTTTGGGGTTTTGTCCTGACCTGTCTCCTTTTCTCACTCTAACCAAAGTCACTGGATGAGCTCATCTACATCCAAGCTTCAGTTTTTCTCTCTGTGATGATACCTGCCCAAACTATATCTGTGTGTTAGACCTCCTTTCTGAGTTCTTCATTAATATACCAAATACTGGACATTGCCCTTCACATACATATATTGGAGATGATTCAAGTTTACCATGCTCCCAAATGATTTCAATGTGTTTCTCCATTAGTTTCTCCTTTCTCCTCAGTGTTCATCACTTCGATGAATGATACTACAGTCCAAACCAGAAACCTGAGATTTTTACATAAGTCCTCCCAGTCCTTTGTCATTATAACCAATAAATCACCAAGTCCTAGGATTCTGCTCCCTGTTATGCCTTGATTATGCTTACTTCTTTCCCCAGCCACTAACACAATATTATAGGCCACCATCATTTCTTTTTTTAATTACTATGCTAATCTTCTAATGGATACTTTCCAGTCTATTCTCCAATTTAGAACCCAAGTGATTAAAAAAATAATAAACAATGTCATCTTGTTTCTCTCTGTATAAAGTCAGTACTTTTAAGATAACTTAAAAATCTTTCATGGGTACATCCAGACAATGGAACACCATTCAGCACTCAAAAGAAATATGCTATTAAGCCATGAAAAGATATGGAAGAAACTTACCTTTTTAGCATAATACTAAGTGAAAGAAGGCAATCTGAAAAAGCTATATACTGTATGATTCCAACCGTGTAACATTCTGAAAGAGACAAAATGATGGAGAGGGTAAAAAAAAGATAGGTGGTTTCCAGGGGTGAAGGGAGAGGGAAGAATAAATAGGCAGAGCACAGAGGATTTTTTGGGTAGCGAAAGATTCTGTTTGATACCCAAATGGTGGGTACATGGTGTTATACATGTGTTAAAATCCATAGAATGTAACACCAAGAGTGAACTGTGGACTTGGGGTGATGTGTCAATAATGTGGACTATTTTGGACTATGTGTCAATATATGTTCATCCATTTATAAATCTACCACTTTGGTGCAGGGTGTTGATAGTGGCAGAGGCCGTGCATGTATAAGGACAGGGATATATGGGGACTCTCTGTACTTGGTGCTCAGTCTTATTGTGAACCTAAAATTGCTTTAAAAAATAAAATATTAAAAAAAACCCACAACGCTCCATGGTGTGGCTTCTTTATTTCTCTTTAAAAGAATCTCTTCTCTACTCTGCCCTTGCTGTATTTGTTTTCATAGGGAAATTCTTTGTTTCTTTGAGCTAGCCATTGTCTTACTCATCCCTGAGCCTTTGCCCATTTCATCTTACTTTTCCTCTTTGCTTGCTGTCTGCTTGTCATCCTTCATCATTTATCATACTACATTGTTACTGTGTTTTCACTTTTCTGTCTTCTTTTGCCAGACTTTACATTCTGAGTCCATTTTGTTCACTATAGTATCCCTAGAACTGAGCATACAAAACATTGAATAAATGAATAGGTGGCATAGGGTTTGAAGAATTTACCCCCATTCTTATCTAGAACTACCCTGGTTTTGTTTTCAACTGCTCTGAGCTTTTGGTAAGAAAGCACTCTAAGAAAAATTACCAGCCTAGGTTGCCAGATTTAATAAGAACAACAAAAAGTACAGGACACTCAGATAAATTTGATTTTCAAGCAGACAATGGACAGTATATTACTATAAGTATGTCCCCCGATATGTAATCTTTGTATAATATTTAATTTAATATTTATATAATATTTGGGATCATTTATACTAAAAAATCTATTCATTGTCTGGAATTCAAATTTAACTGAGCTTCCTATATTTTATCTGGCAACATTACTCAGGCCCCAAGATCTGTTTCCTGGCTACTGGAATCATTTGGTTAAACACAGATAACAGAATTGAGTAACTGCCTCCATCTTAAGCTCTCTGTAGTCAATTTCTGTTGAGGACTCCCCTTTCCTTTGCAAATTTTCATTTTTTAGTGCTTGCAGCAGGGCATTTCCATTTCCATGGAGAGAGATTTTGCCATTTACTAGGAGGAAAAAGTTTTGACTTTGAGCTATTGTGTTATTTATATATAACTCACACACCATACAACTCACCCATTTAAGGTGTACAGTGCACAATTCAGTATATGCAGAGTTGTGCAACTGTCATCACAATCTAATTTTAGAACATTTTCATCACTCCAAAAAGGAACCCAGTACCTATGAACAGTCACTCCCTATCTGTCACCTAACCCCAGCCCTAGGCAACCACTAACCTACTCTCTGTCTCTATGGATTTGGACATTTAATTTAAATGGGATCATATAATATGTTTTTTTTTTGTGACTGGCTTCTTTCCCTTAACAAAATATTTCCAGGGTTCAATTATGTTGTAGCGTGTATTCTACTTCATTTCTTTTTTTTCTTTGCTGAATATTATTGCACTGCAGGAATACCATATTATGTTTATCCATCAGTTGATGGACATTTGGGCTGTTTCCAATGTCTTTTGTAAAGGAAATATTCTAAAATAGATTTTTGTCAATTTTGTATTTGTTGTCTATGGTCAAGCTTTAGAGGAAAGTAAAAACACTATACTTGTTTTAATAGTTAAAGGATTTTATTCTGCTTTTGAAATTTCTTTGGATTAATTGACCTATCCCTGCTTTTATCCAAATCTTTTCTTCACATAAGAATTGTTTAATACAAGAGGTATATTGGTTGTTGTGATAAGCAATGAAGATTTTTGTCAGACTTTATCATTCTGAGACCTCAGAAAGTTTAAATTTGAGAATCTGTGGTATTACAGGTCTGTCCAGTGTGGTATTTTCCATGACTACAGAAAATATTATAGACTAGAGCATCTGGAATTGATTGCTGTCTTTGGCACAAATGTGTGAAACTGTGGTGTGAGGCTGGAGTTTTTATGTTATATGTTTTTACATAATGTATTCTGGTGTGATCTGTGGATAACTGCACCTAAGATGGCAAGTCGAAATATAAAACCAAACCACATCAAGGTAATAAGGATTTTTGAGACTTCACAGATGTAGAAATGTCATTTTAAGAACAAGTAATTTCTTAGAGAATATGAGTACATGAGAGTCAACACTGACCATTGCACTATACAAGAATATTAATTAGAGCCCCATGGGGGCTCACTAGGCAATGTTTACATTAACCCACAGTAATGGAAGATTTGTAAAATTAACTATCTACTTACTGTGCTTACATTATCAACGTATGACTTCATTTCTTCCCTCTCCAATCCCTCCTTCTTTTTCTTTCACCCTTCCTGTCTTCTTTCCTTCCTTCCTCCCTTCCTTCCTTCCTTCCTTCCTTCCTTCCTTCCTTCCTCTCTCTCTCTCCCTCTCTCTCTCTCTTCTCTTCCTTTTATGATTTCTCTCAAATCATCCAGGTAGAATAAATAGTCAGAAATTGCTTAAAGGAATCATAATACTTTGGGCATTTTAACATAAATATTGATGAATAAGGGGTAGAGATTTTTAAACTCAGGTTTTGTGATGACCTAGGGAATATATTGTTATTTCAAGGAGTATGAGCAAATCTCAAAATAATATGAATATATGTATTCACTTTAGTTTTTATAAGTACCTATCTTATTTAAAAATAAAAACATGTGAAACAACAAAAAAAAAACTCCTAGGATGTAATTCTTTATAAAACTTGAATGAAGTCTTAATCTATTGGAGGTTGTGCATTAAGCAGTTTAAAATGTACTCTGTTTTACAAATGTACCTTATTCAAAGTTGTCTTTTTCAATATTCCTAAAATTGATGCTCAGAGACTAAATATTCAAGAAATAAAACAGATCACTCTGATCCACTTAACTGCATATTTGGTGTTTGACTTTCAATCAGGACTTATCGAGTGTTCATCGTCTGGAATTTTATGTTAACATTGTGAATCTGGATTCATCAAATATCTACCACCAAGAAAGAAGAAAGAGACTAATGAATTTCAATGAATTGTAAGCAATATCCTGATTTCAGAGATGTAAAAATGAGAAAAAAATATATTGTACAATTAATAAAAAGTACTAGCACTATTGAAAGTATACAAATATACTCAAAAGGCAACTGCACTCTAAAATATATAAGGCATTGGTCAATTTCATTCAGTTATAAATCAATTAAGCACTTTAAATATGTTTAGCTCTGGCCTCAATCCTAGTCCATAATTGGTCTGGAACTATTTAATTATCTAGAAGTTTCTGTTTTTTAATCATCTTCTATGTGTACCACATTATACCATTGGAATGGGTGGAGTAGGTGGCTGCCCATGAAGTGTGGGTTAAAGTTCTCTGGGAAAGTCTTTATCCCTACTATTCCTTTACTGATGCCAGAAGATTTCCTGTAAGCATTTTCTTCCTTTGACCTTCTGTCCTTTGAACATACGAATATTTCTGGAAAGATGCATTGAATATTTTAATCATTAACTCTCCAATGTGGAATCATTGGTTACATTTTCCCAATGGGATAGCAACTAGGACTTTTCTTTTTTTTTTTTTTTTCTTTTAAAAGCACGCTATCATAGCTGATGTGGAATCAGAGCTTCAGAGACCCTGTGTAACTTGTCCAAGACTGTGCAGCATGTAGGTGATTGAACTGGGCTTTCAACTCTGCTCTTTACTGGGTCAGACTGTCTTTCATGAACATCTCAAATACACAGAACCAAAGCCTCCAATCTAGCTGACCTGCTGGAAGAGAAGAGCATAAAGAGAGAAGTAGAGAGCTTGTGGTATTGACTGAAAGGATCAACACTAAGTGGAGAAAGATAGGGGGGTTGTTGGCTTTGCAGTGAGAAGGCAAAGTTTCTGAAGGGGAAAATGGAAAGATGCTAGAAGTGGACTGGTTGCTTCACAATTTCCGCTGTACTTGCATCAGAATTACTGACTCCCAGAATGGAGCTTGTGTCACCTTTAATGTTAGGTTTACTTCAATTCAATATTTTACTGTCGTTCCTCAGAAAGACTTCAGGACTCACTTGGGAACCCTGGCAAAATTTTATCTTGATTCTACAGCTGAAATTATTGGATTTTTAACCCATATGGAATGCAAATTTTTCTGACCAGTATTTAAGACATTGGTGCTTCCTTTTCTGCATTTTTTTCTATGATTGCGACAGAAAGACAGCTGAAAAACTGCACTAAATATTAGTGTACAAACGTATGAACACACCCACAGCCCTATCTGTATGTGAATCTTAATGGCAGTGTATAAGGCTCATCGAAAGATAAGAGATATTAGTATCATTTTTTTCTTAACAAGGGTCATTAATATTGTCTGTCATTTAATAGCACTGAAAAGTAAGCTATAGATTTTGATATGAAAACGAGGATATCATGTACCATTATTTGTGCAGGAGATGTGTGACCTGCATGAATGATACTGCTGCAAACTCTCAAGTCTAATCATCCCATTGAACTGACCAGAGTTCCTCGTTGGAAGCTGGAAAGCAGAAATAATGAATGAATTTATTCATTCATTCCACAAATACTTATTGAGCTCCTACTATATATCACCATGTATGTACTTTTCTGGGAGGTGGACATATAACAGTGCACTAGTCAGACAAATCTGCCTTGACTCTAGTGGAGGGATACAGGAGTACAGTGAGGACAACTAGGTGCTCACGGTCATTAATAGATAGAGTGATTTTCACACTTGCTATTCTCTTTGCTTCAAAAACTTCTCACCCAGACTTTCATTAATTCCTATTTACCCTTTAGGTTTCTATTTAGATGGCTCTTCCTCTGGAAGCCTTTTCTGACCCCTGAGTTCAGGATCCCTGCCCTTCCCATCAACTCTCACGAAACTTTGCATTCTTCATTTCTCAGCTCTTACGCTGTATTGCTTTATTTGTATGTTTTCTCTACCAGATTATAAATGTCGAGACAATAAGAACCATGATTTTTTTTTTGGTCTATATTTATACCATCAGCAACTTGCTTTGTGTTTGGCACAGAATGAGAACTACTGTTTACTTAGAGAATAAGTGATCTAATGAAATGATTTCTCACACATTAGTCCCAGAGTAGAGTTCAAATTCATATCTTCCCTTATTACAGATCATTGCATGGATGTTTTGGTAGAATCTTCCAAGGATGTGAGATCCCAGTTTACAAAGCATCCAGTCACTGAATTCCTAGTCCATCAGGGTGGCAGAGTGACTGACAAGATTTTAAAATGTTCTTATCTGGGGGGCATTTGAGTGGCTTAGTTGGTTAAGCATCTGCTTTTGGCTCAGGTCATGACTCCAGGGTTCTGGGATCGAGCCCTGCATTGGGCTCGCTGCTCATCAGGGAGCCTGCTTCTCCCTCTCCTCCCCGCTTGTGCTCTCTCTTTCAATATCTCTGTCACTCTCTTGTCTCTCCCAAGTAAATAAAATATTTAAAGAAAATAAATAAAGCCATTTATGCCATATAATTGTTGCCTAATAAATATTCCTTAAAAAAAAAATGTTCTTATCTAGGATGTACGGTGTGTGTCTATGTGTGTGTGTGTGTGTGTGTGTGTGTGTATGTTTGAAGATGTTAACTTTGATTTGTCCCATCTTGGTACATGAATCCCAAAGTATACTTCATATCTCAATTCCTGCAAATATATAGCATAAGACCATCAAGGGATGACATAGCATAAAGGAGTGATACAGGAAGATAGTAGTCGTAGTGATAGCACTATACACTTATGTAGTCTAACTCTGTGCCAGGCAATGTTAAAAGCACCTCATCCATGCTTATTTAAATATACCCATAACTCTGTGAGGAAACTGAGGCCTGGGAGGCAGGGCAGTAAATAACTTGATTGCATAGTGAAATAGGTGGACTCCAAAACTAGGCTCTAGAGTCCATATTTTTCTATATTCTACTCCTTCCATTTGAATACAAAATAAAATCTATTTCTCTGAAAAAGCTAAAGAAAACCTAAAGTAAAATAATAAAACAGCTCAAGAAATGCCACTGGAATTGGACCTAAACATTCTCTTAATATATTAAAAACTGATATATTAAAAGCTACCACTGATGCTTTTTTTTTTTTTTTTTGCCAAGGGAATTAATTGCTTATTAGACAGATGGAAAAGTTCAGTTGAGGGGGAAAGCGCTAAAGTATGTAGCCAACGTGAGAGAAAGGGCAAGCTCGGCACACAGTGATATGCCAAAAATACTTGCAAAAATATGTCAGAAAGATAGCAGGCAGGTGACTAGCATCCCAAAGTCCACATGACTGAGGCCAACACGGGAAACAAAGAGAAGGCAATGAAAGAAAGATGACAGGTGAACAAAAACCTTTTATCTTTTGAAAGAAATCTTGTGCAATGAAACAGAAGAGATGAGTCACAGTGCTGTAATTAGATAGGTAGAACATTGTACCTCACAGATTATTGGTAGAGTAAAAAATCTTAATGACTTAACCGATTAATATCAAATAATATTTTTGAGAAACATAATTTTTGACAATCCCCCTTTTGATGAGGACTTTACAGCACCAAGGTAGATTTATTAATAACTTACCTATCAATGTTGAAGGTTTTTCCACAGCCCAGGGCTAGATCAGGTTGTGAGAAAAAGGAATGGAAATTTGGAAGCGCCTTTGAGAGATCTTACAAACAAATAGGCATGATGAATTAAAACTTGAACATAGGCAATATGGGTTTTAGGGTAGGAATGAGATACTTCATTGAGAAATTCTAAAATGGAATACAGACTTCTATAGTACAATACACACTTTTCTGAAAAGTCTCAAGTTTGGCAAAACCATCTCTAAAAGATAACGAAGCTCAGTGGAAAAATAGAATTGGGGTAGGTCATTCCAAACCTGTATAGTTTGTAACCTGTGCCTGGCAAAAAAAAAATAACAATCCTAATTACTAACTCTGATTCAGTTAAAAAGACACGCAATACTCTTTAAAAAATAACACTACAGTACATTTTAGATTTCACCCTTGGGGAAAAAGCAACGGCGTTGAGGTGAATGTAAGAGAGGGTGAATGTAAGAGAGAAACATCTGAATTCTGGAAATGACGGAAGAAGGATGTGTGCAGGTTGAGGAACAGTTTCAGGTTTTGCCCAAAAGTAGAGGAAAGCCTCCCACTGAGCGCCTCCAAGACAGTGCTCATTGCACTGGGTTTAGTGCTGTGTCTGTTTGCAGCCTGCTCCAGTTAGCTGCGTTACTGTGTTGTGTTCAGCTGTTGTTACTCAGTGATACAAAGCATTAGGGGCTGGGAAAGTTTACGTATGAACCAAGATGGCTTTTGTGTACAAGCTATAATATTGTAGAGAATCTATGAATTTAACTATGTTTCCATCCATCCATCCATCCGTCCGTCCATCCATCCCTCTGTCTGTCCACTCACCCATCTATCATCTACCTACCTATCTACCTACCTACCTATCTGTGTACTTAGTTAGCATGAGGGACTGAGGATGTTCTTAAAATGAGTCGCCCCCTCTCAATGCCCAGAAAACTGTGGTTCCTTTTGTCACCATAGCACCTTAGAACTCCTTAGAACTCCCATTTGGATCTTTCACTGCTTGAAGCTGTTTCTCAAGTCTGTGACTCTTTGCCTTCTACTGTTGACTTTGGAGCTCAGCAATTATATAGATTTTTTTAAATTCAAATAAATTCAAAATTGAAATTCTTGATTCAGAAATTTTAAAATCTCCAAATATTTTTGATTATAACAAAGTTGGTCTCTAAAATCCCCCAAATTCCTTAAGAAAATATGGCAAATCTGAATTATATATTTATCCTATGAAATTAAAGTAAACACCAGCAATTTTCTCCTTTGTATTGAACTAAATTGCTGTTAATGCTTTCCTAGTTCTATTTTTACTGAATGACTAGGTTATATGAATTTTTATTGCATGCTGCTTCCTTTGCATTGGTAAAAAATCATTTTGAGTGAAGAATTACTTCTCTCAACATAGTTTAATTATTTCTGAGAAGTTGGCAGATGAAAAAATGACAGGAATATTATTGCTTGTGTTTAGCTTTTAGCATATTTAACATGTGTAGCTAAGATAATTAGAATGAAAAGAATGCTCTTTTTATTTAATGAATTAATGGAATGGGCATCCAGAAGTTGCACTGTGAAAGATCAACCGAAGCTGCTTAAACCTTCTTCCATAAATCAACTGAGTTGGTTCAGTAATTTCATAGCCAATAAGATAATAGTCTCTTCCTTTGCCTTACTTTTACCTTCTGCATTCAAGTTACATGCACACACTCGTTTGATATACAACTTTACTTTTAAGTTTATATGAAAGATGCAACATAATTTTATTCTAAATATGAACTTGACAATATGGATTCAAATTTGATTCACTGATGTGCAACCTTGCGTGTGATATCTGAGACCAGAAATTGTCAAATGATATATCAAAAAGGTAAATTAGCATTTTCTCAGTGCAACCTGACATGACAGATGGGTAGGAGGAGTGCTGTTATCTCTGAGAAGAGACTAAATATATTATAATTTGGATGTATACACAGACTGGATAAAGACTTTCATAAAAGAATTTTCAATGCAAAATCTACTTTCCACACTCATAATAATTAGTTAAACCCCCTCCATCACTCACTTCTTTCTATGCTTCTATGGATTGCTTTGCAAAGCATCCGTGCATAAAAATTACTTCATGGGATTTATGTTTATTGAACACATATTAATTTCAAGACACTATGCTAGACTCTAGAATACATTGGTAAGTCATTTCCATGACAATAATATTAGTGGTAGTAATAATAAGAATACTCATACTGTTAATTGCTAGTAGTGATTGAATACTTACCGTGTGGCAGGAACCACTCTAAGCCCTTTACATGTATTCTGACTAGAGATATACACGCCACATAGTCAACTAACAATAAACAACAGGTAAGTGATGTGGGTAATATTTGTTTTTAAAAATCAGAAGCGGCATAACACCTGAAGGGTCACGTAGAGAAGGTGAAATCAGAAATGAGCCAGGGTTGGGTACATAGCATGAAGAGATAAGGCATTTCTGGGCAAAGGGATGGAGAGAAGCTCTGTGGGCACAAACTTAGTGGTGGGTAAGTGCAGTCTGAGGGAACAAAATTTATATTAGGAAGGATGTTATGGCAGAGAAAGGGGGACCAATGTTAAGAATAAGGCTCGTGAGTGCAAAGCTGAGGGGTTTAGATTGATTACTGCATAAATCATGGGGATCCACTGATGTTTTTGGGTAAGGGGAGTGATTTCAAAGCAATAAATTTGGAAGATGTAAATGGTGGGAGTGCAAGTTGTGTTGAAGCGAAGAAAAGTGGAATTAGAGCCTAATGAGAAGGCTATGTTTGTCTAAGAACTGACACAAAGTGGTGATGATAGGAAGCTTTGCCTGCTATTTATCATAAATGAGGAAAGATGAATCGAGGATGACTGATTTTCTTGGTCTAGATGATTGTCGGGATGAGGACCTGTTTATGGGAGGGATGTGATGAGTTGAGTTCTAGAACTGGTGTGGCACTGAGGTCTCTATGCACAGAAGGGTGCAGAACATACTCTGAAATTTGCGAGAGGGTCTCAGTGTTGGGAATCATCAGCTTGTAGCTGAGAGCTAGTCTGGAGACGAGGACAAGGACAAATTCTGTTCTGCTGAGATAGAGAGTGAGAAGTGTGGGAGGCTAAGGAGAAAACCTGACAATCGGTGGAGGCAGAAGAAAACGCAAACAGAATAGGACTGAAACAAAGATAACACGGCCATGGGAAGGTAGGGGAGGAGAGTGGTCCAAGACTGAGGGTGTCGTCCATACTATCTGATGTCACAAGGGTTCATGGAGAAAAGGGGCTGCATGCACACGAGTGTCCTGCCGTTGCTAAGTCACTTGGCACCTGAAAGTACAGCGTTAGTGAATTGGACAGATTAAGAATTTAATTTAGACTGTGTATTATTTTTATTGATCACAACAAGCTACTTGATGTTATCAGTTGCCTGCATTCTAATAGTTCCCGGGCAGGCTAGGTTGTCTAGAAAAAATACCATTTATGTCTAGGTTTTCAACAATGATATGGGCCATAGATAAATAAACACTGTTGGAGATTCTTGATATTACCAAATTAGAGGAACAAAATAACATGAGAGTTATTTAGAGTTATTTAATCGTCTACTTTAAACTATTCTTCCTAAGGGAGGCAGAGAGTAGGTGAAGGTTGCTATCAAACCTTTAGTTTTTGAGGAAAGTCTGCTTGTTCAAGAGGCCTTTAGCTTTTATGTTTTTAAAACTTTTTAAAAAATTATTATTTATTTTAGAGAGAGAGAGCATGCACACCTGAGAGCTCTCTCGGGTAGGGTTTAGAGGGAGAGGGAGAAAGAGGATACCCAAGCAGACTCCCTGTTGAGTGTGGAGTTGGAAGTGGGGCTCCATCTCAGGACCCTGAGATCATAACCTGAGCCAAAATCAAGAGTTGGACACTCAACTGACTGAGCCACCCAGCTGCTCCTGTTCTCAAAATGTTTGATTTTTAAAAATATTTTTATTTATTTATTCATGAGACACACAGAGAGAGGGAGAGACACAGGCAGAGGAGAAACAGGCTCCCTGCAGAAAGCCCCATGTGGGACTCAATCCCAGGACTCTGGCATCACATCCTGAGCCGAAGGCAGATGCTCAGCCGCTGAGCCACCCAGGCGCCCCACTCTCAAAATGTTTTAAAAGGATAGATGGCTTGTTTATGACTCTTGAATGTTGATAGATTTAAAAGCATGAAAGTTTTTCTATGTAATAATAATTACACTCAGTGGGGTTAAAATTCAAATGCCAGCATTCCCCAGAAAAATCATATTCTGCTAACCCCAACCAAATAACAAAAGAAAAAAAAAACCAACAAAAAATAATTCTCTTAGGAGTTAGAAGTTTAATTTCTGTGATAATTGGTGATGAATGATAGGCCTGTTCAATACAGTATTCCAGAGTGGCCAAATGTGGCTATTAAATTAAACTTAATTAAAGTTAAATAAAGTTATACAAATAGTGCCTCAGTTTCACTAGCCACAGTTTAAATGCTCAATGGCTAGTGCAGATGGAGAAACTCTGTCACTGCCGTGGGTTCTGGTATAAGCTATAAAAACCACCTAAAGCACAGCCTGGTATCACAACCAGATGTGGAGTGCCATATATAGATAATAATTTCATTTTAAAAGATACAACAATATTTCAAGATGCTTTTGTCTTTGTTAAATCTCGTTATAATGGGGGTTATTTGCTACACTGCGTTGGGTTAAAGTTTCTTTCATTAAGTAGCATTTGCACATGGTTACAAGCTATTTTCCAAATAACTATGAATGGGAGTTTGAGGTAGAGGAAACAACAGAAGATGTTTGGAGAACCTCGAAGCATTGATTTCTTGGGATGGGGCAGGGTGTCGCTCTATCTGTGTTTATTTTCCCAGCCGTTTCTGTTTGAGTTCTCCCAAGTTCAGATCTGTATGGGTACTGAAATTTCCTTGAGTGCTGAAGCTAAGTCTGTGTCTGGAGGAGCCCATTTTATGGAGTAGCTCAATCATGCAATGGTGTCGTGAATGGGGAGGAGCTAGACATGGGAAGAGAGGAAGTGGGGGTCAGAGATGCATGAACTGAAGCACCCCTCCTTTTTGAGCAGGGATTTTCTGTTGGGTGGCAAAGGGTGGAGGAGCCCAAAGGTAAAGAGAACTGTGATGGGAAGCCACAGGCAGCATCTGTAGGTTCTACACTCAACAGCTGGGGAAGATGGCAGAGTGGGATAACATGGTTACAAGTTACAAATCACAGCATAAATAGCACTTGTTGAGGATACAATCAGGTTGGGAGCATGAGGAATGGCCATTTCATTAAGTCATTGCATCAGATTGAAGAATGCAGCCTTCTGGGGACAGCTCGTGTGTCACTTTGGGATCTCTTGAAAGCAGAAGTTGAAGTGGGCAGTGGGAGAGACAGTTGACTTGAGAGGTGGTCTCAGGAGGCTGGAGAGAGGGAGTAACAAGTATGAGATGGGGAAGAGGAAGACAATATGCCGATACTGTATTATGGTCACTATTGGGTGACCATAATATATGGGCGGGCAAGGGGCCTCTGTTCTGCTAGAACCTCCACGGTTCTGCTGAAAGACAAGAAACTGCTATCTGCTCTTGGTCGAGGGTTGTTTCGGGGGCCTGAACTCCCCTACATTCCTGGGCTGCACTTTCAGCTGGCCCAGCGGTGTTCCCAGGGGCTGGGACAAAATGCAGAAAGATCCGAAGCATCTTCCTGGTATGGAAGGCTGCCGGTGCATCATGAGCCAGGGGCACACAAATCTGTCCACCTTGTCTGTAGCTGTAATCAGAGGGGGGTCGGGGGGTAGATGCTGGAGCACCAGAGATTCCTCTACAGCTACCATTTCCTCAGAATAATCATTATGTGTCAAACACTGCGCTGAGACATAGCATGTACATTTGCTCATTTAGCCATACAGCTCCCCATGAAGCGATGTCATGAGCCTGCATTTCATAGAAGATATGGAGCTGAGAGCAAATAATGTGCTCAAGAAACAATATGCCCAAAGCCCAGGATTACATACGGCTGACAGGATTCTTACCCTGGCTTTTGTGGCCTGTGTACCTAGTTCTATTATTCTTCATGCTCCCTCAGTGGCTCTAAACTTGGCCTTCCATCTTGTTGTTTTTTGGAATACCTCGCCTCACACTACCCCCCCCCCATTTGCTCTTTGTACTGCAGCATTTTTGCAAGTTTTGGCAAATATATATACATCCTTGTAACTCCCATCAACACCATGATCAATATATAGAATAATTATATCACCCTCAAAACTCCCCTTTTGCAGTAAACCCTTTCCCATTTCTAGCTTCTGGCAATCACTGATTTCTTTTGTTTCCCTGTAGTTCGTACTTGGCAAGGATGTCATGTAAGTGGGAACATACCATTTATAGCCTTTTAAGTCTGGTTTCTTTCGTTTAACATGATGCATTTGAGAATCAGTCCATTGTGGTGTCGGTAGCTCATTCCTATTACTGAGTAGTATTCCATTGTTTGGCTATACCATAGTTTGTTTCTCCATCCTTAGTTGAGGGAAATATGAGTTGTTTCCAGTGTTTGGTGATTACAGAGAAGCTGCTATAAGCATTTGCATAGAGGTATTTATATGAACAAAGGGTTTTCATTTCACTTGGGTAAATATCTAGCAGTCAGATCACTGACTCTTATTTTAAGTGTATGTTTACCTTTTTAAGAAGTTGCCAAACTATTTTAAATACTGACTTTACTGCTTTGCATTCTCACTGTTAATCGCTCATATCCTCACTAGAACTTGATATTAAAAATATTAAAAAATAAAATAAAAATAAAATACTTTTAGCCATCCTAATAGGCTTTTAGTGTTATATCACTGTAGTTTTTAATGCCTAGTTACAAATGATGCTGAACATCTTTTCATGTTTTTACTTGTATCTATATATCTTCCTTGGTGAAATGTCTGTTCAAATCTTTTGCCCATATGTTTTATTGGGTTATTTGCTTTCTTCTTATTGAATTTTGAGAGATCTTTCTATATTATGTATGTGCAGGTTTTAAAAAAAAATCAGTTGTGTGTATTGCAAATATTGTCTTACAATATATGGCTAGTCTTTTCATTCTCTTAATAGTTTGAAATACTTTGTAAAGTAGTTCTTAATATTTCTGGAGTCCAATTTGTCGTTTTTAAATTCTTAAAAATTTTTATTTTTAATTTAAATTCCATTTTATTAACATATAGTGTATTATTAGTTTCAGAAGTAGAATTTAATGATTTATCTGTTGCATATAACGGTGCTCATCACATCATGTGTCCTCCTTAATGCCCATCACCCAGTTACCCCATTCCCCACCTACTTCCTCTCCAGCAGCCATCAGTTTGTTTCCTAGCATTAAGAGCTTCTTATGGTTTGTCTCCCTTTGTTTTCATAGGCAACCTACTGATTGGGAGAATATATTTGCAAATGACTTATCAGATAAAGAGCTAGTGTCCAAAATCTATAAAGAACTTATTAAACTCAACACCCAAAGATCAAAAAATCCAGTCACGCAATGGGCAGAGGACATGAATAGACATTTCTCCAAAGAAGACATACAAATGGCCAATAGACACATGAAAAAATGTTCAACGTTAGTTGGCATCAAGGAAATAAAAATCAAAATCACAATGAGATACCACATCACACCAACAGAATGACTAAAAATAACAAGTCAAGAAACAACAGATGTTGTCATGGATGTGGAGAAGGGGTAGCCCTCTTACACTGTTGGTGAGAATGCAAACTAGTGCAGCCACTCTGGAAAACAGTGTGGAGTTTCTTCAAAAAGTTGAAAATTGGGATCCCTGGGTGGCGCAGCGGTTTGGTGCCTGCCTTTGGCCCAGGGCGCGATCCTGGAGACCTGGGATCGAATCCCACATCAGGCTCCCGGTGCATGGAGCCTGCTTCTCCCTCTGCCTGTGTCTCTGCCTCTCTCTCTCTCTCTCTGTGACTATCATAAATAAATAAAAAATTAAAAAAAAAAAAGTTGAAAATTGAGCTACCCTATGACCCAGCAATTGTACTACTAGGGATTTATCTGAAGGATACAGACATAGTGATTCATAGGGGCACGTGAACCACAGTGTTTATAGTTGCAATGTCCACAATAGCCAAACGGTGGAAGGAGCCACGATGTCCATTGACAGATGAATGGATGAAGATGTGGTATACAGATTCAATGGAATATTACTCAAACATGAAAAGGAAAACAATCTTGCCATTTGCAATGATGTAGATGGAACTAGAGGGTATTATGCTAAGTGAAATAAGTCAGAGAAAGATAAATACCATATGATTTCAATCACATATATAATTTAAGAAACAAAACAGATGAACATAGGGGAAGGGAAGGGAAATAAAATAAGTCAATTTGTCATTTTTAAAAATTGTTTGTCCTCTTGCCGTCGTGCCTAAAAGTCTTTGGTTATTCCCAGTCAGAAAGATTTTCTCCTCATTTCGTCTATAAGTTTTGTGATTTTAGGTTTTATTGGAGGTATATGATCCATTTGAGTTAATTTTTATGAGGTACAAGGTGTAGATCAAGATACTAAAAAAAAAAAAAAAAAGATAGCTCAGTGTTCCAGCTCATCTGTTGAAAAGATTATCCTTTCACTATTGAATAGCTTTAATACCTTTATTGAAAATCAATTGACCGTGTCAGTGTGAGTCTGTTTCATGCATTCTACTGTATTCCCTTGATTTACATGCTTATTATTTCTCCAATACATTGTCTTAATTACTATAGCTTTATAAAAAAAAATCTGGAAATAATGTAGTGCTGAATAGCACTATTTTTCTCTCTCTCTTTTTTTTTTTTTTTTTTGAGTTTTCCTTTGGTTACATATTAAAGGCAAAGGTGAGCTGGACTTATAGTCAAAACGGATAGGGATGAGGAAGGAAGAGGGGCCATGCCGGGGTTGGAGAGGGAGGCAGGCCCTCCTCAGCCCCTCCACCCCAAGGAACACATGTCTAAGTGGGGTGGCAGTCCCTCAGTCTCATCTCTCCCACCCCCCACAGCACCAAACAGAAGGAGAAGCCCCCTCCCCCAGGGGCCACTCCCCACCCCAACCTGGGCTGTACATTCAGCGGTTTTCAGCAGTCCTATGGCTCAGGGGGCCACAGCGGGGGAGGTGGCCCGTCAGTCTCAGTTGGACAGTGGCAGTGACCCGGCCCATCCTGGGACCCACAGTTTGTGCCATTTGTTTTTCTGCAGGATAGTACACAACCTCCAACTCTTCTTTTTTAAAGATTATTTTTGCTACTATAATGCTATTTTATTTTGCCTTTTCTTTCTTTCTTTTTTTTTTTTTAAAGATTTTATCCACTTATTCATGAGAGACACAGAGAGAGGCAGAGACACAGGCAGAGGGAGAAGCAGGCTCCATGCACCGGGAGCCCGACGTGGGATTCGATCCCGGGTCTCCAGGATCGTGCCCTGGGCCAAAGGCAGGCGCTAAACCGCTGCGCCACCCAGGGATCCCTTTATATACGTTTTAGAATCAGCTTAATTATTTCCAAAACAACAACAACAACCCAATTCTGCTGGACTTTGATTTAAATTCTAGTGAATCTATAGGACATTTTTTGGGAAAACCGACATCTTAACAATTTTCCCCTTATTTTATTACTTATTGGTCATTACATAGAGGGACTGAACAAAAGCAACATAGTGAAAGGAAGACATGTTTATAAGTGTGACTGCTAGAGTGTTAGAAAATTGTGAATACTTCTATTTCCCAGGTTTACATATAATGTAAGTATCCACAAAATAATTCAACCTTGTGTTGCTGGGTAGGAGAAGGAAATAGTGTCTGTTGCTCAGGAGAAAACGATTATATTTGAGTTTTGCTATTGCCCCCTCTAACTTTGCTAGTTTCCCCTACGGTGTGACTGAGATATCTGTATCTGCCGAATATAAGTTCTATATTGTTTGTAAGTCTTTATGGAAACCAGTGAGTGGTTAAAAAAACCATTACTTCTTAAAATATGTTTTCCAAGTGAAACATTCCCTACTGCTAAAACCACAAATTGGGACACTTATAGGAAGCAAATGTAGTTTATTGTTAATTCAAAAAAGGTACAACAGGCAAATAGAGAGACGATCTTTAATGCAGGTCTCTGGCATTGAATATTTCAGAATTACTTAAGTCTGTGTGTTTTTCAGTGGTAATTCTAATTTTGGAAATTTTCTAAATGTCTGTGCATAGTGTTTAATTGATAACTGAAAAAAGTCTAGATGTTTCTGATACAGGAGGAGAGGCTCTCTTCAACATGGGTAACTTAGATTCTGTTACCTTCACCTCTGGGTGTTAGGCCTCCTTCCTGTTGTTCATGCCCCAAATTCAACTTTCAAACATTGCTGCTTGCCTCCTCAGTGTTTTAATCTTCCCCAGCCTATTGCTGGCTTCTTGGCAGAATGTCAGCCCTGTCCAGGCAGGACGTCAGACCAGTCCAGATTCAACTAGCTTGATCGAAGAAACAAGCCAGTGCAAAACAGCAAGATCCTCGTTAATCTTAATTAACAGTTCCAAACAGAGTTGCACAACAAGGTCATTTTCCCTAAATGAATTATTAGAGATAATATAAGAAGTAGGCTTCTCCAAGCAGTATTTTTCAACCCCAGGAGTTGGCAAAAACTATCCCAGAGAATTTCTCTCTTTCTGAGTCAGTTCACTCTTAAAAAGTTGAGGTGAATATTCCCTTGAAAACATTGCAGTCATGGTCTGTACCTGTTCCTCCTCTCTTTTCCCTAAGATTCAAGTGACAAAGTTCAAAGCTTTTCAAAGAACGCTATACAGTGATATTTCCTCACCTGGGAAAAAATGGTTAGAAAAATTCAGACCAGAAAACCATATCTCCTTATAAATTGAGAATACCAATGTCTTCCAAAGAACTCTAAAAAAATCTTCTCTAGATGTCCACTTGCTGTTCCATTTTATTGAGTCCTTTGCTTATTAAAAATTAATTGGACACATTTTTCATAAATTAGAGCCTGTATTTTCTTTCATTTATTTTGTCTTTCGCTTGCTCATATGTGATTATCTTATTATCTCCAAAAGCAAACAGTATTGTTTCCATGAAAAGACTTTAATTTATGATGAAATGTATAGAGAATGGTGTTTTTCTAAGCATCTGAGATCCTACCTTTATCAAATTGTTATCTAAACACCCAAATAAAATTATTGATTAAAATATGCTAAAAAGTTTAACTTGGACGCATAAATATAAATGTCAGAGTAGATTGACAGTTTTTCAAACTTCTCGACAAACTCTTGAAGTATTTCTAAGTAAATATAAGCATGCATGTAAGTATTTGTAAGTAAATACAAATATGCATGAACATTGTCGGTTTCCTTGGCAAGTCTTACATCCTAGTGAAGAGATAAAAGCACTTAGCTTTAAAGTTTATCTAAGAAACTCAGTCAGATTCAAAGTTACAGTAACAATTCTTGTGAAAAATCAAAACCCTGCCAAAAGCAGCTGAAGCCGCTGACCTGGCAGCCTGAATCTGAATGAGGCATGCACTAAAAGCTGTAGGGGTTGAACTAAACATATGGTATCGGATTACTATTAATCTGGAGAAACAGACCATCAGCAAATTGAGAAAAGAATCTCTTATTGCAGTGATTTGTCAAGGCTTTGAGTTTTCATCCTCATTCTTCCTTTCTGATTTGTCTTTTGGTGCTTGGTGTATTGTCATGTAGGGGTAATGGTTTTCATAATGAATAGATTTCCCCTGCAATACTTGTACACATGTCCTCACCAATAAACTGTCAATTTCAAATCGACACTGACATATATGCACATTTATGTATACATATTTGTGTTGGTAGATGCTATTATAGCTATATATTTACAATATTATATATATATATAAAATATATGTATGTATGTGTGATGTATTGAAGACATTATGTATTTAAAACCAAGTATTCTTTCTAAATTTTTAAATTCATGTGTAACTTATTAAATAATTTGCTCAAGGTGACACAATATGCAAACAATAAGATGGTGTGTAGGCTTAGACATAGTTTGCTGATAATGGTTGTTTCATTGTGCAGATCGCTTCACCAATCAATGCATGAGTAGAACAAGTCGATTGTTTTGTCTTTGGCCTTTCAGAGACATTAGTTGCAACTATTTGAATAAGTTTTTGAGATATGTGAATATATAAAGATATGAGGAGAAAAATAACAGTTTCTTATCCTGATTTTGGCATAAGATGTCTTAGAAAAGGAGAAAAGTGGCTACATTTTGTTAGGAACAAAATAATCTGATAGCTAATGACATAAAAAAAACAAACCAAACTAAACTAGCAAATAAATTTGTCTCAACACATTCAAAGATTAATTCAACCAAAGTGAGTTCAATTAGTAGTTCTACAGAAATAGTTTTATTTACATGTGTTATATTAACTTGATAATATGTGTGCATTCACTAAGCTGTCAAAGTGCCCAATATTTAAATATTTTATACCTTGTCATGTTATGTGGACACACATCGTCTTGTGCATGTATCCTTCATTAGTTCCTTAAGAGTGGGAAAAGTCTGTTCTCTCCCATCATACTAGTGATTAGTTCAGTGCTCAGCAAATTATAGGACGATCTTGCAGAAGTGGCTGGTGAGCAAGATGGCAAGTAGAACAAACAGTGAGCTATTGGAAGTGACTGAGATAAGACATGTTTCAGAAACCAGAAGCTGCAACCCTTGAAAAATTTGGTGATGTGAAACCCTACTCTTCCAGAAGGGCATCATTGAAATGAAGTTATTTGCTATAATCTATGTCTCTAGTTCCCTCTCCTGTTCCTCTAGATTTATGAATCTCTGAACCTACTTAATAAATTTACCGTGAATATAATTTCTCCTTTATTTTAAAATTTCTTCTGCCTTAAACTATGGTCTTTCATAAGTAATAAATTAAAAATGTAAAAGCTCTAAGCAGGGACCCATATACATTCTATCAGTCTTCTATTTTGTTATAAGACACTACTTAGCAAGAATAGATTCTTCTCTGCGGGATGAGCAATTAGAAAAAGCATCAGACTTATGAAAAATCATTGAAGGTGAAAGAGAGAGAGAATATGAGATATAGATGTAGGGGCTCTTATGGAAAAATAAAACAATCTAACAACCTATGTTCTGGAAATATTGCATATATATGGGAAATTTAATTGTAATGAATAGATAAAATGAAATTAGTAGAAGCAAAATGATGAAAGTTGAAGTAAAAAATAAGTTAAATGTAATAACACATAATTAAGAACTTAAAAGGAGAAAAATGAGACATAGAAGACCCATCAAAAGGTCAACTTATATAAAATAGAATTCAATACATAGAAAATAAGAAGAATGAATTGAGAGCAATGATAAAAAAAAAAAGAGGGAAAATTGCATCATGGCTAAAAAGATGACCTCAGCCCCAAAGGCTAGAAGACATTGAGTTATATTACAAGTCAAATTTATGAAAACAGAACATTAGACATATTCTAATGCAATCCTTAAAAATCCCAGTGAAGTTATCAACATGTGAAAGCAACAGAAAGGCATTCTTTGGTATGGATTAAAAATATGCTATCCTGAAAACATAAATATATAATTTGAAAAATTGAGTTGTAACAATATAAATAGTGTCAAAGTTCAGAATTCTTGACAAAGGAAATGGTAGCTTCAAAAAGCAACTGGTTTAGGGGGTCTGGCTGGCTCAGTGGGAGAAGTATGTGATTCCTGATCTGGAGGTTGTGTGTTCAAGCCCCACACTGGATTTAGAGATTACTTAAATAAATAAAAAAAACTTAAAAAAAGGAAACTAATCTAAATCATTTACTAATAATTTAGTCTAAATTACCACATGGGTCACAAAATTTGGCTTTTATTGTGTAAGATATTAAAGAAGGAAAAATACAGGAAAAAATTAAATTAAGATCTAGAAATTGGAGAATCTTCAAAAGCAAAGGCACAAAGCATTTTTCTATCACTGGCAGTTAACAAATGATTACTTTGTCCTAACTCTTATGGTTACTTTAATATAATTTTACAACTGTCTTTGAAAAGTTTAAGGTAGTTACTTAAAGAATAAGTATAGATATTTTTCTTTGCAAGTCAAAGATAATACATAACAGCAAAAACAAACACTTTAACCAAACCTCTACTTAGGGAAAATAAAGGAAAATCAGGAAGCAAATATTTTTAAAAGGAAAAAGGAAATACATATTGGTAGAAGCATGACCAAGTATTAGTTACACCGATAAATGTATATTAGTTAATATATTAAAAGATATAGTAATCAAAATAGTATGGCGTATGCATAAAAACAGACACATATATCAATGGACAAAATAGCCCAAAAAGAAATCCCTAGGTATATGGTCAATCAGTTTGCAACAAAAGAGCTAAGAATACAAAAGTAAAGGACAATCTATTCAATAAACAGTCTTGGGAAAACTGGACAGCTACATGCAAAAGAATGAAACTGGACCACTATCTTACAACTTACACAAAAATTAACTCAAAATGGATTAAAGACTTGAACATAAGACTTGAAAACATACAATTCTTAGAAAAAAACATAGTAAGTCTTTTAACATCAATCTTGGCATTGACTTTTTTGGATTTGACACCCAAAGCAACAGCAATAAAAGCAAAAATAAAGAAGGAGCTTTACCAAACTAAAAATATTCTGCACAATGAAAGAAATTATCAATAAAATGAAAAGACAATCTACCAAATGGAAGAAATCATTCTCAAATCATATATTTGATAAGATTAATAAGAGATTAATATCTAAAATATATATATAACTCATATAACTCAATAACAAAAACCAGACAATCTGATTAAAAAAAACCAGAGGGCCCAAAGAGAAATTTTTCCAAAGGAGATATACAAATGGCTGACAGACACATAAAAAGATGTTCAACATCACTAATTCTCAGGGAATTGCAAATAAAAACCACAATGAGATCACCTTACACTACTTTTAATGGCATTTTCAAAAAGACAAGAAATAACAAGTGTTGGGGCAAAGATGTGGAGAAAAGGGGATTCGCTTTTATCCACATGTGGGTGGAATGTTGGTGTAACTACTGTGGGAAACAGTATGGAGGTTCCTCAAAAACTTAAAAATAGAACTGTCATATGATCCAGCAATCCCACTACTGGGTATTTACCCAAAGGAAAAGAAAACACTAATCTGAAAACGTATGCATACCCATGTGCAGTATAGCATTTTTTTATAATAGCAAAAGCATGGAAGCAACCTAAGCGTTCACCAGTGGATGAATGGATAAAGAAAATGTGGTATATATATATATATATATATATATATATATATATATATATATAATGGAATATTATTCACCATAAAAAAGAAGGAAATCCAACATAGATGGACAACATAGATGTCCATTTTTGTGACAACATAGATGGATTTTGAGGGCATTGTGCTAAGTGAAATAAGTAAAACAGAAAAACAAACACCATATGATCTCACTTATATGTGGAATCTTAAAAAAAAATGAAATAGATACAAAGAACAGATTGGTAGTTGCCAGGGGTAGATGAAATGAGTAAGGTGATCAAAAGGAACAAACTTGCTGTTATAAAATAAGTAAGTCATGGGGATGTAATATATAGCACCGTGACTATAGTTAATAATACTATATTATGTGTCTGAAATCAGAAGAAAGCAGTAGTAGTATTACATGAGGTAGAGTTTATTTTTTTATTTTTTAAAAAAGATTTTATTTATTTATTCATGAGAGACACAGATAGAGAGGCAGAGACACAGACAGAGGAGAAGCAGGCTCCGTGCAGGAAGCCTGATGTGGGACTGGATCCCGGGTCTCCAGGATCACGCCCTGGGCAGAAGGCAGGCGCCAAACCCCTGAGCCACCCAGGGAGTCTCCCATAAGGTAGAATTTAAAGCAAAAACATTAAATGCTATAAAGACATTCATTTTAATCAAGAGATGGTAAAATTAGTAATAAAGATAAAAACATTAAAAAATCTTCATGCATGGAAAGGTATCACTAATAGTGAAGGTAAAACCTTTTAGAAATTCACAGTAGTTTTAATAAAATTTAATTATTGTGAGAGATTTTCACTACCCTGATAGATCAATTAGGAAATAAATTGAGAACATTAATAGTATTAATGTATTAATCTCAACATCATTAGAAACAAAATAAAATAAAATGGGAAACCTTTTTCTAGCTATCAATGAGCAAATATTTTTTGAAAATGTAACAGCCAATGTTAACAAGTGTTTGTTGAAATGGACCCTCTCGTGGCTGGTGGATGTGTAAATGCATACCAACTGATGAGAGAAACAGCTTGGTCATATCTTTCAACAGCCTTAAAAAAGCTCATATTCTCTGTCAGAGTATTTTCACCTCTTGGAGACAGATTGCACAAAGATTTATATTTGTGCATGTTAATTTTACAAAAATCTTTGATAGAAATATACTGTAAATAAATATCCAGTAGTAGAAAAATGGCTAGGGAAATTATGTCATACATTAAAAATATACTCAAATTGGACAGAGACATACAGAGAATGAAACTGGACTATTTCCTTACACCATACACAAAAATAGACTCAAAAATGGATGAAACGTGAGACAGGAATCCATCAAAATCCAAGAGAAGAACACAGGCAGCAATTTCTTACTAGACACATCTCCAAAGGCAAGGGAAATAAAGGCAAAAATGGGCTATTGAGACTTAATCAAGATAAAAAGCTTCTGCACAGCAAGGGAAACAGTTGACAAAACCAAAAGACAACCAACAGAATGGGAGAAGATATTTGCAAATGGCACATCAGATAAAGGGTTAGTATCCAAAGTCTATAAAGAACTTATCAAATTCAACATCCAAAGAACAATCCAATCAATAAATGGACATAAGACATGAACAGACATTTATCCAAAGAAGACACACAAATGGCCAACAGACACATGGAAAAATGCTTAACATCACTAGGAATCAGGGAAATACAAATCAAAACCACAATGAGATACCACCTCACACCAATCAAAATGGCTAAAATTAACCACTCAGGAAATGATAGGTTTTGGTGAGGATGTGAAGAAAGGAGAACGCTTTGACACTGTTGGAAGGAACACAAGCTGGAGCAGCCACTCTGGAAAACAGTATGGAGTTTCCTCAAAAAGCTGAAAATAGAGCTACCCTACAACCCAGCAATTGTACTACTAGGTATATACCTCGAAGATACAAATGTAGTGACCTGAAGGGGCACCTGCACCCCATTATACCAGCAATGTCCACAATAGCCAAACTATTGGAAGACCCCAGATTTCCATCAACAGATGAATGGATAAAGAAGATGTAATATATATATATATATATAATATTATTATATATAATATATTATATATGTAATATATTACATTAATATATATTAATATATTATATATACGCATATATTGTTACATTATACATTATTATATATTATATGCACATATATAATGGATAGTGGTCTACTACTTAGCCATCAAAAAAATGAAATCTTGCCATTTGCAACAATGTGGATGGAATTAGAAAGTATCAATCAGAGAAAGACAATTAGCGTATGATCTCACTCATATATGGAACTTAAGAAACAAAACAGAGGATCATAGGGGAAGAGAGGGAAAAATAAAACAAGGTGAAATCAGAGAGGGAGACAAACCATAAGAGACTCTTAATCATAGGAAGCAAACTGAGGGCCGTTGGAGGAGAGAGGGGTGGAGGGACGGGGTAACTGGGTGATGAGCATTAAGGAAGGCACGTGATGTAATGAGCACTGGGTATTATATGAGACTGATGAATCACTGACCTCTACCTCTGAAACTAATAATATATGTCAATTAATTGAATTTAAATAAAAAATACACTTGAGATTCTCTATTCTCAAAAATAGTATTTTTGAAAAATATTGTTTGACACAAGGAAAAAGAAAAATAATTTTATTACTATTGTAAAGAAAACTTATTACACAAGATTCAATAAGAGGGAGAGAGAGTGAGCAATCAGAGGGAGAAGCAGAGAGAGAGAGAGAGACAAGCAGACTCCAAACTGGGCCCAGAGCCAAATATGGGGCTTGATACCACAACCTTGAGAGTCGAAACCAAGAGTCAGATGCCCAACCGACTGCGTCACTCAGGCACCTCCCCTTAAGTTTTTATTAGAATTATGTTTTTCTTATTTATTAGGATACACATGATAGTGCTATCATGTAGACCCACTTAATAAAGATGAAGAGGCATTTTATTCCTAGAAGTGATATTCTATAAAAAAGTTAATGATACAAACTTTCTTGGTTACCAAGAAAAATTCATATTCATTTTGTTTTACTTTTCATTTGGTAACCAGTTTTGAGGCACCTAGAATCAACCTACATTTGTCTATTATACCTGTTTTTTTTAAAAGATGATTTTTTTTAATGGAAGTTTTAGATTCCCAGAAAAATTGTAAAATAGGTAATACACCCGTTATCTCGATGTCTCTGCACATGCTGCAAGTCACATTCGATTGTGTGCACGTTTGTGACTGAATCTAATGCCACATTTATTAGGGACTTTGGTCTACATGTAAAATTCAGCCAGGGATTAATGGAAGAGCCACTGGGTATTGAAAGTGAGTATATTCAGCATTTTGTCTGGGCTAGAAGTCAATCAGAATGCAATCATTCATTAAGGCTCCTGCAAGCAATAGCTACTGCGCTGTGCCAACATTCATCAAGTTAAGGGCCAGGAAATGTGAGTGCCAGGGCAGATCTCACAGAAACAGCACAAAAGTCAGCTCGTCTCAATTACAACGCAGCCATGGCTGCCTTCCTCAGAACTACACTCTCGGAAGGGCATCTGGGAGGCAATTCAGTCCTTTTCCACTGGGTTCATTCCCAGCAGGGATCCTCTATAAGATTCTAAACAACCTAGGATACTTCTTTTCCTGTTCTTGATTTTCACAGGAATGGTTCGAAAACAGTGCCTGTGTCTTGCTGACTCAAGAAATCGAAGGAGGAAGAATATAGAGGAGCAGTGAATATTTGGTGTCATGTTGAGGGAGAATTTTGAAGTGGGAACACTCAACAGCCTTTTAGGAAGACAGTTAAAATCTTAGCTCTGCGTCTTGCTGACCATGCATCCCTAGGCAAATTCTGTAATTCTTCTGGATTTTAGTATCCAAATCCAAATCTTCTGGATTTTTTTTTACCTATAAACTATCTGATCCATAGGAGTGCTATAATAAATATATAAAATATTTCAAACAAAGCACCTGAAAAAAGCGCACAATATATGGTAGCTATTATGGTGAAGGCAAAATATCACCAAGATTAGAAAATTCTCTTTCTTTAGAAATTTGGATGTGGATAGCTATGTTTTTGATAGTTAGATAAAGAGTTAAACTTTGGAAGCAAATGATAGTGATCAGGGACATAAAATAAGTCCTAAGAATTCCTTAGAGAATCTTCAACTCCCAGGGGTCTCATTATGAAATAAGATCCATGTGTGCTTCTCACCTACCCCTAAAAAGATTTTTTGAAGTTCACCTGTCAGCATGGAGACATCCACAATCTTTACTGAACACAAATTAGAGCTTTTATAAGTCCAAGGTGTTTTCGACAGTGGAGGAAATGACCAGAAGCAGGCTTCCCTCTTGGTGACACTCACTCATCTTCAGTTTCTTTGTGTCCCTGTGAATGGGCATGTGTGTTTTTTGAGGAGGTTGAATTACACAAACTCAACAGTTCAACGTTCTTCAGAATTAAACGTAAATATGATGTAGTGTCCTATATTAAAATGATATAAATGTAATGATTTAAACGCGACTATCAACACGGTAATGTGCTCTGTCCCTGTCCTCACTGTGATTTACCACGTATCAGTAGGCCCTGCGTCGTTCCTGCGACAGCCACGTAGGGCTGAGAATTCTGTTTGTGCTCATGGTCAGTCTCTCCTACTGTATGTGAGGAAAGCCCATGGTCCAATTCACAATCAGAGTTTCCTCTTTCACTCAGAAGCCTATGGCATGCAAGCCTGTAATTCTGGTATGCATGACTCCATGGACGAGGAATTGGAGTCCTGCTTCAAGGGCTGGGCCCGATGTTACTGTACTGCACATGGCCACAGAGTTGCCCAGCAACCGGGTTTGTTTTCCTGCTGCTGGGATTCCCACTTCTGCTTTCAGAGACGCATGCTACATAGTTTATCTGTGTGGTGTGTTCTAATTCTGTGCAAGGAGGGTGGCTGCCAGCAACCCAGGCTTGGCAAGGGGGGGACTTTGGTTATATAACATCTGTCTCTTTTGCTATAAGGTTAAGGAATAATACGAATCTTCCATTATAAAGATGGGCTGTACTGTCACACTCTGGCAGGCCACCACCTGTTCAAAAATCTCCAACCACTGGCCCCTGTCCCACTCTTCTGTTGGTGAACTAAGTTTTAATTTCTGAGGAGCCCATGTAAAAGTAGCTGAGGGTGGATAAAGGAAAGACGTATGTGGCAGCAAGGATGGAGTTTACGGAACCGTATTTCAAACTAGCCTGACAGAGGAAGTCGCTCACTGGTTTGACATGGATGCCACCAGGTTCTTTAGAATATTGATCACCTTAGCCAAAAATACACAAATCTAGAACTACTTTCATAGCCGTCCTGAGAGAGAACTGGAGCTATTTCTACTGGATGGGATCAGCATTAGTTGCAGTTGGAGAAAAAAAAAAAAATAATGAAAACTTTATACCAGCTAAGAAAAGCAGTATCATATAAACATAAAATTTTAAAATGATCTCCTTCTGCTGCTACTTTGCAAATATTAGAGATGCTTTGTTCTACTCTCAGATTTCTATACTTCTACAGCAACATTGCAGGAGATGCCTTTCTACTTCGCTTCAACTTCTACTCTTCCCCAACATTCTTTTTAGTGTTTTAAAACTTTTTTTTATGGATACATTTTAGTGTGCTGGGAGTAATACCATTTTGATTTGATTTGATGGATTATAAGTGAAGAATATAACAAATTTAAAATCATTGAGGACAACCAGATTCCAATAAAACAAAATAATGTAAAGCAGAATTTTCTGCGTCCTATAACATGTTGAGTCTGCTAGCATGGTATGCTGAAAACTGCACAGCTTTGGGGGTAGGTGGAGTCTTGATTTGTATTATTTGCTAATTTTCATGGTGTAAATATTCTCACTATAGCCAATTTCAAGCTATCAACTCAATGTCACTGAAGGAAGAGCTGGGAAGAGAGGAGCACAACTGGATCTCCATACAAGATGGCTCCAACACACAGTGGCTGCTAGATGTTAATAGGAATCTGGGGAAGAAAGCATTCATAGTTTTTTTTTTTTTTTTTAATGGGAAATACTGAGTAAAACTAAATATGTGGGAAGTCTTGTAACATTTAAAATACTAATTTCTTTTTTGAAATTCTAAGATATTCTTTATACTTTCTTAGACTACTGAACATTTTAGTTTGAAGACCTATTAACATCAGGTAGGACACTAGTATTCTAGGAAACACAATTTAGAAAATGCATAAGTTACAGTTGTAGCTTTTATATTTTTAATCTTTAAATCTTTTAATTAAGATTATAATTATAATTCTTTTAAATTATGAAAGTGACATCCAAGGCAAATTAATAAATAAGCAATAGAAATTTAAAGATGTTAAATTATCTGTTTTAATTCCATTTCCCTGCATTAATCAATGTTAAGAATTTGATGTATGTTCTTTCATATTCTTATCGTATCAACATATAAAACTTGTAACTACATATATAGCAGAAGTTCCCCTCTTGAATTTCTAAAAAACACTTTACAATTTACAACGTTAGCATGCGTCTGAAAACCTGGAAAGACCTTCAAAAAACAGATTGGTCTTATCTCAAGTGTTTCTGATTTGGTAGGCCTGGGCAGGGTCTGTAAATGCGCATTTCTAACAAGTTTCCAGGTGAAGCTGATAATGTATATCTGGCACCAAACTTGGAGAACCTCAAGATTAGTGAACTATTTATAAGATGAATATCTTATAAGCCCAAGACAGGTGAGAGAATAGAACTTTCCTGCCACTGAAAAGACTCTCTGTATAACCCATTCTAACAAGAGTGCTTCTCTCCCTTTCAAAGTAACCACTATTCTGACTCTTAATCACTTTCTTGCACTGCTTTGTTGTTTATTGTTGTTGTTGATCTTTACTTATGATGAACATATTTTATTAAACAAATTAGGATCATCCTGGACACAGTGTTTGTACATGCCACCACATAGTATGTTTCCATGTCAGTAAAATAGTAATATGTGTTATTTGTTAAATTAATAAACTTAATTTTTAGAGAAGTTTTCAATTTATATCAAAATTGAGTGGAAGTTCAAGGGAATTGTCATATAACACTTGTTCCTGCCTCCCTCTTCACCCCTAAAACTCACTCATTACTAACATCCTGTACTGCAGTAATACATTAGTTATACCTGACATCCAAAGTTTACATTTGGGCTGCCTCTTGCTGTTGTACATTCTATGGGTTTGGAGGAATGTATAATGATATGTATCCATCATTATAGTATATATAGAGTATTTTCTCTGTGCCCTAAAAATCCTCTGTACTCTGTCTAATCATTCCCCTCTGGCCCGTTATTCCTGGCAACCACCCATCTTTTTACTGTCTCTCTGGTTCTTTTCCAGGATATCATATAGTTGGAATCATACAGTATATAGTCCTTTCAGATTGGCTTCTTTCATATAGTGCTAGGTTAAAAATGTGAAAATCCTCATGTCTTTTCATGACCACAAAGCCCATTTATCTTTAGTGCTGAATAATATTCTATTGTCTGGATATAGTACAGTTTAGTTATCCATTCACCTGCTGAAGGACATCTTGGTTACCTCCAAGTTTTGGCAATTATAAATAAAGCTGCTACAAATATCTGTGTGCAGGTTTTTGTGTGGACATAAGTTTTCAATTCACTTGGCTAATTGCCAAGGAGAACAATTTCTGCATCGTACATGCTAAGAAATGTTGAGTTTTTAAGAAACAGCAAACTTGTCTTCCAAAATGGCTGTACCATTATGTATTTCATACCACCAATGAATGAGAGTTCCCACTACTCTACATCCTCACCAGCATTTGGTGTTAGTGTTTAGTGTTTTGGATTTGGTCGTTCTAATAGGTGTGTAATGGAATTTCATTCTGATTTGTAATTCCTTAATGACATAGGATGTTGAACATTTTTTAATATGCTTATTGAACATCTGTATATCTTCTGTGGTGAGATATTTTGTCCGTTTTTAAATGGGATTGTTCATTTTCTTACTGTTGAATTTAGAGTATTTTTTTGTATATTTTAGACAGTAGTCCTTCACTGATGTGTCTTGTCCAAATATGTTTTCCTAGTTTGTAGCTTGTCTCTTCATTCTCTTAACATTGTTTTTTACAGAGCAGAAGTATTACATTTTAATCAAGTGTGACTTATCAATTATTTCTTTCATTCATTTGTTGTTGTATTTTAAAGTGTCTCTATACCCAAGGCCACATAGATTTTTTCCTCTATTATTTTGTAGGAGTTCTGTAGTTCTGCCTTTTACATTTAGGTCTATGATGTATTTTGAGTTAAGTTTTGTGAAGGTTGTAAGGTCTGTGTTTGGATTCTTTTATCTTTTCTTCTTTTTCTTTTTCTTCTTCTTTCTTCTTCTTCTTCTTCTTCTTCTTCTTCTTCTTCTTCTTCTTCTTCTTCTTTCTTCTTCTTCTTCTCCTCCTCCTCCTCCTCCCCCTCTTCCTCCTCCTCCTCCTCCTCCTTTCTTCTTCTTCTTCTTCTTCTTCTTCTTCTTCTTCTTCTTCTTCTTCTTTCTTCCTCGTCTTCTTCATGGGGATGTTCCACTCATTCCCATTCCAGCATTTGTTGAAAAGACTATCTTTGCTTCATTGTATTGCCTCTGCTCCCTTTTCAAAAATTAGTTGACTATATTTATGTGGGTCTATTTCTAGGCTTTCTATCTTGTTCCATTGATCCATTTGTCTATTTTCAAAATGAAGCCATAATTCAGTCTAAAGCACCTTCACTTATTCCTTTTTCAATTCTCTTACTTTTTTAATGTAGATCCAAGTTTCTGACTTATGTCATTTTCCTTGTCTTGGAAGAGATTCACTTTAACATTTTTTGCAAGGCAGATTTATTGGCAACAAATTATCTCAATTTTTATTTGAGAAAGTCTTTATTTCTCTTTTATTTTTGAAGGACGATTTCACAGGGTACAGAATTCTGGGTTGGTGTTTTTTATTCTCTCAACACTAAATAATTCGCTTCACTCTCTACTCTTTCTTTCTTTCTTTCTTTCTTTCTTTCTTTCTTTCTTTCTTTCTTTCTTTCTTCTTCTTCTTCTTCCTTTCTTCTTTGTCTTTCAGTTTCATGGTTTCTGAGACGTCAGATGTAATTCTTATCTTTGCTTCTCTGTAAAGAAGATTTTTTTTCCTCTGACTTCCTTCAAAATTTTTTCTTGATCATTGATTTTCTGTGTATTATGATATGACTAGGTGTAGGTTTTTTGTTGTTGTTGTTGGTTTTTGTTTTGTTTTGCTTTGGAATTTATCCTACTTAGTATCTCCCAGCTTCCTGGATTTGTGGTTTAGTGTCTGAGATTCATTTGGAGAAATTCTCAGTTATTGCTATTTTATTTTCATTTTTGCTTTAATATTTTATTTATTTATTATTCATGAGAAACACACACACACAGAGAGGCAGAGACATAGGCAGAGGGGGAAGCAGGATCCATGCAGGAAGCTCGATGTGGGACTTGATCCTGGGACTATGGGATCATGCCCTGAGCCAAAGGTGGACACTCAGCCACCTTAGTCTTCACCGACTTCCAGCTAGAAGAAGGGTACCATTTCTTAGAGATCAGTGGGACAGAAGCCCCATCCATATGGATTCATCCTCCTGGTACATGATGCAAGCCTGATGAGTCCTCTCAACGAGGCTCATTTCCCATCTTTTGACTTTAATAAGTAAAAGCACCCAAGTTTGTGTGAAAAAAAAAAAAAAAGCTTGCTCGCTGCTGAGTCACCCAGGCGTCCCAGTCCCAGTCATTACCGTTTTAAATATTGTTTCTTTTCTTCTTTTCTTCTGGGATTCCCATTTTGCATTTGCTACACATTTTGTAGCTATCCCACAGTTCTTGGATACTCTGTGTTCTTTTTTCAGCCTTTTTTTTTCTCTTTGCTTTTTAGTTTATCAAGTTTATCTTGTCATATCCTCAAGTTCAGAGATTCTTTCCTTAGTCCTATTCAGTCTACTAATAAGCCCACTTAAAGGTATTATTCATTTATGTTATTCTTTATTTTTTAAATTCTAGCATTTTTTAGGGGTTTTTTGATTTCCATCTCTCTCTTTACATTATCTGTTATTGCATGTTGTCTAATTCTCCCATTAAAATCCCTATCATATTAGTGATGTTTTTAAAAAATTAATGGTCTGGAAATCTCACCATTCCTGGCTTATCTGATTTTGGCTCTCTTGCTTATTCAGTCTCTTAAACTGTGCTTCTTGCCTTTTAGTATGTCTTGTAATTTTTTTGTTGTTGTTGAAAATGAATGTGATGTACTGAGTAAAAAGAACTATGTAATAGGCCTTTACAATGTAGTATTAAGTTATGGGGGAAAGGAAAACATTCTTTAGTCTTGTGATTAAGTCTCAGCTTTTTGGGATCCCTGGGTGGCGCAGCGGTTTGGCGCCTGCCTTTGGCCCAGGGCGCGATCCTGGAGACCCGGGATCGAATCCCACGTCGGGCTCCCGGTGCATGGAGCCTGCTTCTCCCTCTGCCTGTGTCTCTGCCTCTCTCTATCTCTCTGTGACTATCATAAATAAATAAAAAAAATTAAAAAAAAAAAAAAGTCTCAGCTTTTTGATGAGCAGACCTCTGGAATGTGAACTTCACCAGTGATCTTTAGTTCTTTTTCTCCCCTTAGGACAGGATGGATAGAGGGAGCTAGAATTGGGTACTTCCTTTCTTCCAGGTTGGTTAAGTTCTGCTCAATTCTAGCAGGTTGTGCTTTAGTAGTAGTTTTTCCAGAGGGTAGACCTGTTAAAAGGAAAAGAACGCTCTGTGTATTTCAGGATGGCTACCTTTCCCCTCTTCATAATGGAGCCATAGAGCAGATTCTTCTATGATATTAACTGTGAGGACCTTACAGAACTCTTGGAGGTGAAACTCAGAAAAGTGTGAAGGCTGACTTGTGACTGGGTCCCCTTGTAGTTTTTAACTCTCAGACTTGTCCACACTAAGCCTCCAGTGATTTGTCATTTACAGTCTAAATTTTCTTGCCTCAGTACTGGTTCCTCTGGATGTTTCTGCTCATGGGTTTCTGCTCCAGTAACTTGTGATTCTCTGTATTTCCTAGTCTTTTTCTCCAATTTTGGGGGCAACAGTTTGCTCTGTGACCTCACTTCTCTGACAGATATAAGATGAATTGCTTATTTTCTAGTTGGTTCAGCTTTTTACTTGCTGTTATGATGGAGTGGTGATTTCTAAGCTTCTTACATGCTGGGCTGGATTCTAGGACACTGTATTGTGTTTTTATTACCTAAGTGTGAATCTCTATACACTATTGACCAAGCTTGCTTCCTCCCACCCATTTGATACGCCTTAAGTCTATAAAAAGTGTCTCTCAAAGAACCCTGGCCATTTGACCTGTAGAGTTTTCATAATCTGGATCTTGTTGTATTTATAATGTTGATACTATTTAACAGTCATTTGTCTTTTATATTTCTTTCAAATTAACAGGTGGATTCAGAGGCTTACTCAGATCAATATCCAAGAACTTTGGCAAATGTGTAAGTGGTTTGAATTTCTTCGGCATGAGAAGTCTGACTTTTCCTCTATTTTTAAATCAGTTGTATTGTGGTATAATTTATATACAATAAAATTCACCAATTTTATTTTATTTTATTTTTTATTTTTTAAAGATTTTATGTATTTATTCATGATAGACACAGAGAAAGAGAGGCAGAGACATAGGCAGAGAGAGAAACAGACTCCTTACAGGGAGCCTGATGTAGGACTTGATCCCTGCACTGGGATCATGCCCTGAGCCAAAGGCAGACGTCCAACCACTAAGCCACACAGGCATCCCAAATTCACCAATTTTAAATGTGATATTTGCGGAGTTTGATAAATAGGGATAGTCAAGAAACTGTAATAATGATGATACTGAATATTTCCATCACCTTTAAAAGTTCTCTTATCCATCAAACTCTTTTGCTTATCCACTATCTCCAGAGCCACTAATCTTTCTATCTTATAATATTTGCCTTCTCTATAAATTTATTTTATTTTCTTTAAAAGATTTTATTTATTTATTCATGAGAGACTTAGAGAGAGAGGCAGAGACACAGACAGAGGGAGAAGCAGGCTCCATGCAGGGAGCCCGATGTGGGACTGGATTCCGGGAATCATGCCCCGGGCCGAAGGCAGGCACTCAACCACTGAGCCACCCAGGCATCCCTTTTGCATGTGCCTTATCTCAAATTGCATAATGCTTTTGAGATTCACCTCTGCTTCTTTGTGGGATTATTAGTTATAATTATTATTATACAATAGTATTCCATTATTATTTTATTATTACACAATAGTATTATTTTAGTATTTATTATTATTAAATATTATTATTTTATTATTTTTATTACACAATAGTATTCCATTGTGTGGATTTAACAATTTGTTAATCTGTTTACCATTTGATGGACATTTGAGTTTTTTTCTTGCTTTTGGCTTTTAAGAATAAAACTGTGCTGAACCCAGTACATATAACTCTTCTCCTTTGAGCATTGTCTCCTCACCAGGATATGTCAGTTTTTGTTCACTCAACAGTACTTTCAAGTAGCCTGCTTTCTGTATTTTTATGTTATGTATCTGTATTATAGTTGATTTTGATCCATTAGGGAATGAGTTTGCCATTACCCAAAGTATTTATTCTCAAAATGATGATATTCTTATCCTATGATTTCATGTTCATTTATCGTTTTATTTGTTTAAAATATAATATTTACCAAAGAGTCAATGCCCACATCTACTATTTAATTATCTATGGATATAGTTTATATTGGTACAACAGGAATAATTCTGTCTTTTCATTTACCCAGTTTTCAAGATAATGAATGGGGAGTCTAGTCATACTCAGAATATGACTAATTAGTTTCAAAAAATATAACTATGATAAATAACTAATGACTTTCAAAAACAGAAAGTACCAGGTCCAAATAGGTTCACAGACATGTAGGAAAGATATTATACCAATTCTTTGCAATCTCTTCTAAGCTATTGAAGCAGAGGACTACTTTCTAACACTATATGAGGCTAGCATTGCCCAAACACGAAAACTAAGGGCAATAGAAGAAAAAAAAAAAACTGCAGACGAATGACTCTCATGAACACACATGCAAAATCCTCAACAAAATAGCAAATTGCATTCAGCTATGTATAAAAAGAATTTGTATCATGACCAAGTGGAATTTATCCCAGGGATGCAAGGCTGGATCAATATTTGAAAATTGATTAATGTAATCCATCAATAAAGAAGAAAAATCACGTGATCATATCAATAGGTGATGAAAAAGCATTTGACAAAATCCAATACTTATTCATGATAAAAACTCACAGCAAATCTAGGAATAGAGACAAATTTCCTCAACTTGTTAAGGAGTATCTACAAAAAACCCCTAGAGCTCATTGCGAGCAACTTGAAGGTTTCTCACCAAGATCAGGAGCAAGGCATGGAGGATGTCCCCTTTCACCACACCTTTTAAACACCTAGCTAATGAAAACCAGACATGGAAAATGTTGTTATGAAATCACATATTTAAGCATATTTGTTGAATTTTAATACAGTACAATTCTTACTCTTACTGAAGTTCAAATTTTCTATCTTTGGATAGTGGACTCTTCTTAAGATGGTTCCTATAGATATATAATAATCCTAATTGTTTTTAGTAGTTCCATGCTATCTGGTGTACTAAGATATTACATGCTTTTTTTGTTTATATCCTCTTCTGGTCCAGAATCAGTTATGTTTCCAGGAAGTACCACCCCTCCCTGCTTTTAATTGGGAAGTAGCATTTCAAGGCCACGTTTCTGAGGCCCTATTGATGCTTCTTGCTGTTGGATTGATCATTGTTTTCTAGACTTTTTCAGGATGGATAGGACACACGCGCACACACACACACATACTCTAAAAATACCTCATATGTTTTTAATGATATTTCTAATTAAAATTCAGAGCGACCTTGTTTTTACTTAAACTGGTCTGTATTACACTGCTCTATATTTTTTCTTGCATTCTGAGAATCCTGCAGAGTCATAGGAAATGTTACAATTAAAATAATTCCATAATTATTCATTTGTTTTACTCTACACGTATGAGTTTTATCAAAATACTCCTACTACTAATTATGATTATTGGAAATAGTTAAAACATTTTTTTTTTAGATAAAACTTTTTAAATATGCCATCTTACTCTTTTTCTTTTTATAGTTATAGTGCATCTACATGTGAGATTTTATAATGTTTTAATCCTTATTTAGAATTACTTCGGTATGTATTTATATGTTTACTCCACACCATCAGTCTTTGGGTAAATGTCTCTTTGGTCATTTTGGTTGGTTTAAGTTACTTTTTAAAATAGATATCTAAAGAAGGTCTCATGGGGACAATAGTCCTTAACATCTTGGCTATTGATAACAATTAGTGCCTTTTAATTTTAAAGATCCATTTCACTGGGTAGAAATTACTTGGCTCACATTTACTTCCTTGGATACATTAAATATATTACTTTATTTCCTTTTGGCATAAAGATAAGATGACAAAAAGTCTGATAATATACTTTTATACTTTTTATAAGTCATGTGCTTTTCACTCTTGAACACCATAGGTTTTCAGTTTTCTATTGTAAGCCTAATAATTTCACTAGACTGTCTTGGTTTGGTTGCTCTGATTCTATATACTCAAGTACACATTGTGCTCTTTCAATATATAGTTGCAAAATTTTTTATTATTGTTTTAGGGAAGTTTTTATGATATTTTAGTTATGTTGATTTTCCCAGTTAGGATTCCTCTTATCCATATAGTGGATCTTTTTTGCCTATCTTTAAACATGTTACTATCTGAAATCCTTTTCTTACTCCCTCTTGATTTGAAAAATCCTTCCTCTTTTCCATCATTTATATTTAAAGATAATTTTGGGGTACCTGTGTGGCTCAGTTGGTTAAATAACTGACTCCTGATTTTGGCTTAGGTCATAATCTCATGGTTCTGGGATCAAGCCCTACATCAGGCTCTGTGCTCAGCTGGGAGTCTGCTTGAGGATTCTCTCTCTCTCTGTCCTTTGCCCTTTCCCCCACTGGTATGCTCTTTCTCTAAAATAAATAAATAAATCTTTAAAAAAGAATAAAGATAATTTTTGTAGTGTTAATCCACTCCTGTTTCATTCTAGGTTAGTCTTCATTTCTAAAATGATTTTGCATCTCCTTTCCAATTCATGTATTCTCTCATCTCAATTTTATATTTTCATAATATTGAATTATACTGTTTTTTCATATTTTGTACATTTTTTAATGTCTTTCAGCTTGTTTTGAAATAGTACTTTGCAATTTTTTACTGTCTTTTGAATACATCTTTCTGGCAAGTTTTTATTGCTTATAGAGATGTCATTCTGGTTCTTATTCTTTTTTATGTAGTATTTTGAATGGGATTTGATTTCAATAATTTATATTGCTCATTTTAATATTAATAATTCCAGTTCTTCTGAATTTTTATAAGGAGTCTGGCTCATATAGCTTTCTGCCTTCACAAAATTTCCTTTTCTACTTTTGTTTAGTGTTAAAAATATGACATAATGCTTTCTAAGATTTCCTGGCTTTTTCATTTTGCTGAATTTTTTTTGACTCTTCTCTTTTCTTTGTCCCTCTTATCCCAGTGGGATCAGTTTTCATTTTGTTCTCATCCATTTTCCCTCAGTTTATGGCCCTGTACTACAAAGGAGCCCTGCAAATTCAGTTTCAAGAGTTCACAGAGGCTAGACTGATCCAAACTCTTTAGTCCTTACCATGGCTCTTTGCATTTATACACTATTATAGGGTGCAAAACCCTTCCTAGATGCAGCGACTCTTCTTGAATTGGCCTCCAAGTGTTTAAGGTGAGTATTCTGTGTTATACATATTATTCTTAGGTCAGTCAGGCACACCCTTGTTTCCCTCTGCTTTCTTTCATACAAATGTCAATAACATTTATATCTTTAGTTATTGGTGGTTTGCATTTTGCGGTTCACGTGTTACTGAGTTTGTTGTAAATATTTTGTTTTTGCTCACTAGGAACTTTGACTATTTTTACTTAAGAGCTAAGAAATATCCAAAAGCTGTGCTACTGCCACAATTTTCTCAGAATGTACATTTTTTCCTTCTTAAAAGACATGACCATTTTCCAGGTCAATGCATATAGATCTAATACATCCTTTTTAATAGTTGAGTAACATTTAGTTTTTAAAACACAATTTATCCAGCCATTTTCTCTTGTTATAAGCTTTGTCATATATATTGCAAATATATTTTCCTAGTATATCTTTGAATTTTGACAGAAAGCTTCTATTTTATGTACTCAAATCTATTGATAATTTTCTTTATGGCTTCTGAGCTTTACAATATTCTTAAGTCACCTTCCATTTCAAAGTTACACAAATGTGATTTTAAATGTTCTACTACTATACTTATTTTTTTAACATTTAAATTTCGTGTGTGATTTAGTTTCACATGGTATCTAATAGAGTATAATTTTATTTTCCTAGATGGATTGTCATTGAAAAAAGTGCATTTTATCCAATATATTGTAAAACCATTTTTATTATATGTAAAATTCACATATATTGGGATACGTTTATAGACTCTGCATTCTCCTATTTGACTATTCCTGTGCCAACATATTCTATTAAGATTATGGTACCTTGAGACAATGCATTGTGTTTAGGACAAGCATCCCTTTACTATTTTATTTTTAATTTTTAGTTACTAGCAATTTTTTATGATTGGTTTTGTGCATGAAATTACAAATATAATTTCTACATCACAAAATCCCTTATTGTAACTTATTTGGAAATGTGTTACATTTATATATTTGTTTGGGGGAAGACTGACATTTGCATGATATTGTATCTAGGAATATGCTACTTTTCCAAAGTTATTCAGGTCTCAATTTTATTTTATTAATTAATTAATTTATTTTAAAGATTTTATTTATTTATTCATGTGAGACACACAGAGAGAAGCAGAGACATAGGCAGAGAGAGAAGCAGGCTCCATGCTTCTGGAGCCCGATGTGGGACTCAGTCCTGGGCTGAAGGCAGACGTTCAACCCCTGAGCCACCCAGGTGTCTCAGGTCTCAATTTTATGAACACGTACATATAAACAAACATAGATTTTACATTTTTTAATGTCCTTAGAATATTTTAAATAGTTGTTCATGTATTTGGTCACAAAAATATTTATCTTCCTAAATGTAGACATTTTTCAGAGTATATTCTCTGAATATAATCAAAAAAATAAAGATAGAAAGCAATAATACAAAGTTGTCTAGGATAATTTTCACATCCTTCTGGTGACGGTATAAACTGGTTTAACAACTCTGAAAACCATTTGACAGATTATAGCTCAACACTGAATATACACATACCCAACAATTTCACAAATAAGTATAAACCCTGTGGAGAGTTGTGCACCAAAATGTGAATGTACATAGAATTACTATTTGTAATAGCCCCAAACTGGAAACAGCTCAAATATCCTTCAATAGTAGACTTCACAAATAAATTTTGGTATCTACAAACAATGGGATACTATATAGTAGCAATGAGAAAGAACGAAGAATTGTTGCATAGAAAAACATCAATGATTTTCATAAAGAAAATGTACATAAAGTAATCAATAAAGAGTACATACTGTATAATATCATTTTTATAATGTTCCAAAGTAGACAAAACTTATTTTTTTAATATTTTTTTTAATTTTACTTATTTATGATAGTCACACAGAGAGAGAGAGAGAGAGAGAGGCAGAGACATAGGCAGAGGGAGAAGCAGGCTCCATGCACCCGACGTGGGATTCGATCCCGGGTCTCCAGGATCGCGCCCTGGGCCAAAGGCAGGCGCCAAACCACTGCGCCACCCAGGGATTCCCAAAACTTATTTTGGATAGGAGTACCCTCAGGGACATAATGATTGGGAAGGAATAGGATAATCATGGCAGAACTGATGATATTGTCTGCTGATCCCTTTGTGAAAAGTTATTATGCTGTATGTTTATGATTTATGAATCTTTTATACATGTGTTACACTCTAACAATAAATACACTTAAGAATGTGTTCAGGGTATATTGTTAATTGTACTTATTTTCTAAACAAGTAAGTGAAAAGCCACTCCCAAACCACACAACCAAATAAACACATACATCAATTTCAGTACACAAATAAACATTTTTTTTTTTCAGATGGAACAGACGGTTTTTGTTGCTGTTCATCAATTATTTTTTCACCTCGTTTTTTACCAAAAGAGGTTTTGACAAATGACTCTGGAAGAATTACAATGTTGAGAAAAGATGAAAAAGATGAATTTTAATGCAGGAGAAGAAAGTAGCTGGCCCTACCTGCTTCTTTTAAAGTTATCAGGCTGACCCAATGCTATCTAAACAGTATTCATAAAAACAGAATTTTCAATGACCATATCTCATTCAAGGTTTTAAACCTGAAATTTTTCCCGAATCCATTTCAAATCTTGCTTCCCAATTTCCGGCAAATCTGAGTGGCTTCTGACTCTATGATTCTTCTCACATTCAGGGCTTTACACATCTCTTGTATTTCTTCTCTTTTCTGACCATGAGTATACCCTCCTAATCAACTGCCATGGGCACTCTGAGTAGATAGGTGCTCACTTTTCAACATCCTGCTCTCCGTTTAGCCTCTCTTACCCTTTTGCTGTGTCTCTACATTATTCTTAGCCCTGAAAAGGGGTTCTAGAACAAGTACAGGTTTAAAAATTTTTTTAAAATTTATTCATGAGAGACAGAGGTGGGGGGGCTGAGCAGAGGCAGAGAGAGAAGCAGGCTCCATGCAGGGAGCCTGATGTGGGACTTGATCCTGAGACTCTGGGATCACACCCTGAGCCGAAGGCAGATGCTCAACCACTGAACCCCCCAGGTGTCCCAGGGTTGTTTTTTTTTTTTAAACATCATTTAAAAATTCAGACTTAAACAGAAAAGTTGCAAAAAAAATAATAGAAAAAAATTCCTGTTCAGTCTTCCTTCAGATTCCGCAAATTATCATTTTACCACTTTTGCTTTATCATTCACTCTCATTTCTGTTCTTTCTCTATTGTTATTATTCGTGGTAGGTTTGTTCTATAAAGTCACAGCAAACCCTGAATTAGCAAATACTGAGCTCCTGGGGGAAATACAGGATTAAATTCCCATGAGCCTCTGCTCACATTTCCCTCAACTGATCAATACAAAATCTTGTTTAATGTGTGTTTCTACTTAAGACACTTTTAAAAACATGTACTGTTGATTCATTAACATTGAACTCAAGGCCAACAACACTATCACCCATGCCTGAAGGGAGCTTATCTTAACACGGTCTTTTCTCTATAAGGCACATTACAGCCTTCCTGCACTTATGAACACTCAACAGCAGCTCAGTGCTATGTGGGGGGCCGTTTTAAACAGTAAAGAACCAACAGAAAACAAAAATGCAGAAAAGCATGGCACTAAATTAATTGTGAAAAGGACACTTGTTTACAGTATTTGAGTTGAAACAAGAAAGCAGAACATCACTTGTTTGACATCAGCTGGGAAGGGCACGTTGTGTGGCTTGAGTGCATGTAGGTGAATGACTGCAAAAGTGGTTACAAATAGATTTTAGTGAGTAAATAAATTTGCAAATATGGAACCCATGAATAATGAGAATTGACTGTGTAGGCGTATGCATTTACACATATTACTGAAACATTTGAGAGTAAGTTGCACATATAATACTTTTTTAGTCTTAAATATTTTAGTATGCATTTACTAAAAACAAGAACATTATCCTATATAACTACATTATAATGATCACACCAAGAAATTAACCTTGATGAAGTACTATTACAGCTACAGATTTAATTTTTCACCAAATATTTCACTATTATCTATTATATTTCAGTATGCAATCCAGAATCACATGTTGCATTTAACTGTCAAGTCTCTTTAGGTTCCTTTAATTCGTAATGGTTTCTTAGTCTTTATTTGCCTTTCACTGATGCTATCTTTTTAGTGGTATTGGGGCTTGGAAATAACAAGGAGAAAATTATAAAAGATATAAATGAAGGGGGGGATGAGAGAATATTATTTATTAAACATTGTTTGAGTCTCATGATGATAATACAGATATATAGCAATGGAAAGCAGGAATTAACATTGTGCCACCTACGACACTATTTTCACTTTATTCTTTCTGAATTAATTGCCTGTGATTCCATCTTTATGCAAACGAGGACACTGAAGATCAGAGAAGGTAAGCGTTTGTGGAAGGTTACTTAGCTAGTACTGGTGGGATTCGAATTCAAACCAGGTTAATAAGATATTAAAAAGCAATGCTCTTCAAAATATGCATTCTAGAGTTACTAGGATGGCACCCAATGAAATATCAAGTAATCTCCTGTACAACGTAATTGCTATACTGCCCTGATTTTTTTTATTTCCTATCTTCATTACAAAAAAACAAAAACAACAACAACAACAACAAAAAAACAAAACCCAACACAAAAACAATATAAGAGAGACAGGAAAGGCTTTAACAAAACAATTGTAAATCCAAACAGAACCATTAAAAACTTTCCATCGGAGGTGGCCTAGAGGCAATCTCATTATCATTTTTCCCATCAGCATCTCCCAAGAGTTTGCATTTAATTTTATTGTTAAACCTGACTTTTAAGATTTGTATAAAGCAGTATTTACAAAGTTGTTAGCAAAGTCTCCCTTAAGGTAGGAGATATATGGATTTGATTAGTCTGTGTTCTCAGGCATGTTGGAGAGGGATACATCCTGGGAGTTAAGTTTGAATTTAGGGACTGTAATTCCAGTCCAGGAAGTCTGCCTTTTTAACTAGAATACTTGTTCTTGTCCCAGTGGTCTAGTAAATACACTACATGGTCAAATTGCTCTGTATAAACCGAAACCAACAGTATGTAAGAGCACTATGGTGTAGATGGGATGTATGGTGGTGGCATTCGAATATCTACATAAGAGCCAAGAGTTAATTGTTTCCCTGATTCTTGAGTCTTTCTTTGGAATCATAGAATCAGAAACAGAATTTAGGGGATTGAAGAAATCATCTTGACTAACCCTCTAATTTGCAGGATTTTTTCCTATTAAAATAGATTTCTGTAAACCAACCAACCAACCAACCAACAAATCTCTCTGACATTCAATGAGCCCTTATGATGTGCTAGCTATTGCGTGTTTCATTACTTAATTTTCATAATTCTCGGAGGTAGGTATTACTATTCGCAGTTTGCAAATGGTGAAACAAAAGCTCAATAGCTTGTCCTAGGTTACACAGTTAACAAGAGATAGATTGAAGTCTGGAGTCAGAGCTTCAACAAGTGTGTGCTCATTTCATCACATCACTGATTTCCTGGATGTAATATTTCCATCTCTCTGAGGGACTTGTTATACGAATAGTTATTGATAACTACCAATAGTCTAAAAAAACCCGTGAATTAGGTGAAATCTTTTTTGGTATTTTCCTAGTCATCATCTTAAACAATGTATTCATAAGTCTGGCTCATATGTCTTGGCCTATGTCTCTAAAGATTTATTTTCATTACCTATCACTCTGATTTTCTTAGATCCAAAGGTGTTACCGAGATACATAAATTATACCTATAAATGTGAAAATGGGAAATAATTATATGAGTAACTTTTGGAGAATATATGCACTTTTTTTCCTTAACACTGACTTAATATTGGTGTTTAATTCATTGAGATGAAGTTTTTCAGGTCAATCCATAGAAAGTTATATGGGATTCAGTCTGCTAATGAAGTAAAGAGAAGCACATCTGTGAAAATGTATTATTAGTGCTCAGCTCTTCCATGTTATCTGTTTCGTAACTCCTGACAGGTTAACAAAATAGGCGTAGGAAATAAAATGGTACATCAGGGAGGTAAAAGAAACTTGAGTTCTGAGTTCAAACAAACATATTATTATTATGAAGTTAGCCATAGAGTTAAGTATGCTTTGCTAAAAGGTTTTCATTATCTTTCAGCACTGATATTTGTAAAGAATATAAAATACAGTAACAGAAATATCATAGTCTGAATAAAGTAGTAATGAAAGCTTCAACTGTATGTTGAAATCAACTAGCAACCTCTAAACCCACAGCATTTCACTCATTTCATTGTGCATAAGAGCTTCAAATGGCTGGGGAGTTTTATAATGCCCTTACTTTATGAAATGGAAACATGAAAAAGTTTTTGTTACAATCATAATATCTGAAGATTATTACATGTCAAAGGAAAATTCACATCTGAACGCCATGTGTTTAACATCTGCAGAAGAAGGAAAAAAAAAAAGGAAGACTTGACCAATTTATTACAAAGCTCTAGATACAATCAGCCTACCCATGTGTAGAAGCATGGAAACTTAGGAAATAAAATGGGAAATCAGTTACCAAATACAGTTGATCCTTGCACAAGATGGGTTTGAAACTGCATGGGTTCACTTATATGTTAATGTTTTTCAATAAACATATTGGAAATATTTTGGAGATTTGTGACAATTTGAAAAAACTCACAGATGAACTGCATGGTCTAGAAATATCAAAAAAATAAGAAAAAGTTATGTATGTCATGAATGCATAAATATATGTGGATATTAGTCTATTTTATCACTTTCATAAAATACACATAAATCTGTTACAAAAAAGTTAAAATTTATCAAAACTTATGCACATAAATACTTGCAGACCATACATTACACCATTCTCAGTTGAAAAAAAAGTAAAGAAATGTGAAGATACCCTATCAGAACTGCATAGAATTAGCTATTGTACATGCTATGGTACTCTAATAATTTCCTGGGCACCTCCTGTTGCTATTGTGGTGAGCCCAGGTGTTGCAGGTATCTGCTTAGAATGCGAGTGATGCCAACTGTCTTCACATCAACAGTTTATCTCAAGTAAATTGTGTATTGCAGTAAAAAGTGACCTCACATTTCTCACATATTTTTCACCATGTTCAGTATGATACTGTAAACATTGAATGCACTATGGGACCTATACAAAATGACACTAGTGTTGCTTGAAGTTCTCCCAAGAGGCAGAGAAAAGGCATAACATTATAAGAAAAAGTTGAATTGCTTGATATGTATGATAAATTGAGGTCTGTAACTATGACTGCCCACTATTTCAAGATAAATGAATCCATTGTAAGGAGCATTGTAAAAAAAGAGAAGAAAATTCACGAAGCCGTCACTGTAGCTATGCCAACAGGCATGAATTTCTTGCACTTTTTGTGAAATACTTTTTTTCCCTAAATCTCATATTGAAAATGCAGCCTTTATGTGGGTATGGGGTTGCTTTAAGAAAGGCCTACTTATAAACTATAATGTAATTTGACAAAAAGCAAAGTCATTATATATCAACTTAAAGCAAAAAGAAGATGAAGGATCTAAAGCTGGAGAATTTAATGCCAGCAAAGGATGGTTTGATACTTTTAGAAAGAGGTTTGGCTTAAAAAATGTCAAGATAACAGGGGAAGCATCTTCTGCCAACCAAGAGGCAGCAGATGATTCCCAGGTACTATTAAGAAAGTCATTTAGAAGGAAAAATATCTGCCTGAATAGATTTTTCATGCATACAAAAGTGCCCCATTCTGAAAAAAAAAATAAAAAAAAGCTACATAGGATATTTATTAGTAAGAAAGAGCAGTAAGCACCAGGATTTAAGGCAGGAGGGGATAGGCTAACTCTACTATTTTGTGCAAATGCCTTGGGTTTATAATCAGGATTGACTTTACTTATAAAGATGCTAAACTCTGAGTCTTGAAGGGGACAGATATACATTAACTGCCAGTCTTTTGGTTGTACATACAACAAGAAGTCCTGAACAATAATAACCCTTTTTCTGGATTGGTTCCATTGAAGCTTTTTCTCTGAAGTCAAGAAGCACCTTGCCAGTAAGGAACTACCTTTTAAAGTTCCTGTTGATATTGGACAATGCCCCTAGCCACCCAGAACCCCATGAGTACAGCACCAAAGGTACTGAAGTGGTCTACTTGCCCCCAAACACAACATCTCTAATTCAGCTGGTAGATCAGGTGCATCATAAGTACTTTTAAGTCTCATTGCACATGGTATCTATGGAAAGGATTGCCAATGCTATGGAAGAGAACCTTTATAGAATATTATGAAAGCCTGGCAGGACGATACCATTAAAGATGCCATCATTGTTATAGAAAAAAGCTGTGAAAACCATCGAATCTAAAACAACAAATTCCTGCTGGAGAAAACTGTGTCCAGATGTTGTGCATGACTTCATAGGATTTATGACAGAGTCAATCAAGGAAATCATGAAAGAGATTGTGAATATGGTAAACGAGGTGCGGTGTGAAGGGTTTCAAGATACAGATCTTCTAGAAATTCAAGAGCTAATAGACACCACACCAGGGTAATTAACAGAAGACGACATGATGGAGATGAGTGCCACATAACGAGGAGGAAGACATAAAAGAAACAGTGCCAGAAAACAAATTAACATTAGATAATCTGACAGAAAGGTTCTGATTATTTCAAACTGCTATTCACTTCTTTTAGGACATGGATCCTTCTATGATATGGGCACTGGAAATACAGTAAATGGTGGAGGAAGGATTTGTACTGTATAGAAACATCTTTAGAGAAATGAAAAAGCAAAAAAGACAGAAATTATGATGTACTTCTATAAAATTTATACAGAGTGTGTTTGCCTCTCCTGCCTCCCCTATCACCTCCTCTACATCTGCCACTCTTGAGACAGCAAGACCAACCCCTCCTCTTCGTCCTCCTTGTCATTCTATTCAATGTGAGGATAACATGAAGACCTTTATAATGATCAATTTTCACTTAATGAGTAGTAAATCATCATCATAGTTAATAAACTTACATGTTGTTTGTGTGTGTGTCTTCATATGAAAATCCGATAACTATATGGCAAGAGCTATATGAAGCATTTTTGTGTCATTATCATCATCATCACCTAAGTATTCATCCTATGGAACACTGGGTACTAGACTTGTATGGAAGTGAATAGTCTTATCTTTACATAGGCATAAAGTGAGTGGCACTTAATATAAAATTAGTAATGTGTTAGTTTTCTTACTGTTCTATAATTTTGCTTTCAAAGAATTACATTACCACACAGTATGTGTCTCTCATAATTGGAGAAACTGTGTATCAGCCTATCACCACAGGTAAGTATTTTTTTTAAAGGTAACAATTTTTCCAATATTGTATTATAAATATGACTGCAGTACTGAATATCATAAAATTTTACAATGATTCATTCATTAATGTATAGGTTAGACTACAATAAAGCAATCTTATTACTGTTTCTTTATTATCAATGGATGAATCCTCATACCTAACAAATATTAATTTTTCACATTGTATTTTCATTTCTGATGTCTAGTTTAGTAATATATATTACATCTACAGTGTTTCGTATCATATAGGACAATATTTAAATAGATACTGACAGATAATTCGTCTTATAAACAGATGATGTAAACTAATGGCATCAAGAAATACAGTAATGTCATTTTTTCTTTTTTTATGATTTTCTTAATAACATTTCTTTCCTCTAGCTTACTTTATTGTAAGAATCCAGTGTATAATACATATAACATACAAAATATGTGTTAATCAACTCTATGTTATTGGTGAGGCTTCCAGTAAACAGTAGGTTATTAGTAGTTAAGTTTTTGGGGAGTCAAAAGTCCACATGTCTTTTGACTAATAGGGGGCTGGTACCCCAATTTTGCATTATTCAAGGATCAACTGTATATTTCCTAGTCAGTAGTATCAAAGAAAAAAAACCATGCACACACACACACACTATATATATATATATATATATTTTTTTTTTTTTTCCTATTATTTCATGCCAAATTGAGTGATAAACTATGGTGAGGAGTGCTAAGAGTTAACTAGCTCCAGGGCAGGACAGTGAAAGTAAACTGCTGTCCTTGCAAAGAAAAGGTAAACAGCATCTAATCCTTTATAGTTATGGAAATTTTGTTTCATAAGTAAATTCCAGAAGTTGCACTCATCTGCTCCAGTAAAGAGATTATATTGTACATAGTAACTGTGACTTTGTTAAGTTTACAGAGGTTCATCTTCATCTGCCATGATCCATTCTGTGTTTATGAAGGCATAGATAAATTGATACAAATTTGATACATCACCACTGCATCCTTCAGTTCTTTGGCTGTGGTAGATATCTCTGCAATTCGTTATGACATCCGGCATTTCTTCTGATTTGTTTACTTTGATTACTTCTGATTATTTACCTTAGCTGGGATGTAAATCACAGGAACTTCCTTCCATGTTTCTCACCCCAACTTAATGTGAGCTGCTACATATATCTGCATCAATTATATATTTAGAACCTGAGGAAAATACTAAAGAGTAGGCTCAAGGACTTGCTGGACCCACTATCAGATGATCCAGAGCTATAATTGCATTGGTTACCTGGCTTCCATAAGCTCTCACTCAACTGAAGGATTGTGATAGTATTTTGCATCTCCTGAGAAGGTCTGGGTATTACTTGTTCCCTAGTGGCCATTCTCCTGGCATATGACTCCAGGTTTCTATAAAGCAAGAAAGAAGGTATATTATAGTTATTATAATATACAACCTGTGGCAGCATTGCAGGGCCATTCTTCAAAGGGATCTATCCTTCCCTTCAAATGAAGTTGATAAATATAGATCTGAAGTCTGGGTGGAAGCGATGACTTTCCATTACAGCACTGACATCAATCTTCTCCCTATCAGATCTCAATTTTTTTTTAATACAAAAATCAAACAGTACCTTGGCCAACTTTTCTTATATTTCAACTCTACAGATATCATGATCTATTCAACTATCGTCAGAGATCCCCGTGTATCAGGCACACTCAATACTTCTCTGGTCTTGATGTCATGATGTTAAGGACACTCACCTTGTTTCTGATGGTTAGGTGTGTCCACCAGAATTTTGCCCAGTTCAAAGATAGATGGTCACTTTGCTTCTCAAGAATTCAAGTATTCCCCAACAATAAAGCATTGATCTCTGAGGTTAATTTGGGGATGAACAATTGGCAAGATCCCAGAAGTAGATGTATTTGGATAAAACAGAAATAGATACATATTGGAGGATATGGTATAAATTGGTAGAAAGTCACTGAGGAAAGGATTTAATAAATGGTACTTTAAAGGCTGATTTGCCTTAAGAAGAAAATAATTATATCCCTAGATTATAACTCTATCTTACATCATTCTAAAATAAATTCCAGCTGAATGTGTCTTGAATGGGAATAGCAAAACCGAAAACATTTTTATAAGAAAATATAGGACAATAACTTCATGATTTCAAGGTAGGAAAAGACTTCTTAACCAAGAACACAAGAATACAAGAACAAACAGCATCTACTATAAGTGAAATATTGATAAATTTGACAACATAGAAAACTATAATCTAAAAGATGGCAGAGAGATTCAGAGAAGATATTCACAGTATTTTAGCACTGGATCCATATCCTAAATAATTCGAAGGCCATCTACCAATAGGTAAGAAAAACTCTTGTGATATAAATAATATGAATAATCAATTCATAGAAGAGGTCATCTGAATGTCAAGTAATAATTAAAAGTAAAGACACAATGAGTAATAATTAAAAGTAAAGACAAGGTATCCCTGGGTGGCTCAGTGGTTAGGTGCCTGCCTTTGGTCCAAGGCGCGATCCTGGAGTCCCAGATGGAGTCCCACGTCGGGCTCCCGGCATGGAGCCTGCTTCTCCCTCCTCCTGTGTCTCTGCCTCTTTCTCTCTCTCTCTCTCTGTGTCTATCAAAAATAAAAATAAATAAATAAATCTTTAAAAAAATAAAAGTAAAGACACAATAAATTACAGTTTTACACCATCAGACTTCCACAACCCTAAAAATCTTGCGATCCCAAGTGTTGGAGAAGTTATGGAGTAACAACAGTTTTATACAGTACTACTGGTAAAATATTTAGTAAAACTGAATATATTCATATCTTACAGTGTAGCAATTCCATTTTTAGGATGATTATAGTTGGAATCACACAGAAAAAGTTTTCTTCCCAGCTTGTCATTATATTTAAAAGTCCTACAGATACACGCTTTTAGATTAAGTTACTGTTTATAAAAGGTCATAATTGAAATGCAGATAGATGTCATTGGATGAAATTAAACAGCAATATGGATTATTTTACAAATTTAGCTTTTCTCTCTTGGACAAGAGTACCGAGGAAGGACACATGGGAAGGATAAATAGAAATGTCTTAAAAGTGAAAGTTACTGTTGAGAGGGTATTCAAGAAAATGGCAATAGGCACAGTGTCATCTCTTTTTTCTTATCCAATTTTGATTTAATTGCATATTCTCAGTTAAAAGCCTAGTGAGGCCTAGAGTCTTCTGGGTTCAGTGAAGCCTTTGGTTTTGTGGGAACATTAGTAAAGAACACTAATGAAGGGGATTTTTTTCCCCCAGTGAGCTCAAAGAGGAATCTGCATAGGGACACTGGGATAAAGATCACAAAGTAAGCAACCCTGGAAATAGCTTGTTTAGAGGTACTGGCCTCCAGTGGAGAAGTGACTAAGTCATCCCAGTCCTGTGCTTGAGAAGAGTGAGGAAAATGGAGGCTTTCTCTAGGTTTCTTAGCAGGATTCTAGAGGCCATAGTAAGAGGTACTATTTAACTCTATCATTTTGGGGAATGCTACCTCTCAGAGGTACTTGAGAACTAGATCATGTGCCCAGTGAATTAGAACTACTGAAATAGACAGATGACAACATGAATATAAAACTAATAAGCATGCTTAAAGAAATTAAAGGTGAGCAACATAATATTTGAGTCCTGACTAGGCAAACTGGAGTATCTTTTTGAATTCTCAGGGCATCCAGAAGTCATGACCTAGTATAAGAACAAATCTAACTCCAGCAAAAAGACTACCCTAGGTTTGCCTTAAGCATGTTTAAAAAAAATCTTTGGGGGACCAATTATGCTAATAATTTCACTAAGTGCAAGTCCAGAACAAAGTCCAGCACTCTTTGAAGAAAGAAAAACACAATCAAGTATTTAATAGTGTGAATTTTATAATATTCAGTATCCAATAAAACTACTAGATATGATGAGGAAGGACAATGTAATAACAAGGAAAGAATAAATCAGTAGAAATAGATTTGAAAATAACAGGGATGGTGGAACAACAGAAACAGTCTTTAGAAGAGCTATAGAACTTAAGGAGAAATGTGAATATAATGAGAAGAGAAATAGAAGATATAAAAATAACAAATGATACTTCTAAAAGTGAAAAATATAATATCTGAAATGGAAACTATAATGGATAGGATTAATAGCAGTGTAAATTCTGTAGAAGAAAGATCAATGTATTAGAAGACATGGTAATAGAAACAATTCCAACAGTGGAGAGAAAAAAGAGGTTGAAAAAAGTTAATAGAGCAGAAATTAAATAGAAAATGAACAAACGATAAATAACTGAAACGAACAGCTAGATCTTTGAAAAGATCAGCAAAATCAATAAACTATAGCTAGATAGATCAAGTGAAAAAGAAAAAAGACACCAAATACTAACATCTTGATTATAAGCAGGAAAATTACTACAGATTCTCCAGACAAAGAAGAATAAAGGATTATTATGATGAACTGTAGTTTAAACTAAATAGAGAAACTGAATTCATCTATTAAACAAATTGAAATCACCCTGTAATTGAATCACATGTACTTTGTTTTCCCACTCATTCCCTCCCTACCTCAGATCCAGATATAAGAGATTTCAGTGATTGATTTTACTAAATTTCTAAGGAAGAAAGAATATCAATACTCTTCAAACTTTCAGAAAATAAAGAGGAGGGAATACTTCTTATTTTGAGTCTAGCATTGTCCTGATACCAAAGTAGATGAGACATGACAAGAAAAAAAAAAGCTACAGATCAATATTCCTCATGAACATAGATGCAAAAATCCTTTTAAATATATTAGCAAATAAAGTCATGAACACAGAAAAAGGATACTATATCATCGTCAAATGTGTTTATTCCCAAGAATAAAGTAAAATAAAAATGCTCTCACGCAAAGAAAGCTGAGAATATTTGTTGACAGCACACATTAAGATATAGTAAGTGAAGTAATTTGAGTTGAATAAAAATAATCCTGTGTAGAAGCAAAAAAATACAAAGCAGAATGAAGAGTACTAGAATGGTGAATGTGTAGATAGATATAAAAGAATATTGATTAACACAAACATTATAACAGTGTCTTGTGTGGTTTTTAACACATCTAAAATATAATAATAGCATGAAGGATGAGAGGAGGTAACTGTTGTTAAATTTCTTCAATGTTCGCACACTATTTGGGAAATTCTAAAAATATTAATTTGACTATAATAAGTTAAGCATCCATATTTTAATCTCTAGGATAACCACTGACCAAAAAAAAAAAAAAAAATACAGACTATTATAACTATACTGCTAGTGAGTTAGGTAAAGTAGAATTTTTTAAAGTACTTGATTAATTTAAAATAATGCAGAAAAAAAATAATGCAGAAAAAGATAAAAGAATGCAGGAAAGAAGAAATAAAAGAAAGAAGAACAGATAGGATAAATAGAAAATAAATAATGAAATAATACCCCGAATTACATGAATTACAAATTTTATGAAAACTAATGAAAAGACAAAATTATTAGACTATATCTGAGAAAAACAAGACTCAATTGTATTCTATTTACAGGAGACTAAATATAAGCACATAGGTAGTTGGAAGATTAAAGGATAAAAAAGTATATAACCTAAAACACTAACCTGGGACCACTGACAGTATCAGATAAAATAGACTTTAAGGCAAGAAGCATATTTCATACTGAAAAGTGTTGTGCCCAAGTTTGCGAATCTGAGAAACCACCAAGGAGCCGACACCGATGCAAACACACGAGGGTTTATTTACAAGCTTGAGCTTGGGTGCAAGTACACCCGACACAGCGGAGCAGGGACTTGGACCCCGAGGTGGGTTTCAGCTTAGTTTTAAGGGCTGGTCTAGGGGACCTCCAGAAGGGGTGGAGCAATTCCTCAAGTTCTGTTTACATTTTGATATGGGGCTTTCAAGGGCATTGAGCTCTGTTCTCATTCTAATATGGAGCTTCCTGCCCTTGGATTGGGCTCTGTTCTTATTCTAATGGGGCTTTCTAGGACATTAAACTGTAAGCTGTTTTCTTCCTGTAACTGAAGTAAAGTTCAGTTCTTATTCACAGGGGCCTGGGATGGCTGTACTTGAGCTAACGCTGAACGTAAAGTGGAATGGCCTTAATTTTCTCGGCCTCCACAAAAAGAAGAAAAACATAGTCCTAAAATTGTTTGAAGATAGTAACGTAGTTTCAACTTGTATTAACCAAAACTTGGCAGAAATGGAAGAAAAAATAAACATATCCATAATCAGAGTTTGAGGTAAGACAAGCAGAGAAAAAAAAATAATGGAGATATATTAAATTTGAGCAGCATAATTAACGAATTTGACTTAATTGACATAAAGAATACACAAACTTTTCATGTGACCATGGTACACTGAACAAAAGAGAGCCTATGCTGAGCCAGAAAAAAATCTTAAGAAATATCAAAGGATTGAAAGTATACAGAGTATGTTCTCCTGCCTGATCAGAAGTAAGCTAGAGATCAATAGAGAGACACAGCTAGAAAATCTGCCAAAAATTTGAATTTGAATTTTCAAAGCAGTATCTTTCAAAATAGCTCATTGAGTCAAATAGAAAAGCCTGATTGAAATTATGAAATATGGGATCCCTGGGTGGCGCAGCGGTTTAGCGCCTGCCTTTGGCCCAGGGCACGATCCTGGAGACCTGGGATCGAATCCCACGTCAGGCTCCCGGTGCATGGAGCCTGCTTCTCCCTCTGCCTGTGTCTCTGCCTCTCTCTCTCTCTCTCTCTCTCTCTGTGTGACTATCATAAATAAATAAAAAATTAAAAAAAAAAAGAAATTATGAAATATTTTGAACTGAATAATAATACAAATATGACATATTGAAATTTACAGGATGTGGATAAAGTAGTGCTTAAAGGGAAAATTCAAACTTTAAGCACACACATTAGAGAAGAAGGAAGGTTGAGAAGCTATGATTATAGCCTTTATCCCAAGAGGCTGGAAAAGGAACTACAAATTAAACACAAAGAAAGTGAGGAGAAGGACATGTATATATAAAAAACAAAAATAAGTAAAGTAGAAAGCAAAGGGGTCCTAAGAATATTGACAAAGCCGAAAGTTGTGTGATGACTGATGTGTCAACTTGATTGGCCATGGGTGCCAGACGTTTGGTTTAACATTATCTGGGTGTGTTTGCGAGGGCTTTTTTGGATGAGATTGACATTTGAGTCAGTAGACTGAATAAAGTAGATGCTCCTCCCAAAGTAGGTGGGCCTTTCATGAATTAAAGGCCACAACAGAACAGAAAGGCTGAGTAAAGGGAGCATTCTGTTCTCTCTGACTGTCCTCAAGCTGAGACATCCTGCCTCAGACCTGGAGGCAGTCCGGAAATTACTCCTCCATCAGCTCTCTGTTGGGCTGGCTGAGAGGCAGGGGCACCCAAGATGGCGGACATCTCAAATTGGGTCAAAATGGCCGATCTTCCCGCCAAAGCAGCCGTGACCACCACATCATCTCCAGTAACTCAAAGCCTAGACGGGGAAACCGAAACTTTCCATCCAGGACTTTCCAGCCAGGGACCACCCCCCATCGGCTGTACTATCCCCACCCCAGCCAGTCACCTAGGGACACGGTGTTTCTTTGCCTAATTTGGCAAGGGACCCACCTGGATCCGACCCGGAACCAATCAGGCTTCAAAACCCCCACACTCCCCAACCCCAGCGCGACTTCCCTGACTCGGGCCACCTCTCTGACCGGGAGCGCTCCCCATTAAAGCACTCTCGAAGCTACTACCTGGCTCTGCCATTGTTTTCTTTTTTATTTCTCCGCCCTTCATTTTGGAAAAAACCTAACGCTCTCCTGCTTCTCAGGCCTTCAGACTCAGAGGGGAACTATTCCATCAATTCTCCTTGGTCTCCAGACTGCTGCCTGCAGGTATTGGGACTTCTTAGCCTCAACAATCATGGAAATCAATCCCTATCGGTTCTTTTTCTCTGGAGAACCCAAACTGGATTTTAGTACAAAAAGTGGTTCTTCTTGGATTTTCTCAGCTTCCATAATCATATAAGCCAATTCCTTATGTTAAATCTCTTTATATATAGTAGTTCCATTATCTGCTGCTTCAGTTTCCATGATTTCAGTTAGCTGTGGTTAACTGCAGCCTGAAAACAGATGCTCCTCCTTCTGACATATCTTCAGTAGCCTTATACTATGTCGCAATGACTGTCTTCTCACTTTACCTCAGCATGCAGATGTTTTATCATCTTACACCATTATAAGAAGAGTAAGATATTTTGAGGAAAGGATGAGACCACGTTCATAGCTTTTATTACAGTATATTCTTACAATTATTCTATATTTTATTACTAGTTATTATTAATCTCTTACTGTGTCCAATTTAACTTTATCATCAGTAAATACATTTGTAAGAAAAAACAGTATATATATATATATATATATATATATATACATATACATAAACAGTGTATATATATATATATAGGTCAGTACTATCCATGGTTTCAGGCATCCACTGGGGGTCTTAGAACATATTCCCCACGATGAGAGGGAACTATTTTATTTCTTTTTGGATCTGTTTCTCTGGAGAAATCTGACTAATACCAGTAGCATCTTTGACTATTTTAATAAAATTTTATCAATACTTAGCAAGACTGATCAAGAAATAAAAGAAAAAGAAAACAATTACTATTAGGGATGAAAAGTTTTTATCATTGTACATCTAGGAGGTATGAAATTAAATTGAAAATATAATAAAGCATATTTTGTACAGCTCTATAACAATAAATTTAACATTGAAAATGAAATGGAAAATATCTTAAAAACAACTTATCAAAAGTGACATGAGAAGTGATTGAAAAATCTCAATAGTTTTTATCTGTTAAAGAAATTAAATCTTTAGGTAAAAAATCTTCCCACAAAGGAAACTCCAGGAAGGAATGGCCTCACTAGCTAATTTTCCCAAGCATTTAGAGAAAAAAATATATCAATCTAACATAAACTCTGAAAGGTGAACACTTCTTGTTTTACTGGACCAACACCAAATCCAACACCAAAATCTGAAAATAACATTAGAAGAAGGGAAAATCAGAGGCTAATCTCTTATAACAATGGATGTGAATTTTTAAATATAAGGTTAGCAAATTTAACCTGGTAAAATGCAAAAAGGATAATAAATCATAACTGAATGAAGTTTATCTAAGGAATGCAAGGTCATCTTAACATTATGTTTATATTAACCATTAAGTCAACCAATAAATACATCAATCTAGTTCATCACATTAACAGAATAAGTGATAAAAAATTTTGTGTTCATCTCAATCCATATTCATGATATGAACTCTCAGAAAACTGAGAGTACAATAGAGCATCCTTAACCTGATAAAGAATATGTATAAAAAGTATAGTTTCATAACTAGTATTAAATATTGAATGTTTCCCCCTCCATTCCAAGTTTGGGAAGATCAGAAGTCCACTATCACTATTTCTACTCAATATTATCCTGGAGATCTTATCCAGGACAAAAAAAAAAAAGGCAAGAGAAAGAAACTGGAATGTAAATACCAGAAAGAAAGAAATGAAAATATTTTTTTTTCAGTAGAAATGATTATATATGCAAAAAATCCAAAAGAATCTATAAACAGTTATATTACATGAGTTTAGCGAGGTCTTTGGATGTAATGTCAATATAAAGTTATTTGTACTTCTAATGCATTTTTAGTAATAAATAATTAACACTCACAATGGCACCAAAATCATTAAAATTTGTAGGGATAAGTTAACAACATGAAATATGTATAAGAGATCTACAAAATACAAATATCATTATGAGAAATTAAGGAAGATCTAAATAAGTGGAATGATATACTATTTTCAAGGAATAGAGGACTCAGTGTTTTTAAGATGTCAATTGTCCCCATATTGGTCTTCATCACTTTCATTGGTTCATCACTTTCCCAATCAAAATCACCACAGGGTGTGTGTGTGTGTGTGTGTGTGTGTGTGTATGCACACATATGTGTATGTGTAACTTGTATGTTATATGGAATACTCAAGGCAGTTTTGAATAAACAAAACAGAGTTTAAGAACTTATACTCTACCAGATGTTAAGATTTACTAAAAGACTACAGTAATTAAGACAGTGTGGTATTAACCTCAGGATAGAACCTTGCCAATTGAAAAGAATAGAAAATTGAGAAATAATCCTACTTGTATCTGATCGCCTGATTTACTACAAGAGTGCCTCTGTATCCAGGGGGGAAACAGTGGTCTTTTCAGCAAATTATAGTGGAATAATTAGATATCTCTATGGGAAAAATAAACTCTGACCCCTTTCAAAAATTTTATTCAAGGTAGATCAAAAGTCTAAATATAAATGTCAAAATAATAAAACTTCTAGAAGAAAACAATATATCTTCATTATCTTGAGGCATGTAATTTTTTTAAATAGGATAAAAAAACACTAACTATAAAATAAAAGACTGACAAGTTGAACTTCATTAAAATTAAGAGCTTCTGTTTTTCTAAAGATGCCATTGAAGGAGTGGAAAGGGAAGACAAACTGGGAGAAGAGATTTGTAACACATATATCCAACAAAGCCTTGAATCCAGAACATATAAGAGCCTTCCAAATCATTAATTAAAATACAAATAACCTGATTACAAGTGGATAAAAGATTTGGATAGACACTTAATAAAATTGGCTTCATAAAAACCAAAAAGAGCGTGAAGAAAAGCTCAACATCATTACTCATCAAGGAAATGCCAGCTAAAAGCAAGTAAGATCCCATTTCACACCAGAATGGCCAAATTTAAAAGACTGCCAATCAATACCACATGTGAACTAGGATATGGGGCAATTGGAACTTACATGTATTCTTTATGAGAATGCAAGTTAGTACAAAGTCTTTGAAAAACTATTTTGCAGTATCTAAACATATACCTACCCTATGAGCCAGTAGTTCTTGTCATAGGTATATACCCAAGAGAAATGGTTGTATGTATCTGCTAAAAGATACATAAAATAATACTTTCAGTAGTCCTTTTCCTAATAGCCTCAAAGTAAGAAGATCCAAATTTTTAATATGTAGAAAATACATAAATAAAAAGCAAAAAAAGACTGAAATACTTCCAGGCTCTACAATATGATTGAATCTCATACATATTATATTGAGTAACAAAAGTTGACGATAATTAGCTCATTATATGAATGATTTATATGAAATTCAGGACCAATCAAAGTTAATCTGAGGAGACAGAAGTCAGAGCAGTGATTTCCTTTGAAGATGGTCTGACATAACAGTATATAAGAGTTTATAAAGGGGTACTACCAAGACTTCTGGGATGTTAATATTTCGTATCTTGATCTGGGAGATATATGCTTATGCAAAAATTCATCCAGCTGTACACATAAGATTTATACACCTTACTATATATATATATATATATATATATATATATATATATATATATATATATGTTATACCTCAGTTTAAGGTAAAAATAAAAAGTAAACTGGAAACTCTTAGAAAAACCAATCCAAATGGCCAACAAAGGAAAATATACTTAAATTTACAATAAACAAATGCAAGTTAATGTAACTGTGAAACAGCACTTTACACATATGAGGCTGCCCAAGAACTAAAAAGCAGGTAACTCATTGCTGATAGAAATGTGAATTATTATAATAGCTTGGAATGCAATCTGGCAAGATCTATTAAAACACATAATACTTTTGACCAAAGATATCAGATCTGATAATCTCTCTGAAAAACAAAAGTGTTGGTACTTAATTGGTATTTATAAAAGTTGTTCACTGAAGCCTTGTTTGTAGGGGAAAAATAGAAACAATGTACAAGTAAAATTTACTGATTTCAAAATGTTTGATACATATACATTATTCCATAGCAAACAACAACTAAACAGGGTGAATTAGAGCTGTATAAATTGACTTGGTAAGATATAAGTGAGAAATGGAAGATATAGAGACATGGATATATTTTTATTATAGTTTGGTTAAAAAATGAGAAAAATTCTATATGCATATATATTTGTTTTTTTTAAAAAATATTTTACTTATTCATGAGAGATACAGAGAGAGAGAGAGAGAGAGAGAGAGAGAGAGGCAGAGACACAGGCAGAGGGAGAAGCAGCTTCCACATAGGGAGCCTAATGCAGGACTCGATCCTGGGTCTCCAGGATCACACCCGGGGCTGAAGGCAGTGCTAAACTGCTGAGCCACCGGGGCTGCCCATAAACATATATATTTGTATAAAATTATCTGTATATTATTCTACATGTCTCTGTGTGTTATAAGGATATAGGAAAAAATAAGGAATAATATACTAAAATTTTAAATATGATACGTGGTGGAATGGATGCTAAGGATTGAAGGATAGAGACATTGATTAGGGGAGCTAAGTAAAACAGGAAAATTAAGAGTGCTCAAAAATTTCCATTGTATATGGTAGGACATAAGTTAGGCATTTATATCAGATTATGTATATATGTATATGTAAACAGGAATTTAAAACGGGCATTTATTTATAAAAATTACCAAAAATTTAGCATAATTATTTCCCTTGATGTATAATAATTATTTTTATTTATTTAGTAAATCTCTTGCCGTCTTTAGGTTATATAATTATATATTTTCCTCTCAATTTCATTTGTAGATACTCTTTTTGTATCTCTATGACCTTCATGTTCCTACATTTAAGTGGCTTCAGATTTCCTTCTAGATAATATTTCATAATTTACTCATTTTCTGGATGCTGAATCATTTTATTTTTAAAATCAGAATTATATTAACATCCCTGCCATAATCAGTTTTGCTTATAAAACATTCTTCCCTTTGTTTTATAAAAATCATTTCATTAATTTAAATTCCTGGGAATGTGGTTATTGGGTCAAAAGTCATGAATATTTTTATGACTCTTGCAATGTATTGCCAGATTTTTAACCCAAAAGAAAGAAGCAATGCATACTAATATCAGAAATGTATGTCCCTGATTCTTCAAATTTTACCTGTTTTTATTTTTGCTAATTAAATAGATGTGAAAGGCATATTTTTTTTTTGCTTTAAAGACTGATTTTTCTTTAATTTTGAGGTAATCACTGTCATTCTAATTTTAAAAAAGATTTATTTTTTAGAGAGATGGACAGAGAAAAAAGAGAGAGAAAGAGAGAGAGAGAGAAAGTAGGGGGAAGGGCAGAGGGACAAGGAGAGAACCCCAAGCAGATTCCACAATGAACATGGAACCCAACCTGGGGCCCAATCTCAGGACCCCAAGATTCATGACCCCAGTCGAAACCAAGAGTTGGAGACTCAACCAACTGAGCCACCAGGGCACCCTTGTCATTTCATTTTTGTTGATGCTTTCAAACGACATTTCCCCTTGGGCTTTGGTATTGCTCTTTATAAACTTCTCTTTGTTTGGTTGTTTTTAGAGAGGGGGAAAGGCAGAGGGAGGAAGAGAGAGGAAAAAAAGAGAGAATCTTAAGCAGGGTTCTCTGCCCAGCATGGAGCCCAGTGCTGAGATCATGATCTGAGTCAAAATCAGGAGTCAGATGCATAACCAACTGAGCCACCCAGACACCCCTATAAATTAATATTTAAAATGCATTTTGTATATTTACTGTCTTGAAAGCATATGGGAATTTTATGAGAAACAGCGGTGTACTGCAAATGTAGTATTGCCTGGACATTCACAGCTGGGGACATAACAGGGACACAGGGCAAATTAGGGGACAAAGGAAATCTGCAAGAGAAGTGAAGTATGTGCTCGTTGAGTAGCTGTTTTTGAAGATGATTATTATACAATTCATTATCCTTTGACTATCTAGTGCTTATTCATCCTGTCTCAGTTTTGAAATTACTCCCTCAACAAGGCTGCCTTGATACTTAAACTTCCATGATAACATAGCATCTAGAAGAGTCCCTGCTATTTTTATTTAACACCCTGTTTTATAATATTTTGGTTACTTGTTTATCTCCCCATTGAACTTGAGAGGTGTAAAGACTTAAAACATCACCCAGTAGAGTACCTAGCACATAGTAGGTTGTCAATAAATAATGAATGAAACAATGTATCTTAAGCAGGAAATAAGTGTCTTATTTAGTATTGTTGATAATTAAGGTCATTATAATCATGATTAAAACTCTTAGGAGGAATGAACACGCTTATTCTTTTATCATCTAAGAAAGCTACAAATTTGGGAGGAATCTCCAGTTAAACATCTACATAGACAAATAATTGTATATAAGTGTTCAGTGAAGGGGTATCTTAAACTTGTTATGATAGTTCATTCCATTGTATAACCAGTAAAAAATTATGAGTACTTCCTAAAAAGATCTGTTATAGTTGACTATGTGATTCCATGGGAAAATTACATAGAATAAGAAATATTCCATAAAGTGATATATGCCACTAGTTTGTTCTCCATGTTTTTATGGCTTTCAGCCTTATATTTACTATGGCAATATGTCTGATATCCTGGGCCTTGAAAAGGTTATGAATAGAATATTATAACTAAGAGATAGCACCTAGAATGAATTGACTCTATCATTACAGAAGATTTAAAGATTAAATACGGGCTGTTCACATATAGAACATGTAACAGAAATAGGAGTAATAACTAACACTTTTATTGTGTATACACAGTGTATACTAGGCATTGTCTAAATGCTTTATTTTTAAATGCATTTAATTTTCACAAGAACGCTATGAAATATTATAATTACGTGTTGGCACTCCGAGATACTCTCATGTTAACTTCATTCAGTGAGGACATTGCCACAGAGAGCTTAAGTGATTACATCACATAGCCAGTGTGATCAGTAGGCCAATGCTTGGCCACAGATTTCCTGAGTAGGATTCTTCAGATCTACTTTCCCTCTATTAGCCATTTCTGGAAGTTTGGATATCATTTATGTTTATTATTTTTTATGTTTATTTTTAAACAAAGAAGGAAGTGCTAGCATAATGTTGCAAACTTTTTTCTTATTTGAAGTTAGGTTATGGGGGATCCCTGGGTGGCGCAGCGGTTTGGCGCCGGCCTTTGGCCCAGGGCGTGATCCTGGAGACCCCAGATCGAATCCCACATCAGGCTCCCGGTGCATGGAGCCTGCCTTCTCCCTCTGCCTGTGTCTCTGCCTCTCTCTCTCTCTCTGTGACTATCATAAATAAAAAAATTAAAAAAAAAAATTGAAGTTAGGTTATGGAAAAGTAATATTTTTAGTTAGAAAACAGCAACAGTAATTAAAAAACAAAATCAACAAGAATTAATGAATAGTAAGAATAATAATGATCATATTTAACATTTTTTTTAATAATTTGACATTAGTCAGGCACTATGTCAACTTTTACAAGGATTATCCTGCTTAATCCTCATACAATCCCTTAGAGTACTATTATTTCAATTTTGCCATTATCATTTCACAGTAAGTATACTTTATTGAAAAAATAAGTAGAAAGGACATAACTTTAGAATAATATTTAGTCTTTTAAATTGAATAAAACAGCTTTTTGAAACACAATTTTGTATGTGAGGATTTTTGGTTATCTTGTTTGATTTTCTATAAACTGTAAACCTAATCCATGGTACAATGCCATAATGGAGGGTACATGTCATTATACCTTGTCTAAACCCACAGAATGTACAGAACTGTACTTAATGTACACTAGGGATTTTGGATAAAAATGATATGTCAGTGTAGATTCATTAGTCCTAACAAATATACCCTTTCTGGTAGAGGGTGTTGATAGTGGAGGAGGCTATCCATATGTGGGTGCAGGAAATCTCTGTCCTTTCCACTCAACTTTGCTGTGAAGGTAATGCTGCTTTAAAAAAAAGTCTTAAAATACAAAAAAAAAAAAAGAAAAAAAGAAAGAAAGAAAAAAGAAAAAAAAAACACCCAAAAAACAAAAACCCAAAACCTCCACAAAACCTCTTAACCATGGACAAGTATTTGCTAATGCTGACACCATATTTCTTTCTTACCAAAAGACAGAAAAAGTTGAGCAGCTGTTTGGAAAACTGAAGCCGGGGACTGCAGGTTCCAGAAGAAATGTTAACTTGACATCCTGAAATATAATGTAAAGCTTTGCTATATAGTTAAGATATTCCGGGTATAGCAGCAGCCAAAAGACCCACTTGGCAGTGAGCAAACCCATGTAGCTCTTTTAGAGCAAAGACATCAGTAACCCATTGAGCAAAGAGACAGAGTCATAAGAAATAATGTGTTCTAAAATGGTCTCTAGAGCTACAAAAATAGGACAGTCCTCCTATGCATCTGCCCATGTGGCAAGACTGTTAGTCTCCCTCTGAGATTTTTAACCTTATCCATATATATGGCAAACAACTCCATTAGTAGTGTTATCTGTGAATGCAAACTACAACAATACATTATATATGTGCACTAGCATATTTGCTGAATTTTAAAGTATGCAGCAATGTGAGAGTTGGAGTGAGGCTGTTGTTTATAATGTATATCATGAAATGAAGAACAGATGATCTAAGAATGAACATTTGTTGGAATGATCTCTCTGGGCTTAAATATTTATTTTACTTCCTCCATCCCCCCCTCCCTTTTTGACAAAGTACTATGTTTTCCAAAATCTACAATATGAAACCACGGAAAGTTTATGACAAAATCACCTCAAATTGCTACCATAAATTATTACCTCCCACATAGTCTTTTTTCTGCTATGTGCAATTAATCAAGGAAACAACTTATTCTTTCTCATTAAGGAATTGGTTCTAACAGTTTTATTTTATGGATAGAAGGAGTATTGAATTCTGGGAAAAAAAATACCGGTTGTCCTATAAAACACTGTGCTTTCATTTCTGTCTTCAGGGTTTTGTGAATGATCCCAAGGAGAGGATATCCCTTGTCCTATTTCCTCAGAGAAAATGGGAAACTGTAGCTGTAAAAGGTCAAGCTTTGGAAGATAGTTTTGAAGGAAACAGTATCTCAATAGGTAGTTCACATGGCTGATTTTGGGGAGCAAAACTGAAAACAGTGTTGAGGACCAAGATGTAGAGCTCATTAGAGACAAGAAGATTTATTTTCTCTTTGAGCTCCTGCGACACATGATGAGAGTCTCATTGCCTGTTTTATAGGGTTCTTAGATTTTCTACTTGTTCCTAGATTTTTTACTTGTTCTGATAAATTATTTCACCTAAAGCTCATTTATCCCTGAGGTATAATGATTTATCTATTTATTCATCCACCTATCCATTCATCCAATCATCTTCTAACCAACCAACCAATAAATATTTATTGAGCACCTGCCAAATGTATATAGTGTAAGGTCCAAAAAAAAATGAATGAGAGATGATCTCTGCCTTTGAAAAACTCACAGATCAATACAGTCATCCAAAAGAACGTTTGCTTCACTCCTTGAATTATTCTAAAACGGGATCATGCCAAGACTCTTCAAAGGAGCCTGCATATCTATCAGAATAGAACCAGTGTGCAATCTGAGGTCTGAATTCATCCTCAGTTACTCTTCTGTGGCCTTGTGGTGCATCACAGTCTTTCTCAAGGCTTCCATTTTGGCCCAGTTGTTTACTTTCTGCTCCTTATATATTTGATTCTTGTATTTTCCTGACTTTTTGACTTTTTTCATGTTGTTCTATCTGTTCTTTATAGCCTTTTTCCAATTCTAGGCCCAGCTCAAATTCTTCCTATTTTTTACAACCCAACATTATGTTGTATCTTTCCTGAGGGGCTCTAGCCTCACTCATCTACAACCGATTTTCAGAATGATGTCTAAAGTGCTAACTGGATTGTGTTAACCTCTCTGTTTAAAACCAGTTCATGACTTTCTGTAGCCCCTTTAAGATAAAGTTCCAGTTCTTCAGCATGGCGACCAAGATCCTTTATGATCTACCTCCTGCTCACCCCTCTAGTGATGTCTTGCTGCTCTCTTGCCCCTGCCATACAGAATCATGTAATGTTCTTTGAGCCCAACATGGTTCTTCTGTGTGTACAATCCTTTGCACAAGCTATTTTCTTTGGCCAAAATGTACCCGTTTCTTTTTTCTACCTGATAATTTCCTGATCTTCTTTCAGGTCTCAATTTTGATGTTGCTTCCTCTAGAAAACCTTCCTAATCCCTGAAGATTGAGTTAACCATCTCCTATGTGTTCCCACAACGTCTTGTATTTCCCGTAGCAAAGCAAAGCACAGCAGGTATCTTGTCATGTTCACATGCAATAGGTACTAGCGATGGGTATTCAGTGAATATTTAATTATGAATTTTGAATTGAACCACTATAATTTCCCTCAGGAAATGTATAAGCTGGTATATTTATGGTAATGGTTTACCATGTGGCCAAGTAGCATGTGGGAACTACAGGGAAGCCAGTGAGCCTAAATAGTTCCATCCCAATATATGCAGACTAAAGTCTCTTATGCAACTTGATTTGAAGCTTAGTGTTTTCCTGGGATAAGAATAACAATACTCTGTCCAGAAATAAAGATTCAAAGAGCCAAATCACTAAGAGTTATAAAGCCAATTAATGTTTGGGACCCAAGCAATTCTTTTTTGATTTCATTTGTTCTTTGGGGAAGGCAACCACTAAACTCTAGGTTAATCGACAGAACTCTTCCATAGTAACCATGCAAACAGTGAACATGGCTTTGGGGATAGAGCCATTTCTATACTGTATTGAGGTTCTAGCAGTTACTGTTAAAGGAATCCAAGAGAACCAAGTTCAGCAGGTCAGGCTCTCTGGAACTCACCAGTTGTGGAGATCTGCACAGAATGTGTCTGATTCACAAACCAGTATAAACCAACCTGGAAATCCTTTATAATTTGTGTATGTGTATGGGGCTTGGAGATACTATTACTATCCTGTGGATGGAGAGATTAGGGTCACTGTACATTGAATTTTAAAGGTAACACAATCCATTTGTGTAATCACAGTTTGGGGACAATTGGAGACTGTTGACTTGTACATCATTAATTAATCCAAGTCAAATTTTCCCTTTTCAAATACTCCATAGTTTGTACATTTAAAAAGCAAGAGAATATAAAACAATGGAGCATAGGGTGTTATTAAAATACAATTTACTATCTCTGTCTCCAAGGAGGTCTTCACTGAAGGAGTTGTTCGCTTGACTCTTGAAAATCTTCAAAGAGGAAGATTCAGTAACTTCTTCAGGTAACTAGTTCTTTTGGCTTCCTTGAAATAATTTAGTTTACTTCTGTAATGGTTCCTCCTGTAGTAATTTAAAATCTTGTTTTCCTTCTGTGGTCTGTGGTTTTGACTTAAAATGACAGCATTGCCTAGTGTGCTATGATAAATGAAGAAAACTTTCAGTTATCTACGCTAATGGGTAAGCAAGGAAGAGCATGAATAAAGAACATCTAACATATTCTCTAAACCTCAGCTTAGCTATTAGTTTTGACTTTTCCTCCAACAAAACTTTCTAAGGGTCTACTAAAAAGCAACATACTGATTTGAATTTCATGCCTTCACTTTTTCACTTGCATATTCTCTGGTGGAGGTGATAATGATCATTGAGATCCTCAAAGAAGAGGGAGATAGTGGAAGATGGAGAGGTCTGGGATGCACATAAATTGGAGACTACATTCATGCATTTATAAAAGCTTTAGATTTCTGGCTTACCAATCTGCTTTCTCCAATTGCTCTATAACTTCATTTAGCATTGTAAGTTGTGAAATCATTGTGCATGCATGTCATTTTGGATGTGCAAAATGTACACTCTTTTAAACAGTATTCTGCATTGAGCAATGGTAATGTAGCCAGTCTGAGCTCAAAATCCATGAACTACATGACAATTAGGTGCTACAAAGGAAACGGAACGTGCTATTTTGTAAAAATGGGACAGTAAAATAATAATTGTTCCTTACTAATTAAAAATGCAGCCAATTAAAGGCATGCAAATTTACATAAATGGAAGAACCTTAAATTTTGCATTTCCTGACTGATAGGATTAAACTTCCAAAGAAAGTGTGAATTAATGCAAATGTTAACATGGCATCTCCTAAATCCTTTTCTACTTTTACCACCAAGAACAGAATATAGAGTAGTGAAAATTCATAATGAGAGGCCAGTCTCCACTTGTTTTGTCATTTGCCCAAAAAATACTGAGCATCCTTAGAAACCATGGAGAACTCAGTAAGATTTCAGGTAGCAAACATCTATGCAGACCTATGTACATATCTGTATCTATATGACAGAGATCTGATTTCATGTGACATAATCATGGATTTCAAACTCCCTAATAGGAAATGTCTGTCATATTTGGTGGTCCCATTTGTTTAATGAGAACTTCTTATTCCTTATCTTTCTAAGATGACTACCTGGTTCCCCACTCTCTAGCAAAAGGATTCTTTGTTTCCTTCTTTTTTTCTCTGCTTGTTTCCTTTCCAGTGGGATCAAGGTGCTGTGATGGCAGTCCATCTTCTTCCTTCCTCCTTCTTCCATCTTCTTTCCAAATGGACTCCCAAACTGATTGCCCTGGGTTGGAGAGGTGCAGGTCTCTACAGGGCTGCCTTTGTGTACCTGTCATCCTGTAAGGTCTCACATGTTCTAAAAAAAAGTCATCCCAATTGGACCATGAGCTCCACAATGCTAGGTTTATGGTTACAACTATGGCTATGTTGACTGTAAACTGCTTAGGACATTTGGACATTTGGACATTTGGATTCTTGGATTGATTTACCAGACTTTCTTTGGTGATGGGTAAAGGAACAACATTCCAGAGGGTCTCTACTTTTCTCTGGTTTGCATGTTTGACACTGCTTAATAAACATTCATATATATATATTTCTTCCCAATTTTACCTGCTCATTTATTGAATATCTCACTGACATTAAATATTTTCTAACTGACAAATGCAAAAGCTTATGCTTATTTTATGAAGATTCATTTAAGATAAAATTTTCAGAAGTGTTCTGCATTGTAAAAGCTGGAGTTATCTGTCAAAAATAAATGCCTGCTAAACCAAAGATATAGAAAAATACAGTGTTTAAGAAATGAGTTTCCATAAGAACACAAGTTATAATGACCCATAAAACATTGTTCTTTGCACACCACCATGTGCAAAGTCTTCATTCAGTTTCAAATAACTTTTAAATAGTTTCTGCAGCTCACCCTCTCCTGACAACAAGTATATTTAAGTTTTATTTCTTACAGATGAAAATCACTTCTGAAAAAAAAACTAAAAAAAAAAAAAAAAGAAAATCACTTCTGAAATTTAAACGTTTATGGTTTTAGTACTTTGAGGTGACTCATTGCTAAAAATAGTCATGGTTAATGGCCTATTGGTTCATAGTTTCACTCCCCTGTAAGGCACTGAAGGGTGTGTCCCTAGGTGTGACCCTCCTTAACTTGAATTCCCACCAGAGTTTCTGAGCCTACCACCAATCAAAGTAAGGACCTCTGGTTGTACTCTCTCCTTTTAGAATGTGGATTTGTCATCAGAGATGTCTCAGTCTGGGTGGAGGAAGGTAAAGAAGGGCAGCCTAGAACTTCAGGGTGCTGGGATTCTCAATTCCTTCCTACTGGCCCACTCCTATCTTTTCTTTTTCACTGACGCAGTACTACATTGTTTTGTTTTTACATCTCACAATTCACTTCAGAGGAAGTCTTTTGTTGGTGTCCAGAAGGTTTTTAGAGTTGTAACAATTATATCAATTTTATTTTTTAATTTGAACAAGTGAACTTCAATGTCTCAGGAGCATTTCCAACTTGCTACTTTAGCACAGTTCTTTATGCTTTAAGATGGAGCCCATGTCCACTGTCTTTCTCTCTTGGCACTCTTCTCAAAGGTTTTGTGGGCTCCACAAACCCCTTCTGGGTATACCCTACATGGAGTCCTAGGGAAATGTATTTGTTTCCACCAAATCCCTTTTCTTAAGTTCTATCTTGTCTCAGGTTGGGTTCTCCAGAAGCAGATGCGGAGTCAGAGAATGGAGTGAAGGATACATTGAGTGAAGTATATTCTGGATCAACACCTTTGGCAGGAAATGGCACTGGGTAGAGGGAGACATTGAACTATATCCTGGCCAGACATCCTGTTGGAGCTCTGGAATTTATCTATCCTATCAGAATTGTCCCATGGGATGCTGAAATGGCCAGGCCTTTATATGCTTGCTGTAATCCGTCATCGAATGTAGACCATCCTAGAAGGGCATTGCTTTGCTGAGGAGGATCTGCAGCTGAGGCAAACCTTGAAAAGCTAGCAACTAGAGGCCCTTTGGTGACTATATTCTCAGTAGCTGGGACAACAGTTTCTTCCTTAAGGGGGATTTGGACATCACATCTCCATGTTTACTGCAAAGTATTTTTACGAATGTGGGTCTTAGGGTATGCTCTAGATAACCCACACTTAACCTTAGGTAGATATATCAATGGAAAAAAAAAAGTGGCCCAATAATTCTTTTTTGAGATAGGGGCAGAAGGGGGCTACCCTGTACATTGGAGGGTATTTAGCAGCACTCTTGGCCCCCACTCACCAGATGCCAGTAGCAGTCCTCCCCCTTCCCCCAAGTTGTAACAACCCAAAATAACTTCAGACATTGCCAAATATCTCTTGGGAGACAAAACTGTCTCTGGTTGACAACCACTGTGTGACCTGGACAAAAAGCAAAAGCATGATTTTGCTTTCATTTATTAAATTAGCTGATATGTTTTGGTAGAAAGAAAAAATATCCTTGATAATATGAAGAAATATTTGTTCATAATTATTGTGCCAAAAGAATGATTGCTAAAGTAGTTAGAGAAAAAGGAATTCTGTGCTTCAGGGTGGAGATTACTAAGCAGTAAATAATTTTGCATGTGAATAGAACACTACATTTTCTTTTTTCCCAAGTATTCTGTAAATTTGTCTGGGTACTCTTTTCTTCTCTTTCTCCCTTTTGCTCTAATATACTAGATTGCAGATTTAATCTTTCCCCTTGCTTTTCCAATCTGGCTTTGGTATATAATTCTCACCTGGGTAAATTCTGTTCTGGGCGAGGATATTAGGTGGAGGTGGCTTCTAACAAATAGTGTGGTTATGACTGAAGTAAAAAAGAAAAAAGAAAGAGAAAGCAAGCAAGCTCAAGAAATTGAAATAAGACATTTTTATTTCTTCACTTTTACTCACCTTCAGATGTGGATGACTTCAATTTATGACTAGGCATCATTTAAAGAACTGATCTAAAACTAATGTTGATTTCTTATATATTTTTCCAAGGTTGCGCTGGGAGAGCAGTTGATGCTTTCTCCTTGTCAAATGTAGAAGAATGAAGTAGAAGATAGGAACTTAGGTAAATCTAAATGCTGGACATGAAGTTTTCGTGAATGTTTCTTTCATGACTGCTGAGGAACTGGTGACTAACATGACAGAATGTTTTAGGAATGTTTCAAATAATGGCATAAACTGGATGCTGAGATATTCTCCCAAAAAGGAAGGACAAGATTTTGTCTGAATGGAAAAATTCACATTTGAAATGTCTATGTGAAATCTAGAAGCTACAATATTTTCATATATAAAATAACTACAAAGAATTCTTATATAGTAGAGAATAATAGATTTTAATTTTTATTTTTTTCTATATTTTTTTATTGGAGCTCGATTTGCCAACATATAGTGTAACACCCAGTGCTTATCCCGTCAAGTGCCCCCTTAGTGCCCGTCACCCAGTCACCCCATCCTCCCGCCCACCTCTCCTTCCACTACCCCTTGTTCGTTTCCCAGAGTTAGGAGTCTCTCATGTTCTGTCTCCCTTTCTGATATTTCCCACTCATTTTCTCTCCTTTCCCCTATAATCCCTTTCACTGTTTTTTATATTCCCCGTATGAATGAAACCATATAATGTTTGTCCTTCTCCGATTGACTTAATTCACTCAGCATAAGATTTTAGAAAACAAACATATAAGGTGAATTTTGAAGTCCTATGTATCTATAAATGTTTAAAATTGCTTTTCAGTATGTGTTCCTTTATAATTGTTGGCAGATATTTCTCTCCATTAGTGATTCTTTCTTGGAATTATCAAATCCTATTAAATCGACAGGTATTATGAAATATGTTTAGTGCCAATGGATATAAGACTAATACATAACACCTGCTCAAATTCTTGAGCTTAAAGTACTGCCAGAGTAGTGATTGTCCAAGTGATTTGAAGTTTATAACAAATCTCTTTGAAGACTTCTCTGAGAATGCACAAAAAAGATCATTCTGTACCTTTTGATTCTTTTCACCAATTTTGCCCAGCCCCGCACTCCCTGTCTCTGGCAACCATCAATCTGTTCTCTGTATTGATGGGCTTGTTTTGCTTTATCTTAGATTCCACATACAATTGAGATCATATGGTATTTCTTTCTCTGTCTGACTTATTTCATTTAGCATAATGCCCTCAAGATCCACCCATATTTTTGCAGATGGTAAGATATTATTCTTTTTTATGGCTGAATAATATTCATATATATCCACAATTTCTTTCATTCATTCCCCCATCATTGGACACTTAAATTGTTTCCATATCTTAGCTGTTAATAATGCTATAAGATTTGAACATGGGCATGCATATATCTTTTTGAGTTCATGGATTTTTTTGTGAAATTTTATGGATTAATGAAGATTTGACCCATCTGAATCTATTTATTATGAGTACCAGTATATTTGAAATTACTTCTGTTGTGTCATTTTTGTTTTTATTTACCATTCTTTGCTTCTTTTTTTGAGTGTTTCAATGAAGTGACTTATTCATCATTTTCTTTTTATCAGTTTTTTAAAAAGTTGACTTAGAGCTGACACACAGTGTTACATTAGTTTCAGGTGTATGACAAAGTGATTCAACAAGTTTATATGTTATGCTATGCTAACCCCAAGCGTAGCTACCATCGGTCACCATACAATGAACGCTATTACAATACCATTGACTATATTCCCTGTGCTGTGCCTTTTATTCCTGTGACTTATTCATTCTACAACTGGAAGCCTGTATCTTCCCCCTTCACCCATTTTGCCCACCTCCTACCCACCTCCTCTCTGGCAACCACCAGTTTGTTTTCTGTATTTATGGGTCTCTTTCTTCTTTTTGTATGTTTACTCATTTGTTTTTTAGATTTCATATATAAGTGAAATCATATAGTATTTTGCCATTCTCTGTCTGACTCATTATTTCACTTAACATAATACCCTCTAGGTCCATCCATGTTGTTGCAAATGACAATCTCTCATTCTTTTTTATGACTAATGTTCCATTATGTATGTGGATGTATGTGTGTGTGTGTATTACATCTTTTTTATCCATTCATCTGTCGATGGACATTTGCCTTGTTTCAATACCTTGGCTATTGTAAATAATGCTACAATAAACATAAGGGTGTATAAAGCTTTTTGGATTAGTGTCTTCATCTTCTCTGGGTAAATGCCCAGCCATATAATTACCAGGTTGCATGGTATTTCTATTTTTATTTTTTTGAGGATACTCCTTACTATCTTCCATAGTGACTACATCAGTTTACATCCTCATCAACAGTACACCAGGGTTCTTTCTTTTGTACATCCTTGCCAATATTTGTCTTTTTGGTAATAGCCATTCTAACAAGAGTGAGGTGATATGTACAACATGATGACTATAGTTAATACTGTACTTGAAAGTTACTAAGAATGTCTTAAAAGTTCTCATTAGAAGAAAAATTCTGTAACTAGGTGTGGTAGTAGATATTAACTAGACTTACCGTGGTGATTATTTCTCAATATATGTAAACATTGCATCATTATGTTATACATCCAAAACTAATATGTTTTACGTCAATTATACCTTAATTTAAAAAATAAACACTGTATGCCTGGGTGGCTCAGTAGTTGAGTGTTTGTCTTTGGCTCAGGGTGTGACCCTGAGGTCCCACATCGGGGTCCCCTCAGGGAGCCTGCTTCTCCCTCTGCCTATGTCTCTGCCTCTCTCTGTGTCTCTTATGAGTAAATAAATAAAATCTCTAAAAAACCCCACTGTTACAGAAATAACATTTTGTCCATTGCATCAATACAACCCACCTTTTCTTTCAAAAAAATATTTTATTTATTGGCAGTGTCAATAAATACAATTTTTTGCTCAGTGTCAGATGCTTAACCACTGAGCCACCCAGGTGCCCCAACCCTGTTTATTGTAGTTAACACACAGAAGCTGCATACATTATTATTCGTGGATAAAGCAGGCAATAGTCCACAGAGTCTGGTTGGATTGGCCTAGAGAAAAGGATCCCCAGTGAGGGGCCATGTTCCAGTGCTAGACAATGTTTTGCTAGAAGTACTTTCGTGGAAGTATTAGTTTGTGCCCTAGCCTGGGGGCCACAACCTGTTGTGAGGTTATTGCAAATACTGTTTGCATAGTTACTATTATATGAGAGTTGGATAAACATTTTTAGATTAGCAAGGGTCTTCATTCTGAAAAAAGATTAGGACTCCACAGAGATTTATGTAAAATTGGAACATTATTAATTTGGAGCAATACACCTAAAGTCCTTCTCTCTCTGTAGCTGACTTGTTATAGGAATCTGAACAAGAACAAGAATTCGTTGGATAATCCAATTAACCAGTGATTTCCAACCATGATGCCTGATTCAACAATACTTGCCCTCTTCTAAGGACACTGCTAGAGATATTCTTTAGCTCCTTTCCTATAATTATTTTGCAGATCATAACTTTGAAAAGCCAATGTTGGCCTGGGGAGAATCTTCAAAAGATGATTCCTAGCAAGGGAAAATATATTTCGTAAAATATTTGTAAAAATACTCACAATAGATTTGTGTTGATAATATTGGCAGATGTCATTCTATTTTTGGGGGAATAACTTTTCCTAAAATATCCAGGCTATGTTGATTACATTTTGCACTCTCCTGAAACTCTTCAATCTCTTGCACTGCGACATATTCTTGATATGTTACACACATAGAAAAATATATAAATGTAAGTGTATAGCTCAGTGGGTTTTCACAAACTGAACACACTCACGGAAACAATCTTTAACTGTTAAAGATAAACACTATTGTGACTTCTGCAGTTTAGAATAGCTTTGTTGAAGCAAGGATAGTTTGCATTATCAGAATTTTGTTTCCAGACAGTTGTGCCGATTTCAACCTTGCTGTTGCCCCATACCCTGTATGTAGCCAGGACACTGCCTGAGGAAGGTCTATTCAAACTGAACTGGTCCAAAGTGTGTATGTCCTCTAGGCAATCAGGATATAAGTAGAAGAATGGAGTATGGCAGGAGTAGGCATCATGGGAAGAGGGCTTAGACAAAGTGAGATGGGCAAAGGCCAACCAAAGAAAAAGTTTCCTTGTTTACATACTTCTACTTAGGAAACTCTCTGGGGAGCAGAGTTCTCATTTCTTTTTGCAATTTTCCTCTTGAGACCTCTGTATGGTTCTTACTGTTGACTTTGCCATATGTGGTGGTAGAGGAAGATCAAGTGTTGGTTTTGGTACAAAATAACTTGGTGAGTATTAAAGATATAAATACTAAGATTTATAAGAACATTGTGTGTACATGAGTATTTTTATTTCAGTGCATTTCCAGGGAATGTCTCTTTCAGGGCTGAATAGGACCCATATTTTTAATTCATCAACAGAGCATTAGTCACTAACAAGAGGTACAAAGATCAGTCAAAGCATAGGATTATATCTTAATGAGAAGGTGGAGGGTTAGAAGAAACCGATGGCTTCAGGTGTGGATTCCTACTGGCCAGGAAGAACTGCTGAGAAAAACCACTAATATCTTACAGGAACACCCACCAGCTCTCACTTGCCAAGGGCTGAGGTAATTCTTTAATGTATTTTTCTTTCTCTCTTTGAGAAACATAGGCTTAGAAAGCCTCTTACTAGAGAATGGAGTAGTCAGTAGCAGTGTGACATCTAATTTAAGCCTAGGCTGAGTGCAGCACCTTCTTTTCTTACTCACAGCATAATTCTTGGAAGGTCCACTTCATAGAAGAGCATGACTCCAGGAAACTTAATAGCCCTGAATGCTTCCTCTCTTTTATTTGAGGCAGACCCCACCCTCCTGAATGCAACAATGGTTTCATGCACTTAGAACATGTGACTTATTAAAACAACTTATGGGAGTTGTTTCTTCTATCAGGTCCATGTTTACATGGTCCCTTGTATGCTTCCCAGCAGAGCTAGGGCTTTAGACTAGAGCCAGGGGAGATGGAGAGCTACACAAAGCTGGAGACCCACTGCACTGCTCAGTTCCTCCACATGTGCAAGAAAATGACTATACCTGCCAGCTGGAAGTAGGTTTGCATATCCTGTCTTGATATTCCCTAGGCTGGGAATAGAAGACGCTTTAAGTGCTAGGTCTGGATTTTCCTTTCAGGTTCATTCTGAGCCCTTCAAATCACACTGAGACTCACATAAGAAGAATGTTCTGGAATGCATCCATGTTTATGTCTTGCTATATGTCATGTTTTCTATTCTTGAGTCTCAGTTCTCTTTGCCTTCTCAATTTTGATCTCTATTTTCCCCCTATTTTTGTCCCTATTCAAATTTCTCTAACTGTACTAATGGCTAGTACATTTTTTTTTTTACTTCTGATCTGATTTTATTCATCTAGCAGTCAATTTAGCTCCCACTTCATGATGTCGGATCTACCAAGGCAGAACTTCGGTGGATGAATCCCAGTTTCTTCTATATCCTAGTTTTTCCCAAGGATAGTTAAAGCTGTGGTTTAGCACTGGGCTCTCTCCCTTCTCCACGCTTCCTCATCTCTTTCTTTTTCCACCAGTGCCAATTTATTAATTTAAAATGAGAAATACAAATGTCAAGTTATTATTTATTTTGTTAGCCTGTTTTTTCCCTTATACATAAAAGAAAACTTGCTTAGTGAACATGGGAAAAGACATATGGTAGTAAATTATTATTAGATTATTTAAGCCTACATCTCTGAATAGGAAAGTACTTTCTACCTGGGTCATATGCTTGAGCTTAGAAATCCTTCTGCCACGTTGGATGGTACTGGTGCTATGTATGTTCTATGGAGCTCAAGGACCCTTCTTTTTCATGTACAAATGTAAGCAGCTTATATGGCTAAAACTGGTTTTCTTCCACCTTCTCCAAGTCTCCTTATTTCTCTGCTTTCTTTTTCTGCTGCTTTAATGATGCATTTCTGCACTTCTCTCCTTTTCCCTCATCTTTCTATATCTTATTTCTTTTCTGGAAACACTCTTGCTGCACATCATATGTCTTTCTGTATACTCCTAGCACTGTACTTCCATCTCTGTCTTCCTGCCCTTGGTTTTCTTTTTTTCCTCTAGTGAAGGGACAATTTGCCACAGTAAACAAGATCATCATTGGTGTCTAAAGACAGATATCCTGCAGAATCTATGTTTATTTAGCATTTCCTAGGAATAGGGAAGTGCAATCACCATTACTTCTTAATTTCCCTAGCTTACTGATATGATAGACACTAAGGTCCAACAAACCTTTTGGACAACCTTACCTGTTTGACAGCCATGGTAGTAGCCCATAAGAATGCCAGCTTGGAACTTATAAGGAATTATTATTTGTATTGAGTTTTATACAATAACATCTGTCTTTAAAAAATCTTATCTGTTTATCTCACCAAGGGTGGGAGTAGAGGGCGGAGGAAGCATATTTTAGGATCTGTTCTTAATTAATCTCTTCAGGACTTGTTCTCAGCAGCATTTTTTTCCGTGTGTGTGTGTGTGTGTGTGTGTGTGTGTGTTGTCTGAGTAATTGAGGAAGTAAGTAAATGGGGGAGATCTCATGATGGGAAAGTGAACTCAAGAAGAATTAAAGATGGATAATGATATTATTTTGTTTAGATTTTAGTTGGTTAATTAACTAAAATGAAGGCACTATAAATGAATGAAACTAGAATGAAAAATTGGCAAGGTATTTTTAAAGAAATCATTATTTTTTGTTTTTTAACAATGTGAATTAACTCCAATTAGCTGTTTACGATATGTTGCCAAGTAGAACTCCTACCTCAAATGTTTTAATGAACAACAAAGGTTCATTTGTAAGTAATCATTTATTCCCCCGAGGATATTATTAAAGTGTGCTTTTGGTTTATTTATCATTCCCCCTGCAACCTGGCTTATATTGATTTTCTCAGATCCTTGCAACTCGAAATATGTTGTGCCCTGCTAGCATAAGCATCAACAGAGCACTTGCTAGAACTGCAGAATCTCAGGTTCCCATCCAAAGCTACTGCATCAGAACCCGCATTTAACATCTCCCAGTGATTCCTATGAACATTGAAGTTTGAAAACCACTGACCTAGAAGATCTTTCACCCCAAATTATCAAAAAAGGTAAGCTTTAGTCTATTCTTCATGAAATTATCTCAAATTCTGAACTAGTAGAGAACTAATCAGCTTTTATTAAATTTCACTCATAATGTAGATTAAATTTCACTGTTTTATTTTGTGTACAATTGTTATTATCTACTAACTTATTTCATAGACTTGAGTTCTCTACTTCAGAGAAAAATATCTATTAAAAATTGGAATCATACACCAATCCGATTTCAATCTCCTCAGCATAGCTGGGCTATGTCCATAAGATTCTATTTCAGGGAGGTTTTGACATTGTGACATTTCCTTTTCCCTGGAGTATTGTATTCTTTCCTTTAATTGTGTGTTGGATAATTTCCTCTAGTCTCAGTAGAAACTATGTATAATGTTTTTATTTCCTGAATTAAGAATTCCCAATAGATTTAGAGAAGTCTTTTTATATATGTTCAACTGGCAATATTTGGAACCTATTTGATGAGGTTAAGATTCTTTATGTATTGCAAAAACACATTCAAAGACAAGTTTCATCTTTTGGTTCAAATAGGAGTGAATTTGTAAAGCACCAAGAATCTGCTTCTCATGATATACACCTTATGTCTCTTACATCCACTTTACCTTTTATCTTTGTACTTCAAACAATAGCTTTAAGTGGTTTGAACATGTATAAGCCAAAAATTATAAGGCAAAATAAAAATAGTACAAGTCACATTTGCCTGACATCTTTTTAAAAGGAAAATTTATTGATCAACTGAGAATCCATATTTTCTCTTTAAAGATGCATAATATTGTAACTATCTGGATGGCATCCTTAATCCTACTTGTATATAAATACTTCTTGCAGTAAAATGATATAAAAAGAAACTTCTTGGATATTAATTTATTTGCATATGAATCTCAAATTATTGTAAAACTGGAATATAAACTCTCTGAAGGTCAACATATTTGTCTTTTTTTCATTGTTGTGCCCTCCACCACCTGAGGCCATGCCACATACACAGTGTATGATAAACACGTGCTGACAGAATGAATAAAAAATGAAATTACAAATGTAAGTACTCTTCCATATTAAACAGTTGAGATTCATTTCTTATTGGTTTCATTTTGCTAAAAGTGTCTTTAGGTAATAAGATCCTCCCTGGACACAACATCTTATCTAAACAATTAATAACAGAAGCCAAAAATAATTGTGATTCTTGAAGGTATTATGGAGGAATGGCCACAACAATATGCCTAATTTACTTATTACTCTTCTATTTCATGGGTTTTGTCTATGATGATGTCACAGCTGAAATGCTTTTCTTTTGAAGTCCTGCTTCTTGCTGTTCCTTGATCTAACACCATCACATAAATTTCTGGTAACAAAAATATTCAGAGGTATTTCCCACCTATCAGATTCCTGGCCCTGTAGTAAATGGAGCCAATTTTCCCTTTCAACGTTGACTCTGATGCCTATCTATTTGGTTGGCTGATGGCATGAATCTTCAGCAAATTTATCTAATAGACTCATGACTCCTTTTTCTTCTGGAAGAACATACTCTCTGTAGATGGTGATGAAGGTGATGTAGTATTGGCAATCTGAAGATGCATGGACACATTTTTTTATAAGCTAAGAATCTACTGGTTATAGTTGTTGCTTGCTAAAAACAGAGGCTGCTAAATTAAAACTGCAATGAGATATCACTCTACACTGGTCAGAATGGCAAAAAACAAAACAAAACACAAGAAACAAGAAGCATTGTTGAGGATATAGAGAAAAAGGAACCCTTGTGCATTATTGCTGGGAGTACAAACTGGTGCAACCACTGTGGAAAATGGAATGGAAGTCCCTCAAAAAATTAAAAATAGAATTACCATATGATCCAGTAATCCCCTTACTGGATATTTAAAGAAAATGAAAATAGTAACTCAAAAAGATATATGCATTCCTACACTTATTCCAGCATTATTTATAATGGTGAAGATGGGAAAGCATCCCAAGTGCCTATTGATAAATGAATAAAGAAGATATGACGCACACACTACACACACACACACATATACACACACTAGAATACTACTCAGCAATAAATAATGAAATCTTGACATTTACAACACATGGATGGATCTAGAGAGTATAATGCTAAGTGAAGCCAGTAAGAGAAAGACAGATACCATATGATTTCACTCATGTGTGGATTTTAAAAAACAAAACAAAGAAAAAAGAGATTAACAAAGAAATAGACTCAAAACAGAAAACAAACTAGTGGTTGCCAGAAAGGAGGTGAGTAAGGGGATAGTTGAAGTAGATAAAGTGGTTTAGGAGTACAGTAATCTTGATGAGCCTTGAGAAATGTATAAAATTGTTGAATCTTTATATTGTACACCTGAAACTAATATAACACTCTGTTAGTTATACTTCAATAAAAGAAAAAAAGTAAGCATCTAATATCATTCTTATTTTGCAAATAAACAAAAGTTAAATAGTCCATGGCTTGTGGCTATACTACATCAGTGGTGGATCAAGTATTACGATTCAAGCATTTTTGTTCATTGTAGAGGCAGACTCCTATGAAAACAGCAAGAGCGTCAGAGCACAGAATGAGTTGAGACATAATTCAGGCAACCATTGCTTTCAGAGCCAGGCCTAGAAATAATAGGGTGCAATCAAAAGAAAGAACCACACTGGCTATTTTAATAGTGAGAATTTAACATATAGAATTGTTAATTACTGAAGAACTGAAAAGGGCTAAAAGAGAACCCAAAGGTATCTCCTAGGAAAGTAACTGCAGGGAGCAGCTCTCATCCCTGGGGCTGGGAGTGACTGAGAGAATAGCGGAGGGGAGTGGGGTTATTAAAACTCCAAAGCTTGGTGGAGGGGGCTGATGGGGCTTAAACTCAGACCTCTGAGAAGGGGAAGGGCTGCTGCCTGACTGGTGCTGGTGTTCCAGTGGATGGTCGAGGAGGGACCCCATGGACCTGGGACCCAGATTCCTGAGGAGAGGGTACTGGCTGTGGCTGGCCGGTGTCTCTGAGAGGGTACAATAAAGTTGGGAAAAACTGCAAACTGGACTTGACAGCTGTTTGATGAGAAAGAACAAGAAACTGAGAACCACAGTGTAAAGGGTTTCAAATCCAACATTAATTGAACTTCCATGAGAATCTAAGCACATGGCTATGTTTTGATGGTACAAAAATGAATAAAAGTTAGTATCTATTTTTGGGATGTTCTCAGTTATATGTATGAGTCAGATGTGAAGTAGTGTAGGGAAGAGTTGTAGGTACAGAGAACTACACAGACAAAAACAGAGGCCTGATGATGTCTGTGATTTCAGGAAACCATACTAGCCCAGCACTGCTGGATGTGTGATAAAGATGGGTGGGGATAAATCTTAAAAAGAAGACTGAGAGGAAATTGGAAGCTCATTGTGTACTGTAATTAGAAGTTTGGTTAACAAGCAGGTGTAAGATTTTTAAAGTGAAGATTAATATGGTTTGTATCTGATTTATAACATAATTTTGGTGGCAGTATATGAATTGAAACTTGACAGAAGGTGGGAAGAGAGATTGGAGACCAAAAGACCAGGTAAAGAATATTAAAGTGGTCCAGGCAAGAGGTTTTCTGATCTAAGGAAGGTAGGTTTTGTCATAAATAATACAGTATTTTATGGGGCTTGGGAAGACAAGGGAAAGATAATTTTCCTTTGCTTGTTTTTTCGGTGAGAGGAAGAAGGCCACCTTAAGTTTGAGGTATCTGGTTGTCCAAGTGGAGCAATGAGGTGGACAGTTGAAAATATGCAACCAGAGTATAGATTAGTCTAGATTAGAAATGTCTACCTGGTGCCAGCAGTTTGCAGGGGATAGATGAAGCCTAGTAAACAGCCAGAGATGAACTCACTCTTGGGAAAAATCAATAATCTGGTGTTGAACAAAAGAAAGGTACAGGACACTAGAAAAACTGGAGGAAATCAGAAGGGATTTTAGAGGTTCAGATTCTCTCTATATTTTAGAGAGAAGATAATTTTAAGGGGAATATATTGGTCAACAGTGTGAACCACTGCAAAGTCAAGGAGAATAAAGAACTGAGAAGAAACACTTCTAGACTAGGTTCCATGGGGCAGGAACCACATATGTGTTTGACATACATTAGGCGCTCAGTCAGTATTTGTGGAATGAATGGATGGATGTACCTTCTCAATTTACCTTAAGGGACACATGCTGCTTCTTTTCTCTGGTTTACTCTTGCCTATATACAGGATCATTTACATTTCAATGTGTAATCCATATTAGATGTGAATATTTCTCTGATTTTCAAAAACTGGAGCAAAATTAATCTAAAAGGAACATGATCATATTTTTCTAGTTAAGGCACTATTCTGCAAGAAAAGGTTTTCTCCCTCATCATTTTCAAATAAACGAAATATTATGCATTAAACAATGGAAGATGAAATAGCACACATTAATTTCCTATGTCATCAGAAGTATGTTCCTTTTGACCTTTACAAGTTAAATTCAAAAGTTAATTCAATTTTCCCACTAAAGTCTATTAAGGCTCTGAGGCAAGGGTTTCGGCTGGATTCAGAAAGATTTTAATGAGTTGGAAGTCAGTCAAAAACCATTTTCTACTTATTTTAAAAAAGGCTCCTGAGTTATCATGACTTTCTCCCCAACATTTTCATAGTTTATCCTTTAACAAAATTAAGTCCTATTAGCTATATTAATTTGAAAGTGGCAAATTTCTTTCAAGGGCCTAAATAACTTACAAGCATTTAAAAATATATATCACTTGAAAGGAATTTGACAAGTTTTTTTTTTTTTTAGTAAAGGATCTTCAAAACTGCTATAAATCTAAATATGATCTTTAAATCTCTGCTAATTTGCACTCTTCTAATTTTCAGTGTGATATTCATGTTCAACAGTACGGTGTTTCTTTTTGTGTTCTCTTTAAAGGAGAGGCTTATGAAGGTAATTAGCAGACTATGGAATTCTAATTGATTAATATAAACTAATTCAGAGAAAATTCTGGTTTTGAATATTACATATACACACACAGTACTAATTACAGATGAATATGAAATGGAGACGCTGTTGTTTAGTTAGTGGTTTGAGCTACTGTCTTAGGTTAATTTCTCCAGAACCAGGCTCAGAGAGGAGGATTTGTAGCCACCTGATTTTTTTTTAAGGTGGTACTTTTTGGGAGAACCTGGCAAGGGAGTGGGAAGCTGAGCAAGCCATGCAAACGTAGGATTTCAAAGTGATGTCGTTCTTGGCCTCAGTTTGAGCCCAAGACGCTTGCTCTGGAGTATTAGGTACACCTCCTGAGTTTCTTACCATCAGCAAAACCCAGACTGTCTTGTTCACTATCAGCTAGTCATTTGCTAAGGGCCTCGGAGAGTGAGTGAAAAGAGGAATATGTTTCTGGAACTTCCTTCTAATTACATAGATAAAGCAGGCCTCTGAGGAGAGTTTGACCTTGGCCATGAGACTCCAAAGAAGTAGGTGTAGAGTATGAGGGTGGGGTGATAGAAATAGTAGAAGGGATCTGAAGAGATCTGAGTGGAGCAATATATGTGTGTATGTATATATGTATATATACACGTTCTATATTGTCAAAACCTATTTCCTTGAAAATATTACAATTTACAAATTTGTCTAATTTGTCTAATTTCAGTTGCTGTTCCAAAAGCCCACACAAACAAGGTTTTATGTAACTAGTTATAGTATATTTGTTACTTGGTTGCAAAGTTAAAAATGTCCTCTTTTCTCTATAGACAAAACCAGGTAAGAATTGCATTTAGAGACACACTAAGTGGCTAGAAGGAAATGTTCTTTAGTGCTCCATTTTTATTTAGAGAGGTTCCCTTCCAGTCCTAGCACAAACTATTCCACATAATGTGTTTCTGTAGTAGAAATAGGTATGTGATTCACCAAATAACTTCCAAATCCCATTGACAAGTGACTATTTTTCTCATTCAAGGGTTTTTCCAGATATACTCAAAGTTTGTTTTGCTTGTGTTATGGGCAGTTCCTTTTCTTTCTTTCTTTTTGTTTTTTAAATCTCTGCCTTGCTATTTGTTGGTACAGGGAAAAACAAACCACGTAAATGCATATGGTGACATTCTGTCTCAAAAGTACTTCACAGAAATATCTAAGTCATTAGTTTCTTTTTATTAAATGGGTGTGAAGCTAGTTAATGCAAAAGTCACTTCATTATTTGGAGTAGCTGCTTGAAAGATTAAGAGAAGTTGTTTAAAAGATGTGTTAGCTTTGTTTTTTTGAAAAGGGTGATATCTGAGCTCCATTTTCTCTATGAAAAGAAATTCAAATTTTGATACAAGAAAATATCTTGACAGAGATCTTACAATAATAGCTAATATTTATTGCTATTATTTACAGCTAATATGTTGCTCCAGCTGAGGGCACTTGGTTTTAAATATTTCACTTCTACATTGATAAACTACAGTCAACAGGGAGACCGTAGCGGGTTTGACACTTCCATCACAGAAAGGCATGGTCATCTTCTCCTGCCTTTCATTAAAACACAACAAACCTAAAATCAGGACTGATACACCTTTCAGGTCAATTGCACAATCTATCTGGCATTCTTCACTTCCCTCACCCTCCCTCCTTCTTATACTTATCCAGTGTGAGGAGAAATAAAGGAAAGGAGGTCAAATGGTTTCACATCTGGAAACATGACCTTATCTTAGCTTTCTAAGATGATTTTTTTTTTGTTTGTTCTATGAAGGTAGTTCAATCACTTACTTGCAGCAATAAAGTTATCTTTTTGTTTGTGTTGACTATAATTATATTCCCTTGCCCTCAAATGTTAGCAAAAACGACTTTAAAAAGCACCCAAACCCATACCCTTCTTATTACCAAAAATGTAGTAGGTAGACAAAGTAAGATATGTAGGGGTAGAGCAGAATGGAGACAATTGTAAAGAAGCAGAGGAAGTAGAGGGAAAATGCTTCCAGATATTTGATATGGGTGGTTTACTACACCTGGACAATTCACTTAACTTCAAACTTCTTGTCATTTAAGGTGAAAGAAAACATATTTTGGTTTCTTGACTCATTTGTCATCAGTGATCAGATCATTTTGACACAGAGAAATGGTCCACAAGCTGGAAGGAAGTTGGCCCAGTTTATCCCCATCAATCTGTCTTTCTTTCCAAATTCTAGACAGATATCACAAATTTTAGAGGAAGTCTTTCATGTGAAATAAGTATCATCTAAATGGTGGAAAACAAGATCCAGAAGTCATGTGGCTGCTAAAGAATGTGTGGAATGATAGAAATGGACTTAGATATCACCCCCACCCAGATCTTGGACCACTGTATTTATCAACATTTCACTTTCACAGTGGAGTGAAAATTATGTTAGGAACGACAGTGGCTACTCTGTACTCTGAAACTATGGGTGGAAGGACTATGATGGCAGAGTGGTGGGAAGCCAGGCTGAGGTTACTATCCCTTTCCTCCTCTGTTTTGTCTCACTTTTTGTTCCTTTTGATCTAAGCATCTTATGTTTCATTTCCTTGTGGTGAGTTTTATATCTGCTTCTGTGGCCAAATTAATAGTTTGACAGAAGACAAATCATTGTCCTTCTTTAACATCTGTTTTCATCCCTATAAAGCAAAGAGGCTAGTCCTTGTCTTCTTGCTCCCTCATAAGAGTTTAAGAAGGAAGGAGAAAGAGTGCACAGAATGTTTTAGATATCCAGGGAAAAGGTGCTGCATACCAAAGGTTATCTACCTATCTCATGGGACTCTTATGAACTGAGATAAGATGTGAAATATTTTGAGTTCCATGAAACATATGTATTTGAGCCCTTATGATTAATTAATGTTCTGTGAAGTTATAGCAGCATTTTACTTAATATGTTTATTCACTACTTTCATTCATTCTATGGCAGACTCCACATGGGTAGTGATTCAATAGTGGAAAAATGAGACTGTGTTTCAAAAATATTCCAAAGGAAATATACAGTTGTCCAATAAATATTGTATCCCTTGTCTGCACATCACCACCAGGCTGTCTACTGTGATTTATATTTTCCTTCCAATGAGGAGGTGGGTGGGAGAGGTGATAATGAAAGGAGAGAGTGAAGAAAGATCAGTGTCAGAGAGGTTTATATTCAAGTGATTCCAGGTCTCCCAACACTCAGCAGGCTGAAGGTGCCTCTAAACATTAAAACCTAAAACGTCTCTTTTGGAATGACTCATCAGTGGAATGGATTTGAATTTCTCTGTTTGCTACAGAATGACAAGCTTTAAAAAATTTTTTCTGGAAATCTATTTTAAGGAACATGGGCCATACGGATCAACCCCCTTCATGGCCCATTCAATTCCAGAGCATCATGAAAATGTTTATTAAATGTTTAAAATTTATTGCAATTAACATATTACTTTTAGACAAGCTAACAGAAAACAACACAGACTAATTTTGTCAACAAAAATATTTTGGGGGAAGCTGAGCAGCCCACACAATTTAAGAAAGAGCTGAACCAGCAGCCTTTGAGAAAGACCAGAACATCTGCTTCTGCCATCTGAAGAGCAGGAATTCAAGGCTCTCTCTTTGGTTGGACCATCACCCAATTAGTCCCTGTGCTCTGCTTAAGATACAACTTCTTCGGAGAAGGTACAGTTGGATTAGTTTGGATAAAGTACTCATCTTGGTGTTGATAATTATGAAGGGGTTCCAGGGATTGACAACCCCACCAGAAACACATGGAGCAGGGGAGGTACAAATCTCCAAAGGAAAATAGTTGGCAGAAAAACCCAAGACATCTACTATCTCAAAATGGTATTCTATGCTATAGTTAAGTTGATTTCTAAAGTATGTAGTAAGTAAATTTTATAGTATATTGGGCAACTGACAACTTTTATGCTCTGGTTATATATATTGCTTAAAACTTATATAAAGGATGCAATGAGGTGAAGTGGTCTATATATCTGGGTTTGCCTTGGAATGGCCATTAATTAGCTGTAAGACATGGGCAGGAACCTTAATCTCTCAGGGTTTCAGTTTGCAGAGTTGAAAAATGAAGGGATTTTTAGACTTATCTTCTTTTCATTTGTCTTTTGTTATTGATATGAGATACAGAACTGAGTAACGATAAATTTAGTGTATGGTACACCATCACATTCTTCTATGCAAGATGCTTTTTTTGTTTTACTTAATTTTCTAACTTTATCCTGAATCTCCATTCTTTTTACTCCATGGACAACCAATCTAATATTTTCAATATATGTTCTTATATATGTAGAATGGATATTATTTTTGTCATATGGTTGTGAATACATACTATATATATATATATATATATATATATATATATATATATATATATAACTAGTCTCATACAGTTTTTAAAAATTGTTTCCATGCAACATTATACTTTTTAAGGACTATCCACATTGGCTCCTATATATCTAGTACATTATTTCTAATTCTTTGTAGCATTCCATTATACGTACCCACTATTACTGTATTTATCTATCTTTCTAGTGATACATAAAGCAGCACCAACTTGCTTGCTTGTAGGTGTTTGGTTTTTTGTCTATTTATAGGACTTGCAAGGGTTTCTTTGGGATATTCCTAATTTAGTAAGGTTGAAATACCTATACCATACTGCTTCAAATTACTTTAGCGTGTAGCATACCTTAATATATGAGAGATTAAGTCCCTGCTCTTTTTCTTTTTTCAAAATTGGCCTACTGGCCAACTAGTGATTCACGTGGAAAGAAAAAAATATACCATTTTATAAAAAAATAAGTTCCAGATGAATAAGAGCATAGGAATAATTAAAAAATAAATCTTTGAAAATCTATGAGAGTAAATGCAAACATATGCATTACTGAGATCTTCCTAGTAAAACTGGAAATCTAGAAGCTATAAAATAGGAGATAGAAATTATTGACTATATAAAAATTTAAAGCCTTTGTATTGCAAAACATTCCGTTAAAGATCAATAGGCAATAATGAAACGAGAAAACACATTTGTAACTCAAAGTATTAATTTCTGTATTATTCAGAGATGAACAAGTCAGTTAAAAATGGATATAAGATATAAATAGGTAATTCAGAAAAGGACGAATTTAAATAGCTTATTAGCATTAAATCTTATTAGATGCAGAAATTTAAAAATAAATCCACATTAAAGAAACAATGAAATATAACTTTATAGTCATTGGACAGAGAGAAAAGAGTAATGTGATGCATATTAGTGGCAGGGATGTTAAAATATATAGCATTTTGGGAAGAGAATATGGCAATATATATGGATATTAAAAATACATATTCTTCTCTATTCAATACTTCTATTCCCAGAAATCTCTCAATTGCAGAAATGTAAGAATAAGTCTTGCCCATAAAAATTAAAGTACAAGTTTATGAATATTTGACTCACAAGGACCTTTATTACAGCATTCTATATATTTGCCAAAAACGGGAAGTAAAGATGTACTAATGAGATGAGTATAACTGAATTATGGTTCAAACACTATGTAATATTCTACAGTCCTGAGAATGAATTAGAACACATGTATGTATATGTAAGAATATATGATTATGGAGAAAAGCAAAATGTTAGCATCGCTACATGGAATTAGGGATGAAAGTAGAGAAAAGATATCCATGATAGAGAATGTAGACTATGATCTTATCTCTATAAAATTATACATATATGTTTTATACGTATGAATGAGGAAGGCAACAATAGATAGTTAGAATGTTAAATGTGATTATTATAGGATAGTGAAATTCCATGTGATTTCATTATGTTTTTATATATTGTTATGACTTTTTAGCGAACATGTTTTATTTATGGTCATTTTCATTGTGTGAAAAAATTTATAAAAATAGAAAAACAAACATATAAAACTAAAATTGATGATTATTTATGAACCTTTATTCTTCTGTGTAGGATAAGAAAGTTTGTAAAGTGCACAAAAGAATTCTACTGGTATCTTTATTAGCATTGCATTGAATTCAAGAAAAATTCATTGCAGATTTGATATCTTTATAATGTCACATTGTATTTTATATTTATTTATTCTGCTCATTTTTTATCCCTAAAGGGGTTTAAACATTTTTTCTCTAAAGGTCTTTTTCATGCCATATTAGGATAATTCTTAAATATGTTGTTTTCTTGTTATTTATTAAAAGGTTTTCTTATTTTCTTATTTTATTGTGTGGCTTGTTTTGAGGGATAGAAGAACCTTTTTCACATTTATAAGTTGATCATTATCTTGTAATTGTGCTGAATTATTAGTTCATGAGGTATTTTATTAGTTTATATTTATTTTATAGTTAAAAAATTATTGTGGTAAAATATAACATAAAATTTACTATCAACCATTTTTAAGCACACAGCTCAGTGTTGTTAAATATGTTCACGTTATTGTTTAATGATCACCACCATCTTGAACACTTTCATCTTGTAAAACTGAAACTCTGTACTCCATGAAATAGTAACTCCCCTTCTCCCCGCTTCTCCCCCCTGGCAACCAGCATTCTATTTTCTTTCTCTATTAATTTGATTGTTCTGGGTATCTCATATAAATGGAATCATACAGTGCTCATTCTTTTGTGACTGATTTATTTACTTAGCATAGTGTCCTCATTATCTATGTTAACATTCCATTATATATCTCATGTTTTTTATTCACTTAAGAATAATGTTGTTATGAACATGAGTATAAAAGTCTCTTTAAGACTCTATTTTCAATTCTTTTGGGTATATACCCAGAAGTAGAATTGCTGGATCATATACTAACACTATTTTTAATTTTTCGAGACACTGCCATACTGTTTTGCATAGGAGCTGTACCATCTTACATTCCCAACAACAGTGTACAAGGGTTCTAATATCTCCACATCCTGGCCAACACTTGTGTGTCTGTGTGTGTGTGTGTGTGTGTGTGTGTGTGTGTGTGTTATAATAGCCATTTTAAAGGGTGTGAGATAGTGTCTCATTATCCTTTTGGTGATCAAGGCTCTCATCTAAGATTTGGTCACCATGTCCCCTTAAGCTCCTCTTGGTTGTGACAGTTTCTTAGGTTTTTCTTATTTTTGATGACCTTGACAGTTTTGATGATTACTGGTTATATATTACACAGAGTGCTCCTCAGTTGGGATTCACCTGATGTTTTGAAAGATTAGACTTGAGTAATGTCTTTTTGAGTGGAAGACACAAAGGTGCCATTCTCATCACATTATATCAAGGGTACATACTATCCATATAATTTGTCAGTGTTGATTTTATCCTTCATCACCTGACTGGAAGTAGTGGTTTTCAAGTTTCTCCACTGTAAAGTTCCTCTTTTTCTCTTTCCCTTTCCATATCATAATCTTTGGAAGAAAGTTGTCACGCACAACCTACATTTAAGGAGTAGAGAGTTATGCTCTACTTCCTTCAGTGTGGAGTATCAACATAAATTTGGGGTTCTTCTGTAAGGCTTATCTATTATCCCCATTTATTTCTTCAATTATTTACTTATAATAATAGAGTATCTTTGAGTGTGAACTTGAGGATATTCATGCTGTGGGTTATAATCCAATATTACTTTATGTTGTTACTAAAATTGGTCTAACTGTGACTATTGTACCCTTTCAGTCAGTGCCTGTATATCTTAGACATATCTTTTCATTGAAGGTAAGGTTTCTTTTTTTTTTTTTTTAAGCATTTTCTTACTTCCTAGTGCTATAAGATACTTCAGGCTCATCTTGTCTATTTTGTGCTGTAGTCCTAGAATCAGTTATTTCTCCAAGAAACTCTAGTTTCTTTTATTGGAGAATGATATAGAAACCAAAGTTTTGGTGCTAGACATTCTTATTTGTAATAAGAATTTGCACTTTCAGGGGACAGAACAAGGAAGTATATGTGTGTATACTAACCATGTACACATATATCTATAAATGTTCCATTTATATGTTATTATCTGTATCTTTTTTTAAATTGAGGTATAATTGACATGAAACATTATATTAGTTTTAGGTGTACAATGTAATGATTTGACATCAGTATATATTGTGAAATAATCACCACTATAAGTAGTTAACATCTGCCATCATACATAGTTACATATTTTTTCTAAGATCTACTCTCTTAGCAGTTTCCAAAAAAGAAAGCATCATTCTTTTTAATTGTGGTTTCATTATAATAAAGATATTATTGATAGGTTGGAAATATCTGCTAACTTTGTCAGTTGTAATACATTTACCTTTGAAATAAAGTATGCTTTCTAGTGTTATATTGCAGAAGAGCTATATAAAGTGATTAATAGTATATTAAGAAAATATATTTAAGATAAAATAAAGATAAAATACTTTTTAATATTTCATATAACCATTTAGACTCTTGAATTTTAGTTTATGTACTAAAAAATGAAAAAAATGTTAACAGAGAAAGATGATGTGAGTAAAGGAATAGGGCATCACATTAGTATTTTTTAAAAAATATTTAAATTAATTAACATACAGTGTATTATTGACATGAGAGGTAGAGGTCAGTGATTCATCAGTCTTATATAATATCCATTGCTCATGACATCACATACCCTCCTTAAAGTTCATCACCCAGTTACCCTGTCCCTCTACTCTCCTCCCCTCTAGCAACCTTGTTTGTTTCCCAGGATTAAGAATCTCTTATGGTTTGTCTCCCCCTATGATTTTGTCTTGTTTTATTTTTTCCTCTCTTCCCTTATGACCCTCTGTTTTGTTTCTTAAATGTCTTTCTTAATTGTCTTTCTCTGATTGACTTACTTTGCTTCACATAATATCCTCTAATTCCATCCATGTTGTTGCAAATGGCAAGATTTCATTTTTCTGATGCCTGAGTAGTAGTTCACTGTATATATACATACATACATACATATATATATATACACACACACCATATCTTCATTATCCATTCATTGATGGACTTCTGGTCTCTTCCAATAGTTTGGCTATTGTGGACATTGCTGCTATAAACATTGAGGTGCAGGTGCCCCTTCACATCACCACATTTGTATCTTTGGAGTAAATACCCAGTAGTGCAATTGCTGGGTCATAGGGTAGCTCTATTTTCAACTCTTTTTAAGGAACCTCCATACTGTTTACCAGAGTGGCTGCACCAGCTTGTGTTCCTTCTAACAGTGTAAGGGGTTCCCTTTCTCTGCACCCTTGCCAACATCTGTTTCCTGACTTGGTCATCTGACCCATTCTGACCAATGTGAGGTGGTATCTCATTGTCGTTTTGATTTGTATTTCCCTGATGTTGAATGATGTTGAGCATTTTTTAATGTGTCTGTTGGCCATTTGTATGTCTTCTTTGGAGAAATGTCTGTTCATGTCTTCTGCCCATTTTTTTTGATTGGTTATTTGTTCTTTGGGTGTTGAGTTTGATAAGTCCTTTATAGACTTTGGATACTAGCCCTTTATCTGATGTGCCATTTGCAAATATCTTCTTCCATCTGTCAGTTGCCTTATTTGTTTTGTTGACTGTTTCCTTTGCTGTACAAAAGCCTTTTCTCTTGATGAAGTCCCAATAGCTCATTTTTGCCTTTGTTTCCCTTGCCTTTGGAGACATGTCTAGCAAAGGGTTGCTGTGGCTGAGGTCAAAGAGGTTGTGTTCTGCCTGTGTTCTCCCCTCTAAGATTTTGATGGATTTCTGTCCCATTTAGGTCTTTCATCCATTTTGAGTCTATTTTTGTGTATGGTGTGAGGAAATGGTCCAGTTTCCTGGTGTGAGAAAATGGTCCACTTTCTGCATGTGGCTGTCCAATTTTCTCAACACCATTTGTTGAAGAGACTGTCTTTTCTCATTGGATATTCTTTCCCACTTTGTCAAAGAGTAGCTGACCATAGAGTTGCGGGTCCATTTCTGGGTTCTCTATTCTGTTCCATTGATCTCTGTCTGTTTTTGTGACAGTACTATACTGTCTTGATGATCACAGCTTTGTAATAGAGCTTGAAGTCTGGAGTTCTTATGCCACCAGCTTTGGTTTTCTTTTTCAACAATCCTTTGGCTATATGGGGTCTTTTCTGGTTCCATACAAATTTTAGGACTGTTTGTTCCAACTCGGTGAAAGAAGTTGATGGTATTTTGATAGGGATTTCATTGAATGTATAGATTGCTCCAGGTAGCATAGACATTTTAACAATATTTATTCTTCCAATCCATGAGCATGTAATGTTTTCCCATTTCTTTGTGTCTTCATTAATTTCATGACTATTCTATAATCTTTTGAGTACAGATCTTTTGCTTCTTGGGTTAGGTTTATTCCTAGGTATCTTAGTTACCACCTATATCTCTATTTAGCTAAATATGAGAGCACATTGATGTCTTCAATTCTAATGCATTACCAGATGATGAATCTAGAATCCTCCCATGCTTATTTGTAGCCTCTCACTTTCACAGTGAGAAACCTGGTTCTCACCATTTGCCAGTCTTTGTCTTGCCTTGTAAACTTTAGAATTTGTTTGTATATTTTTTAGAAAATAGCTTATGAGGGGATCCCTGGGTGGCTCAGTGGTTTGACACCTTTGTCCCAGGGCACGATCCTGGAGTCCCTGGAGTCCCCCTGGAGTCCCTGCATGGAGACTGCTTCTCGTCTCTGCCTCTCTCTCTCTCTCTGTCTATCATGAATAAATAAATAAATCTTTTTAAAAAAAGAAAATAGCTTATGAGATTTTGGTGAACATTTTAATTGGGATTGTACTAAATCAAGTTGTGAAGATTTGACATCTTAATAATGAGTCTTCAAATCCATGAACACAGAATATATTGTCCTTTAAAAAGTCTTATTTGATTACTTTTTATTGGCAGTTTTTTATTTTGTAGTCTTCCACATTTTCCATACATAATTCCTACACGTTAGATTTATACCTAAGTATTTCAATTTGTTGAGTGCTATTGTAAAATAATATATTTAAAAAAATCCCAAATCCCAGGTGTTCATTGATAGTATATAGGAAAACAGTTGACCTTTACGTATTAATCATGTATCCTGTGACTTTGCTATACTCTCTTATTTATTTCAGGAGATTTTTCTTCTTGGAATTTTCTATATAGACAATCACATCATCTATGAATAGAGACAGTTTTATTTCTTCCATTTCCGATTAATAATGGCTCCCCACCCCTTTATTTTGTCATTTTAGATGCCTTTCTTTTATTTTTTTAAGATTTTATTTATTATTTATTTATTTATTTATTTATTTATTTAATTTATTTATTTATGAGAGACACAGAAAGAGAGGGGCAGAGACATCGGTAGAGGGAGAAGCAGGCTTCCCCCAGGGAACCTCCCCAACCCCAGGATCACACCCTGAGCTGAAAGCACAGTCAACCTGTGAGCCATCCAGGTATCTCTGATGCCTTGTTTCTTATTTCAGTAAGAAAGGATTCTGTTTCCCATTATCATGTATAATGTTAGCTGTAGGTTTTTTAGAGATTATCCTTATCAAATTGAGGAAATTTTCTTCTATTCTCACTTTGCCCAAAAATTTTTGTCATGGTATAGTTGTTGGATTTCTGATATGATCATATACTGGTTTTTCTTTAATCTGTTGATGTAGCAGATTACATTGATTGATTTTTAATGTGGAAATAGCCTTACATGCCAGGAATAAATACCATTTGTTTGTGGTGTGTACGGTTTTGTATATATTGTTAGGTTCAGTTTGGTAATATTTTGTTAAGGATTTTTGAATCCATATTTACAAAAGATATTGGTCTGTTGTTTGCCTTTCTTTTAATATATACATCTGTTTTTGGTAGGGTAATGCTGGTCTCATAAAATGAATTAAAAACTATTCCCTCTGCTTCTATCTTCTGGAAAAGATTGTGGAGAACTGATATCACTTCTTCCTTAATTGTTTAATTAAATTTACCAGTGGAATCACCTGGGCCAAGTATTTTATTCTTTGGAAGATTATTAAATATCAATTAAACATATTTAATGTGTATGGGGTTATTCAGGCTATTTTTCCTTTTGTGGGTTTTGGTTATTTGTGTCTTTGCAGAAATTGGTCCATTTCATATAAATCATCAAATTGGTGGTCATGGAATAATATTAATAATAATATTCCTTATTATCCTTTCCATGATGATGGGATCAGTAATGATGATCCTTCTTTCATTTTGGGTATTGGTAATTTATGTCTTCTCTCTTTTCTTCGTTAGCCTGGCCAAAGAATCAGTTTTTGAATTCATTTATTTTCTCCATTGTTTTCTTGTTTTCAATTTTATAGAATTTTGCTCCAGTTTTTGTCATTTCTTTTCTTCTGTTTGCTTTAGGCTTAGATGTTCTTTCTCTATGATGAAAGCTTAGGTTATTGATTTTAAATTTTTCGTTATTAAAAAATTTCTTCAATGCTATACATTTCTTTAAGCACTACCCTTATTGCATTCCACATATTTTTATAAAAGTTGTGTTTTCATTTTCATTTAGTTTGAAATATTTAAAACTTTCTCATGAGATGTTTTTTTTTAACCCGAGTGCTATTTTGAAGTATGTTGTTTAATTTCCATGTATTTGGGGCTCCTCCGGTTATCTTTCCTTGATTTTTAGTTTAATTCTATCGTGCACTGACAATGTATCCTATATGATTTCTATTCTTTAAATTTGTTAAAGTGTATTTTATGACCAGAATGTGGTTTATCTTGGTGAGTGTTTCACGGAAACTTGAGAAGAATGTGTAATCTGCTGATGTTGGTTGGAGTGAACTATAAATGTCAGTTAGATCAACTTGATTGATAGTGCTGTTCAAGTCAACTATATCTTTATTGATTTTCTGCCTGCTTGATCAATTATTGAAAGGGAGGTGTTGACCTCTTCAACTATAATTGTGCACTGTCTATTTTTCCTTTCAGTTCCATCAATTTTTATCTCACATATTTTGACATTTTGTGTTTAGATGCATGCATGCATGTTTTGGATTATTATGTCTTTCTGGAGTATTAATTTTTTTTATTATGTAGTTCTGTTCTTTATCTCTAATAAGTCTCCTTGTTTTGAAGTCTGCCTTGTCTGAAATTGATATAGATACTCCAGCTTTCTTTTGATTGGTTTTACTTCTCTCTTTGCTATTAATTTACTTGTACATTTAAAGTGGGTTTTTTGTAAACAATATAGTTGGGTCTTATTTTTTTTACCCACTCTGATAGTCTCTGTCATTTAATTGGTAATTAATAATTAGACCATGCATATTTAAAGTGAATAGTGATATATTTAATATAAACTGTTTGTCAGACTTTTATATTTGTTGTCAGAGTTTTTCTTTTCTAGTTTTAATTGAGCATTTTATATGGTTCCATTTTATCTTCTTTCAGCTTAAATATTATACTTAAAAGTTGTATTTAGTGGTTGCCTAGCATTTATAACATACATTTTTAACTAATGTAAATCTACCTTCAAATAAAATTATTTTGTTCCACATGTAATACAAGTGTCTCAGAGTATTTCTATACCTCTTGTTGTCCTGTGACATTGCAATTTACTTTTATATATGTTGTATCACTCAACATATTCATGTTATTATTACTTTAAACAGTTACTTTCAGATTAATTAATATGAAAAATAAAAAATATCTTATTGTTTATTTCTTCCCTGATGATCTTTATTTATATAAATCTAGGCTTTCTTCAGCTTGAAAAAAATCTTTGAACATTTCTTGCAGGACAGCTATGCTGGCAATGAAGTCCCTCAATCTTTGAAAAAATTTTTAATTCTCCTTAGCTTCTGAAGCAGAAATTTATTGACTATACAATCCTAGGTTGGTGGATATATCTTTTAAAACACTTTAAATACTTTGCTCCAACCTCTTCTTACTTGCATGATTTCGGCAAAAAGTCTGTTGTAATTCTTATCCTTATTGCTCCATAGACAACGTGTTTTTTTTTTTTTTTCAATCTGGCTTCTTTCAAGTTTTTTTTCTGTCTTCGTTTTTCTGTAATTGAATATGCTTTGTATAGGTATGTAATTTTTATTTTTTGGTCTTATTTTACTTCGTGTTTTCTGCACATCTTAGGTATACAGTTTAATGTCTGTCACTAATTTTAGAAAGTTCTCAACCATTATTCCTTCAAATATTTCTTGTACTCTGTTTTTGTTCTTTTTCTCATAATGCAACTTCTATCAAAAAATTCCCAAAGTTCTTGGATATATTATTTGTTTTTTTAAAAATATAGTTTTTGTATTTCAGTTTGTTGAGTTTCTATTGGTATATATTTAAGCTCACTGATTCTCACCTTAGCTGTTTCCAGTCTATTGATGGGTCTGTTAAGGACATTCTTCATTTCTTTTATATAAAGTTTTCAATCTCCAGCATTTACTTCTGATGTTTTTCTGAGAGTTTTCATCTCTCTACTTGTATTATCCATCTGCTTTTGTACATTGTTTACTTTTTCCATTAGGGCCCTTTACATATTAAATATAGATATTTTAAATGCTCTTCAGATAATTCTAAAATCTGTGTCATATTTCAGTGTTGTTCTAAAAATTGCTTGTCTCTTTACTCTTTTTGTTTTGTTTGGTATGCCTTGTAATTTTATTTTATTTTATTTATTTTATTTTATTTTTGTTGGAAACTAGATGTATTGTAAGCAGTTACAGAAACTGGAGAAAATAGGCCTCTGGTTTAAGAATTTATGCTCATTTGGCTAAGAGTTGGACTTTGTTTAATGTTTTCTGTATCTATAGGTGTCAGAGGCTTCAAGTCCCTTTAGTATCTTGTTTTTTTGGTCTCCTTTCTTTAATTTGGGCTTACATGAGTATTCTCCCTCAGAAAGAGTCTGTTTTTTGGGACAGTCTATTTTTATACTGGGACCTGATTGGTATGAAATTATTTTCATGGGTGTTTATAATACCCATTAGTGTTTTATAATATTCCCACTAAGTTTTAGTTTTAGTCTTTTGGTAAGCCAGTGTCTTTTATTTGTGACCTTCACAGCATGCCTTCTTGTATAGCTCTGCAACCCTCTCTTTAAGTGAGACAGAAAGACTTAGAGGGGATTGGAATGAGAGAGACATTCTTCTCAGAGAGACATCCTTCTCCCCACAACTATTGCATAAGCTCTGGTAAAGTATTTCCTTCTAAAGAGTAGGCTTTTGTTTTAAATAGAGAAGTTCTGTGCATATTTACTAAGGATTACTCTTCTCCTCTTCCAGCTAGAGCCACGAGGGGATCTTTCTTGGGTCTTTATCTTAAGAAACTGTCAGGTTCCTGGAGATAAAGACCATGTGGTCCTAATATTTTTTTATTCTTAAGCTAGCATACACGGAGCCTCCAGCAATTCATAAAAATCACCATGTACGTGTCTAGCTAATTTGAGGTCTCAGCAACTTCTGTCCCAGGTTAATGGATCTTGGTTTTGACTCTCTGGGTTTATCTGTCTCTCTAGATTTTGAGAACAATTTGCCCTGCAAATTCAGATCTCTGATTTGATCAAGAAAAATAATTAATTTTCTGTTTGTTCAACTTTTTGTTGTTGTGAGGACAGAACTTTGCATGTTGGAGCTGAAACATAAAGTCTAGCTTATATCTTGCATTTTTATATTATGTATTCCTCACCTCCATAACCATTCTATTATTTTCAACCTTTTCAAATTCCCCCTGCTGAGTATGCCTCCTATATTGGGTGTATTACTGGATCTTATTTTTTTAGTCAAACCTAAAAGTCTTTCTTTTGATCTATGAAAATAAACAATTTGTATTTATTATAGTTACTGCTAAAATATAAATTCCTCCTTATTACTTTGTATTATTTATGTTTGCTTCTTTTTTAACTTCCTTTCTTCTATCTATTGCATTTTTTTTTTTTACTTTAAGGTTATACTTTTTATTCTTAGGAGATTACTCCTACTAGGGTTCATCCCTAATTTTTTATTCATTTTTTAAGTTTCTGTATCCCATCTCTTCCTGAACTTAATGACTACTTGAATACCTATAACTACTGTTTTATCATTACCAACTGTCTATGCTCCACCCCATTCATATGGTATGTTGGTATCTCTCTAGGTTTAAATTCAGGTGGGGAGAGCCATCAACCATGCTACTAGCCATCTTATCAGCTAAGGAAAATCTTTACTCTAGCATTCAGTTTATAAAAACTCTAATTTGTACCCCATGTGTCACTTGTTAGGGACAGCAACAATGAAACCAGTCTATTTGGAATTAGAATAAAATTTTGTGCAGAAAGTGATCTTAGAGATCATGTAGTAAAGTAGTCCTTATTTAATAGACCATTTTTCATTTTCTTGTTGTTCTCCAGTCAGGTTGCTTCTACAATGTCCATGTTATAGAAAATGAATACAGTTAATTAAAAATCTTAGCTACTCTACATAATATATGTAATGTCACCTCCATCTCAGAATAAGCTTCCAGAAAAATTCAGAAGAAAAAACACAAGTATCACTCTAATGTCCAAAAGCACAAATGATTTAGTCTAGTAACATGTTTTTCTAAGAAATAAGCATAGAACTAGGTGGATTAAGTAACTATGGTCCAGGTCATGTAGCATGTTAGAAGCAGAGCCAAGCCTGAATCCTTGGTTGTGACTCCTGTTCCTGTGCTCAGTCCCTGGAACCATAATGGCTCCTATTTAGAGTCTATTTTGTGTAGGAGTATATGAGGAAATAGCTGCATTTGAGTACATAAGAATTCCATATTACAATACAATGCTGTGTAAGAAGGGGAAAGTAATTTTCATTATAAGCCATTCCTTTCAGTTATTCAAAGCCTTCTGAAATAATCTCTTTTAGACTTAAATTATCCATGCTTGAATAAAGCATGGTTGAAGACCAGAGGTAATTTTATTTTAAAAAATTTGGGAAGACTCTTTTTGAGATTCATCAGATTAGTAGAAATTAAAGAAGGAAGAAATAGTAAAAATTCACAAACTTCTTAGCTTTTATTTAACTCTCAACTTGCTGAATTGGTAACTTTATTTAAATTAAATTCTTCATTTTATCGGAATAAAATCATAAAATAGTTGAATAATTTAAAAATATTAGGCCATTTAATTTTTAATGTATTAAAGTACCAGTAAACATTATTGCTCCAATTTTCTCATTTCAGCTAGTACCATTTTTCTCTCTTAAAAACATCACAAATAGGGATCCCTGGGTGACGCAGTGGTTTGGCGCCTGCCTTTGGCCCAGGGCGCGATCCTGGAGACTCGGGATCGAATCCCACATCGGGCTCCCGGTGCATGGAGCCTGCTTCTCCCTCTGCCTATGTCTCTGCCTCTCTCTCTCTCTCTCACTGTGTGCCTATCATAAATAAATAAAATTAAATTAAAAAAAAATAAAAACATCACAAATACATACAATAACAGAACCACACAAACAACCTTATATTTGGGTAGATCATTTGAACACTGTAATGTCAGAAATTTTCAAATTAGAATTTTTTTCTGAAACAAAACACAAATTCAATATTTTCTATTTCCTTTTTCTCACTGAATATTTAGTTAGGCATTTTTGCTTTGATTGAGAGGAACAGAGAACTGCTCTAACAACCCAAGCAATGGAGGCTTATTGGAAGAACACATGTGGTCTGGAACCAGAAGAGGAAACTCACTGAGTACTGAACTGCTCCTTCTTGATCTTATTCATAGAGTCTTAGCATCTTTCTGGGTGTCTGTTTTGGCTTCTTTCTTCCTTCTAACAGATTCTTTTATTTAGGTAAAGCCTCTGCTCCTTCCTGACTTCAATGTGTACTAGATTATTTCAATCTCTTGACCTTGCTGTACATCATGACTATTCATCTCCACCTTATCCATGGGGAACAGAACACAGTCACCGACAGACTGCAGTGATGCCCACTTTGATGCACCTGGTTTTAGGTAGGTGCCAGGGAGGACATATAATACCAGCTATGGCTACCTAGGTTTTAAGAGCTGATAGAGGACATGCAGAATTTATGTCTCTAGCACAAATATTTACTACGTGCATATTTAACCAGGAATGACAAATAGATACATATACATTACCATGTCCAACTTGTCATCATAAATTATAGTTTTTGGTGACCTCACTGGAATTCTCCACAGTGTTAAAAGTGACAATATATATAGGTACAACTGTCTAAAATACTTTCCAAATGTATTTATTATGAATCTTTTAGGTGGATATTATTACAGTATTTTTATGTAATCCATACATATTGCATGAATCTCAACACATACAGTTGCTATGCATGACGACATCTAAAGAATTTCTCCTTACAGTTTCATTGGGGTTGGGGTAGGGTAGACAATGCATGCTTTTTTCCTTTTTAAAGGAAAAAGAAATTCAAAATGTCAAAGGCTTGTTCTATTTGATCAATGCATATATACAAAGATAGAAATATTTGGTGGGGCTTATCAGATGATACTTGAAGCCAAAGTTTCCTCCATTCACTGACTACTAGCAGATATTTCCCTGGGACCTCCTCCTCCTCACTAACTATTTTCAATTGCCTAGATTTGAAGCCCTAGGAAGCAGTAGCTCGAACACTGTACTTGTCCCTGGTGTAATTGTGACTGCAACTGGAACTCATGGATCATGTTGTTCCAAACAGACTGTAGGAAATGAATACAGGAGATTAAGAAGAAAAGGTCCCGCCCCATCCACTTTGTGCTTTCAAAGACTTAGAGCGTCAAGAGAAGCAAGACATGGGAGAGATACAGAAGGCCACGCTCTTTCTGGAATAGGGGGCTTCCATCAGTGGAGCAGTGGAGATCAAGTCTCTAGTTTACCTGCTTTCTAGTTCCTATAGTCTCCTTGATTAACCAAGTGGTTCATGTAGAAGCCATAATATTGTAGTTTGAGAAAAGCTCCATTGAACTGCTAATTTTGTATTTATATGAATGAATCTGGTATTTGTAAATCTTCTTCTGCAATAGCAGTGGCTCTGACCCTTGAACATTTCTATTGCAGGAAGATTCACTGTGGTATAATGGAAAAATCCCTGGAACAGGCATTAAATGTCAGAACCTAGTTTTGTCCTGACAAGCTGTTTGACCTTGGGCCTTTGTGGGCCTGGATTCTTCATCTGAAAAATACAGGTTTTTTTTTTTTTTTTTTTTTTTTAAACAGTGGAACACTCATTCCATTTTCCTTCAAATGAAATTGTAAATAGAATCCTATCACATATAAGACTTAAGGCTGAGTTGGGATGCTCATTAAGCTTTCTCTTCACTCCTACAGCAATCTCTGAACTGTCTCTGCAGAATTCTAGGATTGAGAAAGCTTTTTTCTTTTCTTTTTTTTTTTTTTTTTACTGAAGTTCGATTTGCCAACATATAGTATAACACCCAGTGCTCATCCCATCAAGTGCCCTCCTCAGTGTCCATCACCCAGTTACTCCAACCCTCTCACCCACCTCCCCTTCTGTAACCCGTTGTTTGTTTCCCAGAGTTAGGAGTCTCTCATGGTTTGTCTCCCTCTCTAATTTTTCCCACTCAGTTCCCCTTCTTTCCCTTATAGTCCCTTTCACTATCTGAGAAAGACATTTTGAAAATGATTAGATTATCAGAGTGGTTCCTGGGCTCTGCTCTCAGAAATTCTGATTCAGAAGTATTGGGGACAGTGCCTAGGAATCTGAATTTAATTCTCTTCCCTTAAGTAATTCTGAGTAGACCTTGATTATATATTCATTTCTGAAAGTCTCTCTAAGTTACATTAGCTTTGTGAAGATCCAGTTTGTTCATCTGCAAATATGAAGATTAAAATATCATCCTACTTCAAAGATTCTTTTTGTGTATTTAGGGATCAGATGAGATAATGTATATAAAATTACGACTTTTAAAATGACATCTGTTGAAAGATGACTTAAATACCTGACAGACTATAGAATACTATGCTATTCTAAAAATAAGTGTTACGTAAAAATGCAATCCAAATAGTATAAAAAAGAGTTCAACTCCAAAACTTCTATATTAAGATCTTCTAGAAAGAAAATTCTAATTGGGTGTTTTTCTTCTGTTAGGAAAAAGAAAGTGATAAATGTATAATCTGATTGATTAAAGTAATATAGTTTTTAAAAGAATAGCACTTACTTCTTCAAGTGTCTCTAGAACTCTATTCCCTCATCTATAAAATGAGCATATAGATGATCTCTAGGTCTGCCAACTTAAGTATAAGCTCCTAAATTTATAAACAGCACTCTAGAGGGGATAAGTTACCTTGAAACATCTACATAGTCAGGAAAAGAATGAGGCTATTGTTTGACTCATAGTCATGTTAAACTTTATTTTTGTAGCAGCTGATATTTTCTGATGATTCTATATAATTTCCTGATTTAACAGGGCTGCTATTAATTAGCCCACAGCTAGTAGGTACCCTGGGCCAGTAGTCCCTAACCAGGCTCCTCTCAGACCTATTGAGTATAATTCTGATCACTCACATTTGGAAACCACTGCACAAGAGAGCCACTTATTGAAAACAGGATTTCTCCTGATGTGTCTTAATTAATTCTAGTCAATCAAATTCAAACAGCTGTGGATGGTGAACTTTTCAATAGTTGTGCTGAATGTACTGTGTGTGTGTGTGCATGACCTGTCAATGGTGCATCTACTGTTTTAAATATAAATAGTTCTAGTAACTATCAACATGGGTGTTTATAAGTAAAATACATCTTGCTGCAATGTATATGTAGTATGCCATTTTATGGTTATGGGAATATTAAATAGAAGTATATGAATAAGTAGGGTCATATTCTATTCCCAAAAGAAGCAAAATGAAAACCCTTTTGGGACTTTAGTAAATATGCCTAAATTTCTGGAGCATATACTGCTTTATGCATATGTATATTTGTGTAAACTCTCTATTGGCACCACATGACAAGTGCTGAGGGCTTGGTTACTCTACCTTGACTCTAGAATTTCTTTGTAGATAAAGGATAGGGGTGCCTGGGTGGCTCAGTCGGTTAGAATTTCTTTGTAGATAAAGGAGAAAAGATTATAAGAAGAGTAAAACAAAAAAATGTGGAGAAGAAAAGCTCCTGTTGAATTCACTATAAATTAGTAATATTAGTATATATTAAACATATTTATAATTATTATAAATAGCTCTCATTAAGCCCTGGTATATTGGAGAAAAACTGTATAATGTAGGGCTTCTTAGATTTTTTTTAATTGTCCTTGAATATCTCCTACTTTTCTTCCTTCAGCTTGGACATCTTCCTTGCACCTGTGTTTTCTCTTATAACTGGCTTGGAGGAGGGTTTTTTTTTTGGTTGTGAGACAGCTCATAACCTTAACTTTTACCTCATTATATTCTTCTGAGCTCATTGTTTTGATTGCATCCAATGTCCAAGCTCCATTATTCTGTATCCAGTACAAATATGTACCATGGGCACTCTGAGAGTTTCTTTGGGTGTATTCAATACTAAATCATAATAAAATGTTCCTTTCATGTATTTCATATATGTTATCACAGGAATCCTAAAGGAAATATTTCAATCTGAAAGTTTGAAATACCACTTTTATAGCTGATGATCTGAGGGCTGGTTTGTGTTAGCAAAACGGACACCCATTCAAGCTAGCATGAATGAAGGGGTGCATCTCATGATCTTTCACTGGAAGCCAGAAAGTCTGAAATCTTATGTCCCTTCTCCTTATTGTAGATCTAAGGTCTTCAGTTAGTCTCTCTGGTTGCCATTTCCCAGGAAAGAGAATCTGATTGGCTCAGGTGTCATGTAATAAAGTTATTCTTCCTAGGGCAGGGGTTGGTGGGGAGCAGATAATACAAGAAATATCATGGGAACTGGGCAGAAGTGATGGTCTTTCAAGTAAATGACTATTGCTATTTTTAAAATTTTGGTCATAATATCTATTTTATGTCTATCTTCTTCTTATAATGTGCTTTCAAGGTTAATGTATTTTAAAAACAAAGTTAATTCACTTCACTAGCAACTTTGTTTTATTATGATTATCATAATTATTATTTTTTCTTTTCTGATGGTATGCTGGTTTTGGGCCAGAGTGCTCCAGACCTCTTCCTTCTTCCCTCTGGCCTGTTACAGGGCAGCAGACCCTGCTATCCCATTGCTCACCTCCCGGGATAGTTTAGTTGGCTAATAAACAGCACTCATAAGAGACTGGCATGAGTGGAAGGGAGAAACGTGGTCTTCCTTCCTCAGGTATCATTTATGTCAGTGTCAGTGTCTTCTCTGGCACCTCAGGTCCCATGAGCCATTGGGGTCCAGCTTTTTCTATGCCCCAGCCTCTGGCTGTCATAACATGTCTTGCTCCCTTTGCCTTTTCAGCTTAGGGGTAGGAGCTGCTTCTTGCTATTGCAAATCACTGAGCTCCCTCTACATCCTCTTTGGTGTTTTATCTCATACCTCACCAATGTAACCAATAGGTGATTGATAGATTGCTAACAGTTTAAAGTAGTGTTTGGACAAAGTGTGATATAGCAGAAAACTTATTCTGCTTGTCTTTTTTTAAATATACCTTATTTTTTAGAGCAGTTTTAGGTTTACAGAAAAATTAAGCAGAGAGTTTTTATGTATCCCGTCTACCCTCACAGTTTCCTCTATTATTGACATTTTATATTAATGTGATAAAGTTATGAGCGAATAGTGACACATTATTAACTAAAGTCCATAGCTTCCATTAGAGTTCACTCTTTGTGTTCCACATTTTATGTATTTTGACAAATATATACTACCGTGTATACACCATTGTAGTATCATAGAGAACTGTCTTACTGTTTTAAAAATTCATCCCCCCCCCCAAAAAAAAAATTCATTCCCATGTCCCACCTATTTATCCTTCCCTCCTCCTGGCAACTTCTGGTCTTTTAGTGTCTTCATAGTTTGCCTTATCAGAGTGCCATATAGTTGGAATCATACAAACTTTTCAGATTGGCTTCTTTTAGTTAATAATGTACATTTAAGTTTCCTCCATATTTTTTTTTGTGGCTTAAAGTCAATTTTTCAAATTGCTGAATAATATTCCCTTGTATAGATATACCACAGCTTGTCTATTCATTTACACATTGAAGGACTCCTTGGTTTCTTTCAAGTTTTGGCACTTAAGAATAAAGCTGCTGTAAACATTTGTGTGGACATACAATTTTTAATCATTTGCATAAATACCAAGGAATGCAATTTCTGGATGATATGATAAGAGTCTGTTGTTTTGAAGAAACTGTCAGACTGTCTTCCAAAGTTGCTGTGCCATTTTGCATTCTCACTAGCAATAGAGGAGAGTTCCCGTTGCTTCACATCCTCATCAGCATTTCAATGTGTTGGATTTTAGCCATTCTAATAGCATTTTCCCACTACTGATAATAACCAGTCTTTTCTGGTGGTGAAGAGATTATGTCAGTGACTATATTACAACTATCTGTAAGCATGTTTTATTAATTGTTACTATTTCATAAGGACTTACTGTTTTGAAAAACTTGTTATACATGTGCTTCTTTTGGCTCCCATTGTTTGTTTGTCTGTCTTTTGGTCTGTTATTCTTGTATTTCTTAATTGGCAGTAAAACCAGAATTAAGAGTATGTGTGTGTGTGTGTGTGTGTGTGTGTGTATGTACATACTATGTGTGCAGTGTGTATCTAAGTATCTATACACAAGGAAAGTGAATAAAAGGTTTCCTGTATTGGCTACAAGCATTATCCCTATCCGTGTTTTCTTTGTTAGATACACAGACTGGTAAGTTTAAATTATTATTTACTATTATGGCCTGTAATTTAGGAAGAAGGAACAAGACTGCCCTTTCATGATCATTCTGGAAAATGTTCGAGGACTTAATCTATTTCTGCAATGTCTTTTCTGTCCATTCCCAAAGCTACAACCTCAGTTCCAGCCTTCCTGTCTCAGTTGATTTATTGCAACAATCCCCTGAATGGTGTTCTTGACTGCATACTCTCATTCATTTACTCCATGGATAAAATGTCATGAAGAATCTATTGTGTGTCAATATTGTGCTGACAGGGATATACAGACAAGTGAGATATGATCTCTGCCATCAACATGTTACATTATAATATTATATTACAGTATAATTATTTCAATATCATGGTAGAGAAAATTGGGCAGTGACATGCTCAGAACAGAGTTTTGTAGGTCAAACAATAGATAGCACACAATAATCATGTTTCTTCATGAATACTTCTAGGTAATTAGTTTTGGGTGGGAGACTATGCTATGTACTATGGCTATAGCATGATCTCAATAAATATGTGTTGAATCTGTGAAAGGATGGATTCTCCCTCTCTGAATGTCAGCCAGGTTTTCTTATTTGCAATTTGAGGATGTATAATTCTTAGGAAAGCATAAATCTCACTATTCTTCCCACCCAAAGGCCCAGATTTACCTGAACAATAATAAAACATACTTTCTCTGTTTCTACAGAAAGCAGCAAGTCACTGTTTAGAATATCACTTGTTCTTCCCTTGAGTTTTGATTCAGGCATATATAATACTCTATAAATATCCTACAATCTTGACCTACCATTTAGCTACAGTTGTTTTCTACTCTGGCTCAGGGTAGCCTGTGTCTAGAGATTTTTGTACTGTGTAGAAGTCAGAAGTCTTCCCTGCAAAGAGGGCTCCTTCTTGGGACCTCTGTGGGAAGGAAATGGTAAACATATGGAGTTACCACATGAAAATGGCAAAAACTGTCCCACACACATGTATGATAATGCAACTGACAAACAGCACCTTGTAGTCTCTAACAATCAAGCTGGCTTGATACAGGAGTTGTTATTGGACACTTTTTATGTGGCTAATCAGGTGCGAGGCATTATTACATGTGTTATTACCCTTGGAATAAACATGCTACTGAATTTGTCAGCAAGGAGATGGTGTGATGAGAATAGCTTTGGGGAGATGGCTGAGTACACAGAAGTGGCCTCTGCAGAGAAGCTTGTATTTGAGTTATAAGGTAATAGGGAAACCTTGTTGTGGGAACAAAACCTAATAAAAGCAGTGCTTCAGGAAGACTTCCATGGCATTGCTCCCCCCAAGCCCAGGGAGGATGACATGTGAGGCAGACCTTGGCAAAAAAGGCCTGTGCTTGAGATGAGCTCAAAAGTTCTCTTTTGATCCCAGCACCTTGTTCCCTGGAGCATCTTATAACCCTTGCTGTGTCTGGCTTTTGTGTGCTCTGCCCTTCTAGTTTGGAAGTACACTCAGCTCCAAAGGGAGAGATGAGAGGGTCAGCAGAACAGATGTGGCAGTTGACCCATGAAAGGGAATAAGGTCAAGCCAAGAGAGTCAGGACTCAAACCTGGAGAGGGTGGGGCAGGGGGAGAAGAGTCAGTGGAAAAACCAGAGGGCTTTGCAGCAAGAGCGAGACATAAACAATGAATCAGGCTACGGAAATATCAGCAAAAGCAAGTTTTAGAAGGAAGGAGTGCTTTTTGGTATGAAGGGCAGTAGTGTCTGTTAAGAACCTAGGAAGTCTATACCACAATCCCAGTTAAAATGGATTACTCCTTCCTCTCTCATCACTTCATACAGCTGTAACTTTTTAAAAGATCAAATATCAGCCTCACGACCTTTTTTTAAAAAAATATTTTATTCATTTATTCATGAGACACACACATACACACACACACACACAGAGAGAGAGAGAGAGAGAGAGAGAGAGAGAGAGAGAGGGAGGCAGAGACACAGGCAGAGGGAGAAACAGGCTCCATGCAGGAAGCCTGGGACATGGGACTTGATCCCAGGACTCCAGGATCACACCCTGGGCTAAAGGCAGTGCTATACCGCTGAGCCACCCATGCTGCCCAGCCTCATGACTTTTTTTTTTTTCTTACACATATCATCTCAGTCATTATAGCGAGTTTATTAGGTAGCTATCATCAACATCATCATTTATTTATTACAGATGGAAGAACACTAACTCAGAGACATTAAATGCCTTGCCCAGGTTTGCACAGCTAGGAAAGCTGGAATTACAAGTCAGGTTTGTCTGTTTCCCAAGTCTCAGGTTTTAGTATTAGCATTATTTTATGGCACTTGAGATTTTATATGTGTGTCCTCCTCCTCAAAAAAAAAGTTAAATCCCATTTCTATTGCTTTTTTTCCCTACACCACCTTACACTAATAGTAGGAACACAACACAGAGTAACTGAAAGGCTGAGAGAAGTGGACTGATAAAGCACAGACTATAATAGATTAGGTGATAGAGAAGTACTTGCTACCTCTTGAAACCAGATTGCAAAGGAGTTACCGCCTTTGGTTTGGTATTCTAAGTTTGGTTTACTATCCTCTCTCTTAGGTAGTATGTAGGCATCTCCAGATTTGCATTTCAATTTATCTGACTGGTCTAAGAATTATCTGGGAAGCCTGTGTGTCTCAACTGGTTAGGCATCCAATTCTTGGTTTCAGCTCAGGTCATGATCACAGACTTGTGAGACTGAGCTCCACATCATGCTCCACACTCAGCAAGGAGTCTGCTTGACAGGCTCTCCCTCTGCCTCTCCTCCTCCTTTCTCTCTCAAAATAAATTTTTTTTTAAAAAGAATTATGGCCCCATGGCCATAACTGTCACAGGTAACATTCTAAATCTAGAATAATTTTTGACTCACTGTTCCTTCCCATCTCCTGAACATGCTGTCTATCCAACAGAGCTCTTATTTGCATAGTTTTCTACAGTTTTCTAAATGCTATTCAGGCTGATCTTGGCAAAAGAAGACTCAAGGAGTGTTGAGTGAAATGGAATTATTTTGCTCATTCTGAATATAATATTTGATTTGTCCCTCCTTGTCATCTGAAAGGGAGACTACCTACAGACTAAAAATAAATAGAGTGCAGAAGGCTGCAGATCCTTGAATAAATATGATATGCTAAAGGCCTGAATAGTTAACTCCATTTACAGACACTCCTGTGCAAATTAGATAGCTGGATTTTCCCATAGGTAAGTGAATGTTGGAGGATATTTAAAATCAGGGTGGTAGATGGCCTTTTTATTAAAATTTTTAAAAAGGAGTGTGTGCAATAGAAGTTTGCATTTGAATGAATCACATGGATCATTGGGTTCACATTGGCTATCACAGATAAAGAAATTGAGATGAGCTAATTGGCCTTAAATATCACAAAATTAAGAAGGTGGGGAGTTCACCAGACTCTGTCTTGGCCTGTTCTCTGGTTACCTGGGAATCTGCTACCCAACCGTGTTGCAAATCCTCCCCTCAACTCCCCTGAAACAAAATACTGACTTTTTAAGTGTTCTCAATCTTAAGTTATAAAATTTATTTTGGGATATTATACCAAGGCTCATTTCTTGATGCATATATAATAAAATAATTGGAGGTATATAGAACATGGTTCTAGAGCTAGTTTAGTTTGATTCACTGACTTAAGAAATGTTTACTGAACTCCTGCTCTATGCCAGGTACTGTACCGCAACATGCTAGACCAAAGGGGTGCAATGGCAAGGAAGACATGGGCCCTAAACTCTAGGAACTTCAAGGATAGTGAAACTGGCTTCTTGTTCTGCCACTTAGGAGCTTAATACCAGGTTAGTTACCTGACCTCTTGGAGTCTCAATTGCCTCATTTATATAATGGGATAAAAATAGCTCATAGAGTTACTGTATAAAGAAAAGCATACACAAAAGTGCTAATATACAAGAGCTTAGTAAATGGAGCTATTATTACCAGCTTTGTTTTACAAGCAAGGAAACCATAGTCCAGAAAGGCTGAGCAAAATGCTGAAGGTCACACAGTAGTAGGCCATCTGATTCATCCACAGGTCCAGATTTCTGGCTTGGGGAATCTCTGAACATGCTCAAGGATGCCCCCTTCACTTAAATTTTGATGACTTTATCTTGTGTCATAGTTGCTTTCTGTAGTATATTTTACATTGCAATCTCTTGGAATGTAGAAGCAGATGATCTAATGTCAAGGGCGATTTAGTAGGTGTTAAGGTTAAGGTTTTTGCCTCTGATGTTCCCGAATTGAATTCTTCATTCCTCATAATGAAAGAAACTTCACAGTCCATTTAATACATTCTCCCTGTTTGGTCTTTCAAATTAAGTCCTGTACTACTGGCTCTCTTAAAAGCTAGCTAGTGTTAATTTTAAAGGATGCTTGAGTATCAGATAAACATCATATGAAAGCACACTCATGGTTACAGAGCTCTCCTGTTCAAACAGTATGTTCTTTTCACACCAATGTGGTGGGTTTGCTACTGTGTAAGGGGAGGTGAAGACATAACTGGAGCTCATTCAGTAAAACTCAAATTACTTTCAGAAAGATTTAAATTTAAAGGTGAATGAAATTTGAATAAGTACCAGTATTTTCTGTTATCCTATACCAAACTTCATTTTAGAGAAAAAAAAAATCTGTTACCTCTTTCAGGACTCAGTTTTAGTGCACTCACTCTGGAGAAAGTTGAGGAAAAGGTCCTTATCATCTATCATCGGCTCCACCTCTCTGCTCCTTGGTTCTCATCAGCCATTTCTTCCCCAGGGCTTCTCCTGCCTTGGGATCACTGGGAACTTGTTACAAAGGTGGATTCCTAGTGTTCATCAGACCAACTGAATCTGGTCTTCTGGGGGTGGTGTAGAGTGGGTTTGAGAGAATCTACAATTTAAACAAGCTCTCCAGGTGACATTTTCCCCATAATAAAGTTTGAGAACAACTGCAGGTGTGTCTGTTTATTGTTTCACTCTGGTCCTTGTTTTTAACCAGTGGTTCTCAAACCTGGTTGCATGTGAGAACCACCTGGCAAGTTCTGAAAAAATACTGATGCCAGAACCCCACCCACAGTGATCCTGAAATAACTGGTCTGGGATTGAGCTAGCCACCAGTATTTTCTCCAAGTGATCTTCATTTGAAGCCAGAGTTGAGAGCCACAGCAATGCTTCTGAGATCCCCACCTGATGCTTTCACACATCCACCCTCTATCTCTGTGTTCTGCCCCCTTTCTATTACTTTCCAATTTGCTGCTTCTCTTCCTTGCTTTGTACATCCCTAACTCCTGACAGATGGAATTCACAGACCATTTGGCATATGAAAAGGGATACTGTAAAGCACAAAAAGCAGGAAGTCACTCAGTATTTAACGTCTGTATTGCTGGCTTTTAATATCCAGGAAGGTTGTGTTCCAGTCATCGTCCTATAATTTAAATGCTGCCCTTTGCTCCTAGCTCTGTGATTCTGGTTGTGACACACCTTAAAAATCAAGCAAAAGAAAAAGAGTGATTGGTCCTATTGCTGCTGATGTTTCAATTTACTATTAGAGATGGGGGAGGATGGTGGGACACACTGAACCAAATGGTATATATTTTGTGATCTTAGGAGACTCAGGTTGAAGACTGGAGTCAGTCCATTTCCTTCATTACACAACATGGAAAGATTTATTTCATCTCTTGGATTTTTGTGACTATTGTTTCATTCATTATCTTCATTTAATAAATATTTATTGGGCACTATGTAATGAGAATGAATGATCTATAACCATATGTAACACTGTGGGTGAATCTTACTAATATAATGTTGAACAAAAGAATCCACACACAGAAGTAATGTACTGTATAATTTACATAAAGTAAAAGCAAATTCAAAATTAACCTACGCTATTATAAACCAGGATTGTGATTACCCATAGGGATGTATGGCCTGAAGGGGTAGAGTTGGGGACTTCTGGTGAGCATGCAATGTTCTATTTCTTAATCTGGGTGCTGCATGAAGAATATGTTCAATTTGTGAAACTTTACTGAGATTTTTACTTATGATTTGGACGTGTTTTTGAAACTATTTTATATTTTCATAGAAGTTAAAACTACATAAAGAAAAACAAAATTCATGGGCACTGCAAGACCCTAGGGTTTCAGAAGTGAATAAGTCAAACGTGTACCTGCCCTCACAGTAAATGCAGTCAGGTGGGGAACTTAGGCAAGTGCCAGCACATACACTTTGACAAGGTTTCCCAGGGAAAAGGCCAGCTAAGAGATTTAAAGTGTAAATAGATTGGTATAAGTGATGAGGAAAGGGAGAGTGCTCATAGTTGCAAGAACATCATGGACCAAGACCTGAAAGAGGAAGGCATGGTGGGAGAGAAAGGAATGCCCTTACAAAGCTGTGTTTTCTTCCGGTGCCTGCAATCCTCCCTAACAACAAGGGCTATTTTCCAAACAACCGCAATAACGGTAAACTGAAAAGAAGCGATTAGGTCCATTCATTGGGAAGTTTGAGGCATGTCTCTCAACCACTAGGTTTCTCAGTTTTTTTTTCTGTAAAATGATGACAAGTAAGAAGCCCACCTCTCCACAGGGAAGTAAAGAAGATAAGATGGAATCCTAATTGGAAACATGCTCCCTAAATGCAAGGAGCTACTATTACTATTCCATCATATTTAGTCTTGGAGAGGATTCCCCTGTACTTTCTTTTGCACCTGATGTTAGATGATATAAAATGTCTGTTCCCTCTAACGTTACATTCATAGGAGAGGCATTTCTGATATCTAGAAAAAGGACTAGAATCAGACCCTCCTTCACTGTCATCTCTGAGATGGGATCTTTCTGTGTCTATCTTTGCCATTTTAGTTGATTCTATGTGTCCCAAAAGTTGCTCTCGAAGGGTACACTTCTCTTGGAGTTGCTCTCAGCATGTTTTAGTTAGAGAACTGGTACCACCATCCACAGATTGTGTACACAGCTTTGGTCTGCAGACAGGAAGTTAGTCTGGAACCTCGACTTCCTACGTGGAAAGACCCAATGACTACCCACAGACTCTCTCCTGCTCACTAATGAAGAAAATCACAGATGTCACTTTATGATTACTCCCCAGTTTTATTAGTTGTCTAAGAAGATAAATGAAAACCCTTCCTTTAGCACTTGTGTGTTTGAAGATTGCTCTAGTAGGAAAGGCCAGGTTTATGTGTAATCGTTATTTAACTATTAATGAAACTATAAAACTATAATCACAATTTAAACCATAAATCACAAAGTTAGAGATGACTTGTATGGCTGCCTAAAATTTCTGTATTATGTTCAGTGTATGGTATTTTGAGGGGTGACGCTGCCTCAACCATGAACCCTCCCTTGACTCTGAAATCATTTCTGTAATCATTATATATAACTATGGTAGGTATTATTTTTAATATTAGGCAAATTATGGAGAACTGTCTTATAGAAAATGCCATGAGAATCATTCAAATAGTTCTGTCCAAGATAAAATAACTTGGTAGCTGCTGAATATATAGTAGTACATAGTGTTAGGAATAGTGTCACTGAGGAATTTATTACGTATTTATTTGCTTTCAGTATCTTGGGTATCCAAGTGCCTTCTATGTATTGAATTTGTGCCATGGTCTTTGAGTTCAGGGATCCTGGGTATGAGTTAGGCCATTCTCTTTCTCATATCTACCCTGTAATTCTTTCCTTGCCTGTGCCCAGACTGTTCTTAAATCCATCCGCTAAGATTTTTTTGCACTGATTACACATATTACACTGATGTTTAGCTGCCTTTAAATCTGCTTTCCTTTTTTTTGCTTAGAGATTATATACTTTCCTTTGTTTCTTTTAACATTTAAAATGATCTCGGGTTGCTTTTTACTGCAACTATAGTTATGCTCTTTGTTGCATCAGCAGATTCTTCTGTGATGGTTTGTTCCCTTCTGCTTATAAATTTTGACCCTGACCTCCTTTTCCATTCACATTCTCCCACATGCCCTGGCTGAGGGACTCACATTCAGTGAGACTCAGTCTCCTAAGACAGACCCTCTCTTGTACCTTCCTTGTACCTTCTCTTGTACCTTTCTATATATGCTTCACTATTTTCAGAACTGCCTTCACCTCTACTTCAGAAGTAATGGGTAACACTGATTTCTGAGCCACTGTGCTATGGAACTACACTCTTCTATTTTAATTTTATCCATATGATAAGAATGAGCCACATTTGAAAGGCTCCACTGAGAATATTTTAAAACTTATTATAAAGCACATTAAATATGACCAATGGGTGGTTAATTGCTTTACTGTTCATATATTAATAAAGCATACATATATTGATCACATACTATGCATCAGGCCCCTTCTGGTCACTGGACACCCAAAGCTGAGCAGAGCATATCTAGCTGAGGAGATTGACAAGTGAACAATTATGTGATCTAATAAACAGTATTATTGAATTATGACAGAGTTCTAAAAGATCAGGTGATATTAATTATCACAGCAGTGTATGGATATTTACTTTGTGTCAGGCACTGTGTCAAAGTTTTTGATTTTAGTAATAACCTTGAGAGGCAGCTGACACTGAAAAACATATGTTAATATTCTCATTTTACAAATGAGAAAACAGGGGTCATCCTATGAGCAGGAGTTATATCCCTAATAAGTAGCAACACTGGCTTTTTCAAGCATCTCTCTCCTACTCTAAACCATTTCTTATAAGTACAAACTGGTGTGTGTGGGCACTTCATGGAGGGGATGGCAGCTGAACTGGGACTTGGCTGAGTGGATATTAGCCAGTCAGGGTTGCTCTTGGAAGAGAGCAGTCACATAAGCATGGGAAGGATCTAGGAATGGGAGCAGTCTACTGTGACAGGCACAGGGAACACTGCCCATGCAAGAGAGCCTAGAAAGGGAGAAGGGACTGGATCCTGAAGACTTCACAGCCACCATCTTCTCTCATATGAGCCAGCTCTAGCACATCACTGGGATTGGGGAGAAAAGTAAAGGGGTTGAGGGTCAGATTGAGAGCTGGGATACGTATATTATTGACATGTATTAAAACAAGGAAAATATAAAGTTAAGATATTAGCAGTTGTGTGTGAATTCTCTGCTCCATTTGCCTCACTGTATAATGGTACCACAGAGCTACCGTCAAATGAGCAGGTAGGGTGTACCTACCATCCCAATGCGGTGTTTACCCTGTAAACAGTTAGTGCTTCACTGCACCCTCCTTCCCTCACTGCACAGCATCTGTTTCAGTTGATTACTGGACTCCACCTCAAAGGTTTCAACCAGCAACTTCTTAAAAAAAAGATTTGCCGTGGCTGAACTTTGTGAGGAAGAAAATCACTTCCCCCTCCCCCGCAAGCTCCCTGTGTTCCGGGGAGTATGTGTTCTATTTAATGAATTCAGTCAACTAAGCTAAATAATAATAATAATAATAATAATAATAATAATAATTTGTGATAACATTTAGAAGAATGCCAATGATCTTTGATGTTTTGCCCTTTGGCTGACATATGCACATTTGGTAGAAATATAGATATTTGGTAGAAATATCTTCCTATAAGGTACATCACTCAGGTGGTGTGCTGCATAGTGTTTTTTTTCTTTCTTCTTTCCTTTTATTTTTCAATGCAACAGTGACAGATTTTCAATTTGTATGACAAATAATGTTTTGAGGCATTTTTCTACATTCACAAAGAGATTCCTATGTTTACTAGTGTGTATTTTAGAGGAAATGAAGTCATAAAAAATTGCTACTTGCTGTGGCCCTTTGTTGAAACAGATATTTTCCTCTCAGGTACATGTGTACAGGGATTAAACACAGGCCATCTGAGCATATTATTTCACTTGAAATCCCAATTAAAGTGTCTCATAACTATTACAAGTTTAGTTGAACTTGTGTTCTTGGATTGTGTTCACTGTCAGCCACTCTTTTTATCTCAGTGCTGGATAATCACTAAATTCTTGTATTTATTTCCATTTCCCCAATTAGCTTAAGTTGTTAGTGCAAATTTATATGTCCTGGTTCTTCTAAGTTCTTGCCAATTACTTTGCAACATTGAACACTTTAACTGTGCTTGCTCTGGGGTACTCGCAATGAAATAGTAATTAACTGAGATACTTGCCTTGTTTCCTTGAAAGTTAAGAGAATAGGATTATACTCCAATAAACAGGCTTAAAGCAAAATCATGACAACTCTTTTGATAACAAATTTTTAATCATAATGTACATGTAATTCATTTTTTTACATGCGTAAAACTACAGAAATGAAAACAAACCAAATTAGGTTTTGTCAGATATAATGAAATGCTAACAGATCAAGTCTGGCTTGGCTCAGAGGTACTCTGCAATGTACGTGATGTTTTAAATGAATTGTAAAATGTTAATAAAGTAGAAATCTTGACCAAATCTAAGTAATCTGATGAGTTCTGCTATAGATATAAAGCAAATAGAATTTTCTCCTTACTGAGTTTGTATCTTTTAAAAATTCACTTATGGTTATTGAAGAACAGACTTAGAAATAATTTTTAAAATATTCTAAAATTATTCTCTTCCAAATACCTTCAGTATTTTGGTTATTCTCCTATAGAGAAAAGTGATATGGGGATTAATTATCCCAAATGTCTCAATAGTTAAATTGAATTTCAGACACACTTAGGGGCAATCTTTATTTTAGCAACATTTCCTGAGTTTCTAATAATGCGTCTGGATAAAGATACTAAGGAACCAAAAAGATACTAGGGAATAAATCTGCATGTGTGTATATATACAGTTGATCCTTAAACAACATGAGTCTGAACTGCATGGGTTCACTTACACACAGATATTTTCAGTAAATACAATACTGTGCTATAAATGTATTTTCTCTTCCTTAAGATTTTCTTTTTTTTTTGGAGATTTTCTTAATAACATTTTCTTTTCTCTAGCTTACTTTATTATAAGAATACAGTATAATACATATACAAAATATGTTTTAATTGACTATTCTTGTTATCAGTAAGGCTTCTGAACAACAGTAGGCTATTAGTAGTTAACTTTGGGGGAAGTCGAAAGGTATATTTAGATTTGTGACTGTGCAGGAGTCCATGCTCCTAATTCCTGTGTTGTTCAAGGATCAACTGCATATATACATGGAATATATGTATATATTGTGTGTGTGTGTTTATATATATATATATATAAAATGTGTGTATACATGTGTGTGTGTGTGTGTGTGTATACTTTCCAATCCATTCTGATTTTATAAGCTGTTTTATTGAGCACTCTAGAAGCCTAAAATCTAAAGATCTTGTGAGAGGATTTTTTGTGTTGTGGGACTGTCAGATACTTGGTTTGGGATAGACTGAGATGGAGATGAGGGACGTCTGAGTTGGGAAGTTCTGCAGGTGACCCCAGAGGAAGAGAGTCTGTCGCTGTATGAAGGCATAGTGTCTTCAGTAGAAGCAGCAACCACTTACTCCTTTGCTTCTTTAAAGTCTTCAACTTCAGCTTACTGGGAGATCATTTCTTTTTTAATGTCAATATGTCAATCCAGGATTCCTAAACTTCCTACCCTGTCCCATTTTTATCCATTTGGATTTATCATGATCTAGCATTCCCCTATATATTGTATTTATAAGTTATTGCTCATCTCCTCTTCCTATGCTCCATGAGGGAAGAGACCGTCGTCTATTCTCTTTGTTTTTGTTTTCCAAAAGTGCCTAGAATTTAAGAAGTATTGAGTAAATAAGTGTCTAAATTGTTGGGTAACCTAGTTTAATATCTTGGTTAGTTCCATATATTTTATGGTTATGTTATTCTCCTTCTCTTGCAAGTAGAGCTACAAAGCCAGATATTTAAATCAGCATAGTCTTCCTTCCTTTCTCTATGATTTAGGAGCAAGTCATTGGCCTGAGAGGGAAGAAAGAACATAAACTGACACGGGGCTGATCTGGGACCTGGAAAAACTAAAGCACCATGAAGAGGCCTTTATGCTCTAATCTACTAATTCAAAGAGGCCCAGAATTTGCCTCAGTGTCTCAAGCTTATCGATAGGAAACATTGATTTTTATTCTGTTTTGTCACTAATTTACTATGTGACATCGAGCAAATCACTATCCTGGTTTCATCGTTTATAACATGCGGATAATAGTTTTAAAAGTGTAAGATGCTGTGCATTTGTGAACACGTTACTCTTTTTATTGCTTTTATTTAAAGGTATTTTCGTAAGACACTGTATCTTTATATGTAGATAAGATGTTGAGGCATAATGAATACTTTCTTTAGGTGGTATATTTGCTTAATGTGCACGTGAAATGTTTCCTGGTTTAGAATATCAATGATTTCTGTAAAGTAGGACTTTGAGGGCTATCTTTTTAATTCAAATACGAATATCAGTTACTCTGTCGGCAAGCAGAGAACGCAGTTTGGGTATCTGTGATCAGTGCTTTTGGCTGAGAGGATACTGGATCTGAAGTGAGATCCTGCGTGGCGGTTGCATGGAGGGCCCGTGGGGAAGGCTTGGGCAGGTAATGGGCACTGACGAGGAATGAGCTTGTCATGAACCAGCCCATCAGGTGCAAGGGCCATAAAATGAGGCCGTGAGGGACATGGTGTTCCTGATGGCAGTAGTAAATCCGCTTCAAATAAAGTGAACTGTTTGCTTAAACTTTCCTGTGTACTGTCAGACCTTTGGCTCTGAGAACCAACTCCATATAGAAATGAGCTCACCCAGAGGCTGTAGGACACAAAGACTCAAAGTACAGATTGTCACATCAAAATTATGTTTAGTAACACAAAGCTCTCCTGAAATATTTGGCATGTTGCTTTCTAGAACTTTCTAGCTTGGACAGAATTGTCCCTTCTTCTATTATTTTTCTTTTAGCAGAACATGTGAAACTAAGTTCTCACCTGATAAAATACATATATATCCAGCTCTCTGACAAATCTACAGGTTTTAATTTTAATTTCATAATAAAATCATACAAGGAAAATTATTTAGCATCCCAAGTAAACATTGACTGCACTTGTTCTCATGGACATTTCATGTTTTATTTTTATTTTTACATGGACATTTTTCTACTTCCTTTTCTCCAGTGAAGATTGTTTCAAATAAAGCTGTCTGATATAGAAAGACATGGTTGCTAGGGAGCCAGAGTCACAACGGCTGATGTTACTAAGGAGGATACAGAGGTGAGTCCCTGATTATAGAAGAGAACCATTTTTCATTCTCCTTGAAAGTGAGTCTTTATATACCGATGACAGGTTCACTAACTCGGTTAGGAATAAGACTTCAGAAAGAAATATGAAATTTTAATATGTTTCCTCGGAGTGATATAAATCTAAATATATTTCTCCCAGATGAATGAATGGGGTTTATGCCCACTTCTAGCTTACTATATGGTGAAAATGCTTTTAGAAAATCCCACAAGCTGCAAATCCTTTGGTTTATAAAACTGGGCAAGCTCTCTTAGACTTTGGGCTCATCACCTAGGTGGGATGATAAATCTCTGCCTAGTATTTCTTTCTTCTTTGCATTCGGTTAAGTATAAGTCAATAAACATTCACTGAGATCTACTATGTGCTAGGCATTTTACTAAGGGCTTTTCATACATTTCTCACTTAATTTTATAATCCTGATGCAAGGCATTATTGTTTTAATAAACACTAGCAAATATTCTAGTCAGTGGAGAAGGCAGGAGTTGAATCCCATTTAGTATCACTAACTTATATCTATTAAAACATTTTCTAAAGATGAATAGAATAAATCCATAAACACATCAATTTCATATAAACCACACCACCAGTACTTTTTCTGTTAGTTTTACTAATGCTTCTGAAAAATACATAAATGGTAAATTTAGTGAAATACTTTCAGGAGATTATTCTGGCTTTTGAAAACAGAATGTGTTGCTTAGTTTTACCATTACACAGTTTAATTTTAAGGTGTCTTATTGTTTGGGTTCCCTGTAGGATGCTATTAATGCCGACAAATTTAATTAAAACTTACTGAGTAGATATCTTGTATACAATATTGTGCTAGAATAGGTAAGACAGTCATTGTGAAGCTTTCTACACAACGTGGTGGGGATATTGCCAGATGGTAAAAGGAACGCATTTTGAGTAGAGATCTTTTTTTTTTAAAGTAATCTCTATGCCCAATGTGGGGCTCAAACAACCCCGAGATCAAGAGTCACATGCTACACTGACTCAGCCAGCCAGGCACCTTCTGAGTAGAAATATATTTTTAAGGTTTATATATTTATTTGAGAGAAACAGAGCATGATGGGGGAGGGAAAGAGAGAGAGAGAGAAAGAGAGAGAGAGAGAGAGAGACTCTCCAGCAGACTCTCCGCTAAGCATGGAGCCCAGAATGGGGCTTGATCCCAGGACCCTGAGATCATGACCCGAGCAGAAAATCAAGAGTTGGACATTTAACTGATTGAGCCACCCAGGTGCCCAGAGCAGAAATCTCAAATGTCTCTTCAGTATTTGAAATTGGCAAATAGTAAACTTTATCTTCTTCAAATTTAGATAACTTCAGTCACCTGTAACCTAGAACACTTTACTGGAGTTCCAAGGTCAAAGCCAAAGAGTAACTATCCACAACTTCTTCTGAGATTATGGAGTTTTCATCGTTACCACCATGCACTCACAGAATGTGAATAAGAGCAGATGGAATCGACTAATATCCTTTAAGAAAAGGTTGTTAATGTTGGGGTTCACATGTGAAGAAGACATGAACCATACTGAAGAATATTGGCACCCTATTAACCTGAGAAACCACATCCTGTAGCTCAGAATATCTTTTAGAAAGCAAAAGTGGATTAGAAGAGAGAGAGAATTGTTCCTGGAGAGCGAACGATATGACTTGAGTGAGATTTATTGAGGCAATTATTGTGTCTGGGTTTTCAAAAGTGCTGGAAAATCTTATGATCACCACTAGGCACTTGTAGTCTGGTCAGTGGAGATATAAGAGAAAGATTATATAATGCTTCTGAATATAGATTTATTGGCCATGGGAATTAGGATTGAGTCTTCTCCATATAGTACTTTTTCCCATGTTAGTTTTTTTTTTTTTTTTTAAGAAAGTTTGATCTCTTCCTCTGAAATACTTGTTTGTTGATTAATGTTAGGGGCAGGACATTTGATTAGGCAGATTGGCTTAAATATAGCAAATGCCACCCAGCTTTAATAGAGGTTGGTTAGAAATGTGGGGTTTTGGGATTACTACCTTAACGGTTATCTGTGAACCTGACATCGTCAGTGTCTTATCTCAGAGGGTGTGGGCAAACCTTTACATGACTCCAGTTTTAGAGATGGTGGCACTGTGTATTAGACATCAGCCTTTGCAGCAGACCTGAGCCTTGAACACAAACCGGGATAAGAGATTTATGGGAAAGACAAGACTTGTTGCTCAAACCACTGGCTGCTCATAAAACACGATGATTAGACAGGGCTGCATGAGTTTTAGACATAGCAAGAAAGTGTAGGTATTTTTCCACATGCTTGGTGACTTTATCTGAAAGCAAACTTTCTAAGAGAAATCTTATAAATAGTTGCAGTAAGATACAAGTTGTTAAGGGAAATGGCAATATTAAAATCATCTGTAAAGCTGCATTGTTTATAAATGAGCCAGTTTGTTTGGAAGGGTTTGATTCATCTCGTGAGTCAAACAGCTGAAGTATTTGTATAAATTACCTATGCTGATAAGGCCTAGGGGTTATTAATTGTACAATTATATGTTCAATTTACAAAGCATCCAGAAACTGGTAGGAAGCTTTGGACATGGTTTATGTTTATTTTTTAAAGAATTTATTTATTTATTTATTTATTTATTTCTGAGAGAGAGAGAGAGAGAGAGAGAGAGAGAGAGAGTAAGAGAGAGAGTAAGAGAGAGTACAAGCTACGAGGAGAGCAGGGAGCAGGGAGCCTCACACAGGGCTTGATCCCAGGGATCATGAACCAAGTGGAAGGCAGATGCTTAACTGACTGAGCCACTCAGGCACCCTGGTAGGCATGGTTTAATGTGGGCCCCCAAGAGTTTGAAAAGGAAACACTCAATTCTTCCGAAGATATCTACTGAGCCCCTATTTTATGTCAGGCATTTCAAAAGTTACTATGGATCAGATATAGGGAAATACAATCCTAACATTAAAAAAAGAATATTTACTAAACACAACATTGCTATTGAGACAGATTGTGTGAAACAAAATAGTATTGTTTGACCTTGAGTGCCGAATCAGGTATCATTGCCTATTCTGGAAGATATGGGTCCATCATAGCAAAGACCCGAGGGACCTTCATGTTTTTAAGTTATAACCACACAAAATCAAAAAACTGTTTCACAAACATTTAAAGTCCTCTTTATTCTCCAGATACATATAAATAGTTGCTGCTATGTTTTTTTCTTTTTGTTTTTTCTCATTTAACAGGCAGTGGCTACAATTGATTCAGCGCTACTTTACCAGAATAAGTAAAGGTCTATTTGCCTTGCGTGATATTAAATTAAATCTGTCTGAGAGATAAACAACTTAAATTTTAATGCTTCACATTCAAGAGTGCATCTGTGCTAATATTTAAATAATACAATTCATCTATCTTTCAGACTCTGATTTAATGTTTTGGTCTTCTTTGGTTTTAGGCTTTTGTAGAAAGTTCTAAATTTATTTAATCCCCTATTTTTCCAGAAAAGGTGAGGGTATTGCTCTAAACCTTGCTTGACTAAAAAGGAAAAAAAATGCAAATCTTACTTCAGATTCATCACTGAGTTATTTATTTTACCAGTTTACATCAGAGCTTAGTCATAAAAGCAAATGATATAAAGCAGTGTTACCCGTAATATTCTTTTACTGTATCTGATAGAAATATAGAATGACCACATTATCAAATCTATGCCTATAAAGAAATTTGTTTTATGTTTTTCCTCACCAATTTGAATTACTCTATTCCCCAAATCACTGAAGGCAAAGCAATCTTTCGAGGATTTCTATATGAATATAGGTATTTCTTTTTCACTTTTCATCTGTAAGACGAACCAGTGGAGTGTAAATACATTTTCAACTTTTTTCCTCCTTTATATAGGTATATATTTGTAGCTGAACTACCTCCTTTATGGAGAGAGTTTGTAATATACACACACTCACTTTGTCTCATGAAGCAAGACAGCATAAGAAAAAATTTCAGGACCCTAACACTATTCCTTCCATTAACTTGGATAGGGTGCTAAACCTTGAAGGACTTCAGTTTCCTTATTTGCAAAATGCAGTCAATCATATCTACCTTTTTTGGGTGTTATGAAAATTAAATTAAGATGCAAAACAAATACATTTTGATAAATTGTGGGCAATAAAAAAGTGTCAGCCCTTTTCTCCTTATCGCTAATTGTTGAATATATTAGCGGGACAAAGAAAGCCATTCTTTACTTTTTCTTCCCCTTAAGATCCAGGAGAAATGACAAGACTTTATTTTACTTTTCATATTGTATAAGTTTGTCGTTCAGAAGACACAAAGTTCAGTACGAGGAGATAATCATGGTATGGTTTCATGCGTTTTCTTAGAAGTAACTAAAATATACTCATTTGAAATTTTATTAACCATAGAAACTATTCTATAGTTTGGCAAATTATTTAAATAAATTGAGTTGGCTTGAAATTTTGTGTTTTATTGGAAAGCTGTGTAGAGCTGAAACACATCTTTTTTACCTTGCAAATATTTAGTTTACAATTATGTCTGAAGGACTTCTGAATGAGTTTTAACACAATATAACTCCAGATGAAGCAGTTCACATCTAACCTTTTAAAAATTATGTCTTAGGCATTTGTGTTGGATAGTCTCTGTGATGGCCACCACCAGGTTCCTCCTTCTCTGCACCTGAGCACTGTGCCTCATATCAAGGGATGGAATCTAATTTCCATCTCCTTGAATCTGGGCTAGCCTGAGTAGTGTGAGCAATAAAATGGAGCAGGAGTGATGCTCTGTAGCATCAAGCAACCAAGACTAGGTTATAAGAGGTTTCGTATCTTCTTTGTTGATCTTTTAGGATGTTTCCTCTCAGAATCAATTTGCCTTATTGTGAGAACTCCCAGGCATATGGAGAAGCCATGTATAGGTGCTCTGGTTCACAGTTCCAGCTGAGCTCCAGTTGGTGGCCATTATCCACAGTCAGCCATGAGAATGAGCCACCTTGGATGTCCAGCCCAGTTAAGGCCTCAAATGACTACTTAAGATGCCCTGAGCTTGTATGAGTCAACCTACAGAGCCATGAGGGAAAATGAGAAACTATTGTTTTAAGCCACTAAGTTCTGTGTAGTTTATTATGTAACAGAATATGGATAACAGGAATGGCATTTATAAGCAAACTACATGTCCACATAAGTATGTGGTATTTGTTGTGTTAAACCTCAAAGTATTAATAAGCACTTTGTGTCCTTAATAGGCCCAAATCCTGTTTTTTATTTCATTGTGATCAGATTTTAAAAAAATATAGTGGATGTATGGTGTTAGCTTTGAGAGGGAGAATTAAAATATAGAATTTTGGAACTCGGAGCTTCATATGCATCCATCCATTCATTTAAATATTGATTATGTACATATGCAAAGCAATATGCCAGGTGCTGTGGGGGATAAAGGGATGAGTCAGAAAGCTGTACCAATATTAGCATTTTGGAAGACCCTCCCTCTTCCCTCAGAAGACAATAAAACACAGTGTTCATGTTCCCTGCTGGGTTTTCATTTGGTGTTCTCTTCAGTTTTCTTTCTTCCATTCTTTTGATCTTTTTAAACATTTTTTTTCAGGTTGTTTTTCTTTTAGTGCTTGGGAAATGTAAAAAAGAAAAAAAAAACTAGTGTGAAGGAAAAACAGTCACATGCATAATGACCTAATAATTAAAAAAAAATCACACAAACTAGTAATGCTAGTAAGCAATCTAAAATTTTGGTGAAGATTTTTATTCTTTTGCCAGTTTATTTTTTGACACCATAATATTGTTGTCTTTCAGTGAGATTTATGTTCATGATCTGATATAAAAGACAAGATAGATAATACAATTTTTCTATAGCCCAGATGCTTCAAGTGCAATAAATCAACTACTAATTACTTTCAAATACTGTGACTTTCTTAAGAACATAAACTTTGAAGGGAGAGAAGCTGGACCATATTTATGATTGACATTTACTATTTTTTTTGCCGTAGATGATTTTCAAAATACTCTTAGCCCAAGTTTTATTACCTATGAAGTGAATATAAAAATGATACCAATACCCAAAGACTATTATGAGTACTGGTTGCAAGTATGCGTATAAAAAACTTGCAAGGGCTCTAGAGCATCATAAGAGAATTGACATTTTTCAGATATCATGGTCGTGGGGGATTACATTTTTGAGAGTCTTAAACAATGTTGGTGCTGAGGGTTTAATGCAATGTTATTTAGATTCCATAGTCAGTGGGGCAATTAAAAAATGACCTGGACCTATTTGCTTTTTACAAGTGGTTTTAAAATTTAAAAAAATCATTTAAAAGGCAGTGCAAGCTTTCGTTAAATGAAATCCCATAAAAATGGGCCATTTGTCTGGTTGGAATGGGAGTAAGGATGTATCTCACTTTCTGCAGTGGTCCTTTAGGAAAGTGGGTCCACTTTCCTAAGTGGTCTTAGGATGGAAACCTAATGGCTTATGAAAGTCCAGGTTGAAAATGATGGCATTAGGGTGCCTGGGTGGCTTAGTTGGTTAAATGTCCGGCTCTTGGATTCAGCTCAGATCCTGGTCTCATGGTTCCTGGGATGGAGTTCTGCATGGAGTTCTTCAGTGGGAGTTTGCTGGGATATTCTCTCCCTCTGCCCCTCCCCCGACACACCGCTCAAATAAATAAATAAATCTTTAAAAAAATGATGGTACTAGGCTATTATTTCTATGTTTGTGGCTCTATTTCTTTCTAGTTCTGTTGGCCATGTGTTGGAAGCCTTTGAAACTACATATTACCCTAAATGTCCTTCTTTTGTCCTCTCTTGCCTCCCTACCAGAGTAGAGTTCCTGCTCCTTACTCTGCTTGCAGAATCCTAACCTGTGCTTTTGCCTTTTAGAGATCAATTTCATTGTTCCAGCGTGGAGGTAAAAGTAGGTAAGGGAAATATGTTTTAATGAGAAAAAACTTGAAATTCATTACACTTACTATTGGAAACATTTAATCCCAATTACAAATGAAATCAAACATGTTTCACCTGAATTGCTAAAGCAGCTTGAGCTACATTTTCATTCTATAGTTTAAATTTTATAATTTGGGATTTCTCCAAATACATTCTAGGGAAGTTGGTGAAGATACTACCAGCTGGTGAGCACAGATGTTATTTCATTAACATATTTAGCCAAACCTTGATGAATCCTAATATATATTTCCTTAAATCAAGACATTTCTTTCCTTGAGTTCCTTTTCTCAAAGACTTCCAAAAATTTCCAGGGATGTCAACACATATTCATGAGATTTGTCGGGTGTAGGTCTTACCTCAGTGAGTTCACTCCACACTCCACAGACCTTAGACCTGCTCTCTAATTCTGTGCACCTCAAGGCTTTGCCACTGCTGTCACTCATGAAGTTGGGTGTGTTGTACATCTGGCAAAGGGGGTCTTGGAGCTTGCTCTTTCACTTAAAAAACATGAATGAGAGCATCCCTTTTGACTCCTAACTCTGGGAAACGAACAAGGGGTGGTAGAAAGGGAGGTGGGCGGGGGGTGGGGGTGACTGGGTGACAGGCGCTGAGGGGGGGCACTTGATGGGATGAGCACTGGGTATTATTCTATATGTTGGCAAATGGTTATTGCCATTTATTGGTGTTGAACACCAATAAAAAATAAATTTAAAAAAGAGAGCATCTCTTGCTCTTTGTTAGAGGAAAGAGCTAAAAGTCTCCTGGAAAAAGTAAGTCCTAGAGTAGTTAGTGACAGCTCTTTCAATTAAACAAAAATAAAACTTTAAGAATAAAATACGCTTATTTTAAAATTTGAAGTAGTATAAATGCATATAGGTAAATAGAGGAGTCCTCTATTTTTGTCCATTTTGTTCAAATCTTCTATATATTTCTCTTTTTTTGTTTGTTTCTCTATCTTATACTTATACTTCTTATACTTTTTTTTTTTTTAATTTTTATTTATTTATGATAGTCACAGAGAGAGAGAGAGAGAGAGGCAGAGACACAGGCAGAGGGAGAAGCAGGCTCCATGCACCGGGAGCCCGACGTGGGATTCGATCCTGGGTCTCCAGGATCGCGCCCTGGGCCAAAGGCAGGCGCCAAACCGCTGCGCCACTCAGGGATCCCTACTTATACTTTTATACTTATACATATATATGTACTTTTAAACCAGAGCTTTTAGGAGAAAGGAGAAAGACAAAGAGGCAGATGCAATATTTAGGAAAATAATAGATAAAAAATGTACCAACTTTGCTCTGATTAGTATTTTTGAAACATTTTTGCCCATGCTTTCATTTTTAACTTTTCTGTTTTTTCCATGTTTTATATGTCTTATAGTTAATATGCAAATTATAATTAAAAAATGTAGCCTAAAATTTTTTGCCCTTTAACTGGAACCTATGGTACATTCAGATTTAATGTAATTACTAACATTTCAAATTGTCATGTCTTTTTCCTTGTTTCTTGCCTTTTTAGGGTTGATTATTTTTTATTATTCCAGTATTCCCTTCTACTACTTTGGAAATTGTATATTATATTTTTTCTTTTAGTGGTTTCCCTAGAAATTATAATGTGAATATTTAACACATCATATAATGTCATATAATACCTTTACCTTTTATTTCGCTAGATATTTTAATTCTATTACACAATATATTATTACTAATTTTTATTTAATGTTGTCAAAATTCATTTAGATTTAATCAAATACTAATTTCTTTGCGCTATATTCTTTCTTGTATCTCAAACTTTCCATTTGGGTTCACTTTCCTTATAATTGAAGAATATCCCTTAGGATTTTATTAATGAAAATCTCTTAGTGGAAAACTTTCTCAATTTTTGCTTATAAGAAAAATGTCATTATTTTCCCTTTTAAAAATTATATTTTCCCCGGATATAGAAATCTAGTATGACAGTCACTTCTGTCATTCTACTATCTTTTGGTTTCATCGAAGCTGTTGAAAAGTCAGATGTCAGTCTGTTGTTCCATTAAGAGAAATCTGTTCTCTGGCTTCTTTTAACATCATCTCTTTGTCTTTGGTGGTGTACTGCTTTACTGTAATGTGACATTTCTTCTGTGGGAGATGTATTTTTTTTAAAGATTTTATTTATTTATTCATGAGAAACACATAAGCAGAGACATATGCGGAGGGAGAAAGCAGGCTCCCTGTGGGGAGCCCTTATGCAGGACTCAATTTCTGGACTCTGGGATCACGCCCTGAGCCAAAGGCAGGTGCTCAACCACTGAGCCACCCAGGCGTCCCCTATGGGGGATGTATTAAGCTTCTGCAATCTAGGGATTGATGTTTCTTATCATTTCTAGAATATTTTCTGCCACTGGCTTTCCAAATATTTTTCTTGCCTTATTCTCTGTCTCTTCTCCATCTAGGCTTTGATAAAAATATGTGAGGTGTGTTAACTCTATTCTCAATCTTTTCACCCCATTTCTTTATTTCTTCTTATTGCAGTGTAGGTAGTCTTTTCTGATCAATCTTTCAGTTAGTTTTCTTTTCAGCTGTTTTTGATCTGCTCACAGTCACATCATTGAGTTCTTAAATTTGAATTTATTTGTTTATTTATTTCTAGAGTATCTCTTTTATTTCTCATATCTACTGGATCACTTTTTATGGTGTCCACAGATATGTTATATGTTAATTCTTCTCTGTAATAGGCATCTTAAAATCTAGAACTCATGAATCAAATATCTGAAATCTCTGTTTTGGCTTTTTGTTATTGTTTTTGTTGTTCTAATAATACCTTCATTTGATGTGTACATTGTAAATATTAACTCTTGGTTGCTTATTTTCTTTGAGGTATTATTTGTGGGAATTGTTGAGTCTCTGGGTGAAGATAAATTCTGCTAAAAATCTGGAGAGTATTTTTATTTGTTTCTGCTGTGTACTTAAGGGAACTATGTCTGGGACCATCTTAAACTAAAGTTATAGTCTGAGGTCTTTTGGACCACACAAGTGATATGAATATGAGCTACAAATATATTTTTTAAATATTTTATTTATTTATTCATGAGTGACAGAGAGAGGCAGAGACACAGGCGGAGGGAGAAGCAGTCTCCCCAGAGGGAGCCTGATGCAGGATTGAATCTCAGGACCCTGGGATCATAACCTGAGCCAAAGGCAGACATTCAACCTCTGAGCCACCCAGGTCTTGGAGCTATAAATCTATAGAAAGGCTGGATTACAACTTTTCAGTGAATATTTATCCTTTTTGCTTTCTTTAATACCAAAGTATACTTCCTTGTAGCCTCCTGGAGGTGGAGAAAGGGGGATGGGCTCACTTCTGATTCATTCTCATTAAACTTGTGGCCACCTGGAGTCCCACATTATTGGTTGGGAAGTGTCTCTTGTCAATTTCGTAACTTGGGTTAACCTGGTCCTTTTTTATTTTAAAATTTTAAAAATTTACTTGAGAGACAGAGACAGAGACAGAGAGGAAGGGTCGGAGAGAGAAGCAGATTCCTTGCAGAGCAGGGAGTCCAACTCAAGACTGTAGGATCATGACCTGAGTTGAAGGCAGATGCTTAATGGACTTAGCCACCCAGGCACACATCCTGATACTTTACTTTTAATCCCCATTTTTCCATGAAAATGATATTCAAGTTTGTAGATTTAGAAAATGCCCTCATGTAAAAAGCTACATTAATCCTCTCCTTACTATTTGAATTCATTTTTTTTCATTATGTTTTTGATTGGCAATAAGTTACTATTTTGTCACATCACAGCTGCTTTTAATATGATATTTTTATGTTTAATTTTGTACTTTTAGTTGTTTTCAGAAAGATAACCAGTCCCTCTAAATTCCTAGCCACCATAACATCTAAAGCAGAAGTCCCCATTTTTGCCTATACCATTAGCATATTACTTAATCTTATGGAGACATGTCACATGTCTTTGTTATGAATAATTATTAGGTTGTGTAACATTTTATTGTATGTGTCGGTTTCTAATTCTATTATAAATACCTAAAACAACTTTGATGTAATAGACATGGTTCCTAAACAGCATCATATTACTGGTGCCCAGAATATAGTGGCTGGTTGAAAGACTAGGGTTCAATTTCTCCATTCAGAGAATATTCTGTTTTTTATCTATCAGTATAGCACCACTGACCCACCGGCAGTAAGTCATGCTGTTTAGGTTGTTTTCTCCATCAGCACTGATTAATTTGTACTGATCTATCTTTTCTCTTTGGGCAGAACCATTCATTACCAGGGCCTTGCATTTTTAAGAGAGAGGAGATCAGGAAATGCAAGAGCAGACTACTTGGGTATGTGAAATGGTAGTAGCAGAAGTGGTTAGTTTTCTCCTAATATCTGCTCTCCTTTTCTCCTATTACAATAGGATTTTCAACTAGCTACATGCCTTCCTAGAACAATAAAGTAAACTGGCTAGTTGCCTTCGTAATGAGGTATGAAATATAACTATATTCAATGGGATCTAAGTGGAAATGCCCTTTGACAGCTTCCAGGACCCTTCGATATGAGACAAATGGCATGTACCTATTGAGCGCACTTAACTCCTTCCACTAACTTGTTGCTTAGAGTATATGTGATGGCTGCAATTCCACCTCGGACCATGATGGCACAGTGGAAAGTTAGAAAGAGTCGGAGTCCCTGAAGACATTTTGGAGTAGGGCTGTATACTGTGTCTCTGTAATGTTTAGCTCTGAACTCTTGAGAGACAAACTTCTGACTTAAGCCATTGTCATTTTATGTTTCTGTTATTCACATCTGAACATTATTCTAACTAATCTAATGAGTAAAGAGTTAATTTCAGAAATTACACAGCCAGGGGTTTTATTTAAAAATATCTGGGATCTAAGACATAACATTTAACCACATCTGATTAATGATTTTTGTCACTCCTTACATGGAATTTGATGGTAAATAACATTAACTAACTAATATCTGTTTTATGTGCTTAAATGCAGAGTAAACATTACAATTTCCAGTATACATTTTGTTTTGAGTTCCATTATTCTACAATTTATTTTGTTATCTTTTAAAAATCTCCAGGTTAAATACCTTCCCTGTATATTGTTGATAATTATATGAATTGGATAAAACCCCATTAGAAAATGTTGTCAAGGTTGTGCTTCATGTCATAATGTACTGGGCGGCCCTGGAAGCATGAGACATTTTTTGTAAACGTAACATGACTGGGTGTTTGTGCTTTACATTGATGTATATAAACTTCCCCACTGAAAACAAAATAAATTGATGAGAGCAATTTCTACGACATTGATTTTTTGTTGTTGTTGTTGCACCACTGAAGTAATAATATGATTCTCATTTCTGCAACTGATTAATTTTATGGAAATAAGAAAGGAAATGTAAAAGTTTACCAAATCTTTCAGGAACAGATAATTACTATGTAAGATATGCATTTCATGGCTTAGGCTTGGTTAGCTTTTGAACTAATTCTGTAAAATAGCAAAAATACTGCTATTTATTCCAGAAAAAGATCGAGCAAAAATGATAACTAAAGAAGTTTCATCTATGGGTATAGATGCAAAAGTCTCAAATAAAATAACAGCAAATTGAAACAGCAGTGTATAAATCACCATACATCCTGACCAAATACATTTGCAAGAATGCGTCAACATTAGGAAAGATACTAGCATGACTCATTTTACCAATAAATTAAAAGTAGAGGGAAAGATCCCTCAATAGATACTGAAAAATTCCTTTTTTTTAAATCAGAGATTCCAATAAAATCTCTTAGAAAGATAGAAATAAAGAGAAAATCCCTTAACTAAACATAATGTATTTATGGAAGACCTTAAGGATAGATCTTACTTAATGGAAAAAATATTAGAAATGTTCATGGTATAGACAAACACAAGACAAAAATTTCCACTACAACTGGTAGTACCCCATTTTGGATGAAAAATCCTGTCAATGTAATAAAATAAAAAAATTATATATATACCATATATAAATTGTATAAGGTTTATCTTTTATAATATTATTTATATTATATAATATATAATACAATTTATACATGATTATATAAATAATATACAAATATCTCTCTATATTTTATATATAAAGTACCACTGATGCAAAAAGACATGAATAGACTAATGGGACTCTAATAAAGTCTTGAAATAGATTCATGTATATATAAGAATTTAATATATAATAAAGGCGCCATTCTCATTTGCTTGAGGAATACCATCCTAAAAGAGGCAGAAAATCTAGAATATAAGAAGGAAGAAAAATCAAGATATTTGATTATTATAAACCAATAAAACAAAAATAAGAAAACCCCAAGTATGTTTAGAAGATAAATTTAAAAAGCAAGCAGTAGGTTTACTTAGGATTCTCGAACAAAGCCCTATCTTTGTGGCAGAGAACAATTCCTTATTTGGAAAAATAGTGTGATGCTGGTCACAAATAAAAATTTAGTCCTTATCATGGAACACAAGTGACTGTGAAAAAAAGCTGATCATCATGAGCTATTATCAGACCTACCAAGTCACAAGGCCAGGTGGGTATCAGAGCAGTACATTACATAATGGAAGGGATACATTCAGGATTGGACTGAAGTCAGTCTAGAACACCTGAGTAAATTACATAAAGATGGCCTAGGCTCATTTGTCTTCTCTGTAGGACCTTTCCTACAATCCACATCTATGGCATCACTGGGGACTCCTGACAGAGAGAAAAAGAACTTGGGCCTGGTTCACAAAAATGTTTCCTAGAGTATGTTGGTGCAAGCCACAAGGAAACTGCAAGAGTTAAGAGCAATACATTTGATTATCCATTCCATGTTGATAAAGAAGTGGCCTGAGGAAAGGATAAATACCAACTCTTGAGCAGCGGGAAATAATATGATCAAATAGTCAGTACTTAGAAGGAACATGCAAAGACAAAGAATGTCTAGCAGAAATGTATATACACAGACTAAGGAGAGCAGACATGATACATGCGGATCTTTCATTACATATCAATACCTACCAGAGAATAGCAATCTCATACGAAGCTCTTAACAACCAAGCAGGCAATGAATTTCAGTTAGTTTCTTACTGAGTCATCCCACTGCTTATACGATGGGGCTATGAAGACATGGTGGCAAGGATGGAAAGTAAGCATGGATCAAAAAGCATATATGTTCCTTTTCACTAAGGCTGACATTATTCCCACAATCTTAGTCTTTGCTGGATTAGAGATCCTAGCTCCCAGAATGGGAACTCTTCTGTCATAGATCCTAATTAAGGGGGCGGGGAGGGCAACAACTATCACCTTGCCACTTTGGGTTCCCTATACCAGTGAACAAAACCAAAATAAAACAAAAACAAACACACAGTCGACTAGAGGGACGCCTGATGGCTCAGCGGTTTAGCACCTGCCTTCGGCCCAGGGCGTGATCCTGGAGTCCCAAGATCAAGTCCCATATCGGGATCCCTATGCGGAGCCTGCTTCTCCCTCTGTCTGTGTCTCTGCCTCTCTCTCTCCTCTCTCTCTCTGTGTCTCTCATGAATAAATAAATAAAATCTTAAAAAAAAGAATAGAGTAAAAAGATGTATATATGTATAAAAATTATCCTTTTAACAAAAATATGTATATGTGTGTGTGTAACAAAGAATATACAAAAGCCATCTACAAGTCAATAAGAAATGAATTATCCAATAAGGAGAAGGGAAAAGCATATGAAATACAAATAAATGCATAAAGTTTTGAAATGATACTAAGTCTGCTGTGAAAGTCAGGGAAATAAAATGAAGGCAATTGTGATTGTGAGATAGATAATTTAGAAAAAAAAGCAAAAAGACTGATGATTGATAATATCCCGTTTTGGTGAATTTGTGGGGAAATGGTAACTCTTTGTGAGAAAAGAAATTTGTTAAGCTTCTTTGGTAGGCCCTTGGAAATCTTTATCAAATTTTTAAAATGAGCTTAACACTTGAGCCAAATTTCAACTTCTATGTATAGGGGTATTGAGATGTTCACTGAAGCAGACTTTGCAATCAAGAATAATTGAGATAAGCCTAAATATAATCAATAATTAAATGGTTAAATACCACCTATATATAAATATTCTGCCACAGTTTTAAAAAGTAGGAAATACCCATAAGACATGTTTGACATATTTTGAGTAAGAAAAGATTTTTTAAAGATAATGTGCACGGTGTGATTTTATTTATAAATTAAAATATATATTTATTATTCACTTATGTATTTTGTGTATAAATACACAAACTAAGCATGGAAAAAATTTACATTGATGTCCTTTCAGGAAGAGTCTATTGGAGAGACATTGGGAAGATGAAGAAGGAAACATGCTTTGTAACCTACATACTTTTGTATTACTTGAGTGTATTTAAAAATTATAGCCTATGCAATTTTAAAATGGTTACAAAGACCCAAGATTCTTTATTTCTAGTTCAGAGCTATTCCTGCCCAAATGTTGTTGTCTCTATTCTTGTATTGTGAATTAGTCATACAGCACTCAACTTATCCATTTTGAAGGAAAGCCTAACTGATCATTAGGAATTAAGTATATATGTGACATAATTTTTCAGGATAAAAGCAATATAAAATGATAGCTATTGCTACAATAAGTGTATATTTATATTATGTGTACAGTGGTTTCACTCATTATAGATACACAGGTTCTCACAAAGCCATTTCTTTAGGTGTGAATACAATTCTCTCAGATGGTGAGGTTAGAGAATAGGAGTGTGAATTTCTATTTCATTTGAGGTAATATTAAAGAGCTTGAAAATTAGAGGAGAAAAAACAGGTAAAGATGAATGCAGGAGCCTTTTCTAGAATGTTCCATATTCCGCTAGCTCTAAAGATCCTCTTTAAGGGACAAATGCTCTTCACTTATTATGTTTTGATCAGGTTATGTTTTGATCAGGTTAGGAATAAGAAACTTCAATAATCCCTTCTCAAGGAATCTGCAATTTACTTGTAGCCATTGAAATTACTCTTATGCTTTTACTACTTGGTGGAAGCAAATGTTTGTCATGTGAAGAGGAATGCTGGCTTTCATTTTTGAACACCATTAATGTCCCAGAAAGTCAAGGTTTTCATCTGAGAGAAAATGCAAACTTAAATTGGGGAATAACAATGCCCTGTAAAACTGTGTCTAATTTACATTGAAAGAGAGGTAAAGGAATTTTAATATGATATCTCTTGAAGGAAAATGTTTTAGGTGACATGATATTACAGAAAGGCAAAACATTTCTTCTTTCATGTTTGAAGAAAACAAACTGATAAAACATGTGTACCAATTACATTTTTATTAGTCACTGCTGAAAGATTGAAGTTTATATTGATTCTATTTATGAAACCTGGCCTGATATCCTCTTTTGTGACCCAATAAAGAGCTCTTCCAGTGTGCAGTGGGTCCAACAATGTGTTGGGGGCACAGGTGAGTATACGGAATGAAGACAATGACCAGAGGGAAAAGTCTACTGACTCAAGAAGACCTAAATTTTCTGTCTTTTTTTTTAAAGATTTTATTTATTTATGAAAGTGGGAGAGAGAGAGAGAAGCAGAGACATAGGCAGAAGGAGGAGCAGGCTCCATACAGGGAACCCGATGGGACTCAATCCCGGATCCTGGGATCATTCCCTGAGCCAAAGGTAGACACTCAACAGCTGAGCCACCCATGTATCCCAGGAAGACCTAAATTTTCAACTGGCTATGGAAATTACAGCATCTGTGGAAATTAGAGCCAGAAAGGCACCACTGAATTTTACTGCAAAAGCCTTAAAAAGAAGGGCGTTCAACCAAGGAAGGACCTCAATGAAATGGAGGCAATTGAAAGCTTAGCAAGCAGAAATGCATGTCTGGGTAATTCTCCTAGTACAGGATTTCAAGGGAGTAGTGTGTGAAAGAATGAAACAGGACTCATAAAGAAACTGAGAATAAGGGAGGTCAAACACTTAGCTCTTGTTTCATTTCTGATATATCAAGGGCAACTGACTCTCAGTCTATAGCTCTTCTACTACATTTCCCCCCTTTTTTTCCCCTTAAAGAGAAAGCCTTTTCTCAGAAGCAACACGAAGCAGGTCAATGAGGGAATCTCTATGGACAGAACATGAAGGGGGTGAACATGGTAATTAAATATGTTGACTATCACAAGAGTGATCCAAGTAAATTTGGGGATAGAAAGTGGTTAGCAAGCTTTTTTTTTTCCTGGAACTGAGTAAGTTAGAACTTTAAAAGTCAATCAGTCAATATCAGAATAAAGTGGGAATATTAAATAAATTGAGATGAAAATATTTATGATGCAGATTCTATATTTGCAAAAAACAATTTTTCTTATTGAGAATGATGGCTGTTTAAATAATTATCCGTGCTTCTGTACAGATAGTTTAACCATTAGGGAGCATTTAAAATACTTCTGGCCTGTGTTAAATGTACTGTTTAGATTCAGATTATATTTGGCATCTTTTTTTTTTTTTTTACAATCTTTGTCAAAAACACTTCTACTTTCAGTCTAGTAAACTTTAGTAGAACAATACAATGCCCCCTAATCAGAATTCTTTAGATAACCTTTTATTCTGTACATAAAATTCATACATAGTATTAATGTAAAGTACAGGAAAAGATAAGCATGGACAGGATGATGAAGAATGGTATCTCTCATTCCTATCTCTTGGAGAGAGTCATTTTTAAAGTTTTGACATATTGCTTTCAAATTACTATTTTGAAGGTATGGAGATCTATGTGTCAATGCCTGTATACCTTTACTTGTTTTTCGATTTGTCATCTATCCATCTATCTCTTCCTCAATACACATACACATGTGTACACACACACACATATACACAAACCCCATTTTGTTAAAAAATGAAAATAATGCAAAGAGTATTTTTGCTAGACCGTGTATTTATGTAGAGTTTTAATTATCATAATGTATTTCTGTTTGGAAAATAAGATTCACTTTCAGATATTACTAAAAGGCTAGTAATATCTAAACCAAAACTTTAAGTTTCTGGGGCACCTTGGTGGCTCAGTCTGTTAAGCAGTTGACTCTTGGTTTCGGCTCAGGTCATTATCTCAGGGTTTTGAGATTGAGCCCCAAAGTGGGCTCTACATGCCGCGCTGAGTCTGCATGAGATTTTTTTCCCTTTCCTCCCCCACTTCCTCCCGTTTACACATGTGCACTGTCTCTCAAATAAACAAATAATATCTTTAAAAAAACAATTATAATTTCTCATCTAAATCAAAGTTTCTCCCTTCTACTCAGCATTATTTCTGACCCATTGTGGCTGAAGGACCTGCAATGAAGATAGTGAGCATGATATTATCAATCCTCACCCTGCTGTTGGACTCTAGTGTTCAAACAAGGAAAGGAAAATTAGAAGAAAAGAAAAATCTTAGATGACGAGTACTACTTTAGTTCTCTATTGAATAATACTCTTTGTTAGCCAAGTTAAGAAGCCAAGTTAGGAAAGTTTTGGAAAGTGTCCAAATATTTACACAAAATTTCTAGTTCTTTAGGGTCAGTTTGCAGGTGCAAATGCACATACACACACTCAGAGTTCTGTGCTATGCTGCTCCCTCATATAGACATTTCTCTGACTCCTTAACATGCTTTTCAAGTGTCTCCTAGTTTTCCTTTTGGGTCAATTCCATCGTACCACTTAGCTCTCAGGAATGTTAGGCATCCTCACCTTGCTACAGGGTTGAAGCACAAGTTGCTCCTTATGACTATCTTTTGTCCTTATTTTGCTAACTCAAATGAATCCATCTTGTTGCCTGCTTTTAGATTGAGAAGCAATTTCCAGGGTCCTGAAATTCCAAGAGACACACATCAGGCTTTATCAAAATTTTCACAGTCTTTTGCAGCAACAGGGTTACAGCTAATGAATGGTGCCAGTCTTTCTTTCTTGTAGATACCCTACCCCTCCATGGATGTTTCTTTTTAGAACATTTGAGGCAGGGCTTGAAGGGAAGAGAAAATACTGCTGCACTCTCTGTAAGTTTGACTACTCTTCTCTCTTAAGGGTGCTCTTGAATCCATTTTTGAACTTTAGACTTCACTTAAGTAGGTTAGAGGTGGTGGTAAGGGTTGAGAGTTGCCAGACCAGTTCTTTTTTTTTCCACTGAATCCTCCATGGATGTGTCTAGCATCTCTCTTTAGAATGTACAGCTATTTATAACTCATTGTTCTCAGTTTTGGGGCTTCAGCCAAAATTCTAAGACAACAGGAAGAGTCCTATTCAAATTCATGTTTTAAATATGTATATATATATATATATGTATATATATATATACACACACACACACAGATACAGAGTTGATTTCATATTTCCTATGTTGTGCTTTTTAACCTTTTTTTTAAATTGACAATTATATCATGTGTATTTATCATGTCATTACATTTCTTTGGAAATGAAATACTAATAATTAATATCATTGCATCTTATGAAATGTCATGATTTATTTCCCTTTTTAATTGTTTAAAACGTTAGTATTTTTTCTATTTGATTGTAACAATAATGTATACTCATTAAAGAATTTTGGAAATACAGAGAAGTACCAGGAAGATGACATTATCATTTGCAATCCCACAAATAACTACCTACTTTTTGGTATGTTTCCTGCTAGGTTTTCTCCAACTGAATAGCTATCAGTAGGTATATGGATATAGAGATAGTTATGTCAATGTATATGTGCATATATGCATATATGCATATGCAAACATATTTAATCTTATTAATACTTTGTATTACCATACATCTGTACTATTTATTTATTTATTTATTTATTTATTTATTTATTTATTTTAAAGATTTTATTTATTTATTCATGAGAAACACAGGAGAGAGAGAGAGAGAGGCAGAGACACAGGCAGAGGGAAAAGCAGGCTCCGTGCAGGGAGGACATGGGAGCCCTACATGGGACTCGATCCCGGGTCCCCCGGGTCACACCCCGGGCTGAAGGTGGCGCTAAACTGCTGAGCCACCGGGGCTGTGCATACATCTGTATTTAAAAATGAATGGCGGGATCCCTGGGTGGCACAGCGGTTTAGCGCCTGCCTTTGGCCCAGGGCGCGATCCTGGAGACCTGGGATCGAATCCCACGTCGGGCTCCCGGTGCATGGAGCCTGCTTCTCCCTCTGCCTGTGTCTCTGCCTCTCTCTCTCTCTCTCACTGTGTGCCTATCATAAATAAATAAAATAAAAATTTTAAAAAAAAATTAAATAAAAAAAAATAAAAATGAATGGGATCCCTACTGTATATCATTTTGTATCCTATTTTCACTTTCTATTATATTTTGATCTTTCTTCATATCTGAAGAAGTGTTTTAAAAACCTGTTTTTTATTACTAGCAACATGTTAACTGTAGAAAAGTTAGAAGAGACAGATTAGCAAAAAGAAAGTCAAAATAATATTAACTTTTTGGTATTTATCCAGTCTGAGCCTACCAAACAGCCTTTAGATAGAAATGAAGTCATAATAATATGAATATGCAAATCTCACTAGCTATAGAACACATCAGTCTTCTGCTGCAAAGTTCTGTCTTTTATGCCCACCCTCTCCAGTTATTTATGGGCATTCCTCACATTAGAATGCTAATTGTTTCACTTCTGCTGCTCACTCATCTACTGGTAGCAGCTGTATTGGGACAGGAGGACCCGAGAGGCCATAGCCCTCTAGAGAACCTGGTGGGTAGATGCAGTGAAAGCTGCCATGCTCTAGTACCTAGAACCACTACTTTTTGTCCTCTGGGAGCCAGCTCAGTATGCTTTACTGAGCAACTTTTCTTCCTTAGTATTCTTTCTAGGGACCCTATAGTTCCTGCCTGAAATCTGTCCTTCCTACCATCCTCTCTCCATCTCCCATAGTCTGAGAGTTATGGCTGTCTATGTGTGCAACTCAATTGTAGACACAGTTAAAAAAAAATACCCCTTCCGTGCAGGGTGTTTGAGCCTTGTTGTAATTCATTAGACGTTGTCAGGCAGGAAGTTAGCACTGGAAGTCCTTGTGCGCACACACACACACACACACATACATACATACACACATAATTATGGACTGATTTTTAGAATATACGTGATATTATATGATATTTTACACTGTGTAATTTTCTGGGTGTATTTATTATGAAATATTTTATGTATTTAAGTATTTACATCTGTACATGCATGTGTACATGGTGGTTTTAGAGAAGTATCTATAGATTCTTTGACTCTCCTCCACTAAGAAGCAGCTTAAGTAACCTTCCTTTGAATGTGAGCTGGACTTGGTGACTTGCTTCTAGTGGTAAAACATCACTTTTAATGTTAGATTGTAAAAGACTAAGGTATTGGACTAAGACTATTACCAAAATAATAGACCTAAAATTACTTCAAAATCAAAAGTAGACAAAAAAAAAAAAAAACCTTGAAAACCCCCAAAAAGAGGATATGAGGAAATGGAAAAATAGCATACTATATAGCTCTTTGGAGTCTAAACAGCTGCAGAAAACATCCAAATAATATTTTAGAAACGGTCCCATGAAGAAATAAGGCCATCTCAAAACCTTAAATGCTGAGGGCTCACTGGTCCTGCTGGCACTGCTGCCCCAAGTGCCCTGCAAACTAAACTCTTCTTGTTTCATGACTTCCATGGAAGATTCTCAGTCTCTGCTGCTCTCTGATCCTGCCTCTTAGTCTGGAATTAGTGAATGTGAGTGATGGAACCTTTGTTGTAGGCATATACTCTCCAAATGGAAGGGACAACTCAGAATTTGGCTCTCTTGGAAAATAGGCTGGGTCTTTCACTAGCAACAGTGCAACTAACTTAATGGAACTAACAACCTTCACACGTCCAAAATGCGTCCACACAAAGGGGAACAACACAAAGTTTCATTCATTACTGCATCCTGAAAAATCCATTTTTCATCTAGTTGCTTTACAATCCATTTGGCTCCAATCCTAACAGCCAAACTGAAAAGTTGTTTAATACCAACATATCATATACAAAATGGAGGAAGGAAAGATAAATGAGAAAAGAGAAGTGAAATATATAAGCCTGAGAAATTAAAGCACAAGAAGTTGCTAATGAGGCTAGTGTTAGTAATTATGACTCTTCTACTACTTATTTTATGTATCTTTTAAAAAAATGTAGCCAATGTCTCAAGTGTCAAGGTGTCTTACTAATGTAGTGTCCCAAACTGTCATTCTTGAGGAATCTAAGGCTTTGGTTATCTTTCCTGCATGAATGCTGTGGCCTCCCAATGAGCTTTATCAATGGATAAGTCAGAACCAGGAAGCACCCCAGGACCTTCTTTTAGAACCTTCAATATTTCTTACTTTCCTAATTGTGTAGCAGCAATTCTAATTCCCCTTGACAGAATCAATCTTGAAAGTCAACACCATAATCCCCTTTATTGGCTATTCATTTAGTGCCCTGAAGAGCCTGATTTGTTCAGGTAGTATTGTCAATTTACCAATGAATGATTCCATTGTTTTATATTCTGATATAATCACTACTGCTTTGGTTACTGAGACAACCAAATCAACAGCACCCAGAATTTCATGAGGGGAAAGTTGCATTTTGAGAATGATGACATTTTGTGTAGGGTCTTCTGAAATCTAGGATTTCCCACTCCACCCTCTTTCAGGCCATTGATCATTGGCAGCTTTGCATGGTACTTTAGGCAAGAGTAGAGGAAGGGATAAAAGTGTAGCACCCAAACTCACTCAGAACTTTATCAGATCCTGTTCTGTATATCCAATTCTACTTGATGTTGGAGCACATTGGTGTACACCTGACGTTATAGACAAGTGGGTTAAGATGTCAAATTTATAATGTGAAATTTCAGGTCTCATGGTCACATGTGTTATTGTAAATAGATACTAGATACAAACCAGGAACTATTATTCGAAACAAGAAAGACAGTTTAGAAAAGGGTAATGGCTTTAACCACAAATCTTAAGAATCTCTTCTGTGATTTTCCTAGGGACTAGCCACAGACTTAACCATTGGATTTCATGAGTAAAGTAGTGAAGCTCCTTCCAGTAGAGTCTGGTCAGCTGAAAAGCCTTCTTTTCCTCTGAGACCTTCCTTGAAATTGGCACCTTTTAATGTACCTCATAAAGGCTCAGATGGCATATTTAAAAGCAGTCATATTTTCTCTCCTAAAACTAAAATGGTTCAAATATAATTCCTTTTTGCAGTGGACACAGATTACTGCACCTTATCATTCACTTTGTTTGAGAGGGCCCATATTGCCCTGGAAACATATTTTAGAGAAGTTAATATTCAGGTTCTGTGTTTTTGTATTTTTATCTCCTATTATTTGGAAAATGTATATTTTATGTTTGGCTCCCCATTTCCCATGAACTAGGATAATGTAGGATGGTGAGACATTTCACTTCTCTAAAGAGAATCAGGCTTACTCTTTTCTAGACTCATAAGATGTGGACTTTTTGAGATGTAGGAGTCTCAGGAGAATGACTAACGTCTAATATTATAATGAATGATTCCTGTTAGGTCTGAATTTGCAGGCAAGAAGATTAACAACTCAAACTACTTACTGATTTGAATGAGGCTGAGCAATATGAATGCATTTGACAACCAGGTTTTTAAAAAAGAAGACCATTAAGTGCATAATTCAAATACAAAACCGAGTGTACTTCTCCTAGTCACTTTTACCATACCTTGACCCTGTGGACAAGATATATTTCAAAAATTTTAGTTTGTGTTGTTTTGATGTGGAAAATGTGTTTTTTTTTTTCTTGGATAGATTCAAACTTTCTGAACAACACTATGTTCCCATAGTTATTTGTCATGTGGGAGATATGGATAAATGGCTTTAGACCAGGGCAAGAGACACTCACTACACTGAACCTATCATGATTCTCGCTACTTATTAATGGCAGAGAAAAGGGACAGTTCTAATATGCAGAGGTGGAGAAATACTACCAGATTTGTTGCTTTGTCTATTCTTTATTAAAAACTCTCTGCCTGGGATCCCTGGGTGGCGCAGCGGTTCGGCGCCTGCCTTTGGCCCAGGGCACGATCCTGGAGACCCGGGATCGAATCCCACATCGGGCTCCCGGTGCATGGAGTCTGCTTCTCCCTCTGCCTGTGTCTCTGCCTCTCTCTCTCTCTCTCTGTGACTATCATAAATAAAAAAAAAAAAAAAAAAAAAAAAATTAAAAAAAAAAAAAAACTCTCTGCCTACTTTTTCTTGTTTACTTAGCGAATCCTCCATCTTTTTTCTTTGCCAAACCCAGGTATTTGAAGTTTCTTTGTCTGTCTTCATGTGCATACCCCTGAAGACATTTCAAGGGTGCTTTCATAAGCATAGCTTTTAATGGCTAACAAATAACATGTGTGGAATGCCATATTTAAGACATTTATAATTCCAGCTTAAGCGAATATTGCTACAGGGCACAGGTATTTGAAGTTGCAAGGAATATCTGATGGGTAAGTGTTAGATCACTTTATATTATGCTTATATAACTTTCACACATCTATGAGTATTTTAGGATTACTTCTTATGGTAAAATTTCTGGGTCAAAGGGGTATATGTTTATAAGGTGCAGGGAGCAAACTTGGCTCCAGAAAAGATAAGTTAATTTATAATTCTACCAGTAGTGTACAAAGAGTTTATTTCTTCACAACTTTGTTAATTTGAGATGTTATACATAAACACAGTCTTTGACAATCTGTTAGGTAAAAGGTATTATCTCCTTATTTTTTAAATGTACAAATGACATATTTTAATAGGTTACTTATATTTTTTTTCCATTTTTCCATTGCTGTTTTTGTCTTATTGATTTCTAAGAACTTTTTATATATAAAGAATATTTAACATTTACTTATCACTTATGTTTAAAATATTTTCTCCAATTTTTAATATGGATTTAATTAAAAGAAATAAATATTTTAAATATATATGTGATAAATATATCAATATTTTCCTTAATTTTTTTTAACTGGATGCATTGATAGCATGCCTAGAAAGCTTTATCTGCACTAAATCTGTGTAAATATTCCCCTAGAGTTTTTTTTTTAAGACTTTATTTATTTATTCGACAGAGAGCAAGAGAACACAAGCAGGGGGAGCAGCAGAGGGAGAGGGAGAAGTAAGCTCTCCGCTCAAACAGCCAAACTCGGGGCTTGATCCTAAGACCCAGGGATCATGACTTGAGCCAAAGGAGACACTTCACTGAGCCACCCAAGCACTCCTCCCCTAGAGATTTATATAAAACATTTTGCTTCATTACTTCAATATAAGTCTTTATTCAATCTGTAATGCATTCTAGGGTATATCTTGGGGGAAGTGATCCATTTTTTCCCCAAATGATAAATTCCCTGCTTTATTTATTAAATAAATTGTTCTTCCCCTCCTGATTTAAAGCACTATCTTATCCCAAACTGAATTCTTAAGTTTGCTAGCACTTAACCTATTTGTGGGCATTTTTTCCCCTATTTCCTTTGGTTTGATTCTGTGACTCTACACTGTTTTGATTATTACAGATTTTTAAACATTTTAAACATGATATTTAGTTCTTAATTTGACTTTGGTTGGTGAGAACATATTGTTTTTGAACAACATTATTTTCCAAATGACTCAATTTGTCGAAACTATTTAATCTGGGTTTTATTACTAGAATACTTCTATAATGTTGTTTTGAATTGGCATTATATTCTTATTTTAAATATTTATGGCATTTGTATTCATCTCCATAGCCAAATTAGCGACAGTTATTTAGTTTTAACAATGTTCAACGGGTTTCAAGACACTATCATGCCCTAGTAGATAACATACTCTATATTCTAGAGTTCTCTTTTGAATATCCTCTTAGTTGGATTAAAATTAGATTTGAAATAATATTTTGTTTTGCAAGAGTCCATGAGTAATATTCTTTATTAGCTCATACACAGACGCATAAATGAACATAAACACAAATACATATATATATATAAAGCTCTCTTTTTGTTGTTCGTATACAAGCTTGCATTTTAGCTTGGGTTAGCTCTTTAGGGAGATATAAATTGTTTTCCTTAAAAATATCTATACATGTTAATTTTCAGTATAACTCTTAATTTTGACTTCTTATTCAGATGCCTCTAGAATACTGCTTATCTTATCCTGATGAATCACACTTTGGTATTAGACCTATTGGGTATCTTAGATTGTCATTTTATTATTCTTATGTAAAACAACTATTTTGATGCATATACATCTATTAATTACTCCATTGTTTTTGACATTTTGTGTCCCTAAGAATATATCTGAGACTTTCTTATTTTTTTTTTAATTTTAGGTAGCATACTTTTTTCTACCTATATATTGTTTTTCATTTTGGTTATGCAAAATTTTCAAGAGAGCTTAGGTAATTTGTACCTTTTCAGTAAAATTTCCTGCAGCATGTAGAGCAACAGCAATCCCACCTACTATGGGTTTGCACTGCAGTTTCAAAAGGTTTTCTACAAGTATGTTCTTGACTTTTCCTTGTGTTTTAATGTGCCCTTTTTCCCTTGGAGTTTTTGTTTTGAATTCACTGCATTGTAGCTCATCTTTTCAGGTTATACACCTTATCACTGATTTGATTTTTCTGTATTCTGTACTCTATACTGATTGTACTATAAATTTTAATTCAATTGAAATTCTATTGTCGCATTATTACCTTATTTCATACTACTCAAGGCTTAGTTAGCCTTGGACTTCCTCTTTATTTTAATTTTTTAAAAAAAGGTTTTACTTATTTACTTATGAGAGACAGAGAGAGAGAGAGAGAGAGAGAGAGAGGCAGAGACACAGGCAGAGGGAGAAGCAGGCTCCATGCAGGGAGCCTGATGTGGGACTCGATCCCGGGACTCCAAGATCATGCTCTGGGCTGAGGCAGGCACTAAACTGCTGAGCCACACAGGGATCCCCTGGACTTCTTGTTTATTATGATTTTTAGTTATGCTCAGTCTTATTTCAATTTAATGCCATTATCTCACTTGTTTCTTTAAATTTAATAGAGTGCAAGATTGTAGGAGATTTCTGAATCTTATAACTAATTCTTCTGCACTTGGAATATGTCTCTTCTTCTAGCTTATGCATCTAGCTTATGTACCCACTCTAGGGGTGCCTGGGTGGCTCATTTGGTTAAAAGGCCACCTCTTGATCTCAGCTCAGGTCTTGATCTTAGGCTTGTGAGTTCAAGCCCTGCTTTGGGCTCCATGCTGGGTGTGGAGCCTACTTTATAACTAACTAAATATTAATTAATTTATAGTTACCCATTCTTGAATAAAAGATTAATTTAAGCCCAGTGTTTGTCATTAAACCATTTATCTCATTGTGTTTAGGTGTATCTTGTTAGATCTTAAGCTAGCATTCAAATGATGTGCACACTATGAAAATGATTTTGGAGTATTGTGCTAATTCAGGTAGCATCAACTCTACTGGAATATAGAAGAATCTCCTCCCACTTTTGCCAGGCTTCTGGATGATTATTTTTTCCTGAATAACTTGAGTCATTATATATATATATATATATATATATATATATATATATATACACACACACACACATATATAACCTTCTTTTGGATACACTGTGTCTAAAACTTAGATCCTCCCCCCTTTTAAAATATTTTATTTATTTATTCATGAGAGGCACAGAGAGAGAGAGAGGCAGAGACATAGGCAGAGGGAGAAGCAGGCTCCCCTCAGGGAGATCCCTGAACTCCAGGATCACATCCTGAGCCGAAAGCAGTTTACCTGCTGAACCAACCAGGGGCCCCTAAAACTTCAATCCCTTAATTGCCCTTAGAGTTTGTATTAACTCTGTCCGTCCTAGTTCTGACCTCATATCACAGTGTGACATTGCCTGTTTACTTTCAATCTGAAAACTGTTATACATTACTGAAACTGTTCATTAGTAGAAGAAAAGTAGGAAGGTCCAGTGTAACAGAGAGGTGAGCAGAACAGGGGATTCTCTTAAATACTAGTAAAAATACCTGATAAGAGCATTGATTAATGTTCAAACTATTACTGTTGCAATGACACATCTTTTCCTGTGCTGAGGGTGAGGACTGTGTTTTCAGAAGAGAGAACATATGTGTAGGTCAATAGACAAGAGACTCTGTGAATGGTAACATGTATAATGGACGGTGTAGAGAAAAGGGTGGGAGAAGATGAGGCTAAGGAGGTCAGAGTGCATCACTACATATACCTGTCTGTGGGATTTAACTTTATCCTGAAGATGGTGTTGAAATTTTCAAAGCTGGTGTGTAATAGTGGGACAGAAAGATCCCTTTGGCAATAATTTGATTGGAGCAGGAGGAGACTCTTGATGAGAAGAGCACATAGGAAGCCATGGCAATCACCCAGGCAAGAAAAAGGTAACATCCTGGAGGGAAAATGAAAGATTTTCTGATTGGAATAGAGGGCAAGAGAATGGGAGGAATCCAGGGTGACTCTCATGCATTTGGCTAATGTTACAGAGTCAATGAGTGTGACATTCACTGGAATAAGTTGGCTTGTTGAGACTGTGGTATTGAGTGATAATGAGTTCAGTTTTGGAATTTTATTAGTGATCTCATACAAACAATTTTCTACATTTCTAAAGCAATGATCACTTTAACTCTAGTGGAACAACAAGAACAAAATGTTTCCAAGGATAATATATGGTGAATGTTTAGTATGCATATATTGCCTAAACTAGTTGGATTGTGGTATGTTGTTGCTAAGGCCAAGAAAGGGAGAGAAATTAACCAGCAAGATCAGTATTTAAATCAGAGTTGCGTTGGCAGCATAAGGGAGTGAGAAAGAGCTTAGCTTTGGGAGGCAGGAAATTAATATCCTTGAACGGATTTTACTCATTAACAGTAGGATTTGGGGCAAGGCACTTAGTCACTTAGTCATAGGCTCATAGATAGTATCATCTTTCAAATTATTTCAGAGTCTTAAGATTTGAACTAGATAGTTGATATGAAATTGCTTCCATATGCCGGTTTCATATCTAGAATAAGGAGAAACAAAATATTAGATATTTGTTGGAAACTGCATTGGGGCAGAAGTGTTCTGGTGCACTACCTTAAGATATAAATAAGACTAGCCTTTTGTGCATTTTAATGATACCTTTGATAAAAGAACATATTTAATTCAATTTTTTAAACATAATAGTTTGGAGACTAGAACATTGCAAATGTAAATTCTGACACATTACAAATAAAATAAAGCTAAATGGCAGTACTTAGTGCCAGAGAAGATTTTTTTTGCAATCAATTTTTTAATTAGCATTTTCCTTTATTAAAAATACAAGAAGAGAGAAAAGAAAAGAGTTTTGCATTCAGTATTAATGTAGTTTTCAACTCCTGGCTATGATTACATCATAAATATCATAGCCAAACTTCTTACAGAACTAAATACAGAGCATTTCATATTCTTTCAAACAAGTTCACATAATTAAGAAAGTGTTTTTCAAATGAAATAGAATTATCTCGTTTACTCTGCTGTATTTACATATGTCTTTCATGAAGAGCTATTTGGCAGTAAATCTAGCTGTTCTTTAAATAAGCATACTAAAATACTTCTTCAGAGTCTAAAGTTCTACTAAGAGGAAAAAAAAATCCACACCAATTTTGCCTCTGAAAAGATATTATCACTGCTCTTTTTGTTGGTCTAGAGACAAAATATTGGAGAAAATGGAATTTTACCAAAAGCAAGTTATGAATTCTCTTTCATAGAATCTTATCCTACAGTTTTTTTTAATAAACCAATAAAAATTAATGGATTAGAAAAAAAAAAACCCTACTTATTTCCCTCAAAGTATTTTGGAATAAAGAAACTGATAATTATTTACCCAGAGGCAATCCTAGGTAAGCTCCCCTGAGGCAGAAGTCCAAATGAAAAACTTAAACCCTGCAAATTGTGCTCGTCACATGAAGTCCTACACTTTTAAAACTGAAAACAAGCCAGCCCCACGTCTGATTGGTAGATATTATTAACTAGTGTCCATTCAGCACCTCAGTTTGAATGGGTTTCATTGCCAAGTTTAAATTTTAGGTGTGTTAATATCTGACAGAGATTCCATTTTAACTCTGTTGGTTGGAAAAGCATATATTTTAACAGTTGAATGGGTTTGAGAATAACAACTTTTCAGCTTGTGCCTGAGTGTCAGATCATTCTTACTGATACCAGGGGATTAGACTAGTGGTTCAGAGGCACTCTTTACGGTCAGGCTGCTTGAGTTTGAATCCTGGCTTGGCTGTCTACTTAGTAACCATGTGACTTGAAACATATTACTGTCCTTCTTTGTCCTCAGTTTCCCTAATTGTAAAATGGGGAAAATAAGAGTACCTCTTTCATGGTTGTTGAGAGCATTATATGAGTAAATAAATATATAAAGCAGTTAGAACAGTTCCTGACAAACTAACTGTTCAGTACTTGTAAGCTCTTGTTACTATTACCAGCTCAGAGAATAGTTAACACTATATAAAGCTGATAAGCAATGAGAAAGAAGAGTAGACTCTGTGATGGTGTCCTAGACATTGCAGGGATTTGGGGGAAGGAATGCATCATTGATGGGGACTCTACCAGTCCCCAGTAGAGGCCAATAGGCCTCTTCTTCTTATTTCTTGGGATCAATCTTGAAAAACCAAAAGGAAGAGTATATCACTATATTCATCATTGAATGCTGGCGACCTAATCAGAACCTTCAGTTATTTTTTTGCTGGTAACATTCACTCCCAAATGAATCCCTCCTCTCCCCCTCCCTATCCCCGCAAACTTGCAAAACCCACATGCCTCACTTGAGAAATACATGTGCCAAGTTTGAAATTTTAAAATTCAAACTCCTTTAATTTTTTGCATACACATAAATTCTGGCAAATTTCGATGCTGGTAAAAAAAAAAAAAAAAAACACGTTTTGCTTGTTGGAATGCTATTATCGCTCCAAACGAATGAACAGATTTCTTCAGCCTTTCTAAATGTAATTCATTTCTGAGAAGACAATAAGGATGAAGAATTTCTTCTTTAAGGGTCATGCTGAAGGAGGCATAGAAAGTACTGAGTTTGCGCACACAAGGTGCAAAATAAGTTTGCTCTCACCTATAACCGGATTATTTTATAAAGTTTCTTTGCAAAACTCCTGATGAGACAACATAGCCTTGACAAAATGAAGAAGGAGTTTTAACTGGAACCTATACTCCTCATGTAACTCATTACAATGGATAGCTTTATGTGTCAAATTGGGTAAGCTATATTACCCACATTTTCAATCACATACTTATTTAGGTACTTCTGTGAAGTTATTTTGTGAAAGTGGTTAACATCTGAAACCAGTTCACTTTAGGTAAAGAAGACTAGCCTAGATAATGTGTATAGGCTTCATCCAATTGTTAGAAAGGTCTATGCGCAAAACTGAAATTTCTTCCTTACGTGTGGGGTCTATAGTCCCAGCTTCTACTTGAGAATTCCAGCCTGTAGGCTTGCTCTACAAATTTTGACTAACCAAACCCCACAATTTCATAAGACAACTCCTTGATATAAATCTCTCATATATATATATATATGATATACTTATATATCATATATATATATATATATCTCACTGATTCTGTCTCTTTGGTAGAACTCTGATAGACATTTTGTCTTAACTGTGATATAAAATGTGAAGTGCAAGTTTCAGTGGCATAAGACTTTTTACTTAAACTGCAACAACACTACTGATTTTCAGAATTTAAGCATCTATAGTTGGTTTTTAATTTTTTATTGAAACATTGCACACACACACATACACACAGAGGGATAACACATATCAAATTGAATAAACCTGTAGAATCGATACCCAAATCAAAAAACATAATATAATCTGTATACCAGAAGTCACCTTGGTGTTCCTTGTCATCGTGTCTCCCCTTCTCCCAGGGTAACCAGTGTCTTGGCCTCTAAATGCATAGATTAGTAAGCAGACAAGATTTTCAGTGTTGATAAGTAAATGTGATTTGAGAATAGATATCATTATCTTTAGACCTGGGTTGAGGTGTTGAAGCAAAGAGTGTCTCATTACTCAGAGGTGGTTATAAACCCACTAAGATTTAGAGCAAATGATGAGTTTTTCTTACTATTGTAAAGTCTTAGTCACTAGAGAGGTTTTCTTAAGTGTATATTATAAACTCTATTCCAATTAATAAGGAAAGCTAAGTCCATAGAGTAGGGAATTTAGTAGGCAGATTTCTGCCCTCAAGTTATTTAATAATTAATTGCAAAAAATAATTAATTCTGTAAAATGGAAATTTGTTTCTTTCCAAACTTCAAGCCAGTGGTACTGTAGTGGTCTTCCTGAGTATTCCAGATTTTTAAAAAAGATTTTACTTAAATATTTGAGAGAGAGCGCAAGTGCACAAACCAGAGGCAGTGGTGGTGGTGGTGGTGGTGTAGGGGCCAAAGGGAGAAGCAGACTCTCGACTGAGCAGGGGGACCTGACTCAGGGTTCAATCTGATCCCAGGACTCCAGGATCATGATCTGAGCCAAAAGCAGATGCTTGATCAACTTTGCACAGATGCACCCTCCAGCTTTTTCATAAAGATACATAGACCAGCTTCTTTGCTAAAAAGAGACTTTCTATGTACGATATATACCGTGTGAAAATATCCCTTTTGTTGGTATTTATAAGATCTCTCACTGATAGCACTTTACTGACTTTGTGAAGCTCTCTAGCCATCTGCAGCTATTTCCTGGTATCACGTATGCAGTCAGTCCATAATTCCTTACAGGAAAGTTAAGTCAGTAATATCCAACTTGATGTACATTTTAAAATTAAATAACTATCAGAAGATTATTGGTGTAAGTAGCACCAGTTCAGAACTTGCATTATAAAAACTCTACTTCGGTGGTGGAAAATAGGACTTCTGCACCCAGAAAGGTTTATGGAAAGATGGATGGTTGGGAAATGAAACCAGGAACAGACTTCAAAGTTCCTGTGTACACTCAAGTTCTGTCTCCTCTGGCCAGTAACCTCCCAGGTACCTTTTACAACATTGACCAATGTTGGTCATTGTGAGCCCTCTATTTTCATCCACACGTGAGCCCTCTCTCTTGGTCAATGTGAGCCCTCAATCCTATTCCTTGGGAAGACATTACTCAGATCTGAATATACACCACTCCCCAAATCCCTTAGGTTATAAAAAATTTCAGGGCATTTGATTTATTGGGGTGAAAACAGGAAAAAAGAGATCTGGGGAATGGAAAGCCCTGTTAAATAGCTTGGTCATTCTAGCTCTCATTGTGGTGATGAGAACAAAACCAGATTAACATGGCTGTTGGGGATTTCCATGTTGACAAAGTTTTTGTATTTATATCACAGTCATATAGGTGCATGTCTTATCTTCACTAATATACCAAGGACTTTTTAAGGAAAAGATATCTTCCCAATAAAGCTTTGCGTTGCCTCCTTAATGCTAAAAAATCAGTATTTGTCATATGGATTAAAAAAATAACCATCATTTAGTTTTTAATATTAACCCATCAAAATTAGGAAAAAATTATGCAATTTTGGGGATGAAGGTTATTTATCCTCCAAAAGAGATTTAGATGATCTAACCATTGCCTAATCTTTTAAAGGAAGAATAAGCAGAACGAATCTAAATAAAGCCTTAATGTATCAACACTTGGGATGCTGCACGTTATTCTGGTTATTTCATCTTGAGGGACAGAAGAGCAACAGAAATAATAGGAAAAGAATAAGAAGACCATGAAAAGAACTGTGAAAAGGACATGAGCAAATCCTATTAAATTATTGATCTTATTATGTCCTTTAGTTACAAACATTTACAGCAAAACTTCTTGAAAGCTTATCCATTCACTTGGATCTGATTTCTCTACTCCAATCTCCCTCAAGTCCTCCCTAACCCACCTTTCACCACCAAATCCACTCTACCAACACTGACTCCAGGGACACACATTCCAGGCCTTCCTTATAGGGCTTGACTTCCCATTTGACAAAAGTGACCACTCCCTCCTTTTTTGAAGTTTGTGGCTTAGCTTCTAGGATGTGCTCTTCAGGATGTCCCTCTCCCTGCTCCTTCGCGGGGGTCTGTGCCAATCTCCTCCTCCGTCAGATGCCTTCATGTTGGAGTGCTGGGAGCTCCCTCGCCTCTTTCTCTGGTACATTCACCCTGTTGGTCATGAGCTCAGTCTCATTGCGAGTCACCCTCTGTATGGAGATGCCTCTCAAATGTATCATCTCAGGCTCACTTCTCCGAAGATGCCCGGTTCCAGCTGCCCACTCAACATCCTGACGGATACCCAGTAGGGTTCTAACGGGTCCAATCTGACTTCTGTTTTCTACCAAACTCCTCCCAATCTTACACTGAAAGCCCGTTGCTCACATAATCTTCCTCATCTCAGACTCCGGCCAAAATCTCATCTTCAACCCCTTCATCTCACAGCATTCAAGCCATTCAGTAAATCCTAGTGGCTCCATCTGAAAAATGCTCTCAGAACTTCACCATGTCTCACCAGTTCCCCTGCTGCCATCATCTTTCACTTGGATCGTTGCAATTGTTTCTTGATGATAGCCTCTCTGCTTCATTCTTGCCTTCCCATGGTCTGTTCTCAAAATAGCAGCCAGAGTGAGAGCAGTTAAAAAGTAAGTTGGATCACCTTACTTCCTCTGCTGAAAACTGTCTGTTGGCCCTCCAACATACTTTTTTAAGAAAATATTTTATTTATTTGTTCATGAGAGACAGAGAGAGGCAGAGACACAGGCAGAGGGAGAAGCAGGCTCCATGCAGGGAGCCCGATGTGGGGACTTGATTCCGGGACCCTGGGAGCATGACCCGAGCCGAAGGCAGATGCTCAACCACTGAGCCACCCAGGCATCCCTCTCCAACATACTTAAGCAAAATCCAAAGTCCTTGTATTGGCCTACAAGAGCCAACATGATCTGGCAACCTCATTTTTTACTACTCTTTTTTCTCCCTCTAGTCATACTGGCCTTCTTGCTGCATGCTCATGGTTTCTGCACTCCCTGTTTCCTCTCCCTGGCCCACTTTTTCCCCAGTCATCACTTCCTCACTTCCATCAAATGAGCTCCTCAGATAGACGTTCTTTATCATGTCTGAAATCACAACCACCTCCACATTCCCTAGCTTACTTTCCTGTGTTTAATTTTTCTCCAAAGTAGAGCATACTTTTTCTCCAAGTTATGAACATACTACATATTTTGCTTATATAGACACAGAATGAAAGTTCCCAAGAGGCAGGGAATGTTTTATTTTCCTCTGATAAATATTCCATCACCTAGAATTTTAAGGCTCAATTATATGTTGCATGATTATGCCTCTTCCCTTCTCATTCCCTTCCCCTCCTTTCTTTTTTTCCCGTCTTTTCCATTCCTTTCCTTTATCTTGTCTTCTCTACTTATATTTATTCCTTTGATGATCTCCTTGCCAACATGGCTTTAATTATCACAAAAAGTGAAATCCCAGGTGTGCCTGGGTGATTCAATCAGTTAAGACTCTGACTCTTGATTTCAGCTCAGGTCATGACCTCCAGATCCTGAGATGGAGACCCGGGTCCACACTTAGGGGAGAGTCTGCTTGAGATTCTCTTTCTCTGCTCCTTACCCTCTCACGCATATGCACTCGTTCTCTCTCTCTCTCTCAAAAGAAATCTTAATAAAAAGAAGGTAATACCAAACTTGTTTAATAAATACTGTAATATAAAATATATTTAGAGACACCTATTCCTTTTGAGAAAAGGAGCTAGGCAATATAGAAATAAGATTCTGTTTTAAATAATTGGTAATTACCATGTGAGATATATTTCTCCTACTAACAGTTTCATTCAGTCTCTCATGATTTTTCCTTGGATTGTTAGAATAATATCTCCATTGTTATTTGTAACTTGTATGCAACTATCTCTGATCTTTTCTTCACATAGTTGCCAATGTAATCATATCACACATGTGAATATATTTCATTGGTTTTCTATAAATGAGGAGGAGGATGAAAATGATAATGATGATAAAGGTGTAGAATCAACTATTTTGAAGCTGGAATGATACATGTTCTTTTCCTCAAAGTCAAATACATGTTTTCTATATGAGTTAAGCATATCAAGGAGACATTCTGGAGAATGCCTGTATTATACATGTATATATTTTCACTGCAAGAAAAATACTTCTTAGATGAATTAAAGGCCTATATTGCCATTAGAACTTTTAAACACTTCATGCTTTTAAATAAAGTAGAAATAAAATTGAAACCATCTTGAGGATCATGATGTATTTCTATAACTGTGTGGACTGTTGCTTGTCATTAGGCTCAAGTTTTAGCTTGGTCAGCATTTTCTTTGCTAAGGTCATCCATGAAACCCATTTTAGATTGATTCATTTCTTTGTTAAGTTACATGGTATTTTAGTGGTGCATAACAGGATAGGTTCTCTTGCAGGAAACACAAAAGTAGAAGTGTTTTCCAAATCTTTCTATACTTGAGTGACATTCTTCACTGGCCCAAACTTCTTTGGCTAATTGATTCTCTAAACAAGACCTCAGCCAACCTTCAGAGCAGCTGTTTCTGGAAAAACGGAGACTGGCAAGTGAGGGAATACCTGTGGCTTTAACAGGCAGGCATTTGCTTTCCACCACATTCTAAATTGCCCTCTCTGAAAGGGTTGCTTTTGATGACCAAATGTATCTTGTTTTCTCTTGGTTAAAAAAAAAAAAAGAAAGAAAATACAGTCCTATTTTTTAGACCATGATAACACAAAGCAGTCACTGGAAAAATTGGCAAGAGTGGGTAAAGTTCCTAATAGGCTGGCCACTGTGACTTGGGATATTTTTCTGAGAAACCCAGTAATGCCTATTTCATTTTGGAATAGATTCCTTTCCCCCAGTGGCACTCCAGAAGCCTTGCTGTCTGTTTCAATTATAAATCCCCAGTCTTCTCATCACAGACTCAGGGCTATAACTGACTTCTGGCAATTTATGATCAGACCTAAAGCATTTAGCTAGTGAATTGTACCATTTGTTGAGCATGTAAAAATTTCTGACACTCGGAGCCAAAATTAAAATGTCATTTGGTAAATGAGTGTGTTAATAGCTAGGGAATCTTAACAAGAGAGATAACCAATGCCTTACTTAAAATCCTAGAATTTTAGAGCTGGAAGGGAACTTAGTGATCATTTACACTCTAACCCTTGATTTTACACATAAGGAGACTGAGGTCAAGGGAGATTATATACCTGGCTCAAAGACACACCTGGCTTACAAAGACCAGTCATCTCATTCCCTCCAAGATCCTGTTTTGTGTCCCGTGATTCTCTTTTCATTCTAATATGCTTTTGTGAAAGAGCAAAATCAAAAGCCAAACCTAAGATTTTAGGCGTTTACTTTCCCTTACTGGTAGTTTTCTTTTCCCTAGTAGGATCGGGCACGGTGGGTAGGTGGAGGAAGACTGCACAAGTCGAGAAGCCCCTGAGGTAAAATTTCATGGCTTCTATGTATTTAGGAATGTTAGTGTTATAGGCCGAGAAAAACAGGAGGGGGATAAAACTATCTCTCTTGGAAACAACTACCAAATTAAGAAACTTTTGGTGTCTATTTAATAGTAGAAGGCATGAGGCCATCTTGGATAAATTTTCAGTCAGTGTGTTTGGATACATTGGGTTGGTGTCAAGAGGTCCTGAGTGTGTCATGATTTCCTGGATTTTCCATTACTTTAGGTTGTAGGACAACTACTATCAAATAAAGCATACATTTGAAAAACAAACTTAGAAGAAACTTTGGAAAGACCACAGAGACTTAATTTTTGGAATTAAGAGCCATTTAACATTTATGGTTGTGACACTGGAGTTTTGTAGATGAACTTGATAAGAAATTAGGAGAAGATTATTTTTGTAGTCTTATATCTTCAAAGTTGTTAGAGGTAGAATCAATCTATTGAAATGATGTCCCATAGTACTGTTGCAGAATGATGTCGAGAGTCTTAGGGACCCTAGAAATGTATCAGGGTTTGAGTTTTCCAACAGTTGACAGTGAATGGCTCTTCATTTGGACTGAGGTTGCCTTTCTGATAAATCTTTTTCCCCTGTAAGGAATCCTGAACATTCACATTTGATGGTGTTATATCCAGGTCTTAATTATTAGGATATCAGAGAATGTCTGCTGCATGGTAGATACTTATATCTTTTTGAAGAAAATGTAAAAGGTTTATAAATTTGGATTTATTTCAGAGAGGGACAGAGACTGAAGGAAAGGCTTAAGTATTGGATGTGGCCATGTTCAGAGCCAGACAACCTCTTCTAGCCCATTGGATCTTATCACCTGGAGGTTTATGGGGGGGGGGGGTCACTTGTCATTACATTTTCTTCTATCCACTTTGGAACAAAAAGAATAGATAACCCATCAAGCTACAGCGTAATAGCCAACAATTTTCTGTGGTGGCCTGAGACTAATGTTTTGATATCTGAAAATGAAAATGAAGGAATATTTTAAAAAGATAAAATTGTTACCGATATCCAAACCCCCAATTTCTAATAATTCATCTACTAGGTTAATAAATTCAGTTTTTCTCAGCCAGCATTTAATGATATTCTATTTGTGAAATATTTGGCTTGTATAGAGATGGAAGACCCAGATAGTCCATGTGAGAAAGTCCAAGTTAGAATTTCCATTAAATTTTATTTTAACCATAAGATTTATTTGAAATACGACAAGAGACTCTGAGTTCTTGGTACTCTTATAAACTGTATATAGAATAGCAAATTGATTTCCTTTTTACTACTTCCAGCAGTGCTTCTGATGCGACTAATTATACTAATATTATTATTTGGAAATACTCTGGCTTCAGTATGTTAGTTTTGGTGATTATAAAGGATTTCATATATCTACATGTAAATGTAGGAGACAATATTCATAATTTATGTCACATCATGTAAGTGAATTCAGCACTTGAGGTTGATTTGTTGAAACATCTGATCTCACTGGAAGGAAGTGCTGATAAAGGCTGAAAGGTTTTCAAAGCAGAGAGGTATCAAGTTCAGTAACACCTCATTAGGTGCAAGTGCTTTGTCTGCAGGGAAGAAAAATTAATGATATCTCCATATTTTGTAACATTTGTCTTCATACTTTAGCAGCGCAAAGACTCTGTTTCTATATTAAAGTTCTCTGTAAAACTATCTTTTTCCTGGGCCATGGTCTTTGACCTTCTTACAGTGGGACTCATTTTAAAAGTTCAAAATTGGTGAGGAGTCACATGGAAAAATAATGACTATTATTTCCCTAGAAATAAAGCAAGCTATAAAACTACAGATAGAAAGGGTACAGGGAATACTAAATGAGATAGAAGAGAGAGGAAAAAAAAAAAGCCCTACATACTATATTGATCTTTTATACCAGAAAATGTAAAGAAAAATTTCTAAAAATTTCTGGAGAAACATGGAAGATTATTTATAAAGTAATAAGAATCATTGATATTAGACTTCTCAACAGGAATATTGGAAACAGGCAGACAATAGAGCAATATTTTGAAGGAAAAATATTTTAAATATTAGACTTCTATAGCCAAATAAGCTATTGTTTAAATATTAAGATGAAATAAACAAATAAACATATCCTCAGACATATAAGGATGTCACCTAGTTCACCTCATAGGGATATTTTTTTTAGAAGAACACCTAGAGAGTGTACCCTAAAATGAAGTAAAATGAATCTGGAATTGATAAGATATGGAAAATAAGGACAAGTTCATTGCTATAAAAATAACATTAAAATGTATAGCCACAATGATCTAAAAATAAAGGTCTAGATAGCATCAATGACAGCAGGGAAGTAAGTATGATATGAAGGATAGGTCACAAGGAGGTGTGAACTTACAGAAATTTTTACCCTGTTCATAGCTAAGACACAGATATTTATAAACTTTAGAACTAGAGGAACTAAAACTTCGTGAGTTTTATGTAATCTGTGCTTGCCAGAAGTATAAAACTTGGATATAACTATTAAACCAGGGATCCCTGGGTGGCGCAGCAGTTTGGCGCCTGCCTTTGGCCCAGGGCGCGATCCTGGAGACCCGGGATCGAATCCCATGTCGGGCTCCCGGTGCATGGAGCCTGCTTCTCCCTCTGCCTGTGTCTCTGCCTCTCTCTCTCTCTCTGTGTGACTATCATAAATAAATAAAAATTAAAAAAAAAAATAAACCAGCAGAAGAAAATTTTATTTAGCCAATGGAAAGAGGTAAAATAGAAAAAAAATGAAGTAAAATTATTGTAAAATAAGATATAAACTAAGATAGCACAAATAAGACCTAATATAACAATAATTACAATAAGTATACATGGGTTAAAATCACTACAAAAATAAAAGCAATAACTAAGGGAAGCAATCAGTAAAATGAAAACAGCAAAAACATAACAAAAGCTATAAAAAGGAAACACAATTCTTTAAAAAGATTGATCAAATATGTTGTGAAAACCAGTCAAGATAAATGGGGATAACTTCTAAATTTTAAAAAATGAAAAATAACTAGTAGAAACAGAAATTAAAATTGAGAAATAGTGTTCGGAACAACAATATCCTAATAATTCCAAAAGCCTAAATAAAATATATAAAATATATATGAATTTGTTATGACTTCCACATGTAATTTAAGCTTTTTAATACCTTTTGTTTGAATTTGGAGGAAGTTTACATTGGTTGGACATGCCAAAGAAATCTTTCACTTTGATTTAAGACCATGGTAATTTGCCAAGCCTGCTTGGGAGCCTTGTAGTCATATCACTAATCTCCTAGGGTTTACAAGAGAAGACAGATGGCCTTAGTATGAGAAAACATCTCCCAGTAAAATACTGTATCCAGAGAATGCTAACCAACGCTGGTAAATGAATGAGAAAGTGAATTGTATAATTATGGAACAAAACACAAACAAAAGCCCCCATTATCTTTAGGGCCAAGAACTCATCATCAATGCTAATTTAGAGTAACCCAATTAAATATGCTTATCTCTTGCTTGGGGGGCTCTAGGTGTTTTATTTTTTACTAATTGGACAGAACAAGACCAGGCACTTTGAGCTTGAAAAGGGTTCTCTGATTTTCTGTGGAATTCAATGAACCACAGTCCCCTGGATCCATCTTAGCTTTTGGGTAAGCTGTTTATGCATTTGTTTCAAGCTTTCAAATTTGATACTCAGAAAGAGTTCTGAGTGACTTTCTGCTGCTATTAGTAACTTGGATCGACTACTAAAGGATTCAATTTCTCTGTGAAGGCAGAAAAATTTATAATTTTGGGGGTACTTTTTTATACTTCAGAGATCTGAAGGGGCTATCTTACCAGAAAAATGGTAACATTTTTGAGAAAGACTGGAAAATAATACTTAAAAATAATTGGGGCCCGTAGACAGAATTCCTAAGGGAGGATAAAAGGTATCTGTTCTCTTCAAAAGCATAAGTGAGAATATCTACCTTTCACTTAATAGGGTGTTTGCCAGGACTGTGTCATTATTTTACATTTAGATAATATGACCTCAGGCACATCATAAAGCTAGCCACCAAATCAACAAAAATAAGACCATTTGTATCTGAATACTCAAAAGTAGCTAGAGATGATAAAGGAAGTTCTCATGATAACTAGCTTTTTTAGCTGACTGGTACTGGCTTCAAAACAGCATGTTACTCCCAAGAAGGAGATTCTTTTGATTCTGATCTGGTTATCTTCTGGGTTGATTCTAGTCCAGATTCAGTATTTCTAGAGGGCAGTTATGAATATCATGCTCATTTGGCTTCAGGCTTTAGTGTACGGCTGTTAGAAAAAAGCTAGATGATAAATGAGTTCAGAGTTTGAGTGGCCAGTTATCTTTAAGTCATAACTGTATTTGTTAAATCCTGATTTATGTACAAGGAATGAAGGAGAGTCCGTTTTATGTCATACCCTGAACTTCATCTTCCAAAACATACGCCTTGGAATTTGAAACCTAAAGAATTTGTTAATTTTCTTCCCAAACTTGGTAGCTTATGTAGTGCTCCTCTATTTCATATTTTACTATTACAGAACCTCTGGCAGAGTCATTTTATTTTAGATTAATGGACCTGGTTATTAGATTGATGAAAATATGGAATACTTTTCTGTTAGATAAAGACATGTATTTTTCACCTCTCATGCTGGGAATGAATATTGGCTTTTTATAGTACAGGAAAACAAATAGAAAACAATTTTTAAAAAATGGGGAAAAAGATATCTAGAAATTATTAAGGCTTAAAAACCATCATATAAAACAACAATAGTTTGTACAGTGTTTTAAAGTTTACAGTGATTTCCATATATTTTCTCATTCATTTATTCTTCATTTAATACACAGCACCAATCATATCAGCAACACTGGGTTGCCTTATAATCTCTCAAATAATTCTGTGAATTGGGTGTTGTCCATATTTGAAAGATACTGTGTATGCTTCTATGTGAATCCCTTGCATCATTTTGTGATGGGGTTGATCTTATTGATATTTCTGTTTATTCGGTCTTTCTTAAGGTTTCTATGAATTATGATGCCCATGAGGCCAAAAGCTTTAAACAATGCCAAAGCTTTCATGGATAACTGCACACTCTCCAGGTACCCACTATGTCCAGGGCAATCAATGTTTCACTGGATTTAGCAGATGTCTGCTAAAAGTTGGCCTAGAAACACTTTGTGCACCAGACAACTATGAATGCCATGTACACTAATACTTATATGAGGAAATAAAAGAGGTAACTAGAAAAGATCACTTCAACATATTTAAGAACTAATAAACTTTCCTCTGTGCTCTATTTAAAATTAAGTGCTTATGCTTATGCTAGGCACTCTAGTACAAACTCAAGTTGTAGCGAATATCATTTGATTATTATTTAGCTTTCCATCATACCAAAAGTCCCACTGACTGGTAATAACTGGGTTTATTTTACCATCTCTTTCTCTAAACTGAGCTCCTTAGAGCATTTGTGTTTTTTCATTTGCTCCTTTCCATCACTAAGCACAGTACTTGACACCTAATAGGCATTCAATGTCAGTTTTTTTCTAATGGATGAATGGCTAAGTCATAGATCCAAAAACTTAAAATTCTCAAACATTATTTTTCTGCTGGTGGGCAGTGCCATTAAGAAGTCATTATCTAATAGGGTACATTTTGATACCTACACTGAGAAAACCTCTATTCACCTAATTGAACTTCAGTGGAGAACATGAATTGACTTTTTTCAGTATTTACATTGTACTGAAATAAGACAAATTCTACTTATACCAATAAGTTATCACAAAAACTTAGTGAAGAATATTCAACTCCAAACAAAATATGGCTGTGATAAGTGCACCATCTGACTACTAAGTCATCTCCTTTTTTTCCCCCATAAGAACATTTAAGATTTAGTCTATTGGCTGATTTCAATTATATAATATAATTATATTTCAAATTTCAAATATATAACATAGTTATATAGCATAATATATAATTGTACCTCATTTTTTTGGTAAATTTTAGAAATTTATGCCAAATGACCAAATTTAGACAGCCTATGACATTTCATTCTGAAACAGTTTTCTATAAAAATACTTTATTTTGGTGTGATTGAGTGGAATAAGAGTGGAGTAGCCAGATAGAGAAAGACTTTTTGAAAAGTACCATTCCTCCTCACTCCCCCAAAAGCTCAATGTCACAGATGCATAAGCGTAAGATTATCTCACCTTGATAGAATGCAAAGGAAGCAGCATTTTGATGTTTCAAAGACTGAACCAAGAGAAGGTCTAAATACAAATAATACAAGTAATAGTATCATACAAATGTATAAGTAATATTCTCTCTTATCCTTCAGTTAGATGGGTGCACTTGCTTGGGCAAGCAAGGATATTGTCTATTGCTAAATGCAATATGCTTCTACAAAAATATTTCAAATCTGATATTAATCACAAACTTTTTTTGATGCTTGGGTTGAGGTTGAAGACTTGTAATATAAAGAGTGGGTCAGTTGTGAATCTTGTCAACATTGTGCTAGTGACAGACTTTGTTACATGTAAAAAGAAAAATCAGCTTCAGAACATTTCAAATGTGTTGGCTGAACAGATATAAACAAAAAAAGATTGGCATCCTCATAGCTATATTTTATGTATTCAAAAGCCCCTTTCCATTCATGGGGAAAAAACCCAGAGTTCATTATGTATTTATGAAAAACAAAATTACCTATTCATAAAAATCAAAAGCAATATGTTTTGCTTATATCAACGGGTAAAATTAATACAACTTTTCCTATAATAGCTCATTTGCTCTGACATGATTTTGAATATCAGAACAAAATGTCAAGAAGAGTTATAAATTGGAATAAGAGATAAAATTCTTCAAGTAAATTGTTTTCTCTATAGAGTCATAGGAATCAATTATTTATTATTCATGGAAATGTTAGCACTTCTAATTTATACATGGGCTTTCATTTTTACTTATTGATTCACCTACAGGGCATGCCCCTACTGTAAACATAAAGGTACATTATTATTATTGCTGGCACTACCTATTAATAACTTGATATTGGAGCTGTGCTTCCAGTGACATGTTTAATCTGCTTTTGATTAAAACAAGTATTCAGTTTTTCTTAGATACTATTTCCTTGAATCATAGTTTTAAATATTAGGAGCAACAACCTGACTCTTCTTTCTCTTATATGCTTTTGTATTTGTCCCTGTCATAAAAATAACTGGAGGCGTATTAACTTCATGGTGGTCAGTCTTCCAGGTATCAGTCCTCCCTTGCTAGAACAGGGAAAGGATGGGAAAGGCAACTTCCTACCAATGAGATAGCACTTGATAGGATTATTCAATTTCTGAACTTGCTGCTGCTACCAAGGCTGTTAATTAGTACCAACTATGACAGCTTGTGGCATGATTGGACTCTTGTTCAACACAAATAGTCATTAGCTGTTAATGACTTTAAATCATTGTGAACAAGGCAGAGACTGACCTTATAACCTAAATGTTCCAAGGGATGCTTCAAAGTTATGAGGTCTCTGGGATCCTTGGGTGGCTCAGCGGTTTAGCGCCTGCCTTGGGCCCAGGGCGTGATCCTGGAGTCTCGGGATTGAGTCCCACGTTGAGCTCCCTAGATGGAGCCTGCTTCTCCTTCTGCCTGTGTCTCTGCCTCTCTCTCTGTCTGTGCCTCTTATGAATAAATACATAAAAATCTTAAAAAAAAAGTTATGAGGTCTCTTGTAACGGGTGGAGCTAGGTGTCTGTACTGGAGAGCTGGGATTTTTTTCTTAGTCACAGAAATGATTTCTTTGAACAAATAATATAAGATATTGAGGTCTCAATTTACTCAATTTAAAAATAAATGTTTTACCTGATGTAGGATATTTTGTGTACAGAATTGGTGCCATACAAAAAAGCTAAGTAGGAAATGCATGAAGTATTTCCTATGGATTCTGTGTGCACCTTTGTGAGTTTTTGGAAATGTCACTTTTATTTTTCTTTCCATACAGAGTAGTATGGTTAGTTCTTTCCCATTATCTCTAGATAATGAGTGACTTAAGACTAGTTTGGCTGAAAGTTGAATGAATCAGTGGAAAATGAAAAATGCCTCCTTCAAAGCATTATGGAAAATATTTATTTACTTATTTATTTATTTGAAAAGTTTTAAGAAGGATGATTTGGAGATGTAGTTCTTTATATATTTTACATGTATTTAATATTTTGTATAACAGTTATTTAATCTATATACACCACAATATCCAGAGACAGACCTATAAGAATGACTCTAAAACACACCAGAATTAAAAAGAGCAGAGATTTGATTTATCAAGACAAAATTTCCAAGGTAGCATAAGGAATAAAAAAAATAAGAATGTAAGAAATATAAAAATATACAATAAATAAAATATCCATGGCTTCTTAATGGCATTGCTAAGTAACCTTATTATAGCATTGCTAGATGCTTTGGTTGTTAAATTCTGAAAGCATATGACTCATGCTGGGCCAGGAATAAGAGTCTTAGGTTCCATTTTTATATATATAAAATGGATATAATGCAAATATAAAAATATACAGTAAATAAAATATCCCAGGCCTCTCGATGGCGTTGCTAAATAACCTTATTATAGCATTACTAGATGCTTTAGTTGTTAAATTCTTAGAGCATATGACTCAGCATGGGCCAGGAATAAGACTCTTAGGTTCCATTTTTATTGTATTTGCCACTCACTTGTTGCTTACAGTATTGCAAATAGTTGCTGCCCAGAACCTCTCAAAGATGGGTGATAATTGCCATTATACCAATGGTGACACCAGAGACACAGTGTTGTCCCTGACATGTCAGTAGCCAATGGATGGTATATACATCACTGAACAATACACATGTATCTTCCCAAATGCAATTTTGTTTCCAGGCAAGCATAATTGCTACTCTGGCTTTGCTAAGATTCCTTATAAATTTGTACTTAGCGAGAGATTATCATTTATGGGATTAATTTAGCAATTATTAGTCTCAACTGGAAGATAACATGGGACAAATAAAAGTGGAATAATTTGGAAATTTGCCTAGCTTCTTTTGGAAAGACAGCTTAGGAAGAGTTAGAGATGGGAAATGAGTCCTAGGTTTTTCAGAATTGGAGTCAATGATTTTGATATTTTTGAATGAAAGTCAGGCTTAGGATTTTGGTAACATCAAATGTGTGTTCTCAGCTTCGAGTGTGTCATCCTAATTGGCTCAACTGAGCTGTAGCTTTTCTTTACTGGGTAAATTCTGCTTATGACAAGAAGATGCATAATATAGTAGTAAAAACTTATATTTATTGGGTGTCTTCCATGTCCCGAGAATTTGGCTAGGTATTTTCACATATATTATCTCATTTTCACAAAAACACAGTTCACATTGGAGAAATTAAAAGCAAAATGTCAGTGTGTCTCAAATCTCATGAAGCATGGGGCTGATCTTTGGCAAAACTGTCACTGTTGATTTTTGGTCTTCCTGGGCTCCCTTTTTCTGGATCTTTTCCTAAATCCTTGCCCCATGAATACCAGATCTAAAGCAAGTGTATGGTACTGGCCATTTGCATGCTATGAATATTTAAACAATATCAGAAAAGAAAAATCCAAGAAGTTTTAATGTTAATGTATAAATAAGAGCAATACCTTATTTTAGGATAAAGCCCTGAGTGCTCCCAAATGCACAAGGATCTGGAATTCTCTGAGATATTGAGACTGAGAATCACTGGGACTGACAAAACCTGAAGGTTATTATTGGGCCTGGGGTAAAAAATGCAGTTTCTTTGGTTATGGGTAAAATGATGGAATCACAGTCCCAGAAATATTCTGTAGAGTTACTTTATTATTGTTACAAGCCCCAGGATGAAAGTTATAATAGTGGACGTTTAAATTGGTGGCAAATCAAAGAGCAAAAACATTTTTTGCATTTCTTCTTCTTTCATGAAGTAACCCTAATACATATGTTCTTGTGTATGTGAATGTGTGTCCCCATCCCTGTATGCCTGTGTCCGTGAGCTTTTATCTGTGCACCGGTGTGCATGTGTGAGTTAGAAAGCAAAAGTACAAATAATACAGAAGATCACGATAGTTGTCACTGAGTGATAATTCTCCAGTAAAAGAAATTTTATTATGCTTCCACCTGCCTGCGGATAAATCCACATCAAGTTGGATTCGTAGAAGAAAAACAAAGCAGTCAAATGAAGTTATGGGTGTGAAAGACAGGGAAGGAAAAATGAAGAAAAAAAATCATCCTGAAACTGTCAGTTTCAGGCCAGGGAAATGTGATCAGAGTCATAAAAAAGTCGAAGATGTAACAAGCCACAGGTCTAACGCGATAACTGGATGCTTGATAAATCTGGCTGGAGCCTATTTCTATCTGTGAATTGAGGATAATCTTTGAGGAGAAAGATGGGCCTTCTGACTGCTTAGATTCTTCTTCTAGGATCGGCCCTATAATCCAGGTCAATTAAAGGAAATTGGCAGAGCTTCCCTGGTGAAAACAAAAGCAGGTTTTCATGCAACAACGTGCTGTAGGTTAAGTAATGGACTCTTGGTTCCTTGGGACAGGATGTACCACTGGATACGTGCTAGGTTCATTACAGAGAGCGCTTGAAGCATCCACCAGGGTTATAGGCAACAGTTATTAAATCCATTTCCTAGGTTAGGTTCTCCGAGGTTCATCACAGGCCTCCTTCCTGAGGTGACCTGATTCTTCTGCCGTGAATGTATGGTGTGACTTGCAAAGCCTCTCGGTATAACAGTACACTCTTTTCACTATTGTCTTTTTCTCTGGTGCTGGGCATTTTTCCCAGCTGGCTCTTATTTGGCTCTTGAGAAATCAAATCCTGTCCTGGCTTTGTGGATATCAACCCTACTGCTTTAGTGTTTTATTATTATTATTTAATATTTATGGATGTGACATCATAGTCATCGTGTGTCCATTGCCAACTTCCTTAACTTCATTTTGACAGTCTCTACCCACAGGGCTACGTCTACTCTGAGAAAAAAAGGTGCAGCTTTCAGAGAGCACTTCAGGGAGATATCCTTAGTAGGTTGCTAATTAGCATGTTTTCTCTGCATCATTTTGGATGGTCTCAGCTTGTTTTCAGCTTTTCTGCAGCATGCATTATTTTTGCCTCTCTTAAAACATACCATTAAATTTCACTTCATGTAACTGCATCTGGAAAGAAAATATCAATCATTTCCCAGTAATTAAATGTGGCTACTTCACTGCTGATTTACTATCTGATAAAATCTCAGAATTTCCTTGAGCATTATTCTAGAATCTAGCCGGTGAGAAGTGTTATCACAGATACTCAAAAGTTTTGTGGTAAATCTAATGAGATCTCATGATAATTTTGGTGATACCTTATTAAAACTCCCTGTAGTATAATTAGGCCCCAAAATCCCACATTTAATTGAGGGGAGGAAATTCTGAACTGTAACGTCAACAGCTGCAACCACTTTATGAAAATGTTAAGACAGTTAGCAAAGCCAAAACAGATACAGATTACTATTATGTAAATCATAAATTTACATACACCCCCACATACATATACACAGACATATATACATCTGCAGCAGATCACTTTGCCTTCAAACAGAGATGTGGGTAGGTGACACCTCCATCTACCTTACCATCAAGTCTCACATATATATCAACACCTTCTCCCCTCCCATGTCCTCTGTTGCACTGGTCCGTGGAGAGCTGACCCATCCCCAGCATTCTCACCTCAGATTGACTTGTCTGTCCATTACTATTTTCTTCATTGGCAAGTTCTGTCCTGTTCCCACCATAACTCCTAGAATGACTTTCCCCTACATTTGAAGTCACAAGGCTACAAAACTTGCTCCAGAGAGTGCTAGGGGCAGTAGAAACCTCACCTATTCTGAAGTCCAAACCACTAGGCACGGAACCAGCTTCTGAAAGCCAATTTACTCTCTACCCTTGCACAAGAAATATATTCCATGACACCTGGCAATCATAGAATTCACTGGGATGCACTGAAGACTGAGCGCATCCCAGTGAATTGTGTATAGAGTTTTTCACCTGTTGATGAAATAAGGAAAATGCTAAAAATCTCTGATATTAATTTTTAAAGATTTATTTATTTATTTTAGAGAGAGAGCATGAGTGCAGGGAGGGGCAGAGGGAGAGAGAAGGAGGGAGAGAGGGAGGGAGGGAGGGAGAGAGGAATGGAAAGGGGGAGAGAGAGAAAGAAGCAGACTCCCACTGAGTGTGGAGACCAATGCAAGCCTTGATCCCATAACACTGAGATCATGCCCTGAGCTGAAATCAAGAGTCAAATGCGTGACTGACTGAACCACCAGGTGCCCCTCTAGATATCATTTTCAACTGAAAATTTTATGGAGATAAATTATACATGTAATTGGAAGAAATAATACAGAGAGATCTTTTGCACACTTTGCCCAACTTCCTCCAGGGTTGACATTTTGTAAAACTTAAAGTATAATATCACAATCGAGATTCTAATATTGATTTGATCCACTCAATCTTATTCAGATTTCCTTTTATTTGCATTTGTGTGTATGTAAGTTCTATACAGTTTCATCACCTGTGTAAGTTTGTGTATAAACCACTACAGTCAAGATACTGACTCTTGCTGCTTTAATTAGTGTATCCACCTCCCACTTTCCTCTTCATGCCCCATCCCTAACTCTTGGGAACCATTAATCTATCCTCCACTTTTAAATTTCTGTTATTTCCAAAAATATTATAGAAATGAAATAAGACCTTTTGGGATTTGTTTTTTTTTTCCACTCAGTATAATTCCCTGGAGAGCCATCTCAATTGTTATATATCAAAAATTCATTCCTTTTCTTTTCTAAGTAGATTCCACAGTATATTATGCAAAAAAGCTTTGTTAGCCATTCACTTATTGAAGAATGTCTGGGCTGATGCTAGTTTTGGCTATGATCAAATAAAGCTGCTAAGATCATTTACATACAGGACTTTTGTGAACATAAGTTTACATTTTCTCTGATTAATTAATTAATTATGAGTTGAATTTATTATTAATGTCTGAGTTGAAAGCTGAAGGATGGAATAAATACCTGGTAGTTCAATTACTGGGTTATATGGTAAGATGCACGTTCAGTTTTTATAGAAACTGCCAAAGTGTTTTCCAGAATGACCATATCATTTTTACACTCCCTCCAGCCATGTATGAATGATCCCATGTCTCCAGTTTCTCCATATCCTTGCCAACATTTAGTTTTGTTAACTATTTATTTTAGCTATTTTTGTAAGTGTATGGTGATACCTTGTGGCATTAATTTGCATTTCCCTAGTGGCTCATGATATTGAACATCTTTACTTTTGCTTATTTGCCATCTGTGTACCATTTTCAGGGAAATATCTGTTCATGTTTTTTGTCCACTTTCTAACTGATTTTTTTTTACTGTTGAATTCTGAGACACTTTGTATATTCTAGATATAGTCCTTTGTCAGATTTGTTGTTTGTAAATATTTTATCCCAGTCTGTAGCTTGCCATTTCTTCCTCTTCACAAGCACTTTCTCAGAGCAACAGTTTTGATTTCTGGATGTCATTTTAACAATGTTGTGAGTGAGGCCAGAAGGAAAACATTAGTGTCTATTATTTAAAGATGATCATCAAGATATGGGTTAAAATGCAAAGTCTACAGAAATCATAGTCCTATATCTAGTTTAGTTTACAGATAATAACAGTAGTTGGAAAATAAGGTATGTGAGGGTATGTTGTAATAAAGTTATCTATGAATTCATTTATTCATCCAATGAATAATTACTGAGTGAGAATTATGTGTCAGGGCCTATGATGGTGATGCAATAGGATTTAAATCACAAGAATGTATAATTAAAACTTAGATAAGAACTCTGAAGTAATGGAATATTGTACAGTAAGAACATTTAACAGAGAAACTAAAATTCCTCTTAGGAAATAATGCCTGAGTTGAGAGCTGAAGGATGAGTAAGGGCCAACTGGATAAGGAGTAGGGGAGGATGATAGAAGTGGAGGTGACAGATGGGGAGATATGCTGTTCTCAAAGGGGGTGCCACAGTGCAGAGACCCTACAGTAGGAGGGAACATGGGCAGCAGCGGAATGAAAAAAATGGCAGCCATAAGGTACGTAGTTGACGGCCAAGTGATGCAAGAATGGGTTGGAACTTGATCTTTATTCAGACAACTATTCTAAGACTTGGTAAGTTTAATGAGGGAGAAGCGAATTAAGTGATCAAACTTGCATTCTGAAAAACATACTCTAACTGCTATATAGAATGAGGAATGGAAGCAGCAGGAGAGGCATGGGCTCACAGCTAAGAAGCTTCTGTGGTTGTACAGGTAAATGTTAGTGGTGATTTGAACTGAGATGCTTATGATATGTTCTTCATAAGGTTTTCAAAGGACTGATAGTCAACCTCAGACAAAGAAATTAAAGATAAAATTTGGGCTGCATTTTGTAGAATTGAGTGTTTATAGAATTGGGTGGACCTCCCTTTAGATACATACATAATGGAAAGACTACTGTAGGAGCAGTTTCTTCTCTGGAAAGGGACAAGGACAACTATTTATCTGCCTTTAGGGCTGAATCTAGAAGCTCCTGTACTTTGTCTTGCCACTTAGAGCTGAGTGGCACTCTATTCCAATCAGTTTTATGAAGCTTATCTTCCCCCTCCTACCTAAACCATTTGTAGATCTAGGACCCAAAACCAAAATGGCCCGAGTATCTCTTTTAAGACCTAAGTCATAAGAAAGGAAGTATGTTAAAAAAATAAAAGATGAGAAGAGAAAAGGTAAGAAAATCTAAGGGAGTAAGAGACAAAGAAGGGAGAGAGGGGAATATAATCAAAGTTTGTGACAAATAAGAATGAAGAAAAAAGGTTGCATATGGCAGGACGTGCCATCCATTATTAGTTGATGTTTCCTTACTGACAGAGTTTCCCATGTGACTATAGCTCCCTTTCTCTAGCCATAATTGGTGGCAAGGTTGCTATTTGTGTGGAGGAAGAGTGTAGCAACCCAAAGAGCAAAATTGGAGCCAACTACCAGGGAGCCTTGGAAGCTAGAAAGGGTCCATGATAAAAAAACAAAAGCAATTATGTTTTAAAAGCCAATGGACGGATGGGGCATGGGTGGATGAAAGCACACCTTTAACATGAACCAAGAAGGAAATTTTACTCTAAATTCACAGAGTCATATTTCCAAGTGTACTCAAAACATTTGGTGCCTGTGCTTGTTTATACTTGGGATATCATATTTTTTTGTTTGTATGTTTTAATAAAGAGCTTGAAGAGAAAAGAATCACCTTTAAAGCTGTTGGGTGGCAAATAGATCTTATAAAACATTCTTCAATAATCTAAGTATAAATGATATCCAAAAGCACATAGATCAAATTTTTCAAACTATCAAGTAAAATAAAAATGAAACAAATATGTAATGAACAGGAATATGTTATTCTTATTAAATATTTCAAAATTTCAATATACAGAAAGTCCCCAACCCCAGTTGTGTTTGTTGTGTTTACCTGTCTGTCTCAAGGTTAAAAGGAAATAAAAGGACCGCTCCATGGATCTAAGTGACAAATTAAATCTGATTTGTTTTGGATATATATTAATAAATATGTATCCAAGAGGTCAATTTAGCTCCAGTGGCTTAGGCTGCTAAGTGTAGTCACTTTGCTCACAGAGAAACTATCTAGTTTACTCAGCAAGTTCAGAAGGATTCATTTTTGATATTGTTGGCTTTTAGAAAATTTTGGTCGCCATATTCACATTCTAATTCTAGCTATGGGAGAGATTGGCAGTGCTTTAGGGCAGGAGGGGCAGCTGGCATCAAGAGAAAACATGCTGAAATGCTCAGGATGGCATTTAAGGAGTAATTGCAGTTATGAATGGCTCTCACAGGTAGTGTCAATGCAGATTTGCCTCTATGAATATGACCACTTTTTTATGCTTGGAAAATTCAGGAAGATGTTTTCATCTCAGATAAACACATTTTGCATGATTCCTTTTTATACTCTATTGAGGCAGATTCTTTTGGAAATTGTACCCTAAAAGATATCCACAGACTGGCATTGATCAAGTGGTTGCACATATTACCTATTCCCTCTACAAAGTGTTATAGGACCAGATTCTCTCTCTTATACTATTAAATGGAAGAAAGAGGAAAACGTCTGAAGAGAGGAAAATCACAGAAAGAAAAGTATAAACTAATTATATTTTTTCTCCTTCATCTCATCCATCTCTTTGAGATGGTATTAGATTTATAAATGATGAATCCTTTGTTCACAATACTATTTTACCTTGAAAATTCTAATCTATTTTATAAACAGTTATCTAATTTTGGGGAATTTTCTGATAGCACAGTGTCCTGTTTCTTGGTTGCTCCCCAATTTTCAAAAATGTAACCAGTTTGTTTTCCAAGGACAGGTGAAAAATTGTCCAAGGAAGAATTTATCAATATGGGAAACTCTCCCAAGATAAAGGACCCTGAGAGTTGATGCCATCATACAGTTGGAAGTTGCTGTTAAAAGCTTGAGGAAAATGATGGTTGGTTCACGTTAAGTGAAGTGGAATGCCAAATGCTGTGTGACAGACATCAAAGAAGGGATCAAAGGCTGATGAAGTAGATGTACTACATAAGGCTAGAAAACCCACCTGATGACTATGTTCTAAAGGAAGTCCCAGACTTAAAAAAAAATAAATAAAGTTGCCTGGCTGGCTCAGTTAGTAAAGCATGACTCTTGAGTTGTGAGTTTGAGTCCCAGGTTGGGAATAGAAATTACCTAAAAATAAAATCTTCAGAGGCACCTGGGTGACTCAGTCAAGTGTCCAACTCTCAATTTTGGCTTCGGTCATGATCTCAGGGTCATGAGAGTGAGCCCTGCGTGCAGGCTCTGTCCTGGGTGAGGAGCCTGCTTAAGATTCTCTCTTTCTTCCTCCCTCTGCCCCTCCCCCACCACCTTCGCGATCTCTGTCTCTTTCACTTAAAAAAAAAAGTCCCAGGGGACACTCCATTTATTAAAGCAGCTTTGGCAGGAGGCAGCAACATTATAGAAAAGCTTCATGGTGGTTGTGCTTCATAGACCAGAGTTGATGGTAGAAGTTGCCTTAAGCACCAGGGATTGATAGGATCCCAAAATAACAAAGGCTAATTATTAAATGCCAAATGCCAGTTGGGCCTACTTACTGTAAAGAGCAGCAGGGGTAGGTGGTAGCTGGGAGACCTAAGATGCAGAGGGCTCTGGAGATTTTTAATAGAACATGGCATCTCTAGGGACAAGATAGATAGGAATCTAGCAGAAGTGTTGCTCAATCTATACAATTAAAATAAATAGAGTAGATTGTTAATATGCTAGGCAAGTTCCCAGTTTACCAATCCATAATCCATTTACTCTAGGAGAGACCAGATCCTCAGAAGGAAGGACACTACAAAATCATGGCAAGTGAATATGGTAATAATTCCCCCAGCACTTCTGCAAGGGAACCTATGGGCACTTACTTAACTATATTTTGAGATAGGGAAAGATCCAAACATTTTGAGGAACATTGAACACAGAGGTTATGGCTCAGGTTTGACTCCAGGAGTCCAGAGTCCCACCCACTGATTATTTACCCAGTCTCACAAAATATAATTGAATGTAGCAAGAAGAAACTCCACATTGGGACTGAAGCCTATGCCTGTGGGTAAGAGCAATCGTAATGAGGAATGCCAAATAAAGTCTCAGAAATAGTTTCCTTCCCATCTTCCCTTCCTGAATTTATTTCTCCAGTTTCTGGAAGTATGGAAATATAAAGCTTGAAGCATATGAACTTTAACTTACAAAACTAAGTTACCATTTCCTCAATAATTGGGTCGTACTTTCTTCCCAGGGAAGTTTGAATCTAATGGTTAATGTGAAAGATACAAAGGTTGGCTCCTTTGCCTGATTTCCTTCAAGTTGGCTGGCAAATTCCTAGCTTCAGAGCTCCTCCTGAGATTGGCTAAGGACATTGTGGGGCTTACCTTTTCTCTACCCAGTGGTACTTCTTTTACCATCCCATAGGTGGTAATGCCAATGACACTCTCCAGTAAACTTTGTGCATGCAAACCTCAGTCCTCTGAATCTGCTTCACAGGGACCTGATCCGCAGCAGCAGCCTTTCATTTATCAAGATAAGAGAGTTGTGGGACTTGCCCAGCAAAATGAACTAAATGGCTGAAATTTATTTAGCCAACTCTTCCAAAGTGTTAGATATACTAAAGGATCATTTATCTGTGGCTTTCTTAATATGAAAATTATGTTGGTTTGATGAAAGGTAACTTGGGAAATAAATCAATGAGTTGATTCTGTTATTTGAGCTCAGCCCAGCATTCCCATAAGCATTTCATATTAAAAAATTCAAGGAGATATTTGGGGAGATCTTTGGGGAGAAATCTGCCTTCCATCATTGGGGAATTCAGACCTACCTTGAGCTACACCACTAAATAAAAAGGAGCCCCCTTATTCTACCTGGTCATTATACACACAATGGTGGGATCCTTTGTTAAAATCCTCCAAACCTGAGATGAATGTGCTTTCCCTCCTTCTCTACCCTCATTTAATTATTATTTTTTTAATTATTGTTTTTATAGTAATAAATCTGGAACAATTTCACCTCCCTTTATGATATTTTGAAATTAACTTCTATTTTAAATCTTGGGTGTAGACTGGCTTTTATTTATTGCTTTTAGAAGACTTTCAACCTTTACAATCTAAAAGGTATAAAACCTCAGAGAAATGGGGAAAGGTACTACTACTATTTACTGAGTATCTGTTGTGTGCCTGCCATTTTGCTTGGCTTATTCATATGCATTATTTCATTTAATCTTCATAATCATCATGTATTATAATTATTATTCCCATTATGTAAAAAGTTGAGAGGTAAAATAGCTTGATTAAAAAGTCAGACAGCTCATAAACTGAAAATGCGAGGTTAGAACCCACGTCCTAGTCCCAGAATCCAAGTTTGAAGCTCTTTCCACAGCTAATTTGACTGTGTAACTAAAATCCATATCCTCTTCATGGCAGTTTTTAATGGTATCAAAAAGTTTTATCTTACCTGAAATATTGTGATTTCATAGGTAATTAAACTCCATTGAAATTTTAATTCCTTTTTCAAAGATCACAGGGAAATTTGTGCTATTAACAAGAGAATTATTTGGCCCCTGAAAATAGAGTATATTATCCTCCTTTTTAATTCTTTACTTTGAACTTGGAAATTTTCACTTGTACAAAATGGGAATTTAGTAGTTAAAATATAGTTAATTGTGGCTAGTGTGTGTATTAAATATATTGTACATATGAGTTTGTGTTTGTGCATGTATTTAATTTATATGACACATTATTGCCTAGTAGAAGTGAGTTAATAGACCATTAAAATGGTTTAGAAATATTTAATGTATTTGGGATATGATTCTCTACCTACCTCACCACTGGTTTTAGAAGATACCAGGGTAATGAGGTGAAACAATGGTTTCCCTAAATGAATTTGAAACAAGTGACAATGGATCTTCCAGATAATGACTGCACAGAAGGAAGGGCAGCACCCTTCTTCTTTCTGTTTTCTCCATATCTTATTCATGATTGATATCTACTGCTGACTGAGTGGTAAACAAAGGAATAATTTTAGGAAGTAAGTCTTTCCATATCATCATTTTAGTTATAAGAAACCCTCTGAGAGAGTGAGCTGAGTATAATAGTCTAGCAGAATCTAGATAGGGGTGCTCCTTTTAGTAAAATAAATAGCTGGAAGGAGATAAATAAATGATTGCAGACAGTATTAAGAAGTAATTGCTTCTGTGTATCCTAAGTCAGAAGTAGAATTTTATGATCAACATACATCTATTCTGGAGAAGAAAACCGGAGAGTGCAACATATTCATGTCAGTACACCTAGGACAACTCTCTCTCATTGCTTCCAGGTTTGGAGCAGGGATTCAAGGTTCCATTGGACTGTTGTTTATCAGAGAGTGTTTTATGCTTGTTGCTACTAATGCTTCATTTTAGTATCTTGGAGTCAATGTGTCTCCATGTGGGAAAACTTTAGGCTACCCAAGAAAACCTATTTGACACTGACTCAAGAGGGTTATACAAGAATCCAAGGCAGTGCTTTAACAAATAATTAATAGTATGTAACAATGAAGTTTTGTAAGTGCAAAACCTTTGGTTTTGTTACTAAAGCAAACACTGCATATTATATCTAAAGAAAGCTCCGATGTCCTGCATCTATTGGAGTGATAAGAATTCATTCTTGTATGTTTACTTTATAATTTCTAGAGTGTTCTGTTTCATTCCATGTCTTGAATGTTTAATATGACTAATTGCTTCTTGCTCTGGAAATGAGCATATTCTTTGATAAATTGTTCAAGTGTTTAGACATATAAATTGAAAAAATTTAGATACTTGACACTGTGTATAGCATACAAGTTGGTGAAGGGAACCTCAATACCACATGCCAAACAGGTTCTTCAACATTATGTATTTACAAAGAGATTGATGAAAAATAACATAGGCTTTGGAAAGTTAGCTTCCTCTCATTTCAAGATTTTATTTTGTTTATTTGTTTGATATTTTAAGCTAGAAACAATTGAGTCATTGAACAGATGAAAAAAATCATACAGGTTTACTTTACATACAGCACACACACAGAGTCACTAAATAATATGTATTTTCTGAAACATTTGTGAAGGCTAAGGGAAGACATTGAAATAAATATAGATGGGGGGGCAGATAAAGCAATAATGCCACCAATTACCTTTATCAGCCATAGCATTCCATTATACAATTCATAGAGACACGTAGATATATCTTTATAGATTGGTTTTGGCTTATCTATCAAGACAGATGTTATCATTTGAGTTGAACCCAGTACATCATACATTCATAAAAGCCAGATGGATGACACTGCTTATAGGAAGTTTAGTGCCTGTCTATAAAGGCCAGATGGGTGCCGCTTCACAAAAAGTTTTATATTGGCCAGCTGTGACTGCACTCTAGAGAGTAATGAAATATTTTCAATTCTCCAAAGAATTTCCCTACTCTTTGTTTTCCATTGTAATCATCTGTAGAACCTTTCAGAATGGAGACATACCATTTGTATAATCATATACAACCTATATCTAAAGACAGTTGTTCTTTGGTAGTATATAAAAAATATAAGACACTCAGTAGCCATTCCAGCCAAAGAAAACAAATGAGTCAGATTGTGAGATGATTTTATGCTGGCTATTTCTTTCACTTGTAAATGGTTCTGAGTCCTATAAATGTATCTAAAAATATGTCAAAATGTACAAGAGATTTCTTTGATGGAAAACACCCAAAATCTATTCTCTTCACCTGTATTAACACACAAGATTCCAAAACCTTGTGGTGAGTGAAAATCAAGCCAATGCTGAATGAAGGCTAAATTGATATTCCATCTCTATGTGGTTTCCTCATAAAATATTTATTTTTGTGACTTATTCTCTTTGCTGACTTGGTGACTGAATTGGTTATGCTTGGTTTCTTAAATTTTCAGTCGCATAAATAGTTTGCTTGTAATTTAATATTATGATTACTTAAAAATCCTAAGTGTACAACAGACTATAAATTCAAGATAGAACCATCTTAAGGCTTTGTAAATATTCAAATTTATGAATATCACAATTACAAGTTATTTTCCCCATGAAACTTTTTACATCATAAGACCTATTACTTTCTTAGAGTTTCACATTTTGTTCATTTGATCAGTAGCAATTCCCTCTTGTTTAAGAACTATTTTTTCATGAGGAAAGATTTATATTATCTCATGAGTTTTACTGTGTAGATGGCAAAAGTAAAGAACAACCTATCTTAGTTAGCTGTGAATAATGAAGTTAGTAAGCCTCTAGCATGTTTGATTCGAATTCTTCAAGGTTAGTCACTGTTGGTGAAATCATGGATGTTAAATGTGTGAATGCTGACAATTTACCATGTTTCTAACCTAATACACCTATCATGATAAATCTCTTAAGGCTTTGGAGTATTTAGTGTTTAGTATGCCTAAGCAAAGAAAAAAGCATCTTTTTAAGATTTTATTTATTTATTTGTGACAGACAGAGTGAGAGAGACAGAGAGAGAGAGAGAGAGAGAACAAGCAGAAGAGTGTCAGACAGAGGGAGAGGGAGAAGCAAGCTCCCCACAGAGCAGAGAGCCTAATGTGGGACTCGATTCCAGGACCCTAGGATCATGACTAGGGTCATGAGCCAAAGGCAGATGCTTAACAGACTTAGCCACCCAAGTACCCTAAAAGAAGCATTTCAATGAAGAAGAGGGAGAGCATGAATCTCTCCCCATCACTAGGGTCTTTGCCTTCTTCATTTCATATATTTCAATATAGCTTCTTTCTACACAAAGTTTGAGAAACTCTGAACTAAACAACCAATGAGAGATTCCTTTAGATTTTAGGTATCTGGATCAAGAGTTCAAATTGGACACCACTTGGATTATTTGGTGATAAAGTTTAAAGAAAAAAAGAGCAGCAATGCATACTCATGAGCCAGCAAGTCAAAAACATGGTTAGTCAAATATGCCAACCACACTTGACTTTCTAATTTTCAAAGTAGAAGGGTTCCTTCACAGATTGCAGCACAATATCATGATATGGTTGAGAGTGAATGTGGTTCCACTGCTATTCTCCAGTAAGAAGGAAGCAGAATCTATGTCCTGAGCAGAAACACTTTAGTAGTTTAGACCTTTGAAATAGGGTTTAAAGAGTGAAGCACTTGGGCTCCAGCATTACCATGTTGACAAGACACAGCTTATCCTCATGTACAGGGTAGAATAATAGCATGGGACCAGATCTCTGTGATTCTGGGAATCTGATCTCCTTAAAGAGCTCTCACACTTGAAATAAAGCATGGTAAAATACTAGAAATTGCCACAGATGGCAGAGTAGGGAGATACTGAGCTTACCTTTTCCTATAGAGAATCTACACCTACATATATAATATCTCTGAGAACAAACTAAAGACTAGCAAAACAGATCATACACAACTAAGGATACAAAGAAAAAGGCATATTGAGATGGGGAGAAGAGGCAGAGATGTGGTTTGATCAGGATTCACAGCCGGAAGGATATAACCATACAAACCATCCCTGAAGAATGAAGGCGTGAGCCCCATATTAGGCTCTATAGCCTGTGGGACCTGTACTAGGAAACGGAGCCCCCCAATGTCTGGCTTTAAAAACTGGAGGAGCTTATGTCTAGGAGAGCAGAAAAGTGGTAGGAAACCAGGATTCTGCTCTTAAAAATCATGTGTACAATCTCCCTTGCTCAGAGTCTCAGTGCAAAGGCAGGCATAATTAACTATTTTATAGTCAATGTATCCTGGAGGGGCAGGGGTCTGTTGGAATGTTCTCTGGAGACAAAAAAGCACTGGCAGGCACCATTTCTTTGCCGCCTCCCTTCTACCTAGCTGGTCTGGTGTCAGTGGGTGCCATTTCTGACACTCTCTTTCCAGCTACTATGTTAGCACCACTTGCCCCATCCTGACTTTCTCCTATGGATTTGCCCACTGAACTCATCTGCCCCACCAGGAGCTCCTCCAAAGTGGCCTGCTACCCCAACCTTCCCAGTAGGTTGCATTGGCCAGCACCAGAGCCCTTTCTAAATAGCTTTCCTAGCTCTGCCATTTTTAATGGGCACACTTGGCTGGCACTGAAACTTCTCCCAAATGGCCCTGCCTTGTGGCCAGGCCCCCATATTAGAATATCCATAATAGTGATATCTGGACCTCACAATAAGCCATGCTGGAGACCTGCCCTGCCCACCAGTAAGCCAGGTTCTGCAGCCAGCTGTGCTGGGGGCCAACCTTTACACACCAGTGCCCCCAACAGTCATGTCCAGCTCTCTCCCTCAGACAGGCCATAGACCAGTCCTGCTCACCAGCATAACCATAAAATTCATGGCCCAACTTCACAGACAACCATAGCAGGAGACAGCCCTTCACATCAGCAAGTCTGCACCAATCATGACTCAGACACGACAGGAGGATGCATGCAGCCCATACAAGAGTCACTCCTAGGGTAAGTGGCTCAAGTGACCAAGGATAGTTTGCAGTACAAAGCTCCACAGAACACCTTTTTCATAAAGTCATTACGTCAAGACTAGGAGCCATAGTTGATCCAAATGGAGATTAGCAATCTACCAGATAAAGAGCATCATAAAGATGCTCATCAAATTCAGAATAATGGATGAACAGAGTGGGAACTTCAACAAAGAGAAAATACAAAAATAAAAAACAAAGCAATTAGAGATGTTAAAAAAATACGGTAGGAGGAATCAAGCAGATTAGAGGAAGCAGAACCGATCTGCAATTTGGAGGACAGAGTAGTACAAATCATCCAAATGAACAGGAAAAAGAGAATAAAAAATGAAGGTAGGTTAAGGAACCTGTGGGACAACATCAAGTGTATTAAAAATCACATTATAGTGGTCCGAGAGAGAGAGAGAGAGAGAGAGAGAGAGAGAGAAGAAAAAATTATTTGAATAAATAATACCTGAAAACTTCCCTCACCTGGGGTAAAAAAAGGGACATCCAGGTCCAGGAGGCATAGTGGACACCAAGAAACATGAACTCAAAGAGGTCCACACAAAGACACCTAATAATTAAAATATCAAACACTAAAGAGGCAATTTTAAAACACTAAGAAAAATACAAATTGTTATGAACAAGAACAACTACCTAAGGCTATCAGCAGATTCCTCACCAGAAACTTTGCTGGCCAGGAGGGAGTGGAAGGATATATTCAAAGTGCTGAAAGGGGAAAACAAAAACAAAAACCCGTGAATACTCTACCTGACAAGGTTATTATTCAGAATTGAAGAATAGATAGAGTTTTCTGGACAAAAGTTAAAGGACTTCATCACCATTAAACCAGCATTACCAGGAGCATTAAAGGGACTTATTTAAGCAGAAAAGACTATAACTAGAAATAAGTAAATTATGAAAAAAAAACACCAATAGCAAAACTAAAGTAAAGGTAGTTAATTAATCACATATAAAACTAGTATGAAAGTTAAAAGAGGAAAGTAGTAAGGTCAACTATATCTAAAATTAACTAAGGGATACACAAAATAAAAAGATGAAAAATACGACATCAAATACATAAAATGTGGAGGGGGTAGAGCAAAATTGTTGTGCTTTAGAATGTGTGCAAACTTATGTGACCATTAACTTCAAATTGACTGCTCTATATATAGAATATTATATATGAACACCATAGTCATCATAAACAAAAAATAGTATCTATTTTGTTAATTGATACACATAAAATAAACAGAAAGGGATACAAACACAACACTAAGGAGAGCAACCAAATCATAAAGGAAGGGAACAAGAGAAGAAGAAAGGAACAGAGAATAAATACAAAAACAACCAGAAAACAACCATTAAAATGGCAATAATTTCTTTAAATGTGAATGGGCTAAATGTTCTAATAAGAAGACATAGGCAGCTTGAATGTGTTGAACAAAACAAAACATATATGTGCTGCCTACAAGAGACCGACTCCAGATTTAAAGACACACACAGACTTGAAGGTTGGAAAAAGTAATTCCATACAAATAGGAAAAAAAAAAGAAAACAGGAATGACAATACTCACATCACACAAATTAGTCTTTAAAACAAAAACTGTAACAAGAGAAAAAGAAGTGATTTACATAATGATAAAGGAATCAATCCAACAAGATGATATAATTCTTTTAAATATCTATGCACACAGCATGAGGCACCTAAGTACATAAATCAAATATTAGCAGACATAGGGGAGAAAATGACCGTGATACAATAATAGTAGGGGACTTTAACACCCCACTTACATATAGGTCACCTGGATAGAAAACATTGACCTTAAATGATACATGAACTAGATGGATTTAATAGATATATACAAAGCATTTCACTGAAATGCAGTAGAATTTACATTCTTTTCAAGCGCACGTGGAACACTCTTTAGTATTGATCTCATGTTAGGCCACAAAAGAAGCCTCAATCAATTTAAGAAAACTGAAATTATATTAAGTATCTTTTTCAACCACAAAAGTTTGAAACTACAAATTAATTACAAGAAAAAAAAAACCCTAAAAATACCACAAATACATAGAGGCTAAAAACATGCTACTAAATAACCATGGGGTCAAAGAAGAACTCACAGAAGAAAAAAAAAAACCTGAGACAAATGAAAATAGAAACACAATGTCCCCAAATCTATGAGATGCAGAAAAAACAGTTCCAAGAGGGAAGTTTTTTAACAACACAGGCCTACCTCAGGAAACAAGAAAAATCTCAAATAAACAATCTAACCTTATACTTAAAGGAATGAGAAAAAGAACAAACAAAGTCCAAAGTTAGTAGAAAGAAGGAAATAATAAATTGAATAGAAACTCAAACAAAACTGGAAAAGATCAATGAAACTAAAATTATTTATTTCAAAAAAGAAACAAAATTAAATTAATAAACTTTTAGCCAGACTCATCAAGAAAAGAAAGAGAAAGCGTCCAAATAAATAAAATTAGAAATGAAAGGAGAAGTTATAATGGATACCACAGAATACAAAAGATAGATAATAAGACTGCAACAAACAATTGGGACACCATGGAAGAAACAGATAAAGTCCTAGAAATACAATCTTCCAAGAAAAGTCAGGAAAAATCAATTATGAAGTGAATCAGAAATTTAAAAACTCCTGAAGTACCCGTGTGGCTCAGTCAGTTAAGCATCTGATTCTTAATTTTGGCTCTGGTCATGATCTCCCAAGTCATGAGATTGAGCCCTGCATTGGCTCCATGCTCAGTGGGGGTTCTGCTTGAGATTCTCACCCCCTGCCCTTCCCCTATTCATGCTCCCTCTCTCTCTCTCTAAAATAAATAAATAAATCTTTAAAAAAATAAGAAATTTTTAAAACTCTCAACAAACAAATGTCCAGAACCAGGCAGCTTCATTTGTGAATTCCAACAAACATTCAAATAAGAGTTCATACCTATCTTTCTCAAACTATTCCAAAAAATTAAACAGAAAAGAAATCTTCTAAACTCATTCTATGATACCATAATTACATAATACCCAAACCAAAGACACCACACACACAATAATTACTAGCCAATATCCCTGATAAACCTTGATGCAAAAATGCTCAATAAAATATTAATAAACAAATTTAACAATACATTAAAAAAATACATTAAAAGTTTTTTTTAAAAAAACTATATAGCACTGAGGAAAGAAACTGAAGATACATTGTGCTCCTGGATTTGAAGAATGTTGTTAACATGTCCATATGTATGTACATATCATACACCATGATAGAGTGGGATTTAATCAGGAGATACAAGAATGGTTGAATATCTACAAATCAATCATGTAATATACACCACATTGTGATATATACCACAATAACAAAAAGAAAGGTAATAATCATAAGAGCATTTTAATAGATGTAGAAAAAACATTTGATAAAATTCACAATTAATCATGATAAAAACACTTGACAAAGTGGTTATAGAGGGAATATACCTCAACCGAATAAAGGCCATATGTGAAAACCCACATGTAACATCATACTCAAAGGTGAAAAGCTGAAAGTTTCCTTTAAGATCAATAACAAGACAAGCATGCCCACTTTCATCACTTTTATTCAACACAGTATTGGATACTCTAACCAGAGCAATCAGGCAAGGAAAAGAAATAAAAATTATTCAAGTTGAAAAGTAGAAGTAAAACTGTCACTATTTGAAGATGGCATAGTACTATGATAGATAACCCTAAACACTCCACCAAAAAAACTACTAGAAATAATAAGGAATTCAATAAAGTTTCAGGACACATAAATCTATTGCATTTCTATACACTAATAATGAACTATCAGAGACAGAAATTAGGAAAATAATTCCATTCACAATTGCATTAAAAATAAAATACCTAGGAATAAATTTAATCAAGGAGATGACAGACCTATTCTCTGAAAACTATATAGCACTGAGGAAAGAAACTGAAGATACATTGTGCTCCTGGATTTGAAGAATGTTGTTAACATGTCCATGCTCTTCAAAACAATCCATGAATTCAAAGTATCCCTATCAAAATATCAGTGGCATTTTTCACATAATTAGAGAAATCTTAAAATTTATATGGAATTACAAGGCCCTGAAAAACTAAAGCAATATAGAGAATGAAGAACAAAGCAGGAGGTATAGTACTCCCTGACTTCAAACTGTACTATAAAGCTATAATAATCAAAACAGTATGGTACTGTCACCAACATAGATACATAGATCAAAGAAACAGAATAGAAAGTTCAGAAGTAACCCCATCAATCAACCTCAACAAAAAGGCAAGAATATACAATAGGGCAAAATCTGTTTCTTCAGTAAAAGGTGTTGGGAAAACTGAACAACCACATGCAAAAAATGAAACTGGATCACTTTCTTACACCATATACAAAAAAAATTCAAAATGTATTGAAGACTAAATGTAGACAGGAAACCATAAAACTCCTAGAATATAACAGGTGGTAAGCTCTTGGACATTGGTCTGAACAATAGGTTTTTTTTTTTTTTTTTGATTTGTCTCCTGAGACAAGAGCAACAAAAGCAAAATGAATAAATGGGATTACATCAAACTAAAAACAATATCTGCACAGCGAATAAAACCATCAACAAAAAGAAAAGGCAACCTACTGAATGGGAGAAGATTTTTGCAAATGATATAACCAATAAGAGGTTAATATACAAAATATACATGGAACCTCCACAACTCAATATAAAATAAAACCCAACAATCCAATTTTAAAAATGGGCAGATTGGGCACCTGTGTGGATCAGTTGGTTGAGTATCTCCCTTCGGCTCAGGTCATGACTCTGGGATCCTAGAATCAGGCTCCCTGCTCAGCTGGAGTCTGCTTTTCCTTCTCCTTCTGTGCTCTCTCTCTCTCTTAAATAAATAAATAAGTCCTTAAAAAATGGGCAGAGAATGTGAAAAGACATTTCTCCAAAGAAAATATATAGATGACCAACAGGAACACAAAAAAAGATGCTCAACATCACTAATCATCAGAAAAATGTGTATCAAAACCACAGTGAGATATCTCCTTACATCTGTCAGAATGGCTATTTATCAAAAAGACAAGAAATAACAGGGACTAGTGAGGATGGGAGAAAACAGGAACCCTTGTGCACTATTGGCGGGAATACAAAATGGTGCAGCTGCTGTGGAAAACAATGTGGAGGTTCCTCAAAAAAACTAAAAACAGAGCTGAAACTAATACAATATTGTATGTCAGCTATACTTCATTTAAAAAAAGGATGCAGTGGCCCAATAATATGGATATTGTTTTTTCCAAATAAAAAGAGTTAGCATTACACATAAAACAATGTCTTTTAAGACACTGTCTTTTATAGAGTGTCCTTTCTAATTGCATAAGTATCTGTAGCTATTACAATCCAGTTGCTTTGGGAAATTTGAAAATTAATAATAAGTTCTTAATTGGAATAAAATTTTCCCTGATACATTTAATACTTATTTTAGTAAGGGTACTATTTATAAAACTTACAACACATTTGGATACACTGGAAAGGGTTTAGAGTCATGTAAATAAGTGGGTTTATGATGAAGTCCAGGAGGATTTTGTAACTAGGGTTTTTGTTTATTTGTTTTAGTTTTGTATGTTTGTTTTAGCTTGAAGAAGATAGCTATAATTATGTTAATATTTATTGAAATATTTTGATAAAAATAATTCTGCTTGGAAACCATAAGAATATAAGAAAAACCTTTATATTTTGTCTGTAATAGCCTGGGTACTCATGTCCTAAAGTAGACTTCTAAAGTTGAAGAACCAAAAAGGTAGGTAAATTTTACAATAGTAGAATTAAAATAAGCATCAGATTTTTCTTGCTTGATCTGTATGAGTGTTTATTTCTTTAGACTTTACACAAACATGAGTAAGTAAATTGGAAATATTATATATGTATATTTTGGAAAATCTTATTTGATCTTTACTAGATTTTAATTACATGGAACAAAGCTAATGGAATTTTAAGGGCTTACATTTGGTTCCAAATGCATCATACATTTAGACTTTTTCAGTGTTTTAAATAATCATTGCTAGTTTGCTTTTGTAACTGAAGCAGATGTGTAGCATTCATAGCAATACCAAAGGAAAGTTTTAATTTATTAACTAAAATGTTATAGCTCCTATAAGGTTAGTACCTTCATGTAAGCAAAAGCAGTGATCTGTGAATTAGCTTCTCTTCTCAGAAGTAGAGTTGCTATGGATATTTAAATAGGATTTAACTGAAAGAGAAAGTTCTGTGGCTAAATCAAAGCATTAAAACATTTCAGTGAAGTTTAGATTTCATTTCACTTTCCCAACTTGCAAATGACTTTCCCTAAGCATGAAAGGCAGAAGTTGAGAAGGCTGGGAAGAATGTGGTTTCTGTAAAGCAAAGCACGGTCCCCGATTTCTGTGTAACTACCACCATTCCATTTCAGTGTTGATTTCCAAAGTCTCATCATGATTCCTTCTGGGGTCATCTACAGCTTAAAATGTTGAACTGATAACAAAGTGGCATAGCTTTTGAGTTGTTCTCCCAATGTTGGATAGCAGACCACTCATTTGGCTTAAGACTTTGGAGGAGAACCTCAGGAAGGAACCGAGGCAATTCCCTTTCCACAACTGTGTTCCAAGATGATCTCTCAAGATCAGACTTCACTGAGAAAGGTCCAGACAACGTTGGCACTCTGCAAGGGGGACTCAGCAAATGGTTCTTGACAGAGTCAGTCACTATTCCCTGACTAGATCTGGTCTAGATCATCTTAACCAGAGATGCAGAGAGGGGCTGACAGAAGAGGTAGGCTAAATCTCTGGTATACATACAGCATTGATCTCTTCCATCTTTGGTTTTAAGAAGACTGACAGCTCTGATCAAATTCAAGTTGATGTTATTTTTCATACTATTCCTTCCTTAAGGGATGCTCCTTAGTAAGCAGGGGAAACACGGTGCCAGCTACCATATGCATTTTTGAAGGCTTCTTGACCTTACACCTGCTGTAACATGTGTTCCATTTCTTATCAGTCTCAGTATCTAATGCTTTTCTTTAGGCTTAAAATAAGTGTTGTCTTTATGGTTTAATAGGACTCAAGTTAAATCTTTACAATTGGCTGAAAAAATATAGCAGTTAAAGGTAGAATAGCTTACTGTAGAGGGTAAATTTAGTTACTGGGAATCAAATACAAAGGGGAAGTGAGGACATTAAGCCATGACAGATGCAAGTTGCTGTCCATTATACTTATTAAATGTGACCTTAGAAAACACTAATGATTCTTAATCGAGTACTGCCAACTAAAATGACTATAGTCAAGAGGAATCCTGGGGGCACCTGGTGGTCAGTCGATTAAGCATCTGACTCTTGGTTTCCACTCAGGTCATGATCTCATGGGTCATGAGATCAAGCCTACCTCAGGCTCCACACTCAGTGGAGAGTTTGCTTGAAGATTCTTTCCCTTTACCCCTCACCTGACTCTCTCTCTCTCTCTCTCTGGAATAAATAAATTTTAAATAAAAAGAGGAATACTAGATTGCAAAACCACACTTAAAGATACACATTATGAGTAACATTGGTCTAAAGTTTCAGTATATCCTCACCAGAGGTCTTACAAGTATAATGGCTTTGTAAAACTATTTCAAACTAACATAGAAGAACAAGAAGTTGATTATATTCTTTTTGATGGATTGATGCAGTTTATGAGGGAATCAGTACATCTAAGAAGAACAAAATTTATGAATTTTGTCTTAGGTCTGTACCTCTCTTTACCATTGGTTATTTAGCAAATGGAGTCTGTGACCAAGCTTACTTGCTCAGGTTTTATTGACAGGTGGAATCTCAGAGCAGCAGGTCTGAAGCAAGGAAAGTGAGGCAGGGAAAGAGGGAGTAAGCATTCAAAAGGATATATAACCAAGCTGGCCATTGCTTTACAAGAAATACAGAGGATTGCTTGTTTCTGCATACTATTTTCTAAGCAGGCTCTGCCTCAGAATTGCTCCTTTAGTGCAGGGGTCTGCAGAATTTATCTGTAAAAGGCCAAACAGTAAATATTTAGACTACATACGGCATATAGCCTTGTTCACAATTATCCACTTCCATTGTTAGAGCATGAAAGTTGTCATAGACAATAAGTAAATAAATGAGCATGTCTATGCTTCAATAAAACTTTCCCAAAATAAGAGGGAGGTCAGAATGGCCCTTTGTCTGTTTGACAAACCCCATCTTAGAGGGTAAAGGGGAAGGGATTTACATGCCCTTTCTTTCCTGTCTCCCCTCTCTCATTGGTCAAAGTTCATGCCATGGGGCGTTAATACTTGTGGACTTTGTCCCACCCCTCCCTATAATCACCGAGTAAACCGTTTCTACGTACCAAAGTTTGGTGCATGATTTGAACTTGGAGATGTTGGAGGAGTCATAACCTTCATAGGTCCACTCAGGTTAAACCTGATCCCAAGAACCAATGTGGCTACCACCATGGTAGCAGGGATGAGATGCTGGGATGAAGCAACAATGGTGGTGACTGGGCTGTCTACATGGACTGTAGCCTGGGACACTCACGGGGCCAATCCAATCTGGGGAAATACTGAAGCTGAGTTGCATACTCAAATAAGGATTCAAACTTTCCATTAAGAAAATAAAATGAGAAGGGCTGATGGACACATATATGACCTATGTTCTTTGCTCTAAAGTTTGTTAAATTACCACCACTGTAAAACAGCTAATGGAATGGAATTTTGCTGAAGCTATTTCTTCATCAATACCTGAGCCTTAAACGGCTACATAGACATTGGGATAAAAGCAGCATTTGAAGATAATATCCAAGAAGATGCAGTTGTCCTCTGAGATGTCTCTGGAGCTGCTATCATAGGCGGAATAGTTGATTAGATGGCCATCAGAGATCTTGTCCTATTTTTTATATAGCCAACCCAGGCATTGGTGTCAGAGAGTCTGGGTTGAAATCCTAGCTTTGTTTCATGGAACAGTGTGACTGTGGGCAAATTTAACCTTCACTGAGCCCATTTCCCTGATTATAGACTAAGAAAATGATACCTATTGCTGTGAAGATCAAATAGGATAGTAAGTAAACTGAGAAACACCTTGCCTGATACACTACGCATTCAATAAATGGAAATTATTAGCTACTTTGTATGTATGCTTGATAAAGCTAATCTCACACTCATGGAGTCTCTTGAGAGAAAGATATTTGTGGATTACAAAGCTGGTCTCCATTCCCACCTTACTATGTACTATTGTTGTAAACATGCATCATGGGTGACTCATTTTTGTGGACCTCAGTTTTTTCATCTGTCAAATGAGCATATTTAATACCTACCTATAAGACATTATTGGGAACATACATGATTTAATATGTGTATAAAGTACCTAGTACTTTCTAGAAATTAACTCAATGGAAGCTACTATAATTATATAATTATTATAATTCATAATTAATTTCATATAGAAGTATAATCTAACAAATAAAGTCAATCACTAGGGTGCATCTTTCTCAACTGCCTCTTCCTATTTAGATATAATGGATCATGAACAAAATAGCTCAATCTGTGAATTTGTGATTTTTCTATTTCAATCCTTATGAGAATTGTCTGATAACATCAGTACTCTCATTAGCACTGTACTGTGTAGTGAGCTAAAGAGCAAACTGAAACAACACAAGGTTGACCTCTAGTAGCTTTTGCACGATGATGCTGTGATGGTGGGAAAGAAGATGAAACTCCCCTATTTTGAATACAAACTATTCACAAACACTCTATTATTTTCCTTTAAATATAGTTAACCACCACAAAGATCTTATGGGTAGGCACTCTTATTTTCAGTGTACTGATGCTTGAAAAGTTTATGTAACTTCCCCAAAGCTGTAGAGTTATATTATGATCCAGCTAAAACCTTGCATTGTCTGGCACCAAAGCCCTTACCTTTCAACTATTCCACACTAAGTCCCTGTGTGAGAATAGAAGTCACAGAATTTCTAATTCTACCTGGGCCATACACTTGGTTTATGACCTTGAACAAAATGTATCAATTTCTAGGCCTCAGTTTGCTAATCTCTAGACTGAGATGATTGTGTTATCTTGACTTGGTTCACTTCAAATCTGTGATTCTGTGCACACTTATTAGAAGAAACAATGATAATAAGTGCATCTATGGCTGGGAAGGGGTAGTGATCAAGATGTTTCTGGAGAGGGGGGATAGACAAGGTATGCTTTGTAGTTGTCTTTTCCATATAGTTGAAGGTACACATGCCCAGCTGACAGGCTGATGCTTTTCAAACATAGGATTACATCACCCCAATATCTTTCCATTTTACTCCAATGGTTTATCAGACCCTACTTGATTTTCCTGTCACCCCATCACCTGTCTAACGTCATCTCCTACTCTGGTTCTTGCTCACTCCACCATGTTGACCTCCTTAGTGGTCCTGGAATACATCAGGCACACTCCTGGCTCAAACCACCCCACTTGTTATTCCCTTGCTTGATATTCTCAAGAAAACAGAGACACTCAAAGCCAGCACAGCCCATATCCACTTCAGCTCCAGCTATCCTATCACAACCCAAAATAAAGAACAAGACAAAAGCCTCAGAAAAAGAACTACATGAAACAAAGATAATCAATATGGCTGATAAATAATTTTAAAATGATCATAAGGATGCTTACTAAGCTGGAGAGAAGAATGAAAGAACTCAGTACAACTTTCAATAAAAAGATAGAAAATATAAAAAAGCACCCAGCAGAGTTGAAAACTTTAATAACTGAAATGAAAAATAACTAGAGGGAATTAACAGATTAGCGGATATAGAAAAATATATCAGTGATCTGGGAGACAAAGTAATAGAAGACATCTAAGCTGGACAGCAAAAGAGAAAAGAGTAAAAACAATTGGAGGATAGAATAAGCGATCTCTTGGATGACATCAAGAAAATAAACATTTGGGATCCCTGGGTGGCGCAGCGGTTTAGCGCCTGTCTTTGGCCCAGGGCGCGATCCTGGAGACCCGGGATCGAATCCCACGTCGGGCTCCCGGTGCATGGAGCCTGCTTCTCCCTCTGCCTGTGTCTCTGCCTCTCTCTCTCTCTCTCTCTGTGTGACTATCATAAATGAATAAAAATTAAAAAAAAAAAAAAAAAAAAAAAAAAAAAAAAAAAAGAAAATAAACATTTATATTATAGGGATCCTAGAAAAAGAAGAAGAAAAAGTGGCAGAAACTTATTTTAAGAAACAATAGTTGAAAACTTTCTGAACCTAGGAAAGGAAATAGACATCTAGTTTCAGGAAGCACACAGTGTTTAAAACAGGATAAACCCTAGTGGCTCCACATCACAACACATAATAATTAAAATGTCGAGTGTTAAAGAGAATTTTAAAAGCATCAAGAGAGAAGCAAAAAGTTACGTACAAGGGAAACACTATAAGGCTATCAGCTGATTTTTTCAACGGAAACTGCAGGCCAGAAGAAAGTAGCATGAAATATTCAAAGTGCAGAAAGGAAAAAAAACAACAAAAAACTACAACCCAAAATACTCTACCTAGCAAGGTTTTCTTTCAGGATTGAAGGAGAGATAAAGAATTTCCTAGATAAATAAAAGCTAAAAGTGTTAATCATCATTAAAGCCTTATGAGAAATGTTAAAGAGAAAGGGAATGAAAAGCCATAATTAGACATAAGAAAATTATTAATAAAAAATGTAAAATATGACAGCATTTACATATAAGGTGGAGGAGGGAGCATAAAGAAATGGAGTTTTTTAAGAATGTGTTTGAACTTAAATGACCACTAACTTAATATAGACCTTTATGTATTTAGGATGTTATATACAAACCTCATGATTTATAGCCCAAACTCAAAACCTATAATAGATACATAAAAAATAAAGACAATGAAATCTAATACAGAAACACATCAATCATGTTGAAAGAGAGCTATATCCTGCCCACAAAAAGACTTACTTCACATCTAAGGATATCTACAATCCTAAAGTGAAGGGATGGAAAAACATTCACCATGCAAATGGAAGTGAAGAAAACAGCCAGGGTAGCAATACTTATATCAGACAAAATAGACTTAAAGCAAAGACTGTAACAAGAGACAAAGAAAGGCATTAAATAATGATAAAAAGATCAATCCGACAAGAGTATATAAGAATATACATAGCTACACATCCAACATTTGAGCACCTAAATACATAAAATAAATATTAAAGGACATAAAGGGAGAAATTTACGGTGATTCAATAGTTATAGGAGACTTTAACATTCCACTTACAACAATGGATAGATAATCCAGACAGAAAATCAATAAGGAAACTGTCTTTGAATGACACATTAGACCAGATGGATATAACAGATATATACAGAACATTCCATTCAAAAACAACAGAATACACATTCTTTCCAAGTGCACTTGGAACATTCTTCAGAATAGATCATGTGTTAGGCCACAAAACAAGTCTCAAGAAATTTAAGTATATTAAAATTATATCATGTACCTTTCTGACCAAAATGGTGTGAAACTAGAAATTAATCACAATGAAAAAAAATTGGAAAAAACACAAGCATGTAGATACTAAACAACATGACACTAACAAACAATGAAGATATCAGAGAAGAAATAAAAATTACATGGAGACAATTGAAAATGAAAATACAGTGGTACAAAATCTTTGGAACAGAGCAAAAACAGTTCTAAGAGGGAAATATATAGCAATATAGACTTAACTCAAGAAACAAGAAAAATTCAAATAAACAATGTAACTTTACAGCTAGAAAGAGAAGAACAAATAAAGCTTAAGGTGAGTACAAGAAAGGAAATAAAAAGGATCGGACTAGAAATAAATGACATAGAGACTAAAAAACAATAGAAGGTCAGTGAATCAAAGAGCTGATTCTTTGAAAAAAATAAAATTCATAAACCTTTAGCCAGACTCATCAAGGAAAAAAGAGGGAAAATAAGAGAAAGGAGGCAAATGAATAAAATCAGATATGAGAGAGAAGTAACAACTGACACCACCTAAATACAAAAGATTAAAAGATAATAAAGTGAAAAACTTTATGCCAACAGATTGGACAACTTAGAAGAGATGGATAAATTCCTAGAAACATAAAATCTTCTAAAACTGAATCAGGAATAAGTAGAAAATCTGAAGAGACCTATACTAGTAATGAATATGAATTAGTAATGAAAGAAACTACCCCAAAATAAAAAGTCCAGGACCAAAAGGATTCACAGGTGGATTCAATCAAACACTAAAAGAAAACTTAATACCTATTCTCTTTAAACTATACCAAAAAATAGAATAGGAAAGTAAGCTTTCATATATATTCTATAATACCAGCATTACCCTATGATCAAAACCAAAGACACCACAAAAAAAGAAAACTACAAGCCAATATTCTTGATGAACATAGATGAAAAAAATCCTCAAAAAATATGAGCAAATCATAGTCAGCAATATATTAAAATGATCATTCACCATGATCAAGTGTGATTTGTTTTGGGAATGCAAGGATGGTTCAATATTAGCCGATTAGTCAATGTGATATACCACACCAACAAAACAAAAGATAAAAACCACATAATAATATTAATATTTGACAAAAATTTAATATCCATTCACAATTAAAATACTCAAGAAAGTGGGTTTAGAGGGAACATACATAAACATAATAAAGGTCATATATGAAAACCCACAGCTAACTTCATACTCAATGATGGAAAACTGAGAGTTTTTCCTCTAAGATCAGGAATAAGACAAAGATGCCTACTCTAACTGCTTTTATTCAACGCTATATTGAAAGTCCTAGCCGTAGCAATAAGACAACAAAAAGGAAAAAATGGAATCCATACTGGCAAAGAAGTTAAACTATCACTATTTGCAGATGACATGATCCTATACATAGAAAACTCTAACAACTCCACCAAAAATCTACAAAAATTGATAGTGAATTCAGTAAAGTTGTAGGATAAAAAATTTATTCCTAGAAATATATAGCATTCTATACACTAATAACAAAATAGTAGAAAGGAAAATTAAGAAACAATTCAATTTCCTATTGCACCAGAAAGAATAAAATACTTAGGAATACATATAACCAAGGAGGTGAAAGACGGACTGTGGAAACTATGAAACACTGATGAAAGAAATTGAAGATGACACTAACAAATGGAAAAATATTCCATGTCATGGATTAAAAGAATTAATATTATTAAGTGTCCATATTACCTCAAGCAATCTATGGATTTAATGCAACACTTACCAAAACAGCAACAGAACTAGAACAAAGAACTTTTTTTTTCAGAACTAGAACAAAGAATCTCTAAATTTATATGGAACCACAAAGCACTTCGAATAGTCAAAGCAATTCTGAGAACAAAACTGGGGTATCACAATTCTAGATTTCAAGCTATCCTACAAACCTGTAATAATTAAAACAGTATGGTACTGGCACAAAAAATAGACACATAGATCAATGGAACAGAATAGAGAGCTCAGAAATATAGGCTATTATATGGTCAGTTAATATATGACAAAGGATGCAATAATATACCATGAGGAAAAGATAGTCTCTTCAACAAATGGTGCTGGGAAAACTGGACAGCTACATGCAAAAGAATGAAACAGGACCACTTTGTAATACAATACACAAAAATAAACTCAAAGTGGGTTAAAGACATAAGTGGGAAACCTGAAACCATAAAATCCTAGAAGAGAACAAAGACGGTAATTTCTCTGACATTGGCCATAGCAACATTTTTTTAGATACATCTCCTAAGGCAAGGGAAACAAAAGCAAAAACAAACTATTGGGACTACACCAAAATAAAAAGCTTTTGCACAAGGAAGGAAACTATCAACAAAACAAAAAGGCAACCTATGGAACTAGAGAAGATGTTTGCAAATGATGTATCTGATAGGGGGTTAGGACCCAAAATATATAAAGAACTTACATGATTCAACATCAAAGGAAGCAAACAATCCAATTAAAAAATGAGCAGAGGACCTGAATAGACATTTCATTGAAGAAGACATATAGATGGCCAAAAGACACCTGAAAAGATGCTCAACATCACTGATTATAAGGGAGATGCAAATCAAAACCACAATGAGAAATCATCTTATATCTGTAAGAATGGCTGGAATTAGAAAGACAAGAACTAACAACTGTTGGCAAGGATGTGGAAAAAAGGAACCCTGATGTTCTGTTGGTGGGAATGTAAATCGGTACAGCCACAGTGGAAAACAGTACGAAGGTTCCTTAAAGAGTTAAAAAAAATTAGAAATACCATATGATCCAATAATTCAACTACTGAGTATTGATTAAAAAAATGAAAACACTAATTTGAAAAAAAGTGTATGCACCCCCGTGTTTACTGCAGCAATATTAACAATAGTGAAGATATGGAGGCAACCTAAGTGTTCACTGATAGATGAATAGATAAAAAAGATGTAGTTGATACATACAATAGAATATTGTAAATATTATAGCCATAAAAAAGGATGAGATTGTGCCATTTGTGACTACAATGGATGGACCTAGAGGATCTTATGCTAAATGAAATAAGTCAGACTGAAATAGACAATGATATGAAATCATATGACTTCAGTCATGTATGGAATCTAAAAAATAAAACAAATGAATAAAGAAAAAGCAGAATCATACCTATAAATACGGAGAACAAGCTGATGGTTGCCAGAGTGAAGGGGTTCAGGAAATGGGAAAAATGGGTTAAGAGCAGTGGGAGATACAGGCTTCCAGTTATAGAACGAATAAGTCATGGGAATAAAAGGCACAGAATAGAGAATATAGTCAATGGTATTTTAATAGCATTATACGGTGACAGATGGTAGTCACACTTGGGGTGAGCATAGCATAATGTATAGAGATGTTGCTTTTGCTCAGCATGGCTCATTGAACCTAAGGGTTCCCATACACGCTCAGTTTTATAGGTGGAGTGTACTGTAGAGCAGCCGTATTTCCGTAAGATAAACATCTACCATTGGTCTCCTTCCTGGAAGGAGTTCTGTTTGAAATGGGCATACCAAAACTTCTGGTGGTTACTGACAGTACCCAGAAACCTATTTCTGGTTTGGATAGACAGGATTCTGAATTGACAGGGAAATATGAGAGGATAGCAGGGTAAGATTTATCTTTCTGTGCCCTGGAAACTCCATTGCTAGCAGTGGAGAATGAAAGGGATATCAATTAACCTAACCCTAACCCTAATCCTAACCCTAAGCCTAACCCTAACCCTGCTACTCTGCAACTTGTGAAAAGAAGAGGGTTTTAATGTAGTGGGAACATTTTACTTGGAATATTTGGATCTTGCCTTCCTCCTGACTACTGGGACATGCTTTTGAGCCATTCAAAAGCATGTACCAGATCAAACCATTAGGGTAAAGAGAGAGGTGAGATATAATCCCTCTACCTGCTTCTAGGTTGGGTGGTACCAAAATTGTCCTGAATTCACTCAATTGTGGAGTCTTCGAGTCCTCCCTTCTCCATTCCCAGAGAAGGAAGGGTAGTGGTCTCCCCATTTTTTAGCATTAACTATATGCTATTCAAAACCTGGGGATAGAAGAACTTCAGCCTTTCTCTTTTCTCCTGTCATGAAACCTAAGCTAAGATTTTTATTGTTGCTGTTGTTTTGGAGAGGAAGGGCAGAGGGAGGAGAGAGAATCTTAAGCAGGCTCCCTGTCCAGCATGGAGCCCCACACAGGGCTCAATCTCATGACCCTGAGATCACCCCCTGAGCCAAAAATCAAGAGTCAGATGCTTAACCAACTGAATCACTCAGGTGCCAAGATCTTACTTTTTTTCTACTCCTATAAGCAACATAATAAATGAAGACAAATCAGTTCCTCCTTATTTTTATATGTAACACACATGTGATATTATATTATTTTCTTCAGTAGAAGCAATTACAAGTCAGTGTTAAACATTGCACAATTTGGTATATTTCTTCAAGTAGTTTTATTACAGTCATAACAAATAAGCCAATATTGCCTTTGTTCTCATGCTTTTCCTCCCAAGTATGTAAGATTTCTATTTGTAAAAAGAAAAAAAAAATCCAAAACAGGATTAGAGGTGATATTTGATTTTGATACACTAAGTAATGTTACTTCTTTCCTACAGAAATTTTCTTTTGAATTTGGCCTCATGATCACCCTCATCATCATCACAGCTAACACTTACATAGCACTTATGATGTACTAGGCATTGACAGAATTTTTCATTTATTAACTCCTTTAAGCTGTAAGACCTCCCTGCAATAGTTCACTTGCCAGAGCTAGGATTTGAACCAGGCAACCTAACACCTTATAGCTCTTATCCTCTGAGATATAACTTTTGCCAGCAACTAAAACAAATACATGCACTTCAACTGCTATTTTCCATTAAACCACTTGTTTTCTTTCTGGAAATTTCATCATGTGAAATTTCATTATGTGAAATTCTATGATTAAGTGCTAATTAAGGGATTTTTCAGACGCAGCAATGGCCCTGTCTGTTTGATAAAACTCTGGTGTTTATGTTGTCTTAGATTTTCACCCTAATTCTTAATTTTTTTATGTCTCAGGGAAAACAATTGTGTTTCTTAAACATAGATACCATGACTAAATGAAAAATATAGTAATTTTAAAGACAACCATAGAAAATCTATTCAGGTATGTTTCAGCATTTGAAAGTAGTCAAATAAATAAAAAATCAGTAAGATGTGAATTGAAGACCATATATTTTAGGAAGGAATATGTGTATCAGAAATACTATTTCCTTTTTACAGGTGGCAATGAGCACGGAAGCCTCGTGTGACACAGGAATATGTTTGCTTAATGACTTACCAGATCCAGCGCCAGTTCTGGTTTATGAGAATGGCCCTGTCTGTTGCTATGTAGATGAGGAATTGTAATAAATGTGTTCATGGACATTAGATAACATTAGCAGAAACACTCAGAGAATATCTACCATACAGTGTAAAAGAAAGTTGCAAACATTTCTAGTTAATAAAAAGATATTTTTTGTGGAGCTCTTTCTTCATCTCTCTGCCTTTTAATCTTTAACTATTTGAAAACTAGACAATTCTTTTGTTATTAGGTTAGCTTTCAAATCTATCAAAATACATCTTAGTATATAAGTGGCTACAGTTTAGATGATAGCTGTATTTGATTTCACTTCATTGCCTTTGCTTTCAATTCATATTCATCAAGCAGCATATTTTTTAAAAGATTTTATTTATCTATTCAGGATATACAGAGAGAGAGAGAGAGAGAGAGGCAGGGACGTAGGCAGAGGGAGAAGCAGGCTCCCTGTGGAGAGTCTGATGCAGGACTCAATCCCATGACCCCAGGATCAGGCCCTTAAGCCAAAGGCAGACGCTCAACCGCTGAGCCACCCAGGTGCCCCAAGCAGCATATTGAATGAATGCATTTTACCAAACAGTAGCTGCTGAATGCTGTATGTGTGTGTGTGTTTGCATGTGTGAAACACATCTAGGAACAAACTTGTATTTCAGGGTGGAAACTTGGCATTCCAAGTTTCAGTCAGAATTATTTTTTATGACTTAGTCACAGACCCACAAAAACATGGCTTTATAATGTAAATGCTGACATAACCTTTACATATACTCAGCAGTAAATCAAGGTGCTATAAAATATCACATTTAAAAAGTCAAACTAGGTAAAAATACTGACTTAATGTTTGTTGAGAGAAAGAGAAGTTAACACTTCCAGTTTCAGTTTTGAATGAAATACAGACTCTTTTGTGTATCTTCCATAACAAGATAAAATGCAAAGTGACCATCATGCATAAGTGAAATTAATGCAAAAATACTCTCTCTGAGAAATAAAAGATATTTCAATCAGGGGTTTACTATTTTCTAATCCAAAAGCAAATTTATGAATGCCACTGAGAGTTCCTTCCTTAAGGAATTAAATTTCAGTCACGTATATTCTGCTGGACATTGAAAAGATACTCAGTTCTCACTGAGTGCTGCGGAAGACTAAGGAGTTTGTGGAGTCAAATGGAATATCATGCCAACAGATTTCTCACTGAACACTTGATGTCATGCATCATCTGACACTGGCTTTTCCATCAGGTCATTTCAGGATAAGGTACTACTGAAAAAGCATAACCGACTTAGCTAGTGAAGTGCTGACAAGTTTCAGGGGCTTGGCTGGCGTTCCAAAGTTTATTTGAATTAATTTTCATTCTCACTGGCCTGCAAAGCTCAGTGAAAACTGCGTTTTCAGGGAACACTTTCATTACTTCCTGATTGTACTGGTATCAGGAACACCACAATAAAAGTACTTGAGAGGTGGGTTTTTATAGGAATAATTTTCTCAGGTAAGGAAGAACTTTCTGTTAGAAGGTACAAAGAGTCTCTGGTTTGTGTTTGTTTGTAACACATGGCAACTGCAGGCAGCAGTATTTACCAAAGCGAGTGTAATTGGTGTGCTGATGGCTTGTTCCTGGATATTATTTGGAATTTACACATTCTACAGTAGGTTCCAAAGAATTCCCATTGATTGGTTAAATAGGGAGAAGGCACCAACAGATAAAACCAATTCAACAACAGCACGGTGAATCTGCAGAAATTCTAGTTGTGTTTTTAAATTTAATAGATGATGATTGAACTGAGAGGGTGTTAGGCTAAGTAGAAAATTACACATTTTACTGACTCTCAGGACCCTAGGGCTAAAGGACATTATAAATGATACAATGATTCTCAAATGTCCACATATTCTATCTCATGATTTGCAATGAAAAAGCCTACATTATCTTCTGAGGATAAAATGTATATACTTAAAAGATTTTGTTTCTGTTTTAGTAATAGTTATGGAAAACTCCTGTTCTGCTTAGATCAATGATAGTAGTGTACCATCGTACCTGTGAGTTTGGTTGGGTTTTAGGGGGAGAATTTGATAGTACACATAAAAATAATAGCTAAGTGGAAAAGAACCAACTTGGTTAATGGCTGGGCAAACAGAAACATCCCTATTAGTGGATTTTGTCAAAAGATTTGGGAACACGGTTTAATTCTGGAAGCCTAGATGAGGTGTCTAACTATTAAGGAAATTTTAAATCCCAAGGATCTTCTCCCTGTAATGTGACAGAGGCCAATCTGTTGCACTTACCTGCACTAGGAGAAAAATGGAAAGATAGCAAGAGAGTCCCCTATCCACTGATGGCTCATTTCAAGCTGGCCTAGGCTGTTTACCACTCTGGTAGGCCTGAGTTCCTACGTGCCAAGAGAAGAAGGGGACCAATGTCCTTTGACATATAAAGCAAAAATTTATAGAGCAAGTGGGAAAGACTTGCTTTCAGGGGATACAGGAAGTGAAAGAAGGAAGTGAGACATGCCCATTCCTTCTCAAGACACAATAATACTACACTCTGTTAAATGTGGTGCCAAAGATGATAACTTTTGTCCAATCAAATTGGAATGTACTCCTTCCACAGGGCAGTGGGAGGGGCTAAAGCCCAGAGAGACATTCCCTTCTCTAAGGGCAGAGTTAGAAATGCAGCAAGAGAGAGAGAAATGTTCTTCTCCTTCAATGCCACACTTCCTTCCGCCCATGGAATCCTCTGCATAATTTTTACACTGAGTGACTATCCAGAACTTGCTGGAATATCTGCAGAGGCTGGACATTACTCCTGGTGGTTCAGTGCAATTTAGGTTACTGATAGCAAGTTCTTATATGGGAGCCAACTAGCCCCATGATTTCTGTCATGTATATTGGTGCTGTCTTTGGAGCAGCAAAGAATTGGTCTAATTATGTAACTCATTTCTAGATATTTGAGACAGTTATCTCTTTCACATAGCCCTCTCGACTTTCAAACACCATGATATCCAAGAGAGAAGTAGAAAGAATTTTTATAAATATAAGGATACTTAAAATCAGTTTCCTCTTAAAAGCACTTTCCCTTCAATCATGTCATGGAGGGGAAGTCCAGCTTAGAGACCCTGGGAGAAGCAGCATTGATTGGCAGGGTCCCCCGGGGCACTGTGGGGAATGTGTAGTGCATTTTCTTTCCTCTCATTAAATGGCAGTGAAGGCTCCTGTCCCTTTCCATGTGTCTTCTTTTGCCTCTGCTCTTAAAAGTGAAATTCTGCATAGTTGGGAGGACTGGTGCAGAGTTAAGACTCGTAGAGCCAAGAAAATAAAGAGTCAGATGTCCCAGCAGCTTTCATTGCGTCCTGATTCTCACCACCCCCAGAGCAACCATGAAAGTAGGAGGGACCAGATGAAGACATTTAAAAATTGGTTCTGCTCCACAGTGATCCAGAGCAAGCTGGGGCTCGGCTGCTTTGAGGTGGTTTGAGAAGCTTCTCTCTGGGGTTGGGACATTAATGTGGCAGTTCTGTTCCCCCTTTGAAACCTCCCTGACTCACTCCAAAAAATAAAACTTTCTATTTTTTAAGAAACATATTTAACTTAACACACAATCTAATGAAACCAAATTCCATGGAAATCCAACAGAAGTATATATTCAGCATAGCCATGGCCAACTTCTGGTCTTTAGCGCAGATCTGTAACGAGGGAAGTGTGTGGGTGTTTGTGTCGGATCTGTGCCATTCATTGGGTCTACAGTAAGATCTGTGTGAGTTAAGAATTCCATTTATCCCATACGTTACAAGGGGAGAAAGGAAGTTCACTTATGTGCAGTGTTAAGAAACAAACAAAACAAAACAAAACCCCCTACAATGTAAAGGCCCACATTTTAAAAACTGTGTACCAGCTGCTGGAGAGTGGATTATATAAACTTGGGATCTGAGGTGGATCTGAGATGACATATACATTGCTACAATGGTCACTTACTTAAGAACCATTGTGGTGGAGAATTACTTACTGAAGGCTTTGCATAACTCTTAAAGAAACATCTATAGAAAATTCCAAGTGTGACATAAAATACAGATAAAGTAAACTTACTCTATAGTCACCTGAATATGACTTGGCAAAGTGTGAACCTCCGTAATCACCAGGTAGGAATCTAAGATCTTCCACGTTCTTTAGCAACCTTGCAGATTCATGAAGACTGTCAGGGTCTGTCACGAGGTAAGCATTGAGTGAATAAGGTTGAAAGAGCAGTAGATTAAACTTCCTTTATTTTTTTCTCATTACATCACACAAATATCTGTGTTCTTGGCCAAATATATTATGAAAAAAAATAAAAGAGGAAACTCTAAATAATGATTGATAAAATGCCAAGCAACTTCAGAACTTTGTTGACATTTGCTTCTTGAAGCAATTATATCCTAATTATAACTCTAAAGTAATGTAACCTAAAAAAAAAAAAACAAAACAAAAAAACAAACACCTCAAAACATACCAGAAAAATATGCGTTATTTCCTTTGGAGCAAGAATGGTAGCAATTAATGGAATGATGGCACTTAACCCAGTAATTCCAAAATTATTCAAAACCATTGCTATACTGCCTCTTTGCAAGTTTCTACAGTTACACACACATTGCTTTGAATGTCAGTGTGTCTGGGTCTTACAATCTGGCATATACATCTTCTCTAGCATCCTCATTATAGAGAAACTTGATCTAGAAAGTTCAAGTGATTTGTCCAAAGTCACAGAAAGCTAAGACCAGAACCAAGATCTGTTTTCCAGGATAATAATTTTGCCACAACATCCTTCTGCCTCTTTCCTTCGTGGGTGGACTTAATTTTGAAAAAAAAAACCACGAAAAAAACAAAGCATGAGTTATTCAGAGACAAGTCTAGTGAATAAGATGGATGATCAGCTCAGTGCAATATGGCAAACATTCATTGGGCACCGACTACATACAAGGCATTCTGACAAGTGCTGCACAGGCTACAAGAGATTTTACAGCATGGGGCAGGACCTCAAATTAACTCTAATAGATGGATCCGGAGAATGAGCTGTGATTACAGTATAATTGAGAGCCATTTCCTTGAGTTCCCAATTCTGTATTATATCCTTTCAATCAATAGGTTTGGATTTATAAAACCAACAGAGAAAGCACCTACTTTTGTTAAGTACCTGTTTGTTGTGCCCTTCTTTCAAATTCACCATGACAGGATTGGAATGAACAAAATTATTAGCTTATGGAAAGCATTATGAGTCTTCAAAATGAAAATGGGTCCCAACATTTTAGGTACAATTATTATTTCTGTAAAAACTGTTAGAATTTTTAGAATATTTATGTACTGCCAAGTTGCTATGTGGATACCTTTGGGGAAACGAAATCAACACATCCCAATCTGTGGTGACAGACCTTTACTCAATCCTGTGCTATTCTAGAGTCTTTCAAATATGGTTAGCTCCTAAACTCACTGCTTTTTAAAATCCTGAAATAAAGATAATAAATACTCTGTTAATCTAATCTGTTTCAATTAATTTATATTATGGTAACATAACTGGCCTAGAAAAACAAAGTTCATTGTCTACACCTTTTCCTGTGGTTTATGTAACAAAACTCTATCATCAATAGAGTTTTGAGTTAGTTTTCTAGTAAAAATGTTCATTTGGGAGATTAACAGTTGTTGAACATATATTAGATGTCTGGTGCATTTTATAAACTATTAATTGTATCATTTATACATTTAATCCTCATAATAACTTCCTGAAGTGTTATTAAGTAAGGAGTAAGGACACTGAGGCTCAGAGAGGCTAATAGATTACCTAAATTCACAGAATGAGAAAGTAGGTATGCTGAGATTCAAGCTCAGATCTGTGGGTTGCTAAGCTATGTTCTTCTCGCTGAATTATCTGTACATACTTCTTGAAATCAAAGTGCTATGCAACCTTTCCCTTTGATAATCAAGAGTGTACATGCATGATGCCTGGCCTTGGGGGAGGAGACAGTTAAGCATAAGTGGTGGAGAAACAGTAATAGGTGGTCTAGTACTTCTAAAGCCATCCTTGCCTCCCACACTGCCCTGAAAGAACGCTGAGGGATATGTATGCATAGAAGAACATGTCCAGCAAACAGGAATACTTTATTAATGTGTCTCTCACCACACAGTTTTGCGCATTTTCTCAGGGATCTAAGCTGGGCCTTACTAGGAACCTCCAAACTCTTGCTGAGGCCAGAGCCATCCAAATTTTCTCCTCTTTTCTTCTGCCTCTTTCTGGTTCCCACTTGGCTTCTGGGGGAAATGGAGTAGAGAAGAGGGCACTTATTCTACATGGAGGACAGGGCCCAAGATTCTATTTTACCATGCAGGGAGGAAGCAATCTGGAGACAAGTGTTTGTGTTCTTTCCAAAAGAGCAAATCCTAGAGCCCTGTACTCCCCAGTCTTTGACCTCTGGCAGACTCAAATTTTGACTCCTATCCGACCTTGTGAGAATTTTTAGCCCAGGAACCAAAAAATGTTGTTGTCTCTCAAAACATCCATAGCAGATGGATTAAGGATAGTAGAAATGGAAACAGGCTAGTACAGAGGCTATTAGTTTCTCTTAGCTATTAAGAAACAGTATGCATTGATTTGAAGGTTATCCAGCTCATGATGCTGTCTTTATTTATGCAGTGTCCTAATCTTCTGAGTTAATCAGCCTAGATCTATCTTAAGGTTAGGTGAAATCATTTCAATAAAGAGAAGGATGTGCACCTCTGGCTGTATACTTTATGTGATTGGTGGAAATGACTTGACATGAAATCTGAGAGCAAATATCTTCAAAGAGAATTGCTCACAAAATGCCTGAAACAAATATTTTCTTAATCTGTAGCTAATGAATACAATAATAATAGTAGTTCTCTTTTTTCTCAAACCTATTACTACTTTATGCCAAACTTCCAAACACATATCAAATCAAATTGATTAGCCCATAAGGATAGTTTCCAACTATATTGTATCAACAGGGCTTTATATGCATGTGGTTCTATGAAGCTAGGCCCATCTTTTCCATGTATAAGGATGAAGCTTCACTTGTTGTCCTAATCAGAATAAACAAATAAGCATGAGTAAAGAGTTTGAAAGATGTCTGGAGCACCTGGGTGGCTCAGTGATTGAGCATCTGCGTTTGGCTCAGATTGTGATCCTGCGGTCCTGGGATCGAGTCCCGCATCAAGCTCCCTGCAGGGAGCCTGCTTCTCACTCTGCCTATGTGTCTGCCTCTTTCTGTGTTTCTCATGAATAAATAAAATCTTAAAAAAAAAGATGTCTTGATGTCTTGAGGTAATTCTGGAATAAAACACCTATTTGAGCCTTAACAAATAAATATAACTATTTTATCACCACCAAAAGCAAGTTTACCTTGCTCCTTATATTTTACTCCTATATTTTCCAAGAATGTGCTTAATATTTTTATTTTGTCAAATCTAAGTGTGGCAAATACTATTACTTTGCTGTTCAAAAGCTATAGTCTCTTCCTGGCTAACCAAATTCCAAGTTTGTTTAGCTAGGCTAAGTACCAGCTCCAGGAAATGAATCATAATTAGATCAATTTGGACAATTCTTTCTGCTTTATCAGATACTTGCTCTTCTGGGGTTCCTTTCAGTGAGGGATGCCACAGGACAAGTTCTGGCCAATGAGGCGTAACAGGAGTTCTAAGGGGGCATTTATTTCCCTCTTCTCTAATTAAAAAAAAAATAGTAGCCTCCTTTTACCTGATGCCTTCTTCCTCTGTGCTTGACACTGAAATAAGGATGGGATTCATGATTTCTCAAAGTACAGCAATTATCGTGCTATCATAGGGTATGAAGCCTGAGGATGAAGGTCTACGCATGGTGGCAGTGCAGAAGCACAGCTGGGCTGCTACACTCAAAATGAAACCATGAGTTTCCAAAGTAAGAGATGGTCCTAGTAGTTAGATTATAGATGTAGACAATCGCAATGCATTTATGCTTGTCATGTAGAGGAAGTTTATGGGGCTAGGATAGTATGAATGAGGAATAACCATGACAGGATTCCAAAATATGGTGTAGGCAGATCCAGACTTATCCAGACCCAGTTAGGTGGAAAAATCCTCTAAGGAAAGGAATCTAAGCAGAGTTACTAGTGTATGCAAAGGCAAGGTGATGAGCAAGAGCATTGCTGAATGTCTGGTCTGTTGTTTAGGAGTGTTAAGTGTCAAGGGGTCTTAAGACCCTGAGATCATGATGTGAGCCGAAACCAAGAGTCAGAAGCTCAACCTACTGAGCCACCCAGGCACCCCAGCTATGCTTATTCAAAGCTAGTGAGGTCCTAGGAAATGATCCTTCTGGTATCAATGGGAAATTTTCACGCATAAAGCCTAGGGGATCATTTCTCTGGGTATGAAATCCATGAAGCAGAATCTTAAGCTAGAGCAGCCTTAGGAGCTGCAAGCACCAGGCATTTCTGAGGAATGACACTTCCCCAGGCAAGCTTTCAGGCATCTAACAAAGAGGCTTTTCCGGGTCCATTTGGATGCTGATTATGTGTTCTCAAGGGCCATTGATAAGTAGAAACAGTAAAACCACAAGAACACCTTTCCGGTAACAGTAGAGTAGGCTGTTGCATTCCTGAGCCAAAGCTGATGTTCCCTCATCCACTGCAAAGCTATATAGAAAGAGACCAATTATTCAAACCTAGTCTTACCTATTTGGGTTGGCCGCTTTCAGGAAATGAGCAGCAGCATGTGTGTGTGTGTGTGTGTGTGTGTGTGTGTGTGTGTGTGAGAGAGAGATTGATAGATCGATGGATCGATTGAACATATCAGAGTTTAGGCACAGATCCTGGCCATGTCTGTGGTGCTGCAGTGCCTGGTTTCCCTATTCTAGAGGCTGGGGGTCAGGGTAGGGTGCCACTTGACTGGTCCATCGCCCCTGTGTCAGAGGTAGAGCCTGCCAGAAGCCTACCTTTGCCTTTTGGTACTTTGGCTCTAGCAGCCGGAGAGAGCAACGGCCAAGCTGCTCACCATGCCTCTGCCCACCACTCCACCCTCCTTCCTAACACTTCTCGAAAACCAAACTACTAATGATGAGGCACAGATGTGCTTTGCACATGCTGTCCACCTTTCCTGGGATCTCCTGCCTTCCTTATCTGCTTGGCGGAATCCTACTCATCCTTCAAACCAGCTCGTGAGTCACGTTGTCGAGGAAGGAGACTCTCTTTCTTCCTGATACCATGGCTGAAAAATTGCTGTGCCTCCTTCAGGTTCGTTTTGTCCCTTAAACAGTTTCCCTTAATCCCCTATATGCGTGTGTATAAATTTATATATATGTATATATGTATTAACTATGGCAAATAATACATAATGAAATTTACCATCTTAACCATTTAAAAATATGCAGTCTAGTAGTGTTAGGTACTGTCACGTTATTGGACAACAAATCTTCAGACATTTTCATCTCACAAGTCTGATATTTTATACCCATCAATCAATGTTCATTTCCCCCTTCTCCCAGGCCTCACCACCACCATTCTTCTTTTTGCTTCTAATGCATTCGACTACTTTTAATGCATCACATGAGTGGAATCATATAGTTCTTTGTGTGTGTGACTGGCTTATGCTACTGAGCGGAATGTCTCCAAGGCTCATGGATGACATAGCATATGGCAGGATCTCCTTTTTCAAGGCTGAATAATATACTGTTGTATGTATATATCACATTTTATTTATCCGTTCACTCATGGCTTGACACTTGGGTTGCTTCTACCTCTTGGCTATTGTGAAAAATGCTACTGTGATCATGGGTAGAGAAATACCTTTTTGAGTTCTTGCTTTCAATTTTTTTGGACATATATCCAGAAATGAATTGCTAAATCAGATGGTAATTCTTTTTTAAATATATTGCTTTCCATAGAGGTTGCACCTTTTTACATTCCTACCAACAGTCCACAAGTTTTCAGATTTCACCACATCAACACTTGTTATTTTTGGGTTTTCTTTTTAATTATAGCCATCCTAATGACTGTGAGTGATGTCATTTTTGTTGCTTTGATTTGTATTTCTCTGATAGTTATGTTGGGCACCTTCTTAAGCTTGTTACCCATTTTTATATCATCTTTGGGTACATATCTATTCAAGTCCTTTTTCCATTTTTGAATCAGGTTTTTTGTTGTTAACTTGTAAAAGTTCTTTATATAATCTGAATAATAACTCATTATCAGATTTATGATTTGCAAATATTTTCTCCCATTCAATAGATTGCCTACTCTTATTATTGATTGTATCCTCTGGTCCACGGAAGTTTTAATTTAGATGTAGTTCCATTTGTCTACTATTTGTTGTCTGTGCTTCTGGTAAAACGTCCAAGGGATGACTTGCCAAATACAATGTTATGAAGCTTTTCCTCTATGTTTTCTTTTAGGGGTTTTTATAGTATTGGGTCTTAAGTTGAGGTCTTTAATTCATTGTGAGTTATTTTTTGTATATGGAGTAAGGTAAGGGTCCAACTTCATTCTTTGGCATATGGATATCCAGTTTTCCTAAAAAGAAAATGTATTTGTTGAAGATACTGTCCTTTCCCATTGAGTTGCCTTGGCATCTTTGTCAAAGATCATTTGATCATATATATGATGGTTCTCCCCCCTGAGATTTCTCTTCTATTCCATTGGTTTATATGTCTATCTGTAAGTACTACTTTGATTATTGTAGCTTTGTATTATGTTTTGAAATAAACTGTGAAATCTAAAACTGTTTTTTTCTAACAATGTTTGGCTATTTGGGGATTGCATATGAGATTGCATATGAATTTTAAGATGGATTTTTCTATTTCTGCAAGAAATACCAGTGGGATTTAGTTAGAATTGCATTGAATGTGTAAATCACTTTGGATAGTATAATGGACTGAAGCATGTCTCCCCAAAATTCATATACAGAAGCCCTACTACATTTAAAGAGGTAATTAAGAGTAAATGAAGTCATAAGAGTGGAGCCCTATTCCGTGTGACTACTGTCCCTGTAAGAAGAAGAGACCCCAGGAATGCATGCACATAAAAGAAAGGTCATTTGAGGACACAGCAAAAAGGTGACCATCTACAAGCCAAGGAGAGAAGCCTCAGGAGAAACCAAACCTGCCCACACCTTGATCCTGGACTTCCAGTCTCCAGAACTATAACAAAATTAGTTTTTATTGCCTCAGTCACTCAGTCTGCGGTATTTTATTATGGTAGCTGTACCAGACTGATACAGGAAGGTACTGATATCTTGACAATATTAAGTCTTCTAGTCTATGAACAAGGTATATCTTTCCATTTATGTGTGTCTTCTTTAATTTTTTTCAGCAATGCTTTGTAGTTTTCAGTGTAAAGTTTTTTGCCTCCTTGGTTAAGTTTATTCCAGAATATTTTTGATACTGTTATAAAAGGAATTATTTTATTACTTTCCTATTGGGGTTGTTCTTTGTAAGTATAAAGAATACAAATGAATTTTGAGTGTTCATTTTGTATTCTGCAAATTTGCTGAATTGGTTTACTATTTCTAACGTTTTGTGCAGAATCTTTAAGGTTTTTAAGATCATGTCATCTGTGAACGGAGATAATTTCAACTTCTTCCTTTCCAATATGGATATCTTTTATTTCTTTTGTTTTTCCAAATTGCTCTGGCAAAGACTTCCTGTACTGTGAATAGAAGTGGTAAGAGCAGGCATTATTTATGGTTTTATATTCCAATCCATGGTTCAAAATACCTGATGATTGTTCCTCTCAAAAATGTCAAGATCATCAAAATCAATGAAAATCCAAGAAACTATCATAGCCAAAAAGAGTCTAAAGAGACATATGAACAGAATATAATGAGATCCTCGAATAGAAAAAGGATACTGGGAAAAACAGAAAATCTGAATGAAGTATGGACTTTGTGTATTAATACTGATTCACTAATTGTAATAAATGTGCCATATAAATATACGATATTGATAGGGAAACTGGGTGTGGGACACATGGGAACTCTACCATCTTCACAAATTTTCTGTAGATCTTATTCTAAAAAAAGAATCTCTTTAGAGGGTATACCTCATGTTGTGTTCTTACCTCAATAAATTTTTAAAAAGGGGGAGTTAGGTATTGAGATGAGCTATTGGAACACAAGATAAGAAAAAAATGAATATATAAGATTCTGAATATAAATATATTGGAAAAATGGATTTCAACCATTATTCTTACAGGTTCCCACCCATATTCATACCTCTCTTCCTCTTTCCCCTCCCTCTCTTCCCTCATATACACAGACGTACACATACGTACCCAACCCAGAAACTGAGTGCTCATATTTGTCTATACAAATGCATGTGGAAGAAGGGAATGCCAATGACATACAAGGACGAATGAAAACCAAACCAAACCAAACAAAACAAAAACAATTGAGAAAGAGTAAAGAACAGTATGAGAGATGAGGTCAGCTAAATCGATTGTGAAGGTACCAACTCATCTTTCCTCCACCAGGAATGAATGGGAATATTTACATTAGGTATTAGCTTGATTTAATCTACTTTTTAGAAATTCAAAAGTACACATATTTATTTTTATAAGATCTTTTTGAGTGGCACAGGGCAACGGACATATCTTTGGCCTGGTTGATTCCACTGTAATACAAGCATGATGAAATAGCCTATCTTTCTTGTCTACTGCTGTACCCCTACTACTTGGGACAATCATGACATACAATAGGTATTCAAAAATTCTTTTCTCCTGAATGAATATACAACAAACATCTGTGTGGCACTGTGTTTATGGCAAGGAGTTCAATGTATATTGTCATACTCCTTCCTCTTGAGAATTCTCAAGATCATAGATATGTAATGGGTAGGACCAGAGCTTCAACCCAGCTCTGAGTGCAAATTTCATGTTCTTTCAGGGATGATCTGCTGTTTTAATCCTTTTTGTGTCCTTAGTGCTTTATAAGAAAAATAGGTATTCTATAAGTATTGTTAAAATGAATACCTTCTTTGCATAAATGTTATTTCTGAGCATTAAGTAGATAATTTGTTCTAGACTTTGTCAATCCAGAACTTTTGTAGCAGTTTGTAGCTGCTATATTCTTAAGCATTTGCTCATAACCATAGATGCTGGCCTTACTCAGTTACTTGGTTAAAGGGAACAGTGAGCCTAATTAACAATTTTGGCCATGAGTATATTTTTATCTGAAGCTATTCATTTTAAAGTTACCATACTCAGTCACTGCTCTGTTATATATAGGACTTAGCATAAATAATGTGAGCCTATATATAATATATATGCCTAAGGTATATATGTGCATGTGTACACATACATGTATTTATATATATGCATATGTAGTTTACACACACAAACACACATACACATACACCTACACATCAACTGGCCATTTGTGTCTGTCTTTGAAGGACTGGTGGGCTGGGATCCCTTTAGGAGATACTGTAAGAATATAGTCCTACTTCAGTCTCTATGATTAGAAATGAGTAGGAGACACTTGCCAAAGGCTCTGGTACTCCAAAGACTGCGACTCTGGAAACCAGGCATATCCTTGGCATGGATCTTGCAGTTTCTGTAGACAGCATCAAGAACAGCCTATGTCAAGGTACCTGAAGGAGAGAGTGGGAACACAAGAACAGGAGCAAACATATTCCTGAGTATTCAGGAGAAATCATCATAAGATGCCTAGAAATAACTGGAAGGTAAGTTCAGTGAGTGCTACAGTCCAACAGTTATGAAAATGGGAGCAAAGAGCTGCTGTAGTTTGGACAGAAATGTTACTAAGACTTCACATGGGAAGGAGGCCTGGAAGTATTCAGGTTACAGAGATATCTCTTAAGCAGTGATTAGCATATACAAACTTGGACATTAAAATAATTACCACCAGGAAATGCCTCCTAGGAAAAAACAAGCTTCTTTGACACAGGGAAAATCACTTGTGGATTAGCAAGTGAGTAATAGTCCTGGATGTTTTGGGTTTACTGAAATTTAAAGGGATTGATGTGAATGTCATCACTTAATTTTCTTGATAAGAAGTTGATAACCTCTATTAGCAAGAAAGTTGTACAATAGTAAAATTCAGTTTTAAAAAATAGCCACCAGTCCTTTACACATAAATTATTTAAAAATAGTGATGGTTTCTCATGGTTAGGAGTTCAATAAATCTTAGCTGGCTCTAATTGTTTCCCTGAAATCTCTCTCTTCCGTTCAGGTGGTTGTGGGACAGAATTATCCCGAATCTGTTTTCTTCCAAGACCTTACAAACCAGGCAACCAGGATTGGCTGGTGGTCAGTTACAGCCTGGGACAAGAAATTTGAGAAAAGAAATTTTAGTGGGAGGCAGAGGGCCAAAAGAAAATTAAATAAAAAACAAAAACCACACATTTGGTACGTTTAAGAAATTATTTCTCATCGTTTTCAAATCATCTCTGAATTAAAATGATCGATGAGTAGAGCTTTAGGAAATGAAGTAGTTTTCAAATTATACCTTTACGGAGCTTCAAATTCTGCAATGAAAATTTTAGACAATTGGAATCAAATTGATTCAATTACCACTAAGCTAGAAGTAGCAACTTATATAATTTTCTCATTAAAAGAGTTATTTCCAAAGTCTTTGTTTTGATAAAATATTTCTTTCATAGTTCTCGTTGGCTTTTCTTCTTCTGGACTGAAAGGTTTTAAAATTGAGATTTTTATGTCATCTTTATAGGTTTCTCATTGCTTTACCCGTAGTAGAAACTTGGGGTACCCCTCTGCAAGTCTTTCCATCTCACATGGTTTTGCACATGGTAGGAGCACCATAAGTAACTGAAGGCTGAGAAAGTGGCAATGCTTGCCTTGTAGACGGAGAAATGTTGATGTCATTTCCTTTCCTCTTCCCAGTGTTTGATATCTGTATAGCTTTGAAATACATTAATTGAGTTTTATCTATGGAAATACCAGGATGCAATGAGCCAACTTTGGAATTGCTGAAGTTTAGTTTAATTAATGAGTCACAAATAATTGCCTTAAAAATCAAGACTATTTTTGCTCTAACTCTTCTAAGATAGGGTAGAGCTGCCTCCGTAAGATTTTTTGTTGTTGTTATTATTCCAGGTATGTAAAGAGGCTAAAACAGGGAGAAGAAGCAATAAATCTGGAGCACATCCATTATTACTTAACCAAGGAAAGTTGGACAGCTCTGAAAAAACTTGCATCAAAAGCTTAAAAAAAAAAAAAAAAGGTATGCACTGACATTGTTTTATGGTCCTCCACTGGTTATCTCAGCTCTCTTGTACACAGCACATTGCTGAGAATATCTTTTTCCAGATTTTTATTTCATTCTCAAGATAGTCCTAGAAAAAATTTAATCATTATTTTTGGAAGAAATTAAAATTAATATTACTCTTGAGGATCAGGAGAGAGCAGGTGAAACCCGGAAAGCATAATGTGCTTCTTATGGTTGGGAATCGAGTACCAAACTAATCATGTTGTGGCATCTGAAACTAAATCTTATTGTTCCTATTTGTAATAGTGTTTCCTCTCCTATACTGCCTCTGTGCCTTGAATAAGTGAGGGTGTTCACAGCTGAACTGATTGCTATGGTTACAGGCAATCTGTGTTACATCTCAAGGAAGTGAAAAAAAGGGTAGTTTGAGGTAAACATTACCCCTCTTTTACAGAAGACAGTTGTCTCACAACTGCGCTCCTGACTCAGGGTTCTGTTGAAAAATAGGAGGATCTCACTGAGGCTCGAGTTCCCACGCACCCTCCTTGCCCCACTCACAAATGCATACCTTTGATGCCCAATCTTATTATCATCTCCAGAGGACGAGCTAACTTGGTTTCTGCAGTTTAGGGGTTTGGAGCAGGTGTAGAGTTGCAGACACAAAGAAATCTGTGAGACCTGTAAAGTTATATTTATTATTATAACCTATTTGGTAAGCACTGGTATTGTTATTGGCACCAGCCAACTGAGCCCTAATACTTCCGATGTTGCAAGAGCTAGCTCTAACAGCTCTGGTACTAAAAGAGGTGTGTGCGTTTCCTCTGCTGTGGCTCTGATCCCAGTGCTGGATGGGGACTGGACTGTTAGATTCTATGGTTAACAGGCTGGTGTCCACGTTGAGTTCACCTCCCAAGCACGTATTGGGAGCCTACTCTCGAGCAGGTGCTCTCCTATGTTCTGGAAATGGGAAACTGAATAGGTCTTTTCCTTCTTGGAGAGTTGTCAGATAGTCAGTATCTTCCCAAGGATGAAGAGTGGGCTATGAAACAGGGTTTTGTTGTTGTTGTTGTTGTTGTTGTTGTTGTTTTTAGATTTTCCAAAGAGCTTAACTGTGGCTGAGAGATGTTTTCTGTTAAGAGAAAGGTTTCAGGTGTGAGACCATGACAGACACTAATGTTTCAAAGATCCCACGGGGCTCAAGCTAGAATCCTATTTCTTACTTGATACATTTTTCTACATATTAGCCCATATTTCATTTCCCTGTGTCTCTGCTTTTAGTTTATTTTTTCCTTTGTTCTCTTTTTGCCCTCTTGGTACTATATTTATGGATGATTTTAAGCCCCCTTTTCTCTCTTAGTTTAGATAATTTCTTGGTAATTGTAGCTCTGTTGAAATTGGAATTGAAATAGGGAAGTTAATGTTGTAATTCATTACTAATGAGTTCATACTTTTTTTGTTTTTTGCATAAGAAAGATATTAATGGCATGAAATAAGCTGACTGGCTTTGCTCTCTGGAAGGAAGAGGTTTTATTTCTTGGTTACAAATCCAGCTTTGGGCAAGGGTTTCTGTTTTGTACCAAGCATATTTTAAGCCTGATTCTGTTGTTGTACAGGAGGTGATCCAAGGAAAACTCAGTGTTTGAGGTAAATTGGTCAGTACCAGATCTTGATGGAAATGTATTCATTCTCTTTCTGTTGGTTGAGAGTGGTCTGGTCTGTCCTCTAGCAAAACGTCAGTATTCAAATTTGAATATGAGCAGAGAATCTTGCTGTTCTGACAGTGAAAGAGGAGAAGCCATCAAGAACTGGGCACATATTCCAACAATTTAGCTTCTGTATCAGAAACCAAAGCTTTTTAAAGAGCTATCTAGGAGAATTTTAATATTGATTTAACAATTTCAGCACATTTAACATTCATGCTAGTTATTTTCCTCTGCCAAAGTGTTTTAACTTCTTCTTCTTCTCCTTTTTCTTCTTCCTTTTTTTTCCTGGCCTGAAATAGCACATTGTTTAGCATTTAGGCTGTTTAGATAAATTTATCTTTTAAATTTCAGAAAGGTATTAATCAAGTTTCAGAAATAGAAATATTTGGAAACCGAGTAAGCCTCTCAGGGTTTTATGCAGCAGTGAGTTGTGCTTTAGAGGCCCTACCTTCTCTCTCTTTCTCTCTCTCCCTCTCTCTGTCTCACACACACACATACACACACACACACACACACACACACAGAAAATCAAACATCTTAGAAAGAAACCTGATATGAAATTTACTCTTGACAGTTCAAATGAACAGAAAATAATTGGCAGGGATTCACCTCCAAGGAAGCTTTATAGAGATGTTTGGCTTTTGGGGACAGAATTTTCAGGGAGGCCTGTGGAAATGATCGAAGATTAGGCATAATGGTTTGGTGGGTATTGAAGTAATTATGAGAAAACATTTCATATAAAATGAATAAAATGTAGCATTTAACAGGCCCCAAACATCAACATAAGAGTAATCTATATTAAGATCCTGGAGTTATACATTACAGCTTCCCAAAATGAGTTCTTGAGATGTGCCCTAGCTATATTTTAAAATTAAAACAGAAATAGTTCATCTCTTCTTCGTTATTTCATTGCTTAGGCCAGGAGGACTTAGATGCCTCCCTTGAGTATGGAATTCTTTCCAACACTCCAACAAACAAATTGAAGGAGATTATGGGTTTGCTGTGCATGCTGGTCAACCAGCCGCATCCTCTACAGGTTCTTTTAAATATTTTGTTTTTCTCTGGAGATTTTATTTCTGACTCTAAGTTTGTAATGTGGACATTGGCTAGGTATTCCAAAATTAAGAGTAGGTAGCTAAAATATTCCAAAACAGGCAAACAAAAAAACAAGCCTGAGCTGTTTTGTTTGTTGATTGGAAAGGGGATTGTTTTATGTTTTCCACCAAACACTTTACATTTACTCCCTGCTTTCCACATCCCCTGAGTCACCATAAAGGGTGACTTTCTCTTTATAGATTTAAATGCTTGTCTTAATACTTAATAAAATGTCCATGCAAACTAGGATTTTTCTTCCTGGTTTTATGTTTGTACTATTTCTTTATTCTTTACTTTTTTGGTTTCACTTGCCTCTATGATCACATATAAAAACAGAATCCCAATCAATTTTTGGTGGTGTCATCTTGACAAAAGGACAGAGCTCTACTTTTCAGATAGCTATTCTTAAGAGCTATGTCTTCAAGTAATCACATTCATAGAAGAAACATGATTATGTTAAAATGGTACTGAGAGACTATTCGATAGATACAAATTCTAGAAGTGAAACTTCCATTAGATGTCTGACAAGGTGGTAAAATTTCTAGGTCTCTGTTTCTTTATACTGACAAATGAGAATGTTGTGCTAGATGTTTTCCCATTTTTTTTTTGACCCTATTCTATGGTTTGGATATTTATAACCCCCAGATGGTAATTAAAGTAATTAAAATTCTCTATTCCTACCCAAAGTACTATCATTAGATTAATTAAGATGTTAGAAGTATACCTCTATAAAAGGAATATTCATAAGTCAGTTAAACTAAGGCTTCCAAGAATTCCAATTTAATAGTTCAAATTGAAAAAAGCCATTCACTTCAAACTAAAAGAAAACTTTTCTAACAGGGCTGTGGTGAGTAGTATTTGGAATTTGTGGACATCTGGAATGAATCCTCTTCCACCTTTTCATTGCTCTTCTTCTCACCCCAGGAATCCCAAAGCCAGCAGTGCTCTCAAACATCTTATTTCTGGATTGCATATACATAGGTAATGGAGTTAGAGTATTCACTCTTAAGCCCCCCTGGTCACAAGAGTCTTAAAGTAGTGTTTTTAACAATAATAAAAACCCATCTCTATTAAAAAATAATATTTTAAAAGAGCACTAGAATTTTTAAATGGATATCTTAAATAAGAAATCATTGCTAAAGGGACTTTTTTAAATTTAATTTAATTTTTTTAAATTAATTTTTATTGGTGTTCAATTTACCAACATACAGAAAAACACCCAGTGCTCATCCCGTCAAGTGTCCGCCTCAGTGCCCCTCACCCATTCCCCTCCAGCACCCGCCCTCCTCCCCTTCCACCACCCCTAGTTCGTTTCCCAGAGTTAGGAGTCTTTATGTTCTGTCTCCCTTCCTGATATTTCCCAACATTTCTTTTCCCTTCCTTTATATTCCCTTTCACTATTATTTATATTCCCCAAATGAATGAGAACATACACTGTTTGTCCTTCTCCGATTGACTTATTTAACTCAGCATAATACCCTCCAGTTCCATCCACGTTGAAGCAAATGGTGGGTATTTGTCGTTTCTAATTGCTGAGCAATATTCCAATGTATACATAAACCACATCTTCGCTAAAGGGACTCTTAAAGGCTGATAGTAAAAGACATTTTCTATATTTGCCAGAACAAAATTTCTTAAGTTATAATATTTGGGAAAAAATTGATTTATTTCATATTCAAAAAGTGTTAATTTGGAACCTACCATGTTCCAGGCACTTTGGCAGATGCTTGATTTTCATCTGGTTTAATCCTCACAAGGCTACTGTATAAAATATAGTACTATATATTTTTTCAGATTATGTAAGTGAGCATTAGTAAATGTACTTGTCCAAGGATTTAAACTGAGTCTTTTGTCTCTAATTATCACAAACAACCATCATCTGAATTATTTTTTCCCCAAGAAATTAAATTATTCAAATTCCCACAATTACTAATGGTGTGCTAACTAACTGTTATCTAAAGGAAGCTTTACACTGAAAAGACAAATGATTTGGAAGTAATATATCAAAACAGCCAGTTGATCTGTTGCAATTATAGAAGTTGTATATAAATGGATTCCCTCTCCTTATGGGTTTGCCTATGCTGCTCTAATTTGCTTAGCTAGCTCTTTTTTTCAAAAGATAGTGTAAAGATAAACATCAACCCATATCTCAGCAATTACTGGATTAATTAAATCCATATCAGTTTGGATTTATCTTTATGCCAATATGGAAAATACCACAATTATTATACAGCTGACCCTTGCACAATGTGCTTACCCCCATGCAGTAAAAAAAAATCTGTGTATAACTTTTGACACCCCCCAAATTTAACTACTAATATATTGATAACATAAATAGTTGGTTAACACATATTTTGTATGTGATATGTATTATAAACTATATTCTTATAATAAAGTAAGCTATAGAAAAGAAAATGTTATTAAGAAAATCACAATGATGAGAAAATAAATTTACACTACTATACTGTATTTATTGGAAAACAGTCTGGTTTTATTATTATTATTATTATTTTTTGGACCAGCACAGTTCGCATCCATGTAGTTCAAAGGGTCAGCTGCAGTTATGTACTAAGAGATCAATTTGCCTTGGATGTTGAAGGTTGTACGATATTAAATTTATGTCTTGGAACATGGTGAAGTTGTTATAGAAAACACGTTTGTCCACTTTTGAAAGTTCAAAATAAGGAAGCATTTTTCTGATTTATATGAAAAAGCTAATAAATCTTTACCATTTTAAAATATCTTTTAACACTCAGAGAACTCAAAAATCAGCCAAAGTTCCTATTTTAACATCCACAAATGTCCCAAAAAAGTAGGTGCTAGATTGATTTGCTTCTTTTTAAGCCTGTCTGATTGATTAATGAAACATTTTCAAAGAGAGAAATGTCTTGCTGCGTGGCTTTTCCGGGCCCTGCCTGGAGGAAGTAAACCTTGGAGGGAGCGGTTTATCAGGAAGAAGAATGAAGCTTTTCACTAGCATTGTGTCTACTATTCAGCACCTTCTTGATTTCTGGAACTGAGGTGCTGGGAAGACCCAGATACTCTGATGTGGACATGCAAGGTCATATGCTCACTGTCCAGTCAGAAGGGAATAGTCCTTTTTCCTTTATCCCTATGCAGAAATGCATGGACCAACAGTGTGATGGGAAAAACTAATTTACAACTTAAAAAGCAAAACAGAAAAAGATACCTTAATTACATGTGATTTAATAGAAACAAATTCATATTCATCAGTACACCATAATTGTAGTTTCTTTTCCTGTCAGCAAGAAAAGTGATCTTAAGCAAAGTCTACCCATTGAAGAAGACTGGGTGTGCTCTTATTCTGGACTGACTCTGCAGCCTGGATTGAGATGAAGCATATTCATTAAAAACCTCAGTGAAAAGGGTTATCTTTCCATCTTTTCAAAGATCTGTCTGATGCTTCACGAAGTGACTTCATAAAAGTTTGATCCTCTACATACACATTTCTCTCTCCCAAAGGACTGTAGGAAACAAGAATGAACCGAGATATTTCTTACTTTCATTGAAAGCTGAATAGGAAAGATTTGAAGGAATACCATTCTTTCTGAGTCTCTTCAGTGAATAAAAGAAAGAATAAACAAAAACAAAAACAAAAACACATACCTCTAGATTCAGTCATCCTCCTGTTTAAATCTCAGAATGCCCTCACTGATTTATCTTATTCCCCAGGGAACACCTGCCTCTCCCCTTTGTTGGTTAACAACAGTGTGTCAAGGGGAAATAGCATTTCTCCTGTGTTACATATTTCCTTTTTAGAGCCGTGTCACATTAAGCCATTTTTCTTTCCTTTTTTGATGGAGGAAAAATGAGGATGATGAGAAAGCACTGATTGACATCATCAGATTACCTTTGAGTTATAAAGCCATTCTAGTTGGATCACTAAGGCTTGAATATGCCTTAGGCTCGGAGACTTAATTGGAGTTTTCTCTTACAGTTCCATTTCCTTCATGAAGGTTTACAGAATTAGAGTTAATAGAGAAGGGATATTCCAGAATATTACATTTAATTTGGCAAGATTGTCCATTTTGTAATATTCATGTCTCTTCATCCCCTTCACATGCACTTCTTCTGTTGATGCTTCAATTGCCTTTTTTGGGGGGGAGGTGGTGCATATATTTCCATTATCAAATTTACTCTCCTCTGCAATGACTTTTCCATTTCAGAGTTGTAGGGGATTGTGCTCATTTTTGTTTTTAAACTCCATAATCATTGGCTTTTGGGTAATAATGCTTACAAGGATTTTTTAGTATGGTAAAACTTTGATAGTATATCCCAAAAACTTCTGGAGAACTGTGACTGAAGATTTACACTCAATAGGTACCCTTTCATGCCTTTATTTCCAGTGACATTTGACGCTCTCATGCTTATAGTTAATAATCAGATTGCTGATGGGTTTTCCTTTCAACTGCTCTCTCTCTATTAGGGAGTCTGTGGTCATTTTTATTCCATACCCAGGAAAGAGGAATTTTTTGTGATGTGAAGCAGTAACTTGAAGAAGTTCTGAGGGGGTTGAAAAATACAAAGGGGGTATTAATGTATTAATGTATCTAGGGTGACACAGTATAATGAATAGTTTGTGGTTGTTATTGTAATGAGGCAAAATTAAATAACTTGCCTCTAAATAAATTGGGGAAAAATGACAAAAGAGTAAAATACAGAATTCATGAGTTGGCCTGGAAAACACAAAGATAGATCAATATAAATAACAGACCTGATCCTTGTCCTCATGGAACTTAGGGTATAATTATTCAAATAATTGCAAAAAAACCCATTTTTTATCTATAAGCATGATAAGTGCTACAAAGGAAATCATGAATTAAAAATGTTTTTTATATTTTTAAATGACTGAGAAAAATCAAAGAAGAATGTTCTGTGACATATAAAAATTATATAATTTTTCAAATGTCAGTGTCCATAATTATAGTTTAATTTAAAGGCAGTCAAGCTACTACCTTATGATCTAGCAATTGCAGTACTAAGTATTTACCCAAAGGATATGCAAATACAGATTTGAAGGGATACATTCACCCTGATGTTTGTAACAGCATTATCAACAATAGCCAAATTATGGGAAGAGCCCAAATATCCATTGATAAATGGATAAAAATGTGGTACAAATACATGCATGCATGCGTACGCACACACACACACACACACACACACAGAGGGATATTACTCAGCCATCAAAAAGAATGAAATCTTGCCATTTGCAGTGACACAGATGGAGTTAGAGTGTATTATGCTAAGTGAAATAAGTCAGAAAGACAAATATTGTATGATTATACTCATATGTGGAATTTAAGAAACAAAACAGATGAACATATAGTAAGGGATAAAAAAAAAGAGAGTCAGGGAAACAAACCATAAGAGACTCTTAATGATAGAGAACTGACGATTGAGGTGGGAGGTTAGCAGGAGATGGGCTAGATAGTTGATGGGTATTAAGGAGGACACTTGTTATGATGAGTACTACATGTTATATATAAGTGACGAATCACTAAATTCTACTCCTGAAGTCAATATTATACTATATGTTAACTACTAGAATTTAAATAAAAATTTGAAAAAAATACATCCAGTCCTGCTCATTTGCTTATGTACTGTCTATGGCTCCTTTTGCACTATAGTGGCAGAGTTAAGTAGCTGTGACAAAGACCATATGGTTCACAATGTCTAAGATATTTATTATCTGGTCTCTTACAGAGAAAGTTTATAGACCCCTATTCTGAGGGAATAAATTTAAAAGTTGGTTTTGTTCCCTTGGTAAAGGAAAACATTGGTTGCTCTGCTTATAAGTTTCCTAGAGGTCATAGACCTTACTTTTATAGAAATTGCAAGTACTACTAGAATGGAATAAATGGAAACAGAAGAAAATTGAAAGAGTTTTTTTTGGGAAAGCTGATTTGAACAGCAGAGAAACCTAGGCTATATATTTGTATTATTTTAATAAATGTTCACTGTTTTTCCTCCTAAACCATTTATCTCTCTATAAACATATATATAAGCATATATATATACATATATATATAAATATAAATTTGACTCCATGTATATAATGGAGTCTAATTTTGATTTTTATTTCTCAGTTATCAGGTTCAACCTATAATAAATAAAATTGGTTGGCAACTGGTAGATATTACCAGTCTCATTGAATCATTATTTTATTTAAATACAATTGTATTTATGTCATATGTTGTTTTAACCTTAGTGAAAGGAAACTATGACAAGTTAGAGAAAATGATGTAGCCATAGATTTTGGAGTCCTGGGTCTAAATAACCTTGAGCAAGTTACTTAACCTCTTTTAGCTTTTGTTTCTTTACTCTAAAATCAGTATACCATTACCTATTTTGTATTGTTATGAAGATTAGATTCAATAACCATTTACACTGTGTAGCATAGTGCCTATTACCTAGACATGCACCTTAAATGTATTAGTTTTATTATCATTCTCATCACCTTTATTCTAAGTTCCTTGAAGTTGAGAACATGTTTCATTTGTCTTTAAATTCCCATTGTTTATCATATAGTAGGGGCTCAAATTTGGTTGGTAATGGATAAGATGTTTTTATCTTTTACATTTCAAAACTTCTGTAAGACGAAATATTTCTTTAGAATTCGAATAAGAGTATTTTAAAATAAAATAACAAAAGCAGTATTTATATTTTGGCAACGTTTGCAGAGAAATAATACATTAATAAGTCATTAGAACATAACAACTGAATTAAAATCCACTGGATTCTAGTAAATGGAGAATTGATGCTGAGGAAATCAAACCAGTGGGATGCAGAGAAAATTGTGAGAAGTTCCCCCAGTGCATATTTTTATGCAAAGAAACCACAATGATGAGATCAAAATAATAAATAAGAAAGCCAACCTTCAGCTAATGGATAATACCTGGAGGAGAGAACAAAACAATTGGGAATGAAACAGTTATCAAAGATATACTGGAAGAAAAATGTTCTGAGTTAAAGAAATACTCATATAGTGGACTTTTTTCTATTCTCTAGTTCTTCCTGTAGCCATAAGGTCTTACCACCTTGCTTATCTCACTTGTATAATCACATTAAAGTCTCTGAGATTTCATAGATTATTGGTTATGCAAGAAGAGTACAGCTTTCATAATTTTGGAAGAATTGGGATGCTTTTAAACTTCATATGTGTAAATACCAATTGACGTTTAAACACAAATGACTAAAATTTAAGTTGATTTATAAATTTGAGTTAAATTTGAATTAAATTTGAATTAAATCAATAGATAAAGAATTGATTTCTTAAACATGGATAGTAGTGATCAAAGTATGTGTCCCATTTAGGAGTCCAAAATATTAGCCACGAAAGTTATTAGTTAAGTTTGATAACACATAGGAGTTTAATAACATACATGTTTAACAATAGTCTTTGTAGCTTGGGACAAGATAGTCTATAAAGGTCAATAACACAAAATTCTTGCCATCAAAGAAATGATGAACTGGTTGGAAAGAAAAATGTGTGCAGGAACAAAAAAGAAATGAACAAAGAAAGAGTTATTAAAGTGTAAACATGGTTTGAAAAAGAAATCAGGAAGATGCAAAATCGCATACTAGACTATTGGTTATATGAAAGGGGCCATTTTAAACCATGTGTCAGGATTATGATTGATTTGAAAAAAATTCTCCAGGCGCTGGAGACCTGAAATGATTTTAATAGGGAGAGCTGTTTTAAACCTTGTCACAGTGGCAATGTTGTTTTTGGATCATTATTATCTATCTTGGCATGAAGCGATTTGATCTGTTTCTCCTCTCATTCTACGTCTTCTGGATTCCCTCTTTCTTTTCATCATCATCACAATAACTATCATTTATTAGATTGTTTTAAAGTAGCAGCTAATATTTGTATAGTCTCTACTCTGTGTTGGGTACTATCTCAAGTGTATAATTTAATAATCAACATGGATTATTCAATAATCCTCACAACAGCCGGATGAGGTGGGTACTCTGTGTTACCATTTTTCAGGTGAGGAAACTGAAGTAAAGAGAATTCGAGGTTACAACTTAATAGTGGCATGGCTGGGATTTGAACCCTGGGCAGTCTGTTTCTAGACTTTGTGATCTTAATTGTTATGCTGCACTGCCTGTGACCAAGCTGTGCATTTGATATTAGAGTAATCTTAAGAACCTGCCAAATAGAGATTATTATCTTTATTTTCATAAGATAAAACAGAAGATTAATTGAATCTCTTAAAGTCATAGCATTAGTAATTGACAAAGATGGGACTCAAACCCAGGTTTGGATAAATCCAGTGCCTATTTTCATTATCTAGTATTATATTTTATTGAATTTTAAATAAGGTATCCTTTAAGCAAGAATTTCAATCTAGGGCACCTGGATGGCTCCGTGGTTGAGCATCTGCCTTTGGCTGTGGTCATGATCCCAGGGTTTGTGGGTTGAGTCCGAATCAGGCTCCCCATAGGGAGCCTGCTTCTCGCTCTGCCTATGTCTCTGCCTCTCTCTGTGTATCTCATGAATAAATAGATAAAAATCCTTAAAAAAAGAATTTCAAACTAAAAATTCAAATAATATGAATATGTAATGTAGATAGGTGATTTTAGGTAGATGATTTTCTTTTAGGAGATCTATTTTTAGACATATTTTCAAAAACAGATTTTTTTTTTAGAGAAATACTTAGCAGTTGATAACAAAGACTTGTTTATAAATACAGGATTGAAAAAGGTACAGGTTTTTTACCTTCGCCCAGAGAGGACTATTAAGGACAACAACAATAAAATTCATCATAGTGTGTTAAACCACACTCATCTTAAGCTACACTAATTTTAGAGCAATTGAACCATTAGACTTGTTATTATACTATGTTATCTAATATTAGAAAACTACTTTGTATAAGTGATATATACAAATAAAGGAAATTAGCATTTAAAATACCATATGAAGTCTAACAAAGTCTGTATATATTAGTAAGATGGTTTCCATGAAGAATAGGGTTTTGGATCAGAAAGATAATTGGACCAGTGTTTCTGAATCTTGTGTAGATGATATTGAGAAGAAACCTTCATGTAGACTTGAAGCTAATGACCTAGTAATATGTGTGCTTTGAGTTTTTCCAGAGAAAATGAAGGGGTTTGTAAACTGTCATTATTTTCACATGAAGGCTACTGGTGTCATGGGCTACCCATTTGTATGACAGCTACCTGACATTAAGTTGTCTGCGGTGGACTAGATGAAACCAATTGGTCTGCCATATGGAGTGATACTCTAGTTTCACATTTTGGTCATCATTTTTCTGATGGATCTATTTAATTAATCTCCCAATTTGGCTTATTCACCTTGGCTATTTAGTGATATTTAAATTTTTCAATTGCAAACTTTCTTTACATAAAGAAAGCAACATACTATTTTTGCTTATTTTGTGTCTTTGAATAGTAATTTGAATTAACACTTTCTTTGAAGTGTCAGGAAAAAGTGTTACAAAAAAACAATTTTTTTAAAGAAACCACAGTTTGTTCAAGTTGGAGCCAACTTAAGATCTTTGGGTAAAAGCCAGCTCAAAATAGATCTCCAGTTCCTGACATGAAAGCAACATAGAAAAGCAGGAAATTTAAGACCACCTAGTGATTGTTAATATCACAGAGAAAAGTTTCGTTGATTTTTGGTATCTTTTTTCCTTTAGAAAAATAGATTTAAAATGCTAATAAAGCCCAGTCCAGTCTTCCTTTGAAAATGAAAAAGGAAATGGGGGCATGATACTCATTTAATGATGGATATATGAAAATGACAGCATCCTAGGGAGCAAGAGCAATGATGTAAATCTTTTAAAATGAGGATATTAAAGACTTTTTCTTGACATGTTAATGGCAATGTGTACAGGGAATAATTATAATGCCTACAGGAAGGTAAAAAGCTAAATTGGTTTGGTGGAATAAGTATTATCTTCTTTTTTTCTGATGGGACTCAAATAAATGATTAAATATATGTGAAATATTTATTTTGAAAAAATATATACATTTTTATTTATCAGATGGTTCTTTTTTTGATGAGAACATGTGCCTACTGTTCTTGGAAAATTTTGTCTTATCCTATGTTTTCCTTCCTAGTTTCACAACTATGCTATTGGTTTATTCTTACTCTTTAGCCATCTTACATGTTCCCAGTACAGAGAATACAGAGTATTGTGATGCCTCTCATTAAACACAACACACAGATATCTAGATTGGAGGTTCAGTTGTTCTTAATTCCTTCTTTTATAGCATTATGGATTTTGCTAAATCATCTTTTGCGTGGGGTCTCTGAGATCTGTGCTTGTCTGAGCTTATGGGCAATCTGTCATGATCTGAAAGACGTTAAAACAAGAAATGATTTGAATTCAATTTCATCTGTCTATAAGTAAATGCCTTCCATGTCCTTAACTTCTATCTGAAAATTTTTCCTTTTAAAACTTGCCTTTAATTTCATAGGACCTAAAAATTCCCTTAAGACCAACTGGCAGTTGTAGAGTTTAAAAAATAATAACACAATAACAACATAATCACTCTTTTAAAAAAGGCAGAGGTTATTGAAAATATTTGGTGTACTCTACGCAAGATTGTAGTCTCACTTTGTCCTATAATATGTGCCACATCTATCATTAGGTTTGCATATTCAGTTTCAGATGGTGAATAACACCGACATGTGAAGAGGTAACATTGATGAATGAGCTTGAAATCACACTCCAAAATTAGACGAAGTGTTCTATAAAACCATTTATGCTGGAGGAAACAGCGAATGAGGAGAAACTGCACCAGGGGCAGTGCCAACTACATATTTTTGTGTGCACTGACAATTTGTGAGTGGTGGAGTGGCCAGATCAGGAGAGGGCTGTCAACTGCTCTCCCATCCCTCCGCTCTCAGCAGGTTATTTTGTAGGTTTGACCTTGCATTATATCAAAGCTTCACTGATTGTTAAATCTACTTGAATAAACCTCTGCTTAACCCAGCTGTAAGTACATTAGAGCAGAAATGTGGCAGGGTGTAAGAGAAGAACATCACTCTTTTAATTTGTGTGGGTGTAATAATTACACACTTTGGGGGGAGAATTGGGAGGAATATTATTATATTCCTTTGTGAGTGCTTCTCAATTTTCTTACCTCTATAATATGTATACTCTTTTACCTTTGGAAAATTCAGCATGCCATCGCTTTCTATCCTTAGATTTCCTTTGGGATGCAATTATTGGCAATTGAGAAAACTTTCACATCAGACTCCAAGTTGAAGAAAGTCATTTAAGTAAGCTGAAGCAATGTAAGTACTCATTTTCACTAAATATTTAAAAATGAGTTATTTCAATAAAAAGACTTGTGTTTAGAATATTATCAATGAATGGTCATACATTAGCAGGAGCGATTCTTCCTGGCATGAGTCCAGGCTTGTCTTTACAAGTGAAAAGAGAACATTTTGTGTTCTACCTGCCAGGTGAGAATCTGAGTCATACCTCCCAAACCGGTGTTTTTGAAGGCAGAGAGCCAGAGAAATTTAAAATGTAGCAGTTCCTACTTCTTAATATAATGCATAAAATATTGACAGAGTGTATAATATGGATGGTTTTTAATTTCAAGTTCTGGTTATAAAGTTCTAATAAACGATCGAGGCGAACACTAGCTAATTTAGAACATAATTCTTGGAGGAGTGTGTTATGCCCCAGGGCTTTGGCTTTGGAAAGACCTTTGATGATATTTAGCATTTCTTCATTGAGAATCTTGAGTAGCACAATCTAGGTAGTTTGGTGTTAGGATATTTCATTTCATTAAAACATTCCTTATTAGTATTCCCAAGCTTTTCTAGTGGTTATAGGATGTGACTGGATTAATAAAATGTTTTCTAGGAGATTGCTTAATTCATTAATAGATTTTTTATCATCAAAATTAGTATTTAAAATAGATTTTGAAACAATTTAATGTAATGAATGAGAATGAGTTAGTGTATGTATTTTTAAACTAACATTTTGGTTATTGGTTTTGAAAGTTGATACTTTGCTTTTTTGAAGTAATAATGCAATTGGTGATTCTGTTGCTTAAATTATTTCTTATCCTTATCCATGCTATAATCAAACTTTAGCAGTTAAAAATATTATCATCATTATTATGGGAATCCCAGATTCTGTAACTGTATAAATACCCAATTCTTCCTGTTTTCATCGTGGTGCTGCAAATCTGACTCTAGTCAGAATGTGTGTTTCTTTCCAATAACATCAAGCAACTAACTAAATTCTGACACTGTCTAATTGGAGATGGCATCAGATCCCACAGGTTAAGAGTCCCATAAGATGCGCAGTCCCATAAGATGCTCCAGCCCCCCATGTTCAGACACAATTGTAAGTTCTGGTAGTCATGTGTGCTCTTGAACAACTGGCTATAGGTCGGAATTTCAACAACCCCCTCCTTGCGTCTGGCTAGTTTGCTAGAGGGGTTTGCGAAACTCAAACATCTTACGCAGTAGATTGTAATTACTGGTTTATTATAAAAGGATGTAACTCAGGAATAGCTAGAAGGAAGAGATGCATAGGCCAAGGTGTAGGGAAAGGGTGGGGTTTCTATGCTTTCCTAGCACACTGCTCTCTCAACACCTCTGTGAGTCACAAACTTGGAAGCCTTCTCAACTCTGTCCTTTTGGGTTTTTATGGAAGCATCAATACATAGGCATGATTGATTAAATCACTGGCCACTGGTGATTGGACCTTTCTTCTAAGGGAAGGGTTGGGCAGGGCTGAAAGTTTTAACCCTCTAATCACCAGGTTGGTTTCACTGGCAACAAACCTCCATTCTTGGATGCTTCCTAAAAGTCACCTCATTAATACAACAGAAGACACCTTTATCATTCTCATCTCAGGAAATTCCTAGTTTTAGGAGCCATGTGCCAGGAACTGGACAAAGACAGAATATATATATTTTTACAAACTACAATATCACAGATACTTTGGCCCACAATTATTTACTCTTCGTTAGAAACCTTATTTCAGCTCAAACATCATAGTTCAGTAAGGAAGCAAGTTTTGCTTTCCACTGCCTACATCAATGACAGACAATTCTTCTTAGGTTCTCTTCTGTATTTCTTGCCTTGCTTAAATTATAGACTCCTATGCCTATAGCTTTAGACCAAGAATTAGTCTGCCTTTCAAAGTCTTTCATTACATGATTCTACTCTACGGTTCCAAACTTAACTCTCAACATATCTTCAACAAAGCAAGCTATTCATTGCCTTTAGAGTACCATACGTACATCTGTACATGTGTACTTCTGTTCTACATTTCTCCCAGTCTTCATCATCCTTCCTTTCCCTTTACATATTCTCATCACCTTATTAAATTCAATTCAAAAACTACTTTTCCCCTTACATATTTCTACATGAATTCTGCTCATAGCAATCCTGCTCCTCACTTTGGAATTCAGTAGCATTCACTGTTTACCCAATAGCATTCACTAAGCAAATAAATGAAACTTTAAATGTATCTTTTCTGGGGCACTTGGGTGGCTCAGTTGGTTAACCATCTGCCTTTGGCTGAGGTCATGATCCAGGTCCTACTCAGTGGTGGGCTTTCTTCTCCCTCCTGCTCTGCCCCTCCTTCCTGCTCATTCTCTCTCTCTCTCTCTCAAATAAATAAAATCTTTGAAAAAAATTAAAAGTATTTTTGCTTTTCTTGGAGTATAATAAGCTTCTTAGGGGAAAACTCTATCTTACCTGTCTTAATCACATACCACAAAAAATATCTGCTCCATAAAAATCATTCATGGTTTGCTGAAAAAGGGAGTGGAAGGAAAGAAAGGGAGGAAGGGTGAGAGGGAGGGGAAAGATGATAGATAAATATATATTGACTTATCTCTTGTATTATCATCAGAAACTTAAGTTTTTGAAAGATAAGGGCTATACCTTTGTGTAAAAAGAAACCCTGTGACTCAGCAATTACACTACTGTTTATCCCAAAGATACTGATGTAGTGACATGCCAGGACACCTGTACCCCAATCTTCATAGCAGCAATGTCCACAATAGCCAAACTGGAAGGAGCTGAGATGTCCTTATACAGATGAATGGATAAAGAAAATGTGGCTTATATATACAGTAGAATATTACTCAGCTATCAGAAAGGATGAATTCCCACTTTTTGCTTTGACGTGGATGGAACTGGAGGGTATCATGTTGAGTGAAATAAGTCAATTGGAGGACAATCATCATATGGTTTTCACTCACACATGGAATATAAGAAATAGTGAAAGAGATTATAAGGGAAAGGAGGGAAAATGAGTGAGAAAAATTAGAGAGGGAGACAAAACATGAGAGACTCCTAACTCTGGGAAACAAAGGATTGTGGAAGGGGAGGTGGCTGGGGTGATAGGGTACTTGGGTGATGGGCACTGAGGAGGGCACTTGATGGGATGAGCACCGGGTGTTATACTATATGTTGGCAAATTGAATTTAAATAAATACATACATAAAAAGAAACCGTAAATATACATCACAGTACTGTGGGTGCTCAAATATTCATTCATTCAATAATTATCTATTAAGTTACTCCTTTTCTGTCTCCATGACAGAATTTTCGCTTCTGTAATCATGGAAGGCACATCCCTGCTTTTAGCCTTTTTACCTCAACGTTTTAGAAAATAATATAGTTCCGTCTCACCAGTTTTTGGAAATACCTGTTAGCTATGTTGTCCATGTCTTTATTTGTATAAAAATGAATGCTTCCCCTCATTTAATATTCCCATGATTAAATAATTTTAATTAAGATTTCAAATTAGAATTTCCAAACATCTGCTAAAGATTAAGTATGCATTGCATAGCTAGATAGATTATGATTATGGATGAGTGGTAGTTACAATAAGAACATGGATAAGCAAAGACTCAAAAATACCCTTTATCTTTCTGTGATAATAAATACTCATTCTTCCAGTGCCAGACAACAGCAATCTAGAGCTATACTGAAGCATATTTACAAGGGATGTATATTCTTATCTTAGTGGGCTGGTTGCCTGTGTGTTTGCATTCTATATATTTTTTCTTCCTCCATGGCCAATGCACAAGGAAAATGGAGCATAGATTCATTTTTTTTGTTTAATGTCATCTATTACCAGGGAGGTGATGTATTTCCTAGTCAATTCTACCTGTAAAAAATGGTCAGAGATCAGGTATATTGCTCTGAAATCTTTTCTACCAAATCTGTATACCATATCATATCAGTTGGAATACACTCAACAGAATGTAACAAAAAACTCAAATACAAGTAAGTGATTTAAACATTATGGTAGCCAGGTTGATTAGTTTAGCAGCTCAGTAATGGTTCTTCCCATTTTTCTGCATTGCTATCCTAGCCAGATTGGCTAGCTCCTCTTCATATTGCTAAAGCTCTAAGCATCACATCCTATTCATCAATGTCAGAGAAAGATAAAGAACAATTTCTTCCCTTGGCTTTAAAAATATATATTAAAAGTGAAGGATCTTTTCCCCAAAACATTTTTTTATTAATTTTGTCTCTTCTCTAAATAAAACCTGGGACCTGTGTAGGCAGAGATATTTCTGCTTTGTTCATTGCTATTTCCCTGGGATCTAGTGTCTGCCACGTAGTGGGTAAATATTTGTGGAGTGAGTGGATGAATGTATTCAGGTCTTATTGGCCCAAACGAGATTGGGCCTTTACCCAAACCAATCATTACCAAGGAAGATGAAACTCTATAATTGACCATGGGCCCTTCACAGTTTATCTGAGTTAAATGGGGGAAGGATAGATCCCAGGGCAATCTGGGTACCAACAGCATTAAAATGGGGGAAATGGCTATTAGGTTGACATGCACACTGTCTGCTCCAAACATCATAGCTAGCAATTTTGTGTGAGAGCAGAAGTCAGTATTTGCAGTAGGTTTTCCATAAAGTAGGTTAATGAAGAAAGAAGAAACTATGAGCTAAAATGTATAGAAGACTTTTTTTCTAGCCTAGAAAGAAATGAAATATTGGATGCAGGGAGGTGACTGAGTCATGCAGCTTGAGATTGCCCAACTGTTCTGTATCTTTATGTACTATCTACCCAAGGCTTAATACATGCCCAAAGTAGTGTTAGCTATTTAATTAAATTTCATGGTAGAACTTTGCTTTGTTTGTCCTGTTTTTCAGGTATCAGAAATGCTCAATCATGTCATTAGGAGGTATTATCCAAAATTACTTGGGAAATAAACTGTCTCAGATATTTTGCTTTTATTATCTATATTGAATTTTATCTTTCTAGATTTGGGCCAGGACATCCTGCTTAAATTGTTTAAATCCTGAATCTTCTATCTACTTCTACCTACTGTATTTGCTACAACTTATTATTACAAATTTAATTTTGGACATATTTGGAAACTTAACCAACAATCTTTGGTTTACTGGTTGAAATGATTAGACTTTTAGCAAACTGCATATCATTGGCCTTGTAGTTTTCTGTCTCATATACCTCCATCATGAAAGCTTTTACTAAAGACTTTTCTGCTAAATGGTAGGGATTTCAGCAATATCCAGGTAAATTGGTCCATCACAAACAAACACATACAGAAAAAAAAAGAAACAGAATTTTCCCCTTTTAAATCTGTAGATCTGTCTAGAGATTTTTGCTTCATCTTCATGTGAGAAATGCTTTTGATAATCAGCCCTGGAATTCTGCTCATTTTTGCTAAATACACCTAGATAGAAATTTTCAAAATCCACCTTCTCCTCTTTGAATATCAAATTTTTGTCTGTTTTCTATTATCATGTATTTATTTCATTCTTTATGATTTCTCAAAGGTTTCAAATTTGACCCAATAATCGTATTCGATATTCCTTTCAAACTTTTGGAAAGACCTCAAACACATTTTGAAGGGTTAATTCTTCTCTTTACTTTGGACTTTCAGGCCTCTGCTGACAATCTGAGAATTAGTTTCCCTGACAACTAAGAAAAAGGCCAGTGGAAGTGCAGTAGTTCTACTCTCATTGCCATATATATTAACAGGGTTCTATCACTCTTATCTGAAGATTTCTTCCTTGAACATTCAGAAAAAAATAGATGATATTCTGTAGTGATTAGACACATGGGCTTTATAGTGTGTCCACTTGGATTGAAGCCCTGGTTCTGCCACTTATTAGCACTGATTTCTTTGAGTCTGCATAATGAGACTAATAATTGCATTGATTTCATGGTACTGTGAAGGTTCAATGCGATAATGTCTGACAGATACTTAGCATAGTATTGGGCACATTACAGTTGCTCAAAAATTATATCTGAACTGTCATGTTAAAGAAGATATGGGGTTGGAGAGAGGAGAAACAAAGTTTGGTGGGATGTTTCCAACATAGGTCAGAAATGCAGCGAGGCTAGGAGATTGAGTATGCTGCCTGTGATCAAAATGTTACTTGCCTGGGACATTTCACATGGCTACTTTTGTATATGGCACTAACTATTAGAGTCTGTTGCAGTAGTTGAATACTCATGACAAGGGATGACTACAGCAATTTTGAGGGTGTGTAACCCCTAAGAAGCCCATATACTTATATGAGCTTTGACCTTTGCTTCCTGTAAGTACTTGGCAAGTGTCAGAGTTTGTTTTCTTTTCCTTTAATTTTTTTCCCCCTGAATCTTACCTCAGATGCCCTTTGGAGTATTTGATATTTCAGGCACTACCCTTTGAGTTCATTTTTCTCCTCCCATTGATTCCCTTCCTTTATAAACATAAACTGTGGATCCCGGCCTGTATCTAAATGGGTTCTTTCCTTGTTGAGAGCATATTAAGATCCATTGATCTTCAAGGTCTTCAAATCATCTGTAGCTCACTGTATTAAGGTGCAAGCTGTGTGCTTTGTTCCTCTGTAGGATGTTGCCCAACTGTGTACTCTGCAGTTTAAACTTGGAAATAGACACTGAAGTGTTTGTTTAGTTTGAGATTGTGGGTTCGTCAGATTTTTTAGGGGGAATGGTAAAAATAAACATGTCATAATAATTTATGTACAAGGATGTTTATTGCAACATTATTTGTAATGGTGAAAAATTGAAAACAGACTAAATGTTTATCAACCAGAGAATGGTTAAATAAATTATGGCACATCTATAAGATGGAATACTAGCTAGACATTGAAATAAATGAGGCAGATTTATATGTAGTTGTATAAAAAGTTTCCAGGAGTGTTGAGTGGATAAAAGCAAACTGAAGAATATTATGTATAGGATCCTCTTTCTGTATAGGATCCTTTTTCTGTATGTATATGTGTGTGTGTGCGCATAAAGCCAAAAATGCCTAGAAGTGTAGCAATTATACTGTTAATAGTGGTACCTTTGAGCAGTGGGGGTTAGGGTCATATAAGGAGGGGAAGGAAACTTTTGCTTTTCTTTAATACACTTCTATTATGTTTGTATGATTCACAGTGAGCATGAAATCCCATGATAATTTAAAAAATAAAACTATTTAAATAAAAGCTGATTTTTACTTTACCTGTATTAATTAGCAGTGTCTTATTGATTAAAATTAAAGAGAAAATATTTCACATCTATTCCACCTCCCACCCATAACCCTGGATCTGAGGATGAAAATTAATATAATATTCCTAGAATCATCTATTCAATTTGATAATAACTTACACTTTATGATACAAAATTAAAATAGTAACTGTTATCAATTTATATTAAAGAAAAAATTTTTTAAAGGAAAAATAAGGGGAAAATATTTTTTTACACTATTTGTGTATTTAAGTTTTAAAGGGATTTGTTTGAAGGGAAATAGGTCAGAGACCAATTGTATAAAACAAAAGACTCTGTGTACAAGAAGTAAATTGAATATTGGGATAGGATATGGGAAAACCTAGTGCCTGGCATACCACTAGCATATTAGGCCTACAACTTTTTTCTATTATTTTTATAAACTTAATCATGGATTGCCTAAGGACAAAGACCCAGGGTATTTTAACTCTGTGTGTGTGTGTGTGTGTGCGTGTGTGTGTGTGTGTGTGTGTGTGTGTGTATGAGATAAGCGACAGAGGAAGGCAAGGAAGTCTTAGAGGGAGAAGGATAAGAGAGTGGGAGAAAGAGAATGGGAGAGGGAAAGACAACCAGTGAGAGACATATCGAGAGTAAACTTTCTTTCCCTTTCAGAGTTGACCCTATATTCTGCTGTAAGGTTAGGGATGGTGAGCTCTGAGGAAATCTTGAACACAAACAATTATAAAAATTATCAAAAATTAAAATTCTGAGACTTCAGTTTCTGGTGCAGCATGTGAAAAGCTTGGAAGTTGCCACTCTGTCCTAACAAGTAAAAAGTTGAACAAACTGAAAAATCACCATTCCTTCCTAGATCCATAGGAGAAGTGAGAACACAGGGCAAACTGCTGCTCCCCAAAATTGGTGTGACTAATAGGAAAATACAAAGAACTACAATTTACTAGAGCAGAAACTCATGAGCTAATACCTCTCAAGAACCAGTTCCAGGGTAGAGAGATCTGTACTGTGTTGATGAATTGTTAAATGTTCAGTGTGAACTCTGAATATTAGAAACACCAGGGGGACATAGTCATGGTGGTAGGGAGAGGCCTGTCCACTCTTGAGTTCTACCTCCTAGATATCCCTGCCAGGTTCTCAGAATAAATATTGGAGATAAATCCCTTGTGCTTCTGGCAGGGAGCAGAGAAAGGAGCCATTTTGAAGTCAGAGAATTGTATTCTTCTTAAGAAGGTCTGCCCCAGGAGAAACTAGCTAATGAGAACCTAACCTGACGGAGTTTTATCAGAGCCTGATTAACCTGGCAAAAGGGGCACTTGGCGGGATGAGCACTGGGTGTTATGCTAAATGTTGGCAAATTGAACTCCAATAATAATGATAATAAAAAAAAAAACCTGGGGAAAGGGACATATTCAATTCCTGCTGACTCTAGTTTCCTTGTCAAGAAAAGGAATTACTCTAGCCCTCTCTACCCTTCTATGTGGGAGAAGGGAAATATCCAACTCCCATCTAAGGGGAATGAGAAGATGTGGGGACAAAGAAACACGTGTGAACTTCACACTGTGGAAGCACTGGCTCACTAAAAGACTGACACCTAGTCATAAGAGTAGAAAACACTTCCCTTTCACTCATACCTTACCACTACATTACTAAAGAACTGTTTATATCAGTTCTTTTATCCAATACATCATGCCCAGTTATCAAGAAAGAAAATTACAAGATGCAAGGCAAAAAACACAGTTGAGAGACAAAGAGCAAACGTCAGAATTGGACTCGGATGTGGCAAAGATGTTGGAATTACCATGAATTCTGCAATATAAGCAGAGATGTAACATCTCTTCCATTTCTGATTTTATTTGAGTTCCCTCTTTTTTTTTCTTGTTAAGTCTAGCTAAAAACTTGTCAATTTCATTTATCTTTTCAAAGAATCAGTTCTTAGTTTTGTTGATCTGTAGTCTTTTTAGTCTCTGTTAAATTTATTTCTGCTGTAATCTGTTATTTTTTCTTCTACTTTTTGTGGGCCTTATTTGTTCTTCTTTTTCAAGTCCTTGAGGTGTAAGGTTAGGTTGTTTGAGACTTTTCTCATTTTCTGAGGTAAGCATTTATTGCTACGAACCTCCCTCCTAGAACTGCTTTTGCTGTATTCCACAAATTTTGGTGCACTCTATTTCCATTTAGTCATTTATTTTAATTGGAGAGAAGATAATGGAAAAGTATCTTTAATTATATAGCCTTAAAGAATTAGAGAGATGGAAGGAAGCTTTCAGGTCTTCAAATCCAAACTTCCTTCCCTTAAAAAAATGCTTTTATATAATCATCACATTTCTATTTAAGTGTTTTCTGCAGCAGGGAATTCATTCCTTTATTTTTATTATTTTTATTCCTTTATTTTTTGACAGAATGTTCCAGAACATAGACTTGTCTTAGAGAAAAAAATGGTATCTGCTCAAATCTCTGACCTCAACTAGCAGAATGAATTCTAGCAAGTCATTTAAACTCTCCAGGCCTTTTTTCTTCATTCATAGGATAAGGTAGTTAGGCTCAGGGGCCAATAGTCTCATGTATCTTTATTTATTTATTTTATTTATTTTTTTGTCTCATGTATCTTTAAAGGGCTATTTGAACTTCTATGATTTTTCTGTGATTTTTGTTTGGGGTAGAAATATGGAATAGCAGAAATAGCATGGGCTTTGGAGTGAGGGAAACAGGGTATGAATATTGACTGACATTTTCTGGGTGGGTGACCTTGGGCAGATCACCTGATCTCTCAGTCTGACTTCCCATATCCCTCAACAAGAGTTCACAAAACCTACTTTGGAGAGTTGTTCTGACTGTTGATTGAAATGATGCTTTCAAAGCTCTTTGCATTATACTGAGTGTGCGATAGGTGTTCAACAAATGTTAATTCATTCTTCCTTTCTCTGCATTTAAGACAGGAAATCCATGGATTAAAATGAGAGACCAAAGTGAATACTTATTACAAAAAAATAATTTTTTAAAGATATAGATATAATAACTGGCATTAATTGGGTAAAATCCATTTGATGTTGTTTGGATTATTCTGCTTGGATCCAGAAAGACTAGATTATATTGGAAATTTATTTCTCCTCTCTAATTAACCATTATTTCAATACAGAACATTAAAAATAACATAGTGATACAAAAACATATTAACACTGTTGAAACGCTTCCTATGCCCAAGATGGAGCCATTCCTGCCTGGGGGTGTCACATGAGCAAACTAAAACTTAGATAACTTTTCTGTCCCCAGAAATGTTACTCTTGATCAGAACTGTAGTTAAGCAGTCAGCCAATCTCCCCAAACACTAAGCCAACTCTAGACCTTCTCACCCCAAACAAGGTTGACTTGTGGGCCTGCCCAATCAGATATTGTCTACTTTTTCTTGTTCCTTATTCTTAATCCTGTAAAAGCTTTCTTGCCTTCTACCCCATTTTGTAGTTCTTTGAATGGAGACTGTCTGCTTTATGAAATATTAAATAAAGTTTGTATCACCTAAACAGTCTTCTTTAATCATTTTTGACAATAATTACTAGTAAAGAGATACTTGTAATGTAAAGCCTTTTCTGTGTTCTATTGAAACTATTTTTCTATATAAGCTTGTCTTTCAAAATGGTCCCTGATAAAGGAGTCCTAATTCATCTTTCTTCCCCCACCATGCATCATGGTGCCAGCCATGTGGTAGGGATCATTAAATATTTGTTATTCTACACTAGTAAGTATTCAATACAAATTACACCTTCAAATAGCTTAGAAGAAATAACTAATTACTCCATACTGAACCAATTGATAGCATATTTAGTTTATTATTTCAAATCAAGAATCTGAGGTCCAAAGAGATTACTAAACTAGATTACTAAAGTTCAAAAAATGCCTTCCTAACAAAATGGAAGTTTGGTGACTCAACAACCAATTAACCAATTGGACCATTCAGCTTTTCCTCTCCTTTCGAGGTCCTCATGATTCAATAGAGAACACTAAAACCAACACAAAGAAAATAAAGGAACTCAAATGTAAGCCACAGAGGGAAATAATATAGCTCTATGTGTACTATTAATAAAAGAGAATAAAAAGACCAAACAAACAAATAAAACAAAAATGCTCAGATATAGCAGGAGAGGAATGGAAGAAAGAAAAGAATTTGAGATTAATTAACATTTTGCCAACTAAACTATAAAAAAAAAAAACACAGAGTTGACTAAAAGAATAAAGAACCAACACTTAAGAAGACATAAAAGGAGAAAAAATATAGAAAAAATTGGGAGTCAAGGACTCCTACTGCTTTCTACAAAGCAAAGAAGTATTACAGAATAAAATGTCAAAGCTATATTCATATTCTATGTAACTTACTGGAAATTCTCCTCCAAAGTTATGCGCACTATGGTGAGCATGGCATTCACCCAAAGATTCCAGACCTCTGAGATATACTTTTGTACCCATGTCACATTTGTACATTGCTTGTCAAAATTCTTCCATAGGGTAGTGATGAATGAGAATGCAGAGCTAAATATAAACAACTATGTATTACTACTCACTACAGTAAAAAGTCATTTCAGTTCAACATACGAAACTAAAGGAAACTATGTTGGCAAATTAAAAAAAAAAAGAGAAAAGAACATCTGTAAAATTAGGAAATTTGGCTGCCTTGAAGAAAAATGGCAAAAATTAATTTTCTATGAATTTTTGTGGGATGAGGCTGAGAACTGTGTCCTTTGTGGGGACACATCACAAAATTAATTCCTTCATAACTAATCTTTAAATCCTCAGTGAGAGAGAAAGACATTTCTAATCATTGAAAAAAGAGGAAATAAATGTGGGAAGTACTAAGTTTGGGGGTAATTACAACTCTTTCATATTAAAAGATTTCAAGATTATCCAGATGTTTGCACAGTTCCCCAGAGAAAATTGAAGGCCATTTCCTGCCAGGATGGAATGAATTATATAATGTATATGTAACAGTTATTCTGTCATTAAAAAAAAAATCCCACAAATTTATTCAATAACAATGAAACGTTGTTAATTCTTGGAAGATAGGAGAAGCCACCTGGGGGCCTTTTATAGTTAATTTATTTCACACAGAAGACTCTATTCACAGTTTACCCGATTCTCTGTAATGCCCTTTTGTGCTCCTCAGGGCAACTTTATCTTGATGGGACTTCAGTTTACCTAATCCAACCAGTCTGCACAGACTGAGTGGAGGGTTGGATTCAGATGAAACCGGAGCCTTTGGTAAAATCAGAAGGAAAATATAATTACATACAAGGAATGAAACTCAAATTTTACTCCAAGAAGCCCTCCTTATTCTTGAAAGAAGTTTAGAAAATAACTATATTGAAGCCCGTCTTCATATTAGTTTTAAAACACTGTTTCCACAGTATATATGGAATAGATTTGGAAGCTAATACATGACCTTTTTTTTCCCTTTTCACCTCATTTGACTTTAATGAGGTGAGAAAAGGAGGGAAAGCTTGTCCTACATTTTGAGGCAGAGTCAGTTCTTCAAAAGCCCCGTACAGAGTAAGAATTGGAATTTGAATAGAAGGGTGCAATTAAAGAAGCATGGACTGCATATTCCTCTAGAAAGGATAAAATTCTCCCAGATTTATCACAGTTGAGATTCATTTTTACGTTTATGCCAAACACTTCATAGCTTACTTATTATAGCTTGAAAATCTATTCTCATAATGTATGTAGTCTGATTTATGTAATTATTAGATGAAATAGTCAGAAAAGATAATGTTAAAACAAAGATGGTGTTAACATCCATGTAAACATGTGGAGTCAGTCTCAGGAAATGAAGACTTGCTGACATTCAGCTAGCATGTGGTCTGAGAGTTGGCAGAGGTAGGCTTACTCTCGATTATTTAGAGAAAGTTTCCATACGTAGCTGAGTTTCCTGAAGTTCTCTAAATGATACCTTGTACATCATAGTATTTGACCCAATATATGTTGAAGGAGCAATGCAAAGGAGACTTGTAAGGGAAGAGAACTTTCGTGAGGGAAAGCAGATAGCTCAGGTGGGGGGAGAGGATGGGTCTGGGTGTGGGTGAGACTAATGGCCATGGACCCGTTAACAACTGCATCTTTGAAGTTCTTACTATGAATGCAGACTGGGTTTGTTTGTTTCTGTTTTGATGTTCAGCTATGATATTTAGTGCATTTAGTGCTTGTAAGAGTGCTGTGAAAGAAGTATATATATTTTTAAAGATTTATTTATTTTAGAGAGGGGGGGAAGGGGCAGAGGGAGAGGGAGAGAGAGTCTTAAGAAGATGTCACCCCAAATGCCAGCCCAACCCAGGGCTCAATTTGAAGACCCTGAGATCATGAACTGGGCTAAAACCAAGAGTCTGATGCTTAACTGTGCCACTCAGGCACCCCATAATATATTACTACATTTGTTGTAAAGATGAGGAAAAAGGTCAATGGGTGTCTCTGAGTCTCTGGGGTAATCTCTTCAATGGGAAAACCTAGGCTTTTCATCCTAAGCCTCAAAGATATTTGATTCAGCAGAGTAAAAGAAAGGACATGGGAAACTAAAGAAAGAGAAATTACTGGACATGCCCATATGCCCAATGTATCCACTTTCCATTAGCATAACTTCTACCTCTAAGCTAATAGCATGTTTGCCCTCCTGTATTCCACCTTGAAGTTTAATGGGAGTGCAAAAGGTACAAGAAAGATAAGAATAGAAGAGTGTCCAATTCACTAATGGGAATTAGAGAGAAAAGGAAGAAAACTGAAAATGACTGAAAACTTTCCCCATGTTAGTGACAGAGTGGAGGGATGGAAGGAGAGATTCCTGGTCTCTTTGGCTGCCACTGGCTCACTTGGCAGCACTGAATGCTTCACCTCAGTTTCTGTCACCTTTAAAACAATGGAAACAATATCCTTTACATCTACAAATAATATCAACCAGGTGTGACATTAGACAAATTATATTAGTGACGTTTTAAGAAATAATATTTCATAATTATGTAAAGTAAGCTCAGTGCCTTCAGCTATGTAAATGTCCATATGTGAACTTGAAAAAAAATGGAGTAAATGGTGTGTAGAGCCAACAAAAGTTATGGATGTATGAAAAGTTTTTTTTTTTTATTTTATTTATGATAGTCATACAGAGAGAAAGAGAGAGAGGCAGAGACACAGGCAGAGGGAGAAGCAGGCTCCATGCACCGGGAGCCTGATGTGGGATTCGATCCCAGGTCTCCAGGATCGCGCCCTGGGCCAAAGGCAGGCGCCAAACCGCTGCGCCACCCAGGGATCCCGGATGTATGAAAAGTTTTAATCTATTTTTGTGCTCTCCTATAAATTTTGGGAGGAGGTTTGCTTGAAGAAAACAAAAAAAACAAACCAAAATACTCAGGGGTTTGCCTGATATTGACCTACTTCACAAAATGGTAGCCTCTAAATATAGTACATTGAAGTTATACATTTTTCAGATCAAATAAAATTATAGAATGTTTCCACCAGCATTTAACCCCATAAATCTTAATTTCCCGTGAAGTTTGCTTTCCATACTTTCCAATTTGTCTTATATTACCTCTGGACGCTCCCAGCCCCTCCTCTGATTCAGGAGGAATCATATTATTATTCAGTGGAGGCAAATTGGGACCAAAATTCAGGGAATCCAACCCAATATGAATAAAGTATGATGCCATCATATCAGCACAAACCCAGTTACAATATCATTGAAATGTGAAGATACTTTTTGCATATTTATGGAATCAAGCAATACACAGCATCGTGCTAGTTTTATTTCTTGTTTTTTTATTTTTTTGCTAGTTTTATTTTTATTACTTATTTTTGAGTCCCATGATCTGAAGCCATCAATGCAAATACTAATTTATATGGTAACTCTAAAACAGACCTGGAGAATATACTTACAGATTTTAAAATTATTTTCTAGGAAAGCATTCAATCATAGGAAGAGGGAATAATATTTTGTTCTTTATTTCAGTGTCTTTTCTCATAGAAATGCATGGTAAATTTGGTACTCAATGTTTGCTATGTAGATTACAAGGCCAAATGGTATTTTTAACCAAATATAACTTTGGGATAACACTATAGTACTACACGATCACATATTACATCAATGAATTTTAGTTACTAATTCTTTGCTTCCCTAAAATTGAAAGACAGGTATGAATGATTGAAGATATATAAAAATATTCTATCTTTAATTTAATCTTAAGTCATTTAAAAATAAATACTTTATAAGACCTAAATCAATATTGTCACTACACTATTTGGTATGTAAAACTACTTATTCTACTATCTACTATCAATGATGCCATAAAATCCTTGTGATATTACTCATATTACTCATTGGAAGTTGATTTCATGCAACTGAATACTTTATAGGATGGAAATTCATACATAGTTTCCTCGGTAGCCGTTCTAATAATTTAATAATGGTGACTCATTTTGGCACTGTGTGGCTATAACAAACAATTCCATGGAATTCTAATGTAATTCTGTAATAATTAAAGTCCACTAAGCAGGAAAACATTCTGGCAACATCAGAATACAGAGTTTACTTGTCCATCATGGGTTTAAAAAAATGTGAGGTAAAAATGTAGAGAAAGCATGTGCATAGAAGACTTTGCAATAAGGACACAGGGAACAGGTTTATTTTAAATCTCTTTTGAGAACTTTAATTAGCAATTTCCACACTGATAATAATAGTGAAAACAGGGATCCCTGGGTGGCGCAGCGGTTTAACGCCTGCCTTTGGCCCAGGGCGTGATCCTGGAGACCAGGGATCGAATCCCACGTCAGGCTCCTGGTGCATGGAGCCTGCTTCTCCCTCTGCCCGTATCTCTGCCTCTCTGTTTCTCTCTGTGACTATCATAAATAAATAAAAATTAAAAAAAATTAAATAAAAAAAATAATAGTGAAAACAGCTACCATTTATTGGCCAGTTATGTGTCTAGGTGTTTTATATAATCATCTTACTGAATTTTGGGAGCAACTATGAGACAAAAGTATTATAGTGTTCATTTTACAAAGAGGAAAATGATGCTTGGAGAGGTTAATCAATCTGCCCATGATCCCACTCAATTAGAAGGAGAAGTACTAGGAAGTCATGGTCATCAGTGGAAGTATAGCTGCTGGGACCTAGGAAGATTTTGGATTCAGAAAGGCTAGTTTTGAATGTCAATTCTGCTTCTCACCAAGGAGGCTCATGAGGCTGTGGGGATTGGGAGAGGTGGGATCAGTTCTTTAGGCCTGATTTATTACTTGTGAATAATTTGAAGGTAGGATCCATGTTTTAGTCTTATCTCTCCAGCTTCTAACCCAGGGCCTGGCACATTGCTTTGGTCCCATTATTAGTTGCTAGGTTGAATAAGGGAGATTTTCATGTGTTTATTTTTTTATTTAAAAAATTTTAAAAATCAGAATAGATTTGGGAAGAGAAAGAAAAAGAATCTGAAAATCCTGAGTGCCTAGGTGAGGGGTAAGAATCACCTGGCAGGATTCTCATAATTAGAGGAGGATAAAGAGACTTGAAGTGTAGGATACAAGTAACAGTATAATACAATAATAGGACAATTCAGAGCAAAGATTTTAGAGTCAGACAGAATCCTGGCCTCCCTCCAATAATCATAAGGCCTGCAAATTATTTAATGTAGGTCTCAGTTTCTCATCTCTAAGTGGGAACTGATAATTCCATCCATCCATCCATACATCCATACATTCATCCAATTATTTAGGGTGTAGTTGTAGACAATGAATGTGATAATACATGTAAAATAATTAGTATCCTACCTGAAACATATAGTAAGCATTTCACAAATTATCAATATTTTTTTACATTTTTGAAAATCTCTTCAATGTCTCTCTACATATATTTTTATTCCTATCAAAATAGCCAGTATTTCCTATATATGTCTTTTTTATTTTTAAATTTTTTTGCCAATTTCCTTAATCTCACTTAAAAAATATTATTTATATATTTATTTTTAGATTTAAATTTAATTAATTAGCATATAATGTATTTTTGGTTTCAGTCTTATATAATACCCAGTGCTCATTATATCACATGCCTTCCTTAATGCCCATCACCCAGTTACCCTGTTTCCCCATCCCCCTCCCCTCCAGCAACCCTCAGTTTGTTTCCTATGATTAAGAGTCTCTTATGGTTTGTCTTCTTCTCTGATTTCATTTTGTTTTATTTTTTCCTCTCTTCCCTATGATCCTCTGTTTTGTTTCTTAAATTCCACATATGAATGAGATATAATTGTCTTTCTCTGACTTATTTTCGCTCAGTGTAATACCCTCTAGTTCCATCCACACCAATGCAAATGGCAGGATTTCATTTTTTTGATGGCTTATTAGTATTCCATTGCATGTATATATACCATTCTTATTGGCTTAGGATTTCATTTTTTGATGGCTTATTAGTATTCCATTGCATATGTATAGGATTTCATTTTTTGATGGCTTATTAGTATTCCATTGCATATATATATATATATATATATATATATATATATATATATACCATTTGTTCTTTATCCATTCATCTGTTGATGGACATCTGGGGATCTTTCCATAGTTTGGCTATTGTGGATGGACATTGCTGCTATAAACTTTGAGATGCAGGTGCCCCTTCAAGTCACTACATTTGTATCTTTGGGATAAATACTCAGATTGCAATTGCTAGGTTATAGAGTAGCTCAATTCTCAACTTTTTGAGGAACCTCCATACTGTTTTCCAGAATGGCTATACCAACTTGCATTCCCCCCAACAGTGTAAGAGGATTTCCCTTTCTCTGCATCCTCCAACGTCTGTCATTTCCTGACTTGTTAATTTTAGCCATTCTGACTGGCGTGAGGTGGTATCTCATTGTGATTTTGATTTGTATTTCCCTGATGCCAAGTGATGTGGAACATTTTTTCATGTGTCCATTGGCCATTTGTATGTTTCTTTGGAGAAATGTCTGTTCATGTCTTCTGCCCATTTCTTGATTGGATTATTTCCTCTTTGAGTGTTGAGTTTGGTAAGTTCTTTATATATTTTGAATACTAGCCCTTTATCTGGGTCAGAATAGAGAACTGAGAAATGGACCCTCATGTCTATACTCAACTAACCTTTGACAAAGCAGGAAAGAATATCCAATGGAAAAAAGATAGTCTCTTCAACAAATGGTGTTGGGAAACTGGACAGCCACATGCAGAAGAATGAAGCTACATCATTTCCTTATACTGTACACAAAAATAGACTAAAAATGGACGATAAACCTAAATTTGAGACAGAAATCCATCAAAATCCTAGAGGAGAACACAGACAGCACCCTCTGTGACCTCAGTTGCAGCAACTTCTTGCTAGATATGTCTCCAAAAGTAAGGGATACAAAGGCAAAAATAAACTATTGGAACTTCAAGATAAAAACTTCTGCACAGCAAAGAAAACAGTTGACAAAACCAAAAGACAATTGACAGAATGGGAGAATATATTTGCAAATGACATTAAATAAAGGGCTAATAACCATTTTTAAAATCTTAATCTTCATCTCATGTCTATGATGTGGGTATTATTCTTTCCACTAAACAAACTAATGCTCAGAGAGAATGACTAACTTTCCCAAGGTCACATAACCAATACGTAATTTTTCTTCCCCCCCAGGCTCTTAACTAACATACTATATTGATTATTTGAAAAAGACAAACTTCAAAGACCTCGCAAAGGGAAAAGCCTGGCTTTGTAGTCTACTGCACTATGGGTTATCATACCTATATTACATCCTATTCATTTAGGTTTATTTGGTAGAAGTTACAATAAATTTCAAATTTAGAAATAATACTTGTACTCAGGCTTCTGTTTTCTTATTTTATGTGTTATGATGACATGGCTGTAAATGTCCCCTTGGATTTCCTTAGCACATGCCAGGCAGACAGAAGCTTAGACATTGGAAGGAAGCTGTGTCATTACCAGTCTCATGTTATATAAATTTCTCTCCTTCCTCACAAAGGCATTGGTTGCTCTTTTGCTTTATCTGAGGCAGTTTAGTTTAAATTTTCATTATGACATTTTTTGTCTTTGCTTCCTTATTTAGAGAATGGTTCTCAAAAATTTTTCGTTCTGTAATCCCTTTAAGGGTTTTCACAACCCTCAAACATATCTTGAACCACTTTGCTATCAAAATAAAAGCATGGAGGAATAATTCAGCTGTTGGGAGGGGAAACAGGTTACTGTCTATACTTTTCTTGACACTGAAGAAGGGGAGGAAGAGCTCAGAAGAAGGTGGGAAAGGCACCAAATGTAGGATGGATAGGAAATCAGCTTTATGGTTTCAGTAAAAGAGAAGAAGGGAAGGGGAGGAGGGCGGGTGTTGGAGGGGAATAGGTGATGGGCACTGAGGCGGACACTTGACGGGATGAGCACTGGGTGTTTTTCTGTATGTTGGTAAATTGAACACCAATAAAAATTAATTAAAAAAATAAAGGAAAGAACATATTTTAGATGAAAAAAAAAAGAAGGGGGTTATACAAAAGAAGATGTTGCAAGTCTAAAACTGTCCTTCTTAACAGATGTTAGGGAGTTTGCAGCTTTGGTCCTGGGCCTCCCTTAGAATATCCCTGGGGAAATGACATCCTCTTTGAGAAGTAGTGATTTGAAACAATCAGCTTTTTCTCCTTTTGTCCCCATTCCTTGCCTTTCTTCTCAAAATCCCCTCCCTTTCCTTGCTTTCTCTCCTTCCCTTCCAAGTCTGGCCTCTCTCCTCTTCCTCAGTCACCTACTCCTATTTGGAGATATGCAGGGATTTTATCTATTTTCCTTGGATTTTTCAACTGATCTCACACTTATGACCCCATTGACTCCTAGAGCTAACTGCCCTCTGACACAGAAAGCCTCAATTCCCATGGGGATCCCTGGGTGGCTCAGCAGTTTGGCGCCTGCCTTCATCCCAGGGTAGGATCCTGGAGTCCTAGAATTGAGTCCCACATCCGGCTCTCTGCATGGAGCCTGCTTTGCCCTCTGCCTGTGTCTCTGCCTCTCTTTCTCTCTGCATCTCTCATGAATAAATAAATACAATCTTAAAAAAATATTAAAAAGAAAGCCTCAATTCCCAATTCAGTTTTTGTCTTTCATACCAAATATAGATGAGTATTACTGGGATTTCTGTTTGTGTGTGTGTGTGTGTGTGTGTGTGTGTGTGTGTGTGCGCGCACGCGCGCGCGTAAAATTTAGCTTGCAGCACATCTGAGCTGGCTTTCTCTTTCACTGGCTCTCTTTACTCATACCTACTTTTCTTGAATTGATCAAGTTGCAGCTGTTTTTCTCTCTAACTTCCCCTTCAGTTCCAGCAAAAATAAACTACTTCCTGACTTCAGTGCCTGGCCATAGAGTGATGTTATCCTGAGTGGGTAGCTTAACTATAGAGTTGGAGGAAATGAACTCTCAGCATTGTTTGCCTATTGGGTAACATTTGTTTTTTCCTTTGGTACAAAGAACTTAATCGACTTTTGAGGGCATCAGGCTTATGCTATGCCCCCATGGAAAGATCGTGTGTGGTCACTGAAGGTTCAACTGCCACCCAGACTATACATGTTTGCGCTGGCCCTCCGCCACTTGTTAGTTCCAGCATCCTCTCTGATGTCTGGTTCTCATCTGGTCCTTCCTAAGGCCATTTGCTTTGTGATAAATCACTATGATTTCTGTCATCACTTGCAATGTGATTCCCTATTCTAGCTGCAGCCACCACCTCATGCTCAGTGACAAATCTACATGACATCAGCGTTACTGCCTTTCTATGTCTTTATACAATTTGAAACTGTTCTCCTTGCTTATTTCAAAACTGTGGACTAGCCACACCTTCAGCTTCTGTCTACTTAAATTGACCTCTTAAATATTCTGATTTTCTGTACCTTCTTTTTCCTCTCCTTGTACAGCTCAAGCTGACTGTGCCTCTTGGTCTACCACGCAGGCCGTCTGGCCTCCTTTTCCCTCCTGGGAACAAGACTCAGGTATTTCCTCTTTACCTTTGATCTTTCTGGGATAAAGGGAATGTGTAATGGAGAAACTTCTTATTCCTTGCTCCACAGGTAATCTCTTTTTCATTCCTCTTCCTTTCTCATGTATCCTTTTCTCCCTTCTTCCTTCAAAAGAATTCTGTCTGGCCATCTCTGTCCTTCTGTGTACACATTAATCTTACAATGCAATCTAAGGGGCAGCCCGGGGGGCTCAGCGGTTTAGCGCCGTCTTTGGCCCAGGGCCTGATCCTGGAGACCTGGAATCGAATCCCCCATCGGGCTCCCAGCATGGGACCTGCTTCTCCCTCTGCCTGTGTCTCTGCCTCTGTGTGTGTGTGTGTGTGTGTGTGTGTGTCTATAATGAATAAATAAATAAAACCTAAAAAAAAAAAACCAATGTAATCTAACACCCAAATGTGGTTCGTCTTATGTCATCATATTCAATTTTAAAGTCTAATATTTTAGCAACAGGTATCAAGTGTCCAAATACAAAACTCTAAATCAGCCTTAAAAAATAAGAACACATTTTACCATCTTACAAATTATTTCCACTCATTTTCCACTCACTGGGTTATCCTTAAAAATGATCAATATGCCAAGATTCTAGCTGACTTGTTTGGCATAAACCATTACCTGGGTGGATGGATGATATTTTCTCTCAAATACCAAACCAATCCATTATCAAGTGTACCTGGATGTTCTTTTACAGATTGGCTTAGATATAGAATGTACAAATCACTCATTTCCCTTTTTATTCCTGAGATGATACAAATTCTCACTTCTGCCCTTGGAAGATGACCTTGAGTGTGACACTTACTATGTCACCACACAGGATTTTCCTGACAAGGGTAGTTTATGGGGACTTACTGGTGTCCCCACAACATTTGGACTGATAGCAGAAACAGAGGAGATTGAACAAGCCAATAAACATTTTTGGATTAATACTGTTTGCATTTCCCCATGATAGTTGGCTATAAAATATACAAAAAGATAAGCTCTAAGCTTCTGCAGGGTTTATCAACCCCCCTAACATGTTTTTTCTCTTTTTTTCTGAATTCACTTTATTGTGGCCTTAATCACTTCTCAGAGCAATAATCACCTCTGGGGAAGAAGCACAGAAAAATGGAAAAGGGCTGGTGTTTTAAAGTCAGGTTGAAGGGACAATCCCTTATCTCTGTCTGCAGGAGTGACTTCACCTCTCTGGCATCATTTTCTTTTAAGCAAAATGGGGATAACAATTCGTAACTTTCCATCAGGGTTATGGGATTGAAGGTACTATGTGAAAGCACTGAACACTGCCAGAGAAATAAAAGTTATGAACCAAATGTTACATTATTTTTATTGAGTTATACTATCTGCTTTATTCATGAACTGATACCTACATCAATGTTACAGGTTTAAGTACAGGCAGATAGAGTACCACATTCTTGATATGATTTCTGGAATACTGGAAAGCTCCAGATAATGTTCAGAAATCACTTCCTGACATACTGGCCTAATGTTCCTATTCCCACCCTCACTGTATTCTTTACCTTAAAGTTCATTGTTGAAATGTAAACATCATTAGGAAGATAAATCAATGGCTACCTTTTGATGTGAGTGGATTTATCAGAGACCTTTTCAGTGAGATTCGATTAGAAAAAATGTAAAGACAAAGAGAAGTTTAAGGCACTGGGATTCAAGACTTGGCAGGTTAGAGAAGAGTATGTGGAGGAGGATTAAAACAGCTATGTCTTGAAGGATATACAGGTGAAAGTGCTTGGAGGTGTCTCTTTCTGTATCTGGCCACTGAACTGGGGCACCAACCCCGTTGCCTATCAGAATCATTGGAATATCTTACAAAATACTTACACCTAGGCCCCATACCTCAGAGATTAGGATTTAAACATTTGGGGGGAAGGCATCTTTGGTGCTTAAGAACTCAGATAATTCAAATGCTTAGTTGAATTGAAAACCACAGGGTTGGAACAAATAGAGGCACAGGGAAATACTTTTATCTAGTCCCCTTTAACCTAGCCATAGGTTCTGACTGAGTTAACTACTTAAAAACCAACCTCTTAAAAAAGGATTTATTTGTTATTGGTTTAATTATTGTTAAGACCAGCTGTTTTTTTTTTTTTTAGATTTTATTTATTTATTCATGAGAGACACAGAGAGAGAGAGGCAGATACATAGGTAGAGGGAAAATCAGGCTCTACATGGAGAGCCTGATGTAGGACTGAATCCCAGGACCCTGGGATAAATGCTCTGAGCCAAAGGCAGATGGTCAACCCCTAAGCCACCCAGGCACCCCAAGACTGTTTTAAAAACAAAATGTGAAGCCATAATATCAGAAATCAGATCTCCAGGTTGTGAGACCTGTGTCAGACTCCTTGCTCAGTGCAAGTCTGCTTGGGATTCTCTCTCTCTTCCTCTTTCTCTTCCCTCTCCAAAATATCTAAGAGATTCTAGGATCAATTCAGCAATCATCAGTGCAAGGTAGAGAATTTTGCATTGTTATTTTCCTTCTAGTTTTTGAATTTAGTGAGCAAGCTTCCTGCTCTCGCTTCATTTTTTAAAGGAAGAGAATCATGATAGAATCTTCAAGAAATTCCCAAGATTCAATTAACTAACTGTTGTTTGTTGCTTTATAATGTATAATGTGACTGTTAATGTATCACAGTGATCGGGTAGATATTATTATTATTGTTATTATCATTTTTCCTACTTGCAGAAGAGTAAACAAAGGCTTAGAGATTCTGATTTGCCCAGTTACATGCAGATTTAAATGCAGAGGTAGAACTTGACTCTGGTTTTGACGTTAAAATTTGCATCTTTTCCACAAGTTATTTATCTTGAATTTCATTCTGCGTTTCTAGATGTTTAGCAGTATCTTGTTAATTTTTTTGGCTTCAATGATTTTTTTTCTGTAATAGCTAGGATTGTGAGGATTTATGGCATAGAAATCTCAGAGCTGTAGGGTTAGGTTTTTTTCTCTGTCTCTTTCATTTTAGAATCTCAGAAATCAGAATGTACTAACAAAAGGGTGACCCTAAATCCTGACTCAGCTTGGAATGGTCTTTGTTTATGCTTTTGTCCTAGAGTAATTACTAATCATGCCCCCTTCACTCTCCAAAGGTCTCAATTAGGATGATAAATTATATAGTCACCCTACCAAATAGGCATGTATCAAGCTTCCTGTCTTTATTTTGCTGAAATAAGTTATTTATTTGGTTGGGTTTTCTTTCAACACAATAGTCAAGTTTTCATAGTGCCTTAATGGTCCCCCAACCCCGGCAGGGGTTTTTACTTAGAACTTCACTGAGATTTGACTATGTAGTACATATACTATAATGGTGGTGATAAAAATAATAGTAATTTGCATTACCAATCATTGATTTATCTGAGCACCGAGTTCTATGCTCATTATCTCATTATCTCATTTAATACTTACAAAACTTGGTTAGGTAGGTACTAATGTTGTCCTCATTTAACAGATGAGCAAACTGAAGTATAGAGATGCTAAGTAACTTACCCTGGGCTCAGGGCTGATTGACAATCAAGACTTTAAACCCTTATGTGACTTCAAAGTCTAAACTCTAAATCAATGGCCCTCTTATCCATTCTTCAAGACTACAGGAACCATCTTCCTCAATAGCCACAGAGCAAATTTCTCATCCCTGATTATTTGCCAGATGAAATAGGAAATAAAGGAGTGTAAGAAAAGGAAATTCTTACATTCAATATGCTATTGGAAACCTTAAATCTCCACATATGGTTGTGTCTATAGCCATAGGAATATCTGTAAAGAATATTAATTTTTTTTGCTTAAATTGTCTATCTTTTTTTTCTAGCATAGACTAAATATGAGGAAGATTGATGTCCTAATCTTCATCCATATGTATTAAAGTAGCCTGAACATTTTAAAGTCAGTAACTTGGCCACAGCAGTTTTATAAGTTACAATGTTTTGAGTTGAGACTATACCTACCTTTGATTATTCAAATGAACTAACTATAAGAAAGGAACCAAAAGACTGAGTCTAAACATAATAGGCAGCATGGATAGATTTGTCACAGGTGGAAATATTGTAGGTATGCAAATATACAGCAGAGAGATGGAATTTTCACCAAACTATCTGCTACTGAGCAGAAATGCTAGAGAATGGTAGAATATTGAATTATGGAAATGGTGTGTGTGTGGGGGGGAATCTCTGAAATTCTCTCAATAGTACTCCTATATGAAAAAGAAAATCAAAACAGTATGACCAAATAATATTGTAAATACAAGTAGTTATTTAGCACTCAGGATGATAGACTCTTATTAGATATTACCAATTTAGGAATTACTACGTGTGAACCTTGCCCTTAGAGAGACCAGAGTAGTAGTGAATAAGAAAGACAAAATCAAATAAATGTATTATTGATGATTTTGAAAAGTTTGAGGCCATATTTTGGGGGGAAGGAGTTGAGAAATCTTTCTGAATGTGTAGAACTAAATAGCAATTACAGAGATGAAGGGTGTTTGCTTTGCAGATTGAAGGAATGTGGCCATATTAGAAAGTGATAAAGGGTCATTAATGTGTCAGTGGCCAAAAGAAGGCAGTGTTTGGATTTGTGCAGGAGGCTGGCCTAATGACAGTGTAGTGATTGGAGAGCACACATAGGCAGTCTCAATAGTAAAATTATTTGAGACCAGCACTGAAGACTAAGTAATACAGCAGGAAATGGTGGTGACAAGATCCATATGGTGAATGTGAAATGTTCCTGTTGTAGATATTGAAGACTCTGGAGGGATTGAAAGACAATCTGAAGGTATAATTTGAACAGATCTAGATCAAGAAATTTTATAGAGGGTGCTACAGAGGGAGAATGTAGAAGAAAGATGAATATGGAAGTGCCTAAGATTAGGAACAAAGCGGATGTACAGCCTTTATGTAGGTTAGCACAAATCTAACTCTTCTTTTTACAGAGGTGAAATAGAAAGCAGATTTTCTTTTATTCAGCCAAGCTAAACACTAATAAAATTGGCCAGCATGAATGCAGAAATAAATCATCCCAAACATGATTAATGTGCACATGTTACACAGTTTCTGAAAGCAGGTACAAAGTATATTTTTTTCCACCATCACATAAACTTTATAACATTTCCATAATTTGAGGTTTCAAGAATAAGAAAAAAAAAGCTCTAAATGTTGAATTCTCTAAAGAGCAGTCATTATAAACATATTTGGCAAGAAAAAAATTTGAAATGATTAATTGAAAGTGAAAAAAGTAAGTTTTGAAATTTATTTTTCTTTTAAAAAATTATAATTACAGCTTTACTTTTTGAGCAGTTTTAGGTTTACAGCAAAATTAAGAGGAAAGTACAGAATTTCCCATATACATTTTGCCCCCATGCATGCATAGCCTCCTTCATTATCAACAGTCCCTACCAGAGTGGTACATTTGCTACAAGTGATGAACCTACAGTGACACATCACAATCACCCAAATTCATAGATTACAGTAAGATTCATTCTTGGTGTTATACATTTTATGGGTTTGGGCAACTGTATATACAAGTGCATGTATCCACCATTATAATATCATACAGAGTAGTTCCACTACTTTAAAAATCCTTTTCTCCATCTATTCATCCTTCTTCCCCTCTCCCAACCAATGATTTTTTTTTAAAGATTTTATTTATTTATTCATGAGAGACACACACAGAGAAAGATGCAGAGAGAGAGAGAGGCAGAGGGAGAAGCAGGCTCCATACAGGGACCCCTATATGGGACTCGATTCTGGGACCATGGAATCACACCCTGAGCTGAAGGCAGATGCTCAACCACTGAGCCACCCAGGCACCCCCCCAACCAATGATCTTTTTACTGTCTCCATAGTTTTTGGGTTTCCAGATAGGAAATATAGCTGAAATTTTATAGAATGTAGCCTTTTTGGTTTGCTTTTTTCACCTGGCAATATGCAGGTGTTTGTCTTTTCATGGTTTGATAACTCATTTCTTTTTAGCACTAAATACTATTCCATTGTCTAGATGTACCACAGTTGTTTTTTCAAAAGAGATTTTATTTATTTGTTTGAGAGACAGCACACAAGTATGCAGAGCAGTAGGCAGAGGGAGAGGGAGAAGCAGGTTCCCTGCTGAGCACAGAGCCTCATGCAGGACTCCATCCCAGGACCCTAGGATTATGCTCTGAGCTGAAGGCAGAGGCTTAACCAACTGAGCCACCTAAGCAACCCTGGATATACCATGGTTTATTAATCCATTCATCTACTGAAGGATATAATGGTTGCTTTCAAGTTTTGTGGATTATGAGTAAAGCTGCTATGAACATCTATGTGCAAGTTTTTGTGTGGAGATTAATTTTCAACTTCTCTGAATAAATTCCAAGGAGCATGATTGCTGGATCACAAGATAAGAGTATATTTAGTTTATAGAAAACTGCCAAACTGTCTTCCAAAGTGGCTGTGCATTTTGCATTGCCACGAGTAATGAATGGGAGTTCCTATTGCTCCACACCCTCACCAGCATTTGTTGTCAGTGTTCTGGGTTTTGGCTATTCTAATAGGTACCTCATTGTTTTAATTTGCATTTCCCCGATGACATACCATGTGGAGTATCCTTTCATGTGCTTGTTTGCCATGTGCATATCTTCATTGGTGAGGGTCTATTAAAGCCTTTGGCCTGTTTTTTTTAGTGTTGTTTACCTTTTTATTGGTGTTTTTAAAGATTTTGTATATTTTGGACAACAATCTGTTATCAGATGTGTCTTGCAAATAATTTCTCTTAGACTTTGCCTTTTCTCATTCTTTTACATAAGAACAGAATATTTTAATTTTTTAGAGATTTATTTACTTATTGGTGAGAGAGAGAGAGAGAGAGAGAGAGAGAGAGAGAGAGAGAGTGAGCATGGGTGGAGGGGCAGAGGGAGAAGGAGAGAGAGAATTGTAAGCAGACTTCCCACTGAGCACAGAACCTGATGTAGGGCTCTATCCCAGAACCCTGAGATCATGACCTGAGCCAAAATCAAGAGTTGGATGCTTAACTGGTTCCCATCCAGATGCCCCTAGAAGTGTTTAATTAAAAAAATGTATATATATATATTTATTTATTTATTTACTTATTTATTTATTTAACAGAGTGAGAGACAGAGTGAGAGAGAGCATGATGGGGTGGGATGGACAGAGGTAGAGGGACAAGCAGACTCCCTGCTGAACAGGGAGCTCAACTTGGGGCTTAATCTCAAGACCCCAGGATCATGACCTGAGTAGAAGGCCAAAGCTTAACTGACTGAGCCACCCAGGTGCCCTACAAGTTTTTAATTTTAATGAAGTCCAACTTATCATTTATTTCTCTAATGGATTGTTCCTTTGGTGTTTTAACTAGAAAGTCACCATCATACCCAAGATCATCTAAATTTTCTCCTATGTTATCTTCTAGAATTTTTATAATTTTGCATTTTATATTAAGGTCTGTGATCCATTTTGAGTTAATTTTTCTGAAGGGTATACAGACTGTGTTTGGATTCACTCTTTTGCCTATGGATGCCCACTTGTTCTACTGTCATTTGTTGAAAAGAGTAACTTTGCTCCATTGTATTGTCTTTACTCCTTTGCCAAAACCAGGTAACTATATTTATGTGGGTCTATCTCTGGACTCTCTCTTCTGTGATTTTTCTTTACCATTAGAATTTAGTAGGCTTATAAAATTTTAAAATGTGTCTTTATCAAAATAAAACCTACAGTGTTTTCTTCTGTATATAAAAGGCCAGATTAGTAGTTACAATGATAATAAAAAGCCCATGGGTGTGAATAGTAACTCTCCTTGGAAGGTTGCTAAGATATTAGAAAACCTATCCACTGACAGAGAACCACAGAAGACTTAGTCAAATTGTGTTCTCTGAACTCATATGCTCTTTCTTCTGTTGCTTCCATTCCCACCTTTGTTCCCTTCCCAAAGTAAAAATGGTCCTTAGGACCCTTGCCTAAATGTCCTTAAGCCTTGCTTAAGCTGTGACTGACTTCCTGTTTCTTCTTCCTGCCTTCAACAGAAATTCCTAGCTCATTTCCCTTTCCCTAGGGCCTTATGTTCTTTCTGGCAGAGATAGTGGATGAATAGTCTCAATGTGTGTGCAGATAATATTGGTACTCTGTCCAGGTCCCCTTCAATCCTTTATTCCTATTTTGGGGGCCCTCCTGGCCTGTGTGTTTAACTTTGAATAACCAGTGTCTGTTACTTTGGGAACCACTTTACCCACAAGAACCTAGGGATTTAATCCTTCTGGAGTATGCTTTAAAGAAAGCTCAGGAGTATAGGATTGTGAAAGTCCGAATTTGTCACTTTGAATCAGAGACAATACTGTGGCAAGCCTATTTTCCAGGGTTTCCCTGTTGAATCAGGCTAGAGCATTTTTAATTTCCTCCCTGTACTGATATCCCCTGGAAATATATACAACTCTTCCACATGAATCCTTGTCAGAGTCTGCTTCTGGCATATTTGACCTGAGATACTGTGTTACCTATTTTAGAATTATTTATATTTTAGCGATGATCATTAAGACATGATGCTTCAGCTCAAAGGACTTACTTTCTAATGATGGAATAGCATGACCATGTAAGGCAGAGTGTGTGTGAGCATGTGTTTGTAAATTGTGACCTTAAATTCTGTAGGTGACCACCTGTTTGTCTAGGCATAAGGCAAGATTTAGCTATAGGTATAGACTAAATTGTATCTTTAACTCCAAGTTCCTGCTTTTCTCGCCTATAAAGTGGGAAAAATCTAATAACTTCTTCATGGAATTGTTACGAAATCACAATAAAATAATGAAATTACTTAGAGCTTAGGCTGGGCTTAACATATAGTAATCGTTCATTAGCATTTGCTAATCTCTTGTGAAGTAAATTGTATATGGGCTAAAATTAAAAACTTTAAATTAAATCATACTGAAATGTATTTAAATTATAGCTTACCACTTTATTAAAGTATGATTTTGAGTAAGTACTTTACCTTCTCTAAATATTTTAGTTACCATTGTCTATAGAGTAAAAGTCCTCAAATCAGGGAAATTCAGTTTGATATAGACCAATGAGTAGAATTATAAGTATAAATATATAAGATTTGTAATAAAATATAAATTAATTTTGTTTAAAGATAGAGGTCTTAAAATTAATGATTCATACAATATAGTAATTGTTGGTAAATCACAATGTGTATTTTATGGTGCTGCTTGTAAAGTCAAGATCTACTAGTTAGATATTGTTAAGTGTTGAGTTTACCTTTCATTGGGTTTCCTAGGACAATTGGTTATCTTTATTAATAAGGACATTAATGAGACTAAGTTTATTCATTTGATCTCAGTGTGAGCCAGTGAGGTTTGTTCTCTTCATGATCACAGACTGACTCTTAATCCTTACCAGTCATTATGTGGATTTGTAATGCTCAAAATGAAAACACTAATGAATCTGGTCAGTATGAACACATGGGTACAAATCCCAAAGGGCCATTTCTATATGTGTATATGTATATATGTACATATATACTATAGCACATCAGATTAGATTCAAAGAATCCAAAGAGGATTAGGTAAGGCTGAGGGTGTTAATATAGCTATTAGTTTCACCATAAACTCAATGTAAAGTCATAACAATGACTGAGGAAGATACTCAAAGTGCACATAGAGCTTTAAATGAGAAGATTAATTTTCTGAAAGGAAGGATGGCATGATTTTTATTTGATATCCTTGGGGTTTCATTCTACATTTATAAAATAGAGTAATAAAACCTTTTCCTCATATATTAAATTCTATCAATTGTTTAAAGAGAAATGGGGAGGAAATCTTCTGGGTTCTTTAGAACCCAGCTAAGTGGTTCTATTAATTTCATAACTTTCTTCAGAAAACTCTTAAATATACATTAATTGTAAGAATAGGGAGAGCACATTTTGCTTAGAGATAGCAAATCATAGAGATAACCAAAGTTGACTTGAAAGTTACCAAACATGGCTGAAAAAGAGCCATATAACTCCTTGGTGCCTAAGTAGGTTGAGACTATAACTAGGAACTCAAAGGACTATTCTAGTGCCACAATTCACTATTCTATGATCCACACAAGGAGCACCATGTCTCAAGTGGCTTCTTCTGTAAATGATTATTTTTTCTACCTACCTCCTAATTAAACTAACTCTTGATCTTAAAAAAATTAAAAATAATCCACAAATTAACAAACAAACTAGTTCTTTATCTCTATTTTTGGCTCCTTCTGTATGTTCTTTCATATAGAATGACTTCTATATCCTGAAACCTTATCAAACCAAAATGGTCCACTCGCTAGTAACTATGAGATTATAATTATTTTTAGAAAATATTCCACCATCAGATCTACCTAGTATATTTCTTCAGTGTGCAACTTTACTTGCCAGGGGGTACTGATACTATGCCCAGTTAGAAATTTTATTATCCTAAATGCAGTTGATAAGGACAAGATCATAAACAGAGAACAGCTTTATTGGTCTTTCAAAAACTACGGGCCCAAGAAACTGGAAAAAATCAAACACTAGTTGATGTTGCTCTTGGCCAGGCCAAGAAGCCAAAATGGAGCAAATATGTCAGATGAAGTAAGAGATTGATAGTTTACACGCTGCAGAAATCCTCTTGCACTTTTCTTCATCATCTAAGTAAATGACACTTGGTCTTATGGAATGACTAGGTCTTATGGGAGAATTTTCAGGTGAATCTGACCTCAAGATAGCTGTCACTTTCAGATAGCTGATCTTATGCTGGCCATGGTCACAGCCCTGAGAGAGATCATTTTGAAAGAGAGTCTGATAGCTTTCTCCATTGCTTGCTTCTTCCTAAAATCAAGTATAGCATCTGAGTAGAAATAAGTTAGCCCATGAAGCATTGCCAGTACTCTAGATAGTATTGTGAACAATGAAAAACTTCAGCAGAATATAGAAAGAAAAAAAAAGTTTTGAATTTTTAATTTCTATTATCTTTGTTTCTGGGTTAAAGGGGGGGCTTTTTGCTTTTTGTGTTTTTGTTTTTGTTTGTTTGTTTTTTCAAATTTTAATTTAGAGATAGAAACATACTTTCTTAGTTTAGCGGTGTTTCACTGGACACAGCAGCAACCACAATTGCCAAGTGGCTGGAAGAAATGGCTTCTCAAATAGAAGGGAATGTTATTAATTCCCAAGATAGAAGTGTGGTAAATTCAATGGAATTAGTTTGTAAATTTGACTTGGTAATGAACCACTAAGGGAAAAAAAACATGCCAGAAATTTTCCCTAAATCAATAGTTAACATTGGATACTTGAAATGCCATGACACTTTCACAAAACATCTTAAGTAGATGGTGGAAATAATAGTCAATTGTATCATAGGACTTGACAAAGAGAACTACAACTATTGGGTCTTGAAAATTTAGACTTAGAATATAAATCCAGGGAGAAGTCCTTATAAAGTTTGGGAAATAAAGACCTTTTGTGTTTTGCCTGGAGAGCTTAGATTTTACAGAGGAAAAACCACGAGATCCCAGTGTATAGCCCATACTTACCCAGTCCAAATCTTATTTCCCATCTGGTTACCCAGTAACCAGAAAAGGACAATTCCATTTTCCAAATAAGAAAGAAAAACGAAATAGAAAATAAAAAACAGAAATGAGTTTAGAACAGGATAAGAACCAATAGAGAAAGAAAAAAAGCATAAAATGTATTTGTAACATTACATCAACAGGGCTGCATAGAGAAGAGAACTGCAAGAGTGGGGAAAGTATCCACCAATGCCTATTTGGGAATACTTAGTACTTGAACTTACACAATAAAATAATGATCAAGATAATTTTTAAAGAAATAAAAATATTAAATTACAAACTTACTTATAAAATACACTTAAAATGTAATTGAGGTTTTATGGGATGAAATTAAACAACAGACTATAAGTTATTATAGTTGAAAAGCTATGACCTATGTACATATATATGTCTTATTATATGCATATTATATATCACCTCTCCCATTTTTAAAGGTTTTTTATTTATTTTAGAGAAAGAGAGAGAGAGACAGAAAGTGAGTGTAACAAGGAGGGGCAGAGGGATAGAGAGTCTTCGGCAGACTCACCACTGATCACAGATCCCGACTGACACCTCCATCTCATGATCCTAAGATCACGACCTGAGCCAAAACCAAGAGTTGGATGCCTAACACACTGCACCACCTGCACCACCCCAGCGGTATCCCACTTCTCCCATTTTTAATAAATATAAAATATATCCAATTCCCCCCCTCTCCATCTACTTTTCCTTTCTAATTCCAATTACCAAATAAAATATAACATTACCATCTGGTGTTAAGGGTTCTTTGGTGCTGTAATACCTTCTTTGTAGAGTTGGGAGAAAAATGTAGCCTCTGTCCTCATGGTAGACAAACAAATATACAATAGTAATTTCTCCTGTGGGTCATCTTTTTGGTGATGACAGGTAAAAGTTCCTGCCTTTGTTGGCTTGTTTGAAATATGTATGTCATTGCCATTCAATTATATAAGGAGAGTTGTAGAGGAAATGAAATTGAAGCTGCACTTTGCAGCAGGAAGGGAAGCTGGGTGGGAAGCACTGTGTACTCTGAAATCATGGTAGAAGTATAAACCTAGAAATGGAAGCAGGGCCAGTGATATACGTAGACCTGGAAGACAAAGTGAAGAGGGAGTGCTCTCAGGCGATGCATAGATCACTGCCAATTTATACACTTAAAGCGTTTTAATACAAGGGAACATTTGATTTCAAAGGCTCAGAGAACACTTCCACTTTGGTCCCTTGCCCATTTAGCAGTTTAGGATTACCATTTGTGTACTAGATAGATTGTGAAGTTGAAAGTTCCTATTATATTTGACTGTTTTATGTGTGGTTGCTAAGGTAAATGTTTAATAAGCAATCACAGGTCAGTTATGAGTACTTTTTTTTTTTTTTACACTGGTGGTTGTGAGCTGCTCTGTGAGAAAAACAAAACATATGTAAGAGGTTTCAAAATGAGTTTCATTGCTTCATTAAAGTTTTTACAGGATTGTCCTCCAATGCTACTCACTGAATGAAATAAAAGGAGAAGCTGCCATCAAAAAAGGATATAGTCACTTCCTTTCCCCACATCTTTGTCTGATTCCTGCTATCCATATTCTCTTCAAAAGATAAAGCCTCTTCTCTTTTATAAGTATTGCTTGGAATCTGTTAGCTGAACTACATTAAATTAAGAGGTGACTTTGCCCTGGATTAAAAGAAAACAAAACAAAAGAACAAATGAGGTTTTGGGATTTTTCTATGCCCATTCCCATTCCCAATCCCTTTTTCTTTTTTCTTTTTTTTTTTAAAGGTTTTATTTATTTATTCATGAGAGGCAGAGGGTGAAGCAGGCTCCATGCAGGGAGCCCAATGGGAGGCTCCATCTAGAGGCCAGGATCATGCCCTGAGCCAAAGGCTCAATCGCTGAGCCACCCACACATCCCCCAATCCCTTTTCCTAATAACAAAGGATGGCATCTTCTCTTGAACATGTTTGTGTATTTTTCATTGGTTTTTCTTTTTCTTTTTTTTTAATTTTTTAAAATTTAATTATGATAGAGAGAGAGAGAGAGAGAGAGACACAGGCAGAGGGAGAAGCAGGCTCCATGTACCCGGATCCCAACGTGGAACCGGATCCCGGGTCTCCAGGATCGCGTCCCGGGCCAAAGGCAGGCGCCAAACCGCGGCGCCACCCAGGGATCCCTCATTAAGATTTTTCTCCTTCTTTCCAACAATTAACCACTTTGGTTGGACCTTATTTACTGTGATCAGTTACTGAGTGATTTAGATATTATCTTTACATCTTTCTGCTAATAGAGTCTCTTTATTTCTGTTTTTATTGAAGTATAATTGACATACAATATCCTATTAGTTTTAGGCATATATCATAGTGAGTTGATATTTTTATATATTTAGAATGATCTCCGTGATAAGTCTAGTTACCATCTGTCACCATACAAAGTTAATACAATATTATTGACTATGTTCCCTACATTACATTACAACCTCATGACTTATTTGCTTTATAACTGAAGTTTGTGCCTCTTAATCTCCTTCACTCATTTTGCCTTTCCCTCCCTCCTTTCCCACTATGGTAACCAACAGTTTGATTCTGATATCTATGAGTCTGTTCTTGTTTTTGTTTGTTTGTTTGTTTGTTTTTTAAATTCCCCATATAAATACAATTATGTGATATTTGTCTTTCTCTGTAGGACTTATTTCACTTAGCAATAATACCATTTAGGTCCATCCATGTTGTTGCAAATAACAAGATTTCATTTTTTTTTTTGGCTGAGTAATATTTTAGGGTGTGTGTGTATACACCATTTTTCTTATCCGTTCATCTATCAGTGAACAGTTAGGTTGTTCTATATCTTAGCTATTATAAATAATGCTGCAATGAACATAGGGGTTCTTATATATCTTCAGTTTAGTGTTTTTATTTTCTTCAAATAAATACTGAGAAGTGGAGTTGTTTTATAGTACAGTGGTTTTATTTTTAACTTTTTGAGGAAATCTCATAACTTTCTATAGTGGCTGCACCAATTTATATTCCCACCAACAGTTTTCTTCACATCATCAACACTTGTTGATAATAGCCAATAATAGCCAATCTGACCAATGTGAAGTGATATCCCATTGTGGTTTTAATTTGCATTTCCCTGATGATTAGTGATGTTGATTGTTTTTTCATGTGCCTGTTGGTCATCTGTATGTACTCTTTGGAAAGATGTATATTCAAGTCCTCTGTTCATTTTTAAATCGGGTGTTTGAGTTTTCTTTTATATTAAGTTATATAAGTTCCTTGAGATGATCATAGGATTTTTATCCTTTGTTTTGTTAATGTGGTGTATCGCACTGACTGATTTGTGGATGTTGAGCCATCGTTGCATTCCTGGAATAAATCCCACTTGATCATGGTGTATAATAATTATACTGTATTATTGAATTAATTTGCTGATTTTTTTTTTGAGGGTTCTGTATCTATGTCCATCAGGGATATTGGCCTGTAGTTTTTCCTTTGTACGGTTTTGGTATCAGGGAGATAGTGGCCCATAAAAAGAGTTTGGAGTTCCTTCTTCAAGTTCTTGGAATAATTTGAGAAGAATAGGTCCTAAATCTTCTTTAAATGATAGACAAAATTAATCTGTGAAGCCATATGGTCCTGAACGTTCAGTTTTTGGGTGTTTCTAAATTACTGATTCAATTTCATTGCTTTTGTTTAGCTGATTCAGATTTTCTATTTCAACATGTTTCAATATTAGAAGATTGTGTTTTTATTTGTTTGGGTTCTATATTTTTAGGAATTTATCCATTTTTTTCTATACTTTCCAATTTGTTGTCATATAATTGTTCATAATATTCTTTTATGATATTTTGTATTTCTGTAGTGTCAGTTGTAATTTCTTTCATATCTGATTTTGTTTATTTGAGTCCGTTTTCTCTTGTTTCTTGATGAGTCTGCCTATGGGTCTATTGATTATATTTATCTTTTCAAAGAATGAACATTTATTTAGCTTTATCGATCTCTCCTAAAAATTTTAGTCTGTATCTTATTTGTTTCTGCCTTGATTTTTATTATTTTCATCATTCTACTAACTTTGGGTTTTGTTCTTTTTCTAGTTCATTTAGGCATTCTTTGTTCTTAGTCTAGTTCATTAGACTGTTAAGACTTTTCTTGCTCCCTGAGTTAAGTCTGTATTGCCATAAACTTCCCTCATAGACCTGCTTTTGCTGCATCCCACAGATTTTGGAATGTTGTGTTTCCATTTTCATATGTCTCTATATATTTTTAAAATTTTCTCTTTGTCTTTTTAGATAAAACTTTGATTGTTTAGTAATATGTTGTTTAGTCTTTATGTGTATTTTTTTCCATTTTTAATCTTGTAATTGATTTCTAGTTTCATACCATTGTGGTCAGAAAAAGTGAAAGGTATGATTTCAATCTTCTTAGGTTTATTGGACTTGTTTTGTGGTCTAACACATGTGTTAGACACATTGTGCACTTGAATCCTACTGTCTTTGGATGAAATGTTCTGTATATATCTGTTATGTCTGTCTGATGTAATATGTCACTCAAAGGCACTATTTCCTTACTAGTTTTCCATCTGAATGATCTATTCATTGACATAAGTCAGGTGTTAAGGTCCCCTACTATTACTGTAATACTGTCAATTTCTCCCTTTATGTCTACTAATATTTGCTTTATATATTTAGGTGCCATCATGTTATGTGCATAAATATTTACAATTTTGTATTTTCTTGTTGGATCAATCCCTTTATCATTATGTAAATCCCTCAATTTTCTCTTTGTTTAAAAGTCTATCTTCTCTAATATAAATATTGCTACCCTAGATTTTTTTTAATCTTCAATTTGTGTGAATATCCTTTTCTATCCCTTCACTTTTAGCTTATATGTATTTTTAGGTCTGAAGTAAGTATCCTATAGGTAGCATTTAGATTGGTCTTTTATTTTATTTTATTTTATTTTTTAAAAAATCTTTTATTATTTTTTATTTATTTACTTATGATAGTCACAGAGAGAGAGAGAGAGAGAGAGAGGCAGAGACACAGGCAGAGGGAGAAGCAGGCTCCATGCACCGGGAGCCCGACGTGGGACTCGATCCTGGGTCTCCAGGATAGCACCCTGGGCCAAGGCAGGCGCTAAACCGCTGCGCCACCCAGGGATCCCCTGGTCTTTTATTTTAATCCATTCAGTCACCCTATGTCTTTTGATTGAAGTATTTAGACCATTTACATTTAAAGTAATTTGATATATATATATATATATATATATATATATATATATATATATACTGATTGACATTTTGTTCATTATTTTCTGGTTGCTTTTGTAGTTCTTCTCTATTTTTATTCTTCTTCTTTTTAAATATTTTATTTTTTTATTCGTGAGAGACACAGAGAGAGAGAGAGGCAGAGACACAGGCAGAGGAAGAGCAGGCTCCATGCGGGAAGCCCACTGTGGGACTTGACCCTGGGACTCCAGGGCTGAAGGCAGTGCTAAACGGCAGAGCCACCCAGGCCGCCCTCTATTTTTTCTTCTTATCTTGCTCTCTTCTCTTGTGATTGATGATTTTTTTCAGGGTTATGCTTGGGTTTCTTTCTTTTTATATTTTGTGTATCTATTATAGGTTTTGGTTTGGTTTATCATTTGCCATGAGGTTAAAATAGAACATCTGTGTATCTATATTAAGTTGATGGTCACTTAAGTTTGAATACATTCTAAAAGCACTATGTTTTTTCTTATCCTACTTTATGTTTTATGTATATGATATCATATTTACATTCTTTTATTTTGTGTATCCTAATTTCTGAGATATAATTGATTTACTATTTTTGTCTTTTAACCTTCTACTAGTTTCTTTAAAAAAAAGATTTATTTATTTATTTTAGAGAGAATGAGAGAGAGCATGTGAGTGGGAGGGAGAAACAGAGAGAAGGAAAGAATCTCAAGCAGACTCTGCTGAGCACAGATCTGACACCAGGCTTGATCTCATGACCCTGAGATCATGACCTGATCCAAAATCAACAGGCAGATGCTCAACTGACTGAGCAACGCAGGCTCCCCAACCTTCATACTAGCTTTGCAAGTGATTGATCTATTACTTTCACTATAGATTTGCTTTTATCAGTGAAATTCTTTCCTTTCATAATTTTCTTACTTTTAGTTATAGTCTATTCTTGTTTTTATTTTTATTTATTTATTTATTTATTTATTTATTTATTTATTTATTTATTTTTAAATTTTTATTTATTTATTTATGATAGTCACAGAGAGAGAGAGAGAGGCAGAGACACAGGCAGAGGGAGAAGCAGGCTCCATGCACCGGGAGCCCGACAGGGTATTCCATCCCGGGTCTCCAGTATCACGCCCTGGGCCAAAGGCAGGTGCTAAACCTCTGCGCCACCCAGGGATCCCCTCTATTCTTTTTTTTTTAAAGAAATCCCTTCAACATTTCTTAAAAGGCTGCTTTAGTGATGATGAACTCCTTTAACTTTTGTTCCTCTAGGAAAATTTATTTGTCCTTCAGTTCTGAATGATAATCTTGCCAGATAGAGTATACTTGTTTGTTGGTTTTTTTCCTTTCAGCACTTTGAATATATCATGCCACTTGCTCTGATCTGCAAAATTTCTGTGATAAAATCAGTTGAGAGTCTTTTGGGGTTTCCCTAGTATGTAACTAGTTGCTTTTATCTTGCTTCTTTTAAGGTTCTCCCTTTATCTTTAATTTCTGAGATGCAGAATAAAGGATCAGTGATCTGGAATACAGACTAATGGAAAGTATCCAAGCTGAACAGTGTAAAGAAAAAAAACCTAAAATGTGAGGATAGGTTAAGGGATCCGAAAGCTAACATTGAGCATACTAACATTTGCATATAGTGATGCCAGAAGAAGAGAAGGGGGCAGAAAACTTATTTGAAAAGTAACAGCCAAAAATTTTCCTCAACTGGAGAAGGAGACATATCTAGGTACAGGAATCACAGAGTCCCAAACAAGATGAATTCAAAGAGGTCCACACTAAGAAACATAACAATTAAAATCTCAAAAATGGGTCACTGGATATATACCAAGTGATTTAAGGGACTATTGCATGACCATGGAAAACTTTGAGCAGAATACTTTTCCCAAGTGTGCGTAGCTTCTCTGAGTACAGATAGTCATGGTTAAAAATTGAGATGAGATTTTTGAAGATAGTAGCACAATCTTACTTCATGGAAACTGTATCCATGTTGTCATGTGTTTAATGTGTTACTAGCTTCTGGAAAGTTGTATAATATATTTTGTGGGACAAAAACAGACTGATATTTTGAGGGAATAATTGTACAAATGTGTATAAATATGAATAATTACTGTATTATGATTTATTCAAAAGGAAAATACTAAGAGAAGCGAGATAATACCACACTTCTGCAAGTGGATTTTACATTGTCTCACTTAATCTTGTTTACAGACAAGGAAGCTAAACCTTACAGAGATTAAGTAACTTTCTCAAGGTCACAGATATGATAAAGACGGAACTAGATTTGAAATCAAGTTTGTCTGATACCAAAGTCCATGATCTTTACACATCACTCTGTGTGTGTGTGTGTGTCTCTGTGTGTGTGTGTGTGTTTGAGAGGTAGAAAGAGTGTGCTGAGTAGAATATAATGAAATGGTTTCCTTTTGTAGTTCTAGTAAAAGCTGAGTGGTGCCACTTCTATACCTACATTATAGAGGTCATTTAGTTAAGAAATTATATTGAGAATATGTGTTATTGAGATTATATAAAAGATTCTGCTAAAAACATTACAGGATATAAAGAGCCAATGGTCAGTTCTACCTTTTGTCACTTGTGGTTGGAAATGTCTGACTGTATCTTCATGTTACCTATTGATATCATATTCAATGTTCTTCCTGCTTTTTCTTTCTTTTTTTTTTAAGATTTTATTTATTTATTCATGAGAGATAGATAGAGAGAGAGAGAGAGAGAGAAACGCAGAGACACAGGCAGAGGGAGAAGCAGGGTCCATGCAGGGAGCCCAATGTGGGACTCGATCCCAGGACTTCAGGGCCACTCCCTGAGCCAAAGACAGGCGCTAAACTGCTGAGCCACCCGGGGATGCCCTGTTCCTACTTTTTCTTTGAATATCAGCTCATTCAATTACATTAAGGCCATTTTCTTCTTCCAAGTTCAAATGATAGTAGGCCTACACCAAAAAGCTCTCAGTGGGAACTAAATGTTAGAGGAAATTGTAAGAAACATTTAAAAAATAGCAAAATAGCAAAAAGACATATTTACTGATGATATGGGACTGGCAGGAGTGAGGGGTGTATGAGTGGTGCAATATTTTTGAAAAAAAGAAAGCCTCCTTATTCCCAGGCCCCTTTGTGTCTGGGTGACTACAGTGATGCTGAGTCATTGTTTAGGAGACAGATATTAATCTTATATACAATGCACTAGGAAAATGCTGCTGTTATTAGGACTAATAGTCAAAATAATGATTACATCTTTGGCCAAACTGTCTTAACATAGGAAGAAGAGATTATTAGGCCTCCAGTAAGATCATTGGTATAAAATATTTTTCTAGGGAAGGTGGAATTTCTGTTGATTTTTATTATGATATGGCTAGGAGGCTCAAGACTTACCCTGTGGCCATAGTGTATAACCCACTCAGCTATAGGTCAACATAGGATTTGAATTCCAAAATTCTGCTTTATTACTTGGTGCATCCATCAGAAGAGTCACATATTCACATATTACTGAATGCCTTTCTTGGAAAAGGAAGTGCTAACTTTCCCTACTCCTCTCCATACAAGCACCACAACCTTATTGAGTTCAAGAGTGCTTAATTAGGGAATAACTAAATTGAGAGCATGGTAGTCCCCCTTCATCTGCAGTTTCACTTTCCATAGTTTCAGTTATGTGGAGTCAGTTGTGTTTCAGATGCAGATGATCCTCCTTTGGACGTATTATCAGACGGTCTGTAGTAGCCTAATGCCATGTCACTATGCCTGCATCATTTACCTCAGTCTCATCACATAGTTATTTTATCATTTCACATCATCACGAAAAGGTGAATGCAGTACAATAAGATATTTTGTGAGAGAGGCCACATTCACATAACTTTTCTTACAGCATATTTTTATAATTGTTACATTTTATTATTATTGTTAATTTCTTTGTGTGCCTAATTTATAAATTAAGCTTTATCATAGGTATGCATGTGTAGGAAAAACATAGTATGTATAGGGTTTGGCACTATCCTCCATATCAAACACTTACTGGGGGTCTTGGAACGTGTTCCCCAGGGAAAAGGGAGGACTATTGTAATAAGTCATTATCAATGTGATAGGGTAGTAATGAGTAAACATTGAGTGTTCAATAAATCTTAATAGCCAGTCAATAAAAATAGGAGGGACAGTAATTAAAATGGATCTCCACTTGGAAGAGATAATCAGAGATAGAGGAAAAAGTGATAAAGAGTTATGCTGCCCCCAGGAGTCAGCAAAGCCCTCATATTCCTTGGAACTGCTCATGAAATGTGGGCCTCCCTTCATAAGAAAGACTATGACATTAAGCAAATCCATATCTCAGGTATGACAAATTGTGATGATTGCCCAGACCAACAGCGAAAGATTTGAGTGGCTAAAAGACAAAGAAACTGTGGCAATGCTGCTGGGAAAGCTTTAAAATTTTTGAGAAGGTAACATAATGAATAAAGAATGAATGAAGAAATGAAGACTGAGAATTAAAAGGCTTGTGTCTTTTTCAGTGGAGTTTGGGCTCCACATCTAACTTTGGTTACCTTGTCTGTAAGAGTGAGGGGTCAGCTACAGTAGTGCCAAGATTCCTGTTTTAAAGTCCCATAGTCCTAAGCTTGAGTTATTTCAGAATCTGAACAGAATTGACACATTACCCTTGAATCCCCAGTGAAATGTTAGGTGGCTTGCCTGACCACAATATCTCCCATCCGCTCTACAACTTCTCAAGGAGCATAGTGCAGTCTGGCAGTATCATTTCTTTTTAAGGATGTTCTTTGGGGGTAACTTAGAATTTTGATATAATTTCAAGCATATGGAAAGGGTCTACAATGACATTTTCCCCAAATTCACCAATTATTTACTTTTTGTTTCACTTAGTTATTCTCTTTATGGGCATATACATGTAGGTATCATATATTATATATACTTAAGGGCAGAGTACCATTTGAGAGTAAATTTTAAACACTGTCACCCTTGATCCTTAGTTTATCACATATTTCCTAAAAACACAGGCATTTTCCTTCACAACCATAATCCAAGTAACAAAACCAGAAAAGTTAGCATTGATGTATGTTATCATCTAATACATAGTCCATATTGAATTTTAATTAATTTTATCAATTACGTCCTTTATAGATATTTTTCCTTGTCCAGAATCCAATCCAGAACCACTTATTGCATTTAGTTGTAATGTTTCTTTGAATATGGAATGGCTTCTCAGCCTTGCTTTACCTTTCTTGATCTTAAAATTTTTGAAGAGTTGATGTGACTTGTGTTATAGAATGTCTTTCACCTTCACCTTGTGTAATGTTTCCTTATAGTTAGATTCAGATTATGCAGTTTGGGGGGATAGTTGTATCATTGAAGTTGTAGTGTATCCTTCTTAGAATACCATTTCAGTTGGCACATGATATTGGTTTATCCCAATATTGATAATGCTGACACTGATCATTTGGTTAAGCTTCTAGCTTTCTTTACTATAATATTATGTTTTTCCTTTTATAATTAGTAAAATTTTAGTTCACATTATAGGATTCAAATCACACAGGCTTTAACCTATTAAATATTGCTACTTCATTGTTTCACTTTTTTTGTGCTAAATATCTAGATGACTTCTATTGACCTGCTGTCAAGTTTATTTATTCTTTTCACTGATATTTCCAGTCTGTGGATAAGCCAATGTACAAGTTTTTCATCTCAGATATTATATATTTCATTTCTAGCAATTTCATTTGGCTCTTCTTTTGTAATATTTTATGTTTATTTATTAAAATTACTGATCTGTTTACTTCTGTTATGTACCTTTTCCAATATATTCTTTTAATAAAGAATATAACCTCTGAGCCATCTCTGAGACTGCTTGTATTTCCCCTGCAGTTTTTTTCTTTGTGAGTTTTATAATTTTTGGTGTGTGTAAACATTGTGTGTACTAAAACAAACAATAGCAACAACACCCCAGACCAAACAAGCAAACAAGACACAGTAGAGACTGAAGTAAATAATCTTCCTGCTCAGGAATGGGAACACCCTTTTTTTCTGATGGAAGTCCATCTAAGCCATAGTTGAGCTGACAGTGGAATTTACTGTTGTTTTAATTAGATTTAATATATCTTTAGGTTAATGATTCAGGGGTGAGTCAGTACTTCACCTTTGGCAGAGCAAGCACTCTTCGTACAAACTTCAGCTTTCTAAACCAATTGGACTCTCATCCTGCTTTATAAATTGGTTTCCATCTTTTTATGTTGTGAAGGGATTCCCTTTGTCATCATGTGTTGCCTCCTGGCTTTCTGTGTTTGAAGCGATCTCTTTCTGCTCTGCTGTCTTGCCCTTATCTTTGGAATGCTGAGAAGTGCAGTCAGTGAATGCTCAGAGTACCTGTAAGAGATTTAGTGTAGTGTGTCTGACAGAAGGGGAAGAAGAGCTGAAAGAGACTCTCAGGTTCTAGGCACCTACTCCTCAGTGATGTCTCTCTTAGCAACCCTGTTCTTCCTCCAGCTGTGGAAAGCCTCTGAGAAGTATGTAATAAGAGTCTGCAGTGCCTTGGAAGGTCTTTCTCAGTTCTTCTCCCCTACTCCCAGCATTCAGCAAGTGCTTGTATTTTAGGGTTCTAGCTTAACTCTCTTGCTCTACTCAGAATCTTTTGAGGGCCTATGGGAAAGATCGAATGAACTTTATGCATGACACTAATCAGAACATCACAACAGTCATTTAGACTTCAAAATTCTTACAAAGTTCAGTTAGTTTCTTCTGAAACCTATTAATGGTGGCTTCTTATTCCCACTTTCCTATGAAAGATGATAGAAGCTATAGGACATTTTTTAACAAGGGGTTTGTCACTTTTTAGATTTTACTTCATTTTGGTTTATTTAATCCTCAGCTATCTGATAAGTTTAAAAAAAAACCTATGACTTTGTAGGTTATTTGGCTTATTTTTGATATAAGGGTGAAATTAGAAGCAGAAATTAAAATTTGGTGTCTTTTCAACACATTCCCATCATTCTATGATTGCTTTCTGGATTTTGGTATAAGATGTTCCAGGATCATATTATACTTTCCCTGCTCTGGCTCTGTAATCAACCTTTTCTCATGGATTCCCTGGCCTTTTTTAGTGCAGATGTCACTAGAAGCCAAGTATAAGTACAGATATGCTCATTGCTACTGGTGTCATTGGTCCTAGTTCCTTTTAAGTAGACAGAGTTGAAAAACTATCTATCTATCATCTATCTATCATCTATCTATCTATCTATCTATCTATCATCTATCATCATCTATCATCTAGCCTTCTATTTATCATCATCACTATTTGTCCATTCAGTATGACTGAGATCATACTGGTATCTCTTATTCCAATCTAACAACATAGTATACAGTATAATCTTCACTTTTTCATGTTTGTAACTTTATTCTACAACAATGTTAAACTTGAACCTCATTATCCTTAATACATTTACTTCTATCTTCAAGATTAGAATACATAGAATTTAGTTTAAGAATTGCTAACCCTGGGACACCTGGGTGGCTCAGCAGTTGAGCATCTATCTGCCTTTGGCTAAGTAAGGTTGTGATCCTGGGGTCTGGGAGCCTGCTTCTCCTTCTGCCTGTGTTTCTGCCTCTCTCTGTGTGTCTCTCATGAATAAATAAAATTTTTAAAGAAATGTGCTAACCCAAACCATGGGGTGTGTGTGTGTGTGTGTGCAAAACAAATCTACTAACTAAACTTCAGTATTTATTTACCATTTTAAGGTAAAATCTGCTTAAAGTAAAGAAATATTAACTATACAATTCAACGAGTTTTGATAAATGCATATCTAGTATAATCCACACCCTTTTAAAGATACTGAACATTTCCATCATCCCAGAAAAGACCCCCTTCCTAATCAATTCTCTCTCTCCCTTGAACAAATGCAGTTCTAATTTTTTTCATTATATATTAGTTTTGCCTGTTCTACATATTCACAAAATGAATAACACAGTATGTAGTCTTTTGTGTTGGGCTTATTTTGTTCAGCATAATGTCTGTGAGATTCCTATGTGCTGCATGTATCAATAGTTCATATTTTTTGAGAATTATACTATATATATATTTCATAACTTGTTTATCCATTTTCATATTGATGCACATTTGGGATTTTCCAGCTTTTTTTATTATGAATAAAGCTGCTGTGAACATTCCTGTACAAGTCTTTGTGTGAACATATACTTTCATTTCTCTTGGATATGCAAGAATGAAACTGCTGTGGCATGGTGGGTATATATATAACTTTATAAGAAATTGCTAAACTTTTGGCCCAAATGCTTGTATTGCAAGTCTGTTTTTTTTTAAATTTCATTTTGATACCTTTCTTTTGGAACTAGTGTGGGGCTTTATAGCCCCTTCCCCACACTATATGTTTTTCCCTCCCTCCATAGAAAGAGTTCTAGTGCTGGATCAGTTTAAAGGCACGCAGGGAGCTCTGAATTGCCTGGAGTAGACAGGCTAGTTAAGCTTCTAGTTGGGCTTCAATGATCTAGCAACAAACCTACATTCTCATTCAAAGAGTTCCTGGTCTTCCCCCAATTTCCCTCCCTTTCCTCAACCATGCAGCTAGCTATTCAATTCTCAACATCTAGTAGAGTTATCATAGTTCAACTATAGCTAGATTTACAAGATTCCCTGAGACTGTAATTTGGGAACTTACTTTATCCTCTACAAACCATGAGATGTTGTGGGGCTGAGGAGAGGGTTGGTGGGCAGTGCCTCTGTTTTGGCTGACTTGACCCCTTTGCTCTTCTAGTCATCTTGTGACAGAGTAATTGGAGCCTACTTCATGGCTGAACTTGGCCCTAGTCTTTGTGATGTCTGGACTCCATGAGCTCTGTGTTTAGCTAAGAATTGTCAGAAACAAAATGACTTGGTGTTTGAAACTCTGCAGTGTTCTGAATTACAGTAAAGCATCTATACTCCAAAATAGCACTCATACAACACTAAGAGTGTGCATTCCTTCTCTCTCTCTCTGGACACTGTTGTTGCATTTTCTTTACCCATACCAGTTCATCCTATTACCTCAGCTCTTCCTTTAAGTATGTGCTACAGTTTTCTTATCAGATTCGGACACTTCTTCTTCCTAGCAAACTCTTTTACTTTAGATTCATTCCTATTCTTCCTTTTCAAGTTTATTGGTGTCAAAGGGCATTATTACATATTATTGCCTGGCTGCGTCTACTTAAGTGGAGGAGACACGAAACCCTGGTAATTACAGTGCTAGCCTTTTGAAGGAGTTTTGTGATTAAAATGTTTTATCATCAGTGGTTGTTGTGCATGATTTTTTAAATCTGTCTGCTGTCATGAACATTTATACTGTAAACAGAGCTGTGATACTCAGCTAAAAAGAGCAGTAAAAATACATTTCCTGGTGAGTCAGTTCATTTTAGGTAACAAACCAGACCCTGGGTTATAGTGTATGTAGCAGAGATGGCAGATTCAGAGAATACATGTCAGAAGAAAACTTCTGTTGATGATGAGAGCAGCCAGGCACTTTTCCTTTGGGCAATGGAGAATGTGTCAGGAGCCCTGGTTCTCTTCAAATAGATAAACTGTTTCCACTACTAATTTGTACTCTACCTTTTACTTCCTGAAATAGGACCATCATTTTCAGGGAAATCTGGAGTCCTGTGTTGGTTCCTACAGCTTTACCCAACATATTCTTTATACCTTCTTGCCTTAGGAGTGATTTCTTAAGTGAACTCTCTTGGAAATCCAAGTAGGAACAAGTTTAAAGGGCATTTTGAATCACAACATACCTTCCTGTTCACTCATCTAGCCTTATTCATCCTTCTACCATGCACTTATTGAACAACCAAGGATTAATATGCTCAATAAACATATTGATCACAGTGGACAATTAAATATGAATAAGATAAGATATCCTTATCCCCCAAGATATTATAATTTAAAAGAAAATGGGGATCCAAAAGTGCCTACTTATAAGTGGCTGTAATAAAAGGAAGAAAGCAATGAATTCCACAAAAGAGGTAGGAGCAGTGCTGTTAGCTCAGAAAAGTGGTCCCTACAATTTTTCATTGTGCAGTCTATTTATAAAATTTTTTGCATGCCTATATATGATATATATTTTTAGGTAAATAATGTATATACATTTAGTACATACATTTTACATATAGTCATATATAAAACTGGAAATTAAAGAGGAAATCAATGTAAAGATGAAACAGGCAATATTCTACTTTCTTAAATATACTATAAATAATTTTTGGGTGACAGTAATGTGATTATATGTCATATCGGACTCAACAGTCATTGTTTTTGCATCTAGAGTGTTTGATGTAATGCTCATATTTGGGAGAAGGGAAAATTATACTTGTTATTTAATTATTGTTTGTTGGTGCTTACATTATATTATTTTGAATTTGTGAGTTCTTTTAGAAAAATTATTAAGCAGGTTGTGAGACTTATTTCAATTAAAAAATAGATAAGAAAAAATACCTACACAAATTGCATTATGTCATAATGTGCTGAAAAAACACGATAGATATGTGCCATAGTAACTACTTCCTTATTGTGGAATCCCAGACATTTCAAAGACTACTTTGCATGGTATCCAAATCTGATGTATAGACCCAGTGTGGGTTCCAGTGTCAATTTGTATATTAAGTAACAGTTACTCAAATTCTTATTTATTTCTTAAACTAACTAAAAATAGATTTTAAATGTTTTCTTTCTGTAGTCCAATAGATCATTTACTCTTCCTTTATGTGTATACTAGTTTAGAGACCTATTGGTTAGAGGATGGGTTGGATATGAATCCCTCATATCTCAACACATTGGAGAAAACTCCACATAAATACTTAACTTTGAATGATGAGTAGAAACTGGAAAGTATGCATCAGGAGAGAGTGAGTGGCATGAGTATTGCCATGGAAGCACGGGGTACATGAGAGGAATAACGAAATGTCCATTATTTTCAAGCATCAAAGAAGATTTGTAGGGAAATTAGAGCCAGAATATGAAAGGCATGGAATACCTTACCTAGGGTAAAAATTTGAACTTGATTCAGTAGGTGCTGAAAGGCATTTTACATATATATATTCTTTGAACTGGGAGGTATTTAAAGAAAGCAACTTTTCATTTATTTTAACATCTCTCTTAATTTCTAAGAAACTGGCCATTTTCATATCTACATCCCCTTCGCTACGCAATTTGTTATTGGAAATGTCATTCTAGAGTAGATAGGGTCTGGGATGCATTGGTGGTGGTGGTGGTGAGGGAGGAAGTCAACAAATGAAGACGCTTGTTACATGAGTAGTGACTGGTTTAAGTCAGAGGCAATAAAGCCTTAAAAGAGGCTGATGGTGACAGAAATGAAGGCAAAAATAAAAGATTGTTTAGTGAAGGAAGAGAAGAATCATGTTCCTATGATAAAGTTTCCAGTCTGAGTAAGTGGGAAAGTGAAGCTCAGGAGAAATGGAGATATCTGGAGGATTAGATTTGAATGAGGTCATAATTATTGGAGGCAATATTTACCTAGAGCTGTCCCAAATAAAGCTGAAAGCATGAGTATGTAAAGATAGGACTGGAAATAATCTACACAAAGGGAGCATTAAAATAATTAATATGATTCACGAAGGGAACTAGTTAAAAGGAGAAGGTGATCAAAGACAACATTGGGAAGATATTCCCTATATTTTAACCTGGCAGTACCAGTTGAAGCTGATACTGGAGAATCTGGGCTTAGTTGTTTAATTCAATTATTCATGTCTTTGGTGATTGTAGCTAATTCTCAAATTCTTTTCTATCAGTGAAATATAATTAATGTGTCTCAGAAATCAGACTTCAGTAATCTTAGGGAGTTAGTTTGAAGAAAAGTCTCTACACTAAGGGGGCTTAAAGAGAAAAGCAATCCAAAAGAAATAAGCATACTTTGAGAAAATAACTTAAAACATAATGAAAGGTGAAAAAATATAAGTTTATGAACACAGAACTACATTTGAAATGGAAATATTTTTGAATACTATCAAAGATATATTTAAGGCATCTGCCTTAAATGATACAGACACACTGATGATATAGACCAATCAATTCCACTAAGCGTGAAGTTTTTTTTTTTTTTTCCTCAATGAGTTGCTCGGCTTGACTCATTTGATAAACTGCTTTGCTGTCTAAAAAAAGCAACACCAAAAAGATGTTTAAAAGAAATATAGAGGGGGTGCCTGGGTGGCTCAGTGGTTGAGCATCTGCCTTAGGCTGAGGTCGTGATCCCTGGGTCCTGGGATCAAGTCTCACATTGGGCTCCCCACAAGGAGCCTGCTTTTCCCTCTGCCTATTTCTCTGCCTCTCTCTGTGTGTCTCTCATGAATAAATAAATAAAATCTAAAAAAATATAGAGAATTAACGAAACCATTTAGACAACAAAAAATCTTAGGCTGGGAAGTAATTTAGAGGAGAAAAAAGTACAGCATAGCAAAGAACTATTTCTGGCAAATTATAATATTATACCTAGTAGAAGAAGGAAGACTGTTAAGGATAAGTATGTATTTTGTTATTAGCTAAACTATGTTGCTCCAAAATTCATATGTCAAAGTCGTAACAGTATCTTAGAATGTAACTGGATTTGAAGAGGGTCTTCGAAGAGATTATTAAGATTAGATAAGCTCATTGGGGTTGGACCTAATTTCATATGACTTGTGTCCTCATAAGACTTGAGAACACAGATTTGCACAGATGAATGACCATGTAAATACACAGAGAAATGAGGATTATCTACAAGCTAAAGAGAGAGGCCTCAGAAGAAATCTACCCTGCCAACACCTTGATCTTGAACTCCTGCCTTCCAGAACTATGAGAAAATAAATTTTTGTTTAAACCATCTGGTATGTGGTACTTTGTTAGGACAGCTCTAGCAGACTAATATGATTTTTAAAGTTATAAGAGGCTGACCTAAATTAAAGATTAAAAAGAGAACTTAAACAGATTATTGAGTACTTCGAAGAACAAATTTTGTTTTGTTCTTGTCAGACTCATTCATTACAACCTAGAGATGTGGGTCTGAGAAAGATTTGATGCAGTCTATTTTGACCTTAACATGTTTAAAATTATATTCTATAGGAAACATTCATCATTTTATTAGGATATCAGATTACAACCAACCTATGGAGTCTCACTGGACAGGGAACTGAACTCAAGAGCATGGTTATGAAGATACATACCAGCTTGGAATGGGGTGGTCAGGACAAAGTGGCCAGTAATCTAGGAAGAAAAACAAAAGATACATTAAAATTTGCTGCTAAAATAGTGTCAGTCTTGGAGGATAGGACCAGTATTATTGATGTAGATTCCTTACTAATGTGGACAAATGGTAAGAGATTCACAGAGAATTCTGACTGACAGTGTAAGAATGTAAAGTACTTGGGGCAGAACGACAATTACCAAAAGGGAATCCTTGATCTGTAATCTTCCTTAGTCTAGCTGATGACTATTTCAGGGATGATCATCAAGCAATGGAACAAAAAAGTAGCCCTATAAGAGGTGGAGTCACCAGAATGAGAGTCAGGAATAGAAGTGCAAAAATCAGGAACCATGAGGTCATCTTCCAACTATGCCTATCACTAGCCAGACAGTCCCGGGCCCCATTTTTAAGCTCTAGATTTTGCACAAAAGAATGTAGAGGTCTTAGAGAAAGTTTAGTAGTGAAGATAAAAATAATTAGAAAGTAAGATCTATGAGTATAGCTTAAAATTACTATGATTATTAAAATGAAAAAGATAGGCCTCAGTTATTTAATAGTACTTTTATTTTTTTAAGGAATGTTTAGTCATAATTGATGATAATCAACTATTCCCCAGTTACACAGCAGAGGTCAAAACAAGAGGAAATGGGACCCAACTGCAATGTGTGGGATTTAGATTAAAAATAGGGAAGAGCTGGCTTAGTGGGATGAATTACTATGGAAGGATATGGAATTTCCTATGTGAGAGATCTTTAAAAATAGTTTCTCAAGTGTCAAGGCTAATTTAAAAATTAAATCCTGTCTGAATAATGGGGCTGGAGATTTGGTGAACTGGAAGGTGAAAGAAAAAAACATAAACACTGAAGAGACCTTCTAATCTTAAAATGTAATGATTATCTTGAAAATAATACTAGTTATGAAGTAGGATATTAGAAAATAAGTGAGTGCTAATATATGTGTTGTAATTTATTCTTATTACTTTATCTTTCTTCCTCCATTAATCTGGACAGCAGTTTGGGCATTTGCCAAGGAGGTTATAATTATCTATTGTTGAGATTTAAATCTCTTGATTATGCAAAAAGCACCCAGAAAGACCAGATAGAGGGGTTGGGAAATTTTTGCTTTAAGGAATAGCAATAGCAACAGATTCCACTGTTACTAAAGCTTGTCAATTTACCAGTTTTTATTCTAGAGTAAGTTTTAGTCTATGAGTAACTTCTAGATGCTCAATAACTGAATTAAATGCTGTGGAAACATAGAAGGGGGATAGGACATGCCTTTAAATGTGTGTGTGTGTGTGTGTGTGTGTGTGTGTGTGTGTGTCTGTGATCTATATGGGGAGATTAGATAAATACATGTGAAGAATTAGTGCACGATATCAGGTAGGAGTATTGAATTATATGATATGAACTATTTGTGCTGGAAAAGTGGGACAGTGGGGCTTATAGGCTAGAAATGTCACAGAGTAAATTTTAAAGCATGGGAAAGAATTTTTAAAAAGCAGGGGTACGTAAAAAACATTTCGGATAGCAATGTAAACAAAGGGATAGAAGTGAGAAAGTATGTACTTGAGTTATACTTTTGATACCCCGAAAAGCCTTGCATAATTATAGCCTTTGGGATAAGTCTTAGTAGTTCATATGTCACACAAAGCCTTTATGATTTGTTATTGCTAACATCTGTGACCTTAACTCATCCTATCTTTTGGTTCACCCTCACTCACCCTCACTCCCTTTTCATTGCCACCACCTTGAGTCTGTTTGAGTTCAAATGTAAGTTCTGCCACTTTGTAACTCTGTGACCTTAAATCATGTATAAAACAGGGATAATAATAGGACCTACCTCAAAGGGTTGTTGTACGGATTAAATAAATTAATACATGTAAGAGGTTTAGAATAGCACCTGGCATATTATCAGTGTTGTTATTATTAATCCTGTAAACCATTAAATCTAGGTGTTATCTCTTCCTAGAAGCTTGTCCTTTTCTTTTTCTTTTTCTTTTTCTTTTTTAGCTTGTCCTTTTCTAGCAGCCTGCATTAACATCATCCATGTGCTTGCCATTCCCTACTCTCATCTCGCTCACAGCACAGCACTCTGTGCTTTAATGCTAGGCTGGCATGTCTGTATCCTCCTGGACTGTGGGGTCTGGAGGCCATCATGTCTTGTTTATTTCTGTATTTCAGAGTCTATGGGCAGTCAGTCAATATGTACTGAATAATTAGGAGAATCAATGAATAAATAATTCATTGAAATATAGACATCTACAAATTTACACTACATCTACATTATACACTCCACCCACCTCCACTATACTTGGTCATTCCATCTTGTTTAGTTATTAATACTAAAAAGTTATATGAAGATCAACAAAAAACAAATAAGATTGTGAAATATGTAATGAAGGTGTATGGATCAAAATTTAACGATTTGTTACAGTTGATCTCACTCAAGGAAGCTTTACAAAATGGATTCATATTCATCTTTCAATACTTAAAAGGCTACCACTGTTATGCAATTTTAACAACCATACTGTACTTTGAAGAGTTGTCCAAAGCAATCAAGACATGAGATATTTCCATTATATAACTAAATATAAAATGTACTTTCTATTTTTAAAGTCGTTCATTGTAAATTCTTAGACTGCAGAGGTGGAGAGATCCAGTGGTAGGAATCAAGAGATATGGCAATAAACTTCTCTGGGTTTCAGATCCTCTCCTTTGAGGGTTTGAACTAAATAGTCTCAAAAGTATTTTCCCCTTGACTATAGATTCTCTGAATTTGGTGAATCTATGATGTGGCTGGGGTTATAATCTGGGTTTCTTGAATGTAGACTACTGTTCCTTCCATTAAAGTCATATAGTTTTATTAGTCACAGGATTAGTCACTTTTTTAAATTATTTTATTTGCACAGAATCTCTAATAGATAGAATTATGGCCATGGAGAATTATTAATGTCTTAATAAAAATAAAATGGTAAAACTAGAACATTTCATCTAAAACAACAAGTCCTACAAACTATGAGTTAATAATAACCAATAATACTTGTACGTTATCAGCATGACAATTCAAAGGGCTCCAGTGTACAAAGTAATCATTTTTAAAAGCAATTTGTTGTATTGTTACACATCTTTCATACTTAGAGATAAAAGATAAAGAACATATTTATTTCAGCTACAGAATCTATTATTAAAAAAATGTATCTATTTAAAAAATTAGACAGGCAGTTATACCTGCTTTCATCCCAGGGCTGATTCTTTTTGAGAAAGAGGCATTCAAATGTCATAATTATATTATTGAAGTACCTGGAACATCACACACAGTATTCTAGGCATCTTAAAAACCAAGTGGGTCAGGTGCATGATGGATCAGATCAATTACTAAAAAGTCAACAGGCAGGGATGAAATTAGCCATGGCACATTCAGGCTGCTTCTTACTCTCATCTATTCATTGGATTGTTTAGTGACTGAACTGACCCACCATTTAGCATTTGAAGTTAATTAACATAGCCAGCCTGACTACATTATGTTCTGGTTAACTGAGACATAGATAGGGTTCCTGCTTTCTTGGTTCATGAGATGATGAAGGCACTCATCTAGTTAGATTATCAAATTCCCAAATATCCACTTCAGTTTTGCCATCAATACTCTAAGGAAAAATTTTCTAGTCTCAATCTTTTCTATAGTCACTTTTACTTAACTAATTAATTTCAAGATTTTATTTTTAAGTATACTCAATATGGGGCTTGAACTCAGAACCCTGAAATCAAGAGTCATACGCTCTACCAATGGAGCCAGCCAGGCACCCCTCTACAGTCACTTTAAGGTTAGCATTATTTATTCTAGAAGTCTATAAAACATACTTTTCCCCATCTTTTACAATAACATTTTGCTTTCTGTTGATGAGGCAGGACAAAATACTGCCCATATTCTATGGGTATAATATAGTGGCCAAAAGCTTTGGAGTTACATGGACCTTGACTGATGTCCCTTCTCTCTACAATAGAAGGTACAATATCCACTTTCTAAGGTAGTAGGGATGAAAGGTTCATAATAAACATGAAGCCTTAGGACGTGATGAGTGATACATAGTAAATAATTAATTAATGTTATCTCTTGTTTCCGAGTGGTGACACCAGAAATCAATAACCAATTTTTCCTTCCATCATCATTTGATGGAAATTTTTACTTAACTTTTATGGGATTCACTATTGCCTGAACTGGAAAATGATATCCCTAGATAAGAGACAACCTGGAAAATGGGGATGTACAGTATTATTTGGAATAAACTTATTTTTCCTCTTTCATTTTCTAATTATCGGTGCTATTAGTAAAAGCAAAAACAGCCAGAATAATAGGTAGTGGAATAAAGCACTGGTTACATTTTCTATGTGTCACTACTTAAAATCTAGTTTATTTAAAAACATGAATTAAATCATGAATTAAATCGTTCTAAACTTTGACATCCTCCCTCATTGTACAGTAGAGAGTGGTAAGTAGAAGGTAAAATCTACTTGAAAGATTTCACCCAGCTCTGGCTTCTACAGAGGGAATAAAGACTCCATGTGGAAGGTTCAGAGAGAAGTACAAAGATGCCAAATTGCTGGAGAGTGAAGCCTAGGGAGAAATGCTAATGGGGTTGGGATTATAAAGGAGGTAAGTGTGATAATAATCCTGAAGTTATAAAAAGCGTGAGACACAGCAATGCAGCACGGTTATCTGTGCAGAGGCTAGGACAGACTAAGGTGAGGTGAGCCATGAAAACCCTCCCTTCCCTTTAGGTCTTTAATTCTGCTCCCCTAAAGGGAGGAAGTCCCTTTCTCATAAATCCATCTTTCCCTTTCTTTCATTTCTTACTCTTTCTCCTCCCTTGCTGCTTCTTCTCTTCAGTGTGTCTTGGTGAAAATAATAATCCGATTTGAAGCTAAAAAGCTCTGATTGTGAGGTTTCAACAGGTAATTACTAGATGTATGAGGTTGAGCCATTTCTGAGTTTCATTTTAGAAACAAAAAAGAACAAATGTTTCCTTACTTGTAAAAGGAAGATAATTTCTGCCTCATAGGTTTGCTGAGAGAAGAAAAAAAATAACAGGCACAAAAATCGCTTTGTAATATGTAGAGTAATATGGATGTGGGTTTTTAGTATTACCAATGTATTTCTTCAGTCTACATCTTTCCTCTCCTCCCCCTTTAAATTCCAAGTAACAGGTAATAGAGAAGAGAGAGAGAAAATTGTCTTCTTACTTTTCCTTATAAGGTAGCTTCTTCTTTTTAAGAAAAGGTTTAGTGATGGAGGGATGGATCTTAGGCTCTATTAGGCTTTATTCCAGTCTCATGATTTCATGACAAACCTTCATATATTTCCTCTGTGGGGTTGCTTATTGCATTTTTTCAAGGCCCAGAGCAATCACTATCATCTTCTAAATCTATACTTTGAGACCCTGGACATTTTTAAAAGAGAAAACTGAGGAAAGGAACAATTTCACAGGCATGATTATATTGGTATGGATTGTGCAGTGAGCTTTTCCTGGTTTACCACCACCAAACTTGTTCAACGCACCCCGCAGACAGTGTGGATTTAATCCTGCAGTGTTTTGCCTTGCGGAAGGAGACCAAAGACAGTCCTAACCCCTCTACTTTGGCCATGGCTGCGTTTCCATGGTGATCCCAACAGAGGCCAGACCTCTGCTTCCTGCTGTTTGCACTGTGCTACCTAAGAGACCCAGGGCAGAGTCCTAATAACACTCTCATTTCTGTCGCTTCTCTGAAATCACAGTGAACACTGCTTTTGCTGAAACAGTGCAACATGCTGGCCTGCCCTGGACCACATTCCTTTATAGCAAGACCTGGGATCTGCTGAGCAGAGGGGGCAAGTTTCTGTAGTTTCCTCATAGTCAAATCCAGAGTTTCACAGGAAGGCGAGAATCACATTTATCTTGTCCTTCATCTATTTCTGTCACTAGGGACCATGCTAGTTTGTTTGGGCTGCCGTAACGAAGTACCACAACTGGATAGCTTGAATAACAGAACTTTATTGTCTCAGGGTTCTGCAGGCCAGAATTCTGAGATCGAAGTGTCCCAGGGTTGGTTCCCTCCAAAGATATGAGAGAGAATCTGTTCCAGGTCTCTTTTCTAGCTTCTGTGGTTTGCTAGCAAGTTTTGGTGTTTCTTTAGCTTCCACTGCATCACCCCAATCCCTGTCTTCATTTTCATGTGGTGTTCTCTCTGTGTGCATATCTGTATTTTAATTTTCCCTTTTTATAAAGGGAAATTCATCAGCCATCTTGGATTAAGGGCTTGTCTTACTCCAGTATAATCTCATCTTAACTATTTGCCTCTGCAAAAACTCTTTTCCAAATAAAATTATATTCTGAGATACTGAGGATTAGGGTTTCAACATATACAATTTTTAGGGACACAATTTAACCCATAACAATGAAAAGCTCTTAAATATATTTTGATTAAAATTTTTGTTGAGTGCTCACTACGTGTAAAACATTATCTGGGTAGTGTAGACATTGCTTAAATGTATAAATTATGAATGATCCCTGCCTACTAAGAACATACCTTTTAGTTAGAAGTCAACCCTGAAGCTGGGAAAAGTTAAATAAATATATGGAAATAATCTGACCAAAATTAATTTCCAACTTTTTTTTTAAGCCAGAGAAAAAGCTTTAAGGCTGGGAATCAAAAGTAAATATTAGAAAAAAACATATTTTCTCTGATTCAAATAAGCATTTAGAATTCCTGCTACCCATTTTTTTTTTTTCATAGCAGCCATAGAGGCTTCATGAAAGAAATACAACTGAATTAGAACTCCAAAGATTAGTTTGATCTAGAAAGGCAGAAGTGAAAAGAGGGAGTATTCTAGAATAAAATACATAGCATATGAGTAAAAGTTTGGAGATAGGTATATGGAAGGAGTCTTAAGAAATTAGAGATTTGAGTTTCAGAGTTTCAGTGGAAGCAAGTATAGAAAAGTAGATTGGCTTCAGAAGGTGGAGGATCCCATTATGGCTTGACTGACTTCAGATTTTTGAAAGAAACTCCAGAGAATTGGAAGCTTTGCTGGCCCCCAGTGACCTCCATATACCTTATATCATCTTATTTGCATGCCTGTACCTTATCTTTATTTTGATGGTTCCTAATCTCTAGATTACCTTTTTTTTCTTAGAAAAACACCATTGAAACAATTTGAGAATTGGGTTTTAAGGATATGTTTCTTTACTTTTGTGCTAGATACAGCATAATTTTAAAAATATTTACTATCCATTTCATATTTGTAATGGATTTATAACTTTGACTAGAATCATATGACAGAATTATGAATTGAAAAGAACTATTTATTAGGTACTGTCCTAGGAACTTAGGTACAATGTTGTATTTCATCTTTACAGAATTCTAAGAAAGATTTAACTATTACTAATTTTCAGATGAACTATTTGAAGTTCAGGTAAAGTATTTTTCCCAGTTTCACAGTGAGTAAGTGTAAAAGTTGGAATCTGACCATAGATCTGCTTGACTATGAAGTCTATGATTTTTGTTTCCCCTAAAATTTTATCCTGGAGAGTAGAAAATACTGAAATGTAAAGGTATCAACACAAAGTCAAAGCCTGTAGTCAAATTCTAGATCAGAAATAACAAAAGAATGAGATATGGGAAGGCCTGAATCCAGACTGTTCAGTGTTGATTGGACTTTCTTTAAAGACCAAGGCACAATTACATCTTTACTTAAAGATGTAAATTCAGTCTCCCATGTTCATTTTTGAGTCAATGGAAGAATTTTCCTACATTGAAATGCACATGGAGTAAGTAAGAGTCATTTCCATGTTGTCTCCATCCTATGATATGGATGGTCTTCATGTGCTTCCATTCCTGTTTGCCTACATATTGTCTCATTCATGTCCTTGTGTGCTTCCATCCCTGCTCCTATGTGTTGTCTCATTCATGCTAACCTTCATTAAATATATTGTATTTTCTTTCAGTTTTGTGCACATTATTTTTGTATGTGCATATATAATCTACACTTTATATAGGAGAAAATAATTTAATAGAAATACAGGTCAACTGTTGCCTCTAGGATAATGCCCAGTGATGTCAGGAGGAAGTGAGGAAGTAGGTCATGGAGTTATGAAATGGACTTCAAAGAAGAGCTGGCTTTTACTTCCAAAGGGAGTTTAAAATGACCTGCCATTGTCAAATCTTGCCAAATACTGACCTAACAAGGAGAATGGAGCCACAATATAAAAACTAAACAGAAAAAGTCAGGCATGAGAGAGCCACAATATCACATGCTATTTATGTGAAATATTAAGACAGGACACTAGCATTTTACAAGGCATGTTGGAAAAGTCTGTCATAGAACTAAGTCAATACATTCCCCCCCTACTCACTAGTTTCAGCAAATCCACCAGCAAAGAATAGACACTCTGGGAAAATGTAGAGTTATAAAGAAAAGTAACTATAGACAGAACTCAAAAAAAAAAAAGAAAAAATAGAGAACTTGCTTCTAGAACAGCCGGAACTGCTATATATTCTCATTCAGACAGGCTCTATCTTATAGACTTAAGCAGAATACTAAACTTGCAAAGTTCTGAACCTAGTATATCTGACTATTAAAAGGAAATTGAGTTGTGGATACATTTAGTTTGGGTTTAGTGGAATATATTTATGTAATTCTCTGTCATTTCCATGAATATTTATGTTACTGCTAGCTGTCCTAGTATAGGTCAATCAGAAATTCAATGACCATCTTTTGTGTTGACCCACCCAGCACCATGACACAGAGCAGCAAGTGTATCAGGATATTAATGTCTTCTCCAGTGGTGGGTATGTACAATCAGTAGTGGAGCAAAGTTTGCAAGTGTGTGGAGCCAGGAGACTGAGCTATGGAAATTTCTTCCATATCTTATAGTTTATATAAAAAAAGTAACTTGTTAAAATTTTCCCCATGTTTGATAACAACGTAAAAATGTACATGGTAATAACTTGTAAGCTGAATGAAACCCTCTAAAACATCATTAAGTAAACAAATTTTTATCAGTCGATATTAGAGAAAATACCGAATTATTTTTCCATACTCAATAATAATTATACTATAAAATTGTCCTTAAAGTAGTGATTAAAAAGTGTGCAGTCAAAAGTGTTTGGTAAAAAAGAACTTATATAATTATGTTGCTCAATTAATAAAAATACCATTCTTCTTCTGAGTTTTGTGGTGTTTGTGTTGTCAGACTTTTAAAACTTTTAAATTTTATATTGTTATTCCCCACTTTAAATAATTAATCATTTAGTACTTAATTTCATATTCATGATTTAGAAGAAGTCTCTCTTAAAGAGTCTTCCTCGTACATCAGTCTCAAGCCCCCCCAAAAATCTGAATTCTCTCCTGAATCTGAACAATAAATATAATGGTTGATAATAGCCAAGATATCTAAAAAGAAATGAATAGACCCTTAAATGTGGTCCTTGTAAATCTTAACTCAATGTCATCAAAAGAACCTCAAAAAAAGAATTCTCTGAATTTCCAATTTAAGCCTCACTTTTTCAGAAGCTTATCTTACATTCTAAGAATGCATCAATTTGTGTCAAAGTATTTTCCAGGCTTCTTTGGATTACTTCCTGATGCAGTTTCTCTTAGCCTACATATGGAAAAGTGGAAAATCACACAACAATACTAAAAAGTAGACGTAAATGCCAATCTATGGCCATAATTTGTGAAAAATTTCCACAAGTTATGAAGCCATTAGAATCCCCACTCTGGACGAGTAGTCTATACACTGTTTACTTTTTCTAATAGAGCTCATCTAAGGGTCCCCAGGAATATGAAATTATTTCAGTCTTATGAATGCCAAACTCTTGGCTCCGAGTCCCTGGGCTCTGTTCTAGATGTTAAAATTGGCAGCTGTCACCTACACAGGTATTTTCTTAGAAGTTTGCTGAGGCATCAACCCATCTTACTCCCACCATCAATAGCTCTTTTTATACATATTTTAGAACTAAAAAGCAAAGTGATAAAAGAGCACAAGATACGGAGGTATAAAAAGAAAATAAGACTGGCTTATTATGTCACGGAGGCAAAAAGTTATAAATGGAGGAAGATCAGGAAAAGCCCTGATAGGAGGACAGACTGCAAATTAGATTATTCCTTATATTCCAATTACTCTAAGTGATATAGGATTAGGGAGAAGATGAAGACATTCATACTGCATAATGGCTAGGAATTGAGCTAGAAGTGGTATATATAATCTTGTTCTTCAGATGGACATATTAACCTGAGAGTCTACTCATCCAAAAATGGATAAGAAAGAAACAGAGCTGGAGAAATTTTGATAGTGAGGGACTCATTAGGGCAATTTTTTTAAAGTAAGACAGTATATAGAAGTGAAATACCATCTTGAAGATCTGTTATTAAAATAACATAATGCAGAAAGTGATTTATAGCAGGGAACAGAAGAAAATTTAATATAAATTTAATAAAAAAACACGCTGTCTGAATACTTTCATTTTACTGGGTAAACATCCAGTTTACAAGAAGATAAAATTCTTATGAAACAAGAGCCAAAATCATCTAGAAAAGTACTGTTATGAAAATAAATATTGGGGGGTAGGATTGATTTAAAAAAAAACAGCAAATAATAATGAATAACAGAATAAAAGTATGCTGGTAAAGGGAAGAATTGGTGTTGCAGAAAACCAAATGGGTAATGTCGAGGGCAAATGTATCAGGTGTGCCCCAGCATGCAGAAGCATGGGACAAAGAAATGATGGCCATCAGAGAGAAAATGGCCTTTAGAAAAGATAGAGGGCGAGGATCCAACCTAATAATTACATGTGACTTAAGGAAAATGCCAGTTGGGATGGATACAATAAACATAGGCAAATTGAACTAGAATGTTTGGACTGAAAAAAAAAAAAAACAAATGAACAAGTCCCCCTTAGACTTAGTTAGACTAATTGCAAAGGGGTGGATGAGATGTAGGAGAACTAAAAGAGAGAAGGTAGGAATCCAGAGCTAGTAACAGCAGACTGTTCTACTCGTAGGCCTGAGGGGAAAAGATGGTGAGAGGTTATCAAATCAAAAATGTAAGTATATTATGTAGAGAGGCCACCTTAAGATAATCAGTGGCTTTCCATTAAGGAGCAAATCAACTTAAAGCCACCTCACAAAGAGAAATGATACACTAATCTCTCTCCTTTTACTTCCAAACTTTTGGCCCCATAGGCCAACAGAAAACCACTGGGCAGGTATCCTAATGCTGTAAATTATTCAGGCTAATCCTTCAGGACAGAGAACAGGAGGGAGAAGGGACATGAAGGGTAGATGGAAGATACATGATGCAGCACACAGAAAAAAGTCCTTCCACATTTGATAATGGAGGGAATAAAGTGAATAAATAAGAAAGGAATGTTAGACTTAATAAATATTTATATATATTTATGATTATTATTAATGTATTTGAAAACAAAATGCATTATTCTTAATAAACAATATATATTATAAAATAATTTGAATTATGATAATAGGTCATGTCTCAAAACAGATTAGAGTAAGACAGGATGAGTAAATTGATTAATTTCTGATCTCATAAAGTATATGGAAAAGATAAAAGGCATTAGTTCATTTTTCACCCTGCTATTTAGATAAAAGCTATATGTGTGTGTTTGAAAAACTTAAAGGTTGGGACACCTGGATGGCTCAGCAGTTGAGCATCTGCCTTTGGCTCAGGGCCTGATCCTGGGATCCAGGATCAAGTCTCACATCGGGCTCCTTACAGAGAGCCTGCTTCTCCCTCTGCCTATGTCTTTGCCTCTCTCTCTGTGTCTCTCATGAATAAATAAATAAAATCTTAAAAAAAAAAAAACCTTAAGGGTTCATTCAAATAGGCCCAAAGTATTCTTTTAAATGACTGGAGAAAGTTAAAATTGCACATAGCAAAAGATAGTTTTTGAAAAAGGTAAAATAGGAAGACTGTATTGAGTAGTTAAAAAATACTTTTAATAAATTTAATTTTAATAAAAGCTGAAGATATTCAGGCTAATCTAAAAAATCTAATAACATGCAGCTTTATTTAGCAAAATACAATAAACAAAATGAAAAGAGAAAAATTATTTTATCATGACCTTATAATAATGGTTCTCAAATTTTTTGATCTCAGGATCTCTTTACCCTCAAAAAAATTACTGAGGATCCAAAAAAATTTATTGAGGATCCAAAGAACTTTTATTTATGTGGATTATATCATACCTATCATTATAGCTTGTAATACAAATTAACACTGAAAATTTTTTTAAGTCAAGTAGATTGCTGTATACATTGTAAAATTCACTACCCTTTTCATATGCAATTCTCTGAGTTTTGACAAATCTCTACAGTTGTATAACCACCGTCACAATCAAGATACAGGATATTTCCATGTTTTTTTGAGGTCAAATGCTTCTTTCCACTCCCAGTCCTGGAATGATCTATTTTTATGGACCTATATTTTTACTTTTACAAATATCAGGTAAATTGAATCATTCTTTATGTAGCCTATGGAGTCTGGATTCTTTCGCTTGGCATAATGCTTTTGAGATTCATCCATGTTGTTAAATGTATTCATAGTTTAGTCCTTTTTGTTATTGAATACTATTCCCTTGTATAGCTACACCATTTTTTTTTCCTTTTTGTCCATTAAGCAGTCAATAGATGTTTGAGGTTTTCTAGTTTGGGGCTATTACAAATAAAGATGCTATGAACTGTTGTGTATGGGGTTTTGTGTGGGTTTTAGTATTTCTCTGAGTAAAGACCGAGGAGTGAGATTGTTGTATTGTGTGGTAAGTGATATGCTTAACTCTATAAGAAACAATAACTTAATAAAAACAATTCCAAATGGTTGAATAATTTTGCATTTCCACGAATAAGATATGGAGAGTTCTATTTACTCAACACTTTCACCAGGACTTGATTTTGTCAATTAAAATATTATTTTAATAGATCTGTAGTATTATGTGGCTGTATTTTTAATTTCCATTTCTCTAATGGATAATGATGTGCAGCATGTTTTCAGTGCTTATTTGCTATCTTTGACTCTTTAATAACATATTTATTCAAATCTTCTGCCCATTGGGTTGTTTTCTTATTATTGAATATTAAAAGGTGTTTTTATATCTTGTGGATACTAGTTTTTTATCTGTTATGTTTTGCAAATATTTTCTTCTACTTTGTGGCTTTTCTTTTCCTTTTCCTTTAAGTGTCTTTCAAAGAGCTGAAGTTTTAAATTTTGATGAACTCCAATTTATCAATTTTTCATTTATGGTTCATGCTTCTGTATTCTATCTAAGAAATCTTTGCCTAACCCAAGGTCACAAGGACTTTTTCCCATGTTTCCTTGTAGTAGTTTCATAAAACTGAGAAATTTTTATAACATAAAAATACACAAGCACACAAACTATTACCTATCAGAGTGTGATATATGTATGTATCAGAGCCATACATCACGTAGACTGGAAGCCATTTTAGAGAACAGGAAGAGATGGTTTAATTTTGTAAAACTAGCTAAAAATTTATGCCAAATACTGAACAAAAGAAAACTATACCCTTTTCAAAATGTTAAATGAAACTACTGTACACTCCTAAGAGAATGCGAGTGAAGAAGGCAAATAGTATCTTAGAATTATTCTGAAAATATTGACCACATAAACTTCCTGCTTTCCTTTTAGATTGAGAATGGTCAATCTAAAATGTAAAGGCAAACGCAAATTATGAATGGCAATATTGAATTTTAGATGGAGTAAGTTCAGGCAATACATTAAAGAAGACAAAGGGTATTTTCATATATTAACAAACCCTTTTTTATCCAATGACATTATAAGAGCTCTAAGTTTTATATATCAAATGACACAGCTTTAGAATTTATGTTAGAAGTCTAGAAAATAAGGATACATTAAAATCATTGCAATTGTACTTGTTTTAAAAAGATTTTTATTCATGAGAGACAGAAAGAGACAGGCAGAGACATGGGCAGAGGGAGAAGTGGGAGCCCAATGTGGGACTCGATCCCGGGAATTCAGGATCACACACTGAGCCCAAGGCAGGCGTTTAACCGCTGAGCCACCCAGAGGTCCCTGCAATTGTACTTGAAGACCTTTTACCTCTTTATTTAGAAGATAAAAGATATCAATAATACATATATAAAAATTCTAAAGAGATGTATACTGTATGGTATATAGAACAGTTGTTGGGAGAATAGATCCTAAGAGTTCTTATCATAGGGGAAGTTTGTTTCTTTTTATTTTATTGATATGATATAATGAATGCTAACTAAACTTACTGCAGTAATCATTACACTCTATAGTAAGTCAAACCATCGTGCTGTACCCCTCAACTCATATAGTGATGCATGCTAATTGCATCTCAGTAGAATAGGAATAAAAGCACTTTGGAAAATCTGATGAAGAAAGCAGGAGAGAAAATGAAATAAAATATTGTAAATAAAAATGAATATAGTGAGAAATGACAAAGGGTTTTTAAAAATATTAAGGATGTAGGGACGCCTGGGTGGCTCAGCGGTTGAGTGTCTGCCTACAGCTCAGGGCAGGATCCCGGGTCTGGGATCGAGTCCCACATTGGGCTCCCTGCATGGAGCCTGCTTCTCCCTCTCCCTGTGTCTCTGCCTCTCTGTGTGTGTGTCTCTCATGAATAAATAAATACAATCTTTAAAAAATAATAAAAAATATTAAGGATGTAAATAAAAATGTTCTATTACTTTGAAAATATTAATTTATAGATAATGTTTTGAAAAAAAGAATTTCCAAAAGTTCCTGTGAAGAATGTAAAACCAAAACATATCAATGACCATAAAAAGAATTGAAAAATAAATAAAATGGTCGTCAACAAAAATCACCAGGTCTAGTTAATTTCATAGGAGCATTCTTTCAAACTTTCAAGGAACAAATTATATGTTTTCCTTTTAAGCCATTTTAGAGAACAGGAAGAGATGGTTTAATTTTGTAAAACTAGCTAAAAATTTATGCCAAATACTGAACAAAAGAAAACTATACCCTTTTCAAAATGTTAAATGAAACACTTGAATGTCCTGTCAGAAGTTAATAGTTATGCCATACAGAAAGCATTTCATGTATTTAATCAAATAAATTTAATAAACCATGGATAAAACAAATCTTAACAGAGTTCTTTAGTACAGGGCATCCTGTACTGAGATCCTAAGATCTCAAATATACAAAAAAGCATGGTAAGCCTTTATAATTTATTTAACGATAAGGAGCCCCTACCCTTACTCTTTCTTCATTGCCCAATATGCCTAATACTGGTTTACAATGTTTAGCCCCCAAGTGTTCCGGACACGGGTGTGTGTTAGCATTCTCAGTTACTGGACAGACTGTCAGATTGATCTCCCCGATTAACATAGGTGTTGAAATCCTAAATCACCAGTATCAAACTGACACTGGTAGGGTAGGGTATTCACAGAATCATTCATCATCTTGTAGATTTTATCCCAAGAATGAATGCAAGATTGATTTATGATTGTGAAACACATTAATACAAACACTTTATTTATTTATTTTTTAATACAAACACTTTAAAAGGTTAGATTCCAAATATGATCATTTAAACCAATGGCAACACAGGCTATAATGTAACAAAAGAGAGGAATACATTCCATTATAAAATTGGCAAAGATGGAGAAAGCTTGTTACAAAGCTGGCGAGATTGCTGGGAGGTGTCCTGCTGGTGGGAGCGTCACTGGGACAATCTTTCTGGGGGACAGTTTGGTGACCTGGGTTCGATATGTAGTAAATTCTTTAGAAATTAAAACTTCTTAGGAGCCTTAGATTTGAAAGAGAATTGATGAGAGAAGTAGAGAGATTGACTGACAGTGTTGTCAATAGTGTCTTTATTTTATAAATTTGCTCCCGTCCTTTGGAACCAGCCATCATCCTCTGTCCTCCTTTCCTGGCTTTCACCCCCATAGCCAGGAGGCTTTTGTGTTAAGGGAGATGAAATTAAGTGTCCAAACTAATCCCCAAGTAAGTGACAGGTGAACGGTTATCTGCATTCGTGGGTGAAAATATTGCTGGTTCTTCAGCTGTATCAGGAAGACAATCTTTGGCCTGGCCAGCTGGGCTGCATACAGTAGCCAGGATTTCCTCAAACAGTAATAATCTGAATTGCTCTATCACCCAGGTTCCTGAGAACTGAAAGTGCTCACAGGAGAGGTCAGTTTACCTGCTGCTTCCTCCAAAATCCACAGACACAAGTGAAAGGGACAACTGTGGTTCTCCAGTCAGAACTTTGCTCCTTTGGGATTCTTAACGGTAATGCAGTTTTGGAAGTTTAAAAACATATTTTGTTACCTCTTGGATACCTGACTGCAGAGTGCCAGTCAAAGCTTTAATGCTATAATATCCAGCAGGTGAATTTTTGGCTCCCCTGTCGTCGGATAGCCACAGTGTCATGCTAATGCATCTCCTGCACTATCACACAGAACTCATAATGCTGGCAGTGGAGGGGCCTGGATGTCTTTGACACCTATTTGTTACCTTCAAGGTCAGCAAGGACGCACCTGGAAAACACAGATGCTGTAACCTAAATCCCACCTACTCACCAAGACTTGTCTCTGATTAGGTTATTTGAATAAAACACTATTTGGAATCTCACATTATATATTCACACATGCCTACTTTAAAATTCTGGGTTTTTTGGAATATGCTGTATTTTAAAAGATTCACAATGCTTTACCAGTTACATGTTTTACTTCGCTTTTTACAGACTTCTGATAGCAACAGCAATAACTACTGAGTAGTAGTATTTCATTTGTATTGAATACAAGCATGTGGATAAATGTATTAGTACATAGAATACTGAGTTGTGAGTGCCTGTGTGTGTGCGAACACATGTGTATGTGCTTTAGCTACGTATGTATTTCCATGGCAATAACTGGAGATGAAATAAAGCAATTAGCAAGATTTGACAAATTATTTTAACCAACTCTTTGCCATTTTGAAAGTTACAGGATATGTGCTTACTTAGATTCCTCCTATACCTACTACACTTTTAGGACTTGACACTTATAACAAAGGATAGTCAATTATATTTAAAAAAAAAACATTCTAAAGCTACTGTGTCACTGCTATAGCAATTATGATTACTTTTTTCACTTGGCCCTCACTTAAGAGCCTAGAGCAAAATTTTTGTTGCTATTGTCTTGTGAGAAAGAATAAGTGAATCATGGAAGATATTTCTACTGCAAAAACTTTATTAAAATAAAACATTCTGAAACACATGACTTAAAGAATGTAATTTTATGCTGCCAGTACAATTTAGTAATGTCATTTATACTAATCTTGATAGAATGGCAGCATCCAAATAGTGGCACACACTAGAAAGTCATTAAGCTAAATATTAAAAATGTTGTTTTATACTTTCAGGTCTTTCGATAATTTCTAGTACATAACTCACAATCTGGATGAGAGGCAGGGAATGGCTATGAAAAATCTCTGGCCAGTGCAGATGTAGGGTCTGACTCCTGTTAACATATAGTCCTGGGGTTCACTTGTGGCACATTGAAGCAAAAAATGCTAAAGGAGTAAAAAAATGTAAGGTCTAATTAAAGGGTCACTAAATATCATTTGGGCCAGTCACTTATCCTCTTGGTGCATCAGTTTCATAATCTATAAAATGAGCTCATTTGGACAATGGAATGAGAAGAGTAATGCAAAGATGCTTTGAGAGTGTTGCTATAATAATATTAGGAGAAACAAGGGTGGTGAAGTGAACCATGACCAGGTGAACCATATAGCCTTACATCAATGTTATGAGTGTAAAGATGTGGGATATATTTTTTTAAAATAAAATTGTAAATAAGGTCTTAGAGGAGTATGCTATGCCACATATCTGTTCTGCATAGCTTAATGACTTTCTAAATTAAATCCAAATTTTAATATCTACCTCTTATGTAATCTCCAGCAACTTTTTCTATTCATGTATTCATTCATCCACCAGATGCAAAAATGAGTGTTTATCGTGTGCCCACAATTATACGAGATGCTAAAGTAGTGATGAACAAAACAGGGGAACTCATGCCTTCTTGATATCTCATCTGGAGACTACTGTCCACTTGTATTTTAAATATGAATATTTCTCATTTTTTCAGATTGGAGAGATATATAATTAAGTAGTTTAACTCTTTTCCCCAAATTTAAAGGGTTATTGTGAAAACTAAACACTTTATAAAGTGCTTAGTATAAGTGTTTAATACATTATAAATATTCATAGTAAGTGGCATTTATTATTTCCACAGTGTCTTCTAAAATGTTTAGTATGGGATTATAATGTTACTGGTAATAAAAAATTGGTATTAAAATATAATTAACTGAAATTTTTATGTTGCTTAAGTCAGAGTGATAAGTATAGTAAGTTGTGTGATACAATCTGTGTTGTATACAAGAAGAATAATTTTTTTCCCAGATGACTATATGTGCCGTAATTCTTTTTTGGAAGCCATTGGGGGAAAAATCTATAAATACATAATATTAATTGCTTGAGAAAGGGCTTTATAGAAAAAATAGGCTTTTATGAGCTGTTTAAATAAGGAGAGGGAGAGCAGTGGATGAGTTTAGACAGGGGGGGATGTGCTGAGTTTAGTGCAGCTTGGAAGAAGGTTTGGCTGTGGGTGGGAGACGAATGCAAATAGGAAGAAGGCTGTTTGCACATGTGCTCACAGAAGCAGGGAAGCTCCACAGAGAAATAAAGGAATCTAAAGGGAATGGAGGATAAAGGAGCAGTGATTAAACAGATTAATTCTAATCCAAAGTGTAATCAATGACTCCAAAATGAAATAGTGTGCTCCATTGTTAAAATGAGGAGCATAAGTGGATTGAAGAAGACCTCTGAAGTCAGATGGTACCTTGCTGGACTATGAGAGGAGTTCACTTCTTCAAGGTTAGAGGGAAGACTAAAATGGGATGTTGCAAATGATAGGAAGTATCAGTTCTTGGGAATGCTGTCTGGGATGACAGCAATCTATTTGCTTTTTCTAAACTCTTGGAAGAATTATAACTGATCAGAGAAGAAACCTTGGCAATGGCACTAAGCATAAATTTTCTTCCTGAAATAAGGGGGTATCAGATCTCAACCTGGGCAGTAGAAATTGCAGGGCAGAGGAAAATATGAAGTGGTGGAAGGATGGAGGGAAAACAGGCTGAGACAAGGAACAGGTAATGTGGATCAAGCTTGGGACGTATGTAGACTCAAATATAACCAGAGGCCAAGGGAAATGGGAATCTTTTAGAGTGTGACCTACATTGAATACTGGATCTACAGACTGAGGAGGAACTCCCAATGGGGCCAGTCTAGTTTGGACTTTGATCTTGAACCGAGAATCTGAACAGCATATCTTTAAAATAGGTCATGTAAAAGACAATCTGCATTTTTACCAGGGCAGAGACTAAGAAGTCCTAAGGAAGAGTGCTACAGAAGAGTGGACCAGGTAATGTGGGAAATGCATCAACTGTCTTGGAATGTTAGGAAAGAGCAATTACCTTTAGAAACATCTGAGAATTGAGGCACCTGGTTGGCTCAGTCAGTTAAATGTCTGATTCTTGGTTTTGGCTCAGGTCGTGATCTCAGGGTCATGAGATAGAGCCCCACGTCAGTCTCCACACTTAACATGGAGCCTGATTGAGATTCTCTCTCATCCTCTTTCTCTCTGCCCTTCCCCCACATCTAAAAAAAAAAAAAAAGACAGTGTGCGGGAAGAAAACGGAAAGGGTGGTCTGGATGGATGATCATGCATCCCAAAGGGTTCACTGGAAGACTTTTAAGTAGGAAGTGACACCATATAATTTCAGAGGTATAAGAAAAAGTCCTACAATTTGATCTTCTACAATTAGAAATGTGTTTCTCTCCTTTCTTTCTTGCTTCCTTCCTTGACTTATCAAACACTGACTGAGAATCTATCACTCATTCATCACTTTGCTGGGTACCAGTAATCCAAACAAGATTTCCAACCCTTGGGATCTTCTAGTTTTATGATGGAAATGACACCTTTACTAGCACTGGTAGAAGTTTGAACTGGCAGAATTTCTTTTAGGGGGAAAAATCCATGTTTAGGAAAATGCTAGGATGGGCTGATTTTGATTATAAGATTTTGATTATAAAACAAAAGATCTCAAGACAGTATAATGGGAGAGATTTGGAAAGAAGAGAAAAAGTGATCCAGATAATAAAATGTCAGAATTTGTGGGTTGCATATTGGTTGCCAGCACTTGGAATAAAGTGAAAAAAAAAAAAAAAAGGAAAGGACTTCAGGGGTAGAGAGGCCCAACATGGCAGCAGGCAGGCAGCTGGTTGAGGTCTTCAGAGAGAGGGCCAGGGAACATTTCCTGTGATTGGAGAAATTTCAAGGAACATGGAATGTGGAGTTCTTTCTTACCTTGGGGTGCAATTATCCCTCATTATTTATGGCATTATTCTGAAAAGTCTGTTATGTACAACCACCTTCTATTCCTGGTTAAGTTGGTTTCTTCTGGTTGCAGAAGAAAAGTGCATATCTTTTGTGGGGGTGAAATGCTCAAAAAAGAAAGAGGTAGCTCTCAGATGTAGGATGGTAAATGGGGGCAGGAAATCAGAATGAATGGTGGTAGGAACATAAGCCCCTCAGAAATGCAAGCAAATAAGGGGAGACTGCCTGCAGCTTTCCAGCTAAGCCATCTTAATTAGGTATTACAGGAAAAGCTGATGATCCAGAGGGATTGAGGACTTGGGGACTTTCTGGAGTAGCAAATATTTGTGTTACATAGAAAGTTATAGTAGAGAATAATAAATACAAGGATTTTGTGCTGACATCTGTGATAAAGATGGTTAGTTTCCCAAGGAGGGCGATGGGAGTTACTGTAAGCTAAGGATGGGGTGAGGAAGGAGGCTTCTCACACCAAGAAAAGTGCAAAAGCCCACTGCAGTTCAGGCAATTCCAAGTGAATTTCTAGCATCTGAGATGTAGCACTGAAAGTGGTGGGACTAAAAGGTTAGTGAGTATCAAATCCTAAAATACTTTCTAGGCTGTACTCTGGGACCTATCTTGCAGGCAGTTGGGCAAGAAGGGGGTCCCTGAAGGATTTTATCAGGAAATGACACACTTTTATTTTTCATTTATTTTTTATTTTTTAAGATTTTTAATTTATTTATTCATGAGAGACACACACACACAGAGAAGCAGAGACACAGGCAGAGGGAGAAGCAGGCTCCACACAGGGAGCCCGACGTGGGACTCGATCCTGGGACTTCAGGATCACGCCCTGGGCCGAAGGCAGGCACTAAACGACTGAGCCACCCAGGGATCCACAATGACACACTTTTAAGCTGCATTTCTGCAAAGAATGGCTTCCAGCAGATTTAGGGTTGGTTCTGAAATGAGTGCACACTTCTTTGGAGGCTCTTCTCACCTCTCCTTCCTTCTATTGTAACTGCTAATCATCCCAGACTCCCAGACTCTCACAGGCTGCATCCTGGGGCTGGGAGCCTTCCTTTCCCTGAGGACATCACATGACTATGGTCTGGTCTTCCTCTTCTTTTCCTCATCGAAGATCACTGGTCTTATTTCTCATAGTCTTGAGTCCCTGTTCTCTGCCAAAGCAGAGCTGATAAAGCGCATGTACCTTCTGATGATGGCTGAGGGAAAATGAGCTTACACATGCTGGGTACCTTCCTCAGGCACCGTCGCTGCTTCATGTCCAGTGCCTGGCACGGTGCCTGGGGTGCAGTATTAGACCAACAACAACAACAAAAAAATTAATCATTGCAACCAACTCTTTTTCTTATTTAGAGATGAGTAAATTAAAATTCAGACAGATTATTAGGCTTATCCAAGGTCACATAGCTGCTGAGTGGACCTTTGAGGATTTAAACCAAAGTTTCTGGCCTCCAAAGCTCATCCTTTTGTCATTCTATCATGATGCGCCACTTACAGAGACATAATTAATATGAGCTTCAGAAAAGGAGCTACTAGTGTGTGTCATTTCCATATTCTTGTAGAATGATGCAGAAATATGCCACGGAGCTGTGATAATTAAATGGATATGTAACTAGTTGAACAACCATACGTAAAGGTACTGATGGATTGATCGATGTGGGCTTGGAGTAAGGTGTTTCCTGGCTACCCCAATGTTAAGTCCTCAATGACGTCTTCCTCAGCAAGTCTGTTTATGGCTGGAAGGAAGATATATTGGTAATATTTATTTAATTTTTAAAGACACAAACACTGGGAGGATGCTAAGAATAACAGATTCGTAATTCAAAATGATCTTAAACTAAAATTTTGTGTTGAATTTTCTCCAAATTTTTAATAAGAAAAATTACAAACAAAAATAGTTGAACAAATACTGTATGAATATGCACATTTTGGGCCCTTTGGGTGGCTCAGTGGTTAGGCATCTGCCTTTGGCTCAGGCCATGATAGCAGGGCGCTGGGATAGAGCCCCACATTGGGCTCCCTGCTCAACGGGGAGTCTGCTTCTCCCTCTCCCTCTTCTTCAATTGTGCTCTCTCTCGTGTACTCTCTCTCTCTCAAATAAATAAATAAACAAAACCTTTAAAAAATGAATACTTATGTATTGAGTACTTAGGTTAAGTAGCTGTTGATATTTTATTAGTTTTCTTTATCTATCAGAATACCTACTTTTTTAATCACTAGAAAGCAGGTTGCAGGCCTCATAAAATTCGACTACTCTCTATTTCCTAAAAATACATTCTTCTACATTACTCTGCTTCTATTGATCACATATAAGAAAATTAACAGTAAATCTCTAACATCATAATATCCAGTCCATATTTAAATTTTTTATTATGGTACAATATTTATAATATAAATAGAATTATCCTTTTCACCATTTTAAGTGTACAGTTCAGTGGTTTTATGCACATTCCCATTATTGTACAACCATTACTGTCATCCATTTCCAGAATGTTTTCATCATCACCCTTAATTTTTGATTCACTGAATTTTACATGAAACTTTGTAGGGATGGTACATAATCTTACACTTGGATCTAAAAACCAACTTCATAAGCACAGGTCTGAGGAGAAGGAAACATATTTTTAGCATTAACAGAAAACAATGAGTAACTTCAGCTAACAATAAGTTCAATTGTGAGTGTCAAAAAGTGAGTGCATGGGCAGCCTGGGTGGCTCAGTGGTTTAGCGCTGCCTTCAGCCCAGGGCCTCATCCTGGAGACCAAGGATCAAATCCCATGTTGGGTTCCCAGCATAGAGCCTCCTTCTCCCTCGGCCTGTGTCTCTGCCTCTCTCATTCTCTCTCTCTCTCTCTCTCTCTCTGTGTGTGTCTCTCATGAAAAAGTAAATAAAATCTTGAAAAAACAAAAGTGAGTGCAGGCTTAGGCTAAAGTGTAGTCCTGGAATCTTGAAGAGAGTCCTGCAGTTTTTGGTACTGTTCACACCCTACTTGGAGTGGGGCATCCTGTCCTAGTCTCCACACTATTGGATAGTCAGAAAAATGATATCAGGATAATGAAAAGATTTTAAAAAGGCAACATCTGAGAAAGAGAGGAAGAAATTGGCTATTTGGGGCTTTTGAAAAAACAAAAGCTAACATTTTGAGAAAGAGATGTTATTTTAACTGTCTCAGAATATTTAAAGAACTGCCATTTGGAAGGTAAATTTGATCTAAGGGGTAGTTTATGGGCTAATAAGAGGAAAATGCCATGGGAAAGGCTTTAATTCAGTATAATAATTTAATAATAATAATGGCCAGAGTTGATTGAAAATGTTGCCTTAGGAAGTAGCTAGTACCCTGTCACAAGTGGCATTCACTGTAATATTTGGCAGAGGAAATTAGATGCATTGAGTGGCTTTTTTTGACTAGATGACTTTAAAGTCTCTTCTGACTGTGTTTTGTTTAGGATTCCTTTGATTGCAAGCAATGGACCCAGATAGTGTCTTTGTAGGTAAATGAGGAATTTAGTGAGAGAATGCTTGAGGTATTGCATATAATCAATGTTAGTGTTGAACACTGAAACTCAAGCAGAGCACACTTTTCTCTCTCTACCTCTCTCCGCTACCATCCTCCTCACCCCCAACACCCTTGCTGTAACTCTGTCTGACACTTGCTCCATCCTCTCTTTAGTTCTGGCCTCACTTTCTCTCATTGATTCAGATATAACCTGGCCAGAAAATAAGGCTGCTGACTGTTTCTGAATCTTAAGATGGTTGGTTGAAAAACTCTGAAAAAAGGCTTTGTGTTACTTAGCAGTTAACTCTGGCCAGGAAAAAATAATGATGAACAGATTCACTTGAGATGTTAAATTGTGAACTGTCTCAGGTAACAAAGGACTCTAATGATGGGATATTCAAATGCATGAAGAACAAGGGTGAGTGTTAAGACCCTACAATCCCTTGAATGACATGAATGTCCAGTCCTGAAGGAAAATAACCATCTGCAGAGTTCTTCATGGCAACCTCAAGCCACCCTGAAAGAGAAAATGATTGAAGGTCATGTGGAAGTGCCACATTAAATGTTGCAGCATAGTTGGGAGCTAATGGGAAATCCCTGCTACCCACAGACCAGCCAGGAATGCAGCAAATAAAGTAAGGCTTTTCTTTTCTGAGAAAGCATGGGAAAGCTATGAGACAAGGGCAGTGGTACATACCAGTTTAGGCTCTGCAAACATTTGTGGGGTGGCTGAAAGCCAAGGGTGAGGCCCAGGACCTATGGAAGTATAGAGGAGATCCTAGCGTTTTAGCAAAAAGTCCATTCTTCCTTTTCATGCAGGAAAACTGAAAGTCCTCAAGGTGAAATAACAATTCAGTGTTCGAAATGATCTTCCTTAATATGAGAGTTCCTTGTCTCTTGATATTTCTTCTTTCCTATATGCCTGCCTCTGAGGAATGACTTTATGTCTACAGAGGACCAGTATGACTTCCTACACATTCATGTTCTGAAAAGGACCAGGCTTAGCTCTCAGAAGGTGGACAAATGTCCCCAAGGACCAGTTTATGATGTCATTGCAAGGATTTCAACTGAGAAACCTTTTTTTTTTAAGATTTTATTTATCTATTCATGAGAGACACACACAGAGAGAGAGGCAGAGACACAGGCAGAGGGAGAAGCAGGCTCCATGCAGGGAGCCCGACGTGGGACTTGATCCCAGGTCTCCAGGATCACACCCTGGGCCAAAGGTGGTGCTAAACCACTGAGCCACCCAGGCTGCCCAACTGAGAAACTTTTAATTTTAATTTTTGCACTAGCTATTTTTATATTTGCTGAATATCATGTGCATGTACACTAATTTTGCTTTTAAATTATTTATTTCTGGGGAAATTCTATGAATTGTAGCAGCAAATTAGAACAGAGACTATGAACACGTTACATTACAAGCTCCTGTGGGCTTACTCCCCTCCCTGGCCTCAGGGGTCAAGGTCTACCTCTCACCTCCTGACTTTCTGAGTTCTGTCTCCCCTCCTCCCTCTGAGGCGGACTAGGACTGGGACAGTTCCAGGAGTGAATGAGGCAGAGTTCAGAACGAATGGCTTTAGTACAGCCCATCTGGCTTTTGTACAATCCTCGGTGGAAGTGGAGGTAGAAAATGATGATGATGATGATGATGATGGCAATGATGACAATGATGAAAATAGGTTGCTTCTGCCAACCAGCAAGTGCAGGTGGATCTGCTTTGCTATTCTCAGAACGTTGTCGAGTGCTGAGGTAAGTAATGAAATGAAAGCTGAAGCGTGTGCATGCTGTTGCTTCCCTGAAAACCCATAAGGAGAATGTCAAATGTTTGAATGTTTCATTATATTTTATATTTCATAAGATGCTGCAGGGTACAGAAAGAATAAAAAGTAATGGTTAAAAAATGGAGGAGCAGGAGTGATGAGCCCTAGATTTGAAAATAATCATCACTCTTGGTTACTGAGAGTAAATAATACAGTGTAAAAACCTCAGGAGGAGATGAGGAGGACTGAAAAAAGTAGCCTGGACATGGATCTAAATAGGTCTACAAAACACACACATACACACACCTAATTAGGACAAAAGAGAGACAGCCTACTTTCTCTTTCCAAACACTCACGCCAGAAAAAAGAAAAGGGGACCACTTGGGAGAATGTGCTACACAATGTAACAGTGGCAGCAGTGACAACAAAAACGTCCTGGCCTCACAATGAGTTATGGATGAAACCTATGTCTGTGACAAATGTGCCTCTTGTGAAAGCTACAGCACTTTAAAATATATGGAGTTTTTTTTTTCTCCCTGCGTCTTTTGATATGGAACACATAATCTATTGGAGACATATGCACGTTCATGCACGGAATAAATCAAGAGTGAGGCCAGCAGCCTTGGGACATGGAACATGGGCCCACTGCTTTGTTACAGCCATCCAGTAGCCTCCAAGAGTTCCACATCAGTCTGTGAATATCTTCTCTCCAGGGTAGGCTTCTAGAGGGGGGCAGCATGACTTTTAATTTGATCAGCAATATAACCTTTAGATGACTACTTGAATGTTGGAACAGGGTCAAGATATGGGAAGATATCGCAATCCGCCCCCTCCCATGAAATATATGTTTTAAGCATGAAAGGACAGTTGTTGGACAAACTGAACACATTTCTATGAAGAGTATTGCCACAGGTACTTCAGGGAGGATGACGTGGTCAGCATGCAACTTAAGGCAATGCCTTTCACATTTTTTGACTGTGACCTACACTTAACACATTTTTACACTGGGATGCATCATACACACACACACACACTCTGAAACAAAGATATCATGAAATAATAATTACCCTAGCTATATGCAATGCTCAGAAATTTCTCAATTTTTATTCTATCCATGCTCTTTTCCTTCCTTCCTTCCTTCCTTTCCTTCCTTCCTTCCTTCAATGTATTAATTGGTTGTGGATTACTGTTTGAATAGTTTTGAATTAGAGGACATAAAGAGATAGCAGCAGAACATCTGTACTCCATCCAACAGGCTGGCTGTAAGCCCTGGGAGGGTAGAGGTGTCCCAAACACTTAGCAGAGGGTACAGCACATTACAGGTACTAAATAAATATTAGTTATTATCAACACCATCTACTAATTATTTGACCCTGGACAAGTCATTTACTACTCTTTGCCTCTATTTTCTCATCTGTAAAAAGATACCAATAATATTTACCTCTTGGCATTGTTGTGGGGATGAAAGGATCTACAACAGTGCTTGACACATAGTCAGCCATCATTTTTATTGGTAATGTCAAAATTAAAGACTCAGTTGCAAATGCTATCAAGTGTAGTCAATTTACTTGGCCCATTCTCTCATTCATTCATTTCTGTAGTCCCTCCTCAGTGCTAAGCATATTATACTCATTGTTATCTTCTCAACAACTCTGTAAGGCAGGGACTATTAGTCTCATTTTATAGATGAGGCTTAGAAAGATGAGCTACTTGCCTAACATACCATATCTAATCCTTGACACCAGGTCTATATGACTGTAAAGGCTGAGCCACCATCCCTAAGGAAATGGAATCGAGTAGAGATATTTCAGGCAGATGGATTGGCAATTGCAGTTTAGGTGCAGGATCCTAATACTTTATTTCATATATGCTGTTTTCCCTCTCATCTGTGTAAATACTCTGAATTGGATTAAGTGTAAGGAGGGTAGACAAAACACACACCACTTGTGACTTAAGAAAGAAATAAGGACAGTGTGGTTTGTTTCTTCTTGAGTTCTCGTGTAACTACTTTCTTTCAGAACCTGCTTCTCCTCAGTGCTGTGGTGGGTGGGTTGGAGTCTGCTGGCGGGATTCGAGCTCCAAATTTGATAGGGGTCAAGGAAATGCATCAAGGTATAGGTTACCTGAAAATCTGGATCAAGAGACAGCCAAGGTCAAATAGACAAACCTCAGACAACTGAGAACCAAATAAACATGAACATATACACGGAGACGATTCTGGAACTCGTGTCAGGGAGTGCAGGCAAATGACTCATCTCCCAGAGTAGTTTTTATCAGTCCAGTTGCCACTTTTGAAGGGCTGAAGCTGTCCTATTTTTTGCCTAAGGCTTCATTTATGGAACCCAGCTTTGATAAAGGTGGCCATTACCACCACCAAGTGCAGGAGCTGGGGGCTCTTGCTTCATGCAAAATCCCACTCCTTTTTATAATTTACCTGCTGATTTAAAATTTCTTTTCAGGGCATCTTGGTGGCTCAGTGGTTGAGTGTCTGCCTTTGGCTCAGATAGTGATACCTGGGTCCTGGGATTGAGTCCTGCATTGGTCTCCCCACAGGGGCCTGCTGCTCCCTCTACCTATGTCTCTGCCTCTCTGTCTGTGTCTCTCATGAGTATATAAATAAAATCTTAAAAAAAAACAAAACAAAATTTCTTTTCCAATTTATATCCTCAGTGGAATGAAGCATATTTTCATATTTTAATGTGAAATATTTCACATTTATTGAGCCTCCTGTCTGGTTCTCCAAGATGAGATTAGAAAACAATTCATTCCTATTTGTCTTGGAGGAGACCAAATGCTATCTACTGTTGATATTGTAGTTTGGTATCAAAGGCAAAGCACTTGCACATAGTGCCACAGAGCCTGTTTCTGAAAGTAATGGCTGAGGTGTTCTTAATTTACTAATGGACCACTTATAAAGTGAGAAACCCTGTCTTGTGAAAACCTAAAGGGAATTTCCTTTATAGGAATAGTCTTCTTACAGGCTTTCCACCCTACTCAGCTTATAGTGTAAAGTTTGCCTATTTTTCAGCCTATTGTGTAAAGTTTGCCCATTTCTGTCCTAAGGCACCTATGGCCCAACCTAAATTATGCCTGTCCCTACTTGGAAGCCTAAGATTAAAGTCCGTTTGACGTGACTGACTCTCTGATCTGGTGCCTTCTATATGCCAGAAAGCTCAGAAACTACTGAGCCCCTCTCTTCCTTTCCTGGACTGCCTCCAGGCAGCCTCTCACCATTCTTATTAAACTACTGAATATCCACACACACGTGTGTGTACACATACTGACAATATTTAATCTGCTACAACATAGACCATGGGCACTGGCCTTAACAAACCATTTTGCATTGACTAAACAATAACTCAGCTCACTAATGCTTCATATTAACATTCCAAATCATACATATCTGGGAAAAGAGGGTATTTCTTATATAAGTGAACTCTTCCATATTGGTAGGAATGGGAGGTTTGGAACTGGAGTCCTAGATTGTAGTTTGAATTGCTTGCTTGGTCCTAACACTTTCTTTCCTGCTGGGGCCACCTCTCATTCAGCTGGGAACTCCTAGACTACCATTTTCTTGGTAAAGCTCCTCTTTCTCCGCTGCTCACTGATTCTTTTGGCAATCTTTTATCAGTTTCCCTGAGCTGATGATTCTACCTGGGAAATGTCCTTGCCTCCTTGACTGTCCCTTTTTCTGCCAACCTCTTGGATAGCACCAAACAAAGTTATATGGAATATGTACGTCTAATTATAATAAGCTTGGAAAACCATGGCAATGACTTAGGAAGAGTATGTACAACTGTCTTTTAAACATGACATTTATCATACCCCATCCATTTCATAAGGGGAAACACTAGTAGTTTAATTCTTCAGAAAGAGTTCAGTCTCACAAGGTTTCTCAACATCAGCACTACCAACATTTTGGGCCAGATATTCCTTTGTTGTGGGGGCTGCCTTGCGCATTGTAGGATGGGTAGCAGCATTCCTTGGCCTATACCCGCTAGATATTAATAGGACTTTCCTGGTTATAAGAAAGTGTCTTCAGACATTGTCAGATATCCTCCCACAACATCTGGGAGTCTGTATCACCTCTGGTTGAGAACCACTGCCCTCTAGAGACTTAGTCTTCAAAATGTGTTCTGCCAATTAGCATCAACATCACCTGGGAGCTTGTTGGAAATGCAGACTCTCTGGCTGTGCCCCAGGTGTACTTAAACACAATCTGCATTTTGACAAGATCCTCTTATATGCACCTTAAAGATTTTGAAGCTCCACCTCAGAGAATACCTCCATTTGTTACCTTTTCTCCTCTTATCAGATCCATCTTTCTCTCCCAGCTCCTTCTAATCCTTCCTGGATAAATTTTCATCTTTGGGGAAATTCGTTAAGCTACTCACAGATATTTGTTGACTCAAGTGCCATAGCATTTCTCCTTCCGTCCAGCAGTTCCTTTCCTCAATTCTGAGTTATTTCAGGCTATACTAATGCTCCAGAGACTCTAGAATAATATTCCAGAAGATGAGCCTGGGCTAGGAAGGGGAGGGGGAATTTAGATCTTCAAGTCTGGAATAATAGTCCAGATAAGTACTGACATTTTGTGTCTATCTACTCTGATCTTTTCTTGCTTGAGGGATTTGAAATTACACCCAAGCTGGTTCTGTAGTTAAGGCTATCCCACTTCATCAATTGATATCATATTTGGTAATCTATGAGATTCAGAATCTATGAACTGGTGTTAGGAATGTCTGTCGATCTTTTGCCAATGACTCTTCTCATTTTCAGTCGTCTTTAGGAATTAGAGTCCGATATTGTTGCTTAACACCCCTTCCCAATGAATTAACACTTGAATACTGTACCAGCAGTGCTAATATATTTGACTTATTTTGACACCTAATGTCCAATTTCCTTTTAAAATTGTTGTTTGGTTATCTGCATTTAACGTTATTGAAATTTAGAATAAATTTAGAATTTATTGAAATTTAGAACATAACTTCTACACACTTTCGTATACTTACACTCTTTGTATCTCAATTCATAAGTAGTCATTTAGTGGTTAACGCAACCAATGGGGTCCATACACACAAGTACCAGTTGCTGGGAGACAATGTGCAAACTGGCGGTCATATAATTGTAGATCTAACAGGGCTGGGCACAGGGTGAGCAAGACAGTTACCTAGGGCACGATTACTCTCCCAGGTCATTCAACTCCGGATTCTATCTCTCCCAGAGACCAAGTATCTTAATATTCTGTGGCATGTCTTTTTCCAGAGTCATTTCTCTATCACCGAAGTCATGGATAACAATGATTCTCTCTGCTGTTTCAAGATTTGTGCTGCACCTTTTTCCCCCTACATTGTTTTCCCAGTCTCATTGCCTCGTCTTTTTATTTCATGAAATTGGCTCATCCTGGACGCCTGTCTCTAATGGAGATATGTTCAATAATTTGAAGATTAGAGAAATTATGATTCAGAAGATTAGACTCAGAATTTTGTTTCCCAGATCCATTATTCCCACATCAATTTGTTGATTTCTCAGTCCAAACCCACTCTCCTTTGTACTGCTTTTTGATGCTGAGTCTGGATCCTCTTTTGCCAACTAGCTCCATGTTAAGCTGTCAGTAGAGCATGCTAGGGGAACTGAGCATGTACTCCTAGCTTTGTTGCTTTCCTTCTTTCTCTTGCAGTGCAGTGCTCACAGCTACCTTCCCGTGGGAGACCAAGTGATGCACATTTTCCAGCAAGTCTCACTGGCACTCCAGCCAGCATCTTCCCCGTGAGTTTGCAGGCACTCCAGCTGGTTGTTTCCTGCTTGCCAATTCCCACCTGAAGGAGGGAACTTCAGCATTCTCTGCAAGTCTGCAGTCATACACTCTCCAACAAGGTCTATATCCCAATCTTGGTGGGAGGAGGATAGTGACTTCCAAGTTTGGTTCTTCCTTAAATATTCTCCTTCATTCCCAGAAGTAGTCGTTATTCCCTTCATCTGCTATTTCAAGAATCTCTAGAATTCTCTTTACTCCTTTTAGTATTATTTCTCTTTCTATATGTTAAATTACAGGTGTTTCTGTGTCCTGCTTGAATCCTGACTTATTCACCCTACAGTCAAAAAGAGGATATCTACAAAAACCCTGAGTCTATTCCATTTTAGAAGGCATCTGTAGGAGATACAGGGCCCTTGTAGGGATCCTCATCTATTTTCTTGTGGATAGATTAGAAACCGCCTTCCCTGAGTGGGACCGATCAGAAGTAAGGAGCAACTCATTAAAGGGTGACACTCAGCAATAAGTCTATTGCTTCAGCTTGTGGTTCTGGGTCCTTGCCTTGTTCACGTCTCCTATTCTCTAGTTCTCAGTGTAAGAGAGCTACTACCAATCTGTTTGGACACTATTTGGTTATTTAGTATTTCCTTGCATATATATAATATTATTAACATATAAAATATTGATTAATATATAGATAATATTAACATAATATTATGTCTTTATAATTATATAATCATACATAATATTTATACCTAAAATGTAAAATATGTAATATTGTATGTAAATTTAAAATATATATTATATTGTATTTTATTTAGATATGTGTATGTATATATGAAATCAGGATGTAATATGTAATATCAGGATCTCCCTGGAAGAGATTACGTTTTCCAACTTTATTGTTTTCTATTCTATTTTGTTTCTGAAAATAGCAAGTCACTGGGATTGCTTGGATCCATGGTTTTCTATTTTCAATGTAGAGTCTTTCTGAATAACTGCTTGCTTATATCCAGCATGATGCTTTCAGGACTATTTTGAGATTGATAGCAACCATATTGCTTTTGAAGATTAATGGGAAAATATAAGATTTGGATAATATTTGCCAGCTATAGTTTTCCTAACAACTAGGGGCCATCTAAGGAATTATGATTAAACTCATTGGCTTAAAAATATACATTGTTTTTACCATGTCTTTAATTCTAATTTGAATGCAGCTAAGATTGGAGACAGTAATACCTGTTAGTTTGCATACTTAGAAATAGGTGTCTTATACTCCCTATGCACATTTATGAAAAGTAAGCTATACATTAGCATTTGAGGCGGTGATGTTAGCCCAAATTATAGCAGTAAAATACTGCAATACTGATTTCTGGTTAATAACCTTCATAAAAGGACCTCATGCTTCCCAATGTGTTCTTAGCGAGCATACCTTATTATTTTATTTTCCTGTCAATAAAATTGGCATAGAATTGTGTTAGGGTCCATATATTGGCCATATGTATATTAAATACCAAGTATTGTTATTTATAATAAGTACAGTGAGGTCTGAGGGTTGATAACTATCTGAACTCACATATTAACTAACACAGCTGATCAGGGAAGTGTTTGGTTTAACAGAGCGACTTTCACAATCTGCAATGTTTCTTATTCTAAACTTTTCCATGACTATTTTCATTTGCACCTTGAGGGCTCTGTATCTCATGGTCTTAAACTATCCTACGTTACCTATCACTATTACATTACCCCTGAAAAAGATAAATGTTCCATATAGATTTATTTGCTACAGATATCCTACTGGAATACTTTTTAAAGACACTGTCATTTCTAGATTATAAAGGATTCAAAATAGTCACAGAATTTACTTTTTTCCATCTCTGTGGTCAGTAGCTTCATTTACTGGTTTTACATCTTAGTTATACTTTAGTGTGAACAACCATGAAAAGCTCCATGTCTATAAAAACAGCCTGAAAAATGATGCCTTCGTGCTTATGGCATTAGTGCTATTATGAACACAATTCCTGTGTTTTGAAAAACAATAGAGTTTGTTATGTAATTGAGTTTCCCCCAGAGAGTGCCACATGACCAGAGGCTATTAATTATACAGTTTTATTATTATCTTTTGTTCAGAACAATAGTGCTCCTGAGGTCCTGTGAAACTTTTCTCCCATGCGATTATGTCGAGTTTTGATTAAGCTTCATTATATACAGTTCATTAACAATGTATCTTAAAATGAGTTTTTGATTGAACATTTTTATTGGTCATTTACTATAATTGATGGATTCTGTTGAAATTTTACATAGAAAATTTGCCAGGATAGTTACGGTATCTTTCATTATGTATCATTATGCTTTTTTTCCCTAAAAGAACCCAAGTTTCTTTAAAACATTAACTTTCAAAAATTAGATATTGATCTATTGCCAAAGCAGTTGGTCCTTCCATAGTTCAATTAGGAGAGAAACAGAAACTGGTAATATTGAATAGGGATAAAAAAAAAATTGGAGAAATTAAATAATCCTATTAACATGATCCTTTTCCCCCTAGTGCTCAAGTCGTCTTTTAGGAAAGTAAATGAACTCTTGCTGTTTGAAAAGGGTCCTTTTTAATGAACTACAAAACTTGATCTGTTTCATTAGATTCTCTAATATTGTAATATTAATCATAACATTTTACCACTCATGTTCTTACTTTAATCAAAGCGGTAAAACTGATTTGGCAATAAGTTAACAGTTCTTTTTATAATGCCTTTATATTTAAAGAAAAGTTAAAAATTTCTTAGAAATTATTTAATGTGTTAGTAAATACTACCCTGGAATCTTTAGATAGTGAACTTATTTTCACTGAAGGTACTCAAGCAAATGTTTGATAACATTTGCTCATTGGGACAGAAAAAATGGTAAAATAGGTAACCTTTAATATTTCTTCCAACTCTAACCTTTTACAAATTGACAGTGGAATATAGCATAAAAAAGAGGACAAAGGTAGAAAAAGAACTGGAAGAGGAGTTTAAAAACATACTATTTGGCTTCAGGCAAGTTATTTAACTTCTATGGGTTTCAGTTACTTGTGATAATAAAGAAATTGGATTAAATGATGTTAAAGTCTCCTTCCTACTGGAGCCTTTTCATGATTTTCTATTTCCCTGATGGCTAAGGGTTAAATGAAAGTTCTCCAAAAATCTATGTTTTATTCAGAAAATACCAGACACTTGGGACAATAGAGTCCACTGACAAATGCTGGCAAATTTATAATTCCAAATGAACTTATAGTTTTGGCATATGTTATATTAACTTATATATTCCTACCTCATCTAACTTTTATATAGCTTTACTCCTACTAAAAAATGTGAATGAGAAAAAAAATAAGGAAAAACATATTCACTTTGAAATGTTCCGTTTTTTTCTTTGAAATAGCAATTACTGCCGTCACTGGAGGTTTCTATGCTTTATTGTTGTCATCACAGAGAAAGGGTCAAGTTAAAGTTTTCGTTGCTGAGCGTGGGTTATTTTTCAGGAAAGGCAGAGCTAGTCATTGCTTACTTTTCTAAATCTCATAGACTGATTATCATTATCATTCCCCTCATATTTATTTACCTCTTTTTTTCCCTGAGTGGAATATAAAGGCTGTTAGCTCACAAGTATAACTCTAACTCTGGTGAAATCACATAGACTGAGCAGTTTGAATTTAGCCAACCACCCAGATATTTTGGGGCATCCAAAGTGCTCAGTCTTCTGAAACTTGACAGAAAGGAAACCCTAAATGTAAAGTTCACATTTTATCTACCACCAAACTCTCTTCCTCCTCTTTCTATTTCTCTCTCAATATCCTACCCTACTGCAAGGCACTACATATGGAAAGAAAATGTGCCAGGAATTTGCTAGATTATAATTAATTTGGCCACTATTTGACTCCATAACATTGAGTGGATCACACTTTCTTATTAGCTTAGATCTCAGAATTTATTGATTCTGTGACACCCGAAGTGGTGGCCAACTAGGTACTTTCCCTCCCTACCACATCTACTTTCCTTGATTCTCTTGCAATTGAAGAGGGAAAAAAAAATCACGAAAAAAAATAGTGTGAAGAAACTTAATCCATTGTAATATCAGACCATTGTAATGATATTACAAAATATAACGATTTTTTTTCTTGGAAGACAACTATTTATTTGTTGCAAAAATTATATATATAGTGTCCCATTTTCCACCACCCTCCCTCCCAGTTTGTGATTGGCAGTCATTCTCCAATGACACTGGTCCTTCTTCAAGCTGGCTCCAGGTATAAACAGTATATGCATATGGCAGACCAGAAAAGGGCCTGTATTATCATCATTCACAGAAGCCACTCAGTGTAATCTGTATACACCCTCTTGCTCTTCACTGCTTTTGGATCTGAGCTCTTGAACTTTGACCTATCCACCAACTCTATCATAGCCGCCTTCAGTCCACCAGAGTCTTTGCTTCTTAGTTCCTCGAAGGCTTAGTCCAGGGTGGACAGCTGGTGGCCCTGGTGGGTCCCGATGATGGGGCACAGGACGCAGATGAGCTGCTTATCCTCCTGGTTCATGGGTCAAGTATTTGAAGTTCATCCACATGATATTTTGATTTATTTCCCATTTGTGAGGTGAATGAGCAAAGTAGCTTTGTGAGCATTTAATATTTTAACCATATGGAGGAGAATCATCTTTTTCTGCTTAAATGTAAAACAAGGAGATAAGATACATTTAATTACATTAATTTATTACAGATTGAGGTCTACTGAAATAATAAGAATTTCCTATCCTATCATGTAGCTCCGCATATTTGGGCAAAAGAAAAATGTTCCAGAGTCAAGATGCCAGTTTGAATAACTAACCATTCTATTAATTGATGTTCTTGGCCAGAAGGGGAAACAATAGGCAAGTATGACTCTGTGCATCATCTATTTTCAATATTGGAAAACAGCCCCCCCCCCAAAAAAATTCTGTAGTTTGTTGTTTAGTATTATAATCTCTAAATAGAGAAAATAGAATATGAAAACAGAGTTCAGTGATCCAGCCTGGGAATCGAATAGGAAGACCAAATTGTCTTACCTTTACACCAGCAATCAGACATTCTGGGAAAAACATAGAATTTGGTGGCTAATAATCCTAGCCTCCAGCCCGCAGTCTGTCTTGACTACTTGCGTGACCTAGGAAAATTAATCCATATCTATCAGATTTCCTTTTTCAGTGTACAAAGAAAGGAGACATCCCTAGAAACCTCTGACACAGTGCCTACCTAGCATACAGCAAGCTCACGTGAAGTGTCATGGGTACTGAATCTTTGTTTCCTCATCCATGACATGGCTGGGTTGATCTGTACTGCAATAATTTTCAAATCTTTTTACTTTTTTTTTTTTGAGGGAGTAGAACCCTTTGAACAACAGCAACAGATTTTTACATGGAATCCCAACACATTAGACAGACAAAAGCTAAACTGTCTAAAGTGAAAGTAGAAAGCTCAGACTACCTTCACTATTTATTTGTGTTTATTATGGCAAAGGTATGACATTCATTCAAGCTTTTGGTTAGTATATGTTCACAGACACTCAGAATCACAAACCTCTTCAGTACCTTTCATTAACTATTTCTTGGGCCAGCACATACTCCATGTGAGTTTCACACGACAGGGGTTTCTAGAGTTTACTTCCTATTTCCTCACGTAATCTCCTTGACAATTCAATGCTAAAGGGGGTTGATATTGGTGTGGTGAATGATAATGATTCTGTGAAATTGTGTTGGAGATCATCCTTTTAAATGAAGGGTAGCACACTAAACTGCAGGCAAACCTGACCCAAGCAGAATGCTATAATGAATGTCATTTATCTGTTCTGCTGACTGTGGGTGCTGGAATTTTTACTGAAATCACTTGGGGACCACCCAGTGCAGGTATCTATTTTTAACAATACACAAAAACTTTTTTTTGATTCAAGACTATACAAAGTCAAAAGAAATGTTTGGTTTAGTATAAATCAGAGCATTGTAATAACTGTGTATATTTTATTAAATATTTAACTTATTTAAATGATAACTATACTTAGCAGCATGGGCATGGTTGGGAGGGGCTTCAGAGTCAGACTCAACTAATTTTAAATCCCAGCTCTTCCACTTATTAGCTCTGTGACCTTGAGTAATTATTTTATCCTTGCTAAGCCACAATTTCCTCATTAGTGAAATGGAAATGAAAATGCATTCCTCATTTGGTTTGCTGTGAGATTCAAAAGAGAAAAACCTATTCTGGAGCTTACCATTGGACCCCGCATATAGTAGATGCCTGGTAACTTAATTTATTTTGTCTGAAATGTGGTGTGGCTCTGATGTCACTTATAGTCCCTTCTCAGCAAAAAAACAGGGAAACTTGAGAACCCAGTTTGGCTAAGGAGCTGCAATGGTACAACTTGGTTCTTTACCTTATTTTTCTTTTCTTTTTCTACCTCTGCATCATTTACTGATCATCTCTAGACTCTTGAGCTGACTTGGACTTTTATGCTAATGGCCAGAGATACTCAGATTCTCTTATGTTAGCTGTTAAACGTTTACACAAAGTGAAGAAGTAAATGTCTGCATTAACTGTATACCTGAAATCCTATCAGCTACTAATAGTCACTGCACAGATTTACACAAAGTTAGAAAAAGAGGAAAGCTTCCTTTCAAAATGCATTCTGCAAACTACCTGCTATTGTCATAAGTAAGTTCAGCTAAGAATGTGCCCCTTCTCTTTCCTCCCATTAGATGTTTTCCAGGTAGTAAGCACTCCAATTTATATACCACATAAACACTTTTGCTATTCTGTGCAGACAACACTAGCTATAGAATTAAATTCTCACAAATTTAATGTGCAGACAAAACACTTGGGGATCTTGTTAAAATGCAGATTCTGATTCAGTAGGTCTGGTGAAGAGCCCGAGTTTCTGTGTTTCTAACAACCTCCCTGATGGTGCTTGTGCTGTTGATCTGCAAACTACAGTTTGGGTAGCAAGCGTCCAGGCAAGCCTCTGGGTCACCTTGCCAACCATCCATTATTGCCCCTCCACCATCTCTTCCGCCCATCCTGTTAGAGTAAGCAGATTTGATGTTTTGTTTTGTTTATTTTATTTTTTATTTGTGTGTTCCATGCCAGCCATGTTTGAAATACAAACAGACCCCCAAAAATCCTCTATTGCCAACTTGGAAATTTTTAGCCGTTTATCTCCAAAAAGTTATCTTCTAAAGGAAAAAAAAAAAAAAAAGAAAACAAAACAAAACCAAACACAACTTTGTGTCAAGTTAAAATGATGACCTAGGTTTCTATGACTCCCCCCTTTTTTTTTCCATTTTTAATTTCTTTTTGACCATCTCGCAGGTTGAATTTTTCTGCCCACAAAGAAAGTAAAAATTCCTCATGGAAAAAACCTACTCTTCTGACTTTGAAAACTATTAATATAACATTGGCATGTGACTGAGGCTGGCCCCCTGCAGGCCCAGCGTTGACAATAATATGAACTCTTCCTTCCCCACTTCACTCAACAGTGAGATGTCTGTGAGCCTTGTCCAATTAATGAAAAAGATGCCTATGTAAAATGAATCTCTGTGAATTTATTAATTCATCAGTAACCACATTAAAGGCATATCAGGTGATGTGTTGGGCTCCCCACCCCTCCAATCCCAATTCTTGAGGATATTCAGAAATGCCATAAACTCTATTATTTTAAGAGCTGTTTCTTAAGAAAACTCTGGGCCAAGCATTTAGAATATATTATCACTTTAAACACAGATTTTCATTGACAACATTCTGTGGGCATCCATTTAATATTAATATTAAGCCAAAGAAATAATGGTCCTTGTTTCTTTCCTTTAAAACGACAGGAATAGTGGGTACTTGTTCCTTCTGAAAAACAGGAAATATCCAAGCCAGCAGTATTCACACTGGTGTCATTACTTGCATTACTTCAGTTATCGATTGAACCTTGCCAAATTCTCCATGATGCATCTGCCTACCAGTGAGGGAGAGGCTTCTATGAGAGATTGACTTATAAAGGTTATCTCAGGATCAAATGATATGCAGCTCTCTGCCTTTTAAAAAGTGTTAAAAGGCTGGGAAACCAGATACTCACTGAGGCATAGAAAATGAGGCGTCTGGCTATAATTTTCTAAAATTAGTAACGTAATATTTTAATGTAATTGGTACAAAATTTGAACTTAAGTTTTCAGAGGGGATGCCCAAACCAAATAAGCACTCATCAGTACTGTTCTCTGTCGCCTTGAAATGACTGAAGTCTAAGGATCTTCCAGGTTTAGAACCTAGGGTTTTCTGGGAGTTTTGCAGAATCCTTGAAGTTCTGCCTACCAGGTAATTTACAAGGGGGGGGGGGGGGGTTGGGTGTGGGAGGGCATAGGAGCAAGGACCAGAGGTCTTAGAGGGTGAGTTTATCCCCAAATCTCAGGGAGACTTCTTGGTAGGTCTTTTGCCAACATTTGAGAATGTTGTATTTAGTTTGTCTCTTCTGTTGACTCTAGATTGATAATATCCTCAAAACTCTTGCCCTAGGGTCTGAACATTTATAAACACAAGAAAAGAAACTGCTGAGGCCTCAGTTTGTTCTATTGATTTGGAGAGTGCTGCAGGGAGTCCCGAGATCAATAAAGTACTGGCTTCCTTTCTTTCACCTCTTCTTGCCAGTTTTCCTGTGCCAAGTTTGCCTCTTTCTTTTCCTTGTCTTGCTTTTGGGGATCTGTGCCATAAGCATCGGATCTCTCCCTTCATCCCTCTGGGGAGAAAATATCCTAAATTCTGAGTGATTATATCAGGATTTTATCAGCAGTATATCTCAAGGTGGATGGACCTAGTACCAAACTCGTATGACTACCTCTACATCCTCCTTTCTTGTGTCTACCTTTAACTGTAAAAAGGTATAAAGGTGCAGAGCTTTAGGCTTCATTCAGAGAAGTTTGGCTGTTATTTTACTGGTCTTGGCAGAGGTTTGAGTACATATTAGTCTATGTGATAATTTGAATACCCAGTATATTCTTTTCTGTGTTCCTGCTCCCCATTCTCGTTTGCAAATGTTTATGCACAGATATGTAAGCAAACATACACACATCCAGGATAGTATCTGTATGAGAAAGAGGAGAATATTTTTAAAAGAAGTCAAAATAGTGATGATAAAATTCACATGAGGATAAAATAGAAATCCAGCCTCAGAACAGCATAGTGATATTTTGACATTTGAGTTCTAATCTACCCAAGATCCTCGTTTTTGTCTCTGATAAACCACCTTATTTTTGATAAGCCTTCCTTCAGATCAACCTCTAGACAACCAGTAGTTGCCAGAGAAACTTCCTGAACAAAGAAGATATTCTGAAGAAACTGCCTTCATCTCCCTAAGACCAGGAATGAGATTCATCCATCCATCCATCCATCCATCCATCCATCCATCCCTCCTGCCGCAAAAGAAAACCCAGAGCAAGAATAAAGTTTCTCAGATGCAGTTGTATAATCCCATTTAAGAAGATGTCCTTAGACTTCCCTGAATCTTTCTCTTTCCCTGATCCCCAGAATCAATACAAAAAAAAAAAGCAAGAAAGTGAGAAATATATGAACATAATAAAAGGAGATTTGAATAAAGCCTTTCCTAGGTAAAAGAAATAAAAGTCTTATTCCTTCCACCACTACAAACTACTTATGCCACTCAAGAGTAGATCACGACTGCTGGGAGTCAGCTATAGTTTCCCTGATTTCAATCTCAATTGGAATTTCACAATTCTACAAAACTGCTCTGAGAACTGTGGGACTCAGAGGGACCCTCTCCTTTGCAACTCTGTGCTTCCTTCCTAGATCCTGGTCTCACCTCAAGGGAATGTCTGAATGTTTCTTCTAATTAGAAAGAAATGCAGTCAGTCTTGGTTCCTGAAAACAGAGTGGGCTTTTTCGTTAGAAACAATGTTTCTTCCATGACCAATGGCCTCTCCAAACTAGATTGGACCAGAAGAGAGGCCCAATGAATAGGGTAGTTTCTACCTGGTTTTTCTTCTATTTTTGTTTTTAAAGAAAATTCAGCAGTCTTTCAGGTGAGTCTAGGAACTCCCTGAAAATGAATAGATTTGGAGTTGCTCCATTTTAACTTCTGATATTGGACCCACATAGGGAGTACTCTTGATTCACAGTCCACACTCCAGCCTCATGTTCAGCCCTCCCTTCCATGACTGACAGTCTCTACCCTGTTCTGAGGAACCATCTGTCTCCACAGCTCGCCCACACAAGAATGGAGTTGTCATTGATGCGGCAGCCAGGACTGCAGCAACAGGCACTGATGCCAGACGACACAGGTGGTCTGGAGCATTGAGAGTCACCACGGAGACTCAGAGAGGACCAGCCCTTCCATTATTGGGGTGCGATGTGTCTGAAGGCATCACACTTATGTCCCAAATTAAGGAAATCTAGCCAAATGAGGGACACTGCCTCCTAAAATGTGCCCATCACATTCATAGAGATGTTAACAAATGTAATGTCAGCATTCACTGAATATTATACTATGTTTTCACCGTAAGTCACCAGACTTCAGTGCTTCTTTTGACTTGTGAAGCTAAGACAGGATGAAGAATGTGGTCAATGCCTCTAACTCCAGAGTTCACAGTATAATTTTTTTAAATGTACAGAAATATTCCAAATATTTTCTCCCATGAGGACCCATTAAGATCATTGGATGACCATTCTGATGCCAAGAAACCATCTTGCCGGTGCTATGATATTGTGTGTTATACTAAAATATCTTAGGCAATTGAACCTACTCAGTACTTCCTGTTTCAAAGAAAAAAGAGAGATAACATCCTTTATTGATCTAAGAGAAGTTAGGCAACGTATGATTATAATGAAGTTATACAACAGAAACTTGGTTCTTTATCTTCCCTTCCCAATGACCACTCAAACTTTAATGAGAAAACTCAGCATAATCTTTCTCCTTCATTTTCTTCTTCAGTCTAATATGCAATACATCCTCAGTGGAGTCCTGCTGACTCCTTGAATCTTTCTCCTCTTCATTCTATTTCTTCATGATTTGAGTGCTGAGTCCAGAACAGGTCTGGCATATACTTAGGTGCTCAGTAACTATATTAGAATGTTTGAAACCCCCACTTAGCAATCTACCTTGCCTTTCCATTTCTTCCAGGATGAAGTACAAACACTTTGACTTTAGATTTAAGACACTTTGCGTGTTGGTCTCAACCTGACTTTCCTCCTCACTTCCTTGCATCTCCTCTGCACAAACCTTCTGCTCAAGGAACCCACAGAGCTTGTGATCCCTTAAGCTTGCCATGTTTTTTCCTGAATCAAGCATTTGTAAATGCTATTCCTCTTATCTTAAGACTGCCTAGATGACAGCAGGTGCTGATGATTATCTTTTCAGTCATTCTATCAAACCATTCATTCATTTATTACCTGACCAACATCTATATATCCTTGAAGACCCAGGCAAAATTTTGCCCTTCCTATGGAGCCTTCTAAGACTCTGTGGGAGTGTCACATTTTCTCAGTGCTTTCGTAAGTACTTTGTATATAACTCTATCTTGCTGCCTATCACATTGAGTTATAATTTATCTTATGTGCTTCCTTTGTCCTCATCTGGACTATGAGATGCTACAGAGTAAGCAATGGGTCATTTGTAACCTTGTCTCCAGTATATTTTACAGCACCTGGTACATAATAAGTACTCAACAAATGCATAATGAATAAATGCATAGCTAAGCTATCTGGAATAGATACATGTTTTAGAAAGAAGGGATCATTGCTCTGGATTGAGGATTCAGCAGATGAACTTCATAGCTTTTTATCCAGTTATTTGAAAAACCTCAAGGAGTCTCTAGCAGTTATATAAAATGTATATTTAAATTTTATTAAAATAATAAATTATGTGAAATTCATAGAATAGCAACAAAATAACTTAAAGATCTTGGAGCTGTGGACCAAGTAATATGATAATGAGTCATATATACTGAGCAAAGGATAATGCAGCCCACAGAAAAATGGTTAGGGCTCCCTAGTCTCAATTATCTGTACGTAATTCTCTATGAAGTCAATGAGAATGATGAATGACTAAGTAGAGCAACATTTGGTTTCTAGAGCAGAGAAGTTAACTATTTCTAAACAAAGAAATGTTACATAAATGTGTTGATTATCCTCATGTTTCTTTTGAAAGTGATGAATGTGCCCCAAAGTGACTTATTTAAATTTAAATGTAATTTGATTTTTAAAGTAGACACTTTCATGTTTCTTAAATGCCAAAGGAGAAAAGCTGCCTAGCCATTTTGGTTTCCAGTCTCTCATTCATGTCTCATACCTTCTTCTGGCAATGACTTTGTTTGTGTTTTCCCACCTGAAGCTGCCCACAGTGAAAACAAAATAAAATGTTTGAAGGACATTGAAAATGGACAAGCGGGCAGGCTTTCCCTAAGAAAGGGTCCTTCTTAAATGAACTGACAGTTTTCTTTGTTGATACAAATGAAAAGCTAACATAAAGATATCCCCTAAGCTTCACTTTTAGTGTTTTATAAGAATGGAGACCAGCTTTGACATATTTCTATGTGCCTATCTTAATCCTTCAGAACTGAGGATTCTGAGCAAACTGCTGAACCTGCAGTGTTTGCCTATTTATCTGTCTTCCATCTGCACATAATATAGACCTCACATTGTTCATTTGGGAGTCCTTGTTATTGTCCAAATGCCTGTCACAAAACAGGGTGTCTTAGTCCTCTGGGGTAACTGGCCATGGTACCAACAGACACAGATGGTGAATGAATGCATTAATATGCTCTGTTCATGGTGGAAATTGCACAGAAATAATACATTAACTTTAAAGGATTGCTTTCCATCTTTGTTACAGAGTTTTTGAGGCCATATCTGCATGCACGAAATGAAGTAGAGATTTAAGGCAATTATGTGGGTAATATTTCAGGGAAAAATTACAGTTACCTGTTAATAAAGAATTGTGATTAATTTTAATCGGAATTTGTTCAACCAGCAAACTTTCCTGTTGGATTTCACCCCATAAGTCCACTAATCCACCCTGCCATGTTTCACGTGTAGTTAAAATCATAGCATACTTAGGTGCTTGTAATACAAAGCTGTGGAAGGGGGGGAAATGGCACTATTTCACCGTAACTCAATTATTATTTATAGGTCGTTAAATAAAAGGCTTGCGTCTCATTTGTAAAACAGGAAGCACCGTACCGATGTCCCTCTCCACCATAGGAACAGAGCTGTAATGAAAGCAGTTTGTAATTGTGAAGTCCTTTACAAATATAATTCTGTCAGGTGTATTTACAGATGGGACAAAGAGTGATGATAGAAGATTAAAAAATTGATATGAAATTGATATGAAATTTTCAACAGGAAAGGAATCCAATCCTTTATGAAATCAAATGCACTCTGGAGATCATTTGGACATATTACACAAGTGCTAAGTACATATGGAGAAGGACAAGGATCTCTGCTCAGTATCCTTTCATGCTCAGTACCTGAGTGTGCGCTGATCCTGTGTGGGAAGGCTATGCACGTGAGGCCCAATGTAAGCTTCCCTTCTGTCTACACTCTTTGAACCCAACTTCATGCTTTTCCCTACTTTGCTGTCCCTCTGATGACTTCTCGTGTAATTTTCTTGTCTGTTTTCTTTTACCAAATTTCCCTTAAAAAAGTAACAGCAATCCATGCTTCCTGCAATCAATGAAAAAATGCAAAAATACATAAAGAAAAATATTAAGAATCTTCCTCCAAGCTCTCTCTCTCCATCCCTGTTCTTGATGGCCACAATCCATCAACTTATAGTAAGTTGAGATTGTAATTACCCGAACGCATCTTTGCATACTTCTCTTCATACTACACATCTATATGTACAGGAAAATGTACCTGCGCATTAACATTTTGGCTGACTTTTGTTTTTATGAAACATATATTAAACTCATCACTCTGCAATTTACTTTTTTTCACTTAAAATATCATTATGGACAGTCTTCCTGGCCAATAATGTATCATTTTAATAGCTGCATTTTCTCTGTGATAAAATTCCGCTATTTGTTTAACCTATGGTGTTCTTTTGGCCTCCTTAAACTTCTTTTTACCACTAGAAAATTATGCTTCAATTGACACACTTGTTCATATGTATTAATGTACTATATTTATGTTCATATATATGTTACTTTAGAAAAAAATGGCATAGGTAGGTCAAAGAAAGTGTATTTTTATTTTTAATGTATTTCATTTGTATTTTTACTTTTAATACATATTACTAGAAAAGTTTCCAAAATGGCTTATACCAATTCACATTCTCTCCAAATTGAAAAAGTGTGGCACGTCCTTTATCAGCACTGAATTTATCACTTTTTAAAGTTATTTCACCAATTTGTTACGTTAAAAATGTTATCTCATTACACTTTGCATATCTCTGTATTTTGTGAGGTTGCACATATTTTTACACATTCATTGGCCATTTGCCTCTTCTACTTTGCTATTGTTCATATCCTTTCTATGAAGCATCAAAGCTGTGAGCATAGGGCCTCAATAAATACTGGTTGAACAAATGAATAAAAATATCTAAAAAAATTAGCATTTTCACCATGAATTTGTAGTAGCCCTTTGTATACTAGCGTGTTGCCTCTTTTTTACACTATCTGTATTTTTTCAGTTTGCTTGTCTCTTGACATTGTTACACCATAAATAAAGTTACAAAAGATCTCTTGGATCTTTTGCACAATATAAGTAAAAAGCTGATACCGGCTATAAAACATTCCATAACTCCAGCTGTCTAGTAACCATGTTGCTGCCCCATCCTGTCATGTATATAGGACATCTTGCACATCTTTCATGTCAGATGAAAGACTCTAGAACCAGGTCTTTTACATCAGCTGTGAGGCTTCCTTAACAAATCAGAAAGCAAGGCACAGGCAACACAATAATCTTTTCAGACCTAGAGAGTAGAAATAGGTCTGAAAGAGATAGTTTACCTAAATGAGGGGTAGGTACATCTTGTAGGATATTTAAAATGAATAGTAATGGAAAGTAATAATAATAATAATGATAATAATAATATATCAAAAATGTGTTTGGTTTCCCTGTACAATAGAGTAGTTGATATTTTTTCAATGATAATTTAATCTTATTTATATCGTGCTCGGTTCTGAAGACAACTTTAAAAAAGAAGGTAAACTCAAATATTTACATTTAAGATTGCTACCAGCCAAATTGCCTTTAGAATTCTGAGTCACTTTGAGTTGAGTTTTAAAAAGCAACAGTGCTCTGCACATAGGCCCTCAGTAAATACTGGTGGAATAAATAAAGACAAGTATCTCAAAATATTTAGAATTTTAGAAATGAGAGGAAACTTTATGCAATGTGATTCCCTCCCTTTATAGATTCAACGCTTGAGGTCAGGGGAAGCAAGTGACTTGGTGGGGTCAGCCAATGAGTATGTGGCAGTGTCAGGATAAAGGGACACCCTCTGCTTTTGGAGTCTGTCCAGCAGCCCTCAGTTAATTCAAAAATGTAATAAAACTTGCACATTCGACTCTAGCTGAGCATTGGACAAACGGTGAGGTGAAGCATGCTTTGACTGCATAATGGGAAGAACACACCATTGCTGTGTGATTGATTCTCTTACTTAAGAGTATGCTTTTACTTAATGTTCCCAGAAGCTCAATTTAACACAAGAGGAAAGCTTGCTGAGGGGGGCTGTTAGGCACTCAGGGGCTGAGTTGGAATTGAAGGTCCACTGTGATTCTTCATGCTGCCCGTAGAAGAGAGCAACAGAATGAAGAGGTTACTTAAGAAAGATTTGGCATCTCTATTATTGTTTTTATTTTGCAGTATAATAGTTAATTATTATGTTTCATGAGTTACATAGACCTCCACCATGGATATGACTAGGATTGTCAACAATTTTCACCTCAGACTACATAGTCAAATGTCTTAGCAGGTATGAAGCTTAGTGATGGCCTATGTCCAACTTGAACATTGATCTGAAACTATTTCAGGGCCAGTAAAGTTGTTATCCATCTTATAAAATATATGTGTTCCTCTTTTGCTGGCACCACTCCCAGCATGTCTTGGATGCCTCATCCAGCCCGTGATCTTCATGAGCAAAGCAGTCATGACTTTCCTCGACCCTCCTCACAGCTCCCCAGAAACTTAGAATCCCATGTGAGGAGAGGCAGCTGTAAGCATAGTCTATTTTAATTCTTTAACAAATAAATAATGTAAGTCACTTCCTTTTAATTTAATTCCATTTTGTTCTGTTTATTTTGAATCAGTAATACATTTGCGTGGTTCAAAGATATTCACAAGTAAATAAGAGGAAGTATACAGGGAAAAATCTCCTTTCACCTTTTTTTCACCTTTTTTTTTTTCTTGTCAACCAGTCCTTCCCGTGAGCATATTAGCTTTCTTATGCATTCTTCCAGAGTTATCTCATACATATACGTGTGGGGGGGAGGGGGCGGTGTTTGTGTGTGTGTTGGGGGAGGTTGTGTGTAGGAGTATGTTTGTGTGTTGGGAGACATGTTTGTGTGGGGGGGTGTATGTGTGTAAGTGTACATACATGTATACTTTTTATTCACCTTTTATTCACAAACGATCATATTCTAACATGCTGTTCCGCACTTCGAGGTTTTCACTTTATAATAATCTTGGGACTCTTATAAATGTATAAAGCAGTTCCTCATTCTCTTTACAGCTGCAGAGTATTCTATTGTGCGGCTATATCATAATTTGTTTAGCTCGTCTTCTATTAATGAATACTTAGATATTCCTTTCAACATTTATTATTACAAAAAGGTCGCAATAAATAACTGTCTACATTGGTTGCTTCATTCACATTTGAAAAAATTCATTTCAATTGTATAAATTTCCAACAGCAGAATTGCTAGATCATGGCAGAAAGTGCACTTCTTTTGATAGCTAATGCTGAATTGACCTACATATGGATGCTAGTTAACTGATCACCAAACAGAACCTGTTTATTTTCTTAAGAAACTGTGAATCTAAATATGTGATTTTGTTGCTTTGGGTTTATGAAGAGATTTTTTTTTACAAGTAAAGAAAGAGTAAACTAAGAGTAATACCAGTAGCAAATATTTCCGTAACATTAATATGTGCCAGGCATGGCTGTGAGAGCTTGACATGGGTCCAGGGGTGAATATTTCATCCATTTCCCCCTTCATCCGCTCAAACAAGAATTCTTCGTTATCAACCTAAAATATTTTTTCCAGTAGTTTTATAATAAAAATTAAATTTTGAGAAAGATTTTTCTTTCAACTTTTTAATCTTTAAACCTTTTCTCATGGGATTGTTTGAAAAAAAAAATGGCTTTCTTCCTTATTTCCAGTCAGCATCCCACTTCCTTTTAGCCATCTTGCCATTTTCCTACCGCTTGACCTTGCTCCCAGATGCAAACTTCTCTGGGTGTCACCACTGCACACCACTCTCTCGGAGAAGCAGGTGCTAAGAGGTTACCATGAGCAATTCTTAATTCCAGATACAGCGTGTGACGGTCTTGCTCTTTCCATGGAGTTGAGGAGCTGCTGATTTCTATGTTCTCTTTGGTTCATCCACACTTTCTTTTTTACTCACCAACAGTGAGTCATTTTCCTAGATCTTAATTTTTATTTTCTTTCATTACTAGCACAATCAGTTTACTTTTTATTCAGAGCTCATTTTTTTTTCAGTGAAACCCTGCTCTCATTTTCCTATGGTTTACAAAAATAGGAAGCACTTGTATAGTGCTTGCTATGTGCCAGGCTGTGTTCTAAGTGCTTTGAATATTTTTTTAAAAATATTTTATTTATTTGGGAGAGAGTATGAGTCGAGGGGTTGGTGCAGAGGGAGGAGGAAAAGTAGTCTCCCACTGAGCAGGGAGACCAAGGTGGAGCTGGATCCCAGAACCTGGGACCATGACTTGAGCCAAAGGCAGATGCTTAACTGACTAAAACATAAGTGCCCCATAAGTGCTTTGAATATCCTATGAGGAGTACAAGGCTCATGTGCCTCTCAGATCCCTCAACCATATCTTTCTTCTTCAACATTCAACTAACACCAAGCACCTCTCCATTTGAGACCTGGCTAAGGCATGGGGTGTGGCTTGCAAGGTGCCTGCCAAGGGAACTGATGAGGCTATTGGCAGAATAGGGAAATTACCTCTTTGCAGAGTGAATCAGTGGAGTTCAAGAGGGAGGTAAATCTCCCTCCTTTATCTCATTTGTGGACTGCTGTGAGGTGCACCTCTTCTTTGCAACCCTTTCGTAGAAATCCCATTAAAGTCCCCTATGTTGAAAGAACACCTGCTAAGCAATATGTTCTGTCTTCTTAGCTATTTGTAGAGTAGCCAGTGTGATAGGGCATCACACAGAACTGCACGGTATCTTGTCTTCTTATGTTTCCCTTTTACCCTCACTGTTACCACTTTAGGCATGTGACTCCCACATAAACTACCCCTTATCCTAGTGTTTGTCTCTGGGTCTTTTTTCCAGAGGGCCCCAGCTAAGACCTATGCATCGACTAATTTATTCCTCACAAAAAAATCTGCTATGTATATACTACAGTATCCTCATTTCATGGAAGATGACACTGAGACACACAGGTTTAAATGATTTACCCAAGTTCACGGAGTTACTTTGTGGCAGCATTGGCAACTGTCTGGTTCCAGCATCTCTACTCTTAGCCATTATTCTCAGCTTCTCTCCAATATCAAGCTCTTGGAGTTGAGATGTGTAGCAACCACCAGGCTACCTCACTGGTTAAATAGTTTGCTCCCGAACAACTGCTTTGCACACTAAGACTCAAATCTGAACCTCAACAAAATAATTTGTTATAAGTCATGGACCTTTGGAGGTTGTTTGGGGAATGTAGGAGGTGACTGTTGAAACTGAATTCCACGGGTTTGTTGTAAGTGTGGCAAGCCTCTTGTTTACTTTTTGGAAAACCACATTTTAGCACACACATACGACAACCCGTACTATAATCATATCTCCTGGTCTAAAGCATTAGGATGTGTGCACTGACATATGTGACACCTCAATATTTCTCCCATGCTGGATAAAAAGTGACCCAGGAAATCTGGGACACACGGTTATAGTACATATATATTATATTGTCAGAAAGGATTACTTTTATAGAACTTTCTGTCAGAATAAGTTTGGCTCCCCCCCGGCCCCCAGTTTACCTTCAACTCCCAGGAAACCAAGGCCTAACTGCCTTAACTTTTCCCCATAATAAGATAATCGATTAATGTGAAAGGCCAACTTTATGAGGCTAGTTCCCGAATGGTGTGGGGACTCCGTAGTGAGAGAATTATACTGCCATGGCTTCAAAAATGGTCATTGGTGGGACGCCTGGGTTGCTCAGTGGTGGAGTGTTTGCCTTCAGCTTGGGGTGTGATCCTGGGGTCCTGAGATCAAGTACCGTGTGGGCTCCCAGCAGGGAGTCTACTTCTCCCTCTGCCTGTGTCTCTGCTTCTCTCTCTGTGTCTCTTATGAATAAATAAATAAAACCTTTTAAAAAATGATCATTGGAAAGGAATAAGAGACAGTATAAATGATGTTTTACACATCAGAAAACTCTCTATAGAACAGACAAGAAAATGTTGAACATCATTAACTTGGGATTTGGCGCAGATGTTACATAGTAAATGGAGTTTGAGTTGTTGCTGTACAGTTTCACTCATTGTCAAAAATCAGCCTCTTTGAGGTCCCTTTATGAGGCACTGTCCTGTAATTAAATGAGAAGGTCCTGAAAAAGTTTCAAATGTCACTGAGTGGAATTTCTCAAACTGTAGTTAGGGACTGTCAAAGTTGTCTCATTACCCCGAATGACCAGTTCCTGGGGTCAAAGTTCCAAGTGACAGTTCTTGTTTCAGAACCAGATGTTTAAAGCAAAAGGGCAATATTAAAGTGGAGCCCAGTTAGAGATCATCTTAATGCCATCGTTCGGCATTCACTGGTCAACTCAGAGGGGCAGAAAGTTTTTGCTGTGTGTCTGAGTTTGTCAGGAATGAGAGCAGTCTATTTGCTGTTGGGTCTCTAAGGATAACATTATGTGTGTATGTGTGTGACTCGCTCGCCATCTGAGAACAGGTGCTGGCTTTCTAAAGCTGGTGGCCCTCCCTGACATCCAAATTCCTCTCAGGCTCTGTGGGCTTGCCAGAGCCATTATTTGTCATTTGTTTAGTTTTCATCTTTCTGAGATAATATGGCAAAGCACACGACCACAGCTGTGCCTCTTCTCAAATCCTTTCATATTTAGACTTGGTTTTTGTCTGATGAGGAAAAATTTACCATAAAATATGATGTCTTCTGGATATGGCTAACAGAGCCAAATAGGATGGCAATGTCACCTGGCTTTTAAAGAGGCTTAAATACTAAAAGGCCAGTTTGCAAGCCTCACATATTTTGTCACTGACACCAAGCTGGGAGAGAAACTAAAATATTTTGATCACTGGGTATGGGCATTTGTGGCAGATGGTCTCTTCAGCAGTATTCCATTTGGGGGGTCAGTAGGGGAGAGAGGAGGATATCCAAATAGAATATATAAAGTCAAAGAGATAGAAACTTGGCCTCATTTACAGGGCATTGTGCCAAACCTTGGAACACCCATGCGTCTCCAGTCAAGCGGGTAGAGGTTTCCAGTCTGAGCAGTGTGACGGGGATGACAGTTCATTTAAACAGTCTGCCGGGAGGATTTGCTGGGTTGGAAACCCAAGGCCCGGGGAGCCTGAACAGAATGGGAAAATGTGTATGCCCGTACCATCGATCATGAAGGGGAGGACTTCATGCAGTTGTGCCTGCATAAACCCTTGGTAGGAAGAATATTGCCAGAGGCATGTGTCTATGGAAAAGACTTTGAGAAATGCAGCCAAAAAAAGAGCTGAATCATCTGACTTCACCTTAGGTGACTTTGCACAGGACTGAAATCCCCAGCACAGCTCCTACTCTCAAGACCTGGGTCCTGCTGGCTGGCTGGCTGGCTGGCAGGGCCCCGGAGACCCAGTTGCCCAGAAGATTTGGCCCCCACCTCACTCTCACCAAACAACCATTATGATAATGCAAATCACTCAGAAAAAGCACTGGACGCTACAGGCTACCGAGTAGAGCTGGGGCCCTTTGAGGTCACAGGAGTCTGCCAATTCCAGCTCACTCGGATTTTCTGTCTTGATATTCTTTATTTATTTGACTGGAAACTGCAGCCTTTTTTGTAAAATGTTTGGGCAGAGGCAAGAAAATTATATTGGAGAATATATTTTTCCCAAGGGCTCAATGGGCACAGAAGCTGAGAAAGGAAAGGCCCGAGAATGCTCTCAGTGTCATTACAATGGATCACCATTGCCTTCCTGGACCTCCTGGTTGAAGATTTCTCTCTCAGTCGGCATTAGTCATTGGTGGACTTGAATTTGGACTAACCCTTGTGGTCTCAGACAGCAGAAGCCACTGTGAGGGCCCTCACAGGCAGGCTTGTGAGCCATAACACATCAGTGCCTATGTGATGACCAACTCAGGCAATGGTTACCGCAAGCGGTAACATTTTCTGAGCAACAGCTATGTGCTAAGGCTTGCTCTGCTCTTAGTGGAAGAGAAGAGGGGAAACGGGCCCCCAAAGAGCATCCCGCTTATATGTGATAAAAATTGTTATTTCTTTTCCTCTTGACATAAAAAGACCAACTAAAGCCCCAAAGTAATTATTCAGAGCCAGTAGTCTAGGACACCTGGTTTGCAGTACCATTCCCCTTAACTCTACATAAAAAGTGACAAGAAGAGAAGGCAAGTCAGAATTGAGTTTCTTTCTTTGGTACAAGCACATAAATAAATGATTACATGCAGTATATTACAGTTTACAAAGTGCTTCATGTACATTTTGATATTTTATCTTTGCAACGATAAGTATGGATGCTTCCATTTTATAGACATGAAAACTAGGTTTAAAAAGGTCAAACGGTTTGCCCAAAGCAAGACAGCTCATTAATGGAGAGTTAGGGGAAAAGGCACGAGGATAGGATTTCTGAAACAAAGACTGGCATTTTATTCCTTTTTCACAGCTGCCTCACTTATGTAGAGTAGTGCTAAGTGAGTACATCACTGTGAAACCTGTAGATTTTTAACTGGGGAATGTTTAAAATGGAAATAGCCTAGTACAAAATGAGGCTAATTTTCCCTCTGCAAGGGAGAGATTAGCTTGCGAAAAACTGTACTAGCAGCCAGGATAAGTTTCATCTGAACAAGAGAAGACTTTTCTGGCCCTTCTTCCCCTATTGTGGAGCAGAGAGGTGACCGGAGGAAAATGCATTTTTGCACATCTCTGGCACATATTGTCAATCAAATTTCATCCCTAGTTGTGGTTGTGCAGCTTAGATCCTGGGTGGGAGGTGAGATGGGAACTTTGAGTTTCTCCGTCCTTCCTGAAGCTTCCAACAGTAGCTGCTGGAAACCTGAAAAAGGGGATGCAGTATGTTCAAGCTCTCTTCTATTTTTATTTTTAACTTTTTATATAATTTCAGACATATAGAAAAATCACCCAAACAGTATACAGAATTCCAGTATATATTTCACTCAGTCGTTACCATTTACTACATTTTCTTTTCATATATATATATATATTATATATATCTTTTCATATATATATTTCTTTTCATATATATATATGATATCTAAATTTTTTCTGAACTTCACAAGAGTAAGTTGCTAACATTTTATTTATTTCTAAATACTTCACCATGTGTTTTGTAAAAATCAGGACATTCTCTTACATAAACATAGTGCAAATATCAAACTCAGGAATTTAACATCAACACAATAATATTACCTAATTTTAGACTTTATTAGATTTTGCCAATTCTCTCTCAACATTGTCATTCATAACAGAAGAAACTAACAAATGATGCTTTACACTCAAGAATCATGTCTTTTTAGTTGCTTCTAATCTGGAAAAGTTTCTCTGTCTGCTTTGACCTTGATGGCCTTGATACTTTTGAAAATTATAAGTTATTTTGTAGACTGTCTTTCAATTTGGGCTTGCTCTGATAATTCATTCAGAAAATTTATTCTGGTTGAATTTAAAAGTAAAGAAAAATGTCATTAATAAAAGCATACATAGAATCAATGCCCTCAAATTGTAAAGTTGCCTCTTTGTTTTCCCTTTTATCCCTATTTGCCATTTTCCATTCATAATACAAATATTCTTTAGGTGAGCAACACTACATATATATATGTATATGTATACATAATGTATTTTCAACTAACAAATTTTGCTTTATTGCTCTTTTAAAATTTTCTCCCTACTCTTTCTTGAAATGTAACAAATTTCCTTTGTTTTCTTTCTCACTAGTTTCTTGCACATTTCCAAGAATTCTGTGTGTCCAATACCCCTGGATGTATAAACTACTCCTTTCCTTTCATGTACTTGCTCTGTAAGTCCCTTTAGTACCATGTTTGAAGCGTTCTTCTTTTTAGGATGATTGTTTCTCATTTGGTTAGTGAAGTGACACTAAGGGCATGAATCCATGTGGTATTTAGCGAAGTGTATAAGCATTTACAAGATCTCTTGGAAACGAGCTTTTAAAATCTGAGAGTCGTTAGCAGGGCCTCTGTAATTGGCCGTGGACGGGTGGGCTGGACAGAAAGTGCAGTGTGGAACAAGTAGGCTGCGCTCATTTGGAAGTGGAACACTTTCTGTTTCTTTTTAATGCTTCATTGAAGTTGGCTTTGAGGGAATTGGGAGCAATTTCCTGGGTACTTTCCATGTCCCCTTCTTCACTACCATCCCACCATATACCCAGCCTCACACAGGACACTAAATACATTGGAAGAACAGGAATCATCAAGAGCATGTTCTGAAATTACTGGAGAAAAAAGAGACAAGTCTGGAGGGTGGTAGAAAATAGAATGCAAATATATCTTTTCTGCTCTTGCTGTTTGATCATGGAATGCTGGGTAGTGACAAAAGGGGGCAAGGTTGTGGAAGTTATGGTTTTCTGTAGGAAGGGATAGGAACAAGAGTAAAAATACAATACTTAAGAAAATGAAGTGTGTGTTTCCTATGCCCCCACAGACTTGGAGACATAAGTGGTATCATGCAGAGTAAATTTTGTGGGTTGTCTCTGATTCATGCTAACTAACTCTCCTGCATACTCACTCCTGGAGATGATGTATCAGAAGGGAAGTCACTGTGACAGAGGGTGATTAAAGGGTTGTTATCTAAAGGTTATTGTAACTATTGCTGTATAACCAAGTTTTGCTCCTTCCATTTTACGGGCAATTCGAAATTCAGGATCTATAATTTGGAAGGAAACACAAAATGCAGTGATGGAAACACTGTGAAAATACAGATTTCCTTAACTTGTGTTCCTGAGTTCTTCATAATATTTGTGTTTTTCTATAGATGAAACAGAAAGCAATAATGTAACTCAATGATTTTAGAGGTCATAACTTTTAAAAAAAGGCCATAGACATAGAACGAAACTGTGGTTTAAGAAGAAACTAAAAATGGTTTGTATGTGAAGAGCAACCTCATTTGCACCCTTACCCTATAATAATATCCCCTGTTTATTCTTGACCCTCATATGTTTATACTAATGTTTATGTTTTAGTGCAGGGTCATAGGAATTTTCAAAGCTTTGATATTTTCACATACTTAAGAATTCTGTTCACACTAATTCATCCTCTAATATGCCTGAGACACTGGGCTAGCTCACAATGAGAATTGAAACATGGCCTCCACTTGAACGACCTCATACTTTAGTATAGGGATAGCAGTTTAGAGGTCTTGAAAATGAACAAACATAACAAAGTAAGAGAGGTCAAGGGCAGTCATCCTCGATCCCTCATATTCAGAGGAAAATCCCAGTGGAACACGCTCCCATCTCCTTCTAATGCCCACTTAGCCTGAAACACTTTTTATGCTCACAAGATTCATAGGTCATACACAATCTGTCTTTCCAACTGCAGAGAGAAGAAGAGAGGTGAGGAAGTTTTATTGATGAGAAAGAAAACGGGGGTCACATCACTCAGGTGTCATATTTCTAGAATTAGGAAATCTAAGGCAAATCAGATTAAGTTTTACAAATATAAAACATTTTTGTATATAAAGATACTGAGAAGTGATATAACGATATGGCCTACCTAATGGACTAATTTTAGAACAAGGGGAAAATTCAGTGGATTATTTTTCACAACAATGGGATGCAATATCATCATCCATGCGTGCACCAGCTTATATACTGTTTCTTATTGGTCTCTTAGTGAAGCAGGTAAATACTTATAGCTGCAGACAAAATTATGAATAACTGTGGAATCAAGGATGCTCTAAGAGAGATGCTGAAGGTAAAATTATAGCAAGAGAGTTGGCGATTGATTTGAGAGAATAATTACAAAATTAATTCATTGAAGAGAATTTACAAAGTACAGTTATGAAAAATTGTTTTAAAAATCATGCACAGGGGATCCCTGGGTGGCTCAGCAGTTTAGTGCCTGCCTTCGGCCCAGAGCGAGATCCCAGAATCCCGGGATCGAGTCCCACATCAGGCTCCCTGCATGGAGCCTGCTTCTCCCTCTACCTGTGTCTCTGCCTCTCTCTCTCTCTATCTCTGTGTCTCTCATGAATAAATAAATAAAATCTTAAAAAAAATCATGCACAAGGTCAAACACTGTGATAACCTATTTATCACACCATGAGGTCTATCTTTCCAGATATATGTAGACACATGTAAGTATCAACATAAAGTTTGGGCCATTTATTTAATAATATAATGTGCTGGTTGATCTTTTTCTGGCTCATATCCATCTCTTTATTATCTCTATGCTTATGATAATATTTACTGGTGTATTTTTTCGTTATACTGATATATCATAGTTTATTTACTCAACACTTTATTGTTCAAAATGATGTTTCTGTAGGTTTTAAACATTTGTTTTTATAAAGCATCTACCATTTTGGTTGGTTACTATCTACCATGCACTTTATTAAGTGGTAAGTTCATTGAGCAGTCTCAACTCATTGAGTCTTGCATCAGAACAAATTTGTTCTTCTGCCTTGTTATTTTAGATCCTTGTGTTTTGCTGCACAGCAGTTTCATGGATGACATCTAAAGAAAAATTCCATGACTTTCTGATTATTTTCAGTTATTAAACATCTGCCCAGTTTAAATCTCAAACTTGAGTTCAGGAGAGTTCTTCTGAAGGCCCTGTAGGGACTGCTTCATGATGGAGTTCTCTGATGTGGAAAAGCAGGAGGCTGAATCTGGTTGAGCAAATTCCAACACCTCAACTCCTACCTCCCAAAGTTTTTGATCCCTGAGCAGTACTCTGGAGTACTGGTAAGGCCACTGGCAAGGCCTTCAGCAGGGTTGTTTCGCATACAGAAACTTAGGTATCTGGACCCCTCAAAATGTAGAGTATGCAGGTTACCCTATTGGGGTGGCCTCCTCTCTGTCTACTCTGCTACCTCCCCTCTCTCCAACTTCTTTCTTGTGTCAGGTAGCCACAAACTGATAAAAAAAAAAGTTGGGTCCCTAAAATGCCAACTTCTTCTTGCAGAGAGCCCTAATCATTTCTAGGGATTCAGGCTGCTATGAGAAAATACTATAGACTGGGTGGCTTATACACAACGTAGAATTATTTCATGTAGATATGGAGGCTGAGAAGTTGAAGATCAAGATGTCTGGTTAGAGCCCACATTCTGGTTCATAGATGGCATCCTTTCACAGGGCCCCCCATGGCAGAAAGGATGAAGCTCTGAGGCTCTGAGATTGAGAAAGCCTCAATCTGAGGCTCCTTCTATAAGGGCATCTATCTCATTTATGTGGACTCTCTTTTCATGACCTAGTCATCTCCTAAAGCCTCTACTCCAAATACCATCACATTGGAGGAATTGGTTTCAATGTAAGAATTTGGTGAGGGACACATTCATTCCCTAGCAGACCCCACCAACCTAACTCCCCCCTACAACTTAGTTACAGCATGCCCCTTGCGGGGAGAAAAAAACAAAACAAAACGAAACTGTAGTCATGCCCCAATGATCTGACAACTCCCTGCTTTGAAGATTTTATCTTATTCCTTACTTATCTTTTGCTTTTATAGTCGTAGTTCATATAGAGAGTCTGAATTGGTGTTTCTTAAATCTTAGTATGCACATGAGTTACCCAGAGAACTTATTAAAATGAAATTTTAACTCTATAGTTCCGGGGTAGGGCCTGAGAGTATGCATTTCTAACAGGTTCACAGGCAATACTGATACTATTGGTTTATGACACTGGTCAACAAAGGTCTAGTAATTAGGGTTGATTCAGGCTGCTTTTGCCTCCTTTAGGAGGCCCTGGAGGGCCCTGTGGCTCCCGTTGCTGGCTGCTCTCCTGTGAACATGTGGTTCTAAGTCTTAGTCCTAGGACTTGGGCCCTGTTGATTTCAGGTTACTCTACTTCTTCTCCTTCACATAAATTTACTTTTATTATCTCTGTTTACCAAAAGAGACTGAGGCTTTGAGAAGTTCAGTAACTTACCCAATGATACATAACCATATAAAACCAGGACAAAACCCAGTTCCATTCAATCTCTTTTCAACCCTTCCCCCACAGGGGTTCTTGCTAATGTGGCAATATTTCATACAAATCTCACACCCTAGTCCAATTTACACAAAAAAAACTGCCACAGATTTTTTTTCTGTAATAACAAGACTAATAGCTGATGTTTATTAAGCATTACTAAGTTCCAGGCCCAGTGCTGAGGATGACTTTCCCTGCAATATCTTGTTAATTTTCACCTCTATTTAAAGAGATAGGAGCTCACATAATTTAGACTTGGAGAAGTTAAGAAAGAGAAGGAGCTGGGATTAGAAATGTGGGCTGCTTCACTCCAAAGCCTAAGCTTTTAACCATCACCCAATGCTGTGATATATATTGCTACAGCAATATCTTTTTAGTTTTAATTCTATAAAAATAGAGATAATTCCAGTGGGCTGCAAAAGAAAGTGAGGATAGTGAGATGGATGTTAGTAAGATGATTCTGCAAGTCGTAATACAGAGATTTGCTCCCAAATTACTTAGAGTGTTCTATAAACCTCCAACACATATTCACTGAGATGTGATGATAATTTTTTAGATCCGAACTGTTGCATGGACTCAGTGTTTGTCATCTCATGGGATGGTGCTCCTGGAAGTACACATTCCTGAATCTCCTGCCAAATTGTAGTATGAGTGGTATGTATGTAGTATGAGATGCAGACTGATTTTTCCAGGGTGACAATGAAATAGTTGGGGGCTTGACTTGGAATCCAGATCTGGCATGCACTCTGAGTTGTATTCAACTTGGCTACATTGCATGTCCCTTTGTACCTGACTTTGGGAAAATGTGCTGGTTCAGAATCTGGTCTCCATAATCTGTTAAGCATCCCCCAAGGGAATGAGGGTATTAGGTCTCTTAATTGCAATTTGCACAATGGACTCTAACTTCTGCTCCCTGAACCCAACTCTTTCTCAATATGCGATTGCTTGGAAGACATCAGGAGGCCCCAGCACAGGCCATAGTGACTCCTGGAAACATGAGCCTGCTCTTACTGTGTACCTATATGCCTGTGACTGGGCATCCTTTTGCCTTTAATGAGATTTTGCAGTGACAGGATTGGAACAGATTGCTGGCATTATGGCAGCCAGGATATTGTCAGGAGGAACTTGGCAGTGCTCGTAGGTGTTATGATGCTGGCTCTTTGCTCAAGGGCAAGAATATCGAAGGGAAAATTAGAGATGAAACAGAGAGCGAGAGATAATGTCAGAAAAGTTCAGAAGATGAAACTGGTAGCAGTAAATACATTGGAAATTATTTGAGGTTTACATACTTTGAGTCCTTGGTGACTGAAGACATAGCCAAGAATTGCTTCAGTGATATTCCTTCATAAATCTGCATAATAATCTCTCGGCGGGGATTTGGTGAAATTACAAGTATTCATTTACTAAATTGGGTTCAGTGTCTGTATCATGCACGCCATATGAATATTCAGTGCAGTGAATTCTTCCCAAGCTATGTTGAAGTTAACACATAAGCTGAATATAACTCAAGTAGAACTCAAAATTGCATGCTTATTTTATCCTAACAGAGGTCCTAGTGTCTTAAAGAATTGGACCCACCCCACCCCCAATATGTCAATTAATACTCATTGTAATAAAACAAAATGTAAAGGCTTTCAGTATTTGTATCTGATTTTTGGCATAAAGTAGTTTTCTTTATAATAGAGGATTAGGATAATAATACACAGGGCTATGAATGGTTCCTTAGAACTCAGTGGCAGCTGCCAAGCAGATTCAGGAAGAATGTTTAATTACAATGCTCAGTAATAACAACAAAGGAAAAGTTCAATGAGAAGAAATGACTCTATTATAAGACAGAGGTCTGTGCTGAGTGGAGGAGGTATAATGCAGTCTTTTCTAGACCATAGATATTTGTTATAGTTAAAGTTGCCCTGGCAATTGATGGGCATTTTACCTTAAAGCTTGACCATTTTTCTTCTTATAGAAGCCTGGTTGGCTTTCCAGGTTAGGCATGCAGAATCACTTCAGTTTCTTTTCTTTCTTTTTTATTTCCACTTCAGTTTCAAAAAAAAAGTATATTCTTTGCTGAAATTAAAATTATGAAAAATTTTCAGAGAAGGGTTGCTCAATCACCTCTAGTTCTGTATGGCAAAAGAACATTTGACCAGGCACCTTGAGTTCTTGTCCAGAACTCTGTAACAAACCAACTGTGGGGTCCTCAAACAGCTATGTAATATCTCTGAGCCTCTTTGAACTACAAAATTTTCCATGATACTATGATTTTTAATGTATAGTCAAGATAGTCCTTTTGGAGCATTCTTGGTCATAATATTTTATTTTGCCCTAAAATAAAGTATGACTTTATATCCACCATAGGTGGTCAAATGTGATATGTAAAATATAACTGTTAGGTAATATTTGTTTGTACCTCTTACATGGTAGTCATGCAAAATTTGTTTTCCATGCCAGATGTCAACATGTAAGGTAGCCTTATCAATATCTTCACTTTATAAATGGAGTAATTGAAGCTCAGAAAGTTTAAGCCACTTGCACAATATCATCTATTTAGTAAGAAGCAAAACTGAGACTCAAAGTCAAGTTTCTCTGACTCCAACGACAATATCTTTCATGACTCTCTACTTCCTTCCTCTAGGACAACTTATAAATACATGGTGAGCTTCCTGTGTTGCACTAGTGTGTGCTGAGGAAATGGGTTCCAGTTCTTAAGTGAGTGTGTTAACCTAAAGAGATCTAGGATGAGAAATGGAAGAATGTTATTTAAGGGAAAAAGCCTTGGATTTTAGAGGAACTGAAAGAGATAGGGTGGAAGTCCATTTTCACTGTACTTAGCAATAGTAAACGATTAGTGAGGTCAGTTTTCTCCTACTTTCAAGGATGTTGCTTTTAGGGGCAGCCCGGCTGGCTCAGCAGTTTAGCACCGCCTTCAGCCCAGGGCCTGATCCTGGAGACCTGGGATCCGAGTCCCAAGTCAGGCTCCCTGCATGGGGCCTGTTTCTCCCTCTGCCCGTGTCTCTGCCTCTCTCTCTCTCTGCCTCTCTCGCTCTCTGTCTCTCATGAATAAATAAATATTTTTTTAAAAAAAGGATGTTGCTTTTATATCTCTGTGGTTATAAAGCAGATGTGGCAGAAACAAAAACACACAAATGCACACACAACACTTTGGAAGACAGTTCACGGGAGTGGGTTGCAGATACAAAGCAGGAAGAAGTAACCTAACTTGTATGGCTCTTGCCAATTGGAGAAAGCTTTGGAAAGCTAATACAGGACTTGAGGAAGGAACTAAATGTTAAGTCTGAAAGATTTATTTTAGCAGAGATAGTATGTTCTGATTAGAAGGCATAGAGGATGTAGCTAGAGAATTGGGCGTGAAGTTGTCTTGAGGATGTAAGATGAGCCAGGTCTGAGGAAAAGAATTTAGTGGTGGTTATCAAGATACAGGAACAAAAGATCTGGAAGGAGATTCATCAGCCTTGGGTGGTGAGTTATCAAGATGCAGTCCCGCATAGAGAATGCCTCTCAATGGGAATATTTGGACTTAAAAGGGTGGCAGAAGGGAAGTTGTGTGCCAAAGTCAGCTTAAAGTGACAGCAACTTAGGTAGAATACAAAACAAGATAACCAAACATGAAATTAGGGAAAATTTATTTTTCTGTAAAGAAGTTCAGATATTTATCCCATCAAAATAATCAGGTAGCTATGACTTGCCAAAGAAAACTGTAGAAGAATAATAAAAAGGTATTTGTGGGTTTTTATAACTAATGAGAAGACTGAAGGTATTTTGAAAAGGTAGAAGTTGAGATTTATTATGTCAAAGCCAAAAGACTGATAGAAAATAATTATGTTAGAAAGCAGGCTTTGGCATTTGGCCTGAAGGGATTAGGAAAGACAAAAGTGGTCAAGGGCAAATTGAGTTGACACAGTTTTTCCCTGGAAATTTGCTCCAAACATACTCCATTAGGATTTGTGTCATTGGTGGGCTACCATAAAGATTAAAGTAAAAATTTCTTTGTTCTTAAATTCACAGACTCCAAATCCAGTACTAGAGGGAAGGTCTTTCTACATTCATGTATAAGCAAAGAAGAAAATATGTGCAATTGAAGCTGTCCTTCTCATACTATTTACACACACACACACACACACACACACACACTGTATTATTTATTTATTTATTTATTTATTTATTTATTTATTTATTTATGTAATCTCTACACCCATCATGGGGCTCAAACTCATCACCCCATAAAAAGTCATATGCTCTTCTGAGTGAGCCAGCCCTATATATTTTTTAAATAAAAATAATTCTAATATCTTTATTTTGTTAACATTGTGAATGTTATCATGGTAAAGTAAGCAAAGTAAATGTAAATCAGGTAGGAAAGAACAATGGGGTCATTAGAAAGGCTCTAATTTTAGTATTACATGGATGAAGATGGTGTTTATAAAGTCAGAAGACTAAAAAGGGATCCTCCTTCCATGTGCCTGTGTCTCCGTGTAACTGAATTTGGACAGTAATCAAGGAAATGTACACATCCAGGGTTAGCTCAATCTTCACTATGTTCTACTTAGCCAATTAACAGAGCATGGAGCTCAGCCCCAATGAGGTCAAGAGGCTATTTATGGTCCTTAGTGACTTTACTTAGATTACAAATGAAGCATCCTGATTTCAGGAATCAACATTCAATAGGAGACCTGACCTTGTGCAGCCAAGAAAGGAAGCTGGAAAATGTACTCTTAGGCCAGAACATTCTCAAACAAGTCGACTTAGGGTCTTTTATTTGTTTTTGGTTTTAGCAAAAAAAAAAAAATTGATTCATCTATAAGACAAATTAATCTTTTTTTGCAAAATGGCAAAGGAAACAAAGCAAAAGGACTCTTTATGTTTTTTTCTCTAGAAACCTTTCCTTCGTGGTAAGGTCACTTTTTCTGTGGGTGTAATTATCAGGTCTGTGAGATTTAAACATAAACCATAAGAAAAGCAAACAGAATTGTCTTATTTAAAAGGCAAAGGTGATTTCATACATTTTGATTATGATGTATTGAATTTAATGTTTATAAATAAAATTGGAGTAACATGTCCATGTCCAGATATAATTGTTTCTCATGTCGCAATCTTTCAATGGAAATGGTTAGGCAGCGTATTTTGGTCAGCATTCAGTAGTCCTCTTAGTTATCTTAAAGGGTACAATTTTTCAGGTTAGGTACCTACACAGACATCACTTTTTTTTTTTTTTTTTTTTTTTTTTTGTCAAATGCCTATCCCTCGTTCTTTTGACTTCAGCAGAACTTGACTTACCCCTGGTTAAATAGCAATTGGTCATATCCAATGACCTTGGAAATCAATTGTGGGAGTAGTTACAGCAATTGATACGCACAGCAATTGATGTTCAAAGTTTAGTTAGCTGAAGTTAGAAGCCTCATGAGGGAGACTAAATTGCAATTAAAAAAATGTTTGAGAAGCAAAGTGGTGGAAATGTTGGGATTTTTTAGAGGAATAATGGATGGGATTCTGAGTGTCAAATTTCTCATGGCTGAGTTAGATACTGAAGGCCTTATATTTACAGATACTCACTTCAATGTCTGTAAAATGGGAACGATAATTCCATCCTGCCCTATATTACACATAAATAATATGTAAATGGACTTTGAGATCATGAGATTTAAAACGCTATATGAATATGAATGATTCCAAGTTGCTTAAAATGAACCCAATTGAAATTGCACTTTTAAAAAAGAGTTTTTATAAATGAACTGAATCAATTGAAATTTAAAAAACCAAATAGCAATGTCCTCTGAAGGAATTATTTTTGAGAAGTTGAGCTTTACTTTAATGATATGAAAAAAAAAATCAGAGAATAGGCAGCAGATTAATTTATATTTAAGGCATGACTTTTATTGCCTTGATTTCAATTTGGAACCAGTATTTTCAGGAGTTTCAAATGACTGTTGACATGTGGGAAGAATTTTGAATTGGGGCTGTAATTTAAGCACTCAACATCATTATTAGTCCCTCCATTAAAGTGAAAAAAAAAAAAAAAGAGCACTTATAATGTGCCTCTTGTGATCAAAGCAACATGCTAGGCACTAGAATACCATGAAAAGGAAAAAGGAGATGGTCTGGGGGCTAGACTCAGGCCAGAATGGAGATTTGACCCGAGCCTCCATTTTCCAGGGTAAAAAGAAGACCTGTCAATGTAGCAACAAAGAGCATCATATGAGAGAGCAGAATGTCATCCCAGGTTTCCAAGGCTTTTGCTAAGTTTTAGTAGATGGACTCAAGAACTCAAGATAAGAAAATATGGAATGTGGCCATTGGACAAGTTAGGAATATATGTTGTAACATATATGTTGTAATATATGTTCTGCTACTTCCTTTTTGTATTTTTCGTCCCCCAGTTTTTTACAACCCTAGAGCTTCAGTGTTAAGAAAAATACAGAAATGCCAAGTCTGAGTTGCTCTGCAACCCAATAGATAAGGCACTTGATTAACTTGGAGGATTTGGCATTCTGGAATCTTGAGACTGGGAGTTCTTTAAAGATAATTTTTCATTACAGGGGTCTGAAAACCACAAACAGGATTTTCCACCCTCTACTGAAGAAGGCTAAGTATCACGTCTACTTGATTTCAAGTAAACTTAGGAGATTTAGCTGTGCAGTTATAACAATCCTCCATGGTAATGTTAGGAAGAGGGGCTATCTTCGCCTCTTCACACAAAGCAAGCCAATTTTAACTTGTTTTCTTTCTTGAAAAATGGGGTGTGTGTGAGGGAAAAGTAATTTCCCCTAACATCTTCTGGTTGTTGTAGTTTGTTGAGTTACTACATCACGTTTATCAAATTTGCCCTCCTCTCTGAAGTGAACCTGAGTCCTTTCTGAGGACACTGAGGGATCTGTAGAGACCAAAGAAGACCTCTCACTTTCATGGCATGTGCTGTCAGGGCTAAATGTCGGACGGATCATTTGGAAACTAGTGAGGTTCTATAATTTTACTTGGGCTTTCTTGCTGGTTAATCCTAGTACAATTTACCTCGTTAATTTGTTCTTAATGAGTTCATCAGCAATGATTTAATACAACTCTGAGGAACAGCTTTCTTTAGTCTTTAATTCGCGACAGTTCCCCTTCTATTTGGCAGTACATTAATGGAAATGGAAAATTGCCTCATTCTAAATGTCAGAATAATACTGCACCAAAAACAATTCAGTCATGTCTTTCAAACCACGCACATATGGTTCATCACCAAATGTCACTGTTCTTCCCCCTTCCCCCCATGCCCCCCTCCCGCCTGTACCTTCCTTCTTTATTTTCTATTTGCCTGTCTGTGGTGATCATTGTTTGGATTAACTTTCTAATAGCTTTGCATAAGCTTTATTTCTCCTGCTGTCCAGGAACCAGTTCTCACAATACTAGTTTTACCTAGATCCTTAGAATTGGCAGAGTTCACAAATCAGGTGACAGCTATTGCTTTTAGTATCGCAAATGTCTTTCATCTGCTCTCAAAATTGAAAAAAAAAAAAAAGTTTGTGTGAAGTTACTTCAAAATAATTTTTGTGCATAATTTTGGGCTATTTTGTGAAGTTCTCTGAGTAAAACTGTATTCCTCACTCTGTCTATGCTAAGTTAGTTCTTCTCCCTCTCCTGGGTTGGTGTTGAAGCAAATTTCTCTCTTAGAATAAACGCTTTTAATATAAATATTTTAGTTGTCACTTTTGGGGGTAGGTTCATGTGAGGAACACCCACAATACAGTTTTACTTGCACTTAAGGATACAAACTTTTAATTGCTAATCTTAATTCACTGACACTTAAAGGACATTTCAAAGAGATTTAAAATTAATCAATACAATAGACTATCTAAGAAGTGTCCATTTTTTTCAAAGGGAAAGTCAAAAGATGGAGCAATTTCCAAAATTATTTATCAAGCATCACTTTCGTGGGTCAACTTCTAAAGAGTATTTTAAATAAGTTTTTCTTTCTTAAAGAGACCTTACTTCAGATAATATATGAAGAAAAAAATTTAAGAAAAAAGAATCGCCACTCTTGAGTGTATATTTTTTAATATCCTTATATATAAAGTACTTGTCTGAGAGGCACCTGGGTGGCTCAGTTGGTTAAGCATCGAACTCTTGGTTTTGGCTCAAGTCATGATCTTGGGGTCCTGAGATAGATCCCTGCTGAGGCACCATGCTCAGCTGGGAGTCTGCTGCTTGAGATTCTCTCTCCCTCTGCCCCTCCCTTCTGCACTCTCCCTCTCCCTTTCTCCAAATAAATAAATAAATCTTTAAAAAAAAAAGTACTCGTCTGAAACTAGAATTTTGAGTCTTAATTAATTTATTGGTTTTGCTTTTTATTTCTACCAGCAAGCTGACTCATTTGTGAAGTATGAATATTTTAAATCAAGTAAATGTTTTCTACAGACTGAGGATCACTTGTTTAAGCAGGCAGAAGGTAATCAGAGGGTAAGTTGCAGTTCTGCATTACAGATCAAGAATATTACCTGATTTCTCTGTTTTTCTTTTCCTCTATCTAGTGGTAGATATTTAAGATATTTGCCAATTTTAGGCTGCAGAGACTATATAATTGCTCTCATAATAATTACATATTTTTCCACAATTTACCTAGCATCCACTGCGTCAGGTGCATTTGACAGGTTATTGAATCTAATTTTCCTATAAACAGTGAAGTAAAGGTTGTGACAACAATTTTCATGGAGGTTTAAAAGCCTGTTTGATGTTATAGAGATGGTATGTACATGGGGCACTATAGAGATGGTATGTATATGGGGCGTTACAGAGATGGTATGTATACGGACATGCTTTCCTTATTCCACACTTTTTCTCTTATCTATAGTATTTACAATAGAGAAGGAAAGAACGTAAGGGGTAGTTTATTGTCAGTAGTCATATGGCCCCTTCTAGAATGTTCCAGTGACACAGAATTCATGTATTTCTAAGGCAGGCAGACCATTGTGGAACATCTCTAATGACAGAACATGATTCATTATATACAACTGAAACATGTCCTACACTTTTGCCCATTGTCTCTTTTCTATCTCCTATAATAATATAATTAGTCAAATCCTTCCTCCATGTGATACCTTTAGCTGTTTGAAGACACTACCAATTTATTGAATTGATTTCTCCTCTAGGCAAAAGCTTTCCAATTCCCTTCTCTAGATTCTTCACAATAAGCCCAGAACAGGGCACAATAGACCTATGAAATCTGAACCAACATAGAATAAAAAAGAATTCAATTTGGACATTATATTTTTTACATGTAGACCCACATGGTAGTCTGTGTGTGTATGTGTGTGTGTGTGTGTGTGTGTGTATGTGTACACGTTTGCCTAATTTATGTAAGTTTGGGATCAAGTAAAAAAATAAATGGCAACATACCTATTCTGTACTAATGTAACTGACTTTTTGACCCTAACATAAAACTTTCACTCTTCGTGTGTTTATACACACTGACTTGGCCTATCGGTGTAGTTTTTGTTTCCATCATTTGATGCTTGAATTCTTTCTTTGCCTTCACATCTTTCTGACATCACTGCATTTCAAAGAATTTTTTTTTCTATATTGTTAGTCAAGCAGTTGATATAAATCACAAGGTAGGCCATATTGAAGAACAAATTCCTAGAACATCCCATGGGCTTTCCTCCAGGACACTTACAGATCAGCCCATCTGACTGGCTATTATTTAGGATTTCCTGAGTCATCCCAAACCCTCTAGAGAAAATAAGGGCTTCTCCTGAAGCCTCCACCTCTGTCCCCAGACACCACTTCAATCATCTTCTTCTTGTGATCATTAGCTTTTGTTTTATTTTCAAAGTTACATCTGGACGTCAGCCTTCATGTTATTCTTCTTACATGGTCTTTGTTCTTGGCTCTCTCTGCATGATATTCATCTTTGCTTTTATAGGCCATTTGTTCACACATTATTAATTTATATATTAAGTAAAACACACAAAAACATGCTCATTTACCGGGGACTTTCTATGTATATTAAACAATGTGTGCCAATTACTAGACCCTCATGAATACATCAAAGACTTGCTCCCTGAGGCTTATTTCTAAAGCAGAGTTCAACCAATTGTATCATGCATAAGTTTCTTCAGATTCCTCCTTTTAATCTTTCTTAAACACATTCTAAAAGTTCTGTAGACTATGGCTCAAGGTGCCATGTTTTACTCACTTTCAAACATTACTGGACTCATAGTAGATGCTCATAGGAGAGGCTCAATTCTTTCTAAAGCATTGTGGATTTCAGCCAAACTGAATTCTGATCACTTATGATTGCTTTCATATGAATTTCACTTCTAAATTCTTCTACTTAATCTTTCTTGCGTTTTTGGAATGGCTATTTTTGGAGTGACACCTCATTTTTTTCTTCTTCTCTTTTAAAATTGTGTGTTTTACCTACTAGAGTTCATTTGCGTTCGCTTGACACTCTCTTTCCTTGTGATCACTACACCCAACGTAGTCCCACCATGTCCACAGAATCCTGACACTTTCACATCACCAATACTGTTCTTTCTGGATGCTCAAAATTAAGTTGTATATAATCTCAAAATCCTGGAGATATGATAGTTTTGTTCACATCCACAGTAACTAATAACAACAAGTAAATAAACGATTAAATTCAAAGGTTTTTTTCTGAATTCTAATTTTCTTTTTTAAACCAGAAAAACAACTCTAACACTTCCTGAGTGCCTCTTCTCTGTTAAGCACAGTCATTGCTATGATCATATAAGTTTGTCTCTAAGGTATATGAAAGGCTTTTCTGGTCAACTACTGCTTTAAGCACATTGTTTTGTTTGTACTGGCTAATTAGAGAGATGGAAGGTAGATCAAAAATATATGCCACAAGTAGAATGAAATTTCATTCTTTTTTTGACTGTTTCAAGCAATTTGAATGATTTATAATTCAAGTAAGCTTTTATTTATATAAATATACACACATGATAAGTGCTCAGTAATACTAAATAATGACAAAGCTGAGTTTTTGTTTTGTTTTTTTAAAAGAATAACCTTTCGTTTTCTGGTTCTTGCTGTGACCAGAATATCGAGTACCAAAATAAAACCATAACATGTCTTGTGATTGTTGTTAACTGGCTGGAACCAGCATATATCAGAGATCAGAAGCTTATCCTCATAAGAATTTTAAGAGCAAAGAGTTTCAGGTTACATCATAAATTCTTAGGCACATACCCAAAATGCATACCCACACCTTAGACTTTCTGAGATCTTTTTCTTATAGGTTCTTCAGCTACAAATGGTAAGGTATAGTGGGCAAAATGCTACCCAAGAGTCAGGGGAGCTGGATTCTAGTATTGTCTTTTATTATGAGTGGATTCCACTGGAAGGAGTGCCAGATTCATTACAACAGACCAATGGAAATGGCACGTGAGTCAGATCTTACAGGACTAAACTTGCTGGCACACTGGTCTGGTATCTAAAATATAGTATCTGTATTATTGTGCTATGATTATTACAACTAACTACCACAAACTTGGTGGTAAAGCAATAGACATTTATTCCCATATTGTTCTGGAGACTAGAAGTACAAAATCAAGGTGTCACCAGGCCCATGGTCTATCTGAAGGCCCTAGGGAAGAACCTTTCCTTACCTGTTCCTATTTCTGGTGGCCCAGGCATTTCCTGGCTTGTAGCTGAACTGTGTCATTCCAGGCTCTGCTTACCTCTGCCTTTGCATAACCTTTTTCTCTATCTCTGTGTATACTTTTCTGTTTCTTATAAAAACATTTTCATTGGCTTGAGGGCCCACCCTAACCCTGCATGATGTTATCTCTGTTCTTAATTTAAGTGTGGTTTTCAGAGGCCCTATTTCTAAACATAATTTCTAAATTCTATTTATTTCCTACTTCTAGATTCCCTGTAGATATGAATTTGGGAGTGGGGAACACTATTCAAATGACTATAGTATGTAAAGATACATGGTAACTTTTGATTTAAGCCAGTTTCAAGTCATTTATTAATCCATTGTTTCAATCATTCAACAAAGATTTATTGAAAACCTATTATACAGCAGAGCAATGCTGGGTATGAGGATGCTGCCCACAAATAGACATGGACTACAATTTTATGGAGCTTCCTAGAAACACCTAAAGGGACCCTACTGCATATATTCCTAAAGCATGATCTCCATATGGACTTGAGCAGGCATATTTTGTTTCAGCATGTACTTCTAATATAGGCTTCTGCACTTATTTCTTAAATTATTATATGAACTACTCCACTGATGCATATGTATACACTCAAAACTTTAAATTTAAAGGGCATCAATGTAATATAAGTAAATAGAAATAAAAATTACAATATTGTCTTTTGAATCTTCATTGGCCATTTTATGCAAGTCATCCTTTTAGCAAGAATGCTCTGTAGACATCTGTTACATTCTAATATTGTGAGCAATGCCATAGTTCTAATGATCTTATCTGTTTGGAGCAATACCCCAACCAGAATTGGGGAATCCAGGGAGCAAACTGTAGCCTCTATGATATTGGAATAACAAATGATATCCAGGGTATCAGCACTTCCCCTCAGCCTCCAAGAGCCGACTGATGGTCATACAAGGCTTCTATCACACAGGAGGAATGGGATACAAGTAAAGATACAAGCAGGATTTAATAGTCATGGTAACGGTTGGAGAAGACTGGAGATTATGAGTCTGCATGTTCTTGGGGCCTGTAATGGATAAGTCACACTAGGATTCTGGACTGAGATCCAAATATACTGCCTACCACAGTTAGGGATGGTTGGGATTTGGATGAGGCTGAACCTGAGGAGTGAATTCCACTGTGTTTGAAACTGAGAAGACAGAGAAATGCAAGAGCGGGACACTGGTTCTGCCTGTGATGAACTTAATGACTTCTTAAAAGAAAGGTAATCTCGTATGCCTTACTTACCTCAGGAAAATGAAGGTAATAACATTTAAACTACTTCAACTCAGAATTTTGGTCAGGAAACCTTTGCCATCTCTTCTGGAAATAAGACCTACTACTGTAAGATTCTATTGTTTTTCAGTAAGTCAAATGTTGCAAAGGAAGAAACTTGACTCTTCTAATGAAGACAGTTAAAATCTCATACTCAAAGCAGAAAGAGGAATATTTTCAAGTAAATCTATCTTTTTATGGACTCAGGAGTGTCACAAGGAACATTAAGCTGTGGTATGTTTCCCTAAAGAGATATGGTTGATTCATAAGTGAATATCTTTGAAGGAAATTTTATAGACTAAACACATATGTAAATGCTGCCTTCATGGGCGTGTGTTGTTTGATTGGGAGCATTGCTGGTTCATTCCAATGTATTCACAGAGGGAAGTTCATTTGCTGAGAAATAGAGGTAACCAATAAATATTTATTAAAAACAGGCAGTACAGGGATGAATCCTAAATGGTTAGAAAAATTTGATTCTCATCCATTATTATTGAGGCTACCCATTTTAATATAATTTTGAAAGTCTTTTCTGCTAATTTATAGCTACTGTGTTAATCCCTTAGAACTAACAACAGAAATACAACCATAATATCATATTGGGATTTGTGGTGCTTATTTTAGATAAGAAGTGAAAAACCAACATACTCTGAACAGTTTCATGTAATAAAAATGATGGGATCATCAGAGTTGAATAAGCAATGGATTGGACATCAGAGGTCTAGTTCTCCCATGAGCCCTACTGACCATTACTATTGACCATAAGACTGATACTTCCTATTTTTCAGGTAAAGTTTGTTCTCCTCCTTGAATGTCTTTCTTTCTTTCTTTCTTTTTTTTTTTTTAGTAGATCTGTAAGTTTCCTGATACAAACATTTTGTGACTCTGAATTACCATTGTGTTCTCATGGTTACACTAAGTGCTTCTACCCTCCATCTGCCTGGCTCAGTTGAACAATTATCTATCCATTATTACTTTCCTAACTATTCTTTACCTCTGAGAGAGCCACTTGCTCCTTTTTTAGTGTCCCTGCTCTCTTCTTTATGTTCATAGCAGCCCACATGGATCAATCAGGGTTCAGAGCAAGATAGACCATACTAGTGATTTCAAGCTGTGTTTAATTCAGAGAATTGGATCCTAAGAGGATAAGACGGACAGAATTTAGAAAGCCACTTCTAGACTATTGATTTGAAGGTCACACCACCATAGCAGGTACCCAGAGATCAGAAACTTCTGCTGCTGCCACACTTTATCCCATGGTCATAAGCTGGTGGCTAGGCTCTGGGACATGGAGTCCAGTCACCACCAACACATCTGTATGACCTTGCTTGCCAGGATCAATACAGGCAGGAGACAGTTGCCACCCCACATTCATTTTGAGCTATCTTTTAAGTTCATTTGGTAAGTCCTTGTTCAGACTTTAAAGCGTAGCTCCAAGTGCATATGGGAAATGTTGAAATTAGCTATACCTTCTCTTAAACTAGAGAGACAGAGGAATTGTGGTTAGGCGGGCCAACCCAAATGTCTACCAAAGCATATATAATTCTTGACATGCTGAATTTGTTTATTTTACATGGATGTTCTTACCAGTCTGTAAGCCTCTTAAAGGCAGGGACCATGCCTTATTCATTTTTTGTATCAATAAATCAGGGGGAAGAAAAGTTTGAAAAGATTATAGTCCATTCACAAGGTGTGTATCAATAGTAAACACTGGAAAAGTCTACCTAACAAAGGTTGGAAGACCAGTGAAGGTTGGAGTGGTAGGAAATCTTAGGAAAAGATTTAGATTACAACATGAGTTTTTTTTAATTTTTAATTATTTTTATTTTTTACATTCATTATTTTTTTTTTATTTGAGTATAGTTGACACACTTTAAATTAGTTTTAGGTATAAAACTTCTCTAGTAATTCAACTTCTCTGTATGTTATGCTATGCTCACCATAAGTGTAGCTACCATCTTTCACCATACAACTCTTACAATATCATTGACGATATTCCCTATGCTATGTCTTTTATTTGCATATTTACTCATTCCATAATTGGAAGCCTGTATCTCCCACTCCCCTTTAACCATTTCGCCTGTCCCTTATCCCCCTTCACTCAGGCAACTATCAGTCTGTTCTCTGTATTTACAGGTGTGATTCTGCTTTTTTTTTATTCATTTTTTTGTTTGTTTTTTAGATTCCACATATGAGTGAAATTACACGGTATTTTTCTCTCTTTGCCTGACTTATCTCATAGCATAGAGGTTACAACATGAGTTTTGAAGAATGGTAAAATTTGGATGGACCCAAAGATGAAGATAAAGGTGTAACTATGGAGAGACTCCACTAGTAACACTATGAGTGCCCGGAGTTGCCTCTTCTCAAAAAAGAACCTTCTCACATACAACAATCTTTTTCATTTATTCATTAACTCATTTATAAATGTTTGTTAAGTGACTATTAGATATGTCATCTATTTTCCAGGGGCTGGGGATATAGAAATTAATAAGACAGGAAAAATGTTCAGAGAAGAATTGAACCTTAGTAGACAGAGCAAATATTTTCAGATGTTGATACATTGTTTGACACTGTTTTTTATATTTTATAATAGTTTGTGTGGTTGAATAACTATGCCTCCCCATCCCTTTTTTTCTTACATATGTGGTTTAAATGGTTCCTAATATGTTTGGCAATGTAGAAATTCTCATATAGGCTCTGCCAGATGGTCTATTGTTTAAATGTTGAATAGTTGCATTACACTATAATAGATGTTAACACAGTTGTGGAGAGGAGAGTAATAATAATAATATAGTAAGTAAGAGATATGGAGTCCAGTTAGCCTATTTATTGCCTACTTCATCCCTCACCTTTTGGAAAACATGAGGTTAACAGGGGAGATAGTAAGTAGGAATGGCATCTAATTTGGGGTTTATGTTAAGATTTTGTTCAAAGCCAAAACAACACTTTCTGGAGAATGCTAAGTGAGTTCAGGCTCATATTTGTTTCCCATAAATATATCTTCACCCGATCTGTTAATGGATTTATATAGTATGATCAAGTATCTCCCTGATTTAATCATTGTTCCATGCCTTATTTCATCTAGATTGTAATCTCTTCAAGGGGAGCAACCTCTTAAACTCTGTAATTGCCATGTCAACTTTTCCTTTATTTTGTCCACCCAGAAACTCATTGGTCACTTGTGTGCTTATGTCATATTATTGTGTGATCATTCTGCAAAGTCTTTCCATCATTTAACCATTTTATTTCCATTTAGCAAACCATCTGGAACCATCTACACACTTGGAAAATGTCTCCCTGCCTTTATAAAAGTCCTAAACAAAATCTGTTTCCTAGAGCAAACTCTTGGGTGAGACACTGTTTATTTATTTAATTTGAAGAGACATTTATTTTGACCTTAGAAAGAACAATCCCAGGATTATGTGTGTGTGTGTGTGTGTGTGTGTGTATATATATATATATATATATATATATATATTTCCTAATTTTTATTTTGAGAGAGAGAGCGCATGCACACATAAGCAGGGAGTTAGTGGGGGGAGGGGTGTGTGCAGGGAGGAGGTGCAAAGGAAGAGGGAGAGGGAATTCCAAATAGACTTTGCACTGAGCACTGAGCCCATGTTGAGATTGATCTCTCCACCCTGAGATCACAACCCTGAGATCAGAACCTGAGCCAAAACCAAGACTGATGCTTACCTGACGGCACCACACAGGCCTCTTGCATGTTTGTATGTTTTATATTCTGCTTTTATAACAAATATTTAGAGCAAAAATGATTTAATATTGAATCAGTTCATATTTTTAATTATTACCATTTCTAAGGTGTAATCTGCCTTTATTTTATAAAAAATTATAATAGAAAACATCCAAAATAAGGAAAATCTGAAATATCATAGATTCCAAATAACAAAGATAATCATTATAATTTTAACATACATCTTTCTAGTCTTTTCATGTAGCTATGATATAAAAGAAAGGAATAGCTATATGTATTCTCAGAACATTTTTTAGATTGGTTACAAATGGTGTCTTTCCTCTAGTAGGTTATTTTTAGACATTCTACCTTTTTATTATGGGTCCCACTCAGAGCTGTATCTGGTTTATAGCAATTGGGGTCATCACTCCACCTTTGTGCTCTGGGAAGATCCATAATTCAACAGAGAACAAATTCCTCAAACTTCTGGGAAATAACTAAAAGGGGAAAAGGAGGAATGTAATCCTAAATGGAAGTTAAAATTACCTGAGACACTCCTATGGTTACATTTCAGCAGATGTAATTCTGATGTGTTAAGGGTGTCAAGGGAGACAGGGCTTCAACTTCTTTTAACTCCCCCCACCCCCATCTCAGTACTTAAGTTTAAGGCTATAGTTTTGGGAAATACTGTCTTCTTTTCCCTCCAAGATACCCTTGATATTGCTTTCGATCTGATTCACTTGAATACATTTAAGAGAATGTTTGTATGGTGGGGACATATAAAATACTGCATTTCAGTGATCCTACGTGCCTCTAAACATGAGCTTGATTCTATCAGTGTATGATTCCATTAATTGATACTTATGTTCTGCATTCCCCAGAACCTTCTGTAGTGATCTTCATATAGGATGGAAGTGTGATCACTGGTTACAGATCTCAGGCCTTATGGCCATCTCTGGCAAGTTATATATTATGGTGAATTTATCTATCCCTAACAGTTTTATAGAGACCTGTGATTTATCTGTTTCTAGTTTATCAATCATCTATCACATTTGTGTGCATTTTCTGATGTTAGGACTTCAATTATTAGCTTATCTGGTAAATTGTTTGCAAAGAGGGTTACAATTGTTATTCTCATTCTTATAAGTACATCTCTTTTCAAGGTGACTTGGTTGTGTCTTACATTAAGATGTGGAGTTTATTTTCCTACCCCTTGAATATAGGCTTAGCATGTTACTTGCTTTGGCCGATAGGATATAGACAAACAAAAGCTTGATATGTGTTTGCCCACTGGGGCTTGCCTTCCTTTCCGATGCTAGGAAAGCTGCCGTGAAAACAAGGTAGATTAGCTTCCTTAGTGAGGAAAGATATATGGAAAGATGCCCAGCTATTCCAGGTTAGCTTGGCCTTGGTCATCCAAGTGAGGCCACCCTAGACTCTGTAGTCCTCAGGGAGCCAATCCAGACCAGAAGAACTGCCCAGTCAACCCACAAAATCATGGTAAAAAAAAAAAAATGTGTGTTTTCTTCCAGACAGTTTCTTATGGGAGTGAGTAGTTAGTTACAGAATAAAGTTGAACTGATATAAAAATTGGTACCAGAAGTGGTAAGCAGTAACAAAACTCAAAATATGTAGCAATGGCTTGAGGATAAGACTGGAAGTGGAGGCTGAAAAAGCAGTGCAGAAACTGCTGTCAAAGCCTGAAAAAAAGGCAAATGAGCTGTTAGAGGCTAGGAAAGTGCTGAGAAAACAGCAATAGCCAGCTGAAAAGATGATAATCCATGATATATAGCTTCAAAACAGTTGAAAAAGCTGTCATGGGATTTAAAAATGTACCTAATCACCTTTTAAATATGCCTAAGACAATTTTATGGCCAAATGGTTAAGGCGTCCGTTGGCTTCTCCAGCTGCACTTGATTCAACACTGTGAGAAAAAGAAGAGCTAAAGAAAGAACGATTTGGCAAGCAGAATTTAGAGATGTACAAGGAAGCCAAAATTTGGGGTTGGAAAAATAAAGCTATTTTTCAAATCCAAATTCTCCAGAAGGCAAAAGATTCTCAAAATAAAAAATGGCTCCTTGATAAGGGTAAATCAAATGTATGGCTATCAGATCCTTTTAAAAGTCTTACAGAAAAAGGTGCCTAGTAGACTCTCATGTAGACAAAAGAGCTTTCAGTAATTTTAAGAGTATTTTCCTATATCAGCCTGATATGCTGCCCAGAGAGATGACTTTTCCAAAGGAATTGTGGATGTAGATTTTGGAGCAGGAGTGAACTTGATTCTGCATCATAGTGGAACTTATAAAGCTTGGTGAAAAATTTTGCGAAAAAGAAAAGAAACAGAAACCAAAGTAAGCCTCTGAGCCCCCTCTTTCCATAGATAGGACTCAGGCTTCTAGAGAAGCACTGAACAACGTACTTGGGAACCATTCCTGGGGATAATATTGGCCCCAATTAAGGAACATGCCCTGCTCCTGGAGGGGAAGATCTTGGTAATGTTTGCTTGGCAAGATTTCACACTAGCTGTCATCCAGTGTAACTGTACTTCTTTCTTCACATTTTGAGTAAAGGTGTCTATTGCTGTTACCTATTCTTTTTCAGTATTATATGGTGTGTGTGTGTGTGTGTGTGTGTGTGTGTGTGTGTGTGTGTGATATAGTTAACTTTAGTGCTAAGTCTTTGAATAAAGAGGAGTAACACTTGAGAAGCTGTACCTGAAGAGCTTCATCTGTATCTGGATCTTATTTAGATGAAGATCTTAAACTTCAAAAACTAATATCATAATAATATGTGACTTTTGGGGAAGAGAAAGAACGGATTTTGCATGTAGAAGAAATTTCATTCTGTGGTCAGAGGGCAAACTGTGGTGGATTGTTTACAGAGATGGCCACAATAATTCCTGCTCTTTATATACACATCTCTTTGTATTGTGACTGCCATTCTTCCTAACAGAGGTGGAGTTTGACTCTAGCTCCTTTGAAGCAGAACATTGCCATGTGACCTGATTTGGACAATGGGACATGAGGAAGACAAAAGCCCAGGCACACAAATAGTTATACATTAAGATTTGCCCTCTGTGGCTGCACAGGTCATCCTTGTGCAAGGATGTGACACTCCTGACCAGCCAAGAGACCATAGGGAGGAGAATCAGGGAGGAGAAGCTTATGATTGCCACACTCGTGGGTGGGGCCATCCTGACCATGTAGCTCCAGCTGAGCCACCAGCTGACTGTAACCACTTGAACAAAAGGCAGATAAGACTAACATAACTGCCCAACTGCCCAACTGATCCCAGAGCAAACTGCCCATCCACTGAATCATGATCTATTAAGTCGTTGTTGGAAACAGCTAAGTTTTGGAGCACTTTGTTTGGCAGCAAAAGCTAACTGATACGGATTCTTCATTTAAAATGCAATTTATATCTTCATAAAATTACTTTTTTCATGAACACCGCAACAAACAATATATAGAGAAGAGCTTTTGCTTTCATGTTCCTGAATACAACCTTCTTGTCTTGAATCTCAAGAAGTTCTGTTAATGCTTTACCTACTTTATTTTTTGTTGTTGTTGTTTGTTTGAGGACCTTAGTGTTTGATTTTGGATTCCCTTGCAAGATGCCCTCATAATTAAGTAGTTTTTGACCTGTTTAAATTTGTTTAAATTCAACCTGTCACATTTATAGGATTCCCACTCTTCTTCCTAGAAAATTCTTTTCTTCCCTAAAAAGATTCCTTGCCCTTATCTCCTCCTTTTTTAAACAGACTTCTTTCCTTTGCCATTTAGGCATTTAGTGTTTATTTTCAAATGCTTGTTCTTTTTGGGCTGAGTCAAACATTTTTCCTGAGTTTCCAATAAGCTGTTCTTAAACAGTCTCCAGACTTCTTCATGGTTATTTACTTTCAGAACTATTTCTTTCAGGATTTTTTTTCCTAAGAAAAGCCCAAATTTTGTCATAGTTCCCTTTTCTAAAACTGAATAATTTCATGATGAATATTTTCGGTTTTCCTTTCTTGCCAGAATGTTGGACTTAATCATGTGGTAATTACTGTTAAACAAGCCCTCCTTGAGGACTTCTCTCTTATGAACATCCCTTCAGATGAACAACACCATCACCTCCCCTCTTCTGAGATATTTAAAAATGAAGGCTTCGCCCTCTGTTTAAAGTGTATTCTTGAGCTATTGGGGAGATTCAGATAGAAATGAAGTAGAAGGGGCAATTTTGTTATTTCTTTTGGCCCTTTCTCTGTTTAATTAGCTCTCCCTGTAAGGGTATACCTCTATAGCATCTACATTACAATTATTTGTAAGTTATCTTCCATACTAGACTCAAAAAATTTGAGAATAAAGTTCAGGTTTCCATCATCTTTGTATCTCTTAGAGTAAATCCAGTACACAGGAGTTACATTATAAATATTTGAATAAATAAACAGTTAACAAATAAATTGATGAATGCATCCAAGCTGTGACCCGAGCTAAGAACTCCTATGGTGGGAAAGAGAGGTGGTTGGACCAGATAAGTTGCCCTCCTGAATGAACTGTTTCTCTCACCACTATTGCCTAGTCTTGCTTCCCTACCTTATTGTGTCTTCCTTAAAGGAAACGGATAGAGTTAAAGAAACAGAATATTCATAGCAACAAATAACATTCTGTCTCCTCACTCAACCTGTATATACTACACAGCTATTATGTATCACTCAGAAACAGTTTGGGCCTGTTGTACTTACTTCTTCTGCTTGGAATCCCTTTAAAAGTTAGAGAGCAATCTAGAAGATGGTAGTGGCACATTTCTCGAATCTCTCTATCCATTAAAATAAATAAAGCAATGACTCTGGCAAAACCAAAGATCCATATACAAAACAATATGAAAATATATCTCCCTGAGCCTCCAAATAGGAGTGGTGGCAAACCACCAATTCACCAATACAAAGTATTCATATCTATGGGGGGAGAAACAAAAGGAATACAACCAGATTGCTATTCTGAAAATGGTGAGCAGTATGCTGATCTGAGAAACAGCAGTCAAAAATAACATGACAGGTTTCTGTAGGATCTAATTCAAAGAAGAATACAGTGGATTATGTTGCTATAAATTCTAATGGTGCTGGAGGTATTTGGGCCTATAAACTCTCAAAATTATTAAAACAAAGTTGTCTTCCAAGACTAAGCCTTGAACTAAGAAGAAACAGAAAATGAAAGCATGCAAAAATGACTTGCCTTCCTAACATTTGAAAATTGTATGCTAATTGTGGTAGGCATAATAATGACCTAAAGATATCTTCATCTTAATCCCCTGAAACTATGAATATTTTAGGTCGTATGGCAAAGAATTAAGGTTGCAGAGGGATTAAGATTGCTAATGAGGCACAAACTAAATAAAATAGGAAGATTATCCTGAATCAGCCTGGTGGGCCCAAAGTAATGTCAAGGGAGTTTATAGATGGATGAGGGAGGCTGAAAAGGGAGAATTAGAGAGATGGTAGCATGAAAAGTACTTGGTCTAATATCACTGGTTTTGAAGCTAGATGAATGAGACTATAGGCCAAGGGATATGGGTAATCTCTAGAAGCTAGAAAGAGCAAGAAAACAGAATCTCACCTATAGTCTCCAGAGAGATCCCAGCCTTGTTTACACCTTAAATGAGTTGACCAAGTGAGACCAATTTTGGACTCTGACTTCCATAATTATAAAATAATAAATATACATTGTTTTAAAGTCATTAAGCCTGTGGTAATTTGTTACAATAAGGATAGGAAACTAATGCACTAATATTTCAAGATTACTTAAAAAAAGTTAAGAAAAGGATAGAAGCTATGAAAGAACAACATAATTTTTTAAAATATAAATGAAGTAATTGGAGAAAAGCTAAATTTGGAAAAAAAAAGATGACAGACTCAGAAATGGAAAAGAAAAAAAGTTATTATACAAGTAAAGAATCAAATACAAAGGATATGAAAATGGATAAAACTACTGATAATGCCTTAACAGAAATAGAGGATGAAAAGAAGGAAAACATTAAAAATAAATTAGAGATTAAGAAGCAATTTGAAGGAAGTGATAAAGATAGATGTTCATAGAGAAAGATCAACACATTTATATAGGAGTCATTATATGAAAACCGAACAAAGAATGTACTTCAACTAAAAGTCTTTTTTTAATTTCTTGAAATACAAGATTATTTGCAACTTATTAAAATATATACCATGTATTTAGAAAAATCTACACAGAAAGACAAACATTAAGGCATAGTTTAGTAAAAAAAAATTGGATTAAACAAATCCCTTGTGCGTTGAGGAAAAAGACAAAGCCATACATAATGAAAAAATATTGGATTATCATTGGAGTTTTCTAAATCAATACTTTAATCCATATTTGGAATAGAATAACATTTAAGATACTCAGAAGAAAAATGTAAATCACATTTTCTATGTAGAAAGCTAACTGTCAACATAAAAGCGGCAAATAAATGGCTATTAACACGTAGTAATTTAGCAAATATTATTTCCATGAGTTCTACCTGAGTACTTTACTATAGAATGAGCTTTAGCCAACCAAAAGATGGGAGAGATTTTGAAGTCAATAATGCAATGTCTATGTTTTCTGGTAATGTAGTTATGGAACAATGATCAAAAATGAGAAGAGAATGCAGAGTATTTATAGAAAGAAGATTGCTGATTAACAGTATTTACTGGGAGTAAAAGAATATTACTTGATATTAGATATCACGCAAAAGAGTAGGGAGAAAGGAAAGGTTACTAGCTAATTTCAACATAGCTCATAGTAGAGACTCAATAAACAATAGCCAAAAGTAAATTGAAGGGTACTATAAAAAAGATATTAATATAAGCTTTTAATATATTAGTATACCATATTTGTGTATATGTATGTATCTATGAGTATATCTTTATATATGAAACAAAAATAGGGCAGAAAATATTGATGTATTGATCATGTCGATAAACATAAGTAAGTTTAAATCACTCACGGAAATAAAAAAAAAATTTCAGAATGGTTCAACAAACCATAGTTGAACACTATGATACATTGTAGGTATCTGAGAAAGAATTAAGACAAAACTTATTGAGAAATATAAAATGAAATGTTATTGAGCTAATGGCTACAATTCATGCAATAACAGTATCAACTCTCATAAATCAGAAAGTACGTTAGTAGAGAAAACTTTGACATCTAAGTCAAATCACGTGGACAAGACATTGGTAAAATCATAAAAAAGTACCATATATTCAATAAAGCAGATACAACATATTCAATAACATAGACCTTAGATAAGAGGTATATATCAAAATCAATCCTAATAATGGAGGAGAGAGTTTCGTCAAGTGGATGGAATATTTATGAAATCGACTATATCAAAATACAGAAAAATAACTCAATAAATTCCACAAACTAGAAACAACATAAATAATTTAGACCATAATGAAAGAAAACTGAAAATTAATAACAAAATAAAAAACCAAAGATATTTATATATAGAATTTTTAAAAAATTCTAATCCATCTGGGGTACCTGGGTGGCTCAGTCTGTTAGGCTTCTGACTCTTGATCTCAGTTCAGGTCTTGATCTCAGGGTCATGGGGTCAAGCCCTATGTTGGGCTCTGTGCTGGGTATATAGCCTACATAGTGAAAAAAACAAAGAAACAAACAAACAAACAAAAAACAGAAACAAAAACCCAAAGAAGATCATACGAATATCTCCTTCTTTAAGTATAATAAAGATAAAGAGATAAACATTCTAAGTATTGGTTTTCTGTTTTGCTTGAATAATAGTATTGTTTTCTGGTATTTTTTAGTGTAATTCGTTAAATATTCATGGGTTGGAACCTATTTTCCAAAAACAAGTATATATTTGAATCCAGCCTCCATCATGTAGGACCATGTAGGAGACTTTAGGCAGATCACTTATCCCTTTTTTGTCTCAGTTTCTTTATCTGTGAAATGGGGAAATGCTAGTACTTCAGATGGTGGTTAGAATCAGTGATATAATACACTTACGGTGGAAGTAAGGGAATTTGGGACACTATTCAAATGTGTGTGGTCTTTGGTTATGCTCAGTGCATGGAAGGCAAGGGCAGTATTTCTTTAACCTAAAACTTGAGACTGAGCGTTTGATGGTATGGTACTGACTATAATTCTCCACTATCCATCTTCATTAGTTTCCAGTGACTGATGTAACAAAATACCACCAAATTGGAGGCTTAAAACAGAAATTTATTCTCTAACAGTTCTGGATGCCAGAAGTCTGAAACCAAATTGTAGGGCAGGGACATACTCCCTTCAGAGGCTTTAGAGAGAAATCCTCACTTCTTCTAGCATCCGGTGACCCCAGGTGTTCCCTGGTTGTAACTGAGCAGCATCACTCAAGTCTTTGCCTACTACCATCTTCATGTAAGGCTTTTCTCTGTCTCTGTGTATTCTTTTTTGTCTCTTAAAATACGTTCTCACTGGATTTAGGGCCCACCCTGTTCTGATAGAGTCTTATCTCAACTTCTACCTTAAGTATATCTGCAAAGATCTTATTTTTAAATAAGGCCACATCCTGGGGTTCCTGGTAGATAGGAATGTGGGGGACACTATTCAACCCATTATAGTATCTAAAGATATATGATAACTATTTTGCATTGGCTTTCTTAGCTTGTGGTTGTATCTTTCCAATCCCTGCCTCCATTTTCACGCCACCTTTTCTTCTTTCTCTTGTCCTCTGTGTGCCTGTCGCCAAACCCTCTATCTCATTCTTCTGAGGATACATGTGATTTTCTTTATGCTCACCAGGATTATTTAGGATAAACTTCTCAAGAATCTTAGTCACATCTTTTGCCATATAAAATAATATTCACAAGTTTAGAGGATTAGGATGTAGACATATTTTGAGGGGCACCATTCAGCTCACTACACCATCTGAAGGAGACACTCCTGTCAGAAGTATCAAATGAGGAGCCTAGGTAAGCATGTGGAAACTCAAATTCAGAAGCAGATGGAAAGGCAACACAATTTTTCAGAGAGCCGCCACAATAATACTTGCCACCTCCCACACCAGGCTGTGACAATCCGGATTCAGAAAATGGTGTTTTATGTTTCCATCACTAGGGTCCAGGTCCAATGAGAGAATGCTGCAACAAAGAACTGAATTCTAAGAACATAGCTTCATTACCTTTGTTTGGCTACCTGACTTCAAAGTGCCCCAACCTGCTGGACAACATTCCTGACTCATTCTGGATGCTTTGAATGTGATTAGGTGAGTGCCCTTGACATTTTTATTTTGTTTTACTTTTAACTGTAAAAGTAACGCATACTTCCTGTTAAAACTTGAAACAGTGGGGACCTTTGGGTGGCTCAGTGGTTGAGTGTCTGCCTTTGGCTCAAGGCATAATCCCAGGACTCTGGGACCGAGTCCCACATCAGGCTTCCTGCATTAAGCCTGCTTCTCCCTCTGCCTCTCTCTCTCTCTCTCTCTCTCTGTCTCTCATGAATAAATAAATAAAATATAAAAAAAAAAAAACTTGAAACAGTGGACACTATACATAAAAAGTGAAGAGTCGGGGGATCCCTGGGTGGCGCAGCGGTTTAGCGCCTGCCTTTGGCCCAGGGCGCGATCCTGGAGACCTGGGATCGAGTCCCACATCGGGGTCCCAGTGTATGGAGCCTGCTTCTCCCTCTGCCTATGTCTCTGCCTCTCTCTCTCTCTCACTGTGTGCCTATCATAAATAAATAAAAATAAATAAAATAAAAAAAAAGTGAAAAGTCTACATCTTTTGTCTTTTAATTATTTTCCTAATCCCAACACCACCGCATCTCCAGTGTAGCCATTATTATCAGTTCAGAGTGTGTCTTTCCATGCTTTTTTATGTATATGTAAATACATATAACCAATGTAGACTCCCACCATGTATATTATTCTGCAACTTCTTTTCAGCTTTCACTTCTTTAACCTTTATTAATAGGCCTGTTTGATTTTTCAGGAAAAATATATTATCCTGAAAACTAAGTTACTACTTCTAATATCACCCATCTCTTGTAACAATCCAAGTGAAAAATGATAATGGCTAGAGTTAGCAATAGAATTCTGAGAATTGATCAAATAATGGAGATCCAGATGCCTCCTAAGATCCAAATATCCAATTGACAATATTCTTTGAAACACTTTTGTAAATTGGGAATTGAGTAAGTGACTCATATGAGCTATCACCTCTATAGGTTTCTGTTTACTGCTTAGGAAGCCAAATACATTTCTTTCACTTTTGCTTTAATAGAAAGTAGTCATCTACTTTATTTCCAATTTGAAATGCTCTATTATAACAACCAAGAGCAACTCGAAAGACTTCTCAATCCTATTAAATATTTCTAACTCTTATCACATGCATATTATTTAGTATGGAATTTTCAACAATAGCAATTTCGTGTTGCTTCTTTCTCATGAAAAGACTGTTTCATTATTAGTATCAATATTGTCTTTATGTATCATTCTCAGCAATAGCCTATGCTTTCACTAAGGTCCATGACCACCAGTGGCACTGTGCTGGGAGCTACAAAGAGATGTGAAGTATCCGTCCATTTTTTATGAGCTGAAAATCTGGAGTGGAGAGAGAATATATAATAGTTCAAGTATCCCAAATTGGAGAATTCATTCACTCATCAAGGTTTTTTTAATAGTATATGTCCAAAAATTATATACCAGCCAATTCTCTGGGCTCTGAGGTAGAGCACTGAACTGAACAGACACAAATTTCTGCCCTCAAGAGAAATATTTTAGAGGGGGAATAAGGCAATTAACTAGAAAAATATAAGGTACATTAGAAGATTAACAGAACTATGAGGGAAAATAAGAGGGTAACAAGTACACAAAGTGCTAGGGATTATGTATGTACATTTTTAAATTAGTTGGGCAGGGTGACCTCACTGAAAAGGTGATACTTGAGAGAAGACTTGAAGGAAGTATGGGAACAAGCCATCCAGCATCTACAGTAAGGATATTTTATGCAGAAAAAGCTAGAGCAAAATCTCTGAGTCAGAGTTGTACCTGATGATTTCAAAGAACAGCCAGGTGGTTAGTATAGTGGAGTAGAGTGAACAGAGAGGCAGTAGCAAGAGAAGAGGTAAGAAGTCACAGGACGCGAGTACCTTGGCTTTTACTCCCTCAGAAATGTGGAGAGATTTCAAGCAGATGAGTAACATGTTGGGTTGAGAATAGACTCAAGTGTGAGCTGTATGAAGTTGAGTGATCAGTAAGGACACTGTTGCGATAATTCAGATGAGGGATGATAGTGGTTGGGACCAGGGTGGTAGTAATAGAGACAGTGAAAGTCATCAGATAATGGATACACTTTCTAAATAGAAATAGCAAGATTTTCTGATGAATTAGGGATGATGTGAGACAAATAGAAGATTAGTCTGAATCTTACTAGCCTGAGCAACCGGAATAATAGAGTTGCTTTTAACTGCCAGGCAGCGAAGTTAGGAGTTTAGTTTGACACATGATAAATCTTGAGATGTTTATTAGACATGCAAATAGAGATGTTGCATAGGCAATTGGATATAAGAGCTATAGTTCAGATGAAAGAGTTGCCTGGAAATAGGACTCTTGTAGCTTACAGGGTAGCTTACAGATGGTCTTTCTAGCCATGACATTGAGGAACATCAAGAAGATATAGAACATCAGGGTACAAAAAAGTCTGAGGACTGAGTCAAGGAAAATCCTATAAAGCAACCAGTAATGGTCCATGAGGTAGAAGAAAAACTAACCCGTGAAACTATGAAACAAAATATTTCAAGGAAGAGTGATCAACCTTGTTGTATGTTGTTGATAGACCCAAGAAAGAGAAGAAAAGCAAAATACACATAAGTAAGGAAACTCTTGATAGGAAAGTAAAAGGAACAGAAATATGGAAAGAGCTGAAGGGGAACGTGGGTCAAGGACTGATTTTAGGTGGGAGAGTTAGCAGTACAGATGAAACAGAATGTTTCAGTACAGATGTACAGCAGTACAGATGAAACATTCTGTTTCATTTCAATGTTCTAATGCATTGTGAATTTGAATGTGTAAGAAATAAAAACTTATTTTTCCTCTACCTATCTTAGGTCCATTATCTTAGGACCATTATCTTAGGTCCATTGCATGGGGCCCTGTAAGTTAAACTGACAAAAGACAGATCAACAAAATAAAAAGAAACAAGTTTATTAACATGTGTATCACACATATACAGGGCAGTACTCAGTGATGAGTGACTCAAAAGGGTGGTTAGAACTTGAGCTTATCTGGCATCTTAAGGAAAGAGCAATGCATTTTTAGAGAGGAGACAAGACAAAGGAAAGGGACTATTTCTAGGGTAGCAAATTGTGGGAAGGTAAATACTACATTTGACCCTTGAACAAGAGGTTTGAACTGCATGGGTCCACTTATAGACAAATGTTTAAAAATAAATCCAGTACAGTACTGTAAATGTATTTTCTTCTTTATGATTTTTTAATAACGTTTTCTTTTCTCTAGCTTATTGTCTTACAGAATATGGTATATAATACATATACCATATGACATACATGTTAATCCACTGTTCATGTTATCCGTAAGGCAGCAGTAGGCTATTAGCAGTTCAGTTTGGGGCAAACCAAACATGCAGATTTTCAACTGCACAGAGGACAGGTGTCCCTAACACCCATGTCATTCAAGAGTCAACTGTGTATATTATGGAACTAATGGAAGGTAAAAGCCAGATGGTAAAGTTTCTTATATAGTTTCCTCTGGTGCTGTCTCTGAGCTGATAAGGGCCTAGAGTTGTCTCTGGTGATTAATTTGTATCTGTCTTGGTAGAGAGGGGAGGTGGGATACCTTTACCAATATATGTCCTGCTTTCAGGCAAATAAGGAAGCAGTAACAGCTTTTCTTCTATCTGCTTCTCTTCAATTGCATTCAGCTCAAATTAATTCCTATAAAGTGGCATATTTTAGGGCAGTGTATTCTACTACCCTTCAAATGCCTCTTAAAAGGACATTTTCTTCCATTCTCCACACTCATCACTTACTGTCTTTGTTTAGCCCTATAGGTATTCGACTTTGCAACTCCAGCAGGAAACTGTATGCCATTGTGGATTTAATATTTGCAGTTGTGGTATTCGTAAATAACCCCTGAAAGACATGTAGTCATTTGTAACTATACTGAGGCACTTTTTATTGGCTTTTTAAGATAATTTTTTGGGACAGCCCAGGTGGCTCAGCGGTTTAGCACCTACCTTTGGCCCAGGGCATGATCCTGGAGACCTGGGATCGAGTCCCACTTCAGGCTCCCTGCATGGAGCCTGCCTCTCCCTCTGCTTGTGTCTCTGCGTCTCTCTCTCTGTCTCTCAAGAATAAATAAATGAAATCTTTTTTAAAAAAATAATTTTTGGTGCTTTGGAAAATTTTAAAATGAAAATTTGTTTATGGTATACAATTTAGAAAATACATAAAGGCAGAGAAAGGAAAAGTAAATAAATATTAACCACAATCTAGCATGGGAAGTCATCCCTTATTTACACTTGGCATATATATATTCATAGACTTCTGTGGATTTTTTTCAATGAAACTGTATTTAAGAAAAGTGAGGTCATACTACAAATAATGTTGCATAGTTTATTTTTTTACATTCAACATGGTATAATGTCTTTTGAAATATATATTCTTACTATATTTTATGTAGTGATCTACAGTATCAGTTTTATAAATACATGGAATTCCATTATATGGAATGCTCAAAATTTGTTTATTTAATCACCTGTTTAATTATCTATTTATTTACTTTTTGTGAATAAAATACTATGACAATGAACATCTTTGTAACAAACCTTTGCACACATTTATTCCTAAAAGAGGATCAAAAGTGCTGCAAAGCTGTTATGAGAAGTCACTTGACCACAGGTTGAGCTAGCTGACTTCCCATGCAAAACTTCATAAAGTTCTGTTGTCTTATTAAATAAAATAAATTACCTCAGTCAACCTTTACCCAAAGAGGCAAATAAAATAAAATATGTCTTTTAAAGAAATGAGGATATTTTGGGAAAGTCACATGTGTACTGAAATAAAACCCCTCAGGTGCAGAAAAACATCTATGATCTCAAGAAAAAGTGTACTTTCCTTATAACTTTCCTAACCTTTCTGTAGAGTTTGTAAATAAATAGCACCATGTCTAACTGGCCCCTTTCATACATCAAGTTTTTATGACAATTTATTTCCAGGTTTCCTCTTATTGCTAAGCATTTCAACTCATCCATTCTACTATTTAGGCTATTGGCATCTGTATAGATGAGTGCGAATTTTGGCCCGGCCTTTCCCCACAACTTCTCACACCTGTTAGTTGTATACTTAGGTAAGTTGGTTACAGTGCCCTTTTCACTTTTCCCTAATATGGCATAAATTTCCTTTCAACCATTCTGGAGTGCTTTAATTAAAGTCTTAGGTACTTTCACATGAAACTCCATGAAATTTTTGAACTCTGTAGATTCTTTACAATTTTCATATCATTGGTGCCCATCTTTTCTATGTAAGTTCCACCGGGGGCCTCTTATTCAAAAAGAGCAAAAAAATGTCATTAAAGAGTCTAAATCCTAAAGCTTTTTCCTTTATTCCACAACTTCCCTCTTGTCACAGGGCTTCTGTTTGCTATGTAAAATTTTTCTAGGTAAAGGAAAAAAAATCAACATTTTAAATTATTAGTATGAATGTTATCATTCATCTTTATGTTGTGCAATGCCTGTTTCAAGGCAAACATAAGACCTTTTAGCTCATATGTGGAATCACTGAAATTAGAAAATTCCTATCTTGTGGCTCATAGGTGCATATGCATTTTGTACTTACCAGAACAACAGAAATGCTGCATAAAACTCACTAAACTGATCTGTTTTCTCACTTTGTGATAAAATTACATCCTACCAACTCCCTATACTTTTGGATTACTTATGAATAAGAAAGGACTGAAAAGAGAAGTTTATCTTTCCCTTTCCTGCTATGCTGTAATTTTCAGCCTAAATGGTTGGCTAATACAGGAAAGCAATATGAGTAGGAAAAGATATCATAAGGTTCTTTGGCCACTTATGTGTCCTAGGATGCCACACTCCTGCGTTTGAAACAAACTCTGGTTCCAACAGAAAGTGTGGCCTGTCAGGGCCATCGGCTTACTCGGTTGAGGATGCTACATATTTACTGTGTAGTTACTTTGAGTCTCACTGACCTTCACATCAGAGGTCTGTGCTCATGGGGCATGTACTACATGAGAGCCGCACAGCACGAGATGGCAAACCCACATATTGCACCGGTCTCCTTTGCTCTCACATAAGCTCTATTGCCCTATCTGACTTCACCATCCAAACACAAGTTCAACAGTAAAATAAGTAAGGATTTCAAGATCACTACCACAGAGTATGAAACCAAGTATGGGGCCCTTCTGACTGCTGGGCCCCAAGTAACCAGTCATATCCCAGGTCTTAGTCCCTTGAAACCATCCCTGGTGAACTTTTCAAATGTCTTCTTGATCTTCATGTTGTAAAAAATTTAGGTCCTCTTCTCATGTTGGATTTCCCTAGAAACCATCTCTCCTCAAAGGTATAGTTACCAACTCTATGTCAGCAATGTCCACATACTTGAATCTTAACAAATATCTATATCTTCAGCCTACAGTGTGCTTCTTAAATCCAGAACCACATATCAAACTATCCACCTCACATGTTTACTTGGATATCTCAAAAGAACATCAGACTTGAAGTGACTAAACAAAATGTATGAACTCTCTCTTCATTGCTTCCTTTCACCCGATCTCACCTCCCACACTTCTAGATCTCATTCTCTTCCAGTGCCATGGGTTTCAATGAAAGAATTCACCATCCAGTCAATTACCCAAATCAGACCATCCTTGACACTTCCTTCTCTCCCTCTGTGCATTTCTACCACAATTTCGAGTCAGCTTTACCTTCTGAATATCTCCCTTATTTTTTTTCCACTTCTATTTCTCTCTTTGTGTTGCTACTGCCTCTGTACTACAATGGGCTCCTAGTGCTTTTGCTGAATTCATTCGTGTCACAACAAGTCTGTTTCCCATGTTGCATCCAGAACATTTTTTTGTTTTTCTGTTGGCTTATTTTTGTTTTTAAGCACAAATCTGATTTTCCCACCTGCTTGAAATTCTTCATTGCTCTTAGTATAAAAAGAAAATTCTTTAAAGTGACATGCACGGCCATTTGTGGACTGACCACTACCATATCTTTATTGTATTCTAGTTCTGTCTTCCTTGCATTCATTATTTCAGAAACATCAATGTTTTAAAGATTCTTAAATACTCCCTATTTTCTTTTTTTTAATAAATTATTTTTATTGGTGTTCAATTTGCCAACATATAGAATAACACCCAGTGCTCATCCCATCAAGTGCCCCCCTCAGTGCCCCTCACCCAGTCATTCCACTCCCTGCCCACCTTCCCTTCTGCCACCCCTTGTTCGTTTCCCAGAGTTAGGAGTCTCTCATGTTCTGTCTCCCTTTCTGATATTTCCCACTCATTTTTTTTCTCTTTTCCCTTTTATTCCCTTTCACTATTTTTTATATTCCCCAAATGAATGAGACCATATAATGTTTGTCCTTCTCCGATTGACTTACTTCACTCAGCATAATACCCTCCAGTTCCATCCACGTTGAAGCAAATGGTGGGTATTTGTCGTTTCTAATGGCTGAGGAATATTCCATTGTATACATAAACCACATCTTCTTTATCCATTCATCTTTCGATGGACACCGAGGCTCCTTCCACAGTTTGGCTATTATGGACATTGCTGCTATAAACATCGGGGTGCAGGTGTCCCGGCGTTTCATTGCATCTGTATCCCTTTGAATACGCCCTACTTTCAAGCCCACCTTCAGAGGTTTTGAAACATGTCTTCCTGTTGTCTTGGAATGCTCTTCCCTCCAGCTTACATATCTAAATCCACTCTTCCTTTAGTTTGCAGTTCAACTGCTAAATTCCCTAGTAAAGAATCCCCTGACCCTGAGTTAATTCTCTATCTCGTATAATACCATATATGTCATGTAGATAGTCCTTTTATAAGTGTATATTTACAATAATTTATAATACATCCTTTGTACAGTGTTTTTAATCAAAGTATATCTCCTCTTCTAATGAGGATGCTCTCTCAGGTCAGACAATATGTCTGGCTCACCACTGCCAACCCAGTTCCTAGCCTAATACCTGGCATGTAGAAGAGACTAAATAACTATGTCACATCAATGAATGACCACTTACTTTATTCCAGGTACTATGCTGGTACTTTATGTTATTTGTCTCACTTAATCCTCAGACAACCATATAAGACAGAGTCTATTATTGTCTCAATTTTATAGAATCAGAGGCTTGAAAAGCTTAAGTTATTTGTATAAGGTCATACAGAGTATAAGTAGCAGAACTAGAATTTGAACCCAGAGAGTTTGTTCTTGTTTTCTGTTTCTCTTTAAACATAGTAAAAGTAACAACTTAACTACACTTGAGAGGGGTGATGAAAACAAGAAGTTGAAGCCTCAACCAGCACTATGGAAAGAATCCTCTATGGTTTATTAAAAAAAATCATTGAAGTTTCAAAGAATAGAGATAAATATATGATTCTAGTGTTAATGGCCAACCCTTTTTACTGAGATATTGTGAATCACTTAGGTGGGACTGGCAAAGGAAGGTCTACCTGCTAGACTTTCAAACAGACTTTTTCTTTCCCTGTCCTGCCATTCAGTCATCCTTTTCTGAGTCTTTCATAAAATGTGTCCCAGCCAGATCTACCTTCACCCTTCCCATCCTGATAGATACACTGCTGAGAAACCAAAGTATCCGTCAGCAATTGCTCCAGAGTTAGGCTTTAAAGTACAAAGTTTTCATCAGCTAAAGTCCTCCAGCTGTAGCTGTTTCTACCACTGAACAAATGCTGAAACACAGCTTGCCATAGGAGCCGGTGCTGCCAAGTCTGGCAAAGCTGCCTGGGAATATCTTCTTGGTCCACACACAGAAGTGATAGGAATGATTTCAAATATCTTCTTAACTTTCTGAGAGAAGAAAACTTCTTTGTCGAGTGCCACCTCAACAGGGCTTCCTGCACCATGTAAAATATGTAAAAAACTATTATTCTCCAGGCACCTCCTAGGCTCTACTATTCAACAGCTTCTTTGTCAGCAGCAGGGTGGTTAAAGCTGTCACTAGCAGCCTCACTTGGGCTTAAGCTTTAACTATTTAATGACTTTTTGGGTGTGTAGTGGGGTAAAATTAGTGATGATCTAAAAAATAATTTCCTTTGGCTTTTTAAAGTATTGATCATTAACACTTCCTCTTCATTTCCCAAATAATTTCAATAGTCCATATTGCCTGGTTTGCCCAGTGATTGTAAAGATTTTACAGTCTGGAAAGTTACTACCAAAATCCATAATAATATATAGAAGCTTTCTTTTGAGACTGGATGTAGACAAAAAAAAAGACACATGGAAAAAAGGATATTTAGAAATAAATTAAGGAATAAGGGTAACCACAATCTCTATACACTCACAGAATTACTGACCTAATACAGTTGTAATCTGAAAGGCAGTAGAATCCTCATGAATGGACAGGGGAGAAGATGGTGATGCGGCAGTTAAATATTTTGTTAGCAGATTGAATTGGCTGAAGGACAGAGAGCTTAGAGGTTAGAGGGACAGAAAAAAGAAAAACAGGTGGCAGGAGCTACTGTGAGGCAGAGATGAGTACTATATTCTTTTAAATGGAGCCCAATAAATATTTTTGTTGAAATTTGAGATGTGGCGAGGCATATATTGCTTTGACACTTATGTTTTCCAGCATTGGCGATGCCATTTGTAGTCTATGAAACTAAAAAATGGTTTCTAATCCGCCCTTTTGGTGCTGGCATTAACATATAGGGAAGTAGTCAAGGCAAAACAAAAACACAAAGGAACTACTGTAAAAATATTGTATTATTTGGATTCAGTCACCACCAATCTTGCCAATCCCTGTGGATTTCCATTGTCCTGCATAGCAAGAATAAAGGAAAATATAGGGTTTGATGCCAAATTGTTTTAGGTTGAATGTTTCTCAATTTTTTTTCATGAAATGTCAGTAGTTCTTCAAAACTCAGTTGAGGGTTTTATAATATTTTTCATTTTTCTCATATGTATTTAAGAAATACATGAATTTCAGACTCCGCATTAGTTTTTTTTTTAGTTGCCATTTTCAAGTAAGTGATTTCATTTGTGAATATGCTGAAACCCAAAAGAATGGAAAAGAATAAATATTGGTGTGAAAATGATGCTTTAAATGCATGGGTGCCAGACAGGAAAAGCTCTTGGTCTTTTCCTATATTTGATCAATTGGCTTGTCTAATCCATTTGACTGTGGAAGGTTGGCCTGACATGACTTCAGATTAGTTTAATAGGGATTAAGATGGCATGAAGTGTATAACATCATGCATTTGCAAGTACAAACATGCTTGGAAATTCATTTGTCTTTGGGGGGAGGCTAGTTCAAACTCCAGCTATATTTACAAACAGATTCTAGCCACAGCCGAGCAATTTGGAGCTGGGGAAAGTAACTGTGCCTGCCTTTCCTTCAATCCGCAGGGCCTTTGATTTCTGCCCAAATAAAGCAGGCCTTTGGCATTCAGCTCTCTTAGCTGGCAAGATATCTGCATAATGTCTGCAGAATTTAGAATGGCCAGGAGGGGCAGGTCAAAGACAGCCAAATTATGATATCACACCCATAAAACCTCATCAGTAGTGACATACAGAAAACACTCAGTGAATTGCTTTCATTAATTTATCCTTATTAAGAAATTCTAAGCAGTGTCTTTACTTCTTGGCAGGCTTTAGAGTCAGCCCTTTCCCCTCCTTCATTCACTGCTTTTCCTTAAAACGAACAGGCACCATGGGCACTGATTGACAGTTGTTGAAGAAATGTGGCTTGGGGGAATCTAAGATGCTTAAACTACCCAGGAGGAATGTGTTATTTGCCTTTGGAGAGCCAAAAACTTTCCAGAACCTTCGGTATGGGTTAGGATGAGAGCTGTTTCTACAAAGAAGTAAAAGAAAATCTGACTATAGAGAATTCTGTGTTTCTCTCTTCCCTAGAAAATAAGGACAGGAGCATACCCTGGGAACTGCCCCTACCCTGGCCCTGTGTTGCAGCGATCTGACTCTGGAAAGAGGAAACAGGGGTGGCTGTCATGTTGTCAGGATAGAAGCAGAATCAGGGAAAGGGTTAGATATGCAATTGAACACAGGCCCAGCTTTTATTCAGGTCATACTTATATCTAAAGCTGAAAATCTGGCTGGTCCACAAAATTGACATCGAGAGGAACCGAGGGAAGTGAGAAGAACGGTTGGGAAACATTTCCTGGTAACTGGCTGACCCTGCCAGGAGTTTAGTATGTCATCTGTGCAAAGCCAGATGTTCAGAAGACTCAGCTGCTTTATCTGCTTGTCTGACATGGGGCCTGGGAATTGTGACCTGAAAGCCTTACTCAGGAAGCAGAATTTATAAGCCATTACAGTACTATGTTGGACTTTCATGTATAGGTAAGTAGTGAGCGAAGAGTACAACAAAACTGAGATCAAGAAAGACAGAAATGAGGAAAGAAGATTTATCAGAGCATCTTTAAGATTGGAACCAATAGAGATAATGTTGTGAATATGAAAGATACTGCATTGTTTCACAGGCAAATTTTAAGGAAGCAGAAATATACATTATATAGTACAAATTATTCCATGCTCTTTTGTGCTTTTTATTTGCTGTGTTAAATTTGGGTTTTTGTTTGTTTGTTTTAAAGATTTTATTTGTTTTTTCATGATAGACACAGAGAATGAAAGAGAGAGAGAGAGAGAGTCAGAGGCACAGGCAGAGGGAGAAGCAGGCTCCCTGCAGGAAGCCCAATGTAGGACTTGATCCCAGGACTCCAGGATCCCACCCTGAGCCAAAGGCAAACGCTCAACCACTGGGCTACCCAGGTATCCCTACTGTGTTAAATCTGATTTCAAGTTTCAAAATTCAAGTTCTTAGATATTTAAAAAAATTCGTTAGTTATCAGAACTGACTGTACTAGGGCGTCTGGGCTAGTTGAAAAGTATTCTTTTAACATAGCCTTGCTAGTCACTGGCATACTTAAGCACTTCCACGTTCAATAGGCATGTCAGATAGACCCTTGGCAATGACAGGCATTGATGAGTGATGTGAAACTCCATCCCCTATGTGGACAGGGAACCTTGATGAGGGAGATACCCAAGTGCATATGTTATCTACACCGAGGAGAGCTGAAAACTCCAAAAACTCTAAAGCATGACTTAAAGAAGGAAATCACCTGTGAAGACAGTAGCTCTTTCTTTCTGCTATCTTACTGTTTTGACCAAAATGTTGCCTGGAGAAAGCAGGTCCTACACCAAGGTAAGAAGAGACAATCATGACTCTCATCCAGATCCAATGTGAATGAATCAAAGTAGAACTATGCTCTGAATTTCTAAGGCTATCAGAATCTTAACTGTTTTTACACTACCTTATGAAGCCTTAAACACATTCATGCTAATTCCTTCTAGGTGAAGAGTCATAATATTCAATAACAAGGGATAAGGCCAAGAGTTAAAGCAACACAACTATCTAAAACAAAACAATGCAAAAGAAAAAATATATATAAATAATCAAGAGAAAGGCACCCTCGTGAAAGACCTTGACTAATCTGGGGGCTTGAAGTCTAGTGTAGGCTTCACTCCTGACCAGCTATAGAGTAAGGAACTAGTTGAGGCTAAGTTCCCTTTTAGCTCTGCATTTTTCCCCCAACTGATTCATCTTCCTAATATAACCATAAAAAAGAATGAGATCTTGCTGTTTGCAATAGCATGGATTGGCCTACAGGGTATAAGGCTCTTACTTCTCTGAAGTAAGCAGAGAAAGACAAATACCATATCATTTCACTCATATGTGTGGAATTTAAGAAACAAAGCAAATGAACAAAAAAGAGACAAACGACAAGAAAAGACTTAAGTATAGAGAACAAATTGGGGCTTGCCAGAGGGAAGGTGGGTAAGGGAATGGGAAAGTAGATAAAGAGAGTTAAGGGTACACCTTTTCAGGATGAGCACTAAGAAATAATAGAATTGTTGGATCACTATATTGTATTAATTACACTTCAATAAAAGAATTTTTTAAAAAGAAAGAAATACAATTTGAGTCTCAAGAGCACTGAATAGCAGTGAAGAGTGAGTCTGATTTCTTTTAGTTTTGGAAAAGTGTTGCAATTCTATATAAATAATTATTTGGGTTTTCCTTTGTGCATGTCCCCTTTATGTTATTATTTGAAACTAAACTTGTTGGTTTATGATTTTTGGAAAGATCAGAGGTAAAATTATTTACTGCTTAGTTGTTTTTATTTATGATGATGGATTCATCATTCATGCTAGCCCATATTATATCTTCACTGTGGCCAGCAAGATGTGCTGCTGGGGTCAGTTATAGAGACTTGATCTAACTTGGGTAGCGTGTTAAGATTTTCTGCTCCCAGTCTCTTTTTTTAAACAAAAGATGAAAAACCACACAAGCTTATGTGAGCTAGTATAACAATATTTTTGGTTTCACTATTTCTATTTTTCTTTCTGGCGGTAGGGAAAAATAAATTAGAGAGCTCTGGGTCAAAGGTCCTCAGATTTTTACAACTACTCGTTTGCTCTATTTAGCAGTTTATGCACACTTAAGTAAAATGAAAGAAAATGAAAATGAATTACAGGCTAAAAGCAAGCTCTCTCCTTCAAGAGCATCTTGGCTGATGATTCCAGGCAGTACTGAAATAGAAGCCCTGGATGAGATACTAAATATGCACCAGTGCACTCTGCAATTCTCACTTCTCAAGAGGAACACAAAATGGTCTTGCTCTTGTTGATGTACATGTGCATAAGACATCAACCAGAAAACACCTCAACTTTCAAAACCTTTGAACAATTCTTTGTGTTGCTTGAACAGGGAATTTGATAAAAATGACAATTTTCTTACCATGGTCAATAGAGAAGTGTAAAAATAAAAGCAATGTGTTTATGTGTGTGTGTATGTGTGTGTGAGTATGTGCTCATGTCTATTCACACATATCTGAGGAAGAGATGAGGAGATATTCTGAATCAGTAGATTAACATTTGACCACTCTAAATTTTATAAAGGCTTCCATCTCCACAAGACATAGAGGTAGTAGCAACCATTTGGCCTGTTTGATTTTGCAGGTTCTCCTGTCAGCGTAGTCTGTGTGTAATAAGGCCTCTCTCATCTCCAGATTGTTCTGGGAGGTCTTTTGCTATATACTGCCCCAAAGTCCCCCATTTATTTAGGGAACTCCCCTGGGATACTGAATGAAGATGGCACAAACTGTCACTTTGTCCTTTTATGAGTTTGGCTTTCAAATGTATAACTTATCCCTTTTTTTTTTTTTTCAGTTTGGATGTAGAAGATGAGAGAGGGAGCTGGTTGTGCTTCTCACCACTGTGTCAAGCCCCAGACGCCCAGATGGATATTCTGCTGCCTGTAGGAGTACTCATTAAAGACCTAGTCAACAAGCTTCTTGACTCACTGGCTGCTATGTTGTCGCTGGGGTTTGATTTTTTTCCCCTCTCGTTCTTTTATTATTTCCTTGGCACCTCTAATATTGTGTTGAAGATCATCTAAGACTGAGACAGAATGATGCGTGATGTGAGGAAATTGGAACCGAATGTCTTTACTGTACCAGCACATGTGCCACACATTTCTAAAGCTGACAGGCTTATCTGAAGAGCCTATTTTTCCAGGTCATAGCATATTCCTTTAACCCTTGAGGTCTCTCCTTGTCTCTTCCCAATACAAAAATGTCAGAAGAACATTAAAAAATGGCCCTAAAAGTTGTATTCATATCAGCTTGAATATCTCAACGATGGCTTTCGACAAGAGCAAGTGCACCAAACAAAACATGTACCTAAAGGTTCTAATTCTACTATTTCTTGCTCTCCTATGCACAACATTCCTGGCCTTGGAAACATGGATATCATCCTCATCTTTATCAGAAATATATCATAAGGGATCCCTGGGTGGCGCAGCGGTTTGGCACCTGCCTTTGGCCCAGGGCGTGATCCTGGAGACCCGGGATCGAGTCCCACATTGGGCTCCCGGTGCATGGAGCCTGCTTCTCCCTCTGCCTGTGTCTCTGCCTTTCTCTCTCTCTCTCTGTGACTATCATAAATAAATTTAAAAAATTAAAAAAAAAGAAACATATCATAAAGCTGAGTTTAGATAAGGATGGGTGAGGATAGATGTGGTGTCATAAGAAATTCTGAACAGTCCACTCTGGTGGGCTGGGGAGTGAATTTATCAGAGTGTCAACCACACTTGTTAAGCTTTGTACAAAATGAGTAACAAAATTCTAGAAACAGAAAACAATTTCTGTGCAGACAAACTTTAGGTTCTTTTTCCCTAATTCATACTTCAAATGGTAGTTTATAACATTGCATAGTCTGGAGATCCTTCCCTTCTCTAACTTCAAACAGACTAAGAAGAACATTTTAAAATTTTCTCTTAAATTTTTATTTTTTTAAAGAACACTTGTTTTCAAATGAGGAAGGAAGTTATCACTTGTGTAAATGACCTTTGAGGGTTCTCAATACCAGAGAAACTAAGAGGTTGAAGGATGGTTGGAAGCAATGAATGGAAGGAGGAGGTACATTAAGAAATAAAAATCCATATATATATGTATATATATGTACATACATAAAATTATTTGGATCATTTCCTTTGTTGCCAAATCACACATCAAAAAAGACTCAGAGAATAATCGAGATATCCCCCCTCGTCCATGGTGTAACCTCAATTTCTGTGCATGCAGCAGTGGGTCAGAGGAGGCTGTGAGCCAGCCTCCTGGGAACTTCATTATTGGATCGGCATGATGGGAATTCGCCCATTCTATGCAAGACAATTTGTTAAATCCCATTCATGTGTCCAAATGCATGATTAGGGACTTATAGTAACCACCCATGTTCACACATCTATCATTCAGACACAAAACAAAATACGAAACACCAAATGTCTCTAGAGTTGAGCCAGATCCTTCTTATCTTTGAACAATCAAAACTTATAAAAGCCTCAGGGAATTGAAATGATTTATGAATGTTCAAAGTTGCTAAACTTTTGACAATTGTTCTTGCTAAAACAAAACTGTCTACATTATCTTGTATTACCATAAAGATGTTGACAAAAAATTTTGTTTCCAAAAAAAGAATATTGTTTTCTTGTTATTTCTTTCTCTTCTATTTAGACATTACAATTTTGAAAAAAAAATTTTTTTCTTCTTCTTCTGAAAGCTGTTCTAAGTAGGAGCATCTGGGAGAAACAGAACCTTCCCAATGCAATGTAAGTAAAATCTCTGTCCTGGTCTGGTTTGCAACCTACGTCCTGTCACCAGGCTGACCAATTAGACATTCATAACCTCTTAAACCACCAGGGAAAATTGTAGGTTTTAGAATATGTAGATTCAGGTCTGGTGAAAAGAATAGTGTTGGTTAAAAAGCCTAGATAACTCTTACTTTATTGTGAAAGCTCCAGGGTCCTGCTACTCTTTCTTTTTCTGCCATGCATATTTTCACATAGCAATTAGCAGAGTATTGTTAATGTTTATGTTCATGGAAAATTAGCAAACAAATGTATTATTTTCTAAAGCATTCATTTATGGGTAAGTATGTGGCTCATAATCAAAGTGTTTTATTTGCTTCTTTTAATCATGTGGTTTCTTAAGAACAGTCAGCTGTCAGATTTTTTTCCCCTGGATACAGAGACCGGGAGAGGAGAAGGCACACAGCAGTGAATTCCAAAGAGAAAGAATTATGATTTGTATTCTCTTTACTCACTTCCAAGGTAAAACCAGAAGATGTGAAATGTGGTAAATGAGAAACATAATAGATCCATTGTGGTTAAAGACAGACTTCTTGTTTTCTCCTTTGCATTAATTTTAGGTTATGAATGTTTCACTCTTTCATGAGATCTTAAGGCCTTCCATTAAGAAACAATTATGTTTCATTAACGTCTGATTGAGCATCTTGTCAGCCGAGATGACAGAATGTAAACACCTAGAAAATCTCTAGACCAGTGTGGATATCATTGTTGACAGCACCATTCTTTCAGATTTCAGTTACAATAATCAGTGTCTTTAGGCATTCTTGTCCAGTGACGGTGGGATTATAAATTGGTGCAAGCATCTTGAAAGCAGCTTGCCAGTATGCTAAAAGAACCTTAACACCAAATCCCTTGAGCTGATCATTTCTCTTCTTGGAGTACAACATTAGGAAAAAGTACCAAATATAGCATAAATAGATCAGTTTGTTGATTTATATGTAAACTGCGGATCCCCAGATCCTCCAAGTATCTGGTAATAACATTTGCTTTTAATATACAGGCTAAATAAGTCAAGCTCTCACCCACATTGGTTACAGAAAAGCCATTGACTTTTTAAACTATCAATGACTATGGGATTGGGGTGGGGACAAAAGTTACTTATATTATGTTGGTTGTCTGTTATAACTTCTCCAAAATCCTGCACCAGGCCTTTACTGAATCCTTGTGACATCCTGTGTCTGTTTTTCCATGTCACACGGATTTTGCTGGTCCATTTCATGCCATTTCCATCACTATCCCCAGCACCCCTAAGTTAATTGAATTTTTAGGAATGGTGGAAAGAATTTGCAGAACGGGATAGGAAATAACTTAAAAAAAGGATATGGGTCACATGACATTATTAAAGCTAGTTTGCCATCCCAGAAAATCCCTTCCTGACTGACTCTTTCCTTGGGCTCCTACTCCCCATTCTGTTGATGGGCATCGGTCTCTCCTTTCAAATCTTCCTTCCATTTCCTGGTCACCCCAACTTCCTGTTTCCCTCCCCCTCCCCTGGCCTGGTCTCCTTTCTGAGGACAACACAGAGGTAATACAAATCATTTTTTATTTCAAAATAGTTTTTCCTCAGAGGAAATATATTTTTACTTTATTTTGTAGAACAGTTTAGATTCTTTATTTTTAATGTCCCCATTCTAAATTTTGCCTGGGATCTGTATTTTGTTTTTATTTTTAAAGGTTTTATTTCTAAGTAATACCTACACCCAGCATAGGGCTCTTGAATTCACAACCCCAAAATCAATAGTCTCATGTTCCACTGACTGAACTAGCCAGGCACCTCATGCCTGGGACCTATCTTACCTTTTAAAACAAAGGGTCTATTGAATAGTATTGTCAAATCCAAGAGCAATCTTTTTCTAAAGTTGGATTCTGTTCTCATTGCCCCCTGTAAAATCATGAAACAGAATGTTTTTTCTGATGTCCTCATAAGCTGATAAAACTAAAAGTAGACCGAAAAAAAGTTAATGTTCCCTCAAAAGGAAAACGGTTAAGCAAGTTAGAGCATACTCATAGGATAAAATAATATATAATTATAAATGATATTTATGAAGAAGCTTTTGGTTCATATGTCACTATTTTAAAAGACATAACATTGAATAAACTATATGATTTTGACCGTGTAAAAAAATACTTGGCAGAATGAAATAAATCTGGTCAGCATGGTCAAATACCGTTAATGATCTGGGATGAATTGTGGGACTAATAATCAAAGAATTTAGGCTAATAATTATGTAACTTAATAGGGGAAAAAAGATGTACAAGCCACATGTTCTCTAGGAATATCTATTTAAATGTTAGTTATCAAGAAGATGCCATCTATATATAATTTTCTAAATTGCTAATCTGGCCCCAAGTTTGAAATCAGTTAATCTCATCTCACAGTCTAGACATATTCTATTCATGGCAATACAGGCAAACACTCAACTCTTCCACTGCTTACTCATATAAACTAAGACCTCTAAATTTTATATGATTAAAGCCATCTATTGAAATTAAAGACTCCCTTATCTGACATTTTGGGCTGCTGTGCAGCTATACTGTGCATGTTCCACCCGATTTATGAGCTCCGAGGGTAAATCTGTGTCTTGTGTGCCTGTTGAGTTTTGCAAAATATGCTGGTTCTTAAACTTTTCTCATAGCTCCTATCAGGTGCAGCTGAAACATATTATTCTCCGAGTTCAACATCTTTCTTCATAAGATCAAGAATTGCACATGGACGATATTCTCAACAAGCCAAATAATATCAAAATCAATGATGTAGGCAACCATTTATTGCACAAGGTGTAAGCATGCAGTGGGACATACTGGAGCTCCAGAACTCCTTACAGAATGGATACTCCCCACAGGCAAATATAATCTTAGATGGGTGCTTTATGTTTTATATAATTAAATAATCATTGAATTATAAATCTTTACAACTTTCAAAATTACTTAAATGCCTTTAGCAACAAATGATGTAAAGCATGAGGCCTTTTTTGTTCTTTCTGTTAAGAAAAAAATGCCTTTTATTAAATTTAGATATCTGACTTGAAATGGTGTTTCTCTTATTCCTGCTCCCTGGATCCAGAGATATGAGGAACAAAGTCAGTAAAGAGTTTTTCTTATAAATACATATTTGATGGCTCACTTCAGCCCACAGTTTGAGATAGCAACCTCCTTGCCTTCTGCACTCTGAGTTATACCTTATGTCTTAGAGTCACAAAGAAAAATAGTCTTTAGCTCTGGGTAGACCATGATAAGCCTAACTCAAAGGGAAATTTATATCATGAAGGTTGCAGGATTGTTTCAAGGAAGAAGTAAAGTTAAAATTGAACACAGAAAAAAAAAGAATTGAACACAGAAAAAAAAGTGTTGCATTACAATATCTATTTTGTAAAAAAAAAAAAAGTTTGTTATTTTTTTTTGTTATTTTTGTTTTTTAATAAAGACCGTAACATTCTTGAAGTGTACTTCCATGATTAAACTTAATTTTCATTAAGAAAAAATTATTTCCACAAGGCCAAATGTATGTACCAAATATCTAAAATCTGATGTGACTAAACTAAAAACATGGAATAATTGCTCAGCAGTCTTAATTTTAGTATGTGTCATTGCCAAGTAGCTAGGTGACAATGGTGGGAGGTCCTCTTGGACAATGCTTCAGAATACACGCAGAATCTGGAAGTAGATGGCCTGAGTTTAAACACAAGTTCTACAACCAACTGGCAGTGTGACCTTGGGTTTATTATTTTGATCTCTTTAAGCACCAGTTTTCTTGGGAGTAAAATGGGGACATGATACTATTAACTTCCCAAAATTGTTGTGAGAAATGAAGGGGAGATAGTACACATAGAATATTTGGAACAGTGTTTGGACAATTCTAAATGTTCATTGGCTGGTGACTATTGACTACCATGATTTCCAAGGGTATGTGTGTGAGCTGGAAACAAAAAGGTCCATAATGCTATAAAAGCTAACTCCTAATTCACATGCCCATATGGCCATTTTATTTTCATTTCTAAATAGTACCTATGAGCATCTTGCTCTAAATACTCAGATGTTATCTCTGTGGTTGATAAAGTAAATTATTTACTTAATGAAAAATATGAGGAAGATAATTTGAATGGTGAAATCTAGAATGAAATGCAGATTTGTTTTCCCTCAAGAAAATACCAGCTGTTGTCACCCCCAGAATATCAATTGTCGCCAAGCATCCAACAAAAATTGACAAAATATATCTGCCAGGGCCTTAGAGTTACAAAATAAATAATACAAGGGTCCTACTCTCAAGGAGTTTTTCTTCTGTAGGGGAAATAGGGCAAATATCAAATAGCCTCACTGTAAGGTAGAAAAGGTTGAGTGCCTGAAACATGGGAATAAAGTGCACTGGGAGTTTAAAGGAAGGTATTGTTCGTTTTCAAATTTATTGATCAAAGAAAAATTCATGGCATTTAAACGGGCTTTGAGAGATAGCAAGTTTTGCATGTGATGTTGTAAAGAAAATGCAGCAGTAATGGCAATTGCATTAGCAAATAAGATTAGTTTTGATTTTTCTAGACCCAGGTTTGGGTAGTTTTACATGTGTTTTGCCTATGAGATTTAGAGTCCTGATGCTGTACTTTATGGAGAGATTAGCAGAGGAATGACTCCTCTGTAACTCTCTTCCCTCAAAATTAATTCAAAATGGATCATAGAGATACATATTTATGTCAAAACTATAAAATCTCTAGAAGACAATCCTAGAGAATACTTTGCAACCTAAGGGTAGATTTATCACTATTTATAAATTTAACTTTATTAAAAATTAAAACTTGTGCTATCAAAAGACACCATTAAGAAAATCACAGTGAAAGCATAGACGGGAAAAAAGGTACATCTATTCTGAATATATAAAGAATTCTTACAATCTAGGATAACCAACCTAATAAAAAACAAAAGGACAAAATACTTCAACCGATATTTTACCAAAGAAGATATGCAAAGGGCCATTAAACATATGAAACGATGTTCAGTATCTTCAGTTGAGAAAAGGAAAATAATGGGATAAAATTAAGCAGAATGACAATTTGAAGTCTTGATGAGGATGTGGTACAACTGGAAATATCATACTTTCCTGGTGGAAATGCAAAATGATAAAACCACATTGGAAAAACAGTGTGGCAATTCCTTATACAGCTAAGCATACTTATATCCTATGTGTGACTCAGTAGTTCCACTCCTAGGTATTTACTCAAGGGAACTGAAAACATATGTCTACAAAAAGACTTATATAAGAATGTAGAATTGATAGGTTTGATATAACAGGTATACAAAAAATAACTTATGAGAATTGGGAATATGTTTCCCAAGTGCAAAAGGAACATTTATAAAAATTGACCATGTACTAGATAAAAATACCTGTCAAAATATAATTCCAAAAAGGAGTATTATATAATCACATTCTCTGATCACTAGAAAACACTAGTGAAACGTTTCTCCCTCACATGGTGCATATTTAATAATTTAAACATCCATTCATGAGGCAAAGAAATACCTTGAAAATTAGGAAATATCTGTAATCAATGACTATAAATCTACCACATATCAAAACTTTAGGAATGCAGTATAAGCGATACATAAAGATCAACAGATAATCTATAAATGCATTCATTCAAAAAGAAGAATAAAAAAAGAAGTTAAACTTTCAGTGTTAGAATGTGTGAACATCAGAATAAAACAATGTTGACAGAAGGAAAGAATAAAAACTAGAGTAGATTTAATAAAGTAGAAAACAAAGAAACAGCAAGAATCAGCAAACCCAAAAGCTGGTTATTTGAAAAGATGAATAAGTAGAAATATTTGAAGCAAGAGTGATTTAAAATAATTAGGCAGAAATAAACAAGATTAGAAATGGAAAGGAGACTATAAGTAGAAATGCACTTAAGCCTTAACATCATCAGAAAATAGACAAATTTATTTCAACTTAATTGAAAATTCAGAAGAAACGAAAAATTTTTTAGAAAAATAGTTTTTTCTTTTTCTTTAGAAGCTGTTGGAATAATGATTGAAAACAGCCTCTGAGGTATATGATCTTAAGCAAATTAATTAAACTATCAGTTTTTCCATCTGGAAAATGTGGATAATTAGAGTGCTTCACAAAAATTATATAAAGATTGAATTAATAACATTGTAACATGCATGAAAGGCTCCCAGCCCAATATTAAGTGCTTGATTAGTATTAATATTTATTATATTTGTTAATTTTACCAATTCTAAGTCAAGAACAGAAAACATAAAATAAACCAAATTGCAACTCAAGAACAGAAAAAAATAAATAAATCAAATTGCAATTAAAAATTGAATTTAGGGATGCCTGGGTGGCTCAGCGGTTTAGTGCCTGCCTTCCACTCAGGGAATGATCCTGGGGTCCCAGGATCGAGTCCAACGTTGGGCTCCCTGCATAGACCCTGCTTCTCCCTCTGCCTGTGTCTCTGCCTCTCTCTCTCTCTGTCTCTCATGAATAAAAAATAAAATCTTTTAAAAAATTGAATTAAAAAGTATACTCTCTCTATAGTCACCATATCCACAGTTTTAATAAATGAATTTTCATATAGCAGACTTTCATATAGCAATCTTGATTTTTAATAAACTTCTGAAAATCACAAAAGAGAGTAAACTGCTAAACACATTTTACGAGGCCTATATAACCTTCCATTAGGACAGTATAGTACTGTTGTGGACATGGACGGTACAATAGTCCCCCTTATCTGTAGTTTGACTTTCCACGGTTTCAATCACTTGCCATCAACCACCGTCCAGAAGCAGGTGATTCTCCCTCTGAGGGAGGTCAGTAACGTAACACTACATTGCAGTGTCTACATCACTCCCCTTAACTTCATCACACAGGCATTTTATTATCTCACATGATCACAAGAAGTTGAAGAAGGTACTTTGAGACAGAGAGAGACTGCATTCATATAGCTTATTACAGATTATTGTTATAATTGTTTCTATTGTAATATGAGTTATTGTTGCTTATCTCTATGTGGTTTCAGGAATCCACTGAGGATCTTTGAATCTATCCCCCTGCAGTTAAGGGGGTGCTACTATACAACACAGGAAAATGATAAACCAGTGCCATTTACCAACATAGTTGTTAAAACATTGCTGCAAAAAAAAAAATACTAATTAAAAATTAACAAATTAAATTCAAGAGTATATTAAAAATAAATTAAAGTATTCTATGAAAAGAAGATAGATCATCCAAAGAATCTAATAATGTAATAAGATAATTTCAATGAATTCAGCAAAAGTAAACTGATGAAATTTAATAAAAATTAATAACAATGTTGCATGAAGTAGGTGCAAACTTTATGAAATTTCTCAGCTTTAATTTATGACAAAATGAAATTTGATGTTAAGCTACATTTTTTAGAAAGTTTCAGCAAACATACTTAATGTTAAGATTCTAGACAACATTACCATTAATGTGAAGAGCAATTGATAATTCCTGCACTCAACACTTCAATTCAATAGTGTCCTTATACTTATCAGAATAGGGGAAAACAAAGAAATAAGCAGTGTAAGAATTGGAAAGGAAGAGATTATTCTTAGCTGGATGATACAATTATCATTTAATTAGACAATATGCAACTATCAGAACAAATATGAACGCTAATCTTGTTAGATATGAATCCAACATACCTAAACCAATGTTTTTCTTGTATAACAATAACCTTTAGATAATATAATAGAAAACAAATTCTACTTTGTTTTTTTCTTTTTAGCTACAAAATATAATGGAATGTAAGGGTAATATAACAAAATCTCTAAGAATTTATGGAGAAATTATAAAAAATTTAATGACATGAAAGAAGCCAATAGTGAAGCAATATGTGGTAATGATTTAAATGTAGACTCAATATTGCAATGATATAAATTCTATGAAAAGTAATCAACATATTTCAATAAAAATCTAACCAGGGTGTTTCATGTAACTAGACAAGCTGTTTCGAAAGTTAACATACCTGAATCGATAAAGGAGATGTAATACACACACACACACACACACACACACACACACACAAACACACACAATGGAATATTACTCAATTACAAAAAAAATGAAATCTTTCCATTTGCAACAACATGGATGGAGCTAGGGAGTATTATGCTAAGTTAAGTCAATCAGAGAAAGATAAATACCATATTATTTCATTCACGTGTGGAATTTAAGAAAAATAAATGAGCAAAGGGAATAAAAGAGAGAGAGAGACAGGCAAACCAAGAAACAGACTCTTAACTCTAATGGTTACCAGAGAGGAGGTGGCAAGGTGATGGATCAAATAGATGATGGGGATGAAGGAGTGCACTTGTGATGAGCACCAGGTGATGTATGGAAATGTTAAATTACTACATTGCACACCTGAAACTAATAGTGCACTGTATCTTAACTAACTGGGATTAAAATAAAAAACTTAAAAAATAAAGTTAATTTAGAAGAGCAGAAGGCAAAAGCAAGAGTTGGGTAAACTAAAGAAGAATACATTGGAGTTGGGCAGATGCTACAGATAGCAAAACTCAGGAAACTATGGAAATGAAGATAGCATATATGGATGCAGAGACAGGCAAATAGACCAAGGGAATAGAATAGAGAGCCCGAAATAGAGCTACTATATGAAAACCTCATATGTGATAGAGGTGACATTATAAACCAGGGGACTAATCAATCATTGGTAAGGGGGAAATTGATAATCCACACAGAATGTAGTAACTGATAGGTCTCCAGATGAAACGATACCCAATAAGAAAAGATTATTCCTGGGGGAGGGGGAGATTCTGATCAGAAGTTCAAGGTAAAAATCTAAATATTTGTAAGGAAAATAAAGGGTAATATTATGATGCTTAGGTAGCGAAGGATTTTTTGGTAAGTAACTGAAATATTAATAAACTTGAATATATTAAGAAGAGAAGAAAAAGAGAAAAAAAGTCTGCATATAAAAAGATACAATAAACAAATGGAAAAGCAAGTCAGAGACTGGAGGAAGATTTTTTGGATAGATAAGATCAAAACAGGATTAAGAAGCAGTTTACTACCTGAGTTCAAACCCAGATCGCATCACCTATTAGGGGAATAACCTTGGCCCAGTTAATTCTCATCTGTATTCTCTATGTACAAAACAGGGATAGGGATCCTAGGTGACTCAGCGGTTTAGCACCTGCCTTTGGCCCAGGGCGTGATCCTGGAGTCCTGGGATCGAATCCCACATCGGGCTCCCTGCATAGAGCCTGCTTCTCCCTCTGCCTCTCTCTCTTTCTCTGTGTGTGTCTCTCATGAATAAGTAAATAAAAAATAAAAAATAAAAAAAACAGGGATAACTTATCTCCCCATGTCTTAGGATAGTTGTAAAGATCAAATGAGTTAATAAATATAAAATGCCCCCAAACAGAGCCAAGCCTATTACATGCTTTCAATAAATATTAGCGATTGTTTTAAAGGATTAGTATTAAGCTATATAGAGAAATCCAAAAAATAAGTAAGAAAAAGACAATCTAATAGAAATAATGGGCAAATACTAGTGTTTTAAAGAAGGCACCTAAATGTCCAATAAACATCAGAAAAGATGACCAACTTTATCAGTAATCAAGGAAATACAAATTGAAACAACGAGATGCTATTTTATGCTCATTCCATTGACAAAATTTAAAATGTAGGGTTATAGAACAATAGAAAACCCACCAACTGCTGGTAAGAATTAAATTGCTACAGCCAATATGAAGAATAATTTAGCAGTGTCAAGGAACATTGATAATGCTCATAAGAGATAATCTCGCAATTGTACTTCTAAGATATAAATCCTAGGAGAATTTTAACGTAGGTGCTCCAAGACACACGCAAGACTATACTTAACAGTATCATTTGTAATAATAAATAAGTAGAAGTAACTGATGTGTATTTCAAGGGAAGAATGAATAAATAATATTCTGGTATATTTATATAAAGAGATATTACATACAGTTAACGATGAATGGACAAAATGACATCTCTCAACATGGTCAAATAGCAAAATCTAATGCGAATTAATCATAGTTTGTGCATTAGATCCCATCTTTCCTCACCTACTCAAGCAACGCCACTCTAAGAATTTCTCCCTTTACTGCAAGAGTAAATTTTTTATTTCCACTGGAGTTTTCTTATGAGTATGCAAGTTGCTATACCCTATTTCATCTTATATTCATTCTTCCAGCTACCATCTCATTTCCTGCTCATTATAAGAGAACTCTTTTAAAGGGTTGATGTCTCATTCTATTTCTTACTAGAATTTATTAATTCTATTTCTTAATCTTTCTAAGTTCCCTTACCTACTGCAACAGCAAATGCCTCAAAGTATTATCTATAATTTTTCTTTCTGTGTCTTTTATCAACTTAATATTTTCAATGGATAATATAGTCACATTTCAGACATCTAAAACACTAAATATTTATATGCAGTGAAAACTTTCTTTTACTCCAGTCTTTCTTCTATGGAATGTCTACTCTCTTCTATTATCTGTTTCTTATATATTATTCAGCTTATTTGTGCAAATGAAAATGTATTTACACTGACTGTGCTGCAGAATTCTTTTTTCACTTAATGGTGCATCTTGGAGGTCGTTTCACATTAGCAGATAATAGTTTTTCAATTATTTTTTTCTAAGTGTCTAGTATTTGATTGAATGGAGGTACCCTGTAATGTATTTTACCACATTCCTATTGATGAACATTTAGATATGCTTTCGCATTTATAAACAGTGTGGTTATAAATGACCTTGTATATATACTATTTTGCATGTACATAAATATATGCAGATAAATTTCTGGAAGTGGAACTCCTAGGTGAAAGCAAAAATGAATTTAATTTTGATACATATTACTAAATTTCTTTTTATAGGAATTGTGTCAATTTAAGCTTTTCTCAACAATATATTAAGAGTACTTGCTTCTTGATAGCCTCTAAAAGAAATTCTGTTATCAAATAAAAAATATTCTCTCATTTTATAAGTAGAAAATGGTAAATAGTTTAACTTGCATTTCTCTGACTAAACAAAGTTGAACATCTTTTCATAGGTTTAAAACTTTGTATTTTTCTCCATAAATTATCTATTTTTATCCTTTGTCATTTTTTCAGTTGGGTTTTTGCTCTTACCAATTCCCAAGAGCTCTTTAACTGTTAGTCATTTTGTCTATAAAATGTTTTTTCCTTTTTTGACACTGACATTTACCTTTGTTTGTTTGTGATTTTTTTCTGCCATGTAGCTTCTTTTCTTTCTTTCTCCTTTTTAATAACATGATTTTATGTCTTAGAAGAACTGGCCCCACACCAAGGTTGTACAAGAATTTTCCTAAGTTTTCTTCTAGTGCTTTTATTGATTCCTTATTTAAAATACGTAAATCTTTGGATCCCTTGGAACTTATTCCTAGAATATGGTATAAGTACAGATCCAATTTTTTTTTCAGGTTGCTACTGAGTTATTCTATTTATTGAATATTCCACCTTTGAAATACCAACTTAAGCCTATTTCTATACTTCTTTATTCCTGTATGTTGGTTTGTTTATGTAACAGTATCACATTATTTTAACTGTCAGATCGAGACTTTAAATAGAAGTTTTTAATATCTAATAGGGCTGATCTGTCATTGCCCTTTTTTTTTTTTCAGGATTTCTTTGCTATTCTTGTTTATTTTTTCATGTAAACACAGCATCTGTTTTTCTAGTGTTCTAACAATCCCATTGGTATTTTAATTTGGAACCATTACTTTTATAAACTAACTCTGTAAGTTAACTGTCAAAGAATGGACATCTTTGTGACGTTGAGTTTCTAACTCAAGAATTTGGTATGTTATTCATTTGAGCAACATTTCTCTCATATAGTTTTGTATATTCTGACAAATTTCTTTCATATAATCTTAATTTTTTTTATTCTCAGTTATTTTATTGTATTTTTATTACTCATGAAAATAAGACTTTTTGAATTAGAATTCTTCTAATCTCCAAACTGTTTATTATAGCATATATAAAATCTAATTTTTATATTGATTTTATACTATATTACCTGATAGAATTATTTTGTTTGAGTTAGTTTTCAGTTGATTTTTTAAAATATTTTATTTGCTTATTGGAGAGAGAGAGAAAGAGAGAGAGAGAGAGAAAGAGAAAGAATGAGCAGGGAGGAAAGGCAGAGGGAAGGGAGAAGCAGGGTCTTCACTGAGCAAGGAGCCCTATGTGAGCTCCATCCCAGGACCCTGGGATCATGACCTGAGTTGAAGGCAGATGCTTAACCGAGTGAGCCACCAGGCATGCCAGTTGTCTGTTGATTCTCTTGGCTTATACAGTTATACAAATAAAACGGCTGCAAAAGTGATATTTTTACTTCTAAGTTTTCAGGTTTTATGCCTCTACATACCTCCTTTTTTCAACTGCATTGATGATAATGATAGGCATTTTGTTTTGCAAGACTTCTGTGGAAATTTAGTCTTTCCCCATTAAGTATAATGTTGGCTTATGGGCTGATAAAAGTCAGGTTAAGGAAATCTCCATCCATCTTCATTACCTCATCTTTGACTCACCTAGAAGTTTCCTCAAGATAGCTTCATTGGAACAATATTTCTTCCTATCTTGCTCATCAGAACCACTCATCTATAGCTTTTCCAATTGGAGTAATTTTGGCTGAATATAAACTTGTAAATATTCTTTTACTAACTCATGAAGACTACTGTAGAAAAATATGATACCAGTTTGATCTTCCCCTTGCTTATAAGTATGGTGCCTATAAAATTTATTATTCAAACAGAGGCAATTCTAAGAGCAAAGAAGCATTCTAATAGTAATTACACAAGAACAAGACATAAACGAGGACTGCATTTTCCCCTATACCTTCCCAAAAGCCCAAAATACATGGTGACACTAACAATAAATAAGTTTTTTTTAGTCTTAGTCTACCTAAGATTTATTTCTTCCTAATTAAAGTTTAGCAAGTTTATTAAAATATGTTTCAGTTTTGAGTGCCTTGTGGTAAGTGTTCAATTTTCTATGGTACATGAAAAATTTTAATGTGTAGATTCAAGTATTCTGGTATTTCAAAAAAGTTTTTGAATTATTTGTTTCAGTGTTGATTTTGTTCCATTATTTTGCTTTCCTTTTTCAGAGATTTATTTATTGGTTCTCTCTTGCCTGTGTTTTACAGTGAACATTTTCTCTCTAATCCGTTTTAACACTTAATTTCTGTTTCAATTAGATTGCTTTTCTCATTTCTTGTGTCTCTTGCTTTATTCCACAATATATCATCTATTTTGTGTTATTTTCAATTGCACTTTGTTTTTTGTGAGATATATACTTCATATAAAACTTCTGAGTTTTATCAGATCACATTCAATCTATTTATCATCTTTTTCCTTAGATTTTTATATTTATGTTTTATAATATTCCTTTAGAAATGTAATTACTGGACACCTGAGTGGCTCAGTGGTTGAGCATCTGCCTTTGGTTCAGGTGGTGATCCTGGGGTTCTGGGATCAAGTCCCACATCAGGCTCCCCACTTCTGCTTCTCCCTCTGCCTATGTCTCTGCCTCTCTGTGTGTGTGTCTCTTATGAATAAATAAATAAAATATTTAAAAATAAAAGAAGAAATAAATGTAATTACTTTATCAAGTTTGGACATTTCCATGGCAAAATTCATAATAATAATTTATATTAGCCTATGGTACCACATTTTTATGAGTGTTCTTTACCTGCTGATGACTTTAGTTGCTTTAATCTTATTTTTTCTTATCTTTGTATTGATACTGTGCCATGTGATTTTTTATTTTTTTATTGGATGAATTGTATTTTCCAGGCTAATAACTGATGTAGGAAAAGATGTTAGAGTTCAAAGCCTACTGCTGAGAAAGAATTCCTGAGACGTCTTTGGTGCAAAAAAGGTGATTTTATTAAGCCATGGAAACAAGACCTGTGAACAGAAAGAGCTGCACCAGGGTCAGGAGGAGTGGCCCATTATATACCTTCAAGGTAGGAGGCGGGGGTCAAGGATAGCTTAAGTCTCTAAGGAACTTGGAAGCAAGGTTTCCAGGACCTTGGGGGGCTAGCTATTGTTGGGAAAAGGTCATTTATTACTGTCTAATAAAACCTTAGTCACGGGCGCCTGGATGGCTCAGTGGTTAAATGTCTGCCTTTGGCTCAGGGCATGATCCCAGGGTCCTGGGATCCAGTCCCACGTCAGGCTCCGTGCATGGAGCCTGCTTCTCCCTCTGCCTATGGCTCTGCCTCTCTGTGTGTGTCTCATGAATAAATAAAAAATTTTTTAAAAATCTTAGTCATGAGACCCTTCAGATGTATATTAGTTGGTCATATGCTTAGTGGATGATTGCCAACTCGTATCTTGGGGGGTTTAGAGATAAAGGAAATTTTAGAAATTTTAAATCTTTGTAGGTTAAAGAAGATTTACAGGATCCTGGGGATTGGGCTAAAATTGCTTTTTGCCCTTGGCAAAGTACTAACTTTGAGGCAGTTGAGTCCCCCCTAGAGGAATGTCATTCTGCCTGTTTCTAGGACTTGTCAATGGGCTGTAGGTAGTAAGGATATTTAATATTTTTTTCTGCCTTTGTATCCTCCATCAATAACTATTAGAAATATCTTGCAAGCAGTTGAATAGAGCCAGGGTAATCTTCTAGGAAACAGAACCCAAAGGTGTCTTTTTTTTTTTTTTTTTATATAGGTTTCTGGTAAATACCACTCACCTTTATCTAGCTCTGAATTCACTGATTTTATAAGCTATCCTCATCCAACGGGCTTGTGCCACCAGCCCTGTTCATTCTAGTTAGAATACTTGAAGGCAGATGATATGTGTTTTATAATTTAGGATGAGCCCTATACTTTCAGAAAATGCTTTTTGTCCAAGACAAGAGGAAAAATGCTGAGTCACACAGTTGTGTTCCTACCAGAAATTCTCCTTTCTTTTTTGAACCTACTCTTTTCAGCACATTTCCCACCACCTCCCTGGAAGAGGTCTTGCCAAAAATTATCAGTTACTTCTATATTGCTTCTTCCAATGGTCAATTTTTATATTGTTATAAATTTGTATTATTATATACATTATTATTACTATTCGGAAAGTCGAATATAACATACATGGCACATAACATGGTTGGTCACTCTCTGTTGAAACAGTTTCTTTGATTGCATTTCAGCACATCATTCTCTCTGTTTTCCTCCTATCTCTTTGGCTAATTCTATTCTGTCTCCTTTGCTAATTCTTCCTTATCTCCCCAAACTCTAAACACTGAACACAAAGGGGCTTCATTCTCAGGTCTTCTGACTTCTCTATGTTCACCCTCTTCTTGAATGATTTCATCCAGTCTCATGGCTTTGCACATCATCTCAGTGGGATTGAATCCATTTTATATATCTTGATTCCATCTCCCTCCAAACTCCATGTTGATATATTTCATTCATCACTGAACACTTCCCGTGAATGTTTGACATATCAAACTTAATAAGCCTAAAATCAAACTCCAAATACATCTCTCTGACTGACTTTTTCACAACCTTCCCCATATCAGTTAAGGAAAACACTGTCCTTACAGTTGTTTAGATCCCAAATTTAGAGTACTTCTTGACCTCTGTGTTCCTCACACTTCATATCCAATCATCACCAAATATTGTCAGCAATTCCTTAAAATATATCCAGAATCAGACCACTTCTGACCAGCCATCATCTCAGCTTGGATTACTGAAATTTCCTCCTAGTTGGTCTCCCTGCTTTTATCACTGCTCTTCTGTGGTCTGTTCTTCAGATGACAACAAAATCAATACAACTTTATTCATTTATAAAAAGATTTCATGTATTTGAGAGAGACAGTACAAGCGGGGAGGGGAATGAATGGCAGAGGGAAAGGAAGAAGTAGATTTCCAAATGAGCAAGTAGCCTAATGGGGCTTCTAGGACCCTGAGATTATGACTTGAGCTGGAAGTAGATGCTTAACCAACTGAGCCACCCAGGCACCCATAGAATTTTAATATAAATATTAGCATATCATGTCTTTCTTCAGTTTGTCTATTTTACTCAGAATAAAAGCCAAGTTCTTTCAATGGCTGAAAATCCCTTAACGGTGTGCTTTCTGCTCCCAATACAACTTTTTCTTTTTCTTTTCTTTTTTTTTTTTTGTGTGTGTATGTGGCTTGTCAACCATTCTAGAAAATTTTCTAGCTCAGTACCTTTACACTTGATGTATTCTTTGCCTGCACTTGCATTTCTCTTTTGTTTTCTAGGATCACACTGTCACAGACTTCAGGTTGTGCTCCAAAATCTCCTTAATATTAATGTCTTTCCATAAAACTCTACTTAAAATAACAACTATTGGATCACTTCACATCCCAATACCATACACTTTTTTTCCTGCTTGATTTATTTCTATAGTGTTTATCATTTGAGATATTAGCTGTTTACATATTTGTTTGTTCATTTTCTATGTGGCCCTTTATGAACATGTCATTAAGGCAGGAGGTTATTGGTGTTCACTGCTATATCTTCAGCACCTTGCTTGGCTCATAGTTGAAAGTCAATACTATTAGTTGAATAAATAAATTAATGGTAAGTAAATATAAATTAAATAGACATATATAACATAATGTTTACATGAAGATTTAAATCTGCAAAATATAATCTATAATACCTATAGAGCAAAAGTAGTTGGGAAAAGTATAAAAATATCTATAGGATGCTAGGAAGGGAGACAAGTCTTAGGGAGAGGTACATGGAGACCCTTAGTTATACATACAATATTTAACTTCTTAAAAATTATGAGAAATACATGTAACATAGTGTTAAAATTTGATAAAACTGAGTGGTGGTTACACCACTTCTTCTTTACCATTCCTGGAGCATTGGAAAATGAAATATTCATTTCTTAAGAAGAAAATAGATTAATGCCTTAAAGGAATTCAACAAATATATAGAATAAGAAGAACTTGTTGAATGAATACAAACTTCATTGTGCTTGAGGAATGATTGAAGTGATTGGTAAGGATTGGCATGGATCAAAATCCAACTAAGTTTAAATGACTCTGAGGGCAAAAGAGTTTAACTTGGATCCTTTTTTCATCACATGCTTAGTAAGGTGAGTAATGACTAAAGATGTTATTGATCTTATCCAGAAAAAGCAATGTAGTCTACATTTTAAGAGACATTTGTCCCTGATTATTTAAAAATACACATACATGCAATAAATATATAATGAATTTTTTCTATTGATCAGACTTATGCTAGTTACTAGGACTATAGAGAGAAATAAGAAGAAAATGGGGATTAAAATATCTGGCTTTGAAGAGTTCAGTTTAGTGGGGAAGATGGACAAATAAACAGTTATAAAATAATGTGCTATAATATTGCTATCATAGCGACGTGTGGGGCACCATGGGGGCAGAGAACTGTGAGGATAAGCTTCCCATATGTCAATAGAGATCTGTGCTCGCAGAGAAACTTTACCCAGAGCCATGCTGTCAGCAACTATGTTCCAAAATCTACCATAATTATTAGTCCTAACTGCCAAATCCGGGGCCTCCCACTAGAATCTATTATACTCCAGGTTTTGTGACTATTTTTTTAAGTAATAAGGCATTTGTTAAACTCAACACATTCTTAGGAAGTTTTTATACTCCTGTTTAAGTGCCATGTGGCTAACTTAATTATGTTTTTTCTTTGCTTCTGAAATATCCTTATCAAACCAACAACCAGCATGTGAGGCCTGTTGATCATAATTTATCTATTCAATAATCTAGTGATAAGATATAGGGAAAAAGGTCTCTTTTAGGAGGAAATACTAAAATTATTTTCTCAACCAAAATCCAATTTGTTAGATATTAGCTGGCTCCATCATATGATGCTATGAGTTTAGTTATGGGTAAAAATAACATAGTTATAACAAGGGTCGACAAGAAAAGAAATCTAAAAATATCCAACCAAAGGGTGGTAATAAACAGAAATGGTCTAAATATTAAAAGATCAATATCAGGGTTTTGCTCATGGACTGCAGTTCACAAGTGTAATATCGTGGCTGTACTTGAGCAGCTATTTTCCTCTTGGATTTATATCTGTCCTCAGAAAAAAGTGCCATGGGGCAAAAATCCTCCTGGTTGAGATGATCTATAGCTTTGATATTGCCATTACTGTTGCAAGCCTGTAGGTCTCCTGCCATTAGATAAATAGATTTTACAAAGGTGAGAGAGTTTTTACATTGGAAACTGCAATAGAAAAAGTTTAAGAGTCCCTTTTGGAAAGGAATGCCATCGACATTTCATGGGATAGTTTAATCAAATGGGAAGTAATAAATTACTATTCCATGAACTTGGAAACTTGTAGATAAATAGTTTCTGTGTTTAGAGATTTTCTTTTAACTAAATAATTCACTGAGTAATATAATGGTCAGCATTTCCTTCATTTTAACCATAATGTTTTCCCCTCCATTTAGGTTCTAAAACCTTAAGGCTGAGGAAAGAGATTTTCTAGTGCCTATGTTTCATTTAGGCAAATGATGCTATTGCTAAAAGGAAAGCCAACAAATTGTAGCATTTACATTTAGAATAGGATTCTATCCAAATTATGAAGGGGAAATTTTAGTAGTTGGTGATAAATTCAACTTTTTGAGGGAAAATAAAGTTCTACTTGGGAATATCCCTAGTCTCTCTGCTTGCAAGAAATAGAAGTGGTATCATATTTCTAGTTTATAGGGTAAAATAATCACCTTGGGTTTCCGGATTGGATTTTAGCTAGAAGTTCCACAGGATAATTTAGCCCTTTGGCAGGTAACTTATCTAGGAAAAAAAATTTACACAATATTTATTCAATTTCATTCCTCTACAGCATATACTATTGCCAGGACAGCCTTTACAGTCTTTTGATACAATTTACTTCATGTCTCAATCTCTGCTTAAAACCATGAAGTGAATGGGTGACAGGCACTGAGGGGGGCACTTGAAGGGATGAGCACTGGGTGTTATTCTGTATGTTGGCAAATTGAACACCAATAAAAAATAAATTTATTATTAAAAAAATAAATAAAATAAAAAAAGACAAAAAAAAAACCCCATGAAATGCAGTCCTAATTCATTGTAGAATAATGTCAAAGTCCCTAAATATATCATTGAAGGTTATTCATTATCTGGACCCACACAATCCCTTCATTCCTTTCCTCTATTAACTTTTTAAGTATTTTATCCTCTGTTTAAATTTGCCTTCTGGACTTTCCCTCAATATTCTCTGTTTTTCCCACCTGCGTGACTCCTCTCACATGCATACTTCAAACCCAACTCAAAGCTGCCTTCATGAAACCTTCCCTGATCATTCTGATTCCATGTAAGCCATCTCACTGTGAATTTTGTACTTCTCTTTAGAACTTTTAAATTATAGATTATTCTATAATTCTTAGAAAATACATTAACTTTTTTCATAACAGAGATATTTCTCGAGTGCTTACTCTATGTCAGGTGCAATACAGGTATTAGGACATGACAGGGAATAACCTCATGGATTCCATATCCTAGTGGGGACATTATACTAAAAATAAAATGAATGAGAGAGAGAAAAGAAGAAAAGAAGCAGAAGCAGAAGAAGAAGAAGAAGAAGAAGAAGAAGAAGAAGAAGCAACACAGCAAGTGAAGAAATTATATATTATATAATATGCAAAAACAAGCGAGGAGCTGATATTAAAACTATCATGGAGGCCAAGATATTTTAGATAAGGGGTATCATTTGTCAAATTTCTTCAAAGAAGCAAAGGAGAGGGAGAGATAGAGAGAGAGAGAGAGAGAGAGAGAGAGAGAGAGAATGGGATTTATTAAGAAAAATTGAGTTGCAATGTTATGGAGACTGATGAGTCCCATAATCTGCCATCTCCAAGACAGAGACCTAGGTAAGCTGATGGTGCAGTTTAGATAGTGTCTAAAGGCCTGATAAGCAGAGTTGCTGATGAATCTCAGTCCAAGGGCAAAAGAAAGGCCATGTCCCAGCTCCAGCAGCCATGCCTAAAAGGAGTAAATTCCCCCTTCACCTTTTGTTCTATTTACTCCAGCAGTGGATTGGATGATGCCTAACCATGGTGAGGAGGGCAATCAACCTGCTTTACTGAGTCCACTGATTCAAATGCTATTCTCATCCAGAAACACCATTACAGACACACCCAGAAACAATGTTTAGTCAGGTGTTTGGGCATCTCATGACCCAGTCAAGTTGACACAAAACCAACCATCAGGGATTTGGCTTCATCAGGGAAGGCCCTCCTGAGAAGGTGAAATTTAAGCTCAGTAGTAAAGAGAATTCAGGGGAACATAGCCATGGAAAGAGGGGAAGAAAAACATTTCAGGCAGAGGCAAAGGTGTGTAAAAGCCCTGAGGAGAAGGAAAGAGGAAATAGAAGTCTTCTCGTGTACAAAGGCAGGGGGGGGGAACATGTGCAGAGCTTTATGGACCAATGCAAGAAGTTTTTATTTTATTTGAAGTTAAGCTGAAAGTCATTTGATGTCTCTATTATATGAGGAGGAGACAGTTTCTGATTTAAATGTAATGTAAAGAGAACGATTACTCTGTCTTTGGTGGGGAAATTGTACTGAAGGAGATAGTGGATAATGGGTAAGGTTACTTGGAAGGATGCTGTGGTAATCCAGATATGGAGGATTGTACATGCCAATATCTCGCATCCCACATGCTTTGATGCTGCTTCTGTGAAAAGGTGGGATCAATGTTCTCCCCACTCTAATCGAATAAAGGCCTGTGACTCCTCAAAACGTCAAAATAAGGTAGAAGTGATGGTATGACTTAGTCTGTACAGTAAAAAGGATAGAGCTTCCTTGCTTTGGGAAGGCAGCCACTATGTTGTGAGGAAGCCCAGATTACTTTATGCAGAGAGACCTCATGGAGAGATTCAAATGGAGAGAAAACTGAGACTGCCAGCCCCCAGCCAGCATCAGCCACCCAACGTGCCAGTGAATGTTCCTTCAGATGACTTTATCTTCCAGCCAGTCTCTGTTGTGCTCTGTCTGAATTCCTGATCCACAGAATCCGTGGGCATTCAAAAAACAAGTTGTTTCATGGAGGCAAAGTTTTGGAGTGATTTGTTTTTAGCAATAGATAAGAAATGGATTGGTGACACAGGACGACAAGAAGGCAGCTTCATGATATATTTTGGAAATAGAATCTGTAGGATTTGCTGATGAAATAGATGGAGGCAGTGAAGAGACAATGACTCCTAAATTTGGGGCCTTAGTAATGTAAGAGTAGTTCCTTCTGCTGAGGTCCAGAAGCCAGGAAGATGTGGATGGCAGGTGTGGAGAGGGCAAAGCTGATCTTTTCTACTAGATGTTAAGCATTTTGAGAGCACAGTTGCACCTACTTCTTTCATAGCACAAAGCAGTGTTTTGGGACTAGTGTGATAAATATCTCCTAAATTGAACTGTGAAGAAGCTCCTGCCCATGACTCCCCAGTGAGATCATCCCTTCTGAAAGCATTTATCTACAATATATATGGATATAGATGAAGTTGCATTTTTAACATTTGCATAAAAGGAATTGACATATTACATCAATTAATCACACTTGGCAAGGGAAGGATACATAAATTAACTTGCTGTCTTTCAGACTTTGGCTGCACGTAGCGGAGTGATATAAGGAACTGGAAAAGGTATGGTTAATTTAGCTCACGGAGACAGGCATATATTAAAATAGGTCATATCAGTCACAAAAATGAAGAATTGTTGCTCCACATTGTGTTCTGTAAACAAAACCTTCATGCTTCTTACTTATGGCTAATTCTAGTTTATGCTTTTGTGACCTTGGCCTTTGCTTTACAGTGTGGCTGCTTTGATTTGCATCAGCCAAGGCTTCTTTATAAAGTGCCTAATTGAATACATTCACTGCAGAATTTCTGGGAACTTTCCTGATGGGTCCAAGACTTGAAATAGACACAAGATGAGAGGTAATATAGCTGCTGTGACAGAGAATACTCCAGAGTAACACCCAAGTGGCAGCCTTTCTGAGTTCCCTCAGTTTCTGCAGCGTCCAAAGGAAACACGTTGCTTCTGCATTCTTGGTGTTTGACACAGTGCTTTATGCAAACTTGCCCACTTTGTAAATACCTTCACAGGAACTGGTTTGCTTTTTCTTTCTGGCACCTAAGTTAAGAATTTATCCCTCTTAAAATATTTGCTCATCTCATTTATATTCAAAGAGCAAATATGAACCCTGGAGATGTCTCCTCTGGCCACATTATTTGCCTCTGTGTTTCTGGTTGGGGGTAAGAAATGCTGTCCTGTGGGTGCCATAGAGTGTATCTGTGTGGGGAAAAGCGAAGGCCTTGAAAATGTGACTCACAGGCCCAGCCACTGGACACACACACACACACACACACACACACACACACACACACACTCTTTCTAAACATCCCATAACTATCTCCGGGAAAAGGTTCAGATCTTCAATGACCAAGATGCTCGATGACAAAGAAGTCCCGCTTCTCATTTCTTTTTTCCTTTGGAAAGGAAGTCCATATAAACAACCCTTTTGGCTTGGTGGTGTTGGTCCTGTGTAAAACGTTAATGTTTATCCTTTATTAAGTGCTGATTCTAATTAAACAAACTCTCCACTTTGAACAAGAAAATTGACCTTCTGTTTAAGATTTTTGTTGATAAAATTGTGGTGATTAGTGAGGTTGCAGTTTGGTATTAAGCCTTAAAATATAGTTGTAACTTAAACTTAGCTATTATTTTTTAATAATGTTCAGTGACCCATCAGGTTTCCAGAGTTCTTTAGAGTTTTCACTGTTTATAACCCTCTATTGTTTTCAGAGGATTATGAGATACTCCAGGCAGCAGGTGCTAGTGGCCAAGCAGGTTTCTATTTCCATCGATGGGAGGAGTTTTCATAAAGAATTGAGTAATCCTACATCTATAGCCTCAAGGCATCCCATGCACAGTGAGTGTAACACACAGAGCATTTCTTTCTTTTCTTGCTCTTTCTTTTTCTTTCTTTCTTTCTTTCTTTCTTTCTTTCTTTCTTTCTTTCTTCTTTCTTCTTTTTCTTTTTTTTTCTCAGATAGTAGATGATCCACATTTTAAAAGTCTCCTTAACATAAGGTGGAGAAATAGAGAAAGCTTGGTAATGTTGTGGAAGAAGAGATGAAGCCTGGAGCAGCCTCTACATGCTCAGAGTGACCCCTGGCTGGCAACGAGGATAAAAGTTAGATCCTAATCTATTCCCTCAAGGAACTGAAGAATAACCAGTGAGCTTGGAAGAAGACCCAGAGGTTCAGATTATATTGCAATCCCGGCTGGCACTTTGATTTCAGCCTGTGAGCTGCTGAGCGAAAGACCCCGCTAATCCATGGAGGATTCCTGACCCACAGAAACTGTGACATAATACATTTATGTTGTTTTAAGTTGCCGAGTGTAGTGGTTTGAATTGTAGCCACCAGGAGTAATGTCCACAGGAAACTTAGAATGTGATCTCTTTTGGAAACAGGGTTGTTCATGTGTAATTCAGGTAAGGATCTTGAGATGATATCTTGGATGAGGATGGGCAGAAAGGGTGAAGTCTCTCCATGTCATGTGAAACTGGAGGCAAAGATTGCTGTTACATAGCTCCCATGTCAAGGGGCACCAGGGTCGCTGGCAGTCACCTGACGTTAGGAGGGAGTCAGTGATTGGCTTCACTCTCAGAATCTAGGAAGCAGACCAACCCTGCCGACACCTTAATTTTGCACATCTGCCCTTTGAACTGTGAGACAATAAATTTTTGTTGTTCTAAGCCTCTAAGTTGTGTTAATTTGTTATGGCAGCCCTAGTAAACTAATACACCAAGTTTGTGATAAGTTGTTACACAGAATTAGAAAAATGAGGGGTGCCTGGGTGGCTCAGTCAGTTTAACATCTGCCTTCATCTGGAGTTGTGATCCTGGGGCCCTAGGGTCAAGGCCCACATTGGTCTCCCTGCTCCTTAGGAAGCCTGCTTCTCCTTCACCCTCTCCCTCTGCCTCTCCCCCTGCTTGTGCATGTGCCCTCTCTTTAATAAATAAAGTCTTTTAAAAAATTATACACAATATTAAAACATCAGGAGGTCTTTTTTCTCTCTATATCCACACTGTATCTGCATCTCACATGGCAGCAGCTACCTAGAGAGGCCCCTCTGCTGTGGGCCTGGCTGTGAATGATCTGGTTCTCTCTGTGGGCCACACCACTCCCACAATACCCTCAGGCACACTTACACGTGGCCTGCTTTTTCACTTGCTGGATCCCTAGAGTCATTTCCACTTTTGATCTTTGCTTTATGATTTCAGTACTTTCTTGTAAAAGCCGAAACCTAATTGCCCATTTATGGGCACTTGGTTGCTTCTCAGAACTGAAAACACTCCCCGGCAGCACTGAGAATATTCAGAATAGAAATGTGTAAATGATAAAGAGAATTCCAAGCTATTTCCAAAACTGTTTGTATGGAAGCAGAGTTTTCAGAGCAGACTTAGACAAGCAAACCCTACACTGGACTTGAGATGAGGTGTCCCTTTGCTCTATAGACCTACTTATTTTTCAATACGAAGATTTAACAATTTATAAAAACTTACAGTACTCTTTCCTGCCCTTAAACTGTAGCACCAATGCAGAATAGAGTAGTACTAATTTTAGTGGAAACTGAACTTGTCAAAGACAAACTAGCTCTTCAAAGATAGATTCTGGATGAGTCCACTTTGAGTTAGGTTCATAGTTCCTGCTGTGTAGTCTGCTAGCTCTAGCTTCTCCCCATCAGAACTGAGTTGGTAGCAAGATTCAAAATCCTACCTGTTTCTGAAGAATGGGTCTTTCTTTTATGAAAAGGATTTATGGATGCAATTCATGCCCAACAGCAAGACTTCCATTTCTTTCTATCCCTATAGCATAATACTATCTAAATTTGTTACTCATTCAAATGGGCAAATACTTGCCAATGGCTTTAATAATTGTGTATTTATTTATATAACAATAATGATAATCTCTTATTAAAAGAATTGAAATAAAGAGAAATGTCAAAAAGTGCATAAAGTTTTTTCTAGAGGTCCTCTTAATGAGAAGCTAACTAGTATAGTTAACCCTTGAATAACCTTGAAACCTTAAGGGCACTCATTCCCCACATGGTTGGAAATCTGCATATAATTTTTTAAAATTTGCATATAATTTTGACTGCCCCTAAACTTAACTACTAATAACCTACTGCTCACCAGAGCCAATAATATAGACAGTTGGGTATGTTACATTATTATATACTGTATTCTTATAATAAAGTAAGCTAGAGAAAGGAATATATTCTTGAGAAAAATGATAAGAAATGGAAAATACACTTACAGTACTCTACAGTATTTTTTAAAAATCTGCATCGAAGTAGACCACATGATTCAAACCATGTTGTTCAAGGATCAACTGTGTAGTAGAGAACCAACATTTTCACAGTTGAGAAGGGAAGAGTTGATAAAGCTCTGAGGAAAAATGATGGAACAGAGGAACTATGACATGGAATAAGATTCTTTTTAGCTTGATTCCTAACCTGAATTGAGAATAAAACCTGAGCCACTCTCACTTAAGGAGATGTGACAGTCTGGGAGTTGTATTTTGATGATGGTTATGATTGAATTTCAATCAGAATTCAATGTTCGGGTTCACTGCTACCGGCAACATTACTATTTTATACTGACACAGCATCAGAGGATGGGCAAGCCTGTGTCTGGCAAATAAGACATTGCTATTTTTTTCCAAGTCCCCTGGGGTTTGTTGTAAGTAGGTTTCTCTGCTGATCAGCAGCACTGATCAATACTTATTGAGTGCTGACTAGGTGCCTGGAATTGTGTAAGGCCATTTCACATGTAAGATTGTTTTTGTCACTTATTTCATTTTTCTTAAGAAGAAGGAATAGCTATTATTGTTAACAACATGCAAATAAAAATAATGTACTATCCTTCCACTTTGAGTTGGAAAATGAATCAAAGCCTGTATATTACACCACTTCCTAATGAATCCATCCCCAAATATGTCACCTCAAATTTAGTTATTTTTTTTCAGTTGAGTGACTCCTGGAACTCTTTGGACTGTTAGGACCTCTGCATAAATTGTTCTCCCATGTCTTTGTGTCTGTTCCTTAAAACTGTCAGATCTCATCTCCACTTTGGCTTATAGGTTCCTCAGCTGGGTCACAGACAAGGGAAAGGGGCAGACCAAAGAGGATGAACAAATTGTGAACAGGTGATGACATTGGACACGGAGCTTTAAACGGAGAGGAAAGTAGTGTATTTGATATGCTCACCAAAGGCATCCAGTTTTGCAGCTTTTCAGTGGACTTCTGTGTGCCACTCATAGTATGTCAGTTCGTTGGCAAAGGAATCAGGAAACAAAATATTTTTGAGGTATATAAGGAAAGTAGGTATAGGATTGGGGTCTAAGAATTTACATTTCTTATAAATTCTGATGATGCTGTCGCTTTATCAGGAGACCACACTTTGAGAATGACTGGGATTATATAACGTTAGAGATGAAACAGCCCCCAAAAAGGACTTCCCGCAATGTCTGAGTTGGAGAAGTAAGGTAGCTAGCACAGCAGGAGGAGCCTACTTGCCCCAAGCTCCCTACAGTGACAACAACACCCCTTTTTTATGATGGCTAAATTTTATTATGTCTAATTTAGAAAACAGCCAGAAAGGCTGGGAGCCTAATACTAAATGTATTGTGTACATCACTGAGACTTGGCTAAAAACAACTGGTTTTTTTTTTTTTTTTTTTTTTTTTACTTTTAAAGAGTTTCATTTTATTTTTAACCTCAATTTCTTTATTTTCCCAGTTGCACTGAGAAATAACTAACATACATCACTGTATAAGTTTAAGGTATGCAGCATGTTAGTTTGACTTATAAATTTTGTGAAATGATTACCATGGTAGATTTAGTTAACATCTGTCATCTCATATAGATACAATGAAATGAAAAGAAAAAAAAAAACGAAAGCTTTCCTTGTGATGAAAATCCTTAGGATCTACCTCTCTTAACTCTTATACATCATACAACGGTATTAACCATAGTCAGGGTGTTCTGTGTTGCATCCCCAGTACTTACTTATTAGTAGAAGTTGGTAGATATCCTTCCATTTCCCCCTCTCCCCACCCCTACTGCTGGTGATCACAAATCTGATCTCTTTTTCTATGAGTTTGCTGGGATTTTTAGTTTTTGTTGTATTGTATTTATTTCTTCAGGGTTGCATATATAAGTGAGATCATATGATATTTGTCTTTCTCTGTCTGACTTCTTTCATTTAGCGTAATCCCTTCAAGGTCTATTCATGTTATCACAGTGCCCTAAGGTAACTAGATCCTTACCTCTAAACAACAACAATTCATCAGTGTTGTGTTATGCCATGCAAAATTGTTAGATACTGTTTCCTTTCCTTTCTTTCATTTATTTTTAGAATTTCATTTATTCTGCTAAATCATTTGCTAAAGGGGGTGAAAATACTTGTTCTGGGAATCTTAGAAGAATGGTCTAGATTTTTCATTAAAAATTTTACAGGGTTGGTTGCAGACTAAGGACAAGTTTAAACGTCTCTTGTTCTGACCCACTTCACTTTCATGTTTCCTGCATTATCTTTGGAATCTTGTTTATTCATTATTCAAAAGTGAAAACAAACTAGATGCAGTGAACAAGGAACCATTTTCTTTTGTGGGTGTTTCATTTTTGGCTTCTTAGAACAGAACCAGGGCCAATACTAATTAGTTGTTATTGTTTGTTTTAGTTCTCTGCATAGGTGGGAGGATAGAAGACCAGCTTTTATACTGCTTTTTTATTTATTATTTTCTTACTTTTTCTTAGGTTGAAAAACCCTGCCTCTGCTGTTTTATTCATTGTAATGAAAATGTGCTTAATTAAGCATAACATTTTACAGATGCTTCAACAAATGTCTTTTAGTACAAAAGCACCTATCTGGCTGAAGGAAAGGGGGTGGGGGGAGGTTTCCATCCAACTCTTCCTGCATTTAAAGACAATGAAAACTATTGGTGTTATTGCTTGGGTCCAAATGTCTATGTATCAGGAGGAATGAATGTATGCTACAACAAAAAATTACATTCCTCTGTTTACTTGGAAGTCTTATGAATGATTACAGAAAGATCAACCCAATTAAGATATTATACAAAGGTATTATTTCATTATATATATATATATATATATATTGATATATATAATGCTATATAGTATATAGCTTATACATATTCCATTATATATATAGCTTATATATAAATAGCTATTTATAACAAGAACAATTATATTAAAGATCATAAAGAAACACTTTACATTCTTTAGACAGTAATATATAATAGTGTTATTTTACAAGATTAAAGAATAGTGAAAGAAAATGTTGAAAATCATTATTTAATTAAAATGTTCTGTATTTTGCTCTTAGCATTTTCTTTCAATGTTGAAATTTCAAATGAAGATTATATCACACCACTTCAATGATTAAAAATGTATCCCTATGGTTTTCAGGTCCGTAGTCCTCCATAATCCTCACCGCCTCACTCTCCAGCCCAACCTCCCTCCAGGATACCACATTATGTCCTTTATTCCATGCTACAGGATGCACATTGCCATCTATTATCTCTATTCTGTTTTCTTTCTTTCCTCTTTCTTTCTTTCTTTCTTTCTTTCTTTCTTTCTTTCTTTCTCTCTCTCTCTCTCTCCCTCTCTCTCTCTCTCCTCTCTCTCTTTTTCTTTCTTCCTTTATTTTCCATTTTCTGATCCAGGTTTTTTTATACTTGCCATATTCTTTCCTGCTACAAAACACTTCTCTTTGAATGTAACTGTATAATTTTATGATTCACAAAAAACTAAAGATAAACTCTTCCATTCATTTATACTGCATGTAAATCATATAAATTACACTTATAAGTACACTTGAAAAACTAGAGCTTGTGAGCAGCTCAGGATTAGGACCCTGTTAAGTTGGATTGGAGGAATTCCTGTGTGGAGAGATTGGCTGAATATTCTATCTGAGAAGCCCGCTCCAAAGTGTAACCAAGCAAAGTAGATCTAGTTTATGTAGGTTCATTTCCTCTAAGTAAATACCTGACAATGACCATTTTAAGAGATGAAACAACCAAAATGCCTCAGACATAATGTCATCTCAAAAAATGAAAAATGAGAAAATTGTCTGTTCCCCTTTACTGTTTACACTAATGACACTCAAAACAAGCAAGCAAACAAACAAACAAACAAAAGCTGGAATTTATCTTTGTATCTGTAAGACCTCTACTTTGGCTCTATAAGATGATTATTGAAGATTGGCAAGGGTTATATAGGCTGGAAGCATGAGATCATTTCCTTTCTTTTATTGGAGTTGATCTTTTTCCAGTCATGGGGACCTATGTTCAGCATTCAATTGTATTATGATGTTTCAGACCACCCTATCTTCAACATACAGTCCCATTTGCCTGAATTTTCCTTCTTTATTTCTTCATCTTATCAAACTCTACTCATATTTCCAGACATAGGTCTAGTATCATCTCCTCAAGTGAGCATTCTCTGGATCCCTCATATTGTTAGTATGCACTCTTCAGCTCAGGTAAACTCTGCATGAGAATTTATCATTGTAATTATGCACTGCTACAATTTTGATTTATTGTATCTCTTTGGACCGCAAGCTTCTCTGGGAAGAAAAGAAGAAAAGGGTATCTTTTCCAGCTTTGTATGCCTAATATTTAGCAGAGCCTTTCATAGAAGGGGTGCTAATACTAATTTGTAGAATGAGTAAACCTGGCTAATGCATTTGACTTATACCATTTCAAACACGAGTTAGCCAAAGAAGCTAATCGATATAATGAGATGGAGTTCATGGTATTTTATCTAAAAATAAATCTGATCTCAAAAGTCCATTTAAATTATACTTTTCAAATGAAAATCATAGAATTAATTTCTCTGCTTTTCATTTACAATCTCTATATTTAATAACCATGCCACAGTGTCCAGTTAAGGGAAACTTTAATTTCCAGGTTTATGCCTTAATAAAATTATTTTATAGTAAGTATTAATATTATAACCCTATATTCTGGCAAGTTATTTAACAAATACATATATCGATAATTGACTATGAGCCAAACCCTCCCTGTTTGGGGCACTGGGAATATAGCCGTGAACCAAGTCCCTGCTCTCATGGAATTCACTTTCTAAAAGGGGTAGACAGATAATAAACCAAATAGATACATATATAGACAGAGACTCTCTCTTTAAAGCAATGTATTTCATGATCTCTGGGTTAAACCTGAAACTAACTTTTAAGAAGAAGCTATCATTTAGCAGAAGAAGCTGTTAAAATACTGAAACACCTAATTCAGACCACAGACTCCTGTTTACTCTTCTTGAGGATGCTTAACTGCAGAATTTGGAAGAGGCATCATAACCAGAAAGACTGAGACTTCTTTTTCTATGAGAAAACAGACATGGATATTTTGAATTCTTTACTACAAAATAGACTGAGTGTGGTTCTGAATATGGTCGCAAAATTGTTTGGCTCTGTGAATCCACAGCACCATAAAATTAAGCATTCTGGTAAAAGGACTGCTTTTTTAACCTTAAAAATGGGGGGAGGGTATTTTTTTTTCACCATTATACCCCCTCATCTCCCCACCCATTTCTTTGGTGATCTTGGCCATGAGCCCTTTTGCTACACAGGTTTTCCAGCAGGTAGTATCTCTTATTTTTAGCACAGTTAATGGCTTACTTACAAACCAGTGAGTCTAAATCATAAAAAATAAGGAATGACTCATATTCATTAAAGTGAATTCTGATACATTTGGCTACTCATATAATACAGAGGTACATAATGAGGCAATTGGAGGACACAGAATTCATTAATCCATGAGGTGGCAGTTATGCCAAGCAGAGACAGGCAGACATTCCTCTTAGGTCTCTTATGGGCAAGGTAATTATTTCTTTAAAAGATCTGCAGTTTATAAGTATTTGTTACCCTTGGAGGAATCCCCCTTCAGAACTTAGAAAAAGAAAATTCTCTGAGGAATTAATCCAGTTGCATGAGGTGTTATGGATTATAGTATCTATTTTATTCCTTAGTTCCCATCAGATGCCATTTAACTCCTGTTGATTCACCAGGTTCTTATTTTCATTTGGATGTATGCAGGGTGGCTGCCTGGGCATTCAGGGCCAGGACTATGACAGTCCTATCTGGTCCCAGTCATGGCTTAGAGATATCTAGGGACTTGATTCTGTCCACAGATTTGGATTGTGGATAGTATTCCTCATTTACTTCAGAGAGCAGAAACAACCACCAAGGGAAAACTTGTCTGTTTAGCAAAAGGATGTGCATTATATAAAACAATTATCTTGACATACTCTCATGATTGCTATTCGGGCCATTTTTCCAAAATATGTTCTCTGCGCAATTCAATCTAAAAGCAAAATGTAATAAAATTAATCACTATTGATTAACTAAATTTTTTCAACCTGAACTGGTTCATATTCTAAATGAATTAATGGCCATAATAGTTGATCTGGTCACATGGGTAAGGAAAGTCATAGACAAGGATCCAGAAGTCATTTTTTTCCCAAAAGAACCTCTTTTGAGAAGAAAACAGATTTACTCAGGTGTCTAGGATACAGACATGAGGAGGATATTTTCTTATTGTATCCAGAAGTTCAGCAATTTTTCACTTCCAGTGAAAGCATCTAAATAATTCAAACAATATCTGATTCAAGACAAACTTTAGCCATCCTCCAAAGCAGAAAGAACTTGAAATTTAAAATATAAAATAACACTGTATATGAGGAACTGAGTCAGAAAATGACCTCATAGGGAATTCCTGTAAATGATTTCTATCTGCTATTTTACTGGACCATCTAAATTCATACACATGTGATAATTGACATTGAGTGCTTCCTGATTAGCATAATGCATTAAAAAACCCTTAGAAAATATAAACTCTCATCATATATTTTTATTTATGTGCAAAAATTGAAAGAGTCATAACATTTATGAAAACTTTCATTTAAGGAGCCAATTAAACTACACGTGGACATTAGAGTATATAATAACACTTATCTGTATAAAGAAAGTCTTTAAGAGCAGGAATCTGTATTTGCTCTACTGGAGAAAAAGAGTTGTCAAGAATTAGTGACTTGTTTTCTTTAATACCCGTGTCTTGAGAAAATCCTATATGTAAGTGGACTCCCTGGAAAGAGAGAAGAAAATTAGTTACTTCCTAGCCCCAACTATTGCTTTGTACCCCTCTTCATCTTTAGCCCTTTTCCATCTAACTTGCAGAAATAAGGTTAAAATGGTCATTTGTATCTTCTCCTTTTTTCAAATGTACTAGAGAGTCAAGTTCAAAACTAAGAATGTGAAATTCTAAAAGTAAATGATCCCCTTTCAGATATTTGCAAATCATCAGATATTTGGTTTTCTACCAAACACATTGGTAAGTCACATGTCTGGTAAATAAAGGAGCTACAATCGTGGACCATGTCCATCCCGGTAATTCCTCTCCTTCCTTTTCCTCTTGCCAACTTCTTATAAATCACTGAGGAAATAGAAATCATGAGATTTAGATGTGGATTATCTTATGTCTTAGTGCCAGCCCATCAGGGGCAAGTCATTCTTCTTTACTAAATGGGAAGTTAAACTCCTCAAAGATGTTTCATTGGTTTTGGCTTGGATTTCAGCAAGCCAAGAGTAAAGATAGTGGCAGCATCCACAGTGGCTCAATGGGAGATTTAGGATCCCCCATCACATCTATAAACACCTCTATAATTCCCTTTCCTAAGACCTTTTTTCCTCCCAATATTATGTAAAATACCATTACAGAAAACCCTAAACTTCCCCCCTTCTAATTCACTTTCTCCTGCATAGAAATATTGGATGTGACATTGGACCTAGAAATTTCTCATCTTCTGAGATTTTGAATGAAAATATTAAGGCCAAATTAGAGTTGTATTCAATTTGAATAAATAAAGCATTCACTAATTTATCATCCATGCTTGAAGATGCAGCAAGGGATCTTGTTACTAGTGTTAAAATATGCATTGTATATCTAAGAAATTTTTCTCTTCAGTGGGCTATGTCAGCACATAAAGTGTACTTATGAAATCTACATGCAGAATGATCGTGGTATGGATTAATGAGAGATCAGAAGAAGATTGAAGCCACATATTAATCTGGGAAACACTAGCCACAGTCAAAGATTTTTCAATGGCAACTCAAATCTAAAACTCTGTATTATTTCTAATGAGACCGCACAAATGCTCTAATAATCAAGCAAGAAAATAAAGAGATTCAATAAGAATTTAGCATGATAATGAGGAAATAGTAGCCAGAATTTGATACTTCATGTGAATCAACTTCAAAACCACATAGAAAAATAAAAGGCTTTAAGTACTATTGTATATATATATATATATAAACCCACATTAATATGGATATGAAAATGTGATGTTTTTCTTTTCTATATTGTATCAATTTAGTTAAACTGAAACGAGGTTTTCCTGAACTTTCTTCCTTGTGTGGATTCAGTTTAGGATTGACCACAAGAGAAATCTGCATGAGATTTGGAAGGCTGAAACATCATTATGTTCTAAATATTTGTGTGAATCCCAAAGACTCCAGCAGATCACTCATGTTTTCACAGTGATCCCCCAGCTCTTGCCCAAACTTCTCCTGGAGTTCTTCAAGTTCTGGATCAAGCACCATGTAAGATTTGTGGCAAGGAGTACCAGTTTCTTCAGTGGGTAACCTACATTTGTCAAAGTTCTCTGACAAAATCCCTTAGCCTCCTTTGCCTAAAAAACCTGTATTGAATTCACCTATGGAATTTGCCTGTATAGGGACTGCTGATCCTCTGTAGAAACTGGCTCCACCATCTCTTTTTGCTTCCAGATCTATAACCAGAGTCGAGTCTTGTCAGGCTCCAAGGCCATCCATAAAGGTAAGCAAACAAAATGATTACCCATAACAACAAACAAAAAATTATTCTCCATAAAACAAGCAAAATGAATGCAAGATGTCTCCAGGTTATATCAACACCCCTGGAGACATGTTTGGGAATGAATAAAGTGTTGTGTTGGATAAAGGAATTTTTTTTTTTTTTTTTTTTTTTTTTTTTTAGTTTTTTGGTATAGGTGTACTTAAAAGAGAGTTTAAATTCAATGTGTTAGCTTGAGCAGCTGGGCATGGCTCTAACAGTCATCTTGGTTAGCTTATTGAACTTGTTTGGTTTCCTGGAGATGATGGTAGCTAATCAAGGTAGGATTCTAGAAAGGACCAGTTCACAGCCACTCTCTGTGCCTAGAGGACATTCTCCTCACAAAGGATTTGCAGAACACATTTGTGAGTGAGATTTAGACAGGCTATTCTCTGTAGTTCAGAAGTACCAGCAGGACCTACTGCAATCAAAGTAGACTCACTGAGTTCAACAAGGGATGATGAGAGCTTGCAGTGGAAAGGACCAAGTTATAGCACTTAATGGCCAGAGACAAGGTGGTTTGGCCCACCCAGAGCTTTAGGCAGGTCAATAATGTGTCTCTAGAACAGGGATAGATTGACAGACTTTTAAAGTATTACTTAATGTGAAAAAAAAAAAAAAGTATTACTTACTGTGTATAGTAGTAAAGATCTCTTCTGGTGAATGGAAACCTAACTTTAATCATTATAATGGTCGTGCCTCTCAACCACTTTCCATCAAACTAGAGCCTCTTCAGTGAAGCAGAGGCCAGGTTATTCATGAAGAAAGATCCTGCCTTGTAGCCAAAAATTTACACTCCAAACGTCCTTTCCCAGATTTCCCCGAAAAGGACTATGACTTTTTTCAAGGTGAATGCATTTCAGAAAGAGAAATAACTCAAACTTTGGGGGGGCTATTGATCATTGGCTCCAAAGTGATCTTAATTCCTAGAGACACAGACTGTCGTTATGGTCTACCAGTCAAAGTAAAGAACTGTGGAAGTCAGGTGAGCAGTTTTGGTTCTTGTTTATCTTGCAATGGGCCCAGCAGGTCCCAAACTTATGCTGGGGTTATTTTATATTATAAATGCATAGACGGAGTGATATACTTAACAATAGGCAGACTCCTTATATTGATTCCTTAACCCATGCCATTAGAGCAATGATGATAACACAGGCCAAGTAGAAGCCACTGGAAGTGACTCTGCATACTAAATAAGTAAACCAAAAGCAATACATCTCTCTGGAAAAATTGCAAAAATCACTGCCAATCTCAAAGGCTTGAAAGATACAGGGGTGGTGATCCCTACTGCATTCCCATTTAATTTGCCTATTTGGCTAGTACACAAGATGGCTATATCTTGCAGTATGCAGTGGGTAATCTCAAAATCATGTAGTGACTCCTATTCCAACTACTATTCTAATGTTTTCTTTCTAGAGTAAATCAGCAACGGGTATGTAGCTATTGTTCCCACAAATACTTTTTCCTATGTGCTTTATAGGAAAAATCTCAGAAGCAGTTTGCTTTCGATAGAAAATACAAGCAATATGTCTTTATTATCCTACCTCAAGGCTATGCCAACTCTTCAATGCTAGGTCATAATCAAGTCCAGAAAGGCTTTAATTGCCTCACCACTTCAAGGAATGTTATGCTAGACCATTGCTTTGCTGACATAATGCTGATTGAACCTGGTAAGCAGGAGTAGCAGCTACTGTAGGCATCTGGGGAGGATAGATGCATATCAGGTGGTAGGAAATAAATCTCACAAAAATTAAGCCTGCCACCCTTAGATATATCCAAGGAACCAGTAGTCTGAAGCTTAGTGGAATATCCCTTCCAAGGTTAAGGAAAAGTTGTGGTATCCTGTGTTTCCTATGACTACAAAAGAGACACAATGCCTAGAGGGATCTCTTTGGATTTTAGAGGCATTAGATGTCTTATCTGGGCATGCGTCATATATTCATTGATCCAATAACTTCAGAAGGATCCAGTGCTGTGTGCTGTGTGGGTCCTAGAACAAGAAACATCTCTAATTGGTCCAGGCTGGTACGCAGACTGCTCTACAGTCTGGGACATATGACCCAGCTGATTTTATAGTACTTGAAGTGTCTTTGGGGGATGGGATGATGTTGAGAACCATTAACAGGTATTTATAGGTGAATGACTGGGCAGACCTTTAGGATGTTGAGATAAAGCTATCTCATACTCTGCAGATATTAATTCTCCTTTTAAGAAATAGTTTCTGGTCTGTTACTGGGTCCCAGTACAGATTAAAGGCTAAACCACCAACTTGCCATATTACCTGAAATACTCATCATAAACTGAGTATTGTTTGACCACCAAACTACAAAGTTGGGCATACAAAATAGCCCTTCCTCATCAAATGGGAGTGGTAGATATCATAGTCAACTTGAGCAGGTTGTGAAGGCATAATAATTAATTTTCATTAGAAAGTTGCCCAGAATCTCAGGACTCATACTTGTTGTGTATGGCCTCCTCCTTCTAGATCATAGGATAACCTATTGGAGCATTCCCTATGATCATAACTGAAAAAAGAAAATATTTGGGTCCAGTTTATGAAAGGGCTATGGGATGTTCTGGCACCACCATTCCCTAAAAATATCATCCCTTACTGTTTTGTCAGGGTGATTACATTGAACTATTTCCATCATGGGGCGGGGCGGTGGGGGGGCAATGCTGTGTCATCTCTGGAAGACACTTGGTAGAATATGGATTTGCCTTGACTGCACACATTTGTGTTTGCCAAAAAGCACCACCTGTATATGCTTTACTCATTATCATGGCATTCCACATAGCATTGCTTCTGACCAAGGAACTCCTAAATAGCTAATGAAGTGTGGATAAGGATGAGACTTTGGAAGATTTTGTTATGATGCTAGGTGGGTGGCAAAATATTATAGAGCCAGGATAGCATCCTCAAAGTTTAGTATTTACCCAAAAATTAGCAACCAAATTGCAGTATAATTTCTCCCAAAGCATGAGCAAAGAATGGGAATGAGAGTGGCTCCTTTTAGTATTACCATTAATGATCTACTAGCAACTTTGAGTTGTATTGCTTTAGGGGTCTTAATTTCCAAGAGAAGAAGGCTTCTACCAGGGGACACAGTAAGGATTCTGTTAAAATGGAAGTTAAGACTATACTACCTTTAAACAGATACCAGAGAATAAAAAGACATAGAAGAGTGGCTGGGGCGTTTGATACTGACTATAAGAGGGAAATTGAATTTCCCCTATAGAGTGGGCATAAGGAGAGGGTGTTTCTGGAATGCATGAGATCTCCTAGGGGACCTCTTAGTATTGCTTTATCCTGTGGCAAAAGTTTCAATCACTTCACCAGGCATGGAATTATAGCAAGTTGAGGTACTCAGTAAGGATAAATAAATTGGTAGAGGGAGAAAGAGGTCATAAATCCAAGCTTTGACCAGAACGGAAATGAGGACTATAATAGTTATGAATATTTCTTCCTTAATTTATATACATATATTTGTGCATGTGTGCATGTGTGTGTGCATTATATACATAAAAGAATTAACCAATTCTCTTGCCCCCTCCATTTTCCTACTAATCCATATAAGGCATGTTAATAGTGGTTAATCTTATAGGTCAATATGTAAGCCACAGAATATTAAAGGAAGAGTGTGATTCAACTAGAAGAAGATGAACATAAACCAAAGACGGATAAAGTGACAAATGGAGGTATTATATAGAAAGAGTTCATGTGTTTTGCATTTTACAAAGCACAGTTACAGGGGCACCTGAATGGTTCAGACAGTTAAGTGTCTGACTCTTGGTTTTGGCTCAAGTCATGATCTCATGGGTCGTGGGATCAAGCCCTGTGTAGGGCTTCCAGCTCAGCAAGGAATCTGTCTGAAGATTCTCTCCCTCTGCTCCTCCTCACATTTGTGCACTCTTTATATATCTAAAATAAATAAATATTAAAAAAAAACCCACAATGGATAGTTCCATAGTGTTCTATCACATTTATGTAAAGGCTAAATATACCTAAAAGAGGTACCTCTAAGGCAGGGATACCAAGTAGATGAGGAGTGGATTCCTGTGTTCAGTAAAAACTTAACTGAGCTGGAAATATATTTTGGAGAATGTCCTTGCACATACAAATCCAGATTAGGAATGGCCCCAAGGGAAATTTAAAAAGATTTAGAAGGTGAAAATGAAGCCACCATTACCCTCCGAAGAACAATTCAGAGTGTCAGGCATCCCTGCAGTTCATGTACCTTGTCATTGATCTGCTTGCTCACTTGGGCACAGGACACAGCTGGGCTTGTGACTCTTTTAGCTCCAATTGGATCCCCTTTTTCAGCTTCTCCAAGTACTGGACTAGATGATGTACACATCCATTGGAAAGAGTATCAGCTTCTTCTGCAGATCACCTATGTTGTAAAAGATTATGGTGATGAAAGACCAATTCTTGGTCTTATGGTGGTGAGTTCCAATTCTTCCTTGCAGGTTCCAGTTGGTTCTTGTTGTGCTTTGCTTCCACTGGAGTACTTCTCCTTGCTGCCAGGTTTATGACCTACAACAATTTCAAGACCAACACAGTAGCAACAGCTTTCCATAGACTTTTTCAACCAGTTCCAAAAATTATATATGTTCTAGCCCATTAGATAAATGTATACTTCCATACCACTTATAATGGATCTACTTTCTGGATTAAACGCCAACTGACAGTAACTAAGGATATAATGCAGTATGATCTTCTCTTAGGAATAATTACAATGTACACAACCATTATTAAGAGTAATGGTTAATTTATACTAATTATTTTAGGCAAGCTCTCCTAAATTCATGTGATCCTCAGTGACCTCAGCAGGAGAAAATTTGTTGTTTTGTCTTTGTTTCAAATTTTTACAGTTCTATTAAGGCTTTCTTAGTATTTTAATAGAATCACAATTCTCAGAATATTGTAAGGTTTTTTTATATTTTAAAAATATGTAACAAAAAGTAAACAAGTAAGGTTTAATTAATGAATATGTTGATATATATTCTGTATGTACACAAACTAGTCCAACTTCTACCCTGAGCATGTGCATGTGAAAGAGAAACATAGAGAAAAAATAGTGTTGCTTATTACATACAGAAAATGGAAAAGGAACAGATTCTTTCCCTACAATTTTAAGGACAGACTTTGAAGATTTTCGCTGGATCCAAATATTTATTCCTGAAATGATTCTGCTATCCTAGACCTAACCTTTAAATTTGAGGATCATAAATAGTCCATAGATGGAGTAAATGTGTTTTCAAAAGAGATTCACCTTAGATGGATAGGACTGCTTACCTACATCTGATTGGAAAACAAATTTGTTTTCCCCATTTATGAAGACCACATACTCAGCAATGGGGCTACTTTTTCAACAGTTAACTGGGATTGGAATCATAAGGAATCAATATTACCACTTCCACTCCCACCCAGTTAGGGGCTGGAACCAATTATGGAGTCAGTAAATAGTGAGTTAAAATGTCAGCTTTTTCTTTTTTTAGCTGATAAAAGCAGGATGGATAAGATGGTTTTTTTAAGCATGTGGGAGGATAAGTGTCAGGATGAGCTTGCTAATACTTTACCCATAAAGTGGACAGACTTGCCCACATAGTCACAGATAGGGGAGGATGACTGTGAGCTCCACTAAGGTAACTACGCAGTAGGCCATATCTTTCTAGCAAAAGGGATGGTAATTTTTACTCTTGCTATTTTGCTATGCAATTAGTAACTTACTGTATATAAACTTTGTATTTACCTTTACCAAGCAGCTCCTCCAGGATTTTGACAGACTTACCTGATAATGTAACCACAATCCTCATTTCTGGGAGGTCTGAGCCCCTGGGTACCATCTTCTCAATTTTTACAGATTTTGATTTTATTTTGTGTAACACTGATTTGCGCTCTGTGTATATATGGCATCTCCTTGAATTGACTGCAAATCATTTATTAGTAGGGTCCATGTATTAAACATTATTCTGCCTTACTGCCTTTATCATAATGCTAGGCAATAATAATTATTCAAATTAAAGAATATATATTGAATAAATGAGTTAATGACGACTAGGCACATGTTGTGAGTCATCTTTCCAGGGGAGTTTATCCTAAGATAGAGATTAATGTGTAGAAAGCTTATTAGGAATTGCTTACAGGATCAATCCCCAGCCAATAAAGGGGAGGGGGACAAGATGGGCTAAAAGAAGTCGGGCTATGTTGCAGTCTCAACAAAGCTCTCAGCTAAACCTATAGAGAGCTCTAAAGCCGAAATGGACCTTCAAAGTTATCCAAGCTTGGGAGAGAGAGGCTTCTGGGCCTTTACACTACAGTATCTACCATTCATTGGTTGCAGACTTTTCCCAGGAAGGAATGCTATCTAGGCAAGGTAACTCTCCTGGCGAATGCAATTCCTGCAGAGGCTGGCAGCTGAGATCTGTCATCCAGAAGCACTCTCAAAACCTTAAGGACTGTGTCCTTCAGTGTTGAAGGAGATCTAGATGGTATATTAGAGCATCCATTACAGACCACCCCCGCAATGCTCAGATTCACTTATTTAACTAAATTCTGAGAGAAACTCTTCAAAGATTCTAGTGGGCCTCTTGTCCCAGAAAAATTTCTGAGAAGGTATCTGGGACAAATTATAGCCTTCTGACATCTGAGCTGGTCTTACAGCCACTACTGTTACCTGTCCATTTCTTCCTTTATCATCCACTGTATAATCCTTTTTTAAAAAAGATTTTATTTGTCTATTCATCAGAGACACAGAGAGAGGCAGAGACACAGGCAGATCGAGAATCAGGCTCCATGTGGGGAGCCTAATGCAGGACTTGACCCCAGGCCCCCAGGATCATGCCCTGAGCGGAAGGTAGACGCTCAACCACTGAGCCACCCAGGGGTCCCTCCACTCTAGATTCCCTTCATCCTCAGCTAGCACTTCTTCAGTTTTAGAAGAATGTGGCTCCCACACAGAGTCTCATTCCTTAGGGAACTGAGCCCTTAATCATCATCCCCTTTTAAGGCTGTGTCATGTATTTAACCACAAAGCATAAAAATTGAGCGAGAATAGGTAGAGACATCCAAGTGAATCACTTGAGTGCCAATCATATTTCATTCTGCTTCCCTTGTGTAATAAGATTTCTAACTCTTTTTGATGGTCAGGGTCACTTGTCAATTAGTCCTTCCAAGAATGGGGACTCTTATTCTTGGCTACTGTCTCTTAGCATTAGGATCCCTAGATGCCTACATAACAGTGTAACTTAATGTTTAATGGGACTTCTGCTGTGTCCCCTTGTGGAGGTATTCCCTTTTGGGAACCAGTGCCTATATTTTCACAACATCTAGAGTTGGGGGTGAGAACTCTAAACTCCCAAGTGGGTCACTGGCAGTGCTATTAAGTGAGACCACTCACACTTCCACTCTGTACATCTTTTTCACCATATTTATCTCCTAGTGTATTGTATGTGTGGGAGAACAAGCTCAAGTGGCTTAGCCACTTGTACACATTCTGGATCTAGTGAAGAACTCTTTCTAGTTCAGTGTCCTATGCAAAGCTGGAAGGCTTTCATTGTATATGATACACAGGTTGGAGTGGTATTCAGGTATGGAATATGCTGCCTCTAAAATCTGAAGAGATCTACTAGATATTGTGCTTCCTTCTTTGTGGTAAGGCATGTGAGAGGCAGTATTTTTTTTTTTTCCTTTGGAAGTCATGTCCTGGCATGCCCCAGACCATGGAATGTCTAAAAATTTTACTGATGTGGTAGGCCCCTGAAACTTCATTGAGTGTACCTTCTCTTTCTACAATGCCGTGTCTTACTAATGTTCCCAAAACACTTGCCAACCTCTTGTTTTTCTGGTGTAATTAGCATACAGTTATTCATTTAGTGGACCAGAATGATTTTTCACAGTATGTCCAACTTCCAGATCCCTTTGAAATATAACATGAAGGAAGGCAGGATAGATACTATAGTCTTGGGCAAGACTATTCACTCTTGATCACTCTAAATGAACATGAATTTTTTCTGATTTTCCTTTCTGATAAAGATGCAAGAAGACACATTTGTAAGATTCTTGATTGTGACATGTGCCTGAGGTTATACAAACCTACCTTAGCAGAGACCATATCTAGCAGAGCAAGTATACTTGAGGCTACTACTCATGTGAGTTTGAAGTGGTCTACTATTATTCTCTAGGATAATAATTCCCTGGCTTTTGTAGGGACCAGACTGGTGACTTTAATGGAGATATGTTGGGTATTACTTCCCTTGCATCTTTTAGGTCTTTAAAGATGACGCTAATTTCTGACATTTCCCCAGTCTAATATTGTTTTGATTTACTACCTTAGCTAGGGCCACTTGGCTTCCATTTGGCTTTCTCCATTATTATAGCTGTTATTTTACAGGCCAACCAAGCAAATTTGGGAATGGGGTAAGAAAACTATCTATTATGACCAATTACATGTTCCTGGAGAAATGACTAATGATGGGTCTGTGAGGTAAGTATTTATTCCTTTTTTACAGATAAGTCCAAGGCTCAAAGCAGTTAAGAAACTTCTTCAAAATTGACAAGCTAGTGTGTGGCAGACTTGGAATTAGAATACATATCTCTTTGACCCCATATCCCTTAGTTCAACAAGACCATGCTAAATAAGACACTGATAATGTTAGTTAGGGCTGGAGTACATTAACCAGTTCTTAGTTTATTATATGGGAAGGGAATTCTAACAAGAATCAAGGGGTCAGTGTGGGGGAATCCTGGGTAATCCTAGTAAGCCATCCTAGATTATGCTTCTTATAAATAAATGAAAGAAATCATGAAGCCTATAAAAAGTTTGTGCAGGTTTTAAGATAAAAACAGACTTACTATGTAAAATGCAGAGGACATTATGTTACTTCAAAAGGAGTGTGCTCTAGAAAGCTTTGTCCTCTTCAAAGACCTAGGAAAAATTGTACATTGTAAAATGAAAGAGAATAAAGGCCAAAACTAATATAAGAAATGGATTAAATAAAGAAAGATTGTAAAAACATAAGTAAAATATATGGTCAAAAAATTTAAATCAGATTTAGAATAAGGCAGAAGTGATATTGCAGAAAAAAATGAATTCATGTTTAAGAAGCAAACTAGAAAAGCTCTTCCAAAATACACAGAAAATAACAAAGAGACCAAATGGTAGAAGATGGAAGATATAAAGGTCAGGATATTATGAGCCAACTTACAGATCACTGGTAAGCATGACTAGATCAAAAACTTAAAAAGCATGTTAAAAGGAAATTTACTGAGATAAAAGACTCTGCAGATAAGAATGACCTATTTTGTATCAGAAAAAAAATTATTAATACCTGATCAGCACCTAGAAAGATCCTGGGACCTTTTTTTAAATAAATAAATAAATAAATAAATAAATAAATAAATAATAATTTAAAATAAAGTAATTCTTTAAGTAAATCTAGGAATCAGAAATACAAACTGCATATAGAATATTTAGGGAGTAATGAGAACATTGTATATATAAACTAATGAGATGTAGACAAGGTAGTTTAAAGAGAAAAATTGTAAATCTAATTATTTCAATTAATCAAGAAGCTCAGGAACTACTCTCAGAGAAAACAATTTATATGTTCCACCAAATAAGTGTAAAAAAGAAAAATAGAAGGATAAAATTCCAGAAAATATCTTCATGGCCTTAGAGGTCAGGAAGGGCTTCTCTTAAAATACCCAGAGTACTTTTATAAGAGAATAATTGATAGCTTTGATAATGTTCATATTAAAATTTTATGTATTTCAGAAAGCACCATTTAAAAAAAAAAGCAAAAGACAAAACATAGGGTTAGAAAATTCTTTCTTTGTTGTTGTTTGTATTTTTTACAAGGAACACGAACAACTCAATAGAAGGAGCTCCAGAAATATAAAGAACACTTAAAATCAATAAGAAAAGACAATCTGATAGAAAATAGGCAAAAAGGTATGAAGAAGTAATTCAAGAAAGTTAAAAACTGAACAAAAAACAAACATGAAAATACATATAATCTCACTAATAATAATGGGAATACAAATTAATATAAAAAAGACAAAATCACATTTATATTAATCAGATTAATATAAAAAAATCACAAAATCACATTCTAAAACTTAAGAATTTTAACAACAGTAAGATAAGAATGTGGAACAAGAAGAACTAATAATCCTCTGCAGTTCAGAGGGCAAATTGGCACAAACACTTTGGAGAGAAATTTGACAATTTAGGAAAAATCAAATGAACGACTATTCTATGACCTAGAAATTTCACTCATAAATATGTAGAAAATAAAGGTTTGTGCGTGTGTATGTGTGTGTGTGTGTGTGTGTGTGTGTGTGTGCATTCATACATAGGTGTTTGGCAGGGAAAGACATTGAGACATGACTGGTATATGGATAAATATATAGGTAATAAAATTATAAAAATGGCATGAGGGTGTTAGATATCACATTCAGGGAGTGGATATCTTTCAGAGAAAGGGAGGAAAGTATAATATGAGGAGGAGCCCACAGAGATTTCTTTTGAATATGTGATACATTATTAGGTCGGTAGATAAGTGTACTGTATTTTATTTTCTACACTTATTTTGACATGCCTGAAATATTTCTTAAACCAATGTATGCCTAAAGAATTAAGATAAAGTCATAAATTAATGGATTAGAAACAGAATAGATCAACTAATCCAAGAACTTGGCCTTTTGAAGATAAGTCTAAACACAAATTAAAAACAAAGAAAACACACATATGAGATATGAGCCATGACCAAAGCATACCCTGATAGATGGGATGTTTTAAATTTCTAAAAGGATATCATCTGGTCAGTCTTAGTAAGTATGAGTATTTCAATGAAATAGCCATTTTTTAAAGGAAAAACCTAACTCAAAGGCATGTGAGATTTATTGATCTGCTGATGTCATCTAGATAATCATCTAGAACCCCCTTGTCACATCCTGTGACAGCCCCAAATCCTTCTTCCAAATACTATGAACATTTCTGGGTAACCAGATTCTCTAGGCACTTCTGTCCTTGGGATCCCTGCTGGCACTCTTCTTCATCATGTTGACCAAGACATACAATTTACCCTCCTCCTCGGTTTCTGCCAAAAACTTAGAATCACTCCTGTCAGTCTTTTGAAATGAGAAAGGTTTTACCTAAAATTGGATGACTAAGTTCAATGTCCTCAAACAAAATAGTAGACATAAATGTCATTTGGCCGCCACATCACCAGGGACATTTCCTTAGCTGTTTTCCAGACAGCTCTCATTTCCCACTGTCTTCTTGGCTTCTCCATCTTTCCTCTTCCTTCAGCATACTCTGCTTTCTTCTTTCTCTGGATTGCATTGGACAATAATTCCTCTTGTTGTCTCACATATGTAGGTAATAACTTCTTAATTCCTGCTAACACCCATGCCTTCTGGGTCTCATGATCTCTACCAATGCCTCTTCAAGGTATTTCCCAAATAAACAGTAGAATCTCTCTAAATGAGACTCAAATGACTGATGCTAACATGCTATATTTTTCACTTGATAGTTATGGTTGCCAAAATATACCCAAGAAGTTGTAAAACAGTATGCATTATCAGTAGCATTATCTCAAATGTGAATTATGTACATACTCTAAGAGAATAATTTATGTCATTGTACATGTGTGTGCATACATGTACACATGTGCACTTTAAGATAGTAAGTTATTTGCAGAGATATTAACTTTATTAATAGTCATATTATATTTTTAAATATTGTTTAGGTAATTTAAAAATGACATTAGAATAAATAAAAATATAAGCATAGTATTCCTTAAATAAAGAAGGCAAAATATCTATGCTTTCTGTCCATGCAGTTTCTATCACATACCTAGAGAAAATATTGATAGCCACCATTCTCCCTCCAGGCAAGATCATGCTGACCTGGCATCATGGGGCTTAGGCAGATGGAGTGTGCCCTATTCATGAGGTCTATGCCCTGTCCGATTTCTCTGAAAGCCTTCAGAGTACATCTTCCTATATAACCCTAGTGCTGTTCTGCTGTGTTTCCTGGAATCTATATTTTTACTGTAGTTGAATTTCTGTCCTTTGGGGAGTTGCTTTGTCTCATATTGATTCTTCAAGATGTCTTGCAGTGTTTCCCCCTGAAGTCAATTGCCTACAGAACTAGTGTACACTCACAGGTATTCATTCAATGGAGAGTAAGCAACCATAATTCTGTACTGACACCCTGAAACTGTAGCAAGGAATAAATTCCAGGTCTTTCTCTATGTGCTATATATGTCCCTGTTCCTATATTATTTCTCTTCCCTAATAATTAGCAAAAGTTACATTTTCTCATGGAACCATTCCTGAAACCCTGGGCGAGCATAGCAGCCCTACAACATATTCTCAGAGCGATCTTCACTTAAGCTTTTGTAAAAATTAACTCCATTATTATTTAAGGTCCACGAGAGCAGGATCATGTTCCTCTTGTTTATTGCTATATTTCTGATGGATGAAGGGATGAATGGATAGATGGCTGTCATTCAGCCATTTTAGAGCTTCATCTTTGACTCTAGCACTGGTTCATATAACAAAACAAACAGCAAATAAACAAAAACAAAAGAACAGTTTAGCCAGTGTTTTCACCAAAATAAATTCTGTCTCCAGTGGGAAAGATCTAAAGGAAATTAAAAGTATCTTAATAATATCAGGGTAGCAATTTAATAGGAATCCAATATCAAGATTAAGAGAATTTCAACCAAAGATTTTTCTTTATTCTCTTCTACTCTGGTTTGTTTTTTCAGGAAATGTGCACAAAGGAAAACATGAGTCTTTTCCCTGTCATTACTTCTAATGACTTTGCATCAAATTCCTCTGTTTTGTGATGATTCTGCAAATCTCTACCTAATTTATGTTGATGGCTGCACACTTATGTGGCTCCTTCTTATATCATCACACCGCACTAGCCCTCACGTGAATATATCCTTGGAGTGTCCCTCTCTGAATACGTTAGTGGTCACATTTTCTCACCAGATTTATCAGTTTGGTTCTCCATATATCTATGATTACTTAATTCCTCATACTATTTCCTGAATTATCACACTCCAGATGTGAGAAGGCTATCCTTCCTATCTTGTAATTCATGGTCTGTTCTTTCCTTCTTAGCATTTTTTCTCTTGAAAATAGTTCCTTAATTACAGGTAATGTCTTCAAACAAAAATGTCTCCTGACTATTCTCCTTTTTCTCCATCTCCCCTGCCCTTGGTCTCTGTATGTCCAGACTTCTCCAAGGCCATCCCGCATAATATCTATTTCCTAGCTTACCCAAATTGATCCTTTCTGAGGACATTCTTCTTTCCAAAACCTCCAAAAGCTTCTTATTGCCTTAGAAAGTATTACATAAAATTCTCCATGTTTAACTAGGCATTCTCTAAAGGAGCTATAGTATTTACGCATAACCTATCTCCCTTCAATCCTTAATATTGATAATCATGCTAATGCTGAATTTACTTCCACTATTGACCTTTACAGAATGGCACTCCATTCTGCTGTCTTCAGATCCAAATCCTATTAACTTTGCCTTGTTCAGTTCCATATATACCATGAAGCTTTCCTTTTAGCCCAATTTTTGTTTATATGAGCTGCTGTAATATTTTATATGTGATACTAGGCCATTAATCTAAATGTTTCATATGTATTAAATCTACCTGTCAAAGGCAACTGTTTAACTTCTTTATAGAAATATATATTAGAGTTCTGTATTCCCTTTTATACCCACAACAGTGCCATGGACTTAGCAAAACCTAGTAAGTTTAGTGTTGACTGAAACATAAAGACGACTTCTTTCCCTCATTGAATTGTTGAAGGTGGATATTATAAGAAAAGAAAGGGATTGAATTAGGAAGACGGTAGGGAAACAGTGCAAAGTAAATGAACAAGACAGATTTGAAGACTAAAGAGTTTTGAAGACTGTTTTCAAGTCTGAGCCAATGTTACTATGACCAAGCTTATCAATAACCAGCAACAAATTAGCTTCCCACCTGCCATGTTAAGGAAGCATTTGGAGCTCAAAGAGAGTGAATAGTAGCTTCAGCTAATGCTTTAACACAAAAACACCCTTCTATTTATTGATTTCATTTTGAGAATCCCTAGTTGCTGTCTGGGCAGGCTTTCATGTCACACCTGTGAAGGAAAGTGAGGGTAAGGACTATGAACACTGACATAAGAGGATGGGTAGAGAGAAATACCCTGCTGAATCTAACAGTAATACAACTAGGAATAGAAACCAGGTCCCATGCCTTACCATCTGGTGTTCTATCAGCTAGACCACACTGTCTCTCTACATTGCCAACCTGGATTAATGACTGTGCATATGACATAATTCTTGTCTTCATCTTTCTGTGTTGTTGAAGATGGGACACCCCTTCCATCAGGCATGGTGAAAGTTTCTGTCTATATATACAAATTTAAAATTAGTAATATTGCTTCTTTATATACAAGAAGACAATGACTAAACAATTGATTTGTTTATTTCTGTGTTCTAAGAAAATCAAGAAATTATTTGGTGTTAGGGAGATACTAAATTACATATAATCTAAAAGAACGTATTTTGAGAACTGGATATTCTTTTGTATTAACATCTATACATCTATGTCTCTCTGCTAAAGTCCAAGCTAATTTATTCAACAAAGCAGGATTATGTGCACACAGGACTCCTGCAGCTTCATGTTTCTGCCAAACCATGATTACAGAGATGAGAATGCTGGGCCCTGCCATCCAGTATTCTAGCCCGCATGTGCACAGTCTTGAGTGGGTGCACACTCACATACGTTGCTTACCGGTGTTCAGAAACTGTACAACTTAGACTGAGATGAGTATTTTCTGTGTAATTCAAGGAAACTGAAGGTTTAAGATCATGTAAAATATACTTGGCTTATTTACCAAACCAGGGATCTATTTGGAGTTACAAAAAGGAGGCAATCCTTGATACACTAGCATTTCAACCTTTACTCTTTCAAATATCTGTGTACTTCAGACTGACTGTTATACAAAAACTTCCCACAACCCACATTAGCTTACTTAGGCAAAGGATTTTCAGTGGTGGCAATTGTAAACATGTCTGCAGAAATAAAGCAGAGCTGAAAACTATACAAGGTGATGAGTGGCAGGGAGGCTGGGTTAATTGTCTGAAATCATTTTTCATAAGTATTAGAGTCTTTCCTTTATACCTTTATGTATTGTCTCAATTATCCAGCTTGATAAAGAGAAGAATTGTGGAAAACAAATTCTTTACTTGACAGGAATTAAGGGTGGAGGCAGTGTCAGTGATTGAGAAGGGATACCATAAAATATGAATCATTCAACGGACACTGAAAGTGAGCAAGTGCCAGGAGACGGTGTATTTCAGGGAGGTACTCAATAGCCGATCTTAGGGAACATCCCCTGGGTTTGGTCTCTAGAAAGTAACGGGGTTTTCTGCTTCTCTTGTTCACTGCTGCCTTCTTCCTAAACATGATTTGCCCTACTCCTCATTTCTTCTTTTTAAAGAAAAAATAGGATTTTATATTCCCCTCAGTAGTGAATTTGAGCTAGACATCATACATAAAACACCAAGGAGAACTATTTCAGCTCCTGATTAATTCACTGAAGTGTAAAATGGGGCAAAAGGTCTGGCAGTGATCCAAATAGAAAAGAAATCTCAAAAGATAAAAAAAGATATAAAATCTCATTTGGGAATATAAAGCTGTGTAAGGAAGGCTTTGGGAAGAGGAAGGCGACATAAAGGGGCAAGTGTGATCGGTAAGAAAAAAATAACAGTTAAAACTAAGTTCTAGAATTTAGGAGGAAAGACCATTGGGAAGGAAATAGAAAAGTATAAAGTAAACAGATGAACATAGGACGAGAATGTTTATAAAATACTTGTGAGTATCCTGAATAAGAAGAGAAATACTACATTTGTGATAGAAGAGAATAGTAAAAGACAACCTACAGAATGGGAGAAGATATTTGCAAATGACGTATCAGATAAAGGGCTAGTATCCAAGATCTATAAAGAACTTATCAAATTCAACAGCAAAGAAACAAACAATCCAATCATGAAATGGGCAAAAGACATGAAGAGAAATCTCACAGAGGAAGACATGGACATGGCCAACATGCACATGAGAAAATGCTCTGCATCACTTGCCATCAGGGAAATACAAACCAAAACCACAATGAGATACCACCTCACACCAGTGAGAATGGGGAAAATTAACAAGGCAGGAAACCACAAATGTTGGAGAGGATGCGGAGAAAGGGGAACCCTCTTACACTGTTGGTGGGAATGTGAACTGGTGCAGCCACTCTGGAAAACTGTGTGGAGGTTTCTCAGACTTAAAAATAGACCTGCCCTACGACCCAGCAATTGCACCGCTGGGGATTTACCCCAAAGCTACAGATTCAGTGAAACGCCGGGACACCTGCACCCCAATGTTTCTAGCAGCAATGTCCACAATAGCCAGACTGTGGAAGGAGCCTCGGTGTCCATCGAAAGATTAATGGATAAAGATGATGTGGTTTGTGTATACGATGGAACATTACTCAGCCATTAGAAACGACAAATACCCACCATTTGCTTCAACGTGGATGGAACTGGAGGGTATTATGCTGAGTGAAGTAAGTCAATCGGAGGACAAACATTATATGTTCTCATTCATTTGGGGAATATAAAAAATACTGAAAGGGAATAAAGGGGAAAGGAGAAAAAAATGAGTGGGAAATATGAGAAAGGGAGACAGAACATGAGAGACTCCTAACTCTGGGAAACAAACAAGGGGTGGTGGAAAGGAAGGTGGGCGGGGGGGTGGGGGTGACTGGGTGACAGGCACTGAGGGGGGCACTTTATGGGATGAGCACTGGGTGTTATGCTATATGTTGGCAAATTGAACTCCAATTTAAAAAAAAAAAAAGAAGAGAATAGTGCTCTGGGGAAGAGAGAGCATATTATTTAAGAGCCCTATATTTAGGCCAGTGAAAAAGTCATTGTCCGAGGTCTTTAAAATTATCAGAGGAGTATCTTGCTGGGTTATTATTGCTTGATTACTGATAACTGTAAACAGAATTTTTAAAAAAGATTTTATTCATTTATTCATGAGAGACACAGAGAGAGGCAGAGACACAGGCAGAGGGAGAAGCAGGCTCCATGCAGGAAGCCGGACTCGATCCCACGACCCCGGGATCACGACCTGAGATGAAGGCAGATGCTCAATCACTGAGCCCCCAGGCACCACCTGTAAACAGATTTTAAGTCATTTCAATGTTTAACTAAAACAAGACCTAAAATAAAATGGTGAAGGAAAATATTGGGAAAAGGGAACCCTCGTAATATAATTCCACCTCCATCTCATCCCACCACTGTGCACAGCACAGAGCCTATCCATCTGCAGTGAAATAGACTGAAAGCCTAAGCTAGCTGGCCCATGAGCTCCTTCCCCCCTCACCTCTTCCTCCCTCACCTCCCCTTGTCTCCGCTGCTTCCCACCTCTTTGCTTTCCAGCTACATTGACCCATTCTCTGCCTCCCTCTGGGGAACCAGCCACCACTCCCTCATCTTTCCTCAGTTCCTTCTTCTCAGTGGGAATGGCCATTTCCCTCCTCCCCTTCTTCACATGTCATAGCTTTGGGCCTATTTCTATGTTGTCCCAACAATCCAAGATGTGTTTGTTGTTTCTACTCTCAGAAGATCCACTAGTACATGCCTTCCCTAGATTGGATTTAGTTTATTCTTGTCAATCCATTTTTGGTGCCCTGTGTTTTATTTCATAAACTAAGACTGTAATAAGTAGTGTGAATGTAGAGTCCCTCTTTGATACTATATAGCCTTTTCCAGGTTGACTAGCTGGGTGTTGACTGACAAGCAAGGCTTAATACCGGACTGCTGTTTCATTAAATAAGAAGACCGCTATCGGGATCCCTGGGTGGCGCAGCGGTTTAGCGCCTGCCTTTGGCCCAGGGCGCGATCCTGGAGACCTGGGATCGAATCCCACATCGGGCTCCCGGTGCATGGAGCCTGCTTCTCCCTCTGCCTATGTCTCTGCCTCTCTCTCTCTCTCTCTGTGACTATCATAAATAAATAAAAATTAAAAAAAAAAAAAGAGGCCCTTAGCACACAATGCCTGTCACACAGGTCTTAGCTCCTTTAGTCCTCATGAGAATGCTGAGTTTAGGTTCTTTTTTTTTTTTTTTTTTTTTTTGCATCCCCACCTTCTAGGTGGAAAATCTGAGATGGCCAGGAAGTGGACAGGCTTAGACAGGCAGGTCTTCTTTCTTCGTGCTCTGAGCCAATGTTCTTCTGCCTTTTTTTTTTTTTTTTTGACATTTTAAGTATAGTTTAATTAACTTTTGCCTTATTCTTAAAGAGTTCCTTCGATGGGAATAAAGAAAGAATTTTATATCTGAAGGATAGAAAAACTCTTATGAGCACGTGTAATGTCTCCTCAACCTGAAAATCAGGAAAGGATAATAAATAGCAAAGATCAGATAAAAATACTTCTATTATAATGGACACCATATTGCAAGTGCATTTGAAATTAGCAAGGCCTAACATTTATTTCCTTGACATTTTTCTTCCAAAGAAATCACAGTACTTCATTGTCAGTTGAAACAGGGGAAGAATCTCAGGGAAGAATCCTTCACATCATAATAGGACCATTGATGATAATGTCTCTCATTTCTTTCCAAATCCATAAAGATGCATTTCCTGATGAGTGACTGAGCTTGGGGTCCAAGTCCCTGCTCCTCTGTGTTGGATATAGTTGGACACAAACTCGAGATTGTACATAAACCCTCGTGTGTTTGCATGGGTGTCGGCTTCTTGGTGGTTTCTCAGATTCGCAATCTTGGGTACAACAGTACTGAGGTTCTGAGGAGTCCCTTCTGATGTGGACGTGGCCCCCAAAGGCGCCTCTAGAGTCCTCCACGGGATCCTGTGGAAGCCTGGCCCCTGAGAATGTGGTCGTGGCCCCACGTGATGCTGAGTCATAGTCAGTGGGTCCTGAGGACGCCGAGTCTCCTGTCACTGAGGACTATGCCTCACATCCTCTGGAAGCCACGCAGCATGTCCTCAGGAGGCCGGGGGCTCCTGTCAGTGTGGATGCGGGCCCACATCTTCCTGAATCAATCCCCGCATGTCCTGAGGGGTTCCAGTGGCTCCTGTTAGGGTGGATGTGGGCCCACATCTTCCTGAAGCCTCACCGTGGGTCCCTAGGAGACCGGAGCTCCTGTTAGCGTGAACGTAGGCCAAGGTCCCCCTGAAGACTCCCCGTGGGCCCTGAGGAGGCTCATCAGCGTGGAGGTGTCTAAGCAGCACTGAGCATTTATACTGCGCCAGGTTTGGAGCTGGAGGCCTGATGTTTGAAATCATAATCATAAGAATCATCATCCCAATAACACCTTTCCTTTCCTTTTCTTTCTTTTCCTCATCCCTTCGTCCCTTCCTCCTTTCTATTTTTCTGAGAGAAAACTTAGGTAAGTACCATCAACCATCATTTGAAAGCATTTAAACGTTTCTCTATGTGTTGCATTTTATACATCAAGGTTAAACTGATGCGAATTTTAAGCCTGCATAAGGTAGGCAGTGACTTGATCTGTGTGATATTTTTAGAATAGAAGTTATTTTACTCAAATGCTAAATATATGTTAAACCTGTAGCTTTAAACACTTACATCAGATTACAGAGTTTGTACATCTTTCCAGGCAAACTAAAACCTTCTAAGTCAATGCAACACTTGGAATAATTTACTCAGCTAGATCCTGGACTCAGTTATCAGTGGCTTCAGAACCTTATTCAGAAATGCTTGGTGAACAGAAACAACAGTTTCTGCCCTGCTTTTAAGCTCTGCTTACTTTGGGGTATCTTTTTTTTTTTTAATTTTTATTTATTTATGATAGTCACAGAGAGAGAGAGAGAGAGAGAGGCAGAGACACAGGTGGAGGGAGAAGCAGGATCCATGCACCGGGAGCCCGACGTGGGATTCGATCCCGGGTCTCCAGGATCACGCCCTGGGCCAAAGGCAGGCGCCAAACCACTGAACCACCCAGGGATCCCACTTTGGGGTATCTAGTGGCATTATGAAGTATGGGTCCTCCAGGTTGCAATCTCCATGACGCTGGGAAAATCACAAACTAAAATCTGAGTTTCTCATTTGTGTCTTAAATTTGGCTAAACATTTTTATAGCATGACAGTCACGGACCTATTGTATATATATATCCTTTGGGTCAGGCATGTGCTCAGTCTTTTTACTTCTTTACTATAGCTAGTTAACAGGCCTCTCAAGCTATACGTTTTCATTTGATTATTCACATTCTTTTTAGTGATTGGTTGGTATTCATTTTAAATTTTTATGACAGGAAAAAAGACTTAATGCTTGGATACCTAGATTTAAGAGGCAAAATCTTCAATTACTTGTATGTTTTAATTTTTGTCTCATATCCTAAGATTAATTCAATATTTACAAGTATTTTCTTCTAATGTTATTGATTTATTTGTAACATTTAATAATCCAGCTCAGATTGCATCTGTCTATCTCTCCACCTATCTATCTTGGTATGATGAAAGGCAAAAACACAATTTGTTTTGCCGCATGTGGCCAATTAATTGACATTGGTAGTTTGCAGTATTTTTGACTCTTGTATTCCAGGATCTGTTTTAGGGTTATCTGTTCTGTTCCCTTGATCTGTCAGCTGATTTTTATGCCAATATCACACTGTTTTTAATTATTGGCTCTTAGAATAGAATAGAATAAATCTTCTTGTCCCAGTATTTAATTCTTCTTTTTCATTATTTTGGACAGTCCCCCACTGTTTATTTTTTTCAGATTATTTTTGAATCATTTTTCCAAAGTTACGCAACAAATTCCATTGGGATTATGTTTGGGGACTGCATTTTGAAGATACAAACTGATTTGGGAATAATTGGCAGCATTACAATATTTAATGTTCTCCAGAGGGTAATCTAAACTTTATGTCTGTGAAATGCGAAACCTGTTTCCTTTCTGATATTATTAATTTAGGGAAAATGGCCTTGAATGAATCTCAAATATTCCAATACTGCTTGTCTGGTTTATGGATAAGCAGGATCTTTAGCTTCTCCTTCATATCACAGCCTGATGTTCATGATAGTACTTACACCTTCACTGAGGCAAACGAGTGGGAATCCAAAGATGAAGCTAGGCCAATAGTTCCAGGGACAGGCCTGGTCAAGAAGGGGACTGGCGTACCTAAATGTGCAGAGGACTCCTCTATGTCTGGCCAGGGTATCTGCCCATGAGGTCACTAATCATGTCTGCTTTTTCTGATACGTTCCTCTGCCCCTTGGCTGTCTCTCTCCCATTTCCTCCACCCTGCCAGTCACAGGCACATTAGCTTAATATGTATTTGAATTGAATTAGGGTATCAAAGGACGCTTAGCCTTGGGGCTTCAGGGTTGGCTTTTTCTGTGTTAATGAAAGGGCACACCAGAAATAGGGAATCAAAAATAAATTTAGGGTCTAGTTCCAAGGGAAACTGTATGCCTTTAATAACTTTTTTATTATTTAGAAGAGGTTTCATTGCCTCTTCATTGCCATTTCTGTCGAAGTTCCCTGGTTTACCTTTTTTGGTGTTAGGGATTAAAATTTTTTAAAGGAAAACATTTCCCACCAGTCACCTTTTCCTCCCTATGAACACTCTCTCCTTTCTGATGAAAATAATCTTATTTCCAGGAGACAGCTGGGAAGATACACAAGCTCAGCCATCAACAGATTGCAGGCCTTGTGGTTGAAGAGGTTGAGAGGTCTGTGGGTTTCATTTCTGTTCTCCCACAGTTCCATCAATTGTTGGTAATGAATGTGACACCATCAGTCTCTGATGTCAGTCCACGATGGTGATGAGAAATAAATAGCTTTTAAAATGCAAGTTTGGGTTTCAGAGATCCAGCAGATCCAGGTGTAGGGGCAGTGGATTGCATGGTTCCTGTCTGTTATGCCTGGTTCTTGTATCTCTGCAATCTCCTCCTGATGTTCGTTAACCCAAAATTGTTCTCAAAAGTGTCTGGAAACTCAATCTAAGGAGTGTTACTGATACAGACACTTCCTCCAAATGGTTGCATTTAAAAACATCCATTTATGTATGATCTGCATGTCCATTGTATTTATTTTTTTTATTTTTTAAAGATTTTATATATGTATTCATGAGAGACACACAGAGAGAGGCAGAGACACAGGCAGAGGGAGAAGCAGTCTTCCTTCAAGGAGCCCGATGTGGGCCTTGATCCTGGATCCCGAGATCACGCCCTGGCAGACGCTCAACCGCTGAGCCACCAGGCATCCCCGTTATGTCCATTTTAAATGTTTACATATGTAATGTTTATAATAGAAAATTGGCACTATATTTTCACACAGCTTCAAATATTCCACACCTTTCAAAATGAGAAGTGAGCTAATGAAGTCTTCCATTGTTAAACTATTGTGTCAATATAGCAAGAAAGACAAGAGACAGTGAGAATTTGGGTTGATGTCCTCCCTAATCTGATCTGCTATTCATTTCCTTAGGGTGACTCTCAGAGTTAAGCAAGTCAGAGTCAGGTTTACCTGAGTGTCAGGTCTGCTCAGCCCAGAGCATTGGTGAGTGTGTGCTGTGTAAATAGGGGAGAGCAATCCAGGGGCAAGCAATATGATGGCTCTTCCGAGTAGTCTTCAATTACAGGTTGGTTATTGTGTAGCCAATCTGCTTACTATTCCAAAAGTATTGCCTTGTCTCTTTAGATGCCTGATGTTCTATTGCATTTTCTCAACCTTCCACAGCCACTGCTTGTTTTAGATCTATTTTTCATGACAGGATGATAGCTCTTTCTCCTTGCTCTTGCTTCAGAAAAATGCTGTGAAAAATGTTTCATAAGATTTTCTTTTTTTTCCTCTTTTTAAATTTTTTTGGTTTGCCCTTTGGGTAACTCCCATATACTCCTTTCACATGCAGCATGAGATTAGTTTTTTTTTTTTTTTAAATTACACTGCATGTCAGTTATGTATTAGAGTAATCTGTCATCTTCACATTAGAAACACTGAACTCCAACAGCTGGTTCTGTAGAATGTATATGTTTCAGAAAGTATGGTAATGGGTGTTACATGAACAGTGTCAGGGCATTATTCTTAATATGACATTCTAAGTTATTACCAGACATCCCAGTGTGGCATTAGGAGGTGATTCTGTGGTTAAAACGGAAGAACGTTCGCACAGCTTCCAGGCAGAAGCAAACATAAAGACTAAACACGTATTGCTTCTACTAGGTTTTAAAGCCAATGTGAATAGCGGCAGCAACTTGGACTTACATCACAACAGTTTGGGGCCCTATATAATGTTTTCTTTCCATTTTATAAATAAATAAGTAAATATATGACATATTTATCCCCTACCTCTCCTTGCTCCTTGTGGTTGGTCAGTGTTCAGCTTGGACAACTACCAAAATGGAGATCTGTAATTCTTCTTGGACCTTCCCAATGGCAGCTTTATAATAGTATCTATTATTAACGTACATCCATTTTGCAAAGAAAGAATCCATGCCAGGGAGCACTCCAAAGAACCCAGTCACATTTTATTTTAAGGAGGCTGGTATTTAAGACGTCAAAATAAAATAGCTCACACAGCTGAAAGGAAAGCAAGTGAAAAGCAAGGAAATGAAATGATGCAATCTGAACTTCCAGCATAGCTAACCCAGGGGCTCTACTCACACAACCAAAGCTCTATGCCATTCAGGAAACAGCTCTTTCTGTAGTAGTATGGATCTTGAAACGAGTAGTTGTGGAACCCTGAAGACATCAAGTGGTAAAACAAAAGCTTCAGCCATCCATTCCCCCACATTGCTTGCAGATGGTCATATACAGGTGCAAATAGTGGGCTCGATCATTAAATACAGCTGCATGTTGCAGTCATTTCATGGTGTGTTTCTGAGTACAACCAGCATCTATACCATGCTAAATACACAAGATCACAAGTGAAATTTATAAATATCTCACTCACTCATGTACCCATGTGATTTTTTTGTTAATCAGGTAAGGTATTTAAAATAAATATATGTATTTAAAATCCTCTTATTACCTGACCTTGTTGTCAGTTCACAGATATGAAGTGTATGAAGGCTTTTCTAAAATACCCTACATGGTCATGACTTGTACCCATGTAAGGAGATCAATGCAATCTCACTTTCTTTAAAATGAGATATTTTAGGGGTGCCTGGGTGGCTTAGTCAGTTAAGTGTCTGCCTTCGGCTCCTGGGATGAGCCCTATGATGTCTGGCTCCCTGCTCAGAAGGGAGCCTGCTTCTCCCTCTGCCCCTCCCCCATTTATTCTCTTTCTCTCTTTCTCTCTTTCAGAGCAGATTCCCCACTAAGCAGGGAACCCCTTGTGGGACTCAGATCCCAGGACCCTGGGATCATGACCTGAGCCAAAGGCAGATTCTTAATTGACTGAGCCACTCAGGCTCTATAAAACTAGATGTTTTAATTAGTCTGAGGCAAACATGAAACTGATGTCTTACCCATAATGCCTAGGCAATCCAAGAAAGATTCTCTTGTTCACAAAGTGTATTTCCCTTACTATTAATTTATAATCTAACATTTCCTTTTTATTATATATTTGATGTAAGTTTTCTATTCTTAGAAATATTGAAATTTTCTTTCCCTCATACCACAGAGATGTAAACATACAAATCTCTCAGGTTGTGACAATTATTTGAAAAACTGCATTTTGTTTATCTTATTCATAAATTAATATTCAATAGCATGATAATTACAAAATTAGGATTGTATCTCTTATTTCTTACATGTCTATGCAGTTTTAGAGCACGATTATATTTTAGGTATTTTTATTTTAATCGTGAAACTTAAAAATAAGCCACATATCATTGGACATTTATACAATATCCTGATTCTAACTTGAACTATTATATGTGAATATGCACAGAATCATACATCTTTTCCAGATACCTATTTGCAGAAGTATCAATGCATTGATTATACCATTTTCCACATCTTGGAATCAGTTAATCATTTCTTGGTATCCATCCATCTCATTAACCTTAATTGGTATTTTTATTTGGTCTTACCATACTGAGTATATGGCACTATGCTAAGTGCATGAAATGGTTTAACTTTAATTAAATAATTTGAGTCAATAATATTGTGCATGTATGCATGCACACACCACACACACACACACACACACAGCCATACTGACCTAGTGGACTCTGTATACAGTGTAGTCCTGGCCTAATGGTCTAGTAGTCTCTGGGGATGCAGGTGAACCTTCCTCTGTTACGAGTGAACATGTAACAATGGTATTTGGTGAGCACAGAAGCATTTTTACCAGTTGCACTGCACATTGGCATCTATATCATGGTATCAGAAGGATATATATAGAGGTCATTTGGCTTCTCTATTTTCAGAGGTCATGCGTCAGTTTCATATGTATATTTTATTAAATTTGAAAGATTCATAAGCTACAACCCCCCAAACTCCAAAGAATTCACATAGTTTTTCGTATTTTTAAAAAATAATTAAAAATTATTTCAATGTTATGACAAGATTTCACAATTTCTTTGTCAATAGTATCCATCAATCCATCACTGAAGTCTCACAGAAGGTGTGCTGCTTCGGCATGGAACTTTCACTGAATATATTTATTCTTTCAGTTACTCCATATTTTGCATGAAAGGCATTCCTACCAAATCCTTTGAGTTGTTTTCAGAACTTGGGAGGCAAGATATCACATCACACTGAAACAACAAAAAGATTGAAAAATAATTTTCACATTAAAAAAACCCTTCTCTTCTACTGTCCCCATCCTTGTTTATATACAACAAATAATAAAAACCAAAGGCATGCTTAGATAAGTATAGTTATTAGTCACCTAGCAGTTAAACCAGCACAATTTCTTTGAAACATCAGTGAATAGTTGTCATTTGGTCGATAATTTACATTCCTGATGCTGTAGCCCAGCCCAGTCTTTAAATCTTCACATTTGCTTTTAACCTCTTAGTTCAAGTTAAATACAGTTGTTAATGTGGAGCAAAAAAATCCAACTGGAAAATGTGAATCCTTGGTTGGAGTTAGGGAAGAGAGGAATAATAGAGTCATTGGCTAAGGAACAACAAGTGAGTTAGATCATAAGGTATAGCAGGTTGCTTAATTGTAATCTTAATGTCCTATTGCTGTTTTTTTATTAATGACCAATACTGAGGAATGTTTCAGCTAAAAATTTATGCATGACACATCTCCATGGGACATGAGAATACTCTTGATTTCCTTTCTCAGAGAGGATATTCCATTTTTACTAGTTTGTAGGTATGTTGCATTTCTGTTCTCTTCAAGTAAGCCAAGAAGTGCAGATAAATTAATGTAAAAAAAAAATGGCCTCCCTCTATGGACTGAAAATATTTTTGTATTGCAGATTTTAAATCTTGTTTTATGATTCTTCCATTAAATCAAGGTAATAAAAAAACAAGTACAATTAGTATATGATCTAAATGGAGTAAATTAACCCTTGCTTTCAGGTTAAAATAGTACATGGAAAATAGTACTTGAAAAAACAAAATGCAAAATAGTGTGCTGTGCACCAAGGGACTGCCTGAGAAAGCTCAGGAATTGGTTCAGCCTCAGCAAACAGTATCAGTTTGTCTTATATTCTGTGAAAGAAACAGGATAGAGTAAAAGACATTTCTACCACCTCTAAAACACCTGCTATGGAAACCACTGTTTATCTGCTCTGAATTCTTTGAAATAGAAGGGAAGAACAAGCTTTAGGTTTATTGATCTGTTTGTTTTATTGTTCCTGAGATTCAGCGAAGTTACAGATTTTGTATTTATAAACTCGTTGCAGATCTTTCCCCAGTAATACAGATGATCTCAAAGAAGCAGCCCCACAATGGGGGAGTTCAACAGTGGCTTGCGTAAAATCCCACGTGCCTTTCTATGACTTCTGAGAAGAAAAGATGCAGTAAAAGTCTGTGAGACCTCACACCCCACACAACCTGGCTCCACCAGCCAAGAAGATCTCTGGTCTCAGCCTCCCTGAACCCTGGATGCCATGCTTGCCATCTGATACCACAGTTTTGCTAGACCAGCTTCAAGTTGTTAGTAAAACATAGGGATATTGGTTCATTCCTGTTGTTATTAAAATTAGGTTGGCAGGGAGAAATATGTGAATGGCCTTTTGAAGGTCAAGCTATTTCTGTCTGTAGGGAAGTAGTATGCTCAGAGCCAGAATAAGAAATAGGTTAGCCGAGCTAAGACCTGGGCACTGAAATGCCACTGAGGCCACTATAGCATGATTGAAAATGCTGGGAGCTGCAGCAAATTGCATTTTCTAGAACTCCTCTCAGAGAGGACTGCTAATGATTGGAAGAAATGCCATGATAAGCTGCTTGCTTACCCTTATAGCCCCAGCTAAGCAGGGGCCCTAAACCTAGTAGGTGCTAAATAATATTCATGAACCAGAAATGATTGGAAGCCTGACCTCAGAGGCATGTTCAAGTAGGAAATGATCACTTGATGATCTCTAAAACACTCTCTAAAGAGAGGTCACTGGAAGGAACATTTCTTTTCTTCCAAAATGCCTTTAAAGAACGTGTGTTCCGTGAATAGGAATGTAAGCTAAATGACTCTAGACAGTAGAAGAGAGGCTGATTTCTGAACCAGCACATCTCTGCTCTTGCCCCTCTCTCAGTGTTCATCCTGTCTGCTAATACATACTTGTACTCAAAGAATATCAGTTTGAAGGAGTGTCAAATTATTAGTTAGCCCTATGTGTCTACATTTAATTTGGTCCTAAAAGTGATACTATAAATTTGAACTTGCTTATAGGCATATTTTTTGGAATTCTAGGCTCAGCTCATCCCGGTGTCTGGACAAGAAGCATTGTCAGATTTATGAGTCAATGGCTCATTTTGTTCCAGTGAAACCCTCCCCACTCTTTTGTTCCAGTGAAACCCTCCCCACTCTCACCCCCACCCCACATACATACATAAATAAACACTGCTGCAGGGGGTGAGAGCTGGCACATTGGTTCCACTGAGATAATCAGTGGAAATCCTTTATGTAATACAGCCTGGAGGACATTTTTCATTAATATTTTATAGGAAATGAATTCAAACTTTATATATGAGAAATGAATTTCTTTCTGGACATCAGATATATTTAAGTCTAAGGTAAAAATGATTGAAAGGTATATGTGTGATGTCACAGTACACAGTACACAGTACACATTTGCACCACTACATTTCAATGCTTTAAAATAATCAGTACCCAGTAAAACATCCACTTTATTTAACAAAGTCTGAGTATGCACAAGATGACTGAGATGCTTCAGTGGTAATCATGTAACCTTGCTCCCTGCAGTCCTTATTAAAAACATTTAGCCATCAAGATATGGTGGGGCATACCATCACCATGTATAACTGACTTTCGAAATTTTCTCTACAATAATTGCACAGGTTGGATTTAAACAACAAATGATTTTTTTAATCTTTTTTTTTTTTTATGATAGTCACACAGAGAGAGAGAGAGGCAGAGACATAGGCAGAGGGAGAAGCAGGCTCCATGCACAGGGAGCCTGACGTGGGATTCGATCCCGGGTCTCCAGGATCGCGCCCTGGGCCAAAGGCAGGCGCTAAACCCTGCGCCACCCAGGGACCCCCTGATTTTTTTTTTAAAGAAATAAAGCTTCAATGCTTTAAAGAGCATCGTTCTTTAGATGTTCCCCATGATGGGATTCCTAAATGAAGTTCCTTCTACCGTACAATCAGAAGCCATGATATGTGTTACATATACATCAAAGACTCAAATATAGCCAAGCTATAATTCTTATAAAAATGCTTTATTGGTGAAATTCAGCCTACATTGCTTCTTCCTTCAGTGCCAGAATTTCTGAACATTAATGAAAAGGGATTAGCTAAATCCTTCATTGAAATGCTAGTGTCTGATTTCCCTGACTTTGGTTTCTGGATTACCACTTTTAAAAACCTCTGACAAGTCAAAGAAGAATGGGGGGCAAAAAGCCTAGTATTCAAAGAAGAAAAGTCAGATAAAGATCAATTTTAAAACATGACCAGATAAACAAGGAAACAGAGAGATAAAACCCTGAATATGTTTCTTTAATTAAATTCTATGTATGCAAATTAGGAATATTGAGACATTTTTATTAACTTTCGGTTTTACTTTCTAGAGTATCCATCTTGCAAAGGCCCTATTTTTGAAGCTGTAGACTTAAAGAGACATGATACTGATAGTGGATGTATGAAAATTGCTTTTATTGAACTAGAGTTAAACTGGGAGAAAAATGAAAAATTCAAAAGGAATCTCTATTTGTTGTTTTCTGTTTCCCTTTGAGATTCAATGATAATATTATCATTTTGGATCAAGAAGGATTGCAATGACTAAGACTATGTGTTTCTATGACTAAGATAATTGATATTCAGTAATTCATGGAGATAACTACCAAGTTTTCCCCCATCATCTTACTCTTTACCCCATGAGCCAGGTGAGTTTCAAGAAAATGCTGATGGCAGTCACTGAATGTACTATTCAGCCAGTTAGTTCTTTGTAGTTATTCACAGAAAATTCCCAGACTGGGTCAAGATAGATTCTTCCAAGGTCAGAGGAATAGAGCCAGGTGAGGTGCAGGTGAGATGCAGGCAACAGCTCACCTAAGCTTCAGGTACCATGTGTGTCTTCTCTGCAGGAGCAGTTCCTTGGCTTGTGACCCCTGATGGCCATTTCCCCTGCACTGAACAGTCCACCACTCTATTCTATCAATTTTTGAAGTTCACTTAGCTATTGCTTGTGAGACTCTTTAAAATTTCTAATTACAGATATTATATGTGTGTGTATGTCTACAATTTTTAATACTGAAAAACCCAGAAAGTAAAGAAGATAAAATTCACGGGGCATCTGGGTGGCACAGTCAATTGGGCATCAGACTTTTGGTTTCTGCTCAGTTCATGATCTCAGGGTCATGAAATCCAGCTTGGCATCTGGCCCCACGCTCAGTATGGAATCTGCTTGAGATTCTCTCTCTCTCTTCTCCTCCTCCCATTCATTATCTCTCTCTCTCTCTCTCAACTAAATAAATGACTCTTTGAAAAAAAAGATAAAATTTTCATCAAAGTCCATCACCGACAGTAATCCCCCATGACTTTTTTACATATATTTACATGAATCACTATATATTTACAATAGTTTTTCCATGGATAGGTTGAATTATGAGGCATTCTGTAGCCTAAACTTGTAAAAATGTGTGTGAATATTTTCTCATGTCATTTTACCGTCTATGTCTTATTTCATCTTAGAAATGTACCATATTTTTAAACCAATGCTTATTGTTGGACATTGAGGTTGTTTGAAATTTCATATTATAATAAATAATTCTGGTACAGACATTTTAGGAAATCATTGAGTAGTACACCCATAACATTTTTCTAAGGATAAACCCTGAGATGTAGGTTTTTTTGAAACTGGCTATGTAATCCTTGATGTTGTTATTTCCATGATTTGCAGCTGTGTTACTCAGGGTAGACTAACTGGAATAACAAACAACCTCAAACTCTCAGAACCATAATGCAACAAAGATTTATTTTCTATTCACACAGTCTCATGAGGATATTTCTGGTCAGTGATACTTCTAGGTGGCTCTCCTCCAAGCATTAATCTCAGGATTCAGGCTCCTTCCACTGTATGTTTCCACCATCAAGGAGTCATTCGGAACCATTCTAAAATGACATACGTTCTATGGCTGTGTCTAAAACAGAGCACATCACTTCTACCCACATTAACTTGCTGGTAACTCAGAGCCATAATTCAATCTATCTAGATCTATCTATAGATTGTGACTCAATTTATCTATCTCCAACTGTGTGTGTGTGTGTGTGTAGCAATTGGTGGTGGTGGTGGTGGTGGTGGTGAATAAAATCTTTCTTTGTGCCCAGGAGGAAAACTGGATGTTTTAGTGAACTCAGAATTGTTTCTGTCCCAGGGTGATTTTTCTTAACTTGATTAAAATCTTCCTGTATTCTGAAAAGTACTTGTTCATGCCTGTTGTCCCAAAATGATTGTTAATAACACCTCTTGCACTTTCAAAAGTATTCTGATGTATGTGGTAAATTATATGGTCCCCTAACTATGGTTCTATACTACCCAAGACCTTAAAGTGTCCTGAATCCTGTTCTTTGATCTAGGTGTTCTTATGCTTCCACACTATCCTGGGATGTCTGCCTTGCCTTTCTAATGCTGACTAGATGCATTTATCTGAACTAAGAAATTGAGAACAGATCCCAGAGCAGAAAGACCAGTGCTGAGGCTATGCTTTTGTCTTTTTTTTTTCTGAGAATAGAAGCTACAAGAAGTTAGATTTTAGTTCAATATAAAAAAGACATTTCTACAACTAACATCTTCTAAAAAACTTAAACATGCTATTACCGAGGTGGTAAGGCTCCTCTCCTTAGAGCAGTTGAAATGAAGATGGGATTAGCATTTACCAGGGTTGTTATACAATGGATTCTTGAATTGGTTAGAGGGTTGGAATAGATAAGTTTCAAAGTTCTCTCAACTTGAGGAGTCTTTGCTTTTGAATCACTAGTCCACTTGAAATGGGGCCAGCAGGGGGACCAGCCACTGCTGTCAAATGCATGAACTTGACTCAGTTTAAGATGGATCACTTTTTTAAGACTAAGGGCTCAACCATGGCTTTCTAAAATAGCTTAATGCTGGTGATATATTCAAAGTTTTAAAAAAAAAACCTGGAATTTCCTCTCTTTGCCCTAGGGAATTACCACTGAAGAATCTAATGATGATGATGATAATGATGATGATGATGATGATATGTTTTTTTGACTCTTCTAACAGGTACTCTTTTTTGTAAGTGTATCATATTCTCTACAATTCTGGTTGTGTTTGCCACCTATAAGGGAGAGGAAAATGACTGGTTACGCTCACATAACGTAATGGGTGCTTGCTAGCCCTGTTTTCTTTCCCTTCTGCATCCTCTTGCAAAATAAGAGGCTATTTTGCCTCTAATGCCACATAAATTATTTTCTTTTCACTGTAAAATTAAGACAGGGAGGTAGGAGAGAAAGGGGAGAAAAGAGGGAAAGAGAGGAGAGGGAGGGAGAGAGATGTTGAGGGGGAATAAAGACAGAAATAGAATATAAGACAAAGAAAGAAAAGAGAAAAGCATAAACTGATCACAGGCAAAATGATATAATTGCTTTGCTTTCAAATTATGCCTTGGTAGAATTGCCTAGTGATGGAATAGTTAAAAATATGCTATAAAACATGTCTATTGTCAGACAAATTAGAGAAGAATAGTATAATTTCAGAAAACAAAACTATCATTAAGGACACTGAGAAAGTGAATAGAGAATACAGTTAAGCTTCTGTTTTGACTTCAGTCACTATGCAGAATAGTTTCAAATAACATATTCCTATTTACAAATTTGAAAATAAGTGTCTGATATATTTAAAATCATCTTTCCTTTTCTTCTACTCCATAGATTTTTTTTTTTTACCTCTTTGAGGCACAGAGCAAACCAGGACTCACGGACTCTAGCTTCCTGCTAAGTTCCTGTGTCAGTTATGGGGTGTAAAGAATGGCTTTGTTGTGCCCACCAGGCTGCTCTCTCTTTTCTCCCCTCTCCCTCTCCCTTCTCTTTTTCAGCTTCCCACAGCCCAGTGACAACCATAATATGCTTGCATATTTTTCCTCAATTGTTTTTCCTTGCAGAATTTACCTCTAGGTCATACTATTCATCATTATACTATTCTCAAAACAAATTCCAAATTATCCTTTTTAAAAGAGATTCATTTATTTATTCATGAGAGAGAGAGAGAGACAGAGAGAGAAAGACAGAGAGAGCCAAGCAGGGAAAGGCCAGAGGGAGGAGGAGAGAGGAAATCCTCAAGCAGATTCTCCACTGAGCATGGAGCCCAAGGCAGGGTTCGATCCCATGACCCTGAGATCATGACCTGAGGGAAAAGCAAGAGTCAGCCACTCAAATGACTGAGCCACCCAGGCGCCCCACAAATTCCAAAGTATCTTAAGCAAAACAACAAAACTTATCTTTGAATGGAGTGGATTAATTTAGGAATTTTTAGGAATAATGTCAAATAACGTCAGTGGCCTCAGTAGACCTGCTCAAAATATGAGAGAGGAAAAAACAAAAGGAAAATATCTTCTTTAGCAATGGCCCAAACAGCAAAGACCACCTAGTGTGTCTCCTCTGAGCATGAAAATAAAGGTATTAGTGAAATTCTGTCCCCCAAATAATTGCAAATTGCTCTCATACCAGTATGTCTTACTTGGACTTAAGTTCTATTATGAATCATTTAGCTTTCTCGCCCACAGACAAAAGTAGAAGGTGGTTAGTTCTCCAAAGGTCAGCCTCATAGTGTTTCACAACAATTTCACCTTTTTTTGAGATTTTATTTTATTTCATGAGAGACACAGAGAGAGAGGCAGTCTCCCTCCTGGGATATCTGATGCAGGACTCGCTCCCAGGACTCCAAAATCATAACCTGAGCCAAAGGCAGATAGATGTTCAACCACTGAGTCACCCAGGTGCCCCCAATTTCACTTCTTTAATGCTGGCCTTTTTATGTTAATACTTACTCATTCTTTCCCTGTCTTGACTTTCTTCTCATGTTTCTTCACTCCCTCCCTACATCCCATGGTTTTAAAATCACCTGCAAGTTGTTGACTGTTGACATTGCGTCTGCATTCTTCACTTCGGCCTTCATCTATGTTTCTCCCTTGTCCTCTCTGCATTCTCAATGAGAGGTCTGTGTCATTGTTCTATTTGTACTGTTGTGGATTCTATGTCTCTTTCCTCCCACCATGTTTAAACTGTTATCGCTGGTTTTAAGCAATTGGATTATGTTGTACACAGCTGTGGTTTTCTTCAAAGTTCTTGTGCTTGGAGTTTGTTGTGCTTATTGGATCTTGGGGTTTATAGTTGTCAACAAACTTGGAAAATTTTGTCTGTTATTTTTTCTATTTTTTTCAGTTCCACTACGTTTAGGGACTTCAGGTAAATTAGACCGCTTGAAATCATTCCACCGCTCAGTAACTCTATTTTCATTATTTTTAATTTCTTTTCCTCCTTTGTCTCCTTTTGCATAGTTTTTATTGCCATGGCTTCAATTTTCCTAAACTTTTCTTCTATAATGTCAAATTTGCCATTAATCCCACACAGTGTATTTTTTATCTCTGACATTGTAGCTTTTATCTTTAGAAGCTTTATTTGAGTCCTTTTTAATTTTCTATGTCTCTACTTTTTGAACATATGGGGTACAATTAAAACAACTCTTTAAATGTCTTTCGTCTCATAATTCTTTTTTAAAATATTTATTTATTTATTTTAGAGAGAGAAGGAAAATAGGTGCAGGAGGGGCAGAGGGAGAGGGAGAGAATCTCAAGTAGGCTCCATACTGAGCAAGGAGCCCAACAGGGGAGCTCCATCCCACGACCCTGAAATCACAACCTGAACAGAAACCAGGAGTAGGTTGCTTAACCGATTGCACCACCCAGCTGCCCCTTGTCTCATAATTCTAACACCTATGTCTATCTTAGTTGGTTTAGATTGACGATTTTTTTTCCCTCAGTATGGGTTATTGTAAATTTTAACTTGCTGGGTGTTGGATATATTTTATCCCTGCAAGTATTCTTGAACTCTTTTCTGGAACACAATTACTTAAAAACAATTTTATCCTTTCAAAATTTGCTTTTTTTTTTTTTTTTTTAAGATTTGCTAAGTAAGACCAGAGTAGTGCTCAGTCAATCCCCACTACAAAGTAGTGCTCAGTCAATCCCCACTACAAAGGCAAAACCTTTCTGAGTAGTGTACCCATAGTCTGTGAGTCATGAGGGTTTTTTCAATCTAGGGCACACACTATTTCTGCCCTGTGAAAGTTTCAAGGGCTCTTAAAGGGATTCTCTCCCAAGCCTTGAATAATTTCCTCACCTATATCACTGATCTGTACTTTGTTAAACATTTGAGAAAGATATCTATGCATATCTCTAGACTTCTCTTTCTGTGTAGTTTTTTCCTTTCCAATATGCTGTCTTGTGAACTCTAGCCCCTTGGTTTCCTAGAAGTCTCAGCTTCATCTCCTAGACTCAGTCAGCAAGGCTTTGCTTGGGTTCATCCTCCCTGTGCCACAGCATGTAAACTCTCTCAAGGAGGCAGGTCAGGGAACTCATACAACTCACCTCATATGTTTCTTGTCTCTCCAATATTGGTGTCCTCCATTGTCTGGTGTTCTGGTGTCAAGTATTTTGAAAACTATTGTTTCAGCTATTTTTCCAATTTGTTTGTTGTTTCAGATAGCAGGGTAAACCCAGCCCCTGTTATTCCATCTTGACTGGAAGCAGAAGTTCTATATTCCAATCCTGTCCTTTTTATTGAACTCCAACTACTTACTCAACATTCAAACTTGCTTGTCTAACACACATTCCAAATGTATCATGCATACAATTGAGTTCTTTATTCCTTGCAAAAGCTGCTTTTAAATTTTCCTCTGTGCTCTGGGCATTCAAGCCCAATATTTAGAAACATCTTTTTTTTCATTTCTCTCTTCCCCTTCTCACAGTCTATCCATCATCAAATACCATTAACTCTACTTTCAAAATATATTCCAAATCCAACTTCTTTTTTACCTTAACTAAGACCTCTCTACTCCAAGACATCAGATTACTATGGAAACCCCATGTCAGTCAGTGCTCTGGCAGGGATAAAAGACAATATCCTCAAACTGATGAGTTAGGAAAGAATTTAATAAAGAGATCATTTGAAAAGGCGAAGTCTGAGTTAGAAAAAGCAACAGTGAAAAGTTTTGTAATCGACAGATAGTGATAATGGGGAGTCATTTCCACTCAAGGACCTGAAGACACAGAGGGAAAAAGCAGGTACTAAAAATAGGAAAATGTAGGGTGACAGTGACTGCAGCTCTTGGTACAGAGAGAGGCGGCTGACCCTCAGCAATCTTGCAGATGGGAAGCTGAGGAACTTAGTACACTGACCTCAGTCTCCTCTCAGTTTTCTGTTAGTGGCTCCCATTGACTGAAGCCAACTGGAAGCCAGAAGTCAAAGGAATTTTTTGGCATACCCCAGAAAGGTCAGGTTCTAGGGACCCAGCATGGAGACAGACGGCAAGTGACTCTGGAGGAGCAAACAGAAGATACTGAGCACAGTCCCCTAAGTGGTCTCCTCACTCTGCAAGCCCTCCTACCATCTGTCCGTTTGGAGCAGCCACAGGGACCCTTTGAGAATATAAATCTGCTTATGTCATCCCAGTGCTTAAAAATGCTAAAATGGCTTTCCCTGACACAGAATAAAATTTAAAATCTTTACTATGATCTAAAGTTCCTAAATGATTTCATCCCTGGCTATTTTGCCAATCCAATAACTAATTACTCTTCCCATCTCTTTCTCTGCCACTTCCACAGTGGCCTTCCTGCTTCTCCTCCATGTCTCAAATTCCTTCCTGCTTTGTGTTTGCTTGTCTCCCTATAGCTGAGAGTTCCTCCCCAGTTGCTTATTTTATTGTCTTCTCAGATTCACTCTTCTAAAATAGTAGCCTTTTTTATTCTCTATCTACTAGAATATTTTATATTTCTTCATAATAGTTATTGCCACTTGTTTTTAATCTCCCTCTTTCAGTAGAATATAAGCTCTATGAAGGCAAGAGCTTGGCTGTGTAAATGGCTGCTGTGTCCCTGTGGCTAGAACAGCCTGTGAGTTTATAAATAACAAATGTAAATTGAACAAGTAAAGGAGTACCAGATAATTCCCTCTTTTGCTAATCCAGAGAAATTTTTGTAAATGTCCCTTCTAATCATTGCATCTCATTATGCAATACTGTAGTTCTCCATTTTATTTCCTTAAATATTTATAGACAGTGTATTAGTTTGCTGGAACTGCTGGAACAACTTACTGTGATCTGAGTTACTTAAACAACGACAATTTATTCCCTCATAGTTCTGGAGGCCAAAAAAAATCTGAGATCAAGGGGCCGTGAGGGTTGGTTCTTTCTAAAGACTATGAGGAAGAATCTGTTCCATGCCTCTGACCTTCCTCTGGTGGTTTTCTGGCAGTCTTTGGTATTCCTTGGCTTATACAAGCATCAAGGCAATCTCTGTCCTTGTCCTCACCTCACCTTCTCCCTGTGTGTATCTCTGTCTTCAAATTTCCCCCTTTTACAAAAGCCATGTTGGGTTCAAGACCCACCCTACTCCAGTATTACCTCATCTTGCTATGAATTATTACCTTATCAAAGACTTTATTTCCAAGTACAGTTACAATCTGAGACACTGAGGATTAGGAGGAGTTGGACATATGAATTTGAGGGATACGTAATTCAACCTGTAATAGATAATGGATTCGTTATATGAGTCAAATAGATAACAATACATATGAATAAATAAAATCATATTTTAAATGCTCAAATAATTTATTTTGAAGTAGTTTCATACATTCTGAAAAGTTACAGCAATGGTACAAAGAACTGCAACCTCTTTGATCAACATTGATGCAACATGGGCAGCCCAGGTGGCTCAGTGGTTTAGCACCGCCTTCAGTCCAGAGTGTGATCCTGGGATCGAGTCCCGAGTCAGGCTCCCTGCATGGAGCCTGCTTCTCCCTCTGCCTGTGTCTGTGCCTCTGTGTGTGTGTGTCTCTCATGAATAAATAAATAAAATCTTAAAAAAAAAAAACATTGATGCAACACTAACTTCTAGTTAACGAAACACATTAAAATTTTTCCAAATGCTTCCACAATGTTTCTTTTTCCAGAGTTCAGCCCAGAATCATATAGTGGATTTAGTTGCCACCTGTCTGTAGTCTCTTTTAATTTGGAATGGTTGTCATTGTCTCTCAAGATCTTCAAAGTTTCTTCCTGTGCGCTGTTCTCCAATCTGAGTCCATCTGGGTTTTCCCTTTGCCCAGTCTCAGGCTGCACATTCACATAGGCATGCCACAGAAATGAAGCTGTGCTCTTCTCAGTGCATCACATCAGGAGACATTTGTCTCCCCACTGATGATGGTAACCTTGACCACTAGTCCAAGTGTATATCTGTCATATTCCTCCAACTTGAGGCCCTCATTTTTTCCCTTGCAACTCAAAAGTGTTTTGGAGAGAAATACTCTGAGACTATGTCATTATCCTGTTCATCAAATATTTACCCCTACCTTCCAGCCTAAGTATCTGTTAATGACTACCACCTGAACCAGTCACCAGTGTTACGGTGCCAAGTGCTAATTTTTCAATGTCCATCATTTCTTCTATACTTAGTCATTGGCATACTAATTTAAGGAGGAGCTTATACCTTATCCCGCCATTTTTTTTTTCTAGTACCGGGATGGAATTATGGATGCATATTTTATTCAAAAGGTGGCAATCTATTTCTGTTATTTTTGTTTTGATGTTCAAACTTCCTAGATTTGCCCAGTGGCAGGTTCTTGCTAGGCTTCTGTTCCCTCTGACATGTACCTGTCATTCTTTGAGCACTTCTTTACATTTTAACAAAGAAAGATGTTATAGGCTTATCTTGTATTCTCCTTTTCTTTGCCCTGAAATCAGCCACTTCTCTGACGATCCCTGGTCTCTTTTAGTGGAAGAAGGTTTTCAGAATTCAATATCTGAGCACTCACTGAGCTTCTGGAGTTGCTTTTTAAAGTCCTTTTATGGACAGAATTAGAATATAATTATTCAAGTATATACATACTTACACATAATACACACACAAACACCCACACACTTTTCTACTTCCAACTTTTCCATATTTGTGAATCCCTTCTCCAACAGTGAGAAATTTTCCGTCATTATCCTCAACATAGTTACTCATTTGTTCAGTACTCAAGTCTTTAGCACCATACTGGCTGTCATCTTTGTTCTGATCCTGCTGCTTTCACCTCAGCTCCTAGCCTGTCACCATGTCCTGGAGTGCTGCCACCTAGGTGTCTAGTCATGCCCACTCCTTGAAGGAGAGGGAGGGGAATAGAAAGAAAAGAGAAAGAGAAAAAAGATAAGACCGTATCAACAGAAGTACCTAGTAACAATTTTATTCAAGTTCATTTTCTGGGATGCCTGGGTGGCTCACTGGTTAAGCGTCTGCCTTTGGCTCAGGGTGTGATCCTGGGGTTCCGGGATCAAGTCCCACACCGGGGTCCCTGCATGGAGCCTGCTTCTCCCTCTGCCTCTCTCTGTGTCTTTCTTGAATAAATTAAAAAAAAATCAAATTCATTTTCTACCCTTCCATTGCTCCATTTGTGTTTGACACTTTCTTTTGTCCTTATATAGACAATAGTGAATCAAAACTCACTTCAATGTGCTGCTACTACACCTAATGATATGAAAGACCATATGTGAGATAAGGTGAAATAGGGGTGAGACATCTTGCCTTCAGAGGGTTCACCATTGGGTAGGGAATAATGCATGTATGTAGATATATTTTGTCAAACAAACTGGACTTGTTATACTATAATAAAAAAAAAAAGCAACCTTGTTCATTTCTCCTTCTTTCTCTTTGATTCTGTGTTAAGGATTCTCCCATGTGACATGTTTGAACATTCTGAGAAAGCCTCTCACTGAATGCAGAGCTCTGAATGCATCTGCCATAAATCAAACCATATGGCTCCTCTGGCCAGTCATCTCCATTACTGCCTTATTGTCCCTAGGCTTTCACTGGCCTTTATAGGTTCATCCCATTTTTTAGTTCTTGTTCCCATCTAGACATTTTTCTTGGGTGAAATTTCATTTAAAACAATTGCAGAGACTTTAGATAAACCCAAAACCTTATTACAAGCTCTTCTGATGTCAAGAAGACCCGAACCTTTGTCTTGTCACCTGTGAAATGATGGACTTCTTCTCAATTTGACTCTGTTAAGTTCACACTTCCAGCCCCATGGCTTATATGGCTGACTACATGCTAGTAGTGATGTTCCTTAAAATTTGGGGACCTGTGTCAAGTTCTTACTGTGATGAGAACTCTTTAGTCCCTCCCATTAAACTTCAGATGAAGGCAAGAAAATGTTCTCTGATCCCTCAACATTAACAATAAGCACTTCTGGGTTGATAGAAACATTCTCTCACTTGATCTGGATGATGGTTTCTTAATGTGCCTACTTGGGTTTAAGAGATCAATCTGTGTATTAATGATATGTGCAGTTTTTCAGTGCATGGCTATACTTCAATAAAGAATAATTAATAAAATGTGATCAGAAAATAAGTTGAATCAGTTCAGTGTTGAACTGGCGTAGATCCCCTCATATTCTTTTATTATAACTGTGCATCTAAGGTCACACATCAAATTCATCATTGAATCTAAATTCAGGCTGAGTGTCCACTTACCCTTCTCATATTTCCAGGTTTTTCCTGGTATGCCTTGTTCTATTAATATGGATTTTTGGGGTTTCAAAGGATAGAAACTCAATTTGAAGCAGTATGAAAGAAATTTATTGGCATATATAAATAAATCACCAGACAGAGAAGGGTAAATAAGCTTCAGGGATTGGAAAACTTTAGAATATTCTTTGCCACTTTCTCTACTTTACTTCCCTCCATGTTGATGACAACTTTATTCTTTCAGACCAACATGTTCTATGAGGCTCTAGTCATGACTGTCAGAAACACTAAAGGTCCATTTCTCTTAATCACCCCCTTTGCAATTTGAAAAGTCCTGGTGAAGACTTCTGATCCATTTGGGTCATGTGCCTACCACTTCCAAGGAGTAGAAGGGTAAGGAAGAGGAAGAGGCAGTGACCTTATGTGGAGGCAGAAGGACCAGTTCCTTAATAGGAAAGGTGGCATTGTCCTAAATAAATGGGAGACATCCGGGAAAAGATAAAGCACAATTTATATAAGTTCACTGATTGCCACTAGCCTTCAATAGCCTCAACAAGGTACTTTTTGATTATTGGGAACGGGCTGTGAGGACTGACATTTCTTAATGTTGAAGGATCTTGGGAGCTGTGTGCTGGACCAAAGCACTTGTATGGATAGAGATTAAAGCAAGAATTTGTTGTTGATATTACTGATGATGGTGATGATGAAGATATTGGGGTTATGACCGTGTCCAAGAGTTCTTTTTCTTTTGCATTTTCTAAAATAGAAAATAAAATGCAGGAAACATATGAATAGTGTATAAGAAACATTCTTCCTTGAGCTTTTATCAAGGATAAAATAGCCCCTATGCTTGTGGAGTTCAGAGGAGAGTGCTAGGTAAGAGATCACTCCAAGCCACAAAATACTTACGTTTTAGTTGAGGTTTGGGCCCTAAATCTCAATGCAATTTAATAGTGAGCCAGGCTAGATATGTACAGAAGACAAGTGAAGGCAGGAAAAAAAGCAGGTCAGAACATTACCTTTCAATACTTAATTCAGAGCCGGCTGAATATCTTGCCTTAGGCTATTATTATTATTATTATTATTAATGTTTTGAGGGGATGATGGAGGATCTGCATCTTTCAAGTGGTAGCAAAGAAACACATTCTCTCTTCTATGGGAAGGGAGAACTCAGATTCCAAGAGCTGTTCACACAGAGCCTTCAGGGAGCATCAAGACATGGAGCACCCTCAAGGCAGTGATTCAGAATCCCAGTGATTCTCATGAGGGAAGCCAATGGGTTCTTGCCTTGCTTCTCTTAAAACATGGGAAAGGAATTTTAGAAAGAGAGAAAAGGAAATAAAGATCACTCCTCTTCCCAGCTCCCTTTTGTTGAGCTTTGAGTCCCTTTCTTGATGTCTTGAAAACTTTTATCCACTCCTGTCCTCTGATAATAAAAACATCCTTAATCCTGAATACTTCGGAGCTTCTCCTTTGGGAGAAGAAAACCTGAAAAAAAAAAAACTGAGAAAAAAAAAAAAAAAGAAATCTGAGAGAGAGCCTACAGTTCCTTTTCCTGGAGGTCTCCTTAGTTAGTCCCTGGACTTGCTGGGAACATCTGGGTTGTCCTGGTCATACGGTGACCAGGGGTCTAGCTTTTTCTAACCTTGAGCCCTCAAGGAAGGGAAAGGCAGGTACTTGCGACCAAGGTCCCTGACACTCCCAAACACTACTCTTAACAAAGAGCATTCACCTGTGTTCTATGAAATAATTCTTTCCCCATCAGAGGGGTCCTGGCTGCTGTGTTTCTCTAACTCACTCTCCTTCAGGTTTGAAGTTCATATGATCACGATGTCTATATGCCTTTTTTAAACTATGGTGACAGTCAAAGTCTATCAAAACGAGGACTGTGAAGACTACTGACACGGTAGCGTGGCTTGATTCTTTCAGATTTTAATCAGGCATAGCTGTCTTTCTACATTTAGTGGCTCTTGAGTTTAGGTTATTTTTTCTTAAGTAGAGAATGTGACTTTCATATATCATAAAGAAATAAAGTCACATGAAACTACAAATGCAATTTTTATGCCAAGCATCATCTCTTCGTTTGTTTAAGATGAAGGGAAGATCTGTCAATTAAACCTTATTGGTGCTGATTATATCTTCAAATGTACTGATTCTTTTTCTTTTGCAAAGAAAGAGATAACACTTTATTTTCTTTTGACCAAAGTACAGCTTTAGTCAAACTAGTGTATTGGCTGTGAATTAGGTTTATGAGCCTGACCAGTGAGAAGCTCAGTCTGCTTATTTCACTAAAAGTCCCCAAACCAGAGATCATACAGACTTGTCATACTGACATTTCTTAGTGTTGAACTTATGTACCAAAAAGTGCTCTCATTATCATCATATCAAAGCTTCTCCAAACTGGACTTTGTTAGTCCATCTTGTGTTCCACTTATTCTTTTAGTTTAGTAAATGCTTTGATCGCATCATTCCACCATCTTTTGACACTTTTGCATCCTTTTCCATTCCTGACTGTAGCACTAATCAAATTCAGTCTCAAAACTGTCCTGCTTTTGGCATAGAGCTTACCCACAAATAAGTTCCTTATTTCCTTAATTTAGTTTTAATGTGACAATAGATGTCCATGTCTCAGATAAAAAAAAATTCAAAAATAATCGTGGCATATTTTGGTCTTGCTAAATTCTTTTCTCAGGAGTTCAGCGTGTATCTTTAACTTCCCTCAGAGGCCTTTTTGGTTATAGCACTCTTCTCCTAAGAAAGGCAAGATTCAGGCCATCTTCATAGCTCAGAGTTTAAAAATCTCAATCTGGTCGTGTACTTTGATTTACTTCTTCCGTCTGGACTCACACTCTGTTCTCACCAGATACCCTGAACAGTCTTTCAAATTCATCAACAGCTTTCCCCATTGAGTGGTTCTTTATATAGCCTTTTATGGGTCCAGAGCTGTCAATGTTTCTCGGCAATATTTGTTTTGTATTCAAAGATTACCTGCTGGATACCCTTGAAGTAGTTTGCTGGTGGTGGATAATAATGGCAGCAGTGGTCCAATCCCCATGCTGTCCTCCGTAATCAAAGTTGGCAGTGCAAACACGGGCCTGTCTGTTTTTCCACTTTGTGAGAAACCTCTTACAGACAGGCTGTAAACAGCTTGGGTGGTATTGGCATGACACTGTCTAACTTTTCTGTCTACTTTTTTTAGACTTTCTGCTTGTTACTTTGCTCACGTGTATCCATGCATCTAAATATGTTACTAAAGGCGTTGGAAGATGGTTTTTGTGCAACTTTTACATTGTCAATTTTAAAAATTTAGGTAAAATTTGCATATAGAAAATATACATATCCTATTGTACAACTCGATGAACTCCAACATGTTAAACACTCCATTAAGGATCTAAAATATTTTTTATCACCCCCAAAAGCTTCTTCTACTATTATCCAATAAATTGACACACAACATAAGCAACCACTGTTTGGATTTCTACCCCCATATTCTTGAACTTTATATAAATTTAATTTGACAATATCTATTCTTTTGTGTCTGGCTTCTTTTAGTTATGACAATTTTGAGATTCATCAGTGTTATTGGGTAGATCAGTGGTTTTATACGAATATGCCATAATTTGTTTATCTATTCTCCTGTTGATGTACCCCTTGGGTTGTTTTTTTCCAGTTTGGGGTTATTATAAATATAGTTGTTATAAACATTCATGTAGAAGTTTCTTCTGGATTTTTGTTTTAAATTCTCTTTGGTAAATATATAAGAATATAATTGCTGGGTCATGGAATAAGTGTGTATTTAAATTCATAAGTAACTGCCAAAGAGTTTTTTTTTAAAAAAAAAAAAACTGTACTATTTAATATTTCTAACAGCAATGTATAGAAGGTCTAGTTTCTCCACATTCTGACATTTGGTATAATCTGTCTCTAATTTTACCCTACAGAATGTGATTCTAGCAGGTGTGATTTTCATTTGAATTTCTCTAATTATGCCGAGAATCTCTTTGTGTACATTTTTCACTGTTTGTATATGTCTAGGTCTTTTGCCTATTTCTTCATTCTGTCATTTTTCTTTTTATTTTCTATTTGTAGGAATTTTTTGTATATTCTAGGTAAAAGTGCTTTCCCATATATATCTATTCTTCTATATATATCATATATATATCTATTCTTCTAGTACATTTTCTTTTTTTTTTTTTTTTTTTTTTTTTGCAATTAGCAAGAGGGTTTATTGGACGTTTGCGCAAACGGGCTCTCCGCCTCCGAAGAGGAAGAGAGCCCCGATTAGCAATTACAGGTATCTTTTAAAGGCAAAAGGAAAAGAAAAAAAACGCTTAAAGACAAAAGAACCTCGAGAGTCGCATAGCATCCAGGTTGATTTCACAGAGGGTCAACATGAACCTATTCAGGGACATTCCAATCAGGGTGTGGGGGGAAATGGTTTTCTTATTGTAAACAGAATGCTTTTAGTTGCTAAAATTTCAGGAAGGCACCTGGATGGGCTGCCTCTGGATTAGGGCTGGCCCTACTTACAAGGGGGGAGGTTTCTTCATTCCCTCCTCTTGTTTGGGCTGATTTTAACCTTAAAATCTTAGGGAACATTTATTTCTTCAGTTTGGAGGGCCCGACATTGCTGAGTTAATACCAGAGCTTGGGTAATAAACAATCTTTCTCGGATGAACTGGAGCGGCCAGTTGAGGACTCAGGGGCCGAAAGTTAGCAGCAGGAGCAGGATAACTAGAGGGCCCATAATGGTAGAGATTAGGGTGTTCAACCAGGGAGACTGATTAAACCAGCCTTCAAACCAGCCCTGCTGGGCCTCCTGGTCCCTTTGTCTTTTATTTAACCTTTCCCTGAGTTTGGCCATGGAGTCTCTGATGACTCCAGAATGGTCTGCATAGAAACAGCATTCCTCTCCCAGGCCGCACACAGTCCTCCCTCTTTCAGGAATAGTAAATCCAAGCCTCTCCTGTTTTGGAGTCCTACTTCTGAAAGTGAGGTGAGGGACTGTTCTAACTTAGAAACGGACTGCTCTAGTGCCCGTAGATCCTCATCTACAGCTGCCTGGAGTTCTATATAACGTCGTGAGCCCTGGATCAGAGCAGCTGCGCCAGTACCCACCCCAGTAGCGACCCCTAGTCCCAACATAACGACTAGGGTTAGGGAGACAGGTTCGCGCCAAAAACGGGTGGGATGTTCATTATACTGATTTTCTAGAGTTTCAGCAGGGTGATAGAACACCCTGGGTATGATCTGCACCATGACACAGAAGTCGTTTGAGCTATTTAGAACCTTAGCCGACACACAGGGGGTGAGGCCTTTGTTGCATGCCCACCAAGTTCCCGGCTGGGGCTCCAGGTAAGAGTCAGTCCCTAAAATCGGGGCGGTAGTATTGCAGAGTTCCTGGTAACCCCGGGTGAGTATAGTTAGCCTTGACAGTGATGTAATCCCAGGAGGAGGAGGGCCTCTCATCCTGTGTCTCCCTAGTCTCGCACCCCCAATTTTTACAATAGAAGTATTCCCCTCCACAGGTGGGATTTAGCCTGCGATCTCTGTGGTACCCGGGGCAGACATAAAAGGGAAGAGTGCTTAGCATGGCCCTTCTGTCAGGCGTGCCACATCCTCCCCATGGGTCTAATCCCAGTCGCCCTGGAGGGCTTTCTCGGTTAGAGGCTCTAGAGGTGTCGAAGTATCCCTCTAGGTCCCATGGGCTAGGGGCCCCTATGGTTAGCTTGCATAGGTCAGGATATAGATTAGGCCACCAGGTTCCCATAGGGGCGGTCTTAGTTATAGACCAAACCTCATCACCCCCAGACGTTAGTACCTGCCAGGTTAACCTTTTGAGGGCATGAGGGTCACCTTTGGCGGAGGTAAAGAGCGCTAGGAGAGGTAGGAATATAACAACTGTCATTGAACAATTTTTTGAAAGTCTTATCTTGAGCGGGTTTTGGGTGCAGTGGAGCTTCCATTGGAGTGGCTCGTCCGGTCCGCCTGGCTGGCGTCAGCGGTGCTCGTTGATGGGGCGCGCTTGACGTGTGAGGCGTGGACCCAAGCAGCAATGCCGTCTACCTTTAAGGCGGTTGGGGTGGTCAGTAGTACAGTGTATGGGCCCTTCCAGCGGGGCTCAAGCGTCCTGGACTGATGTCTCCTGATGTAGACGGAGTCACCGATCTGGAACGGGTGTGGGCCGGTTGTGTCTCCGGGGCGGTAGACAGCCGCAAGGGGTTTCCAGATCTGGCCCTGGATAATCTGGAGCGCCTTTAGCCTGTCCTGTAAACCGGGAGCGTTAGCAAGAGGGTCAATAGCAGAATCTAGCAAGTCCGTCACTGGTGGGGGACCTCCATAGAGAAGCTCGTAAGGAGTTAGTCCATGGCACGTGGGAGTGTTCTGGACTCGGAACAGGACCATAGGGAGGAGTTGGACCCAGTCTCTAGTGCCAGTCTCCAATGTCAATTTGGTTAGGGTCTCTTTAATTGTTCTATTTATTCTTTCTACCTGCCCTGAGCTCTGGGGTCTGTATGCACAATGTAATTTTTAATTTATCCCCAGTAATCTGGCCACCAACTGACTTACCTGGGAGACGAAGGCGGGGCCGTTGTCCGACCCTATTACCTTGGGCAGTCCAAACCAGGGGAAAATTTCTTCTAGGATTTTCTTGACAACCACCTGGGCAGTTTCTCGTTTGGTGGGGAAGGCTTCTGTCCATCCTCCTGTGGGCCTAGTGCAGCAGCTCGTGCTGTTTCGTCGGCCATCCTGTTCCCCTCTGCTACTGGGTCGTTGCTTCGCTGATGCCGCGGACAGTGAATTATCTACCCCGGCCGCCCCAGCTTTACGTTCACCATTTCGTAGAAAGCTACTCCCCTCGGTGTACCAGGTTGCTTCAGCATCTGGCAAAGGCTGGTCCGTCAAGCCCCCTCTGGTGCCATGGACCTCGGCTAGGATCTGGTGGCAATCATGCATTACCAGGGAGGGGGACTCGGCTTCTGGAAGCAAGGTGGCCGGGTTTAGGGATGTAGCCGTTCCAAACCGTATCCGCTCAGAATTCAGTAACATGGCCTGATAATGGGTGACCCGGCGTTTGAGAGCCATCGATCAGGGGGCTGGCGGATGACTGTCTCTATGGCATGGGGGGGCCACCACAGTGAGGGGTTGGCTGAAGGCCAACTTATCTAAATCTTTTACCAGGACTGCCACAGCCGCTATTATTCGGAGACATGGGGGCCATCCTGCAGCCACTCTGTCTAATTTTCTTTTGAAAAGTATGCCACGGGCCTTTCCAGGGTCCCAGTTTCTGAGTTAGGACCCCTTTGGCTATTCCTTGGTGTTCATCAGCATATAGCGCAAATGGCTTGGTTACATCTGGGAGGCTCAGGGCAGGGGCGGTCAATAAGGCCCTTTTTATTTTGTCAAAAGCCAATTGTTGCTTCTTTCCCCAGTGGTAGGGGGTGTTGGATTTCGTGAGAGGATATAGGGGAGCTGCCAGCTCTGCAAACCCGGGTACCCAGAGGCGGCAGAACCCGGCACTGCCGAGGAACTCTCGCAGCCCTCTGGCACTAGTGGGTGCTGGGATCAGGGCTACAGCCTTTTTGCGGCCCTCCGTCAGCCACCTCTGGCCTCCTTCCAGGAGATATCCCAGATAGGTCACTCGTCTCTGGCCTATTTGGGCCTTTTTGGCGGAGGCCCTATACCCCAGTCCTCCCAGTCTCTCGAGCAGGGCCCCCGTACCTTTACACAATCCTGTTCTGTCTTAGCCGCTATGAGCAAATCAAACACGTACTGCAGGAGAACGAGGTCCGGATGGCCCACTCGGAAGTCTGCCAAATCCTGGTGCAAGGCTTCGTTGAACAAGGTGGGGGAGTTTTTGAATCCCTGTGGTAGCTTTGTCCAAGTGAGTTGTCCTGAGAAACCCGTCTCAGGATCTTTCCATTTAAAGGCAAAAATAGGCTGGCTTTGAGAGCTTAACTTTAGGCAAAAGAATGCATCTTCTAGATAGAGCTCAAGGGTCCTTCTGCCTCAGTTAAAACTGAATGTTGAGCTCCCGTAGCAACCAGGAAGGTCACTGGTTGACCCCCCCACTTTAAGGGTTATCCGAGGCTGGGGGGGGGGGCTCCTGGCCCTGACATCCCTAATCTTCATCCTCTAGGGACAGTACGGGAATGGGCTTCTTCTTAGGTCCCTGCGTTTGGCCCTTCTTTGGACAATCTTTAACCCAATGTCCTTTTTCCTTGCAGTAGGCACGCTGGTCTCGTTCAACCCGTGGTCTTCTTTTGTCTCCCAGGTCCTTACTCTGTCCTGACTTACTCTGCCCTGAGCCCTGTACTATGGTGGCCAGTATCCCAGGCAGTTCTTTATTGCGTTTCCTCTCTCTCTCTCTCTAAGTATACATACGGTAGCCCTCCATTAATCTTTCCAGAAAACCTGCCGGCGTCTCATCTTTTCCCTGCACTATAGCACGTACCTTTGCCAAATTGGTGGGGCGACGCCCTGCCCCTCTGAGACCCGCTAGGAGTACCTGGCGATAGAGACGGAGCCGCTCCCTCCCAGCAGCAGTGTCGTAGTCCCAGGTCGGGCGAACCAAGGGGAAAACGTCCTCAATTTCATTAGGCAGCTGGGGCGGCCTCCCATCCGCCCCGGGGACGTTTTTCTGTAGACGCGCGGTCTCTCCTCCGTGGTGAGGAGAGTCTGCAGGAGCTGATCAGGGTGCCCATGGGGTCCTGGCTGAGAGACCGGGGCCTTCACCTCCTACCGGTCTTAGGATTGAGCCTGGGGCGTCTCGGATCCCGGACGAGCCCCCAAATGTTGGACCCTGGCTCACGGGTGCCAACGTGTCCCGGCGGACGCCCCAGAGACTCAGACCCCAGACAGGCAGATGCAATTAGCAAGAGGGTTTATTGGACGTTTGCGCAAACGGGCTCTCCGCCTCCGAAGAGGAAGAGAGCCTACATTTTCTATTTAATGTCCTAATGGTGTCTTTTAATGAGTAGAAGTTTGACATTTAAGTGAACTGTAATATCATTTTTTTCTTCTTTGGTTATTGATGTCTTCATGCTCCCCAAGAAATATTTGCCTACTCTAATACTATGAAGGCATTTGCCTATGTATTCTTTTCCAAAGATTTATAGATCGAGATTCTATGTTTAGATTTATAAACCTTCTTGAATAAATTTTTGGTTATGGTGGGAGGTAAGATTTGTGTTTCATTGCTCTCCATATGCTTTATTTATTTTTAAAGCACTCTTTATTTAAAAGATTTTTCTATTCCCACTGGTACTTTGATAGAGAAATAATTTACTGTGTAAATGTGGATCTCTGTTCAGAGAACTATCTTTTCAATTCCACTAATCTATTAGCCCATCTGTGTGTGTCAATACATACCGTCTCCATTGCTATAGCTTTAGAATAAGTATGATAGTTTGAGTCCCTCAACTTTGCTATTGTTTTCCAACTTTGTCATGACTATTCTAGCATCTTTGCATTGTGATATGTATTTTAGAACGGGCATATCAATTTTTTAATTAAAAAAAAAGAACTGGTGGGGTACCTGGGTGGGCTCAGTGGTTGAGCATCTGCCTTTCACTTAGGTCTTGATTCTGGGGTCCTGTGATCAAGTCCCACATCAGGCTCCCCACAGGGAGCCTGCTTCTTCCTCTGCCTATGTCTCTGCCTCTCTCTGTGTCTCTCATGAATAAATAAATAAAATCTCTTAAAAATAAAAAAATAAAAAAGAATTGGCATATCAATTTCTTCTAATTAAAAAAAACAAAAAATTGTTTTAAATTTTTTAAAAATAAGAAATGAATAGTGAATTTTGTCAATTTTTTTTCCAAATCTATCTGAGGTAATTGCATTTTTTCCTTCTATTTTTTAAAAATGACAAATTACACTGATTGTTTCTCAAACTTTGCCTTTCTGGGATTAACCTCATTTGGTCATGATGTGCTATCCTTTTTATGGTACTGGAATCAGTTTGCTGATAATTTGTTTATCCATATTCTGAAGAGACTGATCTGTAAATTTTTTTCATGTAATGTTTTTGTCAGGTTTTAGTGTCACAGTTAGGCTGGGCTCATAAAACTATTTGAGAAATTATGCCTATTCCTCTATTTTCTGAAAGAATTTGTGTAAGAGTGGTATTATTTCTTGCTTAAAGATTTAATAAAATCCACTAATTAAACCATTTGTGTCTGGATTGGGGGAGAAGGGTAAAAATCTTTATTACACTTTCTTTAGTAGGTACAGGGATATTTAAATCCCTGTTCTTCACATGTTAATTTTAGTAAATTGTATTTTTCAGGAGATGTTTTCTATTTTACCTAATTTGTAGAGTTTACTAGCACAATGTTGTTCATCATGTTTCCTTATTACATTTTCATGTCAGAAGGATTCATAGGCCCTCTCTCCTTATTCAATACCTTATAGTTTCACTTTCATTGATTTCTCTTTTTATGTTCACTATTTCCTTCTTTACTTCTTTCACTGACTTCTTTAGATGAAAACTTAAATAACTTTACATCATTCTTCTTTTCTAAAGTAGACATTTAAAGTTATGCATTTCTTTTTAAGCACTACTTGAGATGCTACTCGTAAATTTTGATATGTTCATTTTATTCGACTCAAAACATTTAATTTATATTATGCTTTAAGTCTTTAATTATTAAGTGTTTGGTTAATTTCCAAATAGTTAAGGGCTTGCTAAAAATATTAATATTACTTTATATAATTTAATTCCACCTTAGTCAGAAAACATAGTGTTTTATGATTTTAATACTTTTAACTCATTGGGACTAGTTTTGTCAGCCAGTGTATGACTTACTTTGGTGAATTTTTCATGAGCATTTAAAAATAATGTGTGTTCTTTTGTTGTTGGGTGGGATGTTCTGTGAATGTAATTAAGTCAAGGTGGTTTACTGGGTTGTTCAAATCTTCTGTATCTTTGCTGATTTTTATCTCCCTGCTCTACCAATTATTGAGAAGGGGCTATTAAAATTCCCAAAAATGATTGTGTATTTATCTATTTCTACCTTTAGTTTTGTCAGGTTTTTGTTCATATATTTTGAAGCTTTTATATTTAATGTATATACATTTATGACTTTGTGTCTTCCTGAGGAGGTGACCCTATTATCATTTTGAAATGCCTGTCTTTATTTTTAGTAGCAGTGTTTTTCTTGTTGCCAGTTATCATGCTACACACATATCTTTCTTATTCTTACTGTCTTCCTTGTATACCTTTTCCAAATTCCTCAGTCTCAAGTTCTAGCTTAGTCTTAGCTCAAGCTATCATACCAAGATACTGTAGACAAGGTGACTTAAACCATAGAAATTTAGTTTCCCTCAGTTTTGGAGGCTGGAAGTCCAAGATCAAGGTCCTGCAGGTTGGTTTGTAGTGAAGACTTTCTTCCTGGCTTGTAAATGGATGCACTTGCTGTTCTGTCAAGATGGAGAGTGAGTCTCTGGTGCCCCTTCATTTTTTATAAGGACATCCAGTTCTATTCAAGAAGTGTTTCACCTTTGTGGCCTCATTTAACCTTAATCACTTCTTTAAAGAAACTTTCTCCAATATAGTCACATGGTGGAAGAGGGCATCAACAAACATACTTAGGAGTAAAACACAATTCAGTCCATGACACTAATCTTTTACTTGCAACCTATTATTTCTTCATATTTAAAATGTGTTGCTTATATGTAGCATATAGTTGGTCTTTTTTAATGCAGTCTGATAATCTTTGTTTTTTAATTGGACAATTTAGTTTATTTATATTTAATAAAATAATTATTATAGGTAGATTTAATTCTGCTATATTATTTGTTTTCTAGTTTTCTGACTTGTTTTCTTTTCTATTTCTTCCAATCCTGCATTTATTTCTGTTAGTCAAAAATTATTTAGTGTTCCATTTTTAATTTTTTTAACTTTATAGCTATAGTACTTTGTATTTTTTAGTGACTGCCCTGGGGTACAATCTGCATTCTTATTACAATTTTTCCAGTGTGTTAATATTGTGATTCTGACATTCAGTTAAAATGTATGAATATCTCAAACTATAATTCCTTTACTTTTTCCCATCCTTCAGGCTACTGTTGTTATATATTTAACATTTATTATAAATTCCATAAGACAATATTATTTATTTATTTGCTCTAAAAAGGAGACCAGCAAATATTTTTCTTTATGGACAAAATAGTAATTATTTTAGGTTTTATTTTTATTTTTTATTTTTTTAATTTAAACTCAATTTGCCAAAGTATAGTAACACCCTGTACTTATCCATCAACTTCCCTTCTTAGTGCCCATCACCCAGCTACCCTATCCCCCAACCCATATCCCCTTCTGCAACCCTTTGTTTCCCAGTTAGAAGTCTCTAACGGTTTGTCTACCTAATTTTTCCCACTCAGTTCCTCTCCTTTTCCTTATAATCTGTTTCACTATTTCTTATATTCCATGTATGAGTGAAACCATGTATTTTAGGTTTTAAAGGCCACATATGATTTCTGTCAGTTGGTCGTGATGGTGATGGTGATGGTGATGGTGATGGTGATGGTGATGGTGGTGGCAGTGGTGGTTCATACTTGTTTTTGTTTTCACAACCCTTTGAATATATTAAAAAACATTCTTAGCTGTCAGGCCAAACAAAAACAGGCTGTGAGCCGGATTTGGCCCGTGGACCACGGAGTTTGCTTGCTTCTACTCCCAAAAGTCAGTTGTTTTTTAAAGAAATCAACATAAGAAAAAAGAAAGATAGGCTTTTATATTTATCATTCTCAATACTTTTTTTTTTCCTTCCTGCAAATGTGAATTTAAGCTGGCATCATTTTCCTTCAGCTTGAATAACTTTCTTTAAGATTTCTTATAATGCAGGTCTCACAAATTCTGCTTTTAGTCATCTGAAAATGTCTCCTATTTTACCTCATTTTCAAAGCATATGTTACTGGATAGAGAAATCTGCTTGTCATTTTTCCTTTCTTTTCCTTCTTTCTGTCTTTTAAGTGCTAGTCCATCATTTACTATCACACATGGTTCTGATAAGAAATCAGGCATAATTGTTCACCTTTTGTATCATTTTCTTTTCTCTGTAGATCTTTGTGGTATGTAGAATCCTAAAATACGTCCTCCTTCGCATCCACTTAAGGTTCTAATTCTTAAGAAATCATGCCCTGACTATGTTTACATTATATGGAAAAGGGGGGATTTGCAGATGTAGTTAAGGTTGCTAATCAGTTGACTTTAAGTTAGTGAAAGAGAGATTATATGAATGGACCTAATGCAAACATGGGAGCCCTTTAAAAGCAGAGTTTTCTCCAGTTGGGATCATAAGAGGTAGTCCAAGAGATCAGTGGGAGAAGGCATTGATGTCATTTCTGCACTAACGATGAAAGAGACCACAGGAAGAGGAATGCAAGTGATTTTTAGGAGCAAAGATTATAGCCTGTGGTGAACAGCCCAAAAGGAAGCAAGGACCTTAGACATACAACCACAAGGAACTGGAGTCTGTCAACAGCTTGAATTAACTTGGAGTGGATACTTCCCCGGTGCTTCCAAATAAGGGCCCAGTCCAGGCAATACCTTGATTTTAAATTGTGAGATCCGGAGCAGATATGCAGTTGAGACCACACAGGGTTTTGACCCAAAGAACTGTGAGATAATAAGTGAATATCATTTTAAGGCTCTATGTTTGTGGTGTTTGTTATACACCAATAGAAAACTAATACAATCCTATCAAAATATTTCTCTGTATTGCTAATCTTCAGGAGTTGGATTGTGATATACTTAAGTTGGTTTCATAGTATTTTTTTAAGATTTTTTTATTTATTCATGAGAGACACAGAGAGGGAGGCAGAGACACAGGCAGATGGAGAAGCAGACTCTGTGGGGAACCTGATGTGGGGCTTAATCCTGGGATTTGTAGTATATTCTTGGTTGGGGTACGTGAACTTTTTTAATCTGTAGGCTTATGTTTTTCATGAAACTTGGAAAGTTTTCAGGCATTATGTCTTTTAAAGAACTTTTCAACAGAACCCTCCCATCCCCTTTGAGACTCCAATTGTGTGCGCACTTGACAGTTTGACATCTCACAGATCCCTAAGACTCTTTTCCTTTCTTTTTCATTCTTTTTCTTTTCCAATTTTATTATTTTTATTAATTTTCCTTCAGATTCACTAACCATTTCTTCTGTCACCTCTAATCTGTTAATCTCATTCATTGAAATTTTCATTTCAGATATTGTATTTTAATGTTGTTTTGTTTTTTTTAATGTGTTCCATTTCTCTGCTGAAATTACCTGGTTACTCATTATGTCTATATTTTTTTAAGTCTTTGCACATTTTTATTAAAGTTCTTATCTGCTAAATTCCTGAGTCATTTTTAATCTACTTGAATTGACGTTTTCTTGATTTTTCTTTTTAGCATAATAGTAATTTTTTTCTTTTTAAATGTTTTACTGTTATAACTGAGATACAAAAAATTATACATATTTAGTGTATGCATCTTGATAAGTTTGGACATATACATACCACTCACAATACTCTCACCACAATAAAATACTGAATATATCCATCACCTACAAAAACTTCCTTGTGTTCTGTGTGTATAAGAGCACTTAACATGATAGCTTTTCTCTTAACATATCTTAAAGTGCACAATATTGTTTGTTATCTATTAGTATAGCACATCTCTAGAACTTATTCATCTTGCCTAACTGAAACTTTGTACCTATTGAACAGTAATTCACCATTTTCCCATCTTCCCATAGCCTAATCCAGATGTCCATTGATGGATGAATGGATAAAGAAAATGTGTTGTATACATACAATGGAATAGTATTCCACCTTAAAAAAAAAAAAAAGGAAATCCTGCCATTTGTGACAAAAATGATGAACCCAGAAGATACTATGGTATCTGAAATAAGTCAGTAACAGGACAAATATGGAGTGATTCTACTTATATGAGGTATCTAAAGTAGTCAAACTTGTAGAAGCAGAGAATATATAGTAATATATTTTCAGCCAGAATATTCTAAAAGACACACTACTGGGATTCTAGATTATTCAGTCTTCTTAAAGAATGTTGAATTTTGTTCTGGCATGCACTTAAGTTACTGCCACAGATATGTGTATGTAACTATAACTATAGTTAACAATACTATCTATTTTCCTGATTTCAAAGTTGCTAAGAGAGTAGATCTTAAAAGTTCTCAAGAAAAAAAAGTATGAGTATGTGGGGTGATGGGTATTATCCAAATTTATTGTGGTAATTTTCCAATATGTACATATATAAAATCATCATGTTATATACTTGAAACTTATAAAAAGTTATATATCAATTATATCTCAATTAAAACAAAAAGTTTTTAAAAATGACTACTGGATCATTCAGAGCCCCTCAGCCTTGGTTTTATTGCTTGTTTGGGTGATATTCTTTAGGATTGTCCTTCACCTCAGAACATGGCCCTTACTCAAGGTGTGGTTCTTATGGGCCTTTCTGGGTGTAAAATGAATGACCAAGGATCTCATTGTGGTCCTCTGCTCGGGCTGGACTGGAACACCAATATCTCCTAGACTTGCACTACCCAACATCTGTTCTATTATACCTCCACAGTCTCCATTCAGCTCTCAGCCTCGTGAATACTATTCTCTACCAGGCCTCGAGTTGTCTGGATTTATGCATGCACAGGGAAGACTTTGGCCAAAGACCCACAGAGGAGCCCCATGTGGGTTGGGGCCACCTTTTCCATAGCTCCCTGCATTCTGCTCCACACATGACTGGCTGGCATTTTAGTAGCTCTGAGCTCTGAACTTTGCTATACCCTTCTTTCTTTGGACAGTTCCTCCAGGCATTATTCCCAGGCAAAAAGCCAAGACAAATATGGGGCTTGACTGCTACAGTTTCCTTCTCTAAAGGATTACAGTTTTGGACTGCCTATTATCTAATCCCTAAAACAAAGTTGTTTCACAGACTTTCTCCAGTTTTATCATTGTTTATGGTGGGAAGGTATGTCTGGTGCCAGTTACTCCATCATGGCTTGAAGCAGATTTTGCCATATTTGTTTTAGTAATCTTTTGGGCCCCATCAGAATACTGACATTATATTCCCTATAAACTGGGAGTATCCAAATTGTAACTCAGGAAGTTATAATGCTATTAAAAGTAATGTATAAGTAAATATGTGTAGCAAGAATTATCTACTGATTTAATCATAAAATTTCTTTACCTGTTTGTCAGGTTTCTTGACTATAAAGTTACTCTTTTCTCCTCCCTTTCATACAATACTCTTTGGAAGCTCACATTTAAGGAGTGGGAGACAACTCATTGGAAGCAGTCTATCTACCTATAAATTATTTAGAATTCTTCTGCATGGGAGATTTGTCTTTTCTTCCCTATTTATTGCTACCTCCAAACCTTGGTGCTCAGTCAGGTATTGGTTACACCTGTGTAGGAGACACAACATGTAGACACAGGGGTACTAGGCATATACTCGTATGTTAGTTTGAGTCCTAGCTTTACTACATGATTATTCTGTGGCTTATGTGACTTGTTTCATATGTGAAATGGAAATAGCAATATTTACTCCCTATTGTATCATAAAGTTAAGGAAGAAATGTGGAAGAAAACCTTTAAAAGAATCTTACATTTTCATCTACTTGAATCCCTTCTAGGTAATGAGGAAATGGAATGGTTTAAATAAATGGCATCTAAAAAAGGATAAGTAAATAAAATCTTAAAAAAAATAGGATCGAGAGAGCTACAGACAAGAAATTATTCAGGTAAAGGGTAACAGATTAAACTATTGACATGCGTGCGTATGTGTGGGTATGTGTGGTACGTGGGTGATGTCTGTAAAAATATTTAAACTGTTAAAAAAAAACCTAGATCATTCATTCAATTCAGTTTTTACTTTTCAAATCTTTGGCACTACCCACAGTTGAAGCCAGAGAGATAATTAGTCCTCTTCTTTCATTTAATATCAACTATAAACTTGAAAACAATTATTAATTTATCCCTTAGCTCTGTCACCTGTAAGATAAAGTACTATTTCTTTTAACCTTTTACCTTATATTTTATATTTAAATTATTTAATAAATATTCCTAAAACACTTCCAAGTTTTATAAATCCCTCTATTTAAAGTCTAAAATTAGCATACTTTTCTCATAAAAGTCTAATTAAAAGAAGTTGTGTTCATTGAAAATAGTATATATAATTGGGATTTAAGGAAAATTGTCAGCAACTGAAATAAATTTTGTTCTGAGAATAGTTAGAGAATTATTACCAGCCCAACATTGTTGATCTATTCATTTTGATTAAAATAGAAAATGGGATAAGAAATTCTCTAAATTCTCTTCTTGAAGGACAATACAATTTTTGAGTAATTATGAATCCCAGAAGATTATTCTGGGAAAGAGAAAAACACAGGAGTAAGGGGTAAAAAGACCATTTCTTCCTTTTGACCTGGGCATGAAAGGTCCCTGCTTTAGGCCACCACATTTTACAAGCCCTCAACTCAGGCCTTCCTCTATCTACACACCACTGTGACAAGTAGTCTGCAGTGTCAAGAGGATGTGCCCAGTCAGAAGCAGCACTCACCACACCTACCACCACTATAAAACCATATTCTGGTTAGCTGGGGTTTTGAAATCCTAGTAACAGAATGAGTAACATCTATGATGAGCCAGCTTCCTTGGCCTGAGCGGGCCGCTTGCCTGGGTCTATGAGCCCAAAGACAGGCTACGTCAGCAAGTGCTTCCCGAGGCCTTAGAGTTGGCCAAGGGTGTATGGGGAGTATAGATGGGCCTCATTCATGCCTGGACATGCAGACTGGGTTGTTCACAAGTACGCCTTTGAAGCCTATAGTGATGTGGGATGAGCTAGGGATTAAAAAGAAAAGTAATGATGGTACGCTTTAGGCCAGGAGCTTGATGCCAGTGGCTGACTCTCTTCATGTACTCTGAGGAATCTAAGAACTAAGAATTTGATTCAAACCTGACCTTGCAGGTCATGATCAGGTATGTTTGTCATAATAGACATATAGAACATATTTTTATTTAACAGTTTGTGAGCTTGGTTAATAACTTTTAAGTCTTTAGATACATGACACATAGATTCCATGTGTCCTCCTGCCTTGAGCCCACAGTATATTAGGGACAGCCTAGAGGTGACCCAGATGTTAGTTCTGATCCTTCCAACCAGCCCACAAATTTGAACAAAGGACTTAGAATCTGTGGGTTCTATTTTTTGTATTTGTAAAAGAAAGTAGCTGCCTTTGTTTCAATACTATTTCTGTCACTTATTAGCTATGTAACTTTGAACACATTGAACAAAACTCTGGTCTACGTCTTTTCCTCTGACAGATTTGAGGTTTAGATCAGGTGACTATACGATCTATTTTAGTTCAATTTCACAAAGACTTATTTTTTTATTAGGCTAGTTGCAGACATTTTGTTAGAAGCAGGAAACATATTATTAGAGTCATGGCTAAGGTTGATAAAAGTTAAAAGTTAACCTGCATTAAATCAAGTTCCTCCTTCCCTGCAATATCTTCTCTGTTGGTTCATAGTCACCTGAAAGCTCCGTTTTGTTTTAACTTAAGTTAAAATTATAACTGAATAATGTGGTTCAGGGTCAAAAATCAATTAAATGGAAATTACAGTTTCATGTTTTAAAAGTTCAGGCAGTATTTTACATCATGAATCTGTTGGATGACAGTTGATACAGATTAATCAGCAATCTGCTTTCTCTTTGATCATGACTCAAATCTGCTCTGGACAGGAGTGATAATAAGGAAATAATTATGAACCATTCCCTTGAAGTGGTGCACTTGGACGGCTTTGGATAAAAAGTCTTTCTGAGTACAAAGTGGAGCCCTTGTTGTTATGTAGGAAAATCAGATTAATTGTCTCAATTCATGTCCAAGAGCACAAAGGGCAGCTCCTGGTCAGTCACATCAATTCTTGCCTGCCCTTTATTACACATCGATTCCCTGTGAGGCAAAGGTTGATATGTTACCTTTTGTTTTAAAAGGCTTGGGGAGGGCCAGTGATATTCTCTGAGCTGTTTGATGGGCTGCAAACTTCAGAGCTGTGCTTTCTGCCTGAAGTTCAATTTTGAACCATTAGAGAGCCTAAGGAGGTTTACACAGAATTTAGTCTGAAAGGGTTAAGTTAATTGGGGCAGTAATGCCTAGGGGAGAAATAGGAGGGATTTTCCAACTGCACCCACAGAAACCACCACAGGGATGGCCAGCTCCTGGTGATAGCTCATCTGCCCACACTTCCTGTTTTCAAATTATTGGCATCAGCTTCCAATTTTCTCTATACCATTTATGTGACCTGTAAAATGAGTTTTGACTTCCACTGCACAAAAAAGTTGTGAGGCATAAACTTGATTAAGGCAACCTTTTCCCTTAATTATTCTATTTACCTTAATTATTCTATTCTGCTTATTATTCATAAAAATGGTCAGATGTCTCTAATGAAGAGACAGCCCCCCTCCCATTTTGGACAACAGAAAACATTATCAAGTTCATGTAACAAAAATTAGACTGACACTAAACATTTGATGAATAAAGATGATGGTGACCAGAATGTTAAAGTAAAATGTGTGATTTCTGTAGCATATCTATAATTCTGATTTTAAAGAGGGGGAGAAAAATCACATGCTATATGCTACTCAAGGGCAATCCTTAAAATAAGACTTTATCACAACTCCAGAAATAAATATTGATAATTTTTATTGTACCAGAGGTAAACTGTCCACACATTCATATTTAAAGCTAAGGAGAATGTTGCTCACCTTGTTGCTCGGCCTGGGGCAGCAAGGGAGGGGAGGTAGACATGATTTCAATAGCATTCATTTGAAGGTAAATTGAGAGATTTTGCAGCCTACTCAAGTTTAATTAAAAATAAATGTGGAAAATTGTTTTAAAAGATTGTACACAGTGATTATCTCAAATTGCCATGGGAAATACAGAAATGCCTCATTAAAAAACACATTTAGACATTTTTTATATATAAACTCCATCATTTATATTCTAGCTTAGAAAAACCTCCTCACTTCTAAAAAAAAATAAGCTGAAATATGTCATCATCATTTTTATGTATCCCAGAATATTATGTATATGTGTTCAGATGATTTTTGGTGTACATCGACATCATGAAAATCATTTTAAAGGGAAACTGTAAAGCTTGCAAAAAATAAAGCAAAACCACTGGACAATTAAAGGATTACTAAATTATTCACAGAAGTGAAACCAGCAATAAAACTGAATCAAACCTAGGTAACCTCCCAAAACCTAGGCTGGGTAAGTATTATGATGCTGCTCCACTGTGTGATTTCTTGGTGTCAGGCAGAGGCTTTAACTTCGTCTCAATCCTAAACTGTATACCTATGCGACTTAAATATGTTGTGTTTTTTCTTAATTGTGTGAAAAATGGATGTGACTGGAGCCATTTTAAAGTAGAGCTGGAGTGGCCTCTGCAGAGATACTCCCTTAACAATCTTTGTTTGAACTGACCCAAAAATTTTGGACTGTGTAAAATGGCAATTGTTTTAAGCAGAAGTCAGAGGGAGGACGGATTTCCTGATCACATGGTTGTGGATTTTCTGAACATAGAATCAGTAGTCAATCCATGTACAAACCAGAGTAGCTTAGCTTTTTAATACCCTTAGAAAACTCTTTTCTCTTTTGTTAAACTCATGTAATAATGTATTTTCAAGTTAACCATGGAAAAATATATTCGACCAAGAAAGATCAATCTTATGGATGTGTTTGTTATTGAGTTGGGTCATAGTTTAGTGTTGAGTAACCACATCATAAAGCTCTATGGACAAAGTCAAGCTTTCCTCAGAAGCCTGAGAAATGCCTAGTTATGTCTGCTTTCACCTTTCTAACCCAAAGAGACACAAACATCTTCAATATAGTTGAGTGGTTGAAGCTGTGGGCAAGATTTTGGTTATGGAGTGGCCATGATGTGGAAAAGAAAGAAATAAATCAAAGTTTTTAAGACTGGTGGAGTAATTTGTTCCACATTTTAAAGAATTTTAACTTACATTTTGTGGTTTCAGGAAGAAAGGATATAACTATTATTAATAGTCATAAATAGCTTTATAGCTAAGCATGAATGATAGTGCAGGGAAAATGTGGGCACTGTATAATTAAATCATTATTACTAATAACATATTGCTTTTTTAAAATTGTGGTTTTTGTGACTATGACTTTTTATGGGCCATATTTTCTATGACATAATTCATCCTGGAAATTTCCAAAATTGCTGCAATATATGATGACTGGAATATGCATACACATAAAATTGAAAACTGGTAATCACTAAGAGATTTCATTCTTAGCTAGAACTATGTGTAGACAATTTGATCACTGGCAAGATGTCCTTGAGGAGTAGGCCTTCCCAAGCAATTATTATCTTTTGTATCAACATCTTCTGTTTTATGAATTATGGGTTAATGGAGATCAGCAATAGAAAATTTCAGACTAGCAAAATGCCCTTTTTCATTTTTCACCCCTAGAAACTCTGTGGTCAGGGTTAAATTTGTCCTGGGCTATTGTTCACTCAGTCAACTCAGACTCCTCAGGCAAGCGGTCTGCTTTGTGCAGTTTCCATGAGGCAAATCTGGCTTTCAGGTATTTACAGACAGTTAATACCTGCCAGGCCAGATTAACGACGTGGCTAACGTCTTCTATTGCCCCTATGAACTCAAGCTTTCTAAAGACTAAAGCCTAAATAGTAGAATTTGAAATCGAAGTATAGGTATCCCTCACTTTACAAAAGTTCACATTGCAACACTTTGCTTTTACAAAAGACCTTCCTGTTTTCACTAACAGAAAGAAGTCCAAAGAGGGAAGGGAATTTTTGCTTTTTCAAAGAAAGGCAAAGAGTAAAAATAGCATTCAGTCTTTGTGCTGCAGTGAGCCTTTAGAGAAGCAGCGACAGGGGCACCAACCCGCTCCTCCCCTCCCCCCAAGGACACTGTCTCAGCATCAAGCCACCAAAGCTTTGAAATGTATCTAGGAGCATCTGTGTGTTTTATCTAGATGTATTTTGTCCATTCATTAGCGAGATGTGTCCTAAAGTATCAGAAAAGCCTAAGAGAGGTAATTTTGGGAGTTAGGGAACACTCAAAATTTTTCCATATAAATTAATGGCAATGATTTTCGTTACGTCATTTTCACTTACAAAATTTTTCATAGGAAGATCTTTCGGATACTGGGGGGAAACCTACCCTTCCCTGCATTATCTATGGTAGAAGAAGCCTTAGCTTGGGAAAGATGAGCTGTGCTTGGGGTGTGACTCTGGGCCAATCTTGTTGACTGCTGCTCCCTGGATGCAGTATAGTCTATTTTGGAGGCCCAGCTTGAGGATGGACAGAAAGGAAGGGATTGTGAATAAGGGATGGGCCTACATCCTCCTCATCAAACATTTTGTTTTTGCTTTTTCCTTCAACCAACTCATCTATAAAACATGCATTCACTACAAGGAATGTAAGCAAAGATAATATTTAAAAGTAGAACTCATTCAAAAACAGAGCATGACAAAACTACCCAAGGAAGATCTGAATAAACAACTTACCAAGAGTTCTTTATGGGGAAATATTCAAGCCATCAGGCAGTATAGAGACCCATACATGCCTCCCAGCTCCTCCTGAGTCAGGTTCCAATGGTATACTATGTGCATACTTAACTGGGAAAGGCTGAAAAAAAATCTGAAAATATGTGATGATGAAGAGGTGGATCAATGAATTTCTCCCACTACTGGTGGGAAAAATATGTAGGTGGGAATATAGCCAGGTAGAACTACATTTAACGTAGTTTGGGGGACAGCCGGGTGGCTCAGTGGTTGAGCATCTGCCTTTGGCTCAGGGCATGATTCCGGATCCCAGGATTGAGTCCCACATCAGGCTCTCTGCAGAAAGCCTGCTTCTCCCTCTGTCTGTGTCTCTCATGAATAGATAGATAAATAAATCTAAGAAAGAAAGAAGAAAGAAGGAAAAGAAAGAAAGAAAGAAAGAAAGAAAGAAAGAAAGAAAGAAAGAAAGAAAGAAAGAAAGAAAGAAGAAAGAAAGAAAGAAAGAAAGAAAGAAAGAAAGAAAGAAAGAAAGAAAGAAAGAAAGAAAGAAAGTTTGGCATTATTTATCAAAGTTGAAAGTACAAGGAACCAAAGACTAAACAGTCCTACTAACAGGTAAATAGCTCTTAGAAATGCATACATGTTTTTTTTTTAAATGCATACATATTTTTTAAAAGCTTTTGTTTATCTGAGAGAGAGAGAGAGCATGAGCAGGGTAGAGGGGCAGAGGGAGAGGCAGAAGCAGACAAAGCCCATTGCAGGGCTCTATCCCAGGACCCTGAGATCATGATCTGAGCCAAAGGCAGACGCTTACCTGACCGAGCCACCGGAGAGCCCCATGCATACATGCTAAAAATATATGCAGTGCTCACAGCAACACTATTTGTACCAGTCCCAAATGGAAGACAACCTAAATGTCCATCAGCAGTAGAATGAATTAAAATGTGATATTTTATGTAAATGGAATCTATAAGCAATAAAATTAAAAATAAACCTAAAGATATAAAATAGTATAGATGAATCTTGCATACATAATATTAATCTCCACAAAAAAAGACTAAAAAATATACATCTACATGCGATTCCACTCATAAATTTCAAATCAGATTAAACAAAATTATATTTTTTTAGTGATACATAACAGAAGATAAATATATGAGGAAAACAAGGGACCTGTGTATCATAAAAAGTCAAAGTGTTGGTTATCACTGGAGAAAACAAAGCAATAGTAACCCAAAGAGTGGCTATGGGCAGTTTCTGGGGTGCTGGCAAAGGTCGATTTCTAAAACTAGGTGGTAGTATATGGAAATCCACATTAGAATTATCCTACTGTAAATTTATGCATTTTTCTGAATGTGTTTTATTTTCTCAGTGAAAAAGAATAGAATTTTTACAAGACTTTATAACACGACAATGCTTTTTGGGGAGGCATTTTGGTTCGCATAATTCAAAACCCAAATACAATGATATCTAAGTCAAAATAGATATTGCACAGGATTTTTTTAAACTAAATTTTTATTTTGAGACATTTTTAGATTCATGTGCAGTTGTGAGAATGAATGCAGAGAGAGTCCTGGTACATGCATGCCTCCTTTTATCGCACTTTGCTCTACTGCTCTTCTAGATGGTGCATTTTTTACAAACTGAAAGTTTGTTGAAACTGTGTATCAAGCAGATCAGTTAGTACCCTTTTTCCAACAGCATTTGCTCATTTCATGTCTCTGTCATGTTTTGGTAATTCTTATAATCTTTCAAACTTTTTCATTATTACTATATTTGTTATAGTGATCTGTGTCAGTGATTAGGACTTGCTAAAAGCTCAGATGATAGCATTCTTTAGCAATTAAGTTTTTTTTATAAATTAAGGTGTATGTATTGTTCTTTTGATCATGATGCTATTGCACTTAATAGGCTACAGTATTGTGTAAACATAACTTTTATATGCATTGGAAAACAAAAAAATTCATTTGATTTGCTTTATTGTGACACTCCCTTTATTGTGGTGGTCTGGAACCAAACCTGCAATATGTTCAAGGTATGCTTGTATCTGTACTCAGTTTCTCCCTGGTAACATCTTGTGAGAGTACAGTACAATATCACAACCAGGATATTAGCATTAATAGAGTCAAAATATTGAGTATTTCCATTACTACAAGTATCCCCCATATTGCTCCTTTAAAGATACAGCCATGTTCTTCAGCTCCCAGCTCACTCCTAATCTTTGGGAACCATTAACCTGTTTTTTACCTACATCCTAAGGGGGAGAGCTTAGATAATTATTTGTACACCTTTTTTTTTCTAATTTAAACATTTAAAGCTATAAATTTATTTCTAGGAAGTATTCTGTCTCTCACAAATTTGGTAAGAAATTGAAATAATTTGAATAATTTGAATAATGAAATTTGCAATTTCATTATTATGCAGGTAAAAATGATTTCCTTAAAATGCTTTTGACCTATACATTATTTAGAAGTAAGTAATTTAATTTCAGGTGGATAGAAATGCTCTAGATATCTTCCTATTACCGATATTTAGTTATGATTAGATATCATAGTATGTATGATTTTAATCCTTTGAAATTTACTGAGATTTGCTTTCTGATTCAGCCTATGGTCTATTCTGGTGCATGTTTCAAGCACAGTTAAGCAGAATTGTATTAACTTGCATGACGATGTTTAAGGTTAAATATTGACTGATTTTTGTCTGCATATTTTATTAATTTCTGAGAGAGGGGTATTAAAGAGTCAATTATATTTGTAGATTTGTTTATTAAGTTCTGCCATTTTTTACTTTATGTGTTTTTTTAAATCTTTGTTTTTAAGTGCACATACATTTATTATTGTTACCTCTTCTGGTGAATTGATCTTTTATTATTATGAAATATTCCTTTTGTCTCTAACAATACTCAGAAAACTCTTGAAATTCACTTTATCTGATATTAACATTGCCACAGCTGCTATATTTTTCTTCAATTATAAACTTCAATTTAATTTTTAAATTCCAACATAAAGACAACTGATAGACTGAGTATAAAAGCAAGACCACACAATTTGCTTATTATGAGAAATTAACTTCTACCGTGATGATGTAGATAGGATAAAATTAAAAGGTAGAAAAAAATTCTACAATGAAAACACTAAGCCTAAGAAAGCTTACTATGACTTAAGTGAGAGAAATAAACTTCTGTCTCATGTAAAAGAGTGGGCTGATATGACACCTCTGTCCACAAACTTACCAGAGGCCTAAGCTTACTCTAAATCATTGCTTTGCTATTCTCGGGGTATTACACTCATCTTTCTAATTTAGTTATTCAGTTCCATACATATACCAGCAACAGGAAAGAGGAAGGGCACAATAGTTTCCACACATCAGACACTTAGTTATATGATCATCAATAAAATAATTTCAAGATAAAACTGAAGAAAATCTCCAGAAATGTGACTTTAAAAACAAGGCTCCGTATAATAGAAGAGAAAACATTAAATCTTGAATATTAGGAGCTCTGGAAAATTAAGAGAGGGGAATAAATTTATCAAATATGTAAATCTCTCAAACTGTAGGACATGCATTTCTAGATTAAGAAGACATTTCATAACTATTGACAAAGAGAAAACTCTGACATTCTACAGAGAAAAACTGGTCTCACAAAATAGATTGGGAATACAAATGACAAGGTTTCTCATAACAACAATGGAAGCAAGCAAGAAAGAGAGCAGCTCCTTTAAATTTTGATTGGGAATGTTTTCCAACCTAAAGTTCTATTTCCAAAGAAATAGTAACAATATCTGAGCAGAAGGTAAAGCATTTTCAAACACACTTTTTTTTTTTTTTTTTTTTTTAGAGTGAGAGTATGCTCTGGAGGGAGTGCAGGGTGCCAAGGTGTGGGAGGGAGAGGGAGAGAAAGAGAACCTTAAGCAGGCTTCACAGCCAGCTAGGGGCTCAGTTTCCTAATGCTGAGATCCTGGTCTGATCCAAAATCAAGAGTCACATGCTTAACCGACTGAGCCACCCTGGTCCCCCAAACACAGGAGTCTTTAAAAATTTTATCTTACATGGCTTCCTCGGGAAGCACCTAAAGAATGTGCTTCACCAAAACTAGGAAGTAATCTGTGAAAAATCAAATCCAGAAATCCAGGAATTAGAGATTCCATACAGAGGAGAGATAAAGGGATAGTTGGGAACATAGATCTGTGGTCAAGAGTGGAAGAAAAAGTCGAGAGACTAGTCATTTTTCTATAAAAGAATGCTCCATGAAGAGAAATTACAAGAAGAAATTAAAACTATATTGGGAGAAGATTTTACCCATCTGGCAGTTTAGTGATGAATTAGTGGTAAGTATATGGAATACTAAGCCATAAAAATGAGGTGATAAAACTATGTGAAAAATATATAACAATAGTATTCTACATGGCTCAGTATGAATATATATACAGTATCAATACACTTGAAAATGAACTTAAACAAGAATTATGAGATAATTGTTTGTGGAAGGGGAGCTGAAAGAACCTAGAGAGCTAAATCTTCATCTTCTACAGCAGAAAATCAATAGATAATATCTGAAAATGAAAAAAAAATAAAGAAATATGAGTATAAGCACATTATTCAGAAATAAAGGAAAAATTAAAACTGTGAATGTGGCTTTCTCAGGAGACTGGCAATGAGGGTTTGGAAGGTTTGAGGGCAGAGAACTGCTGTTGTCTCATTATAAGCCTAGAACTATTTGACTTTCATAATCATGTTCATGTGTAATTTTGGTGATAACAAAAATAACAATTTAAAAAGAAGGGAAGATTTAAATTAGTCTGATTAAATTCTACAGCTTTCTACTAGAACTTGGTTCTTCAACAAAAGGATTGTGATGTTTCCTAAGTTTAGAAAAATTAAAGAAACACAAAAATAAATAAGTAGGAAAGCAAAGAGCATAGTGTGAAACCAGAAGGTCAGTTCAGAGAATTTCATCAACAAAGGGACCGCATCACTTGGTTCCTTGGGCTCAGGGTTTGCTACCAGGAGCATGGTGAGGGGGACCAAGGAAGGACTAGAGGCAGAAAGAAAGGTGACACACTGCCTGCCCTTTTCAGGAGCCCAGAATAGTTGACCTTTGGGCACATTTTATAGGTAGAAATCTTTTCTTCAGGGGCCCCTGGGCGGCTCAGTTGGTTAAGTGTCTGCCTTTGGCTTGGGTGATGATCTCAAGGTCCTGGGGTTGAGCCCTGCATTAGGCTCCCTGCTCAGGGAGGAGCCTGCATCTCCCTCTCCTTCTGACCCTCCCCTCACTCATGTTTTCTGTCCCTCTCTCTCAAATAAATAAAAGCTTAGAAAAAATAAAAGGAAGAAATCTCCTTTAGATTGCAGTCAACCCCACGAAAATTACAAAGAATCTTTAAACAGATTTTGGTAGATACGAAGAAATATAGCAAACATGGAACACTTTCGATTTAAAGAGTAATGGTTAGTCACTTATCAGAAGTCTCTAGTGAAACCTTGACTATTAGAGGTTGCATTTTCTGGCCTACAAATATGAAGACAGAAAAAGGGGATATTGGAAGAACACTTTTTTACCCCATGGATGTTGCATGTATCTAAGCCTTAACTCTCAGCACAATTAGGAGCTCTCTACGGAATACACACCAGAAAGCTGGAGAACCTCCAGCATCTGTAAAAGGACAGAGGAGTCACAGGAGATGAGAGGGAGGGTGGACAGGAGAGAGCAGATGGAGGGTGAGAATGATTTAAACCTGCAGCGGGTCTCTTGAGATGCTTGAGAAAGTTTTGGAAAGAATCTGAAAATAATTTTCGGATCATCCTAGAGAACATCAGATACTACCTGAGGGAGCCATGAGGTAGAAAAACAGGATCTGTGCAATGCTCCTTCCATGGGTTGCTATCTAAGAATAATTGACTGATATCCATAAATGGTTCTTCATGGACATACATATTACCATAAGATTTGAGTTTTGGAGAAGACTAATAATTATTTTATGACAGGCTTGAGCACTAAATATGACAGTTCTTCTTCCTACAATAATGCTCTAATGACTGAGATTGACAAAATGCGAGAACACTCCGTTGAATGAATGGCAATGTTGGAAAAAAGGTAAAGAATCACTCCTAATACCTGGCAGTTCCTTGTTCCTCCCATCTCTTCTCTTTCCACTTTTAGAGCTATTTCCGGGAAATGCAAAATTGATGCATGCTCCAAAGCCCTTGATTCTATAGTTAAGTCAAAGCCTTAGCAAGGCAATGCTTCTTCATTCCATCTTCCCAGCATCGTTCCTCTCCCTGTCCCCTGCAAGCCATGTTCTAGCTGTTCTTATCTTAGCAGTCTGGGACCCCAATTTCTACTTGCAAAGTCATTCTCCCTCTTTTTAAAGCCAAGTTTAATATCACCTCTTCTCTGGTGATTTTCCCTGGTGATTTCCCTGACATTTTGGAGGCAGAGTTCATTACTTTTGCTGCAATGTTCTTATATTTAACTGCAGTACCATTGCATTTCTGTAATTATATTATGATTATTTATGTATACATTTCTCCCACTTATTTGTCTTCCTCAAGGGTAGAAACATATTCTATTAATCTTTTTCTTTGTCTCCAGCGCATTCCACATTTCCTGATACAAGAGAGGCACTTCATAAAAGTTTGCCAAAGTTCTTAACAAATGCATGAGGAATGGAGACAGATTTTCATGTTGGCCGATGAGAAAGATGCTGGAGGGTATTCTAAGTTCTTGACTGTAAACTCCAGTCCAGAAAAAGGCCTCATTCTGTTCTGTGGCTCTTAGACTCCTTTCATTAGAGATTTGTCTTCTTGTCTGTCCCAGTCATCCTTGCTGTTGAATGTCCTTTGTTTCTACTACAACCATATTTTGTTTGGTGGGCAACAGTCAAACATTTCCAAATGTGCTCTTTAGAGAGGGATAAGTAAGCCCAATCTTGAAGAACAGAACGAAATAAGGGAGAGCGGGAGAAGATAGAATTAAACCCAAAACAAAGAAAACTGCCATTGTGAGCATTTTATATTAACCTTTTTAAATGATGGATTATCCATTCTGAGCACAAATATATCAATCAGGGGAAATTATAGAGGCAAGGGATATGACAGCAGCTGTGTAGCTCGCCCTAACGATTCTGGACTGCCAACATTTCTCAGCTTGGTGTTACAGAAAGGAGGACTAGGAATTACATGAGGTTGTGAGAAGAATACAAATGTCCTACACACCAAAGGAAAAAAAAAAAAGACCCTAAAAATGAAGACTTCAAAAGTTGCTGCTGAAATGGCTTCTTCTGGATTGTTGGAAGAGTGTTTTTTACTACGCTGCCTTACTGCAACATCTGAGGCACTCCAAACTTGGAACTTTGTTAAAACCCTATTAAAAGAAATCTGAAAATCAGTCATTTTTAGTTCTTAGACAACAGAATTGGAGAAAAAAAAACATACACATGTATTTTACATATGCATACATTTACTGAAAACACATATAAATACACAAAAAAATACCAAACACCAAAACTGAACACCAAGGAGAACTGAGAATTGCCAATTGTTAAAACATTTAGAAGATTTCTCACCTAAGATTAAATGGACTCATTTCTGCCCAACACAATGCTTGTTTTCAACAAATATTGAAATCAATTTGTGGGATAGAGGATGAAGCATAGAAAAAAATAACCTTTTAAATTCCATTCATATTTGGTGCTTTGGGACTCTGAAATTTGCTTTTCAACCCTTTGTTCTGTTTTAACAGATTTAGAATATGTAATTTAAAAAATAAACTGAAGAAGCTGGATAAGTCCCAGGCTGATGCTGGGGATGGGCAGAACAGAAGTCCCACGAAGTTGCCCCAATGGGATCACACCAAAAGGATTCAGATCTTCTTCCAGTTAATCTTTAAGGGTAATAGCAGAAAAATCTCCAAGAACAGAGAGATAAACAAAGGAAGACTGTTGCCTCCTTTCAGAGACTATTGGTAATGTAAACAAACCATACAGTTGCATTCTGACCTAAGTGATGACTCACCCATTCAAAGAGCAATTTTTGAACTCCTGTCCTGTGGCAGGAACTACTGTTATAGCAAACAAATCAGACAAAGATGCCTGCCTTCATAGAGCTTACATTCTAGCAGAAAGATCATGATTTCTAGAAGGGCAAGTCTTAGGGATGCCCAGAATATGAAAAATTCTCTTTTTAAAAAAATCACATTGTATTCTCCTCTAATTACCAATCCACCTATTTTCCTGAAGGTAAGTGTGAAAAAATGTCAAAGGTCATGTGAAATGTATGCAACATTAAGGTTAACACATTTTTTTTTTTAAGGTTAAAACATTAAGAAAAGTTTCTTAATGACAGCAACCTCTTGCCCCAAGGGGTGAAATCTTCTGCAAAACTAATATAACTAATATTTCTGCTAAATCTGAATCATTCTATAAAGTGGGGGACAACTGTGATAAAATCCATGTATCTTTGTATTGCTATCTAGGGAGAATTTTCTTTAACTTTATGGTTTGCAGAATAAAGGGCAATTGTAAGTTCACTTCCTTCCTGGAGAGATGAAAATTCCTGAACTATTATTTGTGGTTATTACTATATCAACTTGTCCAAAGATCAGAAAAATGATAACATCACAGTATAGAAAAATAGAAGGATTATCTAGTACAAGGTTGCTCCCCTGAAATATTTGGCCATAAGACATGTGACTTAAAATACAAAAGCTTGCATGCGTCAGTTGGTGGAACCAATATAGGAAAAAAAAACAGTTTTTAAATATCTGACCTTTTTCTTGACACTCATCACTGAAAACCTTTTCAAGATCAAGAACTCTTGAAAATGTTAATGGGTCATCTTCATCACCTTGTAAGACTGAGTTCCTGCAGACAGAAGTGTGCACAGGTTTCAGATTAGATCCTTAGAATAAAGCTTTGAAAATATTAACAATAACTACTATTGACTAAGGGTCAGTTGGGTTCCAGGTGCCAGTAGTGGGCTTGGAACTCTGTACCAGTTACTTGATTTAATACCACAGCCTTACGAGGTAGATATATTTTACAGATAGGAACTCAAGATTGAACACCACAATATGATTTGAACCTCAGTCCAACCCCAAACTTCACGCACTCCCCACCATGCAACAATGCCTCTCTCAATAAGAGTTGGAATGGATGGAAAGATAAACAATGTGCATTCCCTTACTGATGAGTGGTTTCACAAGAGCTTCTTTACTGATACACACTACTTTGGTACTAAGACCAAAAAGCTGGTTGTCAAACTAAGAGCTTCTATAAATGTTAAGGGTCCAGAAGGCTTAGTGAGTATTTTCAACACACTTCATGAAATAAGAGATTTTTTTGTTGGTGGTAAGATAGACAGACAAATATGATGTTCATTTTAATGCACTCTGTTTCCAAAACTATATTCTGGGCATCAATTCATAAACAAGAGTGTAAAAAATAATTCGTATGAACACCTAACAAAAGATTTTTTGTGTGAAATGAATTCATTTCAGGCCCACAGAAAGGTAAAATGCTGTAAAGTATTATACCTATAAAACTGATATAGTTTGTCTTACAGTGTGCATAAAGTCAGGGGGAAGGTAGAAGAGTTGACCAAAAAAAAAAAAAGCAGGCATAAGCATGCATTTCTGGGCTACATGATCTCGTGCATGATGGCTCAGGTTTCTACTGTACATTTCCTTTAATGAAAATTGTATTTTCTAACATAAAACCTCAGCAGGCATGCACTTGGCTAACAAGGGGAAAACTCTGTCCCAGTTTTCCATAATACATTCATGAAGGGATTTGAAGCAACCAACAGTCACTGCAGAAGGAAAGCGAAAAAACGTTGTTCCCTGGCATTTTTTAAACAAACACAAAAGTTCAAGCTCTACAGCTATTAAGCTTTTTGGAGGCAACATAAACACAAGCTTATTTCTAACCCACTATAATCCTTGAATCAAAACCAATCTTCATTTCTGTTGTAATTTTTTCTGCAATACCCCAGACGGCGGGAGAGCGAGAGGCAGGGTCACCAGGCCTGGCTTTCAGCTGGGCTCCTCCAGTAGCAACATCAGCCCCAAGATCTTCACTTAATCTCTCCTGTGCGAGAGACGTCACGTAACCAGTACCTTCTTTTCTACTCTGTTTAGTCTATAGACAAGCCCTTTTCTTTTGTGGAAAAGTACCATCTCTCCTCTTGATCTTTTTCCTTCAGAAAAGGAAGAAGCGTATCTAGGGAGGATGTGGCTGACATATTTGTCTTCCATGCAAGCAGGGGGAAGGAAACTCTTTTCAAAACACAGTTTGATTTATGCAGGATCTCCTATGATATTATAGCATGGCATGTGATCATTTTGCTCAAGGAAACCTCGAGGGAACAAGGTCCACCCTCTGCCTCTTGACAGGCGGCTTATAAACTAGAGCAGCACAAAAGGATGCAAGTGGATCTGCATTTATAGTCCTGGAGATGAAGTTCCACAACTTCCACTAGCCCTCCACAGTTAGATATTTGCCTGCTTTTGTCTAAATCCTTTTTGCCAGCATCGAATGACTTTTTAAAGAAATCCTCCTTTCAACAGAGGGAGCAAACGGCTGGCCACCATCAGCTGAGTAATAACCCCTTTGGTTATTTTTAAATATTGTAATAGCCCAACGGACCTGGTGCACCATGAAGAGGCAATTTCCTAAGTGGACACAGAAGTCCTGAAGAGGATGATGTATGACCAAATGTTACTTAACTGCCTCCATTTACATAGCTCCAACCAGGCCCAATAATTACAGGCAGGCAGCGCAAAGCCACAGCTAGATGCCAGGCCACAGAGCCTTTCCTCACATCTATGGTCCTGCGTGGCAGTGCAATGCACAGGAGAGATGATCAATACTAACAAAGCGATCAACCTAGATGATACTGAGGCTCATTTATATGGAGATAAGTACTGGTAAGGGGGTAGAGAAAAAAGGCAAAGTTAAGCAGAAAGATCTATACTTCATTGAAGCAAAGGTAATTTTGTATGTTTTGATTTTTACTTGTGGGTGCTTAATACCCAATAAATAAGTAATAATTAATATTTATCTACAGTGCACTGGTGATTTGCACCTTAACTGACTGACGCTTGCCGAGCTCTGTAGATGAAAGCTATAGTACGCAGTACATGCAAAATATTTTTAAAACTATAATTCTAACTATTTAAAATTTGAGAGTCACCTTCTCCTGCTATAAATTCCTTCAGAGGAACTGCGAGGAAGGCACTTAGTTTTTGGTCTGGACCTTGACTTTCCTGTTTGTAATACAAGAAGGTTGAAATAGATGATCTCTAAGGTCCATTTACCTCTAACATTCTGTGATTATAATTAACTGTACAGCTGGAGACTGATAGAATTCTGGACCTGGAAGAGATTCCAGAGTGGATTTATATGGAATTGTTCCTAAGACAATCATGGAGGCTTTTTTTATTGTTATTTTTTATTTATTTTTTTTTACAGACATTTATTGAGAGCTTATTTTATTCAGGCACTATACAAACCGCTTTCCTATAGCCTCTCATATGCATCTCAGAAAAGTTCCTGTGATTTAGAGATTGTTATAATCTTCATGTAAGGAAACCAAGGCTCAAGGGAATACATTGCTTAAGACCTACAGAAAATGGCAGAACAGGAAGTCAAACCCAGTCTCTGGTTCCAAATTCTATATTCTTAACCGTTCTAGGCTAACTTTGGCATAACTTTTCCATAATCCCAGTCCCCAGAGAAAGTCTGAACTTGCTTTCACACACCTCCTCACCACCTCATGATATTCCTGCTTTCCCTTGGCTCAGAGCCAAGCTTCTTTTCAACTCAGAAAAGCTCATTTCCTATAAGTGAGAAAGGAAAGTCTCATTTCTTCTCAGTGTTTGTGCTCAAATATCAGTGCAGGCAGGATGGGACAAGTGGCCATTCTGAGTCTCAAATTCTAGAACAGTAAGATTTTTCTTTAGACATTCATCCAGGGTGATATGGTATTCTTAATGCTTGTTTCCCTGCAGGAGCCCTAGTAGCTTTATTCGAGCCACTAAAGTTTAGGTCTTTGCCCTTTACCATTGGCTAACTAGTGAGGATCCCTTTGACAGACAGTTGCCTTTCTTTGTTTCTTCAATCCTCCCTTTGTTCCTTTGCCCACAGTCCAAACAATGAGTGAAACAGAATCTTCACTAAGGCCAAGTGGGTCCAGCCCACATAGCTATTTTCTTCCTAATAAATCGAGTAAGTCAGCTCAGATTGAGGAGACTGTCATGTTTATAATATAACAGTCAGTATCTCCACATTTCTGGAAGAATCAAGATGGTATCCTTCCCATCATTTTCAGAATGGGATTTCCCCTTTCTCTCTGTGGAATAAGGGCTGGTGGTTGTGCTGCTTTTGCTAGAGTTCCTTGTCCCAGAGGCTTGAGAGGATGACTTAACGGTCAGTTACAATACTTTTCACATAGAAGGGAAGTGAACAGACAATAGTCTGCAGAGCTTTGTTCAGATTGGGTACAAGGGATTTGAACAAAGATGGAGTAACGCTTTTATGGTAATAGTTCTCAGTGCTTTCCCCTGTTTTTTTTTTTTTTGTTGTTGTTTGTTTGTTTTTATTTGTGATAGTCACAGAGAGACAGAGACATAGGCAGAGGGAGAAACAGGCTCCATGCACCGGGAGCCTGACGTGGGATTCGATCCAGGGTCTCCAGGATCGCGCCCTGGGCCAAAGGCAAGCGCCAAACCACTGCGCCACCCAGGGATCCCTCCCCTCTGTGATTCTATAGGGATAGGTAGATCCCATTAAAGAAATATTATTTAAAACTTATCTTCAATGGCCTTTAGATGGTAGGGATTATCAGTATCTATTTGATCTCTTTTGATTTCTTCAACCCTGTTAGCAAGGTAAAATGTAAACTTACTAAGTTAAGATTTGAAATTCAGGTCCTAAATATTCCCATAGCTCTACCCAAGAATGGAGAAACTTTGGGAACCACACATATGAACCAAATTTAAAGAATTTCCTTAACAAATAGCACTAATTGATCAATAGTGTGGTGTGATTGCTCATATAACTCATTGGTAAAATATCTAAAGTGAGAGGCTGAAGCTCTTTGCTTTTCTCTACATTTTTCAGATAATTGGGTTCAGTACTGTGAGCCAGTAGACTCTTATTAGACTATTTTTAGATTACTATTTTAAGAAAAATAGTGTCAAATCTTAGTATATTCTAAGAAGAGTGTCAAATGGCAAGTGGATTAAAAACCCTGCCAAATAAGAAGTAGTAGAGAAATAATGACTAATCTGTTTAGAAAAAGGAAGATTTGTTTCGGTGCAGGGAGTTCCAGTGCTGAGAAAGGTGAAGGCATGTTGGATAACATTAAGTGTTCCAGTACTTTCGTGTGGAAGAAGGATCAAACTTATTCATTATGACTCTACGGATAAAACTAGGGTCAAGGAGTAAAACAAGAGAAAGCCGGATTATAGTTACGTGTGAGGAAATAAATTCTGAGAGCTATATGGATGTCTGGGTAGCTCAGCAGTTGATCATCTACCTTTGACTCAGGGCATGATCCCAGGATCTTGGGGTTGAGTCCCACATTGGGGTCCCTGTGTGGAGCTTGCTTCTCCCTCTGCCTGTGTCTCTGCTCTCTCTCTTTCTCTCATGAATAAATAAAATCTTTTTTAAAAAAGGTTCTAATAGCTATAGCTCTGCAGAAATGAGGGACACTAAGTGTATCTTCTTTAGAGATGTCTAGGCAGAACCCCGGGGTCCAGGTTGCAGGGATATTGTAGCACTGGATTTGGGGAAAGAGAGCAGGAAGTAACTCATATTTAAAGTTCTTTCTATGAAAGACTAGAGCTTTCGAGTTTATGTTCTCACTAAAAAATATGATCTATATTTGTTTGATTTCCTTGAAAAACAGCATGAGCTTAATTAAAAAAAAAAAAAAAAAAAAAGGAGGAGGGTGAAATCTGAGGGATAACCCAGCAGCAAGCCCTGGTGTTGATTGCTGTAGAGGAATATTATTCTCCACACTGTTCTCTTGACCAGAACAGTACATTTCCCTTCACTCTGCAAAGAAGTCTAAAAATCAGGGATCCCTGGGTGGCGCAGCGGTTTGGCGCCTGCCTTTGGCCCAGGGCGTGATCCTGGAGACCTGGGATCGAATCCCACGTCGGGCTCCCGGTGCATGGAGCCTGCTTCTCCCTCTGCCTGTGTCTCTGCCTCTCTCTCTCTCTCTCTGTGACTATCATAAATAAATAAAAAAAAATTAAAAAAAAAAGAAGTCTAAAAATCAGAGCCTATACATGTTGACATAGCATCAAATATTAGACTACCATTTATTTTCCCAGAAACTGATCGGCACATTTGCATCCAGGCTGCCAAATAGGGTAAGGCAATAACACTGGTTAAGTTGGGATAACTTGTCTGAAAAGACATCCCTGTTGGAATACAATGGAGTAGCTATTTTCATCACTTTTTCAATTGGAAAAATTGTTAAGTCTCCATTATTAAGTAGAAAAGCATGTGGAATTTCTTTAAGATATAAAATTTTAAAGTAAAAATTTATCCTAAAAAATACAACATTATGCATCCAGAATAATGAACAAGCTTTTTCCCTTTTGAGGATAGTCATGATTTTATTTTGCTTTCCCTTAGTTTTTAATCACTATCCTTGTTGTCTAAAAGGCGAATTAAATAGTTCCAGTGTTCAGCTCTTTGCTCATGCAAATAAATGAAATCTCTTTGTGAATTCCATTGTTAACATAAAAATCTAATTTCGAATTCTTAGTTACATCCAATCAATATCTTACCACAAATAACATCACAACTATCAATTAATTGTACTCTTTTTATATTTTGGTTGAAATGAAGATTAAAGAATTGTACGTTGCCAAAAGAAAATTTTTGTAATCTTGGGAATATAAAGAAGGTTTCCCTGGTAGTTAAGTTTTGCAAAGATCTATGGCTTTCTGTGTTATAAGCAGAATAACATGATTGCAACCTACATTGTCTCCTTTAGATGGAGGAAATTTTCATCTTTTGAAATAGCGTTATTTACCTTGTGCTAAGTTATGCTGCAGTAATTATTCATTTCAAATCATCTGTCCTTTAAAACAAATATTTATTGCTTGTTCTCATTATGTGTCCACAGTGGGTTGGCCCTTCTGGAAGACTTCTGTTTCATCTCTTATTTATCCAGTGACCATGATTGAGTGAACAGCCTCAATCTTGGATAGCGGAGCTCATAGCAGAAGGAAAAGAAAAGGCACAACGTCACTTTTGTTCATGTTCTATTGACTAAATCAAGTCACAAGCATGATATCAGCTAGTGGAGTAAGGCATGTCTAAAGAGGAGCTGTGTAGACTTTGGCAACTGACGGAATGCAATGCCAGCAGCATCAAAAGGATACTTATAATGTAGCATATGTCACATGATCAAATATGTCTGGAAATATTTTATTTCATCTGCTTTGTTCCTTCTCATCTAGTTGAATGATGTGGTCAATTGAGGAATTTTGCCAAACTGGCAATATTTCATCACTTGTTGTGTCCTTAGCTTTTGTTAACCTCATATTATTTGTCTACAAAATGACTATTCAATAAAGTCTCATTGTGAATAACCAGGGAATATGGTATTTTATGCAAGACTTTTTTTCCCCTTCTAAACTAAAAGAATATAGTTGTACAGGAAGCCTCCACATGCATTTTTCTCATTAACACTTCCTAGTAAATGGATATTAATTCATGTTACTATAAATTACAATACAGCATCTAAGCTGCTATGGAATTACACCTCACAGCTACAGAAATACCTGGAGAGCTACTGGGGAGTAATGTGATTATCACAAGCAACACCAGGGAAATAATATAATTTGTTGCCTACTATAAAATGCTACTCCATTTTTCTTAGGAGCTTGGCAGGTTGAAATAAATACTTTTAAAGTCAGTTTATTAGATTTAAAAAATCCCACCATTTCCCCCTTCCTTTCCTTGCCCAGAGACCTTTAACACACAGGTGTAAGAATCAGCAGGCAACCAAGCTTATGGAGGACTTTCTTGAAGAGAGTTTTAGAATTAGTTAGGATAACATACTCTGAATAGTATTGATAAGATTAGTGCCCCAATAATTTGTGGTAGGTTACCATGGAGAACACTTTAAAATAGAAATGATGATTAGACAGAAACATTAAAGGAGAAAAGGAAGAAGAGGGAGAGGGAAGTGAGAGCGGGAAAGAGAGAGAGAGAGAGAGAGACAGCAATAAGATTATTTCTACTGGTGCCATGGATTCATCAAAGCATGGGAGATTATAGAGATGCCAGGTGCTGATACGAAGCTGATTTTTTTCCATCCTTAGAAAGTTAAAGCAGTTGACAGTAGCTTGTACTTAAAAAGATTTCCCATTATAATTTCTCAACTGGAAATCTCTCCTCTCTTCTTTGGCCATCCTACTAATCTGAAAACACTGGAGCTGTATATAAGTAGATATGTGGGTTGCCTGGAGCTCTAATGTTGATGTTTGCTAGATTGTACTCTAGGTTCTTATTCTGTGCCTGAATGCTCAGAATAGACAGAAATCCCAGCTCCCAAATGCTTTTTGTCCTTCAGGAACCAGAGCATTCATATAGCATCTCTCTCTCTCTCTCTCTCTCTCTCTCTCTCTCTCTCTCTTTTTCAAATTCCAAAGCACCGCTGTGCATTTTATATTATTTAGCTATATGCATACTATATTCACCAAAAAATGCTCTTTTGAATTAAAACATAATAAAATAAAAACTAGAGAAATCGCCCAGTATGAAAAAGCAAGATGATACATTCATGGACTCATCACTGAATTACAATTTCACCATTATAAATACAATCTGTGATTTCTTTCCATATCTAATCACTAAAATACCCTCAAGGGTGAAGAGAACAGAAAAAATAGATCCAGTACATCATCATTACTGCCTTTTAATTTCTCACCTCAATATTCAGGTGCCTCCTTGCAATTTCCACATTTCTGAAACACCTCACATATCCTGCTTCCCAACTGTTAATAATTCTATCATCAGCTTCTTGTCCAGTGATTCAATTCAAAATACACCCTGAAGGTAGAGAGATAGAACTTGCTGGAGGATTTGGACATAAGATGCTAGAGAGAGGGAAAAGGCAAAGATGAGCTAAAATTGCCTGAGCATCTGGGTGAATTGGGGGCATAGTGGACAAGCTGGGCATATTGGACATAGTGGGCATATGTTGGGCATAGTGGACAAGCTGGATGTGGGGTAGGGAGACATCCAGAATGCTGTTCTGGATCTTTTAAGTTAAAGACACCAAAAGAACTATTTGATACGCAAGTCTGAAACTCAGAGAGTAGGCTGTAGATAGAGCTTTCTTAGAAGGAAAAGATTAAATCATTAAAGAGAGGAGACTGAATAGAGTCATATAGGGAAGAGGATGTAGAACTGAAGAGAGAAATTCTGAGGATGGAAAAGAACAGTGAATAAAGAGACGTGAAAAGGAGCATTCAAGAAGGTCAGAGAGCATTCAGAAGGTATGAAAGGAAGAAACAGAATATAAGCACTCTTTTCAGGAGGTTCTGCTATAGAGTTTATTGAGAAAAATGAGTGGAAACTAGAAAGAAAACCTGGTGTCAAGGTTTGTTTTTGAGATGAGAAATATCATATCATATCTGTATGCTGATGTAATCACTCAGTAAAACAGGAGAAATTAAAGATGAAGGAGAAAGCAGGATTGAATGCAGGAGCAATGGTTTTACATATTTGAGGGGAATGGGAATCCAGTGCACAGTGGGGGTGGGGGGTTGGTCTCAAAGACTGCAGAGATACTTCATTCACTGTACTTGGAGGAAAGATGATGTATACGGTGACAGGTACAGATAGATTGTTTCTTGTGGTGGTAAGATGGGGATATAACCTGGTTACTGCTAATTTCTAGGCAAAACAAGCCGTATCAGTTGAGAATAAGGATTCAAGAAGACCTGGTTGAGGAAAACAAAATGGTGAAATAGTTTTGGGAGGCGAATTGACAAGAAAAATAAATAAGATTTCTGGACAGTACTGCTGACCTACTTAAGATTTTGGTTATAATTTTGAAGAGAGACCAGTCAACATAGTTGTGGATTTTATTTTTTTTAGCCTCTTTCTACTGTGAGGATGTGAATCTAACTGTGTTTGGTGTTTTGTCATGTGAAATTGTGGATAGAAAGAATGGCAAAGGAGTTGAAATTTTTCAAAAGAAGGATTATTTGTGAAACACCCCAGAACCAAAGCTCAGTGTGAAAGGATGCTGGCCGCGGGTGACCATGATGGGTCAACAGCCCCCAAACGGAATTCATAAGCTTCCTCTCCAAACCTGATTCTTGTGTTTCATCTTTTCCTCGGTGATGGATCACCTAGTTCTTTGAGCCAGAAATCTGGAAATATTCTATGCATCTCTTGCTTTGCAATCCCAAGTCAATTTCTGCTGAGCTGATCAATATCTTTCTAGTATTTCCTTTTCTTCCCCCTGTTTGAGCTTCCTATGGTTACGTTCTTTGGTCACTTACTTGGAGAGCTGATACTTCAGCTCTCCTCTAGCCTTCCACCTCATTGATCCGTGATCTGCAGTTACCAGAATGATTTTTAAGATCTGATTAAACTACGTGCCTACTTATAAACATTGATTGTCCCCAAATATTCTCTCAGAAAAAAGTCCAAAAGCTCAAGTGACAGAAGAAAAATGATATCTGATGGGTCTTCAATAGCTACTGTGTGCTAAACACTGGGTTAAGCACAAGAAATTTTCAAGTAGCCAGAGATGATTGATTGGTTGATTTATTATTCCATAGAGACATTATGTTACATGTAAAGAAATAAAAGGACAAAATATGAAGTGGCTTCAACAAGGTAATACTTAGAAGCAGAAGAGTGAGAGTTTGAATCCAGGTCTAACTGATCCTAGAATGTGCTCTCATGACCACGGACATTATTGTCTGAGTTTAATGCTTGCTGTCATCTGACAATTGCTCCTCTTTCCAGGTTTCTCTATCATCCTTTCTCTTTTTCCCTTAGACTGATCTTGTGTAAAATCCTATTAAATAATCTCATGCTCATACTAATGCATCTTCCTGTGCTTGAAATGCTTTCCCCAAATGTCCCTCCTTCTACTCAACCCCACCTAACACCCATCACTTGTTTGGACAATTTTCATGAATTGCTTTAAAATTCACCCCTTCTCTGATACCTCTGTGTATCTTTTCCCCAACTTTCCATTCAACCATCTATTATTCTACCAATAATGTTTTATTGCAGTTTTCTGTTTATCTGTTCATAGATCTATTATGGGCTAAATTGTGTCCTCCCCTCCACCAAACTCATATGGTAAAGTTCTAACCCCCAGTATTTCAGAATGTGACTATTTTTGGAGATCAAGTTTTAAAGAGATGGTCAAGTTAAAATGAGACTATGGGGTAGGCTCTAACCCAATCTGATTGATGTCTTTACAAGAAGAGGAAATCTAAACACTCAAAGACACCAGAAATGTGGTTGCAAACAGAAGAAAGATCATGGAGATCATGTAAGGACACCGCAAAAAGACAGCCATGTGTAAACCAAACAGAAAGGCCTTAAAAGAAAGAAAACCTGTGACCTTTTGGTCTTGTATTTCCAGCTTCTAGACCTGTAAGAAAATAAATCTCTTTTAAGCATCAAGTCCATGATATTTTGTTATGGCATCCCTAGTAAATAAATATAATCTCTAATACTAACCTTCAGGGCAAGATCTCATCTTATTTGCATCCTTAGCCCTTGGGATTCTTATCCTGTAGACTCCACCCTCTACACATGTTTTTCATTTTAACAATGTTACAGATGTTGATACACTTTACCAGATGAATGAAAACACAGGCGGGAGTGAATATTTTTGCACACAGAAGTACATTATAGACCTCTTGAATGTGGGTCTGAATCTATTTAATATTCCAAGGTCAACGGTTAGCCATTTCATATTATTTATGTATTTTCACATCTCTGCCTCCACATGTTATTGAGGACACTTGTCAGGTAGTAAGAAATTCAGCAGTGCATGCGGTAAATAACTAGAAGCCCAGTGATTCATTAGCCCAAAACTTAAGCTGATGTCCAAGCTTCCTGACTTTGATCTTCAGTTATCAACTTCACATTTTCCCCTTGCAGAGGCACACTGATCAAAGTGTTGGTCTATTTGCAGGTGTAATAAGAAATTGAGCTCTTTCCTTGGGTTTCTTAGTTTGGCCAGCATCACCATTATCTTTCCTTCTCACATCCTTTCCTTTCCTAGTGAGGGAAAAAAGAAATATGTTTACCTGGCAGACATTTTCAAGTTTTCACAGCTCTAGGTAAAACATTCCAACTTACTGTCACCATACTTTAGCAAAGAGCAGTTATAGCTGGCCAGGACCTGATAAACGAAGCTATATAAATATTTGGTGTATACTACGTGTGTGTTAGAGGGATTCCATCTCTCATACACAGACCTGCAATTTCAGTTGATTTGATTCTGTGGTAAAGAAAATGACTTCCTACCAAACAATTATTTCAGCTTCTAGAATAGCCATAGTCCCAGCCTAGTGAGAAGCAAAATAAAATTTTGATTTTTGCATCTTGTAGGCTACAACATCTTGCTAAACTGTGAGGGCCTCTAAAGGACTCCGATTGGATTTTGAACCACTTTTTTTTTTAAACCATATATTTATTTTTCCTTAAGTGTTAATCTAACGTCATAGGACTTTGTTTCTTCACCAGGACATTTCTGACAGGGTTTGGTAACTTCAGAATGACTTGAGGCAACTCAGTGAACATACTTTTTATATTAATTAAAATGACTACTAAGTGTGATTTTGATCTTTTTTTCCAGAGGTTGAGTTAGGGCTGGAAAGAAGAGTGCACTGAAGCAGGAAAATCTTTTGTGTTCCAACAAGCTATTAGTCTGCACTTGGAAAACTAAAGAGGTAAGTAAGTAAACATAGACTTGAAGCCTGTCTTGAGTCCCAATTCTTTTTGTGAATCTCCTCTACCCTCTCTGACTTTTATTTCCTAGTGTTCTATTAAAGAGTCCTATAAAACTCCTTATACTGCAATTGTATTTCCGATTTAAAAAAAATTTTATCAGAGGCTCATGATCTGGTATCTATCAGAGTTAATGTCTCCATATTCCCATCTCCACTGTGGACACTTCCCTTCTCCTGGCTTGATGGACTTACTTCTTTCATCCACTCTAGCTTTCCTTTCTCGTATTCCTTGAAAGAGAACAGCAGGAGTTGTATAAAGAATGGTTCAGAAAGCCAGCAGCCAGAGGGAATCCAATGATAGAATGTTAGGTGATATCATGGCTCCTTCAGTATTTCAATCTTCAAATAACCTGGAATTCATTACTCTGCTTTAGAATATATTATTCTTTGAATAAGCTTTTTAAGCAACCATGCAAAGCAGACATTTGATTTGCATGAAGACATCTTACCTTTTTTTTTATGTGTATACAGATATGTATATATCTCCATAAATTTTTCAGAAGTGTCCCCATAGCCTCTTCCCTATTTGAATATCAGGATATAACAGAGGAGGACAAAAAGATTTGACTTGTTACCTTGTCACTTGTTAGATAAGTGGTAAAGTTATCACCCTACCAAGAATATGATTGAAAAGATTAATAAAGGACTGGCTTCTGTGGTGAAAACTGGATCTAGGGAGGGGAAGGCTCAAGAAGCTGGGCCCTCAATACCAATGTACCATTATCTTTCACTCATCTTTTCATGAAAATTCCCAGCTCTTCCTAAAATAAGCCCATTTTGTGAGAGAAAGGAGGCCTTTTCAGATTGTGAGTAGCTTCAACTCATTCTTGAAAACTGAGCAAAATGTAAACATTTCCAAGTCTTCAACTATTTGATAGGCAAGGCAGACAGACCCCAAGATTCGGAAGAGGAAGGCCCCACCCAGCAAAAGAAATACTCCCTGTTAAATCAGAAATGGCTGGAGAGCAAAATGACAATGATTGTTGCTACAAGGCCATATGGATTTGAGTCTGGTCTATATTAGAAAGGCTGAGGAAGACTTAGCCTCCTTCCAACACCGCCCTCTCCCCACCACCCTTCAGTCCACTGTGCTTGACGTAAAGCCAGGGTTTTGCTAGCATGGTCCAAATATTCTCTTTACTCTCTTGTCTATAAAAAAGAGTCTGTCTTGTGTCTGTGAGAGAGTTCACCCTTACATACAATACAATCCAAGAAAGCTATGTCACTGTATATATCCAGAGCTCCTAACAAAACAACAAAGCCATGTTGCATGCAACACTCTTTCACAGGACAAAAGGTACTGGAATGTTCCACGTGGGCAGACGTGGTCCTGCTGTTGTGGAGATGGCTCCGGGGAGCAGGGGCTGTACCGGAGGTGAGGATGTGAGAACATGAGAAGAGACCTCCACAGAGAGAGGCCGGGGCTGGGATGTGCAAAGCTTTGGCCCCATTTTAAGCACAGCTGTGTTATAAATGTGATGAACTAGCATTTTTTGGATGATGTTCAGCCTGGGTCACAGGACTGCTAAGGTGGGAATAAAAGTAATGTTACCTTGGGCCTGCCCTCCCCCAGGATGTGTATTTCTAAGAGCTGAAAATTGCTAAGATCTTTTCTCACAGCTGCAAGGGCTCAGAATAGTATGAATGATGTACATTTTGTGACACTTGGCTCTTGGTTGCCCAGAATTCAGGGAAGGGGATCTCTCTGCCTCCTTCTGTCACTTTCTCTCAATCATCTATCTCAGGGTTGATTGGAAGATAAAGACCTTAGGCCAGCCCCAACTTCCTTCTGAGCTCAGGAAGGTAGGAGGGGGCAGGGGTGGCCGTGACTTTGACATAGGCCATTCATCGATCTGTTCCAACAATCAGCAAATAACCTACCTACTATTTGTGTGAATTGCTGAGCAAATTGTGGTCCAACAGTTCTTGGGTACTCATATTCCACTGGCAAGTTATGTTTGACATTAATAAAACATAGAGGCATGCTCAAAAATGTCTGTTTGCCCTCCATCCCCAATATAAACCATATATGATAGTTTTCGTCATAGATCACAACTCCCTAGATTTTGTTTTTCACCCCAGGAGTCATGATTTATAGGAATGGAGGCCAAATTACAAGTGGAGAAACTGAACATGACAAAAAAGGTGTTCACTTGCAGAGGCTCACCACAAGGCATGGGTGGGAGCAAACAGAACAGTGAGCATCTCACGGGGCTTACTTCCCCTGAGAAAAACAGCACATCCTTTATTGATTTCCATGTCTTAATGAACCAGATGTAATTATAAATATAAGGGTGGGAGAGACACTGAGGGAAATTGATTTTGAAAAGAAACAGACAACTATTTCTGTCAGATGAAAGCCTCCCCCTGTGAAGACTGAGCGGGCAGGGAATAGCAGCTAACGGGTAAACTTCCCATGTTTCTCGTCCACTGCACACAAGAACATTCTCTAAGTAAAATCAGGTTTAAAATTTACATCAGCTGATGCCTGTTTGAGCTTTCAGGTTGAGCCTAACTAAGTGAAAAGACTCACTCCAGGGGTTATGTAAAAATGTTCAAGTCAAATATGACGAACCTCTAACTTTCTTATACTCAGATAATGAGGGAATTGGCTTAGAAATTACAGTCTAGCCAGACACCCACTCCCTTACATAAGCCTTTGGTCTTAATGTTCAAATCCATAAAAAACTTAATATGTGTGATATGATCAAAAGTAAGCACAAAACATTCTTGGCAACCTCACCTGAAGCAGCAAATGTTCTAGTAACCTCCCGAGCCCTGGAGATTGATAGGGCACCAACCTGATTTAATTCAGGTGTCATTCCCTTACAGAAGGGACTGTTAGAGGAGGCAAGGCAAGTTGCTGGCAAGGGAAGATCCCTGGAAGACAATGCTCTGATAAAGTCGGATCCTGCAACATTTGTTTCACACCATTATAAAATCCGAGACCAAATAAATAAATAAATAAATAAATAAATAAATAAATAAATAATAAAATAAAAAATAAAAAATAAAATAAAATAATAATCCTAGACCATAACACCAGCAACCATTTCTGTGTCATATAGAAAACCCCACCCAGTTGCATTTATTTTCTGGCAGAAGTAAACTAAAATTCTCCCTCCTAGCTAACAAACTCCAATGTATTTAATCCATTTAATGTTTTTACAAAATACTTAAAACATGAACAAAACATTGCGTTTTGTTGAAGATTGATATGCTCTCAAAATAAGGGATCCTCACCAGGGCCAGAACCCAGAAGGGCTCATGGAAAAGCAGTGAAATGACACTGAGGAGCTCAGAAACTTTCTAAAGAAGGTAAGATGAATTTATTATGCTGTCATATTCTCTTTCTCCGTGGGTTTGAGAATCTTTGTCAGAAATGTGTGTGTGTATGTGTGTGCACAGCACATTTTTTTTTTATTCTATACATGATGGGAAGAAATAGAAGTAACTAAGAAGTAGAAAAACAGTGGAATACAACTGTCAATGTAGGTCATGCCAATGTAAAAATGTCACGTATACATTTTCATAGCTGAGGGACGACTGGGTGGTTCAGTGGTTAAGCATCTGCCTTAAGCTCAGGGGTAATCTTGGGTCTGGGATCGAGTCCCGCTCAGGCTCCCTGCATGGAGCCTGCTTCTCCCTCTTCCTAGGTCTCTGCCTCTCTCTCTGTGCTCTCATGAATAAATAAATCAAATCTATAAATAAATAAATAAATAAATAAATAAATAAATAAATAAATAAATTTTCATAGCTGATGATTGAAAAATGGAGTTTCTAGTCCTTCAGTCCAGTAATTAAGACCTGACACTAATAGCCAAATAATCGCTTTTTAAAAAGTGGTCCAATATAAACTGAAGCAGAATTGTCTTTAAAGCGCACAGTACTTTCACAACCCCTTCAAAACAAGAAGACTAACTTCCTCTTGTTTTCCTAATAAAGTTGGAAATGAATTTCATTTGGACTCCTGTCCCTAGGGATCCCTGGGTGGCTCAGCGGTTTAGCACCTGCCTTGGCCCAGGGCGCGATTCTGGGTTCCCGGGATCGAGTCCCACGTCAGGCTCCCGGCATGGAGCCTGCTTCTCCCTCTGCCTGTGTCTCTGCCTCTCTCTCTCTCTCTGTCTATCATGAATAAATAAATAAAAAATATTTTTAAAAAAATGGACTCTTGTCCCTCAAAACAATTCAACTCCCCAAAACTGCTGAGACATGGGTCTTTTTTTCACACGACTTTCTCACCCTCCCAATTGTCTTTCATTCAAAAAGCATGATGACTGCTAATTATTTAGTTTAAAAATTATTTTCTCAAATGCTTTTACATAAAAAGGGCAGTCAAAACTCATTTCTCTTGTATTTGCCTGTCTTATTTCTTCCAGTCCTACAAGGCTGTCTATAAGAGTTGATAGACTTTTTTTCAAACTCCATCATCTGTTTTACCACTTAATTCCAGGCTGTTTGAAAATTCTTACTTTGATAGTAGTTGTTTTCTTTTTCAGTCTTCTTCTCCCATTACTATGCCTTCCACTGATCCAGTTCCATTTCTATCTTTTGCTTCTCATGGCCTTCTCTCTTCTCTCTATCCTCTCTTTCCTCTTCTATCCTTTTTCTGGGGGAAGGAGGAGCTTTATGTGGCTGGGATCCATTCTAAACCTCTCCATAATCCTTTGCACCCATTTCTTTCAGCAAGAGTTAGCCTGTGGGGAGGCTGGAGTAGCACTGTGTGGTGTAAACAAGAATGCATAAACAGTAAGGAACAGCTTGTTGGTCTTTCTTGGATGAATGGGCTAATGATTCTTTTTAAGGCTGAATTAAATACTGCAATTGTTAATTAACTCTCTTGATAAGAAATAACTCAAAGCAAAGCATGACTAGATAAAGCTGCAGTAATACCCACTCCTGACAATACAATATTCATCTCAAGGTTTTTGCCCTCATTGTCAAAAGCCTTATAAGAACTGAATTTGTTAAAATTTAAATTCTTTTACCTTTTAATGGTCTCCTTCCTCAGAATGTAGAAGTTACTGGTGACTAAAGTGAAAAGATGCTAAGAAACTGAGAAAGTATTTCTTCAAATGAAAGGATTCTAATAGAATAATTTTCTCTTCATCTGTGACTCTTACCAACACTAAGATTCTATAAAAATAAGACATATGTTTCTTTTCCTAGCCTTAATTCTTAAATGTTAGCCTGTAAAATAAACAATGTAGAATACTAAAGGTATTTTTAATTTTATTCTGTAGTTCCAATCTGGTTCTAAGGGAGGGAAAGGAAATGCAAACATACAACATCTAGAAATGGAAGAAGCTACATTAAAATAGAAGGAGCCAGTGTTCTTAAAGAATATTTAAGCATTACTTCCTCCTTGAACTGTGAGGCCACAATTTATCCATTTTGTGTTTGACCTATCTGGCATATCGCCTATGGCATTGTAGATGCTCAGTAAATATTTGTTGAATAAATGAAAATGACTGTAAGCATTAAACATTTTAAATGGACACAATCCTAAGTGGATCCGATCTGTGACTTACTTATTTAAGTTATACTCCAAAGCACAGTTCATATTTTTGTATTCTGTTGGTGTTTGAGTCATGAGTGATTGAAAATCACTTGTCATTGACTATTCGTTCAATATTAATTCCCATCTTTCCCCAGTGTACATGCTGGAAATCCTTTCTTGTTTTCCGAAGAGCTAAGGAAAATTAGGTTAGTATCAGATCTTCTAAGGTGAATTTCACAATCACAGAACCTTGTAATTAAGTGACAAGCCATGTGGACTAGCAAAGGTAGCATTGGGATGATACGGTAGCCTTCTAATCTTAGGGCAGTTCTTTATGATCCAAATAAAGCCTGGGTTAATGACAGAACCTGTGTTAGGCTGCTGAAGGTCTCAGCGTAGCATGTACACATCCCAAGTTCACTCCAAGCCCATACATATTTTGCCAAGGGATTAACCTTTATTGAAAGCAAAAGAAATTCTGAAAGTTCGAATACAATTTGAGTCACTGGAGTTATCAAGCTTAATTTTTAAGAATATGGGATCTCCAGGAAGCCTTTTGAGATGTATTTTGCCAAGAGCAAACAAATTTAAACACTAAGAGCCTCATTTTTTTTTTTCTGTTCAAAACTACAGACTGCGTGAGGGTGGGACAACTTCTAAATTTGGCAAAGCTCCCTTGCCTGTACTCCAGAAGAGAGTATCAATCACCCTAAACAAACAGATCGCACTAATCAGCAACCACATAATGAGTCTCATTGAAAAAACTTTAAGCTATTTTTTTTTTTTTTTACTTTAAGCTATTTCTTGTGTCAAGTTAGAAAAAGCTGGGAGAAAACATTCTCCTTTTGATTAAGCATCTGAAATGAGAGTTACATTAAAGCAAATGCTTTCTGTTAACTAATTTGGAGAACACACAGGAGACTAAAATTTTTATTGAGAATATGGGAAGAAACACAGAAGAAACATAAACATGAATGTATTTATGGATGTGTCACCCTGGAATAAGTGAATATCTATCACAGCTTAAGATGACAGTTAATATTTACAAAAGGGATATATATTTTTTAATCCAAACATCAATCCTCCAAGAGGGAAAGAAAAATATAACTGTGATTTGACAGGCTCAAAAAACACCATTTTGATACATTAAAAGCCCTTAATCAAGAGAAGTGTGAAATCAGGCATTCTTCTATAGGTACCAGTCTCCCTAAAAAGATCTGTTAGAATTCAAGTTTTTTTTTTTAATTTACATGGAAAAAAGTACATTTTTATCTTTACTAATCTATAACTCAAATTTTAGCATTTTCTCCAATATGAATGTAGGCAACCAGCGACATTATTAGTAATAGCAATGACTTTGTACCCAACAGAAATCACAGGTATTTTCATAATGCCATCTTTTTTTTTTAATTTTTATTTATTTATGATAGTCACACACAGAGAGAGAGAGAGGCAGAGACACAGGCAGAGGGAGAAGCAGGCTCCATGCACCAGGAGCCTGACGTGGGATTCGATCCTGGGTCTCCAGGATCGCACCCTGGGCCAAAGGCAGGCGCCAAACCACTGCGCCACCCAGGGATCCCCATAATGTCATCTTTTTATGTATTGAAGATATCTAGAAAATTTTTATATCACTATTTTGAAATTATAGCAGTTATTAGACCAACTGCTAGATTTTGTTTAGTATTAACATCTAAAGAAACATTATTTGTCACAAATATTTTCTTAATATTTTGACTGTTCTGATATAATTTGTTCCCTATTTCAATATTTGATGGTTTCTATATCATTTGTTTCCTATTTCAATATTTGACTATTTCAATATAATTTGTTCTCTATTTAGTGCTATGTATTAAAACATTATTTGGGGATGCCTGGGTGGCTCAGGGCATGATCCTGGGGGTCTCTGAGGGGAGCCTGCTTCTCCCTCTGCCTGTGTCTCTGCCTCTCTCTGTGTGTCTCTCATGAATAAATAAATAAAATATTTTTAAAAATTATTGGATGCCAGTATCCTTTGACTTTACCATTCTGCAAAAGGTAAACATTCCTAGGTTAAACCACCAATTAGAGTTTGGAAAAATCATCAGCATATTTTGTACATATTTGTGATGAACATTTACCTGGCAGAGAAATGCTTTGGAGCCTTCTCTACTACTTAAATGTAATTATGCACTAGAGTGTGAATTGAATGGCCACACACTGATAAATAATAGTTCCTTATAAACTAATTTACTAACAAACATTAGCTAGATCTATTGTTTAAGCAATAAAATGCACTGCACATTTTGGAAAAACAATATTCCTTCTAACAGATTTTTTACTCACTAGCTTTATATTAGCTACTCTGTAAACCTGAAAATTTTTTGCATTTATATAAGGCAATTTGCCAAAATAAGTCTTCAAAACACAAGACTTAGGGAGATGATAGTAAAGAACTGGGTTTTCTGGATTAAGAGTAGAGGTCTAATTATTCTATATTTACATCCATTTTCTGTATTGTCAAATGGTGACTACACTTTAAATATTGACATTGATGTATTATACATACCATGCTCCTTTATTTATTCATCCATCCTGTCATTCTTTGATCCTCACTGCATAGACAAAATTGTGTTAAGAATGAGTTCTTTGGGGGTGCCTGGGTGGTTCAGTCAGCTCAATCAAGAGCATCCAACTCTTGATTTCATCTCAGGGCATGATCTCAGGGCCATGCTATCAAGCCCCACATCAGGCTTTGTGCTCAGTGACAAGTCTGCTTGAGAATTCTCTCTCTCCCCCTCTGACCTTCCTCCCACCCACACTCTTTCTTTCTCTAAGAAATGAATAAATAAATATTTTTTAAAAACCAACAACCTTTAAGCAAAAGAATTGGTTCTTTGCCTATTTTTATTATTATTGTGAATTCTATTTCTTGCTTTCTTTAGAAATAGGACAACAGGACATTTGGGACTTGTTGCTTAGATTATTGTCAGTAATGAAGTTTGGGGCAAAAGTTGCCATGAACTCAGGTAAGAAAGCAGATTCGGGGATTGGTAACTGGATATATTTCACATTTTAAGTTTGAACTGCTTCTTACACATCCAAGAAGAGATGTCAAGTAGGTAGCTGGATATAGGAATTCAAATTTCAAGGGAGAAGGCTACACTAATGGAATGAATTTGGGAGTCGTCAGTATATAGATGGTAGACATGGATCTGAAAGAGATTGTCTGAGGAACAGGTGTAAACATGAAAGACCATAAAAGAGAAGAGGCTTAAGGTCAGGACTCGCAAAAAGACTAAGAAAGAACATCCAGAAAGATAAGAGGAATGATTCTTCTTTGCTTTTTCATTCCCTGATTTGGAGGCGCTATAAATGTGAGCATAGTTTAGTCCTGGAAAATGCTGTAAGGATGATGTTGCTTAGTTCAAATATGTTCAAAGATGCTGAGAAGTGTACCATATGCAGTCCATTGATATTTTTCTTTGGTTTGAATTAAGACTTGCCGGCTGCAGAAAGCTAAAAATATATCATGCTGAAAAATGGACACCCTGAACACTTTGTGTGTGTGTTTTTCACAGTTTTCCATGACATTTTAACTAAGTGTGGAGGATATTGTTCTTCTTTTCCTTACACTTGGTATGGCGGATGCCGAATGTGTGGGGATTACGATCATACCATGTGACAGATTGCAGTGTCACACACACAGGTCTCTGCCTTCCCTGCAGGGATGAGCAGAAGGAAATCACAGCTAGGAGAGAGGAATATTTGCTCAGCTGCAAATAGCACCATAAAGTGGTAATGATAATTAAGAAAGTGACCAGGTGAAAGTCCTGATTCCTTCGGGTTCTTCACTCTTCAACATTACCTCAAATATATATAGAGAGATAGACATAGAGATCTAAAGATATAGATAGATAGAAATATAGATTATCTACCTATCTATGGTACGTGTATATATATATACACACACACATTTTATAAATAAAATATATATACATATATATATATATGAATGTATATACATACAGTTATCTCCAGGTATCTCCATCTTATTGGAACAGTTATAGTTGCAAAAATACCCTATTTAGGTTATTTTGTATAAAGATAGCATTCAACATTGGTTAACTTTTAGCTTGGGAAAAGCTCATTTGCTTGGAAAATCAAGCAATGATACCTGTACATAGGAAACATATATGAAGCAAAAAATATAGAGATCATACATTGCTTATAAAAAACTGTGCTTAAAATTTGGAAGTTTGGAAGCCAAAAACTATTGATTGGGGAAGAAGTCCCAACATCATTGTAAGATGATAATCATCTAGGATGTGGCATTGTGTGAGGTCTGTCTTCTCGTTCTATTGGGCCTTAAGCTCCTTTCTCTGAGCACATTCCTGGAGACAGATCAAGGAAGACAAAGAAGGCAAACGTTATATGTCTTGGTTCTTCAAGTAGTTTATAGCACTAGCCCTAAGAATTAAAAAAAAAAAAAATCTGGTTTTGATAAAAGAGGCTTCTGGAGAGGGGCAGCTGGGTGGCTCAGTATGCTTAGCATCCAACTCTTGATTTCAGCTCAGGTCATGATCTTGAGGTCCTGGAATGGAGCCCCATGTAGGGCTCCTTGCTCAGCACAGAGCCTGCTTGAGGATGTCTCTGTCTCCTTCTGCCCCTCCCCCACCTTCGTGGGTAGGTGGGTGTGTCTATGTGCACACATGCTCTCTCTGTCTCTCTCTGTCTCTCTCTCTCTCAAATAAATAAACAGACCTTTTTTAAAAAGGAGATCTCTGGGGAGTTCATGCTTTCTCTGTCCTCCAATATAGAATTAGTATCTTAGAGACACAATCCAAGTAAGTAGATGACTTCACTCATTTGTTGGGTGAAATGCCTCTGTCTGCTGCTCTCTCTCTTTTTCTGTCATTTTCTTTCTATGGCTATCTCTGTCTCTGGTTCTGTCTGTTTTGTGTCTCTTTCTTCCACAACCTGTCCTCATCTTTCCCTTATATTAATATTGTTAAATAGTTAGAATTAACTGATTTTTTTTTCTAGATAAAATTTCCAATAGAATTTTATGGTATAAAACAAATTATACTACTTGCTCCTCAGGCCAGGTACAGATGCATTGCTCAGGCCTCCTTTCATACTCAGTCAAGGGAAAAAAGTTCACATGTATAATGATATATACTTTGTGCAGTAATCATTTGTTCTAGGTAGTGTGCAAGGGATAACATTTGAATTCTGAAGTTTAGGCGTACTGATCTGTGAGTTAAAAGCTAGTGACTGACTCTCTGAACCAATATTTTCACAATTTATTTAAATGAGTCTGTAAATAATAACATCTTTCATTTTATTCTTAGATTTTGCTCTTAAAAACATTAAATAAAATAAGAATAATTGAGCCCTACTCTTTATTGGCCTCCATCCTTTGATAGAAACAATATTTCATAGAGGGAAGCCAAAATTTATTTACCTTTATATGTACTCTTCCAAGAAACAAAAATGAATTAATAGCAATTTATAGAAATTAGCAAGAACATCACATTGACCACATGGAACAAAATTATTTTTTATTTTATTTTATTTTATTTTATTTTATTTTATTTTATTTTATTTTTATTTTATTATTTTTAAGTATCCCTTTTATAATCCCCTGGACTCCATGATAAAATTAGGTCAATGAAAATGATACAATTTAATGATGTGGTCAAAGACACCCTGAGGAAATAAAAAGTCAACAATAATTCAACTTGTGTTTGAGAGTTATAGGCACAAACTTTGTGGCATTGAAGAAAATTCCATTAAACATTTACTGCATCTCTTTTTCTCCCTGGAGGAAAACAAAGTATTTATCCCCCTTTACCATGATTAGAGAATTGTCACCTTAAAAAAAAAAATTGTCCTTTTCCACCAAAGTAGAAATGTAATGAAGAAATCACAAAGCATATTCTTCTGAACTTGGTAAATATATTTGGTGATTGCAACTTTACCAAGGCAATTCCTGTAGGTATGCGGAGGCTTGCTTCTGCTGACTGCTGCTAGATGCCAGACACTGACCTGTGCAACTTCCCTACTTAAAGCTTCTCAACAACTTCCTAAGAAATGTTTTATTGCTCTCATTTTCCAGATCAGAATACCAAGTTTCAGAGAGTTTAAATGACTTGTTGGGTGTCACAGTCTGAAGAGCTAGAGTCAGGATTTGTACCTGGACCCAGAGGTGGAGATCTATATACCACGATGAATTATTTCATTTTTTAAATTATATATATATTCGTGTGTGTGTGTGTGTGTGTGTGTGTGTGTGTGTGTGTGCTGGGGATGAGTGGACAACCTATGCCAGCCGGAAAAGCGGATGAGTGGGTCTCTCTTATCCAAGATTCAGGAAACAAGATGTGAATGAATGGAAGTGATGTTATGATTTTAAGCTTGAATGCACCTATGGGTTATATTCTACTATGCATATGAAGGCAATTCTGTAGGGATGAGAGAGGAGTGAAATGGAAAGATTTCAGAGCCTGAAGCCTGAAGCCTTTAAGCCATCACCTGAGGCCTGAACTCCTATTCAAAGGAAAATGAGCTCTCTCTCTCTCTCAAATTAATTAATTAATTATAATCAATAAACTAGAAAAGTAACAAATCATAAGAAAGAAAAAATGAAAGAGGAAATATTAATGTCATGGAAGACAAACAAAAAGAATAGAGAAGAGCGATGAAATAAAATCCCAGTTCTATAAAAGCACCATTAATGTAGGCAAAATTCTGCCAAAGTTGATCAGGAAAGAAAGAAGGTGAGAGAGAGGAGTGATAGATAGGTGATAGATAGATGAATAGATATTTTTTAAAAATCACTATATATAATATTGAGGATTTTAAAAACCTGTTAAAAGTATTACTCTTTGGGGCAGCCCGGGTGGCTCAGCAGTTTAGCACCTGCCTTTGGCCTGGGGCGTGATCCTGGGGACCGGGGATCGAGTCTCACATTGGGCTCTTAGTGCAGAGCTTGCTTTTCCCTCTGCCTGTGTCTCTGCCAATCTCTATGTTTCTCATGAATAAATAAATAAAATGTTTTTAAAAAAAGTATGACTCTATAATAAATTTTAAAATAAAATGTTGATTATCTAGAAATATATGCTAACAAAATGTATTCATTATAAATAAAAAATCTAAGCAGATGTATATGAACTAAAGATATATAATCATTATCAAAACACCTACATATAAAAAAGCAATAAGTCCAGGTGTTTTGATTGGTGTATTCTATTAAGTTATCAAGAAATAGAAAACCCTTTTCTTATAAAATTGTCCCAGAGTTCCTCCGTTAACTTTTGAAACTAGTATGAATTTGCTAACAATTCTGCAAGTAAATAAGGCCAGGAAAATGATTAGCAATTATCATTTATGAAATATATGTAAAACTACTGCCTCAAATAGCCAACTGATTCACATTGTGCATGTGTGTGTATGCATGTCATGACTTCATGACGAAATACGTATTATCCTGAGAATATTAACACAATTTAAATTTAAAAAATACATTAATATAATACATCCACCTGACAATGTAAAGAAAAATCCATATCAATAAATGCAGCAGTCATTTAATAAAATTCAAAAACAATTATGAAAGAAACAATTAACAAAACTGTAATAGAAGGTCACTTTCCTAATCTGATTGTTCATATCTGCCAAAAAGCAGGTGAATTCAGTGGCAGTAAGATGGTAGGAGCACTCCCTACTTTAGTTATTCCTCCACATATCTACCTCTAATCTAAGTTTCAGCTAATGAGATATAAACTCATGCTTTAAGTGGCAGCTTCCAAGAGCCTTCCTTAACAGTTATCTATCTGGCCTTTGAGTTTTGACCTTTCCTTTCCTACTCTTCCTCCTTCCTGTCACTGCGGATGTGGAGGCTGCTATGAACCAAGAGTATAGGAGTGGGGAACTGGAAGGTCTGACAACGTGTAGCACCATATCAGCCCCAAACTGACAGCTTCCAGACTTCTAGAAATGTAAGTAAGTAATAAACTTCTATTTTGTTTAAGCTGTTGTTACCATGCCTGCTTCTTCCCAATCCTGTACTGGGAAGTACTAGAAAATGTAATGAGAGAATAAAAAGAACTGAGATAAAAATTACAAATTTATATCTCCCCAGTTGAGGTTTGGAGAATTATATGATCATATACATAGAAAATCACAGAGATTTATATGGCAACATCAGTGAGCTACAATTTCATACCCATACATTGTTAGGAATTAAAAGGTCTGACAATACCAAGTGTTGATGAAGTCATGGAAAAATATAAACCCTCACCCTCATATACTGCTAGTGGGAGTATAAATTTTTAAAAACTATTTCATCAAGGTGCACCTACATGGTGCAGTCAGTTAAATGTCTACCTTTAGCTCAGGTCATGATTCCAAAGACCAGGAATGGAGCCCTGCATCAGGCTCCCTGCTCAGTAGGGAGTCTCCTTCTCCCTCTCCCTCTGCCTCGCCCCGTCCTATATACGGGCACACACACACACACACTCTCTCTCTCAAATAAATAAATAACATCTTTTTTAAAATAAAACTATTTAAGTAGAGCAAGGTTTTTAGTAGCAAAAGGTTAGAGACTGAATACTGAGTAATAAGCAGATGGATAAAATTGTATGTTATAGCATTATAATAGAATACTATAGAGTAATACTAATAAAAGTAACAGGTAACATTTATTGAGGTGTTACTATGTGCTTGGCACTCCTTAAGTACTTGCTATATGTATTTATTTTCCCATGGAAGAGTGGACAAAACCCTTTAAGGATTAGACATTCAAATTGAGACAGTAATTTCATTCTATTGAGATGATACCCATAAGATTGATGAAAACTAAAAGGTCTGGGAATAACAAGTATTGGTAAAGAGACATATTATGTGTGTGCATATACATACATATATACATATATGTAAATATATATGTAACATTGTGAGTATATATTTGGAACATAAACCTCAAATACTAGTTACAAAAGTTTAACTTTTCAGATAAAAAATTAAAGCATGAAGAAATTAAATATCCAAATCACACAGCTATTAAGTGGCAGAGATAGGATTTGAGTCCAGTCTTTAAATAGCAGTTAAAATAAATAAAATAGATCTATACACATGTATCAATGTGGACAATTTTAAAAGCATCATCTTGAGTAGATGGTAGCCTTTCAACATAAAAGGAAATATAAGAATAGACTACATTTGCCAAGAGAGAGGTAGATATTATGAGTTCATTTGGGAATAGGTTGTATTGAAGATAAGGAACAAGGACGATGCCCAGTAGTCATGTATATGGCTACCCAGGAGGTAAGCAGATACAAACGTTTCAAAAAAAAAAGATGTTTGGATATGGCGAGGTGACAGTTATCAGGTAGTAATGGAAAGTGCAGGTGGATTTAAAAAGTGAAAACAGGAAAGTAGGAAAGAAAGAGTCCTAAGTTTGGGGAGAAAGGAACGTGGAAGGGAGGCTGATAAAGAATACTAGAGGAGCAGTAGATGAGAGTCCTGTCTCAAATATGAGTAAGGAGTGAGCCTCAAGAGCATTATGGTCAATAATGCCAAAGGCTACAGAGAGTAGTGAAAATACTTGGCACATCATCGAGAATATTAATGAAACCAGTTTCAAATGCAGTTATAGTTACAAACCCATATCCATGCTTTGAAGAGTCAATTGGAGATGAGTAGAAGGGTATATAAAATGCAGCCTATTTTTTCAGAGGAGCTGGGTTAGTGAAGGAAATGTGAATGTTAGAGGACTAGCCACAGGGGAATGAAGGATGTTTTTAGTGGAAAAGACATGGTTATTTTTAGCTTGTGTGAAAAGAGTCAGTAGAGGGAGACATCTAAAATACTGGAAAGATGGGGAAGGAGCAACATCTGGAAGATGGGAAGCAGTGGATCAAGAGCACAGGTGGAGAATTTAGCCTTGAACGTGAGAAATAATGGGGAAGTGAGCAAGAGATCTCCCAGATGAGAAGAGAGACAGATGGAGCAAAGAAAGGAGAGAAATGAGTTTTGTCCTGCTGTGTTTCCAATCAGCTTTTCCCAGAAGGGATATTTGGCAAGGAAAACAGGAAACAGACAGGTGGTCCAAGGTCTATTGGGTAAAGTTAATATATAGTTGCTTGATTATTCAGTTCTGAGTTTTAGGACAAAAAGAAGTAGATTAAAAGCAATTACTGCAAATTTATGAATCACATCCAGTTGCCCAGACACCAGTCTCCTGACCTGAATTTCTCCTTCCCTTAGTGAGTGGAGCTGGAATGTTGCCTGTATGGAGGCCATTCTGAATTTACACCAAAAAACAAACTGAAACCAGAAAAGAGTTAAAGTCTCACCAGATGTCAGCACCAAAAGCCACCTAGTGATCATCCACACAAATCCTGCTTCACGGAGGAAAAAAAAAAAGCAAATCTCAAAAGTGTGCATGATAGCTCCAAGGTCATCAGATTACTGATCGGTAGAGGTCTCATGCTTTATTTTATTTTCATTGAACACATTATATATTTTACTTCTTTAATTAATTTATTTTTTCCCACCTCCCATGAGAATGTGGGCTCCTTCAGAGCAGGGATTTCTGTCTCCTTGGCTCACTGCAGTTGCCTCAACCCTCTCAGTGTACCTGGCATTTAGAAGGCACTTGATCATTATTTGGTAGTGAATGGATTGCATCTACTCCAATGCACTATTTACCTATTACAATTTCAAAAAGAGCTCTTCAAAGTGAAACTGACACTTCAAACAGCCACCTCCACACAAATAATTTCTATTAACTGCTTCTTTATTGGGTAGAGAAGGCTCCAGGGGAGAGCAGAATTCAAATCCAAGATTACCTGTTCTCAGAGCTAAACGTTGGATGAATTCGACCCACTCAGTTAGTTCTCCCTGAAAAAAAGCTGAAGGGATTTTGTGGCAATAAACAAAACAACAATAATAAAATAAATGAAAGCCAAATCATCATTACATGACAAACTATGTAGAGTTCACACAACAGGGAGCTTCATGGTGCTTTCCACATTTATATCTTTATCCGTATTTTTATGTCTATGCCCACGTTTATGCCACCCAAGAAAAATAGGGTAGAAAAGATTCACTGGGTCTGTTGCTAGAGGAGTATTATGAAAATTGTAACTTCTTATAGCCCTTCCATTGTTGAAGAAAATTCTTATTTTGTTTTTTTTTGTGTGTGAAAAAAAAATGAGAAACATTGTGAAGCAGGCAGCTACCAAGAAGAGTCAATGCTGGGTGTTTCTGAGAGAGGTTTTTCCTACTCCTTCTGCAGTGTAATCCATTTTTTTTTCTTCAGGAGTCATCTCCAGGGACAGGAAGGAGAAACACTCTGAATGAGGATGTGTTCATCTCAGGGGAAGCATATGAAACGGTAGAAGCATCTCACACAACAAAGCATTTGTTTGTGAAATTAGGTAAAAGAATCCCATTTTATGGCTGTGAGAGATGCAACTGAGTGTTTAAAGATTCACATTGCCTGAGGCTTTCTAGTATATTTTTGTAGCCCATACGCTTAATAGAAAATGCACAGATTAGAATAATCAGTGCATTGAACTTTATAATACATATAGTAAGATGTCGAATAGGATACTTATATTCTAGACTTTTTGCAAAGATCCAATACCAAGAACAAATATACCTCATGTTCTATGTTCAGAGAACCCATCATCTTCCTACCAGGAATTAGTGACAAGAGCCAGTTCAGAAAATGCCTAACCACCAACTCTCCCCACCCCACCTACCCCCAGAATTATCCCAGCAAAAGTAAGAGGAGGGTTGTGTGGGGGAGAGAGGTGGTAAGAGGTGGTAAGCCTCCTGGAGAGAGCAGAGTTTGGGTAAGAATCAAAGCACTGCTCTTCCATTTCTAAAACTCAGTGGGAGAACTCCAGGAGGATCACATAAAGATTGACAGTTCCTGCCAGGGCAGCCTGGCAGTCCCAATATAGCAGGATGTGTGCCGGGCTGCAGAACACAAATGTCCCTGTCTGTGCTATCATTAATACCAAACATGATCAAAGAGACTGGATTTGGGTAGAGCGTCTGGGAGTCCAAAGCATACCACCTTATCCTTTTCGGTCCTCTTCATGCAATATGGGGGAGAATAAATGTGTCCCTGAAGTTTGGAAGTATGCATGGACCCGGTGTGGTCTTGAGCTTTCTGTAGCAGAAACGCCTATATTAGCAACACTTGATGGACTGGTGGCATAGTGTACCTGGGAGGAAAATGGTGAAAACTCTTCTCCATCTCTATTTCCCATAATCCTCTGAAGTGTGATGCAGAGCTTCTAGAGCTGCATGGAAAGAAACATGAAGGGTAATAGAAGAGGGTAGGCTCTGGGGCTGCTAGGTGGCTCTCCCACAATTTAGAGAAGTTGTGGTACCCAGTCTGCTGTAAAAGGAAAACTGCCCCCAGGGGAAGAAGGGATGTAACTATTTGAATGAGAGCGAGTTAATAGTTTCAGAGACAATGTCATGTCACCCATGGTTCTGCCCAATTAAGGAAAACATTCATTTTCCTCTCAAGCCCTATTCAGCAGACAACCTAGTATTTTTGCTTTATTTTTCCATCAAAGTATGAAAAGGATAAGACTCTCTTTATTGCTATAATAGGTAAGAAAACACAGAACCCTGAAGCAGATAGCCAAAGAACACAAAATGCCTAAAGACGGGAAAGATCAAGTGGAACTTAAGGATCACTGAAAAGAAATAAGCAATTCTCAGAATACAAAGTAATTAATAGGAAAAAATCATGCCCAGTAATTTGGAGAAAACCAACCCCCCAAGAAGAACTGTTGATAAAAGTACACAAGCAGAAAAGAAAGGTTGTCTATAACTAATAATAGGTGCTGAAATACAAGTAAGCAACAATCCAGAGCAGATAAGTGTGGGGAAAGTATGGTGCAGGAAACAGCGAGGAGAGTTGGAGAATTTGGGTAATGTATGAATAAAAAATCAAGATAGGTAATACGGTAGATTGTGTCTTTCCAAGATGAACACCACAATAGGGTCCATGCCCATTCTCCTTGTATAATGACAATAACTATCCTTCCATCAAGTGAGAGAATCTCTGTTCCCTTTCCTTGGACCCAGGAAGACATTTGTTTGAACTCATTTCTTCATGGAACACAACAGAAGTAAGGCTGTATGACTTACAATTCTAGTTTATAAAAATTCTATAAAAATTCCTTGTTCTACCTTCTTCTCTTGGGAGATTTTTTCTTTAAATCCAGACACCTTGATATACAGAGGCCAAGAGGAAGCTTCCAGAAAGGCGCAAGAGAGGGGACTGATACAGAGAGGAATTGAATCCCTAGGCCCTCACTCAGCCTTCTCTGAACTCCAGCTGACAACCAACATCAAATTGCCAGCCATGTGAATGAGCCATTCTGGAAGTAAATCATCTAATGTCCAGTTGAGCTGATGCCACATGAAACAGAGATAAGCCTTTCCCAACTGTGCCCTGTCCAGATTGCAGATTCTGCGCTAAATAAGTGGTGGTTGTTTTAAGCCACTAAATTTGACAGGGTAGAATGGGCAATAAAGAACCAGAACAGGACCACAAAGGGAATTATTTACCTAGCCAAAGCTAGCTGAGTTTCCACAGTTCCATTGCAAGGAAGAATTGAAAGTTTCTATCACTACTCTATTTTGTATAATAATACAAATATGGCAATCTGTCATTTCTCCCACAATTTATTACTTCCTTAATAGTATATGTGTAGAGAATTCTCAATTCGCTATGTAATTCTCAATAAATTCTCTTGGCAGTCCTTATTAAATTTTGCATTTTACTTTAAGTAAAATTATAGTTTTAGTTCAGTCTATAAAATGTTCAGCTTCAAACAGTAATGGTGAATAACCTGTGGCCCCAAAAGGGTGCGGCACATAAACAATACTCTACAATTGTGATTTGCTCAGGCTACTTTTCGATTAGGTGAGTAACTTGCTTTAGTTATAAAGATTGTCATGTGGCTAAAAGAATGCTTCCCTAAATATTTTCCCCAAAGCAGAGTCATATATTTACAAGAAGTATAACCCAGACCCTCTGTGTAACAATAGTGAGCACAAGGATCCATTAAGTGTGTGTTTGTAAAATATACATAGCACAAAACGTATTCATTTAACCATATTTCAGCAAAGATTTATTTGAGAGCCACTATGTGCCAACATAAGACTAGACAATAGAAGATACAGAGGTGAACAAAACACATTGGTCCCTGATGGGACACTAAGATGTAAAAAAAACATATACGGGCGCGCGCGCACACACACATGCACACACATGCACATATATGTATATACATATAGAAAATAGAAAATAAATTGAAAATAGGTAAAAGAGATAGCATACCAAGGTTGTATGGGTCAGGCAAGCAAGGTTGCTCTTTTACAAAGGGTGTTCCAGAAAACCCTCCTGATGCAGTAACATTTGAGCAAAGAGTAAATCAAGTAGCTGCCTGGGAGAGGTGCACTTCACGTTATGGGAACAGCAAATGGAAACACCATGAGAGCAATCTTCACACGTTCAGAGGGTTCAAAGATGCCATCGTGGCTGCAACAGACCAAGCAAGGCGCTGGGTGGAAAGATTAGCAGTTCTGGGAGTGAGAGACAGGTCATGCAGAGACATGGGATATAATAGAGACATTGGAAAGGACTTAGCTTTTATTGATTACAAATATACATATACGTTATCGAATAAATGCTTGTATCTTCCCCCAAATTAATACGTTGAAGTCCTATTTTGGAGATGGAGCTTTGGAAAGGTAATTCAGGTTAGATTAGGCTTGGTGGAGCCCTCATGATGGAATTACTGGCCTTCTAAGAAAAGCAAGAGAGAGATTTCTCTCTTTCTCTGCACTCACATACCAAGGGAAGGCCACGTGAAGTCTCAGCAAGAAGGCAGCTGTCTACTAGCCAGGAAGAGACTGCGCACCAAAACCCGACCCTCCTGGCACTTGGACCATGAACTTCCACCCTCCAACACTGTGAGAAAATCAATCCGTGTCATTTAAGCTTCCCAGGCTGTGGTGTTTGCCATGGCAGCGAGTCCTAAGACTATGGCTATGGCCACAGTGAAACACGGTACAACTACGATGCCCATCGGTTTTAAGTCAAGATTGAAATACAATTTTCTTTCAAAATATCCTTTTTTTTTTCTCCTCTCACTTCCTCAGTCCACTTTTACTAGCTTTCTGGTAACAAAGGTGCTAATTGCACAGTTCTTTGCCTAAAATTGCCTAATGATCGGTTTCAATTACAACTTTGCCAGTTGTATTTCTGAAATGCTGTTTTTCTGAAATTTGAGCAAAAACATGAGCTTTGGGCGGTGTGTCTCTCTGCCGATTGAAATGTCTTTTGTTAAAGTATTTTACAAAGCGTATGGCAAAATTTAAAAGAAAAAGTCTTCCCTAATATGCATATTGCAATATTATTGGTAGAAATTTTGTAGAAGGCCCTGGCTCTAAGAAGAAAACGGTATTTTCTTATTTGAGTGAGAGATCCTTGTCCATTATATGGAAATCCCTCTGTCTACAGTCATTTGTTTGCTCTCCTGCTTACCGATTAATTAATTATTTATGTTATCATCAGATGTTTATTTTGGTTAAGACATATGGGGTTTGACTTTTCTTTTGGGGGTTTAGCTATCTAATTTCATCTCTAAGAGACTATGAGGCAGAGTTAAATTTTGCTTGCCAACACAGGCTCTCAAGTTTTTTGACAGTTTTTAGCTTCTCTGCTCTGTCTCATGTTCAGGTAGTTTCTCCTAAGCTCTTCAGAAGCCCCAAACCATCTTTGTGATTACTGTTATGCTTGTTTTCTCTTCACTTCTGTCTGTTTTTTGCAGGAGTGCTCCGGCCCCATGTGATGAATCTTTTAAGGACACCAAGACTCACTTCATTTCCCGGAGCATCTCTTATTCTCATTTTCTTGTTCCTTGTGCTACTTCTTCTCATAGTACTGCTTCCTCCTCCTGCTCCTCCCCTTGCCCTTTCCCTCTTCTTCCTCTGCTCCTTCTCCTTTCTGTCCTGTCCAGATTTTTGTATTCAGACTCCTTGACTCAGGTTTTTTCTAGATCTCCATGGGATTTTCACCAACTTTCTGCACAATGGATGGGACTGTTTATCATTTCAGTCAAGACTGTTTTTAGGAGGAGATATAATTGCCTTCTTGGCATTCATCTCCAGTAAACAAACGTAGGAGAAGCAAGCACGGGGGGCTTTCTTCTCCCTGCCTTTAAGACTCAACTAATGGTGATGGGCCAGATGTCACAAGTGTGCAGTAAGGACAGAAATGCTTGGGACCTCTGCTCTTTAACTCTTAACTGTGAACAGAGGTTCTGTAAAAAATCTGTAATGTCTTCATGCTCAAAGGGCAGGGAGATTATGAGTTATCATCAGGTCCCATAACAATTCTAAGAATAAGATAATATATCATTTGGGGGAAAAAATGAACTCTTACAAAGAACATGGCTCACCCTATATGGTACTTCCCCCAAAGACATAAATGTGATATTTATGTCCCAGGGAAAACAAGGCCACAAAAATAAAGTGAATTGACAGTATTGTAGAGACTCAAAGAATACATATTTTCCAACTTTGGATTCTCCATCTTTCATGGAAGCTTTGGGTTTTATGCTTATGAGTCATAGTAAGAAAATTTCAAAACAAAGCTGACAAGATTTATGGAAATTTCATTCCATTATTCTTTAAAAGAAACACTTTTATTGGAGGAAGGTAGGCATTCATCTCTCTCATGTGTCATTGTCTTGATTGCATTGGACACCATAGCAAAAATGTTCATCTGGTTGTTTACAGAGAAGCAAATAATCCCATTAAGTTTAGACTAAGAAATTTTAGAGAGCCACGTAATACTGAACTTTGGAGTCAAAGAGATCTGGCTTTACCTTTTGTTCCCTGTGTGGCCACAGACAACTTATGCTCATTTAGCCTGAGCTATCTGGAAAACCAAAATAATATTTGTGCCTATGTCTTAGGGTAATGGCAAGAATTAAATGAGACAATGGCACATAGGGCACTTTTAGCAGCACACCTGGCACAGGATTAATGCTCAGTACATACTAGATCAGATTCTTAGAATTGCTATTGTTATGGTCATTTCACATTTCCATTGTCTGTGACTTATTAATAGCAATAAAGTAGTGTGTTTTCCTCCATTACTAACTGGAAACTTTTTTCAATTCACTGAGCCTTCCTTACTCCCCATATATAGCATCCTAAATGAGATTTTCTTTCCATATAGAGGATTATAACAACTACTTAACTGTCCATAAGCTATTTTTAGATCAGCATTTCATATTTAATGTATTTAATTAATCAGCATTATAGTATTTAATGGCAGAGGCTCTGTGACATGCTAGTTCTATGGTTTGAGTTACAAAAGGAACTTCAGGGTGCCATGGTTCTGCTCCTTTTCCCTCATCACACAAACAGATTTATATGATGACTGTTGATGATATCCAGTGTATTAATTAAATTAATACACAATGACAATAACTCATTGTAATACACAATCTCTTATAACACACAGTTTTGACCTCAGTAATTTCCAAATAAAAATAGCTGTCTTTCTGTCTCTGTCCCTTCTATCTAATAATTAAGACCTTCATGTATATAAATTAATAATAGAATCCAGTTGCTAGTGTTCTGCCAACTAGAAATTAATTATGCACCTATTGTCTTCCTTATTCTTCAGGTAATGAAACTGAATTCAACTGAGTTTCAAATGTCTTGACCAAATAAAAAGAAAATAGTGACAGGTAAAACCAGGATTCAATACCGGTCTGTCAAGCACAAAGGAAGTGGCCTTGACTATTACACATGACCATGCAGAGTATGGATCACTGCTAAGGAAGACTTTTTTTGGGAAGCCATTACAGGAAAATATATTCCCCAAAATGAACAATACCAAACTCTGGTGTATGTGGTATTGCTTTCCTTGTCCTAAGCATAATTCAGGTGATTGGTGACCCATAGGGGCTACATCTGTTACCCTACAAACAGCCTACAAATCTTACAGTATAAATAATAGAAGAGCTTGATGAATTCTTGTGAATTTACACACCATGCCAAATTTCAAGCACCCTAGCTCTACCAGTTTCTGTGTTAGTTGACACAGGACATAATATTTACACTGCTGATTTCTTGGAAAGGTAATAAGAGCTCGGTGGCAATAAAGGATCATTTAGCTCATCTGTTGGCTAGAACTTATATTTTAAAAATGTAGACTAGATGCATTCTTAACAGATCATCTTTAAATCATCCCAGGGGCATTTGATATATGGAGAAGCCATAGGAGGTGCTATATGTTCAAGTGGCTATGGACATTTCCTGCAGGTATTTTCTCACATGTGTGTGCAAAGCTCCAGAGCAATGCAATTTGTCATCCAAAAATGAGGTTATACAGCTTTACATGAACTTGGCATGAATTAAGGCATCTTTTGTGCTTCAAGTTTAGTATTTAATACAGAAATTAATTGTGAAAGATGTTAATGCAGTTATTTATAAATTACATTTGCTAAAATAATTTTAGTGGCACAAAAAGAAACACTGTCTTCTCTAAATTGTGTCAGGTTTTCACTGTGTTCAGATTACACTTGCAGAGAATAATTTCAATGGCTTATCTATGCATACATACACACATAGGTGTGCATACATACATATACCCTTTGGGTCCTTGGTTAAGAAGTAGAGAGTAGTGACTTAGCTCTTGTGCAATAGAGCTTTTTTTGCTGAACATCTCAGATCCTAGCCCTTGGCTGTCCCATTTCTGGAATTCCTTCCCAGAGCAGTTCAATCTTCTTGACACAGTGCTAGTTGGTGTGGCTTCTGGGAAATATAACCACTTAGTGACATGACTAAAATGAGACAGCTCAAATCTGTTATTGCCAATTACTAATACCATCAAGGCAAGTCTTTGTTTAGAACTTTGGAACTTTTACTTGATGCATCAAGATGACTTGATAGAATTGTGATAAATTTTTCTTTATTAGTTAATTAAATAATACTCATGCACTATATTTGTATTTTGATGATTTGTTACTAAAGTTTAAATAAATGTGTTTACTTACATCAGGAAAAATCACGTGGTGCTCTCCACTTGGATTTGCCAATGAAAAAGCCCCATCCAAAATCATTTCTTTCCACTATTTTTTTATTTCAGTTTCCTTTTTATTTACTTCATAGCATTCATTCATCACAATTTGTAATTACTTTATTTGTTTCATATCAACGTCATAGAGCATGGATCTTGCCTATATTTTTAACCATTGGATCAAACACTCTGAATGGTAAAATTAAGTCCCTCAATAAATATTTACTGAATAAATGAGTGAAGGAATGAAATAAAGCGGTATTAATGACTTTAGTTATCACCTTTTTAGTTTTATAAATACGGTTTGAGAAAACAAACAAGAGCAGACTCTAGAATATTTTAAATATTTTTTTCCATAGACAACCAAGGTGAGAATGGTAGATCTTGGGTGGAAATATTGGGGAAAGAGATGAAGGGAACTTGAATAAGTATGGGAATTACATTGTCTTTAATCTTATCTTAATATGTTAAATTAAAATTCCATACTGCGTTGGGTAAAGGATAGTCTTAATATTAAAAAAAAAAAAAAAAGTGGTTTGCCACCTTTAAGCCAGACTGTAGAACAAGTATGGGCAATAGAAAATCCTTGATCTGGAAATTGGCCGTGAGTTGGTTGTCCTCTTCTAGCATACATTTTGAGACTATAAGCAGATCTCAGTTACCTATGTAAATACTAATGACTGAATCAAAATGGTACCTATTGATTCTCAAATCTATGCTACTGACTTCAGGCTCAATATTAATGAGGGAAAAAATGGAAAGAAAGATACTGGTCAGAGAGAACTATACTAATCTCCTTCAGGGCAAATGTGAGCCTGCTCATCATGCATGTAAATAGCCATCTTACAAGTGTGTATATAAATGGGTATTTAGGGTTCTTGGTGTGTATGTGCATGTATTTTTGCAAACAATATAGATGGATGGACAGACAGAAACAGATACCAAATGCTTTAAATTCACCAATGATAGAATTATTTATGCTAAACAATTAGGCACAAATTGATTTTTCAAGATTCTGAAAATGTCCCAGTGACCAGATGATAGAATATTTTTGTAGAAGCAGCTCATTTCCCTCAATCCCCATGCTCAACCCCCATGCTCACCTCAGAAATGCCTCTCCATCATTTCTACCTTTTGGCTTATAAGAAAACTTCCATCTGCCCCTCCACATGCTATTTTTCAAGGTTGAAAGAGTTGCTAAACTTACTGGTAAATGACTGGTCTTCATTGGTCCACGTTTTCCCTAGCATGGAGTTACTTTACAAGTTGAGACATAGTCTCTTAGATCTTTATCTCATTTTTTACATTTTCCCTCAGATGCCCTCCTGGGGATCTGAAAGAAAGTTAGTGAGATCCTTACCTGAGTCTTTTTATCAGGTGAAAGCAGACATAACTCAGGACCCAAGGCCCACATTTTAGAGTATATGTCTTAAAATCTTATAGGATAGTGCTATCTTCAGCAGCAGATACACTAAAATTGAAATGATACAGAAATTAGCATGGCCCTTGCACAAGGATGACATGCCAATTCATGAAGTGTTCCATATTTGGGGGTGAAATAGATAAAGAGGATTAAGAATACACTTATGATAGGCATGGGATAGTACATACAATTGTTGAATCACACTGTACCTGAAAGTAATGACACTGTATGCTAATCATATTTCAATTTTTAAAAATCTGATAGAACAAGTTCTACCTGTTTATTCTCCCTCTTTAAGGATGTAGTTATTTGTGAACATCTATTTTTCAAATAACTTTTTAAGTAATTTTACTGAGTTCTCAAATATCTAAATAGACCTTAATTGATTTTGCACAAAATTTATAGAAAGATATAGTATTGTCATCTGAATAATATCAAGAACTTCTATCCACAACCATGGAATATTTCTCTATTTTTCTTTTATTAGAGTATTTGTTTTCCCCAAAGAGAGTATGAGGAAAGTTTAGTAAATGGGAGGATTTAGCAAGGCCTGTTAATTAGGATTCTTCTTGGGGTATTTTTGTCTTCAGAGATAAGGATGCTCCTTTTCTCTGGTCATAGGGAGTGCACCTCTCACATGAGAATTTTATGATCTGTTTCAGTAGATAAGGGTGAGGGGAAGATCAGAGTGATCTTTCTGCTTCTACTATTTTCTCAAACTCCTTCAACTTAAAATATTCAACATGCCAAAGTGCTGTATTTGGAGTTAGCAGGTCCTAAACTCTATCAAGTGCAAAGGGAAATCCTCAAATATTAACCAAATACAATCTTCATGAATGCTATAAGTCCATTTTAAAAGATTTTCAAAATGAAGACAAATATAATATTATCTGCAAGTAATTTCTATTTTCTTGTTCAAATATAATGATTTTTTAAAGTAGATCTTTTACTTAGAATTTTGCCAGTATAAAATTGAGGGAGAAAATGTATTGGTAATGAGCAAAAAATTATTAATATAATTTAATTTACTGGGGAAGTGACTATTTCTAAGGAAAACAAAATCTACTTCAGACTGATCACAAAGAGTAAACCCCAATATGTTTCACTCTTAATTCTTTAGGACTAATTTTTGATTATGGAAGATTCTCATAGAAATGTATTTGATGAGAGAGAGAGAGAGAGAGAGAGAAGCAAGAGACTTTCCTATTCACTATCTTTCTTCCTATCCACTTTCCCAAACATTACGTGATAACTGAGCCTTGCCAATATAATTCTACTTAATCATTTTAATAAGAATTAAGTTGCCAAATTTTTCATCAAACATCAACTAAATGTTGGAAAAACACAGACTTCGTGGCACATTTAATTTAGTGTTCTACAAAAAAAAAGATTATGTAAAGACTGAATTTATACATGCAAGGCAAATGAAAGAAATGGGGATATTCTTTTGATAGTCTGTGCTGGCATCAAATTTAACCTTGAAATATCTGGAATAAAGTATCCTCTGATGGAAAGTAGTTGAGAAATTAGCCCCAGTTTTTCACCTCACTTTGAGTAAATAATACCTATTTCACTTTGAGAAAAAAAAATGGTTTTATGTTAAAGAAAAAAAAACTACAGAAGAAAAGGCTAAACATAAACACATTAGGAGTTGAGAAACCTATTGATTGTTATTTTTAAAAAGGGCTTGTTGGAAATCGCTTACAAATTTGGATGACAACCTATGTTGAGTAATATAGATTACTGTTATCTGTGATTCTAATCTGGGATGACCTGACAGTTTAACTGTGGCTAAGAGATCTCTTTTGTTCAACAGTGTTTTGTTAACCAGCTGTCTCTTTGAGGTAGAAAACTGAATTTGCTAATATAAATAACACACCGGGAGGATATGAACAGTCAAAACAGTGTAAAAGGCCTCAATCTAATTTTTATCTTCCTGTCATCCTGGGTGGGTTCCCTGAGAGATAATAATGAAGAGTGCAGAGGGAAAACTCTTACAGGATTTTATACTCTTAGAATTTATAGTAAATTGTTTTTTGACAGATAGCTTGGGCTTTGCTCCTCCTCTTCTAAGGAATCATGCAAAGAATGTGTGGGTCTAAGGCAGTATTTTTCTTAAATTGATAATGAGCACAGAGCCAAAACTGAAATCCAAGGTCACAGATAATGGAAAATACACCATAGGCATTTTCATTGCCTTTATGTTTTTAATGATGTCTTCATTGTCACTTATTGGGATTTTGTTTTGTTTTCTTTTTACAGTCGCTTATGTTTCCTGCTCTTTGCCACTTGCTTTCAGGCTGGTACTAGCACTTGCATAAAATATCTTAATGGCCCCCTGCAGGGCTTCTGAAGTGAAGGGTCTGCTAATGTTGCCATTATGACCCTAGTCTCAGAGATCTTTATATCACAGTCATCCTAATTTGCATTAGACCATGGGGAACATGCCACATAGGTCAGTCTTGGGAGCAATATTTTTTTGATACACTTGAAAAAAAATTATAGTAGAAATTCTTCAGCAGTTGTGTAGCTCTAGAGCACTGAATCTAGTTACAGTAGCATTTGCTGGGGTTTTAGCTGAGTGACTTCCATAAAAGTTAATTGAAATTATCTGAATGAAGCCTCAGGTGATGCTTTGAAAATAGAGACTAACCTTGCAATTGCTTTGTTCTCCTTTCACCTTCTTCTCTTGCCTTAAATAGTAGCACTATAGCTGATTGAGCTAGAATACCATCTTACTGACAGGGGTAGAATGACATAATAATTACAAACAAATTGTATCTTGTTTAATAAAGGCTCCCAATATAAATACAAGATCAAGCAGTTGTTTTGAAATGTCAGAGTGACCTAGGGTAGTAATAATAGAAAGATGCAAATACCCATGGCATAGATCCCCTGGGAACAGACGTGATGTCCCAGTATGGGGGTGTCACACTTGATATGGAATCAAAGAGAATTAGATATTACTTTGCAAAATGTTTGTGATCTACTTTCTTGTTATAAAATGTGGCATTTCAAAAATTTTGTTTAAATCATGAATTAAAAAGTAAAGAAATGAATAGAAAAATATAAGGGAAAGATTCTACCAAATTATGTAGGTGGTTTAAAAATTTTTAGACATGTAGCATCTGTTTATTCTCTCAATCTTTACAACATTTTTTTGAATCATGGAAAAGATTCCCATTTTCAAAATAAGTAAACAAATGATTGACTGGTAGCTTGAATTTTGCAGACAGACCTGGATTTAAATCCTGCCCTACCATTCACTAAGTGAAGGTTTAGGGCATGTTACTCAATTTCATCAGTTATGAAACTTGCACTTGGGGAATGTAGTGTTACGATTCCAGGCCTGTTTTAAGGAGCCAATGAGATACATACATAGCTCCACACCATCCTAGCACAAAGAAGGCAGTGAGATTATTCTTTCCTCTGCTTCTTTGAGAATATGGGGGCTTACTTAACATCATAGATGGTTAATAGCAAAGATAAAATTAAAATATGAGTGTTTTGACTTTTGGCCTGAATTTGTTACACTCTAAACCTTGCTCCTCACAATTAAAGATAATTCACCAAATATTCTCATGTAATTTTACTTTGCTTTATTCATTTTCTAATCCAATTAGAAAGGATTATATTTGTAGAAGCATGTTATAGAACAAAGAATTAGGTGAATAACAGAACAATATATGATCTCAAGGGAGAAAATTTCTTTCTTTCAAATGAATCTGGTAAAAGACAAGGAAAATCAGAGAAGGTTGTGCTGTCCACCAGAAGTCATGAAACAAAATGGGTAGAATCTACCACAAGGTCCAACAAAAAACCAAAATCTAGAATGGGAAAATTGAAGGGAATAAAGTTAACCTATAAAGATATTAACATGTTGTGACCTTTCATTATTGATATCTAAACCACTCTCCAGTGAGTTATTTTACACAAAGTATCACACAGGATGTGTTCTGTGGAAACACTCAAATTACAGTGTGAATATATATCTCTATTTGCCTGAAATAGTCTCTGTTTAGGTTAGTTGTCCTACTCTAATTATTAATAGGTCAGCTTTCACTCTCAAAAAGTTCATATTTGGGTGATGAATTATATGGTCACCCTCTCAGTCAAGGACACAAGACCCTGTCGTGAAGATAGGCAACATTCTACCATAATTCTTAACCTAATGCCAAGTGCATAATCACTTTGGTTACCTACATTTAGTACTTCTTATCACAATTAAAACCCCAGAGAATAGGACTCATTTTAAAACAGAGTATGAAACAGGGAATGACTATCAGATTGGGACAAACAGGTGAATGTTTGTAGGAACAGAAGAAGGAGAGCCACAATAGGATACATACATTAAGTTGAAAATTAAAGCATTAATATTTTTAAATGTTTATAGGGAAGAAAGATGAATAGTGGGTAGCAAAGCATCTAGACCAAGCATCTGGATGCTGGAAGTCAATTTCTAGTAGGTACCCAGTTACATACTCAAAGCCCCAAGTTTGGAGTGCATATTCGATTGTTGATGAAATTGTCACTATTGCTAGCAGCCACATCACTTAGTCATAGAGGCCATTTTTATTGAATATATATATATATATATATATATTTGAATATATAATCTATCACGTTATGATAATTCAATGTGATCAATTGTTTGTCTTAGTTTCTCATTGGAGCGAATAGATTAACTCCCATACACCAGTTGAATTACTGGGTTGAACCATATGAAATTGTTGCTTTTTAATCTTTTGACTTAAAAGCACAATTCTATCTGGTTTAATCTAATATAATCCTATTAATATAGGAAAAGGACAATGGAGAACTTAATTTAGAATGCAAAATGATCCCAAAGCAAGACAGAGAGAGGGATAGAAAGAGAGAAGAAGAAGAAGAAGGAAATAAGGAAAAGTCACTAAAAAATACTTACAGAACACCTATTTCCACATGCCAAGGAACCTATGCCAGGTACCTGGGACTAAAAATAGACCTTCTCTTTTCTGTCATGGCACAGGCTCTTGAGAACATAAATTAAGAGTTCATGATCTACTTTATCCATTCATCTGTTGATGGACTTCTGGGCTTTCTATAGTTCAGCTCTTGTGGACATTGCTGCTATAAACATTGGGGTTCAGGGTATTATGCTGAGTGAAATAAATCAATCAAAGAAAGACAATTATACGGTTTCACTCACATGTGGAATTTAAGAAACAAAACAGAAGTCATAGGGGAAGGGAGGGAAAAATAAAATAAGATGAAATCAGGGAGGGAGAGAAACCCTAAGAGACTCTTAACTATAGGAAACAAACTGCAGGTTGCTGGAGGGAAGGTGGATGGGGGAATGGGGTAACTGGGTGATGGGAGTTAAGGAGGGCATTCGATGCAATGAGCACTGGGTGTTATATGCATCTGATGAATAACTGAGCTCTATATCTGAAATTAATGATGCACCATATGTTAATTAATTGAATTTAAATTAGTTTTAAAAAAAGAGTTCATTATCTAGATACTTGTCTTGTTTTTAAAGATAAGTTCTCATAGAGCAACTATCCTTCTCCTTTTGTTTTATATTTTCCTTTATTCCTTTCTAGGTTTTCTTCCATTCCATAATATTTTTATGTTGATTTGCAGTCATTTTCCCTCCTCAAGCTGAAAGCCTAAACTCCTATTGCTCTAAAGCACCTATTTCACTATGACTTGTGTTAGTTACTTATTTGGAGATCTGTGCCTCCTTCTCTCAAAGCACAACGATGAAAGCCCCTTGAAGACAAAGAATGAGAATCATTCATCTTAATTAACATGTGCTGTGCTTATTATATTCCTGGCCTTAGATGTTATTCAATAAATTCTCATTAAAGCAAATAATGTCCAGTGTACATTGGTGCAATATCTAGGCTATGCCCTAGCCTCAACAAATATGAACATATTGATAATATAGATATAAGCTTTGCTATTCACTACCCAGAAATTAAAGGTAGTTACTGGATATTATGTTTTGAGATCAATTAATATAATTTGCTTTTCTCATATATGTGTAGCCTCAGGCTCTGTTTCCACTCAGTCTCTTTTTTAATGTGAACATTAATAGGAATTATGTTTTATTAAACAGAATGGAAATAAAATAGTTTTGCAATTTGACTCAGTGTTTGCTGCATTTTTATGCAACTGTGCAAGAGACAAAGATTTTACTAAATGGTATAAAACATGATGAAAATTCCCTGTGACAAGATACAGAAACCTTAAACTATCTCATTTTCCCTTTACCTCTTTTCCTGAAAGGAGACTTTGAATCTGGAACCTGAATCACTCTTGCTTGTCCTAAGATGTCAGTGGAAGGTGAAGACAGCCAAGCTGGAAGGTCACCAAGAGACTTGCTAATGTACAATTTGTTTTGCTTCCTGCATTTCACAATTTTTATGACATTGAATCCATTTGAATAACACAATAGGAAATACATAGCAATTTACTCCTTAAAACAAATGAAAATCCACCTATACATATATTGGGGGGGGGGAAGAATTATGCACACATACACACACAGTACATATTTCACTTTAGATCGGAGGAAATATACAAGAAAATATTATTATATTCAGTTGAGACTTTGTTCCATATATATTACACAGCATTTATGTTATATTGTATATATATGTGTATATGCTATACTTTATTTAAACAGCTTATTTTTTAAACTGGTTCTACTAACTAAATGCGTATATTGCCCTCTACATACATCATTCTTCTGCAATATTTTAAATAGGCATTAAGCAGTAATTTTTAAATAAGTTTATGTGTTTTAGAGTGAATCTTTTCCAAAAAAATCATCATAGTGCTCTCCATAACCTAGGGAAACCAAAAACTAAAATTATAAGTTTAGGAGTGAAAGATTTTTACCAAACTAGGGATTTGCCCTTAGCGGAGGACTGTCCCTGGTTCCTCTGGTAGACAGGCTGTGCTAGAGAATTGAAAGCTAATGTGTGCTGTCAGGTAAAGGTCACAATGACTCAGGACTTTACTCTGTTCTTTGCTAGTATTTGGGGGAAAGGTATTGAACTGATTCACAAAATAATCACTTTGTGGTCGAAGAATAACAAACTGAATTCTAGTGATAAATTTTATTTTGGCATCTGAGGAGCATATCCTAAACAGTTTTTGTTTTTTAATTCAATTAATTTAAACTAAAACAAAAACAGTATACCCATTTCTCCTACTGTCAATTCCCTACCTCTGGCAACCACCAATCTGTTCCCTGTGTCAATGAGTTTGTCAGGAGAAATTTTATATATATAAAATCATCCAATATTTGTCTTTTGTCTGACTTATTTCCTTTAGCATATGCCTTTGACTTCATCCATGTTGCTGCAAATGCAAGGTTTCATTATCTTTTACGGCTGAGTGATATTCCACTGTGAATATGTACCACCTCTTCTTTACCCATTCATTCACTGCTGGACACTTAGTTGTTTCCATATCCTGGCTATCGTGAATAATGCTGCAACGCATATATGGGTGCATATGTCTTTTTGAGTTAATGTTTTCATTTTCTTAGGATAAATATGCAGAGTGGAATTGCTGGATTGTGTGGCTGCTATATTTTTAATTTTTTGAGAAACCTGCATATTGTTTCCCATGGTGGCCACACCAGTTTACATTTCCACTGGCAGTGCACAAGGGTTTCCTTGTCTCCACGTTCTCACCAATAGTTGCTATTTCTTGTCTTGTTAATAATAACCATTCTAGTAAGAGTAAGGTTAGCATGGAGTATCTTTCCATTTATTTGTGTCTTCTTTAATTTCTTTTCCCTAATGTTTTGTAATTTTCAATATATAGGTTTTTCTCCTCCTCAGTTAAATTTATTCCTAGATATTTTATTCTCTTTGATGCAATTAAATGGTATTGTTTTTTTAAATTTCTCTTTCCAACAGTTCATTATTAGTCTATAAATGTAACATACTTGGAGTCCCTGAATGGCTCAGCTGGTTAAGAGTCCAATTCTTGGTTTCAGCTCAGGTCATGATCTCATGGAGCCCTGCATGGGGCTACACACACAGCTAGGAGACTGAAGATTCTCTCCTGCCCCTCCCCCCACTCACACATGTGTACTTTCTCAAATAAATAAGTAAATCTTTTTTTTAAAAAAATGAAACAAACTTTTGTGTATTTTGTATCCTCCATCTTTGCTGAATTCATTTATTAATTTACAATTTTTAATGAAGTCTTTAGGATTTTCTGTAGGTAAGATAGACATTTATATAATGACATTTGCAAATAGTGACAGTTTTACTTCTTTCCAATTTGGATGACTTTTATTTCTATTTCTTACCTAATTGCTCAGGGCTAAGACTTGCAATACTTTGTTGAGTAAAAGAGGTGATAGTGGACATCCTTGTCTTGTTCTTGATCTTAAAGGAAAAGATTTCAGTTTTTCCCTGGTGAGTACGATGCTAGCTGTCAGTTCACCATATATGACCTTTATTATATTGAGATATCCTCCCTCTTTATCTGCTTTGGAGAGTTTTTAGCATAAATGGATGTTGAATCTTGTCAAATGCTTTTTCTGCATCTGTTGAGTTGATCGAAAGATTTTTTTCCTTCATTTTGCTAACATGATATATCACACTAAATGATTTGTGGATATTGAACCCTCTTTATATCTCTAGAATAAATCTCACCTGATCATGACATATGATATTTTTAATGTATTGTTGATTTGGGTTTGCTAATATTCTGTTGAGGAATTTTGCATCTATGTTCATCGGAGTTATTAGCCTGTAATTTTCTTCTTTGGAGTATCCTTGTCTGGTTTTGGAATCAGGGGAATGGCCTCATAAAATGAGTTTAGAAGAGTTTCCTCCTGTTCTATTCTTTTCTGAAGACTTTGAGAAAGGATTGATATTAATTCTTCTTTGAATTTTTGGTAAAATTCTAGAGTGAAGCAATCTGATCTTGGACTTTTATTTGTTGGTAAGTTTCTGATTATTGATTCAATATCCTTACTAGCAATCTATCTGTTCAGATTTTCAATTTCATCATGATTCCATCTTGGTATATTGTATGTTTCTAGGAATTTTTCCATTTCTCCTAGGTTGTCCAGTTTGTTAGCTTATAATGGTTCATTGTAGTTTCTTATGATCCATTGTATTTCTGTGGTATCAGTTGTGACTACTCTTTTATTTCTGGCATCATTTATTTGAGTCCTCTCTCTCTTTTTTCCTGGTGAGTCTAGCTAAAGATTTGTCCAAGATTCTGTTTTTATTTCCCAAGAATAAGCTTTTAGTTTCAATGATCCTGTTATTGTCTTTCTAGTCTCTGTCTCATATGTCTGCAATATTCTTCGTTATTTCCTTCTTTCTATTAACTTTGACCCTCATTTGTTCTATTTTTTTTTCAGTTCTTTGAGGCATAAAATCAGGCTTATTTGAAATGTTTCTTGTTTCTTGAGGTAAACATTGAATCACTATGAACTACCCTCTTTAAAAGGGTATTTAGTCTTTGCTATATCCCATAAATTTTGGTATATTCCATGTCCATTTTCATTTGTCTCAAGATATTTTTTTAATTTTCCTTTGATTTCCTCTTTGATTCATTGGTTTTTCAGTAGCATATTGATTAATCACTACATATTTGTAAGTTTTCCCATTTTCTTTGTGTAACTAATTTCTAGTTTCATACCATTGTCATCAAAAAAGATAATATTTCATATGATTTCAATTTTCTTAAATCTATTAAGATTTGTTTTGTGGCCTGACATACAATCTATCTTGGAAAAATGTCCTATCTGCACTTGAGAAGATTGTGTAGTCTGTTGCTTATGGATGGAATGTTCTATAAATATTAGGTAATTCCATCTGGTCTAATGTGTCATTTAAAGCTACTGTTTGTTTTTTGACCTCCTGTCCGGATGATCCATCCACTGATATAAGTTGGGTATTAAAATTCTCTGATATTTTTATATTCTTTCTCCCTTTCAGTCTGTTAATACTTAATTTATATATTTAGGTACTCCTATATTGGGACACAAATATTTACAGATACTACATCTTATCCTTGAATTTACCACTTTTTCACTATGCAAAGCCTTTGTCTCTTATTGTTGTCTTCATTTTGAAGTTTATATTGTCTAATAAAGTATAGTTACTCCAGCTTTCTCTTGGTTTTCATTTGCATGAAATATCTTTTTCCATCTCTCCTCATTCTATGTATGTCCTTACAACTAAATTTAGTCTCTTGTAGGCAACATATATAAATTGGCTGTGTGGTTTTACTCATTCACAGTATATCTTTTGATTAGAGAATTTAGTCCATTTAAATTTAAAGTAGTTATTGGTTTTTATGTGCTTGTTTCCATTTTATTAATTGTTTCCTGTTTTTATAGATTCTCTCTCTTTTTTTTTTTTTTTTTTTTTTTTTTTTTAATTTTTATTTATTTATGATAGTCACAGAGAGAGAGAGAGAGAGAGAGGCAGAGACACAGGCAGAGGGAGAAGCAGGCTCCATGCACCGGGAGCCCGATGTGGGATTCGATCCCAGGTCTCCAGGATCGCGCCCTGGGCCAAAGGCAAGCGCCAAACCACTGCGCCACCCAGGGATCCCTCTCTCTTTTTTTTTCTACTCTCTTCCTTTGTGTTTTGATGCTTTTTTTTTTTTTTTTTTTTTTTTAGCGATATGCTTATATTCCTTTCTCTTTATCTCTTTTTTTGTATTTACTATAGGTTTTGGTTCAGTGGTTACCATGAAGCTTGCATATAAAAACTTATATCTATACCAGTTTTTTTTAAATTGATAACAACTTAAATTTGATCCCATTGTAAAACTCAACATTATTACTCTCTTTACCTCACGTTTTATGTTTTATGTCACTTTTTACAACTTTTTATTTTATGTATCCTCTGTTATAGTTTTAGTCAATATTTTTACTTTTCTCTTTTAGCTTTTATTATAGTTTTATAAATTATTAATCCACTACCTTTACTATGTATTTACTCCACCAGAAAGATTTTTACTTTTGTATGTTTTCTTGCTACTAAATGGTACCTTTTTTTTTTTTTCAGCTTAAAGAAGTACCTTTAAATGTCTTGTAAGGTCACTTTAGTGGGATTGAACTCCTTTAGCTTTTGCTTATCTGGAAAACTATCTCCCCTTCACTTCTAAATGATAACTTTGCTAGGTAGATTAGTCTTGATTGGATATTTTTAGCTTCAGCACTTTTAATATATTCTCCCACTCTTTTCTGTCCTGTAAAGTTTCTGCTTTACACAATCAGTAGAAAAATCAGTAGAAAAATCTATTGATCATCTTATGGAGGTTTATTTATATATAACAAGTTGGTTTTCCCTTGCTGCTTTTAATATTCTTTGTCTTTAATCTTTGACTTTTTCATTACAATGTACCTTCCTGTGAGTCTTTTTGGGTTCCTCCTATTTGAGACTCTGGGCTTCCTGGATCTGAATCTTTGTTTCAGCCATTATTTCCTCAAATGGGATCTCTAACTCTCCCCTCTCTTCTTCTGAGAGCTGAACCCAGCAAATTCTGGTCTGGTTGATATTATCCCACCTGACTCTTAATTATCTTTACTTTTTTCATTCTTATTGCTGCTCTGATTGAATGTGTCCCACTGGCTCATTTTTTAGTTAGTTGAGTCTTCTGCTTCATCTAGTCTGCTGTTGAACCTCTGGTGTATTTCTCAGTTCAGTTGTGGTATTCTTCAGCTCTATGGCCTCTATTCAGTACTTTCTTATATTTTTCAATGTCTTTTTTGAAATTCTTACTCTGTTCATCTGCTTCTCTCCCCAGTTTGGTGAGCATATTTATGACTATTACTTTGAACTTTTTGTCAAATAAATTACTGTTCTCCATTTCATTGGGTTTTTTTTTTCCTAAGGTCCTATCTCATGCTTTTCTTTGAAACATATTCCTCTGCCTTTTTATTTTGATTGACTCTCTGTGTTGGTTTTTATACAATAGATGGTTGGTTTCTACACAATAGATATTCTCCCAGTCTTAAAGGAATGGTCTTGTAAGAGAGGAGAAACTTGTTAAACCCTGCTTCAGGTATTGATCTTTCTCTTCAACTTTTGCCTACAGCTCATAATGATATTAATAGCTCCCTGCAGTTGAGAATGTGACAAGACCTGTTAAAGTTCCAAAGGGTTGGATCTCGGGACCTACAGTCAGGTTGACTGGTAGCTAGAGCCTCACACATCAGCTTTTAAATGGATGCAAATGTATACGGTCCTGTCAAACTACAAGCATGAGCCCCACTAGACACCAGAACCAGGTGATCTGGTATTGTCCCTGGGTAGCAGTCACAAAAATCAGGACTCTACATGAGTGCAGTAAGCCCTTATCTGGGTGATAGCAGCATAGTGGAGCAAGCAGAGAGAGCATTAAGATGGCATCCACAGCCTATGTTCCTTAAGAGTAGTTTCTTAAACACACATCTAGTGTGTGCCAAACCTGAAGCTTGCCTCTCAGGCCAAAGCTCCAGACAAGCAAAGAGGCCTCCTTCACAGAACAATTGGGGATTATGCCTCAGTTGTCTGTGCAATGCCCTGGAGGTAAAAGCTTGACAAGAGCTGTCTCTCCAATGGCCACAGTCCTGTGGGACTCAGGAATGCAAGGTCCCCTGGCCACCAGAGCCAGGCAATCAAGGGACATTCCTCGGGCAACAGCTACAAAACCTGGGGAGCCTGACATAAAATCCAAGGCACCGGATGTGTGTAAAGCTTCCTTCCAGGAGGCACTGATGCTTTTGAGTAGGGCAGAGGGTGAGTGCAAAGGTAGTGCCTGCCTTCCATGGTCTTTGGAAAGGATTATAGTCAGTCCCAAGATGTGTGTTTAATTAGGAGCTTGCCCCTCAGGCCACAGTCATGGTTAGCTAATAGCCTAATTCACAGAAACACTGAACTGTTGGGTCTGTTGCTGTTTAAGAACTCTTTCTCTGTTGGTTACAGTCCTATTGGATCCATGAATGTAAGCCCCACCAGCCACCAGATCCAGGTGATATACAGGTGCCTTCTCACTGTTGCAAAACTCAGGGTGCCAGACATGGCTATGTGCTCTTTCCTTAGTGACTTTTATTATTACAGTCTCATGGGACTAGGAATGCAAGTTCTTCTGGCCTCCAGAGCCAGATGATCAATTGATTATGGCAGCTGCAAAAATTGGGGCACTAGATACACATAAAAGCTTCCTTCCAAGAGATATTGGTGCTCTGAAGCACAGCAAAGGGATAAACAGTTCTATATTTAGAGCACCACACAGTGCAGCTTTAAAGGTGTTTCTCTACTCCTATACTGTGAGCTCACAGGGGTCAGCAGTACATATGCATGTCTCATCCACTTTGTGTCTCTCAGCACCAGGCCAGTATTTTTGGCCTGTCGTACATTATCAATAATTGTTTGTGAGCTTAATTTAACTTGATGTGGAAAACAAGTCTATCTCAATTTCCATTATAATCTTAAATTAGCTTTCCATTTCCCTGAAGGAGAGAAAGATTATAAATGAAGTGAAATAAGAGTAATGTGAGAGGAAATAAGATAATCAGGTTTACAATTATTTCACTCAGAGCTAATATTTACTAAGTGTTTATAAATGTTCCAGGCAATTTTCTAGGTAGGTGGATATTCTTTTTTATCCCACTTGACAGATGAGGAAACTGAGGCACAAGAAGGTTAAGCAATCTGCCTAAACTCACAATTCTAATAAGTGGCAGGACCAGGATTTATCTATTTACAAGGTTATCTAATTAGAGTCTGCACCCTTAACTAGACATTCAGTTTCTTCCAGAATATTATAATATCAAACAAAATTATAAAAGTCACTAAGAGGAAGTAAAAAAAAATTTGAAATTTTCACAAATTTTGCAAATTTGTATAATACTAAACACAAAAAAGTGAAGTCTGGGATTTGACAATAACTAATTCTTCTTTAAATGCTTTTTCCTGGGGGTTAATCAAACATAACAAATTCACTAGATAAACTATATACTAGTTAGCACTTGATATGAACAAATGTGTATATCCATTCAACAAACAAATATTTAGCAGTTATCATGTGCAAAGTGATGTGCTAGGGATGTAGGCAGGAGGTACAATGACAATCAAACCCCTAACAGACCTAAGGGGCTACCAGAGGTACGTGAATAGCTTCAGTGCAGAATAGCAGTACAGGAAGCATGAGTAGGGAGAGGGATAGTTGTTTCCCCCCTAGGGATCTGCATATGTGGAGACTTACACATATGTGGTTGCAGTAAGAAAGCAAGGGATATTCAAGAGAAACAGGCAGTAGTATGGTTCAACTGGTGCATAGAGCCCATAAAGCAGATGAAGGGTTTACAAAATACTGCCCTGTTGGTGACGTCTTGAATGTCAGGACAAAACCCTTATTCTTCCATTATCCAGCCTCCCATCAACTATTTATTGTGATATGTGTGCAAACACAAATGCATCAAGTTATAATAGAAAGAATAAGGGGGCACCTGGGAGGCTCAGTGGCTGAGCATCTGCCTTTGGCTCAGTCGTGATCTCGGGGTCCTGGGATCGAGTCCCACATGAGTCCCTCAGGGGAGCCTGATTCTCTCTCTGCTTATGTCTCTGCTTCTCTCTGTGTCTCTTATGAATAAATAAGTAAAATCTTAAAAAAAAGAAAAAAGAATAAGGAATTTGGCATGTTATGAACCTGGGTATGGACTCAGGCTCCATCTCTCTCTAGCTGTGAGATCTCAGAAAAATTATTTGATATAGCTGAATCATGATTTCTTTAACTATAAAATTCAGATATACCAACCTACAGAATTATTTTGAGGACTAAATAAACTCAAACCTCAGTGCTTTGATCCATAAATATTACTCAATATATATTATGTATCAAAGAGTATGGCTATCTTTCTACAAGCAATGCAAAACTACTACAGAATTTTAGGCAAGGGAGTAACATACTTGATATTTCACCTCCTGATTTCTGTTATAGAGCAGATTAGAGCCTTTTTTTTTTAGTAAAGAATTCATCAGTAGCTAATGATATATGTAATATATATAATTTATATAATTTATAATTTATTTGGGGTAGATAAAATTGAGTGCCCTATTTCTATGCTGTTCCTCAAGCTTGAGGAGCACAGGTCAATCTGCAGTTACATTCCAAACATGAAGGGCTTATAAGATGATTGGGTCTGATCCCATTTTCCTGAGCAAGAGAGTACTCAGGGCCTGTTTGTCTTCTGAGAGTTTAGGTGAAATGAGTGCTGGCTGGAAAATATTGCTCTGTTACTCAACTATTCTCAACTTTTTTACTGTACCTTATTAACCAAGGTATCTGTGGAAACTGTGAAAAGTAATTGGGGCAAAATCCCCTTCGGTTACGTGGGTGGAGGATTATGCTGCACCTGTTTGGGTTAGCTATCTCACCTACATGTGCACAGCTAGGAGTGAGAGATGTTCATTCTCCATCCTAATATTCTCCAGGATATCTAAGGAGAGAAAAAAAAAAAAAAGAAGTGGTGACAGTCTCAATGCTATGAATTAATTGCATGGTAGGGTCAAATGAGAAAAAATGGGGGAAGAAATGAGAAAATAGGACACATGAATCTTACTGCTGAAGTAGATTTTCCTATAATACTTTATATATAATTTCCATATACTGAATGCCTAGTTTTATATTTGCTCTTTATATTTTTACTTCCAAGCATACGTTGAAAGATTTGGTTCAATGTATTTCTTTCAGAGCTCAATCCTCTGGAGATTTTAGAAGTATATATTCTTTTTGTTATTATGGTTTTAAGATCCTGGAATCTGGTCTTCAAAATTGAATTGAGTAAGCCACTTATCACTCCACGCTTTTAGCCTGTCCAAGTGAGTCTAAGCACTTTTTTGTGACTGCCCCTTCAACACCCCAAAATCCCTATGTCAGCAGATTTTATCCTCCTAATGCATGTGCCCTCTTCCGGGTCATTGATGTATAAAGTGAACAAAACTCTGTCCCAATATTTATCCACATAGCAGTCCATTAGTTAGTCTTGAGACCAGTTACTATTCTCAATCACCTTCAATCTTAGTTATTGAAGCTAATCTTTTCCCTCATTCAAATATCTCATCCCCTCATACCATAATTATTGACCTTGCGAATCAGTTTTTCTGTACTCTACTATATTTTAAAATGTCTTCAACTGAAGGGAAAGTATATGTTCATTATTCCTATTCCCTCTACATAAAGGCTTCATACCTTTTTGTTCAAGAAAATCTTACCAGTCTAATAATACACGGCCTCTTTTATCTTTATCTTTTTATCTTTATTATCTTTCTAATTTGATACAGTAATTTTTGCATATGCCCTTTTTTAAGTTTTATTTAATTCTAGTTAGCTAGCATACAGTGTAATATTAGTTTCAGGTGTACAGTATAGTGATTCAGCACTTCCATACGACATGAACCTGTGTTCATCACAAGTGCCCTCCTTAGTCTCGGTTACCTATTTAACCCATCCTCCCCTTTATAACCATCAGAGTTCTTTATAATTAGAAGTGTATTTCTTAATTTGCTTCTCTCTCTCTTCTTTCTGGCCCTTTGGTTGTTTGTTTTATTTCTTAAATTCCACATATGAGTGAAATAATATGGTATTTGTCGTTCTCTGACTAATATCATATAAAAGATTATATTACTTAGCATAATCCTCTCTAGCTCCATCTATATTGTTGCAAATGGCAAGATTTCATTCTTTTTATGGCTGAGTAATATTCCATTGCATATGTATATCACCTCTTCTTTGTCCATTCATCAATGGATGGACACAGCCATGATTTGGCTATGGTGGATAATGCTTCTATAAACATCTGATTTTTGTATATATTCTTATTGTCTCCACTCTGTAGTTTCCCTCTTAGAAAAAAAGAAAAGAAAACTAATTTGTAGACTTTACTAGACCTGATTTGCTATACATAATCTTTATAATTTAAAACTTTTGCATATATTTTAAATATTTTCAATATATTTTGATTTCATATTCAAATACATTTTATAGCTCAGTGAAAAACACAATGGAAGCAGAAGGCAGAGAGAAAAGAGATTTGAAGATGTTGGTTTTAAAAAATAAAATGAAGTAAATTTTATATATTACTAATAATTGCCTTAACTGAACGACAAGCTGTGTAAGTTAAACTGCTTTTGAGGAATCAAAGCTTAGGGACTATTTAAATGCTTTTGGTCAGTGAGCCAATTCCGAAGGTGATTCTATCATCTGGTAACTGCACATTGCTTCAGTAACTTAAAAAAGCAACTAAATGTTATTCAGTGGTAAGTTTAAAGTATTAACTTTTATTTAAGAGATTACACTTTACTAAGTGACTAAACCAAACCTAGAAATCTATGATTAAAAAAAAAAAAAAAATTGATTTGAAAACACTTTTTAGGTCTGAATGGAGCCGCCTGCCATCTGTTGGTGGTTCTCTTGAATTGCAGGAATCACTCTAATGGTTTAGTGACCTCTTATGTATGGAAATAACCAAGTTACATCACAAAACCTACTTTTGACGATCTTAATTACTATTAATGAAAACTCCCTAAAGATTGATCATGTGTGTATTTGATATTTTGTCATCATAATCACATAGTTAGCACAGATAATTTCAGGGGAATTTAATTATATTGGTTCTAATTATAAGGAAATACAAGCTACAGCCATTGCTAGAAAACTAGTATATTTAAATTTTAGGTCACATCCAACTCATATCTACTGCTGGAAAGATTTAGGAATACACTAAAAGAATGGGGAAGTTGTTTCACTCTGGGTTTTTCTTTAATAACTAGAATAAATTAACCCATTTTCAGTTCAGAATGGTCATTTTATAACTTTGGGATTACACCCTCAGAAAGCCTAAAACCTAGGGCTACTAGGGATAATGTGCTTGGGAAACAGACTCTGGGTTTCTCACCTCACAGTAAATCCTCAGCAACATGCCTACAGTGCTACCTGTTGCATACATCTCATGGAAAGACAGGCCCACAGCCACACTTTCCAGCAAGGGTAAAAGGGCCTGGGAGTATATTTAAGTAAAAAGCCCAGTATGTATCCTGAAGGACTTGCTCAGGAAGTGTTATTATCATGAAGACTTACATGGATATTGGTCATATTATCAACATCAATGATGTAATTGATGTTCCTTGCATTGTAGGGCTAACTTCAATGCAGTTAAGTTTCTCTACCTTTATGGATGGGAAATTGTATCCTATTATCTACTTCCATCAGCTTCTTTCTGTCAGTTACATTACTACTTCCCTTGTGACAAACTTGCAAATGGTTCTCTTATTTTTAGACAAACAAGAGTATGGGGACATGGATGTCATTGGCATCATCACAAAACTGAAATCATCAGTGACCAGTGATGTTGGTTCTTAGCCATTCTTCCTGCTATACTTAGAAAGATATCCTAACCTAAAGCATCCTACACTGTACACTTATTCTTAAACCCTATCCTTACTAAATCCCGGACACTTAGTACACGTACTACATGGCCAAATCAGACTCTATCCTAACTTGGCAGTATATAATCTCTTTCCCTTCCACGGCTGCAAAAGTCTGTAACTGTTGAATAATTCATTTGCTGTTAGAACCAGCCATTTTTCATCAGCCATACCTTATTAATTTATCACCCAAACCCTTCCCTCCTCTGTTAGACACTATCCCTAACACAGCAGTTCAAAAATACCACAACAATGCATGCTTAACAGTGGATGATTTACTTTTAGCATAAATGGTAATTTGTTATTACATGAATTCTGTATCTTTGGTGATAGTTTAATTTTTTCATTTGTAATTTTTGTGCCAAATACAACAAAGATCCAGATTATAGTTCATGTAAGTTTCCTATTTTGTTTTTATGTGGCACACTTGGGAATAAAGATTATATCAAATTAAATCATTTTCTTTCTTTTTTTCTTGATGTACTTTGTATTATACTTTCTCCTATTACTGATCTATAATGAGAATTTAATTAGCAGAAAAAAGAATTTAATATGTTCCATCTCACTAATAATAAATTAAAACTATATATTTTGAACTATGAAACTGACAAAGGTTAAAAGCAAAATATTAATATCTCTTATTAGAAAGTACATGATAAAAGAGATACTCCGATTTGCTAAAGGTAGTTATTTAAGTTGGTCCAAACTTGTGGAGTAAATCCTAACAATGTTTATCAATACCCTTAAAAATGTTCATGCCATGAACTTATCCCTAAATGTTCTAGGAAATTATTTTTTAAATTATGAGAAAGCTATATAAAGATTTACATGTATGTTCACTCTAATGAAATTTTATAATTTTTATACTCCATACACATATTACACAATTATAACAGTAACACTTAGAAAAATTCAAGATTTCTCAAGAATGGGGGTAATTAAGTTATGGTGTACCCTTTTGATGGAATATTGTACCTCACTCAGACATATGCAGATAGTTATTGATAGAGATATATAAGTAGAAACTTACAGATAGAAATGTAAAACACCAAAAAATTACCAGTGACTATTTCTAAGTAATGGAATTGTCACTCTTATTATTTATTTTTCATTTCCTGCATTTTCTTTGAAATATTTACAGCAATTATCAACTATTTTATAATTCAGGAAAATGTTATAACTGAAAAAAAAGGAAAATTCTAAAAGTGAGCCAAATACTAAATCAAATGTTTTCCCTTTCCTCATAATGTCAATTTGCAATGTTCTCGAGTTTTTGCTTGTGATGGCTGAGATGGGGAGCTTTTCTGTTTGAGCTTCTTGGCCTCAGTAGTGAGTCCCAGATAGTCACACTTTTGTTGTTCTCACTCTCAAAGCACTATTTGGGGAACCCCTTGAAAGTTCAACAGCCTAGCATTCCTCATGTTGCTGGCCTCCCTCATTTCACTGTGAGAGAGACAGGGGGGGTCCCTGGTCTTTGATCTGTTTTCCTAACAAAAGGAAGGCTGTCACCACCTTTCTCCCCTCCTTCAGAATTTCCTCCTTCCTGGCTCTGGCTTTGTGCAGAGAAAATAGTTCATCTGTGCCTCACCTGGGAATTCTCTTGCTCACAAATCTTCATCCTCTGTCACTAGAATACTCCCTTTGTTGTAGCCAAGGCTCTATTTTTATGGATAAACTCCCAGATATCCGTGCTCTGTCATGACTATTTAAGGGACTATTACCCAAGTTTCCTTCTACATTGATATTGTAATAGTTCTTTTGAAGGGCAAATAGCAAGCCCTTATCAATTTCATTCAAAGTTCTCTAAAACCATTCTGTGTTTATGCGACTTTTATTTTTATTGTATAGACATTTTAACATATAATAATTTTTCAGTGTCCTTCTATGATTTATCTCATTGGGTCAAGTTGTAAAAATTGCCTTTCATCCATAGACTTTAAAAGAAAATTGTGTACTGGTTTCAGGTAGAACTTCTTATTTTTTATTGTGTAAAGGGGAAAGCCACGTTCTCTGAGTTTTGTTCTGAAAGATGTTTATTTCTGGTGTAGAGATTTTGTTTTTTATGATATTAACTGATTTGGAGATTTTGCTGGTGGGGTCTCCACATCTGGTGCTAGAGTTGGAATTGATTGGGAGGGCCATAATTTGGGGACAAGATGACATGAATCAGGGAATGGGATACTCTCACCTAGTGGGAATAAGCTGTATCAGAAATAGGGTGGCTGACAGAACACTATGGAGAAGGATAACCTATAAGAGACTCTTCTGTGAACTGGTATGTATCACCAATGGGTTCTGGGAACTAGAATATTTTATATTCAATTATAACTCTTAAAATTTTTTCAACATGCCATTTTATTATTTTAGCTTTTTCCTAAGTATTATCTAGGCCACTGCCATCTGAGGAATAAAGAAATGTCCAAGTTTGTGTTTTAGAGGTGAAGTTGGTCAGAGAATGCTGGAGGGGTAGAATGGTTGGCTCCTAGAATATATGTAAAGGAGCCCTAAAAATATTCAGAAATACTTGGACAAGAGATTAGAATAAGGTTCAATTTATTGTTACTTAAATTAAATGATAGGGTAATTCCAGAAGGATGTGTATAAATTAAATATAACCCCATTTGGGTCATTTTTTTTTTGGCCAATTGCTATGCAGTTCTAGCCACACGATTTTTAAAATAGACATCCCTTCTGCTTTATTTGTATATTTTACTTTATCTTATAAAATCCTTGTGTGGCTAAACTTATTTTCATTTCATTTATTTCTTTCTTTTCTATGACCCTGACTTTTTCTCCTTTTTTTGATTTTTAAAAAAAAATTATTTTTAGCATAGTTACCATACAGTGTTACCTAAGTTTCAGGTGTACAATATAATGATTCGACAATTCCATACATCATCCAGTCCTCATCAAAACGATTCTAATTTCTTTTTATCAGTACCACACTGCTTTAAATTATGCTTTTTGAATTTTTTTTAGTATTGTATTAGTTTCCTATGGCTGCTGTAAACGTTTTACAAACTTAGTGACTTAAAACAAGGGAATTTTTTCTCATGGTTTTGAAACCTAAAAGTTTGAAATTAATGGTGAGTAGGGCCATAATCTCTCAGAAGCCTGCAGGAGATGATCCTTACTTCTTCCTAAAGTCTAGTGATTATGGGAAATCCTTGGTGTTTCTTGGCTTGTGGAAGCATCACCCAAAGTCAACCTTCCTCTTATGTTCTCCCTGGTGTGTCTGCCCGTGTCCAAATTTTCCTTTTTATAAAGTTATCAACCACATTGGATTTAGCAACCACTGTAATCCAGTATGATATTTTTATTAACTTGTTTGTGCCTGCAAGGATCTTATTTATGAATATGGTCACATTCTTAGGTTCTGGATGCACATAAGATTTTAGAGAATAGTTTTCAATTCAAGACAAATACATTCTAAATTTTTTTTTTTAATTTTTATTTATTTATGATAGTCACAGAGAGAGAGAGAGAGGCAGAGACACAGCAGGCTCCATGCACCGGGAGCCCGACGTGGGATTCGATCCCGGGTCTCCAGGATCGCGCCCTGGGCCAAAGGCAGGCGCCAAACCGCTGCGCCACCCAGGGATCCCCGACAAATACATTCTAATAGAACTCCTTGTAGTATTGGCCTTTGTGGAGTACAGACCTACGGAATCAAAGTTTATGTTACATTACCATTAGGACTTAAGATTTTATTTATTTATTTATTTATTTATTTATCTATTTATTTATTTGAAAGAGCATGAGCAGGGGGAGGAGCAGAGGCAGAAAGAGAAGCAGAGAATCCTAAGTAGACTCCATGCCAAAAGCAGAGCCCAACACGGGGCTTAATCTTACAACCCTGGGATCATGACCTGAACAGAAACCAAAGGTTTGATGCTTAACCACCTGAGCCACCCAGGCACTTCAAGATTTTTTTTTAATAACATCCTTTTTTTCCTTCATCAATTAAGCAAAACGTTACAAATAGGCATTGTTTTAGATATCAGGATACAGCAAATGAGATTCCTGACCTTATGGGGCTTATATTCTGGTATCAAGGTAAGAAATACAGACAATAATTGAGTGAATATCTGAATGCTCTCATACTCAGATATTCAAAAGAAAATAAACATAAGATTAAGGAAGAGAGACTCACTGGCAGCAATATCACTGGAGAGATGATATTTGAGCAGAAACTTGAAGGATGAAAAACATCCAGTCATGTGAATTTCCAAGCAAAGATATTTTAATGTCACGTCATGGCCATACAAAGACTGTAACTTATGACACACCCATGGTGTATTCAACAAATTTCAAAGAGATGAGTTTATGTGGAATGTAGTGAAAGGGAACAGTAGGCCATGAGGACAGACAGGGATACAGGGGTCAGATTTTGGAGTGCCTTTTAGACTATGCCAGGAGCTCAGCTTTTATTCTAAAGAGGAAACCACTGGAGGGTTATAAGCATAGAAAAGGTATGATTTGATTTATAATTTCAGAAATATTATTCTGTAAGTAATGTTTGTGACCATTCTTCATGACCCCTAGAGAGTTAACACTCACCTTGTATAAGTCAGGATAGTCTGGGCTCTGTTGAAAGATCAGATATAAGCTCTGAAATTTCCGTGGTATAATACAATAAAGATTTATTTCTCCTTTACATAAAGTCATATAGGTCAGGAATCTCTCCTCCATCCCGTAGCTACATGATTTAGAATATGTACTCCCCATGGATGCCACGGCAAGAAAAGAAAGGAGTCTAGAGGATCCTGTAAGATAGTTCTAAGGGCCAGACCTAGAAGTGGCTTATATCACATCTGCCCACATCCTGTGGACCTAAGCTCAATTACATGGTACAAAACTCCCAACAAGGGAGGCTAGGAAATTTTGTCTTCTTGTGTATCTAAGAATAGGAAACAAATGTTCCTGCCAAACTCCTTGAGCCAAGATAACTGACTTACTGCATTTTAGAAGCATCAGAAGCTGATTGACATTCTATCTTCTTCTTCAGGAATAGTGAAGCAACACTTTCAGGTCTTTCCAGGGTCTTGGCATCAACTAGCAACCAGGAGCTTCAGTAATCTGATAGAGTTCCAAGCCCCCACAGACCTTCTGTGATCTGTGATCTCGGGTCTTAATACAGTGACAGTTATTTCCTGGTCACTCTGGGTTACGTTATGCTTACTACACCAAACTGGAGTAGCCTAAGTCAAAGAAGCTTCTTGAGGACCAGAACCCAGAACGACTTACATTCCGTACAACTCAGAACCCAAAGGATGAGGCACTTGGCATGAATGGAATGAACTACATACAAGCAGTGAACCTTTTCTTTTTTAGTTGAGAGGACAGGTATAGTTAAAAGCTTTGAGAAGAGTCACCTCCCTGATTCTCCTTTTTTCAGCAAAATTGTACTTCCCCCCCAAATTTTCTTTGCACAGCTCATTTTTCTCTGTGAGAATGGGGAACTTCTTATTTCAGGACCACAAAGGGAAAATTATAATTATTATGACTTATGAGACACTTGCCTCTAAACCAGTAATAGTACAAATATTGGTAATACTATGAGTATTTTTTTGCCAGGCATTATGATAAATTCTTTAGAATATTTTTTTCCTTTTAACTGTCAACATAAATGTATACAGTTGGAACTATTAAAAATTGTTAAAACTGAAGAGTAGGAAGATTATAGTCCTCTTTTTGGTTCCACAGCTAGTAAACAGGGAGTCAGGATTCAAACACATGGCTTTTAACATCTAATCCCATGTTCTTCATCACAAGAAAAGGATAAAACAGATCCCTGGCCTGTTTTGATTCATCAAAATGCAACTCTGTCGTATAAGATTTCATAGCTATTTACTAATTTCTCAAATGCCTAGGATTCTACAGTCTGTCGTTCAAGTCTTTTTACAATAAGCAAATTGAAGACATATTACACTTTTTACCATAGAGGTATTATTATTATTATTATTTTTAAAGATTTTATTTATTTATTCATGAGAGACACACAGAAAGAGAGAGAGAGAGAGAGAGAGAGAGAGAGAGGCAGAGACACAGGCAGAGGGAGAAGCAGGCCCCATGCAGGGAGCCCCAAGCGGGACTCGACCCCGGGTCTCCAGGATCACACCCTGGGCTGAAGGCGGCGCCAAACCGCTGAGCCACCCAGGCTGCCTGCCATAGAGGTATTAAACATAAATATTCTCAAAAGTCAAAAGTACTATGAAAGCTGGAGAAGGTACATGGCTTCCCTGATACTGTTAACTTCCTGGGCCTGCTCAGCCCTCTCAAGCAATATTTATCTGTCCTTGAAAATCTCATCTTGCTTTGCAGATAGTATACTTTCAACAAATACTTGTTAAATTAGTGAATTTGTATGTCTATAAGTGCCTCCATGATTGAAAATGGAGGAACACTAAGTATTAATATGTTTTGAAATTGTATATATGCTTTTGTTTGTATTGAGAATCTTTTGTTTTTATTGTTTTATTACACATATAATGCATGATTATTATGGAAATGACAGAAAAACTGATGTTTCAAATAGAATATATGTATATATACAAATAAAGTGGGCTTATGCTGGTACGCTGCTTTTAATTTTAAATTTCTCATTTGATTACCTATCAGCTACTACTAACAACGATAAAACTTTCTAAACAATACCTAATATTATGATACAGCTAGTCTTTAAACTTTCATATACTATTTTTTCTGGTTTTCTGGAGAGGAACATGTGAAACCACATCTAAATCTCCCTATGAAATACTTCAAAATGTCTTACTGTTGTGCCAGTAAAATATCCTTGCCTCAAAAATCAACAAGGTGGCTCGAAAGTGAGATTTTTTCCCACATATAATATGTACATAGTAAATTTATGCAAAAATTCTATTGGTAAATAGCCAAACAAAACAAGGTCCCTTCGTTATGAATGCAGGCAAAACTAAGAAAAATAATTAAACAGTCACTTAAAAATCCTAAACACAGAGCTCTTGTGCACACCCGCACACACACACATACACACACAGTCTCATTAACTTCAAACCATAAGAAATTAATTACAGATTCACTGCTAATGAACATATGGGAGAAGTGCTGACACTCAACTGGTTTCAGTTCAGTGATCACAGAAACAAAGCAATGCTCACAGACGGATGGTGGGGGAAACGTCAGTGAGTGGGGGCCAGGAAGCAAGATTCCTTCATAACTATGGAAAGCAGTTCCAAAATATTCAGACAGAGGAAAAAAGGGCTCCAAAATTCATCCCATTCTGAATATGAACAGAACTTCCCCATCACTACCACCTGCTGTCTCTACCTCTAGAAGAAACTGAAATGTCTGAGGGAGGGACAAGCTTCAGCAGAGAGGAGAGGGTAGGCAGAGAACTATGGCTCAGGAGAAAAGAGACACTTATCCCATAAAAAAAATGCAAAGGAAAAAGAAGAGAGGAGAATATTGTGTTTTAAAGAAAAGAGGCCCAAGCCACAATCAGTCACCTACTCAAAGAGATCCTGAGCTAATTCAGAGGGTAAGTCACTGAGTGATTGCAGAGAAATTAAGATAGTGATGCTATATGTCCTTTTCCATTTAAATATGCTGACGATTTGAAACACCCTCATTGAAGATGCAGATCATGGAGACACTTGCCCTTAATATGCTGTGTTACAATGTCAAACTCTGAAGAAATGACAGCAGCAGGATCAACATCACTTTATCTTCAGAATTCTTACCTCATGGAAAACAGAAGGCAGCTATGTTGGGCTGGGTGTCTATTAGCAGGATGTGAAAGCAAGTGATACCACCTGGAGTTATAAAATAGTGAATGCCATCTCTTATATTACTTGGGATGAACAAATTCCTCTCCTATTTCTATTCATGTCCAGAATCATCAGTTCATTATTCATCACCTGTGATATATGCATTATTCATGATTAAATATTTATCAATTCATTTTAGTGGTTCTTCCTATTGAATCACTTTCCTATTCTTACTCATCTGTTTTAGATCCATTGAAAATGTCTTAATTTGTCTATGAGAGGGGAAAATCCTAAACATCTTGTGCTTGTGTACATTAGCTATCTGCTTATAGCTACTTCCATGAAATTCTTCTCTAGATATTTAAACTTCTTTTGGAATTAGCTACCTTTAATAATCTTCTTAGTTCTGAAACCATTTTCCATCAGCTTATATTACCTCTTAGCTCTATACTGGTAGAGATTTTAGCTTAATATGAGTACTAATAAATTCATTTCGTTTCTGGATTTGATTTTCACCTTCCTGTCTGCCAAAACTTTACCAATCTTCAAAAATAAATCAGACACTGACTTTGAATTATAAACGGTTAGGCAATAATAATAATTAGAGAATCTAATTTATTATACAAGCATAACAATTTTTAAGAGATTTTTACATAAAAGCATGCTTAGAAAACCATAATTTAAATAATGTAAATAGACACTAAATCACAAAGCATGATGAATTGCGCACTACCATGTAATGGGCAGTTGGAACATTTCGTTTATTCTTCTGGCTGTAGAAAAGAAATACAGCTCTAGCTAATGCACTTCCCAAGTAAATCTTCCAGGGCACAAAAGAGTATAATTACATATAGATCACTATTGTAATAAATAGGTCTACCTTTCACAAATTTCAGTGACTAGTTCTGATCCAAGGAGTGTCTATCACTTTGCTTAAGTTGAGAGAGTACAGTGTTACAAGTACGGCCTTTAGAGTATGGTTAAGGGTATGGCTTTAAAGTTTAACTGCGTGTATGCAAACCCCCACTTCTTCACTTCCCAGCTAAATAACTGTGTCTGGATTTCCTTTTATGTAAAATGGGGGAAAACTCACTATATTCAGAAAAAACATTTTTAGGACTGAGACACATAATGACATGATTTATATGAAGTTTTCAGAGCCTTTAATCTGACAAGGACTCAAGGAATACTGGTATCATTACTTTGATAAATGACTTTAAAGCAAGGGAAACAACCTGTTCTTGAAAGGAAAATGTGTGTGCGTGTGTGTGCATATGTTTATGCATGTGTGCCTGTGAGGGGATGTCTAGGGACAAAAATTGGATCTTATAGCCCCTAAGATAAGGGTGCTATTGTCTCCCTATTTTGCACAGTTCATGGATTTTATCACCATACTCCTTGTGTATATGAGATGAACATGGGGCTGAAGAGAGGTCTTGAATTAAAGATCAGAGAGCATCCAAGTTGGGTTACTTTTCCATGTTGATTAGACACATTCTCTAATCTAGGACCCTTGTAATCAAAGGGACTTAAATATTTCATTATTTGCTTTATTCTTCTTCATGTCTCTACATAGATTTTTAAAATTTGTCCCCGGTAGCAAAAATTTCTCCTTCAGCTCTGGTGATCCTACACTTTCCCAGTCGTCCTCCCAACACTCTGAGTGTTTCTTCTGTCTCCTCTGTGATCTCTTCCATGCACCACAGGTTGTGTGTGCAATCCTCTTCTTTTTTTTAATTATTCTTTCTGAAAATAATTCACCTTCTTAGCTTTACCTACCACTTGGAATTTATCTGAACAATTCTATTATATATTGAGCTGCTTTCTTAACATCCCCTGGGTGTCTCACCACAAGTTCAACAGCAACATATCTGAAATAAAATTTTACTTTCACATCCCAAATCTGCTTCTCCTAAATTTCCTCTCTAAGGGATGGCCTGCCATCTGTTCATTAGCCTAAGTAGCTGCTAGTTATCTGGCTTTCCTATCCCTCCCTAACCACAGTCCTCTCATTGTCAATCAAGCACCAAGAGTAATGTCTTAACCTTCTCCCAGCCTTTCAGTCCTCAAGTCTCTCTTTTATTTTTAAGATTTTATTTATTTATTTGAGAGATAAAGACAGAGAGAGCAGGAGTAAAGGTAGAGGGAAGGAGAAGCAGACTCCCCACGGAGTGTGGAGCACAACACAGGGCTCCATTCCAAGACCCTGATATCTGAGCCAAAGTCAGTGGCTTAACAGACTGAGCAACTCAGCCACCCTGTTCAGTCCTCAAGTCTCTTAATTTTCATCATTTCTACTCCAAATCATTAAGAACACTAATGTGCTGATCATCTCTAGGTATTTCTTCTTTCACATTGTTTTCCATTCCATAGTCCCAGAGATAGCTTCTTTATCAACATCACTCTGCTGCTTAAAATTTGTTTATTCAGACATGCGATCAAGTATGTTTTTTATTTTTTTAAAGATTTTATTTATCTATTCATGAAAGACAGAGAGAGGGAGAGAGAGAGAGAGAGAGAGAGAGAGGCAGAGACATAGGCAGAGGGAGAAGCAGGCTCCATGCAAGGATCCCGACATGGGACTTGATCCCGGGACTCCAGGATCACTCCCTGGGTGGAAGGCAGGCACCAAACTGCTGAGCCACCCAGGGATCCCCAGCGATCAAGTATTTATTGAGCATCCACTAGGTGCCAGGGCCTGCTCTAAGGCCCTGGAAAACATGGTAGCCATGCCCTTCCCTTGATGGGAAGATAATTTTAAATATATATACACATGCACACACATGTATGTTTGTACACTTGTGTATATTTTTACATAGATGGATACATATCCCTATCTATGATGATATACCTACAGACATATACCTATCTTATGATAAAAATATAGAACCATGTGTGTGTATATATACATATATAAATATATAAATATATGTGTAATGTCACAGACATAATAAGGGTATTAAAACTACCAAAGATTTCCATATAATTTGTAAACACATTAAAAATATTCTTATCTCGCTTGCATATTCATTCACTCATCTGTTCAGCAACTATTCTTTGATGTCTCTTTAGTGACTTCATGATAAAGTCCAATCTCATTGGCATTACACACAAGTGCCTTCCTGATCTTATCTCTATTCCCTTCTATCTCACCATATCTTCTGCCACTATTTCATATATCTCTTATTTTCTGATCACAAGTTTTGTGTGCCCTATGATCTTGTCTCCTGTTTGAGACTTGGCATTCCTATCCATTCTACCAGGAATATCCTATGCTGCCTTACTCATGGAAACTGAAACCCACTGATTCAGAGTAACTTTTCTCGACTCACCTGACCTTTCAGAATATTAGAGACCCCTCATGTACATAAATCTCTCCCACCAGCTGGCCAATTGTATGATAATTGTTTATTTTCTGATCTCCACTATGAAGTTCCTAACACAGTCCCCTCATATTCACTTTCTTACACAATAGCTGGTACATAGTAGCAATTCATAAATGTCTTTAGAATGAATAAAAGGCAGAATGAATGAGTAAATTAACTACCCCACAAGCACTTGGGTCACAGGCTGCAGAAATATTCAGGGCTTTGTTGAACAAAATGCTTTATTTCTTCTTCCAGAAAGTTCTGGAATAATGGCCTAAAGATACTATGAAAGTTTTCCTAAATTAAGATTCAATTCAAAGCCAATTACATTTCAACAAAATTACCATCTTTAAAGGTATGTAAGAATCTATTAAACATTAAAAAAATACCAAAAGTCACAGGAGATAGTTGATCAAAATTTTTTCTTAGACCTTTTAGGCAGAACTTTTTGTTCATGACAAGACCCACACTTCTTAAAATCTCTTCAATGCACTCAAAGGGCAACGTGCCTCAAGATATTATTTTTTAAAATTCACCTTTACCTCATCTGCCTGCACAAAACTGGCAGTTCTGAGAACTGATAAAATCTGTGGGGTTCTTTCTGTCTACTTTCCCTCATGTTTTTTCTTAAAAACAGAAGTATTCTGAAGGCCCCAAAGATTGAAAACGGGGTAGCTGTTGAGACTAATCTCTTTCCAAACAACGTGAAAACACTGGGTGATCCAATCAGTTCACAGATGAGGTAACAGTAACCCCCTGCCTGGTCTGCACGTTTGAGTCTCAGGGCATGCCACATCATTCTTTGATTTCAAAACTACCCAGGGCTTTTTCCATAAACAGAATGCACCCAGCTTCTTTTCTTTGGCTGTTTCCCCAAAAACCTGACTTTCAAGAAAATGAGGATTCCTCAAATAGGGATCATTTTAGTATCACCAGCTCTGAAGAGGTTGGGTCCAATGCTCAACATAGTGAGTGTGCTTGAAAAATGCTTTGTCGTGAAGCAACAAATATATGAATCTGAAGATGAAAATTATCACTTCATGCAGGAAATGAAAGACTTTATATATGCATTCATATATAATTTTATATATATAATGTTATATATGAATCTATTTAAAGCCAGACGACCAAATAGTATAAATAATGTATGAATTAAAATTCAATTTGACTTTAAACAATTATGTAATGTTCTGAAATCTTCTAATGCTATAGGGAAGTTAAATTTCCATTAGTAAGGCTATTCTGTAATACTGCATTGTTCATTAATTGTTGCTTGAAGATTGAGTATGAAGTAATGGATTCTATGGCACTTACATAATATTTTATATTTGCAAAGTGCTTTGCAATCATGTGCCAGTTAAATGTTAACTGGCCTTATATCCATTATGGATGAGAATAAGTAATGCCTATATGCAGAAGGACAGATTATTGGAACTTCTTTAAATGAGACCAGAAACCCTTTCATTAACTACATATGTCCTGTAAATTATTGACCTGTCCACATCTTCGGTTTTATGAACAGTCTTTGAAAGTGAGAAGTTTGAAATATAACTAGTCATTCCTCAATTTTAATTCGGATCTTGGAACAGAAACTGCACTGATTCCAACAATCACATATTTCTCTCTAATCAATATTCATCCCAAGTTGTCAATCTATCCTGTATTTTAGTGCATGTTAGCACTAATATCTCTTTTCTTCAACTCCTTGTCCTGTAGAAAACCTTTATCAGTCAGTAGAAATTTAATAATTTCTCCTGTTTTATTGGTCTTTGTATTTTTTATGTCAAAGGCTTTAGGCTCTTCCTTATTATTTAAAATGTGTTTAGCCTTCGATAGGATTATGAATATTTTTTTAAAAAATAGACTATCTTTTCTCACTTTCTTCCTATCATGTTTATGAATATGGGGGCGCTTCATAAATAATATTTATTCTTATTAGAGATAATGCTCTTTAATATCTTGTATTAGAAAGATACTTTATTGTTGGTGGTGATGGTGTTTAGATTGGTTTTAAATAAAATTGGGTGAATTGAAATAAGGTATACCAAGCCTATCAAGTGGAAGAAACTCTTCTAGAACACACATAAATCACACTTTGAAAAATCCTAACTCAAAATAGTTAGTTGTTGAGAAATAATTTTAAGTAGATTTTGTGTTGGTATCTGCTTGAAAGATAATGATTATAAAACGCACATACAGTTTGATTATACAATAACATGGCTGATTCTTACATATAATGAACTGGAATATTTCTATCCCTGACTGCAGTCAGGAAGATGGAGTGGAAGTCACTGGAATAGTTATATCCCCTAAGTACCAGAAATAGGGTGGGGCAGTGAGAATAAGCAAGGGAAGCCCAGGTAAGGAAGAGGTTGCTGTAGAATCACCCTCAGTGGGACAAGAGGCAGAACAGAAGCAGCAGGAGGATACAGAGAAAGCACTGCAGAAAAATCAGGCAAAAGAGCAGACGCAAAATTAATTTTAGAGATTTTGGAATTGGGGTAGTGATGTCTGACAGTTATGTGAAAATATAGAAAGAACAGAGCTTTGGGAGAGGCATGGGGGTAGGGATGGAGAGTGACCGATTTACAAGTCATGGGCAGAGTTATTTCTAGGGGTCTATTTTAAACAGAGATTTGGGTTTGCAAAGTCAAGATGTAAATTCTGTGTATTTCTTTCTGGATGCTTTGCTAAACTTAGGTAAAGATATCATATCAACTACATTACACAAGATATGCAAGCAGAGAAAGATTTAAAGAAGTAAGATCACCCAAGTCCTTTTTAGGGCTATTTTCTCCCTTATCTAACTTTCATTTTCCACACAAAACGCCAAATACAATCATTTTTAGATGGCAAAGACCTTTTCCTTGGAGGAAAAATTAAAGTGGAGGCTAGCCTCAGAGTGTAGAGTGTAGCAGCCCTGAACAGTGAGTTTTTAAAGTTCTTTTTTCCTTATTAACCCCTATCAACAAAGTACTTCCAACTATCCATTTGCATTCCCTTTAGGAGAAGCCATGTTTTGTTTTTATTAGCATTCTCTCTGCTCTAAGAGCTCTGTCCTAGGCCCATTTCTGGATCTCTGAGCTTCCTGCTTGGAGAAGAAATACAAAAGCAAAAAGTCAAAACTAAACACTCATGCTACATTTCTGTGGCTGTGAGACATAAAACTCTTCCTAACCAGACAACATCATTGCCTCTTTTCTACCTTTGCAGCTGTATCTCTCTATTGCTCATTTGCATTGGACAGCTTATTCTCAGGCAGTTCGGGCACATGACGAATTTCAGATACAAAAAAAGCTTTTGGAAATATTCATATTTATCAATTTTACTAAAGTATTTTAACATTTTAAAGTACATTTAAACAGAGGCTTAAAACAATTTAAAAATAAAGATAAAATGGAGTTTAAAAGACAATACGAGGCATAAGCTCAGTATACATTTGTGGCACTTTTCTAAATAGAATGCTGTGAGAAATTACAAAATAAATAACTTGGCTCTTGTCTGTTGGCAGACAAGTAAAAGAGGTTCTAATTTAAGTTGTACGGATGAGTTCTAACGAGTTGAGCCAGTCTTAGGTTAAAGATCTGAAAAAAAAAGTTATTGCTGACATATTTAGGACAGCCTGACAAAAAAACAAGAGAATAAATTCACATCAAACTAAAAGATTACTGGGCAGCCCCGGTGGTGCAGCGGTTTAGCGCCGCCTGCAGCCCGGGGTGTGATCCTGGAGACCCCGGATCGAGTCCCACGTCCGGCTTCCTGCATGGAGCCTGCTTCTCTACCTCTCTCTAAACTCTCTCTGAATAAATAAATAAGTCTTTTAAAAAAATTAAAAGATTACTTAAAATTAAGTAGAATTATACTTGAACATTAAAAGATTCAGGGGGGAATATTCCAAGTCATAATAAACAGCCACATGTATGCACTACTCACCATAAGGTAACTAGTCTTCCTTTGAATATAGCTAGAAAGAAAGTTGATTGGTGTATTTATTAGCAGATTTGTTGTATTTTTCTTACTGCTTGGAATGCATTGCTTCCAACCTGCAAAGGAATGCTTCTTATTTTCTAGAATGTGCTAAGTTTCAATATCTGCTTTACAATTTATATTCGAGGTGCATTCTATGTTCTATACATGATCTACGGAGTAAAGATGAAATGTGTTGTAACATTTGATGTGTTAGCAAGAAATTTTGTGTATCGTGTAAGTTATTTATATAATTTACTGAGACTAAAACAGATATAATACACTGCCAATTTAAATCTTTACATAAGAAAGAAAATATGTGCAATTTGTAAGATAGTGCTTGAAAGCTGTTAAATTTGACACATTTCCATGACTGGCATCAATCAATTGTGGATTCTATGGTGCAAGAGTTTTCAGTTTTACACTCTCTCAATGAGTACACAGCAATACATAAGGCTTAATATCTTTTTTCTTCTTATAGTTCTCTCATTAAACCGGTCTAAGGCAATGCATATTTGAAAACATTTTTTTTCCTGGTGAATATGTGAGAGCAGCAACACAGCAATATTTTCATTTATATCTCAAGATTTTACTTAATATCCAAAGCATTCATATGCAAAAATCAGTGAGCCAAATCAAAAGTGGATGATTTAACAGGGGTGTTTACCCAAGATTCTGCTGAGGAGCAAGAATTAAGCCCAAAACTCTGAAACATGAACCCAGCACCCCTCCCCCTGAAGAGAAATGTCCCCCACAGATACTGTAGGGCCTTCACCTGGGACTATTCTTGAACATTTTTCCCAACCTTATCCCATACTTTATTTAAACCATGAACTTAAAAGGGAAAACAATTAGCAGCAGGCCAGGGTAGGAATGCAAGGAGTGGGCAGACAGGCATGTGAAATGACCATTTCACCGGTGAAATGAACCTATAAATAGCCAGAGCTATCAAGGCCATCTTGATTCTTTTGGTGGATGCTTTCCTTGGCCATTAGGAATTATGCCTCTTTTCTCTATCTGCATTAAGCCCTGGTGGGATGGGAAGGAGGTAGATGGATTGCCAGATTTAGTAAACAAAAACACAGGACACTTGGTTAAATTTGAATCTCCGCTAAACATGTGTGTATATTTTTTCAATGTGTAAATAACTTTTTCAATGTGTATTTTTCAGTGCGTATTTTTGTAAATATCTTTTTCAATGTATATTTTTTCAATGTGTAAATAATGAATGAAATTGTTTGTTGGGTATATGTAGCAAGTATACTGGGCACTCCACGTTTTATCCAGCAACCTTAGATATGGGGATAAAATGTGGAAGCAGATGAGCATGTGAAAAAGAAGGGGAGGGGAGATGTCTGATACCGAAGCCATGGCAGTGTTGTACATGAACAGTGTCCCATTCGTCCTTACCCTCTATGGTCCTCCTCCATCTTTATCACAAGCCCTACTGAACATTTCTCAGGGGCTCTCTTCTGCTCTATTAGAAATGTGAAAGGCTTCTCTGAGATGAAGAGCCACAAACATATTTCACTACATTCTGCTTTCCAAAGTACTTTTTGTGAGGCTAGGCTTTCTTAACACCTCCTCTTGATGACCACACTCTGAATTCTTCATCGATGTACACTCCTCTTCACAAACATACAGTTTATCTCCTGAAATCTAGAAATGATTGGGACCAATGAGAAGGGAGGCCTCCAAAGTGCCTTGAGCTCAACTTTACATTTGCCAAATGCTTTTATAAATAAATAAATAAATAAATAAATAAATAAATAAATAAATAAATAAATCTCAAGAGAATTTTAACTCTCCTCATCAACCAGCACCTCAGTTTTACTTCTCATCTAAAATATGCTTGTTGCTGTGACATATAAAGAACAAAGTTCAGACAACTCACACAGGGAAGATGCAATGACATTTTTAAACTCATGGAGGGAAGCAAAACTGTATAAACCCAGCCAGCCTCAGCTACCATGCCCCATAAGCTGACGGTGCACTTGGGAATTCCAGCCCAATAACAATCTAAACTAGATTTTTCACTTTGCTCTCCACGTGTCTGTGTTCTTCTCTATCATTACTGGGGTTTTGTGCAGGGTGGTGCTATGTCCAGTGGTATCATAAGTGGGATCTATAGCCATGTTGGATATGGTAGGACTCTTGGCAGTGAGAGGGTTAAGAATCAGCACTTCACCATTTCTTCAATGAACTCATGCTTGGCTCTTCCCCATGCATATAGAATGCAGCTCACATAGAGAGTGAGCGCATGCTGTTGTGATCTCATCCTGTAGTGGGACATTACTTTGTTGGCTCCCACACTTGAAGCAATTTGAATTTCTCAGCAGCTATACATCACCACTTTTGACAGAATTTGCAGGTTTGTTCTTCACTCCAGGTCTAATGGATGAAATGAAACTTGGTGAGCTCCCAGAGTTGGACAACCTTCAGAATGCTGAGACCGACCAAATGAAGGAAGAGGAAAAGTTCTCTGAGACTCAGCGCTCCCAGCACCTGTGGCAGGGTCCCATTATTTCAGTGAAAAGCCACTGGACTTATCGAACCACTAAGTGGTCTCTGTGATGACAAAAGCTTCTGAGATCCCAGAATCTTTTGTTCACCCCTCGTTTTTTCCAGCCAAAGAAGATGGTATGTAAAAGATAAACAGTACCTGACTCTCATCATCTAGCAAAATGACTTACACATGCAAAATAGAGTCTCAATAAATATTGGTTCTTTTCTTATTGTCTCCAAGGGAAAAGACATATTATAAAACGAATTCAACGTGTTAAAGTGGAGTTTCTTTGTTTTGGGATTTGCTTTTACTTATCTGTTTAGTTTAAATTCATCTCACCTCCTTTGTTTAAGATTTGTATCAAGATTAATCACTTTAAATCTATTCCTCTTATCCTTGTGTGTTTAGAATGACGTCAAATAACATAGTTTTCAATGAATGAGACTTCATATGCTATCTATTAGATGTACTATTGCAGGTGCACTTTTTCTAAACCTGTCTAAAATATACAAATTTCTTACTAGTAGGTTCTATTTCTTAACAGGGCAGAAATAGCATGAAGACATCTCTTGTATTTATTTTTGTTTTATACCCTATAATTTTAACTTGGCCTTCTATAGTGATTGTTATGTACAATAGATAAAAGCTATTGACCTAGATAAAATAACTTTTTTTAGTGCTGAATATGGTTTTGGACTTTAGATAAGATCCTGTTGATTGCTTTCTCAAATAAAAAATCATATGCAGGAGGAAATCTAATAAAAATCCAAATGGGGTAAAAACATTTTTCTTCTTAACTGAATTTTTCTTTCTTTACTTCTTAGTTAAGCTCAGCAAAGATGGAGGGCAGGACTAGCATGGCATTGATGTGTCTTGATGTATTATGAGACATTACAGTGGAGCTCCATAGCCCCTGGGCTGAGGTCAAGTGAAGGTGGAAGAGATGACTTCATGCAGGCTCCTGCCAGAAGCTTGATATCCAATGTCGACTGCTGACAACAAGCCAAGTGAATTCACTAAAATTTGGATACTGTACAAGTATGGTGCCTCATGTGATTGCATAATTGGTCTATATACCCCAGATTAAACTACTTATAAGAACTGAGGAATTATCAGGGTGATACAAATTTTACCACAAAGGAAAAAAGGTGCTTCTCAGTATTCACAAACAAACCCCACCGACCTGACTCTGAAGTGTGCATATTAAGACTAACAAATATAATTGACCTCACGCACTTTATATGAAGATAAAATTTAGAGCTAAACTTCTTTCTTCAGGTAAAATTATCATGTCTGTCAGTATAATTTGCTTGTTTTTTTTTTTCCAGGTTGCCTAACCTGTGGTTGCCTGTTTTATTCACCGCTATATGTATCACCCAGCATATAGAAGCCTCCCTGGCCCACAAGAGGCACTTAAAAATATTTATTAAAGGAAAGATAAATGATGGAAATAAGAAACACCAAACTGAGGTTAGTGGTTACTACTGAGTAGAGGAAGAATGGGAATGAATTGCAGACAGTTACATAGGGACATTACCTGTATCTTTAATGTCACCTTAAGGAAAGATCTAATGTGAATATGCCAAAACGTTGAGCTCTGGCAAGGAAGAAAAAAAAAAGTTCAGCCATAGTTAAGGAGTATGAGATAATAGTTTTCACAAACCACATACCATGCAATTAAAAATTGCATACGGTATTGATTTGTATACAGAAAAGTTAAGATTGTATTTATTGTCTTTTAAAGTTACTTTCTTATCAACTCTGTGTCTCGATGTAGTCAGAAATGATCATGAAAACCACCTAATTTTTGCTTAATTTCTCTACCTTACACACTGACAACTATAGTTGACAATTTCAGATTGTACAATACAGTTTGTCAAAGGTTTAACATTCACCTGTATATTTGGTTTAAGTTGTTCAAGCCCATTGTTACTTTGGAGAGCATCCAAGGTATTTGGACAAAAATGCTCTATTGATTAAATTGGACAAATCATTTTGGTAAGTTTTTATTTTAATTCCAGAATAGTTAACAGTGTTATATTGGTTTCAGGTATACAATATAGCCATTCAACACTTCCATATATCATCCGGTGTTCTTCATGACAAGTGCACTTCCTAATCCCCATCACTTATTTCACCCATCCCCCATCCTAAATTTAAGAAATAATTTTAATCATCTAGCTTATTTAGCTTTTTTCATAGACAATACCCTTCGAAAACTACAGGGAGCCTCCTGATATATATTCTAGATCTTATTTATTTACAAAATATATTCTCTGTCTCTTGGACTATAAATTTTATAAGTTGAACAAACTTCCATTGATTGTCTGACTACATCAATGGCAATGCCAAACAAATGATAAGCAGACTGAAAATATCAATTCTTAATCTCACGTATTGACACTGGCACTTTTAGAGGTGAATTATTTCATTGGCAACTGTTTGGCAGTTGGAGATATTTCTTTCCTTTCTATCCTGGACTCAACATACTCCAAGTGAATTTTATGACCTGTTTAGGAAGTAGTCTAACAGATATATGATTTTGCAAAAACATTTTTAATGATTTTATTTATTTATTCATGAGAGACGCAGAGAGAGAGAGAGAGGCAGAGACACAGGCAGAGGGAGAAGCAGGCTTCACGCAGGGAGCCCGACGTGGGACTCAATGGGGGACTCCAGTATCACGCCCTGGGCCGAAGGCAGGCGCTAAACCACTGAGCCACCCAGGGATCCCCACAAAAGCATTTTTGAAGGGATTTCATAATGTAAGAATCTCTAACATGTTATAGCACATTTCTAAGGAAGTTCCCCTAAGCTTTTCTCATAAATATGGTCTGTTGGTCTCCTCTCCATTCATGTACTCCATTCATTCATTCATTCATTCATCCATCCACCCATCTAAAATATACATTTTGAATTTCTTGTCTTTAGGAAAATGGATCTAACAGTGGAACATTATGTGGGCACGGTCTTTGGACAAAATATTCTTCTCTATACACAAAGTCATATGGCAAATCTAAACATATCCCATTGGAACTTTTGGGATTCTGTTTTCTCCAGTGTGATGATAAGTGATGCAAGAGATTCCCCAAAGTAACATACAAAGAAAATATTAAGAAGACTCTCAAACTCAAATATTATTTGAAATATCTAGAGAATTTATGGAAGATTCTATGTAACATTTTTCTAAAATATTTTTGGATAAAATTCCTCTTCCCAAAACTAACTGAGGATATTGTGTTATTTCATACCTTTGCTCTTACTGAGTCCTCTGTCTAGAATGTCTTTGCATCCTGTATCAGATGAAATGGCATCCTCCAAGGTTCAGTGGAAATAGAACTAAATCCCTTCTCTAAAGCCTTTTCTAATTCTCCTGGTAAGAGTAAATTCTCCTTCTTCTGAATTTCCTTCACATCTTTATTTATCAATCTAACAACCTCTAGACATTTTCAACATATTTAACAGCTATGTGATTTACACAAAAAACTTTTGGAAGGTAGTGAGTAATATCTCTTTGCATCCTCCATCTTAACCGGGTGAATGTTTTGCACACACCAGGCTGTCAATCTATGCATGGTGAATACTAATTGAATAATATCTCTCTTTTTTTTCACAGAAGGAGCAGCTCAAAAATTACACAGTTTGGCAGCAGAGCTTTTTTTTTTTTTTTTCCTCCAATTCTAGCCAGTCTGTCTCCTTTATAAAATAAAAGGCTGGAGATTCAGCCTATCTAAAAAAGAAGAAAAAAAGCAGGGGGACTATTAATGGCAGCTATAAACCAGCTGCTACACCTTTTAAGCTCCAAGAATTCAGCATAATCTGATTTCCCAGGAATCTCAGAGCTGTTGAATGTTTGATTCCACACTAAAATTCTGAACATCAGCACTAAGAGGCTAATTAGTTAACCAATCATTAAGGTTCCTACTTCTCTCTATGTTCTGCTTAGCTGTTAGATAAAAGGTGGCAACAGAGAAGCTAAAACTAAAGCTCTGGTCAAAGAAAATATAGAGAAGGGGAGTGAATAAAGAAAAGTGAGATTCATATTTTAAATTCTTTGTGTCTTTTGATTATAAGTTAAATTCAAGTGACAAATATCCCAAACTGATCTTTTCTTTAAGTAACCTGAATTTATCCATACTTTGTTATTTTTGTTTGTTTTCTGATTATTCTAAGTCTGGTGAAACATATGACACCTGATGTAATTTATCTTTCTCATATACTTCACTAGCCATTACAGATTGTCCCAGTTAATTTTCTCAATAGACATTTTCTTCTATCTTATGAGGCAATAGTCATGACTTGGTTACATTGTGAGTTAATGTTAGAGCTCAGCCTTGGAATCCAGGCTTTCTGTTCCCTAATTCAGAGATTTTATGTAAGTGTTAAAAATCCAGATGCCATTAAAAATCAAACTCCCTTTGAACAAATAAAACATGAATCCATTAACAAATAATTCACCTCAAATGGAATTTTTCCAGAAAACATCTATTATCTAAAGCAAGAGATAGAAGTACTAAGACAAATGTAATGAAATTTAAAATAAAGGTAAGGAAAACAGTCTGGCAATTTATCAAGAGGTTAAAAAATAGAGTTACCATATGACCCAGCAATTATACTCCTAGCTCTACATCCAAGAGAGAAAAAAAACATAAATTCACACAAAAATCTGTACACAAATATTCATAGCAGCATTATTCATTATAGCCGAAAAAGTGGAAACAACTCAAATGTTCATCAGCTGATGAATGGATAAACAAAATGTGGTACATCCAGACAGTTAAATACCACTCAGCTATGAAAAGGAATGAAGTGCTCACACATGCCACAACATGGATGAATCTTGAAAACATTATACTAAAAAAGAAACTGGTCAGAAAAGACCAATATTGCATGATTCCATTTATATGAAGTGTCTAGGAGAGAGAAATCTATAGATTCAGAAAGCAGTTAGAGCTTACACAGTGCTAGTGAAGATGGGAAGAGAGAAGTTCAGGGAAAATGTGCAGTGCCTGCTAGCAGGCCTGAGTTTTTTGTGGGTATATTGAAAGTGTCCCCAAATTTACTGTGGAGATGGCTGCCCTACTCTGTGAATACACCAAAAGCCATTAAGCTGTGCACTTCAAATGGATGAATTTTTTGTGAATTATAGCTCAATAAAGCTGTTATTTTTTTTTAAAGGGTAAGCCTTTGGGGCTTAAAATCCAATTTATTCATTTATCATTCCTATTTTATTCATTCATGTATATATTAAATTCTCCAAATTAGCCTTCCCTGACCTCGTTACCTCTCTACTTCTATGTCCATCACTGGACTGACAATACCCTTGTAGCACCACTCAATTTTCCTTCAGAGCACATATCACATTTGTAATCACACTGCAACCTTTATGACAAAGCAGCATATCTGTTCTGGTCACTGATTCACCCGTAGTTCCCGGTGTGGTGTGCATGGCCCATGAACATTGTTTCAATAATGGAAATATAAATACATTTCACACTAAAGAAGAACTTAAAATATCCTAACAAAGCATATAGAAATATATAATTATATGAAGGTGCACATGATAATAATAAAAATGAAGAACAGACAAGATTGTGTTTTAGTTAGAATTTTAAGCCCAGATCTTTATAATTGTTTAAACAATGCTTCAAATCAGAAGGTGTATCTTAGATGGATTTCAGGGAAACCATGACGTTCTGACAATACATGCAAATTTTCTATGTGCAAATGTGTATACAAATATATTTTTTCTGGGAGACTATACAGCTGTCATCCTATTTTTAAGCAGTCTATGAGCCTCCAATGTGCACTATTGGATGGACCTTGATGAAAAAGCCCCTAAATGCTAGTGAAATTCAAAACACAAATTGTCCTCTTGTCCACTGTATCCATCTAGTTTAATGTTAATTTCTACTGATAACAACACTTGAATATTAACTGAATGTGCCCTTATGTGTCTGTTTCTATGTTTACTGCCTTGGTTCAGGCATCTGTAATTTCCTACCTTGACCAATGTAACAGCAGCCAAGCTACCCTCCCCACCACCAGCAGAGAGGTGTTCACATTCTCCTTTAGTGAATTAGTCATTTGTAGATGCTAAGCAAACAAATAGCCCTGGGCTGACTCTAGTGTGCATATCTGCAATTATTGTTCAACTTACTTCCTTCCTTTTCCAGTTAGTACATGTGAGAGACAATCAGATTTGTATGAACAAAGACCATGATTAATCATCTCTATACTCATGTCTTGAACATTATAGATGTTGAATAGTTATTTATTTCATTGAACGAATCTGTAACCCTCAAATGCCTAGCATGTGTTTTGCATAAGGGAGAAGTTTAATAACATGGAACAAATGAATAATATTTCTGTATGCTATGTATTCATGTAGATGCATATTCTATGTGTTCATTATTTAGGCTTTCTTCAAAGCCCTCCTGGGGAGAAAAAGGACAAAACCTCGAAAACAGCAGTTTACTTCTACATATGTTGCTTTATAAGCCTGATGCCTTAAAGCCAAAGCAAATTCCATTAACAGAATAAAACCCCAATATTCGCATGGTGCAGAGTGGATGCAATTTAATGTAGTCCTGAAGGTAATGACCTTGCAATTGTCATCTGGTTTCAAGGAGATTGCTTAATTATTTCAGTATTTTATGAAATTTATAATAACTTGAATTCTGAAAGCTGTTTTATCGAGGGTGTTTCTGCTGTGTAGAATTAGACCATTAGGTTTATCCCATTTTGCTCTTTCTTGAAACTCTTTCATACATATTTAGTTATGACCTAATAAAGACCTCGAACAACAACAAAAAACACTGACACTCAAGTAGCTGCTCTATTGTGGTGCCAAAAACAGCATAAAGGGTTTATTTGCTTTTGCTTCTGGGTTCATGTTAAGTAATTACCAGAGCTGTTTAGATCAGAGAGCTAGATTTACTGTGAATCTTTTGGTAGACAATACATTTTCAAATAAGGAGGTAAATGCTTAGATTTTTAAAAGTCCAACATATCATTATAACTAAAGTATGGGAATAAAAAGCCATTTAAAATCTTTAAAGAGCAAACCCGTGTTGGGTTATCACTGTCCAATCACCTTGCATTATATTATACACAACAATCAGTGCACAACTTCAACTTCCCAAGTCCTATTTTGCCAAATGAGTCCCCAGTAATCCATAATCCCTAGAAATGCACTCATCATGTTTTCCAGGTGGCACTTTTCTTCCTGATATTCTGTATCTCCAATCAGCCATTAACTAGTTATGGGCTTTGAGCACATCTTTGAGGGTTGATCACATCATCCACAAAAAAATCTGATGTCTTACTGTGTATATGAAATCATGGGGGCTGAGGTAGATCAAGTGTTGAGGCTCTTCCCAGTTCCAAGGTTTAGTAATCTGGAGTTTATTCCTCATTCTTAGGCTCAGTAAGATAAGACTACCTTTAATATGACAAAAATAAAATGGAAAAGTCAAAGAAAGACCCTATTGCCCATCTGGAAACACTAATATCTTCAAAACTCTTAGAATTCTAAAGTCTGTCCCTTCTCTCCAATCCAGCTGCCATTTGATTTTGTTTTCCTAATATTACTGGGAGGAAAAAAAAATTCCCTAAACTTCTGATTGATGTCCTAAAACAATATTAGCTATATTCTCAACTTGTCCTTGGTAAACACTCGATATATTTCATTTACCTGCCATTTCTTCCCTTCCATATATCCCAAGCCCTCTAAATAATTGCTGAGCTTCTAACCCATGGCAGGTAATTTTCCCTCTTAGAGATCATCATGAAAGAACTTCAATCCTCACTTGCCCTCATCATCAACACACATTTTATGAAGATTCATCCATTTTCACTGCCTTTCTTCAAGACTTGGAGAAAGAAGACTTTGGGTTTTTTTTTTTCTTTTCTTTTTTTTAAAAGATTTATTTATTTATTTATTTATTTATTTATTTATTTATTTATTTATTTATTCTTGAGAGAGAGAGAGTCAGAGACACAGGCAGAGGGCGAAGCAGGCTCCATGCTGGGAGCCTGACATAGGACTTGATCCTGAGATTCCAGGATCAGGCCCTGGGCTGAAGGCAGGTGCTAAACCACTGAGCCACCCAGGGTTTTTTTTTTTTCAAGTCTTGTGATTACCCCTTTTGCATGAACCCATTTTGGCCTATCTCCTTTACAAATATGTTTCTCTAAAGATTGTCTATCTCTTCTCTATTTCTGTATTACTCCATGTATTCTATAAATATGGTCAAATCTCTTGTATCTTACAAATCAAAACAAAAATCCCCCCTTAACTTACATTCCTTTTAGGTGCTCTCATTGTCCTCTCAGGAGGCTTCTCTGTGTGCCACCTCCACATCCTTATTTTTGCATTCATGTTCAGGATCTACTCTACAATTTCACTATAAGCAATTTAGGCAAAGGTCACCAATAGTCTCATTTCTCAATGTTTAATAGAAATTGTCAGTGTTTAATTGACTACATGCTTGTTTTTGGAATTTCTGACTATTTGAACTTTTTTAGATTTCTTCTTTCTCTGGCTTCTGAAATATTTCACATTCCTAGTTTTCTTCCTTATGTCCATCCTTCTTTCTCAGCATTATTCCTTGCTGTTCTTCCTCCTTCTGCTATTTGCATATTAATGCCTTTCTCATCTTCAACCAGGACTTTTCTCGGGCCCTTCTCTGTCCTCATTTCAAATAGTATTCATTTGTGATTATATTACAATGGACTGGTGGAAATATCCAAATCAATATTTTGTAGGCATTTCCTAGATGTTTAAAATTGGATGGCTTCTTTCCCCAAATATGGACCTTTTAAGAGGGAGAATATTTAGAACAAGCTAAAAAGTAAAGGTCTTTTATACACTCAGTACTTCAAGAAATAACATAGCCAAAAACCTTTGAAAGAATTGGGAGGGATTTATTATTACAATTAAATTAAAATAGCTAAAATTAAAAATTAACTATTTTCAGAAATTTAGGTATACCTAATTAAATTAAAACTGATATTGAGAGAAATTATGTCACTGCTCTTCCATGAAACATCACTTAAACCAAAACCTGTTCACAAAATACTGGCTCGATGGACCTTGGGTCTGACTTCTGGATTGATCCTAATATTCCTGGTTTCACAAAAACATGAAGGAAGATATTTTACATTGTAGGGAGGAGTGAATTTTCAACCAAGAATGCTGGAAAGATATCACTTCTAGGTACTCTATCTCAGAATTCTATCTCAGAATTTTTATGTTTAACCCAAGTAGGCATGGATTTCAAAGCCTTGAGAAATATCTGTTTTCTGTCCTATAAATACATTTTTTAAAGAACCTCATTGATAAGCCAATTGTTAAATAGGGGATTTTTAGAAATTGTTTTAGTACAAGTCTAGTTATTCAAAAAGAAAAACAGTAGTACTTTTAGTCATCTAACCAAACAGTATTAAACTTGATTGAAATCCTAGATTAGAAAGCAGTCTTATGTTCAACTGGTTTTCATAATATCATTTGTTAAAACAGAATTCCCCATGCAAAGGGAACTCACATGTTCACCAGTGCTTCTCAGAGACTAAAACTGCCCTAAAGGGAGCGTCAACCACCCTGAATATGGTCCCTGAAGAATCTGGTACAATCCCTGACCTAAAAAATTCAGAGTTCTAAAGTTGTCATTCCTCAGCAGGCTCCCCAATTCTGACTCACCTTATAATATTCCTATTTCCTGTCCACTGGGAGAGCACATTTTAACAGTGACTCCAGGATTATTGTGATGAAAATTATATACTTTACAGCAGTACTAATGTGACCTTAATTCAGGTAATTTTTTTTTAAAGCAATTACCACAACAGCATTCCAACAAAAAATCTTGGTGAAGAGATAAGGGAGATTAGAGGACACAAATAGTAGAAAGAAATATACATTATGATGTGTTTCTTAATTGGGTTAAAAATTTATAATGGCTGGCGATGTAACTCAGACTCCACATGTTAAAACAGTATTATTCCAAGAGGATTCAAATAGCATTTTATGTTTTTAAAGTCACTATGCTTGAATTTCCTCTTTTGGCATTGATGCCTGCCTTCTTGAAAGCTTTCTTAACCAGAAGAATTTCAAAATAGAATTAATTCTCAATTATCTGCACTAATGGAGAGAATAAGAAGAATATAAAACAAAATAATATTAGTCAAAAGTAACATTGTATAAAAAGGAAATAGTAACTCAAAATAGATCAAAATGGACCCAAAGACAAGTGCTAAAACTATAAAACTGTCAGAAGGAAACAGGTATAAATCTTCATGAATTTGAACTAAGCCATAGTTTCTTAAATATGGCATCAAAAGCAGGAGCATGAAAAGTAGGTATGGATTAACTGGCCTTCATTAAAATTTTGTGCATCAAAGAACACTATCAAAGAAGTGGAAAGACAATGAACAGAAGGAAGAAAATCTTTGTGAATCATTTATCCAATAAGGACCCAGTATTCAGGTATCTAACGAATTTATACAACTCAACAATAAAAAGACAACCCATAAAGTATTTGAATAGACATTTCTCCACAGTAAATATACAAATGGCCACTAAGTATATGAAAAAATGTTCAGCAGTAGTAGCCATCAGGGAAATGCAAATCAAAATCACAATGAAATGCCACTTAACACCCACTAAAGTAGCTATGCATAGCTTTTAAAAAGGAAAATAACAAAAATTGGTGAACATGTAGAGAAATCAGAACCCTCACACATTACTACCTTGCTGGTGGGAATATAAAATGGTGCAGCTACTGTGGAAAACAATTTGACCGTTCCTCAGAGTTAAACATAAAGTTACCAATAATTTCACTACTAGATCTATGCCCAAGAGAACTAAAACATATGTTCATGCAAAAACTTCTACACAAATATTCACAGCAGTATTATTCATGATAGCCAAAATGTGAAACAATCCTAATGCCCAACAAATGATGAATGGACAAACAACATATGGTATGTCCATATAACAGAATATGGTTCAACTATAAAAGGAATGAAGCACTGATACATGTGCCAACATGGATGAACTTTGAAAAGATCATGCTGAGTGAAAGAAACCTGCCTCTAAAGGCCCTATGTGGTGTGATTCCATCCATATTAACTGTCTAGAAGAGATAAATCCATAAAGACACAAAGTAGATTAGTGATTGATTACCTGAAGATATTTGGCATGGGGGGAAATGGTTTCTTTTCAGGGTAATAAAAATGTGGAATTAGACAGTGGTGATGGTTTCACGACATTGTGAATATACTTTAAATCATTGAATTGTATACTTTTAAAAGGTTAAATGGTGAACTTATGTTTTATAAGTTTTTAACAATAAAAGTTTTTTTAAGTAATTAGAATGTTGTCTTGATCCAGCTTTAGAACTCATGAATAAGCACATGAACATTTAGGCAGTCGTATCTTTACAACTGGTATGTTGCAAAATATGAGGTCTTCTGATATTTTTGGTATTCCCTTGGCAAAACAATTAATTCACCAATGGAAGTCATTCTTGATAAACCACAACTGTATACAAGCTTTTCTAGTTAAGAGTTTCATCAGGGAAAGAGACACAATTCTAGATATGAGTAGCAGAAAGTGTAATGTTTTTAAAAGTATTGAAAAGACTGGAGTGAAGACATAGAAAGACCAACAATAGCCCTCTGGCTTACTCTCATTTTTTTTTAAGATTTTATTTATTTATTCATGAGAGACAGACAGAGAGAGAGAGAGAGAGTGGCAGAGACACAGGCAGAAGGAGAAGCAGGTTCCATGCAAGGAGCCTGATGTGGGACTCAATCCTGGGTCTCCAGGATCACACCCCGGGCTGCAGGCGATGCTAAACCGCACCACCAGGGCTGCCCTTACCCTCATTTTGATTGGATTTGTAAATTGCTCTGGACACCCAGGTCAGGAACTGTGCTGACTTCTATCCAATGCCCCAACTGTCTAAGGTACTCACGGAGGCAATTCACAGGGCAAAGCCTGGGCTGCTAATAAATCTCTAGTTTTCAGAGGCCCATGCTTCGGCCCAGAGTTGAACAACTCTATTTGGCAGAATGTAAATTGTAACTAGAATCGTAGATCCAGATGTAGTTTTGTAAGTTTTCGTTCTTGTAAGAAGGGAAAGCATAGAAAGAAGTTGGGTTATATTATATATTTTTTTAAATCCAGTACATTTTCCAAGAGTTAACCGTAGCTAAAATATTTAAATCCTCACAAGTGTCATTATCAGATGGGCAGATGTTAACCCCAATTTATGTGGCTGCTGTTTTTTTCTCACAAGGGCTATGGAATTAATATAAATTATTTAGGTGTATGGGCTATAATTTGGGAAAGCTTTCCTTTTATCAGTTCTCATTCTTTCATAGGAAGTTCCACTTTCTTCATAGCAATAAACCACTAAATCATCAAAGCAGGTAGATACTTTGAGAAGACAAAAACTGAAATGAAAGCCACATTGCTTTGGTTCATTTCAAGGCTACCATACAAGTTTTTTGTTCTTTTCTTAATGATGATTGTTCTCAATCTAGTTTTCTGGAACAACCTGGCCTGGATTATGTTGAAACCTGATGCTGGAAAGAAAAACAAATGTATGTGGAAGAGATGGGTTGAATTATTATTTAATTTGTTATAGATTATATAAATTTCCTAGGATGAATTTAGGTTTGAGAAGACTGAGCTTCTGTGTAGCTAAAGAGTTAATATTTTCATCATCTTCTTCAAATGCATGTTACACAAAGTCAACTTACAGTATATTAATAACTTAAAAACTAATAAAATCATCCCTTCACAACAGATATTAGAAGGCAGAATCATATTATTAATAGATTTTAGACAAAATGGGGCATTATTCTTTTGAGTTACAAACTGAGTAAAGCTAATATGATTTCCGCATGGGTACTTTTGACATTATAACCTAATTTTATTATTCCCCTTACATTTGAAATAGACTGTTTCTAGATTAATTTGGGTAAACTTATAAAGGAAGAGTGGGTTCCAGTTTACTTTGGTCAAAAACAATAAAACCATGAAAATTACCAACTTTGAACTATAGATCCCTTTAAATCAGCAGGAGTGCTGGCTAATACTTAGATCTTTATTTTAGTCTCTTTGAAAAATCTAAGATAATATTCTGGCCCTTTTCCTGTACAGAATGACCTCATCATTGGCTCATAAAGTTGGTGAAATAATGCTAATAATTCATGGAAGCTATTTTAATATAAATTTATTTGAATTGGAAAACATATTAGGTAAGTATATTTCTCTCTCTAAACATGTAGGAGAAATCATGCAACATAGCAGTAATATTATTAATATAGTATTTGTTTTTACTGCATACTCTCTTGATTTCCAATCATAAAATTAAATTTTCAGAAGCAAAAATTAAATAAAAATATTTTTGGAAAGGTAGCATATGAGAGTTACCTCAAAATATTTTGTTAATTAATTAGAAAATTCCACTAATAATTATCCATCACTGAAATAAAAGAAAAATCTACACTTTTTAAAATTTTAATTAAAAAAGAAAAGAAACTTTTGAAAAAGTCTATGTCAAAGTTTAAAATATAGAGAACTAATTCTTCTACCTAACCAAGGAATGTTTAATCTCTATTATGTGAGTTTTTATAGGTTTGGGATCTTAAATATTTTATGCATTGTATCCCAGCTTAGTTCAATAAAACTGTGTTGAATGAATTGTAAAGTATAAATATTGTCAACGGTTATAGTATCAACAAAGATATATCACTTCAAATCAAAATCATGTTTCTTAATAAGTATAGTAAATCAGTATATCTTAGGCTTCTTGACAATGACAATCTTGCCTACTTTTACTTTCCATTGGTTAAAATACTTCTTTTTTAAAACACAGAATCTGTCTTAATAAAAAGGATAGGTTATTATCTCTTTGAATAATATGCACTATTTCCCCTTTCTGAAATTTATTATTTCTATGTGTAGTCTTAATTATTATGGGGGAAACAAGTTACTACAAAAGCAAGTAAACAAACATTTAATAAATGTATCTCCTTCAACACCAATGAGTCACTAATACTCGTTATTAATATCAGTTCCTTTCAAAGTTCTTGCTCAATAGCTTAGTGACTAGCTCCTTCTGGCTGGTGTGAGACTCAGCCCTGCTGGTGAGGAATCTGGACCAGGAGAATTCTTACCTTCTGTCAACCTCTACTGTTAGAAAAGAACAATTTAAAAATCAAAAGACCTTAGAACTCAATCAAACATATTCATGACAATTTAGAAACCGTCATTAAATTTGACTACCTACCTAACACACAAACAAAAATAATTTGACAGGCAGGAATAAACAAAGAAATTATTAAATATCAGCCTGTCTTTCAGAAAGATGGATTGAAAATAATGTTTCCTCAAGTTTTAGCATTAGATAAAATAAAACTGGGTTTTTTTTCTACTTGAATTTGCCATAAATGCCTCTTCATACACTACAGTGTTTTCACCAGTGTTACTTATGAACCAGTTTCAAAATTGAGAAGAAGAACATTACTCCTTATTCAGAATGAGACAATGCCAAGAAAGGCTGGGAGTCACAGAAGTCAGTAGGGAGAGATTTTTAAGAAAAAGTGAATGCAGCAGTATCAGTGGCTGCTGAGAGGCCAAACAAAGGAAGAACTGAAAAATGTCCTTGTGACTTTAGTGTCATCATTGAGGAAAAAATTAGAGAGTAGTTTTCAGTGTAATTGAGGATTAGCAGAAGCCAGATGATGGAATTAAAGAATGGAAGGTGAGAATGGGGAGAAAGCAAGGATCAAAAACAGTTTGTGAATGTTTGAAAATGAAAGAAAGAGACAAATAGGAAAGTAATCATGGCCCCAAATTTCTTTGACATTTCTTCATTGAGAATTGAAGTATATGTCCCATCCCTCGAATTTTTTACTCTGTGAATGCTTCACTAACAGAAAACAGTTGTGCCCGTTTCCAGATGTGGGTCTTAAGAAAATCACTGCTTCTTAAGAATATAAGAACCATTTGTTTCTTGGAAAATAGGCACCATTATATTTAAACTTCTATAGATTTTCCACAAACCTCATTGGGATTTGGTCCACTAGAAAGAATCTACAACCAAGCATCTACTGGAGATAAACCCTGCTCTACTGCCAATTCTACAGATGCCATGTTTCTTGGAATATAGTCACCATTCTGTGGTGGAGCCCACACCAATACTCTGGAGAAGCCCATGTGGCAAAGAACCAACAGATTAACACTAGTATTCCAGCCATTTGGGGAGAAATCCAGGAAGTGGCTCGTCCAGCTCCATTTGAGCTTCCCCAGCTGATATGGCATGGGTGAAAGGCAAATTGTTCTCACTGGGCCCTGACCAAATTATAGACTTGTGAACAAAGTAAATGACTGCTGTTGTGTAAGCCAGTAAGTTCTGGGCTGTTTTGTTAGGCAGTAATAGATAATTAATGCAGATGTTGGTGCTGGAAGTGCTACGCTGCTCTAACAATAACCTGTGGCCTTGACTTCTGGAAGCTAGAAGAGCACCGAGGGGATCTGTTTGTGGAGGCCTAGAAAATGTAAGGAAAGTGTTATTAAAAACCTCAAGGGATAAGGAGAATGTTAGCGAACATCTAAAAGATTTCATAATGCTGTTGGTGGAGGCTTAAAATAAGGAAAATATCATTGAAAGCTGGTAGAAGATGGATCCTTATTATAAAGTGACAAAAATGTGGTAATGCTGTCCCCTGAAGAAATGTAGAAATAGAAACACATCTAATGAATTCAATTATCTAGCTAAGGGGATTTTCCAAGCAGTGTTAAAGGTCCTCCCTGGCTTCCTCTAGCTGTTTGCTATCAAATTAAAGAGGAAAAAGATGAGCTAAGAAGGGAATGGTTGTGTTTTTGAGGAAAATTTAGAGAAATATAAATGATTCAGGATCTGCTAGGTTCAAAAGTAAAAGTGTCTTATTCCCAGTCCCCCTAGATGACAAAATATTCTCAAATTAAAATATGGCTTCCACATAAAGGTCAAATCCATGGCAGGACTGTAAGACCCTTTGTAAAGTCATTATGAAGATTTAAGACAATGCCTTATAGAGCCTATCAAACAGACAAAAGACTTTCTAAAGATGTTAAATGCATGCATCACAGACCCTCTCCATTAAGCAATGGGGCTTCTAAGAATATTAAGGACATGGCCCCTTGCTAATCCACAATAGAACAGGGTTTATCGCAAAGAGATTTTTGGTTGTAGCTTTAGTCTAGTGGAGTGAACCCCAATAAGGTTTGTAGAAAATCCACACAGATTTGAAGATAATTGTTCTTGCTGACTTGAGCTCTAACAGACAGAGACAGTACAAAAGGAAGAGGCTTTTAGAGCCCCAACCTATGCCTTCTTATGGGCAAAAAGAGTCGAGAAAGGGATTCAGTTTGCAAACTCTGTTTCACTATGGGAAAGGTGGAATGATTCAAAGGGCAAGACCAAAATCCCAGAGGGTGGAACTAAGCCACAGAGAATCGTTCATAGGAGGCAGGACTGGAAACTGGCAACCAGGACCTGAAGACACATGCCAGGAGAGTTCAGCAATTGCTATGGACCAGCCAATGTTGCATCCATTCTCATCCTTTTGGAATGGAAGTATCTACTGTGGCCATCCTAATGCCCATCCTGTCATCATATGTTTGTTGTATAGGTGGGGAAAATAACCTGTCTGTTTAGTTCATAGGTCTTCAGTTATAAGTTATGATAAACACTTTTTATACTCTTTGAATATTTGTTAATAGTCTTTAGTTCCTGATTTGGGTCCCCAAGGGATCTAATTGGTAAGTCCCAGAGGCGAATTGAGAGAATGGAGAAATTTAATGAAGGTGCTCCAAAGGTACAAAGTTCCAGTTATAAAAGTCCTGTGGATGTCTGGGTGGCTCAGCTGATTAAGCATCTGCCTTTGGCTCAGGTCATGATCTCAGTGTCCTAGGCTTAAGTTCCACATCAGGCTCTCAACTCAGTGGGGAGTCTGCCTCTCCCTCTCCCTCTCCTTCTGAACTCTTCTTCAGCTGTCTCTCTCTTTAAAATAAATAAAATCTTTAAGAAAAAAAAAGAACAAATTTTGGGAATGTGACGTACAGCATGATGACCATAGCTAACAATGCTGTATTATATTTGAAAAGTTGCTAAAAGAGTAGATCCTAAAAGTTTTTTTCACAAGAAAAAAGATGTGTGACTAATGTGAAGTAATGGATATGAACTAGATTTATTATGGTGGTCATTTCACAATATATATGTATATCAAATCATTATGTTCTACACTAAAACAAATACAATGCAATATGTTAATTAAATATCAATGAAAGTGGAAAAAATGAAAAAAAATTGATCTGCTTTTATTTTGGATTCTTCAGTTTCTTTTTTGCATTAATTTATCATTTGTTTCTATATTTTGTGATAAGTAATTAAGGTCTTTTATCTTATTTTTAATAATAATATTAGCGTGTTACATATTATTTTTTTGTTTAGCATATGTATGGTATATCTTTGTTTAACACTTTTAAAAACCTATGCCTCAAACAGACCACAGCTGGATTTTTTATACAATTTAATATTCTCTGGATTATAAAAGATCATTTTATTTCTGCATATTTATTAAAAATACTTTTATATTTGATCTCATTTACTCAAAAATGTCATTATTTCATATGGTGTTATACTGTATAACTATGTTGTTATAACAACTATGCTGTTTTGTTTTTATAATTTTAAGCAGTATTATATGTTCTTGTACACATATTCTTGTGAATATGAGCCTTTGGGACTACAAATACTAGATGATAAGGTATATGCATGTTTAATTTACAAAGTAATTTTAACCTTTTTGTAAATTGGTACCAAATTATGTCTTCATTAGTAGTATATTAGAGTCTGTTTCTCCTCCTCTTCCTCAATATACATAATATCAGACTTTTTAACTTTTGACAGTCCAGAAGGGCAAAATAATATCTCAAGTAATGGTATTGTGGTTCTAATGTTCATATTTTTGATTACCCAGGAAATTGAACAGCTTCTCCTGGGTCATTCTTGTCTCCTCTTAAGGGAAATGCCTTTTCACATAATCTGCCCATCTCTTTTTTCTCTTTGGCTGTTGATCTTTTATTACTGATTCATAGGAATTTTTAATATTTTTTATTGATTTGTTTTCAATTGTATATGTTTAACTTTTTCCAGTTTTTGTCTTGTAATTTGTATTCATGTTATGGCTTCTTATGATCTAAAGTGCTTAGATTAATGTATTTGAATATATTGTTCTTTTTCTTTAGTTTTTTATCATCTTTCATGTCTTTTTTAAGATTTTATTTATTTATTTGAGAGAGAGAACATGAGTGAGAAGAAGGGGAGACAGAGAGGGAGAGGGACAAGCAGACTCCCCAATGAGTAGGGAGCCTGATGTGGGGCTCAATCCCAGGACCTTGGGATCTGAGCTGCAGGCAGATGTTTAACTGACTGAGCCACCCAGACACCTATTATCTTTTGTATTTTAAGAAATCTTGTACCGCTCCAGATATGTGAAGAAATTCTTCTATATCTTCTTCTAAAACTTTCATAGATTAGCTTTTAATGTTACATGTTTAATTTGCTTGGAATGGATTTTTGTGCACTGTGATGTAGGAATTTTTTTCCATTAGGTATAATCAATGTTTCATTTATTTAGTACTCCAAACTTTCACAGGGATATTCACCCCATCTTTGCATTCAAAAATACCTATTCAAACTTCATTATGAATTAAATCTTCATAGGTACATAAATATAGCCCTGAATTCTTTACTTTGTTCCATTGTTCAGTTGACTATGTACTACTATCAACCTTTTTTTTTTAAGATTTTATTTATTTATTCATGAGAGACACATACAAAAAGAGGCAGAGACACAGTCAGAGGGAGAAACAGGCTCCATGCAGGGAGCCTGACGTGGGACTCAATCCGGAGACTCCAGGATCATGTGCTGAGCTGAAGGCAGACTCTTAACCATTGAGCCACCCAGGCGTCCCTAAACCTATCTTAATATAACTTTATGATATCTTGATATTTCATAGGTAAGGCCCCACCCTCACCTCAAACATAAATTTTTGAAACCTCTTCTTATAAGATTTATTTTTATGTATTTATATTTTTTGTGTATTTATATTTGTTTATTTTATTATCTATTTTATTTATTTAATCTATTTATTATCTATTTTTTATTCATTTTATTTATTTTAGAGAGAGAGAGAGAGCACATGGGGGGAGGGACAAAAGTAGAAAATCTTCAAGCAGACTCCCTGATCAGTGCAGACTCCCTACATAGCGCTTAATCTCATGACCCATGAGGTGATGACCTGAGCTGAAACCAAGAGTCAGAGGCTTAACCGACTGAGCCACCCAAATGCCCAGGAAACCTCTTATAGAGAATATGTAAAACAAAACAAAAAAACACAACTTGTTTAAATTTTGATTGCAAATCTATTTTTTCCCTTTTTAAATTTATTTTATATTTTGCAATTATTTTTCCATAATGTTTATTGCAAATCTATTTTAAAAAAGAAAATTTTAGCAGATTTTATATGTTCCTGTCTATATAAATGCCATATATATTTATTTATTTAGGTATGTTCCATTCCTTTAATAACATTTTATAATATTCTCTACCAAGAGCTTGCCCATCTTTTGTATATTACTTTTAAAGTATTTTATGTATCTATTTATAATGTAAATGTTACCTTTTAACAATAAGATTTCAACTGTAGAGTAACAATAAAAGTTCACAATCATAAGAGTAAAACAATTAATTATGACGTCAAAAATACATCTATTAATTATGACATCAAAAATACATTTATGTAACCAAGAAACAGGCATTAAAAAAAGAACATCATCAGAACCCCAGAAGATTCCTACATGATCTTCCGGTCTCAGTACTTCCCTAACCAAGACGTACCACTATCCTGTCTAATTCATAAATTAGTTTACTTGTTGTTCTTTTTAACTTGATTTCAACAGAATACCATATGTGACTGGTTAACTCAACATTATATTTGTGAAATCCATCAATGCAACATTAGCTTATTCATTTCTACTGGCATATGGTATTATACTATAGTAATGTTCCACATTTACTTTTCTATTCTAATACCAATGTGTAGTTGGAGATTTTGGCTATCAGGAACAATACAGTTAAGAACCCCTTTTATACACCCTGGTGCACATATATTCATATCTCTATTGGTATATTCCTCTTCGATCTAGAGTTTTATTTTACCCTACTTAAAAGCTAGTAAGTTAATTTCATGAATGCTGGTAGAAGACCCAAGACTCGTAGGTTAGACACAAAAACATATACTACTCACAACACAGCAAACAGCATGAGTATCAATATATTTGCGCCAGTTTTCCTCCCCTGCCCCAAGTCTTATTGGAATGAAACAGAAGGCCAAGATGGAAGCCTATACACATGAGTACAATGTTAAATAGAACTTATTATAGCAAGCATCTGTCTCTTCTTCTAGATCAGGCAACAAGCTTTCAAAATATTGTCATTAAATATAATGTTTACTGTATGTCATTATTATTTGTATTCTTGTTATTATTGTCGCAGTATATATAATTTTTTTTTCAAATATCTTATTTATTCCAAAAGAGAAAAAGAGAGCACATGATCATGAGCAAGGAGGAGCGGTGGAGGAGAGGAAGACAGAGAATCTCAAAAGCAGACTTCGCACTGAGCACAGAGCCTGATGTAGGGCTTGATCTCACAACCCTGAGATCATGGCCTGAGTCAAAATCAAGAGTCCTACACTAAATCAACTGAGCCACCCAGGCACTCCTGCACTATATTTTAAATATGACGTTGCACACAGATTTCCAGTGTGAAGATTGATGAGTTTTGATAAATGTCTACAGACCTAAGTTAAGTCCTTGTGGTAGACATGATTCTAAGATGGTCTTAAGTTTCCCAGGCCCTAAAACACACACACTACATAATCCCCTCCTGAGCAGTCTGGGTAGCTCAGCAGTTTGACACTGCCTTCAGCCCAGGGTGTGATCCTGGAGACTCAGGATTGCGTCCCACGTCAGGCTCCCTACATGGAACCTGCTTCTCCCTCTGCCTGTGTCTCTGCCTCTCTCTCAATCTCTGTTTCTCATGAATGAATACATAAAATCTTAAAAAAAAAATCCCCTCCTTTTCAGTATGGACAAGATCTATGAATATGATATCAATCCTTTGATTATATCATATAACAAAATAAATTTTGCAGGTATTAATGTTCCTAATCAAGTGACACTGATCAAAAGGCAGATTACTCTGGATGGGACTAATCTAATCAGGTAGCCGTAGAAGAAATAAGAAGCATCAACTGACACTTCTCTTGGAGAAAATAAGCATTTTGAAAACTGCTTGTGGAGGAGGACTAGGACCTGAATCCAAATCTTAGGCATTGAGAGTGACTTCTGGTTGGAGTCAGTAAGACACAAGAAAACTTATTTATATAGGGGCAGGAAACTGAATTCTTTCAAAAATCACAGGAATGTACAAGAAGACTCAGGGCCTCAGATGAGATCTCAGTCCAAGCTGACATCTTGACTTCAGCCTTGTGGGACCCGGAGCAGAGGACTCAGTTACACCATGCCCAGACTTATGACCTACAGAAACTGTGAGGTAATAAATAGATGTTCAAGACATTAAGTCTATGGTAACTTGTTATGTAGCAATAGAAGATCATTACATTCCCCCACTCCTCTGTCCAGCTAATTCCCTCATCCTAGAGGCTGTTCGGATTTTAATCACTAAATCTGTTTTGCCTTTCCTAGAATTTCATAAAACTATACATATAAATAAAATCTCTCGTGTCTGGCATCTTTTAGTCGCATTTTTGTGTGTATCAGTAGTTTGTACCTTTGTACAAAGTATTTAATCAAATTATTAAATCTAAGTATTTAGATTTAATACTTAAGTATTTAAGCTAAGTATTTAATCAAATTATTTCTATTAATATGTAAATGTTATTTATTATTTGTTTTTAAGTATTTTATTTTTATATAATATAGTTCAATTTGATTATTCATTTGGTTTTGGATATTTGGGTAGTTTTTAGCTTGGGGATGATATGAATAAAGCTGCTATTTTGAACATTCTTGGCCACAAATCTTCTATGGATATGTTTCATTTCTTTGGAGTAAATACCTAGAGGAGAATTGCTGAGTCATAGGGCAAGTGGATATGTGTATAAGATATTGCCAAATTGTTTTCCAAAGGATTATATTATTTTTCACTCCCACCAGCAATGTACAATCATGCCAATTCTTCTACATCTTGCCAACACTTATTATTGCCAGTCTTTTTAATAGACTCGAGTAAGACTGCCAGAATTTGAATCCCGGCATTGACGCTTCGTGTATGACCTTGAGCAAGTTATTCCCTGTGCCTCAGTCTTACTGTTTGTAAATCGAGAATAATATTAGTACCTGATCCATACAATTATTTTGACGACTAAATGAATTTATATATATATATATATATATATATATATATATATAATATATATAAATGGAACAAAATCCTTAGAATTGTGCTTGCCATCTAATACTGTATAAATACAAATTATTGTTATGTAAAATTTTTGCACTTATATTCATGAAAAATACTCCTTTATAATTTTCCTTACTTCTACTCATCTTTTGGAGTTTTTCTAACTTCAAAATTAGCATTAGCATATATTACTTTTTCTATTCTTTCATGAATTTAATAAAATATTAGGACATATTTAATTATTGACAAAACTCCATAATAAAACCGTGTGAGGGGATCCCTGGGTGGCACAGTGGTTTAGCGCCTGCCTTTGGCCCAGGGCACGATCTTGGAGACCCGGGATCGAATCCCACATCGGGCTCCCGGTGCATGGAGCCTGCTTCTCCCTCTGCCTGTGTCTCTGCCTTTCTCTCTCTCTCTCTCTCTCTCTCTCTGTGACTATCATAAATAAATAAAAAAATAAAAAAATAAAACCGTGTGAGAATGGTGTTGGATTTTGGAAAGATTTTTAACTGCTGATTCTATTTCTTTGTTATGTGAAAATTCTAATTTTCTCTTTCTTCTGGCATAAAGATCAGCAAATCATATTTTCCCACAAATTTATCAATTTCATCAAATTACTCCTATTTATTGGCCATTTTTTCCAATAAGCCTTTAAATTTCTGGTTACATTTTTAAGTATGAACTCAATTATTTTCTAATATTGTTTGTTTGGGTTTTTTTACTTAATTAGTGTTACATCATTTTGTCTGATCTTAGTGTTTTCAAAGACTCAGCTTTTAACTGTTGATTTGTCCCATTGTATGTTTATTTTCCTCGTCATTTACTTATACTCTGATAATTTGCTTTTTTCGATGATTGGCAAGATAATTCATTTCTTTTTTTTTTAATTTTTCAATCTGGATGTCTTATGTGTTTTGGGGAAAAAGTAAACTTTTATTTGCTGAGTATATTTTATTTTATTTTTTAAAGATTTTATTTATTTATTTATTTGAGAGAGAGAGTGAGAGAGAGAAAAAAAGAGAGCCTGAGCCAGGGGAGGGGAGGAGCGGAGGGAGAAGCAGACTCCCTGCTGAGCAAAGAGCCTGATGTGGGACTCAATCCCAGGGCCCTGAGATCATGACCTGAGCCAAAGACAAGCACTTAACTGATTGAGCCACCCAGGAGCCCCTTCTGAATATATTGGTTAAGTTTGCTAATCAAACTCTTCAAAATCATATACACTTACTGATATTTTTATTAGTTTGGACTATCAATTATTAAACATTTATTATCCTATTCACTTGTCATCAATTATGTTTAAATATATTACTAAAACAATACTTATGAAAATTGACAATAACTTGGTCAAGTTCAGCTTCTAATCTAGGCCAATTTTTTATATTTTGAGACTAAATCAGTAGTTGTATATAATTAGATCTCTCTGGTATTGAATCCACTATCAATTACGGTGATCTTTTTTGTCACTGGTAAAAGTTTTACACTTTTTCCTGTTATTTGTATAATTACTTAATCTTCTCGTTAGTATTTGTCTCATAACTTTTTAATTTTATTTTCAGTAATTGGATATTTTATATACATTTAACATTTTAACTTTTTGTTTCAAGCTTTTATTTAAATTTTAGCTAATTAACATAATATGGTAAAATTAGTTTCAGGTGTATAATATAATGATTCATCACTTACATATAACACCCAGTGCTCATCACAACAAGTTCCCTCTTTAATTCCCATCACCTATTAGCCAATCCCTCCCTACTCTCCCTCTAGCAACTGTCAATTTGTTCTCTGTTGTTAAGAATCTCTTAGGTTTGCCTCCCTCTATTTTTTTCTTCCTTCCCCTATTATGTTCATCTGTTTTGTTTCTTAAATTCTACATGATTGAAACCATATGGTATTTGTCTTTCTCTGACTGATGTATTTTGCTTAGCATAATACACTCTGGTTCCATCCACGTTGTTGCAAATGGCAAGATTTCATTCTTTTTGATGACTGAACAATATTCCATTATATATATATATAATATATATATTCCATTATATATATATATTATATATATTATATATATTATATATATATATAATATATATTATATATATTATATATATATATAATGGAATATTGTTCAGTCATCTTTTGACTTGTCATCCAATTCCTTAATTCTCTCTTCAACTGAGTTGAATATGTAGCTTAATTTATCCATTAGGTTTAAAATTGTGATTATTGTTTTTATACATAGGAGCTCTTCCTGATTTTTGTTTTCAAATTTTCTTTGTAAATTTTATATATTCTCTTGTTCCTTATGTACTTAATCTTCATTTTTTATTCATTAAAATGTATTTGTTTATTGTCTCACAATTTAAATATCATTGTGGGTTTGCTGACCCTTACATATGGAGTCATGTTTTCTTGTTTTGTTTTATGAGTTTTAACTTTGAACTCATGTTCCTTGTAACATTTTGTTTGTAGAATTTTTTGAGACCTGGCCTAAGGTGTATTCTGTAAAGGGGAACTGAGTTTGTTTCTGCTTATACCTGGGAGTACCACCAATCTGGGTTTACGTTACATGAGTTGGCATAAATTTGTGCTATATTCTCACATGATGGAAAGAGTGTATTGCAAAATCTCAAGAGAGAACTTTCATGTTTTTTTTAGCAACAAGGTCAAGGGAAGAACGATTCCTTGCTGGTCCCTTCACCTGGGCTTCCTGACACTCAGCATATAATCCTTTGAGGCTCCAGCTTTATGCAGGGGAGTTCTAATAGACTCCATATTTATGTATGGCTCTAGGCTGTATGTTGTGTCTCTCACACATGCTGTAGCTATTGAAACTAAAACTCAAGGTCACTAGGGTTTGGCAGATATCATCAGAATGGCTTAGACACTGGCTTACTTCCCAGAGTTTCTGCTTTCACTCACTTTTTGGCCTCTGTTGATTCCAACCTTTTTTGCTGCTTCAGTTGTATACTAAATTTTGATCCTTAAAAATTGTTTTCTAAACTTTTGTTCAGATTATTAGTTATCTCCTGCAGCAGGGTTTTTTGGAGTGTCCAGCTTGTCATACTACTAAAAATAGAAAACATTAAAATTCTAAAATATATATAATCTATCCCTTTTCTCTGTCTCATCTACAGCATCCTAAGTTTAGGCCCTCATCTAGATTCTCATCTGGATTCTGGTTTCACTCTCTCCCACATCGTGGTCAAATTTTTATGGCATTCCTCTTGAGTAAGGCACAAAATCCAAATTCCTTGATGGAACAGAGAAGAAATGCTCAATAATATGTGACTAAAACTAAAGAGTGAGCTATAAGGAAATAAAGTTAATTTAAAAAATGGATTATCAATGGTGTATTTTGCAGGATATAGGAAATTTTTTCACTTTACTTTTTAGTCTGAAAGCATAGAATTCTACTTTGCATCTGGGAAAAAAATCAAATTTCCCAAGCTCAACACTTGTATTTCAAAGCACATGAAATTATTTGCTTAGTCTAAAAAGATCTTTGACAGCAAGTTTCAAGTACTTAAGAATGCATAAGCCTTCTTGTCCATGAATAGAATGAACAGAGAGATGGATATATGCCTTGTTATGGAAGTCTTCCTGAATGATAATTCCATTGCAGATGGATAATGATATGTTGCCTCTCCTTGCCATTATTGAGCATTAGATTGTTATTAACACTTTATTTCATTTTCTAGTACCTACAAAGTAGAGATAGGGAGAGAAGTAGGTTCTTCTTCACATAACAAATTTTTAAAGCTTATATTTTAGCAGTATCTAACATATTATTATATTAAAAGCATGTGATCAGTTCCTTCAATCAATTAATTTAATAATTATTTTATTTTATTTTATTTTATTTTATTTTATTTTAAATATTTTATTTATTTATGCATGACAGACACACAGAGAGAGGCAGAGACATAGGCAGAGGGAAAAGCAGACTCCCTGCGGGGAGGCTGATGTGGGACTCGATCCCAGGACCCCAGGGTCATGACCTGAGCCAAAGGCAGATGCTCAACCTTGAAGCCACCCAGGTGTCCCTTTATACTAATTTTAAAGCCTACCATCTTTAATGGTAAAGCTCTCAAGGAAATACTTAATCAGATAATACAATATATTATTTTTCATATTTTGTGCAGTATGCAAGACACATACACACATATACACACAGATCTTTATCAATGATCCAGTTGAAAATGTTCCTGATACCTTAAGCTCTTGGACAAGAAGGGGCAAGTTTTACTGATAATATATCAATACATCTAATATATTGGCAGAATTTCATTTAGCAACAATCTTCAGATAGTAAAAAAACGAATTTCACAAAGGATATTACCATGATTATAAACATATTAATAAACATAGCTATTAAAGTAACAGGGTGGATGTAGATGTTTCAGAGAAATACTGTGAAGTCAATAATTCCTTACAAAGGGCTTGTTTGTAACGGACAGCACCAAACTTAGGTCAGATGAAAACTATTTCCAAGATAAGGGGTATGCTAAGATTAGATGACTGACCCCAAAAGCTACCTCTGTAGTTCGTTAAATATCATACCTTTGTTTATACTTCCCTTATAATCCACTTACTGGGCCACTCTGACTCAAAATATCAAGGTTTTACTGATTTTCTTGTCTTCCTAATAATTGTTCTCTGTTCCATAGACATCAAAAAAACAAACCTTATAGTACGCTCCACTTCTAGAGCAGCATTGTCTAATAGAAATACAAGACGAGCCAAAAGTGCAGGCCATATATGTTATTCAAAATGTTTCTAGTACCACATTTTTAAAAAGGAAAAGAAATTGGGAATTAATTTTAATAATGTTTTAATCCAAAATATTATTATTTCAAATAAAATCAACTCCATTAATCAAGCTTTTAATATTCTTTTTTCAGACTAAGCCTCCAAAATTCTCTGTGTAGTTTGTATTTCAGCAATTTCAATTTGGACTAGCCCCATTTAAAGTACTTTATTGACAGTGCAGTTCGAGACAAATTTTTTAAGAAACACATGATTGGTCTGAGTTCTTTTGGTTTTTTGTTTGTTTGTTTGTTTTGTTTTTGTGGTTCTCCTATGCTGCCAGGATTGTCTTAGGGGAAACTCAAGGAGTTTTAGCTTCATGGTAATGGGAAATAGCTGCAAGTCACCATGACTGTTAAACTCTTTCTAACCTTTACTCCTAATAGATTAGTTAAGTTTTGTCTCTGTCCCTGACCCCAAGCCTCAAGATTTTTGCTCAAGTTCTTTTTAGCATCTTCTGCTTACCTCAGAGACCACAAATCTCTTAGCTCTTGCTAAACTTTCTGTTGAGTTTGGAGTCCTTCTCTAAACCTCTACTCCAAGGCAGCACTAAATTTGCATTTCTAACAATATCCAGGAGTTGTTAATGTTTGTCCAGCAACCACACTTTGAGAACTACTGCTCAATGAAATGCTGGACTGGATCCCTCAAACTGCTTGTAACTCTATCTGCCTCTTCCTGAATATGGCATGGTGCTTGCCCTGCTCTGGAGAATGCCCGCTTAATTTCCAGCATCTGCCGGTCTACCCTGTCTTAAGTACTTTGTAGTTCTTTGTCCAGCTCTGTGATGAGATAGACTTACATTTTACAAATATAAGAGTGTGAGCTTTTCAGTAACTGGATCAATGTGCTATTGTAGATTTCACACAAACTCCATTCATCTGTGAGCACTATATGTGAAGCATGTTCATATTTGGAACTTGTATCGCCCCAGAAATTTCGTAGTGCTTTATGGAGAGCTCAAGGCATAATGCTGTGTATTTATGATGAGGAAATAAGAAGAAATAATTCAGGGAGAGGATAACATATTTAAATTACAAAAAGAAATATAAAATCAGATCTTCTTAGATCACCTTTGTAGTATACTGCTGCTGCTCATCACTCCCTCTAAGGTACAATGTGTCTGCTTTAAATAAAACAAGACCATCAGGTCTTCTTGGGGTTAATCAGCTTCTATTTTGTCTTATTTGGTGATTTAATGAGTTATGTGTGGCCCTTGATGTTCTGTACTTGGAATTCTCCGTTTGGCCTCTCCCTCTTCCTCCTTTGTAGACAGTTCTTTGAACAATCCTTGCAACCCTCCAATCCTTTATCTTCCTCTATCTTCCCAACCTTCCCTGCGTCCTCACTTATATACCATTTGCATGTTTGATGTGTGAGCAAGAGTCTATTGCATTTCCAACAGATAGCTGGAAGTATCTCATCCAATCACTTATGCACATTGGTGGCAGCTGTTCCTCCACTTCTATGGTGAAAAAGAGACTCTACTCTTCATTCAGGAACTGATGTGGTCTCCCTGAGAGTTTTGAGCTTGAGCACTGCCCACTACTATACTCTGGTCCTTCCTGAGGACTCTGGGCAAATGAGAGAAGAGGTCACCAGAATAAAAGGAAGAAATCACCTCTTGTCTTAGAGTTCCTTGCACACCATTTTCTGGTTATCCTTCCTAAAGTCTTCCTTGAGTCTCAAGGGAATAAACACTGCCCCTGACCACTGCATAGGCAGAGACTACATCTTTCTAAACCTAACCAGCATAACAAAGGCAAGGACAGCTGGAAGCACATAAATTTGCCAGTTAAGTTACTGTTAACCAAGAAGGGCTCAGTGTACTAAAGGAGAAAAGTGCTGTGTTCAACATTTCAAAACCTTTTCTGTCCCTGCTGTAGTGGGCTACGTACGGTACTTTACCTTGAGATTAGTTTCACATAAACTTTCCAAGATAAAGGACCTTTGTGGAATGCCTGCTCCCTAGCTGCTTTATGATTAGCAATACGACAATCATAGGCCCACATCTTGTGGTCTCCTACCTGCTAAACAGTTTCACTATGCCAGAATTTTACATTACATGAAAAGTGACTATGAAAATGCATTTTAGGTTATGATGATTGGGCCTCTTAAGTTCTCACATACTGAGCAATTCTGAAATATCTGATGACTTACTCTTTTCATAATTTTGTAACTGCATTTTAGCATTCTGAGCTTAAAAAATACAAATTACTTTTAGCTTTCATATCACCCATTCCTTCACGAAAAAAAAAACAGACTTATTCTAAAAAAGGATGACAAAATTACCTGGGCACAAATATATTTCCAATAGTTATCCAGGCCATATACAAAACAGCATTCCAGTGGCAGCAAAGCACTTCTGGTAGCATTCTCCACATTTTTAATTCCTTGGGTTATTCATATAACCTCAATGGTTTCATTAATAAGCCAAAATGAAGGCCTTGGCAGCAAAGCCCCTTGAATGATGAACAAAGTAGGTTAATTAGAAGCATTCTAACTTTTCTTCAGTTGTAAGTTCTCATGAGTAAAAGAAATGGAATATAAGTCTCATAAGTCAGAAGAAAAATGGCAGTATTTTTATACTCCCAGATGAATAAACTACGCTAAGAAAAAATATTATTTATGGAAAATCTATAACAATAGTGAGGATTTTTTAAAGATTGGCCCATGCCATCTTTCTCACTGAGAATTGACTTCCTATGGCTACCACAGCATCAGCATTTTTATGTAACAGTCTCTTCTCCCCTCTTTATTCCCTCTAGTTGTGAACTTCTGTCTTCTAGTCCTTCTTTCCCTGTGTTTGGACAGGAAGAGGATGATTTTGTGATCACAGTGATCTATAGTTGTCTTTCAATTATCATCATTGGCATTTTTCCACTTCCCAGATTACCTCTGGCACTTTCTGAGCCAGCTTCTCCCACTGTGCAGCATGCTCCCAGGATAAATCCCCTGCCATCAGTTGCTGTGTGGGCAGGAAATGCAAACTAATTTTAACCTTAGCTTAACCAAAGCATTATTAGAATCTTAAAACCACAGAAAAGAAATCATACTAGATAGGCGAAAGGCAGTGAGGAATGATAGAGAAGTATGGGGCTATCTGATAGTGGGGTTTATCCTAATCTCTGGTTTTCTCAATGAGTACCAATAATTGAGAGCAGAGTCTATAGCTTAGCATATTTATTATTCTAAAGCACATGTCAGACAGACAATATTTATCTGGGTCAGTGAGCTCAGTTGGTGTGGAGCTAATAAGGCCAAAAGCATGGGCTCTTTCCCCATAGAAACCAGGAAAATTGACTCAGAGAGGAAAAACAAACTTATTCTACATTCACAAGTTGTACCCCTAAACCTGGCCAGACATCTCACAAATGCATGCTGTGGGTAACAAGTGGGATGGTTGAGAGAGAATGTGCTAACTCAGAATAAGTCCAATGCGAGTGTTCTAGAGTTGACTCAAAGCTAAGGTCCTTTGGAAAGCAAATTAGGATTGCAATTGATTAGGAGGGTTGGAATTCACATGTCACTTAAAACAGGCATATAGATGCATGTCAGTGCCACTTGCCACACACACACACACACACACACACACACACACACACATTGTTAGATAATGTTTTCTCTGCTGGTGTATGCATTGTTTTAAAGAATTCAATAAGTTTTTAATGATTTCCACTACTTTCAGGGCTAATCTCTTACGTGTGACTCTGCCTCTTGGCCCCATATGAGGGCTCTGTGTGAAAATATCTACTTTGGAGTCTGAGAACAGAGATCAAATCCTGCCTGCATCGTTTATGTATTGCATGGCCTTGGATAAATTACTTACTCTCTAAGCTTGTTTCCTCATATGCAAGAGGGCTATTGGGAGGATTCAGTGGAGGTATGTAAAGCTAATAATTTAGTGCCTGGGATATCGTAAACTCTCCACTAATTTATACTATTATTACAGCATGAGATATCATATGAAATAGGGCTGGTGGGGTGTCAGGTTCATAACAGGGAAATCAATAAGGATTAGTTCCCATCCTTCTTCCTTCATTTCACAGTTCCTCTGGGTTTTCTACAGGAATCTCTCTTTCTTCATTTCCTTTATCTTGTGAGTCACTCTCTCTCTCCCTGTCCAGAGCCTTTCTACTCTGTTTCACATTTCTTTTCTGCATAAAAATCCTGATGTCACTAGCTTCTTTCACCACTTCATTCCTGAAGTGACTGTGTCTCAACCTCCTATTCTCAGTTAAGCCATCTTGGTATTTAAACTTCTCTAGGATTTACTCATTGGGAAATTTATTTATCCATTAAAAAATGTATATTAGTAGTGTTGTTCAGGAAGCCAGCTATGAAGGATATATTTGGAAAGTATAGGCTGCTTCATTTCCAGGTTAAAAGTTTGCCTCTCTATAGGTTTTTATTTGTTCAAGAACTGGATTCAAACTACTGGATTTAATTTTTTTCCTCCTCTAAATTAAATTAAAAGTTTAATGAAAATAAGCTAGTAGACATGAGAGAAATTTCTAATGAACTGTAACTCCAGTCTCACATGTCATGTTTCTCAAAGTTTAGTGTTTGTGTAGGGACTTTGATGCTGTTTCCATATTTCAGTTAAATAAGTGGTAGAAATAGCCCAACTTGATCTTTCCATGTGTGTCTGGGACAGTGCTGTAGTTCACCTTCTAAGCTATTAAGGAAGAAAAAAAATCTCATTTGCCTTCCTTTGATACTGTGCAATAGAAGTGCCAGAGATCACTTCAACACTGCCATGGGAAACAGACTCCTTTTTAATATTGAAGAAAGCACATCTGTGGGTACAGTCAAAAGCCTTCAAAAGGAATCCCACCAGGGCAGCCGATGTTACAAGAAAACTTTGCTTGGTTTCTCTTTGTTCACCCGCAACCAGCTCTGAGACCAGAGCCATCCTCATTTTTTCTTTTTTTTTCTTTTTACATGATGTGTCATAATCAGATATCTCTTCTGCTATTAATCCAATTATTGATCTGTTTGTTCCCAATTGTGATTTTTCTATACATTCTGAATTTTGATAACCCACTCATGCCCTTGTAGATATATCTAACCTGCATTTGTATTTCTGTTAGTTTTGAAGACTATTGGTAGGAGTCACAAAGAGACAAGATGTTAGAAGCAAAGATCTCTGTCAAGGCCCAGTCAAAGGAACAAAGATTTTTTTAAACTTGTGTTATTCTTTTTTTTTTTTTTAAGATTTTATTTATTTATTCATGAGAGAGAGAGGCAGAGACACAGGCAGAGAGAGAAGCAGGCTCCGTGCAGGGAGCCCGATGTGGGACTCCATCTCTGGAATCTAGGATCATGCCCCAGGCCGAAGGCAGATGCTAAACTGCTGAGCCACCCAGAGATCCCCAAGTTGCATTCTTCTAAAGCAGATTCCCTACAGAAAAAAAAAAAATTGAAAATTCACATACTTCTCTGAACTACACTCTTGGATATATTATTCAATCTGGTCTAAAACAGTTCTATTCCTTGGTAACATTGTCCTGCAAGGAAAGTATAACTCCCAAGAGTTTTTTCTCAGATATCTTCCAAAGAATTCTGAAAACTGAGGGCTGGAACATTGAGAGGAGGCTGTCTTTAGTGTGGGCTATGAGGGTGATGGTTGGCCTACATCTTAGGAAGGCATACTCTTAAGATTTTCTCACATTCCATGAGAAGGTGGAAGACACATGGTCAAGTTTATGCACTAATGCATTTTGACTACTCGTAGATGATACAACACTCAAAAGATGAAGATGACATTGGTCCCTGCCCACCATATAATAGGGAAAGACAGATACATAAAGAAATCATAATACATATGGTTGATTTATGGATGATTGAGACAATTTCAAGACTTCAGTTCCGTATTGACAATATATGTGCTTTTTGCCACTATTGCAATAGCACAGGTTTGGGAGTAGAACTAACATCATACATCTCCTATAGTCTCATAATATTCTCTGTCCATATTAGTTTCTTCTACACCCTTTCTGTTTTTAATTTCCTGTCCTTCCCCCAGGTCCCAGGCCCTGGATCAATCAGTTTCATCTAGTGTCCCTTTGATAAACTGCTGGGGCAATTTTATAAGTTTCAGTTTATCTGCTAGCCCCCAGATCACTGACTGAATGTAGTAAGACCTAAAAAAATCATTTTGCAATGCTGTTGGTTGAATCTTCAATAAAATTATGCACTGGGATACACTTGAATCAAAGGCAAACATGGAATTTTTTTTTTTTGATACACTTCCTTGAGTCAAGGACTCAAATTTTAAAACCAAATATACTTACAAGGAGCATCATTTATAATGTATTTATTCATTAATTCAAACTGGCTTCACAATTTAAAAAAAAAAAACTTGTAGCACCCAGAATCCCAAGCCTATTCCTTAAAAGACTGCATTTTAACCCTATTACAAAATGTAAAGGATATCAGGGTAGTCAAACTACACTCATGAATACTTATAAAGTTTTACATGTCTTTTCTCCATAGAATATCAGGACCTGACAAATCATTTTCTCTTCCCTTTCTTTATACCAAATGAACTTATTAACAGTGATTACAATCATCAGAAGTGAAACATTTAACAGAGCTGACATTTAGGTGCTCATAATTGGGTTTGAAAGTTACTGTATTATTGAGATGGATAGGAGAAGTGACTGTGTCATCTTCTCTTGTTCCGGTGGGCTCAGTTCCATGGGCAATAGTATATCACCAGAGGGAGGTTAAAAAGTCTATAATCCAATATCATATCAAAGCCAATATCAGGCTTTGAGCACTCTAATTTGTGTTGTCTCTGTATGAGTCAAAAATTATTTTTTGCCCATAAACTAACTAAATGTGTTTGTGTGCCTATTTTTTCCCTTTATTCCTGTTAGTTACATCTATATTCACATCTATTTTTTTTTTAATTTTTCTTTTAACCTATAAGAGAGGTTGACTTTTGCTAAGGTGCTGTTATGTAAGGAGCATCTCTAATCTAGGATGTTCATCTGTGTACCAGAATCCTAAGAGCAATTTTCAGTTGTACCCCTGGTTTAAGCACCATCTATAAAAATAATAGCATGAATCTTTAATAAATCTTAAGCCACAGAGAGATAGCTGTGGAATGAGAACTCCACACACATTACTTAGGCTTAATTATAAATGAAGCCTGGTTCTAGATTCAACATTCAATGCAACTCTTCCTTACATTTTGATTTGACATCCTTAGGTAAATTTGGCTAAAGAGACTAACTTTCCTTTTTTAAGTTTGCATCTCTTCTTTGATTTTTCTGGCACTGCTTTGTTTCCTTATGAAGAAATAAGTTTAAAAATACATAAAAATAAAAATAAATAAAAAAATAAGTTTATAAGGTAGAACTTCTATTTTTGTTTATTTCTGAATTTCTCATTCCTGGATGGTGCTAAGTCTTATTATTATGTAAACTATCTCTCTCTCCTATGATGGTAGTTAATTCAGGATTTTCTGTATAATTGTCACACATTCGCTTTTATGTAGCCTACAAGGATTTATATATATACATATGTTTATTTAGACTTGTATTTATACACACACACCCCTACATCAAGCATATCAGCTTTTCTTTTTTACTAACATGTCACCATTGTGTTTATTCTAGTTTTAAGAAGGAATTTCTTTCAGCATAGTAAGGAAGATTTTGATCTAAAAATAATTTCCACAACTTAGCAGCTGGTAGTATGGGGCAAGATAATGAACTTATTTGAGCTTAGTTTTCTCACCTGTAAAATTATAATACCTATCTCAAAGGTTGTTGTGAGATAAATACAACATAAATGAAGCCTTTAGTAGAATGTTTAAGTGTTTAGTACAATGAGTCTAGTATATACTCAATAAATGCTATCAAAATGTTAGAGGTGGTCTTATACTCTCTTTAAGATTGAGATGCATGGGATATGATAATTACAAGGTTATGGAATTGCTTTATGGCAGAGAATGGCTGGCCAGTGTTCCTGACTGTGAGATCCTGCATGGATGACAAAGCCTAATCATCCGTAGCATAATTGAATTGCTTATTTTGGCTTTATTTAACAATCAGTTCTGCACAATTAGTTGCTATCAAACTATTCAAAATTAATGGAGTTCCTTCTACTGAAAAAGTATTATGCAAGTGATGCCTTTATTATTTAACATGTTGTAGTGTGATTTAATACAAGTTCTAAATCAAGATTCCTTCCCCAATTCCCAAGGTTAAAACATTGGCTTTAAAAAATGGTTGTATTCTCCCTCTGCCTGTGTCACTGCCTCTCTCTCACCTCTCCATGTCTATCATAAATAAATAAATAAATAAATAAATAAATAAATAAATAAATCTTTTTTTAAAAAGGGCCCCCCCTTTTTAAAGGGCCCCCCCACCATCCCTGGTTGGCGCAGCGGTTTAGCGCCTGTCTTTGGCCCAGGGCGCGATCCTGGAGTCCCGGGATCCAGTCCTGCATCGGGCTTCCTGCATGGAGCCTGCTTCTCCCTCTGCCTGTGTCTCTGTCTCGCCCTCTCTTCTCTATGTCTATCATAAATAAATAAATTAATTAATTAATTAATTAATATTTTTTAAGAAAATGGTTGTATCAAAGCAAGCAATATGTTTTTACATTTCAATATCCTGGTTTTACTGAATTCTAGGTCTTAAACATTTTACAAATGTCACTTTTTCTTAAGCTATTTTTTTCAGGAATATAAGACTCTATGGGCATAGGGAATACAGTACTAGAATTATTTTTGTATATTTACTTGAAATGCCACCACATAACTACTTCAAAGTGTCAAAAACATGCTGGTGTCCAGTTTATAGTCCTCTGAAAATTCAATGAAAAAAGTCACACCTCCTCACCTGAGGCACAACCAAGGTGTATCCCACAGTTTCACTACAGTCTAGGGAGAATGCTTGCTTGGCTTTGGCAAAACCAAGTCCACATCTCTAATGCTACGCACCTGCTGGAGCTCGATAGTGTTCCCTTCTGACAGGCAGGACTTTCCCGTCCACCACAGTCCACCCCGGACCCATTTCTGCCATTTCAGTTATCTTCTTTGCCCCTGAGGCATTAGATTTGGGGATTTTTCTTTACTCCCAGAGAGTGGAACAAAGAGATTCTACCCATAAAAAATAGGCAACTTACTCAATAAGTGAGATTCTATGGAGCTACATGTGTGGGAAGAATGGGATACTCATCAAGGCAAGGGAGAGGATACCATAGGTGAGAAACCATATGCAGGAGAAGGGATGGGTACAAAGGAGTCAAAGGCTATGGATGGCTGTCAGAGAGGTTTCAATGCTAGCAGCAGTCAGGGCTTTCAGATTGATCCCTGGGATATTATTTTGAAATCAGTCATGTCTAGATGATTTGTTAGGGATGGAATTCAAAAACTGAGGGACACCAAACATTTATTTTATTCTACCTGTTGCTTTTGAATTCCATCCCTAACAAATCATCTAGACATGACTGATTTCAAAATAATATCCCAGGGATCAATCTGTGTATGATTCAGAAGGTAGATAATGGAGAAATTCAAATGAACCCATTTTGTGACAAGTCAGTATCTCTGAAGAAGGTGGGATTACACAATTTGGAAAATTATGAATAAAATTAAAGTCAGCCCACTATGTGTGCATTTTTTAAAATAAAACATCTTAACATACAGATGGCCAGACACATAAAAAAAATGCTCAGCATCACTCATCATCAGGGAAATGCAAATTAAAAACACAATTTATCACCTGTTGGAATGGTTATAATAAAGAAGGCAAGAAATAACAAATATTGGCGAGGATGTTGAATAAAAGGAAATTTCATGCACTGTTGATGGAATGTAAATTGGTGCAGCCACAGTGGAAAAGGGTATGGAGTTTCCTCAAAAAATTAAAAATAGAAATACCATATGATCCATTAATTCCATGCTGCATATCTACCCAAAGAAAATGAAAACACTAATTCCAAAAGATAAAGGCACCCCTATGATTGCTGCAGTATTATCTATAAAAGTCAAGATATTGGAGCAGCCCAAATGCCCATCGATAGATGAATGAATAAAGAAGATGGGGTTTATAGGATGGAATATCACTCAGTCATAAAAAAGGATGAGATCTTGCCATTTGTGACAACATAGGTGGACCTAGAGGGTATTATGTAGACAGTGAAAGACAAATACCATATGATTTCACTTATACATATAATCTAAACAACAACAACAAGTGAATAAATTAACAAAAAGCTGAATCAAACCTATAAATAATGGCAACTCATGGTTGCCAGAGGGGAAGAGGGCAGGGAGATGAGCAGAATGGGTGAAGGGGAGTGGAAGGTTCATGCTTCCAGTTATGGAATGAATAAGCCATGGGAATAAAATAAATAGCATAGGAGTTACAGTTAATGGTACTGCAATACTATAATGGTGACAGATAGTAGCTACACTTATGATGAGCATAGCATAATGTATAAGCTTGTTGAGTCTCTATTTGAACACCTGAAAGTAATGCAGCATTCTGTCAATTATACCACATTTTTAAATAAAAAAATAAAATAATAAAATAAAATAAAACTTCTTAGGTCCTTATACTTCCTTTGATACCTCTAAGCTAAGTATAAATTATTTGACAGTTGCAAAAATTGATGGGAAATTGAATGAAAAATCCTCACCTACCTGAAAAAATAAAATAGAACTGAGGATTCATGTTACCTCTCTGCAGTACGGTGTGTACATTCTCTGGGAAAACACAGGATTTCCAGGCAATATGTGAATTCTGTTACATAAAAGATCTGAAGGAAAATATATCAAAGTGTATGTTTTTTAAAAAGCTACTCTTACGTTTGCAAAACACTTGGCATCCATCAAACAATGTGTGGGTGGACAGCCTTGCTCTCAGTAAATCAGAAACAGGGAGTAACAATTAGGCTCCTTTTTTACTTTCCTCCACAATGCCGGATTGCTGGTTCTAAGCATGTGCCTGGAAACCATGATACTTAACTGTAACTGCCTGGATCTACTGATGCCATGTCACGGATGGCCTGTGCCCTGGAATTAGCCAATGTGGCATGCTGTAACCAAATACAACTCCCTTGTCTTTACAGCGCTCATTTCAATGCAAGCATCATTACCAACCCAGGCTGTGTGCAGGGATGCAAAGGACTATATACACAGGGGAAACAGAAAAGAGAAGAAAGGAAAGGAAACCAGGGAAAGAGAACTGGCCAAGGCTTGAGTCCTCTAGAATTTAGAGAGAAGAGGGGAACCAATAAAGAAATCAGCAAACAGAAAAAAAAAAAAAAAACCCTAGGAAAGCCTTGTCTTCCAAAGGTCAAGGGGGAAAGCAGGTGATGGTAGATAAAATATATAACTGTATCAAATACTATTTGATACATTGAATCAGGCAGGCTAGGAGTTGCCTGTTAGGATTTGGAAACATGACGTCAGAGTTGATACCAGGAGCGGAGACTTCTAAAACCAGGCTGAGGTGGCCAAAAGTGAAGTAATCCATGAGAAGAACTAATTCTATGACTGAGAAACCAAGCCGGAGAGCCAGTTAGAAAGAAGTCCATCTGTGTGTAGATCTGTCCCCATACACTTCTTGCCTCTGGTTTATGTGTTTATTTTTTTAAAGATTTTATTATAAAAATTTATTTATTTATTTATTTATTTATTTATTTATTTATTTATTCATGAGAGACATTGAGAGAGAGAGAGGCAGAGACACAGGCAGAGGGAGAAGCAGGCTCCGGGCAGGGACCCCAATGTTGGACTCGATCCCAGGTCTCCAGGACCAGGCCCTGGGCTAAAGGCAGTGCTAAACCGCTGAGCCACCCGGGCTGCCCCATTGCCTCTGGTTAAAGTGGTGAATGTTCCACAGGCCTGCTTGTATGCAAGGCCAGCCACTGCAAGATTCCATTTCTCCTGGCCTTCTCAAGGCTTTTGCTCCTTCCTGCCTTCATCACCTGTCTCTCGAATCTTTCTCTTGCATCACTGTTGCTTCTTCCAGGTTAAGTCTATCAGCATAGAAACAAGCTGCCTTATTTCCACAAAACAAAATAAAACCAGTGAGGCTCCCTTGAGCCCATGTGCCCCCCACCCCATCCACTCTTGCCCATCCCATATGCTCCCTTTTACGGCAAACATCCTCCAAAAAGGTGACTTTGAATTTACGGTCTCTTCTTTGGCTTCTCACATCTGCTTATCCCAATCCACAGTTTGTCCCTAGACTCCACTGAAACAATTCTTCTTAAATTGTAATCACCCCTGATGGGAGGAGCAGGGATTGCTATTAGTTTCAGAATGGCAGACAGTGAGAGAGAATGAGCCCCCCCCCCCCCCCCCCCCCCCCCCCCCCGCCCGCTCCCGCCAGAAAGGCCCAGACTCCATTCCTGAGTCTCCCTTTTGTTCTGTGATACCTTCCGCATAAAGGGAGATGTCCTCAGACCAGGTCTTCAGTGTTTTCTTGCTAATCTAAGCTGACAATTGGGGAAAATAAATTCTGCTTTTTCTTCCCTTTGAGAATTGGGGTTCTGGAACCAGCCAGTGTTGGTCTCTGTTCACATTTAGCTGCAAAGGCAAGAAGAGAAAATGTTGTGTGTGGTCTTTGCCCTTCAAATATTGAAACTTGCTACCTATAGACCATCATTCTTCCATTAAGCCAGGCCCATGACAAATGATAGAACTATAAAGCCTTTAACAACAGTGAGTCTGAGGCTAAAATTCTAATTCTTCTCTGTTACGTGTATCTTGGCTAATGCGTATGTGCCTATGCAAAAGCATCGTGGCCCTCCATCTAGGTGAAGAGGGGCCGGGATACCAGGCTACCAGTCTGCTTCTCAATTGGCTGGAGGAAATTTATCCTATCAAAACATTTCTCCAAATACGGTTATTATGTACCTTGCATCATTTTGAGCTGAAGGTCTCTAAGTATTAAGTCGAAGTATCCTACTAAAGAATTCCATTGTAGATCTGTAGACCCTCTAAATTCCAGCGAGGAAAACTGTGTGGTTGATACTTTTGTTGCCAAATTTTATTTGGACATCCAAAAATTTGCTTTTGAATGGAAAGATAAGCAAAAGATAAGTTTGCTAAATAAACTTAGTTTCAATTTATTTTCAGGAAGTGATCATCATTTCTGGTTCCCTGGCAACACTGAATTGAACTAAAGATACAGACAGTGTAAAATGAGAGGGGCTGAAGATTCTAGCATTGGATCTATTCTAATGGACCAGATAAGAATGAAGAATGCTGCTGGGCACCGAGCCACTCTAATACCTGAGGAAGGCAGCATCAGCCACATAGAATAACAATTCAATGTATTGAGCCGGGTCGAGTGAGCTAACTAGGACTCACAAGTTAAAACATTGAAAGCAAAGCATTAGAACAGGTGACTTGTAGATGGAGTAGGAAAAAGCAGAAGTCACACAGTGGAGGGAATGCTGGGCTGGAATCAGGTGTCCGCTGAGTTCCGGCTACACAATTTGCAACTGGAGGGCTGCAGAAATTGCACTCCCTCTAAGCTCTAAACTGGGGGGTCATGGCATTGGGCTTACTACATCCCTGCCTTCCTTCACAAATGCAACAAAGGACTGTGTTCCACCACAGGGAACACTCCTACTGGGGTGAAATGAAACATAGTGGCCAAGAACCAGAGCTCTAGAGCTCCACCCATGTCTCACTGCAGGACATCAGGCAAGTCACTCAGTCCCTTCCTGCCTTCCTTTGTTCATCTGTAAACCAAGGAGAACAACTGGATGTGCCCCCAAAGAACAAGTTGATCCTTAAAAATGGTTATAGTAGCCCTTAGCAAACAGTGAATGTGGGTTTGGTTGCCTCAACAGGTCTGGCCCTCAGAGAGATAGGAGGGGCAGACAGATTGGGCCCTTGCCCTTGGAAAATTTGCTGTGGAGTCACTGTTTGCACAGGCAACTTGTATACTTATTTTAAAGATTAAGCGACATCATAAACGAGGGGGAAAAAAGGCTTTAGAAGTTCTTTACAAACACAAGGCATTATTATTATTATTTGAATTCACCACACCCCCAAGGAAGAAAAATGACTTTAATGATGTGCATTAAACTAAATAATGCAGAATTTAATTAGTTTAAACTGTGGGATTCTGTATGAAAGACTTTTTAGGTGGGCTGTAGCATTGCTTTTAGGAAATAATGAGTCCATTTTAGGGCATTAAATGAGTTCCCAATGCCTTAAAGAATGAATGCCCCCCTGAAGAGCCCTCCTTCAGACTGGCTTGGCATTAGGGCAAAGGGAGCGCCTCGTTACCCAGACGGCTCTTCATCCTTCCAATAAACCATCTCATTTATACAGGAATAACCAGCCATTCGAACAACTCTTCTTATTTATTATTAGTTTCCATGCTACTATTTAACAAGTTTAACCCTGTCAATGTTTTTGTCTATTTAAAGAGTTTGAATGTTTTTCAGTATAATGTTTTAATAAATTTTAAGTTATCTAGACTGGCACAAGAAATTATTTTTGAAAATGTAAATGGATTCAAATATTGGTTCAGTTTATGTCAATTATTAGGCTGACAGCTGAACTCTTGGTCTCTTGACAACTTAAATATTCCTGTAGACTTTCATAGCATCTTACATGTTATGTCCAATACAATCAGAAAGGAAATGGATGCACTCCAAGTAGCTAGCATTCGGTAACGTGTACTTTCTGAGGTGCCCAGCAGAGAGGTTCCCAAGGGAAGGGGACATCACACCATTTGCCATAACATTTTGTGAGCCACGTTGCTTCTTACCCATTCCTAGAAGAGGTGACTCTAATTTCGTGGAAGTTCCTTCCACTTAGCTGCATCTAAATGTAGGTGGTTTTTGGATTCATAAGTGGGGCTGGAATGAACCAGGCATTTTTTTTTTTTAATAAAACCTCTAGCACTTCAAGAATGATCCACTTTCAGAAAATAATGGGCTCCAAGTTTCCTCTTGTTACCACAAAAGGGAATCTTTGGGAGGGAGTTAAGTCAATTGTAGGCCTTTGACAGATTCAAATGCCTCGGTGGTCTTTATAAAACTTAAATGTAAACATAGGGACGCCTGGGTGCCTCAGTTGGTTAAGCGTCTGACTCTTGGTTTTGGCAACGGTCATGATCACAGGGCCATAGGATTGAGTCCTGCATCCAGCTCTGGGCTCAGTGGAGAGTCTGCTTGAAGATTCTCTCCCTCTGCCCCGCCCCCTTGTGTGTGCTCTCTCGCTCTCCTAAATTAAATGAATAAATCTTTAAAAGAATATACAAACATAAACTAATTGTTTCTCATGTTTAAAATCACAAGTATTATGTAGCATTCATTGAATATTAGTTTACATTCTTTAGTAAGAGAGAAGTAGTAATAGAATAAACCCCATGAATCTGCAGATATGATTAAATTGACAAAATGTCAAACAGAAATAGTTATAAAGAATGAACTCTGAGTAGAAAAGCCAGTAATTATCTAGTAACATCAAGTCTGTCATCGCTTAGCTTTGTACAAAATGGTGGATCAAGAAAGTTTTTCTGGGAGGAAATTTTAAGAATGAATTTGCAATGACACACTTTGGAGTTGGACCTGGGATTGAACACTGTTTCTAATGCTTATTAGTGTATGATTATGGACAAATTATTTAAATAAGTCACTGTGTTTTCTCTGGAGATACTATATATACCTACCTTTTAGAACTGAGAGGAAAGAATACGATAATGTAATTTATGAAAAGAAGCTGGTTCATATACATATGGCATAGATGTGTATGTGTGTATTCATGTGTGTGTACACAATTTTTTGCACATACTTCCTCCCCTTGCATATACAGAAATTGAGACCTTGACTCATGAATTTACATCTCTAGGAACACACAGAGCTCTTAACATCAGAATAAGTTTTGAATCTAAGGCAGATCTTTTGAAGTTCTTCATGGTTAATGTGATCTTCACAAAAGGTCGGTAAGTTAGTAGAGCCCCCAAATTTTCTTTTCTGAAAACTGTCAGGATGCTCTAATTGATTATCTCAATGTTTGATTAAATATGATCATGAAACCCCACCCCCCAAAATTATGTGTGTTCACATTTAAGTGAAATAAACCACAAACCAGCATGATAGAAAACTGAGGAAGTCTTCAAGATGCTAAAACTGGAAGCAAACCAATTAACTTGGAAAGCGGGTTAAACGTAAGTACTGCAGACAACTGCTGGTCTTTATTGGTGAGTGGGAGAGAAATGTCTGTTCCATTCACAATATAAACCAAACCTTGTAATAGACGTCGACATATTAGCATTCCCAAAACTTTGATTCGCCACTCCAGACTTGACATTTTTTTCACCCATCTTTTGCTTTAGCTCGCCTGTTCTGCTAGGCAGTAATAATGATAATAATGCCTCTTCCCGAAATTCTTCCAAGCTTTATTTGAGACTAGCAGTCTCTGTTAAACACCAATTCCCTTCAGAATCGGTGGCAATGCAAATAGAGCACCACTAATAATAACACATGCACACACACTGTCTCTTTTAGCCCGTGTGAGGGATAGGAGGAGTTAGTTATAAGGTGCAATCTTGGATTTCAAGATGTTTACAATGTAGTTTGGGAAAATATTATTTAGGATTAGGTTACTTTATAAGAGACAAAAAAATTCAAAATCTACCAGCTTAAACAAGTGGATTTGTTCCTAGTACTGTATGGAACTATCACAAATTCGGTCACTTTAAACAATGGAAATTCTCTCACAGCCCTGGAGAGCACACGTCCCAAATCCAGGTGTTAGCAGGGCCATGCTCCCCCTAGAGGCTCTAATGGAGATTCTTTCCTTACCTTTTCCAACTTCTGGTGGCTTCCCACATTCCTTTTAGCTGGATTACTCTAATTTCTGCCTCTTGTCTTCACATCCTTTTCTCCTCCATGTGTCTGAACCTTCTCTTCTGTGTGTCTCTCCTCACTGTGTCTGCTATAAGAACACTTGTAATTGAATATGGGGCCCACCTGGATAATTCAGGATGATCTCATCTTGAGATCCTTAACTTAATTACATTTGTAAAGACTTTCTCCAAATAAGGTTACATTCACGGGGTTCTAGGGACTAGGATGTGGACGTATCTTTTGCGAGGCCATAATTCAACTCACTACAACACATAGAAGTTTATTTCTCTCTTAGAAAACCTAGGCAGAGAGCCAAAGGCTGAGAAAATTCTCCACAGTGTGTCAGCAACCCGGACCCTTACCATCTGGTTGCCCTGCTAAAACCAGCTTCCTTTCTCAAGACCAGGTTACAATCCATGATGGCTAACTTGGCCATCACACCTGCTTTTGAGCCAGTAGAAGGAAAAATAGGTTCCTTAGAGAGGTCCAAATGAATTGTCCCTGGCGTCTCAGACTCCACATTATAGAAGAAATAAAAACTCTGTCCCTTTAGTACTTGATAAGTTAAACTAGCTTTTCTATTACCACCAACATGGTCTTAAGCAAAACCAGGCCATAAAATTCATACACATATTAAAGGCTATTAAGTCTTGCAAACAGTGTATCATAGGAGACTGTGATAGAGTTCAGAAGAAGAGAGAACTCTGTGGCTCAGAGGACCCACAAAGAGCTCTCAGGATTAGCGAGATTTGGCAACATGGGAAAAATGAACTTCCAGATGATGTAGAGATTTAAGTGATCTTTCTTGACCATAAAATCCAACAACTTGGATTCCTGTAATTACTTGTTACCTCTAATCATGTAGATTTTGCATTAGGAACAGAAAATATCATTCTAAAAGGAATCTGTGTTCTATCACTCACATCTTAGATTCTGGGTGCTGATAGAGCTTAACCAGGAACTCGGAACCAGAGGAAACCTAAGATTCACCTAAGACAGCACAGCACTGTCTGAGGAACAACAAGAACAACAAGAAGATATATCTAGAAGGTAAGAGGGTCTGAGTTCTGAAGGGAACAGAAAAGAGTTTGGGGAAGCTGCTGCTATTAAAAAAAAAGGGCTCCCCCACTCACTGCTGGTCCCACATTTGCTGCCATGACAAGACAATTCAGAACAGGCCTCTATTATTACTGAAGGTTTCTGGAGTCGCGTTATATGCAGCAACACAACACAGGGAGGAGAAAGCCCTGGGGAAAATATTTGCACCTCTAAGATATTAAAGTGACAACAACAAAACTTAAACTCTACATAGTACAAATCTTATTATGATCACTCAAGATTACCTTAAAGCTGATAATTAGTTTTTACTCAAGGTAGAAATGATAGAGAAGCAGAGCACTGAGCTAAGCACAGAAACATTTACTCCCTTAAAATCACAGAAAAATGGGTCGGATGCAGAAAACACAAATATGGCATAAGATATTGGTTGTTTGCATGTTAGTTTCAATAGCTTTCTACCTTTATTGCTTTTTTAAAGTATCATGCACAGTATGCAAATACCCATCGGGAGTATTTCTCCATAGATTATTTCTCCTTGTGCTGAAAGGAGCCCAGATTACCTACCCGCGGTGCAAGCACTTGGTATTTACTTGCTACACAGTGCCATCTGGTGGCAAATGCTGCAAATTTCAGACACAGGGTCCCTGGGTTCTAGAGCTTCGCGGGGGCGCATACCTTGATATGTCAACCCAATGGAAGATAAGCAAATACACTGATTCTCCTCAGGAACTTTTGTCAAAGTTGAAGATCTAGTTATTTGTTAATTATTCTCACTAGCACTCCTATTACACAGTTAATGCATTTCCAATAAAAATGAACTACTTTATGCACAAACTGAGTCTTAACAATTCGCAATCTGCATAACACTGTGGTTTTTTTAAGTCCTATTCTTATTTATTAATGCACAAGATGGCTATGAATATTATGCCTTTCTCACAAATGGAAAATGAAGGTTAAAGAAATTGCTCAAGCTCTCAAAGCTTAAAATAATGGTGCTGCTGAGGCCCAAATAACGACTCTCTGTTACTAATCTGTGCATCTTTTTCACAACGATCCTGTCTTCCTCTGCTTAAAATGAAATGAAGCAGTCTCAGTTGGAGCTAGATTGAAGCTTTAGCTGTTATAAAAAGTGGCCTTTTGAATTAGGTGGCACTTCATAAAGTAGCAGTCCCAAGTCTCCCCTGATAGAATCTGGAGGACTCAGCGAACATTGGTGGAGAAGGCTGTCAGTTCCTAAAGATCACCATACGATTTTTTTCTTGTTTTCTCCCAAGCCCTTATATTATGAAACCCCATCTCTGTCTTTGTGTGTTGTTCAGTCATCCTGTCTTGAAATTTACTCTTTATAACTGCTTTTTTATCAGAAGCAACACCAACTTTTCAGTAGACCTTCAGGTGGCCCCTCACTCCCACCTGGTAGATGTATTTCTTTCAGAGTTAATCAAAGAATGATATTTAAGGTGGCATCTCTTATTAGGCATCTAGATGACTTATGCCATTCATATCAATGAGACCTTTTCAACCCTAATATCTGTTCCAGTGATTTATGGAGTACAGCCTTGAAATTTAATTATGGTGATGTTTCAGAGGCTGACGGACAGCTTTAAGCATCTTGCTTTAACATCATTAGACAGTCCCAAGTTTCAGTGCTATAAAAGATTGAAGATCAGTCTACTGCATGTCTTACCTTCATTATGATCTATAGGTATAAGCCTACATTTCTCAGACTCTGTCAGAAGGTTTTTTATCTTGTGAGAAATTATTGAAATTTAAGGCCATTTTTTTCCGAAAGCCTATTTAAACCTTTTGGGTATGATCCTGATGCTGTCGGCAAGTATTTTGGTGATTCCTACATGGTTGCTTTCACTCTAAGACGTGAAAAAAAGAATCTTAAAACCATGCCAGGAAGATAACTGGGGCTTGTTAATTTTTCATTTAAAATAACCTCCTGAGAAAATGGTAAATAAGTATTATGATGCTTCATCTTTATTGGTTCATGAAAGCCATTTGAAAATACATTTCAAAATTTATCTCAAAATGCAGAACATTTTCTTTCCTACAGCTACCAGACCATTGAAAACCCCAAATTTCCCTTTTTCTTTATGCAATTTATCATCAGCAGCAATAAAGATTTTGGAATTAGAACTTAGGTAGCAATTTTGGGATGATGTATTAGCCCTTCTTCAGCTATGTTTGCTCTAGAGAGGTGATTAATATAAATGTCAGTTTATTTGTAAGCTAGGAATATGTAACACAGAAAAGAAGACACAGAAAAGAACTGATACTGCCATTTCCAGAGCCTCGTTTCAGACCCCAAATGAACTTTGGTTGGGTAATGGCCATTGCGGATAAACCCTAGAAGTAATATTGCCTAAAGTGACAGAAAATACAGTGGCATCCATCTCTTTTCAAGGTGAAGAAGTTGCTTATTCTGTTTCAAGAACTCAGCATATAAATACAGTTTACACGGAACTTTAAACTGATCACTAAAACCTGTGTATATTCAACTGTTAAATCAAAAGGAAGCCTGGGGTGTTGATCAAGCCCAATAATCACTGTGTAATATCACTGGGGAGATAGCATGATGAAAAGGATACGGATGGCATAAATCAACTGAAGAAATTTTGAGCCAAAGACCTTCATTTTTAAAAGGCAGAGATTAAAATCACCAAGCTAATAAGATCTGCTCAGGGACCTAGAAATGTCAGCCAAAAATATGGAAAATGTATCCCCCAAGAGTAAGCTTTACTAGGTTGGTTTATAAATAATAGTTATCTGCTGAAAACAGACCATTAAGCTTGCTGTTTAGCTTAAAGGTAGTATTTAGTTAGAATTCTATATATAGGATGTCTTATTCATATATTAATGTTCATGTCTAATGGATAGGAAAAGAAATAAATATTACAAATGGATTCTACATTAGTTTCCTAGCTCTGTTCTGACATCTGGCATTCACTTTCTGCTCCAAACAATACTGCTTTGCAAATGTCTCCCCTGACCCAATACCCTCAAAAGACACTCTTTGGTAGTGGGGTCACCCCCTTGTAGTACTTTGACTACCTAAGATATTGATATGATCTATCAATTTGACAGTCATTTCTAACCGATTGGAGGTTAAAGAACAGAATAGTATCTTAGTAATTTCATCTCCAACACCTGCCTCTGTTCCAGGCAAACAGCAAGTGCTCAATACAGAATTGTTGATTTTTATTAACTCTCTCACTATGTCTCAACATAAGCATCTCCAACCCAACTGATCAACTTCTGATCCCCAGACTGAAAAGCCCTCCTCTGTGGCCTGGCATTACCGTGTCTCCTTCCCGAGGTTCTGATTCCTCTTTACTTTGTTTTTTTTTTTAATGTATTTTCTTTTTTAAAAAATTTTTTATTATTTATGATAGTCACAGAGAGAGAGAGAGAGAGAGAGAGAGAGAGAGAGAGAGAGGCAGAGACACAGGCAGACGGAGAAGCAGGCTCCATGCCCCGGGAGCCCGATGTGGGACTCGATCCCGGGTCTCCAGGATCGCGCCCTGGGCCAAAGGCAGGCGCCAAACCGCTGCGCCACCCAGGGATCCCCTCCTCTTTACTTTGTAACTCTTTCCATTTTTATAAGATACAGTTCATAAGACATCTAAGAAAACAATTTTTTTTCTCCTTTCTCTTCCTACAGCATCTACTATTTTCCCCAATTCTTCTAGCTCATATTAGTACATGCTATCTTGTGCCATTGCTTATATTTTTAATTTGCAGTCAAAATTCCTAAACAAGATTGAGTCTCTTCAAGGAGAGGAGTCCTATCTTGGATTTTGTCACACAGCAGCTACCTTGAGTGCTGCATTAGCACGGTCAGGTGCTCAGTAGATCTGAGTTTAGAGAATGACAGTTGACGCTCATCTAATGATAACATAGCATAATAAAAATGAAGCCCAGTGCCCAGCAGGCAACACAAGTATAAACTATGAACAATATCTTGATATATGTGAAAGTTCAAGCTGAAAACATGTAATGTAAAAGGATTTGATAAAATTAATTTTTAAGGAAAATTTGAATCATTACAGTGAAAAAGTTGTGCAAAGTCCTACTCATAATTCAATATGTAAAAAAAAAAAAAATGCCGCTCTCTGTAGGAAGGTTCCCTTATCCATTTCCCTCCCATTCCCAGCCAAATTAGAAGTAATGATTTCCTAAGATAAATACTCAGAACATAGCATTTATTTTTCAAGTTTTTTCCCCCCAGCCATACTTAAGGTATTATCTCCCACTTTGGAATGTACTTAATTGAAGATAACATGTTTGTCCTCTTCTAAGCTGTAACGTTTTTGAGGGAATGAAATCAAGTTTAATTTATTTTAATTTACTTTTGAAGCAATCCTAACACTTAGAGCATGCCTTACCTATAGAATGCACTAGGCATATGCCTGGATGCCTACATGAGTGAATAAGGGTCTATGTTGTTACTGTAGTGGCTATTTAAATTAAAATTCTGTACCTGGAGACTAACAAATGATTCTTGATTCCTAGAAGCACACATTTTAATTTCAACATTTCCTAAATCACAATACCTCTGACATTTGATGTGTACATTTACTGTTGCTATTGTTGATTGCATGTGTCCGCATGCGTGTAAAAAGCAGTTATTAATTGATGGCACACCCTAGAACAAATAGCATCTGAGAAACTGGAATACAGGTCAAAACTTCTCATTTAAAGATCGGCTATTGGTTTTACATGTGTCTGCAAGAAAGAATGTATGGTTGAATGTGAGGAAAAGACCCTCCATCTTCCCAAAGAAGTGCAGAGTTCTTGTTTGATGCATCGCACCCCTGGAATGAAGTGAGTAAGTATTTGCTATGACTAGGATACACACTCATCTCTAAAAAACAGCAAGAATTGTTTAAAAGAGAGCTAGCCAACTGCCTACTCTTCTTCCTGCATCCCTTTGTTCTCAGATGTTAATCTGTTTTCTCCTGTGCCTCCATTAACACCGTGATTCGTGGCCATCTTTAAATACAGTCGGATCCTTTAGTTCTGTCTTCATTCATGTTTTGCCTGAAACTTCTCATTCATGATAAAGACTAGTTACTTTTGATGTGTAAAATCTTGGGTTCATAGCCAAACAACAGTTGGCCAGTTTGCAAATTAAATCCTTGGTTATAAAGAGTTCCAGGAAAGAACAGAAAATGTGGATCACATAATGTACCTAGAATTCTACTTCTAGAAACACATTCCCTAGCACTAGATGTGCTGACAGTATGAGATGAGCATAACCTTAATCGCAAAGGACAACAGGCCAAGCTACTCGAATTGTGGGCAAGGAATAATAAAGAATAGAGAACCCTTTCTGATCCCCTGCCACCTACTTTGGGATTATCCATAAGATTTAAAAAAGTAAACACAGGAGAAAAATCACACACTGTATTAATTCTGGATAATGGCCAGGACAGCCAGTTAAATTTATATATATATATATATATATACACACATATATATACATATATATTCAGAAAGTCTGATAAAACAAGAAGTCATTATTATTTCTTAGGAATATGCATGGGAAATGCTGTTGTTTATTTTTCCTTTTTCATAGCATAGCAGTCTAACCACTACGTGTGTGCGCATGTACCTGGGCAGGGATGAGTAGGCAAATGATAAAGAACATGTACTGACTCAAATTGTACTTTGAAGTTTGGTCATGCTGTAAACGACTGCAATTGTCCTTGTGATTCTAAAGAGTTAATTTTTTTTTCTAGCATGATTTCATTTTACATCCCAAAGAATCAGATTACTCCCAGAAAAATGCCACTTAAATGGGAAAAATAAAAGGAGGCAAGAAAGGGATAGACAAAAAAAGCGGGCTTGAATGCATAATGAATGCTTTGCAACTCATTGATAGACAACCCTTAAAACAAAGCATTGTTGTGTAAAATGTTCTAGAGAAAAGAATTCAAGAGTTTATCAAATGAGTTATTGGAGAAGAATTTTTTTTAAATCTGCCAGAAATGTACCAGGCCATTATTGCATCTTATAAATTATTTATTATTCTTAGATATGTCATAAAGCCCAACACAAATAAAGAAAAAATGCTGACAAGACAGAAACATCATTGTGAATATAGAGATAGCTTCCTGAAGCCTTGCAAAAACGTTCCAAGAATCTCTGCACCCTCCCCGCCACATTCTCACCACTTACATATCTTGCTTCTTTGCATTTGAGGGTGTCAGCATTTTCCTTTCCCAACAAGACCACCCATTCCCATTTCTCTTTGCATGACTAAGCTAATAGACCGCAAACCATTTTTGTTTGTGTGTGTGTGTGTGTAAGAGAGAGAGAGAGAGAAAGTGAATTAACTATGAGAAATTAAGAAAAATGTGATGGTGAAGAAAAATCCAATTTTAAAAACCTCTATTAATATGACTACCTCGTTTATATGCGACTCTGCAAGATTTTGCCATTTCTCCCAACTGCCTTAGCTATTCTCGAGTCTTACCTAATAAGCAGGCAAATGAAATATAGAAATGGTTTTATTTTAACACTAGGAAGACATCAAGTATCTGACTGTGAAATATTTTTCTCCTTATTCACTTTTAAGGGCCTTACGAAATGAGTATGGTTTTAAGTAAAAGCAGTAATTTTCAAGTTGCTTAGTCACAGGAAGGCATACTATCTTCCTTCTCTAGCCTTATTCTTTGCCCATTACTAATTTCCAATTCTGGAAGCACATTTTTCTCCTTCACAGCCTTTCTGGTGAGTGGCTAGAACTAGATCCCCAAATCCCTTAGGACAGACATTCTGTCTTAATGTACCTTGGAATCCCCTGCAGCACTTGACCAAATGTTTTGCACGTCACAAGTGTTCCATAAATATTTGTCAGTTTTAATAAGTATGTGTGTGGAGTGGGTTGCATAGGATCTTTCACCTCCTACTAGTGTGCACTTAGGAAACTCTAGGGCACCGACTATCACTCCACTGTATCTAACCTTCTCCAGGTCTGGTATATGGGAAGACACCGCTCTTTGTTTTAAGTCTACAGTGCTGTCTCTCTCTTCCACTTGTATCTTCACCATTTAGTGCCTCAATTATCTGGATCTGCCAGTATTACTCGCGTGGCTTTGGGCAAGTCACAATTGCTGAAGTCTTCAGTTGCTTTATTTGTTAAATGTGAATGACAGCCGTATGTACCCACAGGTGGTTTTGAATCGCCTCACAGAGTATATCCAAAGCACTTCGTACTGTGCTCAGGTCTTAAGAGTGACTAATACTGTTACCTAGAAAATATGTATATTGTCCTTTTTCATTATAGGACATTTACTCTTAATTAGAAGAGACCACAAGACAAGGAAAAATAAAAGTAACCCAGAGGTCTGGGTAGAATGCCATGTGTCTACAGACATGTGGCTGCTGTTCTGTTTACAATAGAAATGACCAAGAGTATGTAAAACTGGGGGTGTGAAGAATCTGTGGCAGAAAAAGACTTGAGGAAAATACCTTCTCCATTATGGAATCTTCAAGATTTTTCTGATAGAAATAAAGACAATAAACCACAGTAAGAAGAGACACTCAGAGACATATTCTGACTCACCTCCCTATGGCCTTTTGAGATCGAAACAGAAGAGCTCAGGGACTCCACAAACACCATCTATTTTGGAAAGCAGAGGATTAGAAGCAAAGGTGAACTATAGGGCAAAAGGGGCTTTCCTTTGGCAGTTGTGGATCAAAGACATTTGAGAGAAACTCAGAGGGTATACAGAGGGTCATGGGCCTTTACACACGGCAGGCTTTTCCTCCAAGCAGCCAGTCTGTTCCTGAAAAGGCAGTGGGTGAGCAATGAGCATCCTCTCCCAGGTGACACTGGTGCCATTAACCACTACAAAAAAAACAGTGGTGAGACTGTGTTCCTCCTCTGGAGATTGCTTATTACTGACACAAGCAAACAGAAAGTGAATGGCCATTGAGCTAAGCTTTAAACTCAGTATCAGTTGACTCCAAAACACTAAAATAAAATATTTAAAAAGCAGGAAAGTCATAATATAATTGACTGAAGGTAGGCATCAAGTCCATTTTTAAATGTCTGAATAACTGTTATAGTTGTGAAAGTGGCAATTTTATTTTTGAAAAATAAACGTGATATTGTGAGAATTTTAAAAACTGAAACAATAAACTATATGAAAATAAACTGGGATTTGGGTGAGAAGGTAAAGTACGGCAATGTTTTCATCTTGCATCACAGGAAGCCAATGAATACCATTTTGTTCTTGATATTGATAAAACATTTGGAAATTAAATACTCTTCTAAATAAACTGTATGCTATTAAATACACTGAAACTGAATTTATCAAATATATAGGGAGTATAATGACAACACTGCATATTAAAACCCGTGGAACCCAGCCAAAGATGAAATTAAAAGCAAATTTACATCATGAAAAGACTTTGATTAAAATAAGAAGAAATGAAGATATGCAATTTAAAGAAATAAAATCATTCAAAAGAAAGGAAAAATAGAAAGGATTAATAAAGATATATATTGAGGTAAGTATGAGGAAAAAATGAATCTATAAATAAAAGAAATTCTTTCCATTGTATCACTCAAAAACTGTCTTATAGATGTTAAAATATGGACTTGCATTTGGTATTGCATGATTTTAAATTTTAGATGTGTAGTCACCTCAAAGTTAATTTGAGAAATTGTGGGTCAACTCAAAGAAATAAATTTTCATATTTCTATAAAGCTAAAACTGAGGATAAATTTTTCACCTAATTCTGAGGACAACTGAGATGGTCTATTATCAGCTATAGGCTAGGAGGGATACATAGAGTTCACCATGGAGCCCATGGGAGTAACTAAAAGAGAAGGTCATAATCTTACAAACACCTGCAGCTGAGGCATAATGAGTACTCCACAGACTAAAGATAGGAAAGATAGGCCACATGTATAAAGACATATTAAAGGGGTGCCTGGGTGGCTCAGTGGGTTAAGCATCTGCCTTCAGCTCAGGTCATGATCTCAGGGTCCAGGGATCGAGCCCTGGGTCAAGCTGTCTGCTCAGTGAGGAGTCTGCTTCTCCCTTTCTTCACCCTCTCTCACTCTCTTGAATAAATAGATAAAAATATTTTAAAACATAAGAAATATTAGAGAACAAAATAGACACATCAATATAAGCATAAAAAAATCATCATCTAGAAGTATGAGGAGCATGAGATTCTATTTGCCTACTTTTAAATTAACAAATCGTCCCACCCCAATTTCACGAATCTAGCAGAAGACACAAAACCCATGGGTCAGAGAATAAAAAACTTTATGAGTATTATATTTATATTGATTCCTCTTGCACCCAAGATCTAGATGGGGAAATGATGTGCAGTGGGCCAGGTGGTAGCTGGGCACCAGCGGATGTGCATGACAGCTGAGGAGCCTTGAGCTGGAACCCAAATCTTTTGTAATGAACTGTATGCAAACCTGCCTGACCTTTGTGGCAAAGCAAGATATTATCTCTATTATGCTAGACAATAAACAGATCTGCCCTCTGCTCCAGAGTGAGACATTATCTTCTACTGCTGTTTACAACATCTTTGAAAAGATATTCTAGGACAAAGGCCACCATGCCTCTGCTCACAATATGTACAGAAATGAGAGAGACCCATGGAGAATTGTCTCTGAATACACACAGATGCTCTAAATTGCAGATGTTGATTTACAATTACTCTGCATATTACCTATACACCTCTGTGTCACAGGCTATAGAGTGGATAGGATCCAAGATTTATTTAGCAACACTTCATTTTTCCAAGCCACTCAGGATAGTTCAGCCAGTAATCTGTAAGTCCAAGGGTTAACTGTTTGAAATTATATAAAAAAATATTTTTATTAAAAATTTAAAATTTATTAAATTTTATTAAATTTAAAGTTCATTAAAATAAAGGAAATACAAATAGCTGGACAACCTGGATGAAAAATTTAGAAATTTTCAAAAATTTAGAAATATTTCAAAAAACAGAAATTAAGGAAAGTATATAAAACAAAGAGCTCACAAAAGATCAGAAGAAAATGCTATCTTTAAATGATGCAACATATGATTTTCTAGGACACATAAATTATCTAATTTTTTGGCATTTAACTCTAATCCTTCTGCAATAAATTGTGGTATATAATATGATGAAGGCATTGAATTTTTAAACATTAGTTTACCAAACATCAACAATATCTGATATCTCAAATATCATGTACTATGTAATGCACCTTTCACCTACTGACTTATGTAGAGAAAATCCTAAAATAAAATAGCATAACATTAGAGATAGTGCAAAATGGTCAATAGATTTATCATTTTATTACTGTTCATTCTGTCCTAGGGAGTAGTGTAGGGCAGCACCTAAGAGTTCAGATGCAAAGCACTGTGTTCCTCAGTAAGAAAACTCACCCATCCCTAAATAGCTGAATGATTTGGGGCATGTTATGTTATAAAGGGTTAATAACAGTACCTGGGACAAGGAAACCACACAGAAAGTGCTGTTATTATTTTTTACCACTTTTTATTTAGCACAGCAAAACATGGCAAATATAGGTAACAAAAAATGTAGCATTATCTGAGATTCAGATTAGAAAGCTTTAATTTATGAGAAACTTATAAGTCTTTAAGAAGAAATAAAGACCCTGGAGGTACCTGGGTGGCTCAGTGTGTTAGTGTCTGACTTCAGTTCAGGTCATGAAATCAGGGTCCTGGGAACAAGCCCTGAATTGGGCTTTGCAGTCAATGAGAATCTGCTTGTCCTCTCCCTCTGCTCCTCACCCCTATTTGTTCTCTCTCTCTCTCTCTCTGTCCCTGTCCCTCTCAAATAAGTAAATATTTTTTTAAAAAAAGAAAAAAAACAAAGACCCTGACGAAAAAAATAAGAGATACAAATAGGTAATATGTATGCACAAGTGAAAAATAGTGTTAAAATATTTAATATTACTAAAACTAAAAATGGAAATAGAAACAATGAGTTTTTTCTATCATAATGCAAACATTAAAATGAGTAGAAAAAATATGCATTAAAAACTCTCAAATATGGCTGAAAGAATCATCATGAAGGCATGTCAATTTCCTGGAGGAAATATGTCAATATGGATCGAATCCTTAAACCTTTTATGAAGAAATCCCACCACTCTAAATTTACCCTAATGATAAAATCAAATGTCTATTATCCATATCTATCATCCTGCCATTGTAAGAGCAAAACATTTAAAAGATCCTAAATGTCCAGCCAGAGAGCACAGCTTATGTATATTACAGTGTATCCATAAGGTACCAGGCACAGAACTGGGTCAAGGATGACACATGACAGTGCTCAGGACAATGCTCTAGGGAACCACTCATTCTCATGGCTAAGTGCCAACACTGCTCTTGTAAGCCCCTGAAAGAGAGCACCCCCTTAATTTTTGCCTCATCCTCGGCCAGATTCTAAATATGAAAGTCATTTAGAACAGTGTTATAGAAGATTATCTAATGATTTAAATTCATATTTTTATATATTTCTTACGCAAAACCCAGGCTTGACACAAAGGCAGAAATAATATCAGGATAACTTTAGTCTAAGTCTTGTCCTATAAATTGTTTGACATTTAATTTCTTACTATTTTCTTTTTACCATTTTGAGTAGTATTATGATGACCCTCCTTGTGTATAATTCTTTCTGTAAAAAAAACAAATCTTTCTGTATATCATATTATTTATTTTTTTTTGTTTCTTGAAATTGGGATTGTTAGACAAAAAGTATGAACATTGTTGAGATCCTTAATAAAAATTGATGATCACTTTCCAGAAAGACTCCAGTTTTATACCCTCAAGTGGGCAATGTAACTCTCTAAGGCCCCCAAACATGTGTCACCCCTTCTCCTGAAGTTCAAGTGATAAATTCGGATTATTTCTCCAACTCACCAACTACAGAAACTTCTATCACGGCAAAGACTTGATGGTATACAGTTTTGTTTTCCTTTCTGCGCTTTGCATATTTAACCCCCATTAAAAGCTTACTAGGCACTAGTTGACTGGTAAAACCTCAGATATATATTTTTCCTGCCACAATTTTAGACACTTCTTAAACCTATGAGTTCCTTTTCTTCCCTTTCCTTTTTTTTTTAATCTTCTGGTCGCAGGAATATGAATAGAGGCTGGCCAGAAGTCAAGGAAAGACAAAGGAGCCAGCTGGCTTCAGCAGCTCCTATAATTCTGTACAAATCACAGTGTGGAGAATGCTGAAAAATGGCGAATTAATGTAGAAGGCCTTTCAGGAGAACTTCTTCCTCCACAAACTGCTATCCTGGATCGCACTGTGCTGGCATTACACACAAGCTGCTGCACAGGTAAAATTGCGAATTTACTGCATTAAACTTTGAGCAACAGGACATTAAAATCCATTTGAAGAAGAAAAGAAGGAAAATAGTTCTGACTCTTGTTTCCATTGTCAAGGATAATCTTTTTATCTTCCAGCTTATATTAATGGGAGTTTCCACCTAACTGATGATGCCAGTGATCCAAGTGTGTGTGTAGGGCAGGCGCGAACATAGAATCAATAATGCCACATCCCAGGCTTTCTTAGTGAAACCCACATCCAGTACCTTTGGGTTTTCTGAGGGTGATGGCTTGGCAGCAGGTGACCATGAACTGCAAGAATTTGCAGTGAGGAGCAAACTGACACACACGAAAAATGGCATCACATTGTCCTCTCAAATTCCTAGAAAGGGAAATTTGTTGTTAAGGCCTTGATATTTGTTTTATTTCTCTGTCCCTTACTCTATCTCTTTCTGTCTCTCACCTTTACACATTTATAAGGAAACTTTCAGTTACTCCAAGAGAAGCTGCTAGTGCTTTTAAAATGACAGGAGGTGGCCAATCTTATTCTCCAATGAATAGCTAGTAGGAGACATATTTGCAATGGGACTCCGGTTTTCACTGGTGGATACTGTGAAAATTTTTTAAAAATGTCCAACATTGGGGCACCTGGGTGGCTCAGTCAGTTAAGTGTCTGCCTTTGGTTCAGGTCATACCAGGGTCTGGGATCGAGCCCCACATCAGGCTCCCTGCTCAGCGGGGAGCCTCCTCCCTCTCCCTCTGCCCCTTCCCCTGCTTATGGTCTCTCTCTCTCTCTCTCCCAAGTAAATAAATAAATAAAATCTTAAAAAAAAATCCAATATCTATTTTAGCAATTGCCCCAGAGAGTTACTTATGACTTTTCTATCAAGTAACATGACATTATATCTATAGTTATCAGTTTTGAAATGTAAGCTGCCAGCTACCAAAGAGCTCATCAGAGAATGTTCATCCCTCCGTTAGCAGTGACGGTGTTGAAAATAATGTTAGACTTTAAAAATCTAAAAAATATATACTTCTGATAACAGAAACAAAATGAAGCAAGCTTAAGTGTTTTCTCTCATTGGCCCCTCAAGATCCAGTGGGTCAGGCTTTCTTGGCCCTGCTGTCCCCAGCTGTGGAGGCTATGGTCTGGCTGTGGGATAATAGACTCCTCAGAATTGTGCACCACCAGCTGCTCCGTGTTCCCGTGTCTTGGCCTCAGGGTCCCCTTCTGATTCCAACTGACCCAACTAGTTGTAGTTCAAGTGCTCTGAGCGTGAATTACGAATGGCCTGCCTTGCCCATCCATCACCTGGACTCTGCAGGCCACCTGTATGTGTCAGAAGGAGGCAGGCTGCTCCTTGCGAGAGCCTGTAGAAAATAACACATCCAAGAAAAGGATGGCTTTCTCTGCATTTATTTTGTTCAGTCCGGTTCTGGGCTTTCTGTGGGCCCACATCGGGGCCAGACAGCTTTCCTTTCTTTCTAGCCAGTGGGGAAGTTTGGGAGTCAGAAATCCTCCGACAAACACAAAATGCAATGAGAGAAAAGAGTCAGAAGAAGTCTTGAGTCTGAGTTCTACTTGAGGATGTGAGCACATTTATGCAATCTGGACCTGCATATTCATCTAATGAATTCAGTTTGGAAATCTGGCTCCTACTGCTACTTCCTAAAAGAGATGGAGTGCCAAGAGGGTAGCAGCTGAGAGGGGAGGGACAGAAGGCTGGAGAGTGGGCGAGACTAATTGGTCTTGTCACATAACACAGATTAGATTATGTCTGCCTATAACTAGGAGGGGGAAGGGGTGTTTAATCACTGTTTATACCAAAAAGATATAAAGCCGAGCAGCCTCAGAGAACCAGATGCAGGGATAGAAGCACAAGCTTCTTGACAAGAAAACAGGAAAAACTGAGTGCGAGAAAAAAAAAAAATTAAAAGGTACCACATTTTGCTCTTCAACGAGATCAGGTAATCGAGAATCAGAAGAGCAGAGTATAGCCTGATGGGAATCATGGAAATTTTTGAGAATTCACCAAGGACAGAAATTTGCCTTCCTAACCTAGTCGATAGATTTTTTTTAACAGAGAGCAAGAGATGGCTGGAGTTGCGGAGGAGTATTCTAGCTCCAAAGATCAACTTTTCAAGGAAATGGAAGTAAATATTCCAATACAAATAACTAGTCTAGTTGACTGTGAATGATTCCTCTCTGTCAAGAGAGTAAGGTACCTCAGCATCTCTATTTCAGGATTACTATTGTAGTTCAAGTTACTGGGTGCTCTGCAATGTAAAACTGTTTTGTTTTGTTAAGATCTGTTTATTAATTAATTTATTTATTCATTTATTCATTCATTCATTCATTCATTCATGAGACACAGAGAGAGAGAGAGAGAGAGAGGCAGAGACACAGGCAGAGGGAGAAGCAGGCTCCCTGCTGGGAGCCCGATGCAGGACTTGATCCCAGGACCCCGGGATCCTGCCCTGAGCTGAAGGCAGATGCTCAGCCACTGAGCACCCAGGTGCCCCAAACCGAGTTTTTTGACAGTACTCTGGAGATGAAGCTAGAGGGTCCACGCTGAGCACTCCCTCGCGTGTTCTCACTGCTTAAGGGACTACTGCATATTGGGTAAATGAACAGAATTCCTAAAAGAGGAAAGCTGAGGTATCTTTTGCTTACCCTTTCTTATCTATCTGTTCTCCCACCCCGTTCTTTCCCTTCGATCATTCTGACTCTCCTTTCCTCAGATAGTTTGTGCCTTTCTAGCAAATTCCAATTATTTTAATAAGAAAACATGAAGAGGAAATAGAAAGTGTTGATCTGTGACTAAAAGTTTTCTTCAGATTAGTGTAGGTTCTATGACATAACCTCTTCCTAGACTGTGGGACTCGAATGAAATAGATATTTCCCACAGGTCATTCTCTGTGTTGCCTCTGGCCTCAGACCACAGTTAAATCAGCCCCCCTGGGTTTGTCTTACATACCACATCACATATCCCAACACCCCTCATTATTAAACCCAGCTGTGAGCTAACTAATATCACCAAAATAGATTCTTTTCTCTTTTTTTTTTTACTGTTGGGAAAACATACACCAGAATCAGAGCTTCCTGTAAATACGTGAGCCTGTTCTGCCACTTTACTAAATATCTGTGGCTTTATCATGGGAAGTTTTTATTTAATTGTTGGAACTGGTTTGTCATATTGCATTGTGTCAAAGAACTTAAAGCTTTTTTCTTTTCTTTTCTTTTTTTCTTTTCTTTTCTTTTCTTTTTTAAGGCTTGGAAGGGTTTTTTTCTACTCTATAAATCTTTCCAATCTTTTCTTTCTTTTTAACTCACGGTTGCTGGATATTCATTTTCTGTGAAATTATAATTAGTGATATATCTAGAAAGAATAACATTGAGTTTTGTATTGCACCTTTCACACTCGAGTTCTCTGCAGATGTTTTTAGCAAGATGAATGATAAGGTAACAAAATGACTGTGAAGGCAAAATGCATCAGCTCGTGAATGTTCAGAAATGGCTCACCTATGAGCTCAAACTGGAACATTTCTTTCTGAAAGGATATTGACCAGGAAACTCAAGCAAGGAAGATTATTATGTTTGCTTTTAGAAATAAAAGAGAGTAGCTCTAGCTTCTAAACTTACATTTATCAGGATGGGAGGAAGGGTGGGGATGTGTAGAGAAAGGAAATGATTCTGAGGGTACTATGGGAGGGTATTGGGCCTTTCCATTAGTTCCTGGAAAATCCTAGGTATGTCACAATAAAAAAAAATATCCTCTAAAACTTTTAGAAAATTATTGGAATTATTTTTTTCAGGCACTATGGCCAGAGACTGATTTTAAAGACATCGGAGGAACACCTGGGTGACTCAGTGGGTGAGCATCTGCCTTTGGCTCAGGTCATGATCCTGGGGTCCTGGGATCAAGTCCCATCAAGTCTCACATTGAGCTCCCCATGGAGAGCCTGCTTCTTCCCCTGCCTATGTCTCTGCCTCTCTCTCTATGTCTCTCATGAATTTAAAAAAAATTCTTTCCAAAAAAAGGCATCAGAGTTGTCTCAGAGATCAGAGTTGAGGAGAAGTAAGCTTCCCTTTCCTTGTGGCCTTGTTGTCTACTAAATTTGGGGGCAGTATTTTAATCAATTGCTCTGATAGTTCCAGGTGAGTACAACATGAATAATACTGAAAGCCTGTGACATGTGTGGTCCCTTAGACCTACAGTCATCTCTGTCATTAATCATGTAGAATCATTTGTTTTATTTGTTCTTCTATGTGACATCTTTCGAATCCATTAAAATAAGTAAACATGTCTTTGTTTGTCTATGTCTTTTGATATTTAAAAACAATAGTGATTGCTGCTAATGTTATTGAACACTTATAATTGTGACAGTGAGGTATCTATCTGCCTACCTACCTATTTCTCTATGTGCATATCCATCTATCATCTCATTTCATCCTCATCACACTTTTATGAAAGTAGGTGATATTATCTCTACAACAGTGAGGAAATTTAACGTTCAAGGGTTGAAAAACTCCCAGGGTCATAAGACAAGTAAGAGATAAACCAAGATTTGAACCATCATCCTCATCATTTTAACTATAAAGTCCATACAATGATCTTGCTCTCCTGCTATATAAATTGATTTCATGTTATTACATTGTCATCATTTGTGTCCAATAGGCAAAGGAGGCAGAAGTTACTAGAAATGTTGAAATGAGGTGAGCTGTCCTTTGTTTTACTATTATTCACTTGTCATTTCCCCATTTCTGGTCACTCATTTATGAGTAAATTCTTACCCTGGTAATTAAACCAGATAAGTTACCAATAGGGTCATAGGATTTTGCTTTGGTACTTTTTGTTTGCCTAGCATTCACATTATTCTCAGAGAAAATTTTATGAGTGCTCTGAGATCACCCTTCACAGATATATCTTGTACAACTGAGTGCCAGGCTTTATTTGTCTGAAGAGAGAGAACTTCAGTCATGATAAAACTCATAAGAGTAGCTAGGAATATTTCCTCAAAGCAACAACCTAAAAGATTGAGCTCAAGGCCTCTAAATCACAATTTTGTGATGATACTGCATTGTGTATTTTTTCAACATTGAATTTATCTAAACCTTATTCTTTACAAAATGGCTTAAGGCAACTTATAGAAGAGACACAATAGCAAGCATAATAATTTGGGGGAAAAAAAAGAATCAGCAAATAAGATATAAGGAAACGAGATGAAGACAGGTAGTCTAAATAACGGGATTAACTCAATTATACAATAGAACTCCAAGTTCGCCTCTGAGCTTCCTGGACACCACCAGGACAAGGAAGCATGATGAATGTCATTGTTATCTCTGGAAAGCATATGTTTTAGGTAACACAATTGAGTACATGTCAGCCTTATTATTAGCTTTTCTTTATTTTTGCATCTTTATTATGTCCCTTCCTTCATATTGGTTTTTCTAAGAAAACTGCTAGATATGGCTCCAACTTTTATAATCCCATATATTATGGGATTATGGGATTTGGAAAGAGCCCAAATGACTTGAATTTGCAGTAACAGGGGAGTTGTTACAAAATAAACATTCATTCTAAAAATAAATAAATGAATTTAAAGTATGAAGCTACATTTCTGATTAATTCTGTTGGGCCATCAGTAATAGTAAATCCCAAAAAATACATGGTTGGAGATTATAAAAAGAGAAATATAGTCATCTATAAAATAATGTAAATGAGCTGATGAGGAAAATTTGACACACTGAGAAGTGGAAGCAATCTATATTGATTATTGACCAAATTTTTGCTCCCTCTTGGAGCAGTGTACCATAATATCAAACTTCACAGTTATCAAAAAATTATTTATAGTTCTGAAAAATGTCTCCATCTAGACCTGGATACCTCAGCTAGCCACTACAGACAACATGAAATATATTTAGAGAGACTGCCTTTCAGCTGTTTTCTACAGCTTTTTTTTAGTCAGAATTTTACTTGACACTGAGTTGTTACCAATCCAGATTCTAGCTGGCATTTTTGTAACCCTTGAACCATTAAATAAATCATAGTCTTGCTACATTAGAATCCAACACTTCAACAAAATGGTTTCTAGACTTTCCTGGTACATACTATTTTTTTACATTTAATAACAACAACAAAATCTATAATAATTTTCTTTTTATATCATTTTATAAGAAGTCTGAAATTAAAATGTGTATTAACTTGTTCCTAATTTGTGGGTATTATGGGTATTGTATGCAGAAAAAAATACTATTTTTTATGATTGAGAAGAAAATGACAGACAAGAGGAGTTCATGAAAAATCCAAAAAACACAGATATTTACTACAATCAGATAAATCAACTACTTGAAAGTAAGTCAGTAATTTTCTGCACAAAAATTTTTATAAATTTGCCTTCTAATTTCAAAATTTGAATTGTGTGTGATTGTACTTTATGTCTACTTATTTTTTTAATATTTTATTTTATTTATTCACTCATGAGAGACACACACAGAGAGAGGCAGAGACACAGGCAGAGGGAGAAGCAGGCTCCATTCAGGGAGCCCAACGCAGGACTCGATCCCGGGTCTCCATGATCACACCCTGGGCCAAAGGCAGGCACTAAACTGCTGAGCCACCCAGGGATCCCATGTCTACTTATTTTTAAGAACTATCATAGATTCACGTGTCTCTTGACGCATGAAAAGATGCTCAACATCACTCATCATCAGGGAAATACAAATCAAAACTATAATGAGATATCACCTAATACCAGTCAGAATGGTTAAACTTAACAACACAGAAAACAACAGATGTCGGTGAGGATACAGAGAGAAAGGAACCCTCTTACAGTGTTGGTGGGAATGCAGATGGGTGCAACCGCTCTGGAGAACAGTATAAAGCTTCCTCAAAAGGTTAAAAATAGAGCTACCCTATGACCCAGAAATTGCACTACTAGGTATTTACCCAAAGGATGCAAAAATATTGATTTGAAGGGCTCCATGCACCCTGATGTTTATAGCAGCAATGCCTACAATAGCCAAATTATGGAAAGAGCCCAAATGTCCATTAACTGATGAATAAAGGAGTTGTAGTGAATATACATACACACACACACATATATATATGTGTGTGTGTGTGTGTGTGTATATATATATACACATACACACACACACACACACAGGAATACTACTCAGCCATAAAAAGAATGAAATCTTCCCATTAACAATGATGTAGATGGAGCTAGAATGTATTATGATAAGTGAAATAAGTGAGAGAAAGATAAATGCCATATGATTTCACTCATATGTGGAATTTAGGAAACAAAATAGATGAACATAAGGGAAGAAAGAAAAAAAGAGAGGAAGGTAAACCATAAAACAGACTCTTAAAAATAGAGAATAAACTGATGGTTGCTGGAGGGGAAGTGGGCAGAGGGGTGGGTTAAATGGGTGATGGGTATTAAGGAAGGTACTTGTTATGAGCACTGGGTGTTATATGTAAGTGATAAATTACTAAATTCTACTCCTAAAAGCAATATCACACTATATATGAACTAACTAAAATTTAAATAAAACTTGGAAAAGATTAAACAAAAATTATTAATACAATCTTGGTTAATTTGGTGTCATACAAATAGGTGATGAATCTAATAAATGAACATGAAGCAATGGGGTATTCTTTGGAGCCAGAGTCATTTCCACATTGCTTTCGCACATAAGAAAACCAAGATTGTGGTTGGATATGTTGGACATTTCACTACATTCTTGGAGAACTCCATTTATATACATGGTTTGATGGGAGAGAAAACTGGGAGGCTGCTTACCGTGTAATAGCTCTGTTAGTTATAGTTCCTCAAACTCCTCACTTTTCTTCCCTTTAAAACCAAGATAAAGATAACTCCCAAATTTAAAAAATACTTTATATGTATATGACATATATATGACTTATATGACTTTCTTGGCTCATAGAGCTAGTAAGTATGTTCAACTCCGTTATCTTTCTCTCTATATTGAGTTAAAACTGCCTCTTTATCTTCCACTTCATCATTCCAAATTTGCTCTCTGGAGCTACATTATATAAGCGTTACTGGAAAAAAACCTGTCATAAATGTATTCCCTATACGGTAAACAGAATTACATGTTTAATTGACATGTCCCTCAAGTTCTCAAACTAAAAGGATTTTTCATTCCTTGTCAGGGATAATCCTCTATGTCTGCTCTAGGCAAATACACCAGAAAATTAGATGTATTTTCTGGATGTTTGCAGATGATGCAAAAATTGTATCAAGAGCACACCTACCTGTGACTTGAATTGCATTTTTAGCATCATTTCTTGATCACAAATGAAGGGGCAAAAGAAGATTCTAAAAAATCATCAAAAATGTTTTTTGCTCAGACATACTATCATGTATAAGAGATGCAAGATTTGATTTATGTAGCCCAGTAAAATAGATTTAGGATCAATAAAGGGCTGTTAGGAAGAGACTGCTTTCAACTATCTACAAAATTGCTTTACATTGACAGCTTCATGAGGGCAGGAAAGTCTTTTTTAGGCAGTGTATCCCAAGTATCTAGCAGGATGCCTGGAAAAATAATTTATTAATAATAGTTAAATAAAAGGAAGCAAGATTTTAGAAGGAGAAGAGAACTTCCTATTATGCCTTTTTCTCTGCAAAAGATATGCTCCCATTCAGAGACAGGTCAGGCTTGAAGTTCAGCTGAAAGATGCTTTCCAGGGAACTCAAGATGGCCATTATGATATCTAACATATTGTTCAGATTAATGGTTGTCAAACTTTTCCTATAAAGATCAGATAGTAAGTTTTCTAGGCGCTGAAGCCCAGACAATACATTTCGCAGCTATACTGCTGTGCTGTGATAGTACAAAAGGCAGCCACAGACATTAAGTAAATGAATTGGTAGAACTGGATTTGGCTCATGGGTACACTATAGTTTGCCAACCATGATCTAGTTATGTATTACTTTCTCCCTATTTCATTTAGCAATGTATCTTTTTAAATTAAAATTATTTTATTTTTTATTGTGGTAATGTACACATCATAAAAAATTTACCCTTTTAACCATTTTTAAGTGTGCAGTCAGTGGCATTAGTACATTAACATTTTTGTGCAACTGTCACTGCTATCCATCTCCAGAATTTTTACATCATCCCATTAAACTCTATACCCATTAAACAATAATTCCCTTCCTCCCCTCCTCCAGCCCCTGTAATGACTGCTCCACTTTCTGTCTTTATGAATCCAACTACTGCAGGTGCTTCAAATAAGTGGCCTCATACAATATTAGCCCCTTTGTGTCTGGCTTATTTCACTTAGCATAATCTCTTCAAGTTTCATCCATGTTGTAACATGTGTCAGATCGCATTCCTTTTTAAAGACTCTATTTTTTAAAGCAGTTTTAGGTTCAGAGCAAAAATGAGAAGGAGGTACAGAAATTCCCCATATACTCCTGCCTCCTCACATGCATAGCCTCCCTTATTGTCAACATCCTCTATCAGAGTGGTGCATTTGTTACAACTGATGAGCAAGCCTACATTCAACATATCATCATCACCTGAAGTCCAAGCTTTACATTAAGGGTCAGTCTTGGTATTACACATCTGATGTGTTTGATAAATGTTTGGATGGGATGTACCTATCATTTTAGTATTATATAGATTATTTTTACTGTCCTAAAAATCCTCTGTGCTGCACCAATTCATTCCTCCCCCCCCCCCCAGTCCCTGGCAACCATTAATCTTTTTGCTATATCTTTAGTTTTGCCTTTTCTAGAATGTCATATGTTATGTATCCACGTACATCGTACTTTATGTAGCCTTTTAATATTGGCTTCTTTCACTTAGCAATATGCATTTAAGGTTCCTCCATGGCTTGACATGGCTTGGTAGTTAATTTCATTTTAGTGCTGAATAATACTCTATTGACTTGATATGTCACATTTTATTTATCCAGTCACCTACTGGAGAACATTTTGGTCACTTCTAAGTTTTGGCAATTATTAATCAAGCTTCTATAAATATCTATGTGCAGTTTTTTTTTATGTGGAAATACATTTTCAACTCATTTGCCAGATTGTATGGTTAGAATATGTGTAGTTTTCTACGGTTTCTACGAAACCGAAGCTGTCTTCCAAAGTGACTGTACCATTTAGCATTCCCCCAAAATATTGAATGAAAGCTCCTCTTGCTTCACATCCTCACCAACATGTGGTACTGCCAGTGTTTAAATTTGTTTTAGGGGAAACCCGGGTGGCTCAGCAGTTTAGCACCGCCTTCGGCCCGGGGAGTGATCCTGGAGACATGGGATCGAGTCCCACATTGGGCTCCCTGCATGGAGCTTGCTTCCCCCTCTGTCTGTGTCTCTGCCTCTCTCTCTCTCTCTCCCTCTCTCTATGTGTTTCTCATGAAAAAATAAATAAAATCTTTAAAAAAAGTATTAGATTTGTTTTAGGTTAGATTTTAGTAAGTGTCTAGTGGTATCTCATTGTTTTAATTTGCATTTCCCTGATGACATGTGGTATGGATCATCATTTCATATGCTTGTTTGACATCTGTAAATATTCCTTGGTAAGTTGTCTTTTAAGGTCTTTGGCCCATTTTTAATGTTTGTTTCTTATTATGGTTCTAATATTCATTCTTAATTCTTAATATTGATTCTTTAATTCTTTGTATATTTTGGAGAACAGTCTTTTATCAGTTGTATCTTTTGCAGATATTTTCTCCTTGTCTGTGGCTTGTCTTCTCATTCTCTTGGCCATGTACTTTTAATATAATTTTTTAAACGTTCCAGTTATATCTCAAGGGTACCATAAGAAATTGAGGGAAGAATGCACTTCTGGTTAAGACTAGAGCAGCTCTTCCTGAGCCAGTATGGAGATATCAGTGACAACAAGTAAAAGATCACAAATGGAAATAGAAGTCACATGAGTAAATTGAGGCTATAAAGTCCAAGCATCACATTTCCCTAATACTAACTCTGAAGATTTCCCTTAGGTATTTCAGCACTTTTAACTGATTGCAAAACGTTTACTGGGGTTCTGTTGTCTGGTAAGATGGAAAAAGCACATTCTGCCACTGAATGCATAACAAAACATGGACAGAATGCATGAGCAGCTATTTGAGAACTCTGAAAAGTAAATAGTAACAGGCAGATTGGGGCAGGGGGTGGTGCATAATTCTAAGTGCCATAAATCACCAGTGATCTTAGCATTTTTTGTCTTTGATATCTCCATACCTGGTCTCAATGTAGCCTGAAACCCAGAAGTGGAGAGTTCCAGGAGAAGCTGTCAACATATGGCTTGCAGGATGGTAAAGAGATCTTCTAACGGTTAAAGATAGTGGGATAAGACCCCCTGTGGTGGTGTGGTGTTTTTTTTTTTTTTTCTTCTTTCTCTCCTCTCCCAATTCTCAAGCAATCCAGTGTGACTGGTAGTGGCAGTGGAAGCAACAGAAACCACGATGCCTAAGGGAAGCACAGTGAGGAAGTAGAAGCTTCCTTACAAATCAGAGGAGATTAGGCCCCGTGAGAGTGGGGCAAGCACCTGCTGCTTTTTTTCTTGCTCCATCTTAATGCAGGAAATGATTACAATTGCAGGAAGTATATGACAGAACTGGGAAAATAAAGCCCCAGTTTTCTGGCTGAACTGAAAAGAAGAGCCCCAGAGAGCCCAAAAAGTTCTAGGGAGGTCACATAAAGAAAAAAGTTGGGACAGTGACCAGAAAAAGTAGTTTATGAACTTCTAGGAACACTCCCAAGATGTACATGTATAGCTTTAATATGTAATAACATAATGTCAACTTTGAGAACTGAACTGCAAGGTAGACCAGCACCCAGGACTCAGAATGTCTGCAGGGTGGAACATACATAGAACAGATCCAAATAATACTACAAAGGCACTAACAAAGGAAGTGACATTAAGATTACAACTCCCATAAGGCAACCTGAAACCAACCAGGTCAATTGTCAACTGAAAGATATCAACATTCTTCTGAGACTTAAGCAAGACCCAGAGAAGCCTAGCATATATTCATAATGTCTAAGATACGATCCAAATTTGCATGGCATATGAAGAACCAAGAAAATATCAATTTGTATGAAATGGCAACAAACAGATGCCAACATTGAGATAACACAGATGTTGGAATTATCTAACAAAACTTTTAAAGCAAATATTATAAAAGTCTTCTAAGAAATAAGGTACTATTAAAATGAATGGGAAGAGATCAGTCTCACCAAAGAAATAAAAGATATAAATAAGAACCAGAGAATTTTAGAGCAGAAAAATAAATTTTGAAACTCACTGGATGGACTCAATAGCAGAATAGAAAAGACAAAACAAAGGGTGAACTTGAAGAAAGATTAATAAAAATTACCTAATATGAATGATTTTTAAATTATTGGCCAGAATCTCATGGACTTGTGGTACAATGCTAGAAACTTTAAAACGTGTGTCATTGAAGAAACAAAAGGAGAGGGAAAAGAGCATTATTCTGCTTAGTATTTGAAGAAATAGTAACAGAAAACTCCCCAAATTTGGAGGAAGACTTAAGCTTATGGATTTAAGAAGTACAGTCCACACACAGATGCTTTATAACTAGACTTTTCAAAACTAAGGGCAAATATAAAGTCTTGAAACAAACAAGGGGAAAACACTGCAATACTTATGGTGCAACAGTGACGTGAATGCCCATACTGCTGATTAAAAAAACAAAATGGACTCTGGAAGGAACTAGAACAACAGCTTTAAAATGCTGGGAGGAAAAAAAAGGATTTTATCTCATGCAAAAATATCCTCCACAAATGAAAGTGAAATGAAGACATTAACAGATGAAGGGAACCTAAAAAATTTATTGCCAGTAGATCCAGACTAAAGAAGTTTCTAAAGGAAGTACATCAGAGAAAAGGAAATGATGCAAGAGGGACCGGGATGGTAAAGAATAAAAGAATCACAACAGAATGTAAATAACTGAGTAAATGTACTTCTCTTCTTTACAGTCCTTTAAAATGTATATGATACAGAAAACAAAAATTATAACATTGTTAGATATGATTTTCAATGCATGTGGATGTCATAAATAACACTATAATATCATAAAGTGGGAGGGTTAAAGGGGCCTAAATGGTGTTAAGTTTCTACATTCTATTTAAAGTGGTAAATTACTGATTATAAGTTGATTGAGAAAAGTTAAGTATGTATATTCTAGCCACTAGAACAACCACTAAAATCCTGTATAAAGAAATAGAGTTGAAAAAGACAATAAACAGAATACTAAAAATATTGGTCAAATAACCCAACAGAAGGTAAGAAAGAAGGGCAGCCCAGGTGGCTCAGCAGTTTAGTGCCACCTTCAGCCCAGGGCCTGATCCTGGAGACCTGGGGTTGAGTCCCACGTCAGGCTCCCTGCATGGAGCCTGCTTCTCCCTCGGCCTGTGTCTCTGTCTCTCTCTGTGTCTCTCATGAATAAATAAATAAAATTTTAAAAAAAGAAGGTAAGAAAGAAGACACAGAAGAACAAGTAAGAGAAGGAAAAAACATAAATCACATAATTAAGTGATAGACCCAAGTCCAAACATATCAAGAACTACATCCAACAAAAATGGCCTTAAAAAGCTAATAAAAGACAGAAATTATTAGAATGTGTTTGAAAAGATCCAATTCTGTGCTGTGTAAAAAAAATCTACTACTTCAAATATAATTATATAAGCAGGCTAAAAGTAAAAGGATAGGAAAAGATATACCATACAAATATCAATGTAAAGAAAGTTACAATGGCTATGTTGATATCAGATAAAACAGACTTCAGAGCAAATAAAATTATCAGGAACAAAAATGAACATTATGTAATGATAAGTAAATTTAGTAAGAACACATATTGATTCTAAATATTTATGCCACCCAGACCGAGCTTCAAATTTCATGAAGTAAAAAGTGACATAACCAAAGGGAGAATTAGACAAATTCACAATTGTAGTTGGAAATTGCTATATTCCCATCTCTGTAAGTGACAGAAAATTATCAAGGATAGAGAAAAACTGAAAAACACCATCAACCAACTGGACCTTTTTTATAGTTACAAAACACACAGCTGACAAACAGCAGAATACTCATTTTTTTTTCAAATGCATCTGGATTATTGATCAGGATAGATCATATCCTGGGTGATAAAACAAATCTTAACAAATACAAAATGATTGAAGCCAATTATGGTTGTGTAACCATCACTGAATTAGGTTAGAAGTAGATAACAGAAAGCTAACAGAAAAATTTTTAAACATTTGGATTTTAAGTAAGATATTTCCAAATAATACATGGGTCAAAGAGGAATCTTAAAAATATATTTGAACATATCAACGATTGTGAGAGGCAGATAAATCAGTGCTTAGCTTTACATTTATGCATTCAGTGCTTATATTGAAAAGGAAGAAAGTCTTCAACTTAATAATAAGCTTCTACTTTAAGAAAAAGAACACAATATATCAAGCAGAAAGAATAAAATAAAAAGAAGAAATCAATGAAATTGAAAACAAAAAGCCATAGAGAGGAAAAAATCAATGAAAAGACAGCAGGTTCTTTAGAAAAAAATCAATAAACTTGATATACCTCTATCAACTAACAAAGAAAGCACAGAGACGCAAATTGCCAATAAAGGAGTAAAAGAAGTTATATCACTATAGACTGTGAAGACATTAAGAGGACAGTGAAAGACTACTATAACAAATTTATGCATCTAAGTTTAAAAACTTAAAAGAAATACCGATCTTTGAAAACTACTAACTCCCAAAACTTACCAAGTAGAAAGAGATAAGCAGAATCACGCTATAAATATTAAAGAGATTAAATTTATATTTTAAAACCTTTCAAAAAAGAGATCTTTGGGCTCAGTTTCCCGAGAGAATTTTACCATATATTTAAGAAAAAAATAAAACCAATGCTACAATGCTGCATTATCTCTAAAAGAAAATAGAAAAGGTTAGAATATGCCTCGACCCAATTTAAGAGACCAGCCCTCCCTGGTGTAATCAGAGGAAGACCAACAGGAAAAGGTAATTACAGACCAATAGTTCTTATTGTACATAGATTCTTATAGGTAGAATCCTTAACAACATATAACAATTCCTTAACAACATATAAGCAATTTCAATCCAGCAATATTTCAAAAGAATAAATACCACAACCTAATGGAATTTATCCTGGGAGAGCAAGACAGTTTCAATATTCAAAAAGCAACTGATACAATCCACTATATTACAATCTAGGAAGAAAAGCAATGTGATTATTAACTGATGAGGAAAAAACATTTGAAAAATTCCAGATTCATTTATGGTAAAAAACTCTCAGTGAATTAGGAATACATGGGAACTTTTCAGCTTGATGAAAAGCATCTATAAAATAACTACAGATAATTTCATACTTATTGATGAAAGATTGCTTTCCCACTAAGATTGAGAAGAAGGAAGATATTTCTACTCTCATCAGTCATAATCAGTATTAAACTGGAAGCCCTAATTAGTTCAATAATTCAAGAAAAAAAAATGAAAGCCATACAAATCAAAAAAGAAAAACTAAAACTGCCTTTATATTCAGGCATTGTGACTGTATACATTTAAAACCCTAAGGATGAGATCAGGCGCGTTCAGGGCTTTTGCAAATGACGTATCAGATAAAGGGCTAGTTTCCAAGATCTATAAAGAACTTATTAAACTCAACACCAAAGAAACAAACAATCCAATCATGAAATGGGCAAAAAGACATGAAGAGAAATCTCACAGAGGAAGACATAGACATGGCCAACATGCACATGAGAAAATGCTCTACATCACTTGCCATCAGGGAAATACAAATCAAAACCACAATGAGATACCACCTCACACCAGTGAGAATGGGGAAAATTAACAAGGCAGGAAACCACAAATGTTGGAGAGGATGTGGAGAAAGGGGAACCCTCTTGCACTGTTGGTGGAAATGTGAACTAAGCAGCCACTCTGGAAAACTTTGTGGAGGTTCCTCAAAGAGATAAAAATAGACCTGCCTTATGACCCAGCAATTGCACTGTTGGGTATTTACCCCAAAGATACAGATGCAATGAAACGCCGGGACACTGGCACCCCCATGTTTCTAGCAGCAATGGCCACAATAGCCAAACTGTGGAAGGAGCCTCGGTGTCCATCGAAAGATGAAGGGATAAAGAAGATGTGGTCTATGTATACAATGGAATATTCCTCAGCCATTAGAAATGACAAATACCCACCATTTGCTTCAACGTGGATGGAACTGGAGGGTATTATGCTGAGTGAAGTAAGTCAATCGGAGAAGGACAAACATTATATGTTCTCATTCATTTGGGGAATATAAATAATAGTGAAAGGGAATATAAGGGAAGGGAGAAGAAATGTGTGGGAAATATCAGAAAGGGAGACAGAACATAAAGACTCCTAACTCTGGGAAACGAACTAGGGGTGGTGGAAGGGGAGGAGGGCCGGGGGTGGGGGTGAATGGGTGACGGGCACTGAGGGGGGCACTTGATGGGATGAGCACTGGGTGTTATTCTGTATGTTGGTAAATTGAACACCAATAAAAAATAAATTTATTAAAAAAATAAAAAATAAAAAATAAAACCCTAAGAATTTCTTAACCTCCTAAAAATAATGACTTTAGCTAAGGTATGAGGTAGAAGGCAAACACAAAGATCAATTGTGTTTCTATATTCAATAAACAAATAATTAAAAACAATGTCATGGACTGCAGCTTCAATAAATGAAATACTTAAATGTAACCAAATGAAACTGTAGTGTATCTATCTATATGCTAAAAACTACCAAACACTGATGAAAGAAAAAAAAAAAAAGACCTAATTAACAGAGAGACATTCTGCGGTTATCAGTGAGAATTGACATAGGGGCACCTGGCTGGTTCAGACAGAAGAGCATGTGACTCTTGGTCATGAGTTCAAGTCCCATGTTGGATGTAGAGATTTCTTAAACATTTTTTTTTTTAAAGAAGAATCAACATAGTAAGGGTGCCAAATTTCTCCAAACTGATCTATAGGTTTAACACAATTCCAATCAAGACCTCAGTAGGACTTTTGATAGATACAGACAAATTAATTCAAAAGTATATGTGGAAAGGCAAAGGAGCTAGAATATCCATAGCAATTTTGAAAAAGAAGGATAAAGTTGGGGGAATCATGGGAATCATACAACCCAATTTTAAGACTTACTATAAAGAGGCAGTAATCAAAGATGTGTTATTATTGAAAGGATAAACCTATAAATCAATGAGACAGGGTGGACAATATACAGACCAACATAAGTATGCTTACTTATAAATGTAATGCAATGAGGAAAGAACAGTGTTTTTAAAAGTGTTAGAAGAATTGTATATCAAATGAAAAATAAATAAAGGACTCAACCTAAACCTTATACTTTAAACAAAAATTAGCATGTAATACATTATAAATCTAAATATCAAACATAAAACTATAAGGTCTTTTTAGGATAAAATTTAGAAGAAAATCATGTGAGGCAAAAATCATTTAGGCAGAGTTCTTAGACATGACACCAAAAACCTGATATATCAAAGAAAATATTGAAAAACAGAATTTCGCCAAAATTAAAAACATTTCATTTGTATAAAAGAGACACTACTGAGAGAACGAAAGGTAAACTACAGACTGGGAGAAAATATGTGTTAATTATATATCTGGAATATGATTTGGGTTCAGAATGTGTAAAGAACTCTCCAAGCTCAACAGGAAAACAATTCAATTTAAAAATAGGCAAAAGAATGGAAGTAATACTTCGCCCTCAAGAATAGCCTTCCTGGAAAATTATTTGCCTGTTTCTTATAAGATTAAACATACCTTTACAATCTGAGTCACAAATCCCACTCCCAGGCATTTAACCTAGACAACTGAAAATTTATGTTCATACAAAAACCGATACACAGATGCTTACAGTCCTTCTATTTATCACAGGCCCAAACTAGGAACAACCAAGATGTCTTGCAACTGGTAAATAGATAACCAAGTGGTGGAACATTCATATAATGAAATGCTATTCCTAACAAAGAGGCATGAACCCTCAATACACAATACCTAGATGTATTTCAAAGGCATTATGTGGAGTAAAAAAAAAAACAGTCAATATCAAAGGTTATATGTAGTATGATTCCATTTATATGACATTCTCAAAAACACAAACTACAGTACTGGGAGGGGTTTTGACTACATGAGGATAACCTGCAAAATTTTTGCAGGTTTAGAACTACCCTATACCCTTATGGTGGTATAGAAGAGGAAAATAATCTTTTTCTCTACCCATCTTTGGTCCTCCAGGTGAAGCCCTATCAATTTGACTGGCCAAAGACATAAGAAATATATTAACATGTACATAGTACATGTACATGTGGGAACATCTAGTGATGAGTAACCCAAAGGGGTGGTTAGAAATGGGGGCTTAAACTCCATTTTAGGCTAAACAACGGAAATGGGGTTTGGGGCTTCTGAGCAGGGAAGCAATTTATGGGAAGGTGGTCAGGAAAAGTATGGTAAATGGGGGTTCTTTAGTAAGACTTGTTAAGCAGATGTTAGTCAGTGCCTTCTCCATCTGTAAGAGTTCTCCTTTGATAAGTCTTCTATTTTTTTATAGTTTATTTAAATTCCATTTGCCAATATATAGTATAATGCCCAGTGCTCATCCCTGCAAGTGCCCTCTTTAGTGCCCGTCACCTAGTTACCGCATCCCCCCACCTCCTTCCCCTTCTGCAACCCTTTGTTTGTTTCCCAGAGTTAGGAGTTTTTCATGGTTTGTCTTCCTCTCTAATGGTTCCCTACTCAGTTTCCCTCATTTCCCTTATAGTCCCTTTCACTATTTCTTATATTCCCCATATGAGTGAGACTATATTGTCTTTCTCCGATTGTGATAAGTCTTCTATTGATGAGAGTCCTCCTCTTCCTGCTATGGGAGGGAGAGATATCTTCTACAAAGAAAAATTTCCTGTATAAAAGTAAATTTCCTTAATACAAGAAAAAGTTGTGCCCTGTTTTTAGAGTTTTCCTGAACCTACTGGTTCTCAATGGCCATTAGCTCAAAGTAATCCATATGCCAAAGAGCCATATTTTGGGATGGCATATTCTGGTACCCTTCAAGGATGATGGTTCTATAAATCTATACTTATGTTAAAATTCAGAGACTTATACACTCTACAAGAGTATATTTTTACTATGTTTTAGTTTGAGCAATAAAAATATTTATAAATATGAAAAACACATTAGGAAAAAGTAAACTTAAAATGTGAAAGCAATTTCGAGTCAGAAGTTCTTCATTCTAGATCACCATCCAATAAATCACCTTCAAATAAATTCATTGTTAATTCTTCTGTTCCAAATCTATTAAATGGGTATAATAACACCTAACCCAACTTTCTGGACAGTGTGGGTCTGGTTTTTTGTCTGGAGTCCCATTTATGTTCTTAAAAAGCATTAAGAATGTCAAAGGGTTTTCATTTATATGGGCTATGTTTAGTATTTACAATATTCAAAATTAAAATGAGGAACACATATCAATATTAACTTATTTTAAAATAACAACAAATACATTATATATTAACACAAAGAATACTTTTAATACAAGTTATTTTCCAAATCAAAGAAAATAATAAGAAGAATAGAATTGTTTTAAATATTTCTAAATCTCAGGGCACCTGTGTAGCTCAGTCGGTTAAGTGTCTGCCTTCAGCTCAGGTTATGGTCCTGGGATCCTATGATCAAGCCCCACATTGGGCTCCTTCCTAGGTGAGAAGTTTACTTCTCTCTCTCATTCTGCCTCTCCCTCTTCTTGTGCTCTCTCTCTCTCTCCCACTCTCAGATAAATAAAATCTTAAAAGGATATATTTCCAAATCTCTTCATGTACAGCTTAATGGAAGACAGCTAGATTCTTAATAGTTTCTTGTCTCTGGGGCCTCTAGGATCTCAGACCACGCTCTGGGAACAACTGCTTTACAGAATAGGAGAAAGAAATACTCAATGAATCTTTATACACAAATAATTAATGTGTTTTAAACAGGTATGTGTTGTAGATTCCTAAACAGAACTGAAAGACATTTGTTTCTATATGAATGAGAACACATGGAAATTGTCGTAGCCCAAAAAAACTAAAATCTTCTCTGACCCCAAATCCCATACACTTTCACTATACCACATTGACTCTCAAGTGCCTTGCTGGGGACATTACAAATCTTGAGAATTTTGCCCCACTCTGGACCGTATTGGAAGATATATTAAATACTTCTGGAATCATTTGATATTTTTACTGTCTAAAAATGCTATTCTTATTTAGCTTGTTGTTTTCCCATTTTCCTCTTAATTTTTTCCCCTAAATTAATGTCTTCCCAAATATTTTCTGAATTTTTCTGAATAACAACAGCTGTTCATTCCCAGGTTGGCTATGACCCCAAAGCAGCAATGGCACCAAGCCAATGTTCTCTCCTTGACAGCATCAAGAAAATTAACATTTTCTGGATTCTTCTTACTGCTAGGTCCTTTTCATATTTGAAATCACAGGAAATGTTAGAAGAGTGAAGTTAAATGAAAATAGTACACCTTCTGGACTTTTTGCTTTGGCATATTTAAGAATATTGGAATGTTCCAAATGTCATTAATAAAGAATATATCTGGAAAAAAGAATAGTCTAAATGTTAATATATATTATAAAACTAAAGAATTTGAAATGTCCTTGAGAGACTATTTTATTGTGCATCCTTTATACAGTAACACACTGCTGTGAAAATTGTATCAAATTGCTGCAAATATTTCTCATCAAAGGAGAAAATTCACAAACTTCCTAAGTAGCCCATTGTAATAGTTTTTGCTATATAACACACTGCTTCAAAATATATTTTTTTAGCTTATTATTCTGTGAGCCATCAATTCAGGCTAAGCTCAAATGACTTTTTTTTTTAAGATTTTATTTATTTATTCATGAGAGACACACAGAGAGGGCAGGGGAGCAGAGACACAGACAGAGGGAGAAGCAGGCTCCATGCAGGGAGCCTGACATGGGACTCGATCCCAGGTCTCCCGGATCAGGCCCTGGACTGGAGGCGGTGCTAAACCGCTGAGCCACCCGGGCTGCCCTCAAATGATTGGTTCTTCTGGGCTCAGCTGGCCTCATGCATGTCCCATCAGGTGGGCATTTCTGCAACACTAGGTCTTGTCCCCTACCATGTTAGCCCACCCACTGGGTAGTTAGAATTTTGCAATAGAAACAAAGCAGATCATCACAATTCTCTTGTAGCCTAGACTTGTACACTGTCACTGATGCCATATTCTTCGGTCAGGGCCAGTCTATTCGCCAGAGCAATCTTCAGCCCAGATTGAAGGTGTAAGGGAGTAGAATCCATCTCTGAATGGGAAAAAAAAAAAACTGCTAAATAACATGGTAACGGTATGTTTATAGGAAGGAGCATAATATAGCCAGTTTTTCAAATAATCTACCATACCCGTTTTATAAGATCCAGAAAGCTACTCTGTCAACTTTCAGCACAAGAAAGAGATCATAAAGATGTGGGGGCAAAAATAAGAAAATGTACGGGAAAATATCTAACTATATACAAGGAGGGACACTTTTGTTGGTGGTAACAGAAAGATGGGGGGAAAAAAAAGAAAAAGGATGGGAAAAGCTGAGTGCTAAGGAAAATAAACAGCACTTTGATCTCCATTGTGTAGTTACAGAGGGTATAACTAGGAGTAATGGAGAGTGAAATTGAGAAAAAAGAAAACTTGAGCAGACATCTATACAAGTTCCAAGAGTAAAGATGATTATTATTCTATAGAATAATCTTGCAGACTAAGCAATGTTTTGTGCATTGCATAAGCACTTGAGGAAAGCCTGTAAAACCACACTTTTTAATTCTACAAGGAAGAAACTTGCTTTATAGACTGTGTGTGTGTTTCACCTTCTCCCATTCTGTACTTATCTGCTGATGTCACTGATTACAGGTCTGTGGACAGACCCTCATCAAGTCATACCTGGTATGCAATTCAGTCAGCCACCCTGCTTCTTGTCCTTTCTCCTTCCTACAGCAATACTGAGAACTGAATTCCAAAAGTATCATCTTGGAATTACACTCTCCTGAACAGTTTAGTGTTTCATTGTCAGGCAATGATCATTAATTCAGCTCCTATCACATGCTAGGTGCTGGATAAAAACTGATTTGTTATATAAAATATCATCAACTTCTAACCTAGTAGCTTCTTTTTAACCATTTCAAAGAAGTTTCTTATCTGTTAGTGAATTGAGTCTGGGAATTGGCTGCGCGGATATTGTCCTCTCCCTTCTCTGCATGTGGATACTAAGGCACTGTAAAATATATGGAAGTGACTAAGGCCATGTAGCCAATTATATGTCCAGTTCCCCAAATTAGAAAAACAAACAAAGAACAAAAAAAAATAAGACTATAAGGTCTGAGGCAGAGATGAAAAATATAACTTATGCTATTTGTTCCATTATACCTGGTCAAAATTGGATCTTCTAAATCATCTTTCACTTACAAAATACTTATGAATAGGGGAGCCTGTGTGGCTCAGTTGGTTAAGCCTCTGACTCTTGGTTTCAGCTCAGGCTCTGATCTCAGGGTTGTGAGGTCAAGCCCCGCAGAGCCTCAGCATGGAGTCTGCTTGAGATTCTCTCCTTTTTTCTCTCCTTCCCCCTTGCCCCTCCCACCACTTATTGTCTCTCTAGCTCTCAAATAAGTAAATAAGTAAAATCTTCAAAAATATACTTATGAATGTGAACCCTCCTCCCATGGAAAATGTGGTTCTTCCTTCTACAACTTTCTCCTCTCTTCAAGGTGGTCTTTAACACTCACCTCCACCAAGGAATTTCCTAGAGAATCCTTGGTTACAAAAAAATATTTTACACAGATAGATTGAATTAAGGAAAAAAAATGGTCCTATAGATTTTATTTGAACCTCACATGGTGGTTCTTGTGAGTGGTCATGTTTTAAAATAAACATCCTTTTCAGATGAAGGATCAAGTCTGACTCTGGAAAGTTAAGGGATCCTCAAGGATCATAGCTAGTGGAAGAGTCAGTATTATCATTGGAGAAACCAGGGAATTTCCTTCTACAGGTCACAGGCTGTAATCACTCATCGTGGTTTCCCCCAGGGGCCTGTGAATCTTTCTATACATCATTGCATATTCCTTCTGTTTCTACAGCCTTTTATTGGAGCATGCTCTCATAACCGCCTAGTACGGGCTTAATTGTGCTTCCACTCTTCGTATGTCAAAGTGACGGCCCACAGTACCTCAATGTAACCATATTTGGAGATAAGTTCTTTAAAGAGGTGAATAAGTTAAAATGAGGTCCATAGAGTAGAACTCTAATCCAATATGACTGATGCCCTTATAGAAAGAGGGGGAGATGGCAGGGCTGTGCATGTGCAGAGGGCACAGGGAGAAGGCCATCATCTTCAAGCCAAAAAGAGAGACATCAAGAGAAACCAAACCTGCCAACACCTTGATCTTAGACTTCTGGGCTCCAGAACTGTGAAGATGTACATATCTGTTGTCTAAGGCACCTAATCAGTGGTATTTTGTTATGGAAGCCTGAATGGACTCATACATCTCCTTAACCTGAGGCTGGAGTCATGCTTCTTCCCACTCCTTAAATATGAGTATGCTACTTTTATAAGAGGACTCTTCTCATTTCCTGGCAGTTTTTGTTCCCAGCATAAAAGTTTGAGGGCTTCCAAGATCTTTAGAAGTCAGAAAGAAAATATATAAGCTTTTGCTATGTTATTCTTTCTTCAAGATAAATCCGTCAAATGATCTCTGCACTAAATCAACTGTAAGAGGTTTTCAGGTAAGGAGAGGGGAAAAAAAAATAAAAAGGAAATCTGATCAAAAGAGTGTTGTTTTTCATGACTTTCCTGTGGCTTAAGGCTCTCAGACTAACAAAGATGAAGATCTTAGGTGTCTTTTCAATATTTAAATGCTTATTGGGATCTAGGATGTGACTACAGTAACAAAATGTATTGCTGAAATAGAATCCGTTCTTTCCTCCCTATGTGCCTTTTCTCCTTCATCCTGGAGGCATGCGGCCTCACCAGCAGGTTAGCCTCCAACTGAAGGACAGAATATGCATGGTGAAATGCTTAGCCATGCCAGGTAAAGTCTCTGTGGTTCTTCTTGTTTTCTACCAGTGTCTTTATTGTTTCCTGATCATGTTTGAAGGGCAGCACTGACTTCTTTTTCCAGCCTTGGAAGGACTCGATCATTTTCCTAAAGAATGAGTTTTAGAAATACAGGGAACAGATGAGACATGGTGTAATGGTTCTTATGGTATCAGAGCTCTGGCAAGGGATTATAGGGGAAATAACTCAAACCAATACCATTCACACCTGCCAGATTTTTGGTCAAGTAATGTGCCAAATATTTGACAGAATAGTGATGAATGAACAATGAGAATGTTTAGAAAATATTAAAAACTGCTTTATTTTGAGAACTGCTCAGCACCCAGACAAAACATAACTTGATACATTAGAGCCACAATTTAGGGGAAAAAAATCATATACCTACTGCTCCTCAGGCAAATATGAGTAGCACAACAGATTGAAGTATAGGTACATTCCTTCTAAGGAACCTATGGAATTCTGGGCCTGTCACAGCTGCATTTCTGATCTGATGTGACACTCAATTCCAGGTCTCTTGTCAGAACTTCAGGGAAACAAAAATTACTTCAGAGGACTGGATCTGTAGGAGTTCTCTTTGGATCTGACTCTGCAGGAACTGGCCAAGATAAATCCTGTATTTTCTTGCAACAAACAAATTCCTCTCATGTGACATTATAATTGAAATGGACTTCTAGACTGCATAGGAATCAGGACCCTCTTCAGAACTTAGAATCAAATCCCAGACTTCCCCAAGGACCAAACCAGCCTCTAAGGCTGGTGGGTGGAGGTGGGTTGGAGGTGAAGCATATCCTTCAACCTATGCCAAAGCAGGAAAAAAAAATCCTCAGTCAAGAATCCCTCCTACAAATACCTATAAATTTATTTTTCTATGCTGCATCACTACTAAGCCCTAGAATGGCTAAACATTTGTCAGCTGAATTCACTTCTTTGCCCTTCATGGTTATCTTGTGGAGGTAACAGATAAGAAGGCATAGCATACCTTCCATCTGAAATCTAACATTCTTTCCGCTCTCTGCACCTCATCAATATGGAGAAGACTATGGTGTCAGAGGGAGGATTATGATCTGAAGGGGAGGAAAATATGGAGCTTGCCCTCTCTGCCTTAAAGCTTCAAAGTGCATATAAATAATTCAAAACGTAGATTATTAACTTGTTCATAAAGTTAACTTTTGCTAGAAATCCAGTATGCCAGTATAAATGAAAGAACTTTTTCTCAAAGAGAATCAGAAAACATGGAAAACATAGAGTTCTATTTTCAGATTGATTTTCAGCAAAGAACTTTTAAAGCTTTTTAGCTACTTTTTATTATAAAAGTAATGCCTGCTTCCTATATAAAACAACATTTGAGACAATACAGAAGAATATACAGAACATATGATATTCTCCTTTCCCTCTGCTCTCGTTTTCTGAATTTAATTCTCTAGAGAAAAGAACTTTTTACAATCTGATGTATAGGCTTATGCAAATGTTTGTGAGTTTAGAAATATACATCCCATACCTAGTTGAATTACAGTAGTTAGATTATACAACAGAGAACATCCTATTACCCTACTTAGTAAATCACCATGGACCTTTTATAAAACAAAATATATAGATCTACTTCATTATTTTTAATCACTGCATAATATTCTAGTACTTGAATTGTAGTAAAACTTATCTAACCAATCCCTAAAGATGAAAATTTAGGTTTTCCCACACTTAGGCTTTTAAAAGAACATAAATACTATGCCCATGTACGCAAGTACATGCTGTTTTCTCCTACAATTCTTATTCCTAAAATTGGAATCCATAGTTAAAAGGGTACTAGTGATGAAAATATTGACATATGTTGGGGAGCCTTGGTGGCTCAGTGGTTGAGCATCTGCCTTCAGCCCAGGGCATGATCCCGGGGTCCTGGGATCGAGTCCCACATCAGGCTCCCAGGATGGAGCCTGTTTCTCCCTCTGCCTGTGTCTCTCCCTCTCTCTCTCTGTGTCTCATGAATAAATAAATAAAACCTTTTTAAAAAATATTGACATATGTTGACAAATTGTTCCAGAAAGTTGCACTGAACCCAGCAGTGCTGTATAAGAGTACCTAATGCCTTCATTCTCACCCACACTGGATAGTACCAGTCATTTTGTCTTTTGCCAGTCAGAGAGGTAAAAAGTTACATCTCCTGGTTATTTTTATTTGTCTTTGTTCCATGAAGTTGAACATATTTTATTTGATATTGTGCCTTTATATTTCCTGTTCTGTAAGTTGCCTGTACATATTCCTTGCCTCTTTAGAAAAATGTTTTTTTTCATTTATCATACTGATATGTAAGAGTGAGCTCTTTTTACTTGAAGGATGTTAGCTTAAATTTTATGTACTATATCCTGTGAATAGATTTTGTTAATATTTTGGGAGTCTTTCTGTTCATTTACAAGATTTAAATTAGGATGTATTAAGTGTGAATCAGTTCCTTTCATTGTGACTTCTAGATTTTGTGTCAGGCTTAGGAAATTCTTCCAAGATTATCATAATATTCATTTGCATCTCATCCCAATATTTCTATGATCGCATTTTTAAAAAGACATTTAAACCTTTAACTCATCTGGAATTCACTTGGGTGTTAAGCTTTGAGGTAGGGATCCAATTCTATTTTTAATAGCTATGTTACTGTTCAAACATCAGTGACTGAATAATCATATCTCAGGGATTTGCAATGCCATCTTTCTCACATAATGTATTCTAATAAAGGTTTTAGCCTATTTATTCATTAGTCTGCACCACTGGATTATCTATTCTTTTATGGGTACCACATTATTTTAATTATTGTAGCTTTATAAAAACTTTAAAATCTGATATGAATATTTCCTCCTGACTATTCTTTCCAAATTTCTCATCTAAGTCTCAGATATTTATACATCTAGATGAAATTTATGAAGTTTAAAGGAAGCTATGTTATGATTCACACTGGGATTTCATTTGCTTTATAGATTAAGAAGAATTTATATCCTTAAATCTTCCTATGCAGGAATAAAGATAGTCTCCCCTTTAAAAGACATTATTTCTCACACTTATAGTTTATCATTTTTTAAAAGAAGTGCTGTATATTTTTTTAATATTTCTAGAGGTTTTTTGTTATTATTTCTTTACCTGGAATATATTTATTCAAACATCTTTGATACCTGCTTATTGACATTTGTAAAGTAATTTTTAACTAGTTCTCAACTAAACTTCTAAAATAGAGTCCATACGGGGGTTTTTCCCCTCCTGGCATGCAGTCATAATATAATTTGCAAATAATCTACCTTCCTTGAATCTAAACTCCAAGAATGCAGCCCATTCATCTTTCCATGGCAGTATATCCTAAGAGCCACGTTATATGGCTGACACCTAATAGGCTTTCAATCAACATTTGTGGAATAGAATGGATGAAATAATGTGTTCCCCTTTGTAGCAATGTTTTACATGTTTCTTCATTAATCTTAAACACTACCAATTATAGTGGGTATCACTGTTATATTTCTGACTTTAATTGTAATATATCAGCTGCTTCGTTCTTTATCATGACACTTGTAGTTGGCATACATATTTTTTCATGTGAAGGAAATTTCTATTTATTCCTATTTCTCTAAGAGTTTTTCTTCTTGAATCAGGAATGGGTAAAGAAATTTTTCAAATGTCATATCAGCATATGTTGAAACCATCATTTGTTTTTTTTCTCCTTTGACTTATTAATATGCTGAATATTAGTAATGCATTTTTAAATATTGAATCAGTTTGGATTTCTGGACTTAATCCCAATTGGCTATGGTGAATTATTCTTTTAATGTACTGCTGGATTCTATTTGCTAATATTTTATTTAGGAATTGCATCAATATTTCTAAGTAAGATTGGTCTTTAGTTTTCTTTTTTGTACTTTTTTTAGATCAGCATTATGGGCTTAGAATAGAAATAGAAAAGGAGTCAGTTTACTTCCTTTGCGTTGTAGAACATTTTAATAGTAGCCGATCAATTCTGACTTGGAGGTCTCCTTCCCCCAGTTCTGCTTGTCTGAGGAAGAGTTAACCTCAATCCTTCTAGGGGAAATCTTCCCTTTCCAGGTTTGGGCTATTGTTCCAGTATCTGGTCCTTCCAGGTTTGGCAGTTTTTGTAGCTTCTGCCCTCCTTGATCAGAAAGCTTCTAGAATGTGTGTACTATGTGTGTGTGTGTGTGTGTGTGTGTGTGTGTGTGTGTGTGTGTATTTAAGTACTTAAGGACATTTTCCTTCCTTGTTTAGACCAAATTTGAATTTCGCCACATGATTCTCCATTCTGTGTTCCACATGTTTATTTTTATCACTCTTGTTGGTATAAACATGTACTGCATATTATTAAAGATACTGATTAAATACTACGCTTTTGTTATAATTAAACATTTAAAGAGATATCCGCTGGAAAAGACTATCACTCAAGCTTTATTGTAATAATTTTGAAGCACTTTTGGTTATCATTTGAGAGGGAGGTACAAGATAAAATCAGAGTTGCAGGTGCAGTTGTTAGTTTGCTCAAAATTCTGACATGGTCACAATATCTAGAGACACTGTTAAAGAGACCACACTGTTTAAATCTATGGTTTGGGGCAAACTCTCCCCTATGGCATGCAGCAGGTAAGGTGATGCTGGTTTCTGGTATTTCATTATGTCAGAATACTGATGTGTCATTAATATCAAAAGAAGAGCACTTTTGTTGCTGTAATACTATTTTGATGTTTTTTTTTATAAATCCAAAATCTAGATGATTTCTGCCTTAGAATGCCTCTAGAGAATTATATATTTCATGAAGTTTCACCTGCAAGCAAAAGTATATTCCTTCAAAAACATTCTTCATTGTTTAAAACATCTCCAGTGCATCTTACTGTTTTTATTCCAAGTATTTGCTTTACCAATGAGACTGAGCATATTATACTTATTGTCTCTTTCCATTTTTTTTGTGAGGCCAGTTTGGGTTCCTTCTACAATTAGAATTCCTTCCCAAAGAAGCCCATGGAAAGAGGATTTGGGAGAATAGTGTGGAGAAGGGATAAAAGGAGGGCTGCAGGGCCCAAATCAAGTCCTTCCCCTGATGCTTGATCATGTCTTCCCCCTAGAACTAGATTCTTTCTGCTACTCTTATTTTTTCCGTGAGGACTAGACCTAATCTCTAGGTCTCTCCGTTCCAATGGTAATTTATTTTAACCAGGGCTTCTTTTTAATCATCCAACTGAGTTATACTCAGGCATGAAAGACAAAAGAAATTCAGCCCTAGACCCTGTGTTCCTTAGTGGAAATTGCTTCTGAGAAAGCAATATAGAAGACTATCACTATATAATTTCACCTTTTAAGGTAATTATGAAAAGAGTAAGCTATTTTGTTCTCATATTAAAATCGCTAAACACTTTGATTGACAAGGCCAAGTATTAAGCCTTTTAAAAATTTCTCTTTCTTGAGATCCCTGGGTGGCTCAGCAGTTTAGTGCCTGCCTTAGGCCCACGGCATGATCCTGGAGTCCTGAGACTGAATCCCACATCAGGCTCCCTGCATAAAGCCTGCTTCTCCCTCTGCCTGTGTCTCTGCCTCTCTCTCTCTCTCTCTCTCTCTCTCTCTCTCTCTCTGTCTCTCATGAATAAATAAATAAAATATTTTTTAAAAAGTTTCTCTTTATTACATTCTCCAAACAGTCTATATTAATTAGTAAAATCCTACAGTGATTACAGTGAGTCTAAGAGCACTTTCGGAGGGTGTAAAATACTGTAGGCAAATGTAAGCACAAAAAAAGCAAGGACCACAATTTTAATATCAGACAAATGCACTTAGCAAAAGAAACACATCTCTCCTGCAACTTTATTCATGGATGATGTGATCTAAATAGAAGATGTAAATGTTGTGTAACTTTAGTAGATCCTCAAGTGTAAATAAACAAATGAAACCAGAAGAACAGGACATGTAAAGTATGAGTGTTACCAGAACCAGGGACCATGGTGGGAAAAGAAAGGGAAGAAGGAGAGATTGCAATAATTTGAATGAGAGACAGCAGCATCAGTGGACTGAAAATTTTACTGGTTTGGTGACCAGTCCCAGCAGTATGTTGAAACCTCACAGGATACTGTCTGAACTTTATTCAGAGAAGAATGCAACTGTCTGTTCATGTGTGTGATGAATGAGGATAAGTTGACCTGAGTATGAAAGGTAAGAGCTAGGAGAGGAGTAATATAGATGTTAGTGACAGTGGAAGGTTAATGGTTTGGAAATGACAAAAAGGAGCAATAGGAAAGGAAACCCCACCCCTCATGACCAAAAGGAAGTGAGAGAATAAAGTGCTACCACTTGAGATGTCACCTGCAGAAGCTAGATCCTCGGGGTCGAGGCAGGTTTTTGGTGAGGCATAAGGAGAAGGAAGCACACAAAGAAACAGTTGAGATATGAGGAAAAACTGATAACTCTGGAAGGATAGTTTCAGGGGACACAGAAGAGGCCTGTGAGATTTGCAGAGACTTGGGACTAGATCCATAAAGCCTTATAGGAAGCAAAGGGTAATGGCTAATGTCATAGAAGTCAAAGTGACAAAATGACACAGAGGAAGCATCTGTCAATTTAGTCCCATTTTGAGAGAGTGGAAACTGCCTGAGGCCAGAGGCTTTGGCATTTAAAAATATCCAGTGTCTGCCATAAACAAGATCACTTATTCAGTATTAGTGACTTAAAATCATAATCATATAGAAAGCTAAAAGTAATTTCAACTAATTCCCTTTTACCCATGATTGACCCATTTGGTTTATAATAGGTTTTTGATATCATAGAAAGATATGTGGTCTCAGTTCCCAGCTCCTTTGTTCCCAAATACTAAAACCCTTGGAATTTCCTGAGCAATAAGAGTAACGGAATTGTCACATGTTCTAATGAGTCTGCCCTTGGCAGGCCTCTAGACAGCCTCAGGATGGGCGCTAGTTACCAGAAAGACTAATCCTTGATTGAAGTTTGGAACTTGCAAATCCATTCCCCAGCCTCGGGAAACAGGAGAGGGATTGGAGATTTAGTTTATCATCAATGGCCAATGACTTAATCAGCCATGCTTACCTAATGAAATCTCCATAAAAAACCCTGTGTGACAGGGATCAGAGGGCTTTTGGGTTGCTGAATGCTTCCATGTGTGGGGCTGGTGGTACACCCTGGATCCACAAGGTCCTATGCTCTAGAGTCTTCCAGACATCACTCTTTGTACCTCATCCTCTGGTTTATTCGTATTCTTTTTAACAAACTGGTAAATGTAAGCAGTGTCTTCCTGAGTTCTGTGAGCTGTTTTGGCAAGTTATTGAGCCTGAGAAGGGTCATGGGAACCTCTGACTTATAGCCAGTCTGGTCAGAAGTACAGGTGGCCCAGGACTTGTGGCTGACATCTGAAGTGGAGGCAGTCTTGAGGGGCTGAGCCCTTAGGCTATGGGCTCTAATTCCAGGTAACTAGTGTCAGAATTGAATTGACTTTTTGACACTGTGTTGGTGTCAGAGAGTTGTAGAAGTGCTACTGAGAAAACATCATATATTTGATGTCAGGAGGAAAAAAAGCAACCCTGAGTTACTCTTTTATTGTTAGCCTAAACAACACAGAATGAAGTAAAATGAAATTGAATTCCAACTCTACTGAGATATACTCTCTAGTATCTCCTACACTGAAATTCAGTCATATATTGTCATTCCAAAGTCAAATAGCAATAATTGTGACCACAACGGAAACCTAACTTTATGTGTGCCTCGTATTGTCTAAGAAACGACAATCTTCCTTTCTCTATATCCTCCAGATAATTTTTGAACTATTCCCAAGATTGGACTTTCTACTTAATTTAGCTTGTAAACTTCAGGATCATTTTGAGGTCAAGCTTGTTAGGATGCTCCTATTGAAATGAATAGCATTCCTAGACTGTGCTGTAATACTCCAAAATATTATGTGAGGAAAGAAGTTCAGGGTATGTGCCGACCATGTAAGCTCCACACGAAATAAATGTGTCATTGATTTTTATTGCAATTATGGTATGAATTTCAACTGATCAACAAGGATAACTGTTTGAGACTTTGAACATCTTTCTGATAAGAATTTTAAAGGAATGAATCATCTCTTTATAGTCAAAAAATAAGACAATACATAAATTGCTTTTTCCCTCAGAATTTCTCTTTGTAGATTACACTATAGTTTTTCATTGGCATAGACGTATGCTATAGAAGTAAATAAATATCTCATCTTTGTCCTGTTTCAATTCAAATAAATATTCTGAACCAAGCATGATTCTCAGATACTTTATAGTAAAGAGTTCTGAAACATTCATCCATTCTTCTATCTCCCTTGAAAGTAAATGACATGATAGTTTTAACCTACATTGTTGATGTGAGATATTTTCCTCAATCTTTCCTATAGAGTAAATTTGGAAATAGAGGAAAATTTTGAATTTAGTATCTTCCAGTTGCAACAAATTTATTAAATACAGTTCATAAATGCCAATGTGAATCTCTTAGGATTAATAGATGATTTTAGAAGACATCCAAAACTTAAATCTATTATAATCCTATAAAATCAATGTGCTAACAAAAAGTTTCCCTATGGCAAGCTAATTATAGAAACTAGAATTATTGAAAATATAAACCTTTAGCATGAGTATCTTTAAATGATCAAAAATGTTTCTACTCGTGCTATTAACCCATAACATATACTGAATTATCTGAGCATTGTTAAGAATTAGTCAATGTAATCTTAGAAGAAAAAAATTATGCTCATTAGCGATGGTTTTACATTAAAGAAAGAGAACTGAGGTGCTGATATAACTTTCTTAATAAATAAGATACCTTTTCAATCTCTATCACCTATTTCTCCTCCCCTATTCTATACTGAATTTCAATCTGTAACATATGCACTTTAAATGTGATGCCAGAGATATGTGAATATGTGAATAAGTGAGCAGGTGTTGCTGTTAAAATTAGAAAAAGAAAATGGGAAAAAAAGGAAGAGTTTATCACATCTCAATTTACATTAGCATAAAAACACAATGACATTTATATTTTATTTGAGGTGGAAGGGTCATATGGAAATTTGACTTATGACTACATTGCTCACAGCTATGTGAATTAGTAGAATTTAAAGCTTAATGTGTATCAATGGACATATACCAGGTTCACTGTGAAAAAGAAGAAAAGGTATTGGTATCTTCAAAGGTATCTTTAAAAAAAAGAACAACAGCAACAGAAAAGAAAAAGCTAACATCACAGCACAGTTTAAAACAGTAATTATCTCTCATTAGCAATTGATATTATATTACATCAGGAAGTGAATTAGACTCTCTGAAGCTCTCTAAAAATATTAACTTACTGAATTCAAGGTAATCCACAAACTGTTGGATATATGCCCAGGTGCTTTTGGAGGGCAGTAGAATTCTGAATGTAAGAAATAACAATGCAGTCATGGCAATTTAAAAAGCTGCAAGTTATGGGAATTTAAAATCAAATACAAATTTAAAACTAACTAAAATTTTCTTTAAAATGTCACAATGTAGGGCAGCCCCAGTGGCGCAGCGGTTTAGCGCCGCCTGTAGCCCAGGGCGTGATCCTGGAGACCGTGGATCGAGTCCCACGTCAGGCTCTCTGCGTGGAGCCTGTTTCTCCCTCTGCCTGTATCTCTGCCTCTCTCTCTCTCTCTGTGTGTCTCTATGAATAAATAAAATAAAATCTTTAAAAAAAAAAATGTCACAATGTGAAACCTTTTATTTATTTTTTTGCCAGCATATTGACATTTACATTTTCATATAAAATCATTTTCTCTACATAGTATGTTACTCTAAGCAGCTTTCAGATAAGGTGATCTCATTTTAAAATGCCCCATGTGGAACCCACAGAAATCCTATACTTTCATTAGTTTGCTTGAAGAAAATTAATTTAATAATTTCAATATACAAAAGGATACTGTTCTGCTTTTCACAGAGAATCTGATACAATTGGATAATAATATCAAGATAATCAGGATGGGCCAACTCAATGGAAGATAGTTGCTTGTGTTTTCTTTTAATATACAGTACTTCCATTGATACCAGATCCAGCAGCTTTTCAGTAATGCATGAAAAACTCGACAAATGTAAATCAGGTTTTCATGTAGATCCCCATCAAGCTTGGACCATGTCCAGAATTCAAGCTAGTATTAATGAATAAACTATACTGTATCTAACAGCAGACAGTCTTGCTCAGTCAAGCTTGCTGAATTTTTGTCTTATGCAAAATGTCAAAAATATATCTTTCCAATATGTGTCCACTTTATTAAATACTAGTTCAGGAGCGCTGACTCCTCTCAACCATTCCAATCACCAATCTCCAAGTCTTAAGACTTTATCAATCATGTTGAAATATTTTTTTTTGTTCAGTACTATTTTAGAATTTCTTCCAAAGGGTCAATTTGTTTTTCTTTCTTTTGGAGAGAGAAAGACTGGGGTGACCACAGAATGGTGAAGAAGAGCAAACAAGCTTGTATTACCATATCCTATCAAACTTTATGAATATCTCCATGACAAGACACAGAATAATAGATACTTTCAAAAGGTGGCATTTGCCTCCAGATAACACTATTTAAAACAGGATATCCTGGTCTCTCAATCGCCTGACAAGAACTCTATTTGGATAAAATAGACCATATGTTTTCCAGGATGGAAAACAAAGACATGAAGGATTTAGTGGGAAGTTATTAGACATTCCTCACAAAGATGAAGGAAAGCAGCAGAAATGTCTTAGAGCTGCACCCTGAAGGAGCGTGTCACAACAGATTTAGGAAATGATAATCTGAGCCACAGAGAAATATTTAGCTAGTGGAAGGGAGAATGCATTTTCCAACCATGAAGCTATTTAACATTTAGTTCTGTGGAGCGAAAAGTTTATAGGGGAAATTCTTTGGCTTCCCTGCTAAGATAATTCCCTGAGGATGCCTCTTCAAGTCTTATCTTAAAATACACCACTGAATCTTGGAATAGTAATGATTTTCATTACTTTTATGGGTATTTGTCAATTTTTTTCAAGTTTGAGTATGTGAATTATTTATTACCCCCAAATAATGAGGGGAATATTCACAGATACTATTTAACAAGTATTCCTTCATTCTCAATTCATTTAGAATAAACATTTGCTTGGTACTATTGCATATGTAATCATGAAGAGGGATAATATTAGTAAATTAAAAACGACTTCTACATCCTGAGCATAAACATGATTGTACTAGTGATTCTCATTAGGTATTTTCATCTGATATTGGTAATGTGCTTGTTATCATTACTAATCAATACCATAAGACCTTTAATTCTTAACTAACAGTTATCAAACGACTTCTACCTATTGAGCACCATACTAGGCACTGAAGAAACAGAGTTGATCAAGTAAAATATCTATGAAATACAATATGTTTTAAAGAGCTAAAGGTGATAAATAATCTGTCTATAAGCAGACATTTATTAAGTACCTAATATGTTCCAGAAACTATGGCTAGATGCTAAAAATTTAAAAATGCATAAGAAAGAAAAATTGCTGCCCCACAGATCATACAGTATAGTTTAAGAGGAAATCAGTTAAGGATAATTGCAATGAAATATGATAAATTCTGACAAGGAGGTGACGATTACTAGTAGGAGCACATAACTGGCCAACCAAACAACTTAAGGCAATCAAGGAGTAAAGGCCCCCAGGAGGAAGTGTCTATCTAGGTTGGGACCTAAAGAATTATTGGCAGTTACAAGGTTAAGGAAGAGTGGAAAGGGGAAAGGGAGCATAACAGGCAGAGAAACCATGTGTGAAGATCCAGAAGAAGAGGAAGGATCTGAAAAAAAGTGTACCATGCCAGAGTGTAGTCTTTAAGAGTGGAAGTGACAAAAATTGAGGATAGAGAGAAGCAGGGGCCAGATCCAAAGGACCTGGATCACTACCTTAATGGGATTGGTCTTCATTTTAACATCAGTGGGGAATTATTTCAAGTTTTAAGTATAGGAACAATTCATCAAACTTACCCTTGGAAATATTACAGGGACTGCACTGTGGAGAATGGATTGAGTGAAAAGCAGAGAGATCAATTAGGCTTCTGTAACAGTAATTCAGGTAAGAATAATGATGGTATTAGGGATGGTATTAGGCATTAGGGCACTGTGGATGTAGGGGGAAAAAGACAAATTTAAGAGATAGAAGACGTGATGGCATTTCTGAGTGGTAAATGTGGAGAGAGAGAGAGAGAGAGAGAGAGAGAACATGAAAGAGGCAAGGCTAGAGTAACCCTCATTTTTTTTTATTAAGGCCACCTTCCAGTAGGAAGGTGCCAATCGTATATTCAAGGAATCCAGAAAGAGGAACTACTTTAGAAGGTGGGAAGGTGGGAGTTGAGTTTTGGATATGCTGAATTTCAGATGCATGTAAACCCTCTGAGTAATAATATCTAATAGGCAAATGATCTAAAGAACATGTAGAGAAGCCTAATTTAGAAGAATCAACTTGGCAATCTAGTATTTCAATCCAGTAGAGTATGTGATCATAGAAGCCAAGACACAGGGACACCTGGGTTGCTCAGTGGTTGGGCATCCGCCTTTGGCTCAGGGCATGATCCCAGGATCCGGGATAGAGTCCCACATCGGGGTCCTTGCATGGAGCCTCCTTCTCCCTCTCCCTGTGACTCTGCCTCTCTCTCTGTGTCTCTCATGAATTCTTTAAAAAAAAAAAAAAGAAGAAGAAAAGACACAAAAGTGCCTCAATAATAGTAATCATCAGAGACCTGCAATTCTCTCCCTGTGAGCTTCCGTTGCCGCTGCCCCTGGGCCTGTATGTAGGGCAACTCCAAGGTGTCAAAGAGGTAACATCCACCCAAAAAAAGTCTGTCAGCTGATGCTATATAGGAAACTGGTGGGTAAATACCCCAGTCTGCTTGTGCCTTTTTTGCAATCTGGGATTTGCTCTACACACTGTCCCAGAGTTCCCCAGTGGAATTAAGGTCTGGCCATTCATGGTGGCAACACACTTGTTAACTCACCCTTCATTGCTTCCCTCTCTGATTCACCTCCCCTCCCCTCCATTTGTGTTTTCTGAAATCACCTGCAAAATTAACTACTTCCACTCAGTTCCTTGCTCAGGATCCCGTCTTGCAGACGGGAAAAAAAAAAAAAAAAAAAAAAACTCCTGAGGAACTAAAACTCAGATGGCTGGTACAAGAATTTGTCTTAGAAAGCAGTGTCTCAATCATGGTGTTCTGAAATCCCGTCATTTATCAACCAGATGGCAATTAAGAATACCACTGCCGGTCATGATGTGGATTTAATTCCTGATATTGCTGTTGCACCATAATCACAAGGCTCTCATGTCAGGTGAATTGGAATGGGTACAGATATAAGAAAATGCACTGACTTATCCAATACCCCTAACCTCAAAAGATAGGGAGTCTATGGTGATTATCAGAAGTTTAAAGTATGTGGACTGTTACTACTAAATGCAATAGATTGTAACTCCAGCCCCTACAAGTTTCTCATGCAAAAGTCAGAATTACAGTTCCTGGTAGAGTTGCTGAAATTAGAACATTGTATGAATATGTTTGAGAAGCATGAACCTGCAGACTTCTGAAGTCACTGAACTGGCAGAAAAGGATTCTCATTTCCTTACTAGGGAACACCAGTCTCCCTTCATTACAGGACATGCAAATGCCTCACCTGATGGAGTTGCCTCACATGATGATGCTTGACCCCTTGAAAATCTACCCCCTCCCCTGGGGTACTTCTGGACCAATAACTAGAATTAACGCTCAGCATTACCAGGGCTGGGGGGTGGGGAGTAGTCCCTGATATGGGTGGGAAAGGATTATCACCAAAATAGCTTTGGGATCCACCCAAAACATACTGGATAAAAAATAGGAGAATATGCCTGAGAACAGATATAGTGAGTGATGGCCCAATGGGTGCAGAATAGAAGATTGATTAGTGGAGAGTTCACTGATGTGGGGCACCTTATCATGACTCGACATTAATGACCAGACAAGGTCATTTATAGCCAGTTCTAATAGACTAGTGGTTTGATTCTTCCAAGGAAAGAACAAATGATGGTAATTGAGGTAAGGTTATCAGAACCTCTCTGGCAGAGTATTAAGGAAGAGACCAAAAGGCTTAAAGAGGAGTGTATGCTAGAGTGGACTTATCCTAGAAGAAACAGAGATGACTGCTTTCTACAGAACAGCTGAAGAGAGTATCCCTTTACTCAAATGATAAGAAATAGGTTAGTCGGAGGAGGAGGCGTCACCGGTATAATTAAGAAATCCAGTGGAGACTATCCCTTGTAGGACAGCTAAGTAATTGATACTTAAGGTACCAATGATGGTGATAGGACTCTGGGATAAGGGAGGCCAAGTAATATTATTTAATCATTGAAGGCAAAGTGGATATAACTGCCATTATGTGCAGGAGATACCTACACATACCTACAGTTATGGCAAGTAGACCATAGTGTTTTGAAAGGCAAAGAGCCTCTAACAAGGGTGTTGCTTAACTTTCAAAGCCAAGATATATCAAGAGCAGGTGAGCAAAGTCTGTGTCAGCCAACAGAATAGAATTGTACTAGCTACTAGACATGAATCAGACCCAATGAACATTGACTAAAGGGGAGGCAGGGTCTCCTTCAGGAATTATCTTGCGCTGCTGGAATAAGTATGTACAGTATCTATTCTCCAATTCTTCCCACCCCCTAACACACACACACACACACACACACACACACACACGACATACAGACATTTACCAGAGGAATTGTACCCATATATTTCAAGGATTGTTAGATAAAGGGTATGAGCTAACACTGGTAACAAGAGGATTCAAGAGATCCTCAGGACTCCTTATCAGAGCTGGGTCTAGGGAGGTAAGGTGAAACATGGAGTCCATGAACCTGCTCAGGGGTTCATTTCCCTGGCATCTGAGTGCACAATCAGAATGGATATAATTAACAGTTTTCAGAACCCTCACATCGGTTCCCTAATCTGTAAATTAAGAACCATAGCAGCAGGTAGAAAAGCAGCCAGGTAAAAGACTCTGAAACAGCCCAAGCCCCAGCTGACATCATAAATGAGAAGCAAAACAGACCTTCAGTGAAGTGTCAGAGATCATTGCCTCCTTCAAAGATTTTAAATAATGCAGAAGTAGTGGTCCCTATCATATCCCCCATTGAATTCAACAGTTTGGTGCTTCGAAAAAAACAGATGGATCATGGCAAATAGCTAACAGCTGCAAACATTAACTAAATAGTGGCCACAAATGTAGTTGCTGTGCAAACGTGATTTTGGATATAGCTCATAAAACACTTGGGAATGTTCCCCTGAACCATTTATCAAGTGATTCAGAATCTTGATAATCTATATGGGGCCCAGAGAAAAAGAAATTTCTGCAGCAGATACAAGCTGCACTATACACAACCCTTCTCCTTGGCCACATGACACAAAAGATTCCACATTATTAGAGGGAGTATCCATGGTGGGTAAGGATGCCATGTGGATCTGCCAGCAAGCCCTGATAGCAAAGTCACAATGTACTCCCCAAGATTTCCGGAGCAAAGCCATAATGCCTATATAGAAGAACTATCCAATGTTTAAAAAGTGACCTTACCATGTATTATGCCTCAGTAGAGTGACTGTGGAATTGGAGCTTCACATATGAGCCAGACCCATCAGATTGATGGGCACAGCAACAATCCATTATGCAATGAAAACATCATATTTGGGGTTGGATTTAAGCACAGAGGGAAGAAAAAAATCAGTTACATGAACAGGTGCCCACTCTCATGTAACTCACCTCAGTTGCACTTAACTCTTTCTCTTAACTCATACCAATGGCTTTGTCGAGGATTCCCTATGACTAGTTGATGGGAAGGGAAGGAAAGAAAACCCTAGTTTGTTTCACAGATAGGTTGGCTTAATATGGCTGTGAGAACCAAAATTGGACCACAAATGCACTACACAGAACCCTACTCAGCAGTGGCCCTGAATAACAATGGTAAGAAACAGTATTCCAGTGGGCAGAGCTTCAAGAAGTATACTTGGTCTTCAGCTGTGTGAGTTGTGGATATACTTGAGCTGCAGCAAATGGCTTGATGGGTTCATTCATCAGAAGCCCTGTGAGGAAAAAGATTGGAAAATCAGAAACAAGAAAGGCTAAGGAAGAAGTTTGTGAATGAACCTAGGGGAATACACATAGAATCTGCAGTTCTTTGTGTTTCACAATGATGCCTCCTAAACTTCTCTAAAGAGAAGGTACTAAGCAATCAGGTAGGCAAAATGACTTTTCCTACAGAAGTCATCCAGCCTTTGCTGTGGGCCACTTCAGTTTTTGTACAATGGACTTATTTTTTTTAAGATTTATTTATTTATTTATTCATTAATGACTGAGAGAGAGAGAGAGAGAGAAGCAGGCTCCATGCAGGGAGTCTGACATGGGACTCTATCCTGGGTCTCCAGGATCAGGCCCTGGGCTGAAGGTGGCGCTAAACCACTAAGCCACCTGGGCTGCCCCAGCACAATGGACTTATGAACAGAGTAACCATAGTGGCAGAACTGGACACTATGAATAGACCCAGTAGCATGGACTGCCCTTCACCAGACTAACCTGGTTACTGAGCAGCTGAATAGCCCACCTTTCAGTGACCAAGGCAAACACAAGCCTTCAATATGGTGTATCCCTCAAAGAAACCAAAGAATCACTTGGTGAAAAGTTGACTACTTTGAACCACTTTCTTCTCGGAAGGGGTAGAGATTCAGAATTATTAAAATTAACTAAGTTTCTGAGTATGAGTTTTTCTTCTTACCTTCACTGTCTTAGCCAGCCCTACTACCTAAGGATTCACAAATTATCTGATTTATTATCAAAGAGAAACATTAGCTTAGACCAATTTTGTGGGGAACAATGTGTGATAGTGGGAACATGAGTATGGAATCCCTTATTTTATGATGTGATGACCACATCACCCTGAAACAGCCAAATGCAAACACATTGAAATAGTCTTCTAAAGGTACAGCTAAAATGCCAGCCCACAGATAACATCCTGGAAGGTTAGGGTCCTGTCCTTCAAGATGTAGCCTATATTTTAATGTAGCCATTACATGGTACTGCATCTTTGAAATATAGAGCATATGGGCTGGGAAACAGAGAGTGGAAATAAGAGCAGCTCCTGTCATCACTCTTTTGATCTTACAATTAACTCTTATTGGGAGGAAACACTAAATTCTACTCCTGAAACTAATATTACACTATATGTTAACTAACTGGAATTTAAATAAAAATTTAAAACTGAAAAAAGAGTACACTTACCTTGATGAGCTCTAAGTAATATATGAAAATATGAATATATGTCGAGTCACTATGTTGTACATCTGAAACTAATATAATATTGTAGGTTAACTACACTGTAATTAAATTTTTAAAAAAGCAATTAGAAGAAACAGTAAACTATTTGAAAGTGGTTGCCTCTATGAAGCTGGAATCAGGGATGCAGTGGGAATAGTCCCAAGGACTAATAAGTCTGTAGTTCTATGTAAAAAAAAAAATGTATATGTATTATTTTGAAAAATATTATTTTAAGATTGCTGATATTTGTCAGTTTTGGCCTATAAAAATGGCAATTACACATGGTTCAACTTAATTAAAATAAGATAGAAAAAATTTTAAATAAATAAGTAAATAAAACACTGAACAGAATCATAATAGTTTTCAGAATCTTCCAAAAAACTCTGCCTTAGTCTATCTTGTTTGTACCTTAAAAGTCATATAGAAATAGCGCTATTGTTTTAATCTATATTGTGTTCTTGTATAAAAACCTCATTTATAAGATTTGACCTCCTTTTATCACTTAAATTCAAGTAGAAACAAATTTGACCAAATGCCAACAGAAATATACAATTTCATTTTATTCTAGCTGAATTTTCTTTAGTCCAGTTATTAATATATTATTTTATTTAATCGCCGTGATGCTTTCTGGTAACTCTACATTAGAAAATATCTGTCGAGTAAAAAGCATTGCTTAGAGAAGTCTGCAAATGGCTTTGTTTCCTCCCAGTAAGAGTTAATTGTAAGATCAAAAAGTTAAAATATTTCTTTTTTATAAATATAAAAATTTGCTAATTAAAGCAGAGAATCTGTTGAGCCTCTGTTAGTCCCAGAAGAAAACTGAAAATGCCTGAGTTAATATACTGTGACTACGGAGCTTAGATACTATTAACAAGGAGGAAAATGAATATTATTTTAGGCCACCATCCATTTTTAGTAACTATATTTCTAGCTTTTATTTTCCTTTTTGAAAATGTACATTAGGATTTGATGTGCTGGCCATGGTGTACAGAATGCTAATACTTTCTAATTATAGACTGTTTCCTGAAAATCGGGTAGATGCTGCAAATACTGTCCAACAATCTGCACCTACAGCACAGCCCTATTAATCCAATATTGCTGAGAAGGCAAGTGGTCAGTGGAGAATATCACTCAGCATGGCTATTTTGTCTTACTTTTGATTTCCTTTTTAATAGATTCCTCTGACTGAACACTTTCAATTATTTTGTTCTCAAATTTCTTCAGATTCAGGTTTAAAGAACTTTTGAAAATTTAAGTATTAGAATCTTAGAATTCTCTCTCCCTGAATATGAAAATCTCAATGGACATTCATAAGAAGCAAGAGTAAGAATGTAAATCAGATTAGATAAGGCTATGGAGAGGCAAATTATTATGGCCAGGAAGCAATGCGCACAGTGGAAAAAGCAGAGGCTTTGGAGCCAGCCCATGAATTCAAACCCTACTTTGGGTACTTTAAGTTAAGCTACAGTTGCCTCATCTCTTGTAATGTTATTATAATAACAGCCTAACCCATAAGATTTTTGTGAGGAACAATGATATCACTTCCAGTACATCTCTGCACCTGGTAAGTTCTCAATGAACAGTAGCAATTATGTAAATTATTCCATTAAGTTTACGTACATTTTTCTTTTAGATGACTTATGGTTTTCATCCTAAAATCAATAATTCAGTGGGACAAGAACATTAAAATTACACACAATAAACCTATCATGGTGGTGATAAACGTTTCTCTTGGTTGAGTAAAACAAAACAAAATTCTGCTGAATTCTGTTGAAATTTTTACTGACCAAAAAGTTTTAAATGAGGTTTTGCAAAATGTTGCAAGTACCATGGGGCTATAGTGGAAAAGTAGCTTTAGCCTTAAGGTAAAACTGGCGCTGCCAAAGGAAATGGGAGGCCGACTGTCCCACAGAGGCTTTCTGGGGAGACATTCATTATGCCTGATTTCCGAATGGTGCAAGGGATGACCATCTAACTTCCATCCTCAGACATGTACTTGTTATGCATAAAATGTTTGAGAGTCACAATTGCTGAGATATAATTGTGGTAGTTGGTAGGGCTTTTTTCTTTGAAAGTTGTCTTTAAAACATTGCAGAACAAGTTGAGATGACTCTAATAGTCCATAATTTGTGTAGCTGACTTACTGTATCTTTGAAAGTTTCAATTCAGTTCTGGAAGAACTCTACAAAATTAGATGTATCCCCCTCCTTGTCTCCAAATCACTGTATATGACAGAAACATGATTTTATCCATCTTTCGAGGACAGACTCATATGAAGCAGTTCATGTATAAAATTGAGATGCCAATTTATTAATTTACATTGAATAATCTCTGCAATGAAGCTAAAATATTCAAAATCCTCACATGTAGACCTACATGCAAGCCAAATGCATATTAGAAGTTTTCTTAGAAAGCAGAAATCAGACCAACAGTAGTTAGACCAATGGAAATATACCATTTGAATCCAATCTTTAGCAATAGGTTTCCTTGACTGCATATTTCCATTGACCTATTGCCCCAATGGCTCCCATCAGAGCCTTTAGAGGAGTTTCTAGAATTGTCACAGCTTGCTCTCTCCTTATCCTCTCATTCTTTCTTGAACCCACTCCAGTTAGGCCTCCATGTTGCCAAATCCAACGGTCAATTCTAGTCGACTCTAACTTGATCTTTCAAGGGTATAAAAACCATGTAAAACATAATGACGACATCCTCCTCTTCCAAGCATTCCTGCACTGTTTTCCCAGCCATAACACTCCTGGCACCATACTCCCTTGGTTTTCCAACACCATGCTGATTCTCAAGGACTTTTTAAACTTCTATTTTGAAATAATTTTATATTTTCAGAAAAGTTGTGGAATAATATAAAGAACTTCTGTACACACCCATCACCCAGATTCACCAATTGCCAACATATTGCCACACCCTATCATATTCTCTCCCATTTATTTTTTTCCTCTGAACCATTTGAGTATAGATGAGAGACCACAAGTCTCTTAACTTCTTTACTTCTCTGTGTAATACCTCAGAACCAAGATATATTTTAACATAATTATAGTATAATATTTAAAATCAGGAATTGTAATATGGATACAATACTATTCAGTATTCTACATTAGAATTAATCAAATTCACCAGTTTTCCCAATAATATTCTTTATAGTAATTTTTTTTTTCTGGTCTGGGATGCAATCCAGGACTATGACTGTACTTATCTGTTATACCTTCTTTAATCTGGAACTCTTCCTTAGACATATTTGCCTTTCATGACATTGATTTTTTGAAGAATATCAATTACTTTACAGAATGAGTTTTCCTCATGATTACATTTAGGTTTGCATGTTTGGTAGGAATGTTATGTAAATGGACTGTGTCATCTTCAGCACATCTCATGAGGAGATACACAGCATTGGCTTGTTCCATTAGTGAGAACATTCTCTCTGATTATTCGCTAGAGTGATATCCTCCAAGTTTCTCTCTATAGAGTTACTACTTTTCTCTTTACCATTAATAAGTAATTAATAAGGAGATACTTTGAAACTCTGAATATAATCTGCTTCTCATTAACTTTCAACTTCTAGTCTTCATTTGTTGCTGATTCTTGCCTTAATCAATTATTACTATCATGGTTGCAAAATGGTGACTTTCTGGCTTCAACTACATTTATGAGTTGGCATGCAATTTGCTTTCAGGCAAAGCTTCCTATTTCCCCCCATCTCTTTACTTAATCATTTTTATATCAGTATGGAATCATAATTCATACTGTATTTAACGAGTTCATTCAGTGGGTTTATCCAATCCACCATTTTCATAATTTGTTTGGCTGCTGAAATTGTTCCATCTTTTGAGTACCTTTTGGTAAGATTTTTTTTTCCTAGTGTCTTGGCCTAGCAACACTGTAGTAATTTAGGGTTAGTCCACAGCTGGGTTTCTCTTCTGTGTACTCATTCTGGGTAATCTCATCTAATCCAATAGTTTAACCATCATCTTTACACTGATGACCTTAAATTTATATTGCTAGCCCAATCCTGCCTCCTGAATTCTAGATTTGCATTTCCAATATCCTACTTCATTCTCTAATATCTAAGAGGCATCGAATTTAAACTACTCTCCAAACCTGTGCACCACTCCCCTTGAGTTTATCCCATCTCAAGCAAGTACAATTCTCCTGAACCAAAGCTCAAACTAAAATTCTTGGAGTTCTTCTTGATTCCTTTGTTTTCTTCACATCCCACATCTATCTATCAGCAAACCCTATTTATCCTCCAGCTTCAGAGAACATCTACTACCTGACTGCTTAGCATCACTTTAATTGCTCTCATACAAATCCAGGTAGTCATTATTTGCCACCTAGATTATTGCAGTAGGCTCCTGAATATTCTCTGTGCTTCCACTTTTACCTGCTTTCCACTATCTGTTCTTCAATCACTACAGAGATCATTTTAAAGCGTATATTATGGCATTCCTGTGTTCAAAAGCTTCTTAATGGAGTCATATTTGTTCAAATTAAAATTCAATAACATAATCATGGCCTGTAAGGTTCTGCATAATGTGCCTGGTGATTATCTGTTTGACTCATGCCTTTCACTCCTGTCTTTCCTCAGTACATTTCATCCATTCTTGTCTCCTTGCTCTTCCTCCACCTTTCCAAGACAGATCATGCCTCAGGACCTTTGCATGTGCTGTCTCCTCTGCCTATATGCTTTCTTTCAGATGTTTGCATGGTTTTACTTTTTTCCATCCTTCAAGTATTCACTCAGATGCCACCAAATAGGCTATTGCTGACAACTCATCAAAAATAGTACTCTTGGGCAGCCCAGGTGGCTCAGTGGTTTAGCGCCGCCTTCAGCCCAGGGCCTGATCCTGAAGACCCGGGATTGAGTCCCATGTCGGGCTCCCTGCATGGAGCCTGCTTCTCCCTCTGCCTGTGTCTCTGCCTCTCTCTCTCTCTCTCTCTCTCTCTCTTCTCTGTCTCTCTTTCACTCTCTCTCTGTGTCTCTCATGGATAAATAAATAAAATCTTTAAAAAAATAGTACTCTTTTATCTATTCATTTGCTTTTTCCTTAGCACATTTCACCACATGATATATTTATTTGCTCATTTTTTTCAAAACATTTGTCTTCCCCACTAGAATGTAAATTCTGAAAGCAGAGACTTATCTTACTTATCTTTATTTTTCAATGTTATGTTTTCTTGCCTATTGAAGAGTGTCTCACACATATTAGAAAATAAAAATGTGTTGAATTAATGAAAACGTTGATGGTATTCTGCTATGATAGACTTAAAAAACCCTTTTTAGAGATAGTCTTGCTAATATATCCAAAATTCCTGGTGTTTGCTGGTGCCAAGTCTTCTACCCCAGGACAGACTTGCATGGCACTACCAAAATTATTTTCCTTCTTCTGTGCTTCTTGGGGCCCCCAAATTTCTGCCCCACTTCCTGAATGCATGGCACAATGTTCTTTAGACTGGCTGATACATTTAGTCAGGTTATATTTTTGTCTTGCTGGCCTGACAGTCATTTGGTCTATAAAATGATTTTGCCCAACCATGGTCTGTGATCTTACACTTTAACTCTCAAAAGCTAACCTTGATGCCTGTTTTCCAAATTCCTGGTGACACCACATTATTGCTTCTTGTTCTCAAACTCACAAATTGTTCCTTGTGAACTTTGCTCACAGAATCATTTCTCACATAGAAGAACTTGGCGAATTTTCCTTATACGCAATAGCACCTCTGGTTTGGATTTTGTTAGTTGGATTGTGTTACATACTATCTAATGAGAATATCAGTATACATTGTTGGAATCATGACATTCAGAATCATGTTCTTGATTTTCTTTTACCATAGATATAACAATCTTTACATATTATTTGGTGTCACTTATGACAATTATTATACTGTACTGTACTCTACATCATATGCACACATGTTTACATGTAAGACTCCAAAAACCTTGTGGAAAGAGTAAAACTTTCCACTTTTATAGATGAAGAAATGGAATCTTGGCAGGCATAAGTAATTTTTCCCAAGACCATTCAAATAGGACTACAAAAAAAAAAAAAGTCTACTTACATTCAAACCCCATTCATCAAACTCCAAAGCCTGTTCTTTTACTACTATATCACATTATTTCTCTCAGCATACCGAGTAAAGAGCCCTGGCTCTTTATAACTGTGACCTCTACAAGCAACCTACCCAATATTCTCGGTGCAAAGTTGCTTTCTTTTGAGTGCCTTTAACAAGTGCCTGTGGATTCTTGTTAGATATGATTGAAGCACTTTACATTCTAAGCCAAGCAGAATGTATAATATATGTAAGCCTCAAATCTGCCAATAATTCTGGATAGGTTTAATCTTTATCTACTTCTACTTCTTTTCTTCTAATGGATTGATACAGAGCAGCAGTTCTCAGCAAGGGGTAATTTAGTTCCCCAAAGGATCTTGAACAATATTTGGAGACATTTTTGTTTATTACAACCACAACTACTGACACCTATTAGGTAGAAGACAAAGATGTTGCTAAACATCCCATACACAGAACAACCTTCCATTCTAAAGAATTATCTAGCCCAAAACGTGAAAAGTATTGAGGCGAGAAACTTTTTGTTTTTTAATATTTTATTTATTTCTTCATGAGAGACACAGAGAAAGAGAGAGAGGCCGAGGGAGAAGCAGGCTCCACACAGGGAGCCCGATGTGGGACTCGATCCCAGGACCGCAGGATCACGCCCTGAGCCGAAGGCAGACACTCAACCGCTGAGCCACCCAGGCATCCCGAGGGAAGAAACTTTAATCTAGGTCAGCCAAGATAACTCAAAAAGCCCAGATGTTAACAACAGGATTTGAAGTTCAGACTCTATTTACTAGCTTCCCTAGACATTAGCTATTTATCCACAAAATGAGAATAATAATATTTACCTGGCATAGATTACTGTGAGGTTTAAATGAGATAGTGTCATATAAACATCTAAGAATGCTGTCTGACATGTGGCAAACACTCCATATATATTCATTATTGTTACTACTGGCATGTATTCTTTTTACCTCTGTGCCAGACAAGTGAGTGCTTCTGTTTTTCCTTGAAGGATGAAGGGATAGCCTTGCCCCCCCACCCCAAAAAAATTGCTTCCTTGATTTAGGGAAAAACTGAATTTTGATGGTTAGTAGAAGTACTTCTTTTATACCACACCATGTCTGCTCCAAAAATTGAGCATCTGTGATCACTTTACACTTTTTCTGATCCTTTCTGTGAACTAGCAGATTGATTTTTAAGCTTATCCTGTTGACATTTTCAGTTCCTAGGAAGTAAGACATTTGTTTTTCTCTCAGCTTTGTCCCTGTGGATAACTCTACCCTGATGGCACCCATCTTTTAGGGATTTCAACAATCCCCCAAATAAACCTAAGTCCATATGCTAAAGGGCCTAAAAAGAGTCAGAAGTGTGATCAAAGGAAATTGAAACTTTTGGTCTCACCACTCCCTTTGGATTTTCTTTTTGTTTGGTTTTCTTGAAACTTCAAATTTGCCAGGGAACCAATTTTCTTTCCTTCAGGTTAATGCATGTGTTCTCAATAATATGAGAAATTGGAAGAAAAGGTTTTGGATAGAAAAGGTTATTACTGGAGAATGTGAGAGGATTAACTACAGTGAAGGAGAAAAGATACTTCAGCCTAAGGGATTTAAAAAAATTTTTTTCACTCTTATGTTTTAATATGTGGGGAATCCCATTGTCCATGTGGGAAGATAATTTGACAGAAATTTAGGCACAGATTAGGCTGAGATTCGAATATTCCTAAATGTTTCCACTGTCTCAGTCTGGACTAATTGTATGGTCTAAGCCTCAATTAATTTCTTCACCATGTCATGAAGATAATAATATATTAATAAGATAATTTTGAGAACTAAGACCACCCTTCTGCAAGGACCCAATGCATAGTAGGCATTCGACATTATTATTATTTTACATTTCTAATATCCCTTTTTGCTCAGAGTTTCTGACTCTCTTTGGGAGGAGGAATCCCTGGTATGCTCCAACACAGAAACTTTATCAAAAAATTCTAATAGCTTAAATTCTGATGTGTCAGGTTTTGTTTTTTGGATTTTGTTTTTGCTTTGTTTAGTTTTTATTTGGTGGTTGTTCTTTTCTCACAGCTCTCTGATATAGAGCAAGATAAAAGATTTCTGTTGTTATTTTTCAAACTAACTCTTCTTATATACAAATATTTTAAAGAGAAAATTCTAGAAATAAATTTTAAGCATTTATTTGTGTGTTGGAGTCTAGACCAGATAGCACTGCAAGTCCATACTATAAACTACCCCATCTAATCAAAGCACACAGGAATGATAAAATATGTGAAAAACAGATTAACATCTTCCTGTACCAGCTGTTGAATAGCTACTCAGAGAAATCAAGGGCTGAGGTTATAAGCCTGCTGGGCTCTAAGCCTTGAAGGATGAAGAGGTCACTAAAAGTTGACTTTTGAGGGGTAGCAGGAGCTAGAGTAGGGTGGACAAGCCTGTAATGGGAGACTGAAGAGCTTTAAGAGTCACCTGAGACTACCAGTTGGATGGAGCTGCACACTGTGTTGGGGGAAGGCACACACACCAATCCAACAACCCAGACTGGAGCTAACTAAGAATCAGGTAAACAACTGGATATGTGACTGCTCCAAGATCATTTATATTTTGCTGTCACTGTTAGTCCAAATTCTGTACCTGATGAAATGGAGGTCAGGGTAGGCAATCAGAAGACAACCAATGACTAAGAAAGAGGGAGAAAAGGAAAAAGGAACAATAAACAGAAACAACTCCTACTAAGAGTCTGCATAACACAACACTCAGGAATGTATAGAGAGCTGATACTATGTAACAATCACCAAACTCAGTAATAAGGAGATGGATTAACTAGTAGAAACATTTTTTAAAAATTACTTGTTAGTGAGACAATAGGAAAATAGAGCAAACATATTTTTAAAAATATTTTATGAAACAAAATTAGGTTGGTGTGAATCAGTAATAAGTTGCGGGGGGAGAATAAACAGGTATATAAAAGAACCTGTTGCATAAATTTGCAATTGAAATATGTTTATTAATTTTTTAAAAGATTTTACTTATTTATTCACAAGACACAGAGAGAGAGACAGACAGACAGAGACACAGGCAGAAAGAGAAGCAGGCTTCATGCAGGGAGCCCGATATGGGACTAGATCCCAGGACTCCGGGATCACGCCCTGGGCTGAAGGCAGATGCTCAAGCACTGAGCTACCCAGGCATCCCTATTAATTTTTTTTAATTCCATGGATAAAATAATACCCTAGAATGGGGGGGGGGCAGTTATAATTACCAAATTGGAATATAGACCTGAGGAATTCTTTCAGAATACAGCTTTGGGAGATAAGAAAAGGAAAAGCACAACAGAGAAAGTAAGAGACACAAAGTGTACATGAGACACTAATAAATTGAAGTCTCATAAGTTTCCCAAAGTTGAGAATAGAGGGGATGACAGAGAGGCAATGTCTGTTCAATGTGGCCAAGATTTTTTCCACCTTTGAAGAAATATGAAAAATGTACACATAAAGCCAAGCCAGATAAATGAAAATAATTACTCTAAGATCATATCTCAATGGAAGTATTGAATACCGAGAACAAATAAAGAATCTGATGAGCCTTTGAGAAAAATAAAAATATTATCTACAAAGGAATGACAGATCTACAGCAATGATCTCATAAAAATAAATAAAAGGTAGAAGATTATAGAATAAAATCCTCCAAGTACTGAAGGAAAATAAATACCAATTTCACATTCTAGACCCAGCTGAAGTACCACTCAAAGGAGAGAGAAGTTGAAGACATTTTCAGATATTCAACACAAAGAGAATTTATCACCCATAGGATTCTATTGGAGAAACTACTAATGGGTACAATTTAACAAGAATAAATGTTAATCCAGAAAGAAAAATATTACAGATGGTGACAAAATATATACCATGAAAATTACTGGTTTTTTGGTCAAAATATCTACAAATCTAGAATTCTAAAACTAAATTCTGCACAATGAAGAGTTAAATTTCTCATTCAGGAGAATAGAAGTAATGAAAACTCTAGACATAGAAAAATGTATTGGAGTATACATGCTAATATATTAATAAACTAGTAATAAAACAAATTGATCAATCTAACAGAAGGCAGACAGGAGAAAAATCAGAGAAGGAAAAGTATGATAAGGGCAGCCCCGGTGGCACAGGGGTTTAGCGCCGCCTGCAGCCCAGGGCGTGATCCTGGAGACCCAGGATAGAGTCCCACGTCGGGCTCCCTGCATGGAGCCTGCTTCTCCCTCTGCCTGTGTCTCTGCCTCTCTGCCTGGCTCTCTCTCTCTCTCTCTCTCTCTCTTAAATAAATAAATAAATAAATAAATAAATAAATAAATAAATAAATAATTTTTTAAAAGTATGATAAATGGAAAACACAAAATATTAGAAATAATTCCAAATTCAACAGTCTAAAATGTGAAGTGAGAGATTTTTAAAAATTATATCATACCTTTGAATACTACAATAATCTAAATATCATTAAATTAAAGATTAAAAATTAAAATTACAAAATATTTGCAATGAATAACAGAAATATTACATATCAAACCTAATAGACACAGCTAAACATTGGTTAGATAGAAATTTTAGACAAATGTAATTATTCTAAAAATGAGAGGTATTAAAAACAAATTAGCTACAAAGCTATAAAATGAAAAAAACAGATTATCCCTAAAGAAGGTGGAAATAAGGAAATAAAAGAGACAGGAGCAGAAAATAATGAAATAGAAAAAAATATACATAATCACAAAAGTAATAGGATGTTGCTAAAAAGACTAATAAACAACCTCTAGCAAGGTTGATGTGAACACTTTACATTAATTTGTTTAATCCTCATAGGAACTCTATATGGTAGGTACTATTAAGACCTGGTACAAGTAAATATTAATATAGAAAGGAAAAGAAGAACATAGCTATAAATGCAATAGGTACTTTACAAATAGTAGCAAATTCTGACGACAATTTTTTTCAAGGACATTGAAAATTTGTCAATGTCAATTACCAAAAGTAACTTACAAAAAAAAAAAAAAAAGACAAACCTCAATGCCTATTTTAAAAAATGAAACTGAGGTCTACAATATCTCGCTCAAAAAAGCCATTAGTAAGCTGAGGCAACCTTACAGAATCATTTTATTAATTTCAAATCCTATCTTATATAAAAAGTTTTACATAATAGAATTAGGGAGAGATTAACAAATTGGTGTCAGGAAGCTAATGTAACTTTGAAAATAAGACCTGATAGAGAACTTAAGAAAAACCAAAATTATAAATAATCGCATGTGGTAATATAGATGAAAAAGTCCTAAATATAATTTTTGCGAATCCAATCCAGCAGTGTTAAAAAATACCTTGTATCCAAGGAGGTTTTCTCATAGGAACTCAAGAATGATTCAACATCAGAAAATACTGCAGGAGTGCCTGGGTGACTTGGTTAGTTGAGTGCCCCGCTTTTGATTTGGGCTCAGGTCATGATCTCAGGGTCATGACATCGAGCCCCATGTCAGGCTCTGCACTGGGCATGGAGCCTGCTTGCAATGCTCTTTCTCTCTCTCTCTCTCTCTCTCTCTCTCCTCCCCTTTGCCCCTCTCCACCTCTTGTGTACATGCATGCTCTCTCTCTAAAAAAAAAGAAAAAAGAAAATACTGCAATGTAATTCACACATTGACATTAACATGACAAGAGAAAAACTAAGGAAAAATATGTACATATATATAGTAAAACTTAATATGCTCATTCTTCATGAATACAGTAGCATTGCCCATTATCACTCATCATTTATCATTATTCATCATTGTGCCAAAGTTCACAGTCAAGGAATGGCTCACAGAAAAATAAATGAGTAAAGAATAAATAAAGCAATTATTAGTATACAGCATATTTATCAATAAAGAAGATATATGATTTCTAAACAAACAATTTAGAGCTCACAATAAAGTTCAGCAAGGTGGTTCGACAGAAGGCCAATATATAAAATCAAAAGGAATGGGCATGTTTTAATATATTAAATATGTAAAATAAAAAAGCAATAGCCAATTAAAATTATAACAAAATGATACTGATTATAATAGCCAGAATTATAATGTACCTAGGAAAACACCTAACAAAAATATGTAAGCTTGTATTTATTTCCTGTGGCCACCTTAACAGAGTAGCATAAACTAAGTGGGTTAAAATAACAGAAATTCCCAAGGATCCAGAGCCTAGTAGTCTGAAATCAAGGTGTTGGCACTGCCAACTCTGCCTTTAAACTCTCAAGGGGAGGATTCTTTGTCCAGCTTCTGGTAGCCAGGCTGCCTCGTGGTTTGTGCTGGGTACCTCTAATCTCTGCCTCCCTGTTCACGTGGCGCTTCCCCTAACTGCGTCTTCACATGGCTGTCTTCTTATAAGAACAATCATACTGGATTACTGTCCCACTCTTTCTGTATGACCTTTTTTTTAACTAATTACATCTATTATGACTCGATTTCCAAGTGAGATCACATCGTGGGTACTTTGAAAATAAGAAGTTAAGATTAAGGGGGTTAAGATTTCACCAAATATTTGCAGGCACACAATTCAGCTTATAACAATCCCCAAATTCGGGATCCCTGGGTGGCGCAGCGGTTTGGCGCCTGCCTTTGGCCCAGGGCGCGATCCTGGAGACCCGGGATCGAATCCCACGTCGGGCTCCCGCTGCGTGGAGCCTGCTTCTCCCTCTGCCTGTGTCTCTGCCTCTCTCTCTATCTCTCTGTGACTATCATAAATAAATAAATAAAAATTAAAAAAAAATCCCCAAATTCAAACTATTAATTCTTTTATGATTTATGTATTTATTTGTGAGAAAGAGAGCAGGAGGAGGAGGGACAGAGGGAGACAGAGAATCCTCAAGCAGACTCCCTGCTGCAAGGAGATCCCCAAAGGCAGGGCTTGACCCCAGGATCCTGAAATCATGACCTGAGCCAAAATCACGAGTCAGCGCTTAACTGACTGAGCCATCCAGGTGTTCCTCAGACTATTATTTAAGGTAATGGAAGTCCCGCATCAAAGACACAAATAAAGAGACCTTTAGAACAACCTGATTTCACATTGACTGTCAATTCTCCTGATTACTTGGCTCAAGCAAGGAAAACTGCATGCCATGGGGAAATGAGGAGGTGATGCATATGATGGCTTAGACAGGATTTGGGCTTGTATTGGTGATTTGGGAGAAAGTCTAAGGAAGTGAAGGTTTTCTCTGGACTGGATGATGTCAGAAAGCAGAGGTAACGGTTTAGGGATTGTGGTTTACTGGCAATCTCAACTTTATCTAAGAGGTGCGAAAAACAAGTCATTTTTTAAGTGTCAAATAAGTAACATTCACGCCGATCTGGGAGGGGGTGTTAGGTCATCTTTGTGGTTTGTGCGGTGTCCTTATTTTCATCTGTGTCATTACATAATTGCCTTGTTTTGGTCTTGTTCCATCACAGGCTCAGTGACCTCATGTAATGTAGTTCTGTGACGTATTTGCCACCATCCAGCTGTCACCACGCAGTCACCAGCTGATGGCTATTTTAAGCATCATTCCTTCATCTCACCTGAACTAGTGATGAACTGTACCATGATCATGAATGAGGATAATATAAAGATGTCAATTTTACCCAAATAATTGATGAAATTAACTTGGAGAGTAAATAGACACAGTAAGGAGGACTATGGCAAATTGAAAAGTGCATGCTCCTGGCTAAGAGCATTAGCATTTTCAAAAGGACAAACAATTCATCCTTGGAATTGATTCAATCTCCATTCTATAATTAAGGTGACCACACATTCTAGTTTACTCAAAACAGTGCTGACTTATACCTATTGTCCTAGCTTCCAAATTAGTTAGCATTTTCCCCAGATTTTTCATTTTTTTACCAAAGAATTAATTTCAATAATTATATTAAAAATAAGCCAGAATTAGATTGGTAAACCTCCCCTGTGCACTTCTGGCTTCTGTCATAGCTATCATCTGGCAGTATGTGATGTATATGTGCAGCAAGTAGTCTCATTCAATATGGGCTTAGTTCAGGAAATCAGTCTTCAGTGCCCCATCTCTCTTTTCCAAACCTTTTTTCATAAGTAATATAATTTACATCTTCATTCAAGGACAACATGCAGAGTAGTCCCCAATAAAGCAAAGTGTGTGCCAACAAGGGCTGCTAGAGACAGCAACTTCTTTGGGTATCCTGTTACAGTAGGGAAAGGTTTGGGGGTGGGGAGGTTGAGTATATTTTTATTTACTAGGGATGCTCATCAGAGTGGAAGCTCCTACCATTAGTCTTACAGAAATGTAAATTAAACTCAGTTCATTAGTTTTAGCAATATCCTGGCTTTTAGTAGTATTTTCCTGCTTTATTGAGGTATGATTGACAAATGGAATTGTAATGTATTTAAAGCATACAACGTGATGATTTGGTATGTGTTTCTGCTGTGGAAGGTTTCCCACAATCTGGTGGGGCATATATCTGATGCCACCGCCTCTGCCGGCTACATGGTATACCAGACAGTTGTGCTCAAACCCCTGTCAGAGTTTCCAAGATGTACTGAATTTCCAGACTTTGAGTTGGTGGAGTCAAGTAAGAAATACAGCAAGTTACAGGTTAGGTGTGAAGTGAAGTATGTACAGGAAATGGAGACCAGTCACCAATAAAAAGTAGAGTGTAGCTTTATAACTTACACTTATTTTGGTAGCATATTTTCTCTCCCATTTTTTATTCAATCATTTATATATTATTATGGACTCACAGAGGTTTTTTTTTAGCCTTAGGGTTAAAATTCAATATTATTAGAGTTTGTTCTAGAATTTAAAATTTGTCATTCTAAAACATTACACTTTACTTATTTGTAACTTCTAGGCAAGTGAGAAGCTTCACTCCCATGGTCTGCAATGCATTTACCTCTTTGTTCCTGCCTGAGTATACCTGTAAAATCATTTCAGAATTGTTAACCCATATCTTGTACAGTAACATTTTAATTTTCCAACAAACATATTTTCATAGCCATCAACTCAAGAAATCTTTAACATTCATCTACAAATTAAGGACTGAATTTATTTCTCAAAAAATTTTCTAGGAGTTATTTTAAGATTATGCCCAAAGATGATTAACTTAAAATGTACAGACTCAGAAGATGCCTTTAAGTATAACACCATGAAGTAGGACATTTGTTTGAATTCATTACTAAATGGATTTTTGCTTATTTTCAAATCCAATTTTTCTTTCATATTATCTCCAAGTTAAGTGATATCTATTAATGTGCTAACTCTATCAGCAGAAAAAGACAATACACAAAGTGTATTATATTAATATAATCATATCCTATAAAGGGGAATATCATTTAAGGCAGTTGTAATGCTAGTATGATTTTTTTCATGTTTCATGGAATTACAGTGAAGTGGGTTTTTTCTGGAATTTCATTCTCTCAAAGGTGAGGCATCTAGTATTTTTTTAACTGCTTTTGTAAATTAAGTTAAAAAGTCCAATATTGAAAATGCAGTTTTTATTTTTGCAGTGATAACATCAATATAAATTTTATGAAGAATGGGATTATGGTAAAAACAATGCCCTTACAAAATTAAGAAATATTTGGGGCAGAAATATTCTAAGAATAGGTTGTAGTACACACACAATTCAGACTACATACCAGTAAGCTGCAGCATTCTAAAATAGAAACTGCAGTTGTGGAATTTCACACACACACACACACACACACACACACACACACACACACACAAGTGACCTGAGTTAGGGTTAACTATACTACAAAGTTTGTGGACAAAAACAAGATTGAAAAAAGCCATACTTCAGCATAACAGTATGTATTTTCTCTCACTGCTGCCCATCATCAACCTGAGTTCAGAAATGTTTTGCTTTTAAAGAACTACTTTGTAAATCAACTCTGTGAGTCATCTAGATTTTCTTCATTTTCTTCAAAATCAATATGAAATCTTTACTAAAAACATTCAACAAAGGGAGTTATCAAAAGATGCTGTCTTTGAAAGATTTTACATGCACTATATCGGAAAACAATAGTAAACAAGAAGACACTGACATTTATTCATATAAAAGCAAGAGTAGCTTAAATGATATATAAGATTTAATGCTGAAATTCTATAGTTTTGCTTTGGAGTATCTCAACTGGTAGGAACACCACGTTATTGGAATTCTAACATATAATTGAATAAGTTATGTTGTTGAATGCAATGAAATTGACAAAAATGCCTATGATTTTACACCATCTAAAGTTGATAAAACATTCAAAAATCATATTAACATATTTGATACACTTTCTTCAGGTACAGATGTTAAAGAATGGACTCTAACTGGAGGCTAACTGAATATCTGTGAAAATATTGGGGTTGAAATATTTATATATGCTAATACAAAAAATTTTATGCTTGAGAATGTTCTCCATTTAGCAGAATTTGCTCTGAGCTTACCAGATACCTTGGCATTTTTAGTGTTCTCTCAATTAAAAATAATGTAATCCACAGAGAAGTTTCAATGGAAGGTGTCCATTTTAAGTTTCTTAACTGTAAAATGCAACTTAGAAGTCTATTCCAGGCAGTTTTATGGAAAAAATAATAAAAAGAATGAGACCACATTTGAGAGAAATACCAGTGGCATTGTATTAAAGAGCTACAGCTAATTCCTTAAAGTATGTGATTTTAAAATGTGAATTAATTCTGAATGAGGATCCAGTCATTGCCCTGACTGACACCATTTTGCCTTCAATTTATTCTTCTTAATTGCTTTGTTTTCCCCTCCAGCTTACCTGTTAACTCTAGGAGGGACCCAGAGGACAAAACATCCAGCCATGGGAACTGAAACTGCCCCCTCAAGCAATAATAGCTGCCCTGAAGCCATCAAGACCCTGTGTGATTGACCCCAAGACAATGATCAACCTAACCTTTGCTGCCCAGCTGCCTATACCCATCCATCTTTGTTCCTCATTTTTCTTATATAAACTTAGCCATATTCGCAGCACCTAGCTCTTAGGACACTAGTTTGCTGTCTTCTTGGCATTGGCCTCATGGAAATGAGTTGAATAAATTCCTTTTTTTGTTTCACCACCACTCATCTTTCTGCCTTTAGATTTTGTCAGTGGCAAATGGTTGAACCTCATGTTTTTGGAATCTCTGGTGCCAGATACTCTTGCATCTGAGGGCTCTGGTAACAATACTAAGAACAATCATGGGGCATATCTTCTTTTTAAGGTTCAAATAATCAATTAAAAGGTGTTTTGGTATGTTGCATTAAGGCATGTAGACGTATGTTATTTTTTTTTTGACGTATGTTATTTTTAAGAAAGAATTTTAATTTTGAAAATAGTCTTTAGAAAATAGTCTTTGATAGAATTATCTTTTGGTCTAACAATAAAATTAGTTTGTGGGAAAATAAATAATTTTAGTTATTTTTGGTGCCCCTGTTACTCTCACAATCGTCTCAATTTAGATAACACATTTTTTTCGTCAGCCTTTTTGTAGTTGGCTCCTGTCTATGTATTTGCCAGCGTTTGGTGTAGGATCAAAGTCTGAAGCCTTTCACATCTCAGTAAAACCCTTGCTAGCCTGTTCAGGTTGATTGGGCAGCCTGGTGTAAATCCTCTTAATTCAATGAACCTTTCTCAAAAACTTGTGCTAGATTTGGGGATGTGGTATAATCTTTGCTCTCAGGAGTCTTTTTTTTTTTTTCTGGTGATGTTAAAAGTTAGGCGCATGAAACAACTCATTGAGACCAGTATGAATTAGTGCAAAGTAACATTAGCAAGAACAAAAATACATGGTGCAGACAAATTCATACTGGTAGAAAGGAATAAACGCCCTAAGGATGATGATTTTCTAGGAAAGGTTGAAAAGGAAGCTCTAGATGACTGGCTAAATTTTGAGCAGACAAGGAGACAATGGGAGAGGTGCCATGAACAATGGAGGAGACTTTCTTTGGGTGGTCTCAGAGACAAGGCAGTAAGGTATTACAAGCAGCACAGAACACAAGGGTAAGGCTTGACTTCAGCTGAGAGTCTGAAGAGTCAGGAGCAGGGGTGTATATATAAGACAGACCCGAGTAGGAGGGCCATGCATTGCTAGACGGATTGGAGAACAGGACACCAATTATTGCAGAAAATTCAGAGACATATCAAGAAGTCTAGATTAGAAGTGATGACGTCCTGACCTAGCAGAATGAATGAGAATGTGAAAAGGGACAAATCCCGAAGGTGTTTTGAAGAGAAGGTAACTGGCAAACAATCTTACATAAGAAACATGAGTTTTTTAAGAAATGCAATTCTTTCACCTTTGACTCCTAGACTTTGTGTCGGCTAGTCTGGGAGTCAAGATTAAACGAGGACTTTCCCTCTATTAAAACCTGAAATAATATGCTGTAGTGATAGAATCATCTAGTCACGATGTGTAATAGGAGGGTGGCTCACTTAATACCAGTCCTAACAGACGCACAAAATAAAACTTCTAATAGGGGTTTTTGTGTTCAATGAAGTTAGTAGTAAACCTTGACATAAATGTAATCAGGACGCCCCTCCACTGTTTTGCACAACATCTGAAGCTCCCAGCGTTAGACACTCACAGGCAGTTGACAGGCCTAGTTAAAATGCAAACAAGGTAATGCATGAAGCCATTAGGATCCATTAACACCTTGAACCAATTTAATTGATCAAATTAGCTAACCTACTCTAAAGCGTGAAGAAAAGAAGGAAGCAAGCAAGGACAGCAGTGAGATTTTTTATGTGGGAGAGGAGGGAAGACCAGAGAAGTCAGAAGGCAGCATCTGTCATTTGAGATGTTGCCTGGTTTGAGCCTGAATTCTTTCTAGAAAATTATCTTCATTTTGTCTTCTGGGGTAGTAAGAAGGAATAGGATAAAGAAGACTGGCCTGGAATCAGAAGATCCTATGCAAATCCCGGCTCAGACATTAAATTGCCCTGTGACCTCACTTAAACTTTTATTTTTAAAAACGAGAGCTCTAGACCATTTAAGTAATGCCCACTCCAGCTACTCAATTATTTTTTTTAAGATTTAATTTATTTATTCATGAGAGACACAGAAATAGAGGCAGAGATATAGAGAGAGGGAGAGACAGGCTTCCCACAGGGAGCCTGATGCAGGACTCAATCCCAGGACCCTGTGATCAGGCCCTAAACCGAAGGTAGATGCTCAACCACTGAGCCACCCAGGTGTCCCATCCAGCTACTCAATTCTATAAAATAGTTAGATTTTATCTTCACAGGATTTTTTGTTTTGGTGATGTTTTCCTTTCAGTATAAGGGAGTGTTATAAATAAACTCATATTTTTATCAAGAAAATCACATATTTAAGATTCTGAAGTACCAATGATTTTCAAAGACATATTTTCAGATTCTTTTACAGATTAGCCTGATATCTTGGTTTATGATGAAAATCTATAGGACCTATAGTTGTATAAGGCAACATCAGTCTTTCTTAAAACCATATTTTACTTATTACAGAGTCCCAAAATTTCTGTTCCATTAGTCATCTAACTATATTCTACTTCCAGACCAACCATTACATCATCATCGAAACAGTACTACATTTACAAATAGTTTAGTCTTTAATACACATGTCAAAATGCAGAAAGATTAAATTGATAAATCTCCTCCTATTCCATCGCTTTCCATTTTCGTGGATTATAAGCAACTGTCAAGCTTCTGGAGTTTCATCAAATTATCATCCTGCTATCAAAACTAAAGTTACCTTTCTGATATCCTTGGCTTTTCTTCTATAGAGAATTACTTATAGAAATACTATTTAAGATATCAAATATGTTTTCAACTAAGATGAAGCTGCAGTTATATGCAGGGGAAAAGTGGAACTGGGATTGCTTGGGACAATGTGACATGCTAGGAGATTGCATGTCTGGCATTTATGCCTATGTAGTACATCCAAAATGTTCATTTTGAAAAACTCATCTTAAGTTTTAAATACCTTTATATTTGACTAGCATTATTAAGAGGGAAGGAAGGAAGGAGGAAGGAAGGAAGGAAGGAAGGAAGGAAGGAAGGAAGGAAGGAAGGAAGGAAAGAAAATATATGGGTCAGGGTTCTCAATTTCAGATGACAGGACAATAGGAGCTATATTAATCAGAACGAGATTTATTAAGAGAGATAGACAACTCAAAAAAATGTTGCTATTGCAGAAGAAACAGATTTCAGCAGTTTCGTGAGTCACTCTTTGTATCACCCCAGGAACAGGCTTGCCAAAATCAGGAAGTCTGAACCAGGAAGCTACCCTACAGTCACTGGCCTCACTCCCACCAGGCCAGGTCACTGCTGTGAGTTATTCTAGCAGGATAAGTGCTTGGTACTTGCTCTTTGCCCCTACCCAACTCATTTTCAAAGCAAAATTTTGTATGGGAAGGCTTAAAATGTAGCTTTTGCATGATGATGATGATGATGATGATGATTACTACTATTACTGTTATTATGTTGGAAACGTATATTTCACAATGTAGAATACTAATCAAATGTGCAGAGACTCCTTGAAAAAATTGGAGGAAATACAAATTGGAGAGTCTAATGTGAAATATATTTAAGAACTCCAAAACTAGAATGTTTAAGTATTTATTCCAGAAAGAGATAACAATTTTGAAGGGAGGAGGCTTCAGCTAGGACTTTCGATTTTCAGCAAACCTATTCAGGATTTTGGTTCTTTACATTTTCTCTTTCCCCTTCCCTCAGCTGTTTAGAAATCTTTTAGAATTTGAATTTTCATTATTTCCCCTATTTTAGAGAGAGAGACAGAGACAGAGAATGTGATCAGGTGAGGAGGAGTGTGAGGGGCAGCAGAAGAGGGAAAGGGAGGTAGAGAATCCCAAGGAGGCTCCAGGCCCAGTGCAGAGGCCAAAGTGGGCTGATCTCTCAACCCAAGATCAGACCCCAAGCAAAATCAAGAGTTGGATGCCTAACTGACTGAGCCACCCAGGCACCCCAGAATGCAAATTTTTATTTCTTCAATATTCTTACCATTGGAATAAAATAAATTACTTCTGAAATGATAAGCCAGTCCCACACCATTTTACTGGTTTTCTTTTCTTGATTATTTCTATAGGAAAGTTTGGAAATGGTACAATTCTGTGTCTCCCTCCATTGCTCTGCAAGTATTAGTTTCTGGTACCCTGTTTCTCCAGACTGAAAGTGAGTGATCTTTTATATAAAAAGAAAGGTTCCTATCAATAAATTACTGAAAACTATTTACTTGACATGATTTTTATTTGAGTAACAAAACCCAAACAAAATAAAACTCCAAATTCTTCAACTTCAGGAAAGAAAAACACATACCTGAGGAATGAAAAAAAAAGTTTTCCTTTTAAATTGATGCTAGATGTTTGCAGGATTCTTGATAAATTGCAAGATCGATATTGGAAAACAACAACAACAAAAAACTAGATTATTTGGATATCTTTATAATAGAATGTTAGACGAGAATGATGACAATTCACATTAAGCCATTTGAAATTTTTCTTGTTCCCTAAAATAATGAGGAATGCAATTTAATCCCTTTTCTTGGGCAGCCCTGGTGGTGCAACGGTTTGTCACCGCCTGCAGCCCAGGGTGTGATCCTGGAGACCTGGGATTGAGTCCCACGTCAGGCTCCCTGCATGGAGCCTGCTTCTCCCTCTGCCTGAGTCTCTGCCTCTCTCTCTCTCTCTCTCTCTCTCTCTCTCTCTCTTTTTCTCTCTCTGTGTGTCTCTCATGAATAAATAAATAAAATCTTTAAAAAAAATACTTTAAAAAATCTTTCTTTTTGGATATAGAATAGACTAGATTTCCTAGCCCCCTTGAATTTCAATGGGGCCAGGTAACAAGTTATCTCCAAAAGAATGTGAGAAGTGAGATGTTCAAAGTTCAGACTGAAGAAGTGAAGAAGAGGGTATGCTTTCTCCATTTTCTTTCTTGTCTACTGGCTGGGTGTAAGACTGTAGTAGAGGCCCTAAAGAGTGGCAAAGCTATTAAGATGGAAAAAGCCTGAATCTCTGGAAGACTTCATGGGGCAGAGTCCCTGCTGACTTAGGCTGGCCAGTGAAGTAAGCAAAAAAAGATATTATTACTTTAAGCCAATGGGATTTTTAGGATTGTTTTTCAAAGCTGATAACCTACCCTGACTGATACACTTCTTTGAACACAGTGTGCTTTGGGAGAAAGTAGTTAATATAAAAATTTGGTCTACCTCCTGTTGAAATAAATTTCTAGGCCCAAGATGGAGCCGCTCCTGCCTGGGGTGCCATGTCAGCAAACTGAAACTTAGATAACTTTCATGTCCATGTAAACGCTCCACTAGAGCAGAGAAACTCAGTGTATGCAGTCAGCCAGTCCCCAAATGCTAAGCCAACTCTGGGCTTTATACTTATTTCCTTGTCCCTTCTCACCCCCAACAAGGTTGACTATGTGGCCCCAGACAATATGTCTTATTTTTCTCTTCCTTGTTCTTTATTCTTTGTCCTGTAAACACCTCTCCCCTTCCACCCCATTTTGTGGTTCTCTGAATGGAGATGATTCACTTCACGAAGGGCTTAAGTTTATATCAACTACATTGCCCTCTTTAAGCATTTTTTCACACTGATCAAGTTTCCACAGTTCATACTTATGCAAAAGTATACTGCAAATACCAAAGCATTTTGCAAATTTAATAAATGCTTGTTATTAACAGCATTAATAAAAATAGGAATAGTTATGGAAAATTCAGTATTGCAGGTATGTGTTTTGGAGTGGAAGCTGGGGAAAGGAATGGATAGACCAAGAAGAATCCCCTGAAGCCTGACTTTCCTGAGGTAGTCCATGCTGTAGGATCAGAGCTGCATTATTATTCTAGTAGCTTAACTTATTGAGAAAAATATAGACTCCTAAGAACGTGTAAAACATAAGACATAGACAACTTAAAAGACGTAACAAACCTGAATCTTGACTTTTCATTGTTTCTGGATTTTTTTTTTTCTTAATGCACTTTGATTTAATTTGGCTTAGCTATTTTAAAGATTGTATTACTCTAGTCAGAAACAGTGTTTTAGAACTCAGCTGGGTCACGGGGACTTTCTCACCACTCCATCCTCATTTGCAGTTTTGCTATAATAAAAGCCCTAAATATATTGCTACTGTCTAGACGTTTTATCTGAAACAAGTGTCCTTTGTAGTCTCAGAGGACTTTTCTATTTTATTTCCAGTAAATCAAAGTCTGTGAAGAGCTTCGGTTCTTATTAAGACATACCCTTCACAGTCCAGTGACTGCCAACAGTGGCAAGCCATTGACAGTTCATTTACATATAAGTGATGACTTCCATCAGGTAGTTGGCTCAAAAACACAATGGACATTTAGAGCATATCCAATATTTCTTGTTCTCTGATGAGCACCAAGTGCCAATTTTTATATGGAAACTGACTATTGAAAAGTGAAGGCTTCTTTTCCCTGACCTTACACTGTCTTCTGCAGCTCTAGAGTGACATATTGTCACCGAACTTTAATGTAGGATCATACCTCTAAAAGACATTCAGTAGCCCCACCTCCGTTTGCTAAAAATCAAGAATGAGAGTCAAATGTAGGAAATATGAGAGAAGAACGATCATCACATTTTATTAAAGGAAAACTAAACTTCTATATCCTGCCCCCAATTGTCATAATCATAACTTAATTTCTATATTTCTTTGATGTTTTTGTATTAATTGCTTTCTCTTATAAATATATTTGCCATTTGAAATAGTGACACTCATTATGCAACACTCATTAGGAAATCCTGTATCCTAGGTGCCTTCATTGTAATTCCATGCCTTTGTTCCCCAATTTTTTTTTGAATAGTGGTAGCAGAAAGCTAGCCAAATTATTATCCTAATAATGCTATAAAAAGGAGCAGGCTGATGATCTGTTACCATGCTGGAATCAACTCATGTGTGATTTTTTTCCTTTTTTTTCTTTATTCTGCACTTTTCAGCTTTTTTTCAGTATTGAAATAAAGAAAAAAATGTTTTTCTTTAAAATGAAACCCTCTCAATTACCAACAGAGTAAATACGGATAATTTAATTTCACAAATACACTAATGTCTACATTTGAGCTCATAACTGCTTTTTCCCCCCTGTCAAATGTTTTACTGCAAACATTTTCTCGTTAGAGGATCAGCATGTTTTTTAATCCAGCTTGGTTCTGGTTTTGGTGGAGCCCTGACTTAACATGATTCTTGTAACTGGTTTTTCTAAAGATTTTATTCTAATAACTTCCATATGGATTCTACAGTAAATTGCATAAAGTAGCCTGAGAGAGATTTTATTCTTAAACCAGAGTCGATTACAGAAGTAATAGATCAGCGGCTAGAACTGAAAAAATGAAGCACATGTAGTTCCTGCCTCTGTTCATGTCTAGTCTCCATGTTAGTTATAGGTTCTGTTCCTTCAGCTATCCTTCAATTGTTTCTTCAAACCCACTCATAGAAGGAGGGGGTGGGGGATAGAGGGATTGATGGATAAGTGATGGATAGGTAGATAAAATTAAATTCAAGATTCTTAGGAAACTAGTGTTAGTTGCTTTGCTTCAAATCTTTTCTTAACTAAGGCAGGTAACTTAGGAACACTATAGACAGACTTCTGGTTTTTCACTTGAGTAGGGAATGAGAATAGGGAAAAATAATACTATGAATACACTAATAAAGTCATATAGTTGAAAAAACATTTTGAGGAGTCATTTCCAAAAACTGTGAGTGCATTTTTAGAAATAAAAGTCTTAAAGTTTCTTCGTGGCATTGGTTGGTAATGGAACAAAAGAAATTAAAATCCAATGAAAGGAATACTTGACACTCTGTGGTTTCAACTTCAGTATGATAAAATGGTAGCTTTTAATGAAGAAGATCCAATGAATGGCTCATCCAAAGATATTTAGAAATTATAGAGTTGTTGGAATCCTTCTTTTGATGTCCAAAGATACTTGTCATTTTTTCCTGGTGATACTTAAGTAATCCATGGCTGATGTTAACGTATCTCTTTGGGTAGACAGGTTCAATTCTTAAGATATTAAAATTGTATTGAAACAGTATTCTCCTTCTCACGATAAATGTTGTCTCATTTTCCTTTCTCTTATAGATCTGCATACTAACTTTCCAACAACCTGGATGTTAGCTCTTTTGAGTATTGGATGTCCATTCACTATAAAACAAATATATAATTGTATTAATAAATTTTCAATTAATATAACAATGTGCCATGCTTTTGAAATCATAAAAATCACAAGAAATAAATAATAGTTGTGCTAGAACATTGAAAAGGACACACTTTGGACACATTTCTTTCAGGTGTATTACAGTACCCTATATATCATGCCAGGAGACTCAGCAAGAGTTACTCTGAGACAAACGGCGGAGAGAAGGGATAGCAGAACCTGGATTCCATCAATATACAGCATATTGTTTTTTTTTTTAAAGATTTATTTATTTATTTATGAGAGAGAGAGAGAGAGAGAGAGAGAGAGAAACAGATGCAGGCAGAGGGAGAAGCAGGCTCCATGCAGGGAGCCTGATGTGGGACTTGATCCCGGGTCTCCAGGATCACACCCTGTGTTGAAGGCAGCGCTAAACTGCTGAACCACCTGGGCTGCCCAATATACAGCATATTTGAAATAAATTAGATGAAACATGTATTTGACCATAAGAGCAACATACTGATTTTTTTTGGCAATACAATATACTCAGTTCTGATACTGATATTCAAATCGATATAAACCACTGTTTGTATAGATTGCTTATACTAGATCCATCTTTAGGTATAAAATGACTTTCCAAAGGAGAAATAAAAGCCATAGACTTACTGTGTCCACCAATTATACACAGTGCTAATTACAGATAGGGCAGTCCATTTTTGCCTGACCTACCATTATTATGAAACAAAAACATAACTAAAAAATAGTTTAAGTTATAAGAACAATCCACATTACTAAAAGGAATTTAATGACCTGATGTGTTGTACAAGAAAAATCAGGGCATTGCTGCTGTTTTTATGTTTAACTATATTGCCATTAGACAAATAGCAAGGCTTATAACAACAAAACTAAATTATACTGCATTCAGGGTATTTATAAAATAATTAGTAATTATCATTGCAACTGTGATCATTGGCAACCACAAACTGGTGTTCTTATCTAGTAGTTACACAAGATAAGCACGTTAATTCTAAAGATCAAATCTTAGGATAAAATGATTTCCTATTGTGATTTTTTAAAAATTATATACAATACCAAACACACATTTCTTCAGACAGAAGGTATTTTTAAACAAGATTTCTTAAAGTAGGTAAAATAGAAAAGAAAAAAAAAGTGAATATAATAGTCTAAGCTCTTCTTATACATTTGTCAGTGAGTCCAGATTTAATACTTAATCTTAGCTTCCTTATTTTTGAAATGGGGATAATATCTATCTTGTTTGGTTGTTAAAAGGATCCAAAAAAGATATATGTATAATAATAATGTATTAATATTGACTCATCAGTTATAACAAATACACCATACTAATGCAGGCTGTTAATAATAGGGAATGGGAAAAGGAGGGTTGCAGGTGAGGGAGGATATGGGAACTTGCTTTACAGCCCATCACTATTTTTGAAAACCTAAAATTCCTCAAAAAAATAAAGTCTATTAGTTTATCTATTTTTTAAAGTCTATTAGTTTAAAAAAGATATGCCTGACACTTCATAAATATTCAAAATATACTTGCTGTATTATTATTTATTTATTTTTAAATATTTTATTTATTTATTCATGAGATACACACACAAAGAGAGAGAGAGGCAGAGACACAAGCAGAGGGAGAAGCAGGCTCCATGCAGGGAACCTGATGTGGGGCTCCATCTCGGGTCTCCAGGATCACGCCCTGGGCTGAAGGCAGCGCTAAACCACTGAGCCACCTGGGCTGCCCCTTATTATTATTTATATCATGATATTATAATATATAAGCTTTATAAAGGTATTTCACTAATAATTGTGTGAGATGATAGAAAAAACATATATGGATCTCTGTCCCTGTTTCTTGGCACAGAGCTCCCAAAACCCTTGTAATTTTGTAAGTGGTAAGAGCACTAGGAGCATTTCTTGGTCTAATATTCGGTCTTTGGCCCCATCCCTGACACAAAACTCCTAAAAGTCTTGTAAATTCTCAAGTTATAAGAGCACTAGAAGCATCTTTTGTTCTATTGAGGTGACTCTAGATGAGCTCCTGAATGAGGAGTTGTCACTGGAAAGAATAAGCTGTGATTAGAAACTTGGAACTTTCAGTAACCCCCTCTGGAAGAAGGAAGAAAGAGGGTCTGAAAATGGAGTTAATGATGGATCATGCTTACTTGAGAAAGCCTCCATAAAAATCCTAATAGTAGGGCACCCTGAGGGCTCCTAGGTTGATGAACATGTCCACACCAGAGAGTGACTGTACCCCAACTCTGTAGGGACAGAGGCTCCTACTTTCACAATCCTCTCAGATCTCATCCCATGTATCTCTTCATCTGGCTGTTCAACTGTGTCCCTTATCTATCCTTTAATAAACTGGTAAGCACAAGTGATTCCCCAAGGCCTGTGAGCTGCTCTACTAAATTAATCAAACCTAAGGAAAGGGTTGTGGGAAACTCTGATTTCTAGTCAAGTTGAACAAAAGTGGGTAACCTGGGAACATACTTCTTGCAATCTGCATCTGAAGTAGGGGGCAGTCTCTTGGGACTGAGCCCTTAACCTGTGGGATTTGATGCTATCTCCAGATAGATAATGTCAGAATTGACTTACCTTATGGGACACCCAGCTGGTGCCCATTAATTGCTTGTTGGTGTGGGAGAAAGAAAAAAACTCAACACTGATAACCAGAAGAATCTTGGTGATCAGAAGTGGGATTGGGAGCAGAATCCTAAATTGTATAACCCATTATTTCACAAATATTTCAATTAAATAAAGAATAATTTAATTTTAGAAGAGAATAAAAATGTAAGTATATGTGATATATTTTTAATATTTCAAAGTAAATATTCTTGACCTTCATTTTTTCATGTGGCAGAGAACAATCCTTTTGATTAAAAAGAGTCAAATCCTGAATCAATTATTATATATATTTCAGCTGCATTGCTAAGCTGGCAGAGAAGGACGCCAAAAAACAAAGTAGAATCAGTAACCTTAGTGGATATTTGAGAGCCAAAATCAGTTTTGTTTTGTTTTGGTTTGTTTTCTTTTGGTCTGAGGTTTTCTGTAGAACCCTGGATACCTGAGATTCCTTTAGCCTTATGAGGGGAGTGGGGACAGGGGATAAAGCACAGGGTCCACCCAAAATAGAGAGTTCAGTGGGAGACCACAACCAAGTTCAGCTTGGGCCCCAGAGGGATACAGTATCAGACTAGGCAGGGTGAGGTTAAGAGAGAGAGTAGAGGGAAGGGGAGGGAAGAGAAGGGGAGAGCAGGGCAGAGGAAGAATGGGGAAGGGGAGGGAAAAACAGGGAAAGATAGGGAATGGAAGAGAAGGGAAAGGAAGGGTAGGGGAGAGGCGGGGAGGTGAAGTGAAGGAAAAGGAAAAGAACGCTTCAAGGAAAAACTGCAAACAGCCTTTCTTATCTCTGAGGCTGAGCAGATAAAGAACCCCAAACCTGGCCCTGGTTTGATGTTCCAACTCATGTCACCTGTGTGTCCAAAAATATCTTGACAAAATCTAGAGTTTGTTGGGCTCCAAGAATAAGAGAATTATTGGGCTCCAATAATAAGAATAAGAGAAATTTTCTCTGGAAATAAGAGAAAAACCTCTATAGAAGAAAACGACTTCAAACAAGGTTTTTAAAATATGTCACAAAAAACATATTTTTTAAACACCTATATGTTACAATGTTGTTTTAAATGGAAAAGCTGATTATAAAGTAGTATCTACAATGTGATCCCAGGCTTTAAAAAAATTATGTGCAAATTAAAATGCCTATAATAATAGAATATTAATAGTGAGTGAAATGATAATTTAGCTTCTGTTTACCCATATTCTCAACAGTAGATATTATATATGTAAAAATAACAATGTTAGAGATTTTCAAGTTTCTAGATTGAAATATATGGTATGAAGTCATTTTTTAATGTAGATAATGAATAAATAATCAGAAGTTAGGTATCTTTGTTAGGTCTTTGTTTATACTTCAACAATTTAAAGAAATTATTTCAAATTGGAAAAATATTCACATTAAAAAGATAGTATGCTAAAAACATGCATTTTGTGGGCTGGATTTTCAGAAAAGAATACTAAAATTTTATCACAGATTCAAAGTATGCTTTGTCCTCTCTTTTCTCTTCAACCACCTCTAGACTCTCATGCTCACAAGGCTATTTCATTATTTCTCATACAAGCTCTCTGACCTCTTCAAGGTTATGTATTATTCTACACTATTGGCTACTTCTCATGAATGCTTCAGAATGAATCTTCATAGAGCAACTTGGAAATAAAATGAATTGTGTTAAAAGTAAAATATACATTTAAGTCATTGAGTATCCGTGGAGCCCTATTTCCACAGGGTCATGCTAAGTGCTAGGATGTGGCATAGAGGCCACCAGGTGAGACCTTTCTGAGTCTCCATTTCCTAACTACAAACAAACCAAAAACAATAAACAAAACCCCCTGCAATTATTATGTTACTCGTAGAGATCTAGTTAGAAAAAAAAATGAAAGCAACTTGGTATCACGGCCCTGCCCACCAGATGATTGTCATAGTCAATAACATATAGCAAAAATAGGGATCCCTGGGTGGCGCAGCGGTTTGGCGCCTGCCTTTGGCCCAGGGCGCAATCCTGGAGACCCGGGATCGAATCCCACGTCGGGCTCCCGGTGCATGGAGCCTGCTTCTCCCGCTGCCTGTGTCTCTGCCTCTCTCTCTCTCTCTGTGACTATCATAAATAAATTAAAATAAAAGGGATTCTCTTTAAAAAAAAACATGTAGCAAAAATAGAGTCCTAGATGACACATAATTCAGGACTTACTTGACTAGTTATATTTGATGCCAGTATACAACACAGGTCCAAGTGTGAAACTACATTTTGTGCACCTTAGGATTCAAACAGGAGTGTGTCCACAAGACTGTCAGAACAAATCCTCCATACATCTTTTTGCAAAGAAAGACCAAGAAATCCTCTTGGGGAAAAACTCTTAATTGAAGAAGAGTTAGCTATTTTCTTCTTTATCAAATAAGACAGTAGAAGCTGCCCGGGATGGGGGTTTTCACACACTCTGACTTGCTTCTTGCTAAGATGATTTTGCTTTGACTCTCCACTCCCCTGTTCCCTATCCTCCCACCCAGGGAGACTCTGGCCTATAGATTTGTGAGAGCAAGGCCCAGGGAGAAAATGGCAGAGCTGAAAAAATGGTTTTCTTGTACCACATCCTAGGGTGCACAGGGCCTTGGTGCTGAGAGGGAGGGCACAGTGGTACCCAGTCCAGGAGAGAAACTTTCTCCTTCAGCAGGTTAGAACCAGTACAGCAGGGCCTGAACAGGTGCTGATGGAAGGGCAGCAGGTAGACACCTTCACCAGGCTTCCTGCACTTCAGAGTGATGGCAGGATGGGGAATGCTGTTGCCGCCTAGGGTGGCATGTGTATGAGCACACGTGAGATGTCCCAGAAATAACCACAGTAGGTGGACTGCCTTCAAAGAACCTAAAGGTTGCATAACAGCAGATAGAAAATTCTGTGTGTGAGTACATTTGTACATGTTACTTCACATATAGTAACCACATATACATATGTGTGCATGCACGTAGTTGGATATGATTTTGAAATATCAAAGGTTTGCTTCCCACTATTCACTGCTCCTAGCTCCCGCCTCTGCCATTCAGGCAACAGTGATGGCTTCCTGGAGGGTGACTGAAAGTAAATCACGTTTACTGACACTTATTGTTTCTGACACTTACCTATTCTGAAACAAGGAAACAGTTGTAAATACCTAATAAATATTCCATTCTTAAATATTTGAACAGTCAAGTCCCTCTTTGTAATCTATAGGTGGAAAACGTATAGCTATTTACCAAACATATCTATTTCAAATGAAGTGAGGAACTTTGCAACTCTCCACATATGCACTGTCCAACAGCAGAATAATCCTAGAACCAAAAGGACAGTGACATTTCAAGGAGGAGTTTTTATTTTTTTTATTTTTTATTTTTAAAGGGTTTTTAAAATTTATTCACGAGACACACACAGAGAGGCAGAGACATAGGCAGAGGGAGAAGCTGGGTCCCTAGAGGGAGCCCAATGCGGGACTAGATCCCAGGACCCTGGAATCATGACCTGAGCCAAAGGCAGCTCAACCACTGAGCCACTCAGGTGCCCCATCAAGGAGGAGGTTTTAAAACACAGAGTAAAAACAATACTTTCAAAATAAAGGCTTCTACTTGGAAGAATACAACTTTGCTCAAAAATGTACAGCATTTGAGATATCCACGACACCAGAATCTGAAGATATTAGCACATGGAACCTCTTCCAATGTCCAGAGAATAGGAATTAGACTAGCAAACTGGGGGAAACAAAAGAGGAGCTACTGATGCTTTTCTGAGAAAGGGCCAGGCACCCTATCCCCTTGTACCTTGCCCTGAGGAAATGGAAAAAGGGAAATCTCAATGACACAAAGCACATAGTTTGTGGAAAGATTTAGGAGTAAAGGAGTTTTGTTGAAGGGGCTGCTACCCTTTTGAAGAAACCAAGTGGCCAATATGGTGGTGCAACAGTAGCTGTGGGGAGGGTCTGGGTGATGGTTGGACAGCCTTACAGAACAAATAGCAGCCCACCATGGTGTAGGAGGGCTACTGAGATTGCTGAGGTTCCCACGTGGGCAGGGGACTTCGGAGAAGACTGGCTGGCCAAAGGAGGCAAGGTCAGGGCAGGGAGGTGACCAAGCACATGCACTGCTATGGCAGAGACTAAGGCCAGATGCCAAAGAATGATTCCCAAGGTCCAACAGGCAAGAGTTAGACCTAAGGAGGCCAGCAAAGAGCAGAGATCACACAGAGGAGGTCTCTCACAAGGTGAAAGAAGATGGGACAGTAGCCCTCTAAAGTGGGGGCCTGGCACAGAGTAAATAAGAATCGAGGACACAATTTGATGGTAAATATAAGCAATAAGCACAGCAGAAAAACATGAAAGTTAGAGACGTAGCTCATAGAATACTAAGGAAAGCGGTCTGATTACTAATAGGAAAATCTTTTCTTTGTGAAAGACTTGAGTATGAAACTCTACTTACTGTGCAATCAGAAAATAGGAGTTTCACAGAAAATGATATCAACCCACTGAAGGGGGAGAGGGAAAAGGAGCTGCCCTAAGTAACTTGAGAAAACAATGTTTTGACTGGGAACTGGAGGCTAATGACAAAATGCAAATGGGTAGATGCAGATGGATACATACAGAAATAATTATGTTTACAAACTTGGCTTAGTACTCACATCTATATTTCCTAGATCTGCCTACTGATGGAGGCTGGAAACCTTAGCAACAATGAACACATTCAGTGCCCAGATTTTGGTTTCTAAAGACTCTTCTTCAATAAAAAGAACCAAGGGTTGGGGTGCCTGGGTGGCTTGGTCAGTTAAGCAGCAGACTCTTGATTTTAGCTCAGGTCATGATCTCAGGGTCCTGAGATGGAGCCCACTTAAGACTTTCTCTTTCCCTCTCCCTCTGCCCCTCACTCTTCTCTCTCCACACTCCTCCCCTAAAAGAAAGGAACCGAGTCTTTGGAGAAATGTCTAGTTCTAAGGCCAGGGCAGGGGCAATACAAGATGAGTCTGCAGAATCTTGTAATGCCAGAAAGTAAGAAAGTGCTCAGAAAACAAAAGGATAGGGGTATTTCAAAAGGACTGGAAATGAACTTGAAAAAGCACCCAATGTCTAAAACTGGAACAACTTGAACAACAAAAACAAAGGAATGTAGTATTAGATTATAACTCAAAGTATAAAAGAAATATGAGTATATGTAAATAAATGATTGAATATATAGATGGGGGAGGAAAAAAACTTCATTACATAACAATTCTTCAGTTATGTAGCTATCCCCATTTCCCAGAGGAAATGTTTCATTTCCCTCCCAGACCTCCTTGAGTGTGACCTGGATTTAGTTATGGGATTTCAGACAATAGACTGCAGAAAATGGGTGAGGGGAAAGTCACTAACAGGGAGTGGAGAAACCTGACAAACACTACCGTGGCCAGTTGATCAAGGTTTATATCACCAGGTTAATAAGGCATATTGCAGCATGTTCCTGCTAATATGATGTGATGAGAAGGGCACTGCACCTCTGTGATACTCTCTCAAAATATGTGTAACCTCAGCATTTAAAAAACAATAATAATGAGAACCAAAATAATAGTTTCCATTTAATGTACATTTATTCTTTGTCAGGCACCGTGCTGAGTGTTTTACTTATATTATCTTAATTTATCTTTCTACCCATGCTGGATGCTATCACATCATTATAGGACACTAAGACTCATAATACTAACATGTCTTATTGGGCGACAGCCAATTTTTGATCCACATATGAATTGAAGAACCTTTTATAACTCAGTGAAAACCATAGCACTATTTAAATCACTCATTTTTAAAGCAGCATACTAAATTTTTTAAAAGATTGATTGATGATTGATTGATTGATTGATTTAGGTTGGGGGAGAGGTAGAGGGAGAGGGAAAGAGAATCCCAAGCAGGCTCTGCACTGACCACAGAACCAGATGTGAGGCTTAATCTCATGACACTGGGATCATGATCTGAGCAGAAACCAAAAGTCCATTGCTTAACCGAGTGTACCACCCAGGCACCCCTGTTGCTTGCCTTTTTATACGCTTGTCCTGTAGCTTCAAAATATCGGTAATTCACTTCTTTCTGTCCCTGCATTATCTCTAAAAGAGTGTCGTGCAGATTAATGTGTTCAATAATAATATAATATTTTTGTTTTACAAAAATGACATTGTCTTATCCATATTTTGCTTTCTTCATTCAAGAAGAATTCATGGAAATCTCTCCAAGCTAACTAGTATAGCTCTAATTCATTATTTTAAGTGGGGTATAGTATTCTGTGATATGAATGCACCATAACATTGCTTTATGGTTTAGTGTATACTTTGTTTTTCAATTTTCCCAAATAAAAAAATGCTTAAAATAGCATGCTTGTTTATTTAGTAGTGCTTTCATTTCCATGTGATAGATTCCTCAAGATGTAGCATAGTCAAAAGTATGAATATTTTTAATTTTAATTGATATTGCTCACATGCTCTCTAAAATACTACGAAATTCATATTTCTACCAGCAACATGTGACATTACTTCCTTGCTCACAATCTAGCCAGCAATAGCAGTTATTATTTTATTTCACATTGTTTTAATTGTGGCCAGTCTAAAAGCTGCTGATCTACTCATTTACTAGAGACTTTGAGCAACTTCGCATATGTTAAATGGCTGTTGATTTTTTTTTTTTTGTGAATGGTTTCTCTACAGCTTTTGTCTATTTTGTTATTAGATTATCCTCTTTTTTATCATTTATTTATTTATCTGAGGGAAAGAGAGAGCATGCATCGGCAACAACACGTGCGTGGGTAGGGGGCAGACAGAGTCTTGAGGCAGACTCTACACTGAGCACAGAGCCAGATCTGAGGCTCAATCCCATGATCACTGAGATCACAATCCCATGATCCATGAGATCACGATCCCATTCAAAAATCAAAAGTGGGTTGCTCGAGGACAGACCCAGCCAGGCACCCCAAATTTCCCTCTTTTGCTCAATTTTAAACTGCTCATCATATTAAACCTTTGTCTTCTAAAATGCAATTCCATTCCAAATCAATTTCTAAAATAGATTTGTTTTTTCTCATATATATTTTTTAATTTTTACAAAACAAAATCTTCTGCTTTAGATTCTTTATTGAGTATCTTTCCTGCTCCTAGCTTGAATACACAGTTCTCCAGATTTCCTTAAAGCTTGATTAACTGACTGACTGATTAGTTGATTGATTGATTTACACTGGTTGTTAAATTTTCTCAATTGCTTATTTTACTATCTATTGATAATATCATATAATTTTCCCCTAAATGTATTTATATAATAAACTATAGGAATAGAATTCTGACTTCTTTTTTTTTTTTTTTTTTTTTTTTTTTATTTTTATTTATTTATGATAGTCACAGAGATAGAGAGAGAGAGGCAGAGACACAGGCAGAGGGAGAAGCAGGCTCCATGCACCGGGAGCCCGACGTGGGATTCGATCCCGGGTCTCCAGGATCGCGCCCTGGGCCAAAGGCAGGCGCCAAACCGCTGCGCCACCCAGGGATCCCGAATTCTGACTTCTTAATATGGTGTCATTCTTATATTTGGAACTGAATGTGTTTGGACTTAGTGTGTTATCCTTTAACAGATGGCTGGGACAACTTCCCTTTTTCCAAGTATTCAAGCTTATAATGACTAAGGTAAGGTATGCCAACCACTTCCACCTTGTTAGAAACTTTCTTTGGATCTTTCAGGCCCAATAATAAGAAACCCTTCAGCCAGGCTCATATCATAGTGGCCAGGACTGCTTACCTGAATCTCACCCTCTGCCCAGTGGTAAGTTGATATAGCTTCAAAGCAAAGACATGAGAGATGAAAATACAAGAGCGATTTTAGACTTTTCAATTGGAAATTCTTTGCCATATTTTTGAAAGGTGATAGAAAAAGACAAAGTGATAAAATCCAAAGACTATACAATCTGTGTAAAAGGCACAAATAAGAAATTTCTCAGGATCCCTGGGTGGCTCAGCAGTTTAGAGCCTGCCTTTGGCCCAGGGTGCGATCCTGGAGTCCCGGGATCGAGTCCCACATCCGGTTCCCAGCATGGAGCCTGCTTCTCCCTCCTCCTGTGTCTTTGCCTCTCTCTCTCTCTCATAAATAAATAAATAAATAAATAAATAAATAAATAAATAAATAAATCTTTAAAAAAAAAAAAAAAGAAAGAAATTTCTCCAAGCCGAGGTAGATCATTTTTTTCTGGAGGAGTAGTGGTGGGGAATAAAGGCAAGAACTTAATGTTCTGAATAACACGAGATTAACAATAAGGAGGAGGCCCACCCAGAAAACACATCTTAAAACCTAGAAAAAAACATGTACGAATTCATTTTACCCTAGATGTTTTCCATAACTCAGTACGTTCCTTGACCATAATTTGTTTTCCATCTCCTTACCAAAAGGAATGCTCCAAACCTGAGTGGCCACCACCAGCCACCAGTCTTCAGGAGACACTAGGCTCATCAGAGGCCCTCCCCTCCTGGCTGTAGCAAGCAGAAGCAGTTGGGGTCTTTTATACTAAATCAGCAAATCATCAAAAAAGAAGTTGAAAGAACCCCACTCTTTACTATCCAAGCCACACACAAGCCTTCCTGACACCCTGTAGCCGTGGGCCTTGCACCAAGTTGAAAATAAACTCCAAGCATCCAACAAAACAAAACAAAAAATGAAAGTGGTATGGTATCACTATAATAATCTATGAGGAAAATACTCAAGTGTTTCATTATTCATTTTATTCTACATTAGGACAACAGCAGAGTGAAGATTCAAATCTCTGAATTGCCTCTGAGAAGAAACAATCACAATAAAATTACAGTTTCCCAATATATGTGCACAATGGAAAAAGAGCAAAGAAGGTTCAAACCATGTGTTATAATCTATTACACTCTAATTGAAATCCAATTGATCTTAACAGGATTTAGATAAAGACATTTAATGGACAAACTTTTCAAAGCAGGATGGTCAATATCTCACCAAGAAGGGATAAAAATTCTTGTGACATTTTTAGTACAGAGCTAAGAGCATGAACTTTGGGATCAGAAAGACTAAAATTCAAATACTGGCACTTTTAACTTAGCACCTTGTGATCTTAAGAAAGATGAGTTTGCATTTCTTCATCTGCAAAATGAAGATAACAGTACCTACTTCAAAGAAATAGTATAGAAATTTAACGAGAAAATACACATAAAGCGCTTGATTCAGATTTAAATGTATCATAATTTCTTAAATTGTGTCTGTTATTATGCCCTTCTTTTCTTTTTTGTCCTCCTCCACTGACTGAGATGGAGATTTTTTTCACCATCTGCCCTATCATATAGTTATTTATTTATTGGGTATTCTGTTGTTGTTGTTGTTAGTATTGTGTGCATTCCGTCTGAACGCCACTCCTAGCAAGCAAACAACCCTTTTCCAATGGACCACTCTATTATTTCCTCTAACTTTTTCCTACAGACATACTCTGTATTTACCACTGATGTGCCCACATTCTGATGTGAAACTCACTGAAAATATAATTCTTCCTTCATTCCTAATTGGTTTTCAGTACACAATGCGACCTCCCCCACACACATACACACACCAATTAAATTCTGAGGAATATAAATTCTCCACTCTGTTCGTTCTTCTTATATAAATCAGATGATAAACCAAGAGGTCTAACAGAACAGCCCAATCTTCCCACTCTCTTACCACCTCTCCCTCTTACATGGGCATAACTCTGGAAATCTTGTCAAGACTCCTGATGGAGTGCTTCAAATTTCCTTCTCCCAGACCTTGAAGCTAGGCAATGGCACATTCTGAGGAAGCATATTTATTGACTATATAATCTCCACTCTGGGTCTACTGCTGTGAAAAGGCTTAGAATTGGGTAGGTTCAGAGTAAATATGCTCACAGTTATATTTTACCACTAGATGTCACTCTGTCACATCTAAGCAAACGTGGGGCCACTTCCCACTACCAAAATGCACTGCAGTCCAGGCACTTGTCCCATGCCTGAGAAATAGCTAATAGTAGCACTGACTTGGCTGCACTAGAAGCAAATAATAAAGATTACTCTCCAATGTAAGACCAAGGCTGGTTCTAAGTATCCTCTGATGAGGACAGAACACACATATCTCCACCAACCATGACCTCATTTGATAGGTCTCCACTTCCAAAGGGCTGAGGTACACCCGCAGTGTTCCTCTCTCCAAGAGTGTTGAGCTTTCCAAGCACCATCATGCCAGAGGCTGATGGGATCACTTCTTTTATCCGATTGTATTGTATTGTATTGGTTTCACAAGCACCAACTCAGACGGGTGTCTGATTTTATAACGAAAACCAAGGTTCATCAATATATCTATACCATATAAAGCTGCTGCACAAACATGATCCAGCTGTTCCTCATTCTCTAAGATTCGTTCTACTGTTGCTGACAAACCATGGAAGCTAATTTTCAGGCTGAAAATCCAGCAACTATTCCTCAGTAAGTCCACCCCAGAAAGAATTTTGTGGCACTGCGATTATGAAAACCCCCAGTTCTAAGCCTTCCAAATTCACATTTGCATTTCTGCTTCCAAAGATGGCCATGCCTAGACATTTAACAATATGTTCTACCACGACCAAGCCTTTTTCTCCATTTGACACTTCTCATGAATTTCTCAAGTTTTTGTTTAATTATAATTAATTATAATTAGTCTGAACCAATGATTAAAAGCAACAATAACAAAAAATTTTCCTTAATTAAAAATTCCACAGCACTGTGCACAATTTCACACTCTCAGAGATCCACATTTACCTGACATGAATATTCTCTGAACAGAAGGTGTTTCTGTTTGTTTGATTGTTTGTTTTTAAGTAGGCTCCACACCCAGTGTGGAGCAATGCAGGGCTCGAACTCATGATCCTGAGATCAAAACCTGAGCTGAGATCAAGAGTCAGATGTTTAACCAACTGAGCCCCTCAAAAGAAGAGTTTTTAAGTCCTTCAGAAACTAGGTCTCCATTGAGACTTAGTTAAAACTCATGTCCCATTGGAAATTTAATAAAGTACTTCTTTAGACTTCCTCAATTTAGTAAATTTATATGGTGCTGAATAGATTTGCTTCTCTCTCAGGCATATCTTGTCTTGAGCATGGCATTCTAAACAAAATTATAATTGGCACAAATTTGGTTTTCTTGACATCCCTCTCCTTTATGCTATTTTTTTTTATCAGAAAAATAAAAATGGTGAAATGTACTTTTGGCCCAAGTACAAAGTAATTTTAATGCTGAGTAGCAAGATGGATTTAAAATTCTGGGTTACAGAGCCCACAGTGTAACTCAAATATAAGCCAGGGATCCATGTGGTTACGTTTCTGGCATAATCTAAGGTAATGATGAAGAATTCTAAATTTTACTCAGTCTCATAATAAAATGTCCCAAAGGTAGCTTCTTAAAATTATTTTAAAGTAATCTTTAGACATCTTTTTTACAGTGGACACTTTTACACATCCATTTGAAACTCTCTTTAAAAATGTACTCTCTCAGGGTGCTTGGGTGGCTCAGTCGATTGAGTGCCCAACTCTTGGGTTTGGTTCAGGTCATGATCCCAGGGTCCTAGAATCAAGCTTAGTGTTATGCTCAGAGTTCAGCACAGAGTCTGCTTTTTCCTCTCCCTTTCCCTCTGCTCCAACTCCCATCAGCTCACGAATACATCTGCAAACACACTCTCCCTCTCAAATAAATAAATGAATTATTTAAAAAATATTCTCTTTGTGTGTTTCTCTACTCAACAGTGCTCCCCAACACCAATCCTATGAATCTTTTTGGTCACTATCTTCAAAATTTAACCACATATGGAAATTCCTAAAAAAAAAAAAAAAAAAAAAGAAAAATCTATCCTTCTATCTCTCTTTCAACCAAACATCAATAAGTATCCCCATGGTCATGATCTTTCCCTATTTCTCTTCTTCTATTCCCATGCGGTTAATGTATAAATGCTTCTGATATGCTGCCCGTACCTTGCAACTCTACCTCCTTCATGTATGTCTCCAGACGGCATTTTTCTTCTACTATGATTGATTTTTTTAGGCAATAATCAGTCTATCCCCCCCCCATCTTGAATTTGGGAGAATAAAATACTCTTAACATTGTAATTACTAATGTTTTAATGGTTGTGTAGATACGGAAACCCAGGCTTAGAGGGACAAAGTAACTTGCCCAATTAAGAGGTGGACTGTGAATTGAAAACTCAAGTCAGCATTACCTAGAAACCAACTCTGGGTTATACTGTCTAGGTTCAAATCATAAATCTTTAGCATACCATCAGTGTGGCCTTGAAAGAATTTCTCTATACTTCATTTTTTACATTTTTTAAAATAAGGATAATGACCATATTGCTATTTATAATTGTTGTGATGGTTAAATGAATTAATGCATGAACAAAACACACATAGTAAATGAGCTAAATGAGTAAAATGCATAATAAATACTAAATTTATTATCATTAACCACTATCCTGCATTGTTTTCAAATCCAAAAAATATTTTTAAAATAAATGTAAGTTTATTAATCAAAATAATATAAATGAGTAGTCTACAACTCAAGTTATAAATAGGGAGATAATTTGGCTCATTTACCAAAGGAATAATTCACTAACCTCCCCTTCCATGTCAGACACTTTAGTAGTTAAACCCTCGATTGGTGTTTGAAATATGTAACAGATGCTTAATGATGATAATGATGATGATGCTAGCAGTAATTTCTAACATTTATTGAGACTTGCTGGGCACTAGGTGTTTATTTGATGCTATGGTAAGAACTTTAATTGTCCTCATTCACAAATGAGGAAGTTGAAGCTAATAGGTTGAGTAACTTGTTCAAGATCAAGAAGGTACTAAATAACAAAGTTTGGGCTTCAATCCATTGAGGTAATTACAGAGTTAACAGAGCTCAAAGCTCACAATCAAAATACAATTAAATACTACATAAATTTTCAGATAAATATGTTTCAATTGTTTGTAAGTCTAACTGTATTTCTTTACTTTATCTTTACATTGCATTATATTTGATTTTCTAAACTGAAGTTGTACTATTGGTCATCAGGTCATAGAATCTGTTACTGATAATAAGCTTTAGGAACAAAAAAATTTATTTGATATAAAATGTTCCATGAATCTTAGAATAAAAGGAACTCCAGATGATGTGCCTGCTAAACCTATGGGTATGGAGAATATGTATAAACTTAAATGTAATTTTGCCAGGAACTCTGTAACGAGGCTCCAGACTAGAATGGAGAACAGAGCCAGAAAGGTTAATAAGTCACACAGACAGATAAGTGGCAGAATGGAGATTTGAATGCAGGTTGGATTTTCTGATCACAAATTTCCACGGAACCAACTAGGCTTCCAAAGTAGTTATTGTTGCTTAAATTTTCCAGTTATGACTTCAATTGTTTTTCTTATAAACAAACCCAACTTTAATAAATCAATCTGTAATCATACCCTCAAATCATCTTTTTTCCTTGATTTATTCTATTGTCACAGTTCCCTGGTTTTGAGAAAGAAAATTAGTGGTGTTGCACCTAGAATTTTTATAAATCAGCATCTCCTGTATTGGTAGTGAAAAAATTACACATATTATCCATCAGATCATATCTGGATAGCATATGAATATTGTGTACCAGTCTAGACAGTTTCATACCCGAGACTATAATGCAATCTGTGTCTATAAGATACAATAAGCAGAGTAGGTTTATTCTGTTTCTTCTCAGAAGGACTGCAAAAACAAAGACCTTGTGGTAAATCTTCAGAAAGAAAATGTTGACTAGACTGATAATGTGAAGGCAAATTCAATAACTAAATGTAAGATGTTTTCAAAAATATCCTGGATCTTATTTTGTGTCAGACACTGTTCTAAGCACTTTATGTGTACTATTTAATTTATTTCTTATCACAACTCCATGGGACAGGCACCAGTACAACTTCAATTTTTTACAGGTGGAAACTGAGGCACGGAAATTTTAAATACATTTCCCACAGTCACAAGGTTAGTAAATCCTACTTCTGCACTTCAAACCCGAGCAGTGGAAGTGAGGGGACTGACTTTGATATGCAAGAACAATAGCACCAGCAGTAAGAGCAGTGAGTCAGACACCTAGGTAAGCACTTTACATGTATTTTTTCATTTATTCTTGATACCAACCCTAGGAGATGCTACTACTATAATTCCTATTTCACAGATGAGAAAGCCACAGCAGTTAAATAAATGTACAGGATCACATAATTACTAAATGGCGAGATCAGGATTTGAATCTAGCTAGTCAATGGACTCTGTAGTTTTGCCTTTTGTCTGAATGCTAATTATCTACATACATATTTTATTGATACATACTTATATTTTATACAGATATTTTACACACATTATGATCTTAGCTCCAGGAATTTAAATATAAAGTAATTACACACAAGTATTTATAAATACTTTCTGTTCTTGGATATTGACTCTGCCATGGATATTGGAAACTGACTTCTCCCTTCAACCTTCCTTCTAGATTTAGAGCAACTGGAAATAAAAAATTTATTTCTGACATGTCCTTGAAACTAATACTCTGGGTGTTATCTTCTACCAATTAGCTACATTTTCACGGGATTTGGAAGGTAAAAAGGGTTGTGGAGATATTTTTTCTGTTTTTTTCACCTTCTGCTAGCAGATAAAGTTAAAAAAAAAAAAAAAGAAAGAAAAGGTGAGTTGGTTCCACTGCAGTGTTCCAAAGATTATTATGTAGTGACCACTCTTCTGAGTGACCAGAAGAATTTAGAACGACAGCAGCAATATTCCTAATTTCTGTTTTTTCACCTTCTGCTAGCAGATAAAGTTAAAAAAAAAGAAAAGGTGAGTTGGTTCCACTGCAGTATTCCAAAGATTATTATGCAGTGACCACTCTTCTGAGTGACCAGAAGAATTTAGAACGACAGCAGCAATATTCCTAATTTCACATCCTGGTTTCTGGAATAGCTACTGGATGTTCTTTAAGTCATAGCTCCAGTGGCACTGGTGGGTCAGGCCTTCATTGCTCTGAGAGCCATTCCTAGAAGTCCAAACTAAAATCCACCCCTTTACCCTCCAATGATTTCTGTACGGACTTAATTTATCGAATCAAATCTATTTCTTCTTAAAATATGTGGAGTGCTTTCATTTCCTCTGCGGAGCCTTGACTGGTACAATATTCATTGTGTGAACTGTATGACTGCTCTCTGGAGCAGTTCTTAGAACCGATGCATTTTAGAGGTTGTGCTGCTACTGTACCTTACAGTTTTGTCTTTTCATGCATTCCAGTCCTTCGTCCATTCCAGTCCTTCGTCCTCACCTCATCCTTAGTAACCCTGTTCATTCACTACTTCAAAATCAATTACAAAAACCCTTTGAAAGTTGGCCTAATATAGCCTCTGCTTCCAGTTCAGGAATGTTAATATCATTTTGAAAGAAAAAGAAAATTCAGGAAATAGAACATTCAAAATCAAATCGATTTTGATTTGTTTTAAGCCACTTAAAACAATGATGTTTCTGGGGCGCCTGGATGGCGTAGTCAGTTAAATGTCTGACTCTTGGTTTCAGGCTCAGGTCGTGGTCTTGGAGTCATGAGATCGAACCACCCCCCCAACCCCGCCATGGGGCTCTGCGCAAAGTGCAGAGTCGGCTTGGGACTCTCTTTCTTTCTCCCTCTGCCTTTCCTGCCTCCCCACCCCTCAAATAAATAAATCTTTAAAAAGAAACACAATGTTTATGATGAAAGGAAGTTTTGTTTGTTTTTCTCTTTTCTGGTATATTTAAACTGGGAAATATGTCCTGGTACTTAACTCCCATCTCTTGCCATTTTTCACCTATGGTGCAGCACCCTTTGCTGCTGCTATTGTTACTGCTTCATCCTTGCCCTGAAAATTGTTCCAAAAAACACTATAGATACTGTACTTGATGCTTGGTATTTGCCACAAAATATAAATGTCTTCAAGACATGTGTATAAAAACTAGAGATGGAAATCATGCCAAGTCCCTTGCCTCTTCCACAATTTAACGCAAAATCCTTTGTGCAAAAACCCGTTTTGAAAATCCTGTCCATTTTTTTCTAGGATATTCTTTATTAGCAATAAAGTTTAGCCTAGCAGTTTAGCTTCGGAGTAGTCATTAAGAAAGTCCCAAATCCATTGAGTTAAAAAGCTCAATAACTTCATATCAAAGAATGCTGGTACCAGAGCACCTTGCTGAATTTGTACTCAGCTGCACACTAAAATAAATACCATACATATTTATACGTGATGGTTGTTGGGAAGAATATCAGAAGGGTAAACAACATTTGGGAAAACCAACAGCCATTTGTTTCTTTGTACCTGACCAAAAATATGTTCAGCTGGTATTTGTGCTACTACATAGATGGGCGCCTACAGCCCATCTGATACTTCTGCTCTCATCCTCCTTCTCTGCAGAAGGGAAGGAGAAGACAGATCAGAAACTATACCCAAGTCCCAAAATGCCACAGCCAAAGCAGAAACGTATCCTAACAAAAAAGAAAGTCCCTATCACTGGGACTTTTTGTTTCTAGATGGCAAATGGAGTGCTTGTTCCAAAAGTGTTTTGGAGAAAAAACAAGTATTAAGTAAATACAATTCCCATTCTCAAATTGTTTTAAACACTAGTTTGAAAGCTAATCAGGTTCATACACTTCTGTGAACAGAACTGGGACTTTTTGAACTCTGGTTTCTTCCAGATCTTTGACAATTTTTTTTTTCTTTGACAAAAATTTAAATAAAATTCCTATTACCATTTTCTGGCTATTCCATTGTGTTTTTCCTACATATTTTAATTCATTGATTTTTCCTCCTAGTTTATGTTTCTTCAAATTCAGATTGGAAGCATGGAACTTCCTTAGTTATTTGATGCCACAGGATTATTTTAATTTTCATTTATTGTAAATAATCATTCAATGAAACAAACAAATGTCTATTGTATTTTCAGTGATAGGGCCAGTAGGGGAATATTTGAGTGTTTTGTTTCCAATGATTTATTTCTGAACATTCTCAAACATACTAAAAATGTGAAAGAATTACACAATTAAAACCAGTTAGGTTCTACAATTAATATTTTACTGTATTTTCTTTATTATGTATTTCTCTAGTTATCTGCCCTGTTTGAGGATTTTGTAACCGGGTAATAAGAGGAATGAGCTGAAGAACATTGAAAAAGGGCATAACTTAATAGAAATCTCCCCACCCTTAATAATGTTTTCAACATTTTGACTTTGCTTTTTCCTTTCTAAAAATTACTATAAAAATTTGGATAATGTTTGAAGTGAACGCTGGGATTATGACTCATATCTCAAATGTTTTCTGTAGGTTTTCTCATGTTTTTCAATAAAGTCGAATTTGTTGAGCAGTAAAGGACAAAGGGTTATCACTGAGTATCAGACTAATATATAAAGCTCCTTACATGCCATCACACTGCCCTCGATTTTTAAATAATGGGATTTTATAAAAAGACTGAATAAAGGACTCTAAAGCGATAAACCACAGAGAGATACAAGATGCTATTGCCAAAAACAGATAGCACTCAATTAGTTTTTTTAAAGGCATTCTTATCACATCTTCTCCTAATATTAGCTTTCTCAATAAACAATAGCCTGCTGCAATATTGCCAGGGTTGCCCAGCTGAGATGACAATGTGCAATGACAGATGATCGGGACCATCGAATTGTTGATGTTATTCACAAATGGCACTCACTGGCCCTTCGGTTTTTAAGATTATTCTATGACTCTAACATGAAACCAGATTAATATTTATGTGGTAAGAGAGATGAAAAATGCACTTTCCTGCAATAAAAAGGGAACTAAAAATATTTTGTTGGTCCATTTTCAGCTACTAACTTTTATCTAATTGAGTTTGAGATGTACATAAAAAGCAACAAACAAATCTTTCTGCTTTTTTAAGTAGGCTTTAAATCTTGTATGTCTATTCAAGAACTTAGTTAAGGTTTTCAGGTTGTGTTTGATATAAACAAAGGAAAAATAGGCAGGGGAAAATACCTCTACGATGTAATGTAATAATGCCACCATTCATACAAGCTTATGCCAGTCTGTTTTTTAAACATATGAATTAGCACATTAAACTACTAGTCAAATTAAAATTTAGAATATTATATAATGTGTTCTTTTATCCAGAATATAGAAAACTTCTAGTTTTCAAACTTAAAAAAAGGTCATTATTATAAACCATCTAACTAAAAAGTATATTTTCAAGATGTTTGGGCACATTGGCCAGTTTGACAGTATTGAATCATTTGACTTTCTGAAAGGAAATTCAAATTTTATTTAGATGCTACAAGTAAGACATGTAAAATTTTTTGTAACATTATAGTATCTCCAATTCAAGACAGAAAGCAATAACTAACTTATGATAAACAAAAAATTTCTTAACATTACCTATAATGCCCTGAAAGGTGTGGCCCCTTCCTATCTTTCCAATCTCCTTTGGAATGATGTTCACAGAGTTTCTAGATGAGTCAGCTGTCTAGTTTTCTCCTATCTTAATGAACTGCTGCTTCTCAGCCTTTTAGGATTCTTCCTCCTTATCTTTGACTTGGTATCATATTCTTTGCTTTGAACACTCTCTATCTTCAACCCCCTTTGTGTCTTTATCCAATTCCCTGTCTTTAAATATCATAAATTTGTTAATGGCAATCAAATTTATATCACCAACCTCAATAGCTCCCTAAACTCCAGATTAGGTATGAAAAGGGGCTCTAAGGTCCACTACATATCGGGGGGTGGGGGGCAGTGAATGAACTCTCTCAGTGATGTGCTGGACTAGTAAGAACAGATTCTACATATCTCTTCCCAATTCCACATTCAGTGACATCCCATTAGTAGCCTGAAAATGGGAATTTTCATATTGGGAATATTTCACTCACGAAAGCCAGCAAATGGTACAAATCCTCACCCCATCCAGAACTAGCTTAGCAGCACACAAGTGCCTGTGATATCCTAGAGAGCCGCAAGAAAATGAAGACCAAGAAAATGCTGAGTAATTAAAATGCCCTTTTAGTTTACATGTGTGGGGGGTGGGGAGATTGTTTTGGTTTTCTTTAAGATCATTTTCTAAATCTTTTGCTTCAGTTTAAAATATCTCTATACATGCAAAGTTCCAAATCCTGATCAGCAACTAGATTTGGTGGTCTTGAGATGTTTAATCTATTTATACAGATGAATGAACAAGGTTGGAGTAATAAATGAAGATAGGGGAAACAAATGTAATTAATTTGAGGAAGATTTTACTAGTAATTATTATCTAGATTGGGATCATATGGTATGGCTACCTCTAGGTCCCTCTCAGTGCAAATATTAGATCCAGGAGGAGACACTTAAGACAAGCTGCCAATCAAATTTTTTTATTCTAGAATTTGGAGGCCAGTTAGCAGCTCTTCATAGCCAAGTTGGAGAGTCATATTTATGTATTCCATCTGACATTACTGCTGTGAAGAGCAATATGTTATAGAGTAGAAGAAATCACAAAGCAACAGGGAGAATAAGGCAAATATGTAAAGAGAATTAGTGCCAAGAAATCTCGTGGTCCAGGAAAGAGACGGCAACATGACATTTCATACCCCATAATCCCATGTAGCATGGCTATTCTCCCTGCAGTTGGGTTTTACGTGCTTCTGTTCTAGTCTTTAAATAAACATTCTTTTGGCTTAGACATTCTGCTTATTAAAAATTGCTATTTAAGATTTAGTTGAGAAAAAATTTCATTAACATCCAGATAAGTTATTAAATTGACCTCTTGCAATCACCACTTAGATGTTTAATAATCATCTCAAAATTTACATGTAAAAGTGAACTCCTGAATTTCACCCAAAGCTGATTCATTCACATTTCAACTTCTTCAGCTCAGAAAATGTCTCCATCTTTTTTTAGTTGTTCAAGCTAAAAAACCATTAGATTTTGACTTTTCTCTCACATAACTATATCCAATCCTATAGCACGTCCTGCTGTCTCTATCTGCTGAATACATTCAAAATCTGAGTACTTCTCATCATCTCTATTGTCACCCAGCTCTTCCAAGCCATTATTCTCTCCTGCCTAGATTATTGCAATAGCGCCTAATAGTCCTTGCTTCTGTCTCTCTCCGCCTCCACTCTCCTCCAAGTCTATTTTCTACACAGCAGCCAGAGTAAATCATCCCACTCTTCAGATCAACACTACATTAAGCTTCCCATTGCCTTCAGGCTAAAAGCCAAAAAAACCATATAATGACCTCTCCCTCTTAGTTCTGTAACATCACCTCCAACTACACGTTCTCCTCTGCTTTCCTAAAACATTCTAGACACCTTCCTTTCAGGTTCTTTGCCTTTATTGTTCCATTTGCTTCTTAGAATTTCTCCTCAGTTATCTGGTCAGTTCAGTTCCTCACCAGCCTCACGTGTTTGCCCAAATATCACCTTATGAATGAGACTTTCTTGGCCATTAGATTTAAACTGAAGTACCACCTTCCCCTAGGACATCTAGGATACCCTTTCTAATCCCTTTTGCCATATAATTTATAAGCACATAACACAGTTTATGTTTAATTCATTTTGCTTACTTTGTTTCTCTCCACCAGAATATAAACTCCCTGCTAGCAGAAATTTTTGACTATTTAGATCACAGTTGCATCTCCGGTGCCTAGAAGGGTGCCTTGTATATAGTAGATGCTCAATAAACCCTTGAATAAATGAATGAGCAAATTCAGATAATAAATAAAAATACTTGTGTGGGTGAAATTGGGAGAATAGCTGAATTACACAAACTATTTGCCTCCACTGCCCTAATTCAATGGAATATTGCCAACTCTTTGTTTTGTTCTATTTAGATTCTGCATCTGTGTAGATTTCGTTTCCAAAATTTGTGGATGTATAGTAATTTAGTCAGGAAAAAAGTTGTTTCCATGGATGCCTGGTAAACTGATTACAATGAAATTGGCATTGAGTTCTGTAATATGACACCATGGCATATTATAATTCTAATTTACACTATAAAGTTTTTCTAGTAGCAGAATGGGTACTTTCCCAGGTCTTTTTTTTTTTTTTTTTAACAGAACTTAGATAAAAAGCCCATGTTGTATCTGGCATCTGATCACTCATAGCAATCTTCTCAGATAAAAACACAATGTCAGTGAGAAGAAAGGAAAAATATCCTGCAGAATAGAAGGGGATAATCCCTTGCAAAACTGTCTCTGGATGCTAATGAACCAACAATAAAGGACCTATTATTAAATTGTTTTGAGTGATATTGTTCACATTAAGTTTCAGTGATGCCAAAGGCAGAATCACCCTGAGGCTTGGATACATCAGTTAGGATGACACATATTTAAGCTCATCAATTTTAATAATGGTTGGTGCATCTAGTTTATATCAGAATGAAAAGTTGGAAATTGAGCTTTATTTTTAGTTTTATTTTGACAGTATTGATCATATTCTTGAGCAGAAAAAAAGGAAAATTATACTGAGGCATCAATACCCTGAAATATTCCCCAACATATATCTTAATGAGACAATACCAGCATTTACAGTTTGTGGAGTTTCCCCACTCATCCCCAAGCTGAAAGAATAACATGTGTTTGTTTTGAATTTCTTGTGGCCTCATGCTCTAAGATTTTGAAGTCTGGTTAGATTCGTAATTGCTTCCATTGCCATATGTAGTCACTTTAAATAATGATGTAGGTGATAGGAACTGGAGACAAAATGCATAGTCAATATATTTTGACTTGCTCATAAATCTAGGAAATTTAGAGAATCTCTGGTCATTAAGTAATGTTTCAAATCATATGTGGATAATGAATTCCTCTATGGCCCTCCAAGGAAAATACAGACTCCAAATTAGATGCCAGAATTTTATACTACATAAATGTGATACTGAGATCAGATGATCAACGTTTTGGCATATTTAATAAACCACATTTGACACAATTCTGTTTTTTAAATGTACAATTAAAGTTATATCACAAACTGAGTAGATGATTTCAGAAAAATGTTAACTGTCCAGCTATAAAATTGAGTATTAAATTTAAACAGCTCGATCTTTTTGGCCAACTCTACTGAGGGGATGGGCTAACACTGTACATGATTAATCCTCACATTCTTTGTAAAACATTCTAGAATATGTCCTATATTAGAAATTCTTACAGTTATAGTTTCTATGAATGTGAAGATCATGTAGGACAAATGATGAAAAGTGTGTCTTCTAATAAAATTTGAGACCTCAGAAGAACATTAGAGATTAACTTCGCTCATTTTTTTTCATTTTACAGATAAGGAGCTCAATCCAGAAAAGTAAAGTAATAGTAATATGGATCCATATTAGTAGTTATTATTGCATTATGTGAATAAAGGGGATCTGAATATGCTGTCCCAAAATATATCAGTCTGGCAAAAGGATGGTTTTGAGCTGAAGGCAACTGAGAAGCAACAGATGAAGGAAGAACTCTGCTCTCCCACTTCCTGCCCAAAAGCAGAGCATACGTTTTCTTTGTAAAGGTGTTCTCCTTCTGTCTCCTATAACTGGAAGAGGAGAATGACTTTCAAATAAATCCAAGTTTTTCCAGTTTTTCTGTCTACTGTAATTCAAAGTGCAGTCATCAACTACTTCTACTATTGCATTACTTGAGCACTTAGAAACATGTTTGGAACACACTAAATGCTCAACAAATATATTTGAATAAATAAATGATTTATCGAACTGGATTACTCTCATTCTTTTTGCTTACCCTCTAATCCATTTTCCAAGAAGCACAGTGATCTTTTCAGTTCTCTAATATTATCATGTCATTCTCCTATTTAAAACCTTTACTGGCTTTCCATCACTTTTTGAAAAAAAATTAATAAGCCTTAAAAGGTCCTGCATGAATGGATTGGTTAATGCTCTATCTTGTACAAAACAAGATGAGAAATGTAAGTCTGTGTGCTTGTAATTTATTACCACCATATAGGATTTGCACTGTGATGTCAACCCCTACACTGAATAATTGGGAACTGTGAGTGTGCCATACTTCAGTGGATGCAAAGAGAGAGAGTATTGCAGGGAAAGTGATCTCACATGGCACACACTCTTTAAAATAAAATTAGGGGTTAAAAACATATTCACACAAATAGAAAGAATCTTTAAGTCCATATACTTATCACATTGATTTAACAATTTGTAAGTATTTTATTTCACATTCCTTGTTTGTAACTAAAGTATTTTAGGGAAATCCTAAACCTCAACTCACACTTCAGTTCACACTTTTAATGGATACCTTAACAATATGCACACTTCTTTGTACACTATAATGCCACTATTACATCTAATCAAAAAATGTAAGAGTTCCTTGGCATTATCTGATTCAAAAGTTATACTTAAAAATTTATAACTTTCTTCAAAAAATGTCTTTTTTTACATATGAATTATTAGAATCAGGATCCAATTAAGATTCATACATTGTGCTTGGTTATGCCTCCTAAATCTCTTAATCTGAATTTTATTTCTAGATTCTTAGTATGGAAAGGTAAATTGTTGATTTTTTGAGACCTTTCTTCTTTTTAAATATAGACATTAGCAGCTATAAGTCTCCCTCTAAACACTACGTTAGTTGCCCGTTAGTTTCAGTATGTTGCTTTCATTTTAAGTGTTCTCAAAGTATTTTCTAAAATTTCACTTGTGATTTCTTCTTTGGTACATTGGCTGTACCAATGTTGTTAGGAGGTGTTGTTTATTTTCCACATACTGTGAATTTCCCAAATTTTCTCAATGTTGATTTCTAATTTAATTACATTGTGGTCAAAGAACATACTTTGTATGATTTTAATACTTATGAATTCATTAAGTCTTGTTTTATGCGCTAGCATATTCTCTATCCTGGAGAATGTTCTCATTGCCCCAGAAAAAAATGAGTAATCTGCTGCTGTTGAGTGTTGTGTTCTACAGATGTCCATAAAGTTTATTTGGCTTTTAGCCTCAAGTTTTCATTTCCATGTTGATCTGCCTACTTGTTCCATTCATTATTGAAAGTGGAAAATTAAAGCTTCCAATTATTATTGTTGAATTATATTTATCACCCTTCAATTCTGTCACTTTTTGCTTCTTGCAGTTTGGGGCTCTGTCAGCAGGTGAATATGCTATAGATGTTAGACCAATGTTCTTGACAATCTCTTATTAGCTATCAGCTTGTTTTGCTAACTTAAAAGCATTGATTCTATTATTATTTTTTGCTAAGAGGTGCCTGGGCTGGCACAGTTGGTTAAGGGTTCAACTCTTGGTTTTTGCTCAGATTGTAACCTCTGTGTTGTGAGATTATGCCCCTAACTGGGCTCCACACTCACCTCAGAGTCTGAGATTTTCTCTCCCTCTCCCTCTGCCCCTTCTGCTCATGCTCTCACTTTCTTTCTCTCTCAAAAAAATAAACCTTTGAAAATATATATTTCCTGTTGATCCTGATAACTACTTTATTCCCAACTAATGAAAATCAGTGGAGTCTGGCATGCCTGGGTAGCTCAGCGGTTGAGACCTGCCTTTGGTCCAGGGCATGATCTTGGAGTCCCAGGACTGAGTCCCAGGTCGGGATCCCTGAATGGAGCCTACTTCTCTCTCTCTCTGCCTATGTCTCTGTCTCTCTCTCTGTGTGTCTCTCATGAATAAATAAGTAAAATCTTTTTTAAAAAAATAGTGGAGTTTTACTGTACATGTAAGATTTCCATTAGTAAATGGAGGAAATAAACCAATTCCTGACATACATAATGCTATATAGCTCAATTCAACCTTTCTCTTACAAAATAGATTTTTAAAAATAATCCAACTGACTTGCATATATAAACCACCACCATGATATTTATTTTTTAAGGGTGATGCAGTGGGAAGAATAAAGGTTATCAAATTTAAACATTAAAATGGCAAAAATCATGCAAAAATTAAATGCAGTCAAAAAGTGATCCCAAAATGAGGGATGGATCACCTTTAAAAGAAGTTCATGCTTAATAACTGATGCATAGGTTCTAAGAATATTTTACAAGTATATTCTACAAAACCTGAAATTCTGGAGAAGAGGAGAGGGTAGATAGAAGAAGGCCCCATGCAACCTAGAGATTCTATGACCCCCCTATTAAAGTAATGAAAATGGATTTGGGGCAAATATCAATAGGGAGATATAAACAGGAATGAAAGGCTGAAGAAAAAGCTATAGCTACTAAATGGTAATTTGTTAGTCTTTGTCATGTGTAACCAATATCCACAGCTGTGCACAGAAGACAGGAGACAAGCCTTGATTTGCATAAGGCGAAGAGTTGGAATCATCTCCATAACATATTCTATATATTATCTCCATATATAGTTCAACCACAGTGAAAGGATGGAATAGACAAAAATCTGTCCATGGGGAAAAAGAAAGGACATAGAAATATGTCTGATATAACCTGCACACTTGGCAGAAAAAAAAAAACTTCATTGAGAATTTATAACTATAGCTCTTTTCTCATGGGTTTAAAATTATAATTTATGCTAACTATATGGTTCCAGAAACTCCAAACTCAGGAATGAATTTATAGTTGCCCCATGAAAAGGGTGTCCCAGAAACTGGAAAGAAGCCATGGCAAATCTTTTCTAAGGGATTTATAAACTTATAATCCAAAATTTACATAATGACCCAGGAAATAGGCAGCTATCAGAGAAAGCGGAAAAACACATTGCAGATTTTGACTCCCAAGAACTTCAAATTTTACAAACATGAGATATAATGAAAATTAAAGTTAAACGAAATAAGATTGAATTGAAAAGATGAACAAATAATAAAATATTATTAAAATATCAAGTGATGTGGAAAAGACCTAAGTGGATTGCTAGAGAGGAGAAATAAATTAATTGCAATTATAGACTTCCATGTTGGTTGAATTGCAAGTGGACATTGTTGAAGGAGAATCAGTGAACTAGAAGAAGAAATTGAGAAACTTAGCAAAACATGAAAGATAAGTTATGAGATGCAAGGAAAGAATGAGAAGTTCCAATATAAATCTAAAGGAGCTTTAAAAGGAAAATGTATAATGGAAAAGATGAAATGTTCTAAAGAACAGTGGGTGAGAATTTTTAAGAACATAAGAAAATATGGAAATTCAAGATTCTGGCATCCCAAACAAGACAAATAATTTATCTACATCTAAATACTTCTTAGTGAAACTGTAAGAAATCAAAGACCAGGAAAAGACTTTAAAAGAACAGGACAACATAGTTACATAAAAATAAGTGACAATATAAATGGCAGCAGAGAATGGTAGAGATGCTGACAGGAAATCACTATGGACCAAGAATTAAGTATATAGCTTACCTATCATCCATAACCAAAGTAGAAATAAAGATAATTTCAGATAAATAAAAATGAAAACATTTACTATCAACATAGGTCCTAAAGGACATTCTAAAGGGTATATTTCTGGAAAGAGAAGATTCACAGAAAGAAGTCAGAGATGCAAGAAGAGTTGTTGAGCAAAAGAAATTGTAAAAAAACAAAAAATCTAAACAAAATCATGAGAGACACAGAAAGAGACAGAGACAGAGGCAGAAGGAGAAGCAGGATCCCCACAGGGAGCCCGATGTGGGACTCAATCCCAGAACCCTGGGATCACAACCTGAGCCGAAGGCAGATCTCAACTACTGAGCCATTGAAAGATCCCTTGGGTGTTTTTTAATGTTCCCTGTATTATTGGTTTCTAAGCAATGTTTTGGTTCTTTATTGTTCTCAGCCTCAATTATGTACTTCCTTGTTTGTTCAGTCACATCTTCTGGGTCCTTAACTACTTATTTTATGAAAAGCTTTGGTGGGTCATCTCTGTTTTTTCCTAGAACAAACAGATGTCTTGGCATCTCTTGCAAGGAGTTCAGGTTCCATGGCCTCCGGGGTGCATGCCCAGGTGGGAGTCCCTGCAGATTGGATGCCCAGGTTCCACTCAACTAGATCCAGTCCCATTATTTGCAAACTAATCTGAAGCTCCTGACCTCTGGCTTCCACAGCAGCAAATACATTACACCCTCTGAAGACTGAATTTGAAATATCTACTCTACATGGTTTTGTATATCTAAACTCCTCACCTTGAGAAAGGACTAATTTGGATACTTTTACCTAACTATTCATAGTTATGTCAAAAAAAGGGGGGGGGGGACTTAAATGAAATCTCTCTTCTAGAGAACTTGTAACTACACTGCCTTGAGGTCCATATCACTGTCTCCAGACAAGCTTATTTTGTTTTTTGTTGGCCTACAATTCAAATGACACAGAAAAATCTTAGAAAGAAATCCCATCAAATAAAACCTAGCTGAGAGAAAAGGAAGAGCACATGTCCACAATTAAGTATCTAAAGCTGCCCCAGTGAAATTTAAGAATTTTAAAAAGGCCAATTCAAATGGGAAAGATGTCACAAAGCAAAACATATAAACATATCTATAGCTAACATTTGTTTTGATCACACGTTCCTCTAGGAAACACATGGCAACTAGGAAGAAAATCTTATTTTCACTGCCAGCAGTAAAAGGACTAACCTGCCTTGGAATCCAAAGTATTAGGGGTGTTGTATGTGTTTTAAAACTCAGCAAGTGCCACTTTACAAGAATGGTAGAGATTCACATTTGCAGTAAGGATAACTATTTCTATTATAGAAATATCATTTGCTGAATCTAACTTTCAGGCAAAAAGACCAGTCTGTGAGTTAATAGACTTCAGGTTCTAATTAAGTGCTGCTCTTTGGAGAATGGTTTACATATGGGTACCCTGGATTTAATGTTTTATTTAAGAATAGCTTGTTTTGTATAACAAAGCTTGGGAAATATAAAAGCAAAAACTGAAAGGTATCCCTAGGGGATATACATTGCTTCTCTTTAACCACTGGAGAATTGTACAACCCACCTGTCATGGGGTTGTCTGTTCTTTGCCAAAGAATGAGTGTGAATCTTAAATTATTCCAACTAGCTCATTTGATTTCCTACAACAATTTCTATCAGGAGACAGAAAAGTATTGGGGGAACAATAAAGTGCTATGCAAATGCAAGTTTTTATAATTAGTATAAAGACCTGTTCTCTATTCCCAGAAGGGGAAAATGACTAGACATTTTGCATCTTATAAAAAATTCTTGCATTCCTGCAAACACTAATATGTTATTCTTCAGCTCTCTCTATACAAATAAAACACACATTTTACTTTTTCCCTAATTAGCTTTCTCAGTCTGATTTCTTTCTCCCTATTGGACAATTGCCAAACTTACCATGCCAGATATATAAAACAAGTAGTATACTAGCAAAAACTGGGGTGTTTTTTGTTAAATTTTTGATATTTTTAACAGATAAAGGTCAACAACTAAACCAAGTCAATCATATCTAATATTTACATTTTAATTTTTTTACGACTTTTAATTATGGATATTTTTAACATGAAAATTAAAAGAATACTACAAGGAATGTCTACATCACCAGACAGTCAATTTGATTCAACAATTCTTAGTTTTTTCTAATGGTTGATTATCTTTCATACACTCACATTTACACATAAGCAATTTGCCGAATTATTTTAAAGTTGCAGATACTACATAATAATAATACAAATATCTCACCCAAAACTCCCAAAATCTCATGGGATGTCCAGTCCATGATCAAATTGTCATAGTTGTCCTGCAAATACTTTGCCCATCATCTCTATTTTAGAGTTAATTAGTTTTTGGTCTAGCTGTCCAACTATTTACCAAAAAAAAAAAAATCAGTATAGTTGATACACAATGTTATATTAGTTTCAGGTATACAACATAGTAATTCCACAGGTTTATACGTTATGCTATGCTCACCACAAGTGTAGCTCCCATCTGTCACCACGTAACTCTATTACAGTACCATTGACTATATATATATTACAATGTGAAAGGAAGCAGGCTGTATGCATGTCTACATCTTCTTTTGTTCATTTAAATTGTATTCTTGTGATCTCTGTATATCAGTGTATACTGGTCATCTTCAGTTCTCTAAACCTCATGAGGTTACGGTGTGTATGGGTTAAAATATGCAAAGTGCTTAGCACAATGCTCATAAAGTAGCAAGCTCTCCTTAAAGGCTAACTGCTGTCCTTTTAGAGAGATTATATAAGAATCCTGGAATAAGTGGAGAAAAACACTGTGTTGTTTTAGGAGAAAGGCATATATAAGTACACACATATACATGTAAATTTACTCTAAAATATTTACTAATTTAATGAAATATGACTACAGATCTTGGATTGGCTATTAAAAAGCAGTAGCAACACTTTTCACTTTAGAGGCTGAAAACCTTACTACTCAACTCTCAGGCCTCCACTACAGCTAGTGATGTCAGGGAACATTAGTATGGTCATTGAGAGTAGGTGAGCATCCTGGAGTTTCTTATCCTATTAATAGACAAAATACCACAGGGAAACTTAAAATAAGGTTGTCTGTTTGTCTGTTTTGCTCCTTCCTTCATCTTTCTGCCTAGAACTCAACTGTATAGTCCCTAATGGTACATGCATTATCTTAAGACCTTAAGATAAAAAGCTTGAAGACAAAGTCTTACAAGTTAAAGATGGAAGAATGGAAAATAGGAAGAAAAAAAAAAAAGGAAGAAGAAGAAGAACAAAACCTGAGTCCCTTATGGCACTGTAGAGCTGCGGCACTTATTCTATATTGTCTACAGATTTCATGTTATATGAGACGAATTTATATTTTTTGGAAGCTACTTTTTGTCTGGCTTCTGCTTTTTTCAGCCAAATGCATTCTTAACAGATACAGATAAGAATCAAAATGAAAATCTTAACAGACTTTTTTGAAAACACAATGCTTTTACTTTAAATTGCAATTTTGATCATTTGTAGTAGAGAGTATCAGAGTATTCAAAAAAGAACGATGCAGAACATTAATACTACCAGCCTTTCTGTATATTAAGATACATTTTTTTAAAAAGATTTTATTTATTTATTCATGAAAGACAGACAGAGAGAGAGGCAGAGACACAGGCAGAGGGAGAAGCAGGCTCCAATGTAGGGAGCCAGATGTAGGACTCGACCCCGGGACCCTGGGACCACGCAGGCCCTGAGCCGAAGGCAGACCTCAACTGCTGAGCCACCCAGAAGTCCCTTAAGGTATGTTTGAAGCAAAAACAACTAAATTAATTTATCACTGGGTGACAAGTAAGTGATACATCAATGGAAGAGTATTAAGATTGATGAATATCTAAAAGTATAATACATGGCAAAGTAGGCATGACCAAACGATGAAGAAGGGAAGGAACATCGGATAATTTTTTTTAAATCATCATTTTGGAAAAAAAAAAGATATTTTCCCACAAATCTTCTCATGGAAAGCTTTACAAATTATTAATTCTTGTGGTAGATCACATTTACAGAGAGAAACCAATATGCCTTGTTCTGTGCTGTTGCTGCAAACTTTGCTCTAGAAATCTTCACATGTTGGAAGTGTTGATTGGTTTGTCTTTTAACACCAACTCCTAGAATACTACCTGTGGGTTCAATAAATGAACAATAAATAATTGAATGCCTACCTACTTAGGTGTTTCCAGTTGTGTCAAATATATATGAATAAGATACACCCACCCTCAGAAATGCTGCAACTAGTAGAGATATGAAAACATAACCCTCCAAAGAAAAAAAAAGAAAGAATACAAGTAGAATGAGATAAATATCTTCAGGTGGATGCATACAAAATATTCTGTCAATGTACAGTATTCAAATGAAACCAAAAAAGACAGAGGGAAATGTTTGCTTTTGTCAAATATGTGGATGAATATAATTTCAAAACTCATGTATGATTCAAAATGGCTTTTGTCTTTTAATGAGTTATGGACTACTTTGAGATCCAACTCCTTACAATAAATACTCCTGTATACATAGACCAAAATTTTGCGCACAATTTCAGGAGATTCAAGGATTCCTTTGAGTTTGATCATGAGCATTTAATTAAGAACCCTTCATCCAGATATTTGTAGTTAGGATTTTATCACTATTTGTGCAATACTCTGATTGTGACCCCATATAAACTAGCTAACATCATGTAGAATTTTTTAAGATTTATTTATTTATTTATTTATTTATTTATTTATTTATTTATTCTTGAGAGACACAGAAAGAGAGGCAGAGACACAGGCAGAGGGAGAGGCAGGCTCCCCACAGGGAGCCTGATGCAGACGGGATCCCGGAACCCTGGGATCTTGCCCTGAACGGAAGGCAGATGCTCAACCACTGAGCCACCCAGGCATTTTTAATAGGACAGAAACAATGCTGTAGATCTATGATACAATAAATGTTCTGTATTAAAATATAGGTATTAAACATTATATTTCAATAGTTAGGTAAGCATTTTGTCTGCAAAACAGGTTAACAGAGTTACGTGATAAAATTATTTCTAAATGATTAATTTTCAGCACTGCTAATGAAAATGACAAACTTTCCAACAATTACATCATGAAAACTTAGCATATTTAAAGGTTACTTTTATAAAGGTTGATAGTTTCCAGGATATTAAGAGTATTTTGCCCATGTGATTTTGATTGAACATTAATTATATTTTAATGCAAAATTATAAATGTTGAATTAGATCATGTGGAAATGGACTTAAAATATTTCTATGGAAGGGGGAGGCTGATGCATTAACAATTTGTGATTTTTCATGATGACTGTACACATAATTCAAGTCTAATAATCATCTGTGTTTGTCGTTGCTATGACTGCTGACAGGCACACGTATACAGGTGCTGAAAGAATAGGAATAGATCTTTGAAATTCAGGACTCACTCCGTGAATGTCATTAAGGCCAAACCAATATTCAGGTCTGTGGGTCCCTCCTCTCTCAGCTTTCTTTTTTCTATATTGCCTAGCAGAAAAATACCATTCTTACTGTGGGGTTCTGTGAAAACAGTCATTCCTCATGATCTTCTGCCCAGACCTTTGTAGCAGATCAAGGCAGAAGAAACAGAGAGAGAAATAGAAGGGCACAAAATATATAAGGGAGTTTACGGTCAGTGGTGTTCAACTGAACATCAGTGCAGTGCGTCTCAGAAATTTGCGTTTACAGGTTCTATGCATCCTTTTCATAGGTATCTATTGGTTCTGAAATGTTTCTTTAAATATATATCCAGTATTAAGCACTGGGCTGTCATTGACTTTTTGGTCTATGAAGGCGAGGGAGAAGAGGTTTGGCTTACAGAGGAGCAAGCCACCAGTCAATGTTAGCTCCTCAAATTCAATAAAAAATGCTCCTTTTTTTTTTCATGAAATAACCGTATGGGGATCTAGACACCATACATGAAAATTAGAAAATATCTGACAATGCTTCAATCAACACGTGGAACTATACGGCTATAACATATTTCTTAGCTACTTATTAGGATCTTTCTTGATTCGGAGTATCCTGTGTTGTACAATTGAAAAGAATTATGCCCCTATCTGTATGGTGCCTCACAATTTATAAGGTATTTTCACAAACATAGTTTTCTCTAATCCTCTTAACTTTTGAGTAGTTCTCTCCATTTTATAAATGAGGAAAGCTAGGTTTTCCAATGACAAATGCCTAGAAACTGGCCAAGCCAGGACGTTAATCAAGGTCTTTCAACTCTCTCGCGCGCTATTTCCATTTCAACACGGTTACTTGCATTTCGTGATACATAAAATGTACTGCTTTTTTCATTTTTCATTATGAAATAATTTATCACAATTCTCAGAGGACATTCTTATTTGAAAATTCATCAAAAAATATATCCAGTATAAGCATTTTTAAGTGAATGGAATATTTTGATTATCTTATGCATTCTTATTTCTTGAGACCGAATTTAGTTGGTGTTTAGCTCTTCTTAAGAGAGATATTTATAGATCAAAACTACCTTTCCAGACTGCTGGTTTCTTTCCAAACAAAATTTCTTTTTACTTTTTTTTTTCCTCTGGCACAAGTTTCTGCATGTAACAGCAGGAATACAAATTATGTCCAAAGCACTTACGTAGTTGGCAGAAGTATTTTCTCTTCTGCTATAAATTTATCAAACATTTTTCAAAACAGTAAATCCATGAAAACAAGGGCTGAATTCCAAATAGGATCATCATAGTTATGCCATTTACAATGTTTTAGTTAAGAGAATCTTCAATTATCTATTGTAAAGATCCTAAGTTTGAGAGCAATAACAATTTGCTATGGGTCTGAACTGGCAGACTAATTTTCAGCTTCAGCAACTCTATTTTTTTTTTTTTGAAACTTTAGGCCAATTTTTCACTATGGGAAATGCATTGCTAATTAGTGATCAGCTCCTGCATGGGTCTTTTTACACAACGTAGAAATATGCACGGCATTGCAGACAGCAGCAGCATCGTCAGATCAGGAGCATAATGGGACAGATGGAGGAGAAAGAAAGAGCTTTCAGGAGTCAGAAGACAAAATTGAGTGCGTACGACATCATTTATAATGTCCTTATGTGTGCAAATTCAATTAGAGGTAAAATATTGATTACGTAGCTGATGTCACAGATAATACATTACGGAAAAGTAATTAAACATTTTCAATTTTTTCATTTTTTAAATATTCACAACATTAGAGCAGAATTAAAGATGAGTTAGTTAGGAAGTAAATGGTGCTGATATGAGAAATGAGTCAAATATGGACAAACAGCCAAACGAGTATTTTTTGTTAATCGCAAAGTATTCAGCAAGCATTTTAAGTGCCTAATATTCGTTAGACATTGTGTCAAGCAAAAAGGATATAATGATGGACATAAGGTAAGATACAGTTCCTTCCCACAAAGAACTCTCACCTCTTCAGAGCAGTGGACTGACAGTAGTCCTTTGAAACACCTTGCACCATTGATCAAATTCACTCAAGACTTATCTGGAGTTATGGAGACATAACTGGGTATGCTGAGGCAACTCCAGCTGCCACATCTCCATTGACCAACCAACGCAGAAACTTTTTAGTATAGTAGTGCAAATGACCACCATCAAAGCATGGACTTATTAAGACCTTTCCAGATTCTGAATACTTGGCCTTTGTCCTTTATTTCTAAGCTGTGCTTGAAAATATTAAAAAGATGGAAACTCAGAGAAGAGTTTCTGGGCTCTTGACTGCTTATTAAAGGAAAGACCTCAAATAGAAGTTTGAATAATCTTAAATACTGAATACTTAAATACCAAAAACACTGAAATACAAAGGAGGCGGAGAGGTTATAAGAAGTTCCTATTTATGAATATAGAGGTGGAAGAGAATATAAGAAATGTGTATAGAGAAGGTAGTGTTTATTTCTTGGGGTACAAAATGAAGTCTAGCAGCTGGTAAAATCTCAAGGAAAAAAATCAAATCAGATATGGAACAAAAATCAGTACAGTGGGCAACCATAGAAGGGAAGGTGTTTGGATAATATAAGAGAAATAAAAGAATACAGTCTTCAAGGATAAGAAGAAAGAATGGTACAGGAAATATGTACACAAATATAGATGACAAACTTTCCAACAATTTTCATAGCAGATTTTTATGAAAAAAGATTAATTAACAAATTAACAGCAATGTGTTCTTCTATAGAAAAAGCAGAGAAATATACTTAACAGAAAGGCATCCATCTATACTTTATATAGAAGAATAATTTGAATAACCTAACAAATTGAAATATTTTGCTAATGTTTCCTATTATGAAGAAGCAATAATTCAGGGCATCTGAGTGGTTCAGTGTTTGAATATCTGCCTTTGGCTTAGGTTATTATCCCAGGGTCCTGAAATAGAGTCCTGCATCAGGCTCCCTGCAGGGAGCCTGCTTCTCTGTCTGCCTGTGTCTCTGTCTCTGTATGTCTCTCATGAACAAATAAGTAATATCTTTTAAAAAAAGAAGAAGAAGAAGCAATAATTCAGGAAATATATAAATATAATCTGCCTTGAGACAGGAGAGTATGTTTTGGGATAAAATGACACATCATTCACTTAGGGGTTTCTGTCTGGCAGAGCTACATGTTCAGAAGGAACATCAGGTCATAGGAGGAATGTAGCAGAAGGGGGAGAAGGATACTTCTAAGCAGCAAAAAAAAAATGATAGCAAGATTGCATAAAAGCACTACTCAACAAACAGTTCCCAGGGAAGTGCCTGACACATTTATTGATCAGCGAATTAGTCAAAAAGGAACTTTTTTAGGCCTTCATTCTACAGCCACTTAGCTTTTATTTTAAACACTTCTCTAGCTTTGTCCTCTGTTTTCTTAGCCCAAAAGAAATTAAGAGATGGAGATAAGTAACCTGACAAGAATCAGAAATAGCTGACCTCCAGACACTGAAGGAGGAAATAGGAAATAAAATCTGAAAAAGCCTCATGAAAACTCGAAATCAGTCACTTTGTTTGGAATACACCTCTGAAACAACTCTGGAGAAAATGAGGTGCAGGCCGAAATTGTTCCTTGCCATCATCATCTATTCTTTCAATATATCTTTATTGATCACCTACCTTAAGTGACCTGCCTTCTCAATCTTTTTTTCATCCTCACTCTGTAAGGAATCTGCCATTCCCCACCCCTGCCATGAAAATGTCATGCCACAAATATACTATTTATCTTTTTATGTACTGTGGCCCTTTGGAGGGTCTCAAATCACAGTAATATCTCAGTTTTTTTCACCTCTCAAGAAGCAGGGTCTACCTTGAGCCAGGCACTGAAGTATGTAAGGGAACAACATAGACACGTTTTCTGCCCCTGTGGAACTCGCTGTCTAGAAGGAGATAATTAATATAAGTTCAGTATAGTGACAAATGCAAGCATATAGTTCTGAGCCCATATTACTAGTCAGCTACGTAAGAAAAGACTTCTTTGAGAAAGAGGCACTTGAATTGAGATCTGAAGGATGGATAGGATTATCTAGTAAAGAAGGACCAAGGTTCGGTGGCAGGAGGGAGTATGATAAGAGCAAGAGATTTAAAAAAAAAAAAAAAAAACAATACAGATAGAGCAATGAGAATATCTGAAAACACAACGTACAATGAAGGCTGCCAAAGAAGGTGAGGACGTTACAGGCCATATTAAGGATTGTCATCTCCCTTCTAAGAGCATGTTGAAAACAAATGGCCTTCAGCAGAAGCAGAATCTTTAATGAGCCAGAGTCACAATAATCACATACATACAAGTTGAATTATGTTCAGACTATTCTGTTTATGAACACCTGGAATTATGGAAGTCGTAACATTTTCATTGGTTTCCATTAAAATAACTATGATTTAATAATTGATGCTTCTACGATGGTAGATTTCAATTATCTACAAAATTAAACTGCATGAAACAGTTAACTCTCAACAGTGTCAGGAAAAGCAGGTATTTTTCTATTTAAAATTGGACCAACTCATTGTGACATATGGAGTAATAAAGAAAATGAATAATGAATGTGTGCAACAGATGATTATTATGTTTAAAGCATGACAAGTAGAATGGTTACAAAATAATTGATGAAGAATAAATGCTGATAAGAGGCATAAGATATGTCCTTCTAAAAGCTGTAAGAGCCTCTCCTGAACTGATATACTACGCCATCCATACTTGAATAAACAAAAGAACTGCATCTCTTGCTTTTGAATACATTTGTTCCCTATCATATAAGAAATTCCCTTAGGAGCACCTGAGTGGTTCAGTCAGTTAGGTGTCTGCCTTTGGCTCAGGGCATGATCTCTGGGTCCTGGGATCGAGCTCCACATCTGCTTCTCCCTCTCCCTCTGTCCCTCCCTAAGGCTGTGCTCTCTCTTTTTCTCTCTCTCTCCCCCCCCCCCCACCTCTCTCTCATAAATAAATAAAATTTAAAAAAAAAGAAATTCCCAATAGAAACAATGTCATCTTAAGAAACAACTTTAACAGTCACTCAATTCCTATTTCTTTGGTGCTATAACAACAGGAGGGGAGTCTTAAGAGCTAAGAAATTTGTTTAAACTTAAGGTTACATTAAATTCCAAATACAGGGCACCTGGGTGGCTCAGGGGTTGAACATCTGCATTTGGCTCTAGTTGTGATCCCAGGGTCCTGGGGTTGAGTCCTACATCAGTCTCCCCTCAGGGAACCTGCTTCTCCCTCTGCCTAAGTCTCTGCCCTTTCTCTGTGCCTCTCATGAATAAATAAAAATCTTAAAAAAGAAAAAAAAAAGAAACGTTTAGAGAAATGCATCTGTTGTTATTTAAGAACAGACTGTGTGCCCCCAACTGATGGCCTCAGGCTAACCAGGAAGTATGCAATACGAAAAAAAGGCAGGGAGGTGTAGAAAGTTGTTTTGTTTTGTTTTGTTTTTTTGTTCTGTTGTTTTGTTTTGTTTTGTTTCATGCTGTTTTAGAAAAACCTCACCTTGCTCAACCTAGCTATTCAACACTTCGGTCAGATATGTGCACACAACACAACCTTTAACAAAAGTACTTCCTGTGCTGCTTTTATTTTCCAAATGAGGTAAAGTTATATGAAGTGATCAACAACCCTCCTGAAGATGACAGAAATATTGCTCCATGCCATTCTGGAATACGAAGATGTGCTCCCATACCAACAAAGATCCTGAGCCAATTCCAGGGCTGTTGGAAAAGATTCAGTGGGTGAGAAGCCAGATCAGAAAATATTTACCGAGAAGATTCACAAAAGGTCAGTGGAGATGGGGCCTCCCAGCACATTACAAATGACTCTAGGATGGGTGTGTGAATGAAGTACTGAAAGGCCTGGCAGGGGTCAGACTGTCACCCCTGCCAGTCATCCCTCAGCCCAGAAATTCATGGCCTACACCAGAATGGCTCCACTCAGACATTCTGGCACTGCCTACGGCTGCACACTGAGTCATAGGATGTGGCAAATAGTCCAGCAATTATCATTCTGGCATCTCACAAAGTAAAACTCATGGGCTGCTTTTGTTCTATTTTGTGAAGGCCGAACTGACAAACAACAAAACAAAAGATGGCAGGAAACTTTTTAAAAGTTTCTTCACCAAATCCCTTTTTGAAGTCAATTAGAGATTTGTGTGGTGGCACAGAGTGTAACTGTTTTTAATACATAAAAGAAAGAGTAGTGTGTTAAAGGGTTTGTGAACAGCTCTGAGTGTTGCTTAATGTCTGGGATCCTGAAAATGTTCCTGTTCTTCCCTGGGGACCGTCTTTCCCCATTTATGAAGACCCTCCCCTCATGTTGAAGGAGTGCACATCTCTGTAATGGAGAGGTAACACCCAGAGGGCAAGTAGGCAGTAGCAACAGTCTTCCATCGGACTATACCTCCCCTGCTGGCTGGGCCTGTTCCCACTGCATCCTGCCCCATACCCAGGCACTCCAAGAGAACCAGCTCTACAGAGCTAAAATGCTCACATTTGCACCCTACCACTCCTTGAAATCACAATTTTAACTATTACATGTTATAGTACTATATTTATCTAGCATAGAATGTGGTCCTAAATTATTAAAATAAGCTTTCCCTCCTGTGGAGAAATTGCTCTGTAAGTACATACCTATCTAGATGATAGATATGATATTTTCAGACATATCTTCCAGATATAATATTTCCCTATTATACATCATGTAATATGATATATATCATAATGTAGGAACATTCAATTTATATATGTAATTTTACACATATAAATGTAAATATATATATATATATGGTTGGTGACAGAAAATTTGTATTTTTATATTCTCGAATTCCAGACCAAGAAGATTAACAGTAGCATTCACATTATCACAATTTTTTTTTTTTTTTAGTAGGCAAATTGCTCGGGTATCTCCACCTTTGTAGAGCTATTTTCAATGACATTTAGACTAAAATTAGCAAAAGTCAGACTTTTATCTTTACCAGGCGATATCTGATGAAGATGAAATTTTGTGGCTTTAATTGACTGTCTTAAGGACCTGATCTTCCTGGCCAGTAGTCTCTGTAGACCAAGGACCTATTTCCAATTTCCCAATACACCAGTCTTGATTGATTTCACCTCACTATACTTAATTTTTATATTGGAACTGTGTATAATATCCTGTGAATAAGTGAGTGCAACCCTCCTTTACTGTTGTTTTAGAGCATGGGGAAAAAAGAAATAAAGAAAACTTAATTAATTATCTTTGTATGTTTCAAAAAACTAAGAGGTATCCTCCCCGTTACCATGGATATGTGCTTCCTGTTTATAATAATAGTCTTTTCAAAGAAATTGAAGCTCATTAAAATCACCAATTACACAGTAGCACTTCTATTGCAATGTCCCATTAAATTTATAAAATTTATGTACCCTCAATATTTTGCTTTCAATACTCTTTTGTAGCAGTTTTTTCCTACAATATGTTTTTCAACTGTCATTTTTAAATGATTAATATTTTAGTGTATTTTTAAACAAAATACAGATTCTATTCATTACAGTTCTGTTGGAGAAAACATAATTGTTTAACAGTTTAAAATATGTTTTTATTTTTACACATATTGTGTTCATGGAAAATAGGTTAAAATCTGTCAGCAAAAAAGTCAATTGTAGCTAACATTTTTTGAGTGCTCAGTATGTGTCAAGCCTTCTTTTAGGTGATCTGTATGTATTAACTAATCTGTATTTTGGGATTTAAATTTGTTTGGCAGCCTTAACAGAGGCTTAAATAAGTAATATTGTTTTGACTATATAAAAAAATAAAATTTATTGATTAAACGTTCCACAGAGAAAAGGAGAAGAAAAAGGAAAAGAATTAGTGAGATGTTTTTCCACTACATTAGTATGTTCTAGTTCACCTTAAGATCCATTTTATTAAGGTAGTTCTAGTTTTGATTTTTTGAGGAACCTCCATACAGTTTTCCACAGTGACTGCACCAGTTTGCATTCTCACCAACAGTGCAGGAGGGGAAGGGTAGTGAATGGGTGAAATAGGTAATGGGGATTGAGGAGGGCACTTGTCATGATGAGCACTGTGATGTAGGAGAGTGCTGAATCACTATATTCTATACCTGAGATTAATATTACACTGTAGGTTAACTAACTAGAATTTAAAATTTTTGAAAATCCATGTTACTCAGTTTAAGAAAGTAGTTAAGCTTACTAGGAAGTACAATAATGAAAGTCACCAACAATTAAAAGGTTTTTTTTTTCCTTAGGCACTATACTATATTATGTAATTCCTTGCATGACTCAATCCACAAATACTCTTCAAAATTTTTATTTTATGTATAAGGAAACTGGTGTTGAGGGAAGTAAATAATTTGTCCCATGACACACAACTAATAGTGATAGAGGTGAGATTGAACCCAAATTATTCTACTCCTCTACTCCAGAACCTAAGATCATAACTAACCAAATTATCTATTTCTATTGTTATATATAACAATATAAGATACATAGCCTTCCTTTATAATTTCATATTCTTATATTTTCATACATATCATTTATATATCTTAATACATATAAAATTTAGAATATATATATATATATATATATATATTTTAGCCCCTCACTCTGCAACCACTCCTGGGGAATAGAATAGGAACACAATGAAGGTGCCCACAGTGGGTGGGATGTCTAAAAGTTATGTCTTTGGGCTCTATGGCAAAAAAGGAAACTGTGAACCTGGATTATCCCAGGCCTAAAAAATTCCTCAAGACTTAAAAATAACAAGACTAGTGAAGTTTTTTATTCACTAGAGCATTTAAATTATGTTTTTATTTATTGAGCATGTGAAATCCAACTATAGATACTTAGAGCTCTCTCAAGGGAACCTAACTCATATCTGCATTCTATCATCTTCTTGGAGTCAGTGTATATGGCTTGAACTTAAAGCTAGTGTTGGTTATAAGCAGTAGTAATATCTCTGTAATGCACACTCACATTTCTATTCACCTATCCGGAAGTATTTATGGAGCGCCTGTGATGTGCCACAGTGTGCAAGTACTATGGATGCAAACATTAGTGAGAAATGGCTCCCACCTTATGTAGCTCAAAGTAGAATTTGGGAGACACATACGCACAGACCCAAATTATAATGTACTATGCTAAGTGTTTTCAAAATGTCTAAAAAAGGGCTATGGGAACTCAGGAAATGGAATGATTGTAGAAATTCTAATGTTTCATACCATAGTGCCAATGGATTTAGTTAATGTATGTGAAAGGAGTTTCCAATCAAGAGAGCAAGTCTTTTCTGTGCAAGGGAACCAATGCTAAGGCAGGTCCAGGGAAAGTAAAAAGGTTCAGAGTGCCAGGGAGGTAGAAGACCAGCAGGTAATGGGGTGGGGAAACGTATCTGAACCAAACTGTGGAGGAGCTTGCATTTTGTTTTTGAAGCTTGTGTTCTCTAAAATCTTTTATTGTGTACCTCTATTGTACCAGAATCCAAGATATGCATATTTATCTATGTATTGGTGAACTCACTTATGTTATTATAAAGCACACATGAAAAGTATAAATGCCAGAAGATATAAAAAATAAAAGCAAATGGAGATCCTGAAATCTTCTTCTCCCACCCCAATGGCTCATTCTTTGTCTATGCACCCCACTTTAGAAATGACTCCTTTAGGCAATGAACATTCAAGAGAGACTTGGAAACAAGGGAATGTTGCTATTGGCTTTGCATTTTTGAGAGACCAACTCAGGGAGAAGTGTGAAGAGTGGATTGAAAGAGATCAGGGGCCACCCACAGTGATGGTGCCAGAGAGCTGATGGGAACCTGAGTTGAACTGTGGCACAGCAAAGGGTATGATGGATCAGCTTCCTTGCTTAGGGGAGTGAAGGTGGAGACTGGGAGTGCTGGGCCCACTCTGAGGTTCTAGCTCTCCCTCAGCCAAGGCTACTCAGAACCATATATACACAGTTTCTCAGGGAACTCTTTTTCTGCATGCTTTATATCATGATCTTATTAAGGGAAAATAAAGAAAAAGAAAAAATAAACAGAAGTATATAAACAAAGTTTTAAAAATTCTATCTGGATATGGGGTGCCTGGGTGGCAGAGTTGGTTAAGCAGCGGTGGCTCTTGGTTTCAACTCAGGTTGTGATCTCAGGTGAGATGGAGCCCCAAGTCTGGCTCTGTGCTCAGTGTGGAGTCCTGTTGGGACTCTCTCCCTCTCTGTCTCTTTCTCTCCCTCTAACCCTCCACCCTCTCTCTAAAATAAATAAATCTAAAAAGAAAATTTTATCTGGATAGTGAATAGATGAGTGCTCATTATATACATTTCTGTATTTCTGTTTTTGAAATACTTTTAAATAAAAATGTAACTTATTCACATGCTTATTTTTTTCAATCAGCTTCATTAAGTAACAAAGAATTTTGATTTCTATGATTATTAAACATTACATTCTCCTTACAGAAATGAAGCAGTTTCTTAAATTCAGTGAAATGTTGACATGTGAGAATTTCTTACCTTAAAATGACTAAACATTTCATACATCTGCAGATAGGTGCAAAATTGCTATCAACTCCCCTCTTCTGTTACAAAATTAATGAGTGTTCAGTGAAGCCATAACAAAGAATTTTCCTCTAGGCATGTTATAAAAACATTTCTAGTTCTAGTATAAATGCAAAATCTTGACTGAAATCCAGTGATTTAAAATATGCACATTTTTGAAAATGATGAATGTCACACAAAGTAATTCTTTTGATTTTTCTCATATTTTAAAATCCCTGTCCTACCTTATCAAGTCATATCTTATAATGAATGTTTTTCTAAGAGAGGACTGAGGAACAATTAATGATTAAATTCAAAGCATTCTCATTTCATTCCCACTACTTAAGGATATGGAGCTCCAATAAATTCTGAATATCACTAAAGGATTCAATTGATATTACTGTATCTTCTTCCTAAAGGATGATTTTGCTCAAAACTGATACCTCAATTTATTTGAAGAGTAAGGTCTTTGCTTTCACTATGATAGTTTTTCTGTGTTATTTAATAATGCTGGGGTCTAAATCTTAGTCTCTGATTCATGGTACTTTCATTTTAGTCTCAATATAAGAGAAAAGCACTGTTGGAAAATGAGATAAAGTCTGTGAAATGGCATAGAGTCATACATTCATGAAATAAATAATCATTGACACATTCAGAGTTTGTCCATTATCTTCCTTATGATCAAAATTGAATACTTTTCATTTTTCCCCCCCTTTTTAAAAGTCCTCATGAGTATTTCCTATATTTTATAGATAATTTTCAATTACATAATTAACACTTGTCACTAATCTATATAAGTGAAAAATAACAATAGTATTAAGCATTAAATATTAAAATTAAAATATTAAATATTAAATATTTAAAAATAACAAAAGTATTAAATGAGGACTTCTCCTTCTACCATCAATAGTCCTATCTAGGAATTTCACTCTCACATTTACAGATTAACAACCTGAGGTTTCAAATGTAAGATTTAATAAAATAGATGAAACATAGTAATGGATTCTCACAGGGCAGTAAGCCACATAGGGAAAAAAACCTGCAAATATCAGAATTATTAAAGCAAGAAAAAACCCTCAGTTTGGTGGATTCATGGAGAAAATTACATGCATCAGATTTAATAAAAATGTATTTTATAATATGGATTCAACAAGATGTATGTTTTATTTTATAATTCTAGTTTTTTCCATTTATATTTCATAGTACTTGTATCTGGTTGAAAATAAACTCATTTTACACAACTTCTAAAACTGCCAATTATGTTGTTAAAAGAAATGGATACTTCAATTAAAAAGCCATCATGCCACATTTTCATCATATTTAAAAACGCATGCAGAAAAGGACAGCCTTGAACACTTGAAGTTTTGAGGTTACCTAGAAAAATTATACTGCAGTCATTGGTTTGTGAAGAAAGCTCAATCACCATATCTCGCTCATCATTCTTTGTAATTGATGATACCGCTCTATGAAAAGGAGACTACCATAAACTGACTAGAATCTTGGGGATAATTCCCTAAACCTCAGTTTTCTGCTCTGCAAAATGAAAAAAAAAAAAGTCTACTTATCTGTATCTGTCTATCACCTATTACCTGCCTCAGTAAAATCACAGTCCACAGTGTGTTTTATAATGTTCTCTGTAAATCACACAACTGTAAATATTCACCAAGAAGAGAGCAGGAACATGAGGTCTGTCCTTGCCAGAACACTGAATGCCTGTTATTCTGCTTTGTGGCTCCTGATTTTTGAGGACAAGTTAAAGTGTTTTTCTACATTCCCCAACTTACCAGTCATGTTCATACTATGTCTACTGACATATTGCAACCAGACCAGGTACAGGAGGGGTCAGAAAAGGAAATGAGGCTAGCATATTCCATTCTGGAATGCATAAGGTCATAGGTAAAGTAGCAGTAAATCCTGCAAGGGTAGTTTCAAACAAACCCCTCTATCAGTCAGAGATCTGGGAAGTAAGATTACTGGATTGGGTAAGAACCTGCTAGGAGAGTTAGTTTAGAAGCCTCCTAGTCAGATGACTGGCGGGTCTGACCCATAAACAAGTGGTTAGCACTAGCACCAGACAGATATTTCCTCATCCAGGGATGAAAAAACAGGAAACATAATTGCTCTCTCTCTCTCTCTGTGTGTGTGTCTCTGTCTAGCAATAAATACTGCAAAATGAAAATCCTGAACTCTCAGAGGAAAACAAATTCCTGACAAATTATCTACTGTTATATTCAAAATAAAGTTCTTGGATATTTTGGTCCATGGCATCTATAAAGTAAGAGTGGAGCCTTCTCGGTTTAAATGAAAGGTTATTTAGTATCTTATGCATGCCAGGTGTTTTCATGAGGCAGTGATTCTCAATCTCTTGTATGCATTAGAATCATCTGGAAGTTCTGAATAAAATAAGTGATGCTTGGCTCCCACTCCAGACTGTATGATTCAGTGCTGTCCAGGTGATTCTAACATGTAGCTAGAGCTAACCACTTGGCTAGAACTGTAGGCTACAGCTTTGAACAGAGGGGCAAGGTTCCAGCTGTCAGGGAGCAATAGTTCTGGAGGTTAGAGTTGCATCATAAACAGATAATATAATATTAGACAGTGATAAAAGCCATGATGAAAACAAAGCAATTTGCACTTGAGAGAGACTAGAGGGTATGAAGCAGGATATTTTTGATTGGGTAGTTAGGAAGACTTCCTTAAGGACTTAAGGACCTTAATGAGACTTCATTATCAAGAAAAACCAGGCTTGCAATATCTGGGGACAGAGCTTCATGAAACAGGTAATGGTTTGATTTTGATGGAGTTGAACAAAAGCAAGAAGGCTGGTGAGCCTAAGTGAGTGTTGTTATGAGATGAGAGAGTCAGGCCAGGGACAGATCAGAAAGGCCTCCAAGGCCTTGATAAGCATCATGGAGTTTTAGGGTTTTTTTTTTTTTTTAAGATTTTTTAAAAAAAGACTTTATTTATTTATTCATGAGAGACACAAAAAGAGAGAGGCAGAGACATAGGCAGAGGGAGAAGCAGCCTCCCTGCAGGGAACCCGATGCGGGACTCGATTCTGGATCCCAGGATCATGCCCCGAGCTGAAGGCAGAGGCCCAACCACTGAGCCACCCAGGCATCTTGAGATTTTTTTTTTAAATATTGTATTTATTTATTCATGATAGACAAACAGAAGGAGAAGAAGGCTCTCTCCAGGGAGCCTAACGCAGGACTCCATCCCACAATCCCAGGATCACGACCTGAGCCAAAGGCGGATGCTCAACCACTGAGCCACGCAGACACCCTGCTCCTGGAATTTTTAATTTAAAAAGAAGGCATAGGAGATTTTAGGCAGGGGAACAGCATGATCTGATTTACACAGTTATAGATCATTTTAACTTTGTGTGGACAACAGACCGTTGGGTGCGCAAGAGGAAGATTGTTAAGAGACTTTCAGTGGTCCAGACTCGAAAGAATGTAACTTGAACAAGAAGGAAAGAAGTGGAAAGGGAGCAAGGAACGTTCTGAAACACTGCAAAGATCCTGGGAAGTGATGAAGATGGGTGATGAGGTTCACTAGGCAATTCTCTCCATGACTGTGTGTGTTGAAAATCTCCGGAATAAAAAGTTGTCTAAACATAAAAGATGACAAGAATTGCTTTAGGCTTTTGCAGGAAAAGATTTTGACCTAGGTGTTTCATATGTATCCTAGTTTTATGACAGAGACAGAAAGACTTTCCCAGGTTTATGTGAGGACTTAAAGAATTTTCAAATTATTTCAGATAGACTTTAGCAGATGGAAAGAATAATCAAAACTAAACTCGAGAATGGAAAAGTTGTGTATTATAGGTTTTTCTTTATTCAGTTCAGGGCTCAAAATCAAGGGTCTTGTTGAATAACACTGTCAGAACACTCATGGAGCCTGATCTGACTTTTCCTTAGGAGTGTTCCTGTTTTTGCTGCTTCCTCTGTCAGGAAATATGCTTCTTAGGCCACATCCTTTAATCCACAATTTAGATGGAATTTCTTGTCGGGTTGATTATTGCTACAATCTTTTAGGTTTCTCCCTAAAATCTGGAGGAAGACTCCCTGCATAACTCCGTGCTTCTCTCCTTGCACATGGGTTATCCTCTGGTGCCAGCACAGGACTGCCACACCGCTTACATGCCAGTGGGCTTGGGCATCAGCCACCTTCTTGTTCTGGGCACTTTGGTTCCACTGGAACTGGTCCTACCTGGAGATATTTCTGGGTGTTGCTGATCCTGTTAGCTTCAGTCCACTGGAATTTAATTTAGCAAACTTCTAATGTAACTAAATTAGAAACATTATTCATCATACATCACAGTGGATACTTTTGATAGATGTGTCACAGATTGGCACATAAAACCTGTTAGGCTCCATATCCACAATCTAGTACTTAACATGTACAGTTGAGTCATCCCATCTCTGCTCTACAGGAGGAAGGTGCATTTTATGGTCTCCTTTCTGGTGACTCACCCATTAGGCCAGACTATTCTAAGCTTCTGGGTATATCTTTAGATGCCAAATGCTAAGAAAGCATTTCCTATTTCCTTTTTTACTTTGTTTTGTATTGAAGGCACTTTGAAGCTTGCAGAAATACAAACTTTAAGATTGTGGGAGTGTATCAATAGTAATTTAGGTTTGTGGAATGAGTGAGAGTCATTACCTATATACATTTGAGCCTAGGAAAGGCAATGATGTGTTCTCTTAGCTTCTAGAACTTTGCTAAATGGCTCAACTATTTACACAATTGGATACACTGCCATATTACTAATTTTTTCCTTGAACATAAGCAGAGGAGCATAGAGAAACAGGCCATTTTCTTTATAAAGAATCGTGATTGATGCTCTTCTGCCTCTTTTAAACTCAAGTTGAATGACCCAAATCACTCAGTTATTCAATCAAGAAAGATTACCACACTGTCCATAGCTAACAGTATCTTTCCATTGCTTTCTTCATTATCATCTTCCATTCAGACATGTGAATATTCCTGGCTTAATTATGATAAAAATCAATATATACAGATGTGTTTAACTTTATTAACATATGCAATTAGTAAAATGTCTTATGTCATTATACAATTAATAACAATATGCAAAAATTAACAGTATTTCTAAATGCATTTTCTCAATTTTCCACAATGAGAATGCATTATTTTTATAATCCCCAAAACTGATTTTAAAGTTCCTGTGTGCATGTATAATTTATATATACCCTATCATTACAATTACAGTAGTCATCCCTATTCTGCAGCTTCATGTTGTGTAGTTTCAGTTACTTGCAGTTAATTATGGTCTGGAAACAGATGATCCTTCTTCTGACATATCTCAGAAGGTCAATAGTAGCCTAATACTACATAAGAATGCCTACATCATTCATCTCATTTCCTCTCACCAGTTAACACATTTTAGCATTTCACATCATCACAAGGAGTACAGTAAAATAAGTTATTTTGAGAGCAACATAAACAGACCACATCCACGTAGCTTTGATTATAGTATACTGTTATAATCATTTTATTTTAATAAAATTTAATCTCTTACTGAGTCTAACATATAAATTAAATTTCATCACAGATACATATGCAGAGGAAAAATATAGTATTTAGAGTTTGGTATTATCTGCAGTTTCAAGCATCCACTGGGGATCTTGAAATGTATCCTCCATGGATAAAGGGGGACTAAGTATATATTTTTTTAAATAGTTCTTGGTATGAGCAAATATTGCATTATTCTTTTAAAAAATCAATATAATGTAACTTTGGTCATTGGTATTGGCCTATAAGAACTAATTTTGTCCTCCCATCAAAAAAGATTTTTTTGATTAGCAAGACTTACACTGCCAATAAAAATATTGTATCTATTTGCAATATATAAGGATTACCATCCAAATAATCATGTGTTGACCTTTCTTGGTATGTACGTACGTACGTACGTACGTACGTATGTATTTATGAGAGAGAGAAAGAGTGAGTGAGAGGAGTGGGGGATGGAGGCAGAGAGTGAAGGAAACAGAATCGCAAGCAGACTCTGTGTGGAGCACAGGGTCGGATGTAGGGCTTGATTCCAGGACCCTAAGATCATGACCTGAGCCACACCAAGAGTTGGATGCTGAACTGACATATCTACCCGGGCATTCCTTGGCTTTGTTTTTAAGCTATTGTTTGAATCTTTTATTCTGATCTATTTTTTTAGGTTACATGTTTAATATCCTATATCACTTTAAGTATATTGAAACCAAGGGCTGAAAAGTCAGGAGCCATAAGCTGATTTCATGTCATAACTCTACCACCTTCTAGTTACGCATTTTAGGTATATTGCCTCTTTGTGATTCATTGTCCTTAGGCATGTGGTCCATCGAATTACTCTGAGAATTAAATAACATTGCTTACATAAATTTAGGTAAATCTTTTAGCACAGTGGTTTGCATTTAGGAAATATTCAATACTCGTGAAATATAATTTTACTTTTTGCTTCCCAGTGATATAGTGTCTAGAGCACAGATGTTGATTTGCTTTGAAGAGTTGTGATTAACCTCAGAGCCAGAAACAAAAATCACAAACACCATGCTATCCTTAAACAGTAAATGTGGAAGGATGCATTTAAGTATATCCTACTATGTGGGAGGACTGTTTTACTACCAACATGCATATGTTGTACATTATATAAGCACGTTCTTTAAAGATAGAAATAGTTCTCTTGGCTCCTGCCAATACCTATGACAATGTCCAGTGATGTTTTTGCAAATAAGAAGGCACCAGCATCCACTATAAAATTCCTCTCCCACCCATCTCTTCCACACATTTCCCTCTTCTGCCTTTAAATTTTACTCTTAAAATCTCTTATAGGGATGTCTGGGTGGCTCCATGGTTGAGCATCTGCCCTTGGCTCAAGTCGTGATCTTGGGGTCCTGGGATTGAGTCCCGCATCGGGCTCCTTACATGGAGCCTGCTTCTCCCTCTGCCTGTGTCTCTGCCTCTCTCTGTGTGTCTCTCATGAATAAGTAAATAAAATCTTTTTTATAAATATCTTATAAGTGCCCAGTAGACAGACTGTAAGGTAGAGGTTAATATGTGTAACCATGAAAAGCACAAATGTTTTATGATGCCAAAACAAGATGTGTTTTGCATATTTTTTAGTTCTGAAGTCCTAGGAGTCCACCTAGATGTTGACTAGAAAGAAATCCACTCATGTTCAGCCTGTTCCATGATTCTGTTATGTCTCTCATTGCTACAGGTTCCTAGCACAGAGTACCCCAGTATGCACTCCAGAATATTCATTGAATGAATGAATAAATGAAGTTTTGAGTCTTTCCTTTAAATAAGATAGGATGGAATCATTCTTTCTTTTCTTTTTTTTTTTTTTTTTGCACAGACATTTGTCAAGCTTACTCTGAAAAAAAGAAAGCAAGACAGACCACCACAGAGTGGACAGTATATAAATACAATGTGAATGTTTAAAAGCATCTATATGGTACTCATGGTCACTGAGTCCTTTCCATGCATGAATAAAGGAAGTACAGTTAAAATTGTTGAAAGAACTCTATTATTTGCAGCGTGCCACAAAGATCTTTTTTAAAGTAAAATTATAAGTGGTTTGTATAAGTAAATGTGAATGTATTAATTAAATAACTATAGTATGCAGGTGTTTGCATACCAAATGAAACCTGGGAGCCTCCACATTTTTTTTATTTATCACTCACTACTTTCGCAAAATATATAGTTATAAGCTAAATAAGTTGTATTCATCAGTTGTTTTTAAGTCTAAACTATCTGTATTTATGTAGAAATATCTGCTGCAAATTTTAAAGCCTTTAAGAAGGAAAGACAGCAATAGTTTCAGTACATGATTTCATACTTGTTTAAACTAATGTTAACATTAAAGGCATTTAAAATGTTCCAGGGTAAGCTTATTTAATGGGTTAATTTAGTCTAATATTATATAATCAAAACAAGGTTCAGGCAAACTATATTTGAACTGAGATTAACATAATGACATACCTTTAATAGAAAGTCTTATCAGCTCCCTACAATTATCAAATGTTCTAATTTAACTGACAGTCAAACAATACAGAGGACAATTATAAAAATTCCAAAGTATTGTGAAAACATTTTTACCTCATTATACTTCAGTCTTTGGGGGGAAAGTCATTACTCTACCCTAGGGATATTAAATAATTTTCAGCTTAAACAAAGTTTACATCTAATAAGGATCCGTTTCTGTTTCAGTGAGATTCATGATGAAGCACTATTTCCTACTGTTTAATATGTGTAGTTGGAAAAGGAAAGGAACTGAGCTAATAATAGCCATGCAAAACAAGACTTGACAAGCCAAAACTGCATGGTCAGAGCCTTTCAGAAAGGTTGGAACCCAACGTGTCCACAGGCAACAAGAGCTTTTGCAGCGCCAGGCTACCTCAGCCCCAGGCCTTTGCCTCACCTCCATTCTGAAAAGGGCAGTGGGCAGTATTGCTTTCAGTTTTTGCTTTAGAAAATATTCAAAGGACAAAACTAGCTGCCAATTTTTAAGCTTGAGGAAAACAGAGAAAAATAAAGACTAGTACAAAGACAGATGTAGTAATGCTTACTTTGTCCAGAAAAATTACTTTTCATAAAAAGCCAGGACAATTTGGGAGCATGTGTATGTGGTGGTGGAGGGTGGATAGCAATGGGCCTGATGAGACTGTGAACTTGAATCATCATCATAGTTGTGATTAAGGTTATGACCTTGAACAAGCCACTTAGCCTCTGCCCTCTGCTCAATTTAAATGATTCTTTTCCAATACCATCTAACTGGTTGCCTGTAAAAATGAAAAGGAAATTGGTGAAATGACATGTAATGTCCCTTCCAGGGCTTAAATATTCTAGTTACAAGTGGTTTTACAAACTACTAGAAGAAAAGGTGCCAAAAAATATAGTTATATTAAAGAAAGTAATATTTCAATAATATTTTCCTTTTTCACAATTTTGCAAATTATCTGTAATTCATCTTTATATTAAGTTCATATGTAAAAATATCAATGAATAGGACACTATGATTGATCACTCCATAGTGAAGCAATGCTTACTCCTTAGTAAACAAGTACACTATTTTAAATTATTTTGGAGGGGCTAGTTACACACTATCAATGCTTTACTTGAGGCACTCTTTTCCTGTGAGCGTGAAATAACTTAAAAGGCATCCTCACACTTCTCTCAAGCATCAGGGTGTCTCTCTCTTGTAAAACTCTTATTATGCCCAACCTTTCAAGACTGCTTAGCAGAACAAGTAAGAACACAACATGCACTTGTTTTATATCTCTCATCACTTTATATCTTCTACTGTGGTTAATTATGTATCTGTATCATTTCCCCAGCCTAAATCATAAACACAAGAGGAAAGCTGTTATATTTACTTTTGAATTCTCCTCATGTCTATCACAGAGTATTGAACACAAGGCACTCAATAAAGACTTGTGGAATGACTGAATATGCTCTTATTGCCTTGGACTTTTGCCCCCATTATGGTTAAATTATACTTTATTTATTAATAAAAATTTTAAATATTATTGTATCATATTGATTGATCTGTGGAAATTGAACCATCCTTGCATCCCTAGAATAAATCCCACTCGATCATGCTGTATGATACATTAGTCTATTGTTGAATTTGGTTTGCTAATATTACATTGAGGATCTTTGCATCTATGTTTGTCATGGATATTGGCCTATAATTTTTTTTAAAGATTTAATTTACTTATTCATGAGAGACAGAGAGAGAGAGAGGCAGAGGAATAGGCAGAGGGAGAAGCAGGCTCCCTGCAGGGAGCCCGATGCAGGCCTTGGCCCTAGGACCCCACAATCATGACCTGAGCTAAAGGCAGATGCTCAACCACTGAGCCACCCAGGCATTCTTAATTTTTTTTTTTGTACTTCTCTTTCTTTGTTTTTCTTTCTTTACTTTCTCTCTCTCTCTGTCTCTCTCTCTCTGTCTCTGGTATCTTTGTCTGGTTTTTTTATAAGGATGTTAGCCTCATAAAATGAATTTGGAAGTATTCATCAATAATTTGAGGGTAGTTACTAACTTTTCTTTAAATGTTTGGTAGAATTCATCTATGAAGCCATCTTGTCCTGGTCTTTTGTTTTTATGAGCTTTATATATTACTTATATATTTGAAATATGTATTTATTACCTAAATATTTATTAACATATGAGGAGAAATTGTTATATGTATACGTGCATAATATAGTCATAAACTACATTAACAAAATCTTTTTTTTTTAATTTTTATTTATTTATGATAGGCACACAGTGAGAGAGAGAGAGGCAGAGACACAGGCAGAGGGAGAAGCAGGCTCCATGCACCGGGAGCCCGACTTGGGATTCGATCCCGGGTCTCCAGGCGCCAAACCACTGCGCCACCCAGGGATCCCCACATTAACAAAATCTAAGCAGTGTAAGGGCATATATTTCTAAAAGGTTATTTTGTTATACTTGGTATTGTATACTATGTCACCAATTCATCAGACTTTATAAAACCACTGTTTTAAAGAGTCTTGCATTAGATTGCAAAGGAATACTTTTTAAAAAGGAGAGGGGGTATTTCTTAGGACAGTTAGTCCCTACAACTAGCTCCCATGCTCTTCCCTTTGCCTATAACACTATTTTCTGTTCTCTACTTATAAACTGTAACCTGTGCTGTAAGAACAATTCATATATCATCTTTATAAAGTCATCTCTCATGCTGCCAGATGTTGTCATTCCCTTTTCTTAGGCTCACAAGTATACTTAATTTCTTCTATCAATTAGCATGAAATCTTGATTTTTTTTCTTTATGTGCTTATTTAACAACATTTCCTCATACTCTTAAGAAAAGCCTAACAGTTTTACACCTTTGGTAGTAAGTTAATACTACAACTTATTTTTAAACCTTTTTAACCAATCAATTATAGTTCTTTAACCATAGTGATAAGTAATGCCCAGAACAAGTTTTAAACCCTATTTTTAATCAATCAGTGATAGCTCAATTCACAAAAGATACTTCTGAAAACCAACCAATAGATGAGAGGTCTTAGTTTTGAAAGTTAACTAATAAACAAAAGTCTGCTTCTAGTAACACACATTTGAAGGCCAATCAATCAGCAACTTCGTCTTCCCTGAGGAACCATACTCTAAATCTTATGTCATTTCACTTCCACTGCTAAAAGCCACTAATCACTAACTTGCATGTTCCATAACAAATTATCCCCAAATTAGAAACCTAAAACAGCATTTGTCTCACATAGTGTCTGAGAGTTAGGAATCAGAATGGATTTTCTAGGTGGGTCAGGCCACAGTTTCTCATGGGGTTGCAGTCATCTGAAGAACTGATAGGGTAGACACTCCACTTCCATGTTCATTTCTCATACAGATGTCAGCTCCTCACTGGTTATTGGTATATGCCTTCAATTCATTAGCACAAAGACCTCTCAACAGGTCAGCTGAAGACCTTTATCACATGGCAGCTAGTTTTCCTCATAGAAGCTTATCTAAAAGAGAGCAATGCAGGAGCCACAAAATCTTCCACAAAATCTTTTACGGCTTAGCCTCAGAGGTAACATACCATCACTTTTCTTGTATTCTGTTGATAACAAAACAAAGACCAACCCTGATACAGTATGCATATTTCCACAAAATCATGGATCATTGGTTCCATCTTGGGGGCTAGTTACCACTCTTCTCCAAAACTCTATATAATACCAACAGCCTGCTTTGCCCAGAAAGACTGTTTAAGCAGCATAACTCTTATTTATTTAGAAGGACAACAAACTGAACTTGCAGTTTTTACTTCAGATATTGAGTGTTGTTGTCATCCTTTGTCATTTAGAGATATTCTCCCAAGATTTTTTTTTTGAGGGGGAGAGCTTTATTTGGTAGCATTTTGTTTGACACATAGATCAATAAAAGTGCTCACTGAGACTGACTAAACCACATTCTAGTGCTTTGGATCTGCTAGTCTGTGAACATTTCTAGGGCAAGGATTATGTTAGTTATTTTTCAAGCTTTATTGCCAATAACCTAGTTGATACTCAGTTAATGCTTGTTGAATAAATGGATGCAGAATTCAAATGATAAGACATTATTCCTATGATTTTAATTTTAAAAAGTTAAGAAGTATTGAGTGGTATATTATTGTAAATATGCAACTCACATTTTCTTTAGCTTGTAGATCTGATGCCACATATTAATGTCTTTCTCAAATAATTTCAACCTCCTTGGTGAAACTGGGTAAGTGGGAGACATATGTCTGATTTGATCAATGAAGTCCAAGAAAAATGGAATTCACATAGGATATATTCATCCCATTAAATGAGCAAAATTCATCATCATAAAGAATTTGTAATAACTTGCCCATAGTTGAAAAACTTTCACCAGATACAATATAGCATTCATTTTTATATTTCTATGAATAATTTCTGTGAGTATGCTAAATGTTGAAAGTTTTAACCGAGGAAGTATCATCTAAAAATAAAATACCTTTGTTCCACCAGCAATTGCCCTCACAAAAACACAGTCACATAATTTACCCTTGACAAAGAAAATCAAAGGGACTTTAAAGAACATGAAAGTGGAGAATCTGGCAGTTTATGGTTGGTAAGAAGGGAGATCAATGGGTAAATACCCAGACAACTTTATAAGTCCAAACTGAACATAAAACATAGTTCTTAGTGATATTATTCTCCTCAAGCAAGCAGGTAATCCATAGGCTAAGGAAGACATTGAATTAATAATAGTACAATTAAACTTATCCAAACTATAATAGACCATTTCCTGTACTTGTGCATATGGAAGTCATATAAAATATGTGAATCTCCCTTCAAATCAGGATTTGAATTTTTCACTTTTCAATAATTAATCTTATGAACACCCCAAAGAGTAGGTTCAAAACTTAGTAAATGTCTATATATCTTAGCTATGTTAAGGATAATCAGGACAAGTCAGGATAGTAAGTTTAAGAAGGCAAAATAAAGTATACACTTATCAATAATTAAAGGAAATATGTCTCAAAAAAAGGAGAGAATAATAATGGATAGAAATCCAAATGCTTGGGCAGCCCTGGTGGCTCAGTGGTTTAGCGCCGCCTTCAGCCCAGGGTGTGATCCTGGACACCCGGGATCAAGTCCCAAGTCAGGCTCCGTGCATGAAGCCTGCTTCTCCCTCTGCCTGCGTCTCTGCCTCTATCTCTCTCTGTGTGTCTCTTGCGAATAAATAAATAAAATCTTAAAAAAAAAGAAATCCAAATGCTGAGGTGTGTATTTTAAAGATTATTTATTTATTTATTTATTTGAGGGTGGGGGAGGGACAAAGGAAGAGAATCTTCAAGCAGACTCCTGTCTGAGAGCAGAGCCCTACTTGGGCTCAATCCCACCACCGGAAATCATGACCTGAGCCAAAACCAAGAGTTGGATGTTTAACCAACTGAATCACCCCCAGGCACCCCTGAGATGTGTATTTTAAAAATCTAAATCAAGTACAAAGATATAAGCAGAACATGTAGTAGTTGGATTATATTCACAATAAATTAGATATATTAGATTATCGTATCTTCTTCTAAGTTCCATCACTTAAAAGAAATGAGAAAATTTGAAAAATGTTTAGGGAGAAGTGCCAGAAGACATTAAGGATTAGAAAGAGGGCCTCTGAGGAATAATATTTTAAAAGACCTATCACAGAAAAATAAAGACTCTTATTAATCTATGTAGCCTTAATTTTGTGGATAGTGAAAAGTTACAACTGTAATGGAGCAAGTGTAAGAAAAGAGTCTTGTGTTGCAGAGTAGAAAGTTCTGAGAGAGATCATCATCAAAAATCAGACCTGACTGTCAAGGGCAATTATGTAATTGCCAGAGTATGTAAAGATGGAATTCTCATTTGGTTAATGTACATCAGGTCTTGCCTGAAGGCAATGGAATAAACTGAATAGCATAGAAGGTATCTTGTACTTTTATAATGGGTAACAAAACAGTGATTAGTTCAAGAAATCAGTTCCAGTATTAATTACATAACTTAAATAGCCATATGTTATAAGAGTACGTAAAATTTACTATATGAAGGGCTGGAAATGATATATGGAAAAGAAGTCGTTGAACTGGAGGTCTTTGCTCATTATTCAGGATCTGAACTAATTAGAAATCTTACATTAATATAATAATATGATTTCAGTTAAGAATGCACCACTGGTTTGAGAAAGTAATTTAATCATTCATTTGTATTCTCTAAATGATTTTCTTGAAAGATAATGGCTAACCTACTACTTTCAAGGTATTCCCATTAGAATTCCAAGAGTTCCTTAATATAATCTACAGCTTCCAGGTTGAGAATCCACCAAAGTCACAAAAACTTAATGAAGGTGAGAAACAAGTTCAGTGTGTCTATGACAGGCCACAAGACCCGGGAACTCAAGGACAGACAAGTCATAAGGAAAGATAACAAAAGATACAAACCTTCCAAAAGGCTTGTTAAACTTATTTTCTGAAAATAAGTTTGACAAAACATATGGTCCTGGAGAAAAATTTTTTACTTTTTTTTTTTACTTCATTGATCTAAAATCGTAAAATCATGATTCAGAAGAAATACTTTGTGTATATTAAGTAATTTGAAGTTATGACTTATGCAGCATTCCAGTGACACTCAAACTACTGTGATAGGAATTATGGGATGTAAAAACATGGATATAATGAATAATTTTAGAATATGTATGGTCCTAATACTACATAATTTGTTAGCAACCATGCCATTTATCGAGCATTCAGTAATTCTATTAACTACCCTTCAGTTCTTGCTGATGACACTTCTCTAAATCTACAGAGTGAAATCAATAAACAGAAGTGCCTACATAGTGGAGTATTATTAATGTTGGGACACATAATAAATTCCCAGAGCTATCCTCCCTAAAATGTTTCTAGTGGAGCAGATACTGAGTTTCAGAAAGTACTTCTATAATAGACTAATCTTTCTCAAGGCAAATACTACAAACTATTTTGTCTATCAATTTAATAACAACTGTAATTCAAAAAGATGCAAGACCTCGGTCACTTACTTAAAAGGGAAAAGATAAGCTAAAACCTCAGAGGATGGAGTCTTTAACTTACAACATACTGCCTCTTGCAAATTTCCTTTATGCTTGTTTTATTTGTATCAAGTTCACAAATAGGCTATAAACAATGAACACAAATCTTTTAGAATGATATGGGTCGCATTGTGCTTATGTTCTGGTAGAAAATAGCAAAAAGAAGATAAATCTCAACCAGGGTCTTGATTCATCTTATAAAACCTAAAACCCTTATTATCTTTTTCATTATTTTCCTTCTCTTTTCCTCTTCTTCCTTTATTCTTTCTATCAGAAAAGAGCACTTAAGTATACCATTATATGCACTAGCCCAATGGGAAACAGTATATCTGTGGCTCCCCATAGACAAATCCTAAAATGCTGGCTTTAAAACTTAAAGAAAAACCATTTCTCAAAAATATTATCAAAATACAAATTGCACTATCTTGGCTCTTTAAATTTATGTTTTCAACTTTATTTTTATAGCTTTGTTGAGGTATAAATGAAAACTGCACATATTTAAAGTCTACTACTCGATGAATTTTGACATATGTATATATACATAAAAACATCACCCCAAAGTTTTGTAGATAATACAAAGATAATAAACATTTCCATCACCCCAAAATTTTGTAACCCGTCACATTTCACTTCCACTGCCCACCACCATCCCAGGTAAATATAGATTTGCTTCTGTTATAAGGTTTACTTTGCATTTTCTAAACAATTATATAAATGGATCATACTCTGTCCTCTTTTTTTGCCTGGTTTCTTTCACTAAGCATAATTCTTTCCAGCCATGTTGTTTTACATGTATCAATACTGTCAATAGCTTGTTCTTTTATATTGCTTAGTAAGTAGTATTCTGCATGGATATATCACAATTTGATTATCCTTTCACCTGTACATAGGTATTTGAGTTGTTTCTAGTTTGAGTCTTTTACAAAAAAGGAATCGATGAATATTCATGTACAAGTCTTTATATGGACATATATTTTCTTTTGTCTTGGGTAAATATCTAGGATTGGTATGGTGTGTTATAAAATAGGTATATGTTTAACTTTTTAAGAAAATATCAAAGCATTTTTACCATTTTACATTTGCAGTGAATGAATATTACTGTTAACATTGCTACCCATCCCTGCCAGCACTTGGTGTGTTCAGTCATTCTAATTTTAGCCATTACAATTAAGTGTATAGCGGTACTCCATTGTGTTTTTATTTACATTTCCCTAATTAATAATAATGATGAACATCTTTTTTGGACTTGTATGACATTCATATAAATTCTTTTTTTTTTATTTTGTGCTTATTTCTAAAATTTTATTTATAGTAAAATTCACTGTTTTGGTAGTTCATTCTAACTAATTTCCAGAGTCATATAACTGCTGAATCTTATGACCAAGAGACAGAATAATTCCATCACCTTATGAACTCCCTCATGCTACCTCTTTGTAATCAAACCCTCCTACCACCTGTAAGCCCTGGAAATCAATGGACTGATCTCTGCCCTTATAGTCTTGCTTTTTCCAAAGTGTCATTTAAGTAGAATCTAAATACAGCCTATGAATTTAGCTTCTTTCACTTAACATGATGCATGTGAAATTTACATTGTTGTGTGTATCAATAGTTCATTCCTTTTTATAGTTGAAAATATTTAATTTTGAAGATATAACAAATTTTGTTTACCTACCCCCCAGGCAAAGAACATTTATGTTGTTTCCAGCTTTTGGCAATTATGACCAAAGCAACTGAATACAGTTATATATAAGTTTTTGGCAAACAAACACTTTCATTTCTCTTGGATAATTACCCAGGAGTAAGATGGCTAGGTTTATGGTTAGAGTAGTTTAACTTCATAAGAAAGGACCAAAATACTTAAAAATTGATTGTATCATTTTGCATTTACACCAGCAATGCAATATTTCAGTTGCTCTATATACTTGGCATTAAATAAAACTTTATTTTAATGTTTCCAATAGGTGAGTCTTCTCACCTTAGTGTGGGTTTAATTTATATTCTCCTTTTGTTAAAGATTTTATTTATTTATTCATGAGAAACACAGATAGAGGCAGAGACATAAGCAGAGGGAGAAGCAGACTCCATGCAGGGAGCCTGATGCAGGATTCTATCCAACACCCTGGGATCACGTCCTGGGCCAAAGGCAGACACCCAACCACTGAGCCATCCGGGCATCCCTAATTTGTATTTTCCTAACAACTAATGATATTGATCATCTTTTCGTGTGCTTATTTGCCATCTATATATCTTCTTAGTTTATTTTGTTTTGCCAAAATACAAAGTTAATTAATAGAAGGATAGTCTTTTCAACAAATAGCACTAGCACATTTGGATATCAACATGTTAAAAAAAAAAAAAAAAAACTTCAACCTATACCTTGAGTCAAGTACAAAAAAGAATGACTCTTCTTTTCAAATAACATTATTAAAAGATAGCAAAGACAAGACAGACTAAGAGAAAATATTTTCAAAGAATATATGGTAAAGGACTTATATTCAGAATATTTAAAGGACTTTCAACACTTACAAATAAAAATATATATATTAAAATTGGTCAAAAGATTTTAACATACACTTCACCAATGATGATAACATAATGACAAACCCATGGAAATACACCAAATATCATTATCTACTAGAAAAAATGTAAATGAAAATCAAAATGGAATACCTATACAGACCTATTAAAATGGCTAAAATTAGAAAAACTGATATGCCAAGTATTGATGTAGCTGTGGAGTGCATGAATACAGCTCTCAGACCTCTGCTGATGGGGAATATGAAATGATATAACTACTTTGGAAGACAGTTTGGTTAAGAGAAATGCAAGCATTTGTCTGTACACAGTCATGTGAATGAATGTTCATTGTAACTTTCCTTGTAGTATCACGTTTTTGAAAGCAACACACATGTCCATCATCAGGTGAATGAAACAACACAGTGTGTTTCCACTATTCCCAAGGAGGTACCAAAGTGTAAAGCAGCCACTCTTTAAACTGCAGGCACACTACTTAAGAACTGAAATGAATATTCTGTACGGCCTAGGAATTACCCAACATTCTGTTTGTGAGACTAGATCACTTCCTGGTCACTTCCTGTCACATCATCTAAGTGACAAGTAAGAGACATATAAAGAGTCATTTCTTCTATATTATAAAAAGAAATAATAAGATTCAGCATTTTACCTATATATCTATATCCTTCTTCCCCATTTACTATGGGTCTCAGCCAAGTTGACTTAAGTCGTACATTATTACGCACATGGGCACCTTGAGGAGGATAGAGCGTAAATAACATTTCAATTGCATTGAACTTCTTGATGAGTTCAGAATATTTGTCACGGTCTTCTGTAAAAAACAAAAGAACATTAAAACATTTTTAAATTTTAGACATTTTTACAAAATGTCTACTGTGTTTATGTAAAGGATGCAAATTAAAGACTAATAATTTGAATGCTAATGGCTATGTTGACAATGTGGGTTTTCTTTAGCCAAAGGTACTTCATCAACAATCTTACTGTTTAGATAATTCCTAGCAAAAATTTAGAAGTAAGAGGTTTACAAATATCATCTTCAAACACTGTAAGTTTAAAGCAGTATTGTTAACAGGTATGGGAAAAAGTAAGGTAACCAATGAACAGCATTCATGTTATACATGTAACCATGTGTATTTTTTAATTAACATTAAATAATGAAATCAGATTAATCTGACAAAAATGTTGACTAAGTGTAGAGTTCCCTAAAGCAAAATGACTGAATTAATATTTCTAGGCTATGATGTATAAGAAAATATAATGATATGTATGCAAATACTTATATACCACTTACTGTATGCAAGGAATTGTTCCAAGTGCTTTTAAACATTAATACACTTCATTTTCATAAATATCTATAAAGCATATCTTATTATTATTTCCATTTTACATAAAGAATTTGAGGCCCAGAAAAAATAAATAACTTGCCTAAATCTTGCAGTCTGTAAATGATGTAATTAGGCTTTGGCTTATCTAAGGAAGCTCTTATTTGCAAACAAATGATTATCAACCAAACATAACCTGCATTAACTAGAAGATGAGAAAACTAGAATTCAAAAATAATTTGAACCGTAGAATGAAAATTCTTTGGTTATGGACCCTGGATCTCCTGCTGCAGCTTCAGTTTTTGTTTGAAAAGCCAGTGCCTAAAACTCAGTAAGACAATCTCCTGAGCAATGAATTCAAAGTGACTCTACCTAGAAATATTTCAAAAGAAAAGAGAACTATCATATGATGCAAATCTTCATTTATAACCCTATTACATTTTCTTTCTTTCCTTCCTAATTTCCTTCTTTCTTCTTTCCTTTATTTTGTTAGATAGTATATTTTATGGTAAAGTAAGTATAAAGCAGTATGACATAATGCTTAAATGATTAAGAAAGCAGATCTGTTGGTGGGCTGTGTGCCAGGTATCAATCCATTACCTCACTCCCAATCCACCTTTCACTGTCCTGTTTGTGAGACTAGATCACTTCCTGGTCATAAGGCACAATTTTAAGCATCTTCCATAAAGAGCAAAAAAGGGAACTAGATAATGAAGGGGCTCTTCCTGGATCTGGGTACTTCTCTCTGTTGGCTCTTACAGTGCACAGCAGCCAGCAGGGTAGGGCACTTTCTGGGAGGTGTCTTAGAATCACCTCCCACCATATGCACACACACTGGGAGCTTCCTACCAAGTTCCATGGTGCAACACCTTCCCATGAGTGGGTTCCCAGTAGGTTCCATAGTGTGACAGCAACCTATGGACAGTTCCCCAAGAACTCCAGAAAGTGGCTTTCCCATGAGTTCCACTAGCTTGCTCTCTTAGTGAACTTCTCTGCCATTCACTGGGCCAGAGCTATGCCCTCTCTAAGACGTGGCTCCATGGAGGTGGGGGTGGGGTGGGGGTAGGTTCTTTAAAACTTGTTCTTTCCTTAGGTGCTCTGCCTCAGACCTAGGAATACCAGCCACTCTATATCTGATCTTCTCAAATTTTTAAAGTTATTTATACCCCTTAGTAGCAGATCATAATTAATAATTCTTTACATTAATCTCTTCCTGCTCAAATTACTATGTAGTTTCTATTTCATAAGTGGACCCTAGCTGACATAGTCAGACCTGGGCCCTAATATTCAAATCACTGTTAACAGGCTGTGAAATATTAGACAAATCAGTTTACCTTCAGGCGCTTATACTGGCCTCATATAATTATTGTTAGGATGATCCTAAGCTTTAAGTGACATAAGACATATAAAGTATTTATATGGCACCATGTCTATATGTACTAGATTAATGTATTGTCAGTTTTCATCTAGTATCATTTCAATAGTAATAGAAACAATGAGAGTCAGAAAGCAATAAATAATATGTAATTGCATCTTTCAATTATACACATCTTAAGTACTTTCCTGCCTCCTTTTAAAAGGGAAAATTCAAAATCATTCCCTTGTGACTAACAAACAAAATAAACAAAAACTCAGACATCCTCACATATGCTCGCATGTGTGAACAGATTACATATAGATTTTCTTTCAAGATTACACATAGATTTAGAATTATATAGGTGATATATATGCCAACGCCTGCCAACATCATCTGTCAACAGAAGAGAGGAAGCTGGAACTATAATAAAGCAATGCTGAGGAGTGAACTTGCTTTACTTTTCCACGCAGCCATGCTTCTTCAAGAAGTGGAGAGGTGAGCTCCTCAGGCAGGAGGAGACTTCCTGAGTTGTAAGGGAAGCTAGGAATGCAGCATCAATCAGAAATCACACAGCTAAAAAAAAAATTAAAAAAAAAAGAAAAAGAAATCACACAGCTAAATAAAATACCGCGCTGAAGTTTTCCATGATGGACAAGATAAGGAAACCAAATAGATCAGAGTTTCTCTCTTTGAAACCATAAAGACAATTAAAGTAGGAAAAACTAGCATAATTGCAGCTATTCAGGGTTAAAAGATAGAATTGCACTTAAGGTTTCTCCCATCCCTGACATTTATATCTTTCTAACTCCTTTAGTTTAAAAAAAAAAAGATATTTAGCAACTTTATTTGATAGGATTATGCTTATTAGTTTCCATAAAGCACTGTATTTTTCATAAAAACAAATGTTTCCATGTCAAGCAAAATAAAATGCCCTCACTAAAATCTCAACAGTGGTAAATGTGGAGCTGCCACTTTTTCTCACTGGTGTATCCTGATTGAAGACTGAACAGAAACACATGAAGTCGGGGAAATGTTGCACTTGTTAGGATAATAAGACACAGTGCTAACTCTAACAGAGATGCACATCGAAGGTTCCTAGCTCAGAGTCCTGCTACCGTCACCGTTTGCCACTAGGTAACACAAATGGAGGCCTGGAGCTTATATGAACAAGGTATTATGATTTTTGAACAATTCTGCTTTTCCTTCATAATATCAAAGTTGATTACAGGTGAGCATTTTTAATTTTGGAGAACATATAGCTTACAAAACATGCTCTCTTTATTTTTAATTACATATGTCATTCCAAGATAAAAATAGGAATGTAAATTTTGTTGCTGATATTGATAAATTTTTTTTATTTATGGAATATCTTCCTTCTAATGCACTGCTAAGCCGATATTGCCACATTGGATTCAGATGTTGTAATACTGTTCTCAGAACTCAGAATAAGAGCTCTTTCTTACCCCTTCCTCCCCAAGCCATATGTGTGTAGAAATTTGAAGATCTTCAGTGTATGTGTCCTAGGTCTGGTTCTGTTGGCAAAAGCCCTCACAAAATTTCCATAATTCTCTATTGTTCCCAGGTCACCAAGGGGTTAATTATCTTCATTAGACATAGCAGTGGTTGACAGCAGAGGCTCTGGAGCTGCACTGCCTGGGTGTGAATCTGGACCTGCCATTTATAAGCTGTATGACTGAAGCAAGTTAGTTAACCTCTTTCCAGCTCAGTATTTTAGCAAAACTGTCTACATTATAGTGTTGTTATGAGGACTACATAGGTTGACATAAGTCTTGAGAACACCTAGTCTATATCCAGTATTATTTAAGCATTAGTTATTAGTTACTATAATTATGATGACTTCCATTAACAGATGCTGGTAGAGCCTTTATCCTATTTAGATAGCAGTTTCCTGTCTCTTCCTCCATCTTGCTGGCTCTTGGGTGGGTGGAAGAAAGGTCAGTTGTCTTGAAGCCATTGCCCTTTCTGGCCACTCTTACACTATTTTGGTTGTTTTAAGGCCCAGTGATTCCTACTGGGTGTTGATCAGAATTTTTTATGAATTGGTCACTTGTGGGCTACTCATTGGTGTTATGGTGGTCTTCCTTGTTATTATTAGTGAAAACAATATTTTGTTAGATCTAAGACATTACAGATGTTGAGGGCCCCATCAATATACACACCACTAAGAAATATAAAGGACTAGAAATTTAACTATGGCCTACCATTGATTATAAGACGTAACTTAATTTCAGAAACATTAAAATGCAAAAGTATATATCTTAGAGTTAACCAAATGTGGTAAAGTCAAGATACCCAGTCAGCTAATTGAGAACTCCACCTGGCTAACAAATAGGTATCTCAAAGTCTATGTGCTAAAACCTGTCCTGTGCCAAGGATTCTTGTCTCCGTAAAATAGCATCTAGCTAATGGTAGAATCTAGAAAAAAATATCACATATGTCAACACAAACACTTTAGTCTCCTAGTCCTCTTGGCCCTTCCAATCTTATCTCTAAATAGCAGACATAATAATATTTTTAAATGTACTTTTTATACATTTCCCTATTTAATGGTTTCCTGATGTTTTTAAAATAATGCCAGCTCTTTACGATGTCCTAAAAGACTTCTGAACATCCCGGCCCTGCCGCCTCCTCCATCTCTGACAACCTTGGATTTCTTTCAGTTTCATAAATACACCTTGCTTCCTCCTCTTTCAGAACCTTTGCACAAGATGTTCTTCCCTGCCTGGCATGTTCCCCTCTCCTTCCCTCCATTACCTTATAATTTCTATGCCTCCTTCATGTCTCTCCTGAGAGTGTCCTGTGACTATCACCAAACTAGATCAAGTCTCTACATTACACATTCCCAGAGTTGTTGTCCTCTGCACTTTTCCTCATTTATGCTCCCTGAAGATTGTAATTATATTCTTTGTATTATTATTTGACTCAAATCTGTGTCCCTTACAAGACTTTGAGCTCCAGGCAAGCAAGGTCCATGACTGTTTGCTAGCCCACTCACTGTATCCCCTATCACCTAGGAGTGCCCAATACTCACAAAGGGTCAATAAAAGGCTTTTAAGTTATATAAATAAAATAGTAACTGATAGTATTTTGGGGAGTCTCATATGTCGATAGCAGTGTACTAATAAGCAGATTACATGCATTAGCTGATTTAATCCTAAAAGCAAACATATTTAACTTGCTGACAACCCTGTGAATTTCATATTATTATACTCAAATCTCAGGGAGATAGAGGAAGGTTGCAGGGCATTTTCATGGCCTCATAGCTTATAAATAATGAAGCGAGGATCTACTTTTAATAGTTTCACTTCAAAGCCTATCTTTTTAACAAGCATGCCACACTGTTTTAAATGTGGGGTTCTTGCTATTATGGAACTTTTAGTGGCTTCATGAGTTGCTAGTCACCTGGTGGCCTTTCCCCTGGTGGCCTCTCCTTTCTTCCCATCTTTTTAAGCCATCAGCTACCCCAGCATAGTCTGCTAGTCAGCACTGTGGCTTCTCTCACAGAGGCAGCAGCTCATAGCTCTTCCCAGGAAGTTTTCTGATGTTGGTCTTCTAAGAAGAACCTATTTTGTAGAGGATATTGATGATCTCTCAGGTCAACTCCAGTATTCTTCAAATGATTAAAACCCTCTTAGTTTGCTAAGGCTGTAAGCTAGCATAAAATCCCAGTGTGACTTCCTTAGCATCCTCCAGTATTCCCCTGCCTCTCAGACAAGTGAGGTTCCTTATGTTCAATGTTTATACTAGATGGTGAATTTTCAGAGAACCCCAAAATGTCTCTTTCCTTTTCCAAACAGGGCACTACATTATTGAGAGTTCGTTTCTTCCTTCTTGCAGAGCTTGAATCTGAATGCTTAAGGTAGTGGTTCCCAGAATTATACACAGTGATTTAAAAAAATTATAAATGGGATCTTATGGGAGTTTATTTGTGCTTGGCAAATATTCTGGCTTTGTGGTTATTTTAACATTATTTCATGGTTTTAAAAACATTATGTATTCATCATAGGAAACTTTGGAAATACAAAAAAGCATAAGGAATAATTATTACTTTCAGTATTTGCCAACTTTAATCCCATATGCTTAATTTTTATTCTCCTACAACCCCAAAGAAACCATAATAGGGCATAGGTAGTTAGTAGGACACTTGTTAGCAGATCACTCCTAGATCAAATAAATACTAAAATTTTTTCTATTAAAAATAATAAGCTGAGCAGATAGTTTAAAAAAATAAAATATTAATAACTTTAAGTTGGTAAAAGATGAAAGATTTATGTTATCTGAAGAGAAACCAGAGTATAGTCCAGATGGCCCTCAACTAATGAATGGATAAAGAGGATGTGGGGTAGATATATATATAGATATATAGATATATATTCATATATATATGAATATTACTATAGTAATATATATAGTATATATATATATAGGAATATTACTCAGCTATCAAAAGGAATGAAATCTTGCCATCTGCAACAACAACATGGATGGCGTTAGAGTGTATTATGCTAAGTATGCTAAGTGAAATAACCCAGTCAGAGAAAGACAAATACCATATGATCTCATTCATATGTGAAATTTAAGAAACAAAACAGATGAACATATGGGAAGGTGGAAAAGAAAAAAAAGAGAAAGGAAAATAAGCCATATGAGACTCAGGATAGAGAACAAACTGAGGGTGGATGAAGGTGTGTGGGGGATAGGCTAGATGGGTGACAGGTATTAAAGAGGGCACTTGTGATGAGCACTGGGTGTTGTATGTCAGTGATGAATCGCTGAAATCTATTCCTGAAACCAATATTGTCATTGTATGTTAAATACCTAAAATTTAAATAAAAAAATAATAAAAATTAAAGATCCCAGAGAGATAAAAAATATTTTAATTGGGAAATAGACTTAAAGTCAGCTTTACATTAGAAGTCAGAATGAGGGCAGTCCCGGTGGCACAGTGGTTTACCACCGCCTGTAGCCTGGGGTGTGATCCTGGAGACCTGAGATCGATTACCACGTTGGGCTCCCTGCATGGAGCCTGCTTCTCCCTCTGCCTGTGTCTCTGCCTCTCTCTCTCTCTCTCTCTCTGTGTGTGTGTCTCTCATGAATAAATACATAAAATCTTTAAAAAAATTTAAAAGATTAGAAAAAAAAGAAGAGGAAGAAGTCAGAATGAGGGATACCTGGGTGGCTCAGCAGTTGAGAGCCTGCCTTCAGCTCAGGGCATGATCCCGGAGACCCAGGATCAAGTCCCATATCAGATTTCTTGCATGGGACTTGCTTCTCCTGCCTCTCTCTCTCTCTGTCTTTCTCTGTGTCTCTCATGAATAAGTAAATAAAATCTTAAAACAAAAAGAATAATGATACAAACATAGCGATTTGAAAGGTATATGCCCCAATGTTTATAGGAGCAATGTCCACAAAAGCCAAATATAGAAAGACCTTTAATGTCCAGCGACAGATTAATGGATAAAGAAGATGTGGTATATGCAATGGAATATTATTCTGCCATCAAAAGGAATGAAATCTTGCCATTTGCAATGACGTGGATGGAACTAGAGGGTATTATGCTAAGTGAAATAAGTCAGTGAAGGACAAAGACTATGTAATTTCACTCATATATGGAATTTAAGAAACAAAACAGATGAATTTATGTGAAGGGAAGGAAAAATAAGTTGAAAACAGAGAAAGAGGCAAACCATAAGAGATTCTAACTACAGGAAACAAACTGAAGGTTGCTGGAGGGGATGTGGGTGGGGAGTTAAGGCAATTGTGCGATGGGATTAAAGGAGGTCAGTTTAAGTAATGAGCACTGGGTGTTATACCCAATTGATGAATCACTAAATTCTACCTCTGAAACTAAAAATATGGTATATGTTAATTAAAATGAATTGAATTAAAAAAATTGTTTTTGAATTTTGAAAAATTTTTAAAAAGAAGTAAGAATGATAAAAATAAAGGCAACCTATTTTCATAATTGTCCCTTTCTGGAATCATTATTAAAGGGTATTTTAACACTAAAAATGAAAGAGCAACACGATTTCAGATGAAAGAACAATATTTACTTTGAATGATGAGAACCTTCAGCTTCTAGGATTTTTGAAAATGTCAGTTTCTTCCTAATGGGCCTGTCCTCAACACAAATCCCAGCACAGACTCAATACTTAAATAGAGCATGTGTGTAAATCATTAAATTCAAGACAAGTCTTAAGTGTATCAGGGAGAGTTAGGAGGCTAACAAAGCTTCACTAGTGACCCTCAGTTATTAAACCAGAAAGGTGGACCTTGTTAAGAAGTTGATTATTAAGAAGTATTTACAACTATGGGTAGAAGTAGCCAGTCCTTTACCTTTGCCCAGTAACTGCACTACTATGTAACTCAATTTATCACTAAGGTAAAAATATACTTTAAAACCTTCCTACAAACACGAAGTTCACAAGCCTAAAGCAGTGGTGATGATGGAGATTTTCTTCCATTGTGAGCATTATTCACTCATTAAAATGCTAATTTATCTCTCATGTGCCACTGACCAGTCATAGGAGGTTTCAGTATGGGGTTATCAAATATGAATTTAAACTGGTGGTGGAATCATCTACAACCCACTCATTTTAAGTGACAAATTTCTAAATATTGTCCATTTAATATCTTGTCACTGCCACAGGACTTATGATGCTTTCATTTCCTTTTATTTGAAATAAGTGAATGTTATAATTTTCTGTCATGCCATTTTTATATAAACTTTTCTATTTATTAGTAAATTTAAGAGAAGGATACCAGTTTATCAGCATAAAAATTATTTATGTCATCAATGCCCCTTATTCAAATCTAAAGCATCTACATTCTTAAATTAATAAAACTTTCTTAAATTTAATTTCTTTTAAGAAATACAAGATCTTAACGATAATTAACAAAGGAGCAAAATATTCAAAAGCAAAAGGCGAATGGTTGAAGGCAGTTACACTATGCCATTGGATGATTTAACCAGTAAAAATAAATGCAAGAACTGTTGATCTTTCACATCATAGTTAAATACTGTTATTACTCACTTTAAAGAAAAGCAAAAATGTTCACTAACACTTGACGGAGAGTAAAGAATACAAAATAAGGACATGCATCAATTAAAAATGTGTTAAAATCCAGGCAAATATTAATTTAAAAATTCTTAAAATATACAAATATTACTTCTTTTAAATCCCCTCATTTCATGTAAACAGGCACATATTGTGAATTTTGCCAGAATGTTCTTTAGTATATAATTCAAAGGTTAAATATAAGAAAACTATGTCCTTGATACATCTTTATAAAGCAAATAAAAATTCAATTATAAAATAGAAAGTTATGGAATTGTACTTATTAGATTGCTCAATAATCAAAGTACAGTTATTTCAAAAGTTTCACTTCTGCAGTGGAACAGAGTTCATAAATATGCTAACATTTTAATTTTATTTCTGTTTTATTTTTACTATTTAGACAAAAGCAAATTCAACACATTTTCAAGTATGTGATAAAGAAAGCTAAGTAATTTTTCCCTTTTTCTGTCTTTATGAAATTTAGATAAAACTGCAGATCATACTACCATACATAAATTATATAGCTAAGTAAAACAATAAGATAGCTTTGGTTAATAATTCCAATTGAATTATAAGGATTCCTTATGAGGGATATTTTTTTCTAAAAGCCTATGTAAAAAAAGAAAAAGTTATGTTAAAACCTAAAATAAATTGCTAAAGAAAAGCTCAATGATAAATCTGCGTTTTCTTTTTAAAAGCCTCATTGGAATTCAAAGAGAAATTGGTGGAGGAGCAGGGTCACCTGTCCCCACCAACTCACCTAGATCACTTGCAGATCATATTGAAAACAAAGAGGAACAGCCGGAAGGCTACAGAGAGAAGAGTTCCTGCTTCCAACAAGGTAGGAAGGCAGAAAAAATAATAAATAAATAAATAATAATAAATAAATAAATAGCCAGTTGGGGAGGGGCCCCACGAGGAGCCTCCCGCTCAGGAAAGTCCAACCCCAAGAAGCAGGAACTTTAAAAATCCGCACGGGGGATCCCTGGGTGGCGCAGCGGTTTAGCGCCTGCCTTTGGCCCAGGGCGCGATCCTGGAGACCCGGGATCGAATCCCACGTCGTTCCCGGTGCATGGAGCCTGCTTCTCCCTCTGCCTGTGTCTCTGCCTCTCTCCTCTCTCTCTGTGTGACTATCATAAATAAATAAAAATTAAAAAAAAAGATTAAAAATAAAATCCGCACCGGATTCTTCCCGGACAGAAAGGCCCTCGCAAGGAGCTCGGGCAGGACCCCAGGAGGGGCCATGGAGCCCCCAGGCTCCCGGGGTCACTAACAGAGGAGGGGCGCCCGGGGGAGAGTGGGGGAAGGGCTGGAGCCTGGAGCGGGCCCAGCGGAGCCTCGGGAGCAGCTCAGGGGGGCTCCTCGCGGAGGGGGCTGTGTGGCCCTGGGAGTGATTCCAGCAGCAAGCCCAGGGCGCCGGGGGACACAGCCCAGGATCCTGCTCTCCCCTCAGGACAGGCAGAAGCGGGGAGGGCCCAGGAGAGCGAGGACGCTCCTGCCACCGGGAGCCCCCAACTGTGCAGGTCAGCGCCCCCCGCTTCCGGAGCATCCAGGCCCCTGCGGACTGGGAGCTGCAGTAGCTCCTGCGGGAGCGGACTCCAGGGCTGGAGAGCTGGCCGCCGCCAGTGCTGTTGTTCCTCCCGGTGTCACCCTGGGAGGATCGGAGCCGCCAGGAAACAGAGGCCTCACAGGGTCAACAGCTCCCTCTGAGCCGTGCACCTGGCAGGGGGCGGGGCAGCTCCCCCAGGTGCACACACCTGAGAATGAGCGCAGCAGGCCCCTCTCCCAGAAGACCAGCTGGAAGGACGGTGGAAGAGCAAGTTCTTGACCAAGCAGTGCTGGAAAGCTCCAGGGGAACTCAAGGGATTTACAGTATGTAGAACCAGAGGATACTGACCCTTGGGTTTTTTGTTTGTTTGCCTGTTTGTTTTTTCTTTAGTTTCTTTTTTCTTCCTTTTTCCAGTGCAACTCGGTTTTATATCACACTGTAAATTTCCATTTTTTTCTCTTTTCCCACATTTACTACAATATTTTACCACCCCTTCATTTTTGTTTTTTCCTTTTTGACTTTCATATTTCTATAATTACAGATACATTTTCTGTATATTCTGATATATTTTCTGATATATTCTGATATATTGTCCTAGATATATTTTCCACTTCTAGATTCCCTTCAACATACTCAACCTAATTTGGGGAGATATACAAGATATGTTTTGTTGTTTTGTGTTTTTTGTTTTCTCTGCCTCAGTTTGTTCTCCAATGGGGTAATTAATACCTTCTAAAACATGACCAGCATGCACCCAGAGAACCAAGTAGTATACCATGCTGGTTCATTCCATGATATTTCTCATTCCCATTCTGCCCCCCTCTTTTATCTCATTTATGTATTGGTGGTCAATGTTGGGGCCCTCTACAAATATTTCTGGTTTATATAAATTTGGGACTGAGCATCTTTCTAACATGCAGAACTTAATATACTCAGAAACAAGAGGATCACCCTCTAGAACCCCTCAGGTAGACTACATTCCCCCTCCACTACAACTTCATCACCACCACGATCTCCCAGTCCCCCCCCCCCTTTTTTTCTTCTCCTTTTTTTAAAATTTTTTCTTTTTCTTTACTTTTTCTTTTTTTTCCCCTCTCTTCTTCTTTAGGATTCTTGACCTTTTATTTTTTACTACTTTGTTTTAAAATTTGTTTTTCACCTTAGTAGTCCTTTCGTTTTATTTCGTTCTGATCTTTGTTTTCAATTTCTGGTCTCTGACCTCAACAGAATCATCTAGGGTGAAATTTACTTAGGTCGTGCTTAATATTCCTGACTCAGTCCACTCATACAGCCAGTCTGCACTGAGAAAAATGACTAGAAAGAAGAACTCACCACAAAAGAAAGAATCAGAAACAGTCCTCTCTCCCACAGAGTTACAGAATTTGGATTACATTTGACATCAGAAAGCCAATTCAGAACATAATTATAAAGCTACTGGTGACTCTGGAAAAAACATAAAAGATTCAAGATACTTCATGACTGCAGAACTTAGATCTGATCAGGCCAAAATTAAAAATCAATTAAATGAAATGAAATCCAAACTGGAGGTCCTAACGATCAAGGTTAAGGAGGTAGAAGAAAGAGTGAGTGACATAAAAGACAAGTTGATGGCAATGAAGGAAGCTGAGGAAATAAGAGTAAAACAATTAAAAGACCATGAGGAAACGTTAAGGGAAATCAATGACAGCCTCAGGAGGAAAAATCTATGTATAATTGGGGTTCCAGAGGGCGCCAAGAGGGACAGAGGGACAGAAAGCATAGTTGAACAAATCATAGCTGAGAAATTCCTTCATTTGGGGAGGGAAACAGGCATTCAGGAGATAGAGGGGTTCTGCCTAAAATCAATAAAAACCTTTCAACACCTTGACATTTAATAGTAAAACTTCTAAATTCCAAAGATAAAGAGAAAACTCTTAAAGCAGCAAGAGACAAGATATCCCTAACTTATATGGAGAGAAATATTAGATTAACAGCAGACCTCTCCACAGAGACCTGGCAGGCCAGAAAGGGCTGGCAGTATATATTCAGGGTCCTAAATGAGAAGGACATGCAGCCAAGAATACTCTATCCAGCAAGGCTCTCATTCAGAATAGAAGAGTTAAAGAGCTTCCAAGATAGGCAGAAACTGAAAGAATATGTGACCATCAAACCAGCTCTGCAAGAAATATTAAGAGGGACCCTGTAAAAGAAGGAGGAAGCCCAAAGAAATAATCCACAGAAACAGGTTTGAATAGGTATTATGATGGCACTAAATTCATATGTTTCAACTCTGAATGTAAATGGGCTAAAAGATCCCATCAAAAGACACAGGGTTTCAGACTGGATAAAGAAGCAAGACCCATCTATCTGCTTTCTACAAGAGACTAATTTTAGACCTAAAGTCACCTCCAGCCTGAAAATGAAAGGTTGGAGAACCATTTACCATTTAAATGGCCCTCAAAAAAAAAAAAAAAAGCTGGGGTAGCAATCCTCATATCAGATAAATTAAAGTTTATCCCAAAGACTGTAGTAAGAGATGAAGAGGGACACTATATCATACTTAAAGGATCTATCCAACAAGAGGACCTAACAATCATGAATATTTATGCCCCTAATGTGGGACCTGCCAAGTATATTAATCAATTAATAAACAAAGTAAAGATACACTTAGATAATAATAAACTAATACTAGGAGACTTCAACATGGCACTTTCTGCAAATGACAGATATTCTAAGCACATCTCCAAAGAAATAAGAGCTTTAAATGATACACTGGACCAGATGGATTTCACAGATATATACAGAATTTTACATCCAAACGCAACTGAATACACATTCTTCTCAAGTGCACATGGCGCTGTCTCCAGAATAGACCACATACTGGGTCACAAACAGGTCTCAACTGATACCAAAAGATTGGGATTGTCCCCTGCATATTTTCAGACCATAAATACTTTGAAACTTGAACTCAATCACAAGAAGAAATTTGGAAGAAACTCAAACACATGGAGGTTAAAGAGCATCCTGCTAAAAGATGAAAGGGTCAACCAGGAAATTAGAGAAGAATTCATGAAAACTAATGAAAATGAAGACACAAAGGTTCAAAATCTTTGGGATATAGCAAAAGCAGTCCTAAGAGGGAAATACATTGCAATACAAGCATCCCTCAAAAAATTGGAAAAAACTCAAATACACAAGCTAACCTCACACCTGAAGGAACTGGATAAAGAACAGCAAATAAAACCTACACCAAGCAGAAGAAGAGCATTAATAAAGATTCGAGCAGAACTCAATGAAATAGAGACCAGAAGAACTGTAGAACAGATCAACAAAACCAGGAGTTGGTTCTTTGAAAGAATTAATAAGATAGATAAACCATTAGCCAGCCTTATGAAAAAGAAAAAAGACTCAAATTAATAAAATCATGAATGAAAAAGGAGAAATCACCACGAACACCAAGGAAATACAAACGATTTTAAAAACATATTATGAGCAGCTATACTCCAATAAATTAGGCAATCTAGAAGAAATGGATGCATTTCTGGAAAACGACAAACTACCAAAACTGGAACAGGAAGAAATAGAAAACCTGAATAGGCCAATAACCAGGGAGGAAATCGAAGCAGTCATCAAAAACCTCCCAAGACACAAAAGTCCAGGGCCAGATGGTTTCCCAGGGGAATTCTATCAAACATTTAAAGAAGAAACCATACCTATTCTACTAAAGCTGTTCCGAAAGATAGGAAAGGACAAAATACTTATAAACTCGTTCTATGAGGCCAGCATCACCTTAATTCCAAAACCAGACAAAGACCCCACCAGAACGGAGAATTGTAGACCAATATCCCTGATGAACACAGTTGCAAAAATTCTCAACAAGATACTAGCCAATAGGATCCAACAGTATATTAAGAAGAGTATTCACCACAACCAAGTGGGATTTATCCCCAGGATGCAAAGCTGGTTCAGCACTCGTAAAGCAATCAATGTGATTGATCATATCAACAAGAGAAAAAAACAAGAACCATATGATCCTCTCAATAGATGCAGAGAAAGCATTTAACAAAATACAGCATCCATTCCTGATCAAAACTCTTCAGAGTGTAGGGATAGAGGGAACATTCCTCAGCACCTTAAAAGCCATCGGTGAAAAGCCCACAGCAAATATCATTCTCAATGGGGAAGCACTGGGAGCCTTTCCCCAAAGATCGGGAACAAGCCAGGGATGTCCACTCTCACCCCTGCTATTCAACATAATACTAGAAATCCTAGCCTCAGCAATCAGACAACAAAAAGAAATAAAAGGCATTCAAATTGGCAAAGAAGAAGTCAAACTCTCCTTCTTTGCAGATGACATGAAAGTGTACCTAGAAAACCCAAAAGACTCCACCCTAAGATTGCTAGAACTCATACAGCAATTTGGCAGTGGGGCAGGACACAAAATCAATGCCCAGAAATCAGTGGCATTTCTAACACTAACAATGAGACTGAAGAAAGAGAAATTAAGGAGTCAATCCCATTTACAATTGCACCCAAAAGCATAAGATACCTAGGAATAAACCTAACCAGAGAGGTAAAGAATCTGTACCCTAAAAACTACAGAACACTTCTGAAAGAAATTGAAGAAGACACAAAACGATGCAAAAATGTTCCATGCTCATGGATTGGAAGAATTAATATTGTGAAAATGTCAATGCTACCCAGGGCAATTGACACATTCAATGCAATCCCTATCAAAATACCATGGACTTTCTTCAGAGAGTTGGAACAAATAATCATAAGATTTGTGTGGAATCAGAAAAGACCCCAAATAGCCAGGAGAATATTGAAAAAGAAAAACAGAGCCGGGGGGGCATCACAATGCCGGATTTCAAGTTGTACTACAAAGCTGTGATCATCAAGACAGTGTGATACTGGCACAGGAACAGACAGATAGATCAATGGGACAGAATAGAGAATCCAGAAGTGGGCCCTCAACTCTATGGTCAACTAATATTCGACAAAGCAGGAAAGACTATTCCCTGGAAACAGGACAGTCTCTTCAATAAATGGTGCTGGGAAAATTGGACAGCCACATGCAGAAGAATGAAACTAGACCATTGTCTTACACCAGACACAAAGATAAACTCAAAATGGATGAAAGATCTAAATGTGAGACAAGAATCCATCAAAATCCTAGAGGAGAACACGAGCAACACCCTTTTTGAACTTGGCCACAGCAACTTCTTGCAAGATACATCTATGAAGGCAAGGCAAACAAAAGCAAAAATGAAATATTGGGACTTAAGAGAAAAAGCTTCTGCACAGCAAAAGAAACAGTCAACAAAACTAAAAGACAACCTACAGAATGGGAGAAGATATTTGCAAATGACCTATCAGATAAAGGGCTAATAATCAAGATCTAAAAGAACTTATTAAACTCAACAGCCAAGAAACAAACAATCCAATCATGAAATGGGCAAAAGACATGAACAGAAATTTCACCAAGGAAGACATAGACCTGGCCACCAAGCACATGAGAAAATGCTCCACATCACTTGCCATCAGGGAAATACAAATCAAAACCACAATGAGATACCACCTAATACCAGTGAGAATGGGGGAAATTAATAAGACAGGAAACAATAAATATTGGAGAGGATGTGGAGAAAGGGGAACCCTCTTGCACTGTTGGTAGGAATGGGAACTGGTACAGCCACTCTGGAAAACTGTGTGGAGGTTCCTCAAAGAGTTAACAGTAGAGCTACCCTATGACCCAGCAATTGCATTGCTGAGCATTTACCCCAAAGATACAGATACAATGAAATGCCAGGACACCTGCACCTCAATGTTCACAGCAGCAATGTCCACAATAGCCAACTGTGGAGGGAGCCCCAGTGTCCATTGAAAGAAGAATGGATAAATAAGATGTGGTCTATGTATACAATGGAATATTACTCAGCCATTAGAAACAACAAATACCCACCATTTGCTTCGATGTGGATGGAACTGGAGGGTATTATGCTGAATGAAATAAGCCAATTGGAAAAGGACAAACATTATATGGTCTCATTCATTTGGGGAACATAAAAATTAGTGAAAGGCAATAAAGGGAAAGGAGAGAAAATGAGTGAAAGTATCAGTGAGGGTGATAAAACATGAGAGACACCTAACTCTGAGAAATGAACAAGAGGTAGTGGAAAGGGTGGTGGTTGGGGTGACCTGGTGATGGGCACAGAGGGGGGCACTTGGCGGGATGAGCACTGGGAGTTATGCCAAATGTTGGCAAATTGAACTCCAATAAAAAAAGTTTAAAAAAATAAAAAAAAATAAAATAAAATAATAAAATAAATAAAATAAATGACAAATATCCACCATTTGCTTTGACGTGGATAGAACTGGAGGGTATCATGCTGAGTGAAGTAAGTCAATCGGAGAAGGACAAACATTATACGGTCTCATTCATTCATGGAATATAAAAAATAGTGAAAGGGATTAAAGGGGAAAGGAGAGAAATTGAGTGGGAAATATCAGAGGGTGACTGAACATGAGAGCCTCCTAATCCTGGGAAACGAACAAAGGGTAGTGGAAGAGGAGGTGGGTGGGGGTATGTGGGTGGGGTGACTGGGTGACGGGCACTGAGAGGGGCACTTGATGGGATGAGCACTGGGTGTTATGCTATATGTTGGCAAATCAAACTCCAATTAAAAAATATACAAAAACAACCCCCCCAAAAAAGCATCATTGCTATTAAGCAACAAAGAGTAAACAGCGTCACAACTAAAAACCTGAAATAGAATAATAACATAAAAATTCAAAAGCTTATTTAATACCTAAGGAAGAACAAAGTTTTTTTTTTTCTTAAGGTTTATTTATTTATTAGAGAGAGAGGGAGAGAGAGAGTATGAGTAGGGGAAGGGGCGGAGGGACAAGCAGTCCCAGACCCTGAGATCCTGACCTGTGTCAAAATCAGATATTTAACCAATTGAGCCACTCAGGCTCACCAAGGAGGAATAAGAATTTAAGCTGGCAATGAGATGGATCAAGTAAAATGTAAATTCTTTCAATAGATGTTGAAAAGGTATCTAATAAAAAATTTTAAAGACCCTCTTCATAAAGACATTCTAGTAAACTTGGAAGAGAAAAACTTAAAACAAGCATCATCAGTAAATAATAACTAAAATTAATGAAAAAGCAACAATGTCCATCTTTATCATTATCATCTAATGTCTTAAAAGTTTAAAACAATGCAAAAGTCAAGAAAAAGATACAAAGTCACATCCTAAATGATAGATGCATAATTATGAGAAGTATATTATCATTATTTTCAGGGGAACAATTACATAATAAAACTCAACAAGATAGCTGAAAACTATTATAATCTTAGCAAAATATGGCTACAGTTTATAAAATAAACATATAATTAATAGTCTTAAGAAAAACTTGTCAGAATACATAACAGGAAAAGATGATTCAACAATTTTTTTTTAAATGACAGTCAAAACAGCTGGAACAAGGGGCCTCTGATCCTTGTGTGTAAATATCTATGTACTAGAAGTAATGCAAAATAGTCTCATAAATGATTGGGGTAATCTGGTTAATTTTAAGCATTCCATTTTAAAAATATGCCTTTCATTTTTCTTTGAAGATCTGAGTCTCAGAATGGCCAGATTAAATCCATTAATGTAACTCTAATGTGGCTAAAGACAAGTGCTTCTCTCATCTTAGTCTGAATGTTCTTACTTTGAGAGAACACAACAGCACAAAAAACTTAAGAGCACAGGGGCAGTTTTTATTGAGCTCACAATACATAATTCAAAAGATATTTCAAGTTAAAAAGAAAGTTACCCTATGACCCAGCAATTGCACTGCTGGAGATTTACCCCAAAGATACAGATGCAGTGAAAGATCAAGACACCTGCACCCCGATGTTTATAGCAGCCATGTCCACAATAGCCAAACTGTGGAAGGAGCCTCGGTGTCCATCGAAAGATGAATGGATAAAGAAGCTGTGGTCTATGTATACAATGGAATATTACTCAGCCATTAGAAACGACAAATACCCACCATTGCTTCGATGTGGACGGAACTAGAGGGTATTATGCTGAGTGAAGTAAGTCAACTGGAGGACAATCTTCATATGGTTTCACTCATACAGGGAATATAAAAAATAATGGAAGGGGTCATAGGGGAGAGGAGAGAAAATGAGTGGGAAATATCAGAGAGGGTGACAAAACATAAGAGACTCCTAACTCTGGGAAACGAACAATGGGTAGTGGAAGGGAGTGCGGGGAGGATAGGGTAACTGGGTGATGGGCACTGAGGGGGCCACTTGACAAGATGAGCACTGGGTGTTATACTTTATGTTGGCAAATTCAACTCCAATAAAAAAATATACAAAAAAAATAAAAGGAAGTTAGAAGACAAGACGTAGATATGGCTGCAGCCTTGAGGGACAGAATTAAAACTCAAAGTCTCAGGACACCTGGATGGCTCAGCGGTTGAGCATCTGCCTTTGGCTCAGTTCGTGGTTCTGGAGTCCTGGGATCAAGTCCCACATCAGGCTCCCTGCGGGGAGCCTACTTTTCCCTCTGTGTGTGTCTGCCTCTCTGTCTCTAATGAATAAATAAATAAAATCTTTAAAAAAAGATATTTCTTTTCACTTTCTTAGGAAGAACATTTTAATAAAAAAAATTTACCCCCTAGGTTGAAAGCACAGAAACTCTAAATAAGTATATCTACCTTAAATTATTATATTAAGTAATTAATTATATAATTAATTTAATTAAATATGAATTACCCAATTCCCTTGTTTTCCCTTTTTTAAAAGAGAGATTTATTTATTTAAGAGAGAGAGATTGCACATGCATGAGCAGGGGGAGGGGGAGACAGAGAGGGAGAGAATCTCCACCAGATTCCCTGCTGAGAACAGAGCTTGATTTAGAGCTTGAGCTCACCACCCTGAGATCATGATCTGAGCCAAAATCAAGAGTTGGACACTTAACCAACTGAGCCACCCAGGCACCCCGAAACATTTTTTAAATATACCAAAATAGAAATATATTAACATCTTTAATGAGACATTAAAATCCCCACAACCTCTAGTAAATTTCAAGAATATTTGAAAGATTCAGACCTAAATGAGAGTGAATATCTAGAGCTGATACCAACTTCTTCAGATCTTGGGTTGAAAGGAAGACTCATGGTCCTCCATGACATTTTGAGGGAGTGACAAGACCTATCTGTATAGATGGAACATAGGAGAAGCAGAAAAAACAACTGAGATACCCAGTTTCATTCCACACCTCAGAATGACACAGAGGTGGAGCCAAAGGAAAATAGATTAATGTCTGTCTCACATGCAAAGTACATTCACCCCCATCCCAATGCCCCTTAGGTTACAAGCACTGATGGCATCAAGTCAAAGTCCAAAAATCTGATCACCTCAAAAGTCCCAAAGCTCATCATCAAAATCATCTAAATTTGATATGAGCGATACTCTGGGTATAATCTCTCTTAGGGCATAATCCCTCTCTATGTATAGAACTCTGAAATTTAAGAATATATTATCTGCTCCCAAACTACAAGAGTGGAACTAGTGTAAGATAACAGCTAACACAGCTTCATTCAAGAGAGAAAAAATAGGAGGATAAAAATAAGTGTTTTTGAAATCAAGCTGGATAAACTCCATTAGATTCCAAGGGCTGGAAATAATCCTCTGTAGTTTTCACCTCTGCCCTCTGAATCATCTTTCCTTTCTCATGAAGGGTAGCATCGATTTATAGCTGAGTAGTTTTATCAGTCTGTTTCTTGCCTATATAATTCTTGGTGTCCAGTAGCCTTCTTTCATTTCATACTATCTCTGTCCTTTTCAGTCCAAACTGCCCAGGTTCTGCTGATATAAAACTCTCAAGAATCTTGTGGTTCTCCCATGTATGTTAGAGAGATTCAGTACATTAAACAAGGGGCTTCTCCATACATCTTTCTTGGAAAATCTCACCCTGATTTGTGACTTCTGCATAGATAACTGAGAGTTTCTATGAATCGCACATTTTTTTCTCATAAAAGAATCTTTTTGTAAATGAGTTGTCTTTTTTATCTTTCTGAGGTATTAGCAAAATGTTGTCCAGCCACACTCTTAGCTTTTCCTTTAAAGCATGTTTTCCTGATAGTGAACATCTTAGTTTTAGCATCTTTCACAATTTGAATGAGTTGAGAATTTCCCAAATCATCTATTTTTGGTTCCTTTCTATTTAGCAGTGTTTCTTTCAAATTATCCTCTTGCATTTTACCATAAGCTGCAAAAAAGTAGCCAGGCTGCACTTTCAGTTCTTTGGCTGGAAACCTCCTCAGCTGAATGTTCAAGCCATAGCGTACAAACTCTACTTTCTACATAACTGTAGGACACAATTCCACTGAGCTTTCCTTTCCCCTAATTTCTAATAATGTGTTCCTCATTTCCTTTTGAGCCTTGGTAGCAGTATCTTTAACTTCTATATTTCCACCAATAGTCTGTGATTTTAGGTATTCTCTCAGGTGATTTACATTTTCTCTACCATGCTCCTCACTTCCTTCTGAGTCTTTATTAGCAGAACCATTAACTTCCATAATTCTGTCTGTTCAAGGCAATCCAGACTTTCATTATCAGAGTCCTAAATATTTTTCTAGCTTCCACCTATTGTCAAATTCCACATTTTTAGATAGTCTTTATCAATCAGTGTTCAACTAGAGAGGCAGAACTAGTAGGAGATACAAATTGAGATGTGTTGCCTATACACTTGTGGGGACTTGGTAAACAAGTCTCAAATCCATATAGCAGGCCATTGAGAAAGGCGGGCTGGAATTCTTGGGCATGGCTGAAGATTATCCACAAGCAGAATTTCTTCAGGGAGGTCTCAGCTGTGTTTCAAGGCCTGCCATCTGATTGTATCAGGCCTGCCCAGATTACCTAGGATAATCTCCCTAACTAAAGCCCACCAATTATGCACTTCAGTCATATTTATAAAATACCTTTGTAGCAACATCTACATTAGTGTCTGATTAAACAAATGGGAACTGTAACATAGTCAAACTTACACATCAAAAAGACCATGCCAAATTTGATGAACTTTAGGATATACAAAGTAGCCTTTTGGAACCCAAATTATAAGGTGGTAATAGATGACTTCAGTTTTTCCAAAACGAAGGTTAACAAAGAAAGAAGAAAAACTTAAAAGTTCTGAGAGAAGGTGTAATCCAAGAGTTTTAAATAAAGCCAAGTATAAAGATACAAAAAACATTCTCAGGAAATACAGCTTCCACAATCTCTTCCTGGAATAAAACGAAACAAAGCAATAAAATACCACAATTTGTTAAAATAAAGCCAAATAAAATTGACTCAAAACAAAGAACTAAAGAATGGAGAAGCTCATGATTAAGGAAAGGAAGAAGGAAGGGAAATACTGAACCCATTTAAACATATAGAACCACAAGACCAAACAACTATAAGGTTTATAGAAAAGATACATATGTCAGAAATCTTGAAAACATTTTCAAAAATCATGATATATATTTTTGATTGGTAGATGTTTGAGAGAAGTAAAAGGAAGCTTAATTTTCTCATTTTTTGGGTTTGATATCAATAGAGGGTTTTGATAAATTGGGAAATACTTTGAGTATTTAAATTTTCTTAAAGTGTTCTTTAAAAGGACCAAAACCAATGCAGAATAATCTCTGATAAAGCTAAACTCCCAATGGGTAACATACATAGTGTTTTATCCTGACACACTGCTGCCTCTAATAATTTCGAGGTTTGGTTACCAATGAAAAGGATTGAAAGAACACACATGTATATATTTAACTGTCTTTCCCCATTCTCCAAATTAATTAAAGGCATCTGGAAAGAAATACTCATGGGATACTTTTCCTGTAGCTACATAAATAGCACACTTTTTCTATAATATCATCTTACGCTGTTTTCTAGGTCAGAGCAAACATTGATCAATCAGGTTATCTAATAATTGTATTTAGAAGAAAAGTCCTATGATTTTTAGATATTTTTCTGACATTTGAGATAGGATAAGCAGCAAAATTCCAATGTTTTGTGCGTGTTGTTTCTTGGAAATATAAGACAACTTGGGTTATTTCCCCTTGGGTTTTTCCAAAAGCGCAAGATTAATTGCTTGAATAAAGATAAGCTTATTACATAATTTATAAATGTGTATGCAATTCACTGTACTGTATTTAATTTCTTTCATAGGATAACAAGCTTAAAGGATAAAGTAAATTAGAGACCTGCTATCTTTCTATTTTAATGGGGCTTTAAAGAAGATTTTATAAAAAATTATATGGAAACTAAAGAAAAACAGATTAGCAGGCACTAAGATCAAATGGATTGGCAGAAATAATAAACAGATTGTTTTAGTGGTCCATGGCAAATTGACAAGACATATTAGTTAAATTGATAACAAATATGAGCCTAACATATTGTATTATCTTGAAGTAAAAGGGAACAAGTTAATGTTACATAGTTCAGAAAAGGCATTGGGATAATCTTCAGAAATAACACAAAGTAAAAAAGAAAAGATAGATGAATTTGACTACATTAAAATTAAAAACTACTGTTTATCAAAAGACCATCTTTCCCCTAAACATCCACTCCCTTGGGGGTTGCAAATACTCTTTTTAAGTACCACTATGTATATTAATGTGGTACATAGTACACTGCAATAAGATCACGTTCACAATGTTCATTTCTTACCATTAACCTTAAAGTACAGTCAAGAGACAGTTTGTTTACAACTAGCTCCTCCCTGTAAATAATATAACCTGTAAACAGGCCTTCGGAGCACTTTTTTCCCATGCTTCAATAAAGTTTTCTTCTTGGCTCAAAAATTAGCATTAACTAGATATAGATGACTGAGAGAATAGTGGCTTAAGGGTCACCATGGCTGTCAAGGTAGAATAAAATTGGCATTCCTGCAAAAGCTCATGTAGCTATGTATATATGTTTGTGTTTAAACATGTGTAGTCCTATAAATTTCTGAGTCTTAGTCTACTTAACAGAGGAGAGAGAGCATGTAAATAGTTATTTCTAACATACATTATCAAACTTTTTAGTTTGTACATATTTGATATTCCAGGTATCCAATTTCAAAATTAAAATTGAAATCAGTATTTTAAATGAGCCATCTGGTGGTTAAAAATATGATCCTAATAAGAGAAAACAAGATAAAATATGTTGTCTCACTTTGGGGTCAAAATGATAATTTACAAGGGACGTACTTAATAGTCCTGCTAAATATCTTTTTTTTTTTTTTTTTGATTTTTTTTTTTATTTATTTATTCATGATAGAGAGAGGGAGAGAGAGATCAGAGACACAGGCAGAGGGAGAAGCAGGCTCCATGCACCGGGAGCCCGACGTGGGATTCGATCCCGGGTCTCCAGGATCGCGCCCTGGGCCAAAGGCAGGCGCCAAACCGCTGCGCCACCCAGGGATCCAATAGTCCTGCTAAATATCTTCTATGCGTAGGGCAATTATCAACACTGGATAGTCACACAAGAAGTTTTTTTGAGTTCAGCATCTTAATCATATTATTACTCTCTGCATCCCTTTCATAACAGGCTAATAGCTGTATCTCTGATGACTTACCTAAAATTTTGGAGTTTAATTCAGATTCTAAAAGGAAGGATTACGCTTCAAGCAGCATCAACATGTTTTACCTAGGACGGCAGCTAGGGAATGAAAAGAAAATCCTCTTTCTTTTTTTTTTTTTTTTCTTCTAAGCACTACAGCTGCCCATCATTTAGGTTGTCACATAATCTGTTACTGATCTGGATTTTAAAATTGTTTTTCCCTTAAATGGACTCGTGAAAAGATGCTCATCATTCATCATCAGGGAAATGCAAATCAAAACTACAATGAGATATCATCTCACACCTCTCAGAATGGCTAAAATAAAAAAATACAAGAAACAACAAATGTTGGCAAGGATGTGGTGAAAAAGAAACTCTTGTGCACTGTTAGTGGGAATGCAAACTGGTGTAGCCACTGTGGAAAACAGTACAGAAGTTACTCAAAAAATTAAAAATAGAGCTACCACATGATCCAGTAATTCCACTACTGGGCATTTACCCAAAGAATACAAAAACAGTAATTTGAAAAGATGTATGTACCCCTGTGTTTATAGCAGCATTATTTACAATAGCCAAATTATTGAAGCAGTCCAAGTGTCCATCAGTAGATGAGTGGATAAAGAATATGTGAGATAGAGAGATAGAAAGATAATGGGTAAAGAGTGGATATATAACATGTGAGATATATATATATATATCATGGATGGATCTAGTAGGTGTATTTCATATAGCAAGTGAAATAATTTTTAGAGAAAGACAAATACTATTATTATTTCACTCATATGTGGAATTTAAGAAACAAAGCAAAGAATAAAGGGAGACAAAAGGAAAAACAGACTCTTAAATATGGAGAAAAAACTGATGGTTATCAAAGGAGAGGTGAGTGGGAGGATGGATAAAATAGGTGAAGGTATTAACAGTTCGCTTATCATGATGAGCACTAAGTAATATATGAAATTGTTGAATCACTTTATTAAAAAAAAGAACCATACATGTAATTTTTATAAAGGATTAAATAAAATAATTCTTGTGAAACACTTAATATAGCAGCTGGTACCTTCCTAGCAAGCACTCAAAAATGTTAGATTTAGTGCCATGTTCTCATATCTACGTTTAAGTGGATAATGGATTTGAAATTACTTTTTTCTTTAACTTCCTCCAATTTAAAATATAAGTCCAAGGGTCTCTAATTTCCAAGAAGTATATTATTTTTTTGTAAGTAAAAGCATGCAAAGAGCAGCACTATTAAAGAAAAATGTTTCCCCCTATACTTCTATGAAATTTAGATTATTACTGCAACTAAAGAATATTTTCTATTTATTCCTCAAGAGTGTTGGCATGTATGCATTTTCCCCCAAAAAACTTTTAACATTACTATATCTTCCAGAGAAATCACCAAGAACTAAAAATAAATGTGATGATTATTGTATTCTGATATGTAATATTTTGGATAAAAATATATTACTGACTTAAAATACTAAAAATATATTTTGAGATTTTTTCTTTTATTATTTGTCATGAGAAATTTGGAATGAGCCATTCACACTCTCTTACTTGGTGACTTGTATAATCCCTGAGATGTATTTATAAAAAAGATGTCTTTATAAAGAAATGTATTTTTGTGCAATGAAACAAAGGATTCTTTGTGTCAAGCAGGCTGGCCCATGAAATAATTGAATCTATGACGCTAGGTCTTTCTAATATGTTCCATTCAAAAGAACTAGCTGGCTCAAAAATGGATAATGATTAAACTTTTGAACAATAATAGAAATATCTGTCAATGATAGATTTGTTTTTTATAAAGTTTTTAAGATGCAAAGTGTCATTTTATTGGACAGTAAATTGTATAGGAAAGGGAAAATTTTGAGAAATTGTTATAGCAAACTGAAACATCAAATTTTTTGCATGGTACCAAGACCCTAATTTTAATAATCCTTGGACGTGGTTGAAGGAAATAATGGGTCTGACACTTATTAACTATTTAGTTATAAATTTCACATTAAAAATTCAAATGAAAGACATCATGCATTCTTTTAAATTGTACATATAAATGTATTTCTATGAACCATTCATTTTAGTAGAATATTTCATAAATAAATTTGAGAAAGATATACTGCTTTAAATTTCCTTAAAATAAAGTCAGGCTAATCAGCAACAATTTCATAAAATCAGAATTATAATGCCTGAAGATGGTTTATATTTTACATTTATTAGAGTGAAATTCAAATGTTGCCAAGAATGTTAATGTCCCAAAGTAAAAAGTTAACACATTATGTTAAAATAGCAAAACTCTGGGGCACCTGGGTGGCTCAGTAGGTTAAGTGTCTGACTCTTGGTTATGGCTCAAGTCATGATCTCAGGGTCATGAGATTGAGACCCACACTGGGCTCCATGCTTAGTGTGGGGTCTGATTAAGATTCTCTTTCTCCCTCTTCCTCCCCCCATTCTTCCCATTGCTCACACTTGCTCTGTCTCTCTCTCTTTCTCAAACAAATAAGTAAATAGCAGAAATCTAAAATCACTTATTTTTTAATTGAGCAATTACTGTGTGCTAAACATTGTTCAAGGTATCAAAAATAAAAAAAAGAGAGCAGAGTGGCACTTTCCTTCATGGACTTGATTATCAGGATATAAAATAAATAATAAAAAAGTAAATGAACAAATACATGCAAATTATTACTCCTGTAACAAAGGGAAAAGACATAGTTTTGTGACAAAAAAAAATCACAAAGATCTTATGCTTTTGATGTTGTTTTTGTTGCTATTCCCATTTGAAGATATTTTAAAGACTCAGAATGGTTACATTTGCAGAATGTCCCACAACTCTTAATGAGGTAGCTTTGGTTCCAAATCAGATTTGTCTGACTTTATTTTTTTCTCTATGCCACAATAAAAAGAATACCAATCAATTTATCCCCCTTAGAATTGATACAATTCTTCCCTATCTCACTTGTTATGATTAAAGTTACTATGAAACATAGAAAAACTTTCTCTGCTCTTGGATTGCATTATAATTAGGACTTTCTAGAAAAGAAGTGTCCTATTTGTCCACCAAATGGATATACACTGGCCTTGGAAATCTTTTCTGTGATTATCTTCTCCAGCCTTCTGTTAGTTACTCTGGTTGCATTGTTAAAAGAACAAAGGCCGGGTGATATCAATGTGCCCTACAATAGAAAGGATAAACTGAACAGTGTGCTGCTCTCTTCAAGTGTGTATTTCCAGAACGGATCTTAGCAAAAGCTCATTCACCCTGGTAGAGTTGATTTTTAAAATTTATAGCAAATCTGAAGAAATAAAAAGCAAGGCTATGGAAAGTATTACCTGTTTTTTGCTATTAGCTTGATAAAAGGGGGGAAAAAACATGTATCAGAGATTGGCTGGCTGAAGGAAGAAAAAAAGATATAAAAGTGTTATAAAAATTGTATAACACTAATTTATGGAAAACGTGTACCACAATGCTAATACTGTGTTTTAGAAATTGAGCTAGGAATAAATTTTAAAATTCTATTTCTATAACTTTAACATTTCCTATTGCAATCATGCTTCTCTTTAAAAATGAAAAGAAATGCATGTATGTTAAGAGGAAGAATGAAAACTCAGAAATTCATTTTGACTTGGCACTTTATTTCCTTTTCCTTTCATATCTAAGTTATAGTTAGTTGGTTCAGGAAATGTAAATTAAGCAATACCATATGCACATCAGCATGGTTAATCCCAGAGAGAAGAGGGGAAGGAGGACAAAGATGAACATAACATGAAGAAATATAAAATGGTATAGGAGGTAAAAGTCATACAACAACTAATACAAAAGTCAAATGTTGTAGAGAATCCTTAAAAAAATCTCAATGGGAAATAAAAAATGGAAGTGTCAGAAAATTTTTAATTTTGTGCTTGAAAGTGCTTAATCATTCAGGCATGTGGCTAATCACTTTACTTAAAATATCCTCCCCTGGGGTGCTTGTGTGATTCAGTCACTAAAGCATCTACCTTGGGCTCAGGTCAAGATTGGGGTCCTGGGACCCAGCCCAGCGTGGTAAAGCAGCTCAAGTCTGCTTTTCCCTCTCCCTCCACCCCTCCACCCTACTCATATATGCTTTCTCTCTCTCTCCTCTCAAATAAATAAAATCTTTAAAAAATAATAATAATCCTGGCCATCTGAGAAATACTGTGATTTCATTAGATTAAAATAAGACCAATGAAGAATGTAAAGAAACTTCCTAAAGCACTACACAGTGTATTATGTTTAGTAAGTAAGTTTTAGTAACTAAAATTTGAATACATAAACAAAATAAATTCAGAAAAAAGAAATTACAAAACCTCTTATCTAAAGTGTATTAACATACATATCCAATAAGTAAATTTAGGGGCCAAAATTAATGAAAGTCACTATGAAATAAATGAAAATATTGAGAACACTTAAATGCTAATGTGTAAGATTATTCTCTAATCTTCTTGGTGTCTTTGGACTTTTCTTAAAAGCCAGTCTTTTTCAACTAAGTAACCCTGCTGTGTGGTAAATTTTAATTTGTTAATATCTGGTTTATAAGAGAGAAAAATAATTTTGGAATTAATTTTCTTACAAAAAACATTAGAAGAGATTAAAACCAGTTTATCCAATGTTATTCTTACAGACAAATTAATCTGGAGTCAAACATTTTGAAAGCTAATTCACAATTCAGTATTTTGGGGCAAAATCTTTTCTTCAAGTGGCCGGAAATAGAGAAATTTAATGACTGATTTATAGGTTTCAAATAAACAAATTCAACCTATTAAAACTAATTTCTATGGTCCTCCGCAAAGTACTAGGTTTGGGGATTATGCTTTATCACAGATTAGTTTATCATTTGGGTGCCCTAGGCAGCCATCTAGTCTATAAAATGACTAACATAAGTCATAACAATAAAGCTAGATGGAGGATTTCTGTTATTGTTATTTTACTTTCAGCTCTGCTAGATTATAGTGCAGTGGGAATGTGAATCCCTGCCTGATGACTTGAAAATTTTCCCCTATGTTTCATTGAGCAGCCCTAGCTATCCTAAAACAAAAGGTCTAAATAGCTCAAGAAATTATACTCCCTATTCTAAAAGACTATTGTATGATCATATATTCAAGATGAATGTAAAATAATTGTTGATTATTTTATTTTGATGGGAGAAAACAAACACAGAATGAAAGTAAAGCTTGCTTTGTGTTGAGATTATTTATCACACTGTAACCCCATAGGGTCAGATACAGCATTCTCAGCCACTCACCTCTGTCTTGTCAACACCTGCTATTTAGTAGGTACTCAGTAAATGTTGGCTGTAAGATTAACTGAAAGGAAAACTATGAAGAAGTACTTGCAAAATCAAATTAATACCTCCCCATTTTTCTCCCTTAATTTCACAATCTAATGTTAACTTAGTTTCAAGGTTTTAGAAATTACTACATACATACATACATAGCATTTTTTAGCTGTATATAATATCCACTTTATTTTTAAAATTTTATTCTTTTTTATTTTATTTTATTTTTTAAAGATTTTATTGATGTATTAATGAGAGACATAGAGAGGCAGAGACATAGGCAGAGACATAGGCAGAGGGAGAGGCAGGCTCCCCTTCAGGGAGCCAGATGTGGGACTTGATCCCAGGACCCCAGGACCACATGCTGAGCCAAAGGCAGAAGCTCAACCACCGAGCCACCCAGGCATCTCAAATGTCCAATTTAGATTACCAAAAAAAAGATTTGAATTACCCCAAGTGATATAATTATATTTCCTCATGTTAATAAGATCTCTGGGATCAAACATGAAATTGTTTTGGTATCTGATAGTGTGTCATCTAAGATAATCAATAGCAATATAATAGAAGAAGGAAGAAAGTAGAAAATGGAAGGAAGAAGGAAGAAAAAAAAGGAGGAAGAAGAAAAGTAGGACCAAACGACAGAGTGTAAAAATCAAACTAGTGGACGCAGAAAACTGTAATGCATTTTAATATTCACTATTGTCATGAAGACCAAAAAATACTGATAGTCATCAGAAAATCTTTACTTCATTATGGTCTCACTCACACAAGGAATACAAGAAATAGTGAAAGGTGTTATAGGGGAAAGGAGGGAAAATGAGTGGGAAAAATTAGAGAGGGAGACAAAACATGAGAGACTCCTAACTCTGGGAAATGAACAAGGAGTAGTGGCAGGGGGACAGGGTGACTGGGTGACCAGCACTGAGGGGGGCACTTGATGGGATGAGCACTGGGTGTTATATTCTATGTTGGCAAATCTAACTTCAATTAAAAATATATATATGGGGATCCCTAGGTGGCTCAGCCTGCCTTCGGCCCAGGGCATGATCCTGTAGTCCCGGGATCGAGTCCTACATTGGGCTCCCTGCATGGAGCTTGCTTCTCCCTCTGCCTGTGTCTCTGCCTCTCTGTGTGTGTGTCTCTCATGAATAAATAAATAAAATATTTTAAAAACTAAAATAATACATATATATATGTATATATATATATAAAATCAAATATTGATTTTGAAAATTCCTGCTGGACCCCTGGACATACTACCATCATACTAACTTTGAAAATTTCTCTGTTAAAAAGGAAAATCAATCTCAAAATATGTTAGTAAACTAGTGCTTCACTCCAAACAGGTAAAAGTCACTAGGAATGCTACTGTTCACGGTAAGGTAACATCTAATAACCACTTTTACTATGTTGTGACATCAAGAATCTTATCTCCTTGATGAGAAAAAAATTATGCTTATGAACATATTTTTTTAAATTTACTTCTGCCTAGATTAGAAAATGTTAAGAAAAAGAAACATGGAGAAAATATAATACTTTTGAAATCATTTCCAATTACGAAATTGATTTGGAAAAAAAGAAGATTCTAGTGTGACATGTTTTTTGTCAATGGCAACAATGAAACCAATAAAACTGGAAGGATAACTTACACATATCCATCCTGATGCTATCCCCAGCATTGTGGATTATTTTCAAAAGAAGAAATGTCCATTAGAAAAGACTGAATTTCATCAAAACTTTGATTCATCCCAATGGAAATATTTTGTCTTGTATCATCATGTGAGGTTGCTTATTATATTGTCAAAGAAAAGAAGTGGTAAATGACTAAATATTGATGATAGACTGGAGAAACCATACACCCAGAATAAAAATGGTCAAAATAGTTGTCATGTGGATGGAAGTTAGACATGAGTTCCCTTAGAGCTACTTGGAGAAACCCAAATCTAAGCTCGAGTTAAGTAACAGAAGACTGAGAACCTTTAAGAGGCAAGCCTGTATCCCTGAAGAGCCTTCTTTTAAAATAAAATATTAAAAAATGAGAAAGTAAACATTCTACACTATAAAAATCCATTGTTTTTACAGACTTTATCTATTAATATATATTTTGTATCTCTCTAGATAAATTGTGTATAACAGATAAGTAATATTTATTAAGTCATCTATAAATTCTTTGAAGACCTTGTTGATGTTCTGTATATGTGTTACCCAAATGCACATCATGATTTGGCAGGGCTGGGATGGAGCTTGAGATTCTACATTTCTAACATTAGCTCAAGTAATATCAGTGTTGCTGATATCAATGAACATTGAGTGAAAAGGTTTCAGGGGCTGCCTGGCTAATGCAGGGGAAGAGTCTTTTTCAGAAATAGACCATAATCAGAATAATGACACTTCTTCAGAAAGAAAATAACTCAGTCAAAATAATGACAAATAACAGTACAGAATGACAGGCCAGTCTGTTGTCTCACTGTCCCTGTGTTTAATTGACTATTCTAAAGACATGGGAGGGAAAAGAAGGAGCATTGGAAGGATAGATGAAAAACTATTCATCTTTTCCCATCTCCACAATAGCACCTACCACCTACAGGCAGTACACTGAAATTAATTTTCAATAAAACAATAGAACTGTTTCCTACTGTTTGTATTTCTGTCTTTTCTGTTCTTGTTTATCTGGCATGTGTCTTTTTCTCCATTTTCCACTCGGAGCTCATTAGTTATCATGGAAACAATGACTCTAGTGTGCATGAGGAAAAGAGACATAAGTATTTTCAAGTGAGGCAAAGTGCCACAAATTACATTCAATTCTTAGAGCTGGGTTTACACCACAGTTGGACAGCAGTAAAATTAAATCAGAAATTAGACTGCTGAATTATTCTGGATTCAACTCTAGAAGACAGGCTGCTAGTCTCTGCAGGAGAACATATGAATTTGAGCTGCAGAGAATGATTAGGCAATGTACAACACACTGAGACAAAATGGATTTGTAGGAGGAAGGGATAAATAAAAGTTCTCCATCTTTTTTCTACAAACTTCAAAATATCCCTTTGGTGTGAGGAGTTGGAATTGCTGCATTAAAAAACCTGTTAATAAGACCTTAGAAAAATAGCATGATTTCCATCATTTAGAGAACAGCCTTTGGTTATGGAAAATAATAAAGACATTCACATTATATAAGAATTCTATCTATATATGCAGGCAAGATGAAGACTACTAAGCTGGAGGTGTCCAATGAAAATCCAAACCTGATTCATTAAGTCATGAAGACAAATGAAAATCAAAAAGAGCACTTTAAAATTAACTGCCATAAACAACAGGAATACACCTTACCCCTGCTATTAGCCATAATTGGGTTTTGGAAGGAAACAGAAGCCAAATGCAATATAGGTAATTAAAGAACAAGCTTTTGTTAACACTGGCAATCATGGGCCTGTGATTTTACAGACTTGGAACCTATTAGGTACTCTGAAACTAGTCTATTTTTAAGTAAGTAGTGTATTTCTCTTTCTTACAACATTAAAGTATAATTCTGGCTAATAGACAGGTCGTTTTCTATTCAAACTATTTACTATCCATTTAGGGCAAAGATGAGCATTTTTAGAATCCAGAATTACCATGGAAACCATATTCTTAATCCCTGAGGGCTGGGGAACAATTGGTTATGAAATCATGATTTCTAAATTACAAGTCCCTAAATAATGCATTATTGTAACTACTATCTCAATACTAAGCCTGTGGGTTTTTATTTTGTTTCCCTTTAAAAATGAACTCATTTTTTTATAAGAAGGCTATAACACATTAATTAGGTAACTTAAAGTAAATATGATATTTCAAAATATGATGGCTGAGAATCAAAATTAAAATCATAATGAATATAAAAGAATGATTGCCATTGTCATACCAGATGTTCAGCATTTTGGGAGAAATAACATAGACTTAGCTTTAAAAAAAAGTTCAAAAGTAAAATATGAATATAACACCAGTAGACCCAGGAAGCATGTACCTTTTTAGAAAGTTCCTAGCCATGCTACTCAGAAAGAAAACTTGAATCTCAAAGGAGTAAATCTTCAGAAAAGAAATTAGAATAAACTGCACATTTCTTTCTATGTTAGGTACAAAAATAGAATTATAAAGCTTTGTGGTATTCATCTTTTTCCTCTTCTATAGTATATGAAATATTGCTACTCAGTTAATTATAATGAACTGTTGATCTAAGACTTTCATCACCTACCATCCCACAGAAAGAACACTTAACTCTATCTCAGCATTGTGCTCTGCATCATATTCTTAATCAAGGGCAGTTTAATTGCTTTTAAATCAGCTTTATTCTAAGATTATAATCTAATTCCACTAATTGGATTCTAGACTAGGTCCTCATAAATAAACCATACTCTTCATCTAAAAATCACTCCTAATCCAGATTATTTTTTCCCTCTACCTCTACCAGAAATAAATTCTGAACATAGTATCTTACATATTTCTAGTGTCATCTAGAATCAAAACCTAACCTCCTTTGATCTCATTAGAGCTCTCTGGACTAGGCAGCCACCTCCTAAATTCTCTCTCTGGCCAAATTTATCTGATTTCTCTGTCTTGACATCTGATTATTGCCTGCTATCACATCCTCAGATGCCATACTTTTCTTAACTATGGCAAGCCACTGAGCCTTTCTCATGCAGACTTAACTTACCTAATTGTACTTGCAATGATTATATTTGATGAAACCTTTTGAGATTGCTTTGCCTAACCTAAGAGATCAACATTTTCTCTAGGTTCTAGTTCTACATCATCAGAGCTACTTAATAGAACTTCCTGGGATGATGCAAATATTCTATTATTTGTACTGTCCAATATGGTATCCATTAGCCACATATGGCTCTGGAGTACTTGAAGTGTAGTTAGTGTGACTGAGGCACTGAATTTTTAATTTTCAAATTTTTAATTAGTGGTTACCATTTTGGATAACTCAGGTCCAAGTCCTCCTCCAATTTCTTGGCAGTTTACAAATAAAAATCATAATATAATGTTAAATGGGAATAGTTATGAAGTCTAGATGTAGGGTATAATACGGATATAATAATACGGATAGAAGAAAACCATGATATTATTATTTTGTTTTTGCCCTTCCCCCATTTCCATTATATCTGTGATACTAACCAGGCTGTGCAAGTACCCAAGCCATCAATATAAGAATTGACAATACATTAAAGACGACATGTTAAAAAAAAAAAAAAAGAGAGAGAGAGAGAAAGGATATTTACATACTAATCTTTATGCACTTTTTCACATGTTATTTGATATAGATAAGAAGAAAATTCAATGAAGAAACAGTTTTACATTTGATTTTTTAAATCAGTTACCTAAAAAAAAGGTGTGAAATATGCGGCTGGCAAGCATGGTTTATATATATAATAAACAAGCTTTTAATTGGTCTTCAAGCTTCATATAAACTCTTATGACATGGTCGCTAAAAATATCGGTTTCTGCATATAACAGGATGCTATTAGGAGCCAAAGGGCAAAATTAGTAACTAAGATTCACAAATCAGTACAAACAAGAAGCTGATGTACCCCTAAGTCTAGAAAGCTACAAGCTGTTGAGGCTTCCTGAGAGATGTATGCTGTGGAACCAGCTCTAATTCCCCTCAATGCTCACCACATTGTACAACTGCCACCAGCACTGGGAGAAATAAAGCTGCCTTTGAAAAAAGGCTAGTGTAGGATTGTTCCTTCTCCTAACCTCCTTGTGGGAATTTCCCCAAAGTTAAATGAGAAAGATTCTGAAGGACTGGTTGTAAATAGTGGAGGTCCCTTCAAGAAGGGAAAATTGTCCTTTTGATTCTTAGCTGGCCATCTATTGGCACTATTTATAGATCTGCCTCTGTGCTATTGGAGCAAAGAAAAAACAATGAGGAAAGATGAAAAGCTACATGGTAGAGAATTGCCAAGCGCAAATGAAGGACTGCCTTCTTATATCCCCAGTTTCCATGAGATCAAGGCACATAGAGAGTTTCAGGAAATGAGGGGCAGGGGGGATATGATACCTGATTTCATCCCAAACCTACAAAATAATCATGAAAACAGACTTGACCTTGGAGGAATATATTAAGACACTAACAACTGAGAGATACCCAGAGTAGTCTACCCTAGCAAAGGGCCATCAATGCCTATGTGGACTACATGGATGTGAACCCTTCTGCAATGAGTCCTTTTAAAGCTCTCACCACAGATACTGAGCCTATGTACAATAACTTATAACAGCAGACACACAGACCAAACCTGACACAAACAGATAAATAAGGATATCACTGCCTTACATAGAATGTCTTCTGCCCAACATTAAGATAGTAACTGCCCAGAAGAAGGAATGGAGAAGTAAAAACACATTTCAAACCCTTGGAGCCACAGTCAACACTGTGCAAGAAAAACAGGGTCTTAGTTTCTGTGATTGAAAGTATAAAATTAGTTTGTCAGAGTCTTACCAAACCAGAAGGAGATGGTTTAAGAACTGAAGGTAACACAAAAATTATTGTATTATACTGAGACATAATATAAATGGATTTCCATCATAGAAAGGGATGTTGGTTGTTGATATTAGAGAGCTGGAAATTCTTACTAATATAAAATTATTTCATTTTACTTACAAATGAGATGACATCCTTTTGTAAATCACTAGAGCTAAATCAGAAAAAAAATATATGTATATATAAGTACAGGTGTGCGTGTATGTATGTATTACAGAAAATATGTACCCAAACAACAAGATAAGCAACAACAAAAACAACAAAAAAATAGAATTCTCAGAAAAGAATGTAAGGACATTTGGGAAACATGCAAAGGTCTAGCACATATGTAATGAAGTCTCAGAAGAAAAGAGAGAGAATGAGATAAAATTAATCAATTTTCCAAAAGTTATGAAAAAAATCAAACCAGTAATTCAGGAAGCACCAGGAAACCCAAGTGATATAAATATAATCATAGATAAGCATAGATAATGAATTTTCTAAAGAACAAAACCAATAACCCCCAAAAAACCCACAGTAAATGCATATTGGCTATATAAAAATAATGTTATATGAGATTTTTAGAATTTAAAAAATTGCCACTCTAGGCCAAAAGGCAGATTGGAAGAATTAAATGGAGTTTGAAGGGTTCTAAAACATTACACTCTGAGAAGTGCTTAAAGAATCAATTTAGATTAAACATTAAAAGAAAATGTTCATGTTGTAATCTCTAAAATAACCACAGATAAAATGGAAAAGACAGTATAACTAACAAAGTATATGGAATAAAACTGAAAAAAAATTTAAATAATCATAAATATTTCAAGAATAGAAATAAAAATGAATGTAGAACAAATGGAACAAATAAAAAGTGAGTAATGAGAAGGTAGATTTAGATACAAACATATGGCAAGATAAATGAAATAGAAATAGCATAATTTATTCAGCTAACCAAGATTGTCAGACTACATAAAAACAAAAGCAAATTTCAAGTCACTTACAAAAGCCACGTCTCAAATATCAGGACATGCAAAGCTTAAAATAAAATGTATGGAAAGAGATATACCATTCAGCAATGACCAAACACACACACACACACACACACACACACACACACACACACAAAACTACTGTAACTGTAATTACAATAGAATGAGACAAAATAAATTTTTGGCAAGGAGTCTTCCAGAAATATGGTTGAAAAATTCATAATGACAAAAAAGATCAATCCATAAGTATGATATAACAATTCTAAATTTATTTGCTACAACTAAAAAATAATATATAAAATGAAAATATTGACAAAACACAAAGAGAAACAGACAAATCCATAACCATAACAGATTTAAAGATATCTATCTCAATAACTAATAGAATATTTATATAAAAACTGGTAAGATTATGGAAGACCTAAAAAACATAATTAACAAAGTTAATCTAAAATACACATTCTTTTCAAATTGTGCATAGTACATTTACCAAAAATGACCATATTCTAAGCTACTAGGCAAATTTCACACATTTTAAAGTGATAAAATAATTCAAAGTATGTTTTCTGACCACAGAGAAATTAAGCTAGAAATCAATATATTAAAAAAAAAAAAAAGATAGCCAGTAAACCCACAAATGTTTGGGAATTAAGCAATGTGCTTCCAAATGACCCATCAGTAAAATAGGTAAATGATCAATAATAAATGATAGATAGATCTCAATAGAAATTAGAATGCCTTTTGAATTGAACTATAATGAAAATACAGCATATCAAATGATATACAAATAACAAAAAGAAAATATCTGCAAGCTATGTAGCAAAGAGTTAATCTATAGTAGTTACTAAGAGCTCTAACAAATTAATAAAAAAGGCTACAAATAGAGAAATAGTAAAGACTATCAGGAAATCAACTGAAGAAATACAAATGATTAATGAATATTTGAATGTCAATCTCACAGAGACACACACATTGAAACAACTGAAATATAGTTTTGCTCATCAGCTTTTAAAAAAAGTAAACCAATTGATAATATTGAATAAACTGGAATTAAAACCTAGGCTGCTGGGATCCCTGGGTGGCGCAGCGGTTTGGCGCCTGCCTTTGGCCCAGGGCACAATCCTGGAGACCCAGGATCAAATCCCACGTCGGGATCCCGGTGCATGGAGCCTGCTTCTCCCTCTGCCTATGTCTCTGCCTCTCTCTCTCTCTCTCTCTCTCTCTGTGACTACCATAAAAAAAAAGAAACCTAGGCTGACCCAATACTTCCTTTTCACTGCCACAAATATTGCCTCAGTGAATCAATTGCTTGAGGTACCTATGAACAATGTTAATACACACACTTCTATCATATCAGCTAGGACACATCACCATCATCACCCAGCTCCCTCCTACTGGACTGCAAGCCCCTTGAGTGAAAGAATTGTGTGACATGTATCATACAAGCTGAAGCATTCCTTCCTCGGCTCTTAACAAGTATAATAACAACAACAGCGGTGCAGCGCCTGGGAGGCACAGCCAGTTAAGTGTCTGACTCTTGGTTTCAGCTCAGGTGGAGATCTCAGGGTTGTGAGATCAACCCCTGCATCAGGCTCTGCACTCAGCATGGAGTCTGCTTGAGATTCTCTCTCCCTCTGCCCCTCCCCTTGTTCATGCTTACTCTCTCTCTCTCTCAAATAAATAAATAAATCTTTAAAAAAATAACAACAATAATGTTCAATTAATTAGTGCCGCAGTTTGCACTGACAGAATGCAATAATCTGATTAAAGGAAATGCCTGTTTCGTTTATTTCTGCATGGGTTGAAATGATATTTTCAATTCTATGCATTATACTTTTTGTGGAATTTTTAAGAAGAGGAAGATGACCAAAGGAGGGCTCCATGGAATATTGTAGACTGCTTATTGAAAAAGAGCTAGGGATGCTTACCTTTGAGCAGAGTAAAAACACAGAAGGCCATATTAGCTATCTACAAATATTAGCTGGAGTACCATAGGGAGGGATAGGTGAGATTTCACCCTGTAACTCCAGAGGGTAGGATTACAAGACAAAGATGTGAGCTTCAGAGAAAACATAATGATATATTATTTAACAATTAGTGATGTTTGAAAATGAAAATATTGTCACAGACAACCACCTTTCAGGAATGTTGACTAAGAACAGATGTCCACAAAATCTCTTCCAACATTGATATGCTGTGATCTTAAATTTGGGAGAATATCTAAATAAGAGTATCGAGAACTACATTATTAAAGGAGGAGAAAAGGCATGATAAGAATCCTTAATTCATTTGCTTATTCATGCTAACATCAAATACATGCTGAGTGTATACTATGTGCCAGGCACTGCTTTAAATTTTGGAGATGCCTCAGTGAATAAAACAGATAAAGATCACTGTTATGGGATACAGACAATAAATAACATGATAAATAAGTATATTAGTATGTTTTCAGTTAGAATCTCACATAAGAAACAGATGACATACTTAATAAAAAGTTTAATAAAAAGGCTACTTGAAAAAGGTAAGTTCAAGGCTTAGGGAAACCAACAAGAGCCAGTGTATAATCCTAGGGCTGACAGTTTCCTGGAGGGGTTATACCAGTAGGCCTGATAGAACCAGCGAAAAGCATAGTTATCAAAACTGATAAAAGGTCATGTGACAAGAATTACAGATTTCAGTAGAGCAAAGAAGCCAATAGGTGGAAACAGCAGGGAAGTAGCTGGGGAAATAAATACCCCAGCCTCACTGCCCTTTTGCCCTCTGATCTAGTGCTGCTGCCTTTATTGATTACACACAACTGAAACCCGAAGGACCAGGGAGCCTGTTGATGCAGTTCATACATTTCATCATCCCAGGGAGCTAGAGCCATGTGGAGAATGGCTCTGAGGGAGCAAATGAAAAATTACCAATATGGCATGTTAGAAGGTAGCAAGTATGGAAAGTAGTAATAAGACTGACAGGGAAGGGAAAGGGGGATAGGGAGTACAGAGATCAGGAGCGGGTGTTGCACAATAAAGTGGTCAGAGAAGGCACAATTGAGAAGATATCATTTGAACTAAGACCTGAAGGAAATAGGGACATTAGCCAGGTGACTATCTCGGTAGGACGTATCGCAGAAGAAGAAATGTTTGGTGTATGGCTGCTATGTTCAAGAGAAAACAAGGGAGCCAGTGTGACAGGAGTTGTGTGAATGAAGAGGAAAGCAGTAAGAGATGGAGACAGAGTATTTCAGGGGGCCAGATAATACATGGTTTTAGTGATTATTGAAGGGGTTCTGGTCTTTACTGAGATGAGTTGGGAAACAAAGGAAAAATTTTGACCAGACTAAAGACACAACCTGACATATTTTTAACAGATCATTCTGATTGCTGTGTCAGAAATAGACTGTGATGGGGAGAGGCAAGGGTAGCATCAGAGCAGTGTGCGAAGATACTACTGCAATTATCCAAGTAAGATGATGCTTTGACCAGGGTCTAGCACCAGAGACAAGTACTAGTCACATAGAATTGAAAGTACAGCCCAAAGGATTTTCTGACAAGATTATACGTGGGAGTGACAGAAAGAGAAGAGTCAAAGATGCTCCCAAAATTCAGAGCCTTAGAGCAAGGAAGATACAATGGCCATTAATAAGGATGGGAAGAACATAGGTAGGGCCAATTTGAACCTGAAGATCAGGAGTTTATTTTGGATATGTTGAATCCAGAGAATCCATTAGACCTCTGAGTGGAGATATTGATAGGTGGATACATAAACAGGCCTCAGACTGGGAGAGAGGTCTGGACTAGATACAGACGTTTAGGAGTGGTCAGCACACATGTGATATTTAAAGTCATGAGATGAAAGAGATGACAAAGATTGCAAGTAAAAACAGAGAAGGGAAGAGGACCAAAGAGAAGCTTGGGGAATTCCAACACTAAGGTGGTAGGGAGAAGACGAGGGAGGAGCAAGGAGCAAAGGAGCAAAGGAGACTGGTAAGGAAAAACCAGAGAAAGGAGGGAAACCAAGAGATATTTTTGAACAACAACCAAGTCCTTAAGGAGAAGGGAATTCTCATCTCTCTCTCTCCCTCTCATGAATAAATTAAAAATCTTAAAAAAAAAAAAAAAGTAGTAACTGACAGAGAAAGAAAGCTTTCTGTTTATTTTGTTGGTTTAACCCGAGAGAAATAGCAGTATGTTTGAATACCAATGGGAAATGTTTCGTAAATAAAGAAAGATTGATCATTTAGAGAGAGAGAGATGAGAATTACTGGAGCACTGTCACCAGGAAGGCAAGGTGGGGCTGGATCTCGGGCGCAATTCAACCGACCAATTTCAGAGTGGAACATGAACCAAGTGGTACGTGCATCTCTGAGTAAGGTAGGGTAACTGACGGAAGTAACAGAGGCATAGATACTTCTCATGAGGAATGATGCATTAGCCTATTTGCTTGACATGGGGGAAAAAAATCCAAATCAATCTCCATTTCCTTACTTAAGCTCCCTAAAATGCAGGAGGCACATAGGTTCTCTATTAAAAGTGAAGATTTATATTGCAATGTGAAAATAATTTGTGGGTAAACTGACTTTATCATGAAGTCAGAAAGTGATCAAAACACCACTAAGCCTTAAGTAAGCAGCAGTAAGACTGGGCAGCGTGAATTCCAGCGTAGTCACTATCTGAGTCCCCTCACGGCAGGCAGAGTCTGGGTACTAGAAGTTTGATTCAGTGCATTCTTTCTAAACTGAAAAAAGAAGACATTGCTAATTGTCTTGAAAGGTCCAAAAAGTCAGATTCCAGATATCTTCCATCAGACTAGATTTAGTCCAAACTGTAAGGAAAGAAATTTCCTTGTTTCCTTTAAATAAGTTATAGGAAACCTTATGAGCCAGAGGCGGAAAAAAGCAAACTAAGAGGGTGGGCCTCCCTGCCCAGCAGACCCCAGGATCCGTCTCACACCAGTGGCTTTGAGTCCTACTGCTCTTTAATTATATTCCTATTAGTACAATAACACAACCTTTCCCTTGAATAGCCTTTACTGTTTAAAAGGCTCTGTACCACATTAAATGAAATTTAAGCTGAAATGAGTCTGTCTTTAAGAGGAAAGACAGCACCTGGCCTCTGGGAAGCCAGCTGGCTTCGTAGAAGCTTATATGCCATCAGCACTGCCCTATATTATATTTTCTTCATTTTCATTTAATCACATGCCATAGACAAGAGTTTCAGAGGAAAATAAACAGATCGTACACCTATCAAAAGACATTGTTTTTATGAAATATGGCTGTGTTCATAAAGTGAAAACTAGGAGTCTGAATGTCCTTCCTGCCATCTTTGATAAATCAATTGATGATATCCATGTGATACTTATCTTAGACCACTGTTTATTGGATTAGACTGCTTTCCATTATGGCTTTTTATTCATGTCTCCCCTAAACCTGAGCCAAAACTGACCTTTAGACATTTTCTGATGAACTGACAGGCTGTTGTCTCCCAGAGGCCTACTAACAAGAGCTGATACGCACATGAGTAAAGGAGCCTGTAAGGAAGAAATTCCTCACTGGTGAGAAGGGGAAGAAATGTGAATAACTAGGAGGTAGATACTTACTGAGTATTCATGTCATACCACACACAGTGCTGGCAACTTAGGATATATAAGGAAGCAAAGTAGACATAGGTGTAAGCAGCATGGTTAAATGACACAGACCTCTGAAAGTAAAATCTTTTATAAGAAGGATTTATGGTCTGCATGCAGAAGTGGGGCGTCAGAAACATTTTAACCCCATATCCTGTTCTGAGTCTTCTGGCTCTTATGAAAACAAAGAGCCAATGCTTGAAAAGGCTACAAAAGAACTGGCATCTTCAAGGGAGAGGCACGTTTATATTACAGCCAGGGTTAGACAGTTGGGGACCAGCAGTTCCCAGGGCACAGTGATGAATGATTTAGGCCATTGGAGAGTGAGAGGAGATGGATCATGGAAAGGGAAGTAAAATACTATTGGAATGAGACCTTATACTTTGCATGTTGACGGATGAAAAGATGGATTTATTCATTTACTTAACATTTTTACAAATATTAAGCATTCATAGGTTACAGCGCTTGAGGATCCAGGTGAAGAGGCCCTAAAGAATCAGGTCCTTCCCTTCACTGAGAAATAGACATTGAGTGATTAGTAGCATAGACGCTGGAGCCCAGCTGGATGAGTTTAAATTCTGGCTACAATTAGAAACAACAAATACCCACCATTTGCTTCGTCATGGATGGAACTGGAGGGTATTATGCTGAGTGAAATAAGTCAATCGGAGAAGGACAAACATTATATGGTCTCATTAATTGGGGAATATAAAAAATAGTGAAAGGGATTAAAGGGGAAAGGAGAGAAAATGAGTGGGAAATATCAGAGAGGGAGACAACATGAGAGACTCCTAACTCTGGGAAACAAACAAGGGGTGGTGGCAGGGGGCTTGGGGTGACTGGGTGATGGGCACTGAGGGGGGGGCACTTGACGGGATGAGCACTGGGTGATATGCTATATATTGGCAAATTGAACTCCAATAAAAAAAATTCTGGCTGCAATAGCTATTAGCTGTCTGACCTTGGGCAAGTTACTTGACCTAAGATTTGACTGTCTTATCTGTGAAATATAATACACCGTCCTAATAAGCTTGAGGATTGTGTAAGCTTGAGGATTGTGGAGCATTTAGGACATTCTCTGAAACAGTAAATACTATATACAAGAAACAACAACAAAAATTGGTAAACTTGATAATTCCAGATAGCAGAGGTGCTATGGAGGGATGAGAGAGAGAGAGAGAGAGAGGGAGGGAGGGAGAGAGATAGCGATGCAGAAAGCCAGGGGCTGCTCACTGAGATATTGAAGAATGGAGGGCTCTGGCATCCCAATGCCTGGGTGTAGGTCCTGACCCTGTGCCTTCAAATGTGTGATCATTGGCAAATTTCTTAAGCTGTGTGTCTCCATTTATTAATCTCTAAAATGAGAAGAATAATAACATATGTCCTGGGGTTGTTTTGGAGAATTAGACAAGTGAACACCTGTAAGTTACTTTGAACAGTACCAAGAGTGGAATTAGTGTACGATAAGTATTCACCATTATTATTGTTATTTTACATAAAAGGAAAAGCCTGGGGCCCATTCAGAGCACAGAGATAAGGCCATCATGACTGGAAGTTAGGGAGTGAGAGTTTCAGCAGCCTTTGAGAAGAGATGGGCAGCAGCCCTAGTGGCCACAGAACTTGTCTTTCTTGTCTGGACACTGGCAGGTGCAAGATTGTATACACTCAAAATCTCGGATGTAGAAACCTGCAGATTCCTGCATCCTGACACTGTGCATCTGTTTTCCAGCCTAGAACCAGAGTTGGTGGACCTCTATACAGCAGAGGGCTGCAGAGCATCATGATGCACGGGCCACAAGCCTGCAACCTAAGTACCAGCTCCCAAGAATGTCGTGATACATAATTAGCAAGAGGGACAGTCTTCCTCTTAATGCACAAAACACAAAATTCTGACTCAGACAAGTACCTCTTTAGTTCTGTAGCTTCAGACCACCAGGAGACACACTGTTGAGCAGTATCACAGAGAATACAGCAGCAAAGAATAGCACAATAGCCTGAGCTTCCTGTAGGGAGTTGAGAATGAAAGACAAATGCTCATATGCATGAGGATCTATAAAGTCCTTCTAGGGCTTCCCAGGAAAATGCTGAGTGAGGTTTCTTGAAAGTATGGAATTCCTTGGAATCAGGTCAGGTTACAATTAGGGGAAATTTGTGTATTGACATAAATATGATTTCTTTTTTTAAAAAGATTTTATTTATTTATTCATGAAAGACACAATGAGAGAGGAAGAGACATAGGCAGAGGGAGAAACAGGCTCCCCATGGGGAGCCCGATGTGGGACTTGATTCCAGGACCCTGGGATCATGACCTGAGCCGAAGGCAGACATTCAACCACTGAGCCAACCAGGTGTCCAATGCTAATATGATTTCATTTGTGCTTACAGATTAATGATGACTAGGGATATTTAAAACATATATACTTCTCATTTTTTCTAAATACAGTGTAACCTCCTAGGGTGCAAGGACTGTGTTCCTTAACTCCTAATAAAAAAAGCCATTTGATAAATATTAGTTGATGATGATCAAGGTGAGTCTTAGTTTCAACAGAATCAAGTGACGCCAAGAATTCTAGATCTTAGAAGGGAAGAATAATGCAGTTTCATTCTGCCTCAAAATTCATGAACAAGCGTTGCTGGAAAGAATATGTCACACCAAGAAAATAAAACTCTCTGGAGTATAACAGGAGTAATTAATATTGGAATCACTTACTGCCAACAACTGGTCACACTGACATTATTAGCTAAAGTATGAGGTAGAAATGGCACACAATGAACTCTATTTTTCCTAAGTGTTCATCCCAAATAGTATGGCGTATAAGGGAAAAAACACTGCTCCAGGGGTAGATGTCATAGGTCCTGAATCTGCCACATGGCCTAAGTTATGGTATTTTGGGCATGTCACTTAAATTGCAAAATAATAATGATGGCTATAATTATAAACTTCTGTTACTTAGGGGAATTTACTATATGCTAGTCACTGTTCTGAGGGCTTAACATCTATCAAACTCGATCTTACTAGCAATTTTGAGAGGCATTGTTTATTTCCATTTAAGGAAGCAGATCCTAGGAAACAGATGAGTAAAGTAACATTCACATATCATACCAAGCCACGTTAGAATCTAGGAAGTCCTTTCGACCGATGAATGGATAAAGAAGGTGTAGTCTATATGCACAATGGAATATTACTCAGCCATCAGAAAGGATGAAATCTTGCCATTTACATCAATCGGGACGGATTAGAGGGTATTATGCTGAGCAAAATAAGTCAATCAGAGAAAGTCAATTACATGGTTTCACTCATGTGGAATATAAGAAACAGTGCAGAAGATCATAGGGGAAGGGAGGGAAAACCAAAGGGGAAGTCATCAGAGAGGGAGAAAAACCATGAGAGACTCAACTATAGGAAATACAGTGGGGGTTTCTGGAGGGAAGGTTGGTGAGAGATGGGGTACTGGGTGACAGGCACTAAGGAGGGCATATGATGTGATGAGCACTGAGTGTTATACATAACTGATAAATTACTGACCACTACATCTGAAACTAATGATGGATGTACTATATGTTGGCTAATTGAATTTAAATCTAAAAAATAATCAAGGGAGTCCTCTCTTCTTTTTCTTCTTTTCCTTTCCTGAATAAGGCAGCCCTCAAGCTATTAGGTGAGAATGAGTATGGTAGGTATTCTCACCAGGCAGGGGGAGCCACAGTGCCCTGGTCTGTCATGGGGTGGTGGGGGTGAAAACCCTGGGTAAAACCAAGAAGATGTGCTCACACAGCAGCCTGGTGCAAGTTCCCAAGTAGAGGGAGCTCCAAATGAGGCCCAAGAAATTGTGCCAAACTTGACCTCAAACAGTGCATCAATCCTGGAAAAACAATTGCCACAGATGAAACAAGATGATATCCAGAAAAATAAAATATACAGAAACATTGGATGATGTATAAAGTACAAACACCAATAGACCTGCAATTAAAGACCACTTTCAGATATTAAAGGATAATCTTTATATGACTATTAACACAGAAACGTATTTTGCTCAACCTTCATGAGCATTGTTAATATGCCATTGGTGAATCTACCTTTAATCACTGTGATTTAAAATTAGTGTTCTTAAAAGATACTTGGATAAATATATAGGTTTTTTTGAAGAATTTTTTTCTTGATATTTATTTATTTATTTATTTATTTATTTATTTAATTTTTTATTTTCCTGACTGGAGTGGATTTTATTTCTGCATCACACGCAATGTAAGGTTGATCTTTAAAGTGAGCTCTAGGGGATCCCTGGGTGGCTCAGTGGTTTGGCACCTGCCTTTGGCCCAGGGTGTGATCCTGGAGTCCCGGGATCGAGTCCCACGTCGAGCTCCCGGCATGGAGCCTGCTTCTCTCCCTCCTCCTGTGTCTCTGCCTCTCTCTCTCTCTCTCTCTCTCTCTCTCTCTCTCCATATATATACATGGAGAGAGAGAGAGAGATCATGAATAAATAAATAAATCTTTAAAAAAAATAAAGTGAGCTATAAGTGGTGAGGTGACTCTCTTGCTCAAGAAGGCTGAAGCATCCTAAGCATCCTAAACTCCCTGAGATCCAGGTTGAGGTGTAAGTTGTGCAGGGTGTAGTCATAGTGCTACATAGTGCTGTAGTCATTCCTGTAGGTGGTGCTGCTGGTGGTCTAGGCAGGCTTGAGTGGGCTTTTTTGATGGATTTTGTTTGTTGGTATTCAGTAGCAGTCCCTTTTCACTCTTTCCTGAGGCTGCAGAGAGAGAAAGTATAGGATCAAGTCTTCCAAACATTCGTGCTTGTAGAAGCAGTCTTCAGCAGCCCAGACTGTCCTTGTCACAGCAGAAGCAAGGTGGCCGTGATGGGGACATGGGACAGACCCAATACTTGATTCATTTAATATATAAAACTCTTTGTATGAGTTTATTGGTATTGCTATAATATTAATTATTTCAGTGCCTTATTATTGCTATAATATTAATTATTTCAGTGTTGACATAGTGAAAAAGATATGGTTAGCATGCAATATTTATCTACTACAAAGAAAAGCATTCAAAAATGCCAGAAATACTAATTTGCTTCACAAATATTTACCAATAATCCAGAACCGAAAGAAATATCCTGATTGTAAAACAGGCATTAAAGAAATGAAGGTTACGCTAAAATGAGCAAACTAATTTCAAGATGATGAAAGTTCTGTATTTTTTAACTTCTCAAAAATACATTCAGGATAGCCTAGGAAGCAGAAACAACCAACGTTTGAAATCTCTCAATTCATTTTCATATAAACAGCATTTCAGATCAAGAACATAAATGAAACGTTATGAAACAACATGAAAAATTGTCAACACAATCGTTCCAGATACGTCATTGCCATCATAACAAACTCATACTGCTATTTTTGAAGTTGTACCTTAATTATAGACCATATAGACTGTCTTAGAGAGCATAAAGAGAAAGATGACATCTTTCTCCACAGGTACTGGAGAGAGGCAGCTATGACCCAAAAGGGCTGCATTCTATGGGCTACTCTGTGGTGTTTTATGAACTCTGTGAATTCTAGAAAGAAGACAGAGGAGGCAGAGTACGTAGACTAACATAATTCACAAGAAGAGAAAAGGTAATGAGAAGACACTTTATCTCAAGAGGTAACATCAGCTGGTAATGAATGGGGACACTTGGAAATGTGGGGAGTCTTTCTTCTACAGGACACTGAGAAGGTGGACCTTTGTATGGTATGAATGGCTACGTAAAAACAGAGCAATAATTTGAAATATTTTTACTAAAACTATAAATCAAACAAATTCTAACGATTTATAATGAATGGCTCAAGATTTCATCCAGCTGAAAGACTTGGATGATCTAGCCCTCTCCAAATACATTTGGAATGGAGGTTTAATTGGATGTTCTATTTAGAGTCTGTGCTATTGAAAAAGGCTTTCATCAACATCAAATGGGCATAGTAACATAATTCAACAAGCAAGCAAGTAATGGAATGAAATTAAACAAAGGAAAACATACACCCACAAAGGTGAACTTAGCGTTGGAGGGCTTCAACTACATTTTTTTTTTAATGCTGAATTAAACACAAAATGTCCAACATAGTCTTCACAGCAAGAACATTATTTGTTGGAAGCCAGAATGCGGCTTCAATGCATTCTGATTCCTTATTTTGTTACATAATAATATGCTTAAAAAGCAACACATTGTGAGCTTGGGAGCTGTTAGGCATTTATTTACCATGGTGGGTTAATCTCATTCAGTGAGGTATAGAAACTCAATAATGAGTGCTACAGTATATAAGCTAATTGCTAGGATAAAACCAAATGAATAATTACTTAACTCCAGAATGAGGCCTGCGGGAATTTTTCTTTAATAAAGGTTTAATTCACCAGTGATAATGAATGCAATCTCACATACTACTGAATAACACCATTAGCATAATGGCTGCGATACAAAAACTATAATTAGAACTAAACAGAAACGTTAATTACAACCACCAAGGTACTGAATGAAATACTGTTGTTTAAGAAATTGACCTGCTTTGCTGTCATGCTTTATGAGTTCAAGGATATCTCTGTAATTAAATATATATAAAAATAAATATATATGTGCATATATATAACCATCAAATAGTTGTTTTTTTTTTAAATCATCCTACTGGAATCCTTTAAAGCGTAATAAATATACTAATAAGAAACCGTCTAGAATTTGAAATACAAATTAAACCTAAAAATGATTAAAACCTTTGCTTTTTATCTTGATTAAATGCAAACATCAATATTTGTGTTAAAAAAAATCCAATATTAGAGAGAGTAGGAATCTCCAATTTTGCATTTTACTGATGTTAGCTCTGTGAAGGCTAGAAAAGCAGTAACTAAAAATGAGCAGATTAATAAAGTGTGAAATATTACTATAATAACTTAGAAAAATAAGTTGCATAATCAATTTTAAAAAGTCAAAGTACTAAACTAATGGTTCTAAAAAGTCGCTGTGATCCTTAAAATTATTTGAATTTCAATTGTGTAAAAATGTACCTAATGTTTTACTACACATATAATAAAGGATTTATGTATCTAGATAAATATATGTTGATAAGCATTTTGAGACCAAGTGTCACATTCTTTATTAAATATCAAATACAATAACAATAACCATAACAACCCTCTTATTATATACTTTCAATGGGATATGCTTAGAAATACTATCAAAAAGAGAAAGCCAGGGATCCCTGGGTGGCGCAGCGGTTTAGCGCCTGCCTTTGGCCCAGGGCGCGATCCTGGAGACCCGGGATCGAATCCCACATCGGGCTCCCGGTGCATGGAGCCTGCTTCTCCCTCTGCCTGTGTCTCTGCCTCTCTCTCTCTCTGTGTGACTATCATAAATAAATAAAAATTAAAAAAAAAGAGAAAGCCATATGCCTCAAATATGTTTATTGCCACCTCCAATGATACGAATTTTTCATAATCTTTATTTTTAAGATAGAACTTCAATAGAAAATAAAAGTATCCTAGGAGCCAAATTAGTAACACTGGAAAAATACATACCTGGCTACTCTTTATCCCTTTCCTCCATAACTCAGTTTTAATGGAATGAATGTATCTCCCGCTATTTTTCTATCAGTCCCTTCCCTCCATTACAATGCATTTTCCAATAGCCCAACAGTATTTTTGAGGTCATACTTGTAGCATCTCCGGTAATGCACGTGGAAAGTGTCTCTCTTCTCACTATCAGCTAGCCCATAAAAACTCCATTCTTTAATGAAATATTACCTGGTAATAACTCATACAACAGGTATATTTATCCTTCATAGTACTTATTACAATTTTCTGTGACCTGGATGATTGCATACAAGTGGATTGCTAACCACTGCATCCACCCTGACAACAGCCCATGAGGGAACAGAAGGAAGAAAGCGTTAGCTGAGATGTATCTTTTCCCATGCTACTTCATATCCTCGTAACTAATAAACTGTATGAGTAGAACTGATGGGTTTTTCAAGTTTCTCTTTTGCCATCTACCATCCTGTGGAAATATATGCCTAAAACAATTAACATCTGACTGGCCAGCTTTGACCTTTGAACTCTGGACTCCTGTAGGAGGCTCCAATTGGTGACCATAACTCCTAAATAGGTCTTTGACCTAAGAAAGCTTCTTTTCTATCAGGGAATGTCATCTTCTTGCACACTTTTGGATGGGTTACAGAATGCGGGAGAGAAAGGGAGGAAAAGACTATGACCTAGTAAATTAGATGAGTCAAATCAACTCTGGCCCCAATGGCAAAAGTGATAGCCCTTATTACTAGGATATTTATCTAATTACCCGGTAGGCATCTCCAACCCAATGATTTACAAACTAACCCCTGCTTAGTATTGGTCTGTACATATCTTCCTTCTATTCCTCACCTCAGTTAATAATTACACTATCAGCTCAACCACCCAAACAAGAAATCCAGAAGTTTTTCTCTACATTGTTAAATACAATTGACTAACAACTTTTAATCAACTTTTTCATCCTTAATAATGTTCTCTTTTTTTTCTCATTAAGAAGGGAAAGATAAAGAAGGGAACAATAGTTTTCTTCCAACAAAAACTTGAGTGGGTTTTATTTAACCTTGAATTAAAAGAACTGTTTTTAGAACCATGAAAACCAACATTAGGATTTTTAAAATAAGCATATTATCATTTTTGGAAAATGTGTCACAATGATCACAAATGTGGATTAAATACCAGCAGTCCATCCAAGCATGCATCGAAACACTTGTTATCATATGTTAACTCCCTAAAACATACATGTTGAAATTTCCTCTAAACTTAAAAAGGAAATGTCATGTTTCTCATAATAAGCAAGCCTACAATTTGCCTATCTTTCTAAAGGAAGAGAAAGAGGAGGATCCTAATGGCTTCCAGCAATCAGTACATTTACCCTTGGGTGATCTCTGCAGTTTCAGAATGCATGCACAGTCTGAAAACATTCACCTTGCTATGGACCTTGAACCATTCTGCAAATACATAGAAAAATAAATTAAGTTAATTCAAGTGCTGTTGCTGCTGCGAACACTGTCCTTCACGAGGAGAAAAAAAAAAATAGGTGGGTGTGGGTAGTGAGTAGGACTATAGAGAAGGAAATTTGGAATTGGCACAAAAATCTACATTCTGCCTAGAGCTTACTGGCATATAAATTTCTTAAAAGGAGAATCATAATCAAACACAAACCATCTGTTTTGTTGTATAAAAATTAGCAACCATGGTTCCAGCATGTGGTTCTATCCAGATACAATGCTTTTCTTCTTTTTTTTTATTTTTTGCATTTTCCACTTCATAACATATAAAAACTCCTGTCCAAACAGAGCCTGATACTACACCCACAATAAGAGTCAGCCTCCTCTGTATTTTTAATTAACTCAGGCCCAGCAGTCGTTTTTAACAGCTAACATTTTGTGTGAGTTACAGTGTGCACACTGCTGAGACATAAATGCAAAGTAATCACTCTAATAAGTAGATATAAACATTTACAATAATTGCAACAAGTCTCTGCAACAAATAGGAGGATAGGAAGAAAAATAACCAGTGGTAAGCCAGGAAACAAGTTTCAATACAACTGCATGAGTACAAATGTCATTCAAAGCTCTGATCTTTTGTTGTGTTTAGTCATTTCAATACCCCAAAGCCACTAATGAGCTTGTACTTTCAATGCCAAAAAATGAGTACCCTGATTAAGAAACAAAAACAAAAACCAAGACTTCGATTTTTATGTTTGTGCCAAAGACACCAACAGAGAACTCAAGGCATTTGGGTGACTGCATCATTTCCATAACACAGAGAAATTATAATACCTCAGTCCAGAACCAAATAGAGCAAGCCTTCAGCACTCTTTTGCAAAGAACAATAGGCTGTAAGGTGGAGAGAAGCTGGATATTGGGAAGAGCAGAGAAAACACCAAAGGAGCAAGAAAAGGTTGGAGAAGCAGCCAGTGATCAGGGTGTGGGAGTTTAGTAGGGCAGGATAAGGGGAACAGATATGCTAAGCACAATGAAAACATGAGAGGGTTTTAAGCAAGGTATGTCTTAAAGGTTGCCATGACAGCAGGTTAAAGAAGAGGGCAAAAGTGAAAGCAAGAAAACTACCTATGGGCTATCACAGTAGGATGTTTGGTCTTCAGGAATAGGGCTACATATAGAAACAGGAAGAACAAGTAGATTGAGGCCAGGTATTTAGAAAAGAAAATAAAGAAAAGGAACAAAGAATAAATCCAGGTTGGGGCTTGGGCATATGGGAGAATAATGACACTTTCACAAAGACAGGGAATACAGGGACTACGAAAGAATAAAAGTTCATACAGCACAGAAGTCAACAATTTTCAGGCTTCTCATCTATACCAAGCACTGTCCACTATATACCATAGATATTGCCATTGCCTTTTCATTGACAACTTATAATCTGCTGTGACACAGAGACAAATATATATATGATCATTGGAAAAGAATAGCTAACATAAAAATGTATTAAGTGTGGACTAAGCACTAATGTAAGTGCTTTATTCATTTAAATCTCACACAAATGCATTTTACATGTAAGTAAACTGGGGTCCAGAGCAGTGGTAAAGTGGCAAGCCCACAGTCACCCAGCTGATAACTGTTAGAGCCAGAATTCAAACTGAAATAGTTTGCTTCCAAAGTCTATGCCCTTAATCTTTTATACCACACAACTTTCAAGACATACGCACACATATGTACGTGCACACACACTCACACACACACACACAGTTCTATGGTAAAAGTATAATAGAATAAAGATTGATGTTAACTCTATGCATCTGAGAATGCAGAAAAGCTACTCTGAGGAGGGCAATGCAGAACAAGCCCTGATGGCTAGTGTTTTTGCAGAAAGGAAGAGTGGCTTCCTTTCTGGTGGCTCAGTGGTTTCGCGCTGCCTTCGGCCCAGGGCATGATCCTGGAGACCCGGGATCGTGTCCCACATCAGGCTCCCTGCATGGAGCCTGCTTCTCCCTCTGCCTGTGTCTCTGTCTCTCTCTCTCTCTCTCTCTCTCTCTCTCTCTCTCTCCTCTCTGTGTTTCTCATGAATAAATAAATAAAATATTAAAAAAACTACCAAAAAAGAAATCTCTATACTCCTATCATTTGCAACTTTGCTTGTATGCTCTGATTTACAACTTCTCTTTTAATTTTTTTTTCCTTTTGATTCACAAGTTGTCTTGTTATTTCCATGTAATACTGAATAACTTTTGTTCTACTGTCACCAAACAGAGGCCAATTACCCAGAGTTTAATATCATAGGTGCAATAAAACAGCACATTCCAAAGACAATTCCTAAAAAGAAGTTAGAACTAGTCCATTATCCCACCCCTACTCCATATCTACCATGTTTAAACAGAACACTATTTAAACAGAGGGCTAGGATGTAAAGTAGAATATCTGTAGTAGTGAGTCAGTAGTCTAGGGTAATTTGTTTTTCCTCTCCTCTCTCCACAAGGGAAGGGGGGTATATGCTCTTTCCACCAAGAGATGACCCATAAAAAATGGGTGAGGTTGCAAGAAAGAGAGATCAACATTCTATCTCTGATTATGTAACAAAATTACTCCGTGACTAATAGACCAAAGAAAAGGGAATTGGGTAAGTAGCAGAAGAGGCAAGGGTCGACGGTGGGAGCTGCTACCACTTCCACATATTTGGTGTGGCAAGGATTCCACACTTCTAGCAGATCATATTTGCCACAGAAAGTAGCCAGATTTGGGCTGTTTTGCAAGTATTTCAACCTGGAAGACTGCCTCCTGCGATCTCAGCAGCCAGAAGCTCTAAGCTGTACCATGGGGCAGGGTACCAAGAGGAGGCCATGCTGGAAACAATGCCCTATCAAGAAACTAAAACAGGGATGACTTCACAGGGTGCTGTGAAAGACACACACATCTCATGAGAGAACCAGTGATTAGAAGACACTTAAGTAAAAAATATATTCATGGCTTTTATTTAGTCCTCCCACTAGTTCTCCCCACCCTCCACTGTGTGCTCCAACCCTGGTAGAGCTAGAAGAGAAAAAGAAGGGGGCACAGCTGGGAGGATGAAGGAATGGACTGGCTATGCTCACATTCATTCACGTTTCCAGCCAACATCTGCCTGGCCAGGTTGGAAAGAGATGGGATATGTGGAAGAAACAAAACTAGTGGTGCCTCAGTGGCTTAGTTGGTTAAGCCTCTGACTCTTGATTTTGGCTCTAAGATCAAGACCCACCTTGGCTGCTCACTGGGTGGGTGGAGCCTGCTTAAGAGTGTCTCTCCTCCTTTTCCTCTGAACCCGCCCCAACCATGTGCACACACTTGAGTGTGCACTCTCTCCTTCCCTCTCTCTCAAAAACAAAACTAAACTAAAACTAAACTACAATTTTTCACTGGAATAAATGGCACTGGATTTAAAAAAAAAAAGTATGTGAGAGGACAAGAAAACTATGGATCTGCTTGAGAAACTGTTAAGAGACAGAAGGCATATTTGAAGGGGGTAAAGTTCAAAAAAATAGTTGTTTCCCTGCAAACTATTCAATAACTAGTATTTATCAGCATAGAGTATTTAGAAAACACCTTTTACATGTGATATCTGGCTAGAAATGAAGTTGGAAACATGATTTATCCCCTTCAAATGAGCATAGCAAATCACACATTTGATTCTCCCTAAGTTCCTAAAACACAATTTCTGGCTCCTAGGAAGCAGAGTAGGGCAAACAGAGAATGTTTTACAGAGAACAGAAAATGTTGGGTGCACATGTTTATCTAGCTATCCTATATTATTCTGTAAAATATACACACTTAAATATATACCTGTTATTTTTTCTAGCAAGAAAATAGTACAATCACCAGTTTTATTTAGCTCCTTTAATTTTCTCAAAGAAACAATATTTTTTCATCAAAATATTAGGAAAGAAATAATTTGCCTTAGTAAAGGAGAGTGCAAACATAGTAACTCTAATTTGGAAAGATATTGAACCTATATTTATTGGCTAATCAAATATATTGTAAAACCAGAAAGACACAGCAATATTTAAAATCTAGCTGATTACTCTTTGGAGGCAGATGACTAACTGCTTACCTCAGCAAAGCAAAAATTGCTACCAGAGATTTTTTTATAGAAATGGTCCTTATTTATTATCTAAGTAACAGCTGTATACCCCATAGGCAAGATATGAAAGCTCTTAAAGGCATGATTTTTAAAAATCCAAACTTTACGTTACAGTAATGTGATGCTAATTAAAGTGGTGCCTTGGAAATAAATTCAAGATGTTTACTCCATAATCCACAGTAATGAAGAAAGGAAATGTAGATTGGCCAAAAATAGTGGACAGAGAGTCGGTCCTAACCAAGAGAATAAAAAATATTGCCTCAGAAATTGCCTGCAGACCATTCAAGTTCTTGTGTCTGACCCTTCCTTGCTCAACAGCTTCCTGTAACTCAGTCCATCCCGAGAACACACTGCTCTTTCCCAGCTGACCAAAGGAACAGCCTAAGCTTAGCAGACCTTGCAAACCCTCTCTGGGGAAAAGGAGTTTAAATGAACAACCAATTAATAAGCTCCTGTTTAAAAAAAAAATAAAATAAAAGCTCCTGTTTTGTTCAAATCCAATTTGGTTAAGAAATTTTGTTTCATCCCATCAAGTGCCCCCCTCTGTGCCCGTCACCCAGTCACCCCAACTCCCCACCCACCTCCCTTTCCACCACCCCTTGTTCGTTTCCCAGAGTTAGGAGTCTCTCATGTTCTGTCTCTGTCTCTGATATTTCCCACTTATTTTCTCTCCTCTCCCCTTTATTCCCTTTCACTATTTTTTATATTCCCCAAATTAATGGGATGAGCACTGGGTAATATGCTAGATGTTGGCAAACTGAACTCTAATTAAAAAAAATAATTTAAAAAAAGAAATTTTGTCTCAATGACCTTTCTTTCAGTGTTTCAAAGGTAAAGAATCCAAGATAACAGTAAAGAATGATTAAATGAAAAAGGTCTCAACTATCAATAAATGGAGATATCCCTGAAGAGTGAATGCTTTACATTTGGCCCCTGTAGAAGTCTGCATGATTATGTATGACTTAAGCCAGCAAAGTGTCAAATGACTTGCAGGATTAAGTTGGTATCTTTTAAGTAATATATATTCATCCTCTGTACTCACCTAAGAATGAAAGAAAACAATCTTGTTAGATGTAGAAAATTTAAACTTAACTGAGAAAAAGTTAAAAGAACATTTAAGTATAATAGATGACTGAATCACAGACAGATGAAATCATCTTCAGCTATGAACACATTACCTTGAATGAACTTTCAGGAACCATACAAACTTATAAAGGTACCAAAAGATTAAGGCAAAAGGTATCTTGTCCTTTTAAAGGATGGATCCCAGGAACCATAGAAATGTTGACATCAATTTCAAGAGAAAATTTGAGGACAGGTTTTTAGGCTTCTATATATTTAGGAAAGAAAGGGCTGAAATCAAAGGAGTCCAACTAGAGTCAATAAGAAAATTTGAATAAAATCAATATTAGTTCCTTTTTTGATACTATTTCTGTATTAAAAGAGTAGAAGAATACTCCAGACATGTGAGACCCTGAATTCATTAAAATATTCAACAAAATCACATGATATCATGGAATATAATATAGAAAGATACAAAAATGAAATGATATCAACTTGGAGTACTCTGCTATTCTACTGGGTTTGTTTCTTTGGCAATGTTGTTTCTCAGTGGCTTCAGAGAAAACATGGAAGTCATGATTGCCATTTTTAAAAGACAAAAATCTATTTAGATTTATTAACATGAAACACTTATAGTTCCTTCACTTTCATCCTTTGGCTTCTGCACAGGCTCTTACTTTTGTCTGCAATGATATTCCCCTGACCTCCCTGGTTTGTTCAACAGAAGAGCTCTTATATTTTCATCAAATCTGTTTGACTTCAAATCATATCCTCTAGGATGCCTTCTCCAAAGAGCTGCTGAAATAATTTCCCATGCCTGAGTGATTGAACTCATCACATTGCATGGTAAACTAGTTGTTTATTTGCTATTCAGCCATCTAGATTGTGACTGTCCTGCAGAAAGGACATTATTCATCCTGGTATCCTCAGAGTCTGAAACATAACAGATATTCAATATTTGATGAATAAAACCAACTTGCATGATTCCAGAAAAAGTTAATCTAGATGGTGAGAAGCTTCTATCAAAAATTGCAGAAGAAACCACAGCTACCTAGTTGTTAGTAAAGAAAATTCCTAGTAATGAAAGGCATTTACCTATTCATTGCTTCAGATTCCTACTGAAATGACACAGAGATTTTTAAAAAATAAAATTAAAATGGAAGGAAATCTAATCAACAATGAGATGGGAACAGCAATGTGACATAGTTGAGTAAAATATACAAACATAGTACAGATAAAATCATATTGAAGACAGGAAATAAGAAATGACTTCCAAACTCTCCTGTTGAGATGTTTCAAATCAGCATGAAGGAAGAAAATCCATGCAGAAACCTACTGCTCAGCAGTTTAGCACCGCCTTCAGCCCAGGCCATGATCCTAGAGTCCTGGGATCAAGTCCCACATTGGGCTCCACATGGAGCTTGTTTCTCCCTCTGCCTGTGTCTCTGCCTGTGTGTGTGTGTGTGTGTGTGTGTGTGTGTTTCTCATGAATAAATAAAGTCTTAAAAAAAAAAGAGAAAGAAACCTACTGATGATCCCACTTAACTTTGAAGAGTAAATACTGGAGTCATGGACAGTGCATGGCCTATATGGAGCACCCATTTAGATTTCTGTCTGCCAATAGGAAGTCAATGGTTCTGAAAGGTAGTACTTGGGCCACAATGTCAGCAGGTAAGGCGAGCAGTGGTAGGACAAGAAGAGTGACCCAAGTGTGAGGCTAAGAGCCAAAAGAAGACACACCACCTAGAAGCCAGTTCCCAACAGTGGTTTTGTTAATAAAGAGATTCCTCTATAAGGAAGTTCCCTTGTTGGTTATAGGAGTAAGTCCTTATAATAAAGTTACATAACTTCCTATAACTTTAGTTCCCTTCCACTTCATCTTGGGCTGCTAGATCACTGGTTCTGGAAATTTAGTCCAATAGCCTAAAATCTCAAGATATGATAAAGGATTTTTACAGCTCAGTTTAGACAATAAGAACTCTTCTTTAAACCATTTATGTGTAATTCCTAGCCCTGAGCAGACTTCTGTTGTTCAATGAATATTTTTTAAAAGTAACTAAATATGTAAAGATATATAGATACAGATATATAGAGACCAAAATAGCTTAACCATTGAAAACAAAAGTAGGGGATCCCTGGGTGGCTCAGCGGTTTAGCGCCTGCCTTTGGCCCAGGAGCCCCTGGAGTCACGGGATCGAGTCCCACATCAGGCTCCCTGCACGGAGCCTGCTTCACCCTCTCCCTGTGTCTCTGCCTCTCTCTCTCTCTCTCTCTCTCTCTCTGTGACTAACATAAATAAATAAAAATTTAAAAGAAAATAATTTAAAAAAAGAAAACAAAGTAAAGTTTGCAAATGTATCAAGTTTGTAATCATAATAGAATTCAAGGGAAATATGGATTCTGAAACTAGAGACAAACAATAAAATGGCAAAGCAATAGGCTGAGAAAAGAAAAACAAAAGAGCCCACAAGGTGAGGGAATTTGAAAAACTGCAATTACAGCATTAAAATATGCATCAGAAGCAATGAGTAGTAAAACTGGCACTATAGGAATTTTGAATTCATTACGTAGGGGACAAAAGGAAGAAAATTTCCAAGCAAGTAAAAAGGCTAAAAAATTGGTATCCATCGACATTTCGTGTTTCTAAGAAGATATCAGAGAAATTTTGAATAAAAATAAATAATTAAGTTAAAAATAACTTTTCTGATCTATAGAAATGCCCGAATCTGCATAACTAAAGGACTTACTAAAAAACTAAGAAAATTAATGCAGAAAAAAAATACATAGCTATATGGCAATAGAATTTTAAATTCAGAGACAAAGACTCCTTAACCAACTCAGTTTGAAATAGTTCAAGGGGAGAGGGGAATCAAGATGGCTTCAGAATTTTTCCACCAAATAGTAAATGCTTAAATGAAATGACATCTACACATTTCTTATATCTACACAATTTTTAGAAAAAATAACTGTAACCCAAGATTTTGATATGCAACCAAATTGTAGATCACATGTAAATGCAAAAGAAAGATTCCCTAAATACTAGAGGTCAGAACCTAAAATACTAGGTATTTTTTCTATAAGTATTATTGAAGACTTAAGCCAGTCAACCAAGAAGTGAACCACAGGGGAAAAAAATACCTAAATGACCAACAAAATATCAAAATATAGAAAAGAATCTGTATCAGGCCAGAAACACTGAGGAACTGCAAAATATCATATAGACTTCAGAGAACAGAAGCGCACACTCATTTCAAACCACTAAAACTTCAAATGGGTGCCTGGGTGGCTTAGTCAGTTAAGGGTCTGCCTTCAGCAGAGATCACGATTCTGGAATCCTGGGCGACATCGCTTGGGCTCCTTGCTCATCAAGGAACCTGCTTCTCTCTCTCCCTCTGCCACTCCCCCTGCTTGTGCTCTCTTGTTTTCTCTCTCTGTCAAATAAACAAATAAAATCTTAAAAAAAACGAACACTTTTAAAAAGTACTATCTTATTAAAAATAAATGAGTTGGGAAAAAAACTGCATCTGGAATTTTGACAGAATAAGAACTATAGTACATAAAGAACATTTCCAAAGCATTAAGGAAAAGATGGCCACACCAATTAAACAAATTAGCAAATGACCCAAATGGACCATTAACAAAAGAAGAATTTCAAATAGAGTATAAACTTATCAGAAAAGATTCACTCTTACCAGCAATTGAATATGACAACTTAAAACACCACAATGAAATCATTTTTCATCTCTCAGGTTAGAGATAATGGAAAAGTATGATACTACCCCCCAAATGGCCAGAATAAGAAGAAATGGACGTTCTCATATACAACTGTGTGGTCATAATCTTTCTAGAGAGACACCTGACAACATGACTCAGAAGCCTAAAAAATGATTTATTCTGTGATTCAGCAATTCCACATTAAAATTATCATTTGAAATGTACTCATAATTGAATATGAGAATGATATAGGAAAATCATCTACTTACTCGTTCAACAACGTTTTTATGGATTACCTATTGTACTACTCCATATGGGGAACTTTAGTAATAAACACAGCAGCTCAGGTCCCTAATCTCATGGAGTTTACGTTGTAATGGGGAAAAAGGAGACAATAAGTACATCACGAAAATTTTTAAACCTGTAACCTAAAAGGCACCTAGGAAAAAAACAAAAACAAATTCCTGAAGTCATAGAACATCAGTGATTTAGATATAATTTAAAAATAATTTTTCTTTGACGTGTCTATTGAGGCAATATTTCCTAAAGATATGCCATTCTAAAAAGGGGAATTCTATTGTCATGTTGTACTGGCAAAGACTCTTGGGGATTCCTAATATATATTACCAAACTGAAGGTTCTAACAAGTTTTGAAAGCAAGATATCAGTATCAAGTTTCCCAGAACTTGTATTTTTTAAAATGTAGCTCTTTTGGTTTTAGATCATATAAAAAATCATTTGAAATACTATCATAGGGATGCCCGGTTGGCTCAGCGGTTGAGGGTCTGCCTTTGTCTCAGGGTGTCATCCCCGGGATCCCAGGATCAAGTCCTGCATCAGGCTCCCTACAGGCAGCCTACTTCTCCCTCTGCCTGTATCTCTGCCTCTTTCTCTGTGTCTCTCATGAATAAATAAATAAAATATTTTAAAAAGAAATACTATCATAAAGAATAGTATAAAAAGCAAATATAAAGCCTCTGAAACCACACCGTCCTGAGATAACCACCATAAGCATTTTGCTATTGATCTTCCTTTCTTTCATGTCTCCATGTCTATATAACCACACAGTCAAAATGTGTTTAAAGATTGTTCTAAAATCCTGTCCTTGCTGTGGATCTATTTGATTTCTTTTACAATTTTCTTACCCCTCCATCTGCCATCCTGAAAACCAGTATTAAGAATCTGGTGGTTTAATGAGAAAAAAAAAAGGATCTGGTGGTTTCCATATTCATATAATTATGTACAACATTATCATGTAGCAGGATGTTAAGTGGGATTGCCTCTGGACTCGGAAAGTGGGAAACCCTAAGTAGAAGATGAGGTCTTAGACACATTTTCACATTCCCTACTCAGAAGGGGGACAAAATTGAGCCCATGAATCTTGGTTATCCCTCAACCTGAGCCTACGTATGAATTTTTATTTATACAAAGAATCACTAGTTTAACAGAGAGTGAACCTGCGTTTCCTTCTCCCAGTAGAGGAGGGAATGCTACCTACCCCTTCACCAAACTAAGTGCAGGAGTGGGAAGTGGGGAGGGCAGCAATAAAATCCTTGGGAAGATGACAGGAGGCTTGCCGAGAAGCCTTTGCAGTGTTATTTTCTGATAGAATGCTTGTTGATCTAAGGAAACACACCAGTCCAACTAGTACTGCATTTCTGCTACAAAGAGTTCTCAAGAATATGCTATAGTCCTAAAAGAGTCTGGGGAAATACATCCTAAAAACAGAAGCTACTGGAATTTCCCTGACATCAGGAAAAGGAGGAAAGATTGCAACAGGAGTAAAGTACATTTCCATGGATGTGGGGCAAGAAAGTAAGTTTTCCACAAGTCAAATGATAACATAAATGCAAGTAGGTTGGGGATCCATGGGTGGCTCAGCGGTTTAGCGCCTGCCTTTGCCCTGGGGGGTGATCCTGGGATCCCGGGATCGAGTCCCGCATAGGGCTCCCGGCATGGAGCCTGCTTCTGCCTCTGCCTGTGTCTCTGCCTCCCTTTCTCTCTCTGTGTCTATCATGAATAAATAAATAAAATCCTTTAAAAAAAAAAAAGGAAGGTTAAGGATGCCTTGAAAGGGTCCCTATTCAGGGCACCTGGCAGAAAGAGAGGACTCGAAATATATGTTCTTTGCAAAGGAACTAAGAATTATGAAAAGAGAAACCAAAGTTGCATTACTCAAATTAGGATAAGGCAAAATATTTTAAAAATATATAAAATATAAATAAAAAATATTTAAAAAGCCACAGCACCAGAACACCCGGGTGGCTCAGTCAGCTGAGCCTCTGACTCTTGGTTTTGGCTCAGGTCATAATCTGAGGGTCCTGAGATGAAGCCCCATGACACTGGGCATGGAGCCTGCTCAAGAGTCTCTCTCTCCCTCTGACTCTCCCCTTGCCCCAATATGTGTGTGCTTGCTCTCTCTCTCTCTCTCTCTCTTACTCTCTATCTAAAAAAATAAATAAATAAAGTCACTTTTTAAAAAGCCATGGCACCAGAATCTACAAATGCATTACTAAGAGAAGAAGCTGGCAGCAGTAAGACAGGTGTCACAACAGACAGCACACAGAAGCCAGGAAAGAACTCCAAACAGCATCAACCTCTGCCTGCTTACCACTCATCTCTCCTCCCTCCTCTGACACTGGAAGAATAAGCCACAGCAAGAAAGTGAGGAAACAAACAAGAAAAAGAATAGTGAACACAAAAAATGATACTGCATAACTACTCACCCCTGCCCCTCTCATCTTCCTTATGGCTTGTTTTGCAGAAGCAAAGATCCAGCCTGTGCTAGGGGTGAGGGAGAAGATTTGAACTGGTGGAGACACTGAATCTTCGGTATTAAGTTAGAGTGCATTTTTTAATCTGGGAAAAAAAAAAGACTGGAAAGTCAAGAGATTTGATATCAAGGTATAATCCAGGGACAAAGAAGGGATACTTGACAAAGTCTGTTCGGTCATCAGTAGAAAAAAGTAGAAGTTATTTCCTTATTGCATTCTCTCGAGACTATCACACTTAATAAATATATTATATATATGTACATATATTTATATAAATCCTGCGTATCATTGTGTCATTATTAAATTTATAAAATGCAATGGTTTTTATATATGTTATATGCTTCTTCCTATCCTCCTCTTCTTATTTAATATTGCACTCTGGAAAGCCTCTCAAACTTAGTTCTAATTCATTCATAATGGTTACTTTTGAGTCCTTGGTAGTGATGTACCCATTTTTTTAACCATTCCCATATTATAGACTTACATTTGTATATATATATTTTTTTCTGCTACAAGAAAAACCCTGAAATATGCATTTATTTTATACCAGCTTTTATTTTTATAATATTATTTTCCAGGAGTCTTCTTGCTAGGAAAATATATACATATTATATTCTAATATGTTGCCAAAAAGAATTCAACAAAGAATATGACAAAATTCCACCAGCAATATATAAGAATGTCATTGGAATCTCCACTAACAGATATTTCCACTCTTTTTAATTTTTAACAACTTAATAGACAAAAAGAGAGATCCTGGTGTTATTTTAATTTAATTTAATTTTAAATTATTTTATTTTATTCTTAGCGGGGTTGAGTATGTTTATTGGTCATGTGAATTCGCTCTTTTGGCAAATTCTTTGTAATACCATGTGCCTATTTTTCTAGTCAGCTATTTGTCCTTTTTTCTTATCAATAAAAAGGCTCTTTGTTAGTATAGAATTTAAATATTTATATCCAAAATGTTACAAGTATTATTTGCAAATCAATCCCATCTTAGCTATACATTATTTTTTTACTATTAAAATAGCCTTTTTAAATTTTTAAATAATTTTAGATTTATAGAAAAGTTACAAAAATAATAAAAAGAGCTTTTCCATGCCCCTCACCTAGTTTCAGTTTCCCATGATACTATCTTCCATGATCACGGGACATTTGTCAAATCTAAGAGACCAATATCGGTATATTACCAATAAGAAAATTTTATACTTTATTTGAATTTCACACCTTTGCATTAATGTCCTCTTTCTGGTCCAGGATCTAATCCAGGATATCACATTGCATTTGTTTTTTTATCTTTTTAGTATCTTCTGGTTTGTAATAGTTTCTTAATCTTTTTCTTGTTTTTCATGACCTTGAGAGTTTTATTTTTTATGTTTTTTTTAAAGATTTTATTTTTTTTTGTTTTTATTGTTTCTTTTTTTTCTTAAGATTTATTTATTTATTTATGATAGACACACAGAGAGAGAGAGAGAGAGTCAGAGACACAGGCAGAGGGAGAAGCAGGCTCCATGCAGAGAACCCGGGACTCCATCCCCGGACTCCAGGATCACGCCCTGTACCGCACGCAGCGCTAAACCGCTGAGCCACCTGGGCTGACCCCTTGAGAGTTTTAAAGAGTAGGATTGGTCAAATATTTTATAGAATAACTCTCAATTAGGATATGATGTTTTTCTTATGATTAAACTAAGGTAATGGGTTTTTGGAAACAGTAACACAGAGGTGCTCTTCTCAGTATCACGCAGCACCTGGTACCATGTGACATCACTGGTGATGGTAATTCCATCAGTTGAGTACCACAGTGTTTGCCAGGTTTCTTCACTATCAAGTTCCATTTTTCTCTTTCTGTACTCTCTTCTTTGGAAGCAAGTCATTAATATCATACACTTTTTATAATCAAAGCACACTTTTCATTTAAACTTCTTGGTTTCCTACCTAGCCGTTTCATCATAGCTCATGGAATGAAGTTCAGCCTCCACAACACGACTGGCAAATCCATGGGATATGACCCTTGTTCTCTTCCTCAGCCTCATTCACAGGCTTATTCTATTCTTTCTTTTTCTCCCTCATCTCTGGTTTCACTCAGTTAAGTCTCATTCTTCAGATATCAACTTACATATCATTTTTTTCACAATGTTGTTTCATGAGATCTTCAGTTTTGGTCTAGTGATGCATTTCTGTGCTCCCATGTCTGTCCTCTGTAACAGACTTTATTGTTGTGTGCTATAATCTTCTCTATCCTTCATTAGATTATGTATTCCAATAGGACAGTGATAGTGTCTTTCCTCTTTCCTTTATGTGTCCAGTGTCTAGAATAGTGTCTGATACATAATGTGTACTCGATAAATGTCTGATGAATAAATAAATAATTTCCTTTTCAGAATACCACAGGCTTGACTTAGTAGTCCTCAAAAGTATTATTTATTGCTCTTAGTTTTCATTAATTCATTTAGCCAGTATTTATTACACACACCTTCTTTGTGTCAGATACATGCTAAGTGCTAGGTGCCTAGAGAATAAGACAGACTATAGCCTCTGCTCCTATGGTATTATAAACATGTATTGCATGAAATCATAAAACTTTTTTTAAAACTAAGGCCATTTCCAAGACTCACTCATGGGCTACAAATTGTGATTGTCAACACTGACTGATCAACCACTTAGTTTCTGGGGGAGCATAAGCTCTACTCAACAGAAAATATTAATTAAATCATCTTATTCCAGTTGATCAACTCCCCTTAGAAAGAACAAGTAAGGGGCTTCTGGATGGTTTAGTGGCTGACTTGAACCTGAGCCTTCTGCTCAGGTCTTGATCCCGGAGTCCTGGGATCAAGTCCCACATCAGGTTCCCACAGGGAGCTGCTTCTCCCTCTGCCTATGTCTCTGCCTCTCCCTCTGTGTCTATCATGAATAAATAAATAAAACCTTTAAAAACAAGAGGGAAAAAAAAAGAAAGAACAAGTAAGTAGTTTATGAGGGTGGAGGAAGTGGGATTAGACTGGGGAGTAAAAAATGTGTAAGGAAGAGGGGAAATGATTTAGAAATTGGGAGATTTCTGCAGTATTTTGCAGTGATATCATGCAAAACCCTGATGTGCAAGTTTTATTTCAAGCTAAGAAATTTGGTAATAGAAATGGTAGTGGCATTTTTAAACCTTTTACTATAGGTATTTATTTGGCTTAACTTGAGAGAATTCACAAATATAAATTTTAATGGAGAGCTCTTGACCTTTCATATTAGGTTTAATTTGTTTCTCTTTTTAAATGTTTGAGTATTTTCATTTGATTCTGTGTTGTCAGTTGAATTATTCTACTAAGTCAGAGGTAAAGCTTACAATTATGAAATCCAAGCATACTTGTGACTTATGACCCAACCACCTCATATTACTGCTGACTGGGTGAACCCCAGACCTTCTAAAATATTAATTGTGTAATTTCCGCTGAGGCCCTTGCTATTTCTCATAAATATGTGTTTCAAAAAAAAATGAAGTCACTACAGTCATCCAGTGTTCCGAATAACTTTTATCTCATAAAGCTGAACTGAAGTGCTTTTAATAAAGATACCCTAGCTTCCTACAGTTTGATTGCTGGGATTGCTATGTGAATATAGCCAAGTGGGATTTAATCTAAGTTTAAAATACCTTGTTTAGGTTTTTATTTCCTAGCCTATAAAATACCTCCAGTTATTCTGCTATATAAATAATGCAGCCATGTCCTAGATGCCATTATCAAGTACAGAGCTAAGGTAGACTAATGAACTACATGTATCCCAGACCCACTCTAGCTAACCCGTGGACCATAAGTCTCAAGTTAGTAGGAAAGGTAAATCTGGTCTCTTTATTCCGGAGAGTATCTTTGAAAGATTTACAATTTCCATATTATATTTTGCTTCTAAAGATATGGAATAATTTAAAACTTGGACAACATACCAAGCGAGGAGAGGAGTTGAATATTTCTTAGTATAATGAACCAATTCCTGAAGGTGAATAAGAGTTCTGCAGTTAGTACACTCATCTTATTTATAGTGCCCAAGTTATCCTTATGTTTTTGTCAACATAGCTTTAAAAACTATTATTCACTCCCTTAAAAAAAACACAAATACACAAAACAAATATTCCCTCCTAAAGAGCAAGTGTGCAATGAAAAGAAAGAAAAGAGGGGTCACATTTATCCATTTATTTATAATAAATAATGCAAGCTTTCCAAATGGAAGTACTAGAATAATTAAACTAATTTTCCAAAATTATTCTAGTGTATTCAATTATGGATTTTAATTATTTTAGAGAAGCAACTTGCAGTGTTAATGAACAAGACAGTAGTAAAAATCATGGTGGAGTTAGGCTTCATGTTTCTGCATTCTATAAGCTTTATTAGACAATGTTAATCAAATATTTGATGAATACTAAGAGCCTTTTGGGATAGTAAAATGAATATTACCATCATGACTCTGAGAACTAGGTTGAAGTATAATCACAGTCAGTTAAGGTAAGTGGATTTCACTGCCAAAGGGAACATTGGTTGAAAAGAGGCCTCTGGAGAACTGTTTGGCATTAAATAGAAATAATACTAAAATAAAAATTAAAACTTTCTGAGTTTATGATGTAAATTACAGGAAACCAAAAATCTTAAGTTAATGTTGCTCTTCGATCTTCAACTCATAATGAATAAAAAGATTCAATAGGATATAAAAGAATAGAATAGAATTCTTATCATTTCATTTTCTACATTATATTTGTTTTATGAGTCACCCAAATACATCTTCTACTTTTCTCTGTGTGGCATCTTTTAAGAAAGCAAGAAAAGAATAAGAGAACAACAACAAAAAAAATGAAACCAGTGTTTATTGGACTACCTGCATCACAATAACCTGGGACTGAGAGTTTAAAATACAGATTCCTGGAAGTCACCAAATCTAAAAAATTGATTGCTAGGGCTAAAGACAGGGATTTGTTTTCTAAATGATCTAAGCAAGTGATTCTTAATCATATTAACGTTTAAGATCTGCTGAATTAGATTGTTGAGTGAAAAGACAAGTTAAATGTCTATTTTGATTTCCCCCTTTTCCTCTAATATTATCATGACAATCTTTATAAAGTAAATGAATTTTACTTCCCTTAATACATATCACATACTGAAAAACTTTGCTTCTTTGAAGTTAAAAAAAATCTTCCAGAAACGTGTACTAGGGAATTATTTATAGCAATAAAACAAATAGCATAAATATGAGGGACTTAAAATGATAAGCATTTATTTACCTCTTATCTTTATAAGTATCAGTGTTAAACATCTAGTTGGCTCAAGTGAATCAGCTGGGAGTCCCCTAAACTAAGCCAGGCTTCTCTAGGCAGGTATAAGCTGCAGGTTGGTTTTCGGTCTGTTTGATGTCTCTTATCATCCTTGGATCAGAGGGCTATTTGGGGCATATCTTCTCATAGCAATGACATAGGCACAAGAAGACTAACTATCCAAGCACATATCAAGTGTGCTGGTGCCACTTTCACTAATATCCGATTGGCTAAAATAAGTCACATGGCTGAGTCGAAAGCCAAAGGGTAAGAAAGCACATTCCACCCACCATGAGGCTAAAGCTAGTCACATGACCAAATCCAATATCAAGAGTGTAGGTAAGTGTACTCCCACCATGGAGACTGTAGGGAGGAAATGACTAAATGACTAACAAGTCTAAAAGTGATACTTTACCTTAATAAAATTAGTTCTCTGCTAACCTAGTGCTAACTGGCTAGATAAGGGAGACCAGGAAAGGGGTCTCCTACTCACATCATCTGTCTCAAATGTCACTGTAAGTTTATTCCTCTGAGTTAAATTTCTACGATATGTAGAAATTTTCTGGTAAAACTCAAGCTTTCCAGAAAGGTGGCAGTAAATTTTGAACAAAGCAACACATTTTTTATATCTTTTTCTTAAAATAAAAGAATATTTAAGGTACTGTCTCAGGAGCATATTCATAAGTTATATGGGTCAGATATAAGGTAGCAACCAAAAAAAAAACAGGAAGGAAAGGAAGTCAGGGATACCATGAAAAGAAGAATCAAGAGAACACAAGTGATTGGATTGGATGGTGTAAGACAAATGGAAAGAACCACAACAGATTTTAGGTCCCAGTGGGTTGGAAATGGAAATGATCCATAGAATACTGGAAATGTTAGAAGAGAGTTCAGCCAAGAAGTCAGACCAGAGAGAAAGAGGAAGGGAGGGAAGGAAGGAAGGAGAGAGAGCAAGGGAGGGAGAGAGAAGGAAGTAGAAGTCTTAAACATAGAAATGACAATGAAACTTGAGAAAGGTAATGAGGTTACCTAAGGAAAGCACTAGGGAAAAGTGTAGGAACTTAATTAAAGAAACAGTCTTGGGGAGTTCCTGCATATAGGGAAAAATTAGGAAAGGAAACTGAGAATACCTCAATTAAGCTTCCTTGTCCAGGACACATTAACCATTCAATAAATAAGAGACAAAAGATCTCATCACTTGATCTAGAGATGATAGCAGAGAGATGACATTAGATCCCTATTTGTGATTTCTTGTCAAACACTGCAAGAGACCATTTACCAGGCATTATTGTTCTTTTGCTAGGTAAAAATCACATTCCTCAATTCAGTAAAAAATAAATAAGGCAACTTGATGCTATCTATAACATAGAGAAAGTATTATGGAAGCTTGTGATTAGTTTTCTACTAGTATTTAGTGACTATCATTTTGGAAAATTGGAAAATATATTCTAATCACCTTGCATGCAAAGATAGTGACATTTTCTTTTCTTTGATCAGACCATGCATTCGAATAGTGCTTTCTTAAAATTGTGCCATTTAATATATATGTCAGGCTTTTAAAACACTGTCACATTTGATACCTGTTAAACTATTTGTAGTAGACTCGGTTAAGACATTCCCACCAAATGGTAGTGGTATGGTAACAATGGTTAACGTTTGTAAAGCACTTAAGCACTTCCGTAAATGCCAGGCAGTGCTCAGAGTGCTTTCTGTATATTAACTAATTTAATCCACACCACAACCTTATAAAGTGGGTACCTTTATCATCTTCTTTGGCACATCAAAAAATCAGAGCAAAGGGAGTTTGAGTAATGCACAGGCTCTCATAAATGGCATGTGCAGAACTCAAACTCATGCGATCTGGCTCCAGGGGTCAGCTGACAACACATCCCTCATTACCCAGAAGATTCACAGTTTTTCCTGTTGTTCCAATGTAATTATTAATGGCATGTCGTTTAATTCTTTAAGTATCCCATTTGGGATGATAAATTACATGACTAGCCTATCTATAGCCCAAACCCTTATCAACTACACAATGCTGCCTCTCTGGCAGAAAGCTGGCAGTGCTGAGGAAGAAAAAAGAAAAATGAAGAATATGCTGCTTGGAGCAGTAGGCATATTAGTTAAACCTCAAGAGACTAGAGAATTTATCAGGTTTCTTCTTCTTATGTATAGATATGTAATTTGAATGTTCCAGGTGTCACCAACCTCATGGTATAAATAGTTTCATTAGCTTTAGTGCACAAATCCTAATTGCTCTTAGCCCATCTGTATGATTCTAAAACATCATGATTCCCACAGACTCTCCCAGTTATTTTAGAGTCTCCAAAATATATATTTCCCATGCCTATAGACATAATGTATTCATGCTCTTACATCATGCCTCCTCATTGGAAGTGTGATGTCCATTAGCTACTTAGCAGAGACATCTCTCCTATCCCATATACCCCATAAAAACACCACTTTCTCAAGCGTCCCAACTTTTTTTGCTGCTCTACTGGGCATAGCAACTCTCTGCTGATCTAGCTACTACAGGGCTACAGGATCTCAAGCTTCCCTTTGCTTTATGAGGAAGCAGAGCCAAGGGCAGAATGGCTCACTAACCCAATCTGGGCTGTTGCTTTTTCTTACATGGGCCCAAGTGTCACCAGGTTAATCATAAACAGTTCTTTTTGTTTATGCACATAACCCCTCCTTACACGAGGCCTCAAATCAACCTGTTAGTTGGAAAGCATGACATACCAGGGAATAATTTGTCATCTCAATTTTTTCTTTTTCCCATCTTTCTTAGCACCTATATATATTTTTTTAAAAAGAGAGAGAGAAAGAGAAGAATGAGAAGGAGGAGAACAAGAAATGGAAGGAAGGAAAGAAGAAGGAAGGAAGAAGAAAACAAGAAAAAACCTTTCCCCTTATTTTTCCACCACGCAAATAATTATCTCACAATGCTCACAATTTCCATAAAGAATAAGTTTCTATCTCAGAGACAGAAAGAAAAATTATACTACTTTTTGTAATTGTTTAATTCTGTTTAAATATATGAATCTTTCAACCTCCCTCAGAGAGTCAGAGGTTTTAGGTCAAAATGCATTCATATGTCATTGAGTTGTAGAGTCTCAAAGTCAGTTGACTCTTTAGACAGTGATTTCACTAAGATTTTTAAAAATAGCTATTATTTTAATATCTTTAACAACAGCCTAAAAGGCTTCTCTGGACTAACTGGGTATGCCTGAGACAAACACTGAATTTCAGTGCCTCCATTTTCCAATTTGGGATAATACTTGAGGGTATTACATGGGGGTAATACTTGAATCAATCAATTGGGTTACATTGGCACTATGGACTCCTACTTGCCACCTTCCTCTGCCACTCCAGTCCAACTATTTGGAGCACTTGCTTTACTCTCCAGACTGGAGGGACTTGGAGAGTCTGATAGATGCCAGTGGCTCCCTGAATTCCTCTGGGCTGAAAAAGAGATTGTAGGCTAAGGTGAAGAGTCCTGGGACAAAGATCAAAATACCAAACCTTACTCCGAGAGATAGGACCAGGAGTAATAAGACCCTTTGAAATAAAGGACTGCCTTTTCCAAAGAGCAAATACTAGTCTCATTTCATTGGAAGTGTTAAGGGGGGCAGGGGGCGCAGATCTTCTGACAGTAGATGCTAAGAGAGCCTTTACTGTTAAGATCACCAGGGAGCAGTCACAGTTATTCGAGTTCTTTCTGGTGCCTTGCCAGCTATTGACAACTTGCCAGCCAATCCTTGCCAAACTAGGGCAGACAGCTGTTCCCCCTACACTCTCCAGACTCTCACAACTTCAGGTAACCAGCAGCTGGCCCTGGCCACCAAGAACCACACGCGTGCAAAGGAAAATAACTTTATAATCCAGGAATTCAAGAGCCAGACAGAAGAAGAAGAAATAGAACACCCAGAATAGATGGCTCCTAATAAAAATAGAATTGCTGATGGAAACATAAAACCACTTGAATAAAATAAGAAAATATAAGTATAACTAAAAGTAAAAAAAAAAAAAAGACTTTTTAAAAAATATTTTATTTATTCATTTAAGAGAGAGAGAGCACAAGCAGGGGAGGAGCAAAGGGAGAGGGAGAGGGAGAAGGAGACTCTCTAGTGAGCAGGGAGCCTGATGTGGGGTGCCATCCCAGGACCCTGGAATCGTAACCTGTGCCTGTGACAATTCAGGCACTTAACCGACTGAGACACCTAGGCACCCCCAAAAAAGACTTTCTATAACAACAACAAAAATACAGTTCTCTATTTTCATAATTCAGTTTGTAAATTGAAAAAGAGTATAATCACCACTAAGGTCTGATTAGCCTAGAAGATAGGACAAATTTTCACTTAAGAGATTAAAAAAAAAGTGACTTGATAGAACTGCAGAAAATAGTGAAAAGGTAAAAAATGAAACATCAAAGATACATAATAAACATGATCTAGTTTACTGAAAATACAAAATCCAATTATATGTAATTTATTTTTAAAAAGAATTTTAAGTGATAGAGAAATCCTGAAAATAAAATTTGGACAAAGAGATAATAAGCAATACAAAAAAAATCTGGACCTGCAATATTAATTTTTGAGATGGTGATAATATTAAACCCACTAAACAGAATAAAAGGGACAGAATGGCATGGCCAAGGGCAAGATTTATGAAAAAAACATAACTATGTATGTGTCAGACAATATAGCAGCTAAAGCCAAAAGGCAAAAAAAAGACATAAGGCAAAATCTATTAGAATTATAGAATAATTATAGAATTACAAAATAATTCAATTGAAAACAAAAAGCAGAATCAGACCTATACATATAGAAACTACACACTTTCAGAACCAGATAGATCCAATAGACAAAAATAATTCCCAAAGGCATAACAAAATTGTGGTAAAAAAATAAACCAACTTGGATATAAATTTTGCCCTATTTAAAAAAAAAACTTTAAAAAAAGCTTATATTTTATTTTTTTAATAATAAGTTTATTTTTATTGGTGTTCAATTTGCCAACATACAAAATAACACCCAGTGCTCATCCCGTCAGGTGCCCCCCTCAGTGCCCGTCACCCATTCACCCCCACCCCCCACCCTCCTCCCCTTCCATCCCCCCTAGTTCATTTCCCAGAGTTGGGAGTCTTTATGTTCTGTCTCCCTTTCTGATATTTCCCACACATTTCTTCTCCCTTCCCTTCTATTCCCTTTCACTATTATTTATATTCCCCAAATGAATGAGAACATATACTGTTTGTCTTTCTCCGATTGACTTACTTCACTCAGCATAATACCCTCCAGTTCCATCCACGTTGAAGCAAATGGTGGGTATTTGTCATTTCTTTTTTTTTTTTTTAATATTGTTTTTTTTTTAAATTTATTATTTATGATGGTCACACAGAGAGAGAGAGAGAGAGAGGCAGAGACACAGGCAGAGGGAGAAGCAGGCTCCATGCACCGGGAGCCCGACGTGGGATCCGATCCCGGGTTTCCAGGATCGCGCCCTGGGCCAAAGGCAGGCGCCAAATCACTGCGCCACCCAGGGATCCCATGTCATTTCTAATGGCTGAGTAATATTCCATTGTATACATAGTCCACATCTTCTTTATCCATTCATGTTTCGATGAACACCGAGGCTCCTTCCACAGTTTGGCTATTGTGGACATTGCTGCTAGAAACATCGGGGTGCAGGTGTCCCGGTGTTTCATTGCATCTGTATCTTTGGGGTAAATCCCCAACAGTGCAATTGCTGGGTCATAGAGCAGATCTATTTTTAACTCTTTGAGGAACCTCCACACAGTTTTCCAGAGTGGCTGCACCAGTTCACATTCCCACCAACAGTGCAAGAGGGTTCCCCTTTCTCCACATCCCCTCCAACATTTGCGGTTTCCTGCCTTGGTTAATTTTCCCCATTCTCACTGGTGTGAGGTGGTATCTCATTGTGGTTTTGATTTGTATTTCCCTGATGGCAAGTGATGCGGAGCATTTTCTCATGTGCGTGTTGGCCATGTCCATGTCTTCCTCTGTGAGATTTCTCTTCATGTCTTTTGCCCATTTCATGATTGGATTGTTTGTTTCTTTGCTGTTGAGTTTAAGTTCTTTATAGATCTTGGAAACTAGCCCTTTATCTGATACGTCATTTGCAAATATCTTCTCCCATTCTGTAGGTTGTCTTTTAGTTTTGTTGACTGTATCTTTTGCTATGCAAAAGCTTCTTATCTTGATGAAGTCCCAATAGTTCATTTTTGCTTTTGTTTCTTTTGCCTTGCAAGAAGTTACTGTGGCTGAGTTCAAAAAGGGTGTTGCCTGTGTTCTCCTCTAGATTTTGATGGAATCTTGTCTCACATTTAGATCTTTCATCCTTTTTGAGTTTATCTTTGTGTATGGTGAAAGAGAGTCATCTAGTTTCATTCTTCTGCATGTGGATGTCCAATTTTCCCAGCACCAAAAAGCTTATATTTTAAATATGTGCTGAATATAATCCAATTACATTGGAAATTAAAAATATGAAGATGAATTAAAATACTTAATGATTCAAACATTAGTAATATACTTCTAAAGTAACTTTTGAATCAATCCAATCATTCCATTCCCTAAGTATATATGCTAAAGAAATAAATGCATGTTCATCAGAAATATGTTCATAACAGTTTGTGTATAATAACCTTAAACAAGAAATAAACCAAATTGCCACCAGTAAAAGAGTAAGTAAATCGTGATATATTCATATGATGGAATTCCAAACAACAATAAAAAAGAATGAAATATTGTTAAACAGGACATGTATGACTCCTACAGATATTAAAAGTCAAGAAAGTCCGACACATAGAGTACATGCTGGATGATTCTGTTTATACAAATGTAAAACTTGTCTCTGATAATGATAGTGGTTATCTCTTGGAAGTGGTTTATTGATGTGAAGGGGCACAAGAGAACTCTGGGGTGATATAAATGTTTTATATGTTGATGGTGATTACACTGACATATGGATATGTAAAATTCATCTAGAGGTATTAAAATTTGTGCATCTTAGAGTGTATAAGTTATGCCTTGTTAAAGAAATATTTAAAATAAAGGAACTGAAATAATTCAGTGCCTATAAAAATAAAAAAATGAAATACTTCAAAAACAATTAGGACAAGATCAAATTTATAGCTTTGTATTCTTTCTTTGTTAAGGGGTAATAACTATAAATAAAGGAATTTATATTGATCTTCAAATTTTGTAAAATGATAAAATAACAAAAAATTATCAGAGGTAAAAGTTAATAATGATAAAAAGAAATAAAAAGTAAAGGTATAAATCTGAAATTTGGTGGTTTGCAGACACTAATAACACAGAAACTCTTGTAAGCTTTCAAAGTAAAAGAGGAGCAGAAATATGATGTAGAGAAAGGAGACAACCATTTCTAGTGAAAATATTTAAAGAAATTATAGGATAACATTAAAAACAATTTGATTGTAATATAGTTGTAAATCTAAAGAAATCAGTATTTTCCTAAAGCTGATATAAATCACCACTATTATTGTCCCCAAAAAGGGAAATTTTGAATAAAGCAATTACTTTAAAGTAGATTAAAACAGTGATTAATGATCCATTAAAGAAGCACCTGGACCAACTGTGCCATACCTAAGTTTTACCTAACCTTTAAAGAACAAAATTTGAAATATTTTAATTAAACTTTCCTGAACCATAGAACATGAAAGAAAAAAATCTTTATTTAATAAAACCAATATGATCTTATCCTCAAACTGAATGAAGCTATTCCAAAATATCTACAGTTTAGTCTTATTTTTTTAAATAGCTGAAATTGTCTAAATAAAATATTACCAAATAGAACCAGCAAGATTCCCACTATTAAAAAGTATGAGTATTCTAGAAAAATCACTACAATGCCATACAGTCTATCAATAAAATGTATTGAATTATAATATTAAAACAAAAAAATGTAATCAATAGATACTGAATTGGCAATAGACTGAATCAAGCTGTCATTTATAAAAAAAAAAAAAAGCTTTAATACAATAGGCACATAAATCAATACAATAGCCTAAAAAGTCCCTCATTATACCTAAGTATACATAGGAGATTAATATATAGAAAAGTATTTTCATTTAGTGGTCAGAGATAATTAACTCACTGAATGATGTTGATACAAATGAATATCCATTTGGAAGGAAGTTGGACCCCTACTGACATCATATCCAGATGTAAATTCCAAATAATCATTTTTTAAAGATTTTATTTATTTAAGAGAGAGAGCAAGCAAGAGAGAGTGAGACAGCAGAATCAAGGGGAGCAGCAGAGGGAGGGGGAGAAGCAGACTCTTCACTGAGCAGGGCTCTCTCCCTGGACTCTGGGATCATGACCTGAAGGCAGATGCTTCATGGACTGAGCCACTCAGGCACCCTGTAGATTTCAGATAATTAAAGATATGTAAAATGTGTAAAATATAATAATTTTAGAAGGAACTTTAAGTAGGTTTTATGTATAATTTAGAGTTTAAAATACTTCTTTTAGGGCAGCCTGGGTGGCTCAGCGGTTAGCGCCACCTTCAGCCCAGGGTGTGATCTTGGAGACCCAGGATGGAGTCCCACATCTGACTCCCTGCATGGAGCCTGCTTCTCCCTCTGCCTGTGTCTGTGCCTCTCTCTCTCTCTGTGTCTCTCATGAATAAATAAATAAAAATCTTTAAAAAATAATAAATAAAATACTTTTTTAACCAGAAAGATAAACCAAAGTCATAAAAATACATGTTGATTAGAGGAGGCACCAGGCTAACTCAGTCAGGAAAGCATGTGGGTCTTGATCTCAGGATGGTGAGTTTGAGCTCCGTACTACATGTAGAGAGAGAAATATAAAGTTTTTTGATCCCAAGGTCCTCGGATCAAGCCCCATGTCCAGGTCAGGCTCCCTGCTCAGTGGGGAGCCTGCTTCTCCCTCCCCCTCTGCCCTTACCCTCACTCCGGCTCTCTCCTGCTCTCTCTCACTCTCTCTCAAATAAATAAAACCTTTTCTTTAAAAAGAAATATAATGTTTTTGTATTACAAAAATATAACTTAAAAAAATTCAGAATTAAATGACTGGAAACTGTTTGTAAAATATATGGCAAGTGAAATTTGTATATATACAATAGAGTACAAAGCTCATTAAAATCAATAAGACAAACAACAAAAATGGACAAAAACTATAAATAGACAAATCGTAGAAGAACTGACGAATGTGAAAAGCAGTTAAATATCAAATATCACAGATAGATAAATGTAAATTAAAATAAGTTTAAATCATTTTCCCCTCACCAAATTGGCAAGTATACTTGCCACTGGGAATTGGATAAAAAGGATATATTCCAACTTTGCTGGTGTAAATGTGAATTGTTACAGCCTTTCTTGAAAAGCAATCTGTAAATACCAACCAAAATGTAAAATATTTATATATTTTGATCCAACAATTTCACTTTTGGGAATCAAAAGCACCAACACAAAAAGATGTTTGTAATGGTCTCCAACTATAAACAATGTAAATTCTCATCAAAGGGGAATGACTAAACTGGTATGCATCCATATCATAAAATACAATGAAGACATTAAAAAGAGATAGAAGGGATCCCTGGGTGGCGCAGCGGTTTGGCGCCTGCCTTTGGCCCAGGGCGCGATCCTGGAGACGCGGGATCGAATCCCACGTTGGGCTCCCGGTGCATGGGGCCTGCTTCTCCCTCTGCCTATGTCTCTGCCTCTCTCCCTCTCTCTCTCTGTGACTATCATAAATGAATGAAAAAAATTAAAAAAAAAATCATATAAGCCAAGCTTAATTTAAAAAAATAATAATAAATAAAAAAAATAAAAAAATAAAAAGAGATAGAAGGTTCTCATGATGCATTGATAAATGAAAATAGATTTAGAGAAATGCATATAATATGATTCTGGTCTGTAAAATAAACACTAGCCATAAACATGTACTTTCATATGCATATATAAGCAAGACAAGCATAGAAGAAATTTCTTAAATTTTACAAGAATATATTATATCAAAAAAATTTTCTTCACTGTGAAAAAGTTCAACAGGCTATACTAATGTGAAAAAGTGGCTCCTCTTCAAATACTCTGCAGCCTGTTTCTATTACACAGATGAAAATAGAATCCACACAAAATGAAAACTATTTCTATGTAATGAGAGACTAATCCATGTTTAATTTATAAATAATTAAATAATACTCTGTTGGCAAAATGTTCTAAATAGACTTTTAACAATTTGATATTCTTTTTGACATTTTACACATTTGTAAACACTGGAACTAGGAAATTCTATGAAAATACATTTTTATGGTAATATCTTAAATATATAACTGAATATTAAGGATTAATATTCAGAACAAAAAATAAACATTCTGACTTACTTTTTATTTCTCTTATTTTTTTAAGGTTTCTATTTATTTATTTGAGAGAAGGAAAGAGAGAAAGGGAGAGAGCGTGAGGCTGCGGGGAGGGCGAGAGAGGGAGCCCAAAGTGGGCTCAATCCTGGGGCCCTGAGATCGTGACCTGAGCTGAAGGTGGACACTTAACCAGCTGAGCTACTCAGATGCCCCACCTTTTTATTTATATACATTTTGTTTACTGGTGTCTGATATATCCATTTTAGGGAAATCATTTACTGGAATTTGCAAATAACCAATTCTATTCTTTTTTAATAACTTCTCAGAAAAAGTAATTACACATTAAGTTTGCTTATAGGACATTCACAGAGCAGCAAAGCAAGAACTCTAGTTTCATACCAAAGTTCTTTCCTATATGAATTGTGGTATTATGATTTCAGCAGGAACTAAATTATAATAGAGATACCAAACTGAGAACAGAGCTAGCCTATGACCCAGCAATTGCTCTACTAAGTATTTACCCTGAAGCTAAAAATGTAGTGAACCATAGGGGCACCTGCAACCAATGTTCATGGCAGCAATGTCCACAATAGCCAAGTTGCGAAAGGAGCCAAGATGTCCTTCAACAAATGGATAAAGAAAATGTGGTGTATATATAATGAAATATTACTCAACCATCAGAAAGGATGAACATTTGCCATCTACACTGACCTGGGTAGAACTGGAGGGTATTATGCTGAATGAAATAAGTCAGTCAGAGAAACACAATTATCATAGGATTTCACTTGTATGTAGAATATGAGAAACAGCACAGAGGACCATAGGGGAAGGGATGAAAACTGAATGGGAAGTCATCAGAGGCGGAGAAAAACCATGAGAGATTCTTAACTAGAGGAAATGAACTAAGTGTCGATAGAGAGGAGCAGCATGGGGGGATGGGGAAATTAGGTGATGGGCATTCAGGAGGACATGTGATGTGATGAGCACTGGGTATTAGAGGCAACTGATAAATTATTGAACATTACATCTGAAACTAATGATGTACTATATGTTGCCTAATTGAATTTAAGTTAAAAAAAAAAAGGAATCACCAGATAAACTTAATATAAAAGGATCATGATTATCACCACCATTAAGTAGGAAGCACTAGACTAAGCATGAGTTGGCCACAGTAACCAAAGCAGGTTTAATAGTTGAGTCCTTTCTCCAGAACAGAAAGAAGAAAAGATGCAAAGTAACTAACATTTATGAACCCGTAGATATGTTGCTTTATATATAATATGTATTCCTCTGTTGTTTTTGGGCTGAATTTGAGCCCCTCAAACTCATATGTTGAAGCCCTAACCCTCAGTGTTATAGTATTAGAAAGTGGGGCCTTTGGGAGATAATTAGGTTTAGGTAAGATCATGAGGGTAGAGTTCCCATGATAGAATTAGTGCCCTTATTAAAAGAGAAAGAAGCACCAGAGATTGCTCTTACAATAATGTGAGGATACCGTGAGAAAATAGCCATCTTGGAGCCAGGAAGAGGGTCCTCACGAAGAACTGAATCTGCTAGTACTTTGATCTTGGGCTTCCCAGCCTCTAGAATTATGAGAAATAAATGTCTTCTATTGTTTAAACCACCCAGTCTATGGTATTTTGTTACGGCAGCCTGAGCTGATTAAGACATTAGATGTATTGGTGAAATAAATCTGTATTTTTAATTTCAATGCATTTGTCTTCAGAAGCTGCTACAAATAATAATTTCTTGGATATAAACTGGCAGCTACCAGATTTTAAAATTCATTACATGCAGCACCAACAAAACTAGGCCCCACAAAGGAGATTACATACTAGTTATCATTCTTATTTTTATTTTAACAATAAGAAAAATGCTCCCTTTTAATATTTAAACATTTGCTCTGATTAAACAGTCCATTTCTGCTGACTCATAACAGACACTGGCCTGGTACTGTTTATTAACTTTCCTATGAACATATTGTTTATAGCAGGTGTCTGATTAACATAACTGGTCACTGAAGGCTCATTGTTGGCCACATAAGAGAGTAGCTTTGCCTGGCAGCAGAGCCAGCTCCTTTATCACCTCGTGTAGTTGAATCCTAATCAGATTTAATCCCCTCCTAACTTTCCCTTTTGTTGGGTGACTCATACTTGGCTGGCTACACAAGTGTGTCCTAAGTTCACCAGATCACTGCAAAAAACAATCTGAGTATGTCTCAACAGATATGGCCTTGGGATACATTAAATGTTTTCACCTTAAAACCCTTAAAAACAACATACAAACTAAATAAATACAACAGCAGCAAGATGTTCTTTTGGAGTCTGGTAAACAAAGCTGATGCTGGTATGACACCAGACCATCCTATAAGCCTACAAAGTGACACATTTGCAATAGATCTACAAGAGATGCCCCATGCTTTAAATCATATCCCCCAAAAAATCAAACAGAATAATCATGAATAAGAAATTATTACCCGGGGAAACCTATTGGATCTCCACAGGCTTGCCTGGCAAAAAGTTTTGGAAAGTCTGAGGGGAACAGACTTTATCTGAAGGGTAATTTCTTGGCTCCAAAACATGAGATAAGATAAGGTGACTGAATAATCTTACTTTTTATCATCTCTAGGACTGTATGGGCAGATGGTACTTTTTTCATTTTTTCCTACTCTTACCACCATTAGAGAAAAGTAGAGGAGAGTCTCCTTTCATGTCTCTTCCATTAGTACTGGCATGAATCCTTTATTCTGCTGTGGCTAGTGACGTATCTCCCCTTCTTTCCATATAAGTACAAGGTCTATCCTATGAACTGGATCATGGCAGTGAAAAGAAAGATAAGATCTCTGTCATATTGAAAACTAACAGGCAGGTAGAGGAGATAGTAAACAAACAAACATACATTTGAATATAAACATGTCAAATATGTCAAAAATAAATATCAAAGAAATGGAGGACAGAGGGCAGAAGCCAGTGAGAAGAAAATGAGATACTTCAGAAAGGAAAATCAAGAAAGATCTTTCTGAGTAAATGATATATGAGTCAAAGTCTTACAAAATAATCCATGAGGAAATAAAATTCTCAATAGAAGGAATAACGAGTGCAAAGAATTATTTATATATAAATATATATAAATATAAAAGTATATATAAGTATATATAAAAAGTATAGATATAGATATAGATATATAAAAGTAAAGTTATGACTTTAGTACAGTAGTAGTCAGCCTGACTAGAGTAAGCAAGGAGAGAAGGGTAGGAATTGAGGTCAGAAAGATAGAAAATGTATCATTTATTAGGTATTTGAGATTTACTCTACATGTGATAGAAAAAACTAGAGAATTTTGATATTTTTAATGTTATTTATTTCAGACATATGGTTAAAAAGTAACAGAAAAAGGAACATGTGTATCTAGCACCCAACTTAAGAAACATTACAGTCTTCCTTTATAACCTACAGCAACAAAAGAAATAAGATGCTTAGAAACGAGTCTATTAAACAAGATGAGCAAGTTCTACAGATCTGCTGAACAACTGTACTGTACTGATAGTCAACAATACTGTATTGTGCACTATAAAAACTGGTTAAGAGTAGAGATCTCACATTAATTGTTCTCAATATAAAAATATAAAATAAGGAGCACCTGAGTGGCTCAGTCAGTTAAGCATACAACTCTTGATTTCAGCTCAGATCATCATCTCAGGGTTATGAGATTGAGCCCCACTCAATGTAGAGTCTGCTTGAGATTCTTTCCATCTCCTTCTGCTCCTCTCCCTGCTCATGCTCTCTCTCTCTCTCTCAAATAAATAAATAAATAAATAAATAATTTATGTTTATATATCTGTTTTATATTATATGTATATAAAATAAAACAAAAAAAAACATGTCCAATAAAAACTTATAAGATCTTCAGAGAAAAAATAAGTAAAACTATTGAAAATCAAAAAATATAGATATAAATATAAATATATAATAAAAAATAAGTTATAACACAAACTAAAAATAATCTATAGATAAGTAGAAAATTTTAATATCAAAAAGAAGTTATTTTCTACAAATTGTTTTGATATTAACGCATTTTTAATGCAACTAGAAAGCCTAATTTCTACACTTATATAGAAGTGAAAATGTCCAAAAAGTTTCAAGAATTAAAAAAGTGATGGAGGGATCCCTGGGTGGCGCAGCGGTTTAGCGCCTGCCTTTGGCCCAGGGCGCGATCCTGGAGACCCGGGATCGAATCCCACATCAGGCTCCCGGTGCATGGAGCCTGCTTCTCCCTCTGCCTGTGTCTCTGCCTCTCTCTCTCTGTGACTATCATAAATAAATAAATAATTTAAAAAAAAAAAAAGTGATGGAACTTTCCTGTCAGGTAAAATGACTCAGTATAAGGCTATACCAATTGGGATACTGGCAGAGGAATATATCAAGAAAAAAAGCAGAACTGAAAATCCAGAACAGACCCAGATTTAGATAGAAATTTGATATATGTCAGAAGCAGCATTGCAAATTAGTGCTCAGAGAGGTCACTGATTTGATAAAAAAAAAAAAAAATCAACAAAGTATGATGGGATAAATGGTTATTTAAAGGAAAAAGACCATATAATGTTTGTCCTTCTCTGATTGACTTATTTCACTCAGCATAATACCCTCCAGTCCATCCACGTCGAAGCAAATAAATTAATTAATAAAAGGAAAAAGAAAATAATAATACGTTACTCCCACTAAAAACCAATAAAAAATAAATTTATTAAAAGAAAGAAAGAAGAAAGAAAGAAAGAAAGAAAGAAAGAAAGAAAGAAAGAAAGAAAGAAAGAAAGAAAGAAAGAAAGAAAAAGAAAATAATAGTAGGGCACCTGGGTGGCTCAGTCAGTTGAGCACCTGACTTGGGGTTTGGTTCAGGTTGCGATCTCTTGGTAGTGGGACGGAGACCTGTGTGAGGAATCTGCTTCATATTCTTTCTTCCTTTCTCTCTTCCTTCTCCATCTGCCCCTCCTTGCTCATATATGTGTTCTCTCTCTCTCTCTCTTTCTCTCACTTAAATAAATAAATAAATCCATCTTTAAAAATAAAATTAATAAAAGGAAAAAGAAAATAATAATACGTTACTCCCACTAAAAACTGCAAAACAAACAAAAACAAAACAAAACAAACAAAAACTACCCAGGTATTTTATGGACTCCTTCTCAATTATATTCTTACTCTTTCCCTTCCTTCCCAGAGGTATTGGCTCCTCTCTCACCTGCACACTAAGGTGACCTAGTGTGAGAGAGGAGACCATCCTCCTTATCCTCTTCTCTACTTCTTCCATCCCATACCCATAACCTTATACATAGCTCAGACTCAGCCAGGCCAGAGAGCTCTCCTTTTATGCAAAAAATCCCATATTTCACCAGGAACTTCCAGAAGTTCCTTTCACATGGGCTAAATTCAGAAGCAATTCTATTGAGATATTAAGATGGAGGTTTTAGTTTCACACTTGGTTTTTGAGAGGATATATCTCCTCTTTGAGAGGAGTCCAGTAATGCTGGACTCTTATCCTCTACCAATATTAGTCTCTCTCTATTAGACAGACTAGGGTTCCCTAACATGCCTAGACTCTGAATGAAGCTGTTTCATTCTTGATGAAGAAAAGTAAAAAAAGAGTTAAGTGCTGTTCTGAATTTGTGGTTTCCCTTACCTCACTCACACTTTTATGCTTTTACTGCAAATAAATGTACTCTTAAATAATATAAAATATCATGTTGAAAACCTGCAATTTTTACATAAATTATGTGTCCTTTTGAAACTTTTCCTTTGCTCATAATTTTTTTGGAAAATATTTATCTATGTTGATACTTGTACCATTAGTGTACTACCCGAGTAGTGTTTATTACATATTTCAGTGATTCTTTTTATATTTCTGAATTACTTCATAATACGTCTTAAAAAGAAAATGACAGATTGAGAAGTAAGAAGATAATAGTCTTTTCTAATTGTGTCTGCTACATCATTTTCATTAGAAATAAGTCATCAGCAAAGAGGGGGGAAGATGGCGGTATTGAGTCTGATAAGAACTGACTTATGTGAAATATTAATCTGAGAGAAGAGATTGAATTAACTCAAAAAAATGGAATGAAATTGCCTAGCAGTTCTAAGGGTCCACTTGACATTTGTGATCAGAAATTTAAAGTGAAATTAATCAGCATGGTTGTGTTTTTCTCTAGCCATGCCACGTTCATCTTCTTGACCTAAGCAAAGACGTGGCTCTCAGATTCAGTCTTTTGGAAATTAAGCTTGGGGAGAATAAGGAAGTCAGTATGTGTTGTGAAAAACTGACATGACTGGAGCCATTTAAAATAGGCCTGGAGTGGCCACTGCGGAGAAAGTGGCTTACCTACTTTTGTTTGAACTGAGCCATACATAACCTGTGGACTGGGCAAAAGAGCAAGCAATTGACTGAGAAGTCCGTAGGAGAACAGATATCCTGATCACAAGACTGATGGTTGTGAATTTTCTGAAGATAGAATAGAATCAGCAGTCAATCAATGTATAACCCAGAGTAGTTTAGCTTGTTAACATCCATAAAAAACTTTTACTTTCCTTTCTTCAACTCATGTAATCACCCCTCTTCCTTTTCCTCATAAAAACTCCTTGCTTTCACCCTATAAGTGAGACATTATTTGGATTTCTTCCTAAATCTATGCTCCTTACTTTGATCCCAAGTAAAACACTTGTTGGCTTCTCATTACAGGTCTTAGTTTCAGGTTAACGTGTGTGTGTGTGTGTGTGTGTGTGTTGGGGGCAGGGGTACCATGGAATGAATCCAAGCTGAGTAAGGTGGAAGGTGGAAGACCCAAAGGGTTATGAATACTGTAAATATAGTCAAGTTAATGGACTGAATGCCCCCCTGTGCTGCAGATTTATTAATGGGGGAGAAGAGCCAGAAAGATGTCAGAGGCAGTCAGAGAGAAGGGGGCTTGAAAAACAGATGTTGGAGGCTTACAGTTACTGGGAATGACAAAATCCAGTTATGACCAAGGAAGTCACTATAAGAATACAAACATTAGAAACAAGAATTAGGGCAGCCCAGGTGGCTCAGCGGTTTGGCGCCACCTTCAGCCCAGGGCCTGATCCTGGAGACCTGGGATCAAGTCCCACGTCAGGCTCCCTGCATGGAGCCTGCTTCTCCCTCTGCCTGCATCTCTGCCTCTATCTCTGTGTGTGTGTGTGTGTTTCTCATGAACTAATAAATAAATAAAATCTTAAAGAAAAAAAAAAAGAAACGAGAATTAAAGGAAATGAGAGCCTGAGTTGCACTTGAAACTGCCATCAGCAAGCACCTCCAGAAAACTGAAGGAACACAGACAACTGGACATACACAGAACAAAAGTCCTCAAGTTATTATAAATACTTCAGTCCTACAAATGTTACAGTTAGGGAGTTAGTTATCATCTGCAGAATAGCAAACTTGGAATATGGTAGTTGGTGACAGGCCTCTTTGCCTTTCACTTCAATGAAGAAGATCACAGAGAACATGGTATTAGGAGTGTTTCTAACAATGATTGGTTCTGGGCAGCAACAGAAAACAAAAGTATGGCACAAGCAAGAGATTTACAGTAGTTACATGAGCAACCATCTTGTCCTTGAAAAGCAATACTACTCTTTACAATAATCAGAATTTTTTTTCAAGGGCAGATGAACAGATTAAGACTGACCTACTAGAAATTAGCCAACTGATAATGAGCCATTAATACAAGACAGGAGTTTTGATTCTATTTCTGACTCTAGCCACTCAGGGGTGAGGTTAACCTGCATGGCACATGCACAGGGCCGGCCCTTGGGTGGAGTTCCCAGCACTCCAGTCGTAGCTCCATCCTTCTCTCTCAACAAAGTCTTTTTATAGCTCCAGTGAGTTAGAGTAATGTTACAGGTATTATTTTTAATCCATTCAAATTTCTTTCTTACTTTAAAAATTGGGGTACATTAACTTTCTTAGAATCAAATTATTTGGAACTTGCTTTACAACTTTATTGTTTGTTTATTTTAAGATTCTATTTATTTATTCATGAGAGACACACAGAGAGAGGCAGAGACACAGGCTAAGGGAGAGGCAGGCTTCCTGCAGGGAACCTGATGGGGGATTTGATCCCAGGACCCTGGGATCACGCCCTGAATGAAAGGCAGATGCTCAACCACTGAGCCACCCAGGCGTCCCTACAACTTATTTAAATGTATAAATATGTTAGGAGCCTTAGTAAAGAGCCATTATTTTCAGTAATTGTTTAATGTTAGATGAAAATCTCAATCCTAGAAAATATGCACCATAAGTTGTAGGTATATAGTCAATTTTGTCTTCTCCAATTAGCATTTTGAATTAAACTCCACAATGAATAAAGAGAATGAGAAGGTTCTGATATCTGCCTTTTTGGGCAATTAGTGGTAATGGGAGTTACGCCTATGCTATGCAAATGTACTTCCGTGTGTACTTGTTTTCACCTCAAAAGATGAGATGACAGTGCATACAAGGATGCAAATAAAAATCAAGTCCTCTATATCTAAACCACCAAGGATCATCAGCTGAAAGAATGCTGGTTGCTCATCATGCCAAATATACATATATGTATGTATATATGTGTGTATATATATGTTTGTGTGTGTGTGTGTGTGTGTGTATTGCATGCATTGATAGATAAAGAAGCATTGGAAAGAATATTTCTAAAGACTAGAAACCCAACATCTTTATGGTACAAACATGACATATTTACGTTAAAATGCCTGAGAAACTATGACCTAAAAGAAGCTTACTCTATAAACACCTTGCATAACAGGCCAACATGGCTCATAAAAAAAAAATGCATCTACAAAACAGTATTACCTGTGGATTTCAACATGGACACAGTCACAGAATTTTAAATTTTGGAAATTGAAATACTAAAATGAAACTCATGAGTTTATCATGCCTCTAGAGGTAAACTTTAAAGAAACAAGCCTTTAGCATTAGCAACTGGCTTCTGTGATGCCAAATTGGCAGTTCCCAGAAAAAAAAAAAAGTGTGGTTTTACAGATCTGAATCATTAACTTGCATTTCAGTACCATTTTTTTTTTCAGTACCATTTATAATTTATATAGACATGATAGAGACTTCACATGCTGGGAATACCATGTGCCTTGTTGAGCAGAGCATAATATTTTTCTTAAGTTTTTATTTAAATTCCAGGTAACATACAGTGTAATATTAGTTTCAGGTGTACAATATAGTGATTCAATACTAATATTTTTAAAATTTTTATTCAGAAAGGCTAGAAAATGTGCATTTCTGAAGGTGACTTAAAAAGTGGACAGGGTGAGGTCTGTAAAACTCACTTGACTGTTAAGGGCTGAAAATTACTTTAATTCCTTTGGAAGTTTCACTTCATTGGGGAATTAATGGGGCTCTTGATCAAGTGGAAAACCAGAAAAAACAAAGTTCTTTAATGCTATGACTATGATGTTGGAATAATTATACTATACATAAAATTTTTCATTTCATAAAAAGTTCAGATGAACTATTTTATCTTAATGTTTGTCAGAAATTTGCTAGAAAGTTGTTCTGAATAGGGAGTTCATGTTCCTAATATTATAGTAATTTAATCATATAAAACAAAGACTTGCTAGTGAATCTTTACATCATAAGAGTATGGGGAGTGTAATCTTAATAAACAGTGATATAACATAAGCAGCCTAAAGCCTTGCCCTCTAATAGACTTATGAAAGTAATTATACCTTTATTGAAGTTACACTACTCTCAAACCCCTGCTGTTCCTGCTGTTCTTGAAGATAGTTATTTTCTACTTAACAAAAACAGACAGGCTTTAGAAAAATAGCTAGTGGTAAGTAATATTACAAAATTTAATCAGTTTCTTCTATGTAGCTTATACAACAATGGTACAAATATTTCAACCCAAACAATAAAAGACTCAAAGGCTTAAAAAAAAAAAATCCCAGGACGGCTAATTAGAGTAACTTACTAATTGGAGTAACAACTCACATGACTGCAGGAAGACAGGAAGAGGGGAAAGGGGAAAGTCTTTCACTGGCCCTGATCATTCCCAGGGCATATCATTAGCATAGGCTTTCACAGGCTTTGTACAGCCATAGCTTGGTGAAAGAAGGCATTAACAGAGTTAAATGATGAAAGATGAGACAAAATGTCAAGAACCATCTCTAAAAAGTGTTATGGGAGAAAGCAGACAAAATTGTAGGAGCAGCTGCTTGGATTAGGTAGCTGAAGCAAGGTGATGACAGACAGATCTTTCAGGGTTGCTCTTTGCCCCTAGGGTCCAATCTCTAGTTTGTGGAGGGGTATTCAAGCTTTAGGGGAAAATGCTTAGATAGCTCCTACTGACACAAGATTGATTTATAACCAAAATCTAATTTGCATCATGGATTTGAAAACATCCATTTCCAATAGGTAGATGTCAGGTGAATAAGGGATTAAAAACAAGAATATAAGCAAAAGCAACCACTGTCAACTAGATCTCAATGAATGATCTGGCATCGTTTAGCTAGGAATTTTAGTAAAATCGTGCCTTATCCAGTTATCCACCAGTGGACATAGATTTCTCCTATTTGCTGTTACCAGCTGACCTAAAAATTCTAATTTGTTTTGCATACAATCTCTCTTTTATGTGTGAAACTTCTTTCTTTTATGATCTAGTTAACTCATCCTAGAATGATTCACTCATCTCCAACATTCTCTATGACCCTTTTTGATTTCCAAACTTAAAGCATAGTATTTGTATCAGCTTAGTGTTCCATACTATTGCATAAGTATTTACAACATTGCATTTATCTAGTTCTGTATGTGCATGTCTCTTCAGTTATTATGTGGATTTTGAGACCTTTGAACTACAATATATTTCACAGCTCATATAAAGCACTCAAAATTCATTTGTCAAATATTTTTGCAGCAACAATTTTATCAAAAAAGATTCTGGATTGCCACAACCAAGGAAGGAATTCATTTAGTACACTCTACTGCATTTCTTTTCAGTCTATGACTTATTGCTAAAATCATCAATCAGAGAAGGAAATGTGTTTTTACCTTCCATGTGGCTGAAAGCATCAGCAAATATCTACTAAAATACCAGGGGAAAATGTGGAGTCTTGCTATATAAGGGCTATAGGCACCACTGAAAAAACCTTTACATCATCATAATGCATGGAAAAGGTCTACACATTCATGAGAGCTTTTCAGTAGACCCATTAGAGCAGGTGGGACAAACATCAAGTACTTCCAAAGTGATCCAGTGTTCTATAATACAAAAACATGAAATCTTGCTACAGAACTTCATAGCAAATCAATTCAGGCACTCTTTTCACTAGTGAGTGGAGGTGATAATAGAAGAAATATTCTCATTACATAGTCATTAGGATAGGTGCCAAACTTTCCTAACAATGACCACACACCTAAATCAGCTTCATTGTGTCACTTCAGATAATCTGATTTTGTGCTATGAATTCTATTCATTTACTTGCATGCATATTTTTTGAGCCTTTTGTCCTTCTCCAGTGAACAAAAAAAACATAGGTCATAAGCTTTACTGAGCTGAATCATGACAAGAGTATGAAGACCCCAACTAGTATCAATCAATATGTCTAACATGAGGATTATTACTTTCCCCCCATAGTCAAACACCAACCAGTCAGGAAGCTAAACTGATTTGAAGAGGTAGGAAAAACTCAACATCCATTGGCATTGCTAGTATATGCCACACACTTGATAAGAAATAAATGGAGAGAAGCTGCAGCTCTGTTGGCCCAAATCAGTCTGAATTAGGGTGACCATAGGTAAGCCAAAAATTTGATAGGCAGATCTGGAAATGAGAACGCCAGATAATGGCGTGATAACCACTATACACATCTCAAACTAACTGGAAAACAATAGGAATGAATAGGAAAGACCCAAGAGTGCCACTGGAAGAGAAAATATGAAGCAGATATATGAGCACATCTGAACACTGTGCTCCTAACCACACATAGATCCATAGGCAGAGGGTGGAAACCTTAAGGACTCACGGCATTTGAGTAAACACTTTGTCCAATCATACACTAAGTTATACAGAATCAGAGAGAGCCTTTTGAAAAGTCACTCTAAAAAATCAAAACAGTAACTGAGCAGAGAAGTGAACAGCCAAACACCTTGGAGGGGAGATAGATCAGATTCCAGATATTAAGTCCAGACAAGTTACTAAATAAATAAACTCTTGGAGTGCAGAGGCCAGAATCCATAGTTACAACAACATAACATCTAAAATGTCCAGTATTCAACAAAAATAACAACAGAAACATTCAAATAAATAAGAAAGTGTGACCCATACTCAGGGAAAAATCAGTCAATAACAACTAACTGAGTGGACTTAGATTTATCAGACAAAGACCTCAAAAATGCTATTATAAATATGCTCAAATAATTGAAATAAATTACATTTAAAGAATTAAAGTAAAATATGATACTCAAATGGGCACTATCAAGATAAATAGAATATAAAAAGTAACTAAGTGGATTCTAGAATTAAAAAAATATAACAATGACAAATTTACAAAATGGGGGTCGCAACAGATTTGAGAAGGCTGAAGGGAGAAAGTAAACTTGAAGATAGATCGGTAGATACTATCCACTTTTAAGAACAGAATAAAAATTGGAAAAGGGGATCCCTGGGTGGCGCAGCGGTTTGGTGCCTGCCTTTGGCCCAGGGCGCGATCCTGGAGACCCGGGATCGATTCCCACATCGGGCTCCTGGTGCATGGAGCCTGCTTCTCCCTCCGCCTGTGTCTCTGCCTCTCTCTCTCTCTCTCTCTCTGTGACTATCATAAATAAATAAAAATTAAAAAAAATAAAAAATAAAAAAAAATTGGAAAAAAGGTAAACACAGCCTCAGAGACCTCTGAAACACAGTAAGTGGTTTCACAGAAGTGTAATAAGAGTCTTAGAAGGAAAGGAGAGGAAAATGTATGAAAAAATGGCTAAAAATTTGAAAATTTTGATGAAAAACATTAATCTATAGATCTAAGAAATTCAATGAACCCCAAGTATTTTAAACACAAAGTAATCCATGATCCACATCCATGTTTGTGGTATTTTGTTATGACAGCCCTAGCGAACAAATACACCAAGCAATGCCTATGGCAAAAGATGATACTGCAGATCAGTAGACACTCCAAGAGCTATTCACTATATAAATGCCCTTCATCCTTATTTAGCCACAACCTCAGAAAAAAAAGGTTGAAAAGCCAGATTGACTGAAATGTATTTTGATGGATGGAAGCCAGAAATAAAAATTAACTTGTTATAGAAAAACAGTGAGTTCATGGACTGAGATTTGGACCAGCAATATAAATAGATAGTGTGATCAAAGTTTTATTTTATAAGAATTGTCAGATATTCTCCCCAAATGTTAGTGGTCTACTAGTGTAGACCCATATAGTACCTGACTACCTACCTATCTTACTGACTCCTAGTCAATAGCTTCATGTCATTCTGGAACATAAAATTGCTAGTATTTTTCTGCCAGTATTTCATCTTCTGTTTTTAATGTGTATTTTCAACATGTTTTATAATAAGTATGTGCTAAACTTTTAGAAGCTATTTAAGCTTTTGTGTCATGCTACCTCCAATACTTCTGCATTTTTTTACCACCAGAATTTGCCAGTGTCTCACATTTCTTACACCCTGGAAACTTTCACTATCTTTTTAAATCCTCTTTAATCCCTTTCCTACATAATTAAAATATTATTGTTAGAGTGCTTATTAATATGAAAAAAAATTAAGGGAAAACCATTATATATGTTTCCCATTTAATAACGTAAAGTCTTTTCTTTAGAAAACAGAAAAAAAAAATGCAGTGCTGTCTGTTTATGATGTCTGTACTCCGAGGAGCAGGAGGCCCAGGATTTAGTTACAGTTTGCAACTAACTAGTCAGGGAGCCTGAAATAATTCACATTATATTTTTTAGGTCACAGTTTCTTCAGATGTATACAATATGTTAGGTTAAATAATATATAAGTAACTTCTATGTTTCTGATTTTAAGACTTTTGTCTAGGACTCCATAGTGAAAATCGACTTGTCTTCATTGTTGTTTTCTGATCATTTTAACCGCAGAAAATAAACTAAAAGTTCTATTTACACCCTGGAAAAATACTGGAAAACCTTCAAACTTTAAATTTCTAAAAAATTAGGCATATACAAGAATAGATGCTATAAAATCACAATGTATTTCTCTCCTTACTTTCAGATATGCCATTCTATAGTTATTAGTTTCATTTATTGAGATTTAAAGGAATAGCAAATAATATCATGTTTGCATAGTCTTCAGCTTTTAAGATCAGCACATACACGTAGTCTAAAGTTGCTTCATTTGCCGAAAGGAAGAATTTCAGACAAAAATCGTGTCCTCAGTCACAAATTTTTTTGTTACCATAGTGATGAGAATAAAGAATGGGGGAAAAAAAAGCTAAAAATACCTGAACACATACAGACAGTTTTAGGAATTTGACCTACTTGGTGTCGTACACTAAAGAAGTTAATCAATTGAATTAACTACATATGCGTTAGGTGAAATACTCTACTGGATGAAAAAATGCGTAGGTTGCACATCTGGAGCTATTATCCACAATCAAAGAAGTCAGTATGAATGAAGATGACTGACAAACTAAAATGCATAAAATCAGATTCTTTTAAAAATGGCATATATACCAGAAGCAACTAGAAAACCATTAATTTAGCTTCATTTCCCATAAATTTTCTGTTTTTCTTCCATTAGTTAGGATATTTCCATTTCAAATGACAGCTTCTTATGCACCAAAGGAATCTTTTTAACTGGATGGAGCAACATAATTGGACATATATTTAAAATTATGTTAGAGTGGCTCCTTTCTATAAAAGAAAGCCTCCCAACTCTAGGCATTATAATAAAAACAATATGTCTTTAAACTAAATTTTCTTTTGAAAATTCTAGTTTTAATAAATTTTATCAACTCAATCATTTGCAGAAAAAACCTACCGTATCACAAGGCATTAAGGCTACCTTGTGAAAGATCAATAAAAGGCAGTACTTGCTGTCAAGAATTTTTAATCATCTGTCTAATTATGTTTCTATGCACAGACTTTTAAAGTATCTCCTCATAGTAAAATGGAAACAACCTGACTTGAAGAGACCAGGAATAAAGTTCCAACTCTACTTAATGAGCTTAGAAAAATCTCCTTCCAAGTCTCAGTCCTCTGTCTGTAAAATGAGCATAAATGAGCATATCATCACCTCTAGCACACACAGGTCATTATGATAAAAGAGAGTGGAAACCAACAGCAAACGTTCAGTAAATAAGCTCTATAAAATGAGTCAGTATACAAAATAGGCTCAACATTTAAAAAATTTCAAAATAAAAAACTATAAAAATAACTACGTGTACTTAAGAATTATTTAAGAATAATAATAGCAAATTTTAATGAGCAGTTATATTGGGACACATTTTATATAAATCAGTTCATTTAAATTTCATAAGTCCAGTTACTACTATCTTCTTTTTATGGTTGAGAAAAATAAGGCATAGCATAGATAAATTGTTTGAAGACATACAGCTAGTGGTGGTGAAGCCAAGAATTAAACCCAGGAAAGCTAATTCTAGAGCCATGCTCTAAATTTAGGTCTTCTGATAACTCCAAAATAATAAATGGAGGGAAATATCTGTGAAACTGTTAATTTGAAATATATATATTTTAAATTGCTAACTATAATCAGAATAAGTTTCTGAAATATCTAATTCATACTACTTTACTGAGTTTAATTTTTCATTATTACTATCATAAAGAAAAATTAAAGCAATTTAAATGTACGACAGTAAACAACTCATAGAACTTCCATATGACAGATAATCACTCAGCCATTAATAATGTTGTGGTATAATGAGGCTTGGAAACTTCTAAGTACTGATAAGGAAAAAAAGCAGATTTTCAAACATGTAGAAAATAATCTCAATTTTCATAAAACTAATGTCATATGTACAGAAAAAAATACCAAAAAGATAGACATGAAAATGCTTATAATTGCTACTTCTTAGCAGTTTTATATATTTCTAGATTCCCAAATTTTCTATAATAAGCATTTAAGATTTTTGTCATCAGGAAAAAAATGACTTAAACAATCTAGTCATGATTCCTAAAGCCAAAGTGATTTCAATGCTTCTTTCAATCTGTGAACAGTTACTGAGTGTCTAGAAAACTGTTCTAAGCACTAAGGATACAACAGTGGCAAAGCAAAGCCATTAGATGAATTGAAACTACAAACTAAGAAAGAGAATTTCAAACCTATAAGGAAGCTTCAACCTTGTCAATCTGACCTTAATCACATCTTTCTACTGGCACTTGAGCTCCTTTACGCATGCATGCGTGCATGTATGTACTTATTTATTTATTTATTTATTTATTTATTTATTTGAGAGAGAGAGCACACAAGTTGGGGGAGGCAGAGGGAGAGGGAGAAGTAGGCTTCTCGCTGAGCAAGAAAGAATAAGGGAAGAAGGAAAGAAGGAAAGGGAATGGCAAGGAAAGGGAAAAGAAGACAAGAAATGGGAAACCACTTGCCTCTCTGGACCAAGTCCCAAACCTCGTCAATTTGCTGCTGGGTTGGGAAATGACCACAGTCATTGAAGAACTTAAGGAGCTCACTTCTTTCTAATCCTTGCCAATCTTCTCTCTTAGCAAACATTGTTTCATAAACTAAAAGAAAGAGATAAAAGAGAATATTTTTGTTATAAATAATATGTCAAGAACAAACTACCAGAAAGTTTCATCTAAATTCAAAGAAGCTTTAACTCCAGTTTTATTTTTTATGTCTAGTGATTAGAGTAGCACTGGGTCAGCCTCTTGGGGAAGGTTAGAAGGACAGGGGTTCATGCTTCTCCCTCGCACGTTCCACAGCAGTCAGATTTGGACCTGTTTCCCTAAAGAGACTACTGGCATCCTCTGGCCCGATTTATATGGCAATTGCCCATGGACCATGCATACGTCAATGCTCAAACTATATCATAAGACACAGCTTTGATGTCAGGGTTCTGGGGACCTGACTTCTACTGACCCATCTTGATACTCCTTTTTAATTAGTTCCCCTAATTTTTTCATCTCTTTTTTACTTCTGTCTACCTTCTAGCTACTTATGTCAGTGATTGGGCTGCTTATTCTACTTCTGAACTTGCTCCTAAATGGAATGACGTCTACTTTTGCCCCCTGACTTCATGTATTCCTCCTTCCTAGTTTAATTAAGGTCACTGGATGTGAGTGACCACAGAAAGTGATCTTGCCACTCCTGGCTCAAGATTTCCTCAGAAAGCCACTCAGTAGGGCCATCTTTTACCTACCTTCCACACTCGGTAATAACAGGGGCTAGATAATAACCAAGAAAATGGATGGATACATTTTATAAGTGAAGTTCCCCCATAAACATCTTATTTTTTTTCCAAAAGGGTGATACTGAGTCCCCACTCTGAAGTATGATGGAAGGTGATTGTTAATCAGCATTTAAGGATGACAGTCTGCCTCGATAAAGGCTGAGCTCTGAAGTATGGGCTCCATACAACAAAGGACACTAGAGCAGTTTCTAACACTCTGGTTATCCTGACACTCAACCTCATGGGCTTCAACTTTCCATTTATTCACTTATTTGTTCAGTTGAGGTGGACAGTGATGAGATATCAACAAATTCAAGAAATATTCAGTGACTAAATATAAGCCACTATTCCAGATCCTGAAACACAGCAGTAAAATAAGTTTATATTTGGAATATCAATGGCTTTTGCTCTCTTTTCAAATAAGCAAACTAGAGCACCTGCTGTTGGTACCCCATCCATATTGCCTCGCCCCTTACATTGCTGTGCAAGCTGACCAGACTTTCACTTGCCAGCATCTCATTTCATTGCCTCAGGGCTCCCTCTGGCTGCAGGACTCCACTCTGCCCACCTGTGCAGCAAACCAGAAGTGCCAGGGAATTCAGGCCCCTAATGCCATGGCCCTCAATCACCGGTTCTCCCTCAACTGGGAGTTGGGGGATAAAGGGCCAGCACTCAAGGAAAGTTGTCTACACTCTTCCCTAGAGGGATCTAGCTCCAGTTGATGGTAACCTGCCTAATCAAGCATTCTTATTTGACTTCCATCCATCCTTTCCCTGTCTTACTTCATTCCACTATCAGTATTTACTGGGATCTACTTGCAAATAAGTAAGTTACACTTCACGTTTTGTCTCAGGGTCTGATTTTGGAGAAACCCAAACTAGCACACAAAGAATGTAACTTTTAACTCTTCTGTTTAAGTAAATGTATTTTTCCTTGAAAAAGTGTATGTTACCCTTATTAGTTTTTCATTTAATTAATTTTAGATGCTTCTCACTAGATCAAACTGATATATATATGAACATTATAGCCATGTAATTACATTAATAGATGATAATGCACTTAATCAGTATACTATGCTTGAAAAACAAATGTTCACCAACACACTAGCAGAATTAATATTCTAGGCAGGTTCAATTACAGTCAATATAAAATTCTAATCATAAAAATTAAATGAATTTTTTTAGTTATTGAGTATTAAAAATGTATGTAGATAGATAACTGCCAAATATTACCTAATTAACAATCCACATATGAAAGGGATGGAGAATTTTCTGAGGAACATAAAGGCAAATAAGAACTAGCAAACTCTATGGACTCTTGAGTTACCTTAACCCTTAGTACAAATGGATGCCTTACTTGGTAATTCTTTAAATCATTCATTTAACTAATTCTCTTCTACTCTTTAGGTCCTATGTTGGACAAAGCATTGTCTGTCCCAACTGGACTCCTTTATGTACTTACCTCATGCCATCCTACTCTCCACAAAACAGCCAGAGGGATGAACACATCCCTATATTATTATTATTATTATATTATATACTCAGTATATAATTCTACTTGAACACAAGTAGAAGTTGCATCATAGCCCTCAGGTCACAGTCCTCTGTGGGCTTCCCAACCAACAGTCTATGAAGCCTCACACAGCCTATGCTCCCACTCCCTGCTACATCTCCCATCTCATTTTGTTCTCCTATTGCCCCATACCAATAATAGTAATAGCTTCCTCCAACACTAATAGCCTCCAACTTTCTGCCTTTGTGCTTGCAGCTCCCTCTGCCTAGAACATTCTTCCTCCATAGATCCACTTGGTTCCCCTCAGACTTTCTTTAAGACTTCAACTCGAAGTGCTTTTCAGCCAGAAACCACCAAAGTCCAGGCTGGAAAAATAAACCACTATTTTTTTTTTCAGACTGAAAGATTAAGGTACAGTAAGAGTAAAATCTGCAGTTACAAATCAAAGAGGAGAAATTGTGGCAAGAAAGTAAAACAAAAAAATAAGCGAGATTCTATAAGGTTAAAAAAAATGAATTTAGTGATAGACTTGGGGATGAAGATACGATTAACTGTAAAATAGTGGGAGTACTTTGGAAAGGATATATGATTTGGTAGTCAGTACCTAAAAAATAAAATAAGTGGAAAAAGCTTCCAGTGTAATAACTGTAAGGTCCTAGTAATTATTTTTATAAAAGTATAATATTGTATATTCATACTTGATTACAAAACTTAAAATTATTAACCATAAAACGGTATTAATATCTTTATTAACTATAATGATACTATATTGCATATTTAAAAGTTGCTAAGGCAGTAAATGTTAAAAGTTCCCATGAAAGAAAAACATTATTTTAACTATGTATGGTGACCAATGTTAACTAGACTTAGCTGTGGTGATCATTTTGCAATGTACACAAATATTGGATCATGTTGTACACCTGAAACTAATATAATGTTATATATCAACCCTTAGTAAAATCCTCCATTTTTTTTAAAACTATCTTTCTGAATTTTGTACTAATGGGTACAGAGATAATGTATAAAAGTCCTAAAATCTGAATGCACGTGGGTATAATCTCTCTCTCTGACTTCTTTTTTAAAGGGCTTTTAGGTAAAAGGAGTCCCAGCAGCTACCTAATGAGAGAAAGGTTTTCTCTTTCTTTGCCTCTGTCCCTCACGTGCTTTCTTTTACTCCCTTCTTCCCATCTTTTCATCTCCAACACTGCTCCTTTTTGCCTTTTTCTGTGGAAACCAAGCTGTTGGACTGGGTTACTTGATCTCGCTTAATTCTATAACTTGTATAGAATATCTCTCTTTGACTTCTTTCCTTAACCTCTAGCCACAGAAAAGGAGTCATTCTAATGCAAAGAATTCTGGTCATCTGTAAATATCTTTTGACACATAATTTTAGCATAGGTAATAAACTTAAAGAAAACTATTAGCAAATATTTCTGTGCCCTTTCATAAGCCAGGCATTTGTTAATAATGGTTATTCATTAATGAATGTTAACAGACACAGCCCTTGTCTTCATGGAACTTACAGTCCACTGTGAAATACATATCTTATGATTAGACGAAACATTACCAAAAATGTAGCACTTTTACATTACAAAGCAGTAAGATGCTGATTTTAATTAAATATAATTTACCTGCATCAGTTTATTGTTTTTTATTATTTTCAAAGAATTTTTTAAAGTATTTTATTTATTTGAGAGAAAAAGAGCATGCGGAGTGAGAGAGACAGAACATGAGCACAGGGAGGGGCAAAGGGAGAAGCTTCCCACTGAGCAGGGAGCCTGATGTGAGGTTCAATCCCAGGACACTGGGATCATGACCTGAGCAGAAGGCAGGCACTTAACCAATGGAGCCTCTCAGGCGCCCCTACAGACAATTCTTTAAGAGAAGTTTTAAGTTCACAACAAAATTAAGAAGGTACAGAGATTTCTCATAAGCCCATACATCCAAATAAGTGTAGCCTCCTGTCATTATCAACATCACTCACAAAGTTATAGATTTGCTATCAAGGATGACACGTCATAATCACTAGGGCTCACACTTTACCCATAGTTCACTGTTGGTGTTACACATTCTGTGGGTTTAGACAAATATATAATGACACATATCCATCACTGCACTATTGTATCGCACAGTATTGCACAGAATAGATGCGCCGCCTTAAATATCTTCTATATTTTGCCAATTCAATCCTCCCTCCTCACCCCATCTGGCAAATATAAATCTCTTTATTTTCTCCATAGTTTTGCCTTTTCTAGAATGTCATATGGTTGGAAGCATACAGTACATAGACTTTTCAATTTAGCTTCTTTGGTTTAGTAATATTTAAGATAAATAGCATTTAAGGTTCCTCTGTGTCTTTTCCTAGTTTGATAGCTCATTTCTTCTTACTGTAAATATACTCCTTTGTCCAGATGCACCACAATTTGTTGATCTATTCATCTACTGAAGGACATCCTGGTTGCTACTAAGCTTTGGCAATTGTGAAAAAGCAGATATAGACATCCATGTGCAGGTTTTGTGTGGATATAAATTTTTTGATGCCTCCATACCAAGGAGCATGAATGCTGGATCATATGGTAACAGCATGTTTAGTTTTATAAGAAACCCCAAGATGTTTTCCAGAATGGCTGTATCACAGGCATCCTCATTAATAATGAATGATTGTTCCTGTTGCTCCACATCCTTACCAGCATATGATACTGACAGTGTTCTGGATTTCGGCCTTTCTAATAGCAGTGTAGTGTATCTCACTGTTTTAATTTGCATTTCCCCAATAACATACAATATGGAGCATCATTCCAAATAGTTATCATCTGTATATCTTCTTTGGTGAGATCTTTGGCCTATTTTTTAACCAAGTTGTTTGTTTTATTAATCCTGAGTTGTTTTTATATATGTTCAATAGCAGTCTTTATCAGATGTGTCTTTTGCAAATATTCTTCCCAGCATGTGCTTCTCATTCTCTTAACATTGTTTTTGCAAAGTAGAAGTTTCCAATTGTGTATAGTCCAGATTTTCAATTATTTCTTTAATGGATCATGTCTTTAGTGTTGTATCTAAAAAGGCACCATATCCCAGATCACATATGTTTTCTCCTATGCTAATTTCTAGAAGTTTTATAGTTTTATGCTTAGGTCTACAATCCATTTTGATATAATTTTTGTGAAGGATGTGAGGTCTGTGTTCAGATTTTTTTTTTTACATATGGATAGCCAGTTGTTCCAGAATCATTTTTGAAAAGTCTATCTTTGCTCTATTATATTTCTTTTGCTCCTTTGTCAAAGGTCACTTGGCTATATTTAAGGGGGCGTGTTTCTGGGCTGTGTATTCTGTTCCATTGATCTATTTGTCTATTCTTTCACCGATACCAAACTGTTTTGATAACTGTAGCTTTATAATAAGTCTTGAAGCTGGGTAGTACCAATCCTCCAACTTTGTTCTTCTCCTTCAATATTCTGTTGGCTATTCCGGTCTTTTGTCTTTCCATATAAACTTTGGAATCAGTTTGTCAAAATCCATAAAATAATTTGCTGGGATTCTGGATGAGATTGCATTGAATCTGTAAATCAAATTAAGAACTGACTTCCTAATGATATTGAGACTTCCTAACCATCAACATGAAATATCTATCCTAATTTATTCAGTTCTTTGATTGTATCAGAGTTTTGTAGTTTTCCTTATAGAGACCTTGTACATATTTTGCTACATTTATACCTAAGTACTTCATTCTGGACGTGTTAATGTAAATGTTATTGTTTAATTTCAAGTCCACTTGTTCATTGTTAGAATTTAAGAAAACAATTAACTTTGGGATATTAATCTTGTATCCTGTATTGTTACTATAATCACTTATTAGTTATAGGAGGTTTTTTAGTCAATTCTTTCAGATTTTCCACACAGTACAATCATGTGAACAAAGATAACTTTATTTCTTCTTTTCCAATATGTATTCTTTTTATGTCCTTTTATTGCCTTATTGCATTATCAAGGACTTCTAGTATGGTATGAAAAGGAGTGGTGAGAGAAAACATTCTTGCTTTGTACCTGATCTTACTGAGAAAGTTTAAAGTTACTTACCATCAAGTATATAATATTTGCTGTAGGGTACATTACACCCTCAGTTTTCTGAGATCTTATGTTATAAATAGATATTGGATTTTGCCAAATGCTTTTTCTGTATCTATTGATATGACCATGTGATGTTTCATTTTCAGCCCACTGATATGATGGATTACATGAATTGATCTTCAAATATTGAGCCAGCCTTGCATACCTTGGAGAAATCCCATTTGGCTGTGGTATATAATACTTTTTACTTTTTTGGATTTGATTTACTATAATTTTATTGAGGATTTTTATATCTATATTCAGAGAGATATTGGTCTGTAATATTCTTATAAGGTCTTTGACTAGTTGCTAGCCTCATAGAATGACTTAGGAAATATTCCTTCTCCTTCTAACTACTGAAAAATATTATAGAGAATTGGGGCACCTGGGTGGTTTACTCAGTTAAGCATCTGGCTCTTGAATTTGGCTCAGGCCATGATCTCAGGGTCATTATATCAAGCTCCCAGTCAGGTTCCACAGTAGATGTAGAGCGTGCTTAAGATTCTCTCTCTTGCTCTCCCTCTGCCCCTCCCCTCCTGTTCACATGCTTTCCCAGTAAATTAATTAATTTAAAAAATTAAAAAGATTATAGAGAATTAGTATAATTTCTTCCTTAAATGTTTGGTCGAATTCACCAGTGAATCCATCTGGGCCTGGTGCTTTCTGTTTTGGGAGGTTATTAATTATCAACTCAATTTCTTTAATAGATATAGACCTATTCAGATTGTCTCTTTTTGTTTCAGTTTCAGCAGATTGTGTCTGTCAAGGAATTGATCCACTTCATCTAAGATATTAAATTTGTAAGCATAGAGTTGTTCATAGTATTCCTCATTTTCCTTTTAATGTCCAAAGGATCTATAGAAACTTTTCCTCTTTCTGATATTAGTAATGTGTGTTCTTGTTATTTTCTTCTTCATCAGTCTAGCTAGAGGCTTATAAATTTCATTGATCTTTTCAAAAGAGCAGCTGTTACATCTGTTAATTTTTCTCTATTGATTTCCTGTTTTCAATTTCATTGATTTATCCTATTTCTTTTTTTAATTTTTTTTTATTTGAGAAAGAGAGTATGAGAGTGAGAGAGGAAGCACAAACAGGAGGAGGGATTTAAAGAGAAGCAGACTCCATGCTAAGCAGGGTGCCCAACGTGGGATTTGATCCCAGGACGCTAAAATCATGACCTGAACCAAAGGCAGATGCTTAACCAACTGAGCCAGGCAGGCACTGTATCTTATTTATTATTTCTTTTCTTCTGTTTACTTTGTGCTTAATTCATTCTACTTTTTCTGGTTTCTTCAGGTGGAAAATTAGATTACTGATTTTAGATCTTTCTTTTTTACTACATGAATTCAATAATATAAGTTTCCTTGTAAGCACTGCTTTTGCTGCATCCCACAAATCTTGCTAAGTTGTTTTTTTCATTTTCATTTAATTCAAAATATTTTTAAGTTTCTCTTTAAATTTGTTTTTTGATGTATTATATAAAAGCAGGTTGTTTAATCTCCACATATCTTGGAATTTTCTAATTATCTTTCTATTACTAATTTCCTATTACTTTTCACTGTGTTCTAAGAGCACGCATTGTAGGTTTCTATTATTTAAACTTGTTAAGGTGTATTTATGGCCCAGAATATGATCTATCATGGTGAATATTCCATATGAGCTTGAGAAAAATATGTCTTCTACTGTTGATGGATGAAGAAGTCTAGAGATGTCAATTACATCCAGTTGAATGTTGGCATTGTTAAGGTGAACTATGCCATTTCCTATCTTCTGCTTGCTTTACCTGTCTATTTCTGAGAGTTGGGTATAGAATTCTCTAACTGTTAAAGTGGATTTTTCTATCTCTCCTCGCAGTTCTATCAACTTTTGTCTCACATAGTTTGACACTCAATGTTAGGCACATACACAATTAGAATTGTATTGTCTTCTTGAAGAATTGACCCTTTTATCATTATGTAATGCCCTTCTTTACCCCTATAGCTCTCCTTATTTTCATGTCTTCTCTGTCTAAACTAAATACATCTACTCTTGCTTTCTTTTGATTAGCATTAGCATGGTATATTTTTCTCCATTTATTTTTAATCTATAGATATCTTTATATTTAAAGTGGCTTTATAATAGACAATATACATAGGTCGTGTTTTTTAATCTACTCTAACAATTTCTGTCTTTTAATTGGTGCTTTTAGATCATTGACTTCCAAAGAGGTTATTGATACATTTGGAACAATATCCACTATATCTATTACTGTTTTCTATTTGTTGACTTTGTTCTTTGTTCTTATTTTTACCTTCCATTTTTTTTTGCCTTTTGTAGTTTTAATTGGGCATGCAAATGATTCCATTTTTTTCTCCTTTCATACCATATCTGTTATACTTCTTTTCTGTTTTTGTTTTTTACTTTTTTAGTGGTTTCCTTACAGTTTGCAATATACACTCAGAGTTAATCCATGTCCATTGTCAAATAACACTATACCACTTCATGGGTAGTGTAAATACCTTATACTAACAAAATAATACTAATACTTATTCCCCCATCCCCATATCTTGCTGTCATTCACTTCACTTATATATAAGCATACATAACCACACATATATTAGCATATATAAGTATATAAGCTATATTCATAAGCTGATGGATGACTAAATACATTGTTAGTATTATTTGAAAAAACTGTCATTTGTTAGATCACTTTGGAATAAGAAAAATAAAAATTTTCATTTTACCTTCTTATTTCTTCTTCATTATTCTTCTTTATGTAGATCTGAGTTTCTGACCTATATTATTATCCTTCTCTTCTAAAGAACTTATAATATTTTTGCAAGGCAGACTTACTTGCAACAAACACCCTCAATATTTGTTTGTATGAGAAAGTCCTTCATTTTAAGGATAATTTTGCAGGCTACAGAATTCTAAGTTGTTGGGGTTTTTTTCTCTCATCACTTTAAATATTTTATTCCCTTATTGCTTAAATAGTTTCAAATAGATTGAATGTAATTCTTATCTTTCTTCTTCTATAGGTAAGATGCTCTTTCCATCTGTTTTCTTTCAGGATTTTTTTTAATCTCTGATTTTCTGTAGTTTGAAGATGATATGCCCACACCAAAATAAGTGTAGTTTTTGGAATTTATTCACTTAGTGTTGCCTAAGATTCCTAAATTTGTGGTTTGGTGTCCAAGAATAATTTGGGGGAAATTCTCAGTCATTATTGTTTTAAATATTTGTTCTGTCCCTTTCTCTCTTCTCCTTCTGGTATTCCCATTTTCCATATATTACTCCTTTTGTAGCTGTCCCATAGCCCCTGCATATTTTGCTCAGGGTTTTTTTGTTTGTTTATTTGTTTTCAATCTTTGTTAACTCTGCTTTTCAGTTTTTAAAGACTCTACTGATACATCCTCTAGCTCAGAGAGTCTTTCCTCAGCTATGTCCAATCTCTTAATAAGCCCATCAAAGCATCCCTCATTCCTATTACAGTGTTATCGCTAGCATTTCTTTTTGGATCTTTCTTAGTATTTCCATCTCTCTGCTTACATCACCCATCTTTTCTGCATGATGTCTACTTTACCCATTAGGCCTATAGTATATTAATCATAGCTGTTTTAAATCTCTGGTTTGATAACTCCAACATCGCTGCCATATCTGGTTCCAATTCTTGCTTTGTCTATTCAGATTGTGCTTTTTGTCTTTTTGTATACTTTGTAATATTTTCTTGATAGCCAGACATGATATATCAGGTAAAAGGAACTGCTATAAACAGGCCTTTAGTAATGTGGTGGTAAAGTGTGGGAGGAAGTATTCTATAGACCTATGACTAGGTCTCACTTTCTAAGTGACCCTATGTCTCTGGACTGTGAACTATACAAGTACTTTTCAGTTTTTTCCTCCCCCTTTATAAATGAGACAAGATGACAGAATGGACTGAAGTTGGGTGTTTCTCTTTATCAAGTCAGGTATGTCCTTAAATAACCTTCCAGGTTAGGCTCTGATTAACTAATTTCCCCTGAAGGTAGGCCTTCTTGAGAAGAGTGTCCTCTGGCAAATTTTGAAATGGTTTCCTCTCTCTGATATTTACTATGAGAATCTGGTCAAACTCCTGGAGGTCAATATCAAAATACTGTTATGGCCTTCTTATGACTGTGTCCTCCTGGAGCTTTTAACTCTTAAAATTGTTCACACCGAGCTTCTTGCTATTTGTTAATGATGGTTCATTTTAGCTATCTGGCATCGGTTTTTACATCAATTTTTTTTTCTTTCTTAAATTTTATTTTAATTCCAGTATAATTAACATATAGTATTACATTTGTTTCAGATATACAATTGTACAATATAGTGATTCAACAATTCTATACATTACTCAGTGCTCATCATGATAAGTGTACTCTTGATCCTCTTCACCTATTTCACCCATCCCCCACACCCCTCCCTGCTCTGGTAACTACCAGGTTGTTTTCTAAAGAGTCTGGGTTTTGGTTTTTCGCTTTTTTCTTTATTTCTTTGTTTTATTAAATTCCACATATGAGTGAAATCATATGGTATTTGTCTTTCTTTGACTAATTACTTTATTTGACATTCACTCTAGATCCACCCATGTTGTTGCAAATGGCAAGATTTCATTATTTTTTTATGGCTGGGTAATATTCCATAGTGTATATATACCACTTCTTCTTTACCCAGTAATTTGTCAGTGGTCACTTGCATTGCTTCTATAATTTGGCTATTGCAAATAATGCTACAATAAATATATGCATGCATTTAACTTTTCAAATTTGTGTTTTGTATTCTTTGGGTAATTACTGGATTGTAGGGTAGCTTTATTTTTAATTTTTTGAAGAACGTCCATGCTGTTTTCCACCCTGGCTGCACCAGTTTGCATTCCCACCAACAGTGCATAAGAGTTCCTTTTCCTCCACATCCTTGCCAACACTTGTTTCTTCCCACATCAATTTCTGCTCATGAGTCTCTGCTCTAGTAAGCTGCAACTCTCTGTATTTGCACATTTGTCCTTTTAATTTTGGGGGAAGAAGTTTGCCCTGTATCTTCCCTTCTCTTATAGATCTATTAAAGAAGTTAATTTTTTACTCTATTCAGCTTTTTAACTTGTTGTTAAGATGGAGTGAATATTTCTAAGCTCCCTATATGTGGAACCAGAAACCAGAAGCCCTCTTTATTATATTTTTAATCAAGTAGTGGCTGTAATGTCCATTCTAATCCTAAGCAATGTAAATTCATTAAATATAATAGGAACCAGGCTCTCTGAAAGCTAAGAGATAAATTGAGGAACTTGTTCTGTGGACAGAATTTCAACTCTACATGCAACACATAATAGATATCTATTTAGTCTACTTGGTGTCCATTAGCTAGTCTTCTGTTAGCAATATGCAGTTTTCCTTTGAGGAACTAAAGGAAACTTAAGGGAACTGTAAGCAGTGGATAGAGCTTCTGTGCAACTCTCAAGAAAAGTTCTCTGTCCTCCCATAGCAAAGTGTTGGACTCATGATTCAAATTAAATCAATCAGGTGCTCTCTCTCTTTTAAATTTCCTTTTTGCTTTGATTAACCAAATGGGTTTTCTGTTGCTTATAAACAAAGGATCCTAATAAATTAAATCAAATATACAACATATCACTTCATTCATTCATTCATTCATGTATTTATTTATAACATATCACTTTAAAATGCAAATAGCCACCAGGTGTTGGATGGAAGTATTAAATCACCATATTGTACACCTGAAACTGATATAAAACTGTATGTTAACTGGAATTTAAATAAAAACTTTAAAACGCTTTAAAAAATAAAATGCAAATACTGTCAGCCATATAAAATATGATTTAACTTTGGCTTCTATGGGTAATTATATGTAAATTATATATAAAATTTCAAAGATCAAATCAGTTCCAAATTTAAAACCAAATGAGAAATGACTGTATCACTTACATTTTTTTCTGTCCATCCATTCTTCTAGCTCTGCAAAGTTAATAATTTGTCTTGTCCTCCAAAGGCCAAGACGATATTTAACACGATGGATCAGCCTATGATACATGTTTATAACTGCTCTCAAATTTGGTCCATGAGACAAAGCCTATAAAACAGTAATATAGACAGTAAAGTCCCATTTTTACATATTTCTTCTATATATATATATTTAATATGGTTTTGCCCTTCCCATTTCATCAATTTCACCCGGTTTATTAAATTATAGATGTATTTACTAATGTTTATTGTCTAGGTTGGCTAAATACATGCACTGTAGAATGAGATAATCTCCTCGAAGTTCAGAGAGCTTCATTATAAGCTGCTTTGTCATCAAATACTCATAATTCCCATAGCATACAGTGTTCAATGATGGATACTTTCATGGTTTCCAGATTTCAATAATGTGTAACCCACTTGGCCAGAAATAAAAAGGTTTTATTAAGATATTATTCTGTATGATGATTCTTGCCTAAGCTATTCACTAGGGGTGCCCAAATCCTTGTTTATTTTCTTTATTTTGAAAATTGTATATTAGTGAATTTTACTTATTTTTTTACTGAATGTCTTCAGGTTTTTCATGTTGATTTGTAAAACTCTGTTAAATGTTAAATAAACTAATCCTTTTCAGCATATGTGCAAATTTTATCAGTTTACCTTTTAACTGTGACTATATTTTTCTATATATACATTTTCTATATTATACTACAATAGCTTTAAAAATTAAAGTATAAAAATTAATTTATTTCAGGTTTTTTTCTTAACCAAATAAAGTTCCATTTTATCAATGCAATTATTTTTACATTTTATATTTACTGGCTCATTAATTTATCTACTTATCTCTATTAATTCCTTTTTAAAGCGATATTTTCCTGTTCTTGACTTTCTGAATTAAAGACTTAATTCACCTATTTTCATTATTTTTTAAGACTGTAATTTTTTAAGACTGTATTTAAGTTCATAAATTCCTCTCTGAATAATCCTTCCTTTGATGTGTTTTGTATGCCATTTTACAAGGAAAAAAACTGAAGCAAAAAATCTTTAAATAACTTTCCCAGTTATTGGGTGGTTAGTTGCAATAGCTAGTAAGTTATCAAGTTGCAGAATTTATTTTGAAACTGAAACAAGGACACTCCAGGGTCAACATTTTTAATTATACACTATATCCCTCTTAATTTATTTGAATTTACTGTTTTTTCATGCATTCTGTGAGTTTTTGGTTTCTTTCCTACTACATTTCTTTCAATATTTAATAACATTTCCCAATGTTTATTTTTAATCTGCCTTTTATTCAATAGGCTTTCGTAGCTTGTAGAAAAAATAATGAATTGGTTATACTGGTAACACTGGTAGAGCATTCCCTATTATATGAATTTTAGTGGGAGGCAGAACAAACCTCCCACAACTTGATATTAATGACCCAAGCTTCCTTTGTTGAAGTTTTGTTCATTATCTACATTAGTACCAGATTTTTAAATCAAAACTAGTAATGCTTTGGAGCAAAACAGAGGTAAATCTATTTGTGTGGTAGAGTAACTGTGGCAGCAATATCCATTTTTCAAGGACAGGAGTACTCAGGATTCAGTATCTGCATTAGACTCCTGTAAAGGTTGTGGTTGCAGTCCTGAGAGCTGCCTAACCCTCATCATCCTTTCACGTTTTTTTTTTTTTAAAGATTTTATGTATTTATTTATTCATGAGAGACACAGAGAGGCAGAAACGCAGGCAGACGAAGAAGCAGGCTCCATGCAGGGGGAGCGGGATGTGGGACTCGATCCCCGGTCTCTAGGATCACACTCTGGGCTGAAGGCGGTGCCTAACCACTGAGCGACCCGGGCTACCCCCTTTCACGTTTTTGAACTTAGTTCTCCAAACCTCTGCCCAATATGCTACTCAATATCTTTCTGCTTAAATCTCTTGGTAGATTTCTTTTGCTTATAATTAAGAATCAAGCAATGTTTTCATTGAGCTTTTAGAATATGAGCCAAAAGGATCCTGGTTGGAGAGTATTTGCTAAGAGAGCAGGAGCACTGGGCAGCCATCAAATCCAACTGAAGTGTCTTTCCCTCCAAACCTAATAAATCCATTTTTGGAGACACAACCTGTCTTGTGGGGGATCAGATATGAGGCATTCAAAAAGTTACCTAGGTTTTCATGTTTAAGAAGTTGAGTCAGATAAATTTATAAGGGTCCATCTGCATGGTTCCTCCTACAGTGTGCCTCTCTGTCAGTCTTCTGCATGAAAATATGCCTCCACTATGGTGCTATGTACATCTCAGTATGTAAATCTTTCACCATATTTCTAAGCATTTCTCAAGATAAAATTTTTTAGAAAAATGTAAAAATTGATATTTACAAAAGCAATATTGGAATATAAAAGACTCACTGCAAATTAGTAATTATAATTTTCCAATTCTTGTTGACTTAAAGGGTAAATACATCATAGTTACCATATATCAATGTTTAAAATTCTTTCCAGTATGCACTTTCAGCCTCTCTTTTGTCTGATATGGTCATGTCTTGTTTTTAAAAAGTAATGAGGGATGCCTGGGTGGCTCAGCTACTGAGCGTCTGTCTGCCTTCGGCCCAGGGCATGCTCCTGGAGTTCAGGGATCGAGTCCCACATCCGGCTCCCTGCATGGAGCCTGCTTCTCCCACTGCTTATGTCTCTGCCTCTCTCTCTCTATGAGTCTCTCATGAATAAATACATAAAAATAAAATAAAACATAATAAATAAATAAGTAACACATGGATTGCTTGTTTGGAGAATTCCACTACATTATGACACTTACTGGGGCTTAATTTCTTTGATTACTAGTTAGAGTGCTCTCCTTTCATATTTATTTGCCATTTATGCTTCTCATACAGTAAAGTACTATTTTGTGTCTTCTACTTATTTCTTCCATTATTATTAGAGTGTGTTTCTTATCAGTTTATAAAAGGTCTTTACATATTGAGTCTTTTTAACACTCATGCTATATCAAATGTGTTTCCACAATCTAACTTTTTAACTTTTAAAAATATTTAGACATATAAGCAGATAACTTGCTTACAACTTGCCTACATGTATTAACTACAGTCTAACCTTGTCTAAACACTTACATATGACATCCAAAAGGGCCTTTATACAAAAATCTTGTTAAAGCAGGAAAAGGGAAAAGGTTTTTAAACCTAAAACTAGACTTTTAAACCTACTTTAGACTTTTAAGCCTAAAAAAACCCAATGAAACAAAAATGTAATATTCTAAATTGCTATCTTACACACACATACATAAGCACACAAGTGTACAAGCCACAAATAATGTTAAATGTGATTTATATATATAATATATAAAATATATATAATAAAATATATATGTAACAAAATATATATATATATAAATGTGATAAATATAAATTCACCTCCTCACCCACTAAAGAATTAGTAAAGCCCTTAGCCACACATAATGTAGCACACATTTAGGTAGCTAAAGCAAATGTCTCTTTCCTGGGTTTGGTTCTTCTCTCTCCAGGCCTCTTTTCTGTATCACCTGCCACTCACTTTGATATTGGTCAGAATGATTATTATATACCTGAAGCACATGCTTAATCCTTCTACCGCAAATTGCTTAGTATAAAGACTGTTAGTACATTCTTGGTACATTCAACTGTATCACTGAGTCTTGCCTTCCTTCCATGTGCCTCTGCAAATTTAAGTAGCAGCTTCTGATTACTACACAACTTTTAACCTTTATATCAATATATCTGTGGCCCTCTGCATCATCTCCCTGATGTAAGCACACCCCAGCTGGCTCTACAGTATCAGAAGGGAGTTTTAACCTAATTTTGGCAGGACACTCCAATGCTATGATCTGATCTGAGAAAAGACTCCACCATTTTGCAATGAGCACTGAATACTATTGTTACTAGAATAGTCTAATGTTTTAAAATGTCTAGAACCAGACAGACTTAGATGTGATGTTCAAATTTCAACTATGCCACTGGCTGGATGTGCAACTTGAGACAAATGTCGTTAACTCTCTGTGCCTTACTTTCATGGCTAGTAAAGATAGCTAAACAACTAAGAGGAATGGTATCACTTCAATTCTTGATCACCAACTTCACCTGGGTTCTCAAATGGTCTGAAAATTCACCTGTGTTTTTATATATATTTCTCTTTTTGCCATTTTCTGTAGGAATTCAATCTCCTCATATATTCAAACTCACCTTCTAAATGCTCACTCTTAGAAAATGACATTGTCCCATATTTAACCAATGGGAAAACATTAGATTATTGTTATCTCAACTTCCTATCACCAAATCTAAACACTTAGCAACAACCTTTGGTCCTACAACAGAGAAATACATCTCTCTTCTCTAAGGCTAATCCTGTCAGGTGTCTTATAAACACACGCCTTCCAATATTTTTCGCCTGTATGGATTATCTTTATCTCTCTTATATCATCAACCTTCCTTTCTTATTGGCTTCTATAATAAGCATTTAAATGTACTTAATTAAGTATTTTCCATCATAAACTATCCTACCTAAACTTTATAGTGTCTCATATTTATCTTCTCTAGATGTTTTCACTTCCTTGCTTTCCACACATCACTCCACTGAAACTTGCCAAGGTCATCCATGAACTAACTGTTGTAAAGATAGAAAATTCTTAGACCTTCATTCCTAGCAGCATTGGAGACTAGTGACTCCACCTTCTTTCTTAAACTGCCTCTGAATTTCCTTGATCTAGCATATTCCAGCTTTCTTCTTTACCTCTCTGGCTATTGCTTCACTATAACTGGATTCTTCATCTCCTGCCTTCCCCTTGCACATTGGCCTTTCCCTTTACATGCTTTTCTCCCTAATCTATATACTCTCCCTGGACAGCACGTTGAATCCCATGGTTTCAGTTATTATCATTAATAATGATCTCAAATCTATGGATGGGGGCAGAGTACAGGAAGCCATCATTGGTCAGGGAGCTAATTCATAATATTTAGGAAAAAAATTCAAACTTCTCATCCTCTGACCCAAATATGTTATTATACATCCTCCATCATGTTGAAAATAATTTATTTTAACTTACATAATTTATCTAATTAATTAATTTGCAACCTAATATGTAGCAGGAATATTCTAGACTTTGTGAACAGATTACTGAACAGAAAAGGCAAAATTCTTGTCTCAAGAAGTTACACTGTAATGGAAGGAACAACAATCCAATAAACAAATATATATGTGTTGGGTGTCAGTAAGAGGCTTGAAGTGTTTTAAATAGAATAGGGAGTGAGCAGACTGGATGTTATTTTTTATAAGGTAGTATGGAGCAGGCTTTTTGATAATTAACAATGAGCACAGACCTGAATGAACAGAACCAACTAGTCACCTGAGTAAAGAGCTTCCTCACAGATAACATGAGAATCACTCCTAATTGGGGCTACTTTCATGAGTGGGAATGTTTTATTGTCTTCCTCAAGTGTGTTAAGGTGGAAAAGAATTTAAGAACTACTGATGAATTCTAAATGTTTCCGTATGGCCCAATCTTCCTTCTGAGTTCTGGACCTATACTTTTTGCCTTGCAGACATCTCATAGATTTCCCATGGGTAGTTCAAAGTCAGTGTTGAAAACTGGACTCCTTTCCTTTCCTTCCCTCTCCTATCTGCTCTCCTCTTAAATCTTGTATTTCACAACCATCCACCAGGTAGCCCAATACAAAAAGCACAAAAACTGAGGAACTGTTCTTGACTCGTCTCTCTCTCTCTTATCTTTAAATCCATTCAAACCCAATGTCCTATCCTTTGCTCCATCTCTCCAGCCCTAACTCAAGCTATCATTATCACACACTGAATTATTGAAAAAGCATAGTGGTTGTCTTTCCTCTAATTTTGTCACTTTCTTCCCCAATTCATTGCCCAGTCAGTAATTTTTCTAAAAGGTAAATCTATTAATGTCACTTATCTGCTTTAAAGTCATTCATTCCCATAAACTAAGTAAAAGCATAAACTCCTTAGCATGGTTTTTATGGACATGCTTAATCTGACAGCCATCTCAGTTTCCTCTACTGCCAGTATCCTCCCAGCCAACTCTCAGCCTCTCATTGTTCTATCTCAGCTGTGGTCACTGATATTGTCTTTCACTGTGCCTACAACTCTCTCAGTCCATGGGGGTCTATCTGACAAAATATAACTATTCCTGATTTTCTAGATTTCAATGTATTGGCACTATCCAAGCCCACACCAAACACAGCTGTCTGCCCACACCAGACACAGCTGTTTGAATTAAATACTCTTTCTAAGTTCTCCAATGGTACCTAACACTTCCTCAGTTATCTGCATGTCTCTCTAGACTAGATGCTCTATGAGATCACATACCAAAAAAGAAACTGGATTCAGTACGTAGTAACTGTTATCAAAAGCTTTTTAAGTAATCTCAAATAAATGAACATAGTTCTCCTGGTACCTAGGAGCTAACACATTTATGTAATACATCTTTTCTGTTCAATGTCACCTGTGTCATGGGGTCACCTGTCCATGGATGGATTTCAGGATTTTCTTATTGTTTCTGTTTTGCATTTTGAGATAATAAGAGGAAATCCAGTCTTTATCAAATTTTCAAAGGCTTCTGTGACCTCCAAAAGGTTAAAGACCACTGGCCTATGCATGGGAAATTGTTATGGTAACCTTAAAACTCAGATTTTTCCAGAATTATTCCAAGTTTATTTATTCAACAAATATTTATTCAGAGATAATTTTGAACACTTTCCTATTATAACTATCAGCTATTCAAATGCCCTAGAATTTCAGCATTTTTGGAAAAGGACTAGAATTTTAAAATTTAAATGATAAATATTGAAATTATGTAAAATCTTCAAGGCATCACAATGAGAAAAAAATGGGTTTTTTTTTAGATCATTACTACTTATTCCAAAACACATGCAAACAAATAACACAGAGTTTTTAAAAGGCAAAGTACACTTTGAATGGTAGAAATAAATAATGCTAATAGTTAAATGCAGCAATCTCTATGGTACCCTTATGACTGATATGATAGTGCAGTGTTGCTTCATTATTTCTAAATAAACCCAAACTGGAGAATTTCATTGGAAATTATGGAAATTGTACAGTCTCTTGAGGTAGCTCAAAGTGACATTCTAGTAGACACTGTCTACAACTACAAGCTCTGAAGTAGCAGCCAAACAATTTGACTATGGAAATTTTCCAGCAGAGGGATCGCCAGGATACTGACAATTATCCAGTGACTTCTGTGCAGCCTCTAGAGCAGAAAGTCTATCAAGGATTCTCCCAACAACAACCCTGCACATGGGCATGGCCCTGGAACCTGACAATGTGTGCATCACTGGCCTGCTGCATTAGCTGTTCAAAAGCAGGCAAGATAACACTAACCATATAAACAGAGCAGCCATCCAACATAAAAAGCACCATACCAGGGATAGAACAAAAAAGAAAAGCAATGACCATAGCAAATTTTATAACCAAATCAAAGTCAACAATCTAGTGTATATTGGCACCAACTCTTTAAAAGTGCTTCCCATTCTTTTCATTTCAAATTCTATCTCTACATAGAAATACATTTTCCTTGTCAGTATCTCCTTTTTATCATGATCTTGGGCCCATTCTTGCTCTTTAAGTTTACTAGACTCATTTTTCTCCCAGAGGTGATGGATGACTTTATAGTTCTCTTCAGTGGCAGGAAATGCTATAATTAAACTAAATCATAACACAAATACACAATCATATGTATGCATATGATATATAATATATATTTTATATTATATGCTTACATATATACATATATATTATTTCTCTCCATATATAAATGTAAGTCATTAGAGTACCCTGCTGAATTTCTATAACTATATCTTGTTGAATTAAAACAGCCATTCAATAGATATTTGTTGAATACTTACCATGAACCAAGCACTATTCTAGGCATTTGAACACAGTAGCAAACAAAACAGAAACCATGTAAATATATACAAACAACTAAATAAACAAGAAAAAGGCAGATAATAAGTGCAAATATTTAAAATAATAGGATTGTATATTATGTGCCAAAACAGCAATGTGGTGCTATAAATATGAAAATAACATGTACTCCCTAATAGTTCACTTATTTGTATTGCTTATGACAGGCATATAAACAAAGGTCACAATATAGATACCTGGGCACAATAATGACCAAAAGAATAGAGATAATTTTTGCTTGATGGACCAGGGACAATGTCTCAGTACGTATATTTAAGAAAGATCTTGAAAGATGAGTTGGAGTTTATCAGAAGATTAAGAAGGAGGAGCATTCCAGCTTAAGAGAACAACATCAGAACATAAGATACAATAGGAAACAGTCATGGAATTAAAGAATTTGGGCTTTGCTAAAGCACAGGGTATGAGTGAGGAAGCATAATGGGATGAAGATGAACAGTGGGCAAGTGGCAGACCAGGGAGGTCATATGTATATCTTAGAGAATTCATACCTTCTCCTACAGTCAAATAGGGCCACTAAAAGATTATGAGAAATGGAATAAGGTAATCAGAGTGCAATTTCCTTAATTGGATGTGACAGATTAGAAGGTATGTAGCAAGGACAATAATTAGGAGACAACTATAGTTCTCCATGTGAGGGTTGATAAGTAGAAGTTGTGACAAGAAACAAAGAGAAGAAGAGCAACACAAGAAATGTAATGGTGATAATAAATTGAATATGGAAGTGAGGAAGTTAAAAGAGTCTAAGGAAACTCCAGGTATAGCTTGGACAATGGATGGTAGGATAGTTCATCAATATAGGTAGCATACGGGGTGGTCTGAGATGGTGACATAGGAAGATCTTGAACTCACCTCTTCCCTCAAACACACCAAAACTACAGCTACATATGGACAATTCTCTCTGAAAAAGAAAACTAGTAGAAATGTTCCACTACAACAAGAGATAAAAGGATCATATCAAAATGAGTAGGAAAACCAACAGGGCCTACATTCAAGGGACACCAAGGGCTGTAGGGAAAAGAAATTCTCCTTCTAAAAGGCTCGCCTACAGTCTCACTCATCCCAGGACCCAGCACAAAAGCAACCATTTGAAAAGCACTTACACTATATGTGAAAGGGATTCCTTTGCTAATCTTACAGCATGCGCTGAAGGGGCAAGGGACAGGTGGGACTCTCTTCAGAGATGAAGACACTGGAAGAAGCCATTTTTGCATTCTTCCCTGACCCAGCTAGCACAGGAAGGTATGTGCAGATTTAGTGCCATCTAAGGCTGGTGGGGCTGGATGGTGGTGGCACTGGCTGGGGCCCATGAATGTGAGCAGTCACAACATTCTCCTAGTCCTTTGCTAAAGCCTGTGAGCATGAATGGTTGAAGTATTGCTCTACTCCTTGGCTGGGACCAGCAAGTGCAAGTGACCATGACGTTCTCCCACTCTCTTGTTAAAGCAAACAGGCACACACACACACACACACACACACACACACACACACAGTACTCCACCCATATACTATTAGATTTAACAAATGAATTCAGTAAAGTTGTAAGCTAAAAAATCAATATAAAGAAATAGGCTATGTTTCTTTATAGTAATAACAAGATATCAGAAAGGTAATTAAGAAAACAATCCTATTTACAAGAGCATCCAAAAGAATAAAATACCTAGAAATAAATTTAACCAAGGAAATGAAAGAACTGTACTTTGAAAACCATCAGACACTGATGAAAGAAATTGAAGATGACATGAATAAATGTAAAAACATATTATGCTCATATTAGAAGAATAATATTGTTAAGATGGCCATACCAGCCAAGGTAATCTACAAAATCATTGTAGTCCCTATCAAAATAGCCATAGCATTTTTCACAGGACTAGAACAAATAATCCTAAAATTTCTACAGAACCAAACAACTCGAAATAACCAAAACAATCTTGTAAAAGAAGAACAAAGCTGGAGGTATCATGCTTCAGGATTTCAAACTATGCTACAAAACTATAGAGATCAAAGCAGACATATAGATCAATGGAATAGAATAGACAGCCCAGAAATAATCCCACACTTATAAAGTCAAACAATCTATTAAAATGGAGGTAAGAATATAAAATGAGGAAAAGACAGTCTCTTCAATAAATTAATTGTTAAAACTGGACAGCTACATGCAAAAGAATGAAAGTGATTCACTTTCTTACAACATAAAAATAAACTCAAAATGTATTAAAGGCTTAAATAAGATCTGAAGACATAAAACTAGAAGAAAGCACAGGTAGTAAGCTCTTGAGCATTGGTTTTAGCAGTACTTTTTTAGATCTGTCTCCTCAGGCAATGACAACAGGAGAAAAATAAACAAATGGGGCTACCTCCAATTAAAAAGCTTTTGCACAGCAAAGGAAACCATCAACACAATGAAAAAGGAGAAATGAATAGGAGAAATTATTTGCAAATGACATATCAGATAAGGGTTAACATTCAAAATACATAAAGGACTCATACAACTCAATTTCAAAAAAAAATCCAATTAAAATTTGGGCAGAATATATTTGAATAAATGTTTTCCCAAAGACATACAGATGGCTAATAGGTACATGAAAAGATGCTCAACTTTACTACCCATCAGGGAAAAGCAAATCAAAGCCATAATGAGGTATCACCTCACACCTGTCAGAATGGCTACTATCAAAAAGATAAGGAATAACAAGTATTAATGAGGATGTGGAGAAAAGGGAACCCTTATGCATTATTGGTAAGAATGTAAATTGGCACAGCTGCTTTAGAAAATAGTATGGATAGTCCTCAAAAAATTAAAAACAGAACTACCCTACAATCCAACAATTCCACTTGTGGAATTTTTTGAAGAAAACTACAACACTAATTCAAATATCTGTGCATCTCTATGTTCAATGCAGCATCATTTACAATAGTCAAAATATAGAAGCCACCTAAATGTCCATCAATAGATAAGTGGATAAAGATGTGATTGATACATAGATGATGGATAGATGATAGATAGATAGATGATAGATAGATACAATGGAATATTATTCAACCATTAGAAGGAATGCGATCTTGAAAATTCAACCATTTTCAACAACATGGATGAATCCAGAGGGTATTATGCTATCTGAAATGAGTTAGGCAGAGAAAGACAAAAATATTGCATGATTTCACTTATATGTGGAATCTACAACAAAACAAATGAACCAAAAAAAAACAAAGCATAAACATATTCATAGATACAAAGAATAAACTAATGGTTGCCAGACAAAATAGATCCTAGATAGTTATTTTGAAAGTCAAGATTGCTGCTTATGAAAGTTGCTCAGGTGTGTGGGTGTGTCTAGAGCGCTTTTTGAGTTAAATGTTTACACTATAAAGAGTATCCAGGAGTGTGGGAAGTGGAGCAAAGTTGTTTATACAGACAATGAACAGATAACAAAACGGTGAAACAAAATTAATGCAAAGAATAGGCGGTGCCAGCCTTAGAATAAAAATGGTCCCAGAACTATTGAGTTAAGGATTAAACCAGGCCTTTTGTTCAGATTCTCTAGTTTGACAAAATCTGAAACTGTCAGCAGAATAGATAATTCATAGCATTTTCTCAATGCAAAGAATGTAGTCAGAACTTTATTTAGAAAAACCATAGATATATTAACCAGGCAACTATTCAAAACTCTATTTGCTTAAAATCTACATAAGAAAATTTATATACATTATATTTAACACATGCTTTACCTTGACCATTATTCTCTGGAATCTTTTGCGTTCAAGCCATCCTCTGACATAGGCCTGCATTAGGATGACCATTTTAACGACTTTTTTGATATTTACAAATTTGGTCCTTTCCCGGAACACTTGGAAGATTTCTATGTGTGGTCCAATTCTTTTAACTTTATTGTCAAGCTTCCCACTTTTACTTAGAATAGACTTTATCCTAAAAATAAAATATAAAATATAAAACTTCCTTATTATAGTTAACAAGAAAAATAACCACTTCTTAAAAGTCTTAAATTCATTTTAATGCTAAATGTATTAAAATAGGAAATGTATTATAATTTGTATATAGGTTTCATGTATACATCACCTGAACATGTCAATAGGATTTTCCAAAAAAAAAAAATAATAATAAAGTAAAAAATAAAAAATAAGGATTTTCCAAAGAAGTCTGAACATGCCAGAATTAATATAACATATATATAATGAAACTTCTGAAGAAAGGAAATCCAAAAGAAAGCAAATTTTTCAAAGCTTATCCGTAACTATTTAAAAAAGTAATATAAAATATTTAAGGAACAAAATATTTTCATATGACAGAACAAGTTAGTCAAAATAACTTTACTATCCCAGAAGCTACTTTAAACGAAAGACTAGGGGGATCCCTGGGTGGCGCAGCGGTTTGGCGCCTGCCTTTGGCCCAGGGCGCGATCCTGGAGACCCGGGATCGAATCCCACATCAGGCTCCCGGTGCATGGAGCCTGCTTCTCCCTCCGCCTGTGTCTCTGCCTCTCTCTCTCTCTCTGTGACTATCATTAAATAAATAAAAAATTAAAAAATAAATAAATAAATAAACTAAAGACTACTTCAAAATTATTTGGCACTGATACTCTGTTTACCAATCATCTGAAAAGTGATTTTATTCTCCAAACACTCTCAATCAAAAGGCATGATAGTGTATTGCTAAAGTCACAGACTACAGGATCACAGAAGTAAGCGACCATGATGGAAATCATGACAAGCCCTGACATCGGGCTGGTTCTTGAGAAATCCTGTTCTACTTTTTACAATGGGCATTATTTTTCTTCCCTTAGTGACTAAAATGTTGGGAGTCTAATTTTAATTATTTCACCCACACATCTAGTCTCTGTTGGGTGGTAGATTGTGGATGACAGGGAGTCCCAGCTCAGTCTTTTTCATTTGTCTTTATTATGAGCCTTGAAGCTTATGATATTGCCTTATATTATATGTTGTTTGAACACCAGTATAGCTAAAAATATTTAAAAGACAATTTTGTTCCCACTAGAATGAAGATCAGCTCCACATCAAGAGACATTTATAACAAGTATTTCTTAGAGATCTTTTTTGACTCCCTTCCTACTCCCAAGTAGCCACAACTGATCAGTGAAATTTGCTCAGGCACAGAAAACTGTGTTCCATATTTACTTTTGACCTATAGCTAAAGATGTAGAACTAAGGCTGTTCATTCTCTTCATGCTTGTGCGTGTAAATGAAAAAAAATTCTTACTCTCCTTGCAAGAGAAAAGAAGTTAGCTCTGTATAGTGTTCTCGTTACTACAGCTCTTTTGTATCTGTGACTGGTTCTTTCATTCCATTTCTTGAGAAAACTTTTTTACTTTTTTTTTTTTTTAAGATTTAATTTATTCATTCATGGGAGGCATAGAGGGAGAGAGAGGCAGAGACACAGGCAGAGGGAGAAGCAGGCTCCACGCAGGGAGCCTGACGTGGCACTTGATCCTGGGACTCCAGGATCACGCCCTGGGCGGAAGGCAGGCGCGAAACCACTGAGCCACCCAGGGATCCCTGAGAAAACTTTTTTTTTTTTTTTTTTTTTTAGAAAACTTTTTTATATTAATGAGTCAAAACTATATCATTTTGTGTTCTGGAGAAATACCCCATCTAGACAAAGCTATCCAGAAAAGATAAAGAAAATGAAGCAAATTTTTCAGTTTGTTTAAATTAACATTGATTTTGTAAAGCTTAGAAGAGAGCTCTGCCTTCTAAGAGGATTTTTGTTTCATTAATATACCAATTTTTATGAATGGGCCTTGATATAGGAGATAAACTGGTAATGTAGATAAAATGTTAATGATTACTTCTGGCTGTCCAGAGTTTCAAGACCTGCAGTGAAATCTAAAGAATTCTAAGTTCCTGACTTCTTTCTCTCAGAAGAAATAAGAGAAGTTTTTTTTGTTTTTGTTTTTGTTTTTTTAGGACTTTATTTATTTACTCATGAGAGACACAGAGAGAGGCAGGACATGGACACAGGGAGAAGCACGCTCCCTCCAAGGAGCCCGCCCGATGTGAGATTAGATCCTGGTCCCAGGACACGCCCTGAGTCGAAGGCAGATGCCCAACTGCTGAGCCACCAAGGCATCCCAAGAAAAGTGTTATTGAAATACCCAAGTGAGCCAAGTTTATACCCTAAGTTCTTTACTCTAACAAGAAAAGAGAAATAAATCTTAAAGGGATGTATATGACTGTAAAGTGATGTGCGATATGTATTGTTGAAGCACAAGAGCTCTGCTGGTCTCTTAAGTTGCCTTGAATGTCACAGAGTTCTTAGTCAAAGTGTGTGAAAAGTGAAAAGTGTATGAGTGAAAAGGAGAGAATGAGAGAGAATTGAAATTAATTATTTTGATTAAAAGCTATATTTAATATGAGTGATTAGAACTATATTAAGTAAAAGAATTATGAAGAATTGCAAACATTTATAAAATGATGGATATGTTTTGTCTGTTTTTATCAACTTAAAAAGAAAAAAATGTTATCTTAGGCCTTAGACATACGGACTTTGATCAATAGTATGCTTCTAAATAACTGGAACACTAAAAATAATGAAAAGGGAAACTTAAGGCTGAAGAATAATTTATAGAGGGCTTGATGTAAAATGATTTATATGTACAAATAATAGATTTAAAAAGAAGCTATAAAATATATCAAATTTTGAACAAGTTGTCAATTTTGATGAGCTCAATCATAAAATAGAGAATGATTGTGAATCCTTGTCTACAAAATGTTATTTAAGTTCTATATGAAAAGAGTAAGATTAGAATTTGATTTACTTTCTGTTACATTGACAGCCTGAGTTTTGAATCCATACTCTGCTCTTTATTTAACAAAAAATCATTTAGTGCCTTCAATATAGTTTGCCCAGAAAACAAAAGCTATTTATATCACAAAAATATTCCCTTTATTGTAATTATTTTTTTGTTCTTTCTGATATACTTCTTGCAAAATCTGGTATTCCCAATATTTAATGTTGCTGTAGCTGTGTTGCATTTTTTTTTTTTGTACTCTAAAGGCATCTATGACTTTTGCTCATACTTTGGCTCTTCTAAGAATTCTTTCCAATATTGTTTTCCCAAAGTTCAAATCCCAAACTATTATGATGTATTTTAACCTATCTTTTGGGTGTCCCAGATGACTGCAAGACCATACCAAAGATTTTCTTCTTCGCTATCTAAAAGGAGGGATGCTAGAAATGGTAAAATATGTTTAACATAGTTCTATAAATAAACCAAAGATGACTCTTGTATAATGTTGTTTACTTCTTACATCAGGCTAGCACCATTAGCTTAAAAGCCTGCTGGATCCAAACTCAAAATTCTTAGACATCCAATTCTTTTTTATATTGCCCCAAAGACTATATTTTCAGCCTTTTAGAACCTGCCTGCTTTGCATATCACACAAAACTGCAACCAACACCTGCTATCCATAGATAAGATAAACCTTAGGGCTGTAAAAGACCTCAATCCACTGCCGCTCTTCAGAACTCTCCGACCCAGAGACTCCCCATCTTGCTGCTGAGTGACATTACCCAGATAGGTAAGCCCTCTCTTTGACCCCCCTCTCCTGTGGGAGTTCCTTTTCCCTCTTCCCCTTCTAGGTAGTGTTTCTATGTCATTATCTCTGGAAGGTTTTCTGCTCTGAAGGACAAGCCCTCTCATGCAAATCTATGTAATGCCCAAATATAGCTTGCTATGTGCTACAGCAACCTCATAGCCATCTTTTCCCTGATTAGCCCCAAGATCCTTGAACTCATTACAATCGTCCATAGTTTTATTTAACTAAGAGCTATATTGAGACCTGCCCTTTTTATCGAAGTCCAAAATATGAAAAGAGATAACTAATTTTTAAAAAAGTTCCACCTCAAATTAAATATATAGCAACCAAAATACTATTAATATAAATGTATTAGAAGCACCCTGTGGTAAGTTGTTTGCAGTGATGGCCAATTAAAGCTTCCTTATATCTCTGTCTTCACAATGTAATTTTTACAGCTCCACTCATCAAGAGGTAGAATCTGTTTACCCACCTATGAATGTCAGCTGACCCTGTGAATTGCTTTGACCAAAAGAATCCACTGGAAGCCATATTGTTCTAGTTTTTTTGTTTGTTTGTTTGTTTGTTTAATTCATGATAGAGAGAGAGAGAGGCAGAGGGAGAAACAGGCAGAGGGAGAAGCAGGCTCCAAGCAGGGAGCCTGACGCAGGACTCGATCCTGGGACTCCCGGATCAGGCCCTGCCAAAGGCAGATGCTAAACCCTGAGCCACCCAGGGTTTTCAGCATGTGCCTGAAAGGCCTCAAACAGTTCTATTCTCTGAACCTTATATCTACAGAGGAACAAACCAACCAGCCTCTAAAGGTTCAGACAAGAACATGGAGAACAGACAAGTTGTACCTACTAAAGCAAACCTGGGCAGCATCAGCTGAATCTCACGAGAGATAATAGTTGTTGTTTTAAGTCTGGTGATGCTATCATAGCAGTAGATAACTAATATGCATATTTAGAAAAAAAATATATACATATTTACATTTTCTACCCAAAGGCTAATATAATAACTGTCAAATCGATTTTTAAAATTATTTGTTTCAGAGGTAAATTGTCTCCATCAAGAAGTAATACTCAGGATGAACATTTTATGGAATAAATTCTTTTAAAACTTGAAGTTTATCAGTGCTCTCGTTGTGAATAATATGTTCTTATTTCACGGAGATCAATGATTAAGTCCTTATGGAATGAATGTGTATGTCCTCAATAGAGGGTTCCATTCCTCTCCACTCTGAGATTGTTGGTGGTACATCAAATATATAGTAAATATAACCCTTTTAGTCATATCTTCAACAGGTGGCTTCTGGCTTTCTCTCGTACTTGCCCAAAGCCCCTAATACAACTTATAGCTTATAAATTATGTCTTCTGCAAGAAATATCAAAAGAATGATCGCCTTATAAGAAATGCATTTTCTTGGGGCAGCCGGGGTGGCTCAGTGGTTTAGTGCCACCTTCAGCCCAGGGCGTGATCCTGGAGACCCAGGATCGAGTCCCATCTCCAGGATTGCGTTCCACGTCAGGCTCCCTGCATGGAGCCTACTTCTCCCTCTGCCTGTGTCTCTGCCTCCCTCTCTTCTGTGTCTCTCATGAATAAATAAATAAAATCTTTTTTTTTAAGTTGGGAATTTTTAGATTTTACTTATTTATTCATGAGAGACAGAGACAGAGACAGAGACAGAGACAGAGAGAGGCAGAGACATAGGCAGAGGGAGAAGCAGGCTCCATGCAGGGAGCCTGATGTGGGACTTGATCCTGGATCTCCAGGATCACGCCCTGAGCCAACAGCGGCACTAAACCGCTGAGCCACCCGGGTTGCCCAATAAATAAAATCTTGAAATTTTTTTAAAAAAAAAGAAATGCATTTTCCTAAAAATTTCTAGTAGAACGAAAAGACTTAATGACTTGAGGTTCTCAATTTAAACCAATATCATAAACATGAACCTCCTGTGTGGCTTTTTTCATCCACAAACAGACAACTTTATGTGGTAGTCTTGCTGGATCCAAGATCAGCAGAATATAATTATCTTGGACTGAATAAATGAATTAAATTATGATAAATTTAATTTTTGATTAAAATAGGAGAAAATGCTTTCTTTCTTTATGAGGATCGACTTACAGATTTCAACTTATTTGGCCATACTTGTACAAACTAGAATGAAACATCTGATAAATGGCATGTGACTGGTTCCAAACAACCCCTCAGAACTTCAGAGAAAAAAGTGCTAATGAAAATTTTAATGTAGATCTTAAGAAATCACCAGAAATAAGGGCCTGGGTGGTTCAGTAGGGTAAGTGTCTGACTCTCGGTTTTGGCTCAGGTCTGATCTCAGGTCATATGGTTGAGCCCTGCTTGGGCTCTGTGCTCAGTGCAGAGTCTGCCTCAATTTCTTCCTCCCACTTCCTCTGTCCCTCCCTCCTGAATGCTCTTTCTCACTGAAATAGATAAATAAATCTTAAAAAATAAAGAAATCACCAGAAATAATACTATAGAAATTAAGAAGACATATTTATTTTATCAACAAAATAACATAGCACAATAATCCAATACACACAAAATGTCTTTTTTATGGAAGTATTTATTTATGAAGTTTTAGTAAGAATCAATACTTTTTTTTCCTACCACCATGTAATTGAAAAATCTAGTTTGTATCTCACTTTTCATACTAAACATCACATTTAAAGGCAAGTCATTTACCTAGATGTGGTGGTTCCCACTCAGGGGCATGGACTCTTATTATGTGAAAATTATTGCCATAAGTCCGAAATAATAAACAGCCGGGTACCTCTGCCACTGGCTATGAAATTCCCATCAGACAAAATAAACTTTTGGACAAAAAGGAATATTAGGAAAACATTAGATACTAATAAGAGAAAAAGGAAGCTTATACCATTATATATAATGTAGGTAAAACCTAGAAGAGGAAAATGGAAGGATTCCTGAATAACAACTTCAATACAAAAATGATAAAGACAACAAAAACATTTCTGCCACATAAAATCACTTTAAAAGATGATAACACTAGGGAATCTGTCAATCTTCTTGACAGAAGTTACTAATGCCTTTGTATCATATGCTTGTAGTTTTGCTAACCATACAGTATAGACATTTTTATGCCTTAATCAACACTTCTTATTCCATCTTTGCTACCGAAGCTGGCCCAATAAAATACCAAGTTAATGACAGCGAATAAAAAGTGCTGTACAAATTTATTTTGTCAAAACCCTGACTGACTTATATGTGCAACCTGACCACAAAATAAGACTCAGAAGCAAACTGGCAACCCATCTTCCCCTCAGTTGTACACAGGTTGCCTTACACTCAGAAAAAGAAAAGCACCTTTTATCCTATGATAAACACAAGTACAAGCATACTTTGGAGATAGTGGCAGGTTCAATTCAAGACCATCCCAATACAGTGAATATCAAAAAGTGAATATTGCAATAAAGCGAGTCAAATTAATTTGTTGGTTTCCCAGGGCATATAAAAGTCATGTTTACACTATACTGTACTCTATTTAAAGTGTACCATAGCACTATGTCTAAAAAAAAAAAAAAAACCAATGTGCATACCTTCATTTAAAAATACCTTATTGCTTAGGGAAGCCTGGGTGGCTCGGCGGGTGAGTGCCTGCCTTTGGCTCAAGTCGTGATCCCAGGGTCCTAGGATCAGGTCCCACATCAGGCTCCCAACAGGGAGCGTGCTTCTCCCTCTGCCTATGTCTCCGCATCTCTCTGTATGTGTCTCATGAATAAATAAAATCTTTTAAGAAAATATTGCTTAAAAAATGCTGACCACCATCTGAAGTTTCTTTTTCTTTTTAAAAGATTTTATTCATTTATTCATGAGAGACACACGCAGAGAGAGAGAGAGAGAGAGGCAGAGACACAGGCAGAGGGAGAAGCAGGCTCCATGCAGGGAGCCCGATGTGGGACTTGATCCCGGGACCCCAGGATCACATCCTGGGCAGAAGGCAGACGCTAAACCACTGAGCCACCCAGGGATCCCCCATCTAAAGTTTCTTTGTGTCGTAATCTTTTTGCTGGTGCTGAATTTTGCCTCCTTGTTGATGGCTGCTGACTGATCAGTGGTAGCTGCTGAAGGCTGCATTTCTTAAAACAAGACAATGATAAAGTTTTTCTCATCGACTGATTCTTCCTTTAATGAACGATTTCTCTGTAGCATGTGATGCCATTTGATAGCATTTTACCCACAGCAGAATTTCTTTCAAAATTGGAGTCAATCTTCTCAAACTCTGCTGCTACTTTATCAAGTAAGTTTATGTAATATTTTAAATTCTGTCATTTCATCAATGTTCATAATATCTCCACCAGTATTAGATTTCATTTCAAGAAACCACTTTCTTTGCATCCATAAGAAGGAACTTACCTGTTCAAGTTTTATCATAAGGTTGCAACAGTTCAGTCACAATTTCAGGTTCTACTTCTAATTTTAGTTTTCTTTCTGTTTCCACCACATCTGCAGTTACTTCCTCCACTGAAGTCTTGAGCTCCTCAAAGTCATCCATGAGGGTTGGAATCAACCTCTTCTAAACCCCTGTTTATGTCAATATTTTGACTTATTCCCATGAATCACAAATGTGGTTCATGGCACCTGGAGCAGTGAACCCTTACAAGAAGGTTTTCAGTTGACTTTGACCAGGTCCACCAGAGGAATCACTATCTGTGACAGTGACAGCCTCACACATGTAATTCTTAAATAATAACACTCGAGGGTCTAAATTACTCCTTGACCCATGGGCTGCAGAACAGATGTTGTATTAGCAGTCACGAAAATGACATTAATCTCTTTGTCCACCTCCATCAGAGGTCTTGGGTGACAAGGTGCATTGTCAGTGAACGGTAATATTTTGAAAACAAAACCTTCTAAGCAGTAGGTTTCGACAGTGGGCTCAAAATATTTAGTAAACCATGTTGTAAACAGATGTTCTGTTATCCAAGATTTATTGTTCCATTTGTAGAGCACAGGCGGGTAGATTTAACATCACTCCTAAAGGTCCTAAGATTTGGGGAATGGTAAATGAGCATTGCCTTCAACTTAAAGTCACTAACTGCATTCACCCCCAACAAGAGAGTCAGCCTCTCCTTTGAAGCTTTGAAGTCAGGAACTGACTTCTCTCTAGCTCTGAAAGTCCACGATGGCACTTTTTCCTGTATAAGGCTGTTTTATTTACAATGAAAATTTGTTCTTGATTGTAGCCACCTTCGTGAGTTATCTTAGCTGGATCTTCTGAATAACTTGCTGCAGCTTCTCCATTAGCATGTGCTACTTTATCTTGTACTTCTCTGTTACAGAGACAGCTTCTTTCCTTAAACCTCATGAACCAACCTCTGGTAGCTTCCAACTTTTCTGCTGCAGATTCTTCACCTTTCTCTCAGCCTTCACAGAATTGAAGATATGTAGGGCTTCGCCCTGGCTAGATTATACTTTGGTTTAAGAGAATCTTGTGGCTGGTTTGATCCTCTATCCAGACCACTCAAACTTTCTCCATATCAGCAATTAGACTTTCACTTCCTTATTCATGTATTCACTGAAGAAGCACTTTTAATTTCCTTCAAGAAAATTTTCTTTGCATTCAAAACATGGTTGTTTGGCACAAGAGCCCTACCTTTCAGCTTATCTGGGCTTTCGACATGCCTTCCTCACTAAGCTTAATCATTTCTAACTTTTGGCTTAAAGTGAGGAATATGCGACCCTTCCTCTCACTTGGACACTTAGAGGCCATTGCAGTGTTATTGATGGGCTCAACTTCAGTATTGTTGTGACTCAGGGAATAGAGAGACTTAAGGAGAGGAGAGAGATGGGGGAACAGGCAGTTGGTAGGCAGTCGGAACACACACATTTACGGATTATTCTTGTCATCCCAAATGGGTGTGGTTTGTAGTGCCCCCAAAACAATTACAATAGTAACAATAAAAGTCACTGATCACAGAACCATAACAAATATAATAACTATGAAAAAGTTTGAAATGTTGTGAAAATTACCTAAATATGACAAAGACACACAAAGTGAGTAAATGCTGTTGGAAAAATGTTACTACTGGACTTACTCAATGCAGAGTTGCCACCAACCTTCATTTTGAAAAAAAAAAATGCAACTATTGGCAAAGTGCAATAAAATGAAACACAGCAAAACAAAGTATGCCCGCAATTCTCTCTAGACTAACCTCTAAAAGAAATAGAAATGAGAAAAGTTGTGTGTATGAAAATATCAATCATAGTTTCATTTATGATGGGTGAAATCCAGAAACAAATATCTGAGTAAAGTGTGTTATATCCAATCAATAAATTATGAGATCATAAAAATGATGTTTATGAAGATTATGCAATAACTTAAGAAAATGCTTACTATTCCAAAAAATGATTTTAGGAGAATGAAGACATTAAATTATATGCATTATATGATTGCAACATTATTTTTAAATGACGTATATAAATAAGTCCAAAAAGAAGCATGCCAAAATATTATTAGTGATTGTATTAGTGCAGTTGTTCTAAATCAAGGGTGGCATCTAAGAAATATTTTTAAGGAACTGCTTTGGTCCTGTCCTCATAGATTCTGATCCATTAACTCCTCCAGTAAAATGAAAATCCATGATTAAACCCTAGGTTGTAAAGGAAACCTTAGGTTTAAAGAAAAATGCTTATGGTCGACCACTGAACAACATGGGTTTGAACTGTGCAGGTCCACTTATATGTGGATTTTTTTTGATACTTCACAGTTCTATAAATGTATTTTCCTTATGATTTGCTTAACATTTTCTTTTCTCTAGCTGACTTTATTGTAAGATATGGTATATAATAGATATAACATACAAAATGTGTGTCAGTTGACTTTTTATTACCAGTAAGGCTTCTGGTCAATAGTAGTTAAGTTTTGGGGGAGTCAAAAGTTATATCCAAATTTTTTATTATGTGGAGGGTCAGCACTCCTAACCCCTATGTTGTACAATGGTCAACTCTATTTGTTTCTTGTTTTCTGTTTTGTTCAGACTTTCTGAAATAGACTGATGTGCATTGTACAACATAGAAAAAACAATAATTAAATCCATTAATAGCAATAGTAGCTGCAATTTTTTATGAAATATTTGCTTCAGATATATTTTCTCCTTTAATCCTCAAAATAATTTTATTGGTTGGGACGCCTGGGTTGCTCAGCGGTTAAGCATCTGCCTTCAGCCCAGGACGTGATCCTGGATACCCGGGATTGAGTCCCACATCGGGCTCCCTGCATGGAGCCTGCATCTCCCTCTGCCTGTGTCTCTGCCTCTCTCTCTGTGTCTCTTGCAAATAAATAAATAAAATCTTTTTAAAAATAATATTATTATTATTGGATATATGTTACTATTCTGATTTTACACATTGATGCAAAAGAAATTAGGTGACTTCCAAAGGTCATGAAGCTATAATTAGCATAGTCAGAATTCAAAGCCCTTCTTGCCTTGTATGTGATAAAATCCAAAGAAAACACAATCGTCATGACTTCAGAAGGTTTGGCCTTGGAAATCCCCAACCCCCAGATGGTTAGGATGATTTGGGTGACTGGCTTTAGGTTTATCTTCTTTTGTTTGTTTTAGCAGGACTGAAACAATACAGCCATACCACATACACTGAGATGGAGGAAATGCGTGGTGACTATCAAATATATGGAGGTTAAGTAACCTTGGATGAGAGAACCAGCCAGTAGGAATTATCTTTTGCTTACCCTCTAAGTGTTATTTTAAAATTTATTTTCTTTTACAATGTCTTACCACAATTCTGATAGGGAGATAATTCTCATGTTTACAGATTCTTAACCACTACAGAGACTTTGTAAAACTCCTCTAAAAAATCTTAATGAAGACAAAAATGTGAGTCATAAGAAGCTAGATATAAAACCAGTTTCCACCACTGAAGAGACCACCTCCTTGGTCCTCAGGCCACCTCCTACTAAAGTCACCCTAAGAAAGCTTGAGAGAAAGACCAGTGCTTGCTGTATAGCTGAACTTGACTTTTTCACTTAAAGTTTGACAAATCTGTGATCGAGATATGAAATCAAATTGTTTTCATTGAGAGAATAAATCATTAAGCAAGATTACATGTGAGAAAAGATACATAAGTTAATTAGTAAGTTAATCATGTCTGAACATTAGACACTGAGCTTGGCAAACATTTGAACAGGGAATTTCCTTTCAACTGTTAACGCTTATACGGTAATATATATTAAACACTAAATCAGTTTTAGAGTTTGGTTCAGATATTGCTACTAATTAGTTTTGGCTGATATTGAAGTATTTTGTATGCTCCATTTATAAAAGCACTGCTTGCCCATCTGTTCATAGGTTGAAAGTGATTAAAGGATACTTATTTTGGCTGTTGTAAAAGCCAAATACTTTTTAAGCTGCAAATATGTGACAAAACCAGTTGAGGTTGCCAAGTTCAGAAATATATTAAAAGAGATTTGTGATGCCTCCCTCCCCCAATTCCTCTTCCAACCTACATTATGGAAAAGTAAATATCACTGTTTTCCCGATTAGACTAGCATGCCTCTTTGTCCAAATGCTTTGCAATTTCGTTATAATTTTCACAATTTGCCCTGATTTGGATCCACTGCTACCAAGCTGTGTTGGGGGCTTTCGCTTCCTGTATGTGCAGCCTTGAAGTAGAAACATGTGATGCCCTCATGCTTTGAATGCCAGATTTGAAAGCAACATGGATAATGAGCAAAATAAGTTTGCAGCCTACTTTAATCCCCTATATGAGGTCTGTTCAGTTTGAAAACATACATTAAGTTCAGCATGGAGTTTTTTTGAAAGAAAAAAGAAAGAAAGAAAGAAAGAAAGAAAGAAAGAAAGAAAGAAAGAAAGAAAGAAAGAAAGAAAGAAAGATTTTTAAGAACAGGGATATACTACATTTCCCTGAATGGTATAGCCTTTATACTATTTAATACTCCATTTCTGAGCCTTCCCAAGGGTTTAGTACTTTATGCTCACAAAACCTGTACACATCAAAAATCAGAGGAGGGTCCCAGGACTTCTAAAAATAAGATACAGTCTCCTAAAGTGGAAGATAACACCATTTTAATTCAGGCAAAATGTCTAGTTTCAATATCTGAATGAAATGCATTTCCTCCTTCTCCGTATACACTCCTTTTATACCTTGTGATCATTCCTCACGATGTCAACCCGCCCAACCCCTGAAAAACCATGTGGCCTCGTACTTTTGGCTGCTCCCAGTTCTACAGCAATGTCTTTAACTAGATCATATAAAAGAGTGGAGGTTGATATTCTATTGAAAGCCTCTCGGGGTGTTTGCTTTAAACGGTTTACTACCTGAAGTTCTCTAACTAGTTACCTATCCAAAAATGCAAGTGATATAGGATTTCAAAATCCTGAGAGGATTTTCTCTCCCTGGCCCCCTCACAACTGATTGTTCCCTTAAAGAAATTCTCCCAGCCTATTATGTCATATCTATGGAAAGATGGGTTGTGTTATTACTGCTGCTGCTAATTGGTTTCAATTTATCAACAGCTTTTCCTCAAAACGATTTAGAAATATCTAAATTCCAAACTCAGTTCAAAAAACACAATTATTCTTTCACATATAAAAATTTTGGAGGAGCACAATTCATTGTGAATTAAAATGAAATTGTCATTTTACATAGTAGAAAAAGTAGAAAGGAAATGCTATTTTTGTTCAAATTTAATTGATTCTGTTTTACGGTCAAGGTAATCTATGATGCACTTTCAGGGACTTCTCTTTAATACAAACATTGAAAACTCCTTTTTATTGTGCCTACATGTTTTATCTGTAGGGCACTGGGAAAAATTACCCTGAAGATGACTGAAATGACTAGGATGTTCATGCCAAAGGTGTAATAGGAGCTGATTTTTCTGTGGCATGGTGACCAGAGTGGTCAATTTTTCATGAGCTTATCTATGAAACAGGGAACATGAATTGTCTACTCTTCCTCCCAATACAGTAATTTGCTTATTCCTCTTAGGGCAGCCCTCTGCTCCTGACCCGAGCTTCAGGCAGTCAGGGAGGAGAGTTGGCTCTACTCGTTGCCATCTGGCTCCCTCATCTCTGTACAAAAAGGGCAGGCAATGAAGGCTGGTGCCTGTTCACAGATTCCTTGTCCCTAGAAGAGAATTCGGGTGACTCTAAAAACAGTTTCTGATATTATTCTCAATATCTCAGTCCCAACCACTTAATATATCATTGACAGGAATTTGGAGACCCTCATGCAGGCACACAGAGTGATGGCAGACTGTGGCAGGTCCAATTCTATTAGAAAAGCAGGAACTGTGGACAGTCTTCCGCATAACCCAGAGGAGAAGAGAGATGGTACTTTATAGTCCCCTCCCTATACTCTGCCTCCTTACTCTCCCTCTGTGAGTTCTACCATGGAAAAGTAATTGAAAATCTGATTTTCCATGCTTGAAACATTCATTCATCCCCATTTTGCTCATGGGCATGATTACTGTGATTTAGAGATGAGAGTTTCTGTGTGGTTTTTTTCCTCCTATTATTCTGCTTGTTGCTCCTTGGACATTTTCATTCTGATTCTATGTAGGAATCACACCTTCACAGAGTCTTCCCCTTTAATCAGGCCCAGCCATCCTGCTTCACAGGTACTGATTCTGTGTAGTCTATTTCTTCCTTACTCACTGCTGCATGCCTCAGCAGACACTGGTGGAATTAGGAATAACCTATGCATATGAGACACAACGTAAACTCAAGACTTTTCTAGATCTTAGCCATCTCTACTCCAGGGAAGAAAGCAGAAGTCCCCAGTTCAGCTTGTAGCTTAAGCCAATGTGCTCTAACTCTGTTTTACCAGAGAATCCAGCTATCAGAATTTGGTTACTCTGCATCTTCTTTGGCCTGCCTAGTGGTGTGGTGTTTTTCCATCCAAGTGGGCAAGATTGGAAAAAACAGATGGTGCTGATCTAATGATCTTTGGTGACTGTCACCGATGCTGGATTCTGGACACATTCAGAGATCTAGGCTGCCAATGGTCTACTGCCAGTCTTGCTCCTGCTTGGGTGTACAATGTTCTTGAGTAGAATTCTTACACAGGAGAATAAGTAATAAAAGGAAGACACCAAAGGTCCACAATTAACAACTAAGAAGAAGTTTCAAAATTCTTGGCAATAGTCATAAGCAAGGGATCAACAGTTCTTGAAGATTCAGAGTAAAGCAGGTATTCTAAAAGCCAGGGAAATAGTCATTAGCCAGGAAACCTAAGGTAGGTGGAGGATCAGCACAAAGAGCAAACCTAACACCACAAAATGATATCAGGGAAAAGAAATTGATAACTGAGGCAATTATTTGACCTAGACTTAACTACCTTTATCCTCTTCTTGCACCACTAAGGAACGATCCTGAGGAAGGCAGGCCTGGAATACTGAACGTGCAGCTATATGATAGTATTTGACTTCAAGGTGTGTGAGTTTGGAGATGGTAGCATTTCCTAAGACATGCAGTTCTCTGGTAGCTATTTTTCTCAGATTTCTTCACAGTACAAATTTGGCACTGGAATACCATCAAGCTGATTTACCATAGCTCTCTCCATTAACTTGATGACAGTAGCAGAGAGCAACTATGTCATCCCAGAAACCAACTGAGCTGGGAATCAAGGGGAACACTGGATATAGTCAGATATGACCCCCAGCTTGCTACTCAAAATGTGGTCTGAGGACCAGCAGCACTGGCATCACTTGGAGTTTACTGGAACTGTGGTAACTCAGGCTGTACTGATTTTATGCTGCTCAAGTAGAATGGCCATCAGACTAAATACTCATAGGAGAGAACAGAAGCACAAACCAAGAAAAGATCTCATAAACAAAACTGAAGCTGTTCTTAGTTAAATTTTCTGGGGTCAGGCAAATAACTTTCCAGATTAATCTATTGATCTACTGTTTTTGAGAAACTGGACAATGAATGTGATGTGAGAATTCTGGAGAACGTTAAATGTCTTCACTTTCAAGGAGAAAAGAGTATAAGAATTATGAAGTTTGGACTAGTAAGTAAGTATGGACCAAATTTTATCAGTTATCAACTGGATGGTATGTAATTAAAGTAATAATGGTGTCAAGAGCCAGAATGTGCATAAAAAGAGTGTCATGCCATCTGGAATTTATTTCCCTTCTTTCATTCATTTTAATTTTATTATTATTATTGTTTTGTTTTTACCAGATTGCTATGCCAGGGAGTGATTTGGTTTTGGGTGAAAAGATAGATAGTATCATTACTATAGATAGATAGGGATAGAGAATATAGGAGAGAAGATTTGGAAAGAATACATAATGATTTCAGTTTTAAGAAATGGCTATGGGATATTCCAGGAAAGATACCAGTAAGCAGTATAAAGCTTGAAATAGAAGCTACACATGACTATAAAGGGAAGAAAATTCATTAGAAGACAGGAAAGATTAAAAATGTAATTCATGCATTGAACAAATATTCATTCATTCATTCATTCATTCAGTGTATGATGCTTTTCTAGCACTGAGGATACACTGGTAAATAAAGCATAGAAAACTCCCTGTCCACATTGGGCCTGTATTCTAGTGAGAAAGACAAACAGTAATCACAGTAAGCAACTTAACTACAGGATATGTTAGAAGGCATATGTGTTATGATAAAATAAATAAATAAATCAGGAAAGCAGTTCGGGAGTGCTAGCAGGGATGGAAGACATAATTTTAAATGTGTATCATGGTAGGTGTGGGATTCTTGAAAAGGTAACACGTGAGCTAATTATCTTAGGTAAATGTGGCAAGGAACTAAATGCAATGTTGGAATGCGATAGCTTTACTTGCAAAGCTCTGCAATTAGTTAATATATATGACTGTGCAAATAATTCTTCTCAGACCTATGAAGATGCTTAGGCACCTTTCCTCCATCACTGCAATTACGTTACTCTGTAATTACCTCTGGGTGTATCACCCCGCTATACTCTGAATTCCCTGAGAGCAACAATTTTTCCCTATGTGCTTGGCAATATATATAGGGAGGAAAAGAGGGGTAGAGAAAGAGAAAAAAGGAGAGATGAAAGGAGAACAAAATGCAGACACATTAGAACATCTGAGGTCTCAGAGTTTGCTTATTTAGGGTTTTGTTTATTTTTCAGTTTTAAATAAATCTGCATATTGCCTTTTAGAAACTGCCCACCAGAACGGACATAATAATGGGCTTCATGCGTTGGTCCCCAGCATTGACAGTTTGGTCCCACTCTACATTGTATAGATAAAATCCCATCTAAAATATTGTGTTTTTCCTAAGCAACATACTGTAGAAGGGATACTTTGGAGTGTGGTGGGCACCTGTTCCTTTCCTCTGTTTTATTCCTCCTCTCTTTTGTAGAACTGCACATCTATCAGTCCACTCATGTGACTCCTACATGATTTGCCTAGGGCTGATCATGTCACTCATTCTAGAAGGTCTGCCGGAATAATTCCAGGGGAAGAAGGTGGTTAGTGGGTGTGCATATGTAATAAGAGGCTGTTCCTTTCGGTGAGAGAGGAAGTAATAATTGCAAACAGCTAGAAGTCAACCACTTTTTTCTACCATGGGGAGAAAATCTGTAGTAGGAGATATTAAAGCCAAGCAGTAGCAAGCAGAGACCTTAAATAAATGAAAAGAGAATCCATCTTAAAGACATTACATTTGGCCTCTGAACAACATGGGGGTTAGAGGCACTGACCCCCTAAACAATAAAAAAATTGCGTATAATTTTGACTCCCAAAAAAACTTAACTACTAATAACCTACTATTGACTAGAAGCCTTACTGATAATATCCACAATCAATTAACACATATTTTGTATGCTATATGTGTCTTATAATGAAGTAAGCTGGAAAAAAGAAAATGTTACTAAGAAAATCATAAGGAAGAGAAAATAGACTATACACTATACTGTAAAAAATCCTCCTATAAGTGGACCCTTGCAGTCCAAACCCACATTGTTCCAATATGGGGCCAACTGTACTTGAGTCTGTTGGACCAGTTGAGCCTGAGATGTTAAACAAAGAATAGATGCCCACCATCCTCTATCTTCCTGGAATCTCCTCTTATGTAGCATACTGATTGAAGCATCAGTTTGCTTAAACTAGGTTGAATTATCATTCCAATGAAGATGTTGCAAAAACATTATAATGAAGGGCTTAATCTAAAAAGAGAAGACTGTTAATAAGGGTGGTGGCTTCGTGAAGACAAATCAGAACCAATGGGTACCAGCTCAAGCTAGATGGGTAATGAGCTTCACACAGAGAACTGTCTGAAAGTCAGAGCAGTCCTGAGAATTAAATGAAATGCCACCTGAAGACAAGCATTATGAATCCCTGGAGTTTTTAAGTAAAGTCTTTGTGGGCACCATGCTATAAAGATGCAACCTTTGGATAGAAGGTTTCAGTCGAAAATCTCTAAGGTTCCTTAATCTTTGAGATTCTATTATTCTCCAAAGAAAGGACACAAAAGTGGAAGTATCATTGGAGAAATATTATTCCCCATAAATTTACTTTCATAAATCCTTAGACTGAGTACTGAGCCAGAAAAAAACTGTTCATGGAAGATATCTAACCATAAACAAGATAAAGTTACATTATTAGGTAACAAAATTTCTGAAGAGATCAAAGGCATCAGGCAGTAAACTGTAAACTGTTTTTTAAAGATTTATTTATTTATTCATGGAAGACACAAACAGAGAGAGAAGCATAGACACAGGCAGAGGGAGAAGCAGACTCCTCGCAGGATCCCGATGTGGGACTTGATCCCAGATCCTGGGATCACGACCAGAGCCTAAGGCAGATGCTCAACCACTGAGCCACCCAGGCATCCTGGTAAACTGTACACTTGGGTTGAGATAAAATAAGAGGGCTTGACCCCTTTCAGGAAAAAATGGTAATTTCAGAGTTATAAAGGAAGCATTCAAGTACCCACCTAAATTTCCAGACTCTGAAATATGAATTTCATACATATATGGCAATAAATGCACTATATTTCATTATATCAAAAAAGAGAAAATTTAGAATAGTGTGATTTTATGTTTTAGTAACATATTACTCATATCCTGTTACTACTCTCCTTTTAGTTCCAGTATGCTACAAAATAGTAAGGAAGAAGTATGTAATTATTCCACATCTACATATTTACATGAACTAGCTGCACACTTAAAATACTAAAGAATTAAAAAAAAACATAAGGAACTTAGGGGTTCCAAAATGGTACACTTTTTCATAGATGGTATATTCAAATAACATCTTGTCATCCAGAATTGAAACGGTTACTAAGAAGGTGAAACGCTGATGACTAACCTCTGAACTTATTACAATAAGAAAGTTAGTATTATGAATCAATAATAGAATGTTTTTCCTCTATGAATTACAGATCCATCAACTGTTCTGTTCTATACTTGCAAATCAGTCCATCATTTTGAAAAAACAATTATGCGCTTTAGAAACACAACAAAAGGAAAATTTATCACTGAGGTCTTATGAATCTGGAAGAGATTAACAGCTCACTGCAGAAAGACATCAAAAGAAAATAAGTGTCTTATTCATGGAATATAATAGGTTATCTGAAGGAAAAATAAGAAATTTGCCATATGTTTAGAGGTATTAAACAAATTCAAGTAGATCTCAAAGAAGACTATTTATATATATAAATATCTTACAGAAAATAAAGGTACACTGTCATCATAATAGTACAATAGATTACAATCAATTTAGCTCCTGGCTCACAATTTTCACTTAGATATTGAGAATGGATTCATGTACACTGAAGCAATATTTCCCTTTACTGAACAATATAAACTGCATTTGATACTTTAAAGATATCCTATAAAAATAAGAGAAAAAAAAAGATTAAGCATAAAGAAGTTAATGAAGAGATTTTCAAAAAGATGACGCTAGTAAAAGACAAGATCTCACTTCACTGCAAAATATCATGTAATCTTTACCTTTTTTGAGGTAAAAAATAAACACATATACACAATTCTTGTACAAATTACATTTTGTAAACTAAAAATTAAGAGTTACATCTATTTGTCTTTATTTCTGGTTTGGAAATCTTATATTAGGTACTTTACTTTAAAAAACAATTAAACTCACAAAAATATTCCTTTGACAATTCTAATTTAACTGAGATTGCTTGGCTTTCATTGAAATGATTAACTCAACCTTCCTTTAATAATGGTTTCAGGCTTTCTCAACTCTAGTTTATTTTATTTTATTTTATTTTATTTTATTTTATTTTATGATTGTATTTATTTGAGAGAGACAGTGTGTGTGTGTGTGTGTGTGTGTGTGTGAGAGAGAGAGAGAGAGAGAGAGAGAGAGAGAGAGAGTATGAGCAGGGGGAAGGGTCAGAGGAAGAAGCAGACTCCCCACTCAGCAGGGAGCCCAAAGTGGGACTCGATCCCAGGACCTGAGATTATGAACTAAGCCAAAGGCAGACACTTGACTGAGCCACCCAGGTGCTCAACCACAGTTTAATCTTATGGGTTTCTAACTATCTGAAACTTAGAGAATTTTAACAATTTGAAAAATTATTATTTAAATTAAAATATTGAAGAAACAAACCATTCAAACTCAATTTTAAAATGGACATCCACATGCAGAAGAATGAAACTGGACCACTCTCTTTCACCATACACAAAGATAAACTCAAAATGGATGAGAGATCTAAATGTGAGACAAGATTCCATCAAAATCCTAGAGGAGAACACAGGCAACACCCTTTTTGAACTTGGCCACAGTAACTTCTTGCAAGATACATCCACGAAGGCAAAAGAAACAAAAGCAAAAATGAACTATTGGGACTTCATCAAGATAAGAAGCTTTTGCACAGTAAAGGATACAGTCAACAAAACTAAAAGACAACCTACAGAATGGGAGAAGATATTTGCAAATGACGTATCAGATAAAGGGCTAGTTTCCAAAATCTATAAAGAACTTATTAAACTCAACACCAAAGAAACAAACAATCCAATCATGAAATGGGCAAAAGACATGAAGAGAAATCTCACAGAGGAAGACATGGACATGGCCAACAAGCACATGAGAAAATGCTCTGCATCACTTGCCATCAGGGAAATACAAATCAAAACCACAATGAGATACCACCTCACACCAGTGAGAATGGGGAAAATTAACAAGGCAGGAAACAACAAATGTTGGAGAGGATGCGGAGAAAAGGGAACCCTCTTACACTGTTGGTGGGAATGTGAACTGGTGCAGCCACTCTGGAAAACTGTGTGGAGGTTCCTCAAAGAGTTAAAAATAGACCTGCCCTACGACCCAGCAATTGCACTGCTGGGGATTTACCCCAAAGATTCAGATGCAATGAAACGTCGGGACACCTGCACCCCAATGTTTCTATCAGCAATGGCCACAATAGCCAAACTGTGGAAGGAGCCTCGGTGTCCATCGAAAGATGAATGGATAAAGAAGATGTGGTTTATGTATACAATGGAATATTCCTCAGCAATTAGAAATGACAAATACCCACCATTTGCTTCAACGTGGATGGAACTGGAGGGTATTATGCTGAGTGAAATAAGTCAATCGGAGAAGGACAAACAGTGTATGTTCTCATTCATTTGGGGAATATGAATAATAGTGAAAGGGAATATAAAGGAAGGGAAAAGAAATGTTGGGAAATATCAGGAAGGGAGACAGAACATAAAGACTCCTAACTTGGGGAAATGAACTAGGGGTGGTGGAAGGGGAGGAGGGCGGGTGTTGGAGGGGAATGGGTGACGGGCACTGAGGTGGACACTTGACGGGATGAGCACTGGGTGTTTTTCTGTATGTTGGTAAATTGAACACCAATAAAAGTTAATTAAAAAATAAAAATAAAAAAATAAAATGTTCATCTATGAAAACTATATGAATGAAATGAATATTTACAGCAAAATTAGAAAATCAAGGCAATAAGATCACCTCTCATAAAAATACGCAAATATATATATATTAAAGAATCCAAAAATAAAAGCAAATAGCCTCTTTTTGGAGTCTACAACCTACTAAATTCAACCTAAATGTCCTGGATTTGAGGACTACAGCTCCTCGTTTAGTAGTAATCCTAATGACAAGTCTTCTATACATCAGTACACATATTTGTCTAGGAAAATGTACCTAAGCACTACTACCATGCCATTTTCTTCTCTTTATGAATTTTGAGATCTTCACAGTTGAAAAAAACAGGGATATAAAGCCCAAAAAATAGAAATTTGAAAATTTATCTTTTACGCTCATGATCATTGAAGATTAGGACAGAAATAATCATGACTTTGCTTTATCGACCACCATTTATCTATCTAAGGCAACAGGTTCTACTCCTTCCCAAGAAAAGGAGTGCGTGTACAAATTTGCCTTGACTCCAAATCAAGTGCAGCAGCAGCATTATTTTTAGTTTACTTAACTTCCTAGCCCCACCATTTAACAGACAAGGGACTGTCTCCTTAAAAAATCCTGCTCAGTGGCTGCATAAACCAGTCCTATTTGCTAAATGTAGAGGGTTCCTGCAAAGCTTGTGGGTATGTGTGAATGAATTCCATCATTTTTTCTTTTTTTTTTTTTCTATAACTAAGAAGAGGGGGGGGGGAAACAAACTCTTTTGTATTTACTGTAGCTTAGCGGTAATAATATATGTGTGACATATATTTACCCTTGAAATGCAGAAGTACTTCAGAAATTGGCCAGTACTTTATTAAAGTTGCCCAATGACTGATGGAAGGTTATAATACACTCTGCTTCATGCAGACTCTAAAGAAACCTCTAACTGAAAATATATGGGAAATTCCTAACAAGAAAAAATCCTTTAAGCCAAGCTTATAGGGTCTCAACATTTGGATTTTAAAGTTTCATGGAATTTCTATGATAGAAGTGGTACAAGATTTCAAGGAAACAAGAAAATATAAACATTGTTTCACTTAGAAATAGTCAATGAAGTGTGTCTCTATGTGATACACTTACAGCTTTATATGGTTCCCCACTTTGCTTTATTTTCACATTGTTTTCCCTCTTCCTGGAATTCTGTCCTAATGATACTTTTTTTTTTTTTTTAAATTTATGATAGTCACACACAGAGAGAGAGAGAGAGAGAGGCAGAGACACAGGCAGAGGGAGAAGCAGGCTCCATGCACCGGGAGCCTGACGTGGGATTCGATCCCGGGTCTCCAGGATCGCGCCTTGGGCAAACCGCTGCGCCATCCAGGGATCCCCTAGTGATACTTTTTAATCACTACAGCCACTCGAAGATTTGCTAACATTTTTTTTTTTTTTTTGATTTGCTAACTCTTTAAGTAAGGTTTCAGTCTACCTCTCCAACCTAATGATCAGAAAGGTTGTTAACATTTAAGATACAAACAGCATAAGGCAGCATGAGAAATAAGAGCTGGATCCTCGTTAGCAGTTCTGTTTTCTTTTTTTACTTTTGCGACCTTGAAGAAGTCACTTAATCTTTTTGAATCTGTTTTCTCAACTGGAAGTTAAAAGAATTAATTCAAAAGACCCCTAAACTTCCCTTTAGCCACCATTCACTAAAATGTTTAAGATATCCCTGCAAGAATTAGCTAGATATCCCTGCAAAACTTTGCCATAGCTCTTTATGCCTGCAACAGATGGTAGACAGTAGAGGAAAATGTTTAGCATTCAGATTAGCTGGCTGGCTCCAGTTAAATAACTATAATAAACACTTATCTTTCAGATCGTATAATTTTTTAGTCATTGAAAGGGCTGGACCAGATTTTAATTTAGTGACACCTATGAGGAAAAAAGACTCCCAAAACTAACCAGATAAAGAATATTTACAGGAAAAACACTTACATAAGATCAGCTGGTTTCAACCACATTAAATAGTTATTAAAAAAAAAAGACTTCCTTAAAGCGAATTTTTCTGTGGAAACGTTTTTGATAACAAATTCCATTTCTTTAATAGACATGGGTTATCCAAATTTTCTATTTATTCTTGCGTCAGTTTAGCATGCTGTCTTTTTCAAAGACTTTGTCCACTTCATCTTAGTTGCACGTAGTCGGCATGAAGTGATTCACAACTCTTTCACTTTTTTAATACTGAAATATGTTTTATCTCTTCTTTTTCTTAACCAGTTTTGTTAGGACCTTACAAATTTTATTAATCTTTTCAAAGAACCAATTTTTGGTTTTGTTAACTTGCTATATTGTTTCTCTGCTATTTATTTCATTGTGTTTCTTATCTCTATAATGAATGCTGTATGTGCACTTAAAATGAATGTATTTTATACAGTTGTTGAATGTAGCCTTCTATAAAGGTCAATTAGGTCAAATTAGTTCAGGGGCTTGTTCAAATCTGTGATATCACTATTTATTCTTTTTACTGATTTTTCTATTACTAAAAGAGGCATGGGAAATTTTTCCAGCCATAATTACAGAGTTATCATCCATTTTACTATTTAATCCTGTCAATTTTTGCTGTATTTATTTAGAATGTCTATTACTAAGCTATGTACATTTAGGGTTATTATCTAATTATGATTTATTGACTCTTTTACAATTATGAAGTGTCTGTCCTCTTTATCTCTAGAAATAGTTCTTGAAGCCTACTTTGATTTTAATACAGCCACTCTAGCACTCTTCTGCTAGCTTTTTTCCATTGTTTATCTTTTTCTATCCTTTTATTTCCAATTAATGTCTTTACGTTCATCTTTTATAGAGAGTAGAGAGTTGGTTCTTGCTTTTTCATCCAGCCTGTAAAGCTTTTACATTTAAGTATGTTATTTATTCTGTATATTTAATATAAATGTGGCTACAGTTGAATTTAGGTCTACCATTTTCTATTTATTTTTTTATTCACTCAATATGTTCCTCTTTACTGTCTTATTGTGGGTTAACCCAATAGTTTTTGCTATTCCATTTTAGTTTTTGTACTGCCTTTTAGGCTTGCCTTTTTGTGTTAGTGGTTGCTCTGGGAAATGTAATATGCTTTCTTAACTTACCACACTCTACTTAGAATTAATACTGCTACACACAAAATGAAAGAAACTGGCAAGAGAATAACTATTTCTTTCACTATTATTGTCACACATATTTGCATCTACCTAACTTATAAGTAACATAATAATGTTATAATTTTGCCTTAAATGGTCAGTTTTAAAGAAATTTTTTTAAAAATATATTTTTGTGTTGATACATTCTCTATATTCAATCTTCCTTATTGCTTCTTGTAGATTCAAATTCTCATCAGGTATCATTTCCTTTCAGCATGAAGAACTTCCTTTAACATTTTATGAAGTAAAGTACAGATTAGCTGGCAATAAAATCTCATTTCTTTAACTGAAATTTTTTTCATCCTCCATGGTGTGAGATAGTTTCATTAGATACAAAATTATCAGTTGATATTTTTTCTTTCTGCTCTTTAAATACATAATTTCATTACCTTCTGTCCTCCATCATTTCTGATGAGAAGACATCCATAATTCTGAGAACTGTAACCCTCTGAATAATGTGTATTTTTTCCCTCCTGGTTATTTCCAAAGTTTGTTCTTTCCCTTTAATTCTCAACTCTGACTATGCTGTGCTTACATAAGGTTTTTCTTGAACTTATCTTGCTTGAATGTGATGATCTTGGATATGTAAAGATGCTCTTCACTACATTTAGGAAAAATTCAGTCATTATTTCTTCAAATATTTTTTTCTGCCTCTTCTTATTTCTCTTATCCTCCTGAGACTCAAACTCATATATGGTAGTCTGCTTGATATTAAATTATAGGTCAGTCAGACTTTGTTCATTTTTATTCTAATTACATGTTACTTTGCTTCAGATGAGTCTGTATAGATCTACGAGTTTACCCATCTTATCTATTGTCTTTCCCAATATGCTACTCAACCCATCAATGACATTTTCATATCAGATACTCTATTTCTCAGTTCCAAAATTTTTATTTGATTATTTTTTATAGTTTCTATTTCGACACTGGCATTCTCTGTTATTATGAACTTATTTTCCTTTAGGTCTTTGAACATTTGTAATAGCTGTTTTAAAGCCCTCGACTGTTAATTCCAACATCTGGGATATCTTTTTCTTTGATGCAAGCCAGATTTTACTATTTCTTCATGTCTAGTATTTTATTTATTGTATATAAACATTGTACATTGTAGAGATTCTGGATTCTGTTATTGTCCTCAAAGGAATGTTGAGTTTTTTATTCTAGGTTGTGGTTGAATTACTGGCCTATCATCTTTAATTTGTCAAGGCTTGGTTTTATGCTTTTGTTTAGGCAAATCAATTTGTTTTATCGTTAGTACTAAGGTGAATCCCTTAGTTCTGTGATTAGTCTTCACTCCTTAGGTATTGGCCTTCTAAGAATTCCTTGGAAGACAGATGCTCGCTAAATCCTTATCACTTGGTAGGACTTAAATTCCAATTTCTGACTCTCACTATGGTGAACTGCAATCTGCCTAAGCTTTAAGTTCCATACATATAAGGAGTCTATTGTGTGCACTCTGTTCTTAGCACCTAAAATAGCAAGTGCTTAATGTTTGTTTTTAAGTGAATAAACTATCACTACTAAAATAATATGTGGTGGATTAATGAATGAATGTATTACCAGTGAATAAGAAAACACAAGTGTGAAACCTGTCCTTCTAAGAACTTCACTGTTACTTCACTTTCCACAATCTCTTCTTTCCATCTCTCTGTCCAATCTACCTCATAAAATCAATAGTTTTCCACAAAAGTTTGTCAACAAATTTGCTGCATATAGTAACAAAGCAATCCGAAGAATCCCTCACAGAGTCATTGAAAGGCATACTTTCATCACAGTAAATTGTAGTATACTGTTTCTAATACACAAAACCTTTGAAACATTATACAGCATTGTTACACTACTTTTCTCACCTACTACATAGTAAGCACCAGCCTGGTCTACTGAATGATCACTAATAACTCAAAAAAAAAAAAAAAAAAAGAAAGAAAGAAAGATTTTTTTTTTCTCCTTGCCTTAGTCGGATTAAATGGAAACACTGAGAAAGATATGTCAAAAACGTGAGCTTTTAACAACATACATTTCTTTAAACCTAGATACTTCAGTCAAGGTAACCCCAAGTAAGCACATTAATTTATACTTTTTCTGCTATCATATAAAAAGTATGCCTGGAGAAAAAAAAAAGAGATATACCTGGTTCCTGGCTTTGGTTCTGGTTTGATAGGCTGTTGCTCTTTCTTCATTACTGTTTTCTAGAATAAGAGAAAGAAGGATTGACATAGGTAGGAAAACAACTTCATTATCTGTAAAATTTTAATTTCATTAACATTCTATTATCAAAAGGAGAGAGAACCATTCCATTCTAATATATATTACAAACCTGAACACTGATTTAAATTTGTAAGTATACCATGAACAAAAACATCCAAAATGGAGTCAGGAATGTCAAGGGCCCTAAGATGTTTGGAGCAAGGAGATCCCTGGAGAAATGCATGACCACACCTGTATGGAACGTAAACTGCTACACTGTCCCAAGCACAAACGGCTATATCCTGTTGCAGTTCTCAGAGTGAGGTTCGCATCACTGAACTCCAACTTAGCACCTGGTATAGTAACTTATCCTAAATCAACCAACATTAATTATTTTTACCTACACCAAGTCAGAGTTCTTGCAAAACAACTTACATAAGCTTGCAGTTTTGCCTTTGTGTACTTTGTCCTTGTCCTCCTTCCTTGGAGCATATCTTAGAATTCTCCTAAATCCATGTCTCCTGAATTGAAATTCCTAAAGACCCCAGATAAACTTCTGATTTACTTTGCAGCCTAAGTAGTTTCCTGTAAGACAATACTCTGAGGAGTGTGATTATTGAACTCGCTCCAGCATCTTTTGGCACCCAGGAACACAATTCCAACTGATGGTTTCAATGAGCAAATATCTATACAAATCTGCTACAGATGAGAATTTATATATTTACTTATCTGTCCTCTGTCTTATAAAAAAGGTTCAAGGTAGTGTAAAAAAATGCAATATATATGAAAAAGGAAAATAAGAAAATCAGATTAAAGGTAAAATATGGATAGAAAAATAATGTCAAATATTTTCTGATATTGCTTGATGTGTCACACAGATTTGGTTCTCAAATTCCTAGCTATCAAAATGTTATGGACTGGGACATCTGGGTGGTTCAGCGGTTGAGTGTCTACCTTGGCTCAGGTCATGATCCCGGGATCCTGAGATTGAGTTCTATATCAGGCTCCCCACAGGGAGGCTGCTTCTCTCTCTGCTTGTGTCTCTGCCTCTCTGTGTCTCTCATGAATGAATGAATGAATTAATTAATTAATTAATTAATTAAATCTTTAAAAATAAAATTCAGAATGTTATGGCCTGAATTGTGTTCCTCTAAAATTCATATTTTGAAGCCCTCATCCCCAGCGTGACTACATTTGGAAATAAAGTCTTATGGTTAAATGAGGTCATAAGGTGAAGCCCTAATCCAATAGAATTTGTGGCCTTATAAGAGGAAGAGATGCCAGGGTCATGTGTGCACAGGCAAAAGGCCATGTGAAGACAACCAAGAAGCAGCCATCTATAAACCAAGCAGGGAGGACTCAGGAGATACCAACTCTGCCAGCATCTTGATCTTAGACTTCCAGCCTCCAGAATTGTGAAAAAATTAATTTCCGTTGTATAAGCTACCCAGTCTATGGTATTTTATTATGGCAGGACTAGGAAAGTAATACACAAAGCAATGAAGAAAACAGAGTAGTTCTAACATTCATAATGTCTGTAAGAGAAGCAAACTTACTTCTTGGAAAATTTCTTCTATGAGTCCTTCAAAAGAAGCCTCCTATAATTTGATGGTCAGCTTCAACAGCATCTCTTCAACAACTACACCAAAATGTTTAATGTGGATTTTATTTACCATCCCTCAATATTGGTCAACAGTAAAAGAACAACTCAGGAAGAGAATTCTACAAGACCTCAGAATAACTGGGTCATTCCCTCTCTGGTCATTCAGGGTGATCCAAAGGTGAAACTTAGACCCAGAGGCGTTGATGAATTGCATATCTACTTTATAATCTGCCATGATGATTATTTTGCACAAAACAGCTTTTGAAAAAAATGTCTCAGATAAGAGGAATTTAAGGTAATCTTGATAAATGCGTAAAAAGCTTATGGATTTTGGATTATTGGTTTTGTCTTCTCCCTCAGACTCTATAAGAAGTCAGGAAGAGGAAACATTTTGGTTATTGTCATATGGTATGCTTATGATACCACAAAGAAAATTCTTATTTTAGTTTTGTTTTTTTTAAGTTTCAAATATGTGTTTAACCACTATTTGACAACTGAAGCAAAAAAAGTCTCTTATATGAAATCTCAAAATACATAAAGGATAAATGTAAAGATGAAATGTGGAAGAAACTTGTGTTTATACTGCAAAAATAGTATTAGGACATAAGAATGATTATTTTTAAGTATTTTAAAGAAATTACAACTCTTTCTTTTATTTTTTTATTTTTTAAAAGATTTTATTTATTTATTCATAGAGACACAGAGAGAGAGAGAGAGAGAGAGAGGCAGAGACACAGGCAGAGGGAGAAGCAGGCTCCATACAAGGAGCCCAACGTGGGACTCGATTGCGGGTCTCCAGGGTCACGCTCTGGGCTGAAGGCAGCGCTAAACCGCTGAGCCACCCGGGCTGCACATCTTTCTTTTAAAGTTAAGTTCATTCTGTCTCATACTGTTCTCTCATATGCAATCTAACTTACATATATTAATTTGTATTTTATGCCATTCTTTTTAAGATCGAAGGTTAACTTTTCTTCAATAGTTATGTTAGAGTGCCACAATAACCTTGAGGATTAGTTTGTAACATCTAAGTAACTATTTCTTACTTTTAAAATTTTCTGGTGATTTCTTCATTTTCAAAGTAAACAATCATCCTCAAGAATAATACTGTACTGGGATCCCTGGGTGGCGCAGCGGTTTGGCGCCTGCCTTTGGCCCAGGGCGCGATCCTGGAGACCCGGGATCGAATCCCACGTCAGGCTCCCGGTGCATGGAGCCTGCTTCTCCCTCTGCCTGTATCTCTGCCTCTCTCTCTCTGTGTGTGTGACTATCATAAATAAATAAAAAATTAAAAAAAAAAGAATAATACTGTACTTTAAAAAATTTACATGCAACATATAGGTGATATTAAAACTGAAGCACCATCTATATATTTTTAATGTTGCCCTCAAGATGTTCCATGACATGTATTCATGGCTACAAAAATACTAATAACTACAAAAATTAACTTTAACCAATATATTCCATACTTTAGCACAAACTAATGTGCTTGGCTTAGAACACACTGTCCATGTGTGATACTACTATTTATGATTGCCAACTTAATATTTTTTTAACTGCTTCCTTCTTGGCCAGACTAACTGAATTGGAATGTTCTCCATGATGAAGGGTGTCAAATGTGAAGGCTGCTAAGTAAAACAGTCTCAGACAAACATTCTTGAGGATTTTTGTTGCTAAGATAGTCTCTGATGCTTTTTCCAGTTACTTTCCCACAACTTCATTGACTTCGCAACCTCCATTGTGTCTCTCTCTTCCTATTTAACATAATCAGAAACTGGTTTTTATCTTGGACTTTTGGGGGGCTTAGGGGAAGGTGGTCTCTTTTTTGTAATATAAACAGTAATAAAAGCAGTACTTTTATTTACGTAGTCCTGTGAGGTTTTTTTATAAGTCTTAGTTTCCTACATATTTATATATTCAAATTTCAAGTCCATTCTGCCTTAATGTTTCAACTCCATCCTCTCTCAAAATCTTCCCTCTTTCCACACATATTACCTGCTTCTTTAAACTATTTCAAGCTCGTAGTCACTTGATGACAATGCATTTGGAGTGACACATTCTAAATACATGATGTAAGATGTAAGTCATTTATTAAACCCTTATATCAAAGCTTTCAAAAATTTTTAACAACCCCTGTGTTATTTATTCCAAACCACTGTTCAGACTCCTTTGTCCCACGTATTTCCCAAATCCCACAGTTTAACTGGTACCAAGCTTACTTCTGATAATTTACACATTAGTACACTTCCAGCTTCTTTTTATAAGTAACTGTCTAATCCATCAATTATCCTCTTCTTCCCATATCTTATCGGGATTTTTTTTCTTTTGACAGTGTTGCTAATTTCTCTCATGGTATAATGATTAAATTCTTGATTAACCACAGATGAAATATAGAAGAAAGCCTTTCACTTTGGATATTAAATCTAAGACATATTTCTATATTACTAGTATTAGTGTGAAATTGTAGAATATGTTTGCTATAACAAAATAATCTATAACTGGCATATTACACCCCCAATACTTACCCCAAATGTGGTTAAAGGGTTATTTTCTAAGTAGCAAAGAATTTTCATAGTTTTAAACAGCTTTGTGACCCTACCAGATGTATATATAAACACATCATTAAAGGTAAAATGAAAGGTTTGTTTAAAAGTAGGTAACTGTGAAGAGAAAATCATTAATAGCATATACATATAAAATTACAATTACACATTAAAACATGTGAAATAAACTGAAAATCTTTCTCTGCCAGGCTTGACTATTAACACTTGTGTTTCCCCAGCAGAAGTCAGTCATGTCACTAGCACCTTCTGTGAAATAGCAGTGAGCTGCCTTTCTTATATTGCTCCTGTTTCTTGTATAAAAAGTGGTTTAAAGAGAAAAATGGCAATAAGCTTGTACTCATGCAGAACTAGCAGGCACCAAACACATCATTCTGGGATTTTTCACAAGTCAATATCTTTGCATTATTAAATTTTAGAGCTTTCCCAAACACACACAAATCACAGGAGGGTTTTCAAGCCATAGAATCATCCATGGGAAATTGTAGTAGTCCCAGGAAACCCACAGAATCCCAAAATCTCCTCATGGAGACAGAAGCCTCCATTTTGGAAGATATTCTTAAATGTGGTATTTTCTTCACCTCTTGAGAAAAATGGAGTGATCTCAAAGACAATGCTGGCCACTCTATAGTGGCCATGGCTTCAAGAAGCTGTTCAACTTTCAGATTAGGGAATACTAGAGAAGGTGACCCAGCAAAACACAGGTCATTCATTATCCAATCACTAGACAAAGTTTCTTAAACCTCTAAGGGAAATAAAAACTATATGAATTATTCTTTTATATGTAGAAATTTAAGTATAACATAGTAGATAATAAAAAGACTGATGACAAGAAGGGAGCAGGATAGAGTAGTTTACATCCCAGTGTAAGCCCCTCTGAGGATTGAAATCTATTTATAAAAGACACAATAGGGCCTTTGTTTCTTTGAATATGTTCATAATAACAAATGGCAGCATAAAACAATAATAAATTCTAAAAACAAAAAGTAAGATATTTTAATTGCATGATTAAATGGATGGGAAATTAATAGATTTCCTTCCTGGTCAAATATGACAAGAAATGTTGAATTTACTATTATATTAGATCGGGAGCCTATATTTACCTTGAGGATAGCATAGCAATTCCTGACAACCTTAACAACTTAGAGACTGGGTCTTAATGAGTTACATGCCCTGCAGTTGGAAGACAAACACTGGAGCCAGAGAATGAAAGAATGTCAGAGTTGAGAATATGCCTCAAAAAACCTGAGTACTAGAAATGCAATATCATTAGAGTATAAACTAGCATTAAATCATTTCCCAATAGAGAGAAAAAAAAAAAGGAGATACTATGAGACCCCCCTATCTGTCATGATCTTGGCCCTGGGTAGCTCTGGGCTCCAGAACACTCCCCCTCCCCAGTCCCACCGCCCCCCCCCCCAAAAAATGAAAGGCAAAAGTTTAGAATAAAGTTGTCTTAGGTTGGTAGTGCTCTAAAGCACCTGGTAAAAGAAGTGATCAGTCATTTTGAAAAAAAAGCAATTTGAACTCAGGTTTCAAGGAATTCTTACAATGAAAGAATCAAGAAAAATGAGCTCAAAATCAGAAATATCATTAAACGTAAGAAAAAAGCAATCAATGAGTCAGAAGAAACAACAAACTACATATTCAGAGCCTCAAAGACTGCAATATTATAATTAAGATATACAGAACATAAAATAAGAGTTTTGATTTCTATATGCTTAGATAAGTGGATGAAAAGAAATAAAAAATTATCAAAATTGACCAAGCTGATTTGGAAAATAATAAGTAGACATTCAAAAGATGAAAAATATAACCATTAAAATTGGTAATTCAATAAAAGGAGAACCAATAATCTAAAAGAGAAATCAGAGTGAAAAAGAAGACCTGGGATGTAGCAATGAGAGACAGAGATGGCAAGTATGAAAAAGAAAAGAGGCAAAGGCCTAAATTGAGTGAAAGGAGAAGAAGGGAAAGCAAAAAGCATTTGAAGAGATAATGACAGAAATATTTTTTTTTTCAGGATGCTGAAAAACACTGATTCTCACATTTAGGGATTTTCATATGTAGTTCAAGAAATAAAATTACCCTACTGGTCTGAGATGCTAAATATAATGGTAAGTAAGAAATAAATAAATAATATAAATATAAATATAAATATAAATAATAAAGGTAATCATGTAGATAAACCTAAACAATGAAGTATAAAAAAAATCCTGTCTTATTTGTGGATTAAAAAAGGAGGAAAAGTACTGGGGAAGATCACAGCCTAGGAAGACCCTGAGCTCACCCCATTCCACATTTACACTGAAGTATCATCCACATCCATGTCAATAAACTGGAGAGCAAGTAAAGTTAGGCAGAACAAACTCCACAACTAAATACAGAGAAGTTGCATCAGAAAGGTCAGAAAGGCAGAGGGAGACTGCCCAGGGGATGGGGGGGAGCTGCATGCATGGAGAGGGCAGACAAACACTCCCTCACACCAGGGAGCTCTCCTGGAGAAGACTAAACTCCATAATGTTTGGCTTTGAAAACCAGATGGGCTGAATTCCAGGAGTTTGTAAAACCAGTGGGACCTGGAGCCTGGAGCCTGCTGACTCCTGAGTCAGCAGTGGGTGAGTGGCAAGGGACAGTGACAGCTGGGTCACTGACCTTAAAGAGACAGCCACCTGCATGAGGAAGCAACATAAAAGCAGCAGTTTATACAACGCCAGGGGCAAATGGGAGACACATCTGTACATACTGCTTTTGGAGTGTGTTGAAAGACTTCTCTAAAAATGAGGGAAGCTGGCAGACGCCATTTTCTTCCACCACAATCCAACATAAACACACAGCCACCTGCAGGAGGTGGGGCTACACACACATTTGCTACTTCACCTGCTAGCAGTGTGCCTGGTCCAGGAGTTCTCCTAAGGACTCCCACACCCCAAGCCTGCTAGCACCAGCCCCCTGGGCTTAGTACAAATTTTATTAAAACTGCACACCCTGCCCAGCTGTCCCAGGGCACAGTTGCCTCAGTGCGCCCTGCTCAGCTACCATGCAGAGCCCAGCAGTGCATACCCCCAGCTACTATGGTGTATCAGGCTCAGCTACACCCAGCCAACATCATGAACTTACCGAGCCTCACACCCCTAGCCATCCGCAGTGTGCAAGCCACAGCTGCCAGTGATTTGAGGGATCTGGCATATTTTGTTAACACTGCTCTCCTATTCCCAAGTTCCGTGGTGGGCACATTGCCTCATACCTGGCCTCTCTGGGTCCTACTGACAGCACACAGAGCAAGTAGATCTCACAATAAGCAGAGAGACAGTGTAAACAACTGCACTGAAAGGAAAAGTGAATCACACACAATACCAGAGCATTGGCAACACACATAGGATATTCTCCTAAAGTGTCAGGTTCTGGAGAGCAAGGGACATTTCATTGCAGGATGCTACAGGACTTCTTTTTTATAAAGTCACTACTTCAAGAATGGAACACATAGCTGACTTTCTCAACACAGAGAAACATAAACAGAGAGGCAGACAAAATGAGGAGACAGAAAAATATCCCAAATGAAAGAAAAAGACAATGCCACAGCCAGAAATCTAAGTAAAAAGATATAAATAATATGGCTGATAAGGAATTTAAAGCAATGATCATAAGGATACTCACCAGACTTGAGAAAAGAGTTGGAGACTTGAGGGAGACACTTAACACAAAGATAAGGAATAGCATAGCAGACATAAAGAGCTGAATAAATGAAATGAAGAAATGAATAGTAGGATGGAAGAAGCAGAGGAATGAATTAGTGACATAGTAGACAGAGTAATGGAAAGTAATCAATCTGGACAAAAGACAGAAAAAAGAATTACACAAAATAAGAATAGACTTAGGGGACTCAGTGACTCCATCAAATATAATAAGATTCATATTATAGGAGTCCCAGAAGAAGAGGGAAAAAGGGGACAGAACATTTATTTCAAGAAATAATAGCTGAAAACTTCCCTAATCTGGGGAAGGAAAAAGATATCCAGTTCCAGGAGCACAGAAAACTCTCATCAAAATCAGCAAAAGCAGATCTACACCACGACATACTGTAATTAAGTCAGCAAAACACAGTGATAAAGAAAAAAATTTTAAAGCAGCAAGACAAAAGAAATCAGTAAATTACAAGAGAAAACCCATTAGGCTAGCAGGAGATTTCTCAACAGAAACTTGGCAAGCCAAAAGAGAGTGGCAGGATATAGTCAATGAGCTGAATGGGAAAATATCTGCACTGCAGCCAAGAAATACTTTATCTGGCAAGGCTACCATTCAGAATAGAAGGAGAGATAAAGAACTTCCCAGACAAACAAAAACTAAAGGAGTTCATGACCACTAAACCAGCCCTGCAAGACATACTACAGCAGACTCCAAATGGAAAGGACAGACCAAAAGTGACACTATAAAAGTAGGAAACACAAAAGCAGTAAAAATGAATATTTCTATCAAAAAATCATTCAAGCAACTCACCAAAAAAAAGACTACAAAATATAATAGCATATACTAAAAACATGAGGAGAGGAGAAAAGGCTAAGTTCAAACTTAAGCGACCATCAACTTAATATAGACTGCTATATGTAGAAGACATTATATACAAACATAATGGTAACCATGTATTAAAAACCACTAATAAACATGCAAATAATAAGAGAAAGAAATCCAAATGTATCATTAAAGAAAATCAACAAAGCATGAAAGTTAGAAAAACAAGAAAGAATAAGAAAAAAATCTTCAGGGCAGCCCAGGTGGCTCAGCAGTTTAGCACCACCTTCGGCCCAGGGCCTGATCCTGGAGACCCAGGATCGAGTCCTTCATCGGGCTCCCTGTGTGGAGCCTGCTTCTCCCTCTGCCTGTGTCTCTGTCTCTCTCTGTCTCTCTCTCTCTGTGTCTCTCATGAATAAATAAAATCTTTTTTAAAAATCTTCAGAAACAACCACAATACAAGTAATAAAATGGCAATAGGGCAGACCTGGTGGCTCAGCGGTTTAGCGCTGCCTTCAGCCCAAGGCATGATCCTGGAGACCCAGGATAGAATCCCACATCGGGCTCCCTGCATGGAGCCTGCTTCTCCCTCTGCCTGTGTCTCTGCCTCTCTCTCAGTCTGGTCTCTCATGAATAAATAAATAAAATATTTTTTAAAAATGGTAATAAATACATATAACCTATCAATAACTACTCTGAATGTAAATGAACTAAATGCTACAATCTAAAGACACAGAGTGACAGAATGGATTAAAAACAAGCTCCATCAATATGCTGCCTATAGGAGATTCATTTTAGACCTAAAGACACTTGCAGATTGAAAGTGAAGGAATGGAGAAATATCATGCAAATGAATGTCAAAAGCAAACTGGAGCAGCAATTGTTACATCAGAAAATAGACTTAAAACAAAGACCGTAACAAGAATCAAAGAACAACACTATATAATAATAAAGACAACATTCCAACAAGAAGATATAATAATTATAAATATTTATGCACCCAACATAGAAACACCCAATACATAAAACATTTAGTAACTAAATTAAAGGAACTAGTCAATAATAATACAAGGGGACTTTAATACCCCACTTACATCAATGGACAAATTATTTAAACAGAAAATCAACAGGGAAACAAAAACTTTTTGAATTACACATTGCAATACACAAATTTAACAGATATATAAACCATTCCATCCTAAAGCAGCAAAATATACATTCTTTTCAAGTGCATATGGAACGTTCTCCCATAAAACCAGCTCAATAAATTCAAAAAAGATCAAAGTCCTAGCATGCATGTTTTTTGACCACGATGCTATGAAACCAGAAGTCAAGTACAAAAAAAAAAAGTCTGGAAAGAACAAAAATACATGAAGGCTAAATAATATGCAATTAAACAATCAATGGGTGAACTAGGAAAATAAAGAAGAAATTAAAAAGTACATGGAAACAAATGAAAATGAAAAACACAATAGTCTAAAACCTTTGGGATGCAGCAAAAGCACTTCTGAGAGGGAAGTTTATAGCAATATAGGCCTATCTCAAGAAGCTAGAAAAATTTCAAATAAACAACCTGACCTTATGCCTAAAGAAGTAGAAAAAGAACAACAAACAAAACCTAAAACCAACAGAAGGAAGGAAATAATAAAGATCAGAGCAGAAATAGGGGTGCCTGAGTGGCTCAGTCATTTAAGCATACAACTCTGGATTTTGGCTCAGGTCATAATCTTGGGGTCATGAGATTGAGCCCTACATCAGGTTCTGCACTGAGCATGGAGCCTGCTTCAGATTCTCTCTCTCCCTCTTTCTGTCCCCCTACCTTCCCCAGCTCACACACACTCTCTTTCTCTCTTAAAAAAAAAATGAAAAAATTTTTAAATAAAAAAGAGCAGAAATAAATGATATCGAGATTTAAAAAAAAAAAAACACCAAAACAAAAACAAAACAAAACCAAAAAACAATAGAACACATCAATGAAACCAGGAGCTGATTCTGTGAGAAAAAAAAATCAATATAATTGATAAACTTCTAGGCAGACTTATCTAGAAAAAAGAGAAAAGGTGTTAAAAAAATAAAATTACAAATGAGAGAGGAGAAATAATTACCAACACCACAGAAATACAAATCATTGTAAGAGAATATTATGAAAAACTATATGCCAACAGAGAAGACAACCTAGAAGAAATGGATAAATTCCTAGAAACACATAAACTACCAAAACTGAAACAGAAAGAAATAAAAAAGAATTGAACACACTGATAACCAGCAATAAATTGAATCTGAAATCAAAGAATTCCCCCCCCCCAAAAAAAAAAACAAAATTCCAGGACCAGATAGCTTAATAGGTGAATTGACCAAATATTTAAAGAAAAGTTAATATCTATTCTTAAATATTCCAATAAATATAAAAGTAAGGAAAACTTCCAAATTCACTTTATGAGGCCAGCATTATGCTGATACCAAAACCAGCTGAAGACACCACCAGAAAAGAAAAACACAGGCCACTATCCACACTGAACATAGATGCAAAAATCCTCCGTAAAATACCAGCAAACTCAATTCACCAATACGTTAAAAAAAAAAATCATTCACCATGATCAAATAGGATTTACTACTGGGTGCAAGAGTGGTTCGATATCTGTAAATCAATCAACATGATACATTACATCAATAAGAAAAAGGTTAAGAACTATATGATCATTTCAATAGAGAAAAAGCATTTGACAAACTTCAAAATTCATTCATGATAAAAATTGTCAACAAAGTAGGTTTAGAGGGAATATACCCAACACAATAAAGGTCATACATGAGAAATCCACAGCTAACATACTCAATGAGGAAAAACTGAGAGCTGGCACAAAAATGGACACATGGCTCAATGTAACAGAATAGAAAACATAGTAATAAATTCATAATTATGTGGTCAATTAATCATCAACAGAGCAGGAAAGAATATCCAATGGGAATATCCAATGGGACAATCTCTTTAACAAGTGGTATTAGGAAAATTGGACAGCAACATGCAAAAGAAAGAAACTGGACCACTCCTCCACACCACACACCAAAATAAATTCAAAATGGGTGAAAGATTTAAATGTGAGAAAGGAAACAATCAAAATACTAAAAAACACAGGCTGTAACCTCTTTGACATTGGCCAGAGCAACCCTTTTCTACGTTGCCATATATGTCTCCTGAGGCAAAGGAAACAAAAGCAAAAGTAAACTATTGGTACTAAACCAAAATAAAAAGCGTCAGCATAGTGAAGGAAACAATCAATAAAACTAAAAGGCAACCTATGAAATGAGAGAAGATATTTGCAAATGACATATCCGGTGAAGTGTTAATAACCATAATATATAAAGAACTTATAAACCTCAACACCCAAAACATGTAATACAATTTAAAAATGAAAAGACATGAACAGACATTTCTCCAAGGAAGATATACAGATGGCCAACAGATATATGAAAAGATGTTCATCATCACTTACCATCAAGGAAGTGCAAATCAAAACTACAGGGAGATATCACCTGACACTCGTCAGAATAACTAAAATCAACAACACAAAAACAAGTGTTGGCAAGGATGTGGAGAAAAAGGAACAGTCATGCACTGTAGGTAGAAATGCAAACTGGTGCAGCCACTGTGGAAAACAGTATGGAGGTTCCTCAAAAAGTTAAAAAATAGAACTACCATACCCAACAACTGGGTATTTTCCCAAAGAATACAAAAACATTAATTCAAAAGGATAGATGCACCTCTAGTTTATAGCAGCATGATTTACAATATGCAAAATATGGAAGCAGCCCAAGTGTTCATCAATTGATGAACGGGTAAAGAAGAGGTGACATATATACAATAGAATACTATTGGGCCATAAAAAAGAATGAAATCTTGCCATTTGCAATGACATGGATTGGAGCTAGAAAGTATTACACTAAGTGAAATAAGTCAGTTGGAGAAAGACAAATACCATATGATTTCATTCATATGTGGAATTTCAGAAACAAATGAGCAAAGGATGAAAAGAGAGAGAGAGAGAGAGAAAGACAAGCCAAGAAACAGATTCTTAACTATAGAGAACATATGATGATTACCAGAGGGGAGGTGGGTAGGGGGATGGGTGAAAAAGGTGATGGGGATTAAGGAGTGCACTTGTCTGTGATGAGCCACCAGGTGATGTATGAAATTGTTGCATCACTATATTGTACACTTGAAACTAATATTACACCGTATGCTAACTATATTGGAATTAAAATAAAAACTTAAAAAACTAAGACACAACTAAACTTTGTTAAGGAAATCTAAGATTTCTGCATGAGATGAGAAGTGGGTAAAAATACTTTATGTTAAGTGTGTATATGAGAATCTATAGGTTAACCACTTACAAAAGTAAGAACAAGAATATAAATGTCAAGCTAGTATAAGGAAAACTAGTACAATGACAAACTAGTACTAGGAAAAATGGAACAAGAGGGAAAAATATGTCAATCAATTTCCAAAAAAAAATGTATTTTTTCAACAAAGGAGTTGTTGATTGAGGAGTTTTGAGGAGTTCCCTCTCAAAAGAGGGAAATGGAAAGAATAAAGAGCACAAAATAAAAGAGGTAGAATTGCATCTAAATACACTTTCTAAAATACAACAGTATGACATTTACAAAGAAGAAATAACGGTGGCCTAGAAATATGTGAAAAATTCTCAGCCTTATTTGTCATTAGAAAAATGCAAATTAAAATCACAAAGAAATATTTCATGCCCGACAAATTGGCAAAGGTTACAATTTTGACATATTAAGTATTGCCAAGTATATGAAGGAATGGGAACTCTCATAAGCTTCTGCTGGGAGTGGAACAGTGTTTGCTAGTGCCTGGTAAAACTAAACATATGCCCACTGGCCAGAACAGCCGTTCAACTGGAGGCGATCAATTATGCATGGAGTCAATAATTAGCTCTTGAGCTCCCATTGCCCAGGCCCTGCCCACCTGCCTCAAGGGCTAAAGGAATCAATATCCCAGCATCTATATACTTATTCTTGATGCAGAAGGATGTAGGTTCACATTGATGCTGGGAATTCTTGCCCTAGAGAAACTCTTGCACATATACTTCAGAAGGCATATGAAAGAACATCGCAGAATTGTTCATGATAGGAAGTAACTAAGGGGGAACAAATATCTCTCAGCAACAGAAAGAATAATCAAGTTGTAGTGTAATCATTCAATGGGATGTTGTGCATCCATGAAAATGAAGGAAACACAGGGGCACACATAGACATTTATGAAGATTGATCTCAAAAATAGAGCGTTAAGCAAGAAGAAAGACAAGACATTATGATTCCATATACATAATGTTAAAAAACAAGCAAAAGTAAACAAAATGCTAAATAGAGATATGTGTATATTCATTAAAATTCTAAAGAAAAGCAAAAAAAAAAATTCTAAAGAAAAGCAAGAAAATAATGAGCATAAAGTTGAGATTGGTTTCTAAGAAGACAAAGGGGTGACTGAGTGGCTCTGCTGATTAAGCATCTGCCTTCAGTTCAGGTCATGATCCTGGGGTCCTGGCATCAAGCCCCACATCAGGCTCCATACTTAGTGGAGAGTCTGCTTCTCCCTTTCCCTCTGCCCCTCCTCCCAACTCATGTTCTCTCATTCTCTTTCTCAAATAAATAAATTTAAAACTATTTTTTAAAAAAAGGATATGAAGACAAAGAAAAGACACAGTTATTAAGTTCTCTAAGTATTTACTTTAGTATTATTCTTTAAGATACATAGATATGTAGGTAAGTATAATGTGCTGTTGTGTATAATTGTCATATAAAACAATAGAAATTTTTCAAATAATATGGTAGAAAAATTCCTTGAGCTTATGATGAGAGTCTCTCTCCTTGAAAAAGAGAAGAATGAAAAAACCTTGGGAACTCATAATTTTTTTCAGGTATACCACTTCCTAAGACATGAAGACATGATGTGACTCCAAATATCTCCTGTGGTTTGGATGTTTTCTTGAAAACTTGAAAATTCAAGAATGCCAAAGGACAGAATGAGCTGTTTCATTACCAAGTCTTAAATTATATGAATCTATAAATACATGTGACTGTTTTTGTAAGCTGGAATTAAAAAGACAAAATAAGAAAATGAGTTTCCATTTTACAATTTGGGGGCATTCTAACATGCTTGTGTTCACACTGATGTTGAAGTTGATGCTTAAATAGTTACAAGGTACTTATTTGACTTTGAGTATGTTTCCCCCTTTGGGTTTAAACTAACCTCCCAAATAGTTAATTTATTACCAAAAACAATCAATTACAAACTAAACAGTGTTTTAAATTTTTGAATTCAATCCTTTTCATTTGCCCATTTGTTGGGGATTTATTGGAATGTGAAACCACTGTAAATGTGAGTTTGGTCATTATCATGAGATTTATGTACTATATGTTAGACCTGGAACTGTATCACCATAGAACCAATTAATTCTTATAACTAATAATTAGAACCTATTATGTGCTTTATGTACATTTTCTCCAATCTTCACCAAGACTCTGCAAAATAAATATTTTAATTCCCACTTTGCTTAGGAAATTGAGACACTTAATATCTTTATTACAGAAGTAAGAGGTGGCTTGGATTTAGACTCAATACACTACTCTCTTCAAAAAGTGAAACTGGTGACACAAGCAGATTTTTAATCACTGCAAAAGGTCAGGATATAGTGAACAAAGACAGCATTGGAGTTTGTTAGGTTTTTAATTGATTGACACTCTGCAATTTTGTTTCACACTTTTATTTCTTTTAGAAAAGATCCCATGGTTTTGTAGGGAGTCAGTAAGATTTAATCATAATGGGATTTAGAGCTGCCAATCAAATGCATTAAGGTCAAAGGCTGCCCAGCCCCCAACTGCAACCTGACTACCATTCCTTATTTGGAGGACTTTTATAGGGAGTTACATTAAAAAGTTCTCCTCAAACCTCAATGTGCTCATAAATCACTAGAGACTTGGGATACACTTGGACGAATATATCAGTCCATTGAAATCACCCAGATTAATCCATTTGGGTGAAAGCTCTAATTATCAAAATATCTGGCATATTTTCCCAGACCAATTTTGACATTCAGTGTAGTTCTATTTCATTATTTGAGAATATGCTTCTAATAGCTCTGATTGGTTATAATCTCACTCCTCGACTTCCCAAGAAAATACATTCCTGTTCCACCACGTGACTCTAAATTCAACCCAGCATAGCTGCACTTCAAGTATTTGTCAAGAAAAAAAATAATTACTTTGTATACACTGTCACTACTTACCAAAGCTCAGTTAAAAGAATATCATGGGGAATGATCTAAAGCAATGTTTCTAAAACTTTAATACACTTATCAATCACTACTGATATTGTTCAAACACAAGATTCTGATTCAACAGACCTGGGGTGGGATCCTAGACTCTACATTTGTAACAAGTTCCTAGATGAAAACAATGCTATTGAGTCATGGAATGGGAAGATCTAAACGATATTCCTTCACTCCTCAAGATTTCCTAAAATCTACCCATGATTTAAATTAGTGCCACAGAGATCTGGATACTGTGTTACCTAGTAACCTAGGTTACCCGGAGGGTCTTTTAATGAGTGTTGGAGGAGGTAAGAAAAAAGAAAGAGAACCCAACAATGAGAACTTCCTGACAAAATGACAATGAGTCCAGAAAAGGGGAATGGGGGAAAAGTATATTTCAGAACACAGAATCAATAATTGTACAACTCATTTTGGTCAATGCATAAAAAATATAATAATTACAGTAAGATTGATGCAACATCTTTAAATCATTTTTTTCTTTGTCCTCTCTCTAATATTATCATGGCTGTGTTTTTCACTTGGGTCTCTTTTGTGTTCCTTTTAGAGAAAATTTCAAACAAACTGTTATCCATTTATTCAGCAAATATTTTCTGAATGTTTACCTTATGAAAGTATTACTCTAGGCTCCAGGGCTGCATCAGTGATCTTAAAAGTCAACAGCCTTATGGAGCCTACACTTAGAAAGGAAGGCCAGAGGTAAACTAATAAAGAGATCCACAATATACTATCATGTCATAGTATCTTGTATGATGAAAATAAAGGCAGTGGTGCTCTTTTAGGTGGGGGTTAGCAAATGGTTCTTACAGGAGGCTGCATCTATCCACAAGATAAAATCACATCTGCCTAATTCTGCCATTAGGAATCATACAAACGAAAAAAAAAAAAAAAAGGAATCATACAAACGTGGGTAATCCAAAATTAATCCCAGGTAATCCAAAATTAATTCTTGCACCAAGAAATCAAGAACAATGAATACATGAATATTTTCTTTCATAATATGTGTAGGTGTTTACATATAAATGTGTGTATATGTCTGTCGTTATCTATCTTCCCTATCTACCTTCATCTACTACTATTACTACTACTACTACTATTACTACTACTACTATTACTATTACTACTACTGCTACTACCACCACCATAGGTCTATGATTCCTAATCTGAGACTCAGAAATCCAAAAAGCTTTGAAAACCAACAAATTTTTTATAACTCATTTGGAGGAACACTCAACTCATCTGAGTTGGTTTAGGTGGCAAAGCCTGACCTAAACCAACTTTAAAAGGCCTATATAGTGGCCTCTCATTCTGGCTTAACGAGAATATCCATATGCTTTTTACTGAAAAATATTAATATGTTTTCATTACAGTTTTCACTGCAGACCCACTTATCTTCTTACCTTTCTTAAGTTTGAAATTCTCTGAATTTCTAAGAATATCTGGCCCCAAAGTTTTGAATAAAGGATTATGGATCTGTGCAACTACTACAAAGTACAACTATTAACTACTGTTTTTGCACGTGCTACAAAACTTTACCTTTGAGTAGCTCTGTATTTATTACTCTAAATCAATCCATCTCATTAGCTGAAGCCTGAAAAGAAAACCTTGCAACTAATCCACCTATTGTTTAATGAATACATTTGACTTTTAAACTATTTTTCTGATCATTTAAGAAAGTAAATTATAGCAAATCTAACTCAATGCAATATTAACAGTCATGGCAATATTCAAGCCTGGATACCAGCATTTTGTATGTCTACTCGTACTTTCTATGTCTACTTACTATTACTACTGAAGTTTTCATTCATATTCAACATCCATGTCTGGTGCATTTTGTTTGATGAAAACAAGCTAATTAGTGTTGAACCTTCCCTAGTTCATAAATTTATTCCTAAGAACATTAAAAGGAAGTCAAGTGAGACATGTTCAGTAACAGATGTTTGCCTTTTTTGGCTGCCTTTTTACAGTTTGTTCTCTTTCATTACTTTTTAAGAAATTTAGTTAATGTTCCTTTTACAAGAGAACAAGCGTACCTAGCTTCCCAGCAGATGCGGGGTGCAGGGAGATTCCCCAGGGCAGGCACAGTCTGTTCATTCCCATAACCTAATATCTGCCCAAATGCTCTCTGCATTCAACTTTCATTCTTTCATCCAGACCTTGGTAAGAATCACACTCCAGCCTAAAAAAGAATGCATATGTTGACTGGAAACTGTAGAACTAGAATTACTGTGGACACTATTACCAACATACATGGGTCTAGTTCCTCTCAAATATCTTTCCCACATGGAGATATCTCAGAATAAAGGATCAATAAGATTGAGAATTTGGTTGAATCTTCTGGCTTCTACAATAAAGATTGTGAAATGGCTTCCAATATAATAAATGAGAAATGTAGATTAAGATTTTTCTCTATAAAATTAGATTGCTCCAAAAATACAAATTTAAAATTATCCTATTTATTTACCTAGCCCTCCAGTTTTGAATATTGTTTAGTCTGGGTTTGATTGTGATGTGGTTTAAGTGATAATACACTGGAACTCTAAGTAACATTGCAATCCAGATCTTGTACTCACCAAGAGTGCTTTCTTTTAAAACTTTGTGAAAATAGTCGAATATAAGTCTTGACCAATTTATTGTGACTATTCCTCTTGACCTATTCATTGCTAAGGGAATTTTCCATGGAGCACCTCCTATATTTTTCTCAATAACTAGTATTTTAACTAGGATAACAGTAGGAAATTTTATCTAGAAAGAAAGATTCAATAAAATAAAATAAATGATGACTATAAAAATATACTTCAGCCAAAATAATACTGCTGCAAAGCACCATAACTATTGAAATGTTTAATGTTTAACCTACAACTGTGTAAATTTAAAATCTACTTCACTCTATCATAAAGATTAAAAACTTTAGAGATTAATGATCGCCAGGGGCCAAGAGAAGGAAGGAATGGGGAAACTGCTAATGGGTATGGGGTTTCTTTTGGGGGCTGTGAAAATATTCTGAAAGAGGTAGTAGTGATGCCTGTACAACTTTGTGAAAATATTAAAAATAACTGAATCATATATCTTGAAATATTGAATTCTATGAGTTATATCTCAACAAAGCTTTTATTTTAAAAAGATTAAAAACTTTAATATTTCCTAGGAAAAGAAATATGCATTTCAGAATGAAAATACTAAGGTTGAAGATAATGGACACAAGGCATCACTACTCCTTATAGTATGACCAAAACAAATAAACTAAAAAGTACACAGATAAGTGTGAACTACTGGAATGCTATTCGAAATGTTCAAAAATCATAGTCACTTAGATTTTAACTCATTGCCTAAATTAATCCTAAGACTAATTTAGTTACTTTCAAAAAGTAACTTTATTTCTACCCAAAATGACAAAAAAGAATTAGGAAATTATTTGAACAAATAGAAAATTTAAATTTAGTAGTTGTGATGATTTGTGCTAATTCTTACAAATATCAGAAAATCAGGGACACCTGGGTGGCTCAGCAGTTAAGTGCCTGCCTTCAGCTAGAGCATGATCCTGGAGTCCCTGGGATTGAGTCCCACATCAGGCTCCCTGATTGGAGCCTGCTTCTCCCTCTCCCTGTGTCTTTGCCTCTCTCTCTGGGTCTCTCGTGAATAAATAAATAAATAAAATCTTTTAAAAAAAAATCAGAAAATCAAATCACATGACCTATTTTTTTTTTAAATCAAATGCAGCCCACCGGGGAGAAAATCATGAGTACGAAAATAATTAAAACACCTCCTCAAATGTTTTGGAGAAGAGAAGGAGAAGCTCAAAAGAAATTGGGATGGGGAAAAAAGAAATGCATAAAGATGCCTTACATGTTAAAACTTAACTGATTTTTATTATGTAATAAAATCCTTCGAGTGAATGCCCATAGTCTTCTGACAGTACAATTTGGTAAAGATTACAAAAAAGGTATCTAAATTTCCAAGCTAAAGGAAGAATATCTCCCTAGATTCTTACATTTTTTTCTGTTACCAAAATGGCTCAAGAAAATTCTCCAGAAAAAAAAGTAACTAGAAAGTTCATATTAGAATACAGTCAACTCATTTTATGGTCAAAATTAAGTTTGTGTGGATTAAAAGCAATACTACCGCAAAAAATTGGCAGCAGAGTAGGAGGATCCTAGGCTCATCTCATCCCATGAACACAACTAAGTAACTATCAAATCATCCTAAATACATGACAGAACAAACTACACACTGGCGGGAAAGAAGAAGCTATATTGAGGAAGGTAGGAAGTGCAGAGATGTGGTTTAAGGGAGAAACAGATCTTAGCTGCTGAAAAGGGGAGGGAGCTGTGGTCATGAAGATGGGTGACAGAGAGAAGAGCAGAGAGGAGAACACATATGGAAAATGTTTCCCCAAAGCTATTGGCTTGGAACAGTAGAAGGGCTAAGTTTTATGAGTTCTTGCAACCAGCGGGGTTGAAAGCCTGACTTTTAAAGGTCAGCAGCCTTGGCTGGGATAGAGCCAGGAGGCCACTGTGCTGTTCCTAGAGAGAAGGCAGGCAAACCTGGGTGCACATAGCATGGAAAGCATCCGGGGCATACAGGGGAGAGTTAGTCACTATTCTAGGAGCAATTCCCTGAGAGGCAACATTTAAGAGGATGCCTCTCTGGGAACAAAGGAGCTGGCTAGCACCATTTCCCTCCCCGGCTCCTCAGCATAAACACACAGCTGCCCAAGGGAAGTAGTTCAGCACAGACACTAGCTGCCTAACTTGCTTATACCAAATGTCAACCCCCCAGCACTCACGCAGGACTGCCCTTTCAGTTAAGCTTGCCTCAGTCCCAGCAAGATGGACCCCTCCCACAGAAGACCAGTGCAGGCCCCTGCCCACACCATGTCTCCTGACCAGAGAGTTCTGCAGGGCCTCAGTTCTGGTGGAGTTGGTGTCAAGTCTCACTTCACAAGCAGAACACACCTAGTTAAAACTTGCTACAGGGACCAAACTCTGCCCACAGCAGGCAAGGAGAGCCTATGCAGACATTTGGCCTGAAGGATGGAGGGGCCAAAACACAACAGCAGAGTGCAACAGCACACACTTCAGATACCCTCTGAAGTACCAGACCCTGGACACTACATGATCTCTTCTTCATAAGGCCAACACTTTAAGGAGCAGGAGACATAACTGGCTTTTCTAACATGAGAAGGCAGAGACCTAGACAAAATGCCAAAACAGGGGAGTTTATCCCAAATGAAAGAACAAGATAAGTCCATAGCCAGAGATCTTAGTGAAACAGATATAAGTAACATGCCTGATGGAGATTTTAAAGAACAATCATAAGGATACTCACTGAGCTTGAGAAAAGAACAGAAGAAATCACTGAAAACTCTTACCTCAGAAATGGAAGAGTTAAAAAAAAACAATCAGAGATGAATACAATAAATGAGATGAAAATAGGTTTGATGCAATGAATTGGCTGGAAGAAACAGAAATGAATTAGTAACCTAGAAGACAAAATAGTGGGAAATAATGAAGCTCAACAAAAGGGAGAAAGTATTATGCAACATGAGAACAGACAGGAAACTCGGTGACATCATCATACAATAACATTCTTATTATAGGATTCCCAACAGAAAATGTGAGAAAAAGGGGTATAAATTTTATTTCAAGAAATAATAGCTGAAAACTTCCCTAATCTGGGAAAGGCAGCAGACATCCAGCTCCAGGAGGCAAAGAGAGCTTCCATCAAAATCAACAAAAGTAGGTCAACACCAAGACATATTGTAATTAAATTTACAAAATATAGCAATGAAGAATAAAATCATAAAAGCAGCAAAACAAAAGAAGTCCTTAACTTCCAACGGAAAACCATAAGGTTAGCAGGAGATTTCTCAACAGAAATTTGGCAAGTCTAAAGGGAGTGGCATGATATATTCAAAGCGTTGAAAGGAAAAAAATCTGCAGCCAAGGAATATTCTATCAGGGCCTCTCTGGGAGATATTCTATTCATTCAGAATAGAAAAACAGATAGAGGGCAGCCCTGGTGGCACAGTGGTTTAGCGCCGCCTGCAGCCCAGGGTGTGATCCTGGAGACCCTGGATGAGTCCCACATCAGGCTTTCTCTGTATGATGCCTGCTTCTCCTCTGCCTCTCTCTCTCTGTCTCTATGAATAAAGAAATAAAATCTTAAAAAAAAAAAAAAGAAAAACAGAGTGTCCCAGACAAACAAAAACTAAAGGAGTTCATGACTACTAAACCAACTCTATAAGAAATATTAAAGGGGACTCTGAGTGCAAAGGAGAGACTAAAAGTGACAAATAAGAAAGGATCAGAGAAACTCTCCAGAAATAATAACAACTAATAAAATGGCAAAAATACATATCTATCAATAAGTACTCTGAATGTAAATGGATTAAATACTCCAATCAAAAGACATGGGGTGTCAGAATGGACAAGACTACAAGACCCATCTATATGTTGCCTACAAGAGACTCATTTTACACCTAAAGACACCTACAGATTAAAAGTGAGGGGGTAGAAAAGTATTTATCACACAAATGGACATCAAAACAAAGAGTAGCTATACTTATACTGGACAAACTAGACTTTTTTGTTCCTGTATTGTTCTTATCCTGCTTTGGTATCAGGATAGTCCTGGCCTCATAGAATGATTTTGGTTTTTTTGGGTTTTTTTTTGTTTTTTTTTTAATTTTTATTTTTTTTAATTTATGTATGATAGTCACAGAGAGAGAGACAGAGACACATGCAGAGGGAGAAGCAGGCTCCATGCACCGGGAGCCCGATGTGGGATTCGATCCTGGGTCTCCAGGATCGCCCTGGGCCAAAGGCCCAGGTGCTAAACCGCTGCGCCACCCAGGGATCCCTCATAGAATGATTTTGAATGTGTTTGCTCTGTTCCATTCTTTGTAAGATTTTGATAATGATTGTCATTAATTTTTTTTACATGTTTGGTAGAATTCACCAATGAAACCATGTAGTCTTGGGTTTTTCTGTGCTAGGGGATTTTTGATTCCTAACTCAACTTTCATTCTTGTTATTCGTCTGACTTCCTATTTGTTGGATTTAAGATTCATAATTCAATCATGGTAACTTATACATTTTCAAGAATTATCTGGTTTTTTTCCTTAAATTTTATGATTTGTTAGAATATAATTATTTATAGGAATCTGTTATTACACTATGTATTCTGTGATTACCTGTGCATTGTTTTCTCTTCCATTTCTCATTTTAGTTTTTGAGTCTTCACTCTTTTTCCTCTTAATGTCATTAAACCACTGAATTGTTATTTAGAAAAAAATGGTCATTATATTCAATGTTATGTTATTGTTTATTTTGCTATTTTATTTATTTCTAATTTTTCTTATTTCCTTCTACTAAATTTCAATCAAGTTTCTTCTTTTTCTAGTTTCTTATGGTGTAAGGTTGTTTATTTGAACTTTTTTGCTTAACACAAACATTTACAGTATAAATTTAACTCTAACATCTACTTTGCTGCATCCCATAGGTTTTGGAATATTGTGTTTTATTTTTCTTTTGTTTGGAGACATATTCTGATTTGCTATTTGATTTCTTATTTGGCCTATTAGTTGTGCAGTACTGTGTTATATAATATTTATATATTAAATATTTAATATTTACATTGTAGACTTTCTAGCTTTTTTTTATTGTTGATCTTTAGTTTTGCACCATTGTTGTTGGAAAACATACTTGGTATGATTTCAGTCTTCTTAAGCTTGTAATATTTGTTACCTCTTTTTATGTGATTTAATCAGTGGATTCTTCTGGGTGTACTTGAAGAAAATGTGTATTCTATTTTTCTTGGATGGAATGTTTTATATATATCTTTTAGAACCATAAATTCTGAAACATGCTCCAAGTAAAATATGTTCTGGTTGAAAAAAATATTAACCTTAACTGAGGGTAGCCATTTAAAATAAAATATCTCAAAGGGGAGGTGGGGAGGATGAGTGAAACAGGTGATGGAGATTAAGAGTACACTTATGATGAGCACTGAGCAATGATGTGTAGAATTATAGAATTGGTGAATCACTGTATTGTACACCTAAAATTAACAAAATACTGTATGTTGACTATATTGAAATTAAAATTTTAAAACTTGATAAAAAATAAAAAACAAAATTAAGCTTATGTGAAGAATGATAAGGTTATATTTGAAATTTCTTTTTTCATTTCTAAAAGATATGTTTCTATAAAACTAATGAATTTAGTTTATGAGATGAAACTATAAGTATGCTAAAAAATATGACCAGCGAATTATTTTCTTCTCTTATGTAGGATGTGTTCCCCTAAAGAAGAGGGGGCATGGCATGGAGGAGAATGAAGCCAAATGTCCAGAGGACTAACTCACAGTTTGTTCTCTGAAACACAAAACAATTTATAATGCAACCAGTTATTAAACCGAATTATATTTGCATGTAATCCCTTACATCCAAGTGTCAAGGTTAGACAAGTTCTTTGCAACCAGGAAGCAAAGGTGACTGACGGTCTTCAGACACCACACTTGATGATAACAGGGACTTGCTTATCACTCCAGTTTCATTTCTTACCACTTGCCCCTTCAAACACTGTACTTTTGCCACAACGAACTTCTTTCAATTCCTGAAATGCACCCTACTCTCCCACCTCAGACAACCACAACTGCTCTTTCTTCTCTATTCTGCTACCCTGAACCCTATCACCATCACAACATGGACACATGTGCATGCTCTTGGCATCCCCTCACTTGTCACTTCATCCTTATTCTAGGGTATGGCCAAATGGCATATGTCCCCTCAGGGAGAGCACTGCAACTGAGTGGTTAATAACCACTCACTGAGGAAAGGTTTGCTTTACTAACAACTAATGAAAAAAAGTTATTTCACTTTTTCCTGTGTTTCCAAATTTCAGCTAGAAATCAACTATTTTATGAATTTCTGTCAATATTGTTTTTATCCTAGCAATTTTTATGAGCCCTATTGATAAATACATTAATTTTTCCATCTCAGAATTTTTATAAATACCTAGGTTGTTTTCCAAAACTACAGTCCTCCAGGTTGTAGGTTTTAAGATTCATGCATTTTTATAAAGTTAGCAAACATTTTTTTTCTTTTTAAAGATTTTGTTTTATTTATTTGCAAAAGAGAGTGCACACAACTGTGTGTGCACAGGCAGGTGAGCAGGAGGAGGAACAGAGGGAGAAATTCTCAAGCAGATTCCCTGCCAAGTGAGGAGCCTGACTGGGGCTGATCCTAGGGTCTATGATATTATGACCTGAGCCACAATTAATAGCCATATGTGTTCCTAATTTCCCACTCAGCAATGTACAAATACTCCCAGTTTTGTATTTGGAGCTCTCCACAATCAACTCTACTTGTGCTAGATATATTCCCCAAAGAAATATATTTAAATGTAGTTTGTCACACAGCTGGGAGCAGTCTTTACATTTGTATATAGTGTAAAACAAGGTAGAACTGGAAGGCTTAGAAACAGCAGTTCATTTTTTTACCTTTACTTGGAAATAGTTAAAACAGCCTTCCATGGGTATTGCTTCTGTTAAAGACATCATATTATGTTCCTTAATGATATTCACATAATTTCCTTGTCTAAAACAGTGTTTAGCTTCAATAAATTCACTCACAAATTTATCAACATAAGTTAAATCTGATATGATTCAAAAGTTTTAGTTTATAGGGAAAATATAAAAACTCATTTAATTGTAGATGAACTATTCAATAGACAGGAAAAATAATTTTTCAATATATCTCAGTTGACAAATAGTGGTATAGACTTAATTATGTCACCTCAAAATGCATTTGTTAAAGCCCTCACCCCCAAAGTTACTATATTTGGAGACAGGGTCTTTAAAGAAGTTATTAGGTTGAATGAGGTCATCAGAGTAGGACCCTCCTTCAATATGACAGTGTTCTCCTAAGAAGAGACAGACACTAGGGACACATACAGGAAAGGCCCTGTGAGGACACAGCAAGGAGCCAGCTATCTTCAAGCCAAGAAGAAAGAGGCCCCAGGAGAAATCAGCCCTGCTGGCACCTTGATCTTGGACTTCCAACCTTCAGAACTTTGAGAAATACATTTCTGTTGTTAAGCCACCCAATCTGTGCTATTTTGTTATGACTGCCCAAGCACACTAATACAAATGACAAGTCAAGAAGAAAATTAGTGATATGAAAAGAGAGAACAAAATCAGAGATAGGATGAGAAAGACACATTCACACCCAGACTAGAACACATAGAAGATGTAAGAAACCTAGATATATTTTTATATAGGCACATGAGTTTCCTCTACTAATTACACTTGCCCTGATGAATTGTGAAGCCCAGATACCATTTTCAAGTCCCATTTTCCCATGTTTCTGTTTAGAGAGCCCTCATTCAGAAAACCATCATTGTGTGGTTCTGAAATTGCCCTTGGATTTTTTGGTCTTCTGTTACACACTTCTAACAGATGTCTTCCTGCTCCATTGGCTTCCATTCTATTTACTTGATAGTCTAGGTACCATTACAAAAATAGTTACTATCACATTTCAGGCAAACTATTATGATGATCACTTTGGCTATTATTACTCTTCAAATAAAAATTAATACACATATTTAGGAGTTAAGGTGGTCTACACAATGCAAGATTTACCCAAGACGTGATACACGAACTAAAAGGAAAAAGACAAATTTCAATGAAGAACCATTTTAAGACTGAAATAGGTCCATAGTAAAATTTCACATATCAAAACTAACCCAGTAATCTGCCAGAAAAAAATGGTGATTCAACTCTATGTCCACTTTCACAAATACTCACAGAACAGTAATCCCGAAACACTGATGATGACCCATACAAACTAGGCCAGCTGGAGTGAGGAGCCAAACGGGAAGTCTTTGTTGACACAATTCCTCTCCAATCAGAGAATGTTTTGTCTGTTAGAAATATCAATGTAGGTTAAAACAATATTTATCCAAGAAAAGTACACACTGATCATACTGCTTAATGTTACAAAGAAGAAAGTGAATCATCTTTATGGTCCCATTATTCTGTATTAAAATCGCATCTTGTCATCTAATCAGAGAGAGGTAGAAGCAATAGCACTGCACAGAGAGGCCTCAGTTAATTGGCTCCCTCATACAGCAAAGCTCTCGTGTTTTTATTGCGAACATTGTGCCCATCAGAAAACTAATAGATTTATTCTTTTGACTCTCTTCTCTTCAAGAACATTGACTTCTTTTTTTAAAGGAGGCTTAAAGCAAAATCATATTTGTGAGCAGCAGTTACAAAAATAAAAGGAAAACTCCATTCCCTGTTACATCAATACATTAAAAGAAAATTCAGATTTATGATGAAGGCGTGTTTTGAAATTACAAAGAAAGTGAAATTATTAAAAATGCTTAAAATAGATAGGTTGAAAGAGCAAAAGTTCAGCCAACATATATCCACATATTTCTTCTGTCTCATGGCAGTTGTTACTAGGGATTTCTGCAAAGAAATTTTTTTAAAGATGAGCAGATTTAAGATTTATTTGTTTATTTTTCAGAAACATTAATCATTTAAAAGAAGGAAAAATTCAGTTCTCTCCTGCCATCCAAAATGAATCAAACTGTTTTCACATTTCCAATTTTCTTTCTAATACCTATTTATATACATATATTCTTTCCCACAACTTTCGATTTAATAGAGTCATCTCTGGACTGGCTAATTTCATAAAAATATAGAGAAAACTCAGAAGTAATAAATTCTCTCATTTCATTGCTTCAATTTATTTACAGGATCATAAGTTAAGTGTCCCATAGGGAGGCAAAATAGGAACATAAAATAATAAAAAATGTAATGTTATCTCAGAGACATCCCAATCAATAATATGCACACATCCTACCCCATTCTAATTTTATATGTATATAGCTTCTCCCATTTCAGTCAAAAAGAGTCTTTGTCCTCTATCAAGAAGGAAAGTCTCTAGAAGAAGCAACATAATAAATCATATATTTCAATCACAACTCAATATGAATAAATAAAATCCTTTAGTGGAAGCAAATGCCAATAATGGAAAGATTATAAAGAACCGAACATATTAGTAACTGGAAAGGAAAGGCCATACACATTGTACTTTAACAGAGGACTTTTATAAACCCGTGGGGATATGAAGGGACAGCATAAGGGTTATTAGAGATGCATAAGCCCCCACATTTCTTATGAAGCTTTCTTGAGTACTTTGAAGCATTCCTCAACTCACTATCATTATCTGTGGCCCATCTACTTCCCTTAATGAACTTCTACTAAGTGTTCTCACATTTTAGATAATTGGGCATCTCTTTCAAATCTCCTTTTTAAATTTATAAATCTCCAAGACAAAGACAGTATCTTGGTTGGAATTGCTCTGTGCTTCTGGTTTATCAGCAATGCAATTGAGGCAGCTATGCAAACCCTGCTGAACAAGAATTAGCCTCTGAAGGTGAGATCTCATAGGCAAAGGGAGTCTTCCTAATCACTGAACAGCCCAACCCAAAATGAAACTAAATGCTATACAAATTATTTTTCCAAGACAGTCCAGGGCATGTCAAATATTTTATCTTGTTTACCCACAAAACAGACTCATGCAGTTGAGAAGGCCATGCATTATTTTCTCCAGTATACAGATATCAAACTAGAAAATATAGCTATAACTTTTCCACTTCAAGAAGCAGTAAACTCTCCACTAAAATCCTCAAGGTAATCATTCACACACTGATGTATGCTAATGACTCCTTCTCAGAAGCCAGGCACAGAAGGTGACATGCAACAAATTCCGTTTATTCCACAAAGTCAGTCAAAAGTTATAAACTGATAGTTTGAAGACCAAAGTCATACATCAGACTAAATGTTCACAAACCCTCACGGAGCCAACAATCTTCACAGATGGCGCCACAGAGGAACAAAGATTCTGAATGCTGGGATGGGAGTGAGCAAGAGTAGGCTGTATATTGACAGGTGGAAAAATAAGAAATATTTTTGGTAATCCCAGTTTAACAGCCAGGAGGATAGAAGAAAATATTCTGATATTAAATAAACCTGGGGAAAATGTAATATGAAAGTTTGGAAAGAAACCAAAAAGCTTCCTATCAGGTTAGCAAGGAGTCATTAAATGAACACGAGCTAACTTGGAACCTAAAAATTTTGTTAAATAAGTACCCATACTGATGTCCTCCTGCCTTTGTATTTCTTCAATACTTATTTGGACTCTCTTTGAATAATACTATACATTTAGCCCATGTTACTTTGTTGTCTTCTGCATATCTTTTCCTATCTAAACTCAAAAAGTCTTTTACTCGCTTTGTATTTTCCATAAAGCTGAATATAATGCTGTGCCCCAAGCACATGTTCAATATATGCTCCTGGACTTCTTTGGCGTTGACTGCAAGGCTAATCAGCAAAACTGTTAAGAGTGAAAGGCCCCATATAATGCAACTGATATAAATATCTGAAGAAATGGAAATGAATTTTAAGTAGGTTTTTAAAATTCTATTTTTTTAGGACCAAATATTTTCCACTAGATTATTTTCCCTCACTTTCTAGCATTACCTTGACATTTATAATGTTAATACTTTTTAAATATATTTCAGTTGAGGGTGTTTTTTTATTTAATTTCTCATTTTTATTTCAACTTACATAGTTAACAATGAGCCAATTATTTGCACAGGTGAGAGTATTAAAATCTAAAAAGCATGGTTATTTTAGAAACTAAAATTACTCAAAGGACTCACAGAAAACTAGTAAGATTCTATACTACAGTGATATTGCCAAAAGAAGGGAGGGAGGGAGGGAGGGAGGGAGGGAGGGAGGGAGGGAGGGAAGGAGGGAGGAAGGAAAGAAGGAAGAAGGAAGGGCAAAAAAAGAAAGAAAGAAAGAGAGAGAGAAAGAGGAAGAGGAGGGGAATTCCTAGCTAGCCAAAACATTCACCACTTCTACAATCTTTGTAGTCACAAACATTGCCTTCAGATGGCAAATGGATAGTTTTGTTCAAGTCACCTGAATATCAGCAAAGATCGAAAGACAGTAGAAGTTCAAAGTTTTCAAATTGACTATTTCAGTCAAACATGAAAGAAGAAATAAAAAACAGTCTATAACAATAATAATATATAATATAGTAATAAAAATAGTTCATAAGAAATAGTCTAAAAAAAAGAAATAGTTTATGCAGCTGCTTCCAACAGAGCTGAAATCAAAATGAAAGTACGAAATATCTTTAAGAGGACATGATAGAGCCCAAGACACTAGTGGGTTCAAGTGGTCCTGTGTCCCTAGAGCCTTTTTTATGCCAAATTTGTTCTGTTTCCCTTTTATCAATTCCCTTGTATCAATTAATTCTTTGAGTTAATTGCACATGCAGTTTTAATCTGTGGGTAATTACAAACAATTAATAGTTAGGAGACAGAATTAGCAGTTCTTAGTTTGATTATCTATATAATTAAAAGGGGTGGTAAACTAGAGTTGACAAATAGCATCTTAATCACTTGAATAATCAAATCCCAGAAGCTTGCTTGGGCAGCTGAATTCCATCTGTTATATTAGTTCAAATTTTAGAATCAATGACCGAAATGTCCATTTAAATCAATCATATTGTTAATTTATAGTAAAAAATGAACAATATGTATTTTCAAATTGCTAAAACTATTTACCTTCTTTCATTTGCTTAAAGGAGCTGTTTCCAAAGCATTCAATAAAAATAAAGATTCAACAGATTAACTTATGTATATAATGAATACCAGTTAATAGTCATGGATCCCAAATCTTATATTATAAAACATCTAAGAAATATGTATAAGCTCTTTTTGTACTAGATTCTAATTAACATTTTATTTAAGTGTGTGCTGAGAGACAGCAAATGAAACATACCAATAATCTTTTTTTGGCTTCTGATGATATCAGTTGTCTATAGATACAGAGCAAATACTAAGAAGCAGGATAAACTTACAATGAGTTAGAAAAATATATGAAAACTTCATTCTTATTAGGATGTAATATAATACAGATTAGTGGCATCGCTGTTGCATATGTTTCTGAATTGCCAAGTATTTTAACAAGGTTGGCAAATACTTTCATTCTAAAAGTGAATTTTAAAAATGTTCAAAAAGACCCATTTCTGGTTCAATATGTCTTCGTGACTTTTGGCTATGAGGTAGTCCCTACTACATTCCCACTAAAATACTGTAATAATAAGGAAAAGATGAAAAATCTCAAGGTCATAAAAAATGAAGTCCAACCATTCGCAATTTGCAAATGAGGAAAAAAATTTTCTTTAATTAAGATGACAAAAGTGAATTGAGGAAAGCAATTACTGACCTTTACATAATAATAAAACTCCTAACACACCTGAAAGATGTTAGAAAAAAGTTTACTATTTCCCAAGAAAAAGATATATAGGAAAAAAAATTTTTCTCTACAACGTGGGTGTTGTTTTTAAAGAACCCTTCACTTTCCATCCCCTACCAGGAATCCACTTGGACACTACAACTCTAAGGAAACAACTAGGAGAGGGAGCAATCCTGACTGGAGCACCAGGATTTAACACAGTCCTCACATAATGAAAGAGCTCTGTGCAAAGGATGGGGTGGACAGGCTTGATAACAATGCATAATGGGGATTCTAATTTTCACGCACTGAAGAGTTAAAAATAATAAAGAATGAAAGTGTGGAGTAGGGAAGGCCCCGTCTCGGTAAAGCCAGAGTGTTCCAGATGGACATCTCCAGGTTACTGAGAATTAGGCAGAGAAGTAGGCACTGATACCTGTTCATCAGCTATAGAACTAAGAAAAGTAACTGACACATCCAAGCAAACATGGAGCAAAGTAGAGAAAAATCCGTATGTTCTCTCTGTCATCACTCAATGTGCACAGAGCTATTTCTTTTTATTCAGAGCAGAATAAACATACTGGGGCCTATACTCATCATGGTAATGCTAGTTAACATTTATTGAGGACCAAGATTGCTAAATACTTTACATGCATTACCTGACCTAATCTGCACAATAACCTTAGTTTAACAGAGGAGAAAACAAATTAAGTCACCTGCTCAAGTTCAGACAATGAGTAAGCAGTTGTGTAAACCCAGGTCATAATGAATTTGAAGCCCAAGTGACAGTGACACAAGAGGAAAGGTCCCAGTGGAAGACTGAAAAATGACACCAAAGGTATTCACATCCCTTTCATAATCTATAAATGTTAGTTTACAGGGAAAGAGGGATTTTGCAGGTATGATTAAATTACGAATCCTGAGGAATGGCTCAGTTGTTAAGCATCAGACTCTTGATTTCAGCTCAGGTCATGATCTCAGGGTCATGAGATGGAGTCCTGTGTTGGGCTCTACATTGGGTGTGGATTCCGCTTGGGATTCTCTTCCTCTCCCTCTTCCCATTCCTCTCCTCCCCCTGGCTTGTGTGCATGCTCTCACAAGCTTGCTCTAGAAAGAAGAAAGAAAGAAAGAAAGAAAGAAAGAAAGAAAGAAAGAAAGAAAGAAAGAAAGAAAGAAAGAAAGAAAGAAAGAAAAAGTCCTGAGAGGGGAGGATTATCAGAGATATCCCAATGGGCCTTATCTGTACTCAACAAGGGTCCTCACTTGCCTACAGAAGAGGAAAAGGAAATGTGATGACAGAAGCAAGAGATTGAAGTGATTTGGGGAACAGGTCACCAGCTAAGGAATGCGAATAGGCTTCAAAAGCAGAAAAAGCACAGAAACATTCTTGCCTAGAGTCTCAAGAAAAAGTCAGCCCGGGGGAACATCTTGACTTAGCCCAGTGAAATTGATTTCGGGTTTCTAGCCTCTAGATCTGTTAGAGAATGTATTTGTGTTGTTTTAAGCTACCAAATTTTTTGGAGTACATTGTTAGAACAGCCCTGAGAAATTAATACAGTCTGTAATTCTAAGACTTAAATTCTTCTTAAATTCTAGTCTAAGAGTTTAAGTCAAAAATATTCTACTAGACCCAGAAGAAAATTTTAGAATAATATTGGCATTCCATTGTACTATAACAAGCCAAACTCTTTAAAATAGAAGCCAAAAGCAACAAGGAGAGAATAAGATTTTAAACAATAGTTGCAAAGTAAATAAAAATGGAAACGAATCAGTTTTAAAAGGCAAGAAATACAAGGAAACCAAAGATGTAATGGACAGAATTAAAATGTACTTCACACTTAGTAGGAGTGTAAGAGAAAGTGCAGAATATCAAATGACTGGATTTAGCAAAGTGTTTCTAGAATACAGAAGTGTCTAAAGAGGAAAATTATGAGAGAGAAGATTATAGATTAAAGAGGACAAAAAATAAATATCCATCAAAGGAGTCATACACATTACTGAAGATGAAACCAGAACAATCAGAAATAGAGAAAACATACACTACTGAATAATAATTTCCTGAGCTGAAAAAAAGATGAATCTTTCAAGTGTTGCGGCTTATCATGTATCAGGAAAAAATAATTAAAAGAGATTTGTATGCAAGTACATTGGGCAAAATTACAGGAATAAAGAAAATTTACGCTACTAAAAAAAATCATACACATTTAGAAAGAAAAAACATCTCAAAGGTGTAAAACACAGGTTGTTATCAAATGTCTTCTGTGAAACAACAAAAGAACCAATAAATAATAGAACACCACAAATATAATTTCCAGGAAAAAGAAAAGGTGTGAAATTTTATAACCAAATTGTCTTCGATTTGTAAGGGCCAGGGAAAAAAATCATTCTCCAATATACTAACACCCTGAAAGTGTGCTGAGAAAAGTCCTGTGTTTTTGTTAAAACAAAACAAAAAAATCTATCTCCAGGGTGCCTGAGTGGCTCAGTCCAGTTGAGCTTCTGCCTTGGGGGGTCCTGGGATCTAGCCCTGTGTTGGGCTCCCTGTTCAGCCGGAGTTTCCTTCTCCCTCTCCTCTGCCCTCCTCCCCTGCTCTCAAACAAACAAAAAAAAATTTTTTTTTAATCTGAAGACCAAGACATGAACCAAAATTAGTTTATTTTCTGCTTTGTTCTACTTTCTTAGGAATGAAACAATTTGTTTCCTAGGATATAAACTGTGAACTCACTCACAGTTCAAATGACACATTCTTTTCAAATGGAATCTTGTTCTACGATTATTAAAAACGATAATCAATGACCAACATTGGTCCGTCATGCACTTACAATGGTTAAAAGTTTGGGACATGTACCCAGACACCCAGTAAATAAGACCAGAATAACAAAGAACAATATAATAGTTATTTTCATTTGCACAGAAATTAAATAATGACTTTTCTCCTTCTTAAAACTTCAAATAGAATCACCTAAGTTATGACATCGCCTCTCAGGAAGCGCCTCCTTATGTCGTGAGAACAACCTCTGAATATTCCAGTGGTATTTTGTTAAGGGGAAAAAATATACCTGGAAAACGGATTGTAGGAAATTCAACAGAATTTCACAGGAGTACCTCTGGGTGATAGAATAATAAAGAATTATCTTTTTTTGTGATAGTGTTCTGTATCTTCCACGTTTCCTGCAATTATAACCAATTGCAATGTTAGAGAGAACATATTTAAAATAAGGCTATATAATTTTATGTAAAAATAGGCAAAAAGATTATGTTTAAAAAAACTATGAACAAAAGCAAAATCTAGAGAAATCATTACAGAACTTTAGGAACATTTTCTAGGGAGACATTTTACTCCTTTTTTTTTCTAACAGGCATGTTTTGTACTTATAAAGACAAAAATACTATTTGTTTAAACGCTATAACAAGCATACATACAAAAATAAACGCTTCCTTTAAAAATGCCCTCAATGGCCACAACATTTTGGGGGGAAGAGATACGATATCTTTAAAGAGACAAAACTCATACTCTCCTCCAAGGAAGTAAGAGAGATAATCTGCTGTGCTGTAGTAGCTTTGGGAAAGTTTGGTCTTAGGCTTAGAAAACACTCTTGATTAACTAAAGCGGAAGCCCAGGCACTAGGTCTGTCATAGATTTGCTTCTGCGATACAAGGGCAGCTATCTGAATACATGATCTGCTTCTTGATGACAGCTCACATGTCATTTTTGCCAAGAAGTACTATGACAAATACAGCTCATGCTGGCAGCTTATTGCAAACTCCAAGTGGGCAGAAGTTGTGTCTTATACACTGTTTTATCCTCTACACAACCACAATGCCTAGTACAGAATAGGTACTCATAGTTTTGGACAAATGGATGTTACAAGGAACTGGATGATGCTTGTTTTACAGATGGCAAGATGTCATAGACTTCTAGGGAGAAAAAAAAAAGACAAGAGTTCCAGGAGAAAAGTAGATGTTAGGTGGTAATTCAATGGGAGTATTCTTAATGGACCCTGCCTCACCCCCACAAAAAGAAGCAACAATTAAGTAGCCATTTTAATGTGTCATATAATCCAAATTTTTAAAATTAAGTCTTCCAGGTTTACTATGTACTGATGTTTGGACAACGTGGATCCTACTGATTTTAGTCAAGGCTTTGGTGCCAAGTATACATGAGTTGGACATGAGGGGGTATGCACACCAAACATATTTGGCTCAAATTCTGCCCAGTTTGGTCTCTGCACCACATGGAAACAATCTGACACAGTCACATTTTAACAGTTTAAATGCTAAATGAAGAAAAATGAGTAGTTTGTTAACTGAGAGATGAAGCAACTCCTTTACTTGTCTCTGAGGAAAGGTGATAATCTCAGTGTTAAACAATCTATAATCTAGAATGACTGTGAAGTTGAGGGAATGGCCTTCCATGATGCCTTCACATATATGCAGCAGTCAAAAAAATTTCACATGCCGCCCCCCTTCCAGTTATTAGAAGGTCGACCTGAAAATGTAGCTTTCCAAAAGTTCTGAGATGAAGATATGGTTGTAATATACAAGGATGATTTTAAAAAAAATATCTACAAAATGTTTTGTCACAAATCTTTGGTATTTTATTTATTCATAGGTTATGCATGAGCTAGAATAACTGTGCAAATTCTGGAATGAGAAGGCCTTTTTGGAAAACAAAAACAAGAATCTAATCCCCTAAGAAAGATTGTTAATTTTTAGTTATTTCCATCTGTCTTTGATGATGGGCTTGTCAGAAGATTGAAGTTCATTAATGTATCATTATCTTTACTAAATCATTAAAGCAATATATTCAAGGCAGGAGAAAAGATTCTGGTGACAAAACACAAAAGATAATTACAGAACAGCATTTTAGCCCTGCTTATGTCGGTATTTTTATTCAGTGTTTCACTCTATTCTTTTTTTCCTCTCCTAGTCACAGCTAGGAGAGAGTTAGTCTGTCACCTTGTGAGGTACAGACCATGTATGACTAGTGGAAATACAACCAAGTTGCAGGCAGAGTATTACAGAAAATTATGGACAAAGAGATTCACAAAGCCTAAGTCTATAAAACTATAGCAAATATCACACATAAATCTAACAAACAGTATTAGTTAAATAAGCTAACAAAAGAACTTTTTATTATTATGATAAAAATTACAATTATTGGGCTTAAGAGTTAGCCAATTTCTACTCATTTTTTTCAGTCTTTTCAATCATCATCAAAAAGGAGATAAAGATAAAATATAAATCAATGTTTCTAGTTGTTAGAAATAAAAGTAATAGTCTCAGGTCTGGGTGGATGATGAAAATTCTGGATTTTAAGGTGTTAAATATTATCTATAAAGCTCAGTAGCCATGTGGACCCTGTTTCCATTATCACTAATAAATGAAAATTGACAGTACTAATAAAATATTTCACAGATGCTCTGTCTTCTTACTCCTACACAGCAACAGATCAAATTCAACAAAATTTGGTTCTTCTGAGAAACATAATATGTATCATTTTAGCAGCAGCTTTAAGAATAAATGAGAACAAAATTAAGTTTATTTTTTAATTTACCTTAGTGGTTTTATTAACAACTATATCAATATATGAATCCTTCTAGTTAAAGTGCTATACTTGCCTTAATCTAAAAAAGTACTGAAGTCCACTCATTTACCTATGCCATGGTCTCCATTTCTGACGGTTAATTTTGTGTCAACTTGTCTAAAATATGGTGGCCAGATATTAGATCAAACATACCTGGATGTTGCTGTAAAGGTATTTTAGATGAGATTAAAATTTATATCTCCTTTGAGTAAAGCAGATTGCTCTCCATAACATGGGTGGGCCTCATCCAATCAGTTGAAGGCCTTAAGAAAAAGACTGACCTCCCCCCAAAAAGATAATTCTGCCAGAAGACTACCTCCAGATTCAAAGTTTGGACTTGTTGACCTCTATAACTGCATGAGCTAATTCCTTAAAATAAATCTCTCCATACGTGGAGTCAAAAAGAGAAAGAGATTTAAGGGATTACATAGGAAGAATTAGAGAGAGGATATCTATCATGTATCTATCTCTCTATCTAACTACACCCCTATCTATCTAGACCTCTATATAAAAACATAAATAAGTAAATATAGATAAAGATTGAGGTATATCTATATCAAAAGATAGAGAAAGAGGGGGGGGATCCTATTAGTTCTGTTCCTCTGGAGAACCTTGACTACTATACCCTCATAAGACATACCAACCAGTCTCCACCATCCCAAAGCATACCCAACTTTCAAGGCCAAATTTTCAAGGCCCATTATCTTTTTCTCTCCATTCAAAGAAGCATATTGGAATTCAATGGAATCTGACTGGTATGATTACAAATATAAGCCTCAATCCCCTCTAATTATTGAAAATTTAAATAATTTTCAAAGTTTTGTCTTTTCAGTATTAAGAAAAATGTGCCTTGCAACCACCTCACTGATAAGATATAACAATGTGAATGGTCATGGAGCCTGAGATCACTCATCTCCACCATTGGGACAGAACGTAACTCACCGCCTTTTCCCACTGTGGGTTACCTTTTAACGTGCTTTAACTCAGCCACAAGTCCGTAAATTCTTTTTTTTTTTTTTTAATTTATTCATGAGAAATGCAGAGTGAGAGATAGAAAGGCAGAGACACAGGCAGAGGGAGAAGCAGGCTCCACACAGGGAGCCTGACGTGGGACTCAATCCTGGGACTCCAGGACCACGCCCTGTGCCCAAGGCAGGCACTAAACCGCTGAGCCACCCAGGGATCCCCCCATAAATTCTTTATAAGACATGGCTGATATCTAAAATTTATTTGTGTTCCTATACACCACATACACAGCTTTTTGTATGGTCAGTTTTCAAAAAGTTAAGAAAAAAACTTCAATCAATATCATTTTGCCTTCAAAGTTCAGAGGATACCTTCACTTCCATTATGGTTACTTATATAAACATGTCTTTACCTCTGTAATAGATAGAAGCAAAAATTATATAACAACTCCCATCTCTACTTGAATGAAGCCTCTATCAAAATATGATAAAAAATATAGAATTTGAACAATCACTAGACTTTGATATTATTATTACTTTTTAGATGAAGATAATGATATTTTGTGTTTTAAAAAGAGATTCCTTATATTTTATACTAAAACTAAAAAATATTTATGGAAAAATATCAAGGAATTTGCTTTAAATAGCCCAAGTCGGGAAGGGAACTGAGTGGGTACATGGATGAAATAATACTGGCAATGAATTTATAATTATTGAAGCTGGGTGATGGGTACTTGTGGGTTTATCATCCTACTCTCCTTATTTTTGTATATATTTAGATTTTCCATAATAAAATGCTGTTTTATCTGTTTATTCCAAAATGCATAAACTTTTCAAATGCCAAGAAAAGTTTGAATTAAATAGCTAATCATCAGGAAAAAAGAGCAGACCACAGAGCAAAACATGAATAACAATACTTTTCTATCTGGCAAGATCTAGTTTGAAAAAGGAAGAATAGAACTGCACAATAAGGTGCAAGAAAGCTCAGCCAAGCAAAATCCCCACCAAGTCCTCACATGGTGGCTTTGTTGAAAATATTGTAAAATCATAGGCTGGAACCTCCCTCAGGGAGAGAAGTGCATAAGAAATTTGTTTATTGTCTGTCTTCTCCAATAGAATATAAGTATTACAAGGTCAATAGCTTTTGTCATGCTCACCAAGGTCTCTCTAGCAACAAGCAAAGCATCCACAGTAGGTGCTCAATAGATATCCATTAATTACTCCTCTATATAAAATACGTTCTGTGCTAGCACAAAACCATAAACTATTAATTATAAGTTTTAAACTATTAGAATAAAAATTAATTTCAGAGATTTAAGTTTTAATTATATATGCATCTTTCCAAAAATTATTTTATCAGTAACTCACATCTATTTAGCATGTTAAGATAAACTTCTACATACACCATCTCAGTTTAGCTTCATCCAAAGGTGGATAGATAAAACTGGGATTACCTCTCCCATTTAAAAAAAAAAAAAGAAAAAAACTGAAGCTTAGAATATTTTTATCTGCTGAGATTCAGCCCTGGATTTTTACTCATGATCCTTCATTCTTTCAATTGGAAAACCATCTGTATGTTCTTTTTAATTTAGGATACCTCTAATTAATCAAGCATTTTCGCTCGGTGCTATTAATTCTAAAAGAGAAAACATCCTGAAGTCGAGCCCAGAGTCAAAGGATAAGAGACAGAAAATCAAACCTATTATGTGGGCTTTTAGATACAATATTAAGGAATATCGTCTCAAATCTTAAAAGATACGTAGATTTCACCTTTCACTTTAAAGATGGAAAGCCACACATACAAAAAAAATTCCACTCTAGCAATGAGAACAAGACAGTCTATAAAACAATAATTTTTTAGCTGATATGAGAGCTAAGGTCATGAAGCAACCTAATGAACAGGTTGACAAGCTCCTCCAGAAGAAACAGAATACAACCCACCTTGGACAGACTATGGGAAGAAGTGATGACCATCATAGAACCATGCAAGAAAAAAACAACTGAAATTTTTTATAAACCTTTAAAAGCCAAATGTGGACTCACTTGGTAGTACAGAATTCTGAGAAGCCCAAATAGGGCATCAGCATCCATCCTTCTACTCTTTTCTAAAGACTTCTGCTGAATCTGGTGGAAAAGAACAGGATAAGGCAGGAGATCTGAGAGAGACCTCCTCTGTGATGCAGGTGTGTGGATCAAGCCTTAGCTTACAGGTGGAGCAGAAGAACTTAGAGAAGCCTGTCTCCAGAAGAGACAATACTTGAGAACAAGATGGTGGTTGGCTGCTGCAAGAGGAAACTCAACTAAGTTTATGAAGCCATTAAAACCCTGATAGCAAAGCCAGACAAGGATATTACAAGAAATAAAAACAGACCAATGTCCTTGAGAAATATAGATGCAAAATCCTTAATAAAATATTAGCAACTCAAATCCATCAGTATATGAAAAGCATAATATATCATGATCAATTAGGTATAGCCAAAGAATGTAAATTGGTTCTATATATGAAAATTAATAGAGTAAGTCACTACAACAAAACACTGAGAGAAAAATCAATAATCATTAAAGTACACATACAAAAATATTTTACAAAATTCAACAAACATTTATGATTCAAAAAAAAAATTTACAGCAAACTAGGAAAAAGGGAAATCTCCTAATCCTGATAAAGTGAACCTACATAGAACTAAAGCTAATATTATTATACATGATGGTGATATATTGATGCCATTTACCTAAGATTTGAAACAAGACAGGATGTCTGTAATCACTGCTTCTATTTAGCATTGTGCTAGAGTTTCTAACCAGTGCAATAAAACAAGACAGAGGTGAAAAACATACAATTTGGAACAAAAAAAGTAAAAATATCTTTATTCATAATGACATGACTGTGTATGTGGAAAATTCTAATGAATTGAAAAGAAAGCTAATAGAACTAGTTAGTGAATTTAGCCATGTTGCAGTATACAAAATCAGTTAAAACTAATTGTATTCTATACAGCAGCATGAACAATCAGAAAAAAAATCCGTTAAGAATACATTCAACAAATAGCATGTAAAACCTTACATAAATATAAAATATATATTTTACAAATACAAAATATTGCTGAGAGATTAAAGACTTATATAAATGAAGAGATACACTATGCTGATGGATTGAAGACTTAATGTTGATTGTTGTTTTATATCCCTCAAGTGATATATAGATTCAAAGCAAAGCCAATTATAATCACAGCCAGCACTTTTTCTGGAAATTGACAAGATAACTTTAAAATTTTGCTTGGAAAAGTAAAGGAACAAGAATAGTTACAAAAGCCTTGAAAAGAAACAAAATTAGAGGATGTATACCAGATAATTTCAAGACTTACTATAAAGCTACAGTAATAAGATAATGTGGTATTGGCAAAAGGATATATAAATATACCAATGAAACACAGTAGACAGTTCTGAAATAGACACACAAAAACATGGAGATTTCTGACAAAGGTACCAAAGCAATTCAATGGAAAAAAGAAAAAGCTCTTCAACAAAGGGTACTACCTTAAGCCATACACAAAAATTAATTTTGAAATGGATCGTAGGTTAAAGTGTAAAAGCTGAAACAACAAAGTTACCAGGAAAAAAAGTATAGAAGATCACAATGTTGGGACCAGCAATGGCTTTTAAAGAAGACACAAAGCACAAGTCACAAAGGAGAAAATGAAAAATGGCTTCATCAAAAATAAAACCTGCTCATAAGAAAAGGCAAGAAGAAGAAAAAATAAGGTATATGAGTAAATATTCACAACACGTGACAAGGACCTAAATCCAGAATATATAGACTCTTACAATTCAGCAACAAAAAGACAAATCACTTTAAAAATGGGCAAAAGACAGGCACTTCACAAAAGATATACAAATGAAGAATATGCAAGTGAGGATGCGCTCAGCATCAGGCAAAGGAATGCAAATTGAAACCCCAAAGAACTACCCCCACTGAAATGGCCAAAATGAAAGAGATCAACAATAACAAATGTTGGAGAATGTGGGGCAACCAGAAAACCAGAACACATATACACAGCTGATGAGAACGTAAAATGGTTATCACCACTTTGTAAAACCCACTTTCCTTCTTAAATAGTTTAACACACATCTATTCTGTAACTCAGCAATTGCAAATCCAGGTATTAATCCAAAAAAAATTAAAACATAGGCCTACACAAATACTTGCACCAAATGTTACTGAAACTTTATTCATAACAGCTGAAAACTGGATATAACTCAGATGTCCAGGAACAGGAGGATGGATAACTACACTGTGGTATTATCAAATGATAGCAATAAAAAGAATGATCTCTCTCCTCTTCCTCCCCCCCAAAAAAGGGTAGGGGACATCTGGGTGGCTCAGTCCGTTAAGTGGCCAACTCTTGATTTCAGCTCAGGTCATAATCTCAGGGTTGTGAGATTGAGCCCCATGACAGGCTCTGTGCTGGGTGAACCTGCTTAAGATTCTCTCTCCCTTCTCCCTTTGACCCTTCCCTCTCCCTGAAAAAGAATGAACGGATACATGCAACAACATGGATACATCTCAAAAACATTATACTATATGAAAAAACATCACGCAAGAAAACATACATGCTATTCCCTTTATATGAAATTCCCAAATCAGCAAAACTAAACTATGGCAATAGAGATCAGGTCAGTGTTTACTTCTAGAGGCAGAGAGTAAAGAGAGCAGGAGTTGATTGATTGGAAACAGAAACTTTCCGGAGTGATGGAAATGCTGTGTCTTGATATCCATTAAGAGTATTTCACTAAATGTAAGTTGTATTTCAATAAAAAATAAAGATAAATATTCTATGTGCCTTCTATTCATATCTTCACATAAGCAATTTATATTACTCATGTTACAGTGCAAAATCAAATTTAAATTATAATCCTAAAAGATTAAAAGCTCCTCCCAAATACTTCAAAAAGTACTTTCTAATTCAAAGTTCATCTTCAGAATAAATCAGTCACAAAACAAAACATTTCAAAATCTAAATAACCAAGTAGTTCTTCTGGGAATAAGCTCTTGTTCTTTCACTGACAAATGCACTAAATTTAAAAATCATTTTTAAGTGTTGCATTGAAGTGGTTTTCTGTTAAAGAGAATCAGAATTTCTGTATGTATTTTATATGAGCATGAGACTTTTTTAACTTCAGAATTTCAACAACATTATCAATTCAAGTTATTAATATTCCACTCTAAAAGTAGTAATCAAAGTTCAGCACTTCACAGTGTATACTTAACTTCTACATAAACAATCTTGTCTGATTCTCATATTTATTATGATAGTAGATAAAAGAGCAATATTCTTATCCATTAGAATTAAAACAAAACATCCATTTTCTCTTCTTTTACTGTCTTTCCTGATCTTGCTTGAAATTCTTCTTTAACTAATTTTCCTCTTTGATTCCTTACATTCTAACCATGTTTTCTACCTCTAGCATATCCATTTAAGGTTTTGTCCTTGATTAATATCCTCACTTTTCTTAAATGGATTATTCTTTTTATCCAAGCTTTTTTTTTTCATTTTGAGGTCGATTTTTTAATATTAAGGCAATTTTAATAATGCCAAAAATATATTAAAAGTTTTCCAGCAACTAGACAGCTTTGATGTATCCCTCAGAAAATACTTGTTCTCATTTTCATTGATAATTAAAACCTAACTCTGACAAAACAATAGAAAAACAGAAAATTAAAGAGTAATGAGTGAATAACTATAATTTTATTCAGTCATTTTACTTATTTTTCTCTACATCAACTTATTAATTCTAATGGAACTTGTTTTTAAAGACCTGTAGTATTAGAATACACACAATCTACTTTTAATTATGTATTATTTCAGAAGCACTAAAAATTGAAAAATATAAAGATTGTTTTAAAAATCTGTTCTACAGATTAATTGTGGAAAACTACTTTAATTCACATACAATTAAACGAAAATAATTAGAAGACAATTAAGATCATGAAAAACATAAGAATTCTTTTTAGAAGTCTTTGGGTTTTCCCAATTTTGTAAATGGGAGATAAATGGTCTCATTTTTTAAACCACAGTAAGAGAAAAATGTACCAGTCATTTAAACATTTTTCAATACATTTCTAAACCAAATTTTGCCCCAAGGAGGAATTTAAGACAAAAATTAGAAACCAAGGAAAAGACTTTATAACATACTCATTTTCATGCATTAGCCTTTCATTTTTTAAGTCAGATAAGCTTGCAAAATTTTCTTTAAAAAAAAAAGATTTTATTTATTTATTTGATAGAGAGAGCACAAGCAAAGGGAGTTACAGGCAGAGGGAGAGGGAGAAACAGGCTTCCCGCTAAGCAGGGAGCCTGATGAGGGGCCCTATCCCAGGACCCAGAGATCATGACCTGAGCTGAAGGCAGACGCTCAACCAAGTGCAAAATTTTCTATAGCGCACATGGTCATGAATTATTAATCCTTATTTTTAAAATTTATGCCAGAGAAGCTACACCCCTTAGCTATAAAATGGGATTGTAAATCTGGTTGGAAAATCTACCTGAAAAACAGGCAAATTAAGGAATAAGATCTTGCTTTTTGTACTCTAAAAAATAGTTCAAAAGTCATTGTGAATAAATTAACCAATTTTAAAATGTTGGCTACCAAGGACAAAGTTAAATTCTCAGTGTATATATTCAGGAAGAAAAACTCCAAACAATGAGGTGAAAGAAAGAGAAAATTGAAAAGCAAACAAACAAAAACCACCTTCAGAAAATGCTCTCACAGAGGTTTGCCCTACACGGACTGATGGCACAAGTAATTAGTATGACAATTAATAAGTAACACTTTGAAGAATTGCTAAACCCCAGGAAACCTTTAAGTCAAACCATCTTGGCTTTTATTTGTTTTTGAGCAACTGAATTATAGTTTGCCATCATAGTTTCACTACCTCATGTTTTAAAGATTCATATGTATGAAATGCTTGAAAGAAACATCCCTTATATACACTGTATTTCCCAGTGGACATAGCTTAGCACAAACTGATAAAAATGAAGGGTCATAAAATAGAAAATCCATTTTCATACTCATTGGGGTGTAATTGAATAGATTCTTTGAATAGTTGCTATAAATTAATTCCAACTTAAAAGCAATGAAATATTTTACCTTTTGCAAAGCAGTCAGGAATGACAAAACTATTCTTTTCCCCCTTTAGCAAAGAAGGGATATTCTGTGATTTCAACAGTTATTGCCTTCATCTATCTAAAGTATAAACCCATCTCACGGACTGCACAGGAAAATTTCGAGCTCCTTCAAAGCTCAATCATCCAAATACAACAGAGATTCTCATTGGTTTAAAGTATATTTTAGAACACTAGGATATTGTTCCAGGATATTAAATTTGAAGAATGACTGACTGTGGTTTCCTTATGACTTAGGACATAGTAATGAATAGTTCTCCTCAGATTTAGGATAGATTCAAAAATATATTTAGGGACACAAATAGGTCTACTGGTCCATAAAATTTGTATCAGCCTTTGCCATATGTATTAGAGAGAAAAACACATGAGTTATCTTTCTTAATGAGGAATAATAAATGTGGTTACCTAACCACATAACAGAACTCACACACAACATGGTATCTACCACAGAGAGGTTTATGTCCTAAGACATTTATATTCAGCAAGACTAGCTACAGATCAGTGCTTTTTTTTTTTTTTTTACTTTTTTTCTTATACCTCTTTTTTTCATCAGAAGTGTTATTTAGCCCTGTAGCATGCAATCAGGCAAGCAATACTTACTAAACCTTAGGAATAATAAGAATGTAGTATGGCTTTCTCTAGAGCTAAATAAATTGTTATACCTAATAGTTCAGTTCAAAACATGGTTCTCTTGTCTACAATCCCAGGAGGTACTTCATGTTTACTAGGTACAGCTAAACACCAAATGCTTACTATGTGCCAGGCATGTGCTAAAGGTTGAGAATACACAACTCCTTGAGAATGAACAAGACACAGCCCCAGGCCTTGAGAAATACGCATTCTAACAGGGAAAAGTAAATAAAAACAACTTGCTGCCACTTTGTGGTACATGTTTACTAGGTGTGCATCATGGAAGCTCGCTCAGAGACAAAGCAATGCTACCTGAGGGTCCAGGGATAGCTTCACAGCTGACAGTGGGACACCTACTTAAGCTGCATACTAAAGGATGATGAGTAGCTTGAGCAGGAGTTGGAGGAGTTTCAATCTCACAGATGAAGATAGCAATAAAAATGAGGAGTTAGGGTTCTGAGTCCTACATTCCCAGGGCACTCAAATGCTCTTGGTGATCCCTTAGTACACAGTACTTGAGACTTAGTACAGCTGTTCAGCCAGATTAGAGGGTGTGAGAGAACTTAGTCAAAATCCGTAAGTTGCCCATGACATCCAGAGAGGCTGACCAGGCAGGACAAGACTGGCAGTTAGGAGTTCTTAAGAAGCCTATCTGCTGGGGAGGGAGAGGCCTGGGTGGCTCAGTCGGTTGCACATCGGACTCTTAGTCTGGACTCAGGTCACGATTTCAGGGTTGCAAAACAAGACCCATGTCAGGCTCTGTGCTCAGGGCAGAGTCCACTCAATAGTCTCTCTCCCTCTCCCTCCCCCACGAGCCCTCCCCCCACTCGGACTCCCTTTCTCTCTCTCTCTCTCTCTTAAATTAAAAAAAAAAAAAAAAAAAGGAAGCCTAACTGATGGTTTGACAATGTGGCCTTTTGCTAGATGCTAGAACTAGAAACTCCAAATAAATCTCTCCAATGGATTAACTTTAGATTCCTATTTAAACCCTGTGTTTACTCTGCCTTCCTACTGTTATATTTCCTAGCATAATTTTGGAATAACTGATGAGATGTTCAAGACTTATCCTTCATATTTAATGGCCTCTCTGGTAGTAAAGTTGTACAGCGGTGTAGATGCACAGTCACCAACCAACTCCGCTTGCACAAGCCTGCCTCTATTTTAGCTCTGAGAGTCACAAAAACCTCCTCAGCCCAGGGCTAACTGGGCCAGTTGATCACTCTAAGACTTTCCCTCCCAAGTCTCCAGCCAACTAGGTACACAGCATGGCTTTTCATAGTGAATTTTTTTTTCTTTTAAAAATCCACTATTTTAAAATGTAGCGTACAGCATACATAGAAGAAAGCACATAAATTATGTGTGCAGTTTTTCACAAATAGTTAAGTCTTGTCTGTGTACAGTTATTAACAAGTAGACCACTTAGTACCAGACACAATATATATGCCACCACCCCAGAACCCTTCTTTCCCAAAGTGTTTTTCTTCCCCCAAGAATTAACTCCTTTCCTGAATTTTCTTGTAAATGTTCTTTTGTCCTTTAAAACAAATTTGCCAATGATATTAAACTGTAAAACTTAGCTTTACCTTTTTATTTGAGTTTCATCTACCAAAATGCTTTTATGTTCTGCTTTTAGTGCTCAGCATTATGTCTATAAAACTCATGGACCTTGCTACATGTGGATGTAGGCTGTCCCCTTTCTTGCCGTATACTCTGCCCTTAGACGTATTTACCATAACTTACTCATCATTGTATTGTTGATGACATTTCAGTTGTTTCCAGTTTCAGATTATTGCAGACTATGCTGTTATGAATATTCTTGTATGTACACTCTGGTGCAATGTGTGCAAGAGATTCTCTAGGGCTGGTCAATGAATTAGAGAATCATCATCACGTGGGAGCTTGATAGGTATACAGAGGCTCAATCCCTAACCCAGATCTGCTGAATCAGAATCTCCATTTTAACAAGATTCATTTGCACATTATGTAAATAATATTCAGCACAGCGTGAGAAGTACTGCTCTAGAGCAGAAGCTAAGGAGTGGAGTCACTGCCACTAAGCTTTACCTGACACCAGCAGGGTGAGTTCCCAGCTTTCCACATCCTCACCAACACTTTGTACTGTGAGTCTTTTAGATCTAAAACGATCTGGTGGGGGTGATCTGGAATCTCCTAGATTTCCTTTGCCTATACCTAATTACTAATGAGGCTGAGCATCTATTTATAAGTTAGTAAGAGATTTGGGTATCCTCATTTCAAATTTCCTTTTCCGGTCTTTTGTTCTAGGTTTCTACTGGTTTGTTTTTCATTTTCTCCTTAGTTTCAAAAATTTGCTATATACGCTGTGTTTTAGGGAATTGGTAGTTATATGTATCGGAATTATTTCTCCCACTGTGTGCATTATCTTTTTACTCTTTAAGGTGCATTTGATGAACAGAATCTCTTAATTTTGATATAGGTAAGCTGCACAGTTTTTTCACTTATGTTTGGTGACTTAGTATATTATATAAGAAATCCTTTTGTATTCCAAGTTCCTGGAGGTATTCCCCTATACTTTTCATGAAAAAAAAAATCAATTTCTTTACTTCTTATTGAAATGAAAGTCATGCAGAAAACTGAACATGAGAATTCAGCTTAATAAATTTTCTCCAACTTTCTTGTGAATGATGATGAGAGTTCTAGCAAATAGAAACACCTCTGATGTTCCTTCTTTAGTCACTACTCCTCAATAATAAGATGATATGAAATAATTGTTCAATTTTGCCTTTTTCTATGGAGATAATTAATTTTTATAGCATAATGTATTGGAAAGTCACTACTATTTCCACTCATATGCGGTGCCACCTCTTTAGTATTTCAGATACACAATGTGAGGTACAGATCCCTTGGCAAACTCAGCCCCCTCTGGCCTGGCAGTCACTTTCCACCGTCTTTGCAAAAGAGAGATCACACTCCAGACCTTCTGGCAGCACTGGCCCCAACACCCTCTGCTCATCTATCCTCTCCCCATGTGGGCACCAAGCATTCCAGTCCTCCACCCACACAGGGCTGCCCCTGCATGAGGCTCATGTGCAACCTAGACAGTTGCTTCCTGCTTGACCATCTCTGACCCTGGTACACAGTGAACTTCTCTACCTTCCAGCAAGCTGCGACTACATCTTTCCAGTATAGGTGCAGGAGGCCCCTTCAAAGTCTTTCCAGTCCTGGATGATCTCCCTCAGCCTTAGGATATGCTGTACAATTCTCTTACATCTCTTTTATCATGGCTTAATAACTCTTTACATCAAATGTCCCATGTTTAAATCACTGTGTACTCCATGTTGCCTGATTGGACCTAGACTAAAATAAATCCTCTCTATTTTCAAAATATAAACTTTTAGCATGCTCTGAAATATGAAATTAGAGCTTTTTATTCTTTGAATGCTTGGTAGAAATTGACAGTGAGGCCATCTGCCCTGGCAGTTTTTGTGGAAGATTTTTCACAAAGAGATACTTGTGCTTTTTTTTTAAGATTTTTATTTATTTATTTAGAGAGAGAGAGCACGAGTGGAAGAGGAGCAGAGAGAGAGACTCTCAAGCAGATTCCGAGCTGAGCCAGAGCCTGATGCTGGGCTCAATCCCACAACCCAGAGATCATGATTTGAGCCAAAAAGAGTCAGATGCTAAACTGACTGAGCCATAAAAACATATTCCTCACCTTTTATATTCTTAACATTGGTAAAAGGATTGAAATATATATACTATGCTAACAGGGAGCAAAAGAGGGCTGAGAAAACTTTCACTCCGCTGCGCCACCCAGGGATCCCTCAACTTTCTATATTCTATATTTTAAATGTATCTCATACAATGCATTGAGTTGACTTTTACCCCTACACTCCAAAATTCTTTGACTTTTAACCAGAGTATTTCTTTTCATTTATTTTCTTTTCTTTTTTTTCTTCTTTTTAAGATTTCGTTTATTTATTTGACACAGAGAGAGAGAGAGAGTGCACAAGCAGGCAGAGTAGCAGAGGGAGAGGGAGAAGTAGGCTCCCTGCTAACCAGAGAGCCCGATGTGGGGCTCAATCTCAGGATCCTGGGATCATGACCTGAGCCAAAGGCAGATATTTAATGAACTGAGCCACTCAGGAGACCCATCTTTTCATTTATTTTCAGGAGTAATATTTCTTTGTATCTATTTCATTTTTGTTTCCTATTTTTTCTAAGATTTTATTTATTTATTCATGAGAGACACAGAGAGAGAGAGGCAGATACATAGGCAGAGGGAGAAGCAGACTCCATGCAGGGAGCCTAATGTGGGACTTGAGCCCGGGACTACAGGATCACACCCTGGGCCAAAAGCAGGTGCTAAACCGCTGAGCCATCCAGGGATCCCCTTGTTTCCTATTTTGTCACTTATTCCTTTTTTCCCACCTCTTCCCTCATTTGTGCTAAGTACTTTTTATTATGCTATTTTTGATCCTCCACCAGTTTGAATAATGTTATACGCTTTTGAAAATGGTACGCTAGGTACTAAAAAGGCATACTAACAAAAACTTTATCCTTTTCTTGGATAAACCAAATTCCCTACAATACTTTAACTTTATGTTAATTTAAAGATAATAGAATATAATCACTATTTAATATTTTAATTATATTTTCTAAACCCACTCTACATTATTACTGCTATTGCATATCATCAGTTTATTTTCCCATAGATGTTTATGACTTTTTAAATCTTTATTTTCCAGGGCACTTGGATGGCTTAGCCTTTGGCTAAATTTTCCCAGGGTCCTGAGACTGAGCTTCACATCCTGCTCAACAGGGAATGTTTCTCCCTCTCCCTCTGTCCTTCCCCTGCTTATGCTCTCTCTCACTATCTCTATCTCAAATAAATAAAAGAAAATCTTTTTAAAAATTAATCTATATTTTCCCTTGAATTTTAGTTATCCTTTTTCAGATCACTTTTCTTGTTCTGAGGTACATCTCTAGTAATTCCTTCATGAGATTCAGTTGATCATAAACACTCTCAGTTTTTCTTTATTTAATTATGTCCTCATTTAATCTCTTTTTAAAAAAGATTTTATTTATTTTTTGAGAGAGAGAGAGCACACAGAGGGAGAAGGAGAAGCAGACTCCCCATTGACCCGCACCAAAGGTCAGTGCTTAACCAACTGAGCTACCCAGGTACCCCACCCCCATTTAACCTCTTGAAAAATATTTACTATGCCTATAGGCTTTTAGACTGGCAGGTATAGCTGTAAGCATGCTAAGGTTGTTTTTCCACTATCTTTAGGCTTTCACTGTCACTGTTGAGAAATCTTACAGGTCTTATAGAAATACTTTTTCTCTCTTTTCCTTCTTCTTTATTTCTTTCTTTCTGGCTGGCTTTTAAAAATAATAAGTTCTTTTTGTTTGGTTTTATCCTCACTATGATTTCAAAGCGTTTATTTCTTTTTATTTATCCAACTTAGGGCTTATGAGTCTTCTTAAATCTGAAGATTGGTGTCTTCCATCAGTTCTGGAATAATCTCAGCCATTACTCCTTACATACTGCTTTTACCGTATCCCTAGGATGCAATATGCTCTCCTCCCTGGACTCTGATATGTACATTCAATCCTTTCACAGTATTTTCATAGAATCATTCTTGCCTTTTCTTCTGTATTTTGCTACTTGTCTTTCTGTGTTGAATTCTGGGTAATTTATTCTAACTTTTTTGTCAGTTCACTAGTTATCTCTTTGGCTGCATCCAACAGGCTACCAAATATGTTCACTGTCAATACAATTATTGTGTTTCTGTTTTCTAGAATTTCTACTCTTTCTATTCTAAATTTAGGTCACTTTCATAACTTATTTTCTACAAATATCTTCAACTTTTCATTTATTCCTTTTAAACACACTGGTATAATTGTTTTAATGTCTGAATCTGAAAATTATAATATCTGAATTAGGAGTCTTTTACTATTGTTCTTTTTTTTCATTTGGTTCTTATGCCTTGTCGATTGTTTTCTCATGTGCCTAGCTTTTATTGACTCATTGACTGATTTTTAAGGACAAAGTTTTTGTCCTTAAAAATAATTAAATTTCCCCTTAGTCAGTTGGGTTTTGCATTTCGTTCTACCACTTACTTAAACTACTAAGTCATAACTTGTGGATCCCTCACTAAGGTAGACTATGTGCACATGAGGTACAAATCCATCCAAGACCCCATATGTGACCACAACTCAAGAGAATTTTTTTTCAAATTTTTATTGTCTGTTTGGCAATGAGGCAACTTTTAAAAAGCAAAAACAAACAAAACAGTTCCTATAATTGACGGAGAAGAAATGAGTTTCATTCTACTTTGCTCTTACCCTTGCTTAATGTGAGAAGGGTTTTTTGTTTTGTTTTTTTTTTTGCAAGAATTTCCAACATAGACAGATTCTAAGTCTTGACACAGTCTTTTTTACCCATATGGTTGCTTTTCCCACTATGCAGCATCAACAATGCTTTCATGGCATAAACAGCTTTGACATTCCAATATTCTGCTTCCCACTCAGTTATAGATGGTCAAAGAAAAATTGACCTGTGGCATTCCCCATTATCTTTTCAGTTCTTCAGTGATTTTTAATATAGTTTTTTAAAACATAATTTATCTAACATATTTTATTATTTCAAAAGGGATATTTTATCCAAATAATATTTCTTCATCCAATTAAGTGAAATAAGTGCTTCATCAAAATTGTCAAATTATTAAAATCAAAGTTTAATAGATTTCATTTATCCACAATATAAAACAGGATGCTATTCCGATGTCCACATTCCCTTGGCTACATGGTAACATATTTTATAGTCTTATATACATATTATCTGTCCATGAGTAGATGACTAAGTAACATTGAACTACATTTATATCTCCTCCTAATATTAATCACTGGCAGGTCTCTAAACACCTTTTTCTCAATTCCGGAATGATATAAATATAAACATGGTAGTAAAATAAGGAAATCAATATGTCTCAATAGTTCAATAAAACTGTCATAAAATGCACAATGTTTGTGTTTTTAAAGAATACTTTAGATTTGTTTCACAACAACCTTGCTTATCTACCAAAAAACAATGAGTTAGAACAAGCAGCTAATCCATTATCTATTAAAAGGTACTACTCATTCTGCTCTAGGTTGAATTTTGCCCCTCAAAAAGATAAGTTGAATCCCTTACCCCCAGTACCTCAGAATGTGACCTTTCTTTGGAAACAAAGGTCATTGCAAATATAACTAGTTAAGATGAGGTCATATTAAAGTATAGTGGGCCCTTATTTCATTATGACTCATGTCCTCATAAAAAAAGGAGAAACACACATACATACAGGAAGACAGGAATATAAAATCAGGGGCAAAGACTGGCATTATGCTGCCACAAGACAAGTAGTACCAAGGGATACCACAAACTGGAAGACAGAAGAAAGTATCCCCTCTCAAGTGTGAGCATGACCCTGCCAACACCTTGGTTCCAGATTTCTGGCCTCCAGAACCGGTAGACAATAATTATTATTTCTGTTGTTTTAAGCCATCTAGTTTGCAGTAATTTGTTACAGCAGTACTAACAAACTAATAAACTCTATTGAAATGTTATTGTAAATTTTATATCTTATCAGTAACTTTTGAGGAATTATTAGACTACCATTTAACATAAAAGTACAGTAATAATATGCTTTGTGTTCAAGATTAATGCATGAATTATAATTATCTCAGGGAGGTTTACTTGTTGGTATTTGCTTGAGCTTCTCAAAACATTATCACACCTCCGGTTTGTAAATTGTGGAGTAAAAACAATCTTTGCCCCTTCCTTTCTTGGAAATAGTCCAAAGCCAATAATAAAAATTGAACATCAGAAAAGCAAATTCCTTTGATGAAGTCAGAAGCCATCTAAAACCTAGAAGCCCATTATATGAGAGAACTTCCAAATATAATTAAAAGTTACATGGAAGTGCAAGAAGAGGAAATTAAAGACATCACAGTTGCTGATCTCCGGTAATACAGACAATAATTCTCCAAAGTAAGTAGCCACATCTTGGGGAGCAAATCCCTTTGGGGGAAAATGAAAATAAGATGTTTTTTCTCATAACAGAGTGCCCTGGACCACATTTTCATGAGGTCTCAAGAAGTCAGGAAGGTGGGACTGAATGAGAAATCACATAGATGAGGCCTATTTTCAGGACTCAAGCTCCAGTTGAACTGGGGTTAGGTAAGGATAGACATTCAGCAATGTGAGCTCTCCTTCAGAGTGGAAATAAAATGGCTGGGGAGAATCAAAGGCTAAGAGAACTTATGCACACCACATTCATGTTTAATAATAAAGGTGTTTTCCATTAACCTGGAAAACTGTACTAGCCACTTCTATCTGCAAACCTCCTACAAATGGCTGGTCCTGGAAGAACTTACCCATTCAAAGTGAGTAATGATAAGAATAGTAATAATAATAATAAACTAGCATAAAATATATTTAAAAATACTGCAGAAACAAACAAAATGGAAAATATATTTTTAAAAATAACATGTGAATACCATGAGAAAAGTGTTGCCAGGAGTAAAAAAAAAAAGATGAAAAATATTGCCAATAAGATAAACATTTTGACCAAACATATGGTCTAAAAAAGGTTTTGGAGGAAAAAAAGTCATTGTTTCTATTTAAAGAACACTCAAAGAAGGGATATAAAAGCTGAAGAAAGATAGGGTGAAACAATAGAGATCCTTGCTTGAGTTGATGGAGCCCAAAAAGGAGTAAAGAGAAAAAAATTAAATCATTTGCAGAAATGAAGACAGAGTGTGGGGCACTGAAAATAGGATTGATGAAAGTGAACATGAAACATAATAAAGAAAGTTTAAAGGGATTACAAGAAAAATGATACACATAAGAAACAGTCAAAAGAAGAAAAAAAACAAAGTAATAAAATAAAAATATATTAAAAATATAGTTTAAGAAATAATCATTGAAATAAAATAAGATTAGAACTTCAAATTGAAAGACATATGTTATGTCAGGAAAAAATCATAATAGCATAATTCTCACCAAAACATATCTCAGAAATATTACAAGAATTCAGAAATAAAATATCCTTTGTATAGCCAGCCACAAAGAACAATATGTCTATAAAAAGCAAAGCTGCAAGCTAGAAGGCAGTAGAAAAATGTCTACAAAAAATGAACATGACTAAGAATTTCCATCCTAGCCTAGATGACACAATCAAAATTTTGAAAAGGAAATGAAGTTGGTAAATGACCTAAGTAGCTGATTTCAACATCTTTTATAGTCAAGGAGAAAATTTCTCATTTGAAATCAGTAAATCACTTGGTATAAAAATAGGTATATTTAAAGTATGAATACCGTATATAGTTCACCATGTATCCTAGGGATGTTTTGTGAGGAAAAATGAACATACAGTGTAATATTGTTTCAGGTGAACAATATAGTGATTCTGCACTTCCCTAAATCACCTGGTGCTCATCACCACAAGGGTCCTCCTTAATCCCTATCACCTATTTAACCCTTCCCCCCACCAACCTCATCCCTGGTAACTATGAGTTTAGTCTCTATAGTTAAGAGTCTGTTTCTTGGTTTGCCTCTCTCCCTCTCTTTTTACCCTTTGTTCATTTCTTTAATTAGATTCTACATATGAGTGAAATCATTATCATGTATGCTCTTAATATATACCTACGCAATAAGAAAAAAAATAGCTATACAATTGGGTGGTAGATAAAGGAGAGAGGAAGAAAGAATAAATATATACATAAATTCTATTATCATTCATGAGAGTCATGGTTATATATAAAGAAAATATGTCTTCCATTTTTAAAATATTAATGCTATGGGAATTGTCCTGTAAGAAACAGCTAAAAAATTATAGTTATTATAAATATATGGTAATTAGAAGCATGTGGTAGTCTTCTAGGGCTAGACAAATGGATCAATGGAACAGAATAAGACATAGTAACGAACCTATGCATATGTGGACATTTAGTATATGACAGAGGTGGCCAAGAAGAGCACTGAGTAAAGACAGACTTTTCAATAAATATGTCTAGGACAACTGAGTGTCACTATGGCAGAAAAAGTTGGGTAGAATAGGGAGGGAATAAAACTGGACCCTTCCCTCACACCTTGCACAAAAAAACAGACTTCAAGAAAAGCTTAAATCCTAAATATAAATGTTAAAAATTATAATAACTTAGAAGACATTAATGGACATTAATTTAATGACCTTTAGGTAGTGAAGGTTCTACACTAAAGTTTACAAACAAGATACAAAAAGAAATAGTCATAAAGGACACTTTGATGAATTCAATTTCTATTTAGCAAGACACCATAAAAGAGTATATGAAGACAAGCTAAGAAGATGAAGTTTTTTTCAACACACGCAACTGACAAAAGATGCAGTTTATGAAATTTATAAGAAATTTTTAAAATCCATTAAGAAAAAGGCAACAACTCAAAAGAAAAATGGAAAAAAATAATCAAACATGATTTTTTATTTTTTTACTTAAATTCAATTGCCAACATATAGTATAACACTCAGTGTTCATTGCATGATGTGCCCTTCTTGATGATCATCACCCAATTACACCATTCCTTCACCCACCTTCCTTTAAGCAACCCTCCATTTGTTTCCCAGAGTCAAGAGTCTCTCATGGTTTGTCTTCCTCTCTAATTTTTCCCCATTGAGTTTCCCCTCCTTCCTTTATGTTCCCTTTCATTATTTCTTATATTCCATATGAGTAAAACCATATGGTAACTGTCTTTCTCCAATTGACTTATTTCATTCAGCTTAATACCATTCAGTTCCATCCATATCAATGAATTTCATCCTTTCTGATGGCTGAGTAATAGTCCATTGTATATATAGACCACATCTTCTTTATCCTTTCATCTATTGAAGGACATCTCAGTCCCTTCCAGTTTGGCTATTGTGGACATTGCTGCTATTAATATTGGGGTACAGATGTCCCATTATTTCACTACATCTGTATCTTTGGGGTAAATACCCAGTAGTGTAACTGCTGGGTCATAGGGTAGCTCTAGTTTTCCCTTGAAGAACCTCCAAACTGTTTTCCAGAGTGGCTGCACCAGCTTGCATTCTCACCAACAGTGCAAGAGGGTTCCCCTTTCTCCACATCCTCTCCAACATTTGTTGTTTCCCATCTTGTTAATTCTAGCCATTTTGACTGGTGTAAGATGATATCTCATTTTACTTTTGATTTTTATTTCCCTGATGACAAGTGATGTTGAGCATTTTCTCATGTGCTTTTTGGCCATGTGTAGATCTTCTTTGCTTCCTTGGAGAAATGTCTGTTCATGTGTTCTGCCCATTTCTTGACTGGATTGTTTGGTTTTTGTACTTTGAGTTTGATAAGTTTGATAACTTCTTGGATACTAGTCCTTTATCTGATATGTCATTTGCAAATATCTTCTCCCATTCTCCTCCGTTTTAGTTTTATTGACTATTTCCTTTGCTGTGCAGAATCTTTTTATCTTGATGAAGTCCAAAGAGTTCATTTTTGTTTTTGTTTCCCTTGTCTTTAGAGACATGTCTTGTAAGAAGTTGTTGCCGCCGAGTTCCAAAGGTTGCTGCCTATGTTCTCCTCTAGGATTTTGATGGATTAGTGTCTCACATTTAGATCTTTCATCCATTTTGAGTTTATCTTTGTGTATGGTGTAAGAGAATGGTCTGGTTTCATTCTTCTGCATGTAGCTGTCCAATTTTCCCAACACCATTTATTGAAGAGACTCTCTTTTTTCCACTAGATATTCTTTCCTGCTTTGTCAAAGATTAGTTTACCATAGGGTTGAGGGTCTATTTCTGGTTCTCTATTCTGTTCCATCAATCTGTGTGTCTGTTTTTGTGCCACTACCATGCTATCCTGATTACCACAGGTTTGTAATATAGTTTGAAGTCAGGCATTGTAATATTTCCAGCTTTGGTTTTCTTTTACAACATTCCTCTGGATATTTGGGGTCTCTTCTGGTTCCATACAAATCTTAGGATTATCTGTTCCAACCCTGTGAAAAAAGTCCATGACATTTTGATAGGGATTGCATTGAATGTGTAAAATGCTCTGGATAGCATAAACATTTTCACAATATTTATTCTTCTATGAATAATATTCTATTCTTCCATGAGCATGGAATGTTTTGTGTTTTTTTTTTTAAACAGGAATCCAAGTAGCCATGAAGCATAGGGTTAGAGGGTTCAGTTTCAACAATAATCAGAGAAATGCAAATTTTAAAAAAAATTTAAAGATATATCTTTCTAGAGAGAGAAAAGAGGCAGAAAGGAAAAACAGAAAGAGAATATCAAGAAGACTCCCCACTGAGCATGGAGCCCCATGCAGGGCTCGATCCCACAAACCTGAGATCATGACCAGAGCTGAAACCAAGAGCCAGATGCTTACCCAACTGAACCGCTTAGGCAATCTAGAAATTTAAAATTTTTTAAACACAGAAATCCAACTGATTGACACAAATTTATAATTTTAACAATTTCAAATCCTGAAGAAGATATGAAACAATGAGATTGTTCATTTCCTGCAGCTGTGGACATGAGTTAGTACCAGCCTTGGAATACTGTCATTATTGAGAAGTTTAAGGTATATAAAACTCATGAACCAGAAAATTCTTTCCTTAGTATATACCCTAGAGAACCCCTTGCAGATGCACAACAGAAGACAAGCACAGTAGTACTGATACAGCCCTAAAGTGAAAACAATTCAAATGTCCATTAAGAATAGACTAAATATTACATGATATATTCATGTATACTATACATTACTGAAAATGAACAAGCTAGAGTAGTCCATAACAGCATGGAAAAATTGTGTGGTGCAATTTAATTTATATAAATTTTTTAAATAGGCACAAATAATTATCAGTCTGGGTGGTAGAACTAGAGAGAAAAGCATGGAAATTGTTATCACAAAACTAAAGCTGGTGGTCAACACTGAGGGCAAGTAAGGGTGCTTGTAACTGAGAAAAGAACAAGTGCTGACAATATTCTATTTTATGACCTGTATAGTGCTCACACAGAGTTAACTCTATAATTATTCATCACATCATACCAGATTTTCATTTATTCATTGGTCTCTCTCAGTCTGTCATGTGGTTTTTATTTGCAACATCCTATTGTGCTCTCTTGAGCATGAGAACACTTGCTGGGTGAGTGAAGAGCCTCAAGTGTGGAGGCTACACTCATTCTCCAGACCCTTCTTGCTCTGCAAACACAAATGGGACAAAGGGTATCTGCAATCATTGGGTTGGAACCTGGGAGTGGGTGATCAAGTCCATCCTGGGAAGAGGTGGGCAGGTAGGGAGGCAGGAGGTGAGACCACTTGTGAATTAAGTTTCCATGCTTGTTCTATTATCCTATCAGACTCACTTACAAACTACAGATTTAAAGGTAAGTTACTGGGAAGTTCAATATGGCGACCACAGAGCATTGATCCCCAGAACTGATACCCTTCTGAGGGTAGAGTCCTGTGTGACTGCAGGGTGGCATGCCCATGAAGCCAGCCACTCACCATACATATATCTTTTCTGCACATCTCTGCATGTACATTGCATTGTGTATGTGAGAACAGGAAAGAAAAGAATAGATCATGCTTCTATTTCTTGCTGCAAGTCCCTGAGTCCTTGCTGCTCAGAAGGGAAATGAGAAGATCTGAAGTGATTATGCCATTAACTTCTTTTTTAAGATTTTATTTATTTATTCATGAGAGGTACAGAGAGAGAGAGAGAGGCAGAGACATAGGCAGAGAGAGAGAGCAGGCTCCATGCAGGGAGCCCGATGTGGGACTCGATCCTGGGTCTCCAGGATCCCACCCTGGGCTGAAGGCAGCACTAAACTGCTGAGCCACCCGGGCTGCCTGCCATTAACTTTTTAAATTATCTATCAGACTGAAGATTATTTACCAAAATGTTCATATAACTGAATGTAGACCTGTGGGTTTAAAGAATGTTTTATAAATTAAATATTAAATATTTATAATTAATATCATGGGCAATTAATTCCACAGCATGATAAGCAATTTAACATAATTGTCCTTAGCTATAATCTTGATGCTAAGAACCTCCTACTCTGATTCTAGTTCCTTTCTGTCCACTCACTTTAACTGAAAAAATGTAATGTTTGGTGGGGCAATTTATAAGATCTAATAAAAGTAGATATAATTATGTTGTCTAATATAGGACCATTTGGACTTCAGAAGGGAAATGGGATGGAAGGAAACCAAGTAGGTACTCTACCTTTGTTACTCTCATTTAATTTTTGCACAATAATACTGAAAGGCACATACAAATATCTCATTTTCACAAAACAACACTGAGCTTAGGAAGGGTAAATATCCTTCCCAATGTCATCTATCTAGTAAGTGGATATATATATACAGTATGACCAGACTACAATCTTCTATAACCTTTCTCTACTACCTTTTTTCTTCTTTTCTTTAAACATTTACATTTCAAAGACAGTAAAAATAAAAGTGGAATATAAAATATGGTACTAATAATTTTTCATATTGATTACATATTAAATAAATTTTACATATATTATGTGCCAGAGCATGAGGGATCAATGTCCACTGGAGCCCAAAATGCAAGGCTGTGTTCTCTATATAGTAATGTGTTGCTATGAGTACTTGAAATGTGGCTAGTATGACTTGAGTTGTGCTATATGCTAAATTATACACCAGATTTCCAAGACTTAGAAAAAATAAAAATGGAATGTAAAATATATTAATAATTTTTCATATTGATTACATATTAGTGATAAATTTAATATATATTAGGTTAAATTAAATGTTTAAAATTTATTTCATCTGTTTCTCTTGTTTAATGTGACTACTAGAAGATTTAAATTATGTCTCACAATTTATTTCTATTGTACACAATTAGTCTAAAGATGCCCTTCAATCTTGCTTAGGATATATAAATTACCTATTTGTAATTTTTAAATGTTATATTTCAAGATTATTTTGAATAAGAAATATCTGTAATCCACTATGGAATGTATCTTCCTGCCACCATCAACTTTTATAGACAATATATTTAATATCTTGAAATTTCAGTAATTAGCTTAACTAAACTAGCTAAACTAGTTTATTTTATTGACAGGACATACAATGAACAGAGAGATACCTGGATTCAAGACACAGGTATTCTTGTAATGGAATGAAAAGAGCTTTTTCACATTACTCAAGTATCTCTTAGAGATTTGCTGAGCACTTTTAATATCATGGTATGCATTTCTCCCAGCATGAAAATTTTTATTATTTAGAATTTGGTACATTAAAAATACTTTTTTTTACATTTTCCTAAAGAAGATGAGGCAAGGTGCATTTTCAGACAATAAAACACTTGTGTTTTTATGAAAGGTCTATTAATGTGAACAGTGGGGAATAATGCAAGAAAGCTATCTTTCCTAATATATTGTTACATACTGAAACAGCAATATAAACTAATTTATAATTCAACATAAAGGTTAACACTCTAAAATGCATAGGATATAGTAACATTATTAGTAAACTTGTAAGACTGACTCAAAATGTACTTCTAAAGAGTATGTACAATAGTGAGAAACACCATTTTTAGACCATATTTAATCAGATGGAGAAAAACTCTCAAAAATCACATAAATGTACACTACCTTTTAGTTCATAACATTATGAACTAAATGATAGTATGCACTATCAAATACTCATTTTATAAGCCCAACCTATATTGAGTCACTCTGTTTTACTATGAAATATATCTTTAAAATATCCCAATATTAGGGGCACCTGGCTGGCTTAAGTATACAGTGCTTGATCTTAAGGTCATGAGTTCAAGCCCCATGTTGGGTGTAGAGCTTACTTAAAAAAAGAAAAGATATTGAAGAAAATATTCCAATTTTATATTTAAAGGGCAAAATATTCATAGATATATTCATATTATGTATATGAATTAATAAATGTATAATTAATAAAATTGTATTAGAACTGGAAATCAGAAGCCTGATATTTGTGAGATTTGAGATACTTGCAAACTTTTTAATATTTAGTTTCTTCATCTGAACAATAGGAAACGTTAGATCAGCCATGCCTGAATATCCCATGACAATCAAGGAAACAACATGTAAAAAGAAACTTATTAACCGTAAGGAGTAATACAATTATGTTATTATTACATAAAGAACAAATTTATTTTATTATTTTATTATAAACATCTATCCTTCAATTAATGTTTTAGTAGCCATTGTAGCATTTAAATTTAATTAATTAATTAATTAATTAAATTTTAAATATCTTAAGTTTCAGCTTTTTCAAATCATTTTTGGAATCGCCTTGGTATAAAATAATACATGACATTACATCAATAAATGAAAATATTTATGAAAAGGTACTTGATGATTACAGTAGAATTGGGAGAGATAGGTGACCACAAAATCAAAAAGGCAAATAGTGACAGTCTAAATAAATGTACACAAGGCAAGCAGCACCTTCCTTCCACTCTACTCGTTGTAATATAGTTGATTCCTGAATAAAACTAAATCTATTTGGAATGTTTAGAATTTATTATTTTGGGGCAGGAACAAGCACCTAATGAAAACAACAAAAAGAAACGAAGAAGAAAGTGATAGATCCATTTTCTAAGAATGATTGATATAAAGGACCAGCTTTGTTCGACATAAGAAATATTGGAAAAACACTAGTCACAATAATTCAAGGAACCCAAATCACATATGATGGCCTCAAGTGTCCTGTTTTTGAAGTGAGCCTTGCTGACCTGTGGAATGATAAAGTTGCATTTAGAAAATTCAAGATAATTACTAAGGATGTTCAGGGCAAAACTACCTGACTGATTTCCATGGTACGATCTTCCCTGTGACAAAATGTGCTCCATGGTCAAAAAATGGAAGCCCATGACTGAAGTTCACATTGATGTCAAGATTACAGATGGTTATTTGCTTCAGCTATTTTGTATTATTTTTACCAAAAAAAAAATCAAACAATCAGATTCAGAAGACCTCTTACACTCAGCACCAACAGGACCGCCAAATTCAGAAGAGGATGATGGAAATCCATGACCTGAGAAGTGCAGACAAATGATTCAAAAGAAGTAATCAATAACTTGATTCCAGACAACATCAGAAAAGACATAGAAAAGACTTGGCAGTCTATCCACTCCAGGATGTCTTTGTCAGGAAAGTAAAAATTCTCAAGAAGCCCAGTTTGAATTCAGAAAATTCATGGAGCTTTACAGTGAAGGTGAGTAGTTCTGGAAAAGCTACTGAGCAGGGGAGGCCTGGGTGGCTCAGTCAATTGGCCATCTGCCTCTGGCTCAGGTCATGGTCTCAGGGTCCTGGGATCAAGTCCCGCATTGGGCTCCCTGCGCAGGGGGAGCCTGCTTCTCTCTCTCACACCATAGCCCCACTCATGCTCAGTCTTGGTCTCTTTCTCTCTCTCTCAAACAAATAAATAATTTTTTTTAAAAAGCTACTGAGGATAAGTACAGTGCTAAAGTTGAATGAGCTAATGGATATGAGCTGTTTAAATTGTTTAAAATTCAGACATCTAATAGTGACAAAAAGTCTTATAGGTGATGTTAAAAAGAAGAATTTATTATTTTTAAAAATCTATTTTCCACTTCCACAATGAGTTGAAAATGCCTATCTCCCTCCCTTCCTAACATCAGCTGGCTTCACATAATGTCAGGAGGCAGGAACAAAGAATATGGCTTTTCCTCCTCTGGTACAGAGTGCTGGTGGGGCCCTCATGATGAGATTAGTGCCCCTATGAGATAGACCAGATAGCTCTCTTTCTGAATGTGTGCTCTCAGAAAGGGCCATATGACAAAACAGACAGAAGGCACCATCTGCAAGCCAGGAAGAGAGCTCAGATCAGAACCTGAACATGCAGGCACTCCAATCTCAGACTTTCCACCTCTAGAACTGTGAGAAAAGATTTCTGCAATTTCAGCCACCCAGTCTATGGTATTTTGTTACAGCAACCCAAGCTAACTAGTACCTGAGTAACCTCTGATGCTGTAAGAAGCACTGGAGAGTTTGCCTCACTGTTATATGGGGGAGAATTCTCTTATAGTTGTTGAGAGAAAATAAAATGGATGCTTATGTCCAATTAATGAAAGGAAACTATTATATTAGACTCAACTAGAAAAAAATTTAAGTATTGCCACTAGGAGGGCACCTGGGTAGCTCAGTGGTTGAGCATCTGCCTTTGGCTCAGGTCATGATCCCAGGGTCCCAAGATCAAGTCCCCATCAGGCTCTCTGAGGGTAGCCTGCTTCTCCCTCTGCCTATGTCTCTGCTTCTCTCTGTGTCTCTCATGAAGAAATAGATAAAATCTTAAAAAAAAAAAAAGTATTGCCACTAGGTTTTAAAAAGATGCAAAGGAACAAATTTGGAAGAAAATAAACCAACTTATTAAGCATGACTGTGAGAGGAAGGCAGCATCAATGGACAAGGTTTTCCCTTTTTCCAAGTTGTTTTTTTAATACAGTTGTTGTTTTTATAATAGAAAAAAATGAAATCTAACATTTGGCTAGTAATCTCAATATAATATGAATCTAATGGCAAGCGTTTTGTTTATTTTAAGCTATCTTCACAGGGGAACAAAAGCTATTTATAAAGCATTTTTTAATTAATTTTTATTGGTGTTCAATTTACCAACATACAGAAAAACACCCAGTGCTCATCCCGTTAAGTGTCCACCTCAGTGCCCGTCACCCATTCCCCTCCAACACCCGCCCTCCTCCCCCCTTCCACCACCCCTAGTTCGTTTCCCCGAGTTAGGAGTCTTTATGTTCTGTCTCCCTTCCTGATATTTCCCAACATTTCTTCTCCCTTCCTTTATATTCCCTTTTACTATTATTTATATTCCCCAAATGAATGAGAACATACACTGTTTGTCCTTCTCCGATTGACTTATTTCACTCAGCATAATACCCTCCAGTTCCATCCACGTTGAAGCAAATGGTGGGTATTTGTCGTTTCTAATTGCTGAGTAATATTCCATTGGATACATAAACCACATCTTCTTTATCCATTCATTTTCGATGGACACCGAGGCTCCTTCCACAGTTTGGCTATTGTGGCCATTGCTGATAGAAACATCGGGGTGCAGGTGTCCCGACGTTTCATTGCATCTGAATCTTTGGGGTAAATCCCCAACAGTGCAATTGCTGGGTCTTAGGGCAGGTCTATTTTTAACTCTTTGAGGAACCTCCACACAGTTTTCCAGAGTGGCTGCACCAGTTCACATTCCCACCAACAGTGCAGGAGGGTTCCCTTTTCTCCACATCCTCTCCAACATTTGTGGTTTCCTGCCTTGTTAATTTTCCCCATTCTCACTGGTGTGAGGTGGTATCTCATTGTGGTTTTGATTTGTATTTCCCTGATGGCAAGTGATGCAGAGCATTTTCTCATGTGCATGTTGGCCATGTCCATGTCTTCCTCTGTGAGATTTTTCTTCATGTCTTTTGCCCATTTCATGATTGGATTGTTTGTTTCTTTGGTGTTGAGTTTAATAAGTTCTTTATAGATTTTGGAAACTAGCCCTTTATCTGATATGTCGTTTGCAAATATCTTCTCCCATTCTGTAGGTTGTCTTTTAGTTTTGTTGACTGTTTCTTTTGCTGTGCAGAAGCTTTTTATCTTGAAGTCCCAATAATTCATTTTTGCTTTTGTTTCCCTTGTCTTCATAGATGTATCTTGCAAGAAGTTGCTGTGGCCAAGTTATAAAAGGGTGTTGCCTGTGTTCTCCTCTAGGATTTGGATGGATTCTTGTCTCACATTTAGATCTTTCATCCATTTTGAGTTTATCTTTGTGTCTGGTGTAAGAGAATGGTCCAGTTTCAATCTTCTGCACATGGCTGTCCAATTTTCCCAGCACCATTTATTGAAGAGACTGTCCTTTTTCCAGTGGATAGTCTTTCCTCCTTTATCGAATATTAGATGACCGTACATTTCAGGGTCCACATCTGGGTTCTCTATTCTGTTCCATTGATCTATGTGTCTGTTTTTGTGCCAGTACCACACTGTCTTGATAACCACAGCTTTGTAGTACAACCTGAAATCTGGCATTGTGATGCCCCCAGCTATGGTTTTCTTTTTTAAAATTCCCCTGGCTATTCGGGGTCTTTTCTGATTCCACACAAATCTTAAAATAATTTGTTCTAACTCTCTGAAGAAAGTCCATGGTATTTTGATAGGGATTGCATTAAACGTGTAAATTGCCCTGGGTAACATTGACATTTTCACAATATTAATTCTGCCAATCCATGAGCATGGAATATTTTTCCATCTCTTTGTGTCTTCCTCAATTTCTTTCAGAAGTGCTCTATAGTGTTTAGGGTATAGATCCTTCACCTCTTTGGTTAGGTTTATTCCTAGGTATCTTATGCTTTTGGGTGCAATTGTAAATGGGATTGACTCCTTAATTTCTCTTTCTTCAGTCTCATTGTTAGTGTATAGAAATGCCATTGATTTCTGGGCATTGATTTTGTATCCTGCCACGCTACCAAATTGCTCTATGAGTTCTAGCAATCTTGGGGTGGAGGCTTTTGGGTTTTCTATGTAGAGTATCATGTCATCGGCGAAGAGGGAGAGTTTGACTTCTTCTTTGCCAATTTGAATGCCTTTAATGTCTTTTTGTTGTCTGATTGCTGAGGCGAGGACTTCCAGAACTATGTTGAACAGCAGTGGTGAGAGTGGACATCCCTGTCTTGTTCCTGATCTTAGGGGAAAAGCTCCCAGTGCTTCCCCATTGAGAATGATATTTGCTATGGGCTTTTCGTAAATGGCTTTTAAGATGTCGAGGAAAGTTCCCTCTATCCCAACCCTCTGAAGGGTTTTGATCAGGAATGGATGCTGTATTTTGTCAAATGCTTTCTCTGCATCTAATGATAGGATCATATGGTTCTTGGTTTTTCTCTTGCTGATATGATGAATCACATTGATGGTTTTACGAGTGTTGAACCAGCCTTGTGTCCCGGAGATAAATCCTACTTGGTCATGGTGAATAATTTTCTTAATGTGTTGTTGGATCCTATTGTCTAGTATCTTGTTGAGAATTTTTGCATCCATGTTCATGAGGGATATTGGTCTGTAATTCTCCTTTTTGGTGGGGTCTTTGTCTGGTTTCGGAATTAAGGTGATGCTGGCCTCATAGAACGAATTTGGAAGTACTCCATCTCTTTCTATCTTTCCAAACAGCTTTAGTAGAATAGGTATGATTTCTTCTTTAAACGTTTGATAGAATTCCCCTGGGAAGCCATCTGGCCCTGGACTCTTGTGTCTCCGGAGGTTTTTGATGACTGCTTCAATTTCCTCCCTGGTTATTGGCCTGTTCAGGTTTTCTATTTCTTCCTGCTCCAGTTTTGGTAGTTTGTGGCTTTCCAGGAATGCATCCATTTCTTCTAGATTTCCAAATTTATTGTCGTAGAGCTGTTCATAATATGTTTTTAGAATCGTTTGTATTTCCTTGGTGTTGGTAGTGATCTCTCCTTTCTCATTCATGATTTTATTAATTTGAGTCTTCTCTCTCTTCTTTTTAATAAGGTTGGCTAATGGTTTATCTATCTTATTAATTCTTTCAAAGAACCAACTCCTGGTTCTGTTGATCTGTTCCACAGTTCTCTTGGTCTCGGTATCATTTAGTTCTGCTCGAATTTTAATTAACTGTCTTCTTCTGCTGGGGGTGGGGTCTATTTGTTGCTTTTTCTCTAGTTCCTTTATGTGTAAGGTGAACTTTTGAATTTGAGTTCTTTCCAGTTTTTGAATGGATGCTTGTATTGCGATGTATTTCCCCCTCAGGACTGCTTTTGCTGCGTCCCAAAGATTTTGAACGGTTGTATCTTCATTCTCATTAGTTTCCATGAATCTTCTCAATTCTTCCTTAATTTCCTGGTTGACCTTTTCATCTTTTAGCAGGATGGTCCTTAACCTCCACGTGTTTGTGGTCCTTCCAAAGTTCTTGTTGTGATTGAGTTCTAATTTCAAGGCATTATGGTCTGAGAATATACAGGGGACTATCCCGATCTTTTGGTATCGGTTCAGACCCGATTTGTGACCCAGTATGTGGTCTATTCTGGAGAAAGTTCCATGTGCACTTGAGAAGAATGTGTATTCAGTTGAGTTTGGATGTAAAGTTCTGTAGATATCTGTGAAATCCATCTGGTCCAGTGTATCATTTAAAGCTCTCGTTTCTTTGGAGATGTTGTGCTTAGAAGACCTATCTAGTATAGAGAGAGCTAGATTGAAGTCACCAAGTATAAGTGTATTATTATCAAAGTATTTCTTCAGTTTGGTTATTAATTGGTTTAAATATTTGGCAGCTCGCACATTCGGGGCATATATATTGAGGATTGTTAAGTCCTCTTGTTGGATAGATCCTTTGAGTATGAGATAGTGTCCCTCTTCATCTCTCACTATAGTCTTCGGGGTAAATTTTAATTTATCTGATATAAGGATGGCTACCCCTGCTTTCTTTTGAGGACCATTTGAATGGTAAATGGTTCTCCAACCTTTTATTTTCAGGTTGTAGGTGTCCTTCTGTCTAAAATGAGTCTCTTGTAGACAGCAAATAGATGGGTCCTGCTTTTTTATCCAGTCTGAAACCCTGCGCCTTTTGATGGGGTCATTAAGCCCGTTCACGTTCAGAGTTACTATTGACAGATATGAGTTTAGTGTCATCATATCTATTCAGTCCTTGTTTTTGTGGATTGTTCCACTGAACTTCTTCTTAAAGGGGAATTTTAAGAGTCCCCCTTAAAATTTCTTGCAGAGCTGGTTTGGAGGTCACATATTCTTTCAGTTCCTGCCTGTCTTGGAAGCTCTTTATCTCTCCTTCCATTTTGAATGAGAGCCTTGCTGGATAGAGTATTCTTGGTTGCATGTTCTTCTCATTTAGGACCCTGAATATATCCTGCCAGCCCTTTCTGGCCTGCCAGGTCTCTGTGGAGAGGTCTGCTGTTACCCTAATATTCCTCCCCATAAAAGTCAGGGACTTTTTTTCTCTTGCTGCTTTAAGGATCTTCTCCTTATCTTTGGAATTTGCAAGCCTCACTATTAAATGTCGAGGTATTCATCGGTTTTTGTTGATTTTAGGGGGGGGATCTCTCTATTTCCTGGATCTGAATGCCTGTTTCCCTTCCCAGATTCGGAAAGTTTTCAGCTAGGATTTGTTCAAATACATATTCTGGCCCTCTGGCCCTTTCGGCGCCCTCGGGAACCCCAATTAAACGTAGGTTTTTCTTCCTCAGGCTGTCATTTATTTCCCTTAATCTATCCTCATGGTCTTTTAATTGCCTGTCTCTTTTTTCCTCAGTTTCCCTCTTGCCATCAACTTGTCTTCTATGTCACTCACTCGTTCTTCCACCTCGTCAAGCCTCGTCGTTAGGACTTCTAGCTTGGATTGCATCTCATTTAATTGATTTTTAATTTCTGCCTGATTGGATCTAAATTCTGCAGTCATGAAGTCTCTTGAGTCCTTTATGGTTTTTTCTAGAGCCACCAGTAGCTGTATAATAGTGCTTCTGAATTGGCTTTCTGACATTGAATTGTAATCCATATTTTGTAACTCTGTGGGAGAGTGGGCTGTTTCTGATTCTTTTTTTTTGAGGTGCGGTTTTCCTTCTAGTCATTTTGCTCAGTGCAGAGTGGCCAAAAACAAGTTGTATTGGGAAAAGGAGAAAAAGAGAGAGAAGGAAAGAAAAGAGAAAAAGAAAAAAGAGAAAGAAGAAAAAAAAGGGGAAAAAGAGAAGAAAAAAGAAAGGAGAAAAAAAAAAGGGTGGGGTGGGGTGGGGGAAGCAATCCGAAATCAAGAAGAAAGAAAGAAAAAAAAGCACAAAACAAAACAAAAAAAAAAAAAAAAAACACGGGGGAGTATCTTCCGATTCTGTATATTTTAAGTCCCTTGACTTCCCTTGGAACTGGTCCGTGTCGCTGGTCTTCTGGGGGAGGGGCCTGCTGTGCTGATTCTCAGGTGTTGGCACTTGGGGGAGCTGCTCTGCCCGCTGCCTGGTGCAGGGCTCGGTGGGGGTTGTTCACCCCGTGAGGCCCCGGGAGGAAGCCACAGTGGCGGGGGCAGCTCTGGGACCCTGGAGTCAGCTCCCGCAGTAGCTCCGGGGCTCTCCGTCTGCAGGGCCTGGGGGCTCCGGGGCGGGGCCGCTGATCTGCTCAGTTCCAGGCAGGAGCGTCCTCGCTGTCCTGGGCCCTCCCGGCCTCTGCCTGTCCCGGGGTTGGCGGGATCCTGGGCTGTGTCCCGGCGCCCTGTGCTCCGGGGCCTGCGCTGTTGGATTCGCGCTCCCGCCCGCAGCCCCCTCCGCGGAGCCGCCGCCCGAGCCGCCGCCCGAGCCCCTCCGAGCTGTTCCCGGAGCCGCGCCGCCCCCTCCGCGCGGAGGTTCTTCCTCCGCTCGAGCCGCCGCGGCCGCGCTGCTCCCAGAGCCGCGCAGCCCCCTCCGCGGAGCCGCAGCCCGAGCCCCTCCGAGCTGTTCCCGGAGCCGCGCAGCCCCCTCCGCGGAGCCGCCGCCCGAGCCCCTCCGAGCTGCTCCGGGTCCCGCCGAGCGCTGCAGCCCTTAGGGAGCTCGGCGCACTCTCCGGGGCGCAGTTCCTCTGTTACTGTCCCCGGGAGCCCGAGGGCATCCCCGCCTTTCTGGGGATCCTGCTCCAATTCCCCGGGAGCCCCTTTCCGCGCGGGAAGGTTGGTGCAGCTCCTGCTCCCCCGGGACGGGGCTCTCCTGTCCTGGGGACACTCCCCCCGGCCTCAGCCCGGCTCCTCGCGGGCCCCTCCCCCTTGGAGGCCTTTTGTGTCTTTATTCCTTTTTCCCCGTCTTCCTACCTTGATAGAGGCGCGAACTCTTCTCACTGTAGCGTTCCAGCTCTTCTCTCTTTAAATCTCAGGCCGAATTCGTAGATTTTCAGGATGATTTGAATGTTTTCTAGGTAATTTGTTGAGGACAGGTGACCTGGAGACCCTGCTCTTCCGCCATCTTGCCCCTCCCCTATCTATAAAGCATTTTTTTAAGTCACCAAATGTCTTCCAGTCTATTGGCTATTTTTTTTTAATTTTTTTTAATTTATTTATTTATTTATGATAGTCACAGAGAGAGAGAGAGGCAGAGACACAGGCAGAGGGAGAAGCAGGCTCCATGCACCGGGAGCCCGACGTGGGATTCGATCCCGGGTCTCCAGGATCGCGCCCTGGGCCAAAGGCAGGCGCCAAACCGCTGCGCCACCCAGGGATCCCCCCTATTGGCTATTTCTAAAGGGGAAGTGCTGTCCTCCTCAAACTCATCCCTTTTATTGAGAGAAAGTTCTGTCACAGTCATTGAGAATAATACTATATATAACCATATTTAGAAAATGTTCATTGTGATAAGTAAATGCTGAAGGAAAATCAAATAATAAATATTAAGGTCTCACTCAGAGTGAGAAAAGTGAGAAAGTGCTCACTCAGAGCTAACAGGAAGAGCAAGAAACTATAATGATTAATAGAAATTCTTGAAGTAGAAAGCAATGCACTATTAAGAAAATCAGGAAAGCTAAAAGTTGTTTCTTTTTAAAAAACAATAAAGTTGATTGTCCCTTCAGCACAACTGATCCAAGAGAAAAAAAGAAGGGAAAGAAAGAGAGAAAATCTAAGTAATTAGTATAGAAAATTTAAAAGGAGACATTAATATAAATGTTATTATGGACAGCTTATGGCAATAATTTTGACAATTTAAACATGTTTCTATAAACATAACATAAAAAATGACAGAAAATTAAAATAATTTCATAGGGCCTAATTTTATTAAAAGACATTTAATCTGTGATTTTAAAATTCCATATAAAGAAATCTCCAGGCCAGGTGGCATCAGTAGTGATTCTCCTCTAACATGTAAGAAAAAAATACCACAATCTTATACAAATTCTTCCAGACAAATGAACAAAGAAGGAATAATTTCCAACCCATTGTATAATGTCATTACCTCAGTTCCAAATCCCAACAAAAACATTATAAACAAGGAAAATTACAGGTCATTTCTCTTTTCAATGAAAGTTTTAAAATCCTCAAAATAATACCAGCAAATTAAATTCAAGTTAGGTTTATTCCAAGGTTGAAGATTAGTTTAACATCTGAAAATCAATGGGCATAATTCATTTCATTAAGAGAACAAAGGAGAGAAATCGTATCATCATCTGAGGAAATAAAAATAAAATAATCTGATAAAATTCAAACTTGATTCATAATAAAACCTCTTAGCTAAGTAGGAACTTTTAAAAATAATATAAAGAAGGTTTAACAAATACTATACATTATACTCAATGCTTATATATATAATAATTCCTTCTGTGGTAGGAAATGAGAAAAGAAAGCTGCTCACCATTTCTGTGTCACATTGTGCAGGAGGGTTTAACATGTAATAAGGTAAGAAAAAATAAAGAAAAGGTCTAGAATAGGAAGAAAAGAACAAAAAACTGTCATCATTCATGGACAACGTGATTGTGTATTTAGAAAATCTAGAAGGATCAACAGATAAACCAGATAAACTACTAGAAGTTATCTTAATTTATAAAGTCCGTAAGATATAAAGTCCATGTAAAAAAAAAAAGATTAATTGTACTTCTATACTGCAGAAAAGGCAGTAGGGGCTGAAATAAAATTTTAAATAGCATTTAAAATAGCACCAAAAACATCAAATGCATAGGAATAAATATTTTAAAATATGCAGAAAACTATAAAATATTATTGAGACTTTTATTTTTTAGAGACGTTTAAAAGGCCTAAATAAAATAAAATACATCATTTCTATCTGTATTTCATTCTGAAAAACTGTTTCTTTCAATTCTTGATCTACCTGGAGGCAGGTAAATGTAAACAACCATCATCTTTATAAAATAATAACTATTATGGTATGGCTTGTGAGATTTAAGTCAAAAAAAGACAAAATTGAAATAATGGGCAATGATAGTAAAAAATTCAGAACAAAGAAAGAACAAACCTACAAGTATTTTATGGTCATTTTATTGTCCCATAGAAGGTAATATTTTTGTTAAATTTTACTTTATTTAAATCAGTATTGTTTATCAAAGACACCTTAAGGAAAGTAAATAGACTAGTCACAATATAACTAACAAAGGATTAGTATCAAAAATTTGATAGAACTCCTCCAAATCTAGGAATCTAGGGTGGAAGCAAAAAGGAAAGATTTGGGAAGGGCACACAGGTAGACGTCAGTTGCTATCAGTACTATAAAAAATAAAATAAAAGAGGGCCATCCATGAATAAATGATAATGCATCATAAAAAAAAGGAATTCTATTAATCTAATTCAGAATTCCTGAGCCTAATAAACACATGTATACATATATATATGATTGGTTGATTGATAGGAAAAGAAAGAGAAGTGATATCAATGTTTTGTCATTTAACTAGGAAAGTTCTAAGCTACCAGAAATGGGTATGAGCCCTAAATACAAATTACTCTAAGTAATATTAAACCTTTATGGAACTTATGGAATCAGACTTTCTTCTATTTTCTGGGTTTATTATTTTCATACTTTCCTGCAGCTCAGCCAAGTTTTTAATCTTATCTTTTAATATTTAACTAGCATTTTTTGGTGTTCTGTACTCAGAAGTCTCTTTGCATAATTGTTCACCATGTTTTCAGAAACACACACACACACACACACACACACAAAGAGCTATATTTTTTCAGCTATATTTTTTATTCAAAATGAAAACAATGTATTTGAGCTCCATGGGTGAAGGTATTTATTCTAATAAATTAGATAAATTTCTTCATTAAATAGAAAAAAGAAATATGAAAATTGGTACCACTCTTTTGGAAAATAAAATAGTATCTTCACTCATTCAGTAAAATATAGTGAGCACTTCCTATGTGCCAAGAATGATTCTGGATCCAAGGGATCTAGTAGTGAATAAATCAGTCAAAACTATCTGCCTTCTTGGAGTTTACATTCTAGCAGGAGGAGGTAGACAGAATCGGATAAATAAAAGAAGCAACATGTCCTGAGACCTCAAGTGTTAGAGATCAGAGTAAAGCAGGAGAGGTAAACGGGGCTGGCAGGTATGGCGGCTGCTATAATATGTTGGCAGAGAATGTCCTCACTGATAAGGAGGCATTTGGACAAAGCAGTCAAGGAGTGATGCTTGTGACATCTAAGGGAAGAGCTTGCCAAGTAAAGAGAACAACACCTACAACGTTTCTGAGTTGGACTCGTTAGGTTTGAAGTGTCATTAAAAAAATCAAGTAGAAATGCTGATTAAGCCGTTGAATGTGAGCTGTAGTTCAGGAGAATAACAACACTGGAGATATGTTTGGAGGCATCAGCATATAAATGATAGCTAAAGCCACAGACTAGGTAAAATTACCGGGGGAATCAGTATATCTAGAGAAGAAATTCAAAAATTTGCAGTCAGGCCTCTATGAGCACTGGGGGCCCCAAGACTCTCAATGGGAGTTAAATATACTGTTAAGAGTTTAAAAGGTGATCTGGTTGTATGGTAGTGCTCTTCAGTCAGGTTTGGGAAATATTTAAAAGATATAACTATTGGAGAATATATGTAGTATAATGGTAGGCAAAAGTCACTGAAGGACAAGAGCTCAAGAAATGGAAAAGCCAATGAATCCGAGAGCTTATTTACTTGGACACCGAAATCAGAGTTATTACAAGACTGGCACTAGAGAAAATCACAAGGATTCACAGGCTAAATTCTTTAAGATATGAGAGAATGGATACAAATAAATAAGACTACTGTAAGAAGAAGAGACAATGGAGGATATCATTTGCTGACATGGGATTCAAAGCTGGGCGTGTTAGGAAAGAGGTAGGGAGAACAGTTTGGAAACAACGTGAGGAATAAGGAAGTCACTTCTCCATCTTCAATCCCAGATGGGGGAGGCGTGGAAGAGAAGACCATCACCACCTGAGAGAGGGGCAGAGGAAGAAATGTCCTTGGGGCTGGGGACAGAGCACAGATTTCAGTAAGACCAAGAAGCGAAGGGAACACTTAGCAGAGGGTAAAGATTTAGGGGTTTTGCTGGTTACTGGCTTTGAGTTCAGGGAGAAGAGTAAACATGTTTCAAGAGCAAAAATGGTGTAGGATGAGGTCATGAAAAAAGACATGCAGAATTAGAGAGAGAAAGAGTGGGGCTTTTGCAATAAGAGGTTACCTAGAAGTCCTAGGTATCTTGTGGACACTGATGTAGACAGAATTAAAGGTCATATTTAATGAGATTCATCCCAAGGGTCTCAAGGCTGTGAACCCAGACAGTAGGATGAGGTAAGAAATATTGCCAAGAGCAGAGTCTGAGGGTTGGTCCTCTTCTCTCCAGTCAATGATTACGTAAAGATATTTTAATATCTGAGAAGCAACCATACAGGAAAAGGAGATTTTCTAACCTTTCACTCCTTTCATTGAAGGCAGTTCCATTCTTTCCTTGAAGACTACAGATGATGGAACTAAAGCCCAGAGAACTGAAGGGACTCACATCAGGCCACACTTTCAGTTGGATATCATGTAAATCAAGGTGGGCTTTTTGGACACATTTCCCTTCTTCCCAGAACTTTATTTTGAAAAATTCTATTAAAGAGTTCCTATCATGAGTCTATTCCCCTAGATACATAAGAAATGGAGAAAAAGCTTTGAAATTACTGGTGTAAGGGGTGCTTGAGGAATATCAGCTTCAGTGTGACCTACCAAGTTTATTGAAATAGCAGAGTCAACAGGCAGATTCAAGGTCTAGAACAGGATGCCAAAAATGACAATGACAAAAATAGTTGAATCTAGGAAAGGCCACAGGTACTGCCTTTATACAATAACAGTAAACCTTTCTTCCTGAGTTCTGTTCTGTGAGAGTGTAAGTTAGTGTGGTAAAGTAATATATCCTTTAGGATAGGGTCAAAGTTAGGTCACTGAACATCACGTTCTCAAGTCTATTGTTTTACTATTTATATCTGGGAAATTGTAGCTAATAGTCAAAACTCAATTTTAATTAGGCACCGGGATATATGTTGTAATACTTTACAAGGATAACCTAAAAACTTCGAGGTTGGTATTGTTATTATTCCCCCATTTCATCAGTGAGAAAACTGAGTCAGAGAGTGATCAAGTAACTTGGATGAGGTTTCCCAGCTAGAAACTGGCAGAGCCAGAATTCTAACCTCATTAGAATGACTAGATTAACTTCAGTGCCTGCACTACTATGCTATATAGGAGTTGTCCTTTTCAGAACTTTCATTTTCTGTAGTTTCAGTTATCCGTGGTCAGCCAGGATCTAGAAGCTGATGATCCTCTTCCTGACGTACTATCTGAAGGTCAATAGAAGCCTAATGCTATATCATGATCTCTACATCATCCACTTCAATTCCTTTTATCGGTAGGCATTTTATCATCTCATTTCATCACTAAAGAAAGATGAGTACAATACAATATTTTGAGAGAGAGAGGGAGAGACCACATTCACATAAGTTGTACTACAGTATATTGTTATAATTGTTCTGTTATTATTAGTTGTGGTCTCTTACTATGCCTAATTTGTAAATTAAACTATACCATAAATATGTATGTACAGGGAAACACATAACATATATAGGGTTCAGCACTGTCTGCAGTTTCCAGCATCCACTGGGGGTCTTGGAATATATCCCCCTGCACATAAAGGGAAACTACTGTACCACTTTAAAAGTCAAGGCTTCAAGTATTATAAAGTATATACATTTATATGCAATATAACATAATGATTATATATCACATATAATAATATTTATAGGTCAAATGAATAGAAATTATAACTTTGTCTTAACCCCCATGTTCTAATTTCTTTTCCTTTATCCTTTAATAAGAATAATTTATTTATTCTAAAAAAGAATTGGGCAATTTTAATTTAAGAGCCCAGTAAATTACCATACACCCCTGAGAAAAGCACAAGATCTGTATCCTCTCACAATTTAAGCTATATTCTCTTATTAAGTATACCTCAGTGACTGTTTCAGAAATTCAGTGAATCTGTATCCTACTAAACTGTGTTAATAATGGTGTGGAGAAACAGCTTTGTCAGATAAATTTGTAGACTAACACCATAAAATAAACTAAAAAATTAACATGAATTCTAAAAAGGATTCATAAAGTATTCATTAGTTTTCACTCAAGGCACAAAGCCAGGACCACACCTAGGTTATTCAAAAAAGAAAATCAACATTTTTCTTATTTCTCTAATAGCTTAAATAAAGTAAGTTGTTGGCCACAAATTTCAGATATTTCTGCCTTATTAAAAAAATATTGCTATTATAAAAGAGTGGCTTGGCTGAAAATAAAGCAAAGTTAAACAAAACTTCATATACAACAAAGCAATAATGAAGTTCCCATTCTTATTTGATTAAAAATACATTTCTTTTTAAGGAAAAAATAACATCTACCCCATAGCATTTGGAAGTAATATTTTTATTAAAATTTTCTACACTTTCGGCATGTTCAACCTTCCAACTCCCCATGAAGTTATATGAGTATTGAGAGACTTATAAAACTAATAATCTGCCCAACAATTTGGTTTTAAAGCATATATGCTAAATGCTTAACATTTTACTTATTTTTATGGTATCTCTACAGTCTATACATAATAAATATAAACCAGAATTATAAAAAAATAAAAATTGTCCAGTGCCATTCTTTTGCCTGTTTATATCCATTGTTGTTTTTTGTATTTTACTTACCCAAATTCATTTTTCCTTTTAGCAGTTATCAAATTTTAGCCTAATATGCAGAAACAGGCACACATTCATAGAAATATATTCCACTTTGGATGGCTTCTTTTAATTTGTTTTGATCCATTCATTCATTCATTCAACAAATGTTTATTAATGCCCAGTATGTGCCAGTCAGTGTGATAAGTACAGAGAATCTTTAGCTTCTATGAAGCTATGGCTCTATTTGTAAATATTTCAGATACTTCAGGAGAACATTTTTGCATGGACACAACCTTTAGCAAACTTCAAAACACAACCTGTAGGTGACTGCCCCACTCTGCTGGCCTTCCACTCATAATTTCACAATAATCTGTAGCTAGTAACTGAGATTCTCTCAACAAATGTTTTAGAAAGAGTTTCTGTCTTCTCTTTAGCACTAAACAAACAGTAGCCAAGCCCCTGTACAGTAAGCTCCATGTATATGGAAAAATACTTAAATCTCTACATTCAGAGTAAAGCCATGAGAATTACTGAACCCTTGAATGAGCTAAGAGGCAGCTCTGCAAGGGGAAAAAAAAATATGTGATTTATCTGAGCTCAATAGTATTTGAAAATAGAGGCTTTTATCAATACTTAGTACGAGTCTAAACAAACTCTAAATGTCACAGAACTTTCACTTAAGAGGTAGTTAGGGGCTGCAAACCTCAGCTTTCAGGGTTATCAGATCTCAAGATTATTATCTATTAAAACTATTTTACCCATTAGATCTATTAGATTAGATTAGATAGGATCTAATGTTATGAAGAATTTTTTATGAAGAATTTTCGTTATGAAGAATTTTTTACAGTATTTACTTCTTCATATTCATATCCAATTCTAGATTCAATGGAGACCCACACATTATTTATACTACCTGGGGCCTCAAACTATCTGATCAAACCTTAAAAGAATGTAAGCTATGGACCAATTTAACTTTCAAAAATTTTAAACATTTACATGTGTTAAGATTCTGACATCTTATTCATAATATTAAAAGTTTGGGTGAATATTGGTTCGATTAATAAAAATGTGTTACTTGAGCCTCTGATGATTGATTTCCTCTCATAATCCAGAGAAATGCTGGTAAAATTGTACCTGGATAAAGGAAATTTTATGCAAGAGTGCCTTGAGAACTCAAGGAGGAGTTTCTTCAGCAAGTTTTCAAAAATTTCTTCCAAAATCAATCAAAGTCCCACTCTACAAGAAGAGTTTTCTCTTAATGACAGCCTGAAGTCCAAGAACATGAGTAACAAGTTAAAAAGAGGTAAACTACAAAATAGTTTCTTCGAATCAATAGCCCCCTAGGTCTTCAAGTAACTCACCAAGTTCCAGAGATTTTCTCAATCATACTTAAGGGACTTTAAATAATTATCTGTATTTTCTTTTGGAGAATTGTGTATTTTTCAAAACAACAATAACTGAAGTATAGAGAGACTTTTAAAATTATAAGAATTCATCCTTAAAATTTCCTAAAACTTTTAATATTCATACACATTAAAAACATCCAATCTCTCAAGATCAAATAAAAGAGCTGAAAATTAGTTATTAGTAGTTGTTTCTGAAATCTCTTTATCTTTTGACACAGTATTCAAAGGAAATACTAGCTGTTTGACACTGCATTTTAAATGAATGCAAAATAATGAAAATCGCTGTGTTGCTATTAATACTTATGCAATGAGACTCACCATATTCTTTCAGAAGCCCCATGGAAGAGCAGGTCATGGGTTGTAATGGCAAGTCAAGATTGATGACTGGGGTGGGAAATGGTGAGACCAAGAATCTGTTTCCAAAACGTAAAGTTAGAGCTTTGAGTCATTTACAGACCCTGTTTTGTAATACAATCTTTCTAGACCAATGTTATAAGATTAGATGCTAATCACAAAGAGAAAACCACTTGTCTCCTATCAGTAGAGTCTATACATGTTGTACCTGCAGTGCTCACGCATCAGGCCCTCTGTAACTATTATTGAAAATACATAAATATTTATATCATTATATTACATGATAAATATATAATATTTGTTGAATGAAGACAAAATAATACCAAATCTTGCTGGCTCTGAGCATGGATAACAAATAGGAACATTTGCTTTCCAAATGAAAACAAAAATCAGAAAACTGAACAAGTACCATATCTATTGATTTTCTGTTTTGCAAGATTTTAAGTAACATGTTTTCCTACCATGACTTGGTGAGCTTCAACCAAGTCAGGTGAATCAAAAACTGTATCACCACATAAAAGAAATTTTAGAAAATATACATAAGCAAAAGGAAGAAAATAAAAATTACCCCTAATTCACCACCCTAATATTTTAGGCATAATTATAAACCCTTAAATGCTTCATAGGGGCCAGGCACTATTCTAAACCCTATCTGTGTCTTACTGCATTTAATCCTCATAAGATGACTCGGTTTTTACTATTGTTACACCCATTTTATAAATGAAGACACTAAGGCATTCAGGAGTTAAGTAGTATATAGTTCAAATTATCCCAGCTAGAACTGGGCGGAGCCAGAATTTGAATCTGGACAGTGGGAGTTTAAGAACTGAACTCCTTATTACTATTTTATACTAACTCCATTTGTCATAATTAACATGTGTCATATAGTTCATATCTTCTCTATTTTTATGTGCGCGTAAAATGTACATGAACTTTTTAGATTATTTTATGCACTTAATAAACCACAAATATCTTTCTTTATAAACCTACAAAGATGTACATTGTCATTATGGCCCATTACAAAGCATTCCACTATATGGATTTCACATACCGATGGCTTATTTACCAATCTTCTTTTGCCAGATATTTGGATTGTTTCCACTTTTTTGGTATTTATAAACAAGGATGAAAATCTTTCAACATTCATATTTGTGAACCTGTCCAATTCTTTTCTTATTATAAATGCCTAGAAATGTAATTGCTAGTTCAAGTGTTATTGACATTTTTAAGATTTTAAAACATTTGCCTATCAAAAACTAGAGTCTATGAGGGATGAGTCTGAGCTATCCTGTTCCAATTTTTACATTTGACGTAGAGTAGAAACTCAGTAAATAATGACTGACTTGGCATCCTGGGTGGCTCAGCAGTCTAGCGCTGCCTTCAGCCCAGAGCATGATCCTGGAGACCTGGAATCGAGTCCCACATTGGGCTCCCTGCATGGAGCCTGCTTCTCCCTCTGCCTGTGTCTCTGCCTCTCTCTCTCTGCATCTCTCTGTGTCTCTCATGGATAAATAAATAAAATCTTAAAAAAAATAATGACTGACTTAAAGGATCAATTAGTCTAGCTGTTTACTCATGTGATCACATGAGTAAGAGAACTGAGGTATTGCTAGTGTGACAAAATCATATTGTGAAGGAAAAATATGAAAGTCAGCTTTGCAAAACTCCATTTCAGATTCTAGAAATAATTTCTATGTCACCAAGAATGGGGCCATGATACAACTGATTAATCACAATTTTTTTTTTGCTCTCTTTCATCTTGCCTATGGTTAAATATTTAAGTCTCCAAATTAGAACTATTGCATTGTTTAATGATTTCCTATTAACAGATATAGACTACAATTCATCCACTTAAGCAAAATATTTTACAAACATTCAGATGAAATGGCAGGATCATTTCAACATAAATGTGAAGGTGGTGAGAGATTCTATCATTGTTTTATAATCTCATTTTATTATTAAATTAATCAGAATAGCCTAAATACAAATTGCCATGTAACACATAAGAAACTCCCAGTGATCACAAAACTAGGGGCAGAAGTCTAGCCTTACTTGCCTGAATTACAGAATTGCATTTACAGAAATACAGTTGTCATAACTTTAAATGCACCAAATATTATAAACTAAAAGAAATTGCTCTAATAAAATAAAAGTGCATAGTAAATTAATTTCCTTGATGGAAAAATAACATTTAGAATGCGCTCACACTGATCATTATGTCATAAAACATACTTTCTTAAGTATGCTAATTATGGTGATCTTTGAAGTTAGAATTCAAAGTACAATGAAGAACTTCATGTCCTTAAACTTAAATCTGAAAATGCAGAACTAGTCAATTTTGTTTTCCCTCTACAAATCAAACATAGAGAAGTATGGGAAAAGGAAATCATACATTTCTAAGATTGTATTTCTTCCTATATTGTCCAAAGAAATTTCTTTTATTGAGCCAATATTTTTATGGTCTACCCAAAAATATTATGTGTCACCTTAGAAATTAGTATTTTCCCAGGCATCTACAGGGGAATTTTGAGTAGTTTATGCACACCTTCCCTCACAGGGATCTATTTGTATTGAACAGAAGTCTTCCAAAAGTCTCACAAAGACTGGGGCAATTCATGCTAATTAGTGCTAGAGCCTCTCCCTAATTGTTAACAATCCCCTACCCGACTTCTCACTGATTCTATTTTTCTTTCTGTTGCTTATATCCTCATTGCTAAGTTTCCTTATGTTTATTATGTGTTGAACTAGATTTCAATAAAAATCTCACTCTAATGACATCTTATTTGTCTAGTTAAACACAGGTTTTCAAATACCCTGAGTCACCACGTCCCAGAACACTTATTTGTCTTTCTTTCTGTATTCCCATCACACTTCTAACATTAAGGAAATGAAGCTAACTGCTAAGGTAGGAAACAAGTTACCGCCATAAACTAGCTGTAAATAAAGACAAAGCAACCCTGGTGGATTGAAGTTCAGGCTTTATGTGCCCCAGGCTGTCACTGGAAGTACATGTACTTGCTCTTAATTTCAGAGGGTGTTGATCTTCCTCATTAAGTAGGACATGTTTTCATTAAAAAGGGGATGTTAGGGTGTCAAGAGACCTTTATCTTCCACCAGTTGCAGAAGAAACAATTCTTTAAGAAATACTCAACTCTCTTGAGAAAGACATACTGAGAGATATTCTATCTGATAAGATTTATTATTAATGAGTGTTCCACTTGTCCTGAAGTCATTATTCTTTCTTGAATTATTAGCCCCATCTCAATATACTGAAAATGGTAGGTTTTCTAATTAGCTCAGTTAACTTTTCTAGTTTATTAAAAGCTTACCTGAAATTCTAAATTGTATTTGGTTAAATAGGTCTGTTCACTACTCTTTTAGCAGTTACCACTCTGCTAGACTAAACCTGAGTCTTGACTTAAATTAAGTAAAGGCCAAAAGTAAAATTTTACAAAACTGGCAAATTCCCAAATACAACCATTTATTTTCCTTTGCAATTAGTCTTCCCTCTACCATGGATAAAACCAACCCTCAGTATTAGAACTGTACATACATTCCATTCTCCCAAATTTGAATATCATATTATACTTAAGCCAAGGAAGTGGCTCCTTGTGAACATGAATCTTTTACTGTTAAGCATAGTTTGCCAGATAAATGTTGGAAGGTCCATTATATTCTTAATAGCCAGGGCAATATTTTCTCAAATTTTTATTGTTTACCACTGTGCCAATTACCCCAAATTTCTGACAAGGTTACATTGTGAAGTAATGTAAAACAAGCCACTGAAAAATACATTTTAATGGAGCAATATTTACATTCTACCAGTATAAATGTTCCTACAAAATGTGTTGAAGGGCCTTTAAAGGTTCTGTAGCCCTAGGGTCAACAGTTATGTACACAATGGTAAAGTGATCTTGAAGATGATGATGCTCTTTACTGGAATAATCCAGAAAAGTAACTGACCCATTTCCACACACCTTTGGGAAGCAGAAGCAATGTTCAAAATGCCTGTTCTGAATCTTTACTCTATAGGATCAGCCTCACCTTCTGTTAGAAAAAGACTAACTTTAAATTATTAAATTAAAAAAGAAAAATTATAATTTAACTCTGCTCCATAATTACTGCAGATGAGTTATTAAAATTCCAAACTTATGTAATATTATCATAAAATATGGCATTTTTCTCAAGAAAGCCACAAATTGGATTTGAGCTTATGCACTGTAAAACCCAGATGGTTTGCTTAACTACTCAGACATCCCCCAGTTCAAAAGTTAATTGAACTGAAAACTAAAATTTGGTAATTGATAGGCTTTAAGGGACTCAAGCAGAAGGATAAATTAGCCTCATGCATGGGGTGTTAATAGACTTGAGAAATCATGACAATTGGTCAGGAAATATTGGCACAGTAGAATAAAACTATACATTTTCTATAGGTTAACTAATCACACATTACCTGGACTTCTCATGGTGCTGATGCTTTTCTTTCTCCATTTTTTTACCCACGGATTCAATATTAGTTACTATTTTACCCAGTTTAACTTGTTCTGGAATTTAAAAAATAATAATTGTATACTATTTGTTTTCAAGTTCTAAGTGCATTTTTTGAATTAAATTGCAAATCACAGATTTTTTTAATAACAAAAGGTACAATATTTTTCAAACAAATTGCTAACACAAAGATACTCTAAAAACACATTTGAGTGGTTTTTTTCACCCCATGCTCCTCAGACGTTTTGCAATTACTAAAATTTAGCACTGATGGTATAGAGTAAATGAACTGCATATATCAGAAAGGAGATCGTTCCCCAAGAAATGTCTGCAATAGTACAGCACATACTAATGAATACCAACAGTCTCATTTATACATAGCATTATTATCATCATTATCATCATAAGGCTTAGCTTTTATAGGAGAGTCTGCTATTTTAAAATAATTTAGCAATCATTAGTTAATGTGAATGGGAACACTCATCAATTTGATAGAGTAAGACTGAAGTTCAGAAAAGGCAAAGTTCTGCTCAAAAAAATAATCTAATTCTAAGAGTCTAAAGAGAAATTTACATAAATATTTTTAAATCTTTCTATTTTGTACATATAATAGGATGAACATAATTTGAAACATTATACCAAAATATTAAGTTAATATCCATGTACCTTCTAGCTACCAGCTCAGGTATGTTAAAGATATATTAAAGTTACAGGGAATTTATGAAATGAAACCCTCTGTTTTGGAAATACTTACAAATCTGGTTGGTGTGTCAATGCTAACAAATAGAAGAACACAGTTGACCACATTATGTGAATTTAATTTAAAATATATAACAGAGAATATAAAAATTGGGGAGAAATGGAAAACAGAATGTTAAAAATTTATTGACTATTTATAATATGCCAGAGATGTTGCTTAGCATTCCCTGTAAATCATCTCACACTTAAGGCTTAGAACCAGTTTTTAGCATTTTCATTTGTTTGGTTTTGGTGAGGCACAGTGATTACTCTTTTACATGGGAGGAAAGCAGCCACCCAAGATCTGATAAGTTAAAAGATGCAGAGCCAGGGCTCCACCCTGTATCCCTCTGACTGTAAGTTCCTTCATCACTATTGCCCCAGGGTCAGGGAGCCTCAGGTGCCTAATCAGGGAAAGAGGGTCATTTCTGCCTTGCTTATTACTTTGGAAGGTGACTATAGAGCTTAAAAGACACTTTATGTAAAGAAATATGGTAGATTGAGAAACATACTAAAATGGAGTAGAGAAGGAATTTGTAAGTTTGAGTCTTAAAAATATTTGCCATATGCTAAGTGTACTAATTGCTATACATGGATTATCATATTTTATTCTCACAAGTACACCATAAGTTAGATTCTATTATTCTCCCCATTTTACAGATGAAGAAAATGAAGCAGAGAAACAGAGATTAACTTCCTCCAGGTTATAAAGCTGCAGGTAGAGTCAATATTCAAACCCAGACAGGCACTCTTTGGAGCCTGCATTGTTAATCACTGTGATACTCAATATGCATATTTATTTTGTTTATTTCAAGAATATCTATTCAGTGAAAATTAATTATGCTACTCCTAGAGAGGGGAGATGTAGGATATAAAATTAATAAAATATGATTGCCACTCTCAATGAACAGCATGACTAGCAGCAAAAATCATTACAGAAAAACAAAGGAGAAAAAGGATAGGGAAAAAAAGGTCATGAGATGTGTGATCCAGAGATCTAAGGAGTAAATTTCACAGTGATGTTAAAGAAAGTAAGTTTGTGTTACTATAATAATTAATAAAGCAAAACATATGCCCATTTTGTTGAGGTTTTTTTTTTTTAAGCTTACTTTTTTTTTAGTAATCTCTACACCCAATGTGGGGCTTGTACCTACAACCCTGAGATCAAGAGTTGCATGCTCTCCTGAGCCAGCCACTCACCCTTATATGCCCATTTTGAAAAAAATCTGTTAAAAATTTGGCCATCATCCATTTAAATGCTAAACTAAAAGCCCTCTATGGTAACATTTAACTAAATCATTTTAGGATTGCATCCAAATAAATTTTTTAAAAGTATAGTTATATACCTTTAAAAAAAAGAGATTTCTAGGAAGGCAGTTAAAGCATATAAGATATCTAACATTACTTCTAATTAGTTTACTAAACCTTTGGATGGGTAACCAGACTTACTGTGTGACTTTGGGCAAATTATATCATCTCAGAGTTCGTAACTATTCCCTTTATGTAAAATCTAGTCTCTTAACCAATTACATCAAACTCTAGAATTCAGTTCTGGAATATAAATTATAAATTACCTCTGGTTAGAATAATTGATAAATAAGAGACAAACAGAGAGACTGGGAAAAGAAAATACAGGCAAAATAATAAATATTTGAGGCTTTTGTAATGAAATCAAACATAATGGAGCATAAGGCATTAGAACTGTCAACCAAAGGACTCTAGTCCTTAACACTATTTACCATGCTTTCCTCAGAATTCAGCTAGATTTGACCATTTGTTCAACTGGAATCATTCAGTCATTCAATTTCCTTTACTTATGTCTATTTCACCTGTCTCCTTTGTGGATTCATTTTGCTTTGACCACCTCCAGCTGTTGTGTATGCCCCACAGCTCTTTCCTTGGCTGCCTTCTAACCCTTTTACTTGAATGATCCCGTCCATGCCCATGGTTAAATTTATCATCTAAATGTAGATGCCTCACAAAATCTATATATCTTTCCCAGAATGCTCTCAAGTGCCAAATTTGAATAACCAACTGTCTCTATATACATGTCACAAAGATATCCCAATTAACATTTCTCTCTCACAATTAATGACACTACCATCCATCCATGTACCTGGAAGTTACTTATACTCATTCCCCCTCAACATTCTTCATATAATCAGTCATTAAATCCCTTCCCACACATACTGTTTCAAAGCAGACCTTTGTCATCTCTCCTCTGAACACTAATAACTTCCTCCCTTAAATTCCCACCTCCAACCCTAATACCCTCAAATGCATCCTCCTTACTTTCCATAAGTCATCTTTGATTTTCAAATTATGTGATTTTGAATTATCATTGTCATTGTTTTTAAATGTAATTTCACTGTAGTCAGAGAACATAATATACAATTCCAAATTCTTTGAAGTTTATTGGCAGTATGTAGTCAATTTTGTTCAGTCAATAATGTTCCATATTTGTCTGAAAATTTATATCCTCTCATTGTTCTACATTCATCTAATAAATTAAACTTTTTAATGTAGTTGTTTAAATCAAACTTAATAACTGCTAATATGCCTATGCACACACATACATGTATATGTGCATACATATATGAATATAAATTATTTTTTGCTGGACCATTTGAAAGTAAGCTACAAACAGTATAACATTTCACCTTTAAATATTTAACCACATAGTTCCTAAGAACAAGTATATATCCTACACATTCACTATACAATATTATATGCATAAATACACTCTGAATTTCTAAGATTTACTACGAAAATGTAATATATCTAATTAAAATATTATATTAATTGTTTAATAGTATTTTCATATATTGAATTAAATAAAATATATCACTGAAATTAATTTCACTTTTTTCCCTTTAGCTTTTTTTTAATGTGGCCACCAGAAAATTTTAAATTGCATTATCTTTCAAAAGGACATCACTGACCTAAAACATTCCTCCTACCCTTTTTCATCTTTCTTAACATTCTTGAAGGCAATCTGAATTCTTCCCACTGCTTCTTTATGACTAGATTAAAATTAAGTATTTTTGACAGGAATAGAACTGAAGTGGTATGATATCCTTCCTATTATATCACAACAAAAGGTGTTATAAATTTGATTATTTGAGTAAGGTGGCAACTGTCAAATATTTCCATTATAAACATATGTTTTTCCCTTTGCAATTACTAAACAATTTCTGGCTAATACTTTGGCTGTTCCCCAATCATCTTTCAGCACCCACTAATAACTCTCATAACAGTCATTACAGTGGTAATTGCAAAATAATGCTTTTTAAAAAATAATTGTTTGTTTTCTTCTATATTGATAAACCAACATTAATCTGTAAAGGAGAGATTTTCCTCTTTTTCTTTCTCCTCCTTTTTGGGACACATTAAGTCTTTTTTTTTACTCAGTGTGTTATAATCTACTCCCACCATTATTCTTTTTGATGCTCATAATACCAAAATCAGCCAGTCAGTTCCTGTACTACTTCAACATATCTCCATTAGTCTTTGAACATTTGTTCCTTTCTGCGAAAGTAACAGTTCCAGGCTCACTTTTTCCTTTCCCTATCCCAGACCAGAAATTAGGTCTCCAAGGAGTAGTGGTCATAATCGCTTCCATAATTATTCTCCCCAATCTCTAGTGTTTATTAGAAAATTTGGATTACAATTTTGTTATAAGTTCTCAATATACTCCCTAGAGCTTTTAATCTTTCATATTGTCCATCTCTTTGTAATTCCTTTTGTAAATTTCTTAAGAGACTCATTCTAGTTTGCTAATTCTATCTTTAGCTCTGTTAAATCTGTATGTAAAAATTTATTAACTTTCTATTTGTTATTATATATTTATTTCTAGAAGTTCCTTAACTGCTTTATAAAATCTTCCTGAACACTTTTATTGTCTTTAGTTCATTCATATTTTTATACTTCATTTTTTAAACATTTTAAACATACTTATTCTCTATTCTGTATCTGACAATTCTATTATCTATGGTCTTTGTAAGTCTAATTTCATTTTGGGGAAACTGGAGTACTAAATTTCTCACCAGAGTGACTAATTTCTTCATGTATTTAAAAAAATTTTTTAATTGCAAATTCATATTCCATAGGATGGGAATTATTTGCAACCTGGGATTAAGATTGATTCCTCAAGAAATCATTTGCTTTTCCTGCAGGCAACTGAGGGAACTTTCAATTCATAATAACACTGAACTACTCTCTCATTTAGGGATTTTTTGAGATACTGGCAATATGCATTTTGATTCCATCACAGGTGAGCTTGTTTGTAGTCATAAATCATAAGAAGAAATTTTTTATATTTTCTTCTAACAGAGCCAAGGCTGAGATAGTTAAGTTTCTTGCCATTTTCTTCTTACAAAGGAAGGTTTTTTTTAATCCTTGTTTAGTCTTTCATTGACAGTATCACCTTCTAAGGAGTCTCAGATTTGGGGAGTCTCTGACTCCATCTTCCATCTTGCAAGTGCCATAGTTATTTGTGTGCCTTCCTTGCGCATGCAAGGTCCAATGGTAGCCTTGAACTACCAGAAATATGCAGAAACTACCAGGAACAGAAGCTGGACTCTGCCCTAAGTTTAGATTTGTTGTACTGAATTTTTTGTGGGTTTTTTTTTTTCATTTTGTATTATCAAGTGCTCTACAAAAACGTGTTTAATGAAGGAATGCCTGATATTCATATTTCAAGACTCAGATCTTTGATTTATCTTAACACTGAAACAAATTTGCAACACTCATTGTTTACTTGGCCCACCTCCTCATTATTAGTCTGCAAACTCTGAAACGATGTGGACTGAATTTATTCCCTTTGAATCCTTTCAGCATTTCATTAGAATATTCCACACATTCATCAAACACTTGTTATGAATCAATACGTAAAATATTTAACATCTCTTATTTAGTTATATAAAATTTTTAATATTACTAATTTATGTTTGCCAATGTCAAGGATTAATTTATTTCAACTTTTTTCTCAGATATGATAGATGCTACACGTTGTTCCTTCAACTGATCCCTACTTCCCTCCAAACTTTCATACAGACTCTCTATTTCTTCTTATTCTATAAAAACAAGCAAACAAACAGACCCAGGAACTCTAATTCAGGTGGCCAAAAGCAGCCAATCTTAAACAGTTAAGCTAGATCAATGGAAGTTACCAGGAATTAGTTTTTCTTGATTTAGAGCTTTAATAATTCAGAAATTGGGTACTGTAAAAAGAATGTGCTCCCCATAACAGGTGTTTCCTGGTAGAGACTGGACAGGAACTTTCCAGCAATTAAGGAATTTTATATAATGAAAATAGTTGGGCTAGAACAATAGTAAGGCCTCTTCAACAAAAAGACTTAATGATACTTAAGTGTTTCACACAGGTTGAATCCAGATCCTATTCATTCAAAAAATGAGATTTCAGATTTTGTATATTGAGTGATAAAATGCTTTTTTCACCCTTCTCTCTTTTTAAGACCCACTATTGAAATTATTTTCAATTTCATATGAATTGTAATACAATTTTAAACTTAATGTTGCAAATTTATAGACAGATTCATTAGTCAAGAATGACAGATTGCAATTTACTGACATTTCACATTCTAGTGTGTGGGCTGGGTGGATGTCATATGATTTTCTACTGTTGGAATTTCTAGCACATGTGTGTTATATAGAATGCCAGTTCCTCCCTAGATTGTGAACTCTTTCATGGTCTCTTGAGGACAGGGAAAGTGTTTTTATCCAACATCCACTTATTCAATCATTCATTCAACAAATATTTACCAAATGCCTCTAATGTGACAGGCAGTCTTCTAGGCACCAGGGAAGCAAGATATAATGTGGGGATTATGAAGCCTATATCCTAGGGAATTCAATTAACTAAATAATTAATTATGCAAATAATTGAATAATTCCAATTGCAGTGTTATGAAAATCTATTTCCTTTATCTCATAAATTTAAGACAAGAATGAAGTGTATCCTTTAGCTTTTGTAATTATGAGGCTATTGGTGGACAGTTAAAGAGAAAGATGGAAATGGAAACAAGATTTCACTGCTTTGAAGGAATAAAGTTATTGGAGATAGTAAATGTAGATTCTCCTTTTAAAAAGTATAGTTTGAAGGGGAGGAGAGGGATGAAATGACCATCACAGGGACATAAGTTTGAGAAAGAATATTTTAGTGTCGATACACTTTTAAGATGGGGAGACTTTAGGATGCTTACATATTATAGGAAAGGAGAGAGTAGAGACATAAAATAAAGAAACATCTACTACATATTACAATATGTAATATTACATATTACATCTATTATATGTAATAAATGAGGTAAGTTCCTTGCAAGAAGGGAAGGGATGGGATAGAATTTAGCCATAATCTAGAAAAAAAAACAGGTATTTTCTTCTAAAAGTAGGTAGATAAGGTTTTAGGTAGCTATGAATAAGTTTCTGGAGAGTTCACCACCAAGACTTTTATTTTCTCATGAAACAGGAGGCGATGTCATTTACTGGGAAAGTGGTATAGAAGTTTAGTGTACAAGTATAGAAGAAGTCTTCAAGAGAGTGGCAAAGATTTGGATAAACAGTAAGTGGGGTGGGTAAACAAGTTGACCACGGTGAAATAAAGGGCTTTAACTCTGATTACCTCCAATGCAGTCATCTTCACAGCTATCATTTAAAAACAAAACAAACTAAACCTTCTCTTTGCTTTATAGGAAAATGTTTAAACTAACCATCTACACGTACTGTTTGTGCTTCCTCAACCCACTTACCCTCTGGTCCACTCCCAATACTGTTTGCACAGTCACTGTATCAAGGACACAATTATTTCCTCGTTATCATGCCCACTGGATAAATCTTTCTGCTTTTTACTGGCCTTCAGCAGTACACAATGGCAATGATGACTGTCTCATAAAGGGATTAGGTGACACTTTCTTCTGGTTTTACTCTTATGATAACCAGGTTGCTCATTTTCAATGTCCTTTGCTGACTCATCCTCTTTTATCAAATCTCTAGAAAATGGAGTGCCTTGGGCCTCTATGGTAAGCCCTTTTATGTTAACTTCACTTGTTCCTTAGGAGACTTCACCCAACTCCTTAGACAAATTATATCCACATACCAATGACTAAAACTTTATTCAGTATACCATACCTGTGCTCAGAATTTCACTCATGTATACAATTGTCTTACATGCAAACTTGCATGTAATAAATATCTCAAATATATTTAACAGAACTTTTGATTTTCTTTCCCAAACTGTTCTTTCTTGTATTTCTCATGTCTGTAAATGATATCATCATACAGCCGCCCACTTAAATCAGAAAGCTATTACCTATCACTAAGATATATCTCAAATTTGCCCATTTTTCGCCAGTTTCATTAATACCATGACAATTGCCACTATGTGCTGCATTATAAAACAAACCAAAAACTAGTGGTTTATAAATTTAGAGTTTTCTTGCTCACAGTTCCTCAAATTAGCTGGAGCAGCTCTGAGTCAGCTGGCTTAGATGGGCCAGGCTAGAGGGTGCATCAAGCCTGGGGCACAGTCTTTTCATGGCAGATTGAGGAGTATAAAAGACAAGTTAAACCACTAATACATTTAAAGGTGTTGCTTGCATCATGTCTTCTTACCTTCTGTTGGCCAAAGCAGGCACAGAGCCATCTCACAGTGGGTTAGGGAAGCATACTCTTCCAAGGTGGAAGAGGAAGAGAGTGAATATGTGTTGAACAGCAAACCAATCTAAGCCAACATTATCTTTTGCCTGGACTGAAAAATAGCTTTCTGGTTAGTCTACTTACCTCCCTCTAGCCTCTATGACTTCACTTTACACATAAAGGTTAACATATCTTGTTAAAATGGAAATCTTATCATAACTCTTGCCTTAAAACCATCCAATCACTTTCCACCATTCTTAAAACAAAAATCTGTTCATTGCCATTACCTACAGGGCCGTACATGATCTGTTTCTGGTCATTTCTCTCACATGATTTCACATCACTATCCTTATTTTCTTTACCATCACTCTACATCCCCAGTGGTTCCCTTTCAGGAAACCATTCCTTTCAATAAGTCAATTCCTGTCCCCTCTCAAGGCTTTTTAACTGCTTGGATTTCTCTTCATATCGCTACTAGTAATGTGCTGCAGCTGACTCGTATGAGCTTTCAATGGTTGTTAAATTTTCAGAAATTTTTGCAATCTCCATGTTAAACCCTTGGTAGCCTGAAATTAGCCACAGTGGGAATATTTACACCATGAAAGTCAGGACATGTTAAATGGGTTTTTTTTTTTTTTTCCAGAGCACCAGTTTACCAGCACACTACTAGTCTTCCTGTCCTTGAGATCTCAGATCAAATACGTGTTCCTCAGAGCCGACTTCATGACATTTGCATCTAAATGTGTCCCTACAGTCTATTATAATCACTCTATTTCCTTCATTGTGATCTTTGTGTTTTGTGATTATCTTACCTGTTTGTATGCTTTTTGCCAATCCTCCCCCAGCCAACTGTAAGCTCCAGTTTCACAACTATACCATAGATGTCAAGAAGAGTGGCTGGCACATAATAGATGTTTAATAAATAATGAATGAATGAATGAATGAATGTTTTCTTTTATGTTATGACCTATTTATAAATGGAGACAATTTATCCCTTTTTTAACTCACACATAGCATTATCAGTCAGAAGATCAATAAATATTAATTGGATAGGGGTGCCTAGGTGGCTCAAGTCATGATCCTGAGGTTCTGGGATGGAGCCCTGAGTCAGGATCCCTGCTCAGTGGGGAGTCTGCTTCTCCCTTTGCCCCTCCTCCACTCAACCTCTCTCCTCTCTCTCTCAATCTCTCTCTCATGCTCTCTCTCATAAATAAAATCTTTAAAAAATATTAATTGAATAAATGAAATAATTTATCAATGCATTTACTAGGTACAGATATGAATTTTCAGTCAATAAGGGAAATATGCTAGACAAGTTGTCTGAGTACTTCAGATTTCACTGTATATTTTTGTACTCCACCCTCCTGTATTATTATCCTCAATATAATATCATTCAACTAATAAATGGTAACTGACCACCTCCTTCAGCCATGTGCCAGAGCCCATAGAGGTTATAAGAAACGGGGAAAATGTCATAACTACTTTCCAAAAGTCTATATTCTATTAACCCCACAGTAAAGATAATCATTCATTCATTTATTAAACAAATACCCAAGTGCTTGGCCTAGCATGTGTTAGGTACTCAGTAAATACTGAATGAACAAACAAAACTCAGCAAAGAACCAAGAGCAGATTGAATTAAATGCAAGAAAATGTAAAATTCTCTATGACAAGAATAATACCGGAAATTAGTACATGTTTTGTCAGTGCAATGTAACTCCACTATGACACCCCAGTGTATAAAATTGTGCAAAATGTACTAAAACAACAAATAAATAACTATTTTCAGAAATCTAAAAATATATGTAATAGTAATGAAAAAGAAGACAGAGATTACACAACTCCAATAAAGTTTAGGACAGTTTACTCAAGCATAACCAATTCAATACCTACTAGGAACAAACTATTAAGTTAACTGATATGATATTTTAAGAATCTGAATTCCATCCTCTAGGTGGGTATGCTGTGTTTATAAGGGATCACACAGAGAAGTAGTTAAGATGGCAGAGAAACTTGAAAGAATATAAATTTGAACTCATCACGAGTATGAGCCTCAGGAAGTTATATCATGTCTCAGTTCATCTTCTTCACTTGTAAAAATGTTATGATGACAACAGGTTACCATGAGAATTGGTGAATAATACATACAAAATGCTTAGCATGATGCCTGGTACATAGTGTGTGCTCAATAAAATTAGCAGTGGTAATGGTTATAATAACATGACATTGATTACAATCCATACAGGGGAGGAGGCAGACAGAGAACATGTTATAAAATAGGGGCTACCTATGCTGTAAAATAAAGTGCTACCAAAAATTATATCAACATAAACTTTTAGTAATAGCACAAATATTGAAAACAAACACAAAGTCGTATTATGCTAAATAAATATTCTTATACCTAAAACTTTTCTATCAAGAATTCATTTCTCTCTTATCTAGTCATAAAATACAACAGTACTCATTAAGCCTTTGGCAAATCAGGTGGCATACACTCTTCCCCCAAAAGCAAAATAATGCCAGATATCCCCTAGTGAAATAGCTGAGTCTCTACCAAGTAAATATCATAGCCAAAGGCTTTTTTAAAATGTCCAGAAGAAATGTGTTTGTATTAATCTTCTTGGGCCACCCTGTCCTACAAAAAATAAAACAAATAAACAAATGACTAAAAAAACAACAAAAACCAAAGAGGTGGCTCCAATTAAAATGACTCTTGCAAACCCGAACCTTTGCCCAGGCTTTCTGGGCTCTGGTCCAACTGATGGAAAAAGACTTGTGTATATCCCCAGTCAGCCCATCTTGATCTTTCTCTTAAACAAAATTAAAACAGGTGTCAGGAGATAATTCTCCATGAATATTTTTACATTTGTGCACTGTCAGGGCTTTCTGAGCAACAAATTCTTGCACCTGGGTTAAAGGATGCTTGAATGGCAAACAAGCCATGGATGTTAAAGATAGAGGCTCAGGAGAGATTTAGAGGCACCTCTCCTCCAGCCATTTATTTACATTCCAAAGAGTAATAGATATAGGGTCCTTCATTTCACCTCCTTCTCCCAGAGTGGATTTACTTAACATTTATAAAGCACCTGTGCACTTGCTTGTCGTCTTGCACTCCCCGCCCTCTCTCCAGGGAAGGAAGGGCAAACGTGCCCCCAGATAAGCTCCAAGATTCATAATCTCAGAGTTTGTCTTCTGTGGTACTAACTCCACTGTACATGAAGCATGGGGATAGTGAGGCAAGGTGTTCTCTGAGTAATTAATTCTGTCTCTGATCCAGAAATCTCACGACTCTTATCAAGACAGAGAGATGTGGATGGACAGGTGGATGTATGGGTGAACAGATGGACGGGTGGGTAGATAGGTAGTTAAAGAAAGATATAAAACTTGGGATGCCTGGGTGGCTCAGTGGTTGAGCATCTGCCTTTGGCTCAGGTTATGATCTCAGGGTCCTGGGATCGAGTCCTGCATCAGGCTCCCAACAGGGAGCCTACTTCTCCCTCTGCCTGCGTCTCTGCTTCTGTGTGTGTGTGTGTGTGTGTGTGTGTGTGTGTGTGTGTGATGAATAAATAAATAAAATCTTTAAAAAAAATAAAGAAACAAGAGCAGGATTGACACACTCCTTTCCTTCACAAGTAATCCACATTGAAGGAAGTAAAGAACTAGGTTGCAGATGTGTGAGTGTTTATCCAGCTCTATCAGGTCACCACCTTTTGTACCTGTTCCCCATGCTTCCTCCTCACTCTGCAACAAAATCCATCTTTGGGTTTGGTTTTGAAAACCTCAGCACTATTCTCCTTTCCCTTACTGCTGGGCACCTACTGAACTCTTCAGGACTAATCATTCTGTTCCAATATCTCCCAAGAGTTTTTGAAAATATGTTAAAAAACTCCCCCTTCAGGAAATGCATCATACCAGAGAGTGTGAGATACTTAAAGGGAACAGCACAGGGACAGGCATGTGAGTCAACAGCCTGAGGCGGCTGTTCCCCGCTGGCCCCGGGTAAGCCACTTAACCTCTCTTAAAATTAGGAAATGACACACCCGAGCATTATAAATTAGACTCTAACGCATTAAATAAATTGTAAACTATCTGCACAGAAAGCACTGAGTTTATAAGCATCAGGAAATAGGGATCTGTTGCTGCTGTCATCAATGTTTGTATTGTCTCTTCTGCTTTTCACAGAAACAAAACATCAATTCCCCAAGCACTTGCTTACCTAACAGGACTCCTGTACCACTAAGGACATCACCAGGGGGAACTCATCTTTCCTTCCCACTGTGTCTAACCTGGAGAATAAAGGAGACTTCGCTAATAACCCCCAATCCCTCTGAGCATGTTTCCAAAAAGTGAGCCATAAAAATTCACAAACTGAGCCTCAGAAGCAAGTAAATACATAAGGACACTATAGCATAGGCCCTGAATTCGATTTTGAGGACTCAAAGATCCTATTTCACCCTACCTAGAACACTGTCTGAAGAAACCTGGGCAGGGAATAATCATGAGGAGTAGGAGACAGATATAAAAACAAACCAATGTAAGGTTAATTAAATTCACACACTAGGAAAAAAAAAAAATACAAGCATTCATGGAGAAGCCCAAACTACTACAGGCCTTAATCATAATGTACTAACCTTGACATGGTGAGGAGGATATTCATTTATAATCCTACTTCCCCCAGCAGATATTTCTGGGGTGAGAAGGGTGTAATCACTAGGGCAGGGCTGCTAAATATAGAAGGTGGAAACTTGGAGGCATTAGGGAGTGTTTGCAAATGGAGATTGCTTTATTTATTAATTTTTGTAGCATTGATCATGTTGCATCTTGCAATGGTGTTGTCATTTCTCTTGCATGCACACACTGAATTACTGAGCAGTGCTATGCAATGTGTCTCACACGCTCTGGCACTTCCATTTCATACTTCACAGTTTTAGTGTCACTTTGAGGTTTGAAATGTTTCACAGTTATTTGCTGTATGTAGGTGCCAAAAAAAAAAAAAAAAGTCAGCCTATATCAGTGAAAAAGATACTGCAAGAATAGAAAATGGTTAGAGTCAGATGGGAATGTTTGTCCCATTAACATTCAGAACTTTATCAAGAATCAATTTACTTTTTATCAAAATCTAATTTGTGCTTTACAGATGCATGGGTGCATACAATTATTTTGCTCACCACACACACTTCCTACAAAGTTAAATATAAACTTTTATTGATACAGATAAGATTCTATAATTAGAAGGAAATCGAAAACACCATATATCCATACATTTTTTTCTAGCCTACAACTTGCCCATATGCTCTAACATAACAAACCCCATATCCTCAATCCAGTCACCTGATCTAATCCAATGTAAACATTGAGTGAATTTCTATGTTTATATCTTGACACACATTTCCATGCTAAAGTCAATCTATTTAAACAAAGATAGAATGACATATCTGCCATAAATATACATGTGTTAAGACTGATCCATAGGCATTTTCCTATCAATTTTTGCAAAGCACTAACACACTTGATGACTTCCTATTTCTGCCTATACACTCTTACTGAAGACTCCCTTATTTTATATATACCTTACAGCACTTTGGCATGTGACCACCCAAATACCACATAGATATTTTTATTAACATAACCTGTCTAGTTGCCAATCACAAAATTAAACAAACAAATAAATAATAAACATGTTAAGACACAAAAAGGAAGCTTTTCACACAAGAGAAGTATCTAGAAGTATCAAACATGAGAGAACAAATGAAGCACTAAGAAAAGGTATGTCCTCTTCCTGTCTTTGTCTTTCCAACCACGCAAGACGCCTCCTCCAGTTTAAGCGTCTGGTTTGTTTCATTACAAATAGAATCTGAAAGCCTGGTAAGCATGAGAAGAAAGCAAAAGAGAGAAATAAGCAAATACAGATGGAAACTCAAGTAATGACACATGTAGGCAGGCTCTGAATACTGTTTAAAAGATATTTTTCCCTCATAGGAAAAAGGAGATTATACCTATAATGTGGCTATCTGAAAGATTATAAATTAATTGCTAGAAAGTAAGAGTGACTTTTCCATATGGTCCTTAACAGAAAAACAACAGATGACTAACAATACTGACATGTTGCCAGCACTACAAAAGGTCAATAGGGTCTATTCTAGATTCAAATGTTCCAACAGGAAATCCAGGGTAATCCTGAAACTGGGTATGCAGAGATAAAGCCAATCTCCACAAAATGGACAATGGGCACAAGAAAAGCTGATCACCACACAATCCTATCACGACCTTCTTCATGTTCCCAACTTAAACTAAGCTCCAACTTGGCAAGGCCACACTAAACATGCAAAACTGTCTGTATTTATTATATTTTACATTTGCGACTTTTCCTCTAAATGCATCCACAAATAAATGCATAGCAGCAGCAGCAGCAACAAAACTGAAAAGGTACGATTTATTATTTTATTAGATAAAAGCAGGCTACTAGAAAGCAACAGTTAATGTTTAAAAGGTTTTGATTGGTCATTTCTCTTACCTTCCTATATTGGATTTTCTGATCCTGGATTTACCATTGCCCCAAAGTACTGACATTGTATCAAAGAGCCTCATGATATTAAGAAAAATATTCTCACAATAAACCAATTGCAATTCATGCTAAAATTAACATTTCCCACTGGCATGTTTAGAACTAGGTGGGGAGAAGTAGAATAAATAGATCACAAAATACCACAAAGTGCCAGAAGTTTGTTAACTATCACAACTTCCTAAGAAAGGATAGACAAGTATTAGTTGAGACAATAGGCCAAGGCCTCTAACTATGGTCTCTAAAGAGACTGATAGGATTTTCAGTCAGTTATATTTTGTTTTGCACCTCAGCTATAAACATGTTGCTTTTGTGTATCGAACTTTCTGCCAGATGCTGTGAAGTTAACAAAAGTAATAAAATATATGATCTGAACCATCATCAAAACTAGAGAACAGGGCTCCCTGGGTGGTTCAGCGGTTTAGCGCCGCCTTCAGCCCAGGGCTTGATCCTGGAGTCCCGGGATCGAGTCCCACGTCGGGCTCCCTGCATGGAGCCGCTTCTCCCTCTGCCTGTGTCTCTGCCTCTCTCTCTCTCTGTGTGTGTGTGTGTGTGTGTGTGTGTGTGTGTGTGTGTGTGTGTGGTGAATAAATAAATATAATCTTAATTATAATCTTAAATATAATCTTAAAAAGAAAAACTAGAGAACTCCTTATACACAATAAGAGGTCATTTTAACAATATTTATGAAATAATAATTCAGGGTATTCTTGAGAATGCTAAGGAGAAAATGAGCACTATTAATGGGAAAATCAGATTAATTAACTATTGAATAGCTGAGGCAGTTCTGATTAAAATGTTAGAATATAAGAGAGAAAATTCATAAGATCCTACCATTCTCTAGAACCCTTCCTCTATTTCACAACTCCACATACCGCTCCTTATACTAACAATTCCTTTCTTGTTGTATAAGCAAAATAGAGGCATATCCCAAATGCATGGTATTTGTGAAGAACATGCAAAGTTGGAGTAGAGGTCTCTTTTTTGCACTCTACTATCAGTACAAATTTTTTTTAAGGTTTTATTTTATTTATTCATGAGAGATGAGAGCAAGCTCCCCAGAGGGATCCTGATGCAAGACTTAATCCCAGGATCCCAGGATCACATCCTGAGCTAAAGGCAGATGCTCAACTGCTGAGACACCCAGGGGTCCCAGTACGAAATTTTTTGAGCAGGGGTTCCAATATATGTTAAGTTGTTTATCTATAAATTACATTTATATTGAATTTTATTAACATATGTACATTATAAAACAAATAAAAATAGACATTTTAATCATAAGATACAGAAAAACATAAACAGGAGTTTCTTCCTCTACTATCGGATATTATCTTGCTCAATCCTTGGAGTAAGCACTCCCCATTATTACAGCATCAACAGATTGGAGTAGGAATTGGCAAATCATGGCCAGGACCAAATTTAGCCCATCACCTATTTCTATAAAGTTTTATTGCAACACAGCCACACTCACATGTTTACCTATTGTTTATGGCCACTTTTGTGCTACAAAAGCAGAGATTAGTCAGTTATGACAGGCACCATGTGGGCCACAAAGCCAAAGAGTTGTACTATCTCAACTTTTACAGAAAAAGTTTGTTCCCTGCCCCCAGATCAGGATTAATTTCAAAGTACCTAAGAAGGGAGTGTTTGGCAGATAGAGCAGTAAGACTGAGAGTCTGAAACGGAGGGAAAGAAAAAGGCACAAGCCACAAATCTGCTAAGGATGCCAACCAAGATGCAAAAAAAAAGGCACAGGAGAGGAATCCCTAGCAGAATAAAACTGTTAAGGTAAGCCAGACAAGAGCATCACACAGTATGAAAACAGAACTCAAACATTGGTGAAAACATACAGGGAGAGTTTATTTTTCAAAACTGGTATTTCTCATAATACCTCAATCAGAAGGTAGATATCTCTCTCCACTTCAGCTCCACTTAAGTTGGTATACTTTACTTTTTATATCTATGTCAACACTTGCCACAAATTTTAGGCCAGGGGCCAAAAAAATATTTAAGATACCGATGGTCAGAAACTGTGGTTTACCATGAAGAATGAATAGCACAGATTCCAATTCAATATTTCTTTCCTACATACACATGCACACACTTAATTCTGGTATTGTCATCCCCTAGCAAATATAATATTCCTTTGGCTATCGATGGGGGTTCTCTTATTTTTTTTAAAGATATTATTTATTTATTCATGAGAGACACAGAGAAAGAGGCAGAGCACAGGCAGAGGTAGAAGCAGGCTCCATGCAGGGAACCCAACATGGGACTCGATCCCAGGTCTCCAGACTCACGCCTTAAGCCAAAGGCAGTGGCTCAACCTCTGAGCCACCCGGACACCCCTGATGGGGGGTTCTCTTAAATATGCTACTAAAGACAATTGTTAGAATACAGAGAGTTAAAGCTTTCAATTCCCCAGTGAATCTCCCTCTCTAAAGTTTTCTTAAAGTCAGTGCCAAAGATCCTAACAATCACTTATTCTGTAACAGTAGTTTTGACTTTCCCAACAGAGAAGACAGAAATGAAAAAACAAAGATCTGGTATGTTTTAGTATGCTTCATGTCACTTAGCATGGGCCTGGGGTGATACACCCAATAATTATTGATTGATTCCTGAGCGGTTATCTGCAAAATGTATTGCTCCATGTTAAATCTGATTTTCTTATCACTTTTATTACAAAACTGAATACTCTTTTTAAAAAAGCATTTCAAGACGGGGAACCTGGGTGACTCAGTCCTTTAAGCGTTCAACTCTTGATTCGGGCTCAGATCATGACCCAGGGTGATGGGATGAAGCCCAGTATTGGGCTCCTCCCTCTACTCTCTCTCTTCCTCTTTCTCTCTCTCTCATTCTCAAATAAGTAAATAAAACTTTTTTAAAAAAAATGTTTCAAGATGAAATAGAAAGAACACTGGACTAGGAGTCTTAGAAATTTGGTTCTAGTCGCAGTTGGTGTGACAAACAAGCTTTATTGATTTGAGTCAATAAAGTCACTGAACCTCTTTTGTTTCTTTCAGCATAATGATGAGCCACAGCAGCTGACAATACCTTATACAGCTCTAAAAGCCTGTGACAAGATCACATCTAAAGATACAGCAAATCATTTATTTATTTATTTATTTTAGCAAATCATTTAAAACAATGTTATTCAAGTCAGGTGTTATAAAATGGTAGCTGGAGGGTCAAATCCAGAAGCAAACATACCCTGGGGTACGGGGGGTATACAAGGTTCAAGATGTTGAATCCGAGTGTGTCTGGATGGGTGTGTTTTCTCTAGCTTGCCGTAGACTCCATTCCTCCCATTGATCACACAGGTTATTTCACAGTTACCTGCTGATCTTAGAAGAGCATTTAAGTTTGTAACCCATGATTTAAAGGAATTGTAATTATGTTGTCATTTCAATACCTGAGATGATTTCCCTGTACATGAAAAACAGAAGTACTACTGTTACCAAACAGAACTTCAAAACACATAATGAGAAGGCACTAAGCCTCGACCAATATCCTTGAATTCCTTTTCACTCAGGATACAGTGTGGTGCATTGACAAAAACACTGCATTTTAAATACAAAAAAAAAAAAAACAAAAAACAAAAACTTGAGTTCAGCTCTTCTGTTTACCACTAATAAGACCTTTGACCTTGAGTGGCAATTCACTGGGGCTCTCTGGACCTCTGCCTTCTTACTCATAAAATGGAGGTGGGGTGGTTAGACTAAATTGCGTCTGATGTACATTTTATCTCTGCAATTCTGCAATTCTATGAACAGTCAATTTCATTGTTTTGACCTTATTTCCTAGAACTTTGGGGAAGCTACAGGCCTTTAGAAATAGATTTATCTAGGCTAACGGGAGAAAAAGATGGAGGAACATTCTAGCCTGATAAAATCAAAATGCAGCAATAGATGAACAAAAAGAGTAGTCATTTCCTGCAATGTACACAGCGGTAAATAAAATAATGGAAAAGTCCTCACTAAAACATGGAGCCAACATAGCCTGAAAATTCTTTCGCAGTAATCCAAAATAGTCTAATGGTAATAACATTAGGCTATGAATTAAAAAACACTGTGTTATAGCCCCTGCTGTGCCATTTATTTGTGACTTTAGCTTCTTATTTAAACACATTGAGCCTCAAATTGCTTATTTGCTAAAAAGAGAGAATATAATGCTTTGAAACTACAAATATATGTGCACAGAATTTATGCATGTTACAATAGACACGTATTGTTTGTAAGATAATTGTCTCAAGTTCCTAAGGGTTAGAAGAGGCAAGACACCATGGGTCCTAAACACCCCTGGTAATTGTAGTAGGTGCCAAGAATGCCAGAACCTAATAGTTCTTTGCTCTTTACCCAGACTATTTCTCAGGGTTGTGTTTGCAGCAAGCCAACCTTGAGGGGGTAATGCCTCTTCCCAGGACGAGAGCACACTTTCTCTAAAAGCCATAGGTTCGCCCAAGTTCACATCTGTCAGCTGTAACACAAACCCACCACATGAACAACATCCATCTGAGCCCTTCGTGTGGCCGCCATGGGACTTGGGGGGCAACTGGGCAGTGCCATGGGCATGAAGCTCAGCCTGCGTGCTGCACCATGAGTAACAAAGTCCTTGTCTCTGACAGGTCCTGATTCCGTCTCCCACCTGTGTCCATGGAACTGCAGCAGGCTCAGGCTACCTTTTTAGCTTGTCAATAGGGGGACATCTCAGACCTTTCAGAGGCTCCGTGTAGATGCTCAGTAAACGCCTGATTGCTGGATGAATGCAAATTAGGCCCTTCATGCATTTCATTTCCTTTTCTTAGTAGAAACCTGAGGTAAGTTTATTGACTATTCTTAGGAGAATAAAGAGTCCTATATTCCAGTCTAGAACCGGGAAGAGAATTCGTGTGGTGCTTGTGACCTTCCTTCTTCCTGGTTCTCACAAATTGTCATCTGTTAGGAATTCACTGCGTTACCATCAACATCCCGTCCTGGCAACCACTCAACAGCACTGATGACAAACGCCAGCACCTCACCTCCTTTTTTCTTTCCTCGGTCAACATTTTTCCTGCCCTCAAAGCAAAGATCTTATAGCCTCACTACTAAGGGTCTGATCCTGAGCTTATCCTAGAGCTGTTACGCTAATTATAGAGCAAGTTATTGTAATGTCATCTAGCACCAATACCCAAAATATATTCTCTTTGTGGAAACTTTACAAATGATATTTCTGTGCCTTAATTGCACTTGAAATTGTTACAGAAAATAGGCATAGCTGAAAAGACCGTAAAATTGCTTAGGATTGTAGACAGGAACTTAGAGATTTAAGTGCCACCTCTACTATATTTTGTCAGAATGTAAATATAATTGCAGGTGCTTAGAAAAAAAAAAAAAGAGAGACAAGTATACCAATAAAAATCTTACATGCTGAACGCCAGGAAAGCAATAACACTTCTATTATAAGCCATTTTATGTGATAATTGCCTTTTGAGAAATAGGGATAGGGATATTATCACTAACAAAAAGGCTTGAAAGAAATGCAAATTCCTGATTAGGATCATTTTCAAGTGAGGTAAACAGTTACTTGTAAATGATTATTTCTTTCTTTGTTTTCCCACCAGCTCTTAGCTTCCCTCACATTTTATACCATTACTTGTTTTAGGTAAAATATTTCAAACCCCTTGACATACTTTCTCACCTTGCAGTAGGAGTCATATTTTTCCTGTGCCTAAGTCTATGTGAAAGGACGAAGGATGCGCGCCAAACCATGATACGCTGTTTGTCCTCAGATGGATTTGGCAGTCTTTTTGTTGTTTATCTACATAGCCTTGCCAATGGTATTAAACCACCAGACAGAACAGGATTCTGACTCATTTGCAGCCAATCACGAGGCTCTAGGCTGTAAAGCTGACCAGTTTTGCAACTCGTTGCAGAAGCAGAAACCAAGGTGAAAGAGAGGATGGAACCTGGCCCCACTCCTAATTAAGACATTTCTGCTAAAAACCCTATTTCCCAGTACATTTGACGCCAACAACATTTGTCACAGTTGCTCCCTAGCAGTTTATTAAGTAGTTAACGTTTTATTAACTCTTGAAAACCACATGATACACGAAACTCTAAAACTAGATGATACACTTGGGCACCAATGTAGCTTGGCACCAACATAGCTTGAACACATTTACGTACAACTAGAACATTAGTTTTCAAATAAGCAGCAGGTAAATGTATCATACTAAGCTTTAGATTTCCTACCAAGTGTAATGTTTTAATATGATCCATTGACTGAGGGGAATTAAAGGAAGAGAGGGAACACAGCCAACCCATTCATATTTCCAAGAAAATTTTCTTTTTGCAAAAATGCTTTGTAATTCCTCTGCAATGATAAGTCAGCCATCGGCTCTTCGACATCAGCGTATATGTTCTTTCCCTATATGAGTCCTTCAATGAGCCTTTAATAACATGCCTAGTATTTTATAGTTTATGTTTTCACACAGAAATCTTATTTGATTCGCACAGCAATCTAGTCAGTGCTCATTTTTATCACCACCATTTAACAGAATGGAAACTAAGGATGCAATGTGTGAAATAATTTGGCCAGGACCATGCAGCAAGAGAACCAGACTCCTAACTCCAGGAAACAAAGGGTTGCAGAAAGGGAGGAGGGTGAGGGGATGGGGTAACTGGGTGACTGGCACTAAGGAGGGCACTTGGGATGGGCACTGGGTGTTATACTATATGTTGGAAAATTGAATTAAATAAAATATTTTTTTAAAAAAGAGAGAGAGAGAGATTGGGCAGCCCAGGTGGCTCAGTGGTTTAGCGCCGCCTTCAGCCCAGGGCCTGATCCTGGAGTCCCGGGATCGAGTCCCACGTCAGGCTCCCTGCATGGAGCCTGCTTCTCCCTCTGCCTGTGTCTCTGCCTCTCTCTCTCTCTCTCTCTCTCTCTCATTCTGTATCACTCATGAATAAATAGATAAAATCTTTAAAAAATTAAATTAAAAAAATAAAAATAAAAATAAATTTAAAAAGAGAAAGAACCAGACCTTGATTTTTTATTTTCTTTCTGATTCTCAGATTCTTTCCCAGGCACACACAGGTTAGACTCCCATTATCAGCCATGTGCAGACCATCACTCTGGACTACTTTCAGAGTACAGAACCACAGCTGTGAGGCCTTCTTGTCCCACCTTCTCCAACCACAGAAGTTGCTCCTTTAAGCAGCGCAAAGATTTCCTCACGGACAGGATGTTTATATCAGGGCTACAAACACAGGGACAAATCTAGGAAGATGTGAAATTCACTCTAGGTTTAAGAGAATAAAATTTGAAATCCGACCACAAAAAGAGTGCAACTTCTAGTTAACAGTGAAAATCAAGACTTGAAAAACATTCCTTTGTCAAGAGAAAAGAGACCAAATCTATAGACCTGAACAATTAAAATTTCTGTAGGGAATAGGGGTGGCCTGGGTGGCTCAGTTGGTTAAGCTCCAACTCTTGACTGCAGCTCGGGTCACGATCTCAGTGTCTTGAGATCCAGCCCCATGTCGCGATCCAAACTGGGTGTGGGGCTTGCTTAAGATTCTCTCTCTCCCTCTCCTTCTGTCCTTCCCCACCCTCTCTAAAGTAAACAAATAAAAAGAAAAATGTTAACAAAATAAAAATAAAATTTCTGTAGGAAATAAATTAGAAAAAGTATACACTCATTTGATTTTACTGGTGATAACATAAACCTTTTTCTAAATGTAATTATGTCCGTAAGTAAATAAAATCAACTGCAAAAGGCAGATTTGAGCAAACTGGGATCTCAGCTATCGTGATTTTCTGTTTCTTAAACCAGACAAAGGCACTATGTACAAATTAAAATCAGACTTCAGGGCAGCCCAGGTGGCTCAGCAGTTTAGCGCTGCCTTCAGCCCAGGGCCTGATCCTGGAGACCTGGGATTGAGTCCCGCATCAGGCTCCCTGCATGGAGCCTGCTTCTCCCTCTGCCTGTGTCTCTCCTCTCTCTATGTGTGTCTCTTATGAATAAATAAATAAAATCTTTAAAAATAAAGTAAAATCAGACTTCATTTAAAAACCAGGCAAAGATATGCCTGATAGTTCTAGTGCTGGATCCTAGAATTATAAACATTATAGTGTCATTGCTAACTTCTAACTACTTATATAACAATTTTACCTAAGAAACTGTCTAGGGACATTAAGAACACCTTTATAGCCATTTGGGCCCATTCATTATTGTTGGCCAGGCAAAGTAATCACACCCTTACCTCTTTTACAGAGACAGTCAATCCTTCCCCATATTCTTGCTGGTCCTCCCACTCAAGGAATCCATCTGTGCTTTCTATTAATGAATGTGGTATTGTCAAAAAGGATTTTCTGAATCGATGTAGAAACAGTCACCATTTTCACAAAAGAAAAAAAGAAACTGCCAAAGCTTATCCCAAAGCTAATATCTTAACCTTTAAAATAGCTGGTTTTTTCATTTTTACTAGCAAAAATTGATTCATTTCCTGGGATTTCTTGAGTTCTCCAATACATTGCACAATACCGCTCCCCTCCCCATTGTCATTTCTTTTCCTGGTGAAATTTCTAAAATGCATCAGGTCTCTGCAGCTTTGGTCAGACAGGAAGGTGAATGCAGCAGCAGTACTGGAATATTTCATTACGGATCCATATAATCAGTGCTGAATTACCTCGTGGTCACTGCCTGGCATTCTTTGTCTTCATCTACAGGATGCCTCTGTGAGTCCTATTAAAAACGATGTTCCCTTGGGAACATCTTTGGAAGAACCAGGAAAGCCTTTGATTGCTACAGGACATAAATGACAATGGCATCGTTTTCATTATTATCTAAGATGAGTTTGGGCACTTTAAATGTCACCCATCTCTTGAAAGATCATAGCTCTGCATGAAAATAGAATAGCCCTCCAAAGCAGCAAAGATTAGATCCATTTTATGAGACAAACTGAGATACAGAGAAAAGTGACTTACTCGAGGTATACAATAAATTAGGAGGAGAGTTAGCACTGCTCCCACAGTCCCAGAGCACTTGGGAGACCCTCGTTCCTCTGAGTAGCCTAAATTGCCCCTCATGCTGCTGAGAAAAAGGATGTAGCACACGTGTAAAAGTGGCAAGAGTGCCAACTTTAGAGTCAGAATCCTAGTTCTGACATTTCTATCCATGACAGCAGCTTGGGCATGTCTCTCCGAGCCTGTTTTCTTATCTAGGAATGCAACTCATGGCATGCCTATCTTGCAAGACTTTGGATAATACATAGCTTAGTACAGTGTCTAGTAAGTAGTAGTTGTTCAATACGTGCTACTTTTTAGCTCCTTTGTCCTATCCTCCATTAATTGGTTTCCAATAGAAGAATGGTAGAAACATTTTCCGTTTCTTAAAACCAAAAATTAGCTTGTAGAGATGGAGATTTCCAAACTTTCACTGAGAAATAAAAAGGCAAAGGTCATTTATTTACAGTGCTACAACGGCATATCTCGGTCTGTTTTTAAAATGCTACTTAAAGGCAATGCTTAGTGGGTTGGTGTAGCTGGAAACCAAGAACTTAAGTAGAAACTGCCATTGACTTACCCACATTGAAACACTTAGGAGCACCTATTAAATATGTGATGATAACACATTATATGTCTTCATGAATGTCTCTACAGTGACTGCATGGAACACTTCTTAGATCCATCCTAAGTATAGTCAGACTACTCATTGGACTTCTGGAATAGTTAAAAAAAAATCATAAAGTGTCTCTAAAATAATGTTTTGATTCATTAAGTGCAATGGGATCAAAACCAGATGGATTTGGCAGCAGACTTGTTCCCCTGGTTCTCAGGCTGTTTCAGAGCAGTGCCAGCTCCAAGAGGAGATGATCAATGTCACACATTCTACACTTCAGGCACTAATAGATCCTTGGCTCCAGGTTTCCCAGTGTTCAGAGGGAATGCCAGAACACACATGCTGAGACAGAATCATTTTGGAAGCATCCATGCAGACCAGAGAAATGAATAACTGCCTTGGGCACTGAATAGCTCAGGCAACAGCTGTTTCACACCGGACAGTGATTAGGATCCATCTCTTTATTCTGTACAGCGACTGTCACGCTTCACAAACACACGCACATACACGTTAGGGCTTCCGAAGGTATAACACAGGGATCAGAACCTCGTGACAGAAGTATCCGCTCAATGGTAACATGGGATAGTTTGAAAAACCCTCAGGCTTGCCTAAAGCTGGTTAACAATTTACACACACACTCACTCACACCCATCATTCCATTTTCCGACAAACATGCAGAGACTACCTTTCGGCTTCTGAATGTGAACATCATTCTGCTGTTCCGGCACTGAGGACATAAATGCAAACAAGGTGGAGAAGCTCCCTGCCCACTAAAGGCTTCCTTTCTAGCAGGGAATATACAGAGCAGTAGTGGGCAAACGAGTCTGTTGGGAGATGTTCCTGGGGCTACATAGTCTGGAGGAGGACCTGACACCCCTCTAAAATGATAATAAAAACTATATCCACTCATCTTGGAACGCTGTTGATGTGTTGTGAAGCTACTGCCCAGTCCTCCTTACCCAGCCTGCTTGCTCAGCCCCTCTGCAGTAGGAAAGTTATGAAGAAAGACTTCTGTTTTATTTCAAAACTGGTAGGCCTGAAAAATAACTTATCCTGGTATATTCTGGTACAAGTTAACTGACTAGGTCAGGGCATAAATAAATGGCTTTATCAGAAGAAAGGGAAAGAAGTTTATAAAGATATCTCACTGGCCAAGGCTTGCTAGTACTCATGGGAACTAGCAAAATAGCCAATATTAAGTAAATAATAGGATTAGCTTCTACTGAACTTCTGCGAAAACCAAAGATAAAATTCCAGTAGCTTAAAAAATATTCTTACAACTGCAAGAATGTTTTTGCTTAATACAGACAAGTCCTGCTTTTTTTCTACCCAATCCCCTTCCTCACACAAAGATGACTTGTTTGGGGTTGTCCATCCCATGAAGCCCGTGTCGCCCAGACCTCTCTCTTGTATACCGTTTTTACTAAGAGGTTCAGCCTAAATGGCTATAATGGTATCTTACCACCATCACTTCTGTCCTGACTGTGGCTTTGGGATCACCTAACCCAACCTAGGCCTATCATATCTCTCACCCAGAAATACCAGCTTTAAGAAAATGAGTTAGATATGTAGTGCAAAGGAAAAGTTCACATGGACTTAGGCCATGAGGCAACCATGTTGGTCTGTGTGTATGATGAGAAGGAGAAGAGACTTATCTGTGAAGAAAAGCAGAGGAAAGCAGTTCCACCAAGAGAAGCAAGAAGAGAGACCAAGCAGAACTCGACAGTGTTCACCTCACTTTCTGCTGGACTCTCAGTTCTCAGGAGGCCCAGCTGTACAGCGAGGTCTGAAACTTGAAATAAATTGCCTTTATTTGAGCTAGTCTGCAGGGGTCTTTCTCCTATGCACCCCACAAATGTATAAGGACAAGCACAGTTGCTAATTAAAATTTGACGGAGAATGACTTACTTTCATCTCTAAGCTTATAGTCAATTTTTTCTCTGAATTCTTCAGAAATGTTTATTAAATGTCTGTCAGGCAGTATGGGTCATAGAAAGTTGAAAGAAACCACTGTCTACCTTCAAGGAGCCATCCACCGTGTCCCCATTCACATCCTGGTCCCCCTCATTACCAATCATGACTGCTTGATGACCTCCATTTGAAGCATCTGACTCTTCAATCACCAATTTCTTTTTTTTTTTTCTTCAGGTTATTCTCTTTTGCCAACAATTTTTGGATCCTACCAGGACCCATCAGCATTCACTGATGCTTCCTTGCTCCCTTCATTCCTTAGTCAGCTGAAATTCCAAAGTCTATCCCTACGTTCATTCTTTCTCACAGACTCTCCGAGATTTCGTCTCCCATACTTGGTCATCTTCATCTGAGTAAACACAAAACCCTACCTGAATCAAAGTCTCCACCTAATCTGTGATATTTGCATCTAGCATGACTGATATTGAAAGGAGAAAATGAAAACATGATTGGCCTCATTTCACATTCACGAAAAGGAACCCAAGGAGGCTAATGTATCCAGCAATCACAGTACAACTCCTTATTCCATTCACTCTCCCTTCTCTATTTCACATTTTCTACTCTCACCTCAAACTTTCAAAACTTCCCTTGACCTTACTTTCAGCTGATAACTTTGCTTTCAATTGCACTGAGAAAACAAAAGCAATCTGGGACACCTGGGTGGCTCAGTGGTTGAGCGTCTGCCTTCGGCTCAGGGCATGATCCCTGAGTCCCAGGATTGAGTCCCACATCAGGTTTCTGCATGGAACCTGCTTCTCCCTCTGCCTGTGTCTCTGCCTCTCTCTCTGTGTGTGTCTTTCATAAATAAATAAAATCATAAAAAAAAATCAAAAGCAATCAAAGACAACACCAAAGCTACCCTCCTGGCAACATCTATACCCATACACTCCATGCCCTTTGCTTACTGCAGGTGAAAATAACCACTTTCCAATGTAAGTAAGGCCAACTCCTCTACTTATCCATAGTTCTCCACTCTCACCTTCCCAAGGACATTGCCTCAACAATACCCTTCTCCTTCCTTTATTATAATTTTTCCCTCTCCTCTTGAATGTTCTGATCAGGAATGTCATCTCTCATCTAAAAAAAACAAGTAAATAAAAACACTACTGTCTCCCAATCTCACCTCCCCCCACAAGCACTCAGCTTCTGTGTTTGCTTTATAATATAATTCCTTGAAATAGTTCTCATATTTTTCTAATTTCTCTCTTGAATTGACCACTCTACTAAAGTAAACAGTGGGTATTGAGGCCATCACTGACCTTCACATTGCTAATCCACAGTCAATTTTCAGTCCTCATTTTACTTGATCTATAAGCACAATTTGACACAGTTAATCAATTACTCCCTTCTTGAAACACTCTCTTCACTCAATTTTCAGCAATCCAGGTCTCCTTTTGGGGATTTGTTTGCTTCTGCTTTTTCTTCCTCCACTAGCTGCTCCTTTCTCAGACAACTTTGCTAGTTTCTCATTTCTCTAACCTCTAAATACTCCAGGGCTTAGTTTTTGGGCTTCGTAACTCACTCCTATGGCCATATCATGTAGCCTTCAGGCATTAAATACTGTCTATAAGCTGAGGTATCCCAAAGTGATATCTGAGCCTATTCCTCTTCCATGAACTCCGAAACTCAGATACCAACTTTCTGTTCAATACCTCCACCTAGAAGTCTATCAGACATCTCAGACTTTATATGACTAAAGCTGAATTTCTGGTCATAAGAGTCAAATCTGTTCCTCCCATAGACTGCCCCATCTTGGTAAATGGTGATTCTATTCTCAGTAACTTGGGGGCAAAAACCTTTAGGTTTCATATTGGTTTGAAGTAGAACCTTCAACAGCATTTGCTGATGCACTGGTCATCTTTGACTCTTCTCTCTCTCTCCAATAACATCCAGTAACCAACTCATTAGCAAATCCTGTTGAAGGTTTTACCTTCAAAACATACCTAAAACCTAAACACTTGCCACCATCCTAACCAAGTCACCATTTCACTATTTCTAGTTTATGACAGTAGCTTCTGATTTTCCTACTTAACTTTGGTTCACCAAAAGTTAGTGGAGATAAAGGATACTTTAGGGACTGAAACTCATAAAACTTGTAGGGACATACAAAAGAAAGTATCTGTAAAAGCATAAATACAAAATGAGGTGTGAATGTGAATATTTAGAATTAGAGAAGGTTGTCACCATAAATAACAAATTCTTAAAAACTGACAAGTAGGGATCCCTGGGTGGCGCCAGCGGTTTGGCGCCTGCCTTTGGCCCAGGGCGCGATCCTGGAGACCCGGGATCGAATCCCACGTCGGGCTCCCGGTGCATGGAGCCTGCTTCTCCCTCTGCCTGTGTCTCTGCGTCTCTCTCTCTCTCTCTGTGACTATCATAAATAAATAAATAAAATTAAAAAAAAAAAAACTGACAAGTAATCACAACATTACAAACTCCAGACAAATAACAGTATTTTTGTTAATTAACTACCAGAGATACCTCTGTAATACTTTTGCCTCTTTTTGGCTCTGTACTCTTTGATTACATCTTCATACAACAAAAATTTCATAGATTCCATAATAAGAATATAAAGATAATTCACTCTTTCTTCTATTGTGATTGATCAAACATTTAGAAAATATTTATATGTGGGGAGACACCAGGGTAGCTCAGTCAGTTAAGCATCTGACTCTTGATCTCAGCTCAGGTCTTATCTCAGGGTCATGAGTTCAAGCCGCACACTGGGTGTGGATCGTACTTAAAAAAAAAAAATAATGATTGGGATGGATAAAATATATAATTTTACCTGTCATCTTGTAGGCTCTGGGAAACATTGAAGGACTTTAGAAAAAAGAGAATATAGGATCTGTGTTTACAAAAAATCTCTCTAGCATAAGTTTGCTTAAAGATTGAGACAGGTTTAGACCAGAGGCATGGAGACAAGTTAGGGGAGCATGTTAATAATGTAGTCTCAAAATGACAAAATTCTTTGTCTTACTTAAAGTGGGTTACTGTCTTAACAGCATTCTTTAGTTTATGTGGAAGTCATTGGAAAAAAAAAAAAACCTCCAATTCAAAATTAGTAAAAAGTCAATTAAGTAAGCCTCTGCTTATTTCTTTTATACAAACATTTATCAATCTCAGAAAGGTATTGCCTCAGAAAGACAACCAAGATCTTAACTTAAAAAGTTCAGCCTCAAATGTTCAAAATTAGCTTTACTTGATTTATTAATTAGCAAGTGATCAGATCTGTGCCTGAAACATGTTAGTGGTTGGAGTTGACTAACTTCCACACAGTAGGACAGAAATAATAGTTGGTCTCTTGGCTACATATAAATCACTGAGGGGAAGTGTTTCATGACTTACTTTTCTTTATTTTTTTTTTCTTACTTTTCTTTAAATGTCCCAAAGTGCCCAACAGTGCTAGGAGAAAATTACATGCCACTCAGTAAAAGATTTAATTATCCTAATACACAGCTTATGGATGTTTTGTTTCCAAACTCTCCAAAAGCTATGTAAGCCTCAGACTACAGGCAAATCCGGCAAGTGTTTAGTAACATGGTGGCCTCTGATGATATGGATCTATATCACCAGGGGCAAGCACACATATATTTATTTTTTCCCTTGGTTCAGAAGTACCAGAGCGACAAGGATATGGCTAGACAGAAAGGTTCATGGCTTGGGTTTGGGAGAGGACAAAGCCTGCCTCACCCTGCCCCCTTCCTCACTCTAACTAGAAGAGCCAAGCTGGGTTTTGCCCTTTCAGAGTTCTCCAGTCTGCTGGCATGGAAGAGCAAATACAATCTCCTCTACACTTTAAGGTTTAGTTAGAGGGCAGGTGCAGCTTTGTGCAGAAAGCAGGAGAGGAAGGATTGCTGCTGGCAAGGTCTGCCTATGGCTCGGATGGTGAGTCTAATTCTGGAAGAGGATTAACAAGCCACAGAGCTATTTATCCAGAGCCATCTCCTCTCATCAGCTTTCTCTGTAACAAAATGAACATTTTAATCTCCATTTGTCCAATTCCTGTGTCTTATTTCTCAACTCAATCGGTTCTAAATTCAGTAGAGAAAAGGCAGTGTTACTCTTAACCCTGGCCTCTCACCTCCACCCTCCTCGCAAGAAAACTCTGCAATATCTATATTTTTTAAGAGAAAGGGAAAGGGAAAGTAATTAGTGCTAAAGTGAAAGCTTCGTAAGGGCAGGGACCATTGGTACTCGTTATCTGATTACCTGATTTTTAAAGAGAAGCTTAAAAAACCTTCTGAATAAACATATGAGGAAATGAAAGTTGAAACAATTGGCCTATTGATCACATTTCTGCACTCACTATACCAAAGAAAAATTTATTTATTTATCTTTTTATTTATTTATTTAAGAAAGAGAGAGAGAGAGCATGAGTGGGAGAAGGGCAGAGGGAGAGAGAGGCAGGCTTCCTGCTCAGCAGGGCTCAGTGTAGGGATCATGACCTGACCCGTGTAAAATGCTTAATCAACTGAACCACCCAAGTACCCCAAGAAAAAAAATTCTTTAAGGATGTCTGGAATTGAAACTTACTTTTGGAAGGACATTATGTTAGTTTCACATGACCATTGTAACAAATTACCGAAAGCTTGGTGGCTTAAAACAATGGAAATTTATCCTGTCACAGTTTTGGAGGCCAGAAGTCCAAAATAACAGAACACAGATGGTAAAAACAATGTCTTTTAATTATATCTAAATCCTTTATACTGTTTAATAATTTTTATATTTAAGATATTATTACTTTATTAAAAGTTAATGAACTTTATGATTACTTCAATGTGGCAAACCATGTTACTACAGAAGAAATGAGTCTCCTCTCTTAGGGTCCCCACCCTGCATCTTCCTATTTCAGAACTTACCAGGTCGGTATGAAAAAAGAAAAAGTGTAAGGAAGAAAAAACTGTTTTCAAGACAATTGTCATTCAGAAAAATGGCTTGCTAATCTTAATTCTGTTTAAGTTCTTTTTTCAGGAGCATAGGTGGGCAAAAGAAAATTACTGACAAGAAATGGGAAGAAATAGCAATCTAAACCAGAAAGAAATTAAGAGAAGCAGCTGCAAAATTCTGTGATTATCCCAAATTTATTCCCTCATTTAGAAATTCCTCAAGTAGAGTCTGTTTTTATACATGGAAGAAGATTAGTATGCTTCAAATTCCAAAGCTCCAAAGCTCAAATTATTTTGTAAAATTAAATTCAATATAGTTTTCCACCACATTAAAAAAAATCTTAGTTTCCGTGTCTCATATAAATTGTTATGGAACTTGGTCTTCCAAATAATTTTGTGGGAATGAGTAAACAACAATTTTAATATGTTTGTTAATATCAAATGTATACTTAAAATCATTAAAATAGGAAATAAAATATTTTATATATATTGTTGATTAAAAACTGGTGAGTTTTCATCACTGGGCAAAAATAAATAAATAAACATAGCCCAAAGTCATTTTTCCTGATAGATTTCTCCAGTGCTTTGTAGCCACATAGTCATTTCAAAGCATTATTAAAACTCATTATGCCTTCGTTTTATATTTAAAGGAAGATGTGTGTTTGGAGAGGAAAGAATACATATACACATGGAAACACAAACACACACGTCTATTCCTTTCTAAACTGGTTAAGGAACCATATTGACCCTAAGTATATTTGCTTGACATGAATATCAGGATATCTCATTGAGTTTAATTAAAATCTATTTCCAAATTTAAATGACTCAAAATTAAACTGAAGTATTTTTTGTTCCCGAGGGAATACATAATATATGAATACTATATACTATGTAGTAACTATAATCTAATACTTAATATGTATTACAAAAACAGATTTTTATGTTTGATTTCTAATTATCAAGATCCATAAATTGTCTAGCCTGACAATAGAAACTGGTTAAGCAGTACTGTAGACGTCCATATATTCAAAGAGGAAATCATTTCGTATTTTCTCTGATTTTGCTCTATTAAGATAAATACGGACCTGTATTATATGTAAGCACAAAGAATATTTACTAAAGATATTTGATATTATAATTGTTAGAGTGTATTTTTGAAGTTGATATCCTTGGATCAAATTCAAGGAATGTTTGGCCTATTCTCATATAGATATTTAGCTTATAGCAGATAATGTAGCTGATTTGTCAGCACAGCATGAGCTAAAGGTACATATATCATACACACAGGACTCACTTCTCTTTCTAATCTCAGAACTTTAATCAAGTTCTGGAATTAATACCACTGATATCGCCGATCATGCTTCCATTCACACTGAAGTGAATACTGGGAATATGTTGAAAAAATAGGTCCAAGTTACAGACTTAATATATGCTTTTTGAGATAAGAACTTTGAGAAATGAATTCCAATTTTAATTCAAATTTAAACTCGAAGATCAGCACTTCACAGCTGTCTGGTGGGACACATGCAAAGGCTCCCACTAAAATGTCTCTGACTTCAACAGAGCCTATAATAGGATTTTCAGAAGAACTGCTGTCCTTCCTTGTGCTTTTGAGAAAATCTTCACTCCTTTCTCACACCCCCTACCTCCAACATCCAGGGCCTCCTGATTACAAACCACTAAAGAAAACAACCCCCAAAAGGAGACTACCATTAGAATGAATGACCCACCTTCTATAAAAGACCCTGAGAACTAGTCTTCTCACTCTCTCTGCTGTTGACCTTAATCTCCACAGACTCTCATTTTTTTCCTTCCTTGAATCAGCTCCCCAAACCTTACTGTACCCTAAAAAACCCCAGGTCTTTCATCAGATAAACTGATATTCTAGCTATGTTCTCTCTTTATTCTTGTTCTAACAACCCTTTCGATTGAAACGAGTAAAATGGGGCACCTGGGAGGCTCAGTTGGTTAAGCATCTGATTCTTGGTTTGGTCTCAGGTCATGATCTCAGGGTCATGGTCTCATAGGGCTCCATGCTCAGCTGGGAGTCTGGTTGAGATTCTCCCTCTACCTCTGCCCCTCTACCCTCCCTGCTCACATGCTCTCAAGGGCATACTCTATCTCTCTCTCTCTCTTAAATAAATAAATCTTTAAAAATTTAAACAAAAAAATGAGTGACATATTTCACACACTCCTGGTTTCCCCGTAGCTGATTTCCACTTATTTTGCTGGGTACTCCTCTTCTTCCCCTCTAAATGTTGGAAACCTCCAGGACTTAGTCCTTGGGTTTTTTTCTCATCTCATCTACATTATTTTTTAGATGATCTTATCTAAGTTTATGATTGTAAATAAAATTGATATCTATACTGTTCAATACAGTAGCCACTAGCCAACTGTAGACTGTGCACTTGAAATGTGGCTAGTATAATTTCTAAAATATACACTGGATTTTAGGGACTTAGTATGAAAAAAATGTAAAGTACTAACAATTTTTATATTGGCTATTTTTTATATATTAGGTTAAGTAAATCTATTATTAAAATTAATTTTCCCATTTCTTTTTTTAAGTTCACTAATTTTTTTTTAAATCTCAGTATTTTTTTTTTTAAAGATTTTTATTTATTTATTCATGAGAGACACAGAGAGAGAGAGAGAGAGGCAGAGACAGAAGCAGGCTCCATGCAGGGAGCCCGATGTGGGACTCGATACTGGGTCTCCAGGATCAGGCCCTGGGCAGAAGGCAGTGCTAAACCACTGAGCCACCCGGGCTGCCCAAGTTCACTAATTTTTTATTTAAGTAATCTCCATACCCAATGTGGAGCTTGAACTCACAGCCCCAAGATCAAGAGTCACATGCTCTTTTGACTGAGTCAGCCAGGTGCCTCTTATCTGTTTATTTTTATCTTCTAAAGTGGCCACTAGAAAATTCTCAATCACATTTGTGGTTCATATTATATTCCTATTAGACAATATTGATCTATACCTGAGTGACCCCAACCTTTCTTTCCTTTGAGCCCACACTTACATTACACACTACCTATTTGACATTTTCATTTGTATATATAATTGGCATATTAAACATAATGTGTTCAAATCTCAACTCTAGGCCTCTGCCCATTGAAAACTGCATGTTTCTCTCCTCCCTGTCACAGAAAATGGCAATTTCTATCTTCCAGTTCATCAGGTCTAAAGCCAGAGAATCATCCTTCCTCAACTCTCCCTTTCCCTCACACTCCACACCCAGTCTTTCAGCAAGTATTGACAACTCACCATCAAAATATTTACAAGAGAGTATTTTAAGGAAGAAAGAAAGCAAGAAACAAAAAGTTCATCTAAGAATCCTTTTTGAGTTGGTCATCACTACAGGACACTGATCAGATATCAGTATCAGAGAAGCTTTATAGAGTGTCACTGAGACCCTTCTGCCCAGGGAAAGAAAGGAAGAAACATTTATCCATTAGTCTTATCCTCCCTTTCTGATTGCTCATGTGTCAGCGCTGAGCCCATTCCTGTTAGTGTCCCAAGCTAGGAAGGCATCAGGAAAGCCTGGAGAAGGAAGCAGCCTCTAGAGTGGTAGCTGGAATAAGAAGTGAGTTTGAGAGGATTTCAAGTGGGATATGAAAGGTGTTTGCCACAACTCTCAGAACAGACCATGAGCACCTCTTCCCAACTTCTGTAATCAGTGACATAACATTGATAGCTTGAATTGGTTACATCACAGTATTTTCACCATGGAAACAGGCAAAAGCTATAAATCAGGCCTCCTCCCTCTTGCCCACCATAGCTAGTGAGTAAACGTTTGCTAGCACAGCACTGACTACAAGGTTCTGTTTTTCAGATAGCTATAGTTTACCCCTCTCCTGCTCCTTCTCAGAACTGCAGCCACATTTGTTCTTTTTTGCACTTCTTTGAAATCACTTCTGTGAGTCCCTCCTTTGGGCCATTACAAATGGTTTCCCAATCCTAGAACTCCAAGGAGAAGTTAACTTCTTGACCAAGTAATTCCTCCTCATCTTTCATAGCTTAGCTCAATTGTCATTTCCTCTAGAAAGACATTGCTGACCCCCAGTCCAGGTCCCATTCATTTGTCATATACTCTCAACTGCATGTAAGTGATTATTTAATTGTTTCTGCAGGTAGACTACAAGTTCCATGAAGGAGCAAGTCATCAGCATCTTTCTCACTTTTGCATTTCCCATACTGAGTTTGTATATTTACTGAATATCTCAACAAAAATTATTTAATCAACGGCTATTAAAAACACTTTTACTATTTTCCCATCAGTGAAATTGCAGTTGTTTTAAGAGTAATGAAAGAGAGTCCTTATACTTGAAAATGTAGGGAACCATGTTAGGAGGAGAACAAAAGACATTTTTTGGATGGGCATCACTTCCAGCTATAATCCACTGGGCTGGATTCCAGTCACATAGCTCTGCCTAATTGTAAGGGACATGAGAAATGTATATTAGCCAAGTGCCCAAGAAGAAAGGATAAAGTAGTAAGTTTGATAAACATCTAGGCAATCCCTGTCACAGACTGCCCTTTTGGACATCAAATATCTATCCATTCTTATTCCCTGACAAATCACACTCTTCCTCTCCCCAAAGAAGATAACCTAAAGTTGAAGCAAAGTACTACATCCAGCTAAGAGTCCAGGATCTCTGGCTGTTTGCAGTCTTTTCCACCAGGTCCAGGTGTGGCTCACTGTGGTCTGGTAATAATGTGTACCAAACATAAAAAAAATATTTCCACCTTTCCTCAGAAGCATACAACATCCAGGAATAGGGGCAGGTACAGGATAGCTTCAGTAAAAACTCCATTAGTGAAAGGAAAAAAGAGAAGACACACAGCAATCACCAGGCCAAAGAAGTTATAAAATCTGCTGGGGAGTCACTGAGAAGCCCCCTACCCTGGAGATGGGGCAGTTCTTTGAGTATACAGTGATTCTGTTCTGGGAGTACACTCCCTTATCCATTTTGGGGGGCCCCTGGATCCACTCTGGGAAGTGTTTTCCTGGCTTGTTGGCCACATCTTGCTATTATCCTCCTCGGGGACTGTACAGCTTTTGTGGGTCACCTCCAAATAAGGCCACGTATTTTACTCTTGAACATTCAGTTAAATCAAGGTTCATGGTTTCTTCAGCAATAAAAATTCTCTAAAATATTGGGTAGATTTTTTAATCTATTTTCTTCTAATTAATTCTTCATGACAATAACCACATCCCAAGTTCTTTATTTTAAGCATAGTTTTACAATCTCTTTTGTATCTTCACTTCTTTACCCCTTGCCTTAGTCTTTCAATTTAGTGGTAAGTGCCTGGGGGTGATCTGAGATAATGGGCTGGGTTAGGAAGAACATACTCTTAATCTGATTCTTGCTGCAATGATAAATCTTAGGCATTTTCTCAAAACCAAGGACCCAGATACCTGGTATTGCTCTACGCCCTTTCATTTCTGCTTGCAAACCAGCCAATACTTTTGTTAGTTTGTCTCTTTTTTATTATAACTCCCCAAAGGCATCCAAAACCACTATCATACTTCAATAAATGCTGTTTCCCAACTTCATCACCTAGAACAACAAAGCTTAGTAGGTACATGGTGTAGATTCCAACTGGTTGCTGGTGGCAGTTTTACCATTACATAAGATGCATCTCCAACCCTTTAATATGACACATCTGTTTCCATGCTGCCCTCAGTTCTGTCCCCAAGGGTGCTACCTTAATTCAAGTCATCCTTTCTCATATAAATTAGTCCCCTCATTGGTAGACTCTGAGCCTCCAAAAAATCAACATACCTCATCTCTGCTACCAGAAATGTTCTAAAATGCCAATGAGATCACTGCAACTTTTCATTAAAACATCTGGATGAGTCTTATTGTTTTTGGGCTAAAATTCAAAGTTCTCTGATATCTAGTCTCATCTCTAATTACTCTTCAATGCTCATTTCAGTTACATAAAATCATGTTAGCTCCCGCAGATACACCACAATCACTTTCTCAGATATCCATTATCCTAAGAGATTAGACTGTCTAACTACATAGAACCTTTCTTTCTTGAGTAAACTTACTCATCCTTCAAAATGTACCAAAGACTTTAAATCTCTGAAGAATCCATCCCTAATTACTATATCTTTTTTTTAAAGATTTTATTCATTTATTCATTAAAGACCCACAGACAAAGGCAGAGGGAGAAGCAGGCTCCCAAACTCAATCCCAGGACCCCAGGATCACGGCTTGAGCCAAAAGCAGAGCTCAACCACTGCACCACTGAGAGGCCTCCTCTCCCCTTATTACTATATCTGAATTAGGTATCCCTCCTATTGATTCCAAAGCAGTAGAGCTTGTTTTTATTACATTATGGGTCACACTATTTTGTAATTGTCTATTTATCCTTCTTCATCCAACCACATACAAATTACATATGTCAAGTTTGAACTTCTTGAGGGCAAGTAGCATATCTTTTGTCTCTATACATCTCACATAATAAATAAATGCTGGTTGAACAAATGCATGACCCCCAAAATTATGGCATGGCAGTGACCCCCCCAACATCAATCTTCAATCTTCACCTCTCTCTCTCTTAACTGCCGGATCTCCAATTCCAACTTCTTAATGACTGTCTCCCTCTATGTGTCTACTTAGCTGATCTAAAACTGAATTCATTGTCTTTCCCATCCCCTTCTTCACTTGCCTAAAATCCATTTATCCCTCTGACTTCAGATCTCAAAATAATGTTATCTATCTACCCAGTTTTCCAATCTAGAAACTTCAATCTCTTTCTTTAGAAAAATCTTTGCTCAAATGAATTGGTGATAGCTGCGTTAAAAACAGCAGAGTTCTTTTCTGCAGCATATCATAGAATTTTCAATATATTAATGCTCAATATGTATCTCAACCAGGAAATGCACTTTTTAACACTTAAGGAACCAGAGATGCTTTTTGCTGAAGTGACTCCCTCAAAACTAATGTTCAGAAGACTGCATTTTGAGAAATGCTTCTGTAAACCCCTCCCTCACCGTCTCCCAGGCATTCATCCCCACCATTACTCTATGAGCTTTTCATCTTTGTTTCTCCAGCTCCTACGTGGGGTCTACCACAGAGAAGGCACTCATTGGATGAAAAAAAATTCCCATGAAAAAATAACATAACAAGAAATAACAAAAAAGGAATAATGGAGATGAAGTTATGAAGGCTTAAACAGAAATGTGTCTTAAAAGGCATTTATTTCAGCCACTAGTCTCAGGAAAAGAATATCATTTTATGTAAATAGACTTCCAGGTTCCATCTTAACCAAGTTCCTGATGGAAAATAAACCTTCACTGTAATTTGTCTTAAAGGAAAATCCCTGGGGTTTGGGGGGAACAGACTCAGAGTTTGCCTACCCTATGTACCCTGCTCAACAATAGAATTCAAATCCATAAACCTCTCACTGCTTTATTAACTGTGAATTACATAGTCTGAGGTTCTTATATTATAAGAAATATCATTCTGTTGGAAGATGTGGCTAGCCAATTTTGTCCTAATAAATTTCTCTTTCCCATTAGTGTACTTTTGTCTTAATTTCGGGTGGCCCCAGAGCTTAGTAACTCTTTTAATCATGCCTCCTCACCTTCCATTACTAAGATTTAAAGTGTGAGCTTTGGTTCCAACAAGGAAATTCCATTAAAAGCACACCTGAAGCAAAAGGTTTTGCCTGTTGGTTTGTTGAACTTCTTTGCTACACTAAACACTTACCTTTTGCAATTATATCCATAGAGTCCTTGAATTTTTCCTTTACGCTAAAAATATATGGCTCCTTGAAAGAAGTTCCCTGTGAGGGCTCCTTAAAATGCTCACTTTTGAACGGGTGTTTGGGAAAACAAATACTTTTGTGTGCTGTCCGAAGTTCTTGAACCATATCAGGTGTTTCCTTTTTTTTAATCATCAAAGGTATGAATTTGCCAGATTTTGGTTTTTGATGTTTATTTTTAAAAACATTTATAGAAGTACCTTGAACTTTATTCTGTGAGTAAAACAAAAATAAATTTGATAAAATTTAATTTAAATATTAATCATATAATAAAATTATATAATACATTTTATTAATAAGTTAATAAAATTACATCCAATAAATGCATTTTACAAAGTACCTTACTATATATTTACTATAAAACACATGGCGGTAAACAGAGTAGATGTTATCCTTTATAGTTCTCCAAAAGCCCTTAACAAGAATGAAGGTATTCCACTTCAAAAAAAAAAAAAAAAAGAAATTCTTCAATAGTAATTTTCTACTCACATGTGATATTTTCAAATGCAGCTTAAAGTCTATTTCAAAAGGAAGTTTTCAAATGGTAGGCATAGAAGAATTTAATAATTTTCAAGCATCTTTTAAGAATTTTCAACTGTCCATAAAATGCTAACTCTCAAACTTCTTTGTTAAATGTAAGAAATTAGAGCTGATATACAGAATTAGGTTCTCAAGAAAAAGATATCAATAATCAGATATGTATTTTAGATCCTTTCAATCACTTAATTCCTTCTTAATTTTGACTACCTTGAATGATAGAAAAATAACTCAGTTCCAGGTCACTGACAGGTAATTATCCAAACAATTTTAATTTTTCTATTCTAGTCATTCTTTTGACCTATAAATAGAGCTATAATTTCCTGCCCTAATCACTCCCCTCCAAAAAAAAGAAAGGTTAGACAAATTCAAATTATTGCCAACTTAAGACACCAATAAGTAGGCTTTAATATGCTAGTACTATGTTTTGCCAAGCAATCAAAGATGGAAGAGTAAAATTCTTTAAAAAGATCAAGGTTCTAAAGTACATCTATCTAACTCTTTAGACTGAAGTTTTCATCCCATGTGCCTACTAGTGAAATCAATATAATTTAAAATTATTTTCAAAAAATAAAAAAATAAAATAAAATTATTTTCAATCGTTTAGAGGAAAAAATTAAAGTGTTAACAATGTTGATTATAAAATTAAAACCATCTATGATCAGTCTCATTATAGAGGACCATTCAAATGAAACATATGTAACAATTATAATCCTTCTCCCCTACACAGCTTTGAAAAATATTTAAAATCATTATCTAAAATTCATTTTAAAAAAAAATGTTCAAAAGGGGATAGTATAGCGTGGCACGCAGGAAGCCATCCTAAGATTCCTTTCCCTCACTTGTCTCCTCAAAGACTCATTTGTCACAATAGCTGATGGTCACCCAAATTTCCCATCTCCTCTGCAGATGCTTTCCTCTAAAATTTCAGCCTGTGCTGACTCTCCTCTTTGCTGACCCATTCCCTTATATTCTTTCTCACCTTCCAAATCTATGCCATTCAGCAAATATTTATTGAGCCAGCCACAAAGCTTGTTGCTGCAGACACAATAGTCAAAAAGAGAGTCACAGCCCTGGGGGACCAATCAGACTAGTGAAGGGCTCTAATGCAAAGTGATATGTAAGGAGATACAAGGAAGCATAACACGCTGGGGGCATGGGAAAGACACAGCTCACAGCATATTTTCTAGTTTAGCTTTATCTAATAGTGTTTAAAGAGGGATATTTATTTGAGATATGTAATTCAAATTTTTCTGTTAAAATTCTTCAAAAGAAAACATTAAAATTGGATTAAATGTACAAATTAAATATGCATGTAATTAAATAATATGTATAGCTATAAAATCTTATGTTTCAATGCAATCTAAAATCCATTTTTATAGCTAGTAAAGATTTCATTTTCTCTTCTATTCACAATCTATTAGGGCTCATGCAACCATTTGAAACAATCATTGTCATATACAAAAATAGTTATTAGTTTCCTAAAAAATAAGTTAGATAAATGCAAAGCATTAACCTCATTTATTTTCTCATAATGTTGGGCAATGAGAGTTTTTGCTTCTTGAAAAAAATCTTGTCTGGTGATCTCTAATATAGGACCTAAGAGATAAACACAAAATGTTTTATTTTTTAATGTGGTTAGTATAATTTCTTAATCACAAATGGCAAAACTATGAGATTAAAATTTGGCAGTGATGAATTTTGCAGGACATTATAAAAGGTAAGTGTTACAAGTAGATGTTAATGGATGCAAAAGAAGTTCATGTTATGCTCCTTCAGTGTAATATTTTACTTTAAGACACATCAGCCTGAAACAGTGAGAGTGCTAATGTAGATTATGCTTATTTATTAAAGTCTAGGGGAACCAAATAAAGTACACAAAATCAAAATCCCATTTACCTCTTAAAGTTCTTTAAATGTTACTATACAGAAGATATAACATGACTTGAGCACAAAAATGAACAAATCTAAGTGTGTTTTATATACCTGATGACTAATTCACATGGCTGTACATTTATTTCTTTATGAATATTTACCTTAAAACTGGTTGTTAAACTTATAACTGCAAAATAAACTCAATAGGTTCCTTCGGTAGGAATAGCTTTGAAATAAAAAATACATGCTTACAAGTAGGTAACATTATATTAATTCTTATCTCATTTATATTTTCTTAAGATTCTTATTCTTTTTATCCAGAGCCACATATAAAATTCTATAGCATAGACTATATCATTCTCATTTACTCTTGTCTAGGTTTTTCTCCTCAAGTATTTCATTATTAGTTGATTCTGACATTTATAGTGTTCTTTGCTTCCTCTCCTTAACCTGGATTCAGTAAAATTTAAATATATTACTAAATTATTTATTCAAATTGGCTTTTCAGTTTGGCCAGTATGCCAATAACTCTATCTCCTTTAATATTAATATTTAATATTTAATATTCTAAGGATCAAGATTTTCTCTCTTCTTTTCACCTTCTCAAATTTTAAGCAATTAAAAATTTTGTCTTGGGTGTCTGGGTAGCTCAGTCAGTGAGGTGTCTGCCTTCAGCTCAGGTCATTATTTCAGGGTCCTGGGATCAAGTCCCGCATTGGACTCCCTGCCCAGCAAAGAGTCTGCTTGTCCCTCACCCTCAGCTCCTCCTCATCCCTGCTCATGCTCTCTTTCTCACTCTCAAATAAATAAATAAAATCTTAAAAAATTAAAAATAAAAATAAATAAATAATCTTAAAAAAATAAAAATAAGTTAAAAATTCATCTTCATGGAAATCAAAACCATAATGAGATACTGTCTTAGTCCATTTGGGCTGCTATAACAAAACACCACAGGCTGGGGACTTAGAAACAGACATTTATTTCTCACAGTTCTGGAGGCTGGAAGTGCAGGATCCGGACACCAGCATGGCCAGATGATGGCCCTGTCTCAGGTCCCAGACATCTAGTTGTATCCTCACATGGTAGAAGGGACTAGGGAACTCTCTGGGACCCTCCTATAAGAGGACTAATCCCTTTGATAAGGGTCCCAGTCTTATGACCTACTCATCTCCCAAAGGCCCTACCTCCTAATACCATCACCTTTGGGGTTTGGAATTTCAACATTCCAATTTGGGAGGGGACACCCAAACATTCAGATTCTCATAGCAGATACCATCACATACCCACCAGAATGGCTAAAATTTAAAACACTGATAACACCCAATATTGATGACAGTGTGGAGCAATTGGAACACTCACATGTCACTGGTAGAAATGCAAAACAAGATAATCGGTTTGGAAAAATTATAGCAACTTCTTAAAAAATTAATAGACACCTATCCTGTGATCTAGCAGTCCCACTCCTAGTAATTATCAAAGAGAATGAAACATACATTTATAAAAGAGTTGTACAGAAATGCTCATAGAAGCTTTATGCATAATAGTTCTAAATTGGAAATAGCCAAGATGTGTATCAACAAGAGAAGAGCAAACTAACTGTGGTATATTCACAAATGAAATACCACTCACCAATAAAAAAGAATCAAGCTACTGACATACACAACATGGATGAATTTTAAAATTATTATACAAAGCAAGCATCCTTACAGACACAAACATCAACATAATACTTTATGCTTCCACTTATATGAAGTTCTAGTGCAAACACAGCTAATATATTGGAGATAGAAAAGAAAAGTGATTTTTCTGGTCAGGGATGGTATAGATGAGTGAGAAGGGACATGAAGGAAATTTCTGGAGTAATGATAATGTTCCATATTTTGATGCACAGTGGTTCACACAGCATATATAATTATCATTAGTCAGTGAATATATACCTAAGATTTTGGCATTTTGTTGCCATACATTTTATATCAATAGAAGAAAAGTACAAACATGAATTTTGACTAATGATATGCATATTGATGGATACATAGGAAATAAGTCAAATACAGTAAAATATTCATGGTAAGAACTGGGTGGTAGGTCTGTGGGTGTTAATTTAAAATTCTGTCCAGCTTGCTGTATCTTTGAAATTTTCATAACAAAATACTGGGGACAAGTTCTCTCTTCATTCCTTCACAAAATTTCCACTGGCTTTTCTCCATGTAGACTCGGGAGTCACAAGCAGCTGTTACTTTGGGGCTATGCCATCCTGAAGACTGAAGCCTGGGGAACACCCTGGCAAAAAAGGAGAGATAACTAACTGGACTCTAGCCCCCCTACCCCCCGCCATCCCTTAAAATGCTGGATTAGGAGAAAAAGCTCTACTAAGATGTTCCATCACTGGGCACTGGAATTGCTGCTCTGCAATCATTCTGGAAAAAAAAAAAAAAACACCTTTTCTTGCTCCCAAGCTTCTTCCTTCCTTCCACTCTTACCTATGGGAAGTATGAAAGTCATTGACAAACCCAAATCTCCCTGTCCGCCCACACTTGCCACTATTTCTCCCCACATTCAGAGCTATCTACATATTTCTAAGGATATAGATTGGTAGATTTTTTTCTTCCCTCTAATAAAAAAATACTTGTCAAGATTTCATGCACGTGCTTCAAGAAGTATACATGTTCCTTGTATAGATCAGAGCACAAAGTCACACGTCAATCATAAAATGGTTCATATAAATGTCACGACTCAGAGCCATATGATGCACGGTCCTCACATGGAAGAGACAGGAGTTCAGGAATTAAAACTGTCTCCTTCATCAGATTTCAACTAAATTCTAAATCTACTTTGAGGGGCTTCTAACCAGACCATGTACTCCCCAGAGAAAAAGCAGTAATGTACTCTGAGGTGTGATGCCAAAATCTCTCCACTGTTTCTTCCTCTCATGACAATCTTTCCTTCTTTGATTCCCTTCTTCTGACTACTTCCCTTGGAATTACTTATACTTACAGTATTGCCCTGTGTCATACACATGATAAACAATACAACTTACTCATATATGAAATGATTAAGTCACTGGTTTTTGGTGAAAATGTAGCTTTATAAAAACTACCATGTCTTCATTCCAAATGATCTAGTCTTCATTTATAGGCAAAGCTCTGACACGAAGAGGGCCTGAATACCTTCCAAAGTCAGCCGTGCTGGAAGCCCACACAGGAGCTGGTCTCCCAAGCTGCTTCCTGCATTTTTTTTACATATCTGCTGCTTTTCCTAATGCCACGTACTTACTCCTTGTGAGTACTGGAAACTCCTCTGAGATTTGCCTGGTCACTCTAGTGAAATACTTGCATTTCATCACCACTTTCTGCTATGGACTGAAGAGACATATTCTCCCAAAATTCATACGTTGAAACCTAATGCCCGGTATGATGGTATTAGGAAGAGGGTTTTTTGGAAAGTGATTAGGTCATAAGGGCTCCACCCTCATGCCCTGTTAAAGAAGCCTCCAGAGAGCTAGACAGTCCCTTCTACCCTGTGAACCTACAGTAAGAAGACATCCATCAGTGAGGAATCAGGCCTCACCAGACACCAAATCTACTGGCACAATTATCTTGCACTTCTCAGTCTCCAGACCTGTGAGAAATAGATTTCTTTTGCTTATAAGCCACTAAGATTATGACATTTTGTTACAGCAGCCCAAGCAGTTCAAGCTGCCAATCCTGGGCCCTCACTATAATTTAGTGGGCTGAAAAAGTTGTTCTGATTTCCCCTTCTTTAACTGGCCTTAGAGGAATTAAATTCCCAAGACAGCATTTTACTTCTATCTGGGCTCTTGGATGACCAGTGTGTCTGATTTTCCCCATCACCAAGAGCCACCTGTCGTTGTGAACTGCAGGAGCTGGTATACACTCTGACAATCATAACGGCCCTCTTGGAACCAGAAAGTTTCTGACTCCTCTAGGGACTACCACAGTGAACCTACACAGTCAGGCTGTGAAGTTCTTGAATAGGACAAGGCCTGGGATTGTTCTTCAAAGGGCAGAGAAAGGCAGCCACCACCAGAAGAGAGCAATTTCTTACAGATCCTAAAATGGCTCCAACTGAAGGCATGTTGACACGCTGACTCCAAGTTGGCATTTAAACCCAACCTTCACTGGCATTTAAGATGCTGAGGCAGCTGTTCTGATTTTCTCCTGTAACTAAAAATTAGCCTTTGAACCAAAAAGTTAAATTCTCAAGGTTGCACAAGAAAATTCATATCTCAGTGCCTTAGGAAAGGCAAATGGCTGATGCCAGTTTGTCCCAGAAAAGAAAAAAAAGGCAAAGATAATGTGCGTTATTTTTATAATTTGAATTGAATATATATATATATATATATATATATTCAACAAAAGAGTCAAGAGTTAGGAGAAATTAAACAACTTTGATGTTAAAAATCCATCCAGTTAATCTTTGAGGTTTCTGTTTCTTTGTTCATGATAAGCATACAAGCATGCAGCTTTTAGACATTTGAGTGCACACTGGAACTTCAATTATTAAGAAGTTGTCAAGGTCTGCTCCTTCTCTTAAAAAATCTATAATTAAGGCTTTATTGATTTGTAAATATGTATCCATAGCATGTAGAATGACTTTTAAGAGCCCTCATTCCTGAGTCACACTGTTTTGGTCTTGAATTACAATTTCCTCATGAATCTTATTTTATTGTCTTAAGCCTTCATTTTCTTATTTGTAAAATGAGGATAATAATAACAGTATATCTTGCACAGAGTTGTGAGGATTCAATTGGACTTAGTTACAAAGCACTTAGCACAGCGCCTGGCACATAAAAAGCTTTCAATAAATATGAGCAATTATTACTGCAGTTATTGTATTATTACTATCATTGAGCTAAACTTTTCTCTAACCATGTTTATATAATTAATCTCATTAGTCAATCTTCATTTCTTCAGTAGCACAAAGATAAATTTCAACTTTCTAAATTGTTTTGAATAAATCTGGTCTTATTATAGTTCTTTTTATCCAAAACTAATTAATTAATAGATTTGCAAATAATAAAATTTCATTATACTTTGGATTCTTCAAGTGACTAAACCCCCCAAAGCAATAAAAAATCATTAAAAGCAACAACAACTATTTTATGATAAAGTTCATGAAGAGATTGAAATACTTATACTACTTACATAAAACATGAGTGCAAATATTAACATTTCCTTCGGGAAAGATAATGAATTTCTAATGCCAAACAATTTCACTAGCCTAAAATATTTTCTTACATTTGTTTTATATTTTTAAGAAAATACTCTTCGTATATCATCAGTTTAATGGTATTATGATTGGTAGTTCATAAAACTTCAGGTTTCTCTTAATCCTTTAGAGGATCTGTGTAATTGTTCTAGTAAATCTCTGAAGTGAAGACACCAGAAGAAGACCTAATTATGGAAGCTATAACAAGGAATAAGCCATTGGCTATTTCTTGATTATATCACTGAGCAAATTTTCTCTTCCCTAGAAAGACCTTGGGACTTACAAACATGTATTTTTAATAACCCTAACAAAAATAACTGGCCTTACTAAGAGGCTTTCTATCCTTCCTACAAACAGGCTGCATTCTTCAGAGACCTCACAAAAATTTACTAAGGAGTTATCCCGAACAAAAATGTACGGCTACACTGCTAAGGCCTTCTTTGCCTATACAGTCAAAGTAAGTGCCTGTGTGTTTGATTTCACAGGTGTTAGAAAATCCATACCTCAGACTCAATGAGATTTAGTTTAGTATATGTTCATTAAGCACCTACTAAGTCCCAGATGCTAAAGGTGCTGAACTTGGTGCCAATTTGGTGCTAAATGTGCTGAAATAAATAGGGCATTAGGTCTCCCTACCTTCCAGGTACTTAGAGCCCAATGCCAGGAAAACAATTGTAAATAAATGCTGTGACATTCAGCATGATGCATACGCTACGACAGAGGCCAACGTAAGTCACCAAAACCCTCTACTGTCAGCCCACTAATGCATGAATTTCCCCTTAAAGATATGACTTTGCATTGTATTATTAGAGATAAGGTTTAAAACAGAAATATCCAAAGAAAATAAAACTGAATCAAATCCAGACTAAGGTAGTGGTTTTAAAACTGTGCTTCATCAATTTCATGTGCATTCAGGGCTCTTCCTTCTTTCAATCAGAATAGCTCAGACCTGTTTTGTTCTGTTTAACATATTTGAGATCTTCCTAAATTTTGTAGGAAATACTCCTTGGGGGGATCCCTGGGTGGCTCAGCAGTTTAGCGCCTGTCTTCGGCCCAGGGCATGATCCTGGAGACCCGGGATTGAGTCCCACATCGGGCTCCCTGCATGGAGCCTGCTTCTCCCTCTGCCTGTGTCTCTGCCTCTCTCTCTCTCTCTCTCTCTCTCTGTCTCTCTCTCTCTTTCTCTGTGTCTCTCATGAATTAATAAATAAAATCTTAAAAAAAAAAAAAGGAAATACTCTTTGGCTAAAAATAACAAACACACAGCAAATCATTAAAAAGCAAATTAACAAAGGATTGAATATTACTGTCTGTGCTGAAAGATCTCCTTCTAAAAGTAGGTTCAGAGGAAGGGCAGGGTTAGGTTAGGAGAGGGGAGAAGCTTGGGGATGAGGTGCAGAAGAGGGAAGCTGGAAGATGGTTTAATTCATTCCAGGGCAAAGAGTGGTGGAAACTAGGAAGTGAAGGGAAGCCCTTGAAGAGAAATCTCAACTAAAATAGTTTATACTCAATTTCATTACATATAAGTGAGAAAAATATAATTTGTCTAATTTCTTTTCAAAAAGTTCAAAAACCAAGTGAAACCCAAATTCCAAGTGGCATATGGCCCTCATCTCCTAAAACCTATATTCAACCATCTGATCATTCCACACAACACATTCTTCATTAAGATCCAACTCTTTAGTTCCAAGGTAACAGCATTCTGTTGAGTTGTCTCTTCCAGTTTTCCTCACTTCCCCACTTTCTTTATTCCTTCTTTAGAAAAGTCGTTTATTGCCTTTGTAACAGTAAGTGATTAATAGGTTTCCTACCTACCTCAGGGAGATTTTACCGTGCAGCTCCCCTCAAAAAAAAAAAAAAAAAACCACATCTCTCTCTATGTTAATCTTCCTCAGAGCGGGATTTGGTTGCTAAGGAGACACAGAGGAATTCTCAGCTCTCAATATCAAGTCTTCAAATATAATTTACGTAATTGTGGGCATGACCCAAAGGCAAAATGGAACTAGAGAACATTCCTCCTCCACTTTATGGATCTTCTTCCCTTTCTGCCCTTTCCATCTAAAAATGTGCTGTGTTATCCAAATAGAGAGTTACAGTAATCCACGTGGAGTCTAGAATAGATGCCTGCTGGACTGTACCATATACTTCCTGGGGTCACAAGAGCCAAGGGAAAGCTGCTTAACCAGAAATCCCAACCCTCTATGCAGCACTCTATGCTTCTCAATCAGGCTATCAAAGCCTAAATTCAAGATTACCTGAAGGGTTGCCAAGTCTAGATCAGCTCTGTAAGAAATACAATGTGAGCCACATACGTAATTTAAAATTTTCTAGTAGTCATATGTTTTAAAACTGAAAAGAGATGAAGTTAATTTTAATAACACATAGTAACCAATTGCTATAGATTTTATTTAAACTATATCCAAATATTATCATTTCAACATTAACCAATATTAAAAACTAATGAGATAATTTTCAAAATCTTGTGTGTATTTTGCATTTATACACCTCTCAATTCAGATGCTGGCCTTTAATCAAAAATACTCGATCTGTATTTAGATTTTCTATACTATCCACTTGCAAAAATATATTCACATACTCAAGTTGCTCCAAATGTGGTTAAAAGTTTTCCAATAACTGAATTATCAGTTTTTGTATTGAAATTAAAATGAATTAAAATTAAATGGTTCTTTAGTTTCACTGGTAACACTCCAAGCACTGAATAGCCATATGTGGCTAGTAGATACCATATTGGACAGGACACTAAATTAAAAGTTGCTATAGATATCTCAAAAGTTAGTTATATTTAAATAAAAGGAATGAGATGAATTCTTACAAGGTACACCAATAACAGTAGTGTTCCTAAGATTAATAATTAAAAGTTTCCTCAAAGCTGTTGGATTATCACGCATCATGCACTGAGTCATCACGGAAGTGTGATACTCACATTCTGCTTTATCAGACATAGCCTCTGCAGCAATCAAGATGGGAAGTTAGGGTGATCTTCTTTTTTGAAAGTTGGGCTCCAAGTCCCTAAACACAATTACATTAAATAATGTATTGATGGTAAATATTTATTTTTAGCTTTTTCACTCACTCAGAAAAAAAAATTGGATGAATTATTAACACTTTTTATACATCTCTCTTCTCCTCTAAAATCTTCAATGCCTGCCTCTCCAAAAGAGACTAATAACAACAGCCACCACTGAATGGGGCTCTCTGTAGTTTACCAAGTGTTTGTATACATATTACATTACTGGTTCTGAACAACCTGACAGGAACTATTTACCAAATGTGGAAACCACATAAATAAATAAATAAAAGAAAAGAAAAGAAAAAGAAAAGGGATCCCTGGGTGGCGCAGTGGTTTAGCGCCTGCCTTTGGCCCAGGGCGCGATCCTGGAGACCCGGGATCGAATCCCACATCGGGCTCCCGGTGCATGGAGCCTGCTTCTCCCTCTGCCTATGTCTCTACCTCTCTCTTTCTCTCTGTGTGACTATCATAAATAAAAAAATAAAAAAATAAAAAAAACAAATGTGGAAACCAGAACTCAGAGATGTGAAACAGCTTGTCAGTGTAAGATGTTATTTAGTGTCATATACAGAACTCAAATCCACATATTTGGGTGCAAGTCCCTAGGCAGGTCCCTCTGATTTCTTACTATTTTCCAAATAATATCCAGTTAATACTGGGCACATACCTTACACATCTTTGCCTTGAACTTAGACACTTGAGTTTAGGTTGATGCTAGCCTCCTACTCAGACTGCCCTGTTTTCAAACTTTTTTTTTTTTTTTTAACATATGTCCTACCCATCCTTATAGCATAGGTTCAAATCCTACCTCCTTCATGATCACCCCGGCCTCTAGGGATCTGTTCTTGTAAGCACAGTAGTTATGTTGTCCATGCCTCTCACTTGAAATTTATCATATACTTCTGTGTGAGGAGCTAAAAAACAGAGTGATAGATATAAACAGAAGTCCTATATTCCCAATTAAACTTCAAGTGCCTTGAAAACCAAACTATACTTCACACCAGGGGCTCTTCAACCCTGAATGTCTATTAGAATTGCCTGGGTGGGAAATGATTAAAAATATATCAGTCTAGAGTGGGATGGAGGCATCTGCATTTTTTAGCCTTCCCCAAAGATTCAAACGTTCAGCTGGAAGAGCAAACTCCTGCCTTTTGCCTTGACTTTCAGGGTTCCCAGCTCAGTGCATCACATTCTGGAGATGCTCAATAAAGGACTGATTAATGTGTTTATTGAGCTGAGCCCTTATTCCTACATTTGAAATTATCATTACTTCCAAAGGATTATCCAAAATGCATCAAATGTTGCCTCTACAGCCAGGGAGTCAGTTACACCGGTGCATACTACTGTGTGCTCACATTGCTTTATAATTAGAAATAGCAATATTAAATGCTTTACAGAGCCTTATGGAGCCTCTTGTTCTAAAAGTCTAGGTATAATTTCAGTTAGCTGACTAGAGCATCAAACTGTGGTGAAGTATTCAAGACCTGTTAAATAATTTGGGGCTTATTTGAGATAATCCACAAGCCACCATGGCCCTATGGAAGTCATGACTCTATAGCCACATGCTATTAGATAAAAGGCTACAACACTTTTCCTCAGCTTCTGACCAGAGGGGGAAAAATATTATAGTTACTGTTTTAAAATAACAAATCTGGAACATCCAAAAATGATTAATTCTCAAATTGTCAGCATTATACCATGGGCAAGAGCACAGACCATGTACCTCATCTCCCTAGTTCTACAAATGAACTGGGACAAATTAAAATACTGCACCTCTCCCTTAGCAATTAACAATCAGAACTCATCTTCTAGTCTGGCTTAATTACTGTCTTCTTTCCATTTAAATATAAAAAGAAAATAAAGGTGTTTTGTGCTCTGTCATTTTCTTGTTTTAATCTCCATAGAAATGGACTCTTCTCTGGGGCGTTTGGCTCCTCCACCTTAATTCAGTGTGCCAGGAGTGTCAGCCTGCATTAAATTGGCTGGCAAGCAAGACATCCCACAGCCCTTTTAATGCACAAAACTAGCCAAGCATCCTAAGGGGTGCTGGCATGATAATGCCCCTGCAAACCCGAGTGATAAGGGATGCTGAGATAGGAGGTGGGGGTGGAAGAGGCCCTGGAGGATGGACTTGCCTAAAGATAAGCAGCACACTGACATGGAATATCAGCAGATAGGGCCCCTCTCCACTTTCATCCCAAGGAGATAGTTAAGAAATGCTGAGTCCCTCCTAATACATGATCAATTAATAAGTATAAATCTAATATCTGGGTTGTACAAGGGTTGTAAGCCATCTATTTTGGAAGAAAAGGCAAATACATAAGTCAAAATTTTAAATAAAATACAAACAACTATATACCAGATGTCAAAGGAAGTTTACGAGCTAAGGTACCTGGCTGGCTTAATCAATAGAGCATCCAACTCTTGATCTTGGGATTGTGAGTTTAAGCCCCATGATGGGTTTAAAGATTTAAATTTAAAAAAAAGAAAGTCTATGAGCTCTGTAAATAAGTGATATAAACCCATAAGTGCCATGAGTTCAAATGAAGATGGGATCCCTGAAGGCTGAAGGTTGAGAAAACGACCTAAGAAAAGTGTTGAAGGGAGACTGAGCAGGATGGAAGGGTGGGTGAGGGATAATAGTGATATTCTGAACAACTGGTTTAGCACAGGCATCAACTAGTTAGAACTGGGTGCTGGGCAGCACACCTATATGGTACTGAATATCAGTCCTCAGCAGGTCAGATTGGCTGATGTCAGAGAAACAGAGAGAAGCAAGTGCGAGGTGAGAATGCACATGGTTTGGGAGACAGCAAGTATAGCTCTGTTTGATTTAAGCAGGGGGTTGGATTATACACTGTTGAAATAGGCAACAAACCGTTTTAATATGTGGAAGCAGGCACTGACATAAGTAGTGTTCTGGAATGTGACTTCTGAAAGGAAGGGCTTTGTTTTCTTCCCTTCTATAGTCCCAGCACCTTAAAAAAGGACCTGACATATACAAGGATTTCAAAATCTGTTTGTAAAATGAGTAATTAACGGCAACAGCAGGCTGGACAGGGATGCCCTAGCTTCCCATGTCTTCTCAGGCACATCCTCCCTTTCTCCTCCAGTAGACGCAACTCAAGGATCTTGTATTGGGTTAACAGGAATGCTAAGGGTTTCTAATTCCATTACTATATGGATAAAAAAGCAAACAAAAGTGGAAAGAGTATTTCCCTTCCTTATCTCTTTAGCTTGTCCTTCCAAAGCAGATGACTGATAAGATTTTATCATGGTAACTAAGGATTCTGGTGACAAAATAGCTGCCCAATGGTATGCAGCAGAACTTGGGCATGTCATGATCCACAGATCTAGACAGGCAGTTTTAACAGTTGATAGAAAGGTGAATCAGAGAAATTCTCCTAATCTTCAATCAAAAGATATTTCCTTCCCATTTCTCCATGTCTACCCAGTTGGTCAAGACATAAAATGTTGAGTCCTCCTATATTTTACCTACTACCTCCAATCCATCAAGTCTTCAACATTTTTTAAATATTTATTTATTTATCTATCTATCTATTTGAGAGCAAGAGAATAAACAGAGGAGGAGGGGCAGAGGGAGAAAGAGAGAGAGAGAGAGAGAGAAAGGGAAGCAGGCTCCCTGTTGAACAGGAAGCCAACGAAAGGTTTGATCCCATGACTTGAGCCGAAGGCAGACACTTAGCTAACTGAGCCACTCAGGCGCCCCAAGTCTTCTACATCTTAACTTCAAAATACTTCTGCTTCTCCTCATTTTCCCTCTCCCAGTCACAATCATTTAGTTCTTGGAATGCTGAAACAGCCTCCTAACTGCTCTATTGATTCCTACTCTTATCCTATTCCAATTCCTTCGCCACAAAGCAGGAGTTATCTTCTTAAATGTGTATCTGAGCATATCATTTCCTTTCCATGACTTCCAAACACATGTAGGATAAAACCTAGCTCCTTGCCTTGGGCTTTTCTCTCTCTTGCAACCGCGTAAATATGGATGAAAAATATAGGACTGATATCCCACAGCTCCACTGAGAACTGAGCCAAGGGGCTTGCTTTGACTTTTCTTAGTCTTTAGTTTCCTCATTTGCAAAATAAAACTATTGGGCAAGAAGATCTCAAAGGCCCCATGACTTTCTAAAATCTATTATTACATTGCTTGTGTAATGTGTGCAATTCTAACTGGTCCCAAGTTTCAAAAACAGCATGGTTAAGAGTTCATGTCTCCCTCATGTCCTTCTCCACTTTTCTTTGTTCTCTGGAATGTGGGAGCAGAATACCCAAGAAAGTGGCCTAGGCCTGACCTCTTTCCATCATGTCCCTGGCTGCAACCCTCCTCATGTGCCTCTCAACCCTTGGCCAACAGAGTCACCCTCTCAGGTTTCATCCTATCATTTGTCCTGTTTCATTCTCTGGTAAGTGTGAGCCCTCCTTCCCTTTTTCTCTTTCAAGTCAACAAGGACCGTCAGGTCATTTTCCAGACTTGCTTCCTGACTTCTCTCTACCACGTCTCCATGTCCCTCTGACCAGACTTCAGATATGCTGGCACCAAACAACAGGAATGAGAAAACAGAAAAGAGTGCAGGGAAAGAAAACAAAACAATATTAACAGAGCCAAATTTAGGCTCTCTAATGGGTAAAAAAGTATATCAGACAATAGGAGAATAAAAACTTTACAACTGCATAATTAAAATGATGAACCAAATTAGTCAGATGGCCATAAAATGAGTTGGAAAGAAGATACTTCATGAATTCATGATCATTAATATCAGCTAAGCTGGGATCCTGGGGAACACGTGTAACAGTGGCAAGCACACTCCTTTCCTGACGCAGAAACCTCCCTCTGATTCTCTAATTAACTTGGGTAAATAAATTTCTCAGAGCCAGGAAGTGGGAAGGAAAAGGACATAATTGAGTCATTAGGATATTGCTCCAGCTGACACAAACATCGAGTCAGAGAGCACTGCAGAGAGAGCAAAGTTGGATTTCAGTCCTTACTCTGCCATTGCCAAAACGTGTGATCTTGGCCAAACCACTTAACCTCACTGAATTCCACCTCCTTCCTGAATTCCTAGCTACAAATGAAGGATTTAAAATAGACACACAATTTTTAAAAGAGCAGCTTCAACCTGTGTTTAAAGGAACTCTTCCTCAGAAGCCAATGAGAACGACAGATGAAAGCCTTGCTCTTCTGACTGAAGAGGGTCTCAGAGCTTGTCCCAGCATGACTGTCACTGCCACCAACCCCAATTCCAACACTAAAGGATCAGAGACACCCAGTCAATGATTCCACAGGTGCCTTCTGGATGTAAGGTTCGACTTCATAAAACAGGGACCATGCTCTATTTCCTTGTGGGCTTGCATGGACACTGACACTAATTAAGAGATCCCAAATATTCCTGGTTTACATAAAATATATGTCTTTAAGTCACAAAAGAAAGCTTTAATTTCATTTCAATTCTGAAGTCATTAAAAAGGAGATGCTAAACTGGGAGGACTCGCACATGATTCTTTTAAAATACTCTTCAGCTAAAACATATGAATTTTTTCCCATTTGGTCTCAATGTGTAAAACTGGTCCTTCTGAGCCATATTCAGTTAGCTATAGATTTTTTCTGTGATCTTATCTTAGGGTTTTGATACAGGGATGTATAAAGTAGGATTTGGCAATACATGAACATGTACATGGAAGGCTACCGAGAATCAAACCTTACTGACAGAAGATGATGGGCTGGAGTTGGTGAGATAAGATTATCACTCCTTGGTGGTTAGGGGAAAGGCAAGCAAATAATGTCACATGGAGCCGTACCTCAGTAAAGAGTTCAACTACTAGAGGGAATTGAAAAATTGACCTTTAGTCCCTGCATTTTCCAAAATTACAAGCACAAAAATAACATTTGCAAAGTAAATAACTTTTACAAGCCAACGAAAGAGACAATCTAATATACAAGTCGGCAAATGATTGCAGTAGACACTTTACAAACAGAGTTTTCAAATGGGAAATCAGTATGCTAAAAGTTGCTCAAAACTCATTGGTCGTTAAGGAAACACAAAGTCAAATCACAACTACCGTGCAGCCAAACGAATGGCTTTCACAAAATCCTAAGTGTTGGCAAGGATATAGAGTTACCGAAATATTCATTTACTGCCTGTCAGGAGTGTAAATTGGTAATCTTTGGAAAACTATTTGACGGAATCTTCAAAACCTAAATCTATATCTAAGTATGGCTCAGCCCTCCCACTCCCAACAGAAACACGTTATAATATGAAAGACACATGTAAGAATGATCACTGCACCACTACTCTGTAATAGGTGAAAACTGGAAGCAGCCCAAGTGTCCTCTGACAGCAGAATAGATAAATCACAGCATATTCATACCACTGAATGTGTCACAGCAGCGAGAATGAAGCACTATACACAGACATGACTGATCCTCACACACATAATCTTGAGAGAAAGCATAAAGAGGACATGGCCCCATTCATATAAAGTTCAAAAGCAGGCAAAACATCAATGGTAATAGAAAACAGAATAATGGTGACCCTTGGAGAGAGGGTGCAGCGGCTGATGGGGCACAAGGAAAGCCTCTAGGGTGCCAGTAATGTTTATTTATCAGATGGTGGTTATGCAGGCAGGTTTACTTTGTGAATATTTCTCGAGCTATACACTTAGGAATTATGCACTTTTCTGATTATATGTTATACATCAATTTAAATTCAACAATACATTTTAAGTTTTTTTAAAGATTTTATTTACTTGAGCGGAAAAAAGAGAGAGCATGGGTCAGAGTTGGGGGTTGGGAGGGGGAGGGAGAGGCAGGCTCCCTGATGAGCAGGAATAGATCCCAGGGCTCCAGGACTATGCCAGAGCCTAAGGCAGATGCTTAACCGACTGAGCCACCCAGGTCCCCAAATTTTAAGTTTTAATTATTAGTTTTTCGAAGTAACCTAGTAAAACTCTGAAAACACTACTCTCATCATCACAGATCGTTTTATTTCTCTTCTTCTCTTTCTCAAAAGAAAAATGAGGCATAGAGCTTTCATAAAAGCCAACAATATCTGTGCTAGATGGTAAGCCGAACAAGGGAAAGAACTAGTTTTTATTTCTTTTGTGTATTCCATAAGACTGAGCACATGGCTAGCCAAGCAATAAGTAACTCATAAAAAGCAGTTGATTTGAATTCCTGCAAGAAGTCTTCAATCATTATACTCTGCTTAGTTTTCAGCATTACTAATATCTATTTAGAAATCTGACTACTGCTAAATTTTCCCATGTAATTTGTCATAACTTTTTACAGTGTGTCTAATGGACTTTATTTTATTTAATAAAGTTGATGGTGTCTAGTGGGTCACATGGTGCTCAGACCAAATATAGTAGAGGAGCCCAGCCAAAGTCCCTCGGGGTGGCCGTTAGGAAAGGCTTTCTGGGAAAAGTGGCATTTGTGAAATAATGGCTGAAGTGTAAAACAGGAGTTTCCTAGGCAAAAGGGGAGGAGGAGGAGGAGGTGCATTCATACATGTTTATACCTTCCAGCAGCTACAGGAAGTAGTTATGATTTCATTTCATTGCCTTGAGGTTCAGGAAAGTTTGACCAACTTTTCCAAGTTCCCACAGCTAAGATGGGGATTAAAGAATGCCCTTGTCATGATGAGCACTGGGTGATGTATGGGATTGTTTAATTTTATGCACCTACTTACCTTGATAGGAAAACCACAATTATCCAAATGAGAAAAGGAGCTAATTGCTTTGGCCCAAATTGAGCAGTAATCATACACACACACACACACACACACACACACATACACACACAAAAGTTTCAGAAAAACTGGCACTATTCCACATTTTTCTTGCCTCAAATTTATTCAGTCTTTGAATTCAACCTTAAGACACTGATAGAAAGGGGTGGGGGAGGAGGCAATAAGGAAAGTACAATTTCTTGAATGAAGTGTTAAAAATACTGGACGTTATATCTTATAAATTTTATTTTGGTGAAATTTTAGTTAGAAACATATCAGATATGATACATGTGTCCAAGAACAACAAAAATACCATAATGCCTTACTTATTAGTACTCTGTTTTATCTGAAACGCTTTCAAAATACCTTAGGAAGATTCACATGTCAATACATGCAGTTGTGCCTTCAACAATAATTGTGGCATGTTATGTCTCTTTTTCTTGTGATTTTCACAGATTAAAACTGTGCTGTTATAAAAGTACATTCTCTCAGCTATTAATCACACATGCCTTAAAAAGAAGACATTAACGTTTTATAAATAACAATAAAGAGTGAAAACCAGATTTATAAAGCAGCTCCTGCTGAGATGTTTGGGACATTATATAAACAATTAAAGACAACAATGAAAACATCATAAAGTTAATTACCACAAATTAAATAAAATAAATTAAAGGCCAAACTGTTAAACCGTTTAAATGGAATTTGGCTATGCTCAGAAATACTAGTTGATGTTAAAGAGCTAGATCTAGAAATTTGAGCAAAATCCTAAAATACTATAAATCCTGGCATCTATTTTCAGACTTCTTTCTCAATTACCTTATAAAAATATTTAAGGTTATAATATGGTTTTGGAGTTTATTTTATTTTGAAAACAATCTTAGCAGTTGCCTTCTTGTGAGCCCTTCATTTTGTGGGTGAGGACACAGCAGTATGAGGATGTAAGTGATTTGTCCAATGCAACACTGGATCTGTTGATAAACCGGAACCAGAATTCTGGTCTCTTAAGTCCTGCCAAAGCACAATTTTTCCTAATAAAATTCCTTCCAGGAAACAGTATATTCCTTTCATGAATTCTTTCATCCCTTTACTTTCTATCTCCTGTCTGCATCAGTCCTTTTTTTCCTACTTTGTTCTAATGGAGACAATATACCATGGGGGTGAAGAGCAAAGATCTTAGGCTCCAGGGGGCCTGGGTTCAAGCCAAGGGCTTTGCCACTTCCTAGTCATTGACCTTAGGCCTCAGGGTATCAGTTTGTCCCAGTTTGCCACGTACTTTACTGTTTTAAAACCAGAGGTCCTGAGTCCTAACAGCCACCTCTGTCCCAGGCAAATTAGGTTAGCTACTTATTTAACTCCATAAGTTTGAGCTCTTTTACCTGTAAAATATGAATAATACTCATTCTTACGTCTCATAGTGCTGCTAGGAGGTCAAATAAATGAATAAATGTATGAAAACATTCAGCAAAGCTCCTAAGCCTGGTCCTTGTAAGCCCTCATTAAGTTAGCCCATGTCACTTCCTCTTCTGTCTCTTCCTGTTAGAGATGTAGATTTGAAAATCTCTAAGACTCAGGTGATATATAAAGCCAAGAGAGAGAATGAGTTTTCTGAAAAACAGGACAAGCAGTTGATTTGTGGAGAGTGGGAAAAGCACAGAAATAGAGTCCGTTAAGAAGGAAGGAGAGTGTCTCAAGGCCATATTGGTCAACATAATCAGATAAGAAACGAAGGAATTTCAGGACCATGGCATGCATGGAAGAGCTTAGTAATAAATTCTACTCTTGAGTCTCTAAATAGATGCAGATTATTTTTTTATGATTTTATCCATTTATTCATGAGAGACACACAGAGAGAGGCAGAGACATAGGCAGAGGGAGAAGCAGGCTCCCTGTGGGGAGCCCGATGCAGGACTTGATCCCAGGGCCCCAGGATCACACCATGAGCCAAAGGCATTCACTCAACCACTGAGCCACCCAGGTGCCCTGGATGCGGATTATATAAAGGATTTTTCAGAAGTAAGTAAGAAAGGAAGTGAGGGTAAGGGATAAATAGGTATAATACTTTGCCTACTATATGAGATAACTTTAGAAACACAAAGAATCATCAAAAGAGCAAAAATATCTATAATTACTGCATTGTTGATACATGCAGTATCATATCTAGCATTTATATCTTTCTAGAAAAAAATTTCTAAGAGGAATAACATATTGAACTACAAATATCAAAACACGTATCTTTTTATCAGCAATATCTGAAGGCTTTTCCCTAAGGAACGAGGCATTTATAAATAAGGTAGGAATCTTCAGGAACCATAAATAGAAAATAAATGCACAGTGGTGATGGGATAGAAGCTGAGAATGCTGTCCCAGCTCCTGGATGCAGGCAGAGGCTACCTGGTGTTCACCTCCAGCGGGAGGTGAAACAATTCCCATACTATATATGTGATCAGGGCCAGGCCCCGCTAAAAAGAAAATTAAAAAAAAAAACAAACTAGATGATAAGAGGCAGAAAATAAAACTTCCAAACCACTGCTTGGAGCAAGGACTTATCAAAAGCTCGATAGCTGTGGAGGCAGAAGGTACACAGGTCTCACCCCCAGGAGGACCTAGCCACACCAGCCACAGAAACAGGATTTGAAATATCATCAATATCACGAGGGCAGGAGCCCCAAGGAGCCAATATAAGACCTGGTTCTGGAATGGGAAACACTGGGTCACCTATAGTACTGTGAACCAGAATGTGATGGGTGTAGAAGCAAACAGAATATAAAAATGTAATAAAACTTTTACTCCGCATAAGCCTGAAAAATATTATAAAATAATTTCAAAATTAGAAAACACATGTCCAAAAGTAACACCAAGAAAGATATTCAATAATATCAACAACTAGAATAGCAATTCACTCCATAGGAAATGAAAATGATAAACGAATAAGAAAAATAACTTTAAAAAGTAGGTTAACACTCCACCAAGAGGGGCACCTGAGTGGCTCAGTCAGTTAAGCATTTGCCTTTGGCTCAGGTCATAATCCCAGGGTCTTGGGATCGAGATCATATGTCGGGGTCCCTGCTCAGAAGGGAGTCTGCTTCTCCTTCTGCCCCCTCCCTGCCTGTGCTCTCTCTTTCTCTCTCTCAAGTAAATAAAATCTTAAAAAAAAAAAAAAGACTCCACCACAAGACAGAGGAGGAAATAATGTTCTTTAAAAAATATATGAAAATATGAAACAAAGCAGAAATAAAGACAAAAAAACACAGATCCCTTGAAATAAGAACATATTCTTTGAAAAAAACTTATAATAAAAATAATAAAATCTAGATTAGATACAGTATAAGAGAAGCAATTAGTTAAAAAGATAATACTAAGGAATTCCCCAGAACATAACAAAAAGAGATATAGATAAAAAAGATGAAGCAACAATTAAAACATATAAAACATAGGTTGAAAGATCCCAACATGTGTTAAAAGAAGTTCCAGAAAAAAAAAAAAGAAAGAAATGAAGAAAAAGCGATGTTTCAAGTGCCAGTATTAAAAGATGACATGAAAAAAAAATTAAAAAAAAATAAAAGATGACATGAATCTTGAATTGAAACTACACTCTGGATTCCAAGCAAGAAGAATAAAAATAAATCCACATCCAGACATGTCGTAGTGAGCAACAGGAATGAAGAGGAAAGAGTCATCTGTGCTCATCGTCTTTGATTTCTGTCTTCCCATGCTTTTTTGAACGCACTTTCAAAAGTGGGCTTTTGCATCCACCACTCCATCTAATCTGCTTCTAAGGGACTCTGTGATATGCCAGGCGGAGCCTCACAGAGAACTTCCTCCCCTGCTGCGGGACACGCACCCCAAGAAAGCTCTCGATTATGGCCTTTCCTCAGATTGTACTGGCTAAGGAATCGCTGTGCCCAAAACCATGCCCCTTCCAGGACAGCCCACTCCCAGTGACTAGTCAACAAGAGATCTGTGCAGGCCCAGACACCTCGCCCTATCTCAACATTAGAGCTCCCAGGGGGTTTGTTGCAACTGTCACTAGACTGCCTCAGAGCCAAACTTCCCCTAATTCCTGCTTCCTTCCCTCCCCTTCCATAGATGGTAATTCCAACAGCACTTCCTAATAAACCTTTTGCTCGTCTCCACCTCAGAGTCTGTTTCCAGGGGAACATAACCTACCAGCCATTCCTTCTGTCAAGGTCAACTGATGTCCTTCATGCTATTAAATCTAATTCCCAATTCTAGTCTCAGTTCACCTATTAAGTGCATTTTAGATATTTCATCACTGACTCATTCTTGACATATTTTCTGCATTTGTCTCCTGGGAATCCCCATTGTCCTAGATCTTCTCTTACTTTCTCCTACCTCAGAGTTTTTTGCTGGTTCCTCCTCGTCTCACTGACCTCAAAATAGTATATTGTCCCAAAGCTCAGACCCGAAATCTCTTTTAAAAAAAAAAAAAAGAAAAAAAAATAAATAAAAAAAAAAAAAAAAGATTTTATTTATTTATTCACGAGAGACACAGAGAGAAAGAGACACAGAGACATAGGCAGGGGGAGAAGCAGGTTCCTCTCAGGGAGCCTGACATGGGACTTCATCCCTAGACTGGGATCATGCCCTGAGTCAAAGGCAGACACTGAGCCACCCAGTGATCCCCTGAAATCTTTTCCACCACATATATTTACTTTGTTATTTTGTCCAGCCTTGGGGCCATAAATACTATCTCTGTGTTGGGATCCCTGGGTGGCGCAGCGGTTTGGCGCCTGCCTTTGGCCCAGGGTGCGATCCTGGAGACCCGGGATCGAGTCCCACATCGGGCTCCCGGTGCATGGAGCCTGCTTCTCTCTCTGCCTTTGTCTCTGCCTCTCTCTCTCTCTCTCTCTGTGACTATCATAAATAAATAAAAATTAAAAAAAAATACTATCTCTGTGTTTATGATTCACAAAGATGTATTTTCAGCCTGGTCCTGTCTCCTTGGCTATTTCACATTCCCATTTGAGCAGCATGGAGGCATCTCAAATTTTATGTATTGAAACAGAGTTCCTAATCTTCCTCTGATCATTTTCCAAACCTCAGCAAATAATATCTCTATTCTTCTAGTTACTAAGGCTGAACAACCATCTCTGATTCCTTTTTTTGTACATCCCACATCTGATCCATTAGCTAATCCTAAACCAGCAATATTTTCAAAATATATTCAGAATTTGATAGCTTCACACCACCTTCACCATAAGCACTCTAGTCTAAACCATCACCATTTCTCACGTGGATTATTAGAGTAACCTCTAACTGGCCTGATTCTCTTCCCTACTCCCGTCCTACTATCTCTTCTCAACCCAGCAACCAGAGCTATCCCACTAAAACCTAAGTCAGATCATGCCCTCCACTCAAAACCCACTGATGGCTCACACAGCCCTACATTATCACTTACCTCATTGACCTAATTTTTACTCCAACCCGTTGTTCGCTTTCCCCCAACCTCAAAACATTTGCATTTGCTATTTGCTATGCCTGAAATGTTCTTCCTTCGGACGGATCTCTACAAGGTAACAACCCCTCACTTCTTCATAGGTGTACACTCAAAGGTACCCTCTAAGTAAGGACTTCACCAGCCACCCGTGTACAACTGGAATCCCACCTCCCACAACCCTCCTGGCCCCCTCGTTGATGTAGTTTCCTCCTTAGCACTAACACTATTTAGTATACCATGCATTTTACTCATGGCATGGCAGGAACTAACTGCTGATTCCCAAACGTGTTTTCTTTTGCTCCTAGGCTCACAGCTGCACTACCTTCCCCAGGCACCTTTGAAGTTAAATATGAACAAGTGACTGCATCCTCACCATGAGAATATGGGCCAATGTGTTAAGTGCCACCTCCAGGCCTAGTCCTTAAAAACCTCCATGCTCTTTTCCCTCTCTGGCTGCTAAAACATTGGTGGCTGCAGGACAGCATCAAAACTGAATGTTAAAGATGACAGAGACACAAAGTAGAAAAAGCCTGTACCTTGAGAGTTTGTTAACTAGAAACAGCCTTAAGAGACAATATGAAAGGGACGCCTGAGTGGCTCAGGGGTTGAGCATCTGCCTTCGGCTCACAGCATGATCCCTGGAGTCCTGGGATCGAGTCCCACATTGGGCTCCCCACAGGGAACCTGCTTCTCCCTCTGTCTATGTCTCTGCCTCTCTCTGTCTCTCATGAATAAATAAAATCTTTAAAAAAAAAGAGATAGTATGAAAAATAAAATCTCAAAGCATTAAGCCAGTGATAATCAGGGGCTTAATTTATTACAGTGGCTAGCTTTAGCTTAGCTAATATATTCACTCATTAGACTGTAAGATCTATGAGTGCAGGGATATTTATACTGCTTTGTACACTGATGAAAACCCAGTGTCTACAGGACTAGTTGTCAATCAATGAATATTTGAAGGATAATGAATAAAGGAATAAAAACCCCTTAAATTCCAACATAGAGAAACGATAGGCTATATAGAAAGGAATGACAACTTTGGCAAAATCTCTCATCAGCAATGACAGTTGACAGAAGACAGTATCTTAGAACATCAGAGGAAAAATAAGAAACAAAATTCAAAATCAATCTAAACTATCATGTAAAAGTGAGAACAAAATAAGGGCTTTTAGAAATACTAAGTCTAAGAAATCTTGACACACACAAACACACACACACACACACACAAGCACACACAGATCTCCCAAAAATGAGTGGTTAATAGACATACTTCAGGAAGAAGAAAGTGACCCCGAAAGGAATGAATAAAATGCAAGAAAAAAGATATAAGCACAGAAATGTGATAATGTTTATAAATTTAAATAGCTAGTATCTACAAAAACCTATGCGTAGTCAATATGGATTTTTTTCATGTGGAACTAAATTTTAAATATAATAACCAGGAAGGGGGTAGGCAAGATCCAAAAGGGAGCAGTTTTCAACGGATTAAAGGTTCAGGGCCTTTGTCTTGTTTAAGAAGAAAATAAATGTACTAAGTAAGTTAAAAAAAATTAGAGACAAATATTTTCACTAACATGCTAAGGATAACTTCTAACAGAATGGCAAAACAATGTATAGCTCTGAAACTATCAGAGAAATCTTATAATAATTAATGGAAATTCTATCAAGTCAAAAGAAGGTAAGAGAAGGAAAAAAAGCAAAGAAAGAATAGAATTTAAATAGAAACCTAAATAAACTTATAAGTGCCATAAATACAGATTATATATATCTATTAACAGACAAAGATTATAGAATAAATCAATACAAATAAAATTCAATGAAAGGGTTAATTGTAAAAGATAGACTTAGGGCAACCCAGGTGGCTCAGCAGGTTAGCACTGCCTTCAGCCCAGGGTGTGATTCTGGAGGCCGGGGATGGAGTCCCACGTCGAGCTCCCTGCTTCGAGCCTGCTTCTCCCTCTGCCTATGTCTCTGCCTCTCTCTGTCTCTGTGTCTCTCATGAATAAATAAATAAAATCTTTAAAAAAGAAAAGATACACTTAAAACCAAAGAACACAGAAAGATTAAAAATTCATGAAAAAATATTTACCAAAAAAATAATAATAACAAAAAAAGCTGGTGTAATACTAGTACTACCAGGCAAAAACAGATATTAGATCAAAATTATTAGTAGGAATGAAGAGGCACACTAAATTATGGTTAAAGAGGGACGCCTGGGTGGCTCAATGGTTGAGCATCTGTCTTCCACCCAGGGCATGATCCTGGAGTCCCGGGATCAAGTCTCACATCAGGCTCCTTGCATAGAGCCTGCTTCTCCCTCTGCCTGGGTCTCTGCCTCTGTGTGTGTGTGTGTCTCTCATGAATAAATAAATTAAAATCTTTAATTAAATAAATAAACAAATTATGGTTAAAGAAACAATGCTTCAAAATGTTAGGACAATCATTAATTTGTATAAACCTAACAAAACAGCTCCAAATTTTCAATTAATAGAATTACACAGAAAAAGTGTTAAAACAATTGGAGAGGGAGATTTTAGCATACCGCTATTAGAAACATGGGTCAAAAAAAAAACATGGATCAAGTACGTACAAAATAACATGGATATAAATTTAACGTTAGATGCTTGTTGTAATATATATTTTTAGAATCCTGCACAAGTTAAAAATACATATTTTTAAGCACATATGGAGCATTAAAAAATTTTCCATATACTCAGTCACCTGAAATGTCCCAATAAATGTTAAATATTTGAATAATACAATTTTTACAAATCAACAGTGAAGATTGTTTTTTAAAGTGTACTCCTGAATGACTAAGTGATTAAAGAGTAGATCAAAATGGAAATTATGAAATATTTAGAGCAGGGAGCAAATGCAAACACAGCAAACCTATGGAATACAAAGTAGCATCAAGAAGTAAATTTATTGCCCTACACGTATTTATTAAATGAAATACATATTTAAAATATTCAACTTTAACACATATAAAGCAAAAATTATTAAATCCAAAGAAAGTAGAAGGAAGAAACTAATAAAGACAAGAGCAAAAATGAATGTAATCAAAACAACTGGAAAAAACAAAACAGTAGAGACTGTCAACAAAACAAACAAAAAAAACAAGTCCTTTGTGAATATTGATAAGATGTACAAGCCTCTATGTGCCACAAAGAGAGAGAAAGGCGTGGGAGGGAGGCAGAAGAGGAAAAAGAGGAAGAAACAGAGGAAGGAGGGAGGGAGCGAGAGAGGGAAGTGGGGAAGGAGGACAGAGGGACAAATAAGCAGTATTAGGTACAAAAGAAAAAGCTGAAGAGGATGCAAAGGGAAGTCTAGACTTGTCAGGGTGCTGGAGGAACCACACAGGCCCAGGTAAGGCAGGAAAGTGAGGAAGGCTCAAACGTCCAAGAGCAGCATGAAGGCACTGAATCCTACATGGAAGAAGAAATCACAGAAAATAGGGGAAAAAAGACAACAGAGAAGAGCATGAAATGCACTAAAGGAAGAAGCAAGTAAAGAGCAGCATAAGGTAACCATATGCTAGCTCTTCAAGTATTTTCCTTTCTAAATAAAAAACTTGTATTACATAAAATAAAATCAATTTAGAAAATGACTTTATTAAGAACTATTTATACAAAATTATAATAATATAGCAGAAGGCTGAGATGCACTTAATTGTTCTTTTATACATCTGAGTAGTTCATTAACAGAAATCAAGGTATTCATTAAAAAAGAACAGCTGATCTTCCTCCAGAGAAAAATCCCAAATCCAACTACCAACTAAGAGTCTGGTTCCTGATTTCATGTGCTAGGAAACACCTTTTAGGTCATTTTGTTTCATTTTTATTAAATAAAAATAATATAAAACCACCAGTGAACTCAGTGTGTTGTATTTATATATTTTATTTATATGTATGTATGCATTTATTTATATTTGACATTCCCGAAGTATATCAAAACAGTAGGTTAGGTAAAATTACGAAGTCAGTCAAAAAAATAAAAATCAGTGTTTGCCTAGCTATTCTTCCAGAAATGTTCTTCCCCTTTGGAGATATCCTCTCCCTGCATATGTTCTTGAACTATATCCAGAGGCCTTTATATTTTAACAGGGGAAAATACATCAAGTATTGATCATGCGCTTTAAAGGAACGGTTATAAGAAAATAATAGATATTAGCAGACGGAGGATTGTGTTAAGTCTTTGTAAAAACAAGTTTCCTAGTATCCCTAAAATCACAAATACAAAACTATTACTATTCTGTCAATTTCCTGGACCTATGCGTATGTCAATTCCTAAGCCTATGATATATAGGCCAGGATGTGAAAATGAGTGTTTAGAGCCAAATAATACACTAATTCAGCTCTTCCTTCACACATAGCCTTATTACTCAACATCAAAAAGAAAAAAAATATATGACGATCTCTCTCAATCATGGATCTACAGTAGTTCCCCCACCTTTATCCATGGAGGACACTTCTACGTTCTGTAGTGGATGCCTGAAACAGTGGATAGTACAAACCCTACAATACTATGCTTTTTCCTATATAAACATGTTTATGATAAAGTTTCATTACAAATTAGGCACAATAAGAGATTAAGCAACAACGATAATAAAATAGAATAATTATAACAATATACTGTAATAAAAGTTAGGTGAATGTGACCACTCAAAATATCTTATTGTACTGTACTTACTGTCTTCTTGTGATGATGTGAGATGATGAAATGTCTATGAAGTGATGAGATGAAGTCAGGTGAATGACGTAGGCATTGTGATGTAGCATTAGGTACTACTGACCTTCTGATGACAAATCAGAAGGAGAATCATCTGCTTCCAGACCATAGCTGACCACCAGTAAGTGAAAGCACAGAAAGCAAAATTGGGATAAAGGGAGACTATCAGGACTGCCTAGGTGGCTCAGTACTTTGGGTATCCGACTCTTGGTTTCAGTTCAGGTGATGATCTCAGGGTCATGGGATCAAGTCCCAAATGGAGCTCCAGCTCAGCATGGAATCTGAGCTGGAGATTCTCTTCCTCTCCCTCTATCCCTCCCCCTGCTCACACACATACACATAGTCACTCTCTCTCAAAAATAAATAAATAAAATCTTTTGTTAAAAAAGAGAAACTACCATATTCATGATCCTCTTTTGATCAAAGTGTCAGTGTTTATAAAATAATATGGTAATAAATAACCCAAAGCCATAAGTCCAACTCTAAGTCTCCATGCTCTCATTTACACATGGCGAGCAAGCTCCCCATTTCCTATTCCCACCACAAGCACCTTTGCTTTCCTCTTTCCTTAGTTGCTTGTTCTGTTCTTGCCATCTGGATATCAACTTCCCTACTTTCCAAAGAATAAACAATCCTGGTTTCCCTTAGAGGAACGTATCATAGGCCTCCTCCTGCACAAAGTTTTCTCTTATACTCCACATTGGAAGTCTTCCTTGTCTCCTCAGAATCCCATAGCCCTTACACTATCTCTCATTTATGACACTGTCCTTTTAAATCTTGTGTTATGTTTATTTGTGTGCAAATATCATTTCCTATATTACACTGCAAGTGTCTTAAGGATATTTCTGTCTGAATTATAATATCCCTCACAGATCCTAGGAAAATTCTCTAAATACAGTGTTCAAAAATTATTTGTAAAACAATTCATTGTAGCAATTAATTACAGCAGTTTATTTAGTAGTACAAAAAGCCAGTTCCCCATAAATACATGTACCAAAACTAGGTTTAGCTTCTGACTTCTTGAATGATATAACTTGTTTTCTGGGACCTCAATTTTCCAAACAAATAGCATTAATTAAAAAAGAAAAACAGTTTTTAACTTACAAAATTTATGAAAAAAGTTACCAGCTATATAAAGTGAAAATTAAGTACCTTAGAACTAAGAGATGTTCTAGAATAGAACTCTCTTAGAATAGAAGAATATCTTCTTCTCTTAGATCTCTTAGAATATCTCTTAGAATAGAAGAGATGTTATTATAAGTACTCACAAAAGAAGCAATCTGGTAGCTTACAGTAAGAAACAGGAATTGGTCTTCATTAACAAGGCTTAATTATCAACTGGGACAATATATACAGGTAAGAAGATAGCAATTTAAGAAAGTAAAAGACACAAGAGCAAGACCTCACAATTTTTTAAAAAGTGATAATAGAAGGTATAAATTTCCCAAAATAAACTTCATGATTAAAGAATAAAAGATCTAGGCATGGTTCTTTAGGAGGAAAAAAAAAGACTAAGGCAGCATAAAGGCTGTCAAATTTAATGACAGATGACAAAACTAATCAGTCTAGCCAAATAGGAAGTAATTACAAAATTACAATGGTATTTTTTACAGAAATGGAATAAACAACCCTAAAATTGTGAAACCACAAAAGACTCCAGATAGCCAAAACAATCTTGAAAAAGAAGAACAAAGCTGGAAGCATCATGCTTCCTGATTTCAAACTATGCTACAAAGCTATAGCAATCAAAATAGTATGATATTGGCATAAAAACTGGCACATGGATCAATAGAACAGAATAGAGATCCCAGAAATAAACCCATGCATATAGGGCCAATTAATTTACAAGAAATGAGGCAAGAATATACAATGGATAAAGGACAGTCTCTTAATAAATGGTGTTGGGAAAATTGGACAGCTACACACAGAAGAATGAGATTGGACCACTATGTTACATTGGACACAAAAATTAACACAAAATGGATCAAAGACTTGAATGTAAGATGTGAAATCATAAAACTCCTAGAAGAAAACTATCCTAGAAGCAATATCTCTGACATTGGTCTTGGCCATGATTTTTTAAAATGACATCAAAAGCAAAGGCAACAGAAGCAAAAATCAGCAACTAGAGGCTACATCAAACTAAAAAGTTTGTGCAGAGCAAAGAAAATCATCAACAAAATGAAAAGACTATCTAGTGATTGGGATAAAATATTTGTAAATAATATACCTAATAAGGGATTATGTTCAAAATGTATAAAGAATTCAAAAAGCTCAAGAACAATAAAACAAATACTGGTTTAAAAAAATGGGCAGAGGAGCTGGATAGATAGGAGACATATAGATGGCCAACAGGTACATAGAGAGATATACACCGTCACTAATCATCAGGGAAATGCAAATCAAAACTATCATGAGGGATCACCTCACATCTGTTAGAATGGCTATTGCTATTATAAAATAAATAAATAAATACCAAGTATTAGAGAGGATATGGAGAAAAAGGAACCCCTGTGCACTGTGGGTGGGAATATAAACTGGTGCAGTCACTATGGAAAACAGTACAGAAGTTCATCAAAAAATTTAAAATAGCTCTACCATATGACCCAACGATTCCACTTTTGAGTATTAACCTAAAGAAAATTAAAACACTAACTCAAAAAGAAATATACAACTCTACATTCACTGCAGCATTAGCCAAGACATGAAAGCAACCTAAGTGTCCATTGATAGGTGAATGGATAAAGAAAACATTATATATATATATATATATATATATATATATATATATATATATCACACTATGATGGAGTATTATTAAGCAATAAAAAAAGAAATCTTGCCATTAGCAACAACATGGATTGAGGGCACTATGATAAGTGAAATAAGTCAGAAAAAGACAAATACTTTATGACCTCACTTACATGTGGAATCAAAAAAAAAAAAGCAAAACTGAACTCACAGATATAAAGAACAGATTCATGGTTGTCAGAGGCAAGGAATGGGGAGTGGGGTAAAATGGATGAAGGGAGTCAAAAGCTTCAAGATTCCAGCTGCCAAATAAAAAAGGCTTGGGTATCCCCCTGCAGCATGGGACATGCAACATACAGCATGGTGACTATAGTTAATAATAGTGTATTGCGTTTTTGCAAGTTGTTAAGAAAGTAGATCTTCAATGTCCTCATTACAAGAAAAAAAATGTGTATGTATTGTTGAGGGATGTTAAATTAGACTTACTATGATCATTTTGCAATATATACAAGTATCGACTCATATTGTGCACCTGAAACTAATATAATGTGATGTGTCAATTATATCTCAATCTAAAAAAAGAAGTTAAGCTACTTTATAATAATTTTAAGTAAAATATCAAGAAAAACTGTATGGTAATTTTTTAAATTGTATCTCATATCTTAAATAACACAACAGGTTGCTCAATGATGAAGAAATTTAGAAATATGTGAGTTAAAAAATAATGAGCATAATAAGATAATATTTGGAGAATCATCCTTCTAAATCAGCTTTACAAGCTCCTCTTCAGTGACAAGGGGATGGAGGGTTGGAGGGTGTCTTAAAAGATAACATGGGGATCCAGTCTGGGACAAAAGTTACCTCCTTCTAGGCTTCATATTCAAATCACCAGTAGTTACAGCATTGTGCTTCACAACAAACCGTATCAATCTCTTGATAAAAAGTTACCCAGCATTTTATTTCTTCTTCTGTGAGACAGCACCAAATGCTAATTGAAAAGGACATTTCTTATTTCATTAAGATGGGAGCACTGAGGACAAAGCCTGCAGTATTTCTTTATTACAAAGGCATCTTGATCCTGTAGGTTCTGTTCATCTGGCCCTCTCTACAAGGCAATCAATGCTGCCTGTAGGAAAATTTAATTGCCTTGTTATTTAATAAGTTTTAGGCATAGTTTCACATGAGGGAGTAGAAAAATAATTTCTAGTTCCGATTAATTTATTAAAAACCTATTCAGTTATAATTCAATGATAAGGTTCTCCACAGATCTCTACAACCTAACAGACAAATCCCCAAATACTTTTTTATTTAAATCACCTTTACTAATTACTCTTACTAGGGGATCCCAAAGATGTTAATCTCTGTCCCATGCAGCAATTTTCAGTAGCAGCTTTAGTAAAAATTTTAGATTTAAATACATATTAAACATGAAGTGCTGCTCTGCACACACACACACACACACACACACACACACAATCATGCCCATAATTCTGCTAACACCATCTAAAGTGAAATCACAAAGTCTTTTGGGTATTCAATGAGTGAAGTTTAAATATAGTTAATTTTTATTAATATTGGCCTTTATCCTTAAAATATGGTGGCTTCCTACTTATACAGAGTCCATCACCTTCACTCTCATCATCAGAAAGCAGGAAAATGGACAATACATTGTGCTGGTGTGCTGGTGTGCTGTATAGCAGGATTTATACAACACCAAAAAGAATAAACATTTGCAATTGTTGCAGAGTGTTATATTTTTGCATGTTGAGTTTAGTGTACCTATGAAAATACATGGAAGAGGTGGGATATTAAGAGGCTCCAAAGGGAAGAAAAGAGGCTTAGAGAAGTACAAGAGCCAAGGTGCTTCTTCCCTAAACTGGAACATCAGAGAGACTCTCACAGAGGTCTTAAAGTAAGAGTAATTGGTATGTGAAGCCCCCAGGGTGCCATCTTCACTATGCCAACCTTTTAAATCATGACTTTATTGAAGATCCACAACGTTGCTCTGCACTTAGTACTAATCATATCAATTTCTGAGATAAGGACACTAGGGCTTAGAGAAGTCCAGTAACTTCTTCAAAGCCAAAGAGCTTCAGGAGGCAGAACCAGGATTCAACCCAGGATCCACAGGCTTAAAAACTCAAGCTCTTAACCATTGAGCTTATAGCCTCTTGCTATGAAAGGAATGAAGAGAAACTCCCACAGAAAGATGCCATGCCTGAAGAATCTGGAACTCATTTCTTCAATATAGAAGATTCTCTGCAATGCAGAAAAGTAGGTAAGAGCACAAAGCACTTGGTCATATCTGTTGTAGACTTGAGCAATGTGCCCTATTTGTCAGGGAAACGACATATTTTCCTCAAAAACCAAAACAAAACAAAAAATCCAAGTTTATCCAAAGGAGGTGTTTAAATGATGCTGCTGTGCAGAAACAGGCACCATAAGCATCATAGCTGGATAAAAGCTCTACATCCTACAAGTGATGTCTTAAAAATGACAAGTCTCAAGCCACATATCTCCTATCAGCTATGATTTAAATTATTTACCTAAAATTTTATATTTAACTTTTTACTATAGTAACCTTAGTTCAAACTCAACAGAGGCATTGCTTTAATGTTCATTTCAAATGAATATTACAGAAAGCAGGAAAGAACAGAGTAAAGGGGCCAAAGGGGCCGTGGAGTAAGATGTGAGTCTGCCACCAACCTGGAAAATGATAAAAATGAAGGCAGTTGACAGCTGCTAAACATAGGGACACATTTTCCTCTACCTAACCACTCTACAACCACTTTACACATATGAAGTACTCCCCAAAATATTACTCCATGAAATGTCCTAGTAAAATTTAGATCTGCAACTAAAACTTATGACTCTCATATGATGGCAAATACTGGGATCATGGGAACCAAGAAAAGAAAGTCAGTCTTTCTGGAAAAGTGTTCTCCTACACGAAGTGCTTGTAAGGCACAATAAAGAATAAAAATGGCTTTGTTATGAAGTAAGATGAAGCAGATACTGACCCAGGTAAGACAGTGTGAGAACTACAAGAGAAAAATCAAAGATGAAGTACTTTTGAGAATGAGAAGAAAAAAGATAAAGAGCTGTGTGTTATTCACTATTTTAAAAATTTCTATGATTTAAGAGAAACAGAACGTGAGAGACTCCTAACTCTGGGAAACAAACAAGGGGTGGTAGAAAGGGAGGTGGGCGGGGGGGGGGGGGGTAGGGGTGACTGGGTGACGGGCACTGAGGGGGGCACTTGATGGGATGAGCACTGGATGTTATCCTATATGTTGGCAGATTGAACACCAATAAAAAATAAATTAAATAAAATTTTTCTATGATTTGCTAAATATATACATATATATATATATATGTATATATATATATATATATTGACCTCAGTGTAGTAATCACATTTTTTGTTATTTTACCTAAGGCTAATTAAAACATATTAACCTAATGATATTATTATCAAAAACAAATATTAGGTTCAAAATAATATTGACCATATTTTATTTAAAAAAAATAAAAATAAATTTGATGCAATTTCATAATCTTTTTTATTTTTATTTTCTAATTTTTCTAAAAGCACACATGCATTACTCATAATTTTTAAGGCAGAATAGGAAGAAGTAAAAGCTAATGAGATGATTTTCATTAAACAAAGTAACTATCACCAAAATGACAATTTATCCATTTCTTATAGTAACTGTCATGAAGATCTCCACAGCGGCAGACGTTGCTCTTGCCTGAGAAACCTTGGCACACACAGATTTTCGTGATTTTGTTGAAATTCGTATTCTGTAACTCTGACTTTTCAAAGATCCAAGACCTTTATTCATTTCAAAATACCCCTAATAGATTTTTTCTTTCATTATACTTAATTATAACTTAGTATGGTTTGTTCCTGGTGTCATATTCAGCTTGTGTCATTTCAAAATTACACTAGCTGAGTCACTTCTAAGAGAGATGGCTGTAAAGAGCAAATTCCATCCATGCATGGTGTTAGCATCAGTTTTAAAGGATAATATTACCTGAACTTGACCCTAGTTTCAAGAGTACATCTTGTTTGAGGGTCTGTGGTCTTTTTTCCAGTGATTTTGTTGATTACAATAAAAGTTTCAGTATTGTAACTGCATGCTTTAGCTCTGAATATTAATTAAATGGTCTGTTGAGCTGTGCTATCATCATTGCAGATCATCAGTCTCTGTCATTAAGATGACAAGTTAAACTGGCTTTTGAAGAACTGTGTAAATATTGGTTTGAAAATTAAGAAGAGAATGAATGGCAGTGTAAGAGGCACTATAGATACATTTAAGAAAGAGCCAACATAAGGTGGGTTTTTATAAACAGGATGTGCTAAGGGGATCTGCTTTAGATTTTAGAGTATATAGTACTTTTATCTTATACGCCTGATCTAATTTTAGTTACATGGGCCAAGATAACTCTATATAAAATGAGTGGGACTACTAGTCAATGTCTCAAGGAAAGTAACTCACAGCCCTGATGTAAGAAATTTTATCACCTCTCTAAATTCCTAGAAAGATAACTCAACAGGAGATGAGGTTCTTTTCACACATCTTGCATTTTGCTTCAAATTAAACTTTTATTTCACACACAAAAAATGTGAGGAGGTGAGTAGATTCAACTGTTAGTAATCATGCCTTCAGCAGAGACATAATTTCACAATCGCTGTGAAGCCTTTTACAATTTGAAGACTGGATTAACTGCAACACCAGGAAGCAGAATGACCTTGCCCACTTCACAATCTCTATGATAACAAAACCAGGGTTAGAAATTGAAAAGTTTATTCATTAGATAAATCATAATGAATCATCTGATTTTCTAGCCTGTCTTTGGATTGTTACAGGGATAATAAATTACACCAATAGCAAACAGAGTCAACAAGAAAAAAAATTAAGTAGAGATAGAATATCAAATGTCATTGCATCACTTAAAAATTTCTAGACAAGTGCATTTTAAAGTTAAAATAAATCCTATTTAGGATCAATTGTCTGAACAGCCCACACACCCTCTCTTACTTGAACATCTGCTGCCAAGAGTTCTAACATGCAGAATCCAGCCTGTGACATTTCTGTCTACAATGAGATTATCCCAATATTTTTCCCCATCCCAATCAGGGTAAGGTTACTCAGCAAGGGTAGCACTTAAAGAGAGATCAAGGGTCATTAAGGAAAATACTCATAAGACTTGGCAATTTAATCATGTATTTACTGAAAGCTTAAGATATGTAAATCCTCTGCAATATCACTTGGCACTTAGGTTATGAACAAAACAGCTGACGAGCTTGAGCCTTTGGGCAGTTTATATAACTTGCTCACCAGGACAACTGAATTCTTTGCAGCTTCTGAGACTAAATTTACAAAAATATTTATAGATAATTTAAACTATTTAGGGTATTACATTTAGATCAAGCACTTTAGAAGGAATATTAAAATCTCCACAGATCTAGAGTGAAACATCCAAACAATTCTCCATAATAAAGGATTCACTATCATTTGCATTTAACAATTCATACATATCAGAAACTTTCATTACCATAAGTATCCCTAGTAAATTAGAATTTACCTAAACTACAGATTCTTTCTCAATAAATATCCATGCATCTAAGGTTTTCATTCTTGGTCTTTCTCTCATTCTGAATAGCTTTCTTAGAGGAATTCATTTATACGCATTAATTCAAGTACCTCCCAGGGACTGATATCGCCTGAGTTCTATAGCCATATTTTTAACTGCCTGCTGGACATAGGCCCCAAGGTGGTCTATCCAGAAACACAAACTCAACTTAACCAGATAAAACCCATGATCTTGGGCAGTCCAGGTGGCTCAGCACTTTAGTGCCACCCTCAGCCCAGAGCGTGATCCTGCAGACCCAGGATCGAGTCCCTCATGGGGCTTCCTGCATGGAGCCTGCTTCTCTCTCTCCTCCCCCACCTCGCCCCGTGTGTGTCTCTAATGAATAAATAAGTAAAAATCTTTAAAACAAAAAAACCATGATCTTTTAAATCCAAAATATGTCCTTCTCCATATCTTTTCAAATAAAACTATCAACCATTGAGACCCAGCATTTTAATGGTGCAAAACGGAGGAGAAAAGACACAGGCCAGGTCCCCTAAGAGTGCAAAATGAGACCAGAGACCCACTGTGTAAAACATAAAACCCAAAAATGTGTGGTGCTCAATAGCTAAAAGAGGTTCAAAGTAAAAGGGTAGACTTTTGGGACACCTGGGTGGCTCAGTGATTGAGCATCTGCCTTAGGTCCAGGGTCTCAGATCAGTCCCACATCAGGCTCCCCCTGTAGGGAGCCTGCTTCTCACTCTGCCTCTCTCTGTGTCTCTCATGAATAAATATATAAAATCTTTAAAAAAAAAAAAAAAAAGGTTAGACTTTTCTACACTTAGCAAAAGAAGCTAGAGTGGTTATGTTAATATTAAAGAAATTAGATTTCAGAGCAAAGAATATTACAAGGAATAAAGAAAATCACTTCATAATGATAAGGAGGTCTTAATCCTAAAGGTTTATGAACCTACTGACAGAACTTAACACTATACAAAGTAAAAAACTGATAGAACTGCAAAGAGAAATAAATATACAATTATAGTTGGAGACTTCAATATCCCTCTTTCAATAATTGATAGACAAAATAGATAGAAAAAGGCTAAGGATAAAGAAGATTTAAATAACACTATTAAGAGAATAGCAAATGAGACCTAGAGGAAGCAAACTAAAAAACCAGAAAAGAAATCAAAAAGAGAAAACAACAACAACAAAGTCAATAACTTCAAAAGCTAGTTCCTTGAAAAAAAAACAATGAAATTGATAAACTTCTATCCAGACTGATAAGGAAAAAGAAAGTGTGGACAGAAATTCATTACAAATATCAGTAATGAAAGGAATCACATCAATACAATTCTGCAGAAAGTAAAATAATAATAAAGGCATATTAGCAACAATTTTATGCCCACAAATTCAAAAACTTAGATAAAATAGTATTCTTGAAAGATACAAGATCCCAAAGCTAACTCAAGAAAAAAACAGATAACCTGACTAGCTCTATATCAATTTTTAAAACTGAATGTGTAATTAAAACTTTTCCATAAAGAAAACTCCAGGCTCAGATGGCTTCATTGGTGAATTTTACCAGATTTTTGAAGGTGACATATCAGTTACCGACAGTTCTTCCAGAAAATTGAAAAAAGGAAAAAATACTCCCCAACTCCTTCAATTAGGCAAACACTAAGACAAATCAGACAGATCAAGAAAAACAAAATAAAACCTATAGATATATCCCTCACAGATCGTACATAAGAAAATTCCACACAATATATTAGTAAAATATATGTGGTAATATACAGAAAGGATAATATATCCTAACAAAATAAAGTTTATCCCAGCAAAACAAGAATAATTTAACAATCAAATATCAATAAATGTAATTTACCATATTAACAAATGAAAAGAGAAAAACTATATGATCATTTCAAAAGATTCAGAAAAAAATTTTTTTGACAAAATCCAACACCCATTCTTTAATCATCATCACCATCATCATCATCATCATCATCATCATCATCATTTGTCAACAGGCTATAAAAGAATAGAATAGAAATTTCCTTGACCTGGCAAACAGCACCTATGAAAAATGTACATCTAACATCATACATAATGGTAGAAGACTGAACAATTTTCCCCCAAGGGCGGGAACAAGGCAAGGATGCTTGCTCTCATCACTGCATTATAGTGGAAGTTCTAATCAATGGAATAATGCAAAGAAAATAAAATGAAAGTATCCAGATTGGAAAAGAAGACAAATTGCCTTTACTTGTCCAGTGTTCTTCCTACTGCACATTTATTTTTATTATTTATATTTTCATCATTTTTTTGGTTAAGTTCATTCCCAGATGTTTTCTTATTTTAGGTGTGATTGTGAATGAAATTGTTTTCTTAATATCTTTTTCCTAGTTAATTATTAGTGTATAGAAATGCAACAGATTTCTGTATATTAATTTTGTGCCCTGAAACTTTAGTGCATTCATTTATTAGTTCCAGCAGTTTTTTGGTGGAGTCTTTAGGGTTTTCTATGTACAGTGTCGTGTATTCTACATGATTCTCTTTATCTCTTGCTTATCAATGCGGATGCTTTTCATTTCTTTTTCTTTTCTAATTGCAATAGTAGAAATTCCAGCACTGCATTGAATAAACATAGATCCTAATTCTTTCTCCATATATTATAAAGAGTAAAACAAAAGTTCTACAAATAAATTAAAATTAGAACAAGAACATTCATCAGTGATTTGTAATTCCTATAAAGAACACAATTTTTTTTTGGTCAAATGACCCCAGGAAACTTCTGTTAAATACACTGAATATCACTGTGTGCCAAGAATGCTCATGGCAACCACTTTAAAATCTGCTGAGGTTTTTTTAATGTCTTATTTAGGGATCCCTGGGTGGCGCAGCGGTTTGGCGCCTGCCTTTGGCCCAGGGCGCGATCCTGGAGACCCGGGATCGAATCCCACGTCGGGCTCCCGGTGCATGGAGCCTGCTTCTCCCTCTGCCTATGTCTCTGCCTCTCTCTCTCTCTCTCTGTATGACTATCATAAATAAATAATAAAAAAAAAATTAATGTCTTATTTAATTTTCATCATAGAATTAGCATTTAAATATCTGCCCCTGTCAAACATAATGCTTTATCAAGGTATAGAAGTAAAATGAAGGCAAAAGAATAAAGAGTAAAGACAAAGACTGCCTTAAAATAGTTGTGTCATATTTAAATGTCATATTGTCTCTTAAAGTGTCCTCTTATTACAAGGCAATGAATCTATTTGCTTTCAGTGTGAAAGTTATCTCTTAAAAATAGTCCATAGTAGAGTATAATATCTTTCACATTTTATTTGGGAAATTAAGACGGACTGATAAAGTTCTTTCATCTTTTATTATTTATATACTTGTTGGCTTGTTGGTTGATTACTTAGTTCAGGCTTCCTCTTCACAATAATGCTTGGAAATGCATTACATTCAGATCTATAATTTTATGTGGTTACATTGTAGGTCTTAAATTGTGTGTGCATGTATGTGCAATTTCTAATCCTCACTGTAGTTATACATTCATTCATAAACAGACCTCCGATGAATAAAAAAGCATAAATTCTTGTGCTTAATAATGGACTGTTATGACATTACACTTTTATTACCTTTAGTAAAAATCAGCCATGCAAAGAGATTTTAAAAATTCTAATGGGGGTAACATTGGAGGAATTTTACTTTAAAAGGAAAAATCATTTTTTTCAACATTCCTCTGGCTATTTGGGGTATTTACTGTTCCATACAAATTTTAGGATTATTTGTTCCAGCTCTGTGAAAAATGTCAATGGTGTTTTAATAGGAATTGCATTGAATGTATAGATTGCTCTGGGTAGCACAGACATTTTAACAATATTTATTTGTACAATCCATGAGCATGGAGTGTTTTTCCATCATTTTTTGTCTTCCTTAATTTCTTTCATAAGTATTCTGTAGTCTTAAGAGTACAGATTCTTTACTCTTTGGTTGGGTTTATTCCTAAATATCTTATTCCTAGCTGCAATTGTAAATGGGATTGATTCTTTAATTTCTCTTTCTTCAGTCTTATTATTGTTGTATAGAAATGCAACTGATTTCTGTGTATTGATTTTATATCCTGCCACATTGCTGAATTCCTGTATGAGTCCTAGGAATTTTCAGTGGAGTTTTTTGGGTTTTCCATACAAAGTATCATGCCATCTGCGAAGAGTGAGAGTTTGACTTCTTGGGCAATTTGAATGCTTTTTATTTCTGTTTGTTGTTTGATTGCTGAGGCTAGGACTTCTAGTACTATGTTGAACAACAGTGGTGATAGTAGATATCCCTGCCATGTTCCTGACCTTCAGGGAAAAGCTCCCAGTTTTTCTCCATCAAGAATGATATTCGTCATGAGCTTTTCATAGATGGCTCTTATGATAATGAGTTACATTCCCTCTATCCCTACACTGTGAAGTTTTAATCAAGAAAGGGTGCCGTATTCCGTCAAATGCCCTTTCTGTATCAATTGAGAGAATCATATGGTTCTTGTCCTTTCTTTTATTAATGTGATGCATCATATTGATTGACTCATGAATGCTGAACCACTCTTGCAGACCCAGAATAAATCCTACTTGCTCGTGGTGGGTCATGGTGAAAAATCCTTTTAATGTACTGTTAGATCCTATTGGTTAGGCTTGGTAAGAATTTTGGCATTGATCTTCACCAGGGATATTGGCCTGTAATTCTCCTTTTTGGTAAAGTCTTTGTCTGGTTTGAGGATCAAGGTAATGCTGGCCTCATAGAATGAGTTTGGAAGTTTTCCTTCCATCTTTTTAAAACAGCTTCAGAAAAATCGTTATTAGTTCTTCTTTAAATGTTTGGTAGAATTTCCCTGGGAAGCCATCCACCCTGGACTCTAGTTTGTTGGGAGACGTTTGATTACTGAACCAATTTCCTTGCTGGGTCTATTCAGGTTTTCTATTTCATCCTGTTTCAGTTTTGGTAGTTTGTAAGTTTTTAGGAATGCATCCTGGTAGCATGATAATGCCAGACTACAAGCTATATTACAAAACTATATTATCATCATGACAATATGATACTGGCACAAAAAAAAAAAGACATATAGATCAATGGAACAGAATAGAAAACCCAGAAATGGACCCTCAGCTCTATGGTTAACTAATCTTTAACAAAGCAGGAAAGAATATCCAATGGAAAAAGACAGTTTCCTCAACAAATGATATCAGGAAAATTGGACAGCCACATGTGGAAGAATGAAACTGGACCATTTTCTTAAACCATACACACAGATAAACTCAAAATGGATGAAAGACCTAAACTTGGGATCCCTGGGTGGCGCAGCGGTTTGGCGCCTGCCTTTGGCCCGGGGCGTGATCCTGGAGACCCGGGATCGAATCCCACGTCGGGCTCCCGGTGCATGGAGCCTGCTTCTCCCTCTGCCTGTGTCTCTGCTTCTCTCTCTCTCACTGTGTGCCTATCATAAATAAATAAAATTTAAAAAAAAAAAAAAAAGACCTAAACTTGAGATAGGAATTTATCAAAATCCTAGAGGAGAACACAGGCAGCAACCTCTTCAACCTCAGCTGCAGCAACTAATTGCTAGAAACATCTCCAAAAGCAAGGGAAACAAATGCAAAAAAGAACTTTTGGGACTTCATCAAAATAAAAAGCTTCTGCACAGCAAAGGAAACAGTCCACAAAATTAAAAGGCAACCTATAGAATGGGGGATGATATTTGCAAATGTCTTATCAGATGAAGGGCTAGGTATCCAAGATCTCCGAGGAACTTATCAAACTTAACACCAAAAACCAAATAATCCAATCAAGAAATGAGCAGAAGACATGAATGGATATTTCTCCAAAAAAGACATACAAATGGCCAAGAGACACATGAAAAAATGCTTCACATCACTTGGCATCAGGGAAATACAAATCAAAAGCACAATATCACCTCACACCAATCAGAATGGCTAGAATTAACAAGTCAAGAAACAACAAATGTTGGCCAGAATGCAGAGAAAGGGGAATCCTCTTAGACTATTGGTGGGAATGCAAGCTGGTGCAGCCACTCTGGAATACAATATGGAAGTTCATCAAGAAGTTAAAAATAGAGCTACTCTAAGACCCAGCAAATGCACTACTAGGTATTTACCCCAAAGGTACAAATGTAGTGATCTGAAGGGGCATCTACCCCAATGTTTATAGCAACAATGTCCACAAGAGCCAAATTGTAGAAAGAGTCATGATGTCCACTGGCAGATGAATGGATAAAGAAGATGTGGTAAATATACACAATGGAATATCACTCAGCTATCAGAAAGGATGCATACTCACCATTTACAACTATGTGAATGTAATTAGAGGGTATTATGCTGAGAAAAATAAGTCAATCAGAGAAAGACAATTATCGTACAATTTCACTCATTTGTGGGATATAAGAAACAACACAGGATAATAGTGTAAGGGAGGGAAAACTGAATGGGAAGCCATCAGAGAGGGAGAAAAACCATGAGAGACTCTTAACTAGAGGAAACAAACTGAGAGTTGATGGAGAAGAGGTGGGTTGGGGATGGGAAAACTGGGTGATGGGCCTTAAGTAGGGCACATGATATGATAAGCGCTGGGTGTTACATACAACTGATGAATTATTGAACACTACATCTGAAACTAAAGATGTACTACATGTTGGCCAGCTGAATTTAAAAATAAATAAAAATAAAAGGAAATAAGCACATTTTCTTTTAGTAGGATGACGCTATGCTCCATTTCAATCACTCCAATCTTTGAATCTGTTGCTCCAGTTCTGTCCATTTGAGCATTTGTTCTGGTAAAAGTGTCCTGGTTTGGATAATCAACTGCATGGTTTCCCTATCATTTAGAGATTACTCTGAGACTTAAGAAATGTTCAAATCTTTTGATCTAATAATTCCCCATGAAATCTATTCAAAAAAATAATCACAGATGCAGAGATGTACATTTGTATATAAACATGCTCATTATGGGATTATTCATGCTCACAAAAATGTAAACAACCTGAAAGGCAACAACTGAAGAACTGGTAGATAAAATAATGATTCATAAATAAATGGAATACTATGCAGCATGTAAACATTTGTCTCTAAAAATAATTCAGCCCCACCAAAAAGGAGAATTATAGACAATATCCCTGATGAACACAGATGCAAAAATTCTCAACAAGATACTAGCCAATAGGATCCAACAGCACATTAAGAAGATTATTCACCACAACCAAGTGGGATTTATCCCCGGAATGCAAGGCTGGTTCAACACTCATAAAGCAATCAACATGATAGATCATATCAACAAGAGAAAACACAAGAACCGTATGATCCTCTCAATAGATGCAGAGAAAGCATTTGAAAATACAGCATCCATTCCTGATCAAAACTCTTCAGAGTGTAGGGATAGAGGGAACATTCCTCAGCACCTTAAAAGCCATCTATGAAAAGCCCACAGCAAATATCATTCTCAGTGGGGAAACACTGGGAGCCTTTCCCCTAAGATCAAGAACACGACAGGGATGTCCACTCTCACCCCTGCTATTCAACATAGTACTGGAAGTCCTAGCCTCAGCAATCAGACAACAAAAAGAAATAAAAGGCATTCAAATTGGCAAAGAAGAAGTCAAACTCTCCCTCTTTGCAGATGACATGGTAGTGTACCTAGAAAACCCAAAAGACTCTACCCCAAGATTGCTAGAACTCATACAGCAATTCGGCAGTGGGGCAGTATACAAAATCAATGCCCAGAAATCAGTGGCATTTCTATACACTAACAATGAGACTGAAGAAAGAGAAATTAAGGAGTCAGTTGCACCCAAAAGGATAAAATACCTAGGAATAAACCTAACCAAAGAGTAAAGGATCTATACACTAAAAACTACAGAACACTTCTGAAAGAAATTGAGGAAGACACAAAGGGATGGAAAAATATTCCCTGCTCATGGATTGGAAGAATTAATATTGCAAAAATGTCAGTGTTACCCAGGGCAATTTACACGTTTAATGCAATCCCTATCAAATACCATGGACTTTCTTCAGAGAGTTGGAACAAATCATCTTAGGATTTGTGTAGAATCAGAAAAGACCCTGAATTAGCCAGGGGATTACTGAAAAAGAAAACCAGAGCTGGGGGCATCACAATGCCAGATTTCAGATCGTACTACAAAGTTGTGATCATCAAGACAGTGTGGTACTGGCACAAAAACAAACACATAGATCAACAGACCAGGATAGAGAACCCAGAAATGGGCCCTCAAATCTATGATCAACTAATATTCAACAAAGCAGGAAAGACTATCCACTGGAAAAAGGACAGTCTCTTCAATAAATGGTGCTGGGAAAATTGGACAGCCATGTGCAGAAGAATGAAACTAGACCATTGTCTTACACCAGACACAAAGATAAACTCAAAATGGATGAAAGATTTAAACATGAGATAAGATTCCATCAAAGTCCTAGAGGAGAACACAGGCAACACCCTTTTTGAACTTGGTTACAGGAACTTCTTGCAAGATACATCCATGAAGGCAAGAGAAACAAAAGCAAAAATGAATTATTGGGACTTCATCAAGATTAAAAGCTTCTGCACAGCAAAGGATACAGTCAACAAAACTAAAAGACAACCTACAGAATGAGAGAAGATATTTGCAAATGACGTATCAAATAAAGGGCTAGTATCCAAGATCTATAAAGAACTTATTAAACTCAACAGCAAAGGAATAAACAATCCAATCATGAAATGGGCAAACAACACGAACAGAAATTTCACAGAGGAAGACATAGACATGGCCAACAAGCACATGAGAAAATGCTCCGCATCACTGGCCATCAGGGAAATACAAATCAAAACCACAATGAGATACCACCTCACCCCAGTGAGAATGGGGAAAATTAACAAGACAGGAAGCAACAAATGTTGGAGAGGGTGTGGAGAAAGAGGAACCCTCTTGCACTGTTGGTGGGAATGTGAACTGGTACAACCACTCTGGAAAACTGTGTGGAGGTTCCTCAAAGAGTTAAAAATAGATCTGTTCTATGACCCAGCAATTGCACTGTTGGGGATTTACCCCAAAGATTCAGATGCAGTGAGACACGGTAACACCTGCACCCCAATGTTTATAGCAGCAATGTCCAAAATAGCCAAACTGTGAAAGAAGCCTCGGTGTCCATCGAAAGATGAATGGATAAAGAAGATGTGGTCTATGTATACAATGGAATATTACTCAGCCATTAGAAACGACAAATACCCACCATTTGCTTTGACGTGAATGGAACTGAGGGTATTATGTTAAGTGAAGTAAGTCAATTGGAGAAGGACAAACATTATATGGTCTCATTCATTTGGGGAATATAAAAAATAGTGAAAGGGAATTAAGGGGAAAGGAGAGAAAATGAGTGGGAAATATCAGTGAGGGAGACAGAACATGAGAGACTCCTAACTCTGGGAATCGAACAGGGGTGGTGGAAAGGGAGGTGTGTGGGGGGATGGGGTGACTGGGTGACAGGCACTGAGGGGAGCACTTGACAGGATGAGCACTGGGTGTTATGCTCTATGTTGGCAAATCGAACTCCAATAAAATATATACAAAAAATAAATAAAATAAAATAAAAATAATTCAGTGAGGAAGCTCAAAATATAATTTTAACAGAAAAAAGTAAAAAATGTATTTATGATATAATCCCTTCCCTATTCCTTATATTTCGTACATACACACACACTATTTATAATAATAGAAATACCCAAAATGATGAATGGTTGTCTCTGGATAACGATTTTGAATATGAATAATATTTGTCCTCAAATAATTTTTCTTTAATAATTTTATAATAAGAAAAAAATACACATTACTTTGAGCTCAAGAAAGAGAATCAGAATGATGAAAGATCTACCACTTTGGAGTTCTGGCAATGGAGAGACCAGTTTGAGTAAGGAAATGAAGCATAAAGGAAGAACCATTTTTAAAAACAACATGGTAACATTGGTTAGTAACATGGATCACTTTCTGTGCTGTCATCCTTTTTAAGCGTTACTAATTCCAACAGTAATTCAAACAGAAAAAGTGTCTGAAACTGAGGTAGTAGAGTCTTTCTTAAACTTAAAACAACCCAATGTTACCTTGAATATTACATTGTGGGCACTTTAAAAAGAAGCATTTTTTTAATGGAATATACTTAGAGGACAGCAACTACGATAATTTTTTTTAAAACTTGAATGTCTTATGAAGAACATGTAAGTACAGTGGGAATGCTTATCCTAAGAAAGAAAAGTTTAAGCAAACACGGGTTTTGTGTCATCTAGGGAAGAAAAGAGCTAATGGTCAGAGCTAACTAAAGATGAAATGGGATTTTTCCTCCTGCAGTAAGTTTCTCCTTTCTACTCACTTGGGGACTGCTATCCATTCATTAAATACACGTAAGGTCACTGGGCAAAAGAATCTACTTGATAACCACTTTGGAATCTGCTGTTGTTGGTAAAGATGTCCTTCTTAACCTTGTTTTAGAGAGAAAAACTCAGCATCAGGTGGGTATTTAGACTAAGTGTTCTCTAATGACCCCTCCAAATTGGCATAACATAGCTTTAGGTGTTCTAAGATCAATCCTGATCTGGTGGCAGGGGGTTCCCACACACATAACACCAAGCAATTCTTCAACACCAGTAGGGTGTCCAAGAACTCAACTCAATTCTGACACTACCTACACTGGAGAAACCACAGATTGCACAGGCTAAGGATTCAGTCCCGCCAGACTGTACCCCACAACTCTCACTGTAGATGCCAGTTGCAAGCCCCAGGCTGTTTACTTGTGCTTCCAATTGACCAGCTACAGATTGGAGGTTCCAACAATCTCCTCCTTTGGTTCAATTATTTGCTAGATGAGCTCACAGAACTCAGGGAAACACTTACTTAGGTTTACAAGTTTACTAAAGGATATTATAAAAAATACAAATCAACAGCCCAATGAAGAGATACTTAGGGCAAGATCTCAAAGGAGCTTCTTTCCTCATGGAGCTTGGGACCTGGCTTGATAGCACATGGAAGCATTCTGGTTCTCCAAGCATGGAAGCTCTCAGAAAAAAAAAAAAAGTTTAAAAAGCTGTCATTTTGGATTTTTATGAAGGCCTCATCACTAACAGTCCTGATTGCCTAAGTCTTTGGTTATTGGCCGATTCAGCCTGTAGTCCATATCGCCTCCTTCATGGTCAGGCAGTCAGTTTGAAGGCTCTAACCCTCTACTCACATAGTTGGTCCTCCTGGCAATGAGCCCCTGCCCTTGAGTGGGGTCCAAAAGCCACTTTCATTAATAAAAAGACACTCATTTCACTTTTATGGCTCTGGAGCATATTCAGGAACTGTAAATGAAGACCAAGTACGCCTGAGAAACATATTTTGATCATCTGCATGGCCCATGTGAAAGAAGATTCGAAAGGAAGTATAAGCATTGCTAAGAGAGTCACTCAAAATAGTCAAAAGGACATTGAGGAAGTAGGGCCTATGCACACAGTTTAGTTTGTCTCCAGTTTCAGTTTCCATGTTTCATTATCTATTTTAGTCCAGAATAGAAGGATGTATTCTAGGAAGCGGTGGAGTTGCAACTGACAAAAGTCAGAAGTTCATGCGTGCAACACTGGTAGCTAAATAGCCAATTGTGTTATTACGCAGGCAGTTTAAACTCTGCGAGCATCAATCATAATTCTTTCAAAACAAGTTATATAACCTTATGGGTTTTGCCTTTATAAGCCTGCACTCCAGCTCACAATTCAGAGCACACTTTTAACTTCAGCTGACTCTGTTTCTCTCAAATTGCAACCCTAGGACCCCAAGTAAGTGCTCTCGGTTGCTTTACAGCTTCTTCTTAGTCAATCCCAAATATGTATTTCTTATAAATCGTTATATTGCATATGATGTTAATATCCCTGAGATGTGATCCACATCACTCACATTTAGTTTTATAGCAAACTGTTAAGACACAGCTGATGTTCCATCATTTACTAGTCAGTTAGCGATTATTCTCAGCCACTTCACTACTCATTAGCACTCCCACTATAGGTGGAGGAGGCGGAGAGAAGTTCATTCAAATGAGTTGACTCTTGTGCATGTTAAAAGTTAAAATGAAAGACTTCATGTAAGACTTTAATATTAATAACACTGGACAAAGTGGCAAATGAGTATTGTGAGCGTGCTTCCTTAGCCACTTTATCCCGATTATCTATTTCCCTTTGCATGAGGTGTTCTCCATTTGTTAACTAAGCGCACCATTAAGGATATAGGATATAATTGTCATCTCCACTTCCCTGAAATGCCAAATCAGTAACAATAATAACATGATCATGCTGAGTTGATCTAGCTAACTCAGAGTTCTGATTTTATCACAATTAATTATACATTTTCCAAATGACTGGTCTTTTATCCTGCTCTATCACGACTTCATTTTTTAAAAAAATTTTGATTGATTGATTGATTGATTGATTTGAGAGAGAGAGAGAAAGACAGCATGCCCAAGCATGAGGATGGTGAGGGGGTAGAGATGGAACCCAAATAGTCTCCACGTTGAGCAGGAGCTGGATGTGGGGCTCCATCCCATCACTCCAAGATCATGACCTTAGCTGAAACCAAGAGTTGGATGCTTCACCCACTGAGCCACCCAGGCACCCCTCTATCATGACTTCCAAGGTAAACATCATTCACTCTAAGAGAATGGGCCATAAATATCCCTAAGCTTCATTAGTGTAGATTTCTGGGTAAGTTTCTCATCTAAAAAGTGTATTTACAGAAAACAGGCTACATTGACCAGGTAGAATTTCCTTCTATTAACTATTGTGTTTAAAACAACAACAACAACAACATAAACATATCATCTTAACCTTTTTAAGCACACAGTTCAGTAGTGTTAAGTATACTCACATTGTTGCAAAAGAGATCTCCAGAACTTTCTCATTTTGCAGAACTGAAACTCTATACACATTAAACGATATTCCCTTTCCCTGGTAACCACCATTCTACTTTGCATTTACGAATTTACTTTTTGAGCAGCCCGGGGGGCTCAGCGGTTTAGCGTCTGCCTTCAGCCCAGGGCCTGATCCTGGAGACCCAGGATCCCATGGAGTCCCATGTCGGGCTTCCTGCATGGAGCCTGCTTCTCCTTCTGCCTGTGTCTCTGCCTCTCTCTCTCTCTCTCTCTATCTGTCTCTCTCTGTCTCTCATGAATAAATAAATAAAATCTTTAAAATAATAATAATAATTTACCTTTTGTATATATTTTTCCAATCTGCATTTCTTTATATTTGTGAAGACAAGGGGAAAATGCACACTGTTTCATCTCACATCTTTTAAAAATGATTCACAGTCATTATTCAAATATTAGGTTTCTCTAAGTGTCATAGTATATACTGTTTTAATGCTACTGTAACTTTAAAAGCAATTTGAAAGTAATGGGCATTTTTTCTTATCATACCTAAAAAGTGACTGTTACCAAAAAAAAATGCAAAACACATTTAAGCAGTTTTTCTCCTTAGTTCTGTTCAAATATAGCAAGAGTATAATTAGCTGGACAAGCTGCCTAACTCTGTAATATCCGTCACCTCCACAACTTACAAACCTGTAGCAGTAACAAGCTTTGCAGTATTTTAAAATCTCCACTTCCTTAAAAAAAATTATATTCAGAAAGATGAAGTAAACACCAATTTTCTCTTTCCCAAGAGTGAAGTATTTATAAGGGTGAGGTTAGAATTTTCTTTCAATTTTTTTTTTATTTAGCAAGTTAAGATGCTGCAATAATGAGGAGACATTCATTTTTCTCACCCACCAAGTAATCACTTCCACATTATTGGATAGCTTATGGGTCTGACTGATTCATTGCCATTTAATGATCCTAGAAAAAAAGACTACATTTTTCTTGGGTTCTTTCTGAAGAAAAAATCCAAGAAGTTACTCTGGCAACGCAGGAACTCAAGTATTTCACTTTGGATTATTCCTCCTTTTTTTGTCAACATTTAAAAGATAAATTGCTTTCTTTCATTTTATCCTAAATTCAAAGTTTCTAAGATAGATCTCTTGATTTTATCCATGTTCTTGAAGTGATTAAATACAAAATGTTCTCTAAAGCAAGTATCTGAATGCTGCTTCTCCAAAACCAAATGCTTCAAGGCGTAACCCAGAATATGTATTTCTCAGCTCGGAGTAAGGAAATAATGCCTAAAGTTTTCAAGATCTACAGAGAGGAAGCTAGTAATAATAGCAAGTCCTGCATAGAAGCTCAACAGAACCTTGAATGTGCTGATAAAAAAATAAGAAAATGGATCCCTAAAACTATTCAACCTATTAGAGAATGTGAGATAATCTATCATCTCTTCATTTCTGATCTGATGATGTTCTTTTCAGGAGTTCTATTTGTCACCACAGGTCACAGACTCACTATGTCTTTTACAAGTCTTTTAACCAAATTAATGATTCTAAAAGCATATTTTCCATTTCATTGCAGATACATCTCTGAATTACACTTGGCTCCCAAGTTGTAAAAAGCAGTATATTATATAGCTGTAAGTTCCACCCACTCAACCTATTTTAAGTTCTGATATCAGCCAAGGTAATAATACTCATCACTAAAAAACTACCACAGGTTTCAATACCTATTAAAAATATTTATTAATTCAAGGATTAAGAGCCCTAAGTGAAAGGCACTGGGCCAGGTGTTGTAGGTGACACAAAGCTGGAAAACTATTGTTACCCTCGGTCAGTTTTCAGTCTACCCGGAAAACAGGTATAAAGAAAGTAACAATGACATTTTGGATGACAAAATCTATTATTCAAACTAGGACACTTTTAATGTCCTTATAAAAAATAAGCTGAGATCACAGACATAAACAAATCTGTCCAGAAAAACTGGGACATATAGCCACCCTAACTATGGTATTCAATGTTTTGCAGTTTAAATGTTTTCAAAAATGTTATTTCATTTTCTGCCTAGAAACAAAGCTATGAGGTAAATAATATAATACTATCCCCACTTTCAGATGGGAAAACGAAGGCTCAGAGAAAGTAAGTGATTTACCTAGGTTTACACAGCTAATAAATGATGGGTCTAAAGCCTGTGCTGAAATTTTCTAATTCTACATCTAATGTTCTTCCATTATAACACACTGTCTCATCAATAGCTATAACTACTAGATAAATTCTATAACCATAACCTGAGGGAAGCACTGTTCTTCTAATTCCTGTATTAGAAATACAGGGAGACAACATTTACCAATTTGACAGTATGTTTGCTTTCCTGGTAAAAATTATGCGGATAAATGAGGACAGGTTAATCAAAGGCAACTACATGACACAGAGTTGACCTATAAAAAAAATAATAAGAGTTAAAGCAGTTTCAAGTAAAATTAGAACCTAAAGAGGGATCTTCTCATCACTGCTATTCAAAATTGTCCGGTAAGTTGTAATGGATAAATACTGGATAAGAAGAGATAAAAACCATCTCCTTTTGCAAATAAGACTGTATAATAATAGTGACTATGACCAGAATTTTAAAAATTGGTAAGATGGTTAGATTCAAGATAAATATTTTAAAACTTTGTGGTATTTGTGCCTTCCAGCAATAAATTCCCCCTCCTACCAACCCCAAGCTCCTCAGGACCACTTCTCATTCCATATAGACTTCCGCTCAGTCATATCAGATTTTTACAGTCTTAAACAGAATACCTAACATGCTACTCAGAAGTGTCTTGTTTGGATTATTTCCCCAAATTCCAGAGCTACCAACAGAACAATGATTTATCTTGTATCTATGACCAGTAGGACTTAGTAACCTATTCCCTTTCAAGAAAAAAGACTGCCTCTAAGACAAAATTCTACTTAGTCTTAGAGCCCCCGGCAGCAAATTCCTGGACATTTTAAAATTGTAAATTTCTTTCTAGTCTTCAAAGATGCATAACTGCTGACATCCTATATCAGAACACTCAATGCAGACAAGGAAAAAAAATGTCAATGATTAAAAGATGCACATGAGGTTTGTTTGTTTTTTTAACTCCTTAACAAACTGATATAGCAGTTCATATGCCTCTTTCAGCCACTACAATCTCCGTATTTCTAAAATGACAAAAGTTTCTACAAAATTCAAAACCTAATTCATTTATCAATGAGATTTTTATGTTGTCCTTTTAACAAAAAATGGTAACATTAAAAGAATTTTTATGTCATTGTTGTGTTGAGATTTATTCTTTGGCATCCTGCATCTCTGTGTCTGTAATAGGTAGTTGTGACTCTCCTTGTGTGCTTGATGAAGTAAGCAGCCATATGAAGAAGCCCACATGGCAAAGAACTGCAATAGCCTCTAGGAACTGCATGTGGCTTCTAGGATCTGAGTGAATTTCAGCTAATAGTCAAGAAAATGTTGGACCCCCTTAGTTATACAATCATAAGGAAATGGATTCTGGCAACCACCTCAAAGAGCGTGGAGATGGATTCTTCCCCATTCGAGTCTCTAGTTGAGAAAGCAGCCTGGCCAATATAGTGAATAGAGCCTTGTGAGACCTTGAAGCATTCAAGCCATGCCCAGAATCCTGGCCCATAGAAACTGTGAGATAATAAATGTGTATGTTGTTTTAAGCCACTTAATTTGTGATTGTTTGTTCCACAGCAACAGGAAACTAATATATCTTCCAATGTCCTTCCTTAGAGTAAAATCCTAAGTCATTTTCACAGTTTAGCCACCTGCTACCCACTCTAAGTTCATCTTCTTCCATTTCACCATTGCAAACTTCATTGTAGCTACAATGGCTTCTTTGCTTGTCAAATAAGACAGACTTGCCATATTTCCATTTAACAGACTGGCTCAGCATCTCCAATACTCTGTCAGGAATGCTGTTCCCCAATACCTGCTTAGCTCACAATTCACTTTCTTCAGGTGCCTATTCAAAGATTACTTTGTTGGAGACATTTTCTCCTGGGGGAAAAAAAAAAGGAATTCTTACCCCCAGCTCAACATGCACTGCTAGCATCTGACTGCTTGGTTTTCTCCAAATAATATATTTTTTCTAATCATGGGAATTAGACTAACTCCATACTTACTTCACAAGCAATCTCCAGAAGACAATGGAGCAATGAATAAAATATTCTATGAGAAAGAGAGTATGACTTTAATATTTTATATTCATCCAAATTTTCTTTTGAGATTCAGGCAACTGACTTTATTAAGCACACAAAGTCATAAGAAATATAATTTCCACAATAGCTTTATAAAAATTGATATCCTACCAGTCAAGAAATGGATGAAATAAGGGATTCAGAAATGGAAAAGCAAGAATGAATAAAATAAGTGTTGGTGGACATTAGATCAATTTAAATAAATCTATTTAAACAACTACAGTAATTTGTTAGAACATATAATTTAAATGTTTTAAACTTTGACAAAGAGAAATAATATTACTGACAAAGCTGGTGGAGAGGTGGCAAGAGAAAGTAAAAGAGTATTCCTTCATAATTCACACCAGGGAGAAAATTTATATTATCTCAAAATTTGAAGCATGACATTTTTTAAATAACGCAATCAACTAATTTATCCTTTGTAATAATTTTAGTAACCTTCAATCTTTTAGGAATTTTTTTTACAAATCTTTTCTGTAGATTGGCACCAAGTAAATATTTAGGCTTTGTGGGTTGCACACAATCTCTGTTGTGTTTTTATTTCTTTCTTTTACAGCTCTTTAAAAATTTAAAGACCAACCTTAGCTCCCAAGTGGTACAAAGAACAAAAGGCCTTGGGCTAAAATTTGACCTGCTTGCTATATTTTGTTGACTTCTGGCTAAATAGATTGAGCCAAAATTCTGTTGTTCTTTCATTTTCACTCTAGAATCCCCAATTCTGTTAAATGTAAGCAAAACTAATTGTGGTATTTTGTATTTAAAACCATATGATAATTTACAGGACTTCCACTTCTGGTCAAGATATACACAGCAAGTATAATTCACAATGTTTGACATCCGATCAAAAGTTATCAACCATGCAAAAAAGTAGGCCAATATTACCCATAATGAGGAAAAAGAAACTGAATCAAAACCAACCCGGGATTACACAGATGATAAAATTTATAGACAAGAACATTAGAATAGTTATTACAGCTGTATTCCATATATTCAACTAGCTAGTGGAAAGACTGAGCATGTTATGCAAAAACCTAGAAGATATTTAAGACTTAAATATAACTTCTGGAAATGAAACTACAATGATAAAAAAAAAAAAGAAAGAAATACATCAAATGGGATTAACAGAGATAAACATTGCAAGAGGAAAGATTAGAAAATTTGAAAGTGTAACAATAGAAATCATCCAAACTGAAACACATAAAGAAAAAAGTCTTGGGGGCACCTGGATGGCTCAATAGGTTAAGCATCTGCCTTCACCTCAGGTCACGATCTCAATATTCTAGGACTGAGCCGTGCTCAGCAGGGAGTCTGAAAATTTATGTCCATACAAAAGTCTGTACAAGGATATTTATAGCAATTTTATTCATAATTGCCAAAACTTGGAAGCAACCAATATGTCCTTCAGTAGATGCATGGGTAAATCAACTGTGATATACCCAGACAATGGAATATTATTCAGTGCAAAAAAGAAAAGACCAAGCCATGAAAAGACACAGGGAAACTTAAATGTGTACTACTACTATATGCCTCTCACTATATGGCATTCTGGAAAAGGCAAAATTGTGAAGACAAAAAATTCAGTGGTTTCCAGGAGGCAAGGAAACATAGGCAGATAAGAGAGAATTTTTTTTTAGGGTAGTGAAAACACTCTGTAGGATATAAAATGATAGATATATGCCTTTATATATTTTTCCAAACCCATACATAGTACAATGCCAAAAGTAAACCCTAAGATGAACTATGGATTTAGGGTGATCATGATGTGCCAGTTTAGGTTCATCCTTTGTAAAAAATGTACCATTCTGGTAAGTAATGTTCATAATTGAAAGACTATGCATGTGTAGGGGCAAGAGGCATATAAGGAATCTATCTCTTCCTCTCAATTTTATTGTAAACCTAAAACTGCTCTAAAAAAATAAGGCCTTAAAAAAAGTATGACTTACTAATGACCAATAAGTACATGAAAAGATGCTCAGCCTCATTAGTCATTAAGGAAATGCAAATCAAAACCAAAATGATTTACCACATCACTTCCACTAGAATGGCTACAATTAAAAACAGACAGTAACAAGTGTCAACAAGGATGTGAAAAAATAGGAACCCTCATACACTGCTAATGCGAGCATAAAATGGTGTGTTTGCTTTAAAAAATAGTTTTGCAGTTTCTCAAAATTTTAAATACAGAATAACCACACCACCCCAGCCATTCAACTCTTGGATCTACCAGAAGAAATGAAAACATGTTCACACAAAGTCTGACATGCAAATGTTCATAGCAGCTTCATTCAGAATAGCAAAAAAGTGGAAACAACCCAGATGTCCATCAACTGATGAATGGATAAACAAAATGTGTTTACATTCATACAACAGAATTTTATTTAGTGATTTATAAAATCAACAAAGTCAGAGTACCTGGGTGGCTCAGTCAGTTAAGCATCTCATCCTTGGTTTCAGCTCAGGTCATGATCTCATAGTCATGAGTTGGAGCCCCATGTCAGGGAGGAGTCTGCTTAAATATTCTCTCCCTCTGCCCCTCACCCTGCTCGCTCACCTCTCTCTGTCTCTATCAAATAAATAAATCTCAAAATTAAAAAAAGGCAATGAAGTACCAATACTACAACATGAAATAATGTCAAAAATATTTTACTTAATGAAAGAAGACAAACACAAATGAACCCATATTATATTATCCTGGCTATGTGAAATGCCCAGAAAAAAAACAAATCTATAGTGACAGAAAGTAGATTAGTGATTGCTGGGGGAATGAATGAGGAATAAGTACAAATGGGCATAAGATTTCTTCTTGGGATGATGGAAATGTTCTAAAATTAGACTGTGGAGATAGTTGCACAACTCTGCAAATATGCTAAAAATCACTGAATTGTATACTTAAAATGAATATATGGTATTTTAATGGAATCTTACCTAAGCTGTTTAAAGGAATACAAAAGTGAAATAAAGACCTTTTCAGACATATAAACACAGAAAAAGCTTATCACCATCAAACCTGAACTATAATAAGTGTTAAATAAGGCATTCAGGCAAATGAAAACTGATATAATTAGAAACCTGGGTGGGAATGAGGAAACAGATAATGATAACTAGTGGGTAAATATAAAAGACTTAATCATTATTTAAATGTCTTTAAAGGAATTGTTTAAAATAAAAATATTAACAATGTATTGTGGCATATATAATATGTAATAGATGATGGGGATTAATGAGTACACTTGTGATGAGCACTGGGTGTTGTAAATCTGTAGTGTACACCCAAAACTAATATTATATTATATGTTAACTAATTGGAATTTAAATAAAAACTTCAAAAAAAGGTAAAATAAATAAAAATAGCACACACTCCAGGAGAAACAAAGTGGAAGCAAACTTGTAAGTTGCCTATATTATTCATGAAGTAGTATAATATTGAGGTAAAATGTGTTAAAGGTGTAAACTATAAACCTAGAGCAATTACTGGGATAACACAACAAAGAGTTATAGCTGATAAAACAATGAAGGAGGTAAAATGGAATAAAAAATAGAACCCAAAACTCAGTAGAAATAAAGGAAAAAGAGAACAAAAAATAAGGAAAAATAGGAAACAAATATCAAGATGGTAGCTCTAAACCCATATATATCGATAATAATACTAAACATAAATGGTATAAATGCCCCTAATTTAAAAGCTTTTTTCAAAGATTTTTTTTTAATTCATGAGAGACACAGAGAGAGAGAGGCAGAGACACAAGCAGAGGGAGAAGCAGTCTCCATGCAGGGAGTCTGATGTGGGACTCGATCCCGGGTCTCCAGATCATGCTGGGCCGAAGGCAGGAGCTAAACCGCTGAGCCATCCAGGGATCCCCAATTTAAAAGCATTTTTAAAAAGCACTGGGTTATAAAGGAAGAATCAAGTATATGCTGCCCAAAAGAAACCCACTTAAAATATTAAGAGAAATATATTAAAAGAAAAAGAATGGAAAAGATATGCCATACTAACACTAATCAAATAATGCTGAAGTGGTTGTATTAATATCAGACAAAAGAGATTTTATAGCAAAAAATATCACCAAAGATAAAGTTATTTCATACTGATAAAGAACTTATTTACCTAATAACAGGGCTCTAAAGTACATTAGGCAAAAAATGGCAGTGCTAGAAGGAGAAATCAATAAAATCAAAATTATAGTCAGAGATTTCAACACCCTTACCTTACTAATTAGGAGAATAAATTGGCAGAAAATCAGTAAGGATATACAACACTTTTACAATACTGTCAACCAACTTAATCTAATTGACATTTATAGATTTTTCCACCTAACAACAGATAAATACACATTCTTTTCAAGTAGAGCACATTTGGGATAATAAAACCAATCTCAATAAACTTAAAAGAATACAAATTATATAAGTATGTTTTCTGAAACAATAGCACTAAATCAGAAAGCGTTAATAGAACAGGAAGACTTCTAATGTTTGGAAACTAAGTGACACTCTTCTGAATAACTGAAAACTCAGAGAAGAAACCAAAAGAGAAATTAGAAAACATTATGAGCTGAATAAAAATAACAACACAACATACTAAAACTTATAGGATTCAGTTTAGTAGTATCTACAAAGAAACATAGTACTAAACATCTGTATTAGGAAAAAAAAAAGTTTTCAAAACAATAACCGTAGCTTCCAGCTGTAGTAAAAAAAAAAAAAAAAAGGCAAGAATAATGAGTTAAATCCATAGTAAGCAAAAGAAAACAACAATAAAAATCATAGTGAAAATCAAAGATATAGAAAATAGGGGAAAAAAGAGAGAAAAATAAGGCACCTGGGTGGTTCAGTGGTTGAGCATCTGCGTTTGGCTCAGGAAGTGATCCTGAGGTTCCAGGATCGAGTCCTGCATTGGGCTCCCACTTAGGAGCCTGCCTCTCCCTCTGCCATTTTCTGTCTCTCATGAATAAATAAATAAAAATTTTTTTAAAAAATTTGAGAAAAATCAATGAAATCCAAAGCTAGTTCTTTTGAGATCAATAAAATTGATAAACTTCTAGCCAGATTAATCAGCAAAAAAAAAAGAAGAGATAAAACATAATTTACCAATATTAGCACTGAGGGTAATGACAACACATAAATTTTCACAGAAATTAAAATAAGAGAATATTAACAACTTTATGCCAATAAATTAAACAATTTAGATGAAATGAACAAATCCTTAAAAGACACAACTAGCAAAGCTCATTCAAAACCAAAAAGAGGCTGGGAGGGGCAAGCTGGCGGCAGAGCAGGGTCTCCAGGTCACCTGTCCTCAACAAATTACCTAGAAAACCATCCAATCATCCTGAAAATCTACGAATTCGGCCTGAGATTTAAAGAGAGACCAGCTGGAACGCTACAGTGAGAAGAGTTCGCGCTTCTATCAGGTAGGAAGACGGGGAAAAAGGAATAAAGACACAAAAGGCCTCCGAGGGGGAGGGGCCCGCGAGGAGCCGGGCTGAGGCCGGGGCGAGTGTCCCCAGGACAGGAGAGCCCCGTCCCGGAGGAGCAGGAGCTGCACCGACCTTCCCTGGGCGGAAAGGGGCCTGCAGGGAGTTGGAGCAGGACCCAGGAAGGGCGGGGATGCCCTCAGGCTCCCTGGGACAGTAACAGACACCTGCGCCCCGGGAGAGTGCGCCGAGCTCCCTAAGGGCTGCAGCGGGACGGCGGGACCCGGAGCAGCTCGGAGGGGCTCGGGCGGCGGCTCCGCGGAGGGGGCTGCCCGGCCGGGAGCACGAAACCAACAGCGCAGGCCCCGGAGCACAGGGCGCCGGGACACAGCCCAGGACCCGGCCTCCCCCGGGACAGGCAGAGGCCGGGAGGGCCCAGGACAGCTGAGGACGCTCCTGCCTGGAGCTGAGCAGATCAGCGGCCCCGCCCCGGAGCCCCCAGGCCCTGCAGAAGGAGAGCTCCGGAGCTACTGCAGGAGCTGACTCCAGGGTCCCAGAGCTGCCCCCGCCACTGTGGCTTCCTCCCGGGGCCTCACGGGGTGAACAACCCCCACCGAGCCCTGCACCAGTCAGGGGCAGAGCAGCTCCCCCAAGTGCTAACACCTGAGAATCAGCACAGCAGGCCCCTCCCCCAGAAGACCAGCGACACGGACCAGTTCCAAGGGAAGACAGAGACTTAAAGTACACAGAATCGGAAGATACTCCCCCGTGGTTTTTTTTGTGTGTGTGTGTGTGCTTTTTTTTCTTTCTTTCTTCTTGATTTCTGATTGCTTCCCCCATCCCACCCCCCCCTTTTTTTTTTCTTTTTTCTCCTGTCTTTCTTTTTCTTTCTTTTTCTTCTCTTTTTCCCCTTTTTTCTTCTTTCTCTTTTTTCTTTTTCTCTTTTCTTTCCTTCTCTCTCTTTTTCTCCTTTTCCCAATACAACTTGTTTTTGGCCACTCTGCACTGAGCAAAATGACTAGAAGGAAAACCGCACCTCAAAAAAAAGAATCAGAAACAGCCCTCTCTCCCACAGAGTTACAAAATCTGGATTACAATTCAATGTCAGAAAGCCAATTCAGAAGCACTATTTTACAGCTACTGGTGGCTCTAGAAAAAACCATAAAGGACTCAAGAGACTTCATGACTGCAGAATTTAGATCCAATCAGGCAGAAATTAAAAATCAATTAAATGAGATGCAATCCAAGCTAGAAGTCCTAACGACGAGGCTTGACGAGGTGGAAGAACGAGTGAGTGACATAGAAGACAAGTTGATGGCAAAGAGGGAAACTGAGGAAAAAAGAGACAGGCAATTAAAAGACCATGAGGATAGATTAAGGGAAATAAATGACAGCCTGAGGAAGAAAAACCTACGTTTAATTGGGGTTCCCGAGGGCGCCGAAAGGGCCAGAGGGCCAGAATATGTATTTGAACAAATCCTAGCTGAAAACTTTCCGAATCTGGGAAGGGAAACAGGCATTCAGATCCAGGAAATAGAGAGATCCCCCCCTAAAATCAACAAAAACCGTTCAACACATCGACATTTAATAGTGAAGCTTGCACATTCCAAAGATAAGGAGAAGATCCTTAAAGCAGCAAGAGAAAAAAAGTCCCTGACTTTTATGGGGAGGAATATTAGGGTAACAGCAGACCTCTCCACAGAGACCTGGCAGGCCAGAAAGGGCTGGCAGGATATATTCAGGGTCCTAAATGAAAAGAACATGCAACCAAGAATACTCTATCCAGCAAGGCTCTCATTCAGAATGGAAGGAGAGATAAAGAGCTTCCAAGACAGGCAGGAACTGAAAGAATATGTAACCTCCAAACCAGCTCTGCAAGAAATTTTAAGGGGGACTCTCAAAATTCCCCTTTAAGAAGAAGTTCAGTGGAACAATCCACAAAAACAAGGACTGAATAGATATGTTGACACTAAACTCATATTTATCAATAGTAACTCTGAACGTGAACGGGCTTAATGACCTCATCAAAAGGCACAGGGTTTCAGACTGGATAAAAAAGCAGGACCCATCTATTTGCTGTCTACAAGAGACTCATTTTAGACAGAAGGACACCTACAACCTGAAAATCAAAGGTTGCAGAACCATTTACCATTCGAATGGTCCTCAAAAGAAAGCAGGGGTAGCCATCCTTATATCAGATAAACTAAAATTTACCCCGAAGACTATAGTGAGAGATGAAGAGGGACACTATCTCATACTCAAAGGATCTATCCAACAAGAGGACTTAACACTCCTCAATATATATGCCCCGAATGTGCGAGCTGCCAAATATTTAAACCAATTAATAACCAAACTGAAGAAATACTTTGATAATAATACACTTATACTTGGTGACTTCAATCTAGCTCTCTCTATACTAGATAGGTCTTCTAAGCACAACATCTCCAAAGAAACGAGAACTTTAAATGATACACTGGACCAGATGGATTTCACAGATATCTACAGAACTTTACATCCAAACTCAACTGAATACACATTCTTCTCAAGTGCACATGGAACTTTCTCCAGAATAGACCACATACTGGGTCACAAATCGGGTCTGAACCGATACCAAAAGATCGGGATAGTCCCCTGTATATTCTCAGACCATAATGCCTTGAAATTAGAACTCAATCACAACAAGAAGTTTGGAAGGACCACAAACACGTGGAGGTTAAGGACCATCCTGCTAAAAGATGAAAAGGTCAACCAGGAAATTAAGGAAGAATTAAAAAGATTCATGGAAACTAATGAGAATGAAGATACAACCGTTCAAAATCTTTGGGATGCAGCAAAAGCAGTCCTGAGGGGGAAATACATCGCAATACAAGCATCCATTCAAAAACTGGAAAGATCTCAAATTCAAAAGCTCACCTTACACATAAAGGAACTAGAGAAAAAGCAGCAAATGGACCCCACCCCCAGCAGAAGAAGACAGTTAATTAAAATTCGAGCAGAACTCAATGATATCGAGACCAAAAGAACTGTGGAACAGATCAACAGAACCAGGAGTTGGTTCTTTGAAAGAATTAATAAGATAGATAAACCATTAGCCAACCTTATTAAAAAGAAGAGAGAGAAGACTCAAATTAATAAAATCATGAATGAGAAAGGAGAGATCACTACCAACACCAAGGAAATACAAACGATTCTAAAAACATATTATGAACAGCTCTACGCCAATAAATTAGGAAATCTAGAAGAAATGGACGCATTCCTGGAAAGCCACAAACTACCAAACCTGGAGCAGGAAGAAATAGAAAACCTGAACAGGCCAATAACCAGGGAGGAAATTGAAGCAGTCATCAAAAACCTCCCAAGACACAAGAGTCCAGGGCCAGATGGCTTCCCAGGGGAATTCTATCAAACGTTTAAAGAAGAAATCATACCTATTCTACTAAAGCTGTTTGGAAAGATAGAAAGAGATGGAGTACTTCCAAATTCGTTCTATGAGGCCAGCATCACCTTAATTCCGAAACCAGACAAAGACCCCACCAAAAAGGAGAATTACAGACCAATATCCCTGATGAACATGGATGCAAAAATTCTCAACAAGATACTAGCCAATAGGATCCAACAACACATTAAGAAAATTATTCACCATGACCAAGTAGGATTTATCCCTGGGACACAAGGCTGGTTCAACACTCGTAAAACCATCAATGTGATTCATCATATCAGCAAGAGAAAAACCAAGAAACATATGATACTCTCATTAGATGCAGAGAAAGCATTTGACAAAATACAGCATCCATTCCTGATCAAAACCCTTCAGAGTGTTGGGATAGAGGGAACTTTCCTCGACATCTTAAAAGCCATTTACGAAAAGCCCACAGCAAATATCATTCTCAATGGGGAAGCACTGGGAGCCTTTCCCCTAAGATCAGGAACAAGACAGGGATGTCCACTCTCACCACTGCTGTTCAACATAGTTCTGGAAGTCCTCGCCTCAGCAATCAGACAACAAAAAGACATTAAAGGCATTCAAATTGGCAAAGAAGAAGTCAAACTCTCCCTCTTCGCCGATGACATGATACTCTACATAGAAAACCCAAAAGCCTCCACCCCAAGATTGCTAGAACTCATACAGCAATTTGGTAGCGTGGCAGGATACAAAATCAATGCCCAGAAATCAATGGCATTTCTATACACTAACAATGAGACTGAAGAAAGAGAAATTAAGGAGTCAGTCCCATTTACAATTGCACCCAAAAGCATAAGATACCTAGGAATAAACCTAACCAAAGAGGTAAAAGATCTATACCCTAAAAACTATAGAACACTTCTGAAAGAAATTGAGGAAGACACAAAGAGATGGAAAAATATTCCATGCTCATGGATTGGCAGAATTAATATTGTAAAAATGTCAATGTTACCCAGGGCAATTTACACGTTTAATGCAATCCCTATCAAAATACCATGGACTTTCTTCAGAGAGTTAGAACAAATTATTTTAAGATTTGTGTGGAATCAGAAAAGACCCCGAATAGCCAGGGGAATTTTAAAAAAGAAAACCATAGCTGGGGGCATCACAATGCCAGATTTCAGGTTGTACTACAAAGCTGTGGTCATCAAGACAGTGTGGTGCTGGCACAAAAACAGACACATAGATCAATGGAACAGAATAGAGAACCCAGAAGTGGACCCTGAAATGTACGGTCATCTAATAATCGATAAAGGAGGAAAGACTATCCATTGGAAGAAAGACAGTCTCTTCAATAAATGGTGCTGGGAAAATTGGACATCCACATGCAGAAGAATGAAACTGGACCACTCTCTTTCACCATACACAAAGATAAACTCAAAACGGATGAAAGATCTAAATGTGAGACAAGAGTCCATCAAAATCATAGAAGAGAACACAGGCAACACCCTCTTTGAACTTGGCCACAGTAACTTCTCGCAAGATACATCCACGAAGGCAAAAGAAACAAAAGCAAAAATGAACTATTGGGACTTCATCAAGATAAGAAGCTTTTGCACAGCAAAGGATACAGTCAACAAAACTAAAAGACAACCTACAGAATGGGAGAAGATATTTGCAAATGACATATCAGATAAAGGGCTAGTTTCCAAAATCTATAAAGAACTTATTAAACTCAACACCAAAGAAACAAACAATCCAATCATGAAATGGGCAAAAGACATGAAGAGAAATCTCACAGAGGAAGACATGGACATGGCCAACATGCACATGAGAAAATGCTCTGCATCACTTGCCATCAGGGAAATACAAATCAAAACCACAATGAGATACCACCTCACACCAGTGAGAATGGGGAAAATTAACAAGGCAGGAAACAACAAATGTTGGAGAGGATGCGGAGAAAAGGGAACCCTCTTACACTGTTGGTGGGAATGTGAACTGGTGCAGCCACTCTGGAAAACTGTGTGGAGGTTCCTCAAAGAGTTAAAAATAGACCTGCCCTACGACCCAGCAATTGCACTGTTGGGGATTTACCCCAAAGATTCAGATGCAATGAAACGTCGGGACACCTGCACCCCGATGTTTCTATCAGCAATGGCCACAATAGCCAAACTGTGGAAGGAGCCTCGGTGTCCATCGAAAGATGAATGGATAAAAAAGATGTGGTTTATGTATACAATGGAATATTCCTCAGCCATTAGAAACGACAAATACCCACCATTTGCTTCAACGTGGATGGAACTGGAGGGTATTATGCTGAGTGAAATAAGTCAATCGGAGAAGGACAAACAGTGTATGTTCTCATTCATTTGGGGAATATGAATAATAGTGAAAGGGAATATAAAGGAAGGGAAAAGAAATGTTGGGAAATATCAGGAAGGGAGACAGAACATAAAGACTCCTAACTCGGGGAAACGAACTAGGGGTGGTGGAAGGGGAGGAGGGCAGGTGTTGGACGGGAATGGGTGACGGGCACTGAGGTGGACACTTGACGGGATGAGCACTGGGTGTTTTTCTGTGTGTTGGTAAATTGAACACCAATAAAAATTAATTAAAAAAAAACAAAAACAAAAAGAGAAGATGTCTTTTGATTGTTATCTACTATCACTGTTCAATATTTACCATTTACTAATTTTGTATACCTGCCCTCCATAAACAAAGAAAACTGAATCTCTTTCTGTAGCAGGTTTCAGAGAGCAAAGTGAAACTTATGGTCAACAAAAGGGAAATGCATTGGTTCATGAAATTTAAACAAAGTGACACATTTCAGGAATGGCTGGATCCAGGGGCTTAAAATTTCATCAGGACTCATTTTCCCTCTTTTGATCTCCCAGCCCTTACCTACGTTGGCTTCAACTTCAGCAAGATCCTAAATACAATGAAAAGATGGCTTCCAACAGTTCTAGGTTTACTTTGTCAGAGCTCAGTATCTTAATTTTAGCAAAGGTCCATACATTACCACTCACTCTGAAGCCCTCAGTTTGGGCCACATGTTCTCTTTGTTCAGTAGAGATTTTACCCTCCACTGAAGATGTACGCAAACTACATGGACTGAAAATAGATGACATGTAGTTCTATAAGGAACATCAGAAAAACATTATTAAAAGATGGTAGGGGGAGATTATTTGGTACCAGAAACTTAGATTTTTACTATCCAAAGCTAATAGCCATATCATAAACAGATCAAATTGTGGCCTCTACAAAAATACCATGATACTAATATCCTTTCCATTTTGGGCTATCTGGAATTCATGTGTTAAAATAACCACCAGAAACCACCATGTCCCTATCTGATAAAACGTGTCAGAAGAAAACAAAAATAAAAAACCAGGTTCCTTATCAAAACATTCTGTGTTAAACAGTACTAAACTGAAGGAGAGGTGGAAAAAAAAGAGAAAATCTTGTTCAGATTCAGACCTATTTGCTGCAGCAGCCCAGTGAGTAGCTTAAGGCAATATAAAAGTATCTGATACAAGCAAAGAGCAAAAGAAAACAATTGGAAAACAAAACCAAATAACACTCTTACTGATTGAAACAGAAAATCAGTTTAGGAAGAGGTCTGCTATTATGATGACTCACTCCGTCATCCTTCTAATTCTTAAATCTGAGGCCTATTCTCCCCCAACTACAAGATCTGTTCCACAGCAAGAATTCTATTTCTGAAAAATTTAAAGACCCTAGATGATCAATCCTGTTATTGACTTTGTTCCCTCGGCCTAATAACTGGATTCCTGCTACTTTCCTCAAAATGAAAACCCCACTTGTATTGCAATTCCGAGGCCTTGGTGTTCTTGAGTTTCTTTTCCTGTATGACCCCAACCCTAAATCAGCTCCATTTCATTCATTCATTTTTTTCAATAAATTTTTATTTAGCTCCTGCTAGTTTCTACACACTCAGCTAGGCACCATGGATACAGCATCATCACTATAGTCCTATTGCAACTACTGACTTCCCAGACTTCTCTAATCCCATCCACTGGGGGGAGAGTGACTTTCCACTATCCCTGCTAGCAACTATCACCTGAATGCCTGCCTTCATGAGAGGACTAGAGAGCACAAACAACAACCAGGGGTCAGATGTACTGTCTTTGTGCCCTCTCTCTATCTGCCATAATAGAGTCTGCCTAAAAATTAATAAATAAAATTAATTAATAAATAAATGTGTTCATGCACTTTTCAACAGCCCAGCAAAAAATTGAGAAGAAAAACTATTAGGAGATCTATGACTTCCTCTTACTCCCTTTGGGATGTTCTGATGTTCTGATGTTATCTCTATCTGGTAACTTCCCCCCCCCCCCCCCCCCCCCCCCGTCAAACTTCTAGGCCTGGAATTCACCCGACCATAAAGGATGCCTTTTTAGTTATCAAGATTATGGTCATCACATGCCTGTTTAGAAGTGAATCTGCTCTTTACTAGGAGGGAATTTGAGATGTCAGAAAGAAAGCTATCTACTGTCCATTAAATTGGGTGATAATAGACCAATTACATTGGATTGATACTGAATATCAAGCTATGGCTTATAAAAAATGCCTGACGTACAGCACTTTATAGTTCTAGAAAGGACATTCATACATATTATGCAGCTAGAAAATCTCAGAGAACATCACAAAAATGTTAGCAAATTACAAGCAAAGAGGGAACAAAAACCCAACTAGAGGGCTCTTTGCAAGTGGACTCAGTAGAAGTTGATAATGAAAATGTCCACATATCTAAGGGGTCTCAGCTGCATGATGTTCTCATCAGTGCTTACCTCCATTAATCACAAATCTAATCATGCCATTGGCTGATTTAAACCCTTCATGGCTTCCCATTGTTCTTGATATAAAGGGGGAAAAAACCCACTTTTTAAAAATCACCTATATTACTTTGCACCTTTCCCCAGATTCCCAAAACTATACCCCCTCGGTTTTCTTGTTCACCTCAAGTGTCCGGCCCTATATTTTCATCACTAAGGCATCATGCTTTCTCCTTCCACAGTTTCTTTGCACTTGTTCTTCCTTCTGAAATGCTCTTCCATCATTGCTCAGGAATCAATTCCTATTCTTCCCATCTGAGCTCAAGCTTATTCAGTTAATACTACTCAGGCCAAAAAAGTTGTGTCCTCTTCCTTCAGAGCATTTATCACAGTTGTAGGCTTACTTTCGATATTAATATAATATTTGGACATTATCAATCTTCTCCAATGAGGCTGTGAACTTAAGAAGAGGAGGAACTATGTTTATTTTTACCCACAACGGAATCTGCAGAACCAACTTATTACCGCTTACTGTCTTTTTAGGGAGTTGGCATGTTAGTGGTTGAAAGCAAAGTCTTTGGAGTCAGAAAGACCTAGCTTCAAATTCAATTTTCACATGTGACTAGCCCATATAACTTTGGGCTGGTTACCTACTCCCTTAAATGTTAATTTCTTCATTTTATAGTAGGAATAATAATAACCTAACCCAACCATACCTTAGATTAATTGTGGAGATTTTAAAAAATCACATAGTAGGCAAATATAAATGTGTATTTCCTTCCCAAGTTCCTCCACTATTCGAATGTACAATTTACATTTGGAAAGAAAGTGAATGATGCTTTGAATTTAATTAAAGAGTCCTGTCAAAATTATTTAAGTATAACCTTTACTATGGATCAGGTACCATAAAAGGATAAACTCAAATGAAATGTGTTCTTTGATGCAAGAAATCCTGAAGTATTAGTGGGATGAATAACTCACATGGTATAACTTGTGGGGGTAATTAGACAATGACAATCTGGGCTCTAAATTAAAAGATAAATTAAAGACTAAAGGAGAATCATTGCATAATTAAGAATGAAATCCTCCCTATAACATAGGTTGAAATTGTAATATAATATCAAAAATGACAGTGAAACAGCACAACTGAGCAACTATAAATTATACTCTCAGATAACCCAGGGGTCAGGCCATATGTCAGGGAAAAACACTCATATGCACACTCGCTTCCTTCTAGTATCAATTAAATAGATGCCAAATCTAGCTCTTATACATTTATGCTAATAAATGATTTGAAGTAGTAGTCATCCAATTTTAATGGCCTTGCTCTTTTAAATTTATCACCTCAATATTAACATAAAGATAAATATTATGAATTTATACTCCTTAATATTCTCTTATATGTTAGATTATTGACTTCATTTTAGAAAGAGCAATGGTTATTTTAGATAATCAAACTTTCAGTAATTAAAAAGCAAGGCAATATAAAGTGAGAATAATTTTATTCAGGCACCAAAATTTCCAATAAAAGGATTAATAATGAGATTTATGCTTCATATTTCATTACACATAAATAGCCCTTGTAGGTAACATTACTTACATACTAAATTTTATTACTATCTTTTGTTGTTTTTCTCCATCTTTCTTTCATTGACTCCAATTATCCTTTTTACCTAAAAAATGTTTAATGCGCATTCTGCAGTCATGCTATTAAATGGCTGAAATTTCTAAAAGGCTCATTCTACATCAGAAACATAATCATACTTCATACTATGTCCTTATTTTTCACCATGTAGATGTTTAAATGAAAAGGCTATCATAGAATCAGAGGCAAAATTCCAGAATCCCATTCAATTACTTGGAACTTGACATCGCTGCAAACAGTACACTTTAAAACTATCACACTGGAATCCTAAATCTTAAACTCAACATAGAGATTAATTATCAGTAGAAAAATAAATATGGGTTGAGAAATAAGGTTGTTTTTTCTTCCACAACATGAGGAGAGTACATATACAACTGACATCAAGAACAGGCTAACCAGAGACTAAACAGATGCAAACAGGATGCCAAGCAAAACTGAGCTTTCTGCCAAAGGTTTTCCCCAAGAGGTGAATAACATTTTCCATAAGTCTATGGAAATTGCAGAATTGGTTTGGTAATGAAATACTCTTAGCCACTTTTTCATGTATGACTTAACATTTCTGTTCTCTACTGAATAGTATAGGTTGTATTAATTACATCAGAGGGAACCCCATATTTATTATTCAATGAAAAGATAACAATATTTTAATTTACTTGAGAAAGTCTTACCAATGTAAAAATGAAAATGTGCATTTTTAAACTTACTTATGATGGTATAAGACTATATACACTTATAGTGTAATGCTGCAAGATCGAAATTAAATATAAAATTTTCAGACAGGAGCACTCTGGATCATGTGACGCTAATTGCAAAGTATCATAATTTAAAAAGCCATATTGTAATTTTCATAAAAGCTACATGTTTGGGTCACTTGGAAGATTAGATAACCATATAAGGGAAGTTGATTTTTTAAAAATATTTTCTGTCCAATTGTTCATAGGTGCATCATAGGTGATTTTCAAACAACAGAAAAATGTGACATATCAGTAATACCTATTTTTGTCTTTGACCAATCAGTTATCTACTTCTATTATTATTGGTGCTCAATAAGTATATAAACAGAAGCCCAAACTGGCTACTCTGCTTACCGTTTTTATTTTCCTAGTTTATTTCCAGAGATTAGACAAGCAAACAATCAAACCAAGTTATGAAAAATAACGAAATCCTGCAACATTGTTGTGAGTCAGGCAGTAATGCACCTGACTAGTCTCCAAAGTGTCCAGAGAAACAAAAGCTTTCAGAAGTTTACAACATGGCATAAAAGCAGGCTCTATGCCTGGCTGTGTGCATTTCAGCACTAGAGCAATGGTCACATGTCATACAGAGTATCCTACAAAGATACATAAATTGTCTGTATCCTTGACTGGGCACCTGTGACTTTGGAAAATTAAATTTCACATTCATTATTTATGAGGTCAGCACAAATCCCTTGATGGAATTTCAGCCTAATTAGGAAGTGTTAAGAAAGGTTTGGATCTCCGAACTAGTTCACATAAATGCTTCACTGGTATAAAAAGTAGACAGCTACCTTCTGACTGAGGACAAGCCATGAATCCATATTATTTATACCCAAGATCATCTAGAGAAACTCCAATTTGTTTTTTTGTCACAGTTGTGAATTTTACATGTTCAGGGCTACCTCCAAATTTCTTCCATGCCAAAGGAAGCAGGAGACAGGAGACCAGATATTTTCCTTTTTCACTCTGTCTTTCCATACCTCTTTCCTCATTGTCTGTCAGTTCTTTTACTTTACTCTTCCTTGTGCCCCTTTGCTCTAATACTTCCACCAGCTTCGAACCCACTCCCTATATTCTTTCCTGGCTCCCAGCTATAAGATCAGATGAAACTAGAGATTATTTTAAGTAAAACTCATCTAAAACATATACTGTTTTACACATGGATGTTATATGTTGGTTTTTAGTTTTTCTACTTTTCCCAGAACACAAATTTGCCACCACAAAATTTTCACATGTTTTGTTATAATACCTCATCAAGGTTTCATGTTAGTAGGTCTTGAGAATCAGTCATTCAACTTTTTTACTGGATCTGTGCAGTATTCAGTCCATGACAGAATTTATATGGGATAAAAGAGAGGCAGGGGACAGGAAAACACTTGAACCTTTCATTGTTCCTAAAATTCTTTAAAAACAAACAAAAAAAAACAGCAAAAGCATAAATATTTAAATAACAACATAATGTTCAAATGCTATTACTGAGGCAAGATGGCAACCTGAACACAAGTAGTTTGCTTTCTTCCTTTCAAATCATACTGAAATGAATCTAAAAATGCAGAAAAGGGAATAAAATGGCAAAAGTGAATGAATTACTTACTTACTGCAGGGCAGACAGTAAGTTCTGAGTGGCCTGCAATGTTTCATGAATTTAGAGAAGACAGGATACAGATGGGATTATCGGGGTAACAATATGTGTAAAGACAAAGCCAGTGATAGCAGATGAGGACTGTAGAGAAAGAAGGTCTATTTTGCCAGAGAGGACCCAGAAAGGTTCTAATAATGCAACCTGGAAGCATGGAAGGCAAAAACAGGCTGTATAATTTTAGAGGGTATTTGAATGAAGGGTTAACTAGTCCCTCCTGTTTTCACTTTCAGACAACTCACAGAAATAGCATACAATGCAGCCTATCCCTAAAGAATTTAGAAGGTTTTTTTTTTTTCTTGGAAGGCTTATCTTCCAAAGGAAAGTACCAGAACTGTCCATTATACAGTACACATCTTAAATTCAAGCATATCTACCAGTCAACATGCCCCCTCAAATACACATAGTTTATACTGAGGGGGACATAGAGGTATACAATGGCAAAGGAAAGCTACACCAGTGAGTTATGTTAATAAAACTTCCCAATTAACAAGTATGAATGATCAACCATGCATCATCAGACATTTGAAGAAACTCAACAGCACAAGAGAAGTCTAAGAAATATTGCAACAATATAATAAAAATAGACTTCTATGGGTGGAAAAGGAGTAATTTGAGAATAAGATTTTAACGGAAATTAAAAATATAATTACTGAAATGTAACTTGTGTCAACTATACTCAAAATTTTTTTAAAAGCATAATTACCGAAATTAAAATTCAGTGAAAGAACTCTAAGATAAAATCAAGAAAACACAGAGTAAAAAAGAAAAAAGATAATAAATTAAAAGGTTAAGCCATATATAGATGTAGACATTTCAGACTTCATTGTACTTTAATAAACAATATACAAGATAATTTTTTATAACTATAAAACATGCAAAGAGACAAGAAACTCATAATCAAGAGAATATATACATATTTTCCTTGATGGGGTTACATCCCAATAAACCCAGCATACGTTGAAAATACCTGAAGTTGAAAATGTCTTTAATACACCTAACCTACCAAATATTATATCTCAGCCTAGCCTACCTTAAACATGCTCAGAACACTTATATTAGCCTACAGGTGAGCAAAATCATCTAACACAAAGCCTATTTAATAATAAAGTGTTGACTATATCATGTAATTTATTGAATACTGTACTGAAAGTAAGAAACAGAACAGTTGTGTGGGTACAGAATGGTTGTAAATTGTGTGTTGATTGTTTATCCTGGTGATCATGTAGCTGACTGGGAGCTGCCACAGTGCAGCATCATAAGAGCGTGTAATACTGCATATCAGTAGCCTGGGAAAAGACCAAAATCTGAAGTATAGTTTCTAGTGACTAGTATCACTTTTGCATCATTATAAAGTTAAAAGAACTGTAAGCTGAACCATCAAGAGCTAGGAAACATCTATATTCAATACAAGCAAGATACAATGAATGCAAAAATGTAGTACTCAGAAGATAGTATCCAATAATATTAACTTAAAGGCTTGTATCATAAAAACACACTGACCCACAATACTTCAAAGTTCAAAGTTTGTCTTTGTCATTGTCCCATTACTCTTTCTTAACTCATCTCCTAGCTCCTGGGGTTCACCTTCCTAATCCCAGTATCCCGTGCCCGCATGCTGCCCTTGAGATGTCAAGTGAGCCCACTTCAGTGCCCTCTTTCAGGCTTGCCTTATAATGTAGAACTCCAGGGACTAAATTACTTCCTTTTCTCTCTTTCTGACCACCCATCAAAGCCTCCATTAACTAGAGAAAAGCAACTTAATTAAACCAATCCATATTGAATTATGAATGATTGATTAACAGACTACTCAACTCTCCCCAGGATATTTTTACTTAAAAAAAAGAGAGAGAGAGAGAGACTGTAATCTAGGTAAAATCTGTAATTGACAGAAATTGAAACAGTTCAAAAAAGTAGGGGGAAATATATAGGTTTCTGCCAGGGAGATATGTTTGGAGAGAAGGGCCTTCTGAGGGTCCTTAAATGATCCCTGTTGGGGGCCACCTAACTCAGCCTCAATTCCTGACTGGGAGAATAAAGCACTGACTGAAATGCCCTTTTCCAGTTTTATAAGTGAGCAGCAAAGTACTCTCAAAGGAAGACATTTGACTTTGAAACAGACTTCAGAAGTTGAAGTATGGTTTATTACTCCTCCGGGTGAACTGAGAAATATAAATGCTTCTTTTAACTTGGAGTCAAATTCCCAAGAGCCATCCTTAAACACCAAATATCACTGTGACAAAGGTCAAATCCTCTGTCATGTGGAAATGACCCTACAGATACTCTTTTTAGATTAATCCCATGTTTTTTTAACCTTTAATTGGAGGATGGGAGTGAACACCAGAAATATATGATATAACCACATATTACGGAAACACAAATGAGAATATAATGGCAGAGGAGCCTCTACAAACTTCAAGGTAAAGTTCAGCCTCTCACCTCATCTATCCTACCTTCTAGATCATCTACACACACACACAAACACACATACGCACATACACTCAAGTGATGGTAAAAATTACCATTTTCCAAATATTATTTACAGAGTATCCTCTTAAAATTCAGCTAAATATGGCCTAAACACTTCCGAGTAACACTGATAATAAAAATGCTAACATATCTTTATTGTTGAAAAAATAGGTTAGAAGTAATTACAACTCCCCTTTTCCTTTGTTTGACAGTGTATTTTTTTTCCTGCCTTATTTGAGGCATAAAATACTAAGAGAAGAAACTATTTCCTTTTTGCCTCCAGTTTGATCTATGTAAATTAAAGCTGATCCTCCACTCTGGTTAATTATAAATTTTGCCCTCCTCTACAACAAGGTGACAACACAGACCTCTGTGGTCATGATAAAAGTCTTTAGCATTTTACTTTGTTATAACAGTTGTAAAAATCAACAACTTGACCCTCATTATGAGCCAACTGCATTAATATCTTTGGCTTCAAGATCCTTTCTGCAGAAATGTCAGGCTATACCTATACCTATTCTTTGGTGAATTTTTTCACTGAATAAAAATATTATACTTTGTCTTAATTTTCAAAATTCACACGGTTGGCTGGACTTAAAAAAAAAAAAAAAACTACCACACAAGAAGGAGATAGTTGCAATTATCTATACCCTGAACAAGAAAAATTTTATTGATATTTTTTCCTTTTAGCTTAAAAACTAAATCCTTCTAAGTAAACTTTCTACACCAAACCCTGTGTCCCATTCATTTAAGATCTGCCTTCTGAAAGCATCCTATCCAAAGATACATTTAGAATAGGGGGGGATCCCTGGGTGGCTCAGTGGTTTAGCGCTTGCCTTTAGCCCAGGGCATGATCCTGGAGTCCCGGGATCGAGTCCTACATCGGGCTCCCTGCATGGGCCTGCTTCTCCCTCTGCCTGTGTCTCTGCCTCTCTCTCTCTGTGTCTTTCATGAATAAATAAATAAATAAAATCTTAAAAAAAAAAAAAAAAAAAGAATAGGGTGTTCCAGGGCAAGACAGCATACTTAACCAATGTATCTAATGTGGCCTCTTTTTTTTAAGACACGAACCCAATAAGAAGAGGAAGCCCAGGAGAGAAAACAGTAGCAGCTAATTTTGGAAGGTAGAAATCAGGTACATGAGCAGTATGTATGATATTTGATATTTGATATCATTTGAGTATGATAATTGAATTATCATACCCCAGAAAGTTCAATTTAAAGTGGCAGTGGGCATAACCAAGAAATAACTAGTTACAGATTCCCCAAAATGTTCAGCAACTGGTAGCACTAGTTTCTCTAGAACTGAGGGTAAAGTGGGGCAGGCAGGTAAAAACCTGAAATTAGAAGGATTGGATAAAATGATATGAAAAGTGGTTAGATACCTACATGTCTTCTACTCCACTTCACTGAGTTATGCTCCTCACCCCTGCTCACTTCCACCTCCACCACTCCCACTGAAGCCTGGAAAGAGTAAAACAGTTCTTTAAATTGGGGGGAATCCCAAGCAACTGAGGACATGGGAAACTTAACTGAAAGCAATGAGATTAAGTAACTGTGCCTATAGAATGCAAGGTCCTGAGACATCTACCTTCCACCCCTACAGTCCCTTTCTTAGTGTCAGATGGCTGACAGCTAGAACTTTTCCCTCCAGAAAGATTAGAACACATTTCTCTAGGAAGTTTGATCAACCCAATCAATGACCCACTCTTGTCTCTCACAGTAAAACTTAAAATTTGACATTGCTAAAATGCTTGGAGCTTCCAAGAAGCTTTTCAGTCCCCTACTTAGAGAACATAAACCAAAACAAACATTTTATTTAAGAAGCAACTTGTCAGACACAGAGGCTATTCAGGGAAAAAAAAAAAAAAAAACCTCAAAAAAATCAGAGCAAGCCAAAATATCTCATCCATGACACAGGGGATCCAAATGTTACAAATAAGAAACATTCAAAGAACAACCATAAAAAGAACTATTAAAAACTAAAATGAATGATTTAAAAATCAATATAAGGGATAGAAGATAAAATTGGAGCAATCTCCCAGAAAGTAGATCAAAAGGATAAAAAGATGTGAAAAAGAGGAGGGAGTAAAAATACAAAAGATAGAAGAAGAGTTTAGGTCAATGACTATAAGGCAGGATTTCCAGGAAGACAAAACAGAGGAGAGAAAATCATCAATAAAGCAATTTAAGAATTTTTCATCTTTCCAACCAGAGCAATTGAAGTTTGAGAAAGAATTGAGCTGGGTGCTCGTTAGTAAAGTTTCTCCACGTTTCAGTAGAAAACTAATCAAGGTAGCATCAAATATCTAAGCCAAATAGAACATTTTTCACTTAAATTATTAGAATTTCTTTGACTCATCTTTATACTGAACTGGAGCAAATTGACCCATCCCTTAATAAGCAATATCTTTAAAGAACTCTCATTGGTTAGTGCTCAATAATATCCCCCTCTCCCTAGAAAAACAAAGAAACCAGCAGGTGGTGAAATTATTATTCCAGAGTCTTAAGCACAGATTGCCTCTTCTCGCAATTTGACAAAGTACGAAAGCTGCTCTGACCCATTTAGAATCCCAAAGCTTCATTATAAACCTCCCAAAATTTGGAAACCTGCAGTTCATTAGGAACATGCTGGGATCCAGGGCTTCATGAAGGAGTTGCCTAAATTGTATGAGGCAGTTGAAAAGAATCTTCTGAATTCCTTCACATTTCTAAAAATAAACAGGAGACTCTCTGGATAAGCTTAAGATACAGAAAATCAAACACACTCAGGATCCTAGGTTCTTTCATGCTCATCAGAATAAAACACTTCTCACACTACGTAAACTTTTCAAATACAGAGAATTATGTTTAAAAACTGCAAGACATTCCAAAAGGAAATAAAGAAGAGCAAATTTCCATCAGATATAGATCAAGTAATTTCATTCCAAAATAATTTATGTTGGTATTCCCATATTATAAATCATAGTAGAAGCCTATAACTTCCTCTCCTTGAAAATATATAACTGGCTATGCTGTATTGGAAACAGCTCTAGAAAATGATGATCTCTTATCACTAGGATTGTATTCACAACCTGTTCCAAAAGAACCACCCAGTCTCTATCAAGTCGATTGTCTTATGTTGATAAGGTAATGTCTTTTTTTTTTTTAAGATATTTATTTATTTATTCATGAGAGACACAAAGAGATAGGCAGAGACATAGGCAGAGGGAGAAGCAGGCTCCCTGTGGGGAGCCCAATGCGGGACTCAATCCCAGGACCCGGGATCACTCCCTGAGCATGAAGGCAGACGCTCAACGACTGAGCCACCCAGGTGCCCCAATAAGGTAAACATGGACAAAGTGATGTCTCTCTACTTTACCACTAGTAAAGTGCAAACATAGTATCTTTGAGTCTGTTTTCAGAACTCCATGACAGATTTTTTCATAGCAGATCACAAATACCAACCAGGGCTCCAGAATGTTAACTCTGGTTATTCTAACAATCACTATTCACCTCTGTCCCACTTCACTTAGAAAAAATTGAGAATAATTTCTCTGATCTATCTCTTTGGTCTATCATTAGCATTTGATCCAATGGACAGAGACCACCAATTATTAAAAAAAAATGTATAATGCTCAGGTAGATCCTATGTATTACCACTTTAGAATCTAAATCACATTATCACAGTTAAAATCTGGGATTTTGTCATGCCTCGTTCAGTAAAAATTTTTCTGGAGATCAACTATGTCTGTGCCCAAGTATACTCCAAATCCATATCTAAACAACATGGATTGTTTAATGATGGAACTGGCTTTCAAAGGAAAGCAAGAAAAATAAATGTCCTATTCTTCAAAAAATGGCATAACTTTATTTTCTCAAAGAACTATTGGTCTCTATTGATAACAGTTAAAACAGCTCAGTATCAACACTAAATGTATATAATTTGACAAAATTCTTCGACTTTTAAGTGAAAATTTGAAGGTACCCCCAAATAAATGAATCAACTCACAAGGTTACATGGGGATGTAGTTTATAACTGAGTTGGCATGAAGATGCAATGTTACCTAAAATCAGACTTTGGCCAGAGGTCTTAATTGTCTTCATACACAATGTGGTCTATTAGTAACCTCCACTTAAAACTTTTTCCTTTGGAGGCCATTTGCTCTCCCCTTCCTATAAGACAAAAAACTCTAAGAACTAACTGACAACATTTTTTCATCTTATAAAACAGAAAACATTGTTGACAATATATCTCAACATCTCTAAGCAAAAAACCTCTATCAATATAATTTTGTCAATCCTAAAAAAAAATACACTTCTTTGGACAAATTCCATGGCCATAAAAAGGGCCTTGCAAAATAATTTAAAAGCTTTAAAAAAATACAAATAATTAATATTACTTACCCCAACTGATACTGCTTAACTATGTACCTTTGCCTTAGCTTCAGTGAATCTTATAGAAACAAACTCATTGCCCCAAGGTGATAATGATCTCAGTTGCTTGGTAGTATCTGATCCCTATACTCTTCCTTTATTCTTCTTTTAATCTATAATTATACAACTTTAAAATTTTTGTTTAAAATTTTTAAAACCAATTCCAATTAAGTCATGATGATTGAAACAGTTCTCTAGATCCTGACAATACTGTGGTTATTTCCTACTTTTCACATATGTCTGCTTTCATTAGACACCCGAAGAATTCTAGAACCAGAATATTTCCTTGTGATGTACTAGATGATAATTTGCTGTTACTATAGAACTACTTCTATCAAGGTGAGCCCTTCTGCTCCAAACAAAAATACAGGCTAACTTCTTTGGTGAAGAACAGCAAATCTGACCAAAGAAAAGAGTAAAATGCCTCACAGAAGGAAGACTCCACTTTCAACATACAAGTTTTAGAAGAATCAATAAAAGTTAACTGAAGATTGAACATTCCTTATTTTTCATTTCCTAAAATATTTACCATCATGTAACCATAAAATTACAGTTGTCCATGATGATTAAAACTTCAGTATTTATAAATGCCAAGTATTAAGTTACATCAAAAAACTTGATCATTCTCAATGTCGTATTCAACATCAGATGCAAAATTATCAAATGTTACACAGTTGCCAGATCTAGAATATTGAAATAACACTGCAACTACCTCTGATTGGGTTAAAGTTATAAGGGTTATCTCAGCTTGACTGTGCTCAATAGCAAATGGTTTAAATACTGTGATTTGCATCTTATTTTAATACACACCCCAGTGGATTAAAGACGGATACCTTCCTGAGCATCATTTTTCTCTCTTTTCTGCAACATGAACACCAAACAGTGGTCCTCAGTCAGGGGTGATCTTTACTCCCAGGTTGGGAGAACGTTTGACAATGGCTGGAGAAATTGTTCATTATCACCTGTGTATAGTGTGACCAGCATCTAGATAGCTACAATGCACAGGACAACTCCTCTGCCCCCCACAATTACTCAGCCCCAAATTACTATTCTGTGAAGGCTGAGAAACCCAGCTACAAGGACTAACACTCAGAAGCTCCTATTAGGTGCTATGCCTCAGGTTGAAATAAGGAAGGAGAAAGAACTCAGGCTGACACAAAACTTCTTCTATGGTCAGGTTAACCCTGGAATTTATTCTACATTTTGGCACTCAAAGTCCATATCATTAAGTTCTTATTCTAGTCACATCCTTTGATTCAATCAAGAATCTTCTTTATGTGTTTCCAGACCAATGCTGGAAGATTCCTCTGTAAAATTAAAATTGAATATAATTTTTAATAAAAACCCTCACAGTTATGTCTGTTTTGAATAAAACTCAAAGAGAAGCTCAAATAGAATACATTTTACCAATCTCTAGTTTTTCAATGTCCTCCCTTAAAACCATTTAACTTTTACTCTCCAAATAAAGTTGATTGTTCATCTATAATTTTCATGTTTTTATTAGAGTTCTGACAGTTCTTAGAAACTTCCACATTGACCACAAAGAAAGATGCTCTAAAATGCAAATCAAATGTCTGCCCTATATTAAAAACTGAATAGTCTCACAACAGAAATAAAAGAAGTTGAAGTCCTCTGATCTGATGCTTTCTATAAAATATGAAATACTAGACAAACTTTAAGCTATGCTTCAAATTTATATGCTTCCAAGCTATTCAAATATAAAACAAGCACTAACAAATGGGCAACCTTGTCCATTGCAAGGCTAATAAATCAAAATCACCAAGGTAAGTTAACTGCATTTCCAGTGGATGCAGATTTATCATCAGAGACCTGATAATCATGCAACCACTAGAAAAAAGCAATGTGTTTGCCATGACCTTGGTCATAATTCACCACCAACACTGACTTGTAACTTTTCAATATTATGTCACACTGGGCACATTCTAAAAAAGATTTCAGGATTTTGAGACTTCTGGATGAAGAACATGTGTGTGTTCATCTGACTTTTTTCGTACATTAGAACTCAGTATAAAAACTATAAACATCTGATACTTGAAAAATAGAACAGTGTATAAGAAAACTGCAGGAAAGCAGTACTTAAATGCCTTGGAATTTTTCTGAAAATGACAGGCTGACTGGTAGTTTCAATTGGTCCAAATGCAGAAGCCTCCAAACTTCACTTTTTCAGCAATTACTATATCTCTTACATCTGGTGATTCTTTTAGTTGAATTCCCCACACCCAACTGGTAATAAAACAAGCAGGAATGTCATCAAGGTTGAAATAAAGTCAGAGAAGCTTTCAAGCATTCCATTCTACAAGTAGTTTTATTTTGATCTCTTCAAGTGGAGAAAGGCCTGGCTGCAACAAATGTTTCCAAGACAGGGAAAGTGGTTAAGAGATGCTGATATCTTTCTAGGCTTTTCAGAGATTAATCAAAAGTCTAGCAAATCCCTTCAAGAATAGAAAATGTGGGAAACAAGGAATAAGTTGTTACAACAACGGGCAACAAGTCAAGGTAATATATTTACCAAACTTGCACCTTGGCTTCCAAACTAAGAATGAGAGAGAATAGGAATGATGAGATATTTTAAAAATATTTAAATAGAGAGGTTTTTGTTTTGTTTGTTATCTTAGGACAATAGACCTAGTATCCAGAAGATAAAATGCTGATGAAGCACACTATTTGAAGAATTGCTTAAAATTGAAAGCCTGAATTGGATCCTGATTGGAATTCTTGCTGGATGTATAACTTCAGGCTATCTTGTAATCACTCAGAGTCACTAGTCTTTGCTGTTGTTTATTTTATTTTAAATTGTTTTAAAGGGGATCCCTGGGTGGCGCAGCGGTTTGGTGCCTGCCTTTGGCCCAGGGCGCGATCCTGGAGACCCGGGATCGAATCCCACGTCGGGCTCCCGGTGCATGGAGCCTGCTTCTCCCTCTGCCTGTGTCTCTGCCTCTCTCTCTCTCTCTCTCTCTCTGTGACTATCATAAATAAATAAAAATTAAAAAAAAAAAAAACAAATAAATTGTTTTAAAGATTTTATTTTTTATTCATGAGAGACACAGAGAGAGACAGAGGAAGACAGAGACAGACTCCATGCAGGGAGCCCGATGTGGGAATCGACCCCAGGACTCCAGGGTCAAGCCCTGGGCCAAAGGCAGGTGCTAAACTGCTGAGCCACCCAGTGATCCCCCTTGTTTTCTTTTAATTTTGATTTTTGTTTTGGTTCTAAGCTATAAAATAGAGATTATAAAATCTATCTTCTGGAAGGATTATATGGGCCAATATAGGCAAACAGTCTGAAACATGTGTTATATAAGAAAGTGTATGGCATGCTTAACTCTAACAAAGTTAAGTATGGATCTCTTTTTTTTTAAGATTTTATTTATTTATTCATAAGTGACACAGAGAGCCGGGGGGGAAGGGGGGCAGAGAAATAGGCAGAGGGAGAAGCAGGCTCCAGGCAGGGAGCCTGACGTGGGACTCGATCCTGGGACTCCAGGACCACACCCTGGGCCAAAGGCAGGCGCTAAACTGCTAAGCCATCCAGGGATCCCCAAGTATGGATCTCTATGCCAGAAGACAAAGAGTAAAGATAGAAAGTGGGCAGTAGCCAGCATATTGGGCCCCACAGGCCTTGCTGTCTCTGAGTTCTGAATAGAGAGCCCAGAGAGCAACCACTATGCTTTTCTGACTGGTTGATGGGAAATGAGTCTATTGGAAAACTCAAGATTCTAATATTAGTAGCTAATATGCCAGACACAACAATCCAATTAAGGTGGTTTTATTACTCTTTATTAGTATTCTCATTTTATAACTGCAGGAACTAAAGGTCAAAGAAATTTAAGAACTTGACCAGGTTGCAGGCAGAAAATTAGAGGCATAGTACCTAGAGATGTACCAGAAACAAAAGCAAGCTTCAATGGGCATACAGTACTGAATGCTGGTTTCCCATTAAGAGCTTGCAAGGTGGGGCTAACCATTTTTCTAGAGATACCTTCTCTTTAGTACCTTACCTTGCTTCACTGGGTTGGTATCTGATTCTCCAAGAATGGGTTTGGGAGTAGACCAAAGTTTTAGCAAGGAAGCAAAGATGAATAGCAGAATTAGGTTCCAGGAAAGCCAAGCTTGAATAAGTGGGATGGCCAAAGCAAGTATACAACACCAAAACAATATCTGAAATTGTTTTTGTTTTTTTCCATTCAATATCTGAGAATGGAAAGAACTGAAACTGAAGAAGCCAATTTTCACATTAGCTGGAAGGGCAACCACAGGTCGGAAACCAAAGCTCAGAAATCAGGAACTAAATACACTCAGGTATGATTTAGAAAACCAGGCGCAAAATCAGAAAATGAAAAGATCCAGATAATTTGTCCTAACCAGGGGGGCTTAGGTTTACCAATGAGTGGAGAGGAGTCAACATCCCAGAGGTCAATTCTCAACCAGTGGGTAATGGAAGCCCATGGTTTCTGCTCCAGTATCCTGCTCTTAGGGTAGACAATCCTAAGAAGGACTCTGCATACTTCTCAGAGGTTCAGATGAAAAAGTGCCCCCACTGCCTATAGTAGCAACCTTAATAACACATCCTTATATTGTTGGGGTTTTTTTCCTCTTTCTCTACCCCACCATCTCCACTTTCATTCTACAGATACGAAATTTGTGCCTATATGTTCCCTAAGACCATAATTTCTGCTGGTAAGAAAAGCCTTTTTAAAAAGAGACCATAACTCCTATGTTGCCAAACATCCCCATTCCTTGGTATGGTAGGCTTGTAGAGTCTGCAGAAAGTTAGCAAAAAGGGACAGAAAACCTCACCATCATCGACCCTGTCCCAGAGGAAGGCACACTGCTCTGGGTGACTCAAGATCACCGCAAATGACATCAAAGCCCAGTCCCAATATGGTTAGTGTATATACTCTACTTGGCATTGCACTGATGAGCAGATTAAAAAGAGGGAATCATTGTGGCTTCTTATAATATCCTGCAATTTCTGTATTACTACAATAAACTAGAATTTAGAGTTCTATCAAAATAACATAGGATCTTACCTGGAGATGGAAGGCCTTCTCAAAATTAGCAAGCCCTTGGAGAGGCCATTCTTTTGAGACAAAGAAGAGGGAGACTGGCACCATAGAGGCATTAGAGTGGAAGAAGGAAAATAGATACAGAGCTCTACGGGTCTGATGGCCAAGTTCTGTCCTCCGGATCACGCCAAATGCCATTAGAATCCAGGCCTAATGCCTCCCAGTTTGCAGAAAGTTGAGGTTGAGAGGATGCATCGTTATAAGAATAGTATCAGAAGGCTTTCTCTAACCTTGCCTCACCTTGACCTTCAGCTGAGTGGTGGTAGGCCCTCTTCTCTCGACATAACAGGCATCCCTAAGTGCTATTCAACAGCAGTAGCAGATTTGGCAAAAAGGGCAGGAGATGAGCAGCCCAAGGAGAACTCTATCTCCTTAAAATTGTCCAGCCAGAGGATTATCTCACAGTTTGGACTCTGGTGTCTGGGATTCTACAAGAGAATATTGGGGCATGGCACCTATGATCTCCACTAAATATACACTTGGTTTGTTTTATACCTGCTGCAAACGTTTTCTGCATATATCTTTTTAAATTTCTTCAAATGCAATAAAGTATTTATTATCAAATTTTAAGCATTTTAAACTATATTTATCAAATGTCATTATATTGGAGGTAATTTGTAAAGATATATATGGCCAAAGGACAAAAATGAGAGGAAATCAGGTCAGAGAGTAAAATGGAAGACAATAAGACAAAACAAATATAATAGATAAACCACCAGCTAGCCTAGTATTTTTAAGGAATAAAGGGAATATCCACAAAATTAGGGGCAAACACTGATGCAGTGTTTATATTATATAAAGTTATAAATATATAATATATATGTAATATGTATTATATTAAGTTATGTATATTCATATAATGCCAGTCACTATTCTAAGCACTTTTCCCACATACTATCTCATTTCATCTTCACCACAATCCTATGAGGTTGGAATCATTTTCTTCTACATATTATATTTGGAGAGGCAGGAGAAATAAAGGAATTTACCCAAGGTCATACAGCTTGTAAACAGTGAAGCTAGGATTCAAATCCAGGCAGTGTGGCTCCTACATCCATACTCTCCTCTATTAACATGCCATCTGCTGACCCAGAAAAGGAAGGAACCAGAAACACAAAGATTTTGAAAAGAATATAAGAAACTACCTTGAACAATAGCATGCTAAAAATTTGAAAGCCTAGGGATATTCATACAGGAAAATGCACACTACTAAAATTGACCACTTTTTTTTTAAGTTTTTATTTATTCATGAGAGACACAGGCAGAGGGAAAAGCAGGCTCCCTGCAGGAAGCCCAAAGTGAGACTCAATCCCAAGACCCCGAGATGATGACCTGAGCAAAAGGCAGATGCTCAACTACTGAGCCATCTAGGTGCCCCTAAAATTGACCACTTAAAGGAGAGAAATAAAACTAAAACTATGGGGGAAAGATAAGGAAGTTGTCACAGACCTAGCCTCAAGAAAAGTGCCAGACCAGTGTTTTCTTACATTAATTATTTCATTTTTTTAAGGAAGCTACAATTAAGATATTGTTTCAAAAATTCCAGAGCATAGAAGAAAAAAAAGATATGTAAATTTATTTTCTGAGTCAGGCATAAACTTGTTATCAAAACCTGGCAAAAAGATGACAAAGGCAGAAAACAATGTGTAAGTCTTGCTTAGAAACATTAAATGTAGGCATCCTATGTAAAATGTTAAAAATTCATATCCAGTGGCTTACTTATGAATAACATCAAAAGCAGGTAGTCTTTATATACTAAGAATGCAAAAAAGGTTGAACAGTAGGCTATCTATCCATAAAAATCATTACAGTGCAAGACTAAGTAAGGAAAACAATTGGGTCATTCCAATAAATCCTGAAAAACGCATTTGAAAAAAATTGACATCCACAATGATATACTGTTTAAGTTTTTATTAAAACAGAAATTCTTCAACATGATCAAAACATTTTTAAATAAATACAAAACAAATATCCTTAATGATGAAGCACTAGACTCATTCTCATAAGAGATAGAAGTGATCAAATCTCTTATTCTACTACAAATGTGTAAAATAAAGAACAGAAAATCCTGATAGATCTACACATAGTAGGGAACTAAGTAGAAGATAAAAGGATAATTCCAAATAAGTAGGAAATAATGAATTATGAAACAAATATAATTGTGACAATTACCCTCTAATCAGAAAAAAAAAATACTACCTCCCATCACAATATGCAAAAATAAATTCCAGAAGCAATAAAATTTTCTGTGTTAGATCCAATCGTATATTTAAAATATTACAGTATTGGGGCACCTGGCTTGGCTGGCTCATTCAATAAAGCACGCAACTATTGATCTCCGGGTTGTGGGTCTAGGCCCCACATTGAATGTATAAGTTACCTAAAAATAAAAACTTAGGAAAGAATTTTTAAATAATAAAAACTACAATAATTTTATCTTGAGAGTATTCTTTCTAAGGATGAACTGAAATTGAGAAATCATAAAGGAGAATATTGCAAGATTTTACACGTAGGTGTGCCTGGGTGGTTCAATAGGTTAAGCGTCTGACGGTTGATTTCAGTTTAGGTCATGATCTCAGGGTTGTAAAATCCAGCCCTGTGTCAGGCTCTACATTGGGTGTGGAGCCTGCTTAAGATTCTCTCTCTTCCCCTCCCCTATCCTCTCTCTCTCTCTCTCTCTCTCTCTATTTCCCTTTCTAAAAAAAAAAAATAATAAGTTTTTACATGTAAATATTACAATTTCTATTCAAGAAAATGCACCATAAACAAAACTGAAAACAAAGAAATTATTAGGGAAAATATTTGTAGTAGACTGACAGTTAATATCTTTAGTCAATAAAGGATTTTAAATCTATTTAAAAAGATAAATACTATAGTTTAAAAATTAAAAGACATTAAGGGCAACTCCGGTGGCGCAGCGGTTTGGCACCGCCTGCAGCCCGGGGCGTGATCCTGGAGACCCGGGATCGAGTCCCACGTCGGGCTCCCTGCATGGAGCTTGCTTCTCCCTCTGCCTGTGTCTTGGTCTCTCTCTGTGTTGCTCATGAATAAATAAATAAAATCTTTTTAAAAAAATAAAAAATAAAAGACAGAGACAATTTATGCAAGCAAAGCAAATGACAATAACTATAAGAAAAAATATTCGATCTTACTAATGATCAAAAGATAATAATCCTAAAACAACAATCTGATAATCACCAATCTGTAAAAAATCAATATGATTGTCAGTGATCAGTGTTGGTGGGAGAAGTTACAGACTGATAATGGACATGTAAATTGGTATAACCTTTATGGAAAGAAATCTGGCAATCTGTATCAAAATTAAAAATGTACATGTGAAACTTGGTAATTCTGCTAGGAATGTTTCTAAGGAACTAAACTAACAAGCATTTGATGAATTATATACAAAGATATTCCTGAAGAATTACTTAAAACAATGGCTTTTTAAATTTAATTTAATTTGTTCCCAGCTTTACTCAGACATTGACATATCAGGCACATAAGTTTGAGATATTCAATATGATAATTAGATACATGTATATATTGCAAAATGATTACCACAATAAGATTAACATTTCATCTCCATTCCTTTACATAATTAAAAGTGTGTGTGTGTGTGTGTGTGTGTGTGCAGTAACAACATTTAAGATCTATTCCTTTAAAAACTTTCAAGCATGAAAATAAATAAATAAATAAATAAATAATAATAATAAATAAATAAATATTTTCGAGTATGTAATACAATATTGTTAATTACTGTCATGCTGTGCCAAACAATGGCATATTTAAAACAACATAAATATCCCTCAATTTATTGGTCAAATTATAGTGTAGAAATTTATTCATTTGTTTAGAAAAATAAAGTGGATCAAAATTTAGAAATATGTTCATGACATACCTGATTAAAGTAGGCTGGGAAATAATTATTAATAACATAATACATTTCATATGTAACTAAGTGCATTTTTTTAAAAGTCTGGAATGGTGTAACCAAAAAAGAAGAAAAGAGCTTGGGTGAATTTAAACCAAGGTTTATATAAACATGGTTGTCTATAAATGGTTGGATTATGAATACTTTTTGTTTTCTTCCTTTTGTTTCCATAGTTCCTGAATTTTCTTTAATAAATGTGTTTTGACCTTGTAGTAATTATTTAAATTCCTTACAATAAAAGAATCTAGATTAAAATATCAAGCTATTTTAATAGACCCATGAACATTAATTACAGAAAACCAATCTGTTTTTATATCAGAACACTGGATTTTTTTTGCTATTAGAGCAAAATACACATAGCTTTCCTAGTATTTTTTCACATTTAGGATAATTGATTAGTCACTTCTAAAAACATAAAATCAAGGGACATAGCTAATACAAAATACTTAACCTAACCCTTATGACTTTAGGTTTTTTACAAAGTAAAATTATAAGTTTCTCCACACATCTATTTGTTTTTCAAGTGACATGGGTAACTCAATGTTGGTGTCCAACATATGCTGTTGATTGGCTGCCTCCTGTTCTACAATGTAGAAAATTGTCATTATCTACTAACATACTAAAATATGAGGAGAAATGAATTATTTACTGGATGAACTATAATTACAGAAAATAAAAATAAACAGAAGGGAAATAAAGAATCCTGAAATTGACCATATTCAAGAATTTTGTGTAAATGTGGAAGACAATAGGTTTTTCTCTTCACAGATAATATTTGGATACTTCTGCAATTAATTTTTAAAGTCTCAATCATGTCCTGGAATCACTCAGTATCAAAACAAATTTGTTATTTTAGTCTCCATACTCATTGAGTCTTTCTCCAAAGAAGCTGCCAAACTCAGCACCAGCTGGCCCCTTGGGAACAAGATGAGGCTAACTACAGATATTTCTTTTTTAACTCAAAATAGATATTAAAAAGACAGCATTGAACTAATCCAACCCGTTAATCTAAACTAAACTAATCTAGTAAGGATTTACCATCAAGAGAGTTTGAATTGTACAGTGAATATTTAAAACATTTCCAGTTTCTTCCCTATAAATCCTTATCTCTTTTAAGTGTTCTGGTTTTTCTTAAACATTAATTGTAGATAAGGTGCCCAGCAATACTCCTGCTCCCTTCTGCCTGGCTCTCCACATGGTATCAGAGAAGCTCTTGGAAGCATTAGTGAAACTTGGATAAAAACAGACACAGCAGCCTCAAGTACACAAGCCCCACTTCTTACCTATCTTGCTGGACTCCATCTACAATGAAATTTACAGAGATTCAAGTTAATAGAGAAAAAATAGTCAAAGTATATGGTTGCTAGAATGCTAGGGGTCCAACCTATCCACAGAGCAACACATAGCAACACTCTTTAAAATCTTCATGCTCTTTGGTAATTCCCCAGGACTATTTATATTCAACTAGGCTCAGCACAGCATTATTTGAGTCATAATAAACTCACTCTTTTGCCAGATCTTTTCTAACTTTGGTCAGGTGGTACTCTCATCCAAAATATACTCGCTCGTCCGGAAACAACAATGTTAGAGCCACAGTAGACTGGGCAACACTTCAGCCTAGTGATCGCCTATGATCCTCAACCAGGGTCCCAAGGGTAGTTGGGAAATGTGGAGAATGTGTGATAATCCTAGTGAGTAGGGCCAGCGATGCTACATGGCTGCATCACCTGGGCCATTTCCACCTACCAAGCAATTGTCCCGCCCGAAATACTAGTAGTAGAAGCTGCTATTTTGCCAGAGCCCCTCTTCAAGGCCAGTCCCCCAGTGGCTGGGAATATTGTCCACTTATGGTTCACAGCTATGTCCCTCAATGAGCATTGCTCAAGGTTACAGCACCTCCCAGAAGGAACCCATTGGTGATATCTGTCAGATAAAGAATACAAAGGCCTGATTCCTCTGCCTCCACTTGGGACAATTCCATGGAGGCCTTCCTTTCTTTGGGGATCCCTGTAGGATTGGCTGAAACCTCATTTGCTATCCTATTGCAACTAAGTTTCCCTCTGCCCCATTCTGCCTTCCTAACTTCATAGGGAGTAGCTTTTGCAAACATCTACCAATAAAACTTGTGCACTCAAGTTTCCCTCTGAGAGTCAGCTTACATAAAACCTGATTTATGATAACCCCCTCCGAGATACGCTGCTTTAGTTCATCTCCTTATTTTCCAGATGAGTAAAGAAGGGTCTAGAGAGGGTAAAAATCACATTCAAGGCACAGAAGTGGCTAGTTCAACACTCACTGCATATACTACACATTAAAAACTGTGAGAAGCTTGAAAAATGGGAAGAGAACACAAAGACAAGGAAGAAATATGTTAAAATCTTTATTGTGGGTGAGGCTCCTGGTTGGTTTAGTCAGAAGAGTGTGAGACTGTTGATCTCAGAGTCATGACTTTGAGCCCCATGTTGGGTGTACAGATTACTTTAAAAAATTTAAAAATCTAGAAATAAATCTTTATTATGGGAAATCTTAAATAAGAATTTTTAAAAAGCAGTTAGATTTAAGTATATGAAGAGGCACCGGGGTGGCTCTGTTGGTTAAGCATCTAACTCTTGATTTCAGCTCAGATAATGATCTCAGGGTCTTGAGACTAGGCCCCACGTTGGGCTCTGTGCTCAATGGGGAATCTGCTTGACATTCTCTCTCTCTCCTTCTGCCCATCCCCACCCTCCATGTGCTCTCTCTAAAGAAAGAAAGAAATATTTTAAAAAATACTCAGATTTAACTATATGGAGAAGTTTTTAATAATGTTAGAGTCTGAGAATCAATTCACTACAATAACAGAAATCAAAAGAAGACTGCCCAAATATCTCAGTTTGGGGAAAACTACTTACAGGATTCCCTAACTACTATCAGTCTGCCTAAACTATTCGTATTTAGTGTGCATCACTATTATGGAGCCAAAAATTAATAATTAGAAATTTTCCTCTTAAAAGCAAACAGCTGAAAAGATATGGAGAGTATCCATTCAGGTGAGAGTGAAAAAACATGAATAGTAAATCAAATCTCCCTCATTTTTAACTTGTATTCCTCTTTCCTCTGAAAATATCTAAACACCCACTATCCACCAAAAAAGCTTTTTATATCCCCAGTGCTCTCTTCTAAGCCATCTGTCCATCTTGAAAGACAGGTCTCTATCATAGCCAGCCAATTCCTCCACTCCTATTTTAACATAGTTTTTAAGTATGGCATTATAAGATTTTCACCCTACAACTTTTATACTTACAACATCTTTGTTCTGTTCCAGTGAAGAAATTTCCCCTATTATTTTCAAGAATTATGTAGACAGAATGACAATATTGTTTAAAGTTCCAATTCTAGCCTAACAATTACCTGCTAACCCCTACAAAAAAAGAAAAATAAAATATACAGGTTTTGAAAGATCTTTTCTAATGTAACACCATACTTGGAATGCCAAACTAAGTTGAAAATTAATATTTTTTTATTTCTTTTAGTGAAAGAAAAAATGTCTTTATCATACACTAACTGCCTTAATTTTCTCAGAATCAAAAATATTATTTAAAAAGGCAGGAAATACAGCACCTGAGTGGCTCAGTCAGTTAAATCTCAGACTCTTGATTTTGGCTCAGGTCACTATCTCAAGGTCATCAGATTGAGCTCTGCATGGGGCTCCATGCTGGGTATGGAGCCTGCTTAAGATTCTCTCTCTCCCCCTCCACCCCTGCCCCTACCCCACATGTGTGTGTGCATAAGCAGGCTCTCTCATAAGTAAATAAGTAAATAAATAAACAAACAAATGGAATGAAAGAATTAAATTATTACCAAAGCCAACATGACCAAAATAATTTTCCTCAAACCCTCAGTTGAAAAGAATTTGATATTTTAATGCAAAAACTCACAGAAGTCCTTGTGTTCAACTAAGCATCTCAAAATATTGTGCCAAATATTCAACATGTATTTTAAAACACTTTGAATGGTACTTTTACCATATACATGTCCCCAAATAACCCTGAAAATGATATTTTCTAACACATAATAAAAAAACTTCCTGTCTTTTAAAATCTGAGAAATAGCAAGCATAATGTACTAGATTCCTGTTTATTAGCTCATATGGAAAGAATTTTGTCCAATAGCTTCAGGGAAAATTACTAACTAGAATTTAGTATTAATAGGGTTTTCATTGTCTTGATCATCTACATGAAGTACAATAGGAAGTAGCTAGACTTGCTCTTTAAAGTTGAAAATTGACAGGAGTTATTGCCAGACCCCACTCTGTTACATAAATTCTGGTCTGACATCAAAGAGCACCATGATATTATTTTAGTCATCCTCTGATTCAATGGCCACACTCTCTTCATATTGCATAGAACAATCATATGTTTAATTAAATCTGGAAAAAGTAATAAGCATTCTACATTTGGGGGTTAGCAATATGGGCCTCCTCCTGTGTTAAACATGTCCCAGTTTATAGCTCAGTTGACAATTCAAAGGCTAAACCAGAAAAGTCAGGACAGCTTGACTTTGTTGGTTTCCCAATTGTACAGCTTGCAATCTCTCTATTTCATCGAGGTAGCAGGGCACCATAACAGGAACAGATTGTTCCATCAGCAGAACAAAAATTGAACTGACAGCAGCCTTCTCCAAAACTGTGACTGTTTTCCAAATGTGCATGCTCTAGTTAGGGCTAAGGTTATTTATTCAAATGCTAATAGACGTTATTGTGGCCACTGGCTTTGTAAGTTGAATTTAGAAACTAATGCTTCTCTCTCCTGCCTAAAAGATTTGGTCACATTCCGAGATCTTTTTCCTGGCTGTTAGGCTCTGAACCAAATATCTTCTTATGTCTGTGTGAAACTGTGATCTGATGTTGATCACTGTTTAGCTTGGCATCATTCCACAAACACTCATACAGTTAGAAAATAACTTCTTTTGATACCCTTATAATTATGATTTAGTTCTACTCTACTAGTTCACTTTTAAGACCAGATCTAAGATGAAAGCAACAAAAAAACTAGAAACCTTTGGATCATGGAAACAGCTTTCTGATAGATATTCTCTGTTAAATCTCAATTAAAGCTCTCCTGGCTTTCCATTGTCCTTTTGATAAAATCCAAACTACTTAATTTCGCTTATAAGCTCTCCCCCCATCTGCCTTCTGTTACTCTTCCAAGACCTCATTTCCCCCCTTGAATTCTAGCCTCAGCTTCAGGAAACTTCTTCCCATTCTGGAAGGTACCATGCTCCTCCCTGCCTTGGAATCTTCACACATTCTTCTCTCTACCTAAATACTCTTGCTGAAGTATTCTGACCCCTTTTGCCTGCCTACCTACTTTCTCATCCTATTTCCCTCTCTCTTGCTCTCTCTCTCTCTCTGATTAGATAGATAGATAGATAGATAGATAGATAGATAGATGATAGATTATAGATATCTATATATATATATATGGAATTTACATGCATTTATGGAATTAATCAATTTCTGAAAGAATCAGTGATACGATCAAGAGACGTACCTGTCTCAAAACATCTCTCTTCCTACACATTCTTGTAAAGATGCAAATACTAATTTTTAGAGAATTGACAAAGAATTATTTGCATCTAATTAATTTAGTACAGTTAATAATATGATGTGCTATGTGAATATGCCAGGCAGAGAACAAAACTCCAAAGTAAGAAATAGGGCCTGGACAGGGAGCCCCCTTAGAAGTCCAGGTCATCTATATTAGCACTATCAAACAGAGGACCATAGGTCCATCGTTGTCTATGAACTCTTTGCTATCGGATAGTGAGGAGTTAGGAGCTTGCACCAGAATTTAAATCAACATATTGCTTCTTCCTTCATTGAGAAAGTCTTGCTGCCAAAAAAAAAAAAAGTTAGCTGAATTAAATAGTGTGTATAGTGACTTTATATACCACGATCTACAGTGAAATCTGAAGATCCTAGAAAAATAACTAAACAAAATAGGAACAACCATAAAAGCAAGAATAAACTTTTAACTAAATAAAAGTTTTGCATCTGTCAATTCTATTTAATGCCAGGCTTTAAATTACATCTATAATTGCATTCTTTGTTTTCTCTTATCTCTGGCACACTAGACCTAGCTATGATACTAACTAGGATGTGACGAAAAGCTTCCTAATTCAGATAACATCAGTAAGACATTATCTTACCACTCCCGTACCCAGGTACGGGATACCCAGGTAGTATTGGCAATATTGAGGAATCTTTGATTGTCACAGCTGAAACTAGGCGGGGAAGGGGGAGGGGCAAATGGACTATTCGCATTTAGTGGATAGAGACCAGGGCTACTGGTAAATGCCCTACAATGCACACCAAGACTGTACTTCCCCAAACAAAAACCATCCAGTCCAAAATGCTACGACTGTTGAAGCTAAGGAATCCTGCACACTCGATGGTCTCTAAAGCCCCCTTCATCTCTCACATTCTCTGATTCTTTATTATGATGTTCACAAGACTTGTATTCATATCAGTGACTTAATGACAGTGGGCAAAAGTGACTTATTTATCTGATGTCAATTTCTGCAGTGAAATATATTTAGGATATAAAGAGAATAGGACGGGTGCCTGCGTAGCTCAGTCGGTTAAGCATCTGCCTTTGGCTCAAGTTGTGATCCCAACACCCTGGGATTGAGCTCCACATAGGGCTCCCTGCTCGGTGGGGAGCCTGCTTCTCCCTCTCTCTCTGCTACTCTTTCATGCTCTCTCTCTCTCTCTCTCTCTCTTAAATAAGTAAATAAAATCTTATTTAAAGATCATTTAAAAAGACATGAGTTCTAAAAAAAAGAATAAAAAATAAAGAGAATAGGATAATATAATCAGTATACATTCAAAAACTGAAACAGTTATAATGCTCAGCAAACTTCCATAATGTTATTTATTCTGAGTAAAAAATAATAATAATAAGAGGGAAAACTGCCAGAAACTTCTGCCTAAAATGACTTAATTTTCTCTATCAGCTATTTGTTTAATCCAGCTGTATAAGAAGCTAAAAGACATTCAAGAAACCTAGATTCAGTGAGCACCTCTGTCTTGATCTATTACAAAGCCTTAAGCAGGGTTCTATCTGCCAGGCTTTAGTTTTTTGTTTCTATTGGAAAACAGAAATACTACTCAAAGGCTAAAACCAAGAATGTTTGGCACAAAAATAACATGGTTTGTTGTATTCCTTGTTTAAACTTTTCCGCAGTTAAAGAAAAATAACTACCATGAAATAAGTTTCATTCCGACATTCTTATGAGTACCCTACAAACTCTCTAACTCTAAATAGAATGACTATTCCTTTTAGATACATTTTATGGTGTATGGTAAATTTTCTTTTTTTCAATTAAGTTATAACAACTATGTTCAGAAGAACATATATCTTATTGCATATAAAAATTATTTCCTGATGATTTCTAGTGCCTGCTTGCTTAATGATATCATTGTGTCTGTACGAGTCACCAGACGTCAGATTTAGAGCCACTATGCTTTGGTGAAAGACCAAAGATTCTCACAAAGGATGTCAGTTGTGCCCCTGGAATTACACCCTTCTATTTGATCTGTTCCAGCTTTCTCAGCTGGCACGTGCATACTTGAAAAGAAAAAAAAAAAAAAAAGAAAACCTCAAGTTCCCAGGATGGTCTTTTGTCTTTGGTCCTTTTTTGCAGAGAGAAGTAATCTTGTCTCTGCAGCTTCCACTATAGTTTTGTCGAGTGTTTCCAAAAGCACTTATCCCTAAATACTTGGATACTGCTCTTAAGTGTTCTTCAAAGTCATTAGATCTTTTATGTTCACAGCCATAAACAGATAGGGTTTTGTAAGCCTTATATAAATATTAATGACTACATGCTAAGCATCAAATGCAAAATGGGCAATCAGGATTTTTATTTAAATTTAAAGGTGCAGGATAGAAATGTCAGGCCCATGAGCAAAAACTGTAGACTAGATCTCAAAAGGCAAAATGGATAACTGGAACAGTTACAGATAAGTTTCCAAGTGTCTCAGAATGAGTAACAAAATCAAAATAAAATACTGGCCTACTTACAAAACAATAACCTTGTTTTGACCTATTATTAGAAAGTATTTTAGAGCAAAGTCTCTAAAGCCCCAGCTCTGCCTATGAGATATGTGAGCAACTTAATCTCTGTACATTTTGATTTCCTTATCTGTAAAACAGGATTTTAAAAGTACTTACTTCATAGAGTTAGTGTACTAAATGAGTCCACATGTTAAAGTGTTTGCCGAGCGCCTGACACAGAGCATGCAGTTGATATACATTAACTATTATTCAGAAAAATGATACAGAAATGACTCAAAGATCTAGATTAAGGGTTGGCAAACTACAGTCTGGCTCACAAGCCAAGTCCAGGGGATCCCTGGGTGGCTCAGCGGTTTAGCGCCTGCCTTTGGCCCAGGGCGCGATCCTAGAGTCCCGGGGTCGAGTCCCAGGTCGGGCTCCCAGCATGCAGCCTGCTCCTCCCTCCTCCTGTGTCTCTGCCTCTCTCTCTCTCTCTGTCCATCATAAATAAATAAATAAATAAATAAATAAATAAGTCTTAAAAAAAAAAAGCCAAGTCCAGCTGACCACCCGTTTTTGTAAACAGTTTTCCTGGAACAGCCATGCACCATTCATTTATGCATTGTCTAGGGCTGCTTTCACCCAACAACAGCAAAGTTGAGATCTTGTGACAGAGATCATATGGCCTGCAAAGCCTAATATGTATTCTTTAGACGTTACTGTGTCTAAGGATCTACTACCCTGAAAAAAATGACAATGAACACACTGATAATCACCAAGAAGCTGCACACAATACCCCCCTGCTTACACATACCCAAAGCTTTCTGGAAGTTCTACCCCTAAAAGGTTTTGATTTGAAAGGGGAAGTGGAGATATGACTGGTCAGGGAGAGAGAATGAGGACATCCTACAGGGGTAAGGGCAAAAAAGGTTTTCTTCTTCTGATACTGGATTCTTGAGATTAAATGGCTTTCAATCTCAAGAATCCAGAATTAGAAAAAGTGACTGTTGTCTCTTTTAGGGGTTTAAAATAAGATAACATTTTGAAAGTGTTCTTTAGAAACTACAAAGACTTGTGGTTACGAGCACAAACACTAGCTAGGTTTCTTTGGTTCAAATTCTGGTTCTACCATTAACTAGCTGTGTGACCTTAGCAAATTAACGAATCTCTCTGTGGTAAGGATTAAATAAATTACTGAAAGCACCTCCTACTTAACATCAGTAATCCATTCCTAAGATAGAATGTTGTACGCACAAATCCTCATCAGACTTCATTATTTTTAAATGAGAAAATCCCTATGTGGGTCCCACCTCACACACCCCACCCACCATACACACCTACACAACTACTATGTCCTGACGTCTTAAACCAGTTATGCACAACACTAACACTTCCTCTGCGCGTGCCAGTCCTAGCAAGGGCTTTTGGCACAATGCTGCCACCTTCCTAAAAAGAAACTAAAGCGATAAAACTGCTTATTCATAATTATCAAAATATCATTTTAGAATTTAGATGTTCAAAACATCTTTCTGATCACTAACATTAACAATTTGTTAAAGAAAAAAAAAACAGTTGGCTTTGTACGAAGTAACATCTTCTTCTTCATTTAATTGCTTTTCTCAGTTGCTCTGCTATTTCACTATTTTCTTCAACACTTTCTCATTGTACAGTTTTAGGCCACAACCCAATGACAGGTTCGCATGCTGTGCACAAGGCAGGGGGGCCCCTCCTGGAACCTGCAGCCTCCTAGATGCCCAACATTTTGGCTGTGCAAGACGTCTACTCGAAATTCTGATTTTCTAGCACTTTGGATTAACTCCAGACTTCTTCTGCACATCCTTTGGTTTAAAAGGTGAGTTTTGCAAATAGAAATTTTTCCCATAGAAACACTGCCTGAAGAGTATGTCTCCTCTACGAAGTTTAAGTATTAAAAACCAAAATATATGACCCCAAACCATCCCCCAACTCTGGCCCAAATCCTCCTGCCACTCTGGCCACACTTACCTGGGACTCCTGGTGCTCTGCTGGACTTGCACCTTGGGCCTCCTGGATCGCGCTCCTTCACCCCCAGCACCCCTCTCCCTGCTTGCCCCCCTTGCCCTGGGGACCTCTATCCTCTGGCGCCTCCCCGGGGGGTGCAGAGGCCAGGTGGCGCTTCCCAGGGCGCGCTCAAGCCCGCACCTGCACCTGCGCTTCGAGGCCTTGACGGGAGCTCCTGCAGACACCAGCCAGTGCCCTCAGGCCATAAATGGGTGCAAGGTGAGGCAAAGAAGCATCCCCAGGCGTTTGAAGAGGTACAGCTACACCTAAAACTGTGGCCACTGCCAACCCTGGACTTAGTCTTAGTTAGCAGAAATTACAGGCAGACATCGTCACCAACTTCCCAAGCAGACCAGGTGGCTCCAAAGGTTTTATAGGCCTGCAGCCTCCTACTCTGTGGCCCAGGACCACTGGAAAATGGATGCGAAGAATCTAGGTAACTGCTGGAAACAGAAACCACAGAGCTGTGTGTCCCCTCCTGGGACTGCTCTCCACTGGGGGCCACCTAGGAAGAGATGAGCCCAGAAGCTGCTGAAGGAACATTCTGGTGCCTCCCGGCTCTGTGATGCTGTGTTCTCCACCTGTGGGCAGAAAGAAAGCCAACTCAAAGGAAGTTAGTAAATGCTTTATTCCTTACTGAGGATGTAGCCCAGGAGATAGTCTTTCAGATTGGTCTCAAGAGCTGCTCTGAAGCATGTTTACTACAAGAGATGATAGATACGAAAGGGGGCTGGGGTACGTGTGCTTGCAAGCAGTGCTCCAGACACTTGTGCGGCTGAGGCATAATTTGTTACCGTTGTAAAAATTAAGGTTTTCTGATTTCCATAGAGACAGGAGAAAGACCCTTAATGTAACCAAGCCAAAGAAGAGTTCCTCCACCCGATGTACCCTTAGCAATAAAATCAATCATTTAATCAATCAATAAAAATTTTAAAAACACACTGATAAAAACTGGCATGGAGCTTTTGCAGTGAACTAGGCCATTTATTGGCGTGGCACCACGCAGGGGAACTGGGAGTTAATGACCAAAAGTTCCTAACTCGGAGATGGCTTTCAAATGAGGGTTTTCATGGGCAAAATTGAGGGCAGGGGTCTTCTGAGAGGGTGGACACCTAATTAGGGGCCCATGAAGTCATGTTAACAGGTGTTACTCAGTTGTTTCTGGTGCCATTCTGTCTCATGCCACGGTTTGTTTCATCTCAAAAGACTTGGAATCTGAAAACTATCTTTGTTACCTTCCCTTCAAGATGTCATTAGGTGTGCCTGGTACCTGTGCATCCAGGATCAGACTGACTAGCTGTCTGGAAGGGTTCAAACTAAGTACCTGTATATGTGTCAGCTAGTGGAGTTGCATTTCTTTATGTTCCTTTGAATGATAAACAAGCATTGGGCCTGGGTCTGCATGTTCCCTGGCCAGGCCACATGTGCATGGGATGATACAACCTCTAGTATTCATTCTTTCATCTGAACTAACAAGGTGGATGCCGTTCCATTAGGTCATCTTTTTGGTTATTATTATTTAAATTCAATTAATCAACATAAAGCATATTGCTAGTTTCAGAGGTGGAATTTCCTGATTCATCAATGACATACAACACCCAGTGCTCATTATGTCAAGTGCCCTCCTTAATGCCCATCACCCAGTTACCCCATTCCCCCAGCCCCACCCATCCAGCGAAGCTCAATTCGTTTCCTATAGTTAAGAGTCGTTCATGGTTTGTCTTTCTGATTTCATTTTATTTTATTTTCCATTCCTTCCACTATGATCCTCTGTTTTGTTTCTTAAATTCCACATGTGAATGAAACCATATGATAACTATCTTTCTCTGATTGACTTGTATCGCTCAGTGCAATACTCTCTAGTTCCAGCTACATCAGTGCAAATGGTAAAATTTCATAATTTTTGATGGCTGCGTAATATTCCATTTTATATATGTATATGTATATGTATATGTATATGTGTATATATACATATGTATGCTACATCTTCTTTATCCATTTATCTGCTAATGGACATCTGATCTCTTTCCATATTTTGGCTATTATGGACATTGCTGCTATAGACATTTCATTAGGTCATCTTAATACATTATGTTCCTATCATATCAGATTATTTAAAAATATTGCTTAAGTGTCTCTGTTTACCTGGTTTTGGTTCTTCTCATTTTTAATTTCTCCTTGAGGTCACTTCATACAGAACAGGAAGCTGAAATCAGTCACCTGCTGGCAGTTAGAGTGGACATGCCTCAATAGCCAACTTCTTAGTGATGGGAGAGTTAGAGCAAACACCTTTTCTCATTGCTCTGGGTACTCCAAGTTCCAGTTTTTCAGGGCATATTTTCAATACCCTCTCACACATCCCACCTGCTACTTACAAACACCAACATATCTGCTATAGCCTGATTTCCCAATAACCAGTTACACATAGCACTAATTCTTCCTATGTGTGTGCCAGTCTCAGCTGGGGCCATCAGCACAATGCTTTCTCCTAAAAATGAGTTTTTAAAAGTTGGGAATACAAAATTAGATTTGTATATTAAAAGAATATATATAGGGATGTCTGAGTGGCTCAGCGGTTGAGCGTCTACCTTTGGCCCAAGGCATGATCCTGGGGTCCCTGGATTGAGTACCACATCAGGCTCCCTGCATGGGGCCTGCTTCTCTCTCTGCCTGTGTCTCTGCCTCTATCTATCTGTATGTCTCATGAATAAATAAATAAAATCTTTAAAAAATAAATTACTAATAAAAGGTTATATATACATATTTATTTGAAATGATGGAATGACAGTACTGAAAACATACAGTCTGGGAGCCACATGGTCTATGCCATCTCTTATTGGTCTAGAGTCAAAACAGAAGTGAGAGAAAAACCTGTCAGAAGATAATGGAGTCAGACAAGCAGTACTGGGGAGTTGGGGGTGGGGGTGGAGTATGCTACCTAGATTTGGTGGCATTCAGAACATTCAGCAAAGGAAAACATCAGTGTCCAGGCAATTGGAAAACCCTGGACCACTAAAGTAGGGCCAACCCCTCTTCAGTCTCTCCTCTTGGGATACCACGAGCCTCATCTCCATTGGGAAACGGTATCACTTTGCTCATGGCTCCCTGCCACCCTCCACCATTACCATTCCTTGCCTATTCCCACACCAATAAACTTAGTCCCAAAATCTGATTAAGTATTAGCCTACAAGCCTTAGAGCTGGGATATGCTTCGTCTCCCAAAAACCCAATGCCAACATGAAGAAGGGAAGAAATAGGAGAAGACCTAGAATTTACCCCATATTCTGATTGCCCCAAAGGTTACCTTTTGCCGCTTTTGAGAACATTCCCAATAGGAAGTGAAAAGTGAAATGAAACAAAAATTTCTTTTTGTTCACAAAGAGCATTTTTCATGACATATTTGTGGTACTAAAAATTTCCATTTAGTAAAATGATTTTGTTCTTGCTGTGAAAATAAATGCCTAACCCAAAGAGCCCCATATTTTCACAAAACTTTTAGTATCCCAGTAATCTTTTTAAAGCATTTCTAGGCCAAAAAGAAATAACCTAACAGTTTTGTTCATTCAGTAGTTAGGTCTGAATAACTTAACAGGTACTTATACACTAAAAACTTAGTAGCCTCTGAAAAAATAATAAACATAAATTGAGCAAAAATATTTCGTTCTTAAATTACAACACTTGTTAATGGGGTGTGCGAGCCTTTGGGGCACACAGGATTCTCAAATTTTAGAATCATATTGTACATCACACCTTCCTTTCCTATTCCATATTGATTTTTATGTGGGTAATTGTTTTCCTCAAAGGAACCACCCAAAACCCAGTGTTGTGAAGCTACGGCATCACTGAAAGGAGCGTAGCACTAATATTGAAACTGTGAACTACGTCAAGCTAATAGTCCGAAGGTTCTGGTAAGTATCACTGTGTTTCCTTGGATATTTTAAATATCCTGCAGTGACCTTGTGAGTTACTTCCAGAGCTTCAGGGTATGTCAGCCCATGGCTTGAGAACAAGGAGTTTAAATTCTGTGTAATGAAGCATAATATCATGACACTGTGAACCAATTTGTGGAGCAGGAGAGTATGTGTGCATCCGAGTGTGTGCAGTTACATTTATGTTTACATCTTTGGGCGCCATGTGATTATGGGAGCAATTCTTATAAAGTTGACGCGCTCAGAGTAAAATGTTCATCATCCACCATAACGCATACATGTTTTAGATCCAAGAGTTTTTATTCGTCCAAGCAGGCACAGTTTCTAGGTCCCAGGTTTCATTTTCTGACTCTCTCAGTTTACTTAAGGAGAAGAATATCAAGGAGAGATAGTATTAATTACTAGATACAAGGTTACTCCTTGCATATATCTAGAATGTGGGATTGTTTTGTCATTTGTGCCAGTCAGTCTGAATTATCAAATTAAAACAATGTCACGATGTCAAAAGCTGATTTTAGAATTCTGACACAGATTATTTTGAAGAGAACCTTGAAAGTGGAATAAATATATGAGCATATTTATTAATTCTGAATTATATACATCCCTAGGCATATGTGATTATGTGAGTTGAATGCCATGCACATAAAGAGGAAAGATCAAATTTCTTTTACACTGTACCTCAGAGGATAACATGCAATAGTTCTTCATGCTGTGATCATCCACACACTCAAAAAATGCGTTACCACTTTTCAGAGACACCAAGCATATTTAAATGAAACAAGCATATATTATGACTGGATAACACAAAGCTAAGTCATAAGTAATTCAAAGTGGGCCTAAGTTTCTTGTCTCAGAGTTGACCCAAACAATCACAACTGTATTTTAATAAATAAGACTTTACACAACTGTGCTAAAGGCTTGTATTTCTTCTCTTTCTTCCACATGATCTTTTGGAGCATTTGCTGATTGATATAGCAAACAAATTTTATATTTGATTTCACTTCAGATCAGGCTTGAACAGGATTGTTTTTCTGTTTACTCTCCAATATTACTCTAGCTCTAACTAGTACTAACTCTATGAACAAATAAATAATCCAATTGTGTAAGTACCAGTTTTCTATATGTAGAAAAATATAACAGAATTTGTCTACTGTATGCAGTTCTGAAATCTGATATCAGTAGAATCTGTATTTTTAAGCATTTTATAGAAGACAGGTGAAGGAATGTTTACTAATATGATCCTCCTTGCTGTAACCATCTTTAAGCCTTTTGAGATTTTGTTCTGATCTCTTATTTTTGCCTCCAAAACTACTGCATGTTGAGCTTGCCTGTCTCACACTGGTCAGGAACTGGAGGCCTCTCAGAGACCATGCTACATAAGAATGGAAACACGTATTCGGCTCAATCCTATCTTATTTCTTTTTTTTTTTAATATTTTATTTATTTATTTCACAGAGAATGAGAGAGAGCACACAAGCAGGCAGAGCAGTAGGTAGAAGGAGAGGGAGAAGCAGACTGCTGAGCAGAGAGCTCTACACAGGGCTCCATCCCAGGTCCCCAGGATCATGACCTGAGCCAAAGGCAGATGTTTAACCGACTGAGCCACCCAGGTGGCCCAATCCATAATTTTATGTTATTTCTAACATAAAATCAGAAGTGCAAAATGAGTTTGGAAGATTCCCCAAGCACATTCCGTTTCTTAAATTAAAAAAAAAAAAAAAAAAAAGTACAGAGCAGCAACAACAAAAACAAACTAAAAAAAAGAGAGAGAGGGAGAGGGGGAAACAAGAGGCGTTCTGCCTATAAATGCTCCAGCGGGAAGCTTTCTATACACTTCTTAGAACAGTGTCTGGCACTAAGTAACTATTGACTGTTATTTTGTTATTGTTTTTGCTGGCTGAGTCCTTCCCATCTTGAATGAAAAGCTGAATGGCAAGAATTAAGAGAAATGGAAAATACCTGGAATTGTTTCAAAATAGTATCCCTGCTTCTGCAGATAATGGTGGAAGGAAGACAAGAGTAAGCTAGGGAAGAAAGCTGTTCTATATATGCTCTCCTTCTGACAGCCTACTTGTACTCCTTTATAAAGTTCACTGTCTATTCTAGTAATTATTTGCCAGTTGCTGAGAAAGAGCACAATCATTCCGTTGATACACCTGTATACTTCCTTCTTCAGCAGTGGGACCCAAGAAGCAGTCACACCATGAATTCAACTTTTTTGTATTGCTCCCACCCCTAGCATCTCAGTCATAGTGTGAGATGAAAAACAGATCAGTATCTCACCCTGTGTCTTCCCCACAATCTCTCCACTGTCACCCCCATCTCGAGTATACTACTCATTCACCAAAGACCTCTTCAGAGTAAAAGTTTCCCTCTGTATTTCATAGTGACTCCTTTATCTACAGGTTAGAAGTCCTTTACACACCCTCAAGATCAAAGGACACTGGATAAGACCTGAAAAAATACACAGGCCAACTTTCCTGTGTAAGATGTTGGTAGTCCCATCCTCATCCCCTGAATCACTACCTCACTGTCTTCTCTTTCCCAAGAGGTCAGGATTACTCCCCAACAAATCTCACCTGGGTAGGGGTCTTTTTATCCAGCTCTGATTCCTATCAACTTAGATCAGTAGTATAAAGTCAACAATTGAGAGTTATTATTTTAGCAAGTCTTCTAGATTTATTTTGTCTTGTTTTGGGCAGTGTCCTTATTGGTGGGTGGTAATAGAAGAGTAGCATTCCACTACTTTACTGGGTAGACCTAAAATCACAATGCCATTTGTCCCCTTCTTTAGCTATTAGAAAAACACTTTATATCTGAGTGGTAATTTGCCTGTCCATATCACTGTGAGAAACAGTAATGTCAAACCCAGTGGTTGCCTACCTTTTGGTATTAAGAGTTCCTTATACTCTAAAAATATTGTGTACCCTCAAGACTTTTATTTATGTGGATTATATCTATATATTTATCATATTATCAATTAAAACTGAGAACTCTTTGAAATACAATAAAACACACGCAGACATTCCATTAGCCACCACAGCAATGACATCATCACTTCACCCTAATGAAGAAAAGCACTAAGAGTTTTGGGACTGCTCTCATAGCTAAAACTTTGACACATCCCCTACATATAATGAACAAAAATGGTTGACCTTTTCAGATATCTTTAGGACTAAATATAAACATAAAATCACTTTCCATGTGTCCCTCCTCTCCTAATATACATTGAGGTATTATGGAGAAATTATAATGTTTGGAAAATTCTAGTAAGACTGCAAACTTAAGGCTCTTGCCTCATGATTAGTTACTTTCCAAGAGCTTGAAGCCCACCTGCAAAAATCTCTCCAAATCCAACTCTTATCTCAATTTATTGGTATCTATCAAGCCAGACATGATCTCTAAAACTCCCCACCCATATTCCATGAGCCAGTTCTCTAATAAAATCTCCTGATTTTAGGCCTTCTTCCAGTATTTTCAGGGCCTGAGGTAAAAGGATATTTGGAGACGCTAGTTCCATGACCCACTGCCCTTCTTCCCACTTACAGCTTTTTCTTGAAATGTATGGAGCCTCAAACACATCCATATGCATGCTACGATCCACAAAGCCAACCTTCATTGACACCTCTCTAGACAACCATCTTTTATGGTCACTCCTTGAGCATAAGGGTGTACAGGCCAGTAGCATGGTCTGCCATTAGAACACCTGGGACAAAGACTATGCTGGCTCTGGAAGCAGGCTTGGAGTCATTTGGACAAGGAATTCGAGTATAACCCAAGTGTAGTGTAAAGGGCAGAGGCTCTGGTTAAGCACATGTCCTTGAGCTACAGCTCCTCACCCTGTGGGGAGGGTCCACAGAGGAGGTCCAGAATGGGGTCCCCCAAACCTTGAGGCCCTGAGTAGGAGCCTGGTTGCCCAATTTTAAGGAAATTTTTGGTAAAGAGCAATGGTTCTACTTCTCTTAGTGGGAGTACTGGTTGTAGATATATATTGCATAAAGATTATAAAAATCCTGGAAGAGATCCCAAAATTAATGAAAGCATCCTTGAAGCTCTGTTCACTCTTAAAGACCATATTTTGGTAATGATATTTCTCAATAAACTAGCGGAAACTAGTTTTTCCCAAAATTTCCTTCAATTTTTCTGGAGTTCACAAAAGATTGCATCATATATGCCCACATATCCATTTGTCACTGAAATCAATTTCTGTCTCCAACTGGACAATGTCCACTACCCATGAAGCCAGGAAGAGAGGGTCCACTGTTCATGCTGTCTGTCCTTGGAACTTCAAGGTCCAAGCCAAGGGTGCTAACTACAGAGACTTTTACTACTTCTAACCTTTGGGGTCTCAGACTTATTCTGGGATCCTTGTAAAAGACAAGACAAAAAAAAAAAAGAAAAGAAAAAGAAAAAAAAAAGACAAGACAATGACATCCTGTCCAACTTTTGTCACATTTTGTCTCCTGCATAACCCAGCAGCTCTGTTTATGCCCTGAATTTCAAAATAGTCTCTTTTGTATAGTTCGGCAAATTTCTGGACCTCTCTTCTCTGACCAAAGAGCTCAAACGCAGTGTTGCACGTTAAAATAGGAGCAGATGCCACACTATATGCCCCAGTATGTTCATTTTAACCCCTCAAGTCTCTTATAAAGCAAAACCTGCATTCAAGTGAATGGATGTGAACAGATATAAGATTCAATGAGTGAAGTAAATAGATGTGTGCCCTGTTATAAAGGTATTAAGGAGCACAATTTGAAGCCTGGTTTTGGATAAATTGAACTATCACAATATATAATAACAACAAAATAAAAGCCGTGTGTCCAAGTATTTTAGGCTTGAAGAGGTAAGAATGTGCAAATGTAAAGAGACAGCTAACCAGATATCTCCTGGGGTTTCTTCTTTGTATCCAAATTCTATCACTTCTACTTCTGTTAGTGCTCCTGTCACCACGGATTCCAGGCATATTAACTCCCCTTAAAATACCCTAGCCCACATGTGGACAAAACCTTCAAAAGCACATGCCAAGACATGACTAGATATACAAGAGACTTACTGGGGGAGACGCTGGTGAGGAAGAATGGAAAGGATCTTGAGAGAAGCCAGGAGAGCCTCAGATATTGGTACAGGTTTGACTACTGTGAAGGAGAGCAAGAAGGAACAAAGGAATTACTGTCCCTCAAACCACCTCCTCATGCCGCCCCATCCCCAAGCATATTACCAGTGGAGCCTGACCATTTTTTTATTCAATCTTGTCTCTGTAGATGGATTCTCTTATATCTATACTCTGAAATTTATTTTCTCCTCTGGAACCTTCACTCTTGGTCACTTTCCTGACTCCTGACTGAGATTTACAGAAATCCTACAGATCTTTCTCTGCAGCAGGGGAAGAGCAAACATGGACGTTTTCAATACAGTAAAATAGAAGGAGAAAGATAAATTGACTTCCAACTACACAGTGACATACAACTTACTAATACCAACTAAGTCACTTTTGGATGGATCTCCAATTTAGGTTATCTGAGACTTTATGTCCTTCCCATTTCCAATAATAAAACAGCTAATTAGAGCAAATATAATAAAACGTCCTCGGTCTCCTTTACACTAAATTGAATGCTCCATACAGTATGATCACTGATGGTCAGTACATTGGAATCAATATGGCAATTAAAACTTAGAGCCATTTCATATAATGTGTGTCAAGGTAAGAACAATAGTAATCAGCAGTGAATCACTGGTTCCGAATTAGAAAAAAACAAAGTATAATACTGCTTAATTTTTAGTGCTTGAATACAGCCAAACATTCAACAGTGAAATGGCAAATAGATTATAATGGTTGGTCACTCTTTAATAGGTGAGTGACTTTGTTACTAGAAAAATCAAGTCACTGGAGCACCTGGGAGGCTCAGTAGGTGAAGCATCCAACTCTTGATTTAGGCTCAGGCCATGACGTCAGGGTCCTGATTAGGAGTCCTGCATCTTCGGGCTCCCTGCTCAGGGGGGAGTCTGCTTCCCTTCTCCCTCTCCCTCTGCCCCTCACTCACTCACACACTGTCTCTCTTAAATAAATAAATACATTTTAAAAAATTAAGTCACCTTAGCATTTCATAATGTATAGAATTGTCCAATCACTGTGTCTTCTACCTGAAACTAATATTGCATCAACTATACTTCAATAAAAAAGGAAAGAAAAGAGAAATATCAAGTCATCTTTTGGAACATAAGTTCCAAAAAAGTCCTGGACATAAACATCTTGGATCTACTTCTTTTATATGAACTTGCAGAGCCCCTTTTAAGGAAAATGAATTAAAATGACTATGAAGAAGTGGGAAAATGGAAAATTTCTGTTGAAACTGTATCATTTGCCTATTACTATAAGTGAGCATCCAAAAAATTACATCTCTTGGAGGCACCTGGCTGGCTCAGTTGGTTAAGCATCTGCCTTTGGCTGGGGCCATGATCCCAGGGTAGTGGGATCAAACCCTACAATGGGCTCCCTGGTCAGCAAAGAGCTTGCTTCTCCCTCTACCCCTGTTTGTGCTCTCTCTCTTTCTCTCTTTCCCCCTCCATCCATAAAATGAAAAAATAAAATCTTTTTTAAAAAAGATACATCTCTCAACAGTGATTATAAAACAAAAATGAAAGAAAGATGAATAAACCACACATTTTTAACAGCCAGGACAAAAAACTTCTTACACCTGATTTTGGATGAAGTCACTGTTGTACTACACAAGATGGAAAGAAAATCCAAAGTGAAAACTTTTGATTCTGTAAAACATGTTGTATGGAAAACAGGTTCTTAATGCATTTTGCAACAGAGAAAAATATTCTTATATTTACTCATGTGTTGAAGCACATATATATGTTCTCTTGGTCTGAATATTGTCATCTTTATTTTTGTACCACTTTTAATACATTTAATTGAACAGTAAGCAATAATGCCTACAAAATGTCTATAAACCAAATCTTCAGGACTCCTGAGTGGCTCAGTGGTTGGGCATCTGCCTTTGGTTCAGGGTGTGATCCTGGAGTCCCCGTATCAAGTCCCACGTCAGGCTCCCTGCATGGAGCCTGCTTCTCCCTCTGCCTGTGTCTCTGACTCTCTCTCTCTCTCTCTCTCTCTCTCTCTCTCTCTCTCTGTCTCTCATGAATGAATAAATAAAATATTTTAAAAATAAAATAAACCAAATTTCACTTTTTAAAAAACAATCTAGCATTTTAATAAAAATACATTTTCGGGGCACCTACGTGGCCCAGTCAGTTGTGTCTGACTCTTGATTTCAGCTCAGGTCATGATCTCAGGGTTGTGAGATGGAGCCCTGCATCAGACTCCTCAATCAGCACAGAGTCTCCCTGAGATTCCTTCTCTCCCTCTGCCTCTCTCTGCCTCTAAAAAACAAAAAAGTAGATTTTCATGAATCATTTAAAACTCTTATAATATAAACAGTGAATCTACTTTATACTTATAATTTTTACCATTGCACTATACAGACAATTCCTCAGGGGAAAAAATTAACTATTTACTTTCATTTTACTATTTTATTAAGATTTATTTTTTCCACTTACAAACCCTTGCATATTATTTTTTTCCTCCAGTTCTGACTTACTCCATAATCCTACAGCTACTCTAATACTTGCCCAGTGACAGGACCATGTTGATCAGCATAAGTTCCTGGAAAACCTTCTAGGTAACTCTTTGAATCTATAGAGCTTAAGAAGAACCAAAAGTAGCCTTGAAAGATAAAAGTCAGAGGACTCTCAGCCTTAAGATAGCAGAACAAAAACATCATTGAGGCTGTTTCCCTGCAAACCACCTGAAAACAACAAAGAATGAGAAACAGAAATAGATGGGAAATGCCACGGTATATTTGAGTAAATGTTATAGTAAAATTGGGCCAAAATACAAAAGGATGCTGAGAAAGGACACATAAAATATATGTGAAAATACTAAAAGAAAACGGAGAAAGAAACATGCATAAATAGAAGGTAGAGTAAGAATGCACACCAGAAAAGTTTTCCCATGAAGCCAGTAAACATTCTGCCAAACTATTCTTTAGCAAGTATAAATATCAGAAATGGCCTGTATGATATAAAAGTTCAAAGCACATAAAAGGATTCAAGGGAGAAATAAGACAAAAGAAGGGTTTTTTTTTTCTTAATAAGCTAAAATAAATCAGGAAAGAAATGAGAAAGAAAAAAATCATAAAATTTAAAGCCACAAGATGTGAAAACATAAAGCAAATTTATTAGAATGGTTTGGTAATGGATAGTATAGATAGTCCAGAAATAGACCCATATATGTCAATTGTTTATTACTCAATAAAGTGGCATTTCAAATTAGTAGGTAAAGAGGAATTATTTAATAAATGGTGTTGAAAAAACCAGATAGTCACCTGGAAAAAAATTGTATCCTTACCTCACTCTTAATGCTATAATATAGTAGGTTAACTATTGAAACATAAAAGTAAAGTAAAAACCATACATTTACCAGAAAAAAATATTTTTAAACTGTTTCAGAGGAGGGTGATATACAAAATTCATAAACATTACTTTATAAAATAAGCTTTAAATTTTAACACAACAAAAATAATTCCCCAGAAGCAATATCAAACAAGAAATGACCAATTAGAAATATGCAAGTAAATATGATAGTTAATAGGATCATTCCCTTAATATATAAGTACTTACTAATCATTAAGAAAAAAATCAACGATCCAATACCAGAAAAAAGACAAAGTCATGAATAAATAGTTAATTTAAAACGAAATACTATGTAACACTGTATGGTACAACACTGGAATTAAAATTTCAAAAAATACTAATGCCATTTACACACATCAAAAATATGTAAACGTAATCAAAATTCAAGAAATAAAATTAAAACATTGACAGATGATTTCTTATTCTGTAATGTGGTAATTTGATAACACTGTGTCAACCAGTACATAGAGAAACAATTACTCTTGTATGTTCTTAAGAATATATAACTGAAATAATTTCTCTGAGGAAAAAACTTGACAACTATCAAATTTTAATAAACATTCATAGACCACAAATACCACTTCTAGGAATCTATCTTATAGATATGCACATCTATGTTTGCAAAGATATAAACAAGGGTGTTCCTGCAAAATTATTTATAGTTTTAAGAAAAAGTTTTGGAGGGGCACCTGAGTGGCACAGTTAAGCCTCTCTTGCTTTTGGCTCAAGTCATGATCTCAGTGACCTGAGATCAAGCCCCACATTGGGCTCAGCAGACAGTAGACTGGAGATTCTCTCCCCCCACCCGACATTTACCCCTCTACATGTTCATGCCTATGCATGCACGCTCTCTCTTTCTTGCTCTCTCCAAAAATAAATAAATCATTTAAAAAATGGGGGTGGGGGTGGGGAGGTGTTGGAAACAATCTAAGTGTCCACCCTGCCAGACATGTATGCATATACAGATTGATATGCAAATGGTAATACCTATAATAGTGCTCTGCATATTTCTGTTTCTCTTAAAAATATATCTTGGAGACAAAGCCCAGAAGTGGAGAAAATGGCAGCAGGTGTCAAAGCCCTGGCAGAGGTGGTGATGACAGAGACCAAAATGGAAAAGGAGAGTGGCGTGCTGGTATGCCAACAGGCAATGGGGCTCCTGGCCAAAGGGTGAATGAGAGCGACCTACTCAGAATGAGAATAGGAAGGAGAAAAATATAAAAAGAGGAGGCAATCGCTTTGAGCCATAGGCTAATCCAACTAAAAGTCACAGAGCCTTCATTACAAACATATCTTTTGCTGTGAAATGGCATTCACTTAAAGGGCTGGTTAAAGAAAAAGTTGGTGAGGTAACATACATGGAGCTCTTAGTGGACTCTGAAGGAAAGTATATGCCGTGGTTGAATTCAAGATGAAAGAAAACATTTAAAAAGCTGCAGAAGTTCTAAAAATCATAGTCTGAGTGGAAGACCACTGAAAGTCAAGGAAGATTCTGACAGTGAACATGCCAGGAGAGCAATGCAAAAGGCTGGAACACTTGGAAGCACAGTATTTGTAGCAAATCTGGATTATAAAGATGGCCAGAAGAAGACCATGTCTGCTTCAAGGTGGTCCAAGCAGACATTCTTGAGGATAAAGATGAAAAAAGTCATGGAATAGGCACTATTACTTTTGAGCAATCCACTGAAGCTGTGCAAGCTCTATTGATGTATAATGGTCAACTACTATTTGATAGACCAATGCACGTGAAAATGGATGAAAGGGCCCTACCAAAGAGAAATTTTTTTCTTCCTGAGCATCCACAGCAACTTCCCCATGGACTTCATGGTATTGTCTTGGGGTTAGACGCAGGAGGACAGCCTACTGATGACAATCACCTGAATAAAGGCATTGGCATGGGAAACTGAACCCACAGGAATGGGAATGGAAGGCATAGGATTTGAAATAAATAAAATGGGAGACATGGAGGGACCTTTTGGTGGTGGATAGAAAGCATGGATCGATTTGGATCTGGGATGAACATGGGCAGAATAAACAATGGAGATGGAGGCAGTGTCCCTGGGATCAAGAGAATGGGCCCTAGCATTAACCGCATGGGGGGGGGCAGGATGGAGCACATGGGCACAGGCCTGGGCTATGCCATGGGTCGTGTGGGCTCTGAGACTGAGCACGTGGGCCTGGTCATGGACTGTGTGGGATTAGTTGAACACATGGGCTCCAGCACCCTCAACCACATGGCCTCCAGCATCAAGCACATGGGCCAGACCATGGAGTGCATCCACTCTGGTGTGGAGTGCATGGGCCTGAGCATGGAGTACATAGTGCCCCCAGCACAGAGACTGGCCTGCAATGCATGGGCCCCATAGTGGATCGCATGGCCACTGGCCTGGAGCACATGGGCACCAACAACCTGGAGCGCATGGGCCTGCAGCAAATGGGCACCAACAGTCTCAAATGCTTGGGCCTGGAGCACATGAGTCCTGCCATAGGTCCAGCCCTAGATGTTGGGATTGAGCATATGGGCCTGGCCATGGGTGGCAGTGGCAGCGGCAGTGCTAGCTTTGACCGTGCCATCAAGATGGAGCATAGCAATAGCAATCTTGGAGGAAACTTTGTAGGTTTCTTTGGCAGAGCTGGAGGCCATGCTCCTTGGGTGTGCACGAAGGCCTGCCAGATATTTGTGAGAAATCTCCCATTTGATTTTACATGGAAGATGCTAAAAGACAAATTCAATGAATGTGGTCACATGCTGTATGCTGACACCAAGATGGAGAATGGGAAGTCTAAAGGGTGCGGTGTGGTTCAGTTTGAGTCACCAGAGGTGATTGAGAGAGCCTACTGGATGATGAATGGTATGAAACTGAGTGACCTAGAGATTGATGTTCGAATCAATAGAAAAGCTTAAGCAGTTTTCTTTTTTAAACATCAATACCAGACCTTTGAATTTGTATTTTTTCTTTTTAACCATTTTAATCTGTTGGCTGGATGTATAAAGATGTTTTAAAAAATCAAGTGCTTTTGGTGGTAATTTGAATTACTTTTTTAATTACTGGGGTTCCATTTTGCATTGAGATTGCAACGTGAGCAATATTTTTTATAGTTGTGGCATCTTGTTGACATGGAATATGACTTTGCTGGGTTTTTTTTTTTTGGTGGTTCTATTTTTTTTAATAAATTAATTTTTAATTGGTGTTCAATTTACCAACATACAGAATAACACCCAGTGCTCATCCCGTCAAGTGTCCCCCTCAGTGCCCGTCACCCATTCACCCCCACCCCCCGCCCCCCTCCCCCTCCACCACCCCTAGTTCATTTCCCAGAGTTAGGAGTCTTTATGTTCTGTCTCCTTTTCTGATATTTCCCACACATTTCTTCTCCCTTCCCTTATATTCCCTTTCACTATTATTTATATTCCCCAAATGAATGAGAACATACACTGTTTGTCCTTCTCCGATTGACTTACTTCACTCAGCATAATACCCTCCAGTTCCATCCACGTTGAAGCAAATGGTGGGTATTTGTCGTTTCGGAATATGACTTTGATAATAAATACCAGTTCCTGAAAAGAAAAAAAATACACACACACACATATATGTGTGTATATATATATCACAGATTGTTTCCTTTTAGTATGTACAGATCTGCTATATTCATTTTATTCACTTATTCATTTTAACAACTACATAAACCATCCTTCCTGTTTCAGATACTTTCTGCTTGTATTTCTCAAACTGTTTCATGCTACTATGTCGAAACTCTCTCTGCCATTGAAAAAAGGAAAAAAGAAAGAAAGAAATCCCTCATTTACCCTTCATTGCTCTTCATTGGAAGCCCTATCTCTCTCTTCTCATACATGCATAACCCAAGAGAGTTCACATAGTTCACATACTTCAACAACAACAACCCATTCTTCAAACCTCTTATCTGTTTTTGGTCTCATCCTTTCAACAAAACAGCTCTAAATAAGATCATCAGTATCGTTCATAAGACTGGACACAAATGACGTTTTTTCTCCAACTAGAGATCTTTTTTGTCTTGCTTACCACACAGTGTGCTCTCCCCGAGTTCTGTGATTGAAGGCATTCCTGGTTTTTCTTCTGCTTTGATAACTCTTTTTCTCTGCCTTCTGCCTTGCCATTAGGTCTTAGAGTTCCTCAAGTCTCAGTTTTAGGCTGTCTCCTGTCCTCACTCTGCTCTCTCCCTAAGCAAAAATACACTACAGTGTCAGTTATCCCCCATAACCTAATGAGCCTCTTCCATGCCAAGCCCACACTTGTCTAGATTTGCCTATCCAGCTGCCCATTTAACCAGCATCTCTCCTTAACCACCATCTTTTGGAAGTTTTGAAAGCACTTTAAATCCAGCATATCCAAAGTTACCTCATAATCTTCCCCCAAAAAATCTAAGCTTCATCTCCAGTGTTCCCTATGTCATAAATGCTACCATAATTTATCCTGTGGAAAAAGCCAGATACCTCAAAATCATTTTTGATGCTTTCCTCTCTCTCCCTGAATCCATCACAAAAATCATAACCTCTTAAATGTCTTTCAAATATGTCTGTGCCTTCCTATCTCCACCACAGCCAAAAAATGCCATGACACCCTCGTCTCTCATATGTATGATTAGACGTCTGCTAAGCGCTCTATCTCCATCCACCCTCACCAGCCTCCCCAATCCAGTCTCACACAGCAGCTAGTGATCTGTTCATTATGAACACCAGGCATGTCACATCTCAATGTAGGAACATTAGTAGAACAAATAATGTATAAACATTATTTATATATATATAAGATATATATATATATAAAAACATTAATATTAGTGGTGCTCCTGGAATAGAGACAAATTATGTGGCTTATGTGTTCCTTTCACCTTATTGTCTAGCAACAGCTCCTACACTTTCAATGCCCTGGCCATGCCTTCCTCCTTTAATTCCTTCATTGTGTCATGTTACCTCTTACCAAGGTTCTTTTCACAAACTATCCCTCTGATGAGAATATCCTTCCTCCTCTTCCTTGTCTAATTAATGCCTATTTATCATGTCTTACAGATATATCTTCATATCTTCATATCCTCAAGAGCCTCTTCCTGATCAAAATCTCTCTGTTAAGACATATCTCTGCTACATAGTACCAGTCACAGTAGCAATTTTACATTGATTTATAAAATTATTTTATTAACATCTATTTCTTCTTTAGACTATGAGCTGAGATCGATATATGTTATTTTTCATTGTGAAGAATGTTTTTCAGTATTTTCTGATATATGGCAAATGCTAATAAATAACTATGTGATTGGGGCATCTGGGTGGCCTGTCGGTTAAGCGTCTGCCTTCAGTTCAGGTCATGATCCTGAGGTCCTGGCATCGAGCTCCACATCAGGCTCCCCGCTCAGCAGGAAGTCTGCTTCTCCCTCTGCCTCTCCCCCTGCACACACTCTCTCAAATAAATAAATAACCTTTTTTAAAAAGAAACATAATTTTGGGAGGGGAGGGGGGGGAAAGAAACATAATTTTTAAATAAATAAATATTTAATGAATCCTGGAAATTGGTGATACACAATAAAGCAGCGGTCACTATAATTCAGTTCTACTGAATAGGAGAAAGAATGAGATTCACAAAAATAGTGAGATTTTTCTGGATATGAGGAACAATGTCTTTGAAAGAGACAAAAGATTTCTTGAATTTTTCAAGGATGAATAACCAGAAAAAGAATGGGGCCAGTAATTGATAAATGCATATTTTGAGGGTATCAACTTAAAATAGGACAATGGGTTTTAGTTTATTGAGTCAGAGGTTGTGGTCACATCTACCACAGCTGACACTTCTAGAGATAAATACTCCTGGCTGCTTCTAAGGAAGTGCTCAAGCTGCAAGCCACAATTTCTAACTGCTCTGATTACAATGTGTCTACCTCTCAGTCCTAATTGCAAGTCCTGGCTAGCTCTTCTATAATTCATTCAGCATGCCTTCATTCCCACTCTTTGGCAGCCTCCGCACAAGCTTCCAGATACATTTCACATTTTACTTACATTCTTCTCTGTTCTTAGAGTCCTAAGGGGATCACTCAGAAAGTTTCACCTCCATCCTCCATCCCTCACTACCACCCTTAATTCTCCCAACCTGTAGGCACAGCACAGACTAGCATTCAATCTTAATTAGGAATACACAAGACAGGCAAGTGGAGATGTCTAGCAGCCTGGCAAGGATATGACATTCACCAGGAGAAAGATTTATTTGGTAACTGAAATTGTGGAAATGGCTGAGTTTGGGATCCCTGGGTGGCACAGCGGTTTAGCGCCTGCCTTTGGCCCAGGGCGCAATCCTGGAGACCCGGGATCGAATCCCACGTCGGGCTCCCGGTGCATGGAGCCTGCTTCTCCCTCTGCCTGTGTCTCTGCCTCTCTCTCTCTCTCTCTCTCTCTCTCTCTCTCTCTCTCTGTGTGACTATCATAAATAAATAAAAATTTTTAAAAAAAGGAGATGGCTGAGTTTGCCAAAAGTACAGAACAAAACCAGAGGTCAGACAACTCAACCCTCAGAAATAACCACTTTCAGGGATCGAATAGAAGATCGACGGCCATTGTCTATAAATTAATTCTCTACATAGATAGTAAACAAGTCAATCTCTGAAGAAGAATTCATCAAACATTTTGAGTCCCTACTAAGTAACTGAACTGACAAGGACCGCCTATATTAAAGAAGATAAGAATAAGTCATAGTCATTCAATATTGGTGTTTTTAAGTTGAAGTCCTTGGGAAGCAGACTCTGAGATGGAGATTTGTATGGAGAAGGTATATCGAGGAATGTTATTTAGAATAGTACTGTAAAAGTGTAAGGAAAACTGAGGTGTGACACCATTCCAGTTGATCCCGGGAGTAGCTCTGGAACTGAGATGACCCTTCAGATGTGTCCTCAATGATGGCAGGGGCATCTGGCCTCTAGACTCCCACATTGCTCCATCATGGGATGTGAACTAGGATGCTTGGGATGAGGTGCAACCTTAAAGAAGTAGTTTCATCAAGTGAAGGCAATTCCCAGAGAGAGACTTTTGCTCTGGGCCACCAGCAATCTGATACCCTGAGCAGCTGGGAGAAAAAAATCTTTCTGGCTTTCAAGTGTGGTCCTGAGTACTCATCTTAGCATCCACCACAGAGAAATATCTAGCGGTATCTTTTCTTTCTTGGTGGGGAATGACTGAATCCCTTTAACAGCAGAGTGGAGGTTTTGTTTTTGTTCTTTGTAAAACACTATTATTAAAATATAATTCACATACCATACAATTCACCATTTTAAAGTGTAAAATTCAGTTGCTTTTAATGGTGTTAACAGGTTGTACACCCATCACCACAGCCAATTTTAGAACATTTTTATTACCCCAAAAAGAAACTCCATACTCTTTAGCCATCACCCTTCTAATCACCCATGGTCTTCCCCAGTGCTAGGCAACACTACTTCCTGCTGCTATAGAGTTGCCTATTTTAAACATTTCATGTAAATGGAACCATACAATATTTGGTCCTTTGTGAATGGCTTCTCTCATTTAGCATCATTTTTTTTATATAATAAATTTATTTTTTATTGGTGTTCAATTTACCAACATACAGAATAACACCTAGTGCTCATCCCGTCAAGTGCCCCCCTCATGCTTTAGCTTAAATCAGTATTTCAATTATTCTTATTGCCAAATAATATTCTGTTGTATAGATATATCACATTTTATTTGTCCATTCATCAGTTGATGGACATTGAGGCTGTCTCCACTTTTTGGCTAATATGATTAAAGCTGCTAAGAACATTCATGATCAGTTGTTTCTATGAAAATATTTCTCATAGATATATACCTAGGAGTAGAATTTCTGGATCATATGGTAACTCTATGTTTAAACATTTGAGAAACTGCCAAACTGTTTTCTAAGCAGCTGTGCCATGTTACATTCCCACTACTAGTTTATGAGGGTTTCAAATTCTCCAAATTCTTGCCAACACTTGTTATTATCTCTTTTTATTACATATAACCGTTTCAGTGGTAAGTGGGTAAAGCTGTGTCTTATTGTGGTTTTGATTTGCATTTCCCTGATGACTAATGATGTTGAGCATCCCTTCATATGCCATTTGTATCCCTGCTTTGGAGAAATGTTTAGTCAAGTCTTTTCAGTTGTGTTACTTGTCTTTTAATTATTGAATTATAAGCATCTTTTATGTGTTTTAGATACAAGTCCTTATCAGATATGATTTGCAAAAAAAATTCTCTCATTCTGTGGATTGCCTCACTTTTTGATGGTGTCCTTTGAAGCACACAAGTTTTTAATTTTGATGATGTCCAGTTGATTTATTTTTTCTTTTATTGCTTGCGTTTTGGTGTCATATCTAAGAAACCATTACCCAACTAAAAATCACGAAGATTACAATAGTACCTTTTTCAACAGACATGTAAGGTGGTGGACAGGGAAAGTACAGCTACCGGGTAAGATCTGGCCTGGAGAGAGAAAATTCAAAATTCCACTTGGGAAGTTTTACCTCAAGTCAAATCATGTAAACATGCATTTTATTTTATGGCCACAAAAGCTCATTATTAAGTAATAGAGATACGTATATACTCAGGAAACATTTTAAAAATGGGTCCATAATCAAAGTGCTCACCTATTAGAAGTCAGATGAAGAGGCAATACATTGGAACTAGAAATTGATTGAGGTTTAAAAACTAGAACTGGAGCTGTATCTTGTCAGGTAGGTAGGATCTAAAACAGAGAAAAAAAGAAGCCCTTTCCAAGTCAGGTGAATAGCAAGAAAAAGAAAAATTACAGAGGAGAGAATGGTCATATCATGTGAGAAGATCAGCCAAGTGGGAACAGCAACAGTAGTCCAGGAGGTGGGAGAAGAGAGATACTACAAAACCTAAAAATGAGTTTGCAACACAGAGTGCAAGAGCAAAATAAACTTACATATCATTCAGGCAAACCTCAGAACTAAAGTTGATCCACAAGACAAGACACGGTGACAAGAGTCTGCGGCAGCTCTGTGAGAGTCATCGGGAATTGTGTGTGGTTCTGGGAGACGTGTGCATTTATCACAGGGGAGAAAAACGCCAGTAACTGAGACTAAATAATACAGCCCCCCAAGGTAACAAGAGTAGGAAGAACTATGTGGATTGGAGAGCAGAGCAGCATCCTCAATCCTCAAAGGAAACAATAGTATCATGCAAAACAATTGGCTGGTGTAGGGCATGGGGTAGAGGTAGAAACACAGTGCAAGTGCAATGATGTGATGCGACGGATAATTAAAGAACTTCGGAGGGCTTGTCTAGGTGTCCCAGGTCTTGGGGTCTGGTAGGCAATAGGACTTCATTCTTTTTTTTTAATTTCAGCTTTAGCGAGGTGTAATTGACAAGTAAAGTTGTAAGATAGTTGAAGTGTACATCACTGTGATTTGATACACACAATAAGACTTAATGTTAAATCCTGATCTGATGATGGTGCTAAAACTGCTGATAAATCTACAGGTCACATGAGGTCTGTATAAAACATGGAATAGCCTTCATCTACAGTCTAGCCCCTGTAGCTGTACCCACCGATCCATCAGTGGGTGGGAACAGCAACCGATCCATCAATGGGTACAGCTACAGGGGCTACACTAAACAGAAACAGGAGGACCACCTTCCAGACACTTTCCAGTACAAAGTGAGAAATATGGTTACATGGAGCCATACCCTGGAGGATTTTTAAAAGTAGGCCAAGAAATTCTGACTTGACTCAGGATTAAGAATCATTATATGTTAATAAGCCATTATATGTTAATAATCCTAACAGCACTGTGGTACCATAACAATATGATGGAAGCAGCATCCAAAAGGATTAATTTCAGTTTCATTCCACTATTTCACATTTTAATTATCCGCTTTTGAGTGCTCTTTAAAGTGAAAATACCCATTCCTTTAGCTTTTGCATCCATGCGTATTCCCCTACCACATTCATTTTCTTGTACAGTTTCTTTCAAAGCACAGGAACCTACCTAATTAAGATAAAATCACCCAGCTCCCAAGTCCAAGAGAGTATTTCTTACTTAAAAAGGCCAGTTACACCAAAACTATAATTATGTCAGAGAATTCATTTGATTGAAGGTCCCAAGTTTCAAACTGACTTCTTTGTTACAGCTGGTGGCTGCTTTGTATGAGGTGATGGATTAAGGAGTTTGAAAAGTTCAAGTTATGTCCATCACTAGCCTTATCTCTAAATAATCTACCACAGCAGGTCTGCTGACTCCTCAGTGAAAGTGCTTCTGCCTCTGACTGATGTCAATGAAGGCAATGGTGACATCTGTACCTAAATTAGATTCTAGATTTCTTTTCCTCCCAAATCTGCTCCTCCCAAGTCTTCACATCTCAGTAAATATTACCATTTTTCACCTGGGAAGCAGGATAAAAATGTGGAAACCATCTCTATTTAATAATAACAAATCCATTATTAAGATCTTGTTCCCTCTCTCTTTTTTTTTTTAATATCATAAATCTGATGATTTCTTACTACTATTGGCTATTACCTTAGTCTAAGTTCTATCATCTTTCCATGGTTCCTAAAATAGCCTGCAAATGTGACCCTTTGTTTGCAGTCTTTACCCCAGTGGCAGACACTGCTAGTTGTCTATGCAGTATCCATTCCCCCCTTCTTTCTTACTAATGGAACCCTGATTCTGTTCAGGGATACAGAGTAAAGCAGCTCAGTATTTGGCTTCTGAGATGCTCTCATTCTTAAAGGTAACCATTTGACCCAGTTCTGGTCAAGGAGAAGTAATCAGAATAATCCTAAGCAGAACTTCCAAAAGAGCTTTCAGAAAGAGCAGACTAATAACCACACACTTTCCACACTTTGCTCTTCTCTTCCTACCAAGACTGTGGTCATGGTATCCAAACATGAAACAGCCATATTGCAACTGAGAGATAAAAGCCACATCCTAAGGGTAGGGCACAGGAAAGTGGAATAAGCCTAGATCCTTGCTGATATCATTGAACAGATTTGGACTGACAAGGCACGGTCAGTGTTCTTATTGCATAAGGCAAATAAAACTCTTGTCTTATTTTAGCCATTGTTTATAGGGTTCTCTGTTGTTTTCAGTTGAATGCATTTTTTATAATAATAAAATTTATTATTTATTTTTTAAAATATGTCATGCAGTGATATTTTGATATTTTTCTGAAACTCCTAGGATCAAAAAAATTTTTATTTTATTCTATGATGGATTTATAATGAAGTAAAGTTGATATATAACATTATATTAGTTTCAGGTGTGCAATACAGTAATTCTACATTAATTCTACATTTGCATACAATACAAAGTGATCACCACAATAAATCTAGTTACCATTGTCACTGACTTCCTTCCCTGTCCTCTAAGTTAAGCATTTAAACCTATAAATTATCTTTTTTAACACTTATTTTTTTATTTAAATTCAATTAATTAACATATAATGTATTATTATTAGTTTCGGATGTAGAGATCAGTGATATATCAGTTGCATTTAACACCCAGTGCTCATTACATCATGTGTCCTTTTTAATGCCCATCACCCAGTTACCCCATGCCCCCATTCCCTCCCCTCCAGAAACCCTCAGTTTGTTTCCTCTGGTTAAGAGCTGAATGCATTCTTTTTCTCTTCAGATTTTATTTATTTATTTGAGAGTGAATGAGAGAGAGTATGCACAGCAGGGATAGAGGCAGAGGGAGAGGGAGAAGCAGACTCCTCACTGAGTGGGAGCCCAATGTGGGGCTCAGTCCCAGGACCCTGGGATCATGAACCCAGCCAAAGACAGAACTTAACCAACTGAGCCACCCAGGTACCCCAAGAGCTGAATACATTCTTAATAGATGAACCCCCTTTGGTTAAAGTTTTTAGGTAATAGCCAACATGAGCTTCACAAAGACTGGCTTCCCACCAAAGTCAGAAAAAAATTCAATTTACTTATGTGGCTTGAAAGGCACTTTGTTATTTATCCCCTGCCTTGCTTTCCAAACTCAACTCCTATCATTTCTCACTTTGGCACACTAGCCTTTCTGCCAGTTAAAAATGTATAGGAATACCTTATTTTATTTCACTTCATAGATACTGCATTCTCTACAAATTGAAGTTTTGTGGTAATTTTGCATTGAGCAAATCTATCAGCACCATTTTCCCAAAAGCATTTGCCCGCTTTGTGTCTCTTTGTCACATTTTGGTAGTTCTCGTAACATTTCAAAAATTTTCTTTGTTCTTATATTTGTTACAGTGATCTGTTAGCAGTGATCTCAGATGTTACTATTATAGCTGTTTTGGGGTGCCATGAACCACACCCATGTAAGATGGTGAAATAACTGATAAATGTTGTGTCTGTTCTGACTGTTCCATTAACCAACCATTCCTCCTTGTCTCTGTTCCTTTCCTCAGGTCTCCCTATTCCCTAAAACACAATACTGAAATTAGGCCAATTAAGAATCCTGCAATGACCTTTAAGCATTCAAGTGAAAGGAAGAGTCACACATCTCTCATTTAAAATCAAAGGCTAGAAATGATTAAGCATAGAAAGGAAGACATGTCAAAAGCCAACATAGGTGGAAAGCTAGGCCTCTTGCACCAGTTAGCTGAGTTGTGAGTGCAAAGGAAAAGTTCTTGAAAGAAATTAAAAGTGCTGCTCCAAAGAACACACAAACGGCAAGAAAGCACAAGAGTCTCATTGCTGATATGAAGAAAGTTTGAGTGGTCTGGATAGAAGATCAAACCAGTCACAATATTCTCTTAAACCAGAGCCTAATCCAGACCAGGCACCCTAACTCTCTTCAATTCTGTGAAGACTGAGAGAGGTGAGGAAGCTGCAGAAGAAAAGTTGGAAGCTATCAGAGGTTTATTCATGGGGTCTAAGGAAAGAAACTGTCTCTATCACATAAGCATGCAAGATGAAACATCAAGTGTTGATGTAGAAGCTGCAGCAAGTTATCCAGAAGATCCAGCTAAGATAATTGATGAAGGTGGCTACAATGAACAACAGATTTTCCATGTAAATGAAACAGCCTTCTACTGAAAGAAGATCCTATCTAGTACTTTCACAGCTAGAGAAGAGAAATCAATGCCTGGTTCAAAGTTTCAAAGGTCAAGCTGAGTTTCTTGATAGGAGCTAATGCAGCTGCTGATTTTAAGTTGAAGCCAATGCTCAATCCGAGGCTCTTAAAAATTATGCAAAAAATTATGCAAAATCTACTCTGCCTGTGCTCTGTAAATAGAACAATAAATCTTGGATGACAGCACATCCATATACAACATGGTTTACTGAATATTTTAAGCCTACTGTTTGAGACCTGTTGCTCAGAAATAAAAATGTATTTAAAATTATGACTGCTCTTGGACAATGCACCAAGAGCTCTAATGAGGATGGACAAAGACATTACGTCCATGCCTACTAGCACTATACCCATTCTTCAGCCCATGGATCAAGGAGTAACTCTGACTTTCAAATCTTATTAATTAAAAAATACATTTCATAAAATTATAGCTTCCATAGATACTGATTCTTCAAATGGATCTGAGCAACACAAACTAAAAACCTTCTGGAAAGGATTCACCATTCTAGATGCCATTATAAACATTCATGATTCATGGGAAGGGGTCAAAATACCAACATTAACAATAGTTTGGTAGAAGCTGGTTCCAAACCTCTTTGAAGAGCTCAAGACTCAGTAGACGAGGTAACTGCAGATGTGGTGGGGGAAGCTAGAGAACTAAAATTAGAAGTGGAGCCTGAAGGAAAGAGCAAACTGCTGCAATCTCAGAGTAAAACTTGAACAAATGAGGAGTTGCTTCAAACACTGAGCAAAGAAAGTGGTTTCTTGACATGGAATCTACCCCTGATGAGGATGCTGGGAAGATTGTTGAAATGACAACAAAAAGGATTTGGAATATTATACAGATTTAGCAGATAAAGCAGTTGCAGGGTTTGAAAGAATCAACTCCAATCGTGAAAAACATTCTCCTGTGGGTAAAATGCTATCAAATAGCATCACATGTTCCAGAGAAATTGTTCATGACCAGAAGAGTCAACTAATGCAGCAAACCTCATTATTGTCTTATTTTAAGAAATCATCACAGCCACCTTGACCTTCAGCAGACACCACCCAGATCAGTCAGCAGCCATCAACAATGAGGCAAGACCCTCCACCAGCAAAAGGATTCTGACTCACTGAAAGCTCAGATGATGGTTAGCATTTTTAGCAGTAAAGTACCTTTAATAAGATAGGTACGTTGTTTTTTCTAAGACATAATCTATTACACATAATATACTACAATATAGTGTAAATATAACTTATTTATGCACTGAAAAAAAAAACAAGAAATTCATTTGACTCATTTTATTGCAATATTCCAGCTACCCAATATCTTAACATATTTAATTATATAAAATACAGGGTATCTCGGTAGGACTTCATGCATTTAGCCTCCTATCCCAACCTTTCCACCATTTGTTTCAAGATAGGCCTAGATCACTACGAACTTAATCTTTAACAGAATTAACATTTGTCCCATACTCCATATGGACTCTTGCTGTTCACCAGCAGTGAAATGAACAGCATGAAATTGCATCCAGAGGTTGATTTACAGGGTCAATAAATTTGTTATCTCCAGGGAACTCCTGACCACAAAATCATTATCTAATTAAATTAAAGGGTAAAAGCACAAAAGCCTTCCTAATTCAGGTCACAATAATCCCAGCAATGAAAAGAGCAATGGCAGTCCATTAACTATCTTACCAGGAAACAAAACAAAACAAAACAAAACAACCAAATCTTAGGTCCTTGGCTGCTCTGATAAGATAGCCCCAAAGCCCTTAGTATATTGTTCTGGACTTACAATGTTTGCTTCTTACTATGGGAAATATTTTATTTCCAAAACAACCCATCAAAATGTGAATAATTAAATTTCCATATGAAAAATTCATTTGGAAACAGTTTTGTTGCCTATCACAATAGAAGGGACATTTCTTCAGGTATGGAAGGACATTCTGAAAGCCCTCTTTTAAAATGTTAATTTAGAAACTTAAAACCTAAATCTTGAAGTATGTACCTGGACATCAACTTATATGCTTATAGTCTCTAAGCATGAAGTATAAATACAAAAGAGTTTGATTCATTACTTCTTTTATATCATAAGATCCTAAAAAGACATAATATTCTGTTAAAAATTATAAACACAATTTTCTTAAGGAAATCTATAAAAGTCTGACCAAGTATTCACAAAGGAGAGACTAATTAAAATGAATTAATGCATATAAAGGGAGGACTTTAAATTATAATTTATTTAAAACTTAACACATGGAAAACTCTAGTTCTTTTGACAAAATTCATTTTAAAATTTTGCTACTCCATTCTGATGAAATAAAATAATACAGAGCCAAGGAAATTACAGTACCACTATGAATATAACAAAAATTTTTACTAGTATACACTGATAAAAGTTAAGAAAAACTTTTTAAATATATACCAGGATGATAACAGCTTACATGTGAAAGCTGCCAAACAAATTTCTCTGTAGTGTTAGTTTTCAAAAACCTCCAGAGACATCAAGCAGAGAAAATCTTTTAAAATTAAACACAACACACAGCTAAGAACCATTCGTGATGTGTCATTAATGGCCCTTAAAAATAAAAGAGAAAAAAATAAAAATAAAAAAAATAAAAGAGAGTATAGAATGAATTTGCCAGCTTTGCTAAAAGTATCTGATAAAATAATCCTAATTATCCTAATAATAATTCATAGGAGTTATCACCAATAGCTACCTGGAACATCTATATTTTCAGGAGAGATTTTCTGAAAAACAAATATGAATACATTATATTTCTGGAGTTGAAGAGCTTCTAGCCACAAATTTTGTATGACAAGTTTAACCTATCCATGTTTGCTTGTGATTTGAAAGCACACAAGGGCAGTTCTAAGTGGAACACAAGGGCCATGGAGAAATGATCAATAACATGAAATGACGGAAACATTAGAAGGACATGAATATAGAGAAATATTCACTGGATTTGCCAAAGAGGAGACCATCAGTGACCTCAGAAAGAGAAGTGGGAATGGAAGCCAATCTATGAGGAACTGACTTGAGTGGGTATTGAGAAATACAGGCAGTAATAGATTTAAGAAGAAAGGCAGATTGGGAAAGGAAAATATTAGGCTAAAATGACTGCTTAAAGGGATTATAAACCATGTATAAAGTTTGCAACCATTTAGAAGAGAGAGTAGAAAAGAACCATTCATTTTACAAAGCAAGAAATTTTGCCTACAGTGTTTCCTTTATAAATAAGTCACAATAGGAGACAGAAGGCTTTCATATCAAAGAAGACATGTAGAGATATCTGTGCCGATGTGACATAGACCATATTCTTAGCTTTTGAAAATCTGTCTCTGAGTCACTGGCCAAGAGGGCAAGAGCAGAGATTTTGCAAAGATATCTATTGCCTTACTAAACAACACAAGTAATATCACAGGTCTGCTACTTCTCAAGTAATACTTTCCTTCATACTTTCAATTTAACACTTTAACATGTTTTTCAAAAAATAGATTCTATATAAAGTTATTGGATGATACAAAATATTTAGAATATGACCTATATTAAGTCAAAAGTCAAAAGACTTATATAAAGCCAAACTTTGGTCACCAAAATGGCCAGATGACTGACAGCATATCCGCCATTCAGCATTCATGAAGTTATCTCCATAAAAAGAATTCACTCTCTTAAACTCAGCAGCAGTCAAAATGAAATTAGAATAAAGTGTAACAATCCCAAACACATGCAGTTTACCGACTGGCCCTCACTATTTCATAAATAGAGGGTGCTTGAAACCTGCCCTTCAGTTGTTAATAATAGCCTGCCAAGAGCTTCTAAAGCAAGTAGGAAGGAATGGGGGAGTGAATTTGTGATCTGAGGAGGAGATACTGTATATTTGGAAAATTCCATTTAAATAACCCAATTGTAACAAATCTCCTCCTCGGATCCCCATTCTAGGAGACTGAAAAGCAGTAATTAGAATGGGTGGGCCGAGAAAGTCAACTAAACACAGATTGACAGATAGGCCTACCAGAAGAGGCATCCCATGAACTTCATTATTCCAACAAGAATGTCTTTATTTACATAGCAAAGTGGGTATATTGTGTTCAGCAAAGCTTTTCAATAAGCAGAAACATGCTGCTAAAAGAATAGCCCACCACCACCGAGAACTTCTAATTTAAAGATACAAAAACCAGTGTGACAATTATTCCTGTAATCCCCACAGAAAACAGTGAAATAGCTTTCTTCATGAGCCTTGCAAATCACAACCATAGCAACTTAACATGTGCAGTCCCATATGGGTCCACTGCTTCCAAAATGAGGCCAAGAACTTGGGAATTCAAACTTTTACATCAGAACTAGAGAAAAACCGGACATAAAATAGTTTCGTATTGAAGTTAAATTTTAGAAATTCTAAAAGCAAATCTCAAATAATAATTGTGTATATTCTTGCATCTTGTTATACTGTTTATATGGGCGTAGTTAGATTTTCTGATCTGTGCTATATCCCCACAATGATGATCAAAGGACTCACTTTGACAATGGTCATTGCAAGTGTGCATGTGGTTATATGTGGGTATGTGTGTTTTATTTGAGGGGTTTTTTTCATTGATTCTGAATTAAGGAGAATTTTCAAAAGGAAATTTCTCTTGCTATGAATAGCCACTCAATAAGGGTAACACTGGCTGTGGAAAAGGACTATTTCCATGGTCTACTGGTTTACAATACACACCCTGATAAATCAAAAAGTGCTGATGTACTACCAAAAGTCAATAATGTAGGACTGGGTCCCTTTTAATTAAAGACTCTTGATGGGTCTTATTTTTCTCATATATCATATGAACAGACTGAACTAGATAGGCTCAAATCCTGGTTCTACCACTTAATTTCTATACTTTTTTTTAATTTCTATACTTTCAAACAAATTACTTAACTTCTCTATGCCTCAGTTTCCCTATCTGCAAAATGAGGATAATAATAATAGTGAGTACCTCATGGAATAAATTAATAAATAAAAGCAACCAAAACAGTACTGGTCTGGTAGTAACTGCTCAGTAACTGTTCTCTGTAATGTGTTCTGTGTTGATCAAGAGACCACTATACAGCACCTCTTAGCTGCTCCCAAACCTGTGACTGCATGAAAAGTGTACCAGTGTGTTGTGTTGCCTTATTTAAGAATTAAACATTAGGGCTAAATTCCAACGAAATATCACCTTCCTAATATTTAGTGCCAACCTACTGGTAAGGCAATAAATTAGAATATTTATCTGGTATTTTTAAATCAGTACCTCGTGATCAAAATTATACTCTTAAAATAAACCCAAATGTTATTTCCATTAGAAAAAAAAAGTAAAACCATATTTGGAGCTTACCTTCCTGCCTTATCACTACCCTTTTGTGGCTTGTATATCTTTTCTGAGTTTCTATAACTGGAACTCTAGAGTGATTCAAGAGTAGAAGTTGGAAACATCCTAACAATGATTACTCAAGAAGGTATAAGAAGCCTACAAAGGAATTAGAGTAAAGAACCTAGCAGCTGAGCCTCTTTTAAGTACCCCAACACTTTTAGGAAAAAAAAAGAGAGAAACATTTTTATGCATTTCAAATTAATCCACAATTCATTCATTGAATAAATATCTATTGGAAATGCTACACACTATTCTAGAAACCACAGGTCCACATGTAAATATGCCCCTACCCTTAAGGAGCTTATACTTTAGTGGGAAGACAGTCTGGTAAACCAACAATTACAATACAGTATGACAACAGAACTATTAGAGGTATGTACAAGATACAAGAGAACATAAAAGAAACAGGACTCAATGTCTACCTGGAGGTGTCTGAGAAAAATTCACAAAGGAAAAAAATAAATGGAAAAGAGGTTTTCTTAGCCTGGGAAGGATGAAATGGTATTCCAGGCAAATGGAATGGCATCTGGTCAAATCCAGAAGCATGAAACTGCCTGCTTGATGTGCTTCAAAGAGATTGATATTGCTAACAGGTGAACTATGAGTGGAGAGTCAGAGCTAGGAGAAAAAACTGGGCCGGTTGATAGGAAACAGATCAGTCATATCTGTCTACAAAATTCAGGCTTTATTCTACAGGTGATACACAAGGAACTATGACAAAGGGACCAATACTAGTTTCAAGTTTGCAAAGGTCACTCTAGCCACAAAACAAAGTCTAGATCAGAAGAGAAGCAGAGTAAGAACCCTATGCTGGAGATGTGCCTAGTATAAATCAGTAGTCACAATAAATTGAAATGCAGGTTTGCTCAAATAACCTATTTAGGAACACAAACTTACAGAATTTGGTAATTTATAGGATAAAGCTTGAGAAAGAGGCAAGAATAACGCCAAAGCTTCTATCTTGATTTAAACAGGTGAAAGATCCGGGCAGACAGAAGAGATTTGTGACTCCAGGTTAGGACACATGAGGCGTTTGTGGAATTTGCAGATAAAAATGTTGGATTTGCAGGTGCAGATGTTAGATCTGGAAGTCAGGAGAGAGATTTGGGCTAAAGATAGAGATTTGGATATGAAGACAGAAAGCACAGTTCAAGTGATGAACATGAATGGGTTTGCCCAGCTAAAGGGTAGATGATAGAAGAAAGGACCCATGCTGTATGAGAGGTGAGCCAAGTCAACAAAATTCCTAAGGAGAGATGGAAGCCATGGAGACCACAGAGAGAGGGAACAAGTGGTTGTTGGTACCAAACGTTGCTGCTGGGACATGAAAAAGCACAGGAGGGAAAAGTTTACAGAATTGGATTACTAAGGAGCCATTAGTGCCTTTCAGAGGAGTGGGGAGGGAGAGCAGCTGAGTAGTGTGGGTTGTTTGTGAGGATAAAACAGGATGTAAGCAAAGAGAGGTGGCAAATCCAGCTCTCTCTAGATGAACACACATTATCTTATGCACATGGCAAATACACACTCACACTTTCAGCCCATGTGTTAAAACCATGCTAGGCTTGAGTAGATGGTTACGGTAAGCTGCCATCTATGCGATATGCCAAGAAGCCCCTTTCCCCCTGCAAAGACCTTTCCATCAATTGACCAATGCCTGAAAAATCTGATAGAACACAAAGCCTTTCTTCATACAATAATTAGAAATAAAACTTATAACTTACCTTAGAGGAGGTAAAACATGGGCACGTTTCAGTTTAAGCTGGACATTACCTTTGTCAACCCTTATCTGAGAGAAGGTTTGGGCAGGGCAAGGAGCCACGAAGAATCTGAGAACCCTGGGAGAGAGGACAGAAAGGAAAGCCCAAAGTTACTGAAAATGAATTTTACCTGTCCAAAATTGTATTTAGTGCTACCCCTGTTTTCCATGGTTTTAGAGGTCACATTGTCATAAGCACAAAGATGCAGATTCCTAACCACTGGGAGAAGAATTCTTTCCCCTGGTTGCCAGAGAAGAGAATTACACTGACTAGTAATTTCACATTGTCTAACTTCCAGATAGCTTTAAATAAAAAGTCTACCCTTATTCTCCAACCCACATACTCATTTTCAGCTTCTACCTAATAATCTTGACACATTTCATTTGGTTTTACGGGGTTTTTTTTTTAAATATCTCTTTAGCATTAGTTAATTTTTTAATTGCCAAGAAAAGTTTTTAAAATCTATTATGGGTATTATGATATGGAACTATTAAGCTTGAACATATATACTGACTTTCAGATATTTTTGAAACCTGTCATAAAGTCTTAACTTTTTTAAATACTCTGCTACTTTCATGAGCCTTCTAAAAAACCACTCATCAGAGCCATTTAGAAAGAAATATGACATTAAAAGGAGGCAAATTTTCCATGTATTATACTGCGATTTAGTAGTGCTCTCCCATTAACTCTAAATGTGTCTTCCAACCAGTGTGAAGTAGTCATGGTTTATTTGAGCCTGATGGAAAAGGTCTATTAAAACAATAACTTGAAAATAATCTTCATAGCTAACGTGTCACTCATCGAAGAGATTAAGGCAGGAATTCCACAGAAGGCTGTGGCTCCATCTGTATCAAGGAAACGAACAACCAGAGGGACTAACGATGTTTGACTTTTTGTGCACAGGGAACCTCACTCTCAGAGGGTCTCGGAGAACTAGGGGAGACTTGGAAACAGTCCATGGAAGAAAAGGTCTCAGAGCCTGTGCCTGCCACAGGCTGTGAACCGCCCGCATAGACTGGCTCTGCGTTTAAAAAGAGAAATGTTGGCAGTTGGATAAGGAAAACAAAAGGAACAGCTTTAAATTCTTTAAAATAATATCCAGCAGAGTTGCCTATAATACAGCTTGCTGGCAAACAGATTAAGACGTTCTGAAGATCAGACTCATGTCCCCCAAGTCATAACTGTTACGTTAATTAGTTGAAGCCCAGAAGACACAGCTATAAGGAGGGTTTTCGTTATGACATCTTCTGGACTCTCTCGTAGCTTTTGCAAGGTTAAGGCTTTTGGTGCTTGAGTCCACCAACTCCTTTCACCAGAGGTCCTCCCTTGCTATTGCCCTACACCTATTTTATCAACAAACTTCTCAGAGGCAAGTTCTGTCCTCACTATCTACTTTTACTCAGTATAAGTATATTCCCCAATCACCATTGCCTCATCACGCACCCCCCACACACACACACAAAACTGCTCTAATTAGAGTAACCAGTCACCTTCCAATTGCCAATCCAACTCTATTTCTCTCTTTGCCTCTCCTGCTCTTCTGCAGCGTTTATGTTGTTAATTGTCTCTTCCATTGCTCTCCAGGACCCTCTTTGCTCCTGCTTCTCCTCCTCCTGCTCTGATCATTTTCTTTCCTAACTGGCCTCTACCTCTACTCTTAGTGGTTCTCATGTTGACATATTGAGTCCTCTTCTCCATTCACACCACCTCCTCTCCCCTTATGATCTCAGCTACCATCTATACAAGGCATGAATTTCAAATCTTTATCTCTGGGCACTCAGGTGGCTCAGCGGTTGAGCATCTGCCTTCAGCTCAGGTTGTGATCCCGGGGTCCTGGGGATCGAGTCCTGCATCAGGCTGCCCATGGGGAATCCTGCTTCTCCCTCTGCCTGTGTCTCCGCCTCTTTCTGTGTGTCTCTCATGAAAAAATAAATAATTTCTTAAAAAAAAATCCTCATCTCCAGCTCCAGTCTCTCTCAAGATCCAGACACACAGGTCTATCTTTATGTTTCATAGGCTCTTCTCACATACTATGACTAAAACTTATATTAGTTTTGTCCCACCCCAACCCTCTTCAAAACCTATTCTATTTTGTTTTGTTTTTTTTTCTATTTTTCTTTATCTTAGTTAATGGTGATACTCCAAATGTAAAATCCTAGGAATGTTTTGTCTTTCCTCCCTTTCTCTCACCCCTGATACTCCAAAGAGTCACCAAAACTCATTAGTTCTATCACAGAAAAGATTCACAAATCAGCACTCTCCTAGTGCTGCCTCTAGCTTAGACCAACCACTCTTGTCTGTCAAATAGATTGATGAAATAACCTCTTAGCTGGTCTTCAGCTGCAATGTCTCCCCATCCTGGAAGCATTCATATAACTGACCCTATAAGCAACTATTGGTCCTGTCACCCCCTAGTATAAAGATCCCCACTGTTGCCTTCAGATTTAGTTCAAGCACCTTAAAAGGCACACAAGACCCTCAGTCTGGCCCCAGCCTACTTCTCCAGTCTTAACTGCTGAACAAAGTATTTACATGTAGTCACATAGGCCTTCTCATTTACTCCCTTTGAAATCTTAAACAAATCCCTTCACTGAAGGACCAACACCTTCTAACTATCCACCTTATTCACTACCTTAGCATAGTGTATCTAATTCTTTATATCACTAAAACCTCTGGTCCCTCCATAACACCCCCTCCCCATTTATTTCCAAACTATTAGTTGCCTTTTTTTTTATTAGTTGCCTTTTGAGCTAGAGGCTCATACCTATATGCCTTCAGTTAGGTCCTCAATATTTCCTCACCTCTCTTGCCCTCCTGGTCTTATTTATTCTACAAAACCCAACTCTGGATCAATCCAAATATATGAATTCTTTGCTCTTATTCCCCAGGGGTAATCATCCTTATCAGTTCTGTTCTCAGAAATAAGTCCATTAAATTTTATGGAAATAGCTTATAATAGCAGTAGGTGTCATTATACTACACGAGAAATTAATGAAAGGGATGATACTCAGAATATTCTCTGATGCTGCTACAAAACTTTGAGCTTTTTGGTGGGAAAAAAAGCACCTATGATTTGTCCAATAGAGGCTTTGTCTTAGGCAATGAAAAGTTTGAGCCCAGATTCAGGATTTTAGGCAAGTTGGCTCTCTTTCCAGCCAGCCTACATGCAAGTCTCATTAGATCAAATCCTATGTACCAACATTTTCAGATGAGTTTCTGACTAATTAATTGGTTGAAACTAATAGTGATTAAATAATTGCAGAAAGTTACATCCTTCTTTTGGTTCTCTGGTATGAAGATGAAAAACATTATTCTTTGAATAGCAAATTCACTTACAGAGAAAGAAGACTGCCTTCCTTTCTTTCATGTAGGTGATATCTTATTAAGATTCATTACCAATTTCACCTGGTACAGAGTAGGCCAACCTAGATTCCAGGTGAGGGTCCTACTTGAGGTGAACCAAAAGCCAAAGAGTGTTAATATATTTGTGATTCTGTTGAAATAAGAAAGCCAAGGAGTAAGCACAAGGAATAATAAAGAGAACAAGCACCTACCACAGAACCCTCAGGGACAAAAACAGAAGCAAAACTGTTGTAAGCAACAGAAACAAATTTCAAAGCGTAGCTGGGGCACTTCAACCCAAATTTCAACAGCTGGGATTCCAGAGTCAGAATCAGGCAGTGGAAGATCCCATCCCTGTTTCAGGTAGGTAGCCTAGAAGAATCAGGTATGGCCTTGGAAACTTCATGAAGCTCTTGTCTCATATTCACTATACCAGGCAATCTCTGAACACCTCTGTTTGATCACTATCCCCACAGGTGGCTTTAGCAGTTCCCAGTCATCTATATTTGTGTGGAGTACCGAAAGATAAGGACTCATTTCCTTGCCTCCTCAGAAGATGTTGAGGTTATTTTTTTTCCAGCAAATAGTACATAAATCTTGAATCACCATCACCAAAACTAAGGAATCTTAAGTTTTATTTCCTCCTGCCAATATCTATGTTAGCGTGTCAGGCCAGTTAAAAAAAACTAGCCTTGTTTTCACACATGATCATTCAGTACTATTTTGAAAGTCCCATTTGCAGTCTCCCCTTAGAAGGCCTTAAGACATGGCCTTCCAGAGAGAAAGGAAAAGGAAAGGAAGGGTAACAGAGGGACCACCACATGCCAGAGAGAGAGAAAAGAAGGAAGTCATTCATCTGACTCATTTTCCTGGCAGCATTAATTCATGATTCTTGGAAACTTTTGTCAGGAAAGTGGGAGGAAACAGTTCAAGAATTCATAGAATCGTTTAAAAAAAAAGAAGAAGAAGAAGAAGCAAGGATAGGGGGTATACATTGCATCCAATGTCCAGTTCTATCATTTCATAGATTCTGAAGAAAAGACAATGAAGAAAAGGAAAGGGGAAAGAGGATAATATTTACTGCAATCCTGGTCTTAGCCAACTATTTTATATATTTCATTCATCCTTTTTAAAAAAAAAGCTATGAACTAATGACATTTCCATTTTACAAAGATGGAAACTAAGGATCAGCAAGGTTAAGTACCTGTTCTAAGGGCACACAGCTAGTGAATGAAAGAGCCAAGATTTTAGATTTTTCTGGATCCAAAGCCTCTTTCCACACAGTGGTACTGGAAGGTTAAAAGACTGTCTTAGACAACATAACCAGTTAAGGGAGGGCAGCCAGGTCTCCTGACTCCCCACCTCATAGCCTGGTAATACTGCAATTTCCTTTTTTTTTAAGTGAGGACAAACGACACTGTGAATTAAATACACCATTCAGCATGGTGAACATCTATCAGTTTTTGCCTGCCCAACCCTGCTTCTCCCACCTTCTCTCCAGCCCCTGCTTCATGTCTGCCCCAAATTCACCTTTGTGCTGGACAACTCACTGACCCTAACTTGATAATTTCCCTTCTCATTTCCTCCCCTCCCAAAGTATCGGTCCTTTCTCTCATTCTCTGTGGATCAGGTGTCTTCTAAGGAACTGATACATTCATTTAAGGAATATGTTAACTAATAAAGGCTTAATGCTTTGATGTATTGTAACCACACAGCCATCATTCACACGGTAATATCCAGCTACACTGTAGTAGCTCAAGGGATTCAAGTGTAGGGAATATCAAGCCTGAAGGATATCCAATGAAGGGTACTACCTTCAGAGGCTTGGGAGTTTTTTAATCAGAAATTTTAGACTTAAAAAAAAAAAAGAAATTTTAGACTTATGCTAGTACCTTCTTCCACCAAACCTGGCTTCTAAAGTAAAATGCATTGTCAATCAATATGTATATTTCTTGACTACCTATAGTGTGCTTAGCACTGTGCTAGCACTCTAGAGAGATGACAGGTGAAAATGAAAGATTTTAGGCACCATTCCTCATGTTAAGTGGCTCCCACAAAAATACTCATGAATCAAGCATGTTGGCATCCAATAACCTACTAGATATCCTGAAACCATCTCAGACTCAACATTTCCTCCCTTTTCCAGTAAAAGCTCCACGTTATGCATATGTGAAAACCTGCATGTGTAAATTGGCTCGTGAGCACCATCCTCCCAATAACCTAGATACAACAACACCTCTGCTCTTTTCTCAGCCATTCAGTTGTCTGTCCTGTCAGTTCTAGCTCAGCCATGTCAATTAACCATCTTCCTCTTTCTTTTCTCACTTGCTGCGATTGTGATCATCTCTTTGCTCAACTGTTAAACTGATCTCCTCCTCATTTACAGTCTCTTCCTCTCTTTACTGGCCTACTTACACCCTGGTTTAGTTTAACCTTCCTTAAGTGCATCTCTGTCTGCGTCACTACTCTGATGAACAGTTTACAACTAAATTCTGGGCCTGGCACTCAGAACCCTTCATGATTTGGCCCAGGCCTATCTTTCTAGTCCTAGCCACCATTCACTTCCCTTTGATAAACTTTGTTACACTGTATTCATTGAGCCAATTCATGTTTCTTACAGGACAGGAATTCCTGCTCACGTGCCTCAGTCTACCCCTTACCCAGGGAGGCTTTCCTTCCTCCTCTTCACCGCACATCTCCCCCCAAATTGTATTCATTCCTCAAGGGTCTATTACCATTTCCACAGAAGCCACTGCTCTGTCTTTACATGCTCAAAGGACTTTATCTGATTATCTAAAAGGATATGCCAAACAACCACTACTTAGTCTCATAGTTACTAGCGTATATGTCTCATCTTTTTGCTGGCCTGGAAGCTCCTTAAAATGCAAGACTAAAATTTAATGCAGATAGAGTCAAATGCTTTGGTGGTGGAGAGATCGATATTGCTTTCTATCTGGAGAAGCCCGGGACAAAAATAAAGAAGTAGATTTGAATTGATCCTTAAAGAATGAAGAAAATCTGAATGTATGAAGACTGAAAAGGTCTGTTCATGAGAAGGGACAATGGGGTGGGGGGGCAATTTTGAAATAAGGCTAACTTATATATGATGTTTACAAAGAAAAGAGTTGTATAGTTTGTTTAGAGTATGTGAAAATTTGCTTTCTAGTTCACCAAAGTGCTATCAGAATATTTAATTCTTTAAGCATAACATTTTAACTTGCGTTGCTTTTAAACACAAGTAGTTAAGAGAGTGGATCTTGAGGTGTTTAAACAAACACCTCAGATAGAGTACTTTGACTAGTGATCTGTAGACCATGTTATCCCCCTAGCACTTTTCAAGATTGGCCTGGAGAAGGAAAGAAAGGGAGTGAGAATAGCCAGCAACATTGGCTCGTGGCAATGTCTAGGCAACATTGTCTAGTGACTTGCCAGCCAAACAATCCTTGCAGTCTACTAGAAGAAACAGTGAGCAAAGAATAATAAACTCATCAGTGAGAAGATGCAAAAAGATCTAAATTGGCCTTAATCCACATCTGAAGATTCAATTATTAAGCTTGTACAGCAGGTTATTAACTCGTGTCTTATATTGCCACACATTTTTCTATAAATTGTCTTTGGTTGAATTACGAGCACAAAGAATCTTCATGAAATATTTTTAAAACATGCATTGCATTTTTTTTAAAGATTCCACTTATTTATTCATGAGAGACACAAAGGGAGAGAGGCAGAGACACAGGCAGAGGGAGAAGCAGGCTCCATGCAGGGAGTCCAATGCGGGACTCGATACTGGGACTCCGGGATTAGGCCCAGAGCCAACAGCAGACATTCAATGGGTGAGCCACCCAGGTGCCTCATCCATTACATTTTAAAAGTATGTATGCTGCCTCACTGCTTTTGTGTTACTTCTATTATTTCAAATAAAATGAAAGAAGAAAAATGATCTGTTTGGAAAATTCCATTGAGGAAATTCGATCATATCTTCATTCAACAAACATTTATTGCATACTTCCTTTATGTCAGGCACTTTTTTCCTAGGCACTGAAAGTGCAGCAATTAATAAAACAGACAAAAATCCCTGCCCTGGTAAAGTTTACATTCTCATATAGAGACACAAGCAATAAACAAAATCAGTAGGTAAGTTATGTAGTTAGAAGGTGGTTAGTGCTATGGAGAAGAATAAAATGGAAAAAAGGGAGGGAATAGCAATTCCAAATAGGATGATGAGGGAAGTCCTCACAGAGAAAGTAACATTAGAACAAAAAAGATTTGGGAGCCCTAAGCGAATTGGACATGTGATTATCAGGTGGCAAACATTCCAGACAGAGAAAATGACAATTACAAAAATCTTGATATGTCCAGTTAGGAAATGAGTAAGTCATAAGGACATAATATACATTATTATAATATACATAATATACATAATATATGTATATCATATATACATAATATATGAATAAGTCATAAGGACATAATATACATTATTATAATATACATAATATATGGTGACTATAATTAATAAAACTGAATTTATTGCATTTTTTAAAGTAGCCAAGAGAGTGGATCTTGAAGGTTCTCATCACCAGAAAAAAGATTGTAACTATGTATGGGGACAGATGTTACTGGACTTATTATAGTGATCATTTTGTAATATATACAATTATTGCATCATTACATCATATACCTGAAATTAATGTTATCTTAATTATATCCCAATTAAGAAAAAATTTTGAAACAGAAGCAGATAATTGAGGAAATATAAGAAGGTCACCATGACTATTGCTGCCACTGGGGATTTGAGGCAGTAAGGAATACCTCTGGTACAATATACGAAGATGCCACAGATGGGAGAATATGTAGTTCAGACTGATGGGATTGCGGGTGAAAAAAACCACAGGTATAATGATATGGAGTGACTCTTTCTATCAAATAATAGCCAAGAGAGGAGTTGGCCTCAGGAGAGAGGGGAGTGCTACCTAAAATGAAATTACAGCCTTCCTGCCACAAGAGCCACAGGATTTAGGGAGCAGGTTAAGGAGCATAGAGGGCAGCACCCAGCAGTACAAGGGTTGAAGGCTTTGACTTCCACCACTGGAGAGGCCCTCTTACTCTCCCACACTGGTCTCTCCCTTTTGCATGTGAGCTCCATGGAGATCATACGCACACAAGCACACATTGAGAAAGGGGTTTTATAAGAGTGCTGGCATTAACATGCAGTCTGCATGCTTCATCTTTAGCAAGGCTGGTTATGTTTTCTCTAATAGCTTAATCTTTCTCAAAAATTTGGCAGAAGGACAGACAGACAACTTGGGTTGGAAGACTGTTCCATATAGGAGGTATTCTGAGAAATGCTGAGAGGAGAAATAAAAAGCAGTATACCTAAATCTAGGAAACTGAAGAGACCTGGGGGAAGACTGTACTTGAAATGAGTAAAATATAACAGTGTGGGGACGCCTGGGTGGCTCAGTTTGTTAAGTGCCCGCCTTCAGCTCAGGTCATGATCCCAGGCTCTCTGCTCAGTGGGGAGCCAGCTTCTCCTTCTCCCCCTGCCTGCGGCTCCACTTGCTTGTGCTCTCTATCAAATGAACCAATAAAAATCTTTTTAAAAATGTGAACAAAATCTTGACATTACAAAGGCCCTTACAATTGGTTGCATTCTTGAACAATATTCTTTTAGCATGTCGATAAATAAACAACAAACCACAAATTTAACTTCATATCTTAAGTCCAGTACAAGCATTTAACTCATTAAATATTTTAAGATAGAACAAAAACCGAATTATTAAATTCCATTACCAAGTGTTAAAGATAATCTGTCTAAAGCCCATTAAAATATACATGCTTGAATGCTCCTTCATTTCAACGAGTTGGAAAACAAAAAAATGAAAAACTTTGCTTCACTAAAAATATCCATGCCAAATTGAGAATATGTATGGGGAAGTTGTCACTTAATAATAGCCAGGCAAATCCTTTCAAAATACCAGAAACCAATATAACAATAATTATTATTCACTTGAAAGCTCTGAGCTTAGCATGACTTCTACACTTGTGTGAGCGTTAGGTGATCACATTTGATTCTGTCGCATTTCACAGTAAAGCAATGTCATGTATAATGATGTTATCAACGTCAGAAAAACATAACTATTGTAACAGGATATCTTAATCCTGCTAAATTAGTGGTTTGTCACTAATTTGCTACAGCACTAATTTTATCAAAGTACAAACACCTTGTACAGCAATCCACCTGCATTCACTAGGATTAAAATCTAACCCTTTTCTTCAACAACACTGCCACCTTCTGTTTAGTGTGGACTTTACTTTTATTTCTATGCCTTAAAGAGCCGTGAAATTCACCTGATTCATATATACTTAAAGTTAACCATTACAAGACCGTAAAAAATATCTACTTGAGTCCTCACATTCTAGAGATGAGGTAACTGAAGCCCAAAAGTAGTAAGTCTTACAGACATTCTACTCAAATTAGAACTCACAAATTATTGATTCTCTTCTGGTTCTCTTCACAGAGACATATCTATTATTAAATCAGAGTGGAGATGTTTTATCAAGACCTTAATAATGGTTTTCTCCAAGCATGGGATTGGTTTATTTTATATTACATAAATGTTGTACCATGAGCAAACATTATGCTTTCAATTATAAAAGATTTGTATGTTTTCTGTATCTGGCCTTAAATAGAAAAATTATTCTAAACCAGTAAAGCAGGTGATAACTAAAAAAATATATATATATATTCTTTTACTTTCTTTCACTTCTCAGTTACTAAAACTTCTGTCAGATAAGGCACAATTCCAGTGTAATGAAAAGGTTCTAGAAAAACAAGGGACAAGAAATATATATATTTAGGAATAACTAAACAAGAATTGTTTTTTTTTTAATTTGTTTATGATAGTCAGAGAGAGAGAGAGAGGCAGAAACACAGACAGAGGGAGAAGCAGGCTCCATGCACCGGGAGCCCGACGTGGGATTCGATCCTGGGGGAGCCCGACGTGGGATTCGATCCTGGGTCTCCAGGATCGCGCCCTGGGCCAAAGGCAGGCGCGAAACCGCTGCGCCACCCAGGGATCCCCTAAACAAGAATTGTTATGGTATTTTATAAGTTGGTAAACCTATAGCTATATATAAAAGTAAGTAACTTTATATTTAACAAACTCATTTAGCAGGGTTGGGGGTATTTTTGTTTTGTTTTGTTTAATTTTTTTTTAATTTTTATTTATTTATGATAGTCACAGAGAGAGAGAGAGAGAGAGAGAGAGAGGCAGAGACACAGGCAGAGGGAGAAGCAGGCTCCATGCACCGGGAGCCCGATGTGGGATTCGATCCCGGGTCTCCAGGATCGCGCCCTGGGCCAAACCGCTGCGCCACCCAGGGATCCCTTTTGTTTTGTTTTATACAAATTTGAATGTCTCATTTAGCTAGGTTGAGTATAAACAGGATTTGTATTTCCAGTATGAACCCCCCCCCCCGAGTGAGCATATTACATATTTATTAATATTTTATTAAGGAATTTTGCATCTGTGCTCATGAAATGATATTGATCAGTTTTCTTTCCTTGTAATGTTGTCTGGTTTTGATATCAGAGTATTACTGGCCTCATAAAAGGAGGTTAACCTCCTCTTCTGTTTTCCAAAAGACGTTTAGCAAGATTTAGAATATTTCCTTTCATAAGTTTTATAGGATTCACAGGTGAAACTATCTGGGTCTGAAGTTTTTTCTGAAGCAAGGTTTCTATTTATGAATTCCAGTTCTTTAATTGATTTAGATATAGATCTATTCTGATTTTCCATTTCTTTTTTTAGTTCATTTTAGTAATTGGTATCTTTCAAGGATTCGTCCATTGCATCTAAGTTGTCACATCTATTGGCATAAAATTGCTCCTAAGTGTCCTCTGTTATCTTCTCAAAGTCTATAGAATCTGTAGTAATAGCCTCTCTTTCAATCTTGTTATTGGTGATTTATCTCACTTTTTTATCAGTCTGGTCAGAGATTTATTGATTGTATTGTCTTTTCAAAAAACTAGATTTTGGTTTCAGTGTCTAATACTTATCTGATTTTTATTTTATTAATTTCTTCTAATTATTTTCTTCCCTCTACTTACTTTTGATTTTTCTTTTTCTAGCTTCTAATAGTGAACATAGAGATCATTGAACTTAAACCTCTTTAAATGTCAGCATTTAAAGGTAATTGTATGCCTAAACCCTGCTTTAGCTGCATTTCACAAATTTTGATACATTGTATTTTCATTACATTTCAGTTCTATTTGCTTTTACTTCTTGGACCCATGTGATTTTTTTATTAAGATTTTATTTATTTATTCATGAGAGACACAGAGAGAGAGAGAGAGAGAGGCAGAGACACAGGCAGAGGGAGAAGTAGGCTCCATGCAGGGAGCCCAACGTGGGACTCGATCCCCAGTCTCCAGGATTATACCCTGGGCTGAAGGTGGTACTAAACCGCTGAGCCACCGGGGCTGCCCAGACCCATGTGATTTTTGAGAGTCTATGGCTTAATTTCCAAATATTTGAAGATTCTTAAGATGTTTTTGTTACTGATAACCTATTTAATTCAGTTGTGATCATAGAACAAATTGCATAATTTTAATCCTTTAAAAGCAGTTGAGAATTGTCTTATAGCCCAGCATAAGGTCTCTTAGAGAATGTTCCATGTGCACTTGAAAAGAGTGCTTGTTCTCCCATTGTTTATTCTGTTAATGACATTTAGATCAAATTGGTTTACTTGTTTTTTTATATCAACCAAGCCAGTACTCGAGGATATACTTACTTTTTAAATTTTGTTTTCATAAATTTTAGACCACTGAACTCACCCTGGAATGTTACCCTATCAGAGCTGAATATCATTACCTAAGGTAATAAATCAGTTTGAAAGCTAGAGACCACATGATTTCTTAATGTCCCTTATTATTCTGAAATTTTATGATTAAGTTTAACATTAGACAATGTAGAATAGAAATCTTTATTGAATGGTCACTGGAAATTTGTTCTAAAATAAAAGATTAATAAAACTAAAAGGTAAAACTTAGAATTATTTATAATTTTATTATTTATAATTTAAATTATTTATAATTTTATAAGAAGTACTTATAATTTTAGATATAACTATAATTAAAGTAGAATAAAAGTGAACTTATACAGTGGTCAATGCATTTAGCCTATGGGCTTCATTTTAATTAACCTAAGTTACATGAAACAAAATTAAAGAGGCTTTGCCCCCAAACAATGGATTATGTTGCGTTGCTTCATTTTTCTAAAGCCTACTGGTCTTTAATTTATTTATTTATGCTATAGTTTCTTGCATAGAGTATGTCATAAAATCTAGACTGTAAATACAATTAGAAGTTAGTGGGCCTCTCTGAGATAATATGGAAACTGAATTGGGTACCCCACTGGAAAAATGTTTTCATTTCAAGGTCACAGCTTTACTTAGCTATTCTACTAATTTACTTCCTTTTCTAGAGTCACCAATCATGGAAGGAAGGCCTAACATAGCAAAAGGGTAATTCTCTTCTAACCTCTAGCCCACCAGTCCAATCCTCCAACTGGATATAATGTGTTGGTGTTTAAGACATCTCTGTAATTTAGCTTATCTTCCAAATTATGAAAATAAAGATCAGAAAGTGTAGCTATATTTCCCAAACAGACTTTAGCAATTTATTTTAACCATCTCAAGCTACCTAAAACTATTCAAAAAAAAAAAAAAGAAAGAAAGTTTGTATTATTACCTGAATTCTACAATGCATGGTCCTAAGTCCTACAGTTTCCATTGCTCTTTCAGCAACCAGTCACTTGCATTTAGACTTACGGTGATGATACAGGTGGTAATCAGTAGATATTAGTTAAGTGAAAAAGGTTAAGTGTGTCTTATAGTAGTAAGAAGTGGGAAGTATTTACTTCTAGACTTTAAATGCATTATGATCAAATTAGTTGCACACTAATGAATTACTACAGAATCAAAGTATAAGAATATTCCAAATATTCTTCCTATGAAGGCAATCCTATTTGTATGACTTTATTTCTAAAGGGAAGTTCCTCATTGCTTAATAGATCAAACATTTTGCTGAGAAGCTTTTTACCTCCTAATATATAATGATGAACACATTTTGACAACTGGTTGCAGATCAACAGAAATTGTTACTGGCTCTTAGCAGCAATTCAAAGGGAAAACACACACATGCACAATAAAGATCCATATGACAATATGCAGCAGCTTTTGCCATTTTTTATTTCACAGCTGAGGGGAGAACTTGTCTCCAAACCTCCAAGATTTCTTGGTACAGCAATAATCACTTTTTGCTGGGAATTGGTGTGTCCTAATTAATAGAAACAGTTTGGGGTAATTAAGCTTTACCACATAATGACATAGAGAAATTACCAACTTTTAAACAAGTCAAATACAGTAAAAAACACTTAACACCAAAACTACTAAACAAATTTAATTTTTCTCTGGATGCTTAAGGAGCTTCATATCTTGTGCTTCTATGTCATCTTATGAAAGCAATAATCATTAAATTATCCATAAAGAAGGGATTAGAGATTCTATAGTAACTCAATTTGTTAATCATGGTGCCTGCCATGCTAGCAGCCCCTTCAAATGGAAAGTGCCTGTGCCCACAGCCTCTGTACAGTGGCAGCCTACGGCTGCTATTTTTTTTAATTTAAATTTTGTTAGATAACATATAGTGCAAAATTGGTTTCTGGAGTAGAATTCAGTGACTTATCACTCATATACAACACCCAGTGCTCACTGCAAGAAGTGCCCTCCTTAATACCCATCACCTATCCTGCCCATCCCCCATCCACTTCCTTCCATCAACCCTCAATTTGTTCTCTTATCACTAAGAGTCACTTATGACTTGTTTCCCGCTCCTTTTTTCTTTCCCCCCTTCCTATACGTTCTGTTTTCTTCCTTAAATTCTACATATGAGTGAGATCATATGGTATTCGTCTTTCCTCTGACTGACTTATGTCACTTAACATAATACACGCTAGCTCCATCCATGTTGTTACAAATTGCAAGATTTCATTCTTTCTGGTGGCTGAGTGATATTCCATTGTATATATATATATACCACATCTTCTTTATCCATTCATCAGTCAATAGACATTCGGGCTCTCTCCATAGTTTGGCTATTGTTGATAATGCTGGTATATATATCTGGGTGCATTTACCCCTTTGAATCTGTATTTTTGTATTCTTTGGGTAAATACTGAGTAGTGCAATAGCACTTCATAGGGAAGTTCTATTTTTAACTTTTTGAGGAACCTCCAAACTACTCCAGAGTGGCTGCACCAGTTTGCATTCTCACCAACAGTGCAAGAGGGTTCCCCTTTCTCCAGATCCTCACCTACTGTTTCTTGTGTTGTTCATTTTAACCATTCTGACAGGTGTGAGGTTGTATCTCATCCCAATTTTTATTTGTATTTCCCTGATGATGAGTGATGTTGAGCATCTTTTCATGTGTCTGTTGGCCATCTGGATGTCTTCTTTCAAAAGAAAGTCTATTCATGTCTTCTGCCCATTTCTTCACTGGATTATTTGTTTTGTGGTATTGAGTTTGGCAAGTTCTTTATAGATTTTGGATACTAACCCTTTATCAGATATGTCATTTCAAGTATCTTCCCCCATTCCACAGGATGCCATTTAGTTTTGTTGATTGTTTCCTTCCCTGCCAGAAGCTTTTTATCTTGATGAAGTCCCAGTAGTTCATTTTTGCTTTTGTTTCCCTTGCCTCCAGTGACATGTCTAATAAGTTGCTATGGCTGCAGTCAAAGAGGTTTCTGCCTGTGTTTTCCTCTAGCATTTTGATGGATCCCTGTCTCACATTTAGGTCTTTCATCCATTTTGAATTTATTTTTATGTGTGGTGAAAGAAAGTGGCCCAGTTTCATTCTTCTGCATGTTGCTGTCCAGTTTTCTCAGCACCATTTGTTGAAGAGACTTTTTTCCATTGGCTATTTTCCTGCTTTGTCAGATTAGTTGACCATAGAGTTGAGGGTCCATTTCTGGATTTCCTAATCTGTTCCATTGATCTATGTGTCCGTGTATCTATGTGTGATCTATGTGTGTGCCAGTACCACACTATCTTGCCACAACTCTGTAATAGAGCTTGGAATCCAGAATTGTGATGTCTCCAGTTTTGTTTTCCTTCTTCAGAATTGCTTTCATTATTCAGGGTCTTTTGTGGTTTCATAAAAATTTTAGGATTGTTTGTTCTAGTTCCATGAAAAACACTGGTGGTATTTTGATAGGGATTGCATTAAATGTGTAGATTGCTTTGGGTAGTATAGATATTTTTTAAATGTTTGTTCTTCTGATCCATGAGCATAAATAAAATGCTTTTCCATTTCTTTGTGTCCTCTTCAATTTCTTTCATAAGTGTTCTACAGTTTTCAGGATACAGATCTTTTACTTCTTTAGTTAGATTTATTCTTATGTATCTTATTGTTTTTTGGTGCAATTGCAAATGGAATCAATTCCTTGATTTCTTTTTCTGCTGCTTCATTATTGGTGTATGGAAATGCACCAGATTTCTGCACACTAATTTTATTTTCTGTGACTTTGCTGGACTCATGGATGAGCTTTAGCAAGTTTTTGGTGGAGTCCTTCAGGCTTTCTAGATAGAGTATCATGTCATCTGCAAATAGTGAAAGTCTGATTTCTTCCTAAGGTAGCTATATAACAAAAAGTTAGGGCAACACCTGTTCATTGAACCAAAATGATCATTTGCTCCATAAGAAGCCAATCCACAATCTAGCCAGCAATCTATAATGTGTTTTGACATGAAAAAAAATCAGCGTCTATCTTAGGGAATTTAAACTTGTAAAAAATATATATATTATAGCTGTCAGAGAAAGCCAGTGAAGACTCATGGAAAAATACAGGGTGTCGGAAACTGACAGTGCAATTTATGAGTAAACCAAAGTCATGAGTAAGCAGAAAGAAGAAGGTAGAGAAAAGATATACAGAGAATAGAAAGTGAAGAATATAGTCAAGAGAGTGAGCAGAATTGAGCAGAGATATGAAAAATAGCTGTTACTCTGAGAACAGTCGGTAACGGGGTGCAAAAATGCAGAGCAATAAAACCTTTAACTTGGAGAAGCAAAACCATACTCCAAGGAAGCATCATCAGCGTCACCACCGGCAGCAACAGCAGCCACCACCGCCACCAATACCTGCAAATGGGCAACAAGCCAGCAGCCTAAATGAAGCCTTGCCTATTGACTTGAAGAATTTTAGGAAACCGGGAGAGAAGAGCTTCACCCAACCTAGCCAGCTCTTTGTGGGCAATCTCCCTCCTGAGATCACTGAGGAAGAGATCAAGAAACTATTTGAGAAACATGGGAAAGGAGGCGAAGGCTTCATTTTTTTTTTTTAATATCTTATTTATTTATTCATGAGAGACACAGAGAGAGAGAGAGAAAGAGGCAGAGACCCAGGCAGGGGGAGAAGCAGGCTCCGTGCAGGGAGCCCGACGCGGGACTCGATCCCGGGACCCCAGGACCAGGCCCCGGGCTGAAGGCGGCGCTAACCGCTGAGCCACCGGGCTGCCCCGAAGGCTTCGTTCCTGAGGATTAGGGAAACGCGAAGCCCAGCGGGGATGGCCAAGGGGCACTGGACCACGTGCCACTCGGTGGAAAGCTGCTGCGGTCGTGCAGCCCCCGCGGTCGAACCCGTCCTCGCCGCGCGTCCAGGGCACTGCGGGCCCCTCCTCCGTGTGTGGCCAGGCGGCGAGGCTGTGTCGCCGGGGTGATGGGGGGAGGCCCAGGAGGAGGCACTGGGGAGAGCTCGGGCAGGCGCAGCGCAGGCTCCTCCCCGCCGCGCTTCCCTTCCTGGCAGGTGCAGCCCGCGGCGGGGGGCGGGGGGCGGGGGGCGCGGCGCCGAGCAACTGCTCAACTGCTCGCAGTTTCACCCGGGGCGAGAGCGGCCTGCGGAGGCGGTGCACCGGGGCTCGGCCTGCGGTGGAGAAGCCCCCGGCCCAGGGAGCCCAGCGTCAGGCGGCCCGCGGGAGCTGGAGGGGGTGGAGGCTGCTGGCCAGGAGCCCCAGGTCATGCTGATGAGACAGATCTGATGAGGCGTCAAGAAGGACCTAGGAGCGCGGTGCCCGAGATTGCGGACCCGAGAAACCACCGAGGAGCCGACCCCGATGCAAACGCACGAGGGTTTATCACGAGCTCGAGCTCGGGCCCAAGCGCACCCCACACGGCGGGGCAGGGACCTGGACCCCGAGGCTCAGAGGCGGAGCAGCTTTATGGGGACCAGTGGCCAATGGGATCCGCAGAAGGTTGCACAGTCATGTCGGTCCACACGCAGGTGGCCCATTGAATTACATTTCACCCTAAAGTATCCATTTGAACTGGCCTATCCCTGAGCCGATTTCCGATTAGGGTGTGCCCCGGGCTTGACCAGGGCGGGGCAGCGCCCTAAGCCCTAAGCAGGTCGGCACGAGGCGGGTGCAGCACAAAAGGGGGTCAGTCCCGCTCTGCTTGTCCAGGGGTGGGGGGGGTTGTTAAATGTCCTGGGTCCCACAGGAGGGGGGATTGCTGCACAACCAAGAAGCGCAAAAGCGAAAGAACTGGAGCCCAGGCAGGAGAGGAAGAAATGACGCGGCGACAGCAGGAAGGACTCAAGGGAACAGCCCCTGATGCGGGAGAACAGGAGATAGGGACCGGCCAGATGGCTGTGGGCGGAACAACAGAGGCGCCACGCCCCCTGCTCCAGGGCCAGCTGCTAGCCCAGCTCCTCCGGGACCTGCCACCACGAGGCCAGATGGAACCCTGGGTTGACCCCACCAACAACTGACCGCTTTGGTCCCAGGCTGCTGCAATGGAAGGAACTGGGGCGATTGGGGGACCCCCTCCTGCATTCCACCGTGCAGCTCCTGGAGCTGAATTTGCTCCAAACAAACGTCGCCGATACTAATAAAAATGTCAGTGTCTAGTTTCCCAGAAACCCTTAAAAGATGGACCCTTTTTGGACTATCCAGAATGTTGCCCTGGAGAAGTGTCAGGGATTCTTCCCAGTAGTTGGGTGGTTCTTGCCTGTACTACTCTGAGGGAGTTTACTGGAGGCTGAGGGCAAGGGAGGGGCGACAGTTAACAAATCAGGTCTGCGTGGTATATCGTTTAACTAATTGATTCTGCGTGGTGCACTCCTGAAGTCTCCTGTGATTGTTGAGGGCCTTGGGGGGTGGAAACATGGCAAAATGGAACCAGTTAGAGCCCCCATTAATCTTGATCATTCCATTCTTGACCATCCTGTTCTTTTTGCTTTCTCATTCTTATATCCTCCAACCCCATAGACACTGCCACATACGACACAAAAACAAACATCCCCCAATGACCCCATTCCATTCACTCACAGGTGGGAATTCAGACAAATGTCCACAGAGGTCACAGACAACACATACAATTCCGTTATATACCATATATTACCCCTTCATGTCCTAAGGAAGACCTTTCTCTTAGAGATTTTCATTTTAGTGTATCTTTTAAAAATCTTATGTTAAGTTGCCTCCATCTTTTTTTCTTGGTAAGGACAACCCAGGAATGGCCCTTTTATGTCTATGATGCTGTTCACAGCCTTTCTTGATAGGCCTAGTACAATCTTGGGAACAGCGTTGCCGTATGCTGAAGGTCAGACAGTAGCTCTTAGCCTTACCCTATCTTAGGCAGTTATGCTGTGCATTTTTTTTTTATTGGTGTACCATGTTTGATTTGTCCCTGATACCTTGGAGTTTTTCTGAGAAATGGAGCAGTAATGCAGCATCAACTTATTAAAATACATTTTATGCCTTTTTAAAAGAGAGAGAGAGATGAAAAATAACTGAATCTCATTGATAGTACAGTCCCTGCCTCAAAATCCATAGACTCCTATTGTCCAAATCCTTGGAACTGCCTGGGATTCTGAGCTGACAACTAGTTTTGGTTTCCTTTTGATTCTTCTTTTTTTTTTTTTTTTTTTTTAAGGGGTCAAGGTAAAACAAATTTCTTTGGGGGAATAATTTTCTTTAAAAGTAGATCTCTATTATTAGGAGGCAAAAAGAAACACTGTGCTGAAATCATGTGCCCTGGTCTGGAGGGCCACAAGCCCACCTATGCTCTGCTATGGGCTCTGGTCTCAGTAGCCAGACCCAGGTAAGCCTAGAAGAAAGATGAGCCCACCGGCACACAATGCCATCAGAGACAATGATACCCCATGACAAGGCTCTTTCTGTATTATCTCCTACTGCAAGGCAAGGCAGGTGCACCCGACCAAAGTTTTGATTCTCATATCTCACTTGTGTCAATCTCATCCCAAACTGCTGATATAAATTAATCTTCAAATCTTTTCAATCAAATCAATATGCAAAAATAAAAAGATTAAACTGTCTATGGCTTCCCTGGCATTCTTAATTGCCTTGGATAATCCTCTGATGGCAATTTACCTATTGAGGGTATCTATTGATCTTTCCTTCATAGAAGATTAGTATAGTAATAGTAATAACATTTGTTTTTATTACTGTTTTGGGGGATTTCATTTTAAGTAGTGTGTAGACTCTCTGTGAAGGGCAGATTGAATCCAGAAATACAAAATGTAGAATGAGAATCAAGGTAAACTCTCCACGTAGACCACAGCCAGTTCCATAAAGGGAGGAATTTCAAGTACTATTATTAAAACTATTTTTGAAAAATTCAGGTACCATTGGTCTTAGATTTTCAGAAAAAAAAAGAAATAAAATTTGTGTCAATTTTCATACATAGTTGTATGTTAAGCTCTCGAATCCTGAAATCCAGTAAACAAAATGAAAATGGAGAAATCTAATGAAATTGGAAACAGGTGCAATATATGAATTACCAAATTTGAGAAATAAATAAGGTAAGATAAATATGGCACAAATACCAAGAGAGGAGAGAGAAAGGGGATAAAGAGCAATGGAGAGAAAAAATTCTAGAGGTTAAAATTCTGATCCAAAATCTATATACAAATACATTTTAGGGTCCACAAGTAAAATTGCATAGTTATACCTAGAGAAAAGGCAGGCTTGAAGAAAGGAGAAGATTAATGCTTCATTCATCCTTTAGCCCCTTAGACTTCTTTACGAATAAGGCAGTAAAAGTTTGTGTTCTGTAGCCCAATGTTATAACAGATTTGGCTATAAAGAGAAATTAAAGAGGCTTTTCTGGTCAATATTGAAAATAGAAACCTGTTACTCATGGAACCCTAATTACATTTTTGTTAAATTATGTTAAGGCATTTATATATTTACAGTATATCTAAAAAAATCCTTGACCTATATTATACTCTTTTCTAATTTTCACAACTGGAGTTCCAATGTGGCTTCGGTTTTTTCCAAAGATATCTATTTCACCATGATATGTGATGTTGCAATCCATATAAATAACAAGTAAGATCACCTCAAGATTATATGTTGTGACTAATTCAGATTCTGACTCTAGGTGGCCTTCACCACTATCCCTTCACATTGGAGTCCAAGGTCATTCAGTAGGGAGATGTCACTGATAGGCCTTGCCCACCCTACCTCATAACCATCATTACTACCAGATCTCAAAATGTAGTGCTAATGTAAGCGATGTAATCGATGGCTGTTAGACACAATGATATAGACTGACATTAGGACTGAATAGGCTTTAATGAAACATAACCACCACCCACTTTGTTATTATAGGGAAATGCATTCTATACCCTAGTCAATGAGCCAACATTTCAACTTCTGGAAGGTGCAAGTTGGGGACTGCATGCATATGGCCATATGTGTGTAACATGTAAGAAAGACAAAGATTTTCCCAGGGGATATATGTAGAGCTTTTAAAAAACTTAAAGGGGAAAAATATTAATGTGTTTAGCTTTTCTTCACTCAGAAACATTGCATTAACACATTTGTTTTGAGAAGTCAAAGATTTTACCCCAGTCAGAGAAATGCTTCTTTATACATTGCCTTAAGGTGAGTCCAAAATAAAAAGTATCAAGTGTTCGTGTCATTTTAAATGTTAAAAGTTTTTGTAATCTATTATAAAGTTTAAAAGAGTAAATAAATTTTTTAATGGCAACAGAGGAAAAAACTGAACTCACTTTTTTGGGAGCCTATTAAATTACAGTGATTTTTTAGCACACTCTGCATTCTCCTTGCTTCAAAGAGAAATAATAATTCAGAGACCAGCCCTTTTTTATTCCTCTGAGAGGCATAAAGAACAATGACTGAAATGACTTTGAGAGGAGAAAAAGAACTGACAGCCAGCAGGGAGAATGGATACTGCTGTGAAAAAAGGAATTGGAAGGAAAAAAATACATCTTGAGTAAAGGAGTCAAAATCTAGTGGAAAATGGAGAAACAAGCACAAAAGAATGGATGGGTCAGGGGAAATCAAAAACGCTACAAAAGTTTTGTATTCAAAACATAAAATATAATGGGCACAACATCGACCAGAAATAAAGTCTCAAACAAAACCTACCAAAACTTATATTACTTCTAGTGCCTATAAAATATGTTCACATTATGAAATTCTGTTTTATTAGCATACCAAGTGTTTCCAAATCTAGAATCATGCTAGATAAATTGTCATATTGCCGTATTTATTACTTACCCTTAATTACTAAAATCTCCATGTTGCATTTCATTAAGGGAAAGTAATTAAATGGGAAACAGAGTCTGGACCTCTTTAAGAAAATATACTTGCTTCTTTTTTCCATTGCACTGCAAGAATAATTTCATGAACAAATTATCAAACCTTGTGGGTTTCCTTTTTAAACTTCTTTAATATTAGAGCCAATTCCCAAAGAAAAATTTGGAAGTTAATTAGCTGCCCTCATCTGAACATGTTTCTCTTCTTTGATGAAGTAAACTGAGAGCAGCAAATACCAAATACAAGTTTTTTGTAAAATACAATCTTAACAAGCCCCACTATATGTACTAACAGGAATCCCAAAAATCAGCCCAATAATACAGTTAATCTTTAACTAATTTTAAAGAAAGTATATCTTCATTGGAACAACTTCTTTCTTTCCTCAGAACCTTACAATGCAGGTACCTGTTTGCAGCATTAAACACCGTTATATAGTGCATATCCAGAGAAGCACCATGCACTGTGGAGCTCATATAAATGGTGCCTCTTGGAGTTGTGTAGTTTATAGGCCATTAGACAGTACATGAAAGCTCTAGCAGTATTTATATCTATCATAGTCATTTCTCTTAGAAGCTTGTATCATGCATCGCAATTTCAAAAAGTAACATCAATAAAATTTACTACTTATTATCAAAACTGACCCTCAGTCCTTGCTATAGATTTCCTAGTACGAAGTAAAAACAAAAAAACACCAGGTTTCCCTCAGACACATGTGGTTTAAATCTCAAATCTGCCACTCACTACACATGAGATTTTATACAAATTATCTAGCCCCTAGTTGGGATTAGCCAACTCTCACAGGATTATTATAGGCATTGAATAAAAAAACATAAGTCAACTTCCTGACACAGAATAGTTACCAATAAATATTAGTTGTTGTTATCATGCCACCAACATACTAAATCTGACATGTTTCGATAATAAAATATTCCAGGGATCCCAGGGTGGCTCAGCAGTTTAGCGCCTGCCTTGGACCCAGGGCATGATCCTGGAGACCCGGGATCAAGTCCCACATCAGGCTCCCTGCATGGAGCCTGCTTCTCCCTCTGCCTATGTCTCTGCCTCTCAGTCTCTCTGTGCGTCTCATGAATAAATAAATAAATAATCAAAATAATAATAATAAAATAAAATATTCCAAAAGCTAAAGCATTCAGGATTTACATAAGTGCATAGAATTTAAAATCGTGCCCCTGGTTAGATAATTGTCATAAATTATATGTATGGCATAAAACTTTTTTTATTTAAGTTAGAGTTGTGTCATGGAGAAATTGGTACATTTTCATACTCACACAAGTAATTCTCTGTAATGTATATAAATTTAAATGGAAGGATATTAGTAAATATAACAATAGTTATTAAAAGAATATGTTTAATCACAAAAAAAATACAACCCTGGGCTCAGATGCCTTTATAAGAAAGAAGTAAGTTACACCAAATATTTGCAGAACAGATATTCTAATTTTATACAACTTGTTTCACTAATTGAAGAGGAGAGTGGTAGTGCTGGTACTTAATTCATTTAATGAATCTAACAGTGACTTTTATACAAAACTCAAGATATTTTGAAAAACTAAAATTACAGATTAATTTTATTTATAAGCATGGACACAAATCCTAAACAAAATATCAATCCAAATCTAGCAATGTATTTTTTTAAATTGTATTTTATTTATAATAGCAATATAAGTATGATTAAATGATAAAATGCATTTATTTAATTGACTACAAGATTAAAGAGAAATTATGGGGCAGCCCAGGTGGCTCAGCGGTTTAGCCGCCTTCAGCCCAGGGTGTGACCCTGGGGAGCAGGGATCGAGTCCCACATCAGGCTCCCTTCAAGGAGCCTGCTTCTCCTTCTGCCTCTGTCTCTGCCTCTCTTTCTTTTTGTGTCTCTCAGGAATAAATAAATAAAATCTTAAAAAATAAAATAAAATAAAATAAAATAAAATAAAATAAAATAAAATAAAATAAAATAAAAAGAAATTATGTGGGGTACCTGGCTGGTTCAGTCAGTACAGCATGCAACTCTTGATCTCAGGGTCATGAGTTTGAACCCCACAGTAGGTCATGGAGCCTACTTAAAAAGAGTACACAAACAAATAAAAAATTTTTCAAAAAAGAAAAGTTATGTGATCATCTTAATAGGTAGAAGGGGGAAAAGCATTAGATAACATTCATCCTTCCAATGACAAAAAATAAATAAATAAAAGCATAAAAAACCAACCTCAGCCAAATAGTGCTATTAAAAAAAAAAAAAAAAAAAGCTTAGCTAACTCAAAAAGTACACATACCTAAAAACTTAGAATGACCATTACACTCCCTAATGGGAAGCTGAAGCTTTCCCTTTAAAGTCAAACATAGGAGAGTGGTTCTGAAAAGTCCTAACCAATCAGTAAAAGAAAATAAAAATTTAAGAATTTGGAAAGGAGTAAGCATAGGTTTCATTACTTTATAGATAATAGGATTTATAGCCTAGAAAACTCTAGAAGAATCTCTAGACAAATTATAATAAGAGAGTTCAGGAGAATTGTGAGGTGAAAAAAGAACAATATATAATCTGTAGCATCCCACATACCAGAAACAATTAGAAAGTGTAATTTTTTAAAGACCCCATTTACAACAACAAACAAAAACTGCAAAATACATAGAAATATTTTTTTAATTGGTTAGCGTTAATATGGAGAAAATTTCCAAAATTTTATTGGAAGGTAGTAAAGGATGGCAAAAATAAAAGAAGAAATATGTGATGTTCACAGAGAGAAAGAATCAAACTGTAAAAATTTCATTTTGGTCAAAGTCATATATAAACTACTGTAATTTCAATAGAAATACCAACAGAGATTTCTGTAGAACTTGAAAAACTGATCCTAAAATTTAGAAAAGCAATGGAACAATAAAGCTGAGGCAATTTTGGAAACAAAGAACAAGCTGGGAGTAACTTGACAGAGTCATAAGTAACCAACCCTCATTACAAAACTCTAATAGTTAAGACAATGGGTTCTTGGCACATTAGCCCAATGGAAAACAAATAAATTGGGCTACCATTTACAAAGGTGGTTTGTAGTTTAAAAGATCAAAACAATTAAAAAAACAAAAATGTAAAACATTTATAAGAAGGGGCAACAATCTTTATGTCTGCAGGGTAGAAAATTATTTCTGAAACAAGATGCCAAAGTAAAAACAAAGAAAATATTTATACTACCAACTACATTTTTTTTGAAGATTTTATTTATTTATTCATGAGAGACACAGAGAGAAAGAGAGAGGTAGAGACACGGGCAGAGGAAGAAGCAGGCTCCATGCAGGGAGCCCGACATGGGACTCCATTCTGGGTCTCCAGGATCACGCCCTGGGCCGAAGGCAGGCGCTAAACCGCTGAGCCACCCAGGGACCCCCCCCCCCCAACTACCTTTTAAAAATAAAACTTGCACACAGCAAAAGACAACTTAAAAAGAAAAGACAGATTACAGACCAGGAGAAGATTCTTACAACAAAAATAACTACCAATGGATGGCATCCAGAATTTACCAAGAAGTCTGAAAAATAAGAAGTTAAAAAAAAAATTCAATAGAAAAAAGGCCAAAGGATATACAGAGGCAAGTCAAAGAGGAAGAAACATGAATGACTAAGGAAGAAATGAAAAGATGTTCAACCTAACCAGTAATCTAGAAAATGCAAATTAAAACCACCAGTGTGGGAGGCACCTGGGGGACTCAGGTTGTGACCTCAGGGTCATGAGATGGAGCCCCATGTGGGGCTCCAAGCTCAGTGTGGAGTCCGCGTGGGTTTCTCTCTCCCTTTCCCACTGCCCCTCCCCTCCATTTCTCAAACAGATAAATAAATATTTTTTTAAATAAACAAATGAATAAAACCACAGTGTGGGACCATTTCATGACCATCAGGTTAACAGTAAATTTAAAGTACTAGCTGTTGGCAAGAATATGGAACAATGAACTCTCATAAACTACCGATGAAGGGAGTTACAAATTGGTATATTCTTTGAGAAGAATGTGGCCATATCTAAAAGAATTGAAGATAAGCATACATTTCTGTCTCTGAAGTTCCACTTCTAGGTTTATATCCTAAAGAAACTCCTATAAGGTAACCAAAGATACTTGCATGCAATATTTTTTGTACTGCTACCTATGATAGCAAAATAGTGAAAATAACCTAAATACCTATCAATAGAAGAATGGACTATAAAGTGTTATGTGGTTAACTAGAATAATATTTTTGTCACATTAGTCTATGGAGTTTTTTTGTATGTTTGCATTATTTCCAATTTTTAAAACAAGCAAGACGAAGGTAAATAGTTATATTTTAAAAGGGAAATACTTCTGATATTCCAAATCTATGAACCATGCTAAAAAAAACTGCCAGAAGAAATAATTACACAATAAATTTACAAACACCTTGAAGGCATCAGAATATATGATCTATAAGGAACAAGTCTCATCAGACTCACCTAATTTTGTAATAAGGCTGAATAATGGATCTGGCAGGTCAAGAGGAAACGATAAATGCAATGTCCCAACTTTAGCAAGAATTCTTATCTTGTGCCATATGGAATTCTCATTAAAAAGAGGGGAGGGGAGAAAATTTATATAGAAAGTGGGAATAGCATAGTCTAGAGCTAGATTCCAGTCCATAGAATAAAATTACACAGCACACAAGAAGATGGATAATTTTTCTTCCTTAAAGACCATTGTCAACCTCTGGGAGCAAAACTAGAGGCAGTCCTAAGTTCACATATCTCTCGGCTTCAAGGAGGCAGTCCTAAGTTCACATATCTCTCGGCTTCAAGGGTAAAATAAAGACTATAGAGACCTTAATGTGTCATTAACCTCTAGCTAAGAGGGAGAAGTCTTTCATATGGAGATGTATTTATTAAATTAAGAAAGTGGTCAAGACCAATCTAACATTTTAAGAGAGGATACCAAAAACGTACATCTCAGGAAGAGAAATTGATATTCTGTATATAAAATATGAAAAATAACTGAAGCTCTAACTGGGAAGCACAGTTCACAGTCCTCCACATGAAAAACAACTTTGGCAAGGAAAGTGGTGATTTTCCATTGAGCAATTAATTTGATGAGAGACACAAGATAGCAAGGGAGGGACTGGCTTCTCCACAGCTGTGTCTCCATGCTGTCTGATGAGGCAAATCCACCCTAGTGACCAATCGTGTGGGCGACCAACCAGATGGTCTCACATGCTGAGACTGATCAGTTGAGAGCAGAAATCAATTTAGAGGTCAGCTTGGACATCAAATTGACTTATAAACATCAACATGTCCCTGAGACCTAAAAATCAATTCTAATGATGGGATACAGAAATAGGAGCCCTGTCCCGAGGGTGAGTCCAATTATCCTCCACTTTTGCTCCAAGGGGTGCCCACTTTGGTCTCCACCACTTAAAAGAAATGTAAAGGTATAAAATAGGTGAGGAGACTCTTCAAAATCAGCAAGTACGCCAATGAGAAAAACTATTTTAAAATTCATATTTTCAGGGACTTTTAGTCATTTCACAACTATGGTTTCTTCCTTACTCAGAATGTTATTCCCAGCTGTTCTTCATCTTAGAAAAAAAGAAAATAAGGGTTTAGATTACAACATGAGATACTTAGGTCGAGGTTAAAAACAACTTTCTGACAGAGACCAGCTGATAAACTTTAGAAGGGGTCTGTATGAGAAACTGTAGAATTTCCTTTTAAGGAGGTATTCTTTGATAACGTGTATTCTATTCTGCCTTGGAAAATACCATCAAATTTCTCTCAGTCCTCAAATAAGAATCTTCCTAGAAATAGCACCTCCCCACCCTGTAAAAAACTACTAAAAACCATTTGAGGAAATATTTCAAAAGAAAAAAAAAAAGTCATTATAAAATAAGTACTTGGCAAAGTAAACTGTGCATTGTGCAGTGAAGGTGTTTTACCTTAAATTATACACCCACATTCTACAAGAAAGATCAGCATTAATGTTTTTAAAACAACTAATGCTTTACAGAAAAAATATATAATTTCAGAAACCATCTGCCCACGAGTCATATTTTCTTTGTTATTTCCTTGTGTTTTCTTAACCACTTTGTTAATATTTGCATAGAAGCAGGACCTCTCTCTCATGAAAGCACAGATATTTAATTGGTGTTTATAATATTACACAATTGTTGAAATTACACTGAAAAAAAAACACATATGTAGTTCTGAGGAGTTAACATGCTGGAAGTGTGAGCATTCCCAGAATAAATAATATATCTGTATTCAACACCATAATTGCTGGTGTTTCTGTATTCTCTAATGTTTGTATTTCATTTGACAAATGGACTCGACCCTTTCCCTCCTAGTGTGGAGTGGCCAAGAGGAGAAAGGGGAGAGGAGAATATGTGTGTGCACAGGGGGAGGGGAGAGTACCTCTCTCTGTGTGATCCTACCCTTTCTCTCTTAAAAGAACCAGGACTGGTCACCGCTGCACACACACAGTCGAATTGCTATGGAGGGACTGAGATTGGGGTGGGCACCGAGCATCCTGATGCCATAAACCAAGAATACACGAAAGCAGGAAAGTGCTCTGAGTTTAGGATGTCATCTATCTTCTGTAACCTGAAGAGTCAAAAAAAAAACAAGAAGACTAAATTTCATCTTTAAGCAGAACAGAAAATAGTGACACCACCAAGGAAACCACGACAAGCCTCTTCCCCTTTCCCCAAAGCCGAGCCTGGGCAGAGGAAGAACTGCCCGTGCTGGGCACAGGACTCAGGAGAAAAGAGCCTGTATCACTTGGATTCTGTTAGTTGCAAACAACAGAAACTGATTCTAGCTGGCTGAAGGGGACAAGAATGTTTTATCATAATAGGAGGTTGCTCATAGATTTGAAGTAAAAGCAAGGAGCAAAAAAAAAAAAAAAAAAGATTTCTTTAGAAAAAGCTAGAATCCCATCAGGTCTAGGAATTTAGCTAAACACAATTCCTCCTCGACCACCACAACCACACCACTATGGTGAGGAATGCATTCGTTTGCCCCAGTGCCACTCAGGACAAAATTCACATCCAGAAGAAAGGACCTGATCTTGAGTTCATGCTCACCCCTCAGTCAGGAGTTGAGATGGGTACCTTGCCTGACAGTCTCTTGAAACTGCATTCAACAGGCAAGGGCCATTCTCCGAAGAAAAATTAAGCTGCCATTAGAACAAGTAGGAATGGATGATGGGTGGACAAAATCATCGGAAGTAGAGGCACCAACCAGCCAGAGCAGGTGGGTGGCGGACAAGAGAAGGAGGACAAAAAGTGTGTGCATAGGCACACAGTAGATGACAATGCCAAGAAGTCCACAGGTTCCAGAGACAAGAGGTTTACTGGACCCCTCTTGTGTGGCTCTTAGCAATCTAGAACATTAATTAGCATGCAAGAATTTTACTTGTCTATCATTCTGTTTTTAGCCATTTCTATTTCAGCTGTTTCTGATCCTCAGGCCGAAAACCTCATTTCAGTGATAGATTGATGAGGACTTCTTCATCTCACACCCTCTTTCCAATGAAAACGTACAGACATTTTAAGTATTATCATTAATTCACTCATTCATTCATTCAACAACAGCTGTTTTACCCAGAAAGTGCCACTTAGAGTGCAGTACTGGGCCTCCAGCATCAGCAACCATGTCCTTGAGGCATAACTCTAGGAGCTGATACAAGCTATTGATACAAATGTGCACACAAAGCCCTTTCTAAAGACTCCTCAAAAGTAAACATGGTTATGAAGAACATGTTAGTTTTTGACGCCCTTCATCAATTCCAGACCCAGCCAAACATCACATTAAAAGCAAGAGTTCTAAAAAAAAAAAAAAAAAAAAAAAAAAAGCAAGAGTTCTAAGGGGAGGTGGGCTGGGGGTGTGGGTGACTGGGTGACAGGCACTGAGGTGGGCACTTGACAGGATAAGCGCTGGGTGTTATTCTATATGTTGACAAATTGAACACCAATAAAAAATAAATTTATAAAAAAATAAAATAAAAGCAAGAGTTCTAAGGCATTCAAAACGAGAAAACACTTAACATTTTTTAAAATGACAACTCTAGAAATTAATACATGTGTTTATGACATTTTCAAATGTACCCCAAATTGAATGTCATCATAAAAGGTGCATTATTAAGTCATTGCTTATATGTAAATATGGATGTCAGCACTATACATACAGTCTCTTGGTTATAAGCAGCACCTACCTCTAACAGAACACCCCAGTTCTATCTTTTCTGGCCCCTGTTTCTACGTAGGAAGAGATGCATGTCCATACACACATATACAGGTACTTACACATTCACCTACATAACATCCTGCATATTCTTACACTTGAGGTGGAGACTGTATGCATTTAGCATATTTATAAATGATTATAAATAAATGATTCACTGAGTAATAAAATCTCCTTTACCTTTTCTGAGCTTAGAGACCATTAAGCAGTCAAAGAGAAAAAAAAAAGGAAGAAAAACACACAGGGACTTGGCAAAAAGCTAAAAATAACAAGGGCTAAAAATAAGATCTTTGAAGAGAAAATTATAAAAGTGTGGTTCAAAGGAAATAAAATTTTCCCAACAGCAGAGGAAAGATGCATTTCTTCCTTCGGTTTCCAAATGTAAATTAAGTAGGCAGGCAAACGTGAAGAACAGTGCCTCAACTTATAGCAGCTAAGAATGGAGTGAACCCTGGACAGGCTGCCAGCTAGAAAGTCTACTCTGGAATAGAGAAAGAGATATTCCTAATGAAACTTCAGTACTCTCAAATATCTATAATAATCCCAGAAGGCCAACAAATGGTTAATATGGAGAACGTGGATTTAAATGAAAAGGTAAACAGGATTTCTTATCTAGCCCTCAAATATTCTCATTGCATATAAAGCATAGCAAATACAAGTTAGATTTTTTTAAGTATAACCTGCCACACTATTTTTTTAAGGTTAATCACAGAAAATCTATAGCATACATGCTCTAAATCCACATTCTAATGTATTCAGACATTCAGAAGCACAAATGTTTCAAAATTGTGCCAAAAAGATACCAGCTATTTTCAATTTGCAAGAGCTTATGAAGCACCATATTTCCCCACCCCCAGCCCTTTGTCCACTACCATCACGAATAAAAATTTCCCCAAAATATCAGGGCAATTGCGGGAGGGATGTCAGGGCTTGTTCCTCCCTTCCTCAGAGATGATGTTGTTGATTAGCTGTCAGAAGAACAGGAGACATAGTGGTTGCTACAGTCAAGGTATAATTTAGCCCTAATTGAGGAGAGAGCTCTGTGAAGCTGAAATGGGTAAGGTGTGTGCTTTAATTCATATTAAGTACCTGTTTAATGGTTCAAATAACCTTTTATTTCTATAGAACCACTTTTACTCCTGAACATTTTTTCTGGGCGAAATTGGTCGTCTGCTTTCTGACACTAAGTTGTGTTGGTCAAATCCAATTAAAAATGGCTTCCAAGTGCAGGAATTGGCTTTAATTGACTAATATGCAGAAATATTATATTTATTTTTCACACAAATATATGATTTTCTGTTTTACTTTTTGGGTTTTTTTTTTCTTTTTGTTGTAATAATATATATAAGATAAAATTCATCATTTTAATTATTTTTAAGTGTATAATTCAGTGGTATTATTTATAATACACCATGTTTTTACAATCATCACTGTTATCTATTTCCAAACCTTTTTTTAAGATTGATTTATTTATTTGAGAGAGAGAGAATGAAAGCACAGGGAGGGGCAAAGGGAGAGGGAGAAAGAAAATCCCAGAGAGACTCGGTGCTGAGCACAGAGCCCTCAATAGGGCTTGATCTCATGACTGCAAGATCATGGCCTGACCCAAAACCCAAAGTCAGATGTTCAAATGACTGAGCCACCCATGTGCCCCCAAACCTTTTTCATCATCCTCAAAAAATCTATACCCATTAAGCAAGAAGTCTCCCATTTCCCCTTTACCCTCATCCCTAGTTCCCTCTAATATAGTTTCTGTCTATGAATTTGCCTACTTTAGACATTTTATATCAGTGGAATTATACAATATTTGTCCATTTGTGCCTGGCTTATTTCACTTAGCATAGTGTTGTTAAGATTCATCTGTGTTGTACCATGCATTAAAATTTCATACCTTTTTACAGTTGAATATTTCATCATATGAATATACCACATTTTGTTTATCCTTTCATCTGTTGATGGATATTTCAGTTGTTTCCACTTTTGGTTATTGTAAATAATGCTACAGTGGGGATGGGGTGACTGGATGATGGGCACTAAGGAGGGCATTTGATGGGATGAGGACTGGGTGTTATACTATATGTGGCAAATTGAATTTAAATAAAACATTTTTTTAATGCTACAGTAAACATTGGCCCTCAACTCTCTGTACCTGTTTTCAATCCCTTTGGGTTTATACCTAGAACTAGAATTGTTGGGTCATGTGTTATTCTGTTTAACTTTCAGAGGAACCACCAAACTATTTTCCACAGAGACTGTATCATTTTGCATTCCTACAAGAATTCTTTTCCTTTTTTTCAAGCAACTTTTTCTTAAGCCTCAGAAAAAAAAAAAGAAAAAGAAGAAATAAAGAACTGGCCTGTATTTCAAGGAGCCAACCTGCAGAACCTTTCATCTTGTCATGCTGTCCGGCAGATTTTTATAAATGGACTGTAAAATGGCACTCATTTTAACACTTGGTTTTATTTTTATTTTTTTCCTATTACACTATAATGAGTAATTAAGTACATATTTCTCCCTTTCATTCACTCGCCCATATTATTTCCATTTTCCATGCTACGGCTGTAGGAAAGCATTATTTTGGTTGAATGGAAGGAAGCATGTCCAAGACCTATTATTATGTTACCCTGTATATATGCAAAGAGTTTTCTCTGGTCCCCTAAACACCCAGATCCTTCCACCTCACCAGGCTGCAGTTACACTTTCCAGTCTTTTTCCTCCCGTTACCAACTTTCCCTGTGTCATTTCCCAGAGCAATTGCAGGCTGCTCTTCCTGCTTCTGGCAGATTGATTGTCTCATTGAGTGGTGTGGTTTTGCTTTGCAAATAGAAAGAATTTCTTCTGCATTAATATTTTGTCTTAACATTTTAGGAATAACCCCACTAAGTATACAATTTAATGGTTACCAGAAATGTGAAATGCACATGATTGCAACCAAAAGAACCACAGATGGCATTTTTGAAAACTGCCCTCCATACATCTTTTTGGTCCATTATGTGCCCCAAGCAGAGGGGTTTCAACCGACTGATATATTAAGTTCTCAGAAGGCAAGAATCTTACCAGAGGGTACATTCTCAATGTGCAACTAAAGGTAGATCTTCTCCTATTACTGGTTAGGCAGCAGGTAGGAATCACAAAGTGTTATAGAGTGGCTAGCAGTGAGGCACTCTCCTTGGGTACAAAACTTAATGGGTGCCAGAAATCTCGGTAATCAAGATAAATAATATTTTAATGCAATATTTTCCAAAAAAATTTCATACAAAAATATTCATGATGAACAACACATTAAAATTTTAAATAAAGACAGGATTAGTATTACTGACTTTTCCTTTTGCCTCTGGCTCCATGTGGTTCCATACAACACTGGTGACTAAAAAGGTTTTTATTATGAGTATGATAAAAGAAAGCAGAATCACTATAATATTCCTGTGGTTCCATTATTCCACTTCCTTACATTTCTGTCTCATAGAAATCACTCGCCCAGAGCCGTGGGCAAAACTGTGAACCAAGTAAAAGCTATCCTCAGTGGCTTCTATCTTCTTTTTCCTCCATACCCACCCACAGATTCCCAGTGATCTCATGCTGTCCCCCAACTTCTGAGGGCCTCCCACTTGAGCATCTTAGCTAGACCTACTGTCCCACAAAAGGCCACACACATCACCTCCTGTAGATTTTATGTAGCCCCAAAGCTAAAAGAATCTACCCCAAAGAAAAAGAAAGTTTGATATCAACAAAAGCAAAAAAAAAAAAAAAAAAAGCCAAAGATTCTTGAGAGAGAAATTCATCTTAAATAGAATCATACAATTAGAATGAGATCACAGGGATCCATCAAATGAATTCTTTTTGTTTTACAAATAAAGTAACAAGCCCAAAGAGGTTAGGAATAGCTTGTGCATTGAGTTGAACTAGAGGCAGAGCAAGGACTAGACCCAGGTCTACTCACCTACGCAATTGACAGAGCTTAATCTTTTCTCTGTTTCTGTCATTTGTAGCAGAATATGAAAAAAAATCAGAAGTCACTGAGATATGAAACTACTCAATTTCTTTCTGAGAGTTTATTGCACAATCACCATCATTAATGACTTCAGATATTTATCGGGGATGACTTTTTGTCTAGGATACTGTGCTGCAAACTTGAAGGACTGAATTGATGTTTCTTGACATAGGAGGTAACAATTCAGATAATCATTCAATAACTAAAAGAGCTTATAGAGAAAAGAAAATGGGCAGAAACAAATGGGGAGATTGAGCAAAATGAGCAGTAGGTATGTTTGGTGCAATAAATTTTTCTTAAAGAGCCAACATTTAAGTGAGTTACAAAATGTGATGTTAGAAATCTTTCTCAGGGGTAGCCCAGGTGGTTCAGCGCTAAACCGGGCGTGATCTTGAAGACCTGGGATCGAGTCCCACGTCTGGGTCCCTGCATGGAGCCTGCTTCTTTTCCCTCTGCCTGTGTCTCTGCCTCTCTCTCTGTTTCTCTCATGAATAAATAAATAAAATCTTAAAAAAAAAAAAAAAGAAATTTTTCTCAGATATTTCAGTAACCTGATTATCTTCAAGGTTTGGCCCAAGAATGCAGATGGATTTTCTAACAAGAATATCCATTGTACCAAAGGAATCACAGCTTCAGACTTCTTTCTCTTCTAACCAGTTTCTCATTATTCTCTAATGTGGTATATAAAATATGTTTACATATATCAATGTCAAATAAAAAGCAAACACCAACCATTAGCTAGAAAATGTATATCACTGCATTTCAGTACAATAAACAATTTGGGAAGCATGGGAGTGGGGAGCTGAGTAGACCTAATCCCATATGGTGAAAAATATATCAAACACAGTTTATGGATTGGGGGATGGGGAGTGGGCATGGTTCTTATCTTTCTGGGGTTCTTTCTGAAAATGAATACTCTAAATCCAGGAATTTTAATTGGCCTTTCTTCTGTCCTATAATACTGATTTTTTTCCCCATTCAAATGGTTTCTTATTTTCTGAAAACTATCAAAAGCTGGAGGAGTCTACATTTTTTGACCATGGAAGTGTCTGATCCATTCTTTATCTTTAAAATATTTAAAAATAAATAGCACTTTTTGTTTTATTGCCTCAAATTATCCTTCTAGATTTAATATGATGATAATAATTATTGAAGCTATCTCAAATGGTATATATAAACAAATAAAATGACGAGATCTGTGAAGAAGTCTAAGACAACGAACGATGTATATGTTGAAATCCACCTCCCCATCCCAAATCACCCCCGCCCATTCCCACCAAAAATTGCCAGGGCTTTCTCTTCCCACTCCATGGTTCCATTACATTTTCAAATTTTCCAAAAAGTCTATATTTCTATCCATAATTTAGCTAATGAATACAAAGCAATTATCATGTCTTTGGATACTTTGTTTTACAATTTTATGCAGCACATTTGTCCTAGCTGCTACCCTGGCTCCAACCCAGTATTTCCCTTGATAGTAATTTTACCTGTGCTTCTTCAAGTGTCAGTATAACATTATTAAAGCTTATCCATGGCCAGTTTCTATATTTCTTACTAGAAAAATGACAATACCATGCAGATGCTACATAGCAGGACCATTGTTTGCTAAATTGGCATTTCAGGGAACAAGGAGAAAATATCACATACCAGCTTCAAAATGTCACATTAAGCTTGGAAATAGAGTTTATCATTCAACCTGACTTTCAAATATTTGATTTTGTACTTGGTGGGCAGGCATTTCTAATCAATATTATTGATAAACACTAGGCGAGTGGTGAGGTGGAACTAAGTGTACTATCGTTACACGCAGAACAGTGCTACCAAACAATGAAGTGTTGAGTTAATGCAAAATTGCTTCACATTTCATTACTCACTTAAAGCAAAAATGTTAAAAGATGGCTCAGTGATTGTTTCCTAGAGTCAACATTCTCTAAACTGTACTCTAGTAAACAGGAATTGTGAGGTCAGTCCAAGCATACTTTAAGGGGACTAAAAGCATTATATAAAACTAACATAAAAAACAAGTTTTTTATTTTTTGTATTTACTATGGCTGACATGCCAATTAGTTCTTCTTCAAACAAAATATTCCTGAAAGTTTCTTTCCAGATACTTCACAAATTAAATATTGCAGTACTTCTTAAGTGGTCTCTTCTGATAACACTGTTAAATGCTAAAATAAAATGAAGTTTGAGTATATCAAATAAAAGATGGAAATGCTTGGACATAAAGGATTTCAGTTTTTTCCCTTCTAAGCGAACTATATCGTGAATATATTTGTCTCCAATCTGACCAAAGCTGAAGAAATGTTGTATGAAGTGAAAGTAATAACAATCTTGGAATTATGATTATCATGCTTGAGTTTGTGAAAGCCAAAAATAGTCATTGAGATTTTTATCTTAGATTTTTTTTTAATGTATTCATTGTACTCTTCTATTTACTTCCAAAAAATAATTCATGTAGACAAAAGCCTAAATAGCAAATCTTACAAAATCAAGTAAAATGAGAGGAGGTATACTGCTATGCCATATTTAGAGCTAAGTTTACTATACTCTTGGGAAACTTGCGGATGAGAACCTACCCCATGGGCCACATTTAACCTAGTAACTGCCACCTGCAAGCTTTCCTCCTCCTTCTCTGAGAATCTGCCAGAAGACCTCTCATCACCAGAAATGTTTTGTCCTAGAGACTGACTCACCTAATCAGACCTCTCTCAGGAATCTGAATCCATGACATATATAAAGTGTTGGTGACTGTGAGTGAGGGCAAAACCCAAGAGACAACATTAAACCAAGACCAGAGGTCAGTAAAAAGTATTAACGCTAGCAATTCAAGTGATTACATTTAAGGTCAAATAAAAATGACTCTATTTAGTTGCATCACCCACCCTACATGATAGAAAATCTTATCACCTTTTTCTAGTATACTTTGGGAAATTGAGTTTTCTCTCCTGCCTATAGCTGATTCAAGCCTTCCTCACTACCTCCTCGCTTCTGAACCATTGCTCTCAAATCACTGGAGATCTCTGCTTAAGCATGCTGTTGTTCCAGACTGGAACCCCCACCTTTACCAAATACCCTAAACTAAGGTCATTGTGTATGCCATATATTTGGTAAATGCTAAGGATTATGGAGGGTAAAATTTTTAAATAAGTTTAAACTATATGTTAATTACCAATTTCTCTAGCAATTCATTGGACTTTCCTTGTCCATAGGCAATTCCACTGGAATTCCACTGGCCATTTCCCTAGGTAAGCCCTGTCCTTTCTTTGGCCTACCAAGGAAGCTTTCTCTCTAGGTTCACGTACAGAAGGGTACAAGGCAGGTAAAATAAGGAACAAAAGGAAAGCAAATATAGTAATAGTTTTTATTTCCACAATGAAAAAAAATTTAAACATAGGGCTTTGTCAATCTTTTATTTCCCAAATTTTTATCTCATTCTTTTTTTAAAAAGTAGGCTCTATGCTCAGCGTGGAGTCCCCAAATTTTTATCTCATTCTTTTTTTTTTTTAAGATTTTATTTATTTATTCATGAGAGACACAGAGAGAGAGAGAGGCGGAGACACAGGCAGAGGGAGAAGCAGACTCCCTGCAGGGAGCCCGACATGGGACTCCATCCCAAGTCTCCAGGATCAGGCCCTGGGCTGAAGACGGCGCTAAACCGCTGAGCCACCCGGGCTGCCCCATTTTATCTCATTCTTAAAGCTACTGTTAAGAAAACTTATTTATGCATTTGTACGTATATGTTGGTGATACGAAATAGTAACTGGTTTTGACCTTATCTCCCGGTAAATATGAGATGGTGAGCATGAGAACAAATGAGGGAGTGCTTCCCCTTCTAAAGGAGACAACTTCTCTCTAGCTCCAACCTTTTTGCCAAGTCGAATGCCAGCCCAGTGCTTCTAGATTTTCAGACTTTTCAAGAAAAAACAGAAATACAGGATGTAGAAATTTTCCTAATTTAAAAAATTCTGAATACTAATTTAATTTTTTGTAAATACTATGTGAGTCATACAAAATCCATATGCAGTGCCAAATTCAGCCACGGGAAGACCCTGTCATTCATCTCACATTCTAGAGTTTTTCTCCACCATCTAAATTGCCAATGGACAACTCTAAAATTACTATTTTAAAATACTGAAGTGATACCATTTGAACTAGTTTAGAAAAGGAGAATTTACTTAATATATCTTATGGGTCCCAAGCTGAGGAATGTGACCAGGTCTTAGGAACATTGGGTCCAGGAACTTAAATTCCACCAGAACTTGTGGTTGTAAAGATGTAAACTTCTCTCTGTAAAGATGTTCCATCTCTCTGTCTCTCTTCCTATCCCTCTGTCTCTGCCTCTGACTCTCTCTCTGTCTCTCTCCCACTCTTCAATTGATTCTATTCATGTCTTCTGCCTACATAGCCAGAGCCATGGACAACTCCCCAGCTTTTCATTTTAACTCTCCTAAAGAGAGTTATCCCCTTCTCTCTCTCAATTTCCAAAATTTCCAGGTAACGACACTTGTCCAGCTTGGGTCAGGTTAGCAACCTTGAACCAATCAAATATGACCAAAGTGGGGTCTCATTATTGGTGATATATTATGAGAAGAGGCAGAAATGGTAGAGAACATTGCACAGGAAAAAAAAAAAGAAAATAGTTGTCTCTATGCAAACATATATTGCAAACACACTCCTACATTCATAAACCTTTAGATAACAGTACAAAGGAGCCCATAATTAAATGCTCAGATGTGTGATACAAGCAGCTTATGCTACCAGACTTAAAAAAAGATTTAATGTAGCTTGGAGTTAGTAGAGGAAAACTTTCTGAGGGAGGAGTGATATGAGCTGTTCTCTGAAGTTTTGTTTGCAGAGAGCCAAAGACTCAAAATGCTGAACAGTCATAAAGACATAATACATTCAAATCAGTTCAACTGAACTTTATCAGAAACCTGTGGAACCAAGGACCAATGATGATCACAAAGGGTTAAGGAGTCGTGTAATCATCCTGACTGCATTGTACTTGTTTGAAAAACGTGCTTGAAGAACATTGATAAATTTTTGTTAATATTAAAGGAAGTCCCTAGTTGCACTTTATAGAATAGTACACTCAACCATGACTCTTAAACACTTTATCAACTTGAATGAAGGCATTTAAAGATGCTTACAAAATGCCAAGAATATATAATTTGAGAAAATTTAATAAATCAAGAATATCTTAAAAAGCTAAAATAATAGCTCGCACAAGCATAATAAAATTTAATAGGAATCAGTATGAAATACTACACCAAGGATCAAAATGAAGACTGGCTTGAGGCTCAGAATGTGGCAAACCTGGCAAAATAGCAATTGTGTGGGAAAACAAAAAAAATTGATGACCTTTTAATTGCAACATTGCTGTAAGCCTTCTGACAAGGCACTAACTGATCAGATGCAATCTTTTGCAGAAGTAATAGACTTATTGTGCCTAGACAAGAGCGTCAGTAATGCCACTATTGGACCTGATTACATCTAGATCATTGTGTTCAACTCTGGATTCTGCATTTAAGGGACACATTGACAGACACTTGTAAGGAAGAGGACCAGAAAGTAGAATGTCTAAAAACAATGTTATAAAGAATAACTGAAGGGGTCTGGGGGTAAAGGGGAACAAACAAAGAAAGAGTTTCATGAAAATAAGAATATAGACTAATCTTGAGGCTCTCTAGCAGGTAGAACTATTACTAATGGAAGGAAGTCACCAAGAGGCAATGTTGGGTTTACTTTGAGAAAGAAGTCAATAACAATTACTTCTTTCCCACAGAAGATGGATTGCTTTCGAACATAGTGAACTAGACAAATATTTGCCAAGACTTGTGGACCATATTCTTGCAGAGGGAAGGAGCTTGGGCTCAATGACCTAACAATCTCTTCTAACATTCTATATTCTATTAGCCTATTTTTCTTTACAAATTTATATATAAAGTTGGTGGTGGGAGCTCTTTTGGCCATGCTGAATAAAGGAATCAGCCTATGTCCTTAACTTTCATCACATTTAGAATTTAAAAACTAATAGCTTGGACAAGATGTTTGGAAAATTTGTTTTATTAGAAAAAACTCAAATTTATCCAGAAAATAGATGTAATAAATGTAATATCAGTTAATGGACTACTTGGGTATGAGTGAACTTAGGGGAGCCAAATGTAACATTTTCTTCCTGAATGTCAAAACTGTACCAGTGTCTACAACTCATTTCTTTTTTTTTCTTAAAGATTTTATAATGTATTCATGTGAGACACAGAGAGAGAGAGAGAGACACAGGCAGAGGGAGAAGCAGGCTCCATGCAGGGAGCCCGACACCGGACTTGATCCCGGGTCTCCAGGATCAGGCCCTGGGCCGAAGGCGGCGCTAAACCACTGAGCCACCCGGGCTGCCCTACAACTCATTTCAAGACAAAATGAGCACTCCTACATGCTTTTCTATGAAACTTCCATATGCTGCTGGCAAAAGACTCTTCCAGTAGAAATCAGACTTAAGTACTAGCTATGTTACTTACACAAGTTGTGTTAACTTAGGCAAGTCATTAGCCTATTTAAAGTCCAACTTTTCATCTTTAAAATAAAGCTATCAATGCAGTAATGCATCCTACATACCTTTTGGAGAATGCATACAAATCAAACTAGATAGTATATGTGAATATGTGTATAAATTATAAATATTAGCTATCATATACAGAGGAAAAGCAGCATATATTCAATTAAAATCTTCTGCAGCTGGGATTTCTTGCACTGAAACATTTTTAATGTTCCATAAAAATCCCTGCTACTATTTGCAAGGTTGCCTGGTTTTACTATACTGAGCTACATTTTTAAGATATAACATTTTCCTAATTACAGTTGTTTCCTATATCACAAGATTAACTGTTACACTTGAGTGCTGAGTTTAGCAGCTGGTTCAACTTTAATGCTTTTTGACTCAGACCACACACTGTGGTATAATATCCTTTCATTTTATTCTACTGTCTCACATGAATTTTACACTTCTTAATCGTCCTTTACAGTATTTTTGTCTTAAAAAATATATATGGAGTCAGAAGAAACGTATCTCGGGACCAGGGGCCACGACACAGTCAGAACCTCAACTTTTCCTAATGAGTCACTCAACGATTTTAGAAAGGATAAATTTTATAAAAGCTAATAAGATTGCTCAGTGCCAAAGCTGGGGTTTTAATCTACGTTATTTATAAAGCAGAAAGAAAGGATTAGATATTGCTGAAACAAAAGGATTTTGCACTTGCAGTTATTTTAAATGATTTTACATGCACAGTATGTTTTTAAAAGTTTACTGATCCCACATTTAGTAATAAACTCCATGGGATGTCTGGCAGAAATTCCCCGCCAGAACAGTTTACATCAACCATCTGTGTGCAAGAAGCTTCCAGATATTCCGCCACCTGATTCACTGTCCCAACTCTTCTCACTTCTATTCACAGGCTTCTTTTCATTTTCGTCGTATACTATATCTGCCCTGAGAGGAAGAAAATATTACCAAAACAATACAGTGTTACATATTCTGAAACCAAAATAAGATTGAAGAGCTTTTAACAACCAATTCCATTTGTAATGGATTGGTGAGTCTCTTGCTCTTTAGAACGAGGATGCCTCAGCACTAGGGAATAGTCACAGAAGGAAAGGTTTTTAGAGATGGTTTGGTCCACTGCCTTCCTTCGACAGATAAGGAAACTGAGGCCCAGAATGTCAGAGGCTCGCCTGAGGCCCCACGAGCTGATCTTGTTGAGCCGGGAGAGAACTGGAGTGCAGCCACCTCCCACCAGGGCCCTTAGTAGCACATCACTCCAAGGATCCTCCTCCCTGAGTAGTGACTTTGCTTATCCCAATCCAAGGAGCAGCCTCTGAGTGACCACGTGGCTTGAGAGAGTAGACCTTCCTGCTAAGAAGGAGTACATTTCCAAATAGGGCAAGGATGGCTAGCTACCCTCAAAGCCTCTTTTCACCAACCCCATGGCCCTGTCTCCGGTCACTCAGTATCCTGAACTCTTTTTATTGAGGTATAATTGACATATTATATTAATTTCAAGTATCTAACATAATGATTCGACATTTGTATATATTGTGAAATGATTTCCATGATAAGTTTAATCAGCCTTCATCACCTCACATAGTTACAATTTTTTTTCTTACAATGAGAACTTCTAAGATTTATTCTCTTAGCAGTTTTCAAATATACAAGACAGTATTAACTCTAGTCACCATGCTACTCTATATTGCATCTCCAGGACTTGACGAGCAGTGGAAAGAACACTTCGGAGTCAAGACACTGGGGACTCAAGTCTCAGTCCTGCTACCCTTGGGCATTTGTTAGCCTGTGCCTCCAGCTCCTGCTTTCTAGAATGGGTTCATTATACCCAACCCTTAGGGGTCTGTGAGATTTTAATGATATATTTTTTATGTCTTTTGGGGCTTTCTTTCCAACTTTATTGAGATATAATTGACATATAACATTGTTTAGGTATACAACAGGACTTGATAAATGTGTATATTGCAAAATGATTACCACAATAAATTTAGTTAACCTCTATCACTTCACATAGTTAGGACTTTTTTTCTCATGAGAATTTTTAAGATCTGCTCTCTTAGCAACTCTCTAATATATGATACAATATTGTTAACTTTAGTCACAGTGCCATACATTTCACTCCCAGAATTTTAATTTAATTTCATTTTTGGGGGTGCCTCATATGTAGGCATTTAAATTTCTTACAGTGGTTTTAATGGAACCACAAGATTGAAATGGACATTAAGCAAGTGTCTGACTCAACTCTACAAAGAGAGTTCTAAAAGTCTACCAAGTCTCTCACTCCTCACACAAAGAGACAATTCTGGAATTTCACATTGTCTTCTCACTACTTACTACTCTCTAATCCACCATTATACAGGTCCACTGTGCCCATATATCAGTTTGGAAAAATAATGATCCATTGCAACACTGCTTTCATTGATCATGATCTCCACGTAAGAAGAGCAGAATAAGTCAATACATTCATTAATGTCTCTCATCTGTTCACAACCTAGATATTTGCCAGGGTACTCAAATCATTTTAGGCCCTTGGAAAGCCTCAGTTGTTGCAGATTGTTCAAGTCTATCCTAGGACCATGCATATGAGAAGGTGAGTCTATAACTTCTCTATGTAATACAGACTGAAGTCTGAAAATACTTCATTATAAAAATCTGAGAAGCCATGAGAAGGGGAAAAAGTGGTAATTGCTAGGGAAGTAACTTTTATCTCAACCTGCCTGTACTCACAATAAATCTCACCCTATCACCACCACCCATTTTAATTTTTTTTTATTTTATTATTTATTTATGTATTTATGATAGTCATACAGAGAGAGAGAGAGAGAGGCAGAGACACAGGCAGAGGGAGAAGCAGGCTCCATGCACCGGGAGCCTGACGTGGGATTCGATCCCGGGTCTCCAGGATCGCGCCCTGGGCCAAAGGCAGGCGCCAAACCGCTGCGCCACCCAGGGATCCCCACCACCACCCATTTTAAAACTCTAGCATTCCATCTTAAGGTACATGGGTGCCTACAGATTTAAGGGGAACCAGATGATAAGAGAAAGCTGGGTTTGGAAATAACCGGTTAGTATCTTCCTCACACAGAAGGTATATTAAACATAGTTTAACACACTTCTAACATTCTGCCATCTTGAACTTTATAGGTCCCAGGGTTTATTGATTAAGATTTAGCCACTCTGAAAAATGTGGCAATAGTTGTAACAATTCCAAATTAAATTAATAAAACACAGTAAAGAGAATTGGAGAAAGAGTTATTTAGCTAATGAATAATTTTATAAAGTGTCAAAAACAACTGACAAGAAAATAGTAATATTAATTAATACCAACTGGCTTCTCAAAAAATATCTAGCAGCCCCTCTCAGGAAATGTGATTACTAGGTCATAGTCCACAGATTCATGTAGCATTTGGAGTAAGTCCTGCAGCTCTCAACATTCTGGACTGTGAAGAGCCTTCAGATGGAGCAGTGATCTCACTGAGCATAAATTGTGCCAGGCCTTGGGTAACTCCTCATCTTGTACTCCCTAGAGAGATACTGCTTCCCCAAAAAACTGCAAGATACAACATATTAATGTCTCAGGAGGTGGGGGTGGGGGCACACTCGGGTTTTCTGCGTTGAGATGTTAATATGAGTTTAAATATTTAAAGAAAGATAATCAGGACTTTCAGAGCACGTTAATTATCTTTTTTAAAGATAATTATCTTTTTTAAATAACTTCTTTAATTGCAAAAGTAATGATTATTTATTGCATAGAACTTGGAGATGATAGGAAGTCACAAAGAAAAGAAATTAAATCCAGTAATAATCCCGTCCATCCTGAAATGACCACTGTAACAATTATTTGTGAATTTTGCAATTTGGATGAATTAGGACTATGGTGGGAAAGGGGTAACTTTAGCTGAGCCTGATTTGCAATGATGCTCAGAGCAAGAAAAACAGGGGTTTAGAGATGCCTGGGTGGCTCAGCAGTTGAGCATCTGCCTTTGGCTCAGGCCATTATCACAGAGTCCCAGGATCAAGTCCCCGCATCGGGCTCCCTGCAGGGAACTGCTTCTCTCTCTGCCTATGTCTCTGCCTCTCTCTCTGGTGTCTCTCATGAATAAATAAAATCTTTAAAAGCAAAAAAAGAAAAAAGGGGGTTAAAAACGTTTTTTTAAGAAAATAAAACTTTAAGATTATTTGACAAAAGCTAAATAGAACACTGCAAGAGATTTTCACACCCTGACTCAGCCAGCTCATGGGACAGAGACTGAAACATTCCCACTTGTATCCTTAGCCCTCAGCACACCTGCAAAGAAGGAGGAAAGGAAATTCTTGCTCTCCCTCATGTTGGAGGACTTGCCTGAAACAGAAAATCCTGCCTCTGGGATTTTCCAGTTAAGATTCATATTCTACATCATTTTTGCTTTCTTGGTCCAGAGCATCTTAATATATAGCATGTCTGTCCTTAGAGTAGTCTCACTGCCATCCTGCCCTCATTTGCAGATGATATCTCTCTCTGAGGTATTCCCAGAGCCCTCCCCACAGTTGAATGTTGCATACATCACATACTCCCTATTTTAAGTCAGAAAATCATAAACGTACTCCAAAGTTGGGAGGTACTTGTCCAGCCATTTCTCACAGTATTATAGCAAAGAGAGAGAAATAGATAATGGTGGTTGAGTTCAGTTCAATGCAACAAATATTGATTATGTACCATGTGCCAGCAACTGTCCTAGTATGGAGTGTATAAAAATAAATGCATTCTCCCAAACTATGGAGAGATCCCAAATATCCATTAGCTGATGAATGGATTAAAAAGATGTGGTATATGTATACAATGGAATATTACTCAGCCATCAAAAAGAATGAAATTCTTCCATTTGCAAACCATATATGGAGCTAGAGTGTACTACATCAACTGAAATAAGTTAGTTAAAGAAACTTATGATTTCACTCATATGGAGTTTAGGAAAGAAAACAGATGAACATATGGGAAAAGGGAAAAAAAAAAGAGGAGAGAGGGAAACAAACCATAAGAGACTCTTAACAATAGAGAACAAATTGAGGATTGATGGAGGGAGGTGGGTGTGTGATGGGTTAAGTGGATGAGGGGCGTTAAAGAGGGACTTGTAGTGAGCACTGGGTGTTGTATATAAGTGATGAATCACTGAATTCTACTCCTGAAACTAATATTGCACTGTATGTTAACTAACTAAAATCTAAATAAAAATAAATGTATCCTCCCTGCCCTTGAAAATCTCATTATCTTAAAAAGGGGGGTAGGAACAGAAATTATTTTTGTATAAGTATGTATTAAGTGCAAGTGTTTCTGGTACATGGAAGACAGGAAAAGGCCATTGTATTAACTTCTTTCAGTTAGCTTTCTCCTATTTATGAAACTTACTTCTTGATTACTTTGGTTTTAGACTTTTGGTTTGAAATTACGTTTAATTCATTAAGTACTTATTATACATGGTGGGCATTGTATTAAGTGTTTCATAGACATTTTGTCTCAAAAATCCTGTGCAATAAACATTACTTCCATGTTTTAAAGATGAAGAAACTGAAACTCAGAGATTAGGTAACTTGTCCTGAATAAGTATTCAAAACAGAGATACTAGAGTTTAGAAAAGTTGTCAAGATACCAGAAAAAAAAAGATGAAAATGTCCTGGCAAATCTTAACAAAGAAGTAAAAGAAGATAGTAAACCACCATGGAAATGAAGACTTGCTTTGAGACAATAAGACACTGCTGGAACTATATTAAGGAACTTAGAAGACAGGAATAAGAAAAACAAGGGGGGGGGGAGCTTCCAAAGGAAAAAAAAAAAAAGAATTGAGAGAAAATGGCTGATATTAAAGACAAAAGAGATCTACCATCAGTTTTTGATGCCTGCCTCTAAATAAGAGAAATGAATTAATTTTTTTTTATTGAGGTTCGGTTTGCCAACATATAATAAAACACCTAGTGCTCATCCCATCAAGTGCCCTTCTCAGTGCCCCTCACTCAGTTACTCCATCCCCCTGCTCACCTCCACTTCTGCAACCCTTTGTTCATTTCCAGGAGTTAGGAGTCTCTCATGGTTTGTCACCCTCTCTGATTTTTCCTACTCATTTTCTCTCCTTTCCCCTATAATCCCTTCCACTATTTCTTATATTCCCCATATGAGTGAGACCATATGATTGTCCTTCTTCAATTGACTTACTTCACTCAGCATAATACCCTCCAGTTCCATCCACGTTGAAGCAAATGGTGAGTATTTGTCGTTTCTAATGGCTGAGTAATATTCCATTGTATACATAGACCACAGCTTCTTTATCCATTCATCTTTCGATGGACACTGAGGCTCCTTCCACAGTTTGGCTATTGTGGACATTGCTGCTAGAAACATCGGGGTGCAGGTGTCCCAGCGATTCATTGCATCTGAATCTTTGGGGTAAATCCCCAGCAGTGCAATTGCTGGGTCGTAGGGCAGATCTATTTTTAAGTCTTTGAGGAACCTCCACACAGTTTTCCAGAGTAGCTGCATCAGTTCACATTCCTACCAACAGTGCAAGAGGGTTCCCCTTTCTCCACATCCTCTCCAACATTTGTTGTTTCCTGTCTTGTTAATTTTCCCCATTCTCACTGGTGTGAGGTGGTATTTCATTGTGGTTTTGATTTGTATTTCCCTGATGGCAAGGGATGTGGAGCATTTTCTCATGTGCTTGTTGGCCTGAATTAAATTTTTTAAAGTTTTAAGTCAAAAAACAATGAATTAATCAAAGAAGATTTAAATCTAAAAACTGAAAGATATACTCTACCTAGGAAAAATTAACATATAAATCTTAACACTCAAAATGTCCAAGTAAAATGAAAGGACTTCAAATAAAGAATTCTTCAGGCAGAAAAGAACAAGCCATGTATAGGGAAAAATCCAGGCTCAATTTAGACTTCTCCTCAGCAACGTTCAACACAAATACATGATTGGGAACTACCTGCAAAATCCTCAAGAAAGAAAACATAGCCCCAGGATTTAATCCAGCCAAATAAGCCTCAAATAGAAAGATAACAGAAAACTCAAAGAATACATTTCTCCCTGAGCCCTTCTGAAAGATGCTATTAGAGAACAAACTGCAACCAAGTGAGAGATGAATAAAGAATATCCAGGGTCCCCTGGGTGGTTCAGTTGGTTAGTTTAAAAAGTAGCAAGCTAAACAACATGAAAACCTTTCAAATTATCAAAAGAAACACTTAGAAAATGAGGACAGACCATTTCTGAATATTTTAGGCTATAGAAACAGAGAATGAAAAATAAAACAAAGAACAGAACTAATACATCCAATAAGGAAACTCATTTAAAAAAACAAAACAAAAAAAAACAGACGAAAAAATCTGATTGGACTCAACAGTATGCTGAGAGATAAGAGACACAATTTAAAAGTGATTCAAGGAATGCCTGGGTGGCTCAGTGGTTGAGTGACGCCTTCAGCCCAGGGTGGGATCCTGGAGTTCTGGGATTGAGTCCCACATCAGGCTCCTTGCATGGAACCTGCTTCTCCCTCTGACTGTGTCTCTGCCTCTCTCTCTTCTCTCTTTGTCTCTCATGAATAAATAAATAAATAAATCCTTTTTAAAAGGTGATTCAAAATGGCTGGGAGTAAAATAATGGACAAAATATGCCAGATATTTTCAAATATCCATGGAACAATCGCATTAAAAAAAAAATTAAACCAAAAATCCCTACAATAGGCCACAGAAAAAAAGTGAATATATTCCAAGGGAAAAAAAAGTATAAATAGTGTTCTCTGATCATGTGATACAAAACTAGAAATGAAAATACAATAGTGTATTCCTGGCATATGAAGAGAAGGACAGAAAATGAAATAGAATACAATGTCCAAAATTAAACCCAATATATACAAAAATTAACAAAGTGGCATTTTAAAAGAGTGAGTTAAAATGAATTACTTAATAAGTACTATTGGAACAAAAGGATAGCCATCTAGAAAATAAATAAAATAGAGCCTGTGGCATAGACTACCAGTTATCCCTCAATATCTATTCTTCCTTCTCATTATGAACAGTTTATACAAAAAGAAATGTTGATAACTTAAAATATGATAACCTATGAAAAGCTGCTCAGTCTTCTAATAAGAGAAATACAAATTAAAGTATCATTTTCCTCCTATTAGATTGACCAAAATTAAAAACTTTGATAATATATTCTTTATGTAGGATTTTGAAGAGTAGGTAGTTACATATTGCTAAGTATAAATTAATACAACTCATACTGAGAGCAGTCCAACAATATATATCAAAAGTACAAATGTACACACCTTTGACTCAGAAATTCCCCTTCCAGAAATTTCTTCTACATGTGAACATTTGCTACATGATGCAGGAAAGAAGGATATTCATTGTCGTATTATTTAGAAAGATTGGAAAGAAACTAAATGATCATCACTTAGAACTGCTTAAATCAATACAGTATATTTACACACTGGAATCATATACAGCTGTTAAAAAGAGCTCCCTATGTACTGTTAATGAATGCAAAGAAATACACTGTTGGGTGAAGGAGTGCAGAAAAATATGTAGATTATAATGCTTTTTGTGTTTGAAAAATCAAAGGATATGTATGTATATGTAAATGTATACATTTGTTTCTATAAAAAATATTTTTTGAAGTATACACAAAAAAAATGCATAACACAGTTTGCCTCCAGGGTGAAGAATCTGGCTAGAAAGAAGTAGGGGAGAATTACTCTTATAATTCACATCTCTGTGCATGTTTTTAACATTTCAACTGTTCCTATATTCCCTAGTCAAATTAATTTTTTAATTAGGTTTGAATGGAATAGAAAAAAAGGGAATTCTCACACAATGAAAAGAGATTCAAAAATATACTTTATAATCTCTATTTACATGTATCATCTGGGCTAACATAAAGGATATTTGAAAGGATATTTAGATTTTCAATCTCAGGCAATATCCCAGATAAAGAGTTGAAAGATTTAAATTAGAAAACTCTATAAGATGAATCGTTTCAACAAACCAAATGTTAAGATAATGTATTAATAATTGAAATTCAAAATAAAGGAGTGATAAAAATAAAACAATTCAGCAATTAAAATAAAATGAAGGCATGATGTTCATTTCATTATATAAAAGCAATTCCAAACAGTCTCATTATGCTTTCATTTAAAGAAAATCAGTAAATTTCATGAAAGCATATTCTACGTTCTGTTTCTGGCCATGCCCCAGAGCCTGCGACAGGAGCTGACCCAGCACAGGGGCATAACATGTATTTACAGAATAAATTAAAGATTTAAATGGAATTATAACTTTAAAAAATACCAAAAAAGTAATATTATAATGTACCATTGAAATTCATTGTACATCACTTCAGGCCTTAGTATTAATCCAAGTTCCTGTTATTGAGTTTCATGATGTCTAGGGTCTCCAGGACTTTCTACCTGGCACGTTCGCTGTACTGCTAGCTCTGGAGAACAGACTGTAAGGTTTACGATTTCTTGGGCAAATTTTCATGTTGTGGCACTAGCTCTCTTTTCACACACACACACACACACACACACACACACACACACACTTCTCGATTTTACTGTTGTCAGGCTGCTCACTTCTCATACCAGCTGCTCCTCCCACCTGCTCCCCCAAAACATAATGTAAAGCCTCCATCTGATGCACAGAAGGGACACCAACTAAGATAAGAGTAAATTTCTGAGTATGGTTCTATTCTCGATTGAGGCAGAGGGTGTTAAAAGACCTCAGAAGTTAGGTAGCAGGCAGATAATACGATTTCAGTTCAGACACAAAAATAGAAACACTCTGGCATCAATCAGAATGTAAAGGAAGCTGTAATCTTTGAGGAGGATTTTTCCTTTTTGGCTGAACTTCAAAATCCCAAGTCCCTTCCTTAGAATGAAGGCATGATGTAGTGATGAGGACTTGAGCCTTTTCTGAGAAAGCCACAAGATTGCTGATAAGAATTCTTCCCTTAACTTCAGTGATTCCAGCTAGTGAGGAGATTTAATAAGGACATTTTAGGCATATGTCTCATCACATAAATTGACTCAGAGAATTTGGGCACTCTAAGGTCCTTAGAGAATATGATGTCAGTGTAGATATTTTTTCTAGAGAAACTTCCAAAAGTTGCCTACAAGTAAAGTAGATTTGTCAAGCGTCAAACTGGAGCCTGGAACTGAAAAAGTAATATGTGTATTTTTTAAATTGTGTTAATTAAGGTGAAGTTACTGATACAAAATTATGCTAGGATCTGCTGCTTCTTGTTTTTCTTTTGTAGGAATATAGCTTTTTTTTTGTTCAATTAAATTATTTCTATCTTAATTGGAACTCATCTGCTATGAGAATTTAAAGCAGAAGAGATTAGAAGGAAAATCCAGTCAAGTCAGTGACAATGACAGAAGCCATCGCTAAGAATTAAAGCAGCAGAATTCAGGAGAAACAAAGTTAAGCAGCTAAAATCAGAGGCAAAAGTTATGGCAGAGAATCAGGTTGACACAGAACCAATAAAATCATCTTCTACAGAGCTGAAGCCTAAGGCCTAGTCAAATAAATATAATAACATGAAAAGAATCCTATTAAAAGCACCGTGAAGATAAGCACAGAGGTGTTTTTTTCAAATGCATCACTATCAAAGGGAGGAGAAAGGAACTGGAATTGTATATCCACTCCTGGCTCCAAGGAGTTTCATTCATACGTTACCTAACAGATACTAATTCATGACATTCTCTGTGCAAAACACGATGCTGAGTGGGGCAGGTGGCTGGCTAGCTTAGTCAGTGAAGCATGCAACTCTTGCTCTCAGGGTTGTAAGTTCAAGCTCCATGTTAGGCATAAAGATTGCTTAACTTAAAAAACACACACAAAAGAAAGCTGGAGTAGCAATACTTACATCAGAAAAACTAGGAAAAAAAAAAAAAAACCATACACACACACACATATTGTGCTGAGGACTAGAGTGAAAAAAACAAACATGGTCTCTAACCTCACAGAGCTCACATTATGACAGGGAGGCAGGAGGAAGGCAAATCAAATAAACAAGTGACCTCAAGAAAAAGTAAGCAAATAAAATATTGGAGATTATAATACTACAATGGAGGAAACAAGCAGGATGCTGAAAGGTAGAACAGGGAGGGAGGTAGGGGACCTATTTTAGAAAAAGTAGCCAGGAAAGACTGCCTAATGGGACACTGCACTAAGGGGTGAAGGAGGCGAAGGAGCCAGCTATGAGGAAAATTGAAAAAGAGATTTCTGGACAAAAGGCCCAGCAAGTACAAAGATCCAGAGCTAAGAAAAGCTCAGCCTATTCAAAAAACTGCAAGAAAATCCATGTGGCTGCAAACTGCTGCTCCTCCTGTAGCTACCACCTCTCCATCACCATTTATCCCACAGCTCACAGCCGTCTTGAAATTGCTCCCTGGAATATCTAAATTATTCCTCCTCTTTCATTGCTCCTTGAGAAAGTCTGCCTAAATCATGACCTCAAGCTGCTAGTAAATAGGAAGGAAATGTTCTTCAAAAGTTGTTTTTTGTTTTGTTTTAGTATAATGATACACTTCAAATGCTGAAAAACACCAGGAAGTTTTCTAATCAACGCATATGTATTTGTATGTGTCTCTACAAAGGCCCACGCACCTAACTCAGAATCCCGGCCCTCGTTCATGAGGTTACCATGACATCCATCTTCATAGAGTACACAGCTCGCTTACCATCTAGCTGTGTTTCCCCCATAAGTATCAGTGGGAAAAAGTCTCTTTAGAGAGCCGCACAGCTAGGGCGAGTCAGCAGGTAGTCTAGACCTGATGAGAGAACAAAATATGCAAGATTAAATTAATCGTGTGGTCTCGAGTTCACTCCTCCGTTGCATTGGTTTGTGGTAATGCTAATATTAAGAAAATAAGTTATTTTATTTTTTTAATAAGTTATTTTAGATATGAAAAATGCTTGAATCTTGATTCACAACCAGGAATACAAGAAATGTCACATTTCTTTATTTCCTTTCTATGAACCCAAATAAAACTCAATCTCTGTCTGTAGGTGGTAGGGAATTTAATTCTAGTCATTTTTCTCCTACTCACAGCCACCTCCAACTTAAGGTCACACAAAGGTCTCCCGATCTCATTTAGAGAGGTCCAAAATGACATTTCTTGAAGGCTCCGAAACCATATTACCTAGATTTGTATCTTGGTTGTGCCACTTACTAGTGTGTAACTCTGAGTAACTTATTTAACCTCTTGATGATTAATGGAAAGTTAATGGCAGTAAATACCTCACAGGGTTATTGAACAGTTAGATAAGTTAATGTATCCAGGGTTCTTAGGATAATGTCTTGCACTTAAATGTGCAGTAAGTATTTATCATCATCATCATCATCATCATCATCATCATCATTGCCATTTTTACATGATGCAAAAGTATCTGAGAGTTTCCTCTAGTAACTGGCCACTCTGATATCAGAGATGCCCAGTTTCCCAAGCCAAAGGACTTCCTCATACCCTGAGGAAGGTATGGGGGTATCTGCCTCTGGCTAGAAGCCCCTAAGACTTTGAAATGTTGTCTCCACCCTAGAACAACACCTTGGAATGTGAGACATAAGCCTCCACCAACATTCTGACTATTCCCCCCAAATCTCTCTGCTGGAATCGTCCTTCATAGGACCCTCAAAAGCCTTTTCTCCCTCTCAGAACACACAGCAAAATGTCTTCATGGCTTTAGTTTAAGGGTCAGAAACTAGCAGAAGCTTCAAGCAATTTTTGCTGCTTGAGAAAAGGGTGCCTAGTGGATTGCAGAAGGGTCCGGAGGGAAATGAGATAATACAAAGAGAATAACACAAATTTTTATTTTCCCACCACGCTGATTCTGTCCTGCTTATTTAGATGACACACACTCCAAAAGACGGCATATAATGTGCAGCAAACGGGAGTCTCACAAGTGGAAACCTGTCTGTCCTCAGTAACAGCCAACTGGTCAAGACTGATTCCCATTTGGTGGAGGTCAGCAGGATAGGTCCTGGTGTTCTAGCCATGCAGAAGGGCAAAAGGACTGTGAAGAAGGACTAATAAGTACAGGAGTTTGGGAAGCCCTATGTGACTGAGCAGTGTGGTTTGCAACCTTCACTGGAATTTGGGGGCCATCAGAGTTTGAAGATTCGCCCACTTTCAAAACAAATCCCAAAACAACTGTAGTGTAGATAGCAATGAGGCAAGCACATGAAGAGGGGACGGGAATGTCTAGTAGAATCAGAAGAGCTCTAATCACGATGAGCTAAGATTGGGGATCAGCTGGGGGACAGGAAGAGAAAGTACTGGAGATCCAGGTGGGGAGTCAGAGAGGACAGTCATCTATGAAGCATTTGGGGAGCAGAGTCCAGGAGGGAGGTCACTAGAGATAGGTAGCAGAATGAGCCATAGCACAAATCCAAAATAATGCTTAGAAACTATATAAATCTGCCCCAGAACCTTGACACTCTTGTTCCAGTAGCACATTGTTTTGTTTTATTTTTTTGACATTCAAATCCAGAAATATTCTCTCACTTTTCCATATAATTATCTCTAGTATTTTTCCTAATTGTACGATTTATCAATGTTGCTTTCCAGGCCACAGCTTCCCCACATTTGGAAGATAGGAAAAGGAGAACAGAGAGAGAGAAAAAAAAATAGCATAGTTATGAGGGAACAGAATCACTGGTCTTTTTCATAACTTTCAATAACTTGGGGACCACTGTTCTCAGTACTTCTCTGGGGCTAGACAGTATTCCAGACAGCTAGAGAAAGAGACAGGTTAGGGGAAGGGGGCCACCGTTTCTCACTTCCTTCTCATCTTCTCTCTGCTCTCTGCCCCAGGTGCCTTTACTATTGATGACCTCTAGAAGGTATGAGAGGTTGGTGGTGAAAGGGTGATAGTCCTCTTCTCCAAGAGCCTATGCATTACTTGGGATGGACAGAACTGGTCTTTTGTTCTAAACGGAGCCTATATGATGTGGCTTTCTATCCCTTGATGTTCTTGGTAAAGTTCTCACTGTCATATGCCCCTCTGTGCACTGCATCACCTCTTTCTGGATGGAAAGCAACCTCTTGCTCACCTAAGGTGACTTCCTACAAAGCCGGGCAATGTCTTTCTTTTAACTGACTTTCAAAGTCTCCAAAATAAGGATCACAGGAACCTTTCTTGTCCTTTTCATACCCATACAGAGCTGCTGAAGGTGGATGCTCAGTAAACTCTGCCTCTTACACCCTCACCATATGCAGGCACACTACACCACAGCACATTGCTCTATATTGAGCAGAGGGGGTTCACTTTATGCCCAGTCCCACTATAAAGGCAGGCAAAGACACAGATGTGAGCCCCACACATGACCAGAGATACTGCTTACTGGAAGATAGGGGATTTAGCCTTGTCTGTATTTCTTACAGCACCCATTGGGCCTCACTCTGAACCCTGGAAAGTAGGCTAGCTTTAGGACACATTAAGAGGTAGTGCACATGGTGTGGATTCAGCATCACTATTTGCTCTCTCATTTACCTTGGTGAGGTTACCTAGCCTTCCCTGAGTCTCAGTTTCCTCATGTATAAAAATCAGGACAACAACAGAATCTGTCTCATGGATATGGTGTGCAGATTTAATGAAATCACATGGATATAGCTTGCAGCAAAGTGCCTGGCAGAGAGCAATCTTTCAACAAATACTAGTTTCCTTCCTTCACTTTTCCTTTTCTGTAGAGACCCTCACCTTTCTTTCTGACTCAAAAGTGTCATTATAAAAACCACTCCTTTGAGCTTAGGCAAGGTGTGGTCTGGAGAAAATAATTAAATATAATTAAGTTATTAAGGAAAGCAAAAAGGTTGAGGAGGGGGTGCTGGGGTTTTACCCTTTTCCCAAGAACTAATTAGTCTGGATTTGATTTTATTAAACAAATTATTTGTCTACTATTTATCTTAGTAGTCAATTTTGAGGAAGTAGCAAGAATTTCCTGGGAAGAATGGGGCTTCAGACTAAAACATTGGTTTATGTAGACCGAAGTGAAGGAAGGGGGGCGGGGGAGAGTTCAGTGGCCTCTACCCAAGGGACAAGTGTCAGGTCACAAGGGAGAGAAAATGAAGACAGTTTTCTGAACTCAGAATTTTGCCTAGAATCAGCCCTGGTAACCCACATGGGAAAAGGAAATAAAATAACACAGATCATTAATTGTGTAAGCAAGGAGGCATTTTAATCCACTCTGCTCAAATATGTCAATAAGTACTTACAAGCAGTGCTTCTTGTCTTATGAGAATTAACTATATTCTCTTTCATTGACAGCATTTCTCTAAGACTAGAGAATTCAATTCAATTCAACTAGCATCTATCATGCCCCTATTATGTGCCCTCACGCTACAAGCCCTTGCAGTGACAGGGAATCAATCTTTTGTCCACTAAAAGTCAACTCTGAAAGGCCCACTCTAAAAGACCAAACAAGGTTCAGGAGTAATGTGCTATTCACATAACTTTAATGATATTTACACAGAATTCGCTATTTCTGTTCCACTTACAGTTGGCTTCAGGCTGTCATATTGATGAAAGGAGAAATAAGCTCTAATGATTAACACAGTGAGAGTTATTTTTGGAGGGGTTTTGCGTATTCTTTATTCTCTTACACAGCCCAAGGCCAAGAGCATTCTCCAGATAACCGATTTCTTTAACAGTAGATGACTGATGAGGCCATGGTGTTCTAAAGCCTATCATGCTCTTCAAAAGAAAAATCAGCACATGAGAACCCTAGCCCAGCAGACTGAAGGGCTCTGGAAGATAGGGAAACCATAAGGGCATGGAGGACTTACAATAGGCATGAACTGCAAAAAGACTTCAAGAACACATTCCCAGTGAGCTGTGTGATAGCAAATTGCAGAGGGAAAGCCCAGGGCTTATTGACCACGAGGACCTCTGTCACAAAGCAGAAGAGGGATGGCATTCAAGATGTAGGGGGCAGCATAGGTAAATGCCACTAGCCAGACAGGAGCATAGACCTTTAGAGACACAGGTCCAAGGAAAAAATGCCTAGGAACAAATTCACTCCACAAGTCCACCTCAAAATCTTGACATTTTTGATCTCTGGTATATGTTGCTGCCATTTAATGCTAGTTTTATTGTTTTTTATATGTAGAATCTAGCTTATATTAATTTAATGGCGTGTAAGGGTTTGTCATACTTTTTGTGTATACTTCTCCCAGTACAGTGGCTTGTGAAAAATAGGCACTGAGTAAATACAGTTGGATTGATGTTTAATTGATGCCCAATCATTGGGAGATGGATCATCAACTGTTTACCCTTATCCCTGTTAGCATCACCCCATCTGTTCTACATTCCTACCTGACTGCTGTTCTGAACATGTACCACGACACTTTAAATCATCAGATCACAGACTTGGTTGCTTTGGAATCATCTGAGATCCTGGACTTGGTTTCTACCATGAGAGATTCTGATAATCAATCAGAACATGAGCTGGGCATCAGGATTTCTGAAAGAAACATAGAACAATGAAAAACAGAAAGGCTAACAGGGAAAAAGAGAGTCTGGAAAGTTACCTTACCTTCTTTGAAGTCATTTATCACAATGTTGTAAGTTGTGTTAAACTGACACTTATTAAGCAACCATATCAATAAAAATGTCTTTGGAAAAATAAGAAAAAAACATTATGTATATTTAAGTCATTATTATTACCTGATATTAAAGACAACCAACTTTTAACTTTTGAAATAAATGAAACATATGTGTTATATCTATTATTATAAGAAAAATATTTGAATATAATATGTTGTGTTAACAGCTAAGGTCAGTTTATTAAAGTCTATACAGAAATTTCAAAGCATGAACTCTTTCTCAACTATTTTAAGAAATACGCATATTATCTTATCAACTAGGGCAAAATATTGTGTACTAGGCTTCAAATTGAATAATTGTTAGGCCTCTGATAACGATAATAGTAGTAATAATTATAGTAATAATAGATATCATTTATGGAGGCATAGTAATAAGTACTTTATGATCACTATTTTATATAAGCCTTAACAACAACACTAGATATAGGGATTGTTACTCATATTATGAGGGAATAAATATGATGAGGCTAAGGAGATCAAAAAAGTTAAGTTGTATGTTGAAGGTTCTACAGTTTGTAGATGGTGAATGTGAACCCATGTTCATGGGATTCTAAGATGTTAAGTAGTTGACTGCCACACTACACTTAATTCTAATATAACAAGATAGATTAGAAGCTATTATTTTTAGCATTAATAAAACTACCTCAAACCTTAAAGTGTAATTATATTTACCTTTTAAGAAGGCTTCAGCTGGCCAACATTGCTTTCACTATCAGGTACAAAATTCTTAGCCTGGCATGCAAGGTCCTCTGTAACATGGACTATAATCTAGCTTTTCATCTTGTTGCTCATTACCGCCCCCCCCCCATACCTTTTCTGTACTCCTTTCAAGTTCTATCCAACTTCCCTGAATAATCAAGTGATATTTTTCTCTCCTCATTGCCTTTGCTCATGCTATTGCTCTCCTTAAAATGCCTTCCCAGCCCTGTGCAATTTATGTTTCTCCTCATCCTTGCATTGACACATCTCAAACACCATTCCTTCCATAGGTCACCCTTGATCCCTTAGTTTTAATCTATTATTCCTTAGAAATGTCTAGGACTATCACTTTTTCAGCATCTGCATTATACTTGTCATATTTTTCACCTGTTTTATTCTCAGTAAATTATACATATATTTACCATAGAAGCTCTTACTTTTTGTCTTCGTATTTCCTACAGTGTGCCAAGAGTGCCAAGTGGTTCTCAACACATGGTCTTCAGACCAGCAGCAGCAGTAACAGCAGCATCACCTTAGAACATATTAAAAATGAAGATTTTCAGGCTTCATTCCAGATATATTGAATCAAAAATTTAGGGGAAGGGCTCAACAATCAGGTTTTTTTTTTTTTTTACTTTTTATTTTGAAATAATTATAGATTCACAGGAGGTATAAAGAAATGTATAAGGAGGTCCCATGCACTCTTTACACAGCCTACTCCCATGTTAACATCTTATATAACTAGAACAATTTCAAAACCAGGAAACTGACATTGGTGTAAGTCATAGAGATTATTCAGATTTTACTAGTTATACATGTACTCATCTGTGTGTTTGTATGTGTGTGTAGCTCTGTGCAATTTTATCACATATGTAGCTTCATGTAACTACCACCACAATCAAGATATTTAACTCCACCATCACCATAAGACCCTCTTGTACTACTCTTCTATAGCCATACCCTTATCCTGACTCCTGGAAACCAATGATCTGTTCACAATTTCTGCAATAATTATCTCATGAATGTTATTCAAATGGAATTATGAAATAGACATCCTTTTGGGGATTTTTTTTCACTCAGCATAATTTCCTTGTAGTTATCCAATTTCTTATGTGTGTCAATTGTCCATTTCTTTCTATTGCTCAGTAGCACTCCACGGTCTGGATGTACCACAAGTTGTTTAACAATTCATCTATTGAAGGATAATTTAGGCAGTTTCTAATTTGAGGCTTGTACAAATTTCTGTAGACAAATAAGTTATCATTTCTCTATAGGATGTGCCTAAGAGTACAACTGCTGCATTGAATATGTCCATTTTTATTTTTAAACAAAACTTCCAACTGTTTTCCAGAAGAGCTGTACTAGTCTATATTCCCACCAGTAATATATGAGTGGTCTACTTTCTTCATATTCTCTCAAGAATTTGGTGTTATTATTATATCTTTCTTTTAGCTTTTAGTCATTCTGACAGGTATATAGTAATATCTCATCATGGCTTTAAGTCGGATTATTCTAATGGCTAACAAGGTTAGGAATCTTTCATGTATATATTTGCCATCTGTGTATACTTCTTCAGTGAAATGTCTGTGCATTTAACAAACTCTTGCTTTATTAAAACAGAGCAAAAATTTTAATTTTGAAGAGATTCAACTTACCAATTTTTCCTTTCATGGGTCATTACTTTGTTGTCAACTCTTCAGCTTGTCCTAGGTCCCAAGATTTTCTCCTATTTTTTTCTAGAAGGTTTATAGTTTTATGTTTTATATTTAAGCTCATGATTCATTTTTAGTTATTTTTTGTATAAAGTGTGAGGTTTAAATTGATTTGAGGGTGGTGGTGTTGCAAGTACTCTAGCACTATTTATTGAAGATTGTCACTCTTCCCTTGGATGGCTTTTTGCTCCTTTGTCAAAAATTAACTGGTCATACTTGTGTGCATCTGTTTCTGGACTCTTTATTCTATTTCACTGACTTATATGCATCATATGCTCCTGCTAGTAACCACGCTGTCTTGCTTATCAAAGCTATGTTGTAAGCTTCAACATTTAGACTACTGTTTCCTCCCACTTAATTTTTATTTCTCAAAATTGTTTTGGCTATTTCCCTCTCATACAAATTTAGAATAAGCTTGTTTGTGTCTTCAAAAAAAAAACTTCCTTGGATTTTAAAAGGAATTGTTAAATTCTAACAATCAATTTAGGGAGAATTGACATTTTTACTACGTTGAGTTTTCTAATTCATGAACGCAGTATGCCTTTCCAAGTACTTAGGTCTTCTTTGATTTCTTTCACAGCATTATATCTTATCAATCAAACCAATCCTGTACAGGATGTGTTAGATTTATATCCAAATACTTCATTTTCTTCAGAACAACTGTAAATAGTATTGTGTTTTTTAATTTTGGTTTCTATTTGTTATAAGTATATAGAAAAGCAGTTGATTTTTGTGTGCTAATCTTCTATTCTGTGACCTTACTGAATTTGTTCTTAGTTCTTACAATTTTGTGCAGGTGTGTGTGTGTTTAAGATTGCCTGGGAGAAAAATAAAAAAATTAAAAAATTAAAAAATTTTTTAAAAAATTAAAAAAAAAGATTGCCTGGGAGGCTCAGCAGTTGAGCATCTGCCTTTGACTCAGGGCGTGATCCCCAGGTCCAGGATCTAGTCCCACATCGGGCTCCTACAGAGAGCCTACTTCTCCCTCTGCCTATGTGTCTGCCTCTCTCTCTCTCTCTCTCTCTAGCTCATGAATAAATAAATAAGATCTTAAAAAAAAAAGATTGCCTGAGATTTCTACAAAGACAATCATATAATCTGCAAATAAAAAGTTTTATTTCTTCTTCTCCAATTGGTATGCTTTTTATTTCTTTTTCTTGCCTTATTTCACTGACTAGGACTTTCGGGACTACAATAATAAGAAGCAAGAGCAGAAATTCTTAACTTGTTCCTGATCTTAGAGGGAAACATTTAGTCTTTCACCATTATGTATAATGTTAGCTGTAGGGTTTTTGTTGATGCTCTTTCTGAATATGAGGAAGTTCTCCTATATTCCTAGTGTACTGAGAGTTTTATTATGAATGAGGGTTGAATTTTACCAAATGCCTTTTCTTTACCTTGGGTACAATCATGTTATTTTTCTTTTTTAGACTGCTGATATGTGTCTTTTATTTTCAGATGTAAACCAGCCTCATATATGTGGAATAAATCCCACTTGGATTATAATTCCTTTTGTACATTATTGTATTTGATTTGCTAAAATTCTGTTGAGGATTTTTACACCTAAGTTTATGAGAGTTATTGATTTGTAGTTTTCTTTTGGAGGCATTTGGTTAGTTTGTGATGTTAGGGCAATATTGGACTCATAAAATTTGTGACTTGGGACATGTTCCCTCCTCTTCTATTTTTTAGGAAATACTGTAAGATTTGTGTTACTTCTTTGAATATTTGATAAAATTCTCCAATAAAGCCACTTAGGACTGGATACTTATATTTTTATAGTCTTTAATAATAAATTCAATTTATTTAATTTTTGTAGGTCTATTTAGGTTATGTAGTTCATCTTAGGTTAGTTTTGGTAGATGGTGGGGTTTGATGAATTGGTGTGTTTCTTCAAAGTTATTAATTTATGAGTGTAAATTTATTCATAGTTGTTCCTTACTATCATTTTAATGGCTGCAGAATCCATAATCACATTCCTTATCATTAAAGATATTGGTGATTTGCTTCTTCTCTGTTTTTATCTTTGTCAATTCTATTAAAGATTTATCAATTTAGTGAACTTTTTTCAAAGAATCAGTTTATATTTCATTAATTTCTCTAATATTTTCCTATTTTGAATTCCACTGACTTCTGCTACCATGATATCTACTACCCATCATTCTGTTTGCTTTGGGTTTATTTTTATATCTCATCTTTCTAATTTCTTGAGGAAGGAACTTAGATTTGAAATCTTTCCTCTTCTCTAAGGTAAGCATTGTGTTCTCTCAGTACTGCTTTAGTTACATCCCACAAATTTTGATATACTATGCTTTCACTTTCATTCAGTTTTGTGTATTTTTAAATTTCCTTTGAGATTTCTTCTTGGACCCATGGATTATTCAGAAGTGTGTGCTTTCATTTCTAAGTACTTGGAGATTCTCCCATTGTCTCTCTGTTAGAGATTTCTAGCTACATTCCTTTATGGTCAGAGAGCATACTGTGGGATTTCAATTCTTTACATTGCTTAATGTTTGTTTTATGACCCAGGATATGGTCTATCTTGGTGAATGCTCCATGGTGCTTGAAACAAATGTGTATTCTGTTTTTGTGGAATGGAGTGTTTTATAAATGCCAATTAGATCCTATTGTTCGATGGTGTTGTTCAGTTCTATACCCTTGATAATGTCCTGTCTAGTAGTTTTATCAGTTGTTAAGAGTGTGATATTGTCTTGTGATGTTGTAAGCAATCAGCATTTTACAAGTCCTCCAGGTGATTCTGAGGTACGCTAATATTTGAGAACCACTGGCCCAGAGCAGAGCAACTCAATAAAATTGATTGAATTGGATAAAACTTATTATTTTATACAGTGTAAATTAAAATTTTTTGTATGAACTTGATACTATTTTCAGTAAGTACAAAAAAGTTATTCAGTTAGGAAGGTGGGAATATAGTGGAAGCCGTCACCTTAATTGTTTTCTTATGTATAATTAAAATAAGCAATCAGTTGCACAACTACCCCCATGGGGATGGATTTACCACAACAGCTCTACACATGAGAGTACCCAGAAAGCTTTGGAGTTCTAACCAGAGCCAAGTTTTATATTTAAAGCCAAATTTTAAACCTAAGACCCAGCTAATCCTTTAACTCATCATTTCTGATACTGGGCAGTTTATTTATATATGCATTCAATCAGTGAGTACTTATTGATCTCTCATGATGCAAGAACTGTACAGGTTCTAAAAATAAAGCAGAAAAAAATAAAAAATAAAATAAAAATAAAAATAAAGCAGAGAACATAGAGTGTAGAGTTTCCAATATATATACACAAATATTTTAATTATAATTAATACCAGATTTAATTTATTTTCATTTAATTTAAATTAAAACTAATTTAATTGTAATTAAAAAGAAGGGCAGAGTACTAAGAAGGTATATAACAGCAGGCCTAAACTAGTCCAGGGGGAGCAGGGAAGTTTTCCTGATTACTTGATAGGAAATCCGAGATTTAAAGGATGAGTTAGGCTTGGCTTAATGAAGAAGAAGGAAATGAGGTTAAAAATCAAGGAAACTCCATTATCAAGAGCTAAAAGAAATATCTTGGCCTTATACTGGGAATGAAAGTAAAGATACACTAGCAAGAAAATCCAGGATGGTGTTGGGGACTAGAGGAAATAACCATCTACTTAAAGTGGTAGATGGGTATCACAGCTTCTAGCCAACCCAAGTACTTCTCACCAAGCCAGTAAGACTGAAAACCTGTGAAATCAAAATAGGTTCCATGTAAACACACACACACACACACACACACACACACACACACACAGAAAACACCTACTATGTTATGGGAACAGTAGCAGAAAACTTCTGAACATTCACTCCTATGATTTCTTGGTCTATATCAACACATTTTGGTTTCTACTAGAATGAAGGCTATGGAGGGGGCCCCCTATTTAAAAAGTGAATAAGAAAACAATCAAATTCTGTATCTGGACACTTTCCTACATTAACCCCTGGGTACTGGGAAAGATTAGAAAGTAAGTCTGAGATAAGAAAAAAATTAACATTTGTCAAGTGCTTACTGGACGCCGGATACTAGACAGAGTTTTGAGTGTGTTTTCTGCACGTATCTCTTCTAATCTTCACAAAAACCCTGGGAAATAAGTATTATTTTGTCATTTTAAGACATGGAGAGCAAAACTTGGAAAAGTGAAGTAACTTTCTCATGGCAAAAGCTAGCAAATACCCAAGTCAAGAGCTGAATCCAGAGTCTTGTGTGAAAACAAGCGGGCTCAATTTATAGTTGGGGCTACTCCCTAAGGGAGCTGAGTTCCATTCCAAAGACAGTTGTTCATTTTTTTCTTCCACTCTTATTTTGTTTCTTTTTCTTCTGTCTTCCTGGTCAGCTTCTGGTTAACTCTAACCCTCCCCTGGTACCTGACTCTCTCTAACTCTCCTTCTTACATCCACCAAAACTTTTCTGGAACACTCAATAATCAAAGTTAGATTTTCTTCCCCTGATGCCTGAAAGTCTACTTTATAAGTGTTGTATTAAAAATTCATAATCCCAGCCACATCACCCTAAGAAAGCCCAAATCTATTATTTTACCCTCCTTCTTTTATCAACAATGATGTAGATGGAAACTTAGGACTCCAAGTCTAAAGGAAACATTTTTAGCCCTTCTAATGATATATCACTGTGTTTCAGGATGTTATTGCTATTGTATCGGTAGGATTTTATTTGGATTCTAACATGACTTTGGGGGAATGTGAGATCTGTAAAATATATTTATGCAGCCGCAATAAAAGAATTGAGATGGCTGTGAAGGGAACAAAAAAGAGAACAAAACACCAAAAGGAGCTAGGAATTACTGTGGATTTTCTCTTTCTGCTATCTGGTATGGTACTCATATAGGAACAATTTCCTAAAGTATACAGATAAAAATTGAAAAGTGAAAATATAATTTCAGTTGGGAATAAAATTGTGAGTAGTGGATTTTTTCTACTTTAGGCAAATAAATTATGTGCTCCAGAAAACCGTATTTTCCAAGATCTAATGTACACATTAGTAGTGGCTTTAAATTCTAACCAATTGTAAAAAAAAAAAAACACACACACACACCATAATTCATGTAGGTTGTAGTATGAACTATCAAGTAGAATGAGTGTAAACACATGTGAATACTGTTTTCAAGATGAGTGGCTTAGTTTAAAAACTGAAAATCTATGAACCCCATGTTTTCCCTTCATCTCTAGAACAAAGCCCCAGTAAACATTAAGCGTAAAATGACTGATTTTGAATGCTATTTCAAACAAAGGTGTTTTTTTATTCTTCAGATGAACAAATATTCTACAAATAGCCCTAAGTTGGCATCATTGCCCAGGCACATAGAGTCTGAGTAAAAAGAATAGAAAGTCAGTTCCACTTACCCTAGTAACCACCTGGCAATACTGGCAGAGCCTGATATTGTTGAGAAATAGAGTGAAGTATTTGGCTTCCTATGTGGCATTTAGTTTTGGATCTCTATATTATACTTAGAACATATATTTGCATCCTTGGAGAAAAAAAGCTACCAAGAGAAATATTAGCCTGACTCCTATCAGCCTAAATTCAAATGCTCATTCAGTGCTGATGGACAGACTAGGGAATACACTAAATCTCTGAATTAGGAAAACCATAGGGGAGAGGCCATTAAGTGCCCTTTTAAAAAAACTCTAAGATTTGACCTTTCTCTGAGATTACTTAGGCAGATATTCAAGTGGACCTAAAGTGATTGACTCAGTTACTACCCCCAGCTTCCTAAAGTGTACATGTTTCTATGTGTGTGTCTGCATGTGTGTTTGTATTGATACTTAGGGAGAGGAGTAATCTTGTAACCCTGGGTCAAAGAACAGACATGCTCAAAGTCAAATCCTGATATCTATACATGATGTCTGTACCCACCTCCCCTCACCAACACCTCTCAGCTGTATTTATCTTTTAAGGAATCGCTTTGATAACCAAACACATATTTAGTCACCATGAAAACAAACCATAAAGCCAATGTGATTCAGCAGATATGTATTGATCACTTATAGAATGAGCCAGCATGTCCTAGACATCAGCACTGAAGATATGAGGTTAAATAGATCACAAGCTGTAACTTCAGAAACCCACAATGAATTTAGGCCTTAAAATGTTTTACCAGCTAAGGAGTAGTGAAGGAAATGAGGAAGACTCTTCAGGTGGAGCACACCACATGAATGAGAGGTGAAAATAAAGCATAGTGTAGTCAAATTGGTCTGGATTTATCAATGAACAATTAGAGGAGTCATTGAAAGGCTTTTATGAGTTTGGGTTAGGAAGAAGAATGAGAGCACCCAATCCATATTTTAAAGACACAACCCTGGCAGCAATGTGGGAAGTAGAACCCACAGTATTCTGTGGACAAATACCCTCCAGTATTTGTCTGGAGAGGTAAGTAGAAATCAGAGGGAGAAGTTAGGAGGCTATTTTTACAGTAAAGACATAATATAAGAGGGAAGCAGAGATGGAAATCGGGTAATTTTTAAGAAATATAACTTACAAAAGAGTCTGAGAGAAAAAGAAAACAGAAAAGATAGAAAAATAGAAAACTTTTACTCACTACCACCTCCTCATCACCACCACACACACACACACACACACACACACACACACACACACCACCTACAAAAGTACTTTACCCAGATTGTTTTATAGGGGAAAGTCTACCAAATTTTTAAATAGAAAAAAAATTTCAATGCTACTTAAACTAGTCCAGAATATAGACAGAAGGCATACATAAATACAACATTGCAAAACTTCCTAAATCTGACAGAGATAGCACACAAAAAAATATAAAACTATAGATGAACATTTCAAGAATGTCCAGTGCAAATTACTAATTAAAATATCAACAAACAGAATAAATAAATAAGTGCAATTTATTCTGGAAATAAAACATATATATCTAATTTTATATATCTAGCTTATATATAATTTGTGTTAGGAAATTGTCAAGGATCATCTCCAAATATGCTGCAAAGGCATTTGATGAAACTTGAGAGCCATCTGTTTATGTCTTTTGCTGATTTTTCTGTTGGGTTATAAGTCTTTTTTATTGATTTGTAGAGTTCATATGGGAAAAATATTAATTTGTAGGAGTGCTTTATATATTCCACAGGCAATTCTTCTGTGGTTAATGTTTTCCTTCAGTTTGTGGTTTGTCTTTTTCATTTTCCTTGTGGTTTCTTTTGAAGGAGAAAGGTTTTTTTTTTTTTAATTTATCCTAATTAAATATATTGATATGTTCCATTTTCTTATTATTTAATCTAAGCATCATTCTCTAAGAATTCTGAAAAAGTTTTTATGTTTCAACATCTGCTCTTAATAAAATTAAGCTTTTAATAAAATGGGAATGTATAGATACTTCCTTAGCATAATAAAATATATGCACCCAGTTCGAAAGCTAGTGTCACATTTAATGAGGAAACACAAGAAGGTATCTCATTAGAGGCAAAAACTAGACAGGAATGTCCATCATCACCACCACTATTCAACATTTTTGTGCATATATTAGCCAAAGCAATTTGAGAGGATAAAGATACATAAAGTATATAAATTGGAAAGGAAAAGTTTAAATTATTTGTATATGGTTTGATCATATACCTGGAGAACCTAGGAGAATTCACTAAAATGCTATTATAAACAACAAGAAAATTCAGCAAAATGACTAGATGCAATATTAGTATAAAGAAATCAATAATTCATTTTCTTTAAAGTAATCTCTGTGCCCAACATCGAGCTTGAACTCACAACTCTGAGATCAAGAGTCATATGCTCTACCAACAGAGCCAGCCAGGTGCCCCATCAATAGCTCATTTATTTTTTTTAATATTTTATTTGTTCATTCATAAGAGAGAGAGAGAAAGGCAGAGATACAGGCAGAGGGAGAAGCAGGCTCCATGCAGGGACCCTGATGTGGGACTCGATCCCAGGACTTAGGATCATGCCCTGGACCAAAGGCAGGCGCTAAACCACTGAGCCACCCAGGGATCCCCTCAATAGCTCATTTATAAAACCAACAACCAATCAGAAAGTTTAGCTATTTACAAAAGAAATAGACATTTTTAAAGATGCAAGATCTACGTGATTAAATGTTTTAAAGGCCTAAAAGAGGACTTGATCAACTGGAAAATTGTATCATATTCTTTGACAGCAGGATGTGATTTCACAAAGATAACATATCTACAAACTTAACATAACCGCATTAAAAATATCAAAACAGTTTCCTTTAACTAGACAAGGTGATTCTAAAGTTCAGATGGGAATTATTATACTTAAAAATAGGATAATTCCGAAAAAGAAGAAAAAGCAAAGGCTAGGCCTAAAGATATGAAGATGTACTCATATAATAATGTAATAATGATTATACATTAGATATTGGGGCACCTGGGTGGCTCAGTCAGTTAAGTGTCTGCCTTTGGCTCAGGTCATGATCCCAAGGTCCTGCGATCAAGCCCCATGTCTGTCGGGCTCCCTGCTTAGCGGAGAACCTGCTTCTGCTTCTCCCTCTTCCTCTGCCTCTCCCCTCCACTCATGCTCTCTCTGTGTCAAATAAATAAATAAAATCTTTTAAAAAATAAAAACAAAAGTGAGATATTGAATAACTGGATTTAGCAACTGAACAGAAAAGAAATGCAAAAAAGAGATCCAAACACGTAAGAATCTGTTATATAATAAATGTATTATTTCAAACTGGCAGGGAAAAGATGGCACTGAAAAAGCTGGGGGAAATGGCCAGCATGAGATGATGTCACCAAAATGGCAGATAGGAGACCTAATCTCCATCCTCCAATAAGAATCAACAATTACACAGCTATCCACAAATAAATACAGCTCTGGGGTGCTCTGGAGCCCACCTAAGAAACTTTAGCAATACAGTGTAACAATACACCTGAGAGCAGCTACACAGAAAAGAAGGAAGACAACTTCATTTTGCCTGCATCATCCTATCACCCAAGCTGGCATTGCTCAGCACCAAGAAGAAACAACCCAGCTAGAAAGTCTCCCTCTCTCTAAGAAGAACAGGATGAGTCAGCCCCTTTCTTAGCCTTTCAGGGCACTGCACAAACCCACTTTGGTTTCATTCTATCCAAACCAGCAAAGCTGAGACACATAGAACCCGTTAGGAGCAAGCAAGAAAAGCACCCCTGCTACCAATAGCAGTCACACAGCTGAAGTGATTATGGTTCCGGGTGATGTGCTCTGGAGGCCAATTTAGCGGCTTTAACTACTGAAGCTATGAACTTAAAGGTCATGAGCCTGATAATTGTCACCAGCCTCCACTCAATGCACATATATGAGGGAGACTATGCAGCCTTGGGCCCTCACAGGTTCTTGTGAGCCTTGATCAGGCCCCATGTTCTGTCACTGGACTGAACCATTGCACTCATCTGCAGCTAGTCCCGCCACCTGTGTACCTACTTGCTCTGTCTGGCTCAGCCTTTCACCAACTTCCACGGCCACATGCCCATTGCGAGATCCACCAACCACAGCAATGCATGCCAACAACCAGGACCCCCACAGCTGTCAGTGTGTCCAGTTGACCTTGCTGCCTGCCCTGGCCCCACCACTATGTGTGTGTCTGCAACCAGCTCCTGCCACTACACAGTCACCTACAGCTGACCCCCCACAGCCAAATGTGTGCACACCAATGGATCCAGCCATCATTGCTGCTGGGTCCCTAAGTGCTGGACCTGAGTGCAACACTGAGGACTCCAATAGCATTCGCCACCACTGCAGACTCCCCACAGTGCTTGTCAAGGACCACACAGCTGTAGATGTTGTGGACTCTGACAGCCTGAGCTGAAGAGACATCATGCCTCCTCAGATATGGTGCCACCACACAGCCCTGAACTTGGCATCCTGTACCACAAGACTTAGAACACCACAGAGCATTCTGATGTATCCCCACTTACAGGTGAAAGTCTTCCCTTACCAAAGTCAGCCAATAAAGTCTAGAAGAGGTGACTGCTTCTTCAAATCACAGTCACCTATACATGGCTACAAACATCATAAAGAATCAGGAAATATAAGGAACCTTCATGTACTACTGGCAAAAATGTAAATTAGTGCAGCTACCATAGAAAACAGTATGAAAGTTCCTCAAAAACATAAAAATAGAAATACTATATGATCCAGTAATTCTACTACTGAGTATTTAACCAAAGAAAATTAAAAATCTAATTCAAAAAGATATATACACCCCTAAGTTTACTGTGGCATTATTTACAATAGCCAAGAAATTGAAGTCACACTTGTGGTGAGCATAGCATACTGTATAGAGTTGTCAATTAACTATGTTATACACCTGAAACTAATGTAACACTGTATGCCAACTATGCCTCAATTTTTAAGAATAAATAACTGATATTTTTTTGAAAAATAGAGCTTGGGAAGATGGTGGAATAGGAGGACCCTAACCTTACCCTGACCCACGTTCACAATTAGATATCACCCACATCCAAGTAAATAAATCAGAAAGTGACCCAAAGACTGTCAGAATAAACTCCACGTTAAATGTAGAAAGGAAGCCACATCGGAGAGATTAGGAGGGGCAGAAACAGTGGTAGGGAGCCGCCAACAGGAGGGAGGGAGCTACAGGCACAGAGTAGGAAAAGCACCAGGAAGCCCACCCAAACCCCCATAACATCTTGCCTTGAAAATCAGACGGGCTGAACCCTGTGAGTTTATATAACCAGTGAGACTTAGCGGTTGGAGCTTTAAAAGTCAGTAAGTCAGCACTGGGCAAGCTGGGAGAGCGTGTAACAGCTGGGCCCCCACACTTAAAGAGACAACAGCCTACAGACAGGAAACATAGAAACACAGTTTGCATAATACCTGGGGCAAATGAAAGAGAGATTTGTTTATACAGATTTCAAATCCTGTTGGGGAAATTTTCTGGGAACAAAGGAGCTGGCAGGTGCCATTTTCCTCCCCATCCCCCAGCATAAACACAGAGCCACATTTGGGAAGGGGTGCTGCACAGACACCTGCTAGCAGTATGCCCTATCCACAAGGTCTCCTGAGGACTCACGCAAGCCATCTGGCCTCCTCCCTGGGCTCAGCACAAATTTTAACACCCCATCCAGCTGCTGCCTCTGCATGCCATCCCCCCAATGACCACCACACTAGGGGATCCAGCCTAGGACTAGTGGCTCAGTGCAAATTTTGCTAAAACCCCCACCGTGCCCCTGGGCCCTCCCACAATTACACCCCCTCAGAGTCAGCCTGCCTGAGTCTCACTAACATCACAGAGAGGAAGCACAGCCCACAACAAGGTGTCAGTGTAGATCTCTGGACTGAAAGGAAAAGTGACTCAGCACAATAACAATAGCAGGATACAAGCAACACATATAGGAGACTCCCTTGAAGTGCCAGGTTCTGGTGAAGAGGGGACACTGCACTGCAGGGCACTACAGGAGCTCTTCTTCAAAGAGTCACTATTTTCAAGAGCAGAAAAGTATCTGACATTCCTAACACAGAGGAACAGACACAGAGAGATAGAAAAGATAAAGAGACAGAGGAATAAGTTCCAGATGGAAAAAAAAAAAAAAAACAGGACAAAATCACAGCAAGAGATCCAAGTGAAATAGAAATAAGTAATATGCCTGATAGAGAATTAAAGTAATGATCATAAAGATACTCACTGAACTTCAGAAAAGGGTGGAAGACATCAGTAAGACCCTTGACAAAGAAATAAAAAGTAATGTATCAGGTGTGCCTCACCAGCTCAGTTAGTGGAGCATGCAATTCTTGATCTTAAGGTTGTAAGTTTGAGCCCCATTTTGGGTGTAGAGATTACATAAAAATAAAGTCTCTTTTTTTAAAGATTTTATTTATTTATTTGAGAGAAAGAGCACAAGTGGAGGGAAAAGGTGCAGAAGGAGAGGGAGAAGCAGTCACCCCCTGAGCAGGAAGCCTGATGGGGCACCACCCATGATCTGAGCCAAAGGCAGACACTTAACCAACTGAGTCACCTAGGCACTTCCAAAATAACATCTTTTTTAAAAAATAACATATCAGAAATGAAGAACTCAATAAATGAGATTAAAAATATAATAGATGGAATAAATAGTAGGCTATGGGGAAGCAGAGGAATGTGTCAGTGACCTGGAGGATAGAGTAATGGAAAGCAATCAAGCTGAACAGGTAAGAGACAAACAAATACTATATAATGAGAACAGAGTTAAAGAACTCAGTGGCTCCACTGAGTATAGTAACATTCACATTATAGAAATCCCAGAAAGAGAAGAGAGAGAAAAGGGAGCAGAAAATGTATTTGAAGAAATAATAGCTGAAAACTTCATCAATCTGGGGAGGGAAACAGAGATCCAGATTTAAGAGGTGCAGATATCCCCCAACAAATTCAACCCAAGGAAGTCCACACCAAGTGGATATAGTATTTAAAATGGCAAAAAATAGTGATAAAAAGAGAATTTTAAAGGTTGTAAGAGAAGACAGTTCTGTACAAAGGAAACCTCAAAAGGTTATCAACTGTTTTTTCAGCAGAAACTTTACAGGCAGGGATCCCTGGATGGCTCAGCAGTTCAGTTCCTGCCTTCGGCCCAAGGTGTGGCCTTGGAATCTTGGGATCAGGTCCCATGTCAGGCTCCCGCATGGAGCCTGCTTCTCCCTCTGCCTGTGTCTCTGCCTCTCTCTCTCTCTCTCATGAATAAAAAAATACAATTTAATATTTAAAAAAAATTTTTTAAAGAAACTTTACAGGCTAAAAAGGAGTGACATGACATATTTAAAGTGCTAACAGGGAAAAAAAATCTGCAGCCAAGAATACTCTATCCAATAAGGCTAACTTTCAGAATAGAAAGAGTGATAGAGTTTCCCTGACCAACAGAAGTTAAAAGAATTCATGACCACTAAACCAGCCCTACAAGAAAAATTAAGGGGGACTCTGTGAGTGGAAAACAAAAACTATAAGTAAGAGTAAGAAGAATAAAAAAGCACAAAAGAAAAACTGAAGTATATCTATAAAAATCACTCAAGAGAAGAACAAAATAAAATGATGTAAAAATATGACATCAAAAATCTGAAACATGAAGGGGAGAGTGGTAAAGAATGAGTCCAAAATTAAGTGACCCTTGGCTTAATATAGACTCCTATATGCAGAAGATATTATATATAAACTGAATGGTAACCACAAATCAAAAAACAGTAATAGATATGCAAAAAAATAAAGAGCAAGGAATCCAAGTACATCGCTAAAGAAAACCGGGAAACCATGAAAGAGAGAAAGAAACCAGCAAACCATGGAAGAGAGAAAGAGAGGTACCTGGGTGGCTCAGTCAGTTAGGTGTCTGCCTTCCCCTCAGGTCATGATCCCAGAGTCCTGGGATCAAGCACCACATTGGGCTCTCTGCTCAGCGGGGAGCCTGCTCCTCCCTCCCCTCTGGCTGCTGCTCCCACCCCCCACCCCGGCTTGTGCTCTCTCTTTCTGTGCCAAATAAATAAAATCTTAAAAAGAGAGAGGGAGAAGGATCAGAGAAGAATTACAAAAACCACAAAACAAGTAACAAAATGGCAATAAATGCATAACCATTAGTAATTGCTTTGAATGTAAATTAACTAAATGCTGGAAAGAGTTCTTCAAGCTGAAATGAAAGGACACTAATTAGTAACATGAAAACATGTGAAAATATATAACACTAGTAAAAGTTAAGTATATAGTCAAATTCAGAATACTCTTAATACTGTAACATGTAACTCTGATATAAAGGTTAGAGGACCAAAATATTTTTTAAAAAATTATAGGTAAAATAATTTGTTAATGGATACACAATATGAAAATATATGTGAGTTGTAATATCAAAAACAAAAAGGGAGAGGTAAAAGTGTAATTTTGTATGCAATTGAAGACAAATTTTTTTAATTTTTTTTTTTTTTACTTATTTATAATAGTCACAGAGAGAGAGAGAGAGAGGCAGAGACACAGGCAGAGGGAGAAGCAGGCTCCATGCACCGTGAGCCCGACGTGGGACTCGATCCCGAGTCTCCAGGATCACGCCCTGGGCCAAAGGCTGGCGCCAAACCGCTGCGCCACCCAGGGATCCCAAAGATAAATTGTTATCCACATAAAATAGGCATTTATATCTATAAGATGTTTATGTAAGCCTTATGGTACCACAGAGCAAAATCTGTGGTCGATTCACAAAATATAAAGAGAAGGTAATCAAACCATTCCACTGTGGAAAATTATCAATTCCCCAAGGAAGGCAGCAAAAAAGGAAGAAAGGAACAAGGGAACTGTAAAACAGCTAGAAAACTACACAATGGCATTAGTAAGCTCCTACCTATCAATGCTTTCTCTAAATGTAAAATAATTGAATTCTCCAATCAAAAGACATAGAGTGGCTTGATGAATAAAAATGACACAACCATATGCTACCTACAAGAGATTCACTTCAGCTTTAAGGACACGGGCTCAAAGTGAAGGGATGAAAAGATATTCCATGCAAGTGAAAATCTATAGACAAATAAAAAGGTGACAAAATATCAGATAAAACAGACTAAGCCAAAAATGGTAACAAGGGACAAAGAAGCTCATTAAATAATGGAAGGGAGTCAATTTATCAAAAAATAAACAATCATAAATACATATGCACCCAACATCAATGCACCTAAATATATTAAGCAAATACTAATTAATAGATCTGAAGAGAGAAACATAAAAAATAATAGTAAAGGACTGCAATATCCTCACTTTCAAAAATGGATAGACCATCTACACAGAAATAAATAAGTAAACATTGGACTTATATTATACTTTAGACCAAATGGACCTAACAGATTTATACAGAAAGTACCATTCACAAGCAACAGAATACAAATTCCTCTTAATTGCACACAGAATATTCTCCAGGATAGATCATATGATAGGGCTCAAAACAAAGCTTAGCAAAGTTAGGAAGCTGAAATCATACTATCTCTTCTAATCACAATGGCATGAAACCACAAATGGATAAGAACAGGAAACTGGAAAGCCCAAAAATTATTTGGAAATTAACACAGTCCTGAACAATCAGTGGGTCAAAAAGAATTTTTTTGTTGATTTTAGTGGAATCTTTAGGAATTTTTTAAAATATTTTATTTATTTATTTATTTATTTATTTATTTATTTATTTATTTTAGAGAGAGAGAGAGAGAGTACAGAGAGAGGGTCAGACAGGGAGGGAGAAGAACAAGCAAAGCCCATGCTGAGCTCAGAGCTCCAAAAGGGGCTCTACCCATGATCCTGAGATCATGATCTGAGCCGAAACCAAGAGTCAGCCACTTAACTAACTGAGCCATCCAGGCATCCCAAGTCATTAGGATTTTTGGTATAAAAGATCATGTCATCTGCAAATAAAGGCAATATTGCTGCTTCCTTTCTGATTCAGATACCTTTTATTTCCTCTTCTTGCCTGATTGCTCCAGCTAAGACTTCCAGTGCTATAGGAGTGGTGAGAGTGGGTAACCTTGTTTTGTTCCTAATCGAAGCAGAAAAATCTTTCCACTTTTCACCACTGAGCATGACATTAATTGTGGGCTTATCATATATGGCCTTTATCATATGAAGGTATGTTTCCTCACCTAATTTGTTGAGTATATGCATGAAATGATGTATTTTGTTAAATGCTTTTTCTGCATCTACTGAGATATGATATGACATTTATCTTCCATTCTATTAATATGTTATATCACATTTATTGATTTACATTTGTTGAACTATCCTTGCATCCCAGGGATAAATCCCACTTAATCATGTTTTATGATCTTTTTAATGTATTGTTGAATTTGTTTTGCTTATATTCTGCCAAGAATTTCATATTCATAAAGGATATTGGTTTGTAGCTTTATTTTCTTGCAGTATCCTTATCTGGCTTTGGTATTAGGGTAACGCTGTCTTGTAAAATGAGTTTGGGAATGTTCCCTCCTCTTCAGTTTTTTAAGAGTTTGAGAAAGACTGGCATTAATTCTTTTTTAAATGTTTGGTAGAAGTCATCAAACCATCTGGTTCTGGTTTTTCTTTGTTGGGAGATTTTTGAATACTAATTCATGTCCTTAATTGTTACTGAGTCTCTTCAGATTTTCTCATCCTTCATGATTTAGATCATATGTTTTTAGGAATTTATCTATTTCTTCTGGGTTATCCAATTTGTTGGTGTATAATTGTTTCTACTAATCCCAGAACTTCTATGTACGATCTTTGTATTTTGTACTATACATTGCAATGGATCTTCTTTCATTTCTGATTTTATTTGAATCCTTTTCTTTTCCCTTAATGAGTCTAGCTAAAGATTTGTCAATTTTGTTTATCGTTTCAAAAAACCAGCTTTTAGTTTTGTTGATCTTTTCTATTATTTATCTGCTCTCTATTTTATTTATTTATGCTCCTATATTTGTTCTTTCCTTCCTTTTGCTAACTTTGGGCTTAGCTTATTCTTCTTTTTTCTGGTCCCTTGAGGGGTCTTAGTTGTTTCAATGAGAATGTTCTTTTTTCCCCCCTTAACGTAGGCATTTGTCACTATGAACTTCCCTCTTAGAACTGCTTGAAGATACAAATGAAAAGATGTCCTGCACTTAAGGAGTGGAAGATTTAATATTGTATAAATGTGTGTGGAGCCACAAAAGTCCCCTAATAGCCAAAGCAATCCTGAGAAAGGGAACAAAGCTGGAGGAGTCATACTTGCTTATTTCAAATTGTGCTACAAAGCTGTTTAAATCAGAACAGTATGGTACTAGCATAAAAATAACACACATAGACTAATGCAAAAGAATTGAGATCCCAGAAATAAACCTCCACATACACAGTCAAATAATATTTGACGAAGTAGCCAAGAATACTCAAAGGGGAAATATTCTCTTCAATGAATGGTGCTTGGAAAACTGGATAACTACATGTGGTAGAATAAAACTGGATCCTATCTTATACTCTTCATAAAAATTAACTAAAATTGATTAAAGACTTAAACATAAGACAAGATTTGAATTATCAAGTGACATTGACAATAAACCATGAATACTCAAAGGGGAGAACACAGCCCATTCATTAAGCAGTGCTAGGAAAATTGGATATTTATAAGCAAAAGAAAGAAAATAGACCCCTGCCTTACACCACTCACAAAATTAACTCTAAATTAATTGAAAACTTAAATGTAAGACCTGAAACATAAAACTCCTAAGAGAAAACTTAGAGGGAAATCTCCTTGACATTAGTTTCATCAATGATTTTTTGGATGTAATACCTAGAGCACAAGCAACAAAAGCAAAAATAAACATGTGGAATTGAATCATACTAAAAAGATTCTGCACAGAAAGGAAATAATCAACAACAGAAAAGGCAACCTATGGAGTGGGAGAAAATATTTATAAATGACATAACTGGTAAGGGGTTAATATCCAAATATTATATATATACATATATATATATATATATATATATTTGAAACTCACAACTCAATAGCAAAAAACAAAAACAAAAACAAAAACAAAAAACATAAACAATCCAATATTTAAATGAGCAAAAGACCTAAATAGACATTTTTCCAAAGATGACCAACCATTTTCCAGGAATGGAATAGGGAATCAAAATTACAATGAGATATCACCTCACAACTGTTAGAATGGCTATCATCAAGAGGACAAAAGAAAAATGTTGGTAAGAATGTGGAGAAAAGGGAATCCTTATACCTTGTTGGTGGGAGTATAAACTGGTTCAGCTACTATAGAATACAGTATAGAGATTTCTCAAAATATTTAAAATAGAACTATCATATGGTCCACCAATCCCACTTCTGGGTGTACATCCAAAAAAAAAAAAATAGAAACAGGATCTGGAAAAGATATCTACATTCTACGTTCATTATTGCAAAATTATTTACAATAGCCAAGATATGAAAACAACCAAAGTGTCCACTGAGGGATGAATGAATAAAGAACATGTAGGTATTTTTTCAGCCCTTAAAAAAAGGAGAAAATTTAGCCATTTGTGACAATATGGATGGACCTTGAAGGTATTATGTTCAATTAATTAAGTCAGACAAAGAAAGACAAATACTGTACAATCTTACTTATATGTGGAATTTAAAGAAACCAAACCCATAGAAACAGAGATCAGACTGGTTGTTGCCAGACGTGACAGGGAAGGGGGGGCATAATTGAGTGAAAGTGGTCAAAATGTACAAACTTCCAACTATAAAATAAATAAGTCTCAAGGATTCTTGTTCTGTATGGTAACTGTAGTTAATGATATTGTATTACATTCTTAAAATTTTCTGAGAGTAGTTCTTAGGTATACTCACCACAGAAAAAGAAATGGATATTATGTGATATAACAGAAATGTTACTAAGATGATAATAATTTCAAAATATATAAGTGTATCAAATCAATATGTTTTAAACCTTAAACTTTCACAATGTTACAGGTCAATTATATCTCAATAAAGCTGAGGGTGGGGGATCTGGAGAAAATGGAGAAAAATGTAACTTTGGAACTCTATCTTATATCATAAGTTCTATATGGATCAAAATATAAATATAAAATACTGAAACCAAAGATTTTTTTAAAATATAAAAATTATTTTTGAAATATCAGAGTTGGGAAGGCCTTGTTAAGTATGACCTATTACCCAGAAGTAATTTTTTTAAAAAACTGAAAAATTTAAGTGCATAAAAAATAAAAAACTTCTTCTTAAAAAAAAAAAGCCACCATAAACAAGTCAAAAGTAAAAGGCTTGCAACAAATATCACAGGCAAAAGGCTAATATTCTTATTTAAAAGATGAGGAAAAAGGGGAAAAAATGAGCACAAAAAAAAGAATTAAAAGGAAAGAAATACAAATAGTTTTTAAATACATTTCTTAAATGCAAAGTTAACACATTATACTATAAGAAGATATTAAAACTAAAAGTACATTAGAGAGCTTCAAAATACATGAAGCCAATACTGACAGAACTAAAAGGAAATTTTGACAAATCCATAATTTATCATTAGAGATGTAAACACATCTTTCCCAGTAATTGCTGGCACAGTACAAAGAAGATTGCCAAAGATTTGGAAGACTTAAACAATACTCTGTACCAACTTGACCTAACTGGTATTTATAAACCACCAGATCCCACACTAGCAGAATGGACACTCTTTTCAAGTGCATGTGGATCATTCACCAAAATACACCAAAGTTGGGCCATAAGACAACTCTCAATGGAAATCATAAGGAGGACATTCTCTGAGCAAAACTGTATTAGATTAAAAATCAAAATCAAAACAGTGTTTGGAAAAATCCCCCATACTTGAGAATTAAACAACACACTTGTAAATCAACAAAAGGCCAAAGAAGAAATCACAAGGGGAATTAGAAAACATTTTTAACTGAATAAAAATGAAAACATAATAATCAAATTTTGTGGTAGGTAGCTAAAGTACCGCTTAGAGGAAAAGTTATAGGTTTGAATATTTATATTAGAAACAGAAGGAAAGTAGGAAAGCTTAAAATTAATTAAGAGTTCATCTTAGGACACCAGAAAAAAAAAAAACATATTAAGCCCAAAGTAGATAAAAGGAAGGAAATAGAAGTAGAAATCATAGATCTAGAAAAAAAGAAAAACAATCAGGGTAAATCAATAAAACCAAAACTTAGTTCTTCAGGAAAATAAATAAACTTCTAGCTAATAAATTAAGAAACTTCTAGCTAAACTGGTCAAGAAAAAAAAAAAGAAAAGAAAGAAAACACAAATTCCCAGTATCAGGAATTAAATGCTCTACAGACATTAAACAAATAATAAGGAATATTTGTAATAAATTATGCCAATAAATTCAACAACTTAGATGAGACGGACATATTCCTTGGAAGATATAAACTACCAAAGCTCACTGATGTATCAAAGCTCAGTGGTGCAGATTGCTTCACTGATTAAGTCTATCAAACAGTTAAGGCAAAATCATATCAATCCTATACAAACTCTTCCAGAAAATAGAGGAATGCAGAGTCAGCACCAGATGTCCCTAAATAGAGTCTGCCTCCAGCTTCCCAATGTTTCAGAAAGTGGCTCTCTCAAACTCTTACAAAAGCACAGATCTGCTGAGGGTAAACATAGATTAAGTGAAAAGAAAAAGTAGAAAATATTTGCAAATAACATCTGCCCACTTTAACTTATCCAGTTTTCAAACCATCACTTCCAAACAGCTTTTTTGGTGTATGTTTTGGGAAATAGTTTTTAAGGGTACCTTATTTGAGATTCCGACCTTGCATGACCAACCATCCCAGTTCACCCGGGATGTTCCCCATTGTTAGCACTGAAACCCTACAGGCCCAGGAAAACCAAAAACACAGCCCTACCTAAACCTGAATTTCATTGCCCTGTAAACGAAAACCTTATTCTAAACTCTCAAGGAAATTTCTGCTTCTTTCATTTTGCTGTTTTCCTTACACATAGAGACTCCAATCAGAAGATAATTTAATTATAAAGAAGAAAATACAGCATGAGAGTATCATTCTCACCCTCATTTTATAAACTCTAGTCCTGTCCACATTTGTTTTCAAGTACTAAGTGTGATTTTTAAAAATCCAAACTGCAAAAAAGAAACTTATAAGGGCAATTCTTATATAATAAAAATTAGAATTCAAAGAAACTTTTTTATGGGGATTTAAGAATTTTAACAAAAGGCATCAGAAAGTATTTACAAGGTGACAGTATTGCATTGAAGGCTTAAGGTATGACTGCATTTACCTTTTATTTACACCAGATGGCAGACATGAGCTCAACTTCCTTGCCTTGGTAAGATTGTGAATTGAGTTAGATTTTTTTCAGTTCAAAGTCATAAATCAGAAATGTCCTTAGAGTGACCTATGGATGTAAATTACCAGAATTTATCATCTGCTGTTACATATGTGGGATCTTTCCTGATGTCCTGCCTCAGAGAGTCATTTATTAAGTGTGTTCAAAAGGAAATTTTTCCTTTGAGGCCCTACAATGTGGTCACTGCAGTGGAAAGCCTGTTTCCCATGCTTAATGACATACCACTCTCTGGGTAAAGGACAAAGATGAAGAACACTTGGAAAGATATGAGAAGGAGCAAAAGGAAGGGGCTGGATAATACATTCCATGTCTTAACATCTGTTACAATCTCTAAAATGAGTATATAAATTGAAAGATACAAAAATACAGCATCTTAAGAACTTCCCATCTCTCTTGACTTTCTAAGTCATCAGCTTTGAGTCATACTGATCTTTATCTGTTCTTGGAACAAATGGATAAGGTTGCTTCTTTCCATTTGTTATCATATGGAGCTGTAGTGACACACAATTTATTCATACTACCCTAAAGATATGCAAAGAAAATACAGCTTCTTTATTTTTCTATTGTCTTGCTAATCTAGCCTACCAACCTCCCACTCTTTTTCTGGGTAAAAGAAAAAAACTAAACTTGCTGAGAAATAATACCCAGTCACTTCACATTAAATAGTTTGCTTTCGGGCAGCCCCAGTGGCCCAGTGGTTTAGCGCTGCCTTCAGCCCGGGGTGTGATCCTGGAGACCTGGGATTGAATCCCACATCGGGTTCCCTGCATGGAGCCTGCTTCTCCCTCTGCTTGTGTCTCTGCCTCTGTGTGTGTGTGTGTGTGTGTGTGTGTGTGTCTCATGAATAAATAAAATATTTTTTAAAATTATAATAAAAAATAAATAGTTTGCTTTCAGCCTATAATTGCTCTTTTCGAGGAAAAGCTCAGGCTTTCAGACTCCCCCACTACCACCACTTCCCTCTCCAAGGTGGCATCGGGGGTAGGATAAATAAAACCTCATTCTCCCTGGAGACCTGGGGTATTCCCCAAATCCTTCAGAGCCTAGGCAGTAAGAGTGTATCTTATACATCATAAGATACGCACCCTGATATCTGCAGCTGACATCCACTCTCTCTGTGGGCTTTGCAGTCCTCTCTGATGACTTTAGTAACACCAGCCTCAGCTCTTTTCTCAGCTGAACATTCCTCCTGAGATGGGGCTTTGATTCTAAGGCCAAATAATCCACTCTGCAACCTTTAGTTCCAAAATCACCTCATCCCCATTTCACCTACATTCTTGGTAAGGTTACCAGCCCTGGGGTTACCTCCCCAGGACAAGGACTTCTCGATGCCTTCCATCCCGCATTGAAGATAAGGGAGCCTCTGACAAGCCAGTCAGGCTCTTCCTCTACCTAACCAAGTTACCCTCTGAAGTTTACCAGGTCATGGCTGCTCTCGGGGTACTGAGTGGGAAAGACACCGGGGACCCTCTGCATTTGGCTTTAACCTCTGTACTATCTGCATACACACACATGCACATTTTAGTATTTTAAGGGAAAGCAGGGAAGCTGGTTAGACATTCTGGATGTTTGATCACCTCCCTCCCTCTTGGTCTCTTCTTTCAGTGTTGTGTTTTTGGGTTTTTTTTTAAGATTGATTTATTTCAGTGAGAGAACACACAACGCGGCTGGGTGCTTGCACATGTGTGTGAGTCAGGGAAAAGGCAGAGGAAGAGAATCTTTAAGCAGGCCAAGTTGAGCTGGATCCCAGGAATCCCCCCAACACACACAACCAGTGAGATCACAACCAAGAGTCAGGCACTCAACCAACCGAGCCACCCAGGTACCCCCTTCCTTGTCTCTTCTTATTGTCCAGCCACCACATATGAAGGGACAGGCTCACACTTCCTCTTTTCCCCTACCTCAGACTTCCAGGGTCACTCAGTTTGGGGGCCACTAAGCCTCCATGCTCAGCCACGATGTCTAATCATGACTTTAAGAATTGCTTCTACCAGGGGCACGTGGGTGGCTCAGTAGTTGAGCATCCACCTTTGGCTCAGGGTGTGATCCTGGAGTCCCAGGATCGAGTCCTGCATCAGGGTCCCCATGGGGAGCCTGTTTCTCCCTCTGCCTATGTCTCTGCCTCCCTCTCTCTGTGGAAAGAAAAGAAGAGAAAAGATGAAAGAAAGAAAGAAAGAAAGAAAGAAAGAAAGAAAGAAAGAAAGAAAGAAAGAAACTACTCCTACTAGACCTGAACCATGATGTGTAAAAGTCTTTGAAATCTAGAAATTTCATATCTCTGTCTAAAAATCTTATTTTCAATATCTTTGCCCCCAACCTAAAACAGACAAGAAAGTTAGTGTTATCCTTTTGTCTATTTGGTATTATCTATTTTCTTTGCTTGGGGCAATAAACCTCATAGTTTAACCTTCCTTTTGGGATGAAGTTAAAAGGAAATAAGACTTAAGGGACAAATAAATATAAATCATTTTCAAATATTATAAATATTATCACTATTATAGGAGCTCCGTGTATAAAGTGTTTAAATTAGACTTGGCACGTAAGCATCGTGATTACCATTATCAATAGTATTACCGCATGTAAAGTGAAAGCAAGCCTGTACACCAGAGATAAGAAAACAAACTAAATTGTCATGTTGGGACTCTTATAAAAACTTATAATTGTGACACAAAACACCTCTTGAATTTCCATTTTTAAAAATATGGTAGAGGAAGTGAGGGGAAAAAAGTTAAGCATGAAATCAGAATATACATTGTGTTTGTGAAAGCTGATTGTCCGAGTCAACATCTGAAAACAGTAACCTATTTTTCCTATTTTGATTTTGATTGGATGGTCGATGGATGTTGTAATTATACCAGTCAACATAAGCAAAGTCGGTTGCCTCATCACCTCAGAAAAATAATGGGCAACGTGGTTACATAAAGGGTGCTGAAGTAACTGCACCCGAGCAGCTAAAACAAAATAATTGTAAAAGAAAATTATTGACAGGAAATCATTGATTCCTGGGGGTAGCCCATTTTGGTGGAAAGGACAAAGAGAAGCCACACTGTTAATGACAATTAATACAAAGTTGCTTCACCTATGAGTTCTATGGTCAATACATTCAAGTTGAAAGGTGCGTGTTGTTTCTGTTTTCTCTCAATGTGACAGTTGTGAGCACTAGTCCATTAAGCTGACAGGCCTGTGTGTGAATCTGCTGGGCGAAGCAGTATTAACCTCTTTGACATTGGTTTTACTAACCCAGGGGCTCTTGTTTCTTCAGTTAATGTGAATTTGGTACTAATATTTCCAGCCTTCCAAAGGACATGCTTATGCTGCCTAACCTTTGAAAATAATTACACTCTTGGCAACAAAGTACCTAGTATCCTAGAAAATCAATAAGACAATCTGAATGTGTAAGATTAAAGTAAAAAAATCAATATATTAGGAGTAAAAAGCATAGAATCCAGACATTTAAATATTTCATTTAAAAATGACATAACCATTTGGGGACCTACGTTTTCAAGGTTTGGATTTCATAAAGGCCCTCATGGTTTAATTGTTATGACACCTTGAGTCATCACTTGACAAAACTGAAATGCCTCTCAGAGCTTCTTGCAGCCACAAAGCAGGAAACAGGAGAGAGAGGAATGGCAATTCATCATGTGTGGAGCTCTCCCCTCGAAAGGCAAAATATATAAGGGGTGCTGTTCCCTAGGCCCTCTGACTTCACAAAATGAGATCCTGGTGGGGTCTCAATGCTTCCTGCACCTCTGACTATTTAAGGTGGTTTTTAAGGCATGCTCCACGTGGCCCAGTGGTTCTGCAGTGCCTCAGTAGATGCTGGGAGGACCCAGAAGAACCAGGCTTAAATAGTGGGTTTCCATTAATTCTGTGGAAAGGGCTTTTCTGTCTTTAAAAACAGTTCTAAAGCTACTGCCTTAAGGCTTGTTGTATAATCACAATACAACAATACAAAGAGGGAAAGATAAGCACCTATTCTCATGGTTATACTCATGTCCGAAGCCAGGGAGCGTATGTTTGAACCCCTGGAAGATAACTAGGGTATAAAAACAACTGGAACAGATTGCATGTAAAATATCTTAATAAAGTTTATTTTGAAGACAAAAGTGATAACTAGAGTACCTTGTACACACAGGGGTTTGGTGCAGTAACTCTTTATCCGGCTCACACACCTGAATCACTGCAAAACTTAAAAAAAAAAAATAATTTTTTTAAGTGGGGAGGACCCACCTGAGTGGGTTCTGATTTAATTGGTCTAGAATAGGGCAGCCCGGGTGGCTCAGTGGTTTAGCACCACCTTCAGTCCAGGGCGTGATCCTGGAGACCTAGGATGGAGTCCCATGTCGGGCTCCCTGCATGGAGCCTGCTTCTCCCTCTGCCTGTGTCTCTGCCTCTTTCTCTCTCTGTTTCTCATTAATAAATAAATAAATAAAATCTTTAAAAAAATAATAATTGGTCTAGAATAGAGTCCAAGCATTAGTATTTTTTAAGTTCCCCAGGTGATTTTGATGTGCAGTGGGACTTGATCGCCACAATATTACAGCTACGCAGGGAAAGAGATTATATACACCCAGGGAGCAGAAGAGCAAAGACACCTCCTTCAGGATCCTATAGCTTCCAGACACCCACGGGCCTCTGAGCTCACACTTCACTTGAAGACAACCCACATGACAGCTGTTACTCCTGGGAGTTAATAGAGCAGTTTTCATCCCGCCTCTGTCTGATTACATTACCATTTGCTTTAGGACAGTGTTTCCAAAACGTACAATCTTAAGAATCATCAGAGAGACTTGTTAAAACTAGCAATTCTAGATTCTCCCCTTCTACACCCCAATTCTGTATTTCCATACTATAGCCCAGGAGTCTGTACCTTCAATTGCACTCCAGGTGATGCTTATGATTTGGCAGGCTGGGAAACCCTGCTCCAGAATCTAAATTGCTCAAACAGCCTCTCACTGCTTGTCTTACAATTTCTCCCAGTCCAGTCCATCACAATACTATTTCTAGAACAATCTTCCCGTTCCTTATATCCATTAAGCCATTCTGTGCTGCTTACCATAAAATGACTACATGTTATTCAGTTGTTTGGTTGCTGTGTTCTTTCTATTTTCCCTAAACCCTCTGGGACTGGGCACAGCCTGGTCTTGAGACTCCAGAACATGGAGGTTAGGAAAATCTAAAAACAGTAACAAAAAATGATAATAAAGGGTTGAGGCCATATCTGGAAGTCCAGTGGACAGTACAAGTGGAAAGCCTGTCCGAAGTGTGCTAAGTCATGAGGCCTAACTTGTACATGTGTGGGGAAGAAGTGGGTGGCAACAGCACAATAGCAAGAGCAGGCATTTTTCATACTTGCTGTTCGGTGCTTTACATATGTTATCTCATGAGGTCCACGTAGTGTATGACACATATGCTACCGTGGTCTCGGTTTGCATAGGAGAAACCACCGATGTTTAGGCTAAGTAACTTGCCTAAACTTGCCCAATGACACACAGAAGTGATAGAGAGGAAGTAGGCTCAGGCCAGGCAGCTTGTGAATGACCAAGCAACACTATCTCCTGCTTACAGAGAACAGAACCAGCTAACAAGGCTTGGGAAGGTGCTTCAATTCCCCATCATCTCATCCCCTGCTTTCAGGGGAAAGAAAAAGTGACCCACAAAAAACTCTGAAGATTAAACTAGTCTGGTGCTGTGAGGAGTCTCCATTTTGAGAGGCGTCCCCTCCTGCTCCTTCCGGAGCCTCCTTGTCCAGAATTTAGGCTTACTGTTGTTGAAACTGTTTTTAAAAATCATTTAAAAAAAAAAAAATATGTGTTAATTGAAAGCAATTTACTTAAAAGAGACTTTATTCTGAAGGCATGAGATGTCTGTTAGAGTCCTCTTCATTGCTTGACAACTCACAATCAGAACTCTGGTAACTAACCTGGGTTCTACGTTCTGTTTTGCATTTGTTTTTTGTCACGATTCTGAGAAATGGGACCATTCCCTTGGATGTGTCTTTTGTCATGAGAAGCTCAAGAAAAGGGATATTAAAAAAAAAAAAAAAAAAACTTTTTGTTTTTTCTGAGGAACGTGAAAAGAAACTGTTTAAGAAATAGACTAAAACAAAAGGTATAGTAGAAAACAAGCACACTGGGAGCCAAACACACCAGGTTTGTCTCATTGTGAGCTATGTAACCTAGATTGATCACTTCCCCCTTTCCAAGATATGATGCTCATCTTTAAGGATAGTATTACCTAAGATAGAGTTGGATGAACCATGACCACAGCCAAATCCAGCCCCCTTGGACTGTTTTTAAGGCCTTTGTCCAGATCAGAATAATTTCTAATTTTTTAGAGGTTGGAAAGAAGAATAAGAAAATTCAACAGTAATACTATGTAGGCTGCAAAACCTGAAATATTTACTACCTGGCCCTTTACAGAAAAATTTGCTAATCTCTGACCTAAAACCAAGATGATACCATCTGTCTAACTTATCATAAACAACCAAGCCAAGAGGAGCTACAGAATCTATATTTTAAAGCAGATGCACTCACTAGCTAATTGACTGCTCCTAAGCAGCCTCTCAACACTCACAATTCAAATTTGTGCTTCAGCAAAACTTTAAAGGACCACAGGGTCACTCACAAATAAGACAGACGGGATCCCTGGGAGGCTCAGCGGTTTGGCGCCTGCCTTTGGCCCAGGGCCCGATCCTGGAGTCCCGGGATCGAGTACCGCGTTGGGCTCCCGGCATGGAGCCTGCTTCTTCCTCCTCCTGTGTCTCTGCCTCTCTCTCTCTCTCTGTGTGTCTATCATAAATAAATAAATAAATCTTAAAAAAAAAACAAGACAGACATCCAAGACTCATTCTATAAAAGACAAAGATCTACTCCATGTTGAAACAACTAAAGTATTGCTATCTTGAAACAGGAAAGAAAGAGGCCTTGGATTCTAAGTCCCCCAAAATGTCACACAAAAACATAAACAAATAAAGCAAGTAAATCTTGGTGTGGTTCTGGAGGGGAGGAGTCAATAAGGGGTGAACTGAAACCCCCTTAGTTGACCTCTTCCAGGAAGGGCAGCCCCAAAGCTACATGGGAGCCAGTTTAAAAACCACTGATGGAGAGGGGGCAACTGGCTGGCTCAATCAGGAAACATGCAACTCTTGATTAAGTTTGAGCCTCCTGTTGGGTGTACAGATTACTTACAGATAAGATCTTTAAAAAAACAAAACAAAACAAAACCCACTGATGGAGAGAAAAGAAGTGGACTTGAATCTTGAGGGGCTCCATGGAATCCTGCCTCAGCCACTTACAGCTTTAGTGAACTTAAGCAAGTCCCATTCCTTCTTTAAATCACTTTTCTGAGTTTTAAAAACATCATCTACATAACTTTTAGAACCATTTTTAAGACTATGGTTAATGTATATAGAGTAATGTACATATGGCCACAAAGAATATTCTCCATGGGGTGCCTGGGCGGCTCAGTTAAGTGTCCAACTCTCTGTTTCGGCTCAGGTCATGATCTCAGGGTCGTGGCATTGAGCCCTGCATTGGGCTCCACACTCCGCAGGTAATTTGCTTGAAGATTCTTTCCCTCTGCTCCTCTTCCCACTTGCTTGCACGCTCTCTCTCTCTAATCTTTAAAAAAAATAATTCTCTTCATACATAATATAAATATCAATTATACATATATATAATTTCATTTTGTTCAAATCTTGACATATACAGTATGATTTGAACAAAATGAAATTATATAAGCTTACAATAACATAATAAAAAGTGTGATAGAAATGCTGTATAAGGAGGTAACTGTGTTATGAAAGTCTACAGTTTCCCTCTAGTTAGAGAAAATTAAGTGTCTCAGCCAGAATTTGGAAAATGTTGCATTCTCCACCACTGCCCTACCTACCCCCTCACTGTTTCTGGTTAAGGAATTCATACCAGCCACAGGGAAACGTGGCTTCCATCCAAGAAGAGGGGGAAGAAAACAAAAACAACTCCACTGTAAAATAGAAAGGAAAATGAGTCTGACAGATTTATTCCTTTCTGCATTTCCTGTTGCTGCTTCCCAAGACTGGCTTTCAAAAGCAAGACTTCGTCCCATGAGAATAACCTCTACAGTGAGGCAGCCCTCTCTGAGAAAGAGCTGCCTCTCCCTTTTCATTTCTTTTTTTTTTTTTTTTTTAATTCTGGAGCCAGAACAAGCCCCAGGTGTCCTTTTTGTCCAATACCAACATGTAATATTCTCTCTCCTCTGTTTTTACAAGACTTTAGAAAAAGAAAGGGGGGCAAATTGTCTAAGTCCCAAGGACAGGGAGGGAAAACCCAGAGATAGTCCCAGAGGGAAGAAGAGAGTCAGGTGATATTTGTAGAACAAACAGAAATAATGACAAACTAACACTTTTAAGAAATTAGAACCATTCTCATTTGTGTGTCTGTTTAAAAATTTGTGTTTTGTAAGTGCATGCTAGCGATACTCCTAAGACACATTCAGGAGATCGGAGATAGGCATGCATGTTAAGTGCAGACTCAGACGAAGAATAAAATGATTCAATGGGGGTGGAATGGTGAATTAATGTATATTGTATGTCAAAGTGTCTGCCAATTGGGTTTGTTCTTATAAAGAATTAATGTTTCACTCACATTCAATACAGTTGACTTACTCTAGCTGAAATGGGCCTAGATAGCTATTTATTATCTGAGTGGCTTTAACACAGTCTTCTCCACCCTGCAGCTGAAGTTATTGAGTCTAACATGTGGTATTCATTAGTTGAAATCCTGGAGTGTAATTGTCTAGATTTGAAGCATAAAGCTTTGCAATAAAATTTTGCATTAAAAAAAAAGATTTATTTGAAATCTCCTGAGTTCTGCCACCAACATAGTGGAAACAATACCAATTTTCTTTTCTTTTGGCCTAAAATATACATTGCATTGGCTTTATGAGAGGCAGTTACATTCAGAAAAATTAGAGTTCCTTTTGCAAACATATTTTAAATAATATTTAGGCTATCATTTCTGGAAAATCGTTTAAGAAAAAGAACTCTATCCCTCTTAGAAATATAAGGAATAGTGATTTCTACATCCAAAGCATTTAATTCCCTCCCACTTTCTTCCTCTTCCTCTTTCTAAATTTCTCATTCCACTGAATTGAGAATTATAATTATATGGGGGGAAAGGAATGTTATTCACTTATTTTTAAAAACTTGCTCAATTTTGTTAATTAGCAAAATAGTATTTGATTTCTTTTTCATGTGACTTCAGTTTAACAATCCATTTTCATTCATTTATTTTCACAGTGATAAAATTACATAAGGGCCTAAGGAAAATCTACATTTTTTGAGAGTGAGGTATATATATATATATATATATATTGGTTTTCTTAGTGTCTTTATTTCTAAAACATAAAAGTTTTGAATTCTCAGGGGTTTCTGATGACAAATAAAATATTTAAGATAAAATCATCAAATATTAAATACCTTATTTAAAACTTTACTACCACCAGTTCTACAATAATCTAAGGACTACACAACAAGATGATGCCATAGCCAATAACATATGGCTATATTTCTTTTTTTTAATATATTTTATTTATTTATTCATGAGAATACACAGAGAGAGAGACAGAGAGGCAGAGACACAGACAAAGGGAGAAGCAGGCTCCATGCAGGGAGCCTGACGTGGGACTCAATCCCGGGTCAAGACCTAAGACTATAAAACTCTTAGAAGAAAACATAAGAGGAAATCTTCATGGTGTTGGATTTAGCAATGATTTCTTTGATATGACACCAAAAGCTCAAACAACAAAAGGAAAAATAGATAAAATGAACTATATCAAAAGCTTCTGTGTACAAAAGGACATAATCAAAGTGAAGAGGCAACCTGTGGGAATAGGAGAAAATATTTCCAAGTGGTATCTCATACAGTGGTAATATCCAGTATATATAAAGAACTTCTACATCTCAACAATAATAAAAATAACTCAGTTAAATATGGACAAAGGACTTCAATGGACATTTCTCCAAAGAAGAAATACAAATTGCCAACAAGCATATGAAAAGATACTCAACATTATTAATCATTAGGGAAATGCAGATCAAAACCACAAGCTATCACCTCCTATCAATTAGGATGGCCACTATTAAAAACAAAATAAGAAATATCAGCAAGGATGTGGAGGAACTGGAACTCTTGTGCAATGCTGATAGGAATATAAAATGGTATAGCTGCCATGGAAAACGATATGATAATTCCTCAAAAAATTAAAAATAGAATCACCATATGATCCAGCAATACCACCTCTGAGTATATGTCCAAAGAATTGAAAGCAGAAACTCAGAGGCAATTGTACATTTATGTTCATAGCAACATTATTCACAATAACCAAGAGACAGAAGCAATTCAAATGTCCAAACAATAAATGAATGGATAAACAAAATATGGTAATATGGAAAATTATGGTAATATGGAATATTATTCTGCTTTTAAAAAGAAGGAAATTCTGACACATACTAAAATATGTATGAACCTTGAAGACATTATGCTAAGTATAATAAGCCAGACTCAAAAGGACAAATAGAAGTATGATTTCACTTATATGTGAGGTATCAAGAGTAGTAGAATGATGGTTGTCAGAGTTGGGGTAGGGAGATATATGGAGTTATTATTTAACATATACAGAATTTCAGTTTGCAAAGATGAAAAAGTTCTGGAGATGGATAGTAGTGACAATTGCACAACAATGTGAATGTACTTAATGCCTCTGAATTGTACATTCAAAAATGATTAAAATAGTAGATTTTATGTTACATTTACACAACTACGCACACATAAACATACACATACATATATACACTTCACTTATCCCTGTCATATTCCTCACATAGGTGACACAATTTTTTATCAAATCAGTATCTTATATGAATATCTGAATGTTGTCCAAAGATAAGCCTTATAGTGTACAATGATTACACTCCATTTATGTACAGCCCTTTGTTTTTTCTAGGGTTAATCATCACTCCAGGTTTTGGGTTTTAAATTTGGGAAACAAGATTCTTTTTCTATATAATTCCCCTTTCAGAATCTCCAGGAGAAGTATAATTTTTTTCGATATAATAAAAAGATAAAGCAATATGTCAGGGTTTTTTTATTAGAGATATTTGTCCTATAACCCACTGTCTTCCCACTCCAATCTGGACTTGTAGGCTCAGCCTACTGGACAGCTATCATGTTATAATATATATTCACTATTATCCTAGGAATTAATTTTACCTCCAGGATTCTGTGTTGTTATTCCTCTTTCTCAGATCTCACATCTTTTTTTTTTTTTTCTTGATATACTTCCTTCTTTTGGCTGGACACATTTCCAGAAGCTTCCTGAAAAAAAAAAAAAAAGGATATATTGGAGTTTAATTTTTTAAAGACTTACTTATAAAATAATGACTTTACTCTAACCTTACTGGAAAAAAATAAGTAGTTGACTCTTGGATTCAACATTGGAAATAACTTTTACTCAGAATATTGAAGTCACTATTCATTGTTCCCTAGATTTATGGGTTAGTGTTCAGAAATCAAATGCCATTTTAAATCCTGATCCATAAATAAATAAATAAATAAATAAATAAATAAATAAATCCTGATCCCTTACATACACACACACACACGCATACACACAGGAATATTACTTTGCCATAAAAAAGAATGAATTTTGCCATTTGCAACTACATGGATGGAGCTAAATAGTATTATGCTAAGTGAAATAAGTTAGAGAAAGACAGATACCATATGATTTCACTCACATGGAATTTAAGAATAAAACAAACAAGCAAAAGAGGGGGAAAAGAGAGTGAGAAGCAAACCAAGAAATAGACTCTTAACTCTAGAGAAAAAAAACAGAGGGGAGGTGGGTAGGGGCATAGATGAAATAGGTGATGGGAATTAAAGAGTAATTTTATAATGATGAGCACCAGGTGTTGTATGAAAGTACTGAACCACTATATTGTACATTCGAAATGAATATTATACTATATGTTAACTAACTGGAATTTAAATAGAAACTACAACCAATCAACCAATTAATCTTTTATATTCTTTATATATGACTCAATTTTTTTTCTAGGCATTTTACCCTAAGTTTAAAAATGATGTGTTTAAGTTTCTTTCCCATTAATATGTTGGATATTTAGTATATAATTTCAACCTGGAACTCCATATCCTTCTATTTTGGGAAGTTTTTTTTCTTTCTTTTTTAAAATTTCTTCATCTCAAATTTTTGACTTCCCTATTATTGAGGCTATTCGTCAGACACTACATCACCAGATTTGATCCTTTCATTTTCTTATCTTAGTCTTTTTGTTCTAATTTGATGGTATATTACCCCCTTCTTTGACTAGGTTACATTACGTAGCAAAGTTGATGGGATATCACTCTCATGACTACATTATGTTACATAAGACTGTCTTGGGGATCCCTGGGTGGCTCAGTGGTTTAGTGCCTGCCTTCAGCCCAGGGCATGATCCTGGAGCCCCGGGATCGAGTCCCACATCAGACTCCCTACATGGAGCCTGCTTCTCCCTCTGCCTGTGTCTGTGCCTCTCTCTCTCATGAATAAATAAATAATTTTTTTTTTTTTTTAAAAAAGGACTGTCTTAGCAAACTAGAGTATGAGATTATCCTTGCTGGCCTGATAAAGTGAGCAGACATTTTGAAGAAGCTCATGTGCCAAGGAATAGCAAGTGAACTCTACATGGCTTCTAGGATCTAAAGGCAGCCATTAGCCAGAATAAAAAAGGTGCAGCCTGGAGTCATACAGCTGCAAGAAGCTAACTATGCTTTGAACTGGATTTTTCTCCAGTTGAGACTGATGAGACCATAGCCCCATTCAAAACATGGATTGTAGCATGGATGACCCCAAAGGAGAGAACTTTTAATACACACACACACACACAAACTGTAAGATGAAGGTGTGTATTGTGTAGGCCACTAGACTTGTGGTAATTTGTTATGCGGCAATTAAAAACAAATACACTAGAGAATTTTCTCTACTTTGTTTTCCAACTTTTTAATTAAAAGTTTAAAATTTGGGGTTGGGGGGGCCTGGGTAGCTCAGCCCATTGAGCCATCCAACTCTTGCTTTTGGCTCAGGTCATGAACTCAAGGGTGTGGGATTGAACCCCATGTAGGGCTCCATGCTTGGTAGGGAATCTGGGATTCTCTCTCTTCCTCTGTGCCCCCCCCCCTCTGAAATAAATAAATATTATTTAAAAGTTTAAAATTTGTATCACATATTTAAATTCTAATCTTTATTTTTGTTCTTTGACTGCTTTAAAAATGTCAGGAGTACCCGTTCATTATGAAGGCAAGAGAAGGGGTGCCTGGGTGGCTCAGTTGGTTAAGTGTCTCCTTTTGGCTCAGATCATGATCTCGGGGTCCTGTGATTGAGCCCCACTCTAGGCTCCCTGCTCAACAGGGAGTCTGCTTCTCCCTTTGCCTCTCCCCCCACTCATGCTCACTCTCATTCTCTCTCTCATTCTCTCTCTCTTTCTTTCTCTCTCAAATTAATAAAATCTTTTTTTAAAAAAGAGGGCAAGAGAAATTATTTGAGGACTTCTTTATAATTGACAACAACAAAATAACCACAATACTTCTCTGTTCTCTATGTATATACCCTTTTCAATATGATTTTGCAACCACTTTCATGAAGATATAGAGTTATTTACCCAACCCTTGAGTCTGAGCTGGTTTTCTGATTTGCTTTGGCTACTGGAATATAGAAGAAATGATGATATAGCAGGACAAGCCTAGGCATCAAGAAGTTTTTCATACTTCTACTCATTTTCTTGGGTCCCTGCCTCTGCCTAATGAAAAAGCCTGTTGGAAGATGAGAGACCACACAGACCAGAGCTGGATCAGTCTAACTATACCAGCCAAAGCCCCAGAGATGTGAGACAGGCCAGTCATGATCAGCAAAATTACCCACCTAACCTGACAGAGGACTACAGATACATGAGCAAGGCTGTCCTATATGTAGCTTCCTGGTGATCAGAATTTCTGTGAGCTTAGTGCTAGTTGTTTTAAGATACTATGTTTTAGAGTGGTTTGTTATAGAGCAATAGCCAAATAATACAGTTCTTTATACAGACTTTTAACCATCTTTCTTTTCATTCCCACCCTCATCTTCTTCAGAGATATCTGTTGCCTCCAGTTTCTGGCAAACTGTGGTGTTAGTCATTTTCTTCTTGTTGACTCCTTCCTTGGTATGCCGTTAGATTTCAGCTTCCTAGCTCTGCTTAGTCAGCTACAGAGTTCCATCTTCCAAATGTTCATTGTCATTTCCCATTTGGTATGATATCTTCTATTCTTATTAACCTTATTATTCTTTTACTGACATTTTAGTGGGATTTCAGGAAAGAGGCAAGATAAGCATGTATATTCAAATGTTTTATTATAACTATGAATTCAGTGTAATCCTCAGTTGCAAAACAAGGTGAATTTTTGCCTCCAAATTTAATGCCATTTTTATAAAAACAAGATGTACTCATTCTCCTTTGCTTGTCACTTTTTTCTTCATGATATTTGATCTAGATGTCAGTAGGACCTCCCACTATTCTCTAGCACTCTGTATCCCCCTTCTCCTGCTATATTTTTTTTAGCACATATCGGGGATTCTTAATCTATGGAATCCTAGAATATCTGTGATATGTTGCTAGGTATTAGTGATTCTACAAGAAAAATGACGAAAAATATAAACACTAATTTTTAAATTTGGGATGCCATGCAATTCTAACACTCATAATGATGGATAATGACCAAGCAGCCTTGTTAGAAATTTCTTTAGAGTCTTTCTGCTCCATATGACACTACAGAGTGGGACCATTTCATTTGATTAGGTTCTTTCTCAATTTTTGATGTGAAATGTGAAAGGACATTAACTATAGTTGAGCATAGAATTGCACAGAGGACAGTAGACTAATAATGTCAAGCTTTCACTTCCAAATTACATCCTTCAACCACTCCTTATGCATACCAAGTTGAACTAGGGAAAAGCAAAAAACAACAACAGCAACAACAAAAACTCTACTAGTACAGCAGAAAATTTGAAGGAAATTTTTATTCTGAAGAAGGAATTTTTGTGTACCAAGACTCAGCTTCTCTTGTCAGTTTGCTGTTGCTATAAATGTTGCATAAATTGTGCAGATTAGAAGAGAATTGTAAAAAAAAAAAGAAGAAGAAGAAGAGAATTGTATTACATGTTTTCATAATCTTTGTTCCTTTCTTGTTTGTTGTGACCCCCTGTTTTCTATTTTATTAGCATTCGTTTTATAAACATGACTGATCTCCAGCATGGTGATATTTGAAGGTAGATGAGAAGTAGGAGAGAATTCTTGTCCCAGGCTTAGGGACAATTTTCATAAGGTTAGTGATGAAGAATTATAATCTTTTGAGACATTTCACTATGACAGAATGAGAAAAAGAGAGAAAGATAGACAAGCATCAGGAGCAAAAACAGAAATCATTTTATTTTAGTTGAAGATGAAATCTATGTGCTTATCTCGCTTGATCCAAAACTGATTCTGTATACAGCAAAAAAAGGGGAGGGGGCACAAGTATCATATTAAAAAGTGCATATCATTCTTTACTTGTCTTTCAAAAATAATGCTTTGTGCATATAATAAGCCTACAAAAGAAACCAGGAAGCCAACAGGCATATAATAATTTTGTAACTCTAGAGTTGCCTAATAATTTGTAACTGCATTGAAGCCTGAACTTCTCAAGCAATAACAAATAGTTTCTTCCAAATCTTGAGTAAAACCAGGGTTCCTGGGTGGCTTGATTGGTGATGTCCCACTTCAGCTAGGGTCATGATCTCAGGGTCCTGGGGTCCAGCCCCACCTGCCTGGGAGCCCCTCTCCAGTTCTGTGCTCAGTGAGAAGTCTGCTTCTCCCTCTCTCTCCTCCTCCCCATGCCCTCGCTCCCTCACGGGCTCTCTCTCTTAAATAAATAAATAAAATATTTTTTAAAAATTTTTAATAAATAAATCTTGAGTATAACTGTGTCTTAGACTATACTTTTATTCATTGCTTTAGATTATAGTGCTAATAACTTTACCATCCAATATTATAAATAAATTTTCATGTTGAAAATAGCATTAATTAAAATCAATTTATAACTTATATTTAAATTAAATCTATAAAGCCCACCTTTAGGAAATTAAATCCCATTTTAGTTTAAGACACTTATTTAACAAATGTATTATGTTTGTCACATAAGTTTTTAAATTTTATGAATGGTAAGGAAATAAATTTTGAGTAAGCTTAACTGTCTATTTTTCAAGAAACTCACCTGAAAAGCCCTCTTATTGTTCCAAATAGGGAAAACCACTTTCCCATATACTCTATTAGCATTTGTATCATAGAAATTTGTAATAAGACTTTTGGGCTGTGGTAAACTGAATATTGGCCCCTGAAGATGTCCACATTCTAATCTCTGAAACCTATTAATGTGTTTTCTTATTTATCAAAAAGGATTTAATAGTCTTTACTGGTCACTCCATCACGATGCAGTCTGTGGCTGCTGAATCATAAAAGCCCTGCTTCCCTCCACTCTGACACCAGGATCTGGAGCTCTGCCTCTCTCCCTGGAACAAACCCTGAGGTTCTGCCCAAGAGAACAGAGCTTTGTATTCTGAAACAGCATCCTCAAATCTCTGTGCCAGGGGTTGGCAACCACTGCCCGCAAGCCAAATCTGGCCCACTGTTTCTTTTTGTAAATAAAGTTTTATTGGAACACAGAGGTGTTCATTTGTTTATACATAGTCTATGTCTGCTTTCAAGTTACAGCTTCAGAGCTGAATAGTTGTGATAGACATCCATGGCCTGTAAACTCTAAAATATTTACTAACTCATATTTTAAAGAAAAAAATTTGCTGACCTTTGCTCTATGCTTATATATTAGAAGATTTTGATCTTCCTTCCACTGCAATAGACTCTTCCTTCTAGTTTGGAGTAAAAATTGAAAAAAATTTTTCCATCGGTGCAGCACAAAGATACGTGCTCCATAGCAGTGTCACATCTATTACCTAACCCCATTAGAGTCTTGGGATATTATTGTTTATTCACATAATGCACAATCCTGATTACAAAAAGTACCATACAAAGAATATTATCTTAACAGGGAAAATGGCCATTTCAAGTTGCATGGTTACCCATGAATATAAAGAAACATGAATTTTATTTTTGTTATAAATAAAAGACTTCATTAATATGCAGAGTTTCTGATCAAATATTTTCAGAGATACTAGTGTTCAAACTGTTTTTTCCATGATATCTGTCCTTGATAACTTCAGTGAGAATTTTATTCACAAAGCTGCTTTTCCGAAGCAGGTATATGCTGTGTATATGCTTGCATAATAACTGTGGCATTTTGCAATAATTTTCAGACCTGTGGCCAATGACATTGAATCAGTAAGACAAAAGCTCTCAATCTTTTCTTTTTTCTAAGGAAGCTCTCTGTATCTCCACCACTAAAATTGGAATTTTGTTCACTCCAGTCAGCATTGTTTATAGACTGCCCAAATTTTTCATTTTTAAATGGGAGTTTATTGGCCCCCATTATTTTAACATTTTAAAAATATCAAATTCTGCAGCATAAAGAGCTGAGCATCAAATCAAGATTCTCAAAATGCAGATGAGCTGAGCTTATTTCTCTCCCTGGCAGAAGGTGGCACTAGAGTTTTGCTTGCAAAACCACTGCTAAATATCTGCAGCGTTTAATTAGCAGCCTTTGAATGTGAATGCAAATCATAATACATACAAATCAGTGTGTACAATTTAAATGTATTTACCAGTATCCAGGCCATATCAATAAAACTTCAGAACCGCCAAAACCCTCAAGCATCACAAAATATTCATTTTACAAATATTTATGACACAAAGTTTATACAATTTATTTATACAAATAATATGTATATTAGTGATGATCAATAAATAATATAGATATTGAAGCTTACCTTCTAATGAGAGAGACCTACATTAAATAAACCAAAGACAACTATCTACTTAATGACAATTGCTGTACGATAAAGCAGATGCACAGGATGCTGACAGGATATTAAAAGAGAGTCTGACCCAATTGTGGGGCAAGAGCTCTTCCCTGAGTCCTCCCTGAAAGTGCTTATTCTTCATTCCTAAAATGTAATTCTTCTTAGACTCTATTTCTATTTCTACTCTTAAAAACCACTCAATAATTAATTACATGATTAAAGTTCTGTCCCATATTCCATTAGCTTGTCTGGCATTATGTAATTTCCCGTGGTTTTGCAGTGCTAGTTTCTTTGGAGCATTCAATAGAGCAGTAGTTCTCACCTGGGCCAGGACCACCATAGTGGACCATTTAGAAACTTGTGGAGGTTTTTTGTGGATTCTGCAATGATTTGGAGGGTGCTTCTGGAATTAATGAATGAGAGCCAGGAACCATAGGCATCCCGCCAGGAGTGGAATCATCCTGCACAAGGAAAATTTACTCCTTATCCCTCCTGACCTTACAACATCTCACTGATCATTCATGTACACAAACAGCCTGCTTATAATTATCTCATGTTTTACACATAAACACAAAATCTTTTACATGGTTTTCATGTAAACTGAATTTTCCAGGAATGCAACACAACTGTAAATTGAAGGAATACTGTACTATGTTTAGTTTGAAACTTTACCAAAAATTCTCAATCATTTTGGGAAAATCCTTTCACTAATGGCAGTGCCACAGCTGGTATTTGAGTTCTGATTTGACACAGTAGTACCATTCTGCTTTTTATAGCTGACACATTTGTAAAGATTCTACAAATGGGTGTAAGCATCTGACCACATCATAATTTCTCCTAGTATAATCAAGTCAAAGCATTTACACATTGAAATATACATTATTTTATTAAAAATTACTTTCCTTGAATTTCCCCTGTATATTAAAGGCAGAAAAATTTTTATTATTATTTTCTGTGTAGGGAAATTACATTATCTGTGAATTTCACTCCAGAGTGGTAAAGAAAACATTGATTCTGGTGGGGGGAGCCACTGCAGCAGAGCCTAATAGTTAAGAAACCAGGATATGGCTTGACCTGGACAAAATACCTGCCTTTCACATACTGTCTGTGTTCCTTGGGCAAATTCATAAAACATTTATTATTTTGGGATGCCTGGGTGGCTCAGCAGTTGAACATCTGCCTCCAGCTCAGGTTGTGATCCGGGGGTCCTGAGATGGAGTCCCACATTGGGCTCCCCACAGGAAGCCTCCTTCTCCCTCTGTCTACGTCTCTGCTTCTTTCTTTCTGTGTCTCTCATGAATAAATAAAAATATTTTTTTAAAAGGCACTTATTATTTCAGTGTCTTCATGTATGTAACAAGACACTAAGAGAACCTATCTCATGAAAGCACTGTTGTTTCTGTGAGGATTAACAGATAATGTTCAGAAAGTGTAGCACAATACCAAACACATTACAAAAATTCACTAAATGTTAATTTATTGCTTTAACAGTCAAAGTGGCAACTGATAATGCTTTGGAGATTATATTCCTACTTGGTGAAGCATATTTGTATCTATCCTCTGAATGTTAAACTTATATTATGATTAAGAGTATGTGCGGTATGTGCACTTTAGGAAGAAAGTTTTCAATTATTGTTTTAGGTTCTAATCCTTTAGGATTAAAGCCATATGGCTTCCACTCTGAATTCAGCTACAGACTGCCCCATCATCTGAATTTAGATTCCTGCTGCATGACCCTATAATCAGATAATATGAAAATGTATTTGGTGACCAAAACTGATAAATAGGAGTCGAGATCTTGTATTTGATGAGGAAATATTCTTGGGCCCACTTCCCCTATAAACTCTGGATGCCATTTATCAGAAGCGAGTAGATCACTATCCAGATGATAATTGTTTCTTAAATTCAGATGGAGAAAAAGATTGATACTATCCCTGAATAAACCATTAAGCTTTTTTTATGACTGAATAATTCATTTATTCAACAAATATTTATTTGGCTCTTACTTTGAACAAGGAGATGTGCTGGAGCTGGAGTGAATAATAAACTATAGAATTGTAAGTCAGTATTCACTGATTCATTCTTTCAACAAATATGCATTGGCATGTCAGGCTCTGGGCCATGTGGTAGGGATACAAAGATGAATAAGATATGATCTGTGCTTCAAGAATCCGAATCTATATAAAATAAACCAGCTGAATCTGAAATGTAAACAATCTTATTTTGTCTCAGAGAAAGTTTGTAAGATGGAAAATAAACTATGAGTAGCCACCGTGACCAGAGCACTATAAAGTCTATATTGTTACATACACTAATATTCACCTTCATTTAATCCTTATACCTACCCAATGAGACAGGTATTCATCTTTGTTGTCGGTCATGAAGAAATTAACTTTGTAAGAATATGTAACGTTTCCAAATTAGTAATAATAACAAGAGTTAGTCTTCATTGATACAAATACTGTACAGTAAATTTCATTCAATCTTCACAAAAAATCCTAGATGGTATGTACTATAGTCTTTCTTTTCCATAAAGTGGAAACATTATGGAAATGTGGAGAGTTCAAGGAAATGTTGCAAGTTTCACATAGCTAGGTGTGGAACCAGTGTTTAGCCTAGGCCATCTGCTTCCTAACCTGGTACTTCTGACTACTTACCTGACAGTTTTCTGTAGTCCCAGCAGATAAGCAGGAGACCCAGAATGAGGACTTCAGTTTGCCTGACTTCAGACTCCCTACTTTTTTCAACCATGTTCTATTTCCTCTATCTCTGGTCTATGCCTGATAACCATGGAGGAGCTGTACTACATGACTTTTTGAACCCTAATGAACCCTCCATGCAGATGCAAAGGAACTGCATGAATGCAATAGAACGGAATAGTTTGAGCTGGGCCAATGCTCCTAGCAAGCACAACCAGAAAATTCTCATATATATTAAAAAAAAAAAAAAAAAAAAAAAAAACCATCCAAGGCTTTAGAAGTAAGGGGAATTCAAGGACTAAAATTCTGGAGTGAGGAGAGCCTCTCAGAGGTGAGCCAAGGATCCAAGTCTCTTCACCTCCCCCTACCCCGAGGGGCATTTACGCAGTTCTGGTTGGGGCTAGAAACTAACTGTTGGGATTTGGCCCAGCAGAGTCTAAATTGTGGTTAGATAAAATGGCAAACTATTGGCTGTTGTTCCAGGGTTTCAATGACAAAAATGGGAGATGTCTGGAGCCTCAAACATACTGCTTCCCATCTCAGACTTCACTAATTCTGAAATTGCATGAGGAAAGAACTTAAAATTCTAAATCTAAAATTTCTTATGAACAGAACTGACTTTTCCATTATCTGTCTTGGTGCTGAGGAAACAAAAACTTGGCAAGCTCTGAATTAAAGCTCTGGAAGGACCATGCTCTAGAAAAAGGGACAATCAGAAATACACCAGTTCTTACTGTCTTAATCAGCTTGGGCTGTCATAACAAAATACCACAGACTGGGCAGTTTAAGTAACAAATATTTATTTATTTCTCCCAGTTTAAGATGTTGAGAGGTCCAAGATCAAAAGTGCAGGTCTCATTGGCTTCTGGTGAGAGCTCTTTTCCTGGTCTACAGATGGCAGCTTTCACACTATGTCCTCATAAAGGACAGTCCTACGGAATTAGGGCCCTACTCTCAGGCCCTTATTCAACCATAATTACCTCCCTGAAGACCCTATTTCCCAAAATAGTCACATTGGGGGTTAAGGCTTCAACATATGAATTTTAGGGTGACACAATTCAGTCTCTCACACTTATCAAAATGCAACCTGGCCTTAACATGTGGTCAAGTAAAATAAATAGGATTTCCTAAAAGTGTTAAGCTAAACAGTTATAGCCTGTATTTGTATGAATTTAGACTCTACTGTGAACTATCTGAAAAAAAAAATAATGGAGTGTATTTTTTCTCTTTTCTGAGGCTGCCACCTCAAGTGATAATCTCTGAAAGTAAAACATAAATAATCAGAAATGAGCAATAAACTGTCATAACAACTGATTCTATTTTATAGCATTCTTTCAAATGTCATCCCTTGATGCAGGGTGGTTCTTTCTGCAGAGCTAGTTGTTTGCTCAATTTGAGGCTTGTAGGAATGTCATTTGTGACATCATGTAATGATTTACTGAAAATACTTACTCAGGCTGTGAACCTCTTTCATCAGACAACTCTGGATTCTTAATCCTTCATTCGTTCTTAGAAAATGTGTCAATGCCTTAATTTTGTAAGTGAAAACCTAAATGTTACAACTGATAGAGACTTTTAACTGATTCTGAAGTTGTGTTGAAGTCAAGGGTGTTTCTTCCTAATTTGGAGTCAGCCAAGTTCAGACTCCAGACACAGGGAAAATGCAGAACAGGACTATCAGTCTTCTTTGTTCAAAACAGATGACTCTGTAAGTATTTGCCTAGTTAAAAATAACAGCATTCCTTCCCCAAGTCATCAGCTGGACAGTCTAGCCTGCTCATGTTTTTTTTAACCCAGTCAGGGGAATTGAGGTCAAAAGGCTATGTACTCTGAATTAAATTTTTTTTCACAATGGATTATACTGAAAAATTTATCTACCTTTGATATTTTTCTTTAATGATTATCCTACTTCTCATTGTGAAAAATGTAACAAATTTACCTTAAATCGCCACTGAACTATTTATCTTTCACTGATTTTTCATGGTGTTAACAGAAAACCTAATTAGTTTTCACTAAATTGTTATTCAATTTCCTTTATGAAAGTTTCTGGTAATTCCAATAACAACTCTTGCCTAAATAATCCATCTCATGATGGTTATTTGCAGTGATATATATCAACTAAACAATGTTAGTATTCTCATTCTGTTGTTTCATTTGTATAATTTCCATCCTCAAATGAAATATTTTCTATGATTCAGATAGAAACTTGTCACACTCATTTGTCTCTCTCACTTTTTTTTCGTGTGCCTACTCTTTATTCCATCTCTAGAATTTCATGCAAAAGTAAATAAATATATTTGGCATTTTAGGATGATATAACCGTGGAATATCCTGGACTCTTCTATCTCTTCACCATTAATTTATGTTCTGTGCCTTCCAGTGCCAATAAAAGACAGAAACCATCTAGAACAACAAGAATAAAACACGTCATATGAACTTATAAAGTAAATGTCAAAGCTCTCTTTTTTAAAACTCAAATATAACTTACTGCTATTATAAAAGAGTTGCAACGAAAGAGTAGTTGATAGCATGATTTTGGCTATTAAAGCACTGTGTGTATTGAGGAGATCTTTATATTGCAGCTGAGAAGATTTCAGAGACTTCAAGAAGGCTGCATGTGGTGTTTATCTTAATAATCCATTAGATATTCTGATTTAATCAAATGTTGAGCTTACCCAACGCTGCTTTTCAGATGTGGGAAAGAAAATATGTTGTTATACAACCCATGTCGTCTATGGAGTTCCTATCGTTTCCCATCTCAATGCCCAGGAGATGTAGTACAAAAAGCAGCACCGGATGATAGATGTCAGGGCAGTTCCTGATCCCACTGATTAAGATCACACGATTGGTACTGCATGTAAATAATCATCACTGTTGATTGTGATCTCGAGAACTTTGCACAGTTTGGGTCCTGGCTACCTGAGATCATCTTTCTCCCCTGGGTGCTTCACAATAACCACAAAGGGCAATGGAAGGCTGTAAACTTGGTCAAAGACACATGGAGCCACAGGGTGCTTTGAGGGTCACTGAAGGGCAAGTATGCTTTGTGCACCATTGGTACCCCCTCCTCTGTGATCACTGGTGATGAACTGGGGCACACTTCCTCTAATGATTCCCCAAAGGAGGGTTTTCTTCATCAAGTTCATGCCCTTGACCTTCAGATCAGGCAATGAAAATTAGAATGTTCAATAGCAGCAAGGCTAGGAAAGTTTATGCTCTCTAAACAGCCACAATGGAGCATCCATTATATGATTTCTAGGCTAATATTGCTAATATGGAATTTTTAAATTAACTTATTCACTCAATGAATTTTTAATTGGGGCATAGAGGTGAGATGACCCTCTATCCAGGCAAGAATACAAGTCAGCCTTTTCAACTTTCAATAGAATGCAAATCACATGTGTCTTCTTTCAAGCAATGATGCCTGATATTTGCACTTTGGATTTTTGCCAGAATTTAACTTGAACAGACTGCTCCATAGCTTCTGTCAAAAGGCAACAGAGAAGCGTTTGAGCAAGATAGTTTATCCATTCATCTCTTTAGGTATTCTAAACTGTCTTCTTTATCAAAATAGATCTCCAGAAAGCTATTTACTCAGATTGCAGACTTAGACCCTTGAAGAACTATCTCCACTGAATTTACATTTTGTAATCCACTTGACAGTTATTAAAGATCAATTTAAGAAATGCCCACCTAAAAAACATTTCTAGTATCCCTATATGTAGAAAGAATTAGAAAATATTAGAAGTTAGAAATTGGGCAGCCCGGATGGCTCAGCAGTTTAGCGCCGCCTTCAGCCCAGGGGGTGATCCTGGAGACCCAGGATCGATTCCCACATCGGACTCCCTGCATGGAGCCTTCTTCTCCCTCTGCCTGTGTCTCTGCCTCTCTCTCTCTCTCTCTCTCTCTCTCTCTGTGTGTCTCTCTCATGAATAAATAAATAAAATCTTTTTAAAAAATGAAGTTAGAAATTAAGGGAACTTTGAGGCTCAACAATGCCCCTATACTAGCTGGGTCATATCTCTAAAGTTTAGTTTTCTCTTATTAATAAGAAAACAAAATACCTAGTTTTAGTCATGATTAAAGTGAGTGAGAAAACAGAGATCTACTACAGAGTAGGTGCCTAAATATGAAATGAATCTACATCTTATAAGAAATTTGTTGCTGTTATGTTGTTCACAGTTTCTCAAATAAGAAACTACAACCAAGAGAGTAATCTTTTTTTTTTTTTTTTGAGAGTTGTTATACTTCTTTTTTAAAAGATTAGAAAAAAAAGATGTATCCAACTCATATCCTTTTAGGCTCAGCTGACAGGAAGAATATAGCTAAATGTAAGGCTTAAAAAATTATATTTACCTAAGTGTTTTCCATTGTTCCATAAGGCCTTTTCTTTTCTATTCTTTTCTTTTCTTTTTTACAATTTATTTATTTATTAGAAAGAGAGAGAGAGAGAGATCACAGTGGAGAGGGGCAAAGGAAAAGGGAGAGAGTCTTAAGCAGACTGTGCACTGAGCCCAGAGCCCAATGTGGCGCTGGACCTCACGACCCTGAGATCATAACCTGAGCAGAAATCAAAAGTGGGACACTTAACCAACTGCACCACCCAGGCACCCCTGTCTTTTTTTATTTTTCTATTATTTAATGACCCTATCGTGGCTTTGAAGTTTTAGGAAATATTCAGCTAGCTTTTTGCTAGATTTTAATCAGCTCCCTCTGTGTTTCCTCACAGTGACTTTTGTATACCTTCATCACTGTCCTGCGGACAACACTATCCCCCACCATTCAAAAAAAAAAAAAAATGAGTATAAATCTGTACTGTATTCCTAGGGCTGTTAACAAGGTAGCATAAACTGGGTGGCCTAAAAAGACAGAAATTTATTCTCTCACTGTTCTGGAGGCCAAACATCCAAGATCAAGGTACCAACAGGGCCCTCCTCCTCCCTCTGGAACTCTGGATAGAATTCTTGCTTTTTCCTAGCCTCTGGTGGCAGCAACCAATTCTTGGTGTCCCCTGGCTTGTAACTGCCTCACTCCAGTCTCTGTAGCCACATGGTATTTTTCCTCTTCTTATAAGGACACTAGTCATTTTAGATTAGGATGCACCTTAATGACCTCATATTAATCCAATTAAATCTACAAAGACCTTATTTCCAAAGTAGGTCACATTAACAGGCATTGATGGTTCGGACTTCAACAAACCTTCTGGTGGAGACACAAGTCAAATTATAGTGACTTCGTGCTTCTCAACAAAAGTGGTATTTCTTCTAAAATATCCTCAATTGGGCAGCCGGGGTGGCTCAGCAGTTTAGCGCCACCTACAGCCCAGGGCATGATCCTGGAGACCCAGGATCGAGTCCCACAGCAGGCTCCATGCAGGAGCTTCTACCTCTGTGTCTCTGCCTCTGCCTGTGTCTCTGCCTCTGTGTGTGTGTGTGTGTGTGTGTGTGTGTGTGTCTCATGAATAAATAAATAAAATATTTTTTAAAAAAATAAAATAAGGGATCCCTGGGTGGCGCAGCGGTTTGGCGCCTGCCTTTGGCTCAGGGCGCGATCCTGGAGACCTGGGATCGAATCCCACGTCGGGCTCCCGGTGCATGGAGCCTGCTTCTCCCTCTGCCTGTCTCTCTGCCTCTCTCTCTCTCTCTGTGACTATCGGAAATTAAAAAATAATAATAATAACAATAAAATAAAATATCCACAATTATTTATTGTGACTCCAACACTTAGTACTTTCCTGCCGTATCTGAAGCCAGTTCCCTCCTTTGTGTCACTGGACCTTCTACTTCACCTCTAGCTCCTGTGCTCCTGTTTCCTCCCCACTTCACCAGTTATCCCTCTCCTACTGTCTGTCTCAGAACTCCACTTCTCCTATGAATTCCTTTGCTGTGTTCTGCAAATACAGCTGACCCTTGAACAATGCAGAGGTAAGAGGGCTCCAAGCCCTCCCCCATCAAAAATCCATATAGCTTTTGACTCCTCAAAAACTTAACTAGTAAAAGAAAAAAAAAAAAAAACACTTAACTAGTAATAGTAACTTAACTAAGTAATAGTGTTGACTGTTTTCAGTCAACAATGTTGATGATAATTGATAATGATAATGATAATTTATGTATTGATAATGTTGTATGTGTTCTGTACTATATTCTTAAAGTAACCTAGAGAAAAGAAAATGTTGTTAAGAAAATGATAAGGAAAAGACAAGACATGGGCAGTACTGCACTGTATATAATCTGCTGCTAAATGGACCCGTGCAATCCAAACCTTTGTTTGAGGGTCAACTGCCTATTCAAACCTTCCCTACCTATTAAAAACAAAACAACAACAACAATTTAAAAAAACTATTTTGAATCTTTCTTTTTAGCTTGAATCTGTTTTTGCCATTACTAAGTTAGTCTCCTTCCCTTTGGGATCCAAGTTTATGGAAAACTTATCGAACCCAAAACTTATGAAAGCCGCCATCTCTGCATTCCTACCACATGTGTTCATTCCACAAGGAATCACTCAGTGAAAAAGGCATTTTCTGTCCCTGGCACTGGGGTCAAAGCAGGAAGCCAGACAGATGTTGCTTCTGATTTCAAGAGAAGAAAACAAACACCAAATAATACCTACGTGTCTCCAGAGAAGAGAAACTCCAGATCTGAGAGTGCATGGTAAGAAGACCCACCTAGGATATGGAATTGGAGGTTTTCCTGAAGAAGTAGCATAACCTGATCAAGCAAACAATCAGAGGAATTTAGCTACATAAGGTGGGATGGGATTCCAGGATTCCAGGGTGGGATTAACTGATGGAGAAACCCTGAGGTAGAAAGAAATGTGGTATTTTCAAGAAACTGGGAGAAGGCCAATGTGATACTTATCATAAAGACTTCAGGAGAAATGGTACAGGATGGTGTTGGTGGGACACTCAGTGAACAAATCATGAGAGTCTTGTGGAGTATATCGAAGATTTGAACTTTACTTTCAGGGCAATGGGAAAAGAGCTTTTTAAACAAGGATGTGAGACCTGATCAGACTTGCTTGTAAAAGCATCACTGTGGCAGTCCATGGAGCACACATTGGAGAAGAAAGGACAAATGGGAAAGAACAGGTCAGATGCTGCTACAGGAGTCCAGCAGAGAGACTCTAGCACCGCTTTACAGTAATGACAGAGGAAATAAGAGGCCTGGACACACCGAAGAAATATTAAGGAGATCGAATCAATGTGACTTGGTGATGAACTGGCTCTCTGGGGTGAAAAATAAGGCATGTCCAGTCTGACCCCGGGTTTTTGGCTAGACAGCTGGTGAGATGACCGTTGTCATCACTGGAAGAGGAAATACTGATTCAGTGGTGGGATGTCGGAATTGGGAAAATGATTAGTTCCAATTCGATCATGTTGACTTTGAGGCACACATGAGACTTCCAAGTGGAAATACTAAGTAAGCAATCCTTAACCATAGTAAAGCTGCTTCCTACTGCCAGTAAGAAGCCAACTGCTGGGATCCCTGCCTTTGGCCCAGGGCGCGATCCTGGAGACCCGGGATCGAATCCCACGTCGGGCTCCCGGTGCATGGAGCCTGCTTCTCCCTCTGCCTGTGTCTCTGCCTCTCTCTGTGTGTGTGTGACTATCACAAATACAAAAAGAAGAAGAAGAAGAAAAAGAAGCCAACTGCTGAATGTAATAAGTCCATTTCCGGATTCAGCTAGCCTGAGCTCTCTGCAGCAGTTGACACTGTTAGCCATTCCTCCTTGAAGCAAGAGATCTTCAACTTTGATTTCTGCTTAGAAACACTATCTTAAAAAAACAAAAAAAACACTATCCTCTGATTCTCTTCCTTCTCTGGTTTGTCTCCCACTGTCTAACCATAAAACCTCTGAGATTTTCAGAGGGATTGCCACAGTCTTTATCTCTTCATATTTACATTCCTTCTCTCCTTGCCAGCTCACTCTCAGTTCTGCCTTTGCAAGAGTTTCAAATAGGATCTTATGTTAATAAATCCTACGTCTATATACCTAGCCCCAACTTCCCTCAATACATACATATGAGATTCTCCTTCCTAGATTTTCCACAGGGAGCTCAGCTTCAATTAGCCTAACCCAAATCTTCATCTACCCCCCTTTGTCTCAACAAATTATTTATTTGCCTGCATACTCTTCCTCATTTAACAGCACCACAAGATGAAGGAGAAGGGAAGCCTTTCCTTCATCACCAAACTTTAATCCGTGTCTAAGTCCTTATAATTCAGTTCAGGAAGCACCTCTCCCTACTCTTCATCACCATACCTATGATCTCTCACGTGGACTATGGCATCACTGTCTAATTTAAGGGCCAGCAAACAGTTTCTGTAAAGGACCAGATAGCCAGCATTTTAGTCTTTGTGAGCTATACAGTTCCTGTGACAAATGTTCAACTCCACTGTTAGAGTGCAAAGCAGCAATGGACATTATGTAGATGAATGGACATGACTATAATGGAACAAGACTTTATTTATAGACACTAGAGTTTGAATTTCGTATGATACCGTGAAATACATTCCCTCATCCCCTTAAAAATGTAAAAGCCATTCTTAGTTCTCCCACTGTACTGAAATAGGTAGCCAGCAAGGTTGGCTCATGGGTATAGTTTGGAACCCCTACTCTTAACTGGTCTCTCTCTACAGCCAGAGATTATTCTCTAAATACAAATCTGAGCATATGTAACTTGCCTTCTTAAAAATCTCTGATGTCTCTTTTGCAAACACACTTACTAGACTGATATACAAGACTTCCACAAGGTGGCCCCAAACTTACTTTCTAAACTCTTCTTACTTTCGATGCCTCTATGCCCTTACATAAGGTCCAGATTGACCTAGGACAGTTTGCTCATCCTCAACTCTAAGGTTGCTTTTGGTAGATAAAGAAAATTCTAGGGGATCCCTGGGTGGCTCAGCGGTTTAGTGCCTGCCTTTGGCCCAGGACATGATCCTGGAGTCCCGGGATGGAGTCTCACATCAGCCTCCCTGGATGGAGCCTGCTTCTCCCTCTGCCTGTGTCTCTGCTTCTCTCTCTCTCTATATATATATATCTATCATGAATAAATAAATAAAATCTTAAAAAAAAAAAGAAAATTCTAGGAAACGTGTGAGGAAACTGAGCCACTCTCCTACAACTGGTTATTTAGTTATAATGAAAGCAAGTCTCAAACCAAATTCTTCTACACAGACATTTAGTAGCAAACAGGCATAAAACAGTACAACAATGTATTTAGCTTCTTAAAGTTTAAGCAATTTGCCTACATTACCTCACTTCAGTAGGCCCCTGAGGCACATGATACAGCATTCTGGCAGCAGGATTCAGCTAACTATACACTCAGATTTTGGAAACCAAGAATCGGAGAATAAATCATTAGACCTACAATTGATTGGGGATCAAATCTGGGGTGTCATTCTTTTTTTTTTCTTTCTTTTAAGATTTTAAGTAATCTCTGCACCTAATGTGGGGCTCAAACCTATAACCCCAAGATCAAAAGTCGCATGTCAACCAACTAAGCCAACCAGGCAACAGAGTGCTGTTCTTTTTTTTTTTTTTTTACACTTGTTTTTATTTAAGTTTGATTTGCCAACATACAGTATAACACCCAGTGCTCATCCTGTCAGGTGCCCTCCTCAGTGTCCATCACTGTTACCCCATCCCTCCACTCACCTCCCCTTCCCTTCTTAAGAGTAAAAGAGACCTTGCTAAATTTCTGTACCCCATTCACGCAAGGTGGGAATGTTTCCAAAATATATTCACCAATCCACATATCTTGAATACCACTAATTTGACAACCAAAAACCCATTTCTAATATCCTTTATGCTAATAAACTAGCTACTAATTTCACCAATGAAAGTCACATTAAAGTGATGATCAACGATAATAATAGTTTAAGCTCTTGCAGTAGCCACGTCTAGAGTGATTAAATGGCAGTGTACACAGCTCTTGGATGTGCGTAATCCAGATTAAATAAACTGATAACCCCTTAGTGGTTAATAAATATTACACTATGTACATAACAACATGTGACATTTCCTCTACCTGAAATATTCTTTTTCTTCTTTGCCTAGAGAGCCTATTCTTCCTTGAAGACCCAGTTAAAAGACTGCCTTTTATTTTAACTAATTCCCACCAACTTATAGGCCATTACCTGTGATATTAATTTGACCATTTTGTAAATGGAGACTGAGGCTCAGGGGGGTTAAGTGTCAGCCCAGGTTAAGTGACAGAACCAGAATTGTCCAAATCCAGGACAATCATGCTGACCCCTGTGAATAAACTTGTAGGGGCACGCTGAACAGAAAAGACCTAGTAAGTATAATTCAAACAAACCTCAACAATCTGTGCTTTTGTGTGACTATTTGCTTGAAGATGAGTGACCTGGGATAAAATATATAGAATTTTGAGAAACAAAAGTGTCTGACATACATGGCTCAGAGCCATGGTTTTATTCCATTGATTTGAGATGAAACTAGTAGTAGATATAGATCTAACCAAAGCCCAATAAAGTCTTTCCCCTGCAGTAATCAGAAGCCAGGTCTTTTACCAGCTAAACTAAATGCATTGATGACTTATGTCAAGTAGTCTGGCATATAACAGGTACTTCATAAATATTGAATAAGTGAATTACATTGGCTTACCATTCATTTCACAGTCTGATTTGATTCCAAGCTACCAGACATTGGTTTGAATCAATGCCCTTTGATATACATCTTATCATTTGGCTAAGGTAATATGAAGATCCCCTTTTAGAATTCTCTCAGTCAGCTGTTACTGAATCCTCATAGATGCTGAAAAACAATGTCATTTTCCCACACAGGGCATCTTTCAGGAACAGATAACTCATGCATATGGTTACTTAAATTCCTTAAGCTCCTTTGGCATGCCACTTATGCCCAATACAAGACAAAGACAGTGTGAAAAACTTAACAATCATCTACTTAGTCATCTGGAAGAGATGAGTCAGAATAGTTATAAAACATCAGAATTCCAGCCAGGATGGCAAAGCCCAATGCAATTTCCTCTATGGTGAAAGGGCCAGGGCATTAATATTTAGAGTAACTCTCCTAGCCCACAGACAAACCCAAGGACATATGAACTTGACAAAAAACTCCAGAACTCCTTACATGGTGACCTAATTAAGATCAGGGAAGGGTCACTCCGGAGGCATTTGATCAATACAATATAAAAGGTGTGACTATAGAATTGGTTGTATAACTTCTTGACCCTGCTGATAACAGCAAGAATTTCTTTGTTGGCCTTATGTTCTATGGATGAAACAGGTTTTGATTAGTAAGCAGTTGAGAACTCAATGCTCTCTGCCATGTTGTGCCTCAGCACTGCTCTGACTGCTGGGAGAGCAGCAGTAATAAGAAACGGGGTTATACTCATCCTAATATACCATCTTTGACTCAAAAATCGAGATTATGGATAATGTCCTTCTACCAGAAGTCCAACACCCTCAAGGATCTTTGTAGAGGATGTGATAAAACAGTATCTTTTGTTAGAGAAGAAAAAACTGTTAGAAACAAAATAATCCTAAAAATTTGGAAGCTTTCTTTTTTTGAGAAAGAGCAACATGGTTTTACATGTTTTTCCTGAGCAGCGTGGTGAAATCATTTCTACAGTTGCTAAGAAGCATCTTTCCTTTCATCACTTTACTGAAATGAAAACTTCGCAAGCGTTCATCTTCTTCTGAAACCTGTGTTCAATATTACAAACAAAATTAGAAATAATTCTTGGAATTCTGGAATCTGTAATCTGATTTAAAAAAAAAAAAAACAGAATAATCCAGATATAACAGAGATTTCTAGTATCTGACTCCAAAAGCTCCTTGTTGAAGAATTTGTTAGCTTTTGATGGCATTGTTGATGAGTCAATATTGATAATTACAAAGGTTAAGTATTGTAAAGGCCTCTACCTCAGGGAAGAAACAGTCAGAATTTATTGAGAGCAGCCTCAAGTATGGGTACAACTTAAGAGGCTTATTTAAACAGTCTTAGCTTATGTGACTTTGGTCCTGGCATAACTGATGTAGGTCCCTAAGCTCGTGAAACTAGATGGGAAACATATGCCCATATGTTGAGGATCTTCCATTGTACACAGTACTGATCTTTTCTACATTTCAGTTTCTTCATCTGTAAAATGAGGAAAATAATAATAGCACTACCATCCCTGCAAAATGCTTAGAACAGCAGTTCCTGGCACATGGTAAATGCTCAGCAAATGGTGACTATTATCATGTTTTTTCTGACTTTCGAGTGAATTGAGAGAATAGTTCACCAGGAGGAGCAATCTTACTGGGTCCCTCTAGTTCTTCTAAGAAACTGCTTTTAAGCTTCTCAGTCTTAAAAAATCTGCTGACAACTTCATGTCATTTAAGAAATTCCCAAAACTGGAATGTACAAGACAATGCAGTTTTACAGATACCCTTACCAATTTGACTATTCCATTTGTGAAATTTAGATCTTTGAAGAATGACTGATGGTCCTATGCCTCCAATTATCTCACAAGGTTTTTTCCACAGTTCTGTTTTACATATTTTAAGTGAAGCAAGAGTAAGGACGGACCTTATTATGCCTTGAAATTTGCACACAGAGATTGCCAAGGGCACTGAATATTTCTGTTTTCAGTCCTTTATTTGGTTTACTTCTGGGAAAAAAATGAAAGGCTATCAGCCACAGAAAATAAGCTGACCAACATTAAAATCTTCAATATGCACCCACGACAGTCTTTTTCACATAAACAATGCATATTCAGTATGGCTATTTAGAAAACTATTTTCCATATCAAAAATAAAATAAAATTAACTCAACCACACAGAGATATTCATTGTTACTATTTTGATGTGTATAATTCTAGTCTTCATACCCCCCACGTATATACACACATGTGCACACATGCACATGCATACATATAAATGGACTTGGGATTACACAATATATTGACATTCTTTTTGATAATATACTGTTTTCACTTAATACATCATGGGTCTACAGACAAATCCTCAAAGAAAGAAATAGGAAGAAATCCTGGCAAACAGGCTATGCATTGGAGGAATGTTCTTAAAGGATGGAAAGCAATGGTCAGAAGGCAGGACTCTGCAGGATGAGCAGAAATATGGGCCAGGATTGCAAGATGGAAAGGGAATCAAACATCAGGAAACAAGATGGGAGCATGATAGAGACTTGGGAACTGGAACAAAGAACAAATACAAACAAACAAACAAAAGAGTACTGTTATTAAATTTGAGACTAGTGACAATATTGTCCTGATGTGTAGATGCTGCTGTGGTGAGCGAGCTGGTCTGACAGCTTCCGCACTGCAGTGTAGGTTAGCTTTGGGCTGGAGGCAGTTATGGTGGCAGCAGCATCTTCTGAACTGTTAGATTTCAGTTATGGTGATGTGAACTTGGAAGTGTAAGTTCGGGGGCAGCCCCCAACTAACACTCTTTCCTAAGATCCCATGAACATCTATTGCTTATATGAAGTCTCTTCCTGGAAGACTTCTGATTTCCAGTTTGGCATGGAAAGAGTTTGGAAGCTGCCACTCTGTCTTCACAAGAAAAATGCTGAACAAACTGAAAATCAGCAGCTCTTCTTAGATCCAAAAACTAGAGAGACAGGTGAATACAGAAAACCACAGCTTACTAGGTAAGAACAGAAGCCCACACCTGGAGCCAATATTGGTAGGAACACTTCAAACTGTAACTGAGGAATCTCTGGGGGCTCCGTGTAGACTCACTTGAGAGTTAAAAGTTCCAAGGGGTGGCCAGTCTTTTGTGTATGTGGGGGTGCTCCCACACATTCATAAGTCTTATCTCCAGAGCCCTACAAGGTTTCTTACTGTAATGATCGGAGAAAAATCCTTGCATACTTCCCACAAGATGAAAAGTAACCATTTTGAAATATGTATGGAGACCTCTGTTATCTATTATCTGATAAGGCCTGCCCTCAAGGAAAACTATTTAAGAAGAGCCTAACTGGAACGAGGGGAGGGAAATAGCCACCTCCAGCCCCTCTCCCCTTCCTCTCCCACTTAAGGCAGAAGAGGGGAAATTGAGAAGCATCCATGAAGGTCACAAACCAAGGACAGAGGCTCATTAAAAGATAAACCCAATCACAGGTCTATAGAATGCTGGCTTCCCCCAAAACCTCACCAACATCAATAGAGCTCCTGTGTAAAAATGGGATTACAGATGAAAGAACTGCCAGCCTCAGATGCTATTTGAGAGGTCTGGAGAAAAACAAAGAGACAGTAGGACAAAAAAAAGACTAGAGGAAATTTCAGCCTCTGACACTACAGCTACAGCAAGCAGTAAATCTCATTTAACTGCTGGCCAAATTAACATAAAACTCATGGTCAAAGCCTATTGCGTATACATATATCAAATCATCACTATGTATACTTTAAAAATCTTATAATTTTTTGGTGAATTACACTTCCACAAAGTTGAATTTTTTCAAAAATTCTATTTACCTCAGGGCCCTTCCAGCTCTTGTCTCCCTTTGCTTTCTTCTGGAGGCAGCCTTGACCCCTTCTGGCTTTCAAAAAATAAATGCACCTTCTGAACAGGAAAATGAGGCCCCTAAATGTACCTTTTCAGTGTCCCTAAAAATGGAAAGAAGTATTTATAATTCTTTCTATTCTCCCTTGGAAGTGTTAAGTAATTTTCTTGGGGAGAGTAAAAGGAGGATATCATTCTTTCTCCAATCTTTATCTCTCCTTCTAGAGTCTGTCATTGATGAATCAGACAAGCCCCACTTCCTGAGAAGACTGACCCCACTTCTGCCTCCCCCACATATATTTTGTAGAAAACTCATTTGCTTATTTTGTACAGAACTCAGGCTCTGTGAGTCCATGGAAGGTGGCAGAGGAAAACAGAAGAAAGGAACCTTTAAAATTTTTTTTTAATTCCAGCATAGTTAACATATAGTGTTATATTAATTTCAAGTGCATAATACAGTGATTCAACAATTCTATACATTACTCAGTGCTCATCATGGTAAGTGTACTCTTAATCCTCTTCACCCATTTCACCCAGCCCCCCAAGCGCCTCCCCTCTGGTAACCACCAGTTTGTTCTCTCTAGTTAAGAGTCATTCTTTGGTTTGTCTCTTTTTTTTCTCTGTTCTTTTGTTTTGTTTCTAAATCTTTTTTAAAAAAATATTTTATTTATTTATTCATAGACACAGAGAAAGAGGGGCAGAGACACAGACAGAGGGAGAAGCAGGCTCCATGCAGGGAGCCCGACGTGGGACTCGATCCCGGGTCTCCAGGATCACACCCCAGGCTGCAGGCGGCACCAAACCACTGCGCCACCGGGGCTGACCTTTTGTTTTGTTTCTTAAATCCTACATATGAATGAAATTATATAGTGTTTGTCTTTCTCTGACTTATTTCACTTAGCATTAAACTCTCTAGATCCATCTGAATTGTTACAAATGGCAAGATTTCTTTCTTTTTTTAAGGCTGAACAATATTCCATTTATATAGATAGCACATCTTCCTTATCCATTCATCTATTGTTGGACTCCTGGGCTGCTTCTATAATTTGGCTATTGTAGATAATGCTACTGTAAACATAGAAGCGCATAAATCTTTTAAATTAATGTTTTTGTATTCTTTGGGTAAATACTTAATAGTGGAATTACTAGATCATATGATAGTTCTACTTCAAATTTTTTGAAGAACCTCCATACTGCTCTCCACAGTGGCTGTATTGGTTGCCTTCCCACCAACAATCTGTGAGGATTCCTTTTTCTCCACATCCTTGCCAACACTTATTGTTTCCTGTGTTGTTGGTTTTAGCCATTCTGACGGCTGTGAGGTGATATTTCATTATGGTTTTGATTTGCATGGGGGTTAAGTGAGCTGTAGCATATTTTCATGTGTCTGTTGGTCACCTCTATGTCTTCTTTGGAGAAATGTTTTCTGTCCATTTTTAATTGCATTATTGTTTTTTGGGTGTTGAGTTGTGTCGAGTTCTTTATATATTTTTGGATACTAACCCTTTATCAGGTATATCCTTTGCAAATATCCTCTCCCATTCAATAGGTTGTCTTTTAGTTTTGTTGATTATTTCCTTTGTTGTGCAGAAGCTTTTCATTTTGAAGTAGTTCCAGTAGTTTCTCTTTGTTTTTGTTTCACTCACCTTGGGAGACACATCTAGAAAGAAATTGTTATGCCAATGTACTTGATTAGGGAGAGTCAACCTGAGATGCGTGGGGGACCATTTGAAAACATTGTCCTTTTTCTGGTCAACTGAAACTAGTTCTTTTCCAACCCCATGATTGACTTTGAATAAATAAGTCTGATATGGTTTTCTATTGTCCTCAAATTGAGACTCAGATCAAAAGCTGAGGACCAAAGATATGGAGGATCCCATATTCTATCTTCACAATTAGGAAGAGCTTCTTCACTATAAGTTTTCCCAAGATATGCCAGGACTGGCCCTTCTACCACTCTAGGTCCCACGCTTTGAGTCAATAGAAGAGAGAGAATTGTTTTCATGAGAAGTTCAACGAGCACTGAATCCCACTTCTATCCAATTACTGCCTGTGCTCTCTTCTAGGATTTTCATTATTTCAGATCTCAGATTTATATCCTTAGTAATTTTGAGGTTTTTTTTATTATTATTTATTTATGATAGTCACACACAGAGAGAGAGAGAGGCAGAGACACAGGCAGAGGGAGAAGCAGGCTCCATGCACCGGGAGCCCCATGTGGGATTCGATCCCGGGTCTCCAGGATCGCGCCCTGGGCCAAAGGCAGGCGCCAAACCGCTGCGCCACCCAGGGATCCCGGGTTTATTTTTGTGTATAGTGCCAGTACCATACTGTTTTGATTACTACAGTTTTATAACACAACTTGAGGTCCAGAATTGTGAGGCCTCCAGCTTTGCTTCCTTTTTTAAAGATTGTTTTAGCTGTTCAGGGTCTTTTGTAGTTTCATACAAATTTTAGGATTATTTGTTCTAGTTCTATGAAAAATGCTGTTGGTATCTTAATAGAGACTGCATTAAATTTGTAGATTGCTTTGGGTAGTAGACGTTTTGAAAGGAATTTTCAAATTTAATTAATTAAAGGTCTTATACCATATGTTGACAAATTGAATTTGAATAAAATATTTTTAAAAATTTTTTAAAAATTAAAAAATTGTAAATTGTTTCAAGCATTAAAAAGATCCAGAGTATAAATAAAGAGCAACCTTATATCCATTACCCAAGTTTCACAAATCTTAATATTTTGCTTCATTTGCTTCAGCGCTCTTTCTCTTTTTGCACTTATTGGTACAATGATGCCCTCCCCATGGTTTCACTCCCCTTGTTATTTCCCAGAAGTAACCATGATCCTGAGTCATCATGAGGACACTTTTATTTGTTTCCTACATTAGACTATAAAGTTGCCAAAGGCAGAGTCTGTACCCTGTTTGTCTGAAGTAAAAACAACTACCTGTTGGCTTTATAACCACATAAAAGCAGGACTTCAGCTCCATATTAGAAACCCACCTCTTCCCAATAATTCTGGAGACATACCTTATGATGCACCCACAAGGCAATTTGTCTGCTGCAGATAGCACTTAGCTAAAATTTACTAAATACTGTTGAGTGCTTACTCTGTGCTGACCATTTTGATAACCACTTCACATGTAAGCATTTAATCCTAACAATTACCTATGAAATGAGTTGTTCTTATTTTAGAGACAAAGAAATGGATTCTTAGAGTAGAAACACATCACAGATTATGTGAGAATATGTGAACCTAAACAACTGACTTCACAAAATGAAATCCCTTCTCATACTTTTTCCTTTCCCCCATTCTTCCACCCAGCTCCAACTCCCAATTCATTTGCCCAAGTTCACTACTTGGGTCCCACCTTTTGTGAGAATATCACCACCATGCCACTGGTATTTGTCAGATGTTCCCAAACATAATTGCAGGATTAGGGTGGGACTCTTCCTGCACCAAAATAATAGCTCTTCTGACCCAAAGAGAAAAGAGAACTTTCCACTACCATTTAAAATCAAATGGCTCTGAGAAACTGTCTCATGATTTTTTGGAGCCTTCAGTAAGAACAACACTATTAAAAAAGAGAGGATGGGGGCATGGAGATTTCCCATTCTGGCCAAGATAGAGTAATCTCCCTAGATAGCCTATGTCTCTTGTAGACTAAACTTAAAACTCTGGATGAGATACAAAAAGAAACTGCGTAACAACCCTGAAAAGTAACCAATATCAGGAAGGAAAGTCAAAACTTGAAAAAGTTTTTTCTCCCATCTCATTTATCTCCTTACTTTGAACTTTGACTGGAGAGCAGACTTAATCAGGGAACTACTTAGTGGATGCAGGTGGCAAAAACTCCCAAGAGAAGACAGCTTTCTGGCCAGAAGACCAATAAAGGGGCCCCTGAGAGCCAGAGAAACATGCACAGCTCCCCTAAGCATTGATCACCTCTTGCAAAATCGGCCACACCTTCCAGTTGACACGGCCAGTTGGGAACATCAAGCCAAATTCCTCTGATTACCGCAACTCTTCTCCCATGCTACTATTACCACAATCCCTGAACAAGAACCATAGGCCCCCATCTCATCTAACTTCTGTGGGCAATTGCAGACCTGTGGGTTCCATTTTCCATACCACTCAGAAACTAAGAAGTGGAGGTTGGAGGACAGATGGCAATACCCTGATGATCCATCCCTAATACCTTCCCTCACAGTTTCTCTTTTTTTCCAGTCCCATAGGAATAGGTCAGCAAGTCTGCTTCTAAGAAATTGATCAGTGGTGGGACACCATGCTGTTTTTCCTTTTTGCACATATCCTCAAATCTTTACGAATGGCTTTCTGGAACCTTTCCTTGGTCTCAGCTAAGGGAGAGCATCTCACCCTCTCCTCCACGGGGATAGGAGTGGGATTCAGTGCTCATTGAACTTCTCCTCATGAAAACAATTCTCTCTCTTCAATTGACTCAAAGTGTGGGACCTAGAGTGGTAGAAGGGCCAGTCCTGGCATATCTTGGGAAAACTTACAGTGAAGAAGCTCTTCCTTTTTTTTTTTTTTTTAAGATTTATTTATTTACTTATTTATGATAGACAGAGAGAGAGAGAGGCAAAGACACAGGAGGAGGGAGAAGCAGGCTCCATGCCCGGAGCCCAACACCGGACTCAATCCCGGGACTCCAGGATCGTGCCCTGGGCCAAAGGCGCTAAACTGCTAAACCGCTGAGCCACCCAGTGATCCCCCGAAGAAGCTCTTCCTAATTGTGAAGATAGAATATGGGATCCTAGATATCTTTGGTCCTCAGCTTTTGATCTGAGTCTCAATTTGAGGACAATAGAAAATCATATCAGACTTATTTATTCAAAGTCAATCATGGGGTTGGAAAAGAACTAGTTTCAGCTGACCAGAAAAAGGACAATGTTTTCAAATGGTCCCCCACGCATCTCAGGTTGACTCTCCCTAACCAAGTGGTAGCTTCTAATCTAGTGTTTTCAAAATAGGCTTGACTCATGGATGAGACATAAAATTAGGGTAGTCGATCACTCAAGTAGATGTTGACTAGCATCAATTAAAATGAAGTAGAATGGAATAGATGAGCATATTTTATGAATTTTTAGTTTAAAAAGCCCTGCCCTGGGATGCCTGGGTGGCTCAGTGGTTGAGTGTCTGCCTTTGTCTCAGGGCATGATCCAGGGTCCAGGATCAAGTCCCACATCAGGCTCCTTGCAGGGACCCTGGTTCTCCCTCTGCCTGTGTCTCTGCCTCTCTTTCCTTGTCTCTCATGAATAAATAAATAAATAAATACAGTCTTTAAAAAAAAAAAAGCCCTGCCCTAACTACTGGTAGGGTAGAGAAAGATGATAAACTACATGCTCATGGTAGAAAATCTGCCACACTGAGAGTTCCACAGAAGAATCCTCCAGGAAGAAGTCAGGTTTTTCTCTCACCTAATGAATGTTGGCTCCAGAGAACTGGGAAAAATATATAATACAAAGAAAATATAGAGACACCTGGGTGACTCAGTGGTTGAGTGTCTGCCTTTGGCTCAGGTTCTGATCCCGGGGTCCTGGGATCGAGTCCCACATTGGGCTCCCTGCATGGAGCCTGCTTCTCCCTCTGCCTGTGTCTCTGCCTCTTTCTGTGTGTCTCTCATGAATAAATAAATAAATAATATATATATAAAGAAAATATAAAATGCAAAAAGAGTCAGATTTTGGCATTTGAAATTTTCTTGAAGATGGAAAGTATTATTTCTTCCAATCCTTTTATAGCCCGCCCAAGTCTGAGCAGCTGAGCTGCCCAAGGTAAAGCTCTGAACACAGTGCTCACCATACATTAAGTGCTAATGAAATATATTTTGTATTATTATTGGTGTTGTTATTATTCATTCACTCATTTCCTGAAAGTTCTTACTAGTTAGATACTATCCAGTTTCCTAAGGTAATGCCACACTGTTAAAATATCCATATGGATAGTGTTGGGGAGGGAAATAAAAGCCTACACTTTAGAAGTATTTTTTAATATTGGTTTTGTCATTTCTTTTGCTTAAACCCAGTGTTCAGGATGACCTAATTTTAGAAGCAAGTGAACTTAACATTTATTTTCATCACAATTAGAATGATCTGTTCTGCCCTTTCTGTAGGCAGAAACTTAAATCCAAATGAGATCCTGAAGTGAAAAATAACATTCACAAGTAAGTGCTGTCAAGGCTTATGCCAGATGCTACTCTGTTAGTTTTAAGTGCACTAATTTCAGCATCATTATAGCCTAATATTAGCTGACACGACAAAGACTCGGGTGGATCAAGACTCTTGCTTGTGTCTCTGCCTCTCTCTGTATGTCTCATGAATAAATAAATAAACTCTTTAAAAAAAAAAAAGACTCTTGTTTCTCTTCACTCCTGGTCCCTTCCCCCACCCTTTCTTCAGTTCTGGGACCCATCCTCTGTGTCAACTGGGTTTACAAATTTATCTGCCTCCAATCTGCATCCAAGCTGAATTCTTTTCTAAGACAGAAAGCGGTTAGGTAAGCTGTTGTTCAGTAGCAGAGCTTGGTTTCCTTACCTGTAAAGTGCACATACTAATAGTATCTGCTTCGCACAGAGCCTAACATAAGAAAGAGCTTTACTAACAATTATTATTAGCTATCATGACTTTTATTACCCTTAGTTTTAACAAGGGTCCTTCCTGATATTTATACTTTTTCTAAAAGAACATAATAGATTCTGGCTTTTTATTTTCCCTTCTGGGGTTTCCAAAATCACCCAATGAGGCAGCCGTCCACTAAGCCTCTGCCTACAGCTTAGCTCAAACTATTTTTTAAAGGACTAGGACAAAGTCTTCTTTTCTTTTTTATCCACTACAGAAGCTAGCACAAATGTTAACAAAGCTTTTGAGATAATTTTCTTTTATTTAAATTCATCCCAAATCACAGAATAATTTTTCAGAAGTTCCTTTTCCCTTTTGGTATATTTTTTTAAATTACAATAGAATAATGTGTACTTTCTGTTGGAAAAGGGAGAGAGAGACAACATGAAAATCAGAGTCAATTAAAGAGGAAATACAAAAATTCTTGGCCTTAGAGTAGGGACATCTATAAAGAGAAAACAAAAAAATCCTTGAACTAGAAGGATTCCCAAGATGATGATTTCCTTTGCTCTGTGATTCTGAAAACACTGTAATGGTTATTAGGAAGTGACTCAGGACTTTAAAATTTGTTTTCAAAGTGTATGGCAAACAAAACTCAGCAATTGATGTTTCCAAGCTCAAACGAAATAAATTTGAATCTATAACAATAGTTTTTCAAAATCTATGGCACTGAGAAAATATTTTCTTTAATAATACAGCTGTCTATTCATAATGAGTGAAAGGGCCAACATTTTTTTAAAGATTTGGGGTTCTTCTGTCAAAACTATTTAGAACCACAGATCTACACTATTAGATTTTGAGGCAAGATCCTGCTATTATAGGACCACAAACACTTGGAACCATGAGGGATAAGTAGCAGAACCACTACAGTAAAGTTCAGCTCTTCACACTTCCCACCATGGCTTGCTGACAGCCCGTATACTGTTCTGCCTCTACAGGGAACTCCAAACTCCAGCAGGTCCACAAAGTCAAACTAACTAATGGCTTCTTTGCCAAGAATGGAGGTTAAAACATTAGGCCTTAATGTATATCCTGGCTCAGTTATCTACTAGACCTGTGGTAATACAAAGTTACCTCTCAGCACATTTTCAATATTCACTTAGTCAGTCAGTCAGCCAGTACATGTTTTTTGGCACCTATAATGCATCAGGCACTGTGATAGTCATTGAGGATATAATCCGTGGTGTGTAAATTGAACAGTGTTTAAGGCAGACACCAGGGGTTGGCTAACCAAAGCCATGTCAGCCCTCTTCACTACTAGTATTCCCCCAAATAGCTGTACACTATGACTTCACTTCCCTGAGTCTCTTTTCTCATCTATAAAATGGCTGAGTTGGTCTATATATCCTCTGTGATCTCATCTAGCTCTGTGATTATATCTATCTGAATTCTGGGTACTATGAGTTAAGTTTCTACCTTGTGCAAACGCTAAATACAACTGAGCTAGAGAGGGAAAATAAAACATCATGGCAGGTGGGGGCCACCCAAAGCCATGGGAAGAGGAGGCCATGGTCTTCATAGCATGTGTATGGGAGAACTACAAGCTGTCTCAGCCCAAAATAGCTCCCCTACCACAGCATCCATCAGTGGAAGGCACACAGAACCTGGAAAATCACAGCATGTTCTTCCCAACCCACAATAATCTTATACCAGTAAGTCTAAGTTCAAACAATCAAGGACAGAAAGAGTGAGGATATCATCAGTCCTGAGGAAGGAAGAAGGGTTGATTCATATAAGTTGCCTTGTTAATGGATCGATTGCATATAATTCTTACAGCATGTTTGTGGTAAAGAAAATTTGCTACTGGAGGTACAGGTTTTGCTATTTGGCTGGGTAGGTTTGCACTGCCCCAGTTACCCTGTTACACTCTCTAAGCCTCGGTCACAACGGGGTGTAGACCACATCCCTCTTGAAGTGTCCTGGAACTCCTGCTGTCAAGCAGGAAAGAAGGCAAACCCTCAAGAGGACTTGTGGACAGGGAGCAGGCTGTTAAGCAGATTGGAAGGAGGATTTAAGCTTGCTCTCTCATCTTCCTTTTCTTGATCTATTCTTTGAGGAATTAATGTAACTAATAACATTTATTCCTAGTAGAAGGGAATAAAGTCTTTGAAATGGGATTTAGGAAGGAGCCTCTACAAGGAAAATCGAAATTAGGGGAAAAGGATCTGTAGTTTGCCCATGTTATCCAGATTCATATTGTTCCAGTTTTAGTCTTCTTTTATTATAACCCAGCATTGGGGCAAATTTTTGCCTGTTTAGCCTTTTCTCAGTTACAGGGTTTGAAGAGAAGTTTCATGTATCAATTAGGGTTTGATCAGGGGAACAAATAAATAAGACTTAAATAAGCATTAAAGATTTGTTATAGGGATCAGACCACAGGCAATTATGGGATCTGGTTAAACAGTTTATGTGAAGCTGTTGGCTTTGCATCTGGTGCTAAAGTAAGCAGAGCCGGAATTTAGGTAGGGAAGATGGATATGAAGTGAGGGAAAAACAGAGACAAACTGGAACCCACAGAAGCCATGTTTCTTTCACTGCCTCCAAATTTCCCATTTTGATGATGCAGTGCCCTGCAGGAGAAGCTGGTGCTCTTCATCACAGAGCTAAATAAGTGGATGGTTCAGGAGTTGAAGAAACTGATGGAGGACCCAGAGGGAACCAAAGTGGCTATAGTCTGCACACCCAGCCCACATAATGAGCCAGAAGATAAATGGTAGTGTGCATGAGTGGCAACAACACGTGGAGCCTCCAGATTGACCTTGCAGACATAAAAAGAATATATGCTTCCTCACTTCCAAACCTCATGCACATTGTCCTCTATAGCCTCTTAACTTGAACATATACAAGGAAAAGATTTCTGGGAAATGTAATTCCAGCTTAGTTAGCCTGACAAAGTACAAATCCACCACAATACATTTCTCTACACTTGTACCAAATTATTGAGTGAGGGAGCAGGCTCCAAGGCCCTCATGATGGAAGCAGTAATTACCTAATGGTTCAAAAAGAACAGTCTAAGGCAGCATGGTCTAGCTGTCCTTCCTGTCACGGAAATTCCATTACAATGCCAACTCATTTACTTATAATATGGAAGGAAGTCTTTATATCTGTTCGTGGACCATGAGTGTTCTTAAGTATGAGATAGTAGAACCATCTCCTTAACTTTTCTTCTTCTCCCCCTTCCACTTTCCTGCCTCATTACCCAGATTCCTGCAAACTCCTGGGTGTGGGACTATCTTCCCAATTCACTATACTCGAAGAATGGTTCCTATTCCACCAATCTAACAATGTACACACTTAACATTTCTACCAATTGAGTTAAACAACTTTTGAAAAGATTTCCAGGGCAGCCTGGGTGGCTCAGCAGTTTAGCGCTGCCTTCAGCCCAGGGCATGATCCTGGAGACCCGGGATCGAGTCCCACGTCAGGCTCCCTGCATGGAGCCTGCTTCTCCCTCTGCCTGTGTCTCTGCCTCTCTCTCTCTCTCTCTCTCTCTCTCTGTGTGTGTGTGTGTGTGTCTCTCATTAATAAATGCATAAAATTCTAAAAAAAAAAGATTTCCAATGCTTTACTTTAAAGACATGTTTTTAATAAGAAAAATGCTAAAATTAAGAAATAAGGGACTTTTGCTTCTTGATAGGATGTAGAAATTTTCAAATGACTCCAAATAACAAAAACAAGCTGGATAAGCTAAAAACATTAAATTCTAGTAAAAGCTATCAAAGGATGATGTAGGAGTTGATACTCTGATACAGCAGAAACAACCAAAGAGTTGAGGACCAAACCTAAATGAACTTAAGGTAACTTAAATAAACTAAATTCCAAAAAGGAATAACTCTTCTTAAGAAAGAAAATATGCATGACTGCTTTTATCCCTGGCAGAGGAAATGGAGGAGTAAATCTGCCATTGACAAGGGTGTGTTGAACCAGCCTAACTTTAAACAAATATTTCCTCGTTATGTTTGAGCTGGCATCATAGATGAAAAGCCCAGGAAGCCATGGCAACAGGGTACCTCTGCACTTATTTGTCAGTTCTTTCCTACAAGGCCTTAACTAAAGGTACAATGTGGAAGTCCAGGCGCAGAACAGGAGAGCTCTGAGAATTACTTCTGAGGCACACTGAATGTTATCCACAAAGAAGGAGACAAAAGCCAAACAGAGAGGGAAAGGTCAGAAGGCTCAGAGAGATCCCCACCATGTGGCTCTGAGCCGTCACTGAGTCATGGTAGTGGCTGACCAGAGGCTGGAACAAAGGCAGAGTTGCTGAGTGAAAGCCCCCACAGCACATAGTCCTATACTAAGTTGTAAGCTAGTAGATCTGCAAAAGATAAGAGCAGGACAAGGGTAAAGAGAATCTGCTGAGGCATGGAAAGCCAAGGACAGGGCTAGAGGGCAAAAATACACCCCAGACACCCAAGAAACTGGTGGCTGGACCATATAGCAGTGAAAAATCACAAGATACTCACATTTCTCAAAGCACACTGACAGGAAAATACTAAACCTTTGTTTAAAACATTTGTAACCAAAGGTAAATTAAACCTACTGAAAACTCCTACAAGCCCATAAATGTATCAATTACAGATTAGTTTGACTTCCTACCCACCCAGCCCTCAAACTTGTAGCTCAACAGAGGAAAGAATGCACCCTTTACTAGGGATAAAATATTGCTTATTTCCACCACTACTATTTTTTTTTACCCATAATGCTGATCATAGAGTAAAAATTTGTAAGCTATGTCAGGAGGCAGGAAAATGTGACTTAAATTCAAGATAGAAGACAGACTCTAGAAGCTCACCCAGAGATGACATTGTTTTGGAATTAGCACAAAAAACTTTAAAGTGACTATGATAAATATGTGAAAGAAATATGTAAAAAGTTAAATACATGTATAAACACATATGGACTTTCAGTGAAGAAATGAAAACTACAAAAGAGAACAAAATGATAAATCTAGGACTGAAAATTACAATGTCAAAAATGAATAATTTATTTCATGGGGTTAACAATAGGCTGGACAATGTATAAAAAAGAAACACTGAAGATAAGTTGATAGAAATGATGCAAACTGAAGTAAAAAGAGGGAAAAAAAGAATGAGCCAAGATTTGAACAGAGCATCTAAAATCCGTAGGACAATATTAAGTGGTCTAATGCATGAAATTAGAATTTCAGAAGAAGAGGAGATGAGGGAATGGGGTAGAAGAAATACTTGAAAATAAAATGTTTGATAATTTTCCAAAGTTGATGGGAGACATCAAGCCACAGATCCAAGAAGTTCAGCAAGCTCTAGGCAGAATAAATACAAAGAAACCTAAATCTACACATACTATAGTCAACATGCTAAACATCAAAGTTGAAGGAGGGAAAAAAAAAACCAACATATAAGCAAACAGATAAAATGGATGTAACACATTCAGGAAAACAACATTAAAAATAAATCTGCCATCTCATCAGAAACAGCAATGGGTAGAAGACAATAGCATGTACCAACCTAGAATTCTATATCCAGTAAAAATACCCTTCACATTAAAGATAAAGACAGGGACGCCTGGGTGACTCAGTCATTGAATGTCTGCCTTTGGCTCAGGGTGTGATCCTGGGGTCCTGGGATGGAGTTCCACATCAGGATCCCCGCAAGGAGCCTGCTCCTTCCTCTACCTGGGTCTCTGCCTCTCTCTGTGTGTGTCTCTCAAGAATAAATAAATAAAATCTTTTTTTTTAAGATTTTATTTTTATTTTATTTACTCATGAGAGATACAGAGTGAGAGAGAGAGAGGCAGAGACCCAGGCAGAGAGAGAAGCAGGCTCCATGCAGGGAGCCAAACATGGGACTGGATCCCGGGTCTCCAGGATCACGCCCTGGGCTGCAGGCGGCGCTAAACCGCTGCGCCGCTGGGGCTACCCAAGAATAAATAAATAAAATCTTTAAAACAAAAACAAAAACACTCCACTCCAAGATTTCCAGAACTCATACAGCAATTAAGCAATGTGGCAGAATACAAAATCAATGCACAGAAATCAGTGGCATTTCTGTACACTAACAATGAGATGGAAGAAAGAGAAATTAAGTTATCAATCACATTTACGATTGCACCCAAAACCATAAGATACCTAGGAAGAAACCTGCATGGAGTCTGCTTCTCCCTCTGCCTGTGTTCCTGCCTCTCTCTCTGTCCCTCATGAATAAATAAATAAAATATTTTAAAATAAATAAATAATAGGGATCCCTGGGTGGCGCAGCGGTTTGGCGCCTGCCTTTGGCCCAGGGCGCGATCCTGGAGACCCGGGATCGAATCCCACGTCGGGCTCTCGGTGCATGGAGCCTGCTTCTCCCTCTGCCTGTGTCTCTGCCTCTCTCTCTCTCTGTATGACTATCATAAATAAATAAATAAATAAATTTAAAAAAAATTAAATCAATCAATAATAAATAAAGATAAAGACATTTTTGGAAAAACAAAGCTAATTCAGCTCCAACAGGCCTGTGCTATAAGGAATGCTAAAAGAAATTCTTCAAGCTAAAAGGAACTGACACGAGATGAAAGCTCAGAGAAAAAATAGTAAAATGGGAGAAAAATATAAAAAATTATTTTTAAATATCTTTATATGTAATTTTTAATCCCTTGAAAAGATGATTAGTTCTTTAAAGTAAAAACACTAGTGAGGCACCTGGGTGGCTCAGTTGTTAAGCTTCTAGCTCTTGATTTTGATTCAGATCATGATCTCAGTCATGAGATCAAGCCCTGCATCAGGCTCTGAACTGGGCACAGAGCCTGCTTGGGATTCTCTCTCCCCTCTCTCTTTGCCCCTCCTCCCCCAAAATAAATAAAGCCTCATTTTAAAAAGTTTCATTTTAAAAAAATACTAGCAAAAAAATAAAAAATAAAAATAAAAAAAATACTAGCAATGCATTAAGTATGTATGAAAAAAATTATGGCAATTGGAGCAAAAGTGTAGAAAAAGTGTAAATAGAATTGTACTTCTGTAAGCTACCTAGGTTTTTATGAAGTAATGTGTTATTATGTGAACATACACTGTGATAACATATGGATGCCTATTTTTTATGAAGATAGACACATTATTATTTTTTTAATTTTTAATTTAAATTCAATTTAATTAACATATATTATTGGTTGCAGGGGTAGAATTCAGTGATTCATCAGTTGCATATAATACCAGAGCTCGGGGGGATCCCTGGGTAGCTCAGCAGTTTAGCGCCTGCCTTTCTGCCCAGGGCGTGATCCTGGGGTCCCGGGATCAAGTCCCACGTCAGGCTCCCTGCATGGAGCCTGCTTCTCCCTCTGCCTGTGTCTCTGCCTCTCTCTCTATCTCCCTCTCTCTCTGTGTGTGTCTCTCATGAATAAATAAAAAAATCTTTTAAAAAATAATAATAATAATACCAGAGCTCATTGCATCAAGTGCCCTCGTTAATGCCCATCACCCAATTACCCATCCCCCCGTCTATCATAATCTCTGTAAAGCCACAGTTATCAAAACAGAATGGTATTATCATAGAATAAACAAATAGTTATAGGGAATAGAATAGTAGAGAGTCCAAAAACAGAACCACATACATTTGGTCAATTGATCTTCAACAAATCAGTACAATTCAATGGGAGAGGAACATTTTTATAACAAATGGAAACAATCAAATATACATATGGGAAAAATTGAACCTAGACTCCTACTTCATTCTATATTAAAAAACTAATCTAAGGTAGATTATAGACCTATACAGAAATTAGAACCATAACATTTTTTTTTTTTTTTTTTTTTTTTATGACAGTCACAGAGAGAGAGAGAGGCAGAGACACAGGCGGAGGGAGAAGCAGGCTCCATGCACCGGGAGCCCGACGTGGGATTCGATCCCGGGTCTCCAGGATCGCGCCCTGGGCCAAAGGCAGGCGCTAAACTGCTGCGCCACCCAGGGATCCCAGAACCATAAGATTTCTTTAAAAAAAAAAGTAATAGAATAATTTCATGACTTAACATAAGCTTTTGTAGGACACTGAAAGCACCAACCATAAAAGAAAAAAAAATCATACATGAACTTCATTAAAATAAAAACTTCTGCTCATCAGAGACACTATTAAAGCAAAGAAATAGGCCAGACAAAATCTGGGAGGTCATATTTATAATATACATATGTGACAAAAGACTCCTACAAAGCAGTTTGAAAATTGCAACCAATTTAAAAATAACAAAGCATTTAAATAGATACTTCAAAAGATGTTAACAGTGGCCAACAAGCACATGAAAAGCTGCACAATATCATCTCATCAGCCATCAGGAAAATATAAAGTAACAATTTCATACCCACTAAATTGCTGATATCAGAAAGACTGGCAATGAATTAATACTAATGAGGATTTGGAAAACTGTTTGACAGTTTCTTTATAAGAAACTATATCTAAGCTTATCTTAAAACCAAGTAATTCTACTCCTAAACATTTACCCAAGGAAAATTAAAACTAAGTCCACAAAAACAAAACACCAAACAACAAAAAACTTTTATTAGACAGTGTATAGCAGACTTAATTCCTAGTAGTCAAAAAAGTGAAATACTTCAATGTTCATTAACAAGGGAACGGAATTCTATCAGCAATAAAAAGAAACAAATTACTAATAAATCAACAATGTGGATACATCTCCCAAATAAAATATTGAGTGGAGCTTGACACAAAAGGAGATATATTGTGATATGTTGTGATGTATATAAACTTCACTTATAAAAAGTCAACAACTCATGGTAACTACCATATGTATGGTGACAGAAATCAGAAAGTGGTTGCCTGGAACAGAAAGAATTGACTTGAAAGGACAAGAGGAGATATTTTGAGGTGATGGAAATACCCTAAATCTCGTTTTGGCTAATTGTTTACATTGGTATATATAGTTTTCAAAACTCCTCAAACTGCATGCTTAATATCTAAGCATTTTCTTGTATATAAATTATCACAACAAAAAATGTAAAATTAAAATATATACGCATCTTACTTGACTTACAATGGAGTTATGTCCCAATAAACATGTTGTAAATTAAAAATACTGTAAGCCAAGAATGCATTTATTTATTTATTTTTCCAAGAATGCATTTAATACACCAAAACCACTGACTATCATAACATAGTCTAGCCTACCTGAAATGTGCTCAAAACACTTACATTAGCCTACAGTTGTGCAAAATCACAACACAAAATCTACTTTATAATAAAATATTGAATATCTCATGTAATTTGTTGAATACTGTACTGAAAGTGAAAAACATAATGGTTGTATGAGTACAGAATGGTTGTGAGTGTATCAGTTGTGTACCCTCGTGAGCATGTGGCTGACATGGAGCTGCAGCTGCTGCTGCCCAGCATCACATGAGAGTGTCCTACCACATATTGCTAGCCTGGGGAAAGATCAAACTTCAAAATTTGAAGTAGGATTTCTACTGAATTCATATGGATTGCACCATTATAAAGCTGAAAAAAATCAATGCATCAAACTATCGCAAATTAGGGACCATATGTATATTGAAATCAAGTGGGATGGTTGGGATAATTTTACCACTTGCCATTTTATTTTATTTTATTTTATTTTATTTTATTTTATTTTATTTACTTAGGTTTAAAGATTTTATGCATTTATTCATGAGAGAGAGATGCAGAGACACAGGCAGAGGGAGAAGCAGGCTCCATGCAGGGAGCCCGACTTGGGACTCGATCCCACGTCTCCAGGATCAGGCCCCAGGCTGAAGGCAGTGCTAAACCGCCGAGCCACCAGGGCTGCCCAACCACTTGCCATTTTAATCTGTGTGTATAATAGTAAGCAAACATTCAGGTCTGAGTTTCTTGAAAACTAAGGTCAAGGGAATATCTATATTTTACCTAAGAGAAAAGGTCTTTGCCATATAAAGGCTTGTTACCTGAGGAACAGGGGTAGATCCATCAGATTTGATAGCTATCACCTTCATCCTGGCTCAGGCCATCATCTGCACCGCCAATCTTTAGCTTCACTGATTGCAGTAGCCTCCGAAACGTACACTCTGCTTCTATTCTTGTCTCCCTCCAATCTATTACTAAATGTACAGAGATCTTAAAAAAACAAAACCAAAACCAAAAACAAAAACTGAGGGAAGCACCTGGGAAACCCAGTCAGTTGACATCCAACTCTCGGTTTCGGCTCAGATTGTGATCTCAGAGTCCTGAGATCAAACCCATGTCAGGCTCCATGCTCCATGGGGAGACTGCTTAAGATTCTTTCTCTCCCTTCTCCCTCTGCACCCCCCCCTCTAAAATAAAATAAATAAATCTTAAAAAAAAAAAGCAAATATGACAGGGACTTTCTTTTGACTACAAATAAAATACACTCTGATGTAGTAAGGCATATAAGATACTTTTTAACCTTACACCTATATCCCTCTCTAGTCTCATCTCCTACCTTTCCTTGCTTTATATCTTAAAGTCTTATAAAATCCAATTGTTAAAATGTCCTCACATGCATGGTGTTATTTAAAACCTCCATATCTTGCTCAAATTCTTCCCTTTGCCCAAGTGCCTTTTCAGCCTATCTTATCCTGAATAACTGACTCATCCTCTTCAGACTTAGCTCACCTGTGATCTTTTCAGGATATGTTCCTTGAAGCATCATGTTCCTATGGTACCCAGTGTACAACTCTAGCTTAGCACTTAGAATATTTCTATTTCATGAAAAAATACTGAGCATTTACCAAGCACTGTTTCAACTCTTTGAATATAATCAATTACTTGAACAAATCATCTTAACTTTAGGTAATTAAATTTGTTCATTTGTCTTGTCCAGCTAAATCACAAATTCCATGAAGCTATGCCATGGTTGTTGTTTTTTTTTTTATGCCATGGTTTTTAAAAATTCATCCCTATAGCACCAAGCACTGTGCCTGGCACGTAATAGCTTCCTAGAATAAATTCTTCAATTCTTGTGAATTGAAATGAACCAAATGATGAGACAGGACAGAGATGGCTACAGGTTGATGGGTCAGAATTAAAATGAGACAATACTCCTACTCAATACTGCTTGGCAATCCTGATGGATTCAGGACTGTCTGTGCGGCACAAGTCAGGGAGGAGGACCCTCAGATGTGCCGAACGGCAGGTCTGGAAACCAGGGCAGAAGTGCAGAAACCAGACGTCACTGACTACATGATTTTGCCTTCAGCTGCCCCTACGTGGAACAGCCAGAAATAATTTCAAGACCACAGAAGTGCTGAGTTTTTAGTGGTGGCAGATCCCCGTTGACATCCACCCAAGGGTGTTTGATTGCCCCCCTACATTCCAAACCAGATGTCTTTGGATGGCAATCTACTTTTTCTCACCTCGGGGTGGCCTGAGGGGAAGTTGGATTAGAGGTAGGTGGGCAATAGGGTGAAGGTTTTAAAATTATATTCCATGACTGATTGCCTAAGATTATGTATGAGGTGTGATTATAAAGTAATGAGAGCCATTTTCACGTGTGACTTGTCTTATGTTTTAATCACACCTCATATATGGAATGTGTGTCATTTTATACAATGTTTGAAAATTACCACAACCTAGGGTTTTGGGCAGGAAATGTTAAATTGTTTTTGAGGGCTCTTTTGCAAGGTAACTATACTCTGGTTTCTCTTCAGAGCATATATGAAATTGTAAGACTACGAAGAGTCTTCTTATAGAAATATGCAATTTCAGGCATGTTAACTAAGAAAAGAAGAGAGAAACACTGTATTTAAAAAGGTATGGTCGGTGGGGTGCCTGGGTGGCTCAGCGGTGGAGCATCTACCTCCAGCCCAGGGTGTGATCCTAGGGCCCTGGGATCAAGTCCCATGTCAGGCTCCCTGCATGGAGCCTGCTTCTCCCTCTGCCTGTGTCTCTGCCCCTCTCTCTCTCTCTCTCTCTCTCTCTCTCTCTCTTTCTCTTTCCCTGTCTCTCTTGAATAAATAAATAAAATCTTAAAAAAAAAAAAAGTTGTGATCATCTAAATGCTCCACAGCCTTTTGACAATTGTTATAAACTACTTAGCAATAATGATAAAAATGAAACTTTTTATAAATATATAACAGACATACATTTGGAATTAAAGAGAGAAGTCAATTAAAATTATGAAAGCAGGGATAGTGAAGGATTTCTGTACTGAATAATTATCATAATTCTTCACAGGCATTTATCATTATTACCCAATGGTCTTCTAACAGAATCTAGGTGGTGATTGGACAGGCGTTAAAACACTAACATTAAAACATATGGGCTTTATTTTTTTTAAAGAGTTCTTGCTGTTTCTAAAAGAATACTTGCAGCTGACTAAGCAAGAGAATAATCATATTTTAAGAAACTAAGATTTGGAGTTAAAGATGTCAAATGCAAAAGAAATTACAAAAGAAAAGCAGCCAATTAGGAGGTTAGTAATAACTGGATTCTATCTTTGGCCACATAGAACTAAATCCCTGCTATTGGTATTAGAATCTTGAGGCATAAATATGGCCAAACCAACATGAGAAGCAAAAATGCTAGCAGAAGCTGGAGTTGCACCCAATGGACTGTGAAAAGGGAATTTTAAAATGCTCTTTTATCTGGAGGGTGTCATTTTCAAAATGACTTAGAGGAGTAATTCTCAAACATTACGGTTCATAGAATTCACATGGATGAGGCACGTGGGTGGCTCAGTTGGTTAAGTATCCAACTTGATCTCAGCTCACATCCTGATCTCAGAGTTGTGAGTTCAAGCTCCATGTTGGGCATGAAGCCTACTTAAAATAACTAATCACATGGAGTACAAATTCCTCATTAAGAATGAAGCAAAAATCTGCATTTTATTCTGATGTAGGTTATCTTCTAATCACATTTTTTTTTTAAGATTTTATTTATTTACTCATGAGAGACACAGAGAGAGGGGCACAGACACAGGCAGAGGGAGAAGTAGGCTCCATGCAGGGAGCCCGATGTGGGACTGGATCTCCATGGATCTCCATGGATCTCCAGGATCACGCCCTGCGGGCGCTAAACCACTGAGCCACCCAGACTACCCCTAATCACATTTTTAAAGTAGCATATAGAAAGTAGGAATTCTTATAGAATTGCGATTGTTCATTACAGCTTTACTGTAAGATCTAATAGTGATAACACTGAGATAAAGATTCCCATAAGTTTAATTATTTGAGGGGTATATATATCCTTGACAGTATATTAAGAGAATGCAGTGGGAACTTAATGTTTTCTTGACTGTGATTAATGACTTAAAAAGCATAAAGAAATAGAGGAAATAACAAAATTTAAGCTTCAACTTTCAAATGTAGAGGTTATAATGAATAATCAAGATAGATCTGTCGGTGTTGTCAGTGGGGACAACACTGGTCAGTGTTGTCAGAGGGTGATGATTTGACATGGAAACCAGGTTGGAGGCATTCACATTTGTACCGATCTAATTTGAGTATGCAAATACAGACTCTTGCTGAGAAGCCATTTTGCAAATTTTGCCCAGCATTGCAAATGCAAGCTCAGAATGTACTACTCCCACAGCTTCCAAAGGGTCCAAAGCTAAGCTGGTCCCATCTGCCAGGGGACTCCACCACTTGTGAAAGCAGCAGCTGCCACTTCTCTGATTTGTGTTGATATGAAACTCCAGAGCAAAATAAAAGATTGGCATCTGGGCTTACTGCTACTTTGATAGAAACGTTATCATGCTATGTTTATAATGATTCCGATGGTTTAAAGAAATAATAATGAGGACACATTTTTCAAAATTCCCAGTTGAGTTCTCATACATGTTTTATTACAAATAGGTCTGTGAGAAAAACAGGATCTTATTATTTATACTACTATAAAATGGGATTGATAAATAAGGTACTATGTAAGCAAATATAGATAAAAGTCAAATTTCACTCCAGTTTAAGAGTAATATTTCTACATAGTAGTGCTGTGCATGTAAGGTTTTGAAATCATTAAAAATATATTTAGGGGCACCTGAGCCTGGGTGGTTCAGACCCTTAAGCAGCTGCCTTCAGCTGGGGTCATGATCCTGGGGTCCTGTGCTGAGCCTTGCCCCCAGGCTCCTGGCTCCTGGCTCAGTGGGGAGTCTGCTTCTCCTTCTCCCTCTGCTCCTGCCCCCACCCCAATTCACACAGGCTTTCTCTGTTTCCCTCTCTCAAATAAGTAGATAAATACAATCTTTAAAAAATACATATATTTTAAAATGACATGTGGGAAATGGCTTCCTTTGCAATGTCATTATTAGTGAGAGGTAGGGAGGGACACATTAAAATACACACAGTTGCTATGATACAAGAACATTCAGATCAGAGAAGAGGCAAAAAGGAGAAAGAATGGACAATTTTACCTAGGGAAGACTTAAAATTCTTCCTGGAAAAGAGGCTTTAAAAAAAATGAATAGTTGAGGAGGAAAAGTACACCACATAGCAGGACACATTGTGCAATGCATCATGGGAATTTGAGGAGCCACCACTTTGATGGGGTGCAAGGTGGGGCATGATAAATGTGAAAACCAGAGGGGCAGACAGGAGCAGGGATGGCAGTTCAAGAGCTCAGTCTGGATGGGAATTATCAGAACCATGGGGGCAAGGCTCCTGCATCAGGACCTTTTAACAGCTCTATGGTTTTAATAGCTGTATTAGTGACTATATGTGTTCCCCAGATTAATAGCTGCTACTCCAGTGTATCCTCTTCAATTTTAACATACATGTTGTATATGAACATTCAAAATTTTAATGTGGGGTTTATATCATATGTGTAATACTAAAACTCAACCATTTCTTTAACATTACTGCTGCAAACCAACAACCTACTGTTGTCACTGTGGTTAGGATAGCCTGTGTAGAGGGATGCAGGAGAGGAGATGGAAGTTCAGGTAGCAGATTGTTCTAGTAGGGCTGGTAATAAGCCAGGCAAGATTATGGGGGATGAATAGGAGGGATTGGTTATAAGAAATAGGAAGGAAGCAAAAATGATAAGACTTGATCACAGATATGGGCTAAGATGAAATCAAAGGTGGCTTCAAAGTCTCTGTTTCAGGTAAGTCTATGAATGACCTTAACATAAATTTCCCAAACGAAAATACTCAGATCTTACACATTCTGCCAAAACCAACAGAAATAACACTTTTTCTGTGTGTCCCTTAATAGATAGTGGTCTCTCTTTCTTCTGACCATTCTTAGAACTTTACCTGTATTTCTCTATGGTAATGGCCGTTTCCAACAATTTGCTGACATAATGTATACCTGACCTGTATAATAGGTGTTCTATTCAAAGTCCTTTCCATAGCTAAAACTTTATAATTCTAGGCAGTGAATAAATGGAAGGTTGCCTGCTGTGCCTCCTAGAAGTTTCTACTTTGAGATTTAGTTCCAAAGCCAGTTTTCTTAACCTTTTGTGTGTGTGTCATAGACTTTGTTGGCAATCTAGAAACAGTTTGATAAACCTATGGATCCCTTTCAGAACAAAGTTTTTATTTTTTTATTTTTTTTTTAATTTTTATTTATTTATGATAGTCACAGAGAGAGAGAGAGAGAGAGGCAGAGACACAGGCGGAGGGAGAAGCAGGCTCCATGCACCGGGAGCCCGATGTGGGATTCGATCCCGGATCTCCAGGATCGTGCCCCGGGCCAAAGGCAGGCGCCAAACCGCTGCGCCACCCAGGGATCCCAGAACAAAGTTTTTAAGTGTGAAAAATAAAATAGAATTATAAGACAAACCAATTATATAGTCATCAATATTGTTTTGAAAAACAAATGTGTGATATAATATTTTGTGTTTTATTAATACATCAACGAAGAAAATAATTAAAATATAGACAAACTGAAAATAAATTTATCTTTAAAAACAGTTGGGGGTACCTGAGTGGCACAATTCATAGTGCATGCAACTCTTGATTTTGGGGTGGTGAGTTCAATCCCCATGTTAGTTGTAGAACTCACTTTAAAACATTCTTTTAAAGATTTTATTTATTAATCATGAGAGACACGAGAGAGAGAGAGTCAGAGACACAGGGAAAGGGAGAAGCAGGCTCCGTGCAGAGAGCCCAATGTGGGACTCGATCTCGGGAACCTGGGATCATGATCTAAGCCAAAGGCAGATGCTCAACCATTGAGCCACCCAGGGATCCCTACTTTAAAACTTCTTAAAACAAAAATGAATAAATAAATAAAAACAGTGGAAAGGCTGTTGTTGCTAGATTGAATAAGAACATTAAGATGGGCGATCCCTGAGTGGCTCAGTGGTTTAGCGCCTGCCTTCGGCCCAGGGTGTGATCCTAGAGTCCCAGGATCCAGTCCCACATCAGGCTCCCTGCATGGAGCCTGCTTCTCCCTCTGCCTGTGTCTCTGCCTCTCTCTCCTCTCTCTCTCTCTCTCTCTCTCTCTCTCTCTCTGTGTGTCTCATGAATAAATAAATAAAATCTTAAAAAAACAAACAAAAAAAAGAACAGTAAGATGGACAGGGTGCCTGGGTGGCCCAGTCAGTTAAGCATCGAATTCTTGATTTTGGCTCAGGTCATGGTTTCCAGGTCCTGAGATTGTGCCCTGCGTCAGGGCTCCTGCTGGGCATGGAGCCTCCTTGGGATTCTCTCTCTCCCTCTGCCACTCTCCTACCACTTGCACAAGCATGTAGGCACATTCTCTCTCAAAAAAAATTTTTTTAAGTATTTTTTAAGAGTTTGTTTATTCATTTGAGTGGGAGAACACAAGAGAGAACGAGTGGAAGGGAGGGGCAGAAGGAGAAGCAGACTCACAACTGAGCCGGGAGCCTGATGTGGGGCTTGATCTCAGGACCTGGAGATCATGACCCAAGCTGAAGGCAGACGCTTAGCCATTTGAGCCACCCAGGTGCCCCAAAATTTTAATTTTTTAAAAAAAAAACATTAAGATTTTTAGAGGTCTTTGAAAAAGCTATAGGCATATATTGGGTAAACAACTGATTTCAAAAAGAAAAAATTAAATTAAAAATTTAAAAATGAATAAATAAAAAAACAACTGATTTCAATTTTTTGTTCTATTTGTTACAGGTGTTGAAAATGCTGACTTATAAAGATAAATTCTTACAAAGAGATTAAGCTTTTATAGCTACTTTATAAGACAAGGATAGTGTCTGTCCAGAAACACCTGAACTTTCCAAGGGGTTTTATATTAAACTACAATTGTTTTGTTTTGTTTATAACCCAAGACTAATGAATTTCTCTTTGGCTAGATCATCATCTTAACATACTTTGTATCAGAAAGAAAAAGGAATGATGGTCCATGGTTCAACTTTGATGGCATCAAGATAAAATAACTTCTAAAACTTTCCAGATGTTTCTCTTTTCAAAGAGATTGACAAAGAACTTTGTATCTCATCTCCGTAGGGTAAAGCATTGCATCCAGCACTGACAGTTGCCAAGATGTTCCATATTAGCACTTAGGCTGGAAAGATTGTAGATTTCCAAGAGTATCCATTAAGGTGACATTAAGACTCACGTGCTATGGTCAAAAGGCCCTGTTGCCTTACAGAGAATTAAGAATTCTTATTTAAACTTTCCAGTTTTGCAAAATTTTAAGAAATAATTCTTCATATTGACTAACAGCAATCCTGCAAAATAGTGTAAATGTCTACCAGAATATTACAGGGCGATGCAGCTGTAAGAATATGTAACTTCGTGTTGGTGAAGGTACAGCGTTGACCAATAGCTGGCTTACAACATTGCATAATATCTGTAGATGCAAAGATCACGATCTCCTACGATCTAATTTAAAGGTAATAATGAGTAGGGCGCCTGGTTGGCTCAGTCGGTGGAGCACGCTACTCTTCATCTGGGGGTTGTAAATTCCAGCCCACACTGGGTATAGAGATTACTTAAAGATAAAATCTTTAAAAAAATAAAAATAATAATGGGAAGGAGTGATCTTTTTCAGTATCTGGAATAACTGTCATGTGAGATGAAACTATCTGTGATTTTTCTTGATAGCAAAGTCACAGGAGTGCTAATAGTGCTATGATTTGTTACTTGAATTCATAATTGAAAGACAATGAGAGTTTGATATAATAAAGGCATAAATTTTCCCTCCCAGCTCCTCCAAATTATGACTTCCATCCATAGAACTATTCTAAAGGAAAGACTGAGACTACAAGTTTTTCTTCTGCAATTCCAAAGGAAAAATATCAAATGTAATGCCCTCAGGTCAGTACTGATAAAACGTCATTGTCCAAACCACCTTTGGTAGGGAAAGAGATTCTGTTAATAATTATATCAAAACAACAGTCTCCAAACAAGACCATTCTTAGCAAACTGAGATGTTTGGCCATGCTACCCGAGGTAGAAAAAAGGATTAAAATGGAAAACAATGTAGTACGAATGTTAAAAGAGGCTTTGTTTTGGCAGAGATTCAATTCCCCCCTTTTACAAAGAACCAGAGAATCTGAGAGAATTAGTGACTACAGTCCAAATTAAAGTTAGAACTTTTTGCTTATATCTCAGCAGATGTAATAAGCCACAGTCATCAATAAAGTAATTTTTCTGTGTGTGAAATGATCTAGATGAAGTTTTTAGCACAATGCAAAATTTTCATTGATCTAATATCCACTCTCTGCTAAAAATTCATCCCAGTTTGGGCAAATTTTCTTAATAGGCAAGTCTAAATTATTATTAAATTATTTTAAAGATCATCTTTTTTTCTCAAAAACTGTATCATCACCTTTTGTAACCTATGATCTTATGGTACCTTATGAACTCCTTATACAAAAAAAGTAGAGGGGCACCTGGGTGGCTCAGTTGGTTAAGCCTCCAACTCTTGGTTTCAGCTAAAGTCATGATCTCAGGGCAGCCCGGGTGGCTCAATGGTTTAGCGCTGCCTTCAGCCCAGGGCCTGATCTTGGAGACCCAGGATCGAGTCCCACGTCGGGTTCCCTGCATGGACCCTGCTTCTCCCTCTGCCTGTGTCTCTGCTGCGTTCTCTCTCGCTCTCTGTGTCTCTCATAAATAAATAAAATCTTTAAAAAAAAAATAAAGTCATGATCTCAGGGTCCTGGGATTGAGCCCAGGGTTCGGGCTCTGCCCTCACCAGGGAATCTGCTTAAGGATTCTCTCCCTCTTCCTCTGTCCCTCCCTGCTCATGCGTGCATGTGCTCTTTCTCTCTCTCTAAGATAGATAAATAAATCTTTTTTTTTTTTTAAGTAGGCATCAAAATCGTTGACTGCCTATAACTTAGTATTCCAGGGCTTGATGTAAAAAAAGGTGGTTAGAGATTTCTGAGCTTGATGTTTTCCCTACAACCTCATCAGGCTTTGGAGTCCCAGTGCTCCTGGACATATGGGTGTAGCAAGAAGTAAGCTTCTGCAGTTGTTTCCAAGAGGCAAAGGAAAATATTCTTTCTGGAGGAAAATCTCACAAGATTTAGTGAAAGTCACGAGCTCTCCTTCATGGAGAGACAAAACTGAGTGAAGAGGCACTAAGGAGGAAAAGGAGAATGCACTCTTTGTGGAAGTCTACTATGTGTCAGGTATTTAACATTCAATAATAAACCTGTATAGGCACCATTATTCCTATTTTACAGTAGTGGAAATTTAGGAACAGAGGAGGTAATTAACTTGCTAGAAGTCACAAAACTAGGAAGTATCAGAGTTAAGTTTTGAAGCCAACTGCTCAACGCTGACACCTCCACCCAATTTGAGAGATCAAGAAGGAAACTAGGCTTAGCATGATTCCTTCTTGCCCCTGGAAAATTACGTCTATCTCCTTCTGAATCTAAGATCTAAGGATGGCTGGGGAGAGAAACAGGAAGCCCTAAGTCCCTGCGAGAAAAAATTTAGGTCTTTTGGGGGGTATAGGTTAAGAAGGAGTTTCATAGAATAAAATATATATTAAGGTTAAGTAGCTTTTGCTACAAATGTTGAGCTATAAGAGCAGGAAGTTAAGGTTTTTCAAATCCCAAGGAAGGTTTTGTTTGTTTTGTTTTGTTTTGTTTTTTTTCCTCAGTCCAATGCAATTATCACTATGACACGATACACTCATCGGGCTTTCAACCAAGTCAATTATGATTTGTATTCATCATAATACAAATACTGATTCATTGCAACTTATGTAGAAAACATGGCTTGAAATATTATTTCATCAATCTTTCCCCATATCTATAGCCCAGCCCATATTTTTAGGCTTGAGCTATGTAACTAGAGCTGTTTCCGATTAGCAAAATTAGCTTCCACTCCCTTTTGTGTTAACATGTAACACAAAAGCCGTAACTTGAAGATAAGACTGATTGCCCTCTTTGAGTAAAGAGCTTTCAACAGAAATCACAGTTAATTGGAAAAGTTTCCTTTGAGATATAAACCACAAGGGAAAGAAAAAAATAAGAACAATAATGAAAAATTAACTGAAATTTAATATTTTGTTCTGTAGGGCAACATAAATTTAATAGCAATGGCAATTATACAGTTTATATTTATTACATTTTCCTGTCAAGAAACTCCACAAATGTAAATAAGATTATAATATTTCTTATTTTTTTATTTACTTAAGTAGTCTCTACATCCAACGTTGGGCTCAAACTCATGGCCCTGAGATCAAGAGTCACATGCTCCTCCTTTTTTTTTTTTTTTTAATATTTTATTTATTTATTCATGAGAAACAGAGAGAGAGAGGCAGAGACACAGGCAGAGGGAGAAGCAGGCTCCATACAGGGAGCCTGATGCGGGACTCGATCCTGGGTCTCCAGGATCACACCCCAGGCTGAAGGCAGCACTAAACCCCTGAGCCACCCGGGCTACCCACATGCTCCTCCTACTGAGCCAGTTGGGCACCTCAATATTATAATATTTTTTTAAATATTGAAAATGGAGGCTTATTTCATTCTTTTATTCCTTCAGTCACTTCTTTAGCATCAACAATTATTTAGACATAGAAAATACAGAAGTGAACAGGACAGACACCAAACCTACTCTAGTGGTACTCACAGACTAGTAGAAGATATAAAAAATGTTTAAGAAGTACCCAGTCTTGGGGGGCAGCCCAGGTGGCTCAGTGGTTTGGTCCCTCCTTCAGCCCAGGGTGCATTCCTGGAGACCCAGGATCGAGTCCCACGTCGGGCTCCCTGCATGGAGCCTGCCTCTCCCTCCCTCTCTCTCTCTCTCTCTCTCTCTCTCTCTCTGTCTCTCATGAGTAAATAAATAAAATCTTTAAAAAAAGAAGTACCCAGTCTTGGGGCAACTGGGTGGTACATTTGGTTAAGTGTCCAACTCTTGGTTTCCACTCAGGTCGTGAGATCAAGCCCTACATCTGGCTTCCTACTGGTACTTTTGTCCCTCCCTCTTGTGCTCTCTCTCTCTCTCTCTCTCTCTCTCTCATACATAAAATATCTTTAAAAAAAACACAAAGGAGGAGGAGGAGGAAGAGAGAAGGAGAAGAAGAAGAAGAAGAAGAAGAAGAAGAAGAAGAAGAAGAAGAAGAAGAAAGAAAGAAAGAAAGAAAGAAAGAAAGAAAGAAAGAAAGAAAGAAAGAAGAAAGAAGAAGAATTCCCTCAATTCCCTGCCAAAAGAAATCTATGCAGACATAGTGAGGGTATGTAAAAAGAACAACAGATATTAAATCAAAAGACCAGCTTTCTCCCCTCAGTTCTGCCACTTTCTCCATGAACATATTACTTAGAACTCTTTTTTTTTTTTTTTTTTTTTTTTTTTTTTTTTTTTTAGAAATAATTGAAACTAGTTCATACCAGTTTAGGCCAAAAAAAAAGAAAAAGGAAAATTATTATAAACATATTTGTTGTAGTGACATTTCCTTACATTTAAAAATTATCAGTTTTTCTCAAAATTTCTCCCTACCATCTTCCAGGTTTCCAGGGAGGAATTATTTATTATTTTTATTTATCGTGATGTGTAATAAAGATAAGGAGAAGGAAAGAACAAGAGAGGAAAGAAGGGATGGAGGGGAGTGAGAACAATGAGATATAAATCCACACATGTTGAAATATAAGGGAGAGTTGTTTTTTTTAAAGATTGCATTTATTTGTTCATGAGAGACACGGAGAGAGAGAGGCAGAGAGACAGGCCGAGGGAGAGGCAGGCTCCTCTCAGGGAGCCCAATGTGGGACTTGATCCTGGAGTCCCAGGATCACACCCTGAGCCAAGGCAGACGCTCAGCTGCTGAGCCACCCGGGTGTCCCAAGGGAGTTTTGTAATCTGTCATGTGAGTAGTTCCAAAATAGGCATGAGAAACTGAGAGTCAGATGAAAATGGCTTTTAAAAAATTGTTCTTGGGGATCCCTGGGTGGCGCAGCGGTTTGGCGCCTGCCTTTGGCCCAGGGCGCGATCCTGGAGACCCGGGATCGAATCCCATATCAGGCTCCCGGTGCATGGAGCCTGCTTCTCCCTCTGCCTGTGTCTCTGCCTCTCCTTCTCTCTCTGTCTCTGTGACTATCGTAAATAAATAAATTAATTAATTAAAAAAGATAAAAATAAAAAATTGTTCTTATGGGTTGTAAACGGATCCTCAAGAGACCAGGATGAGATTGGAATTCCCTTTCAATGATTTTTGCATGTTATTTTTATGATTCTTGCAAACATTGGATCAAGTAGGACCTCTATTTCAATCAGTTATGTTTGATAAGTTCTTTGCTTCACTTTCAAACATTATATTCCAAGAAAAATTAAAAGTATCTTCTCTAGTCTATTCAACTTCTGTTCCAAGTGCTGTCACCAATGCAAGGCTCTCTCAGGGACCCAGGGGAAGACAGCCAGCCCGAAGTCAGGACTTCAGAACAGTTCTCAATCTCTGCTCCCCTTCACCTCCTACCCTCCCTCCCTCCCTTCTCTCCCTGCCCCTCTTCCCCTCTTTCTTTCGCCCCTTTCACCCCTCCCCCTGCTTCCTATTGATGATAGGCAGAACCAAATTGGGCAAACAATTTGATTTTTGGCCACATTTCCAAATGTTCACGGAGAACTTCTGATTGACCCAGTTTGAGTCAGATATATACTCCCAGGCCAATCACTTGAGGGAAGGAAACTCATCCCTATACATCTTTTAATCATCTATAACAACTTACTGCTTTTTTCCCTCTGGGTTTTTATTTGCTTAGCTGTAAAATGAAGATGATATAAATTATCCAGCCTTAGCACAGGATTATTGTGGTTTTTAGATGAGCAAATAAAGATAAAAGTGATGTGAAAACTGTAAAATTCTCCTTAAATGCATTATTTACATTAACGTACTTGAAGACACTATGTTTGTTATTTGTAATAACAAATAATACCATACTGATGCCAACCCTGCACCCAAACTACTCTTTTGATTCAGAGTCAGAGTGTTAGCATTGGAGCTCAGGTGACAGGACCACCGCTGAAGGGCAGTGTTGATTACCCTTTCAGGGCCACAGCCTCCTCTGAGTCAATGATGAACACTAGGGAACCTCTTCCCAAAAACACACTCCTGAATTCCTAAATGCATTTTGTGCATGATTTAGGGGGTTCCACAGACCCACAGAAACTCCCATAGGTGACGAGTAAAGAGTGTCTTCTCTAGCTCAAGACAAGACAGCCCTCTGAGAGGCTTGGTAACCTGGACCTCTTCTCTCCGTTCAGACAAGAAAAATGTCACTTTCAATAGATTTCACTGTCACGATTGAATAAGAGCAGAAAATCAGAGGTAGGGTTTGGGGAAGGAGCTACATCCTCTTAAGAGGTTACAAATTCCATTTTCATCTCTCCAAAGACCATTTCCTTTTCAATTTCTCCAACAGCAAGCGTTCCCCTTTGTGTCATTATGGAATGGGAATTAATATACTTCTGTCTTTATTTTCTTCAGTAGAAAATGTTTTCTCTTTTTAATTCATGAGGGTAATACTATCCAGTATGATGATTCATATTGTCAGGTTCTATTGTAAGACGCAAAAATCTAAGCATGAAGATTGTACAATATTTGGAATCAGAGCTATATATGCAAAACAAGTTAACGTGTCTGCTCAATTTGCACTTAAATAGGACTTAAATAGGACTAATTTCTAGTCAGTTCTGGTCTTCATATATTTGGACAGTATTCTAATTAAACTGGAAACTTGATGATTTATTTTACTAATTGTTCGACGCTCTAATAAGCTCACTGGATATATTTGATTAGCATAAACATGCAATCTAGATAATTTGGGCAAAACCCACTTTTCACAAAAAGATCTTTAGCTTGAGGTATGTGGAAACTGTCACATCTATCAACATAGAGCTAGAGATATTTCAATAATTAAAGGCAAACTGTCAAGTCATATTTGTTGTTGATTATCATATTCCATCTAACACATTAATCATATGGACATTTACCTAAATCATGTAGAAATCTAGCTAGCATCTAGTCTCCCAACTTAGTACATAAATTAAGATTGTCCTTGAAGTGAATTGACCTGGATAAGGTTTTGGAGTGCCTTAATGCCCCTATAGCACTCATTGGTAAATTGTACCCAAATTTGCCTCCATTAAAATTTTAGTTGTGGCATTGACTAGCTGCATGACCTTTACCAAGTTACTTGGCTTCTCTGAGCCTCAATTTTCTTATTTGTAGAGTAGGAATGACTTTAAGATTTGGTGTGAGGTCTAGATAAAAAAAGATGTATAGCGATGTCTGGGTGGCTCAGTCAGTGTAACAATCCAACTCTTGATTTTGGCTCAAGTCATGATCTTAGGATCATGGCTCCATGGGATGGAGCCCCGGTCCAGCTGGTGTTGAGCATGAAGTCTGCTTCTCTCCCTCTGCCCCTCCTTCTGCTCATGCACACACTCTCTCTCAGATAGATAGATAGATAGATAGATAGATAGATAGAAAGAAATGTATATACCCATGCAATGCCTAACGCATAGTAAATATTCAATAAATGGTAAATTGATATCAAAAGGGTTTACAGGGATTGCTTCCCAGCTTCCCCTGCAGCCAGGAGACCTGCAAGTAGTTAGATCAACCAATTAGTTACCCCATCACAGATCTTTGAATAAGGCACTTATAACACAAAGAAGGAGGGGAGGGTGGTAGAGAGTCTTTTTGGCAAAAGCATTCATCCTCCAGGAGTGGCATAGGCAGAAGAGGCACTCAGAGCTCATCAGTGATGGCAATTGTGTCTCTAAGACTGATTCTGTGGCATGATTGTATCTGTGATGCCATGTGCTGCCTCCCTCTTCCTCCTATTGTCTAAGCCTGGCTTTCCAGCCATCCACAATTCAGTTAGGCACCAATTGCCTTCAACCATTTCCTTTTCCACTTATATCAGCCAGAGTCAGTTTCTATTGCTTGCAAACAAGATCCCTGATTTATATACTAAATCTAAATATGGAAACAAAAACTTGAATGGCATTTTACACCAAGTATGATGAATAACTGTAGAACTTTTCCCAAAGAATTAATCAGAGTATCTAACTCCTGCTCAGCGAATCATTCAGCTTAGAAACAAACAAACAAACAAACAAAGCATCTATTGACCTCATATCTATCTCCAACCTACCACTAACTTATCTGCTTAGATTCTGCATCAATTAGGAATAGATTTGGTTAATGTATGAGGGGGAAAAATAATGATTTAACCATAGTAGGTGTTTTTTCTCTCTCATTACAGAAGTTCGTATATAAGCAATTCATTGAGTCATCAGAGACCATTCTTACTTTTGCTGTGCATTGGATTTCAAGGCCATGCTCTGAGTTACCTTATGGTCCAGGATGGCTACTCTTGAGGTACCAGTCATCACATCCCACATTCCAAGCAGCAGGAAAAAGGGAGGAGGGAGGGGCAAAGGTGTGCTCCTCCCAGCTGCCTTTTAAGAAGCCTGCTCAGAAATATGTTAAGAACCTCATGGCCACGGGATCCCTGGGTGGCGCAGCGGTTTAGTGCCTGCCTTTGGCCCAGGGCACGATCCTGGAGACCCGGGATCGAATCCCACGTCGGGCTCCCGGTGCATGGAGCCTGCTTCTCCCTCTGCCTATGTCTCTGCCTCTCTCTCTCTCTCTCTCTGTGTGTGTAACTATCATAAATAAATAAACATTAAAAAAAAAAAAAAAAAAGAACCTCATGGCCACATTTCTGTCCCCAGCTGCAAGGTAGACTAGCAGATGAAGTCTTATCCACAGTATTGTTAGCACCACTTCTAAAACACATACCAAACCTGTCTACATTCTCCTGCCTCACAGCTCCCACCACAGTGTCATATGCTAAGCCAACCTCATCACTCACCTGGAGTGCAGGACTAACCACCTAACTGATTTGCATGCTTCCATACTCCCCCACTCCATTGTTAAAAAGATAAACCAGCAGAAAACCCTTAAAATTTCACTACAAAATCAATCAAATGGCCCATGGGCTCTTTGTGGGAGTGGGTCCCCCAGTCTGAATCAGTAAGACAGTACCAGGCATTAGGAAACACTGAACATAGGAAAATGACCAATTAGGTCAGAAGCCAAGCAGATGAAGAAAGGAAGAGAATGTTTTCAAAGGGAAAAGTTGTGGTAACTGGTTCAGAACCAAACCATGAGCAGCTCAAGTATATTAAACTTCTCCTATTATGTGAAATCTGAAATTTGGCGTAAGAGCAGGCCTAATTTCTTATAGGAACTAGAAAGGTGTGAGGATCCAGAAGAAACAATTCCTGGGAAGAAGAGAGATTTATGCATTGGACAGATGGTGCCATTAAGTCAATTTAGGTCATGTGACAATGGGTACAATGAAACTGGTAAGTGATCCCCAGCGCTGCTAATGTGTGAAAGGTTTCCTCCAGGCCTCCTGAAAATACTAATGCACTCTTCCCCTGGAACAAATAAAAATATCTTAGCACTTGTTCACCAGTATAACTAACCTTTATTGTTCAGGGTTAGTTTGATATCGGTGCTGAATATGGTCCTACAATGCTCCTGGCTTATGAATAAATATTGGGGCACATGAAAACATCTCTACATACAGGAAATATAAACTAAATAAAATGTGGATCTAAGTCACTAAAAGAGCAAGAATCATAAAAATCTTTTTATCCATAATCCCAGTCCTAGAAGTATATTTTTGCTAAATATTTCTAGAGGAAAAAATTAAAATGTATAAATCTATTTAATATAAATTTTATAATAATTTAAAACTGGGAATCAACTAAATTTCTAACAAAAGATATGTTTCAAAAGATTCCTGGTATATCAAAGAGTGGCTATTAAATATAATAATGAAAAGATGAAATATAAATGGAAAACAAATTGTTGAACACAAATTATATCTATACTAAAATTGTGAGTATGGACACACTGTGTCTGTACATATATAGATAGATATATAATGAGGTGCGGGAGCTGACTGTATCACAGGTTTATGAGAGCCAATTGTTACATTTTCCAGAATTTTGCAAGCTATTTGTTAAACACGGTCATTATTAAAAAATAAATTAAACAGGGATGCCTGGGTGGCTCAGCGGTTGAGCATCACCCTTTGGCTCAAGGCATGATCCCAGGTTCCTTGGATCAAGTTCCACATCAGGCTCCTCGCAGCAAACCTACTTCTGCCTCTGCCTATGTCTCTTCCTCTGTGTGTGTGCGTGTATGTATTTCGGAATAAATAAAATATTTTTTTAAAGATTTTATTTAGGGATCCCTGGGTGGTGCAGCAGTTTAGCGCCTGCCTTTGGCCCAGGGCGCGATCCTGGAGACCCAGGATCGAATCCCACATCAGGCTCCCGGTGCATGGAGCCTGCTTCTCCCTCTGCCTGTGTCTCTGCCTCTCTCTCTCTCTCTGTGACTATCATAAATAAATAAATTTTAAAAAATTAAAAAAATAAAGATTTCATTTATTTATTCATGATAAACAGAGAGAGAGGCAGAGACACAGACAGGGAGAAGCAGGCTCCATGCAGGGAGCCCGATGCGGGACTCAATCCCGGGTCCCCAGGATCACACCCTGGGCCGAAGGCAGGCACTAAACCGCTGAGCTACACAAGGATCCCCCAATAAAATATTTTTTTAAAGTAAATTAAATACCTGTATAGTAGAAGTACTATGTAATGTCTCACTACTGCACATGTCTTCCCAACTCCACCTTACTTTGTGTCTCATTGACTGATGGGAGTGTTTACACCAAGGAAATTGACAAACACTACAAATCAGAGTTAATTTATCATTTTCTTGATTGTCTAAACTTAAAGTGGTAGAGAATATGTTAATAATGCAGATTAAACATCAAAATGTGTCCTATCTGTTCTTACATTGTGAATGGCATTTAAAACTTAAGGAATGTTTTTCCAGCTTTTGAAGATTATTATCCAACCTAGCAAAAAATTTGCTCTTCTTACTGACAAATAAGTGTAGATTTTGCAATACATTCTCATTTTCTCTTTTATTTTAAATATTAATATAAATGAAAATATCAACCAGTGTTCATGTTAAACAACCCACACTTGAAGTGCTGATTGTTAAACACTTAACGGTACAACACTCTGTGTGCATGTAACACTACAGTTCATGATTGTAAGAAAACAACTAGTAATCTAAAATTATGGATGTTGGGCACCTGGGTGGCTCAGTTGGCTAAGCATCTGACTTAATTTGGCACAGGTCATGATCTCAGCGTTGTGAGATCAAGCCTCACGATGGGCTCCATGCTGGGTATGGCGCCTGCTTAGGACTCTTTCTCCCTCTTCCTCTGCCCCTCCTCCCTCTCTGTCCCCTGCATGCTCTTTCTCTCTCTCTAAAAATAAAAATAAAAAAATAAAAGAAAATAGAGGCAACTGGGTGGCTTAGTTGGCTAAGGGTCTAACTTTGGCTCAGGTCATGATCTCAGGGTCCTGGGATCAGGCCCCAGGTCTCACTCCCCACTCAGCAAGAAGGTACTTGCCCCTCTCCCTCGGCCCCTCCTCTGCTCATGCTCTCTCTCTCTCAAATAAGTAAAATATTAAAAAATAAAATAGAATTATGGATGAATACTAATTTTGGGGTGGCTGAGTGGCTTAGTCAGTTAAAACTTCTGACCCTTGAGCTTGGGGTTATGAGTTCAAGCCCCATGTTGAGCTCCACACTGGGCATGGTGCCTACTTAAAAAAAAATTGGAGTGTCTGTGTGGCACAGTTGGTTAAGCATCAGACTTTTGGTTTTGGCTCAGGTCATGATCTCAGGCCCCACCTTGGGCTCTGTGATCATTGCAGAGTCTAAGTTTCTCTCTCCCTCTCCCTCTGCCCCCCACCCAAGCTTTCTCTCCCTCTCCCTTTCAAATAAATAAATAAACCATTAAAAAAATTGGCATGGATGAATAATAATTTTAAATATTTCCATTTATAATGATTTAAGAAAAAAAAATAATTTTAAAAGAAAAAATGACATTTTTAGAAATTTTAACATTTTTCTAAAAAAGTAATATATGGCACAACAATAATGAATCATTTATCCCTTGACTTTTCTTCCTTTTCTTCTTTCCTTCTGCAAATATGTATTGAGCCCTACTATATGGGTAAGGCACTATCTCACCATCTTTGACCTTATGGAGCTTATACAATTTTGTGTGGAGTCAGAAATAAAACAAATAATTATGCAACAAAATGTTTAAATGTCAATTTTGTTAAATACTATGAAGGAGAAGACCTGAGAACCTAGAGTAGGAGGCTAGGGAGGGCATCTTTTAGGATGTGATTTTAAGCTGATATTAGAAAAGTAGGAGTTAATTTGACAAAGAAGATAAAAGAAGCATCTCTGGCAGAGGGAACAGTATAAGCAAAGGCCCTGAGGGAGGACAAAGTTTGGCCTGTAGGTGGACTTCAGGACAGGTCAGTGCAGGGTGGCATGGCCAGAGCACGTAGGGCTGGGTACACATGCCAGGGCTGGAGCCAAACTGTACAAGCCTTCACAGACTTGGGGTGAGGATTTTGACTGTCGTCCTAAGAGTAATGAAAAGCCATCACTGAATCTTAAAATTGCTCAAGGAAGGAGTAGATACAATGAAAAGTATCTAGTAGATCTAGATTGTATCTAGTAGATTGTATCTAGTAGATACAATGAAAAGTAACCCAGCTCCACTGGGTTCCAAGTTAGAATTATCTACAACATAGAAAGTGATATGATTGAATCCTTTTTTTTCATGATAATAAGTATGAAACAGAGGTCTTGGTCCCATCAGATCTACAATCCAAGGAAATAATGTCATCAGGATGCTTTGGTTTGGCTTCTCTGTATTTAGTCTAGATTCGAACCTGGTTCTTTGAGATTCAGCTACAGTTATCTCTAGACACATATCCCACATAGTCTATTCTGCTTCCAAGATTTCTGCAGATTTTCAGGGACTTCAGTTTGCCTGGTCACTCTGGCATATAAAGTTCTTCTAGGCACATCTTGTACTTTTCCTACCCTCACCCTTGAATTGGCCTTACCTGCCTTCCTTCCTTCCTCCTTCTTTCCTCCATTCCTCCTTCCCTTTTTCCCTCCTCCTCCCCCTCCCTCTTCTTCCTCCTCTACTTCTACTCCTCCTCCTTCTTCTCCTTCTCTTCTCTCTCTTCCTCCTCCTCCTTTTCCTTCTCCCCCCTCTTACCTTCCCATAAAACCCATGAGTTCCTTCTGATACCTCCAATCCCAATCCAACATTGCAGGGTTCATTCATGTTTCTCTCTTTCCATTTTTTGTAACTCCCTTTCCTTATAATGAAAAACTCACCTCCTGCTATCCTCAATCTGTTGACCTGTTTTCTTATGCCTAGACTAAACAGGCAATTGTTTCAGAATTGCTAAAGCATACCACCAAGAAAGTAATCATCTGCAATTTTTAAAATAAAGAAACTGCAGGTCAGAATGCTTAGATGATTTGAGAGACAGTAAATGGCAGAAGCAAGGTTATACTTCTCTTCTTCTGATTCCTTCTTCCAACCCTTCTCACCATTTATGTTTGTTAAGACATGAAACAAAATAATGACTCTAAATATTTTGTCTCTACTTATTATTCATCACTCCCACACTTTCAACCAGTATTCAAGGTATCAGAAACATTAGGGGGTGTAGATGTTACTAGTTTTGACTAGAAAATTTTTTAAATAAATTCCATATTTTTCATGAGGGAAACCTTAAAATATAGAAGCAATTTTACTTATTTATGTGAGAGAAAGAGAGAGCACGAGCAGGGAGGCGTAGAGGAAGAGGGAGGAGTAGACTCCCTGTTCAGCAGATAGCTTGACATGAGGCTTAATCCCAGGGCCCTGAGATCATGGCCTGAGCTGAAGGCAGATGCTTAACCAACTGAGCCACCCAGGCACCTCTATATTTTTATTTTTAGAGAGAGAGAAAGAGCATGCTGGAGGTGCGGGTAGGGACAGAGGAAGAGGGAGAGAGAGAGAGTTCTAAGCAGGCTCCATGGCCAGCACAGAGCCCCTGACTGGGCTCCATCTCACAACCCTGAGATCATGACCTGAGCCAAAATTAAGAGTCAGATGCTTAACCAACTGAGCCACCCGGACACCCCTAGAAGCGGTTTTTAAAATAACTTATGGGAGCACCTGGGTGGCACAGTCAGTTAAATGTCTGACTCGGATCTGGCTCAGGTCATGATCTCAGGGTCCTGGAATAACCTCATTGTGTTCTGTGCTCAGTGTGGAGTCTGCTTGAGATCCTCTCTCCTCTCCCTCTGCCCTTCCTGCTCCTGATGTCTCCCTCAAATAAATAAATAAGTCTTTACAAAATGAAATAAAATAACTTTCACTGCATATTTTCTTGAAAATTTAGCTAATGAGATTATGGAATTAATTCTAATTGGATGGAAACTGCTTAGAGTGAGTGTATTGGACTCCCATGAGTCTTTTCTCCACTGCCCACCTGCTCATACCCTAGAGAAATAGGCTAGGCAATGAGGGTAAAAATGAGCCCAGATGGGTGGAGTGTTTTTTTGCTTGAGAATCACAGGGTTAAAACCCTAACATTTGAGATGTGGCAAGCAAAGTCTTATCTAATTTCAGGTTACAATTACACTGTGTTGTCAATTTGCACACTCAAGTCACCTCTGAGTGGCTGTTAGAAAAAGTATTGATAGCAGAGCCCAGGTAGCGCTAGACAGGTTTGGCTTAAGAGTGTAAATAGAGTAATTAAAAATAGAAGCACAGTTGGGTGTGGGGTTTTGTTTTTTGTTGCAGTTGTTGTTGTTTTCCTTGAGCAAGAATATCTAGGTAAGAAGCACATTGTAATTAGAATGTATACAATAATTACAGATGTACCAAAAGAGCATGGGTGATATACTCTCAAAATCTATTCTTGTTTGGTCTTTGCAGCAACCTTATAATACTCTGATAGTGAAGCTGTAATTAGAAGGTATGTCATATCAACATACTTTGGCAAAACAAAGTGAAGAATCTTTTTTTCCCCTCTGGGGTAAGGAGCAAGAAGCCTTGACCCGCCATGTTAAAAATTAAGAGGTGTTAGGAATAAACAAGAAAGGCAACTCTCTTTCTCACTTTATGGGCTCCTGGAGTATAGTTCTGCTGACTTTCCTTCCTGACACTGATTGCCTGATGGAAATCATGGGAAAAAGATGCAACAAAGTATAAGGTAAGCAGAAGGAGTTACTGAACTGCCACTTATAACTAATTTGAAAGAAAGCCATTGTCCCTGAGGCCTTACTCATAAATGGGACTTTTAAGTAGACACACAGGGAATGAAGCTTTTTTTGTCCAAAAGAACTATAGAAGAAAACCAGAAGACTGTCTGCTGTGGGGGGGGGGGGGGTGGCATGTGATGAGGTTGGTGGAATATTGTCTCCAAGGTCAGTCTCAGGACAAGGATGTGGAGACACAGGTTTAGGGCCCTGAGTCTCAGGCCCTCCCTGGTTCCATCCCAGACTGGGACAAGGCCTATCTGGTGATCTCTACCCCAGTTTCTCAGGGCACCTGGTAGATGATGGGTGTTTCATCTCATCCTTCCAGCCAGGGCTGGCAGGTAAAGAGCTCTCTGAAGCTAGCCAAGTTTATGGTGACCCCAATTGGCTTAAAAGTTGCTCCTGCCAAAAAGAGGAAATAACCTAAATATCCCTTGATAGAGCAAGGATAAGGAAAGTGTGGCATATACATACAGTGGAATGTCATTCAGCCTTAACAAGGAAGGACTTTCTGACACATGCAACAACATGGATGAACTTTAAAGTCATACTAAGGTCAGCCCAGGTGGCTTGGCAGCTTAGTGCCCAGGGTGTGATCCTGGAGACCCGGGATAGAGTCCCACGTTGGGCTCCCTGCTGGGGGCCTGCTTCTCCCTCTGCCTGTGTCTGCCTCTCTCTCTCTCTCTCTCTCTCTCTCTCTCTCTGTCTCTCAAGAATAAATAAAAAAATCTTAAAATAAATAAATAAAGTCATACTAAATATAATAAGTAGATACAAAAGGACACATGTTGTAATGATTCCACTTATGTGAGGTACTGAGAGTAGCCAAATTCACTGAGACAGAAAATGGAATGGTGTTTGCCAAGGGCTGAGGAGAGAGGAGAATGAGGAGTTATTGTGTAATTGGTACAGTGTTTCCATTTGAAATGATGAAAAAAGTTCTGGAGATGGATTGTGGTAATAATTGAATAACAAGGGCAGCCCTGGTGGCGCAGCGGTTTGGCGCTGCCTGCAGCCTGGGGTGTGATCCTGGAGACCTGGGATCGAGTCCCATGTCGGGCTCCCTGCATGGAGCCTGCTTCTCCCTCTGCCTGTGTCTCTGCCTCTCTCTCTGTGTGTCTATGAATAAATAAATAAAATCTTTAAAAAAAATAATTGAATAACAATGTGAACATATTAGAGCACCGGGGTGGTTCAGTTAAGCCTCAGACTCTTGATTTCAGCTCAGGGCATGATCTCAGGGTTGTGAGATTAAGCCCCAGGTTGGGCTCCATGCTGGGTGTGGAGCCTGCTTAATATTCTTTCTTTCCCTCTTCTTCTGCCCTTCCCCCCTGCTCCCTCTCTCTTGCTTTCTCTCCCCCACCCCCAAAAAAAAAAGTTTAAAAAAGCCAATGCAAATATACTTAATGCCACTGAAATATGAAATATACACTTAAAAATTACTGAAATGGAGGGTACCTGGGTGGCTCAGTGGGTTAAGCTTTCAACTCTTGATTTTGACTCAGGTTATGATCTCAGGGTCCTGAGACAGAGCCTCTCAGCAGGGAGTCGGCTTCAGATTCTCTCTCTCCCTATTCCCTGCTCATGCTCTCTCTCTTTCTCTCTCAAATAAATAAATCTTTAAAAAATCACTGACATGGTAAATCTTAATGTATATTTTCCCATGAATTTTAAAAAGTATCTATGTGATATATAGACCTTAATTGTTAAGGTTGAAGTGAGTTCCATTACCCTATCTTCTCTTTATTATATTAAATTTTTATTCAAAGTAAGATGTAAGTGAATAATGAGACATAAGCATTCTCTGGGGGCCTCACCGCTCTTACCACAGACATGCGTGCCTCACTTCTCCTTGTAGGAAAATTGGCTCTGTCTCCTTAACCCAATTGAAATGCCTTTAGCCCTTCCAAAATAAACCCACTGAGTTCACTTGTTGGCAGCTGCTCTTCTAAATCAATGAGCAGTCGACTAGGTCACTGGGCCAGAACACTGGATGATGCCTCCTATGAGCTTCTACCTTATGATTGACATGTCCCTTTTCTGATAGTTTTATGCCCTGGTAAATGCCATCTATTCCACAAATTTTTCTCATAACTTCCCCATCAGTAGTCTTTCTGTCTCTTTTATCCACATAACATTTTGTGTGTAATTCTGTTGTAGCCCTCTCTTTGGGACTTTTGTGTGTATCAATGGATCATGAGCACTTCAAGAGCAGATAAGTTTAGCCATAGGATATTGGAACAATTTGACTATTTTTGACTTACAGAAGTAAAAGTTCCATACATTTGACTAAATACTATTATATTGTATTATAAATAAATTCTTATGTATTATTCATTTTTGGGTGCCCTGTTGCCTCTACTGCGATATTTTGCAATACTCTGCTCAATGAATAATGTATAGAAATCTCACATGAATGATATACTGCAACAAGCAGTGACATGAGGTTCAGGCAGTGATTAAAGATTCTCAGAGAGAAGATGGAGGAGAGCACAAATTACTGGGTTCGTTTGTAAGGTGGAAAAGTCAGGGGAGAACCTGTGTTTGCATACATAAATTTAATCCTCACAGCTACCTGGTGACCATTACTCTCCCCCTTTGGCACATAGGGAACTGAAGCTTGGAGAAGTGTGATAACTTGCTCACGTCACATGGCTAATATGGGACCCATTTACTTGTCATACTCCAAATCTTTATTCTACATTATGCTTGGAAGCTATTTTAGCTGATGGAAAAAATACTTTGGAATAAATAAAAAAGTCTGGAATAATATTTGTGGTGGACATGGACAATGGCAATTGGGTGATCATTAGCAGATACACAATCACTGCTCTCACAAAAAAATGAGAACATTGTATCTTTCTTGGGCTAGGCTGACAAAAGAGCTGTACGCCTGACTATTCGTGCCCCACCGGTGGATACAAATGGATGTGCCAAGTGCTGTTTTAGCACCTGAGGAATCCAAGGTGAACCAAAGTCTCAGCTTTCAAGAAGCTCATATGCTCTTGGGGAACCTCAGGTTATCTGACTTGAGATCTGTGCATATTGTCAATAGTGACTGCCTAATATGGGTATATTCTAATTTTCATCGCAGGATCTGGTAAAAAAAAAAAAAGAAACTAAATGTACAGAGATCAGTTATATACAACACTAAATGCTGCATCTCTAAGAATTCTAATATTATCCCTAACTAACATTGGAGGGTGTGTTGGGCATGATTCAGTGCGCGAAACAGAAGCCATTCTTCATATTTTAAACAGAAAAGGATTTAACACATGGAATTAGGTGCTTACGAAATGCTTGGCAGAGTGTGGTCTCTAGAAATGAATCCTAGAACCACTCCTTAGGACCGACTGGCTCACTATTCCTCCGAGGCTATCGTCTTAACTATTGGGTTCAAAAAATATGGTCATAGCTATAGTGGAGAAATTAGGAAGTGGGAATGAAGAAGCTAGGCATGGCTTCCTCTCCCTAGCAACTCCTCTCAATACACAGAAAGCTAGGTAATGGACTTGGGAACATTACTACCAAAAAATTTCACATTTCATGACCTAGTTTGCCAATGGAATAAAGCAAAATTCAGGAAAATGGCTTCCACTTCCCCTCTGCTCTCCCAAATCTCATGCAGGTGTTCCAAACTGGATGGACCTATCATGAAAAATGAAATTTTCAGCATTCCAAACTCTGCAGTAGAAAAAGACATACTGCAAGAATGATCAAATAAAAAAATTAGCCAGTTCACAATACCAACCACACAGAAGGAAAGCCTGAATTTACCGTGTTGAATGATCATATGGAATCACTAGCTAAGTTACATCCCTAGTTTAGAGCCTACTATGATGCCTGACACAGATGTTCAACAAATATTTAGTAAATAAAAGAACGAATTGATGAATGAATGCAGCGTGGATGTCATAAAAATGAAACATACTGGCTTTTTTCCTTTTCTTTTTTCTTTTTTTTCTAAAGATTTTATTTTTTAAGTAATTCCCTACACCCAGCATGGGGCTGAAACTCACAATCTCAAGATCAAGAGTCCCCTGAATCAGCTAGGTATCCCAATGGCTTTTTGCTTTTACTCTTTAAAAAAAAAAAAAAATTATTCTCAAATGACACACCAATGGGGAGTTGTTCCTTTAATTAAAATGCAAACGGAAATACTCTTGACTGTTTCATTTCCCTTTTGTTTCTATTTAAGTAACTTTTGGAAAACTCAGCAAGTAAAATAAATTTTAGAAAATAAAATAAAGCTAGATTTTTGTCCTTTCTTTTATTGGTCCTTCTCAAACTTTTGTGACTATTTGTTGCTAAACATTTCCTCTAAGGAGAGGTCTTCCTATTTTCTTTATTTTTAGACACTTAAGCTTTCAAACAGAGATAGCTTTTGAAAACTGGAATCCCAAAAAGGAACTTACTTCTAGGCAATGGCTCTTTATTTAGGCCATGAGGGCAGCAACTTTGAGAATAAACGTAAAGGTCTCACTTGACCATACTGGCACACTGATGTGTCAAACTTCCAGCCTCATAAAACCATACAATTAATTCCTGTTGTGTATAAGCTACCCAGTCTGTGGTATTTTGTTATCACTGCCTGAGTGGACTGAGCTATTCAATCAAGACTTTCTCAAATCCTGCAATCACAATTAATGACTACCTTTTATGAATTTCCAAGAGATTTTCCTCACTTCTTTATCATGCCTTGTACTAGGTTATCTTCTGGTGTGGTAGATATTATGTGGTTGGATACATATCTATTTTTATTCTGGTTCTAACAATTTCATTGACTAGATAACATGGAAGCCTTCTAGCTATAAGCTCTGAGGAACACTAGATTAAAAAAATAACAACAATAACAAAAAAGTTAATTTTTAGGGGCGCCTGGGTGGTTCAGTTGGTTAAACGGCTGCCTTGGGTTCAGGTCATGATCTCAGGGTCCTGGAATGGAGCCCTGTGTTGGGCTCACTGCAGTGAGGAGTCGGCTTTCCCCTCTGACTGTCCACTCCTTTCTCCACCATACCCCCCTCATGTTCTCTCTCAAATAAATAAAATCTTTTTTTTTTAAGTTAATTTGTAGCTGACAGAAAGGGAATCCTCAAGTGCCAAAACAGAGAGGGAATTAGAAGCCAGAGTGATAAATATGGGAATTGAGGCAACAATAACCTTGATTGGCTGATGGAAACCATGGTATTGATTTGGTAACAACCAGGATTTTACTGCCCATCAGGAACAGAAGCCCTCTTATGCCTGCTTGAGGCAATATAGGAACAGAGATGCCTATATAAGGCCAGGACTATCCAAAGCTATAGTCCCAGGCCAAAGAGGACCCAAAACTTTGGCCAATAAGACCAAGAAATGACAGAACTGTGCATGGAAAAAAAAAAAAAAAAGAGCCTTCTAAGAGAAATAAAAATTCCAAGCCTGTTACTTTAATTGATGTGTGGTCTAAATTTACTTTACCTTGTTCTGCAGGAAACCTCAAGCCTAAAAGTTGTCATGGGTTGGGCCCGAGTTACCTCTGAGGTACTGGAGGATGTTAATATGAAGTTCTGCTATCCATGCAGCATGGGATAACCACAGACAAAAATGAGCCTCTCTGAAGGGAGTGCATGAGAAATTAGGTATAATATAAATCTCCATTTCAAAATTTCATATTTTATTTTATTATTATTATTATTTTTAAATTCGATATTTTAGAAAAACGATCTAAAAGACACTATATATGATTTAAAATTTGAAGACTAAAAGGCTCTGAAAAAAATGAAGTGGCAATTTACTGTGAAAAAACCCCTAAATTTTAAAAGAACAAATTAGAACTCTTAGAAATGAATAGTTATTTAGATTTACTACTGGATAAATGGGTTAAGCAGCAGATTAGAACTAGCTGGAGAAGGAATTAGTAAACTTGAAAATAGATTTGAACAAATTTTCCTGAATGTAGGACAAAAATAAAGAAATAGAAATATGAAAAATCATGAAGAATAAATTTAAAGGTCCAACTGCCATCTAACAGGAATTCCAAAAGGAGAGAATAGGAAGGATATGGAAGATTAAATATTTGAAGAGATAATGTCTGGTTAATAAAGCCAATTGATAAAAGACATATTTTCCTCTTTTACTAGATAATTAGTTGCTTTGGGATATAAACTAGTTATTCATATTTATATTCTTAGAGCATTGTAAGAACTCATTAAATGTTGGCTTAATTAATATAACATAAGTGCACATATATCAGTAAAGGACTAGTATTAATGATAAACAAGATGAGATGGGTGTCATTAGAGAAGCACACAGACAGTGCTCACTGCTGAAGGATTTATAGTAAGAAATTACTTCCAGCTGGGATTATTAGAGAAGAATTCATGGAAGAGGTTTGTAAGTACAATTTGACAAGTAGAAAAAAGAGGTATCTTCCAAACAAACAGCATGATCTAACAAAGGCACAGATTGGGAAAATGCAAAAAGCATTCCACAAGAGGCAGGCAGTCCATTCCAGTTAATGTGTATATATACCAAGAAACAGGCTCTTAAGTACAGAGAACAAACTGATGGTTACCAGAGCGGAGTGGGAGGGAAGGGTGATATAGGTGATGGGGATTAAGGAGGGCACTTGTTGATGAGCAGCAGATGTTGTATGAAAGTGTTGAATCAATTTCTTGTACACCTGAAACTAATATTACACTAAATGTTAACTAACTGGAATTTAAATAAAAACTTTTAAAAAGTAGATGTTACTTGAATAAAAGAATACAGTATATATCTAAAGACTAGTTGTGGGAGATCAAGAAAATTAGAGCCAGATGATGTAGACCTTGAATGTCAAACTAAATATTTCAGACTAGTAGATAAAGGAACCTCAAGTAACTTATTGATGGGGGATTTTCAACAATGGAATGACAAGATCAGAACTGTTGTTTAGGAAGATTGATCCAATGGACAATTACTTATGAGATAAACTAATGGGAAGACATAGGAGTCAGGAAAACCAATTGATTTGTGTGTCACTAAGGACTCTTAGTAGTGACAGAAAATGCAACTCAATCTGGCTTGAACAAATAAGAGTTTTATTAGATCACATAACCAAAAACGCCCAGGGTAGGTTGGGCCAGGTATGTCTTTACCTAGTGTTGTATAATAAAGAATCTGCCTGGCCTTTGTCCCTGGCTCCTAGGAGGTAACCTCTAAGTCCTTGGAATTTCCTGAGTAATAAGAATATTTTTGTTATTCACAGTGGACCCTGTTAGTTTATGCTAATAAGGTGACTCCCGCTGAGCCCCTAGAGAGTTTATGCCAAAGAGATGACTCAGGATTGGGGCTGGCCATGCCAAACAGACCAACCATGTGATTAGAGGATTATGAATTTCAGCCATGGGATGGATATCTGCCTGATTACCACAGAGAGGAGGGAGTCTGGAGATTGAGTTTAATCACATGGCTAACGAGTCCATCAATCATACCTACATAATGAGATCCCAGTAAAAACCCAAGACAAGAAGCTTGAGTGAGCATCCCTAGTTAGAAACATTCTATGGGTATAGTTACCCACCATGTACTGAGCAGTTAATGCATCTGGATTATGCAAGGAGAGGACACAGAAGCTTTGCATTTGAGACCCTCCCAGATCCCACCCTCTCTTCTTTTGGTTGGACCCGATTTGTTTGTTTATTTTACTATAATAAATTGTACTCATAAGGATTTGTCTGAGTTCTGTGAGTTGTTCTAGTGAATTATCAAACCTGAAGGCATAGTATGACCACTGAATTTGTGGCCAGTTGGTCAGCAGTAGTTAGCCTGGGCATTCCTGATCTTGCTGCTGCCTGCAGTGAGGGCAGTCTTATGAAGGACTATGCCCTTAACTTGTGAAGTTCTGCTTAACTCTGAGCAGCTAGTGTCAGAAGTTATTGTATCCAGTGAGGCAAAGCCCCTGGGTTTGGCATGCTTAAGGAACAGCCCAGATGGCTGGAGTGAGTGCTAATAACAGTAATACATGAGGTGTGACGGGTAGCCAGGGCCAGATCCTGTAGGCAGTGGTTCTTAGCTCTGGCTGCATGTTAGAATCACCGAGGAGCTTTCTAGAAGAAACCCATATCCAGGCCCCCCACATCAGGTCAATTAAATCAGAATCCCTTAGGGTGGGCATAGGCATCCATAGTTTTATCAATTCCTCAGGTGACATAGGTCCTGATGCAAGCCCTGGTTGGCAATAGCAGAAGGACATCACATATTGTTCTGAGTATAAGAGGAAGCCTATGGTGCCTGTTGAGCAAAAAAGTGACATCATCTTTCTTAAAGTTTTAAAAGACTCATTTTAGCTACCGTGCAAAAGATGATTAATCTATAGTAGGACAGATTGGAGGTAGGAGATCAGAGAGGTGAAAATGACTTGGGATAGGGTACCTCCATATGTGGCAGAAATGGTTTATCTGGTATATGTTTTGAAAGAGGACAATTATTAATTGGAGGTGGGATATGAGAAAAAGGAATCATGGATGAATATATGATTTTTGTTTGTTTGTTTGTTTGTTTGGTTGGTTGGTTTAAGCAACAGAGTAAAATGTAATGCTAACCACTAGAGCCAAGAACATGTGGTCAATTGAGCAGAATTGAGTCATATGCCCATCCCTGAAGCAAGGGGTGAAGTCAGTCTTGCCTAAAACACATGCACTAAAAATAAAAAATTAAAAAAATTAAAAATAAAATAAATAAAATAAAAAGTAAAACACATGTACTGAGAGTGGAAGAGAGTATTTCATGAGTAAAAAATCAGGGCATGCCACCAAAACAAGGGGAAGAGATGCTGGGTGACTAAGAACAACAGCTCATCAGAGGTCTATTGATTGTATGTAGAGGACTCAGAGAGAGTAAATTAAACTTCAAGAAAAAATATTGAGGTCTTCCTTTTCCTTTTTCTCTTACCAAACAAATCAGAACTAAAGCAATTAGGTGGGGCTAAAGGGGTAGTAGCTCTGATGCACCAAAGCAGGGTCAGACCCCAAGATGGGTGAGGAAGACATTCAAGTAAGGAGGCAGCAGTGGTAGCCCAGGTGCTCTATATTAGAGCTTGAGTGGAGCAAGAAGGGCAACACAGAGGAGGAATGGCCTGTGAAGAAGGTCAGAGCCAAAGCAGGGTGAGGAGCATCATGTAGGAAGGCTCTCTGGTGTGGGGTATCCAAGTCCAAGGAGGAGGAGGAGAACACACATGCAGGAGGTGGCCTAGCAAAGGGTACTAGGGTCTGAGTGGGGTGAGGAAGATATCTGTGTGGGGGAAAGGGTTGTGGTGAGAACTGAAGGTCATCAAGGTACAGGTGTGTATGTATATATATATATATAGTCCCTAGATCTGTCCACTGAGAGGCCCAGGAGCAGCTGAAACCCATAGCAATGAAAACGCGCATTACCCAAATATTGTCCCCTAAATATCATTCTCCACTAAAAGGAAGAAAAATGACCGATTCCAGGACTAGGGCAGAGGAAAGTACCACATGAGTTCAGAACATATAACTGAAAGGAAGTGCTCAAAAATGATGGGGACAACAAAAGGACATAGAATAGTAGTTAGCTTGAATGCATTGGCCAAATTGGGGATAATCTGAGCCTTAAAATAAATAATGATAGTAATTGAATAAAACAGGACACCATGACTCCAAACTGACAAAAAAAAAAAAAAAAAAAAAGAATAAATTGAAGGTTCAAGGAAGAATAAGATATTTATGTAAGTTTCAAAATGCCTTCTTACAAAAGACTTATTAATTACAAAGGAAAGAAGAATAAATTTCCAGTGAAGAAGACTGGCAGGTACCACTTAAATCAGACAAAGGGCATATCATGGATGATGAGACAAATTGAAATTGAGCCCTATCTGAAATGATGCTATAAGAGCACAGCACCACTTCTCTGATATGCCTTCCAAAACCACAGAATTTAAATCTAGTCCTGAGGAAAAATCAGAAAAACCCCAAGGTGGGGGACTGTACAAAATAACTAGCCTATAATCTTTAAAATACAAAGATCACGAAAATCTAGAAAAGACTGAGGAAATGCTGAAGGCCAGAGGAGACTAAAGAGCAAAGCACATGGAATGGTTCTAAACTGGATTCTTTTACTTAAAAGGATATTATCAGGAGATCTGGCAAAATGTGAATAGGTTCTGAAAATTAGAAATAGCAATTTATCAATGTTAATTCTCTGACTTTGATACCTGTGTCATGCTGTGTAGGAAGATGTTTTTATTAAAAAAATATATATGATAAATATTTAGGGATGATAAGACATGTTGGGAACTTATTTTCAAATGAGTCAGAAAATAAATGCTTTGTACTGAATTTGTACCTTTTCTGTCAGTTTGAGGTTTTTTTTTTTTTTATGACAAAACTTAGGGATTGTTTTGGATCTACCAAAGAGAATTATTACTAAAACATGAAAAAATAATTTCAGAGCTGGCTGAAACAATTTAGTCTATGATCTAATTCAGAGGTTTTTAAAAAAAATCACTCATTTGCTCCAAATAAAGCAGTATTTTATCAGCGGCAGCCTTATTGGGAACTTTTTAGGACTTTTTTCAATTTTTGTAATAGATTTTTCTGATATTGGATGTGGATAAATTTATTGCTTCTGAAAGTCTTGACAATGGTGCATAGACTGAAAGGAATCTGGGGATTGACTACAGTCTCTTGGTGGAGGTCTTTAACTTTAGCAAATAAATTTATTTTTGTCTCTTTTTTTTAAGATTTTATTTCCAAGTAACCTCTACACCTAATGTGGGGCTCAAATTCATGACCTTGAGATCAAGAATCACACGTTCCACCAACTGGGCCAGCCAGGTACCCCCAGCAATTAAGTTTATATACCACCTTTTACAAAAGCAACATTGGGGTAAAACTTTTGCTCCAGGGAGAGTCTTTTTTTTTTTTTTTTTCAGGGAAAGTCTGATCAAACCAGTAATAATAATTTAAAAAAATTATTGTTTTCCACTCATTCAAACAAGTCCAAAATCAAAAACTTGACACATTGTTTGAATTAAGATTAATTAAAATATAAAGCAATTGTGTACCCTAACGTTATATGTCAGTTGTACCTTTATAAAAATGAACAAAGTAGCTGTGCATAGAGATACATAGGGGCCACCATATTTCACTTTCCTGCTGCCTTTCCCTAAACATTCTGTTACTTTTAGAATTTCCCACCAAACTGGGATGCCTGGGTGGCTCAGGCTGTTAAGCGTCCAACTCTTGATTTTGGCTCAAGTCATGATCTCAGGGTTGTAGGATCAAGACACACATTGGGTTTTGAGCTGTGCATGGAGCCTGCTTAAGATTTTCTCTCTCTTCCTCTCCCTCCTCCCTCCCAATTATATCCTCATCCCCACCTCCAGCCCCACACACTTCCGCTCACTCTCTTGCTCTCTCAAAAAAAGTTTTCCTTCCACCAAATTATGTGACAAATTGGCAAACTACATGATATGAGGTAGGTAACTTCAGAACCATTCCAAGAGAAACAATTGGGCAATTTATAGTGGTTTGCAGGATTTCCATCATGTTACAATGTCGATCATTGACATATTCAGGCCTTGCCAAATCTATTAAAGGAATCTGAGAAATCTGAAGAGATTAAGAGAGTCCTTCTTAACAAGTAAGAACTTAAAAGAAAATTATTTGTAATTACTTCAACAAACCCCATTTTCTACCTATTTGTAGTTATCTACTCAGGTTTAGTCTATCATCCTATGTCTTGGTGAAAACAATGTCACCTGGAAACAGATCTATCTGCCAAGTTAGCACCAAGACTGTTTCAAGGGAGCAAATTTTTCTTTCTTTATTTGTTCTTCTCTATGTTTTCAGAAACTGTTGCTGGGCCCAGAGTTGCAGTGCATGAGTGGATCATGAGAAGGTAGGAGACAGTGTAGGGTGCTGACAGCAATGGCAGCTGGGACAGAGACCCCTGTAGGGCTGAGTAATTTGATAGATTCTTCTTCATGAAGACATTGAACTAAGCTTTAGAACCAGGTTAGACCTCAGGAATTCAGGGGCTTATCACTAGAAGGAGGAGTTATAGGAAGAAAAATATTATTATTATTGTAGTAATTGTAACAGTAACTAATTGTACTAATTCAGTACTGAAGTAAATTAATTTTATAATACTAGCAACTATGAAAACCAAACATCAGTTAAGATATATAATCCTATTCACACATATATACCCACATATGTATCTAATCTTTTTTTAAAAAGATTTTATTTACTTGAGATAGAGAGTGAGCAAGAGAGAGAAGGGGGAGGGGGAGGGGGAGAGGGAGAGAGAGAGAACGCAAGTTCCCCACTAAGGGGTGCTTAATGGGGCTCCACCCCGGATCATAACCTGAGCTGTAAGTAGATGCTTAACTGACTAAGGCACCCAGGTGCCCCCTTTCTGATCTTTTATATAAATGATAAAGCAGGGGCACCTGGGTGGCCCAGTGGATGAAGGTCTGCTTTTGGCTCAGGTTGTGATCCCAGGATCCCGGGATCAAGTCCCACATCGGGCTTCCCGTGGGGAGCCTGCTTCACCCTCTGCCTATGTCTCTGCCTCTCTCTCTGTGTCTCTCATGAATGAATAAGTAAAATCTTTTTAAAAAACAAAAAACAATAAAGCATGGTCAATATCCATTATTTCAAATAGATCTCTGAGAAATACCAAGGAATACTATATCTTTGATCCTAAATATGTAGCCAAATGAGTACAGATTTATTAAAGGGGACTGACCAAGTATGCATACTATCATTATTAACATATATAAAATAAATATATTGTTTTTACACTTGAAGAGTTCAAATATGGGATACAGAATATTCATCCTAAAATAACTAGCTACTTTGCATTATAAACCTACTCTAGGTATAAAAATCATTAATTTTTAATTATAACTTCCTAGAGGGATAGACTTCTTTATGATTAATGAATTTTGAAAGCTTGAGAGGAACATTTTCTAGAGTTAGAATACCCTGGAGTCAATTTCTATCTCTGCTGCTTAATCTTTCTTATTTCCTCATCTATAATCTGCTTCTTTAACTAGGTCATAACTACTGATTAATCATCACAAAAGCTTTATTACGCTTTAAGTACTCACGAACATCATTATTTTAATCTCACATACACAATGACACGAACACAGTTTGTCACATTCAGTACTTGTATAAACATGGAATGTGCTACTGAGAAGAGGAAGCCGCTAAAATCATTTGAATTTTAAATGGAGCAAAAAGCCTAGATTCAAAGAGTAAATTTTATATTAGGTTTGGGAAATTTGACCCTATAGAAATAAAATGAGAGTACTGTGGTACTTTTCCATAGTCTCACTTTTGATATTATTAAAATAATTGTTGAAAATCACTGCCTGTTCCTCGACTCCCTTATCGGGAAGGTAGGGACACTTTAGGGATACTACCTGCCTGGATTTGCTTCTTAGGAAGTTTTAAAAGAAAAAAGTTCACATTTCTAAGAAGAAAGTTGCTGTATCATTAAACTGTTTTTGTTTTCATTTTAACAACTATTGCAGGTGAACTAGTGAATGACAAAATAACTGAGTACAATTTTGGATGGATAGAATTTACATAAAAAGTGACAGTCTTTGTCCCACACACTTTGTGGAAGTGAAATGTACCAACAGGGAGAATTATTAAACTACAGTTTCTCACAGGAAAAAAAAAAGGGGGGGGGGATTTGTGTGCTATATATGTTTAAAGCATGCATATTTGAGTTTTTCTTCAGTTCACTTGATTTCCATAAAAAATTAAACTTGGAGGTTGCCTGGATCACACACTCAGTTAAGGGTCAGACTCTTGGTTTCAGCTCAGGTTGTGATCTCAGGGTTGTGAGATAGACCTCCACTTTGGATTCCATGCTCAGTGGGGTGTCTGCTTAAAACTCTCTCTCCCTCCCCCTCTACCCTTCCCCCCATACCCTATGAGCACACATACATGTGCCTACCTGCTCTCTCTCAAATAAATAATCTTTTTTTTTTTTTTTAAGATTTTTAATTTATTTATTCATGAGAGACACAGAGAGAGAGGCAGAGACACAGGCCGAGGGGAAAGCAGGCTCCATGCAGGGAGCCTGACGTGGGATTTGATCCCAGGTCTCCAGGATCAGGCCCTGGGCTTTAGGCGGCACTAAACTGCTGAGCCACCTGGGCTGTCCTCGAATAAATAATCTTAACAAAAAAAATTAAACTTGGAATTTTTGAAAGACTTAACTGATGTGGGAGAGAAAGGCAGAAGAAAAATTATTAAATTTCCTTATGACCTACAGCCCATTGACAAGTCCTTGAAACAGGCAGAGTGACATTCCTTTAGGGACTTGGTTGCCTCAAGTTGCTAAGGGCAAAAGGCAGTCTTAGCTCGATCCCCAGGATCCTATAAGTCTACTTTAACATATAAAAATTCCTTTAGAAACTTCCTTTATCTCTAAACTCCCCGAGATACATGTTGGCAATCATCCTCCAAGCATGTGGCCCATGATATACATCTGAAGGGTGTCATGACTAAGGTTTTATTAGAGGGTAATAAATGACCTTTTCCCAACAATAGCCAGCCCCCTCAGGGTCCTGGAAACCTCCCTTCCAAAATTCCTTAGAGACTTATGCTATTCCCTAACCCCCTCCCAACTTGAGAGTATGTGATGACCTCTGTGTGGCTCTTTCTGCCCACCAGTCCTGTCCCTGAGCTTTAATAAAACCACATTTCTTTGCACCTTGCAAATATAAGAATTCTTTCTTGGCCATTGGCTGCAAACCCTAACATTTTTTCCTACATCGTTAACCAATAAGTGTGAATTTTCTGAACCTGAAAAGGTAGTTTTAATCATTCCTTCACATATATTTGCAAAGAAGTCATTAATATATTTGTAAAGTGCTGTAAGAATCATGACTGTAAAGGACAGCAAAGCTCCCAAGGTGAAACAACAAATAAGAGAAGTTCATCTGAATCTTTTTTCCAGTCTAGGTTTGGGTTATGGAGTAAGGGGAAGAGAGTCTCTTTCTGACCTGCTTTGCTTTATGCCCTTTCCTGTTAAAGCTTGATGAAAATCACCAGAATTTATCGACATTAAAGATTATGAAATAAAAAATATTGCTCAGTTTCAAAAACTCTAGTCCATAGTCACCAGGCCCTTTCACTGAAAATAGTTGTTTCATCATTTTTGTTTCTGGGAGAAATGTTTGGCATTAGTAAAAAGGAATGAAAACATGAGACAGCAGAAAGTCTCAGCACAGTGCAGTCTAAAAGGTTTGTAAGCATCTTTACCGTAATAAATAATGGAGCTGGAAAACTGCCTCTAAGAGCAGAAGCTTCTGGCCAGAAATGAAGACTAGCCAATGCATTGGAAAAGTAAAGGAGCCCGAAGCAAAATCAGCAAATATTCAAGGCAAATTTTCTTATATAAAGCTCCACAAAGAAGTTATGTAATGAAATCTCATTTAAACAAATAATGCTAAATAAAAATTTGCATTGTATTTCTTGGTCCAGGAAGGGGGGAGGGAGGGGGGGGGGCGGGGAGTTACCATTTGGTGAAAAGGCAGTTCCAAAATTCTGAAATTGTGATCTAAGGAGAAGTGTAGAGAACAAAAACAATTACCTTCCCTTCATGCCTAGTTGAAATTTTCTGCCCCAAATGGTTTTTAAAAGACTTCTCTTGGATATCATCAAGAATATGTTCACGTTCACTGGATACTTGGTGATTTAAAATTATTATACATCAAGAGCTGAAAGGGGTCCTTTGTAATCATATAAAAAAACGGAGAAAAGGTTTTGGATTGAAATTCTTAAGTTCTCTGTAGCATAGAAATGAAGCCATTTTTAAAGCATTCTGCACCAAAAAAAAAAAAAAAAAAAGTACTCTGTCCAAAAGTTTTTATTCAGACAAGTGTTAGATTAAGAGGGCCGAGTAAAGGATACGGAGAATCTACCACCAACAGAGAGCTAAGGTCAAGGCCAACTTCCAGGTGGTGAAGAGGCCAGGCCAGTCCCTCCGAATGAAGCCCTTTCAATTCAGGTCCTGGCCGACTGAATTGGTAGGCCTCACAACCGTCAAAGAGAATTAGATCATCTCTGTAATGACCCTTGATTAGCATATCAGATAGTGTTTCATGGTTACAAAAAAGGGGTATCTCAACAAGGGAAATACCAGTTGAAATATCCTACTCTGCAGATTCTGCAATAGCTTAAAAGAGAATTTGCTTTGGTTCTACTATGAGGCAACCCCAATTAATTGTTGCTTACCTAGAACTCTCAGTTTTGTTTGCATTAGGATTGTAATGCCGAAATTTTTTCCCACCACAATAAATATCCAAATTTTGGCAAATGGGGTCCTGATATGCACCATATACATTAAATATATATCTTATGAAAAGTGATCACATCTTAATTCTTATATGAGGGTTAGGAATAAAATTCTTTAAACAAATTAATGCAAGGGCATAATTTTAACTAAGTAACAGCTTTGGAAATTCTTTTTCTTCTGCCCTCACCCTTGTTGAGAAATAGTAATCTTTATTTAGGGATTTAATGTTAGGGAATAATGTTATAATACTGGCATATTCATTGCGTTCACGATTTAAGAAGGTGTCAGAAATCTTTGAGTGAGAATGTGTATATATCAGGGTCCTAAAGCTTGAGTGATTGAAGTCTTCATGACCCCAATAATCCCTGACTCCTGGTAGTCATACCCCCAGTGTCCCACACTGAACAGGGCTGAGCTGTGTAACTTACAGGATAGTATGGGAATGACATAATGGTTTCTACCTTGTTCTCTCATGAATGCTTACTCTAGAGAAAGCAGCTGACGTGTTGTTCCAACACTCAAGTGACCCTATAGAGAAGCATTCCTGGTGAGGATCTAAAGGGCTCCTGCCAACAATATGAATGAGCCCTGTAAGAAACGGGTCTTCTGGTGCCAATCAGAGCTTCAGATAACTGCAGCCCCAATCAACGTCTTGATTGCTACCTAATGAAAACTCAAGGGAAGCTGCTCCTAGATTTCTGACTCACAGAAACTGCTAATCCATATATATTGCTGTAAATCACTAGGTTTGGGATAATTTGTTACTACAACAATGAATGAAAAAAAGTGTTCCCCCCCCCCAAGAAATAGTAATAGCAAAACAAATGAACACACCCATGTTAAACCATTTACAGAGTTGATAGGCTCTGCAATTACTTGTACTTAATGAGGCCTTTATCTCAAGGAATTTGCCGGTTACTTCTTTTTTTCTCAAAATACTCTATGGAGACCATCAGCCTTGGCATTACCTGGGAGATTGTTAGAAATGTGGCATTTCAAATTCTACTCCAGAACCATTGAATCAGAAGCTACATTTTATGAGATTCCCCTACTATGTAAGTACATCAGTTTGAGAAGAAACACTGATCTGATTCTCAATGTCACTGCCTGTGGTTGGAAGCCGTGGCTCTATATACATTAAGAGCACTTTTGGGGGATCCCTGGGTGGCGCAGCGGTTTGGCGCCTGCCTTTGGCCCAGGGCGCGATCCTGCAGACCCGGGATCGAATCCCACGTCGGGCGCCCGCTGCATGGAGCCTGCTTCTCCCTCTGCCTGTGTCTCTGCCTCTCTCTCTGCGTGTGACTATCATAAATAAATAAAATTAAAAAAAAAAAAGAGCACTTTTGAAAAATACTGTTGGTTGGGGCACCTGGGTGGCTCAGTTGATTGGGTGTCCCGCTGCTGGTTTCAGCTCAGGTCAAGTTGTCGGGTTGTTAGATGGAGCCCTGAGGGGTGGGTGGGGCTCATGCTCAGCAGGGAGTGTCTGCTTGAGATTTTTTTTTTCTCTCTCTCTACAATAAATAGATAAATCTTAGAAAGAAAAGGCACACTGTTGGAGAAGCCTATCTCCAGAAATTCTGATTTAATTGGTCTGACTTGAGGTCTATCATGGTCTCGGACCTAATAATATCATAGAATTTTTCCCCTTGAAAACTACAAGGGGAAAAGATCAGCTGTAACCTCGGATCAGCTGACTTCCTGGCCTGCTCCAGGCCTGGTTCTAGAAAGTCAGCTACGCCCAGGTGTGTCCTTGAGACTGCCCTGGGGCTACGTGGTGCCTGAGCAGGATTCTTCTGGAGCACACCTGCGCATACACCTCGGCCTTCTCTAAGGTCTTCCAGGACTCGGTTCATTCCAAGAGAAGTACCCATGTCTCCCTACGCACCAGGTTGATTTGGATTTGTTGTCTAGGGCCACTCAAAGAACCAGGTGCTGGATAAATAAGGTTTCCGGGTAGCTTACCCACCTGTTAGATGAGGACCAAACCTCTTTTAGCTTCATCTTTCTCCGATGGCAACATGCAAGTGTCTAATGTTTCTCGTAAGCCTTTAGGAAACAATGTTTCTTTTGCTGTTGGCCAAACACTAGTAAATTACGATTTTCCAGTGTGATGGGTGCTTCCAGATGTTCGCTGACAGCAGCACTGGATGCGCTGGAGTGTAGCGGGGGAGGGCAGGTACCTTACCCCGCGCGTCCCCGCGGCCGCGCCACTGCCCGTCGCACGACCTGCTCTTATCAGATATTTGTCGATCAAATAAATCCCTCCAAACCCCGCAATTTCGGATCATTTATTCATACAGACTTAACTCGACATCCCGTGTCAGCAAGCCTGCAAGGGAAACTGCTTTATCAAAGGATTTTAAAATAAAGCTTCACATTTCCTTTAAAAAAAAAAAAAAATGAATGAATCTCGTGCCCAAATCCCGCGTCATGGGTTGCATTTCTGCCCCCGTTTGGCCGCCCTCGGAGGCGAGCCGGGGACGCGATCTCTGCCCTTGAATCTCCTTCCTTTGTAGTTGGGGCTGCGCGGCGCGGGCTCGCGGGCTCCCGGGCGGGGGCGGGCGCTGCCCCGGGGAGTCGGTCCCCAGCGCCCCCCCCTCCCCCCCCCCCGGCGGCCGGGCTCCGGGGGCCGCGCGCGGATTGCTCGCGGGGGGGGGGGGGCGGGGGCGGGGCGCTTGCCCCGGGGAGTCGGTACCCGCGCCCCCCCCTCCCCCCCACCTGCCGGACCGGGCTCCCGGGCCCGCGCGCGGATTGCTCCGGGGGGGGGGGGGGGCGGGGGCGGGCGCTGCCCCGGGGAGTCGGTCCCCGCGCCCCCCCCTCCCCCCCCCGCCGGCCGGGCTCCGGGGCCGCGCGCGGATGCTCGCGGGGGGGGGGGCGGGGGCGGGCGCTGCCCCGGGGAGTCGGTCCCCGCGCCCCCCCCGGCCGGGCTCCGGGGCCGCGCGCGGATGCTCGCGGGGGCGGGGGCGGGGGCGGGGGGGCGGCTCCCCGCGAGGACCGGGCCTGCTCCCCGCGGGCCCGCGGCGCCTCTCCCACGCTCCCGGCTCCTCCCCCTCCTCTTCCTTCCTCCCCGGCCTCCCGGGAGCCGCGGCGGGCGCCGAGCTTTGTGTGCGCCCGCGGGCCCCGCTCGGCGGCTGCGGGCCGGCTCCGCGCGCGGGCTCGGGGCGTGGCTGGGGCGCGGGGGCGGGGCGGGGGGCGGGGGGCGCCGGGGCGGGCGCGAGCGAGCGGGCGAGGCCGGACAATGCGCGGGGCGGCGGGACGCGGCGGCGGCGCCTGAGCGGGGCGCGGGCCGTCCGGCTGGTCGGCGGCCCCACCTGCGGGAGCGGCCAGGTGCCGGGCCAGGTGCCCCGCCAGGTGTCCCGGCGCCCGCAGGCCCCGCGCGGGCGGGCGGGCGTCCCCGGGCCGCTCCCGCCTCGGAGCAGGCCCCGCGGAGGCTCGGGCTGCGGCGGGCTCCGGGGCGGCCCGGGCGCAGCGGCGATGGCGAGCGCCAGGAGCATCGAGCTGGAGCACTTCGAGGAGCGGGACAAAAGGCCGCGGCCCGGGTCGCGGCGAGGGGCGCCCGGCTCCTCGGGGGGCAGCGGCGGCTCGGGCCCCAGGGGGAACGGGCTCATCCCCAGCCCGGCGCACAGCGCCCACTGCAGCTTCTACCGCACGCGCACCCTGCAGGCGCTGAGCTCCGAGAAGAAGGCCAAGAAGGCGCGCTTCTACCGCAACGGGGACCGCTACTTCAAGGGCCTGCTCTTCGCCATCTCGGGCGACCGCTTCCGGTCCTTCGACGCGCTGCTCATGGAGCTCACCCGCTCCCTGTCGGACAACGTGAACCTGCCGCAGGGCGTCCGCACCATCTACACCATCGACGGCAGCCGCAAGGTCACCAGCCTGGACGAGCTGCTGGAAGGTAGGCGGGGAGGGCCCGCCGGCAGGTGCGGCCCGGCGCCTCGGCAGGTGCAGTGGCCACGGCCCGGGCGCCCGCCTGCGCTGCGCGGGGGCCTTACGCGCTGGGGCGCGCGTGTGTGTGTGTGTGTGTGAGTGTGTGTGTGTGAGTGTGTGTGTGTGTGTGTGAGTGTGTGTGTGTGAGTGTGTGTGAGAGTGTGTGTGTGAGTGTGTGTGTGTGCGCTCCCCCATAGACTCTCTTTTCCCAAGAGATTTGTCTTTAAAACGGGGAGAAAAAAAAATCCCAGTCCCAGCAGGCTTCTGTGACATCTCTTAAGATTGGTGAGCCTGGGATTTTGGCTTGTTTTTAGTGCAAACTGTTTGAAAAGGTGGCTTTCAGATGCGGATCTGGGCAACCCTCTCGCTGGTGAGCTTTCTGCGCGGCCCTCTGTGTGGACCTCGGCGCGCGCATCGGTGATGCTCCAGCCCTCGGGACCCTGTCGCACCGGCTCTACTTAGAAGTTGTGGTTGCGAAATGCTCGAGGTTGGCTTTCCTAGTCGGGCTTGCGGCAGAAGTTACATGAGGTCAGGAGGCGGGATGCTAGACAGGGGTTCTCAACCTTTGCTGTACCTTGGGTCACTGGGGACTTCAAAAAAAAAAAAATTACGGGCGCTTGCATTCAGCTTCCACATATTCAGATGTTTGGGGTGTGATCTGGGCAGTTGGAGCTTTAAAAGCTCCCCCAGGTGATCCTATGTGCAGCCAAGATTGAGAATCACTGTGCTAAAGGGTTTTCCACTTTTGGTTGGTAATGAGGTAAATCAACGACAGTCTCTCCTGCCTCCCACCCTCCTGGAAGTAGCTAGTTACAATGGTAGAGGCTGCTGGAATGAGTAGTTGGGGCCTATTATAAATTAGTAATCCTAGAATGTCAACCATGCGTCACTCAGAGGGACTGCTTGGCTGCATATTGGGTCATCCTTGAATTCCTGTAATACCGTATTTATTCTTCTTTCCTTTCAGGGTGAAAAGGCCTTACTAGTAGTATAGAATTCATTCCCAGGTCCAGACAGCGCCTAAAAATGAGCCAGAGCCCAAGCATATGCTGACTGCATGTTTGCATAAAGTTTGCTTCCATGCATCTTTCTTAATGCAAATGGCACATTCCATGTAGTCATAGCAATATTGATGGGACAGGGAAAGGAAACCGAACTTTGAGTCAACTATTTTACTTTCTTTTTAAAAGGTTTATTTATTTGAGTCGGGGGGAGAGAAAGTGGAGGGGGAGGCAGATGGAGAGAAATCTTGAAGCAGACTCCTTGCTGAGTGAGGAGCCCGGCGCAGGGCTCAGTCTCACCATCCTGAGATCATGACCCAAGCTGAAACAAAGAGTTGGATGCTCAACCAACTGAGCCACCCAGGTGCCCCGAACCAACTATTTTTCTGTTATCAAATTCTTATATTATGATTTGAAGGTATTATGCCCATTTTATACATGAGGACACAAGCATCATGGCTTGTTACATCGTACCTGCAGGCTGTGCCCTTCCAGCTCCGGTTCACCTCTGATGAATTGCTATAGCCCCACTGAGGAGTCCTGAAGGTAGTTGAGTTTCTCTCTACTTAGTCATTGTTACCAGAGGTGTTCCCTGTCTTGGCTAGATGAGGACCCAGCCAAAATTAAGTAGTCTCTTCAGTTTGTGGGTATGTATTCTTGACTGCACGCATTCTCTTGGTCACTTGGTGTGTTTTGGTTTTAAAGGCTTCCTGAGGAGATGATGACAACCAGAGGAGTGTAAATAAAGGATTAAAAGGATTCTATCACCTTCTTTATCATATTAAATACTTAAAAGCAACACTTGCCTAGGTATTTCAAAACCGAATAACATTTTCTGACTGACCCAAGCTAGATTAGGAGCCCTCTGGAAAAATCAAGGCAATGACTATTGCTTAAGTACTTATTACTCATATTCCCTTGGGATGCTGTGCATAGTGTCGTCTGAAGACAGATGCAGATTTTAATATCCTTGTCTCAATTTTTTCTAACGATTTTATTTATTTACTCATGAGAGACACACACAGAGAGGCAGAGACATGGGTAGAGGGAGAAGCAGGCTTCCCTGCAGAGAGCCTGATGCAGGACTTGATCCCAGGACCCCAGGATCACAACCTGAGCCAAAGACATAGGCTCAACCATTGAGCCACTTAGGTGCTCCTCTCAAGTAATTTTAACAGGGTATTTGCTACATGAAATTAATGTACTCCAAAAAGGAATATCATTATGGGGGGTGGTCAAGATGACCATTATGCATATTAATTAATGAGAGCATATGTTGTACATTGAATTTGTCATTGCCCTGGTGTTGAATGGTTCACTGAGTCTAGTTCTCAAACTGTATAGTTTCAACTATAACTTGAAAGCTGACAAACTTCCATTCAATTGTTTGTTCACTGATTTTTGGAAGATGGAGAACCATACGTATGTGTAGAGTCCAAATTGTCCTACCATATGATAAATAATGATATAACACAAATATTTGCATGACAGCAATGTTTCCCTCATCTAGCCAATTGTCTGCTTGTTTTAATTACTGCAAAAGAAGAAAACTTGTGCCCTTCTTTTGTCAGAGTGACATTCTCCCTGACAATGGATCTTTGTCTGGGTTTTGAATTTCCAACAAAATGAGTGGAATACCCTGTTGCAAGACAGTTTTCAAGAAAAGAAAAACCATCAATGCTTAATATCAATCATTTGAGAATTTAAATAATTTCAGCTTTTAGTAAAATTGTGTGCTCAAATGTTCTGGTTTATCATGTAGAAGACCTAAATAGCTACCTGTAAAGTTATTATTTACATCAGTAAAAATGGGTATAGACCATATGAGTATTGCCCATATTGTCAAAATTGACTAATTCATCTTAGTTCATTAAAATTTAAAAAAAAAATTAATTTTATATTATTACTTTAGTAATCTCTGTACCCAATGGGGGGCTCAAACTCATGACCCAGAGATCAAGAGTTGTATGGTCTTCTAACTGAGCCAGGTGCCCCTGGCCATTTTGGCTCATTTTTAATAAAGATTCTCTGATAGTATTTTTTACATTGTGTTCTATTCTCTCCTCTGCCTCTTCCTTCCCATGAAATTTGTCGTTTAGGAGATACTGTTTTCCTAAAATGTTTTTCTAAAATGTTTTTAGTGAAGAATAGAAAGTGATGACTCAAGACAGCTGGGCAAGAACGTTCAGAGCCCCAATCTCATTGAACTCAGATGACAAAAGAAATTTGCATGGCCCAGATTTTTTCTTTTGCCATTGACCTTGAAAGTCTCTGGAGACTAAAAACAGTGTTCAGGTGTTGACTGGCACTTCTCTTGTACTTTGCTAAGCCAGCGGGTATCTTCAGCCTTTTGATTTACTTTCCCTTGCTGGATTAATTTCACCAAGTTGGTCCTCTGCATCCCTGTAATATTGTTTATTCTTTAAAACTGATGGGGGGGAAAAACTGGATGGGGACCTAGAATGTCAAGTTAGTACTGAGAAAATCAGTTTCAGCTGCCTGAAACCATGAGACAGCCAAACTTAGACCATCTCTGGTAGACAACTGAGAACGTACAGAGGATGTGTTAAGTTCTCATGTCTGGGACTAAGCGTCAGAATTCCTTAAGTGTTTGTTTAGTTTTATTTAAGTAATCTGTACACCCAACGTGGGGCTGGAACTCACCACCCTGAGATCAAGTCACATGCACCTCAGACTGATCCTGCCGGGTACCCCTCTAGTCTTGGTTTTTGTTTCATGAGTGTTCTCCTCTTCTGAACATTTTGGCTGTATTTATAAAATTTTGATGTCCTGAAGAGAGAGATGCCCATGGATAGTAGAAACAATGCCAAATTGAGTTGGGATACCTGAGTTCTACTGACTGGATTTGAGAAAAAATCATGTCTGTTCTCTGGGCATTGGGGTCCTTTCCTGTTGATTGCAGATTGCAGATTACCTCTCTAAGATCCTTTCTAGAATCAAAGTGTATATCCTTCCCCTATCTCAGTGGTTAGTTACTGAATATATGATGACGGCTGCCTTTCCCTACCCAGATCCTGTCTTCCAGAAAATTGATGAGGCTATAAATGGTCCTACTACCAAGCAGGGAATGGGTGTAAGTCTCTGAGGAAGTATTTGCCAGGAGTTAAAGATATTAATAGACACCTTACTCTGCCTCTCTCATTCAAAGTAAAATGTTGTTTATGTTATTTTGATCTTTTGCCACTCAGTCAACAACAAACATTGAATTTTTTTTAATGCGAGAGAATTTTGATTATTTTGATAAGTGATACTTCCATTATTCCATTACATTAACTTGAAAATTAGCTTAATTCACTTGAATTTAAGAAAAATAAGGTTCAAAAAAAAAAAAAAAAGAAAAATAAGGTTCTGAAGTGATCAAGCACTTGAAGTTCCCGAAGTTCTCCTAGTAAGCCTAGTTTATTGAATCTGTTTGGTTAGGTCAGCTTCTTTGAAGGTGTTAAACCAAAATATAGTTATTGAGAGAGTTTTAAGTAAAAATGAATCTCAGTAAGAATCCAGATGATAGGGTAGGGATTTTACCCCCCTGAAAGATTTTTATGGTAATAATGGAAACTGAGTTCTTCAAAACTTGTTATGGTGAGGAAAGAAACGTAAACCCCATGAGTTAAAAGATATTTGCACATAGAAGTCAAAAGCAGTAAACATTAAAGGCATTCATGTGATAGGATGTGGCAGTTTAACATTGAAGCTTAGGTGTGCAAGCCTTCTCTGGCAGACTCCTGGGTTCTACAAGACCCACTTCAAATATTGCCTCTTCCCAGGCCTTAGCGATACTGATCTCTGATAGTTGTTGATCGAGAGTATAGTTGTTGTTTCAGGTGCTATTGCAGGATTACTTTCCTGAAGATGCTCACATTCTAGAGGGAGAGAGATAGTGAACATGAACACAAATATACACCCAGGTTGTTTCTAGCTCAAGTGCTGTAGATGAAGTGGTAATGAGGTGGGGGCAGGATGATGGACAAGGCTTTCCAGAGGAACAAATATTGGAGTGCAGGCCTGGGGTCAAGGTGATAGCTCTTCCTTGGCTTACAGCATTTTTCCTCACCTCTGTTATCACACTTATCTTTGTAATTAGTGGTCTATCGGGTCTGTCTTCTGCACCAGGCTGGGAGCATGGTGAGGTCAGAGATCTTGGACACACACAAAATTCATTGAATAGCCCAGAAAGTGATTTCACCTCTAAGGCCCTTGGTTGTCAAGGGAAGGTTTAAATGAATTAAAATTTTTTTAAAGATTTATTTATTTATTTGTTTGTTCATTCATTCATTCATTCATTCATTCATGAGAGACACAGAGACAGGCAGAGACACAGGCTGAGGGAGAAGCAGGCCCCACACAGGGAGCCGACGTGGGATTCAATCCCAGGTCTCCAGGATCATGCCCTGGGCCGAAGGCAGACCCTCAACCATTGAGCCTCCCAGGCGTCCCTAAATGAATTAAATTTGAATAAGGTTGTTCTAACATGTTTGTGAAAAAAATGCATACTTTGAAAAACTGGATTATATTTAGATACATCAAAAATGCTATGCTAACTCATCATTATGAAGAAAATGAGTCTTCCATTTTATCTGCTCCTATAAATCTTATTGTTTTATCTCATTTCCTAAAACAGGGAAACTCAGATATGCTCTAATATAGCTACATAATAAGCTCTTTCTAGAGGTAATGAGAAGTTTTCATGTGAAGAATAAAAAATTATTAAGGGTTGGGGGAAGAAATGGAATACTTGGGAGAGCATTTATGAATTAGAGTATGATATAGTGATACTCTGGTAGTTAAGAGAAAAAAATCAATATTTCATAAGGTTTTAGGCTATGGAAATAGATCATTTATGGTCCTATGATATAAAATAAACTAGATCCCTTTGGGTAGTGGTTTCAAGCTGCTTTCTTCATTATGGGGAAGGCCAGGGAAATTGCTGTGGGTCTGTACTGCCTGGCTGTCTCCTTCTCTCACTCTCACCTGCCTGTGCTCCCACCACTTCTGTTTTTATTCTATCAGTAAAATAAACCACTACTCTAAGGATTCAGGATTCCTAGCATTAGCACTGCTTTGAGGTGTTTTATCTTTTACTTTTTTTTCTTTTTTTGTTTTTAAGATTTTATTTATTTATTCATGAGAGACACACAGAGAGAGGCAGAGACACAGGCAGGGGGAGAAGCAGGCTCCATGCATGGAGTCTGACGTGGGACTCGATCCTGGGTCTCCAGGATCAGGCCCTGGGTTGAAGGCGGCGCTAAACCGCTGAGCCACCCAGGCTGGCCACTTTTTTTTCAAGTTCCTATTTAAATTCCGGTTAACATGCAATGTAATAATAGTTTCAGGTGTAGAATTTAGTGATAACACCAGGTGCTCGTCACAACAGGTGCTGTCTTAATACCCATCATACATTTAACCCATTCCATCACCCACCTCCCTGCTGCCCCTCCAGCAACCCTCAGTTCTCTGTAGTTAAAGAATCTGTTTTCTGGTTTGCTGTTCTTTTTTCTCCCCGCAATGTTTATCTGTTTTGTTTCTTAAATTCTACATATAAGTGAAATTATATGGTATTTGTCTTTCTCTGACTTATTTCATGTAGCATAATAGTCTCTAACTCCATCTACATTGTTGCAAATGGCAAGATTGCATTCTTTTCTATGGCTGAGCAGTATTCTGTTGTATATATACACACCACATTTTCTTTATCCAGTCATCAATCGATGGACATGTGAGATGTTTTATGTCCACTCATTGTGTGAAATCCTTTACATGTTTCATCTCATTGAACCTTTGCAATATCTTGTGAAATATGGTTGCATTGACTTTCCATTTTATGGATGGGAAAGCTGATCCTCAGGATAAAGACATTGCCCCCCTTGTACCAATAGCAAGAGGTGGGGCTGGAACTTGAGGCCTTTCTCCTTGGCTTTTGACCTTCTGTATTCTACCACCTGTGAGGAACTGGCGTCTACTCCAACCCTCAAGATTTCTTTTCTTTTCTTTTCTTTTTCTTTTTTTTTTAAGATTTTATTTATTCATGACAGACACAGAGAGGCAGAGACCTAGGCAATGGGAGAAACAGGCTCCCTGTGGGGAGCCCAATGTGGCACTCCTTCCCAGGACCCTGGGATCACTCCCTGAGCTGAAGGTAGGCGCTCAACCTCTGAGCCACCCAGGCACCCCTCCCCCAAAATTTTCATAGGCCACAATAGATCAGTACTCTAGAGCTCCATCAATGCTAGAGCCAAATCTATTATCACTTATATTTGGAAAATGAAGATTACAGTATCTCGTTAGTCACTGTAGTTGTAACAACAACTTAGAATGTTCTATGTATGGGTCTTGAAATAAAATGCATTATCCTGTACACCGGCAAAATAAGATCTGCAGAATTTCCTTGTTTGACTTCAGTTTCCTCATTTATAAAATGAAATACAAGTAATTGTTAAGACCCTTTCCCCTTTAAAGTTCAGTGATCTTGGGAAGCGCTTCTGGGAGTGGGAAAGAGAAATGATCTTGGCTCTGTCTGGCTCTATGTCTCTTTTTAAGAGTCAGCCAGGTTTAGGGGCACCTGGCTGGCTCAGTTGGTAAAGCATGGTGACTTTTGGTCTCGAGGTTGTGAGTTTGAGCCCATTGTTGGGTGTAGAGATTACTAAAAATCCGGGGGGGGGGGGAGTTGGCCAGGTTTAGATGGAGTTCTTAGAACCCTCAATAACCTGTAGGAGGCTTTCTCCATAAAACATTCTCAGGAAAGGGAAAATTATAAACCTATTGAGGGCTGGGACCACAGTTGTTTTATTCATTTCTTTATCCTATGCGACAAATACCTAGGGCACAATGATCATTTATTTTACTTTTGTGCCATTTTTAGATCTTTTAATACATGGGAATAGGTGGTTATAGGTGTTTTTAAAAACCTTTCTTAGTTAAGACTGGACAGTTGGCTGAATTTGCAGAGGAAGAATAGGCAGTAGTAAACTAGGCATACTGTAATTTGTCAGATGCTGCTACTTTATAAACTGAAGGAATAGGATAAATGGGCTGTGAGATCAACTTACATGATTTTGAATACATTATAACCTTTGCTAACATCTCAAAGTGACTAATCTACAGTTATAGCCTTCGGTGTTATCTATTATATGTTGGTTAAATTATAATCATTTGCAACCAAAATATATCAATCGCAATGAAAATTTTAAAGATTTATTTATTTTAGAGAGAGAGAGCAAGCAAGGGGAAGGGCAGAGGGAGAGAGAGACTCCCTGTTGAGTGCAGAGCCGGATGTGGGGCTCAATCCCATGACCAGGAGATCAGGACCTGAGCTGAAATTAAGAGTTGGATGCTTAACCAACTGAGCCCTCCAGACACCCTTCACAATAAAACTTTTAAAATATTTTCACTGATTTATCTTTTCCTTCACTGCATATGTTTTACAAACTTAAGAGTACTTTAAGTTTTAAATAATAACAATATAGTGATTTCTTAAAGGCAGTGGTGATGTTCTCTTCCCCACTACACTTATCCATCATCTTGGTCTTTTTACCTAACAGTAGTTTGCCTCCTTGGCAGCGAATCAAGAAAAGAAAAAAGGAATTTTACTACTGTTTATACTTGTGTTCATCAAGCCTCTAAGAGAGAAAGAACTTGAGAAGTAGCCTGATGTCAGTCTCTTAGTAGTTTAGTGATCCAGGCCAATAGATGGAAGGCTCTATGTGCGTATAAAACTCTTAGCAGAGTCCTAGCATGCAGCGGCTCTTTGATGAATGGTAGTGGTCTTCAGCATCTTACCCAAAATTATGTTCTTATAACCTCCCTGCTATAGTCTAGAGCCACCATTTGGAGCTGCATCAGGCTTATCTTTTATACCGCAGGTCTTCAGACATCTTGAAATAGTGGTCATACTTTACTATTTCCCCTTCCTCCCATCCTGCAAATGTCACCTCTTTCTTGGGCAAACATCTAGCTTTTGAATCTTTCATCACTTGCATTGAATCCTTTGTGTGTGTGTGTGTGTGGGGGGGGAGATTCATTTATTTGAGATAACACGTGGGGGGGGGCATAGAGCAAGGAGAGAGAATAAGAATCTCTAGCACACACTCTGCTGAACATGGAGTCTGTCTCAGAGCTCCATCTCATGACCTGAAGATCATGACCTGAGAGCTGAAATCAAGAGTCAAGATGTTTAACCTACTGAGCCACCCAGGTGCTCGCTTGCTTTGATCTTTTTGAGCCATTCTCATTATCAATGACTTGCTTAAAACTGGTGTCAAGTCTTCCTCTTAGACTCACAGTGAGAATTAAGGGATGAAGGAGGAAGGTATTAAGCAAAGGTTTCCAGAAGTTAGGGTAACTCTGTCAAGGAAAGTTTTACCTTTCCTTGACCATGGTCAGATGAATTAAGGGATGAAGGAGGAAGGTATTAAGCAAAGGTTTCCAGAAGTTAGGGTAACTCTGTCAAGGAAAGTTTTACCTTTCCTTGACCATGGTCAGATGATGAGCCATTTGAAGGACTAACCCTTAATCCATTATGGCCCAGTTGCTTTAGAAATATTAAATGATGGGGATCCCTGGGTGGCTCAGTGGTTTAGTGCCTGCCTTCGGCCCAGGGCATGTTGCTGGAGTCCCGGGATCGAGTCCCACGTCGGGCTCCCTGCATGGAGCCTGCTCCTCCCTCTGCCTGTGTCTCTGCCTCTCTCTCTCTCTCTCCCTGTCTTTCATGAATGAATAAATAAAATCTTAAAAAAAAGGATAGAAATATTAAATGACAGATAGATATCTGCTTTAGAAATATTAAATGATAGATATCTCGATTGAGTGTCTGACTCTTGATTTTGGCTCAGGTCATGACCTCATGGTTGTGAGATCAAGTCCTTTGTAGGGCTTTGTGCTGGGCATGGAGCTTCCTTAAGATTCTTTCTCTTCCTCTCCCTCTGCCTCTCCCCCTTCTAAAAAAAAAAAAAAGAGAAATATGAGATGGATGCATTTTGGTGGAGATTTTCTCTCTTCCTCAACATCCTTAAGATTGCAGTTTTCTTAAACTTTTGTAATATTTGGGCCACTTAAAAATGAAAATGTAAAAATCTAACAGCTAACTTTTTCAAGTTCAATATTGCCTTAATTATTTTAATTACATTGTCACTGAAATATGTAGAAAGGCAGGTATACTGTACATCTTGCACACCAACACAACCTAAACAAATTGATAATGTAAATACCAACAAAACTGCATGATCAATAAAACTGTAAAATAGCAGTATAAAGCTACAGATACTTTTTGCTCAATCTTAAATTGTTCCCAAATGTGACCATGGCACTGAACACCGAGTTCAGTGTGCCGTATTTCAGAACGTCATGTAGAGTCAGTTCTGCACTGTTAAAGCTCTACTTCTGCAGGGTAAAGTTATGTCCTCTGGCCTTAACTTACTGTGAACACATCTTTTACATAGATTAAGTCCATTTCTCTTTTTCCTCATTAACTCCCAGTGAAATTTTACCCCTTGGTACCAAAGAAGTTGAAATTGGACACCGAGTAGCATGACTGGACTTGATTTAGAAGCAGTTGTTCACATATTCCAGAATCCGATGATAAAATAATTTTAAGTTCTAAACATTTAAGTTCAAAATAAGCACAGAATTAAAATTGTCATGGTGAACTCTTATAAACCGTGGAATATGCGTGGCCCTGGTGTGAGGAGTAAAAAGACAGATAATGGATATGATTTGTAGGTTCCATCCTACCAGGAACTTAGATACAGTTTTTCAGCCTAGTAAGCTTTACATTTTTGGTGTGTAGGATTCTTGTTTCTACTGCTACCTAAGTTTTTTGGTCTTCAGTTAAACTTTTCTGAAATTTCAGTGCTGAAACATGGATTTCTGGGTTTACCTCTTCATAGATATTCACATGTTCAAAGTAGTTTTTGTGCCCCTTTCTGAATGAAATGTATCACAGGCTGTACCGCTGGATGTGACTTTAGGATGTCACTTGGTTCAGCCAGTTGCCTTCAGGTGTGTTGAAAAAGCACTGGTCTCACAGATGAAAGATCTGTTGGTGTCCTCAGCCTTGCCCCCCGGGGAAGGCTGTTATGTTCATCTTGTGAATGCAACAGCAGTGGTCCCGTGACACAGCAGAGGAGTGCAGAATGGGATAGGCTTCCAGGCCGGAGCAGTGCACTTTGTGTAACTCTGCTGATCCCCATCAGTTGAAATTCTGGCTTCTGTACAATTCCTGACTAAGTTGTTTACCACAACAGTATAATGAATCAGTCTTACTTCTCCTCACTGTATTTTTCTTAACCAGATGGGCGTAGGAACTCCTCTCTGATGTGCTTAGATGGAGATATGCACATTTTAATCCACCCAGTAGGACAGCCTCACAAATGCTATGCTTGATGAAAGACATCAAACCATTTTATAGATGCAACATACCCAGATTTATTTTCTCTGGTTACATGCCTTTGGAAGCATTTTTTTTTTCTCTTGGTTTTAGAAGTTAGCAAAGAATTAAGGTTCCTAAGATTATTGCTAATATTAGATCTAAAGTGTTAGCTAAGCTTTCTTTTCTCTTTGTCTTTCCATTTTTTTTTTTAAAGATTTTATTTATTCATGAAAGACACACAGAGAGAAAGGCAGAGACGTAGGCAGAGGGAGAAGCAGGCTCCAGGCAGGGAGCCTGATGTGGGACTCGATCCCGAGACCGCGGGATCACGCCCTGAGCCAGGGGCAGATGCTCAACCACTGAGCCACTCAGGTGCCCCTCCTTTTCTATTTTTTTAAAGATTTTATTTATTTGAGGGAGAGAGAGCATGAGCACGAAGAGCGGCAGGCAGAGGGGCAGAGGTAGAAGCAGGCTCCCCGTTGAGCTGGGTGTCCAATGTGGGGCTTGATCCCAGGACCCTGGAATCATGCATGACTTGAGCCTAAGGCAGATGTTTAACAGCTGGGTCACCCAGGCACTCTCATCTTTCCATTTTTATGTTACTATATTTAAATATGCGTGTGTGAGGAGGGAAACTTCTCTAAGCTTGAAGAGCCCTTGCACCTTAGGCTTGTATCATAAAGTTCAGTGCTTGCTTCCACTTCAAGTTATGCATCATCTTAATGTCCATATTTTGTATAATTGATTTTCTGCCATGAATGTCAAAAGTTTGTAATTATAGACTAATTAGTGGGGCTAGATGGTTAATGTAAGTATTTTAACAGAAGTAGATGAGATACTCTAAAGGTAGGCTAGCCAAACATACTGTTGTTCAGTTCCAACAGCATAAGATGAATGTAACTATTCGTAATTTCTAACAGCAAATTGACATTTAAATGTTGAGGAAATACTGTGAGTTAGCTAATAAAAAGTGTAGATATATGTATAAATATATTCTTATATATAAGTACACACATGCCTATTCCCTTTATTGAAAGACACATTACATTTATTGGACTAAAAAAATGCCCTGTCCACTTGAAACTAATACAACACTGTATGCTAATTATACTTGAATATTTATTTATTTATTTATTTATTTATTTAGATTTTATTTATTTATTCATGAGACACACACACACACACACACACACACAGAGGCAGAGACACAGGCAGAGGGAGAAGCAGGCTCCATGCAGGGAGCCGGATGTGGGACTCGATCCCCGGTCTCGAGGACCACAACCTGGGCTGAAGGCGGTGCTAAACTGCTGAGCCACACGGGCTGCCCTATACTTGAATTTAAAAAAAAAATAAGTGTGTAACCTGGATTCTTGAAGCCTTGATGATCTCAAACGAATTAAAAAGATTGGTAGATACTAGGCAGCCTTCATATCCTGCTTTTTTTCCCATATATCCCTTAGGTTGCCTTTTGGTGGGCTGACATAACCTAAGAATGTCTCCAATCATGCTTGACATCTTTCAGGAGCCTGACCCTGAGCCTCCCAGGGTCATTCTGTGTAAACAAGCAACTATACTGTGCAAATGTTTTACCTAGAAGTAAGGCAAATCCAAGCCATGAGATATGGAAGTTTGCATTTTCTTTTCTTTTCTTTTCTTTTCTTTTCTTTTCTTTTCTTTTCTTTTCTTTTCTTTTCTTTTCTTTTCTTTTCTTTGTTTGGTTTTCTTTGGTTTTATTTATTCATGAGAGAGAGAGGCAGAGACACAGGCAGAGGGAGAAGCAGTCTCTCTGCAGGGAGTTGGACAAGGGACTGGATCCCAGGACTCCAGGATCACACCAGGGCTGACGGCAGGTGCTATACTGCTGAGCCACCCAGGGATCCCCAGAAGTTTGCATTTTCATCATTAACTTGGCAAACATGTTTTGAGTACCTGTTATATACCAGGTATTGTGCTAGAGTATGAAAAAGATAAAGTCAGTTTTTTCAAAGTGCTTCTAATCTAGGTTGTGGTTTGTAATGAGAGGTTGTTTTCAGAGTAACTTGTGAAATTAAAAACCCTTACTTATATGTTCTGGTCCCATCTTCCAGTGATTCAGTTGAGCTGTAGTAAGGGCTGAGCATCTGTATTTATACAGCAAAATCACCTGATTAAAGAAATTCTTGGAACGCCTGGGTGGCTCAGCAGTTGAGTATCTGCCTTTGGCTCAGAGTGTGATCCTGGGGTCCTGGGATTCAGTCCCGTATTGGGTTCCCTGCATGGAGCCTGCTTCTCCCTCTGCCTGTCTCTGCCTCTCTCTGTGTCTCTTATGGATAAATAAAATCTTAAAAAAAAAAAAAATTCTCCATCAAGAACCATTGGAAGAGGGGTGCCTCAGTGGCTTGTTAGTTAAGCATCTGCCTTTGGCTCAGGTCATGATTCTGGGGTCCTAGGATGGAGCCCCACATTGGGCTCCTTGCTCAGTGGAGGGCCTGCTTCTCCCTCTGCCCCTCACCCCACTCAAGTGCATGCTCGCTCTCTCTCAAATAAATAAATAAATATTTTAAAAAAGAACCATTGGAAGAGAGAAAGAATAAGTGATTATGAGAAATTGATACATTGTAAGCTTGGGGTGTAAGAAGAATGCAATTAAAATTTTTTATTTTAAAATTATGAAGATTCATATACATATATAGCCCAGTGAGTTGTTACAAAGTGAAGACCTTTGTGACTACCAGCCATGTCAAGAAGCAGTGTTGCCAGAATCCGAGAACTTCTTCCTGTGTCCCTTCCTGGTTACAGTTCTTCCCAAGATAACAGAGGCTTGACTCTTGCTTTTATCTATATTTTTATCACCAATGAAGGCATCCCTGATTTTTTTTTTTTTAGAAGAGAATTTTCTTTTTTTTTTTTTTTTTTGAAAGATTTTATTTATTTATTCATGAGAGGCACAGAGAGACAGAGACACAGGCAAAGGGAGAAACAGGCTCCATGCAGGGAGCCTGATGTGGGACTTGATCCCGGGACTCCAGGATCAGGCCCTAGGCCAAAGGCAGGCACTAAACTGCTGAGCCACCCAGGGATCCCCGGCATCCCTAATTGATACAGTTTAGTTTTTCCTGTTTTGAACTCTAGAGAAATTGAATCTCACTACCTATAGTCTTTTGTCATCCTTTCCCACCATTATTTGTAAAATTCATCCAAGTTGTTGCTTATGGCTCTTGTTTGGTCATTTTCATTATAGTAGTACATATGACCACACCACAATCTCTGTATCTGTTTACCTATTGTTGGACTTGTGGATTGATTTTTCATGTTTGACTGTTAAGCAATGCTTTCGCAAACACACACTACTGTCCATGTGCATGAGTTTTTCCAGGATATTTTCCTGGGGTGGATTCCTGGGTCCTATGATGTGTATGTTGTAAACTTAATATTAGATAATGTTTTTCTAGGGGATTGAGCCTGTTTTTCCTAGGTGATTGAACCAATTAAAAATCCCTGCAGCAGTAATATGCAAAAGTTTCTATTGCTTTACTTCCTTGCCAAGAGTGATTAATCATGATTGGTCAGTTAAAAAGAGACAAGATGAGGGCAGCCCAGGTGGCTCAGCAGTTTAGCACCACTTTCAGCCCAGCCCTGATTCTGGAGACCCAGGATCGAGTCCGCGTTGGGCTCCCTGCATGGAGCATGCTTCTCCCTCTGCCTGTGTCTCTGCTCACCTCCCCCACCCCCCCCCGCCCCGTCCTTCATGAGTAAATAAAATCATAAAAAAAAAAAAAAAAAGAGAAGATGGGAGGAGGACGAAGGTTATTTCAGACATACAAGAAGCAATGAAAACAAGAGGGTATGATGAGTTTGGAAGCAAATTGCAAATATACTGGTATGACACTAAGTTAGGAACCTGTGGGAAAGTGGTGGGAATGAGAGTGGAAGTGTGTGATGTGCTGAGGAGTTTGGTCTTTATTCTAAAAGCAATGAAGCAGGCAAAAGACATCAAATCTACAATTTCTAAAAATTTGCTGTGACAGCTATGTGGAGGATGAGGAGGTGAGGCCCCAAAGGTTGCTTAACTACTCCAATCCAAGGAGAAATGAAAGAAGGCAAAGTCAAAGAGGATAGATTGCAGAGGTGCTTAGACCGAGGTCAACAGTTCTGCCAGTTCTGTTGAATGTAGGGAAGGGAGAAGGGAGGCAGGAGTCTTTTTTTTTTTTTTTTTAAGATTTTATTTATTTATTCATAGACACACAGAGAGAGGCAGAGACACAGGCAGAGGGAGAGGGAGAGGGAGAAGCAGGCTCATGCAGGAAGCCCGATGTGGGATTCGATCCCAGGTCTCCAGGATCACACCCCAGGCTGCAGGCAGCGCCAAACCGCTGCGCCACCGGGGCTGCCCGGGAGGCAGGAGTCTTGACTTTTGTTTAGGCAATGATTTCATTTAGTAAGTTGGGGAATTCAGGAAGAGGAGAGTTTGAGGTCAAGGTAGCAATAATGGGGAGTAAAGTTAGTTTTAGACAGTAGCATGTGAGATATCCATAGATAATCTAGTATAGATGCTCAGTAAGTGGTTTGAAGTCAAGAGAAAGGAGCAGGCTGCAAATGTCCTCAGGATAAAGGTAGTATTGAAGCCATGGGGTTGAATTGAGTGTCTAAGGAGTATGAAGTAGATGGGTGGGAGAAGAGGATCCTGAAAAAGCATACCAGGAAGGAGCAACCAGAGAAGTACGAGGTATAAACCAAAAGAAATCAGATTGTGGAAGCTGAGGGAAAAAGGATTTGCAAGAGAAAATCATGACTAGTGTCCAGTGTCCTCAGAAGACACCCAGTGATTTTTGGAAGATGTGCTTTGCATTTGGCAGTTAGGAAAGACCTGTTCAGGGATCAGGGTGTTCCAGCCAGGGGAATGCAGAGAGCAAAAGTGATGCCACAGTGGCCTAAGAGCAAACAGAGGGTGAGGAAATGAGGGAAAATAGATGAGGAGAGCTTTTTAACTCAGCAGTGAATGGAAGCCAAAAGCACATTAGGTAGAGTGGGATGAGGAATGAAGAGAGGGAGGATCTGTGTGTGTTCAAGGTGGGAGGTATTTGTATCTATCCTGTAGTGAGGGCTGCTTAGTTCAATGGAGGAGAGAAGAGTGTCTCTGAAACTGCAGCATGAGGACACAGAAACATGTAGGAGGGACTCAACATCCAATAGGAGGTGGCTATCCTATTGCTGAAAAGGGAGAAAGGTGGAAAAATTTGGCACAGTCTGAAAAACATTTGTAGGGATGAAGGTTTTCAGAGACAAGACATTGAGGAGTTCCTAGCATTTAATATTCTCTTGTCTCTTACAGAAAAGGCATATTCTTGGGTTGAGGAAGGATGAACGTTAACGGTTAATATGCAGTTTGTATTACACCATTGTAGAACTTAATTTGACCACCTGCTAACTATGAAGTGTCTCTGAACAAATGCCAGTGGTAAGAAGCCATAGCTCTGCCATTGTAGAATCTTAAAGGAAATTCAAAGATTTCCTATTCTGTTGTGTATGAAAACAGTTAAGTTGTATAATTACCTGATGCTTCTACCTATCTTCTTTTTCTACGTAAAGCAAATTTTCTTTGTATATAGTATTCACGTGATCATAATTTCCAAAATGACTTCCCCCTAAACTCCTGTGGTCAAAGAACTGTTAAGTCAAAGAACTGTTCATGGGAAGAAGGAAAGATAATGAGTGTTTTGTGTGTATCGTAGTTTCCTTCAGTCAGAGACCATCAAGCATATACCTATAGTTGAACCAGTTGAGTTTATTACTCATTGCAGCAAAGAGAATGGACATTGTATGATACCATAGGGGATCTCAGTAAGCTGGTGTTAGACTTATCATAGAATTTGGGCTTTGGTTGGATAATTTCAGGAAGGGTCTGGGGGATGCAAGGACTTGCTCTGTATTGGGTGCTGTTAAGGAAGGACAATTCTTTGAGCATCTCATTAAATCTTACAGAGAGCACAGAGTAGATTGAGGAAAAAGCTGTAATTGAAAAAAAAAAGTGGCAGTCACTCATTGAGTGCAAGAGAGGGATATCTGGTATTTAGTGGACTGTACAGTGAACTTGTTTTTGTGTCACTTTACCATAGTCTCAGAGTGACTTTATTTGATACAGATATTCTATGAGATTATATCCCAGAGAAGAACACAGGTCAGTCTGTGAGCATCAGAGCAGCTTATGATAATATTGAGATCTAGCTGTTAATGTCAGATCAATTCTGGACTAAAGAGACAGTTTTATTTTTCGTATTTATGTGTGTATTATTTATATCTGTATGTGCACATTTACATATTAGTTTAATTTATAAATGAGATACTTATCTTTTCCTTTCTTGGTTGAATGTGGTTTGTATTGGCAAAAATCTATTTATTTATTTATTTATTTATTTATTATTTTTAAACACTTTTTAAAAAATTTTTATTTATTTATTCATGAGAGAGAGAGAGAGAGAGAGAGAGAGAGAGGCAGAGAGGCAGAGGGAGAAGCAGGCTCCATGCTGGGAGCCTGACGCAGGACTTGATCCCAGGACTCCAGGATCGCACCCTGGAGCAAAGGCCGGCGCCAAACCGCTGAGCCACCCAGGGATCCCTGGCAAAAATCCTTTTATTTATTTATTTTTTTTAAACTTTTTAAAAAAAATTTTTAAAATTTTTATTTATTTATGATAGTCACAGAGAGAGAGAGAGAGGCAGAGACACAGGCAGAGGGAGAAGCAGGCTCCATGCACCGGGAGCCCGACGTGGGATTTGATCCCGGGTCTCCAGGATCGCGCCCTGTGCCAAAGACAGGCGCCAAACCGCTGCGCCACCCAGGGATCCCGCAAAAATCCTTTTAAAAATCCTTTCAGGATGTAGTATTTTACAAGTATATAAAATTAATTACTTTAGAATGAAGAATTCATTACTTTAGAATTACTTTCAGCTGTATCAATAGCATAAAATGTGCTGCCGTTTGTTATGTTATTGGGGAAAGAGCAGAAAACACAAGATTCTTGCATTGATCCAAGTAGGCAGTGGGTGGTGGTGAGGGCTCAGAGGGTGGATGTTTTGAGAAATATTTAGAAAATAGAATGGACAGAGCTTGATTTCAAAATGTATTATATAGGGAAGCCAGAAGAGTGAAGGATGATGCCTAAGGTTTCTAGCTGAGTAAGTTTCAGTAGGAAGTGATGTTCCTACCAGGATGGGAAGGAAGGAGGAAGTGACAAGTTGGTGGGGGGGTAACAAATTTCTATAGTAGCAAGAATCTGGTTGAAGGGCGGCTGATTGCTTCTAATCAATCTTACAGGTGCTTAGCACCTAACAATAATAATTTGTTGCTTGGTTAACAGCAAGAGCTATAACTACCCAAGGAACCAAAATCTTAAATTGTTTTGTCAACATGTTCTCTCCTAATAGGCAAATCTATGTAATTGACAAAATTACCATCAGGAGACTGTTTGATCAGGGTGGGGACATCACAAAGGAAGCTAGCCTGGGTATCTTGGTTGCTGTGGTTACCAAGGTATGACCTCTCTATTGCAGGGCTTTATGTGCCCAGTATATGGAAACACAGGTGTGACCTCAAAACTGTGTCTTGAACCATTGTGCTGAAATGTGGTATGCCAAGGATGCCAACATGGGTATCTGCTGGTTCAAAACTTTACATATTATAGAACTGATGTAGGAGTTTTTAATAGAAACATTATGAAGGGAGGAGGGGAGAGAAGGAATTAAAATGTATCTGTAACTACACATAAACAAATTAAAAGACAGACATCCTTTTTTTTATAATAAATTTATTTTTTATTTGTGTTCAATTTGCCAACATACAGAATAACACCCAGTGCTCATCTCATCAAGTGCCCCCTCTCAGTGCCCGTCACCCATTCACCCCCAAACCCTGCCCTCCTCCCCTTCCACCACCCCTAGTTGTTTCCCAGAGTTAGGAGTCTTTATGTTCTGTCTCCCTTTCTGACATTTCCCACACATTTCTTCTCCCTTCCCTTATATATCCTTTCACTATTTTTTATATTCCCCGAATGAATGAGACCATATAATGTTTGTCCTTCTCCGGTTGACTTATTTCACTCAGCATAATACCCTCCAGTTCCATCCACGTCGAAGCAAATGGTGGGTATTTGTTGTTTCTAATGGCTGAGGAATATTCCATTGTCTGCATAGACCACATCTTCTTTATCCATTCATCTTTCGATGGACACCGAGGCTCCTTCCACAGTTTGGCTATTGTGGACATTGCTGATAGAAACATCGGGGTGCAGGTGTCCCAGCATTTCACTGCATCTGAATCTTTGGGGTAAATCCCCAGCAGTGCGATTGCTGGGTCATAGGGCAGGTCTATTTTTATCTCTTTGAGGAACCTCCACACAGTTTTCCAGAGTGGCTGCACCAGTTCACATTCCCACCAACAGTGTAAGAGGGTTCCCCTTTCTCCACATCCTCTCCAACGTTTGTGGTTTCCTGCCTTGTTAATTTTCCCCATTCTCACTGGGGTGAGGTGGTATCTCATTGTGGTTTTGATTTGTATTTCCCTGATGGCAAGTGATGCAGAGCATTTTCTCATGTGCATGTTGGCCATGTCCATGTCTTCCTCTGTGAGATTTCTCTTCATGTCTTTTGCCCATTTCATGACTGGATTGTTTGTTTCTTTGCTATTGAGGTGAACAAGTTCTTTATAGATCTTGGAAACTAGCCCTTTATCTGATATGTCATTTGCAAATATCTTCTCCCATTCTGTAGGTTGTCTTTTAGTTTTGTTGACTGTATCCTTTGCTGTGCAAAAGCTTCTTACCTTGATGAAGCCCCAATAGTTCATTTTTGCTTTTGTTTCTTTTGCCTTCGTGGATGTATCTTGCAAGAAGTTACCGTGGCCGAGTTCAAAAAGGGTGTTGCCTGTGTTCTCCTCTAGGATTTTGATGGAATCTTGTCTCACATTTAGATCTTTCATCCATTTTGAGTTTATCTTTGTGTATGGTGAAGGAGAGTGGTCCAGTTTCATTCTTCTGCATGTGGACTGTCCAATTTTCCCAGCACCATTTATTGAAGAGACTGTCTTTCTTCCAATGGATAGTCTTTCCTCCTTTATCGAATATTAGTTGACCATAAAGTTCAGGGGCCACTTCTGGGTTCTCTATCCTGTTCCATTGATCTATGTGTCTGTTTTTGTGCCAGTACCACACTGTCTTGATGACCACAGCTTTGTAGTACAACCTGAAATCTGGCATTGTGATGCCCCCAGATAGGGTTTTCTTTTTTAAAATTCCCCTGGCTATTCGGGGTCTTTTCTGATTCCACACAAATCTTAAAATAATTTGTTCTAACTCTCTGAAGAAAGTCCATGGTATTTTGATAGGGATTTCATTAAACATGTAAATTGCCCAAAAGACAGACATCCTTTACCTATTTTCATTCTGATGTCCTGAACCAGTATAAAGAGGCAAAATACAGATGAATTTAAAAGGCAACTCATCTCGTTGATATGTCAACTGTGCAGGGTTGATCAAGGAAATCTGACATACTAAATTTGCTCTTGTTTTGTTTCTTTTTAGCACTGTGTTTTCCCTTTATATTGAGAAGAGGCTTTTCCTCAGCTGACAGCTCCCTGCCCTTAAAAAAAAAATTTACTGTCTTTTACTGAAATTTCCTTTTCCTTCTTCCATCTTAATATTTTGAATCAGAACATGTAATTAAATTTTATTTAGAGCTTTGCAACACGAGTCCTGTGTTCTCTATAAAATTAAAGGAAAATCACAAGTGTTTATTTTTGCTCTTTATAAATACATGCATGTGATGTATAGTGCTATTTTATTAAATTCATATGTATTTGATATTACATGCCTTTTTCCCCAGATGATTACACTGTGAAAAGTCATTTAGATAAACCTACAGAGATGGAAAATCTCTATCTAAATGGCAATGGTTGTGCTAGCTTTCAGATTAGTGGTGTGGAAGCAGCAGTAGAACCTGTGACTGGTTCCCCAGTTTTCTTGGACAGTGGCCTAATTTTGCTTTTAAATAGAAGGCATTACTCCTCTTTTTAGGCCCTTCTTATATGCCTAATCTGTTACTGAATTGTTCATGTGCCTTTGGGAGTCTCTAAGTTCTCCATTCATCAGGATTTTAAGAACATCCTGATAATAGTTAAATATGATATTTATATTAATTTTCCTCAGGAATTGCCTTTTACTGTTTTGGTTATTTTCGTTTTAAGCATGAACAGCACTTAAGGCTTGTATCATATAATTATTCTATTAAGTGCGAGACTGTTATACTGAATATGTGAAAAAGTACCTGATTCTTTTTGAGTTAGAGGGTATCTTAGAGAAAATCTTAGAGTGTAATCCTCTTGCTTTGTATGCCAAACAGGTGAGGGTAAAAGAATTGGGTGACTTTTGAGTTTCCTGAAAGAAAAATTATGATTTTTAAACATATAATTATGAATTATGATTTTCAACATATAATTATAAAAATCATTATTTTTCCAACTATAATTTTGGAACTTAAAAGTAATGAACATTGAGTTAGTAAACCAATGGATAAATAGTATAGTTTTAGTGTTTTACTCAATAAAAATTAAGCAGAAGGCAGCATGAATAATGAACACATTTTTATTTTGTTAAAAGATTTATTTATTTTATTTTATTTAATTTTTTATTATTTTTAAAGATTTATTTATTTATTCATGAGAGAGAGAGAGAGAGAGAGAGAGAGAGAGAGAGGCAGAGATACAGGCAGAGGGAGAAGCAGGCTCCATGCAGGGAGCCCGACGTGGGACTCCACCCCAGGACTCCAGGATCACACCCTGGGCCAAAGGCAGGCGCTAAACCGCTGAGCCACCCAGGGATCCCCAAGATTTATTTATTTTAGAGAGAGTGAGCCTGCTTGCATGGGGTGAGGGGCAGAGGGGGGAGGGAGGGAGAGAGAGAAGGAGAGAAGCAGATCCCCCCTGAGCACAGAGCTCATCACAGGGCTACCCCCGGGATCATGACCTGACCCAAAATTGAGTCCGTGGCTCAACCGATGAGCCCAAACACATTGTTGTAAACTATTTAATATCCTTTTCCTTATAAGTAGATATAGTAAAGATTGTCTATTTGAACTAATTATTTTAAATTCACATTCTTTAATTAAGAAATAAAATGCCTGAAGTAAATTTCTTTGAGCTGTCAAAACTCTTTCTTCATTTTTTAAAGATTTATTTTTATTTATTTATGATAGACATAGAGAGAGGCAGAGACACAGGCAGAGGGAGAAGCAGGCTCCATGCAGGGAGCCCGACGCGGGACTCGATCCCGGGACTCCAGGATCGCTCACTGGGCCAAAGGCAGGCGCGAAACCACTGAGCCACCCAGGGATCCCTCTTTCTTCATTTTTGTAGTACTTCATTGAGTCAATGATACTACAACTAAATATATTTTAGACAGCTATCTGAAGATGGAGCCATCATTCTTCAATTAGGACTGAAATCTGTAGTTGAAAGGAGAAAAATGGTTTTATTTCTTTCTATGAATATATTATTTGGTGATATAATTATTTCTTCTAGAATGAGATTTTTTTTTTTAAAGCTACGTTAGTGAATAGTTTGGGGATTAGGAAGTACTCTAGAATTCAGCTGATTCAACAGCTTCAAGTCATAGACAATGATAATAGGAACCAAAGTGCAGATGTTTAAATAGAAAGGGAAGGTAGTATGCAGAATGCCAAGGAAAAGGATGTGAATCCCCCTTTCAGTGAACCTGTTAAGTTTAGGAGTTCACTTAATGGGTCTCCAGCCTTTGTTCTTAAGATACAGTGCTTCTGTGGTGGGGATAATCATGCTAATTAAACTGATTTTTTGCTTTTTAGGTGAGAGTTACGTGTGTGCATCAAATGAACCATTTCGTAAAGTTGATTACACCAAAAATATTAACCCGAACTGGTCTGTGAACATCAAGGGTGGGACAACCCGAGCTTTGGCTGCTCCCTCCTCCGTGAAGAGTGAAGTGAAAGAAAGTAAAGATTTCATCAAACCCAAATTAGTGACTGTGATTCGAAGTGGAGTGAAGCCTAGAAAAGCTGTGCGGATCCTTCTAAATAAGAAGACTGCTCATTCCTTTGAACAGGTCTTGACAGATATCACCGAAGCCATTAAACTAGATTCAGGGGTGGTCAAGAGGCTCTGCACACTGGACGGAAAGCAGGTAAGACGTTTACTAGCCCCCAGCTCTCCATCTTACTTTTAAACTCTCCCTGTGTCATGGTGATTGCATACTTGACAGTAAGAGTTTTATAGTCTCTAGAAATTATTCTAGTACTCCTATTTGAGAGGGGTGTGTGTGTGTGTGTGTGTGTGTGTGTGTGTGTGTGTGTGTATTAGCTTTTATCATGAAAAATGTAAGTGGCTTACCTATGTCTTTGCTCAAATATCTCAAAAGTGTGGAGAAATCTGTACTTCTTATGGTCACTGAAAGGGAAATGTAAACAACTTTTTTTTAGTTTGTATTTAAATAATTCCAGTTAACATACAGCATGGTAATAGTTTCCACTGTACAGTATAGCGATTCAGCACTTCTATACAATACCCGGTGCTCATTACAAGTGCCCTCCTTAATCCACATCCCCTGTCCCCACCCACCTCCCCTCTGGTAACCACCAGTTTGTTCTCTCTTGTTGAGAGTCCGTTTCTTGGTTTGCCTCTCTCTCTCTTTTATTTCCCGTTCCTTATTTGTTTCTTAAATTTCTATATGAGTGAAATCATATGGTATTTTGTCTTTCTCTGGCTTATTTTGCTTAGCATAATACTCTCTAGCTCCAACCATGTTGTTCCAAATGGCAAGATTTCTTTTTTTTTTTTTTCCATGGCTGAGTAATATTTTATTGTACATATATACCACAAGTATATACCACAATGGACACTTGGGCTGTTGCCATAATTTGGCTATCGTTGACAGTGCTGCTATAACTATCTGAGTGCACGTATCCCTTTGAATTAGTATCTTTGTATTCTTTGGGTAAATACCTCTAGTGTCACTGCTGGATCATAGGGTAGTTCAAATTTTAACTTTTTGAAGGACTTCCATGCATTTTCCAGAATGGCTGCACCATTTTGCAGTCCTGCCAACAGTGTAAGAGGGTTCCTTTTAATCCACATCCTTGCCAACACTGCTGTTTCTTGTGTTTTTTATTTTAACCATTCTGACAGGTATGAGATGATATCTTACTGTAGTTTTGATTTGTATTTTCCTGATGAAGACTGATGTTGAGCATCTTTTCATGTGTCTGTTGGCCATCGGTATATCTTCTTTTGAAAAATATCTATTCATGCCTTTTGCCCATTTTTTAATTGGATTACTTATTTTTTGGATGTCAGGGAAATGTAGACTTCCGAGGGAAAAGTGTAACTTCAAGAGGCTTCCTATATTAAATGAGATGTTCTCTGTTTAAGAATAAGAACACCTATTGACTAGTAGAGTGATTATGGGTTTGGTAAATCACAGGAGTCAAAATTAAAGATATTTAACATTTTTAGAAAAGCCTTTCCTCCCCACCTAATGTAATATGGAAAACACATTTCAAAAAAGTACTTTCATAAGAATGTCTGTATGAATTTCATAGGGCACAGTGGGGAGCTATTTAATCAGGATTTCTTTTCTGTTTTTTTTTTTGTTTGTTTTGTTTTGTTTTTTTAAGAGAGAGATAGTGCATGTGTGTGTGGAGCGGGGTGGAGAAGAGGGAGAGGGAGAGAGAATTCCAAGTAGGCTCCACACCCAGCACACAGCCCGAAATGGGGTTCAGTGTCACAACCCCTGAGATCATGACCTGAACTGAAATCAAGAGTCTGACACTTAACCAACTGAACCACCCAGATGCCCCATTAATCAACATTTCTGAAAAATATACACAAATTACATAGGAAAAAGCAAGCCAAATTATGGTAATAACATACTAGGAAATGTAATGGGCTAATAAGAAAAACTGGGCAAATTTCAAGAATGCACAAATATTGAGTTTTGCCACAATTAGATTATCATTTCTAAAGAGAAACATGTAGCTTCTGAAATGTATTTTTTCCTAATTTCATTAAGTTGTTTGTATTCACACTGTGTTAAGCATTATAGTTTCCAGCATTCAATTTGTTTCTTCATCCCATTTTGTTTTCTCCCTATAACACACTTAATTTATTCTGAAGTGTTCAGCTGGTATGGTGCTAAGAATGAAACACTGGAGCAGTGCCTTCTGGAAAAACACAAAGTAGTTTTCTAATTTCCTAACACCAGATCTAGTTAGTCGATTGCTTCCTGAAACATTAACAAAATTTTAAAAATAGGTTCTAAAAATTCCAGTAGAGTAAGGTTATAATGACTTTTTTGATTAATTAAATAGACTGTTGGAAAGCATGACACTTCATAGCAGTCTGCCCAAGATAGGTTTCACAGTATGAATGGAAATAGACGCTTTAAAAAGTGAGTTAATAGCACAGCACGACACAAAACAACTTAAGATTCATTCTGCAAGTAAATGAAAATGAATTAGAATAAAAGATTTGGTTAAGTCAAATAACTAATTCTTGGTTGACACAGGAAGACAGGAAATATAGAGACAAACATTTAAGACACTTAACAAAAAGAAAAATGGAAATCATAAATATGCCAAATTCAAAAACCTGAATGTCATATGAACAGTAAATGCAGATGAGATTTTAAAAATTGAGACTCCGATTTAGAAATCTCTAAATGAATATTATTCAGGGAAAATGGAAGTGAAATGCAGTTGAACATCTAATTGAAATGGGTAATCATTGAAATTTTAATAATTATCCAAAAAAAAGTATCTTCAGAAAGACTCCAGACTAGAAATATCAGTATGTAAAAATGTTAACTAAAGCACAAGCAACCCCAAATAAACCACATATTAAAGAAGACTACATTGCTAAGAGTAGGACTTAATGACAGGAACTAAAGAAAGAAACATCTTAAAAAAAAAAAAAAAAAGAAAGAAACATCTTTATACATGAGATCTAGAGAATAAAGCATAATGGTACATGGAATCCCAGAAATGCTACAAAGACATTTGATAAAATACAAAATTGACATTCAGTTAAAGATTCTGTAACAAATGGAAGGTGAGTTCTCTAATACACTTCTAAAAAATACTATCTGAAACAAAAAGCCTATGTATTTGGTGTAAAATACATACACCACTGGAAGTATTTCTTTGACCGTCTCATTTCTATGGGATAATCGCCTGGCAGCACCACTATTCAACATTCTTCTATATATTCTCATTAATTTTAATTTATAGTTTAATTGCAATTTCAATAAGAATCTAAATGAGATTTTTTTGGGGGTGGAGGGAAGAATAACCTAAGTGATTCCAAAAGCTAATCTGGAAAAAGAGGCAGGAAAATTTTGGAAATAATGATTAATGGGCTCTTACGCTACCAGATATTAAATCATCATCCTTATAAAATAGCAAAAATAAATTCCAGGTGTTTTGAAAATATAGATGTCAAAAAAAAAAAAAGGAAAATATAGATGTCAAATGAAACAAAAGAACTAAAAGAAAATATGTCAATAGGTTGAAATGGGAAAGGATTTTCTAAGCATAAAAATTGTGGAAAATCACAAGGGGAAGGTTGACTGGACAACGTAAAATATAAAAACTTCTAGATGTCATAAGGAAGGTTTATATCTTTTATATTGAGTTATAATAGTTTATTTTTATTCTTTAAAAAAATTTTATTGGGCAGCCCCGGTGGTGCAGCGGTTTAGCACCGCCTGCAGCCCGGGGTGTGATCCTGGAGACCCGGGATCGAGTCCCGCGTCAGGTTCCCTGCGTGGAGCCTGCTTCTCCCTCTGCTTGTGTCTCTGCCTCTCTCTTCCTCTGTGTCTCTCATGAATGAATGAATGAATGAATGAATGAATGAATGAATAAAACATTTTTAAAAGATTTTATTTATTCATTCATGAGAGAAACACAGAGAGGGAAAGGCAGAGACACAGGCAGAGGGAGAAGCAGGCTCCATGCAGGGAACCTGACGCGGGACTCGATTCCGGGTCTCCAGGATCACACCCCGGGCTGCAGGCGGTGCTAAACCGCTGAGCCACCTGGGCTGCCCTTAGAGTAGTTTAATATGAAAAAAACAACATTGTAATGCAAGATGGGTAAAAAAAGGACACAGACTACTTGAAAAGATTGAACATTTTTTATACTTAGTATTTATAATTCTATCTCTAAAAATATTAGAGCAATGGGATATTTTTGATATTTAAAATGGACAGGTTTTTAAAAATGTTTATTATTTGTGGATATGCAGTGAATTGGCATTTTCAAAGAATGATGGAAGTATGCATTTCATAATCTTTATGGAAAGCAATTTGTTTTGTGCAATTATACAAATGTTCTTGCTATTTGAACTTGTAAATTAACTTCTAGGAATTTATCCAAAATAACCTGAAATGTAAATATAATTATGCATAGGAATTTTCATTTCAGCAATAAGAGCAAAAGATTGAAAACAATTTAAAATCCCTAATATAGACAACAACTAATTGATATTACTGTAGAATATATTTGTGGCCATTGAAAATTATGTTTGGAGGATATGTAAAGACCTGGGAAAATGTTGAGTGGAAAGAAAAAAAAAAACTGTAGTATGTTTTCAATTTTGTGTTAAGAAAGAAAAGTAGAGGGAAGTTTTTTTAAACTAATTTAGAAGGAAACACAATTATAGTTGTCATCAGAAATCAGAAGTTTGCTGTTCTGATTTCCACTACTTTTTCATGTCTGCTTAGAAGCAAAAAAATCAAGCACCAAGACGGAAAACAAGACTGATTTCAATCAGTTGTAAAAATCAAAACATTATGAGTTAATCCTTAAAATTTTAGCAGGTTGGCTATAAAATGTTACAATAATTACTTTTATCACTATTTATGTCTTATAGAACTTACCACATTATTTCCCATGTGCAAAGAAAAGAAGTATCTTAAGACTTTTATTTATTTTGTTTTCCTAAAACATTTATTTTATTTTATTTTTAAATATTTTATTTACTATTCATGAGAGACAGAGAGAGAGAGAGAGAGAGAGAGAGAGAGACAGGCGGAGGGAGAAGCAGGTTCCATGCAGGGAGCCCAATGCAGGACTCAAACCTGGTACTCCAGGACCATGTCCCGAGCCAAAGGCAGACACTCAACCACTTAGCCACCCAGGAGTCCCTTCTTAAAACTTCTAAATAAAATATTTCTCTGGAAAAATTATGGATTTTACTTTGGATGTTGTATTTTCAGAGTGCCAGGTATCCTTAAATACTATAGTTTTCTTGGCATGCTGATAAAAAAAACTGGAATTACTATTTAAACTTGAAGTCCAATTTTTGGTTGATATGTGTTACAACGAGAACATTTATTTATTTCTTGCTTTGAAATAGCCTAAGAAATTTGTCTTATGCTTAAGATTAATGCGAACCTTATTTCATAAAATGATCTTTTTTATGGGTATGTAAAACAATCTGTTCTTTGAAAATTTTCAATAAAAGGATAGCTTTGCTTAGGTGAAGAGAAAGGAATGAGAAAGGAACTAAGATCTGTTAAATAAGTTGTTCCTGCACAAAAGTTAGGGTATCTTAACTTTTATGTTTTTTTTCTTGGTTACTTTCTGCTCACATGTGTTGTTTTCATCTTGAATTATTCTGATCTTTAACACAGGTAGAGATTTAACAATTTATAGGCAGTTCATCATGAACGGTCACTGATCTCATCCTGACACCTATCCTAGAATCTTTAAGGGGCCCTGGTGATCTTTTATGGGCTTGAAAGCTTTCCTGATTAAAATATCATGTGCCAGTAGCATTACTGTTGTTAAAACAATGTCCTTTGAACTTCTCTTCTATCAGAATGGATGATCACATCTTCCTAGTAGTATGGACTTCATTCACCAGGTCTGACTTAATTAGTACAACTGACTCATGCATTTTTTTTATCTCTTTATAAAATCACTTCAACTAAAATAATGTTTTAGGGTTTGTTTTTTTTTAAGATTTTACTTATTTATGGTAGACAGGCAGAGACACAGGCAGAGGGAGAAGCAGGCTCCATGCAGGGAGCCTGACATGGGACTCTATGTATCCCAGGTCTCCAGGATCCCACCCCGGGCTGAAGGCGGCGCTAAACCGCTGAGCCACTGGGGCTGCCCATGTTTTAGGGTTTTATCCATGTTAACTCTTGTGTTTTCTTTAGTGTAGAGCAAAAGTTCTCAACTGGCTATAATTTCACCTCCAGGAGACATTTAGCAGTGTCTGGAATCTTTTTTTTTTTTTTAATTTTTATTATTGAAGTACAGTTGACATACAATGTTATATTAGTTTCAGGTGTACAGCGTAGTGATTTGACAGTTCTATACATTACACAGTACTCACCACAATAAAGTGGTTACCATCTGTTGCCCATACCGTGGAGTCTTTTTTTGATGCCATCACTGTGGATGGGGATTCCACTGGCATGTAGCAGGTAGAGGCCAGGAATGCTGCTATGCATCCTCCAGTGCACAGAATAGACACAGTGTAATTCTTTGGAGCCCAAAAGGTCAATAGAGCTAAGTTTCAGAAATTGTGTTGTCAAATAAATGAAATGATTCAAAAAGAAATACTTGTTTGAATGTTTTTGTTACCACTTAGGCCACATGCTAAACTTTATTTCAAAACTTATAGATGTTCTCATAGCCTGTCTGTCTACTTCTTACTTTAGTAAGGCAGGTGTGTCAGCGTGTCATGGTTTATAGTTTTTGTTGTCCTGGATTTCAATCCACTTGCCTTTGTTGTATGATGCTAACATAAAGCTAAGTAGTACAGCTTTACAGGGGATTAAATAAAGATATCCCAAGTGGTTTTTACATGCGTTTAAAGAGAAGTCTAAGAAATCATGATTTAATATTGTGGAGTTTTAACTATTTAATACTTAAAAGTATGTTAAGATTATCAGTTTTTAAAAAATGTACAACTTATGTGCTTATAGATAAAATGACTAGAGAAAAAGATCTGTAAATAGAAGTCATGACTGTTCAGTAGTTTTCTTAACTTGCAATTAATTTATTTATTTATTTATTTATTTATTTATTTATTTATTTATTTATTAAGATTTTATTTATTTATTCATGATAGAGAGAGAGAGAGAGAGAGGCAGAGACACAGGCGGAGGGAGAAGCAGGCTCCATGCACCAGGAGCCCGACGTGGGATTCGATCCCGGGTCTCCAGGATCGCGCCCTGGGCCAAAGGCAGGCGCCAAACCGCTGCGCCACCCAGGGATCCCAACTTGCAATTAATTTAGATTAAATGTTTTTCTTTTTAAATAAAATCTTGAGGGCAGCCCAGGTGGCTCAGCGGTTTAGCACCACCTTCAGCCCAGGGCGTGGAGACCCGGGATCGAATCCCACGTCGGGCTCCCTGCATGGAGCCTGCTTCTCCCTCTGCCTGTGTCTCTGCCTCTCTCTCTCTCTCTCTGTCTCTCATGAATAAATAAATAAAATCTATTTAAAATAAATAAATAAATAAATAAAATCTTGAGTTTTTAAATTAAAGGAATTGGATAGGAGAATGAAGTTTACTTTTAAAATTGTTTGAAAGAGTTACATTCTTATAATAAACTGCAGCAGGGGGAGTTCTTTAAAAGCGTCTTTATTCTGTTAAGAGAATAAGAGGTCCAAATATAGCTTTTGTCCACATGTGTAAAAAATTCTAGCTTTTAGCTTTCCCAGAAACAGCAGAGCTTTAACATAAAAGAAACATATTTAGTAGAATTTTGGAACAAGTTGATTCTTGTCATGGGCAGAGGCAAAACAGACTCAGAAATTGCTAGCAGTTGATTCTTGGGGGTAAAATACTTCCAGACTTTGGGACCACTGCCAATCTTTGGATACCCACATGCAGTGGGATCCTCCTTGGGGATCATGGAAACCTCTTGAGTGCCTTCGTCTTATCAGTCAGTGTTTATGAAGGTTTCCATCGTCACTTTTTAAAAAGTTTAGTTATTTTATGAGTGCTGTAATATGAATAACAACTTATTTTTGTACTTTCTTTGGCATCACAGTTTCTAGAAAGATTCATTTTTTGTAATGACCTGACCATTTTTATTTAAAGCAATCTTTTCTCAAACATTGCTCCATAAAAATCAAATAATTGATATCTACTTTAAAATTTTTTTTATGCTTCATTTGATCCTGATACAGTTTTTCCTTGAAGTAGATGGAGGACAGAGTTTGGTTTTAATTCTCACACTGGGCCCAATGCATACATTTTGTTTTTGTGGATAATAGAGATCCAGGTGACTGTCTTTTGTCTTATTAGATACATTCATACTTCTAAAGTGTGGGTAGTCCTGCTCTGTCTCAAGCAATGGAAAATTTATCCCAATCAGGAATCAAAATGAGAGTAACTAGAGTGGGATTTTCAGCACTTCAGAAAGTTCAGGTATATAGAAAGGGAGAAAACATTCATTTGTTCTCTGATTCCTGATCTAAGCAGATTTTAAGTGTGTATGTTAAAATGACATCACTGCAAACTCTTTGGTTTCTTTATCCTTTGATGTCTAAACTGGAGTAATGTGTGGATCATAAAATTGTGTTAAATTCATTTCATTTTTGTTATAGTTGTATTTTGCAGTGATTATAATTGATTATTAAAAATACATTTTGTTACATATGTATTTTACAATGCTTAGAATAATACCTAACAGCTTAATTAGTTACTAGATAAAAGATAATAGCTTACTACGTCAGGTATTAGTGCTTTATATTAGTCTTTTTTGCTAATCCTCACAACAACCTTGAGAGTTAGGTATTATAATTCCCATTTTACATTGGAGAAATTAAAATAGAAATAAAATAACCTATTATTTAAAATCTCACAGCTGGTGGTGGAGCTGGAATATACACTTCACAGCTTTGCTGGAAGCCTTCTGTGGTCAGGCTCTGTGAAAGGCTTTAGTGATAAAGATGAGGGATAAGATAGCTAATAAGCTAATCAGGTTATTTCAGATTTTTTTTTAATAGGTTTTAGAATGACGCACTTTTACCTGGGGCTTATCTACAATTTGTGTAATTATACATCGTGTGTCAAAATTCTTTGAGTAGGATTTGAAAAAATAGGTTAAGGACTAATTACATGCTTGACAAAAAGATGACTTCTAGAATTATTTCATAGATTTAATTTTTAAAACTTTTTTATAAGATTTTATTCATTTATTCGTGAGAGACATAGGCAGAGGGAGAAGCAGGCTCCATGCAGGGAGCTCGACGTGGGACTTGATCTCGGGTCTCCAGGATCACACCCTGGGCCGAAGGCAGGCGCTAAACTGCTGAGCCACCCAGGAATCCCCCAGATTTTAATTTTTTCAGTTAAAGAATATGACTGCTGAACTGTAGAAAATATACGAAAAGTAAATGCAGAATCCTTCCATTTTAACCTTTTTTTTTTTTTTTTTTTTTTTTTTTTATTTATTTATGATAGTCATACAGAGAGAAAGAGAGAGAGGCAAAGACACAGGCAGAGGGAGAAGCAGGCTCCATGCACCGGGAGCCTGATGTGGGATTCGATCCCGGGTCTCCAGGATCGCGCCCCGGGTCAAAGGCAGGCGCCAAACCGCTGCGCCACCCAGGGATCCCTTTTTTAACACTTTTTAATTGAGTATTCTTATCCATATTTTTTTATGCCTGTTTTTTTTTAAGATTTTATTTATTCATGAGAGACATGCACACACAGAGGGGTAGAGACACAGGCAGAGGGAGAAGCAGGCTCCATGCAGGGAGCCCGACGTGGGACTCGATCCCTGGTCTCCAGTATCACGCCCTGGGCTAAAGGCCACGCTAAACCACTGAGCCACCTGGGTTGCCCTGCTGAGCCACCCAGGTTGCCCTGTTTTGTTTTGTTTTGTTTTTTAAGGGAAAAATTACTCAAGTAAAATCAGTACATTTCTATGGGAAAATATGTTGAGGAGGAAAAAAAGTTTCCCTCTATTTTAATATTTTTTTAAAAGATTTTATTTATTTATTCATGAGAAACACACAGAGAGAAGCAGAGACACAGGCAGAGGGAGAAGCAGGCTCCATGCAGGGAGCCCGATGTAGGACTCCATCCCGGGACTCCAGGATCACGCCCTGGGCCAAAGGCAGATGCCAAACCGCTGAGCCACCCAGGGATCCTCCCTCTATTTTATTTTATTTATTTTATTTTTTAAAAGATTTTATTTATTTATTCATGAGAGAGAGAGAGAGAGAGAGAGAGAGAGAGGCAGAGACACAGGCGAGGGAGAAGCAGGCTCCATGCAGGGAGCCCGATGTGGGACTCGATCCCGGGTCTCCAGGATCAGGCCCTGGGCGGAAGGCAGGTGCTAAACCACTGAGCCACCCAGGGATCCCCCTCCCTCTATTTTAATATTCTTCTGGCTGACCTAACAATCAAGTTGACATGGGGCAAATTAACAGGAGAAAATCATGTTTAATTTTGTACATACAGGGAATCCACCTAGTCATGAGATTTCAGGATGGACCTAGAGGATATAATGCTAAATGAAGCAAGTCAGGAAACACAAATACCATATGATTTCACTTATATATGGAATTTAAGAAGCAAAACAAAACAAAACAAACCAAAAAACCAGACTCTTAAGTACAGAGAATAAACCTGATGATTGCCAGAGGGGAGGTGGTTGAGGGGAGGTATGGAATAGGTAAAGAGCGCCAAGAAAACACTTATCTTGATGAGTACTAAGTAATGTATAGAATTGTTGAATCACTATATTGTACACCTGAAACTAATATAACACTGAATGTTAATTACACTTCAATTTAAAAAAATTAGCTCCCCTCCCTGCCCCTCCCCTCCCAAACCCCAGTGATCTGGGGTGATACAGGTGAGAATTATAGTTTTTTTCCAGGATGTTACTGCTAGTGGGATGGATAAGTGAGTCTGCTGGGATGTTAGAAATGCATGCTCTATAGCTTGATCTGAGTAGATTTTATAGAGGGATACACAAATGGAAATGCTTATCAAGTTGTTTGCTTAATATTTGTGTACTTTACTGTATGTAATTTATACCTTAATTTTCAAAAGGGAGAAAAGAGGAAAAAAAATGTGAGATTCCAAAACCAGGCAACATGAGGTATACATGTCATTCTAGACCAAGGAGAAAGGGAATGGGAGTCCCAAGCTTCAAAGAGAAGCAAGGAAATTCACAGGAAGACAGGAAAGATTAATTGCTGAGTAAACAAATGTTTCCTGAGCCATCCAGAAACAGTGGTACGTAGAGAGGACTTTGGATAAACAGGCCTTGATAGGCTCTATCCTGTCTACTACCTAGTTCATATCATATTATAGTTATTTGGCGGGGGGGATAACTCCTGTTCTGGAGCATGTCCTATACCTAAATTTTTTTAGGCAGCTGGGGGAAAATCAAAGTTTCTTCTGAGTCTTTTGGGCCTTGATTATTTTCATCTTGAAATAATCTGCAGGCCAAAGTTGTACATTTTTGGATGATCCATTTTTCAATTCCTCTACAAACAATTAAAAGAAGTGCAAAGACTGAACATTTGTTTTCACATCTGCCCTTAGTCCCAAACCTCATTCTATTTCCTAAACAGAACAACTAATACCAATTTTGTTAATGCAATTTAAATATACATATACACATAGTTTTTTACATAACATGATTTTTATGTGTGATCGTGTTTCCTTTTTTCATTTATTAATCATACTCTTACATAATCTTCATATTTCATAAATGACTGTTCCAATGGCTAGACACACCATAATATATTTCACCTATTGTTAGGCATTTGAGTTATTTTCACTTTCTCATTCTTTTATCCTCTGATCATCTTGCTGTTTAAAGATTTAACATGTTTTGGATTGTTTCCTTTCCTTGGCGTAGATTCCTAGAGGTAGGTTACTGGAAGAGACTCCAGTATTTTCGAATTTGAGAGAGTATCAGAGCTGTAGACAAAAAGTTGTCCTAGTTGGCAATGCCACTGGCCTGTGCTGCAGTATTTCTGTAGCTGGGAGAGCCTTATAAAAAGACAAGACATGACAACCAGGCCCAATGCACATACTTAATTTGTTGCATGGAAAAATGCACATTTTATGAAATTCCTATTTACAAATTGAAGCCCATTTACCATCTCCACCTTTGTTACTTTCAGTTCTAGAAAGTAGTGTAACAAGAAAAGCCAACTGATCTGTGTATAAGTTTTATATTAGAGGCAAATGCTGACCAACTAGTCTTGAGAATGTTAAGCTTAGTAGGGGGAAAATTTTCTTTTTAAGCTAATAACCCACATTTTGGTATGCTGTTGTCTTAATCTTGAACTGAAAGATCTATCACTTCATTGAATATTTACTTTATAACCTTTGCCTAGATGTCAAAATCTCATGCGTATATTTCTGGTATTTAGTGAATTCACATAATTCTTTGCTTTGTGATATTTTGACTCAAAATTAAGTCAAGATTACTTGAAATCAATGATTTTTAAAGTTAATCATTGGCTTTTTATGGGTCATAGATAACTTTTGGATTTGTTTTTGTTTTTGTAATCTATTGTGAATGTGTGCCAAATTTCTACCAATATTTACAAGTTGATTAGATTTCATGAAAGGGTCATTCATCATGCCTTGTGGTAAAAACAAGGACAGGTGCAGAGTCAGTATAGTATTTCAGAATATGTAGCTGATTTAGGAAATTAATTAGTCCAGCTTGCTAATTTTATAAATGAGAAATCCTTGGGAGAACATGTTAGCTTTTGAGAACCAATTAGAGTCTTTGGTTCTTCTCTTCCAAATGATGCCTGCCTCAAAATTTTGCATGTGATCAGCTTATTTGCAGATCGCAGAGCAGTTTATGAACCTCACTTTGGCCTGTCTTACGCTGTTCCTTTAGTTGATGGGAGTTCTTATTTTCAGCCTGATTAGTCATTGATTTTTCTAGAGAGCAAAAGTTAAACTTGACATGGTCGTCTGTATTCTAAAGGTGATGCCTCATAGAAGAAGAATTAATTGAATCTAAACTAAGAATTGCTTCATGGAGAAAAATAGTGCTAGAGTCTGTATTTGCTTTCTCAGTAACCCCGTGCAATTTTCTGGATTTAAAAATTAACCTCTAGCAATTTTTTTATATAAGGAGGAACACTTCAAACAGTAAGACTAGCTTTCATGAATATTCTCTTTATGTATTTTTAGAATATTTTAATTGTAGTGTGATGCAGCTGCCAGACTCATAGCACAAAGTGTTGGAAGCTCTGTAGTCATTAGAGGTTCGCCTCCACAAAGTTTAATTTTCTCAGCCTGAGGACTGTTGCAATGAAGCAGTGCTTACCCAGAAAGAGCATTCTCCTTTTCTTTATGCATTTCAGACTCTTCCTAAGACTTGAAATAATAGAAGTTTTATTTAAAATTTTCTTTGTTTTGTAATGGTTTTATGGCAAGCTTCTCTAAATGTGAGCATGAAGACATTTGATTATATTTGAAAATATTGTTCTTTGTTTGCCCACATGTGAAGTCATTAAAATGCCATATAAAATATGGCTTATGGAAGATATTTAAATATCTGTGTATGGGTACTTATTGAAACTGACATTATGTTACATGGTTGTGTTTCTGAAGGATTAAGTTTATTAAACACCTAGTCCGTAGTATCACTTATGTCCTATATGTTTAGTGGTAAAATATAGTTGACACATGCCATTGTGAAATGGAAATTATAAAGACAGTTTTTCCTTTTTATAAAAAAGCAAAAGTTGTATACATGGAAACTCCTGAAAGTCTCATTAAGGCAGCTTAATCCAGATTTTAACATTTTCACTTAATACAGTAGCCCAGATTTTATGTGTAGATAAAAGATAAAAGTTAAAAATTTTCTAGAAGTTTTAAAATATGTTTTCACTGCCAGAGGATTCCTGCCCAGGCCACACTAGTCAATGTCTTAATCACTTCTTCAGCTTCTAGGATTTTTTTTTTTTTAATTTTTATTTATGATAGTCACAGAGAGAGAGAGAGAGAGAGAGGCAGAGACACAGGCAGAGGGAGAAACAGGCTCCATGCACTGGGAGCCCGACGTGGGATTCGATCCCGGGTCTCCAGGATCGCGCCCTGGGCCAAAGGCAGGCGCCAAACCGCTGCGCCACCCAGGGATCCCCCAGCTTCTAGGATTTAAGAAGGGTTGCAATCAGTGTGATTGTGCCCCGAGGAGCTGATTATATGCACTGGAACCAAAAAATGAAAATTGAAATTTGATTTAAATATATTCATTTCCTATGATAGACAATCACATTGTAATATTGAATGACACAAAGTTTACATTTATGCAACAAGGACTGTCATTATTAGAGATTTTTAATGATGGGAAAGACACCAACCAGCCTTTAGTGCCAAAAACTATGGCAGACTCTTTACACATGTCATTTAATTCTTGCAGTCACCTTGAGATAGGCATACTCTGCAAGGAACATTACAGAGCATATCCAAAGAACTTCTGTCCTTTGGCGTCAGACATATTGGATATGGTAGTATACTTATGCCATGAAAGCTGCCTTTGCTCTAAACATTTTTCTGTTTACTCTCAGGGCTGGTTTTCAAGATTCAAAGCAAGATTAATTACTTTATAATTATTTTTAATTGTAACATGATTATTTAGTCTTTAGACTTAGCTCTGAATAGCTTCCTAGACCTTTTCGAAAACTTCTGTTCACTTTCAAATGATTAAGAGGTTATTTATTTTCATCTATGGGTTATACTCTTTACTATCATTTGTTTTGTAACTCGAGGTATCCTGGATTTGGTCAATGGAACCTTTTGCAAGCTAGATCCTCTGTCTTTTTGACATATTTAAGGATACATAGGAAAGTATAGATTATAAGGAACCTTGTCAGGTTCATAGACTTCGTGGCAAACAAAAATAATAGCAATTCTGTGTCTCAGTGACTGCTCAAGGTCGACTGTTCTCAAGTGTCTTCTAATACTGTCTATTCTAACGTGGTTTCTGTTCATTGCACGTGACTCCTGGATTCTGCGCAATTCCGTTTTTGTCTCTGTTAGTATGTTTGCCATTAAACCCCTAGAAACTAGGGCTTGAGGTATTTCCGAGTTGACTGGTTATTGTCCAATGTAAGAGCACCATCATAGGCCGTTAGCCTCCCTTTTCTTCACCTATAGATGGCTGCTTTTAGGGAAACACATTTTTTTTTTTTTATTTTAAACACATTTGTTTTGAACAGAGTTTCTGTGTTGAGTTGTATGATCCTGCAGCCTATGTACAGAGAACTTTGTTACTTTTTTTTTTTTTAAAGATTTTAAGTAATTTCTATGCCCAATGTGGGGCTGAACTTACAACCCCTAAATCAAAAGTCACATACTCTACTGACTGAGCCAGCCGGGTGCCCTGGAGAAAAAGACTTTGTTCTTAAGGGGTTTGTGAATATTGAAGGTATCTAGGGATTCAGTGACTATCTGGTTCAGTGGTTCTTGACTAGAAGTCATTTTACCACCGAAGGGGTATTTGGAAATTGTTGGAGACATTTTTGGATGCTGTAACTGGAGTGGGGTAGGGTAAAATGTGTTACTGGTATCTAATGGGAAGAGGCCAGGGATGCTGCTAAGTATCTTACAGTGCATAGGACATCCCTCCACAATAAAGAGTGAACTGGTCCAAAACATCAATAGTGCTGAGACTAAGAAGCAGTCACCTAATTTAATGGGTATAAGGAGGAACGATATGGGGGTATTGAGAGGGATGCCAGTGTTTTCGGAGTGGCCAGTGTAAGAGATATAGGTAGGTATATTTTATTGAATATACTTTTTTGAAATTGAAAAGGCAAGGGCAAGGGCAAGATTATGCACAGCAGTCACTGTGTTTTTGAAGGATGGGAACCTCATCTATTGGGCTTTGGATTGGCATTGAAGAATTTTAAGAGATTCAGATTTGCATTTTATAAGGTTTACTTGGAGAGTTTGAAATGAGTTCAGAAAGATGATCAATCCTAAAGGATTCAGTGTCCCAGAATGTGGGAAGCTGTCTTAGATGATATTATTTCAAAGTATAATATGTTTTACAGTTTCCTAAATGCTCATGGGAGGTGGTTCCTAAACTGAATTCCAGATTAAAAGCAGACATTCCTAAAGAAATTTAAACAGTTTCAGAGGGTATAGATTTGGTTTTAGCAGGAAATGAGAGAGATAGTGTTGAGCAGGAAATGAGATAGAGAAAATGAGAGATAGTGTTTAGCCGGAAATGAGAGAGAGAGAGTAGAGTTTCTTACGTCCGTGGACAGAAAGTATTATTTGGTTGGAGATTATAGTGTATCTTCGCTGTGACTGGGAAAAAGTGGATTTTAGTGCATTCATTAATTTTCCTTGTGTTTTTATGCTGTCAAACTATTTCAGGTGTTTGTGGCAGGATGGATATCTGTATTGTTATTTAGAAGAAATGCTGAAATGTAGGCAACACTGCCTTTTCTTATTGTTACTGGAACTGTGACTGCTTTTTCCTTTTCTTTCACAACAGAGACCTGATATGATCTAGGTGATCTGTGACCGTGAGGTAAATTTATATTTGAGAGAAGTTGTTATTGCAATATGAAACTACTGCAATATTCTATTTCTGATGACACATTTGTTTGTGAATGACTTAAAAATATTGTCACTGTGACATCTAGGAAACTTGAATACAAAGGTGCTTCTTGGTAACAAAAGAGAATACTTTTCCTTAAAATTATTACAGTGGTGTAGAAAACAAATGGTCCAGTGTTCATGAGTCAGTTATGATCTATTGGAATACTTTACAAATTTTTAAAATTTATTAATTATTTTTTTTAATTTATGATAGTCACACAGAGAGAGAGAGAGAGAGAGAGGCAGAGACATAGGCAGAGGGAGAAGCAGGCTCCATGCACCAGGAGCCCGATGTGGGATTCGATCCCGGGTCTCCAGGATCACGCCCTGGGCCAAAGGCAGGCGCTAAACCGCTGCGCCACCCAGGGATCCCAATTTTTAATAGCTTTAAAAAATGTAAGTGCTTCTGTGCTTTGGCTAATAAGATGTGTTATCAAAATTATATTGTTCAAATAACTTATTGGGAACTATCCCTACTTTTATTTAAAAAATCAGTAGTGTTTTGCCATTCTGTAAAGTAGTATGGAAGTTCCTCAAAGATTTAAAAATAGAACTACCATATGACCCAACAATTGCATTATTAGGTATTTACGCAAAGGATACAAAAATACTGATTTGAAGGGATATATACACTCTGATGTTTATAGCAGCTTAATCAGCAATAGCCAAATTATGGAAAGAACCCAAATGTCTGTCCACTGATGAATGGACAAAGAAATAGTTATATATATTATATATATATATAATAATATGTATTATGTTATATATGATATTAGCCATCAAAAAGAATGAAATCTTGCTATTTGCAATGATGTGAATGGAGCTAGAGTGTATTATATTAAATAAATAAGTCAGAGAAAGACACGTATTTCTTTTTTGAAAAATATTTTATTTATTTATTAGAGAGAAAGAGAATGAGAATGAGCAGGACAGGGAGGAGCAGAAGGAGAGGGACAAGTACACTGCTCATGAGCAGGGAGCCAATGTGGGGCTCAATCCCCGGACCCTGAGATCATGACCTGAGCCAAAGGCAGATGCTTAACTGACTGAGCCACCCAGGTGTCCCCCTCCGTATGATTTCACTCATATGTGGAATTTAAGAAACAAAACAGATTAACATGGGAAAAAACCCAGGGAAACCATAAAACAGACTGTTAACAATAGAGAACAGACAAAGGTTGATGGAGGGAGGGAAGGAGGGGATGGGTTAAATGGGTGATGGATATTAAGGAGGGCAGTTGTGATGAGCACTGGGTGTTTTATGTAAGTGATGAAACACTAAATTCTACTCCTGAAACTAAAATTACACTGTATGTTAACTAACTGGAATTAAAAAAAAAAAAGAACAAACTCTTGAAACATAAATACATACATATATACATACATACTGAAAGCAACTAATAGAGTATTGCACTGAAATTGATGACTTCATACTCAAAAAAATCCCTTGTTGCCCAAAATACTAAGTGGAATGGGTCATTTTTTTCCTGAAGTTCTAAAACCTGTATGGTTAAGTCCATCCCAATTGACAACAAATATTTCCTTACCAGGAAAAAAAGTTAATAGTGTTTCTTCCTAAAAATCAAAATTTTCTCTTTACTTGTGGAAATAGAAATTGCTTTGAAGGGGTGCCTAATCTTTCCATTAATGATTTGGCTTTTCATGCAGTTGTGTTTGCAGTTTTCATTCTAATATATTTAGATTAATTTAGTGACCCATAAAATTCTGTGTCCTATTGTGTAATGGCTCCTGATTAATGGCTTCCTCAAACTATATTTAGAGCAGATTAGGCATTGCTATAGGGAAATGAGATATACACAATATACATAGATTATCTGTAAATCTTATATATGTATTTAAAAATATATATAAAATTTTCTTGTTAAACTGCTAGCCAGTCTACCAGTCTGTACTTACTCTGGAATACTACAGCAGAGCTGTGGTGCTCAGAGGCTTAACACACTTTCACCGAGAGCCTCTGACTGCCTGCTCATGCAGAACACAGGTGAGGTGAAGTCACGACTCTTGAGGTGCTTATATTCTCTCTGGCGAGGAAATTTAAAACACATGCCATAATGAGACAGTGACAAAGCACTAATAGATATTGCTCTTCAGCTAAAGGACAGAAATGGGAACTGGAGGAATTGGGAAGAGTTCATGAAGAAATAGAATATCAAATGGGCTTCAACTGGGGGAACTGATTTAGAGAACATTCCCACCAACCACACAGCAGCCGCAGGCCAAAGCAAGAGTGAAAACAAATGGCAGTACCACAGGGAGTGTGGTTAATGTTAGGACATAGTAGGAAACGAGTTTGGAGAAGTTTGGAGAGGGAGTAGACCTAGTTCACAGAGAGGGCGATGTGGAAGGAGAAGGTCAGCTGTTGATGAAGCAGCAATGAAGTAAGACTGTGCTTTGGAGTGTCTGCCACCAGATTGATGCTGAGGTAGGAGGAGGAGCCCCCCTCGGCAGTCTCGGTTTGGTCCAGAGCAGAATGGCAGAAGACGAGGGCCGAAGAAGTCATGCAGAAAATCCAGGTTGAGTGTAAGATCTGGAGAGTGCTAAGAGCAACACAGAATCTGAAGAGCTACTCCAGGGCCTTTGTTATGACTGCCAAACCACAGAGCTGGCATCAAGTCCTACCACAGAAACTCCTCAAAGGCTTGGTTTCCTAAGGGGCCACTAAAGGTTTAAAATTTACTCTGAAGAATGCAAAATGAGTTTAGGAAGAAATATCAAGAAAAGTCAGAAATACTAAGGATCAGAAGTATGGCTCCTGCAGTAACTTGATCATTTTATTTAGGGCCATGGCAGCCCTGTTATGATGTTTGAGGTAGAAAAAAGCCTGGCACATTTTCATCTAGGAGTAAATGAAATTTATTTTAAAAAATAACCCCTTCACTGTAATGTTGAGCCTGAGTTAGAGAAATAATGTTTTGTTTTGTTTTTAATTACATGTCACAAGTTGCTTGTGTGGAAGTTAAAAAAAAATTTGTGTATGTGTGTGAAGAAAAATAAATACTATTTTTACCTAAGTAAAACTTAAACATAGTTTATATAGCAAATATCCCTTGTTTTGCTGTTAGGCTCATATGACCCCAGTAAACATGACAAAGAACTACATTTTGCCTGGTGCACATTTTTTATCTGTGGAAACCCATGAGACTATCCTGTGAGAAAGTAGTTGTGGCCCCCTTTTAACATTTATTTGGGTCCTTTATCTGAGCCTATGACCATCCTGGGTTACTAGAGGTACTGGGCCCCAGGGTCCGTGTTCCTTGCCAGAAACCTTTTTAGTAGAAGTAGAAACGCTATAGGAGTCCTGGGGGGACATCCCTAGACAACTGGTCACCTTGTTGCACCTTGACACGCCCCTCTGATCCTTCTCTCTGATCCCCCGGTTCTATGAACTGCCCCTTCTGGGCAGAGGTGAGCCTCCACTTCTTGGAACTACTCCACTGAGTAGTGGCATGGGAGTCCAGGGGGCAGGACTAGCTACTTAATTTGTGGGGCCCACTGCAAAGTGAAAATTCAGGGCTCCTTGTTCAAAAATTAAGAATTTTAAGACTTCAGCATTGTAATATTAAAGCAAGCCTGAGGTTCTGTGTACCTATACAGGTCACGTGCCCACAGAGCCAGCCCTGTGGGGAAAAGCTGTGGTATCTTGGCCTTCTCTCAAGGTCTTGTGAGGCACAGACGGGCTGCCTTGCTTCCCACCCAGATTGAAGAAGGCACACAGGAGACCGGCTGCTTCTTTGATCTTTTCCTCACACATCCCGGCCAGTGATCTAGTGTTAAGGAAAGTGGTAGCTCCCTCCATGACCTCTGCACTCAGGTTGGTTTTGTTCATTAGGAGCACTGTTCCTATATTATCAGTGGACTTCTCTTGGCATTTGAGTGCTAGATTGTATGCCACAAAATACAGGAGAAAATTCAAAATTTAGTGGGCAATGTGGGCTATGAATCAAAGTGTGTGGGTATGCTGACCCTTATGTGGGGAGCAGTGTTCGAGAAGTAGAGGCTTTAAGGAACAATAGCAAGACGGGAGAGCTTTCAATGCCAGGGATGGGAGAATTGATTCTTACTTTTCACTGTAGTTATTACAGTTGCTGCAAATACTGAATTAGCAAATACTGTTCTATTGCTCCTAGGGGAAATATAAATGTTAGGTTCCTGTGAGCCTGTGGTCACAATTTTCATAACCATTTAATATGTAATCTTGTTTTACATGTATTTCTGTTTAAAGACACCTTATTTAATATATGAATTGTTGATTCATTTACTTTGAACTCCTCACTAGAAGCACTGTAACTCATGACTGAATGAAGCATAATCTAACACATGTATTTTCTCTATAAGACACATTGCAACCTTCTTGAGGTTAGAAATGCTAGATAGCACTTCAGGACTACACTCGGGGACCATTTTAAGCAGAAAACCAACAAAAAGCACAAAAGTTCAAACTCATGGGACCAAACAGACTGCGAAAAGTACAAGAGCCAAAACAAGAGAGCAAAACATCACTATGCTCAACCTCCCCAGCTGGGAATATGTGTGTTGGGCAACTCAAAGTCTTCACCACTGTGTACATGCAAATGACCACAAAAGCAGCATGATTATTGATTTGGGAGCCAAAAATAAATTTTAGGAAGTAGGCAAATTTGCAAATACAGAATCTGTGGATGATGAAGATCAAATGTACTTTGAATTTCAGCTATTTCATCATAGTGAGCAGGTCTATAAGGGAAAACCATCTATTTACATGCCAAAAAAGAGTTTATTCTTTTTACTCAGATGATGGGGAAAAGAAATTATTCTGTGTCAGACATTTCTAAATTAAACTTAAAATACATATAATTCTGAGAAGAAAATGTGAAGGTGTTGTGGGTTTGATAGTTGATTTTGCTAATAACAATCATTAAGTGTCAGATAATTATAATGTGCAGAAATAAAATGTCCAACTGATAGTAGATTACATTAGTTTCAGTTCCTGAGTCATCTCACGTAAACGAGGGTTATAACAAGGTGAAGAGAAGAATTCAGAAAAAGGCTTTGCATGCCTTTCACAGAAACCAATATAGCCTGAAGTATTGTTCAGTCTCTATTTCATGATTACAAGAATTCCATTGGAAAACAGAATTTAGCAAATATTTGTGATACAGTGTTGAAATTCACAAAATGAGAGCAAACATTTTCAAAGCATTCTCTTCTGAATTTCAGTTTTGTGTTCAAAATATTGAGACATTCCTATGGTAGGGACTATTGTGTGAAATAAATTAGATAAGGCAGTACTTGGTATGTTGACAAAATAACTGAAAATGTCTTAACATTTCAGTCACTTATAAGAAGCTGTGTCTGTGTGTGTGTAGCATGGGATCATATGTCAGTGTTTTTTGTTTTATTGGTATCTTGCAGCAAAAGTTTAAAATACTTTTTTTTTCTTTTTTTCATTTTTCTGCCACCTAAAAACCCATAATGTCTTTTGCAGCCTGGTGCGCTATTGGTTTATGGTTATTCTTTCCAGTAGTTTTCCAAAATAGTGTTCTTTCTCCTTGCAGCCTTCCATTTCACTAAGGAGACTAGGTTAGCAACTGCCCTATTCTCCCTTTAGATACTGTTGGTCATGGAACCTTCTCTTGCAGAATACCCTATTTATAGCCCCTTAGACTAATGTTCCATAAAATGCCACCCTAAAGACAAATGCTTAAATGTTACCACTTAGTCAAATATAGTATCTACTATGTGCTAGACACTGAGATAAATGGAAGGCATACAACTGGTGTCCAAGACTTCTCAGTATCCTCAAGAAGAGCGCAGTGAAGAATGATAAAATACAATGTGATAGAGTAGGTATAAGGTGCTGTGAAAGAATGTAAGAGGGGTACCTTCCCCACCATTGGCAGGGAAGGCCACTTGAAAGAAGCACTTGGGTTCATTCATCCATTTTGCAGAAATGAGTGTCTTCTAGAATGGATGATAAAACTATGAATAAGATCAGGTTTCTGCTCTCATGAAAGTTAAATTCCAATGGGGGAAGGCAGATAATAAGTAATTTAACATTTTTGATGTTGAAAAGTGCTATGAAGAAAATGAGGAAGATACCTGAAGGATTTGGGGTTTTCTCAGTTATGGGCATTGAGAATACAATCAAGTCATGGAAACTTGACCCTATCGATAGTGAACATGGATGTTGGATGAAGAAGGAAGCCAAGTCTAGAGGAATCCAGTAGAAGGTGGAAGGACTGTGGTTGAGGGACTAAAATTCTAAAGACCATTGGATAGGTGTAGTAGGATTGAGAGAGTTGCAAGAACAGGAAGTTTGTGGTCATGAGAGGGATTTTAAGGATTCATAAGTGGGTCCCTCTGAATGATAAAGTCCAGGATGTGGCAGTGGCCAAAGAACCATGGCAGTACTGGCCACACTGGAGCCGAGGAGGTTGTCTCAACTATCAACAAGGTCATGATACCACTCAACAAAAGTACTTGGGATGGACAGGCCATGAACCCAGGTCTAAAACCTTCAGAGGAAGAGGGGGAATGACAGCATTGGAAAATACAAAGTGGTGTAACTAGATGGTGAGAGCCTCAAAGGAGTAGAAAATTTTAAAAAATAATGAGATACGTGATTGAAAAGTTGCTGTGTGCAGCAGCAGGTGCTTCTTATTCTGAGGAAGTGGGGTTTCGGGAGGGTGCGGCCTTCAGGGGTCCTGGAATGTGGTTTCATAGATCAGGCTTGGTTCTGAACAGGCTATGACTTTTCCATGTACTTAGCAACTGGCAGACACCAAACTTCAAATCTCCGGATTCCATGTTCAGTGCACTTTATCTTAGCTGCAGAGATATAAAGGCTACAAAGTAAAAAGAAATTGCAAATTTATCAAGCAGCCAAATAAATACTTCTTTCATGAGTTCTCTTGGTACTTTATGTACTGTGTGAGTTGTTTACATAATGAACCAAGCTTCTGGATTTTCATGCAGATAGCTTTTGAATTTTGGACATCCGGTATTTGAAGGTTAACTTATTCACCAAATGATTGCTTCCAAATCTCCATCTGTGACCACATCCCCACCCCCCCAGTTCCCATACTCCTATCGCATTCTTCTTGTTCCTTCTTGCCTTGGTCCTGGCAATGGCTATAAGTTTTACAAGAAACCCAAGTCTACATTTCATCCCTGGAGACCTTTGAGAGATCATTGCTTCAAATACATTTTCCTTGGAGTCTTTGTGAGAGATGCCCAGTGCTGGAGTGCTTTACTTTAGAGATTAAGTAAAGGACAGGACTGAATTTGATTCTTGCAGCCACGGTTTATTAGTGATGTGACCTTCATCAAAGTACTTATTAACCTTCTTGTTCTCTTTTCTAAATATGGATGAAGTAAAATTTATGCTAAAGTATTTAACACAGGGCTACCACATGGTACTTGACTGACAAATTGTAGTGGTTCTCATTAGCATCTCAATAGGGTATGGGTACCATAATTGCAAAATGCACCTGGGCTTGACTGGCATGGTTGGGGGGTGGGGAATATTTGGAATTTATTGTTCTAACAGGAGTAGATTGATTCTTGACATTCTTCACTGTGAACCTGACATGCCTTAAGACCCAGTTTCACTCAGACTTTAAAGCCCTGCCTAAGGGTGAAAGTGAGGCCTGGCCTTTAATCTTGTAGGATTGCCAATTAGGGGTTCTTAACTGTGGCTACATCTCAAAATCTCCTGTAAAGCTTAAAAAAATATTCATAGGCTTCATACCCCCAAGAGATTCTCATTTATAGGCCAAGGGCCTGTACAAATTGTTTTATTTCAAATTTTTATTTTTTTTTTATTTTTATTTTTTTAAAAATTTTTATTTATTTATGATAGGCACACAGTGAGAGAGAGAGAAGCAGAGACACAGGCAGAGGGAGAAGCAGGCTCCATGCACCGGGAGCCCGACGTGGGACTCGATCCCGGGTCTCCAGGATCGCGCCCTGGGCCAAAGGCAGGCGCCAAACCGCTGCGCCACCCAGGGATCCCCTATTTCGAATTTTTAAAATGATTTATTTATTGGAGAAAGAATAACAGAACACAGAGGGCGTGGGAGATGCAGACCCCCCTAGTGAGCAGAGAGCCCAATGTAGGGCTTGATCTCAGGACCCTGAGATCATGACCTGTGCTGAAGGCAGATGCTTAACTGACTGAGCCACCCAAGCACTCCCAAATTATATTAAAATATACATAAAGAGAAGTATGAACTGGTAAAGATAGAAGGTAGCATTAACCATTAAAACTCCCCAAAGCTGTTGAGATTATGTAAGATAATTTGTGAAATTGCCTAGCACATAACTGCAATTCAGAAGTTCTGTCAGTTATCTTTTGTTGCATAATAAATCACCCCAAACTCGATGGCACTTATAAATAAGCATCTATTTCTCATCCTTTAAATGTTGGTTGCAGCAGCTCTGCTGATCTCTGCTGATAGCAGAGAAGGGGTAAGGCTGGCTGGGACAACTTAGTCCGCAGCTTTCCTCCACATATCTCTCATCCTTCTTCCTCCAGAAGACTAGCCCAGACCTCATGGTATATCAGAAGCACAAGAGAGCAAGTGGAAATGCACATGACCTCTTGAGGCTTAAACTCAACATTACTTCTTCCTTATTCTCTTGGCCAAAGTGAGTCACATGGCTAAGTTCTTGTGTCAAGGGATGATGACATATATGCAAAGGACATGGATAAAGGGACGGATAGAGAATATAAGACAATAGTATAGTCAATCACAGAAGTCTGGAACATAAGTGAATGTTAAGTGACTACAAATGAAAATAAATGTCTGTGAAAGACCTACTCTACTTTAGGCTCAGTGGTAAAATGCCAAGGAAAAGTGTCCAGGAACTACCCATAGTAAAGGGTTAATTTTATATATATATAAATATATAAAATATATATTATATATATTAGTATATATTATAATTATATATATTGTATATAATTATATATATAATTTTATATATATATAATATATATATGGGTCAGAGTTTTGGAAATTTATCTCCATTTGTAACTTTTTCTTCCCCATAGGAAAGTTCATACAGGATTTCAAATGAGCTTTGGAAAATTATTCATAAAATGTGACCACCTGTGTTTTTCATATTCTTAGAGTGTCACTCCATAATAAAATATGTTGTAAATGGTGTTATTGAACCCTGAAACCACATCCTTTTCAGCTGCCATCTAATTATAATGTTGCATATCCATGGAAACCTACGGGAAGCATTGCACACTGGATTTTAACATAGAGGAATTAGGTAGTATATCTGATACTTTCATTGGGGCTACATGGAAGAAATTTGTGTCTCTGCCTATTCTTTATTTGTAATGATATATATCCTTCTTCACAGGTTCATTATTGAGTTTAGATGTAATAAGTATGTGAAAGTAGCTTTGAGGTCATCAAGTCTCATAAACCAGAAATAAATAGGAGTAGTTTCTTTAAGAGCATGGAGAATAAGTTCTAGGGCTCCACAACCAAATTACAAGCTTTGATTTCTGGCTTTGTCACAGTAGCTGTGGGATGTAGGGCCAGGTAGGTAATCTCCCTGTGCCTCGTTCCTCCTTGTTTAAAAAGCCAATAGGACTTCTGCCCACCTGTAATATAAGGTAGTCATGAGGATTCAGTGATGTGTAGTCTGTGTAAACCTCTTAGCTGGGCATTGTGCCTGACCCCATTGTAAATGCTCAGTAAGGATTATTTTATATATATATATATATATAAATATATATATATATATATACATATTTTTTTGCTACAATACATGAAATACAAATAAAGTTGCTATTTGGCCAATTAAATGCTTAGTGATTGCTAAAGCAAGTCTGAGATATGTGGTAAATTTTGTAAATTTAGTAATCTGAGCGGAAAAGTTTGAAGGGTTATAACTGCTTTTGGATTTCTCAGGTCTTATTTAAATGTGAGAATTATCTTGAAAAAAGAAATCAAACACTTATTGTAGACCTGCCACGTGTACAGCTATGTATTACACCTAGCAAATGACTTCAGATATGGTCTCCATCCTCAAAAAGCTAGCAAGTAGTTGGGAAAAACAAAAATGATCACATCCAAAGTGATGTCAGTGCTAAGTGATACAGTGCAGACTAGGTGTGTAAAAGGAGTGTATCCAAACTACCAGGCAGGTGCCAGTGATAGGATATCCTTCACTTGATAGCGTGTATTCAGATGACCTCCCAGTGGTTAGCCACAGCAGAGTGTGGCTATGCAGTAACTTACACAGGGATGCAGAATTAAGTGGTGGTTTTCCGAGGTGTTTGCAGTGGAAATGAGAATCCAGGGAAGGAATAGGGGAGTTCTGTAGTTGCTGTTAACAGTGCTTTTGAAGACTCTGAAAGGGCTGCTTCTTTGCAGGAGATGCAGATAAAAGCTAGGTCAGCACATGCTGTGGGTCTCCTTTTGGAGTGAATGCAGTCATGCATCATTAACAATGAAGTGGTGTTGGCTGTTGCTGGGAGAGGCAGAAACTGGCTCACTCAGGGTACGATGGCTCTGCAGTGCCAAAGATAATGCTGTTTTGAGCCAAGAGTATATTCCATTGTATTTAAGAATTATTATCTTTGCACTCTGTCTTTATAAAAGTATAACTTCAAAGTTTAGGTGAAATTCATTTTGTTTGCCTATTTCTTATTTAAATGCTATACATTTTTGGCAACTGTTAACAGGCAAAATACTCTTAGGATATCACTGCTTAGTTATAGCTTAGCCTTGTATATAGTCTGTAAAAGTGGGTATTGGTCTTTATCGCAGTATGGCAAAAAAAAAAAATAAAGCCTTAATGAGCTAGTGTATGTGATGGAATCAAGGACTCTGGTAATAAGACACAGAGGGGAATGGAGAATACAATTTTTATAAAACATAAACATAACAGATTTTTTTTCATGAAGTATATTAACGTAAGTCACAGCAAATGCTAAAACTAAACAATAAAGTGATGATTTGTTAGTTTATCTTCTCAATTTGTTATATTGCAGTGTTTTATTTCCTAGAATGTAAGTTCCAATAGAAGAAATTAGGCACTTTTTCAGCTTGTTCTCCTCAGGTGAATGGGACTAAAGAGGAAACAAGTATGTAATAGGCCTCCCCCTGCAAGAGTAGAGGCTGCTCCTATGATCCATGGGTCTCGAGGACTCAGAGTAACTGTGACAATGCCAGTGAAAGGGACCACATGGTTGAGGTTGGCAGTGTGACGGTGCGTGTCAGACAGGAGACAGTGGCAGAGATGCTCACCAAGACACTGCTTGGGAGAAATGGACTTTTTCACAAAAAGGCTTTGCAGTATCTGTGAAACAATGTACTGCCATATGCTCAAGTGTTGAAGAGAAGTCAAGGTGCTAGTGGGAAATTTAATATATTGTTATTCTTTCTTTTTCTGTTTGCTGTTCAGAGGAATCCATGAAGACGCTGCTGCTTTATTTTTATTTTTAAATATATTTTGTTATAGTTAATGTATATGCTATAAAGACATTAAAATAACTTATTGATGATAACAATGAAATCATTGGGACTAGTAAATAACATAAGATTGTAGCAAGCATTATCATATTTGTGTACTTAAAGGTTTTCAGGACTTTTACAGAATGTGTAGAGAAGTTGGATGGGAAACGTCTTTATTGTTAAGATTTTTAACGTGTTTATTCACAAAACTGTCTACCTATTCAGGGAAAAAAATAATGCCTGCTTTAATTCATTCTCTTCCTTAGAACATGCAGATTCAGCGAATCAGCTATTTCATTTATGGTTTTGAAACCATTCTACAAACTGTGTGTGGCTTTGGATGTTCTGGTTTTATGGTGGCAGAAGTTGGCGTGGCATTTCCTTAGCCTGGGAGTTTTAATTCCATAATATTTCCAACTCTTAACACTAGGCAGTATTTCACTAACTTCTCTGAAATTTAATCTTATAAAAGTCCTAGGATGATTCATGCTACCCTTCCTACCCCAGATCATGACTCATTTTTAAAGTTGTATTGGAAAAGCTTTTGTAAGTTAAGGTGAAATATTTAGAGTTTGGCACTTGGCTATTTCCCCGAATACTCATTTGGTCCCTGCCAGCAGTGAGTGTGATGACAGGGTCAGATTTTATTTCTCAGGTGTTCCTGTTGGTGTTTCATTTTGCAGATCTAAGTAGGGAGTTAGAAGGGAGTGCTGAAACAGAAGAATAAGCCTTTGGTTCTTATGAGATGGAAACCATTCAAGGACACCTGGCGTTTAGGGTTTTGTTCGTTAGCATTTGGCTCTCTTACCATTTTATCAGCATCTTTACGGGACCATTCTGGGAATATTCATTGTCTCTTTTCTTCACAGAGTTCCCACTGAAAGTATCTAGATAGGTTATGGCACAAAGGAAAATTCTAAAGACATTAAGGCTGAGAAAGTGATAAATTGGAGATAACACATCTATTTCTTGGCAGAAAGATGTGATGGAAAATATGACATCAGAGCAAATGCGAACTACTTTGCAGAGGTTTGAAAGATGCCTTTGAAAAAATTTTTGTTTGTGTGGTTTGTTAGCTTTGTTTTCCAAGACTCATTCCTCAAGAGAGTAGCATGAGTTTGTGCTCTAGAGTATAGTTATTGTGGTGAACCATATATCTGTAATTATAACACGCTAAATTGGCTTGAACCCTCGTTTGAGGTTTAATGCTTGACATGTTAAATGCTTCAGTCCTCTTTTAGGAAACTTTCTGTAACAATGAAATTGTACTATGTTAAGTTAAACTATGCTAGGATCTTTCTTTTAGACAAAGGATCATAAAAGATCTGAGCTTTTTTTCCCCATTAGTAATGAAAAAGGTTTATGAACCTGTCATGAATGAAATACAGTAATTATTTACTGTGGTTTGCATTTAATTCTCTGAGTTGCCAAATATTCTTCTATGAATCTCTCTTTCATCACTCCCTTCTGACTCCCTCTTTAGATCTGCAACCAATTTTCAGGAGCACATCTGTCATCATCTTGTATATAATTAACACAGTGTCTTAGGTGGTGTCATCTGAATTACTCAACAGGGATAATGATTGGGTAATTTGAGATGTCATAATGGACCCCAGATCTTTCTTCTCTGAAGGGTAATGGTAGATAATGGTTTCTAAACCATTGCACCCTTGGTTGAATAGAATGTGGGATTAGAAAAGAGAAAGAAATATAGTGTCCTGGATGTTTTTAGTTTCTTTTCTTTATTATTTAGCATGCTAAATTTCTATAGCATTCATTTTCCTCACTCGTGTTCCAAATTAAAATTAGTTTCCTCTGGTATTGTTGACATCAGAACTGACTAAAAGCATTTTACTTACAGAATCCATGCTGGAATTAACAATGAGCCAAGCTCCAAGGGAAATAATTTATTAAATCAAGTATTTGAGCACCCCTGAATTCAAGGCTCTACACGTAACAGACACAAAAGTCCCTAAGATGTGGCTCATAACTTTAGTGAACTTAAGTTTGAATTATCAGAATAAGTATAGAGAAGCAGCCTCAGTAAGAAAAACTAAACTCCCCCCCCCCCCCCGCCCCCCGGTAAGGCTTTTCTTGAGAAAAGCCCTGGAAGGGAAGTGTTCTAGACCCTAAGATGAGACATTTCAAGGAATACTGACTTAGAATTTGTCTTGCCCTGAGGTTGCCTTTGATTCCCTTTGCATCACGAAGGACTTGGGTTACTTGGGAGGCAAATGGTTAGTGGTTTGGAGAGCAAACTATGGAGTCACAGTTCCAGGTTGAAATCTGGGGCTGGTTATTTGATCTTTCTGAACCTGTTTCTTTACTTGTAAAAGGGATGATAATAGAAACATCCCTGGAGAGTGGCTGGTGCCCTACTAGGTATTGAGTGAGTGTTAGCTGCTATTGGTTTAAAACTGTTTTCCTGGTTAAGCCCAAGTGTTAGCATAAATATTTTGTTGCTGTCCTTCACTTTTGCCAACTGGGAGAGACTGGCATTGTAGGAAATAATTTTTCTAAATACTGAGGGAAGTGGGCTGATAAAACAGACGTAGATACCTACTGTGTGGCAGACACTGTGCTAGGTGGTTTTAGATATATTATTTCACTAAATTCTCATGACAGATGTAAGCAGTAGGTAGCCTTAGTCCACTTAACCTCTTTGAACATCAGTTTTCCTTGGGTCACTTACCTAATATGTAGTTAGAACTGGAATGTCAAATCCTGGTATTTTTTTGCTCCAAAAGCTCATGTTTCTTCTATAGTACCTCACAGACATAGCTATGAAATGACTCCCAAAAATCCCAAGTATCACAGGCTTCCCCAAATGGAATGTTAAATCACAGGGAGGAGGGGTGCAGCATAGGGAACATAGTCAATGTATGGTGGGGGCATTATATGGTGACAGATGTAGCTATACTTGTAAGCATAGTATAACATATGGACTTGTTGAGTCACCATGTTGTACACCTGAAACTAATGTAACATTGTGTGTTAACTATACGTCAATTAAAAAATAAAATTAAAACTAATTTTAAAAATGCAGAGTATTGAAACACTGTATCAAAAGAGATTTTTCTTTTTTTTTTTTTTTTTAATTTTTTATTTATTTATGATAGTCACAGAGAGAGAGAGAGGCAGAGATACAGGCGGAGGGAGAAGCAGGCTCCATGCACCGGGAGCCTGATGTGGGATTCGATCCCGGGTCTCCAGAATCGCGCCCTGGGCCAAAGGCAGGCGCCAAACCGCTGCGCCACCCAGGGATCCCAAAAGAGATTTTTCTATCAAAAATCAGAAAGCATCAAAGTTTCTGAGGCTTCTGAAGAGCTTACACAACTTCACAAGCAAAAATAATTTAGTCAAATAATATTTGGAGATAAAACTTTGAACAAAAAAGATTCCTACTTCCTAGCTTTCTGTTCATCTTCAGCTAGTCAAAGCCACCTGATTTCCTGCCACCAGTTGATGTCAAAGGGCTCCTGACATATTCTGTGATAAATCTGGTAAGATACCTAACCCAATAGATCCATTCACTTATGACAAGATATATGGGAGAAAGGTTTTGCATCTTACCCTTCAGGATGTGGTTCAAGACCAGCATCAACAACACTCGGAAGTTTTCACAAATGCAGAATCTCAGGTTCAACCGTGGCTCTCCCACATCAGAATCTACATTTTCACAAAGCCTTCAACTGATTTATGCAAGCAAATTTTAGACTCCCTGTTTTGGAAAGCAATACTAGAGAAAACTGTCAACAGATTGTTTTGCCCATTGTACTAATTGTAAATTCAGAAGAGAAGAATACAAAAGCATAGTTGCTTACCTAGATGAATTTATAAACTACTTGGCCAGTACTCTACTGTAGCAGCTGAAAGCTCAGCTATTCACTTGAGAGCTGGGTTTTTGGATTCAGCCTGGGTAAAGTCCCAGCTCTCCTACCTAGATGTGTAAGCTTGGGCAAGTCCCTAGCAAAAAGCTGAGATGACTGTCATACACGGTCAGTGCTCAACATAATACCTGCCATATAATGAGCCATCACTAGGTGGTGGCTGTCCACTGGTAAAAGAAGCCGTAGATACATGTAACAATTGTGTAAGTTGATTAAGGTTCACGTGGTTAAAATATGAACACAATGTGATGTTTTGGGGACTGAAAACTGGTCATGTAGTGAAAATAGGGCTTTAAGGCTTGGGTTCTAGATCTGGCTGCACCACCAAACTGCTGCCTAACTTTGGACAAGGCTCAGCTACCCCGTCTATAGAATGGAGCTAATAATGCATGTAATGCCTACCTGGTGGAGTTCCTGCAGGTCAGCTGAGATAATAAATGTGGAAATTTATTCTATGCTGTAAGGCAGCAAGTCAGAATTGATATTCTGAAGGCCCCCTTTTAAAATATTATTTGTTTATTTGTTTATTTATTTACTTAATTTATGAGAGACACAGAGAGGCAGAGACATAGGCAGAGGGAGAAGCAGGCTCCCTGTGGGGAGCCTGGTAAGGGACTTGATTCCAGGACCCCAGGATCACAACCTGAGCCAAAGGCAGACACTCAACCACTGAGCCACCCAGGCGTCCTTAAAGGCCCTTTTTGTATAGACAGCTGGAGCTGAGGTATCTACTTAAAACTGGGTGAATGACCCAATCAAAAACAATTAGTTGTATACCATTGTTATGATAAACACATTTAAATTAAGTAGTAAGGAAACATAAGCATGAAAAATAAATTGTATGACTGCTTAGTCCTATATGGTTGGTGCTTGCTGGTTCCTGACTCTGACCTGGTCATGTTCAGTTTCATTCCTTGTAATGTAGATTGTATTCTGTACAATTCTGTACAAGAATGTATCATTGTTAACCTAATTAGATACAATCCCTGTTGTGAAAACAGGGCTATAAAGGAGACACCTGTATTTCATAGAAAGTTGCTGCCTGCAGAACTGATGCTGGCAGTACACAGTGTAGCATGTAGAATCCATTGGATAGTGAGAGGTGTGTCCAGTTTGGGGAGATCATTGCTAGTGCCTTACCCTTCTTTCTAGCCATGGCATTTTTACATGTCATGGAAAGTCATAATAAATGGATTAATAAATGAAATACCAATTTGGGCAATATTTATTGGTAAAGTAATGAAAAAATATTTTGTCAAATGATGAATAAGATAGGCGTTGTAATAAGGTGCCCTGAAAGTTCGTAAACTGACAGTGTTTAAAAGTTGCTCATGGGATCCCTGGGTGGCGCGGCGGTTTGGCGCCTGCCTTTGGCCCAGGGCACGATCCTGGAGACCGGGATCAAATCCCATGTAGGGCTCCCTGTGCATGGAGCCTGCTTCTCCCTCTGCCTGTGTCTCTGCCTCTCTCTCTCTCTCTCTCTCTCTCTCTCTCTCTGTGTGACTATCATAAAAAAAAAAGTTGCTCATGATAAGAACTGCAGTGGAAATCTTATTTTAATGTAATTGATATAGTAGTTTATTGGTGGATCAAAAGTCTTAACCTGAAAGTATCATAAAAAAGTATACATTTTTTTCTTGCCTTAGTAAGTGTAATTACCATCTGTTACCATACAAAGTTATTACAGTATTATTGACTATATTCCCTTTGCTATACTTCTCATCCCCCTGACTTATTTATAACTGGAAGTTTATACCTCTTAATCCCATAATACAAAAATTACGTGTACTTTTTATTGTAGATTTTAACTTTGAAAAGTAGATATACTTTGATTCACCAAATGTTTGCTATAGAGCCAAGGCCTCTTGGCTTAGATTGTGATTAGCTGGAGAAAGTTCTATCTTATATCTCTTGTATAAAAATACAAGAGTCTACAATACAGCGTTTGTAAATGCTAGTTTAAGGTCTTTAGTTTAAGATGGAGACCTTAGATACCTGTGAACCAGTCTGAGAGCAGAATCCATTTAAACTTATTAGACCTCATTCATTCCCCCAAAACCATTATGTTTTGAGAACATTTAGTTCAGTAGCAGTTTATTTTAGTAATCCATGATTATGGAGCTTTTCCAAATCATTCAAATTAATTTCCATTGAAAAACTTTGTTTTTGGGATCCCTGGGTGGCGCAGCAGTTTAGCGCCTGCCTTTGGCCCAGGGCGCGATCCTGGAGACTCGGGATCGAATCCCACATCAGGCTCCCGGTGCATGAAGCCTGCTTCTCCCTCTGCCTGTGTCTCTGCCTCTCTCTCTCTCTCTCTCTCTCTCTCTCTCTCTCTGTGCGACTATCATAAATTAAAAAAAATAATTAAAAAAAATATATTAAAAAAAAAAGAAAAACTTTGTTTTCATACTGATATCTCTCCAACTTATAATTATTTAATTTTAACAAGCACAACTGGTGTAAACAAGCTTGAGAAGAAACAGGACTATTAATCTGGGCTGGTGGAAGCTGATTCACTGGGGTACCAGAAAGTAGCCTATAAGTACTCAATGTTCACTGTGTCAGTCAGAATGCTTCACAGAAGAAACAGAGAGCATAATGGAAAGAAAATCAGCAAGTTTTTATTGTAGTATGCATTTTGGCAACTGGCTATAAGATGCCTGGCACGAAGTGTTTTGTTTTCGGTTTTTGGAGGATTTTTTGCTTAATGTTTCATGAAGACTAACTTACAGTCATTTGGCAAACATTTGCTGTTTCACAACATAAAAGCTTCTTTACTCATGGGGCTGTCATGAATGTCTCTCACTGTATGCTTTGGAATTGTGTTTAATACATAAAATCTGCATTGATTCTTGACTTCAGTAAAAGAGATCTTGACAGGTTGGTTGGGGATGAAAATGAGGTAGTTAAGTGACTTTTAAAAGGCCACTGAATTGTTCATCCAGTTCTTGTAAAACCAACAGATGCAATTTTATCACACACACAAAAAAACCTTTACATTTTTTAATTGCTTATGTTTTTAAATGAATGTTTTTGCTTTTTCGTTCAAAGAACATTTTGACAAAGAGCATAGTTGAAGTGCACATGCGTGTACATTTAATACACTGACTTCTCAAAATCAGGGGGAGGTTTTTTTCTCTCCCTTAGAGTTCTGGTACTTAATGGGAGGTTTAACTAAATGTGCTTGAGATTATTTTTTAAAAAAGAGAACAATTTATATCTGTAACTCAAGCATATTCTCACCGTTTGAGAAAGGTCAATATTGCTACTCTTTCACTCTATAAGAAGAGGAGGCCTGCTGTACATGGACAGAGCACTAGAATTGAAGCCAGAAGGCTACATTTCAAACCCCAGCCTGGGTGATGTCTGGAAGGGCCTTTAATTGCTCTTTAGTTTCTTTATCTGTGAAATGATGGCAAAAGGCCATTTTCATTCATAAAATGGGAATGACTATACCAACTCATAAGGCTATTGTCAGGATTAAGTGAGATATATTAAAAGCATTTAGCACTGTCCTGAGTATAGAGTAAAAGCTTGATAAATGTGGCATTTATCATTTCAAAATTCAGAAGTGATTGCTCCAGGCCTTTACCCTTGAACCTGACACTTCTATTTATGTAGAGCTTCATGACCTCTTGTTGAGTAGGAGCTCTTCCTGGACACATTCTTCAGGCCTGTTTCCTCCCATCTCCTGCCTTTTGCTCCAAAATAGGGTGAACTTATAGCTGACAGACTAATAACCAGTTGCCTTCATCTTGGCCTTTTTTGTCTGGTGAATGACTGGCCATTAATGAGCTGTGAATCTCTCCCAGCAAGTCCTGTAGAGCCCATGTGGGAACTTTCCTGATTAAAAATGAAGGACAGCAGAGCTGGAAAGAGAGTAGCCAGAGCTCATTTTTCCTTCCCTCTCTATCCTTCTCAGCATTGAGATTGTGACTGCAGTTTTCCACCTCCTAGTAACCAGCACCTGCCCTTCCAGGGAAGAGGTCTCCGGGTACAGAGTACTTCAGCACCCAGGGCTCTGCTGGTCTTCAGCGCTCCTGCTGCTCCCCAGGTGGTTTTTTATTTTGCTTTTATTCTGGTTTTAGTGTGGCTAGCTATATCATAAACTCTTCCCAAAAGTTTCTTGTTGCTGACCCTTTCTTGTCTTGCCAACATCATACCCCAACTATACAGGAAGGAGGGAAAACTTTATGCACATTTATGCAACCTTTGTTTCTGGAAAGGGCAGCCAATATAAAGAATTTGCAGAAGTTGGGATGATTTGGGGATCTTCAGAAGCATCCTCATCAACATATCTGATTCCATGAAAGAGTCAAGATCTTCAAGGTGGGTGTTGGGACGGTCACATATAACCTCTGCATGCACAGAAAGGAATGAGCTTGAATGAGGACAGTCTAGCTTCTTGTTGAGGCTGCTGCCTCCCCTCTTCTGGCATTTTTCTGCAGACAAGGACTACTGAATTAATTACTTTGGAAGTCTAGGAAAATAGTACTTTAAGTATTTTAAAGAAGTTTGAAATGGAACATGTGTCTCTAGATGAGAATGAAAAAGCTCCAGTGAAGTTTTATCAGTAATTAAGATTTTTTTTTTAAATGTGGCTCTGGCTAAAATGTATACAAGGGTGCACGAGTGGCTCAGATGATTAAGTATCCAATTCTTGATTTTGGCTCAGGTCATGATCTCATGGTTGTGAGATTGAGCCCCATGTTGCGCTCTGCGCTGGAGCCTGCTTAAGATTCTTTCTCCTATCCCTCTGTTCCTCCTACCTACTCACTCATGTGCATACATGCTCTCTCTCAAAAATAGTAAATAAAATGCATATAGATAATAAAATGAAGTGCTATGCATAATATTAATGTTATTCTAACATCAGCTCCTTCAATTCGCCTATTTTATGTCAATTTGAATCATGTACCAAATTATTCAATAAAGTGGAGAACGTTTTATAGGTATGTACAAATATAAATACATAAATTTTGTTTAAATATTGTATACATAGATATATGTGTATATACATTATTTTATAAGAACAGAAGTAAAAGACCTGAGGGAACAGTGAGCATAGCAACCACAAGATTTGGATCCTATGAATCTTCGGGATCTCAGCCTTTGTTAAGTAATAAAATTGAGTGGGAAATGCATGCATAATTTCAAGCACTTGTGTGACATAAATGATTTTTTTTTTGCTCTATGTGCAAATCAAAGGAAGTGAAAGCCTAATAACTGACCCCAAACAATGAATTCCCTATACACTGTTCTTAAAATAGCTGAACTGTGATTTAGATTTAATTTTTGAAAATGCCTATAATTAATTCTTGAGGTAAGGTCAAAAATATGCATCATTGCTGCTTAACGACTAAAAAATAAAACCCACCTCTTTTATTTAAAAAAACAAAAAAAAAAAGTGAAAGACTCCCGTCTTGCTGGTATTTGAATCTTTAGAATGCTGCATAAATGGAACAGGCTTACAGAGCAAATTCCAGACCAATATTATCCATTTGTCAGCAAGAAGAGTTGAGTAACAAGCTTGGTAAACGCTTTAAGATATTAAATAAAATATGTGAGAACAAAGGAATGACTCATTCTGACTGAGAGGACCTTCCCTCCTCTCAAAGGTTGGAACATTTAAATAAGGCAGTGGAATGAGTAAGACTTCAACTGTGAAGGAGTAAAAGGGCATTTTGGCAGCTGTGGAAGAGTCCTCCATTGCTGTTTGTGCTTCTCTTCTTGTGGATCCTGGCAGCTTCTGGGCTAGTTTAACACGGCTCCAGCTCCACTCCATCCCTCCAGCAGGCATCTTGGAAGGAACTCTGTCACCATGGCATAATTGCAGAATCCAACTATAACTCAGTGTTCTGATTATGCTGGTTGAAGGCCATCTTGGATGAAGTGGAGGGAGATTGTTTCCCAAGGAAAAAAGTGTGTTCTGTTACTAGAAAAGTGAGGACATGGATGCTGGGCAGCAAAACCCAGCTTGCTACAGAGGCTTGGTTCAAAGGTCTCTTTGTCTTGGGTCTTTCCAGTAATCATCCATTTGTCACTCTTTCTCTTTGTTTGCTAATACTCACTGATCAAAGTATCCTTTAAATACATTCCTCCCCCCACTAGACTATAAGCTCCTTGAAATCAGGATGCATTTATTTAGTTTATTAGTATTAACATTCTTTTTGTACCAAGAAAAGGTACAACACTTCATTTCTGTAAAGAGATTTACATTTTAGACCTAGCTTGATTTTTTTTTTTAATGTGGAGTAATTATGTGCACTTCCTTGTTTTGAATTTTTTAGAAGCAAGCTTTCATGTTATTACTATGTGCCTTTATTATTATTATTTTTTAATATTTTATTTATTTATTCATGAGATACACAGAGAGAAGAGAGAGGCAGAGACACAGCAGAGGGAGAAGCAGGCTCCACACGAGCCTGACATGGGACTCGATCCCAGGTCTCCAGGATCACTCCCTGGGCTGCAGGCGGCGCTAAACCACTGCACCACCGGGGCTGCCCACTATGTGCCTTTAAACATGTAAAGGAAGCTAATCAACTGTGGAAGCTTCTACTAAATAAATGTACAGAAACAGAAGAGAGGTGATGGGTTTTTATTTTACCTTTGTCGTGTCAGAAAATTTATAACAAACAACATGTGAATGTGGTATTCTCATTTAAATAACAATAGCCCAGGGACACCTGGGTGGCTCAGTGGGTTGAGATCTGACTCTTGATCTCAGCTCAGTTAATGATCTTGGGGTCCTGGTATTGAGCCTCATGTTCGACTCTGTGCTGAGTGTGGAGCCTGCTTGGGATTCTCTCTCTCCCTCACTCTCTGCCCCTCCCCTTGCTAATGCTCTCTCTTACTTTCAATCTCTCCTAAAAATTTAAAAAAAAATTTTTTTTGAAACGATTTTTTTAAAAGAGCAAGAGCACACGTGCAAGCACATGGAGAGGGAGAAATAGACTCCCCACTGACCCTGGAATTATGACCTGAGCCAAAGACAGAAGTTTAGCCAACTGAACCACCCAGGCACACCCCCACAAAGACAATTAAAGAAAAATAAATAACAATAGCTCATGAAAATTATTCAAGAGAAAGTGAATTCAGAAGGTTGAATTCATTAGCATCATCAACCTACACATAAGTATATGCTGTGTAATTTTTTTTTTTTTTTTTACAGATCAGGACATTTGCTTTCCTTCTGTGTACCAATTGAGGCATAGAATTAATCCATATCAACTTTAGGGTGGGAATAGTTTTTCAAGAGGCTTGGTCTTTATATACAACAAAGCACTACTTTGTGAAAGAAAGAGGATGACTGTGCTGGTATCTGAGAAGTCAGCAGACTACTGAGAGCCTATCTGCAAATATGTTGGATGCCCCTCTGGAGGGTCAGGAATGAGGTGGAGAGAGAGGGGCTGCCTGGTTACTGACAGCAGGTATCAAGCAAGGCTTCCAGGCATCAGGGAGTAAAATCTTAAGTATTCCATGGGAGTCTGTGACATGGGCACTGCACATAGTCCTGGGGTTTTTGAGTTTTTACACTAGGAATGATGGGAAGAGCGCAGAGCCAAGGTTGTACAGCTGGGTGGATTGAGGTGCATTCCGGAGAACAGGCACCCCTGAAGGAAGGTGAGACATGACCAAAGTCCTGGACTGAATCATCTGTGCAGAGTGTAGAGCCAGAACAAGGAAAGGGGCCGAGGACTGAGCCCTGAAGAATTCCAGCAGTAATGGATGGAGGGAGGAGGGTGAGGAAGGAGTGGCATGGAGGCTGGGTGGAAACAGAGGGGTGTGGAGTAAAAGCCAAGGTGGAGCAGAGTCAGGAAGGAGGTAAGTGGACAAAGGCTGGCAGAGGTCCTGTGAAGTGAGACTAAAACATGCCCATGGGATTTGGCTGTGTGCAGGTTGCTGGCAATTGGGAGCCTCTGTGGAGCAAGGTGGAAGATGCCACATTAGGGCTGGCGGGGAGAGGGACACAGTGAATGAAGACAGTCTGCTAGGAATGTTGGCCGTGAAGAGAGAGAAAATGAGGAAGATTAAGTGGGGTTTGTAGAGACATTTTATTTCTGAAGTGGGAAAACTTGAGAAATATGTAAATGCCCTAGCAAATGATCTCATAAAGAAGTAAAGATGGATAAAGTACTGACAAGGCAGGAGGGACATGGGGTATAGACTAGCACAGCCAGGGACACTGCCCCTGTAGTTACAGGGAGGAAGGTACCAGGAATAGGTATGCCTGTAGATTCTGGGGAGTCATAGTCTCCCAGTGAGCATGGATCCACCCGGACTTGAAAACTTGCAGTAGTAGATGCATTTCTGTATTAGCCAGTTCAGTGTTTCTCAGCTCTTTTTTCATTATAAGCATTTATTAGTTAATTCAAAATCTTTTAATTTCACCCTAATGAAATAAATACTAAGGAATAAAATTTTGTCATGTAGGGTTGAACTTTGGGAGCCACAAATCATTGTAATATTCTTTTGCCCCTGTAATAATGTGCTATAACAAAATGCCACAGACGGGTGGCTTAAATAACAGGAATCTGTTTTCTCATTGTTCTGGAGGCTAGAGGTCCAAGATCAAGTTGTCAGATGATTTGATTGCTCCTGCGGCCTTTCTCCTTGGCCTGCAGATGGCATCTTCTGGCTGTGTCCTTATATGGCCTGTCCTCTGTGCATGCACACACCTGGTGCCTCTTGTTGTGTTTCCAAATTTCTTCTTCTTGTAAGAATACCATTCAGATTCAACTAAGGCCTACCTGTATGACCTCGTTTGACTTGAACTGCCTCTTTAAAGGCCCTGTCTCCAAATAGAGTCATATTTGAAGTACTAGGGTTTAGAGCTAAATCATATGAATTTGTGGAGCAGGACACAAATCAGTCCATAACTACCCCCTTCCTGGGGACACGGTCACCCCTTTTGAGAATGCATAGAATCTTTATCCTAATTGATAATGATTATTCTGGATTTTGCTGACTGGATTGAGTAATGGAGATAAAAAGTTGCATTTCTTTATTGAGCACCTAATATGTGTCAGGCATCATGCCAGTCTCTAGGAATATAAATTATCTTCAGGGAACTTTCAGACACACAAACTAAAATACTATAATATGATAGATAGGCTTCTGAGATGTTAAATAAGTATTTGTTGAATGAATAATCAGAATGCTAGTGACTAATTTTTCTGAAAGAAAAAAGGAAGGATTTCATAGCAAAGGTGACATTTGAGGGGGATCTTGTAGAATGAGTTGGATTTTTGAATATAGAAAGTGGCATTCTGGAGTGCCTGGCTGGCTCGGTCAAGTGTCTGTCTGCCTTCGGCTCAGGTCATGATCTCAGGCTCTTAGGATGGAGCCCCACATCTGGCTCCCTGCTCACCGGGAAGTCTGCCTCTCCCTCTCCCTCTGCCCCTCCCCACTGCTCATGCTCTCTCATTTTCTCTCTCTCAAATAAATAATACAATCTTTAAAAATCTATGTTCAATATTCTAGCACTTGTTGATTGGGAGGCCCTGAGGATGAACTTTAAAAAATGACATTTCAAAAGAATAGCTGAATCAGGGGGATCCCTGGGTGGCTCAGTGGTTTAGCGCCTGCCTTTGGCCCAGGGAGTGATCCTGGAGTCCCGGGATCGAGTCCCGCATCGAGCTCCCGGCATGGAGCTTGCTTCTCCCTCCTCCTGTGTCTCTGCCTCTCTCTCTCTCTCTCTCTCTCTCTATCATAAATAAATAAATCTTTAAAAACAAAACAAAACAAAACACCCAAGAGAATAGCTGAATCAGTGGGTGGCATGAAGGAGTGAAAGTGCATGGCTTATTGAAAGAGAGTTGTGAATACCACGGTGTGTGGAAACCTTAGGGTTATAAGGAAAAAAATGATGAGATGTGTAGCTCAATTCTGCAGGGAATTCAATGAAATTTGGCTAAGGGATTTGACTTATTTTTTGAGCACTGAGGAACTAACGGTATAGCAGGAAAGAAGCCATGTAAAATGCTTAGATTGTGCTCTCTAGAACGATACCATGTCAAAGGAATTACCATTCATGTCCAGGTATAGACTAACATGAGAGTGGTTGATGTGGAGATTCCAGTCTTCTCAGGTGATCCCTGGGGCAGCAGAAGAGAGGCCCTCCTGCATAAATCCCACCAACTGTTACGTCCATGGACATACACAATCCAAGTGGAGACTAAGAAGCATACATATGTGTTTCTGCTGTACCACCAGATGCAGTAGGATCTGGAATTTCCCTAAGGTGGCTTCTCTTGTATATCTGCCACTTTTAGGAGCCTAATACTCATCTCTTATCACCTTGGAATCTGATAGAGTCACGTCACCTGGGAGGCATGAACCAGTGGAGTGCACACTTCCGGCTTGTGTGCACTGGCGTTTGTTGGGAGGGGTGTTGTGAGTAGATGAGAGTGTGGGATTTCTGTATGTGCAGGCATAGCTATGATCAACGATAGCACTCCAGAATAGAGCTTTCATCGTAGGGAGTAATACACTAAGTTAAAATCTTCACTGAAGAAAGGGAACCTTTTTCTGATTTGTGCAAAGATAAATCAGGTGTGACAGTGAAAGTGATAGCGATCAAGAAAGAATAGAAGAATGATCCTGGTGCCAAAGTGGAGTTTGAATTAGATTAGGAATTGAGACTGATGGAGAGTGGTGGCCAAGAGAGGAACATGTTTGTTTCTTCACTAGACAGGGTAGGAACCCCTGGGCATGAGACGCAGAGAGAGAGGAGTGGTTTGGCATATGAAAGATAGTAAACCAAGTGTGATTTCCTTTTTCCTTCCTTATTTCAGACCCTCTCTGATCATCTGGCATGCTTAAAGAATGGTATTTCCCCCCCTGATAACTGTATTCACTGTTCTGCAGCTTTTAAGATTATCTATGTTCAATATTCTAGCACCTGTTGATTGGGAGGCCCTGAGGATGAACTTCATCCAGGTATTTTAGGATTCTTGATATTCCTGGGTAATTAAAAACCTAGAACTCGAGGAGGTTAGTTTGCTCAGGCTTCTGCAGGGATCTTGTAAGGCTGAGGAAATGGTTGTATTAAAGAACTAAATGACTTACTTCATAGTGGATTAGGATAGAGCCAAGATTGATGTTCCTTTCTGTGTTCAGAGACCCCAAGGTTGAAGCTGGACAAGGTACTGTTAGGCATACTGTCCCTTCCAACTGGAAAATTCATTCTTCCTGGACTCATTTCTGAGAGAAGGAAAAAGAAGGGAAACATTTGTGCTATGTAGTCATAGATGGGAGGACGCTTAGAAATCCTCTACTGAGCTGTTTTCATTTTATTGATGAGCTATTGGAGTCCCAGGAGAGGCTTTGATTAACATAGCTGAAATAACATAGCTCTTTGGTGTCAAGACTCCTGACTCCAAATTCATTAGTTTAAAAAAAAAAAAAATTATAGCCACCCATTTGAGTTTAAAAAACAAACATACAGAAACTTACTAAGCTAGTTAAAACCATTTACATTAAAAGGAAATGAGAAAAGGGAGGGAAGCAATCTTTAGGTAAAACTTCTGATTGCTTTGTAAGAGCTTTAAATTAAATAGGTTGTGAACAGGGGCTGTAAAAATCAGTGACTGGGGTTGTAGAGAAGTTAGTTGAGGAGCAAATGGGGAAGTTTCCCTTTTGTGATGTAAATCAGTATAGAAGTGCCTAGATGTAGGCTATCTTTGAACTCATAAGGGTCTTGTAAAACAGTAATAAATGTGCTTTCTATTTGCAGTTTCAACTAACCTCTATAAATTAGAAAAATTAATGGATGCTGGTGAATCTGAAGCCTGGAGAGCCACTTGATAGGTCTTCCCTCAAGAGCTAGATATCAGTCTGTGCTTGTGTTTTCAAAGGGTAATATATCTAGGATGTGCATTAACAAAGAAACAAAATATAAATATTTTAGTTCCCAGAGGTCTAAGATCTTTTCCACTTCTTCGGATTATATCAGATAATTTATAAGATGTGAAACTGATAAAAGACAATGTAACGCCCCATAATTCAGTACAATAACTCACCAAAGATCTCTGGAATCAGTTTGGTTTTCTAATATATTAACAGTTTGTGAGGAAAGGAAGGAAACCAGATCACATACATTTGAAAGTATGCACAGATGCGCCCAGCATCCACAGAGAGGTGCTTCCATTTGTAAGTATTTTATTCCTTTGGCAAATTACAAAGGGCTGTCAAAATGGGAGATGAGAGACTTTGATTTGTGAAATTGTTATTTTAGAGCTGAATTGTCTAGGGAACTTAAATTTAAAAGGAAATACTAAGATATTACATCTGACTCTTTATCTCTTGTGGGGTGATACCTCGAGTTTGCATCCTGTATATTGCAGAAACTCATGCTGTATGTCTTCTCTGACTCAGTAAAGCTTCAGCAAAGCATATTTTTCCTTTTTTTCTTACTGTCACCACCTTCCTGACTTCCTTACTGTCACCACCTTCTGTTTATTATTTTTGATTTGTTAAAATACATGAACAGAGAATTATTAGGGAGCAGCTCTAGACTTTTTTTTTAAAGGATGGGGTTCAGGGCTAGTCTAAATCTATTAATTAGTGCTATCCTCCATATGTATTTGTATGGCCCTCTTCCTAAAATTTCAGGCCCATATTATGGAAGATTTGAATGTTAATTTTAGTTAACATGGTAGATATCTAGATATCAAAGTATTTTAGTTGGTATCATTTCAAATCAAATGCACAGACAATTTTTAAAACTTGCTGAGCTTTTTTTCCAAAGGGCTATTATTATTTTAAAGGCTTCCTTTGCTGTAAATAATCTTAAACATTTCTTTTAAATTTATATTCTTTTTTTTTTAAGATTTTATTTATTCATTTATGAGAGACCCCAGGGAGGGGGAGAGAGAGGCAGAGACACAGGCAGAGGGAGAAGCAGGCTCCACACAGGGACCCTGACGTGGGACTTGATCCTGGGTCTCCAGGATCACGGCCCGAGCCAAAGGCAGAAGCTTAACCGCTCAGCCACCCAGGCATCCCTTAAATTTATATTCAATTGAATGAATATATACTGTATTATTTGTTTCAGAGGTGGAATTCAGTGATTCATCAGTTGCATTCAACAGCCAGTATATCTTAATTCCTAGGGTATTGATAGAAGTTTAACCCGGAAGTAACTGTAGCACAAAGGGCAGTAACTCAGACCCAAATTCAGAAAAAAAAATATTTTTTCACCCCTGTATTTTGCCTCCGGGTCTCGTCATTCTTCAGCTTAGTATTTATTATGACAGAATTGTCTGAGTACTGAGAATGCACTATGGCTGTGTGACACATCTTCCTTTCTTGCAACATTGGCAAAATGACAATTGTTGAATCATTCTGCAGGGCAGTCACCTCCTCAAATGGAGTCCTGTCTTTTGAAAGCAACCATTTCATCATTAATTTCCTCATTTATTCAATAACGGCCAAGTCATATGCTAGTTCAGAGCCCAGGATCCAGCTTACTCCTTAGCCCTGTTTGGTGTGACTGGACCATGTAACTTAATTTCTCTGAGATCCTTTCCTTATCTATAGAGTACGGAGGGTTACAGTGCCTACCTTTCAGGGTGGTTGTGAGGATTAAATAAGAGAACATTCAGCAAGACTTCTCTCTGGCTGTACATAGTCAGAACTCAGTAAACAGAAGTTATTACTAAATACTGATGAGAGAAAAAAATTCTCTAAAGGCCTGAGATAAAATGAAAGCCGTTTTAGATTTATTTCTAAGTCAGCATAACTGTACATAAACTTTGCTTAAATCCAAATCCTGATTTATGGCCCACCAAGCATACATTGTGCACTTGCTTTGTAAATGAGGAGCCTAAAAGAAAACCATCTTGTCCTTAAGATCAGTGCTTCTACTCCCTGCTTTTCTTGACGTTAAAACTTGTGCTTCCTACCCATATGCTAATCTATAATCTTTTAAGCTTTTACAAGATGTAAAAAAGCATATAACCCGGTGAAAACTGTTTCTTCTCCAGAACACTTTCATCACTGTGTTTCTTGGGCCACTGTCCTAACTTGGGCTCAAATAAAACACTCTTAGTTTTAAAGACTCTAAAAGGTTTATTCATTTTGTGTTAATAATACTTACTACCTAAAAAAGCAAAACATTGTGTACGCAGGCTCAAGAAGATTATATAGTTGACCCTCGAACACCACAGCGATTAGGGGCACTGCTCCTCCCACAACCTCGGAGTTGAACATCTTTGTATAATTTTTGACTCTCCAAAAAATTAACTGCTCATAGCCTACTATTGACCAAAGCCTTATAACATAAATAGCCAGTTAACACTCACGTTGTCTACGTGTTAATACTGTATTCTTACAATAAAGAAAGCTAGAGAAATAATGTTACTAAGAAAATCATAAGGAAAATACATTCATAGTACTATGCTGTTAAAACTCCACTCCAGTGGACCCACGTAGTTCAAACCCATATGGTTCACAGATCAACTTTAATGTGTTTGAGGCACACATTAAAATACCTTATTTAGGGATCCCTGGGTGGCGCAGCGATTTGGCGCCTGCCTTTGGCCCAGGGCACGATCCTGGAGACCTGGGATCGAATCTCACGTCGGGCTCCCAGTGCATGGAGCCTGCTTCTCCCTCTGCCTATGTCTCTGCCTCTCTCTCTCTCTGTGTGTGACTATCATAAATAAATAAAAATTTAAAAAAAAATAAAATAAAATACCTTATTTAGTTTGTGTGCAGTTTTTCTGTTTTTAAAATGTCCTGGCTTGCACTCCCACTTGAACGTTATCATAGTAAAAGAATGAATATCCATGACTAAGGTGAGGGATTGCCATAGTTCTCATGGATCTTGGGAAGTTGAGTATTTAAAAAACTTTTTCTCGACTTTCCATAGTTAAAGACAGTATGAAACTATTAAGCCACCGTTGTCGTACTTATTCTGACATGACATCATGGCTTTTATATCCTTAAAGTTAAAGGTAACCTTCAGTTTTGCCTTGGAAATTAGAGTATGATGTCTGTTCTCTAAGACAGTGGCTATTAACCCCAGATGCATATTAGGATCACCTGGGTTAGATCTTGAATGCTACCAATGAGATACAGATGCCTGACCCCACACCCTAGAGAGCCTGATTAAACGGTCTGGTGCAGGAGACTGTGGCACCAGCATTTTACTTTATTTTATTTCTATTTATTTTTTTAACGATTATTTATTTATTTGAGAGATAGAGCATGAGCAGGGGAAGTAGCAGAAGATCAAGGAGAAGCAGACTCCTCGCTGAGCCGGGAGCCTCATATTGGGTTTGATCCCAGGACTCTGAGATTATGACCTGAGCTAATGGCAGATGCTTAACCAAATGAGCCACCCAGGCGTCCTAGGCACTAGTATTTAAAAAATATGCAGCTATGGTAGAAGCCACTGTGAGGAATGCTCTTTCTAGTGACCCCCAACCCCCCCCCCCCAAATTAAAAGCCTAACTCACAGCAGATTGCAGCAGATTTACAGTCATTAATTAAAAGACAATAAGAGTGCATATAGTTTAAAAGCCTTCAGATCTCCTCATACCATGTGTAGATTAACCATAACATGCCTCTTTGGGTGGTAATGATTTATTTTGAGTTTCAATTACATTATGTAGGAGGAACCAAAATTCCCTTCTTGTCACTCTGAGATCCTACAGTTAAAGATTTTGCTCATACTGCTTTCTGAAAACACTTGTTTGGTTTACATGAGTAATCTCTGATTTTGGAGACAAGAAATGGGTTCAGTCATCCTAAAACACACACATTTTTAACCTTTAGGAACAATTCCCCAAGGGTATGAATATTCCTTCTGTCTCTAATGATGGAATATACTTTCAGTAACTTTGAAAACTTCTTTGTTTAAAGACACTTGACTTTTAACAACTGTGGGTTATGGAGTTTTGTAATTAAAGGGGAGTCATTGAGCTGTGAGTGTTTAATTCTGTGGTTTCTTCTGATCTTTGTCTGCCTTTAAGAGCATTTACACTATTTCTGTTCTATAGGCTTAGCAGCTGTTCGAAATACCATGGATATTTGCTGAAATTAGGTGGCAATTTTATATACAATCACTGCTGATTGGATTGCCCAGGGTGGAGGTTTTTTTTTTTTTTTTTTTTTTTATTTGTCTTCCCACATAAAGGTGGGTGGATTGGGGATTGCTCCATATTGCTAGCAATTGTTTTTAGATGGGTGGCATGTTTGCTGCAGTTGTTGCCATAAACAGCTGCACGCTGTGTATTAGTTTGAACACATGGTAAACATTTTATGGCTGAAATAATGAACGTGGCTTAAAGAAGAGAATCTATCTCAAGACATAAATTGACCTGTAAAAATATGAGAGGAAACCTTGAACCTTAGGATTTTGTATCTGAGTCTCTTGTTTAGAACCAACAGAGGGCTGCCTGAATCCTTTGGTTACATTTACAGTTATGATCTACATTAATGTTAACTGGCTCACCCAGTGTTTGAGTCTGGATTCTAATCAATGCAGAGTTTAGATGCCAATACCAACACAATATTTGTTTAAAAATCTCACCAAATAATAATAAAAAAAAATCTCACCAAATCTTCACCACTTGTTCCTCACATCCTTATTTGTTTGTGAAATGGGATGTTTTCCTGGTATTTTATCTCCAAAGGGGTGAAGAAGGTCTGAGTGCCAACTTGTGTGAAGAGTAAACATTTTCTCTTTTTCTTTGTGTGACAAATGACTACCCAAGATGCAAATGTTAATGCATATTTTAACTGAGTTTGTAATTAGAGCACCGCTCCAAGCAGTGATTAAAAGTTCTGTCTGCTCATGCAATCTTTGTGCACTGTCAAGAAGAGGTGGGCTCTTGCTGAGCTGATTGCTGGTCCTTTTCTGATTAGGAGACAACCCTCAAAAAGCAGTGCTGCTGACTTTTTTTCAGATCCCCCTGAATGGCAGGGAGCTTTGCCTCCTTTTCAGAGTTCTTCCCTGTCAGAGGAATAAATGGTGGGCGGAACACTGCCTAATGATGACTATGATCATGTAAAATAGCCTCTGATTAAAGAGTAGCTCTGTGGGCCTGACTGGGTACATTATTCTCTTGGGAGGCACATTACTGGGGTGGGGTTGAGGGAATTCTCTTTCATATTCTGGAGATAAATTACACTCATCAGAGGACCATCATTTAGGATGTGCTTTTCTCATTTCAAGGGAAAAATGCCCCCAAATTATCTATTTCACCTGGAGGGAAGAGAGGCATCAGGCCTACAGACAACAGCTCTTTGGGCCTTTGCAGGAGTTATTTCCTTGGCTTATGAAGGGCAAACTCTCTTTGTGGCTGTGCAAGTCACTACTGAAGAGACTCCATTTATGTATTTAATATTCATGCAAGGTTTCCTATAAAGTTACAGAAGAAAGTAGCTGGCATCTGCCTTCTGACCTTGCACCAGGTTGCTAGTTATTTGTCAGCCAAATGAGACTACATACTTCACTTAATACCTCACAGAATTTAACTTCTGAGACTTGTATCTAATAGTTGAGTGGTAAAGCTAGAAAAGCTTTATAGCTTGTGGTTTCCTCATCCTGTCTCAAAAAAAGGAGGGAGCTGTATTTCTGTGTGGTGTTGCCATTAGATTGTTAGTCAACCAGGACAGGAACCAAGATCCGTACTTCTGTATGTGTGGTTATTGGAGTCCTGAGACTGTCATGGTTTTCCATTAATACTCATAGGTTAATAACTTTGCACCGAGTTGGCAATGGCACTTAGCACATGCTCTTCATGTAATCAGTTGGTTCTCTAGAACTGTCTACCCAACATTTCTCACCGATCATTTATAGATTTTAGCTTATTCTTTTGAGCTGATTACCAAGCTGAACTATTTCAGTTTCCCCAAGGTGATGTTGCTTCTGAAGGTCAAAGAGAGGTGATCTGCTTTGATCTGGAGATGTAATGTTTGAAAGATGTTATGAGGAGGAAGGCCCTGTGAACATCCTAGGGTTCAGTAAGAGCATGCTCTGTCATCACTATACAAAGGATGTGGGAGGGTCCTTCTCTGCAAGTTGCTGTGTTTGTGCTGGTCAGATTCCACACATTTTATTGTTCTTTGCTTTTTGGCTTAAGACAAAGACTCTTGGCTCCCAGTGCCCTCTTACCTACACCCTTCCCAAGAAGGAAGAGGGTGGTCCAAGAGTACTAACTGATTGAAGAAACTGCTCAGCTGACATAAGTAGGACCTTTCCTTTTGGAAAACTATTAAAATATTTCCAACATAAAAATTCTAAAAATCCCTGAATAAGACTGGAGAACGATATCATTCACTGAGGGATGTGAGTAGAGTTGTCAGATTTAGAAAAGAAAATTGTGTGGGGCATACTTTTGCTAAAAAATGATTTGTTGCTTATCTGAAATTCAAAGTTAACTAGATGTCTTGTATTTTTATATGGCAACCTTTGATGCAGGTAATGTTAGAAGAGAAGAAAAGAAAAAAATTAGAGAAAAGAAATATCCCTCCTGATAGATATTTGGATTGGGGAAAGCAGGAAATCAGTGTTTTCTGACAACTGCAACTGAGAGAACATTGACCTTGGTTCAGTTTACAAGAAACTAGAAGTTTTTCAAAGTTAGTTCAGAAGCAATGAGAAGGTAATGGTCTGTGGAAAATACATAGACAGTAGGAGTAGCATGGTTCAGGGAAGACTAAGGTGTTCTCTCTCATATTGGGAAATGAAAAGTAGTATATGACAGTGGAAAAGTTCTTTATAGATTACTTGGTCTGATAACTTCTTTTCCCCTAGAAGGAAATTGGAGCTGAAATATTAAGAGGCTTAAATTACCTGACCACATTGACCACATTTTTATCATCATTTAGAGGCAGAACCATGGTCTCTGACCCTTCCTTTCTGAAAACCTGTACTATAGGCTTTGACATACCATAAGTTTAGAATTAATCAAGTAAAATCACATACTTTTGATGATGGAGACATCTAAAGATCGCTTTTCTTGCGTAAAAGTGATTATTACAGAAATTGAAACAGCAGTTACCAAAAACCCTTTTCACTTTCAGTTGCTGCAGTTTCCCTTCTACAGTGGCTAGATTCACAATGTCTTCAGCATATATTTCTGACTCATTGCGGTTTCTATAGGTAGCATCCTGGTTTATCTAACTATAAACTAAGGGAATTTGGGTTTAATGACTTCAGTGGTAACTTCCAAGTCTAAGACTCAGGTATCTGAATTGTCTGAATCCCTCTTAAAGAATTTACAGTCTTGTTGGTATGACATACCTATATAAAATAGAGATCATCTTAGAATGGGTCAAAAATTAATTTTAGTGAAGTCAAATTAAAATGTAATATGTTTGATGTGGAAAGCCAATGTTACCGGGGATAAAGAAAGAGATAGCAGTATTAAACTAGAGTGAATCTTCCTAAAAATATAAGTTGCCCTCAACCTTGAGAGCACAGAAAAGTTTGAGGGCTGGGGCTGTGGAGATGGGAGGTAGGAAAAACATACGAACAAGGTACAGAAGTAAAAATGATTATGGAATGCTCTAGAAGACCAAACATTGGCTATAGCATACAATTCGTGCTTGGAAGTAGTGTCAGATAGCACTACCACAGCCTCCATTGTCCTGCCTCTTCTTGCCCTCAGTTCTTTTACAATCGGAATTGAACCCCTCACTCTGGCTAGTCTGGCCTGCTCATTCCACCTCCTCTCTAAGAAAGCTTTTTCAGAGCCCTCTAGGCCGTTCTCTGATCTGACTGGATAGGAGATAAATTGGCAAATGAGTCCATTTGTAATAGGTCCAGAATATGGCTCTATATTACTAAATTATTTCACTTCTCACAGGCATGTATCTTATCTCTTAAAGAGATGCCCGTTCCTTTATTACTTTTACTTGTTATTCCTTCAATACCCAGTCTTGTGCCTTGTAGATGGGAAGTATTCAGTAATACAGTGTGTTCCGAATTGTTTTATCCTGTATTCTTGAAGACCTGCCTCGACTTAACAGTAGGAAAGAAATGTGAATGCTCTTTGATGAAAGAGACTTTCTCTTTTCTGTTTTTTATTTAAATCCCCTTTGTGCTTGATGCAGTGCCAGGACCACGTAGCTCAGGGAATATATGTGTGGAAACATGCTCCTGTATACTGGAAGGAATCTACAGATCACATACTCCAAGCCCCTAGTTTTATGAGAAAAACCACTAAGACCCAGAATGGTTAACACACTTCTTGAGGTTAACAAAAATATTTTAGGTGTTAGAATCTAGGTCTCCTCTCTCTAGCGCATGCTCTTTTAATGATGCCTTCTTCTTTCTTGTCTTTGTTTGACAGTACAAGAAAAATTAGCTGGATTCAGGTTGTTCAATCATTGGTCTCTTGATGGCATGCCTCTCTCCTTTTCCTGTTCTAGGAATAAAGTAGGAGTAGTTCCTTGGAGTAAGGGGATCTGGCTTCTTCCAAATCCTGCCACTGCATTTGTGCCTTAGAGAATTCACTTATCAGCTTCTGTTTCCACATCTGTAAAATGGAGGTGGGCTTGGGGTTCAGCACCACATAAATGCCAGGTCCCTTGTAGTTATATTAATTCAGCAATAGTCTTGGATTATATTGACTTTTGAGTATTTAAGAATGTTCTGTCCTCTTCCTTACCGCTTACACAGTGTTTCCACAGTATTGGCCCCACATAGAAGAGTGTAATCATGTGTGGGAGTAAGGAGAAGAAGAAGAAATTGGAGAGATGGATCTGAGCTTTATCAGATGTAACAGACCTGGTGGTTTCCACTTGTCCTTCATTCTCTAGGTAGCACAGGGTGGAAAAAAACCCAATCATCTCAAAAGGATGACTGTGGACTTTGGGACATTAAGAATATTTTTGGTGCCTGATGCCCTATCTTCAGTTCCTCTTTTGTTGTGATCCATTTTGTTTGGTGTGTCAATGTCTGTGAAGCAGGATAATACAAAGAACAAAAAGACAGGTTCTTCCAGAGTCACCAGTGATGGAACAAAGGTTCTGAGGCATTGTGTGAGGAAAACACAGTCTTTCCCCCTGGTGAGGGAAAGAAGTGTGCCCTCTTCACCTCTTCTGAAGTGCTGAGCCTGCCCAGAAGGACATGTTTTTTCTAGAAAAGCCTATACTTTTGGCAGCCGAACTGAAATAGAAAAATTGAGCTTGACCTATTTCCATAGCAGTGTGAGTCTTGCATTGTCCTCTCAGGCAGTATGAAAATCCTTGAAGTGGGAAACTGACAGCAGCAATCAGACACTTGCATTGAGGGAAACATCATGAATTTTAATAGGGGTGCTGCTTCTGGATGAGGTCGGGAGGGGAAAGAGAGCCAAGCCAATTCAAACAAAAGGAGCAGAAGGGGGTTTGCTACGTATACAGCTCATGGCAGTGATGAGAGTAATATTCAAATTATTTATCCCACAATGATGTTGATGATTTAAGAGGGAAGGGTTGCTGAACTCTTGTGAAGTGGAAAGGGTTATGAATCTTCCATGATTATTAATCCCACTGTACTGAAGGCAAGGAAGGCGGGTATATCAAAACGTGACTTGTTAGCAGTAGCAGTCCTCAAACACTGCACCTCAGCTGTACCCGGGAAACGAGCTCCAGGAATCACAGGCACCACTACACAGATTAGTGTTTCCCCCATGGACACACCAGATAAGCACAGACATGCATGCACACCCACAGAGCCAGTTTCAGGACGTCCTTCCTACCAGTCCTTGTTGTGCATGGCATTTCCCCTTCTGAGTAGCCTTCAGCATCCTGTTTGTCCTGGGGTTGGAAGGATTGGAATTGGTTCCCGTTGTCAGTGTTCTTCATGAAAAGTTTGCTTATATGGCCTAGATATCCCCAGGGTGGTTTCTCAAGGGCTGAGGAATGTGGAAATGGTGCTGCTGCTGCTGCTAGAACACGGTCCCCTTCCCCTTTAACTGTGCCTGCCGTGCCGCACCCAGACCCACTCGTGTTTGTTCGAAGCTGAGGACCGCTTTTAGGAATTAATGCAGCCGTGAGCCACTTTGCTTCTATTTGTTTATATGGCCATGGTTCATTTTAGAAGGGGGACCTGAGTCCTTCTTAGAATAGAAAAACCTAATCATTTCAGAACCCCCTTCTTCTGGATAAATCATGAAATATTTTTTTTTGAAGTGTGAATATGGCACTTAAATAAGCTGCAAACTTTGTTCATCAAGTTCCTCTGTTGGTGAGACTACTTAGCCTGGGAAGATTTCAGCCAAAGCCTGTTACCCAAGACAGTGCCGGCTGACTTCCTGAATATTTACCTGGGAAGCACTGAAGAGAATTGCCCCAGACTAAACAGAAGCAGCGACTGCCATCTCAAGATGTGGTCTTAAGGATGGAGCTTACTTGTCGGCCTGTGAGCTAATCCTTCTCCTGTAACTGGAGGAGAGAGGGGTGAGTATGTCTCTGGTGGGGAATTGGGACTCAAGCCAGACTAAGGCAGAACCTGTGAGAAATGGAGGCAAGGAACAGGGCTCTTCTTTACCAGGCTGTGAAGAGGAGCTCATCCTTGGTCCTCCGCCAGGACTTCTCATCAGCTGGTAGAGGTGGCAGTAAGGACAGCATGGGCCATTTGGTCCAGGACTCACACGTATGAAGCTTTCATAGTCATTCTTTAAAAATTATCATGATGACGGCAACCCCTTTTGGCATTTCTTCCCTATTCTCTAAGCATGTCCCTCCTGTCTGTAGTGCTTGGATACCAAAGTCTACATGTGGTCCCATTTATCTTGATCCTTGCTGTAAGCTGGGGTATTCCCTTTAAGTTGTTTAAGTTGCTAGAGACAAGCCAGCTATAGGGGTAGAGGATAGGAGGATGGACTACGTTGTGATAATAACATTTACGTACATTTGGGATCCTGCTCATGTTCAAATCCTTACTGCTGTGCTGACATGCCTCTGCCTCCCCGTCTCACATCTGTTTTCTGCCTAAGCCCCTCGGTTCTTCGTAGCTATCTCTATGCATATGTTGGTAGTAAAAGCTTGCCCCCCGCCCAGTGAATCTAATACTTTAAGCCACTGAACCTAGAGTTCCCCCTGCCTCTGTGCTACTCATCCATTCATTCACTGAATAAATATTCCCTGAGTGTGTGTGTGTTTTTTTTTCCCCCTGAGTGTTCTATACTCTGCCATAGTGCTGGGTGCTCTGGGTACAACAGGAAAAGATGGACAGAGTCTCCAGGTTCTGGATGTTTTCTCCATTCTCCTTGGCTGCTACAAGCTCATGCTGAATATCAAGCTTCCATCTTGATATTCCCTCTGGCTTTATTTACCTGCTTAGGCTCCCAAGTTAACCTTGCCACACTGCCAGAATCTAAGGGTAATTTCTGTTCATACTGATGAAGAAATAATGCACCAAGACATCTTCCTGGAGGGAGGCTGAGAAGCTTCAAAGTTGTGGTAAGGCAGGGTATTCTCTAAGTCACTCAGGTGCCATGATGGATTGGAAAATATCCAAGAAGGAAGGAAGCTCTTCTTTTCAGGCTAAATAACAACCTCCTTGTTGGGAAGGGAATAATCAATCCCAGCTGGAGCAAACAGACCACGTTCCCTTTGCTTTTCCATTCAAATCTAATCTCATGACATGAGTTTCTGACATGAGTAGCATTCTTGCCCAGACTTGTGGCCCCAGGGAGGGGATGGTTATTTAAGACAGCTGGCTCCCTAAGCAAGGCATATAACTTGATGATAAATGCTTACAGACAACTTCCCTTACTTGCTGATTCCAGTTTCAGTTTAATTGACACCCCTGGAGATTTGCAGAAAATAAATAGATGTTTCTTTGAAAGAATATCATTTTGCTGGATGCAAGAAAAAGATAAGAAATTGTGCATGCATACAGTTCATCAGTGTTTTCCAGCTTATGGAATTCTCTGGGGAGGGATTCCTTTTATGCATTCCCTATGAAATGGAAGTTTCCTGTGCCTTTGGAACCTGTCTTGTGTTATAGTGTAGAATAAATCTGACATGTGATTTTGGTTTCTTTTGCTTTTGCTTTGTCTTTTGAAAGGAACTATTTCTATGAATTAGTAATTTTAAGGCATCTTGCAGATTTTTTTTTTGAAAGTTTAGATACAGGTAAGTTCAAGTTTTAGTAGTTTAAAAATTCTTTTTGCAGAGTTTACACTCCTTTGGGTCAAGAAACCTTTCTTTGAGATGACAGTTATGCCTAAATCTCTAGACCTAAATGTCAAGCATTTGCTGTACATTCCTTTCACATAATTTGAGATGAGGTCTTTTTTTAAATTTTTTTTTTTTTAATTTTATTTATTTATGATAGTCACACAGAGAGAGAGAGAGAGACGCAGAGACACAGGCAGAGGGAGAGCAGGCTCCATGCACGGGAGCCGATGTGGGACTCGATCCCGGGTCTCCAGGATCGCGCCCTGGGCCAAAGACAGGCGCTAAACCGCTGCGCCACCAGGGATCCCTGAGATGAGGTCTTGTAGGCAAAGAAAGCATTGACTCATGCATCTTTTCTTCCATCTAAGGACATGGGCACTAATAATGTTATAATATCTAAACTAAAGTGAATATTCTAAGAAAACAGGCATTTGAAAGAATTTGGAAGTATTGAGGGTATGCAGTATTTCTTTGCAATTTATCAAAAGTAATAATGGTAGAATGATAATCTTTTAAAAGTTAAATTTTAGGACTGGGTCAGCGAGCTGAAAAAGGGAATTAATAAGAACTAAGACCTGGCTAGGTTTCAGAATCAAAACGGGATATAACAAAACAAAAAACAAATTGTAGGATGATATATTTAGTATGATACAACTTATGTAAAAATTTAAAGACATACTAAATATTTTTGGTTGTCTGTGGATATATTAATCTATAATACAAAAGCTAAAAACGTGGCTTGGAAGGGCCCATGATAAATAACTCGGTAGTATTTTCCTATGGTGGTGGTGAAAGAAGGAAGGGAAGAGAGAGTTCAGCAGTGGGGTCTGGGGACCAGAAACAAAAGAGATTTTAACTTTATAATGTTTTATTTCCAGATATTAAAGGGATCTGAGGCAAACATGACATAACTTTTGTTAACTCTAGGGGCTGGGCATTATTTGCCTAGTCTTTGGTCTGGTCCTAGATTACTTAAATATATTAAATTACCTTAAAATGAAACAACAAAAAAAGATTTTTATACCTTTATTTTTAAGTTGCACATAAATGGGAGTAGAAGTACACAGTCCATAGATACCACCCTCCTATAAGTATTTGCATGTTTTGAGTGAGTCTTGATAAACACGTAAATCTAAACTGAACTATCTTGTTTTGAATTCTCCTAAATTAAGTACTTGTTCAAATGACTTGCAAATCAGCTATGTATATGTTAGTGTAACAAGTTTTGTCTATGTTTCAGGAACAGGTGCCTTTTAAATAGGAAAATCTAATTGTGGTATTTGCTTCAACCAATATCACTTTCATTTAAAAAAATGTTGTCATAAATTATTGGAACGGATGGCATGCTTTCCGTTTCAGAACAGCCATAGGCATGTAACTTATTCAGAGGATTTCTTCAACTGTGGAAGTGAGACTTTCATCTGCTAAGAAGCTTGGACTTGGGGGAGGGAGAGTGGAAACACATTGATTTTCATGTAGGATTTATGTCGGTTTTAAAATGAAAATTTTGAGTCTTTGTCATGTGAAAATAGTTGCAGCTATAGAAACCAAAATCTTATGTTTTCTGCAGCATAGAACTGCCCCACTTACTTTGGACTCAAGTCTATCCAACTCACCAGGCTGGACCCACATCCTAAAACTAGGGAATTCACAAAGGGAAGTTTGGGCACAGTGTGAAATTGGGGCCCTAAAGTTTATTTTCTTTCCTTCTAATCAAAGCTTGTAGCCCTTACCCAGTTTGCTCTTGCTACATGCGTGCGTTTTCTAAACCTCATCACCCTTAGCCCATGGGACGTCAAATGCAGCAAACTAGAAGCGAGCAGAGGGGATGCTAAAAGGGTAATTGAGTAGTCTTTTGGTATGACAAGTAAAGGTTCAGAGTAATAAGGGAACAGAAAGCTAGCTGAGGACAGGGCACAAGCTGACACCCACAAAGGACCCCCTACCCCAGGTGGGACATGTGTGACTTTCCTCAGGCGCTCCTGGGTGCCCTAAAGCTAAGGGAAAGGCAAAACAAATAGTTAACTTGTAGAGATCGTAGTCCTATAGACAGAAGTCTCTCTTAGTTTACAAAGTGTCTTAGTGGTTTACAAGGAAAGAACGCATTCTTTTCAATAACTTCCTAACTTCCACAAGGAAGCTCCCAACTATCTTAATGTTAATGCTTTACGAGAGGGGAAAACAACCTTAATTTGACAATGGCAAGGCCTCCAATATCTTGTCCTCTTTAGCATGAAAACCTCCCTTTTCCTTACCTCCCCCAACTCCCAAGTATATAATCAGCCACCCCTCGCAACCCTGGCGCAGCAGCTGTTCCTGCCCACGGGTCCAGTCCCTGTGCTTTCATAAAACCACTATTTTGCACCAAAGACATCTCAAGAATTCTTTTTTGATCATTGGCTCCAGACCTCACCCCACCAAACCTCACCTATATTCCAAAACTACATCAAGAGCATAATGGCAAGACAGGAGAAAAACAATTTAAGATGAAAGCAACGTAAAAAGAGTGGACATGATTCCTTTTTAAAATTTATTAAATAGGGATGATTTTCCTACAAACCTAAAGAGCCCTACTATATTATAACGTAGTATTGTACGTTTGTACTCCTAGTGCTCAGTGGTTGGTGTTTTCCAAAACAAGTACAGAATTAACTGAGCGAGTTTTTCTACACTACCTTACCTAATGGATCTCTCTGTCTTGATTCCGAGGATCTTAACTACCTGGATGCACTCGCCATAAGTTAAACTGATGCCATAAGGGTGGACTAATCTGACGATGGATTTATATATGCAGAGACTGAATTTCTGGAAAATGTTGCAGGTTTTATCTTCATGTTAAAATTTTAAAGGTCATAATATTTATTAACACATGTTTATACTCTTAGAATTTCCAGTCTGGCAGCAAATGGAGTCCTATTCTAAAATCACATGATTCTAACTTGTGCTTGTAATTTGTTTTTAGAAAGAGCCAATTTGTTTGGAGTTATCAATTTCAGAATTTATTCCATATTCCCTAAAGTATAGGAGGTTGGCCCGAACTAGTACTGACCTTATGACACTACTTAGGAGTTGATCCTTAAAAAGAAAGATAAATCCTAGATATAAGTTTATGTACTTGCCATTCATTTACTTTGTAAAAGTAAGACCTAGAAAAATGGTCTGGTTATCCGGGTTTTGGCATGTATAAAAACTTCTCTGACTTCTCTCAATAAAATCTCTTACGTTATTTTTCATAGATTGTAAATCACACTGTTTTCTCTTTAGGGAGACAGTGTGTGGTCAAGTACAATGACTACGTTCCAGGTCACACTGGCAGCGTTCAGATCTCAGCTCCTCTGATTGTTTGACCTTGAACAAGTTACTTAACCTCTGAGCCTTTGTTTCTTGCGTAAATTGGAAATCACAGTGCCTACTTCACAAGGTTGTTCTGGGGCTAAATGAAATTCATGTGTAATTGAGCCTCTTTGTGTACAGTGTGTAGTTAGGTATTCCATACTTGTTCCCTTTCCCTTTCTGTTGGAAACAGAAAAATTTGGATTAGAAAATTGCCCCCTTTTACTTTGGTTCTCAGTTGCCTCTCCTGTGACACTTATGAATTGATATGTGTTTATTATGTGAAGATGGTGGAGCCTGGAGAGCACTGACTCCAGTTCTAGTCACATCTGCTTGCAAACGTTCAGCTCCAGCTTCTCCAGAATTAGAGGAAGACTCATGATGGTTGGCTTAATATGTTTCTTTTGACATCCTTACCTAAATTCCTTTTTTAGTTTGTTTTGTTTTTATCACTAGGTTTCATGCCCTGTGTGGAGCCCAATGTGGGGCTCTATGCAGGGCTCCACCTCCTGACCCTGAGATCAAGACCTGAGCTGAGATCAAGAGTTGGATGCTTAACCAACTGAGCCACCCAGGCACCCCAGTGAATTCTTTTAAATTCTTGCTGCAGCCTCCTTCCAGTGGTGGAAAGCTCTAGGGTAGATTTGAAACTTTTTCCTGTAGGAATGAACACTGGGGCCCTGGAGCAGTCAGAGGGTCAGCTTAGAAATGACTTCATTTCTAGGAAGAGTGATCATTGTCTTTCCTCCAGAATACATTTGGTAGTCAAATATCTATAAATTTTTCAAGAGATTTTCATCCTGTTGATAGAGGTATTTCCTGAAACCAAATCTATGGTCTCAAGATTCTGTGATTCATTGTGATTGATGAACAGCCAGCTATTATTTATGAAGAGGCTACAGTAGGAGAGGGAAGGCAAGGTCCAGTATTTTTTTTACTGGAAACAAACTAAATGTCGGGAGTTGTCTATTTGAGAAGCCCTTTACTGTCAAGTACTGTGTCTCTTAGCTTCAGTCTTGTTTCCATGGCAACCACAGGGTCACCAGTGGCTGGCTGAATGGTTTTACAGGAAGCTGAAAAACATTGCTATTCTAAGTAGCTTTCTTTTTACTGTACAAAGGGATCCTTCCCTTACTGTAGGCCAGCCAACATTTACTGGGAACAAAGCAGGCTATTTATGTCGATTGTATTCTGGGTAGAGGGTAAAAAAAATGGGGAGACCCACAGGCCCTGCTTACTGACCTGTGAATTGGTTTTTCTGATTGTTATTCCTAGCATTTTGGAATAACCAAATAACATATCTTTTCTTTATTTCATTTTTGAGTTTTCCTGTTTGTGTTAAGCAGAATTTATGTTCTAAGGATAGAACTGGTTTAAAAAAAAAGTGGTGTGTGTGTGTGTGTGTGTGTGTGTGTGTGTGTCTGGTATAATATTTGTTATGATGAAATCAACCTGCTGAATTTATGGCTTTCAAATATTTATGAGGGCAGTGTATTTAACAACAAAAGAAAATGTCCCATGCTAGCAATAGAAACAGGTGATGACTCAGTAGTTATTAGGCTTATCCTTTAATGTATGTTAAAATTGTCTTTTTTGGCTTTTCTTTATGTCTTAAAAAAACTTGTATTTCCATTTGTTTATGTGGTAGAAAAATTACATATGGCAGACTAGTCTTTGGGGGTTCAAAATTAAATGCAGTTCCTTTTTGGCAATTTATGACTTAAGTCCGTTTCTTAGGAAAAGAAATCAAGGTTACCAGTGCAGTTCCATTAAAAGCTGACATAATAATATTAGTTTCAGATATGAGCCCCTTACTGGACTTTTCTGAGCTCCTTCAAATCCTCTTTAGAAGTAAGAAAATTTTTTGTTGTTGTTCTTTACTCTTCAGTGGAGATGGCTTTTAAAACTGAACTCTGATAATGAAAGCCTTTAATTTCAACAGATGTGGACTATTGTTCCTAATCTGTTTCTTTCTTTCATACACACAGTTAAAGAAAATCCATAAAAAAACTCCAGTGTGTGTTTTAACTCCTGATATCTATCATCTTGTTGCTGGAAGGCTGGGTCCAGCCGAGAGGGTCCCTGTGTACATGCAAGATAGAAATCAAATGCAAGCCAGCAGGAGGAAGTGGTGAAAGAAGAGTTTATTGAAGGTGTAGAGAGAATGCAGGTAAAGACAGAGCATCTGGGAGACTCAAGAATAGAGGGAGTCTTGTCTTTATTGGGGTCTGGGGTTTTTTTTATTGAGGGTTGTGGTCTGGTGTACATGTCCTCTTAGATATCCAGGACGGGTTAGAATAAAGATGAAGACCCAGGTGTTACTCCTTGGAGCCAGGGGGTCTTGGGGTGGATATAGTGCCAGTGGTCTGGAATATGCATGTGATGTCTTCTTAGTCATTCCTTAGATGTTATCTATTGTGCTGGAAGACCTCAAAGAAATCCTTAACTCCTTGTCCCTTACAAGGAGGACATACCTTAAGGCATGTATAGGTCAGGGGTGCAGGTTCTAGCAAAAGTAGAAGCAGGAAGCGAAGTGAAAAGCAGATTTTCATGGAGTCTTTCAGTTTCCCCATCTCAATCCCACTTCTATAAAATGTCACTCTTGTTTTGCGAGATGGACTTCAAGGAAGCCGAGATTTTGACCCTGACTATATTTAGGTAAGTTAATGTCAGATTAAACTAGTCCTTTACTGAGATCCAATGATGTTTCGTCTGCATTTCTATTAGGTCTTGAAAATTTTTAACAAATAGTTTTGGAAAGTGACCTTTATTTAATACATCCTCAAGTCTGACTATCACCAAGTGGTAGATTTAATAGCAAATTGCTTTGCTTTAAATGTCCTCTACCAAATGGTTGTAATAGTAGATTTCTTCAGTAGTTTTTCTGAGGTAACCCTGAAATAATGATGAAAGGGATTTAATTCCTGAAAGAGCTTGCATGATCTAAAATGAGATTTTACAAGTTATTTTAAGGTGTTTAAAGCCAAAATGTGATCAAGTATTTGTTGATGTTGGGGGAGGTCATCAAGATGTGACTGCTGATTGACCCATGAACAGAATGTGAGTGATCAGAGGCTCCTTACCCCATCCCCTGTCCTTGGAATGTGGGTTCTGTTTGCCTTCCCCACCCTAAGGCTGCTCCAAAGACATAGCCTTGAGATAATGTCTGTAGAGAACATCTGCCTGGTATATATGTCTGAACCTGGCTAAAACCTCTATGTGAACTTTTAAGATTTGGCAGCATGTGTAGGGACCCACTTGTCTTGCTGCCATGCAAAACAAGCCTCATATGGAAGTTTCCTTTGCTGGTTAAAACTGTCACCTCCCAACTTGGAATGGCCTGTCTCTTTTTTTTGGTTCTCCCTGCCCACCAGTAAGGGACCAGTTTCAGATTTCATCCAGGAAGATCTTGAGAAGGTTTTGAACCAACAGCTGAATTTTTTTTTTTTTTTTTTTTTAAGGAGCTATAGGATTTGACTGGTGTGTTCAGAGTTTATAGGTTATACTGGCATAGAAAACCAATATCATGAATCTGGAAACAAGGACTACCTTGCATGATTGATTATGAGTTGATAGGAATTCATTGAAGGAGTATGAAGTGGAGCCTCTAGAGAAGGGCTACTTGGAGTGAGTGGGACTCAGCATTTCATTAATTCAACAGGAATTTACTGAACAAACCCTTTTTACCAGATGTTATGTACTGTGCTGGAATTATAGTAATGAACAAGACAGTGTCCCTACATGTATGGAGCTCACAGTCTGGTGAGAGGTCCAGACACAAAGTCCAGGCAATTACTTCAATGATAATGTCTATGTTGGGTGAATTACAGAGTATTAAGGGAATACCTGGATTTGGAAGGGGCAAAAAGATTTTATTGAAGATTTCTTTGAGGACCTATGAGCCTGAAACTGAAAGTATTCCCGGTAGACATTGCTATTTAGCCACTTAAAATAGTGTTCCTTTTTTATGCACTTAACTTTTCAGAAACAGTCTCCAAAAATATAAATAAGCTTTTCTTAGAAACTAAAATATTTACATTTTAGAATTTTATAGTAAGAAGAGATCTTAGAGAAATCCAAACTGTTTTACCACCAGCTCCTTCGTAACTCTGGAAAGGATGAGAAATGCAAGATTTCCAGTGGGTCAGGAAATAGAGACCAATGGGTCAGGAAATAGAGACCTCCTCTAGTTCAGAATGTGCGTCCAGGGAAGATTACATCCCTGTGTCCTCTACCTTTTTTCTTTTGAGGAAAAATTTTATTCTGCTATATGCATGCATGGTATCTTGTCAGACCTCAAGCCTTCATATCTGTTTCAATATCCTTTAAAAGAGAACAAATAGGGAAATCAAAACGTAATCATGGCTGTTAAATAATCTATTAATTTATGTAATGTATTAAGAACTAGCACTCAAATTATGGCTGCCACTTACCCCAATCTAATTAATCTGTCTCGTGAATGATAGGAAAAATTACTGTTTTTAAATGGCCCACATTTCTTTGGAAAGCTTAGAGACTCCCATCAGTACATTATTTCTCAGTTGGATGTTTCTCCATTAGATCCTCCTGATTGCTTTAATTTTGTACCTTAGCAGAAATATTACTTCCCCGTCATTCATGTTGCTTCTTTCATGAGCCACAAAACATCTATTATTTCTGAAGAGTTTCTTGTATTGAAGAATTTAAAAGCAGGCAGTGAGAGGTCTTCTAAACTGATAAACATTCCTCACCTTTGTTAAGAAGGACTTTCAGATGTTATTCATGGTCCTGATATATTCTTTTCTGAGTCAGATTTACTAACATGGCCCATAACTTAATGTTAAAGTCTAGTTTTTAAAACTTATGAATGAAGGAACAAAACCACCACAGTTAAAGAACAAGAGATATATTTAAAAGAAACATAAAAGTTAGAATTATGTAACTACTCAAATATATGAAATATTCTAAAAGTAATGGATATTTTACTTTATGGGATGCTCATTTGTGCTTCTTTATAACTGTCAGAGTGTTCTTCTGTCATAGTCTCCTCTTACTGTGACATTTTGAACCACTGTTACTTTTCTTCTCAGTTTCTACCAATAGACTGTGCTTCTTGCCTCTTGTTTATGCCTGGCATATTGTAGGCACTTGATTAACTTAGAATGAATATACAGTAATTAATTAATGTGACTCCCATTGGTGAGAAATAGTTATTGTAGCTTACATTAGACTCCAGCATTTTATCAGATATTTGACTTTGAAAAGTATTGACTGAGTTTGTGACACTACTAGGAACAATTAAATATGTAGTCCATATGCTTGTAAAATGTAAGCACGGGCAAAGAAGGACTATATTATATTTGGAGGCCTAGAGGTACACAAATATAATTATAGCGTAAAATTGGAATGGTATTCTTGCCTGCCTTATCTAAAAATGTTAACATTTACGTGTAAAGCTTACATATATAGATATAAACTGGTGCTTTGCTCTGATATATTACATTTAAGTCAAATCTCTTTTTTTCTCTTTTATAATTATTCCAAGATGATGTTGGTAGAAACTATTTTTTAATGTGCATATATAAACACAATCTTATGTATTTTACAAGTATATGTATACATGTGTGTATTTATATGTACATGAATTACATTTCTGTGTGTTATTTCTGGGACTTAATCAAGTCGATATCTTAATTTTAAAAAGGATATCTTAACGTTTTTGACTGTAATTTTCTACAAGTCAAGACTATGAGAGGAACGTTTCCAAGTTGTCAATGGTATTTCCTGGGAAAATACATAATTCATTGAACTTGTAGGAAAGCATGTACTTATTTTGTTTATACTTACAGAAAGATTATCCATTAAGTTAAATTTAAAAAGTCTATGAGTCCATGAATTAGTGAAGAAATAACAGCTACCTTTACGTGTGATCACATTTAGTCTTTAAGGATGAAATGAAATTGGTATCTTGCCCAGGCTTTCTACGTGTAAGGAGGCACAGGCTCAGCAGCGTAGTGCTCTGCTCCAGACACACGTAAGTGCTCAGCTCAGCAAATGCTTCAGGGGTTGACAGTTGTATTTTATTTTATTTTTATTTTTTATTTTTAGGTAATATGTATACCCAATGTGGGGCTTAAACTCACAACCCTGAGATCAAGAGCCTCTTGCTCTACCAACTGAGCCAGCCAGGTGCCCTTGATATCTGTATTTTAGATGACATTATAAATGGAATTTCCTCTACAATGAAAGTGAAAACAGAACTGAAACCTCATCCTCCTTCTGCAGATATTATTTCAGTTTACATTTAATCATATTCATCAATTTCCTTGTCTGCTGGTGTTTCTAGTGCATTTTAAGTTTACAGTTTAGTGGAACATAGTAGTGACAGTCCAAACAGTCCATGACTATATTATGGAAAATGTGAATAGACTTGTATTTTAAATCAGCAGCAGTAGAGGCAGAGAATATTCCCATCCATTCCTTATTTACTCATTATCGATACAGTCTATTTTTTTGTGTTATCTATGTTCATATAGATTTTCTTCTCTTGCCTAGTTAGATGCAACCGCATGACGCAGTAACAATGCCAGCTTCAAAGGTTTTTTTTTTTTTTTTTTCTAAAACAATATATGGACTGGCTAACTTCTATCATTTTAGAACCAAGAATTTTTGTCATGCAGACTGTGGGATCCCGAGTGGACCCTTAATGCTGCTTATGGGGACATCATTGTTTCTTCCTCAGGACAGTGCACTAGATTCCTGGGGTGTGTTGGGGAGGTGCAGCAGAGGGTTTAGGGCCAGGACCCAGATTGGAAGGTGGTGCTCCCCTTTTGGTTAGAGACACTACACTGTACGGTGTCTATAAATAAGACCCTTTGCTGGGGACACAGCAATGACCAAGTCAGACCTGTTCCTTTCCTTTCGGAGTGGAGGCAACAGGTATTCATTAAACTAGTAATGAGTAACTCCCCACAATCCCAGATTGCAATTTTTTATCTTTTCTTCCTCCTTTAACCTGCTATACCTCCTCCCAGCCTCACTCTCAGTTGATGACTTCGTTTCCATTTTCTCAGTGAAGTAAGAAGTAATCAGAAAACGTCCACCAGCCCCACCACTATGTGTTCCCATCTAGCAGCTTCTGCTGAGATTCCCTTGCTGGGGGAGACTGACCATAGTCTCACATGAGGTCAGTCCCTCCTCCTGCACTCTGTTCCTATCTCCTCTCTCTTACAGAGGGACACAGCTCCAGCAGGTCTCCCCTATCTTCCTTGCATCACCATTTTTTCCCTACTCGATCATTTCAATAGCATAGTAATGTGTTTTGTTCTCTCATCTTTAAAAAATAGGTTCAGCTCACCACGGACTCCATTTCTTCCTTTAAAAAAAAAACATATTATTTATTCATGAGAGACACACAGAGAGAGGCAGAGACTCAGGCAGAGAGAGATGCGGGCTCCCTACCGGGAACCTGATGCGGGACTCGATCCCAAGACCCTGGGATCACAACCTGAACCAAAGGCAGATGCTCAACCTCTGAGCCACGCAGGTGTCCCTCCATTTCCTCCTCCTGCCATTTTCCCAGTCCTATGCTCTACCTTTTCAGTCAAAGCTCCTTGAAAGAGTTGTCTATACTCATGTCTCCAGTTCTTCTGCTATCCTCTGTTAAAGCTCTCTGGTTAGACATTCTCTTCAACCCCTCCATTAAAACTATTTTCATCTTTAAGATCCCACTAATCTCTGTGTTGTTGATTCAATGGTTACTCCTCAATATTAATCTTACTTACCCTGTTGGTAACACTGACCCAGGTGATTGCTCTCTCCTCCCTCCTCCTTGAAACAATTTCTTAGCTTGGTTTCCAGTGTGCTACAAACTTTTGTTTTTCTTCCTTCTGTACTGGCTGCTCCTTCTCAATCTTCTTTGCTGGTTTTTCTTTTTCAGCTTGACTTTGTAATGTTACTATGCTTCAGAATTCAGGCTTTAGATCTTTTCCTTATGTGCATTCATTGCCATAATTCATCTCAAGATTTTAAATATCATCCATATGCTGGGGAGTCCCGAATTTATGTCTCTTGCCCAGATCTCTCCTGTGACATTCAGATTTGTCTGTGTCCAACTTTCCATCCAGCACCTCCACCTAGGGGTTTAATAGGCATTTCACAGTTAATGTTCCAAATCTGAACTTATGAGCCCCTTTCTACCACTGAACTTGTCCATTATCTTATATTTTCTCTTGTCAGAGTTAATGACATCATCCCCTTAATGGCTCAAGCCCAAACCCCTGAGCCATCATAGTCTTCTCTCTCCTTTCATATTCCCATATCCAAAGGAGTAGTGTAGCCCCCTCTCACTACTTCTACTCCCAACACCTTTGCACAAACCACTCTAACCTCTTGCCCGATTAGCAATAGCCTTTAATGATGCTTTCCATCCTTGCCCCTTTCCAGTCTAATCCGAGCATATGTGATCCTGTTAAAAGGGAAGTCACACTGTGATGGTCTTCTGCTCTGAAGCCTCTACTGGTTTTCCATCTCAGAGTAAAGCCCACGTCCTTACCAATGGCTGACAGGGCCCTATGTCATCTCTCTACCTCCCCTTCCGTGTATCATCCATTCTTCCCCCTCTTTTTACTGTATTCCAGGACTGTTTTTTCAAGAACATGCCCAGCCTGATCTCTTCACAGGGTTTTCCCATATTCTGTGCTTTCTGCCTAGAACACTTTCCCCACATGCTTGTTCCTTGATCTCTATTAAGGTTTTGTCCAAATGTCACCTTTGCATGAGGCGTCCTCTGACCACCCATTCTACACATTCACTATTCTCGTCTTTGCTTTATCTTTCTCCATAGCACTTACCACCTTTTTATATTTACTTACACATTTTTATTGTGCTGCATTTCACACTTGCTCCGTAAAGGTAGGGGTTTTGTTTCTTTTTTAAAATTTCTTTGCTAATATTTCTATAGCACCTAGAATGGTGCCTGGCACATAATAAATGCTCAGTACAAATTTGTTGAATAAGTGGAGATAAGAGTTGTTTACTATTTTGTGAGGTATGTCAGGGTCCTGAGTCAAAATACATGTTTGTTTAAATCAGTTGTGTCACTCGTTCATTTTATACCTACCATTCCTTGAGAGTGTTTGGGGCAAATCTGAACCTATTTGATAGTTATATAATTTGGTTAACTATTTAACCAAATATATGTTTATGTGCTAGAATCTGAATCAAAGGATGGAAAACATCTTATGGATACAATGTTTGGAAAGCCAAACTTCTATTGACAGGTGGAATCATTAGAAGATTGATTAGGAAGATCTAAATTGAACTGCAGGAAAAAAAAATTAAAAAAAAAATCTATTATAGTCCTTATATGTGTTAAATACTTTTATTCCATATAATCAACTTAATTGTTTGGCATTTATTCCCTAGTCAAAATACCAATATTTCCTTGCTCAAATCCTTCTAAGTACTAGAGGAGTGATTTCTCAAAACTTTATAATTATTATTAGGAAAAGAGTGTTTTAAAAAAAGAGAAAATCATATAGCCAATTGAAAAATGGGGAAAAGTGTCCAAAATCCAGGAGGATATTTCTCATAATCACTGGGATGAGTGGATGAATGTGATTGCTGCAGTGGGTCCAGTTTCTGTGGCATCTGAGACTGATACAGTGTTTGTGTTGGTAGATTGGGGGGAAGGGCTGAAAAAGGAATCTGAGATTGAGTATACATTTAGGTACAGGTCTTTGGAAGGGCCCCAAAACTTCCTCTGATCTTAATGATAATGTTGATGGAGATGAGTGTTGATACATTGAGCCCTTAGATGCCCAGCACTATTTCAAGCAGTTTTCATGTATTACCCCCCAAAGCAACCTAAGGCGCACTGTACCAGAGGTACAGAGAAGTCATGTCCAGGGTGGCCCAGCTGGGAAGGGGGAGAGTGAGGAAGGGCAGAAATGAAGAAATTAGACTGAGAGCAGAGACCTCCATCAGCCTCAGCCCTGCCACCCCTTAATTGGGCGTCATGGAAAACATCACTCTACCTTGCATATATGTCCTCAACTCTGTTTAGGAACAGAAATATTGATGCCAGCTATGAACTCCTTGTTCTGTTGTTCTCAGGTCAGGGAAAAGTGTGTGGAAGTCCTTTGTGAAGAGTAGAGTGCTTGGAAATGTAGTGTGATATTAAATTGCTTTTCATTCCAATACAGTATTATAGGTGAGGCTTGCAAATATAATGAATTTTGTTGACTTTTTATTTCACTTATAATGTTTCTAATTCTAACATTTTTAATTTATCTCTTAGATGTGATTTTTTTTTTTCTCTTTAGGTTACTTGTCTGCAAGACTTTTTTGGTGATGATGATGTTTTTATTGCTTGTGGACCTGAAAAATTTCGTTATGCCCAAGATGACTTTGTCCTGGATCACAGTGGTAAGGCAGTTTTTTGACCATCTTGATAATACCCCTGAAGCAGAGGCTTGGGGCTTAGTCAGTTGGCAATGTTAAGTGGTCTGGCCTGTTGAAGAAAGGATGACATTGGTGGTACTCTTTTTGAACTAATGAAGGCAGAAAATAAAATGAAAACATTGGCCTAGCTGTTAAAAACAACCTAATTCAAATAGCTTTCATTTTTAGACTAAAACAAGTTATGTTTGTACTGCATTGTGTTGCCTCTGAAGTGCATTTCCTGCCCTGTTTCAGAACAGTGGCTGGCTGTGCCACCTTAAATATATGGGTTTTATTGAATCTGAAATGGTTAGTTATACATTTTCTGTGTGCATAATGAGATAGATAAAAGGATAATAACTAAATTGTTAATAGCATTTGCCTTAGATTTCTTTTTACCTCATTGTTAGTAGCTTTAAAAAAGAAACCAACATGCCTTGTTCATATGTGCAGGAAAAAAAAATGAAGCTTTTTTCATTGATGGAATGAGAAAAATCCCTTTCTCCAATGTATGGAGTTTTCAACTTTTTAGCAATTACTGCAGTGATTTCAAGTGTTACTGATTCTGGGGAAAATGGCTTTACTCTTTGTCTTGAATTAATTTAAACTTACTGTAGTAATAGTGATTATTTTAGCTGATAGTAAAGTCAACTTCCTCCTCAAATGTGGTAAAATCTATATACAGACATAACATTTCACATAGGAGAGTGATGTAAAAGATACAGTCTCACTCTTTTATTTCATGAATGAGGAAAGTTGGCTTTTCAAAATTAGCCTGACGGTAGACCCTTTCCCGTTGTAGTGATTCTGACCGTCCAGAACTAGAGAAACATGTCATGAAATGAATACTGTGATCCAGAAACATGTTAAAATTCAAGATGAGATATTTTGTGGTACCAACCTTCTTTGTATAATTCTTCTCTGTCATACTATGTCAGTTATCCTGGGGATGATTTATCTTCTTTGTGCTTCGGGCTCGTTTATCTGTACTTTTCATTTTGTTTCATTTTTTTCACTGCTGCCAAATTTCATTGAGGGTTTCTGTACCATTTTATGTTCTTTGGGCTGGCCCTGCTTTAAACTGGTTATACTACTGGAAAGGATTGCAGAGAATGTCCTTTCGTATCATGTGTGCTGATGCTCTCCCCTGTTCTCATGGATGGTGGAGGTTGACTGAAATGTACATTTACATTATCATCTGTATTTGACATCTCTCTTGATTCTAGCTTAATCTCATTTCATAATTCCTTTGATGTCAATCAATATTAGTAGATTGGAAAGTGGAGACACTGAAACATGATGCTATCTCCTAGGTTGTAACGTTAATTTGGCTAACAAAAACAAAATGTTTATTGAGCACATACTATGTATGTACTCCATGTTTTACGTGTATGTTGTAAATTTACATAAGCTAGTTTTATCATTCCTGGTTTTTGTTGTTAGCTATTGATGGGCTCCAAGAGTGAAAGGTGGATGAAGGCTACTGATCTCTTCCCTCTCAGTTGCCAATTATTAACCTTCTGCGAACTGGGGATATTTGGCTTTTTCAAAATCGTAAGATTTTGTGAGGATTAAATGAGTCAATATACATATAAAGCTGTTAGAAGAGTGCCTGTTGTATGTGCTATTGCTCTCGTTATTGTTGTTGGGAACGTTTTCATACCACCACCAGCAGGTCATAGAATTAGACCTAATTCTGCCACTGTTGTTATTTATTCAGAGGAAAAGTTGTGTGTTTCTAACCGGTTATTTAACTTGTCTTTTAATCTTAACAAAGTCCTAACTTTCTATCCTTTTAAGATTCTGACATCTTTCATTAAAGAGTCATTAAAATGCTAAACGCATTTTAGCCAAGTAACAGAATCCTCCTTCAAGAACTGGCTTCAGGACTGACTGAGCCCTAAAACTAAGCTCTAGTTGTTGGTTCTCTAGATTTATACCTGTGCTTATGAAAGTGGCCGTGCCTTTACGATTGTTTCTACACACACTCTCTCTCTCTCTCTCTCTCTCTCTCTCTCTCTCTCACACACACACTTCTGTTTAACATCCACAATGCTAATTAACTAAAACTGAAGTTGCTACAGCCCCTTCCGTGTAAGATTTTGATTAGGGTCTTTCAAATGCTAACTAGCCCCCCTGGTGTGTATTGTCCTGATTAGTGGACTTCACATGTTAATTTATTCCCCTGAGGAATAGATTAAAATCAATCCACATTGTAATTTTACTGCATAAATTGAAGTATTTTAACGTAAATGACAGACAATATGTTATCTAATTTAATCCTTATAACAAGCCTACGAAACAGGTTTTATTCTCAACCCAATTTCATAGAGAAGATAACTGAGGCTTAGAACCTGAGGCCCCTCAGTTAACAGTTAACAAAATCAAATCCATGATTCGTACAAAATCAAATCCATGATTCGTTCAAAATCTTCATGATTCCAAAACCCACGTTCTTAATTATTCAAATTAGCAGTGATTATTTTAGCTGCAATTAGTTTGAGTACTCCAAATGCTGTTTTATTTAGTGATTTATGGAAAAACCGAAGTTATTGTTTAAAGCTAGCTTCCTCATTTTTGATGCTCCATACTTAGGGAAAGTGGAAAATAAGACAGTAAAGAGTCCCATACCTGATAAGATTATCAGACAGTTTGGAGAGAAATAAGAAATAAGACAGTAAAGAGTCCCATACCTGATAAGATTATCAGACAGTTTGGAGAGAAATAAGAAATAAGATTATCAGACAGTTTGGAGAGAAAAAAGTTGTAGCCTTTTGCTATCAATACTGACTAAAAAAGGAAGTTGCCTATGTTTAGATTAGGCTCTATGTGTGTGTGATCAAGTTAGGACATGGGGATTTCTGTGTTCCGTAGGAACTTCACTAGAACAATAAGATGGTCTGCAAGATGCCTAGTCTAACGACTAAGAAGGATAACCTCAGGTGTACTTTTGGGACAGTTGCTTTGTATATTAAAGTTGTTTAACAGTAACAGAAAATGATCAGGTAATCGTTCTAGGCAGTAAACTAGATTCACATTTAATCTTCCCTTGATTAGTATTTAAACTAGATTTAATTAATACCCTTTCCTTCCTTTCTAGAATGTCGTGTCTTGAAGACATCTTATTCTCGGTCCTCAGCTGTTAAGCATTCTGGATCTAAAAGCCCTGGGCCTTCCCGACGCAGCAAATCACCAGCTTCAGGTAGTTAGTCGTTCTCCTTCAGTTTCTTTAATTATTGTAACTAGTAGCCTTTCCCATGTTTATATATGCAGCCAGGTTCTAAAACATGTAAATGACATGATTTTTAAAATAAAAAATTTAAGCCTGTTTCTCAAAGTTGTTATAAATCTGCTGAGACACTTGTTTTATTCTGACACATTTTCTCAAGAACAGTCTACACCTAGAATTTTCTGGTACATAAGTAGAAGTGTTTCATATTTGGACCACAGCGTACTGTATTTTTAACTTTGTGCTATTTGATTGTGGATGTTCTTCTCTTACAGGTTTAAAACATACATATACACATGTGACACAGAATGGATTTACTTGATAAGTTTCACAGGCTTTTCCTTCTTTAAGCAATTTAATAGCTGTAGTGATTATTATCAGAAATTAGTGCTTATTTAAGGTCTGACTTACCTGTAATTAAGTTTTTTTCAGGTTCTAGCCCTGCAGATTTGTCATCACTTTGACTGTTTGGGGGACACCTTTTGAAAAGCTAAAAACACCTGTAAATATCTTGATGTGTTATTTCTATAAGTTTCGTTTAATAGTAATTATAAGTAATTTTGCTGATACCCCTTCCTACTAAGGAAAGGATTGTGAAAAACCATGATTTTACATGTAGGAGATCTAGAACATGTAAAAGTAGTATCAATAAAAACTGTTTCAAGCATCAGACCCTATAAAAGGCTGAGTTTTTTGGACATTGTACTTTTCACTGCTTCCTCTTCAGCACTCACCCCTCACCCCACTTTCCTTAGGTCGAATTGTTTACCCTTTTTTTGTATACTACTCCGACCTGCTGAATAACTGCTCTCCTTACTGTCTCCTCTTTGTATTCACTGAATGTGCACAGTAAAGAGGGGTGGCCATCACTCCAGTGCCTACTCTGCAAGCAGATCCCCAGGTGAGCCACGATTAGGATGGCTTTGTCGCTCTGCTGGGTTTTTGTTTTTGTCTTTTGCCACATTTCTGTTTCCTTTTGCTCCATTTCCATGAACGTATCTGGCTTGTACCGGGGTACATCTGTGCGCTGTGGAGGGCTCCATGGTGCACAGGATGCCTCAGCCTCCTTTCTTTATCAGAGAACCAGTCACTGTCAGAAGATTGCCAATTGCCTCTCTTCTGTACGAAGTGATCAAGGAGGCATACCACCTCAACGGGTCTATCTTGGAGTTAATTTTGGAAAATATTCTGTTACTGACAAAGGCTAAAGTTCATTGGTGATATGAAAATAGCCATAGAATTAAACTTTTCTGTTCTTACCTTCCTCCCCTTCTGTTTTTTACCTTCTTCCCCACCCTACAGCTAATAGGCCCAACACTCTTTCTAAAAATATTGACAGTATGAATATTTTTTAACTGAAATCATCTCTGTGCTGTGAAGCTTATTTCAAATCATGCTTTCTATAAAGTATCTCAAACACTAGGAAAGCTAATATAACATGCAATTTGCATAAATACAATTACCTGAGCTTATCCAATAGTAAATGTAGATTTTTGTCAGGTTCTTAACTTTCATTTTAGCCATAGGTTTACATGTGTTTATCATATCAGTAAAATAAATGGAAGTGAGGAGAGCGATTAAAAAAAATGAGATATAATGAATCCAATATATACTAAACTAAAAGTATGTTTCATAGCCACATTTGTCTTGCACACCATTATGTTTGTATATATATTTATTCAAATCTTTTTAAATTGAATTTTTGAATGCTTAAAAATTGATTCAAGAAATCTTGATATTTCGGTAGCATATCTGCATTTGAGATAGTAGAGTAGATCTTAAACTTGTAAGTAAAAGTTCTGAGATGTTTAAATCATGTTTCAGGGGGCAAACAGCTTCTTTATGAGAGATTAAACTCAAAAGTATGTTCACCACATCATGCAGTTATAGAAAACTGAGAAATATGTATTATTAAAAGCCACTTGTACCCACAAGTACAATGCTCTTTTACAGACCTCTAGCTGTGGCATACCTGTTAACATTTAGAACATTCTGTGGGACAAAGTGGAATTTCAAACAGAGCTAGTAACTGTGTAGATGTAACATTATACTTTTTCAGTCTTGGGAAAGAAATGTGCCCATAAATGGCCTTCTGGTTAACTGAATTCCTCAACAAAACTCTATCCAAAGGGCTAAATAGTATGTAATAAACACATAGAAATTCAGCTGGATGACATGAGCAGGTAAATGTTACCATAATTTGAGTCCTAAAAATTCTCCCTTTAGGTTTCTAGCTTGTGAATCTTTCAGAGTCTGCCAAGATAGAAAATATTCAGAATAAACAAGCAAACAAGCCCCAAGTTTGTTTCTTACATTACAGTTGAGGGGAGGAATGGAGAATAGCCTTATTTTGGGAGAGAAAATCAGGGGGTGGTGAAGGAATAGTAGTAGCATGACAAAGGTGCTGGCTGGTTATTGCACACCTACCAGTTGGTGGCAGCAGTCTGAGAGGAGCTGACTCAGTGTGAGACGGTCCTTGGTCCCACTTACCTGCCTATGACTCTGGAGAAATGTGCAAATAAATGAAATTAAGGACTACTCATTAAGGAACTTTTTTTTTTTTTTTTTTTTTACAATTTTCCAAATGCTCTGGGGAACTTAGAAGCCCAAATGTGACTTTGTATCCCTTTAGGCAGAGATTATTTGGAGGAAAATATGGACATGTCGTTGCTGACAGCAGTAAAATCCCTAGCAGTGAGTTTTGTGAAGAAACTATGTTTAGGAGGGGGTGTGTTTTCAGGGAGTTGTGTCTTCTGTCAGGATCACCATTTGCAAGAATTGTTTTTTCTCCTGTCACTATTCCAAGGTAGCCTCTGATATCAGTGTAGTGTCTGAATATCTGTGAACGACAACAATACTTACAGAGACTGGTGACCTATACAGTTTCTGTATGGAATAAGCCAAAAAAAGGGAGAAAATTCAGCCTCAGCTCACAGCAGTTTGACTAGTTCATTGCCCATAGTAACTTCTATTTTATGTGAATTCCTGCCACCAATTCCCTTTATTTAAAGAGAATTTTTAAAAGAAACATCGAAATGTAACTTAATTGAGAAATAATCAGGACTGTTGAACATTCTAAACAGTTTCTAATTGCACAGTTCCTTGCGTTGTACTTGTGCTCTAAATATGCACATACATTTGTTGGGAAATTATAGGTAACTGATCATTGTTTATGCATGAGTGGTTTTAAATTAGAAAAATTAAAGTTTGGTAAGTTAAAAGTGACTAGAAAATGTTCTCATCCTTACCCAATTTACAATGAGTAATGCAATAAATAAGCATGACTTTATAGTCCCAAATATCCCGGTTTATAGATGATTCATCTAATCACAAATACTTATTGATTGAGGACTTTTGCCTCCACTCAAGGTCTGGTGCTCACATTTTTAAGTCACCCATTTGGAACTTTTACCTCTGCATTTTGCTTTTTATATTGATTAGCTTCATTTAAAATAATAGTTGTCTACTTCCTCATATTTAAAAAGAAAAGAAAAAGACGGACTTTGCTTTTCTTTCCATAGATAAGAGTGACAGTTTGCATCTTTGGGTAAAGCATCAAAGATTAGTGATAAAAGGGATTGCAAATACGTCTTAGCAAAACAACTATAAGTCCTAAGTGTTAATTAACAAGTTTGTGAAATTACAGCAGAAACAGATCCAGATGATCCAATTAGGAATAAGCATGAGTCATGCTGAAGTGTTTGACCAGCATTCTCTCAAATAAAACCCGCAAATTTACCTTCCCTTCTATACAACAGTGGTCATACTTTTCCTAGCTATGCTCTGAATTGAGCCTTCAACCTAGGAAGTGTGTAGAAGTTTGGAAGGGATTCTATTTTAAAAAATCAAGATCTGCTAAAAAATGGGAGAAATTAAACTGTGAAGACAAGAAAATAGAAGGAAATAAAAAGGACTAGATTAAAAGAAAGTTGAAGAGTGTCTTTATGGCCTTCAAACAGATAAGCAGGTGTTGCAAGAAAAATGAGCAGTAATTTTCCCTTTCCATTAAGAATATACTTAGAAAATATGTTTGGATTATGGTGAAATTGATTTGGGAGAGCTGTAGAACCTCTGGGTGAAGGTTGGTATATACCGAGAGGATATTGGAAGTTACAGCTTCATAATAAAGGGCTACAAACATACCAGCCGTTTCATTTCTCTGCCCTTGTTGCCAGGCGGGCTGTATGGACAAATTCTCATTCACATCTCTACCATAATGTCTTATATATTTGTTTATGTCACTGTTGGAAAACTATTACTGAAAAACAATTCTAGTTTCACTCCTTTATTTGTCTGGTACTTTGTAATGCAAGGGGACACATTATTTTGGCCTTTCACTGATTTGCCATCTGCTTTGAGCTTTAAATGAATCAAAGCTTCATTGGAACTATGTCGTGCATGTGCTTAGTGTTTTTGCACAATCTGATTGTTTTGGGGTTTTAATGACCTCTGTCTCCTTTGTTGTCTCTGCCCCTGGTCAGTTAATGGAACTCCCAGCAGCCAGCTGTCAACTCCCAAATCAACGAAATCCTCTAGTTCTTCTCCAACTAGCCCAGGAAGTTTCAGAGGATTAAAGGTATGAAATAGGATATATGGCATGTTTGTGTGATTTTGTTATTTTGAGATGCATAGTTTGGTAGTTTAATTCGTCCAAGGGTTTGGGTGCAATTACAAATGAAAAAGGAAAGAGTTTAGGACTTGGAGCTGGGAAGACCTGCCTTTGAATCCTGTATCCTTTTTCATTTTGTAATCTGGGTCAGTTCACTTAACTCTTCTGAGCTCAAGTGTTCCCATCTCTAAAACAGGAAGATAAGGTGGTGGTTAGGGTTGAACATGTTGGGGTAAAGTAAAACAAGTAGCAGTTTTCCCATTATTATCAAAATGATTTGCAATGGGAAAGCCTTGGTGAACACTATAAATCTTCTAAAAATTTCAATTTGAATCCTGATTTTAATACTACTGACCTAATTTGACTTTGCGAAATTCTAAAACAGGACAAAATACTAGTATGGTACTTATGTACATATGTAGTTAACACAAAAAGACATGTTCATTTTGGTGAGAAGTTAGAAATAAATCTTAGGAATCTTAGGTTTTGACTGTGATGTCCTAAACATATAAACGGTAACTTAACATGATCAGCGGTTGGTTTAATAGACCGTTTTTTTGTTTAATAGATATTTTGTCTAATACAGAGGGAGAAAAATGATGAATGAAACCAAATTTGCAAAACTTCAACATTAATTTCATTTAGTAGCTTTCAATAATTTAAATGGATAAGAGAAAATTCGCCTGGTGAAACAGCAGGAAATAATTGAGATTAAAGAGTGAAAGTTTCCTTTTGTAGAAACAATCAGATTATCTGCATGGTAATGTACTAAGAATACTGATGTATATATAGTGCTGCGTATGCATGTGCCAATTAACTTAGTCTCTTGGCATTTTGGTGACATTGGAAATGTCTTCATTAGGAATACGTTCTCCAAAGTTAGTTGCCTAAATGCTTCAGATATTGTGTGTCTGAGTGGGTTTTCTTGACTCTAAAGATGTGAACTATCTTTTTCAATTAGTAAAATGGATTGTAAGAACCCCACCACCCTGAGTGAGTGAGGAATGAGAACCTGTGAGTGCAGCATCCTGGTACCCTCAGAACGGTGAGGATCATGGACCCCCCACTTGAAGGGTTCATTATTCTCCACCTGACTCTAGGCTTGTCTGTCCTGCCCCGAGAATGTTGCGTGAACATTCAAAACGAACCTGCATGATTCTCATGTTAAGTGGCAGATCAAAAAGAGGAATTCCTTCAGGAGAAGGACAGCTTGTCTGTTTTTGTGTCTGCTTCCTTATGTATATTGGCAGACGACACTGGACTGAGGTGGGTAGTAAGTTTGGGAGTAGAGCATACATAGCTCTCACCTACTTCCAAGTGCTGGAAGCTTTTTATCTTTATCAAAAGAACCAGGCATTTTTGAGGTACTAACCTCGCTTCGGTCAGTTTATAATATGATTTTAATGGAATTCTAAACTGTCAAAAACAAAAAAAAGTTATACAAATTAAAAATCACTAATCAATGAAGTATTTTCAGCTCTCCCTCCCCCAGTTTATTGCACCTCAAATAGACAGTGAGGAGGTGCATTATTTTTAATTTGAATAACTTTCAAGAGAACTAAAGTAAAAATGATTCAAGTTCATTCACTTCTTTTCTAATTTCAGTTTCATCATGTGTTAAAGTACAAGCAAGTGGCTCCTAGTGCTGGTAACTGTTAACCTTAGGGTGAACCCCACACAAACTTTCCAGTTAGCCACAGCCAGGTCCCACCAAGGTAGGTCCCCGAGGGTAGGCAGGGCCTCTGGCAGGTACCTAAATCCCTTGCTTCCCTGGAATTTCATTCACATCTGTCTTCGTTATTGGTGGGTAACCTTTGTTCCCATCATTCTTTCTAGCCCGTCTGCAGCTGTGAGCCCAAGATTGTTCCTTTTAATTGTTGTGCCTTAATTAGTTGGTGCCGTTTAATGCTCAGAGTGCACACCCACCCCACACACATGCACACAAACTTTCACGAGATCCCTTATACTTCTGGAGTGGTAATTCATGGAATTTTAAAAACATGATAAATTTTATTGCTGAGACATTAGATAAAGTTGTTTCATTATGCTGAGTGTATTGGAAATGGTCGAGTAATCCCAGCATCTGTCACAAGGCCGCTGGATAAGTGCTCAGGATTACTCATTGATACCTAAAAGGTAAAGAAGAGTAATGTTGGTTACTGGTCAAGATAGAAGATGAGAGTTTCAGAAAAATGAAGAGTAGCGGTCTTTCTGTTACTGGTGAGAGAGTCTGCCCTGTGTGAATGGGGAGGTCTTCGTTTTTGGATTCCCTGTGCAAAGATACACACGGGGATCTGTGCTCAGAATAAAGACAGCCAGAAGAAAGTAGCAAGCACCGAGCAGCTTATTAAGGTGAAAGTACACTCTCAAGGTAGGAGAGTGGGCAGGTTCTGGAAGGTGGAACCCACCCCTAGGTTGTTTTGGGATTGGGTATTATTGAATCTTTCTGGTTTGAGTATGTGCAGTGTGGTGGGTGGTCTTCAGTGGAGGCTGCGTCCAATCTTTGGGAAGACTCCTCCCACAGGGAGTTTGTGACCAGAACCGTCAAGGTGGCTTTTGTCCACAGGGCAGGGCAGTACCTGCAATGCAAATGCATTATAATACATCTAAGGTTACCCTGAGGCAGAGGTGAAAGAGGGGAGGCTTGCTCCGCACCAGAAGCTCCTGGTCTGTTAGTCCCAGGGTCTTAGAACCACCAGGTCAGAATGTTGTGCCCCCGGGCTTTTAATGCGTCACATATTTATCACTGTCCTTGCCTCCGGGGCCTATCTCTATCATTCTCCCCTCAAGGACTTAGAACTCAGCCTCCCTTTGCTCCTTCCACTGCTCCGTCTAGCTTCTACCTAACTTTTCCATGACCCTACCCCCTACCATCCAAAACTCACTTTGTCTTCCACCAGCTTGAGGCCTGTGGGCTTTACTCACAGCTGTAAAACCTCCTCTGGGTCTTCTATCATCTGTCTAATAAGAACATTTGTTTTTAAATAACCTCTAAAATGCTAGGATTATAGTTCTTTTAAATTGGCAAAAAAAAAAAAAAAACCTACTTAGGAAGCAGGAGAGTATTTTTCTTCTCACTTTAAAGCTAATATTCGCATTAAACATTAGCAGCTAAATGAGTCTCTGCCACACTGATCAACTTCTAGGCCACGATGCCAAACTGGGGCCTATCCTCATGGGTCATGCCTTATGGAAACTGCATCTGGTAACTGCTCCCAGCAATCCGTGGTATTGGATGTTGTCTTGGGGATGAAGACCTGCCTTTGAGCTACTGCAGCTTAGTCATGTTACTTACTGTACAAAATAACCCTAATTTTGATGGCAGTGTAAGCTGCAGTCAGCATCTGTCCACATTTGCATTATTTTCTCTATTCAGTGACATTACAAATGGAGAATTACAGATAATTACTATGTGTTAGTGCTCTGCTTTTTTCTTCCCCTTCATTTACAATGGCTTATTAAGATCAATTAAGAGGGAATGTCTGACAATGGAGGACTGTTTTTCATAGGCAGGAACTATTTATCCTGGGTAGATGCTTTAATGGCTTTGGGAATAGATAATCTTTTTCCAGAGAATCAGCATTGACAAAAGCAAGCAAACCTAGCCAGGACAGCATGTGCAGGACTTGACATTCCTGTCTGTGTACCAGGACACAGCTTTTGCTAGATTATTTATTTATTTAACTATCTAGGTTTTACCTAATAGGGAATTAGGTAAAGTTAAGTCAAAAGGAGGCAGAATCTGATATTCAAATACAGTTTTCCCCTCTTTGTGCCAGTTTTGGGAATCCTTTTAGGGTTTTGGTGGGGATGTTGGAAGAACTAGAGATGAAAACAGAGTCCTACTGTGATGCTTAATCTCTGACCACAGAGTGTCTGTGGCTTTTTTTGTTTGCTCATTGAAAAAGATATGAGAAATACAGAAGCAAGTCACCTCTCCACAAAAAAACAGGGTATTCATAGTTTTCCCCATAATACTCTTTGAGGAAGACCTTTCTGCTCCATTCATACACATTTATAAAAGATCATGCTCAGGCAACCCAGGTGGCTCAGCGGTTTACTGCCACCTTCAGCCCAGGGTGTGATCCTGGAAACCCGGGATCGAGTCCCACGTCAGGCTTCCTGCTTGGAGCCCGCTTCTCCTTCAGCCTGTGTCTCTGCCTCTCTCTCTGTGTGTGTGTGTGTCTCTCATGAATAAATAAATAAAATCTTAAAAAAAAAAAAAAGATCATGCTCTTTGAGAGACTGGACCAAAGCCAAGAGAGGAAGGAAAGCTGTCATCAGTTTGTGAATAATTTTTGCAAGATGGGAATGTAAGAAATAGGGTGGCAACCAAGCAATCAGAAGTCTTTAAATCTAAAACTGAAAGGAGTGTTAGGATGAGAGTTAGTTGTACTTTGATTATAATTTTTTGGTTTTGCTAGTTATGTGAAACCTACAATGTGAAAGTCATCTCAGATCTGTGGTTAGTTTTCATTTTATAGATGAAGTTCAGAGATGTGAAGTGACTTGTTCAGGGTCTCATTGGCCACTTGGGATCTCTGACCCTTTCTGGGTCTCTGTCTCTAACCTCTGACTCTTCCCCCCCATCACTGGTGGGTCTGGTTCAGTGAGTGCAGCACAGACCTCTCAGGAGGAAGCTTGTATGGTTATGATGGAAAAGCTATGCTGTGTGAGTCTTTTAGGAGGGTGAGTGCTGGGGGTGGCTTGCCAGATACTGAATATCTGGGTTTAGATATACATAAGTGCTCTGAGTAAAAATGGGTTGAGATGTTAGAAATGGAATTGGGGGCGGGCAGTGCTCCGGGGGAAAAAGGAGAGGCAGTCCTGGGGTTGGGGAGAGGCTGGATGAAGGAGAGTAGAGAGAAGTGCCCAACACTTCTATCTAACCCCAAAAAGCTTTAGTAAAATGGCAAAGTTCATGAGAGATAGGGTTCTTGGTTTTCTTTGGAGGCCAGCAATGGAACTGAGTATATAAACAAGGCAGTGTAGTCCAGGCTCAATAAGCATATGAGTACCTGGATATGAGATAATGTTACATGCTCAGCCTGGCATGGAAGCTCCTTTATGAGTATAGTAGCATAATGGGATTTGAAAACAGAGCCCATGCTTATCGCCATTACTAACTCCCAAGGACACAGTGTGAAAGCAATGCCAGTCTGTTAAACAGATGATTAAAACAATATAGTCGACCAAAAATTCATAAAATGAGTTGCTAGGGCTACTTAGGAGGTCTCTATTGGGTCATTTCCCCAAAACCTAGGCCCTAGGTGTTAGAACTTGGTTTTGCTTTTGTATGGATTTAGGGAATCTGGTTTTCCTAGGGCAAGACCACTGGGTAGTGATGGTCACCTGGGGAGGAGGCAGTTCTGCAGGCTAGAAACCAGCCGCCTTCAGGACACTCCAGGCTTTACCTTGACCTCAGACTGCCCACTACAGTCAGAACTTGGGGAGCCCAGAGGCCTTTTTAGTAAGGCCAGTTCATGCCAAGTTGTACTAGGCCTGTGTCAGCTGGGTACGTAGCATCTCTGGACTCATTCTTCTTTTTCTTTAGTGCTCTTTAATAATTAAAATTTTCTGTGACTGTTTCAATCTGAACCAGTTAAGCTAAGAGGAACCAAGAGAATTCTTTGATCCACTCAAGCCAGAGAAATTAGACAAAAGTGGTACCTCATAGTATGTTACACAAAGTGTCAAAGAACAAAGCCCAGAACTCATTTGTGCTCAGATGCCTCCATTCAGAGAAGGACATAAGACGGTAGGTATAGTGGTTAAAAGCATTGTCTTGGGGTGCCTGGGTGGCTCAGTGGCTGAGGGTTTGCCTTTGGCTCAGGTCATGATCCCAGGATCCTGGAATCAAGTTCTCCATCAGGCTCCTCCCAGTGAGCCTGCTTTTTTCTCTGCGTATGTCTCTACCTTTCTCTCTGTGTGTGTCTCTCATGAATAAATAAATAAAATCTTTAAAAAAATAAAAGCATGAGCTCTGAAACCAGAATTTCTGGGTTTGATCTTGGTTTGGCTACTCACTAGCTCTATGATCTTGGGAAAGTCACATCACCCTTATGTGTTAAAAAAAAAAAAAAAGGACCTAGTGCAGAGGGTTGAGATTAATTAAATATAGAAAAAATATATAGAGAAAGCATTTAGAATAGCTTTGCTGTTCTTTTTTGCCATAAGCTTTGGGATTTCCAGGTTCAGTGTTCCCATGAGGGAAGTACTCACAAAGAAAAAAATTAACATGCAGCAGTATATAAGAAGGAAGGAGAAAGTTAGAGAAGTCTGGCTCCAGATTTTTTTTTTTTTTTTTTTTTTAAAGATTTTATTTTTTATTTATGAGAGAGAGAGAGAGAGGCAGAGACACAGGCAGAGGGAGAAGCAGGCCCCATGCAGGGAGCCCGACGTGGGACTCGATCCCGGGTCTCCAGGATCACGCCCCGGGCTGCAGGCGGCGCTAAACCGCTGCTGGCTCCAGATTTTATTGCCTCCTCTGCTTTCTCTCTATTATGAATAACCTTCCCGACTCTATGCTTCATCTCTGTTTCTGCCCTCTGTATACAGTCCAGCTCCATTAGTACTCTATAAGGCAGATGATTAGTAACAGATTATTTCAAAATTTAGCAGCTTAAAATAGCAATAAAAATTATTACACAGTTCTTGTGGGGCAGAAATTCAGGAGCAGCTTTTAACTAGGTGGTTCTGGCTTTAAGATGGTTGACAAGGTCATAGTCAGGGTGTGCACCAGGGCAATAGTCACCCGAAGGTCCTGCCAGGAGTGGAGGATCCTCTTCCACGGTGACTTGTTCACTTGGTGGCAGGTTGGTGCTGGCTGTTGGCAGGAGGCATCAGGTCTCCACCATGTGGGCCTCTCCATAAGTTGGCCTCAGAGCATGGCAGCTGGGTTTCCCTAGAGCAAGTGCTCTGCAGGAGAGAAGCCCTCCTGTCTGTGACCTAGTCTTGGAAGCCAGACACCATCATTTCCATAAGAGTTTAGTAGTCACGTGTCAGCTCCTTGCAGCAACGGAAGGGACTAAACAAGGGCATGAAAGTCAGGAGGTGAGGCTTAGGGGAACCGCACCCCTTCTCTCTGCTTTCATCTCTTCATCAGCCACCTAGAATTTCTTCCTGAGGCTGCCAGTTTCCTCAATAAGTTTTTGTCCATTTTCCTTTTTCAAAGCCAAAAAGTCTCTCTCCCTATTAGTTTTATTGCTTTGTTCTCCTCCCAGTCCTTTTGTTCTCCTGACCCATCACCCCTGCCCATTCTTTTCTCTCCCCTTCAAATTCTAGAATCTCACCACCACTGATGTTTTCTTCTTAATCCTCCACTTCCTCTTGACCTCAGCCTGTGATCTCCTGTTTCCTCTGCCCAAGCTCCTTGGAGTCCCTTCGATCTAGCTGATAACTTTCCCTGCGGGAATATTTTCTGTGCTTAAATCACAGCATTTTCTTTGGGACAGATAGGCAGTAAAGAGTACTAAATGTGTCATCAGCTGCCAGATGGATGAAGAAAGCATTTCCCTGGAATTTAATTCATCATCCATGTCCCGGTTTAGGACTTTCAAGGCTATAGTAACTTAAGGCTTCCGAGTCAGGGGCACATCTGTGGACGCTGAGGGATAAAATGTCTCATGTTTTGATGCTGAAGTGCATGCCCAGAGGCTGTCTACCATGAGTATTCTTGTTGGTTGAAAGAAGAAAGAAAAAAAAAAAAGTACATTTGGAACACTGTCCAACATCTTGAGATTATAAACGGTCTGATGTGCTGATATTTTATCTGATGATGTCTCCTGGGTCTGCTGGTGGTGAAAGATTTTCCAGATTTGTGAAGTGTGATGAAAGGGCAGTAGTATCTCATACTGATTGGCAGAGCTAAAATGCAACTCTTTGACCCTCTGAACTTCAAAACTTCTTTTCGAAGCTGTGAAATGTAAATCCACAGTAGCGGCTGACCTTAGACGCTTTTGCTTTTCCCTGGAGCTTTGGTTTTTCTCTGGTATTTAAAACTAGTTAATAATCTTTGGTACTGAGAGATTGACTGCTTCTATGCACTTTTTATTACCCTAGAAATGCTTGGTGGTGACTTCATCTCTGAACGTAATTGGTTTTATTGACAGAAACAAAAACAAAAACGAGGGACTAACTAAGCAGTTTTGAAGACTTTTCAGTGGCCTAACAAAATCCTCTTTATAAATCTCAGACTGCTTGAGGACAGTGATTTGCACATTGTGGGTGTTCAGTAAATAGAGACATTTGGTGGGTAGATGGCTCAACGGGGCTGAAGCCCACCTGCATGGAACTAGAGGGAGAGTTTGCCAAGCAAATCAGTGTATAAATGGGATCAGTTGTAATAACTTTATTTGAATATAAGCAACTCACATGTTAATCTTAAATACTCCCTTACTCATGACAGTGGCCCATTAGGAATTATTGGTAGTAGACTGAAGATAATTGGGTGGAGTTAAGACTTAGAAGTTATAGTGAATTGTCCTGTACCAGTGAGTGGCAGTGGTAACTTCCATAATTTGAACTGAAGAGGGAGGCACCTCTCCCAGTACCCTGGTGTCCAAGAAGTTGATTTCTCACAGTGAAAGCACGCAGACGTTGTTAGCAGGTGGGCATGCTTATACCGCTTGTCCGTTGCTCAGAATTCAATAAGCCAACACTTTGAAGGGTTCACTTAATAAGGATATGCGGAGATGCTCTGCCACTTTTAGTGGACCACGTAGTCAACTGAGGTGGCAGTGATACTCAGAGGAACAGAAAGGCACAAATCAGCAGGTTCTATGCAGCCCCTTTCTTTGACTGTTGAGTTGGCTTTTGCATGCTTTCTGTTTAGCCAGATAATTCACTATTTACCACTGTTAACCAATCACAAAGACCAAACGCCACTAATTTAGCCAAATGAAAACAAGTCTGAGGTATGGCTACAGATAAGAATGCTTTATTGTATATTACCAAGCTTTAGGTGCTGATTCAGATTAATTGTTCTCCTATATCATTCCTAATAGTGAAATATTTCAGAGTCAGTTATCACAAATCCAATATATAAGTGCTGAAGGTATGTTTTTATTTTTATTTTTATTTCTTTTAATCCAAATATAATTAACAGGGCGGCCCGGGTGGCTCAGTGGTTTAGTGCCGCCTTCAGCCCAGAGCGTGATCCTGGAGACCCAGGATCAAATCCCACGTCGGGCTCCCTGCATGGAGCCTGTTTCTCCCTCTGCTTGTGTCTCTGCCTCTCTCTCTCTCGAATAAATAAATAAAATTTAAAAAAATATATGTAATTAACATAGTGTTATACTAGTTTCAGGCATACAATATAATGATTGAACAATTCTGTGCACAGTGCTCATCACAATAAGTGTACTCTTAATCCCCTTCACCTATTTCACACCGCCACTACCTCCCCTGTGGCAACCACCAGTTCTCTATATTTAAGTCTGTCTTTGTCTTTATTCCTCTGTTTTGTTTCTTAAATTCCACATATGAGTGAGGTCATATGATGTGTCTTTCTCTGACTTAATTCTCTTAGCATTATACCCTCTACCTCTGTCCGTATTGCTGCAAACACAAGATTTCATTCTTTTATATGACTTAATAAATTTATCCATTCATTAAATTCTTGGGTTGCTTTCATATCTTAGTTATAGTAAAGAATGCTGCAATAAAACATAGCAGTGCATTTGTCTTTTCAACTTAGTGTTTTCATTTTCTTTGATTAAATACCCAGTAATGGAATTATTGGATAATAGGGTAGTTCTATTTTTGATTTTTTGAGAACCTTCATACTGTACATGGTGTACAGTGGGTACACCAGCTTGCGTTCCCACCAAAGTGCATGAGGGTCCCTTTTTCTCCACATCTGTACCAACACTTGTTTCTTGGGTTTTGATTTTAGCCATCCTGACAGGTGTGTGGTGATACCTCATTGTGGTTTTGATTTGCATTCTCCTGATGATGAGTGACGTTGAAACATCTTTTCTTGGGTCTGTTGGCCATCTGTGTATCTTCTTTGGAAGATTTCTGTTTTTGAATGCATTTCTAATGTAGCATTTATTGTAATTCATGCTGGCTTTCCCTTTTAATTAATGGAATTGATATATTTTTTTATGGAATTGATATTTTAAAAACCTTCAATACGTTTCAGAGGTCATCTTTTTAAGGAAAAAATTTCTTAACTGTATGTGAGGAAAGGTTCTGGATTTATCAATTTGTACATTATTTGACTAAATTACAGGGATGTGACTATAATTCTCTAATCTGAAAGCATGTCCTAAATATACCACAATGAATATTTTGGTGAGTGGGTCTTGTACTGGGTGTCATCCCTACATTAATTTAATAGCCTTGAAAGACTTCTTGTTTTGTCTTCCTAGAGGAGGGGACAGTGTGAGAATAGCTAGATAGCTCCTGGGCTCTGGAGTCAGGCCTGGGTTTAGATTCTGATTCCACATTTGCTGTGGTGTTTGGGCAAGTTATAAAACCTCCCTGAGCCTTGGTTGCTTCACTGATCAATGGAGATTATGATATTACCTAATTCATAAGATGTGAAGTACTCATTCTAGGACTTGCCACAAAGTAGGCATTCAGTAAACTGTAAAAAGTGTCTTGTTTTTAACAAAGAAAAAGTCGTTCTTTGGCTATAGATAACTTGCAACGGTTAGATTGTTGGATGAGTGACCAGGAGCATTTATGGTAGCTGAAGAATTATAGTTGCTGCCAGAAACTTCCTCCACAGAGGTTCTCAACCTTGGTCACACATTAGATCATCTCTGGAGCTTAAAAAATACTGATTCCCAGGCCCTACACCAGGGATTCTTTACTCTGGGGTGCAGCCTAGCAATAGAAGCTTTCAGATTATTCCAGGTGGTCCTAACGTATACTCAAGGCCCAAGAATTGCTGCTTTACAGCAACAGTACCCTGAGTTATTCTGTTCCATAGTTTTAAAGTGTAAGAATTAGATTCCTAAGAAAGTTCTTGTAGACCAAGAGTTTGCTTGCTGGCCAAATTCGGCCCATAGTCTGACTTTCTAAATTAAGTTTTATTGGAACACAACCACATTCCTCCATTTACATGTGCTCTGTGACTGCTTGCTTTCTTCAATAGCAGAGCTGAGTAATTGTGATAAAGACCATACTATAAAGCCTAAAATATTACTCTCTAGCCTTTTGCAGAAAATATTTCTGACCCCTGCAGTAGGTCACTTAAAAATTGAATTATAGTGCCATTTTCCAAGATGCCTCAAAAAAGTCAACTCACTACACAAGAATATCTCCTAGATTCTGCTCAAGTGCTTCCTTTCATGAAAACTCAGAATGAAGTAGTGTCCAGGAATATACTCAAAAGTCAATAGTAATATGCTCTAATGCATTGATGTAGTCACTTCCACTTTTCTTGGAGAATTGCCTATCTTTGAATAAAACTTCACATTTTTAGTGCAGTACCTAACCTTTCTCTTTAAGTTTTAAGTCTTGTAGAAGTTGTAATAATCTACTTATCGAAGAAATTTAATGTAAGGCACTCTGACTTGACTTCTTGGCTAAAAATGTAGAAAGCTGGAATGTTACTTATTATCAGCCATGATTGAGTACATAGCATTTACTCAGTCAGCCATGAATGCCTTTTTAAATGATACTAGCAGTTGAGGACACATTATAGCTTTTTCTGCTCTATTTTCAAGTCTTTTAAAAAAGTTTTTAGCAGAAGTGAACAAAACAGAAACGGACTCATAAATACAGAGAACACACTGGTGGTTGCCCCAGGGGAGGGGTCTGGGGGGATGGGTGAAATAGGTGAAGGAGCTTAGGAGGTAAAGTATAAGCTAGGGATTATAGTCAATAATGTTGTAATAGCTCTGTTTGGTAACAGATGGTAACTATACTTATTGGCGCATTTTATAATGTATATGAATGTCCAGTCATCATGCTGTGCACCTAAAGCTCTTGTAATTTTGCATGTCAGCTATCCTTCAATTAAAAAAATATAAACATACGGATCTCTCTCAAGGGCTTAAAGTAGTGCTGTCCAATAGAACATTCTGAGATGATGGAAATGTTCTATGTCGGCGCTGTCCTATATCGTAGTCACCAGACACATGCGGTAATGAGACACCTGACATGTGGCTAGTGCAGCTGAGGAATTGAGTTTTCTTTTCTTTTCTTTTCCTTTTTTTTTTTTTTGAATTTTCTTTAAAAAGTTCTTAGCAGAAGCAGGTTCTTAGGCATTTCCTTTCCTTGGGTGCTTTTAAAAATGGAGCTGCTGCTGCTGCCAGAGGTGGGTAGATAGGGCAGCGGTGACAGGGTCTCCTGACATTCGCAGCAATACCTCCAGTCTTTTCCATCACCTTCCCTCCTTGACCAATCAGGACCTCATTAGGAAATTTGCTCCCCTCTTCCCGTCCCCCCCCCCCCAACCATAATCACATCTTTTTGAACCAGTTAGTAATTATGGAAGATAATCTTGAAAGGGCCCAGATGCTGCCATCCATTTATGCTTTATTGAGGAGGATCTTCAAAACACGCAGCATCTTAGGCGCTTTCTTTGTGCTGTGTCAGCATCGTAGTTGCTGATGGAAGCACGAATGCTCATTAGCATTTTAAGAGATTTTAATAAAAATTGTTAGTTTGACTACAGGAATGGGGCAGGTTTAATCAGGAATGCCATATTTTAATCTCTCCTGCTAATTCAGTCCTTGCTTCAATAAGGAGAATAATTCTCTTGCACGGGTCAGGGAAATCTGTAAATTGTGCCTGGGAAACAGGGAGGATTCTGTAGTCCCAGCTTTATCCCCTGCATTTTCATTGCTCTTTGTCTGCATGTCTCTCAGGGCACTGGGAATGGTCTGCTTTATAGTCCAGGATAGACACTTCACATTTGCCAGGGATTTGTCCAGAGATCTCGGTGAATACTCGGCTTTTCTTGTACCCTAGGAGCACCAAGCTTCCTTCCTGGGAGGTCAAGGGAGCTTAATCTCATGAGGAGACCTCATGAGGAGACCTCATGAGATTGTAAACTTCTGGCCAGTAGGAATCCTATCTCCTCATCTTTATATCCTCTAGCAACCCTGCGTAGGTTATTGCCTTTAGGAGGTAAAGTATAAGCTAGGGATTATAGTCAAAGGAGCAAAGGAGGGCTGTTTCCGTGTCAGCTCACGTCCCTGTCTGTTCGGCTGTGCCATCATGAAATGACTCCCCTTTCCTATTTTCATTTTCTAAGCTTTTTCAAATCAAGGAACGTTATTTGGATGGGTAATTATTAGGTATGTTACTCCTGTTTAGTCTATGTACGTCTTTGGTTTGGTTTTGTTTTTGTGAATGCTTGAGGTTCAATACTTAAACGATTCAGTTTGAGGGTTTGAAAAATGTTCTTCTTGCCATCATTATTTGCTAAGAAAGCTGCACTTGCTGGTGATTTAGTGACACCTTTAGTGACACCTACCCGTGAAAGTAGCCTCTCCTTCGGCCCTTACCACAGGCCACTTGCTCCCCTTGGGCTCAGACTTTTAGTTGCCAGGAAACCAGTTCCCACCCCTCCCTGTCTCCTGATTCTTTCCTTGCTGCCTGTGAATCCCAACACAAACCGTGTTTGTCATTGCTGGGCTGTACAGGGAATTGGGATAGGTCGGAGTAGGGGGTTTAATCAAAACAAACACTGGGAAAGTTACAGTGGGTCACCGGAACTTAATTAGTAAATACACTGAGGAGTCACCCAACCATGTGAAAGTGTAGATGGAGGTAAAAATGCCTTCGTTTTAGTCCCTTCCAAGATTTCCCTCTCGGAGAGCACTGGAGTTAGAACACATCAGCTTGCAGCCAACTAAACTTTACCCTAGTTCGCTCGAGAAAGGGACTTGTTAGAAGAATGTTACCTGCTTCCAAAAGAGCTAGGCAGGAAGGCCTGGGGGAGGGCAGGGTCTTAGGACATCAGCAGTGGGGCTGCGTACAGGACATTTCCCTAGGCTCGGAGTGTAGAGGGGAGAGAAGGTCCCTGCCCAGCGCCCGGACTCAAGCAGCTGCGGCCTGAGGGTGTGGGGCTGCCCTGTTCTGGGCTGGGAAATGTAGACACGCCGGCAAGCTGGTCACTATCCGTAGTTGTTTCCAGGCATTACAGTCCACTTCCCCTATCACTGTAAGCCAGGAGTGAGTAGTGATCAAAAGGGATCTTTGCATTTATTCTTTGAGATAGAATTTTCTCCAAAATGGCATTCTTCTTGTCTTTATTCTATTAAGAATTTGACTGATGTGAATTTAATTTGGAGCTCGTATTCCCTTGACTGACAGTTTTCAGTGTAGGAAGGGGTAGATTAGAAGAGGAACAAATTTGGAATGAATGATTTAGCAAAAGATCTCTTGTAGCCATTGTACATTCAACAGTTTGAAAACATTTCTCAGTCATTGGATTCAAGACTTTGCCAGATTTTTTTTTTTTTTTTTTTTTTTAAGATTATATTTGACCGAGAAAGAGAGAGAGAGAGCGCAAAAATAGGGAGCAGCCGGCTGAGGTAGGAGAAGCAGGTTCCTTTTGGAGCAAGGACCCCAAATCAGGGCTTGATCCCAGGACCCTGAGATCATGGCCTGAACTGAAGGCAGACACTTAACTGACTGAGCCACCCAGGCGTCCCTGTGCCAGATGTTTTAAGGACAAAATCTACTAATAACTAATACTGAGGTAGTGTTATATGTCAGTGAGGGGCTCGGTTAAGTGTCCATCTCTTGATTTTTGGCTCAGGTCATGATCTCAGGGTCCTGAGATGGAGCACCACTGTGGGCTCCACTCTACATCTGGGCATGGAGCCTGCTTAGGATTCTCTCTCTCTCTCTCCCTGCCCCCTCCCTCTGCCCCTTTCCCCAGATCATACACTCTCTCTCAAACAAATAAGTCTTTAAAAAATAAATTGAAATAATGTATAAAATTCATGAAGAAAAAAAAGATGAGAAACAAACTGGGCAGATGGACAAATCATGGGGTTATTCGGGTGGGGTTATTCTATTGGTCACAAAGATCCCCCCACCCCACCTCCCACTTCACCCCCCCACCCCAAGGCTTTGGATCCTAGGGCTGACATCAGAGCTGTCCTTGGAGAAGTTTCTTGGCAATCTTGTGTGGAATGGCTGAGATTGAAAGTAACTAAGGAGGCCAAACTTTGATGAGGCGCCAGGAGAAGCCGAAGGAGGACCAGGACCAGGGTGGTAGCTGTGGAAACAGAACTGACCAGAGAACCTTGTGGCTTTCTTTTAGGCTTCCCGTTAAGTCCCTTCTCTGGGCTTTGGTTTTAAACAAGGTAGCTTTTAAACATTCTAGCACAGACTACAGCTGATTTTGGAGTTGCCTTTAATTTCAGCAGCAGAAAAATAGAACAAAACAAAGAAGCTGAATTTTGAAAAACTGCCTGCTAGTTACCTTGTGAGAAACATAATGATTGAACTCTGAAGAGCCAGTGGATAGTGAAGCATTGTGGTATTGGCATCAGGTTAAGGGTAGCCCGAAAGGGATCCTCCCCACGTTGCTACACAACTTTTCTGCATGTCAAAGTGAAGGAGACAAAACTTGTGAGCATGTTTACCTCAGGACAGGCGCTGATTTGTTGTCTCTCAGAACTGCTTTTCTTTGGCCTCACGTTCCTAACAGGACACGCTGCTGCTGGTTTTAATGTCCACACCAGGTGGTCATATGGGATCTGAGAAAACAGAGCAGTTTCTAATACCTCTTATTCTTGAGGCTCGTATCTTGTTCCAGAAGAACTTCTGGATGATTCTGTTTGAAACAATGTGTATAAGTATTGGGCTTTCCTGGGTTGGAACCAGACTTAGTATCTGTGAGGTTCTTACTTCGTCCAGGGGTAGAGAGTAGACCCAGGGTCTCCAACTTGTGAACACTTTGGGAAGGGCGGAGCCCTGGCTTGGCCCTGTCATTTATGCCTTTAATCAGCCAGTATTAATTCAGTACTGTGTGTGCCAGGCCCTGTGCTGCATACGGGAGATGCAGTGATGAGTAAGACACAATCACTATGGGACGGAGGAACCAGGGTAGTTTGGGCATCGAGGCAAGCAGGTAGGTTCAACGATACAAAAAAATGTTGAAGAGACTTCTCAGTATTTGGCAAGTCCTTTGACCTTGGAAGCTCCTGAAAGGAATAATTTAAAAAAAGAGAGAAAGAAAGAACATTAAAGTTCAAAGAGAAAAAATTGAGTTCAAAAGCCTTAGAGTCTTAGGGATAAAGAAAAAATTCCACCTAGAAGCATACATACATTTTCCAAGCATACATAATAATAAACTTGATGTGAATAATATTCATATACGAGTTTTTCAATTCTAAGAATTACAGAGATTTTTGTGTTAGACTGCGAACTTGAGCTTCGTTGAGTTGGAACATGTCTTTTCATTTTCTCTTATTTCTCTCTGGTTCCTAGTAGTAAGTCTTTAAAATGGTTAGGAGGAATTCTGTGTTAGGGTCAGTAAAGAGGGTTGAGCCAGGGGGTGTGCCCTGGATCTTGAATCCACAGGAGGCTGTGGAAGGGGATTCAGTCCTAGGCATGGGCCTGGAGTTCTGAGAAGGGTTTCACCTTAGCGGGCACTCCTGAGGTCCACCCCAGGATAGCTGTGGCATCTGGGGACTCGGTTCTGACATTTCTTGGAATTACCTATAGTTCTAAACCTTATCTGCCACTAAGAAGTACCTTGTTCAGCTGTGATGCCATAATAGTTTGCTTTGCTTTATTCCATTGAAGTCAAAAGTAGAGCAGTATCAAAGAGGACAATTAACTGTCAATTTCCTGATACCCAATCTGAATTGAGAGTGCCGTAAGGAAGATGTGTGTTAATCATATAGGGAAGAGATGATGTTTTTGTAACATATATTTGCACAATGTAATCATTCTCTATTCACTAAGGATTAGCTAGCTGAAGATTTGTAAAATTTTCCTGATAAATAATGGTCACTCTCCTCTTTCAGCAGGTTTCTGCACACGGAGGATCCTCTTCCAATGTAAATGGTGGACCTGAACTTGGTCGTTGTATGAGTCCTGAAGGTAGTCCCCAATCTGATGATTGCTTTTATAAAGGAAGTCATCCATGTGAACTTGGTGGCCGCCCAAGACCCAACTGGGCTAAATTATGATCTTCCTAAACAGGGATGTAATCATGGTCACCAGTTAGCCTATTGAGCCTTGGTGGGAGTTGCTTCAGCTTTTTTTTTTTTTTTTTTTGCTTCAGCTTTTTAATTAAGCTAACCCAATTTCAGATTTTACGCTTGGGCTTCCTTTATTTTTCCTTAGTGGCAGTCTGCTCAAGTCCTACATGTAGGCTTTCCTGTCTCTCAGTTAGGTAGCAAAAGTGTGTTTCTTCATTGGATGTCTGCTACATGCTGTGCATTGGGATACATTGTAAGATATAGTCATTTTAACCACTTCCTCCTCCTGCCTCTCCCCCATCCGCTTTTTGAGAGGATTTTCAGCCAGGAGTTAGCCTTAACACGTATCCCGGCTGGGAATAATTTTCTTTACTAGAAAACCCTGAGGAGAAATCTTGGGAGTTTCTAAAATTGAATCCCCACCGTAATCCTCTTCCCTTTTCTCGAGAGCTAACAAAGAAGTTTACAAAGCTTAGGTTAAATTTCCTTTTACTTGTTTCAGCTGATATTTCAGGGATTTGTTAGATTTGTTTGATGATGTTGGTTTCAGATTTCACAACGAGATCAAAAGGAAATTGGTGATTCAGGTGTTCCCTTCAGAAAATATGCTTAGAAATTTTCTTATGGTTCACCATAGATTTAGAAATGAACGCATTGTGATTTATTATTTTACAGATATGTAGGAATTGAGATGAAGTGCTGATGTGTTTGCTAGACTTTGCATTTATCCTTTTGTGCAGGTGTGAATGGAAACAGGTGCTCTGAATCATCAACTCTTCTTGAGAAATACAAAATTGGGAAGGTTATTGGTGATGGGAATTTTGCAGTAGTCAAAGAGTGCATGGACAGGTGAGTGGATAGTGAGGATGATCATTTGTTTACCTACATTTCTCACCTGGAGTTTATTCTTACCTGAATGAATGAACAAAAGGCCTTCCTGGGAGGTTTTTTTCCTCCCTTCCTGGAAAAAGTCTATCCTTAGGACCAGCTGTTTTGTAAGCCCACAGGCAACTTGACCTGGAAAAATATAGGTATACACGCAGAGCATAAACTTGCTTTGTATGTAGTTGGGCTGAGAGCTTTTCAGGTCTCATCCATGAGCCAGAGAGGAATAGGAAAGAATAAGATTCAGTAGCACTGACCTTTGTCAGGCACTGTTCTCAGTGCTGTGCTTGTATTATTAACCCATGTAAACTGCACAGTAACCCTCTCAGTTAAAACTTAGTTGTGTAGACTGGTAGGTCAGGATAGATACAGGAGCTCTGACCAATTAAGATCAGGGTCAACCAACTTTTGCCTATATGAAAACTATATTTTTGATTATTCAGCTTTATTTTGTTGAAGGTCCTGAATTCTCAAGGGGTAAGAAATCCATTCTTTTAATTCGAGGCCTTTCATAAACTATATAAAAACTGGAAAATACTCAGGTTAGAGTTTTCGTGGTGATAGGTCAATACCCCATTTTTTTCTAAGTGGTAATTTTTATTTTTTTGTGGGGAGCTTTCCAGAAAGTTGTGACTACAGCTTTTCCATTTTGTTGCATCTCCAGTGAAACTTTCCTGCTCCTTGTAGAGGACACTCCCCATCCTCTAAGTTCTCGACATAGCTCTGATGTACAGTTTGCCACCCAAGTAACAAATAAAGCATCTGAAATATGATCTCTAAAGACTTACTAGAAATCTGAGTCAGGGTTTGGTTTACATGATGGGGAAGCAATTTAAATGAAAGTTATTCTTCTAAGGTCAGCTTCATCAGTGTGTGCTATGACCATGTGGCAAAAGCAGCTGTGCTTGAGAAAACTGATGTATTCCAGGAATACTGACTGCAGTGTTCTTGGTTTAACTGTGCTCCTATTCTAAAAGATATTTTGGCGTGTTCAGATTATGTTAAAGGTGATTAAAAATTAACATCCACATTTGTATGTCCAAGTATGTATGTCTTTACTACCAGATAATAGGCATTTAAAGGTGTGGGTAAAATAGGACTAGATGGAATTTTAGCTGAGAAATAGATATTGAGGGGGCACCTGGGTGTCTCAGTGGTTGAGCATCGGCCTTCGGCTCAGGGCATGATACCGGGGTCCTGGGATCGAATCCTGCATTGGGCTCCCTGCAGGGGGCCTGCTTCTCCCTCTGCCTATGTCTCTGCCTCTCTCTGTGTGTCTCTCATGAATAAATAAATAAAACCTTAAGAAAGATATGGAAAGTCTAGGGCTTTTTAATCATTATTAGATGAATGTAAAGTTATATTGATAATAGAACATTTTTAATTATTTGGATTCATTTTGCTTAATTTATTCTGCCTCCGAAGAGAACTATTTTGAGATTTAAATATGGAAAAAGTTTCTTGTCCAGCTTTGGTACAACAGAGTTTCAGTACTTTTAATATGCAAGTTATGTAGTATTGTAAGTATTAATATTTATAAAAGGAAATTAACAGTGTGGCTTTGGATTTTTTTTCTTTTTTGAGTACCTTTCTCCCTGACCCCACTCAACATTGTCGCTGATGTACAGAGGAAGCCAGTACTTCTTTGAACTGTTTTCCTATTGTAAAAGATGTTTAGAAGAATACCTTAGTTTCCTCTAGTAGAGGAAATCAGGAATGATTATATCTTTTTTTTTTTTTTTTAAGGAATGATTGTATCTTTGATTTGTATCTTTAAATTGCCTTTCTCTGATCATTTCATAGGTCCACTGGAAAGGAATTTGCCCTGAAGATTATAGACAAAGCCAAATGTTGTGGAAAGGTACAGTACACATAAGTGTTCTGTCAAAAAACCTGAGAAACCTTGGTAAGATGTTTACCGTGGTGAAGGAATTTAAGTGGGCACTGATAAGACCTTACGGGGGGAGGCCATTGATGATAATGAAGGAAACACTATCAACCTGTTTTTTTCTTTCCTTGTTATTTTTAAAAAAACTTTAATCTTAAAACAGTAAATTGAGTTCATCTGGTTCTAGCTATAAAAAATATAAGTTTTCTTCTTTGGGAGAGGCCTATACCAAAACCCAGCAGTGCTCAAAAGATGCAACACAAACTGTCATGAGTCTAAGACCTTACCCTACTTTTTGACTAACAGTTTAGCCTTCTCCCTTTATGGACACTGGCTGAAGACACAAGATTGCTGGGTCAGAGACAAAAGACTTTATTTGCTGTGGCACAGGAGGTAGCATTGGTTCCTCTTAGCCTCTGAGTCCCATGGAAGTGATTCGGAGGAGCCCTGCTGATTGCTGTACACAGAATGGGTTATATCACATCTGAGGATCTTTAAGCTTAGTAAACCCTCAATGAGGGGGCTGCTAGCAAACCTGTCCAAACTTTGCCCTAGAGGAAAACTTTGGTTTCCTGACCATGATCATAAAAACAATCTGCCTTCTACCCTTGAGGGAAACCCTATTTCTATGTTACAAATACCTTGGGAAGTAGTTTGTAACAAAAGCTGATACAAGATGTGCAATCACAAGGAATTGCCTGCCTTTCCCCCTCAATGAACTTTTTTCTTTCCCACTCTTAAGCTGGGCTGGGAAAGATCAAATGGTGAAATGCTACTGGAGGATTGATATGTTAACTATAAATATTCAATAGCAGGGATGACAAAGGCCTTTTTATTTTTTCTCATTTATTTTTTTAAGATTTTAGTTATTTATTCACGGCAGACGCAGAGACATAGGCAGAGGGAGAAGCAGGCTCCATGCAGGGAGCCCGATGTGGGGACTCCCAGGACTTCAGGATCATGACCTGGGCCAAAGGCTCAACTGCTGAGCCATCCAGGTGCCCTGACAAAGGCCTTTTTAGATTACTTTCTGGTAGCATAGCAGTTAAGAAAGCAGGCTCTAGAACTCACTGTCCAACACATGTGACTAGTCTGAATTGAAACGCAGTTGTAAAATACACAGTAGATTTTTGAAGACTTTGTACTAAAAAAAAAAAAAATGTTGTACCTCGTTAATATCTTTTTTATTTGATTGCGTGTTGAAATGGTAGTATTTTGGATATATTTGGTTACATAAGTTAATAGTTTTATCTGTGTCTTTTGACATTTTTAATGGTGTATTAGAAAACTTAGATTTATATATGTGGATCACATTATATTTCTGTTGAACAGTGCTATTCTAGTGCTAGATTGTATAAAATTTTAGTCTTGTTTTGCTTCTTTTTGCTGTGCTACCTTGCAAAAGTGACATAACCCCTCTGTGTTTCTGTTTCTCCCACTAAAATGTGGTTAATAATATCTAAGATACAAGGTTATTGTGAGGATTAACTAAACTAAGGCATGGAAAACCTGTAGAGAACTACCAGCATGTAAGAATTTAGCACATATTAACTGTTAATATTATTAATATGCTACAGGAATTCACAGTGTATAATTAATTAGGAGAATTGAAGCAATAGTAGTGATTTTATATTTATGGAACTCCTAAACTAGTCTTCATTGGAAACTTACAAAATTATGTATTTTTAACAGGAAATTTTAAAAAAATTTTAATAGGAAATATTATTGTAAAATCTTAGGCAAAAGTCAAATTTGTCATTGCTTTTTTTTCTAACCATACCATGATAGCTAATGAAGCAGAGATTGTGCAAAATGCCCCCTTTCTTTGAATAATTAAGCTTTTCCTACAGCTAATTTTCTTTAAATAATTGTGTGCTTTTGCTTATTGTTCAGACAATATCATTAAATTTTTAACTGCAAAGCCTTTTCCCCATATGTAAATAAGTGTTGCTTTTTCTGGTGTTGTGGGATTTAAGCAGAATGTGTCATACTTTGGGGAGCCACGCTTGAAGTAACTGTATTAAAGTATTTTTATCAAAAAAGTGAAAAAAAATTGCTATGGTAGGGATATTGTTTACCTGATTAAAATTTAAGCAGCTGTTTCAGTAGTTGAAAAAAGCTCTTTATGTGAAAAAAAAATGTCTGGTACATTAAGTACTGAGGCAAATGATTAGGTCACTTTAAACATTTGAATCTATTTTTCCTTGTTATGGAATGTCATTCTGTTTTTATAATTCATGATCATCTACTTATTTCCATCCTCACATTTTGCTTATTTGAGCAACTGTTTCCACTTTGACTATACAGAATTATAATTTAAAAACTTGATTTGTTCTAAATAAGTTGATTTTCCCATTCAATTTTATTTAAAAAAAATTGATATAGAGAGTTTTTTTAAAACAAAATTTAGGGGGAGGCATTTTGGGGAATCAGCTACTATTCTGCAGTGTTGTTGGTTACCTCTGCTTTATGGATTGTACACAGAAAAATTAATAATGCCGAAAATAATATCTGCCATTTACTAAAATGTATTGTCTCTCCAGGCTCGGACATAGAGATATTTTGCACATTACTTTTAATGACTTGCTAAACGAGATATACCAGTTTCATTAATAAAAGAGGTCCAGATTTAATAGCTTCCCAAAAGTCATACAGAGGCAGAGCAGTGATTGGAATTTTGTGCCAGTTGATTATGTAGCCTGTGCATTAGCCAGTCTGCTGATGTGTTCCCTATTTAAGTTCAGTTTACTCATTTGTTCATGTAATAAGAACCTGGAGAAAAAAAAAGTTAACCTTTCTGGCCTTCTGTTTGCTTTTCTGTAATATACAATTATATCATTAAATTAGTTTACTCATTTACCTAACCTTTGATGTGTGTCCAAGAAAGTGTGCTAGAAATAGGGTAATTTAACAGATAAACTAATACCAGTTCTGCAGAGAATGTAATGGGAGTTTGGAGGAAACACGTGAGAAGTATGTGATCAGTGAAGACGCTGCTGTAGAGCAAGCATTTGAGCTGGAACTCCAGCAGTGGTTAGGATTTCAATAGGCAGCAGTGAAAGAAAAGCCTTCCAGGTGGCCAACAGGGCCTGAGCAAAGGCCCAGGGGATGGAGAGTGTGTTAGGTGCCTCTGAGTAGGAGATGAGCACAGGATCTGCCCGGCGGGAGGCAGGCCAGATTTCTGGAGGCTGTTGAGAAAGCTGTGGTGTTTGTAAATGCAAGAATTATTCTAATATTCTAAATGGTGTTCATTCTAATGATCACTTATTATAAATTTGTGTCATGTATGAAGCTCTGAGCTTTCTGGTGCCTTGAGGTGGTCTGCCCTTCTCTTCCCACAGTTGTGCTTGGGCCCAGTATACGTAGGTGATGAATGCATGACATAAATCCAAATGTATATTGCTTTAGTTTCCTGAGGCTGTTGGAATACATTCCTATGAACTTGGTGGCTTGTGACAGCAGAGATTTGTTCTCTCACAGTTCTGGGGGCCGGAAGTCTGAGATCCATACTCCCCCTGCAGCTCTAGGGGAGAATCTGTTCTTTGACTCTGAGTAGCTTCTGGTGGCTTGATAGCATTCCTTGGCTTGCGGCCACATCACTCCAATCTCTGCCTCTGTGTGTTTATTTTTCCTCTTTTTTCTGTGAAATCTCCCTCTTCCTCTAGTCATGAGGACAGTTGTGATGGCACCTAGATAATTCAGAGTTATCTCCTCATTGCAGAATCATTAATCACATCTGCAAAGGTCCTTTCTCCAAATAAGGTAATATTTACAAGTTCCAGGGGTTAGGGCTTGATATCTTTGGCCATTATTCAATCTGCTACATACATCTACCATAGAAATCACATGGGATGATTTGAGTATTTTTCCCTCTTACTGGGGAGCAATACTCAGTAAGCATAGTGGATACCAGCTGGAAAACCACTGTTGGCCAAGAGTGATGCATGATGTGTTTATTTACTCACTTAGACACTTCAGAACTAACTATGCTGGTTGCTGTAGAACAAGGTAAACAGAAACTTCCAGACAACAGGGTGAGAGCAGTGGTTGCAACAAAGCATAGGGGGAGCCAAGGGAAGTCGGAAAGGTGCCTCACCCAGTCAGGATTGAGCAGAGGAAGCTAATTAGAGGAGGTGAAATCCAATCTAGACCTGAGGAATACATAGGAGTTTCCCCAAGGAGTGTGCGTATTGGGGGGATGGGTTCCAGACAGAGAAAACCTGTGCAAATGCCTGCAGGTCCAGGCAAGAGATTGACAACAGGGATGGAAGTGAATGGATGGATTCAGAAGCTGTTGAGAAGCAGGATTTGGGGATTGATGGACTACATGAGAGGATGACGGAGGGGCTGGGGGAACCCCCCTCTGCTTTGGGCAACCAACCATTTTCATTCAGCGGACAGAAGGACAGAGGGCACCAGAGCAAAGGGCTGCTTTGTGGGGCTGGGGCGTGTAGCGACAAGATGATTAGTTGCTTTTGGGGCAGTTGTTTATTCCCTAAAGCATCTCTCTCTCACACACACACATTAAAAATCACCGTGGCCAAAGATAAGGTGGTATCCTGTGCCAGGTTAGCAGTTTTCTTTGTTATTTACTCTCACTCAGAACCAGGGAACACTGCCATGAAGTGATTCATATGTAAATTATTTGGAGTTAGAATCCTGAATCACTTAACATGAATGATGGTAGATGGCTGAATAACGTGAGTTCACTGCAGTTCGAGATAAAAGTGATGTTCATATTGCATCGAGAGATTTTTTTTCTGGCAAGTGTAATCTAGAGGGTGTTTTTACATATGATGACACAGGGGTTGCATAAGAAATCGGAGATGACATCCGCAAAGATTTTTATGGACTACTTCTGTTTTGCTTCCGATGATGGTTAGTTTAAAAAGTGGACTGTTCCCTCCTAGGCAGTTTTACAGGCACAGTCAGAGGTCGAGAGACACAGGCTAACGTCTCCCACATTCCAACAGAAACGTTCCCTGTGCGCTCAGAGCCCTCCCCGGTGTCCAGGAGAGCCCAGGAGCTGAGCTGATAAGCAGTGGTGGAGGAAGCGCTGCACTACTCAGTGCTCAGGATTTCGAATGTAACACTGCCGGTGGTCCTGGGGGGAGGTCCGCAAGATAGAAAGTTCCCAGAAGACTTTCTCTTGAACCCTTTATTTAGAAAGATGACTTTTTGAGAGGTGTCGTCTCCCTAGGTGGTAAACATCTTATTTTAACTCCAATTTGAGAGAGCTCCTGGGTACTGGTGACAGGGATTATTTTACATATGTCACTCTCAATTAGTATCACTAACAGAGCCCCCGAATAGAGGTAAATGTACAGACTCTTGAAACTTCAGAGGAAATGGAGAGGAGGGAGGAAAACCGAAGTGATAGATCCATTTAGCTTCAAAATAAAATGCCTCTCTTACTACAATGGTTGTGACTCCTGTTGGCTTGGCTTCAGATAGAGTGAAAGAAATGCAGTTGCGCGCCTTTACACGTTCACAAAAGTACACCTAACTCTGCTTGTTGGTGTGATAAAGGACAAATTTGGTACAGGTGATCCAGAGGCCTCGAAATAAGTGAGCAGATGTGGAGTGTTTGCTCAGAGTCTTTGTCTCTGTGGCCACAAGGAGTTGGCTGTACAGCTGCTTCCCTCGGGAGGGCACAAGGCACCGTTTATTGCAGCTCTGTAACTTAGACATGTGGGACTGGAAACAGGTAGGCGGCCTTGTCCTCAGCCTCCCAGCCATGGTTCTTTGGGTCTGAGAACCGCTATGCTTCCGGGAGATGGGGAAGCATTTGCTGAGTCCCGAGCTGGGCACAGACTTCCCAGCCCTGCTCATTAAGGGGCTTAGATTCTCCTCCCTGGACAAAGCCTAGTGTGGTTCTACTTGCCCCCGCAACTCACTGGAATACTACCCCTAGTTTTTAAGGGTATCTTTTTAAGGAATCAGGTGTTCTCAGCTTTGCAGCGATTATTTTTCACTTTGAAAAATTCTGACTTTTACCAAAGCATTCCTCTTTAAAAGGTGATATTGTTGTGTAGTACAAAAAATGTGTGCTTGGACATCAGAAACCTAGGTGTTGCATTTTCCCTCAAAAGATGATCCTAAGGATAAAGTGTTAAGACACTACACAAGTACTTTCTTTGCAAAGAGACTGACCTAGTGACTAGATTCCTAGTAAATGTTGGTTCTTCTTTTCCTACTTCTGTTTAGCATTTGCACTGTCATTTGCCAACACTGAGTGGCCACTTGGACAAGCACAGTGCATTCATCTCTGATTTTATGGCCCGCATGTGCAGAGCTTGCATAGATTTTCTGTGGGTGCTATTCATTCATTTGTTATAGTGTATACTTCATGTATTGTCAGACTATTTGAGGTAGCTTAGAGGAAAAAGACATACACACATGGATGCATGAAGATCAGTGAAGAACCTAAATGATATCTTGACCTAAGGGTAATTCTCTTGCTCCCGCAGTGGAACACTAAATTTAGTGCTGAGATTCATGATAGCAAAGGCAAAAGAGACAATAGGAGGGGAACACACACATACAAACACACACACACACGTGTACATGGGTATATTTAGGTAGCAAGCGATATCTTTTATATGGTAAGATTTATGTAAAAGTTGTATTTGAAAACCCAGAATATGTCAGAGGGCAATTAGTTAATTTTATAGCACATACCCTAAATTCAAAATAATTCATTGTTATAGCTAATGAGGATCAACAAATGTGAATTATTGAAATATTTTCATGTCTCATAATAAAAATAGAGCGGTAGTTGTTCATGATTCATGGTTGGTGTATTGAGAAGAATTCCTTAATGCTGTGGGTAAACATTTTGCTACAGTGCTGATCCCAGCTGCATGACTCACCAGGATTGATAATCAGGTAGTATTTTCAGGGAAGTGGTTAGAGTTAAAATGAGAACAGTAGTCCCTGTGGTACTCTGTGTTTCCTGATTTCTGAAATACGAGATGGTAAGGAACATCCTTCTGGTGAATGCTTCCATACCCAGCCACAGAGGAGGAACTTTTTTTTCCCTCATAAACTCAACATGACATTTAGTAATGGTTTAAAGACAAAAAAATTAATGCTCAAGTTGTATTCCGTACACATGCAGGTTTCCTTGTATACTTGATCTTGAATTTGAGTGTATACTCAAATTAAAAAGTGGTTCCAGGAGCACCTGGGTGGCTCAGTCAGTTAAACATCCAACTCTTGATCGTAGCTCAGGTAAAGATCTTGGGTTCATGAGATTGAGCCCTGTGTTGGGCTCTGCACTGGGCATGGAGCCTGCTTAACGTTCTTTCTCTCCCTCTCTCTTAAAAAAAGAGAGAGAGAGAGAGAGAGAGAGAGAAAGAAAGGTGGTTCCAGCTGAATCACAAAGTACAGTGCCATGTGCTGAAGCTTTCACAGTGTCATGACCTCGTAGGGTGTTGGAGGTAATGAAGAGACAAGAAGGCAGTATGTTTTCTGTGCCAGGGCAGCACCACCGAGCCCTTTCAAGGATATCAGTTCTTTTTTTTAGTGACAATGATGTGTCACGCTGACTTGTCCTGTCCCTATGGAAACAAACTCTGCCAGGGCTTGGTTTTGTCTTTGTGCCAAGGGAGATGCTTTCCTCGGCGTCTAATCTACAGTAGGGCATCTTCCAGAGTATAGAGTTAGAGCAGAGGGTTCTGTGGTTTCTAACCCACCTCTCTAAACCCTTCCTTTGACAGGAGCACCTGATTGAGAATGAAGTGTCAATCCTGCGCAGGGTGAAACATCCAAATATCATCATGCTGGTTGAGGAGATGGAAACAGCTACTGAGCTCTTTCTGGTGATGGAATTGGTCAAAGTAAGAGGATGCAGAGATTTCAAGAGATTTCATTGGTGCCAAATCCCAAGACGTATCATATTGTTGGAGGACCTAATTGGAGAAATGTTTTGCTACCTTGAAACTTCCATTATTTATAATAATTGTTCATGGCACTTGTGTCATTTTTTTTTTTTCATCTACTCCAGGCTGATGAACCTTCTTTGTTACTTTCATAGGATTGTAACCGTTGACATTTTGTTGTGTTCTTTTATGTGTCCATCAGGGTGGAGATCTTTTTGACGCAATTACCTCTTCAACCAAGTACACTGAGAGGGACGGCAGTGCGATGGTGTTCAACCTGGCTAACGCTCTCAGGTATCTTCATGGCCTCAGCATTGTGCACAGAGACATCAAGCCAGAGAACCTCTTGGTATGTCATCTCTGCCTTTTTTGTTCCAATTAATTTGCATAAATTGTCATTAAAAATGACATGATCACATGCAAACAATACCACTTTAGAGTCTGTACCAATCCTGCAATAAGGGACTGAGAGAATTTAAACTTAGAGAATCACCATGACTCAATTCAATGACCATAAATTGTTAATGGATTTCTTGAATTGATATGCATTTCTGCATTTATTGTTTATCAGACATTAGGAAACACGTTTCTGTTTACATTTTGGTTGATGGTACTAAAAAAAGGTAAGAAGGAAAATTGAGGCAAAACCTCTGAAGTTTTATTCTGAAAAATAAATTAGAGATAGAACTAGGAGCTTCTAGGAGACAGAAATAGAATATGATGGTTTGTTTATGTGCAGGACAGAACTTTGGGAATAATCTAGTTCATTTATCTCAGCTTTGCAGGTATAGAAGTTGAGACTCAGCTAATTTTTCTTGCTGAAAAGTCTCATGCGTTCCATTGTTCTACAGAAGGAAGTCTGTGGCATTCAGAGGGCTTCATAATCTGGTCCCAATTTGCCTTTCTAGCCTCCCCTCTGTCTAACCCTTCCCCACCCATCGTCCACAGTGGCACTTACCTTCGTGCCATATTTAGCACACCTCTATGGTGGCCTTAATAAACACAGCTTCCTAATTGGGCCAATCTTTGTGTCTACATGGTAGAGGAATTTCAGAGAAGCTGATTAGGGGCTTTGACAAGCACACATCCCCCAGAACATACACAAGACCTTTTTTTTTTTTTTTTTTCCTATTTCTACCTTTCAGGACTGAGTACTGTCATCATTTACCACATAGGAGGTGGGGTTCTATGAGTATTCTCTATCCTAATAATCCAAACTCAGATTTTTCCATCCCCAGTCGTTAGCTAAGACTTAACTTTGTCAGCACCATTACATATCATTGCTCATTTCCATACTGGTCTACATTTGCAATGTCCTCTCTCCCAGCAATGTGGCAAATGTTTATCTTCTAAGACACTTGAGCAAAAGGCATGTCTTCTTTGACATCACTCCTATCTACCTGGACAGAGTCAGTCTCGGCCACCCCTAGTTGCTGCTGTACATGACCTACTGTGGTGAGTTCATCACATACTTGGGTGACTCCTTCTCTAGATAAGCAACATGTGGGGCAAGGTTTGTGTCTCAATTATTTCCATATCACCAGTGCCCTGGACTAGGGCCCAGGAAGTACATGGTGGATGTGGAGTAAGTGGTTGGTGACAGAGCATTGACAGGCACTCAGGCAGCAGCCGATACTTGAACACAAGTCTTTTTTTTTTTTTTTTTTTTTTTTAAGATTTTGTTTATTTATTCATGAGAGACACAGAGAAAGAGGGAGAGACATAGGCAAGGGGACAATCAGGCTCCCTGCGGGGAGCCTGATGTGGGACTCAATCCCAGGATCTCAAGATCACAACCTAAGCCAAAGGCAGATGCTCAACCACTGAGCCACCCAGGTGTCCCTTGAACACAAATCTTTACAGTTTGTCTCATACTTGTACTCTACAAATAATTGTTGAAAGGCATATGTGTTGATGTTTAGGCTTTTAGGCCATCCTGGGGACTTTCTGCTAATTCAGAGTGTCCATTTTCTACTTCTGGCAATACCATTTGATGATTTCTGAGTATCCATTTAAAAGTATGTGAGGTTTTTTTTTTTTTTTTTCCTTACTGTCTTCTGCCTTGAGGAATTATATTTCCTGTCTAGATTTTCCTATTGGGAAAATAAATACCCTTTCTCTGTAAAAACAAGATGTATCATGGACTTGGTTTTATGAACTCGAAGGAGGAATGGAGACAGAGAACTGTAAACTGGGCCTCAGCATAGAAGTGAGGATATGATGTTCTCTCCTCAAAACAGTCTTCTCACCGTGTCTGTCAGGCCCGGGCTCCTGAACCACATGACTGAAGTTGGCCAGGGGCTTCCCAAGCAAACGTAACAGGGCTTTATCTGGCTGTGGCCAGACGCAAATGCCATGGTATTAAAGAGAATGCCTCCTTTGTTTCTTCCTGCTGCCCATGGCCACCTCACCCTGGTGGCTGTTGTTATTGACATTTTCTAGGAATACAGAGCCACAGGTCCCTAAGGATAGTAGGTTACTGTGAGTCAGCCTGTACTGCAGCTCTGATTATTGGAGGCCCTGTGCGGAAGGTAAGGTGACTGAGGCATTAGCGAACTTGCCTCTAAGCCAGGGAATGTCCGTTTCCCAACTCATGGATTCCACTCTCCCCTCCTCTTTCTCCTCTTTTCCACTCACAATGTGTGTAACATCTCAGAGCCTGTTACTGCGTCCTTTTCTCTTGCCACACATTGAAGGAAGGTCCCGTGATGGGGATTGGAGTTTCCAACATGACGTGTCTCAGAGTGTGACCAGGAAATTAGATAAAACTCCCTCGTCCAGCCTAACCTGCCCTAGATGCATCTTCACCCTCTTCAAGACCTATAGCAGCCCCACTGTGCTACCCAAAGGGGAGGAAAAGGAAGAAGATGATAAAGAAGATGTCTAGATGAGGCTAATGTGTGATATAAAAAGGTCAGGCTTTGCAAGCCCTTAGCTGCACATATCTAAGTAAAATATGTGCCTGCCATTGAAAATTTAGCTAGACCACTCTGCAGATTCTGCATTTGGTCAGCCGATTGGCATTGCCTGACGATGAGGGTGATGTTAAAGGTAAATACACAGAGTGACAGTCAGCCTCTTCCTACTCTAAAAACAAATTCCATTTTTAAACACCAGAGCATTCAGACATCTGATTTGCATCCCCTTCTCTGGGAGCAGTGTCATAATTTAAAACCCTGCCAGCAGAGATGTATGGGTCACCGTGTCAGGGAGCACAGGGGTGGCCATTAATGCTGTGAGTTACAGCCTGGTGGTGCCCTGTCAGACTTAACTATGAGAGACCAGTGATAAATTCTGCTTTTCCAGGAGTTCTGGGGACTGGGGAGAGAAGAGGGTTGGTTTCTCATATTTGAAGCCCTTCTAAATCATTATGTTGACATTTTATTTAGAGAACATGCAGCGTTCACTTCGTATGTGGGATCTGCATTCCTCACATTTTTAACTTTTGCATTCTGAGTGCAACTTTTGACAGAGCATCTCTCAGCGTGTGGTGGGGCATTTGAACACCGCAGGGCTGGAGTTCTCACAGTCGTGATCGCTGGGATTCGCTCAGCATCTGTGTGTGGGTGCAGGCAGCAGGCCGCGTCTGCCAGGCCTCCTCTGGCTCCCAGACCTGGAACCAGTTGTGGGATGGTGCTGCGGGACGGTAAAGGTGTTGGTTGGCACCCCTACTTGGTAGCTTCTAGTAACCTGAGTCTCTGTGCCTCAGTTTCTTCATCTGTAACACAGGCAACAGTTATTTTCCTACTCACTGGGCCGGGGGTGGTGGTGAGGGTGGGGATTCTGAGGTCCAGTGAGATAATGTATGGAGAAAATCTTGGAATCTCTAAAGTTCTGTGAGGAGGTCAGTAACTGGGGAGAGAATGCAGCAAACTTTGCCAGAACAGAAGGCCTTTGGAGTCCCTATGCATTTGTTCAGCCCTTTCTTAAAATTAGTCTCTTAAAGCAATGCCATATGTGTGTATATCTGTGTCAGTCTCTTAAAGCAGTGTCACAAATGTGTAGATTTATACGTATTCCTGCTTTGAAGAGAATCTCCAGCTAAGATTTGAAATATACTCATATTATCTTTCACATATTTGCCTCTGTGTCTAGTGTTGGGAAGAGATGAATCAGATAAAATATTATTTCAGGCTTGTCTGCTCCTTAGGACACTTCTCTTTTGATGTTTAGCCAAGGAGTGCCACTTGCCCAGACATAATTCAGTGATTATGAACTGTCCAGTACCTTTCTATTTATGCTCCTGCATCTGACTCTGAATTCCTTATAGGGGATATGAGGAATGGGGCTTTGGGGACTTCTGAGTATCTGACAACAACCCTCAAATACCCCTAGGCATCTGTAAATTGCATGTCTAAAGTAAACACTATTTTTCAATAAAACGTACCTAATGAGTGTATTTTAAAGTTGTAAAAACAAAATAATAATGACATTAATAAAACTTTTTTTTTTTGCCTTTATGATACAGACATTTAAAATTATGTTGCTTAGAATGTTCTTATCATTGCAATTACTTAGGGAATTTCTGAAGTCTGGATTTCAGTAAATGCATCATAAATTCTAACTGTAATTCTCTATATCGGATTGTTCTCGTTAATGTTTACATTCAACATAATGGATGGAAAGTCGTCCTAAGACCTTGGCATGACTGAGAACCTGGTTTCTCTTGCTTTAGGCTAAATCATTAGTAGCTTTGAATATGCCTCTGCTGAGTTGTGGCTGACTCAGAATGATAAATATCTGTGAGGAACTCAACAGCCTCACCATTACTCCCATGAAACTTGAAAGTCATAAAGATGTGTGCTGGGGATGCATACTTAGTACATAACTGTGGAAGCAGTTACTAAGATACTGAGGTGAAAAACATTCTTCTTAAACTGATGAGGACATCACAGGTAGGGAAGTTATTTCAGTGACATACTTTGTAAATGCCTCTACAGATTGGGTATCACGGGGGGGGGGGGGGGGTGGAGGGGGGGGAGCCCTGAGGTTCTGATGCTTTTCCATGATGTCTGTATAAATCACTCCCCCTCATTAAGTATCAGACTAATGGAAGATGTTATTAACATGCTTATCTTGAAAAAACATAATTTTCTAAATTGTTCATTCTTTAGTAAGGAGTGGTTTGGATGAGGATCTGGTTCAGTTCATAGTAAAATATGAGGAAAAGCAAACTAAATAGAACTAAAATGTAAAAGTAGAGAAAGACATTACATAAGTACAGGTTAGATCTCTGCAATTATTCTCTGAAATCCACCATTTTCAAAATGGAAATCCAAGAGATAAATAGGCATGTTAAAATTAACGCAGTGAAATCTAAAAACCGTCTATTTAAAATGTAACTTTCAGACTTTTATCCGATAGGAAAATTTGCTTATATATAAAATTAATTTTTCCTGATTATAGAACCAATGCATGTTCATTGTAAAGATTTTGGAAACTGGTGAGAAGTATAAAGAAGAAAGCTAAAGTAATCTTTAGTACTATCACCTAGAAAGAAACCGAACATTTTGGTGCATTATACTGACTGTATAATTTTGAATATTCTTTTTTTGTGTAATATAGTGACTGTTTTCCATAGGATTAATACTTATTTGAAATGTGCTTATTAGTGACTGGCTAGTATTTTATTATAGGAATGTACCATGATTTATGAAGTCACTGTCCTTCAAGTTTTTAAAAACATAGATAAATTCTGGTGGCCTTGTGTGTAACCTTTGGGTTCATCTCTGTTCCCTTAGGATTAGTTCTTAGAAGTAGATTTACTAGATCAAAGGTTATAAATAATTTTTGAGAAATTTACATGTTGCTGAAATGTTTTCTAGGAAGATTGCTTCCCGTGTAAGCAAAAAGCATTCACATCTTCACCAGCATTGTGGAACCATTTCCTATACAATAATGATTTGATCTTACCAGCCAGTCCTTCTAGGAAAAAAGGAGCAGTCACTGACCCCTGATTCAAGTCTTCACACCAGCCCATAGGTTAGGGACTAGTCTCATTTCACTTCACAGATGAAACACGCTCAGGGAGTGACTCTTGGAGGTCATGCAACCAAAAAACGAGAAGAGTGTTGGTTTTTCAGGTTCAGGCTGCCTGAGCCTAAAGTTTATTTTCTTTCTAAACTTCCAATGTTTTCCCTTATAAAATATTTATATTCAGCATTGACTGCCCAAAGAACACGTCCTGATCTTATGTTCTAAATGAAACATGTGAGTGTTTTAGTGGACACTTAAGAAACACCATTTCGAGTCTCTCAAGCACCTCACACACGGTAAGTGTGCAACAAAGGTCAGGTTCCCGCTCCCAGGTTTAGAAGCCTTTCAAGCCATGCTGGGTAAGCAGCTACCTACATCCCTGACTCTTGTGTCAGCATGCACACGTATTCATTATACTCCTAGATAAGGAGTGTTTTACAAAGATGAAAGATACGGTCATTCACATTTCACACAATCATGCAAATTTCTAAAGAAATGATTTAGAGCTTTAAAGCATCAAAAATAAATCATGGTGTTACTATCACAGGGAGAGTTTTGTTTGTTTGTTTTTTTTTTTTTTTAGCTGATTGATACATGTATCTGTGTCTTTACTACTTCGTTCCAAGAGCCTTTTTGAAATCGTTGAGAAAAGAAACTACTGCTGATTATTGGCTGGTTTCTGTTCCAGGTGTGTGAATACCCTGATGGAACCAAGTCCTTGAAACTGGGAGACTTTGGGTTGGCCACAGTGGTGGAAGGCCCTTTATATACAGTCTGTGGCACGCCAACCTATGTGGCTCCAGAAATAATTGCTGAAACTGGGTAAGACTCCTGGTGGCTTTGGTTAATAGTTGAAAAAGGTATGTTTTGCTGCTCCAGCTGTTCTGTATTCATGTGCCTCCTGGGAAGGTGGGGAAGGTGGGGGGAGTATTACCTGTACCGTGACTTTGCACTTCTATGTCCAGGAGCCATAGGCTTGGACTTTTGTCCTAAGGCCAGTCTTGGAAATAGGGCAGTAGTTCCCAAGATTGTGGTTAGGTTGGGAGAAGAATAGATGCCTCTGTCCAAAGGGCAGCTAATTCTTCCATGTGAAATGAGTGCTTTGACACTGAGAAAACCTTTTTTTATAACAAACAAAGGCAAGTATTCCAGTAACATGGAGGGTCTCTGGGAGTAATATCTTTATTTTTTCCCTCCACCCACTTTGTGTTCCCAGCTATGGCTTGAAGGTGGACATTTGGGCAGCAGGCGTGATCACATACATACTTCTCTGTGGATTCCCACCATTCCGAAGGTCGGTGGCTCTTTGAGTAACAATATTTGAATTGTAAAGTCTCTCCCTTTGATCAGGAAGCAGACATTCTTGTCCTGGCAATCAGGACCAGAAACTGGTTAATAAAAATGTCAGTTAAAAATTATATAAACATACCTTTCACTTTTTATCTCAGTTTACAACCTATTAATGGATATTCCTTGACCACACTTTGGGTGTGAGGCCAAGGCCTCTGCTTGGTGTATGGTCCTCTTGAGTTTCTTATGCTTATTTTTCTGTAAAGCACACCCATGATCCAGTGTCCGCAATTTCCATTCTCAGGCTTTTTTAAGGGTGGTAAGATTTAAAGATCCTTGTGAAGCAATCTGATCCTTCTGGTAAACAAACCTTTTTCCAGTTCTCAATAGTCATTTCTCCTACTTAATCTGACAGCAGGTTTTTTTTTTTTTTAATAACTCACTTTCCAAAGCATTCAACATAGTTCTCACAGACTCCAAAACCGTGAACTTTTTCTTTTACAATTAATTTCATCTGTTCACATAATATTTAATGAAGTAGAATTATAAATACTTTCAGCATAAATAAGTCTGGGAACAAATAGACCTCCTCTTGGTAACTGCATATCTCACCTGAGGGGAGCAGAGGTGGCCACACACAGGTGTCGGGGTGTGTGATGTAGGACACAGAACACACCCAGTACCCAGCACTGTGTACATGAAGGGAGTATGGGGCTTTGGCTACAGCACCTCTTTTGGTCTGTTTCATCTCCCTCTTTGGAGAAAAAGCATGACTTGGAAGTAGAAGTTCACCTAATGATGCAAGTGTGATTTTCTTCTGAGTTTTCTTGAGCTCTCTCCTCATTTTAGTCCTGTGTGTGTGTGTGTTAATTTTACAACTACTGTTGAGTAGCTCCTGTATGCCAGGCACTTAGATAGTGTCAGGAATCAAATGGCAAAGAAAGCACATTCTCTGATGTCATACTTATGGTGTAGTTATGAGGTAAGTTCAATAGGTTTAATTCTCTGCTCCTCCCCCAACATTTTATTATAAAGCTTTCAAACATACAGAAAAAATTGACAGGTGTATCTTTTTTAAATGATCAGTTTTCAATTGAGCTGAACAGTTTTCTTTTTACTGATATCACTAGAGAGATACAGAGATGTCAGTCGTCTCTTCGGGCCTATGGTGTAAAGATATCCATCACTAGAATATTGATCAAGAAGAAAAAACTGAGCCTGGAGGCATGCTCATCTGAGTCACATAAGTCAGGAGCTCATTTGGCTGGAAATCACCAAGGTTAAAGGAAAGCTAGAGTGTTTGAGTGGGACCTTGTTCCTACAGCACAGGTTGGGTTTCCGCAGTTTGGAAGCTCTTTCTGCCTGGCCAGCAACAGCATGGTCTTCCATCAGGGCAATGGCTTGGGTGGATTACACAGACTGTAGGATTACTGTACTTACCAGTAAGCTTTTGCTGAATCATAAACTACTCTAGAGGGGAGACCTGTCAATCAATTCTGTGGACCCACCGGGCAGGTCTTCTGATCTGAGCTGGCTGATTGGGACTTGTTGGTTCAGTGTGGCATCACTCGCATGCCTGGTAGTTGGCTCAGTGTCAGCAGGGAAAATGGATGGGATTTGTTCAAGTGCCTTTCAGCATTCAGTGGGTTAGCCTCGTTTCACATGATGGTGGATACAGCATCCCCAAAAGCAGCCAGAGAGAGGGCAAGTTCCCTTGCTCAACCCACTTTCCAAGTCTCTGCTTGCTTACACTTATTGGCTGATGTCCCACTGTCCAAACCAAGTCAAATAGTTGAGCCTACAATACATGTGAGAGAAGATTAACTAGGTGTATTCATGGAGTGGGATAATTTGTGGCCATTTTACCATCACATTGTGTTTTGGGTGTTTTTAGTGATGACTTGTTTGGGGAACAAGTCACATGCAGGGGGTAGTGTGTTTTGATGGCACGGAATCACTGGGCCAGATTTAGCAGAGTCCTCTCCTTGGTTAACCCAAGTTGAGATCTGATGGAAAAGGGTTCTCAGGGATCAGTTTAGAGGAATGTGTGCTCACAACTCCCTCTAGTGTTCCCACATGCCAGTGCAGTCTGCGGGTTATTTATTTATTTATTTATTTATTTATTTATTTATTTATTTTGATTTTGCGTTTTACTTTTTGACAAAAGTGAGACTGAGATTGAACAGCATGTATCTATGACGACTTGTTGCTCAGTGGACAGCAGCTTTTTTGTGGGAACTGGAGGTAAGTCTGGCTAATCAGAAGCAGTAAAGCTGCATTATGAAAGCTGCTGACTTATATTCAAGATATGGTTCCTACAACCACAAGGTTAGTTATCGTCTAAGCAAGTCTGTTTTTGGGGCCACTGCCATAAAGTGATATTTGCATGACTGTACTGATAATTTTGTTTTTCTGAAGCATACACTCATTACCCCCGTAAATGAAATGTTCGAACATCATTTGTGAGATACTGTACAACATTTCAAGTTACCACATCAGACCTTTAACAACTTGGCATTGAAAAGGGTGTGCGCGTAAATGCCTGTTGTTTTCAAAGTTTTTCTTAACGTACATTTTTCAGCTTGCTGCACTTTGATCCATGGGCTATATATTGTTTTAGGATTTAAAAGCACCCTGACACATCTCAGCCAGATTGTAGAATAAAAATGTGTTCATAAGTCCAGTATAGATTTAATCAGAGTTGCTTTTACTATGTGACTATTTAGAAGGATAGATTATCTTTCTGTTCTTCTAGTGACCAGTGGCCTGAAACTCTCAAAGAGCTTGTATTTCTCAGCATGGATCCTAAAAGGCGCCTTCAAATTCCTGAGGCTTGTTGTTTGTTGACTCAGAATATTTTGCCAAGAACCCAAATGACTTGCTGCAGATCCACTTCCAACTTTTTAGCTGTTTATTAGCAAAACAAAAGCCACATATATTAGCAAAATATAAGCTGTTTAATATTCCAGAAAATAAAAGTAATGAGTAATACAGAGGCATGGCTAAAAGGAACGGTTCTGGAAATGGGTGATTTTTCACATCTTTTTCTAACGTTGTCTCCTGGGGCCCTCCAGTCTTCTAAAGATGTCTGTGAAATCTCAGTGTGTTCTTACGTGCCTCCTCCACTCATTTTGAAGGAGAGCTGAGCTGAGTTCAGTCAGTAGGGAAATAACAGTGAAAAAGAAAACATTTAGACACATAGAAAGAAAGAGTTTGTGCACCCTCCTAGAAAAAGCACTTTCCAGGAAAGCAGTGGGGATCGTTTGCCTTGCCAGGTTGTCTGGCCTGACTTTTGCTGCTCACTGTGTCTCTCAGCCCAGACTTCATGAACTGGCAGATGTTGATTCAGTGGGGCTTGGTGACATGTCACGGCGATCCACAGAGCTCCCAGGCTCTGCAGGCATGCCTCGGAGGTGCCGGAGTGCCGTCCCAGACCCCTGCCTTAAAGCGGATGCCACAGTAAAGCCAGTCCACTGAATTTTCTAGTTTCCCAGTGCATAGAAAGTTTGTTTACACTGTACTGTGGTGTGTTAAGTGTGCAGTAGTATTATGTCTAAAAAAAACAATGTACGTACTTTAATTTAAAAATGCTTTGTTAAAAAAAATAGGGGTGCCTGGCTAGCTCAGGAGTAGAGATTGCAGCTCTTGATCTTGGGGTTGGTAGTTCAAGCCCCATGCTGGGTATGGAGCCTCCTTAAAAATAATAATAATAGGGGCGCCTGGGTGGCTCAGCAGTTGAGCAGAATCTGCCTTCAGCTCAGGTCGTGATTCCAGGGTCCCAGGTTCGAGTCCCACACTGGGCTCCCCGCATGGAGCCTGCTTCTCCCTCTGCGTGTGTCTCTGCCTCCCTCTGTGTCTCTCATGGATAAATAAATAAAAAGTTAAAAAAATAAAATACTTTATTGCTAAAAACTGCTAGCCATCATTTGAGCTTTAGCAAGTTGTAGTCCATGATCACAGATCACCGTAACTAATAGAATAATGATGAAACAGTTTGAAGCATTTGGTGAATCACCAGATTTGACACAGAGACAGAAAGTGAGCAAATGCTGTTGGAAAGTGGTACGGATAGACTTGCCCAGTGCAGGGTTGCCACAAACCCTCACTTTGTAAAAACAAACAAACAAACAAACAAAAAACAAAAAAATAAAAAACAACCAAAAAACCCCCCACAATATCTGAAAAGTGCAATAAAGTGAAGCAGAGATAAAATGAGTTTCGCCTATACTCATTTTCACGGAACAGGAATGGAGTTGTCACGTTAACTTTCAGCCCCGGAATTAGTCTGTAGGCACTGCCCTACATGACTGATTTCTACAGTCACCACAGTTGCTTACCCTGAGAGGGCGGTTAGCAGGGCTGGGCTTTGTCCAGAGGCCGGGTGGGACCCCGGTGAGCATGCTGAGCAATAGGCACCCTGTTGGGAAGCCCCAAGAGAGATGCGGCACACTTGCCAGCTGAGATGGCAGGATTTTGATCTTGACTCGAACAGCCCATCCTGAGTTTTCCAGGAAGGCTTTATAATGGCCTAAAAAGCTAATGACTTTTTCATTCGGGCCACTGATGCACCCAGCAGGCGTGTGTCTGTGGGGTAGCTCTGGGGCTGTGGCTGTTTTCTGGGACGTTGGGGAACCTCCAGCTTCCTGAATTTTTCCCAGCAGTGTTTGTGCATTTCCATGCTCCTTCCACCAAAAGGCAAGTCCTCATTTATTCATTAGGCATCAGGCGTGTGTGCAAGAGCACGTCTGAGGGTAGCACAGTTAGGCGTAGCCTGAGGACGGATGCCCACCTGGAGGGAGCCGCGAGATTGGCCCACCTCAACGTGTGCAGTTCCAGATGCCGGTCTTGGATGGGCTCTTTTTTTAAACAAAAGTCAGGTTCCAATGGGGAGCTAATCATGTCGTGAATATTGTATTCAGGTTCTGGGCTCCTTATAACTTTTTCGTATCTTGGCTGTTTCGGTGATCTTGGCTGTTGTATTGGAAAAGGAGAAAGAACAAGAGCAAGGAGCTCGGACTCAGATTTGCTGCCTTTCCACTCTGATTGCCATGAGAGATTAAGTGACGGCAGATGCTGAGGTGGTTTTTTCCTGAAATGAGAATTGACATTATTTGTGAATTCCACTTTTTTCTTGAGTCCTTTTTTTTATTTGGCAAAACATATACATAAAATTTGCCATTTTAGCCATTTTGAAATGTGCAGGTTTAGTGGCATTAAGCACATTCGCAGTATCGTGAAACCGTCACCACCGCCCATCTCCAAAATCATTTCGTCTTCCCCAGCTGAAACTGTACCCACTACACGGACTTCTTGAGTCTTGTGTCCTCTCTCTGCCCGACACCCAGGCCTATGGAAATGTTCTTTAGCTCATGGTCTAGAAGGAAAGAAAGTGTCATAACAAGTGCAATTCAGATAGGAAACGCCCAGGCCGAAGAGACTGGACTCCGCACTCCGTTCTTCCCGTGAGTATTTTGTTGAGAACCTGCCCAGTGACTTGCTTTTCCTTCCATTTCTTTGTCACTGACTTAGTGAGAACAATCTCCAGGAAGATCTCTTCGACCAGATCTTGGCTGGGAAGCTGGAGTTTCCAGCCCCCTACTGGGATAACATCACGGACTCAGCAAAGGTACCCATCTGGGGTTTTCCTGCGGGCTGCTTTGTCTCGAGGGGCCCCCCTCGGTCGTGTGGGGCTGTCGCGGCTCTTGGTAGTGAGCTCCAGCTCCCCGGACTGTAATGTGGGTTTCTTCTTTAAGTTCGTTCCACGGTATAGACTCTGAAACTCTGAAGCAAAATCTGAAGGCCGGACTGGCTGTCTTCCCAGTCTGCCTCCGCCCCCCTCCTCCATTCTTCTGAGCCCTAAACATTTGTTCTTTCATTTTCTTAAGAAATATGTATTTGGACACTCATCAGAATGTGGGAATGAGACATACTGACTTGCCAAGAGGCACAATACTGCGGGTTTTACGCTGCGGAATGATGATAATAACCAGAAGTCCTCGGAGAGAACATCTTGGTTTAATGCAGGCCCAGGAGAGACTTTCTCTTCTGTTGTGCTGCTGCCACCACGCAGCAGCCGTGTCCGTGGAACCGCCTAGTAGGCAGCAGGGGTGTAGGTGATAATAGCTTTGATGTTGAAAGGGCCGAGCAGCTGTGTTGGCTGGTTCTTTGAAGTACTTGGTGCAAACTCAAATGTCTGTGTTTACGCTGGAATTCCCCGCTTCGTCTCCTGTATAGTCGTCTCTCTTTCTTTCTTTCCAGGAATTAATCAGTCAGATGCTTCAGGTAAACGTCGAAGCTCGGTGTACTGCGGGAGAAATCCTGAGCCACCCCTGGGTGTCAGTAAGTACCCACGTTCTCAGAGAGGAACATCCGTAAGCAACGTAACCATCAGCCTGCTTCCTCACCGTGGCTTTTGTGCACGCAGAGCTTTGCATCTACTTTCCATAGCAGATGAAATGGAAAGTGAGCAAATGCTATTTCTCCTGAGCAAGTAGTGAGCAGATAGCTCTCGGCGAGAAAGCAGGTGGCATGAGGATCTCGGAGTATTTGATCCTGCTCTGCGAGTGACCTGGGCAAGTCGCCGTCCCTTTATGGCCCTCACCTTCCTCATCTGCAAAATGGAAGAGTTGGTCCGGATACCCTGTCAGGAGCTATTTTACCTTTTGCCTTCTATGCTTCTGAGCTTTGAGAGTTTTCAGGACTTGCCCAGAGATAAGCATATTTCAGACCCTGATCCCTGTGTCTTTATGGCACATGGTCATAGGAGAGTCACAGGAGACCTCCTGCCATGGGTACAGAGGATGAGACAGTCCCTTCTGGAGCCGGGTGGAGGCCGCGTGATGTTGACCTGAGTTCTTTTGGGCTTGGTGGTGCCTCTGGGTTTAGGGTAAATGTGATCCATTAAATGGTACTGGTCGGAGAGTTTGCATTCCCCTTATTCTCAGAGGTTCCATGAGAGTGAGGTTAATGTACTTAGCCAAGGGCTTCCGCTGGTTTGTTTCGGGGGGGTGGCTCCCTGAGTCCCTCCACCATCTCTGCCATCCCACACATCCTGGCGTCAGGGTTCAGGCTCTCTGGATCCTGCCAAGTGATTTGGGTCTTAGACCGAGTAGCTGAGATGCCTCTTTCTCTATGAGCAATAAAGACCAACGACTAACTGAATTCTTGATTAAAATAATAAATGTCGTTAATTTTGATGTTTCCATGGGAGGGATCTGTACTAAATTTGTGGGATTTGTGCCTTGGGGGGAAGGGTCTCAGCAGTCTAAAGAGTGTCCTCCTTTGTGGTCCTGGAGATGGGTGCCAAGTCCAGCAAGGCTCAAGGAGCAGGGCAAAGGGCCTGAGGTCCTTCTGAGGCTGCTACACAACAGTAATTACTTTTAAAAGGTAACCGTTGCCCTAACCCTGTGGTAAAGAGGGATCCTTTTAGGAAGAGATGGTCGGGTGGGGGTGACTGTTACAGAAAACACAATTTAGGCATGATGATCAGAAATCATGGTATTTGATTCTTTTCTTTTCTGTAGGACGATGCCTCCCAGGAGAATAATATGCAAGCGGAAGTGACAGGTAAACTCAAACAGCACTTTAATAACGCGCTCCCCAAACAGAACAGCACCACCACCGGGGTCTCGGTCATCATGGTAAGTGGCGGGCACTGTGTTCTGCTGTTGGAAAGCTGCAGCGTCCGGCCTGACTGCTCAGCCGACGTTGACTGTGTAGACGTGATTAGCCGAGGGCTTCCCTTGCATGGAAGCTGGCACCTTCCATGTTCTTCTTTTCGCTTCAAGATTGGCTTGGCACGCGGGGTGCCCCCCTCCGGCTGACTCCCAGGCCTCGAGTCCTTGGGGGAGGGGTTGTGCGGGGAGAGCCAGGCCAGCGCCGAGGGCCACGGGGCCTCTTCTCCCGGCCCGGCGCCCGCCCCGAGCTGCTGCCGCTGCTGCTCTCGTCTGTCCGCCCGAGGGGGGCTCCCGAGCCCGGGGGATTTACAGCCGCGGGGGTGACTCCCTGCCCCCGGAGCCTTCGGGGACAGACTCAGAGGGAGGAATTATTATTCTCTGGGACCTGGGATAAGAAACAGCTAACGTTAAACAAATTCCTTTTAAAAGTCCGTGTTTTGGGGCTTTTAAAAGTACAGAACAACGTAAAAAAAGAAATATTAGTTTTCCCAGGGTTAGAAAGATTTTATGAGAAGCCAGTAACAGTGATCCCCGTATTTTTTCAGACCTTCCTTCCTTCAACATGTTCCTCGAAAGCAAGGGAGGTGACATTAAGGTGGATTTAGCCAGAGGGAAAGTAAAGTCAAAAAGCATAAACCGGCCAGTCCGTTAGCTCCCCGAGGTCGGGCGCAGAGCTGCTCCCGTCCTGCACCGGAGACAGAGCCACCAGCACGGCCGCGACCTCCGTCCTGCCCACAGGGCTCGCGGGCCTCGGTGTCCCGGGTGGCTTCAGAATCAGACTAAGGAGCCAGGTGCCCGAGTTGTTGCAGCGTGGCCACCCCGACCACCTTGGGTCTGGGGGACCCTCAGGGCCTGGGAGCCCGCCGGCACTCCCGGGCCGTCGCCTCCCCCCCCGGAAAGGTCAGCTTGTTTCCTGCCGCTCCCAGGGAAGCAGTGGCTCAGGCTCTGGCCCGCGTAGTCTGGGGCATTTGCTTAAGAGGTTTCCGGGTCCAGCCAGAAGCTGGGGGACCCCTCCCCGCCCCCGAAGCTGGGAACACGGAGCGCGCTGGTGAGCTGTGACCCCCCCACCTCCGCCCGGCCGCTGGTCCGTCGTTCTTCCCCCTGGGGAGGCTGCCGGTTCCCTGGCAGGCCCCGAGGCCTGGCCCCCCGGAGGCGGGCGCCCCCCGCCCCCCGCCCCAGACAGCCTGAGCTTGCAGGTCTTTGACAGTGGCAGGACGTTGGCGTGCTCTGTGCCAAAGTGCGAAGGCCTCTGAGTTGTGGCTGCCCCAGCACCTCAGCAGCGTTCTGCCGAGTCCTCAGAGGGACAGCGTAAGCGCTTTGAAAAGAGCCATCTTGATGGACTCAAGAGCTCGAGAAGGTTCGCAGGTGGTCACCGATGAGGGCGAGCGCTGCTGGGCGGATGGCAGGTTACAGACCAGCCACGTCCACCGTGAGGCAGCCTCTGTGAAATTCAGAAAAAACCGAAACGCTAGACATTGGCGCGCTTGACGCATGAAGAACCTTAAAGAGTGTTCTTTAGGATCAAAATTTCATGACTCTGTTCAGCGTCATGGCCTAGAGGCAGGACCTTTGCGGGACCGCGCCCAGGCGTAGGAGTCTCACCACCCTTGCCTGGGTCCCCTTTGCGCTCTGCCCACCCAGGAGTCATGGCTCAAGGCCTGTGCCCACCACGCTCTGGGGTGATCGGCCCTTCCTCGTGGCCCGGGATCGGCTCTGTCCCCGAGGAGGAGGGTAGAGCCCCGCGGACGGGACCTGTGTCTCAGGGCTTACAAACGATATTTTTCCCATTTGCCGATGAAGGAGGAGGCCAGTAGTCAGATTCAGACCGGCGAGCTCTAACTGGGTCGTGGTGTGAACGAGCACCCCCTTATTGTCCTCGTAATCCCAGGGGCGATGTGCAGCTGCGAGTTCACGTGTCTGTGCAGTCGCCCTCCCGAGCGTGTGGGCAGGGCCCGGCTCACCTCGCGTCCCGACGCAGCTGCAGGTCGTTGGCTCTGAGCGGCCGCTGAGTGGCGTCACCACAGTCAGTACCTCCAGGGGAAGTCAGTAACGCTGGTCTCTGGAGGTCCCAGTTCTCAGTGGCCAGCAAGCTGGCCTGTGAATTTTGGGCTTGGTCCCCAAGCAGTGGCAAGACGGCCCCCCGTGGGGACATCATGCTGACCCTCACCCCACGGGGACCTGGCCCGGGGCATGGTTGTGTGGGGGCAGCTTGCGATGCTTCCGTGCTGTCATCCTCATGCTCCCACCACTACTGTGTGTCTGTGTGTCCTGCCCTTGGGAACAGTTTTAAATTTTTTTTTATATTAAAAATGACCACAAAGGACTCTCCCCGGTATCCTATGTTCTCATAAGAAGAGTATGTGAGGCTGACGTGGTTTCCTGAGGATGCACGTAGCAGTGCAAGGAGTCGTAGCAGTGTGGTGGGGCCAAATCCTCAGGGGGACACTGTGGTGTGACCTCCAGACAGAACCGCACCTTGGACGGTCCCTCCCGGGGTTCTCTGCACCTTCGCACCCCACCCCCCAGTTCCCATGGGAAAATTATAGGATAGGAAAATGTAAATAACAGCGAAAGAAAGTAAAGTTGATGCTGTTGTCTGCATTTTATCCGACAGTTTGATCTGGCAGTTTGAGAGGCACTTCAGAGTTTCCCTCTGTACCCAGTTGAGACTCTGGGGGATCCCGAAGCAGAATCCTGGTATTGGACACGCTGTGCTTCATCAGAGCAGCCCCTCACTCGCAGCCCCCCTCAAATCCGCGTGCTTGTCTCAGGCTCCCGACACCAGCGCCCCGCGCTTAGCTGCTTCTCCTTGCGGGGCTCCTGTCCCTACTGGCCCGCTTTGCAGCTGCAGGCCGGGCCCGGGGCAGGCTCGCAGTCGGGCCCAGGGCCGCGGACGCGTGCAGGGCAGGAGGCCCCCAGGTGCTCTGCTCAGCGCTGTTGTCACGTGGTGCAAAAGCCTCTCTCTGCGAGCGTAGGACGAGTCCTTCCCTGAAGGCTTCTGTTCTCTTTTTCCCAACTACCACTTCCAGACATGCAGTTAGCAGTGAGACGGGTGTGGAGGGGCCGAGAGCGCCCCGCCGGAGGCGGCTCTGGGTGAAGACAGGCCCGTGCTTTTGCACGGCGCTTGCGCTTCCTTTGACTGTCCTCGGGGTGCTTCCAGGACAGTGGCTGTTGCAGGGTGGGCTCCTGGTCTGTCCCGGCCCTGCCCGCCTTGGGCGCGCCGGGAGCCACCTGGACGAGGGAGGCACTCGCTGCCGGGCGCTCTCCCCGCCCAGGGTTCCGTTGCTCTCGGGGGGCGTTCTGGGGTGACTCGGGCTTAATTTAAGATACACAAAACTGTTTCAACCGTGTTGCTTCTGTTTGAAGTAAGTCCAGTTTCTGTCCCTGCTTCTCTCCTCCCTCTCCTGCCTCTCCCGCCGCCTGCATTGCTTCCCTCTGACTAGGTCCAAGGCAATGGTACGTACTAACTGCTCTGCAATGCTTTGTTCTGCTGCACACATCCGTGGTCTCTTGACGGGAAGAGAAAAGGAGAAATAACTGGAGAATTGGTGTTTTCCTCTATCCAGGAGGGATTCAGTGCTATATGCATATGTACAACACGCAACAAAAGCAGCTGTGGCTTCGCAGCTGAGCCCCGGTGCCCTGCAGGCAGCCTCAGGACGCAGGCCCGTCCCCGGAGGCCTGGTGTGCCCCCGTCCCCCCCAGACCACGGAGAACAGCAGGAGAGCCCCAGGGTAGTGAGGCTGCAGAAGGCCTCCGGCCCCGTGCCCGATAGCTAAAGGGGCCGGAGACCTGGAAACACCTTCGGAAACCCAGTGAGGGGACAGCTGGTTGGGTTTCAGTGGAGGGGCCAGAAAGGTTGGAACCGAGTCAGAGGAGGAAAACGGAGACTAAGCCTCCCCTCCCAGGCTCAGGTCAGAACAGCGAGGCGGTTTCTGCCTGTTGGTGGCCCTTCCTGTGCTGCCTGAAGAGTTGAGCACATTAAAAACTTAGGATTGGGGCACCTGGCTGGCTCCGCCGGTGGCTGGTGCAACTCGATCTGAGGGTTGTGAGTTCAAGCCCCATGTCGGGCCTGGAGCTTACTTTAAAAAAAAAAAAAAAAAACACAAATTTGGGGATGTCACAAGATAGACGTGCCCAGAAAGAGAGGAAGAGCAGGTCAGGCGAGATCATGGGGGATCTAAGAGCGGGTCAGGGGCACCGTCCCCCTGCGGGCTTCCAGGGACGGGGCAGCCGCGGGGGCTGCATATTTATAGGACGGAGAGTAGCTTTTCAACCTGTGAGGAAGAACCTGCCTGAGAGCAGCCGGAGGCCTCCTGGCACTGGGGGTGCTCGGTGCCCAGGATTGCCCTGGGCTCTGGACTGGGCGCGGGAGACGCGCTGGGAACTGCAGCTGTGCAGAAGGGGGGGGATGGGGGTGCTGGGGGTATGGGGGTGCTGGGGGAGGGGAACAGGAGGCGGTGCTGGGGGAGGGGCAGAGGGGATGGGAAGGGCCCGGGGCAGGTGGGGGGGTGCTGGGGGAGGGGTGCCCTGGGGGTGGATACAGGATCCCCAAAAGCAGCCAGAGAGAGGGCAGTGCGGGGCAGGAGGTGCCAGGAAGGGGTGCGGGGGGCCCGGGGGGTGCCGGGGAGGGGGCCCTGGGGCAGGGCCGCGAGTTATTCTCCTCCTCTGTTCCGAGTCCCGCGTCCCGCGTGGAGCGGCGTGGAGCGGCCTGGAGCCGGGGCGGGCCGCCTCACGCCGCGCTCTCTCCGCAGAACACGGCTCTAGATAAGGAGGGCCAGATCTTCGGCGGCAAGCCCGGCGCCCCCCGCCCCGCGCCGCAGCCCCCCGCGGCCCCCCGCGCCCCGGCGGGCGCCCAGCGGACCGGGCACCTTGGCGCCGCCACCCGCGACTGAGCCCGGCCCGGCCCGGCCTGCCCGGCCCCGCGGGGCGTGGAGCCGCTCCCCGGAGCCGCGCGCCCACGGAGACAGCAGGAGAGCCCCAGGGTAGTGAGGCTGCAGAAGGCCTCCGGCCCCGTGCCCGATAGCTAAAGGGGCCGGAGACCTGGAAACACCTTCGGAAACCCAGTGAGGGGACAGCTGGTTGGGTTTCAGTGGAGGGGCCAGAAAGGTTGGAACCGAGTCAGAGGAGGGAAAACGGAGACTAAGCCTCCCCTCCCAGGCTCAGGTCAGAACAGCGAGGCGGTTTCTGCCTGTTGGTGGCCCTTCCTGTGCTGCCTGAAGAGTTGAGCACATTAAAAACTTAGGATTGGGGCACCTGGCTGGCTCCGCCGGTGGCTGGTGCAACTCGATCTGAGGGTTGTGAGTTCAAGCCCCATGTCGGGCCTGGAGCTTACTTTAAAAAAAAAAAAAAACACAAATTTGGGGATGTCACAAGATAGAAGTGCCCAGAAAGAGAGGAAGAGAGCAAGGAGGGGTCAGGGGCACCGTCCCCCCTGCGGGCTTCCAGGGACGGGGCAGCCGCGGGGGCTGCATATTTATAGGACGGAGAGTAGCTTTTCAACCTGTGAGGAAGAACCTGCCTGAGAGCAGCCGGAGGCCTCCTGGCACTGGGGGTGCTCGGTGCCCAGGATTGCCCTGGGCTCTGGACTGGGCGCGGGAGACGCGCTGGGAACTGCAGCTGTGCAGAAGGGGGGGGATGGGGGTGCTGGGGGTATGGGGGTGCTGGGGGAGGGGAACAGGAGGCGGTGCTGGGGGAGGGGCAGAGGGGATGGGAAGGCCCGGGGCAGGTGGGGGGGTGCTGGGGGAGGGGTGCCCTGGGGGTGGATACAGGATCCCCAAAAGCAGCCAGAGAGAGGGCAGTGCGGGGCAGGAGGTGCCAGGAAGGGGTGCGGGGGGCCCGGGGGGTGCCGGGGAGGGGGCCCTGGGGCAGGGCCGCGAGTTATTTCTCCTCCTCTGTTCCGAGTCCCGCGTGGAGCGGCGTGGAGCGGCGTGGAGCGGCCTGGAGCCGGGGCGGCCGCCTCACGCCGCGCTCTCTCCGCAGAACACGGCTCTAGATAAGGAGGGCCAGATCTTCGGCGGCAAGCCCGGCGCCCCCCGCCCCGCGCCGCAGCCCCCCGCGGCCCCCCGCGCCCCCGGCGGGCGCCCAGCGGACGGGCACCTGGCGCCGCCACCGCGACTGAGCCCGGCCCGGCCCGGCCTGCCCGGCCCCGCGGGGCGTGGAGCCGCTCCCGGAGCCGCGCGCCCTGCGCCCTGCGCCCTGCGCCCTGCGCCCTGCGCCCGGGACTCGCCGGGTCTCACAGAGACACTGTGGACGAGTCAAGACGCCCCTGCGTTCCCGCGGACTCGGAGTGCTGCTTGTTTCTTACGAAGGACGGACGGCATCTGCCCCGCGGGGTCCCTTCTCGGGGGCCTCGGGGGCCTCGGGGACCCGCCGCGATGGAGGCGGGCGCGGGGGCCAGGGGCGCCCCTTGCCTGAGACGACACTGGATATTTATTTGTACGCAGACCCCAGGGCACTGTCGCTCTGCTCCGCCCCACCCTCCCCGCGTGTAGTCGGCAGCGCGGAGGAGGTTGTCCTTTGGGCTTTTCCGTGGAAGGCCTGGCGCGCGCACCCCCGGCCCGGCCGAGCGGGACGATCCGGCGCACCTGCCCGCGGCGCCACCTGCCCGTGGTGCCACCTGCCCGCGGCGCCACCTGCTCGGCCTCCGGAGCCGCCGAGCGCAGTCAGGACTGGGGCGGGAGGGTGCTCCGCAATCTCTGTTACTAACCTTCCGGAAGGCTGCTGGCAGTTTTTCCTTTTTTTTCCTTTTCCTTTTTTTTTTTTTTTTGGCCCCACCACCCTCCCTTTTTAATGATTGTATATAACCCGTAGTTTTGTTTTACTGGCTCATCTTCTAAGCCGGTGGGCCCTGTAGTTCCTTCCCGTTGTTAGACTCTTGCCCCTTACACGTGTACCCGACCTGCAATAAACCCTTCTTGAGAAAGAAGTGATGGGGGTGGGCGGAGGATTGTGTGGCGTTGCTGTGCAGGGGTGCAGAGGGTGTGGGATCGAAAGACGCCCCCAGGAAGCTGTGGGCGAGCGGGGCAGGGAGCAGGATGCCTGCGAAGGGCACGGGAAGATGCATCTTGGTCAAAGTATATTTGGAAACAGGTGCAGAGACGCGCGACAGGGACTCGGGACTAGATGGGGACTGTCGGTGCGGCGCAGGCGAATCCTGTGGAGCCCGCGGCGGGGAGGGGGAGCTCAGGCTTTGCAGGAAGTGGGGGTCAGGGCAGCTCCCCGACTCTGTGGCCTCCTGGTGCTGCTCCGGCCCAGCCTCCGCCCGCTGCCCAACTCCAGGCTCCGGACCGTCCCCTTCAGCTCTGGATCTCAGTTCACGTTGCGCAGGGAAGGAGACCCACCTGGGCGGCCCCACCCCCTGGGCTGCTGCTGGCCCCCGACTCGTCCCTGAGGCGGGCTGCAAACTGCAGGTGGGCTTCCGGGGCCACGGCTGCCGCAGGTGCAGGCTTGGGGGGGCGGGCTCGGCCCTCCTGCCTCTGTCCTCCCCGCGGGGTCACAGAGCAAGCTGGTCCATGGCTGCCCGCGGAGATGGAGGGAAAGGAAGGCGGGAACCTGGAAGGCGAGTGCAGCAGGTCTGTGGCCTGCGCTCCCCTCCCGGGGTCGGGGTCAGAGGCATTTGCTTGCAACCTAAGGAAGTGCGGAGCACCGCTGCGGGGACTGAGGGGCGTCCTCTGCACACACACCCCCGCCCCGACCCGCGTGCTCTGCGCCCCCCGAGGTGCTGGTGCTCCAGGAGCAAACCAAGCGGTGGGCCGGCCTAACACAAGGCACAGGGGTGGCAGGACACGGGCACGTGGCAGTTTGAGGTCCTTCTGTCCCCAAAGCAGTGCTCTTTGGAGGCTCCCTGTGCCCCGGGGGGACAAATCGCGGCCTGCATGTGAGGGGTCATCCGAGTGAAGATCCGGCCCCATGGGGGTTTGGGAAACCTCTGTGCAGCTCTTCTGTTCTCAGGGTCAAAATTAGTGCAGGCATGTCCTGCTGGGCTCCTCCGCCCCCGCGGGGAGGATGGCATGTCCTTGACCGCCGGTCATCGCCGGACTCCGGGAGGGCATCTGGGTCTCAGGCCGCGGGAGGGGAGCGGCCACGGGCTGCAGCCATCGGGGCGCCTGCGGGCCCGGCGACCGGCCGAGGGGCGTGCGCCGCGGACTTGGTAGCAGATTTGATCCAACCCCATGTCTCTCCACGACCATTTCAACATGCAGCCAATGTAAGCAGAATCTTTGAGAGGTCCTATTTTTTTTTTTTTTTTAATCTTGAAATCTAATGTGTGTTGACTTTTGTCCGCATCGCGGTTTGGAGGAGGCGCGCCTTGAGTGCCCTGCGGCCCTTGTGTCCCTGTGGCCCCTGCGGCTCCTGAGCCCCTCTGGCTCCTGCGCCCCCTGTGCCCCCTGCAGGTCCTGCAGCCCTTCCGGTCCTTGCGGCCCCTGCAGCTCCTGCGCCCCCTGCACCCCCTGCGGCTCCTGCGGCTCCTGTGCCCTCTGCGGCTCCTGTGCCTCCTGCGGCTCCTGCACCCCCTGCGGCTCCTGTGCCTCCTGAACCCCTTGCGGCTCCTGCGCCCCCTGCGGCCCCTGTAGCTCCTGCGGTCCCTGCGGCTCCTGTGCCCCCAGCACCCCCTGCAGCTCCTGCGGCCCCTGCGCCCCCTGCAGCTCCTGAAGCCCGTCCGGTCCCTGCGCCCCCTGCACCCCCTGCGGCTCCGCCCCCTGCGGCCCCTGTGCCCCCTGCACCCCCTGCGGCTCCGCCCCCTGCGGCCCCTGTGCCCCCTGCACCCCCTGCGGCTCCTGTGCCCCCTGCGGCCCCTGCAGCTCCTGTGCTCCCTGCGCCCCCTGCAGCTCCTGCGGCCCCTGTGCCCCCTGAGCCCCCTGCGCCCCCTGCACCCCCTGCAGCTCCTGAAGCCCGTCCGGCCCCTGTGCCCCCTGCGCCCCCTGCACCCCCTGCGGCTCCGCCCCCTGTGGCCCCTGTGCCCCCTGTAGCTCCTGTGCCCCCTGCACCCCCTGCGGCTCCTGTGCCCCCTGCGGCCCCTGCAGCTCTTGTGCTCCCTGCGCCCCCTGCAGCTCCTGCGGCCCCTGCGCCCCCTGAGCCTCTGAAGCCCGTCCGGTCCCTGCACCCCCTGCGGCCCCCGCCCCCTGTGGTTCCTGCGGCCCCCGCAGCTCCTGCAGCCCCCCCCGTCTCGTTCCTCCTGTTTTATTCTTTTTTGCACGTGAGGGGACGGCGACGTGGGAAGACCGCCTGTCTCGGCTCCCAGTGGGCCGGGCCGATTCCCAGTCACCGGCAGGCTGGGACGCTGACCTCCCCTGCCCTGCCGCGCCCCTTGGCCCTTGCGGGGGGAGGGGGTCGGCGTGGAGGGCCGGCGGGTCCCCGGAACCGCGTAGACTGTCTGCAGCGCTGGGGGCCGGGGCCGGGGCTGGGGCCGCGGTTAGTCCGTAGGAGGCGCGGACGTGGGACGTGAGCAGAGCCGAGGCCGAGCTCCTGGCAGGACGCGTGGCGGCCCCGCCCCGGGAGGCTCAGCCCAGGGCGCGGAGCTGGCGGAGCGCTTCGGTGTCGGAGCCATCCCACCTCCCTGAGCGGGACGCGAAGGTCCACGTTCCGCCCCCGGGAAGCCTCCGAAGGCCGCCGAGCCCCTCCAGACGTGCCAGAGCTGGGGGTGCTGAGCCTGGCCCGGGGAAGCGGCCCCCAGGTGGTCAGGGGCGCGGGCGGGGCCGGGGGCTCCCCTCGAGCAGTGCATCCAGCGGGAGGCCCGCGTGCGCAGCCTCGTCTCCAGGGGTTCCCACGGGGGGGGGGGGGCGCCTCCCTGAACCGCCGGGCCCGCCGCTCCGCACGCTGGGAGCCGCCTGCGGGGTTGCACCTGGGTGGGGAGGATGGAGTCGGGCCTGGGGAATGTCTTTCAAATTGTCCAAGTTCAGGGCTGCAAAGCAGCCAGCTGCTTCCTGCCAGGTATGAGGAAATAACAGCCCGCACAGCACTGCCCCCCCAAACTTTGGTTTTGGCAAGGAAAAATATTCCTGGACTTGAGACAGAAAAATAATTCACTTCATGTTTTTGGCTTATGACCGCCGAGGTCTCAGAATTCGTAAGAACATTCGCGCATCGCCTTCCCTTGCTGGAGAGCCGGCTGCGTCCAGGACAGCTTGCCTGAAGGCCAAGCCCCACTCGGCTTCCTTTGAAAAACGTGACGTCCCTTGGTTTGGGCAGTCTGCAGTTTTGGTTCATAGCACGGAGGGCTGGGAGTGATGTGTCGAGCTTGAGTTTTTAAAGTAGTTTTTTTTTTTTTTTTTTTTTTTAGATTTTATTTATTTATTCATGAGAGACATAGAGAGATCTAGAGGCAGAGACACAGGCGGAGGGAGAAGCAGGCTCCATGCAGGGAGCGCGATGTGGGACTTGATCCCGGGACTCCAGGATCACGCCCTGAGCCAAAGGCAGAGGCTCAACTGCTGAGCCACCCAGACATCCCTTTTTTTTTAATAAAGGTAGTTTTTTTTTTTTTTAAGATTTTTTTTTTAAGATTTTATTTATTCATGGGAGGAGGCTTGGGTTTTTAAATAGTGATGTTATGACTTTGGGGGACCCAAAAAGTGCACCATGGACTCAACTCTTCAAATCTATGTGGAAGAAAAATATAAAAGATATTTTCTTCATATATCTTAGAGGAAATAAAAGAGACAAAAAAATTTAACAGGTATTTTTTGCATTTTGTTATTGATTTGCTATTTTATGGTCTTTTCCTTCCATTTCACAGTGTAGGAAGTTTTTAAACTTGCTACAAAACTTTATACTACAAAAAAAGGGGAGTAGTTAGGCTGGTTGCTCTCCTAGTCGAAGAAGAAAACTCTTTCCTCAACAGTGGGGCAGAAGTAGCCAAGCAGAGGCACAGGAACACATGGTTCATGCAGATTTTGAGACTTACATCACATCCTTCTTCTTATTTGTTTCTGAACACACTTTGGCAGAATGTGAGGTCACGGGAGGATGTGACGCTGGGGGGCTGGCTGCTACTCTGTCTATAATGCACACCAGGAACTAGCCGAGCGTCTCCACCAAGCTCTGTGGTAGGCTCCTTTGTTCTGTGTGGCTCAGAAGGAATCTGTATCCTTGGTGTGCTGTGTTCTTTCACAGGGAGGGAGGGAGGGCAGTTTAGTGCAGTCAGAAGGTCCAAATCAGGCCCATGATTTGTATGGTCAGGAACTTTTGAAATCCCATTCAGCAAAAATTTGGTGGATACCTAGTGAAAATCTCTGCCCTAAAATCCCTGTCTTGATACATCTGTTGTATGTTATTTTAATTCAAATCTATTTGCTGAAAAGGGTGCAGAGTCGAAGTGCTGTCTGGCTGTATTTGGGATTCCTGGCCACCTGACAGCAAGGTGGGGGGCACCCCATGGCACCAGGTGTGTGCGGTCAGGGCTCCCCCCTCCCCCCAGCCCTCGGGCTCTGCTCTGCCGTTGGAGGTGGTGGAAGAGGGCAGCCCCAGGTTCTAAGCTACCTCACATCCGACACGCAGTGGCTCAGGGCTCCCGTTCAGGTCGGTTTTTTTTTCTGCTTTGAATCTTCTTGTCCTGTATGCTGATAAGTTTAACTAAAGTGTGATGTTATTTCAGGGGGCAAAATTATTCCTTTTATTGAATTAATGTATTAGAATATTTATTTATGGATGTTTGGTGGGTTCTGGGGAGACAGATTCTCATCCGAGAGTGAATCATCCATCAGTTTGGATCAGCGTGCTGTCAAGTTTTCATGTCCTGCATTCGCCAAGCCCGCGTGCTTCCTCCCAGAGATCCAGTGCTGTTTCTTAAATTACAGAGCCTTGAGGACTTGATTGGTGACATTTCAGTATGAATCAATACTATCAGGGAGGAAAATCTGAATTTCTTGAGGCAGCGCATTTTAAAACCAGCCGTAAATTACTGATATAAACCGAACACACCACGCTTGCAACCAGGTCCACTTACTGGATGTGCCGCCACTCCTCCTACCTGTGTGGCTCATCCAGTTTCATCCCAAGCCACCTCAGCTTTCACTTTTTTCCCCCTAATTGGTTTGAATTTATTTGAAATAATTTTTTTGAAAGTCATTAACATTGGTTTAAAATAAGTGAATGTTGAGTAAATCCTAGCAAATACAGTAAACAGATTCTGTCCTTAAGAAGCCCCTGGTGTTGACACAGCTATGTTTGTTTTATGAGTAAAGGAATACATACGTAACACATACGTAAGTAATACGTATTACTTATCTTGTTAACTTTCCATAGTTGTAAGTTTTAAAATCAATAAAGGCATTGGAAGCACCAATTTTCGTCGGCTCCAAGAAGAAGCTGCTTTATTCACTTTGCTTTAAGCTTATAAAAATGGGGTAATTGAAGTATCAAATGCTGGGCATAGGACTTAGGTATTCCTAATTTTCTTACCATTTTCCCTAAAGTTTCCAAAGTACAATATCAGAGAGGGTAACAGCAGTGAAGATGTTTAATTAATCTGCCAGAAACTTAGGTATTTCTTTGATCTAAGATATATGTTCTCACATTTGACTACTGTTTTTTCTTAACAGTTTGTAAAACAGTGGTGGATCTTAGCTCTAGGTATGGTGTTCTCTCATCAGTGTTAAGTCTTAATAAGAGGGAGCTGTCTGGCCAAAGGCGGCCCATGTTCCTGTTTTTAAGAGCGTCTCTTTGATCAGTTATTGTTCAAATTGTTTTATCGTTGTTTTAAATTAGAAGTGAAAAGATGTTTTGAAAAATTCAATTACAAGTGGCATTTTATTTTTCTGTCAAGTGTGTTTCATTCCAAATCTCTGCTTTTAGAGAAGAGCTGAATGTTGAAAAAATAGGGGGGAACCCATTTAGGTAAGTTGCAAGAGAAACAGGCATGGAATGCTGGTTTCAACTCGAAATTCACAACTTACAAAGAATTTATTTATGCAATACAGACCTTTTCTCAAATATTTTTCACAGAATTCCACACAGCAATCTACTAGAAAAGTAGAATTATACAACACCAAAATAACATGTTTCTTAGTACAAATTGCTACTCAAAGGAAGGTGAAGATACTTAGTAACAAACAGCAGGTAAGGTGGGTGTTGCTTCCCACATCATCTCGAAGCCTCTGCTCTTGGACTGGGTGGGGTGGGGGAAGGGAGCCCGGCCTACAGCTCTGCCTCAGTTACCCGGGCACAGTCAGACCTTAGGGGTGAGCTTTGGTACTTGCATTTACTTTAAAAGAAAAACAAAGGTTGTGAGCCCACGAGCCTTTCCATCATTTCATTTTGGTGTGCTATGAAGACAACATATCAGGAAAACGCTGTAAATAATAAACATTGTAAATACTTCACACTTGCTATAACATTAGATCCTTTATATTAACCACACAGTGAAATAAAATAACTTCCCCAAACCATAATTTTCTAGGCCTAAAGCATGCTTGAAGAATAATATTGATAGAAATAATTCATTGAGATGTTTTAAAATTACATTTACCATAATTTAAACATTACCATTTAAATCCCAGAAATTTCAGTGCTGAAGAAGCACAATTGCTTGGAAAAATACAGGACCCAGAGTACAGCATAAAATTCCCTATCCCAGTATTATTCCCATTTCCCTATTGTTAAAATCATGTATTTTTCAAGATTACAGATAAAGGGGAAGTGTTTTTTTCATAATATAGCTAGAATAAGTGGGTTTACTTGCTCCACTGTATGTTTCCATAATTGGTGAAAATAGACTTCTCATTATGACTAAAAATATAGATTTTTTTTTAAACTACAGAACCCAGCAGCCAATTTTCTGCTTTGCTGTTCTCCCCAAAAAAGTCAAGCAAAGTCTACAAAAATAGCAATTAACTTTAAAAAATATTTTGCTTCTTAGAGCAAATTTAAGTTACATTCAGATGTGATAGCTATTTCTAAGAGAAAGATGCTCCCAATTACTTCCCCTGCCTAGGCCGGGGGTGAGGCTGATGTGCAGCTGTCACCTTCAGTAGCGGGTTTGGTATTCATGATGCCACCGGTTGAAGTCATTATAAAACAGAACGATGCTTCCTGAGGCCATGCCAGAAATGATGCACCTGGGAGAAGCAGAGAGAATGAGGGGTTTACAAACCTGTTTATTTCCTAGGGATCAATCTGTTCTAAAGAAAGAACTGCCTTCTCCAAATCTACAAGGTAAATATAGAAGTTGACAGTCAAAGCTAGCAATTTTTGAGGACTACAGTTATGTTTTTTGATAATTAAAGTAAGCCACTGAGTGAGCTGAGAATACCACTGGCAGTACCCTCTGCCTGTGTCTCTGCCTCTTTCTTTCTCCCTGTGTCTCTCATGAATAAATAAATAAAATCTTTAAACAAAACCTCAATCAGTAACCTAATTCTACTCCTTGAGGAAGTAGAAAAAGAGCAAACTAAACCCCAAAGCAAACAGAAGGAAAGATATAATAGAGTATAGATAGAATAGAAGAGAGGAGAAAAATCAAGAGAACCAAAAAAGCTGGTTCTTTGAAAAGGTTAACAAAATTGACACACTTTTTAGCTAGATTTACTAAGAAAAAAGAAAACACTCAAACGACTAAAATTATAGAGCTGTTACTATCAATTTTACAGAAATAAGAGGATTATAAGGCAATACTAGGAACAATTATATGCCAACAGATCAAATGGAATAGATGAAATGGAAAAATTCTTGAAAAAAAAAAAAAGATCTTAAGAGTTACACACTCTATGGACTGAGCCAGCCAGGAGCCCTTGAAATGGAAAAATTCTTAAAAGCACACATTATACCTCTAAATCATGAAAAAACAGAAAATGTGAATAGGTTTATAACTACTAAGAGTGAATCAATAATCAAAAACCTCCCAATAAAAAGAGGCCCTGGACTAAATGGCCTCAGTGGTGAATTCTATTTAAGGAAGGATTAACACCAACTCTTTCTCTTCTAAAAACTAAAGGAGAACACTTTGTAAGTCATTCAATGAGGCCAGCATTATCCTGACCCCAAAGTCAGAGAAAGACACTACAAGAAATGGAAATTACAGACCAAATTCCCTTATGAATACTGATATAATAGTTTTGAACACATACTAGCAAATCTAATTCAGTCAAAGATTAAAAGGATTATACACATGACCAAGATGGGTTTATTCTTGGAGTGCAAGGATGGTTCAACATACAAAAAATCAATGTAATCTACCGCATTAACAGAACTGACAAAAACCTACCAATTGATGAAAAAGAGGCATCTCACAAAATTCAACATGGTTTTATGATTGATAATACTCAAACTAGCTAATATCATACTCAATGGTTGTCTTCTATTATCAGAAACAAGACAAAAATAATTTTACCAGTGTAATATGGTACTGGGAGTCCTAGCCAGAGCAATTAGGCAAGACAAAAAAACAACATCCAAATTGGAAAGAAATAAGTAAAATTATTTCTGTTACCCATGACATGATCTTATATGTAGGAAATCCTCAAGATTCCACAAAAAAACTATTAGAATTAATGAATTCAACAAACTTGCATGATATAAAGTCAACATACAAATAAGCTGTGTTTCTGTGCATGAACAATGAAAAAAATCTGAAAAGGAAATTAAGAACAATTCCATTCACAAAAGCAACAAAATAAATATAATACTCAAGAATAAATTTAACCAAGGAGGCAGAAGACTTGTGTATTATAAACTATAAAATGTTGCTGAAAGAGATTAAAGAAAACATAAATGGATGAAAAGAAACCCGTGTTCATGGACTGACAGATTTAATATTGTTAAAACGACAATACTAGCCAAAGCAATTAACAGATTTCAATCCAATCCCTATGAAAATCCCTTGTTTTTCTTCACAAAAATAGAAAAACCCATTTTAAGATTCATAATGGATTCTCAAGGAACCCCAAATAGCCAAAACAATCTTGAAAAAAAAAATCAGATGTAGATGTCTTATACCTTATGATTTCAAAACTTCCCACAAAGCTGTAGTAATCAAAACAATTTGGTAGTGGCATATGGACCAACAGAACAGAGAACCCAGAAATAAACTCACATATATGGTCAAGTGATTTTTAGTAAGAGTGAGAAGACCATCTAGTCGGAAAAGGATGGTCTTTTCAACAATTGGCATTGGGAAAACTGACACACACGTGCAAAAGAAAAAAACTGGACCCTTTCCTATCATATACGGACATTGATTCAAAGTGGATTAAAAACTAAACATAAGTGTTATAACTATAAAACTTATAGGGGGAAAGCTTCATGACATTCGATTTTGCAATGATTTCTTGGATATAGTGTAAGCATTCACAACAACGGTAAAAAAGACCATTAAAATTAAAAACTCTTGCACATTGAAGGACACTATTAGGAGTGGAAAGTCAGCACTAGTAATCAATAGGGAAATGCAAATCAAAACCACAGTAAAAGACTATTTCACACGCATTAGGATAGATACTATTTTTTTAAAAAAAACACAATCAGAGCATAACAGGTGTTGGTGAGGATATGCAGAAATCCGAACCCTTGTGCACTGCTGGTGGGGATGTAAAATGGTGCAGCCACTGTGGAGAACAGTTTGGTAGTTCCTCAAAAAGTTAAACCTAGAATTACCAAATGACTCAACCATTCCACTCCTGACTATGTACCCCAAGTAAGTGAAAACAGGAATCTAAACAGGTGTTTGTATGCAAATGTTCATAGCAACATTATTCACAATAGCCAAAAGGTGAAAACAACCAAAATGTCAACAGATGAACGGGTATACAAAGTGGCATGTTGTACTATTCAGCCTCAAGTAGGAATGGGTTTGACACATGCTACGACAGGGCAAATATTGTATGATTCCACTTATACGAAGTACACAGAAGAAACAAAATCATAAAGACAGACACCGGAACTGATGTGAGCTGAATAGAGGTTTAGGAGGGAAAATGTGAAGTGTGTTTAGTGAGTACAGAACTTCTCTTTGGGATGATGAAAAACTTTATTTAAAAAAAAAAAATTCTGGGGCAGCCCCGGTGGCTCAGCGGTTTAGCGCCGCCTTCAGCCCAGGGTGTGATCCTGGAGACCTGGGATCGAGTCCCACATTAGAGCCTACTTCTCCCTCTGCCTGTGTCTCTGCTTCTCTCTCTCCTCTCTGTGTATTCTCATGAATAAATAAATAAAATCTTAAAAAAAAATTCTGGAGATGGGCAGTAGTGATATTGTACAACAGTGAATGTACCTCATGCCACTGAATTGTACACCAAAAAAATGATGGTAAATTTTACGTATCTGTTAGCATGATAAATTAGAAACTAAAAGCAGCAACTGTATATTAAGAAATAGGATGCCGAAGACAATCTACCTAAAATTTACCACTTGGAAGTTTTTAGGAAATAAGGCAAATCCCTCCATAGAACCCTCATGGACAGAGATACAGGCATTTTATATTAAACATGTTTACAGCTCTTAAATTTTATTTTAAAGTAGTCTAAGAAATAAAAAGCTTTATGGCAATATAATTAGAGCCCTTGTTACTTCTATCTGACTGTTGCTGGAGAATTCAGCTTTTGTCCAAGAGCGGCTATGCCATCAAAAAGAAAAACACCCTTTAAGAAGAAACAACTCCGGGGATCCCTGGGTGGCGCAGCGGTTTGGCGCCTGCCTTTGGCCCAGGGCGCGATCCTGGAGACCCGGGATCGAATCCCATGTCGGGTTCCCGGTGCATGGAGCCTGCTTCTCCCTCTGCCTTTGTCTCTCCCTCTCTCTCTGTATGACTATCATAAATAAATAAAAATTAAAAAATATATTTAAAAAAAAAAAGAAGAAACAACTCCAATATTCACTGGCTATTTTGATTGCCCAGGTGATCCCCACAACCAAGTCTATCCATCAGTCCCTTTAAATAAATTCCCTCCCGTTTTTAACATCACCATCAGTAGACCATGACTTGTGTGTTACCTCTGGTCGTAAGACAGGGCCATGGCCCGGATTCCAGCATCGCAGCCCGGGTAGGCAAAGAGGTGCTTGAGGTCAGACACCTGCCAGACCATGAGCACGCCGCTGTCCCCTCCTGTGAGCAGGTACTGCCCATCTCGGCTCAGCTGGATGGCCTGTAAGACAGACACAGCAGTGATCAGCAGAGGGTGGCTCTAGGACAATGCTGGCTCCTGCTCCACGTCCCTCCACCGTGCAGCGCTGTGGTGCAGCGGGGGAGTGTGTGCAGGTGCTCCAGAGGAGTTTTTAGGAAATCAGGAGTTACAGGAAACTTCTGCCCTTTCTCAAAAATCAAATGGATAAAGTTAGGCAGTGTTTGAGGTTTTCTTTTTCTTTTCCTTTTTTTTTAATTTTTGCTTTTTAAAGATGAGGTGGCAAAGTCTTCCAGTTCTGTAAGTACTATCTAAATGGGTGTGTGCTGGGGACTGGGGCCCACACTCTGGAATGAGAAGCCTCCTGGCATCTCTAGTACTGTGGGGGTGCAAGGCCCATTTTGTACCAAGGCTGTGCTAGCTGCCCACACATCCCCAATAAAACCACCGCTGCCTTTGGGGCTGTGGCCCCCGTGAGAGAAGGCCCGCATGCTTTGTGCCTTTACTAGGCCTGCTGGACTTTTACAGCAGTTAGGGTACAGCTTGATAGGTAGAGAACCACCTTCCAGGGTAATTAAACCCCAGGTGAAGCATGGCCTTCCTGCCCCCGGACCGACAGCTTCCTGCCGGTACTGAATGGGAAGTACAGACATGGAATTTGTTCTTCAGTCCCGTAGATGGGGCCAAATGCAGACGACTGATTTTTTATGTGACTTTTTACATTTCTTAATGGTTGGAAAAAAATAATATGCCATGACATGTGAAAATTACATGAATTGCAAATTTCAGTGCCTGTAAATAAGGGTTACTGGAACATAACCACACCCATTCGTTTACGGCCACTCTCACAAGTGACAACAACAGAATACGGAGCCTGCAAAGTCTAAAATATTTTTTATCCTTTTCTAGAGAAAGCGTAAACACCTGTAATCCTATGTCTACCTGGACAGTGAATATGGGAAGACACTGTGCTAACAAGCTGGAAAGAAAAAAAAATCTAACTTCTGAAAATATATTTGCACTGTTCTGCACTTTTAGCATAGCTGCCCTAAGTCTGTAAGCTAGCCCTTTGCAAAATTTCTAAAAAAGAATCACAGAAAACCAAGGACTGTTTCACAGCCCTTCTATTCACATTTACATAGATGACAACTTTTACTGGTCTCTTAGGTGTAGCTTATCCTCAATACAAAAATACATCTAGGAAATAAAAACCCATGTACAGAAGATAGTTATATGTAAGAAGTATTTTCTAAATCTTAATACAAGTAGTAAGGTTTTTCAGTATAAGTAAAAATCAATATTCTTTTCCCCCCATTCACTTCACAGATGGTGATCTCTAAGGGATATCATGGAACCGCGGTACAAACCAGGGCAAACTATTATTTGCTATGCTTACAAAATTCAGCTAATGAAAATCCATTAACCTTATGATTGTGGTTCACTTGAGTTTTATACTTGAGGCTGGATATGTGCTATATTAAAACATAAATTAAAACTATTAATCTTTAACTCTTTGTTCTAATAAAGAATCTCTAATCCTAGTTCTGTCTGGAATGAAATAAAGCCTGGATTTTTAGGATTATGCATTTATCGGCATCCAAAACATTTTAATAAGCCAGGTGCCTGCCAAAGTGAAAAAGTATTTTGTTGGCCTTTCTCATGAGGAACCTGTCAGGTTCCCCTGGAGTAAGAGCCAAGGTAACATTTACAGAGGGGACCAGGTCTTCTACCCAAACCGGCACTCAGAGAGTTCTTAACTCTAGCCCACATCCTCAGTATCCAGGTTGGGTTGAGACTAGAGATTTTAAGAGGGCCCCAGGGTCATGGAAATGTCCTCCTCTGAAATCCCGAGTGCCTGGGCCAATGCCCCCAGCTGCACTGGTTTCTATGGCCACAGCAGTCTGCTGGGCATGATCACGGCCTAAAACACAGCTTTCCCAGAAAAAGAAAATAAATGAGTTCCTATGGGTGAAATGGTGGTTATCCTTTGTTTAGGATAAAACAACTTTGCTGCTCTGTACAGGCTGCCCACTTAATTTAAGTTACTCATTAAGACATCTAAACACTGCCTAGTTGATGTGCTATGATACGTTAACCAAATGCCACTGAACAATCTGGCATCTAAATAAAAACAGGTGGGAAGCCTTGATTAGTGCAGAGGTTCCCCAGGCTGCCTGCCTGCAGGGTTCTGGGTATTTCAAAGAAACTTAATTTCTGGTCTGAGCTGATGACTAATTTGTTTCCACGGTCTCCTTTCCTTACACAGGCTCAGGCTGCACGACGGAACTGGAGATTTTTGCTCTGTGATGTCTCTTATTCTTCCTCCCCCTTCTTTTCCTCCCCCATCCTGCTCCGCTCTCCCCCTCCCCCTGGGCAGTTAGCTGTGAAAGTGTCAGTCTCTGGAGCCACAGGCAGGTAGTGCTCCTTTTAGGCAAGCTTGTTTTAATCACACAGTTGCCACTTGCAAGTTAGTATGATAAAGTGCAGGAGTGCTGGGAAAAAGGCAACGGATTGTTTAAGCCTAAAATCCAGTGGGAAATATTAAAGGGGGAAAAAAAAAACAATGGCTATAGGGCAGAGAGGAAAAGCATGTGTGTATGAACAGTCTGCAGAAAGCCTCCTTACCATTGCCTCAAGGAACTTCCCAGAGCCTTCGGTACTAACTGAAATGCCACAGATATTGTTTTAGCCAGCAAGGGATTTCAAATTATTTTACAGATTTATTAGTGTTGCTGACAATATAATTGTAACTCAAAGTGACAGATTATCAACATTATTATTGTAAAGAAAAGAAGAAAGGAAAATCCTCTGATGTGTACTTGGTTTAAATGAAGTATTATGGGAAGGAAGGGAAAAATAAAAGTATAAGTGTACGCTTTTGTGGTAGAGGCAGTCAAAATACAATGAAGAAAACTCACAGAGCAAAATGGAGATGACAATGAATTAAGAAATCAATGCTAAGATACAGAAGGACCAAGTGCCTTTCACTTCATCAATGTAGTCTATACTTAGGGTTGTTGTTTCTTAATACTTCCTTGCCCCAGCTATTTGTTTACTTGAAAGAAGCGGGGGGGGGGGGGGGGTAGTGGTGGTATCAGGCTACATCTGGGAAACTGGGAGAATTTATGTCATCTAAGCTGCCCCAGGTTAGGAAGAACAACGAATATAATGTCCAGAGCTAGCTTCAAGCCACACTCGGAGGGCAGAGGCCTCTATGACCCTCTTCGCACCTCCAACATGTCCACACAGTTCACATGTACCTCCAACCTTATCCTGGGAAATGATAGGAACACCACAGCTTCATTTTATCTTAACCTGCCCCAGAAGCCTGGGAGTGAGGAAAGAAGGGCCTTGAAAAAATAGCCTCTCCAAAGAGCAGTCCTTATTGTTTTCTTCAATCTCTAATACTTTTGGAGTCATGTCCTGAAAGTGAAGCAAGAGTCCAGAAGGTGGGCAGCCCGGGTGGCTCAGCGGTTTAGCGCCACCTTCAGCCCAGGGCCTGATCCTGGAGACCCGGGTTCAAGTCCCACTTCGGGCTCCCTGCATGGAGCCTGCTTTTCCCTCTGCCTGTGTCTCTGCCTCTCTCTCTCTCTCTCTCTCTCTCTGTGCCTCTCATGAATAAATAAAATTAAAAAAAAAAAAGAGTCCAGAAGGTCCACTAGCATTACCATTCCTTGTTTATCAAAAGGGAAAAAATGCCCAATTCACATCATAATTGGAAGTCCAACTCCCCTGACTTGGTAAGTGTTGGTCTTGTTATTCAAGAAGTCTGAAATGAGATACTAATCCTGAATAGTCATAATCCCTACCACTCCCACCAGCAACCTATTCAAGTGTGAACAGGAGCCAGTTTTAGGTGTAGTCTATTGTGCTATTTTAGCTCTGATACTCAGAAAACACAGATTAAAAAAAAAAGAAAAAGCTGAACAACTGAAAGCCACCCAGGTTGGCTTCACAGGGCCTCAGGGAAACCTGTTGAAGGTTTTCAGCCCTGGCTTCGCTGAGCGCTGTCACGTAGAGTGCTCTGGCTCAGCCGGGACGCGTGGTCTGTGAAATGCACGGGCCTTGTCCAAGTGCCACTTGATGACTTTCTTCCAGCGTGGAAAGGCCCTCCATGCCAAAAAAAGTGAAGCCTCTTCCTCCTCACTCGCCACACTGAGAGGTCAAGGTCTAGGATGGAGGAAAGTCTGCAGCGTACTCACCCTTATGTTATCATCTGTTTCCATAGTGGCCTGGAGTTTCCCATTCACACTGAATGTACAGAAGCAGCCATTTTCGTAGAATATGACACAATGACCCTCTCTTGAAGCCTGAATGAGTTTTGGTCTCAGGCAGTTTTCAGGACCCTCCAAAGTCCTTAACAAGTCTCCATTCATGGAATGTATGAGACAAGGCCCTTCTGAGAAAAGAGAAACAAGAGACGAAACTTTTTTAATGGTGACAAATGTGAAATGAATCTTGAGCACACATCAAACAGGATCAAACAGTTGAAGCTAAACATTTTCTCTCTTATATATGTTATTTTACAAAATGTCCTCTGCATGCTGGCCAGGTCTCACCTTCTACTTGGGAAAGGAGAAAGCCGGGTCACATACATTCAGGTTCACTTCTCCTCAAGAGCCAGGGAGCTACTTTATGAAATTCATTATGCCAAGAGATGACAGAAACAGGACACATTCAGAAAGGAACAGGACAAATTTCAAATCCTAGAGGAGCTTCCAGGAAGGCCGGGCCACAGTTAAACACAGGTTGCTGTCAAGCTCACCGTGAAGCTCTGGCACATGTCACAGGGGCCCAACAGCAGTGGCTGTGCTGTGGGCCGGTGTGGGGAGAGCTCAGGAGGGCAGCTTTGCGAGCCCCGAGCCTTCTTCCCTCCACTGCTCACTACCCCCACCCCCGGAATAAATTCACCCAGAGATCCTTCTGCAAATGAGTACACTTGCCTGCTGCCCCTAAAGCGAGCAGCACCCACCAGGCTGAGCTGCCCGAGGAGGATGGGAGCTACTGATCAGTACACGCATATCCAAGCATTCTCGTTGTTACTGAATGCCTGCTACATGTAAAGAAGGAGTGGGTAACCAAAACCACCTGTGTGATGAGTAAGTTCTAAGACATGTCTGAGTCAGACAAGAGGGGTAAAGCATATAAGGCCTGCTGATCTCCAGGCTGAATTCCTCAGGCCTACGGGGACTCGTGACCTGACCCCACGAGACTACTAAAAGCATATGCCCTTTTAAAGAAAAAAGCAGAAAACCTGCTTTTTTCTTGACCACTCTGGGAGTACCTAAGTTTTCCCAACATAAATCCATACCCCCAGCCTCTGTGTCGCTTAGTGCCAGCATGCATGGATATCCACTGTCTTTATCACCTTTAAATGACATCAGTTCCTCAACACAGTTCAAACTTCAAGTTTCACAGATATTGCACAAAGTTCACATTTTGTGACTAGCTCTTCAGTCCACAAACGACTGTGCAAATAACAGGTGTGCATCCTGAGTGACCGACACATCATCTCCTTCAGAGTCTGTCAGTGAGTGGTCACTGATGGTCTGTTACTCAGTTCATGCACACAGAGCAAACTGTAAGGTTGTGGTGCTTCCTCATCCCCAGGGAGAAACCCATGTGACATTTTACAAAAATGGATCACCAAGAGACTACTGGCCAAAAGATGAACTCTCAGTAAGGAAATGAAAAGTGATAAAGCTGTGAGGGAACTTTGTACTGAATATAAATGGGGTTACAGGAGAAAGAACAGATTCTGGAAATGTTGACATTGCTCAGAGACTGGAGATCAGTGAAGGTGAACTTACTGACACAGATTAGAAAAGGGGTTGAACAAAAATGATGATGTCCCAGAAGAAGTGATGCCAACAAGAACCTTCACTTTTTAAAGGACCCAGGGGAATATTTCATACTGTTGAATGCACAGCAGATAAAATGTTGGAACCTGACCAAAACTTAGGAGCATGACAACTGGTCAAGGCACAGAAATGTTCTCACTCTTTATCATACGTTATACAAACAGAAGCAGGCAAGCACTTTCAAGTACTCTGGGTATGTCCCCACAAGGAAAACACTTTAATTTTCAGTGTTCCTAATATTTTAAATTATAGTGTTCTATATGTAAATGTGAGTTTTACTGGTTTTTTTTATGCCCGTGTGTGTGTGTGTGTATGTGTGTGTTTAACTGTAAGAAAAATTTTAATGTATTGACAAAAGATTTTAAAAGCCATGAAACAACCCCAAATTTTCCCATTCATTGCTAAGATTAGTCTACATGGTTTCAGCTTGCACGGTCATTTTTATGGTCCTGCACTGCCACTCAAAGCAAGGATGACTTTTAATATGATACGTTCATTTTATATGTCTAATTTTTTTAATTAAGGTTTTATTTTTAATCTCTATACCCAGCATGGGGCTCAAACTTACAACCCTAGGATCCCAAGTCACACGCTCCATTGACTGAGCCAGCCAGGTGCCCCTTTGTCTAGTGTGGATCCTATACAGGCTAAGAACTTATATTTGTTCCAGATATATGAAATTACTGGGTATAAGAAGGAAAAAAATCTAGTAGGTATAGAATTTTTGTGAACATTGTTTCACTGCTTTGACCAACTAAATTTTTAAACACAATCCTTTGAATATTTAATGTCTTGTTAGCTAGACTAAGTATTATAGTTCGAGACACAGATAAGGTGAGTCAAATACTCAATGCATCCCTATCAGATAACCTTCAAAGACATAGGATTACAGTATTTTTTTGTGCGTTCAGACTCAGCCCAGGGAGGAGACAGAGAGATGGATAAACTATTGCAGTGGAATAAGCAATGAATTAGAAACAGCTCTGTTCCAGGTCAGATCCTGATTTGTTGCGTGTGCTCTTTGAAAGCTTGCTTAGTATCTTTGGCCTGAATATACGATGATGGTGCAAGGGCAAACATCCAGGAAACCAGCTTAAGTTTCTTTCCACTCCATTCTCAATGCCATCCTGGCTCCTGCCTGGTTCTGAGATTTGGAAGTTAAAACAGACCAGGTCGAGTTTCCATCCAGGTGTGAGATGAAACCTAGCCCAGAGTCCAGAAGAATAAACAGACAGACAAAGATGTTCCTTGTTCCTGCCTCCCTCTTTAGAGCAATGTAGTGAAACACAATTTTCTGCAATGATGTTGATGTTCTGTATTTATGCTGTTCAGTACAGTAGCCATGTGAATAGTGAACACCTGCAAAGTGGCTAGTACCACCAAGGAACTGAATTTTAAATTTTATGTAGTTAACTTACATGTTTTAGTTAATTTATTAAACAGTCCTACGTGGCCAATAGCTACTATAATGGACAGTACAGCTTAGAGAAAAAAGTACCAAATCTATCTTTGGCAATTTGTTACTGGAAGACACCAAAAAATGCATACATTTTATGAAGGTACCACAGATTTACCTTTGGAACCACTTAACACCAGGCCTAGCTCAGCGCAGACGGCAGCACAAGTGATCTCATAGTCGTGGCCTGTCAAGATGGCCCGAGGAGTGGTGGTCTCACCTTTAGGAAGGAACAGATTAGAAACAAATCAATTCAAGTTCATGCAGGGGGATTATCTCTCTCAGTTCCCTCTACTTAGATTAAATAACTAACAACTTGTTCCTAATCCCTATAATGCCTGAATCTTTAATTCATAGTTTGGAAATCTGTCTAGAAATCCTATTTTAGAACTAGATCCAAAATGTATGCTAGAGTATGAAGACCAGTTGCCAAATTTCAAATCCTTACATGATTATCAAGCAACAGTGGTTGAAAACAGTAAAATAAGACAAAAATCTGCCTTGTAGAATGCCTCAGATACTTCCCAAATATTAATATAAGCCACTCAATTAGATGATTTATAGATGGATGATTATAAAAGTAGTGACTCTAGCTTGATTCACATTTCAAGGAAGGTAGCCCCCCTCTTCCATGGGCCACTGAGATCCCTATTGTAGTGAAGACAGTCTGAACTAGGACACGGTATCTCAAAGTAGCCCCTCTCTTCAGTGCCTATTTACTAGTCTTAAGTATTTTCCTGGTATATAAACCTCACAGAGTGTATTTCTCTGTGGTTCAAAGAATAGAGGGGAAATAAATTCTTACACGTAGTTCTGATTGTGACTGAAAACTAGAGGAGGAAAGTGAGGAAGGGCTAACAGAGAATGAGTATCCAGACAATGGAAGATGTTTCCAGACATTTTCACAAGTAGAAGTCATCCTGCATTTCAGTCCCAAAATAAAAAGAAAAAAACTGGCTGGTTAATAAGGAACCCACACCACCAACAGGCCCAGCTCAGATAAGAAGACAGTAATGGGCTTCATTTGTGGCTTGATTCATGCCAAGTGGCAAGGATAAGCTGAATTCCATATTTAGCCTAAGGAATACTATTTTCAGACCACACTAGCCCTCCACTTTTATAGTCTCTAAAAACAAAGACACAGAAAGCCCTTATAAATGGGACTGGAGAGCAGTGTTCCATTAGCATGCTTAGATTTCCTTGATTTGAATTGGTTTCACAGGAATATTGATAAATGATACTGTATAATCCAAAAGGGGCAAATGTGCCCAGAAAATGCTCTCTAGCACCAGCTGTGGAACTCAGTAGAAAAGAACAACTTGTTATCCTATCAGGTAGGTTAGACAAAATCTGCCAGAAACCTACCGTCCTTGGAAAGGCAAATACTGGCTGTCGAAAAATTAAACTAGGCTCCAGAGCAGTGGTTTTTCTGATGGGTCAGTAGATTCTCTGAAATTTCATGCAAAATATATGTACATGCCTGTTTTTCTGGGAGGATAGTGAGGGGAAGAAGGAAAATAGTTTTTACTGAATGCACAGAGATCCATGACCAAAAACAGGGGAGGGCCTCTCCGATGGAGACAGAGGCCACACCAGCTGGAGCCTACAATTACTTCATGTCTAGCTATTGCAAAGAATTATCACAATGCATTTATTGTGGCACATGATGCATAGCTGTGTCCCTACAGAATCCTTCATGACTTTTGGTGACTCTAAGTATTTCTGCATGAGATTTAAGTAGAGGAGCATCATAGCAAACTTTGCACCACACTGGTTGTGCCACATGCAGTGAGACACTGGGACTGGCCTACATACTTGGTGACAGAGGGAGACATCAGATGACACATTAAAGGCAAGGGGTTAAGTGGAACAAGGGGCTTGGTGTCTTTTGATTCAAAGATTTTAAACTTTGTGGGAAACCCACCTTAATTAAAAAACTCACTTGACAGTTTGCTAACCAGAAAGAATTTAAGAACTAGGGCTTTTTTCCTTAAAAAGCACACCAATTTGGGAATTTTTAAAGAAAAGCAAATAATGTAAGCCAACCTGAACTACTTAACTTTCTGTTAGAGATAGGCTTTGCCACAAAAAGTAGAAATAAAAAAAAAAAAGTTACCTAGAGTTAGGTAACCATGATTCATGGTTTTCCCCGTTCCCAAGACACTACATTCTACAAAATACTTTATGTTATTTTTTAAATTAATGTTTAAATCCATGTATTGGCCACTTTTTAAAATCAAGAATTAAAATCATTAAGATCTAAAGAATACATTTTCAATGTGATTATTCCTTTTTTGTTTTCCTAAGTTACCATTTTATGGGGGGGGGGGGTGAGACTTGTGTTTTAACTTAAGTTGTCTTGGAATTCCTTGGTGGGAAATATAAGTGTGAAGGAAAACTGATGGCAACTGAAAGCAATCTAAAGTGTTGTCACTTAAGCATGTCAGTGCTAACTTTTTGTTTTCTAGATCTAAAATTTTTTTCTCAGGGAATAGGAAAGAAGTAAAAAACAAATTGCTAATTATATTTCTTTAGCATAAGAGTCGAAATACTGAGAATTTTCTAGGACTATAGGAAGCCTCATGATAAGCCCCACAAAGTGGGTTAAGGTAAAAGCATTCTTTTTTGTAAACTCCTAATTAACATTTTTTTGTAAGCTTTACTTATGAAATGTGAATTTCCAGTGATCCACACTGTACCAATCATTTCTCCCTCCACAAGTCAGAAGACATATACATACTGAAAAATATTTTTCTTTTCCTAGGGCCTGATCTCTAAATAAAGAATTGTTCAGTGCTAGGACTTTGGCTTCAAAGTTTGGCAAAATGTTCTCTAACCCAGGAAGCAGGTTAGACAGCTCAGGAAATATAGAAGGAAAAAAAAGGAAAGGAAAAGAAAAACAACAAATTAAAAACATAAGGGTAAACTTATGACCACTGGGTTGTTCTCAGGTAACTGGTTTCACAAACACTCACTGGATTTCCACTAAGACTTCATGCTATTTAACATTCCCTCCCCTCTAGAAATGCACATTGATAGCCTCTAAAAATCCACGGACAATATAGGGAAGGATATGAAATACTTGTTTACTTAAAGAAAGCTGTTTCCAGTCTTATCTAAAGACTGAACTGGGTATTATTCCCTTTACTATCTGTTATGTGGATTGAGTATGCTTTACATTTTCTCATCAAAAAAATCTGTTCACAGTAAATACTTGTTGGAGTTTTGTAAGTTCCAATAAACCAAATGTTTTAAATATTAAAATTTCACTACAGCAAATAGAATTATATGATAGGGGATTTAAATCCAACAAGTCCAAACTGTTTAAATTCCACAGATATTTTGGGGACCACTTGGAATAAAATTACTAAGGGTAGAGGGGAAAGTCAGAGGCAGAACACAGCCTATATATGTGGCTCACAGAATGTATTTATTTCTCTGTAGTTACACATAATCCCGGATCACAGTGCACAGCAATAACCTCCTACAGAAAGGAAAGGAAAAGCTGCTTTGTACCTGTGTATATTTGTCTTTAAAGTCCAGAAACAAAATCTAGGAACCATGTAACTCACTACCATTGTAGCACTCACATCCCAACCTCATGCCAACCCTGAGAGTTAATACTTGGGGAGGTTGGCAGGGGAGATCAGCTCAAATAAAACAATACTGGCCATACATTACTTTTTCAAAGGCCCCAAAGCTATCATCTTTTTCACTGAAGTCCTTAAAACGAATAAAGAACAGGAAAAAAAAGTACTCTGAAAAATATCAGGTTAATTCTTTGATAAAAATTTGCAGGAGTTAATGGATACAAGAAGTCATTACTTTTGCTTTCTGAGATAGTAGGATCTACCAATAGCTAGATCATAAAGCAGAACAGATTCCTTTAAGAACCTTTTAAAGTCTTACTGCTTGAAAAATTGTCATGGCTTTCAATAAAGCTGGGAGAAAAATTTATCTTGTTGCTAGTTTAAGGGGCTACACTTCAAACTCCTCTTAAAGAAAAATAAAAAGAGAAAGAGGATAGACTTCTTGGACTGCTTTGAAAAGCTTGAGCAATTACTTCAAAGGAAAGGGTGTCTTTGTCCGGAGAGCAGGTTTATGACTACTGATGCAAATCCTAACCAAAGACTGAAAAGGATACTCAGTGCATCTTTATGGATGGCCTTAAAGGAAGATGAACAAGTCAAAGGAGATTAAAGACAGCCCAAATCCTGCCAAGAATACCAGGACACACCAGTTTTTACAGATGTGCTTTTCACAGTACATGATACTGGAAATATCAGTTCTAATTTACAGACACTGTTCTAACAACCCAACTTGCATTTAAGCAGCATAAGATCTCCATAATTCCCATTTAGCATTTATATTGGATCTATATTTTAAAATATTAGGTGACATGTTTTACACCATTAGGCAAAATAACAAATGTTTTTATTAAATGTGTTTCTTTTGGTGCCCTCATAACTAAGTATATTTCTCCATCAAGTGGACCCTGAAACACTTGCAGTTATACCTCAAAGAAGAGAAAATAGTAATTTCTCTAGCACCCTGTTCATAACTATTCAATGAGAAAAATATTTCAAAAGATAAGCCTCCATTAAAACAAGACGGATTAATAATCCAGGTAAAAACAGAGCAGACATGTTTTTCTGGCAAACTTTTGACTTACATTTTTAAAAATAAAGTTCTTGGTATTTTTGGCATCATTTCCTCAGTCCTATGAAAATTAAATTGCTTTAAAATGTACTGTGAAGTTCTCCATAACAGTTTAAATATATTATTAGCAGAGAATCCCCCTTCATTCATTCCTCATTTTTTAAATACCACTTATCATGAAACAAAGTTTGGTTTAACATTTCTCTATTCCTACTTCTGTAGAAATGATATTAGTTCTTTCAATTAATACTTGTTTAAATGACTCCTGGGCCAAGAGTTAGCATTTCCTGATTGCTTTCTCATTCACTTGCTCCTTCTTTCCTTTAATAGCCTTTATTCGATATATATTATGTGTAATGCACTGTGGAAATAAGGAACGGAATAAAATACAGTATTGTACTGGCAAATGACCTGATTCTATGGTCACTGGATCAGGTTTTGTTACCTTACTATAAACCTGCAAATTATAAATACCTGTCTGTAATTGGAAAGGTCAAAAAGCTGTACTGAAGTTCAAACTATTTATTACAACTGAATTTTTATACAAAATGAATATTTTACAGCAATTAATAAAATCCTTAAGTAAAAACAACTGATATAATTTTCCACATTGTTAAAATGTAGTACCATCTGACCTCTTGGAGGCAAAACAAAATATGAAACGTGTCTTTGTTAAAAAAAATTTCAATAGAGTATTCATTCTGAAAGAAAACACAAGCTTAAGAATCTAAATATATAAGTTATTAAGTATATATAGATTTTTCAAAATCTAAGCATTATTACAACTGAATTTTTATACAAAATGAATATTTTACAGCAATTAATAAAATCCTTAAGTAAAAACAACTGATATAATTTTCCACATTGTTAAAATGTAGTACCATCTGACCTCTTGGAGGCAAAACAAAATATGAAACGTGTCTTTGTTAAAAAAAAATTTCAATAGAGTATTCATTCTGAAAGAAAACACAAGCTTAAGAATCTAAATATATAAGTTATTAAGTATATATAGATTTTTCAAAATCTAAGCATTATATAATATATGCCAGTCATTTCTTAAAGATGGATACTTCTGTTTTGCACATGCCTTTTGTTCCATTTTAATTACATTTTGATTACTACAACACATAGGGAGAGAAAAAAAATTAATGTGAAAACTGTACACTTAGGTTTCTCATGTGGCTCACCATAATGGCAAACCAAGAAAGGAAATGGCTTTCTGAAACGGAAGTGAGGTTAGCTACTAAATGTTTTTTAAACCTTTCCCATTAACTTCCCAATGTTCCAAAGGGAATTATAACACTACATTTTAATTATGCGAAGGGAATTATTTGAAATTTGTTCTATTCCTTCTTTCTCCATCAACCCTTCTCCTCCTCCATTAGAAAATGTGTTGTGTGAATATATACCTACAATTGCATACTTAAAGTATAATCCTAAATTGTGTAATAATATTTTAAAAAACCCCACAAAATCCTTGGGTGCCTGGGTGGCTCAGTTGGTTAAGTGTATGACTTGATTTCAGCTCAGGTCATGACCTCAGAGTCATGAAATTGAGCCCCACATCAGGCTATGTGCTGGGGGTGGAGCTGCTTAAGATTCTCCCTCTCCCTCTGTCCCTACCCCTGCTTGAGCATTGGCTCTGAAAAACAAAAAGCAAAACAAACACAAAATCCTGGAGTGCCAGAGTGGTTCAGTGGGTTAAGTGTTTGCCTTTACATGATCCTAAGGTCTGGGAATCAAGCCCCACAATAGGCTCCCGGCTCAGCGGGGAGTCTGCTTCTCCCTCTCCCTCTGCACCTCCCCCAGCTCATGCTCTCTCTGTCTCTCAAATAAGATCTTAAAAATAAATAAAAATAAAAATTCAAATCCTAACATGATTCATACTGTCATAAGAACTCAGTTTAGCAAAATTATCTCTGTATTCTTTGTAAATATAAGGCGTGCTTTAGTGACAGGGTTGCATCAAATTCTCTACAGCCCCATTAAATCAAATTAAAAATGTAGTACAGTTTAGTGATCAAGAGTGGTACCTCTTAAAAAAAAAAAAAGAGTGGTACCTCTGGCCTAGAGTACTACCTATGTGACCTCCCTTGGGTATGTTCTCATAGTTACAGAAAGATCTAGGAGCTTCAAAAGGCACAGGGAAAAAAGTAAAGACATATTTATAATCTCTCTGTGCCTCATCTGTAAAACACGGATAATAGCAGTAGTTACCACACAGGACTACTATGAGGATCAAAGAATTACTATGTAAAGTAATGCCCACATGTAGGGAGCACCCAGGAGGTATCACTTAGGAGTAGAAGTAGTACTACGAACAGTAGAATGATTTTCACTCTGTTGTAGACACTTCTTTCAGCAAAAGTATATCTTACCCTTTGCTGCATAAATGAAAATTAGAGCTGGTTCTGATTATTTTTTGTTTCTTGTCATTCTTTTGTCTCTTAATTTCTAAAAATTATACTTTGATTTCTCCCATTCTTTTTCTTAGACTTTCTAACCTTCTCTAACAATCCATATAACTTCTTATAAAACTAATATCTAGAAGCAGGAAGTGAAGGTATATTAATATAATTAGGTATTCTTTCCCCAAATATCTTTATTGTCTCTGATTATTAAAGTAATACATGCTCATTATAAAAACATTCAGATAATTTAGTAAATTATGAAGAAGGAAATGAAAAAACTGCCTCTAAATTCCACTACCTATAAATAACTATTGCTAAATGACATAAAAAACATTTTGCTGGCAGTCATTCCAGACTTTTTTCTATGCATAAATATACACAGAATACAAAGTGTACACATAGACAATAGATACCTAGAAGATATATCATATATAGTCTGGTGATCTTTTACACTTAGTGATAACAGACAGTATATCTTGCCATTCCAATACTGCAAACTCATAATACATTAATAGCCATGCAGTATTTCATTATGTGAACATATCAAATTCTACTTAACTATTTCTTTTTCCTACTTTCTTGAGACTTTTCATTTGTTGAGTCCCCATAGAGGCGCTTGATTTGGCTCTAATTCATTGATAGCTTCTATAGCTGTATATCTAGTGTCCAGTAACATAAACATAAAATTCTGACTCCAAAAAAGAATACAGATAAAAATATTTCACATCTTTGGCTATTAGAAACATTCTGAATTTGACAACAAAAGCAAAAAATAAGTAAGACTACTTCAAACTAAAATGCTTCTACAGAGCAAAAGAAACAAACCATGAACAATGAAAAGGCAACCTACAGAGTGGGAGAAAATGCTTGCATATCATATATCTGATAATATAAAAAATATACAAAGAGCTCATGCAACTCAATAGCAAACAAATATAAAAGAATCTAATTTAAAAAGTGGACAGAGGAAAAAATAAGTAAAAAATGTGAAGAGGATGTGAATAGTATTTTTTCTAAAGACTACATACAGATGGCCAACAGGCACATAAAAAGGTGCTCAACACCACTCATCATCAGGGAAATGCAAATGAAAACCACAATGAGATATCACCTCACAACTATTAGAATAGCTGTTATCAAAAATACAATAAATAGAGGTGGCTGGCTAGGTCAGTCAGTAGAGCATGCAATTCTTGATCTCAGGGTTGTGAGTTCTAGCCCCATGTTTGGTACAGAGATTACTTAAAAATAAAATCTTTAAAAAGAAGCCACTTTCACTGAAGACTATTCTTTTTTTTTTAAGATTTTATTTATTTATTCATGAGAGACAGAGAGAGAGAGAGAGAGAGAGAGAGAGAGAGGCAGAGACACATGCAGAGGGAAAAACAGGTTCCATGCAGGAAGCTTGACGTGGGACTCGATCCCAGGTCTCCAGGATCATACCCTGGGCTGAAGGCGGTGCTAAACCGCTGAGCCACCTGGGCTGCCCAAGACTATTCTTTATATTAAAAAAGTGGAAAATAAATACCAACTGTTGGAGAGGATGTGGAGAAGAGGGAACCCTCATGCACTGTTGTAGGAATGTAGATTGCGGGACGCCTGGGTGGCTCAGTGGTTGTGGGTCTACCTTTGGCTCAGGGTGTGATCCTGGAGTCCCGGGATCGAGTCCCACATTGGGCTTCCTACATGGAACCTGCTTCTCCCTTTCCCTCTGCCTGTGTCTCTCTCCCCCTCACTTTCTGTGTTTTTCATGAATAAATAAAATATTAAAAAAAAAAAGGAATGTAGATTGCTACATAGCAACTATGGAAAGCAATATGGAGGTTCCTCAAAAAATTAAAAATAGAACTATCATATGATACAGCAATTCCATTTTTGGGTATCTATCTCTGAAGGACACGAAAACACTACCTTGAAGAGATATCTCATACCCTAATGATCACTGCAGCATTATATACAACGGCCAAGACATTGAAACAACCTGTATCCACCAAGGGATAAATGGATAAAGAAAATGGGGTATGTGTAGGTGTACTTATGGATTATTAATCATTCATAAAAATAAAAAGGAGATCCTGCCATTTGTGACGACATGGATGGACCTTGAGGGCATTCTACTAAGTGAAATAAGCCAGACAGAGAAAGACAAACACTTTATAATCATATTTATATGGGTTTAATATAAACCCATAAAACTAAAACCCACCCAAACTAAAAAACTGAATTTAGGGATACAAAGAACAGACTGGCAGTTGGTGGGGAGAGGAGATGGTAAAGGTGGTCAAAAAGTACAAATTTTCAGTTGTAAAACAAGTTAAGTCCTGGTAATGTACAGCATGGTGACTATAATTAATAATACTATGTTGTGTATTTGAAAGTTGTTAAGAGAGCAGATTCTCATCACAGGGAAAAAAGGTTTGTAACTGCAGTGGCAATGGATGTTACCTAAATAAACTGTGGTTATCATTTTGCAATATATACATATATCAAGTCATTATGTCGTACACCTGAAACTAATGTCATGTGTCAATTAAACTACAATAAAAAAAAAAGAAACATCCTGATCCCATTCACTCCAAGGAAATACGGAATCTCTCAATAGTAGAAAATTACAAGCTACAAGAATAAAAGCTAAAAAGTTCAGCAGTTATGAAGCCTTAGCCATGGCAGGCAGAAAGAATTCTAAGGATTTTTTTTCCTAACTAAACATACTTCACGTCTACAATCTGAAGTCTGGCCAAGTCTATTTGTGAGGAAAATTAAAGACTAGAGCAATTGTTGCTTTGTAAAAGAAATCATTAGAAGCATGTAAATACTTAACTTCATATAAAAATGGGTCTCTTTTAATAAATTCTCAGGAATATCTAAAGCACAATATGAGGTACATGTACACGAAAACTGTCACACAATTTCTCTAATGAAATGAACTTTCTGGAAGGTGATAAAGTCAGTCTAATACACTGTTCCAGGAGGTCTTCATTAAATGTGTTCTCCAAAAAGGTTACACACACACACACACACACACACACACACACACACACACACAGGGAATATTCTAAAAGCTGAAGAATCTTGCTTTTAGGAATGGAAGAAGTAGCTTGCGATTTTGCAATTTCAGGGTATATTCAGTTTCAATTAAATGAAAGAAGATATATTCAAAATGTTCTTTGAGAACTTTAGTTGACTAGAGGGAACTTAAATCTTACATTAGTTTTATCAATTGTTTGAAATGAAATTTCCCATCTGAGCATAAAGTATTAGACAAGCAACTTTCCTTGGTGTGGCACTATTAAAATCTACACATGAAGATACAAAGTTTCAATTTGAGGGCATAAATCATCAGTTCTTCTGTTCTCATACTTAGATGACTATAGCCTACGGCTGAATGGTATACTCATTTTTCTCTGCAACTAAACAAGGTAAATAAATGTGATATATTGGCACATCACCCCACCACTCTGCATATGGTGCACATTAAGGTTGTATTCATTTGCCATATGAATATAATTCCTTTTACCACATCTACTATTAGTTACAAGCAGTAAATACAGAGTTGTTTTGCTGGAACTCAAGGGCCTGCATTACATCATGGAGCACTAAACATCCTGGACCTTCTGGAGAATTTCATAAACGTAGTTTAATGTCACCTGAACTTGAATACTGCCAACATACTGCTTCAAACCCAAGTTGATGAATTCTTCAAGAAAAAAAGAAAAATACAGGGCAGTCTTGGTGTTAGTGCAACAGTGTACGCCAAAAGTCAGACCACAAGGAAAGCTCTTGATGAGGTAAATACAGGAATTCATGCTCTATACAAAGAATCAGATCAAAAGTCACAGCCCAGGTTTCAAGCCACAGTTGATTCAAGCATTGCTTTCATATTCAGAATCAAGTGAACATAAGGTTAAAATATCCAAACAGTTTTCCTCCAGTGTAGTTTAATGAAGATCTGGGATCGAGAAGATAAGAGTCTGTCTCATGACAAACTGATGCTTTGTTTCGTTGGGCATAGGTTGTTTACTTTTTCCTTAAACAATAAATTTCTTATAAATTTCCAATTCCATGCTAGGGTGGGGAAAAAGAAGGAGGAAAGTGATTTATTTTACAAATGTATATAGTTCAACACAAATGTACGTATCTTGGCATCTGTAACCCATAAATAATCTATCACAGACAATTAAAAGCAAAGTACACCTGACTTAATCAAGTAGTGATTTTCAAATTTACCAGTATTAAGTCCCTGAGTACATCCAGCAGATGGTGCTCTAGGACACCTACTTACAGAAAGAATACTGTTTATGTTACCTCCAACTATATTTTGGCAAGACAAAGAATAAGGATTTATCAGTAGCTTCAGTAAAACATGTTAGGCTTTATGATAGAAAGAACATAATTCCTAAATATGTGCACAAAAATATACATATGCATAAGCACATGTGCACAGAAGCAATCAGTAAATAATTCACACCTGGACATATAATGATACTACTTTTCTTATAGACTGATGAGTAGTCCATGCATATCAGTGGTATTTATAGTCATATGGCAAGATCATTCTAAATTCATTAAAAAAAAATTTAGAATGCCTTAAAGTTAGAATTCATTTTTAATTATAGCAGGAATGTCTCATTAGGGTGATACTAGTAAAATTAACAACAGTAGGATTTACGGTAATGACTTAAGTGATTGATGAGAGTATAACAAAATGAAGTTTTAGACAGAGAAAAAGCAGGGCAGCTATGGCATACAGTACTTTAAAAAACAGCTCTGTGGTCTGTTAGTGCTAGCCTTATGGTTAATAAAACCTTCTTTCTAATTAATGGTGCTGAAATATTCTTAAAGAACAGAATCTTGTTGTTATGAAAAAAACTTAAATAGTTGTGTTTTTTTTTTTTCCGTAGACGCCATTCCTATAAAGGAGAAAGCTGACATAGATTAGCATGTCTGATTGCAAAGAGGAAAAAAATGCCACCTTTCAATCAAATCAAAAACAGAATGTGAGAATGGAAAAGTACTTTACTGAAATACTATATACACACATACATACAACACCCTCATAGTCAGCAACCATTTGCTTCTCAAGCTAATCAACTGTGGCTTTTAAAAAATTACTCAGAAGCCTGAAAATACTTAATAAGCATTTACTTTTAAAAGCTTAAAATGCATCTAAGTTTATGATCTAGTAATACAATATAAAAATCGTAGATAACTATTTTATAAATTTTCATCTTGTTTATAAGATCATTTCCAAGTTTAAAGTATTCAAATGTCAATTGAATGCACTGGGGGACGTTTTCTCCAAAATTTGTGAACATACAGTCTTTATAGCATTATTCTGAGGGGAAAATGAGTGTTTCAGGAAAAGCATTTTGGTGCACAGATTCAGTTCTAAAACACAAAGAGGACGAGGGCAAAGAGAATGTGCTTCCATGTAGAAAATACCTTTCATGAAAATGTTCTTAGTTAATTTTATTTAAAAATCTACAACTAAATAGAATCAGATCTTAATTTCTCTTCTCGGTAAGAAAATTGCATTCCACAGGAGATAACTATCACAAAACAAAAGAGTCAAAGATGAAAAACTATCTGTTATACAGGAAAACAAGGCTTTTGCCACATAATCTAGGCAGAGTTTATAAAACATGTGCATCCTTTTAAAAGCCCAAGTTACACCATATATAGGTTTTATCCAGTTTGAGTTAGCCTGATTTTGCCCAAGCAATGTGTATTTTAATACTGGATAACATGATTTTTAAAAAATAGTAATAAAGCCATGAACTTCACAGAGAGCACTATTAGATTTGTGGAAAACGGTGCAGGCATATGACCCTAGGAAGGAAGATTTCTAGTTTATCCTCATGATTTTTGAAAAGCAAATATACAAACTAAATACTTGAAGGAGACCCTATAAAATGCAAAAAAAAAAAAAAAAAAAGCAATAGCTTAGTTTTCTTGAACTTACCTATTTTCTCATCAAGAAAGAAACAAGTCTGTATTCAAAAATTTAAGTTGAGGCATTGTGTGCATTTATAGACCAGGTTGAAATTATATGTTAAAAAAAAAAAAGCGTGGCAGTTTCTTAAAGGTCATTTGTATTGCATCCAAGAGATACAATATAGGAATAAGCATAACCTAAAATTCCTCATTTGAAAAGCTCTGACTTCAGCGGCTGCATCGTGGAGTCATCAACCAGCCAGAGGCTTATAAAATCCAAACCAGCTTGCGCGAATGTGTAAAACAATTCACATGCGTGGTAAAAATGTCTTTGTTTTTGTTTGTCATTCTCTTCTGAAAAGCTTAGGCTGGCTTGTTCATTTTTCTATTCTAATGTGTGGAAATTCTCATTATATGAAAAAGTGCCTATTTGTCTTTCACCCAGATTCATCCTTCAAAGCTAAAGCAAAATTAGATTGGGATATCAGACACTATAAAAGGGCCAGAAAGGATTAGGTTCACTTTGAGAAAGGTAATTTAATTTAGTCAAGATACATTACAATTTTCTAAAATTTTTATTAGATATGCTGTTATGTTATTCTTTTTTTTTTCTTTTCATTACCAGCATTACTAGGAGTTAATGTCCACCACGCTGCAGACAATGAGAGGGTATAGATGAAGTGCTTTATGAAAAATATAACATTATAATGTATACTCTGATGCCAACAAGATGGTGTTTGTGTAGTGATTTATTTGCTCTAAGCATTCTGTGCTTCTGATGACACCTTAAGTCAGTTACTATCGTTGCTTTCATTTAACAGACAAGACAGAAGGACCACAGCAAAGCTCGGAACTTGGATTTGCTTTACTCCAACTCTAGGATTTGGTCAATGCTACTTGATTCATTTTTTTTAGAAGACATGCATGTAAAAACCATCTCTAGGATGATTTATAAGGTATTTAAATATATATTTCTCCCTTCGGGAAAAGCTGAATATTTCTAGTTTTAGATATACTTTAATTTCTGAAATGTAACCACCATCACATGGAAGTGTAGCTAATAAGCCTTTGGCTACTTCTCAGAGTACACGTTGGTAATGACCATGTATAACACAGGACACAATTAAGTCAAGGAAGTAAAAAAAAACAAAAAACATTTTTTTCTTGTGTTTGGAATATTTTACGTGCATGAGACGTGTTGTTTTAAGGCAAGAGAAAGTTCTTCCTAAGTATTTTTAGCTAAGTAACAAATTGTATATTTATTGTTTATGTCATGCCTAGGTTTGTCTAAGATAATTTACTGAATCTAGATAACTGAATTTATAGACACACGAAAAAAAGAAATTGAAAGTAGACACTCCTAAAAGGGCAGAAATGAAGAAGGAGCAGAATATAAGGCTCCATAACGTAAAGAACATAAAGCATTCCTCAAAACAAAGTGAAGAACAATTCCCCAAGGTTTTTTTTTTTTACATGTTTAAAAATTTTATCATAATTATATATAAAATACAGATGTCTATGTAAATATGTGAAAGACACACATAGACACATTATCCTCTCATTTAAACGCATACACTGAAGTTTGACTTGAGCACAAAGACTTTTGTGCCCAAAGCATCACAGCCTTAAAGTTATTTTTTGTATCCTATTTGTTTAGGGAATCATCTCTGATTGGAGTGACATAAGAAATATACCTTAGAGGATTTAATAAAAATTGTGCTTACCTATCACACAAAACAAAAAAGCATAAACAGCTTTTAGAAAATATTTTATAAAATATTTCCCATAAACAACTTCTACACTGGTTTTTTACTATTTTTTAAAAGGTTTCACTTTCAATCAAATATTACACATTTAATAAGCACAGCTTTAAGAAGTCAATCCAAAATGTGATGGACTGAAGCATATGCCGACCGTTTCATAATTTGGAGCTAAATGACAGAGTGCTACGGTATTCAGGTAAAGCAATCAGGGACAAATGGTGCTTCCTTAACCAAATACAGTGCAACTTGCTTTAAATTAAGAAACTGTAAATATTTAAGAGCAGTTAAAAAGCTCTACCTTATGAAGTAAAAAGCTAAAGCTATTCTTGCAGGAACTCTTCAGTGTTGTCATAATCATTTTAATTAAATTCTCATTTTTCAGGTGGTCCCTTTAATTGTTTTTTCCTACTTCTTAATGTGTTTTTCTAAAGCCATTTCTTTTCTGCAGCTGTGTGCGATTGGTTTTAATGGTAGCTGCTTCCTTTTTTGCCTTCTGTGAATTACAATTTTAAATGGTTACACATTTTTTGTTTTACTGCCTTCAGCATAGTTTCATAAAGATGTTTAAGGCTGTTGGTGAACATTTTCATTTCCCATCTGAAAAACCAAGAGCCAATTTGAATATTCCATATTGGCCTTTTATGACCTGTTTTATCTTTTAATATGTAAATGAAAGCATATTCTTTATAAAGACTGGTTTGTTTCCACGAAATTATAATTGTTTTTTTGCTCTCTTACAATATGTATTCAAAAAACAAGATAATATGTGATTGCTCTTTTATGTTATATCATGTTCGTGAATGAAACACCTCTCTTTTATTTGGTGAAAGCCATTTCCAATGAGGAACTAGCATTTTCAGGTCATAAGAATAACCTGTACCATGAAAAATGAGATTTTATACTTGGACTTGAATTATCAGTGCTCACAAAATGTTAATAATTGAGAGGCTATCTAGACCTTTCTTAAATTATAACTAGGAAATTAAAACGACTTAATGATTCAATTTCACTTTTACCATGATAACAAAACATAACTTCACTGCGAAATGTTATTATATATCACTTGTGAAATGTTATTATATATCACTTGTAACAGTTTACTTATAAAATAAGTTGTACTTACTGCCTGGGTTATCTCCAATGCCACTGCTTTTTCCATTCCAGTACCAGAGCAAAAGGGTTGCATCACGTGATCCTGAGAGAATGTAGCAATTTCCCCCAATATAGGACTCAGAACGAGTGAGGCAAGTGACCACATCCCAATGGCCAAATACCACTTGAGTTAATTTTCCTGAAATACAAAACAATTTTATTTAAAACTGCTATAAAATAATTAAAGAAATTCCACTGACCATTTAACTTATAAAATAATGAAATCATATTAACTCAATTCTGATGATTCAGATTTTACAATCAAATTTGATCTGGTCTAACCTAAAAGTTTTCATCGAATATTAACAATGACAAAAAGTCAATTGAACAGTGATAATAACATTTTTGAAAAACATAATGTTGAAACTATTTCAACAAACTTAGGACCATGATACCATATCATTATACATGGCTACTATGAATTCCAAATGAATCATATTTACTGATTAAAGCAGGCCCAGCAGAACTCTTATTTGGAATAATTTCAGCAATTTCGTAAGTTACTCTGTATGATTCAAAGCAAAATAAAACTTAAGTGCCTTGCTTTATAATTCAGCCTTTACTATTACAAACTTGTCTCTGAATTAATAAAGATATAATGTATTTCTCTTTTTTTTAACGTGATCTATACAAGGATGATAAAAGTCACTTTGGAGAGTTTCTGTTCTTTTCAAATCAGATTTACATAAACTAAGTTTTGGTAAAAGGACTAATATATTGAGATTACAATTAGAGCTGGGTCATTCTTTCTTTGTCTTGATTGTCTGAATGATAAAAAATCTTTGGGGAGTGATGATGGAGTTAAGATAATGGCAGTTTATCTAACATTAATGACCGCCAAAGGGAAGAATCCAGTACACTTACTATACATCTCGGGAGGGCTTCGGACACAGGATGAATTGTTCACATAACAGTGCCGGAAAAAAAAAGTAAAGCCCTCACTTTTGAGAATCTTTGTTTAAAAATCAGATATGGTGTTTATGATTCATACAAACTTGTCTAAAGAATGAAATAGCTAAAGCAGCCCTTCCACTCCATCCCTATGGTTTCTAGCTAATATTTTCCTTTGAAATGTCTACAGAATTACAGATGAATGTCACAGAATGTCTACCTCTAATAGCACGAGTTTCTTTTTATTTTTGAAGAAGTGTTCCAGTGGGGTCATATAAATAGAATTCAAATATTCAAGAAGACCACTAAACTGAAAAAAGATTAATATGCCTAAAAAGTTTGTGTTTAATTTGGAAAACATCATAATCTAGTCAAAAGTTTAAGGTCTCATGAGACGCCTGGGTGGCTCAGCGGTTGAGCGTCTGCCTTTGGCTCAGGGCATCATCCCGGAGTCCCAGGATCCAGTCCCACATTGGGCTCCCTGCATGGAGCCTGCTTCTCCTCCCTTTTCCTATGTCTCTGCCTCTCTCTCTGTGTCTCTCATGAATAAATAAAATCTCTGAAAAAATTAAAACAAAGTTTAAGGTCTCACCTAAATATTAGCATCTAAGTGTATTTAATTCTTTAAGATAATCATAAATATAACTAAAAAAATACTTCTGTTAATTTTTTTTTAATTCTTGATTTTAGGAAGTCTGAAGCTTATTACAAAAGCTGCAAATTAAAAAATAAAATGCAGAAATATACTTAATTCAGATAAAAGGTCAAATATACTGTTTCCACTTGCAGAGAACCTACTACTAGTAACTTTTTTTTTTTTTAAAGATTTTATTTATTTATTCATGAGAGATACAGAGACACAGGCAGAGGGAGAAGCAGGCTCTATGAAGGGAGCCCGACGCGGGACTCGATCCCGGTCTCCAGGATCATAACCCAGGCCAAAGGTGGTGTCAAACCACTAAGCCACCAGGGCTGCCCCTACTACTAGTAACTTTAAATTCACATTAATTTCAGTCTCAAATTGCACAACTAATAAAGTGCATTTTTTCTCCTGTGAATAAGGACTTTAGTAAGACAGGTGTTTTAACTGCTAAAAGTTAAAAATGTGTATTTCTGAATTTCTTCAACTTTTTAATTTGACATCAAAACATTTCATTAAAAAAATTAGCTAATTTTTAGAATTGATACTATCATAAGAATTCAAGGCTTCTTAGAATGAAAACAATGGAAAAGAAAAAGTGCAAATTATTTTTTTAAAAGATTTTATTTATCTATTCATGAGAGACACAGGCAGAGGAAGAAGCAGGCTCCTTGCTGAAGTCTGATGTGGGACTTGATCCCAAGACCCCGGGATCACAACCTGAGCCAAAGGCAGATGCTCAACCACTGAGCCACCCAGGTGCCCCAAGAAAGCACAAATTAAATAGGAAAAGATGTAATCATTTCCACATCATTTCCAATTTACCTGAAGAACAAAGTGGAGAGGTTTAGTGGTAAAATGGGTGGGGTTAGAGTAAAGGCAGGCCTTACAAGGGGTAGGACAAAGTTAGGAAGCTGAATGCACTCTTATTACTAATTAGAAAACTGAAGGTTAAATCAGTGAGTTTTAACTACTGAAAATAACTGAAGACACCATATATCATGTTGATTATGTTTTTGATAACAGAGTGTGTATAGTTATTTCTGTCTCAGCCTATACCTAAGTGCAGAGAGCCTGTAAACTCCAGGCATGATTTAAATAGGTTATTGAGGTTAGGCTTATTTAAGATTTGATACCTATCACCTCAGTGGGTTGTAGGAGTAAGAAGGGGAGTGAGTACAATTTTAAGTACGTACAGGAGGCACCTGGTATGCAGGAAACCCATGTGCTTCCAGAAGGCTTGCAGAAGAACAGCTATTTGCTTGGTGACTTACCCTGTTTCCAACTCATGTGAGGACAAAGTGGAAAGATTTAGCTATAAAAGTGGGATGAATTAACTAGAGTGGCAGCATGTTCCAAGATTCGTATTTGTTAATTCTCGGTTAAGTCATCCCTCTGTATCTATAATATCAGTGTTAGGAAAATGTATACTCAGTTACTGTGGTTTCTTTTTCCATTACAATTTCCTAGTGCTTTAATTTTTGCTCCCAAAGTTATCACAGTTATTTTCTATTCAACATTACTGCACACCTACTAAGTGCCAGTCACTAGGCCCTTTGACATGTGCATTGCTGTTCAAGAGACATGTAAATAGACATGATCCCTGCCCTCAGAGTATTTAGTGTCTACTGGGGCAGACAGACATTAAACAGACACAAACACATGTAATTATGAACTGTGATAAGTAGTATAAAAGAAAGAAAACAAGATAGAATCAGTGAGAATAATGTAGAATGAATTTAGGTTGGGCATCAGGAAGATCGAAATAAGGGAGTGACATTTACATATTTACATCTAAAGCGTTTCATATTTTAATACAAATTAACTTTATTTTCTACAATTTATACTTTGGACTCAACTCTGGAAAACATTATTTTTTTAAGTTTACTTTTTCCTGTTCTGGCAGCCTTCCTCCGCAATATTTGTTATTGCTATGAGGTTGAGGTTCACTCCTCCTAAATAAATCACAGCATATAAATACCTGCTGCTCCTTTTGGTAAATTATTTTCTGATAATCTCATAAGTGTTCCTCAACCTTTATTTTTTGTTTCCTTTAATACCAGTCCACCTCTCCACACACTAATATCAAATATTACCACAAGCACTAGAATATCCCCTTTTTGACAGAACAAATTTTCTAGTTAATGTTTTATTTGACAGCTGTGCTACAAATAAAAAAAATTCAAGCTCAGGACTCTACACCACTGAATCTAAAATGTGGCCTGAAAATAATTCCCACCGCCGAGGGAAGGTTTTATTGTTGCCTCTGCTGTTCTAGTTGTGTCCCGAAAACATGATTTATGTTTAAAGAATTTTCCGTTACAACCATGTTTCTCTCCCCGCCCCCCACCCCACCCTGAATCTAATAAGAGAAGGATTTTTTTTTTGGCTTATGTGCTAAAATATAATTGAATTCAACACTTGCGATAGCTTTGCTATTATATATTATTGATCACACAATTTCCCCCTTGCTTCTCTGGCAAACTTAAAGGAGAAAATATTTAATATCCCTATTGTCAAAAAACACAAACACGTATTTACCCTAATTGAAATTATTTTGAATAAAACTAGCATCAGAGTTTGTATATAAGATATTAAGATACTAGGACTATCATTTCAGGATTTCTTCATAACTTTTTTTGGCAAGTGTAAATATTTTTATTGTATAAGCTAAATAAGTCCCACTGAAGTTTAAAATAAGGCTACTACTTATAAAAATGTTTTATATACAAACACTCGTATATTTTAAAAAACAGTAAAGTGGAAGGTTTTTGGAAAAAGGGGAAGGAATTTCATCTAGTTTATCAAGTCTAATGTAACATGGAAGACATACCAGGAACTCAGTGTTGTAAATTATTTTTCAAAACCAATATTGATAGGTACACCAATAAGACAATATAGTAGAATCACAGAATGTTACATTTGAAGCCAGAAGAGCTGGCTCGAATACCCAGTTTAAAATCACTATCATCTACTATACAAATTTCAGCAAGGCACTAACCTTTCTAAACCTCACTTTTATCATCTGAAAAATGGGGCTAAATATACCTGTTTTATCTAACAGGACTGCTACGAGGCTGAAACAATATCGTGTATATGAAAGAACTCTGTGTGAATGTAACAGTAATTTTAATTGTTAGTATTAGGTAACAGTGAGGTAAGCTCTACAAATATTAATATTCAGTGCTTTTTAAAAATGACATGGAATGTCAGCAAGCTCAAAAATCCTCAAATGCCAAAGCTGAAGATTGACATTACATACGCTTCCACTTACATATCATTGTAGAAGATGCAAAATTACAGAGATGAAGAATAGTTCAAAAAAAAAAAAAAGAATAGTTCAGTTGTGTAAGGCTCGGGGGGGGGGTAAAAGCTGACTGTAATGGGGCAGTTCAGGGAATTTTTGGTGTGATGGAACTGCTCTGCATTTTCATTGTGGTGGTTCTATAATTCTATAAACTGACCAAACTTATAGAACTTTAACCCCCCAAATTAATTTTTTTGTATGTAAATAATAAAATAAGGTTTTAAAAATGTGTAAAAAACAATAAGCAATCTAAACGCATGTTTAAGAAAATTCTGTAAAGGAATATAACAATTTTAATCTGAATGTTTGTTTAAAAAGGGAGCATAATTTTGTCAAATAATTCTGTTATCATTACCATGATAATGAAAGAAGAGGTTAAAATTAAAATTTAATTATTAAGTCAGAGAAAGTTCATTATAATAATAAATAATTTTAGAAACACATCAATCTCCATGGCATTTTTTTAAGAATTCTAGGAGTTTTAGTCTTTAGTAATCAACCTCATAGACCTTAACAAGTGGTAAGCACCTAATAAATGAGAAAGACTTGAATAATGATATTTTCTTTCTGGATCTACAGAAAGTAGGATGCAAATTATAAGAAAACTAGATCATCAGTTCCATAAAACAAACAAAGAAACAAAAAAAACCAAAACATAAGATCATGGCAAAAACAACTTCTAGGGTTTATTATATGAACAGTAGATATTCAACCTTTTTTCCCTATTTTCTCATGGCTATACAGTACTATCATCAAAATATGTAAGGACAATGTCCTTGAATAAACAACAATTAATTTTTCAATATATTATACTTACTAAGGCAGAAACATGGACTTATATTCTATAAATATTAAATGAGACTGAAAAATGATTTACTATAAAACATTTAATTAACTAGATATTTCGATTAAAAAGAATTTCCTATTCCTGTCACATTTAAGCAAGATATTTGTAGATCCTTGGTTTAGTTGAAGTATCTACTTCCACAGTATTACTAAGTTCTGATATATTAATATCTAATTTTGATTCTTTCATGCAACTACACATGCACTGTAAGTTGATATCCTCCTCTAACAGTTTCTAAAATACGTAATTTTTTTTAAGATTTTTTTTTTTAAATTTATTCACGAGACAGAGAGAGAGAGAGAGAGAAAGAGGCAGAGACATAGGCAGCGGGAGAAGCAGGCTCCATGCAGGCAGCCCGAAGACGTGGGACTTGATCCTGGGTCTGCAGGATCAGGCCCTGGGGCTGAAGGCGGCGCTAAACCACTGAACCACCTGAGCTGCCTAGTTTCTAAAAGACTTTGGAGACTTCATTAAATTTTTCAATTTTTCTCAATATCCTATATACAAAAATTTATAAACATTTTACTAGATTGCTTCTTCTATAATAATAGTGAGTTGAGCTTGGTTTGTCCCTTAGGGAGATACATGCAAATGAATAAATGGACTTAAACTTTTATATTCTAACAAGAGCTTCTGTCACACATAAAATCAGTAGTCAGCTACTTTCCTTCATGATGGTGCGGCTTTCAGCAAGATTCTATGTAGAGTTGGGAGGAGGCAAGGTATCTGCTACTAAGAAATACATTTAATGAGAATTTCTATTAAGGGAAAAAAAGTGGGAAAATACATCTATATGTATGTGCATCTGCTATATGATTGTGCATATACATGTGCATATGGTATTTACATACCTGGGTATGATTTCAAATGAATCATTCATTCTGTAAGCATGAGTCATGGGAGCCAAACCTACTATAAAAAACTTCCTCTTAAAAACATGCTGAAGTTAACTTAATAGTAGACTATGGAATAGATTTTTACTTAAAAGGGGAAAAGTGTCTCTTCCACATATTATGCATTTTACAACTCTGTAATTTCTAGAAGGAAGATGAAAGAGCATTCTAAGCCTCTCGGTGCTACTTTTAGTTAACTTTAGTTCATTGATGAAGAAAATACGTTACCTGTATCTGTAGAGTAGACTCGAAAACTCTTATCCCAGAAGCCAGAGATGAGAATATAGCGGTTGTCTGAAGTGATGACAAAGCACTGGGAATGGACTTGAATACTTTGGTCTAAAAGGTCAGTGATTTGCCTCCTGTGCATTCCTGTATTGCTGGCTGTGAGAACAGAGTAAGAAACAAAAATGCTACTAAACCCCACACATACAAAAATCCTATAGTTTGTAACACTGAGGGTGGGGAATGAGGGGGGAGAGGCAACACGTTCCAGGATAAGAATATTTTATCTTTAATTTTAAATTTTAAACATAATAATATGTGAAAAACCAAACAGGAAAAGATACCCGGTTGTTGGAAGAATGTGGGGTAGCTAAATTCAACATCTCACTAAGAAATTCTGCCTAGAGGGAAAAATAATAACATACTACAATTTCAAAATAGTATACAATTCTCAGAACACGCTTTCCAGCTCTTGGGCAGGACCAAACTAGATTACAGTCTCCAGATTGCACCACAGTTAGCTTTGTGTTTCTGACAATCTCATTACATCCATTGTCATGAGAATGGATTCATGTTGTGACAATCTATTACCTTTAACTTTTTGTCACAAGAAAGAGATATTAGAATTTAAATGTTATATATTTGAAATATCGTAGCATCTTGGAGTACTTTGGCTTTAACAGCTCTTTAATTTGACTAGATGTGAACTCCCATTTTCCCTGTTTACAGCTGCACTTGCATGTAAGGAAAGGATAGAATGACTATTTATTAAAGATACTTGTAATTGAAAAAGTCAAAGCACAGCACACTGCCACTTTCTTACTCCTTATGTAAGCAATAAAACAAGACAGTCTGGCAGTGTGTTTTCAAAGTGCTACAGAGCACCTGATACGGGGTTTGTCACAAGGCACAAGGTCAGACACAGAGAGACATCAAGCACATAGGAAGAGTAATAATCCTTTAGAAATACACTATCAAGTATGTCATTATCAGAAAAGGAATTTTCACTGAGATGCCTTTTTTGGAACCATGAGGCCAACCAAAGAGAAAGCTTTGTTTCTAGTGGCCTGAGTTATTTCACCACCAACTTTCTGATACAAATAGTGGTTCTTATAATAACAAAGGAACTTGATTGTACCAGAAATCAAAACGAATGAAGTAAATTTCTGCATCTGATCATTACATTCATTGTATTATTGTCTTCAGGTTTTTTTGGGGAAAGAAAAATCTCAACCTTTATAAAATGCATTCTTGATAAAAATAAAAAATAGAAAAATATTCATTGTACATAACAACTAAGTATGGCCAATCTAAGAGAAGGCTCAGAAAGTAATGCAGAAGAAAAAAAGTGTTCAAAATACTTCCCAGTGCTGTACTGGAACTACTGGAGACAGAAATAAACTTTTCTTTCCTTATGGCAAACATGACATAGCAAATATATGCGTAGATACTGTGCAAGCTTCTGCTAGCCTCTGTCTACACGACTTAACCATGTAAGATTATTAGATAACTATTTGATAATAGGCTTCATATACTTTTGGAGGATTAATGAACTAGAAAGTGATAGCAGTAGTAAAAAGGGTAGAATTCTATTTGGGGATCACTCCTCTGCTACCTCCTTCCCACACAAAGAGAAGCTGCTGGCAAATGAAAAAAAGCTTTTATGGGTATCATAGTGCATCAGAGAGAGACATTAGTGTCTACCGCAGTGAAGCTGTGTGGTACAACTTAGATCTTTTATTCCAAGAAATCTAGCAATTTAAAGAAAGACAAGGTATGTAGTACTTTCTGTACTGGTTACTACAATACTTCATTCCACATGAAAACTGTAAAAATGTTTATTTTTGTTACCATTTATAGGACTTTAGCTTTTATGATACAAACTTTCACTGGTCTTTGGCTTTTTCTTTGTTTTTGTTTTTTGGAGGGCATGGTCTCTTAAGGGATCTCACTTCACAGCTCTGGGTACATGCATAATTTTGAATTGAGGGACCACAATGTACCTACCATGGGTAAAGGCTGATGCCCTTTCAGCATTCAGATGAATGATTTTCTAAGTAAGTGCTTACCTGTAATTTAATATTGCAACCCCCCCACCCCAATCCATCCATCCATCCATCCATCCATCCAATCTATATAACCTATCTCACAACTGCCTTTATCTCAATGTCTCCTGAGATTCAGTACTGAAGGTATTTTTATTTAATGAAAATTAGGTATATTTGTCTAGATAAGCAGTCTTCAACCTGGGGCATGCATACCCGTGGCAGGAGGGTGATATAAGATTTCCCAAGGGATAAACAGGCACAGATGGTTTTAAGGGAATCAATTTCTAGTTCCTCAACTTTTATGTTCTCTTCTCTGAAATAGATGTGCCTGAGAACTCTCCTATGAGTTTTTCTTTCTTATATCCCTTTTTGCATGCTCTTCTTCCACTAAATAAAATAAAGGCATATTTCTTTCCTATCTAGAATCTTACTATAGTACTTTATCTCAGGGTATAAAGATCTCTTGAGATGCAAAGAAAGGGACAATTCAAAATACTGATGTGAGGCTGAGAATGCCAAGGTATCAAATCATTCTGCAGGGCAGGTGGTTTCCAATTCACTGCTTTCAATAAAATGGAAGGAGGATCTAATCATGATGTCAATTGATAGATCATTAAAAATAAATTTCAATGATAGATTGCTAAAATGATCATTTAATGATAGACCATGAAAATAATTCTTAATAATAGATTACTATATAAATTGTCACATAACTCAGAAAGAGTTAAAAGATTTGAGTGATGTTGTTAAAACAAAATTCTTTCCTTTCACATCTATTTTCTTATGTAACTTTCCTTACAGATTCCACCTACTGAAAAAAGAAAAGGATAGAATCATTGACAAATCTTGTCTCATTCAGCAGCAAATAACATTCATTCATAAATACTTGAGCAAAGGGGAGGAGGAGGAAGCCCTATCCATTTCATTAAAGGTATATTTCCAATAAATTATTTGTTTTTATTTTTAATAATGTTTATTAAAATTTATGATTTTAATAAGTGTGTATTAATAGTATTTGTAATGATAACTCAGTGCAGATTAGTTTTTAGAAAAACTGAGTCTTATGATCATAGGAAATTTTAACATTTGAATTTACATACCTATGTTTAATTTTTCATATATTTTTACTGCTGAAAAGTATAATAAGGTAATCAATTTGAGAAGTTAAAATTGTGTAGAAATATAAAAATATAAATTTAAGATGGAAAAGGAATATAAAGTTGTCAACTGTTAAAAGCTTTTTTTATGCATTTTTTAAAAACAGAAAATGGTGACTATCAATTCACTTTGATATTTAAAATCCATTGTATATACTTAGAATTTTATACGCTATGCAAGAAACAATAACCTTTGCAACTATATAAACTTGTGATAAAAACTTTCAGAGGCTACATTAAAAATACAAGAGAATGTACATGATTTTAAACAATATTTTAGGAGATACAAGAGCAAATAGTCTGGTGACCAATTATGTAGAGTAGGGAAGAAAACTATGGCCTGTGCCTGGTTTTGTATATAAAGTTTTATTGGAATACAGAAATACTAATTTGTTTATATATTGTTTATGGCTGCTTTTGTGCTATAACAGAATTAAGTAGTTGTGTCTGAGACCTTATGGTCTACAAAGCCTAAAATATTTACGATCTGGCTCTTTACCAAAATGTTTACCCACGCCTGGTCTAAAGGGTGACAGTTGTTGAAATCATTTAATTAGACTTGACTATAGGATATTCATTGTCAAGTTTTAAGGCAAACAGTGATTTATACTTCATAAGTAATGCTTTGAAATGACTTATCAAATGGACTTTATTTTCCTGACTTTTAAAACTTTACCCAAGTGAACATTTTTTTCCTTGTTTTTTTAAATTTTATTTTATTTTTTTTATGATAGTCACAGAGAGAGAGAGAGAGAGAGAGAGAGAGAGGCAGAGACACAGGCAGAGGGAGAAGCAGGCTCCATGCACCGGGAGCCCGACGTGGGATTTGATCCCAGGTCTCCAGGATCGCACCCTGGGCCAAAGGCAGGCGCTAAACCGCTGCGCCACCCAGGGATCCCTTATTTTTTTAATATATGGCAAATCATATGTACTGAAAGCAAAAGATGATTTAGGAATCACAGTAGTATTTATCCTTGCTGTGGGTAATTCCTTCTTAGATTTCTGCTTAAATGTGGGAGACTGATAAGTGAATCAGTTTTGAGCTTTAAGTTATTTCAGTTCATCTTGATAGTTCATTTGCAAATGGTAGCCATTTAGTGCTACTGAAACAATGGTTTTAAAGACAAAAAAGGTGACCTACACTTAGGGAACACCTTGGATTTTAAAATAATAAATCAGCTTATTCATTTGCTTTATTTAAAAATTTAAAAATTTTAAGTGCAGGGAAATTTAACAAAATTTAACAAAATTACCAGCTACACAAAATTACAATGCTGTCCATTGACAGCATACCCGTACAACTAGGCAATTAAGTTTTTATTCTAAAAGTTGCTGAATAACATCTTTTATAACAAGAAATGTTAATATGTTAATATCAGTAACATTCTCGGTGAAGCCGTATTTGAAATTCCCACCCACAAGAATGAAAAATGCTAAACTAGAGATTTCAACTAACTGACTCAAAAAGCACAGAAGGAATTAAATATTCGAAGTCATCTGCTACAGATGCTCATTTCATCCCAAAGGCTCTTCCTGGTCTCCTCCCTTTTCCTTTTTTCCCCCTTGAACAAATTTAACCTCCAATGGCAATTTATTGGGCTGTAGGACCATAGGAAAATGAATACAAATATCTTAACACTGCCATTGGCTGGGCAATATATTTCAACTTCGAAACTGCTCTGCAATTGCACATTAATCCCCTCAGACTGAACAGAGGGTCCAGGAAGAAAGGATTGATCTCCTTTAATGATGAAACCCTGGCACTGCAGTTTTATTTTTCACAACACAGTGCTGCTAAGAACCCCACTGTTATTATGAAAATTTCCCTAGCAAAGGAGCTCCATCACATTACCGGTGCACCAATTCATCATAACGTGCCTCGCTCCTGCTCATCAACAAGTCTGAGTGATGAAAAGATCCAATATTATCCTGACAGTACTTCATGCGCATTCTCAATCACACATTATTACAGCATCCATATTAATTTTCAGTGACACGCGTCCTAGGCCTGTTCAAATTAGGCAAACCAACGAGGGGGAGTTGATGAAATACCAGCATAGCCACAGCTCATTGCATTCCAATTTGCATGCAAATGGTTTATCAGGAAAATTCCATTCCCAGCAACCAGCAAGTGAAAAACAACTGTAATCTACACTTCAGGGCCACCATACAGAGCTTAATGAATCGCAAAGAGAGAAAGAAGTGACAGACCTATGAGAGGATCGATTTCCACTGGCAGCTGGTATGGCTGGTCTTGTACTGCACCTTGATGAGCTGGAATTCACAAAAGATTTAAAAAAAAAAGCATTATTTTTCATATACTAAACTATATAACAATGCTAAAGTCAAGTCTTACGTAAAATTGTTTCCAACCTCCAAATCTCTCATATACTTTGGTGAAATTTAAAGAAAAAAAAATCCAGGTGCTTTTATGGCTAGCTTATGAAACATTTATTTTAGATTAGTGCTGTTCTGAACATGTGCCATCAGCAGTGGCTCCAGTCCTAGGCCATAAGCTATAGCAGATGCTTGACTGGCAACCTCTGATGCTGCAACAAAACAAAATTAAGTGGTAAAGCGCGCTGAAAACAAAATGTGACAACCATCTGCTGACTGTAGCAAATACTGTTTTTTTGTTACTTCTTAAAAAGGCAGTTTTGAATGCTACAGCACAAAGGATCCACAAAAACGTCAATTTATGATGGAGAAAGGGAAAGCTCTAAGTCAGGGAACATTTAATGTTTCATCCATCACTTAAAACCAATCAATTGAAAGTTTGAATAAAAATAAAGAAAGCTATCCGCAGATAAATGTTTTAGTTAAATGCATTTGGCTGAAATATTTTCTTCAATATTGGATTGAGGTTTTTAAGAAAAGTTTTATTAATATTTAATATTTCCATGGTTTCAATTTAAAAATATTCTGAGAAGCAAATGAATAACAAAAATCAATCCATACTAAGAATAGTTTGTTCAATTCTCAAAATGGTTCTAAAGATTCCTGCATAGTTATTTTATAATTGAAAAGAGATTTTGTTGGTTGTTTCCCTATGAAAGGTAGAAGGACTTAGGTAAAGAAGAAGTGTGCTAGGGAGCAGGAGCCTCTGCTGGCTACTTATGCAGACTTGGGCAAGCATAAACCTGAAAATGAAGGCTTTGGAATAGATGATCTTCTCAGCTTTGTAACTCTGATAAATTCTGGGCCCTTTTCCAAATTATTTCCCCCGAATGACTCAGCCATTCACTCTGGTCAGTATCTGCCTTTTATAGACTTATCAACATCTAAACTACTGCTTAGTTGGTATTAGAACTCTGCTGAATGACGTCATATTTTAGGAAATCTTTCTGTCCTTGAAGGGCTGAAAAGAAAAATGGGGTATGTTCCAATGAGTTTCATTAGATTATTTTAGAATTTATTATGTCATCATGTCCCCTGTTAGCAAATATCAACTTTTCAAGGTGGTTTTAAAGATCATTAATACTGGTTCAAGTACAATATTAGCACTAAAAATTACAGTTGAGTATGTATAAGAAATTAAAGTGGCAGGAGAAAAGAAGCTGTATAACTCAGTCTTTTTTATTGAAGGCATTGTCTGCTCATCACTGGCTCTGCCAGCAAAGAAATCACAGGACACATATTGGTAATATTCAGGGAAAATGCACCATAGCCTCTGATTTTTACCCACCAGTGCCATTAACTTCCAGTAATACCAGTGCTGATCACTATTAATACCTTGACAGACTTTCTCTACTTCTCTGAGAATCTGGGATCATAGAAACATGGAAGATACACTGTCAGTGAAATTGAGGAGGGTAACTATCTGTGGTCATGCCTCAAATTCTGGTGCTCCCACTGACTGCCCTATGACCTTGGGCAAGTTATGTAGCCTCTGCGGTTCAGTTTTCTGATTTGTAAAATGGGTTAGACTGAACAATATGAAATTAATAATACCTGACATTTGACCTATAAAGAAGCTATTTCATATGGTTCAACCTAAAGACAGAACCTACATCCTAGCATTATTGAGGGGATCAGAGAGCTAATACATGTAAAGTGATTAAAACAGTATCTAGAACCTAGAAAATGTTCTATAAACATTAGCTGCTATTCTTTTATTTTGTTCGCAGGTCCTGTAAGGTCCTTTGAGGGAGAAGGAAAAATAAAGATGATTTAAAAAAAAAAAATCAGGACTCAGACCTTGCTAAAAGAAATGACAGTAGCTAGCTGTCTAATGAACAAACTATGGAAATCATAGATTCTTAGAAAAGAACTAGAATCTAAATTTTAAAAAAAAAGTAGTATAACACGAATTTAATATTCGTTGAAGAAAAGCTGTTAGGGATTTCTGACATTTTTGTTCCTGACATTTGTTTTAAATCGAGGCATATCAAGGCAAGGAAAAAGTAGAACAAGATAGGACGAAAGATCAGATTTATATAAACATACTTGAAATGAGACACAGATTTAATAAAATGGATGCTTAATATTTTCAGGTGTAGGTATAAGCTCAGAATTGAAGATCACATTGTAGAAGGGTAACTACTGGGTATTCCCATAGGTATTTATCTGGTGAGGAAGTGCTGCGTCATACTGTAAAGCCAGAGGGTGAGACCAAAACCCAAGGTACATATGGTGTCTAAATGGGGTGACACAAGGTATTTGTGGCATCCAAAATGGGTGTCTCTCCATCGTCTGGGGCCCCCACCTGAGGCAGAACAAAGAAGTTTATTGAATACACTGCAGAGAAGCGGCTGGCAGCACGGCAGAGGAGAACCAGTCTGCCAGGAGGAGGTAGTGGGTGGGGGCTGCTTTTCAAGGAGGGAGGCAGAGAGGGAATCTTCCCTTCTTTGGGAACTATGCCTCATTGTAAGCAGCCCATTGATTAGCTAGGGCCTCTGGGTATTTCAAGTGGGTGGCTTCAAGAGCCTGTCTGTATTCTATCACTCAAGCTGCTTGCCTTCCCCCCTTTCTGATCAGCAATGACAAATCTTAGGCATTTTGGGTGGAGGTTTCATCCTCAGTAGTACAGACCCAAAGAAGGCTCACTGGGGAGAATAACAGGCAAAGAATTGGCAAAACATATGCAGTCCTCCAAGCGTGTAGCTTACAGAATGGTGAGCTTGGGCTGGGAAGGGCTGGGTGGAGTGGCACTCCAGCAGAGGGACGCTGCCCCCAGACCACTTTACTATCTATAGAGAACCTAGAAGTAAGGAAAAGAATACCTGACAACCAAGTACTAAGGGAAGCAGGCTTTCCAGTCAGAGAAATAGGCTTGCTCAAGATGGGAGGTCCAGAACTCGTCAGCAGTACTTCTGGAGCGTACCTAAAACTTGAGTATCAGCTGGAGACCTTGTAGCCCTTGGGTTGAGCCAGCTCAGGGCCTGCTGAGTTTGCCATTAGCTCGGCTAAACTAAAGACAGTGGCAGAGTAGCCAGGACTTTCCAGCAGGTGAAAAGGTTTGTTTTCCCTCACATAGCCAGTCACTCTGTTTAAACTGAGAAGTTCTCAGAGCTGCCACTAGCAGCCACCAGGACAGGCATCATTGGTGCTGGCCCTGATGCCACACACACTGGTGCTTTTGCCCAGCTCTAAGAGTAAATGTATACTAGGTAAATCCTTTAGTGTATTTGATAGAATATACCACCAGTGTGTTTTTCCTCTAACCAGTGGTATTAGAGAATCCAAAAATCACATTTGTTAAATGATAACCTTTAGTCCCAAAATATGTCATCTGCATACACACTTATCACTATAAGTTCACTTGAAGAAAAAGGAATAGAAGGACCTAATAATAGAGACAAGATATACCTGCCTCAATTTCTACCTTCTCCACTTTTTTTGAAATCTATTCTCTAATCAAATACTGGCATTCATTTCCTTTCTAACAGCCAGGAAAACAGCCATAGTTAGTAAATTCTGATACCAATCACAGATTCTTCATGATGGGTACGTTATTGAGCAAAGTCAGCGTACCAAGTTTTGCTTGAATGTCAATTCAATTCTGTTCCATTCTAAGAGTTTTTGCATCTAATTGGCATGAGGCCCTGTTCAAGAATTTATATTTTTGTTTTTGCAACCAGTTCGGGTATTATAATGAGCAGCACTTTATGTACATTTTACAGATTTAATGACAAGTTAACAGACTATTAAAATCTATCTTTTAAAATGTCTTACCTAAAACAATGGCTTGGAAAAAAGCCTATAATCTTCAGGACTTTATAAGATTTTCCTTCTTACAAATAGGATTTCTAACTAGTGGCCAAAAAAGAACAATGCTAGATCCAGATCCCAACATTCCTGTTCTAATGAGGGGCAATAAATCATAGTGGGTGATCATAAAATTTGAGTCAGAAAACTTGGGTTCAAACCTGGCTCTGCCACTGACTGGCCATATGTGATACTGAACAAGGGGACTCAGTATCTTTGTGGTAAACTGTGGGGCTGGATTAGATGAACTCTCAAGTCTCCTCAAACTTTGGTTTATGATTCTAATGGTTATTTCAGTAGCTTGCTGTTAGTTACTCTAACTATTCAACACTTAATGGAAAAATAGAAATGTACTTATGGGTTCGTAGTATTTTGGGTAAGTAATTTAGTTGTTCTTTTTTCTATCATCCATGACAAATACTATGATGTCATGTACAAAAAGGCATATAAGTAGACAATCAAAAATGCTGAGTATATGAATAAGTGGAAAAAAGATCTAATAAATAAATATATATTACTTATGGACACAATATAGAATATCATTATATTAAGATAGAGAAATAATATTTGTCTACAAGGAATAAAGACAAACCACCAGATGCCAGAGTTTATGTTTTAATATTTGTATTATATGCCTCAGAAGGGACTTCTTTAAGCCTTTCAAACTATTAAATATTTTGATTCAGACGAATGCTTGAAAATTGAAAACCTTAAATGTTGAGCTATATTTAAGTGGCTATTAAAGTTACAGTGCTTTCTATGGTGTTCAGCAGTTACTATGTATTATAATATTTCTTTACTTACCAGGAAGGTTGTGCCACTTGTTCACTGCAAAGAGCCTGTTAGCAGTGACTGTGATCACAGCAGGAGTCGCCAAACCAGGCTGGGTGTTAGCTGCCACATGAGTGACAGGGGAGTTGGAGGGAAACTTTAGGACCATGATAACATCCTGCTGGGCTTGGTCTGTGAACATCAATGGACTCTGCAGGAGGAGATACTGTTGAGTGGGCATGACAAGACCCAAATATACAAGAAGGAAAAGACAAAGAAAGACAAGAAAGAGAGAGGGTGCAGGAAAAGAAGAGGAAAGACCATGTTAACACAAGTTGCAACTGAGAGTGTGGTGAGCAGAAAGGTTATAGAAATGGCAATTAGGATTGGCTTGTTTTTCATGTACGTCATTAGTTGAACGTTTTAGTGATTGAAGTAAAATAACATTAACAGTAACATTTAAAAAAATCCATAGATTTTATTAGCTCCCTTTCCCACCCTACTCTCATGAAGGACTACAGAAATGATTTGATTTAGATTCTAAATAGGCAAAGTATTGGGGATTGCATTAAACCATTTCAGTTGCTATTACGTGTCAAGTACAAAAAAAACAAAGAATGAGGATAGGCAATAGGTACAAAAGCAAGGCAAGGTAACTTCAAAGATCATCAAAAGTTGTGTTGAGTTAGCACGAAGATTTTGACAACTAAATAAAGAGATAATTAAAACAAACATTTATAAACAATAGTTACACAGCATGTATTATTACAGTAGAGAAATAACTTACAAACGTAATATACAAACTTAATTATAAAGGTGTTTCAAAGCAATGCATAATTAAATGTACTTGTAAAAACAATATATTTATATAGTGTACCAAGTCATAAACACTGCCCTATTATAATGCAAATGGTGCTTGCTCTTAACAATTTCTGCTATAGCTAAGGATAAAGAGAAATACCTAGATGTCCCTCTGCTCTTTTGATTAAAAAAAACTAAAGCGCAAGACTTTTGATTTTGCCTTTGAAAAGCAGAAAGTAATTGAAAATGTTAAACAAAAAAACACTGTCTGTTCTAATAACTAGCAACAAAATAAATCTTGAAGACTACTAAAGATTTAGAACATTCCTACAACTCGTATGTCATAATCCAAGACATATATAACACTGCTGTGATTTACTGGCTTTATTTATATGTCGGGGTAGTATGCTATCACCCAGTAATTGCACTGTGCATTTCCAGCAATCCTCTTCTACATGTCTATTTTCTAATAGCTGATTAGTATCATTCACAATTGAAACACTTTGATGAAGTGCTTCTGGCTGCTTTCCTACTGCCATATTTCAAAACACCAGGTATATGTAAATGTGTTAGGCACATATATTTAACACGTATTTATTCAGAACTGCTAATAAAAAATTAAATACATTTGCATTTTTATTATCAGTCCTTTTAAAAAAGTTATTAAGAGTACTTAGAAAAACATATTGCACTAAGAATTCCTATTTGCACTCTTTGCATAAAGGTGTAAATAAAGGCAACTAATAAGCTACCCAGACACCCTTCTGAGCAAGTGGCTAAAAGCCAATCAATATTATGAGTTAATCCTCCCTGGATGCTCATTCAATTAAAGGTGTCAGTAATGCCTCATCTGATGTGGCCTCAATTAAATCCAACTATCTGATGGTGTGAAAACACAGGGGGATACAGCAACAGCAGCAAAACCAGACAAATAGGCAGCCTTCGTGTGCCTGCTAATTACTACACCTGGTGTATATTATGGCTCATGCACTTAACGCAGCACGAGGTGGCTTTAATTTCTGTTATATTCGTGTGTGTGTATGTGTGTGTGGTGGGGTACGGTGCACTGATGGTTGATGGGGGGGACTCATCTGAATGGTAGTAAAAACAATAAACATTTGGGCCTTTGATTTTCAAAACCTTTATATCAATTAGTAAATTTTGTTATACAAAGAACCTTTTATACAATTTTTAAGGAACTCTGTGGAACTGGGCAAAAATGAGAAATAGTGAGCAACAACAAACACAATACCCTACAAGCTAGTTTTGAAGAAGTCCTGGGAAAAGGAAATGAACATCATTTCAGAGTACCAAACCTTATTCTTCACTTATAGTTAAAAAAAATATTTACTAAAGTCAATTTATAAACTCTGAGAAAGAGTATAACATACATCATAAAGTCTCACTGAAAGGAAGTTGATACTTATTTTTGAGCTTAACAGCTCATACTGTAAATATGATTAGGCTGAAATTGAATAATTCCAATGTTTATGTCCTTAAAAAAAAAACACAGAAACATCTCTAATGTGTAGGAAGAATGTCTTGTTTACATAGTGACTCTAGTGGGCCAACTCTAGGCCACATGGCAAGGACAGGCCACTTCCAGAGAAAGCCACAGACATCATATCCGGAACCGTCCACTGCATTTTTATAACAGGCTGTCCCTCCAGTCTGTTTCTACATGCTCCATCTTTGACTAGTGCTCCCGAGGTAGGCAAGCAGTGGAAACTCTTGGGAGTTGCATCACATCCTGGGCTATTAAGTATGGAATAAGAAGCACCAGAAATAAGTAGCACATTGCAGTGTACTGGGCTAGTCTATGGTGATGGCAACAGTGGCATATGAGGATGACGACTGGTAAAACAGGGATCAGAGAAACAAACCTTCATCTAATTTTGGGTGCCTCAGGGAGCCACATCTGAGGTAGAAGGAGGAAACTGCTAGCCCAGTTTCATTCAGTTGTCACAGATTAAGTGTACCCTTGCTGACAACTCTGGTTTCCTTCCAACATGCCTTTCTTTCCCACCCACATATGTGTAATGTGAAAACACAATTTGCACACGTCTGGAAAGGAGTTCAGGGATTCAATTCAGAGGATAAAGATAATGGGAAAGACTGTATCCCATCCTCATATTAGCGTGGCCTTCCTATCCTAGAAAGCTGATCTGCCTCAATGAACTCTTTTGCCAAGGAGAGAGGCTTGGCAGGAGGGGCTCCCCTCTGACCCAGAGACCAAGTCTGTGCAATGACCCAGGCAGAAAGTCAGTGGAGCAGTGGAGGCGTTTCCATTACCCAACATCATAATAGCCTGAGTCTCACTGATAAGCTATTACTAAAATGATTTCTAAACCACAAACATAAATCATTCTTGCTATTTTTTATGGCATTATCTTCCACTGTTCTTGTTAAATGTTTGCTTTTTGTGTAATCTGCTCACTAGTTACCCTTTATGTTCACTTAAATCTGATCTCACCTGTTTAAAAACACTTAAGGGAAAATGTGATGCAAATAATTTTTAAAATGAGCATACTTTATTGTGACGGCCAAGTCACATAACTAGAGAAAGAAGGGAGAAAAAGGTTTGGAAGAAAAAAGAAAATAACAAAGAGTGTGAAAAGGAAGACACAAAGATGATGGTGAGATAGAAAGAGAAAGGAAAAAAAGAAACGGAGTCAGAGGTGAAAGGGCCACATCTCTTGCTCTCTTTGCTGCTGTCTCGTTTCTAATATTGATCAAAATTCTACATCTCCAACTCCTGACCCTGGGCTGGTCTCTGACTTGTTTTGGCCAATAAAATGTGGTATAAATGATGCTGTGTGAGTTCAAGAGCTCAAGCTTCAAGAAGTGTTCTCTTGGAACATTGTTCCTATTCTGAAAGTGGCCTGAGCTAACTTCCTTGATGATGAAAAACTACATGGAAAGAGTTCTAACTCAGCCTACCCGCAGCACTTCAAGGTGAGACAAGCAGAAGAAATGACCATTTAACCCTCAAAATCATGAGAAATATAAATCACTGTATTAAGCTTTGGGTGGTGTGGTATACCAAACCACCTTTTCTTCTCTCTGCAGTCCCTTACTCTCAGTAACAATGTCCTACATTTTAGTTTTAAAATTCCCAAACAGAAAAATATACTGGGATGTAAAGAACAAACACAATAGCAAAACTAATCTAGAAACTCATAGGATCAAATCAGAAAATTCATCTTTCGGGACGCCGACATGGCTCAGTGATTTAGCACCTGCCTTCGGCCCAGGGCGTGATCCTGGAGTCCCGAGTTCAAGTCCCACATTGGGCTCCCCTCAGGGATTTTGATTCTCCCTCTGCCTGTGTCTCTCATGAATAAATAAATAAAAATATTTAAAAAAAAGAGAAAACTCATTCACCTTATGTCTGGAGTCATTATCCTGCAGTGGGGATATGTGACAATTATAAACCTTTTAATTCTGCAACATAAAACATGAACTGATGAGATCCTAGAGCACCAGAACAATGTTTACCTTTCTAAAGACTCCAGAACAGCATGCAATAATATTTACTGGTTGTTAGGAGGCTGACAAACATTGCATAAAAAGAACAGGTTCAGATGTGGCAGAGAATCTCAAGTACAACAAACATGGTTATGAATGTTGAGCATGGTCTGAGAGAGACGCAAGAAATTAAGAGTATAAGCGGCACTTACCACTTGCATAGCAGAACCTCTGGGAGGATGGGGCTCTATGAGTAGTGAGAAGGTGTCTGTCCAAAACTTCGAATTTGAGCTTCAACAGCCTGAAAAATGCATGGGCAAGTTTGAGGGTTAAGAGGTGCTAATTATAGGCAGTAGAACCACAACTGTCACCTGAAAATGTCATTCCTACTTCTGGCTTGTTTCATGCTGAAAATCAACTTTATGTTTTCACAGTGGGTCTAAGCACCTGGCACGGGCATTGAGGGTGAGGTCATCCTTTAGTACTGTGTAAGCTGTTCCTATAAAACCCTGCAAAACCCTCTCATCTTGCTCAGTGATATGAAACAGAAACCAGCTATTACAATCAGAAATTGTCCTTTTTGGCTCCATCTCTGTTTTCTTGCATTTTTTTCTCCTGCTTGCATCATCCCTGATGACTAAAGCTAATCTTTTACAGGTATAGAGAAAACCTATTGCTGCTTTGATTCTAGGCCCCATTTCATCCTGGGAAGTAGAAAGAAGGAAAAGACTGTATCCAATCCTCATATTAGCGTGGCCTTCCTATCCTAGAAAGCTGATCTGCCTCAATGAACTCTTTTGCCAAGGAGAGAGGCTTGGCAGGAGGGGCTCCCCTCTGACCCAGAGACCAAGTCTGTGCAATGACCCAGGCAGAAAGTCAGTGGAGCAGTGGAGGCGTTTCCATTACCCAACATCATAATAGCCTGAGTCTCACTGATAAGCTATTACTAAAATGATTTCTAAACCACAAACATAAATCATTCTTGCTATTTTTTATGGCATTATCTTCCACTGTTCTTGTTAAATGTTTGCTTTTTGTGTAATCTGCTCACTAGTTACCCTTTATGTTCACTTAAATCTGATCTCACCTGTTTAAAAACACTTAAGGGAAATGTGATGCAAATATTTTAAAATGAGCATACTTTATTGTGACGGCCAAGTCACATAACTAGAGAAAGAAGGGAGAAAAAGGTTTGGAAGAAAAAAGAAAATAACAAAGAGTGTGAAAAGGAAGACACAAAGATGATGGTGAGATAGAAAGAGAAAGGAAAAAAAGAAACGGAGTCAGAGGTGAAAGGGCCACATCTCTTGCTCTCTTTGCTGCTGTCTCGTTTCTAATATTGATCAAAATTCTACATCTCCAACTCCTGACCCTGGGCTGGTCTCTGACTTGTTTTGGCCAATAAAATGTGGTATAACTGATGCTGTGTGAGTTCAAGAGCTCAAGCTTCAAGACGTGTTCTCTTGGAACATTGTTCCTATTCTGAAAGTGGCCTGAGCTAACTTCCTTGATGATGAAAAACTACATGGAAAGAGTTCTAACTCAGCCTACCCGCAGCACTTCAAGGTGAGACAAGCAGAAGAAATGACCATTAACCCTCAAAATCATGAGAAATATAAATCACTGTATTAAGCTTGGGTGGTGTGGTATACCAAACCACCTTTTCTTCTCTCTGCAGTCCCTTACTCTCAGTAACAATGTCCTACATTTTAGTTTTAAAATTCCAAGAGAAAGCATGGAATAAAGACTAGGATCATGTCAGGACTTCTAAAATGTTTTTTGATGGGACTAAATCAATTTATGATCAACATCAGGACAATCTTGAAGAAGAAAAAGTATCAAAAATAAAATGAGAGAACCTGAAGCATAGCGGTAGTCACAAAGAAAGAGGCGGGAGCACTGCTATTTTATGATATATGGATTTATTAACTGAGCTTATGAATGTGAATCTTAAATTTTTAAAGACCAGTTGGTGGGGATCCCTGGGTGGCGCAGTGGTTCGGCGCTTGCCTTTGGCCCAGGGCGCGATCCTGGAGACCCGGGATCGAATCCCACATCGGGCTCCCGGTGCATGGAGCCTGCTTCTCCCTCTGCCTGTGTCTTTGCCTCTCTCTCTCTCTGTGACTATCATAAATAAATAAATAAAAAAAAAAAAAAAAAAAAAAAAAAAAAAAGACCAGTTGGCAAAGCCAGCACCTTTACCCTTGACTGCTGCCTTTGGTGGTCCCTGCCCAACAACCACATGTCTTTTCCCCTATTTAAATGGAGGAGGGCAGGGGAGAGATAACTTGCACACATGGCCTGTGGCACTGGATGGTTCAGAGTGTTAATCTTGACTTAGCCATTTTTCTGCTGTGTGATTTTGGGCAATTAGCTTAACCTCTTTTCCTCATCTACAAAATAGAGAAACTAAGAATACCTAGTTCACAGAATTGTCTAGAAAATTAAAAATACCTACAAAGTACTTTACACATACTAAGCACTAAATAAAATGTGGCATTATTATTAGGTTTGGGACTCAGCGTGATACTCATTTAACACAGCTAATCAGGGAAGGAAGGGAAGAAATGTTTCAGGAGTTACTAATGATAAATTATTTTAGGAAACTGAAATCTGGCATAAGATTTTAAGATATACTGCAGGGCTAAGCACTCAGAGACAAAAATATCTCTTTGGAGGTTGAGAGGTCAATCCCAAACAAAAGGGATTATATGCCTCAACCCTTATGGAAGCTGTGGTATTTGAAAGAAAGGGCTAAATGTATAAGCCATGGACTAAGGAAAAAAATCAATGGGTCTTGGAGAACGATGACTTTGAGCAACGAAGAAAAGAAAAAAGACAGACTAATTCTTTTTCTTTTGAACTTGCATATTTTAGAGAGTAATAATGCAATGGATGGAAATAGAAGTTTCTGTTAGGAGAACTAGTTTGCCATGAGAAAGTGTATTTTACATGACATGTAGAATCTGAAGTGATAGTGATAACCATTACCCATGTTGAAATATCCAATGAGCAAAAGAAAGCCCAAGATTGGCTCTGACATCAAAGATCAGTATTGATTTAGGTGTAATTCAGAAAAGAGAAATGTTAAGTCAATGGTTTTAGATCTTTCTCTTTCCCTGTGTAATATGTGTGTATTTTTAAGCAACAGAAATGACTTCCTTTTTCAAATAAAATGTAACATGAAATCCCAATTTATCAAAAATATAGGTATAGGGCTATCTACTTTAAAGGTGGATGAAGCTATCCTTAGTAAGCTTTCTTAGCAACTCCTGAAACAATTCTGAGAAATCTTAGGGCTGTGGCACACAATCTGAAACTCACTGGTTAAGCTCCAGGAAGGAAATACATGAGACACACACATAAAAGGAACTATAGCTGAACTCTGGGAAATACTCATATTTAGGGTATCATATAAAGAACTAATGAAGAAAACAGAGGAGGGGGTAGTTAGGAGTCAGGGAGCAGGACAGTGATATGGAAGCTGTAAGGTGAGAGTTCCAAACACAGAATGATCAGTAACATTAACTACTCCAGAGAAGCTAAGAATGACATTATTGAATATAAATTTTAATTATAGATATAAATTTAATGTAACCAGTCTTAATACTACATATCCTGCTTCACATTTTACATTGTTTTGAAATGAAAAGGATATGAGGGGTAAGATAACTTTAAGAAATACCAATGTTCTCTCTTTTTCTTGAAGATTTATTTATTAGAGAGAGAGTGAGAGAGAGAGAGAGATAGCACACACATGAACTGGGGGAGGAGCAGAGAGAGAGAAGCAGACTCCCTGCTGAGGATGGAGCCCAATGTGGGAACCTGAGATCATAGCCTGAGCTTGAAACCAAGAGTCTGATGCTCTACTGACTGAGCCCCCAGGTGCCCTTATTATTATTTTTTTCTTGAGAAAGAGTACACGAGGAGGGGGAGGGGCAGGGGGCAGAAAGAGAGAGAGAGAGAGAGAGAGAGAGAGAGAGAGAGAGAATCTTAGGCAGGTTCCATCCCCAGTGCAGAGCCCCATGTGGGGCTCAATCTCATGATCGAGAACATGACCTGAACAGAAATCAAGAGTTGGATGCTTAACTGACTGAGCCCCCTGGAAAACACTTCTTTAAAAAACAACTAAAATTTTAGAATTTGCACATTAGTGACCTCTTTCAGGAAAAGGCTTTTTCAAGTCATGTAATATAATGGTCTGATTATTTTCCTAAATGACAGAACAAAAGCTGTATTATCCCACACAGGTTAACTATTGATTTTCTTTCCAAGTCCTCCCAACAGCTAAAAAGACTACAGAATTCTTAGGCATGAATACTTTAATTCTTGAGTAATCTTTAAGAGTTGTGGGTGATAAAAATACAACAGAAAGGGCTATTTCGAGCGTGAACATTATGGAATAAGATTATTGGATAATGATTATGATCTCAAATTCTTGTAGTCACACTTTGTATCATCAACTGACAGTTGTAGATTCTCTTCATTGTTTCTACAACTCACCTACCATTTTTCATTCACCCTGATCTCTGAAGCAGTCTACACTGTTGATCACATCCTAGTTTCTTCACATTCTCTCTTCTGTGGCTTTCATGGCTCTACCCCCAGTTTAGTTCTCTTTCTTCTTTATTCTCTTTCATTTGCTGACTTCTATTCTCTCTCATCCATAAAAGAACTCATCACTGCAAGTTCTCTTCTAGCATTCTGAATTTCTTCATCTACTCTTTCTGCCCTGGAATTTTTTTCTGCTATGACTTGAAACTTTTCTCTGTGGGAAAGACTTTCAAATCTAAACCCAGAGGATTACTGATTTCTATCAAGTGTCCATTTACACTGTTGCCTAATGGCCATCTATGTATATATTGTGTGTATCATATATCTCAGCACACTTAAAATGAACATATCTTAAAATCGTGTTAAACTAATTTTATTCTAACATTCTGCAGTCAAAGGTTAGACTCCTATTTTGATTTTTATGTCCTGATTCTTATTGATATTTAAAAATTTTACCTCCTCCTTTCATATATAATCATTCACTAGATCCAATCACCTCTTTTCTAAAGTTTCTCATATCCCTCATTCCTTTCTGAATTCAGGTCCCTTATAATTTCAGGTATTGAGAACTGCAATAGTCTCTTTAGTTTAGTTTCTTCTCTTTAGTTTCTTCCTTCAGTATGAACTGCAGAATTGAGTTTTCCCAAACTCTCTTTTATGCAATATTCTCTTGATCACATGTCTTCAATTCATCTCCAGCAATTAAAGGACTAATGTCAGGCAATAACATCTTTCACTTTACTCCCTTATCCAGTTCTCTGATACAGTGTTCTTTTTCAGTCAGGCTGCTTTTCTTATATAAATATAATCAGCTCTTTTTGTTCTTTCTCTCATGTGACTGCTTCTTCTGGAATGGTCACCCTCATCTTCAATTTTCTGAGTCCTACCCCTCTCAAGAAAGCCCTGCTTAAGTTCCACATTTTTGGTGTACTGTTTCCCAAATCTCTTAGCCTGTTCATCTGATTACACACTTGATTTAAGCTTCCTTGTAAATGTTTTCTGTAACTTTTAATAATTACTAGTCTCTGCACTATACTATAAAGGCTTACAATATTATATATTTTAGCATAAAGTACCTTGCACATAGTATTCTCACAACAAAAAAAGTGAATTTAGTGCCTATTACATTAGCAAGCTCAATCAGACCTTTATGCCTCCTCATCTAGATTTGTACTGGGGACAAAACCAAGCTTGAGAGAGAAGCACAGTTCTTGACAAGGGCAAAATGTGGACAAGAGGGAGTATAAGTGAAGGCTGATAATTGCTATTACTGAGACCAAAGAGTCTTTCAGGGAAGGTCTGAAAGATGTCAGTAAAGGCAATAGCTCTCATTTCTTCACCCCAACATAGCTGAGGGATATGACAACACTTTGGTATCTCACTATATAATGATTTTCTTAAGAGCCAAGTGAGAAATTCCGGGGCAATATGTGTGATTTGAAAAAGTCCCTCAAAGTAATTTTATTTATCACTTTTTCATCACTTTTCCCTTCAGACTTATGTATAAAGCAACAGAAAATTAGAGGCACAACTGAAGTTTGAAGTCACAGAGAACATACAGGTGTTAAGATTCAGGAAAGTGGACTGGTATTGCTTGATAAACTCTACCAAGTGCCTAAACTGTTTTTAATGAACATTCCTTCATCTAGATAGTCTTAGTTCCAGATGCTAAAAATTTGCTTATTATGTTAAATTTTTATTATGGAATAGGATAATGAACCCCCATGTACCCATAAGTCAATTTCAATAATTAACACATTTGGCCTTACATTATCTTACAGGGGGATGAAAAAGTGCTAGAAAGATTCAACGAAAAACAAGAGAATGTTCCTGCTTTTAAACAGTTTATCTAAAAAAAAAATAAAGTTTATCTTTTTTCATTTCTACTGTAAAATTACATTAAGAAAAAAAATCCTACAATAACCAAAATTATAAACATTATCCAGCAGCCTTCATCTTTCTTTGGAGTTAAATACACCTGAGCTTGCAAGGAGATGTTCAATCCTCATGTTGCAAATTTGATTATATAACTTCTCTACTTAAAATCCTTCCATCCAAATTCCTTTCCATAAGGTAACATCACTCATGAAGTAAAGTATGCAGACATCGGAACAGACTGCTTAATTTAAAATCTCAGCTTTTTCACATATTAGTTAAGTGACTTTGGGCAAGTTACTTAACATTCTGTGCCTTCGTTTCCTTATCTAAAAATGATGATAATTAAGTGGGTATTATGAAGATTAAATGAGATAATATAAAACATTTAGAACAAATCTTGACATAATGTAGGCTAGCAATAAATGTTTCATATGATTATTACCCTATATACATAAAAGACAACACAGTGCTGGTTGAGGTTAAGTAAGCATTTCATAATGTTACCAACTAGTGATAATTATGATTAGTAATAATATAGCCTCTGCCTATGATTCTAGTCTCATCCTCTGCCACCATTCATCTCATATCATATACCGTGAGATGTAATGTGTCCTACTGTCTTTGTATATACTATTTTCTTTTCCTATTTTTTTCTATTCCTTTTCTCTGTGTGGGGTTACCTCCTTCTTATTTTTTAAGACATAGCTTGGGTATCTCTGACTTCTGGGAAATTTCTTTTTCAGTCTCATCAGACTGTTGCTACCCCTCCCTGTTCCTCTTAGAGCAATGTGCACAGACCTCTACTACTTACTTAACATTTTAGTTACTTGTTTATAATTTCTCCCTTATTGATTCGGCCATAAGTCCCCTTGAGATGAGAGACTGTCAAATATTTCTGTGTTTCTGGGTACTTGACATACAGTAGGTATTCAATAAATATTTACTGAAAGAATGAATGGTCATCCAAGTCAACATAATTCAGCAGGGATGCAGCTAAGATACACTCCGAACACTATTACAAAGCAGCCCCACACTGAATAAAACATTCTATTAAACATTTCTACTAAAAAGCTTACTTTATTATTTAACATTCTTATTCATTGATTCCCAATTATTTCTGTAAATAGCCTGTTACTACTTTTTTAAGAAAACCTGAGTTCAGCAGGCAGCATTCCAGATGTTGAAATATATAATAAAAAAGACTATGCAAATACTTTGAGCCATTCCAGTAAAACCACATATTTATATTTTATAAACAGCATCTCAAATATTACCTAGAGAATTTATTAATGGATTTTCAAATGGAAATATTATGAAAATATTTTCAACAAGCTGCATGTTCCATTGTTCTCTGTGCCAACTATTGCATACTTGCATGATTTTATAGCTGTATCTAGAGAAAGAGACAGCTTATATATATATAGATTAACACACTAGAGAGAATGAAAGGAAGAAAGAAATAAAAGAAATAAAAGTAAACAAAAGTAGACTTGGCTTAGTGACAATGTGGTATTTGGCTTCAACTTAACAATGACTGTTTTAGTCTCTCAGAATGGGTCTTTTTAATCTAACAGAGGAAACAAGTTAAATCAGCACACATTTAGTAACCAACAATAAAGTTATAAAATTTTATTTTAAGATGGGTTTGGAAGAGAAATAACTTAAACATATGGATGCAATTAAGGTAAACACATATGTATGCTGTTTCTTTTAAGCAAACAACTCTGAAATTGTATTTTATCTCCTATATATTTACATCTAAAAACACTATAAAATTGGGATAGAGAAATTGAAAAAAAATTTATCAGGAAAACACATTACATTTAGCGATCTATTAAGATTTTCTGTGATTATCAAAATTAAGTTCTAGAAAGCTGTTTTGGGCATGAAGAAGGGCACCTGATGGGATGAGCAGTGGGTGTTATACTATATGTTGGCAAATTGAGTTAAAAAAATTAATAAAGCTAGAATGAGAAACAAAATAAATTTTTTTCCTATAGGGGATGTTGTCATTTTCTTCTTTCCACCCTCCCAATTAAAATAAAAAGGTATAAGCGATGCCTGGGTGGCTCAGCAGTTCAGCACCTTCCTTCAGCGCAGGGCATGATCCTGGAGTCCTGGGATGGAGTCCCACATTAGGCTCCTTGTATGGAGCCTGCTTCTCCCTCTGCCTATGTCCTGCCTCACTCTGTGTCTCTCATGAATAAATAAAATCTTTAAAAAAAATAAAAATGTATGGTATGATTTAAAAAATAAAATAAAATAAAAAGCTGTCGTAAGATTCTAGAGTAATTCTTTGCCAAGAAAGGTTTAAAAATCCAAATAAGATCCTATATTTTATATTTCAGAATTAATTCACTTTTCAGTACTTAAAAAAAGAGTCACATTAAGAATATTCAGTGATTTCTACTGTACATACAATATTATTAACTGTGCCAGTTTTCCTCTTGCCCTACACACATTTGAACTTATGTTGAGCACAATTTGCTAGATATTTGGTAGGTTTACACTTAATGTTTACTGACTAAAATGTCTGGTTGATCAGAATCAGTGTTCTTTGGGGCCACAGTTAAAAATCTAGCTTTGGTATCAGTGAATTTAAAAATATAGTAATCAAATGACTACTTAATTATAATATGTTGAACGTTATACTTAATTCCTAAAGGACAAAAATCCTACAATATGAACTACTAAGGCTGAAAGAGGACAAGTACTTGATAAAAAAATACATGGGGATTCCAAAAGACAAAATTATATATAATATATATGGTTTTGTTTGGATAACATCTCTAGCTTGTTTAAAAAAAAAGGCAAAGCATCATTTATAAACATTAAGAAATCAAACTTGTTCTTAACCTAAAAAATGAAATGCAAATTTAATAGAACAAAAACAGCCCTTTAGTAGAAGAAAAATTTTCAATGCACAAAATTTTTAAAAAATAGCATAATGTGGGGCACTTGGGTGGCTCAGTTGGTTAAGCGTCTGACTCTTGATGTCCGCTCAGGTCCTGATCTCAGGTCATGGAGACTGCCTAAGACTATCTCCTTCTGCCCTGCCCCACCTCTGCTCTGCTGGTGTATTAGCGTGCACTCAGGCTCATAAGAGCCTCTCTCTCTCTCTCTCTCTCTCTCTAACAAAAAAAAAAAAAAACCAAAAAACCAAAAACCAAACAAAGAAACAAACTTAAAAACAGTAGCATAATGAACCTAACTCAAATTATTTAAAAGGAATCTTTTAAGATTGAAATATAAATATTCAAAGTGCCCTAGAAATAAAAAAAAAAACACATAGAATTCAAACTATGTAAAGCATAAATGTAAAAGATAAATAGCCTACAAGTAAAAAAAGAAATGTCATGATATACTAGCATATTTTATTAATTTTTTTTAATTTGGCTCCACACCCAGCACGAAGCCCATTGTGGAGCTTGAACTCATGATCATTGCATGATCAAGACCTAAGCCAGGATCAGAAGTCCAAACCTTACCTAACTGAGCTATACAGGCATCCCTAAGCATATTTTTAAAAAAGGTTTTTTTATTTATTCATGAGAGACATACAGAGAGAGGCAGAGACATAGGCAGAGGGAGAAGCAGGTTCCCTACGGGAAGCCTGATGCAGGACTTGATCCCAGGACCCCAGGATCACAACCCAAGCCAAAGGCAGAGATTCAACCACTGTGCCACCCAGGTGTCCCATCCCTAAGCATATTTTAAACTCAACTAGATAAATATTCAAAATAGAGACCAGATTATATGGTGAAGAAATAAATAAGTTATTTTTTTTTTAGAAATAAATAAGTTAAAATGAAGTTATTCTATGTAAACATGGACTTGAAACATAACCTTTTTAAAAAATTTTTTTGAGAAATTATACATATAGAAAAATAAAATTATGTTTTCAACTAAAGACTGAGTTTTTGATTCTACTTCAACAAATTTTCATAAGGAAAGAGGGAGATGAATGCACAACAACTTAGATACAATTATGACAGCACTCTCCAGCAGTAAAAATGGGACAAAACTACTTAAACTCTGATGATGAAATATTATGCAGCCATTAAAATGAATGAGTTGAGCTGAACGTATCTTACATGGAAACTAGTCTATAATATGTTGATGAAAAAAAAATCCTAATTACCAAAGAATTTAGTATATGACCTCATTTAAGTAAAAAATAAAAATAAAAGTATAAACACACACACATACTTCCATGTGTTATGTGAGCGTACATATACTTGAGTATACATGCACAAAATCTGGAGGGTATGTACCAATCTATTATCAGCTGTTATCTCTGGTGAAAGTGGATAAAAAGATTGGCGAATAGGGATCCCTGGGTGGCGCAGCGGTTTGGCGCCTGCCTTTGGCCCAGGGCGCGATCCTGGAGACCCGGGATCGAATCCCACATCAGGCTCCCGGTGCATGGAGCCTGCTTCTCCCTCCGCCTGTGTCTCTGCCCCTCTCTCTCTCTCTCTCTCTGTGACTATCATAAATAAATAAAAAATTAAAAAAAAAAAGATTGGCGAATAAAAATTAATACTTTCTTCATTTTTATACTGTTTAATATTTTATATACTGTTTAATATCTTAACATGCATTACTTTAAAAATAAAGAAAAACAAACATATTTCCATTTTGAAAAAATCTTAAAATAATATGAAGAATCTAAGAAAAATATGCCAATATTTATTATACCTTTATGAAGTTTAATTTCTCCATCAACATAGTAGCTGGAAGAATTTTTTAATCATTTAGGAACAACTCCAGTTGATAAACTGGTCAAAAACTGTGAACTGCAGAGACCTTCTACAAAGTTAATTTTGTTATTTGAGCTTATTTCCTAATTTATATCTACCTGATATCAAAGAGCCTTTTGTTTTAGCAATATTTGGTCATCATTTAGTATATAAATTTTGCAAGTAAACTATATGCTTTTCACAATGTATTTGTTATCTCGAGATATATACATGTCATGATGATATGGAGTACATAAAGAGCAAAGAGAAAGAGCAGCTTGCTAAATAAAATAAAACTTAAAAAAAAAATAATGCAGTAATAAGAAATCAGCAGAGAGGGAACATTAGGAAAGGAGAGGAGTATTTTTACTTATATATTTATTCCATAATATTATGGAAGTTAGCAAGGTAAAACATAAGGTGATTTTAAATTGTAAAAATATGCATAGATTTCCCATTAGTGCATTTAACTGAACTCATACATTCCAGACACACATTAAATTGAGGCCCAGCCCAGCCTCACTACAATCTCCACTTCTTATAGCTGTCCATCCACTGCAGCATAATCCCAGCTGCCAATCTGAAAGAAACCAGCTAGTCAGAGCAGACACAACCAACAGAAACAAATGTCACTCAATAATGTTCAGCGGCACTGTGTTCATGGATAATTTCAAACAGTATCTCTGTCTAGAACATTGATGTGCTCATTCAAAACACCTCCATCTCTAGCTACTGGAAATGAGTAGATAAAGCAGCCTGCCTAGAAAAATAAGTGAAATGCTGCTTCAAAGAGGTTGCCAAAGTTGAGAGGCAAACAGTGAAAACGTAGGGCACATTTCTAAAAAAAAAAAAGAAAATCAGAAAAGTTAATTTACTGGATTCAGACCATTATATTATTTCTCAAAACCAGACAAATATGTTTAACCTATGTCCTGGAAATAAGCAGCCATATTGAGTTATTCATTTGGTAAAAACCATGTTGTCTATTTTCACAAGAATATTTGTGAACATCCACTGTGTAAGAATAATGAAATGAGGTACAGTGAGCAATTAGATGACATGATCATCAACCTTGAGGGATGTAGAGTTGAAAGACAATATGCACACACACATACACACAAATACACACTCTCTAATTACACAGTACTGACAGAGGCAGAACAGGGTAAGACAATAAAATTACTGTTAGAATGTAGTTAATAATATTTAACATTTAAAAAATTTGTACTTGACTCAAGAAGTTCCCAAAAACTACTAGAATTTTTGTTGCTTTTGCGCACCAATAATGAAAACTAAAAACAGTGATTATATTCTAAGTAAACTTCCTCATCTTCGTTAGCAGTGTTTTTTTAATGTTGCTATTCTGAGCATTTGGAAATCTATCACACTTGTAAATAATCTTATATAGATTTTTCATATCTATGCTATTATTTTTCATCTCACCCTTCCTAGAAGCTTGTATTTAATTTAAAATTTAGAGAACAAAATTCAGTCACTTGCTCTGAGACTACTTTCACATTCTCAATTTAGAATGAAGATGGTATCTGAAGTAAACAGGTTCATGACAGAAGACATCAGCATGATAGAGTGGCTCTGGATTCCTTGGGTAGTTGACAGGGCAAAAAAAATCATGAAAATATTAACACTGTGCCTGTTTTATATCCTTGCATGTATAATTTAGCTATACCTATTTAACTCAGAAGACTGCAATATGCAATAATAACTAGCAAAATACAAAGATTAGCTTTACTGACAACTTTGATGTTCATTTAATTGACTAAGGGAAACTTTGATTACTGTGGTTTTGATATACAAGAAAGTCTGGCATAATTTCAAGGTATTTTTTATGTAGGTTTTCAATTAAAACTTGACTAATCCTTACTGTTTATTTGGCTTTTCGTTGTACAGTTCCTGGCCTGCACTGTGTCAAATATGCCATCTGTGTAACACACTTCTGGCCAGAGATACTTCAGAATTATTTTTGTAACACTCTGAATAGTGGCTGCATGAACTCTTAACTTACTGTATTCAATACTTCTAATCTACTCTATTGCTATAACCATAGTAATCATGTTGTCTTACTGTCCTACTCTTAAATCTCACTGCAGTCAAAACAAAGATTCTTCCCCCACCTGCTTAAAACAGACTTACAGACCATTCCCCTAACTATTTAACAAATGTTAACAATGCTATAAATACCAATTGTGTTTATGCTTCCTGAAAGATTCACTGCAGCCAGTGTTCTGCAGTAGTGTTAGAGCTGAAACAAGTTGTTGACTCCCACCACGAAAGTGATTGAATTCTAAGCCAAAAATGCTTTTCCTTGGATAAGATATCTGATTTGCTACTGCCGTCATGAAACTGGGGTCATGTAAACTTAAACACTGCTGCTGCTGCTTTTGGAAAACAGACCTTCTCAGAGTGATTATGTGTTGCTAAAACAGCATTTGGAAGGATAAATTTGGAAGAGGGAAAACCAACCACTGACACTAAACACAACTTAGGGAAATTTTTCAGATTTTACTTTTACATTATGAGACCCATTGTATATAATTCTTTAAATTGAGCAATATCATGGCTCTCCTCCTCCTCCTCTTCCCTGCCCATCTATGTAAATAGAGCAAGGAGCCTCCTTCTCCCTCTGCCTGTGTTTTGCCTCTCTCTCTCTGCATCTCTCATGAATCAATAAATAAAACCTTTAAAAAAATAATGAAAATCTTGAGGCCCCTGGGTGGCTCAGTCAGTTGAGCATCTGCCTTTGGCTCAAGTCATGATCCCAGGTCCTGGGATCGAGCCCCATATTGGGATCCCTGTTCAGCAGAGAGTCTACTCTCTCATCATGTATTTGTTTTGTGAATTTGGAGTTTAGAAGGTTTTTTTTTTCTTAATAAAAATATATTTATTCTTACTCATATCTGACCCTGAATTCAAGTATACTAATTTTTCTCTTTTTAAATTTGTTCTTTCCTTGATTTTAGTTTTTTTGAAATAGTGTTAGGAAGTTAGTGTTCCTTTGATAAGGAAGAGAAAGGAATATAAAGGAAGAGAAGTGAATAAGTCAAACCAAATTCAGCAGAGTTAACAAGAAGAAGATAACTACTTTTATTTATGTATACCTTGTCCATGAAGGAATATATGTACTCATTACAGGAAAAAAGATTCCATAACTCTGTATGGTGACAGATGCTAACTAACTAGACTTACTGTGGTAATCATTTCACAATATACACAAATATCTATTATGATCTATTCCTGAGACTAATATTATACCTCAATTTTTAAAAAATGCACAAAAAAGAGAATATATGTAAATGCTGGAAAATAGATTGAAAAATAGTAAAGGTAGAGAAAAAGAAAAATTTATCAAAGAGACAGAAATAAGGAGCAAAGAGGTCTGTTAGAATAAACAGCTAAAGATAAGAATCTATCTTTTAATCGGAGGTCACAGATATTTGAAAAAAAATAGTGTATTTGCCTGAAAAATAATTCTCTCTGGTGTGTGATATGCAAATGTACACATAGTTGTATATTGATAACCCAGCTGTTTTCTAAAAATTAAAAACAACATAAAAGTTTAATGTGCTGCAGGCTGTTTCTCTGATTACTCTTCCCCTTCTTATGGTTATTATTTCTATCGTTTAGTGCTTTTTTTATAGAGAGATTATTTTTATGATCACTTACTATGCCATATATATTAACCATTCACTCTAGAATAAAACTTCCTCAAGAGAAATGAAGCTTTTCCCAAGTAGTAAGTAAATACATGACTTGTATATAAACAACTTGACTCTGTGAGTATCTAAGTGTTGTTCCAAGTTAAACTAAATATATGGCAGTGAATAGAAATAAGTAAAACTATACTTAATGACAGAAATAAGTTCAATTTGCTTTTAATACAAGAGAAGCACAAATCTATAGTGGTCCCATTACTATGATCTTGCAGAGATAACGTTCTAATATAATTCAAGTATATGCACATACTTACTAATATTAGAGGTGTTAAAGCATCTTAGAGGTACAAGGTTCTGAGGAAGAGAAATGGTCAGTCCAGACAGTGTAGCCTGGAGATGAGGTGGGGAGTGAACAAGAAGAGGGCAATTATGGGAGCTTTACAACTAGCAGGAGGCTGTGACAAGAGGGCTTGGAGGCTGTCGGGGCCAGGGGGTTACAGGCACATGGCGGGCCATGGTTAGAGCCATAGGAGCTGCCTCCCTGGGTCACCTTGTACAGCTTTGCTCCAATCTCAAAGTAGGAAGGAAATTGTTTATGAAGAGAGAGGCAGCCCATGAGCAACCTTTCTAAAAGAGCACCCTATTCACATGGCACTCTGTATCCTCTTCCCTAGTCTTATTTTCTTCATTAATCTTTACTGCTTATTTTCTGTGCACCCCATTCGAATGTGAGTTCCATGAGGGGAGGGGCTCTGTCTGTCTTGCTCATCTCTATTTTCAGTACCTTGAATAAAATGGTTACTTGTTGAATAAATGAATAAAAGGACAAATTTGCCCAGTTTATTGGCCCCTTCCTTATCTGTCCAAACCAGCCTAGATGTACCAGTTAACAGCACCTCTTTAACAAATTCCATGAATCACCCTTCCACTTTCAACCCTGCTTTATATATTCCATGTATTTACACACACACACACACACACACACACACGCCTCTCCAATTTTTTTTTCTTTAAAAAAAATTCTTTTATTTATCTGAGAGAGAGAGAGAGCGCCACCCCCACCCCTACCCCGGCGAAGGGGCAGAGGCAGAGGCAGAAGCAGATTCTCTGCTGAGCAGGGAGCCTGAGGTGGGGCCCGATCCCAGGACCCTGAGATCATGACCTGAGCGGGAGGCAAACCCTTATGTGACTGAGCCACCCAGGTGCCCCTCCAGTCAAGTTTTTTTATACATCTACTCTTCTGCGGATGAGAACAGAGAAAAACAATGGAAAGAAAGTAATCATCTATTACTGAGCATCTAGGAAGCACCCATCATTACGTTAGGTATTCCCATAAATATTATCTCACCCTCACCTTTGGTATAAACCTCATACTCTTGTTGCCTTTTCCTCTTGTTCATGCACATTTACTTACACCAGTCCTCAGGGTAAACGTCTACTCTCTGATCTCAGACAAGGCAGTATTGCTCCATGCTGTACAGTACTTATCTCTATCTGTGTCCTGGATTTTGTTCCTTTTTTCTTCCTCATAGAGCTTGGTAGTCTACTACATGCTCTCTCCCATGTATGTTTTACACTCTTCCCTCTTTTTGGATCTTTCCAATTAACATAGAAACATGGTCAAATATTTACCCATTAAAAAAGAAAATAAATCTCAGAGTGACTTCTAGTGGGGTGTGGGTTTCTTTTTGTGGTGACAAATATGTTCTAAAATTAGATTGTGGTAGTGCTTATAAAACTCTGTGAATATACGAAGAACTACTGTAATGTACATGTTAAATGGGTAAATTGTATCATATGCGAGCTATATCTCAATAAAGTGACTAAAGATTCTCTCTTCAGTTATTTCTTTTCTCACTGTGTTTACTTGCTCAAGTCCCATCCACTGCACAGTCCTCTACCTCCTAATATTTCTGTAAGATCACACGGTGATCTTAGAATAATCCAGTGGGCACTTTTCAGTTTTTATCTTTTCAATCTTTCAGATAGGTCCTAAGACACACATGTGGTTATGTCACTAACCTTCAACCTATAATCTACTGCCTTCTGCCCGTGTAGTTATAATTACTTTTATATTATTAAAGGCCCTTTATGGTATGGTTCCTGTATTTCTCTCTTATCTTATCCTCTGGTTCATTGCACATATATCCACATTCTCCTATCATGATCTCCCTCACCTATGTGCAGAAAGTGTATACACTTTCTTCTGTGTAGATACCCTTTGCTTGTGACTCTATCCAATGTTCTCATTTATCCTTCAGTCCAGTCTCTCATTTCCCAGAAAACGTGTCTGGATTCTGGCAGTTAGGGTTTAGTGCCTATTGTGTATGCTTGTGCATACATACAGTGTACTTACCTCTAAACTGAGTTTACCACAGTATATTATACTGTTAACTTATCCATATTTCCAAGCTCGAAAATGTACTCAAGCTGATGAGAGCAGGTGTTTGACTTTCAACTTTTTAACCTTATTATATAATTTGGGTTTAGTAAAAGGTTGTTTAAAAAAATGAGTAAATTGGGATGCCTGGATGGCTCAGTTGGTTAAGTGTCTGCCTTAGGCTCAGGGTCCTGGGACTGAGCCCTGCATAGGGCTCACTGCTCAGTGGGCAGCCTGCTTCACCCTCCCGCTCCCCATGCTCTCTCAAATAAATAAAATGTTTTAAAAAATGAATAAATCAATGACCTATTCTTTTCTTTCCTTGCCTCACTTTACAATGAACTTTGCATGTGTCCTCTAGGAAACAGTCTCTGATAACCTATCTAGTGTTAGTATTTTATGATCTTTCTGTGATACAATCAGTAATTCATATTCTTTTCATGGCTGTGTTTCTTAACCCAGGGGTTTAACAAAGAAGAATAAGGAAAGGAGCTAACACTTAACACTTAATGAATACTTAATGATGGGATAGGTACCATGCCGGCACTTTACATGCATTATGCCTCATCTAAATTATGGGGTGGGTGTACTCATACCAATTCAATACATAAGGAAACAGAGTCTTGGGAAGATCCAAGTCACACAACTAGCAAGCATCAGGGTCAGGAATTAAATTCATATCTATCTATCTATCTATCTATCTATCTATCTATCTATCTATTCTACTGTATCATATTGCATTATATCACCGAGTTAGCACTATGATATGGAATGATTACAATAAAAATGATATTTGTTTTAATAACATCCAGAAAACTTTGAGAATTAATCATGTATATTTATGTGAATAGTGCTAAATAATGAAGTAATATATAGGTGTCCCCCTTTATCTATGGTTTCACTTTCAATGGATTCATGACCTCAACCATGGTCTGGAAGCAGATGATCTTCTTTCTGCCATGACATCAGGTCAGTACTAGCCTAACACTATGGCACAATGCCTACGTCATTCACCTCACTTAATCTCAACATGTAGGCATTTTATCATCTCACATTATCACAAGAAGGGTGAGTAGAGTACATAAGATATTCTGAGAGAGAAAAAAACTACATTCAACTAACTTTTGTTATTGTTGTTAATCTCTTACTGTACCTAATTTATAAACAGAACTTTGTAATAGGTATATATGTACAGGATGAAACATAGTATATATAGGGTTTGGTACTATCCACAGTTTCAGGCATCCATTGTGGGTCTTGAAACATATGCCCTGTGGATAAGGGTGGGCGGGGATGGACTACTGTATTTATCTTTCAAGAATACTAAGTACCTACCATATTTAGGACATAATAGGCCATATTTTTTAAATGAATGCTGAATCTAATATATATGTTTATATAATATAAAAATAAATATATGTGTGATGAGTGGAAAACTGGTTAAAGTTTAATTTGCTAATAATTAACTACTTGCTAATGTGGAAAATAATAGGAACCAAGGAAATTTAAAGCAAAAGTTTTAAATAATCTTTAGCAAATGCTGATCTTGAAAAAGAAATACTAAAAATTTATTTGGTATGGTAGTTCCTCAAAAAGCTAAACACAGAACTATCATATAATCTAGCAATTCTACTTTTGGGTATATATACAAAAGAAGTGAAAGCAGAGACTTAAACAGATACATATACCCCAATGTTTAGAAGCACTATTCACAATAGCCAAAAAGGTGAAAACAATTCAAAATGTCCATGAACAGATGAATGGATAAACAAAATGTGGTATACACAAACAATGGAATATTCTTCATCCTTATAAGGAAGTAAATTCTGACATGCTACAACACAGATGAACCTTGGAGATATTATGCTAAGTAAAATAGGCAAAACACAAAAGGATAAACATTGTATGATTCCACTTCTATAAGGTACCTATACTAGTCAAATTCCTAGAGACAGGAAGCAGAATGGTGGTAGTCAAGGACTACGTATGGGTGGGTGGGGTGGATCTGGAGTTACTATTTTAACAAATACAGAGTTTCAGTTTGGGAAGATGGAAAACTTCTAGAGATGGATGCACACTAATGTGCTTGATATCACAGAATTATGCTCAAAAATGGCTAAAACAGTAAATTGTATGCTGTATTTTTACTACAAAACATTATGAAGTCCTAACATGTTAAAGTGAAAGAAAAATATAATTTAATTTATGCATATATTTCAACTATATATCTAGTATAGAAATGGACTAAAACCAAATTCAAATATTCTACCAAGTTAATTTAACAAACATTTACTGTCCTATTGTCTGACCACACGCCTAAAATTTGGATTCAGAAAATATGGTCACCAAAGATATGTGATAGCCAATGGTCATTATATCTACACTGTCCAATTAGGGCTATTTGAGTTTGGATAAACTAGAATTAAATAAAATTAAATATTCAGTTCTTCAGTCACACTAGCCACATTTCAAATGGAAAACAGCCACATGTGACTAGTGGCTACCCTATTGGACAGTGTAGACATACTGATCCTTTCCAGAACTCACAGGTGATTTTTATTTGACAGTGCTCTTTTACATTATACTGTAAATATTATGCGGTAAACTTTGATAAATCTTGGGTGTGTGTGAGGAAGAGAAATGGTCAGTCCAGAATAATAACAAAGAGCTAAACTCAAGTATTATTTGTTCCAGTTCTGTGAAAAATATTCATATTTTGACAGGGATTGTATTAAATCTGTAGATTACTTTGGACAGTATGGACATTTTAACCATATTGGCTCATCTAATCCATGAACATAGGATATCTTTCATTTGTTTGTGTCATTTTCAATTTCTTTCCTGTTTTATAATTTGTAGGGAACCACAGAAGACCTCAAAGAGCTAAAGCCACCTTGAGAAAAGAAGAACAAAGCTGGAGGTATCACAATCCCAGGTTTCAAGATATACTACAAAGCTGTAGTAAACAAAACAGTATGGTACTAGAACAAAAAGACACACAGATCTATGGAACAGAGGAGGAAGCCCAAAAATAAACTCATGCATATATGGTCAATTATTCTATAACGAAGGAGGCAAGAATATAAAAAGGGGAAAAGATAGTTTTCTCAACAAATAGTGCTGGAAAAACTGGACAGCTACATGTAGAAGAATGAAACTGTGTATGGTTTCTTAAATCAGACACAAAAATAAGCCCACAATGAATTAAAGACCTAAAAGTGAGACCTGAAACCATAAAACTCCTAGAAGAAAGTATCGGCAGTAAATTCTTTGACATTAGCATAGAAATATTTTTCCAGCTATGTCTCCTCAGGAAAGGGAAACAAAAGCAAAATTCCACTATGGGGACCACACCAAAATAAAAACCTTTGCATGGCAAAGGACACCGTCAACAAAACAAAAAGGCAACCTACTGAATACAAGAAAATATTTGCAAATGATATATCCAAGACAGGGTTAATATCCAAAGTAATAACGAACTTACACAACTCAACACTAAAACACCAAATAATCAAATTTAAAAAAATGGCCAGAGGACCTGAATAGACATTTTTCCAAATGTCTTCTGGATAGCCAACAGACACAGTAAAGATGTTGAACATTGCTCATCATCAGAGAAATGCAAATCAAAACCACAATGAGATATCACTTTATACCAGTCAGAGGGCTAAAATAAAAAATATAAGAAATAACAAGTGTTGGCAAGGATGTGGGGCAAAAAAAAACAACTCTTATACACTGTTGGTGGGAATGCAACCTGGTGCAGCCACTTTGGAAAACAGTATAGAGGTTCCTCAAAAAATTAAAACTAGAATTATCATATGATCTAGTAATTCTATTACTATTTACCCAAAAACAAGGAAAACATGAATTTAAAAAGATAAAGGCACTCCTATATTTATTGCAGTGTTATGTAGAACAGCCAAGCTATCAAAGCAACCTAAGCGTCCACCATCTGTAGATGAATGGATAAAGATGTCTTTATTCGTTCACACACACACACACACACACACACACACACACACACACGGAGTATTATTTAGCATTAAAATATGAGATCCTGGCATTTGCAACAACATGGATGGACCTAGAGGGTATAATGCTAAGTGAATAATTCAGAAAAAGACATATATATGATTTCACTCATATGTAGAATTTAAAAATTAAAAAAAAAAATCAAACAAAGGAAAAAAGAGACAACCAAAAAAACAGACTCTTAAATACAGAGAATAAACTGGTAGTTGCCAGAGGGGAGGCAAGTATGGGGAAATGGGTGAAACAGATAAAAGGGGAAAAAAATCCCATAAAACAAAGAACAAATTACATTCTTTAAACAACCTGCTAATTAAATGTTTCACTTTTTAACTAGCAGTATCATAAAGGTACAGGCTGAGAGCCATCCTTTATCATGCAAAGGTAGCATAGACTCTAATGACAAGGAAGGTATAGTTATCTCATCTTGGACATATCAATAAAGTCTTTAAAAATAGGATCTCACATTGGAAGAGAGTGTTAAGTATATCTTCAGAGCAACTCTACAGAGTATTATGGAATTTCAAAATTAAAATTGCAGATTATATAGCAATATAAGATAATATGCTGGTATGTTAAGTAAAACAGGAGATTCTAAAATCAAATCTATACTGTCCTTTCAGTCATAATGCAACTATGTAGCTTTATGAATAATTACTATAAGGGAACATGAAAAAACAAAAGTAGGTGGTGTATTTGGTGAAGAATTATGGACATCTATAAAACAAAGTTAAAACTTCAAATATGTAAAAAAAAAAAAAGGAAACTGGCCTATGCTATTCTAGTCTAACAATGAAATATGTATTATATATATATATATATATGTATATATATATATATATTGTTTTCCACTTGTATATTTGCTCTAACCTCAGTTTTATATATGGAAGTATGTATATTCTATGTCATGCAATCAGTTATTGCTCTAATAAAATAAAATGGCCCCATAAAGAACATTTCCAAGAAATGAAAAATTAGAAAAGTCTTTAAGGGTTCATTTGATTCAGCTCTAAATTAAATAAAAAACCAACAATCCAAATCCTATGCAATTTAAGACATATGTACATCTAATACATGATGCTTCTGCTTGTGTACTAATCATTGTCTGGCACATGAACCAGGCAATAATATATACTGGCAAGTATATTTATATATGTACTTATTATATACTGTCAATATTATCAAGTCATAAGTAGAATTAAAAAGGAATGCATCAAAAAAAAAAAAAAAAAAGGAATGCATCTCTGGGGATCCCTGGGTGGCTCAGCGGTTTAGCGCCTGCCCTTGGCCAAGGTGTGATCCTGGAGTTCAGGACGGAGTCCCACATCGGGCTTCCTGCATGGAGCTTGCTTCTCCCTTTGCCTGTGTCTCTGCCTCTCTCTCTCTCTCTCTCTCTCTCTCTCTGTGTCTCTCATGAATAAATATATCCCTTTAAAATGAAATAAATATTCCCTATGAATCAGTCTTAGTTTCTTAAATATACTTGTTCTAAAATTGTACAGATACCTAAGTCACTCTGTTAAATCCTATAATCTTTGCACATAATATATGTTAGCATTAGGAGGATTCATAATTAGATTAAAATACACACAAAAATATCAAGGCTATCTACAGACTTTTTTGGTGAATATTGTATTCGTCAAAACCATGTTTTGAGTGTTTTACTTAAGAAAATAAATGACAAGACAAAGCAAGTCTCAATAATTTCTAAGATCAAGTTTGAGGACATGAAAAAGATTTAGAATTCCTTCCTACTATTAACTTCTATACGGTTACATATATACTTATGTACTATATCTAAATACAAGTTTTATCACATTTAAATAGATTTATGCTTACAATCTTTTTTTTTTTTTAAGATTTTATTTATTTATTCATGAGACACATGGAGAGAGGCAGAGACATAGGCAAAGGGAGAAGCAGATTCCCTGCAGGGAGCTCGACGTGGAACTCGATCCCAGGACCCCGGGGATCATGACCTAAGCCAAAGGCAGATGCTCAACCATGGAGCCACCTAGGTGCCCCTACGCTTACAATCTTATTTCTTTAATAATTACTGTTTTCCTAATAATTTAACTTAGTGAGCAGCCTTCAAAATTTAACAATTGTAGAAATGATTAGTGATCCCTGAATGGGTTCAAATTGAAGAAGAAGCTCTCATTTTATATTGATTCAAATATTTTGTTGGAGGGAAGTCCTAGATTCAAGTTCCAGCTAGGTCACTAACTGAAAGGTTATTCTGCTTAAGTCACTTCACTCACCTGGTTTTAGTTTCATCATATGCAAAATGAATGCATGGGGAAGATGATATCTAGTACCTTCTAGTCTAAAGATACCTAAGAGATCCAGTCAGATAACTTACTTCTCTCAATATAGGATCAGCTATTGAATTCAGATTGACAGCTCCTTCATACGTCAGGTAATAGAACACATTGAGGGATCGAACAGCCTCTGGTCCTTGCTGTTTATAGCCAAAAATGAGATCAATCCATTGGTGAAGCTGGCAGGAAACAAATTCACTCTCCAGGGCCTGAAAAAAGGTACACAGATGATTATTCTGAATTCAGCTTTTAAAATATAGAGACATTTAGAACAAATAGCAAAGTTTTACACTAAATTTATGGCAAGCAGACTTATTCTGATGTCTTATTTTCCACCAGAATCTATTCTCCTTTCTTTATAATTAGAAGCTTTCTGGCACTTTTCACACTGAATTGTATTAGGTTGCTTACATTTCAGTATTATTCTACTATACTGTAAGCACTGTGAGGACCAGGACTGGGTCTATTTTGGTCATATTTGTAACTCAGGGCCTGACAGGTACCCAATTTATGCTTCAAAGAAAAGAGGTGATGCAATATAAAGGCCACTTTGGAACAGCATATGTGAAAACATTAAACATTTACTATTCACCCGAAATGTTTATGCTTTTTCTAGATGTAAATATTTTGTTGTCTACTGCAACAACTATAACCAAATTATGTAGTTATTTCAACTGAGTTGAAATATGCCAGCAAATTTTATGCCAGCAAATTTTATCTTTGGAGGGATACTTATAATGACTGAATTATGATTACTGAATTATTATTCTGGATATTAATATCAAACCAGACCAAATATTTTATGCTAATAGTGTCCAATAAATAATGAACAAACATAATCAAGAATTCAGTGGAAATGCTGGGCACAAGATCCACTTCCAATTCATCATTACCTTCCCAATTACCAACCACTGTACCTAAAACATAGTAAGTACCAACAAATGACTGCCGAATGTAATAAAGTTATAAACATAAAAGAGTTTAAAAAATTGGAGACATTTTTATAAAAGTGCTTAGATTTATATTATTTAAAATTCTTCAAAATTATTTCACCATAAAACTTTAGCATTATGGACTAGTTTATCAATAAATAGTGCTATTCAAATCACAGAGCTCTAAAACTCAAATGCTGAAGCTTGATTTGAAGTATACCAGATTTTATTAGATGATGTTATCTCTTTAAAATTCTTACTTTCCTGTAGTTAAGTATATGGCTGTGATGTATTTGGTGTGGTTTGCTATATTATCAATATAAAAAGAAACCTATTGGTTTTAGAACAAAATTGAATAACTTCTATAGCAAGCAACTAATAAGATATAAACCACCTCATGACAAAAGACATTCCTATAGTTCACAGGTGTACACCTGTGTAAGAACATGCTTTATTGAAATAAGTGTCTATGTGGGTGCCTGGCTGGCTTAGTCAAAGGAGCATGCAACTCTTGATCTTGGGATTGTGAGTTTGAGCCCTTGCTGGGTATAAAAATTACTTAAAAAAAAATCCCTTTAAAAAATAAGTGCCTTTGTTTTTTGTTTTGTTTTTTAAGGTTTATTTATTTATTTATTCATGATAGAGAGAGAGAGAGAGAGAGAGAGAGAGAGAGAGAGGCACAGACACAGGCAGAGAGAAAGGAGGCTCCATGCAGAGAGCCTGACATGGGACTCGATCCCGGGTCTCCAGGACCACACTGGAGGCGGCGTTAAACCACTGAGCCACCCGGGCTGCCCCAAATGAGTGCCTTTGAATAAGAAAAATATTTACAACTGAATTCAAAGAATATATTTCCTTTAATATTTAAGAGGATTTCACAATATACCACATAGTACATAAAATGCAAAAAATAAATCTGTAAATAAAACTCGAGGCAATTCTCATACAACTGTGAAAGTTAGTATTTTAGATATCTCTGATAAAACTCATGAACTTTATAAATTTAGTAAATAGCTAAGAGAACTGCTGCATGTATTATTTGAAATAGAGAAGGGCTTTAAGCAAATTCCTATTTTAAGTACATGGATTTAAAATTAATCTGAAAATTCAGGAATTATTAATAGAAGCTGCACACAAAAATGATACGTTTGTTTCATTAACTTGGGCCTTGGGTAGGGATGAGGGAGTGGGAGCCATGTTTAAAGTGACACATAAAAACAGCAATTGTCTTAATTTGTGTGCAGTGCACTCCACACAAAAGCCCTAAATATGTTCAAATTAGAGCAAGCTGCTTGATTGTCACTGCAGCCTCATGTCACATTAATGCATGACAAACATTAAACCATACACTTAAATGGCAATTTATATCATTTAAATGTTTACTGCCAGACTAGCTCATCACTCATTTAAATGTGACTTTCTGACAGCTAATTTCAGTTAATTTTCTCCAATTCACTTAATTAGAACTTTCAATCAGGAAGGACTTACACATATCTCTGAGCTTACATCCTTTTTAGTTGTTCAAAATCTGAGTTAATAAACTGCTGAAAAGCCCTACTATAATAGATTAGCATGTAATATCTCTGAGTCTACAAAAAAGTGTGACTATATGAAGCAAACCCACAGTATGTACTCTTAGAAAGAACCTACACTTATTTATGTAAATAATACTCTCGCCAGTAGTTTAAATAAAAAACGTTTATTTCATATACACACACTATTGAAACAATAAAAAAACTCTGCATCCAAGCTAATTAAAAATTAATGATTTCAAAATTGTTTAATAAGATAAAACAGTCAGGAGTCTCCTGAGTGTCCGTAGTGTTGTGATTTGAGACTATAAAATTCCAGAAGGCTCAGCAAATGATAAAGTACAAGCAAATTTTCTCAATATTAAAGCTCTAAAAACCAGGGCAATTTCATTTTATGCATCATCAAAAAAAGAATTGTGAGTTTTCTTAATGTTGATTACTTCCTTATGCACATTCAAAATGGTGAACTTGGTAACAACACGTTTAACATTTAGATGCTTAAAATTTTATATTGTGATGCTACATCAAAATGTTAAGCAAAAATACTGAAAGACACTGTATGCTCCTATTACACCTTAACACACATGCAGAGATGACCGCAGTGTCATGGGTCACCCTCCCTTTACACTGTCATATTGGTCAAGTCTTAAGGTGTTGACTAGTAAAATTCATGGAATTATTGGCAAAAATCTTTTCCAGAGGTTCATGGATAGACTTTAAATAAATTTTTAAAAATGAATAAAAAAATCTCATTAGTGGTCTTCAAGCATTTCTTGCAATTTACTAAAGTTTTAAAAAGAGATCCAAAAGAACAACTACTACAGGTGTTAAGAGTTCCAAAAAAGTTTAAAACCATCTCAAAACAAAGTCAGCTCAGGACTTTAACATCCTTTTGGTAGTAGTGAATGGCAAGTGCCTAGCCAAAAGTATGTAATAATAAACAAATGCACTTAGTAAAGTCTTGAGGTAAGAGGTAAAGGACAGGCAGGAGGATATTATTGAGGGAAAGAAATACAAATAATTCAAAATGGAATACCCTGAGATTCCATAACTTGTTTCTCTAAGTCAAAAATATAAATCATAAAACATATGAAAAATTCTTTAAAGCTCTTTTTATATGTTAAGATTTTAAAAAATATTTAGTATAAAATACTTATATCCACACTTTTAGTCACAAAAAAATAAAAACATGACAGTGGAATGCTAAACATTTGTGATTTTTCAAAGCCTTTAGGTCAGACAGTCCTCATTAAGACTGGAATTAAATACGGTTTGCAGCTAGGGGATAGTAACATTCTTCCCATGCTGCTCTCAAACCTAACCAATCAATTGTTAGTACTCCCCTAGCAGGCTGGATACATCATTTACATCCAATGTGTGCTCTGAGTAAAATTTGTAAAAAGAAAATCCACTAAAATGTCCAACACAATACAATAATATTCAACTCATCTGAGTTATTATAAAATAAATCAGTGACTAATGTCCAATTGTTAAGGATCAAATAAGACTATGAAAAGACTATCATATGAAGCCTCACACAAATTGTCAATCCAATCCAGGGGGACTCATATTAGTCTTGACAAACTGTCTTGGGGCTGATATCTGTTTTTTTAATGAGATCTATTAAGCAGAGACTAAAACACTTGAGATATGCTAAAAAGTACAGTATACAGATGTCAAATACAAACACTTATTAGTAACTTTCATTTGTTTGGTCCACATGCAGAACATCAACAAATTCAAGCTTTAATATTATAAAGATAATACTAAATTATTCATAAACAACTCATTTGTGTAATCTTGTGTCAGAAATAATTATAACATATATGAATATGTGTCCCACAATAAATTTCATTGAAAGAATGTAATCTGTTTTCCTCAAACTACCCATTAAGGAAATGAATTATTTATTGATAAAAAATATTACTTAAAATTATTCTTGTTTCCTCTAGTACAAATAATACGATAATTTATGTAGAAATGGCTTGTTTTTTCCAAAACATGCTAAGCTACCTGGGAATAAAAATTCTAAAATAAAAGGCATTAATCATGTGTTTCTTAATCTATGTATGCTTCAGAGATACTGTAGCAATGTCTTTTTATTTTCAAACAATCAAATTTTCTCTAATGTAAAAATTATGCAAAAATCAAGAAAGCCAATTTTAATTAACAAAAGAAAGATACTCATTCATCTCAAGATCTGAAAACCTTATTTATGTATTATTCCCAAATTAATGCTAATATTTATTTATATTTTTGTTAAATGTTCTCATATAACACCATTTTTAAAAAGCCATCAAATAAAGCTACTGATAGCTATGTGACAAGTCATTTTTATGAAAAAGAAAAAGATCAAATAGTATTTACAAATCCTTAAGTATAGAAATAATTGTAGAACCAGAAGGAGGTAGGTCTGTGCAACCCAGATATACATTTCTATTCATCTATACCACCACTGCCCTTCTCAGGCTTCCAGAAGACCTGATTCAGTTCTGAGATTCAAAATGCATTTGCTCTAGGTATCAAAGAAGAAAATAAAAATCAATGACTAACCCTCTTGACCTGGTATACATTTAATTATAAGGTGTATTTAATCATATTTTAAAGATTTAAAAAAAAACTTCTAAGTAATGTATATTCAATGTGGTGCTCGAACTCACAACCCTGAGATCAAGAGTTCCATGCTATTCTGACTGAGCCAGTCAGGCACCCAATCATATTTTACATGGAAGAATAAACATTAGTTTTGTAAATTTTTCATCGTACTTTTATATATTAAGAGTATGAATTCATTTGAGTGTAGATCACATGTTTCAAACGAGTTAATGTTGGGATTGGATAGAAAGTAATACACAACATTATGAACTTGGAATTTTAAGTATTTTTCACTTCAAATACATGTAATACAGCCTTCTTCCTATACACATACACACACACACAGATTTAAAATGAACTGGTCTGTTATGTTTGCATGTGCTGGATTTCAAACACTAGTGGTAATGTTTCCTTAACATTGATATATGACCTTTGTAATTTACATTGAAGAAAGCTGTTTTTTTCAGCCTAATTAGAACTGTTTCAAATTTTCCTGCTAAATATATGATATAAAGTCCTTTCAACTTTTTTATTCTAGAGTTTCTTTCCATGTCAACTTTGTTCCAATCAAAATATGCTTTGAATTAAATGATTTTGATTGAATATGTGGATCACATTTCACTTCTAAGATTTAAAGTCCAAAAAGGAAAAGTTTAGCCTGTTCAAACAAAGCAAGAGCAGCCACTTTGCGGAAAGCTATTCACATTTAAGAAGACTGACAAATTGTTTGTGTGCACCATTAGGTCTAGTTTCTGCAATAGTTGCCAGATTTCCTGTCCCCTTAATAAGATACATTAACTCCTTAAATGCTGGCTCCAAATTTGTGATGAATCCAAGTAACTTTAGCAAATGTTTTATTTATCTCTAAGTTCCTTCTCCCAAACAAATTTAAAGAATAGTAAAGAAACTTGCTATTACGTTATATCAAAAATTTCAAGAAACAAAAAGGTTTTGTTTTTCAAGACAAAATCATTTTTTCATAATTGGACAGATACAAATTCAGGATGTAAATATACTTTCCAAATGGGATTTTCTAAAAGTGACAAATCCACATTAATCCTTGTTTCTAATGTAATACATTAAACTCGTTCAGAATTACTTGCTCAAGTGAAACACAACAGTGAAAATACTGGAATATGTAAATTATAATTTAACATGAGCCTAATATTCTCCTATATTGATTATATTACACTGTTTTAGAATTCAGATATTTACCTTGACATAAATGTATAACAAAAAATGAAACAAATTATATATACTATTTACAAAGAAAAGTTTAACTTAGAGGACTTAAAATAAAAGAACAATAATGTGTGAAGCTGTGACATTAAGAACAATAAGTCGTGAATGTCAAAGAAGAAAAAAGGAGGATCAAGGATTTAGAGAAAGAAATGGGATTCTAAGAATAAAAATTATATCTGACAGGTAAAAGAAATGAAATTTAGTCAACAACACATTGAAGTTCAGGCTGAAAAGCAGATAGAGAAATCACTAAAAGGAGTTCTGTACTTCTAAACTGCCCTTGAACTGTTGAGCAGAAGAAAGATTCTGGAGTTGGCAGCACACTGTTCATTTCTACATTTATATCATTACTAAAGAGAAGTGTGAGTTAGTATCATATCTTGATATAACCATCAAGCACTCGTGCATCTTTTGGCAGGAGAATCATTCTGTCTACGATTGTTATTGTGTAGTTTTAAATGGACTAGTCAACCAGCTGTTATATATTTTACACACTGAAGGCCATGTTTCCTTTGAAATTCATAGTTTTAATCTCAACTGAAGTCTGTATTGCTGTGTGCCAAGATCAAAAGGATTAGGCAAACTTGTACAATTACCCTCCTTTTCAGAGAGATGATTTTTTTCCTAATGTTTAAAATAGTCCTATATGCTGACATTTTATCCAACTATTTTCTTTAGAGCTACAGAACATTAAAACATTTAATTAACATTTCAACCTTAGGTCACTCTTAATCTAAAACCTAGGAATTCATAATATACAGATATTTTAAACTAGTTACAGTGTAACACACAGAGGGAGATGGAGCTTTTAAAAACATTCTATTTAGTAAGAACGTATGGGGAACAACTATAATTAAATGATAGATACGCCCATCGATTTTATTATGTGTTTGCATTTTGCATGACTTCGTGCAGGAAACAGTTCACAGAGCTTAAAGCAATGCGTACGCATCAAGATAAAATAAATATAACATAAGAGAAGGTAATGCAAAAATAAGAAGGACATAAAAATCACTCCATGAAATTCTATAGACTTCGAGGTACACCATGTATTTGTTCTTAAGCTTTCTAGCAGGCAACATAAAGAAAGAAACACGAACATCTACAAGAGTCAAAAATGACCATAATATAAAAACAAACCAGATGGCCTAGAAAAACACATTATTTCTATTCCTGAGATAAGAAATTCCTCCCTTGGTAATATGATAGAATCCAGGTATGTGACTCTCAGAGGGACTGACTTAATCCTGGAATAGATTTAAAGTATAGACAAATGGAGAGACTACATATTCTTCAGGCAATCCCGCATAAACATTATTTCTCTTAGGTTAAGGCTTTGAATGGTAATTTCTAGATTATACTCTGTGACAGGCACCTGGAATGCAGCCATTTTATTTTGTCAGTTAAATGTAAAGCCACATGCTTCAACCACAGCAAACTGAGTCACAGGGCTAATAGTGTCTCAAAAATGCAATGAGTATAAGGAGAAAGACACAAACAAGCCTATGTGGAAGGCAGGTCCACCTTCATCTGAAAGAGGTGGTAGCCTGTGCTATGCTAAGACAGTCCAAGGTAAGGTCCTCAGAAAATAATTTTGGGTTAACTTTTCCCCGCAAATAGGTGACAAAAGTCTCAAATGCCAACCTTGAGGTCCCAATATTACAGATGTTAAAATGTCTAAAAGTGTAGTAAATGCTCAGCCCTTTAAAAAGAATTAGGAAAGTATCCTTAGAAAATTCATTCTGACCATTGCAAATTATTGTTATACCAAGGTAAACTAGTTAAAAAATATACACTTATGCAATTAGAGTATTAATCTAAAATTCTCAATTATCTATCTACGTACAGAAAAGAGAATAGATTTCTTCTTCAAAACCACTGAAAAGTATTAATTTGCTGTGAGAACTTTGGGAGTTTTTTTTTTTTTTTAACTTTGGGAGTTTTATTTTATAGTAAGTTACAAAAGGAAGGAAAACAAAACTGCCCCCCCCCAATTAATCCCTTCCCATTTGCTTATCCACATAGATCTGATAAATACTAGCAGTCTCTTGCCTTTGAAGATGGCCAGACCAGAATCCCTACTTATTGCCAGATGTAGTTTAATCCCATGGGGACTCCAGACAAAAACAAGGAGCTGTCTTCATGGCACCAATGATTCTCTGAACTGAATGCCATAAATTTATATTGGCAAATCAAAATCCTTGGCAAAATAGAACATTTATTATATCCCCACTTCCAAGACTATCCAATAAAGAAAAGGGAACTAAATATGATGCAAAAGTTGAATTAAAAAAAAAAGATTTTATTTAATTATTCATGAGAGACACAAGGAGAGAGAGAGAAAGAGAGAAAGAGAGAGAGAGAGAGAAGCAGAGACATAGGCAGAGAAGCAGGCTTCATGCAGGGAGCCTGATGCAGGACTCGATCCCGGGTCTCCAGGATCACACCCTGGGCTGAAGGCGGTGCTAAACCACGAGCCACCCGGGCTGCCCTGAATATATATTTTTAAAGCACTGACAAGTTCAGCCAGAGAATTACATCTGCAGTTACTCTGTGTTTGCCATTGAATACACATACATTATATAGGAATAAAAGTCTTTTTTTTTCTTCAGTAATCTTTACACCCAAAGTGAGGCTTGAACTCATAGCCCCGAAATCAAGAGCTGCATGATCTACAAACTGAGCCAGTCAGACGACCCTAAAAAGTCTTTTTTCCATTCTACAACTTTTAATACCAGCAGTTCCGTCATCTACTCAATCAACAAACATTTATTGAACATTTACTATAGGTTCTGTTCTATGCTAGATATGGGGATAATGGAATGAGATGTCCTTTTGGAAGAAAGGTAGGGAAGCAAAAGGTCATCTCTAAGATGACTACAACAGTTTATGCGGGAAGTACTGAGAGCCTCAAGAAAGCAGCAGTGGGAATGAAAAAGAAGGGACAGGTTTCAGAAAGATTTAAGTTATTACTTACACCAACTGATTACCAGTGTAAAAGGTGAAGGAGAGGAAGTTCAGGATGACACCCAGGTTTCAACTTTGGAGCTTAATTATACTGGAGAAGGAACAGTTTATATGGTAAGAGATTAACTCAGTTTTGAACTTAGTATTAATATTTTGGATTTTTAAATAGATTTGAAGATTATCCTGTTTTTTCCCCCCAAGGCTGTTAATTATAACAGAAATGTGTATACTACTTGAATATTAAAATATGCTCATGTTCAATACTGGGATGCCCAAGCCAAAAAAAATTGGGGGGAACAAAATGATCACCAAGACATAAGAGTGCTATCTGATGGAGATATAATGCAATCCACATGTGTAATTTAAACTTTTCTAGAAGCCACATTTAAAAAAAACAGGTGAAGTTAATTTTAGGATAGTATATTTAAGAATACTCAAAATAATTTAAAAATATAATCAATATAACATATTTCGTATTGCGTCTTAGAAATTTGGTATGAATTTTATACTTATAACATCTAGCATATCTCAATTCAGACTAGTCATATTTCAAGTGATTAATAGTCACATGTCACTAGTGGTTACAACACTGGACAGTAAAGCTTTATTCAGTTCCAAATACTGAATCTGCATTCAGATTTTTTTAATGGAAGTATAGTTGACACACTATGTTACATTAATGTCAGGTGCACAACACGGTGAATTGACAACCCTATATGTTACACTATGCTTACCACAAGCGTAGCTACCATCTGTCACCATATGATGCTGCTATAATACTATTGACTATATTCCCTATGCTTTACCTTTCACCCCTGTTTTATTGAGAATTTTAGGGCATTTTGATGTAAGACAGAATGCAGGGATTAACAATATTTAACTATTTATTTATTTATTTATAAAAAGATTTTATTTATTTATTCATGAGAGACAGAGAGACAGAGAGAGAGAGGCAGAGACACAGGCAGAGGGAGAAGCAGGCCCCACTCAGGGAGTCTGACGTGGGACTCGATCCCGGGACTCCAGGATCACACCCTGGGCCGAAGGCAGGCGCTAAACCACTGAGCCACCCAGGGATCCCCAAGATTTTATTTATTTATTTGTGAGAGACACAGAGAGAAAGAGAGGCAGAGACATAGGCAGAGGGAGAAGCAGACATGGGACTCGATCCTGGGTCTCCGGGATCATGCCCTGGGCTGAAGACGGCACTAAACTGCTAGGGCACCGGGGCTGCCCAATATTTAACTTTTAAAAAAATACAGATTCTCCTACTGAATATAAAGGTAAACCTTACAAAGCACATACACGTGCAGACTACAAAATGTCCTTTGATACAGTTTTGAGGAGGTCAATACAATTCCCAGTGCTGGAATGGCATTTCCCAGTGTAGAATGGCTAAATCTTAGGACATGACAGCAGAAATACAACATTTTCAAGTGTGAAATAGATATAATGTTCTGTGATGTATATTCTTTAGTCTCTTACAAATCTCTGAAGAATTGTGGTACCATTCAAAAGATGGCAATATGACTACCCTCTCTTATAGTAAAGGTGAGGGCCTAATTCTAGAAAATATGATGCCAGCTGCAAACTCCATCCTTAAAAGTCCTTGGTTAGAAGTCTTACATATTGGGGTGCCTGAGAGGCTTAGTCAGGTAAGTGTCCAACTCTTGATTTCGGCTCAGGTTGTGATCTCAGGGTCCTGGGCTCAAGCCCTGAGTCAGGCTCCACAGCTCAGTGTTGGAGTCCACTTGAGATTCTCCCTCTCTCTTTCTCCCTCTGCTCCCCCCCGCCCCAGCCCCTCTGGCTGGTGCTCACATGTGCCTACACTCTAAAATAAAGAAATAAAATCCTAAAAAAGATTGTTACATATGGTCTACTCAGCTGTACCAGTTATGTACTTTAAGAACTACCATATAGCCATAGACTACAATTTAGTATAGATAACACGTTAGCTGAAAGTCAGTTATACAATATCTGTAGGCAATATGGATATATTCATAAATCTCATAAAAAGCACCTCATATGAGTAGCAGATAACTAATTTCTGTTTGCCTACTCTTAGAAATTCCTTAACATGTATAATAATAGTATCTGATTCTCTATCACAATTAATTATAGGTCTGATTCCTTTCTGAATTATCATTGAAATAATGTTTAGTTAATAGGGTTCAGTCTTGTTTAATTATTTTGGTCAGCCATGAATAAACAGGGAATATGATATCAACAATCTAAACTTCTTCAAAGATTGGGACACCTGGTGGCTCAGTTGGTTAAGCGTCTGCCTTCCGCTCTGGTCGTGATCCTGGGGTCCTGGGATTGAGTCCCATGTCCAGCTCCCTGCTCCTGGGGAGCCTGCTTCTCCCTTTGCCTCTGCCCCTCTCCTTGCTTATGCTCTCTTTTTTGTTCATTCTCTTTCTCTCAAATAAAAACTTAAAAAAATAATGAACTTCTTGAAAGATTTAAGTAAATTTCTTATTTATGCTTCCTTGCCTCCCTTTCACTTCTTAATTAATCTTCTATCATTCTGTTATAGGTACAGCACAAAAAATGACTTTGCTAACCTTATATCTAATGAGACAGTAAGCCTCCACATTATCTTTCAAATTCATTTTTTTAAGATTTTATTTGTTTATTCATAACACACACACACACACACACACACACACACAGAGGCAGACACAGGCAGAGAGAGAAGCAGCTGTTCTCTATTTCATGTCCAACTGTCTGACTCCAATGGATGCTTATCCCTCTTCACCTGTCTGTATTATAGTGTTTATGCTTCTCTCTCTTCTCTAAGCTTCTTTGATACCCTCTCTCCAGATTCTCGTTCTAAATTTTTGATTCTCCTTCTCATTTTTTTAAAAGTAAGCTCTATGCCCAACATGGGCGTTTAACTCATGACCCGAAGATTAAGAGTCACATGCCCTACTGACTGAGCCAGCCAGGCGACTCTCTTCACTTTTCATCTGTCTACCTCCTCATGATTCCCAGGTCCTTGTTTCTGAAATAACTCCGGATAGTTGAGCTAGACATCAACTACCTCAACCAACAATTATTGCCATTTCCAGAGTTTCTAGCCCAAAATATCAACTGCCCATTAGACTACTAACTTTGGTATGCTTCCAGTAATTCAAACCTAATACATCAAAAAAAGAATGAATAATTTTTCCTTTTAAACTTGTTTCTTTTCTTAGTTATCCAGTCCTTCACACAGCCAAATTAGAAATGCTCCAATTATCTTGACTTCTCCTTTTCTCCTCTTCCTCTAAAACCTTATATCTAGTCAGACAGCAAGCCTCCACAGTATCTTTCAAATTCATTCATTCTTTCTCTTGCACTATGGCTATTTTTGATTCTGTGCTTCACTATTTCTTAGTTCAATTATTCTAACACTGCCCAAACTGTTCTCTTTATCTTTAAAATTTCCCTCCTTTAATTCCTCCTCCATATGAATTGCTATCTAAAACCTTGCTAACTCACAATTTTCCCTAAAACTTTTTGATGGTTCTCCTTTCCCTAAAGCAGTGGATCTCCAGCTTTAACATACATTAAAATCACCTGGAGAACTTGTTAAGCCACAGATTGCTGGGCTCTTTCCACCAAAGTTTCTGTGTTAAGAGATCTGGATCTGAGCCCAAGGTCTGTCTTTTTAACAAGTTCTCAAGTAATATTGATGCTTCTGGTCTGGCAATCACCTTCTGGGGTCCAATACCCCAAACAAAAAGTTCATACTACTTACAAAGCATTAAGATTATTCACATAATCTGCCTCCAGTCTCATCTTTCCATAGGTATAGTTCACAGTTCTCTTAACACATATATTGCCTCTACCTTCTGAATAAAGTCCAGCTCGTGTATACTATACACCAAGATCTTTGTTCACACTGCTTCTTAGGTCCGTAATGCCATTTCCATCATCTTGCTCCTACTCATTCTTAAAGACCAAGATCAAATGTAGTTTGCTACAGTTAAGCTTTCCCCAATCTTTTTAGGAAGTAAAATAAGGTATTTCCTCATTCTCTCTTAGAGATAAATAAATAAATAAATAAACAAATAAATAAATAAATACATAAATGGTAAGTATGGTGACAGATGTTAACTAGACCTGTTGCAATCATTTTACAATATGTACAAATATTGAATTGTTATGTTGCACACCGGAAACTAATATAATGTTACATGTCAGTTATATCTCAGTAAATAAATACTGCTTAAAAATCATACATACACACACAAATAAATAAAATGTTAAACGTTTCAATGGCAGCCTGTGGTTCTCCTTTATGGAGAACACAAAGTATTACATTTTTTTGCTATATTATATCATATATTATCATGTTTATGTTTGTTTATTTCTTATCCATTTCCCTCACTAAAGGGCAAGTACTATGCTGTCTTTCTCACCATTGTATTCCCAAAGACAAATAAGTAGTTGGAACTCACAAAATATTTGTTGAATGAATAAACAAATACATCACTTAATCTATTTCTCTAATTAGTTACTGTCATGCCTGTTTGATCTTCATAATGACAGCCCCAAAAGGGCAGGTGTCATATTCTTCCAATTTTGTGATCACAGACCTAATTACCTAGTAGGCTCCTAATAAATGTCTGTTGAATGAATGAATGGCATTTAAGAAATTCTTGTGATTTTGCACAATTCAGTGTCTATGCTGTGAGACTATGATCTTCAAGCTTTGTATATTGTATAAGAAGCATGAAATTGACCACAGAAACTTTATCCAGTTGATACAGTGCTAATTTGGCAGAATTTTAGAAAATGTGAAGAATTTCTGTGATTACTAGCCATTGCAAATGAGATGTCTACATTATGTTAACCATATAATAAAATTTGGGGTAGGATGATTATATGGAAGAAAGAAAAAGTGAACTGGATATTAGAGTGTCATATTTCAAGGTTTTATTTTCTATTGAACAGTATCAGGAAGATGGATGCAAAACGATGTCAATTGTAGATTTGACAAAGGATCTAGAAAGACAATATGTTATACAGGGAAAATGCATCTGAAGGTTAATATGGAAGAAATTCACTGACCAACTAAACAACAACATAGTAACAATAACAGCAGCACTTAACATTTATTGTTTATGATATGGCCAGTTTTATGCTAAATATTTTATATGGATTATTTTATTTAATCCTTACATAATCCTATGACATAAGCACTATAGGTTTTAACAAATGAGGCTAAACTGCTAAGTAAATTGCCTAATGTCACAAAGTTAGTATATCTAATCAGAGTTGCAAGAGGAACCCAGATCTGACTCCTAAAGCCATATTATTATTTTTTTTTAAAATTTTTATTTATTTAGGATAGTCAAAGAGAGAGAGAGAGAGAGGCAGAGACACAGGCAGAGGGAGAAGCAGGCTCCATGCACCGGGAGCCCGATGTGGGATTTGATCCCGGGTCTCCAGGATCGCGCCCTGGGCCAAATGCAGGCGCCAAACCGCTGCGCCACCCAGGGATCCCTAAAGCCATATTATTAACCACTATATCTCCTCCTGAAAATTTCTGCAACAGAATGGTATAGGTATATGTCAAAGCTAAAGTATAAAAATTCTAAAAAATATGAAATTATTTCAGACTAAGAATTATTATCAATGAGTTTCACATATACTATTTGTTAACATCATTATTAAATATTTCTAAGTATATGCCATATCTGATAGGCCATGTAGACCTGGTTCTTTTGTTCTTTCAACTGGTTTTGGCTTTTACTTATGCCTTTTTAAAACTAAAACTTTCAATTTATTACTGTTTATTTTTCTGCATGCCTCACTAAAATGCGATTTCCTAGAAGGCAGAGATTGTATCTGCATCCATGGAACTTAGCACATAGTACACAACCAGTAAATATTTATAGATCTGAATAAGAAGTTTATATTCTAGGCCTCTTTTTCATTAATTTAACTGTATATTCATGAGGAGATTTTTTAAAAAATCAAATTAAAAACAATCGGCCATTTTAGCAAGACAGAGAATACGAACCTATTTTTTAGCTGCTAAGTCCAAAGACTTTTAATAAAGAAGCAATGTGTTAAACTATTTTGGGGTAAGAATTATCAGTAAGCTCATTCTAATTTCTAAACATCCACGGACATTAGTAACTTAAAAAAATGTGATTTCATGTATTTTAATTTTAATGTGTATCATATTTTGTTTTGACACATGAACTATTTAATTTCTTTAAATCAAACGACCATGTAAAAAGAATGAAGAAAAATTTTCTCATTTCCTATTTAAATAAACATTTCACCAAATTCAATATACGTTTTTGTTAATTTTGGAAAATGTTTTAAATACTTTCATGTAATAACACTGTGTCAAACTATCTACTAAAGGAGACTAATTTCATGTTTTTCTTCTATTTTTTTAATCTTTTTTATTTTTAAAAAAGCGTAGCACAAACATTATCTGCATTGGTGATGTTAGTATCTCTTAAATGTGCCAGCTGGCAAACACTTTTAAATTAAACTACTATAATAATAAACAACAATGTCAAACAAATAAATCTGCTTTGAGATTTTTAAAAAGCTTTTCAGATAACTCTTATGATAAAACAGTAAGACACACTAGAGTATTGTAAAATCAGAGTTGGAATCATGACCTTTATTAGGTTAGGAGAATTGGATCAAGGACATAGATGTATTCATTCTGAGAGGCCACCATTTTCCTCCTTTGTTGTTCACAAATATAATTCTTCTTTATGGAATATCTACCCTTTCAGTTAAATTCAATCCAATGGATGCAGTTCCAAGGTCAGGATCTGTATAATTAGCAATATAAGCATTTAAATTTTTCTTAAGTACATAGGTGAAAAGATAAACAGCAAAGCAAGAGTTAACTGAAACATTCCTCTTTAGAGCAACTGCCTTGAGGAGTGGGGGTTGGTGGATGGCGGGAGGAGGGAGCAAGGCAGGGAGATGCAGAGTTAATCAGGGAGCAAATCCAAAGCCAGGCATGGATAGGCCTCACTAATGAGCCTCAAGTACCCTGCAGTGGTTTTCAAACTTAACTGGCTTCAAACGATGCCACCCCATGACAGAATGCAGCTAGCCATAAGAGGAGGGTGATTAGAATAAATGACTGGAGTAATTAACTCTGATGTGAAACCACCTGATTGGAAAAGAGAAGCCAAGAGCTATTTAGCTGATGGTCCTCCAGTAGAAAAAGGAAGCTTTCCCTTTCTCTTGTGTGGGTGTTCAGTTAGAACTCAACTCTTTCAAGTAGGTATTTGGTAGCACTAATGAAAAGCAGCTTTCATTCAAGGGCCTCTCAAGGGCCTTCCCATTCATTTTGAAAGGGGAAGAAAATAAAAGCTTCAAAGTAGAACTAATTTACTTTACTCCCCTACCTCTTAGTGAATTTTGCATTAGTGAAGTCTGCATTAGTATTTATGTTACCAGTCTACCTCCAAATAATGTCATCAAGCACCCCAATTTATATTTATGAAATACCCAGATAAAGATAAAACTTAAAAATTTTCCCTTCTTTAAAAATATTTTCCAATATCCATGTACATGTTAAGTATATGCAATTTTAATTTATCAATTATACTTTAAAAAGTTTAAAAATGTTTACATAGAAAATGTCAAACTACTAAATTGCTGATCAGGGTCAATACTTCCTTTATAAGTCCCACTGGGATTAATCTTCCTATGGCAAGAGATCCTTGGGTAAGAGAGAAGGATATAAATCCTGAACGGGGTATGTATGTTTTTGAAAAGAAAACAAAGGACAGCGTTAAGTCAAGGAAAGAGAGTACATACTTTTGCAAAAAACAGCTTTCTTATAGTGCAAATTGAGCCAAAGAATCCACCACACTTTCTAGCCTGCTTTATTTTACAAAGAGAGGAATTATAAAGGCTGGGGGCATTACTACCTGCTGTTTTACAAGTCATCATCAATTCATTGGGCCAATGTTGTTCTGTACCTGCTGAGTTAATGTTCCTCGACACACCCCTTCCCCTAAAACAGGTTCACAAGCTGTCCAGTACCAACTACGGTGTAGTAGCGCATGTAACTTAGCGAATGTTTATGCCTAAACTTGGATTTATTTGACAGCTTTACACCTTTGGGCATGATATAATTAAATGTTTTGACAGCTAAACAGAAACTGTATAAATTTAAAAGCTATTAGGAGCTCAGCATCTAGAATTAAAATGAAGTAATTTGCTTATACCCTGAACCTCTTTTAGCAATGCATTCCAATAAAAAGCACAAAGAGAGTAAATGTCTATCCAAATGTTTTAGCTAATTCTTTCACATTTCTTCTATGAAAAATATTCCCTTTATAAATACTGTCAATAACTTTAATAACAAAGAAAACATAGCAGATTTAAGATAATCAATATAACCCTTAAACTCTATTTCCTATAATTTTAGAAACAACAGTATTAAAAGGACACCAAAAATAGTGTGTGTGTGTGTGTATATCTATCTATCTATCTATCTATCTATATAATTTTTTTTAGATTTTTTTTCTTTTTTTTAGTAATCTTTCCACCCAACATGGGGCTGGAACCTACAACTCTGAGATGGAGAGTCACAGGCTCCACTGACTGAGCCAGCCAGGCACCCCAGTATATATTTTTAAGGGCCACCACTATCTACTACTTGAAAGGATTTAAAGCAACACAAAAAGAATGGGTGGTTTTTCAAATTCAGCCATTAATGATTCAAGAATTAATCCTTATTCTCCAAGTTGCCAGGTTCCAGATTTTCATAGTACTCTGTGCTACATGGTTCTCTAAAATGTCAATTCTCACTTCTTGTGGAAGGGAGAAATCACAATACTCCTAAGTCACTGCTTACTTTCAGAAAAACTCACTGTTCATTATCTAAGCTGCAGAAAATGACCCCATGAGTAGTACTACTCAAATACATAGATGAAAAAGCTCAACTACTTCTCTAAAAATGAAAGAAAAAAACAAAACAAAACAAAACACCAAAACCCTGGAAAGCAAAGTTGTCCATTAAACTATCATTTTTTAAAATGAAAGCTGATTTATATCTTGTAATTGCATCATGTTACCATTCTGGAAAGCACCTACAGAGAACTGGCTTACAGTGTAACAAAAAAGCTCATGTAAACAATATCTAAGACCATTACTAAAGCATTTGGACTCTATCAAATATATAAAAACATTTAAAATCTACTTTTCATTATGTAATGACCTGAGGAGATACTGTACCGCACTAAAGGTAACAATGATAAGTTGTTTATTTTAAAAAAAATTCAATGAAATGTTTAGAAACAGTTCACTTCTCATGTGGTGTTTATATTTCACTTTATCATCCTTTTTGGAAAGACAGTTCTAAAGAGAGAAACTTCTATGAACCAAATCTTGTTTAACTTACATATGCTGATGTCAAGTAATTTAAAAAACATTTTCTAAAAAGAGCTTCTTATGTACACATCTAAAAACAATATGACATTATCTAATCGTTCTCTTCCTCTCACTCGTGTTTACAGGATGGATATCTTTCTGTGTACCATATTTGGATCTACTGGAACATAGCCTGAAACTGGATTAAACTTTTTCCACGTTTGAAATATCTGATAGTGCCAACTGTATGGATAAGGGACTTGAGGACCCAGAGGCTGAGAGTTCCAATCTGGACACATTTTTTTTTTTGTAATGAATGAACCTAGAGTTCAATCATTTAAATACTAGTTATAAGTCTCAATATTCTTAGTAGATGGATAATTGTTTGAATACTTAGTAAATTTAGACCTATAGGAGAGTGTTACCTGGTATAAATAAGAACTTGATACTATTCAAATACTATATATAAAGAATATCTTAAGAAATGTCTTAATTGTTTCTCTTCTCCAAAGATAACATGTATTGAAAAATAGTATCAGATATATTTGACAAAGATGTATATAGCTTTCAGATCCTCTGATTAGAATGAGATAATCAGTGGGCACTGATCTAATTTAGCTAAAAGAACAGAAACTAGAATTTAACCCATGTTATTATCTTTTTATAGGTAAGAGAGCTATGTTGAAAATGTTTAATAATTGCTGTTATAGCTATAGGGATACAATGAACACACATAAAATAGTTGAGATCCACTGAACATACATAAAATATACTAATTTCATAAACCTAAGACTCAAATGATTATGAGATGAACCTTTATTTTCTGTATTGCTAAAAAATAAGAATGGCTGCAAAATAATTGTAACAAGTACTTTATCATGCAGAATTTTAATTTTATACTAACTGAAAAAGCTGTCAGACTTCTTAGACATAAATTTTATTAAGTACTGTATGTTTATTAAAAATGTATAAATGAAATAAACTGGTTATCCATAAAAAGTTTCAGGTCCAATTCTTCTGAACTACTTCCTGAGTCAAAGATGTTGAAGTCTGTGTTTTTCCACACAACATTACCCACGATGCCTTTACGAGCATTAGTGAAACACTTCTTTTTTTTTTTAAGATTTTATTATTTATTTATGTATTTATTTATTTATGTATTTATTTATTTATTTGAGAGAGTGAGGGGGAAGAGAAGTAGTAGAGGGAGAGGGACAGACTCCCAGGGAGCATCGATCTCTTGACCCTGAGATCATGACCTGAGCCAAAACCAAGAGTCCGACACTTGACTATGAGACCCAAGTGCCCCCAAAGTCAATTCATTTATTTTATTTAAGATTTTATTTATTTATTTGAGAGAGAGAGAGAGAGAGAGAGAGAGAGAGAGCAGAAGGAGGGGGAGAGGGAGAAGCTGAGCATACCGCCAGAGGCCTGGCTCTCAATCCCAGGACCCCGGGATCATGACCTGAGCCAAAGTCAGATGCTTAACTGACTAACCCACCCAAGCAACCCTGATTAATTTTTAAAAAATAATGTCTATCGGTCTGCCTTTTCCTCTACTGAGCTATCTTAAAGACATGATTCACAGCTCATTCATATTTGTTCCCATGCCTAAGAGAGTTATTGGTACATAGTAGGGGCTTTAATTGCTACTTTAAAAAAAAAGATTTTATTTATTTATTCATGAGAGGCACAAAGAGAAAGAGAGGCAGAGGCACAGGCAGAGGGAGAAGCAGGCTCCATGCAGGGAGCCAGTGGTGGGACTTGATCCCAGTCTCCAGGATTACACCCTGGGCTGAAGGCGGCGCTAAACCGCTGAGCCACCTGGGCGGCCCATCTACTTTTTGAAGTGTAAGGAGGATGGTTGTCCTACTCAAAGGATTCATAGTTCTATTCCCATCACCATTCTTGATGGCTTCAGAATTCATACTAATGGTTCCTCTCTTAGAAGTCCTCCTTCTCTGCTCACTGCAGTCACCTTTAAGTGTCAACATACTTTTGACTTAATAATCCAAGCAGCTCAAATCTAAATGTCCTTGAATAATATAACTTCTTTTCTGCTGGTCAGTTTTTCTTTCAAACATGTCTTTTATCCTCACTTCTTGTAATTTCTTTTAGTTCTTAAATTACAAAGTACATAATAAAAACAGCTAATAAGTATTGGCTTACTATTTGAGTACAGTGATAATTTGCTTAAATGATATCAATTAAATTTCAAACAACCTTATGTCTTCAAAGTAGATGTACTAAACCACTATAAACATATTTGCTTCCCATATGATGAAATGTTATGGGAACAGGCTAACAGACCTGGATTCCAAGCCTGACTAAAATGATTATAAAATGGTGGGCAACAGTTAAGTTCTCAAAGCTTCAATCTGCTCATCTCTAAAATAAAAAACTAATACATTCCTCATAAAATTATTGCAAGAATTAAATTATATACCTGGTACAGAGTAAATTCTTATTAGATGGTTGGTTCCCTTTCGAGTTTTCCTTCCTTGGTGGTGGGCATCCAAAGTGGCCCCTAATGATTCTCACCTCTTGGGATTTATGTTCAGCTAGTCAGTTAACCTATATAACCAACTGGATACAGCTGAAATAACACATTGGGACTTTTGAGACTACATCATAAAAGAAATTGTGGCTCCGAACCTCCTCTATTTTCAATTGGTTGCTTTGGGGAAAGCCAGCTGCCATATGGTAAAGTTATTCAAGCAGCTCTATGGAGAGGTCCTTGTGGTAGGGAACTAAGGTCTCCTGCCAACTCACCAATAATGTGATCAAGTCATCTTAGAAACTCATCTTCTAGCCCTAGTCATACCTCTGGATTACTGTAGCTTCAACAAACACGTTGACTACAATCTAATGAGAGACAGAGAGTCAGAACCACCTAACTAAGCCACTCCCAAATTCCTGATCCAAAAGGACAATGCAAGATAATAAAGGCCTACTGTTTTAGCTGTTAAATTTTGGAGTAACTTGTTACACAGCAATAGATAACTAATACATCTTCTAGTTTACATTTTCCTTAGACCTCCTGACCTGTTTTAACCCATACCAGACCTCATGGTGTTTATTTTCAACTAGAATTTTTTTTATAAGCAACCTAGACTCTTCCCCAACTTGACTCTTCTTATACCTATGTTGTTAATACAATCTTGAGAAATGCAACAATCCATTTTTCTAGCTTCTATATATAGGCTGTCATGCTTCATTACAGAAAAATCAAAACACATACCAATAATTTTACTGTAACTCAAGCTCTCTATCTTCAGCAGGGCCTCAAATTCTACTCTGATTATTATTGTGTTTCTAGTTCACTAATGTCATACTCCTTTCGGTATATACTCTAAATTATATACATGCCTCACTTTCTTTCTCCATAGATTACTTGGCCTTCGGCTTCAAAAAGAGGATATAACTTTTTTATTTTCTTCTCCATTGTAAAATGTTTATATTTTCCCTGTGCTTTGGGGTAAGAAGTGTCCTCATATTTCCTAAAAAAGGGCTATCTGCCTGGTTTTTCAATTTCTCCCTAAGTTATATCTTCTCTGAAACTACTCAGATTTTGCTACCTAGAAAGAATCTTCCCTTTAACTCCCTTGTATCTCAGAATCACATCTTTCATTATATATCATACTCTTCAAAAAAAGCCATATTCACACACTCCACAATCTCTTTACTCAACTCCTTGAAATCTAGATTTTACCACAGTATATTGAAAGTTTCTATTGAATGCTGCCGATATTTTCCCCTTTAGCTCTGAAATGAAAAAAAATTTTCCCTCTATGAGAGTGAACTATTGTGGTAGAGACTATTTGTCACTCAGTATCCATTCTTACTTTCTTTAATAATAAAAATCTAAGTCAGAGATACATTCAACAGTCTCCTTCCTAATGTGATGAGGTTGTGTTACCAAATTATAGTAAATAAGATGCAAACACTGGTAATATGTTCCACTTCTGGGTTGCTCATCTCAAAACAAATGGGCATGTTTCCTTTCTGTCTTTCTAGTGGCTAGGAAGCAATGGAAACTAGCCCAGAGATGGATAACTGGCAAATTTACTCTCTACCTTTAGACTCCTTTTCTCCGAATATGAGAAAACCATGAAGAAAGCCTAAATATTACTACCAGTAACAAACTAAAAGTATGTAAGTCCTATGTACACGAAAGAGAAATATTAAGACTCTAGGATACAGCAGCTTAAACATAACTGAGAACAACTTAGTTTGTACCATAACTAATACACCCAGGATATTGGTCAGGGTCCTAGCAGAAAAGAGAAGGCACAGTTAGATGGAATTCTTTTTTTTTTAAATTTCTTTTTATTGGAGTTCAATTTGCCAACACATAGCATAACACCCAGTGCTCATCCCATCAAGTGGCCCCCTCAGTGCCCATCACCCAGTCACCCCAACCTCCTGCCCACCTCCTTTTCTACCACCCCTTGTTCGTTTCCCAGAGTTAGGAGTCTCTCATGTTCTGTCTCCCTCTCTGATATTTCCCACTCATTTTCTCTCCTTTCCCCTTTATTCCCTTTCACTCTTTTTTACATTCCCCAGATGAATGAGACCATATAATGTTTGTCCTTCTCTGATTGACTTATTTCACTCAGCATAATACCCTCCAGTTCCATCCACTTCGAAGCAAATGGTGGGTATTTGTTGTTTCTAATGGCTGAGTAATTAGATGGAATTCTAATGAAAGTTCAGCTCACATACAGGGTCAAGGAAATCAACAAGCCATTCTGAGGAACCAGCAGACTTATAACAATGAGAACCCATTACAACCCACAGACCTGAAGGGGCAGGCAGAAGAATTATTATTACTAGAGATTATTGAGTGGTAAAGTTATGGAAGGAAAACTGCCTGGGTGTAGCTATAGCAAGTCTACAGTCCAGAAGTGGTGGTGATTGGTAATGTTACCTTTTCCTACTCTCCTATATATTACCTGCCGTTTGCAATCCTTAGTGATCAGCCCTCCAGGGCATAAAGAGAAGGGCATGGGAATAATGACTTGGAGGAAGAAGAGAGGGAGGAAGGATAAGTATACCTTTTAGCAAATCAAAAGTATGGTATCACTTAAGGATCTGGTACCTTTGACCCACTCTGAAGCATACTTTTAATGTCCAATTCCTCTCAAAATACTCTCTTCTTTCTTATTTTTAACACTACCATCCATTCTTACCTCTCCAGCTGCCATATATATATATATATATATATATATATATATATATGTATTTTTTTTTTTTTTGTGGGGGTTCTGCTCACTTTTCTTGCTCTCAGAAGAGTTATTTCCTTGAGCTTTGTCCCTGGATTTCTTGCCTCTATGCCGAATATTACACAAGGTAAAGTCATGAATTCCCTCTACCTGTATTGAACTATAATTCAATATAGATGCACACCAATTCTCTATCTCTAATACTTACCTCTCTTCTAATTGCTAAACCAAAGTTTGCATACTTAAATATATATGAAATCTAGGTAGGTAAAACATAAGTTAATAAGGCACACTGGATATTGAACAGTAGAGATACAGATCGAAGAAAACTAGAGAGATATGCCTATCTATAGGTGTGGCCATGACTTTGCTCTAGTTCTAAGGCAGTCAGATATTCTACTTTTAAAGAAAGTCTAGAAATCTAAATTTAAGAATGGATAGTGTTAAATAATAAGAAAGAATAGAGTATTTTTAGAGAAACTGTACATTAAAAGTATGCTTCAGAGTGGGTCAAAGGTACCAAATCCTTATGTGATACCATACTTTGAATTTGTTAAAAGGTATCTCGATTCTCTGTTCTATTTTTAAAATAATGGGAACCCAACTCCTTTTATTACAATATCAGGTTGTTTATTTCAGGAACAAATTTGAAAGCCCTCTCATTACAGAACACTCAGAAATGCTAAACAAAACAAATATGCCTTCTTAAAACTTTATTTTGAAATAATCTTACAGAAAAATTGCAAAAATAGTATACTTGATGCATATCCCTCATACAACTTTTACAAATTTTAATAACTTACATAACTATATAATATCAAAACCAGAAAATCTATGTTGTTAACAACACTTAACTAGGTGATTTTTACCATTTTCCCCTCAATGCCTCTTTTCTGTTCTAGTACCAAATAGAGAATCTCACATGGCATTTAGTTGTTGTGTCTACCAATTTCGGGGGTGGGGGGTTGGGGGGTGGGGGAGGAGGAAGTAAGCTTTTAAATGAAAACTGATTTAGAAGGGAAACAGCAAAAGAAATCCACAGGAGTCACAAACAATTAACAACAATAAAATGAGAAAATTGTATTAGCAAGTTATAAACAGGTAAAGATAACCTCTGGGTGTCTTTTTCCAGTCTCAGTCATGGAGGATTTTGGTTTTAATGCCCATGTAGAAAAAGTAGAGGATGCCTTGGCTCCTCTCTTCTGGTGGTGAGGGTGGAGGGATTCAAAGTGAGGTATTATTACACATAAAACTGGAACCCACAAAGAGCCATGCATCAAGGAAAAGAGGGACCAGAAGAAACATCTATGCACCAACATAAGGTTATAAGGGCAAACATATTCATCTTCATTTGGGCTTAGACTAGGAAAGCTTTCCCTACGAATTTATATCTACAGGTCTGTCCCTTAAATATACATGGGATTTAAAAATATAACCAACAGGTTTGAAATTTACATACAAATTTGTTCTAGGCTTTGATATAAAGAAGAGGGAAAGGCAAAACACTCTGGAGCGTCACACTATCAATCAAAGATTCTAATGGGTAGGAGCTCTCCTAAAGAAAAATACACAATCCAAAATTACCAAATATATGAGGATATGGACTGTTGAGTAAGAGTTATTAAATAGTACAAATAGAACACAATAATATTGAATAGGTCTGTTAAGATAACTGTTTTAAGCTATTAAAAGCATACAAGGAATGAGAATTTAAGAAAATAATTTTTCAAGTTGATTCAAAAAACCACCAAAAAATTCTAGAAAAAAAGTCACTAGATTTATATTGGATTGCTTAACTAGGAGATTTGAAATAGCTGAAATGGCAACTGGTGATCTAAAATATATGAGGAAATTACAAAAATAGAACACAGAGAAATAATAAAATGGAAAATACAAAAGAGAGGCTTAGTCATGGAAGATAGAAGGAAAAGGTTCAACATACAGCTAAAAGGAATTCTATCAAGAATGGGGAGGAGACACTATCAAAATAATTCCCGAGAACTTCTGAGAATGTATTTAAGACACAAATTTTTACTCAGAATAAAAAAAGTCCCAATAAGAATATAAAAATAAACCCACACTTAAACATATTATAATAAAACTGCAAAATATTAGACAGTTGGAAAAATGTTAAAAGCAACCAGAAAAGGAACAGCTAATAGATTTTTCAACAGTAATGACAAAGATGAGAAACTAATATAGTATTTTCTAAATTCTAGAAGAGAAAATAATAGTCAATCTAATAACCAAAAAGTGAGAATAAAAAAAATCATTTTAGGTGAAAAATACCATGTCAAAAATCATTTCTGCAGGTTTATATTGCCCATGGGCTATTACCAGTTTATGACTTCTGCTCTACATCTAGAACTTAAATTGTCTGGTTTTCTCCACCTGGGTGTTACACCAACATCTACAATTCAACCTGTCCAAGGATGAACATCACTGTTTATTTCTGAAACCTTTCTTCTTCTTGACTTCCCATTCCTGTTTAAATTTACCACCATCTTCCAGTCACCTAAAGTCAAAACCTTAGAATACCATTTAACTTCTATTCAGATACAAAATCCTACAAAACTACCTATATATTTGTCTTTTGTGCCACACATTCCCACTGTCACCATTCTGCTTCAGGCTCATATTATCTGGACATTTGAAGAAGCCTCCTAAATTGATTTCCAAACCGTCAAAATTATCCTCCATTCAATCCTATATGATATTACTAAAGTAACCTTCCTAAATTGGCACTCCAGACATAGCACTCTTCTCCACAAAATTCTCAAATGTGCCTCTGCTCATAGAGTAAATCCAACTCTTTATCATGGTATTCAAGTCCTTCTGAATATCTGACCTCAAACTCCCTTTAGAGTGTTAAGTCTTAACTACTCTCTTTTCTGCATTGGTCAGACTGGATCACCATTAGCCAAAATAGCTTGTTCTTTCTCTTGTATGTGTCTGTACACATTCTTTCCTTTACTGGAATTCAATTAAAATAAAAATTTAACAGATATCTACAGAAGGTCTCCTAGGTATAAGCAGCAGGAAAGTGGAAGCAGCAGCTTTTTGGAAGAATTGGTTTTATTTTTGTTTATGTTTTGGTGCTAACTATGCTTTATTCACTTATATACAGCTAGTTCTTTGCCTGAGTCTCATGAGAGAATGCCCTTAACCTCCTCTTCCTTCATTCTTTCCTCTGTTCAATAAATTCACACACATTTCCACCTATCAACTAAAGTGTTCACACAGAAGCCAGATAATCATCCCTAAGCAAACTGTAGAGGGGCTTACTGTATTTCAGGGATAGTGGAGCAAAGTAACAAGAGTACTCCAGATTCTCTTAGACTGAGGATCCTATTAATATTATACTGGTGACCTGGAGCTATCAAAGAGCCTGCTAAAGAAAGATAACATCATTATCATCATGTCATTTTTACCAAAGAAGTAAATACATGAATTCTGATTTAGCTGATCATAAAATTAAGCAAAATATTCCACTTCACTTGCATATTTATAAATTAAGTATTATTTGAAGTAAATATATTTGTGTATAAAACTAGAAATGCTGCTCTCACATGGTGGTTCTAAATTACTCAGAAAAGTCTCCCTTGAAAAGACAGTTTTGAGAGTTTTGAGATGGGCTTCAAAATAAAGAACAGATATGATTCATGAAATGAGTGGTAAATTCTCTCAATTTGATGGCTACTATAAAAAATGTATCAAAATCAGAGTTGTTTGTTCACTCCCTAAAAAAACCAATTATCTCAACTGAATAAGCAGTTATGAAATTTAAAAAGCAGAGATTGAGAGCAGGAAAGGAAATTAAGGGTTGTCCCATCTTTGGCTAAAAGTTCAAGGTCAGCTAGAAATTCAAGCACTGTAATCTTGTGATTTTTGTAGATTTTCGGAAGAATTGGTTTTATTTTTGTTTATGTTTTGGTGCTAACTATGCTTTAGATTGGCCTTGGCAAAATGTTTCTATAAAAGGCCAGAGAGAAAATAGTTTGGGCTTCACCATATGATCACTATCACAATCACTTACCTGTTATTGTAGCTCAAAGGCAGCCATAGACAATATAAACAAGTAAACATGGTGGCTGTGTTCCAATCAAAGTTTATTTACAAAAACAGGCAGCTGGCTGGATGTGGCCCATGGGCCATAGTTTACTGATCTCTGTTTTAGACTCATAAAAATAGCTTTTAAATAAATTAGTTCAATTTTGATCTTTTTTCCCACTAAAAGAAGGTGATTACATATAGAATCCAAACTAACAAGAACCCAAAGCTCTGCAGATGCCTCAGGAAATACGGCTTCTATCTCTTCCCTGGAGGTATTTTCCTTTTCTGTACTTCATTGACACCTAAAACTGCCTCAGAAGACTTCCAATTTGAAAGAGAACAGCTTCTTCCTCAGTAGAACTGGAAACGTAGTCTACCATCATCCCTGACTTAGAATCTGTTTAAGAATCAAAAGGCTCCTTCCAGGCCAACTGTGACAAATAGGTAAGTTACTTATTTTTAGTCATCCTCAATTTTCTTAAAATAGGGGTAATATCTACAGAGGAAGAATAAAAGAATGCCTATAACAATGGCTGGTAGGTATTTAAGAAATAACCATCCTCTTTTAGTTTACCACTTAACCTCCTTAGCCAAAAAACTCCCTGACCTAAGTTCATTCATTTATTCTATCACTATGTATTCATTTAGGCTTTACCATACATGTCAAGGATTGTGCTAAAACTGGGGATGTAGCAGTGAAAAACACTGACAAAGTACCTATTCTCATTTTTCTGAGAAGACTAACATTAAGACACAAATTATTCAACAAGATAATGATGAGTAGTACAAAGTGATGAGATATACAATAACTGAAAATTCTGAACAGAATGAAGAGGAAAGGTTCCTCTAGAAAGGTGACATATGACTTGAGACTTAAAGTATAAAAATCAGGTAGTCAAAGAAGTAGTTGAGGAAAGAGTAGTTTAGATGGATTGAACAAGTACAAAATTCTAGAGTTTATTTTTCTTAAAGATTTTATTTATTTATTCATGAGAGACACACATAGAGAGGCAGTGACACAGACAGGGGGAGAAGCAGGCTCCACGCAGGGAGCCCGATGCGGGACTCGATCCTGGGACCCCAGGATCACGCCCTGGGCCAAAGGCAGATGCTCAACCACTGAGCCACCCAGGGATCCCCAAAATTCTAGAGTTTAGAAATGTTTTGGCACATTCAACATCAGAAAGGAAATAAGACTCATCTCCTGAACTAGTTATTGCCAACATTAGCCACTATTCAATTCTGTTCATGCCAAACACTCTTTTCTGCTCTGCTACTTCAGCCATTCTACATCCCCACCAACTGCATAGAATGCCAATTCTATATACTACTCACTGCTCACCACAATATCAAAACTCCACCATCAAGTTAACAGCCTATATACGTTGTATAATCCTATAGTCAATACTTGATCTTTATTTTATTTTATTCAACCAAGCTGCATCCCCTTACTATTTTTTAATTCTGGTATAATTAATGTACAGTGTTGTAATTCGTTTCAGGTGTATAACATAGTGATTCAATAATTCTATACATTACTCACTGCTCACCATGATAAGTGTATTCTTAGTCCCCTTCACCCATTTCACCCATACCCATTCCCCCACCACCTCCCCTCTGGTAACCATCAGTTTATTCTATATAACTGAGTCTGTTTTTTGGTCTCTTTCTTTATTTTTAAGATTTTATTTATTTATTCATGATAGACAGAAAGAGAGAGAGGCAGAGACACAGGCAGAGGGAGAAGCAGGCTCCATGCGGGGAGCCTGACGTTGGACTCCAGGATCAGGCACTGGGCTGAAGGTGGCGCTAAACCGCTGAGCCACCTGGGCTGCCCCTGGTCTCTTTTTTATTTTGTTTTGTTTCTTAAATTCTGCATATGAGTGAAATCGTACATGGTATTTGTTAGGACTTGTCTTTATAATTTTGATAATACTCATCCATCCATATCAGGTATGAAATGATATTTCATTGTAGTTTGATTTGCATTTCCCTGATGAGTAATGGCACTGAGCATATTTTCACACATGTTGGCTATTTGTAAAGTATTGTAAAGTATTCTTTGAGAAATAGCTATTCAAGTCTTTAACACATTTAAAAAATCAAATTATTAAGTTTTTTTTTATTATTGAGTTGTAGGAGTTCCTTACATATTTTGAAAATTAAGCCCTTATCTGATAAATGCTTTGAGAATCTCTCATTCCATGGGTTTCCTTTTCATTTTATCAATTGTTTCCTTTGCTGTGCATAAGCTTTTTAGTATAATATAGGCCCACTTGTTTATTTTTGTATTTGTTGCCTATGCTTTTGGTATCATATCCATGAAATCACTGCCAAGACCAATCTCATGAAGCTCTTCCACTATGTTTTCTTCTAGTTTGAAATTTATGAAGTACTATAATATGGGATTAGAAAGAAAGGGTAATGGACGATACTGGAAATGCAATTTTGAATTTTTGCTCCTTATTAATTGTGTAACCTTGTCTATCAGCCTGAGTTTCTAGAAAATTAGGAATATCTTTATTACCAGGCCCCAAGGGCATTATGAAGCTCAAATGACTGAGAAGTAAAAAGCTATTTGTAAATGTTAAATATATACAAATTTAAGTTATTACTATTATACATCCTTGGTCATAATTTCTAAGTCTTATACCAAAAATACTATTATTAATAATTAATAAGGAATAAAATATGCTTAGGAGCTACAACTTTTTATTGGTTACAGTTGCTGTTAAATATCATGAGACTTTTAAGCAGAAACATTGCTAGCTTTAGTAAAAGTGCTTTAACACTTTAGTGTGAAGTATTTATTTTTAAATAGTCTACCAATATGCAGACAATAGAGCAATTATTCAGTTCATGCACTGTTTTGCACATGGAAACCTGTGTTCATAATTAACCACTTTGGGTGTCATTCATAAATTATGCAGTACACAGTGAACCTGTCTACTAAGTAAGTTAAGAATGCCTATACTATGTAGCCACTGATGTAGACTAGGACTTGATTTAAAATCTTTAGAAACAGAGGATTACTTTAATGCTCCAAGTGGGAGAGAAAAAAGTCCTATCTCTTTAACAAATAGTATTTCAAATCTCTGTTAAGACCTGCAATTTTCAACATGCCTATTTAGGAGATCATAGGTCAGGTTTTATAATATAACACATTGTAAGTAAGTAATTAATCATGATTGCAAACCAAAGCCCAATTTATAGGAGCTTAGAGTTTATCATATCTGTTTTACATATATGTTCCACACTAAATTAAAAGTGCCTTATCCTTGTCTGTCCTCATGGTCATAACAACTAGCATCTGTATTTGGCCACTTGACAATCATCTGAATTAAAAAACTGTAAGTCCATGTCTTCTAAATTTCACATACCTTGCCATCATTTTAAATAGCATTCCAAATCATGTCAATCATTAGAGGTAACAAGATATTTTACTATTAACATAAACCCTCACTTCTGATGTGTAAGTTGATAATAGGCTACCTGTCCAGTTTGCTTTTTGAACTTCATTGAACACTGATCCTCTCATCGAGGCAGGACATATTATTATTTTTTTGCTCATTTACTGTTCTCTGCTAGACTGATCAGCGATCCCTAAAAGGTACATAATAATAATAACTGCTGTTTTTCATAAATTGATCATAGTCATTCACAGCTTCTATTTCTTTTGTGCCTAAGTAAATTCATATTTCCAGATGAAAACAAAACACACTTTTATTAATGGCTTTTATTATTCTTCAAAGTGCTATAATTTTAAGATCTCAGTTGTCTAAAGAATGTAAATGAATATAAACTAAAAGGGAAGTCCAGATATGAAAAATAACTTCAAGATGTAGAATGCTGGGAAATAATAGGAGCAGACAAGGTAACTTGTGTGCAACCATCAGAGACAGGGAGACTGATTTTGAACAAAGCTACTAGGCTGCCTTATGGACAGGAAAGAGCTCAAAGAGTTCTGATAAGCAGAACTTATAGCCATATTGAAAGGGAAGTTTAACGTATATGTAACATAGGAAAAACCTGCCATATATGAAAGCAATAGCACAAATGTCTTCAAATAGAATGACAATAATGTTACAAATAGAGGACTAATACGTACCTTACCAATTACTTGGACAATACAATGATATACTACATTCATACAGAATTCACTAAAATAATTTCTTAGCTATTCCTATGAATTATATATTAATTTCTTACATACTCTTAATTTATCCATTAATAAAACACACTAATAATAAACCACTACATAAAAGTAAGAATATGTGTCTGGATTCTTTTACTTAGCATCATGTTTTCAAGGTGCACCCATGGTGTAGCATGTATCAGTACTTCATTCTTTGTTATGGCTGAATAATATTTGTCGATACAGATATACAAAAGTTTGTTAATCTATTCGTCAGTTGATAGACATTTGTGTTCTTTCCATTGTTTAGCTAAGCTGAATAATGCTTCTATGAGTATGAATCCACATATTTTCTTATGGATATTAGCAAGGAGTACTGCATGCAGAAATAGAACAAATTATACCACTCTTTAAAATTACTTTTACTGGGGATCCCTGGGTGGCTCAGCGGTTCAGCACCTGCCTTTGGCCCAGGGCGTGATCCTGGAGTTCCGGGATCGAGTTCCACGTCGGGCTCCCTGCATGGAGCCTGCCTCGCCCTCTGCCTGTGTCTCTGCCTCTCTCTCTCTCTCTCTTTCTCTATCATGAATGAATGAATGAATGAATGAATAAATAAATAAATATCTTTAAAAAAATAAATAAAATTACATTTACTAATTTACTAAAGGAAAGATTACTTTAAACAAATTTTTTTTGGTCAATTTTCTAAGGGTAACCTAAAAAGTCTTTTTTCAAGGGCATGAAGCACTTAGATAATTTATAGAAGTTTGTCATGCAGGTATCATAAAATCTTTGTGTGACAGAAGTATTCCAAGGCACTATATATGAAAAAATGGCATATGAAAAACTGAGAGCACCATTGTTGTATTCTCAGCACAGAAGCCTAACAAAATGGAAGTAGCAGTTAACCTCCTGATGGTAGAAATTTTAAAAATGGGCTTAAATTAGAGCAAGGTACTCTCAAAAAGAATTTCTAAATGCTGAAAGTGTCAGTACCCACCCATCAGTTGCAGAGATGGTGGAAAAAGGGTAGTGTGGCATTACAGCCTGGCAGGGGTCACATGTGCAGCTTTAAAAGGTTTATTCAATTCACTATAATAAGGTATCTTTTGATTATTATTTCTTTAACATGAACATTAGGGAAACAGTGATGCACTTTTTACATCTATAAGAGTCCGTGAAACACTGTCTGTAAAACCTTTTCTAAAGAGCTGTAGACTCAGAATTTTTATTTTGGAATGTAATAAGCAGATGTCCCTCTCCATTCTTGCTCCTTCCTTTCCCCTGGCCTCAGCAAAGAAACAGAGTGGTTGGCACTCCTACCTAAGGTTCTGAAAAGGTAAGGAACGTCTTATGGGTTGATGCTTCCTTTAAACATAAACCCAACATTAAACCTTACAAATTAAACAAAACTAAAAATACATTTAGGGTTTTATGACAAGAAAGATTTTTTGTACTTTTATAATGAGGACTTGTTGGAGATTAAAACAATACATATTTTGGTTAAATAGGGTTACAGAAAAATAATACAAATTGGTTAGATTTATTTATTTATTTATTTAATTTATTGTTAGATTTATAAAACACAAACTTTACCTAAAGTTTATTTATTTTTCTACAGGAAAGCATTAAAACAAAGGGGAATGAGGGTAGGAAGAAGATATGGGCTTTAAGTGACTTATTCAGGTCTATTACTCTCCATATGAATTTTTCATGTTTCTATTTTGCAGGTATTTAGAATTGACCTGCAGACTTGTTAGCAGTTAATGACTAAGGCCTGCAGAACACTGTTATTCTTGATTCCAAATATATAATTATATATAATATAATATATATATAATTCCAAATATATAATTTATTATCTTTATTTTCTAATCTTTGGGTCACAAGTCTTAGATGATAAATTTATTTTTTTAGATTATAAATTTCTAAAGATGTTTATAAGCCATTACTTGAAAAATAAAAAGCTAATATTCATAGAATAGTCAGAAAGGAGTTATTTTGAAAGATAAATCAAATTGCATATTTAAATCATTTTAGGCAAAAAAATATTATCTAAGTGGATTTTCTTTTCCTTGTAAAATATTTGCTGGGAATACTTTTTATCTTTTTCCATATACTGATTTGAACAAGTAGACCTATGTAAATAGAGAATCTGCAACTCTGCATATAAATGAAAACAAAAGGCCCATGAACTTATATTACAGAACCTGTAGTATAGTCATACAGTGGCAAGGAGACAAAGATATTAAACAAAACAAAACAAAAACACCTTTTTTTGAGGTGAATGAGTTAAAATGTTGGGCAAACTTTTAAAATGTTTAATATTAACTACTGTTTTATTTTCTACTGCAAATATTTGCCTCTGTGGCATCTACTATATACTAAAAAAAGAAAGAAAAAAAATCAGGAATAGTAAGAAGAGTAAAAGAAAAATAAAACGGGAGACAAGGAAATGGATAAGGAAGAAAAGAGAAAAGGAAGATTGAGAGAGCAAAGAGCTTGGAAGAGGAGGCAAATTGGCTTAGTCAAGGTCTCTTGGGACAATGTGCTGAGTTACCAGACCAGAAATGAGGGGTTGAAAGCTACTACTGATAACCGGTGGAGGCTGAAAGTGCTACTTAAGTGCTTGGTGTCTGTGGAAAAAAAGAGGGAGGAGAGGTTTGAGACTGAGGATGCCAAGTGCATTCCCAGCCAGCAGAGTAAAAAGGAAGCATTAACAGCAGCCTCAGGGGAAGCTAAACATTCTATCCCACGAGCCAGAGGGTAAATGTGGCAATAGCTGTGAGTAGCAGCTGGATAGAGGGATAAAGAAATAAAGAAGCCACAGGAAAATTGGCAGCTATAGACATATAAGGCAGACTAGGCCTTGTCTTAATATTTGAATGAACAAACTGCCTGGAAAGAACATTGCCATCTTTCTCCTGCCAATGGGTTACTAAACAACTGGGATGCAATGACTTCAAATTTAGTTTGCCAAACTATGCTAAGTATTGATGTAACTTTGTAGAACAGTAGCTCTGCTGAAAAGATATAACTAAGATACTCAGCTTTCTAATAATCAAAATCAGAATTCTCCTTAACTATCCAAGTAGTGCCCTAAAATATTTAAAATGAAGAAAAAATACTTAAAATACCCATTTCTAACACATCAATATTTTCTAAATTTTATTTCCTAGAGCATAGTTTAACAAAATGAAAAAGCATATATATCAATATTCCCTCTGGTATATTAGTGAGCCCATGACACTCAAGAGAAATAGAAAATTGGAAACATGAATTGTTTTTAAAGGAATCTATGAAATAATATTCTCTCTTGTTACTTTCATTCATACTTTGCCAATGAAAAAAAGGTACAATCTACATTACCTTTGCTTTGTTTTAGAATGTAAGGCAAAATATCATAGAATTTTGTTTTATATAAGTATCTGCTCAATATTATCAGAGCAATATCCAAAGACAAGATTTACCAAACACAATTTTTCAAATTACTAGGCTTGATATATTGGATAAACTGTAATTTGTATGCATAATTCCCTTGGCCTGAGTAAGTCAATCTTCTCTTTTCTTTAGGATTAAGCTAATTGAAGATTGGTGCTAATGAAAAAGGTAAGATCCCAGCCCTAGAAGAATTTTACGTTTAAGGACATCAAACAGAAAAGTAAGAAACATCTATTAGGTTGCAGGAATTCCTATAGAATTCCTAAATTCTATAGCAATTCAAGGAAGGGGAGAAGCTGTAGTAGAGAAAAAGTTCCTTGAGGAATTAAAATTTAAGATAGTCCCTAAAGTATATATGAAATTTGGGTAAAAAGTATCTGGCAGGCAAAGATGAACATAATGTTAATACAAGAAGTAGAAGTAATAAAGCAAATATATTATGTAGAGTTACCATTGGAAAATTAGATTTGACAGCAATTGCAACTAGCAGTACAAGTAGAAAGCACAGAAGCTAACGAGAACCATGATACTCAAGAAGAATAGGAAGTCTGGGGATGTCTTAGTGTACTCAGGCTGTCATAACAAACTACCATAGACTAAGGGGCTTGAACAATAGAAATTTATTTTCTCAAAGTTCTGGAGGCTGAAAACTCCAAGACTGAGGTTTTGGCAGGGTTAAGTTTCGTTTCTTTTCTTTTCTTTTCTTTTTTTCTTTTCTTTTCTTTTCTTTTCTTTTCTTTCTTTTCTTTAAAGATTTATTTATTTATTTATTCATGAGACACACACACACACACACACACACACACACACATACAGAAAGAGAGAGAGAGAGAGGAAGAGACACAGGCAGAGGAAGAAGTAGGCTCCATACAGGGAGCTCAATCCCAGGTCTCCAGGATCAGGACCTGGGCCAAAGGCGGTGCTAAACCACTGAGCCACCCGGGCTGCCCCAGGTTTAAGTTTCTGATGAGAGCTCTCATCCTCACTTTCAGACTTGCAGACTAATATTATTACTGTGTCCTCACATGACAGAGAGAGTGATCTCTGGTGTCTTCCTCTTGTAGAAGGCTACCAGTTTTGCTTTGTCTTGTTTTTGAAATTTAAGTATAAATGACATACAGTGTTAATTTCAGGTGTACAACACAGTGATTCCATATTTATGTACATTATGAAATATTCAACACAGTAAGTCCAGTTACTCTCTGTCACTATACAAAGTTGTAACAATATTATTGACAATATTCCTTAAGCTGTACTTTACATCTCCACAACTTACTCATTTTATTTTTTAAAAGATTTTATTTATTTATTCATGAAAGACACAGAGAGAGAGGCAGAGACACAGGCAGAGGGAGAAGAAGGCTCCACGCAGGGAGCCTGACGTGGGGACTCTATCCCAGGACTTCAGGATCATGCTCTGGGCTGAAGGCAGGCGCTAAACCACTGAGCCTCTCAGGGATCCCACAACTTACTCTTTCTTAAAACTAAAGTTTGTACCTCATAATCCCCTTCACCTATTTTTCCTATCCCCCTATACCCATTCCCTCTGGAAACTACCAGTTTTTTCTCTGTATTTAAAATCAGTCTATTTTGTTTTGTTTGTTTCGTTTTTTAGATTCCACATATAAGTGAAATCACATGATATTCCTCTTTCTCTGTCTTACTGCACTCAATATAATATCCTCTAGGTCCATCTATGTTGTCACAAATGGTAAGATTTCATTCTTTTTATGGCTGAGTAATATTCCACTGTATATACATATCATACCTTCTTTTATCTGCTTATCTATCAATGGGAATTTATCTCCTTCCATAACATGGCTGTTGTAAAAGATGCCAGCACTATTGGATAGAGGTTTTACCCTTATGACCTCATTTAAACTTAATTACTTCCTTAGATGCCCTATATGTCCGGTAGAGTGACATGGGAAATAGGGCTACAACATATCAACACAATACAGTCCATAGCAAAGAGTAAAACTAAAAGTTTCACAACAAACGATACAATTTTTTAAAAGGCTTAAGTAAGGTTACATACAATAAAGTGTTTAAACTGGTTCATGGATATCAAAATAGAAAAGTAAACTCAAGAAGGTAGGAACTTACCTACTATCTAACTTTAATCACTCACTCACTCACTCACTTACTCAATCAATCAATGTAGACTCCACGCCCAGTGTGAAAGCCCAATAAGGGGCTTGAATTCAGAACCCTGAGATCAAGACCTGAGCTGAGATCAAAAGTCAGATACTTAACTACCTGAGCCACCCAGGCACCCCAGAGACTTTATTTTTAACCACTGTATCTCAACAGCTTCACCACATATACTGTAACTACTAGCCAATTATAGCTATTTAAATTTAAGTCAGTTAAAATGTAAAATTCAGTTCCTCAGTAATATTAGTGATATTTCAAGTGCTCAATAGCCATATATGGCTAGTGGTTACCATAAAGGATAATACATATTTCCATCATCACAGAAACTTTTGGTCAACAACACTATTCTAGAGCCTAGATAGGTATGTGACCTGTTAATTGTTGGATGAATAAAGAATATAAAGAACTGCTAGCACACATGGTTTAAGACGATCAATATTACATGCAAAAAATGAATGGTATCTTCAATTTATACTTTTGTAAAAGATCCAAAAGAATCACTTGCAACACTGCTAGGAACATTTACATTAAGAAGTATTTCTGCAGGAGATTAATGCTCAGAATTTTGCCTGCTTATGACCTGAATCAAGAGTGTTTGGGTGGTACAGTCAGTTAAGCCTCTGACTCTTGATTTCAGCTCAGATCGTGATCTCAGGGTCGTGGGATCAAGTCCTGCGTCGGGCTCCCTGCTCAATGTAGAGTCTGCTTGAGACTCTCCCTCTCCCTCTGCAACCCATGTCCCCTGCCACCTCTCTCTAAAATAAATAAATAAATCTGTAAAAACAGGAGGATGAGAAGACTCTAAAGCCAGAGATGTGTCTAGTATCTCACCCTTAGGTACCACTGGTCTACTTTCAGCCATTGTAAGTGGCAAGATCAATAATGAATAAATTCACCAGGAAGTTCATATGGTACATATTGTCAGTGTTGTTAGCAATAAATGTGGGACTGTAATTTGTTGTGAGAATACTAGGATCTGGATTTCTATTTATTTTTTTAAGATTGTATTTATTTATTTGACAGAGAAAGCACAAGCAGCGGGAGCAGCAGGCAGAGGGAGAGTGAGGGGCAGACTCCATGCTGAGCAGAAAGCCTGACACAGGGCTCAGTCCCAGGACCCTGGGATCATGACCTGAGCTGACTGAGCCACCCAGGTGAACTCCTCTATTTCTGTTTAGATTATTTATTTATTTTTTGCTCATGAATGAGGATGAATAGAATACCTGCAACTAATGTTTTATTTATTTAGAAATGAGTCGCTAATTTTTTCAAGCACTTGAAATCACAATTTCTGTGCAATCACAGGCCATTCTGGTTGGTAATTCTACTTTTATACTTTGATACTTCAATCTCTGTCATTATGATGAGATATTTTTTCATATAAGTTAAATATAGGAGGCTTCCTTCTATAAGGGGTTAAGATTTTTCTGCGACTCTCACACATAAAAGAACCTATTTTCTCGCTAAGTCCAAAACCCAAGGATATACCTTTCTTGAACTTGCGTAAGCCATCCATTTTCTTGATAAATGTAGATAAACTTCAGAATGCGCTTTCCCTGGACTTATACTTTGGCTATCTTTCCTGAGAATTGAAAATAGTTAATAAGTAATCTCTTGAATAATGTTTCCCATACTTCAGAACATCTTTTCTGAGAACAGAATGGTAAGCGAATCTTACTGGACCATCTGCCCACACCATATTCTGTCACTTTGCCACAACACGTTTTTTTCCTTGCTGACCTACTTTTCCTACTTCCTGATAAATGCCAGAAGTATAGAGCAAGCTCACTTTGGAGGAAACCTTTACTGCTAACTGTGAGTAAAGCTTTCTCGCCTGTTTTTTGCTGTTCTTACTCTAGAACTCTCGACCTTCCCTAGCTTCCACAAATAGTTCTTGTTCCATAGGAAACTGGGAATATAAAACAGACAAAAATTTCCTCCTCAAGGGATTCAAGTTAATCCCCTTAATTCTTTTTTCTACCACTGTGTGATCCTTTCTTCTTCCTATTAATGCCTTTTTTTCAGGTAGTATCAAGAAAGAAAAGCAAAGGATGACAAAGACAGTTTTAATAAAATAAGGTGATAGTAATGAAGCCAAATAAACTGCTCCATTAGAACTCCCAAGTACAAAACCAGAAATTTTCTCCTGGCATATTTTATAATATCTATTTCCTGATTTACTATAGTACAGACAACTAAATCTTTCCCACTAATCCATTTTATTTTTTTTACTTTTAGCAACAGACCCATCCTGCTTTGCAATTTAGGGAACTGAGCTTGATATTACACACCCCAAACTCCCATGCTGTTAACAGCAAACATGAGACTAAATTTTAGAAATTGGGATGTGAGCAGAAGTGATGCACCCAACTTCCTAGTCACATCCTTTAAAAGAGAAGCTGCTTGTCTCTTTCCAAAGGGCTAGAATGTGAATATGAAAGCTGACTGCAAAAGAATAAACCCAAGGCAATGGAAGAACAAGGCAGAAGGAACTGGGAACATCACAGATTACATTTTTCCTAATTCCATGGATTGCCTACCAGCTCAGACTTTATCTTGGAAAGAAACTTTCCATCTCCATTTAAACAACTACTTTTTGGTCTATATGAAAACTGTAAATCATAAAATCAGCAGTAAAAATAGTTATATTTAGAAAAACAGGATATGTATATATAGTCTAAAAAGGCAATATGATCAGATGAAAGCCCTAAGAGATCAATTATACTCAAACATGAAATGTATTTCTTAGAGACAGAAAATCCTTCAATACCCAGCTCAAATGTCTTTTAAATATCTTCATTCCCTGAACAAAGTTAGTTGCTCTGTCACCTATGCTCCAATTTATCACATTCTGTACCAGTTATTTCCATTAATAAATAGTAAATTCCCTTTATGGCAGAGTTCCATAATATTTGTCCTTGTATCTTTCCAGAATTGGCACAGGGTAGGTACCAATAAATATTTGCTGAACGAAACACTGGACTTTGAGAAGCAATGAAAGAAATGTGCTGAGAAAACATTTTTTTAAAATGCTTTTCTCTACTTGCAAGTCATACATTATAATAATATATTTCTTCTTCAACTCTACAACTCTAGACTATGAATTCATAATTTATTTCTTTTATGGGATCATCAATCTCAAGTTATCCATAACTACTAATTTTTGGAGTTGAAATGCAGATTCTATCAACCAGTGCTAGATTATAAACATTTAATGCATGAATTGCAGACACTTTTATGTAAAGAATAGGCTGAAGACATTTTCACGGGAGTAATAAATAACTTCAGATGTCCTTGTAAGAAACTCAGACATGGTGCTGACCCATTAATTTTCTCTACTGAATGCATTTTCACATCAAAAAAGTGTTACCCATCATTATTTTGTGTTACCACAGTAAAGAAGATTTAATCTTCTTTTACATCACAATTCCCTTGTGTCAGTGGCCACGTGATCATTTAGTATCACACCTATTCTAAATCTGTCATAATGCTTAAAACCTACTGCCCTTATTTAATATCCATTATCTATTTGCTGTCAAGAGAGGTTAAGTAACTTAACCATGGTTACAAGTTAGCTAATACTGAACATCTGGGACAACATTCCTAATATTCTGAGTATATATGCATCATACTTGTCCATGCATGTATCACACAATTTTACAAAATTATTGAGGTAGTTGATATGTAAGTGCAAAACACATGACCAAATCTTACACATGCGACTTAAATTCACCTGAATTAGAACTGTAGGTGTGTCTATGGAATATTTCCTGGAATCTTATTAAATTTATGCTATTATTTACAGATAATGAGAAAGACAAAAAGCTAGGCTAATAGCAGTAGGTATAGTACGTAGCAGAATAAAGAAAGTTCTAAGAGAAATACAAAGTACACCTGAGATTTCACAGAAAAAAAAAGGACTTTGTAGTTCTGGCCATTATATTTATAGAATTGACTGCTGAACAACGTGGGGGTTAGAGGCATTAACCACTTCTCCCAGTCAAAAATCCATACATAATTTTTAACTCTTCTAAACTTAACTGCTAATAGCCTACTATTGACGGGAAGCCTTACCAATAACATAAACAGCTAATTAATACATATTTTGTATGTTATATACATTATATACAATATTTTTACAATAAAATAAGTTAGAGAAAAGAAAATGTTATTAAGAAAACCATAAGGAGGGATGCCTGGGTAGCTCAGGGGTTAAGCACCTGCCTCTGGCTCAGGGCATGATCCTGGGGTCAGGGAATGGAGTCCCACACTGGGCTCCCTGCAGGGAGCCTGCTTCTCCCTCTGCCTATGTCTCTGCCTCTCTCTGTCTCTCTCATGAATAAATAAATAAATTCTTAAAAAAAATCATAAGGAAAAGTCATTTAGAGTACTGTAAAAAAAGTTCATGTATAAATAGACCCATGCAGTTGTCAACCATATATCAGAAGCACTAAGTAACATTTAAATTTGCTTTGTTTGGGTCTTGGGGATGGAATAAAGATCAACAAGAAGAAGTTAGAGGGAACAGATTTCACTCACTGTAATAGAATGTAAAAAAAAAAAAAAGAAAATAGAATGTCAGAGACAAAAAATTTACTGTGACAATATACTACAGGCATAATTTCTATGTGTAGCTGAGTTCTATGTGTAGCTGAGTGGTGTAATTGGTGGGGGGTGGTTCTAAAAGGAATACCACTACAGTCATGATTTCAATGCAAGAGAATAATATGGTTGTACTACACGTTTAGAAGATAGACCCTTCAGCAGTATATTAAATACATCTAAAGAGGTAATGAGACTAGAAAGCAGCTTATTGGATAGTCCAAATAAGAGATAAGAAAGGCTAGTGTGGCAAAAATGAGCCAGAAGAGTCAGGAAAAGATGGTCTAATTATCTCAATCAATTACATGTTAATATTATCTATTACTGTACTTGCAAGATAAAACAGGAATTTAAAAGTTACTTAATAGAACTATCATTTACCCTACTATTATCATTTACCCCACTATATTCTGAAATCCGTATTAAAAATATCTCTAATATATTCAAAATTGAATTTATCTTTCTTAAAAAGTGTATTTAATCCTCTTCCTATAATACATATTTCAGTTGTTAGTAAGACAATTCACCCAGTAATCTCAGTTTAAAATCTCAAGGTCATCTTCAACTTCTATTATGACCCAGATATCTAGAATGTCTTCTCTATCCCCTCTGCCATTGTTTTAACTACTGTTCTTGTTCATCTTTTGCTCAGTTCCCTATAATAGCTTCCTGAATTTCCTGTCTCCTCTTTCTCAACTCTAGCCCAAAGTTCACATTTCCATCTTCCTAATCAATAAATTAAATATAATCATGCCCCTTCTGTGTCTTCCTAGTGATTCCTGGCTGTCTATAAGATGAGGTACCAACTCCTTAGTAAGGTATAAAAGCTTCTTCATAAATGTGGCCTCCACCTACTTCTCAAGACTTATCATTGGCTTTTCTTGCCCAAGAAACCTATGCTACAGCCATGTAGAAAATCCCATTATTTCCTATTTCATACACTTTTCAGACTATAAGCTTATTCATTCATTTCATATGGCAATTGTCAAGTGTCAGTGCCTAGGCAAGAGACATTTTATTTTTTTTAATAAATTAATTTTTATTGGTGTTCAATTTACCAACATACAGAATAACACCTAGTGCTCATCTCGTCAAGTGTCCCCCTCAGTGCCCGTCACCCATTCCCCCCCACCCTCCTCCCCTTCCACCACCCCTAGTTCGTTTCCCAGAGTTAGGAGTCTTTATGCTCTGTGCAAGAGACATTTTAAATCAATCTCTATTTAGGAAATAAACCAATGACCTTTGTATTCTATTGGCAGTTGATTCTCTAGAATGATTTAAAAAAATGTTTCCCTTATCTTATCCTTATAGACCACTAAACTTCTTTCTAATGTATAAGTCTGTTACCATTTTCCAAACACAATGTTAATATATTGTTATATTAATATTGTTATATTGTTATATTTTTGTTATTAAAAATAAGAGCTAGTCCCTAAAGAAAATTTAGAAGAGAAAAAAATACCATTTCAGATGATTTCTGAAATGGTATGCTTTGATTCTCTTATCGTTTTGTGTATCTAGCATGTAGAATGTATTCTCTTTATCTTTCTGCTTTGTAGTTATCCTGAGCCTTATATAAAACATCTTACTAATAAGATTGGCAGGCCGGGTGGCTCAGTGGTTTAGCACTGCCTTCAGTCCACGGCCTGATCCTGGAGACCTGGGATCGACCCAGGTCTCACCCCAGCATCAACTATTAAGGTGTTGGTATATGCCCTTATATTTTTATTATTTTTAGATACTATACACATAACCACAATTTTATTAAAAATTTTTTAGATTAAAAAAATTTTTAGATTAAAATACAACTGACAAAACTGTATATTTTTAAAGAGCATACTGTGAAGATTTCACATAGGTGTACTTTGTGAAATAATTACAAGAATCAGGTTAATTAACATATCTATCAGCTAACATAGTTTTACCTTTTTCTTTTTTAGTGTATATGGTAAAGTGCTTAAGTTCTACTCTTTTAGCAAATTTCACATGCATAACACTGTATTACTAATTATAGTATTAAATAACTATTGGTTTCATTTACATGGTGTACGTTAGATCCCCAGGGCTTATTCATCTTGTAACTAAAGCTCTATATCTTTTTGACTAGCAGATGCTATTTCCTCCACCCTAGAGACTTGGTAACCACCATTTTACTCTGTTTCTATGAATGAATTTGGCATCTTTTTTTTAATTGACTCCATATGTAAATTAGATCATACAGTATTTGTCTTCCTCTGCCTGCCTAATTTAACCTAGCATAATGTTCTCTAGGTTTATCCATGTTGTTGCAAATGGCAGGATTTCATTCTTATTCATGGGTAAATAATATTCCACTGTATACACACCATCTTCTTTATTCCTGGCCAACACCTGCTATATGGTCTTTTTGAAAAAACCATCCTAACAGGTACACATTATAGTTTTGATTTGCACTCCCCTGATGATTAGTGATACTGAATACCTTTTTGTGTATACCAGTGGGCGATTTGTATGTCTTTGGAAAAATATCTATTCAGATATTTTGCTTATTTTTAATTGAGGTCTTTTTTTTTCTTTCTTTCTTTCTTTTTTATTTTTGCTATTGAGGTGCATAAGTTTCTTATATAAAATGGGTATTAATCTTATTGTATATAAAGTTCGAAAATATTTTCTCCCATTCCATAGCTTGCCTTTATATTTTGTTGACTATTTACTGGGCAGAAGCTTTTTAGTTTGATGTACTCTCATTTGTTTATCTTTGCTTTTGAGTCATATAAAAAAAAAATTATTGCCAGGGCAGCCCAGGTGGCTCAGCAGTGTAGCACCGCCTTCAGCCCAGGGCATGATCCTGGAGACCCGGGATCGAGTCCCATGTCGGGCTCCCTGCATGGAGCCTGTTTCTCCCTCTGCCTGTGTCTCTGCCTCTCTCTCTCTCTCCTGTGTTTCTCATGAATAAAAAATCTTTTAAAAAAATTATTGCAATATCAATGTCAGAGAGTTTTTTCCCTATGTTATCTTCTACAAGTTTTATAGTTCTAGTTCTTATATTTACACCTTTAATCCATTTCAAATTGATTTTTGTGAGTAATGTAAGACTTTCATTCCTTTGCATGTGGTTATCCAGTTTCCTAACACCATTTATTGAATAGACTATCCTCCCCTCACTGTGTATTCCTGGCACTCCTGCCAAAGATCAGTTGACTATATATGCACAGGTTTGTATCTGGGATAGCTCTACATCACTATTTTGAAAAAGAAAGTTAGTATGGTTTCATTCTTCTTAAATTTGCCAAGACTTGTTTTCTCACCTAGCATATGATTTACTTAGAGAATGTTCTGTGTGCACTTAAGAAGAATATGTGTTCTGCCATTGTTGGATAAAACATTCTGTATTTATCTGCTACGTCCATTTGGTCTTAAGTATAATTCTAGTCCAATGTATTAGTGCTCTTCTGTCTAGATAATCTATCCATTGTTGAAAGTGAAGTGCTGGGATCCCTGGGTGGCGCAGCGGTTTGGCGCCTGCCTTTGGCCCAGGGCGCGATCCTGGAGACCCGGGATCGAATCCCACATCGGGCTCCCGGTGCATGGAGCCTGCTTCTCCCTCTGCCTATGTCTCTGCCTCTCTCTCTCTCTCTGTATGACTATCATAAATAAATAAAAAAAAATTAGAAAGTGAAGTGCTGAAACCACCTACTATTAATGTATTATTGTTGATTTCTCTCTTCTATATCTAAGCTATTATTAATAGGTAAAGACTTACTAATGCCATCTTTTTAATTGTTTCCTGGATGTTATACAGTCCTTTCTTTCTCTCTTGCTGTCTTCCTCTGTGAACTGATGATTTCTGAAATGGTATGCTTTGATTCTCTTATCTTTTTGTGTATCTAGCATGTAGAGTATATTCTCTTAATCTTTCTGCTTTGTAGTTATCCTGAGGCTTATATAAAACATCTTACTAATAAGATTGGCAGGCCGGGTGGCTCAGCGGTTTAGCACCGCCTTCAGTCCAGGGCCTGATTCTGGAGACCTGAGATCAAGTCCCACGTCAGGCTCCCTGCATGGGGCCTGCTTCTCCCTCTGCCTGTGTCTCTGCTCTCGCTCTCTCTATGTGTGTGTCTCTCATGAATAAATAAATAAAATCTTTAAAAAAAAGACAAAGAGAAATCTTACTACGTTAAGCCTATTTTAAATTCATAACTTTGCATAGAAAAATTCTATCCCCCTCCATTTTAGGTTTTTGATGTCAGAATTTGTATTTTTTTATATTGCATATCCATTGACAGATTATGATAGCTAGTTATTTTTAATCCTTTTGTCTTTTAATTTTTATAATAGAGTTAAGTGATTAACACACTACTAATAATACAGTATTAGAATATTCTTTTTCTGACTATACACTTAACTTTATCAGTGTGTTTTAAATTTTCATGTTTTCATTTACAAGTTATTATTCTTTCATTTTAGCTTGAAGAATTCCTTTCAGCATTTATTGTAAGGAAGGTCTTGTGATGCACTCAACTGAGTTTGTGCTTTTTCCCAATCCCACAGAGATAAGTCAACTTTCTGTGTATGTTCCCCCGCTGCCCTCCAAGGGCAGGCAGAGTCAACAGTTAAACTGGGGAAAGAACATATAAATGTTCTATGTGGTATTTTTATTCCTGCAACTCTAAGTTGAAAATGATTCTCAGGACACCTGGCTAGCTCAGCTGGTTAAACATCTAACTCTTGATTTCCACTCTGGTCATGGTCTTATGGTAGTGAGATCGAACCCTGCATATCCAGCTCTAGGCACTCAGCATGAGGTCTGCTTGAGATTCTCTCTCTCCTCCCTCTGTCCTCCTCCTCCTCTCACTTTCTAAATAAGTAAGTAAGTAAATAAGTAAATAAAATCTTTTAAAAAAGATTCTCAAATAAAATGCAGAAAAAAATTTTAATGTTCAAGTAGGACATAAATATTTAAAACAAAAAATAAACTGAATAAAAAAGAGGGAAGAAGGAAGAGAGAAAAAATTCAGAAACTGATTTAAGCTAAAAAAAATCTAAAATACCTCAGAAACATGAGATGTGCATTTCTATGTAAAATACAAGCACTATGACATTCAACTTAATATATTATTTAATATGAGAACAATTAGGCAAACCAAATTTGCCTTTGTTTAAAAATAAGAAACCAGAATATCTACCTTTTACAGAAAGTATCCTAACATATTTGGAATATCTGTTAATATAGAGAAAACCAGCCCACCTTTTCATATTTATATAATACTCTCAAAACCACTCATTTTTTCCTAGCATTGCAAGTACTCTGATATCCAACCTAACATTATTTTTGAACGATCATTCTCAAATATAGAGTACAAGAATCAACCAAGTCGTAAAAAATAATCATGCTGGAAAAGCATAAAACAATCCTCATCTTCCTTTTCTTCTTTTTTTGGTAAAGGGTCACTTTCTGGCTACCATGACCAAGAAATTTGCTGGGTTACACATTTTAGCTGGAAAAAAATATGTTGGATGTATTCTACTTTTTGGCAAGTCCAACAGACATAAATACTTCAGTAACAGTCATTTATTGGGTTGATCACTGTGCAGAGAGTTACACGAGAGCATCCATAAGCAGAAGAAAACCCATAGCAAACATGATGCTTTTCAGGTACACTGCAACTGTGGGTGACATGGCTCAGTGCCAGAAACAAAAGCAATGAGGGACTGAAGGCAACTTCTTCCCAGCCCTGCAGAGCACTGCAAGAAGCAATGGTGGTCATAAGAGGAATTGGGTGAGGAAGCAATTGTCTGTGAATTCAACTTCTAGTCCCATATCGTGAGCCCATTAGTCTCACTTTTTTTCTCCAACCATTATCATTAGTCCCTGGCAGAAATTAGAATTTCCAGCTGTACCTGGCAGCATGTTACTGTGATAATTTACACAAGGATTAAATTCTGTATAAAATCTGCCTTCTCTTCCACCTCCTTCTCCTTCTTCCTTCTAACCTCTGGAGAACTTAAATTGCTCTGGACAAGTACTAAGTTACCAAAGATGACACTTTGTTTATTATTTTTCCCCTGAATCAGCACATTAAGCTACTTCAAGAACTTAAAGAAATATATTAAATTGCTCACATATTTATTCATCAAATATTTGTTTAGTACTTATTCTGAACTATCCTAGTGGTTTAGTGTTAGTTGCCAAAAAAGGAGATATAAACTCCCTTCCTAAACTCAAAACAATGGGGAAAAAAGATGAACTTCAAAATAAATGGTATGGACTAATCATATGAATAAAGGTAAACTTAGATCTGTTTTTCATACCAGAAACCAAGGATCAGACACTTAAATGTGAAAAAGTAAAGCAAGTGCTGGAAGAAAGCATTTGTGAATTTCTATGTAACCTAAGAGTGGAAAAAACTGTATTGGAGATGAGAGGTATCAATCTAACATGGCCATTGCTTAATTTTTATCATGTCAAATTGTTGATGGATATTTTGGTTATTAACTTGTACTAAACAAATATGTGAGTTATAACATATAAAGCAAAATTATCTGTCATGAGAAACTTAACTATCAAAGTAATCAGCATGTTTCTTCTTTTTGGCTAGCTGTTTCTCTCTCAGTCAAAACTATATAGGAATCCAAATATAAGAAAAACAAATCACCATATGGGTAAATGTCACAATTTATTAACTGTACTTCCAGGGGATTCTGATACAGGTTGTTTTCCACGCACCACATTTTAAAATACATTACTGTAAATGATACAGTTTATACTTGTAACCAGGATTCTCTATATGAGAATAGAAGATATCCACTAGGCAAGGACCTATGAGTCATATGTGTATAAAATCAGATTAAGACTGAGCTACAGGGAGGCTACAGAGTAATATGTAGAGGTTTTTATGAAACAGTTCAAGGAAGATAAGTTTTAAGAAAAGCTATTTGCAAGTTTTTATTTTGTTTTGTGAGGGGGGGGTGGTAAGAAGGGTAAGGTTATGAGTTTTAAGATACAGTTTGGTTAAAAAAAGAGTAGGGCTCTTTGAGGAAGACGCTGTCGCAGCTAGAGCGGAGCTTAGGGTGCCTCTCTCCTGCTCCTGACTCACTGCTGTTCGCTGAGGAACAAGTCGGTCAGGAAGCCACACCACAGCCATGGCATTTAAAGACACTGGGAAGACACCCGTAGAACCAGAGGTGGTGATTCACCGAATTAGAATTACTCTAACCAGCCGCAACGTAAAATCTTTGGAAAAGGTGTGTGCTGACTTGATCAGAGGTGCAAAGGAAAAGAATCTCAAAGTGAAAGGACCAGTGCGGATGCCTACCAAGACTCTGAGAATCACTACGAGAAAGACTCCTTGTGGTGAAGGTTCTAAGACTTGGGATCGTTTTCAGATGAGGATCCACAAGCGACTCATTGATCTGCACAGTCCTTCTGAGATTGTTAAACAGATTACCTCCATCAGTTTTGAGCCTGGAGTCTTGGTTGAAGTCACCATTGCAGATGCTTAAATCAACCTTTTTAATAAATTGATTATCTGTTGTTTAAAAAAAAAAAAAAGAGTAGGCTCACATTTCAATGAAAAGGAATAGCATGTGGTAGGCACTGTGGTAAGAAAATAATGGCATAAATCTATGAGCTAGAACCTGTTCCAGAAGTGAAAAGCTACCACAACTATTATAGGTTCTTAGGCCAGGAGAAAAAGAAATCTGTAATTCTCCCTCATATTTCCAGCTGTATCACTGAGGCTGAAGTCTGCAAGGATGAGTAATCACTATTAGACACAAACCTTTTCAGAATTATGGAGATGGTGAATATATGTGGGGAGGAATTCTTTTAATTATTCTTACAAAATTTAAAATGTTCTTAATGTTACATTAATATTTTAATGAAACATTAAATAATAATGTCAGCAGGAAGTTACTTAAGTTATATACTCTAGAATAAACACTAATTTAGATACTTTTCCAACATGAATTTGGTATACCTTAGATATATTTCACTTTATTTTCCCGTACCTAGCACAGTAATATGTCACTAAACAAAATATAGTTTGTTTCATTTATCCAGAATTCAGACTTAAGGTCTTCTAGTGCATCTAGAACATAGCATAACTCAAAGTAACTGAAGGCCATGAGGAAAACAAGCACAAAGCTTATGAGCTTTATATATTTTTAAATATTTTATTTATTTATTCATGAGAGAAACAGAGAGAGAGAGGCAGAGACATAGGCAGAGGGAGAAGCAGGCTGATGCGGGACTCAATTCCAAGACCCTGTGATCATGACCTGAGCCGAAGGCAGCTGCTCAACCACTGAGTCACCCAGGTGCCCCAAAAGCTTATGAGCTTTAAAGATGGGAGTCACTGGGTCATCCTTCAGACTATTACTTTGCCATATATGCATAAACTAATATAATAGCTCAAAGAAAGATGGAAACTCTGACAGAGAAAAGTGATAAGAAGTGACAGTTGACACAAGAAACAATTCTGAAATGCTGACAGAAAAGCTAAAAGAAAAAAAAAAAAGCTAAAAGAAAGCAGAGAAATGTGGATCATTTTGGCTGAGGAGCAAAAAGCTCTATATACCTCTAACTTTTCAGGACATTACAAGACTATCTGAATATTTAGCCATGAGTATTCCAGAAAGGGGTATTTACGTTCAGAATTCTCTGCTTAAGAGACAGGGAAATGTATAATCCATTTCATAAAAAGATTTTTTTAAGAGAAACAATGACAAACATTGGAATTTGAAAGTATAAACTTCAATTCTACAGAACTTTTCCTATATGGGAATTGCCCCATTCTTATATGATGTTGAGTATCTGAGGCACTCTTTTTTATTTTGGAATGTTTCTATTAAAGTAACATTAGGAAATAAAATTGATAGGTATTTTTTTTTCATTTCCTAACTTCTTTAGAAGACATAGATTGCATAAAGCAATAGGTGTAACACTGTGTAGTGGATTTATAACATATATAGAAGTAATATATTTGGCAACAGCACAAAATAGGGAGGGAGGACATAGCTGGATTTGAAAAAGTCACTAAACCCTACTGAAATTAAGCTAGTATTATTATGAAGTAAATGAGACAAATTAAGATGCATACTGTCTCTAGAGCAATCACTATGCTCTATGTAACTATGAAAATAGTTACAAGAAATAGTAAAAAAAAACAATGAAATTAAAATAGTAGACTAAAAATGATCTATTCAAAGTAAAAGAAAATTATAAAGTTAGGAACAGAGAAACAAAAGACCTAAGACTAAAGAACATAATTAGTAAAATGGTAGACATGAATCCAACCACATCAATCATGGCTTTAAATGGCAAAGACTATTAGACTAGATAAATAACATGATCCACCTATCTGCTAACTACAAAAGATGCACTTTATAATCAAATACAAGTAGGTTGAAAGTGAAAAAATGGAAAGCTATATATAATACAAATAGTAATTTTAAGAGAGGTGGACTAAGCTATACTAATTATCGGGTGAAACAGACTAAAAAATTACTAGAAACAAAAAGGGACAACTTATAATGAAAAAACAGTTCATCAGCGTTCATCAGGAAAAAATAACAAATATAAATACATATGCACAGTGGTAGGCTGAAAAATGCTGTCCAACTTCCAAAAAAAGATATTAAATCCTAATCTCTAGAACCTGTAGCTGGTACTTTATGTGGAGAAAAGGTCTGTTAAATTAAGGAGTTTGAGGTGTAAACATTATGCAAGATTATCAGGAAGGACCCTAAATGTAATCCCATGTATCCTTTGTAAAAGGGAGGCAGGGAGAGATTTCACTATAGACAGAAGAGGAGAAGGTGATGTGAGGACAGAGGTAGAGACTTCTGGAGGAAAAGTAATACTAATTTTGGGCTTCTGGCTTCTGGAATTGTGAAAAAATTTCTGTTGTTTTAAGCCACCATGTTTTTGGTAATTTGTTATAGCACTCATAGGAAACTAACACACACACTTAACATCACAGATCAAAAATACATGAAGCAAAAACTGACAACAGTGACATATCTGGGGACTTCAACATACCACTACTAAAAACAGACAAAAACAGACAATCAGCAAAGATCTAGAAGACTCGAACACAGGAAACCAACTCGATCAACTGATATCTAAAGAATACTCAACAGCAGGGGAATACCCATTCTTCTCAAAAACAAATGGAAAATTCTCCAATAGGGACCACATGCTAGGCATAAGGCAAGTTTCAGTGCCTTTAAAATAGTCATAGAAAGTATATTTTCCAATCATGAAATTAAACTGGACTGAAAAATAGAAGGAAATTAGGAAAATTCACAAATGTCTGAAAACTAAGCAATACATTTCATTTTTTTTAAATTTTTTTTTAGCAATACATTTCTGAATGTCCTAGGAGTCAAAAAAAAAAAAAATCACAGGGGGAATCAGAAGATGTTATGAGATGAATGAAAAAAAGTAAACAAAACATCAAAATTGATGGGATGCAGCAAAAAAATAGTACATAAGAGGAAATTCATACTGTAAAAGTCAGTATTAGCAAAGAAGAAAGAAACCAAATAAAAACCTAGTTTCCCAAATTAAGAATCTAGTAAAAGAGTAAACCCAAAGCAAGCAAAAGGAAAAAAATAGTGGATATTAGAGTCATCCCTCAGTGAAAGAAAAAACAGAAACATAGTAGACAAAGATAAATGAAATGAAAAGCTGGTTCTTTAAAAAGATTAAAAAAATGGACAAAACTTTAGCTAGCCAGACTGACCATGAAAAAAAGATGATATAAATTACCAAAATTAGGGATGAATGAGAGAACACATCTCTACCAACATTAGAAAAATTAAAATAAGGCATATTATGAACTTTATACCAATAATTTATATTACATGGACAAGCTCCTAGAAACATACAAATTACTGAAACTGATACAAGAAAAAAAGTAGAAAATCTGAATTAACCTGTAACAAGTAAAAAAAACTGAATTGGTAATTTAAAATCCTCCTCCAATGAAAAGTCCATGTCCAATGGCTTCAGTGGTGAACCCCACTAAATATTTTCAACGTCTTTCAGGAAATAGTGGAAGAAGAACACTTTACCATATTTCATTCTATAAGACCAATATCATTCTGGTATTAAAGTCAAAGATATCACAAAAAAGAAAACTACATACCGATATTCCTCATGAGCACAGATGCAACAATCCTCAAAAGTAATAATTTCGCAACAAAATATTAACAACAAAATACCATATATATTAAAATAATTTATACCATCCAAGTGTGATATATTCAAGGAATACAACGTTGGTTTAACATCCAAAAACCAATTAATGTGATATATCAATTTTTACTTTTTGTTTCTTGTTTGGAAAACTTTTCCCTATTTCAACTTCACAAAGAAATCTTCCTGTATTATTTTCTAAAAGTTTATGGTTTGTCTTCATATTTAAAGCTTTAGCATACTTTATTTTTAGAAGATTTTTATTTATTCATGAGAGACACAGAGAGAGGCAGAGACACAGGCAGAGGGAGAAGCAGGCTCCTTGCAGAGAGCCCAATATGGGACTCGATCCGCAGGATCATGCCCTGAGCTGAAGGTAGACACTGAACAACTGAGCCACGCAGGTGTCCCAATACTTTAATTTTTGTTTGTGGCATAAGGTTCTGATCTCACTTTTTTTCCATATTGGTATTTTTATGGGTTGAATTATGTTCCCAAAATTCATATGCTGAAATCATAACTTCTTGTAACTCAAAAAATGACATTATTTGGATATAAAATGATTATTTATATAATAATTTATGTTGAGATAAGGTCATACTGTAGTAGGGTGGATCCCCAATTTAATATGACCGGTAAATTTCCTGATGAAAAAGAGAAATTTGGACACAGAGACAGACACACATAGAGGGAGTATGCTGTGAAGAGACACAGGGAGATGGCGGCTATGAACAAGCCAACTAAAGGCCTGGAACAGATTCTTCCCTCACATCCCTCACAAGGAACCAATCCTGCCAAACTGATTTCAGACTTCTAGACTCCAGAACTGCAAATCAATAAATTTCTGTTATTTAAGCCACCCAGTCTGTGGTACTTGTTATAGCAGCCCTAAGAAACTAATACAGTAAGGATCTCAGCATCATTAACTCAGAAGTCCTTCTCTACAGATCTGCAACATAATAGATATCCCGGTCTGTTTCAGGGTTCTGTGTTCACTTCAATCAGTCTATTTCTCCTAAAATCTCCTAATTATACTTTTAAAATAATTCTTGATATATAATAAAGCAAGCCCCCAAAACCTGTTCTTGTTCTCAGAGGTCTCAGCTATAATTGGCCCTCTACCCTTTATTATCCATTTGTCATATTTCAAAAGACAAAACTTGTTGGGCCTTGAATTGTTTTTACATGGAATTTATAAATAAATTTAAGGAGAATTAATAACCTAACACAACGGTACATCTTTTTTTCTACTCAGATGTCCTTTAACAACTAGAAGTTTCAAAGTAAATTACATATCAGGAGCAAAAGCAAACGGAACAATAGTAATTTTAGATTTTTTTTTCAAACTCCACATATAGCTGCTCTCATTTCCTAGAGCTTTGGATCTGACAACTGCAGGGAATGGGGAAGGGATGGGAAGGATATAGCGACAGTTGAGAATGATTACCCGCTCCAGCCATCATGGCTATTTACATTCTTGGTCATGTCATTATCAATGTGGAAAATGAAAAAAGCAACTGTATAGGAACAATAGAAATAAAAGTATGTTAGTTCCCGGTATTTCTATTCTAAGGAATAGAAAAATATTGCCTGGTCAGCTCTCTGAAGAAAGATTTTTAAATGGTATTTTCCAAAAAAATGGAAGCAAGGATGTGAATAAAGGTTAAAAAAAATAGAAGTGCAATCCCTTTCAAATCTCAAACCTCTCAACCTTACAGTTTTGCTAAACACTGTAATTTGGAACATAATATGCCATTTCAATAATCAAATTGCTATATCATTGCAAACTCACTCATCTCAAGCTTTAAGTCCTGCTATATGTCTATATAGCATTTTTTCATTAAGGACATGAGATTTATGGGAAAAGCACTGGGTGTTATACTATATGTTGGCAAACTGAATTTAAATAAAAAAAATTTTTTTTAATGGACTTCAACTATGCTGTCATCACTTGAGATTTGTAAATTTTCCAAATTCAAAGGAAAAAATTATAAAGTTACTTCAGAGATAGAAGATCTATGAAGGTTCAATTTAAGTTGAATAAATTTAAATTTTAGCAACAGATAGGAAAAAGCCAAGATTGGTAGGGAAGTGAAATCTGGAAATTTTATTTTTTTCTCAGACAATAATATAAAAAGATATTATCACTTGTAAGCTGTCTATATATCATCTGGAAAGGAGACAAAATACTCATTTTATTTTTCTTTAACTTCTAAAGGAAATGACTACTCATGTCACCATTCTGAAATAGTAGAGAAGACAAAAGCTACGGAAGATATAATAAAAGCAAATGTGACTCTAACTGGTAACCTCAGAACCATTAATCAACAGAAGCCTTCCATATTAGGTTCATGCCACCTCTCAGCCTTAAGAAGCCTCTACTTCAAAAACCTAAGTTATCAAAAAGGAAGTAACCTCCAAAGAAGTAGAGATATTGTCTGTCTTGTTTACTGAGTCTAACATCGCTGGCACACAGAGAGGTACTCAGTAAGTATCTTTACGTGAATAAATTTCTTTTATTATAATTTGAACAAATTGTATATCCTTCAGCTAAAACAAAATGCTTCACTTCAACTTTTATAGATAGACCTATCATTACCCGCTCAGAGTATGGGTTTGTCCCTTACTGCAACTTAAAACTCGAGGGTTGTAAGAGGCAATACAATATAGGTCCGTGAGATCAACATTATATCATAAAAGATAACTGATGACCAGTCTGAACTCATACAGTGTTATATTATTTTAAAGTATGAAAGCCTGTTTCTCATTTATATTTCTGAAGCAGTATCTGGAATAAATTTTTTTTCTGGTTCTGGTTATTAAGTAATACAGACCAATATCTGGGATGGACTTAAGACTGCTCTGGTTTTATCCTGATTCGAACTGTTCAGAACAAAGAAAATATAATTTATTTACCTGAAAGACTAATTGGACCTAAGTGGGTTTTCCTTCTACAATACACAGGATGTTGTCTTCTGTACATAAATCCTACACTTTAGCCAATTTGCCAATTGGCAATCAACTTGAAAATAAGATCTTCATTACTTACAGAAGCTCTGAGGATTAAAATGTTTAGGTAAGATAGTTATTTATGGTCCTCTAACAAAAACAGAAAATGTGGCATTACTGGTCTGCCATCAAAATCATGCTCCTAAAAAATATCCTATCTATTTGAATTAATATATGGGAAACCAAATACATAAAAAAAGACATGCTGGGTATCTTAAAATGAGTATGTCAGTTAATTAATTCTGTGATCCCCTGCTACCAGCAGAGTACTGTACAATCTGTTATTATTCACTGTCCTATAGATCATCTGTTCTTGGTGCTGGTTTGTTCCAGGAAGAGAGACAGCTGCAACACTATATCCCTGTTCAACCTGAGGACCATCTGACTTTAATTGTAACACACAGCTTGATGTGGCTCTGGCTATGAGAAGCCAAAGTATCGTCTGTAATAATCTGGAAAAGCAGAAACCTGCCAACAGAGGGCTGAAAACAGGGACTTGTGCTGTCTGGCTGCCTGACGGGCTGCAGGAAATATGATTAATGAGTAAGGTATAATGATATCAGGAACCCGATTAGCACCACAAAAAGGTCACAGATCAAAGTAGTATGCATTTCATGAGCTACAATCATTGCATAAAATCTGTGGACTTGAAGAGGTAAGCCAAAAAGAGGAGGAGGATAAAACCCTACGTGATAACATGCTAACAAATACATAAAATACCATACTAATAATTTAATCACTTATAGAAAGTGAAGAGGAAATTATAAAATGAATCAATATGGACTGTACTGTAGGGTAAGCTTTGTTCATCACAGGTGTATACTAAATATTTTTGAAAGTGAATGAATTGATTCTTTCATTAAGACAAATGTAAGTAAACTCAAATATCTTTCCTAATTATAAAATTCAAAGATCAGAGATATAAATATTCGATTGTAAACCATGTTTGCATTTAATTTGCAATGCATTTTTATGCAGTTCTGTTAATGTAAGCTTATTCAGAGACTTAACCACAAAGACATCATAAAACTCACAGAAAAAGGAATCACTGGCACAAATGCTTAATAAAGTTAATGGTTAGTTATAATAAATATGCAGTTAGTATTGTAAAATACTATTTTGTATATAATTTCATGGGCAGGCAAAACTGAAATCTGATTAAAAACAATTTAGTAGGTTGCTACCTTCTTTTCTATGGTGCCCTTGGGAAGCCCATCCCAAACTGATGTGGCTCTTCTGAGATAAAGGTAGTGAGAGCAGAGATGGGGATATTATTATCAGGAGAGGGGCTTACCTCAGTTTACAGAATTAAATTTCCTCAATTGTCACAATATTATTGAAAAGCTTTTAATGTAATTTATTCAGATTTTTTTTGCCTTCTACCTCTTTTAAAGCGAACTAAACACTCTATCAAACTTCTTTGTAATAGTACTAAATATAGTAATAATTAATAGAGAGCTGGTTCCCTTGGTATTTAAAATTTTAAAACATATTTAAGAAAGTTTCTAATAATAAATGATTAGAACGTGAGTTAATCTTTTCTCTTAAAAATATATTCCTGAAGAATAAGGATGATTATTTATACCTTACAAATGTCATATAAATGTTATTTTATATCTACCTAATAGTGAAACTATTTTTTTTAAAAATGGTTGTTCATTTAGGATGCAGAGAAACCATCAAAAAATGAAAAGACTAGAAGATTATTTGCAAAACATATGTTGGATAAAGAACCTTTACAAAGACTACATAAAGGTCACTTAAAATTAAATAACAAAAAAATTTCAAAAAATAGGCAAACGATACGAATAGTTTACCAAAGAACACATATGAGTAGAAAATATGTCTGTGAAAAGGTAGTCAACATCATTAATCATTAGGGAAACACAAATTAAAATTACAATGAGATTCCTACTAGGGCAGCTAAAATAAATAATATTGACAATTCCAAGTTCCTTGCAACTTCTCATTATATGACCCAGCACTTAAATTCCCAGGAATCTATCCATGAGAAATGAAAACCCTAAAACATATGCAAATGTTTATAATAGCCTCAAACTGGAAATCCTAAATGACCATACACTGGAAAATTATAAATAAATAAAAATGTATTATATCTATACAATGGACTATTATGCAGCAATACAATATGATATGTTGTGATATATATGCAACAACATGGGTGAATCTCAAAAATATCATGCTAAATAAAAGAAGCCAGGCACACAAAGATTATATACTGCACAACACCAAGTACATACAATCTCTTTAAAAAGCAATACTACAGAGACAGAATCAGTGGTTGCCTGGGACATAAAGTCCCAGAGCAGAACTTGACTGCAAAGAGGTAGAAGGAAAACTCTTGGAGTGATAAAAGTGTTCTAAAGTGTGGTGATGGTTACACAACTGTATACGTTTACTAAAACTCATTGCATACTTCTAAACGTGAATTTTATCGTACATATATTATACTTCAATAAATGTATTTTAAAAGGGTATTCACTAAAAGAAAAAAATTATGGAATAACTATACTTTCTATTGACTTCCATGAACCCCTGGGCAGAGCGTGTGGAATCACCCAACCAGAGACAACTGTTACATTTAAAAGTTTGACATCTCCTTCAGTATCTGTCAGAGCTAGCTTTTGTCTTGGCCCTCATTTTAAGTTAATTTTCCAAAATGCATGGGGCAAAAGTAAAACAAAACACGTGCCTGAAGATTGTGACAGAATAATGTTAGGTACTACTTTCTTATTTTACATACAAAATTAAAATTTTATATTCATAATCTTCAGACTACATATGAGGACACCACGGCTCAGGAAGTCAAACTCCCTAGTGTAGCAAAGTGATTATCGAATTAGCAAAGTGATTTATCCAGGATTGGGAAAATTGGTCTATGTTCACTCCACTTCCCCTGCATTGCTTCCAGTATACATAAAATGTGTAATTTCAGTAATAATGGGATTGCAATAAGGATCTGGAAGACAGAATTAAAATATAAATGTTGGTATAAAAGGTAAGAAATATGACTTAGAAAACTAAAACGCAAGAATTTTTCTTAAGTGTACATTAAAAACACAATGGAATTTAGATTTTACTTTTTATTTTTAAGTAATCTCCACCCAACATGAGGCTTGAACTCACAACCCTGAGATCAAGAGTTTTATGCTCTACTGACTCAGCAGCCAGGCACCAAGATTTCACTTTTAAAATGGAGTATGACAAAGACATTACTTTTAAAAATGGAGAAAAAAAAGCTCCTAGATTCTAAACTTTTATGAAACTCACAGGCAAAAAGGAAAAGACATATTACTTTTTCATGAAATAATATAAGAATGCACATAAGAGAGGACTTTAAAGAGTTCACTAGGGAGGAGTCGAACACACTGATTACTGTGCTTTTAAGTTTTCATGTTCTAAATATTACATGAAGATTTCCCTGGAAAGATAACAAGGTATAACTTGAAAATCTTGTTTCGATTACCAAAATGTGCATGACCTTCTAACCTGGAGCACAGAATTATATTATTTTCCTGGTATAAGAAACTCATGTTGCATAAAAGCATACAATTCCAGTTTCATTTATAATTTTTCTTATCATTCTGAATTATCATGTGCATATGAAAGTAACCTAAATTCTGCATAAAAGAAACCATTACATTTTTCAAGTCAATAAAATTTAATAAAATGTATATGGAAATTAATGAGCTATGTCACTTTCAGTAACCTCTCCCAACTACAATTTTGCACAGAAGAGCAAGGGTTAATGATTATACCAACACATGAAAGATACTTTGAGAAAAGGCTCATGACAGACAGAGTAGATGATTACTATCTTACCAATCTGTTTATGCGAACAAATTCTTCTGAGGTTTTGGCCCAAGGAGGAAGTTCAACATCAGACACTACTGTCCCATCATCCATCACTCCAAGATTATAATTATTGAAGTTGACAAACATCTCAGGGAGATAATAAAATTCAGGGATCAACTCCTATATAAAAATAAAAGACAATGTCACATTATAAACTGTAGAATACTGACTAGATATTCATAAAAGTGCACGGTCATTTCCTTTTGTGGAGAATTAGAACAAAATAAATATAACGAATTTTTTTCTCTTTCCTTATCATAGTTCTATCACAAAGTTACTATTAAGGTACGCAGATCCCATCCAACCAAATTTAAATATTAACACCTTATTGGTTGGTTATATCCTTCCTTTAGGACAATTCTCATAATCTCAAAACTCTTCAATACCAACATTTGAATATTATTTGAGGCTTGATAAAATATTATTATTTTTTAATATATTTTTAAATATTGTATTTATTTATTCATGACAGACACAGAGAGAGGCAGAGAAAGCAGCAGAGAGAGAAGCAGGCTCCATGCAGGGAGCCGGATGTGGGACTCGATCCCGGGCCTCCAGGATCACGCCCTGGGCCTAAGGCAGCCGCTCAACCGCTGAGCCACACAGGGATCCCAAGGCTTGATAAAATATTAACAGAAATTAACATACTGTAACAATAACAGCTTAAGCTATATTTTTTATGAGGTGTGGAAAGTGGAATTTTATCAGAAAATTTTATCAGATTTATAAGCATTAAAATGCCACTGTTTTGGTCCCTTCATCAGCCAGGAAAATATTCATTACATTTAGCCATAGTTTAACAATATATTTTGTTCATATTTCAAAACACTCAAGTTTGTTGTAATATACTACCTTTGATAAAAGATCAAAATTTACAAGTAGACTAGAAAATGATCTGCAATATGAAAATTGGTAAATTAAATATATGACCTTACTGATAACACTTAAACCACAATTCAATAGGCTATTTTATAAGCAGAAAAATGCAGCTAGTTACGTTTTTGTGTACAATAAGCCCCATGTATAACTAGTTCAGAGGTCCTGTAGATCAGACTTGAAATCCAGTCTCGACATGGGTCAGTGACTCAGTGGTCTTTCAGATACCCCCTCAGGGCCAGCTATGGCAGGCCTGGCTTTCCAAACAGTTGAGTAAAATAGGGAGGTCATCAGATTTTGGGCAAGGTCAGTATAAACTCTCCAGAGCAAAGAAAAAAGATCCAGCAGGAATTAAGCTATTATCACCTCCGTCATCCATGTGAAATGTTGCTTGACTTTGAATTGTACATCCTTTGTTTACAATCACAATAATAATAATAACTAAGCAGGGTAGAAATGAGCTTGTCCTCCAAATGCCTGACAATCACCTGATCATTAGACTTGAAAAACATTTAAATTGAACATATATTTTTAAAAAGGAAGAACTCTCTTAAAAGTTTAACTGTAAATGAAATGACACAGTGATCACACATAAATATTAAGATTTTCATCTCCAAAAATGATGCATATAAGTCTTAACTGACAAAAGGCGAAAGACATATGTGTGCTATTTTATGTAATGAAAAAGTTATATTCGATATGTTTGAACTAACATTTATTGTGAGATGGGTCAGGTACTAAAATAAACTCTTAATTAAACCTTATCACATTTAATTTTAAGAAATTTATAAAGTATCACTTCTATTTAAAAAACGAACTAAGGCTCAAAAAAATTAAGTAATTTGCCTGAGGTTACACAGCTGATTTATGATGAATTTGTAGCTTAGATTAAGATTGTCTAACTCTAAAGTCTGTGTGCTTCCATCATCAAATAAGCATGAGTTCTATTTAAATAGTATACATAATACTAAACATTTTAAAAACAAGTTTTTAACATATTCGAGTAATTTTTTAAAAAGTAAAAACTTTTCATTCTTTCATAATAAGAAACCAGCTCTCCGTAAAAAATACATATTATGTATATATACATATATAATATTTATTATATGATACAATTAATCAAACAGGAAGAATTTTATAACATGCTATAATTATTATTTACCCAAATATGAAGATAAGTTACTTTATAACTACTTATTAATTTGCTGGCATGTATTCAATAAATTGCAACTTTGAGAAATTTTACCAAAATGTCTTATTTTTACTCCATATTACTTGTGCTAACAAAGAATAATGTTATTTTTCTCAAGTCTTATTCTACAATAAGAGGGAGGACCTCACCTTGTATATTCAAAGTGTGACATTTCATAACAATTTTCATATAAATGAAACCTTCAAACCTTCCTATGTACAGCATTAAAATTCTCAAGATTTTGTGTATCCGTCTTTATCTTCTACATGTGTCATTTTTTTCAGGTTGTTAAACAAATTGACAAAAACATACTTGTTTAAGACAGAAATGCTCCTCTTGTTCTTTTACAAGTTCTAAATTCAATGAACATAAATATAGTTTGCTCCTGGCTCACTATATTTAAACATACACAATTATTATAAATTTAAATGATTTTGTTGCTTTAATATTGATAGCTTATCCTAAATATAAATTCACTTAGTTTAATTAAATGGAGCAAAAAACACACATAAAACAAAAAAGAAATTTTAATGAAAGATATAAAGAAATAAATTCTGAACTTTTAAAGTCTTTAGTGCACTATGCTAAACTTTCAGATATATAATTTCTATCATGCTGGGAGGAAAGTAATAAGTCATCAATTTCCACTTAATTATCATAGATTTTGTGATTTCCTTCTAACGTCAGATATTCCATAAATCTTGTACAATGAACATTACAAAAATATTCAAAGTTGGGGGATCCCTCGGTGGCTCAGCGGTTTGGCGCCTGCCTTGGCCCAGGGCACGATCCTGGAGTCCCGGGATCGAGTCCCACATCAGGCTCCCGGCATGGAGCCTGCTTCTCCCTCCTCCTTTGTCTCTGCCTCTCTCTCTCTCTATGTCTATCATAAATAAATAAATAAATAAATAAATAAATAAATAAATAAATCTTTAAAAAATATTCAAAGTTAAAAATTTATTAATTAAAAGTAAAGCTTAATATTTCAATTGTTATTTATTGATATGAATTTACTCTATGCTTTTTACTCCTCACCCTTTATCCCTCCAATTTCAAGAGTAGACATAGTTCCAGAACATTTGCAGTGTCTAGAGTGGAAGCCCCCTGAATATATCTTTTCTGTTTTCTGTCTTGTGAAATCTAATCAAACATGGTAGATTATATAAGGTGTCCAGGAAGAAGTAGTATCAAAAATTAGTTTTTTTAAAGATAGAAACTAAAGGAGATATCATTCCCAAAATTAGAGAAATAAACTTCTCAAAATTTGTATATAAAAGGCTTTCTTCTGGCCTGAGAGAAAGAGGAAGGGTTAAAGAGGTTAAGATTGTCTCCCAGGGGACAGTAGGCTGTGATCAGAGTCATGGCTTGCCCATATAGTATCTATGTATGGCTTAGAAAAAGGCAACCCTTCTGGGCTAATGTAGCTAAAAGGAATCAGTTTGGTAAGTGTACTACACGCTGGATTTCAGCTCCTATTTACTTCCTTCAGTCAAGTGCTAGTACATATAATCTCCCCATCTGCCCAACATGGTAGTCTCATGATTTATGTGTACTTAGGAAAACAAGTGCTTTGGCAGAGGGTCTTTGTAATCAGCAAATATTTCTTAACCCAAGCAGAGCTGCCTGGTTCCAAAAGGCCACATGTCTTTGACAATGAGGATATGATCAATAAGCAAAATGGACTGAACATGTGAGGACCAATTTTCTAGGTATTGCAGCCTGGAAAATGAGGTCCTTGCTCTACTGTGAATGAATTTCCCACTAGCTTGATATGAAGATTTGAATTCAAATTGGTACATTTATTATATACTTGAGTTGGTAATTTTGAATTTATATATACTCCAATAATAAAAAGATACCAATGCATTCAGTGATAATTATCTAAGAAGACAAAATGGTAGGAAAAATGTAGTATGAACAAAAATGCAATGTGCTAATTTTAATAAAATTTTTAACATATAGGATTGTTGAATCATTATATTGTGCAATTGAGGCTAATATAAACTGGATGTTAATTATACTTGAATAAAAATACACAAGTTAAATATTAAAAAAATTAAAAAATAAAAGACTGAGAAGTTCTTATTTGATTATTTTATGAAGCCTTAGGTAGGCTTATGAAGGGTAATAGAACACATGATCATCAAAAAGAAGTATTTTGTTTTAGTTTTTATTCTTTGCAGACTACTGTGTTAAGATCTGGGATATGGAGACATGAGTATCTAAATTGCTAAGTAAGAGTGAATAAATACATTTATTAGGATGTAACTGGTAGTAGGAACAAACAGCAGTCTAGAAATTCATGTCTAGAAAACAGCAGTCTAGAAAATGATGTCTAAAAGTTGGGGTGGAAAAAAAAGCTTTAGGGAAAATAGCATAATAGATTGTATTTCCCTAATACAATACTCATCGAACTGTACTGTAATTGTCTGTTTGCTTGTATCTCCCTCTAAACTGAAGGCTCTATAAAATTGAGGACTTAACCTATCTTGTTCATCACTAAACTTCCAAAACCTAGGCACAGAGTGTAACACATACTAGACATTCAGTAAAAATCTGTTGAATGAATGATTGAAAGTGGCATTTAAAGTAAGAAATAAATTATTAGAGAAGAAAGACAAGAGCCCAAAGCCTCAGGAGGTTCGCTCTCAGACTCTGAGATAACTGGGGCAGAAATCAAGAGTTGGACCATGAGGTGTCCTCCCAAAAATGAATGTGAATTTAAAATAAGATAAATGTTTCTAAAAAATCAACAGCGAAGAGAAAGATTACAAAGAACCTACAGTTAATATAAAAGACGTCATAAAAAAAAAGACGTCATCAGATAAGTACAATTAGGTTGGGTAAAGAAGTGAGCATATACACTTAAAACATATTACAACCTCAGGATAAGAAAATCTGCATAAATCAATCAGTTGATGGGAGTTGAATATCCTCTTATTATAAAACAAATGTATTGAACTCAAGTGAGATACATTTGACAAAAAAAGTATATGTAATCCCTAAATTTTACTATAGATAGTGATATTCAAGTATATATTTGCAGAATTACATCTTAATCCTAGAAGTATCTTCCTAAGACCCATAATACTTAGTAATTGAATACCCAAATATTAAGTTCAAAATTATCTCCTTTGACAGATGATATTTAGTAACATAGTCAAAGATTATAGTAATATATTTTTTAATGATTTTATTCACTTACTCATGAGAGACACAGAGAGAGAGAGAGAGAGGCAGAGACACAAGCAGAGGGAGAAGCAGGCTCCACGCAGGAGAAGCCCGATGTGGGACTCGATCCCGGGTCTCCAGGATCACACCCTGGGCCAAAGGTGGCACCAAACCACTGAGCCACCCGGGCTGCCCTATAGTAATATTTCTAATGTACATTTACAAAGTGAAGTATGTTTTATATTCATCAGAACAGAACATTCAGGTCTGGATAAAAAACATATGCTCAGAAGTTCTTTTTAACACCGCTGGAAAATGGTAAGTAAACAACACTGACAGAAGACAGAGATATAATTCACATTTTCTTCTGACTTGCTGACAATAATTTTAATCTTTCATTTAATTAGGCAGATGGGTCTTAGGGGCATGTAACATGGTCAAAATGTAGCATATCATCCCTTAAAATAAAAACTTGAAAGGTTCAACTAGAGGTTATACCACAGTTCAGGATAAGCCCATTGCTTTGATCACAAATCCTAAGGCTTTCATGACAAGGATTGGTTGTGATCACACATATGCTTCAGTTTTCTTTATTAAGATATGATCCCCACTGATATGGCCTCTGCAGTGAGATTATATGATTCTCCTAATAGACACCAATTCTATCCATTCAACTAAAACCACCATTTCAATAATACCTGGGTAACCCCAGAAAATACTAATCTATTAACCCAAAGTAACAAGAAAATCAATACTAAAAGCAAAAGATGCTACTTTCGAGCTAAAGTTAAATTTTTATTCTCTTCCTACTATATTGTAATATCCTGACAAATATAAGCATAATAGCAAGGTAACTAATTTAATGTATACTGCTTTGGGGACACTGACAGTAAAAAAGATATGAGAGCAAAATTTTGGCTTTTCACCATTGCGAAGATGACATATTTTATGAAGGGGAAAAAATCAAACAAGCTTTTTAATGCATAAAAGAGTTAATGAACAACATGTTATGAAAAAAAATATGAACATCTTCCATTACATTTTGACATACAAATATTTATTTTGTTAGCCCACAGATGAGAAAAACCTTTTTAAAAAACTGATTAGAACTGAATTGTGCCTATAAGTCATTTTAAATGGACTGCATATTGGCAAGTTTTCAAATTGATGTTTAAATTTACTTTATTTGGTAGATAAAATGCCATTTTTTCCTTAAATAAAAGAAACATAATAGCAATTTTAAAACTGGAGAAGGAAAAATAATCTATGATCCTTCTAGACAAATCCAATAAATATGTGGTTTTAGATATTATATCTGTCAATTCAAACACATTTAAATAAAGAAAATCAAGGAATACAAGCCAGTAAATAACAGATAATCTATATCAATCTTATACAGTAGAGAGAATAATTGGGTTTGAGTCTTGTCTACTTAACTTATTGGTCACATGACCTGAAATTAATTTAATTTTTCTGACCCTTATTACCTACATTGTCATTTTTAAACACAGGGTTGTTGTGAGGCTCAGAATACAAAATTCTATAGGCAAATATGAAATTATGATTACTACTACTACTATTATTTATTAATTCAATCCCTGATAAAAATCCAAAATTAGAGACTCAATTGACTGATAATTCAGTCATTCACTGAATCATGCCCATTCATAAAAACATTAACATAATTCTAAGGGCATTTTTAAAAATTTACTTTTAAAAATAAAATGTCCAAAAAAAGAAAAAACAACAAAAATAAAAAGTCCACAAAAATATTAGAGACTTAATAATTCCCACAAAAAAAAATCACATTTAAAACAAATATATTTATTTTTATTAGCAATGACAGTACAGCTTAACATGCCTCACTTTATGATGAAGACCCTGGATATTTTATAGTACTTTCCTGCTTTTAACACATTTTGCACTTCTAAGTTTGGACTGGACATCTTCATTGAGCTATTTGCTCTTTCAATTCCTATCTTCAAGGAAATATAAATTAGGAAGAGATAATGGACATTTATAATGCAAACAACAGGCAAGGTGTAACTGGCATAAATAAAATACCCAGCTTATCTCCTTTCTGGAATAGGTTGTAAAATACATACATATAAACATACATATTGCTATGAGTATGGAGGAGAATGGTTAATACCAGTATCTATGAACATATTAATGAACAGTCTACATTTTTAATTGAGCAAAAATATCATAAAATCACCAGTCAAAAAACAAATCACAGCTGATGTGTGTATATTTTTATAATTCAGGAAGACAGGAATATTTTCTAAGTATCTTAAAAGATTTTTTTTTCTGCCTGGTATGTAAGTAGCATAAGAAAAATATTCAATGTTTCAAGTAATTTTTATCAAAGAATAAAATAATGGTTCACTGTGGACAAAAGAGTACAACGTTAGTTAAATGCTAAAAAAAAAAAAAAAATAGTACATAGGTACGTTTAACCTACGATACATGAAGAAGAAAAGGGTTAAAGAGATGTGGTTAAAGGAATAAATCTGAATGCTGTGCATGAGTTGTATATAAAAACAAGAATGAAAAGATACATAGTTCCCTTAGAATATGAATGTTTTACATTGTTAAGACAGAGATGAGACAGCTTGAACTCATTCTCATGTGGATGTGAGTTTGAAAGAGAGACCAAAGCAAAAATAAAAAGAGAAAGAGAAGAGAGGGAGGGAGGGAAGGAGGTCATACACCAGGAATGTATAAAAGATGTACGAAAAAGGTGAGATTTTAATTTTACTTTCTTTTAGCATCAAAAAAATATGATTTAAAAATGTCTAAAAACAGAAGAGATTATTTTAACAAAGAAAATAAAACTACTGAACAATCCAAGTTTAAGCTTTTAAAAAAATGCATCAAGAAATACATTTCTAGCAATTATGCTCTATTAGCTATAGCTAAACACTCTCTTATAAATTGCTCTAAAAAAAAATAAATTGCTCTAGCACCATGCCATCAGCAAAAATGAACTGTATTATAGTAGAAGGCACACTGATAGAGGAAGAAAGGAACCTAACGTATCTTCTGATTACAGACTCTTGGGATTTCTGAGGCAGGAGAGGGCAAGTCAAAGGACTCATTTTCTTACAAATCTCACAAGACTCAAATGTAACTATTCTATTATCATTTTCATTTTGATCACCTCCATTATTTAACAAACATGTATATACTTAAAACATTTAAGGATTAATTAATTCAACAGGCATTTTACCTTCATTACTAATAATATACAATAAATTATAACATAGGTTTTAAAATTTAATATCCAAGATGTGACCAGTGACAGAATGTCCATATAGACTTCCTTTGTAAAGTTACAACAGTTAACAGCTCAACCTATCTTAATTGTAAAAATGTAGAAAATGGAACCATTATTACTTTTTGGTAAGCGGCTGATGTTCAGCTATCAGTTCTCTTGGGGACAGAAAAGCCCTTCCTAAAATATGAAGCATTAGTAACCCCATTCCATGAGGAGCACATATCTATGTAGGTTTTGCTATTCTCTTCTGGTTGGGATGGCCATACATTCTCCTCTTTTTCTAAAAACAACCTCTCTATTTCTTTCAGCCTCTCTCACTGATTCTTCTTTACTTGAATTTTTAAAATCTATTTATTCTTTTATTCATTCAACCAATATTTACTGTTTCTAACTAAATGCAAGGCTCTGTTTGAAATGCTGATGTCATAAGATGAACAATACAAAAAATCCCTATCTTCATAAAGCTCTAGTGATGGAGACAGAAACAAACTAGTCTGTATGTATCATATCAAATAGTGGCAAGAAGTATGTAAAAAACATGAATAAATAAAACAAGATAAGGGGATACACAATGAGGGTTGACATGGTATTATTTTAGAAAGGGTGTCCAGAGATGTCCGCTCTGAGGAGGTAACAGTTTTTCAGAGACCTGAATCAAACAACGAAATGTGCAAAGCAAATATCTGGGGGAAAGTGGATGAGGCAGAGAGAACATCATATGCAAAGCTTCCAAAACAGGAGAGGACTTGGTATCTCTGAAGAGGAACAACAAAGGTAAGTGAGGCTATAGCAAAGTAAAACAGAACAGAGAGGCAGCCAGATAAACAGACAGGACCTCAGTGGCTACAGCAAGAACCTGAGCTTTGTTCTAAGTTAGATGAGCAGTAACTGGAGAGACTGGAGTACAGGAAGATAATCTGATTTATAATATAAAAAGATTATTCTTACTGCTTTAGGGAGAAACACCACATGGGGAACAGGTGAAGTGAGAAACTATGGCCACCTGGGCTAGGGCCCTAGTGATGGATGTGTTGATTAACTGGTCAGATTCCAAATATATTTTGATGGTTGAGAGGATAGGCAGTGGGATGTGAATGAAAGGGAGGAATCAAAGATTCCAAGCTATTTAAAGGCCTGAGCAAACTGGCAAATGGTGCTGTCTTTTACGAACATGGCAAACACAAAGGGAAGAGCAGGACTTTTCTTTGAGTCTGATATTAGACTTGTTCAGTTTAAAATGCCTAGGAATAGGGAAGCCTGGGTGGCTCAGTCAGTTAAACATCTGACTTTTGGTTTCAACTCAGATCATAATCTTAGGGTTATGAGATCAAGCCCCAAGTAGGGCTTGGTGCTCAGTGGGGAGTCAGTTCAAGACTCTCCTCCTATGCCCCTCCCTGATTCAACTCGCTCGTTGGTGCACTCTCTCTCTTCTCTCTAAAATAAATTTCAAAAATATATAAAATGTCTGTAAACATATATATAGTACAAAAGGAGCTAGATATATAAATCTAAAATTCAGGGGAGAGCCATGAAATAAGGTGCAATCACCTAAGGAAAATGTACTGATATAGAAATTTGAGCCATAACGTACTCCCACAATTTAGGGTATGAAAGTAAGATAATACAGTATAAGAGACTGGGGGAAAAATGGTAAGATGATAGCCAGGAGAGGGTGGCTTCTAATTCCAGAAACAAAGAAAATGGTACCAAAAAGAGGAATTGATTAGCTTTGTCAATAATGGTGACAGATGGAGCAGCCCCGGTGGCTCAGCAGTTTAGCGCGGCCTTCAGCCCAGGGCGTGATCCTGGAGACCCGGGATCAAGTCCCATGTCAGACTCCCTGCATGGAGCCTGCTTTTCCCTCTCCCTGTGTCTCTGCCTCTCTCTCTCTCTGTCTCTCTCATAAATAAATAAATAAAATCTTAAAAAAAATAATGGTGACAGATCAAGTAAGATGAAAACTGAGTATTTGCATTTTATAATACAGAAATTGTTCATCAATGTCCCTGACAAAACTGATTTCAATAAAATGGTTCAAAGAAAGCTTGATTTGAGTGGGCTCAGGAGATAATGAGAGCTGAGGAAGTGGAGAACAAAAGAATAGACTACTCTTTTGAGCAGTTCAGTTAATCATAAGTATCATCTATTGTTCCTTCTTACCCTACAAGCCTATGAAACCTTTCTAAAGTTTAGGTTTGAATTTTCAACTTGTAGGTGACACTTCCTCATTATTATGAAGTATATCAATGTGTCAAAGATTGAATTCACACATTTGCTCTATAAGCCTGCTTCACTGTAATTCACAGCATCATTTATCCAGGCACCAAACCTAAAGAATCATCTTTAGGCATACAGATGGCAAAGAGACACACAAGAAGATGTTCAACATTACTCATCATCAGGGAAATACAAATCAAAACCACTAGGTATCATCTCACACTTGTCAGCTGGGCTAGTATCAAAAAATAAGAAATAACAAGTGTTTGGCAAGGATGTAGAGAAAAAAAGATGGCAATGCAAGATAGGTACAGCCACTAAGATAAACAGTATGGAGGATTTCCAAAAGGTTAAAAACAGAACACCATCACAATCCAACAATTCCACTTCCGGATGTTTATCCAAACAAACAAACAAACAAAAAAACAAATTAAAATAGATCTATGTGCCCCATGTTTACTTCAGCACTATTTACAACAACCAAGATATGGAAGCAGCCTAAGGGCCCACCCATAGAAGAATGAATGAAGAAAATGTGTGTGTGTGTGTGTGCATGTATGTATATAGATAGGTAGGTGGATAGGAGGAATGTTACTTAGCCATAAAAAAAAAAAACCTCCCATTTGTGACAACATGGATGGATTTAGATGGTATCCTAAGCGAAGTAAGTCAGATGGAGAAAGACAAATACCATATAATTTCACTTAAATGTGAAGTCTAAAAACAAAATGAATGAACAAACAAACAAAAAAATGAACTAGACTTATAGATACAAAGACAATCTGGTGGTTGCCAGAGAGGAGGGAGGTGGGGGGGGGGTTGGATGAAACAGGTGAAAGTGATTAAAAGGAATAAACTTCCCAGGCATAGGCACCTAAGTGGCTCAGGTGGTGGAGCATGTGACTCTTGATCTTGAGATTGTGGGTTTAAGCCTCATGTTGGGTACAGAGATTACTTGAAAACAAAATCTTAAAAAAATAAATAAACTTCCAGTTATAAACAAATGAGTCATAGAGATATAACAAATGGCATAGGGAATATAGTTAATAATATAACTTTGTATGATAACAGATGTAGCTGCATCTATCATGGTGATCACTCTATAATTATATAAATGTTGAAGCATTATGTTGCACATTTGAAATTAATATAATTGTATTTTTGTTTATAATTGTATATTGTATGTCAACTATCCTTCAAATGAATTAATAAACAAATAAATAAAATAAAGGAACACCTTTATCTCTATCCCATAGTCAACCAAATGCCAAATCCTGGAGTATTAACCCATCCCTCGAATTCATCCCCTTAACCACTTAACTAGTTGAGACTCTTATTATCTTTCCCTTTAACTAACTGTAATAGCCTCTTAACATTTCTCCTGAACTACAGCTTTCATCTTTATTCCCAAAATGGGATCTATTTTCCATACTGTTGCCAAAGCTCTTTCTTGTATAGTGGAGCCAATTACACGGTACTTTAGCTTAAAAATTTTCAATGGTTCCTCACGGCCTACAGCAAGAGATGGTAAACTATAGCTCATGGGCCAAAAATGACCTGTCATCTGTTATTGTAAATAAAATTTTATTGTAATACAATCACACTCATTTGTTCACATATTGTCTATGGCTGCTTGTGTGCTACAGTGGTAGAATTGAGTACCTGTGACAGAGACCACAAATTGAAAAAATACTCATTATCTGGCTATTTGCAAAAAATTTTTGCTGAACTGACCTATAAAACTAAGCCAAATATCTTCAGAATGTTACCAAGAATCTTCATATCGGACCACAAGTGCCTTTCAGTATTTCTACTTCTTTATGTTTCCTACATACCAAAGACCAGTTAGCAGACCAATAAAGCATTCTCCAATGTGCCAAGCATTTTCTCTCACTTCATTCACATAATTTTTCTTGCTTAGAATTCACCAAGCATTAATTTAATAAATATTTAATTTAGTGTCGACTATGTTCCAGGTACTGTTTTAAGCTCCAGGGAAAAAGACCAAAGAACAAAACAAGTTCAATTCATGCTGTCATGGAGCTAATGTTTCAGCAGGATAAGACATAATTAAGCAAATAAATATACTTATGTCAGATGGTGAGTAACATGAAGAAAAATGAAATTGGGACTGAGTAAAGGAGAGGACAGAGAAGTCCTAGTAAAGTGACATCTGAGTAAAGACTTGGGTAAAGGAATGAATCCATAAGGATATTATCTGAAGGAATTTTTCAGGAAAAAGGGAAAGTAAAAACAATGGCCCTGAACTGGGAAGATACTGGAATATTTGAAGAATACCATGGAGGCCCTGCTTAGTTAGAACAAAGTGGGCAAGGGGCAAATAGTACAAAAAGAGGTCAAGAGCTAATAGGATTTTGGAGGGCAAGGGTAGATGGCACAGAGTCTTGCATTTAAGGATTAGGCTTTTACTTTCAACTGGGAAACCAGTTACTAAGATGGCAAAGACTGTGAGAAGAGCAGGTCTGAAGGAATAAAGATCAAGAATTTGGTTCTGAACAAGGTTAATTTTGAGATAGGTTTCACATATTCAAAGGGAGAACCTGGGGAGGGAGCAAGATACTGGGAAAATGTACAGGAGAGCTAGAGACATAAATCTGGGAACCTTGTTAAGAATTTCCAGCATCCTTTAAGATGCAAGTCCAGTCTCACTCACAACCTCACCCCCCCAGTCAGAATTAATTTCATTGTGTTTAGGTCTTATTATAGCACTTATCACTAACTTGTATTAAAAACAGTTTTATGTACACTTGTCTTTCTCATCTGAAGGTATGTGAAATAAAGAACTATGTTTACCTACCCTTTACTCCAAGTGCTGTCTAGTATATATTGCATGTAATAAATAATAAGTGCTGACTTAAGTGTGTTTTTGAGGATTTTAGTTTAGTTGCCAAAGGAGCTTTTCTGCCTGAAGGCAAGCAGCTAGATACTTATTTCTTTTTTTAATTAATTAATTTAAAAAAATTTTTTTAAAAATTTTTATTTATGATAGTCACAGAGAGAGAGAGAGAGAGAGAGAGAGAGAGAGGCAGAGACACAGGCAGAGGGAGAAGCAGGCTCCATTCACTGGGAGTCCGACGTGGGATTCGATCCCGGGTCTCCAGGATCGCGCCCTGGGCCAAAGGCAAGCACTAAACCGCTGCACCACCCAGGGTTCCCCGATGCTTATTTCTTAATTGAACCTGCTCTTCTGTGTTCTCTATACATATGTCCAAGTTGAATTTAATTTCTGTCTCTGTCTCTCAGCTTACAAGACCAATCACCAAATCTCCATAGTCCTTACCCTCCAAATACATACCATAAAATCTGTTCATGTCTCTTCTATACCTCAACCCTTCCAATGTCTCCTTACTGTCCCAAGATAAATTTCAACCTCCTTACACAGGCTTCTACGGTCCCTCATGTTAGGCCTTGGATTTCCTCTTCTCCCTTCTCTTCATTTCTGATGCTATATCTATGAGCCCACATAGCCTTAATTATACTGAATTGCTGGGACTATTTTATTATTTTTTTTAAGATCTTATTTATTTATGACAGAGAGAGATATACACACAGGCAGAGGGAGAAACAGGCTCTGTGCAGGGAGCCCAACATGGGACTCAATCACACCCTAGGCTGAAGGCGGTGCTAAACAGCTGGGCCGCTGGGGCTACCCTGTTTTATTGTTTAAATTGAGCAAGTCCGATTGTATTTAGTTTAGATTAAATGTATTGACACTAAATTCCCTGAAATAAGTATATTGCCTCACAGCCAGGGAGAACTGCATAGAAAAGCCTAGATATTCATGTGTAATATTTAGATGTGATTACCTAGTGAAAGTCATTCAAGCTTTATGAATCTACAATTTGCTTCACAAAATTCAGCCATAATAGTTCAGTCATCTATTTTGCACTTCAGTTTCTAAACTTGAGTTTTTTGGTTTGTCTTTTAGAGAGAGAGAGAGATGGAGAGAGCATGTGTGAAAGTTTGGAGAAGGGAAGAGAAGGGAGAAAGAATCTTAAGCAGGCTCTATGCCTAAGGCAGAGCCTGACCTGGGGCTTGATCCACAGTTCTGAGATCATGACCCAAGCCCAAATAAAGAGTTGGATGCTTAACTGACTGAGCCACTCAGGCACCCTGTAAGTGAGTTTTTAAGATTTCAAATACAAAATCTGCTGGAAATTTTAAAATACTTATCACAATGATTATTCTTGAATCAAATTTTAGCACATTTTATTTCAATCCTTAAGGATACCTATTATTGGTACTACCTGTCAATATTTAGATAAAGTACAACGTTGTCCTAAGCATACATGGATTGATATAGTAGCCATTAGCTATGAGTGGCTATTGAACACTTGAAGTATGTCTAGCCTAAATAAAGATGTGTTATTATAAATATAAAATACCAGATTTCAAAAACAGCATGAAAAAAGAATGTAATATATCTAATTAATAAGTTTATATTGGTTACATGTGGAAATAATATTTTGGATACTAATTTTTTTTTTTTTTAAGGATCTTTAAGAGAGAAGAGAGACAGAACACAAAGAAGTGGGAGGGGTAGAGGGAGAGGAAGAAGCAGACTCCCTGCTTAGTAGAGAGTCCCACACGGGACTTGATCCCAGAACCCTGGGATCATGATCTGACCTGAAGGCAGACACTTAATTAACCCACTGGGCCACCCTGGCACCCCTGGATACCACAATTAATTTCACATGGCTATTTTCACTTTTAAAATATGACTACTAGAAAATTTAAAATTACACATATGGCTGGCAATTGTAGCTTGCAATATATTTCTATTGAACAGTAATAGGCCTACTTTTAAAAAAATATATGTATTTTGGGCAGCCCAGGTGGCTCAGTGGTTTAGCGCCGCCTTCAGCCCAGGGCATGATCCTGGAGTTGCAGGATCGAGTCCCATGTCAGGCTCCCTGCATGGAGCCTGCTTCTCCATCTGCCTGTGTCTCTGCCTCTCTCTCTCCTCTCTGTGTATTCTCATGAATAAATAAATAAAATCTTTATATATATATATATATATATATATATATATATATATATATATATATATTTTAAAGAGAGAGACAGAGAGGGAGTGGAGGGGGGGGACGGTGGTGGGCAGAGGGAGAGGCAAACTCCAGGCTGAGCATGGAACCTGAAGTGGGGCTCTATCTTATGACCATGAGATTAGGAGCAGACCTGAAATTGAGAGTAGGATGTTCAACTGACTGCTCCTCCCAGTCACCTTCAACAGTAGTAAGCCTACCTAAAGAACTGACCAATACTTCTAACAGTTTATCCAGGCAGAATGAAAAGCATCATTGAGGGTCCTATCTGAAATGAAACCATCAAAGATATACAAAAATACAAATGACCCTTAGAAATTTAAAATGGTAAGCCATGCTAAAATTCAAAGACTGTTTTATCAAAATTTAATAAAGTCTTTTTCTTCCTTGAAATAAAATAATTCATATTTTTACTTTTATTTCACAGGAATAACCTTTATCTTTTAGTAAGTTATTCTCTGAATATTAGCAGAATACACAAATAAGGTTTCTAAGACATTAAAATAATAGTTCCCCTTCAGTGCAAAAGAGTTAAGTACTAGAAATGCTATCATGTTATTTTTCCCTGAAAAAAAATTTAAATAAATCTCTTAATCACCTCACAACACTTAATTTTTATTTTTTGTTTTTATAAAGGATTTTATCTTTAAGTAATCTCTACACCCAACATGGAGCTCAATCTTACAACCCTGAGATCAAGAGTTGCATGCTCTACCAGTTGAGCCAGGCAGGCACTGCACAATACTTCATTTTTGTAAAATGTCATGAAAACGTTTTAGAAAACGTATACCATATTCATCAAGCAAGGTATACTTTAGAATGTACTCAATAAAGTGATTCTCAACCACTCACACTCATATTTCAATATCCTCTGAGTACTGTTTAACATTTTCCTTATTATTTCCAGAAACTTTAACAAGACAATACAAATAAAGATCAGAATTAATGATTCCGTCTGAAATACAATGTTATATCTCAATAAAATATTTATACTATTAAAATGACTTAAAAATGTGCTTTCTTATACATTTAGTCTTATACGTTATAATAACATAAATGTGTTTTCTAAAGTCTTAAAATGTAACACTTTTAAAAAGACAGAATAAAGAGGCAAGATTAAATACCTCCTCAGTTTTACACAGACCAACTAGTCACATATAAGGAGGCTCTTTAAATAGCTTATGTAACCATGTATTACATATTTTTCAAAGTGCTTGAAAAGTTGTAGGCACCAAATTAGTTATCAATATAGAAAATGTAATTTATCAATATCCTATCTCAGATAGGATTTTTGTGGGTAAAAAAAAAAAAGAATATACTTATTGGTTATTAGAGCAAGTAGGTTTTAGCAAACAGTCCTGAAGAAAATTTCTATGCCTCTGAACATAATTAAATAGTATTTATGAATGAAACTATGTTTTTATCCAGATACTTGGAATTAAAAATAATTTTTAAAACTTTTCCTTAATTTTGTACTCTACTTCTTCATATAGATGTTTTATATAACACTGCTAGAAAGCCAGAAATTAAGTGGCACAATAGCAAGAACTGAAAATCTAGTATTTGTCTAGTAGTTGGGGCATTCAACTACTGCTGCATTCAAAGACTGCTGGGGCATTCAAAAGAAAGTGAGATGAATTTAAATCTTTATTATTTGTGAAGGAAAAGAAAAATTAGAGAAAAGAAAGGTAAAGAAGTTCTTTTTTTTTTTAGTTTTTAATGTTACAGCTGTTTTGTGTGGGTTTTTAATTTTTTTTACAGGTAGGATATTTTAAAGCAAGTGTTTGGGAAAATGGAACTAGACTTGTGCTAATTGAAGAATCTTGACAGAAAAAGGCTGAGATTTAGGAAAAAGAGATGAAAAAACTACAAGGATCTATCATACGTACCTCTTGTCTAACAAAGCATCAAGGAGGAATGTCTAGTACTTTGAGGCAGAAAGATGAAAATGTACACTATCTTTATTGTAGAGCAGGAAAAAATAATTTTCAAATTCATGATTTTATTTTTGTTAAATTCCAAGTCAACTTGGTCATGAGATGCTTAACAAATCAAAGAATTAACAAATTTTTAAAAAATCATGTCTTTGAGAACAAAAAAGTTAGGCTTATCACTGTTTTCATGCATCTATATCCCTTATTATTTCTCAATAGAGTTAAATAAGTAATTCAATAAGCTTTGACATTAAAAATAGAATTCAAAAATAATTATTAAATCTATTAGCTATTTGATTATTGTTATCTAATTACCGATTTCAAAATCATCTACTGATGATATATATATATTTTTAAAGTAAGTCCAACATGGGGCTCAAACTCACAACCCTCAGATCAAGAGTCGTATATTCTACTGACTGAGCCAGCCAGGAGCCCTCTACTGATGACTCTTAAAAGAATATGATATATAATTTCAAGAGTATTTCAGAGTACATTATTTGCAATATCAAAAAATCCTATAGATGTCTCAACATAAAAGATTATTTCTGCATAAGATGTAACTTCTTCAATAAGGTATCTTTGATATAAGCAAAGTCTACTGTAAGATAAAGCATGTGAATACATTTTTATAGTCTGCAAAGTATTACACCTAAAAGATATAATTATCATATTAAATTTTTTAAAGGTACTCTATAGTAACATAAACATTAGTAATGTAACTTTTCCCTTTTAAATCCCAATATTTCTTATATGATGCCAATGATTTTCTTCCATATAGTATAAATATTTATATATAAGTCATATTTCTTTATGAGACTATAAGGATTTCACATCCATAGGCATATCTCATTATATTCAAGAGCATCTAACACAGTATCTAGCAGAAAAAGACAGTATATCATGAAAATAAAATACTGTAATTTCTGAGGGTAGAAGCAAGGATCTAATAAGGATTATGTTAGCTACTGTGCAAAGTTTTTGATTTTTTTTTACAGTAGTGAACATCCATATAGATAGGAGAACTCTTCTTTTCCCTCAATAATAATGTAATCTTATACTAAGCAGAGTGAAGTATGAATTAAGAAGTAGTTATCAGGTAAAAGATGATTACCTTAAGAAAATAAACATAGGGTCTTTAAAATAAAATGAAGTGAAATAAAATTAAATTAATTAAATTAAAAGGCAGAGATTCTTCCATAGTATTTTTCTGACTGTATTAATTTTATTCATTGAGTTTGGAATGCCTTTGAACATGCTACCTTACATCCATACTACTATACTTTTTCTTTAAAAAGATTCCAAGGAGAAAAAAAAAAAAACAACCATTTTACAACTAAAGAGACAGGGAAACATATGACAGAGAGACCCAGAGAGACAGATGCTATTCGGTGGTTCTTGGCCTTTGAAGTTTCTCTTCAGTAAATAGTGCTAAACTGCACGAGAGAAACTGTCAACATTCATTCAACAAGGAACACAATGGCAATAATAATTGTAAAATCAAACATTTCTGTACCTTAATATCAGATGTATCACGCTGACAGTTTCGCCAAGCTCTGGAAATTGATGAAAAAGTTCGATCTGCATGATCAAATTTCCCTCCTTGCAAATTTAGGAAATAAGTTGTGAAAGGTTCCTAAGAAATAAGCAATTAAAAGTTCATAGATTTCCTTATGCATAAAAATATGGTTTTTTATAAATCATTATATTTAGATACTTTAATAACTAATAGACATTAATCAGCTATATACTAACTTAGAATGGGAATTATATCTAAATTAATGTTCTTAAATTATTTTTGTTTCAGAAGAAATAGTTCCAAAATTTGGCATCTGCAACATTTTTCAGATTCTCTCCTTTTTCAAGAATAATTTATGAATAAAATTCAAACATAAATTAGGTTGCATTTTCTTCATAGTACAGGGAAATAGTCTAATATGTAATTTTCCTATTGTATGGCTCAATATTTATGATTAAGAAGAGAAAAATGTTTGGAAGATTTAAAAGCCTCCTCTTAGTTAAAGAACACTTAAACACATATTAGTAGATAATTGCTTGAAATTAGCTAAGCACTATAAATTACTTCTAGGATTTATGTCTGCCTGTACCCTTCTAACAAGCTTTAATTAATGATGTGCTGCTAATGCTTTCCCAAAGAAATTACTTTCTGGTAGATGAATCACCTTTCAATTTTACAGAAACATTTCTTGTTTAACCAATGTACTATCAATACCAGTAGCCTTGGTGTAATCTACAAACATACCTTATTCCATTTGGAGCAACTGAAGTTTCTAAAATACATGAATATATGTCTATCTTAAGAAAATCTTATTTACTTCTTATTTTAATACACTACATTTGAAATCACCTATGTTACAATTTAGGATCTTATGAACAATTTGAAGAGGCAAATTTAAGAAAAATATTCACATAATTCCAGGTAAAACATTTTAAAGTATATTCTATAGTAACATGTTGTCAAATACATACCAAATGGGATAAAGAGATATTAGAAATCTAATAAATGAAAAAAATATAGCATTCAAAAAAGATGCTGACAATTTTAAATCAATGCATATTCTCCACAACACTGAATTTATTTATTCATGGTTTATTATTCAAATTGAACTTACTATTCTTAGCAGCCATGCAAGAACAAAACTTGCAGTTGAGTAATGAGTACCATAGTGGAACTTTGGAACCTGATCATCTTCCCATGATTCATAACGCTCTGCAAAGAATGCTGCTCTTTTTGGATTCAAAGCTCCTATTGGCTGCCAAAATGGAGGAAAGGAAACAAAACAAAACAAAACAAAACAAAACAAAACAAAACAAGAACACATAAATGTAATCTTTTATTTCTTTTTTCAAATGTCATCCTATTAGCAAGTATAAAAATCAATTTAAATATACACGTATACACTACTGAAGCTGAAACAGTGCTACATTCAGAGTGTGGATGGAAAAATTTTTTCTAATGCAAGTTAAACATACACATGTAAGTGGCAAGAGAAACTTGTCATTTCTCAGGGAGTCTAGTTTCTGTTGCATACTGGTTTTTAATCAGCCCATAACAAGCATTTTCATAAAGACAATTACATGAAGTGAGTATTAGCTATATAATACTTTGGAAAGCATCTATAAAATTGTATTTAAGTAATTAGAAGCAACAACCAGAAACAGAATCTTGATGGTAGAGAATTAATTTATAATAGCTTCTGAGAAGAGGATGAAGTAATAAAACTGGAAGCGAATGAGGAGTACAAGGAAGAGACTGAATGAAAAAGGTATTAAATGTAAATCTAAAAATTTCTACCAGTATGAGTAAAAGCAGAATTTAGGGGACAAAAACATCCCTGCCTGAAATAAATAAAGTGTGTGTGTGTGTGTGTGTGTGTGTGTATTACAAAAACAATAGAAGACAGATTATGAGTTTATACCAGAAAAAGATACATTACATCAGAGTGCCAAAAAGCAGTATAGCAAAGTGTTGAGGAATGTGGGCTCACTAGAAAAGTAGTAATTTCCAGTCCAAAGATTGTTTTGGAAAATAAAATGAGTAATTACATGTAAAGTCCTACAAACCATGCCTGACAACATTTAATGAATACTATTACTCTTTTTTAAATTTATTTTTATTTTTTTATTTATCTACGATAGTCACACACACAGAGAGAGAGAGAGAGAGAGAGAGAGGCAGAGACACAGGCAGAGGGAGAAGCAGGCTCCATGCACCGGGAGCCCGACGTGGGATTCGATCCCGGGTCTCCAGGATCGCGCCCTGGGCCAAAGGCAGGTGCCAAACCGCTGTGCCACCCAGGGATCCCCGAATACTATTACTCTTAAGTTTATCTTTCAGAATTGGGGTAAAGTTTGAATGAAATAATAGTCTGTAAAACCCCTAAACATTACTTGGCATAAGAGCTTAAATGTTATCTGGTATCATTATTATTGCTGCAGCCATTGTTATTTAGCGAATACAGGAATTGCATAAAAAGTATGCAAAATTTTCTGTGATTATGTACATGTACATTTTCTTAAGGAAGACATACAGAGCATTAAGATTCTCAAAGAGGTCTGAGGGCTCCAAGAATGTTAAAACCAACTACCTTAAGTCATAACTCATTCTCATTCTCTTATTATTTATGCGAGATATGCTAAACTGAAATAAGTTAAAATATGGATTTAAAAAGATGTATTTAGAAATACCGTGTTTAAAATGAAGCATAAACTATTTTCAAACTGCTTTTCATGTTAATATGTGACTTAAAGCAACATTTTAAATTCATCATTTTCACTATCCTTCTTAAATTGTTAACTATTTTTAAATACTATTTACCTTTAGCACTGTCCTCCTATAGTTTGGTTCAAATCAACATTCTATATTGTCATTTTTTTTCTTACAAATTTTAAAAAATCTTTCATCAATTACTATTTTATATCAGTATCATAGTATACTAATTTAAAAATGCCATCTTTTAAAGCATTAGTTTCTGTATAGAAGAATTAAATCTGATTTACTAAATTTATGCCAGTTAAGAATGGCAGTGACTCCAAGAAATCTTTGTTACAGAACCAATTTGGAATGCCTTTAAAAGTATTTTAGTTGTTGTCCCTAAAACACTGAGCCATAGAAAAGGAAAGAAAGAAGAAGTAAAATCATTGGAAGACAAATTATGTGAATTAAAAATAGAATCAATGCTCCTTTTGTATAGTTCTGCAGCATATTAAGTATTCACTTTATCTGCTCCTATTTTTATTACTCTCCAAATGAGTATACCTCCAAAATCAATAGTTATAGAATCACGTTTCTTGAATATAATGCTAAAACCAATTAGGATTGATTTCACTAGCGTCTGAGAAAAAAATGGCATCGTGCAGAGATCCATATAGGTAGAACCCACAGTATTGATTCTGGCTGTTATTGTTACAGTTGGTTTCTGAAGCTTGCTACAGGACAGCTATCAAGACATACCACATTTATTTGTGAGCATATAAAAAAGAAGTCCCCAAATAAAAGAAGGTTTAAAAAAAAAAAAAAAGACCAGTGGAGCTGTGCAATGACAATGATACACTATCAGCTTACTCAGAGAAGTTACAGTGGGAATACACACATTGAATTATACATTACGCGAAAGCACTGATTTATTGTGGTAATAACATCCACCTCATTAAAAGATTCTGCTTTGCTGCAGTTGGAAGGCTACATATTGTTTACTGCTATAAATTAATGGCAGTGCAAAGAAGACTGTGGAACCGTCCTAACAATAGATCTGTAATGACAGTGCTGTATATCACAGCTTCCTCAGCAGCTTCATAATAAAATGGAGACAATGTATTGAGCTAATACATTCTACCATGCTGGCCCATATTTTTCTGACAACTGCTTTAAAAGATGAGCTGAATCCAACTATGTTATAATGCTGCAAAACATTTAACTAAGCAAGAGTCAGTCATACACCAAAGTGCATCATAGCATTTTTAAAACATTGTCTAAATCAGCATTTCAAGATGTTTATTCATCTCTGCAAAAGAACTAAAAGTAAATGCTGATGGCTTCTCTTACTTATACAGTATATATTAAGTATAACAACTGGAGGGCAATTCAGGAAGATGCCTAGCACTTTGTACAATTTAACTATAAAAGCTTGACAGATTTTTTTTTTTTTTTGAATCAGCAAACTGATTTAAGGAAGAAGAGTGAAAATACTGGTCATTTAAAATGGTCATAACTTCCTGAAAAAAAAGTCAATAAAAAATAGGTATTGATTAGAGAGGTACAATTCAAGGTCAGAACAAGGTAAAAATAAATATCCCAGGATATAGAAAAGTAATCTTACAAATTGAAAAAAGCTAACAAATAAAATTATATAAGATTTTTTAAATATATAGAATAAAACTTTAATCACAAGATTATAAAAAGTGGTTCAAATAACAAAATGATTTAAACATCAGACTATCAGGACTACCAACAGAAGCACTATGCTTAGAAAAAAATGGAAATAAGAACTTGAATTAAAGTAGGAAAAAATAAACTAAAGAAAAAAAGGTATGCCAAAACTCTTGAAAATGTATACATAGAAAAAAATCACTATTCCTAGAATATTCTAATCTCACAAATTGCAAAACTGATAACTGTGGTAGAGGGATAAGTATTCTGTTTGACAAATACTAATGATACCTTCCATAACAGGATATGCAAAATAAAACTTTCAAAAGTTATAATAAAAAATATTTTTACTACCTTCTTTGAGAAGTAATTTTGCTCATTAGTAGAGAAACAAAAGTACTGTATGTGAAATGCCCAGCTCAGTGCCTGGCACACAGTAAATTATTCGTAATAATATTTATTACCATTTTGCAACTTATTTGATGAATAATATTTAAGGGGAAAAATCTATTAAACAAGCCTGATGAAACTAGTAGAGTCTGTTAGAAACGTAATTAAAAATCATGATCTTCTAATGGTACACACAGTACCATGCATTATCTGTCAGAAGTCTCATAGTACACAGTAGTCCCAATAAACTGAACTACCCTACCTAAAGAAAATAAACAGGCAAAATTACTTTTTAAAAGTCCATAGGGCATCCAAATGCTACTATGAAAAGCATATGAAATGTCAAACAAATTACAATCTACTACATCAATTAAGAACAAACAACTTTGAATTCACAGACCCCTTCAAAGGTACATAACAAATTTTTTAATCTAATTACCGTAACAGTTAACTGTAAAAAGACTGTTACATTCTAAGTTTGTTCTTTTTTAAAATTGTAGGAAATCTTACCTGAAGTTATTTAATTAATAGTCCCAGCTCACACTTTGCAGTTTATAAGACATTATTACACATTATCATGGTAAACACATGAGCTAGAAATCTTTGTTTTAAAAACGAATAAATATCTTGAGTTACCTAATTCAAAGTCAACACAAATCTAGGAGACACAAATTCAGTATTCAAAAATCCAGTCTTGGGGTCTTTTTATCCATCTAAAATTGCTGTATTAATGACAAATTGTTTTTCCTAATTTCAACAATTTCTTATATTTCCATTTTTCAAATATGATATTTATTTAATAGGTTGGCATAAAGGCTAATAATATAAAGTGCTTAGCAGATATTCTGGCACAAAGAGAGTACATGACAAGTGTAGCTACTATTAATGTTATTCTAATTGTTATTACCACCATGACTGACATAAATCCTTCTTTTGAGATTTATATGTGAACTGTTCTAATTTATATCAGCCTTTCAGAAGTGAAGTTCCAAACTGATGGACCATGATTATAGTTACTAATAAAGTTGAAGGGAATTGGCAAGGAATCTCACAAATTCAACAAAGCAGAGATTTGCTTGAGTTAACAAACTTCTCTTTTAAAATCCAAGTCTCAAAAGAGTTTTTTTTTTAATGTCATTCTGTGAAGGCGTTCTTTGGAAAATCATTAGATCTAACATCTTGGGGATGAGAAACAGAAGAGAAGATTAAAGAAAAAATAAAGAATCATTCTGGAGTATAAGACACAGAAATAGGGCTTTTGGAAACACTAAAGGATAGTGTATCATAAAAGACACATTTTGTGGTTATAGGAGAGTGGTGAAGAGATGTCAAAACTGAAAAGGGGCTCAGGAAGGGGAGGCAAAAGAGCATAACTAGTTTTAGGATCTTGCTTAGGATCTGGATGGCTGGTTAAAGCCATCTACCAATGTCATCTTCATTTGGTATGATTGGGAAACTGGAAACCTTTAATTCTATCATTACATAAAGCCTGTCTTCTAGCATTAAAGAGGTCATGGGCAAAAGATGTTTTATTTTCTCCCTCCCCCATTTGCTTCCTGGAAGTAGGATAGGCCTATAGATACTAAAAGAGAATCATGACAAAATCAGAGCTAACAACATAACAAAATGGTTGAACTCAATGTTAAAGGAATCCAATGTTATATGTTATAAAAATGCCAGATGAAAGGATGAATATTATTAAATAAAAGGGATCTAATATTCATGAATGGATTAAACAAAAAACTTCAAATTCAGAGGATGAAAGATTTGGAGGGACTATTAGCAAATGTGGTATCCTAAAAGATGATCATTTCTGATTAGAGAATAATGATTTGGTTTGGAAGATTACAAGAAATAAATATGGTATACAGATTAAAGGGTATCTGATGACAGTGCTACTATTTAACGGATATAACTGAAGGTTCTAAGAATTTTACATAAATTACCTCATATTCACAACAACCTCTTAATATATAAAGCTATTAGCATTCCTAACTCATAGGCAAAAAAAAAAATTGAGTCCGAGAAGTTAAACGACAATTAATGATTGGTTACCTAGCCAGCGGCAGGGGCAAAATTTAGTACCAAACTCTAACTAAATTGACTAGCAAATCCTAGAATGATTTGGGTTGTGTGGATTTATAAAAATGCTGGTGCTAGATTTGTAAAGCCATTAGAATGTTTTCATGGGAGGTATAGATTAAACATCCTTTGAAACGATCCTTTTATCCCTGCTTCTCTAACGTGTGTGGATATTACTTTAGGAGAAGATTCCATAAATGAAAAAAAAAAAAGGATATTTTGCTTGGGGATGTTAAAAGATGCTTGGCAAAAACAGCCTAAAAAGAAGTGAACAAAAAAGGTAAATATTGTCACCAAAGTTTATGGCTTTACTTTTCTCTTAACTTTTATATTTATTTATCCACATCCATGAACCCAATAAGAGCCTTTAATTTCCTATGCTGCTAAAGCTTTTTAAAGAAGTCATTGAATTTTATTCTGTGCTTCTCTACCACCTGCCTTCTTCCCCCACCGCCGAGAGAAGAAAATAAACGAATAGCCTCTGTCATTTAAGCAATGTTGCCACTGTTAGGGGGTGCAGCAACTATTTTGTGTCAGTTGTAGCAGCTCTTTTATCTAAATGACAAGTATAACAAACAGCCTGATCAGCATTTTTACTCAACCTTGGCTTTTAGGGTATTTTGTCATATGCTATATATGGCTGAAATGGTTTGGCACTTATCTTCACACACTCTACATTTTATTTAATATTGTCAAGAAAAAAATTTCATTGGCACGCTACTGTGGCTTTTAGAGTTAACAAATAAGCACTTTTGTTTTCAAGTACCAGAGCAGTTTTTAATCCCTTGAAAACACACTTTCTTGCAAGTGGTGTTAAACATATACCCACTATACTATTTCAATTTAACAAATATATCTTGGGAAAAAGAAAGCAGTCCATTTTACTTATTGTGCCTATGTAGAATCTAAATCATTTCAAATGCTCACATTGGTAGATTTAGTAGCCTCTGCAGTTCTATGTTATTCAGCTACAGCTCATATTAAGTGATTTTTACTATGGGTTTTTATCTGAATTTGAGAAAGGCACAGAAATTGATTAAAATAATCTCATAATCCAATGCCAGTGTTAAACTGAATGCCTGGAAGAACCTCCCCCCATAAAAACCCAATTTTATAATCCAAGGCCAAAGAAAAAACATTTTAAGTACTTATAAAATGACAAACCCAAGAGACCCAATGCTGATATTAGAAAGCCTATTCATTTTCAGATAGATTCATCTCTCCACTTAAAGAAACAGTTAAGACCATGAAGGCGTTCAAGTCCAAGATGATGACATAAGAGGTTCCTGAACGCACTTCCTCTCATGGAAAAACTGAATCTACAGTTACACGTGGATCAATTCCCTCTGAAAGAAATCCTGTAACTAGCTGAGCTACACATCAGGCAAACAAGATGGTAACAGGTAGGAAAGGCTGTGACACTCTTGCCATAAATCTCGCCTCCAACACAGTAACGTACAATTGGGAAGGAACTCAAAACTCACAGCCTTTCCCTAAGGAGAGAAGACTTCTGGATCCATCAGCTAGCACCCCAGTTAAGATTGCCACCTGTGAGAAAGACACCCCCACACCCACTCCAGAACACCTAGCTCTGAAAGCCAATGAGGCTTGCGTCCATGAGACCATAAGACAATAGCAAATACAAAACCAAAAACTCCGTTCTTACCAGGCTCAGGAGGACTCAGCTTTACTATTCCCCAGAGCTCAGCGCTGAGACGGCAGATAGAAATGCCAATCTCCAGTCTTCCCTTGAAAGAGGCCTATATGCACATGTTAAAGGCTGCAGCCTGAGAGTCAGGATCCTAATATAACATATATCTAGGAACTGCAATCCTCCTCTGAGACCAGAGAAGCCAGCAGACACCATCTCTGCATTCTCCTGGTAGCTGTCTCCAAATCACTAATATCTCCCTGGAAGGAGCTTGTACACAGGTTTGGCATTTCTGTTTTTGTGTCTGATACCTAGAAGATGTATCCCTTGATCACCCTGTTCTCATGGCCATTGGGGCTTGTGTTCACAAGGTCCCACAGGACTGTAGCAAACAAATTGTTCTTTAATAGAATATCCCCCCGCCCCCCGGGGCTCAATGTTCAGCTCCCAGGCTTTCCCTGAAAGAAGTCTACTTGCAAACCTTAAAAGCTGCTGCCTGAGACTCTGGCTTCCAATCAGCCTGCATGTACTGCTGACTGAGACCCTCACCTTTGGAACAACTGGCGTGTCTTAGCACACTCACAAGGATTGGGAGCCACTAAAAACAAAGAAGGTGGCCTGGACAATCAGAAAGTTTTGAGGGATAGAGTGTGACTTGCTATTAAGGAGGACAGGCACAAAATATCAACCATTTCCCTAATCACTCTATTAAAGTGAATCAAAACCCTTAGGCTGATGGGGGAGGAGTACCAAATACTTTCATCACTAGGGCCTGGAAGAGAGATAGGAAAGTCTGTATTGCCCCTAGGACCAGGAAAATATCTGCTGGTACTGAGGTAGAGTAAAAACAAAAGCCCTTTCAGTTAGGGCAAGGGAAAAAAGTCTCTTTGAGCCAGGATTCTGCACTGACACAAAGGAGAGGTCTGCTTCTATTGGAAGAGGGATGAGAAAACCTCTCATGCCTGCAACCTACCAGACACAAGGTAGAGTGTGGGTGTTCAGCAGAGTACAGGCAAGAACGCTGGGAAGACCCACAGGGTCTGCTTAAGAGTGATGCTGGATCAGAAGAATGGAGGAGTTGCCCTATCCCCATCATAAGGCTGGCACTGAGTAATGAGCACCAGCAATCTACTCCTGGGGAGAGGCAAGAGAGTAGAGAGAAATCCTCAGTGGCACAGGCATAAAGGATCTGCCAGAGAGTGGAGCAGGAGCACTGAGACAAAATCTCGAGCACCCTAGGACCCAGATTAAGACAAATTCAAATGGAAGAACTGAAGGCATCTGTGAAGTCTGTGCTGCACTTAAAGTAACAATGATGACGAGAAACCCAACTGAACTCTCCTACTTGTCTAGCTGACTGAACTGCCCGTACAAGTTGCCTGATGTAAGAAAAGGCACCCACACTTCTGGGCATAGAATAGTATTCACATTCCAGTCTCTATTGGCATTCAACCAAAAATTATGAGATGCTTTAAATACTAAGAAAAATATGACCAATTGTGAAGAGACAAAGCAATCAAAAGAACCAGTCTCAGAGATAATGCAGGTGTTGGAACTATCGGACAGGTTACTTAAAATAACTATGATTCACATACTAAAAGATCTAGAGGAAAATTTGGAAAACTTACATGAACAGGTGAGAGATTTCAGCAGAGCAGGAAATTATAAAAAAGAATCAATTATAAATGCTAGAAACAAACAAAAATCAGAAGTGAAGAATTCTTTTGATGACCTTACATGCAGAATAGACACAGCCAAGGAAAAAAGTAAGTAAATTTTAAGGCAGATTAATAGAAAAAGATACTGCAAGTAATAAAATAATGCTGTCAGGGCTATATTAAAATTAGAAAAAGAAGGCCTCAGAACATGGAATATTACCAGGTATAAAGAGAGACATTACATAATGACAAAAGGATCCATTTATCAAGAAAACATAACAATTTGAAATTAGTTTCCTAGGGCTCCTGATACAAAGCACCACAAACTGAGTGGTTTAAAACAATAGAAATGTTTTGTCTCATAGTTCTGGAGTTTAAAAAGTCCCAAATCAAGTTGATGGCAGAATCACGTTCTTTGAAGCCTCAAGAGGGAAGATGCTTCCTTGCCTCTTGAGTTTCCTGGAGCCCAAGGTGGTCCCTGGATTGTGGCAACATAAATCCAATCTCTGTCTCCATCACCACATGGTATTAACTCCTTTGATGTCTGTCTTAACATGGTGCTTCCGTCTTCTCGTAAGCACACCAGTCATATTGAATTTGGACCCATCCTAACAACCTCATCTTAACTTGATTACATCTGTAAACATCCTCTTTACAAATAAAGTCATAACTACGGTACCTCAGTACTTGTGAGGACTTCAATATATCGTTTTGGGAGACACAATTCAACTAAAAAGAAATGATTCAAATACATAAAACAAATGAAAGAAATGAAAAAATATACAGACAAATCTAAATTGTAGTTGAAGACTTCAACACTGCCCTCTCAGTAATCAACAGAACAAGTAGAAAATCAGTAAAGACATCTAAGATATGAACAAGGCTATCAATCGATTTTACCTAATTGGTTGTAAAGGACATGTATAGAACACTTTACCTAACAAGAAAATATGTATTTTTTTCAAGGACATATACAGACAGCATTAACTGACACAGATCATGTTCTGAGCCATAAACCAAATTATAACTAATTTTAAAAACTGAAAATTATATAAAGCATATTCTCCAATCATAATGGAATTAAACTAAAAATCAATAAGAGAAAGATGTCTGAAAAATCCTCAAACCTGTGTAAATTTAACATTTCTTCTAGATAATCCATGGGTCAAAGAGAAAGTCACAAGGAGAATTAGAAAAGATTTTGAATGAAATAAAAATGAAAATATAATATATAAATATTGATTGGACCTTGTAAAAAAAAAGAAAGAAAAAAGAAAACTACGAAAATGAATAATAAAGGATGAAATAAGCAAATTCTGTGAAAGAGTCAGACTACCAAAGCTCATTGAAGAACAAAAAGGTAACATAAATAGACCTGTATCTATGAATTTAATTTGAAGCTTTAAAAAACCTTCCCAGAAATAAAACTCCTGGCCCAAATAGATTCACTAATGAATTCCACTACAATTTTAAGGATGAAGTAATTTCTACACCATCTTTTCCAGGAAACAGAACAAGAAGGAATAATTTTAATACTCATTTTATTCTGCCAGCATTACCCCGATGGCAAAACTAAACAAGGATATTATAGACAAACATCCTTCATGAACGCAGATGCAAAAATTCTTAAGCTAATATTAGAAAGTCAAATCCAAAAGGATTATATTTCACGATCAAGTGTGGTTTATCTCAGTAATGAATCCAAAATTAACCAGTATAAAATTTACCATTTTGACTAAGACAGAAAAACCTATTATTATTTATGTTCAGAAAAAGTAACTGACAAAATTCAATATCCAACGATAATCAAAACTTTCAACAAACTAATAGAAGGGAACTTCCTCAACCTAATAAAAGGCATCTATGAAAAACCTATGGCTAGTATACAAAATGGTGAAACACTGAATACTTTTCCCCTAAGACCAAAGACAAGGCATTCTCAACACTTCTAGTCAGCACTGTCTAATCCAGTAAGTATTCATTCAGAGATGCTATATTTATTTATGCAGAAAGTCCAAAAAGTCTACAAGGTTGCAAAATTGAGTCTAGCAAGGTTGCACAACACAAGATCTATGTACAAAATTCATTTGCATTTCTGTATACAGGCAATAAAAATTGAAACTGAAAATTCTGTAACTATTAAAAAGCATTAAATTTTTAAGGATAAATGAACAGAATATGTGAAAGAATTATATACCAAAATCTGCAAAACATTAGAGAGAGACTAAAGCAAACCTAAATAAATGGAAGATATATCACATTCATGGACTGAAAGATTCAGTATTATTAAGTTATAATTTTTGGCAAAAATCATCTACCGATTAAATGTAATCTCAATCAAAATCTCAGCAGGATTGATAAACCGATTCTAAAATTTAAATAAAAAAGAAAGAAATAAGAATAGCTAAAACAATTTTGAAAAAAGGGATATAGTTGGGCCTGACCTGACTTTATGACTTACTATTAAAGCTACAGTAACCAAGACTGTGGTATTGATATAAAAAAAGATACACTGATTGAGCAGAAAGAATTCAGAAATGGACCTAAACATATAGAGTCAACTTAATTCCATCAAAAGTGCCAAGACATTTCATGAGAACAGTCTTTTCAATTAATAGTGTTGAAAGAATTGGACTTATTTGTAAAAAGCGAACCTCAACCCTTACCTTGTACCTATGATATATTACAGATTAAAAATAGGTCATACCAGAAGCCACAATTATATAAGAGTACAACACTAATTATGTTTGACTCAATTTATTTTTAGAAAAGCCAAATAACTGTTGCTTAATAACAAGCACATAGTCAACTAAGATTTCAACTTTTACAGTAAGATAGTCTCTTGTACATGGTGAATGGACAGGCTTCTTGCAATAAACAGTTACCCCTTAGGTGACCAGAGGCTTTCGATCAGGAACAAATGCCACATTTTGATCTTCCTTCCCATTAACAAAACTACTGCCATTTATATTTTTAAAGTCTTTATTTTTTCCTCCTGTTTTTTGTACTACAAATTTCTAACACTAAATGTAAAACTTCATATTATTTCTTTATATTTCACTCAAAAATATCATGTATTTCATTATGCCAAAATCAGTTAAATTTTTAAAATTTAAATCATTTAAATTTTTTTATTTAATTACTGCAAAGCAAGTTAGATGATCAATTTGTCGTATTAGTGAAATTGTTGAACAAATCAGAACCCAGGACAGAATCCTACAACGATGCAATAAAGAAGGTGATACCTCAAGTTTATCAAGAGCATTAAACAATAGGGTTGTAAATGACGTGAACAGTTCTGAATGCTACTAATGTCTTTTGATCATCTTGTCTATTTACCAGAAAGTACCAGTCACATTTTCAAATAATTTGCCACACTAGACCTAGAACTTCCCTAATTTATCAACTTAATCAAAATACATTTTAAAGTAAGTTAATACAGTTTTATAGGATATGTTTTTCTTTTTGTAAAGTAATCTCTCTATACATCACACGAGGCTGAAACTTCCAACTCTAAGATTAAGAGTTGCATGTTCTTCTGACTGAGCCAGCAAGGAGCCTCTACACGATATATTTCTAAGTAAAACAACTGATTTTCTTTTCTTCCTCACATTAAAAAACGTAACTAATAATCTATTCTACTTTTTACATTGAGCCAGTGTTTTTTTATTTTTAGAATTTTTCCTTCTTCCACTTCCAAAAACTTGGTTCACATCATAAATTATGAACTCACACTAAAAATTTTTTTCTAAAAGTGGGACACTTTAAAATTAAATTACACAGAAATAAAGTTTCTGATTAGATTATTCTCTATAAGTGGTTCAGATATAACATACATTCAGTTAGAAAACTCTCTAAAAAGTAAGGACTATTTCATTTACTTTTATTCCTGACCAGTCCTCAGAATAATGTCTATTAAAGTTAACCAATGAATTAATAGTTATTTGAGTAAACATAAACTTATTCAACATAAGCTTATGTTGAATTCAAGTCGACTTGTGGAATAAAGAATTGGACAGGAATGTGGACATGTGACTATAAGAAAAGATACTACCTTACCCACTGTACCCAAATGCACAGTACAGATGTTTAACTAGACTTATTGTGGAGATCATTTTGCAATATATACAAATATCAAATCACTATTTTGTACACCTTAAACAGAATGTTGTATGTCAATTATACCAGAAATAAAAAAAAGTAATAACTGTCCCCCCAAACATACTACATATTCACATAAAAGTAAGTTTTGAGTATCAGAGGGAAATATAAGAATGAGAAGTTGACACATATAAGTATATAAAGAAAGCTACAAATATGCAGCTTTTTGAAATGTCTTCCTACATTTTAGCTCTATAAACACACACACACACACACACACACACACACACACACACACCCTGAAATCAGAAGTATAACTTACTATAAGCCTTATTGTTACTATAAACCAGTATTTGCTAAACTTTAAAAAACACAACCCAATTTCTAGGTGTTTTGAAAACAATCTTTATGTAAATTCAGGGTAGGTAAATGTTCCCCACTCTGAACCTACCCAAGTGAGTACACCCAGCACTAAACTAAGAAAACAGGAAGTATTAAGGGATAAAACTGGCAATGCTGTGTAAATAAAACAATTCATTTATAAATAATAATGAATGGTCACTCCACACCACAGTAACTTCAGATGACTAGAGAATAAATACTTCACTTTGAGGATTACTGACTGGCAGTGTGTTGCTGGTGTATGTCAGGATTATTCATCACCCTGACAGTAATATTAACCACAATCCATTTCAGTTACTTCAGTTTATCATATTCTGACCAATGTTAAAAAACAATGTCATTGAAGGCTGCTTAAATTAAGTGTAAGGTTAACCTCTGTTAGAGTCATTTAAAACTTCTACTAGAAGGTAGCTCCTAGTAGAAAACCAAATCTGTTACATGGAATGTTAATACTTAACAAAGGTAAGTTTTAAAAAAAGGTCACACAAAACATATTGTTTTCCTGATTTAAAAACAAAACTTCAGAAAATATTGTAAATCTACCACAACCTCTTTCCCTCCCTCCATATACACATATATATGTTCACAGTTTGCTGAATTTATTTTACAGGTTGAGGAAACAGTTGCACAACCTTATTTTAAACTAAATACATCACACTGAACAAAGTTTCAGAAGGTCAGTGTACCCATTAAAATTTTTCTTCAGTATCATACAACTACATAATACTATATGTAAAAATATATTAATAGCAGTTTGCTACATAAGGCCCCCCACCATTACCAATTAAGTAATTGAGAAAGGTCTCTTACTAATAAATGGAAGCAGACTGATATAATGTGTTATTTAATCCAAAGATTTCCTACTCTAGTCCTCTAATTTTATCTTTCTAGACTATTTTCCTGTATCATTTTTATGTGTCTCTTAAAAACCATCTGCATGGGGGCATCTGGGTGGATCAGTGGTTGAGTGCCTGCCTTTGGCTCAGTTTGTGATCCTGGGGTCTTGGGATTGAGTCCCACATTGGGCTCCCCGCAGGGAGCCTGCTTCTCCTTCTGCCTATGTCTCTGCCTCTCATGAATAAATAAATAAATCTTTTTTTAAAAAAGAAAAGAAAAAAAACTCATCTGCACTAACATTCTACTCTCTGTAGCATCATGTCCCTTTTTCTATTAATGTGACAGTTTTCTTTTACCTCTGTGAGGATATTTATTCTGATTTTGTTTTTAAGGCTTCTTCTGTTTCCTAAAATGTCTTTGTTTCTTCTATTTCTTGTTTGTTATTCTTTGTCATCTTTCAGACTAGAGACTGTCTTTAAATGTTTGCTAGTGCTTGGCTGTACCCTTATTTTAGAATGAGGCATAAAAGAGCTGACTGGAGTACATTAAGCCTAAGAAGCACTGTGAGCTGACAAGACTTCACTGAAAGAAAATCAGGTGGGCTCCAAGTGGGATCACTAAATGTTAACATTTTTTAGGTCTTTCCTTTTGCGCCAGTCAATATGTCCAAAGAGTAATAGAATCTTCTGTCTTACAGCGTAGGGCTTGAGTAAGCCTCGCTGCCAGGGTTTTGATAGCATGACAGCACAAGGGTTCTGGGGGGTCTTCACTATTCGGTACTTAAAGTTTTCAGTTCATCCTCCTGTTTTCCATTCCTTCCCATCAACCCCTCCTCTGCTGTTTTTGGTGTTCTCAAACAAGAACCTTCTCTGGTATAATTTCTCCAAAAAGTATACCTTTTCCCTTTTGCCAAGATAAAGGAAAGAGTGGTTGGATTTTGGAAAGAAGTGGACAGAAATCCAAGTGTTCAATCTAAAATACTCTTTCCACTTATCCTTAAAGTGAAACAGTTCACTGACAGGGACAGAACTGAGATCCCAGCCTTAACACTTGGAAAATGTGTGACCTTGGAGACTTCCTTAACCTCACTATATCTCAATTTCCTGATTTATAAAATAAAGATAGCAACACATTCCTTATAGTATTGTTGAGGGGATTAAAGGAGGTAGCATATGTAAAATATTTGTTTACATAGGAAGGCACCTACTAGGGATTCCTTCACAATCTAACAAATGTTTTTTTTTTTTTTTTTTTTTTTTACAATCTAACAAATGTAACCTAAACTTTCCCCATATCATTATTTTGCTGATTAGACTGTAAACTCCCTAAGGCAAGGGATATAATTCATATCAAAATCTTCAACATCAATGTGGCATATTAACAGCACATCCATATTTGCTGCCAAGATTAAAATATTTTAAATATATTTTATCAGCCAAAAAAATATTTTAAATATATTTTATCAGCCAAAAAATAATTATCCATGGGATAATTATTAATTTTTCTCTGTATTTACATTTTACTTAAATACTTTAAGATCCATTATTTACTGTTGTAATATTGTAAGGTTTTTTAAAAAAATTTAAATTCCTTTGGTTTGAAGCCTCATAAATCTAAAAAAAAAAATATCAAGGTTATAACACCTATCATATTTAAACAATATGTCCCCCCACCAGCCCCCCTGCCAAAGGAGTGTTCTTTTCCCTCTGTGACATCTAGATGGTATATTGATTCCCGGTATATCTGTTGCAGAGCAGGACTAAAAGGACTGGCATTCGTCAGAAACAGCACTTAAAACTTAAAGAGATAAAGAAGTGCTGTCTGATCAACAACAGTTAAATGTCGGTAGTCAATTCCAGGTCAAGACAAATGCTGTATATTAAATGTGTGTGTTAGGGAGAAATATCTCACATATAAAAATACACAAGCAAATGGTAAAAGATAAATGAGAGAGAGAGGAGAGAGACAGAGAGAGACAGAGAGAGAGAAAATCACCTACTTTTCCTTAAAACAAGGAGAGAAAAGAAGAAACAATAAATACTAAGGACAAATAACAGCAACTCATCAGAAAATAAGCAAATTCAAGAGAGTTTTGTTACTCAGTTCTCTTAAGCTATCTGCAAGTTTACTCTTTAGAAACATTTTGACCCAGACTAGGGCGGGAAGCTACTAGTTTAAGAGTTTTGAATGGAACAGCATTGTTAACACAGGTTGAAAAAAAAACAAACCCTATGATTTATTAGAGCTTGGACCAAAACCTAAAATTCAGTTTGAAGATATGGTCACAGTAAATTCTTCCTGGATTCTTAAACTGCAAGGAAGAATCAGACAATCGTGGTACAGGTTCATTTTTGAACACTAATGTTTACTTTCCCTTGTTTCTGCCCTGGAACCAAAAGAACAGTTTACATTGTTCTTCCACTATAAAGCTGAAAAATGGATGATTTTTCTTTTTCCCTCTACCTCAAACTCTCTCTTTTAGTATTTTCCTTCATTTTAAGAGTGTGAGCTCTAATTATTTAAAAAAATGAAACACTTGCTTATACCTGGCCATTAACATTTTTTCACCCCAATCTTCAGTTTTTTTTAGTAGGATAGTAACTACCTTGCTCTTTTGAATTTCCAGAAACTAAGAGTCTCTGGCGTGCAATAATAGTCAATAAACAAATGAAAATATAAATTCAATGTATGGGTTCAACAGTTTTAGCCAAACATTGTTTTTCATAAAACAGGCCCAGTCAAAAAAAGCTTAGAGAAAACCTGGAACAAACACATGAAGACAAGTAATTTGTAGAAGCTTTCTTTTTTAAAGCAATGGAATGCTGGTTCCATTTTACCATGTATTTCAGCATAATAAGTAAAAGGCAACTTAACAAAGTAACATTAAAACAGACTCAGAAATTGATGCCAAAAGTAGAGGCAGTGTAGCACACTGTAGTACTTCTCAAACATTCTGGGCCCAAACTTTTAGTAAGAAATATGTCACTTTAAACCATTACCCACCCACCCTCCCCCCAAAAAAACACACAAAAAAAACAAACCATTACCCAGTACACCCATGTACGTACCCATACATACACAGCTTAGGTCAAAGATTCATATATAATGTACATTGATATTTTCTTTCTTTATGTTATACCATGTCATTCTTTTCATTTTTTCTCTATGATACCTATGTATTTTCAGTGTAGTTGACACACAATATTACTTTAATTTCAGGTATACAATGTAGTGATTTGACAAGTTTATACATTATGCTAGTTGGCCACAAGTATAGGTACCATCTGTTCCAATACATGCTATTATGCTATTACAGTATCACTGACTAAATTCCTTATGCTGTGCCATTTATCCCCTTGATTTATTCAATCCATAACTGGGAGTTTGTACCTCCTACTCTCCTGCACCCATTCTGTCCAACCCTTACCTCCTTCCCCTCTGGCAGCCATCAGTTTGTTCTCTACATTTATAGGTCTGATTCTGTTTTTTGTTTATTTGGTTTTTGGGTTTTTGTTCTATATTCACTACTTTTTAAAATTTTCTATTCATTTTTTAAAATGTTAGTTGTAAACTGAAGTTTGAAAAACATGGGCTTAATTTTTATATTCTGATGCTAGCCACTACCTGTGTGACCTTTTACAACTTGCTTAACTTCATAGTGCCTCAGTTTCTGTCTCTGTAAAACACAGTACATAATGTTGCCCATCCTATGAGGGCTTGTGAGGGTTAAAAAAAGTTAACACATGTAATACACTTAGATGAGGGCCTGACAAAAAGTAAGTACTCAATAAATTTAGTTAGCAATAATAAAGTGGCATATTCCTACCTTCTGAAATCTATAGCAAAGTTTTCATTTGGAAGCTAATAGTTATCAGCTTCATTTCAATGTAAGAACAAATTGAATTTTTAGAATAGGTATTCAGATTGTGATACATATACATATCAAATAATTACATTGGTCAATTAAGAGAGAAATAATTGCCTCAGGTTATCTGGGTTTTCCTCTCTTAGAAAACTGGTTTACACAATCAATTTCCTACTAAGGGGGAAAAAAAATCAAAGTGGCAAAGAAAATCTTCCTAATATACAAAGAAAGCCCTGGTACTGAAACATTCTGCCATCATAATTTTTTTTATCATATGACATTTTGTAAATACATCCCTGTCCTAATTATAATTAAAATATAGATTAATGTCACTCCCAAATCCATAAATGGTTAGATTTGTCTTCTGATAAGTCAGAATTGTAGAACAATGATGAAACACATGAGGAAGTGAAGGAAAAAATCAACTTAAAAATTCATTCCTTTTTTCAGCTTTGAAAGAATAAATTAAACCATTATGTAAAATGAGGACTTTCTCAAGATGTGCATATAAAAAAATTAATTTTCATCAGAATTTCAGACTATTTGATCTTCTATATAGACTATATTTGATCTTCTCAACAGACTGTCATACTGACAATACTAATTTGAAATTATTATAAGGAGATATTATTCATAAAATACAAGTTTATACCTTCAAGAAGACAATTTTTATATCTTCCATCGAACCCTTTTCACAAAGAATGATCAGAAAAATAATACAGGAAAAAGGGTGTTAATTATATTAATTCAGCTGCAGAAAGAAAATTCCCTGCGCAACATGGAAGAAATTACCAAGTAAAATTGTAGCTTAGCATCAAAGCTGCTAAAACTCTCTTGAAAAACAGCATTGAGAAAATTAAATGGACATAAATATGCATAAATAATTCAATACATTTAAAAGCCAGTTGGGGTATATAATCTAATAAAGAATGGGGAGATCTGTTTATGTTTTAAATTAAGCTTTGCACAGAATGTTTTCTATAATTTCACAAATTTAAACAAATAGCAATGTTTGCTAAATGTATACTATGGAAAAACTGTAATATAATTATTTTATAATCATTATTCATATAGATATAACGCATGTATGAGATGTGTCATTGAAATATGTGTATAAACAGATACCTAAATATTGAATCACACTTTTGTAAACATCATGGAAAATTTTTTTTTTAATTTTTATTTATTTATGATAGTCACAGAGAGAGAGAGAGAGGCAGAGACACAGGCAGAGGGAGAAGCAGGCTCCATGCACCGGGAGCCCGACGTGGGATTCGATCCCGGGTCTCCAGGATCGCGCCCTGGGCCAAAGGCAGGCGCCAAACCGCTGCGCCACCCAGGGATCCCCATTATGGAAAATTTTAATGCCAAAAGGAATGAGATATTTTTATAAAGTAAATAATTACTACTACTTTATAGATGCAAAGCACAATTTTCAAAAATGTAACATGTTTATTTCACTTAATATAATGTAGTTAATTCCAAATTCACTTATTTCCATCAATATTTAATGAAAACAATTAGTACTAGAATTCCACTTTCTTGAACTTGAATGACTTTTACAGCATTTGAACTACTGCTGCTTTATAAATTATAAGATATGTGGCTGAGTGTTAGAGCTTCCCACTTCTTCTCAGCCTGGTTTGGTTAATTGTATGACTATTCACAATTCAATTGTGTGGACTTTAGTTCTTGTTGAAAGCATTCTTCATTAATATTATTTTCTCAGCCCAATGTGTAAATCTTTCACAAAATCTTGCAAAATATAAAAATGGGTGCCAGTACTACAATTAAAGGCACTAAATCATCAAAATTATATTTTTATGCCTTATATACTAGATATGGACATATTGGATAGACCAATGGAAGCAATTTTTTTAGGTTTAAGGCCCTCCTACTAGTTTTATAAATCTAACAAAATAAAAAGAGCAAAATTACTATTGGTCATCTAGTTGGGCATAAAAACAGCCTTATTTGTCATATACAGAATATAAATTACAAAGGCATTAATTAAAACAGTATTTTACCCACCCAAGAAAAGTATTTGGCAAGTTTCTTAGAAATAGCTGTTAACACATAAATAAAATTCAATTTTAGTAAGAGATTCTATTTGGCTAGCAAATAATCCATTGTGGGACTTTGCTGATATTATTTTAATGAAGTCTCATAATGAAAAAACCATATAGCCTACGTTAAATAAAATAAGTAAACTGCTTTGGAAGCTTTCCTCTAGTCATATAAGATTTTTAGTGGGATAGAGAACCAAGAGAACAGACAGAGAATAGAGGCAGTTGGCAAAGAACATTGGTAGGAGAAGGAAACAGGGTTACAGGAGCTCTTATTAAGGTACAATAATGGCAGAAAACAGAAATACAGCCTCAGCAGAAATATCCAAATAGCCTCCCACTTATCATCACTAGTAGCTGTTCTATCAAGACAGAAACACGCACCCTGTTCACAATCCATCTTACTACCCACTGGATCTTGAAAAGCCTACCAAAAAAAATCCTCTAAAGAACAAAAGAAATCTTAAGCTCTATGCTTAAATAGAAATCCAAACTGAAGGACCCAGTTTAAAAAAATTTTTTTAAAGAAAATTCTTCTAGAACTCTAGAAAGCTTATTTAATTCCAATGTAATTTATTCCGTAAAGCAAATTTTACATTTTAACAAACTAGTGAAATGAGATTTTTACATTTGTGTACATAAAATAATGGAAAGACAGTAGGATAAAATAGCCTGAGAATTAAAGAGTTGGCAAGTTTTTATTACTGACCTACTGTACGACTCACTATACAAATTGAGCTAATACATAGTCCTTCATTATTAGATTATTCTACAGATTCCAGTGAAATATTACAGGGTCTTAGAACAAATACAATACCTAAATGCAAGTAAGGCTTTCCTTTCTGTAAACAAAACAAAACCCCCACAAAACAACAATTTATCCATCTATTATTCCTCATAGTCAATGAGGCACCTGGGAAATTCTTGTATTCTGGGCCAGATTTAGCTGCTCTTGGTTACACGCAGTCATGTGTCTGTGGTCAGTTGAGTGCTGGCTTGTTTAAGGTGGCTGCTGATAGGACAATCTAGCCATTCTCCATGTGCTAGTCACATCATTCTAGCAGGTTAACCCGGCCCTGTTAGGGGCATGTTCTCAAGGTGATCTTAGAGAAGCAGAAGAAACAGATGATTCTAGAACTGGGCCAGAAAATATAAGGGTTAAGACCAAGGCACTCTGTCAGACCAGAGAACATGGTAGTTAACAAAGACTATTAAGATTGTATCGAAATGACTTTAAAAAGCTCCCTGTGGTCAAAAGTAGGAACTGAATGAACATCAATGAAAATAATAACTGCAATGAACATCATATATATTTAAGGCTGTGAGTTCACAAAGATGCTTTTTAGAAAGTTAGGTACCATTGGAGGGTGTTAGGAACCAGTTCACTGTTTTGAAAAATGCTATAAAAAGAGAAAAAAAATCAAACTTTTATCTTGCCTTTCCTTTTTTTTTTTTTAAAAAAAAGATTTATTTATCTATTTTAGAGAAAGAGATCATGTGTGCAAGCAGGGAGAGAGGCAGAGAAAGAGAGAGAGAGAGAACCTCAAGCACATTCAGGACTGAGCACGGAGCCCAAGGGGCTGGATCACATCATCCTGAGATCATGACCTGAACGTAAACCAAGAGTCAGATTCTTAACTTATTGAACCACCCCAGGGCCCCCTTTTTTGCCTTCCCAATGCAATGTACCACTGAATAAGCTAGTAGCAGATGAAGGGAAGTAACCTGTTATAGAATGATTTTTTTTAAAAGATTTTATTTATTCATGAGACACAGGGAGAGAGAGGCAGAGACATGGGCAGAGAGAGAAGCAGGCTCCCTGTGGGGACCCCGATGGGGGACTCAACCCCAGGACATCGGGATCACACCCTGAGCCAAAGGCAGACTCTCAACCACTGAGCCACCCAAACGTCCCTAGAATGATTCTTAATAATAATAAGTGAAATTAAAGTGAGAGAATGTAAATCATGACTGTGCAATGATTACAGAACCAGTGAATTCAGGAATTAAATATCAATGGCAAATATGTCACAAAAGAGATGTAAAGAAGATATTACATGCTTTCTGACAGAAGAATGCAAAAACTTCCTATGAAGCAGTCTTGCCACAAATATCCAATCTGATTTCTATCAACCTTTGGAACCAACTACCAATTTATAAGAAATAGAGAAGATGAAGAAAACTGTTAGACTATTTCACAGGGACACAATAAGCAAAATCCACACTGAGAAAAGATGTAAGACAAAGAATATATTTCTTCAACTAATCAGAAAGAAAGAAAAGACAAAAAAGAAACTTACAGAATAGAGACTTAAGACTTATTTAGTATCAATTGCATTGTGTGGTCCTTACTTAGATGCTGATTTGAATAAACACACTAAAAAAATTATCAAATTGTAATTCAATTGGAAATCTGACACTTATTACGCTTTTGATGATATCAAGAAATTACTGTTAATATTTTAGGTTTGAAAATAGTATTATAGTTATGCTTTAAGAAGGGACTATAGTTCAAAAAGAAGTACATATTGAAATATTTATAAATAGAATGATATAGTGTCTAGGATTTGCTTCAGAGTAATATGAGAAGGCAGAAAGAAAATGAATATAAAAATAAGAGTAACCATGAGTTGATAATTATTGAAGCAGGATAACTGATTGATGTAAATTTATTATGCTAATTTGTCTACTTTTGTATTTGCTTGAAATTCTCTATGATAAAAAGCTAATAAGAAATATAACTATTCTATATCACAATGATGATTCAGGATATTCTATTTATTGATAAGGACAGATAAGGAAAGTTCTTGAACTTCAGGTATGGGAAAATACTTAGAAAGTTAAAAAACACAGAGAGAGAGAGAGTGTGTGTGTGTGCGTGTGTGTGTGTATATATATGTATGTATATAAATATAAAATGTCATCATTCCTTATTGATATTTGGTAAATAAAGAGTAATTTTTGCTTATTTATGTTTTACATTTAAACAATTAAAGTTAATATTAGTATTTTAGAAGTTAGGGTAAATGTCTTATATATATTTTATTATTTAGCACATTTAGTGAATGGCAGGCTCTGTACTAAATAAGCATGGGAGAAATAATGGTGAACACTCTCATATGGAGTTTAATGGGGGGAGAAAAGAAGAACCAAAACCAAAAAGTAGAAGGATATACAAAATGCAGGTAATTTTGGGTGCTATGAAAGAAACAGAGAGCAGGATATCAGGGAAGTTAAACAGTAATGGTCTCTATGAGGAGGTAACCTATAGGACTAGAGTCAGCCACTTACAAAGAAGGAGATGGATATTAAAAGCAGGGAAGCAAAACTCTGAACTGGGAAAGAATAATTCTGCATTCAGAATAATTGTAAGTCAAAAAAGGTTTAAGCACTAGATTTATATAATTCAAAATTAGATTTAAAAATGATTCATTTTTGTGGTAGTGAGGGATGGATTGGACAAGGGTAAAAGGTACCAAAGAAACCAGGGAGGACACTTGGAGTAGTGTATAGGTACTTGTCTTTCCATGAAAGTGTTGGTGAGAAGTGTTCATGATTTAGTCATATGCTTTATCAATTACTAATACCCTTTAAAGAATATTTTAGAATAATATCTTCCTAAATGTATATGGGAAAAAGAATACAACTGTAAATACTTTTAACTGTTAACCAACTTTATCATGCCTTTTTAAAAAATTTTCAATTTAAATTTTAAATCTCACTTTGAGAAAGTGAAAATACATTTTAAGAGATAAATATATTAAACTTATGGTTATATATATATATTTTAAAGATTTTATTTATTCATGAGAGACACAGAGTGAGGCAGAGACACAGGCAGAGGGAGAAGCAGGCTCCATGCAGGGAGCCCGACATGAGACTCGATCCTGGGACTCCAGGATCACGCCCTAGGCTGAAGGCGGCACTAAACCGCTGAGTCACCGGGGCTGCCCAAACTTATGGTTATATTAAAAAGATTTTTAGAAAGTAATGTGAAAATTAAAGATAATCAAATTTATTGTTATATGTAAGATAGCTGTATTTCAGATGATTCCTGAAAAATTACCTTAGACAAATCTCTGAAGTTGCTTGGCAAGGTAAGATCCAGTTCTTCTGATTCATAATTAGTGATGACCCAGGGAAACACTGGATACTGATTTAAGTCGTTGTAACTCCGTCCTGAGAGAGAGAAAACAAAAAGTTCTCTATTTAGAATAATAAAATGAAATGATAAACAGACTCAGGAATATCATTTACTAAAAATAATAAGAACTTAACTTCGTGAGTGCCAAACATTGTTCTCAGTGCTATACATATGTTATTTGATTCAAACCTATAATAAACCTATAAAATTACCATCCCCATTTTATGGATAAAAATGGAGACACAAAAAGTTGAAAACTTGCCCCAGGCTATGTAACTAGGAATGTTCAAATCATATTCAAATCCAGATACTCTGGCCTCAAGTTTATGTTTTCATAAAATATACCTGGCTTTTTTTGTATTTGAAAGCCTGAAGCAAACAAAATATTCTTTGTTAATAATTTTAAAAAATTTTAATTCTAACAAAGCTTTTCCAAACAACAATCCTTTCTCTGCCATTAACCAACCAATCAACCAAATAATCAATCAAACCTAAGTGAATTAACTTCTCTGGACATTTATTAGTCATCTATAAAATGAGGGAGTTGTACTAAATAACTCTAAAATTTCTGTGATAGCTTTCAAATTCTATGGTCCTCTGAATATAATGCAAAGCCTCACTGATGCTGGCTTTCCCCCACTCCTAAATGCTGCCATGTACTCTTCCACACTTTTTAAACTAATGACATTCAGTGACGCATTTAGGTCTATTAAAAATATGAATAAAACAAAGGATGAGACAGCCCTCATATTTTTACACACACACACACACATGCACGCACACACACACACACACACACACACACCAGTCTTCTGGATATCACTACTTTAGGGAGGCAGCATAGTGGATGAAATCACTGTTTCCAAAGTCAAAACACTAGCATTTCAATCCCAGCTCTACTATTTACTAGTCTATAATCTATTTTTAGTTAGATTTATTTTTTTTTAAGATTTATTTATTCATGAGAGAGCGTGAGGCAGAGACATAGACAGAGAGAGAAGCAGGCTCCTTGCAGAGAGCCCGACGTGGGACTCGATCCCCAGACCTGGGATCACACCCTGAGCCAAAGGCAGATGCTCAACCACTGAGCCACTCAGGTGTCCCTATTTTTAGTTAGATTTAATGTGAACAGACTTTTATGGCTAAAAAATAAGGGGGACAAGTATATTAATATTGTTTGAATTCCTTTATTTTATATTGGGCATTTATCATCTTTTTCTCAAACATATATTGGTGTCATATCAGTACACAGCTGAATATTATAGTTGTTCTTCAAATGGATCTTTGGTATCTGAGCCTTCCTTATGATTTGATGTTTTTAATTTTATTTCACTCTATCCATCTTGAGGACTATTAAAGTAACATAGTGCTTCCTTGATTGACCTGGAAATAGTCTTAACAAAATATGAGTAACAAGGACAATATTTAATTCAGAGGCCATTATGTCACTACATATTTCTCTCAATTTTAATTTCTCCCAGAAAAAAGTAACCGAACTTAGCAGCAAAAACCACTATATCTTGATTCCCTCCACCCATTTCTTTCCTTCTGACTGGGATGTTAGTAAACATGTTAGTAAAATTGTCATTTTGCCCCTTCTACTTAAATGACCAAATTTATCATAGGTACAAAAGAAGACAAATTTATCATAGGTACAGCTCCTTGTAATTAGACCTTCGTTAAGTTAAACTCTATATCTAGTTATTGAAGGTCTACTGACTGTCGTTTGGGAAATATGTCATGGTATCATGAGATCCTATGTGTATCACAGATAATAGTGTAAAAGAAATCTTAAATAATGTGAGACACAACCCCTTCTAGTGTATATATCTGCCTCCAAGTTAACTATGCAAAATAAGTTACTGTTTCTCTTCTTTAAAAAGAATATTTGGAGGATATACTTAAAAGACACGTTAAGTACAAAAAAAGCTATTTGAGAGTAGACTTTTTCATAAATATTGCTCCCTAATTATTACTGTGCATTCAAACTGTGTGTTAATTATCACATACTATGTCCATTAAACGTGTTTAATGTTTTTGTTTCTCATTACTGCTTGAAAGTCCTTTCAGTCACTACTTACATAATCTCTTCTTAGTTCAACATAATTGTTCAAACTTTCTCTTTCCATTCCCTCAACTGGCTGTGAGTTGAATACTTCCTTAACTGGTAAAATTTAGACCTTTTGATGTGATCCCTTAACTTCTAGTTTTCCTAACAGTCCCTTCTCTTTCTCTCTTCTTTAATGGTGCCTTTATACCTTGTGAGCTGTAATTCCTTCACCTGAGCTCTTGAGCCTGTCTCACTCTTAATTTGCATTGTTACTTTTCCTCTCTGTCCCTCCTTCACGGTTTCTCACCTCTGCCTTCACCCATTCTGTCTTTACTATTACACAAGAAAACTATAATAAACATCTAATGTTCACATTTCATCTCCAACCATTCAGTTCTTACAATTAATCTTTTTTGTTTGCTTTTAAAATGAACCCCTAGAAAGTAACCACCAAGTTTCCAAATGCCCAAGCTAAAGGCACAGCCCATATTCATTCTAAATTATCCTGTACTTCTCTATAACATCTTTCCTCTTGCCTATCAAGACATTTGCTGCACCCCAGTTTTTCTCCTTCTAAGTCTAAAACCTCTGGGAACACTCCTTCTCTTCTCTCCTTTACTGACTCCTTTTTTCTTCTTGTCCTGCATAAGAACATTCACCAGATTTGTCTCACTGCTCTCTGTATTATCCGGTTTGGTCATCTCAATTCATTCTTGGTGATTTCTTATCTATGCAGATGAAATCCAATGTCCTATCTCCAAATTCCAAATACATTTTTTGACCTATACTTCTAAAAATTCTTTTTGATATCTTAACTTGGATGTCCATCTACATGGTAAAATTGTCTTTTCCTAGGCCATTTTTTTGGACTTCCTTTCTGTTAATAGCACCACCATTTTCCTAATGATTCAGGCCAGAAGCCTGGAAGCCTTTTCTGACACTTCTTTACTCATTTAGCTGCTACATTCAGTCAGTCTGATGTCAAATGGTTTGTACCTTATAAATCTTACATCATTTAATCTTTAAATTCCCACTGTCACCTCTCTAATGTAAGCTCTCATTATTTTTATATATATAATTACTTCCTAACTGTGCTGTCTGCCTGTCTCTCTCCACTCCAGTTTATCCTTCATTCTGCCTCCAAGTTAACTTTCCATAGAATTCTAATAATACTTGCTCAAATACTTGTAGAAGTTTCCCTATGATTTGGCTGCTAACTCTTCAAACTGACAGAAAATCTTCCACAATGTGTCTCCGTACTACCTCAATATACCTTTAGTTGTCTTTCTCAATATACCTTTATGAGTTTATACTCTGTGTGTGCACATGCATATACACACAGGTGTAAACTATACTATTAATTATTCTCTCACTATATCTCACATTTTCCCATCTTTGTATGTTTCTGTATGCCTTCAGTTTTACAAGGCATGACTTTTTACCTCTCAACCACCAGCTCTACTAAAGTAATAGCTGTCCTTATATGGACATGAAATCCTTCCTAGTTTTTTCCTTATTCCCATCAACTGGATAAATATAATTTCCCTTTCTCTCTGTTCTTTTAATCCCCATAGTACTTTGTATTTCTTTTATTGAATCTATGCTCCTTACTCTAGGATTACGTAAATGCTTATATTCGTACTTAAAATAATTTCTCTGAGAGCAAGCAACATGCCTTATTCTCTCTCTGTACCTCCTTTGTGCCTCAAATATAAACTGTCAGTTTGTTGAACAGAATCTCAAATGTCACACAAATACATTGCCTGTTTCTTTATTCTAGTTATCACAAATGAAAAGTAATGACACATTTCTATTCTTTACTCTCCTTTTCAAAGAGAACAACTTCAATGGGTGATGTTCAATAATACTTCATGATTACATACCTTATATAGAGACATTTACTCTTTAGATTTTCACATATGACTCATAATATAAATATTCCTCTACTTGATATTTTACCCAGTTTTTTTCCTATGTTGGATTTTTGTTTCATCTTATAATACACTTCTGATTAAGTTAATAAAAGTTAATAACAGGTTCCAAAGATTTTATATGGTTTTTTCATTTCTACTATCCCACAATGAATAGTTGTAAATTTTCATTTTATATTTTTAGAAAAAAAGTATGCTCATTTTTAATTTCCTCAATTAGTCAGCTGTTCATATGTAAAAGTGAAAACTATCAAAATTACTCTTGCTAAGGTACTCATGTAGTAATAATGAAAATAAAAGTAAGCTATCTATACAGTACTCAAAATAATCTAATATCACATTTAATAATTTATCATTGAAATAAGTCAACATGTAAGATCATATTACCTGCTATCGTGTTGAGAAACATCAAATACTCAAAATTTGAAATCTCTCTGTGCTGCCATCGCTGGGTCATATTAGAAGCTTTAAAAAGTTGACGTGGACTAGCCAATGAAATACGTCTACAAAATACAGAATTTGGTGTAGAATCAATTTAATTACAACATAACAATAAATAACAAGTATCTGTGTCTATTCTGGATATTTGACATCCAAAATGCTATCTGTATATTCTGAAAAGTTCTATTCATGCTACACTAATGACTACATATAACGTTTCAATGAACAATTAATGGTTAAATGATTTGAATTAGCCACAGATCCATGATACATGTTCTATTCATTAAAGTAAGCTGTCATTACAACGCCACCATAAAATCTAGGTTCCACAAATGCTGATTAATAATAGTAAGATTAATAACTTACTGACTTACTGATATAAAAAGAATTATAGTAACTGAGAAAGACATACAAAATTATATTCACATCTTTATCAATTTTAATAGGTCTCTTAAAGACAACACATTTGTACATTTTAAATTTAAATATTATGTCTATATACTCTTTATAACAGGGGAAAGAATGTGTCTATTTATGTGTCTATTCATGAGGGTGGAACATAGGTAAGAGAAACTATTATTTTTTTATACAGCTTAATAATAGGAGACCAAGTTTTTTTTTGTGTTTTCTTAATGCAACATAAATAACAAAAGATGTATCTAATACCAAGTAACAGTGGAAAACAAGTGGTAGGATTAATTATTACATTCAGAGCCTAGAATCTCAGAGAAGTATGCTGTCACAGTTCTTCCTACCACCAGGGACAAAGTAACTATATTTTTTAAGTTCTATTTTCAAAGGTTTAATTTACATACTTTAAAATTTACCCATGTAAGTATACTATTCTATGATTTATTAATAAATTTCTAGAGTTGTGTGATTATCACCACTATGCACTTCAGAACATTTCATCACCACAAAAACTTGCCTTGTAGCTATTTACAGTTAATCCCCATTCCTATCCTCCATTCCAGGCAACTATCAATCTGCTTTCTGTCTCTATAAACTTGCCTCTTCTGGACATCTCAGATAAATGGAACCATACATCATGGAGTCTTCTGCATCAGGCTTCTTCATGAACCATAATGTTTTTGAGATTCATCAATGTGGCAGCATGTTATTAGTAATTCATTTTTTTAATTTCTGAATAGTATTCCAGTGTATGAATATAGAATATATCACATTTTTAAAGATTTTATTTATTTGAGAAAGAGAGAGACCATGCACACGTGAGAGAGAGGCACAAGTAGGGTGAAGGGCAGAGGGAGAAGCAGACCCCCCACTGAGCAGGGAGCCCAAAGTATGGCGCAATCCCAGGACTCCAGGATTATAATCAGTGTTGAGCTCCATGCTCAGCAGGGAGTCTGCTTGGGACTCTCCCCCCACCTCTGTCTCCCTCATATGTTCTTGCTCTCTCTCTCTAAAAACAATTAAATAGATCTAAAAAAATAAAATAAAATCTGTTCACCAGTTGATGGATATTTAAATTCTTTCTGGTTTTTGATTATTATTATTATTATTCTAGCTTATATTACTATAAATATTCACGAACATGTCTTTGTATGAACATATGCTTTCATTTCTTTTGGGTAGAACCCTAAGGATGGAATTACTGGGTTGTAGGTTGTGTTTACCTTTAATTTCTTGAGAAACTGCCAAATTGGTTTCCATTCCAATAAGCAATATATCAGGTTCCAATTTCCCACATCTCTGCCAATACTTGCTATATTATATGTATTTCTTACTATAATCATCCTAGCGAGTGTAAAATGGTCTCTTATTATAGTTTTAATGTATATTGCTGAGCAACTTTTCATGCTTATTACCCATTTATTTGTGTATCTTCTTTGGTAAAATATTCAAATCTTTTCTTCCTTCATTAATTGAGGTTTTTGTCTTAGTATTGAGTTGCAAGAGTCTTGCATATATTCTGAATACAAGATCTTTATCAGATACATATGTACAAATATTTATTTCAGTCTAGGACTTCTCTTTTCATATACTTAGTGGTATATTTTGATCTCCGATAAAGCCCAAGAGTTTTAAATTTTTATTAAATCCAATTTCTCAATTTTTTCTTTTATGGATTATGCTTTTGGTGTCACATCTCAGAACTTTTTACTCCAGGGTCATGAAGCTTTTCTCCCACACTTTGAATTTTTTTTTTTTTTTAATTTTAGCTCTTCAATATAGGTCTATGACACACTTTGAGCTAATTTTTTATGAATACTGTGTGGTAAGAACTGAAGTTCATTTTCTTGCATGTGACTACTGAAACGTCTCAGCATTATTTGTTAAAAAGGATTACCTTTTCCTCATTGAATTGTGTTAGCATATTTGTTGTAAACAACTGACCATAAATTTAAGGTTTATTTCTGTAGTCTCGATTTTGTTCCATTGATTTATATGCCTATCCTTTTAAATACCAGACCATCTTGATTACTGAGGCTTTATAGTTAGCTCTGAAATCAGGTGGTGGGAGTCTTCTAGCTTCTTTTTCAACACCGTTTTGGCAATTCTTGATCTATTGAACTTCAGCTTCTCAGTATCTCCAAAAAAGTCTGCTAGATTTTGATAGGGATTGTATTGAATTTACAGTTCTGGGGAGAAGTGACATCTTAATCATACTGAATCTTCTGATCCATGAATATGGAATGTCTCCATTTAATTTAATTTAATTTAATTTAATTTAATTTAATTTAATTTAATTTCGGGCAGCCCAGGTGGCTCAGTGGCTTAGCGCTGCCTTCAGTCCAGGGTGTGATCCTGGAGACCCAGGATCGAGTCCCATGTCAGGCTACCTGCATGGAGCCTGCTTCTCCCTCTGCCTGTGTGTCTGCCTCTCTCTCTCTGTGTCTCTCATGAATAAATAAATAAAATCTTTAAAAAAACAAAAATTTTATCAGCCATATATAATAGTTTTCATTATACACATCTTACACTTCTTTTGTCACCTAGGAATGAAGACTTTTTTTTTCCCTTTCCAATCTGAATGCCTTTAATTTCTCCCTCCTCTTCCTTTCTTTCTGCACAGGCTGAAATCTCCAATACACTGTTGATAGAAATGGTGAGAATGGAGGACATTCTAGCCTTGCTTATTTTAGGGGAAATATTCAGTCTTTCAACATTGTTTCCCAATTACTATATCTTTGTTTTGAACTCTTCCTATTCAACATTTTAGTCCAGACATCACTCAGGGGTTTTAATTTCAATACATCTCAAAATAAACTTCACATTTTCTGTCCATCCACCACATCTTCACAACCCTGACCCCAACTCTGGGGGGATAGATACACAACTTATCCCTTCTTCAGTGTTCCCAATCTCAGTAAATGTTATTCAGCAGCTTAAATTAAAATTTGGCAAGACATATTGGACACCTCCCTCTGTTACCATTCTTCATTATATAACTAATCTCCACGTCATACAAATTTTATGTCCTCAAAATTTCTAAACAAGGATGTCTCTCTGTAACTGAATTCTCAGCACCACATATCACCTGGATTTCCACAATAAATTCGTCTCTGAATGAACTGACACCCTCTTCCCAAGATCACTAAGTTCCAATGATATTTGCCTTCCAACATTCCTTACGATACTGGAACCTCACCTTATTTCAGTACCTTTGCATATGCTATTTCTGTTTTCAAAGGTAAGCTGATTCTGTTCTTTCAAATCAAAACTTAGAAGTCAATATAGGGCGTCATTTCTGACCACGTAATCCAAAGCATCTCATCTAATACTGTTAGTTTGCCTAGAAATGGTATTACTTCTTCATTAAATATTTGACACAATTTGCCAATGAAACCATTTGAACTAGGAATTTTCTCTGTCAGAAGACCTTTAACTACAAATTCAATTTCCTCTGTATAGGTATTAAGGTTACCGCTTGGATGGAAATCTGTCCATTTATTCTAATTTGTCTAAGTAGCACAAATTTGTTCATAATTTAACCTTATTTTCCTTTTAATATCTGTAGGCTCTGTTGTGATGTCCCCTCTTTCATTTTTGATATTGGCAATCTGTGTCTTCTTTTCCTTCATAAGTCTTGTATATATACTTACTACGTTTATTAATCTTCTCAGAGAAACAACTTCATTGCATTGATTTTTCTGTATTGTTTTTCCTTACATTTTTATTAATGCTCTGCTCTTAGGTTTATTATTTTCTTCTTTCAACCTACTTTGGATTACATTTGCTCCTCTTTTTCCAGTTTTTTTTCATATAGAAGTTTAGTTGACTCAAAACAATACTTTAAATAATCATCATTTAATATGAAACATTAAATAGAAGTTCAAAATAAGAAAATTTTAAAAAGTAAGAAAAAATATTAATACAGATTATTTTCCAAAAATTTCCCAAATAAAACCATACCTGGTCTGAGGCAACCCAAAACTAGTTCCAATACCGACACGAGGTAGATAGTTAACTACTTTCTTTACTGTGGCAGGGTCTGGGAAGTTGAACATTACAGCAACTATGCAAAACAATTTTTAAAAGTTAGAACACAACATAATTTCCTTCTTAGAAAACTGACTTCTTTGTCTAAAAAAATATTTATTTTTAATTCAGGTATACAATTCCTGCCATATTATTTTTATTATAGTGCATACCAAGTTTTAGAATTAATATGCCAGAGGTGATACTCATTTTACAAATACCTTAGCCATGGACAGTATCTTATCTAAATGCTGTAAGAAGTTCTAAAAACTGTTGTTGCATTAATGTGACATGAAGCTGAGATTATCTAGCTATAACTCTGAATTTACAAAATTGAATTTCAGCTAAACATGTATCTGTTTCTATAAATAAATATTTAAAGTTTTCACTTTATGTAGTTAACAATCTAACACCAAAAGACTATAGATATAAGTACTAAATTGTCATTCATATTTATTTCCAATGATGAACAGTTTAAAAATTATTCTTTTTACAATTTTTATGTGTATAATTTATATGTTCACATAATCCAGAACAATGTGTGACCTAAAGGAAAACTTTTCCTCTGTAGTTAATAATCAAATTTAAGTGTTTTCTAATCATCTCTATTTCAAAAATAATACATTTTGAGGATATCAAGAAACACACATCAATATACATAAACATATTCAGTACATGTTAATTTATTAGTCATTTATAAATTTTTACCCTTCTTAAGAAATATAAAAATAAGAAAGTCAAAATCACGAGAGAGAACTTATAAGATGTCAATGTGGACAGTCTTAAAATATTAATTAATTTCAGTATCATAACCTTTAAGAAAATGATTTTCTTCTCTACCCAGCTTAAAAAAATTCTTCAGTCCAAAAAAGGTTATCAATTTGGTACTGACATTACCAACATGTCTCAGGTAAATAAGTACATGATCATTCACTAACCAACCAAAACATATTTGGAACTGTCATATACATATCCAACATACCTCCTTAATAAGCCATTCCTATATATCCATCTTTACACTGAATACAGGGGAAAAACAACAACAAAACTATCATAAGTTCATGGCAGATAACTAAGGCCATGAAGGAAAGGCAAAGGAAGAACACACAAAGAAAAGCAAGGAAGCGTAAGAAATTTTATTTTATTATTTATTTATTTATTTATTTTTTGCGTAAGAAATTTTAAAGGAGGAAAATGGATGAGGATGAGCAAGTAATAAATATTGTAAACACTGTAACAAAACCCCTTTGGGATAGCAATAACACAGGCTGAACCAAAGTGTGAAGCATTCATTTGATTATTTGCCTGGAAGAATAATGTGTGCATTATGAGAAAGAGTTTTGTGTAGGGGAGGAATCCAAATAGGACACATGATTCCGTAAAGGGAAAATAATGTGTGTATGGAATATATGTTATTATGTGTAGATTTTCCTAAGTGACAATTTGTAGATTATAGAAAGAGACAATAAAACTTCAATCTACTTATGTATAAGGAGTATGTAGCATAAGTCATTAGGTTTTCTATATTCTCCACTCATGCTCACCAAAGCTTTTACTGCAGGTTCACCTTGTCTCTCTTTCTTGTCTTAATGAATTTCACTAAGTTCCATTTTAAACCCACAAATTGAATTTTAGTTCTTTCAAGAATGATGTAATACAAAGTAACCAGGACACTTGAGTACCATTTTGTGATGGTCCCTTTATAAATGGCAATAGATTAGACAAATGATTGAATAAATGTATGAATCATTTGATTACCCTCTCCCCTCTCTAAATGCATCCACCTTCCAGAAGGAGTTTAAGCATCAGAGCAATACTAAGAACATCAAAACTCCACAACTGATTAAATGGTTAGTTATTCACCATATCTCAAAAACCTTGCACTAATCTGTGATATGGCTAGAAAACTAAAATTACTACACATAATTCTAAGAAGGACCAAGTGGGGAAAAAAACCATGAAGATGCATGTGGTTCAAAAAATGAGGTCAGGGATCCCTGGGTGGCACAGCGGTTTGGCGCCTGCCTTTGGCCCAGGGCACGATACTGGAGACCCGGGATCGAATCCCACGTCGGGCTCCCAGTGCATGGAGCCTGCTTCTCCCTCTGCCTGTGTCTCTGCCTCTCTCTCTCTCTCTCTCTCTCTCTCTCTCTCTCTCCTCTCTCTCTGTGACTATCATAAATAAATAAAAATTAAAAAAAAAATGAGGTCAGTATGGCAGAGAGTAGACTACAAATTACTACCTAAATGGAAACAACATGATATGTTTGAAAATAAAATCTGAAAGAGGTGGAGGTTAGCTTTATAACAACATACTTTGGAGATATATTACCTCTGTTTGCCATAAAGATCTCCAGGGCTGTATTTTGCAAAAGATAACGACGAGAAAAGATTGACCGTATCTCTGTGAACAGCCATTTTCCATGCAGCCCTTCTGTATATGCCAGGATCTAGTTAGGAAAAAAATAGGCCCAAGTAAGTAACAACAGTTGAATTTTTTTGTGTTTTTCCCCCTGAATAAAACAGAAAAGACCCTATTAAGAGAATAATTTCTAAAAATTGAAAAAAGTTATTGAAATAATTTGGAGGGAGACTAAGAAAATAGATTCCAATTTATGGAAAGGAAGTTCAATGAAAAAGCAGAGTGAAATGATAAAACATCTGTTTATAAACATATTTTGGGCTTTTAAAAGCAGTGATGTAATCTATTGCTTTTCAGAAAACAAAAATTGCACTGTTTAGTGATTAAGTTTTGAATCATATTACGGAAAGTAAAGTTTTAGATAAAAAGAAGACCATAAAAGAATGTCCTACATGTTTACAGATAAGACTACATATACAATTCAGTTTCATATAGAATGATTTCTTTTATGATTTTGTTTATTTGAGAGACACTGAGACATAGGGAGCACAAATGGCAAGGAGAGGGAGAAGCAGAGAAGCAGGCTCCCTGCTAAGCATGCTAGCTCCAAGACCTGGGATCATGACCTGAACCAAAGGCAGAGGCTTAATCCACTGAACCACCCAAGCACCCCCCATATAATACAATTTTAATGTACTCAGAAACATTTTTATGTTATATGAAGTTTTCCTTTCTTTTTTTTTAAGTATACCTGAAACACAAGGTTACATTAGTTTTAGGTGTATAACTTAGCAAATTGACAAGTTTATACATGATGCTATGTTCACCATATGTGTAGCTACCATTTATCTTATTATATTGCTATTATATTATTGACTGTATTCCTCATATCTTTATTCCCGTGACTTATTCATTCTATAATTGGAAGCCTGTATCTCCCACTCCTCTTCACCCATTTTGCCCAGTCCCCTACTTCCCTCTGGTAACCATCAGTTTGTTCTCTGTAATTTACATGACTCTTTTTATTTGTTTACTTACTCATTTGTTTGTTTTCTGTTTTCTTTTTTCAGATTCCACTGCAGAAGTACCTTTTACATACTTTAAAGTATATATTTAAAGTAAATCCTAAGAGTTCTCATTACAAGGGGAAATTTTCCCCCTTTTATCTTTTTTTAAAAAAAATCAGATTTATATGAGAAGATGGATTAATGTATTGAGGTAATCATTTCACAATATATGTAAATGAAACCATCATACTCTATGCCTTAAGCTTAAACAGTGATGTATGTCATTATTTTTTAATAAAATGAGAAAATAATATATATTCAAGTTCATAACTTTAAATTTTAATCAGACTTTTAAGGTCACTGTTAAGGCAACAGTCACTCATTCAGAAAGCACAAAGACTGACTGTATAAGAGGTTAAGTATCATTTTGTCAGCTAGGCTAAACACAAACCTGCAAATGAACTCAACGTAATCTCTCTATGGAGTAGGAGGTTGTCAGAGTAACTTGTTACAATTCTTGTCATCCCATGTGACAGACGCAATAGCTTAGAATGCTTTGCTAACTCAAAGTAATCCTGTCTTTAGTCCTAAGCCATTTTGTTGCTTTGTTATTCAAGTTTTGTTTTTTAAAAAGTTCATTTCAAAGCTTAATTATAAAGGTGTCAAAAGGAAAACCAGATGTGGAATTTCTTACGCTAGCACTTCACCTAATGTTAATTTAATAAAGAAAAAGAGATGTCTTTACTATCAAAACCTAATGAAAATCTAAGTAAACAATTAAGATCTATCTCTCAAAAGTACCACCATTAAAAAATACAAATAGAACGACATGTGATTATGATATTGCATGTAGGAACAAAGATGGGATAAGCAAGGAGAGGAAAAACTAATAATAAGATTTCATCCTATGAAAATTTATTTTATATTCATTTCCATTTTCTAAGATCTTAAATGCAAACAAATCCATATTCCTCAATGTAAAGTGCAGTTTCTTTGGGGAAAAAAGCAACCTTGTTTAATTCACTAAATATGCATTTAGATTTTTCTACAAATTCTATTTTTGGCATCAAAGGATCTAAAAACAAAAGAACTATCCAAGTCTCAGTGTTTTTTGAAAAACAAAACAAAAATTCTAAGAACCAAATAAACCTTCTGTTTTAAAACTGGTGATATAGAAATCTTTCATTCAGCAAATACCTGCATAAATAAGAACAGGAGAAATGAACAGGAAAAGAGAGGACAAAACTACAGGTCTAATTCTCAAGATTTTTTGAAAGCTGAGGTTGCATGCACCTCCTTCTCTCACTATGACCAGTAGGTCCAAGCCTACAGAGTCAAAAGTGGCCTTCTACTTGGTTTCTCTCCTAATCTCACCTGTAGAGTCTACTATGACCAGAGGAGCCAAAGGGAGAAAAAAAAACTGTACTAGAATTTTTAAATATAAACCAGATCACATCACTTATTCATTTAATAACCATCCAGTGGCATCCCACTACATGCATAATAAACACTGAAGCTCTTTATAATTGTTTATAAAGTCTTAGATCTGGGACTCACTGATAAGCCCAACTCATTCTTCTTTGAGGCCATAAAGGCCTTACTTTCTTGTCTGACTCGAATGTTCTTCCAAATCCTCACATGATTGGCTCACTCTCACATCATATTTTTGCTCTAATATCACTTCCTCAGAGAGGCCACCAGATCTAAACCCCTAGGACTACCTCTTTCCACCCCAAACTCATCAGATTTCCTTCACAACACTTATGATTACCTGAAATTATAGTATCTCCTTGCTTGTCTATTGTCTCTATTTAGCACTAGAATGCTAGAATCTAAGTTCTATTAGAACAAAGACTTTTGGTATACTTGATTTCCATTTTCTAGAACACTGTCTGACACAAAGTAGATGTTTTTGAATGATTACATGAATCAATAAATGGCAACTTAAGCTCCACACATGGCCTGAATTAATTTTGTTTGGACCATATGATATTTTAACAAAGTATGCAGGTTTCTGGTTTCTCAGGAAAAACTATAGCATCTGTCACATCTAGATCTAACTGCCACATGGTAACAACTGACATACACTCACCATTTTGGCACAGTCTCCACTCATTCATTCATTTAGTATTATCTGTCCAGTTTCTGTTGGCATTTAAATTTGCCACCTTGGACTTATCAAGTAGAAGAGAATCCAATATACATTCAGTAATACTCATACTCGGGCAGCCCGGGTGGCTCAGGAGTTTAGCACCGCCTTCAGTCCAGGGCCTGATCCTGCAGACCGGGGATCGAGTCCCACATCGGGCTCACTGCGTGGAGCCTGCTTCTCCCTCTGCCTGTGTCTCTGTCTCTCTCTCTCTCTGTCTCTCATGAATAAATAAATAAAATCTTTTAAAAAAAAAGTAATACTTATACTCCAATCTACCATTCAATCATTAGTAAGCAAAATGAGAGCTAGGTAGATAAAACAGGTGATACAAAGTCCCTTGGGAAGTTAGTGACAGAGTCTAGCCTATTTGCAGATTCTCTAACCCAAAAGTACAGAGGTTATAATATATACACCACACTGTCACATTTCTAAAAAGGGGCTTAAATATTTGTTAAACTACAACTCAACTTACCAGAATTTTAATCAACTACATTTGTCTTCCTGTACTTGGTTATAGGTGTAAGAAGGAAATCAAAGGAAACAAATAACAAAGGCTCCTCTAAGGTCTGTGATACACTAAAAATATCACACACTAATCTCAAAATTCTACCTTTATATAAAGCTATATTATATAAAGCTACATAATAAGACCTGTTGCTCATAAAGGTGACTTCAATCATTTTAAGATCATGGCCATGCAACTAAACATTGTTATATTTAAAGATACTTCAATTATTAATAAAAAGAAGTATACTAAAATATTATAAGATTTTTAATGCACTAAAAGCTTTCCAATTAATTAAAAATTCAACTTATATCCCATTCCTTTAGTGTAGTTATTAAAACATCTACTTAAATGGTAGGTTTCTTTAAAATGTTTTATTACCAAAGCATACTCACAACTGCAGAAAATAGCATAAGTCCCATGTACCCATTACTCAACCATCTAAAATCCTAACATTTTGCCATATTTTTGCATATATTTAAAAAAATTAACAAAGCATTTTAGTGTTGAAATTCCCATGTATAATTCTTCCTAATCCCATTTTCCTCCTTTATCAGAGCCACTATTCTTGTTTTAATGTTTATCATTCTTATGTCAGTTCTTGTACTATTAGTATATATACATCCATAAATAATACCCAATGTTGTTCTGTATGTTTTCAAATCTGATATAAATCAGGTATCATACTCAATGTATGAAACTAGCTTGCTTTCAAAATTAAATATAATCAGGTCTAGGGTGTTAAAACTCAGAGAAACAGGAGGAGAGACAGACAAAATTATTTAAAATTGCCATAAGTATCAAAAATTAAAATCACATACAAAAAACTAGCCTGATTTAGAATTAACAAATGAAATTCTATACTTACGGTCAAGATAGCTGGGTTTAAAATGGAAACAAAAAATCTTTTAACTAACAGAATAAGTAGTTGAAATTGATATAATAACATTTCTTTAAGGTATTCATTAGGAAAAGGTGTCAGTACTGAAATGCAGCTGAGGCCTAGCTAAACAAGAGGTTTATTTCCTATTGGAATAGTATATTCCTGGTCCGAGGCTTCACTTCAAAGTCTCTAGAGTTCAATTAAAACTGGATTAGGTAGAAGCAGACCCTTCTTGGGGACTTTCTGTTCACTGAAACTCTACATACACTGACAGCACCCTAGACAGAGGTCTAGCCCTCCAATGAATCAGTTACTATGGAAACCGTATCATTACCATTGCTCTGCAGTTATGACCCCAAGTCTAGAATAGCTTGAAAGCTTAAGCCCACGGCACTCTTTGAATGTTTACCACCTTGTTTTAATATGGGTAATATTATTAATAGTAAAAGTAAATTCAAATTTTTATAATTTGTTCGACAAAGATGGTTATTAGTTAAATGTTGAGGTAAGAGTTAGGAAAGAAAGAAATCAGTATTTAATTTTAAATACACACATACACACCAAGTGTATATAACATTTCTTTACATTAAAAACACCAAACATATCTTCTTTAAAATTTTTATCTGAAAATTGTGCCTTCTGAAAGGGATATATAATCTTTCCAAAATAATACACACAATGCTTTCTTCTATCTTTCGAATAATATACTGTGAATACATATAAAAACTTCTTCACCCTGTTGCATTTATTGGCTTGAAAGCACATGATTTTTTTCACTTTCATTTTAATAATTCATTTTGAAAAGCATATGGACTTATCCAAATAAAACTTTCTTTTGTTTTCTCATCTTCTGAGAGAACAGAAAGAGAAATATGTTTATGGCCCAAGTACATAATGCTTTTATTGAGTATCAGGCTTTAAAATTTTTTTAAATAGCCTCTAAAAGGAGGGTCGTATCTGCTTCATTTAAGTAATGAAAAAAGGTTTTGTTTTCAAAAACCATACAAACTACCTTCACTAATGTGTTTTTTAAAAATTTTTAAGGGAAAAGTATTAGAAAGTGATAAAATATTTTACCTCAAAAAAAAGAAATAGGTGTTTGCATATAAAAATCAGCAAAAGGCTTTTTAAAATACTATTCTTTCTTCATGTTAAAGACTAATGTTGTATACAATGGTCCCACATATTTGTCAATTTTTAGAAAGGTTTTGCTCTTTGAGACAATTCCCGATTGATTTCTGAAGAATTTATAATAAAAGTAAAATTGGATAATATATAGTACCAAGAGTATTTACAATTCTGTAACAAAACTAATTATAAAATATATAGGATATATTTAACATCAAGAAAAATGCTCCAAACTTAATACACAAAATATAAGCTAATCATGCCATCAACTAAGCAATGATACCAGTAGAAGGAAAGTAGAGAAAACATTCATATCCCATTGTCATGAAAAATGATTATAAATTAGTCACAAAGATTATATCTTAATATGAGAAAATAGTAAATATTTGAAATACATTTAAAATGAAAACACATGGAAAATAATTCTAATAGCAACTTATCACTAGATATATATACAAGCATGTTTTATTTATAATACCTGCAATGTTAACAAACTAGTTGAAAGTAATTATGATCAAGTATTTTAAAGTTATACCACTATTACTAACTTAGTGTTTGCATTTTGCTGCATATAATTTTCTCTAAAATTTGATAGCAAAGCGTAGGACTTATGAGTTTATTCAGGAACTCAGAATTTATTCTAATAATACTGAATTCTGGTTGGCTTATGGATTTATTACTTCATCACCTACCATGTAACTTTTATGTTTTCAAATATATACTCTTAAAGTAAAACTTAGAGATCTTTTTTTGAATTTAAAAATGACATATAGTTGACTCTGGTGCAAACTTTATGACAGTAATTTTGTTTTAAAATATTATCCATGAGTAGGTAGAATGTCTCCAAACGTTGAAAAGAACAGAATGATAACAAAAATGTGAAAGTCATGAATATGAAATAAAATTATCTTTTAAATTAATTATGAATTATTTAATTTTTTCCTTCTATATATTAAATTTCCTCCTTCTGCTTACTAGGTACTATAATGTAGTACAGTATTCTCCTTAGCATTTTCATGGGTGACAAATTCAATTAAACATATTCATTACTCTAATGTCCTACTTGGCAGTGTAGTCAGTATGAAAAATTTAAAATATATAAATAAAATGCTATGTGACCTCTGTATTGATTGGGCTAAAATGGTTTTAGCCTGGGTGTGGATGATGGGGCAGCTGGGAGGGGCAAGAGGGGAGCACACAAACACATACACTCTTATGTTTTCTCTTCCAATTACTGAGGGAGATGATAAAACCACAGCAAATGATGTATCAGCTCATTTTATCTTATCGCTTTGGGGCTAGGTGACAATGAAGTTCATATTTCACTTGCTCCCATTGAAGATTGTGAAAATTACTTGCCCTCATGACCTGAAATTTCACTAGAAGACAGAAATTTCTCTTCTGCAAAGTAATGCAATTTTTCAGATGTCAACCTTTAGCCCAGCTTTAAAAATTAATTTCATTTATATTAACCAATGATATTGATATTTTCACAGCACGCCCTTTGATACATGAAGCACTGACTGGCAAATTGATGTTGCTTTAGATGGGTAAAACTATTTTATTTTAAGCTGCTATGGCAGACAGATTTATAGCAAACTGAAATTCCCATTTCATAATTTAATATTTGTGCTAGAGTGATGCACTTTTAAGCCCCTGGCCTGTAAATAATTCAGACTCTTTAGTTGGTTCTGTTTTATTTTCAATATAATTCAGCTTAAAAAATAATTTGCATTCTAAATTATGTATCATAAAAGCCATCTTTTATTGAACATTTAATATGCATCTTAATGAATCATAATAAAATGTGTTAATGTAGAAATAGAACAGAAGAAGGTATTTATACATCATCCAACTAATTTTTAATTTAGTTTTAATTTAAATACATCTGCAAAAATAAATAATAAAAAAATAAATACACCTGCATCTGATTATTCTTGAAAGAATCCAAAATATATCGCAAAAGAATATTAAGGAACATGAATGTACCTTATTTTATTTTTCACAGCAGCATGTGAAGTAAAGAGCTAGGTATTACATTTTCAGGAAAGGAGTAGAATAAACTTAGATCACTACTTGGGGATTAAAAATAGAGCTATTTGGGTTTAGAGGTATCTTTTAAATACAAACATAATAAAAACAAAGCCACAGTGTCAATTTTAGCATGAAGAGGGTGTGAAAGTATTCCATCTGATTTTAGTATTAGATAGAGAAGTTACCTTGCACTATATGCAAAAAAGAAAAACTTTAATACTTTGGAGTAGTAAAAGTGTTATTAAAAGATAGCCTGGAATCTTAGCAAGTTTATTACCATTATTTCATAGAGTTTTGCCTAATTCAAATAACCTCTTGAGAAGACAATCATTACAATATCTATTTTATTAATAAAGTAAGCTAAGCATAAGTATGCATAAATTTATGCTTAATCTCTAATCTCATAATTAGAAAAAGGCTAAGAACAACATTTCCCTAATTTAGCTATTTTCTCTCTAAAATGATTCTTAACACCTTCTCTGGCCAACCTTCTATCTTCAAAATCCCTCTGCCCCTCCCCCTGCTCATGCTTTCTCTTTTTAAAAACTCTTTAGTTTTTCCTGACATCAATGATATGGGGAAGAAAGAAATATAAATTATACTTTATGATTTTTCCATTTTGATTGGGAAAATTCCTAGTAACATCTCAAAAACTTGTGAGAAGAACATGCTATTGTCACTAAATTCAAGCTATATAGTATTTTTTCTTATTATTCCACAAATGGACCTTAAAAGTCAGGAGCTTTCTGTGCCTAAGCAAAAAGTTAAATTTCAATCAGGACTAATAAAAAAAAAACACCTAATTTTAAATATACTGGAATGTTATATAATAAATACTTTTAAAACAATCAAAAGACACAAACTGTAATTCTTCTCAATGCCAATTCTTATTTTATAAACTCAAACTCAATCTCAAATTCATATCAAAAGATACTATATATATATATATATATATATATATATATATATATATATATATATATATCAATTAAATCTTCATGTTAGAAGTAGTATCAGCCTGTAGCTAGACTATTTATCTTTTTGTAGCAGGTACAACGTGATTTAGTGGTTAAAAGTTTCTCTGGTGAGTAAATCATTTCAACTAATTAAAGGGAAAACCTTTGCTTACCTTCAAGAAATTTGCTTTTGTTCTTCAAACAGAAAAGAAGAGAGATAAAATTCAAAATGGAAAAGAAAAAGTTACAAAGAATTTCATGTTAATAGTCTTAAACTCCCTAGGATACTATTTTCCTAATTAGAGGGAAATACTTTTCTATTTTATTTTACATAAATATAAACACCTTTCTATAGGCATACATACATATATAGACTTTCTTCCTCCTATTAATCACTCAGTTTGTTTAGCTAGAGTCACTTATAAATTAGTACAGGCTTCTATTTATTCCATAATAGAGCATAAAACTGAATATCATGCTATTTAGCTTCATTTATAGTCTTCCAAAAAGCAATTTTCTTAAAGAAACCTAGTGCATTTCAAAGAATTTAACAAATACAATTTAAATGAGATTTGGTTAACCTGATTCCACTGTATAACTCCATGACATTGCATAACCTCCCCAGACTGGAGTTGTTACTTGATAGGAGTTCTTTGAGGCTAGGCCATTGGTCTTAGTCACCCTTCTATTCTATGCATAACACCTATCACAGTGCCAGGAACACAGAAGACATTCACTATTGGATAGAGGGCCAACCCCACCTCGCAAACTATATACAAGATTCTAGGATACATGACCACAAACACAGCAGAAAGTAAAAAGGGGTAGAAATATGAAATGTAAAACTACAACACAGCATTTTTTAAAAATCAAATTCAAGGGTCAGGGTACTTTAACTTCCAACCAAGATAAAGTAATAGAGACTGGATTTACCCTTATACACAAATAATATTTAAAACAGATGTATGGAAAAAATTATTTTCAAGACTGTAAACATCAAGAATGAAAGACAATGATCCTTGAGAGACAAAAAAAAAAAAAAAAAAAAAAAAGTGGTGACACAAACTATTGCCCTAGCTCACTGTCTTGAGAAATTTTTAGGCTCCAGAGCAACAGAAGTAACGTAGTTGGAACACTAAAGTCTCTTGAGGTAAAGAAAACAGGCTGGAGAACAGTGAGATTGAGACAGCTAAATTCACAGAGCACAGCAGCAGAATGGAAAGTGATAGAAAGTAACAGAGCTCCCAGATGATCTGTAGCCTTTAGCTGAATACTCATCAACCCATGTATTTAAAAAAACAACCTGAGGCTAGTAAAAAAATCATTCTTCCAATTTACAAGGAACAATACCCAGAGCTCAAATACCAAAGCAAAGCAAAAAAAAAAAAAAAAAAAAAAAAAAAAAGTCTCATAATTCATGGAGCACTGTGTAAAGTACTAAGAATGGTTATGCCTCTCCAGTGGGAAATAATAAGCCCTAAACTAAATGTTGCTCTGGTCCTACCTACAAACTTTTTTTGTTTTAAGATTTTAATTAATTAATTAATTAATTAATTTGCAAGAGAAAGCTCACAAGTGGGGGGAGAGGCAGGGCAAGGAGAAGGAATCTCCAGCAGACTGTGCTGAGCACATCTCTAGAACCTGAGATCAAGAACTGAGCCAAAACCAAGATCTGGATGTGTAACCCACTGAGCCACCCAGATGCCCCCTACCTAACAAACTTAAAAAGCAAGATCCAAATGCATCAATTTATTTCTAAGTCATTCAGCTGGATCACCAAACAATGCATTAAAATATATATAGACTAGAACACAACAGGGTAAAATTTACCACAGCTGGTATTTAATTCAAAATTACCAGACTTAAAAAAAAAAATCTGGAAACTATGACCAATAATGAAGAGAAATTAATTAACTAGAACTGACCCAGAAATGAACAGATGACAGAAGTTGAGAAAAGGACACCAAATCAGATAAAACAGATTTCAGAGAAAAAATTATTAACTATAGATAGAGAGGATCACTTCATAATGCTAACAGATCGTTTCACTGAGGGCCATAGCCATCCCGACTGTTTAGGAACTGAGTAACAGTGCACTGAAACACATGAAGCAAAAATGAGAAGAGCATAAACCCACAATGTTAACAGATTTCAACATTCCTTCTCAATAACTGATAAACAGATGGAAAACCAATAAGGATAAAGAAGACTTGAAAAAGATGATTGACTGTGACCTAATTGACATTTATAGAACATTCCATCCAACAACAGTGGAATATAAATTTACAAAAATAGAGCATATTTTTGGTCAAGAAACCAAGCTACAACAAATTTAGGGGATTCGTATCATATAAAGTATATTCTCTGACTACAATGGAATTAAATTAGAAATCAATAACAGATATCTAAAAAATTCCCCAGACTTGAGAACTAAAGATTATATTTCTGAATAATTCATTGGTCTAAGAGGTAACAAAAAAGAAATTAAAAATCATTTTGAATTGAATACAAATGAAGACACAACACGCAAATATTTGTGGACTGCAACTAAAGCAGTGCTTAGAGGGAAATTTCTAGCACAAAACACATTTATTAATGGTAAAACAAAAGGCAAAACAGAACAAAAAATAACAGGTCCCATGTGAGTGATTCAGCTTCCATCTTAGAAAACCAGAAAAATAGCAAATTAAATGCAAAGTAAGCAAAAGATGCAAAAATCAAAGTGAAAAATCAATGAAACAGTAAACAGAAAAGAATCCAATGCAACTAAAACTTTGTTCTTTGAAAAGATCAATTATAATTTATACACTTCTGACCAGACTAGTCAGGCAGAAAGAGAAAAAACACCAATTACCAATATCAGTAATGATATCATGAAATCAATATCAGGAGAGATGAAACATCAGTACAGATTATGTAGGCATTAGAGGAATAATAAGGAAATATTATATTCAGCTTAATACCACTAAACTGGACAATTTTTATCAATGAACAGGTTTCCTGAAAGACACAAACTCCCAAAGCCCCCTCAAGAAGAAACAGACAAGATGAATAGCACTGTATCTATTAAAGAAATAGAACCACAGTTTAAATCTTCCTATAAACCAAATACTAAGCACAGATAGCTCCACTGGTAAATTCTAGCAAATATTTAAGAAAGAAATAGTATCAAATCTATACAAACTCTCCTAGAGAGAAGGGAATACTTGCCAACCTATTCCATGAGGCCAGCATTACCATTTATTAAAACCAGACCATTTCACATGGTCTAAACTAATTCTGCATCTCTCACTCCTTGTTATTCAAAACTGAGTAAGAGAGAGAGAGCTCTAGACTTGCTAAAGGAGTGAGCTTTGTGTCTCAGCTCTTAGTAAGGTAAGGTCATTTAATGGAGCCATGATCAAGGTTAGCAAAGTTTATTGTTTCCAGAGAGAATGGTTAAAATGACCTCTCATAAGTACTAAAAAACTGGGAATTTATTATTTGGTTTGCTTTACAGGGAACTTACTATAAGATAAAAGTGGATGCTTCTCTAGGAATTGAAAAACAAAGCCTATGAAGTATCATTGCCCTGTGATGAGTTATTAGCACCTAAAAGAAGTATGTTTCCTAACATCTCAACAAAAATATTCTGAATTATATGTAATGTGAATTTGCTACATTATCTAAGAATACTAAATTCTGCTCTAGAAGACAAGAAAACAAATGGGATAGATGAAAACCAAAAGAAATAATAACCATAAAGATGGTAACTTATGAATAAAATTCATAGGCTATGTTAAGTAGAGATAATGAGTATAGCAGAAGCTTCTGAGAGACAGAATTCAAACATTCAGAATTGAAAAGGGGTGAAATATGTACAGTAATTTTAAAGTCAGAAATCTATTAAGGCCTGTTAAAGACAGAATATACGGAAGTATGATGGAATAAAAAAGTATGTTTTATTTTTCAGATAGAGATAGAAAGACCAAGTCATAAGATATAATCATGCCAACTCTGCCCTGGGTTGCTGATTTTTTTGTAGGTCTTGAAAGTGAGCAATAATTACTCTTTTGTTCCAGACACTCTTTTCAAGAACATTTGTACAACAGCCTTGGAAGAGATAGTGTCTCACTTTGGAGCACCAGGGCAGGTTTGTTTACTGTCTAGTATAATAATAATAATAAAAATGATGTCCTTTGGGACAAGGACCAAATCTTACTAACCATCATAAACATTTTTGGTTTCTAAACATTAAGGATGCTCAACTGAAATGTAAACTCATTGGGTACACAGTATCTACCTGGGTCTCTTGTGTTAGTTTGCTCAGACTGCCACAACAAAGTATCATAGATTGGGTGGCTTAAACCACAGAAATATATTTCTCACAGTTGTGAAGAATAGGGGGTCCCAGGTCAAGGTGTCAGCATAGTGGGTTCCTGGTGAGAGGCCTCTACCTGGCCTGAGATGGCTGCCATTCACATTATTTTCACATGGGAGAAAGAGGGAGGAAGAAAGGGGGGAGGGGGTCTCTTGTTCTCCTCCTCTTCTTATAAAGCCAAAGTTCTACTGGATTAGGGTGCTAACTTTATGAATTATCTCCTAAAGGCCCTATATCTCCAGTTACAGTCACAACCGGGGTTAGAGTTTCAACATATGATTGAGGGGAGAAGAGGGGAAGCATAATTCAGTCCATAGCACCATCCACATCACTTCATGGAACTGGAGGACAGACATTTAGGACAATTCACTCATTTAGATGCTTATTCTGTTTGTTGTGTTATATGAAAATCCTTTGTCTCTGACCCAGGAATCTCATGTCTTCTACTAGTAGCATCCATGAAATTTTTGTTGAAAAAAATTTGTTAGTTTACAAGTAGGGTAAAATTTCAGACCTCTCACAGTTCTTGATACTCTGGATGACAACTAAGTCAGGCTTAAATTTGCCATGCGTTGACCAATTTCAATATGCCCGATTGTCATACCCAATAAGGTCTGATTCTGGCCCCTGTGGGTTCTATCACACAAGAAATTCAGATAAAACCATAACTATTCAGCAGGATAATTGGTTATCTATAGTTGTGCAAGGTATACTTGCTGCTTTATCTCTCCAACAGAGCAACTGTGTTTCATTGGCCTTTCCATCTGTGGATTCCCTTGCTCAATACTGGTACTCATAGTACTATCAACCGGGAAGGCTGAGGAGACAGTAAAAAAAGACAGAACATGTAAATGTTGTATAACTAGGATTAAGATACTCTGACTGCTTGCATTCTATCCTAAGTCCATTAATTCATCTCATCTCACTTCCCTTTTTTTCTCATTGTGTGTTTTAAATTGATTTAATAAGCCACGTGATCCAAGAATCTTAATTTAATCTGTGAATCATTCTGTTCTGTGATCTCTGGCATGATAACCTTGATAGTATAATATAAATGGAGGCTACCACTGTAGCAAGGTAACTTCTCACAGAACAGGTTTGCAGTTGACCTTCACCTAATCTTATTCTAGACTATATTATTCTAGACTATTATTCTAGACTATAGGGGAAAAAATAGGGATCTCCATAATTCATCCAGTCAGCACAATTTTAATCCTGAAATGTGACAAAAGAGAGACTACAAAAAAGGAAAAATGAAGAGCAACTACATTATGGAATAAAGATACAGAATTTATAAATAATCCAGAAGTAAATAAAATGCAGTAATATATTAATAAAAAATAATATTAGCAAGGATCGGATAATTTAATAGATTCCAAGAGTGGTTCAATTCAGAAAATCTACAACATAATCATTATACTGACAAAATCAACAAATTAAAAGGGAAACATTATATAATGATTTAATAGAAGCTGAAAAGGCATCTAATTCAGAAAGCATTCCTAAAGAAAGAATTCTAGCAAAATAGAAAAGGAAAAAAATCAAAGGATTTTTAACAGACCCAAACAACAAATATTACCTTTTTGAGCTGGGGCCAAACCTGTAAACTCTAGACTCAACAAAAGTATCTATTTCATATGCTTGTTTGGAAAATGATTAATATATGTATAGCTGGCAAAACAGTGCCTACCACATAAATATTTGTTAGCAATTATTATCATAATAACATTTATCACTAGTCACATGGCATAATTTGTAAAAATTAAAATACAATAAAGTTTAAAAAAGGTATAAACACTGAAAGGAAGAGATAAAACTGTTAACATATCAAAAATATTCTAAATAAAATTAGAAAAATAAATATTTAAAATAAATATGGAAATACTGATATCTGTCCTCTGTCTTTGCAACTGGCACTTATAGGAACTACAAAAGACAGTGCATTCATAATAGCAAGAAAAACTTTCAACACTTAAAAAATAATTTTAACAAGAAAGGTAGAGAGGAATAAGACAAAATATATAAAGTATGAAAGGAACAAAAATTACGATATAAACCCAAAAAGAATGTTTTTGATAGGAAGATTTATCATTAAAATGAAAATTTACTAAAAACCAATATATAAGGTTTAATGTATTTATCATCAGAATGGCAATGGAGCTTTTTTTTTTGAAGACTAATAAAATAAAATTTATATAACAATATAAATCAGAAAATAGCAAATAAAAAAATGAGAATAGACTACTAAAAGGGAGTACACCACACCTTAAACACTATGCAGATGCAATAAAGACTTAATACATATCTTTTAAGAACATTAGACTAAGTCTGATATTTCCTACTTCATTTTTTTTTAAGTGTCAGTTGTGACATACAAAGCTGACAGCACAGCTTTATGTGGTATGATAGCTGGTAAGTAAATCATTAGGTTGGATGGTGAGTTGCACATAGTCACTTCTCAATTGTTCTTCCTATGACTGAATATATTGTCTAGAAGTCAAGGTAACTGGAAACCAAGATTTATTTTTATTTTTTAATTTAAAATCAATCTACTTAACATATATTGTGTCACTAGTTTCAGATGTAGAGCTTAGTGATTCTTCAGTTGCAATATACTACACAGTGCTCATTACATCAATTGCCCTCCCTAATGCTCATCATCCAATTACCCCATTTCCCCATCCACCTCTCCTCTAGCAACCCTCAGTTTCTTATGGTTAAGAGTCTCTTAAAGTTTGTCTCCTTCTCTGATTTCATCTTATTCTATTTTTCCTTTCTTTCCCTTATGCTCATCTTTTTTGTTTCTTAAATTCTACATATGAGTGAAATCATCTGATGTTTCTTTCTCTGATTGACTTATTTAGCTTAGCATATTACCCTCTAGTTCCATCCACATTGTTGTAATGGAAAGATTTCATTATTTTTGATGGCTGAGTAATATTTCATTGCGTGTATATATATACCACACCTTCCTTATCCATTCATCTGTCAACGGGCTTCTGGGCTCTTTCCATAGTTTGGCTATCTGGGATATTGCTGCTATAAACACTGGGGTGCATGTGGCCTTCGAATCACTGTTTATATCCCTTAGATAAATACCTATTAGTCCAATTGCTGGGTGGTAGGATAGGTCTATTTTTAACTTTTTGAGGAACCACACACTGTTTTCCAGAGTGGCTATATCAGTTTGCATTCTCACCAACAGTGTTAGAAGATTCCCTTTTCTACACATTCTCATCAATATCTGTTGTTTCCTGAGTTGCTGATTTTAGCCATTCTGACTGGTGTGAGATGGTATCTCATTGTGGTTTTGTGGAAATCAGGATTTAAAAGACATAATTAGGGGAAGGGAGTAGGAGTGGATAGAATAGGTGAAGAAGATTAAGAGGTACGAACTTCCAGTATTAAAGAAGTCACAAGAATGAAAAGTACAGCATAGGTAATATAGTCAATAATATTATAATAACTATGTATGGTGACAGTAACTACACTTAGCATGGTGAGCAGTGAAGAACTGTTGAATCACTAAGCTGTATAACTGAATATAACATTATACATCAACTATACTTCAATAAAAAATATTTATACCTAGGCCTTTATACAATATAATACTAAGTAATGGTAAAAGATATGATTAATAAATTCAAGTGGCAAAAGATAGATTTGGAAAAAACTACTTTATAATATACAAAATGTTTCTAAAATATACAGTGAACATTTATAAATTTACAAGACAACAATAAAGAAGTAAACAGAAAATGTAAAAAATTTTAAAGGAATTTCATAGAATGGATTCCAGTGTCCAACATTTTTTAAATATTTAAATTTATTAACACTAATGAAAAACTCAATAAAAGAGGAATGAGGTATTTTATACTCAAGAGACTAACAGGAATTTAAAAGATCTCTAACACATTTTGTTGAAAAGAATGCAGAGAAAAGTTTTTGGTGAAAACATGAAATCTAAAACCCTTTGGAAATTAATCTTACACCATAATGAAGCAGTAGAAAGAGAAATTAAGAAAACAATCCCATTAACAATTGCACCAAAAATAGTAAGATACCCAAGGAATCAACTTAACCAAAGAAGTGAAAGACCTATATTCCAAAAATTATAAAACACTGATTAAGTTGAAGACGGCACTAAGAAATAGAAAAACAGGAAGGGAATGGAGTGGGAAAAATTAGAGAGGGAGACCAACCATGAGAGACTCCTAACTCTGGGAAACAAATAAAGGGTTGTATGGGGGAATGGGATAACTAGGTGACAGGCACTGAGGAGGGCACTTGATGGGATGAGCACTGGGTATTATACTATATGTTGGCAGATTGAATTTAAATTAATAAAAAATAAATAAAATAACTTACAGAAGAAAAAAAGAAAAACATTCCATGCTCATGGATTGGAAGAACAAATATTATCAAAATGTCTATACTACCCAAAGCAATCTACGCATTTAATGCAATTTCTATCAAAATACCAAGAGCATTTTTGACAGAGTTGGAACAAAAAATCCTAAATCTTGTATGGAACCACAAAAGACCCTGAACAGCCAAAAGCAACCTTGAAAGAGAAAAACAAAGCTGGAGGTATCATAATTTCAGACTTCAAGTTTTATTACAAAGCTATAGTAATCAAAACAGTATGGTACTGGCAGAAAAAGAGACACATAGATCAACAGAACAGAATAGAAATCCCAGGAATAAACCCATAATTATGTGGTCAATTCATCTTTGACAAAGTAGGAAAGACTATCCAATTGGAAAAAGACAATTTCTTCAACAAATTGTGTTGGGAAAACTGGACAACAAGCAAAAGAATGAAATTAGACTACTTTCTTATACCATACACAAAAATTAATTCAAAATGAATTAAAGACTTAAACACGAGACCTGAAAACGTAATGTTTCTAACCATAATGTTTTTTTTTCTAATGTGTCCCCCTGATGCAAGGGAAACAAAAGCAAAAATAAACTATCAAAAAAGTTTTGCACAGCAAACAATCAACAAAAAGGGCAAGCTACGGAATAGGAGAAGATATTGGCAAATGACATATCCAATAAATGGTTAATATCCAAAATATACAAAAAATTCATAAAACTCAATACTCCTAAAACAAATAATCAAACTTAAAAATGGGTAGAAAACATGAACAGTCATTTTTCCACTGAAGACATATGGAACACAGACACATATGGAAGGAACATATGGCCAACAGACACATGAAAAGAGGCTCAACATCACTGAACATCAGGTAAATGCAAATCAAAACTAAAATGAGCTATCACCTCTTACCTGTCAGAATGGCTAAAAAAAAAAGAAAGAAAGAAAGAAAGAAAGAAAGAAAGAAAGAAAGAAAGAAAGAAACAAGTATTGGTGGGGATGTGGAGAAAAAGAAACTCTCATGCACTGTTGGTGAGAATGCAAACTAGTACAGCCACTGTGGAAAGCAACATGAGACTCCTCAAAAACTTAAACACAGAACTACCCATGATTAAAAAATCACACTAGCATCTACCCAAAAAATACAAAAACACTAATTAAAAGGGATACATGCATCCCTATGTTTACCGCAGTGTTATTTACAGTAGTCAAATTATGGGAACGCCAGTGTCTATTTACTGATGAATGGATAAATAAGATGTAGTATATAAACACAATGAAATCTTATTCAGCCATAAAAAATAATGAAATCTTGCCACTTGCAACAACATGGATGGAGCTAGAGAGTATAATGCTAAATGAAATAAATCAAAGAAAGACAAATACCATGATTACACTTATACTTTAAAAATAATAAATTGTAAATTTTAAGAAAGAAAACAGACAAGCAAAGGAAAACAAAAAAGAAGACCAACCAAGAAACAGGCTCTTAACTATAGAGAACAAACTGAGGGTTACCAGAGAAGGGGTGAGTAAGGGATGGGTGAAATAGGTGATGGAGATTAAGGAGTGCACTTGTCATGATGAATACTGGGTAATGTACAGAATTAACGAATCACTACATTGTACATTGAAACTAATATAACACTGTATGTTAGCTGGAATTAAAATAAAAACTTACCAGAAAATTTGATCAGAGCAGGGATTTTTTGGCATTTTACAATAACTACTCCATTAAATGTTTTTCAACTTAGGGCCAAAAATAAAAAGCCACATATTTCATGGTAGCAAAAACAAAAAAGGAAATGAAGACTGTGAAATTCAATGCATGTCATTAGAAAAATGGCTGGGAAAATTATATATCTTCTTCAGTTATTTAAAAGAATGAATTAAATCCACATCAGCAGATGTGGCTGGATATCCACCACTGATACCTACTGGAGTGAGAAAAGCAATGTACCAAGAAGTATATATTATAGGATTTCATTCGAATCCTATATATATTACAGGATTTAATTTCATTTTCAATGAAAAACTCCTCAACAATATACACGTTTATATGAAAATGGGAAAAAATATAAAAGGACACATACTAAATTATCAATATATGTTAAACACTGGAAAAGAGAATCTGGGAAGTAGGGAATAGGAGTGAGGACTGGACAGGAGAGAGCCAAGAAAAGAGGGGATAACAGTGTGCATAAAAAATAAAACACATGAGCCAGGAAAAAAACCCACCAAGTTCATTATATTTATAATAAAACTATTCCTGTGTGCATGCATAAAAATATACCATATTTGAATGAAAGAACATTTATAATTATTTTCTAAATTTTTTGACTATGTTCTATTAGCAATTTTTGTATACTGTCATGGAAGATAAAAGTCATCTTATTTTTCTTTACTTTCTGTCAGTAATTTACAGAGTTCAATTTGTTTAGGGCTTTTCCTCTTTAAAGTTTCCAAAAATCTTTCTACATATTCTTACAGTTCTTCACCTAGGACCAGCCTAGCCTTCCTCCTCCAGGTCTTTAAATATAAGAATACAACTCCTTTCTATTTTAAATATTTTATTCCTGATTACTATCAGTTACCAAGGTCACAGCCCTTCCTTCAGTCATAGAATGGGAACTTGATTTAGGTAGCAAAAAAAGAAAACCAACACTGACTTCCGTTAACACCTTTTTTATTACCCACCTATCTCCGACCTTTATAGGCCTGACATAACCATGAAAACACATTAGGTATTTCCTGGGGTTCAGTGAATGTATTTTGTTTCTGTAGAGCTATGGCCTTACACAGCTATTTTTGTGCGCTCTGCCACAATCATTAATAGTTCCATTTATTCACATTTGGTAATGCATTTTTTTTCCTCCCACCTAGTTTGCTGTTTTTTTAAGTTGAAGTATAATTAACATATAGTGTTATATTAGTTTCAGGTGTAGAATATAATGACACAATTCTATTTATTACTCAGTGCTCACCACCATAGGTATACTCTTAATCCCCAACACCTATTCACCCATCCCCTCACCATGTCCCCTCTGGGAATCACCAGTTTGTATTTAAAAGTTTGCTTTTTCGGGGAGCCAGGGTGGCCCAATTTGATGAAGGGGGATTCCCGGCTTCAGCTTAGGTTACCATCTCAGTCATGAGATCAAGCCCCATGTGGAGCTCCTTGTTGGAGCAGAGTCTGCTTAAGATCCGCCCCCGCCATGCATTCTCTCTTTAAATAAATTTTTAAATAAAAGTCTGCTTTTTTGTTGGCCTATTTCATTCTGTACTGTTTCTTGGATTCTGTGAAATCATGGTATTTGTCTTTCTCTGGCTTATTTCACTTAACATTATGCCCTTTAGGTCCATCCATGCTGTTGCAAATAGCAAAATCTCATTCATTTTATGGCTAGTATTTCATTGTGTGTGTGTGTATATATGTGTGTGTGTGTGTGTGTGTGTGTATCACCTATTCATCTATTGATGGACACTTAGGTGATATACCTATATACCTTGGCTATTATAGATAATATTGCAATAAACATAGCACAAATATTTTTGAACACTGTTTTGGGGTGATTTCATTCTTTTTAATTTTTAAAAAAATTTTGGTAAATACCTAGTAGTAGAATTATTGGATCATATTGAAGTTTTATTTTTAATTGTTTGAGAAACCTCCATACTGTTGTCACACTGGCTGCACCAGTTTGCATTCCCACCAACATTGTATGAAGGTTCCTTTTTCTCCACATCTTTGCCAAATCCTTACTGTTTCTTGTCTTTTTGATTGTAGTCATTCTGACTGGTGTAAGATGATAATCTCATTGTGGTTTTGATTTGCATTTCCCTGGTGACTGGTGATGCTGAGCATCTTTTCATGTGTCTGTTGGCTGTTAACGCATTTCTATGGTGATATAAAAGGTAGGCCTTTCCTAGACTATATTTTTTTGGCTTATTTTACTTTATTCATAAATTATGTAAAAAATAGCAACCTTACAATGAAAGCAAATTATTTTCTTAGAATATAATGTTCAACTTTCATAGCCTCCCACATGCAAGAACTAAAATGAGAGAAAATCCATAGAGGTTAAAATCCTTTACTATTTTTTTTTACTTAAAATTTTATAAGGTCATAATACACAAATATATATACACACACCTTCATGAGTTTTAATAAATTCATACATCTATGTTATTCTCATCCTGAGGTAACATTTTCATTATCTCAAAATGATTCTTCACACCCCTTCACAGTCAACATCCTCCTACCATTCCACAGTTATCAATCACTGTTGGGATTTCTTTCACCATTGATTAGTTTTGCCTATTCTAGAGCATCACTCATAGGGAACCATACAATACTTTTTTGTTTCTGGATTCTTTCACTCACCATAATGTTTTTGAAGTTCATCTATGTTGTTTGTATTTCAGGGATTCATCTCTTTTATTGCTTAGTAATTTATTGTATAAATATAATACAGTGTATCTACCCTTGCATTAACATCAATTTAATTTAGTAAGAATAGATGAAACAAACATTTGTGTGGTAGCCTTTTCATGTATTTTTATCTTCATTTGTCTTAAATAAATATCTACGATTGGCACTACTGTTTCACAGATTAGGTGGTATGTTTAACTGGAGAGAAACTGCCAGAACAATTTTCAAAGTGGCCGCAACTATTTACACTTCCATTTGCAATGGATAGTTTTGCCAGTCATTAATTTTAGTCATTCCCATGTGCAGTGTGTCTTACTGTGACTTTCCAACATGACAATTATTTTGAACATTTTTCAGGTGCTTATTGGAAATTTAAGCTCATAAAATCTTTTGCCCACTTGTTTTATTAAGCTGTGTTATTATTACTGATTTGTTAATATTTAGTGGAAACGAGTTCTCTGTCAGATAAATGTACTGAGGATATTTTCTTCCAGTTGATGCTTGCTTGTTCATTTTGTTAATATATTATGAGATTTAATTTTGTTGAGTTCTATTTATTCCTTATCAATGGCAAATGATTTCTGGGTCTTAAAAGACAAATATTTTGCAAATGTATTTTAAAGTCAGTTTGTTACTTTCTTCAAAAATACCTACTAGGATTTTTGAATGGAATTAAGTTAAATCTATTTGAGAACTGAGATTTTCTCAATACTAAGTCTTTTAATATAAGAACTAATCATTTCTCTCCATTTCTTAAGGTTTTCTTTAATTTATCTTGGCAATATTTTATAGCTTAGTTTTCAGTAGGTCTCACATATTTTTCATACATTTTCCCTAAGTATTTCAAGTTTTTTTTTTAATGTTGTAAATGGTCGGTATGTATGTATGTATGTATGTATCTATCTATTTATTGAACAAGTAGAGGGAGAGGGAGAGGAAAAGGGAGGAAGAGAATCTTAAGTAGGCTGTGGGCTTGATCCCACAACCCTGAGATCATGACTTGAGCTGAAATCAAGAGTCAGATGTTTTTTTTTTTGTTTTTTGTTTTTGTTTTTTTATTTATGATAGTCACAGACAGAGAGAGAGAGGCAGAGACACAGGCAGAGGGAGAAGCAGGCTCCATGCACCGGGAGCCCGATGTGGGATTCGATCCTGGGTCTCCAGGATCGCGCCCTGGGCCAAAGGCAGGCGCCAAACCGCTGCACCACCCAGGGATCCCAAGAGTCAGATGTTTAACTGAGTCACCCAGGTGTCCATCAATGGTATTTTTAAATTTCATTTTGAAATTATTCATTTTTTTCTATATAGAAAAACAACAGAGTATTTTCTTTGATTTTTCTATCATGTGATGCTACTAAAATCACTTATTTTTAGAAGTATTTTGTAGATTTCCTAGGATTTTCTCCAGATACAATAAAGCTGTTTACAAATATTAAATTTTACTTTTCTTTCCAATTCCTATGGCTTTTATTTCTTTTTCTTGTGTGATTACAATTATTAGGAATCTGGTGCTGAGTCGAAGTGAGAAAAGTGGGTGTTCTTGACTTGATCTCAATCTTCAAGGGAAAGACATTCAATTTTCACCGTCAAATATAATGTTAGTGATAGTTTTTCTCCAGTATGTCCTTTTTTTGGAGTGAGAAGTTCTATTCCTCTTTTGCTGAGTTTTTTTCTTTTTAATAATTATTGGGTATTGAATTTTGTCAAATTCTGCCCTCCCCTACATCTCTTGGGATTACATTATTTTTCTCCTTTTTTAGTCTGAACTATGATGATGGGTCATTCAAATTTTAAAAGAAACCTGCACTCCTGAGGAAAAAGTCCATTTAATCATGATAAATTATTTTTTAAAATATTGCTGAATTTATTATTATTTTGTTAAACATTTTAACCTATATTTATGAAACATATTAGTCTGAAGTTTTAATAATTTTGTAATCAGAGTTACAATAGCTTTATAAAATAAGTTAATGTGTTCTATGCTTTTCTATTTTTCAAAAGAATTTTTATAAAATTCATTGTTTTCCTTATATTTTTGATAGAATTCACCAGGAAAGTCATCTTCACCTAGGGTTTTCTTTGGAGTACAGCTTTTAAAATGTATTCTTTTCTTTTTTTAGTAAGAGAAAGCTATTGGAATTATTCATTTCTAATAAAATGGGCATTAGAAGTTTCAGACTTCCTAGGAATTCATTAGTTTTATCTTTATCAACTTTATCCTTTTAATTGCTGTAAGATTTATAATGATCTCCCTTACTTTCATTCCCAATATTGGTTATTCATATCTTTTCTTTTTCTTTATTAATATGGTTAGATGTTTGTCAATCTTCTTGAATTTTACAAAGAACTAGCTTTTGATTTCAAAATTATTTTCCTTATTGTTTTCTTTTTCACTGATTTTCTTTTATTTTTATTATGTCCTTTCTTATGCTTATTTCAGGCTTAATTTGCTCTTCTAACTTCTTAGTGATAACGCTTGTATCTGAGATTTTTAAACTTCTCTGTTTCAAATACTGTTATTTATAAAGTTATGAATTTTATAGTTAGATTTTCCTCTATGCACTTTTCTATATACATCCCACAAATTGTGATGTTTGTTTTCATTACAATTTTAAAATATTTCCTAACATCACTTATGATTTCTTCTGCTTTTTTTAAAAAAAGAGTATGTTGTTTAATTTGAAATATGTGGGGACTTTCCAGATAACTTACTGGTTTTGATTTCTGGCTCAACTGCACTATAAATAGAGAACATAATCTCTTTGATTTAAATTCTGTTTAATTAATGCACCTGTGTCCTGACCCAGAAAATAGTCTTCACAGAAAATTTTGCATCTGTACTTCTAAGGGTTAGGAATTCTGGAGTTACTGAGTGTAATGTCTTACCATTGTTTTCTTAGGTCAAATTGGTTGTGAGTGTTGTTCAAGTCTTCTATATAGCAACTGACTTATGCCTATTATTCCATTAATTATTGAAAGGGAAATTTTGAAATATCCAAATATAATTGTGAACTTAAATATTTCTCCCTTCAGTTTTTTCAGTTTTTGTTTCCTATTTCAAAACGTCTATTATTTGATGTATTAGTGTCTTGCTAGTGTAACAAATTACTACAAATGTAGTGGCTTAAAACAATGCAAGATTACTGGAGATTAGAAGTATGAAATAGGACTTTATGGGCTAAAACAAATATGAGTTCCCACTGGAAGTTTGTGGGGAAAATTCATTTTCCTGCCTTTTCTAGCTTCTACAGGCCAACTGTATTCCTTGGCTGATGGCCTCTTATTCAATACTTCATGCTTAAACCCAACAGTACAGAATCTTTAAATCTCTCTCTGATTGTGACTTCTGCTTCTGACAACACATCTCATTCTCTAAACTCTGGGAACTCTTCTTTCTCTTGTAAAGATCCTTGTATTAACATTGGGCTCACTCAGATAATCAAGGATAATCTCCCCACCTAAGGACAGTTGCCTTAATCACCTCTGCCATGTCCCTTTACCACGTAAGGTAATATACTCACAGGCTCTGGGAATTGGGACATGGACGTTTTTAGGGAACCCTTATTCTATCTAGTACAGATGCATATTCATTCAGGACTGTTGTTATCTTTTCAATGAACTAAACCTTATTATGAAACATCCTTCTTTATTTCTATTAATACTCCTGAAATCTATTTTTATATATATTTAATACTGGAATTCTAAGTTTCTTATAATTAGTAATTTCATGGTGTACATATATATATTTAAATTATCCTTGTGTCTCTAGATTTAATTGCAGCTTTTGTAAAATGTACATGTCTCACTCTTAATGAGTTTGAATATCTCTGATTTTTTAAATGTTTTTAAAAAGCTTTTCTGTGTTTTTAAGTTTTTAAACATTTATTTAAATTAGAATATATTAAGGCAATTACTAATATGGTTGGGTTTAAGTCCACCATCTTGTTATTTGTTCTCTAATTTTACCATCTATTCCTTATTTCCTTTTTTTCTTCTTTCAACTATCTTATTGGGTGAGTGTTTTGAGTATTCTATTTTATCTCCTATATTGGCTTATTACATATATCATATCATTTTATTGTTGGTGATTATTTATATTTCTTCTAATAGTTTAATCTCAAATACTGATGTATCTCCTTAACATATAATGTAAGAATCCTAAAACAGTATAGGCCTTTTCCCTCTTCCCATCATCTGTACTATTTCCCCTTGTTCTGTGAGCTACTGTCACTCCACATGAATTATAAACTCCATAATATATTATTATTATACTTACTGTAAAGAGTCAGTATCTTTTAAAGAAACTGAGAAATAACGAAAAGTGTTTATTAAAAGTATTTTTTTAAGGGCGCCTGGATGGCTCTGTTGGTTAAGCATCAGACTCTTAATTTTGGCTCAAATCATGATTTCAGAATCATGAGATTTAGTCCCACCATCCGGCTCCAGGCTAGGCTTGGCTGCTTAAGATTCTCTTTCTCCCTCTCCTTCTGTTTAGCATCCCTCATTCTCTCTCTAAAAAAATACATAAAAATAAAAATAATAAAAATAAAAAAATATTTAACAAACTCATTTTCACATATGTTAGAGCACTTGGCATTGTCCTACAGCTGACGGATGTTCTGTTCATTTTTTACAAGGTTTTTTCTTTTTTTCTGTACCATGATTCAAATAGTTTCTAGTGAATTCTCTTTTGTTTCACTGGTCTTTTCTTTTGCATTGCCTAATAAACTAAGCTTAGTAAAGTATTCAAATACTATATTTTTCATTTCTAAATCTTGGCCTTTTTTATAGTTTCCTTTTTTATACTGAGATTTCACCTAAGTTTCCTTTTTGTGTCATGTTTTCCATTAAGTCTTTGAATGGATTTATAACAGCTTTCCACGGAAGTTTTTTTATTTTCTTATTAGTTTATTTTAACCATTAATCAAATTCTGGATTTCATTTGGATTTCACCAACTTTTCCTGTTAATGTCCTCTTTCTATTCCAAGATCTAATAAAAAATACCACATCGCATTTAGACTTCACATCCTCTCAATCTCCTCTGGTCTGTGACAATTCTTCAGTCTCACTCTTTTTCACAAACTTAAAAATCTTGAAAAGTACTGGCCAGAATTCCATAACTATTCACAGTCTGAGTTTGATGGTTGTTTTTCTCACAATTACAAGGGAGTTATGGGTTTTTGTTCAGAACACCATAAAGTGCCCTTTCTGTCACATCATATGAGGGAATTATATGGTATCTACATGACACCACTGGTAATAGAAACCTTCATCACTGGTTAAAAGTAGCAAAAGTAGCACTTGCCAGATTTTTCCATTGTAAAGTTGTTATTATCTCCTTCCCTTACTGTACTCTTTGGAAGTCTCACTAAGTTTAGCCCACCCTCAGAGGGAGGTGGGTAAAATGAATTAAGTTCCACCTTCCAGAATGGGGAGTATTTATGGATCCACACATATAAACTAAATTTTTAAATTCCATTATTACCATAATTTCCTATACTTTTGCTATTAAGTAGTTTTTCTCCTAGACTTGTGATTTCCTCCTTTGTGGCAGGAGTGGGCATGAAGTGGTATGCTCAGGCTTACAAGACTGCTGGACTTTCAAAGGGGACAAGCCAAGATATACATGCCTAAACACTGATTTCACTATGTTTTAATCAATGGAAAATAAACCAACAAAAATGCACAATTTAGGAATTTTGTATATTTATCAGTAATATGGACTTTTGCTTCTTAAATTTGATATTGTATTTATTAAGGGTTTGTAGGTATAGTTTTAGGTGTACATTTCACTGATGAAGAAATGCAGGTAGAATTTGGAATAAAAAAAAAAACCGTTGCAAAGAATTTCTTCAATCTACAAACGTGCTATATTTCAAGACAGAGTCTATGAACTAGCAATCAACCCAACTGAAACAGTATTATAATTATTAATTTGATTCCTGGGCCAGCACATAAAGTGCTACTTTGCCCCCCCAAAATGACTGAATCATATAAAACCTATGAATATAAAACCAAGGCCAAAAGGTCTCCTTACTAATACCCATTTCAACCCCAAAACCTGAGAGAAGCAATCATTTTTATAGAATTTAATAATAATTCAAATTTTCTAAGAGTAGCCTATGTATATGTTGATTCTGTTCTCCTTAATACATTGCTCAACTACATTGGGGCAACACTACTCAGTTACCTTTTTATTTTTTTTTAAAGATTTTATTTATTAATCATGAGAGACACACAGAGAGAGGCAGAGACACAGGCAGAGGGAGAAGCAGGCTCCATGCAGGCAGTCCAATGTGGGACTCGATCCGGGACCCTGGCATCATGACCTGAACAGAAGGCAGACACTCAACCACTGAGCCACCCAGGCATCCCAAGTATCTTTTTAAAATAGATTAAAAATCTACATTACTGAAAATAGACTTATAATTTTTTTCTACTGTTTTTATTTAACATACAAGCCATTAAGGGAGCATCAGAAAGAACTGTTCATATCCTACATATTTGGAAAACCGAACAAAATATTATTTTGTGCTGTTCCTGGTCAGGAAATGACATATTTTGGCTATTCTGACTTTTTTCCTTCTAAGAGATCACATTTTAGTTTCAGAGTTTTGCAGTTATGTTCTTTTCTTCATAGTCACAAAGATTCATTACTTTGATGACCATTTATCAAAAACTCAAGTTCAATCTACAATACCTATTGAGATAGCAAATAATTCAGCCTCAGTGACTGTATGTGTGAAAATGGGCTGTGTCCTAGATAAATGGCCTACCTGCCTCTGACACAGATTAGGTCATCATTCAAACTAACCACAGATCTCCACAAGAAATAGAAGAAATATCAGAAAGGGAGACAGAACATAAAGACTCCTATCTCTGGGAAACGAACTAGGGGTGGTGGAAGGGGAGGAGGGCGGGGGGTGGGGGTGAATGGGTGACGGGCACTGAGGGGGGCACTTGACGGGATGAGCACTGGGTGTTATTCTGTATGTTGGCAAATTGAACACCAATAAAAAATAAATTTATTATTAAAAAAAAAGAAATAGAAGAAAATACAGGTTTACTTTAGCAAAGGTTTCTGTTTTAGTGTAGATTTTTCTTTTTGGATAGTTACAATCTCATCAAAATATCAAGGCATAGACTTGAAAAACCAAGATGTAGTAATATAATGATAAAGGCACTTCATAAGTTTTACAAACCACTTATTGTTCAATATATATCCACATATGATTTCCTTTTTACTACACTAGGTATCATTTGACTCTCAGCTTTTTCAAACTGAATAAAAGTATCTAAACTACAGTATGCTATGTTTGTAGAAAAACCAAAAAATAAAAAGATATACATCTCTTTCCATAACCAAATAAATTTTATTTTGTTCCTCTCCAAGTTCTGATCTTTTTTCTCTTCCCATTTATCTTTCCATCAGAAGAAAGAAGTAAATATTACTTCAAGGAAGAGGCTGGCTGGCAACCTAGCTGTTCATATGGTGGAATAACCTTGGTAAATTCAATAAAGCCCAAGGTTTTACTCCCTAATCTTACAGGTTGGAAAACAGAAACAAAACAATACTTGTCTTTCAGGAATAGATTTCTATTAACTAAGTACATAGAAATCAAATAAAAAATCTATAGAAAGCATGAATACCCATGAGGAGATCAGACATAGAATAAATTCTGTGAAATGTATTCTGAGAAAAAAAAAAAAAAGGAAGAGGGCTGATTAAATTCAAAATGACAGTTTACTAATTTAAAATAAGGACTATAACAGCTCTCTTCTGGTTAATCCTGGCAGAGTGACCATAAATTTTTATCTCCTCTCTTCCCCGATGTCAGACTTTAAAGGTTAGATCGCTCTTCCCTTCTTCCTTGCTGTCCTCTATAACAGAGGTTTCCCTTGCTCTATAAATGCCCTCCCTTCTTAAGACAGAGACGGCTTGTAGTCTTAGTTAATGAGATGTATAAGAAAATTGCAAAGGGGAACTGTAGGAAATGTATCACTTTCTCAAAAAAGCAAATAATAGATATACTGTTAGGTTCTTGCTCCTGTCCCTTTTTCTCCATTTTAAACATTTTATTATGAAAATGTTCAGATACACACAAAAATAGACCAACTGATATACTGAAATGTTTATATACCTATCATATAATGTTTATATACCTATCATATAATTTCAAGAATTTTCAAGTTTTATTTCTTGTTTCTCCCTTCTGACTTTTTTTCTTTTGGGAGTATTCTTTCAGGATTATTTTAAAGTAAATTATCATATTGTGCATCTATAAATTCTTCAATATGTATCACTAACAGATGAAGATATATCTTTTTAATCAACATAAACTTGTCATTGTCACATATAATAAAAGTAACAATTCCTTAAAATTACCCATGTGTAAAAAATCCTGTCTCAAAAATATCTTTTTTTCCTCTGTTTATTTGGTTCTAAACAGTAATCAAACTCCACATATTATATCTGATTGATATGCTTTTCAAGTTTTTAATCAATGAGAATCTCTTCTCCCCTTACACCATCTTTAAAGGGAAACTGGGTTAATTTATCTTATAAAATTTCCCAACATTCTGTAATTGGCTAATTTGTTTCTTCATGGTATCATTAATTTGTTCCTCTATCCCCTATTCCTAGGATCACCCATTTCTCCAATATGAGATGCAAGCATCTCAAGAAATCTGCACAAAGAGTTACAGGGAAAAGTTTTACATTCTCAATATAGAGGAATTTCCTTTTATTAGAAAATGATATTTAGAGACCATAACCTAGGAAATAGGGCACTCACTGCTTTTAGGTCAATTTTGGTAGAAAGAACTAGGAAACGTGCACTAATGTACCCCAGGTCATGGAAGTAAATTTACGAGAATATCAATAATATCTTAGACAGAACTAAAACAAATCATCCTAAAACTTATATAGAACCACAGAGCACCCTAAATAGCCAAAACAATCTGAGAAAGAAAAAAAAAAAGCTAGAGGCATCACAATCCCAGATTAATTACAAAGCTATAGTAATCAAAAAGAGCATGGTATTGGGGGCACCTGGTTAGCTCAAACAGTTGAGCATACACTCTTGGTTTTGGCTTAAGTCAAGATTTCATGGATTGTGGGATGGAGCCCCACAGTGGACTTCATGCTCAGCAGGAAGTCCACTTGGAGATTCTCTCCATCTGCCCTGCCCCCCTCACTCATGCACACATACTCTCTCCCTAAAATAAATAAATAAACCTTAAAAAAAAAAAAGAGCATGGTACTGGCACAAAAACAGACACATGGATAAGTGAAACAGAACAGAGAGTCCAGAAATAAACCCACAGTTACACGGTCAATTAATATATGACAAAGGAGGCATGAATATACATTGTGGAAGGCAGTCTCATTAATAAATAGTGATAATGCAAAAGAATGAAACTGGAGTCAAATCACTATCTATACACCTAAAACAGATAAAACATTGTGTGTCTACTATACATCAATTAAAAACACAATTTCTTTAAAAGAATGAAACTAGACCACTTTCTTATACCATACACAAAAATAAACTCAAAATGGATTAAAGACATAAATGTAAGACCTGCAACTATACAAATTCCTAAAGGAAAATACAGGTAATAATCTCTTGCACATCAGCCTTAGCAGTATTTTTCTGAATCTGTCTCATCATGCAAGCGAAACAAAAGCAAAAGTAAACCATTGGGACTATACCAAAATAAAAAGCTTGGGCACTGCAAAGGAATCCACTGACAAAATAAAAAGGCAACCTAGTAAATGGGAGAAGATACTTGCAAATGATATATCCAATAAGGGGTTAATATTCAAAATATATTAAGAACTCATACAATTCACACACACACAAAAAAATGTTTAAAAAAATAGGGAGAAAACCTGAATAGACATTTTTCCAAAGAAGACATACAGATGGCCAAAAGATAAAAAAAAAAAAAAAAAAATGCTCAACATCACTCATCATAAGGGAAATGGAAATTAAAACCACAATGAGATATTACCTCACACCTGTCAGAATGATTAGAATAAAAAAAAAAAAACAAAAAATCACAAGTGTTGATGAGGATCAAAGAAAAACAGTGTACTACTGGTGAGAATGTACACTGGTGTAGCTGCTACAGAAAATGATATGGAGGTCCTGAAAAATTAAAAATAGAAATGACATATGATCCAGTAATTCCATTACTGGGTATTTACCCAAAGGAAAAAAAAAACACTAATTTCATAAGATATATGCATCCCTATATTTATTACAGCATTATTTACAATAGCCATGATATGGAAGCAAACTAAGTCTCCATTAATAGACAAATAGATAAAGATGTGGCACCTGTACAAAGGAATATTACTTGGCTATAAAAAGAATGAAAACTTTCCATTTGCAACAACATGGACAGAGCTAGAGTGAAATAAGTAAGAAAGAAAAATACCATGCACTTTCATTTATATGTAGAATCTAAACAAACAAACAAAAAGAACGAACAAAAAACAGAAATAGACTCATAATAGAGAATGAATTGGTACTTGCCAGAGAGGATAAGCAATTACGTTAATTATTATTAGTAACCAACATTTTCAGCATAAGGGAAAAAAGAGATTCAAATATAAATCAAAGAATTAAAAATACTGTAATGTCAACTGTCGTTTGGAAAGATTAGTGATAATAGTGATATTCAACCTACAATTCTATACCCAAACTATCAATTAAACATTAAGACTAAGGAATCCCTGGGTGGCGCAGTGGTTTGGCGCCTGCCTTTGGCCCAGGGCGCGATCCTGGAGACCCGGGATCGAATCCCAGGTCGGGCTCCCGGTGCATGGAGCCTGCTTCTCCCTCTGCCTATGTCTCTGCCTCTCTCTCTCTGTGTGACTATCATAAATAAATAAAAATTTAAAAAAACATTAAGACTAAATATTGTTTCAAGTATTCAAAAACTCAAAAAAATTACATCTTATGCACTTCTAAGGAAGTTAGTAGAGAATGAGCATGAGAAAAACAAGAGAGTTGAAAGCGAAGGAAAAAGGAAGAATGGGATCCACAAAACAGAGAACCCAATGTTGCATAATTTCTAAAATGAGAGCTATGAGCTCTGCTGAAAAAGCAATCTGGGAGACTTGGAACAGAAAATGGAAGACAAGTAAAATGTGCTGGATATGGCTTGTTTATCCTCAGCACCATCCATGCTCTTCTAAGCTTGATTACTGTACAGTAGGAACTGAAAACTTTACATACTGTATTTCCTACATCCTTTGCCAGATTTTAGTTTATAGCCCCCAATGAAAGCCTTTGTACAAGCTTTAGATGGCAGGAGAAAATGAGAATCCATTAATTTCCAGAGCATTCAAAGGCAGAAGCAGGGGCTTTGAGGTGCCAAAAACAACTATTAGTAATGGTAAGTTCACCTGCAATTCCTGTACTTCCATGTTCTTAAAAACCAGCATTGGTTTTCCACTGGTTGTGTTACGCAACTGATTCCATATACTAAATTCCTTTCTTTTGAATTATGAAAGATACTTTCATTTCCTATCCTAAACCTGATTGATTTGGGGATATTTCCTTATAAAAATATAGAAATTATTATTTACCTAGTCATTGTATTGTCCACATCAACTTCTGATTTAATTATGATTGTGATATACCTATATTTGGAGAAGAGGGATAGAGGAAATCATTTGTGAGGAAAATGATGACACAGTGATCTGTGGTCAATTTCCACAAAAAGGAAGACTATCTATGTTTAAAGTTGATACACTTTTAAAAATAGTAGTGTAAGTTCATTACTTTAAAAAAATAACAACAATATAGTTACTTTAGAGGAGTGGGTCAAGGCATAGGGAAGACTGATTCAAGGTAAGAAAGTCTGTCAGCAACATTAGATTTTTTAGGTAGGTGATATCTTACTTTCTTGAATATAAAGGGTTAGAAAAACAACAACAATGAAAATAAGAAACAGAATAATGCTTTAAAACAAATGCAAAACGTACTTGCAAAATAACTAGGATCTTCAGTCCTCTGAATAAGACATTACTACCTCTGTATCTATGTATATGAGAAGCTAAAACTATAGATTTTTTGCAGGGTATGTGGAATTCAAATGAAGATGGTACAGCAAAATAATTAAAATGTTAATCTCCTTAACTTATGACATTCTGACACATGCATCTATACAGTGGGACCATACATATTATCAAGACTTAAAGAATATGGAAACTGTTTTTCCCATAGAAAGAACATATATTGTCATATAACAGATATCAAAATATCAATATATTACAGTTACAATATATGATAGAAAGTTCCAAAAAAAAAAAAAAAGTTCCAATAATTCCTTCTGTAATTACTCTGTGCTTCCAGAATCGAGCAGTTCCCCCAAATGATTGGTTTATTGGCATACGTAGGTTGTGTCTGTAGAAGTAGGATTTAAACTTCAGACTAGCTGATCTGGAAGGCATTCTACCTTTATAGTGAATGCATGTTTCTTCTCTAATCTATTTTGTACTGATGTGAAAGTTAAAGTTCGTTGATTCCAAGTTTTTGTTTTGGCTTGGTAGGAGTGGTGACAGGAATGGAGATGTCACTGACCACTCGTGTAAAACAAACACTAATCATTAGCTTACATATCAAGCAAGATTTCTGCTTAAGATAAGGTACACTATTAAAATCAATACATTCTTTTCCTATTTCTTATTATGAAAAATTTCAAATATACATTTAAAGTAGAGAAAAAAATAAAGGTTCCCATATATCTATCACCTAGATTCAAAAATTGCAAATTTTGTCAACCTTGTTTTTTCTATTCCTACCTATACTCTCTTGATAAAGTATTTTAAAAACTAATGCCAGATATGTCATTTCACAGTCCTTACATTCAAAAATGCAGAACAAGCTATCTTTGTCAATTTTGGCAAGAATTGATACTTGGATAGATATTTGAATCTTTTGATACTCAATATATGAATATACCATTCTGGCATAAGGAGAAAGGCATTTTATAAAATGTAGTTTATTTTCTTCATCGCTCATCTAAATCCAGAAGATAATTTAACAGAATTGCCCATCCTCAGTCATGAAACGTAAAGGTTTCAGCCTTTCAGGGCATCCATTCTCTTTGAAGGTACAAAAGTGTTAAGGAATCAGAAAAGTTTAGAGAAAGGAAGGAAGGAAATAAAGGGATGGAGAAAAAGAAGGACATGAGGAAAAAATGAATTTATAGTCAAACACTAAATTATTTACATATTCTACTTGCCTGAAGAAAGATTTAATTACTATAATAGACATTGCCAGGGCCTGCTCAAATCCCTTCAAACTTTCCGTGGTCCCCTGCAAACCAGTATCTACATCTCTGTGCCTGAGGATACTGTACCTGAGGAGAGTACTTTCTGGGCTTAGAATCCTGAACTGGAATAACTAGAAGGTGGTGTTAAACTGAATTCTCAGGTAACTCTGCAACATATTTTGCACTGTTTCCAAAAATTTCCACAGTATTAAACTCCTCCAGTAGCTGGCTTTTTAGGTGCCCATGATTATCTCCCTTTTTACCTGTATCATTTTCCCACTTTCCTGCTGGTGTCACCTGAATTTCCCAAAGACATGACTTACACTTGAACTCCTGTCTCAGTATCTCGATCTGGGGAAACCTGAACTGAGACAATAACAAGATTCTTTTCAGGACACCTAAGTGGCTCAGTGGTTGAACATCTGCACAGGGTCCCGGGATTGAGTCCCACATCGGGCTCCCCGCAGGGAGCCTGCTTCTCCCTCTGCCTGTGTCTCTGCCTCTCTCTCTGGGTCTCTCATGAATAAATAAGTAAAATCTTTAAAAAAAAATAAACAAGATTCTTTTCTTGCTCTTTTAGAATTTAGATAAGCAAGAAAAGAAGACAAAGACCCTGTGGTAGGTGCTTTCCATACATTATAGCTCATTAATCCTGATAACAGTAATGTAAGGTAAGAATTAGGCAGAAAATCTCAAAAAGAATTATATTCATGATTTCACTGTTAGGATTTGAATTCTAGAATAAGATAAGATTAGGAAAAATACCAGCAACATGATTTAGTTAAACCTAAATTTCCATAGGCTCCTTTTCCCAAGCCATTCTTACCCAGTTTTATTTACTCAAAGCACTGTATTATTTGGTATCTTGTTCAACTATTTATTTACTTACTAATCCCTCTTACATGGAAGCTACATAAGAGCAAGGATTTTTGTCCTGATTACCATACTGTCGGAGCTAGGAGTAGACTTAGGCACACCATTAATATTTGTTAAATGAATAATTTATCCTTATAATCAAAATATTTTGGCCTGTATTTCATAACTCTTTATCTTTTTTATAGATTTCCTGCAACTCAATTCCACTTTGCTAATTTTTTGGAAACACCATATTTCCTTGCTTTTTTTTTTTTAAGATTTTATTTATTTATTCATGAGACACACATACACACACACACACACACACACACACACACCGGGGGCGGGGGGCAGAGACACAGGCAGAGGGAGAAGCAGGCTCCATGCAGGGAGCCTGACGTGGGGATTCGATCCTGGGTCTCCAGGATCACTCCCTGGGCTGAAGGCAGGCGCTTAACTGCTGAGCTACCCAGGGATTCCCTTTCCTTGCTCTTCTGATCACACTTCTCCTTCTAGGCCTTTGCGCTTACCGTTCTCTCTACCAGAAAGCTCTTTCTTTAGATAGCCCTTATGGATTGTTCCCTCATTTCATTCATGTCTTTCCTGAAACAGCACCCTATTAGAGAGGCATTATGCTTTCTTTTTCTCTATGGTAATCATCACTAAATGACATATATATTTATTTGTATGTACGTCTATCACATTAGACTATGAGCTCAATAAGAGAAGTATATGGTCCATATCCATTTACTGGTATGTCCTCAACACTAAGAACAGAGTTCCTGGTACATAGTTGGTACTCAACAAATTTTGATGAATGAACAGATAAGCACAATCTAAATTAATACTATTATGAAATCAACAACCTCCACAAAATTATTTTGGCTATCTTCAGTCTTTTTCAAAAAGTATCAATAATAAATACAAAACCAAGAAGCTTCAATAAGAAGACTAGAGTCCAACAGAGAGCTTATATTTAGATGCTATTGATTAAAGTATGATACAGTACATGGACTCAAAAGACATATTTTCTAGCTCTCAGATGTAAGGAATTCAGCTGCTGGGCTAGATCTTCATCATGGGTACCACTTAAAACTAAATACAAAACTTCAGACATGTTTGTTAATATTACCTTGTTAGTTTTAGTTCCTTGTTCCAGCCACAACTGTTAGTTTTCAGCTGTTAAAACTGAATGATAAAGTCTACTTTTTTTAAATATGGCATGCTCTTACAGATCTTATAAGGTACTGTCATTCTCACCTCCCTCTTGGAGCTTGATTGATTACTCCTTTTCCTTATGTTCATTAATCTCATCACCTTATCTTTTATACCACTTCATTTTAGCAGAAAGGTAATAATAAAACCCTCATCCATTATCCTTTTACTCATCTAGTCAAGCGGAAATGGTTAATAACATGCTACAAATTGAACTTCAATCACCTCATTTTCTCCTTTGTTGAATACACATTAAAATATATTCCAAAAGTGCAATTTGTTTTACAGGAGAATTTGTGTTATATTGCTACAGACAACTAAAATTAAGTGTTTCTCAGTTCGGTTATTAAATATATCCAAGTGCTCTTTTATCGATAATACTAAAACATTAACTCATTTTATTAGGGTATAATAATACAAGAGCCTTATCTCCCAGAACACAAAGACATCTAGACTACCTAATAGTATGTGTTATATGATGGGTCATTTATCTTTAAGAAAAAAAAATACCAGTGATAATTTATGAATTGGTACATTATTATAGATGAAATTGCTCTCTATTTTTAAAAGTTAATTTGTTTACATGCAGCCTTATCTTGAAATGCAAGCCCTATTAGAGAAGAAGTCTATAACTGTCATATAAAACAGAAAGAGAAGAATGGATATATATATGAAATAGAAAAGCATAATGATTTAAGATTTTAAAATTATAACTTTTTGAATGGAATGAATTTAATATACAATTAGACTATTTTTTTTAAAAGAGAAAAAAATGACTATTAAAATTACACATTTTTTATATACATAACAACAAATACTTGTTGAACTGAATTCTAACAGCCCTGAAACTCTAGGGGGGAAAGAGCTGTCTTTCTGTAGAGAAAAGATTTTCTTGTCAGATTTTCTAATTTGGGTGGGTATCTTCTATTTGTAAGTAGGCATGCTCGCCAAGTGACTAAAAATGAGACTTACAATAAATGTTGGAAAACTTAACCAGATAATCAAAGCATCTTGGATATTATCTTCCTATCACCCTAAAAAAAATGCTCTGACTCTAAAATAAAATTTACCAACTGACTTAATATTAATATTTGAGCTGCCAAACTGTACTTCTTAAGAATAGAACTCATTTTTATAATAAAATAAATACTTGTAATATTTTATAAACTTATTTTCTTACACTGTTTTTTAAAAAATGTGTTCCTTTTTCCCCTGTTAAATTGTTTCACTATAAAATATACACAAAAATAATAAATGATAATTACAAAGCTATTAAATTGTATACTGTTTAACTCAATTTCTTGGTATTCCAGAATCAAGAACAAATATCAATTTTTGTTTACCTAACAAGACTTTTTAAGAACACCATCTAGCGTTCCCTGTGAATAAGTCTATTCTCAAGTGATTTTATATGAGTTATGAAAATTTTTAAGATACCTGTCATGTTAGGCATGAAGTGCATGTAATAGTTACATTATGTTCTCCATGAGTAATCTTTGTTTTATGTGGAATACACAAGAGAATGTAATAATTATAATAGGCTACAATTATTAAATATTATTTCTTTCATAGAACCAATAAGAACATATTATTAAGTTAATATTTTATGCATTGAATATATATTTTTCTTTAAAAGATTAACATTCTAATACTATTTAACATGTGAAAATTGCAAAAGAATCAATAAGTAGACCTATGTATGCAACAGTTTTGATTTCAATCTTTAAACACCCTGAATAGTATCAGATGCCACTGTCTGTAAGCAAATGAGTTTATCAATTTAATGGGGATGCAGGCAAATCAGTTGCGTAATGAGAACTCCAGCTAATGTGGCAGAGGTTTTGCTCCAGTGCTGACAAAATCAATGTGATAAAACTGTGAGGAACTGATGAAAGCCTATTTTTTAAAAAACAACATTTCATGTAATTAATAGCAAAGAGCAGAATGTGATAATTTAAAGCATTTTTATATATACCCATTATTTTAATGCGTTTTTATATTTAGACATAATGGTTTCAATTCTTTATATTCCTGACCCTTTTCTTACCTTTATCTATCTTCCCTTACTTTTAACTCATTTCTCTAAATTTGCTCTTTCCTTGTCTGTTCTCTTTGTATGCTGAAATATACATGTAATATCACTATTTAAACAAGACACATTTTAATTACTGTTTTTACAAATAGCAATTACCAACTTATTGGTTAAAAACAAACAAACAAAAAACAGCTATTTAAAGGGTTATGCTTTGTTGACCCATAATTTGGAGATCCACTTTATAAACAAAAGTTAAGGATATTTTAAATTGAAGACAGAAAATATTTTTTAACATTTTATATTTTCCTATGTTGTTCCCTAAATAACCTAAAAGACCAATAAGAGATATTTAAAAAAAAGAAAGATATTTTATAGTATAAAATACTTTCATTCTTAAGGGTGCTAGTATTACTCCTCCAGGTTCATAGAGGTTTTATTATTAACAGGAGCTTTACATGACTAATGGTGGACCAGAAAATATGTGTCTCCTCACTTGTTTCAATATGAGGTACCATCATCTATGTTACAGTGTATCTAAAAATATTTACTGTAATCTAATCAAGCCCTTGCATTTAATTTCTATTTTAAAAGTATTACAAAGAGTAGAAGTACAAGCTAAATAATTACTACAAGAAAGACAATAGATAAATGCAGGTGGGACATTCTATTGGACAAATAGCCTAGTCTCTTCATCAGGTAAGTATCATGAATAAAGGACTGCTCTGAAATAAAAGACTTAAGGACAAAACAGCAAGATACAAAGTGCAGGCCTAGATTAGATACTGGTTTGAGCAAAGAAAGTACAAAGAATACTTTGGGGACAAGAGAGTATGTTTAAATATAGAGAATTCTGAGATACTATTAAGGAATATTATTAATTTTATTAGGTAATAATGTCATTTTGGTCTATACAGGAAATTACAATATTTTAAAGCAAAATAAGTATTTAGAGATGGATAGTCAGGTATTCAATTTACCTTAAAACTTTTCAGTATTTCACTTGTGGTAGTGACAGAAAGGAGGAATAAATGGGGCTTCTGGTGGCGGTATGTTCATTTCCTGTACGGTTTGTAAAAGGTCAGCAACTTATGCAGTTAAACGCACTTTTCCATATACAATACATTTCAATAAAAAATTAAAAATTCATCAGCATTAAAAAATAACTGAGTGAATTAATTTTAAAATGCAGGAACTCCAGAACAAACTGCCTAGCTTCAAGTTTTCCTTCTGCCATATATGAGCTCTGGCCATGAATAAGTTACTAACATCTTTGTACCTTTTCATATGTAAAATATTAACCATATATTAACTACTCTTTACATCAATAACCTCAATTTCGAGGGTAACTTCTGTTTATCTATTATTATTTGTGTCAGACTACTTTCCTTATTTGGTTTGAAACAGTTCCAATTACCTACCTCTACAAATTGGAAACACTCTGAAATAAATATAGAATAGGAATTTTGAACTGAAATAAATGTGTACAGTCTTAATAAGTTGGACAAAAATTCACAATAACTTCATTTTAAGAGCACGTTAAAGGATATGTCTGATCTGGATAGTTACTTAGAAATGGCACTGATTCTATGGTACAACTCTAGGCCAGAGTAACATAAACCAGAATACTGCAAATTAATTTGATCCGAACACCACTCAACATGCTAAAAAAATTTGGAGAATAGAAAGTGAGATACATATTGATCCTGGAGTTCATAAAGTAGAAGTGAAAAATGTGTTCCTGAGAAGACTATTCAAGATTATTTTTATCACTAATGAAATTGTTTTATTTTACCAGAAATGAAACTCTAGTCATAGTTTTTAGAATATAATTTCATTAAACAATATTAATAAGGGAATAAAAACATCCATAATAAAACATACATAATAAAAATGTATGTACTTTGGAAATTCTGCTTTAATATTTGAAATATTTTTCTAACGTTTGGTGTTTTATTTTTTAGTTGTTAACATTTTGATGTTATTTGAAGCACATTAAACATCTTTTAATTAAATCATTGCTAACTTACTAAGTAGTTTCCTTTTTTTTTTTTTTTTTTTTTTTTTTTTTTAGTAGTTTCCATTATACTTCCCGCCACTTAAAAAGAAGTATCAGGGCAGCCTCGGTGGCTCAGTGGTTTAGCACCACCTTCGGCCCAGAGCATGATCCTGGAGACCCGGGATGGAGTCCAGTGTCAGGTTCCCTGCATGGAGCCTGTTTCTTCCTCTGCCTGTGTCTCTCTGCCTGCCTCTCTCTCTCTCTCTCTCTCTCTCTCTCTCATGAATAAATAAATAAGAATTTTTAAAAAAGAAGTATGAAATATGAGATGCCTGGGTGGCTTAGTCAGTTAAGTGTCCAATTCTTGATTTCAACTCAGGTCATGATCTCAGGGTTGTGAGATGGGGCTTCACACTGAGTTTGGAGGCTGCTTAAGATTCTTTCTCTCCCTCTCCCTCTGTACCCCACACTCTGCTCATGTGTGCGTGTGCTCTCTCTCTCAAAAAAAAAAGTGAGTATCAAATATTCTAGGTCTAATAGGTGTTTTATTACATTAACTGAGAATTATTTTGTGTTCTCAAAATCATACCATAATGTTATTAGACATTATGCTACACAACATTTTTTAAAAGATTTTATTAATTTATTCATGAGAGAGAGAGGCAGAGACACAGGCAGAGGGAGAAGCAGGCTCCATGCCGGGAGCCCGATGTGGGACTTGATCCTGGGACTCCAGGATCGCGTCCTTGGGCCAAAGGCGGGGCTAAACCGCTGAGCCACCCTGGTGCCCTATACATTTTGAATAGCAGTAGTAGTGAAGATTCTAAGGCATACTGTTAAGTTCTACAAAACAGCGTGGGTTAATTTTATAGCTACAATGTAACTTGACAATAGACAATTATAAAAATATTTAAATCGATTTCTTATTAAAATACAATTTGGGATACCTGGGTGGCTCATTGGTTGAGCACCTGCCTTTGGCTAAGGGCGTGATCCCAGAGTCCCTCATCAGGCTCCTTGCGTGGAGCCTGCTTCTCCCTCCGCCTGTGTCTCTGCCTCTCTCTGTGTGTCTCTCATGAACGAATAAATAAAATCTTTATAAATAAATAAATAATCAATTAATTAATTAGCAATTTAGGTTTTCCTAAAAATGTTTTTCCTTTAAAACCTTTAAAATGTTGCTATCATTCAACCCAGTGATATACCAGGGAGTATAAATTAGTGCAATTAACTAACAGAAGTAACAGCCACAGAACCTAGGAAAAGGGGCTTACAGTAGAAAAATCAACTTTATACAACATCTTGCTTAGTAGCTAGATAGCATTAACCCCAAATTTAAAGCTATTTTGTTGCCATCATAGTTTTAATGATATAGAAGTACTATTAAATAAAGTAACTTTTCTGATTTTCACTATGAATTTTACAATTGTTAATACAAAGCAGTGGAAATCGTAAAGATGGTTAAAAATGGTGGCCCTATAATTATGTTTGACTATGAGTAAACCTAAATAATGTTTTAAGCAAATTAGGGACTTTTTCTTTCTTGTCAAATAATAAGGGTAATCCAAAGGTAGCTAATTACTGGATCAGAGGCTCAAGAACATAAAGCCTGAGTCTCTGACTCCTTTGGCTTGTTCCAACTATTAAAGTTCCAGAAAGGAGTAAGAGGAAAGAGAAGGACAAAGAGATAAAGGCAACACTAAGCAAAGGACCCCAACCCAGCAACCCCCACTTACATCTTATTGACCAAAACTCTATCAAATTGCTAGTCCTACCTTCAAGGAAAACTAGAAAAATTGTGTGTGTGTGTGTGTCTGTTGTCAACACAATGTCTCTGAAACAGTTTTTATACAAACCATTTCTTATATAATTGTTCATAAGGTAACACCCAAACCAGGCACTGCTCCACTATGAAAAACATAAATACAGGAAAAAATGCACCAGAGTTAGAATAGATTATTTTGCACAAGGTGTCAATTTAAGATATTTAAATATTTTTTTATGGTTTCTACTGCTGTTCTTTTTTTTAAGCATTTGCTTGTTTGTTTGTTTATTGGGAGTGGGGAGGAGAGAGAGAGCATGAGAAAGAGCAGTGAGAATGGCAGAGTTAGAAAGGGCGAGAGAGAATCCCAGGCACAAGTCGCACCAAGCTTGAGCCTACACAGAGCTTGAACTCACAACCCTATCATGACCTGAACTGAAATCAAGAGGCTTAACTGACTGAACTACCCAAGAACCCCTCCATTCTTTAACGGAATGCATCTCAATCAAAGCATGCACTATTTTATGTCTGAATCATGCACTGCATTTTAGAATGGTATTTTACACTTTGTAGCACTTTTAAACCAACTTTTACTTTGGAACTAAGTCTTAAATGGGTTCACTGTCTCCCTCACTAAGGTGTCTCTAGACATTTCGTCTTCCACTATCCCCGTAATTCCTCACACCACTGTAATCAGTGGCTTAGAGTTTGAATTCTGGAATTAGACTGCCTGGTTTGAAAAGAGTTCTAGCAATTTTAGGCAAATTACTTAATTTCTCTGGAGCTTACTTTCTTCAACTGTAAAAAAAAAAAAATGTAATGGTAATAATCAAATGAGCTAACATATACAAAGCTCTTAACACATCATATGTTGTAAATATTATTTCTTATTATCAATACTACCTTTTCCTTCACTTAAGATACTTAAGATATATTAAGTATTGCACTATCCACCAGACACTGTGCTAAACACTACAAATGCAAATTATGACCAAATCATACCTGAAACCACCCTTATAATTTTTACCATCTTTTTATTATTGCAAAAAATGAATACTGAGTTCATTTCTACAGCAAGAGAGAAGTAAAATGAAGTTATTAGAAATATAAAACAATGTGAGACGCCTGTGTGGCTCAGCGGTTTAGCGCCTGCCTTTAGCCCAGGGTGTGTTCCTGGAATCCCGGGATCGGGCTCCTCACAGGGAGCCTGCTTCCTCCTCTGCCTGTGTCTCTGCCTCTCTCTGTCTCTGTGTCTCTCATGAAGAAATAAAATCTTGAGAAATATATATATATAACAATGTAAAGATTAATAAGGCAGTTAAGACTGTAGATAGTTTCTGTTTCATGTGATAACCAGCTAAGAATATCAAGACAATCCAGAATCAAGCAAAAATAAACTTAAATCACCAATCTTTTCACAATTTCTAGTCCATATAATTATGACTTTGATAATGATATAGCCACAATCATATAAAAGTTTTAAACTTTCATAGCAAATTTTGAGAATATTCAGGATACCTAATGGAATTAAAAAGTCAGACCAAAATATTTCTATATTGAGTCTTGCCCTAAAGCACAAATATGTAAACAACTTGCCATAATTACTACCAAAAATATAAGTGGATTACTAATCTGCACCCCCTCCAAAAAAAAAAAAACCCTGGGCAAATATTTATTAACTCAAAACGGCTTTACTAATCATGTAAATGTCTATTTTTTCCTACATGTAATTTTATTCAAACTTCCTCTCTTTTTCCCCAATTAACAACCCTGCCAAATGTTTGGACTTGAAAAGGCCACAGCTTTATACACAATTAACAGTCAAATTCTAGCACAAATTACATGTCATTCTTATCTCTGTATACACATTGAACTCCTATATCGTGTTGCCAGCAGGCAGCTTGCACTAGGGAATACATCCTGAATTTGTTTAATGTCTAAGAATAACATTTCACACCTAGAAAAGAGATACTATCCACTGCCAGCTATGTGAAAGAAAATTTCCATGCTCTCTCCTTTTTATTTTATTCAAATAAGTAGTTTAGAAAATGATTCACTTATTCATCAAAGTGTTTCAGCAAATATTTTCTTGAAGCATAAGATACAAAAATAAACTTCATATACTTTAAAAACTCATATTACTTTAAAAAACTCCAGATGATTGTGGAAACTTTCATGAATGGCAAACATATTTTCTGAAGTAGTTGGGAAAATATCATTTGGCAAATCATTTAACTACAAGAAAGAATACTTGAAATTAGGTCGATCCTTGAAAATCAGATACGTACAGTCACTATATGTACCACTGTTTCCCTAAAAAAGGTTTTCAACAATGGAAACACTAGAAATAATCAATTTCTTATTTAGCAAGTATATCAGACAATCATCACTCGAAAGTGGTCAAGCATGTCCTAATCTTTGTCAGTGTAGCATTTTATTAACAGAGTACCTCAATAAATACCAGTTACATATACTAAAAGGGCAACGAAAATGTATCTTTTATATAACTAATACATACAACACATATTATGTTTTAAAGGTAATATGAATGTCACTCTGCAAAGCAGAGACCTCTTAAAATACAAACATCATTCCCAACTATACCTTTTAAACAAACAAATCTCTTTGGGTTAGTTACTGGCTTAAAACTCGTCAGTGGTCACTCACTGTTCTTAGAATAGCTTCAGTTTATTTAATTGGCATCTGTCTACCTGTCCAGCTTCACCTCCTATGATCTTCTCCCTACACCCTAAATTCCAACCATATTACAATTCTTTCTATGCTTCCCCCTCAACCAAGCTCTCTCAAACTGGCATTTTCCCCTGAGTCTGATATATTCTTTCCCTAGTAGATTCCTGCTCATCCTTCACAGTTCACAGTTTAAATGTCATTTCCTCAATGAATCTTCCATGAACTCCTTTCTCCTATGCCCCCTCAAAAAATATTAAATGTTGGGATATAATTTTACCATACCACCCCCGTACTCTCCCTACCATAGTATTTACTATAATGTACTGCAATTGCTTATTGATCACCTTTGGCTGAGATGTACACTCTGTGAGTATCATTAAAAAGAATCCCTTCCTATGAGTGTAAGATGTTCTGAAAAGCAGAAAGAGGGAAAGGAGGAGGAGAAGGTTGATGGGGAGGGAGATAGGGAGGATGAGTGAAGAAGCAAAAGGAGAAAGACAATAGGCAGAAGAGGAAAAATGAGGAGGGGAAGGTGAAAGAAGAAACTCCGACATGTTTGGACATGGCATTTGGTTTGGTGCAACAAGGGAAAAAAGTTGTGAATTTGGAGTCAGTATCCTAGATCTGAGTTGTTATCTGACGCGTGAAAGTTGCTTAAAGTCACAAAACTTCAGTTTCCTCATTTGTACATTAGGGAGTATTAATGCCTGCCCCACAGATCTCAGAGAGTTGTGAGATTTTCACAAAAATAGGCTTGTGAAAGTCCTTAAAAACTGTGAGCTCTTATAATAAAATGAATTATTAATAACTTTACCATTAGTACCATAACCAAAGTAATTTCAACTCAGAAGAATGCTCACTAATCATTTCAGAAAAGTTTTAGCTTATACATGAATTAAAATATACTATTCAAAGATAATCATAAAAATCTATGTTCAAAAAAATGTTACAAACTAATCATGAAATAAATTCCAATATCCTAAGGTCTTGCTCTAATATCAGAACATCTGAAATTTCTTGTCCTTTGTAATATCTGACATTATTAAGTTCATTATATATTTTAATTTTACATATTGCACTTTAAAACTCTGTACATGAGTGTTGAGGCCATAATCATGATCTTTTTCTAAAAAAATAAAATTGAATGTTTTCCTTTTTTAAAAGAGACTACAGCCTAACTCTGTCAGATGGTGAACAACAACTGCTATATAATCTTTAAAACTCTATTATTCCTTGAAAACACTTTGGGGCAGTTATTCATGATTCTATTACTCACTAAAGTAAAAATAATGCTAATCCTTAATTTTTGAGCGTTATAAAATTTAAGCTTTCCAAAATTCAGTGATAATCCTTAGGTGGGAATAAAAGGCTTCTTTTTTTTCTTATCCATATGGATTACATGATTCTAAAATTACAGATATAATCATAAACACTATGTTTCTCAAAAAGCTCTGAAGGCATTTAACAAATAATTGTAGTTAAAGCTTGAGTAAACAAATCTTTTCAAATAGCCCCCATTTCTCATATACGAGCATAGACACATAGTTTGCAAAGGGAATGCTATTGCGATATTATGACTTTGAACTAAGCTCTAAAATCATACTATTCAACTAAAGGTTTCTTTAGCAATATTAACATGGCCATGCTGCACATGTTACTTTTAGCTTCTTTATGTACAACAAACTGCATTCAATTGGTGAACAAATACAATGTTTAGTATCATATTTAAAACCACCATTCAAACCTTTTCTTAATGCCATTATCAGTTTTTCTTTTGCAACAATTTTGTGTATAAAAATAAAAGCACTGGATTTTTATTAGAGCTGCCCCTTCTTTGTTTTGCCCCACTCTGCAAAGCCCTCTTGGGACACTAAGCCTGCATTTACCATAATACGGATTAAACTTTCTTTGTCCCATTGCACAGGGTTTGTTAGCAGGTTAGTCTTTTTACATTTTTCACAGGCAGCCTGCAGCTTACCCTTTAGGCCTCACTCAAAATACTTCTGTGGATTTACAAAAATGCCAGAGTGGTCTTGGGGTTAATTGGAAGATAAGTGCAGCCTTTAACATAGAGACTCATTAAACATTTAGCCTTACCACAATTCACTATCCTTGCAAAAGAAAAGTTTAGAGCCACTTTAAAATAACAACACAGTAAAATAGTTTTCCTAAATGACAAGTGGGCGTTTCATAGACTTGGAAATACTTCATTTAACTGTTCCAAAGGTGATATAATAAAGTAATTTCCCTCATCAACTCTTGGTTTTAATATATGTTGATGATCATAGATGAAAATAACCAGATTTTCTAAAGCAACTAAAAGGCAAGATCAAGTTTATGTTGAGAAATCTGAAATAAAAACTCAGTTGATCTGAAATGGCAGGTAATATATATTTTTAAACCAAAAATCTTAATTCTGGGATTTTAATTCTGTTGATTTTCTTTCTGTCAAAGTAAATCATGATACTCAAATATATTTGTCATTATACAGTCAAGTGGAAACAGAGTCTCAAAAAAAAAACCCCAAAACTGTGAGAAATATTTTCTTAAAACCCCTATTTCTTTAATTTTTGAAACATGTATATAAAAATACACACACTTACATATGAAGTCTGATGTATACTCATTGCCAATAGGCTATCTTTTTATAATTATGCAAGCAGATTGTTATCCAGATTAACTTTTCCATCCCCTTACCTCCTTCCAACACTATCACTCACATACAAAAAGAAAAAAAAGAAAAAGAAAAAGAAAATGCGACAAAACACACAGACACTTGAAGTAAAGGATTAGACATATTTGCCCAAGATGCAGATAACAAAAGCAAAAGTGAAGAAAATTGAAGAGACAGCCAAACTTCAGCAACAAAATGGTTAAAGAATCTGAAGTATTGTTCCCCTTATTTTAAAAGTCCGCTATATTGTGAACAGCGCAAACATCAGACAAGTTAAGATTACTGACCATTATCTCCTTAATTTTCTCCGCTTTCCCTCACATTCCCTCTTGCTATCTGGGCACCATTTTTCTAAAGCTTTATTTCTGCTAAGAAGTAAACTTTCCCTAATCCATCCATAATGGAACCTTTAATTGGATTGGGAGCAGGGTGGTGTATAAAATAGCCCCTATTCACTCAAAAGGACTGTAGTTTTAGGGACTTAGAGGAGAAAGGTATTGTGAAAGAAAATCCTCAGGGAATCAAGGATTAAAATGAGGCTCTCTTAAATTCATCAACTCCACAACACAAATGAATTGCTTCCTTAAACAGGTAACTTTCCAAATAAATGGCATAGAAAACTGAAATTAAAATTACAATTTTACACTAAGTAGAATGATGCATTTACACTAATAATTCTTAGCTTTATAAACAACTTACTTATACTTCCTTTTTGTTAAGTTCACAACTTCTATGCCAGGAAGCAAGTGGAGTGCCCTAAACATACATACTTACATTCTCCCTACTTGAGATACATATTTTCCCTATTAAATGTCTAAGGAGAAAAGCATTAGGCATTTGCTTAATTCTGGGACATTTTCTGGACGCACTGATATAAAACAAGTTTGTTTCCAAACACAAATACATTTTGCTCTTACAGAGGTCAGACACAAAGTGATCAATAGTCACTCTTTTTCCCTTAACCAACTATCCTATCCTATCCTCTTTCATACACACCCCACCTCCAAATATTCTTGTTAAGATATGGTACTTCTATCCTATGGCCCCTTGCACAGTACACATTCAACCATCTGGGATGTCTTCAACAGTGAGAAGGGGCTACCCTCCATACTTAGTCATTCTTCCACTGAATCAAAGATAATTCAAAGTATCAAACCTGATATCTAATGTTAAAAATGAAATCCAGAATGTACCTACTAACTGTAAATTAACCTCTCAAATATCTTTATCAAAACAATAGCAAACTGTGGAAAAACTTATAGCAGACAGCAAAATTCCAATTAAATTTGATATTTACTATGCATAGACTACTCTTCATTAAAAGAGAACAAAAATAAAAATAAATCAATATTAGTGATTTAATTAATGGTACTTTTTTAAAGTTTCTTTAATTTAAGAAATTCAGTTAATTTCAAGAAAACTCTCAAAAAGTATCCACCCTGTTTTGAAATCATTATCACAACTTAATAACAAATGTACTCTTATTGAACTCTTTATGTGTCTGATGTCTGGCTAACACTATTTTAGGAATTAGCTCCTTTTATCCTCTCCAAAACCCTACAAGATAGATGTAACTATCTGTTTCTCACAAATATAAAAGTAAAAAATAATCACTATTTTGGAGGCCCATTAAAATTAAGAAATCCAACTATTATTTTTATCTGTGTCATTTTAAATAGGTAAGTCAGTACATAAATCTCAGTAGTTAGCATGTAGATATCGCAAAAGTGTGATGTATTTAATAATATTCCATGTGCATTTACACTTTAGAACTTCAGTTTCTACACATGGTGATTTAGTTTTAAATGGATAGCCAAAAGCTATGATGACTGAGAAATTATCTTCTATTCGGGTTTTCATTCATAATAAATTACTGTTTCTAGAGCATCAAAAACTTCAGGCCTTTATTTGTTGCTCAGTATGAGGCAATTAAACCTACATAGAAAACAGTGCTTTAACTGAAAGACTATATTATTATCTTGACTTCCTACAGCGACATTACCCAGACTTTTTAAAGACTGAGTCCTCTGTTGTGTTATAAAATATTTAATATAAAATATATAAATAAACATCTAAACATATAAAACATATATATAGATAAATGTATTCAACTAGAACAACATAAAAATAAACCTTTGGGGGCAAAACTGGATTCAAACATTGTACATCGGAGTGGCATTTTAAATCACTAACAAAAACAAGTTTTAAGCACCAAGAAAAGCTTGTATTAAATATATTTTTTATATCACGCTGATCCGTTAGAAAAGAGGAATATAAAAGCAGTTTGTGTCAAGATCCAAAGAAATGAAGTCAGAAAGTTAAGAACATTGTGTCAATCTCCACACCAAAAACTATGTGCCCTGCAATTACACACTTCACGAAACCCTTAGAAAGATTCCTTAATTTTAAATAAAGGATATTAAATAAAGGATATTTTAAATAAAGGATATTAAAGAATAATAAAATATTCTTTAATAATAAAGTTCATATTTATATAACTTTAACAGAAACTTATCAAAAGTTCACCACTATCTGAATTGTTAATAGTTGTATTCTCAGCATATCTGTGGAATGTATAACAGGATACATACAATAGAAAGCCATGACCTTTCTGATCAACACTGCACTGGTGCCCAAGAGAAAAAAGATGTATACAAGAAAGGATGAAGAAAGGACATGTTTTGGTAAGCAGATATTATAGGTAGACTCTATAGCTCTAAGGTTTGGCAAGGCAAAGGGTACAGAAAGTAGGAGGGAAAAACAGAGTAGATAGTTTGATTAAAAAGAGGTCCCCCAAATTTCTCCCTTAAAAAATAAATCTCAGGGCATCTGGATGGCTCAGTCCATTAACCATCTGCTTTCAGCTCAGGTCATGATATCAAGGTACTGGGATCTAGCCCCATATGGGGCTCCCTGTTCAGCAGGGAGTCTGCTTCTCCCTCTCTCTCTCTCTCTCTCTCTACCCCTCACCCCCTGCTCCTGCACACTTTCTCTCCCCCTCTCTCCCCCAAAAATAAAATCTTTAAAAAAATATAAAGGCATTAAAAAAATGAATATCAAAGAATGATGTCAGTTGGTGTTTCTCTCAGTTGGGGTGACGAAGCAGCAAAGTCCAGATCAGAAAGACAAGAGTTACTAAAATCAGGACAGAATTTAAAAGTCTGCAAAAGGATTAAACCAGAAAGAACAGCCTCTTAATTTTTATTTACAGATTTTATTTATTTACTCATGAGAGACACACAGAGAGAGAGGCAGAGCAGAGACACAGGCAGAGGGAGAAGCAGGCTTCATGCAGGGAGCCCAACGTGGGACTCGATCCCAGGTCTCCAGGATCATGCCCTGGACTGAAGGCAGCGCTAAACCGCTGGGCCACCCGGGATGCCCAAGAATGCCTCTTATTATCTGAAAATACACACACACACACACACACACACACACACACACACGAGTAATTATCTGGAACCACAGAGATGAGAAATCCTAAAATGTTCTTAGCAGATAAGAACAGTAAATGAAAATGAACAGAATCAATCATAACTAAAAATATATGAAATGGTTTTTTTTTTACTTAACAAACTTCATCAATATATTTTATAAATAAAATAATAAAAAGGCTTTCATAATTTCACTCTTGACTTTAGTTCCTCTATAACTCTAGCCTTCTCATTGTATCTTAAATTCTTTGAAAAAATTTTTACTAAGATGGTTTTACAATAATGTAATCCTCTGTATAAAGTATTATCGACCTTTTTAAATAATGTTCCTGCCATTTAAAACTTAATCCATTAGGACAACAAGCAAAATGAACTTTCTTTACATTACCATGTTTAAGGAAAATATTTATACACTCAATCATTCATTCAAGATATTTTTTTGAATGCCTATTATATGCAAGATTCTGTTCTAGAGTCTGGAGAAGTGGGGGTTGGGTGGAGAAATATTTTACTAAGGATTAGAGAAAAATCATTCTAAAAATCCTGTTTAAACCTATACTTTGAGCAGTAAATATTAAAAATAGAAAACAAGGCCCAAACAACCTTAAAGTGTCTGAGGTTACTGTTAAGCATGGGAGGAGGGTCTGAAAATCAGAGAGACTATCATCAAATCCAACACCAACTCTTTCCATCAGCTCCAAGTTTTGTGGTAAACTTTTCAGTTGTTTGATTTTAGAAGGAAATACTATAAAACACACACACACAAATAATGCTACCACCCAACTCCAAGTTATAGGTACTCTTATTTACTTAAACCTTAAGACAAACATTCTGGTCAACCCATAATTTTCAATTGTATACTCAGGTTTTAGTAAAGATAACACACTTTTAGCTCGTTTTTAATTCATGAACTAAATACCTAACTAGCTTATCAAAAATGGGACAACCGCAAACAACTGAATCTCCACATACAAATGGAATCTAAAACTATTCTAGTGGAATAAAATAAAAAAATAAAAATTTTACAGGGCCTCAAAAATAAATATGCACTTTTATACGTTCAATGGAGTTAACAGGGTTACTACAAGTTTGTTCATAATATCCAATAACCTTAATGAAAAACTCATTATCTCTGAGTGATAATCAAAAAGTATTTTTGAGGGAAAGGAGGGAAACAGTGGAGAAAAATTAGAGCAGCAGACAGACCATGAGAGACTCTTAACTCTGGGAAACAAAGGGTTGCCGAAGGGGAGGTAGTTGGGGAGATAGGGTAACTGGATGACGCAATAAGGAGGTCACACGATGAGATGAGCACTATGTGTTATACTATATGCTGGCAAATTTAATTTAAATAAAATATTAAAAAATATTTTTGTTTGAAAATGAATCGTAAGATAATTTAAATGGCTACGATGTTTGATGCTTAAAATATATTTAAAAATTTTATCATATGATAACGTCTAAAGCTTTAAGAGGAACCAAATCATGTCAAGTTTTACCTACCATTGTAGTCTCAACAATCGACACAGCTGGCACATTAGTAAATATTCAAAAACTTTTATGGATTGGATGACAATGTATATACATTTAAAGAATTTAAGTTTTTTACCCTCTGTATTTATTTAAAAGTTTATTGCTGACTTTTGTATTAAACTTGAACTTTCTAGGGGCACCTGAGTAGCTCAGTTGGTTAAGTGTCTGCCTTCAGCTCAGGTCATGATCCCAGGTCCTGGGATTCAAGCCCCACCTCATCAGGCTCCCTGTTCAGTGAGGAGTCAGCTTCTCCCTTTCCCTCTGCCCCTTCCCCTCATTCGTGCTCTCTTTTGCTTGCTTGCTCTCGCTCTCAATCTCAATAAATAACATCTTTAAAAACAATTTGAAACTGTTAACACAATTTTGCTTATAAAATAAATTTTGCATTATTCATAAGTTATATAACACTGTGATACACACATTATGCAACTTGGACATTTTAAAGGACATCTTTGTCAGCATACAAATGCAAGTTGTTATAAAATTTACAAATGTTCTGGTGTATAAATTGGATACTACTTCCAAAGTGGTCTTGCAATGTTTTACCAACGTCTTATCAACATGGCATCAAAATCCACATACAAAATGAAACTAAAAAGTAATATGCAACCTTTTTTTAAATGTGAAGCTAAGTAACTGGATGTTACAAAAATAGGGATCCCACCATTATCAAAGCAACAATATTAAAAGAGCATGTGTCCCATTCCATGTCTGTTTCACCCAGTACCCTCATCTAGGGTTTCTAATCCTCACAGAAAGTAACCAAGGCTCTTTTGGGTAATAGCTGATTCCAGAGCTGCAGGAAGGAAAGTAAAAGAGGAACCTAGTATCTCTTGCTATCCCATAAAGTCAGAAAATGCCTGGGAAAATGAAAGAACATGCCACAAGGACATAAAAACCTCCTTGAAGAGATTTTACTGGTCGAATCTGAAATACTTTGAGCACTAAAATGATTATGAACATTAATGAATTTTTACCCATTGAAAAGAGAAATTCATGAGACCATACCAGTAATAAACAGATAAATAAATAGGGTGAGGCAAAAAGATATGTTAAATTATAATGCCAAATGATCAGTGCAGGAAAAGAGCTGATGCTGAAGTGATCATTTTGTAACCATCCTTGCAAAGACTGATATAGGCAAGAATTGTTACATGGACTCCATAGTTCATTCAGATTTCAATAGTTTTCATTAGAATTTTGATAAGGAGTAAAATATTTTCATAATCTCACTACAGGTGGCTTATTAACTGTGAAGGGCAAAATAATAAATATACTAAAGATACTGGACACCTGGCTGATCAAAATTAGTATCAGCATTGAAGGGCAGATGGGCATCATGTCCAGATATAAAATTCTAAGAAACACACATCACTTATTCCAAGTAGATGAACCTGATCATAAGGAAAGAGTAGATAAATTCAAATGAGGATTCTTCTATTTAAAAAGAAAAGTGTATTCTTCAAAATTGTCAATGTCAAGAAAGACAAAGAAAGGCTAGGGGAAATATTTTCAGATTAACAGTAACTAAGGAAATGAAATGTAATGCCTAATCCTACACTAGATCATGTATGAGAGGGAAAGAAGTATTACAGAAGACATTACTTGATCAATCAATCAAAGTGAAATATGGATGATAGGTTAAAAGTATTAGACCAATTCTAAGTTTCATACATTTGATAACTACTGTGGTTATATAAGTAAGAAAATGTTCCTATTCTTAGGAAATACACACTGAAGTATTTAGGGATGAAGGATCATGATATATACAAATTGTTAGGAAAAAAGTGTGTATAGAAGTGTACATACTATATATATTTTTATATATCTGTATATATATATTTATATACATAACATGTATATATAAAGAGTTGAGCAAATGATAAAACAAATGGGGCAAAATGGTATTGGTAGGTATATTCAAATAATAAGTTTTCTAAAAGAAAATGTTCATTTCATATATGATAAATATATGTGATAAGCCTGAGCTAACATTAGTGAAGTCTGGGCTTTGAAACATTTTGCAAAAATAGTAACTCTATTCTGCGATGTTCTCTGTGACCAAGAATTCATTGAAGGCTATTTTCAGAAAAGGGGTAAAGTTAACTGTTCAAATATGAAAACTGACCTCTAATTATGATTATACTAGCACCACTTGTTGGTATTAATAAAATCACTAACTTGTTGAGTACACACACACACACACACACATTTGGCCTCTTTAAGAGGTTTCCCCAGTAAAAATATTAAAAACTCCAAATTGATACTCAGTATGTAGGTCTATATTCATAATTCAAGTCACTGGCAATGAAGAGTTACCAATAGTAAGCGCTATCTGAAACTACAACAAATCATAAAAAGTGATCCCTGGGGCACCTGGGTGGCTCAGTTGGTTGAGTATCCAACTCCTGATTTCAGCTCAGGTCTTAATCTCAATGTTGTGAGTTCAAGCCCCATGCTCACATGGAGCCTATTTACAGAAAGTGATCCTATACTTCAAGTTACAATAAAATTCTTCCTGAAAACTCTGTCACAAGTTTTATGTCTTAATCTACTCTTAATATGATAATACTATGTTATTCTGTACTCAGTGAGGAAGAGCTATTCCAAATGGGAACTTTTTTCAAATAATAGAAGGTTTAAACACCATATTCATTTAGGTGAGAAAATATCTCTAAATCATGATGGTATTGTGTTAACTAGAAGAATACTTCCTCCCAAAGATGTCTACATCCTAATCCTTGGAACCCATGAATATGTTACCTTACATGGCAAAGAGGAATTAAGGCTGCAGATGGAATTAAGGTTGCTAATCAGCTAACCTTAAAACAAGATTAACCTGGATTATCCACTGCACCCATGTAATGACAAAGGTCCTTCAAAGTGGAACAAGGTGGCAGAAGAGTAGGTCAGAGTAATGCCATGTAAGAAGCTCTCAACCTGTGGTTGCTGGCTTTGAAGATAGAGGAAGGGGGCCACCAGCCAAGGAATACAAGAGGCCTCTAGACTCTGGAAAAGGCAAGGAAATGGATTCCTCCTCTATCTTTCCTCCAGAAAGAAATGCAGCCTCTCAACATCTTGGCTTTACATAGTGAGACCCATATGTTCAAGTCACTAAGTTTGCAGTAATTTATTAGAGTGGCAATAAAAAACTAATATGTATGCTATTTTCTCTTCTAGAAAGTATAATAAATGTAATTTAATCCTTAAAATTGAACAGAATCATTATGGGAATCAATTACTATTTTAAGCAACAACCTATCTACTCCAAACTCCAAGCAGACAATAAAAAGATTCTCATATTCACCATTAGAATAGATTCCAAGTGACCCTTTGACAACAGAGGTGTACTACTACCTATTAACTCCACTTCATCTTCTGTGAATGGCTCTGCTCTCATTACTCTCCACATCACTGACTATCCCTCAATCTCTACTACTCTCTTTCTCTCTTAAGTTCCTCATTTTAATTCTTTCCGGTTATTTTTATTCACACAGTATCTCCCGAGCTTCTTAACTCTTGCATAAAGATTGGCTTTAAGTGCACAAGGCTAGTCAATGCCTTTTTTCCTTGTCTGCAAATCTACCAATCAGCATATAATATTCTGCTCACCTCAGCTCTTTTCATTGTTGCTGAGTATTCACTGGTTATTTTCTAAGGATATTTCTCCCCCTATTTGCAATCTGAACCTTAAATTTTCCTATAGAAGGCTATGTATATTTACTACATCTGCATACTTGGATGGGAAGCAGCAGAGATAATGATAGCACAGTCACACACACACCATTATAGGCCGCTGTGATAAACGGCAATGTTAAGTGCAAATTCATTTTCTTCACATTTAGGCAATTTCCCCCACCTCTGCTCTGTATGTTCTCAGTACACGTTTAAAGGACAGGAGAAAATAAGCTCCTAACTTCCTAATATGAAAGTTATAGGAAGAAGACACAACTAAGCAAACAAAGTCAAGGTATATGTAGTATCAGAACAGATAAGAATACATACTTAATCTACAATTCATTTTCTTAAACCTGATTCGTATCAATTAGAAGCCTTCAAATATTTAAAAAGTACAAATATTATTAAACTGAGAGCTAGTAGATGTCCAAAATGATGTCTTACTCATTTTTGCTTCTCTGTTGCCTAGAATTAAGTTTGTTTTCAGGTAATCTTTTTTTTTTTTTTTTTTTTTTTTAAGATTTTATTTACTCATGAAAGACACAGAGAGAGAAAGGCAAAGACGTAGTCAGAGGGAGAAGCAGGCTCCAGGCAGGGAGCCTGACGTGGGACTCGATCCTGAGACTGTGACCACGGATCACACCTGGAGCCAGGGGCAGGTGCTCAACCGCTGAGCCACCCAGGCGTCCCGGTAACCTTTTTTTTTTTAACCTTATGACAAATCTGTATATAAGCCTAGATACACAGATCTTGACAATCTAAAAAAAAAAAAAGACTTAACCAATATCAGCAACACATAATCACAAGACTGAAATATTACAATGTTATATTGTCTTTAAAATCTATGCTTTATATTGATTACATAAAACACTGTAGAGTTGTAGCATATGTACCATGGTTTTATATATACTTTCTATATGACAACTCTCCTGATAATTCTAGATGACAATTTCCATGGTAAAGTATAAGCTGCACATAATGGAATCTTGGTTTATTTTTTTAATATATAAAAGACAATAAAATATGATAAAGCCATATAACCTAAGAGTTATGTAAAAATATATTATACTTTGAAATATATTTATTTATATATGCATATAAATTTACTGAATAAATATTAAGGTAACAATGAAGATAATTAAACTCTTCATTTATTTTAACAATAATTTTCTGTTCCTTCTCAAGTCTTTCTCCATAAATACTACTTTAACATGCATAAAATCATAGCACAGAGATAATTTGGTGTTCTTTTAAAGTTACATCTTTTGAAGTACTTTATCTATAACTAAGGTTCTAATTATATAAGTCTACCATATTTCAATTCCCTTATAAGAAAATTTAAAAGGAAAGAATCCATTTAGGCATTCTAATATTAATTTGTAATATCTGAATTATATCTGAATGAGTCAAAGATATAATTCATGAAGAAATAAAATATGACTTAAAAGCATAATATGAAACAGACTCATCTCAAAATAACCAATTACTATTTTTAGGATCTTATTGTATTTTTTTCTATTAATGATTTCCAATTAAGCTGTTTAGGAAAAGCTTTAAAGTAATTTTAATCTTAAAAGAAGATCAATAATTGATACTGACTTCAGACCAAAATGTTTTCAATAATTCAAACAGTATTTACCAAGACAAAATTTTTAACTACATGTAAATTGCCCCTCATTGGATGAACAAGAATGTGAATAACTAAACTTCTGCAATCAAAATATAGATACGCTTTTAAACATACACAGAGAATATTATACTTACAAAATAAACTGCATCAATTTCCACATAAAAGCTGAACTCCAAACAGGAATTAAAATTGATGTCAGTTTACTTCTGAGAGCTTACTATATTTGGTTAACTGCTTCCTTTTTGATAACACAGCGGTTTCAGTTTTATATAAAGACTCATTATAAGCCACAATGTTTCCTAAGAACAAAATATGCAACATTTTATTAACTCCATTTCATCTTCTATAAAAAGCCATGGGTATAACTACCAATCACTTTAAAAACAGATTTAAATTTCAAGTATTTTTCCTATGATTTATGACATATTCCTTTAGGAGTTTCCTAACCAGACTACCTAACAGAGTTTACAATGCAATGATTTCTTAAAACTTGCATAAAATGATAACAATTGTTATTTGGTCCTCTGGGAATTTGGAAAAACAAAACAAAAAACATGACACAGAAATCACTTTCTCTCTGCATTATCTGATCATGTCACAACATTTCAGAGTGGGATACCGAGGTTTTATCCTCCTCTTTTGACAACTGATGGGGAAAAAGGCGGCTTTGGAGTATCAAGAGAAGATAAGGATAAGTAGATGAGCAATGGATATCCTTGTAATTGTAGGAACACAGAACTTAAGGAACTATTGCAGACAATGGCAGAGAGGGCATTAAAAAACAAAAAAGCATGGCCCTGCAGGATACCTATAAAAATTTGATGGCTTTAAATAAACTGTCACCATCTTTGCAAGTCATGCTTTGTCACTTCTTACTTTTAAAATAAACTAAGTTTGTACACTCCATGTGCCTTGGCTTCTATATAGATAGACTCAGTAACAGAATATAACCCATTATAGATTTACTGAGATGATTAAAACAAAGCTCTCAGAATACTGCCTCAACACAGAATAAGAGCTCAGTATTATTCTTGTGCAAATCTCATTTCAATTGGGTTTTAAAAGACTTTCAGAATATAACCTTGAGAAATCTCACACTGAAAATCTGACCTTCATGATATGAAGAAATCTGTTTGAAAGAGGAGGGCCTCAAAATTATTAGTCAACCAACCAGCATTTATAGAGTATATATTATTTATCTAGTTCAAATAATATGATCCCTGCCTTTCAATAACTTTTCACATTAATAAGTTAATAAAGGGAGATGAATTCATGGATCATGACATAGGGGAGACAACAGAAATGAAACATATATTAAACTATTTGAGATTGCTCGTAACTATACTATCAGTTCAAAAACAGTGCTCTCTGTGGGGCATTTCATGATAAATGTAAGGAAGCTAATCTGGAAAGACAAAGATTGGGGGTTAGTGGGAAACAAAGTTGATTAAGTAGGATTGTAAAGAATAATGACAAAGACAGCCAGTTTTATTCTAGTTCTCTAAGTAAATACCTGTTAAGAGAACTATTTAAAATAAAAGCTTGTGTTTGATGGGAGTCTTTGAGTTAACTGAAATCCCTGAAAAGTTCCCCTTCCTTTGTTCTCTTCTTCTTTCCAAATACTTATTATATACCTACTATCTAACAGGAAATGTATAAGGTGCTGGGAGTAAGAAATCATTAAGATAAGGCTTAATGAGAAAAATTTCAGTATACATACTCTCAGAAGAAAACTGACCAAGCTTATTTCACCAGTACTACTTTTTCTTTTAAGTGAGGAACTGTTTTCCTCATTACAACCTAAAAGATTTTACAGTTTCAAGAGTGCATCAAATGAACATATTGATAATATTATTAGATAAACATTCATGTCAAAATCATGCATTCTTAAACTTTATCCTGAAAGCTCCTGTCACTTACAATATACTAAGTGAAGGAGTTTAGGAACCTGAATATAGAGTTTAGGGACCTGAAAACCATTCTAGAACTGCACATGAGCTCTCAGTTTAAAAATACCTGAGCAGTTTTGCCAGATGCCAGGAAACAGTAATAACAAAAAATTAATCCCAGTTGGAAAAAAGGAATGCAAGGATAATTCAGAAATAGTTTTGAGCCAGAAGAATATAACTAATCTCTAAAAGATAATCCAAAATTTATAAGAGCATGTAACCTTGGACAAGTCATTCAACCTTCCCACATCTCAGTTTCTTCATCTGTAAAATGGTGATAACATATAGTACTTATCTCAAGAGGTTATTATGAAGACTTACGAGCTAAAATAGGTAAAGCACTTAGAACAGCATTTGCAAATAGTAAATGCCTCATACGCCCTATATTATCGTAAAAGCATTTCTCCAATATCTGGTTGAAGAACAATATATCCTGACAAAAGTAAACAATAGCTCTAAAAAAGAGGAAATGTTCAAAAGTAGTACAACAGAAGGAAAAGAGGAAAGTCACAGAATTGTATTAGTGACATAAGTGTGCTTAAGGAGGTAGAGGTAAAACAGAGGTCACAAAAATATGTATAGTTTTAAATAAATATATGGAAAGAGACAAAATATTCTATATTTAGAAAAAGAATTGTATTCTATGTTTAGCAAAATTTAGATAATTTCCAATCACTTTACATTACTCTAACAAAAGTTATATTGCTAATAAAGAGTATACTTCTTCATGATACAGAATTTGGAACCCCATCAATGGTTTGTTCAGCTTGCATAAGTCACAACTGATTGGACACAGTCCCTGTGGGCATGCCATTTCATCCAGACTGGATGGTTCATTAGTCATAATTACTATAACTGTACAGCAGAGACTGCAGTTTTATCTCATCATACATCTTTGATCAAGCTGCTTCAATTTCTGCTTCATCAGCATATGAAGTTACATTATTGGAGTTTTTTATTTTCAATCGGTGATTAACACAGATTATGCTTTTTATCAAAACATGTATTTAGTCTTCACATTTAATAGTGAGGGCTCAGATCTGACCACCATTTGACCTCTGATATTTCAAAACCACCTAAACACCATGAATCATCAACTGAAACCCAGAATGTTACAGAGAAAATTAAACAAAGAAAAGAACTGACCTGTGTTAAAAGCATAAGATGATTGCACTTATCTAAATTGAGACTAACCATATTTGCAGCAGCTTCTCATTAAACATTAAATTGCACACTAGAACACATCATACATATTTATTGTTTTGCACTGTCACTTTCAAAAGACGCCTACCACAATTAGTGTTTCTCTCAAACTATAAGCTACATAAAAAAATTTCCCATGAAGCTTGAAGACAAAGTAATGTAGAAGATTGTACAAGAAGGTTAAAGAACAGATGGATAATAGATTTCACTGAACACTAAAGCATAACACACTTACTTCAGAAAGAAAATGTTGCCAAAACATGGTTCAAATGCAAAATACTGAATGAAACTGATGTGTCAGGAATTTTCTTCTTCTAAGTTCTACTGAAGAACAATAGGGGACTAAATGGCCTGTCTCACTATTTTTGTGCCCCACTATTTTTCTGTGCAAAGTGTCCCCACTGTAGGCTGCATGAACAATCATAATCGACAGTTACATGCAGGCACTGAGGCTGCAAAAATCCCAGAGTAATTAGTGTTGTCTGAATGCAATGACATCTGTGTTCTCATGGTTCTCAAGACATGTCAGGCCAATAAGATGTATATGGAAAAATATGACAAGCATTGCAAATGCCCTTCTGAAAGGTCTTACACTTTGGGGAAAAGCTGAAGAAATAACACATGTCATCTTTTTGTAAGCAATATATTTAATATTAGAAGATCTAAAAAGATCTTTTGAGTCATTCATTTTCTTTTTGCAACTATAGAGTATTTATTCAGGATACAGCAACACAGCATGAAAAAAATACTGCAAGTTTGTCTCTTTAAAACTTTCTTAACACAAATGGTTCTGTGCAGTGGCAATGTATGCACCCATTCCTTAAAATAACAAAATAGAGAGCACATCTTATTAACACTGTTCAATTTCTTTATTTTAATTTTAAAATGACATCTCTCAGTACTGGACATAAAACAGTTTAAAATGTGTTGTTAAATGCTTTAGAACTATGTTTGCATTTTTCTAATAATAGAGACTGCCAAGTTGATTGCATTAAAAAGCCTTTGTTTTAGAATACCTAATGCTTTTGCTGAGTGGTGCCTATTGCTGAGCCCTCTCTCTCTAAGCTGTAGCAGTATGTTGGAGCATGCACTTGCTCCAAGAAAGACATTAGTCATCATTAACAGAAGCACTGACACCAAATCTAAGTGCCTCTCCACAATGACCAAGTGGCAATCATCTTTCTCTTAGACTGTCACTGCTGATTAGGATTTTCTTTCATGAAAATTTAATTTGTCCCCCTTTCTTCAGCTTTTTTTTTTTTTTAATTCCTAAGAAAACACTATTCAGGAAGGATTGCAAATACAGCAAAAGAAGCTATACGTACAGCATAGGCTAACAATGTAAAGATTACAAGATACTCAGCCAAATCTTTTATCTAGTCCAACAGAAAAACACAGATTGAGTGAATGATTAATAAACAGGGAAAAACAATGATTATAAAAGGAATCTAGCTTTAAGAAACTGTAGGCCTCAAAGGATAAATAATTCAAGAGACCTGAATAAAATTTTTCTAACGATTAATTACACAATCCCAAGCCTTCTTGAAAACTAAGACTATAATATTTTAATTGTATGTTTAATGCATGTTTCACTGCCTTTCCAATTTGGATTTTCTATATCTGAAAAAAAGAAGACAGAGGTATCCACAGACATGTAACTGCAAATGGAAGAAAATATTTAAGCATCCATACCCTCAGTGTGCATTAACCTACTGGTTAAAAATGGGGGAGGGGAGGAATTTTCGGTGGCACTGGACGAATGAAAATGATTCATGTGGTCACACAGGGTACTCCACAGCTAGATGATACTACGGACTTACTTGAACTCTGGTTCTGTACAATATCACAGTGTTAAACAAGATATCATAGCGATAAGTTATTTAAGGAAGTTTTAAAAAACATTTACTTTCCTGTTTTATTTCAATTTGTTTAAAGTTTTCAAAAAATGTAAGCATATGATAGTTTGTAAGGATCCTGGTACAACCCAAACTCCCACTTCTAGTTATAAATATTATCTTCTCTTTATATTACTTATAATTTGTAACAAAATAGAGATTGACTTAAATTTAAAATATCTCTAAATTATTTTATATCCTTTTAGAACATGTGTACTTTTAGTCAAAACCTGTTACACTTCTGTGTTTATGTGAACATAAATTTTATCTATCTTTCAATGTCCATATCTTTCAAATATCCATATGAAATGCCTTTAAAACAAAAATCAGCCTCATTTCTTTTTAAGTTCAGAAGCAACCATAATTCATCAAACTTTAATCATTAAATGTTCTATGCCTGACTATTTTATTGTGAAAAGTAATATAAAACAAATTTGAAGGTCAAATACCAATTGCTTTAGGGCTAATACATCACATTTACAAATGGTACAATTTTTTTTCTATTTAAAACTGGTCTACAGTTAAAACATTTAAGTAGAGATTAGGAATTAAAATGGATTTTGAGCGGCAATTTGCAACTGCTGCACTTTTATAACAGAGATATCACAACTGAGTTAGGATCTAGTCTAAAATAAAAGCAAAAATATACAATAACATAACTTACTTATCCTTGCATAGTATCTTTATAAATGCTTGACTCATTTATTTAACTATGTAAATATGTTCTTTAAATTCTCAAAAGCTTGAAAGTAAACTCTGATCTTCAGAGTTGCAAAGACCTACCCAAATCAAAACTTCAAAGACTTAAAAGTATAATTACTGACTCCATTGCTAGATCCAGTACATGTTCAAGTAGAGAAGTTTAGCTCTATAACTTCCACCCCTCAACCTAAACCTCCAAGTCACTTGTCAGTTAAAGGTTGGGCGATTTATTGACCGCCTCTGGATGCATACTGTCAGTGCTGAAGGAAATATGAGAGAGGGTTGTCGCTACTGTTCTGGAGCTCATTGATAATGACATACCTGCCTCTGTCACCCATTACCCATACTACAAACTACTTAGACCTAACTGAAAAATCAATAGCCTACTTGCACTGGTTCCTGTGGCTGCCTCCTTTGATTGTCAGCTCCTGTCTAGGGTCAGCACTTACATGAAAGGGGCTGTGACTGCCTGATGCTTTCAGGACAACCTAACGATATGAAACTAGCCAACAGAACAGTAAATTCTGTCTCCCTGCCCTCCTCATCAATTAGGCTTTGACTAGGCTTGCCTGTAGAAACCTGACCTTTTAAGTTTAGGTGAATATGGACTAGCTGAACACACCATTGCCCTCAGCACTGAGCCAGGAAATCTACTGACAGGTTAAACAAAACAGAAGGTTGTAACTGTCATAATTTGCATTGCACTTTCACGCCAACAAGGGTGTTATCAGTAGGGGCAAGCCCTGGAACACACAACTCCAGCACCCTTAAGCCACACTACTCATAAATTTTCAAGTGAAGTGAGATAAAACATAAATTCACAAATAGCCATGCATTTCTCATCGCTTAGACTTTTAGGTTTGCACTTTGCAAACCCACATAGTGTCCATCAACAACTCTTTCAGTGGTCACCTGGCACTCCTACTGCATTTAACGAGGGACTTCCAGTGAACACAAGATAGAAGTAAAAATAACTCAACTATGCCAATTGAAAAGATATTTTAGAGAGAATTCATAACACAGGAGACATACTAACCTACATCTAGAAATAAGAATAATTAGATCTTAATATACTGTCTCTTTCCTACCTCATATCCCTCCCTCCACAAATATCCACAAGCTTAGAAAATAGTAAGTTATCACAACAGTGAAGGGAAGTGTTGAAATTATTTCCTACCATGCTTCTCTGATACAGCATCTTTTACAGTTTGAGAGAAAACTAAGAACATCTGTAAAATAAAAGATGTTAACACTTTTATGCTTGTCAAATCATCTGATGAAAACATGTGAAAAGCATGAGAAAGTAGTATAAAACTTTACTTACTATCATGACTTGTGTTTTGAAAACCATTTCACTGCTTGGATCTATCTTTTAGCACAATATGAATATGGTAATATCATAGTTGCTCAGAATACTGTTTCTCTAAGGAGAAGACTGACCATTCCTTTTTTTTATTATTATTTTATTTTTGGAGTTAACTGTGAACTTGAACTTTATTTGGCTTCAAGAACTTTTACAGAATATCTAACCTTTATAAAAATGTCAGAAACACTGAAAGTCCATTCAACATTTTAAGAAAAAAAAATCCCTGCTAATCTTATGTACAGCTTTAAACAGATACTACTTTTCTATATATGCAATACACATGCTTGCTTCTTTTTCCTATTTTTTAAAACATTATTTATTTATTTATTCATGACAGAGAGAGAGACAGAGAGAGAGAGAGGGAGAGGGAGAGAGAGAGAGAAGCAGAGACACAGGCAGAGGGAGAAGCAGGCTCCATGCAGGGAGCCCAACATGGGACTGGATCCCAGGTCTCCAGGATCACAACCTGGGCTGAAGGCAGCGCTAAACCACTGAGCCACCTGGGTTGCCCTCTTTTTCCTATTTTTATTAACCAACTCCTATCAAGCCATAATTAGGACTGGAAATTATTCCACTTTGCTATTCCAAGTTGCTATTTGGTTGTCCCTCAAAACCATCTCCAATCTATCATTTGCAGTTTTTTTCCTTAAGACTAAAATATGGGTGGCACATAACCATTTGTAAGCTTTTTCCTTTCTGCAATTTTTTTCATGTTAAAAACTTTCATATATCTATATTAGAGCAGCACTGGAAGCCTAAATTCTTGCAGAAAGATTTCTGATTTGAAATCAACTGATAAAGATATAAACAATAGCTTAAATCATGTTACTGTATGAAGTTAGAGATTTTTTTATCTTGAGGAGGTAGAAAAAGACCTAATCCATCCCCCCCAATTTAAGAATTGAGAAAATAGTGAGTAGAGATAATGACTCGATCAAGGTCACTTAAAAGTTTGTAGCCAACGGAGGACAAAAATTCAGTCCTTTAGTCCCCCTAGACTATTGCTCTTTAGATGCTATCAAACTGCCTCTCTTTATCTTATCTATCTAGGTAAGTTACGTGACAGCAATGACCTTACATATTTTAAAAAATACACAGCTTTGTATCATTCGTTTCTAATTGATGTTGTAATTTATAGAAAGTTTTTACTAATTTCCAGAAGAGATTAGATTTGTAGAACATTTAGCCAACAAAGTACCATAGAACAAATAACTATTAGAAATAGAAGATCTAATTAAGTATGGTTGGAACCCTGTACTTACCTAATTTGATGATTAACTATGCATCTGGTAGTCTTTCAGGTCCTTTGTGTGTACCTATCTGATAGCAAAGTGAAAGGGCATGGATAGTGTCTGGTCCCAGCAAGCAAATCATTTGGAAACAGTCATAGCCATAGATCAAAGATTTTTCACTCTATCCAGGCTGATTTAAACCTACCAACCCAGGTTTTGTCTTCAGACAAAACCAGTCAGAAAATAAAAGAATGACTCTTTAGGATCCAAAGATAATAAGGGAAGATAGAAAGGAAAAATTCAGAAAAGAAACAGGCTGGCAGAACCCTGATATACATAGGCCAAGACAGCTGTTTTATATCCTAGCTTGATTTCACATGGTTAAAGGAAAAGTTTCCATTCCTTAGATCATCAAATATTATTTCATTTATACTACACAGATGTCTTCTATACATAGATTGGAGCCAATGAAGAATTTTTGTTGTTGTTGTTTAACCACTACAAGGAATCAGAGAGACCTCTCAGCACATCACTTTTACTGTAATTCACAATGTTTGAAGGAAGGAACAAGCTAGATTTTTAACATTTCCATTAAAAATAAGACAAAGTCCATTAAAAGTCTCCTGTAATCACAGCAAAAGAATGATGTCAAATTACCTCGACTAGTAACAATATAGATGGGAGTGCTGTAGAACCAATATATTTTAAAATAAACTAAGATGTTTAAAAAAGCTAGTTTTCCTAAAGTATAATACAAAACTATCCATGTGACATGCTTAACTGATAATTTTAAACATAGATCCACAAAATGTCTCATATGACCTGAAAGAAATTCAGAACACAATGCCAAGTCTTATATTTTGAACTAAGCACAGCTCGGAACTAGCATAATCTACATCCCTAATCTCAATCATCTGTTACATAAATGTTTGGCAATGATCGCAAAGGAGAACAGAAATGGGAATGGGGATGGCTCTAAGATCACAAGAAACATATTCTACATGTGAGTCTGTAGTAGTATGTTATTAAACAAAGGATATCACACCTTCTTTAAACCACAAAATTTAAGGTCTTGAATTAAATGGAAACCAAAAGTTTTGATTTATTTAGCATCAAGTTCAATATTGACTAATCCTGATTTTCCTATCTTCTGGAATTGATATTTAAAAACTAGACACAAATAATAATCCATAAATTATATAATCATTCCTTAAATAGTTAAGGTTGGTTCTACTAAAAGTACGTTCTTATTTGTTGAAGATTATAATGAGTTATGAAAGCCAAAGTTATTTGTCAGGTGAAATTTCATATCTACCTCATAGTATATTAGCAAGTTCAAACTGAGGAAGGAAGGAAGGAAGGAAGGAACGAACGAACGAACGAACGAACGAATGAGGGAAGGAGGGAGACAGGACACAATCTTATTTGTTCTAACTTTTCAGAACTTGTTTAACTATACATGAAAATAAAAGAATGCAATTATTACCACACAAAATGTATACATTTAAAATGAGAAAAAGCTAAATGATTTACTGGTAAGACCAAATGATCTATCCCAACATAAGGGAGAATACAGTAAGTTCAATGAACCACCTTCTGAGAAATGCTTACTACATTAACTACTATTGTTTTCTTAATATTTCATATCCTAGCTCAATAATAGAACAGTATTTACTTTTCAGTTAGGCTAAAAGCTGCTTACTTCCATTTTCCTGAGTATGATTTCTTTGCTGTATAATTATACATCTTGGTGAGATCAAATTATGTACAGCTTAATAAGGTACTCATATATACAACTGTTATTCAACTTGGGAGAAAACATGAACATATATTGTGCTCTTCAATTTTTCTCATCCTACAAAATATAAGAATTAGACTTGTAAAAGATGTGAATGTAAAAACAACACATCTATCTATCTATCTATCTATCTATCTATCTATCTATCTATCATCTATCTATGTAATCCAAGGTTACCCAACGAATTCAAAAGGCCCACAATACAATACTCAAAGGCATGTAAAAGATTTATTTTCTAATACACTTCGATAGGCTTACTATGCAAAATTAAAGTTATTACCTTTACCTGACAGAGCATTATCTTAAATTCAAACTGTACAAATTGAGAACAATTCCCTTGGGTCACTAATCAAAGAGATTACAAGGTTTTTGTTTTTGTTTTTTAAAGCTATTTTGTAAGGGGAAAAAACAAAAACAACTTGTTTCAGCAGCATGACTGACCATTTAAAACGGGCACTACAGTGAACTGTTCAAAGAAAACATTCAATTACTGATTATTCTCTAGATTGATTCCAGAATAGTAATTATTGATAGCTTAGAAAGAATGCCTATGATACCTCAGTTTTGGAAATTAGATAATTTCACAAGAGCGCAAAAGAGAATGCGATTTTACTTTGACTTTTAATATGATGAAAAGTTTTTAAAAGCTTTTTAAAATATAATTACTTCAATAAAATCGCATCAACTAATATACAAACAAATTATGTTTGGGTTATTTACTTTTCTTTCTGTTTTTACTAGAATCATTTTTAAATTCAGGGAATTTAACAGTTGTTTATTTCTCCATTTATATTTTGACCAAAAATTATTTTTTCTTAAAAAAAATCAAGCATTTTTATAAATACATTGAAAAGATTAAGTATGTACGAACCAAAAAATTTAGCAAATGCATAGATGTTTCAATATTAGATCTTAGAGGATAAGAGTATACACACACAAACAAACAGGAGGTTCTTTGTTTTTGTCTAAATCCTTCGGAGAGTTGTTTTCTTTTTACAGTCAATAATCTGATTATTTTTTGAATACTTCCTAAAATGTCTTTCTGGAAAACAAAACTATATAATCTAAAATCTGCATACTCTTTGGCAGAGATTATTACAGTACTGTATGCCATGTCTATAGAGAATAATGAATATCTTTTAAGGCTCAGTGATATGATAAAGTTAAAAAATGCACTGAAGTTTAACTTAGTAAACATATTTTTAAGTAAAGATCAGCAAAAAATAAAACAGTTTAAGGATTCTGTATTCTCTGGAAATGTAAACAGGATTATATCTGTCAGATGTACAGAAGCTCTGACTTCAGCCATTAGTTTGGTTTTGCTCCTGAGAAACACAACATGAACTACTGAATCATTTCTTTTCAAATCCATACATTCCCTGAAGCAGTTCAGGCTTCATCAGCAGTGCAGGAATGTTTTAAAATGACAGGCAAAGAGCATTAGTTCTCTTTTTTCTCTCATACTGTTTTCCTATAAATGGAAGACAGGGTTCTCTTCTCAAAGCACTTAAGCTGAGGCTGTTTAAGTCAATTGCTGTAGGAAAATACGACTGAATTCTCTATGCAAGAAAGTATCACAATTGGATTTTTTTTTTTTCAGGAAAAACTTTGAGAAAATCAAGTACTGTATTACCATCTTAGAATAACATATTGTAAAATTAGCATTCTATTAATTGCCTATTGTTCTTTAGTTATATTTTCAATTTAAGTGTTCTGCCAACACATCACCTTATTTTAGCACCAAATAATACCCAATTCTGCTTCTACTTTTAAATATAAAAAGGCCCTCAGATTAAGATATACCAATTTTGGTTTTGAAAATCTTATTTGTATATATAGTTAACTTTTATTTCCAAGTTTCTGTACTGAAAAGCATTTCATTGCCAGAGGACATTCAGTTAATAATTAAAAGTTTATTTGCTCATGATCAATTAAAGAGAGGATGTAATATATAATCTGGCTATTCTTCTGGAGCTTAAACATTCACAAATTTTCAAACCCTAGTATACTAATTGCTATACCTTGACTCAATTTTATTTTAAGGAAATGGAAAACTTTAAGGGTAAAATTCAAACATACACATTTTAGCTTATACTAAGTAAAAACCTTAGTATTATTGTGCATTCTCATAAAATGCTCCTCAAGTAAGTATGGTAAAGGTAAAACCTAGAGAAGTCTGAAGGTTATGGACTGCATGAAATCCCAAACAAAAAAAAAATTCAAATCACACCCGAGTGTCCTCCTCCTCTCTTTTGGAATGTCTGTAGTTAGCCCAACATCACAGGTCTGGGCAGAAGCATGCTGATGTTGGCACTGCCTAAACCAAACAAACAAGATGTTTAACAGTCAAATAAAATGTCCTGCAGCCTCCCTAATGAATTTGTCAAGGACCATCAGATTTCTCTCCCCCTCTTTTGCCTCATTAACTCAAGTATGATGAGACGGATTATAACAAGAGAATACAGATCAATCGGTCTGAAGACTTGAAGTGGCTTTTAGCCTCTAGAGTTTCTTTCTCTCCCTTGGTCTCCTTTAATAGAATACGGTATCTCCTGCAGAAGGGGCTGCCACTTCGTTTTAATACACCATCAAGGAGCTGCTGATGGACTTCTATACTAACATACATAAAAGCGGAGGTGACAGGGGCTCTTCAATTACAGCCTCCTCGGATACCGTTTCCCCCTTCAATTATTCAGCCAGAGGAAGAGCGGATCCGCAAACACACAGCTGAAGCGGCTCTTAGGGCAGAGGCGGCCGAGCGAGCGGGGTGGGGGAGGGGGAGGCACGGGCAAGCGGGCATTATTTGCTCCAAGTGTTTAAGTTTATTGCTCGAATGATGTTTCTAATTAGTACCCCGGCAATAAATTAAAGTCGCCTTTGTTTAACTGATTTATTATTTACTACAGCATCTACCTTAGACAGGGTAAATTGGTAATGAATTGTTTTTAAATCAAAACATTTGTAACGTTCTATCATCCCTCAGCCTCCGTGGAGAGTGGAGAAACCCGGGGCGAGGGTGCCACGAACCCTGGAGGCGCTCGGGGGCCGGGCAGGCGGAGGAGTGGGCGTCGGGGAGCGCGGCGCGAGGGCCGCGTGGCCTGGGCCGCCCGCCGGGGCCGGAGGGGCTGGGCGCTGGGCGCTGGGCGCTGGGCGCCTGCCACGGGCCTGGGGTGGCGGCGCCGGCCCCCCGGGACCTCCTCCGAGCGCTCCCAGGCGCGCCGCGGGCCGGCCGGGTGCACGCGCAAGGCCTGCCCCGCTCGGAAGCGGCGGGCACCGGGAGGGCCCGGGGCGGTGGGGGGGGGCACCCTCTGCCCCGACGCGAGTCTCCGCCCAGGAACTGCCCCCGGGAGAAGCTGCAACCGACCCTCTCCGGCCGGTCGCAGCGCTCGCGGCAAGGAGCCCCTCCCGCCGGGCAAGGCTCCCAGAGCGCCAGCCTGCCCTCGCGGCGTGAGCCGGGCTACCCACGGGCTCTGGCTTCCCACTCGTGCGGAGCCCGGGCCGCCGCGGCCGACCTTCCGGGATGCGGGATGCGGGATGCGGGATGCGGGCTGCGGCCCGGGGGGGCTGGAGCCTGCGGCCGCCCCAGCTCCCCGCCACTAAAGGAGAAGTCGACTGAAGCTCTGCGCCGAGCTTGGGGCGTCTGACTTCCGAGTGCTCCCCACTCCTGGCCACTGAAGACACAGTCTACACAAAATCCGACTTGGATTTTAAAAAGCCAACCCGTCCTTTAGAAAGGGCGTGACATGGTATCTGTGGTCCGCTCCAGACATCTAAGAAGGAACCAAGAGGTCCAAGTGTCTGACATCAAGTAGGTGGAGAGAAATAAACTTTCCTTATGCAACTGAATCCAGGTTGACCCGGTCCAGCTTTTAAGAAGGCACCGCAAGTCCTCCCAAGGGGTTTTGCAAAAGCCGCAGGCACACCGGGTTTTGCAAAAGGAAGTCTTTGCCCAGATGGCTTCATTGATTTTTATTTCTTATGTCATTATCAGAGAATACAATGTCCAAAATCTATCTAAAAATAATTCCATCTACTTGATTTGTCTTAAAAAGACTCAGTATCCAGACACCTGAGATTCAAACATAAACCCTCAATACTAAGCAAATCAGAAACACTGGTACAGCTTCTTTCATCCAAAAGTAGGGAAAGGCTACAAGGGGTACAGCTTGAAAGTATAACACATATACTAAAAGCACATGCATGAGTTTCACTGAAATGCCAAGGGAGGAGTGAAGCCATCTGTGTAATCAATAACAGGATAGTTATAGATTTTTGCAGCAGTGAAGTCTTTTAAAAGCAACAGTCAATTATGAAAATAAAATCATTTTACAAGTGAAACTCTGTACTGCCTCAGAGTTTCAAAATTAGATTTACAACATTTAACATTTTAAGAAAACTTGGGTTCACTTTTACTTCTCTTCGTTATTGTTGTTTAAAACAATTTTAGTGGCTTATGTTAAAAGTATGTCCAGAAATATTCTACCATATATAGAGTAGCATTCTTTCTCAGAACTTAGACCTATTTTCTCTCTAATAGCTAGTCTTCTTAATAAAGAAATAGCATAAAATATAGCTGAATCTTAATTATGAAGTAATTATCAAACAAGGTGCTTGCACTATTTTTACCCTGCCCCAGTTTTTCAACAGCATATGGAAATTACTGAAAAGAGATTTATATTCATAAACCTTCACCCCAAATCCACTCCACCATACAGCCCAACTGGTGCACACATACTGCTCTGGCTTTTGGCAACAATGGGAAAGAAGGGGAAGACAAGGGAGGAAGACTTTGCCAAAGGAGAAAATCTAGAAAAAATGTAGGTTCTTTCCCAGATTCCCCTTCTTCCTTCTATTTGCTTTCAAGCAAAAATAGTTTTGTCAGAGTTTGCACCTTCTGCACAATATTGGTAGGGGGAAAAAAAGTGAACCTTTCTCAACCACTGCTACTCTCTCGCGCGTTATTCCAGCCATCTCCAGGAAGTCCCTTCTACATAGACTCTCTTTTTCTTCCTTGCAACTGATAAGAGGAGAGGATAAAGAAGAAGGGGGCTGTAAAATATGTGTGAGCATTTGACTTCTACTATCTCCTCCTATTTTCTTACTTCTCTCTTACCCCCTTTCTTTATCAAGTGCAGCGGTGGCTGCTACTGTCTGCCAAGCATGCCTGTCTTCTCTCTGGGATTGGCTAAAGCACTGACAGCTCGGAAAGCGATTGTAGGAACTGAAGCTCCACCCCCCTCATGATGGCCCTGGACCATTCATAAACTAAATAACTCCAGGAAACAGCAAGGCAGAGAGAGAGAGAGAGAGAGAGAGAGAGAGAGAGAGAGAGAGAGAGAAGAAGAAGAAGAAGAAGAAGAAGAAGAAGAAGAAGAAGAAGAAGAAGAAGGAGGAGGAGGAGGAGGAGGAGAGGAGGGGGGAGGAGGAGAGAGAGGGAGAGAGAGAAAAGGAGGGAGGAGAGAGAAAAAGAGGGAGGGAGAGGGAAAAGGAGAGAGACGTCGGAGGGGAGGAGGGAGAGACGACTCAGAAAGTGGAATCTGCACAGGCAACCTAAAGGGGGAGGAGAAGAAAAACCCTTGAATCCTTATAACTAAACCCCAGATGCAACGCAAGCAACGACTTCGTCACACTAGAATAGATTCTGTGAGGGCCAAAATTATAAATTACGAAGCAGAAATGAATATCAAACAACTTCCAGCGGTTTGCACCTAGAGAAAGACAAGAAGCAACCACTGCAAACAAACAAACCCAGTCCAAACAACGCCTCCAGTAGGAAAAGAGGAAAACCGCTACGACACGACCCCCTGAGAAGAGAGCAGACCGTCAAGCTGAGAGCGCGGGGCGTCTGCAAACCTCCAAGTGTGCCGCGGACAGAGCTGCAGTCGCTGCTCTCAGGACCTTAATTACGGCCTTCACCTTCCATTTGGGGGAGGGTGAGGAGAAAGGCACTCACCTACGCTGAGTGAAGAAGTACCAGCGTGGGAGAGAAGTTTAAGAATGAAACACTGAATGTTTCGCTTTTATTTTTAAATTTACTTGGGCACTTAAAAGACCTCATTTCCAGATTTCTGGGCAATCTCGGCTGTAGACATCTAAGCCTAACCTCTTGGTAACCTGAATTTTTCTCTCGGCCCCTCTCCTCCCCCTCCCCTTCCTCTCTCTCACAGCACATCTTTATTTTACATATCAAGCAAAAAGGTCCCAGCAGGTACTTTTCTTCTTCAAAGATTGCCATCCCCCCTTATTTCGGGAAAAGAAAAAAGGTTTCTAAAGAGGGGAAAGAAAAAGCAAGGCGGCTGTCGCATCAGCCGGTCAGTCCAGGTGGAAAACAAGAGTGAAAGTGGGGCTCAGGGGAAGCGCGACGCCTCTTTCGCCAGCCGCAGGGCCACCACCACTGCGTGAGCCTTGGATCCCTCAACGTACTGCGAGACGCCGGTGTACAGCCCGGACCTGTGCCCCAACATGATCGCCGCTCAGGCCAAGCTGGTTTACCAGCTCAATAAATACTACACCGAGCGCTGCCAAGCACGCAAGGCGGCCATCGCCAAGACCATCCGAGAGGTCTGTAAGGTGGTCTCGGACGTGCTCAAGGAGGTGGAGGTACAGGAGCCTCGCTTCATCAGCTCCCTGAGCGAGATCGATGCCCGCTACGAGGGGCTGGAGGTCATCTCGCCCACAGAATTCGAGGTGGTGCTCTACCTAAACCAGATGGGCGTCTTCAACTTCGTGGACGACGGCTCCCTGCCCGGCTGCGCAGTGCTCAAACTGAGTGATGGGCGGAAGCGGAGCATGTCTCTCTGGGTCGAGTTCATCACAGCGTCCGGCTACCTCTCGGCGCGAAAGATCCGCTCACGCTTCCAGACCCTGGTGGCTCAGGCGGTGGACAAGTGCAGCTACCGGGATGTGGTCAAGATGATCGCAGACACCAGCGAGGTCAAGTTGCGCATCAGGGAGCGCTACGTGGTGCAAATCACTCCCGCGTTCAAGTGCACCGGTATCTGGCCTCGCAGCGCGGCGCAGTGGCCTATGCCCCACATCCCCTGGCCTGGCCCCAATCGGGTGGCGGAGGTCAAGGCCGAAGGGTTCAACTTGCTGTCGAAGGAGTGCTACTCCCTGACCGGCAAGCAGAGCTCTGCGGAGAGCGACGCCTGGGTGCTACAGTTCGGGGAGGCTGAGAACCGCCTGCTGATGGGCGGCTGCCGAAACAAGTGTCTCTCGGTGCTGAAGACGCTGCGGGACCGCCACCTGGAGCTGCCAGGCCAGCCGCTCAATAACTACCACATGAAGACGCTGCTGCTGTACGAGTGCGAGAAGCACCCGCGGGAGACGGACTGGGACGAGGCGTGCCTAGGCGATCGGCTCAACGGCATCCTGCTGCAGCTCATCTCCTGCCTGCAGTGCCGCCGCTGCCCTCACTACTTTCTGCCCAACCTCGACCTTTTCCAGGGCAAGCCCCATTCGGCCCTGGAGAGCGCTGCCAAGCAGACCTGGAGGTTGGCCAGGGAAATTCTCACCAATCCCAAAAGCCTGGACAAACTATAGGGTGCTGGGGACTGCTTGAAAAGCGACACAGACCGGAATGCTCTCTAACACACAACACACACAACTCAGCGACCAACAGCAGAAACTCCGGACACAAACTTTTATGTAAGCCACCTGAAAGAAACAGGAAGCAGGCACAAGACCTTCGTTAATTAACAAGCAAACAAAAAGAGAGCAGACCAACCAACCAAAATAAATCACATTCTTGCACAAAAGTGATCGTTTTTCTTCCAAACAATGTGAATTTAAAAGGTCACACAAAAGAAGCAATCGGGCTTTGCCACCACAAAATGAAACCCAAGGTACATTTTCAAATCAATGTATAGTAGTTTCTCCTCTTTTCCTTCGCTCCCTTTCTCCTTTCTCCTCTCTCATCTTTCTTTCCCTCTCCCTCTCCCTCTCATTTCATTTTGTTTTGGGTTGCCTGAATGTTGTCACCAAGTGAGAAAAAGTATTTAATTATATGTAAAATTTCTCTTTTAAAAAAAGTTTTGCTGATGTTAAATGTATCTCAGTGCCAATGTCAGATTGTGCCCCTCCCTTTCTTGCACCCCTACCCTCACCCTAAGCAGTCTTGTTGAAAACAGTAATAAAAATATTACTTTACATTGTAATTGACTGTGGATTGTTCTTAAATGAAGGCAGAGGAGATCACAATTTATAATTTACAATGTAAAGATATGAACTTCAGGAACTAAATGCAAAGCTTTCACTGGAACTCTAATTTGCCAAATTTACAAATATAGTCCTTTTTTAAATTTTTTTGCCAATTTAAGCTTACAAGTCCCCCCCATATTTGGAAAAGAGAAAGTATTAATTTTACTCGACTATAATATTTTACTTGTTCTGTAAATTTTGAAGTTTAAAGTAATATCTTTGTTCACACTTGAAAAAAAGATTTTGATCTTTATGTTTTAGAAAAAAATTATTTCACTTAAAAATTAAGAGATTTGCTTTCTTATGCCGTAATTTAAAAAAATCCACTCCGAGTCTCAAAAATAAAGGCAATCTTCATGGATCTTTTCTGAATAGTTAACATGATTGGTTGATACTTTTCTTTCAATTATTTGTCCTCTTCGAGATTAAATAATGAAAACTTATCAATTAAATCAACCATACCAAAAAGGGAAAAAAAAATGGTTATAGCAACATTCCTTTTTCCCAGCAAATGGTGATATGAACAATCCAGATTTATAAACTACTTCAATTTTTTAAGGTTTAGTTACAAATGACATAACTATGATCATTTTTTAAATCAAATTCCCAGAATTATTTCAGAAGGTGCTTATAGATAATTGAAACAAGAAAGGTTTTGATACCATTTTTATAACTAAAGAAAATTAGTTTCAAGGATTTACAAACAGCAAAAGTATATTACTCCTGCTTTTCTAAGTTAACAATCCAATGTACTTGTTTCAACACTTCAACTAATTAACAAAGATTTCTTTTTAATACAAGGAAATAAATGAATAAAAATAAAATAATTAGTAAAACTGAAAGTATCCCAAAGGAACTGGTTTGGTTTGTCTTCTTCATATTGTCTTTAGTATACTCCATTAGATATGCTAATGATGAGGCACAGGTAGAGAATACATGTCAGATATTACCCTTTAATACTTAAATTTTATTCTTTGAATTACTCAGCTTTTAATTTTTTGAAAAATCCATTAATGAGATATGTAGACAAAAATGTTCTAAAAAGGAATTTTAAAGATCTGAGGAAGAAGTTTGTGTCGGGGAGGGAGTGTATGGACAGATGATCCACAGGACAGCATAGATGGATGAGAAACAAGAAAGGTACTGAGGGATCTGATGCCTAGTTCACTTGACAAAAGAGGCTTAAGTTCTCAGATTCCTTGGTAAAAATTCCAGTAAAAATAGTTTTGTTTTAGAAATATAAACTTTGATCTTATCAGTTCTGAAATAATCTCTACTCTTTCAACCTACACTGTATCTTTTTCTGATCTCTCTTCCTGTAGATGTAAAACAAACTCACTGTAATACTAAGTGGTTCAGACAAATATACTGATTTTTTTAAATAATAAAAATGAACTACTCTCTGGGGAAAATGTTCTGATTTTTAGGAACATTTTCAAAGCAAGTAGAAGGTGCTCACATTGACAAAGAAATGATTTAAGGGCACGGTGTTTAGTTTAAAAGATAAAAATGACATCTTAAAAATGACCTTTTTTTTTTCTTATGCATGCAAGTATTTACAGCATTAGACACTATCTCCCTCCAATGATCCCAGGAAGAAGTCTTTAAGTTCTGACAAGAACAACAATTCCCCAAATTCAGTATTTTTTCCCCTACCTCATTTAATGCAGGTATCACCAACAAAAAAGGAAAAACACAACACAAGTGTCCTCATTTACGAAATACCTTAAAGCCCCAATGTCTATACAAAATAAAAAATTCTTCCAGTAACTGAAAAATTTTAAGAATAATTTTAAATTAGCAAAACTTTGATTTCTGTAACATTAGGCAGGTTGCAGTGTACAAGACAAATGCTGTAAATAGGCTAAAAGATCTTTGTATTACACAAGTAGTAGGGGAAAAATAAATTTAATGATGCTGCACAGAATAAAATCAGAGAGAAATAAAGGGTATAACTTCTCTCAAAGAGAGTAAATAACTGTAAAGAGCCTTACTGCAAAGACTGGCAGAAATCCTAATCTTGAGAACAATTACATTAGGCACTTTTAAATTACATTATATTTTAGATTCTATGCCGCATATGTCCAAAAGCATAATAGAATATTCTGAATTAAATTTTAGCCTCTCAAACATACGAAGTATCATAAATTAGAGAGTTTAGGTAATTTTGGTTACCTTCATTTCCTAAAGAAATGAAAATACAATTTCAGACATTACAGCCAGGTAACAAAGTAGGAAATTTTTCCAGTTGATGTAATTTCACAATTAAAGTTTTCTCTACAGTGAATTAGCTGAATTATTGAGATCAAAACAGTTCCAACACAGCCTTCCTTTCATACAGCCTACCAAATCCTATCTTAAAAAAGGCAGCAATTCCGAAATGAAGTACTAGAAACACAAGTAAGACAAGGGATGATTTGTTTGTAAAGTTTTAAATAAAATTGTAACATTTTCATCAATGATTGCTTTGAAATACTTCTAAATCACTAAAATTTAATAATTCACATGATTACAAAACCAAAGAATTTCCCACCAATAAACTCAAAATATGTGTGTAAAAACCAGCTATCAGACTATAAAATAAATAATTCCATTTTTAAGCCACTTCTCTCTACAGGTTGCTTATTTTGCTCCTTTTAAAAGAGACTGTTTCCTATCAGAACAAATTCTACCATTCACTTTCATGAAATAAACCTAGCTTTGGCTTTATGGCTGTGCCACAAATGTTTCTTAGTAAAATAAAGTTGCCAAGGTCTAAGAAGTAATCAGAAATACATTTTAAAGGGGAAATTACATTTTCATTTAAGAATAGGAAATTATGCAGTGCCTTGTAAAATCGACTATAGGTAATGGGAAACAGAGGTATCACACACACACACAAGACATGCTTGCGTGCACAACAGAGTAGTAAGTCATGAGGACAAAGCAAGGAGAGTGATATATTGGTATTATATCCAGAAAATATAAAGGCTAAACAAAATAATTCCACCCTCAACCTCACTGAATTTTGTAGCTTAATTCACCCTGGACCCTTTGTGGCAAAATATATTTATGGACGATATTCCCTGTGGTTCTCCTCCAACCCCAGAATGAGCTAATGATAAACGCAATTAAGTGGAAATTGTTTTTGAATCTAAATGAACTTCAATAATCTAACTAGCTGGTAAGGGAATCATAAGCTAAAGAAGATCGCTGCCTTGCATATAGGCAGAAGCAATTCAGCAAGAAATTCAAACGAAGTCTGTCAGATTTTATCAGTGCCAATACTACCCAACAGCAGCCCACCATCCCATCAAAAGAAAAGAAAGCTTAAAAGGGAAACCCACTCCTCATCTTCTCACCTTGGGGTCGATTTTCTTGAAGTTAGAGTCCTCTTCATCCACCTCAAAATAGAGTTCGGAGGAGGTGACAGAAAGAGTGCCCTTTACTACAATAGAGGGGGCCACAAGCTGAGCCGGTGTGCTCAGGCTAACAGGACCTGCCAAAAGCAAAAGACAAGCCACACAAATTGGAATGACATTTTTCAAAAAAATCTAATAGATTCAAGCAGAAATTTTATTTTTAAATTATCACCTCTAGCACCAAACTGTCTGCCAGATTGTCTACACTTAGAAATTCTGTGAACCCCAAATCTTCCTCTGAAAATGCAGAGTTATTAGGATTCTCCTACTAAGAGATTTATAGTAGAAGGTTCATGGTAACAGTAAACTAGGCTGCAATTATTTTACAGGGAGTCTGCAAAGCTTTGGTCTAATCTCCTAGTAAGAAGGTGGCTCTGCCTAAATAAGTCCTTCCACATTCCATTTAGAAAACAAGCCCCAGGCTATCAAACAACATGGAACAACCACCAGGAGCAAGGAAGACTCAATAGGCTTCCAAGGCCAGAGGTTAGCTTAGTTTGGCTGAAGCATGATTACAAGAAAGATCACTAGCTTATTAGTGAAGTGAGAAACGTTACACCATATTCTCTGATAAAGATTTTGTGCCAGGTTGACACAAAACCTCTTCTATAACAACTTTACCCCATGAAAGATTGGTAAAAATACTTCTTTTCTAAGCCTGCCTTTCCACTGTTAAATATTGTTCAATGCTTCCAAATCTAATATTAGTGTAGTTCAGGGACTCTGGGAGTAAACAGCTGGAGGGTGGGTTTCCAAGTGAATGAATTTTTATTGGAATAATCAAATCTCCACAGGGCTTATCAAAGAGACAAATCAGCCTGCTACTGAAAACAATAGATTCACTACAAATAGAACAGCATAAAGTATATTAAAGCTAAACCTAAAATAAAGGACTAAAAATAATAATTGCATATATATATATTATATATAAATAAGTATATATTTATGTAGAAAGACAAAGAGTAAGAATTTGAAATCCCATGCCAGTTCTTGACTGTACAAATCCTGTAAGTGAAGAAAACAGCAAAAGAAGATTGGCACTTATAGTTCTGAATTAATATAGTGCCTATAAACATGGTACACCTATTCAGGTAATCAATGGGTGAATAAGTGTTTCAAAATTCAGATGAATCGACATTTCCATCGATTGTTAGAGGATGCTGGTCCTTAATCTCACATCAATCTTAATGTGTGCCAGTAGGACAATAGAAGGGATGCTCTGTGGAGATCAGAGCAGGTTTTGCCCTCTATTCCCAATGTACAAATACATTGTGTTTGCAGATGGGCAGCAGATAGCTGCAGAACAGCCATGATTTCCCAAAGCTCATCCCTATAAATGGATGAAATAAGCAGCTATGTGTTCTTTTGCTGTCTCCTTTGCCCTCTGTACATTAGCATGTAATCCTGAGAAGAAATAACATTTTTTCAATCACTCTCAGACATTCAATTACAGGGTAAGCAGACAGCTGCAGGAGCTAGGGCAGCCCAGGTCCTACAGAAGACCCCTGACAATTTCCACTTCATTTCTAACCCACACCACTTTATTAGTGTGGATTACTTCTTAATCCTATTGCCATTGTCAAGATTATATAATTAAACTCCCCTTTCACCTCTATTACTGTATGCATGTATTACTAGTAGCAAGAACAGAAGCAAAAAAAAAAAAAAAAAAAAAGGAGGAAATGGGTAAATAGATATGAAGGAAAATGCTAGAGAATCCTACTGTCTGCCTACTCTCTACACCCAGCCCCAAACCCTTAACAGTGTGCTCCAATTAATTTTATTTTACTTTCTAGAGAGGTTTATGGTCATCAGAGAAGATACCATCCTCTATTTTTGCTTTTCATTATAATTCACTGCATTATAATTCACAGGTTGCAATATATCAATAAATGAACAATTCCTGATGCCTTTTCTCTTAAATTAAAATTATCAAAATAGAAGATCGTATAATTTTCACCTACGGCAATTGTAGAATCCTTCACACTTTGCTCCTGGAGGGAGAGAGCCATAGGCATTAAAGAAAAAAGGCATTTAATGAATGACTAAAATTTCAGGCTAAACAAGAGAATTTTTCCCATAAGGGAAGTAAAACTGAAAATCTGCAGAGTGCAAATCAAAATTCCTACATCAGGTAAAATATGTGGATCCTGTAAAAAGCGATAGCATTCTTGGAATGGATTTTTTGAGAGAGCTAAATGGATATGCAGCATGTTCACTAAGACCTCTATATCAAAGCAAATAGCTCATCTGCCTCCAAGCTTTATTTACAAAACAATTGGCAAAATTTTACTTATAGCTCTCATTTTACAGAGATTAGGTAACTCCCATGGGTGAAGCAATTTTGTTAATGCTGCTTTTAAACTTTTTTCCTGTATAGTGAAAATTATTCATAAAAGAAAAAGATGAGGAAGGTAAAGAAACTGAAAAGAATGGGGAATAAAAGGGGGAAACAGTGTTGAAGATTAGAGTGAAAATGTTTGGAAGAACAAAAACAATCTTTATGTAAAGTAACTGTAGGTGTATAAACTTGGTAGTCCTAGCGGTTACAGATGAAAAAGTAAGTAATTAGATGCTTATTAGCCCAGAGCTAGCTGAAATATCCACACAACCACTGAATTTACCAGCGAGATTCTCTAAATCTTTCTCATCCACGGATGACAGAGTATCGTCGTCGCCTTCCAGGAGGATCTCGTTTTCTGAGTTCTGATTTCCTAAAGCCTGACTCTTGATGGACTGTTTTCCTTTAGCGAGGATATCTTCATCTGCAGCTGAAATGAAAAGGAAACAAAGCTGTCCATCAGCTCCGAGGAAGAGTACTTTGGCAGAGGGGCAGGGAAGTGAGGTAAGGATAGGTGGCCAACGATGGTCAATCATTTTTACAGAGAGTCATCCACTGTGGGAAAGTGACTGGGATGGCACACATGTTCCTTCTGACAAACGTGATTCCCCAAGCCTAGTCTAATGTTACCTTGAACAAGCACCCTAATCCCATTAAATCTGACCCTTGCACCGCTCACCAAACCATTTATTTACTTACAGTTAGGGCAAGAGAGGGTTCAAAGGCAGCACATTTTGGGGAAATTAGCAGGAAAAATCAGAACCCAGTTTTGGAAACAATACCTACTTGATACTGAGAAATAAGAAAGGCTGGTCATTCCTGCAAATAATGATTATACTGACAAAATATTATGAGATGGTTGGGGAGCGTGGAAAGAAATTTAGACGTAAGAAGGGTCAGAGCTAAGAGGGATCCAAAGCCAATGAGGATATAAGCCCAATACTGAAGCCACAGCTGACATCAAAAAAGCTGTAACTCCAATCCTCCCTCCTGCCTTCATGTTGCCCTTGCCCACATTTCAGCCCACCCGGACCCCCACGTCACCTTTATATAAATATCCAAGAGTAAGACACTGTGGAAACTAAGTGGCGGCTCAAACACTACCTCCTCCGTGTGTTTAGACTAAAAGGCTAAGACACCCCGGGGGCAAACATAACAGAAAGCTTGGGAGGAGAGGTGTCTGAGCAGTCTTATAGGGCCTGAACTGGAGCAGCCTGTGGGGAGCAGCAACACCAGACTCTCACCATTGTGACAAGGCAGTCAGAAAGGAGAGGAAAGAGGAAAACGATACACCAAATCTAGGAAACGAAGAAGCTCTGTGGAGCACCTACAGCCAACGACTGAACCAAAAAGAGGAGCAAAGGTGCAGCTGAATGGAGAAAACACTGAAACTCAAAATTCTGCCTTCAACACCCTGTATTCCTCCTCAGGGTAACTCCCACTGCTTTGAGCAGCTTTCTCCTTCTGAAATACATAAAAACAGATACTAAATTCTGGATTGTAATTTTTAAAAACTCACAGCGGTTATATAAGGAAAAGTTTAGAATCTTTGCTGCACTACTGATATTCCCGGGTTTCCAGCTAGGGAAATCCAGGAGGCAAAGCACCTGATCCACCCAGGCAGTAGCTATTGATATGGAAATCAGATGGCTAGCGAGGCTTTTTTGCTCCATTGCAGTTTCTGCCTAGGCATTAGGGCCCAAACCCAGAAAGGATACTGTCTGCAGTAACATGACTAATATTTATCTATACAATTTTTTCTAAATAAACTACATGTATGATATTGAATGTTTTGATGAATCAAAGCTTCATTGATTTTAATAGGTAGGATTATGGATAACAAAAGCAAAAGTTTATTTTTATCATATTTATTGTGAGTTCACAATGTATATCATTTATGTACAATACTAATGTCGCTACTTTAAAAGAAAATAGTGGTTTCATATTAAGTAGGGAAGTCATGGGAAGAAACTCTCTATATTTAGCTTTAAATACCCTCCATGGGTAAATCAAATTTTATTTTCCTTCATACCCACAAATAACAAGCATAGTGCGCCATACACATATGACAGTCTCAATAAATATTTTTTAAAAATTAAAAGTATCTAACTAAAATGCCTTTACTTTTTAAGCCACAAAGAAATATACCCAAAACCCCCTAATTTTTTGGAAAATAGCATTAAGTTGTTATATAATTGTTTATGTTTCATATATTTGTATTTCCTTACTGATGAAATCAATAAACACTCGCCTGAACCCAAACAAGATGTTTTCCAGTTTACTATCAATGTTACTAAAAATAAATTGGTCACTGAGATAGACAAGAGAAATCACTATCTTCTAATTTTCTTATAAAGCAAATCATGATAAATTAACAATTGCCAATCAGATATTACTACAAAATCAATGCTACATTCTCTTTTTCTAGATTTGCAGTTCCTTCTTCAATGCATTAATAATATTACTAGCAATAATAATGCTAATACTAAAATAACACTTAACATGTGCCGGGGGAATGTTCAAAACACTTCACTTATTTAATTCATAGAATTCTCATAAACCCCTGCTAATTTCACCTTTTCAGATGGATAAACAGGCTCAGAGAGGCTATATAATTTGCCCAACACAACACAGCTAGTGAAAAGTAGAGTCAGGATTGAAATCCAAGCATTATGGTACCAGTATCTTAACCACTATACAAATATCAGTGTATACATAATTTATAAATTAGTTTAGTAATTCTTGTTTCTCATAGTTCCCTCTTTCAACTTAACCTTAAGTGAAAATTATAATAAACAATACAAAAATATTAATTTGCAAACCTAAATTTGATGAGCATATGACAAACACATCAGAAAACAACCAAATCCAATATCTTGTTCATTACTATATGATTATTACCATACATGTCCTGAAGTACACGTAAACCAAGCTTACTTCGGGGGTCAGGGGATAGGGAGGAAAAAAGCTCTCTAATCTGCAAACATTTACAAAAAATGAGAGTAGCCAAGTAGCAATATGCAGTGGTTTAAAATAACTCAGTAAATGAATTCATTCATTTAAATGACCACAAAATATAATTTGTTATCCCATCCAACTGGAACTTAAAATTTTTTTAATATGTTCTCATCATACTGACATATACTAAAACAAAATAACTTTTGAATTAAATAAAATTTTATGAAAAATTTTTGAAGTACTATAAGTCTACTATATGCATACAAACACCCACTTTAATTTATTTATTTACTTATTTTTACAAGCTCAGATTCTGGAATTGTTCAACCTCAACTGAAAAACCTCTTGTCATGGAAAATATGCAGCTTACTGATATTTAGAATGGTTTTCCTGTAATTAACTCCCCCTTGAGGATTTTAAGTTAGCAGCAGTAAAATTACCAACAGTACTCTAACACACACCACATGCGCTGGTGTTCAATTCTCAGTGGTCTAATAGCTCTCTGCTAAAGAACTTTTTTTTTTGTTTCAAAATTAGAACAAAACTATCCCAAGCATAAAATAAAAGATAATTATCATGTTTATATGTGCTGGGGAAAGTGTATTTTTAACTTCTGTTTGCCTTACTTCAATCAATCATTAAAACCAGTACCAACTGTTTTGATATTTTTTGTGAGTATATTCCACACTAGTATGAAAAGTTTAATTGGATGAAGTTAGAATACACTTCTGGTTCCATTTCAAAGCTTAATTCAGATCTTTGCGGCTAATAAAATTATTACCAAACATGATAACTATTTAAATTTTTCATTTCACTACTAACATTACTTTCATGTAGTCTCACATTTTATTCTGGTTTAATATTTACCCTAACTTGATAACTAAACTGCAATTGTTACATAAAACTGGAGAAATCTGTCAAAAATACTTTCTTTGAAACATGACTTGATTCACTGAAGCTAAGAGCAATGAGAGGGCTCAGAGAAAGACTGGTCCTCAAAATGTAAAGTTCAAGTTCTTTAGAGCTAGCCCTAGGCATGAGTTGATTTACCTATGCAACACAAACTAGCTAAGTAAAATTAAAACAAATAGAATACAGAAAACTATTCCACCTATGACATATAACCCCCTTTAAAAGGCCACTGTACCAGTGAAATAGAATCAACAATACTCCGTATTACAGTAAAAGAAGTTTATATATTAAGAATTAACCATTTAAAAAAATTACTACTGGAATAACAAAATGACCTTAAGTGTAAAAAAAAAAAAATGAATATGGGTATTCATTTAATGTGATTTGGAGTACCTATAACTGCTTATTCTGAACAAGACAATTAAGGAATATCTTATACACAACTACTATCCGAAACTTTATAGTTTATGCAATTTCCAAAGGGTTCCAAGTCAAGACAATTTATTCTAGAAACATTAGTGAAACTACAAAACCATCTAATTAGGAGATTAAGAGAAAAGCCAAGCTCATCTCCTAATGATCATGGGTTCCTCAAAAGTTTTAGTTACAGAACCTAATATATGTTGATCCTAAAAAGGAAGCAAAAGTATCTGACATTCTTGAGGTTATGAGAGAATGGTATGATTTCAGATCTTTATATGATCTGTCATCCCAAGAAAACCAGATGAGTTACTTGTATCATTTGATATGATTACAAGATACTTCTGAAACTATATTAAATTTTCCTTATATATTTCTATTAGTGAAATGTATTTCTATTATTTCATCTACAAAATGAAAATCCATTGAATTCAATAGGATTCTACTGCTAAATTGTTTTATTATTTGAATTAAAACCAATCTTTCCACCAACTTAAAATATTTTTTACACAGCTTTAGTTTAAATGTAAAGTTCTCATTATATTTAACAATGAATTCTAGAAGACTGTATAGCATTTCAATACGAAAATCTTGATTAGTCAGTTAACTTGGGCTTTAGTCCAATATCTACCAAGAATTATGTGGCTTTTTGTTTCCTCAGTTTCCTTATATATAAAGAATAAAGTTAGAATAGACTAGCCTTTGGTTCTTTCCAGATCTAAAATGCTCTGATAATAAATAACTGACAAACTGGCCCCTGTGCATTAGGAGAATGTTACAAATCATTACAACTAATTTCTAATAAATTTTAAACTATAAAATGCAAGAAAGTGCCCTCAAGAATCAAGTACCCACCTTTGCTTGCTGCTAATTTCCATAAAGAATATTTGATAATAAGAGGAAGTATTAATTTTAATTTAAAAATATGACTTAGTTTCTGCAAAGTTAAAGAAATCTCCCATTACAAAATGACTTTTATAAATAACCACTTTGGAGGGTCTCTCTTTGAAAAATTACCTAAGGCCCTTTTCCCCAAGCAAGTTAATGTGAACTTGGGAAGGGCAATTAAATTGTCAGAATTAAAAAATTTGTTTTTAACTAGAAGGTAGCCAGAAGTAGAGTCATGGGGCTAGTATCGATTGCCCGAACAGAGAACATCACTCTTTAGGTATTTACTCTGCCACCTTTACACCAGAGGCTTTCCTTCAAATCAAATCAATCTATAAAAAAGATGGCTCTTACTACTAAAATACATAACTAATCTCCAACGGCATTTCTATTTAGATGTTTCCCTTTGATAACAATAACATAGTTCATGATGTTTTAAGATTCTGCATTAAACAACATCCAGTCTCTTTAGTTAAATCAATTATAAATAAAGGTGAGAAGTCTTGAAAACAATCTAAAACTGACACTTTATCCTCAGTAATATCTATTTTAAATATTCAAATTCAACACTGAAGCATAGTATTTATCCATGCTAAATTCTGTAATTTCAACTGTTTCTTGATCACATTAACTGTTTTGTTTTGCTAACTTGATTTTTAATGCTTATTTTCATTAGCTTATTTATTTATTAAGTTAAGGCTAAAGAACAAGAATTTCATAATTAACACAAAATTAAAATTGAGTGTCAACTACAAGATACTTTAATAAAATACTAAAAAATTAAGTTCTTGGCTTATATAATGAATTAGCATAAATTATGCTGACATGAAACTATACCACTGTATAATCTACATGCTGTTTGTAAATTGTCTAATAATTTATTATTTAAAATTAAAAGTATATACAAAATATGACAAAAGACCTGTATCTTTTATCAAAAAGATGTTATCTTTTATTTTTTGATAGGACATATCTCCTTAATTGGCAGATCACTGAAGCAGCTTCTACACATTTAGCTTTTTAAAAAATACATTTCAAGTTTAAATTTTTGTTTTTAATCTTTTGAAGTATTTTAAATACTAATCATTGTAAAATTCATGTAGAATATTGTCAAATAAGATGGAATTACATAAAATGCTTAATTTTACTTCTCTCTCTAAATGTAATGAATTAATATTATATTAACCTTTCAATTAGTATTTAGAGTAATTAGAGTGAAATCTGCTTCCATGCAGGATAAGAAAAAAGTCTTAAATGACAGTAAGCATTGCTAATAAATATTTTTTGGCCAGCTTCTTAGCGTTAAAAAAGTTCAAATAAAAAAAAAAGTTCACATATTATTTTAAAAGGCAAAGTTTAATAATAGTAAAATCCAAATTTATTCATTATGAAAAATTCTGCAATTCCCAAAATGGTTGCATGTACTATTTTTGATAAAGATGGATGTTAATAAGCTGTATATTACACCTATACAACAAATTTTAAATCCAGTTACTAATGATTCTTTCGAATAAAAAATGTATGCCTATGTATAATTTTAGAAAACAAGTCTCCCTCTCAAGGTATAAAAAAGGAAATATTTTCATGAAAACATTTTTATTGTCACTGACAGACTTTAGGCTTCACAACTCAATGTTAAATGACAGTTTAGAAGACAAAAAGATACTTATTAAATTAAATTAAAGTGCACATGGTAGCATCTGTTTCACTGAAAAGTATAAAACTGCAAAATTAAGCTGATTTTTTTCAGTGTAAAAATCATTAGCCAAAAGGCGTAAAAAAGAAAGGAGAAAATAAATATAATTCTAGAATCTATAGCACCACATAAAAAGCACATGAACCCTAAAAGCAAAAGTGGCCTAATTAATTCTACATCTTATTTCTCCTTCCCCACCTCCTGTAGTTGAAGATGTAGGGCCCTCAGACTATTATTGCTTTTAGATCACTTTGTTATTGACTATTCTCTGTATGATCATTTATTTTAAAGGACTGATGTCACATTTGGTGTTATATCTGATGACATATTGTGGACATTTTCTTCCAGAAATGGCTCTTTAAGGCTGAGTGCAAGAGGTTAAGCTGCCTGACTGAGGCCAAACCTAAGATCACAGACTTTTAATCTAAATTCCTAATATCCTTACTGAACGTAATTTAACAATTATTTTGTATACTACATACTATCATTTAACCATAAACTGCTGCATGTTAAACCAATACCTTGAAAAAAGGGAATTAAAACTATTTATCTTATTAAAAATAACCAATTTATATTTTATAAAATCAAGATTATTTTAATGTAGAAAGGAGCTTTTCCCCCTAAATAATCGACGTATCTTAAATGGCTTTCAAAAGTTAAAAAATATTAAGTGAAACCCTCTGATCAAAGAGAATACATTATTAAATCCAAAGGACTTTTTCAGTTTTCTCCAATTTGCTCATCAGGCTTCTGTCTAATCTGAATCATAGTGATATGCATTATATCAAAAAAAGGGGAAAATGTTTTGTTAAGCTCTGATAACAGGATGATGCAGAACAGGAACATATGAAAATAATGTCTATTCTCTTTTTCCAGGAGCCATCTATCACAACCAACTACAAATCAAGGCTCAGAAAGTATCTAGGCACTTGGACATTTATTACCATCTCTCCCACTTCATAATCTCATGCTAAAGTACCATAGTTGAGGGAAAATCATATACCCACAACAGAACCTAGGAACCTATTTGGTTTGTAAATGCTGTCTTTCTGATATTCATGGATTTAAGGCAGGCGTCCTGGATTAATTTACTCAAAGCTGAATGTGTCAGTTAAAAAAAGAAATATTTTATCTTCCCACTCTGAAACAAAGGGTCTATGTTAAGTAAGTTTTGCATGTGTAACATAATAAATAAATATACTTGACATCATAATTTAATAGGACCTTTCGCTGACTATAAAAAATTTAACTTCTCTTTCTGGGGTGAATAACTATGAAATGTAGTATGGACCATTTTACAGTGCCTTGTAATAATGAAGTTATGCTCTTCATTACCAAGTACTGTACCTGCTGCTATTGGCAAGGAGTGGTTTATACACTGACCATGTTCCACGGCTGTTTTTAGTGTCGCTTCAGGATGTGTCGATCCTAGAGGGTTACGCACAAATCGTCGCCGGCGCCGCAAGTCATCTTCCCAGTAGTCAAGGCGCCAGAACTCACGAGGACGACTACAATGAAACAGAGAAGCCACATATGTTAGCAATTATCAAACAGCGTGGTAGCACTGAATTTCTGCATAAAGCTCTCCTTGTTTGCTCTGCCTTTTTTTCCCCCTCCCCTTCCTCTTAATTCTCCCTCCACCTCACACTCCCCTTTTCTGCAATCTTTAACTTAGGTATGTCCTTGAAAATAACAATATCACCTTGCAGTCTAAGGAACTCCTTTTCCTTTTTCTTGGAAGGTGAAATGAGCACTAAATACATCATTTTAAAATGAATTGCTGACAGTGTGATCAGTTTCCCCACACTCTAGTGGCATGTGCTCTGATTTCAGCCTCATTTCAGCCTCAGCAGGGCACCTTTCTCTGTGGCTGCATTTATAAACCAGAATAGGGAAAAGGCTATTATAAATATGGTATAGCATTACCTATATTAATCAAAGTCTGTCCCCCTTCATTTTTCTTCCTAATTTGTGCCTTTTTGCACAAGGTCAGTAAATCATACCATGAATTCTTGGTCCAGAAAGTGTTAACTTTAATGAATATCTCAGTTACATGGTTATGTATGTGATAATAAAATATTACTCTGTTTAGATGTGCAGGAATTTAATTAAAATAATCTCTTAAAATATTCATTACATTTAGCCCCTGAGGCTTAGAACAACACAAGAAAATGCATTTCTTTTCCATTTACTGTTTTTAAATAAACCATTCCTATAGAGTGAAATAGCAATCTATTTTCAAGCAAATCAGATTGGATTTCTGTTTTATGTAGCCTGTTTTTATATTTAATTAAAAACTACATGCTATATGATGTGCAATAATTGCTATATCAAAAGCATACTTTTGGAAATGTATTTTTTAAAGGGTTCTACTATATTTTCCCCAATTATGTAGATCTTTTATATGGTAATATATAAATGTCAACTTTCTCTCCTATTAACTAATCATAATCTAGCATGCTGGAAAATATTTTATAAGAAAAACACTAATATGAAGTTTTTTCAGTTACAGTAAAAAAAAAAACCTGCAGAATACATGTATTCACTAAAGATACACAGCATGAAAGCTTGTAAGCTTTAATAACAAAAAAATTTGTAATCAAAACTTCTGTAAGGAATGACTAATGCAAAACTAAAGTGCACTTGTATTTCATGAGCTAATAAAATTGTACCTGTCAGCTTTGACATATTAGTCTTGACCAATTGACAGTTCCAAAATACCCACTTAAAAGTTACTCTTATTTTGATGTTTCAGAGATGCTACCTTTAGAAATTCAAAATCTGTAAATAAGTACTTTACTAATTAAAAATTATCTCAGACTAAAAAAAATTATCTCAGACTAACAAAAGCATAAACAACTAACAGTACATTATTTGAAGAAAATATTTTTAGAAAAATAACAGCAATCCAATTTTTTTTTTCTGAGAAAGCTGGGGACACAATGAGAACATCAAAAATTTCCTTTGTTGATTCTGACCATGCATAAAGGAGATACAATGTAACCAAAATGGAATACAAAAAAGGTGTAAGAATTGCAGTCCTCAAAGAGAAAGATTAAAAGCTCTTTTATTCTTCTTTCTTATTTTGCTGTCTACGTTTTAAATGGTAATTATTATAATACCATTTAAAAATAACTAAGAAGCACCTACAGTGTACACATAGAAGGAAAACACAACAGTTGTTTGAACTCAATTAATAAAATAAAATTCTCCTTAGGTGAAAGGCAAAAAGACGGTACACAGATGGCTACGTGTATGGCTTTGATAGTCATGGAGCTTGGATAGGCACTCCATCATTCTGCCTACCTACATTTATCTGTTAAAATTATTATCAAATATCAGCCAGGATGCAGTCGTGAATCACAGGCTGCTCCTCGTCTTCAGGGGAATGATACAATGAGGGGTCTATTCATCAGTGCGGCAATCGGCACAAGTAATTAGTTCCCTAGACTGAGATCTCCTACAAAGCCTATTTCATTCAGCACCACAAACATATGACGATGTAAAGCTAATGAAAGCTGCTAAAATTTGTTAACCTTTTCTGCCATCAATCCTTCTAATATTCTATGCTTCAGTATTATGCAAAGGTGGTGAATTATTAATTTGTCATTCATCCATCCTTCTGAATTTTGAGTCAAATTAAATGATGTCATTTTTCTTGATAACAATTAAAAGTATAAGAGATGTTAAGCTCCTATTATAAAATTATTACTAAATTAGGTAACAATACATTCTAGTATAATGCATGAGGGTGAAGTCAAATCCAACAGCTATTAAAGCATGTGTGTGATATTTTTTGTCATATAGTAGAAAAAACAGAATTATAACATCATTCACAAATTAACAAGTAACCCAAAGACAATATGTATAAGAATAATAACTAAAATTAGGAAGAAATAGAACTATGATATTTATGTTTTGTGCTCTTTGATACTAACCAAAAATGTTCATAATGCGTGACCTTTGGCTGATACAAAGGTACCAATGTATCAGGAACTGAGAATTTGTTCATACAGTAGAAAAAAATTTAAGGTAAGTTTCATCTTCATATCTAAATGTAATACCAAAAATTTTTTAAATACTTAGATACAGTCCAAAAAAAAAATAAAGAACTTTATACCTCAGCATGATAATGTTTACAATATCCTGAAGCTTTATCTCACACTACCTTTCTCAATACAAGTAGTCTACCTCCTGTAAACAACAATTTAAAATAACCTGAAGATAAAGCAAAAATCACTTATTTCAGAACACAGATCTAGAATGTGTTACAAAAATCATCCTAGAGCCCCAAAATTTCAATACATTTTCTTGAGAGTCTTTCCATTATAAAGCACCACTCCAGGTGATATAGGATACAAACCCTCAAGAAACTTACTCATAATGGAGTAGCTATTAGCCTTATCTGGAAAAAAATTGCATTTATCATCCAATTTCTGATGCTAAGAGTAATACATATTCTTCGGGAAAAAAAGTCATACTTACTTTTTTTCGATAAGGGTAATTACTAGCATGTTTAAAGTCATTTACATAGAAATAGACCTAGGCTTAAATATTCAGAGTTTTATCCCCCAATCCTGCTCTCTCCAATAATATAGTATTAAGTTTCATCACTGAAAAAATGAGGCTTGCTTTGTCATTTTAGAACAGTATTGGAAAGGGGGAATGTATAGGTTTCAATCACCAACTATACTATAAGAAGCAGGCTCCATACAGGGAGCCCGATGTGGGACTTGATCCTGAGGCTGCAGGATCATGTCATGAGCCAAAGCCCAATGGCTGAGTCACCCAGGTGTCCCAGAGACTTCACTCTCATTTAAGCAATACTTCTACCCCTTCCTAAAAGCCCTTTGTAGGAGAAAACAGGATAAGAAGTTAACAAATTTGGTATAATCAAGGCAAGTGTCTTCCCATAAGGTCATAAACTAACTAAATAAGTTATTGTATATTTTTTGGTGTTATCACCAATGATATAGATGGAAAAATTTTAAAAACGTGAAGTATGGGGAAACCAACTGTTGATCAAATACAAGCATGGGTAAGATGAGAAACTATGTATCCTGAGAATTTACAAATATACATATATATATATGGATCACTGTATACCTTTATACATATGCACCGATCTAAAAAAATTATATTAATATGATACCACGTCACAAGCTTAGCCTATATCCATTTATACTAATAATTAAAACAAAGATTCCCCAAAAGTAATCAAATTAAGGATGTGGGGCTAGGTCACATAACATTTAGAAATAAAGCCTTCTGTATAAAGGTGCTATAGTTAGGTCCCCTATTAGCACACCCTCCAAGTACTAAAATCTTTAATAGAAATACACGTCTTTGAAAAGTTGTGGATGACATGAAAATTAAATGTTCTACCTTTTCTTTCTAATGATTTCCCCCAATTTTTTTTTACCTAATTTCAAAGTCTGAGATTAAATTTACAATAAAAGTATAATTGTCTTTTTTTTTTTAAAGATTTTGTTTATTTATTCATTGAGACACAGGAAGAGAGAGAGAGAGGCAGAGACACAGAGGGAGAAGCAGGCTCCATGCAGGAAGCCTGATGTGGGACTGGATCCTGGGTCTCCAGGATCACACCCCAGGCTGCAGGCGGCGCTAACCACTGCGGCACCGGGGCTGCCCAATTATAAGTGTGAGTCATCTAATTATTTTTATACTTAAAAAAACCCTTCACATGTGTTTGTATACACATACCTTTAGCATATCGTTAAAATCTACATAAAAATATAAAAAACAATGTCATTTTAATATACAGAATATGTATTTTGTTCTACAAGAACAGAATCAAATAGATTGTTGAAGTATATCTTACAGAGAAATACAACTCAAGCATTAATAGGTAGTCTATTAATTCCCTTTCTGAGCTCCAATGTGATTAGTGATCTGATGAAGGAAAACAATTAAGTATGACCCAAATGAGAATCAGATGGAAAAGACAGAAGTAAAAGAGAGAACCAATAACTAAGGTATGATACACTTTCTTCCTCTAATAGTTAAATGGCTCAATTATAAATAACCTATTATTTTTCACATGTAAATTATAAGACTTCGAGTTCAGGGTTTTTTTGTTTGTTTGTTTTGTTTTTTGTTTTGTTTTGTTTTGTTTTGTAAAGTGTAACTTTTCATGGGGTGGGGATGGCTCCGCCATCAATTACATCAATAACAATGTACAAATGGGTGAATATTGCAACAGAATCCTAAAATATTTCTAATAACGATGACTTATTCACCTTGAGCAGATGTTAGGAATACAAGGATTATTAAGATATTCTCCTGGCCTCATGGGGAAGACAGATGTGAAAGTAAATGAGAATTCCAAAAAACTGGGTGCAATAGAGCAGAGCTCTATTAAATGGCTACTAAACTGCACAACTCCAGGGGGCAGTGATTGCATCAAAATTTTTATAAATGGCACTCCTGGATTTGTGCAATGCTCATTTTGGTTTTCTATATGAACACCCTTGAGAATGATAGGGTGCTATAAAAGCAGCTTATGTTTTTCCTGCTCCATACTATGCTCAGGCTCCTTTCTTTTTTTTTTTTTTTTTATCCAAGTTTAGACAAGGAAACTGCTTAAAGAATTTTATTTGTGGGGATCCCTGGGTGGCTCAGCGGTTTAGTGCCTGCCTTTGGCCCAAGGCCTGATCCTGGAGTCCTGAGTCGGGCTCCGGGCATGGAGCCTGCTTCTCCCTTCTCCTGTGTCTCTGCCTCTCCCCCTCCCATTCTCTCTCTCATAAATAAATAAATAAATAAATCTTTAAAAAAAAAAAAAAAGGAATTTTATTTGTGAGTTAAACATGTTACAGTGAAGGACGCAGGACCCGTCCTCCCAAGCCTGTGTCCATATATGGGACTGAACTTTGTGTTGTGATACAAAGAGTTCAAATAAACTACAAAAGTGAAATATAAGTCATTGCATATGTGGGACAAAAGGAAGGGCTATAGTCCATGGTTAACTGGAGGACAGGGTGAGGTCAGGCTCCTTTCTTTCTTTCCCAGAGTTAACATTGGGGAAAGAGAACAGAATAAGTCCCTTTCGATGCTATCAGTAGCAGAAAAGGTATTTAGACCAGGACTAATAAGCACATTGTCAAAAAGTCAAAAAACAGACAAAACTGAATACACAGAATAAAGCAATCAAGGACAAAAGGAAAACATTAGTATTTATTTCACTGAAGTCATTAAGTTCATATTGATTTATTAAAGTAGATGATTTTTTATATTATTCTATTAAAGTAAAATAGTGTTAATTATTAAAAGCAGTGGTAGCTACATATGTATTCCAATTATCCCATAACCTAAAGCTGACACTTACTCAAATTAGTCAGATATATTCTTTGTCTGCCATCTTACTGTTGTGTCATTTTAATGTAACTTGGGTCTATATCAATAAAAGAATGCTAGTTTTAAAAAGAATAACTGTCACAATGCAATTATATTAGAAAAATTTCCCATTTTCCATCTAACCCACTTCTTGTGACAATACCTGATAAATCTTGATAGCCTTAACAAAAGTCAGCAATAAATTCTTCTGGCTACAGAAAAGTTCTAAATCTTACACAATTTTAGTACTTCATATCTTGTTCTAAAATTTTTATATTACCTGTTTTTAAAATTCCTATAACCGGTTTACTTTCATTTTTATATTTTTAGATGAAAAATTCGTCCTAGATATTAGCTACAAGTTAAACAAATGGTAACCTCTAAAAAGGAGTAAACATTTTCAGTGTACTGTCAGCTAGAAGATGAAAGTGCTTAAGTTCTAGAAGGGTTTCACTTTCTGCATAAATCTTGGTGAAATAATGTTCAGGTACTATAGGGCATCATACAATATAAAAGAATGCTTTATCTCACAAACTGAAATTCGCTGTGCCTTCATGCAGATAGACAGAAAGAATATTACCTAAAACCAAGAACCAACTATAAATCAAATGGCAGTGATCTATGCACTGTGCTGTCTTAATGAAAAGAAAAGAAAAAACAAAACACACAAAAAAACTTTTCAACTACTTGGATCAAAAAGGAGACACCTTCTAAAGCAGAATTATTTCTTTATTGAGCCTCATATAGAGATTTGATATTATATAAAGTCACTAGAGAATTGCATATACTATTTAATTATGGAAAATTATATTTCATGTAATTATGAATTTCTGCATGGTACTATTCAATGTATTATATTCTTTTAGCTTTTATAAACATTTAGACACTCATATTCAATTAGTTATTTAGAATAATTTACAAAAACATAATACTGCAACAAGGTCAATTTTTTAAGAAAAAATCCCACACTTTTCCTGGCTGCTGTTAGTCTATTAGTCATTTCTTTATTCACTTAGCATTTTTAACCAGGAAGCACAGTTATAAGAAAATAAAAATCTAGTGTAAATTATACTACAAATTAAAACTCTAACAAAAGATAAATGAAAAAAACTTAAAAAAAAAACTTTAAGTAAATGATGTTGTTTAATACTAGAAGCCCTAAAACTCACCTCTACTATTTAGACAAATCTGATCTATTTTCCCCAAAAATCTGATTCAAAAAAATAGTAATTCACCAAACATCTATTTAGTGCCAACTATCACCATCCTTGGTACATCCATATGAATAATGCTTTTATAATTTTTTATGTTATAACCAAAACACTAAAATCATCAAATATCAAAAACAATACAACTATAAAATAGAAAAAATTTATTGCATTTGGCTACTCTGTGCTAGACATCATGCTCTTTTATTTTATTTTATTTTTTATATATTTTTTTAAGATTTTATTTATTTATTCAGATAGAGAGAGAGAGAGAGGCAGAGACACAGGCAGAGGGAGAAGCAGGCTCCATGCCGGGAGCCCGACGCGGGACTCGATCCCGGGACTCCAGGATCACGCCCTGGGCCGAAGGCAGGCGCCAAACTGCTGAGCCACCCAGGGATCCCCCATCATGCTCTTTTATACACATTATTACCAAACTTCATAGGAGCCCTGCCAAAATAGTTATTTTCACCTTAAAGATGAAGACACAAAGTCTTGCCCATTAGTAGTAAGTAATAAGCCTATGAACTTCAAAGCCAATGTGCTTTTCACATGACATTTCCTCTAGAAATGCAGTGGATACTATTTAGTTATGATCAAAGTACTAATTAACCCTGCCCGAGAGGATTATTTCATGAAGGTTTTAATGAGAAATTATTTTGTAAGTTCCATGAAGACAAGAGTTTGTGTCTATCTAATTCACTGACCAAACACAGTAACTGAAACGAAGCAGGCACTTAATAAATAACCAATTAAATAACAAGCTGACTTTTTAAAAGAATTTAAATGATAAACGGGAGTCTGCTGGACAAAATGGAAAGGGCATTCGAAGCAGAAGAAAGAGCACAGAAGATGGCATAAACACATAAAAAGGCACCCTTATCTTACAAAGTTTGGGTAACAAAGGTCATTTCAAGGCAGCCTCAGAGTGGCAAAAGCTAAGGTAGGAAACATAGGTTTAGAACCAGATTTCAAAAGGCCTTGTATAATTAACCAAAGTAGTTATCTTTACATCTTATAGTCAACAAGTTTTCTCAATAGAGGACTAATATGCTCAGCCTTTTAGGTTACATGGCAACAATATAAAAAAAAGAGAGGGGGGATAGAGCCTAAGGCTAAGATTCAAGAAACCTCTCTCAAGTGGGATAGGTAAGATTTGGTGAGACATTCAATATGGAAGGGTGAGGAAAAAGGAGATAATGAGAACAAAATTGAGGCTTGTGACAAAGGAGCCATGAGGGGATAAAGATGCTATTTAACTGAAACGACACAGGTTAAGTAGGTGTGGTTGGGAGAATAACCATGTCCTGGACACCTAATAACGTCTGGGCAGGTATATCTAAGTAATCACTTTAACTTGAGAATTCAAAAAAGCAGTCTGGGCTAGAGATATGAAATTGGGAGACTGATCAGTGTTGGGAGTTGAGGAATTTAGATATTTATCTAACAAAAATTTACTGAGTGTTCAGTATAAGCTAGGTATGTGCTAGATCCAGAAAAAATTATAATGAAAAGACAGGAAAAAAATGAAAAGGAAATTTAGGAAATTCCAATATTTAAAACATTGCAGAAGAAGAAGTACCACTGAAAGAGAAAAAAGTGTTCCTTACAATCAGTAATAAGGAAACCAAAAGAGCATGGTGCCAAAAAAGACAAAGAAGCAAAGTCTCTTCAAAGCAGTAAGTGGGCAGCAGCAATACTAAATTCTGCATAAAAAAGTTTAGAAGGGTGGAATGACTGGCTGGCTCAGTCAGTGGATGCAACTCTTGATGCTTGGGTTGGGAGTTCAAGCCCCATGTTTGGTGTAGAAATTACCTAAAAATAAAATCTTAAAAAAAATTGCTTAGAAGGATGAAGAGTGAAGGAAAGCTTTAATGTTTTTTTTTTTTTGCGTGTTAAGCTATATAATTTATATGCTATAAAGTTCACCTGCTTAAAGTGTACAATTCAACAGTTTTTAGTATAGAGTTGTGCAACTGTTACCATAATCTAATTTTAGAATATGTTTATTTTTCCCCAAAGAAATCCCAAACCCCATAACAGTTATTTCCCATTTTCCCTTCCATGAGAATAGACATGTAGACAATTTCACAGTATGTAGGGCAGAAGGTAGGTGAATGTGTTCACTCTGGCTTGGATCTCAAATCTGGACCAGTTTTAAAAAGAGACAAATTCTGATTGGTAAAAGGCATTTTTATTCATATTGGAACTATTTGGTGAGCCTAAGATCTATAAGAATACATAATTTTTAAAAAAACATTTCCTGTTATCTCTAAAGTACCAAAGAACTGAATTAACCTTTTTTGTTTTTTAAAGATTTTATTTATTATTTGAGAGAGAAATAGGGAGAGAACAAACAAGAGACGGGGAAGCAGAGGGGGAGGAAGAGGGACAAGCAAGCTTCCTGCACAGCATGGAGCCTGACACCGGCCTCCATCTCAGGACCCCAAGGATCATGACCTGATCCAAAACCAAGAGTCAGATGCTCAACCAACTGAGCCATCCAGGCATCCCAGAACTGAGTTTACCTTTTAAGAGAGACTCCTTAAAATAATCATATTTATATTTAATTCATACTATAAGATACATAATAGCTAAAGTTTTACAGTTATTTATATTAAAGACCAATAATCTTTGTAATTTCTGGATAGGATAAAAAGATATCTTGGCTTCATTTATTGTAAGGGATTTAAAATTAATCACCTTAGTTCTCTCATATACCAGATCTATGACCTCTACATAAATCATTTATCACCTTTGGGCTTCTACTGCCTTACATAAAATAATTTTAACTTGTTTAGCCCACTTTACAGGGCTGTAGTGAGGAATCAAAAGAAATGGGAGTATGTGAAATTGCTTCAACAGTAAAATGCTATATAAATGTATGTTTTTTAGTTAATAACGAAGTGTGCCTACTTCTACATGCCATTACTTGGATAAAAGCACCTGCTTAAAGTGGTATTACCAGTGACTTAAAACATTATTTAAAAATAAAAATATAAAAAAAAAAAAAAAATAAAAATAAAAATATAAGCAAGCCCTGATTACAATGCCCTTAAACAGCCTCTGATAATAATTAGCTCCAAGCCCCTGACAATGATTAGCTTTCTTACTTTAAAGTTTTCCCTATGCTGGACATTTTATAAAAACTGAATACAAAAAAAGAAAAAAACTGAATCATACAATATGTAGAATTTTGTGATTGGCTTCTGTCACTTAAAATGTTTTTGAGGTTCATCCATGTTGTTGGATGTTGTGGCATGTATTAGTACTTCACTCACAATGCATTTTGTTTATCCATTTATGAGTAAACAGATATTTGAATTGTTTCCATTTGAGAGAAGGGAATCTTGGATTTTATAACTAGAAAATTGAGGTACTCACTGGTTACCTACCTAGCATTCGCTTTTCTCCCCTTTCCTCTTTCCTGAGAAGTGCAATTTTCCTAATTATTCTTTCCTAACAATTATAATTTTGCTCAAGCTTTACTTCTCAAATAGTTGGATGATTTGCAGAAAGCTGACTTTAAGCCAACTATGACAATCCTGACATTCTTGCCAGTGATTGGTTCCAGAATCAAGCTTTAAAACAACCACTGCATATTTTTGCCTAGCAATCATTTTTCACCAATCTGAAATGCTAAATTTTTATTCAGTGGTTCAGACAGTAGTTCTTCCTTTCTCCTGATGGGCTGAAACAAGGAAATGTTAGACCCAGTTGCCAGGAGTTATAACACAACCAGGAAGAAGACAGAGTGGGGTAAAAGTTTACCCAGCCAGAACTGGGGAAAACAAATGGAGCTTAAGATCTGCCCCCAAGACCTTACACACTTATACTTTTTTATACTAAAGGATAATATACTTCTTCGTGAATGAAGAAATGAATTTTACTTCATTTAGAGCCAGGTTTTTTATTATGTGCCTTTGAAACCATCTAACAGATACAAGGATTCCTGGTGATGCCATCAGCAATTTGATTACAGTTGTGAAAGGAAAACTAGATAATAATGAATACATGTTTTGGTGGAGATAATACTGACTTTGAAAAAAAAAATTTGACAACGAAAGGAATTAAGGAGGTAGGGTGGTAGTTTAAAGAGGGTAAAGAATATATGTAAGCATGTTTGCAGAGGGAAAATTCAAAGTTCAAAAAAAACCACAAGACTGAAGATGACATGTGGGAGAAGGGCAGTCACAGCACTGTAAAAAGATAGAAGAGGTATGATCCTGTCAACAGAGTGTAACTACCTTGGAAGTGGAGAAAGTCACCTCCTTCTCTGTGGCAAGATGGAAGTATGTAAAATCTCTGTCTCTGTACTTGAATGTGTTTAGGGTTCAAGAGAAGAATAACTGAATCTGATTTTGGCCTGATTATTTCTACTTTCTGTACTCAACAGTAAGTTTGTGACACAAGGATAGAATACTGGGTTAAAAATTAGAAGAGTTGCCTTGAGTATGAAAGAAAACTGATTAAAGGAAGTTTAAGGATGGCTAAGTTGTTATAAAGGAAGGTATAGCTGAGATTGGAAACCATTCATCTAGAGTGACACTAATCTGTACAACTGTGGGATCTGTCCCTCAGCTATACTCAGCAATCTAAGAACAAGACTTAGAGCAGCTAGCAAAACTCAACTCAAGATTTAGGACTGATTTGGCTGGCAGGCCAAAATAAAAAAGGTTAAGGAAAATGAACAGGCTGGTGTGGATGATTGAGTTGGGTAAGAATGGTAAACCGGCGATCTTTTCGGACCTCGATAAATTAATATATGGTTTATTACACATTGATTCATTGAGAAACCCAATTAACCCTGCTTTCCACATCACTAATATTGACGATAATTTGGTCTCCCAATGAATTAATCAATAGGTTTAATTAATCTAGCCCCTTTACTTAATAATATGAGTTTCCAACTTGTACTAAAACATGTCTAGAAAGAAAGAATGGAGGCTTATACTATATTTGAAGACTGTCTTCAGACTCTGATCTATAGGGTCACTCTAGTAAATAGTCATAGAGCTGGACAATGTGCATGCAGAGAACATTCAGAAGTCTCAGAAAGATAGGATCTCATTCTGGTCAGAGGTAGGTTATATTGTACTCCTGGAAAAGAGATGGGAACTAAAGATTACTGATTGCCCACATTATATCAGGCACTCCGGTAAGAATTTTGCATGTGGTCTTGATTCTCAAAACAATCCTTTAAGTTAGGAATATAATCCCAATTTAAAAAGTTAAATCCCAATTTTGCTACTAAGAAACAGAGCTAGAACTCACATCTGTGGCTTTCCATTACCAAAAATTTTTAGTAATGCTACTTCTATGCTGCTGTGGCTGGGATTTTCATATTAAGCTCATTAACAGATTCACTATGACAAATTATTATAAAGTTTAAACACCTCTTTTACAAAATGACAGATTGGAATGGGACCAAAACCTCTTTATAAATTATATGAAAGACTATTATCACACATTATAATAAAGAACAATTGGAAAAATTTTCCAGCATTAGCCTCACCAAAAATTGAAATAGCATGACTTAATATTAGACTGGTAGGGAGAAGGGGGAGGTGATAAAGTGTTTTAAGGCTCTGTTGCTTTTTAACAGATAAGTAAAAGTAAGGTAAATACTAAGTACTGTGTAGTGCAAGTCAGCATTTGAAAACCTTGGGAACTATTAAAATTCACTGAATGTTTTCAGTAGCTCCGACTACTTGCCCCAAATACAGAAGTACTACATAGTTTATAAGCACATCTATGAAGGAATAGCAGAATCAAGAACCACTGCTTTGGCATTTAGGACTTCCATTTCTCTCAAACTCAGGCCTCTATATCACATTTTTGTTGTTGTTAAGATAGTTCATAGGTAAGTTATAAGAAAAGAGAAAAATACAAAATATCAGCTGCCCTAGTAGGACATTTTTATTTTTAAATAAATAATTTAAAGGCTTAAATGCAGCAGCATTATACAATACTTGATGTCTTTAATCCAAAACTCTTAGAAAATATTGGTGAAAGCAAATAACTGATTTTAACTAGCATAAAAGAAATAATATATACTTGCTTTGCAAGCTAGATAAATTAGTGAAAAGTATGTGCTCCTCATCCACAGGGACAAAAGGGCTTATTATGTTACACTTCCAGGTTTTTAAGACAGTTGGAAGCCACTTCTTTCAATAGTTGCTGTCATCTCCTGGAAACTCTGTAGTACTTTCAATTTTGAAGCAATTATTCACATTCTGAAGTGATTTATTTTCCTCTTTCTTTACTACATTTCAATTTGTCTGGCTCGCAATGACCAGTCCTGTTTGGCTTAATTATATTCATTTAAAAATATTTTTTAAAGTGCCCACTACTATTTGAAAAGGTTGAGAACCTATAGTGGATACTCATATAAGGAAAACTGTCTCTAATCTCAAGGCACTTACAACCTAATAAATGGGATAAAATAAGCAAACAATGAATTATACGGCAATAAGATCCATGCCATAAGAAAAGTAAAAATCCAGAGCTTTGGAAATTGAAAAAAAGGAGTAAGTGATCACATATGTTTTAAAGAGATCAGGAAATGCTTTAAGGAGCAAGAGATTTTTGAGAAAGATCCATAAGAAGGGGTCAAGTTTCAATTGATATACAAGGAAGAAGATTGCATTGTAGGCTTTTCAGCAAAAGTATAGAGGTCAGAAAATTGGAAGCAGTCCTTTTGGTTGACCCCAGTAGAAAATGAAGTATAAAAGAATTGTTGGGGCCTGGCCATACCATAAAAGACAGGAATAAAAAACTAATGAGTTTATATTTCACTCATTCACTCACTTATTTAATCAACAAATACTTATTGAATGCCAATGATGCATAATGACCTATACTAGGCAATGGAGATTTACAAAGTTATTTGATGATAAAGAGAGTCATTATCCTCAAGGAGTTTACAGTACAATGGAAGAAACAGATACATAAAGAGACAATTATACACAAAACACTCCCTGGGAACAAAGTGGAAGGGCATTATCCAAGGTAACAGAAGGCTTCCTGGAAGGCAGTAACACACAAATTGAGTCAGAGTTAACAGATGTTAACCAGTAGAACAAGGAAAGGAAAAGTATTCTTTCTGAGGGAACAGCAATTGCAAAGCCAAAGAATGTGAACTGAAATGTTTCTAGAATACCAGGGCAGTACAGGCAACAGGGGCCAAAGAAGAAACTACAGAAATAGGAAGGGGCCAGACCACAGGGAATCATCTACATAATCCCAACTCCTGTTTTTTTTTGTTGCTGTTGTTGTTGTTCTAAGATTTTTTTCTTAAATGTATTTATTCATGAGAGATACACAGAGAGAGAGAGAGAGAGAGAGAGAGAGAGAGAGGCAGAGACCCAGGCAGAGTCTGTAGAAGCAGGCTCCCTGCAGGGAACCCGAAGCAGGGACTCAATCCCAGGACCCCCGAATCATGCCCTGAGCTAAAGGCAGATGCTCAACCACTGAGCCACCCAGACATTCCCCCAACTCTTGTTTAAAAACCTATGCATGACTCTTCAGGACTGACCACAGTTAGTTACAAAGACTTTACCTGTCAGGCACCATGGGGAAAACCTACCCTCCATCAGCCCCAAACCAGACTTGATATATAGCCAGTGAACTTCAGTCTCTGAAAGGAGTTGTACTCAAGGACTCAGGCCCAACTGGCACAACTGTATTCCTAGCCCATGCTAGGAATTCCTTTCTCCCAAGACTTCTTTATTTGAAGCCTTAGGCAGAGGTCCTCTTCAGGTCCTCTGTAAACTGCTGTAAATTTTCATTCTGAGTTCCTTCAACAGTGAGATGACCCTAACATCTATATTCATCTATGCTGATCCACACTGCTTCACCTGGCTTTCCACCACTGCAATGTTTCGTGGAGGGAAAAATGGAACAGGGGGAGTCCTGCAGGTTTAGACTCTTCCTTATACCACCAAAGTAAATTATTAAAGCCTTACTCTTTCATTTTTGGTTTGTGGCTTTAATCAGCTACTCTGATCCTTGGTAGCTCAGCTCTCTCCTAGCTCAGCTCAGCTCCTGACTTCATCCATGTCATGCTGAAGAGTTCAGTTTTATCCAGTAGCAATGGAGAGATATCAAAGAGTTTTAAGTAAGTATTATGATTACAGAGCGATAACTCTAGAAAATATATAAAAATTATATCAGAAGAAATATCAGAAATGAGAACACAAGTAAGGAAGTTATTGGAATAATTTAAGCAAGATAAGGGATTTCAAAATTAATTTTTAAATTTCCAATTTTTCTGATTTATCCTATGAATGTGTTATTGAAATGTGATAAATTTCTCTGTGATACAAGGTTGGCAATAAATATGTAACACATGTAAGTAAAGGTCAAGGACATAAGGCAATTTATTCAAAACAAAATGGGTCCAAAGCATATGATGTATAAAACTGTTACATGCAGTAAAACAGGCCTAAAACTAAGACAGAGATCAAAGTCCTAAAGATGAGTAGAGATGGGAACAAAATAGAAATGGTCCAGTAAATGCTCTATCAACTTAGCCCAGAAATGGCATACATGTCCTCTACTTACATACATTCCTTTGTCTTACCAAGTCACAAGACTCCACATAGGAAACGGGATCCCCCAAGTGGGTAGCCATTTCCCAGCAACAGCTCTATACAATGGAAAGACAGAATGAAACTATATGATTAGCTACTGTATCTACCACAGATGACAATAAATACCACAGAGAAAAATGAAATGTGAAAGAATAGCAGGAAATATCACAGAGGGAGTAGGAAACCTTTTAAAATAAGATGATTAAAGAAGGATTCTATGAGAAGGTAACATTTGAGCAAAGACCTAACAGAGGTGAAAGCTTCAGTTATGCAGATGTCTTAAAAAGAAAGTTTCAGGCAGGGACAACAGCACTCCACTTTGTGAGACCATGGAACTGCAAAGAAACCATTATGGATGAATAAAGAGTCATTGTACAAGTAGAGACCAAAGAGTTACTAAGAGAATGAGGCCATTGGAATATTTTAAACAGAGAAGTAACATGATCTGCCATGATTTAACATGGTCATTCTGGCTGCTGCAAGAGCCCGGGTGTAGGTGGGAGGGTGATTTTAGAAGCTAGAAGTCCAGTTTGTAGACCTTTGCAATAATCAAGAAGATGATGATGTCTGGAAATAAGTGGCAGTAGTAGAAATGGTAAAAAGTCACTGAATTCTGGAAATATTTTGAAGATTAAGTCAAAAGAACATACTTACATCATAAATGGGGTATGAAAGGAAAAGAGGCAATGATAGTATAAGGATTTTGATCTCAGAAACTACAGAAATAAAATCAACATTAATAAAGATGAAATAGAATGTGAGAAAATTAGAATTCGATAAAGAAGGTCAGGAATTAGTTTTAAACATGTTATGTTTGGGGTACCTATTTGAATCTGTGGCAGAAAGGGCTATTACCACACCAATTTTCCTCTTCTACATAGGCAAATGGCTAAGCCACACTTCCAATCTCCTCTTCAATTAAGCATAGTCATATGACTGTGCTCCAGCCAGTAAATAATGAGCAAAAATGATACAAGCCACTTCCAAACCTAGCCTATAAAACTTTTCAATGTGCAGTTGTCCATGTTCCTTCCACTGGCTTGCTGAAAATATACCTGGCAATCTTAGAAGTCAAGAACTACAGATATTGGAGCTATAAGAATAAGTCACTTACCAGAATCATCTTTTTTGTACTTAATATGAAAAGACATAAAATTCTATTATGGTCAGCCACTGAATGAGATTTGGAGATTTATCTATTAAGGCAGCTTTTATATTGCTACAAACAATACAAATATCCAAACAGAGATGTTGAGTAGATAATTATGAGTGTGGAGTTCAAAGTGTGGAGTATGGAGTTCACAGGATATATAATCTAGGAGTCAAGAAAATATCTTGTTTATATAATATGGATAGCTATGAACTGGTTAAGATCTCTTTTTTTTTTAAGGTTTTATTTACTTATTCATGAGAGACACACAGAGAGAGGCAGAGACACAGGCAGAAGGAGATGCAGGCTCCATGCAAGGAGCCCGACGTGGGACTCAATCCCAGGTCTCCAGGATCACACCCTGGGCCGAAGGTAGCACTAAACTGCTGAGCCACCCGGGCTTCCCTGACCTGGTTAAGATCTTAAAGGAAGTGAGTAGAGTAAGAGAAAAAGAATACTCCAAAGACTAAGGTCTGAGTAACCCCAATAATAATGAGGTTGACAAGGTAAGGAGAAACCAGTAAGGAATCTGAAGAGTGGCCACTAAAGTAAAATTAGAAGAATATGGTTTCCCAGAGGCCAAATGGAAATTTATTTCAAAGAGGAGGCAGTACTCAGGCATATCAAAAGGTATCAATTAGTCAAGAAAGATGAAGATTGAGAACTATGGGATTTGGCAGTATAAATGGCACAGGTGACCTTGAAAAGAACAGTTTCAGTAGAATAGTAAGAGAAAGCCTCAGTGAAGAATGAATGAGAGAAGAGAAACTCATCAAAGAAATAAATCTGTCAAAGTTCTTCAAGTATAATAAAGAAGCCTATCTATATTCTATACTGGACACAGTATATTAGAAACATTTGGGGGGGGGACCCTAAATACAAACAGTCCTAACAAATAATACTAAGTAAAAATCACAGAATTATGCAATATATAGGGATTCTACTAGATCTGGACACAACAGAATATCCTACGTAAGAATAAGATTAATTTGAAAAGACAAAAAGTGAAAATCATAAAGACTGCATAGATATCTACGGGTTCATTTATATTTAATTCATTAATCTGCAGAGGCAAAGATTCTAGTGTATTGTGCAGGCAAATTTATTAATTAGGGCTTTACTTCAAGTATTGATACTGAGTATCAATATTCAACTTTGACTAGGAAGAGAAAGACTAAGAGAAATGGTCCCTAAAAATTCATTAATGGGAATTGAAATAGGTTAATAAGCAACATTACCATTTATATTAATTTCAATAACTAAACTATGGCCTGTCTCAAAAAAGAAACTAACAAAGAACCAAAGAAATTGTAGTAATAAAACACTGAATCCTATATAATCACATTATTTTTTTTTATTTTTTATTTTTATTTATTTATGATAGTCACAGAGAGAGAGAGAGAGAGGCAGAGACATAGGCAGAGGGAGAAGCAGGCTCCATGCACCGGGAGCCCGACGCGGGACTCGATCCTGGGTCTCCAGGATCGCGCCCTGGGCCAAAGGCAGGCGCCAAACCACTGCGCCACCCAGGGATCCCTATATAATCACATTATTAATGTAGACCAAGGAGGCTATAAATGGAAAGGTGGAATAGTATGCATTTAAAATGAGTAACAAACAACACTACCAAATCAGGTAACTTAATGTTTGTGTCAGAGCTTTCATAGACTCTAACCGGGTTGCACAGTAGCCACACAGGCTACACATCCATTTTGTTTTAAAAATTCTTTGGAATAATCACTAAAGCTATTCTCTTATTCATATTAGAATACTATCACATTAAAATGCACTGCTGTAAGGTTCCCCACAGAGAATTTATATTTTTGCCTTTATACCCATATTATCAGCTTTCCAAATTATTGTAGTTAAAGGTTTGCTTTTCATTATTTTATAAGATTCATTTACTTTTATGCACTGGGCTAAGGATAAATAGCATACTGAAAAAAAAGAAGCAATAGTATTCTCGTATCATTTACAATCTTGTCTGTCTGAATGACTATCTTAAAAGAGATCTTGTCACAGAAAAGAGTAATTTTTAGTCAAAGAGGAACTGTGCAGGCTAACAAAAATATAAATGAAAATCAGAAATGTTCCAAAGGGCTCATGAGATTCCCTCAATCCTGTTTTTACTAAAAAATAGGAAAATTAAGTTGTTTGAATTGTAGCTCTTCCCTTCCACTCCCAACATTTGGGAAAGTGACTAATTTTTTTTTTAAAAAGATTAAAGTTAAAAGCTATAAACCTTAAGTTTAAAATAAATTTGTATAAAAAAATTAGTCACATCTTCTCAATAAAAGACTGATCTTTTCAGTCCTAATCTTCTTAAATAGCAATAAGCTATGCTAGTTAAGCTTTTTTTGTTACGTCCTTTTCAGCATATTAGTTTTACTACAAATATGAAGTAACCTGCTAGTCTGCTATAGCATTTTCTTTGGTCATTAGAGTGTTAAAATACTGTTTTCTTCAATTACATAGTAAATTACAGCAAACAGCATATATCTCAGGTAATAGTTCAAATAAAAAAGTTAAATATCTACTTAAAATTCACCAAGATAAATAAAATAATTACATTAGAGACTAACACTAAGAAAAATCACACATTTTTATTTCCTGGAAAAATAAATGCAATGTATGTGTCTAAAAAAGAATATACTACCTTTTAAAAGAGAAAGCATTATTTCTAAATTTTACAAGGTTACTATCAATACAAGTTGGGGAAAAAAAAAAACCACAGAGAAGTAGATGTTGTTTAAATACCTTATGGTTTCATTTTACACTTCTCATATCAGGGTGAAGTCTTAAAAGTAATTCAAAAGGAAAATGAAAGTATTTTACTCAGAAGATAGAGTCCATATGTTCTTCAATCTGGAAACCCACTGGGAAAAAGACTTGAGTTTTTAAAAACTGAATTTTGACAATTGGAAGCTGATGTGGCTGTTTCTTCTCTCTGAGAAGATTTGAATCATTCTCAGGGGGAATGAGATAGATCTTTATCAAGTATAGCAAAGCTTAACACCTGTTTAACTCCAAATTACTTAGAAAAAACTTAGTGAGTCTTCAGAATCTCACAATGTGGGCTTAAATAAATATTTATTTCTAAGCGTAAAACATTTTTATAAGCTCAGCACAAGTCTCTATATATGGGTCTGTCCATGTTTGATATTCTGCACCTAACTCTATCACAATGAATCTATTTCTTATTGTTATATATATACAAACATAATTATTTATTTTATGAGGGTAACAGTACATTATAACTACTTATACATCTGCAATACCATTACACTCTAAGATTCAGAGCAGGATCTATGTTTTTTCACTTTATATGAACACTCAGCTTATAGCACAATGCCCAGGACCTAATACTTTTTTAAAGTCTACTAAAAGATATATATGTAATTTCTTTATTCTAATCATTCTTTCCTAGATCCAAATGAAGTTGATATATCCAAAGTTAAAATAATTTTGTACTCAAAGCCAAGGTAAAAAAGGGCTACAGTTTTTAAAGGAGCCTTGATTCTATATAATATAGCATAAATTAGATAATGTGTGCTCTACTACCAATGCACATGATTCCTAATGTAACTTAACTAATTTTTATTACCTATAATGCAAAAAGTGATTTACTAATATATACTGACATTTCTAAATGTCTTTATTAAAAAACAGGTTTTTATTAATGTACAAAAAATTATATTGGACTTAAAGTGTATATATTTTTTTAAAATACAGATTTGTTTTGCTTTTTCTTTGAAGGGATTTAGTTTTATTATGTTGTTAGGTAAAAATTGCCCAGTAGCAACTGCTTATATTTTTGCTTCTTCCCCTCCAACTTTTCTTCCTATTTTGGAGAAAAATACAATGGAATAAAGGATAAAGAAGGCAAAAAAATTTTTTTAAAGTACTTTATTTTTTTTAAAGATTTTATTTATTTATTCATGAGACAGAGAGAGAGAGAGAGAAAGAGGCACAGACACAGGCAGAGGGAGAAGCAGGTTCTATGCAGAGAGCCCGACGCAGGACTTGATCCCAGGTCTCCAGCATCACACCCTGGGCTGAAGGCGGCGCTAAACCGCTGAGCCACCTGGGCTGCCCGAAAGCAAAGAATTTTTAAGAAAAACAACTCTCAGAAAAAGCAATGGAAGAAACATTGCATGAAAGTGGAAATTACTGCCATAAGTTTTCTCTATACTTCTGCTGTGAAAGACGTTAGTTTATGGTGATTCCAACGCTCTTCTTAAACCTGATCTCTTCTATCATTAAAACTTTTTTTTTTTTTAACATTTCCAAGTTCTAATCTGAAAAACTATAGAATTTCTAATTACTGTTTTTGTTTATTCCTTAATAAATTTTGTATATTCTAGGTTGTGTTTCCATATTTTTTTTTAAAAAGCTTACTTATGTCACTATGTAAAAGTGTAGTACTGTAAAAGCAACCTGATGTGTGAAAAACAACCAGATGGGGAGAAAAAATACCTAGATTCTAGTTCTGACTAGCTATTGGATCCTGAGTAAACCCATATAATCTATTTGGGGCTTACTCTTCTTTTCTATAAAATAAGAAGGCTGAATCTAATAATCTGTAAGTCTCTACCATGTCCAAAATGCTATTATTTTGTTATTCTTCTGTGTGTGTGTGTGTGTGTGTGTTAAGATTTTATTTATTTATTTGAGAGAGAGAGAGAGAGAAAGCATGCAGACATGGGGGCTTTGGGGCAGGGGAAGGACAGAGGAGGAGGGAGTAGGAGAAGCAGATTCTCTGCTGAGTAAAGAACTTGAAGCAGGACCAATCTCAAGATTCTGAGATCATGGCCTAAGGAGAAACCTAAGAGTAGGACGCTTAATTGAGTTGAGCCACCCAGGCGCTCCATATTTTGTTATTCTTTTAAATAACATATCTGACTATTAGAGTATTTCATAAACCTCTCTATGTATATGTTCAAAATCTTATTACTTCTAATTTCACAGAAGGCACACAGAATATCGTTTAAGGATAAAGAAGTTCATGGAATTAATTCTTTTACTTCCCTAGTATCATACATTTCTCTTGGGAGTAAGAAGGAGAGAAAGTAATAATGCTATACTTTGTTGACCAATGTAAAGAAAGTCTAGAACACTCCTAGATGAAAACCAAGAACATTTTGGTGGATTCTTTCTTTCTCCCTGCCACCCAATCCTGTAGAGCATATTGTGAATGAAGAAGTAAGGGTAAATTAAACTTTGATAAGCATATTGAGAAGCAAGCAATAGAGTATTTTTCTTTATCCCAGTCAATGACGTAGGCTAGAAGGACACTGAAGTTGAGGGAGGAGGTAATAATAAGGTCAAGATATTCAATACTCGGTTTTATAATGGAGGGTCATTGTTTTGAATGCTTAAGCTAATGATAATGGACTTGATATGGTATACTTCGCACATGAAAGTAAGTATATAACCAATAAAGAAGCAATTATGAGAAATTCCTAAAAGAAAGAAAGGTAAAACAAATCAAAGCTGACAGAATCAAATCTCAGACACACACAGAAGAGGAGTACTCTCAAGAAGAAAATGAGGGAAGAGTTCCAGGCTAAAGGCAACAGATGCAACCAGTGGGTAGAGATAGTGGTCACCTAGACAATCTTTAGGTTGATTTCACCTTCCTCCTCCCCTTATTGCTTCTGGGCATCAAGCAACCAAAGAATTGCCTATTCTAGGTTAAAGGGGTGAACTCTTGGGCTAGAAAAAAGGCCAACAATCCCATTTCCGGGAAACTTTGCCTGGTTGCATGTTCTACCCTTTGTATCATAAGGAGAAGGCATTTGCCAGCATTTTGGTGAAAGCTTTATTGTACATATTTTGATTTAGTAATTTTCCTTCTAGTTATGTATCCTACAGAAGTACACAAATTCACAAAAATGAATCTGCCAGGATTGCCACACTTCTATAAGAAGGAAGTATTTGAAGCTAAAGATTCACCACTAGAAAAAGCTCAGATAAATTACTAAATTTTCAAACTACTATATGACTTACCTGCTAAAAAGGATATGGTAAATATATGTGAAATAGCATGGAATGTAAGTGAAATGGATAAGTAAGTAAATAATGTATATGGCATAGCTCCAATTATCTTTTTAAAAATTACATGTCTTTATCAATGTAAGAGAAGAAATCAGACTATATATCAAACTATTCACTTCCTCAACACAGGAGGAAAGTAAGACTCAGGGGTAGGTATAGATAGTAAAGACTTATACTTAATGATCATTTTTCAAGAATATTATTGCTACATATCCCATATATTTATTTATTTATTTATTTTTTAATTTATGATAGTCACCCAGAGAGAGCGAGAGAGGCAGAGACACAGGCAGAGGGAGAAGCAGGCTCCATGCACCGGGAGCCTGACGTGGGATTCAATCCCGGGTCTCCAGGATCGCGCCCTGGGCCAAAGGCAGGCGCCAAACCGCTGTGCCACCCAGGGATCCCTACATATCCCATATATTTAAAAAGAAAATAAAGTTTGCCAATTTGAATCTTGACCTGAGAAATATCTTCCCCACCTAGATAAGAAGATTTTTTGTAACAAAGTCCACCACACTCTATTAAATTCAGTATGTTATAAATAACTGGACTGTCCTCTACTACAACATACACATACCAAAAAGCTATATGAATACAGTACATTATTGTCTTCACTTTGTAAATATATTCAAGTAAAATGTTTAAAAAATCTGTATCTTCTTTGAATTTAACTGCCGTTATTGCATATACTTATTTGAGACAAGTATGTGCCAATTCTGTATTATTACTGTGGTATGGGAAAAACTCAAAAAACTTGCAGGTTTATAAACTCAATTCCATGCCTTCCCCTCTATGTCATAATGCTGATTTTGTTTCCACAACAAGAAAAATCTAAAGTAAAAACTTTATTACTATACTAAAAATATTTTTGTCTTTAATTCACAAAAATTCACTGACACTTGTAGGCACTTATACCACATACCTGACTTTTCATCCATTTTCAAGAAAGTTATCAAGAAGGTGCTGTTCAATCAACAACAAATAAAGATATTGTATGAGTTTATCATCAATGAGATTCCTATTTACATTTATAAAGACTAATCATTATTTAAATTACCTATGTATTCAAATTTACTGTGACAACTCAGTAAAAGAAAACACAAAAAACAAAAAATACGCAGTTTTCACAAGAACACTGTGCTAAATATATCAAATTCTGATATAGCTCTATGAAATTTGTTGCATTAGCAATTCCACAGTAAATTTTTATAAATAATAGGGAATGCTGACACTTTTCCTTTTTAAAAAAGATTTTATTTATTCAAGTCAGAGAGAGCATGGGTGAGGAGGGGCAGAGGGAGAGGGAAAAAGAATCTGAGGCAGATTCTTCACTGAGCAAAGAGCCCAACCTGAGGCTCAATCTCACAACCCTAAGATCATGAACTGAGCTGAAATCAAGCTTTAGATGCTTAATAGACTAAGGCACCCAGGCACCCCCTAACATTTTTCTTTTTTTTTGAATATCCATTTATTTTAATATTTTTTTTATAAATTTATTTTTTTATTGGTGTTCAATTTGCCAACATATAGAATAACACCCAGTGCTCATCCCGTCAAGAGCCCACCTCAGTATTCAGGCTTAACCACTTACTAGTTAATCTTAAGAAAACTACTTAGTTTCTATAACCTCAGCTTCTCCTCTTAAAGTAGGGATAAAAATTACACTTACCACAAAAATTGTAGTAAGAATTATTTGAGATAATATACTTAACTACTTAACAGAGATACAAAATAAAAAATATTAGCTATAAAATGAACCATATATGCAGAAATTACCATGCCTCACTGAATAATATCACTAATCAAAACACAAGGATGGTGACATTACATCATGCATCTTAGTGTGTATGTTCTTTAGACTTCTTGGCTAATTCTTACCTAAATGTTACATGATTTGTGAATACAAAAAGTTGATCAATATTCAACTTTAGCACCTTTTTGGAAAGTTGAGAATAGTATTCCAGTAAAATGATATACCAGCAATAATGACGTCACAAAATCTTAGGGGAGAGTAGAGATGCTATATTTTATATACGTAAATAAATTAAATCAATAGGTTTCCCTTTTGCAGACTTCCTGATTTCCAATTAAATTATTTTTTCCTATTAGGTAATGTATACTATTTAAAATGACTGCTGCTTTTCTTTTCTCTTATGAAGAAAAGTGCATAAAGATTGATTTTAGTAAAAAACAATTCAAATTAAGGAAAACCACACCCACATAATTGATTTACACTCCTATACTCTTAATTATTTCTTATAATTAAGTAAAATCTACAAACACTATACCTTTTTCATACTACTTCTAGAAGGGCCTAGGTATTTTCTCTTCTCAGTAATCTTTACATTTTCCAAACAGAATCTTATTCTCTCCCTCCTTACCATGTAGATAGGAGCAACTTATCAGACAGAGAGTTTTTCCACTTTTATACAAAGAGAAGAAAAACATTTCTATCATGTAATTTTGACCAACAAATTGGTTTAAATGTTTGTTAGTGGTAGACTTGGAGTCACATTCATACAACTAATGCATATATAAAAACAGATGTTACTTACACAGAATTAAAGTTAAAAACATGACAGACATATTCAAAAAAATTAAATGCTTTTAGATAATGAAGAAGGAAGGACAAAAACTTCAAACAGATGGTCCTGAAGGGATTTTCAATAAGAAATACTACTTTTTTATTGGATTGTTTCATTTTTAGTACTTATTTCTAAGAGCTTCTTATAATCAAGGAATGTAACCAGAAAATAGATTTTTGGAAGATATAAACTGAAAAATGTATAAAGTTAATGCGTTAGAACAGTTATGAGAATTGGGAAATAGTGCCAACTGGGGAATGGATCAAAATCTTTAGAAGAGCTTTTCAAATTGCATGAGCTAAAAAAAAAAAAACAAATTGCATGAGCTACTTGTTTTTCCCACTACCACCTTTTGATATCTACTAGAAGCAAAGTCACCAACAGACATAACTCACACAGGTGACCAGTGTGGAGGCAGTAACTAGACGACCAACTATTGCTTTCAACTGTGAGTGACTAATAAATTTTAAAAGCTAAACCTTTAAAGCTTTTTCAGGGAGTGTCAGAATTACATTTTATGTCAAATGACCAAAAAATAACAATTTGAAATACAAATATAAATCAGCATGTTTTTATATAAAATTACTTGTAAAATACTATATGCAGCTTTGCTCAGAATCTTAATTTAACTTAAAAATCCAAGTCGGTAATCACAAGCTATTTTGGGCACCACAGAAAGAGATACGATTTAACTCAGTGGTTCCGAATCATGCCTAAGCATTAGATTTACCTGGGAAGCTATTAAGAATACTCATGACCAATCCATATCTTTTGGATTGGGACCCTATTACTAATATATTTTTTTCAAAACTTTCCATGTGATTCTGATATACAGCTAGGATCAAAAGCAACTGAATTTACTGAAAGAACTTGCCAAAATGTTACTTATTTTTTATTTTCTATTTCTGAACAGTTGCAAAACCTTGGGTACTTAAAAAAAAAAAACCTCTTTTGAGTCTTAATTCTCTTAAACTGCAACGTGAGTTAAACTTGTCTACATGATGTCCAGGGTTTCTTTTGTCTTTAAAGTTGTTTGATCAAACCTGCTTAAAATTGGCAGACGTTTGGTTTAACTTTTTTGAAGAGTAAGTTTACTGTCTAAAGCGTACTTCTAAATAAGTTAAACCATATACCATGCCTACCTAAGGTGATGTAATTAACCTTTCACACATTTGTAGATCCCACTGTAAGTAACTATATTTACCAAAAACTATTTGAAATAGCATGTTCTTGAATAAATATCTTAAAAGGTTTTACTATGTGTTTATCAATGATAAAATTAGTTAGTAGGAAATCTTAACCTTCACTGAAAATTCTGGGATCATTACACTCCAGGGGTACATTTTCAGTATCACACATCATTAACATTTATTCTATGTTGTAACAGATACCAAAAAAATAAATGAGACTATAGTTTTCACTTAAAGCATTTTCATCTAAATCAACAATTAATTTACAGACATAATGGCACTAGACTTGAACAATTAAATACACATGTGAAGAAATAGACATAAGCACCAACAAAGCCATTTTTAACAAATCAACATTTCATTGCCCATATTAAACAACAACTAAATTGTTTCCACTTGAACATTAGAATGGGATTGCCATTCACAGGCATAAAAACACAAACTCAAGAGTTTTGGAAAATTTAAACTTTATGTAATTTGAGATTGATGCAGCATCATTTGATTTGAATAGAAAATAAATGATTTGAAGATAAAAAAGAAAACACTACTTGCTTCTTTTTTTCTTTTTTAACTTACTTATTCATGAGAGAGAGAGAGAGAGAGAAATAGAGACATCGGCGGAGGGAAAAAGAAGCAGGCTCTCTGGGGAGACTGATGAGGGACTAGATCCCAAAACCCTGGTATTAGGGTCTGAGCCTAAGGCAGATGCTTAACCAACTGAGCCACTAAAGGGGCCTCCTATTACTTTCTTTTTAAATATATTCAAGTAAAATGTTTAAAAAATCTGTATCTTCTTTGAATTTAACTGCCGTTATTGCATATACTTATTTGAGACAAGTATGTGCCAATTCTGTATTATTACTGTGGTATGGGAAAAACTCAAAAAACTTGCAGGTTTATAAACTCAATTCCATGCCTTCCCCTCTATGTCATAATGCTGATTTTGTTTCCACAACAAGAAAAATCTAAAGTAAAAACTTTATTACTATACTAAAAATATTTTTGTCTTTAATTCACAAAAATTCACTGACACTTGTAGGCACTTATACCACATACCTGACTTTTCATCCATTTTCAAGAAAGTTATCAAGAAGGTGCTGTTCAATCAACAACAAATAAAGATATTGTATGAGTTTATCATCAATGAGATTCCTATTTACATTTATAAAGACTAATCATTATTTAAATTACCTATGTATTCAAATTTACTGTGACAACTCAGTAAAAGAAAACACAAAAAACAAAAAATACGCAGTTTTCACAAGAACACTGTGCTAAATATATCAAATTCTGATATAGCTCTATGAAATTTGTTGCATTAGCAATTCCACAGTAAATTTTTATAAATAATAGGGAATGCTGACACTTTTCCTTTTTAAAAAAGATTTTATTTATTCAAGTCAGAGAGAGCATGGGTGAGGAGGGGCAGAGGGAGAGGGAAAAAGAATCTGAGGCAGATTCTTCACTGAGCAAAGAGCCCAACCTGAGGCTCAATCTCACAACCCTAAGATCATGAACTGAGCTGAAATCAAGCTTTAGATGCTTAATAGACTAAGGCACCCAGGCACCCCCTAACATTTTTCTTTTTTTTTGAATATCCATTTATTTTAATATTTTTTTTATAAATTTATTTTTTTATTGGTGTTCAATTTGCCAACATATAGAATAACACCCAGTGCTCATCCCGTCAAGAGCCCACCTCAGTATTCAGGCTTAACCACTTACTAGTTAATCTTAAGAAAACTACTTAGTTTCTATAACCTCAGCTTCTCCTCTTAAAGTAGGGATAAAAATTACACTTACCACAAAAATTGTAGTAAGAATTATTTGAGATAATATACTTAACTACTTAACAGAGATACAAAATAAAAAATATTAGCTATAAAATGAACCATATATGCAGAAATTACCATGCCTCACTGAATAATATCACTAATCAAAACACAAGGATGGTGACATTACATCATGCATCTTAGTGTGTATGTTCTTTAGACTTCTTGGCTAATTCTTACCTAAATGTTACATGATTTGTGAATACAAAAAGTTGATCAATATTCAACTTTAGCACCTTTTTGGAAAGTTGAGAATAGTATTCCAGTAAAATGATATACCAGCAATAATGACGTCACAAAATCTTAGGGGAGAGTAGAGATGCTATATTTTATATACGTAAATAAATTAAATCAATAGGTTTCCCTTTTGCAGACTTCCTGATTTCCAATTAAATTATTTTTTCCTATTAGGTAATGTATACTATTTAAAATGACTGCTGCTTTTCTTTTCTCTTATGAAGAAAAGTGCATAAAGATTGATTTTAGTAAAAAACAATTCAAATTAAGGAAAACCACACCCACATAATTGATTTACACTCCTATACTCTTAATTATTTCTTATAATTAAGTAAAATCTACAAACACTATACCTTTTTCATACTACTTCTAGAAGGGCCTAGGTATTTTCTCTTCTCAGTAATCTTTACATTTTCCAAACAGAATCTTATTCTCTCCCTCCTTACCATGTAGATAGGAGCAACTTATCAGACAGAGAGTTTTTCCACTTTTATACAAAGAGAAGAAAAACATTTCTATCATGTAATTTTGACCAACAAATTGGTTTAAATGTTTGTTAGTGGTAGACTTGGAGTCACATTCATACAACTAATGCATATATAAAAACAGATGTTACTTACACAGAATTAAAGTTAAAAACATGACAGACATATTCAAAAAAATTAAATGCTTTTAGATAATGAAGAAGGAAGGACAAAAACTTCAAACAGATGGTCCTGAAGGGATTTTCAATAAGAAATACTACTTTTTTATTGGATTGTTTCATTTTTAGTACTTATTTCTAAGAGCTTCTTATAATCAAGGAATGTAACCAGAAAATAGATTTTTGGAAGATATAAACTGAAAAATGTATAAAGTTAATGCGTTAGAACAGTTATGAGAATTGGGAAATAGTGCCAACTGGGGAATGGATCAAAATCTTTAGAAGAGCTTTTCAAATTGCATGAGCTAAAAAAAAAAAAACAAATTGCATGAGCTACTTGTTTTTCCCACTACCACCTTTTGATATCTACTAGAAGCAAAGTCACCAACAGACATAACTCACACAGGTGACCAGTGTGGAGGCAGTAACTAGACGACCAACTATTGCTTTCAACTGTGAGTGACTAATAAATTTTAAAAGCTAAACCTTTAAAGCTTTTTCAGGGAGTGTCAGAATTACATTTTATGTCAAATGACCAAAAAATAACAATTTGAAATACAAATATAAATCAGCATGTTTTTATATAAAATTACTTGTAAAATACTATATGCAGCTTTGCTCAGAATCTTAATTTAACTTAAAAATCCAAGTCGGTAATCACAAGCTATTTTGGGCACCACAGAAAGAGATACGATTTAACTCAGTGGTTCCGAATCATGCCTAAGCATTAGATTTACCTGGGAAGCTATTAAGAATACTCATGACCAATCCATATCTTTTGGATTGGGACCCTATTACTAATATATTTTTTTCAAAACTTTCCATGTGATTCTGATATACAGCTAGGATCAAAAGCAACTGAATTTACTGAAAGAACTTGCCAAAATGTTACTTATTTTTTATTTTCTATTTCTGAACAGTTGCAAAACCTTGGGTACTTAAAAAAAAAAAACCTCTTTTGAGTCTTAATTCTCTTAAACTGCAACGTGAGTTAAACTTGTCTACATGATGTCCAGGGTTTCTTTTGTCTTTAAAGTTGTTTGATCAAACCTGCTTAAAATTGGCAGACGTTTGGTTTAACTTTTTTGAAGAGTAAGTTTACTGTCTAAAGCGTACTTCTAAAGTTAAACCATATACCATGCCTACCTAAGGTGATGTAATTAACCTTTCACACATTTGTAGATCCCACTGTAAGTAACTATATTTACCAAAAACTATTTGAAATAGCATGTTCTTGAATAAATATCTTAAAAGGTTTTACTATGTGTTTATCAATGATAAAATTAGTTAGTAGGAAATCTTAACCTTCACTGAAAATTCTGGGATCATTACACTCCAGGGGTACATTTTCAGTATCACACATCATTAACATTTATTCTATGTTGTAACAGATACCAAAAAAATAAATGAGACTATAGTTTTCACTTAAAGCATTTTCATCTAAATCAACAATTAATTTACAGACATAATGGCACTAGACTTGAACAATTAAATACACATGTGAAGAAATAGACATAAGCACCAACAAAGCCATTTTTAACAAATCAACATTTCATTGCCCATATTAAACAACAACTAAATTGTTTCCACTTGAACATTTAGAATGGGATTGCCATTCACAGGCATAAAAACACAAACTCAAGAGTTTTGGAAAATTTAAACTTTATGTAATTTGAGATTGATGCAGCATCATTTGATTTGAATAGAAAATAAATGATTTGAAGATAAAAAAGAAAACACTACTTGCTTCTTTTTTTCTTTTTTAACTTACTTATTCATGAGAGAGAGAGAGAGAGAGAAATAGAGACATCGGCGGAGGGAAAAAGAAGCAGGCTCTCTGGGGAGACTGATGAGGGACTAGATCCCAAAACCCTGGTATTAGGGTCTGAGCCTAAGGCAGATGCTTAACCAACTGAGCCACTAAAGGGGCCTCCTATTACTTTCTTTTTAAAAAATTACAGCTAAAAATAATAATAAATAAATAAATAAATAAATAAATAAATAAATAAATAATTACAACTATAATAATTTTGTTTTTAAAGATTAGGTAACTTGTAAAACCAAACAGATCAAGATAGCAAAATCTGTAACGTTAACTTAAAATATATTATGATCTTTCATTTATCAGAACATAATTATCAATAGCAAATATTTCAACCAGTTTTATGAAAAGAAAATGTAAATTTATGTTCATTTCACATTAGTCTTTCAAAAAAAAAAAAAATCTGCCTGGGGAGCCCGGGTGGCTCAGCAGTTTAGCGCCACCTTCAGCCCAGGGCGTGATCCTTGGAGACTGGGGATCGAGTTCCACGTCGGGCTCTTTGCATAGAGCCTGCTTCTCCCTCTGCCTGTGTCTCTGCCTCTCTCTCTCTCTCTCTGTGTGTCTCTCATGAAATAATAAATAAAATCTTTTTAAAAATCTGCCTGAGGGATCCCTGGGTGGCGCAGCGGTTTGGCGCCTGCCTTTGGCCCAGGGCGCGATCCTGGAGATCCGGGATCGAATCCCACGTCGGGCTTCCGGTGCATGGAGCCTGCTTCTCCCTCTGCCTGTGTCTCTGCCTCTCTCTCTCTCTCTCTCTCTCTGTGACTATCATAAATAAATAAAAATTTAAAAAAAAAAAAATCTGCCTGAAAAAAAATTAAGGAACATTTTATGGCTGGATACAAATTGTTTGGGGCTGCTCAGCATAAGTAGTCCCATTCTAACACAACAGAAAATGAGAGCATGACTGCATATGCAAAAAATTAAACAACAGGTACACAAATAATAAAACTTCAACACAGTATGCCAAAGTACTTTGACAAAGAAAATTCCACAATAAATGAGATGTAACAAACCTTATTTCAATTTATATAAATGCCCAATCAAGATTAATATAAACATAAGGCTAATTATTTTCTAAAATATTTTCTCAAGAATACATTTGCAGTTTTAAATATTTTCAAATATAACTTTAAGGCCAAATTAACAATATAAAATACCATACTTAAAAGAAAGCAAATATTCAAGATCAAATGGAAAATGTATCCAGCCCTCATAACTTATAGTAATATACAAATTATAAGAAATTATTAAAAGTCAGAATCTGTCAGATACAAAATGCTATTTACCAATTCTTTTAATATGTTATGGTTCTCACATCCTTTTTTCATTCCCAAATCATAATAAGATCATTTAATAAATTTAAAAATAATAACATCTGGAATGTCTTTTTGCTTTATTATTTGGGAAGGGAATTCCAAAGAAAGAGACAATCACTTAAAAATATGTTTTCTCTTCTATTTCAACCCTCTTTGAAGTCAACCTTTCAAGGTCCAATATCAGTTGGAATGCAGCAGTAAGGATTTTATGACACTATGCTAAATCTTTATTATTTCACTGAGAAAATAATAACATAAAGGATTAAGATCTATTTGCTTTTTCATCATTTTAAGCATTTTTTTTGCTTTCATCAATTCCACTCTGCCATAAATCAAAAGTATTCTTTTAATCCCAACAGTAGACAAAATAATGCATTTTACACTTAAATATGCTCAAGGAAAAAATTAACATTCTTTATCATTTCCCAACAGAGACAGTTAATACTCTAAGGCCACATTAATAGAATCTTTCTGCCATTGTAGAAAGTTTGATAGCACTCCTATTTCAATGTCTGAATTTTTCTCCTTTTTTTGACAAAGACAAATGATTGCCATCAATCAAGATCCAATCGGGTATACAGAGAGTCGGGCGAATGCATCACTCTTTACTGGTTTTCCTGTTATTTGAGCAGGCTTTGCTCCATATTATTTTATAGAATGATCAAAAAACCAGCCATAAGATAGATCATTCACACCCACTGTAAAATTAACTTTCATGAATAATGAGAGTTTTAAACCTCAGATAATGTATATGTTATACCAAGGATATTACTGAGATCATTTCTGGCTAGAGATTATGTAAATGATACTATATGACCTTTATCATTACAACAGGACATGCAAAACACATATTATTTCATACATCATTTTAAAGCAAGTCAGTTTCTAAAGGAAAAACAGTCATTTATAATGTTCATGGTAAAGAGGTAAAGTTTAAAAAAGACATGAAGTACCTGTGATCATTTTAAGCCCCTCTTCCTTTAACCTGTTACTTCTATTGAACCGATAATAGGGCAGTAAAACTCTTTCAAAAATATATACTTAGTTTCTCCATTTCTTTGTTGAGTTACTGTAAATGTCATTTTGTAAACTCCAATCATATTGGATAATTAACACTTCATTTTTCATGGATAACAAATATTAATACATGTGTATAAGTCAATCCACTCAAAATCTTAAAGAGTTCAAACAAATGTCAACATAATGGGGAAAGAAGTGAGGAAAAACCCTCCAATATTGTTTCTTTGAAAAGATACCCTGTCAATTTAAAAACATACAGAATGTGAACATAAATGAAAATGGCTCACCAATTATAAAATAGCCCTCTTTAAAAAAGGTATATAAAGAAATATAAATTGCAAAATCAGCTCTTTTCTGTTATATTCTCTATCTCTCCAGTACTGACCATCATCCATGCAGTCACCAATGCCAGAAGCCTGGCTATCAACCTTGATCCCTCCCTCTCCTTAACTGTCATAAAAATCAAGCCCCAAACATTTTTCTTCTAAAAAATCTCAAATCCATGCCCACTACCACAGCTCTATTGCATCTCTTGTCTAGGCTACTGCTATTGTGATACCTTTCTATGGTTTCATTATTGGCAATATTTTTCTTCTTCATAATCAAAAAGAGCTGCCAGAATGATCTATTAAAAAGAAAATGTTGACATCAACAGCTTACTCTGAACATTTCAACAGTACCTTATCCCTTAGAGCAGTAATCTTCAAAGTGGGCTATGTGTACCCAAGGGATATATAAGATAAATTCATTTTCATATTGGAAGATAAAAATACAGTTTCTATTTATATTTACTTACAGGAAAAAAGAAAAGAAATTAAACTTTATTAATGTTTAATGTGTATATATAGCTTAATTCTGGCATCTTTCTTCAATCTGATTATCAGTAATCATTTCTTATATGGTATGTGATTTTAGCATATTGAGACAGATCATAGTTTATTTGTACCTTGGTGAACAGGTTTACAGATTTTATTATCTTAAAATACATATAATATTTTGGAAAAGATGAAAAGGACTAAAATAAAAAATAATGGTTGAATGGCATGATGGCACTTATTTTTCTTATAAAAGAATAATCATTTCAAATTTGCTAAACTTTGGCAATAATATGGTACATAGCAGCTATTTGAAAATAAGTACAACTAACCTATCACTTTGACATAAAGGTGGCATTATAATAATGAAGAAAGTAACTGCTTTTGAAAAACACATTTTAGAAACAGATGTTTTAAAACATTTCTCTCATTATGTGATTTTTGTTGCTAAAAACTATCTGTATTATCTAAGAAAACTCTTAAATTTGTATCCATAATTAAAACAACTTATAAACAGAGTCCCCTAATCTAGGGCTTCAATAGGCGTGGTTCCATTTGATTAAAATATTAAGTTGGTAATAATAATATTTAAAGAGAATCATGTATTTTTGTACATTAGTATCTTTAAAATATTTTCTTCAGTTTTATTTCATCTTTAATTTCTCTTAGAAATAGTGGTAATCTTAGAAAATTGTAATAAAGAATTCACAATGTGTAAACAATTCCCACTCTTTGTTAAAAAACAAACAAGTAAACACAGGGACTAATACTATTTAACTCATAAAATTTACCTAATTTATAAAATAAATAAGGCTTATAAACTTAGTAAAGGGATCTCTAACTAGTAATAGAAGTTGCTGCTGCCACTACTACTACCTTCCCTAACATTTTTAGTGAGAGTAGACAAAAAAAAAAAAAAAAAAAAAAAAAGACCTGTTTCTTGAAATGCGAGGGTACAATCTTATGGGCAATTTATACACAAACTGAGGTTGAAAGTATCCAATCTTAGAACAATGTAGGTTTTAGAGGAAAAATGAAATTTTCAAGTTTGCATCAAAGACCCTCTGGATGAGCAGTATATATGCAGAAGTTCTAACATGAGAATAAATGGTTTTCAACTTCCATTGATATTGCTTAGCCACCTTCCCAAAAGTTAATACCAATTACTCTTCCACCAAAAAGGTACTGTCCAACAGAAACCAACACCAAGCAATGTTGGTCTTATTAATCTTTGCCAAACTCAATAGGTGAGGGATACTAGAGAGAGGATAATGATGAATATGACCCAAGGTTTTCAGCTTAGATTTCAATAACGATTCCATTAACAAAAAACATGAAACACAGGCTTACAAGAGAAGATGAATTTAGTTTTGGACATGTTGAGTTTGAGGGCCATAAATACATGCACATGAAAATATCCAGAACATCCTTGAAAATGGAAATATGGAGCTTAAACGAGAGGTAAGAATCAGAGAAAATGATCCAAGAAGGTTATCTGTGAAGAAATGATAGTTGAAGTGCTAAAAGAGATGACCACAAAAGAACTAATTTAAAAAGAAAGAAAAATACCAACAAAAGAACTTTCCAGGGATGACTTTAAGAAGTGGAATTAGAAAAAGGTAAAATCCAGGGATACAATAGTGTCTGGCAAAGACCCTTGCTCAGAATAGGTATTCAATATAATTTTGTTGAATTAAGTAATTCATAAGGGAATGACAAAGATCCATTAGACCACCAGAATCACATAAATTGGGTCATGTAAGGTAAAAAATGAAATTAGTCTATTAATCCTGGTAAAAAGTGAGATTAGTCTATTAAACCTGGGGCTCTCCGGCAGATTTCTTTGGCCACAGTGAAGTACCTTCTGTTCCACGCTCTACCCCCTATGATTCAGGCACGGTCTATTTGCCTGCTAACAAGTATCGTCCATCAATTAATTCTCTGCTTAGATATCAGCTCCTATAGCTAATTTTTTTTTATTTTAAGCAACCTGTCCTTCCTGTATCATAGCAATTATACAACTATGTTATAATTGTACATGTATAATACACACACACACACACACACACACACACACACACACACACTGACCCTCCTCTGAAATTATAAGCTCTATGTTTTTGGAGCTAATCATCTAAGCCACTAAATGTTAAGAGTCTGATCCTAGGCGTTCCTTTTCTTACCCAGTACTCTCTCCTTCTGTGATCCCACCTGTGCTCATGACTATAACTGTCCTCACATATGTGAACTCAGAAATTTACACACCCAGTCAGGCTCTCCATTGAACTCTAGATCCATATACCTACATGCTTACTTGCAATAAATTTAGCAGTTAAGAGCATGGAATGTGGAGTTAGTTATTTTTAAATTTGGAGTTTGCCAGTTATTAGATGTGAGATCTTGGACAAGATGCTTAAAATCTTTATGCTTCAATTGTCTCCTCTATAAAATGAGAATAATGGTACCTAGCTCAGAAGATTGTTATTAAGATTAAATAATATTTATAAAGTGCTTGGTATAGTGCCTGGTATGTAATAAATACTTCTTGAGTATTTACTATCACTATAATGTAAACTCAAGACAGGCAATGATTTTTAACTCCCCTTTTGTTCACTGCCTAATCTCAAAAGCTTTAGAAAACAACTGACACATTTATTTAATAAATAAATTAATAAATCCATCTCAAATTCAACATAGTCAAAACCAAATTACTGACATTCAGTAAACCCCAAGTAGCCCTCTTCGGTTTTTTTTGTAATAATAAATTTATTTTTTATTGGTGTTCAATATGCCAACATACAGAATAACACCCAGTGCTCATCCCGTCAAGTGCTCCCCTCAGTGCCCGTCACCCATTCACCCCCACCCCCCATCCTCCTCCCCTTCCACCACCCCTAGTTCGTTTCCCAGAGTTAGGAGTCTTTATGTTCTGTCTCCCTTTCTGATATTTCCCACATACTTCTTCTCCCTTCCCTTATATTCCCTTTCACCCTCTTCAGTTTTAATGATGCCCATTTCTGAGACGGTACCAAAATCCTGCCTACACAATGTGTTCTACACACTGCATTCAGAGTTTTCAAAGCAGAAAACTGATCATGTTTCTTATCTCTTCCTCCATAAAACCTTTTTTATGGCACCCCATTTCTCTTTAGGTAAAGGTAAAACTCCCAATATTACCATAATACTTCTGTATGGTCTGGTTATTATCAACATCCCAATACACCATACTCCCCTTCCCCATCCATAGCCTAGCTACATGGTCTTTCTATTCTTTTTTTTTTTTTTTTTTTTTAAGATTTATTTATTCATGAGGGAGAGGGAGAGGGAGAGAGAGAGGCAGAGACACAGGCAGAGGGAGAAGCAGGCTCCATGCAGGGAACCCGATGTGGGACTTGATCCTGGAACCCCAGGATCACACCCTGAGCCAAAACAGATGCTCAGCCACCAAGCCACCCAGGTGTCCCATGGTCTATTTTTGTACTGATTATGCTTCTGGTTTGAAGATTTTTCTACATGCTCTTCCCTCTACCTAAATAAGACTTTCTTCCCCTCTCTATGTAGCTGTTTACTCATCCCCCCAATTTCAAGTCTGTCCTGAGTTCCTGAACTAGGCCAAACATACCTATTAAAGTCAGTCATAATACAATCCTGCTCTTCTTTATAGCAGTGTCACAATAGCAGTTTTATCACTATTTTGTCTCATCCTCGTTAGATTATTATGTGGACAAGGAACATATTTTGTTTAATAGGATAGTGACTGGTACACTGAATAAAATAAAATTCAAGTAATGGCAGAATTTATAAGGAGTATTAATAAGAGAAAACTAAAGTAGCAACAAAATCTCAGAAGGATTCTTTGAGGAAGAAAACTACAGATTCAAGCTATGACTAGCATTTGAAAAATGAAGTTTTCCATCACCATATCTATGTGAGAAGTTTGATACTAACTGATCACATCTCTCTCCTGTGAATGTGACCAAACTTCTCTCACCAACACAGTGTTCCCTCGCAACATGAATGACGACTCAACTCTCTAGGATTCATCATGAGCAAGTGTATGGTACTCTGAGTGAATGCACTCCACCCACTGCTCAGGCCCTAACATCATGCATGGTGTCCCCACTAAGGTCAATACCTCACTCGATTCTTGCTCAAACATCCTGTATTGGATCACTCTCTGACACAGACTTCTTCATTCTGCTCAGACTTTGATATCCTGCTATCTGCTCTGCATCCTTCTGTGCATTCCCCAGTGTAGACATTCTCCTTAACCTGGCTGAGTTTCAACAATTTAAGTTGAGGAACCCCTCTGCAATGACAGTGCCCACGTCCTGCCTAGGTGCTACCAAGGTGTTGGCCCCTACATTCTAGGGGACATTTGCCATTTTCAGCCCACATAGTATCTTTTGGACTGAACTGTTAAGGAATGGAATAGAAAGAAAGGAACAGGATATTATACTTTTTGTTTGGTTAGCTTATTTTCAAACTTATGGTTTGGTGACGTGGTGTAAATTTATACACTTATGCAACCATCACATAATCCAGTTTTAGAATGCTTCCAACTCCCAAAAAGTTCTCTCATGCCCATTTGAGATCAATCTCTGATTCTAGCCCTAATCCTAGATTCATAATAATCTTTGTTTTACCTTTCTTTAATTTTCTAGAAATTTCATATAAATGGAATCATATATTTAGTCTTTGGTCTGGCTTCCTTTACTTAGCATAATGTTTTAAAAAATTATATATGTTACACATATTTCAGTCATTTTTTTCTTTTCTATTGCTAAATAGCATTCCATGTAATAGCTGTATCACATTTTATTTATCCATTCACTAACAGATAAACAAATGGAACATTTGTTCCCATTTTGTGTCTCTTATGAATAATGTTGCTATGAACATATGCACATAGGATTTTGTGTGGACATAGATCTTCTGTCCTGGGTAGACAGCTAGCAGTGAATTGCTGGGTTGCATAGTACATGCATGTTTAACTTTTTAAAAAACTGCCAAAATGTTCTCCAAAATGAATGTACCAATTTACGTTCACACTAGCAATGCATGAAGTTTCTGGTATCTTTCTAGTTTCTCTACATCCTTGTCAACTCTTGATACTGTTGGACTTTGGGTTGGTACCCATTCAAGAGGGTATGTAGTGGCATTTCACTTAATTTTACTTTGCAATTCCCCAAACACTAATGATATTATTTTCTGATGAGCTAGTATTAGCCAGATATTTATCATGGGTAAAATGTTTTCTCCTTGTATCTTTTATCATTTTTATTGTTGTCTTATTATTGAGGTTTACGAGTTCTATAAACAATCTAGAAATAAGTCACTTATTAGATTCATAATTTGGAAGTATCTTTCCAAGTCTGTGGCCTATCTTTTCTTTTTTTTTAATAATAAATTTATTTTTTATTGGTGTTCAATTTGCCAACATACAGAATAACACCAGTGCTCATCCTGTCAAGTGCCCCCCTCAGGGCCCGTCACCCATTCACCCTTACCCCCCGCCCTCCTCCCCTTCCACCACCCTTAGTTCGTTTCCCAGAGTTAGGAGTCTTCATGTTCTGTCTCCCTTTCTGATATTTCCTTTCATTTTAATTTTCATTATGGTGTTTTATGAAGTGCTTGAGTTTTTAATTTTGCTGACATCTAGTTTATCTTTTTTCTTCTATGTGTGGCTTAACAAATATTTTTCATATTTTTTTCCTTTGAGAAGCATTAGAAACTTAGCTTTTATGAGGTAATGTTTAATTTTTTTCATATGGATATATGATTGTTGTAGTACCCTTTACTAAGTCTAAGCTTCCATAACATTATAGAGTTGTACATTTAAAAATAGTTATGATGATAAATTTTGTTATGTTCATTTTATAATTTGAAAAAATGCCAAGTCTGGAATCAGCTAGATTCTAAAATATCAACAGTGACTCAGAATGGTGTAATTGGAGGTGATTTTTTTGTTGTTGTTCTATTTTAAATGTACTTGTATGTTCTTTAGTAAAAATGTATTATTCTTATAATTATTTAATAAATATGTTTAGGGAACATACAGATCCCTAACATTAGGAATAAAGAAAGGTAAATTCTCCCTACACTGTATCATATTGGCATCTTTATTAGAAATCAGTTCAGTATAAAAATAAATGTCTATTTCTAGATTCTTTATTCTTTTCTAATATCAGGCTTTCTTAATTACTATATCTTTATATTACATTTTGAAATTAGGTGGTGTAAGTCCTCCAGTTTTTTTGTTCTTTTTCACAATTGTATTGGCTATTGTAGCAGACAGCCTCTAAGACGGCCTCCCAATGATTCCCCACTACTGTACACCTATTGCCTTGTATAATCCTCCCTGAGTAACTCGCCTCTAACCAATGGAATATGGCAACATTGAGATGATCTCACATTCACGACTGGGTTACAAAAGACTGTGACTTCCATTTTGCTGACTCTCTTGCTGGCTTTGGTTGAAGCAAGTAAACTGCCATGCTGGAGAGGCTCCAAAGCAAAGAGCTAAGGCTTTCACACTAAGAACTCTTAAAACACTGAATTCTGATAACTATGCTTAAGTGAACTTAGAACTAGATCCGTAATAAGGTGAGCCTTCAAAGATCCCCCTGCCTGGTGACATGTTGGTCAGCCTCATCTAAGATAATGGACCACAGGACCTAGGTAAACAATACCTGAATTATTTATTTTCTTTTTTAAGATTGATTTATTTATTGAGGGGGGAGCAGGGGCAGAGGAAAAGGGCGAGAGAAAATCTAAAGCAGACACCATGCTCAGTGTAGACCCTGATGCATGGCTCAATTTCACGACCCGGAGATCATGACCTGAGCAGAAATCAAGAGCTAGATGATCAACTGACTGAGCCACCCAGGTGCCCCAATAGTACCTAAATTCTTGATCAACTGAACTATGAAATAAAAACTGTGTATTGTTTTAAGCTGCTAAACTTTGGATAATTTATTACCCAGAGATCTACAACTAATACAACTGTTCTAGGCCCTTTGTATTTCCATACGTCCTTTAGAGTCAACTTGTAACTTTCTATGAAAAAAAATTTTCAAACTTCCATAGGGATTACACTGCACCTATGTATCATTTTGGGGGAGTATTAGCACCCTAACACTATATACATTCCATTCATTTAGAACTTCTTTAATTGCTACCTATTTCTCTAAGCAATGTTTTCTACTTTTTCGGTGTACTGGTATTATACTTCTTAGTATTTTATTCCAAAATATTTTATTCTTTTTGTTGTTACTCTGAATAAAGTAGTTCATAATTTCATTTTGGATTGCTCATTGTTAGTATAAGGAAATACAATTAATTTCTGTATGTGATGCCATATTGCCTCACCTTATTAAACTTGCTTAAGGGATCCCTGGGTGGCGCAGCGGTTTGGCGCCTGCCTTTGGCCCAGGGCGCGATCCTGGAGACCTGGGATCGAATCCCACGTCAGGCTCCCGGTGCATGGAGCCTGCTTCTCCCTCTGCCTGTGTCTCTGACTCTCTCTCTCTCTCTCTCTCTCTCTCTCTCTCTCTGTGCCTATCATAAATAAATAAATATAAATAGAAAAAAAAATAAAAAAAAAAACTTTAAAAAAAAAAATAAACTTGCTTAAGTTCTAGTAATATTTTCTGTAGAACCCTTGGATATTCTACTTGTAATATCACATTGTTTTCAAATAAAGACTTTTTTCTTCCTATGTAATCCCTATGCCATTAATTCTTTGTCCTGCTTTTCTGCAATGCATAGAGCCTCTAAAACAAAGTTAAATAAAAGTGGTAGGAGAAAATCCCCTTGTCTTTTTCTCAATCTTAGAGGGAAAAAATTTATTTTCACCATTAAGTATGCTGTCAGCTATAAGTTTTTATAGTTGTCTTTTATCAATTTTAGAAAGACCTCTTATATTCCTAATTCTTTGACAGATTTTTATGATGAGATGTTATCATGTTTTTTCTGTATCTAATGCAATGATCACATAGTTTTGCCCATTCTTTTATTAATATGTTATATTAATATTAACACATCAACTAATTTGGATTTTATTTTTTTTAAAGATTTATTTATTTATTCATGATAGACATAGAGAGAGAGAGAGAGAGAGGTGCAGAGACACAGGAGGAGGGAGAAGCAGGCTCCATGCCAGGAGCCCGACGCAGGACTCGATCCCAGGACTCCAGGATTGCGCCCTGGGCCAAAGGCAGGCGCCAAACCGCTGAGCCACCCAGGGATCCCCCCTGATTTGGATTTTAAAGTAATCTTGCATTGTTTAGATAAACTCCACTTGGTAATAATATGTAATCAGTTTTATGTTATTGAAATTGTTTTGCAAATATTTTTTTAAAAGTTTTTAGCTATGCTTATGAGGGACCATGTTCACTTTTAACAAGAAAACTAGTGTTAAGATTACAAAACTGAGGTCCAGATGGATATTACCTTATCTAGAAGTTATACAAGCAAAAAAAATGAGAAGACCTCTGAACCCAAGTATCTCTAAAACTAAAAATAATGTTCTTTCTACCATATCACGTCCCCAGTGGTTCTTGATCAATGAGTACAACACTGTTATCTAGAGAGAAGTAGGGAAATTTATGATGTAAGTTTTGATTGTGACAATGACTGTGTGCTCTTATGATTTACTGGGCAGAAGAATGAGCAGAAAGGATTCTAGACATCTTACCAGAAGTTGAACAGTCTTATAATAATAATGATCTTGGGAGACAGTAGATAACTAAATGATTATCTGAACCTGAGTCCCAAATATTTTTGTGTTTTTTTTCCCCCAAGAATGCAACTACAGTGTAAATTAAGGTAAAAAATGAACTTTTTTGTTGTTGTTGTTGTTGTTGTTGAGTACTCTACCAATAGTTGTTCACCATTTAGGAAAATCGTATCTTATCCAGTCATGCCCCTCATGGTATCCAAGTAGACTATATGTCATACCTCCATCAATCCAATTTGTAGCTGTCACATTTGCAGCAATTCAATATATAAATACAAGCATCCAACTATTATTTCATTATGTCTTTAGCACTGTCATGTTGGGAGTACTTATTGAATATTGGAATAAAAGTTACTTATTTTAAATCATTTTCATTTTAGGGGCTCTTGGTTGCCACAGTTGGTGGAACATGCAACTCTTGATCTTGGTGTTGTGAGTTCAAGCCCCAAAATGGGTGTTGGATTACTTAAAAAATAAAACTAAAAAACATCATTTTCATCTTATTTCTCCTTTTTTTAAATTATTTCTCCTTTTTGTAGAGGTTAGAGCATCTACCGATTAGTTAATATTATTTATCTAGAAAAGGTCTATTTATGGTTCAAAATTAAAATTCATAAACAAGGGAGAATTACGAAATATTTTTTATGTAAAGAAGATGTTAAATTTGAAAGGGTTAAGAACAACTACACTACGCTATGCTACCTCCTAAATCTGCCCCTTTCTAACCACACTCATCAGTATTGCCATAATGAATACTCTATTGTCTCCATTCTAATCTCTTTTGACAACTTCCTAAGTAGCCTCCCTCGCTTGAGGCTTCCCTCCAACACAATTTTCATGTTGCCAAAAATGTTACTGCTTTTCCTTTAAAAACACTTATCCAAAATAACAGTATCAAAATATTTCTTTAGATTCTTATTCTCCTTCAGAGAAAGTCCAAATTCTCCACTGTATTATTTAGGACCACTTACAATCTGCTTTTGTCTGTTGTGAGATTTATCTACTCCCTACAACATATCCTGAGTCCAATTCATGCTTTCCCTTTGTACTTTCACAAAACTTCAATATTCTTTCATGGCCTTTCCTTGCATAACCTATTCCCTATTCTGACATGACTTCTCATCATTATTCCCACCAATCTTTTGTCTGTCTGGACTTTACATAGTGTGTGAAATCCTAAAACTCCCATCTCCAAATCCAAACGCTGTTCCACAGAAGTCTGAAAGCATACCTTCAGATCTTTTGCCATACATATTCTATTGTAATGTAATTATTTGTATGAATTCCCCATTGAACTATAATATTCTCAAATGCACTAATACATTTCTCTGCTCCAAAAGAGTAACTTTGCAGTATTTCCTTGGCTCAGTTGGTTAAGCATCTGCCTTCAGCTCAAGTCATGATCCCAGGGCCTTGGAACTGAGCCCTTTGTGGGACTTCCTGCTCAGTGGGAACTCTGTGTCTGCCCCTCTCCCTGCTCATGCTCATGCTCTCACTCACCTCTTTCTCAAATAAATAAAATCTTTTTCTTTAAATAAATGAGTAACGTTTATCATTGGTCCTTAATCAATTATGATTTAATATAAATTTATGTTCCATTCTTCTCAAATTCTTTGTTTTTTTTTTTTAAGATTTTATTTATTTATTCATGAGAGACACAGAGAGAGAGAGAGAGAGATAGGCAGAGACATAGGCAGGGACAGAAGGATGCTCCAGCAGGGAGCCTGATGTGGGACTTGATCCCGGGACTCCAGGATCATGCCCTGGGCTGAAGGCAGATGGCTTAACCACTGAGCCACCCAGGCGACCCCATTTTCTCAAATTCTAAATTTCTTTTCTAAAATTCTAGAAATAGGCCACATATATTTAAATATTCATAATGACACAATTCAAATTTATTCCATAAAAATTATTACTTTCAAATATGTCTTAACAGAAATATGTAGGTTGACTTGACACTCATCTACTTTTTAAGCAATCTCAGTACCCTTTATACACTTAAAAGACAAAAATAAATTTGCAAGCATATTTTCATTTGTCTATTTTTTTTCTTTTGTAGCAAAAAAATTAAAAAGAAATCGAATCCAGGGTCACCTGGGTGGCTAATTCAATTGAGCATCCAGCTCTTGGTTTTGGCTAAGGTCATGATTTCATTAGGGTCATGAGATCAAGCCCTATGTCAGGCTCTGTGGTTAGCCCAGAATCTGTATTGGATTCTTTCCCCCAGCTGGCATGCACTCCTCCCCTCTCTATCTAAGTAAATAAATAAATCTTAAAAAAGAAAAAAGAAATCTAGTCCTTCAATGTTTAAGTTCAAATGTAACTAAACATCACCTCAGGTCAATGGATACCTTTATATGTTCTTCATATGCATAATGAAGAAAATAAAGTTAAGGCATACAGAAATTAGCTACAGTCATTATGCCCCAATGTGCCAAATATTATGGAATCAATTTAAGTAAATTCTAAAAGGTTATGAGCTCAAAATGCAAGAATGCATAATTTATCAGATCAAGCAAATCATTTTGAAAGTACAGAGTTAAGGGATGCATTTGGCTCTTACCGCCTTTTATGAAGAAAGGTTAATATCAGTGTTTATTACTTACACACTAGATGGTATTTGCTTTATAAACAATTCATTTTAAAAAATTTCCTGACACTGTCATATTTCAAACCACTGGATCAAATTTAATTCATAGCACTACATTATACTAATGCAAATAATATTTATTACTCTAAGTTTTTTTAAATTAAAATTGCTTCCGACATTTTGATTAATATGCTGTGAAAATAAAATCACACTTTGGGGAAGGGGATTTCTGGGTGGCACAGTTGGTTGAGTGACCAACTCTTGGGTTTCAGCTCAGATGTCAGGGTCATGAGACCCACCGCAATGTCGGGCTCCCTGATCATCACAGAATCAGCTTAAGACTCTCTATTGCTCTCCCTCAGCCCCTTCTCTCTCTCCCTCCCTCTCTCGAATAAATAAATAAATCTGTTTTTAAAAAATCTCACTTTGGCACTAACAGGTACCAACAAACAATTCAATAGCACAAGATATGTATTTATATGTAAATTTTGTACGCATTTTAAAGTTTGGTTCTATTGCGCTATATCTGCAAAGTTTTTCCTATACAGAAAAAAGAGAATTAGAGGAGGCTTGGGAAAGCAAGTATAAAATATTGGACCATCAAATAAAGAAAAAAGGGTAACTTTTAAAAGTAGTTGTTTTTCTTCTAATAAAATGATGGGAGTTCAGGTCACACTACTCTAAAATATGATACCTTGGCATATTGAATATTTAAGCTAAGGAGTCTTAAATTACAAATAATAATACAGAAAGGGACAGAAGAAACAGTCTATAAAGAAAGATTTTCAGGTTCTGAAGCAACAAAACTGAAAAATGTAATGTTTTTGTAGTTGTTTCAAAGTGAATCTAAGATAACTTTAACATGGCATTTTTTTTTTCAAATTAATGTACTGGTAATTGCTACAGAAGCTTCTCTTATCATTTGGTCCACAGAATAATTTTGTTCATGAATCTCTTCAGGAAAAATTTAAAGGTCATATCATCAAACCATTATCCCTTCCATCTAAGATAAAGCTTTCAAATTACAATCTTAACCCACAAATGGTCCATTCTAGGCTGAGACACTTAAATGAAGGAAAAAAAATTGACCTGTTCTGAATACCCACTCCATTTTAGGAAATCACAGATTATTAGAGTATTCATTTATTCACTCTACAAATATGTATTGAGTGCCTCCTATATGCTAAGCACTGAGGGACAGCAATAAATAATGACAACCAAAAGTCTGTTTTGTTATAATAACAAAAACAAAGCTTTTGGTCTTATGCAAAGACAATCAATCATTGGCAAAATAATTTATAATATACAAACTATTATGTCAAAAAAGGTACTATGAAATGGATAACTTATCCTGTTAATACAAGTAAAGAGACTGACGGAGGTACATGGGATGATTAGAAAATAATGACTTGCGAAGATTGGTCAAAGAAGGATGGACAGAATTACAACTGATTAAGACCATGGGAAGAGAAAATATAAGCTATTTGATATCTAGGTAAAAATGCTGCACCATGATAAACATGTGCAAAACAAACAAACAAAAAACTCTCTAAGATGGGAGTATAGTAAGTATATTCAAGTAATAGCAAGCAGCTTAGTACGGCCAGAGCAAAATGATCCAGTATTAGCCTGAGGTTACACCATCCAGATCTTTGTACATTTCAAAAAGATAGCTCAGCTGTAATACAGCATATTACAAGGATGAAGGAATAAAAGTACCAATGAGGAGACTAGTTACAAGATTAGTCAGGGATCAGCAAACTGTTTTTATGCAGCCTGTGAACTAAGAATGCTTTCAAAAATTTTTAAATAACTAAAAAGCTCATGATAATTACTTCATGACATGTGAAAATTGTATGAAATACAAATTAAAGTTTCCATAAAATTGTACTGGAAGGAACACAGCCACACTGATTCATTTATCATTTATGTGCTTTCTATGTCTGGCTCTACGAGACAATAGCTGAGCATGCAGTTTCCCATCACTTTCCACATCAAGACTAGGTAAGTAGACTCGGAATATCATGCTTTAGTGGTTCACTGAGGGGGACACCTGGGTGGTGCAGTTGGTTAAGCATCTGCCTTTGGCTCATGTCATAATCCCAGGGTCCTGGGATCAAGCTCCATGTGGGGCTCCCTGCAGGGAGTCTGCTTTTCCCTCTTAGTCTGCCCCTCCTCCCCCACTCCTGTTTGCTTTCTCTCTCTCAAATAAATATTTTTTTTTATAAAAGGTTCACTGGGGTGTGGATTACTTTGTTTCAGAGTTACATGACAAAGTATTTTGTTTATTAAACAATGACACTATAGCTATGATAAAATAATACAATATATATCAACATTACTATACAAAGAGCTCAAGATAATATTGCCAAAGCATAGGAGGCAACAGTCAGGAAAAGTCTAAAAGTAAAAAAAATTCTAATTAGAAAAAATTTCTTTACAAAAGTAAAAAATGGAAAGCTGTAAACAAAGTAAGTTTCTGAGTACCTATTAGTTACAAGTAAAGAAAAGCTATTCATATATGGTGAATTAATCAAATGGAGTTTGATGAGACACCCAAAGAATTATGTTCAGAGAAAATAAAACTTATTTAAAAATAGCTTTTCAGTAAGAACAGTCGCCCAAAATGACAACATGGAGGGCAAAATCAATGAGACAAATGATTTCATGTAGTTTTTATTGGCTCTTCATGAGCCAACAGACATTATCTACAACTACTCAGTTGTTTATTCAGGGAGTCCATGACAATTTTGAAGTGACTAAAGAATTATCCTCCGTGAAGAGTCTGCATGAAACAGGTATAGGGAAGAATATTTTCAAAGAAGGTGAGGAAAAAAGTAACACTACAAGTCAAAGTGGAATCCACTAAGATATGTTGCAACTGATGGTGGTAAAAATACAAGTATTATTATTATTTTTTAATTTATCTACGATAGTCACACAGAGAGAGAGGCAGAGACACAGGCAGAGGGAGAAGCAGGCTCCATGCATCGGAAGCCCGACATGGGACTCGATCCCGGGTCTCCAGGATCGCACCCTGGGCCAAAGGCAGGCGCCAAACCACTGTGCCACCCAGGGATCCCTAAAAATACAATTATAACAGAGAAAGGCTAAGTCGGACAAATGGAAAGCTTGTGAAAATGAAAGCTGTGTGAAGCTTATGGTTACTCATTTTATTATTCATTAGCAAGTACTTTACAAAAAAATATTTGAATCAGAATATGCTACTGAAGGAGAAGTGTCAATAGTAAACTTCATTCACTCAAACGGACTTAATCAACCATCACTAGTGCTATAAATTTTAGTCAGAAGTACAAGTTGAATACACTAACTTGTCCTGCCACATGGAATTCAAAGGCAGAGCAGTGGTAAAACTGTAGTGTGACTTTTTTAGCTGAAGGCCAAGCCTGAATTTCTTCTAAAAGAGCTAAGCAGGGCAGCCCCGGTGGCATAGCGGTTTGGCGCCGCCTGCAGCCTGGGGCGTGATCCTGCGGACGCCAGATCGAGTCCTACATCGGGCTCCTTGCGTGGAGCCTGCTTCTCCCTCTCTCTGCCTGTGTCTCTGCCTCTCTCTCTCTCTCTCTGTATACCTCTATGAATAAATAAATAAAATCTTAAAAAAAAAGAGCTAAGCAGCTTTTCATCATTACTATCAAACACTGAATGGTTTTAAATAGGAGCTTCTGCTATAGATTTGATGTTTCTTAGTTAATTCAAACTAAATTAGAAGTCAAAAGAGACCTTTTATGGGAAACTTAAAATTATTTCAATAACAATATTGTTTGAATCACAGGTAGTATCAGCAGTTTTATAAACTTTCTGTGCTGTTAAAAGTTAAAACGAGAAACGAGATGGTCATTGCCACACAAATTTGCAGCATATATTTTCCAGCTCAAATTCAAGCCCCAGAGGTATTTTTTTAGACCATAATGCAAATGCAATGGAAATTTTATATTTTAAAATCCATTTAACAGTACAACTGAGGAACTTCCACTTAACCTTGAATTAGAAGTGATTAATCTGCCACATAATTTAATGCTAAAAAGGAAAACAAAGAAAAAAAGCTAACAAAATTATATAAATGTCTTCTAATAGATAAATATGTTCAATTAATACAGTATGTTCATGAATTGATATCAGTATTTGGTAATAATTATGTAAAAAGATATTTTCCAAAGATGAAATACATGAAATCTCATTATAGATCACATTAACAGATAAAAATTTGCAATTGATTTTCATGATAGGAAACACTAACTCTGAACCCCAATTATGTGAAATGTTACTACAACCCTACAAAAATTTCATTCTCTCATTAGGAAACCCTGTTACAGAAAATTGTACCTCATAATTATTAAAAGTATGCAGAAACTTTTTTCTCGTTATATAAATAACTACATAATATCCTCAATTTGCCTTTTGACTTAAAAGCCTAAAATGGTTACTATCTGATCCTTTATAGAAAAAGTGTGCCAATTCCTAATATAAGAAACCAACAATTTTGCTCTGAATCAGGTAAAGCAGATGATGGGAAATGTTCAGATTCTGGGCATATTTTAATGAAAGAGCTAATAAAATTACCTGATACTATATAGGATGCAAGAGAAAAGAATGTGGACAAAAATAACTTCAGGATTTAGCTTGAACAACTGGAATGATGGGATGATTATTAAGTTACTGTCATTAAATGAGATTGGGAAAGACTGTGAATAAAATAGATTGGGGAGGTTCCATTCTGACATGCTAAGTTGGAGATATCTATCAAACAGACAAGTAGAATATGCAACTAGATATTAAAGTGTGGAGCTAAGGAGAGGTATATGGCTAGAGATGTAAAACTGGCAAGCAGATGGCTGTTAAAATCTTGAAACCGAACAAGATCATCAGTGATCCCTGGTAAATAGAGAAGTGTTTTGAAAACTGAGCGCTGGGGCATTACAATATGCAGACTTCAGGGAAATGAGGATTGATCCAGCAAAGGTAACTATTTGTGGGGTAATGTCCAATGAGGTAGGAGATGATGCTGTCTCAAAGTCTAATGAACAAGTGTTAGGAGAAGAAAATGATCAACCATGTCATATGTCAATTAAAAAAAAAAAAAAAGCACCGGCTATATACATACCCAAGGCATAAGCAAAAAGAATGAGTGAAACAGAATGGAGGATAGAGTCTTACAGCAACAGAAACATTTCTCCTTTAATCCACTAATCAGTAAACTCTGTGGATTTTAGTAGCAGTGATCCAGTTTTTCTACCATGTGCATAATGATAGCTCTAAAAACCTTAGCAGATGCTTTACAGAATATATCAATATACATGCATATACATGCATGAAGTTGTTAGAAATGTTCATGGGACTCAATTCTGAAAAATTAATATAAAATAGAAATGTGTTTTCTGACCAAAGAAAGACATCACTCCAGATTGTCAAAGTGTTTTTTTCATGCTTTACACCAAACTACTCAAGATATGTGATGCTGAATCATATACTTGGCATTATACTCTCAATCTAATTAAGACTTAATTATCATTATTTTCAATAGCATATTTCTACTCTAGATATTTCAATCTATCTGTTACTGTGATTTATCATAGTGCATCATACTTACTATTAACTTGTCCCTCTCTTCTATTGGCAAATATCCTTCTTAAGGGCACAGTTCTGTGCATAATAAGTTCAGTAATGTTTATTGGATTCAATTATCAAATGAGCAATAAAAAGTGTTAGTATTACCCTGAATAGAAGTGGGGAAAGAGCTTCCTACATCTAAGGCTTAAGAAAATCTTTGAGCAATAAAAAGTGCGAGACCTTGAAAAAGGCAGGGAGCCAGGGGAGTAAAATATATGAGTGGATTTTAAAACTGCTACTTACAGCTTTTCCAGCTAGGGCCCAGCAGAATGGCTCCCGCAAAGAAGGGCAGTGAGAAAAAGGGCCTTTCTGCCATCAACGAGGAGTGACCAGAGAATACATCATCAACATTCACAAATGTATCCATGGAGTGGGTTTCAAGAAGCATGCCCCTCGGGCACTCAAAGAGATCCAGAAATTTGCCATGAAGGAGATGGAAACTCCAGATGTGTGCATTGACACACCAGGCTCAACAAAGCTGTCTGGGCCAAAGGAATAAGGAATGTTCCATACCGTATTTATCTGTTTCCAGAAAACCTAACAAGGATGAAGATTCACCAAACAAGCTCTACACGCTGGTTGTACCTGTCACCACTTTTAAAAATCTGTTAATGTGGATGAGAACTAATCGCTGATTGTCAAATAAAGATATAAAACTGAATTAATCAATCAATCTACTACTTATAAATTATGTACCATAAATTAAAGATGATCAAAGAGGAGGCCTGAATTCAGTGTGAAATTTAACATCCCCTGTCACTTTTGATCCACATCCATCAACCTCAGTGCACTGGAATAGTTTCTAAGGAAAACAAACAAAAAGGAAGGGGAAAAAAAAGCCCAGGTACTAGATGTTGGAATACAAAGACATAGAATGTACTCTCATGGGTATCTGTCTTCTTATTGGAAACACAAACAATTGTAATTCAATATTTTAAAAATAGTAGGTCATTTTCTTTTTTCTGGAACACAGGCAAATGTAGAGGAGGTAGAAAGAGCTACCAGAGGAATATCAGAATTTATGGGCTAGGAGAAAGAAGTGGGCAGTGAAGACAACTGAGGAGCAGGTGAGAAAGTAGGGAGGGGTATGTGGCAAAAGCCAATAGAAGAAAAGAAGAAAGTGATTACCTCAACAAATGTCATAAGCAAAAAAATGTACTACAATGCTATTGGCAATGAAGAGTCAAAGGACACCGGGCAGAGCAGTTTTTCACACGCTGCGTTACACTGAGAAATGAACAGGATGAGGAAATAATTCAGAACTGAGAAATCTGACTGTGAAGGAGTTGAAAAAAAAAAAAAAAGACTATGCAGAAGTCTTTCTCAAAGGGACATTTAGTGATGTTGGTGGGGAAAAGAATTCCTTGTAATGAAAAATGTCCTGAGGATATTCAGGTCCTTGAATTCCAATAATCAATGTTCCTAAGCTTTCCAGTAATTATAAAAAGTAACCCTCCAACATTTCTAAATGGGCCCTGGGATGATAGGTTATTATCTCTGACTGAGAACACTTAAATGCCAACTCATACTAAAAAATAAATAAATAAAAATTTAAAAAAGAGAGTTTTTTTTCTCCTAAGACCATTTTTATAGGTTAATGTAAGAAGCTTGTTGGCATTCTGGATAATGCTAACAAGCATTGTACAGTAAGTGGGGAGTAGTCCCAGAAGAGGGCTGTACCAAAGGGACTGTATTTTTTCAAAGATGACTTTACCTACTAAGAGAACCTATCACACACTGTGATTTCAAGTAAGGCTTTCTGCTTTCTTCACATGATCAAATTTTATGAGATCTTTATCATGACCTCTATTTACCAACCACTATTCATTCCCTACATTTATAATCTGGCTTCCACTATCCATATGCTACCAAGACAGTCCTAAGATAACTAGTACCTTATTGGTTGCCAAATCTGAAGTCCCTTTCTTAGATAATTTTGGTTTTGATCACTTGATAGTACTGGATGTGTTCCTTATTAAAACTAGTATTCTACTATTGTCCTACTTAAGGTCTTGTTTGTTCTGAAACACTGAAAGACCTCTTGTCTTTCCCTTCCATTCAATTTCTTCCAACACTCCATCTATTTTACAGAAGATAACAAAATCACCTTACTGAAAAATAGTTCTTATATCATTTCCCAGCTCAAAACCTTTAAAATGGTGAAGAGAATAAAGCATTTCTTTTTCCCAATATTTAAGATCCTTCATAATCAAGTCCTATCTTATCTTTGTAGTCTCAGGTCCCACCAATCAGTTTCACAAGTCATTTACTCTAAACAAACAGAACATGTAAGTATTCTCTGTAACCACCTTCCTGTGGTGTGTCTCTTCACTTATCTTCCCTCTAAAACTAATGCCTTTCTGCTGCAAGGTCAAATAGCCAGTTCTTCCTCATACACTAAATTATAACTCCTACATGAAGTCTTTCCTTACTTCCCAGCGGCTAGCAGTAGCCCTACTCTTCCAGAACGTGAAAAGCACCTTATTTGTACCTTCTTTATATTGCTGTTGAATTTGTATTATACGTGTCCATATAAATGTCTTCCTCAACTACAAATTTCATTAACAGCTACTATTTCCTAGCATTAATATTAGACTACTACATAAATCACACTGTATCTTCTCAATAACTCTATGAGTTGTCTTAATCTAATACACAGAAAGGCTCAGAAATTAGGAAAATTAGATAAATTACCAAATAATAAATGTTTTTAAATTAATAGATTATTCTAAAATGAAATATCATTCTAAAGGTTTACAAATATATAAATGTTTCACCTTAAGTAAACCAAAGGCAGAACTCCAAATTAAGTAAAGTTATATTCAAATATAATAATATTAAGTTACAATTTATGCTGAGCACCATTAGCCAGGCACTCTTAGAGCACTTGCCATTTGCAGTTATTTCATATCCACAATAATTCTTTAAAATAGATATTGTATTCACCGAACAGGACTTAGTGGCGTTATATCACTAGGCCAAAATCTCAAAGCTAAAACACATAAAAATTCAAACTTTCTGAATTTAAAGGCCTTACTCTAAAGTGGCTAGTGAAAAAGCCCAAACAGTTAAACCCTGAAAGAAAGTGAAATACAAATTTGGGCAACTTCATGTTTCTGTTTTGAGAAGTGGACATATAACAAATATAATAGGCCATTAAAAAGCTGAAAAAAGATTCTATTTTTCCTAATATCCCCAAGTACCCTTGGGAGGTAGGGCCTTCAAAAAATTACAAATTGTTATTTAATGTAGTATTTGTTTCCATAAAACAATGAAGTATATGTTAAGTGAAAAATACCAAATATAGTGAGGAATTTCAAACTACACCCTGAGCAGCTTTGTTAACTATCTTAAAGACACTATAGAGTCAGCAAAAAGATACAATAAAATGCATAAACTGTACAAACTGACTCATGCTAACACTTCTCTGTAAGTTTCTCGTTAGATGGCAACCTGTTAATATTTGAAATGAAGTTTGTTAAGATATTGTAGAAAAATAAAATTTACATTAGCAAAAGTAAAATTAACCGCTATAATGTCAGCACCACTAAACATGTTTTGCTTCATTAGAGTAAAAGATCAAGAAAAACACTACCTCAACTTACAATAAATAAAACTAATCAATGTTGTAATCTTTCAAAAGAATCATTAGAACTCTGGGAGAGAGCTAAGAGGAAAAAACAACATGTCTATTATTACTGTGACTAAATGGGATTAACTAATCCTCATGAGATGAAGTTATGAATTAAGTGAAATTCAGAACAATAAAGGAAAATTTGTGGGGAGAGAATACAAATAGCACCCTAATTATCTACAGCCTATTAACAAGCAATCCTTATTACTTGCAATTAAAATCCTCTTAAATTTTATGGCAAAAGTTCATTGAAATGTTGAAAATTTTATGCTAATTATTATACTGTAAAGCACATGTTTAGTATGTACTTTACTATGGGCTCAATAAATAATAAAATATCAAATTCTAGGTGATACAGTGACTAATTATTTTACTAAATGGATAACACCATGTGGTGTGAAGCCAGTGTGGGTTTCTGCTACAAATTCACAGAGCTACAGTACTAGATTATCCTATAGTGATAATTTCCACATGAATAGAGATAGGACAATTCTGTTAAACACTGAATTTCCAACACCACCATAGTATCTGGATAGGTAGGTATTTAAGTATCTATTGAGGAAATTACTTGGTAGGAATGAAAATATATATTTAGTAATTCATTGATACTATTCACTTTCAGGTTGTTTATCTATCACACCTTTCATTCACTGATTGGTTTTTGTAGCAAATTCCATACTATAGATTTCTAAAACACAGGTTGCAATTTCCTGAGACATTCATATTCTTCAGCAAAATTCTATAGTCTAAAGGATAATAAGCTCACAGATACAAATGATATATCACGGAGCAGCTCCACTGATGGCTCTTTTGAGGATTCCCCATCCCATATTCCACTATCATTTTTACATCTCTGTAAGTTAGGGGAGAACTTTTTTCCCCTCAATTTTTATTTAAATTCTAACATATAGTATAATATTGCTTTCAGGAGTAGAATTTAGTGCTTCATCACTTATACATAACACTCGGTGCTCATCATAACAAGTGCCCTCCTTAATAATACCCATCACCCATTTACCCATCCCCAACCCACTTCCTTCCATCAACCCTCAGTTTATTCTCTATCATTTAAGAGTTTCTTAGGTTAGCTTCCCTCTCTATTTTTCCTCCTTCCCATATGTTCATCTGTTTTGTTTCTTAAATTCTGCATATGAGTGAGATCATATGGTATTCATCTTTAAGTGACTGACTTCGCTTAGCATAATACACTCTAGCTTCATGTTGATACAAATTTCATAATTTCAATCTTTTTTGATGGCTGAGTAATAATCCATTGTGTATATATGCCACATCTTCTTTATCATTTATCAGTTGATGGACATTTGGGCTCTTTCATAGTTTGGCTACTGTTGATTATGCTGCTATATACATCGTGGTGCATGTACCCCTTTAAATCTGTATTTTTGTATTCTTTGGGTAAATATCTAGTTGTGCAATTGCTGGATCATATGGTAGTTCTATTTTTAACTTTTTGTGGAACCTCCATACTGTCTTTCAGAGTTGCTGCACCAGTCTGCATTCCTACCAACAGTGTGAGAAGGTTAGGGAAGAATCTCTTAATAAATTAAATATCCAAGCAATATTCTATTTCTCTATCTTTATTTATTTATAGTTGATTTTTAAAAAGCAGGATCCTTAAATAAGGTCCATATATTGTGCTTGCTGAGATATCTCTTAATCCTTTTATTTTTATTGTTTTGGTCACTCATTTTTGAAGAAACTGTGTTGTTTATACAATAGATTTTTCCACATTCTGGATTTTGTTGATTGCACCCTTGTATCATCATTCCCTGAGCTTCCTACAAGGTTGGTAGATCTACAGTAGCAAAAGCCCAACAGAAATATAATGCAAGTCTCATTACTGGTAGCAATGTTAAAAAGGGCGGGGGACAAGTAAAATTAATTTAACAATGTATTTTATTTAACTCATTAACTCCAAAATATTAATCAATATAAATATTAATAAATATAAAATATTACAAAATTCAATTCTTTTTTTCATCCTTTCCTCACTTGGATTTGATTCCAAATCCAGTGTGTATTTTAAACTTGGCATTCCTCACTTCAGACTAACTACATTTCAAATGCTTAAAACTCACATGTAACTAGTGGTTAACATACTAGATTGCACATCAAGATTTGATGAAATGAGGGTTGGACATACAATGTCTGCTTGTCTTTTTGTAATGTTATTATTGACCTGTAAATTCCAGTGTCCATCCATTAGAAAATTCTACATAATTTTTACATGATTTTAGTAGTCATTGATGATTATTGCCTAGATCCCATTTTTACTATTCTATGATTAATTTTGCATTTATTACCTGCAGTTCTTCAATTAAAAAGAACTTTCTCTCATCAATGTAGTTATTCTGAGGTAGGGCTTATATAGGAAAATGGGATGAATGATTTCTTTCCTGTAATAATCAGTTTTGAGAATTATAGACTGGTTTTCTAAAATCCTCTGAAGGTAACCTACAAAGATTTATGACTATATAATTATGAACTAATAAATTTAAACATAATTTGCTGGGTTTCTAATATGGTTATTTTTTATTTAGATTTTCAGGTTGTTTCATCTTCAACCAATGAAATTATCTTCATTTGAGCTCCTAAAAACTTTTTTATTTGACATCAAGAACCTCTGATGGCTTCCGAGTCTTCTCTTATAAATAGACTGATGCCATCTTGGCCATCCGGGAATTCAGCATTTCTCTGAGGAGCCTCAATTCATTTTACTGGAAAATGGTATTTTGAAAACATAATGTAGATTCAAAAATGCATACTGCTATCACATTGTTGGTTGTTTCTAAGGCATGCAGTAGACAGAACTGGAAAAAGATGCTTTTTAATGAAGAACATAAGAGTTTACATAGTTATTTCAATTCAAATTTGGGGTAACAGAGTTTTTAACTTCCTCAATTTCTAGATAGGTTCCTCTTTTCTCTTGCTTTGAAAAAATCTTAGTTCCCAATGGCATTGACATAATTACTTATTTGCTTTGAATTGTGTGGTCATAACTATATTTCAGCACATATCAAAACTCATATAATAAGTGAGAAATAAGAGAATAAAAGAATGACATTTTCGAGAAAATTTTAAGAATTTAGTTCAAAATAACAATCCCATAATACCACTAACAACATGATTACCAAAAACAGTTTGATATTTCTTTTTAGCTTTTTGTCCTTAACATACGTGGGTGTTTGTGGGGAGAGGGAGAAAAGACCCCAATAGAAATATTCAAATTATTGTGTTTTAAAATCACTTAAAATAATTTCTATGTAGCATATGATACCCAACTGCCTTATTACATTTGGCTTCTAAATTAGTCATTAATCAATTTTTTATAATTATGGTTTAAAAGTCCAATATATAAAACAAGATATATTCAGAAATCTATTTTTAATGTAAATTTATTTTTTATTGGTGTTCAATTTCCCAACATATAGAATAACACCCAGTGCTCATCCCATCAAGTGCCGCCCCTCAGTGCCCGTCACCCAGTCACCCCCACCCCCCACCCACCTCCCCTTCCATACCCCCCCCCCAGTTCGTTTCCCAGGGTTTTGAGTCTCTCATGTTCTGTCTCCCTTTCTGATATTTCCCCACTCATTTTTTCTCCTTTCCCCTTTATTCCCTTTCACTATTTTTTTATATTCCCCAAATGAATGAGACCATATAATGTTTGTCCTTCTCCGATTGACTTATTTCACTCAGCATAATACCCTCCAGTTCCATCCACGTTGAAGCAAATGGTGGGTATTTGTCGTTTCTAATGGCTGAGTAATAGTCCATTATATACATAATTCCTGTCTTCCCAACTTGTCTCCTGTATCCCCTTAATGTTGTTTTTATTAGTTTTTGGTTAAAACTTCCATTTTTAAAAATATAAGCAAATATATTTATAGTTGTAGTTGCAGCCCCCTCCTCAAATATATGGTACCATACTATACCTACTCTTTTCTACTCTGCTTTGTTCATTTATCCTGGTGATCATTTCTAAAGCAGGTTAGATACTCTTCATCGTGAAGATGTACAATGATTTATTTAATATGTTTCCAACATTCAATGGCATTTTGATCATTTATAGTCTTTCACTATTACAAATAGTGCTGTGAAAAAAAAATAAAAAATAAAAAAACAAAAACAAAAACAAATAGTGCTGTGATGACTAGCCTCCATGCAAACACCTTTTTAATTATTTTTGCCACTGAATCTTTAAGAGAGGTTTCTAAAATTGGAGCTGCTAGATCAGGGATTAAATGCACATGTAATCTTGGTAGACACTGCTAAATTGCCCTTCAAAGGACTTGTATATTTATGTATTTTCTATAGCAATGTACGTCCTAACGCTCTATAAGTACTGATTCAAAAACTGTCATATGTCAGACCAAAAGTTTTCTGTCAAGATACACAAATATACTAGAAATGGCTAGAACGCTGCTTCCATTTTTCATACCACTGCCAAGAGCAACACTTATCTCTTTATTGCATTCAGGACAGAAACAGCCAGCAATATTAATGAAAAATAATTATCCTTTAGGATTAATTCTTTTGTCTAATGATTAGGTTTTCATATGACTTCAAAATATCAAATACTATTCAATAAAAATCTTAGTGACATGGAACCTGAAGGGCTATTCTCCAAACATTCTATGTTGAGAGGTTGTTTAGGGGGTTTATTTATCACCAACTGTCACTCCTCAAATTTGTTTGTATTCTTTTATCATCCCAAGCTAAGACTATCTTGTAGGATCTTTTACTATGGAGGAGAGGGGGGTTGTAATGGTAAAATTCTGACATTGTTTTGATTCATCAAATTCTCATTTCTCTGCTTTCAAAATATCTATCATTTGAACTTCACACCACCAATCCTAATTTTAGCTGTCATTGCTGCTAATCCATTGCCCCTCCAACTTGTTTTGTTATTTTTTGGTGTTGCTTTTAATCTTCTATCATGCTTCTCAAATCCCAATGTGAAAGGTCTAGATTTTCAATTAATAGCATCAGGCAAACTTCACTGTGATCTAATTATGAAATGATGAACTGCATGCAAGATATCTCTCAGGGATATTCATTTATGATTGGGTACTCAGGAATTGCTTCCAATTATCAGAGAATGCTTATTTGGTTTCTGTTTGTGTTGTTACTTCCAACTATTTCTATAGTGAACACTACATATAAGGTACCATGCAAGTATTAGATACAGAAACAGTCGCTGCCCTTAAGGAATTCCTAATCTAGTTGACATAGGTTATTCATATAAAAAGCCAAGTATGTACCATGTAAGCCAAAGTAATGGTATTAATATTAACTACCAATGTTATAAGAGCTCACAGAACTCATATACCATGATCCAATGGAAGACTCCCTACTCACACTTGGCTTTTAATAAAAAGGAGGCTCAAACAAGTTTAGGAAAGAGACGTACAGGTGGATGGAATAATGTAAAAAAATGTATGAATCAGGAAAGGATAGGCAGCAATCCATGAGAAGAGAGACTTCACTTATGAAAGTGACAACTTTTTATTGTTATTTTTTTTAAGGCAAACTACACATGAAGATTACTTTAAAAGAAAACAATTTTTTTCTTCATGCCTAATAATTATGCTATAAGTCTTCTAGGTCAGATAGGCAAACATAAAATTTTTCTAGTAATAATCTCCACAGGTTATCATTTTTACTATTAGCATGATGTGTTTCTGTCACGTGGAAGCATTTAACATTGTTTAATGTAAGGTTAAAGTGTTTATTCTAAATATCAATACCTCAAAATATAGAAAAAGTAAGTTTCCAATGAAGGTATATTAAAAAAAAAACTTCATGGTATGCTTCCTTACAAAATTATAATTAATATTATAAAACATGATTTTAAGCTTTTTTTAAAGCAAAGAATAAAAACAAGTACTTCTAGTTTTTTATTTTCCAAAAATACTGAATATTTAGATTTTAACTTATTGATAGTGATAATAAATACACGAACATGTACTATGTGCCACTCATTATTCTAAGTGCTTTACATACATTTGTCACAGAGTTAATAATACAAGATGTAACAGTTTGCTTTTTTTTAAGTTATTCTCTTAATATTTTTATGGGGCTTAGTTCTTACATCTAATGTTTTATGTGCCATTATTTTGCTTTTACTGCAAAAGAAAGATCTGGCTCCCAAAGATAAAGGAGATTTTTGGTAAATGGTGAAGGTAAAGAAATAAATGACCCACTTGGCTAGTGTGTAATTACACTGCCTGAGATTGTAACAATCTATCACATGAAGGAGGATGACACCACACTAAGGGGTGAGTCAAAGGAGATAGCCTTTGACTAACTACGGGACCCCGACGATCGATACTCCACAGATAGTGTGCTCTCAAAAACAATTGAATTCTAAAAAAGTTTGAAAATAGATTCCCCCTTCCTCCTGATACTGATCGGAGACCTATCTTGACCTTATTCTGGAAGTGCAATACTTTCTTAAAAAGGTATATGAAAGACATAAATCCTTTCTATCTCTAGATTGTTCTTTCACTAGATATTTAACACATTCCTATCATAATGACAGTCCTACAAGTAAAAAGCCTACTGAAATCCTTATTTCTTTATTACATAAACATGCTCTTTCAATTAGCTGATTATCAAGTTATCATAATACTTAACATATGACAGGTAAATATCTCAAAGACCAAAAATTTGAAAAGTCTATTGGAAAATTTAAATTTCGAAATGAGGTTTTGCAGTATCTGTTGAACTTAAAACTTAATATAAAAAGCAAGCAGAAAGAAACTTTAAAAACAAAAGGAAAATGTAAATACATATATTTCACAAAATGATTTTACAAGATAATCACATTATAATTATCTTAACACACTATTGATATTTTCTTACAAATCCTTAGACTGTATTTCAGAATAAATCCTATCACCTTAAAAAGTTATTAAATTCATTAAACTACATAAAAAAGTATAAAGTATTCATTTTCATATTATATTATACAGAATTTCTATAGTTTTTGGATATTGTACCATAACTAAAAAGGCAAGTATCTAAAACAAATTCAAAACTCAAAAAAGATAATTAAATGGAAGGCAAAATCTAAATTCCAATTTTTTTCTTTCCACAGAGACTTATATGATAGCAAACATAATGTAATCTATGAGATCATAAATTGTTATAATGTGAAAGATCATAAAAATAAACCTTATAAGAAGTTCAGACTTCATATTGATACTATAATAATATCACTACTACAGAGGATGACAGAGCAAATACATGAAACGATCCATTTGATTCATATAAAATGCCATTTGGCAGGAATATAAGTAAATGAGAAGGTATACACTCTACAAAATCACAGTGGATCACCTCTAGTCTACAGGGTTGTAGCAATCTGATCCCACTCAAAGTACAAACTTCTGAAGATAAAAGAATCACCCAAGGTACTTTTTTAAAAATCCAGAAAAATGGCCAACCCTTAAACCAATTAAATCTCTGTCAGCATGATCCAGGCAACAGGATTTTTTTAAAGCTTCCAAAATTCTGGGATCCCTGGGTGGCGCAGCGGTTTGGCACCTGCCTTTGGCCCAGGGCGCGATCCTGGAGACCTGGGATCGAATCCCACATCGGGCTCCTGGTGCATGGAGCCTGCTTCTGCCTCTCTCTCTCTCTCTCTCTCTCTCTCTCTCTCTCTCTGACTATCATAAATAAATAAAAATTTAAAAAAAATTTTTTAAAGCTTCCAAAATTTCAATATGTAGACAAGGCTGGGAGCCACTGCTGTATGGTACAGACCTATCTGCAAAAGTGAAAAAGTTCTGAAATAGTAAGCAAAAAGAAGCAGTGCATGATAAGGAAATGGGAATATTGTTTGACGACAAAGATTATATTTTACTCCAAAATCTCTAAAACTAGCAATTTAATTGTTAACAAATTATGTTTAAAATACAAATATAACTTGAACAGCTAAATTTATTGAATTGCTCATATCTGTACCTTGGCATAATTATTTAAGAAATGTAATCTAGCTAAAATAAGTCACACTCATTTAATGGAAACTGTGATTGTCTGGAGGAAATTGGTCATTTTAGAAAAGAAAGGGATCTAGGATGTGGACTCTGTGAATTTCTAGAAAAAACTTTCAAGGCACTGTATATATATATATGAAGGCAAAGGAGTCTTGATAAGACCAGGGTACAATAAGGTGGCAAAAGCATGTCAAATGGATGAGACAAGTTATGCAGTAAGTATCACTTCCATTATTGCCTACAAAAATTTGTTAAGATGGCAAACATAGATATAGCAACACAAGAATTATTTTGTGCATAATTAATTTCATCCCTAAACACACAGTTTATTCCTTTGTTTCCAGTTCAATTCAGGACAGCTCCACCCAACACTTTCCTATGTACAAAGAAACATCTATATATTTCCTTATTAATGTTCTTTCCTTCATTCAGTGTCAAATACTGTACATAGTATATGCCAAGTACTGGTCAAGGGATTGAGATTACTAAAATAAATTAACCATAATCTTCTATTCTCCACATACTTTCATGTAGTCAGAAAAACGGAAAATTTGTACCAGAATATAAGTGCTGTTGGAGGAGGTCTAGGGGGATGTGACCACTACATGACCCACAAACTGGACCAGGGAAATTGGAAGCTCCTTATCCCCACTCCTGTCCTTGGATTGTGTGTTCTACCCACTGTTCCCACCCAGGAGCCACTCTAAGGACACAGTTTTGAGAGTGTAATGTTATTGAGATCACAATGAATGTATACATAATTGAACCCCTTTATGTTCCTACAAAGAACCTGACAAGCAGGTACAGAGATCTAATCCATCTAGCACCTGCCCAAGACAAGCCTTGTATGTAAGTTTCCTTCCTTCTAAAAACTGCTTATTAAATCTTGAATGGTCTGCCTCTTTATTTGGTCTCTCCTTTCCCTCTGTATATGGGCATCATTTTTACATATCACTAGAGAACTCCAAAGAAGGTCATTTGCAGACTAGCAAGTGCTTTGATACACATATTTATCAAGTGCTATGATAACACATATGAGCAAGAAAAAAATTTACCAGGTAATATTACCAGAGAAAATGAAGAGACAAAGGCTGCTAAAGTACTTAGAAGGAGTTACATTTTAGATGGGTTTTGAAAGATAAATAGGAATTCACTAAAGCAGATAAGATGGGGAGAACACTGAAAATACTAAGAAGAGCATGGGATAAGACAAAGAAAAATGCACCTGGAATGAAAGTTGCCTACTGTGACTAAAGACACACGGATGAATGGCAAGGCAGATTTAAGGACTGGCACTATGGGGCCTTGAATGTCATGTCTTAAGTTTACCAGCAGAGATGGAGTTTATCAAGGATACTATGGGGGATTCAACAGTGTTGAGACAGGTCAAGGAAAGCAATTGGTAGGTTACTTGTAGACTTCTATAATTAGAAGTGTTTCAATTGGAATGGAATCTAGGTTTAATAATAACCAATTATTATAATGGTATATAAACAGAGATAGTATAAGCAATAGAAAACTGTTATGATCAGAATAAATGAAATGCTGGGACACCTGCACCCCGATGTTTATAGCAGCAATGTCCACAATAGCCAAACTGTGGAAGGAGCCTTGGTGTCCATCAAAAGATGAATGGATAAAGAAGATGTGGTCTATGTATACAATGGAATATTACTCAGCCATTAGAAATGACAAATACCCACCATTTGCTTCAACATGGATGGAACTGGAGGGTATTATGCTGAGTGAAGTAAGTCAATCAGAGAAGGACAAACATATGTTCTCATTCATTTGGGGAATGTAAATAATAGTGAAAGGGAATAGAAGGGAAGGGAGAAGAAATGGGTAGGAAATATCAGAAAGGGAGACAGAACATAAAGACTCCTAACTCTGGGAAACGAACTAGGGGTGGTGGAAAGGGAGAAGGGTGGGGAGTGGGGGTGAATGGGTGACGGGCACTGAGGGGGGCACATGACGGGATGAGCACTGGGTGTTATTCTGTATGTTGGTAAAGTGAACACCGATAAAAAATAAATTTATTACTAAAAAAAAAAAAAGAATAGAGCCTGGATTTTTCTCTTTTCAACAAATGCCTAATTACGGTTTGGCATCTTATCTAAATGAACTATGGTATGTATATTTGCAGTATTTAATACAGCATAGCCAAAAACATAGTAGTCTGTCACTAACTTCTCATTTGAATTTTTTTCCATGTCAACACCATCTCATCACATGCAATCACATGCTACCAGTCCACAAGATTTGCTCTTTCAGAGTATATCTAATTCAAAAGTCTCCTCCTTAACCCTCACCCCCTTAAGTTTTCTATATCATTTCACATGGAAGGCAGGAATTAATACTGCCATTTAAGAATTGAGAAAACTGAGGTGTAGTTAAAAAAAATCAAATAAAAGGGCTGATTTTCAAATCTAGAGCTATACAAAACCAAAATCCATGATCATACTTCTATGCCAAAATTATTTTGAGATAAAATCATTAAAAGATAATAACTTTAAGAAGTCTGACAACTTCTGGTTGTTTAGTAAGTTTTGATAAATGAATATACTTGTGTCAGGTTCAATTAACACCACTTTTCAATTCAATGATTCATTAGGACTCAGAAGATTCAGTCATAGTCATCCTCAAGACTATGATTTCTTATCACAAAAGGATGAAAGGCAAAATGAACAAAGAGAAAAGACACATGATGTGAAGTCTGGAGTAAACCAAGGTCAAGTTTCCAATAGTCCTTTCAGGATGTGTTTAATTCCTCCAGCAAGAATCGAGAGAACATGTGTGAAATATGTCTAGGGAAGCTCACTGGAGACTCAGCTCCTAAGGTTTTTATTTGAGACTGGTCACTAAGTCATCCTCTACCTAACCATGGGCCAACATTCCAGACTCCCTGAAGCAAACAAGGTGTTTAGCATAAACTATATTATTTATACAGTCTAGGCACAGTGAGCCATTCTTATATTTACAGAAAATTTTGTTTTTGTAAGAAACTATATACCATTCCAGTTCTCATATGCCACCCAAGGATTAACCTTATAATCAGCTATATAAGAATAAGAGTCTGACACATTAACTCATTGGCAGATTGTATAACCATCAACACAATCAAGAACAATTCCATTACACACATAGGCACACATAAAGAATGCTCTTTACTGTCAACCTCAACAAGTCCCAGGTGTGATTTTTACCTCTACAGTTTGCCTATTCCAAAATGTCTTACAAATGAAAACATAAATACATAGACTTTTGACTCTAGCTTCTTTTAGTGTAACAATTTAAGATTTGTCTATGTTTAAAAAAAAAAGTTTGTCCATGTTGTTGAATGTATCAGTAATTTATTTTTTTATTACTGAACAATAGTCCATGTATGAATATCACAGATATCTTTATCTGCTGCAAACATTCAGTTTTTTTCTATTAAATATATTTCCATTTCACCTGAGTCAATATCTAAGAGCAGGATTTTTGGGTTACATGGTCACTTTACAAGGAGACAACAGTTTTTCAAAGTGGTAATACCATTTGGATTCCATTTTGCATTCCCACCAGCAATGTGTAAAAGCTTCATAAAATAGTTTGAAATAAAGGTGTTCAGTGATTTCCTCATAACTTCATGCAGGCCCTAAAGAAGATATCTAATTGGTTTGGTGAGGGATCACATAACAAAAAATATATATCGAAGTACTTCTTTACCACATGGCAAATTTCACTCACGTTTCAAAATCCAGTTTAAATGCAATTATTTCCCCTATAAACTTAGATAAAATTGACCACTCCTTAGTTTTGTCACATCATTTTGTTCATAATACTAGATTTCAAACATTATTTATTATATGATATTATGGTTATGTAATACATACCTATTTTTCTGTTTCTCAATTCCTTGATAATATTATGACTTACTCAGCTCTGAATTTCTATCATATCAGTATCAAAGACCTAGCAATCAACAATTTCGCCTATAATAAATAGGTAAAGACCCTCCACTCTGGCCAAGACAGAGTAATGGCAATTTACCCTAAAAATAAAACAACCAAAAATACCAGATAAAGTTTTCATGACAGTAGACATCAGACAATAAAAGATAGAGATCCCTAAGAGATAGGAAACAAACAAGGTGAGCCCTACATTTTCCCTAGCTCACAGTCTTGAGAGCTTTTAAGCCTACAGCTTAAAAGCTGTAGGAGGGGGAAACCTAAACAAAGTCCAATGGATTCTGAGTTCAAGAGAGAAAATTAAAAGTTCACAGGACAGTGTACTGAAAAGGAGAGAGCTGAATAGAGAAAGAACACAAGAGATGTAAAGGAGGTTGCCCTCAAGGACTCTGTGGAGCACTATTACATGCATGTGAAGAAACTACCCTAGGCCAAGGAAGGAATTAAAATGAGAAAAAGTTCAATATCCTTCTCTCAATAATTGATAGGACAAATAGACAGAAAATCAGTAAGGTTATATAAGACTTGAACAACACTATCAACCAATTTGGCCTAATTGACATTTATAAAATACTACAGCTAATGATAGCAGAATATACATTCTTTCCAAGTGTACTTGGAACATTCACCAAGACAGACAATATTCTGGGCCATAAAACAAGTTTGAACAAATTAAAAAGAATTCACATCATCATATAACGTATGTTTTCTGAATGGAGTTAAATTAGAAATCATTAACCAAAACACACTGGAAATATATGCAAAGCAGGAAACACTTTTCTAAATATGCTGGGTCAAAGAAAAAAATCAAAAGGCAGAAAACATTTTGAACAGAAGAAAAATAAAAATACAACTAAATTGAAATGTGTAGAATACTAAGGCTGCACCTTAGAGGACTAAGTGCCTTATATTAGAAGAAAAGTCTAAAATCAATGACCTTAAGAAAAACAAGAGCAGGGGCACCTGGGTGGCTCAGCCAGGGCTGTGGGATCAAGCCCCATGGCAGAGAGTCTGCTTGAGATTCTTTATCTCCTTCTCACACTGCTCCACCTCCTGCTTATGCTAGCTCCCTCCCTCTCTCTCTCTCTGAAATAAATCTTTAAGAAAAAAAAGAAAAGAAAAACAAGAGCAAATTAAACCCAAAGCAGAAGAAATGAAATAATAAAAGTTACAATGAAAACCAAAGACTAAAAAGACAAAAAAAAAAAAAAAATCCATCAAGCAAAAAGAGAGAGGAGACAGAAATTGCCAATATCAAGAATGAAAGAGGCAACATTACTACATATTTTGCAAACACTTAAAGAAAAAGGGAATATTATCAGCAACTAGATACCACTAATTTGAACATCTTTGATAAGTGAAAGACCTCTAATGTATTAAAGAAATTGAATTTATAGTTTAAAAACTCATACGATAAAATTCTAGGCTGACCTGGCTTTACTGCCCAATTCTATAAAACACTTATGGAGGAAATAATCATTTTACATAAACCACTCAGATTATGATGAGGAAGAATGACTTGCCACTCATTTTATGAAACTACTATTATCTTGATACCAAACATGACAAAGGCATTCCAAGAAAACTACAAACCCATATCTTTCATGAACATAGATGCAAAAATTCTAAAGAGAACTTTCCCAAATCAAATTTAATCATATATAAAAATAATACATCATGACCAAGAGAAGTCCATCCTTAGAATGCAAGGTTTAACAACCAAAAACTTGTTTTCAGATTAAATTAACCACCAAAATAAGATATGAATTTTAAAAGATCACAAAATCATCTCAATAGACACAGAGAAAGCATCTGACAATATCTAACCACCATCCCTCAATCTGATAAAAGGCAGACATGAGAAACCTACAGAAATATTATATTTAATAGTGAAGAACTAAATGTCTCCCTGCCCCTAAAATCAGGATCAGTACAATTTATAGCTACTATCACTTTTTTTCAACATTATGCTAGACAATTAGGCAAGAGAAAAAAACAAAACTCCCCCCAAATTGGAAAAGAAATAAACTGTCTTTTTTACGGATAACAAAACTATCTATGTATGAAATCAAATAGAAAGCACAAAAAATCTACCAGAATAACTGAGTTAAGTAAGATTGGTGGATACAAGATCAACATACAAAAAGAAACTATATTTCCATACACCAGTAATGAATAATCAGAAATTAAAGTAAAAATAACATTTGATTTCAATAGGGTCAAGAACATAAGAAATCCAAATAAATTCAAAATGATGTGTCAAATGTGTGCACTGGCAGCTACAAAACATAGCTGAGAGAAATTAAAGAAGACCTAAATAAATGGAGAGATATTTCTTTTTCATGGGTTCATAGACTCAATATAATTATGGTGTCAATCTCCCCCAATTAATCAATAAAATCCAATCAAAATCCCAGCCAGCTTCTGTACAGAAAGTGACAAGGGTGATTCCAAAATACATTTGGAAATTCCAAAGACTCAGACTATCCCAAACAACTCTGAAAAAGAAATAAAGTTGGAAGTCTAATACAACCTGACCTCAAAACTTATTTCAAAGCTACAGTAATCAAGACCATGCAATCATGACAGGAAGGTAGCCAGGGATCAAAAGAACAGAACAAAAAGTCCATAAATAAACCCACATATATTTTAATAACAGAATTTAGACAAAGGTGAAAAAGGTTACTTAGTGGATAAAGGATTGTCTTTTTAATAAATGGTGCTAGAACTACTAGATACTCATAGGAAAAATATGATCTTCAATCCATGCCTTCTATCAATATACAAAAATTAGTTCTAAATGGTTCTTGGATATAAATGTAATATGGTAAAGCTATAAGATTTCTAGAATAATAAAGTATCTTTGTGGTCCTAGTTAAGGCCAAGATTTTTTTTTTAAAAGAATTTATTTATTTATTTATTTGAGAGTGAGAGTGAGAGAGCATGAAGGGGGAGAAGAGGAGGAGGAGAGGGAGAAGCAGACTCCCCATTGAGCAGGGAGCACAATGCAGGGGTCGATCCTAGGACCTCAAGATCCCGACCCAAGCTGAAGGTGGATGCCCACCAACTGAGCCACCCAGGTGCCCCTATGGTAAAGACTTTTTATTATGGTACCAAAAGCATGATTCACACAAAAACATAATTTTAAAAAATCATAAACTAGTGTCACTAAAGTTAAGAAATTCTCTTCAAAGATGTTTGTAGAAATGAAAAGACAAGCCACAGACTAGAAGAAAATATCTGCAAAGCTGATACTGATGGATTTATATCCCCAATATACAAAGAACACTTAAAATTAATAAAAGAGGGATCCCTGGGTGGCGCAGCGGTTTGGCGCCTGCCTTTGGCCCAGGGGGCGATCCTGGAGACCCGGGATCGAATCCCACGTCGGGCTCCCGGTGCATGGAGCCTGCTTCTCCCTCTACCTGTGTCTCTGCCTCTCTCTCTCTCTCTCTCTCTCTCTCTCTGTGACTATCATAAATAAATAAAAATTTAAAAAAAAATAATAAAAGATAATCTACTTTTTATGGGTAACAGATATGAACATTTCACAAGTAAAAAAAAAAAGTGATATATCCATATAATGGATTACTACTTCAGGAATAAAAAGGAAGAAACTACTGAAATGTGTAACAACATGGATGAATCTCCAAATAATCATGCTGAGTGAAAGAAGCCACATAAACTGTACAAACTAGATAAAGTCATTTATATGTAATCCTAGAAAATGTATGCTAATCTATAGAGATAGCAGATCAATGGTTAGCTGGACACAGGGAGAGTGGGAAAGTGGGATCACAAAAGGGCAAGAGGGAACCTCTTGATTGTGGTGCCATTTTCAAAGATTAAATATGTCCCACATATAAAACGGTACACTTTCAAATATGTGGAATTTGTTTTAGGTCTATCACACTTCCATAAAAATAAATAAGGCCTTAGTTGTTTACATTCTATTTTTCATGTTCATAATTATCATTTTTTCTGTGTCCAAGACCAAGCAAAGCATTTCATATTTAACATTTGGTATTTAATCCTGCAAAATATCATCCCTATTTTACTGATAAAAGGAAAATATCAGGAAAATGGAATTCTGAAGCTAAGTAGTATAGAAAAATAAGTACAAACCAAGTGCTCTGCCAATATTACATATCTAGTAAGTAAAGGGATTGAAACTCAGGTCTACCTTAACTAATCACTAGCTTTACAATATTAATGTATCATCTCAGAGAAAGAATTAAGAGGATAGGTATTGTGGTAGGTTGAATAAGCTCTTCTCCACAAAGATGTCTGCATACTTACCCCTGGAACTGTGACTTTATTAACTTACATGGCAAAAGGGACTTTGTAGATGTGATTAAAGATCTAGAGATAGGGAGATTATTCTGGATTATCTGGGTGGGCAAATGCAATCACAAGGGCTTTGTCAGAGTGAGGCAAGAGGGTAGGTGTGAGAGAAGGCAATGTAATGATATAAGCAGAGGGAAGAAGACTGACAGCAGAAGCAGAGTAAGAGAGAAATTCCAAGATGCTCTGATGCTGGTTTTGAAGACGGAGCGAAGGGTCATGAACCAAGAAATGTAGGCATCCTCTAGAAGCCAAAATGAAGAAGAAGAAAGAAGAAGAAAGAAGAAAGAAGAAAGAAGAAAGAAGAAAGAAGAATAAATAAATCAAGAAAATGTATTCTCCAGAGGCTCCGAAGAAACACAGCCCTGCTAACCCATTTTAGACTTCTGAATTTGCAAAACAACTGTTATTCAAGCCACAACATTTGTGGTAATTTGGTACAGCAGCAATGAGAAAATAATACAGGCTCTACAGTTGATGTCCTTTTGTTCCGAAAAAGAAGTTGCTCTACATAATAGGCTTGTAGTAAAGCCTTCTGATAATGATGAAAACGATGAAATCTTCAGGTGTGGGAGAACATAAGAAAGAAGCTCACTGAGCATTTGTTCCTGTGGGTCCCAGATACCTAGGAGTCTTAGTAAAGCCCAAACTGAAGTATGTGCCAATAGCTTTGGGGCTTCCTTTGTGAACTTTGAAAGAAAACTCACATGATCCCAAAATAAAGTATTCCCTAGGCTGACTTCAAAACAATACAAATTATTTGTATTCAAGAGACCTCAAGTGGGCCTGCGGTCATAACAAACAAAAAAGCTGGAACCAGACAAGTTATAGGCAGTGTGCATAAAGCAATTCACTGTTTCTTTCATTTTGTTTTTCATTATGAAAAAGCCTTTATCTAGGCTTGTGGTTTAGATCCCATGAAAAAGAGACAATATTACAACACATAAATTCTAAACCTCAGGCTTGATTTTCCGAGTTCCTTTTTATTTTTATCATATGTTTAAACTTCAAACCTATACTTACTTCTTCCATTCATTTATGTCATTCTTTCAACATATATTAAGCACCTAAAATACTGTAGCCAATATTCTCAGCACATCTTCATAAACAAAAATGCATATAATACTTTTCCTTATGACATGTATAGTTAGGAGTAGGGGATGACTTCCAAAGTGATTACTATAAAATGTCACAAGTGTTGTAATGTGGAAAGCAGAAACTGTTAAAGGAGATGTGGCAAGACACCTAAACTAGGGAGGGAAAAAGAATATGCAATGGCTTGGAGATGAGATGGTCATCATTCCTTCTCATTTCCAAGCCATGGGACCCTTGAAAAGAGCATGAAGCAAAAGTGAGAGTATATAAGTGGGTGTATCAAAGGGAGGAATGGGAAAGTATCAAAGGGAGGAATGGGGAGAGATAAGGCTGGCTGAGTGAATAAAAGCAACTTATGAAGAGATTGTCAGCCAGGTTCATATACAATGGTATCCACCAAGATAGCCATAATGGTCATCACAGTGATTCTCAACTCTGACTGCATATCTAGCAATCTTTTCAATAGAAGAATACTTGTATTTTACTGTGATCTGGCAAAACGTTTATAAGAACTGTCTATATTAGGCATAAGTGGGGTCTCTGATTTCTAAGACTAAAAGTCCTAAGCATAAGCAATAATGGTATCAAATTAATTTTTATTTTAAAATTTTAGATTTATAATTTTATTAAAGTATTAGAGTTCTATACACTCAGCTTCTTTGAAGTTATCCTATATAAACACACAATTATCTAAATTTAAAAATTAACAGTTATATAAAACTATTAACTACAGACTTCATTTGAATTTTTACTTTTCTCGTATGTCCCACTAATTGCCCTTTTTTGATCCACAATCAAGTCCAGAATCCCAAAGTGCTTTTAGTAGTTGTGTCTATTTAGGTTCCTCAACTATACAACAATTTCTTAGTCTTTCCTTGTGTTTCATGACCTTTATACTTCTGATCATTACTGGCCATTTCTTTTGTGCAATGTTCCCTCAATTTGAATTTGCATGATGTTTTCTCTTGATTAAGTGGAGGTTTCGCATTTATGTCAAGAAGGCTCTGAAAGTGCTATTGTGTTCTTCTCATTGCATCATATTGAGAAGTATATGACATCAATATGTCTTATTATTGACGATGTTAACTTTGATAATCTGATTAATAAGGTGTATGTCAGGCTCCACAATAAAATTACTCTATTTCACCCTTCTAATTAATAATTATCTTGTGAAGAGATTCTCTAAGACTATAAAATTATCCTCTCTCATTATTCCTTCATCTAAATTTTAGTATCTATTATTGATTTTTGCCTATAACAATATTACCATGGTGCTTATGAAAAGGTCATTTGTCTACATTAATTTTTTATATTTAATCATTGGAATTCTACTTTAAGGAAGAGAGATCACTTCTCATTTTTAAAATTAATTTAATTACTTCATTGTAGACTCAAAAATAATTTTATTCTATGGATTTTAATCTATTACTATCAACAGCTGCTCAAGTTGTTACAGTTTTAGCTATCTGAAGTTTCAAGTTGGGCCTCTTGTGTCCTTTCCACATGCTTGTATTCATTTTCGATCATGATTTTACCTCCTTACCTTCTGGCACAATAAGATATTCCAAGATCATCTTAGTTCCCTCTCATAGCTCTGAGAAACCATTTCTCCTGGTTTCTTTTATTAGTGAATGGCATTTAGAAACTAATATTTGGGGACTAGGTTTGCTAGTATGTATGCTAACTTGGGCATAGCTACACATATACATTTATCTCTGTTTCTATTCATCTGTGTGTGTATATATGTAACAAACAAGTTCATACTGATAGCTCCAATTCAATCCATTACCAGAGGATACATCCTAGACTTTCCCTTTTCCATCTTTGTAACTCCTTCTTCAAACAGTATCTCTCATTATCCAAAACATATTTACTTATTTGATGAATCTTAGTATATATACAAGGTGCTTCAATATTGCTAAAACAAATATCTTAACTAGAGTAAAATATTTGTGTACCATTCCTTTGTTTTTTAGCCTTACTGGATACAGTCACAGTACCATTTTCCAAAAATCTGAGGTTCATTCTTTTCTATTTTTCCATACCCATTAGTGTGGTTAGGTTATTCATTTGTAGCATGTTAAATTTTGGATTCCTCCCATATCATGGTTAATTTGATTATATATAGCTTTTGGTATATGGTTAATTTGATTATATATATGTTTTTGGTATATGGAAGATTAAAAGCATTATAAGCGTCAAAAGAATAAAAAAGGTATCGTCAGGAACATCAGTCCTTCTTCATCCCTCCTAACTCTTTTTCTATTCTCTCATTTTTTTCCAACCCATTTCTTATTAACCTGCTTCAGGTAATCAATCTTAGTAAGTACCTGGTTTACTCTTTCTGTATTTCTTTTAATACAAATAAATAGCTAACGATACTCAGTACTTTGTATGTGCCACTGTTGTGCCTTTTGACATATTAATGCCTTTAAATTTTCATAAATAGCTAAGATTGAAGAGTGTATATACTCTGGAACATCTTCATTCAGGGGTCTTTTCTTCTTACTAGGTGTTCTTCAGTGTTTCAGATATACCAAAGGAAATTTATTATGGAATTTAAGAATAAAAGCATATATTGCAAAGTATTAAGTTTGGTTCTGATAGTAAGATATAGAAGCAATAGTAGTATTTAACATTTAGTAGCATTTATATTCCTTTGGTGGTTGACTTTAAAAAGTCACTGAGGTGCTTACACAAGTACATAAAAATTCTTAATACATTTATTCTCAAAATAGCCAGAAGAAACATGTAAAATCATCAGTATCCTTACTTTGCATGAGAAAACCAAAGAGCTATTTAAAATATATTAAAAGGACCTCTAATTCAATTATGGAGGCTTAAGTCCTCAAGAAAAAGAGAGAGAAAAACAGAGAGGGACAGACAGCAAGAAAAGCTAGGTTGGAGCCTTCATGTGAGGGGGAAGGGTGAATCAGCATTGGTGAAGCAAGGTCCTAAATGAATACGTGTGCAGAGCCAGTTGCCAACAAAGAACTACTGTAAATTGATGATTAGCACAGAGATCTGAAAAAAGTATTCAGGAAAATTAGGAGTAAGTAAAGTATACTAGATGGTGGAAAAGTTGGAGATGAACAGTATAAAATTGCTGGAAAATCTGAAAAATATAAAAGCATTTTAATGCCCTTCTAACACCAAGTTCTAGGAATGCTCACTGCATTTAGAGAAAAGCAACTGGAGAAAAATTCCCACCCCCCGTTTTTTTAAAATATTTTTTTTTCAATTATTTGACAGAGAGAGAGAGAACATTAGCAGGGGGAACAACAGGCAGAGAAACAGGCTCCCAGCAAAGCATGGAGCCCAAAGTGGAGCTCAATCCTACAACTCTGGGATCATGACCTGAGGTAGCCAGCCACTTAACCAACTGAGCCATCTAGGCACCCCTTGACTATTTACAAAAAATTATTTTTAACCCTCGCAATATTAGAATAGTGTGCAAAGCTACTTTAAAATACCAATTCTCAAGCCCTACTCCAGACCAATTAAATCAGATCCTCTGGAGGAGGGACTAGACATGAATTGTTTTGAAAATACTCCATGGTGAATCTAATTGACAGAACTGACAACCACTGGACTAGAGGATTCAACAGATTTGTGGCACACATCAGCAAGATGATGCCATAGGCAATAAAGTTTCTATCTATTTTTCAATGGAATATATCCTCTGCTGACTAAAATGCATTCGGCTTTTGCAGAAATACATACTTACTAATGGACTAAAAACTTCAAGAATATAAATGTAAAACTAAGAAAATATATATTCATCATTTCTTAATGTGTTTTTATAAATAATTTTAGAAGCTACTTTTAAAATTTCATCTCTATGGAGGCTTAATTGAAAAATAAAATTGTAAGATATTTAAAGTATACATCATGGTGATTTGATATAAACATATATTGTCCTTCCCCAATCCAGTTAATTAATACATCCATCACCTTATTGTGTGTGTGTGTGTGTGTGTGTGTGTGTGTGTGTAGCATTTAAGTTCGACCCTTTTAGTAAATTTCAATTATACAACACAGTGGTGTCTCCAAGTTTTACATTAGGCTCTCAGATCTTATTTAGACCCTCAGAACTGAAAGTTTGTTTTCTTTTACTAACATTTCCCTATTTTTTCTCCCAGTCCTTTTAAAATTTTAGCTGAAAGTAATTTTAAGTATAATAGTTTATTATTCTAAAAACATAATTTTTTAATATTTGAGAATAAATGCTATTAAAAAAACTGAAAATTTTCCAAATTATCTTCATGACTGGACTCAGATAATTAACAACATTCTAAATACAAGATACTATAGGAATGCTTTGGCATGATACCAGAAAATAAGAGGAAAATCCCAGGCCATACTCATAGTGAAGCAACAATCTGTTGAATTCTAAGTTCTATGAGGACAGTATTCATATCTGTTTTTTCCATTGTCTTATCCTCAGCAATTAGCATAATGCCTGGCACATAACAGATGTTTAATAAATATTCATTCCATAACTAATCTATTTTGAAAAACTTAATTAGAAATCAATTAATAAAAAGAAGAATAGAAGAAAAAAGATAAGGAGAAAAGAAAAAAAGACACTTGGAATGCATGACAATGAGTAACTAAATGATTTCCTGAAAGTAATATAGTAATACTCCAAGTGAGGTGGGAGCCAGGAGAGCAAGATTTGGAGTCTTGGCTTTGTCAGAGATCAGTTATACAATCTTCAAAAACCTGTAGATTTTAACCTGTCCACAACTGTTTCCTCATCCATAAGATGAGGAAAGGCATAGATCAGATATATTCTACCATACCTTACAGTGCTAAATATCTGTGTATAAGACTATACCCGGTATTTTCTTTTTTTTACTAGGTATTTTCAAGAAAAATGTAATATATCAACCTAAGTATTGTTTTAAAGGAAACTTGATAAGAATCATAGGAAAACTTGATAAGAATTTATTAAATGTTAAATTTAAAGTAAAGGAATTTCTTCTTCTGAATATAAACCCGAATTTCTGATTTGGAGTAAATCATAGTATATTCAGAAATTTTAACATCAAGCTTTAATTCTCCATGGTCTACAGCTAGAAAGAAATAATGTTTAAAAAAAAAGAGAGAGAGAGAAAAGAAAAACAAAAAAACAGATACTAGAGGAAATCTTTCAGTATTTTCTAAGTATTTCAGTATTTTTCCCAGCAAAAGTTACAAACCAATGGAAAAGTTCCCCCCAAAACAATAAAAAACTTACATAGCCTTTACCTAAACTTTCACCTTGTTTATCGTATCCCACATTTGCCTTATACTTCTTCTCAATCTCTCTCTCTCCACCATATGTACATTTTTTTTGCCGACCCATTTGAGAGTTACAGATAGGACACTTACACTGTTAACTACATGCATCTCTTAAGAACAAAGATATTTTCTCATATAACAACATATCATTCAGAAATTAAATACTAATGCAATATTTTATTATATATAATATAGAGACTCTATCCTCAAATTATTCCAATAAAGGGGCACCTGGGTAGCTCAGTTGGTTAAGCGCCCAACTCTTGATTTCCTCTTAGGTCATGATCTCAGGGTCGTAAGATCTAGTCTTGAGTTCAGTGCAGAGCCTGCTTGGGATTCTCCCTCTGCTCACCCTCTGTCCCTCCCACAATGTGCACTTTCTCTCTCTCTCTGTTTCTAATAAATAAATAAATAAAGTCTTAAATTATGCTGTTTGCTGTTTATGCTGCAAAGTTTATGGTTTTCTTTTTTTTACAGAATTTTCTACTTGAGACAGAGAGAGCACACAAGTGGTGGGGAGGTAGGGCAGAGGGAGAGGGAGAAGCAGAATCTCCACTGAAGCAGGGATCCCAACATCAGGCTTGATCCCAGGACCCCGGGATCAAGACCTGAGCCAAAGGCAGAGGCTTAACGGAATGAGACATCTAGGCGCCCCATGTTGCAAGGTTTTGATCCAGGTACAATCAAGGGTCACCTTTGCCTGTAAGTAATATTTGAATATTGGTATGTTTTATTTAACAAAAATTCAGTACATTTTTAAACAAACTAATCCAATATCAAATGGTCAGTCATAGGGGATGAGACAAAATACTACAAATAGCCCTAGATTATGGTTTAGGAGGTTTGGTTCCTCTTTGATTTTATTCAAATAAGTTATTAGAGATTATTCCTATAAATAGGATGGAGAATGATTTTCATAGCATGAGATGCCTGAACAGTAGTAAGAAACCAATGAGCTCTTGAAATCAATTAAGTTGGTACCCTTTCTATATATTTTATATGTTGGGGTTCTAATTAAGACAGTATTTATAAAAAATTATATTGGGTGCTAGTTTGTTTTTTGCTTAAAAAGTAAGTTTAGAGACAGACAAGTAAGTAAGACCTTTAAAAGGTTGGTAGAAAGAGTAAGGAAAGTAAAAAATAAAATAAGTAAGTAAGACCTTTAAGTAAGACCTTTAAGTAAGACCTTTAAAAGGTTGGTAGAAAGAGTAAGGGAAGTAAAAAATAAAATTCTCAAAAAAATCAGATTGATACACTTGTTTCTCAAAACAAAAGGTCAACCATAGATATAACCTTTCTAAGGTATAAAAACAGCCTTTACTACTTGAAAAACCATGAACATCTTTAAGCCTTCATTTATTCCAAGGAAAACTAGAAGTAACAGCATCCACCTCACAGGTTGTGAGGATCCAATGAAATATTTGTAAAGGATTTATCCAGTGTGTGACAGATAGTAAACACTCAAAAAACTAATACTAATTACTAGTACTAAGTAGCTGCATGATGATTTTAATATTAGCTCTGAGTCAGACTGTGTTCAAATGTCACCACTTCATTTACTGGCCTTTGGATTTTGTTTACATGATTAAGTTTTTTTTAATTTTCATTTACTTATTTTTAGAGAGAGAGAGAAAGAGGGAGATTGAGCACCTGAGTTGGGGGAGGGGGGACAGAGAAAGGGGAGAGAATCTCAAGCAGCCTCTACCCTGAGTGCCAAGGGGGCTCAATCTCACGACCCTGAGACCAGACCTGAGCCAAAACCAAGAGTCAGACACTTAACCAACTGAGCCACCCAGGTGCTTTTCACATGACAAAATTTTTAAGCTCTAATTTCTTCATTTGTAAAATAGGGTCAATTAATACTATCTATCTCATTTGTCAATTTTTAAAAAAGATTTTATTTACTTATTTGAGAGAGAGAATGCATGAGCAGGGGAGGAAGGGGTTGGGGAGGGGGAAGCAGACTCCTCACTGAGCAGGGAGCCCAATGTGAGACCTCATCCCAGAACCCTGGGATCATGACCTGAGTCAGACGCTTAACTGACTGAGCCACCCAGGTACCCTCCCATTTGTCCGTTTTAAGATAAGGTGAAATAATCCTTATAAAACACTTAGGACAATAACTGGCTCAGTTAATTGCTCAGTAAGTGTTAGCTATAATCCATTTTATCACAATTGTCATATAAATACTAAGTATTAAGTTTAATAAATAAAATATAAATATCACTTCATAAATACACAGCATATGTGAGGCACCTAGCTGGCTCAGTTGTATGAAACTCTTGCTCTTGAGGTTGTGAGTTCCAAAAATAAAAATAAAAATAAGACAATCAATGCAGCATATGTGGATACAGATATTAACATATAAAGGTCTAGATAATTATTTTCTGATTCTTGAACAAACTTTTAGAAAATAGAATCTTAGAGCTGAAGAGGCTCTTAACACCCAATGAACTTATTTTAATAGTAATATTCCCCATACTTGCAATTATTTGTGTTAACATCTCCCTCTTTCTTTAAACCTCAAGCTTTATACACACAGACTCTTGCCTTCTTCCCACAGATAATAAGCTTGGAATAAATAAATATATATGAAATTAAGATTTTGTTAAACTTGTTCATTGTCACATAACCAGTTACAGAGTCAAGAATAGAAGTAGAGGTGATACACTAGATAGTGTGAAATCAGAGTGATCTTTTACTTAAAAAACACTAAAGATTAAAA